>NC_090445.1:378987116-383787116 GCF_031143425.1 Pleurodeles waltl
AACTTTGGTGCACTTTGCACTCACTTTTCAGGGTCTTGGGGAGGGTTATTTTTCTAACTCTCACTATTTTCTAATAGTCCCAGCGACCCTCTACAAGGTCACATAGGTTTGGGGTCCATTCGTGGTTCACATTCCACTTTTGGAGTATATGGTTTGTGTTGCCCCTATCCCTATGTTTCCCCATTGCATCCTATTGTAATTATACATTGTTTGCACTGTTTTCTAAGACTATACTGCATATTTTTGCTATTGTGTATATATATCTTGTGTATATTTCCTATCCTCTTACTGAGGGTACACTCTAAGATACTTTGGCATATTGTCATAAAAATAAAGTACCTTTATTTTTAGTATAACTGTGTATTGTGTTTTCTTATGATATTGTGCATATGACACTAAGTGGTACTGTAGTAGCTTCACACGTCTCCTAGTTCAGCCTGAGCTGCTTTGCTAAGCTACCATTATCTATCAGCCTAAGCTGCTAGACACCCTATACACTAATAAGGGATAACTGGGCCTGGTGCAAGGTGCAAGTACCCCTTGGTACTCACTACAAGCCAGTCCAGCCTCCTACATTGGTTGTGCAGTGGTGGGATAAGTGCTTGAGACTACTTACCACTCTTGTCATTGTACTTTTCATAAGAGAAAAATATACAAAACAAGGTCAGTGTATATACACATAGCCAAAAAGTTTTGCATTTCCTCTTTTCACTCTTTTCTAAGTGCTGAAAAGTACTTCTAAACTTTCAAAAAGTTCTTAAAAGTTTAAAAAGTTTTTTTCTGTCTTTCCAAAAAGTTCTGAAAACTTTTTTCTCTTTGTCTATCACTTTAACTCTCTCTAAAAAATGTCTGGCACAGGCCAAAAAGTTGAACTGTCCAAACTTGCATATGATCACCTTAGCTGGAAAGGAGCAAGGAGTCTCTGCATAGAGAGAGGTTTGAGTGTAGGGAAGAATCCTTCCTTAGAACTGTTAATTAATATGCTTAGAGTACAGGATAAGGCCATAAGTGCCCAATCTGTAGAAAAAGTAGCTAATGGTTCTCAATCTGATCCAGGGACTCCCCCAGGAAAAGGTTCAGGAAAGAAACTTCTCAGCCTGCCCATTACTAGACAGTCTAGCATAGTTGGTACAGAGGTTGAATCACATCATACTGATGATGTGCTCTCACATTATACTGGTAGCCAAGCTGTTAGGGTGCCCTCTGTAAGGGACAGGTCTCCTTCTGTTCATTCCCATCACACCTCTGTATCTAGAAATGTCCCTCCCACCCACCCTGATGACAGATTGTTGGAAAGGGAGCTCAATAGATTGAGAGTGGAGCAAACCAGACTGAAGCTCAAGAAGCAACAGCTGGATTTGGATAGACAGTCTTTAGAAATAGAGAGGGAAAGACAGAAAATGGGTTTAGATACCCATGGTGGCAGCAGCAGTATTCCCCATAGTCATCCTGCAAAAGAGCATGATTCCAGGAATCTGCATAAGATAGTTCCCCCTTACAAGGAGGGGGATGACATTAACAAGTGGTTTGCTGCACTTGAGAGGGCCTGTGCTGTACAGGATGTCCCTCAAAGGCAGTGGGCTGCTATCCTATGGCTATCATTTACTGGAAAAGGTAGGGATAGGCTCCTTACTGTAAAAGAAAATGATGCTAACAATTTCCAAGTTCTTAAGAATGCACTCCTGGATGGTTATGGCTTAACCACTGAACAGTACAGGATCAAGTTCAGAGATACCAAAAAGGAGTCTTCACAAGACTGGGTTGATTTCATTGACCAGGCAGTGAAGGCCTTGGAGGGGTGGTTACATGGCAGTAAAGTTACTGATTATGACAGCCTGTATAACTTAATCCTGAGAGAGCATATTCTTAATAATTGTGTGTCTGATTTGTTGCACCAGTACTTGGTGGACTCAGATCTGACCTCTCCCCAAGAATTGGGAAAGAAGGCAGACAAATGGGTCAGAACAAGAGTGAACAGAAAAGTTCATACAGGGGGTGACAAAGATGGCAACAAAAAGAAGGATGGTAAGTCTTCTGACAAGGGTGGGGACAAATCTAAAAATGAGTCTTCATCAGGCCCACAAAAACACTCTGGTGGGGGTGGTGGGCCCAAACCCTCCTCTAATCAGAACAAGGAAAAGAAACCATGGTGCTATTTATGTAAGATAAAAGGCCATTGGACAACAGATCCCAGTTGTCCAAAGAAAGGCACCACAGCTCCTACCACTACAACCCCTACTGCTACACCTAGTGTCCCTACTAATAGCAGTGGTGGTGGGAGCAAACCTACTAATAGCCAATCCAAGGGAGTAGCTGGGCTCACTTTTGGTAATTTAGTTGGGGTTGGTCTGATTAGGGAGACCACAGAGGCTACTTTAGTCTCTGAAGGGGCTATTGACTTAGCCACTTTGGTTGCTTGCCCCCATAACTTGGAGAAGTACAAGCAACTAACCCTAATAAATGGTGTTGAGGTCCAGGCCTACAGGGACACAGGTGCCAGTGTCACAATGGTGATTGAGAAACTGGTGCACCCTGAACAACACATACTTGGACACCAGTACCAAGTAACCGATGCTCACAACATAACACAAAGCCACCCCATGGCTGTTGTAAATCTCAACTGGGGGGGGGTATCTGGTCCAAAGAAAGTTGTGGTAGCTTCAGATTTACCTGTAGACTGTCTATTAGGGAACGATTTGGAGACATCAGCTTGGTCAGATGTGGAGTTGGAGGCCCATGCAGCAATGCTGGGCATCCCAGGGCATATTTTTGCTTTGACAAGGGCTCAGGCCAAAAAGCAAAAAGGACAGGGAAGCTTGGATCCTGGAACAATGGACCAAGTGCTCCCTAAAGCTAGGGCTAGTAGAAGCAAACCACTTCCTACTATCCCTCCCTCTACAGTGGATTCTAATTCTGAGGAAGAAGAATTCCCTCCCTGTGCAGAACCTACACCAGAGGAGCTGGAAGCAGACACTGCTGAGCTTTTGGGTGAAGGGGGGCCTGCCAGAGAGGAGCTGAGTGTGGCACAGCAAACCTGTCCCACATTAGAGGGTCTCAGACAGCAAGCTGTCAAACAGGCTAATGGGGATGTCAGTGACTCACACAGAGTTTACTGGGAGGACAACCTCTTGTACACTGAGCAAAGGGATCCTAAACCTGGAGCTGCCAGGAGATTAGTGATTCCCCAGGAGTACAGGAAGTTCCTCCTAACACTGGCACATGACATTCCCTTAGCTGGGCACCTGGGTCAAACGAAAACTTGGGACAGATTGGTACCACTGTTTCATTGGCCTAGGATGTCAGAGGACACAAAAGAATTTTGTAAGTCCTGTGAAACCTGTCAAGCCAGTGGCAAGACAGGTGGCACTCCAAAGGCACCCCTTATCCCACTGCCTGTGGTTGGGGTTCCCTTTGAAAGGGTAGGGGTTGACATAGTTGGCCCCCTTGACCCTCCTACTGCTTCAGGCAATAGGTTTATCTTAGTGGTAGTGGACCATGCCACAAGGTATCCGGAAGCTATTCCTTTAAGGACCACTACAGCTCCTGCAGTGGCAAAGGCCCTCCTGGGAATATTTTCCAGGGTGGGCTTCCCAAAGGAAGTAGTATCAGACAGAGGAAGCAATTTCATGTCTGCATACTTAAAGGCCATGTGGAAGGAGTGTGGTGTAACTTACAAGTTCACAACACCCTATCATCCACAAACAAATGGACTGGTGGAGAGATTTAATAAAACTCTCAAAGGCATGATTATGGGACTCCCTGAAAAACTCCGCAGGAGATGGGATATCCTTCTACCATGCCTCCTTTTTGCCTACAGGGAGGTACCCCAGAAAGGAGTGGGCTTCAGCCCCTTTGAACTTCTTTTTGGACACCCTGTTAGGGGTCCACTCACACTTGTAAAGGAGGGTTGGGAACAACCTTTAAAAGCTCCTAAGCAGGATATTGTGGACTATGTACTTGGCCTCAGATCAAGGATGGCTGAGTACATGAAAAAGGCCAGTAAAAACCTTCAGGCCAGCCAAGAGCTCCAGAAGCAATGGCATGATCAGAAGGCTGTTTTGGTTCAGTACCAACCAGGGCAGAAAGTGTGGGTCTTGGAGCCTGTGGCCCCAAGAGCACTCCAAGATAAATGGAGTGGTCCACACACAATTGTTGAAAAGAAGGGTGAAGTCACCTACTTGGTTGACTTAGGCACTGCCAGGAGTCCCCTTAGGGTGCTCCATGTCAACCGCCTGAAACCCTACTATGACAGGGCTGATCTCACCCTGCTCATGGCAACAGATGAGGGACAGGAAGAAGACAGTGATCCTCTACCTGATCTCTTCTCTTCCACAGAACAAGATGCTCTTGTGGAAGGGGTAGTTTTGGCTGATTGTCTTACTGCTGAGCAGAAAGATAATTGCATAAATCTCCTAGGACAATTTTCAGAACTCTTCTCCATTGTGCCAGGCACCACTTCTTGGTGTGAGCACACTATAGATACTGGAGACAGTTTACCTGTCAAAAGTAAGATCTATAGGCAGCCTGACCATGTCAGGGACTGCATAAAGCAAGAAGTTCAGAAGATGTTGGAACTAGGAGTGGTTGAGCACTCTGACAGTCCATGGGCTTCTCCTGTGGTACTGGTACCAAAACCCAATTCTAAAGATGGAAAGAAGGAAATGAGGTTTTGTGTAGACTATAGAGGTCTCAACTTGGTAACCAAAACAGATGCTCACCCTATACCCAGGGCAGATGAGCTAATAGATACACTGGCATCTGCCAAGTATCTAAGCACTTTTGATTTGACTGCAGGGTATTGGCAGATCAAAATGTCAGAAGATGCTAAACCTAAGACTGCATTTTCTACCATTGGAGGACATTACCAGTTTACTGTAATGCCTTTTGGTTTGAAAAATGCACCTGCCACTTTTCAGAGGTTGGTGAACACAGTCCTGCAAGGGCTGGAAGCTTTCAGTGCAGCATATTTGGATGATATAGCTGTCTTTAGCTCCAGCTGGGATGATCACCTGGTCCACCTTTGGAAAGTTTTGGAGGCCCTGCAAAAGGCAGGCCTCACTATCAAGGCTTCAAAGTGCCAGATAGGGCAGGGTAAGGTGGTTTATCTGGGACACCTTGTTGGTGGGGAACAGATTGCACCACTTCAGGGGAAAATCCAAACTATTATTGATTGGATTCCCCCTACCACTCAGACTCAGGTGAGAGCCTTCCTAGGCCTCACTGGGTATTACAGGAGGTTCATTAAGAACTATGGCTCCATTGCAGCCCCTCTTAATGACCTCACATCCAAGAAAATGCCTAAAAAGGTATTATGGACAGCAAACTGTCAGAAAGCTTTTGAGGAGCTGAAGCAGGCCATGTGCTCTGCACCTGTCCTGAAAAGCCCTTGTTACTCTAAAAAATTCTATGTCCAAACTGATGCATCTGAATTAGGAGTAGGGGCAGTCCTATCACAACTTAATTCTGAGGGCCAGGATCAACCTGTTGCTTTTATTAGTAGAAGGTTGACCCCTAGAGAAAAGCGTTGGTCTGCCATTGAGAGGGAGGCCTTTGCTGTGGTCTGGGCTCTGAAGAAGTTGAGGCCATACCTGTTTGGCACTCACTTCATTGTTCAGACAGACCACAAACCTCTACTTTGGCTAAAACAAATGAAAGGTGAAAATCCTAAATTGTTGAGGTGGTCCATATCCCTACAGGGAATGGACTATACAGTGGAACATAGACCTGGGAGTAGCCACTCCAATGCAGATGGACTCTCCAGATATTTCCACTTAGACAATGAAGACTCATCAGGTAATGGCTAGTCTTATTGTCCTTCGTTTGGGGGGGGGTTGTGTAGGAAAGTACCATCTTGCCTGGCATGTTACCCCCATTTTTCACTGTATATATGTTGTTTTAGTTGTATGTGTCACTGGGACCCTGGTAACCCAGGGCCCCAGTGCTCATAAGTGTGCCTGTATGTGTTACCTGTGTAGTGACTAACTGTCTCACTGAGGCTCTGCTAATCAGAACCTCAGTGGTTATGCTCTCTCATTGCTTTCCAAATTGTCACTGACAGGCTAGTGACCATTTTTACCAATTTACATTGGCTTACTGGAACACCCTTATAATCCCCTAGTATATGGTACTGAGGTACCCAGGGTATTGGGGTTCCAGGAGATCCCTATGGGCTGCAGCATTTCTTTTGCCACCCATAGGGAGCTCTGACAATTCTTACACAGGCCTGCCACTGCAGCCTGAGTGAAATAACGTCCACGTTATTTCACAGCCATTTTACACTGCACTTAAGTAACTTATAAGTCACCTATATGTCTAACCTTTACCTGGTAAAGGTTAGGTGCAAAGTTACTTAGTGTGAGGGCACCCTGGCACTAGCCAAGGTGCCCCCACATTGTTCAGAGCCAATTCACTGAACTTTGTGAGTGCGGGGACACCATTACACGCGTGCACTACATATAGGTCACTACCTATATGTAGCTTCACCATGGTAACTCCGAATATGGCCATGTAACATGTCTATGATCATGGAATTGCCCCCTCTATGCCATCCTGGCATTGTTGGTACAATTCCATGATCCCAGTGGTCTGTAGCACAGACCCTGGTACTGCCAGACTGCCCTTCCTGGGGTTTCTCTGCAGCTGCTGCTGCTGCCAACCCCTCAGACAGGCATCTGCCCTCCTGGGGTCCAGCCAGGCCTGGCCCAGGATGGCAGAACAAAGAACTTCCTCTGAGAGAGGGTGTGACACCCTCTCCCTTTGGAAAATGGTGTGAAGGCAGGGGAGGAGTAGCCTCCCCCAGCCTCTGGAAATGCTTTGTTGGGCACAGAGGTGCCCAATTCTGCATAAGCCAGTCTACACCGGTTCAGGGACCCCTTAGCCCCTGCTCTGGCGCGAAACTGGACAAAGGAAAGGGGAGTGACCACTCCCCTGACCTGCACCTCCCCTGGGAGGTGTCCAGAGCTCCTCCAGTGTGCTCCAGACCTCTGCCATCTTGGAAACAGAGGTGCTGCTGGCACACTGGACTGCTCTGAGTGGCCAGTGCCACCAGGTGACGTCAGAGACTCCTTGTGATAGGCTCCTTCAGGTGTTAGTAGCCTTTCCTCTCTCCTAGGTAGCCAAACCCTCTTTTCTGGCTATTTAGGGTCTCTGTCTCTGGGGAAACTTTAGATAACGAATGCATGAGCTCAGCCGAGTTCCTCTGCATCTCCCTCTTCACCTTCTGATAAGGAATCGACCGCTGACCGCGCTGGAAGCCTGCAAACCTGCAACATAGTAGCAAAGACGACTACTGCAACTCTGTAACGCTGATCCTGCCGCCTTCTCGACTGTTTTCCTGCTTGTGCATGCTGTGGGGGTAGTCTGCCTCCTCTCTGCACCAGAAGCTCCGAAGAAATCTCCCGTGGGTCGACGGAATCTTCCCCCTGCAACCGCAGGCACCAAAAAGCTGCATCTCCGGTCCCTTGGGTCTCCTCTCAGCACGACGAGCGAGGTCCCTCGAATCCAGCGACACCGTCCAAGTGACCCCCACAGTCCAGTGACTCTTCAGCCCAAGTTTGGTGGAGGTAAGTCCTTGCCTCACCTCGCTGGGCTGCATTGCTGGGAACCGCGACTTTGCAAGCTTCTCCGGCCCCGGTGCACTTCCGGCGGAAATCCTTCGTGCACAGCCAAGCCTGGGTCCACGGCACTCTAACCTGCATTGCACGACTTTCTAAGTTGGTCTCCGGCGACGTGGGACTCCTTTGTGCAACTTCGGCGAGCACCGTTTCACGCATCCTCGTAGTGCCTGTTTCTGGCACTTCTCCGGGTGCTACCTGCTTCAGTGAGGGCTCCTTGTCTTGCTCGACGTCCCCTCTCTCTGCAGGTCCAATTTGCGACCTCCTGGTCCCTTCTGGGCCCCAGCAGCGTCCAAAAACGCCAAACGCACGATTTGCGTGTAGCAAGGCTTGTTGGCATCCATCCGGCGGGAAAACACTTCTGCACGACTCTCCAAGGCGTGGGGGATCCATCCTCCAAAGGGGAAGTCTCTAGCCCTTGTCGTTCCTGCAGTATTCACAGTTCTTCAGCCTAGTAAGAGCTTCTTTGCACCAACCGCTGGCATTTCTTGGGCATCTGCCCATCTCCGAGCTGCTTGTGACTTTTGGACTTGGTCCCCTTGTTCCACAGGTACCTTCAGACAGGAATCCATCGTTGTTGCATTGCTGATTTGTGTTTTCCTTGCATTCTCCCTCTAACACGACTATTTTGTCCTTAGGGGAACTTTGGTGCACTTTGCACTCACTTTTCAGGGTCTTGGGGAGGGTTATTTTTCTAACTCTCACTATTTTCTAATAGTCCCAGCGACCCTCTACAAGGTCACATAGGTTTGGGGTCCATTCGTGGTTCACATTCCACTTTTGGAGTATATGGTTTGTGTTGCCCCTATCCCTATGTTTCCCCATTGCATCCTATTGTAATTATACATTGTTTGCACTGTTTTCTAAGACTATACTGCATATTTTTGCTATTGTGTATATATATCTTGTGTATATTTCCTATCCTCTTACTGAGGGTACACTCTAAGATACTTTGGCATATTGTCATAAAAATAAAGTACCTTTATTTTTAGTATAACTGTGTATTGTGTTTTCTTATGATATTGTGCATATGACACTAAGTGGTACTGTAGTAGCTTCACACGTCTCCTAGTTCAGCCTGAGCTGCTTTGCTAAGCTACCATTATCTATCAGCCTAAGCTGCTAGACACCCTATACACTAATAAGGGATAACTGGGCCTGGTGCAAGGTGCAAGTACCCCTTGGTACTCACTACAAGCCAGTCCAGCCTCCTACAACTGTGGCTTTGCACTCCCCAGGATGGAACAGTGGCCATGGAGGCCCCTGGTGGATCTGGCGTCGTGGACTCATCTGGCTGAGATGCCCCCCCTTCCGTTCCCCCTGAGGTGCCTGTAGTTTTGCTATCTGATGCCCCTGCAGTGTTCTCTCCGTTGGAGTCAGGTATCCTGTGTGGGCTTTGCCCATGTGATTTGGGCCCAGTGGTCCACGGACAATGCCTGCTACAATGATCGGACTTTAAAATGTATGTATATAAAGGTTTTAGATGTGTGATATATTTTTAAACCAGTGATACAATATATTCCAATGTTTAGAATCATTTCCTTTTGTCTTTGCATTCTTCCGGGGGTTTGGGGGGTGTAACTCTGAGTTGTTGCTATGCATTGATGTGTGTGTTGTAGTGGGTGAGGGAGGGGGTGGGTGTGGCCCGTATGTGTGTCCCCGTAATTTTTTCCCTCCCCCCTCCCCTGTGTCGTAGGTGCAGTACTCACCGTTGTCTTCTGCGCCGGCGTTCGTGCTCCTGGTAGAGGAGCAGGTAGACAATCGCTGGGAGGATGTGGAGTTCGGGTTCCATGCTGTCCAGATTCCTCGTGGGGTGTATGGAGGTGAGTGTTTTCCGTTTGAAATGGCTGTTTCCGCCGTGTTTTTATCGGCGGGGCTACCGCCCAGGAAAAGGTGGCGGATTGGTAGGTTGTGATGGGGTGGGCGGTACATTGACTCTCGCCTGTCTGTTGGCGGTGACCGCCGCGCTGTTTGTTTGTCCCGACGTTGCGGGGGCGGTGTGTTGAAGTGGCGGTCTCTGTTGGCGGTTTCCGCCAGGGTCGGAATTCCATTTTTTTTACCGCCAGACTGTTGGCGGTTTAACACCGACCGCCAAGGTTGGAATGACCCCCATAGTGCTACATGATATAAGTGGTATAGTAGGAACTTTGCATGTCTCCTAGTTCAGCCTAAGCTGCTCTGCTATAGCTACCTCTATCAGCCTAAGCTTCTAGAACACTACTAATCTACTAATAAGGGATACCTGGACATGGCACAAGGTGTAAGTACCATCTGGTACCCACTATAAGCCGGGGCAGCCTCCTACATTGGTGGTGCAGCGGTGGGATAAGTACTTATAACTGCTTTACCACTTTGTCATTGGTGATTTTCATAAGAACAACATGTACGAAATACTTCATAATATACACAGTTAACCTAAACAGTTTAACTTTCATTCTCTAAACTCTCTAAGAAGTTTTAGAAAAGTTTTCAAATGTTTTGAAAGGTTTTCTGAAGTTTTTCTCTTTTTTTCTAAATGTTTCGAACCTTTTTTTTCTCTCTGTCCTAAACCCTTTCTATCATGTCTGCAGTAGAACTTACTCCCACAGTTGTCCAGGCAACCTATGGTAGTTTAAACTTTAAAAGTTTGAGGGGTCTCTGCGTTGAAAGAGGTTTAGACATTGGTAACAATCCTACCAAAGATCGTCTCCTTAGTCTTCTCCTTGAAAGTGACCAGAACCACTCTGGCCCAGCCCAGGATCAGGAGGTAGAGGAGGGGGGTACCTAGCAAGACTCAGAGGAGTCCCCTGAGGATGCTCGGGAGGGTTCTTCCAAGGACCTGCCAACTAACAGGCCAGCTAGTGACACTGGTAGTGGGAGGGGGTCACACACTAGTAGGCACCTTTCACTCCAAAAGGCCAGGTTACTAGAGTCCAGCCAGTTAGGGGCAGGTCTCACTCTGCCAATTCCCACATTTCTTCTCTGTCTCACAATTCCCAAGCCTCCAACCCTGAGGATGACATTATGGAAAGGGAACTCAGAAAGCTGAGGTTGGAAGAGGCCAGGCTGAAGCTAAAACAGCAGCAGCTGGCCTTAGACAGGGAATCTCTGGATGTGGAAAGGGAAAGGCAGAGCTTGGGGTTAGTTCCCCATGGTGGTAGCAGCAGTGTTTTTGACAGCAATCCTGTTAGAGAACAAGATTCTAGAAACCTGCATAAGATAGTCCCCCCTTACAAGGAGGGAGATGACATTAACAAGTGGTTTGCTGCACTTGAGAGGGCCTGTATGGTACAGTTGGTCCCTCAAAGGCAGGGGGCTGCTATCTTGTGGCTATCTTTCACTGGTAAGGGTAGGGATGGGCTCCTTACTGTCAGTGAAAGTGATGCTAATAATTACAAAGTTTTGAAGGATGCACTGTTGGATGGATTTGGCTTAACCACTGAACAATACAGGATTAAGTTCAGAGACACCAGAAAAGAGTCCTCTCAAGATTGGACAGACTTTGTAGACTGTTCAGTGAAGGCCTTGGAGGGTTGGTTATATGGCAGTAAGGTGACAGACTATGAAAGCCTGTATAATCTAATCCCGAGAGAGCATATTTTGAACAATTGTGTGTCTGATTTGTTGCACCAGTACTTGGTAGACTCAGATCTGACCTCTCCCCAAGAATTGAGAAAGAAGGCAGACAAATGGGTCAGAACAAGAGTGAACAGAAAAGTTCATACAGCGGGTGACATGGATGGCAAGAAGAAGGATGGTAAGTCTTCTGACAAGGGTGTGGACAAAGATAAGAAACATTCTGAGTCTTCATCAGGCCCACACAAATCCTCTGGGGGTGGTGGGCCCAAATCCTCTTCTTACAATCAGAAAAAACCATGGTGTTATTTATGTAAAGTAAAAGGCCATTGGGAAAGTGATTCCACTTGTCCAAAGAGAAACACCAAGGCTCCTACTACCACAACCCCAACTGCAACCTCTAGTGCCCCTAGTAATAGCAGTGGTGGTGGGAAGTCTACGACAGATAGCCAATCCAAGGGTGTAGCTGGGCTCACCATTGGCAGTGTAGTTGGGGTTGGTCTTATTAGGGAGACCACAGAGGTTGTTTTAGTCTCTGATGGTGGCATTGACTTTGCCACCTGGGTTGCTTGTCCCCTTAATATGGGTACAAGAAGCTTTCCCTAATCAATGGTGTTGAGGTTGAGGCCTACAGGGACACAGGAGCCAGTGTCCCTATGGTTAGAGAGAAACTGGTTCACACTGATCAACACCTACTTGGTCAGCAGTACCAAGTGACTGATGCTCACAATAACACACTTAGCCACCCCATGGCTGTTGTGAATCTCAACTGGGGGGGGGGGGGGGTTACTGGTCCAAAGAAAGTTGTGTTAGCCACTGAATTACCTATAGATTGATACTAGGCAATGATTTGGAGACATCAGCTTGGGCTGAAGTGTAGTTGGAGGCTTATGCAGCAATGCTGGTCATTTGTGGGCATATTTTTGCTTTGACAAGGGCTCAAGCCAAAAAGCAAAAAGGACAGGGAAACTTGGATCCTGGAACAATGGACCAAGTGCTCCCAAAAGCTAGGGGTAGTAAGGGTAAATCCTTGCCCACTATCCCTCCCTCATCAGAAGATTCCCCTTTTGAGGAAGAGGAATCCTCTCCCTGTGCACAACGTACACTAGATGAGCTGGCAGCAGACACTGCTGAGCTTTTGGGTACAGGGGGGCCTGCTAGGGAAGAGCTGAGTGTGGCACAGCAGACCTGTCGCACACTAAAGGGTTTGAGACAGCAAGCTGTCAAACAGCAGAATGGAGATGTCACTGATAGCCATAAGGTGTATTGGGAACACAACCTCCTGTATACTGAGTCAAGGGACCCTAAACCTGGAGCTGCCAGGAGATTGGTCATCCCTTTGCAGTATAGGGAGTTTCTTCTTACCTTGGCACATGACATTCCTTTGGCTGGGCATTTGGGCCAGAGTAAAACTTAGGACAGACTTTTTCCGTTTTTTCACTGGCCTCATGTGTCAGAGGACACTAAAGAGTTTTGTTGCTCTTGTGTGACATGCCAAGCCAGTCGCAAGACTGGTAGCACACCAAAGGCCCCTTTAATTCTACTTCCTGTGGTTGGGGTGCCCTTTGAAAGGGTATGGGCTAACATAGTTGGCCCCCTTGACCCTCCAACAGCTTCAGGCAATAGGTTTATCCTTGTGGTAGTAGACCATGCCACTATGTATCCTGAAGCCATACCCTCAAGTACCACTACAGCTCCTGCAGTGGCAAAGACCCTCCTGGGAATCTTTTCCAAAGTGGGTTTTCCTAAGGAAGTGGTGTCAGACAGAGATAGTAACTTCATGTCTGCATACCTCAAAGCTATGTGGAAGGAGTATGGTGGTTGAGAGGTTTAATAAAACTCTCAAAGGTATGATAATGGGACTCCCTGAAAAACTCAGAAGGAGATGGGATGTCCTGTTACCTTGCATCCCTTTTGCTTACAGGGAGGTACCCCAAAAAGGAGAGGGCTTTAGCCTCTTTGAACTCCTCTTTGGGCACCCTGTGAGAGGTCCCCTTGCACTTGTGAAGGAGGGTTGGGAACAACCTTTAAAAGCTCCTAAACAGGACATTGTGGACTATGTACTTGGCCTAAGATCAAGAATGGCTGAGTACATGAAAAAGGCCAGTAAAAACCTTCAGGCCAGCCAGGAGCTGCAAAAGCAATGGCATGACCAGAAGGCTGTCCTGACCCAGTACCACCCAGGACAGAAGGTGTGGGTATTGGAG
The DNA here is from genome assembly GCF_031143425.1 of Pleurodeles waltl. Lineage (NCBI taxonomy): Eukaryota > Metazoa > Chordata > Amphibia > Caudata > Salamandridae > Pleurodeles > Pleurodeles waltl. The sequence goes on from NC_090445.1 coordinate 379,000,492, forward strand.
CCTGTGGCCCCAAGAGCACTCAAGGACAAATGGAGTGGACCCCATCCAATTGTTGAGAAAAAGGGTGAGGTTACCTACTTGGTAGATCTGGGCACTGCCAGGAGTCTCCTTAGGGTGCTCCATGTCAACCGCTTAAAACCCTACTATGACAGGGCTGATCTCACCCTGCTCATGGCAACGGATGAGGGGCAGGAAGAAGAGAGTGACCCTCTCCCTGATCTCTTCTCCACCACTGAAGCTGATGGCTTAGTGGAGGGAGTAGTACTTGCAGATTTCCTTACTGCTGAGCGGGAAGATAACTGTGTAAATCTTTTAAGTCCGTTTTCTGAGCTCTTCTCACTAATACCAGGTACCAATACTTGGTGTGAGCATACAATCAATATTTGAGACAGTTTTCCTGTCAAAAGTAAGATTTATAGACAGCCTCACTGTGTCAGGGATTGCATTAAACAAGAAGTTAAACAAAAGTTGGACTTAGGAGTGGATTGTGATTGTTCTAGTTGATTACACTTCCAAGTGGGTCACTGCTAGTTGTGTACATTCTGTTACCACCAAAACTGTAGTAGATTTTTTGACTGATGTATTTGCTTGTGAGGGAATTCCAAGGATAATAGTAACTGATAATGGTGTTCATTTCACCTGCTTAGAAATGAAGACTTTTCTTAAAGACCTTGCAATCTCCCATTACCGTGCTGCACTTTATGCTCCTCAGGCCAATGGTTTGGTTGAGAAAATGAACCAGTTGGTGAGAGCGAGTGTTCAGATAGCTCTTGAGAACAGGGTGCCCTTGAAAGTTGTGTTGAGAGAAGTTATGGGCTCACAGGAATGCACCTAATGTTGTTACTGGGATGTCCCCTTTTCGTATTTTGAAGGGCAGATTAGCAGGTTCGAAATTGAATCCTTCGTGGTTGCATTTTAAAACTCAAGAAGGTGCAAGGTCTGACAACTCTAGGCGTGTCCATGCTAGGGTAGTTGCGAATCAGGTTAAATATAACGAGTGGTTTGATGGAAGACAATGTGTGTGTCAGAGAAATTGGTGTGAGGGAGATTTGGGGGTTCATTACGACCCTGGCGGAAGGCGGAGAACCAGCGGTAACACCGCCAACAGGCTGGCGGTCTTACCTTGTGGGATTATGACCATGGCGGTTACCGCCATGGTCATCCGCCGGTTCTCTGTTCCGCCCACCAGGGCGGAGACGACCGCTGGGCTGGAGACCTGGGTCTCCAGCCCGGCGGCCGTCACAATACCGCTGGCGGTATTTGGACCCGGCTTACCGCCGTGGATTTCCAGCGGTTTGAACCACCATGAAATCCATGGCAGTAAGCACTATCAGTGCCAGGGAATTCCTTCCTTGGCACTGATAGGGGTCTGCCTCACCCCCCCACCCCCACCCCGACTCCCGCCACTACACCCCCCACCACCCCTGCCACCCCCCAAAACTGGCAGGGTCCCCCTCACCACCCCGACCTCCAACATCACATAACTCACACACACCCGACACGCATGCAGGCACCACCAACACACACATGCACACACACCGACATACATGCCTACATCCACAACCACACTCAGACACACACACCCACATTCATACATACACGCACACATCCATACAGACATACACACAGACATACACGCACTCATTCCCAAACACGCATCACCCCCACAAGCATACACGCACTCACACACCTCTACACACTCAGACGCACACCCCCATGCACGCACACAACACCCCCCAACCCCCCTCCCCTAACGGACGATCGACTTACCTGTTCCGCCGATCCTCCGGAAGGGGACGGGAGCCATGGGGGCAGCTCCGCCGACACCACACCGCCAACAGAACACCGCCACGGCGAATCACAGGACGTGATTCGCTGGGCGGTGTTCTGTTGGCGTGGTGGTGGAGGTGGAGCAACCTCCACTTCCCCGCCTCCCCCCAGTATGGCTGTTGGCGGCTCTCCGTCAGAAAAAGGACGGAGAGCTGCCAACGGTCATAATAGTGCAGGCGGAAGACCGCCTGCACTGGCGGTCTTGCGCACGGCGGTCCCTCAGCGGTCTTTAAAAAAGATCGCCGAGGTCAAAATGACCCCCTTGGTGTTTATCAAGAAACCTGTGTAGTGTCCCAAAGGAGAATCCAAATACATTGGACCAAGAAGGATTATGAAAGTGAAGAGGAATGTTGTTGTCCTTGAGGGTGGTGAAGTTTGGAGTATGTCTCGATTATCCAAATGTACCAAGTTTATGGGTGAACAAAGAGATGTTTTGCCCAATTTGGGTGTGAGTGTGGGGTTGAGAAGAAGTGCGAGGAACAGTATCTATCCTAAACATCTCAAGGATTTTGTGAATTAAATGATGAAACTGTGTATAGTTATACTCTAATTATTGTTGGTGTGCGTTTTGTAGCAGTACTTCCTGTACTCTTTAGTAGTTTATTTGCACATTTGCTATTACTTCTTTTCTGTTATATATGTATATATTTATGTTAATGTGTTGTTATAATTTCTTTAATATTGTTATAAAGGGGGAAGATGTGTTATGTTCTGTTGTTAATAATATGTGGGTAGAGGTTTCTTTAAGTGTTGCCTTGGTAGTGGAATTCTACATCATGAGGATTCCAGTGCAAAACGGTTGGGAGGAGAGGAGAAGAAGCAGCGAGGTGAGATTGGTGCTTGTGCAGTTGATGGTGGATGCCTAATAAAGAGTTTACTTATGACGAAAACAACACAGTGTCAGGTTGGTCTTTTGTAAGGGAGACCACAGAAGCTGTTTTAGTCTCTGATGGTAGCATTAACTTTGCCACCTTGGTAGCTTGTCCCCTTAATATGGGTAAGTACAAGAAACTACCCCTAATGAATGGTGTTGAGGCCTACAGGGACACAGGATCCAGTGTAACTATAGTTATAGAGAAACTGGTTCACCCGTACCAAGTGACTGATGCTCACAATAACACACTTAGCCACCCCATGACTGTTGTGAATCTCAACTGGGGGGGGGGGGGGGTTACTGGTCCAAAGAAAGTTGTGGTAGCCACTGAATTACCTGTAGATTGCTTACTTGGCAATGATTTGGAGACATCAGATTGGGCTAAAGTGGAGTTGGAGGCTCATGCAGCAATGCTGGGCATTCCTGGGCATATTTTTGCTTTGATAAGGGCTCAGGCCAAAATGCAAAAAGGACAGGGAAACTTGGATCCTGGAACAATGGACCAAGTGCTCACAATAGCTAGGGGTAGTAAGGGTAAATCCTTGCCCACTATCCCTCCCTCACCAGAAGGTTCCCCTTTTGAGGAAGAGGAATCCTCTCCCTGTGCAGAACCTACACCAGATGAGCTGCAGCAGACACTGCTGAGCTTTTGGGTGCAGGGGGGCCTGCTAGGGAAGAGCTGAGTCTGGCACCGCAGACCTGTCCCACACTGGAGGGTTTGAGACAGCAAGCTGTCAAGCAGCAGCATGGGGATGTGAGTGATAGCCATAAGGTGTATTGGGAAGACAACCTCCTGTATACTGAGTCAAGGGACCCTAAACCTGGAGCAGCCATGAGATTGGTCATCCTTTTGCAATACAGAGAGTTTCTTCTTACCTTGCCACATGACATTCCCTTGGCTGGGCATTTGGGCCAAAGTAAAACTTGGGACAGGCTTGTTCCCCTGTTTCACTGGCCTCATATGTCAGAGGACACTAAAGAAATATAGAAGGTTCATTAAGAACTATGGCTCCATTGCAGCTCCTCTTAATGACCTCACTAGTAAGATGATGCCTAAAAAGGTATTGTGGACAGCTAGCTGTCAAAAAGCTTTTGATGAGCTCAAACAGGCCATGTGCTCTGCACCTGTCCTAAAAAGCCCTTGCTACTCCAAAAAGGTCATAGTCCAGACTGATGCTTCTGAATGGGGGGTTGGGGCAGTGCTATCACAGCTTAATACTGATAATATTGCTTTTATCAGTACGAGGTTGACCCCTAGAGAAAAGCGTTGGTCTGCCATAGAGAGGGAGGCCTTTGCTGTGGTCTGGGCACTGAAAAAGTTGAGACCATAGCTGTTTGGTACTCACTTCATTGTTCAGACAGACCACAAACCTCTACTTTGGCTAAAACAAATGAAAGGTGAAAACCCTAAATTGTTGAGGTGGTCCATATCCCTACAGGGAATGGACTATTCAGTGGAACATAGACCTGGGAGTACCCACTCCAATGCATATGGACTCTCCGAATATTTCCACTTAGACAATGAAGACTCATCTGGGCAAGGTTAGCCTTATTGTCCCTCGTTTGGGGGGGGGGATGTAGGAAAGTACCATCTTGCCTGGCATGTTACCCCCATTGTTACTGTATGTATGTTTGTTTTTGCCTGTGTGTTGAGTCGGAGTCGTCGTTTTATAAGAAACGTCTTTATTCGAGTTGATAATAGCAAAGGCTTGCCAAGCATCTCCTCTGTGTGTCTCCCTTCCTGCTCTTGCTGCACCGCATTCCTCGTAACGGACTTGGAATTTCGGCTGCGAGGGCAGGAACGAAATAAACTAACAAAGAATAACATTCTTATCTCCTAGCAACTACAACATAACACAACACATCTTTCCCCTTTAATGAAAACAAAAACACAAATCCCCTAAATACATTATGAAATAAGATCACATTTTAACTTATCTTTTCCCCTTAACCAACATAAATCCCACAATGCATTAAAGCAAAATTAACATATATGGTCTTAATCACATAAATAGTCTTCCAACCACTTAGGTTTGGAACACACTCTGTTCCTTTTGTAACTTGTACCCTCCATGTCAAGGCCTCTTTTTACCTCCGGAACATTATCCGGAATATTATCCATGTCTTCTAGAACTAACTGTTCTACATTTGGTGATAAAACTAACTGTTCTTCATTTCCTCCTTCTTCACCAACCGCAGTCGCTGAAGAATCCTCCTCGTCATACTCCATACCATCATTTCTACTAGCATTCTCGCCAATCTCCAAGCTATCACCACTACACACCAGACCAGCTCCACTCACAGCATTCCTTTCTTGAGAACAATCTTCTATGGAATCATTCAAACTATGCCATTTTGAATCACTCTGTCCTTTGAACACAGCTATTCTTTTAAGATTCCACACCTTTCCATCACTCAGAAGAACTGCATTACGCAACACGTTGCTCACTTGAATTGGCTCAGTGAATTTGCTCTCCCATTTTTTTTACCTTCCATGGTTTCTTCACCTTTAACCAACTTCCTTTGCAAATTTCAATATTCCTCTGCGAGCCCCCCTTGCTATCAAAATATTGCTTATATTTCTGATGCCTCTTCATAATTCTTTCCCTGACCACGTCAAAAGACACCTTACAATCAGATGTCCCTAACAACCATTCTGGGTTACATTTAGTCCTGGGTATTCTTCCCCTCATTAGTTCAAACGGAGATAACCCATGAGCATCATGAAGGCTAGTCCTGTATGACCACAATGTTTTGAAAACTTGAGCCTCCCAGTCATCACCATTTTTACATTCAATATGAATTGCATCCTCCATAACTCTATTGAACCTCTCAATCATACCATTACCACTGGGATTGTACAAGGATGTAGCCCTATGTTTAACGCCAATCCTTTCAAAATACTTCTTAGTCAAATTAGATACAAACTGCACCCCATTGTCACTGATAACCTGTACAGGTAAACCCTCCTCCACAAAAGTATCATCCATAAATGTCAAAACCTTTATGGAATCTACCTTATCCACAATTGTCACCACATGCCACCTTGAAAAAACATCAACCATTGCAATTCTATACTTTCCAGAAATACCAATGGGACCCATAATATCTACCGCTACCGTATGCCATGGTTTCTTTGGTATGACTGGTTCACACATATTAGGTTTAAGTGTCCTCAAAGTCTTATCCGAATTCGCACATGTGACACAATCCCTGACAATCCTTTCCACTTGAATGTCCATCCCTGGCCACCAATGCCATTTTTTCACTCTCTGTTTAGTTTTCACAATCCCACAATGAGTTTCAAGACACAACCTCAAAATATTACTCCTAAGTGTCTTAGGTGAAATAGCTCTATCACCTCTAAACACTGTTTCTTGAACAACTGACAACTCACTTCTCACCTCCCAAAATTGTCTTAGATCTTTTGGAATTTTAGTTTTGTTAGGCCAACCATTTGTCACCCATTTCATCAACATTTGTAAATCCTTATCTAAGGAATACCTTTCTTTCCACGTCTCCTCTTTTATAGTCAAAGCACCTTCATCGTGAATTAATGCAACTTGTAACTCCTCCCCTTCTTCAGCATCCCATTCTAACATCCCAGTAGGCATGAGAGACAAAAAATCTGCCACCACATTACTCTTTCCTGGAACATACTCAATCTCATACAAAAACTCCTGTAAACGCATAGACATTCTAGCAATCCTAGCTGAAGCTTTAAACATTCCTTCAGTAGTCAGCAGTTTTACTAATGGCTTGTGATCTGTACGCAAAATACATCTCTTGCCCCATTCAAATGACCTGTAATGTTCTAGTGCCCAGACGCACGCAAGAGTTTCTTTCGCACGAAAAGCAAAAGTAATAATAGCTTCCTTCCCAGAATCATCAATTTGTGTTAACACACCACCCAATCCTTTATTGCTAGCATCCACAGTCACAACATCCACCAACCCTGTATCAAAACTACTTAATACCGGAGCCTGTACATTCGCATTCTTAACATCCTCAAATTCTGTTGCACACTCATGCGACCAACAAAATTTAATGTGATTTTTAAGTAGTTGTCTAATGTTGTACACTCTGCCAGAAAAACCTTTCACAAATTTCGCATAAAATTCTATCATTCCCAGAAATCATCCTTACACGTAGGAGGTGGAGCATTCAAAATGACTTCCACTAACTTTGGTTTCGTAGCTACCCCTTCACCACACAAAACGTGTCCAAGGTATGTTACTGACTGCACACAAAATTTACACTTAGAGTGTTCCACAGTCAAACCCTTGTTGTCTAATGTACCTAGAACCTCCTCCAATATGTTGTCATGGTCCGCCTTATCTTTGCCAAAAAGCAAAATGTCATCCTGAAAACATCTCACATTGGTAAGTCTTCCAAATAATTGGTACATTAACCTCTGAAATATTGCTGCAGCTGATGCCAGACCAAAAGGCAATCTTTTATATTGGAAACGACCAAATGGAGTGATAAATGCTGTGTATTTTTTGCTCTCTTCCCTCAATTTGATCTGATGGTATGCAGTTGACAAATCTATGGTGGAAAACCATTTTACCCCCTTTAAAAGCATAAGCATCTCCGAAATTTGCAGTAATGGAAATGTATCCACTACTATGTTGTTACTCAGGAGGCGTAAATCCACACACAAACGAATTTTCCCATTCTCACGTTTTGCTACCACAACCGGAGAAATCCACTCAGAGGATTCAATCGGTTCAATGATATCCGCTCTAACCAATTTGTCCAATTCTTTTTCAACTTCACCTCTGATGAGTATGGGAATGTTCCTCACACAATGTATTTTTGGACAAGCATCAGACTTCAAAACAATGTTATGTTCAAAACCCTCTAACATTCCAATTTCCCCACTAAAAACTTTAGGGAATTTCTTTAACATGTCTTTCGCTATGTTTTCCTCCTCATCCACTACCATAACCGGTTCAGGACTGTTTGGATCAAGGGTGACGTGTAACTCTCCTTGATCTTTCCAGCTTAAAACTGATGGTCCCTTCTTTGCCACATATAACATCCCAATAGATTTCCTGTTCTTAAAAGCAAACTTAAGTTCTCTATACCCCAACAAATCTATTTTTTCTCCTGAAAAACCTTCCAGAAAAATATCGGGTTCTTGCAAACTGCTACCCAATTTTCCTACAAATTTTGACTTCCTTGTTGACAATAGTAAAAGGAGAACCAGAGTCAACATACATTTGTATGTCAACTCCACCAATACACATAGAATATATAGGTTTTTTCTTATTACAAAATGAACCTTCATGCACATTGAAAACAAAAGTTTTTTCCTTTTGTTTGCCACAATGCATGACCATTATGACTTTGTTGTCATCTTCGCTTGAACTGTCATTTGCATCTTCTACATACTTTACATTACTGCATCTCTTTTTTTTTACACACACTCGCAAAATGTCCTAAGGCCCCACAAGCTGCACACTTCTGCTTTAACGCAGGACAATATTTGAAGGAAGCTAAAAGCGAACTACTGTTGCAGCGGTGGCACCTTTGACCATCGCTCCTAAAGGTCTGCCTAATATTTTTTTTCAAATCCTCTTCACGCTTATGTCCGATGACAAAAGCGTTCCGAAACCTCCTGCCATCATAGCCAATGTTCCTTCCTCTAATGCTGCTGATCACAACGCGCGTGTGACGTCACCACGTCTAGCAATGCTTGTGCTGAGTAACGGACAACGAGCTCTTCAAGGAGAATAAACTATATGAACGACGAAACTACTGCTGAAGTGGTGAACAGCGTAGGAGAGTGCCCAGTACAACTACTTTCCAAAGGGGATCACTAGTGAGGTTAAAATAATCCACATGAATCTCAGCAAGCCTTCTGATTAAAGTATACCGAAGTCCTGTGCAGGTTCCTCATTGCTGTATCAACTGCTACACGCTTGTCACGAGTCGGAGTCGTCATTTTATAAGAAACGTCTTTATTCAAGTTGATAATAACAAAGGCTTGCCAAGCGTCGCCTCTGTGTGTCTCCCTTCCTGCTCTTGCTGTACCGCATTCCTCGTAACGAACTTGGAATTTCGGCCGTGAGGGCAGGAACGAAAGAAACTAACAAAGAATAACATTCTTATCTCCTAGCATCTAGAAAATAACACAACACTGTGTCACTGGGATCCTGCTAGCCAGTGTGCCCTGTTTGTGTTCCCTGTGTGGTGCCCAACTGTATCAGTGAGGCTCTGCTAATCAGAACCTCAGTGTTTATGCTCTCTCTGCTTTTAAAATTGTCACTGCAGGCTAGTGACTAATTTTTACCAATTCTGATTGGCACACTGGAACACCCTTATAATTCCCTAGTATATGGTACCTAGGTACCCAGGGTTTTGGGGTTCCAGGAGATCCCTATGGGCTGCAGCATTTCTTTTGCCACCCATAGGGAGCTCAGACAATTCTTACACTGCCACTGCAGCCTGAGTGAAATAACGTCCACGTTATTTCACAGCCATTTTACACTGCCCTTAAGTAACTTATAAGTCACCTATATGTCTAACCCTCACTTAGTGAAGGTTAGGTGCAAAGTTACTAAGTGTGAGGGCACCCTGGCACTAGCCAATATGCCCCCACATAGTTCAGGGCAATTTCCCCGGACTTTGTGAGTGCAGGGACACCATTACACGCATTCACTACATATAGGTCAATACCTACATGCAGCTTCACAATGGTAACTCCGAATATGGACATGTAACATGTCTAAGATCATGGAATTGTCCCCCCATGCCAAATCTGGTATTGGGGTACCAATCCCATGTATCCCTGGGGCTCCAACATGGACCCCGGGTACTGCCAGACTTGATCTCTGGGGTTTTCACTGCAGCTACCGCTGCTGCCAACCCACAGATGAGCTTCTGCTCTCCTGTGGTCTGGGCAGCCCGGTCCCAAGAAGGCAGAATAAAGGATTTCCTCTGAGAGAGGGTGTTACACCCTCTCCCTTTGGAAATAGGTGTTAAGGGCTGGGGAGGAGTAGCCTCCCCCAGCTTCTGGAAATGCTTTGCAGGGCACAGATGGTGGCCTTCTTGCATAAGCCAGTCTACACTGGTTCAGGGATCCCCCAGCCCCTGCTCTGGCGCGAAACTGGACAAAGGAAAGAGGAGTGACCACTCCACTGTCCACTGTCCCAGGGGTGGTGCCCAGAGCTCCTCCAGGGTGTCCCAGACCTTTGCCATCTTGAATGCAGAGGTGTGAGGGCACAATGGAGGCCTCTGAGTGGCCAGTGCCAGCAGGTGACGTCAGAGACCCCTCCTGATAGGTGATTACCTGGTTAGGTGGCCGATCCTCCTCTGAGGTCTATTTAGGGTCTCTCCTGTGGGTTTCTTGTCAGATAACGAATGCAAGAGCTCACCAGAATTCCTCTGCATCTCCCTCTATGCCCACGGCATTCTGGAGGATGCAGATTTGTTTCCATGCCGAAAGACCACAAACAAGCCTTGCTAGCTGCAAAGGTCGCGGTTGAAGAAAATGGGTGCTGTCCGGGCCCAGGAAGGACCAGGAGGTCGCCCCTTGGAGGAGGAGACAGAGGGGAAGCTCAGCAGAACTGAGAGCCCATGCAGAAGCAGGCACCATCCGCAGAAGTACTTGAACAGGGGTTCAAGAAATCTGAGCACGACGGTCGTCTCAACACTACAAAGGAGGGTCCCACGAAGACGGTGGTCAACTCAGCAAGTTGAGCAATGCAGGACGGAGTGCTGGGGACTTAGGCTATGCTGTGCATGAAGGATTCCTTGCAAAAATGCACAGAAGCCCTAACAGCTGTAGTGCACGCAGTACACAGGATTACTGTCTGGCGTGGGGAGACAAGGACTTACCGCCACCAAATTTGGAGAGATTGACCACTGGACTGTCAGGGTCACTTGGATCCTGCTCCTGTGTTCCAGGGACCACGCTCGCCAAGATGAGAGGGGACCCAGAGGACCGGTGATGCAGAAGTTTGGTAGGGGGGTTGGGAATACACACCCTCATATCCCAGCACAGTTCGCCCCTTTGCATCTTGGTAAATGCACTTCACAGTGATCGCTTACTTGAAAATTATCTGTAGTTTTTTCTCAAAGTGGGTGCAGACATTGCTGTATATCTCTAGACACATGTTTCTGGGCTTAGCCCTTCATCAGTAGAGAGTAGAGAACATAGAAAATTCATCTGGGGGTTGCTGGAAATGCTGCCAAAATACCCTCAGGTCAAATACCACTCACAGGCACACAGGTGCATCTCCAAAGCCTGTCAGCTCACTGGCTCAAGGGAGCCTTTTAAACAGGAAGGGGGGTTGGGAGCACACTGCCTCACATCCCAGCACAGTTCGCCCCTTGCATCCTGGTACTTGCAGTTTGAACAACACGATTTTTGTGATATTTATTCCCTATTGATTACAATTCTACTAGCAAGTTTATTATTCTCAAAACCAAGAAACACATTAGCATAGTCACAATATGGCAACTCTGATAAGATTTCATCAAAGCAAAGATCACGAACATAAGAACATAGCACGACGTCAATATAGCTTATCCTTAGCAGAGTAACATTAGCGCATCATTCAACAAACCATAGATTTAGTCATTTGTCTATCTGCGTCCAATTAATGACCCCCTCAACTAACCTCAAATTAGCATTGGCATGTTGGACTTCATGCAAAATAACTTAGCAACATCAATTTGGAAAACCTCTAACTAAGGTCTCTGTCAAAAGAAGCAGTTGGTACCTAGAAAGGAAAAGCAAACAGACAATCACAATTTCATTGTCATATAGTTACCCTCAGTATTGGGTCAGCATACAGATTCAGACTTCGTCCTCAGGACCTCAGTTGATTCGCCATCAGCCAGGAACTCAGCAGGTCCGGTAAGAAGGGTAAAAGGGTACTTCCCTCATAAGGAGGAAAGTATAACCGGGCAATATAAGGGCAAGGATGGTTTAAAGAACCAAACAGCAAAGTCTCTATGCAGAGTGACAAAGTGTCTGGGCCATAGCAATTCACAATAGCATCTCCCTAACTCCTAGTCTAAACTACTTCCTTGTGTCAAGGGTTTTTATCCCTTTTCTGTTGTACAGTCCCCTAATTTTCCATTGGTTCAGGTTTGGCACCCCACTATCTCCATCCAATGGGTTACAAATGAGTTCATCAAATTTGTCACCCCATAACAGTCCTCACATAGTTTTCTAGCCTTTCCTTTAGTGCTTTTCGTCTATCATCAGTGTGATCTAAGAAGCTTTTCTCTACAGGTGTTAGTAAGCAAGTTAGATTATTGAGACGTGCATAAGCTGTTCCAAATGTCAGTGTCGGCTCAAAGAAACCCCTAACTATTTTTATGTTACTATCCTTGGCTAATTTATTTAGAAACTCAATCACGGCCACAAAAGAAAACACTACATCTAGATTTGAGTAAAAGTATTGCACATGTTCTTGATTATAGAATCTTGTTAATAGCAAACTACAGCTTATTCCGTATGCAAGCGGCAGACTATGATAAGTAACCCCTTCTTGTACTGACGAAGGAATCTTTGTGCACACATAGCAATTTTTGCATCCATTGTGTCAACATACTCATTCAGCAAGCGATAGAAGACATTAGTAGATAGTTCCCCCTTTGAAATAGTTCCCTCATGCAAGTATTTAGTATCCTGCTCAAATTTCTCCTACGGTGTTAGTGTAGCAGTCTAAGGAGTTGAAGCATTGTTAGTGACTTTCTTGTCCACCAATGGCATTCCCACAATCACACATAATTATTATTGCACACATAATTCCCACACCAACAGCCAAACATGCACGAGTCCTACACTTACTACTATTATCCCTAGTGTAACTCATGATCTGTAAAGAATCAGAAGGCAGAATAATACAAAGCAAACAATCAACTTGAGGATAATATAAAAACCTTTTTTTTTTTTCTATGCAGTCTCTCTTTCTCAGCAAGTATTCACAGCGTATCACTCACTCCAGGACCCTTTTGTCAAATCAGGTTTAGCAGCTTGTCATCAGTTTTTCAGAGTCAATTCAGGTTATCAGTGTCACATCCGGTAATTTATCAGTCTCTTTTCTCCACTTTTCAGCTTTTACAATCTCAATTTCAATTTTAACACAGTCTTTTTCTAAGGTTGAATTCAGGTGCCATAGTATTGACATGGAATCTCTCAATCAAAACAGAATGCCAAGAATTCTTGTTGCCATTCAGCTGATGTTGCATACGCCCATTCAGGACCTGCGTATCTTCTGTTTGCAACTCTCTTTCTTTTCAGTTTGCGGTCACCCTGTAACTCTCCTTCACTGAGATCTTCTTTCCTGGTTGTATCAACTTCTTCCTCTATTGTGTCATTAGGGATCACTTTCTCCCCTGCAGCTTGTGGCTCCGGCCAGTTATCTCCTTTAAGTATTTTCTTTCTGCTTGGCCTTTCAGGACGTTGAACAGCGCCCTCCTCTTGTGCTATGGTGTTTTCTCTTGATGGACCTGCAAGTGGTCAGAACACCTTGACCTCCCTCTGCCTCACTTCCTTTGCCTTCAGGGTCTGTTATGGGCTCAACTTCAAACCCGTATTAGTCTGCTTCTAGGAGAACCTCCCTTTGTCTCGGTTCCCCTGTTGCCTCGGCTGAGATAGGCTCACTGTCACCTCTCTGGAACTCGTTTACTGTTTGAGTGACTAAGCCGTCCTCAGCAGGCTCTCTTTAAGTCTCAGTTCCCCTTTGATTACTCTCCGGCCCTGAGACTTCCTTCTCTGCAGCTGTTGTTTTGGACAATTCAAGTTCCTCATCGGTTGGACATGTCACATTCTTTGTGTGACTGGCATGTATCCAATTTGGAAGACCTGCACATTTCACAGCAGTAGTAGTTGTCAGTATTACTTGATATGGCCCCTTCCAACGTGGCTCCAAACACAACTTCCTCACGTGTTTCTTGACAACAACCCAGCCACCGGCTCTCAGGGTGTGAGCTGGATCACTTATCGGTGGCAATGTGGTAGCCTCCACCTGGTGAGAGAAAGAGCGGACCACATCAGCCAAACCCTTGCAGTAGTCCAACACCATATCATCTGTGATATTCACAAGAGCATTTGCAGGCACTGCGGGGCAATCTCATAGCTTGACCCATAAGAATTTCATGAGGAGACAGTCCTTTTTTCTTGTGTGGTGTATTTCTTATTGACATCAGCACTAAGGGCAATGCATCTGGCCATTTCAAATTGGTAGCTGCGCACATCTTTGCCATTCTCGACTTCAAGGTACCATTCATCTGTTCCACTAGTCCTGATGCTTCAGGGCGATAGCTACAGAGCAACTTCTGTTCAATGTTCAATGCGGCACACAAGAGCTTAATCACCTCATTGTCGAAGTGTCTGCCCCTATCTGATTCTAAAGAGATCGGAAACCCGAAACGTGGTATCAGTTCCCTAAGAAGCAGTTTCGCTACTGTGAGGCTGTCATTCCTATGTGTAGGATAAGCTTCAATCCAGTGACTGAAAATACACACAATCACTAACACATATCTCAGTCACCCACAAATGGACATCCTGCTCTCCCAATGTGGCTCAAATTCACCACGGTCCCTTTTCCTGCATTCATCTGCTGACAGATGATGCACCTGTGACAGATAACCTCTGCAGCTTGTCTGAATTCCGGATTGAACCAATCAATTTTGAATAGCCTGATCATTGCGTCTCTCCTTACATGTGCTTGGCCATGGTAAAACCTTGCAAACTGTGACAAAAGACTGTTTGGCAAAACCATTTTCCCCTCCTCTGAGACCCACAAGTCATCAGATCTCTATACGCATTGCATTCTCTGCCAGGAGCGTTTCTCCTCTTTGCTGGCACGTCCCTGCAAAGATTTTAACTCATCTAATGTGTCAACCACCCTTAATGCATACCCTGTGCAAGTTTCATTTTCAGTCTCAGATAACAATTCCCACTGATCTCGAAATGATATACAGTTCAATGCACAAAACCTTGCGACTTGATCTGCATATCCATTTCCCATTGACACAAAGTCTTGTGACTTAACATGGGCATTGCATTTCACCACAGCAATTTCAAGAGGTAACTGAATCGCGCGCAACAAATCCTTAATTTTCTCACCATTTTTCACTGGTGAACCAGAAGAGGTCATGAAACCCCTCTGGGACCATAATTGGCCAAAATCATGTACAATTCCAAATCCGTATCTGCTGTCAGTATACATAGTGACTTTCAGGTTTTCAGCTGCATGGCATGCCCTAGTAAGAGCAATTAATTCAGCCACTTGAGCAGAGTATACGCTTTCGAGCCAGGAAGCTTCTAAGATACCAGTGATTGTGCATACAGCATATCCAGCCCTTAGCACTCCTACTGCGTCTCTCAGGCATGAACCATCAACAAAGATAATGTCATCATTTTCTTCCAATGTCAGGTCTTGGTTTGGTGCACAGATCTGTTACCTCAAGACAATCATGTTCGACTTCCTCAGCATCATCATTGTTCACATTTTCAATAGGAAGCAAAGTTGGCGTGTTCAATACAGTACATCTTTTAAGGGAAACATTAGGTGACCCCAGTATAATTGTTTCATATTTTGTAAGCCTCGCATTTGTCATATGCTGCATCTTGGTTCGGGTCAACATGATTTCAACTGAATGTGGGACCATTACTGTTAGGGGATGTCCCATCACTATACCTTCACACTGAGTGAGGCTTTGACCAACTGCTGCAACAACACGCAAACAACCTGGTAAGGCTGCTGCGACTCGGTCCAAAGTAGCTGAAAAATATGCTACTGGGCGGTTTGCACCTCCATGGACCTGTGTCAGGACAGACAAAGAACAAGCATCACATTCATGACAAAATAGTACAAAAGGCTTTGTGTAATCAGGCATACCTAAAGCTGGTGCCCTGCACATACTTTCCCTCAGTTCCATGAATGCCTTCATCTCTTTCTCGGACATGGTTTTGGCACCTGGGCCATCCTGAATCTCCTTGACAGTCAATCTCACCAAAGGTTTAGAGATAATCGAGAAGTTGGGAATCCACTGACGACAGTAGCCCACCATTCCCAGAAACATCCTGACATCTCTCTTTGTTGTCGGGGGATTCATCTGCAGTATGGCTGTCACTCTCTCTTTGGAAATTCTCCTAGACCCCTTTTCAATTAGGTGACCCAAGTATTTCACTTCTTTCTGACAGTATTGCAGTTTCTTTGGGGACACTTTGGTGGTCATTACAACATTGGTGGTAAAAGCTGGTTACCGCCGTGCAGAAGGCCGCCAACACACCGCCGCGGCCGCGGAATTCCGCCACAGCTATTATGACCCACATCTTGGAATCCGCCAAAATTCAGACACCCACACAACTCCACCACACCAAAGGTCAGTGATAAACTGGCGCAAACAAAACCTCTACCGTCACGCCAACAGAAATACGCCCACACTATCACGACACACGAATCCACGCAGCGGTCTTTCAACCGCGGTATTCCATTGGCGGTACACACCGCCGCGCTCAAAATACACACACATTTACAAAACACAGCCACATTGGACAATTCCAAATACACACACCTGATACACATACACACACTACTCCCACACACCCAATACAATATAAAACACACACCCACATCACCCACAAACCCCTACAACCACTATTACAGAGAGAAGGCCAGAGAGAGACACCACCATCCACAAACTAGCATCCACAGGCACTCAACACCATCACCCACACAACTTACACACACACAACACCACACACCACTACATATCACCACACTTATCACCACACACTCCACCCCACACATCACCTACACCACCCCATGGCACGGCAAAGACACCCCAGTTCTCGGAGGAGGAGCTCAGGGTCATGGTGGAGGAAATCGTCCGGGTAGAGTCACAGCTATTTGGAGCACAGGTGCAGCACACCTCAATTGCAAGGAAGATGGAGCTATGGAGAAGAATAGTCGACAGGGTGAACGCAGTGGGACAACACCCAAGAAATCGGGACGACATCAGGAAGAGGTGGAACGACCTATGGGGGAAGGTGCGTTCCGTGGTCTCAAGACACTACCAGGCGGTTCAGCGGACTGGCGGCGGACCCCCACATCCTCCCCCACTAGATGACCAGCCCGGACCATCGTGGGCCTCGGGACAGTCGGTTCCCCTCACACAGACACAGGCCACCACAGACCTTCCACCCTCTGGTAACACCAGCACAGCACCCACCCAGCGGGCCCATACCTCCGTCCCCAGGACATGTCAATCAGCTGTGTGTCCACCACTACAGGGAACCCAGGATAACCCACCACCCCAACAACAACAGGGACCTGGGGGCAGTGGTAGTGGGCACACGGTCCAGGGGACGGAAGCACAGGAACACAGGGGAACTGGGAGGGCTGCTGTGCGACAGGGGGCGGACAGGCCCAGGGAACCCACTCTACACAAGGCCCTCTCCTCCATCATGGGAGCATACCACCACTCCCAGGAGACGATGGCAACGGTCCTGGCCTAGTTTCAGGAGACCCAGCACATGCAGGAGGAACAGTATTTGGGGTTCAGGGAGGAACTCAGAACCATCAGCTCCGCCCTGGGCACCATCGTAGGTGTGCTGAAGGAAATACTCAACACCAGGAGGGACACTGTGGCCCTCCAAGGGGCCCCTGACACTAGCATGGACGATGAACTGCCCACCACCTCCTCTGGCGTCAGTGAACAGGAGGCACTGCCACAGGACCACCACACCAGCACCCCACCCCCTGCAGAGGGAGAACCACCCCGCAAGCGGTCCCTGAGATCCAGGAACAAGACAGAGCACAATGCCAAGACCCCCGCCAAGAAATGAGACCACCCCGATTGTCAACCCACTGTCCCACTTTGTCACCCTGTCCATATTGGAACTGCCCCAGCTCCACTTCCTATGCCCATATGGGCAATGCTCCTACGAGACAAATAGACTGGACTCTGCAATGGACATTCCTCCGTCATCACCCCTCACCGTTTTACTACCCCCTCCAATATTGAGCACTTAAATAAACACACTTAAAGCACAAAACAATCTGGAGTCTGTCTGTGATTTCGAAATAGTGTATTTGCAATTACAGTGACAAAATTTCCAGGAAATAGTAATGTCAACATACCGTTGTCACACAGCTCTAGTCCATGAGGAATCTAAGCAGATGACACACATTGGGACCCACACCTGTGAAACCGTAAGGGAACGTGACAACTCAGTGACCATACACTGGGTGAAATCGACAGACAGGAGAGAGGTAGAAGTGTAAAAGTACTTGTAGTAGGCAGGAATGTATTCTCACCTGTGTCTCACTGGAAATATTGCTGGATGACTGAGTCCCTGTTGTCAATGTCTTCTTCCTCTGCTTCCTCCTCATCACTGTCCACAGGCTCCACAGCTGCCACAACACCGCCATCTGGACCATCCTCCTACAGAAAAGGCACCTGGCGTGGCAAAGCCAAGTTATGAAGCATACAGCAGGCCACGATGATCTGGCACACCTTCTTTGGTGAGTAGAATAGGGATCCACCTGTCATATGGAGGCACCTAAACCTGGCCTTCAGGAGGCCGAAGGTGCGTTCGATCACCCTCCTAGTTCGCCCATGGGCCTCATTGTAGCGTTCTTCTGCCCTGGTACTGGGATTCCTCACTGGGGTCAGTAGCCATGACAGGTTGGGGTAACCAGAGTCACCTAATAGCCACACCCGGTGCCTCTGTAGTTGACCCATCACATAAGGGATGCTGCAATTCCGCATGATGTAGGCGTCATGCACTGAGCCAGGGAACATGACATTCACATGGGAGATGTACTGGTCTGCCAAACACACCATCTGTACATTCATGGAATGATAACTCTTCCGGTTCCTGTACACCTGTTCAGTCCTGTGGGGGGGGACCAAAGCCACTTGGGTCCCACCAATGGCACCTATGATGTTGGGGAAATGTCCAAGGGCATGGAAATTACCTTTCACTGTAGGCAAGTCCTCCACCTGAGGGAAAACGATGTAGCTCCGCATGTGTTTCAGCAGGGCAGACAACACTCTGGACAACACGTTGGAAAACATAGGCTGGGACATCCCTGATGCCATGGCCACAGTTGTTTGAAAAGACCCACTTGCAAGGAAATGGAGCACTGATAGCACCTGCACTTGAGGGGGGATTCCTGTGGGATGGCGGATTGCTGACATCAGGTCTGGCTCCAACTGGGTACACAGTTCCTGGATTGTGGCACGGTCAAACCTGTAGGTGATGATCAAAGGGGGGATTCCCGTGGGATGGCAGATTGCTGACATCAGGTCTGGCTCCAACTGGGTACACAATTCCTGGATTGTGGCACAGTCAAACCTGTAGGTGATGATCAAATTTCTTTCCTCCATTGTCGACAGGTCCACCAGCAGTCGGTACACCGGAGGATTCCGCCATCTCATCACATGTCCCAGCGGATAGTGCCTATGAAGGACAACAGCGAGCACAGAGTCAAACAACTCAGAGGTATGTAGCCACAGTCTAGACCGAACACGATTCATACACAAAATCTGGCCTGTATGTGTGTTGAGAGTAGGC
Source organism: Pleurodeles waltl (assembly GCF_031143425.1). NCBI lineage: Eukaryota > Metazoa > Chordata > Amphibia > Caudata > Salamandridae > Pleurodeles > Pleurodeles waltl. The sequence continues at coordinate 379,019,751 of NC_090445.1, forward strand.
CTAGGAATGTGTGATGCAGTTGGTAATTAGGCCATGTGGGCCCCTGAAATGGCGGCTGCCTGACCTCTAAAGCGGGACAATGGGATGTGAGGTAACAGCGCTGGCGTTGTACACCGTTGCGGTAGGCGGTCGAAGACCGCGGCACAATGCTGCATTGGTTAACATTGGACCCTATGGGTCCCAGGAGCCAATGACGATGTACGCCGGTGGTGATAGTACGCACCGCCGCGGATGTGACCGCCGCAGACGTGACCGCCATTTTCTAGCTGTTGAATCACTCGATACCTGATCTTCGACAGGAGAGTACCTACACTGCAAGTGCTGCTGTGACCTCGGTCTGGAACAGACAATGGCTCGTGCGTCTGGGGAAAGGGCCCCTGCCTTCACTGCGGAGGAGTTGGAGAAGCTCGTTGACGGGGTCCTCCCCCAGTACACGCTACTCTACGGTCCTCCAGACCAACAGGTAAGTACTCAGGGAGCATGCTGTATGGGCTATGCGTGTGTGGAGAGGGCTGGTTGTAAGAAGGAAGGGGGCAGAGTTCTGCGTGCATGAAAGTCGGTGGGTGCATGTGCCACATGGCAAGGGTAGGGATGGGGGCCACTTACTTTGACGGTGCAGTTGGTAATGACTTCTCTTCTTCCCCTGTACATTTCATGTAGGTCAGCGCCCACCAGAAGAAGGATATTTGGCGTGCCATCGCCACGGACGTCCGGACCCTGGGGGTCCACCACAGACGGAGCACCCACTGCCAGAAGAGATGGGAGGACATTCGCCGCTGGAGCAAGAAGACGGCGGAGGCTCAGCTGGGGATGGCCTCCCAACGTGGGAGGGGTGCCCGTCGAACCATGACCCCCCTGATGTTCCGGATCCTGGCGGTGGCCTACCCGCAGTTGGATGGGCACTTGAGGGCATCACAGCAGACACAAGGGGGTGAGTACACTCTCATTCTGCTGACTTTGCGTGCAGTGGAGGTGTCTGGGTAGGGGAGGAGGGCTGTGGGTTTCCCTAGGCCAGGGCGACTTCCGTAGGCTAGGCCCCTTCGTAAGGCATGGCCCTGTGGCCCCCCACCCCACCTCTGTAGAGTGCCAAGTACAGGTATTCATGCCCCTGTGTCAGCTATGTGTGCAGATGTCGCCCATAGCCTTGTAGGCCATTTCCCAGGAATTGCACTGTAGAGCCCAACAGCGCGACGTAGTGCAGGGGACTGCTGTGTCTGTCTTGTCCGCCAACGGTAGCGGTCATGCATGCACTCAACATGTCTTTCTTCTGTTTCCCCCCCCTATTTTTTGTGGTCTCCCTGTTCTTGTGTGCATTAGCATCATCAGGCGGAGGTGCAGTGGCACCGGAGCACGAGGGAGCCCACATGGGCATGGAGGCCCACACTACGGACTCAGAATACACCAGTGGGACGGAGGGCGAGGGGAGCACCACGGCGGTCACAGGATCTGCAACCAGCGACACGGACTCGTCCTCTGATGGGAGCTCCCTTGTGGTGGTGGCAACATCTGTGCCCCCCACTTCAACAGGTACAGCCGCCACCCCCCCTACCAGCACCGCCCTCCCAGCAGCCCCTCAGCCTTCGCCCGTGCCTGCTCACCCAGGAGGGTGGGCATCACCTTCGCCCCAGGCACCTCAGCCCCTGCTCCTGTCACCTCCGCTGCCCTCAGTGAGGAGGCCATTGACCTCCTCAGGTCACTCACTGTTGGGCAATCTACCATTTTGAATGCCATCCAGGGTGTAAAAAGGGAGTTGCAACACACAAATGCATTCCTGGAGGGCATTCATTCTGGTCAGGCTGCCCTTCATCGAACCGTTCAAACTCTGGCCTCAGCACTGATGGCAGCCATTGTCCCTGTGGCTAGCCTCCCCTCTCCAACTTCCTCCACCCAGACCCAATCCCCTGTACCTCTGCCTATCCCAAGCACACCATCAGACCAGCCTGCACACACCTCAACACACAAGGGAAGCTCAGGCAAACATAAGCACCACAAATCCCACAGGCACTCACGCAAGCATCACACACATACAGACACACCAACAGACACTGCCTCCACTGTGTCCCCCTCCTCGTCTTCTCCCTCCTCCCTCCCAGTCTCGTCTACACTCACACCTGCATGCACTACCTCTACAGCCACTACGTCCTGCACCAGCACACCCAGCAGCACACCCCGCTCATGTGCAGTCACAACCCCCACTACCATGCACACGTCCCCTGTGTCCTCTACCAGTGTGTCTGTGACGCCCCCTCCCAAGATACACAAACACAGGCAAACACCCACCCAACATACACCCACCTCACAACAGCCTCCAGCGCATGAAACTGAACCCAAAGCCACAAAAGTTACACCTCCTACAACCACCTCCTCTTCCTCCACTCCCAAACCCCCTCCAGCTAACCGTCCCAGTGTCTCCAAACAACTTTTCCTGTCCACCCTTAACCTATTTCCCACCACCCCCCGTCCAATTCATAGGTCCCGTACTAGCACCTCAGCCACAAAATTACCGAGACCAGTGGTGCCTGTTGTCACAGTTATGTGGAGTGCACCGGCCACCAGGCCAGCCAGTGTATCACGGAGCCAGAGCACAGCCAGTCCCCCCCCCCTGTGAAGCACCAGAAGTTGGTCAGTGCCCGGCGGGTGAGGGGGAAGACTCCAGCCAATCAAGCCGATCACAGGGGTCCCGGGGGGAGTGTGGACTCTGCTGTGACTCTTCCCAAGGTGGGGAAGGGGCAGAAGAAACCCGCAAAATCTCGGAGGAGCAGCACGGCGGAGAAGACTGCCATCATCCCCGCTGGGCAGGAGGGCCCGGCAAGCCACAGCCCAGCTGCCCAGGAGGGCCCCACCAGCCACAGCCCAGCTGGCCAGGAGGGCCCCGCCAGCCACAGCCCAGCTGCCCAGGAGGGCCCCGCCAGCCACAGCCCAGCTGCCCAGGAGGGCCCCGCCAGCCACAGCCCAGCTGGGCAATGAAGGACCGCCAAGGCAAGCACCGCTGAACAGGGCAAGCACCGCTGAACAGGGCAAGGACCGCCAAGGCAAGCACTGCTGAACATGGCAAGCACCGCTGAACAGGGCAAGGACCGCCAAGGCAAGCACCGCTGAACAGGGCAAGGACTGCCAATGCAAGCACCGCTGAACAGGGCAAGCACCGCCAACTCAAGCACCGCTAGCCCATGAGCGGCAGGGGCAGTGACGCAACAGGGACCTTCACGGGGTGAGTGATGCACTCTGGGCACCAGTCCCCCTCCAGAACCATTGGAGACCTGCATCCACTCCGTCTGTCCTGCACAGGATGAAGCACTCTGGGCACCAGTTCCTCTCCAGAACCAGTGGAGACCTGCATCCACTCCTTCTGTCCTGCACAGGATGAAGCACTCTGGGCACCAGTCCCCCTCCAGGACCAGTGGAGACTGTTATCCACTTGAGAGACTGTGGCTTTGCACTCCCCAGGATGGTACAGTGGGCAACCCACCCACTGGAGAGACTTGAGAGACTGTGGCTTTGCACTCCCCAGGATGGTACAGTGGGCAACCCACCCACTGGAGAGACTTGAGAGACTGTGGCTTTGCACTCCCCAGGATGGTACAGTGGGCAACCCACCCACTGGAGGGACTTGAGAGACTGTGGCTTTGCACTTCCCAGGATGGTACAGTGGGCAACCCACCCACTGTAGAGACTTGAGAGACTGTGGCTTTGCACTCCCCAGGATAAAGCAGTGGGCAAACCATCCACTGGAGAGACTTGAGAGACTGTGGCTTTGCACTCCCCAGGATGGTACAGTGGGCAACCCACTCACTGTAGAGACTTGAGAGACTGTGGCTTTGCAATCCCCAGGTTGGTACAGTGGGCAAACCACCCACTGGAGAGACTTGAGAGACTGTGGCTTTGCACTCTCCAGGATACATCAATGGGCATGGAGCCCCCTCGTGGATCTGGCGTCGTGCACTCATCCGGCTGAGGTGCCCCCCTTCACTTCCCCCTGAGGTGCCTGTTGTATTTCTATCTGATGCCCCTGCAGTGTTCTCTCCGTCATGATCGGGAATCTTGTGTGGGCCTCGCCCATGCATTTTGGGCCCAGTGGTCCACGGACTATGAATAGTGCAATACCTGGACTACTATTCGTGGTGTATATTTTGTTAATAGTGTATATATGTATATATTTGCTTACTCTATTTTGATATATTACAATGGTTCCACTCATTTCCTTTTGTCTTTGCATTCTTCTGGGGGGTGTTGGGGGGTGTTACTGTAATGTTTGGATATGCATTGGTGTGTGTGTTGTAGTGGGTGAGGGTGGGGGTGGGGGTGTTGCGTGTGTGTGTCCCTGTATTTTGCCTCCCCCTCCCCTGTGTCGTAGGTGAGGTACTCACCGTGTTCTTCGCCGCCGGCGTTGGTGCTCCTGGTACAGGAGCAGGAATACTAGTGTAGGAAGAATATGGAGTTCCGGCTCCATGGTGTCGTCGTTCCTCGTGGAGTGTGTAGAGGTGAGCGTTTTCACTTTGAAATGGCTGTTTCCATTGTGTTTTTATCCGCGGTGAATCCGCCCCGGAAAAGGTGGTGGATTGGCCTGTCATAATAGTGTGGGCGGTACATTGTCTCCCGTCTGTCTGTTGGCAGTGACCGCCACACTGTTTGTTTGTACCGCCGTGGCGGTCTGAGTGTTAAAGTGGCTGTCTTTGTTGGCGGTTTCCGCCACAGTCGTAATTCCAAAATTTTTACCGCCGGCCTGTTGGCGGTCTTACCGCCGCTTTAACACCGTCCGCCAGGTTTGTAATGACCCTTTATGTCCATTCTTTCCCAAATGATTTAACAAGGCAATTGTGTCGTACTTGCAGTTATCTTTTGTCCTGGACGCAATCAGCAAATCATCAATGTACTGTACTAGAGTCTAACTGAAAGGTAAGTCTAATGACTCCAAATCCTTCTTCAATATCTGATTGAAGATGGAGGGTGACTCAGAAAACCCTTGAGGAATTCTGCACCAACTGTAAACCTTGTCCAGGAATTTGAACTGAAGAGAAATTGGCTGTCCTCATGAAGAGGCACCGAAAAGAATGCTTGAGACAGGTCCACAACTGTGAACCACTCTGCATCACACGGAACCTGAAACATAATCAGTGCTGGATTTGGCACTATGGGGCAACATTTTACTACAATCTCATTTATTTTCCTCAAGTCTTGAACAATTCAAACTTTCCCACAAGGCTTTTTCAGACCCATTATTGGTGAATTACACGGGCTGCTCAGTACGTCTTACAGAACCCCTTGCTTCACAAAGTCCGCAATTATCTGCGTCACCTGTATAAGAACATCTTGTGCCATGTGGTATTGCAGTACCTGAGGAAACACTGCATTTGGCTTCACCTCTACCTTGACCGGTTCTACTCCTTTTATTAGTTCCACTTCCTTTCCTGTCAGGTCCCAAACTTTCTCTGTCACTGTTCCCTGTAATTCAGCTGGTAAATCATTCACCGTAAGCATTGGGAATAAGGTTATCAAAGGGTATTCCTCATTTGCCATCTCCATCTCTAGCTCAGAGATCTGAACATTGTCCCCTTCATCATCACTGTTTGTCTGCACCTCAATCCCTTCATTGGAACAGGTAATTGAACACCTCGTTTTGCACAGTTAGGGCCATATTTATACTCTGTTTGCGCCGGATTTGCATCGTTTTTTTTACGCAAATTCGACGCAAAACGAACTCCATATTTATACTCTGGCGTTAGACGCGTCTAGCGCCAAAGTTCATGGAGTTTGCGTCATTTTTTAGCGTGGACACCTACTTTGCGTTAATGATATGCAAGGTAGGCGTTCCCTTCTAAAAAATGACTCCGAGGCATGTGCGCCGTATTTACACTCCCGGGCAAAAATGATGCCCGGGAGTGGGCGGGTCAAAAAAAATGACGTCCACCAGTTTTTGCTTCGTTTTTTAACGCCTGGTCAGGGCAGGCGTTAAGGGACCTGTGGGCTCGGAAGGAGCCCAGAGGTGCCCTCCCATGCCCCCAGGGACACCCCTGCCACCCTTGCCCACCCCAGGAGGACGCCCAAGGATGGAGGGACCCATCCCAGGGAACTTAAGGTAATTTCAGGTAAGTATTTTTTTGTTTGTTTTTGTGGCATAAGGGGGCCTGATTTGTGCCCCCCTACATGCCACTATGCCCAATGACCATGCCCAGGGGACATAAGTCCCCTGGGCATGGCCATTGGGCAAGGGGGCATGACTCCTGTCTTTGCTAATCGGGTTGAGGCGAAAATTTTGCCTCAGCCTGACTTGCCCCATTTTTGGACACCCAAGCTCCATATTCCCCTACGCCGGCGCAGTCTGGTGTAAGTCATTTTTTTTTACGCACACCAGGCAGCTCCGCCGGCTAACGCCGGCTAACGTCATTGAATAAATACGGCGCCCGCATGGCGCTTCAGAATGGCGTTAGCCGGCGTTAGATTTTTTGACGCACAACTGCGTTGGCGCAGTTGTGCGTCAAAAAGTATAAATATGGCCCTAAGTCTCTTCCCAGTAGGAATACGGGACTCGAGTCACAGAATACAAATTTATGTAATCCCTGGAAGTTACCAATCTCAACTTGAACCGGATCTGTAATTGGATTTGTCAGGAACTGATTTGCTACTCCTACCACCCTTATAGTACGCCCCGAAAGTGCCAATTTCGGAACTTCTGCACTTCTGACTGTAGAGCGTGTAGCTCCTGTATCAACTAGGAATGAAACCTTATGTCCCATCACCTTTCCCTCTACATAGGGACCCCTCTGATCTACCTCTAGGGACGCTGCAAACCTGCACTCCTCACTATCTGAACAATCATCCGACCATTCATCGTTTATTCCAGCCTCACCACGCAATGGGAACTGTTGTACTGTGTTATTTTGACTCATTGTTTGACCTGTGACATGTTGAGGAAGCATCACCTGTTGCTGTCCCATTGGAGCTAATGGTATCTGCATTTGCTGTCTAGGTACCATGGGAATCTGCTGTTGCACTTGTTGTACTTGTTGCACTTGTGCTGGTTGAACACGCGGCATTTGTATCTGCTGCATGGGCTGCATCTGAACCATGTTATTCTGGAAGTTCTGATTTTGTCCCCTCACTTTAGGGCCCCTCACATTTTGAAATGTACTGACATCATTGCTTTTTTTAACAACACCATTCTGCACCACCATTGGACATTCCTGCTTCCAGTGCCCCACGCCCCCCGCACGCGTGACATGGCGACACCATTTTCATTCCTTGCACATCGTTTTGAACCACAACAGTATTCATATCTGGACCTCTATTCACAAAACCTCCTCGACCTCGTCCTCTTGGCTGTGCCTGAAACATTCCATTTCCCTGCGGTTGCTGCTGTACCATCTGCTGTACTCCATTCCCCTGCATCCCTGCTTGTGCTGCCTTAATCTGCATCACCATCACTTTCTCCTTCAACTTTTTCTGTTTCAATTCAATCTCGTCACTACAGTACTTTGCATACTGTAACACCTCATCAATCGGCTTTGCTTGCCAACAGATCAAATGTCTCTTAATTATCTGACTAATCTCTGGTCTCAGCCCTTCAACAAATCTGAACACAAGGTGATTCATGTCTTTCGGTATATGACCTCAGTGCCGCTATAGTGTTTGAATGCCTTCAACAATCTCTCATATTAAGCATGTATCGACTCTTTGGCTTCCTGTGATGTTTGATCAGTTTTCTGCCAATCAGTAACTTTCGGTGACACTTTCTGCTTCAGAAACTCAATCACTTTATGATAATACCTCATCACTTCTGCAGATGGTGCTCCAGTAACCTTTTTCCTTGCCGGCTCCTCTGTCGGCCAGTCCACACCTCTCTTGCACTCAAGCCATAACTCAGCTGGGACTATAATCTCAAACAGGGTATTCGAGTCTTCCCAGAGACATTTTGCAAGCTTCACAAACCTGTTCGTCTGCTGGTACCACTCTATCGGCTTCTCCCTCAACCTGGGATAATCATTTGTGAATGATAGGATGTCACCTCTAGACCACAGTACATGAACCAAAACCCCTCCAGCTGTTTCTCTCATTGGTAACATTTTTATTGTCCCCGTGTCCGGTGCGGCTTTAGCCTGCTTTGGTTCCGGACCATCACCTTTCTCCTTATCTCTCTTCTTTGCCCATCTGCCTTCCCACTTCTCTAATGCTCCCCAGATTTGAGCACTCTGCAGTATTTCTTTAAGATGTGCTTTCATTCCGGTAGATCTCATGTGTTCGAAGTCTTTAGGCTCAAAGTCTAACCTGTAGCTCCTCTTCAAATGTTTAGTACCTTCTATGTCTACGCCATATTTGTCCGCCAGGTTTTCCAACCTCTGGTGCACCTTGCTCACTTCTTTGGTTATTTTGGGGCACAGGTACCTCAATTCTGCTTCTGTATATGACACTAATCTGTTCACTCCCATTGTTCCTTCCACTAGTTCCGTGGCTTCTACATCCAGTCTCACAAAATTCAGGTATTCGTCTCTTTCTGACCTTTCCGTGGACACTGTAGTAGTCTGCGGAGTGTTGAGCTTATCTAACCACTCATTCAATTGTTGCGCTGTTAAGCCTTGCAACGAGACATTTCCAGACTGCACCAACAGTGTCTGTGTTGTATTTGTACTCATTACCTGTGGGGTTATTGTACCTAACCCTGCCTGCCTCATCATCATCTCCAAAGGAACCCCAATTGGACTAAAGTCTAACAAGGATCTAGACCTTTCGGATGACTGTCCTCCCTGTTTCATTCCCTGCATATTTCCGGTAGACCCTCCTCTTATCGCCTCTTGGGTCATTACTCCCTGATCACATACGCCAGGCTTACCTTGCGCATACAGCAGTACTGTGGACCAACAGTAATTGGTAATGATATAGCAGCTGGTGACTGTTCAGGTCCCAAACCCTGTGGAGCATTAACTCCTGTAGCTTGATTTATCATGGGTGCTGTAGCTACTGACTGCGGTCCAACAACAGAAGTGTAACTCGGAACCACCTGTTGCTGCGCTGGGGCAGCAATTGTGGAGTTGGCTCAATCTGCACTAACTTTGATCTTGTAAATACTGGATCAGGCGGCACCATCAAACTCATATTTGTCTCCAATACTGGGACATCAGGATAGAGCCTCTGAATCGGTGGTGGTTGCAACTGTATCTGCATGTCTGGCGCAGTGGGTACACTGGCACCATTCTGTATCAAAACTGTATCACTTGTCTGTACTGTATTCATGATTCCCTTATTTTGAGTCGGGTCTTCAGAACCCACACTAGTGCTCTGTGTATTTTCATTTATGGCATATGGTGGCGGGCGATCATGTAACAACTGATTAAGAAACTCTTCATCGTCTGAATCATCTTCATCTACCCAGGACCTCTGAGTCTACTTTGTTTTACGAGAGCCTTTGTCTGTCTTACAAGTGGCTTTCTGTCCCTGTGTCTCATCTTCTTGAGTTATTGCCGGAAACATCTTGATTCCGTCAACTATTCCCCTTCCTCACATCTTGGTCTCATTATCCCATCTAGCTTCCGCTAAAGTCTTTTCTGCTCTTTTCATTCTCTTCATAAACTTCTGCTGCCTTTGTTGTATGGCCATTAAATCCCAGACTGATAATGACTCATACTGAGCTGGTCTCGGGCCGTTTTTTTTACACTTAACATTAATCGCAAATTCTCCAAAATTCTTATATTAAACATTCCGTGCTCCGGAAACACCAAACATCCGTCCTTCTCTGTCAGTTTGCACCACTGCTTTAACCAAAGACATGGCGTGACTCCCTTCTCCTCCATTATGATATAAGCTGGAGTACCCTCAGGCGGTGTAGGCTCCACCACATTCGCTGCAATGAATGTATCTCCCCTCAAGGCACACTTTAAAGCTTTGAAAAACTTCATTTTTGCGTCTTTTATTTTGTTTAGAATCTAATCAGGAAGTGACTTTAATTCCTCTTCACCCACCTTTCTCAACCAATTGCCTCTCAAGGACGGCTGCCAATCCCTGCGCGACCCCTCTCGGCAACTGACCTATCCCAGCGCGGCTCAATTGACGTCACACCCACACACACTGCGGCTGACAAAGTCTTGCGGCTTGTCCTCCTCACACAGAAACGAATGCAATATATTGCAAGCACCTTTAACAACAAAACCCAAATTTGGCGGTTTACTACAGGAAGGGTGACACAATCGCTTCAGAACTTTACAGAGATTTCACTTGAAGCCTCGGCCGCTACTCTCTCCTTCTCAGCTCCGCACACGCAAGCAGAATTCGACCCGCAAATCCTACTCTCGACTTTTCAATGGTTCATTCTAGTGCACTTTAGAACTTGCCAAATCTCCATCGAAGGTTTCACTCACACAATTTGACTCAAACTCGACTTGTCAACCACACCCGATTGACCTATTAAACCGCACAAAGTACAACATAAACCAAGTGTCTCCTACACTTGTCAATATACTCTGGAGTCTTAGACCACGACGGGCCCGTAAATCACCAACAACCACGTGGATAATTTTTTAGCATAAAGCGCCACACTCACAAGAAGTTTGCCGACTTCCCTATTCTCACACTGCGGAGTATGCCCACTCCTACTAAAACAACATTAACTGGCCTATATTCATACAAATTTCACAAATCACCTACAATGTGCATAAGCTGAGCAAGCGCAAATTCTACACCACACATGCTAGTACGCCAAGAACATACCCAACTCACTTAGGCAAGCTCTGAGATTCCGGGAAATCATGGGTAATTTAGCAACACATCATACCTCCAATTTGCATTATCTCGAAAAACAATTCTAAACAATGGTCCTTCGTCCTAGGGCCCCCAAAGGGCCAAACCGTCCCTTTGCTACCAGAACTGTTAACGCGTCCCTTTATGACTAATTATTACACTCTGGGACTCGTTTTAGGCCAATGAATCTTTCGACCCTGATTGATAACACCTTAGGACGAGATAGTCGATCAACATGTCAATCAATATGTCAATAACGTCATCAATATTTACCATAACAAGACAATTCAGATTAGTTGAAGACATTAATAAGACTCAGGAAACTACCATGACCTTTCAGTCATGAATAACCACACCAATTTAGTACGATTTTTGTGATATTTATTCCCTATTGATTACAATTCTACTAGCAAGTTTATTAATCTCAAAACCAAGAAACACATTAGCATAGTCACAATATGGCAACTCTGATAAGATTTCATCAAAGCAAAGATCACGAACATAAGAACATAGCACGACGTCAACATAGGTTATCCTTAGCAGAGTAACATTAGCGCATCATTCAACAAAGCATAGACTCAGTCATTTGGCTATTTGCGTCCGATTAATGAACCCCTCAACTAACCTCGAATTAGCATTGGCATGTTGGACTTCATGCAAAATAATTTAGCAACATCAATTTGGAAAATCACTAACTAAGGTCTCTATCAAAAGAAGCAGTTGGTACCTAGAAAGGAAAAGCAAACAGACAATCACAATTTCATTGTCATATAGTTACCCTCTGTATTGGGTCAGCATACAGATTCAGTCTTCGTCCTCAGGACCTCAGTTGATTCGCCATCAGCCAGGAACTCAGCAAGTCGGGTAAGAAGGGTAAAAGGGTACTTCCCTCATAAGGAGGAAAGTATAACCGGGCAATATAAGGGCAAGGATGGTTTAAAGAACCAAACAGCAAAGTCTCTATGCAGAGTGACAAAGTGTCTGGGCCATAGCAATTCGCAATAGCATCTCCCTAACTCCTAGTCTAAACTACTTCCTTGTGTCAAGGGTTTTTATCCCTTTTCTGTTGTACAGTCCCCTAATTTTCCATTGGTTGAGGGTTGGCACCCCACTATCTCCATCCAATGGGTTACCAATGAGTTCATCAAATTTGTCACCCCATAAGTTCTCACGTAGTTTATTGGTCCTTATGATTGACGTCTCCAGCGGGTAGAATGTCCGGTATGATTTCATACACTTGTGGTCCATTTCGCATTTTCAGTCAGTGGCTCCATTGTCTGTACTGGTTCAGGCGACCTTGTACCTGTGACTAGTCTACACTGTTGCATTCAGCAAAAATGTTTCCTTGAGCAAGTCGAATTTCATGAGAACGGATCTACTACAGTTACATTCAGCTTCTAGCTTTTGGAAAAATACGAGTTCATTTCCTTCAGCAAGTCACCACACTGTACGTTAGAAAAACACATTTAATATGAAACCAGGCAGCTAGGCCTCGACTCATGCTAACTAAGGCCTAATATTTTATTAGCATATGACCTTTAATAATTAGTGTAAAACCATACTTTAGCCTATTAATTCTACGACATTAGTTGGTTTAATTAATTATTGTATACATTGGCGGCCACTCCCCATGGGCACATTTCAAGCAAGCATTCAGCAAAATACATTAATACATTTTCTATGCGGTATTATTATGCATTAGTTCATAAACATTTCATGTTAATATTGAGTATATATTTATTTTATTTATTTATTTGGTCTAAAAATTTAGACCATTAAAATACAGAATAACAATTATACATAACAATAACAATAATAAAACCTTGTATCCGGCATTCGAATAAATACCGTTAGTGCGTTCCTTGAAACTAAAACCATGATCATAATTATTTTTATAAATACAATAAAAGAATCGCACATGGCAATAAGAGAAGATAAATAGAAAACTTGTGTCCATCATTCGAATAAATACAGTTAATACAGTCCATGAAACTATAACCAGTATGATGACTGATTTATGAGCTGATGCATTTCTTGTCATGTCTAAATGTTTTATCAAATTGAGTATATAAGCTACGCTCTCTCACTCCCAATCGGACTTCATGTTTAAAAGGCTCCCTCGAGCCATTGAGCTGACGAGCTCTGGAGACGCACCTGTGAGGGGGGAGTGGGGAGTGGTACTAAACCTGAGAAGATATCAGCAGCATTTCCAGCAACCCCAGATATTTTTGTTGTTCTTTGGTCTCTACTGATGAAGGGCACTAACCCAGAAACATGTGTCTCGAGATGAACAGTACTGTCTGCACTAACTTTAGTGAAATACTACAGATTTTTTCAAGCGAGTTTTAATTGTTCAAACGGCATGTACCAGGATGCAAGGGGCGAACTCGACTGGAATGTTAGGCAGTGTGCTCCCAATCGAACTTCATGTTTAAAAGGCTCCCTCGATCCATTGAGCTGACGAGCTCTGGAGACGCACCTGTGAGCCGGGGAGTGGTACTAAACCTGAGACGATATCGGCAGCATTTCCAGCATCCCCAGATATTTTTGTTGTTCTTTGGTCTCTACTGATAAAGGGCACTAACCCAGAAACACGTGTCTAGAGATGACCAGTACTGTCTGCACTAACTTTAGTGAAATACTATAGATTTTGTCATGCAAGCGTTAATTGTTCAAACTGCATGTACCAGGATGCAAGGGGCGAACTCGACTGGAATGTTAGGCAATGTGCTCCCAATCGGATTTCATTCAGAAGTTTGCTGTCTGCGTTAGCAGGGGGAAGATTCCATAGACCCACAGGAGATTTCTTCTTGGCTTCCTGTGCAGGGTGAAGGCAGACAGCCCTTAGAGCATGCACCACCAGGAAACAGACGAGAAAGAAGGCAGGATTAGGAACTACAATGTTGCTGGTAGTTGTCTTGCTACTTTGTTGCGGTTTTGCAGGCGTCCTGCAGCAGTCAGCAGTCGATCCTTGGCAGAAGTCGAAGAGAGAGATGCAGAGGAACTCTGGTGAGCTCTTGCATTCGTTATCTGAAGAGAAACCCACAAGAGAGACTCTAAATAGCCCGCAGAGGAGGATTGGCCACCTAACCAGGTAAGCACCTATCAGGAGGGGTCTCTGATGTCACCTTCTGGCATTGGCCACTCAGAGGGCTCCATTGTGCCCTCAGACCTCTGCATTCAAGATGGCAGAGGTCTGGGACACACTGAAGGAGCTCTGCACACCACCCCTGGTGTGGTGAAGGACAGGGGAGTGGTCAGTCCCCTTTCCTTTGTCCAGTTTCGTGCCAGAGCAGCGCTGGGGGATCCCTAAACCGGTGTAGACTGCTTTAAGCAAGGAGGGCACCATCTGTGCCCTTCAAAGCATTTCCAGAGGCTGGGGGAGCCCACCCCTTCCCAGCCCTTAACACCTATTTCAAAAGGGAGAGGGTGTAACACCCTCTCTCAGAGGAAATCCTTTGTTCTGCCTTCCTGGGACTGGGCTGCCCAGACCCCAGGAGGGCAGAAACCTGTCTGAGGGTTGGCAGCAGCAGTAGCTGCAGAGAAAACCCCAGAGAGCTAGTTTGGCAGTACCCGGGGTCCATGCTGGAGCCCTGGGGCTGCATGTGATTGGCACCCCAATGCCAGATTTGGCTTGGGTGGACAATTCCATGATCTTAGACATGTAACGAACGAGTTACTTACCTTCGGTAACGACTTTTCTGGTGGATACATTAGCTACCTGTGGATTCCTCACCTCATGAATACTCCCATGGCGCCAGCATTCTACGGAAATCTTCTTACTAGTCTCTGCACGTCGACGAGGACGTCACTGTCTCGCACGCGACGCCGTCTGACGTCATACAGGCAATAAGAGGTCCTCGACGACGTGCGGACGTCAGTACCAATCATTTTTTACGTGCATGAGAACAACCAGGCAATGCAATGAAAGAACAAAGCAACATCCATTATATTGTAAAAATACACCACATTGTATGAATAACTGTAAATCTTTTTTATGTACATATATATATATATATATATATATATATAAAACTCTTTCTTTTAAAAATATATACACACACCAAGTATATACATAAAGATATATACACATATACCCATATATATATATAAATATATTATATATATACATCTATTGCACCCTCAAAGATCAAGAGGAGCGCACTCAAGGATTACTTGGCAAGACCATAAAGGCAACGGGGAGGCGGGTGGGACCGTGAGGAATCCACAGGTAGCTAATGTATCCACCAGAAAAGTCGTTACCGAAGGTAAGTAACTCGTTCTTCTGATGGATACAACTACCTGTGGATTCCTCACCTCATGAATAGAGTCCCAAAGCAGTACCACGCCCGGCGGTGGGTGCCTAAATGGTCAAACCAAGAAATCCTGCAGCACTGACCGTGCAAAATGGCCGTCCCTTCTAACCTCAGAATCTAAACAGTAATGTTTTGCAAAAGTGTGAAGGGACGACCAAGTTGCGGCCTTGCAGATGTCGACCACAGGAACACCTCTGGCTAAGGCCGAAGTGGCCGACTTAGCTCTGGTGGAATGAGCTCTAATGCCCTCAGGAGGATCCTTCTTTGCCAAAGAGTAACATATTTTAATGCAAAGAACAACCCACCTGGATAGTGTTCTCTTGTGGACTGCCTTTCCTCTCCTCTTGCCCACGTATCCAATAAACAGCTGATCCTCCAGCCTGAAATCCTTTGTTCTATTGATAAAGAAGCTCAACGCTCTCTTTGGATCCAGACGGTGCAGTCTTTCTTCCTCTTTGGAAGGATGAGGCGGAGGATAGAACGTGGACAAAGTAATTTCCTGAGCCAAATGGAAGGGTGAAACAACCTTCGGGAGGAAAGCAGCCTTGGTCCTCAACACCACCTTATCCCCATAAAAAGTTGTATAAGGGGGTTTTACTGATAAGGCCTGCAACTCACTCACTCTCCTTGCTGATGTTATAGCTATCAGGAAGACTGTTTTTAAAAACAAATACCTTAAGGGGCAAGAATGCATAGGTTCAAAAGGGGACCCCATAAGGAAAGTCAGGACTAAGGACAAATCCCATTGCGGCATAACGAATGGCTTTGGAG
This sequence comes from Pleurodeles waltl, assembly GCF_031143425.1. Taxonomy (NCBI): domain Eukaryota; kingdom Metazoa; phylum Chordata; class Amphibia; order Caudata; family Salamandridae; genus Pleurodeles; species Pleurodeles waltl. The sequence continues at coordinate 379,035,563 of NC_090445.1, forward strand.
GATATTGATTTAGAAGACCTTTCAAGAATCTGATAACAATAGGGGATTTAAATAAAGATGGTTGGTCTGGAAGACATATGAAGGCTGACAAGGCCGATAAATAACCTTTAATGGTAGCCACTGCACAACCTTTCTGCGCCAGAGATAGAGCAAAAGACAAAACGTCCGATAGATGAGCTTGTAAAGGATCAATCTGCCTCTCTCCACACCACGCAACAAATTTAGACCACCTATTAGCGTAGATAGATTTAGTGGAGTGTCGCCTGGCCGCTAATATAACATCCACTACCTCAGGCGGGAGAGAGAAGGAACTCAGGTTGCCCCGTTCAATCTCCAGGCATGTAGGTGCAGACTCTGAAGGTTGGGGTGTAGAACCTGCCCCTGCGACTGCGAGAGGAGGTCTGCCCTGAAAGGGAGACGGAGCAGCGGGCACGTTGAGAGTTGGAGAAGGTCGGAGTACCACACCCTCCTTGGCCAATCCGGAGCTATTACGATTACTAGAGCCCGGTCTTGGCGAATCTTCCTCAATACTCGAGGAATCAAGGGTATGGGAGGAAACGCGTAAAGCAACTGGCCGCACCAGGTCATTTGAAACGCGTCCCCCAATGCTTCCTGCATCGGATACTGAAGGCTGCAGAACAACGGACAATGCGCGTTCTCTCGAGTGGCGAACAGATCTACCCGAGGAAACCCCCACTTCTGGAAGATTAAACGGACTTGATCTGGATGGAGACGCCACTCGTGGTCTGCCGAGAAGTGGCGACTGAGACTGTCCGCACGCACGTTCAAGACTCCGGCCAGATGGTTTGCTATCAAGCAAATCCGATGGTCCTTTGCCCAGGACCATAGTCGAAGAGCTTCTCTGCAGAGAAGGTACGACCCCACTCCTCCCTGCTTGTTTATGTACCACATCGTGGTAGTATTGTCCGTTAGGACCTGTACCGACTGACCACGAAGGGAAGGGAGGAAGGCCTTGAGAGCCAGACGTACAGCCCGTAACTCTAACAGATTGATGTGAAAAATCTGTTCCTCTGGAGACCAAAGACCTTTGATCTCCAGATCCCCCAGATGAGCTCCCCACCCTAGAGTGGAAGCATCCGTTATGACTGTGGCCACTGGTGGCGACTGCTGGAACGGTTTTCCTTGTGAAAGATTGTTGCTTGCAATCCACCACTTCAAATCCACAGCAGCATCTCTGGAGATCTTGACAGTACCCTCTAGATCCCCTCTGTGTTGAGACCACTGCCTTCGGAGGCACCACTGAAGAGCCCTCATGTGCCAGCGAGCATGCGTGACCAACAGAATGCAGGAGGCAAAAAGACCGAGCAGACGAAGGACCTTGAGGACTGGAACTACCGCTCCGTTTCGAAACATTGGAACCAAATCCTGAATATCTTGAATCCGCTGAGGCGGAGGAAAGGCCCGACCCAATGTCGTATCCAGTACTGCCCCTATGAACAGGAGGCGCTGAGAGGGCTCCAGGTGAGATTTGGGCTCGTTCACCGAAAAGCCCAGGTCGAACAACAACTGGGTTGTTGACTGCAGATGACGCAACACAAGCTCCGGGGACTTGGCTTTGATCAACCAATCGTCCAAGTAAGGGAATACTGCTATCCCCTTCCTTCTGAGCTCTGCCGCAACCACCGACATCACCTTCGTGAAGACTCGAGGTGCTGAAGTAAGACCAAACGGAAGGACCGCAAACTGGTAGTGTTGCGATCCCACCACAAACCGGAGATACTTCCTGTGTGACTTGAGTATCGGGATATGAAAGTAAGCATCCTGCAAGTCGACAGACACCATCCAGTCTTCCATGTTCAACGCCAAAAGCACCTGTGCTAGGGTCAGCATCTTGAACTTTTCCTGCTTGAGGAACCAATTCAAGATCCTCAGGTCCAGAATTGGTCTCAAACGACCATCCTTCTTGGGAATCAGGAAATACCTTGAGTAAACTCCTTGACCCCTTTCCTGCTCCGGGACCAACTCCACCGCGCCCTTTAAAAGGAGGACTTCCACCTCCTGTTCTAGCAACAGGAGGTGTTCTTGTGAACAATACGAAGGGCGGGGCGGGATGAGGGGCGGAAACTCCCGAAAGGGAAGGGTGTAGCCTTTTCCCACAACACTGAGAACCCAAGTGTCCGACGTAACAGTCTCCCATTTGGTGAGAAAATGCTGTAATCTTCCCCCTACAGGAGAGGAGTGAGTGGGAAATGGTGGAAGCCTAAGGCTGCTTCCCCTGCTGCACCCCGCCAGAGGATGAGGAAGAGGCAGAGTGCTGCTGAGAGGCTCCCCTGGTGCGGACCCTACCCCTCCCCCTAAAAGATCTATAGGGGTGGGAAGAGGCAGGTTGCTGATATCTTCCCCGAAAGGAAGAGGAGGAAGAGCCACGCCCAAATCCACGAAACCTCCTGAAGAATCTGGAAGAGGCCGTGGAAGAAGGAGCTTGGAGTCCCAACGACTTAGCCGTGGCCCTGCTCTCCTTAAAACGTTCCAAGGCCGAATCAGCCTTAGCCCCAAACAGTTTGTCCCCATCAAACGGGAGATCCAACAATGTGGACTGTACATCTGCCGAAAAGCCCGAGTTACGTAGCCAGGCCTGTCTCCTTTCCACCACAGTTGTGCCCATTGCTCTGGCTACCGAGTCGGTGGTATCCAGTCCCGTCTGGATAATTTGGGTCGCAGCAGCCTGGGCATCAGAGACAAGATCCAAAAGACCCTGGGGAAGCTCTGTAAACGAAGAGGAGATGTCATCCATCAGAGCATGAATATACCTCCCCAGGATACAGGTCGCATTAGTGGCTTTTAACGCCAGACTGCAGGACGAAAAAATCTTCTTCGACTGCGCCTCTAGCTTTTTTGAGTCTCTGTCCCCAGGCACCGTCGGGAAAGAACCAGGCGCTGATTTGGACGAACAGGAGGCCTGCACAACCAAGCTCTCCGGCGTAGGGTGCCTAGATAGGAAACCAGGATCAGTTGGAGCCGTCTGATACCTCCTGGCCACGGCTCTGTGAACTGCTGGGGAAGATGCCGGCTTCTTCCACACCTCTAAAACCGGATCCAGCAGAGCGTCATTAAAAGGTAATAGAGGCTCCGCCGCGGCTGAGGCCGGATGCAACACCTCTGTCAAAAGGTTTTGTTTCGCCTCCACCACCGGCAAAGGCAGGTCCAAAAAACTAGCTGCCTTCCGTACCACTGTATGAAAGGAAGCAGCTTCCTCGGTATATTCCCCCGGGGACGAAAGGTCCCACTCAGGGGAAGTGTCCAGCCCACTGGCCGACTCCAGTCCACGCAGCCCATCACCCGAGTCCTCTAGCTCTCCTTCCTCTAGGGCTCGTTGGTACTCCTGCTCCTCTAGTACCCGAAGAGCACGCCTCCTTGAATGCAGTCGTTGCTCAATCCGCGGAGTCGACAACACCTCCGCCGAAGTCGGAGATCGGCGCCGATCTTCCGAAGCCACCGACGCCGCATCCGGCGCCACAGGTAACTTCGGCGCCGACTGAAGAGCAGATGAAACGGATGGACCCACCGGAGTCACAGGCCGAAATCTCGACGTCGACGGGATGGAAATCCCTGGGGCCAATCCCTCCGAAGCCATCGGAGCGGCCACCGGCGCCGACACTGGCGCCGAGCCCACGTTCCCAAACGGGAGAAAGGGCATAAAGGGTGCCGGCCGAAGAGGCGCAGGATCACCCAAAGAAAAGGCCAAAGGCCCAGCCGGAGCACCCCCTGGAGCCATCTGTTGGAAGATGGCATACATCGCATTCAAGAATACGGAACTATCGGCTCCAGGGGTGGGAAAAGCCGGATACTGGGGTGCCTGACTCGGAGGCGACCCCGACGCCGGCCTCGGCGTCTGCGCCGGAGAAAACACCTGAGGCTCCAATACCTCAATCACCGACGCCTGTCCAGGCGAAGTTGGAGACGTCGGAGAGAGCAACGGCGTCGAAGGATGCGGCGTCACCGTGGGGCTGACCTCCCACGTCCTCCGGCGCCGATCCGGAGACCTGGAACGAGCCTCCCTTGAATGACGCCGAGATTCTCTACGGCGCCGGGAGTCTCGATGACGCCGATGTCTTGGAGAAGACTTTTTCTTGTGATGCTTCTCCTTTGACTTGGCCATAAACAGCTTCGCCTCGCGTTCTTTAATGGCCTTCGGATTCATGTGCTGACACGAATCACAAGTCGAGACGTCGTGGTCGGAGCTCAAACACCAAAGGCAATCGGAATGAGGATCCGTCACCGACATCTTGCCTCCACACTCACGACAAGGCTTAAATCCAGACTTTCTCTGCGACATTATTTCCACAGAGAAAGAGTACGCAGCAAGATATACACTGTAACCGCAAGAGTAACAGTTGCTCCCTCGAAGATAACCGTTTCGAATGCACGGAAAAAAGGGAACTGACGTCCGCACGTCGTCGAGGACCTCTTATTGCCTGTATGACGTCAGACGGCGTCGCGTGCGAGACAGTGACGTCCTCGTCGACGTGCAGAGACTAGTAAGAAGATTTCCGTAGAATGCTGGCGCCATGGGAGTATTCATGAGGTGAGGAATCCACAGGTAGTTGTATCCATCAGAAATGGCCATGTTCGGCGTTACCATTGTGAAGCTACACATAGGTATTGACCTATATGTAGTTCACGCGTGTAATGGTGTCCCTGCACTCACAAAGTCCGGGGAAATTGCCCTGAACAATGTGGGGGCACCTTGGCTAGTGCCAGAGTGCCCTCACACTTAGTAACTTTGCACCTAACCTTCACCAAGTGAGGGTTAGACATATAGGTGACTTATAAGTTACTTAAGTGCAGTATAAAATGGCTGTGAAATAACGTGGACGTTATTTCACTCAGGCTGCAGTGGCAGTCCTGTGTAAGAATTGTCTGAGCTCCCTATGGGTGGCAAAAGAAATGCTGCAGCCCATAGGGATCTCCTGGAACCCCATAACCCTGGGTACCTAGGTACCATGTACTAGGGAATTAGAAGGGTGTTCCAGTGTGCCAATACCAATTGGTGAAAATAGTTGTAGGAAAGTACCATCTTGCCTGGCATGTTACCACCATATTTCACTGTATATATGTTGCTTTAGTCTATGTGTCACTGGGACCCTGCCAGACAGGGCCCCAGTGCTCATAAGTATGTGCCCTGTATGTGTTCCCTGTGTGATGCCTAACTGTCTCACTGAGGCTCTGCTAACCAGAACCTCAGTGTTTATGCTCTCTCTGCTTTTCAAATTGTCACTGCAGCCTAGTGACTATTGTAGGAGGCTGGCCTGGCTTGTAGTGGGTACCAGAGGTACTTACACCTTGTGCCAGGTCCAGTTATCCCTTATTAGTGTAGAAGAGGTGTTTCTAGCAGCTTAGGCTGATAGAAGGTAGCTATGGCAAAGCCGCTTAGGCTGAACTAGGAGACACTAGGAAACAAACAGGCCACAAATTATGAGCACCGGGGTCCTGGCTAGCAGGATCCCAGTGACACAGGCAAAAACAAACTGACACACAAGTACAAATGGGGGTAACATGCCAGGCAAGATGGTACTTTCCTACACAACCCTCCCCCCCCCCAAACGAGGGACAATAAGGCTAACCTTGCCCAGATGAGTCTTCTTGTGGAAATATCTGGAGAGTCCATCTGCATTGGAGTGGGTACTCCCAGGTCTATGTTCCACTATATAGTCAATTCCCTGTAGGGAGATGGACCACCTCAACAATTGAGGGTTTTCACCTTTCATTTGTTTTAGCCAAAGTAGAGGTTTGTGGTCTGTTTGAACAATAAAGTGAGTACCAAACAGGTATGGTCTCAACTTTTTCAGTACCCAGACCACAACAAAGGCCTCTCTCTCTATGGCAGACCAACGCTTTTCTATAGGGGTCAACCTCCTGCTGATAAAAGCAACAGGTTGATCCTGGCTCTCAGTATTAAGCTGTGATAGCACTGCACCAACCCCCAATTCAGAAGCATCAGTCTGGACTATGAACTTTTTGGAGTAGCAAGGGTGTTTTACGACAGGTACAGAGCACATGGCCTGTTTGAGCTCATCAAAAGCTTTTCAACAGCTAGCTGTCCACAATAACTTTTTAGGCATCTTCTTACTAGTGAGGTAATTAAGAGGAGCTGCAATGGAGCCATAATTCTTAACGAACCTCCTATAGTACCCTGTGAGGCCTAGAAAGGCTCTCACCTGGGTTTGAGTTGTAGGGGGAGCCCATTCCATAATGGTCTGGATCTTCCCCTGTAGTGGTGCAATCTGTTCCCCACCTACAAAGTGGCCCAGATAAACTACTTTCCCCTGCCCTATCTGGCACCTTTGAGGCCTTGATAGTGAGGCTTGCCTTTTGCAGGGCCTCCAAACTTTCCACAGGTGGACCAGGTGATCATCCCAGGTGGAGCTAAAGACAGCTATATCATCCAGATATGCTGCACTGAAAGCTTCCAACCCTTGCAGGACTGTGTTCACCAACCTTTGAAAAGTGGCAGGTGCATTCTTCAGACCAAAGGGCATCACAATGAATTGATAGTGCCCTCCAATGGTTGAAAATGCAGTCTTGAGTTTAGCATCTTCTGATAATTTAATCTGCCAGTACCCTGCAGTTAAATCAAAAGTGCTTAGATACTTGGCAGAAGCCAGTATATCGATGAGCTCATCCTCCCTGGGTATAGGGTGAGCATATGTCTTGGTTACTTGGTTGAGTCCTCTATAGTCAACACAAAACCTCATCTCTCTTTTTCCATCCTTATTGTGAGGTTTTGGAACCAGCACCACTGGGCTAGCCCATGGGCTTTCTGAAGGCTCAATCACTCCCAAGTCTAAAGTTTTCTGAACCTCTTGTTTTATGCAGTCCCTGACATGGTCAGGCTGCCTATAAATCTTACTTTTGACAGGTAAATTGACTCCAGTATTGATTGTATGCTCACACCAAGTAGTGGTACCTGGTATCAGTGAGAAAAGTGCAGAAAACTGACTTAAGAGATTTACACAGTTCTCCTTCTGCTCAGCAGTAAGGCAATCTGCAAGTACTACTCCCTCCACTAAGCCATCAGCTTCAGTGGTGGAGAAGAGATCAGGGAGAGGGTCACTCTCTTCTTCCTGTCCCTCATCAGTTGCCATGAGCAGGGTGAGATCAGCCCTGTCATAGTAGGGTTTTAGGCGGTTGATATGGAGCACCCTAAGAGGACTCCTGGCAGTGCCCAGGTCTACCAAGTGGGTAACCTCACCCTTTTTTTCAACAATTAGATGGGGTCCACTCCATATGTCATGGAGTGCTCTTGGGGCCACAGGCTCCAATATCCACACTTTATGTCCTGGGTGGTACTGGGTCAGGACAGCCTTCTGGCCATGCCATTGCTTTTGCAGCTCCTGGCTGTCCTGAAGGTTTTTACTGGCCTTTTTCATGTACTCTGCCATTCTTGATCTTAGGTGAAGTACATAGTCCACACTGTCCTGTTTAGGAGTTTTTAAAGGTTGTTCCCAACCCTCTTTAACAAGTGCAAGGGGACCTCTCACAGGGTGCCCAAAGAGGAGTTCAAAGGGGCTTAAGCCCACTCCTTTTTTGGGTACCTCCCTGTAAGCAAAAAGGAGGCAAGATAACAGGACATCCCATCTCATTCTGGGTTTTTCAGGGAGTCCCATTATCATACCTTTGAGAGTTTTATTAAACCTCTCAACCAGACCATTTGTTTGTGGATGATAAGGAGTAGTGAACCTGTATGTTACACCACATTCCTTCCACATTGCTTTGAGGTATGCAGACATGAAGTTACTACCTCTGTCTGACACCACTTCCTTAGAGAAGCCCACTCTGGAAAAGATTCCCAGGAGTGCCTTTGCCACTGCAGGAGCTGTAGTGGTCCTTAAGGGAATTGCTTCAGGATACCGAGTGGCATGGTCCACTACAACAAGGATAACCCTATTGCCTGAAGCTGTTGGAGGGTCAAGGGGGCCAACTTTATCAACCCCTACCCTTTCAAAGGGCACCCCAACCACAGGAAGTGGAATTAAGAGGGCCTTTGGTGTGCTACCAGTCTTGCCACTGGCTTGGCAGGTCACACAACAGCGACAAAACTCTTTGGTGTCCTCTGACATATGAGGCCAGTGAAACAGGGGAACAAGTCTGTCCCAAGTTTTACTTTGTACCAAATGCCCATTCAAAGGAATGTCATGTGCCAAGGTAAGACAAAACTCTCTGTACTGCAAAGGGATGACCAACCTCCTGGCAGCTCCAGGTTTAGGGTCCCTTGATTCAGTATACAGGAGGTTGTCTTCCCAATACACCTTATGGCTATCAGTGACATCCCCATTCTGCTGTTTGACAGCTTGCTGTCTTAAACCCTCTAGTGTGGGACAGGTCTGCTGTGCCACACTCAGCTCTTCCCTAGCAGGCCCTCCTGCACCCAAAAGCTCAGCAGTGTCTGCTGCCAGCTCCTCTGGTGTAGGTTCTGCATAGGGAGAGGATTCCTCTTCCTCAAAAGGGGAACCTTCTGGTGAGGGAGGGATAGTGGGCAAGGATCTACCCTTCCTACTCCTAGCTTTTGGGAACACTTAGTCCATTTTTCCAGGATCCAAGTTTCCCTGTCCTTTTTGGTTTTTGGCCTTAGCCCTTGTCAAAGCAAAAATATGCCCAGGAATGCCCAGCATTGCTGCATGAGCCTCCAACTCCACTTTAGCCCAAGCTGATGTCTCCAAATCCTTGCCTAGTAAGCAATTTACAGGTAATTCAGTGGCTACCACAACTTTCTTTGGACCAGTAAGCCCCCCCCCCAGTTGAGATTCACAACAGCAATAGGGTGGCTAAGTGTGTTATTGTGAGCATCAGTCACTTGGTACTGCTGACCAAGTAGGTGTTGATCAGGGTGAACCAGTTTCTCTATAACCAAAGTTACACTAGCTCCTGTGTCCCTGTAGTCCTCAACCTCAATACCATTAATTGGGGGTAGTTGCTTGTATGTACTTACCCATATTAAGGGGACAAGCAACCAAGGTAGCAAAGTCAATGCCACTATCAGAGACTAAAACAGCCTCTGTGGTCTCCCTAACAAGACCAACCCCCAACTACACTGCCAATAGTGAGCCCAGCTACACCCTTGGAATGGCTATTTGTAGTAGACTTCCCACCACCACTGCTATTACTAGGGGCACTAGAGGTTGTAGTCGGGGTTGTGGTAGTGGGAGCCTTGGTGTTTTTCTTTGGACAAATGGAATGACTTGCCTAATGGCCTTTTACTTTACATAAATAACACCATGGCTTTTTCAGATTGTGAGAAGAGGATTTAGACCCACCACCCCCTGAGGATTTTTGTGGGCCTGATGAAGACTCAGAATGTTTTTTATCTTTGTCCCCACCCTTGTCAGAAGACTCACCATCTTTCTTCTTGCCATCCTTGTCACCACCTGTATGAACTTTTCTGTTCACTCTTGTTCTGACCCATTTGTCTGCCTTCTTTCCCAATTCTTGGGGAAAGGTCAGATCTGAGTCTACCAAGTACTGGTGCAACAAATCAGACACACAATTGTTCAAAATATGCTCTCTCAGGATTAGATTATACAGGCTTTCATAGTCAGTCACCTCACTGACATGTAACCAACCCTCCAAGGCCTTGACTGAACAGTCTACAAAGTCTGTCCAGTCTTGAGAGGACTCTTTTCTGGTGTCTCTGAACTTAATCCTCTATTGTTCAGTGGTTAAGCCAAATCCATCCAAAAGTGCATCCTTCAAACCTTTGTAATTGTTAGCATCACTTTCTGTGACAGTAAGGAGCCTACCCCTACCCTTACCAGTGAAAGATAGCCACACGATAGCAGCACACTGCCTTTGAGAGACCAACTGTACCATACAGGCCCTCTCAAGTGCAGCAAACCACTTGTTAATGTCATCCCCCTCCTTGTAAGGGGGGACTATCTTATGCAGGTTTCTGGAATCTTGCTCTCTAACAGGATTACTATCAAAAACACTGCTGCTGCCACCATGGGGAACTAACCCCAACCTCTGCCTTTTCCTTTCCACATCCAGACATTCCCTGTCTAAGGCCAGCTGCTGCTGTTTAAGCTTCAGCCTGGCCTCTTCCAACCTCAGCTTTCTGAGTTCCCTTTCCATTAAGTTATCCTCAAGGTGGGAGGCTTGGGAATTGTGAGACACAGAGGAAATATGGGAATTGGCAGAGAGTGCCCTGTGCCTAACTGGCTGGACCCTAGTAACCTGGCCCTTAGGAGTGAAAGGTGCCCTACTAATGTGTGACCCCCTTCCACTACCAGTGTCAATAGGTGGCCTGCTAGCTGGCAGGTCTTTGGAAGAACCCTCCCCAGCATCCTCAGGGGATGCCTCTGAATCTGGCTGGGTACCCCCCTCTTCTACCTCCTGTTCCTGGGATGGACCAGACTGGTTCTGGTCATTTTCTAGAAGAAGGCTAAAGAGAAAGTCTTTGGTAGGATTCTTGCCAATGCTTAAACCTCTTTTTATGCAGAGACCCCTCAAACCTTTAAAGTTTAAACTCTCATATGTTGCCTGAACAACCGTGGGAGTAAGCTCTACTGCAGACATGATAGAAAAGGTTTAGGACAGGGAGAGAAAAACGTTTTTGGAACTTTTGAAAGAACAGAGAAAAACATTTTCAAACTTTTGAAAACTTTAAAAAATGTTCAGAAACTTTGTTGAAAGTTTTAGAGAAGGAAAGTTCAACTGTTTAGTTCAATGTGTATATCTTGAGGTATTTAGTATATGTTTTTCTCATGAAAAGCACCAATGACAATGTGGCAAAGCAGTTACAAGTACTTATCCCACCTCTACACCACCAATGTAGGAGGCTGGCCTGGCTTATAGTGGGTACCTTGTGGTACTTACACCTTGTGCCAGGTCCAGTTATCCCTTATTAGTAGATTAGAGGTGTTCTAGCAGCTTAGGCTGATAGAGGTAGCTATAGCAGAGCAGCTTAGGCTGAACTAGGAGACATGCAAAGCTCCTACTATACCACTTATATCACGTAGCACTATATCATAAGAAAACACAATACTCAGAGTTACTAAAAATAAAGGTACTTTATTTTAGTGACGATATGCCAAAAGTATCTCAGAGGATATACTCCCTTAGGAGGTAAGTAATATACACAAAATATACACACACAAACCAAATCAGGTAAGTAAACAGTTAGAAAAGTAGTGCAAACACTATAGAAGGCAATAGGGAAGAATAGGTCTAGGGGCAACACAAACCATATACTCTGAAAGTGGAATGCGAACCACGAATGGTCCCCAGGCCTAGTGTAGTGTGTAGAGGGTCGCTGGGAGTGTAAGAAAACACTAAGGGTGTCCAAGATACCCCACCCCAAGACCCTGAAAAGTAGGAGTAAAGTTACCCTACTACCCCAGAAAGACAGTAAAGACCAGATAGGGGATTCTGCAAGGACAACAACTGACTGCAAAGCACTGAAGACGGATTCCTGGACCTGAGGACCTGTAAAGGAAGGGGACCAAGTCCAAGAGTCACGCAAGTGTCCAGATGGGGCAGGAGCCCACTAAACCCTGGATGATGGTGCAAAAGGACTGCCTCCAGGTGGAAGAAGCGGAAGATTATGCAACAACGGAAGGTGCCAGGAACTTCTCCTTTGGTCAGAAGATGTCCCACGGTGTGATGGAGGATGCAGAGATGTTTATAAGCAGAAAGACCACAAACAAGCCTTGCAAGCCTCAAGAGTCGCAGTTGAGAATTTTGGGTGCTGCCAGTGCCGAGGAAGGACCAGGAGGTCGCCTCTTGGAGGAGGAGACAGAGGGGGCGCTCAGCAACACAGAGAGCCCACGAAAGCAGGCAGCACCCGCAGAAGCACCTGAACAGGCGTTCAGAAGACCTGAGGATGACGGTCGACTCAGCACAAAAAAGAGGGTCCCACGACGTTGGAGTCCAACACAGCGAGTTAGGCAATACAGGACGGAGTGCTGGGGACCTGGGCTAGGCTGTGCACAAAGGAAGTCTTGCAAGAGTGCACAGAAGCCCGAGCAGATGCAGTTCACCCAGTACACAGGATTACTGTCTGGCGTGGGGAGGCAAGGACTTACCTCCACCAAATTTGGACAGAAGGGCCACTGGACTGTCGGGGACACTTGGACCCAGCTCCTGTGTTCCAGGGACCACGCTCGTCAGGATGAGAGGGGACCCAGAGGACCGGTGATGCAGAAGTTTGGTGCCTGCATTGGCAGGGGAAAGATTCCGTCGACCCACAGGAGATTTCTTTTTGGCTTCCAGTGCAGGGTGAAGGCAGACAGCCCTCAGAGCATATACCACCAGGAAACTGTTGAGAAAGCTGGCAGGATGAGGCGCTACAGTGTTGCTGGCAGTCTTGTTGCTACTTTGTTGCAGTTATGCAGGCGTCTTGGAGCAGTCAGTGGTCGATCCTTGGCAGAAGTCGAAGAGGGAAGTGCAGAGGAACTCTGGTGAGAGCTAGCATTCGCTATCTGGTGAGATGCCCACAGGAGAGACCCTAAATAGCCCACCGAGGAGGATTTGCTACTGAGAAAGGTATGCACCTATCAGGAGGGGTCTCTGACGTCACCTGCTGGCACTGGCCACTCAGAGCTGTCCATTGTGCCCTCACACCTCTGCATCCAAGATGGCAGAGGTCTGGGACACACTGGAGGAGCTCTGGGCACCCCCCCCGGGAGGTGCTGGTCAGGGGAGTGGTCACTCCCCTTTCCTTTGTCCAGTTACGCGCCAGAGCAGGGCTGGGGGGATCCCTGAACCGATGTAGACTGGCTTATCCAAGGAGGGCACCATCTGTGCCCTTCAAAGCATTTCCAGAGGCCAGGAGAGGCTACTCCTGCCAGCCCATTCACACCTGTTTCCAAAGGGAGAGGGTGTAACACCCTCTCTCAAAGGAAATCCTTTGTTCTGTCTTCCTGGAACTGGGCTACCCAGGCCTCAGGGGGGCAGCAACCTGCCTGAGGGTTGGAAGCTGCGGTAGCTGCAGAGAAAACCCCGGAAAGTTAGTTTGGCAGTACCCGGGCTCTATGCTGGAGACCCGGGGATGCATGGAATTGTCCCCCGAGAATGGTATTGGGGTGACAATTCCATGATCCTAGACATGTTACATGGCCATGTTCTGAGTTACCATGGTGAAGCTACATATAGGTATTGACCTATATATAGTGCACACGTGTAATGGTGTGCCCGCACTCACAAAGTCCAGGGAAATTGCCCTGAACAATGTGGGGGCACCTTGGCTAGTGCCAGGGTGCCCTCACACTAAGTAACTTTGCACCTAACCTTCACTAAGTGAGGGTTAGACATATAGGTGACTTATAAGTTACTTAAGTGCAGTGTAAAATGGCAGTGAAATAACATGGACGTTATTTCACTCAGGCTGCAGGGCAGTCCTGTGTAAGAATTGTCTGAGCTCCCAATGGTTTGCAAAAGAAATGCTGCAGCCCATAAGGATCTCCTGGAACCCCAATTCCCTGGGTACCTAGGTACCATATACTAGGGAATTCTAATGGTGTTTCAGTGTGCCAATCAGAATTGGTAAAATTGGTCACTAGTCTGCAGTGACAATTTTAAAAGCAGAGAGGGCATAAACAATGAGGTTTTGGTTAGCAGAGCCTCAGTGATACAGTTAGGCACCACACAGGGAACACATACTGTAGGAGGCTGGCCTGGCTTGTAGTGGGTACCAGAGGTACTTACACCTTGTGCCAGGTCCAGTTATCCCTTATTAGTGTAGAAGAGGTGTTTCTAGCAGCTTAGGCTGATAGAAGGTAGCTATGGCAAAGCAGCTTAGGCTGAACTAGGAGACATGTAAAGCTCCTACTATACCACTGGTGTCATATGCACAATATCATAAGAAAACACAATACACAGATATACTAAAAATAAAGGTACTTTATTTTTATGACAATATGCCAAAAGTATCTCACTGAGTACCCTCAGTATGAGGTTGGCAAATATACACAAGATATATGTACACAATACCAAAATTATGCAGTAATAGCAAAAGGAAGTAATGCAAGCAGTGTAAAGTTACAATAGATTGCAATAGGAGCACATAGGTATAGGGGCAACACAAACCATATACTCCAAAAGATGGAATGCGAACCCCGAATGGACCCCAAACCTATGTGAGCTTGTAGAGAGTCGCTGGGACTGTAAGAAAACAGTGAGGGTTAGAAAAATAGCCCACCCCAAGACCCTGTAAGGTAGGGGTAAAGTGCACCTACAACCCCCAGAGAGCACAGAAGTCGTGATAGGGGGATTCTGCAAGGAAAACCAACACCAGCAATGCAACAACAGTGGATTTCCGGACCTGTAGGACAAGGGGACCAAGTCCAAGAGTCGCGACAGTGTAGAGAGTGGGCAGGAGCCCAGGAAATGCCAGCTGAGGGTGCAAGGAAGCTGCCACCGGATGGAAGAAGCTTGGTATTTGCAAGAACGAAGAGGACTAGGAACTTCCCCTTTGGAGGATGGATGTCCCACGTCGTGAAGAAGCTTGCAGAGGTGTTCCCACGCAGAAAGACCACAAACAAGCCTTGCTAGCTGCAAGGGTCGCGGTTAGGGTTTTTGGATGCTGCTGTGGCCCAGGAGGGACTAGGATGTCGCCAATTGGATGAGGAGACAGAGGGGGCGCCCAGCAAGTCAGGGAGCCCTCACAGAAGCAGGCAGCACCCGCAGAAGTACCAGAACAGGCACTTGGAAGAAGAGTGAACCGGAGTCCATGCAAAGTCACAAAAGGGAGTCCCACGACGCCGGAGGACAACTCAGAAGGTTGTGCACTGCAGGTTAGAGTGTCGGGGACCCAGGCCTGGCTGTGCACAAAGGAAATCCTGGAAGAGTGCACAGGAGCCGGAGCAGCTGCAAATCACACGGTACCCAGCAATGCAGTCTAGCGTGGGGAGGCAAGGACTTACCTCGACCAAACTTGGACTGAAGAGTCACTGGACTGTGGGAGTCACTTGGACAGAGTTGCTGAGTTCCAGGGACCACGCTCGTCGTGCTGAGAGGGGACCCAGAGGACCGGTGATGCAGTGTTTTGTTGCCTGCGGTTGCAGGGGGAAGATTCCGTCGACCCATGGGAGATTTCTTCAGAGCTCCTGGTGCAGAGAGGAGGCAGGCTACCCCCAGAGCATGCACCACCTGGAAACAGTCGAGAAATCCGGCAGGATGAAGCGATACAAGGTTGCTAGTAGTCGTCTTGCTAATTTGTTGCGGTTTTGCAGGCGTCCTGAGCAGTCAGCGGTCGATCCTTTGGCAGAAGGTGAAGAGGGAGGTGCAGAGGAACTCTGGTGAGCTCTTGCATTCGTTATCTGGTGAGATCACCAAAGCAGAGACCCTAAATAGCCAGAAAAGGAGGTTTGGCTACTAAGAGAGGTAAGAGCCCATCAGAAGGAGTCTCTGACGTCACCTGCTGGCACTGGCCACTCAGAGCAGTCCAGTGTGCCAGCAACACCTCTGTTTCCAAGAAGGCAGAGGTCTGGGGCACACTGGAGGAGCTCTGGGCACCTCCCCTGGGAGGTGCAGGTCAGGGGAGTGGTCACTCCCCTTTCCTTTGTCCAGTTTCGCGCCAGAGCAGGGCTGGGGGATCCCTGAACTGGTGTAGACTGGCTTATGCAGAGATGGGCAGCATCTGTGCCCATCAATGCATTTCCAGAGGCTGGGGGAGGCTACTCCTCCCCAGCCTTCACGCCTATTTCCAAAGGGAGAGGGTGTTACACCCTCTCTCAGAAGAAATCCTTTGTTCTGCCTTCCTGGGCCAGGGCTGCCTGGACCCCAGGGGGGCAGAAACCTGGCTGAGGGGTTGCCAGCAGCAGCAGCAGCAGCAGCATCTGCAGTGCAAACCCTGAAAAGGCAGTTTGGCAGTACCCGGGTTCTGTGCTAGAGACCCGGGGGATCATGGAATTGTCTCCCAAATGCCAGAATGGCATTGGGGTGACAATTCCCTGATCTTAGACATGTTACATGGCCATGTTCGGAGTTACCATTGTGACGCTATACATAGGTAGTGACCTGACTGATGTGGGGGCACCTTGGCTAGTGCTAGGGTGCCCACACACTAAGTAACTTTGCACCCAACCTTCACCAGGTGAAGGTTAGATATATAGGTGACTTATAAGTTACTTAAGTGCAGTGGTAAATGGCTGTGAAATAACGTGAACGTTATTTCACTCAGGCTGCACTGGCAGGCCTGTGTAAGAATTGTCAGATCTCCCTATGGGTGGCAAAATAAATGCTGCAGCCCATAGGGATCTCCTGGAACCCCAATACCCTGGGTACCTCAGTAGCATATACTAGGGAATTATATGGGTGTACCAGTATGCCAATGTGAATTGGTGAAATTGGTCACTAGCCTGTTAGTGACAATTTGGAAAGCAAAGAGAGCATAACCACTGAGGTTCTGGTTAGCAGAGCCTCAGTGAGACAGTTAGGCATCACACAGGGAACACATACATATAGACCACACACTTATGAGCACTGAGGTCCTGGCTAGCAGGATCCCAGTGAGACAGTGAAAACACACTGACAATTACTCAGAAAAAGGCCAAAAGTGGGGGTAACAAGGCTAGAAAGAGGCTACTTTCTCACACAACCGCCCCCCAAACGAAGGACAATAAGGCTAACCTTGGCCAGTTGAGTCTTTATTGTCTAAGTGGTGATAAGTGGAGAGTAGCTTTGCAATAGACTGGTTACTCCCTTTATCATCCACTATATGGTTACATCCCTGTGGGGATGTAAACCACCCTGTTTGAAGTTTTTTAGCTAACCAACAATGTGAAGATTTATTTTCAGAGTTCCTATCAGTAAGTTTTAGTTTAGAACAGTGGGAATTGTCCACTGGACCTATTTCTAGTGATGAGAATGCCAGACAGGGATGTTGTCTCAGTAAAGCCATAGCTGGGCAAAAACTTTGTCCATTTGGCTGTAAGAGAGAACAGGGATGCTGTTTCTCTTTAGTTGGAGCAGGGCAGGGATGCTGTCCTATGAGCTCCACACTAGGGAAGGGCTGCTGTCCTAAGTGTTGTGAGGCAGTGCAGGGTTTCTGCACTAAAGTTTCTCTGGGAGGGTTGGAGGGATGCTCCATGTTAACTACAATGGTGGACTTTTTCTCATCAATATAAGTTATCCCACAGAGAGGTACTTCCACCTCAGGGAGTACAGCTATGCCAGCTGATGATTCCCTTGGTACAGGTGCCACCCCAGGAGAGGTTTCTCCCACCACAGGAATGGTATCCTGAATGGCAGGGGATACTGTGATACCCTTTTTACCTGTTGTTGGAGAAGGATCCTGAGGTTTCAGGCCTTTTTCTCTCCTTTGCTTTTTCATTTCAGTAGAAATGAGAGGGAACAATTCCTCAGGGATACCCAGCATGGCTGCATGTGTATAAAACTCTACCTCAGCCCAACCTGAGGTCTCTGGTCATTACCTAAGAGACAGTCTACAGGTAAGCTAGGTGACACTACCACCTGCTTAGGGCCAATAACTCCACCCCAACTAAGCTGAACTATAGCTAAGGGAAGAAACTTAGTGGAGTTATGGACATCAATAATCTTGTACTGTTGTCCAATGATGTGTTGTTCAGGAGCCACTAGGTTTTCAGTCACCAAAGTGACACTGGCACCTGTGTCCCTGTAGGTCTGGGCCTCAACACCATTTATTGAAACTGTCTGCCTGTACTTATCCATTGTAAGGGGACAAGCAGCCAGTGTGGCAAGGCCAATGCTACTAGGTGTGACAGAAACTGTCTTGGGACTGACTACCCCATTTTCTATGATGGACCCATAAGGGAACCCAACTACACCCTTACTTTGACTGTTGCCAGCAGTCCCACCACTATTACCACTACTGCTAGGGGCACTAGAGTTTGATGTATTAGTGGTGGTTGGCTCAGGGGGTTTACCTGCACAGGACTTATCCCCTTTCCAATGGCCTTTATTTTTACACACATAGCACCAAGGCTTTTTAATGTGTGTATGTTGTCAAGAAGAGGAAGAATTTGATTTATCCCCACCCCCTGAAGAGTGTTTAGGATTTGAAGAAGGATCTTTGGTTTTACCCTTATCCCCATGCTTATCCTGAGATTTCTCACCATCTTTCTTCTTGCCATCCTTGTCACCCCCTGTATGAACTTTTCTGTTCACTCTTGTTCTGACCCATTTGTCTGCCTTTGTAGTGTGGTCAGTTTTACGTATCCTTTGCGCATTAGCTTCAGGCTTTAGGCCTTTGTGCATTTTGCCCTGGATGTATTTTATTCCTTTGCTCGCAGCTTAGAGCCTCCGTGCACTTTGCTCTAAATGCTTTTTATTCGGCTTCGTACTGTTATTTTTCAAATAGCCAGTTCTACGGTCTTGTTTTATATTTCATATCACACTGTTTAGCCTACTTCAGCACTAGAGTTCTCCATAACACATTCTTGTTCACTCTGTGCTTCAGTCAAGGATACAGTCTGGTACATTGCCGATAGACGTGGTAGGAGTTTAGTCTTTGGCATTCCTGTGTAGGGACATTTTGTGATCACGCTGACATGTTAGTTATAAAAACACTTCCTTGTCCCAATACACGCAAGAGGGAGATTCCGACCAGGGAACCACAACTAGACGCTGACTGCCTCGTTGCAGATGCTGAAACAGATCACAGGCCTTTGCTCAGGTATGAGGGCATATGTCTCCCGAGGGATTCAGAAAGGCAAGTTAGAAGCTTAACATGCTGTGCTCGAAATAGAACTAGCAATGGGAGAGTAGAAACTGTTAAATACCATGATAGCGTTATTCTTATGTTTTACTCTCCTGGTGACTATTTCAATCCTACTGTGTTGTATGGTTCTGGTTATTATGGCTCACGCCTTATTATCTAAAATGCAGTCATTTTATTAAAACATTATATAAAACTTATACTGCCTTTGTCATTTGTATATGAGATCATACTGTAAATGAGAGAGTTGGTTTGGATCTGAGTGACCACGACTTCCCTGAGAAGTTCCAAAGATGTCATGCGCTCAGCTGCCCAATCATCTCTTCCCTTTGGGGGAAATGAGGCACTGATAGTTAGCCGGAGCAAAAACCGGATTTAGGGTGACAGAGTTCCTTCCACGTGGGTCAGACTCAGTCCCCCACACTGTGAACGATCCTGCTGCCTAGAAATCCAGTAGTCTCATTTAGGATAATGAGAGCCCACGTGTGTAGGAAAGTACCATCTTGCCTGGCATGTTACCCCCATTTTTCACTGTATATATGTTGTTTTAGTTGTATGTGTCACTGGGACCCTGGTAACCCAGGGCCCAGTGCTCATAAGTGTGCCTGAATGTGTTACCTGTGTAGTGACTAACTGTCTCACTGAGGCTCTGCTAATCAGAACCTCAGTGGTTATGCTCTCTCATTTCTTTCCAAATTGTCACTAACAGGCTAGTGACCATTTTTACCAATTTACATTGGCTTACTGGAACACCCTTATAATTCCCTAGTACATGGTACTGAGGTACCCAGGGTATTGGTGTTCCAGGAGATCCCTATGGGCTGCAGCATTTCTTTTGCCACCCATAGGGAGCTCTGACAATTCTTACACAGGCCTGCCACTGCAGCCTGAGTGAAATAACGTCCACGTTATTTCACAGCCATTTTACACTGCACTTAAGTAACTTATAAGTCACCTATATGTCTAACCTTTACCTGGTAAAGGTTAGGTGCAAAGTTACTTAGTGTGAGGGCACCCTGGCACTAGCCAAGGTGCCCCCACATTGTTCAGAGCCAATTCACTGAACTTTGTGAGTGCGGGGACACCATTACACGCGTGCACTACATATAGGTCACTACCTATATGTAGCTTCACCATGGTAACTCCGAATATGGCCATGTAACATGTCTATGATCATGGAATTGCCCCCTCTATGCCATCCTGGCATTGTTGGTACAATTCCATGATCCCAGTGGTCTGTAGCACAGACCCTGGTACTGCCAGACTGCCCTTCCTGGGGTTTCTCTGCAGCTGCTGCTGCTGCCAACCCCTCAGACAGGCAGCTGCCCTCCTGGGGTCCAGCCAGGCCTGGCCCAGGATGGCAGAACAAAGAACTTCCTCTGAGAGAGGGTGTGACACCCTCTCCCTTTGGAAAATGGTGTGAAGGCAGGGGAGGAGTAGCCTCCCCCAGCCTCTGGAAATGCTTTGTTGGGCACAGATGTGCCCAATTCTGCATAAGCCAGTCTACACCGGTTCAGGGACCCCTTAGCCCCTGCTCTGGCGCGAAACTGGACAAAGGAAAGGGGAGTGACCACTCCCCTGACCTGCACCTCCCCTGGGAGGTGTCCAGAGCTCCTCCAGTGTGCTCCAGACCTCTGCCATCTTGGAAACAGAGGTGCTGCTGGCACACTGGACTGCTCTGAGTGGCCAGTGCCACCAGGTGACGTCAGAGACTCCTTGTGATAGGCTCCTTCAGGTGTTAGTAGCCTTTCCTCTCTCCTAGGTAGCCAAACCCTCTTTTCTGGCTATTTAGGGTCTCTGTCTCTGGGGAAACTTTAGATAACGAATGCATGAGCTCAGCCGAGTTCCTCTGCATCTCCCTCTTCACCTTCTGATAAGGAATCGACCGCTGACCGCGCTGGAAGCCTGCAAACCTGCAACATAGTAGCAAAGACGACTACTGCAACTCTGTAACGCTGATCCTGCCGCCTTCTCGACTGTTTTCCTGCTTGTGCATGCTGTGGGGGTAGTCTGCCTCCTCTCTGCACCAGAAGCTCCGAAGAAATCTCCCGTGGGTCGACGGAATCTTCCCCCTGCAACCGCAGGCACCAAAAAGCTGCATTACCGGTCCCTTGGGTCTCCTCTCAGCACGACGAGCGAGGTCCCTCGAATCCAGCGACACCGTCCAAGTGACCCCCACAGTCCAGTGACTCTTCAGCCCAAGTTTGGTGGAGGTAAGTCCTTGCCTCACCTCGCTGGGCTGCATTGCTGGGAACCGCAACTTTGCAAGCTACTCCGGCACCTGTGCACTTCCGGCGGAAATCCTTCGTGCACAGCCAAGCCTGGGTCCACGGCACTCTAACCTGCATTGCACGACTTTCTAAGTTGGTCTCCGGCGACGTGGGACTCCTTTGTGCAACTTCGGCGAGCACCGTTTCACGCATCCTCGTAGTGCCTGTTTTTGGCACTTCTCCGGGTGCTACCTGCTTCAGTGAGGGCTTTTTGTCTTGCTCGACGTCCCCTCTCTCTGCAGGTCCAATTGGCGACCTCCTGGTCCCTCCTGGGCCCCAGCAGCGTCCAAAAACGCCAAACGCACGATTTGCGTGTAGCAAGGCTTGTTGGCGTCCATCCGGTGGGAAAACACTTCTGCACGACTCTCCAAGGCGTGGGGGATCCATCCTCCAAAGGGAAAGTCTCTAGCCCTTGTCGTTCCTGCAGTATTCACAGTTCTTCAGCCTAGTAAGAGCTTCTTTGCACCAACCGCTGGCATTTCTTGGGCATCTGCCCATCTCCGAGTTGCTTGTGACTTTTGGACTTGGTCCCCTTGTTCCACAGGTACCCTCAGTCAGGAATCCATCGTTGTTGCATTGCTGATTTGTGTTTTCCTTGCATTTTCCCTCTAACACGACTATTTTGTCCTTAGGGGAACTTTAGTGCACTTTGCACTCACTTTTCAGGGTCTTGGGGAGGGTTATTTTTCTAACTCTCACTATTTTCTAATAGTCCCAGCGACCCTCTACAAGGTCACATAGGTTTGGGGTCCATTCGTGGTTCGCATTCCACTTTTGGAGTATATGGTTTGTGTTGCCCCTATCCCTATGTTTCCCCATTGCATCCTATTGTAACTATACATTGTTTGCACTGTTTTCTAAGACTATACTGCATATTTTTGCTATTGTGTATATATATCTTGTGTATATTTCCTATCCTCTCACTGAGGGTACACTCTAAGATACTTTGGCATATTGTCATAAAAATAAAGTACCTTTATTTTTAGTATAACTGTGTATTGTGTTTTCTTATGATATTGTGCATATGACACTAGGTGGTACTGTAGTAGCTTCACACGTCTCCTAGTTCAGCCTAAGCTGCTCTGCTAAGCTACCATTATCTATCAGCCTAAGCTGCTAGACACCCTATACACTAATAAGGGATACCTGGGCCTGGTGCAAGGTGCAAGTACCCCTTGGTACTCACTACAAGCCAGTCCAGCCTCCTACATTGGTTGTGCAGTGGTGGGATAAGTGCTTGAGACTACTTACCACTCTTGTCATTGTACTTTTCATAAGAGAAAAATATACAAAACAAGGTCAGTGTATATACACATAGCCAAAAAGTTTTGCATTTCCTCTTTTCACTCTTTTCTAAGTGCTGAAAAGTACTTCTAAACTTTCAAAAAGTTCTTAAAAGTTTAAAAAGTTTTTTTCTGTCTTTCCAAAAAGTTCTGAAAACTTTTTTCTCTTTTTCTAACACTTTAACTCTCTCTAAAAAAATGTCTGGCACAGGAAAAAATGTTGAACTGTCCAAACTTGCATATGATCACCTTAGCTGGAAAGGAGCAAGGAGTCTCTGCATAGAGAGAGGTTTGAGTGTAGGGAAGAATCCTTCCTTAGAACTGTTAATTAATATGCTTAGAGTACAGGATAAGGCCATAAGTGCCCAATCTGGTGAAAAAGTAGCTAATGGTTCTCAATCTGATCCAGGGACTCCCCCAGGAAAAGGTTCAGGAAAGAAACTTCTCAGCCTGCCCATTACTAGACAGTCTAGCATAGTTGGTACAGAGGTTGAATCACACCATACTGATGGTGTGCTCTCACATTATACTCTTAGCCAAGCTGTTAGGGTGCTCTCTATAAGGGACAGGTCTCCTTCTGTTCATTCCCATCATACCTCTGTATCTAGAAATGTCCCTCCCACCCACCCTGATGACAGATTGTTAGAAAGGGAGCTCAATAGATTGAGAGTGGAACAAACCAGACTGAAGCTCAAGAAGCAACAGCTGGATTTGGATAGACAGTCTTTAGAAATAGAGAGGGAAAGACAGAAGTTGGGTTTAGATACCCATGGTGGCAGCAGCAGTATTCCCCATAGTCATCCTGCAAAAGAGCATGATTCTAGGAATCTGCACAAGATAGTTCCCCCTTATAAGGAGGGGGATGACATTAACAAGTGGTTTGCTGCACTTGAGAGGGCCTGTGCTGTACAGGATGTCCCTCAAAAGCAGTGGGCTGCTATCCTATGGCTATCATTTAGTGGAAAAGGTAGGGATAGGCTCCTTACAGTGAAAGAAAATGATGCCAATAATTTCCAAGTTCTTAAGAATGCACTCCTGGATGGTTATGGCTTAACCACTGAACAGTACAGGATAAAGTTCAGAGAGACCAAAAAGGAGTCTTCACAAGACTGGGTTGATTTCATTGACCAGGCAGTGAAGGCCTTGGAGGGGTGGTTACATGGCAGTAAAGTTACTGATTATGACAGCCTGTATAACTTAATCCTGAGAGAGCATATTCTTAATAATTGTGTGTCTGATTTGTTGCACCAGTACTTGGTGGACTCTGATCTGACCTCTCCCCAAGAATTGGGAAAGAAGGCAGACAAATGGGTCAGAACAAGAGTGAACAGAAAAGTTCATACAGGGGGTGACAAAGATGGCAACAAAAAGAAGGATGGTAAGTCTTCTGACAAGGGTGGGGACAAATCTAAAAATGAGTCTTCATCAGGCCCACAAAAACACTCTGGTGGGGGTGGTGGGCCCAAATCCTCCTTTAATCAGAACAAGGAAAAGAAACCATGGTGCTATTTATGTAAGATAAAAGGCCATTGGACAACAGATCCCAGTTGTCCAAAGAAAGGCACCACAGCTCCTACCACTACAACCCCTACTGCTACACCTAGTGTCCCTACTAATAGCAGTGGTGGTGGGAGCAAACCTACTAATAGCCAATCCAAGGGAGTAGCTGGGCTCACTTTTGGTAATTTAGTTGGGGTTGGTCTAATTAGGGAGACCACAGAGGCTACTTTAGTCTCTGAAGGGGCTATTGATTTAGCCACTTTGGTTGCTTGCCCCCATAACTTGGAGAAGTACAAGCAACTAACCCTAATAAATGGTGTTGAGGTCCAGGCCTACAGGGACACAGGTGCCAGTGTCACAATGGTGATTGAGAAACTGGTGCACCCTGAACAACACATACTTGGACACCAGTACCAAGTAACCGATGCTCACAACATAACACAAAGCCACCCCATGGCTGTTGTAAATCTCAACTGGGGGGGGGTATCTGGTCCAAAGAAAGTTGTGGTAGCTTCAGATTTACCTGTAGACTGTCTATTAGGGAATGATTTGGAGACATCAGCTTGGTCAGATGTGGAGTTGGAGGCCCATGCAGCAATGCTGGGCATCCCAGGGCATATTTTTGCTTTGACAAGGGCTCAGGCCAAAAAGCAAAAAGGACAGGGAAGCTTGGATCCTGGAACAATGGACCAAGTGCTCCCTAAAGCTAGGGCTAGTAGAAGCAAACCACTTCCTACTATCCCTCCCTCTACAGTAGATTCTAATTCTGAGGAAGAAGAATTCCCTCCCTGTGCAGAACCTACACCAGAGGAGCTGGAAGCAGACCCTGCTGAGCTTTTGGGTGAAGGGGGGCCTGCCAGAGAGGAGCTGAGTGTGGCACAGCAAACCTGTCCCACATTAGAGGGTCTCAGACAGCAAGCTGTCAAACAGGCTAATGGGGATGTCAGTGACTCTCACAGAGTTTACTGGGAGGACAACCTCTTGTACACTGAGCATAGGGATCCTAAACCTGGAGCTGCCAGGAGATTAGTGATTCCTCAGGAGTACAGAAAGTTCCTCCTAACACTGGCACATGACATTCCCTTAGCTGGGCACCTGGGTCAAATGAAAACTTGGGACAGATTGGTACCATTGTTTCATTGGCCTAGGATGTCTGAGGACACAAAAGAATTTTGTAAGTCCTGTGAAACCTGTCAAGCCAGTGGCAAGACAGGTGGCACTCCAAAGGCACCCCTTATCCCACTGCCTGTGGTTGGGGTTCCCTTTGAAAGGGTAGGGGTTGACATAGTTGGCCCCCTTGACCCTCCTACTGCTTCAGGCAATAGGTTTATCTTGGTGGTAGTGGACCATGCCACAAGATATCCTGAAGCTATTCCTTTAAGGACCACTACAGCTCCTGCAGTGGCAAAGGCCCTCCTGGGAATATTTTCCAGGGTGGGCTTCCCAAAGGAAGTAGTATCAGAGAGAGGAAGCAATTTCATGTCTGCATACTTAAAGGCCATGTGGAAGGAGTGTGGTGTAACGTACAAGTTCACAACACCCTATCATCCACAAACAAATGGACTGGTGGAGAGATTTAATAAAACTCTCAAAGGCATGATTATGGGTCTCCCTGAAAAACTCCGCAGGAGATGGGATATCCTTCTACCATGCCTCCTTTTTGCCTACAGGGAGGTACCCCAGAAAGGAGTGGGCTTCAGCCCCTTTGAACTTCTTTTTGGACACCCTGTTAGGGGTCCACTCACACTTGTGAAGGAGGGTTGGGAACAACCTTTAAAAGCTCCTAAGCAGGATATTGTGGATTATGTACTTGGCCTCAGATCAAGGATGGCTGAGTACATGAAAAAGGCCAGTAAAAACCTTCAGGCCAGCCAAGAGCTCCAGAAGCAATGGCATGATCAGAAGGCTGTTTTGGTTCAGTACCAACCAGGGCAGAAAGTGTGGGTCTTGGAGCCTGTGGCCCCAAGAGCACTCCAAGATAAATGGAGTGGACCCCACACAATTGTTGAAAAGAAGGGTGAAGTCACCTACTTGGTTGACTTAGGCACTGCCAGGAGTCCCCTTAGGGTGCTCCATGTCAACCGCCTGAAACCCTACTATGACAGGGCTGATCTCACCCTGCTCATGGCAACAGATGAGGGACAGGAAGAAGACAGTGATCCTCTACCTGATCTCTTCTCTTCCACAGAACAAGATGCTCTTGTGGAAGGTGTAGTTTTGGCTGATTGTCTTACTGCTGAGCAGAAAGATAATTGCATAAATCTCCTAGGACAATTTTCAGAACTCTTCTCCATTGTGCCAGGCACCACTTCTTGGTGTGAGCACACTATAGATACTGGAGACAGTTTACCTGTCAAAAGTAAGATCTATAGGCAGCCTGACCATGTCAGGGACTGCATAAAGCAAGAAGTTCAGAAAATGTTGGAACTAGGAGTGGTTGAGCACTCTGACAGTCCATGGGCTTCTCCTGTGGTACTGGTACCAAAACCCAATTCTAAAGATGGAAAGAAAGAAATGCGGTTTTGTGTAGACTACAGAGGTCTCAACTTGGTAACCAAAACTGATGCTCACCCTATACCCAGGGCAGATGAGCTCATAGATACACTGGCAGCTGCCAAGTATCTAAGCACTTTTGATTTGACTGCAGGGTATTGGCAGATCAAATTGTCAGAAGATGCTAAACCTAAGACTGCATTTTCGACCATTGGAGGACATTACCAGTTTACTGTAATGCCTTTTGGTTTGAAAAATGCACCTGCCACTTTTCAGAGGTTGGTGAACACAGTCCTGCAAGGGCTGGAAGCTTTCAGTGCAGCATATTTGGACGATATAGCTGTCTTTAGCTCCAGCTGGGATGATCACCTGGTCCACCTATGGAAAGTTTTGGAGGCTCTGCAAAAGGCAGGCCTCACTATCAAGGCTTCAAAGTGCCAGATAGGGCAGGGTAAGGTGGTTTATCTGGGACACCTTGTTGGTGGGGAACAGATTGCACCACTTCAGGGGAAAATCCAAACAATTATTGATTGGGTTCCCCCTACCACTCAGACTCAGGTGAGAGCCTTCCTAGGCCTCACTGGGTATTACAGGAGGTTCATTAAGAACTATGGCTCCATTGCAGCCCCTCTTAATGACCTCACATCCAAGAAAATGCCTAAAAAGGTATTATGGACAGCAAACTGTCAGAAAGCTTTTGAGGAGCTGAAGCAGGCCATGTGCTCTGCACCTGTCCTGAAAAGCCCTTGTTACTCTAAAAAATTCTATGTCCAAACTGATGCATCTGAATTAGGAGTAGGGGCAGTCCTATCACAACTTAATTCTGAGGGCCAGGATCAACCTGTTGCTTTTATTAGTAGGAGGTTGACCCCTAGAGAAAAGCGTTGGTCTGCCATTGAGAGGGAGGCCTTTGCTGTGGTCTGGGCTCTGAAGAAGTTGAGGCCATACCTGTTTGGCACTCACTTCATTGTTCAGACAGACCACAAACCTCTACTTTGGCTAAAACAAATGAAAGGTGAAAATCCTAAATTGTTGAGGTGGTCCATATCCCTACAGGGAATGGATTATACAGTGGAACATAGACCTGGGAGTAGCCACTCCAATGCAGATGGACTCTCCAGATATTTCCACTTAGACAATGAAGACTCATCAGGTAATGGCTAGTCTTATTGTCCTTCGTTTGGGGGGGGGTTGTGTAGGAAAGTACCATCTTGCCTGGCATGTTACCCCCATTTTTCACTGTATATATGTTGTTTTAGTTGTATGTGTCACTGGGACCCTGGTAACCCAGGGCCCCAGTGCTCATAAGTGTGCCTGAATGTGTTACCTG
This sequence comes from Pleurodeles waltl, assembly GCF_031143425.1. Classification (NCBI taxonomy): domain Eukaryota; kingdom Metazoa; phylum Chordata; class Amphibia; order Caudata; family Salamandridae; genus Pleurodeles; species Pleurodeles waltl. The sequence goes on from NC_090445.1 coordinate 379,063,094, forward strand.
TGTAGTGACTAACTGTCTCACTGAGGCTCTGCTAATCAGAACCTCAGTGGTTATGCTCTCTCATTTCTTTCCAAATTGTCACTAACAGGCTAGTGACCATTTTTACCAATTTACATTGGCTTACTGGAACACCCTTATAATTCCCTAGTATATGGTACTGAGGTACCCAGGGTATTGGGGTTCCAGGAGATCCCTATGGGCTGCAGCATTTCTTTTGCCACCCATAGGGAGCTCTGACAATTCTTACACAGGCCTGCCACTGCAGCCTGAGTGAAATAACGTCCACGTTATTTCACAGCCATTTTACACTGCACTTAAGTAACTTATAAGTCACCTATATGTCTAACCTTTACCTGGTAAAGGTTAGGTGCAAAGTTACTTAGTGTGAGGGCACCCTGGCACTAGCCAAGGTGCCCCCACATTGTTCAGAGCCAATTCACTGAACTTTGTGAGTGCGGGGACACCATTACACGCGTGCACTACCTATAGGTCACTACCTATATGTAGCTTCACCATGGTAACTCCGAATATGGCCATGTAACATGTCTATGATCATGGAATTGCCCCCTCTATGCCATCCTGGCATTGTTGGTACAATTCCATGATCCCAGTGGTCTGTAGCACAGACCCTGGTACTGCCAGACTGCCCTTCCTGGGGTTTCTCTGCAGCTGCTGCTGCTGCCAACCCCTCAGACAGGCAGCTGCCCTCCTGGGGTCCAGCCAGGCCTGGCCCAGGATGGCAGAACAAAGAACTTCCTCTGAGAGAGGGTGTGACACCCTCTCCCTTTGGAAAATGGTGTGAAGGCAGGGGAGGAGTAGCCTCCCCCAGCCTCTGGAAATGCTTTGTTGGGCACAGATGTGCCCAATTCTGCATAAGCCAGTCTACACCGGTTCAGGGACCCCTTAGCCCCTGCTCTGGCGCGAAACTGGACAAAGGAAAGGGGAGTGACCACTCCCCTGACCTGCACCTCCCCTGGGAGGTGTCCAGAGCTCCTCCAGTGTGCTCCAGACCTCTGCCATCTTGGAAACAGAGGTGCTGCTGGCACACTGGACTGCTCTGAGTGGCCAGTGCCACCAGGTGACGTCAGAGACTCCTTGTGATAGGCTCCTTCAGGTGTTAGTAGCCTTTCCTCTCTCCTAGGTAGCCAAACCCTCTTTTCTGGCTATTTAGGGTCTCTGTCTCTGGGGAAACTTTAGATAACGAATGCATGAGCTCAGCCGAGTTCCTCTGCATCTCCCTCTTCACCTTCTGATAAGGAATCGACCGCTGACCGCGCTGGAAGCCTGCAAACCTGCAACATAGTAGCAAAGACGACTACTGCAACTCTGTAACGCTGATCCTGCCGCCTTCTCGACTGTTTTCCTGCTTGTGCATGCTGTGGGGGTAGTCTGCCTCCTCTCTGCACCAGAAGCTCCGAAGAAATCTCCCGTGGGTCGACGGAATCTTCCCCCTGCAACCGCAGGCACCAAAAAGCTGCATTACCGGTCCCTTGGGTCTCCTCTCAGCACGACGAGCGTGGTCCCTCGAATCCAGCGACACCGTCCAAGTGACCCCCACAGTCCAGTGACTCTTCAGCCCAAGTTTGGTGGAGGTAAGTCCTTGCCTCACCTCGCTGGGCTGCATTGCTGGGAACCGCGACTTTGCAAGCTACTCCGGCCCCTGTGCACTTCCGGCGGAAATCCTTCGTGCACAGCCAAGCCTGAGTCCACGGCACTCTAACCTGCATTGCACGACTTTCTAAGTTGGTCTCCGGCGACGTGGGACTCCTTTGTGCAACTTCGGCGAGCACCATTTCACGCATCCTCGTAGTGCCTGTTTTTGGCACTTCTCTGGGTGCTACCTGCTTCAGTGAGGGCTCTTTGTCTTGCTCGACGTCCCCTCTCTCTGCAGGTCCAATTGGCGACCTCCTGGTCCCTCCTGGGCCCCAGCAGCGTCCAAAAACGCCAAACACACAATTTGCGTGTAGCAAGGCTTGTTGGCGTCCATCCGGTGGGAAAACACTTCTGCACGACTCTCCAAGGCGTGGGAGATCCATCCTCCAAAGGGGAAGTCTCTAGCCCTTGTTGTTCCTGCAGTATTCACAGTTCTTCAGCCTAGTAAGAGCTTCTTTGCACCAACCGCTGGCATTTCTTGGGCATCTGCCCATCTCCGAGTTGCTTGTGACTTTTGGACTTGGTCCCCTTGTTCCACAGGTACCCTCAGTCAGGAATCCATCGTTGTTGCATTGCTGATTTGTGTTTTCCTTGCATTTTCCCTCTAACACGACTATTTTGTCCTTAGGGGAACTTTAGTGCACTTTGCACTCACTTTTCAGGGGCTTGGGGAGGGTTATTTTTCTAACTCTTACTATTTTCTAATAGTCCCAGCGACCCTCTACAAGGTCACATAGGTTTGGGGTCCATTCGTGGTTCGCATTCCACTTTTGGAGTATATGGTTTGTGTTGCCCCTATCCCTATGTTTCCCCATTGCATCCTATTGTAACTATACATTGTTTGCACTGTTTTCTAAGACTATACTGCATATTTTTGCTATTGTGTATATATATCTTGTGTATATTTCCTATCCTCTCACTGAGGGTACACTCTAAGATACTTTGGCATATTGTCATAAAAATAAAGTACCTTTATTTTTAGTATAACTGTGTATTGTGTTTTCTTATGATATTGTGCATATGACACTAGGTGGTACTGTAGTAGCTTCACACGTCTCCTAGTTCAGCCTAAGCTGCTCTGCTAAGCTACCATTATCTATCAGCCTAAGCTGCTAGACACCCTATACACTAATAAGGGATACCTGGGCCTGGTGCAAGGTGCAAGTACCCCTTGGTACTCACTACAAGCCAGTCCAGCCTCCTACAACGTGACATGGTGCCAGCAACGATTGGTCAGGCTCTAATTTTTAGGTCCGGCTGTCTCTCTCGGTCTCATATATATTTTGACTTCTCGGTTCCTTAAGCGGAGACGTCCGTGGGGCTGAGGATTTCCGCCACCACGGGATAGGTGCATCCTATTACTTAGTGGTCGGTTGTTCAAGCTTGAACTTTGAAAGGAAAAACCCCGTTATTGGTGTGCCTTCTCTACCCAGGTGCTGTGTAGGAAGTTGGCTCTGTATGTGCTATTTCAAAGTAAGGAATAGCATGCACAGAGTCCAAGGGTTCCCCTTAGAGGTAAAATAGTGGTAAAAATAGATAATACTAATGCTCTATTTTGTGGTAGTGTGGTCGAGCAGTAGGCTTATCCAAGGAGTAGTGTTAAGCATTTGTTGTACATACACATAGACAATAAATGAGGTACACACACTCAGAGACAAATCCAGCCAATAGGTTTTTATATAGAAAAATATCTTTTCTTAGTTTATTTTAAGAACCACAGGTTCAAATTCTACATGTAATATCTCATTCGAAAGGTATTGCAGGTAAGTACTTTAGGAACTTCAAATCATCAAAATTGCATGTATACTTTTCAAGTTATTCACAAATAGCTGTTTTAAAAGTGGACACAGTGCAATTTTCACAGTTCCTAGGGGAGGTAAGTATTTGTTAGTTTTACCAGGTAAGTAAGACACTTACAGGGTTCAGTTCTTGGTCCAAGGTAGCCCACCGTTGGGGGTTCAGAGCAACCCCAAAGTCACCACACCAGCAGCTCAGGGCCGGTCAGGTGCAGAGTTCAAAGTGGTGCCCAAAACACATAGGCTAGAATGGAGAGAAGGGGGTGCCCCGGTTCCGGTCTGCTTGCAGGTAAGTACCCGCGTCTTCGGAGGGCAGACCAAGGGGGTTTTGTAGGGCACCGGGGGGGACACAAGTCCACACAGAAATTTCACCCTCAGCAGCGCGGGGGCGGCCGGGTGCAGTGTAGAAACAAGCGTCGGGTTTGTAATGGAAGTCAATGGGAGATCTAGGGATCTCTTCAGCGCTGCAGGCAGGCAAAGGGGGGGTTCCTCGGGGAAACCTCCACTTGGTCAAGGGAGAGGGACTCCTGGGGGTCACTCCTCCAGTGAAAGTCCGGTCCTTCAGGTGCTGGGGGCTGCGGGTGCAGGGTCTCTCCCAGGTGTCGGGACTTAGGATTCAAAGAGTCGCGGTCAGGGGAAGCCTCGGGATTCCCTCTGCAGGCGGCGCTGTGGGGGCTCAGGGGGGACAGGTTTTTGTACTCACAGTCTTAGAGTAGTCCTGGGGTCCCTCCTGAGGTGTTGGATCGCCACCAGCCGAGTCGGGGTCGCCGGGTGCAGTGTTGCAAGTCTCACGCTTCTTGTGGGGAGCTTGCAGGGTTCTTTAAAGCTGCTGGAAACAAAGTTTCTTGGAGCAGGTCCGCTGTCCTCGGGAGTTTCTTGTCTTTTCGAAGCAGGGGCAGTCCTCAGAGGATGTCGAGGTCGCTGGTCCCTTTGGAAGGCGTCGCTGGAGCAGGATCTCTGGAAGGCAGGAGACAGGCCGGTGAGTTTCTGGAGCCAAGGCAGTTGTCGTCTTCTGGTCTTCCTCTGCAGGGGTTTTTCAGCTAGGCAGTCCTTCTTCTTGTAGTTGCAGGAATCTAATTTTCTAGGGTTCAGGGTAGCCCTTAAATACTAAATTTAAGGGCGTGTTTAGGTCTGGGGGGTTAGTAGCCAATGGCTACTAGCCCTGAGGGTGGGTACACCCTCTTTGTGCCTCCTCCCAAGGGGAGGGGGTCACAATCCTAACCCTATTGGGGGAATCCTCCATCTGCAAGATGGAGGATTTCTAAAAGTTAGAGTCACTTCAGCTCAGGACACCTTAGGGGCTGTCCTGACTGGCCAGTGACTCCTCCTTGTTTTTCTCATTATTTTCTCCGGCCTTGCCGCCAAAAGTGGGGCCTGGCCGGAGGGGGCGGGCAACTCCACTAGCTGGAGTGTCCTGCTGGGTTGGCACAAAGGAGGTGAGCCTTTGAGGCTCACCGCCAGGTGTGACAATTCCTGCCTGGGAGAGGTGTTAGCATCTCCACCCAGTGCAGGCTTTGTTACTGGCCTCAGAGTGACAAAGGCACTCTCCCCATGGGGCCAGCAACATGTCTCGGTTTGTGGCAGGCTGCTAAAACTAGTCAGCCTACACAGATAGTCGGTTAAGTTTCAGGGGGCACCTCTAAGGTGCCCTCTGTGGTGTATTTTACAATAAAATGTACACTGGCATCAGTGTGCATTTATTGTGCTGAGAAGTTTGATACCAAACTTCCCAGTTTTCAGTGTAGCCATTATGGTGCTGTGGAGTTCGTGTTTGACAGACTCCCAGACCATATACTCTTATGTCTACCCTGCACTTACAATGTCTAAGGTTTTGTTTAGACACTGTAGGGGTACCATGCTCATGCACTGGTACCCTCACCCATGGTATAGTGCACCCTGCCTTAGGGCTGTAAGGCCTGCTAGAGGGGTGTCTTACCTATACTGCGTAGGCAGTGAGAGGCTGGCATGGCACCCTGAGGGGAGTGCCATGTCGACTTACTCGTTTTGTCCTCACTAGCACACACAAGCTGGCAAGCAGGGTGTCTGTGCTGAGTGAGAGGTCTCCAGGGTGGCATAAGACATGCTGCAGCCCTTAGAGACCTTCCTTGGCATCAGGGCCCTTGGTACTAGAAGTACCAGTTACAAGGGACTTATCTGGATGCCAGGGTCTGCCAATTGTGGATACAAAAGTACAGGTTAGGGAAAGAACACTGGTGCTGGGGCCTGGTTAGCAGGCCTCAGCACACTTTCAATTGTAAACATAGCATCAGCAAAGGCAAAAAGTCAGGGGGCAACCATGCCAAGGAGGCATTTCCTTACACAACCCCCCCCCAAACGAAAGAGGATGAGACTAACCTTTCCCAAGAGAGTCTTCATTTTCTAAGTGGAAGAACCTGGAAAGGCCATCTGCATTGGCATGGGCAGTCCCAGGTCTGTGTTCCACTATAAAGTCCATTCCCTGTAGGGAGATGGACCACCTCAACAGTTTAGGATTTTCACCTTTCATTTGCATCAGCCATTTGAGAGGTCTGTGGTCAGTTTGAACTAGGAAGTGAGTCCCAAAGAGGTATGGTCTCAGCTTCTTCAGGGACCAAACCACAGCAAAGGCCTCCCTCTCAATGGCACTCCAACGCTGCTCCCTGGGGAGTAACCTCCTGCTAATGAAAGCAACAGGCTGGTCAAGGCCATCATCATTTGTTTGGGACAAAACTGCCCCTATCCCATGTTCAGAGGCATCAGTCTGCACAATGAACTGCTTAGAATAATCTGGAGCTTTGAGAACTGGTGCTGAGCACATTGCCTGTTTCAGGGTGTCAAAGGCCTGTTGGCATTCCACAGTCCAGTTCACTTTCTTGGGCATTTTCTTGGAGGTGAGTTCAGTGAGGGCTGTCACAATGGATCCATATCCCTTCACAAACCTCCTGTAATACCCAGTCAAGCCAAGGAATGCCCTGACTTGAGTCTGGGTTTTTGGAGCTACCCAGTCCAGAATAGTCTGGATCTTGGGTTGGAGTGGCTGAACTTGGCCTCCACCTACAAGGTGGCCCAAGTAAACCACAGTTCCCTGCCCTATCTGGCATTTGGATGCCTTGATAGAGAGGCCTGCAGATTGCAGAGCCTTCAAAACCTTCCTCAGGTGGACCAGGTGATCCTGCCAGGTGGAGCTAAAGACAGCAATATCATCAAGATAAGCTGTGCTAAAGGACTCCAAGCCAGCAAGGACTTGATTCACCAACCTTTGGAAGGTGGCAGGGGCATTCTTTAAACCAAAGGGCATAACAGTAAACTGATAATGCCCATCAGGTGTGGAGAATGCTGTCTTTTCTTTTGCTCCAGGTGCCATTTTTATTTGCCAGTACCCTGCTGTCAAGTCAAAGGTACTTAGAAATTTGGCAGCACCTAATTTATCAATGAGCTCATCAGCTCTTGGAATTGGATGGGCATCTGTCTTGGTGACAGAATTGAGCCCTCTGTAGTCCACACAAAACCTCATCTCTTTCTTTCCATCTTTGGTGTGAGGCTTGGGGACTAAGACCACTGGGCTAGCCCAGGGGCTGTCAGAGCGCTCAATTACTCCCAATTCCAGCATCTTGTGGACTTCCACCTTGATGCTTTCCTTAACATGGTCAGACTGTCTAAAGATTTTGTTTTTGACAGGCATGCTGTCTCCTGTGTCCACATCATGGGTACACAGGGGTGTCTGACCAGGGGTTAAGGAGAAGAGTTCAGGAAACTGTTGTAGGACTCTCCTACAATCAGCTTGCTGTTGGCCAGAGAGGGTGTCTGAGTAGATCACTCCATCTACTGTGCCATCTTTTGGGTCTGATGACAGAAGATCAGGGAGAGGTTCACTCTCTGCTTCCTGATCCTCATCTGTTACCATCAACAGATTCACATCAGCCCTGTCATGGAAGAGCTTAAGGCGGTTCACATGGATCACCCTCTTGGGGCTCCTGCTTGTGCCCAGGTCCACCAAGTAGGTGACCTGACTCTTCCTCTCTAGTACTGGGTAAGGGCCACTCCATTTGTCCTGGAGTGCCCTGGGAGCCACAGGCTCCAGAACCCAGACTTTCTGCCCTGGTTGGAACTCAACCAGTGCAGCCTTTTGGTCATACCAAAACTTCTGGAGCTGTTGGCTGGCCTCAAGGTTTTTGGTTGCCTTTTCCATGTACTCTGCCATTCTAGAGCGAAGGCCAAGTACATAGTCCACTATGTCCTGTTTAGGCTCATGGAGAGGTCTCTCCCAGCCTTCTTTAACAAGGGCAAGTGGTCCCCTTACAGGATGACCAAACAGAAGTTCAAAGGGTGAGAATCCTACTCCCTTCTGTGGCACCTCTCTGTAAGCGAAAAGCAGGCATGGCAAGAGGACATCCCATCTCCTTTTGAGTTTTTCTGGGAGCCCCATGATCATGCCTTTTAATGTCTTGTTGAATCTCTCAACCAAGCCATTAGTTTGTGGATGGTATGGTGTAGTGAATTTATAAGTCACTCCACACTCATTCCACATGTGCTTTAGGTATGCTGACATGAAGTTGGTACCTCTGTCAGACACCACCTCCTTAGGGAAACCCACTCTGGTAAAGATACCAATGAGGGCCTTGGCTACTGCAGGGGCAGTAGTCGACCTAAGGGGAATAGCTTCAGGATACCTGGTAGCATGATCCACTACTACCAGGATATACATATTTCCTGAGGCTGTGGGAGGTTCTAGTGGACCAACTATGTCCACACCCACTCTTTCAAAGGGCACCCCCACCACTGGAAGTGGAATGAGGGGGGCCTTTGGATGCCCACCTGTCTTACCACTGGCTTGACAGGTGGGGCAGGAGAGGCAAAACTCCTTAACCATGTTGGACATATTGGGCCAGTAGAAGTGGTTGACTAACCTCTCCCACGTCTTGGTTTGTCCCAAATGTCCAGCAAGGGGAATGTCATGGGCCAATGTTAGGATGAACTCTCTGAACAGCTGAGGCACTACCACTCTCCTAGTGGCACCAGGTTTGGGGTCTCTGGCCTCAGTGTACAGGAGTCCATCTTCCCAATAGACCCTATGGGTTCCATTTTTCTTGCCTTTGGACTCTTCAGCAGCTTGCTGCCTAAGGCCTTCAAGAGAGGGACAGGTTTCTTGTCCCTTACACAGCTCCTCCCTTGAGGGTCCCCCTGGGCCTAAGAGCTCAACCTGATAAGGTTCAAGCTCCAAAGGCTCAGTTCCCTCAGAGGGCAGAACTTCTTCCTGAGAAGAGAGGTTCCCTTTCTTTTGCTGTGTTGCAGTTGGTTTCCCAACTGACTTTCCTTTCCTCTTGGTAGGCTGGGCCATTCTTCCAGACTCCAGCTCTACTTGTTCACCCTGTGCCTTGCATTGTGCTCTGGTTTTCACACACACCAGTTCAGGGATACCCAGCATTGCTGCATGGGTTTTTAGTTCTACCTCAGCCCATGCTGAGGACTCCAGGTCATTTCCAAGCAGACAGTCCACTGGGATATTTGAGGAGACCACCACCTGTTTCAGGCCATTGACCCCTCCCCATTCTAAAGTAACCATTGCCATGGGATGTACTTTTCTCTGATTGTCAGCGTTGGTGACTGTGTAAGTTTTTCCAGTCAGGTATTGGCCAGGGGAAACCAGTTTCTCTGTCACCATGGTGACACTGGCACCTGTATCCCTCAGGCCCTCTATTCTAGTCCCATTAATTAAGAGTTGCTGTCTGTATTTTTGCATGTTAGGCGGCCAGACAGCTAGTGTGGCTAAATCCACCCCACCCTCAGAAACTAGAGTAGCTTCAGTGTGGACCCTGATTTGCTCTGGGCACACGGTTGATCCCACTTGGAGACTAGCCATACCAGTGTTACCTGGATGGGAGTTTGGAGTGGAACCTTTCTTGGGACAGGCCTTGTCTCCAGTTTGGTGTCCATGCTGTTTACAGCTATGACACCAGGCCTTTTTGGGATCAAAGTTTTTACCCTTGTACCCATTGTTTTGTGAAGAGGCTCTGGGCCCACCCTCCTGTGCAGGTTTTTGGGGGCCTGTAGAAGACTCTTTACTATTTTTAGTTTTGGTTGTCTCATCACCCTTCCCCTGGGGAGTCTTTGTGACCCCTTTCTTTTGGTCACCCCCTGTTGAAGTCTTGGACACCCTTGTCTTGACCCAATGGTCCGCCTTCTTTCCCAATTCTTGGGGAGAAATTGGTCCTAGGTCTACCAGATGCTGATGCAGTTTATCATTGAAACAATTACTTAACAGGTGTTCTTTCACAAATAAATTGTACAGCCCATCATAATTACTTACACCACTGCCTTGAATCCAACCATCTAGTGTTTTCACTGAGTAGTCTACAAAGTCAACCCAGGTCTGGCTCGAGGATTTTTGAGCCCCCCTGAATCTAATCCTATACTCCTCAGTGGAGAATCCAAAGCCCTCAATCAGGGTACCCTTCATGAGGTCATAAGATTCTGCATCTTGTCCAGAGAGTGTGAGGAGTCTATCCCTACACTTTCCTGTGAACATTTCCCAAAGGAGAGCACCCCAGTGAGATCTGTTCACTTTTCTGGTTACACAAGCCCTCTCAAAAGCTGTGAACCATTTGGTGATGTCATCACCATCTTCATATTTAGTTACAATCCCTTTAGGGATTTTCAACATGTCAGGAGAATCTCTGACCCTATTTATGTTGCTGCCACCATTGATGGGTCCTAGGCCCATCTCTTGTCTTTCCCTCTCTATGGCTAGGATCTGTCTTTCCAAAGCCAATCTTTTGGCCATCCTGGCTAACTGGATGTCCTCTTCACTGGGGCTATCCTCAGTGATTTCAGAGGTGTTGGTCTCTCCTGTGAGGGAACCAGCATCTCTGACTATTATTTTAGGAGTCAGGGTTTGAGGGACCCTGTTCTCCCTAGATAGGACTGGTAGGGGGGAATTTTCCTCCAAGTCACTATCCTCTTCCTCTGAGTTGCCACCCTCAGAGGGGTTGGCCTTTTCAAACTCTGCCAAAAGCTCCTGGAGCTGTATTTTGGTAGGTTTGGGGCCCATTGTTATTTTCTTTATTTTACAGAGTGACCTTAGCTCCCTCATCTTAAGATGGAGGTAAGGTGTGGTGTCGAGTTCCACCACAGTCACATCTGTGCTAGACATTTTGCTTCTAAAAGTTGGAATACTTTTTAAGAATCTACAACTGGTTCTAGAATCTAATTCAAACTTTTACAAACTTTTAAACTCTAAAAGAAATGCTAAACAGGATCTAACACAAGGCCCTAGCAGGTCTTTTAAGAATTTAGAAAACTTTTCAAATTGCAAAAATCAATTTCTAATGACAATTTTGGAATTTGTCGTGTGATCAGGTATTGGCTGAGTAGTCCAGCAAATGCAAAGTCTTGTACCCCACCGCTGATCCACCAATGTAGGAAGTTGGCTCTGTATGTGCTATTTCAAAGTAAGGAATAGCATGCACAGAGTCCAAGGGTTCCCCTTAGAGGTAAAATAGTGGTAAAAATAGATAATACTAATGCTCTGTTTTGTGGTAGTGTGGTCGAGCAGTAGGCTTATCCAAGGAGTAGTGTTAAGCATTTGTTGTACATACACATAGACAATAAATGAGGTACACACACTCAGAGACAAATCCAGCCAATAGGTTTTTATATAGAAAAATATCTTTTCTTAGTTTATTTTAAGAACCACAGGTTCAAATTCTACATGTAATATCTCATTCGAAAGGTATTGCAGGTAAGTACTTTAGGAACTTCAAATCATCAAAATTGCATGTATACTTTTCAAGTTATTCACAAATAGCTGTTTTAAAAGTGGACACTTAGTGCAATTTTCACAGTTCCTAGGGGAGGTAAGTATTTGTTAGTTTTACCAGGTAAGTAAGACACTTACAGGGTTCAGTTCTTGGTCCAAGGTAGCCCACCGTTGGGGGTTCAGAGCAACCCCAAAGTCACCACACCAGCAGCTCAGGGCCGGTCAGGTGCAGAGTTCAAAGTGGTGCCCAAAACACATAGGCTAGAATGGAGAGAAGGGGGTGCCCCGGTTCCGGTCTGCTTGCAGGTAAGTACCCGCGTCTTCGGAGGGCAGACCAAGGGGGTTTTGTAGGGCACCGGGGGACACACAAGTCCACACAGAAATTTCACCCTCAGCAGCGCGGGGGCGGCCGGGTGCAGTGTAGAAACAAGCGTCGGGTTTGTAATGGAAGTCAATGGGAGATCTAGGGATCTCTTCAGCGCTGCAGGCAGGCAAAGGGGGGGTTCCTCGGGGAAACCTCCACTTGGTCAAGGGAGAGGGACTCCTGGGGGTCACTCCTCCAGTGAAAGTCCGGTCCTTCAGGTGCTGGGGGCTGCGGGTGCAGGGTCTCTCCCAGGTGTCGGGACTTAGGATTCAAAGAGTCGCGGTCAGGGGAAGCCTCGGGATTCCCTCTGCAGGCGGCGCTGTGGGGGCTCAGGGGGGACAGGTTTTTGTACTCACAGTCTTAGAGTAGTCCTGGGGTCCCTCCTGAGGTGTTGGATCACCACCAGCCGAGTCGGGGTCGCCGGGTGCAGTGTTGCAAGTCTCACGCTTCTTGTGGGGAGCTTGCAGGGTTCTTTAAAGCTGCTGGAAACAAAGTTTCTTGGAGCAGGTCCGCTGTCCTCGGGAGTTTCTTGTCTTTTCGAAGCAGGGGCAGTCCTCAGAGGATGTCGAGGTCGCTGGTCCCTTTGGAAGGCGTCGCTGGAGCAGGATCTCTGGAAGGCAGGAGACAGGCCGGTGAGTTTCTGGAGCCAAGGCAGTTGTCGTCTTCTGGTCTTCCTCTGCAGGGGTTTTTCAGCTAGGCAGTCCTTCTTCTTGTAGTTGCAGGAATCTAATTTTCTAGGGTTCAGGGTAGCCCTTAAATACTAAATTTAAGGGCGTGTTTAGGTCTGGGGGGTTAGTAGCCAATGGCTACTAGCCCTGAGGGTGGGTACACCCTCTTTGTGCCTCCTCCCAAGGGGAGGGGGTCACAATCCTAACCCTATTGGGGGAATCCTCCATCTGCAAGATGGAGGATTTCTAAAAGTTAGAGTCACTTCAGCTCAGGACACCTTAGGGGCTGTCCTGACTGGCCAGTGACTCCTCCTTGTTTTTCTCATTATTTTCTCCGGCCTTGCCGCCAAAAGTGGGGCCTGGCCGGAGGGGGCGGGCAACTCCACTAGCTGGAGTGTCCTGCTGGGTTGGCACAAAGGAGGTGAGCCTTTGAGGCTCACCGCCAGGTGTGACAATTCCTGCCTGGGAGAGGTGTTAGCATCTCCACCCAGTGCAGGCTTTGTTACTGGCCTCAGAGTGACAAAGGCACTCTCCCCATGGGGCCAGCAACATGTCTCGGTTTGTGGCAGGCTGCTAAAACTAGTCAGCCTACACAGATAGTCGGTTAAGTTTCAGGGGGCACCTCTAAGGTGCCCTCTGTGGTGTATTTTACAATAAAATGTACACTGGCATCAGTGTGCATTTATTGTGCTGAGAAGTTTGATACCAAACTTCCCAGTTTTCAGTGTAGCCATTATGGTGCTGTGGAGTTCGTGTTTGACAGACTCCCAGACCATATACTCTTATGGCTACCCTGCACTTACAATGTCTAAGGTTTTGTTTAGACACTGTAGGGGTACCATGCTCATGCACTGGTACCCTCACCCATGGTATAGTGCACCCTGCCTTAGGGCTGTAAGGCCTGCTAGAGGGGTGTCTTACCTATACTGCGTAGGCAGTGAGAGGCTGGCATGGCACCCTGAGGGGAGTGCCATGTCGACTTACTCGTTTTGTCCTCACTAGCACACACAAGCTGGCAAGCAGGGTGTCTGTGCTGAGTGAGAGGTCTCCAGGGTGGCATAAGACATGCTGCAGCCCTTAGAGGCCTTCCTTGGCATCAGGGCCCTTGGTACTAGAAGTACCAGTTACAAGGGACTTATCTGGATGCCAGGGTCTGCCAATTGTGGATACAAAAGTACAGGTTAGGGAAAGAACACTGGTGCTGGGGCCTGGTTAGCAGGCCTCAGCACACTTTCAATTGTAAACATAGCATCAGCAAAGGCAAAAAGTCAGGGGGCAACCATGCCAAGGAGGCATTTCCTTACATGCTGTTTATTCTCTAGATGGCGAATCCTCTAGTGGTGCAAGTAGCACTTAATATGCGCCAACCGCTCACGGGACATCTGTTAGCACATGGCCTGACAGTCCAGGGGGGTCCGGTCACGTTTGTGGTGGACGCCCATGCAGCCTATAGAACAGAACTTTTTTATTCTTGGGTCGTATTTCCAGCAGTTGATGGGGGTTCAAACACTTTTCACGAATACACTGTTGCGAATGTCCCTGGACAGTACAGGGCATATGCATACTTAGAGATACCTTTATCTTATCAAGAACACCATAATTGGCTTGATGGCGCCCTCCTACACACAGTAGCACAGGTAAGGTTAGGTCCACTGAGTAATGATGGTCCGACCTGGCCTTTATTGGCTACTTACACACCATATCCTGCGGTTGCTAATTTGGCAGTGGCTGACGTGCGTCGTTTATATATAGACTTAGCAACTACATACAGAAGACTGGTTCAGTTTGTAATGCAGGCATTAAATACTAATGCAGCGCGTGCTGCTCCGGCGCACCCACAGGCAGTGGTTCCAGGTATCAATCCGGCCACTGTACATTCAGTTATGGGTAAGGTGCCAGCTAAACGTGAGGAAACTCCATTTTGGCTGGCGCAAAAAATTTATATGCTGGAAGCAGTATTTCTCCATACGGGACCTCATGATAAACATAGAATATTGACGATGTGTTTGCCGTAGGGAATGGTTCCTCCGGTGGACCTTTGTAATACCTGGGGCACGGTGTTTGCCGCACTCTACACTACAGCACATGGTACACCAACGTTAGCTAATTTGACAGAAGTGCTTAAACAAATTCAAGATCAATATGGGGCTGCTCCCGCCTTAGATTTAGGCATGCAGTTGATGAGCAATTTTGCCGCAGTTTCTTCTATTATTTTGAGTAATCTCAAGGGAGAGGCAGTAGCACTAGCAGTGCGTATGCATCTTCGGGACGTTCTGCAGATTAATCAGGAGCGGGAACTCCCGAGAATAATAGCAGAAACATATTCCAGTATTGGTCGCGATAGCCTAGGGGCTAGACCGCAAAAACCCCAATTACAGGGTAAAAATAATAAAGATAATGCTAAACAACAGCAACCTGAGGGTACTAAAAACCACTGGGAAAAGAAACAGCAAACACCTAAGAAAGATGGGGGACAATCTCCGCAACCGGAGACCCCGCAGAATAGGTATAATCTCAGGAATAGGGATAATTTGAAAACCCCTGATAGAGATCAATATACTGATACACGCCAATCTTGTTCCTTTCAGGACTCCTCGGACAAGAGAAGTGAGAGAGGTGGGCGGTCAGAGCGGAGAACTGAGTACGTGAAACCGAGACAGTAATCACAACGCTCAACGGAGGTTTCTATTAAACAGGAAGAGAAACCACTCCAACAAAAGCAACAATTTAAAAAAAAGAAGGTGGCAGCAGTCTCAATTAGACATGCCACTCAAGAAGAGAGTTCTCTTGACGAACAAGACATGGGCGTTGGCGCTGTTAGACAGCGCGGCAGAGGTCACAATAGTTCGCCGGAGTCTTCTAGAGCATCTGGAGGTGAAAGCAACTGATGACTTCATACAGGTCGAAACGGCAGATATGCGAGTCTCTGATAGAGTATATAAAGTAACTCTGCAATTAGAAGGGGACATTGACCGCATTGTACATGCCATCTTTTGGGACCATGTGGTAAAATCATATGACGTTCTGCTGTCCGAACAAGATTGGCCACCTGACTTTGTTCGCAACTGTCCGGTTGGGGAGGAGGTTATTACACTTTCATTCTCACCGCTTGTTCCGAGAGAACTAGTGGAGTCCTATAGTAAATCATGGGCTCTGACACAGGCCCCCGCACTATATAGGAATAACGTGGGGTGGGATAAACAATCACCTTATCATGTAATTCCATTAAAGGGCGAACCTCAGCCGCAGCCGCAGTATCCTATCAAATTTGAAGCAAGGGCATCGGTTAGGAAAATTCTTACACAATTGGAGTACCAGGGTGTAATTGAACCCTGTGTCTCGCCGATGAATAATCCCTTATTTCCAGTTGCTAAACCGGACCATTCATATAGGATAGTGGTGGATTACAGACACTTAAATAGACATACACGCACATATGAAATACAGAATTCACACAGCGCAGCGCTTATGAATAATATAGTGCGTAAAAAATACAAAACAACGTTAGATATCTCGAATGGATTTTTCTGCCAGAATATAGCGCCCGAGAGTCGGGACTATACCAGTTTCAGTGCGTTTGGCTCTCAAAAAAAGTTTTGTCATTTGCCTCAGGGGTATAAGAATAGCCCAGGACTATTTTCGGCTCGTGTAACTGAAATTCTGCACGGGTTGGACTCTGAGGCGTTATCATATGTTGATGACATACAGTATATTTGACAGATGATGAGATTCTGCAACATCTAAGGCGGGTAGCACGCATTGTTGTGGGGTTTGCTGAAATTGGCTATAAGTTTAATTTAAAAAATCAAAGATTGCCTTCCTCAGCGTCATTTTCCTGGGATATGAGTTGTCGAGTGAGGGCAAGAGCTTAGCGCCACATTTTTTGGAGAAATGTGCTCAATTGCAGCCTCCTAATACGGTTCGGAAGCTCCAGTCATTGTTGGGGTTTCTGAATTTTGGCAGAACTTACATTCCTGATTATGCTACGCGTATAAAACCCTTATACGAGTTGATTCGCTCGAATTTTTCAAGTAGATTTTGGACGATTGAGCATACACATATATTTCGAGATTTGCAAACTGATCTCTTAGCTGTTCAACATTTACACACACGGAACAATAAAACGCATTTAGTCATCAGGGTGATACCTGGGGCTGTTGGGTTTACATATGTCACCTTTAATGAGGGTGAGACAGTCCCGATAGCATACAAGTCCCACTTGTATTCTGCTGCAGAACAACGATTTGCACAAACTGAGAAAATACTCACTGCAGTACAGATGGCTGTGATTAAAGAAAGACCTCTTGCCCAGGGCCAACGCATTATTGCCACTTCCCCGATTCCAGCCTTAGAGGCTGTTACAAAAGCTAGTGTTCCTAATTCGAAAGCTTTACATCCACGATGGATACAATGGGCTACGTCTTTGACAGCCACTGATGTAGATTACATATTTGACCCTAAACTGCAGACTCAAGAATTTCTTCAATATGAAATGGAGTATCCAGTTCCCGCTGGCACATTGCCTATTGACCAATATCAGGTGGTCATGTATACCGATGGCTCTGCGCAACCAGCGGTTGGGACTAAACAACAGTATTCTGCTGCATGTGCGGTAGTGAGCGGCACTATGGAGGGGGAAGTGTTCTGCCCCCGACATACTTATACACAAACTTTGGGAGATTGTACAGCACAGCTGGCTGAGCTCAAAACTCCATTGTTAGCATTGGAACACGCGGATCCGGCGACTTTAACCTTGCTGGTCTGTGACTCCTACTACTGTGTTCAGTCTTTCAATGAATATCTACACTACTGGAGGTTGAATGGGTTCAGAGATTCTAAAGGCAACACCATTAAACACAAATTGCTGTGGGGTAAGGTTGCGGATCTGAAAGAAACGCTTCCTAAAATCCATGTTGTACATACACTTGGACACCAGCGTGTTGGAATACACGTTGATGGGAACACTTTGGCTGATGAAGCTGCGAAGTCGGCAGTGGCTGTTGCCACTGTGGCCGCAGTGACTCGTTCGAGTTCCAAACCAGACACAGAGATTTCGGCTGCCATACAGGCTACGGCTGATGGCACGCCATTTCCTAAAGGATTCCCTTCTAAATATAGTTACTGCTTGGGTAGTATGCTAAATGCTGTTGTTAAAATTCCAGGCGTTAGTGTACGTGATATGCCCAATAAAATTGAGAGACCTCGATTAATTTCTGCAGCACATGAGGGGGCGGCATCTGCACATGCTGGTGTGGCTGCCACGCTTTCACTTTTACAGGCTCGTTACTGGTGGCCTGGTCTCTATAAGGAGACGAAGCAGTATGTCCTTTGTTGTGACGCCTGTCAACAAATTAAAGCTTCAGTGGCTAGACGCCCGCAGCAGACGCCCCTTCTGATTTTAAATAAACCTTTACAGTGTGTGTACTTGGATCATTGTGGCCCGCTGACGCCAGATAGTGCATACAAATATATTTTGGTTGCTGTAGATTCGTGCTCCAGATTTGTGTGGGTCTGGCCACAGCGCTCGGCTGACGCTCGGACTGTTATTAAAGATTTGCACATCTTTGCCGATACATTTGCAGTTGCGGCTTTTCATTCGGACCAGGGCCCTGCTTTTGCCTCTAAGGCGTTCAGGGACACCATGGCTTCGTTGGGGTTCCAACTCCAATTCTCGTCTCCATTTCATCCTGAGGGAAATTCTGTCGTGGAGCGTTTAAATAGTGATTTAAAGCAATCTTTAACGGCCAGAGTTATAGGTACGGGTCGTAGTTGGCTAGCCCACATGTATGGAGTACAGAGAGCACTTAATAACTTGCCTAGAGGGTCCCTGGGGGGTCGTACTTCATATGAGTGCCTGTTTGGAACACAAATGTATGTTCCAGATCTAGATGGTCCTGGTGTGGAGGCGGCAGATATGCCCTTTGACATAAATGATCGTGTCACTGTTTTGCAGGATTTACAACAATTCCGTGAAGATAACTCTTCTGCAAGTGCTGCCTCCACAGGAATTAAGGATGAGCCAGTAACGCCTACTGGTTGGATACCCAGGATTGGGGATCTAGTGTGTGAAAAGGTTGCAGTAAAGAAAGAATTTGGTCCTTCTTATCGAGCACCAGTCCCTGTGTTAGGGGTTAGCGGCACGAGAACTGTGATTTTACCGCCGCTACACGGGGCCAAAGGAAATCGCTTTGTTTCCATTGATAATGTCAAGTTACAACATGTGGCCGATTCTGCCCAGCAGACCAAGAGGGACACCCAGTAGTTCCGGTATCCCTCTCACTACTGGGGAAGAAGTCCCACTGCAGGTGATTTGCACCGATGCTGTTCCCTCTCCGAGCTTGGGGAGGGTGGAAGCTGATCTTGCGATTGTTCCACAGACGATGATTAATTTGGAATCTTTTGATCAAGTTGCTGTACGTTCTACTGATATTTCTGAACATGTGGTTTACAGTGTGCCAAGGCGAGAGCCTCCATCGGCTTCTTTGTTCACGGTTGCACCTTTTGCAAGAACTGCCTCTGGCTGCTTCAACGACACTGATGATGCCGTGTCAGACGCCACGTCCTCTTTATCTTCAGCCCGGGGTCCACGTAAGCTGCTGTGTTGGCTTAAACGCACATATTTTGTTTTTCCTTGGAACTATTTGTGGCTTTTTATGGCTGTAATGACTATTTTTTTGTGGTTGGGATTTGTGGTTACTTTTTTTTTAGTAATACATGGTCATTTTCTTCCTGAACGATCTGACATTGAGCACGTGGAGACGGTGTTGAAACCACATTTTTCGTCTCATATGGTTCGAAGAGACTAGTCCGATGTGAATATTTCTGCGGTACCGATTCCGGATGGGATTGTGTGGGATAAAGTGATGTTTGATATATATGGTCCCACTGAATTGATTCAAATACCATATGTTCTCAAGTTATCAATGAATGATATTGTTATACCAGGCATTGTTTCTGATGATTGGGATGTGAAGACAGTAGATTCTATGCTGACAGAATTGCAATATTATACTGTCTATGACGATGAAGATGCTTACCTATTTAGAGATAATCATGGTGACATGTTTTGCTACAATTATTATGGACACCACTTTATTCATAAAGCGAGTAGCCCTAAATCGATATTTGAATATGTGCAATGGGAACATTGCCCGAATCCTCCACAGGGGAGTTCTAAAACGTATTATGATAAATTTGCATATTTTTCTGGGAATAATAAACAAAATGCTAAGTCTTACTATTTTAAAGTTACTCCGTATGCTAATAAGCAAATGTTATTGACCGATACTAAATTACAGTATTTGAATTTGTTTGTATCTAAACTTTCGGTTGAGGGGTATGACTATTGGTTTAAGACTGTTGATTTAAAAAACTGTCTGGGGAACGAAAAATTGGCAAATGCGAGGCAGGGACATATTATTTAGGGCATGTATTATCCCTGTGCAGATGATTTTCCTCAATGACACAGTACAACAGACTAGCTGTTTGGGCTTAGCAACGATTAGAGTGTTGAATTTGCCTGGTATACCTGTCCCTTCCAAATTGAACAATTGGCAGCGATATGTTAATGCCACGTTTAGTGAGTTTACACACTGGGTCCAGAATGGTACGCTTAACACTTCATTGATACATCCGGGCGGGTGGTTATTATGGCCCGTAGACACTAATAAGTGTCATCAACGTTTTGTCACCTCTTCAGGGGGGTTCAGGGCTAGTAGGGCAGACCCTCGCTACATATCACCAGAACATGCTGATATCATAACTACATACAGCGTGGGAAAGCTTTGTCAGCAATGGTTAAAATCATCCACGCTGGATGCAGTTAAATCACATCTCAGGTTGCTGTCTAATGATACTGACTTACAAGATTTTTTGTCAGGACCAAAGATGCCTCGGAAGAAACGTTTTTTATATGAAGTATATAATGAGATTTGGAAGCTTTCACAACAAGAGGCAGCGGCCCGGTTGAGACAAATTGATCAGGAAAACCTGATACAGGCTTTGTCTGTTGTGGATAATGGGATACATACCCTTTCAGACCATGTTTACACAATTGACAACATCGTTTCCTCTGCTATAGACATTATTAAATCAGACATGTCTTCTTTATTTTATGGGCAGAGTCAGACGCGGTCCATCATGCAGCTGAATTGGACTCTACAGACCTTGAAGGCAGGTCGCGTCCCGTGGCAGCACATTCGTGCCAGGGAGATATTTGTTTCCTTTAATTTGACTCATCAACAACAGCTGATGGCTAAAAAGGAAGCGACGTATGTTATGTTAAATATTTTAAAATTGGAGAAACTGCCTTTTACGGTTGCTGAGATTCCGTCAGCTGAGTGGTTGATTCATGGGGTTATTAATCTGCCTATCTCCACTCTGCAATTTACTTCTTGTTTGAAGCACATTCCGGTGGGTAGATACGAACGGTTGGGAGACAGTTACATACACGAGGTGTGGGAGCTTCCCTTTCTATACAGATGTATTAATGGTTTGAGGGCAACAAAGACTACTATACAAACCCAGCTTCGCTGGGGAAGATATCTAGGAAGGACCTGAGTATCTTGGCATTAAAGTATCTAGAAGACATACGTTGGGGGGCTGAATAAAAAAAAAACACCGTCATTCCCAACCAAACAATTCTGACGGCTGAGGGCATGCAGCCGTACTTGGCAAACGCGGTAAACCTTCGCCATCGTTACGTTCTTACTAGATTCAGGCTAGATACGTTTCACCGTTTAGTTTCATTTCGAACTATGAACGATTGGTCCACCTCATTAAAACCATGCCCCTGTGATGCAAAGACAGCTCAATCCACAATTCATGTGGTTTTATTCTACAATTTCTATGCCTTACAGAGGAACCGCCTAGTAGTTCCACTTTTAACCCCTTCGCTGCCAGGCCTTTTCCCCCTCCTGTGCAGAGCCTTTTTTTGGCTATTTGGAGCAGTTCGCGCTTAGGCCCTCATAACTTTTTGTTCACGTAAGCTACCCACGCCAAATTTGCGTCCTTTTTTTCCAACATCCTAGGGATTCTAGAGGTACCCAGACTTTGTGGGTTCCCCAGAAGGAGGCCAAGAAATTAGCCAAAAAACAGTGAACATTTCATTTTTTTTTAAAAAATTGGAAAAATGGGCTGCAGAAGAAGGCTTGTGGTTTTTTCCCTGAAAAGGGCATCAACAAAGGGTTTGCGGTGATAAAATCACCAGCTTCCCAGCTTTCAGGAACAGGCAGACTTGAATCAGAAAACCCAATTTTTCAACACAATTTTGGCATTTTACTGGGACATACCCCATTTTTACGATTTTTTGTGCTTTCAGCCTCCTTCCAGTCAGTGACAGAAATGGGCATGAAACCAATGCTGGATCCCAGAAACCGCAACATTTCTGAAAAGTAGACAAAATTCTGAATTCAGCAAGGGGTAATTTGTGTAGATCCTACAAGGGTTTCCTACAGAAAATAACAACTGAAAAAGAAAAATATTGAAATTGAGGTGAAAAAAACATCAATTTTTCTCTAAGTTTTACTCTGTAATTTTTTCCTGCAATGTCAGATTTTCAAAAGCAATATACCGTTACGTCTGCTGGACTCTTCTGGTTGCGGGGATATATAGGGCTTGTAGGTTCATCAAGAACTCTAGGTACCCAGAGCCAATAAATGACCTGCACCCTGCAGTGGGTTTTCATTCTATGCCGGGTATACAGCAATTCATTTGCTGAAATATAAAGAGTAAAAAATAGCTATCAAGAAAACCTTTGTATTTCCAAAATGGGCACAAGATAAGGTGTTGAGAAGCAGTGGTTATTTGCAGATCTCTGAATTCCGGGGTGCCCATACTAGCATGTGAATTACAGGGCATTTCTCAAATAGACGTCTTTTTTACACACTGTCTTACATTTGGAAGGAAAAAATGTAGAGAAAGACAAGGGGCAATAACACTTGTTTTGCTATTCTATGTTCCCCCAAGTCTCCCGATAAAAATGATACCTCACTTGTGTGGGTAGGCCTAGCGCCCGCGACAGGATATGCCCCAAAACACAACGTGGACACATCACAGAAAACAGACCTGTTTTTAGCAAAGTGCCTACCTGTAGATTTTGGCCTCTAGCTCAGCCGCCACCTACGGAAACCTACCAAACCTGTGCATTTCTGAAAACTAGAGACCTAGGGGAATCCAAGATGGGGTGACTTGTGTGGCTGGGACCAGGTTCTGTTACCCAGAATCCTTTGCAAACCTCAAAATTTGGCTAAAAAAACACATGTTCCTCACATTTCTGTGGCAGAAAGTTCTGGAATCTGAGAGGAGCCACACATTTCCTTCTACCCAGCGTTCCCCCACGTCTCCCGATAAAAATGATACCTCACTTGTGTGGGTAGGCCTAGCGCCCGCGACAGGAAACGCCCCAAAGCGCAACGTGGACACATAACAGAAAACAGACCTGTTTTTAGCAAAGTGCCTACCTGTAGATTTTGGCCTGTAGCTCAGCCGCCACCTAGGGAAACCTACCAAACCTGTGCATTTCTGAAAACTAGAGACCTAGGGGAATCCAAGATGGGGTGACTTGTGTGGCTGGGACCAGGTTCTGTTACCCAGAATCCTTTGCAAACCTCAAAATTTGGCTAAGAAAACACATGTTCCTCACATTTCTGTGGCAGAAAGTTCTGGAATCTGAGAGGAGCCACACATTTCCTTCCACCCAGCGTTCCCCCACGTCTCCCGATAAAAATGATACCTCACTTGTGTGGGTAGGCCTAGCGCCCACGACAGGAAACGCCCCAAAGCGCAACGTGGACACATCACAGAAAACAGACCTGTTTTTAGCAAAGTGCCTACCTGTAGATTTTGGCCTGTAGCTCAGCCGCCACCTAGGGAAACCTACCAAACCTGTGCATTTCTGAAAACTAGAGACCTAGGGGAATCCAAGATGGGGTGACTTGTGTGGCTCGGACCAGGTTCTGTTACCCAGAATCCTTTGCAAACCTCAAAATTTGGCTAAAAAAAACACATGTTCCTCACATTTCTGTGGCAGAAAGTTCTAGAATCTGAGAGGAGCCACAAATTTCCTTCCACCCAGCGTTCCCCCACATCTCCCGATAAAAATGATACCTCACTTGTGTGGGTAGGCCTAGCGCCCGCGACAGGAAACGCCCCAGAGCGCAACGTGGACACAGCCAAATTTTTGAAGGAAAACAGAGGTGTTTTTTGCAAAGTGCCTACCTGTAGATTTTGGCCTGTAGCTCAGCCGCCACCTAGGGAAACCTACCAAACCTGTGCATTTCTGAAAACTAGAGACCTGGGAGAATCCAAGATGGGGTGACTTGTGTGGCTGGGACCAGGTTCTGTTACCCAGAATCCTTTGCAAACCTCAAAATTTGGCTAAAAAAACACATGTTCCTCACATTTCTGTGGCAGAAAGTTCTGGAATCTGAGAGGAGCCACAAATTTCCTTCCACCCAGCGTTTACCCACATCTCCTGATAAAAATGATACCTCACTTGTGTGGGTAGGCCTAGCGCCCGCGACAGGAAACGCCCCAAAGCGCAACGTGGACACAGCCAAATTTTTGAAGGAAAACAGAGGTGTTTTTTGCAAAGTGCCTACCTGTAGATTTTGGCCTGTAGCTCAGCCGCCACCTAGGGAAACCTACCAAACCTGTGCATTTCTGAAAACTAGAGACCTAGGGGAATCCAAGATGGGGTGACTTGTGTGGCTGGGACCCGGTTCTGTTACCCAGAATCCTTTGCAAACCTCAAAATGTGGCTAAAAAAACACATGTTCCTCACATTTCTGTGGCAGAAAGTTCTGGAATCTGAGAGGAGCCACAAATTTCCTTCCACCCAGCGTTGCCCCACGTCTCCCGATAAAAATGATGCCTCACTTGTGTGGGTAGGCCTAGCGCCCGCGACAGGAAACGCCCCAAAGCGCAACGTGGACACATCACAGAAAACAGACCTGTTTTTAGCAAAGTGCCTACCTGTAGATTTTGGCCTCTAGCTCAGCCGCCACCTACGGAAACCTACCAAACCTGTGCATTTCTGAAAACTAGAGACCTAGGGGAATCCAAGATGGGGTGACTTGTGTGGCTGGGACCAGGTTCTGTTACCCAGAATCCTTTGCAAACCTCAAAATTTGGCTAAAAAAACACATGTTCCTCACATTTCTGTGGCAGAAAGTTCTGGAATCTGAGAGGAGCCACACATTTCCTTCTACCCAGCGTTCCCCCACGTCTCCCGATAAAAATGATACCTCACTTGTGTGGGTAGGCCTAGCGCCCGCGACAGGAAACGCCCCAAAGCGCAACGTGGACACATAACAGAAAACAGACCTGTTTTTAGCAAAGTGCCTACCTGTAGATTTTGGCCTGTAGCTCAGCCGCCACCTAGGGAAACCTACCAAACCTGTGCATTTCTGAAAACTAGAGACCTAGGGGAATCCAAGATGGGGTGACTTGTGTGGCTGGGACCAGGTTCTGTTACCCAGAATCCTTTGCAAACCTCAAAATTTGGCTAAAAAAACACATGTTCCTCACATTTCTGTGGCAGAAAGTTCTGGAATCTGAGAGGAGCCACAAATTTCCTTCCACCCAGCGTTCCCCCACATCTCCTGATAAAAATGATACCTCACTTGTGTGGGTAGGCCTAGCGCCCGCGACAGGAAACGCCCCAAAGCGCAACGTGGACACATAACAGAAAACAGACCTGTTTTTAGCAAAGTGCCTACCTGTAGATTTTGGCCTGTAGCTCAGCCGCCACCTAGGGAAACCTACCAAACCTGTGCATTTCTGAAAACTAGAGACCTAGGGGAATCCAAGATGGGGTGACTTGTGTGGCTGGGACCAGGTTCTGTTACCCAGAATCCTTTGCAAACCTCAAAATTTGGCTAAGAAAACACATGTTCCTCACATTTCTGTGGCAGAAAGTTCTGGAATCTGAGAGGAGCCACACATTTCCTTCCACCCAGCGTTCCCCCACGTCTCCCGATAAAAATGATACCTCACTTGTGTGGGTAGGCCTAGCGCCCACGACAGGAAACGCCCCAAAGCGCAACGTGGACACATCACAGAAAACAGACCTGTTTTTAGCAAAGTGCCTACCTGTAGATTTTGGCCTGTAGCTCAGCCGCCACCTAGGGAAACCTACCAAACCTGTGCATTTCTGAAAACTAGAGACCTAGGGGAATCCAAGATGGGGTGACTTGTGTGGCTCGGACCAGGTTCTGTTACCCAGAATCCTTTGCAAACCTCAAAATTTGGCTAAAAAAAACACATGTTCCTCACATTTCTGTGGCAGAAAGTTCTAGAATCTGAGAGGAGCCACAAATTTCCTTCCACCCAGCGTTCCCCCACATCTCCCGATAAAAATGATACCTCACTTGTGTGGGTAGGCCTAGCGCCCGCGACAGGAAACGCCCCAGAGCGCAACGTGGACACAGCCAAATTTTTGAAGGAAAACAGAGGTGTTTTTTGCAAAGTGCCTACCTGTAGATTTTGGCCTGTAGCTCAGCCGCCACCTAGGGAAACCTACCAAACCTGTGCATTTCTGAAAACTAGAGACCTGGGAGAATCCAAGATGGGGTGACTTGTGTGGCTGGGACCAGGTTCTGTTACCCAGAATCCTTTGCAAACCTCAAAATTTGGCTAAAAAAACACATGTTCCTCACATTTCTGTGGCAGAAAGTTCTGGAATCTGAGAGGAGCCACAAATTTCCTTCCACCCAGCGTTTACCCACATCTCCTGATAAAAATGATACCTCACTTGTGTGGGTAGGCCTAGCGCCCGCGACAGGAAACGCCCCAAAGCGCAACGTGGACACAGCCAAATTTTTGAAGGAAAACAGAGGTGTTTTTTGCAAAGTGCCTACCTGTAGATTTTGGCCTGTAGCTCAGCCGCCACCTAGGGAAACCTACCAAACCTGTGCATTTCTGAAAACTAGAGACCTAGGGGAATCCAAGATGGGGTGACTTGTGTGGCTGGGACCCGGTTCTGTTACCCAGAATCCTTTGCAAACCTCAAAATGTGGCTAAAAAAACACATGTTCCTCACATTTCTGTGGCAGAAAGTTCTGGAATCTGAGAGGAGCCACAAATTTCCTTCCACCCAGCGTTGCCCCACGTCTCCCGATAAAAATGATGCCTCACTTGTGTGGGTAGGCCTAGCGCCCGCGACAGGAAACGCCCCAAAGCGCAACGTGGACACATCACAGAAAACAGACCTGTTTTTAGCAAAGTGCCTACCTGTAGATTTTGGCCTCTAGCTCAGCCGCCACCTACGGAAACCTACCAAACCTGTGCATTTCTGAAAACTAGAGACCTAGGGGAATCCAAGATGGGGTGACTTGTGTGGCTGGGACCAGGTTCTGTTACCCAGAATCCTTTGCAAACCTCAAAATTTGGCTAAAAAAACACATGTTCCTCACATTTCTGTGGCAGAAAGTTCTGGAATCTGAGAGGAGCCACACATTTCCTTCTACCCAGCGTTCCCCCACGTCTCCCGATAAAAATGATACCTCACTTGTGTGGGTAGGCCTAGCGCCCGCGACAGGAAACGCCCCAAAGCGCAACGTGGACACATAACAGAAAACAGACCTGTTTTTAGCAAAGTGCCTACCTGTAGATTTTGGCCTGTAGCTCAGCCGCCACCTAGGGAAACCTACCAAACCTGTGCATTTCTGAAAACTAGAGACCTAGGGGAATCCAAGATGGGGTGACTTGTGTGGCTGGGACCAGGTTCTGTTACCCAGAATCCTTTGCAAACCTCAAAATTTGGCTAAAAAAACACATGTTCCTCACATTTCTGTGGCAGAAAGTTCTGGAATCTGAGAGGAGCCACAAATTTCCTTCCACCCAGCGTTCCCCCACATCTCCTGATAAAAATGATACCTCACTTGTGTGGGTAGGCCTAGCGCCCGCGACAGGAAACGCCCCAAAGCGCAACGTGGACACAGCCAAATTTTTGAAGGAAAACAGAGGTGTTTTTTGCAAAGTGCCTACCTGTAGATTTTGGCCTGTAGCTCAGCCGCCACCTAGGGAAACCTACCAAACCTGTGCATTTCTGAAAACTAGAGACCTAGGGGAATCCAAGATGGGGTGACTTGTGTGGCTGGGACCAGGTTCTGTTACCCAGAATCCTTTGCAAACCTCAAAATGTGGCTAAAAAAACACATGTTCCTCACATTTCTGTGGCAGAAAGTTCTGGAATCTGAGAGGAGCCACAAATTTCCTTCCACCCAGCGTTGCCCCACGTCTCCCGATAGAAATGATGCCTCACTTGTGTGGGTAGGCCTAGCGCCCGCGACAGGAAACGCCCCAAAGCGCAACGTGGACACATCACAGAAAACAGACCTGTTTTTAGCAAAGTGCCTACCTGTGGATTTTGGCCTGTAGCTCAGCCGCCACCTAGCGAAACCTACCAAACCTGTGCATTTCTGAAAACTAGATACCTAGGGGAATCCAAGATGGGGTGACTTGTGTGGCTGGGACCAGGTTCTGTTACCCAGAATCCTTTGCAAACCTCAAAATTTGGCAAAAAAAACACATGTTCCTCACATTTCTGTGGCAGAAAGTTCTGGAATCTGAGAGGAGCCACAAATTTCCTTCCACCCAGCGTTCCCCTAAGTCTCTCCATAAAAATGGTACCTCACTTGTGTGGGTAGGCCTAGCGCCCACAAAAGGAAATGGCCCAAAACACAACGTGGACACAACATATTTTTTCACAGAAAACAGAGGTGTTTTTTGCAAAGTGCCTACATGTGGATTTTGGTCTCTAGCTCAGCCGGCCCCAGGGGGGGGGAAATGCCCTAAAATAAATTTGACCCCCCACCCCCCCAAACCCCCCCCTGCCCAGGTGCGACCCTTGCCTACGGGGTCGCTATCCCTGCGTGACATTGGCGCCAAAAAACAAATTCCCGGTGCCTAGTGGTTTCTGCCCCCTTGGGGGCAGATTGACCTAAAATCGACCAATCTGCCCCCAAAGGGGGCAGAAATGCTCTAAATACAGTTTGCCCCCCAGGGAAGCGACCCTTGTCTGATGGGTCGCTCCCCATCTCTAAAAAAACAAACAAACATAAACCAAACAAAAAAAAAAAACATTTGCCCTGGCGCCTAGAGGTTTCTGCCCCCCCTGGGGGCAGATCTGCCTCGGGGGGGGCAGAAATGGCCTAAAATAAATTTGCACCCCCAACCCCACCCACCCCCCCACCTCGGAGCGACCCTTGCCTACTGGGTCGCTCCCCCTGTGTGACATTGGCGCCAAAAAACGAATCCCCTGTGCCTAGTGGTTGCAGATTGACCTAAAATCGACCAATCTGCCCCCAAGGGGGGCAGAAATGGTCTAAACACAGTTTGCCCCCCAGGGGAGCGACCCTTGTCTGATGGGTCGCTCTCCATCTCTAAAAAAACAAACAAACTAAAAAAAAAACACTAAAAAACATTTGCCCTGGCAACAAGAGGTTTCTGCCCCACCTGGGGGCAGATCGGCCTAATAATAGGCCGTTCTGCCCCCAGGGGGGGGCAGAAATGGCCTAAAATAAATTTGCCCCCCGAACACCCCCCCCCTGTCCTCCCCCCCGGAGCGACCCTTGCCTACGGGGTCGCTCCCCCTGCGTGACATTGGTGCCAAAAAACAAATCCCCGGTGCCTAGTGGTTTCTGCCCCCTTGGGACAGATTGACCTAAAATCGACCATGGTCTAAACACAGTTTGCCCCCCAGGGGAGCGACCCTTGTCTGATGGGTCTCTCCCCATCTCTAAAAAAACAAACAAACTAAAAAAAAAACACAAAAAAAAAATTTGCCCTGGCAACAAGAGGTTTCTGCCCCCCCTGGGGGCAGATCGGCCTAATAATAGGCCGATCTGCCCCCAGGGGGGGGCAGAAATTGCCTAAAATAAATATTCCCCCCGAACACCCCCCCCCGTCCCCCCCCCTGGAGCGACCCTTGCCTACGGGGTCGCTCCCCCTGCGTGACATTGGCGCCAAAAAACAAATCCCCGGTGTCTAGTGGTTTCTGCCCCCTTGGGGCAGATTGACCTAAAATCGACCAATCTGCCCCCAACGGGGGCAGAAATGGTCTAAACACAATTTGCCCCCCAGGGGAGCGACCCTTGCCTGATGGGTCGCTCCCCATCTCTAAAAAAAAAAAAAAACCCAAAAAAAAACACAAAAAAAAATTTTGCCCTGGCGCCTTGAGGTTTCTGCCCCCCCTGGGGGTAGATCGGCCTAATACCAATAGGCCGATCTGCCCCCGGGGGGGCAGAGATGGCCTAAAATAATTTTGCCCCCCCCACCCCCCTGGGGAGCGACCCTTGACTACACGGTCGCTCCCCTTGTGTGACGGCGCAAAAAAAAGATCCCTGGAGCCTAGTGGTTTCTGCCCCCCTTGGGGGCAGATTGACCTTAAATCGGCCGATCTGCCCCCAAAGCGGGCAGAAATGGCCTAAATACATTTTGCCCCTCCAGGGGAGCGACCCTTGTCCAAGGGGGTCGCTCCCCATCTGTAAAACAGAAAAACAAAAAAATCCCTGGTGCCTAGTGGTTTTTGCCCCCCTTGGGGGCAGATCAGCCGAATCAAAATAGGCTGATCTACCCCCCCCAGGGGGGCAGAAATGGCCTAAAATAATCCCCCCCCCCAGGGAGCGACCCTTGCCTAAGGGGTCGCTCCCCTTGCGTGAAATTCACGCAAAAAAAAACCTCCCTGGTGTCTAATGGTTTCTGCCCCCCTTGGGGGCAGATTGGCCTCATCAAAATAGGCCAATCTGCCCCCAAGGGGGGCAGAAATGGCCTAAATATAATTTGCCCCCTAGGGGAGCGACCCTTGCCTAAGGGGTCGCTCCCCACCTAAAAAAAAAGAAAACATAAAAAAAAGAAAAAAAAAAAAAAAGATCCCTGGTGCCTAGAGGTTTCTGCCCCCCCTGGGGGCAGATCGGCCTAATAATAGGCCGATCTGTCCCCAGGGGGGGCAGAAAAGGCCTTCCCAAAAAAATGCCCCCCCTGGGAGCGACCCTTGCCAAAGGGGTCGCTCCCGTTGCGTGAAATTCGCGCGCAAAAACAAACTCCCTGGTGTCTAATGGTTTCTGCCCCCCTTGGGGGCAGATTGGCCTCATCAAAATAGGCCAATCTGCCCCCAAGGGGGGCAGAAATGGCCTAAATATATATTTCCCCGTAGGGGAGCGACCCTTGCCTAAGGGATCGCTCCCCACCTAAAAAAAAAAGAAATCATCAAAAAAAAAAAAAAAAAGGTCCCTGGTGCCTAGAGGTTTCTGCCCCCCCTGGGGGCAGATCGGCCTAATAATAGGCCTTCCTAAAAAAATGCCCCCCCTGGGAGCGACCCTTGCCCAAGGGGTCGCTCCCTTTTGCCAATTTCACTGAAAAAAAAAAAAAATCCCTGGTGTCTAGTGGGGTTTCAAAAGCCGGATTGCAAGCAATCCGGCTTTTGAAACCTGTGAGAGACTTCAAAGGGAAGGAAATACATTTCCTTCCCTTTGAAGCCTCTCGGGGCCTCTCCCATGGGATTGAAAAAGAAATGCAAAATATGGGGGAGACCCTGTGACTAATCAGCGCGCGCTCGCGTGCTGACGTCACAGGGGGGGTTGGGGGGGTCGGGGTGGAAGGGGAAGGGCTTCCCCTTCCATCCCTGACTTGGGGGGGTGGGGGGGAACCCCACAGAGGGAGCGTTAGCGCTCCCTCTGGGCTCTGTGCACAGGACGTAATGGTTACGTCCTGGGCACAGCAGCACTGTGCCTCAGGACGTAACCATTACGTCCTGGGCACAGAAGGGGTTAAGGTCAATCAACCTCCCCCAGTGTCGCACAGCTTACGCCTGCCTTCAGTCACTATCTTCTTTAGAGATGTGTGGAACTTTAGCTAACTTTTTATGTATTGTTTTAAAGATAAGGAAATCTATGGGGGCGGTGATGTAATTGTAATTTACTGTGACAGGGTTTTTTATTGATACACTAGACAGTTTATTGTTGTGTGCTTTTTATTCTTTTTTACTACTTTATTTATTCAACCTTTTTTATTATATATTGAAATGTATTATAATTGGAGATTTTTTTTAATGATTTTTATGACTTGTTGAAATTCGAATAAAGTTTTCCAGGTGCTTTCTAACGGCAGTTACATTCTTCTTAACAGTGAACACTGTTGTGGCATGCGTGCCGGAATAGTTTACGTCGTCGTTGTCACCAAGGCCGTTACGTGCTGCAGGAATAGGTGCAATAGGATACAACACGCTGGGAGTGTAAGAAAACACTAAGGGTGTCCAAGATCCCCCACCCCAAGACCCTGAAAAGTAGGAGTAAAGTTACCTTACTACCCCAGAAAGACAGTAAAGGCGAGATAGGGGATTCTGCAAGGCAACAACTGACTGCAAAGCACTGAAGGCGGATTCCTGGACCTGAGGACCTGTAAAGGAAGGGGACCAAGTCTAAGAGTCACGCAAGTGTCCAGGGGGGGCAGGAGCCCACTAAACCCCAGATGAAGGTGCAAAAGGGCTGACTCCAGGTGGAAGAAGCTGAAGATTCTGCAACAACGGAAGGTGCCAGGAACTTCTCCTTTGGTCAGAAGATGTCCCACGGCGTGCTGGAGGATGCAGAGTTGTTTTCACGCAGAAAGACCGCAAACAAGCCTTGCTAGCTGCAAGAGTCGCAGTTGAAGGAAATGGGTGCTGCCCGGGCCCAGGAAGGACCAGGAGGTCGCCCCTTGGAGGAGGAGACAGAGGGGGTGCTCAGCAGCACGGAAAGCACATGCAGAAGCAGGCAGCACCCGCAGAAGCACTTGAACAGGCGTTCAGGAAATCTGAGCACGGCGGTCGTCTCAACACAACAAAAGTGGGTCCCACGAAGTCAGTGGTCAACTCAGTGAGTTGAGCAATGCAGGACAGAGTGATGGGGACCTGGGCTATGCTATGCACAAAGGAATCCTTGCAAAAGTGCACAGAGGTCCTAGCAGCTGCAGATCACGCAGTACACAAGATTACTGTCTGGCGTGGGAAGACAAGGACTTACCTCCACCAAATTTGGACAGAAGGACCACTGGACTGTCGGGGTCACTTGGATCCAGCTCCTGTGCTCCAGGGACCAGGCTCGTCAAGATGAGAGGAGACCCAGAGGACCGGTGATGCAGAAGTTTGGTGCCTGCGTTAGCGGGGGGAAGATTCCGTAGATCCACGGGAGATTTCTTCTTGGCTTCCAGTGCAGGGTGAAGGCAGACAGCTCTCAGAGCATGCACCACCAGGAAACAGTTGAGAAAGCCGGCAGGATTAGGCGCTACAATGTTGCTGGTGGTCTTCTTGCTACTTTGTTGAGGTTTTGCAGGCGTCCTGGAGCAGTCAGCCGTCGATCCTTGGCAGAAGTTGGAGAGAGAGATGCAGAGGAACTCTGGTGAGCTCTTGCATTCGTTATCTGACGAGAAACCCACAGGAGAGACTTTAAATAGCCCTGAGAGGAGGATTGGCCACCAAACCACGTAAGCACCTATCAGGAGGGGTCTCTGACGTCACCTGCTGGCACTGGCCACTCAGAGGCCTCCATTGTGCCCTCACACCTCTGCATTCAAGATAGCAGAGGTCTGGGACACACTGGAGGAGCTCTGGGCACCACCCCTTGAGTGGTGATGGACAGGGGAGTGGTCACCCCCCTTTCCGTTGTCCAGTTTCGCGCTAGAGCAGCGGCTGTGGGATCCCTGAACCGGTGTAGACTGGCTTATGCAAGGAGGGCACCATCTGTGCCCTTCAAAGCATTTCCAGAGGCTGGGGGAGGCCACTCCTCCACAGCCCCTAACACCTATTTCCAAAGGGAGAGGGTGTAACACCCTCTCTCAGAGGAAATCCTTTGTTCTGCATTCCTGGGACTGGGCTGCCCAGCCTCTAGGAGGGCAAAAACCTGTCTGAGGGTTGGCAGCAGCAGTAGCTGCAGAGAAAACCTCAGAGAGCTAGTTTATCAGTACCCAGGGTCCATGCTGGAGCCACGGGGATGCATGGGATTGGCACCCCAATACAAGATTTGGCAATGGGGGACAATTCCATGATCTTAGACATGTTACATCGCCATATTCGGAGTTACCATTGTGAAGCTAAATATAGGTATTGACCTATATGTAGTGCACACGTGTAATGGTGTCCCCGCACTCACAAAGTCCGGGGAAATTGCCCTGAACAATGTGGGGGCACCTTGGCTAGTGCCAGGGTGTCCTCACACTTAGTAAATTTGCACCTAACCTTCACCAAGTGAGGGTTAGACTTATAGGTGACTTATAAGTTACTTAAGTGCAGTGTAAAATGGCTGTGAAATAACGTGGATGTTAGTTCACTCAGGCTGCAGTGGCAGGCCTGTGTAAGAATTGTCTGAGCTCCCTATGGGTGGGAAAAGAAATGCTGCAGCCCATAGGGATCTCCTGGATCCCCAATACCCTGGGTACCTAGGTACCATATACTAGGGTATTATATGGGCGTCCCAGTGTGCCAATCAGAATTGGTGAAAATGGTCACTAGCCTGCTGTGACAATTTTAAAAGCAGAGAGAGCATAAACACTGAGGTTCTGGTTAGCAGAGCCTCAGTGATACAGTTAGGCACCACACAGGGAACACATATAAGCCACAAACTATGAGAACTGGGGTCCTGGCTAGCAGGATCCCAGTGACACAGGCAAAAACAAATTGACACACAAGTAAAAATGGGGGTAACATGCCAGGCAAGATGGTACTTTCCTGCAGCAAGTAGTTAAATGCCATGTCAAAGTTGCAGTGAAACTGCACACACAGGCATTGAAATGGCAGGCCTGAGATGGTTAAGGGGCTACATATGTGGGTGGCACAATCAGTGCAGCAGGCCCACTGGTAGTATTTAACTTACAGGCCCTGGGCACATATAGTGCACTTTACTAGGGACTTATAGGTAAATTAAATATGCCAATTGGGTAGGAGCCAATGTCATCATGTTTAGGGGAGAGTACAAGCACTTTAGTACTGGTCAGCAGTGGTAAAGTGTGCAGAGTCCTAAAACCAAAAACAAGATCAGAAAATGGAGGAAGGCAGGCAAAAAGCAGGTTTAAAAGTAGATTGCAAAATCTCCTTTAGATTCCATTTTTTGGTGTGTGATCTTTTCACTGTTTTATTGTTTGAAATGTTGCACAAATACTTTACATATTGCCTGCAAATACTTTACACATTGCCTGCAAGTTAAGCCAAGCTACGAGAGGGTGAGCACAGGCTAACCTAGGGTGTGTTTGTGAATTACCCTAACTAGGATTGTGGTTCTTGCTTGGTCAGGGTGCAAAACTCTGCGAACAAGAAAAAAAAATTCTAACTATGAGGAAGATTATTCTGAGGTTCATGCCGTGGTGATGGGTAAGGTTGTAGGTCTGAGTTCAACCGGCCAACAGCTGGAGTCACACAGTGAGATATTGTTGCCGAAGATCATTACTGCTATCTTGCCCGTGTTGAGCTTGAGACAGCTGCTTTCATCCGGTTAGCAAATTCAGTCATGCTGGCCTTTGATCTAGTTTCTTGTGTTGGTGGTCTTGTCCAAGAAAGGAGAGTAATGTCCAAGGGGGGAGTATTTTACGGCAAAACATGACTTGAGGTATCTCGTTATTATTTTCACCAAGCATGCAATTCGGGTAACAAAATGTCCCGCAAGCAAAAAAAATCCATTTGGTTAAGATATTTTCGGTGAAAATGACTTGCTTGGTTGCCAAAATTATACAAAAGTGAATGGAAGTTTTGGCATGTTTATCTAATTCAAAATTCAGAAATGTTTGTACATTTCATTTCTCCCAGGCCCAATATAAATGCCAAACCTACTGGCTTTGCCCATGACTGTTTGCCTAATCACCAGCAATGTAGTACCATACCTGCTAACCCTCCTGATTCAGGCCCGAGACTACCGATTTCAAGGCTAGCCTCAGATTCTTGCATGCAGAAACCGGATTCAGAACTTTGTAATACTCAGTGCTTGAAATGGAAAAGTAGAAGTGCAGGTACTCTGCACCAGATACTCTCTAACTAAAAGTATTACGTTTTCCCCAAGAAGTGCAGGTACTCTCCCTCTCAAAATAAAAAAGTGCTGGGCTATTTAAAGCACTGGTAATACTACCAAAAATAAAGTATTGATGCCTGACCTGCAAGGTCCAGTCTACCTCTCCAAGAATTATCTCTGAAATCGAAGGTTAAAGCTTTGTCCTTAATTCTTGAAGGGGGGGTATAAGAGCATGTGACAGGCCTCATGTAGTAACTACAGACAACTCGAGAGTACAGCCATAAAGATGTTTATTCGTCCAACTCCTCACAATCCTCTCACATCACCCACTGCCAACATTCTATTGCAAACTCCCGGTGATTCCAAGCGTTTCAACATTCTAGGGAGAGTGGAATGTTCCATATGACTGCTGGTGGCTTATAATTAACACAACCAAAAATGGGTAAATACGTCACTACATTAATTAACGTTTGGTAATATATATATATGTACATTTTCCATTATCAGATCGTGTCTTTGCTAAATCACTGCTTATAACACTTATCTCCTTCCCTTACGGAAAGAAAACATAGTCCTTCTGCCAATTTGGAACACTGCGGTCACGTGCACTTGATCTCCTGTCTGATGTTGTTGGAACTTGCTCATCTTCTCCCAATGTCCCAGACCCGTTTATAGACCTGTTCTCTCCTTCATAGCAAGGCACAACTCGATCCATGCTCCATATCTTGCCATTCTGTAATTTAACAACATTCCGATACACTTCCTTTATTTTAATGGGATCAGAGAATTTGCTTACATCACTGGGGCTATGTCTAGGGAGTCGTATTCTCACCCATTAACCCACACGCCATTGTTTGTTCTTGGTTCCAAATTTCCTGTTGTACCATTCCACATACTTATTCTGTTTACGTTTGAAACTCTCTACTGATACATTCCTTCATTCCTGTACTTGTTCTCCTCCCTTTAGCCAATTGGGATTCAATTTGGTACCTGGTTGCCTGCCTTTCAACAATTGGAATGGCGTAAGACCCGTTACCAAATTTGGCGTGTTATGGTATGACCAGAGCATCTCGTTTATTGCCCGATCCCCAGGAACGCCTGACCTTTTGGCTCTTTGAGCACACTCCTTAATTACTCTATTCATTCTTTCTACTAACCCGTTAGCTTTTGGATTGTATAAAGCCGTTCTGAAATGTTGCACCCCCCAAGCCTTAAGGAACTCCTTCATGTTGTCTGACGTGAACTGAACTCCATTGTCCGTCACCAAAGTGCTTGGAATTCCCTCTCTCATGAAGGCTTCTGTCAGGAAATTGATAGTTTCACTTGTGGTTATCTGGTTCACTATTTTGTACATAGTCCAGTGTGAGTGGTAGTCCACTAATACAAACACATAGTGCCCCTTGTTTCCCAACTGATTCATAGGACCCAAAATGTCCAGACCCAGTTTATCCCATGGTTTCAAAGGAACTTCTACCGGGGACAGTGGAGCTCTGCGTGTCACATGGGTTTTGTCACTTGTCGCACATGACCAGCAGTCTCTAACCACTCTTTCAACTTCATTATCCATCTGGGGGAACCAGTATAGTGCCCGTAATTTATTCTTTGTGAGGCTACGCCCCAAATGCCCCTCGTGTGCCAATTCAACTAGCTTGGACCTCAATGCACTGGGAGGTATTATTCTTTCACCTCTCATTATCAAATCATTAGATAAATGAATTTCAAATCTGACATTCCAGTAATCTTTTAAAGGTTCCTCCACATCCTTGGCCCTATCCGGCCAACCATTTATAATTTTCCTTTTTAACAATTGCAAAATTTGATCCTTTCCAGTTTCTTCAATCCATTCCTTCTTAGAGAGACAAGTTAAATCAACCCACCATATGGATTCAATCTCTTCCTGATCCTCTACCAGCTCCTCTATTTTATTATCTCCCGTGGATCTGGACAAAAAATCAGCTACATTGTTTTTATCTCCTGGTACGTATTCCACACTAAAATTGTATCCTTCCAGGCCTAAAAGCCATTTTGCTATACGTGGAGTAGCCCTCTCCCTGCCTTGAGTGGTGAATACATTAATTAGGGGTTTGTGGTCAGTTTTGATTACAAATGGTAAACCCCATAAAAAGAATTTAAAATGTGTGATTGCCCAGAAACAAGCTAATGTTTCCCTCTCAATTGTTGAGTACTTTTTTCCTGCATCATTTAGCGCTTTTGATGCAAATGCCACAACCCTCTCTTGGCCATTGGCCTTCTGACAAATCATGGCTCCTAACCCTTGCCCACTGGCATCTGTTGATACATAAGTCTTTAGTTTAGGATCAAATTTGCCCAGATGAGGGGAATTAATTATGGCCTCTTTTATTCCTTTGAATGCTTGTTGACATTCCTGACTCCAATCAAATTGAATGTTTTTCCTCAAAAGAGATCTCAAAGGGGTGGTAATCATTGCAAAATTTCTTACAAACTTCGCCATGTACTCTGCAAGGCCTAAAAAGGATCTGAGTTCCTGTTTGTTAGAGGGGGCTAAGGCTTCCTTTATTGCTCTTACTAAACTGTTTTTAGGCTTGATACCCTCCTCTGATATAATATGTCCCAGGTATTCTACCGATGACAACCCAAAGCGACATTTGTCCTTCTTAATTGTCATGCCCGCCTTATCTAAGGCTTGCAGAACACTTCTTAGTGTGCTGTCATGCTCAGACTTGCAATTCCCATAAATTAACACATCATCTTGGAAACATAACACATGATCCATATCTCTCAGTATACTTTGCATAATGCGTTGAAATACTGCTGCCGCCGAAGCCAACCCAAAGGGCATCCTGCGGTATCGGTAGGCTCCGAACGGGGTGATAAAGGAAGTGAGGGAACGTGATGATGGATGAAGCTCCACTTGATGGTACGCCGACGAAAGATCTAGCACACTAAAAAATTTTGCTGGACCCATTGTGCTTAACATCTCATTTATTTTAGGTAGCGGGAACCTCTCTACCCAAATGTTTGCATTTAGGTCCCTGAGATCGATACACACACGCAAGCCTTGACCACTTGACTTCTTGGTGATCACTATTGGGGCAACCCATAACGCACTGTCAATCGGTTCAATGATTCCTAGCTGTTCTAACCGATTTAATTCTTGTTTTAAAGGCTCTCTCATCATTAGGGGTACTGGTCTAGCCCTATGCACAACAGGAACTGCACCATCTTTGAGTATGATTTTGTGTTGATAATTTATCAACTTGCCCAATTTATCTTCAAAAAGGTTAGAGAATTCATCACATACAGAATGACTATTCTCTGCATTCCTTACTAACCATACTGGATCTTTTCTGTTAGGGTCTAAACGAATCCCTAGATCTCGCTGATGTTCCCATCCTAAAATGTTTGAGCCCTTGCTGGTGAAGTACACTTTGGCCCTAGTCGTTCTTCCCTTGAAGGTTATCTGCATGGACCTCATCCCCTTTAATGGTATCGGATCACTATTGTATCCTCCTGGACTGATATCCGCCGGTTGCAAGTCATACCCTTTATCTTTGAACTTGCTCACATACGTGTCAAAATTTATAAATGTGTATGGTGAACAAGAATCTGCGTACATTCTTATTTGTTCTCCATCGAGATCTATGACACATGATGGGTACTCAGACTTAGTGTTTATGTCATTCACTACTACTTGCAGTACAAATTTGTTGAACTTATCTTGGATCTCTTCTACCTTGTGTACCATTTTCCTACCATAACTCTCATTTCTCTCTCCCCTACAAACTCGTGCATAGTGCCCTTTATTCCCACACTTCCTACATATGCAATTCCTAGCTGAGCACTCAGAGCTATTGGCTAAATGTTTCACGCTCCCACACCTGAAGCATCTATTCTTGGGATTCCCCATGACCCCTTTCTTGTTAATGATCTCCTGAACTTTTTGCTCCTCATCCTGTACCCTATCATCTTGATTGGATGTAAGTTTCACTTCCATCATGTCCTCCTTGTTAGACGAATGTCTAAAAGCCTTTATGCACTCTGTTGTTTGTTCAATGCTTTTTGCTATTTCTATAGCTTCCTTCAAAGAAGGGCTTGTAGTTAATAGTCTTTCCTGAACTTTATTATTACTTGTACATCTCACTAGTTGGTCTCTAATGAGCGAATCTTCCAAGAGTCCAAAATCGCATGTCGCCGCCAACCCCCTTAAACAAGCTATGTAGCTTGATACTCTTTCTTCTCTCCCTTGAATTCTACTGAAAAATCTATGCCTTTCTAACACAATATTCACTTTCACCCCAAAATGTTCTTCTAACTTTTTAAGAGTTTTGTCATATGTATCAAGACCTTCATCCTCATCTTCCTCCTCCTCCAAATCTGTTAAATTGTCATAAACTTTGCGTCCATGCACACCTAAGTTGTGAAGCAAGATGTGCTGTTTCCTCAGCGGGGAAAACCTCTCTCCCCCTATTGCTATTAGGTAGGACTCAAATAATCTTCTCCAGTCCTTCCATAACAGGCTTGGTTCACCTGAATCGTTCAGGAAGGGAGGAGGTTGATTAATGCTGGCTGCTGCCATACTCCCCCCACCAGATTCTCCTATTCGTACAAAAATGAATACAGTGTACTATTATCGCTGGGATTGCACACCTTACTATTATGACAATTGTGTTTTACTTAATACCTCCTTGCGTCAACTATTAACATCGCTAATACAGTTAGAAATTCCTCAACTGCACTATTTTCAAGAATAACTTACATATGTAATTAAATTATTATTATAACACTCAAATGTGAATTACTGCAATGGATGACATATGACAACAATTCGTCCCTTTTCTACTGCCAAGAATTAACGTTACTTTGCTGGTTTTCTTTTCTCTTCCCTTCACCTTAATTCCTGCTGAAAAAATGGTCGTGGGTGATTTACAATTCCCCCCGTAGTTCTGGGGTTAATCGCTAGGGACTGCCTTCAGTTCATGCCCTCCAAACGCTGCTGCAGTGATTTTTCGCTGTGTTTCCTGTCACTACGAGCGCTTTGCAGTGCGTTTCAAATCTCCTGCCGTATTTTACAACGTTATACGCTCGTCAAAAGCACGTCCTCAGCGCGTCTCCCGTCGCCTAGGAAATGCCTCAACATCGGCGATTGAAAACATCGGACCACGTCGCCACGGTTCCCCTCACGCTGGACTTCCACACTGCGGGAACCTCCTAGCAACAGCTCAACACCGCGTAACTCTTCTCACCGGTAAGGCGCCAACTTCACTTAGCTCGTCTGTTTGGTGTTGATCCTGGAATACGCTTCCACATGCCCCCATTCACTCCATGTCTCGGCAATAAGGTAGTGTTATTAAACGCCGCGCTACTTTCTCCCTACTTCGTTTTGCAAATCCCAATCTTGCCGGCGCCTCCTGCCATCAATGCTGATACAGCTCCTGAGTTAATGGGAGAGGAACATCTCAGACTCTCCGATCACTGAGAGAAAGATTGATCATCTCCCCATGGACGTCCCCAGGCGCCGTACCCCGCGGATAAGTGGATCAATAACCGATCAGGGGTGAGGAGTCACACTGCCCCTGCGCAGTCTTTCCATAACCTTCTCAGCAATCCCATCCTCGTCGCCAATTTATCTTATCTGTAGTAACTACAGACAACTCGAGAGTACAGCCATAAAGATGTTTATTCGTCCAACTCCTCACAATCCTCTCACATCACCCACTGCCAACATTCTATTGCAAACTCCCGGTGATTCCAAGCGTTTCAACATTCTAGGGAGAGTGGAATGTTCCATATGACTGCTGGTGGCTTATAATTAACACAACCAAAAATGGGTAAATACGTCACTACATTAATTAACGTTTGGTAATATATATATATGTACATTTTCCATTATCAGATCGTGTCTTTGCTAAATCACTGCTTATAACACCTCAACATTCTATTTTAGGCAGTTTTACATAGCGCAAACAAAAACAGAGCTTAGAATGATGTTTTTGTTTGCACTATGATGATAATCTGCCAACGATGAAATGCTGATCTTCTGTTACCTGATGACGCAGAAAAAGAAGGTCCGACATATATTCATGTATACCGTGTAGTCGAAAACACATAATGAAGTGTGATTTTAGTAAAAGAAACAATGTACGAGGGAAATTGTGCCCTCTGGGTAGTTCGCCATCATTATAAACGAGCTTTATTAATCACGAAGTATTAAAATTGTACTAATCCGTCATAATCGCAAATGTATGCCATGATTTCTTGTTTGAAAACTGTTTTGCTTAGCTTAAATTTAGTACAGGCTTTGGCCTAGTTGCCTGGTTTCAAATTCTAACTGCGTGATTCTTTTTTTTCTTGAACTAATGAAACAAATATTCTTGCTTGAAGTTGTATTTTTCCAGTAGAAACTGGCTGGTACACTTATCTCCAAGGTTTCGTGCTAGGCCGGTTACATCCCCTTTGATACAAGGTCAGCCTCTGCAGGTGCGGACAATGAAGGTACAGATAGTAAAATAATTGGCAAACCATGATACAATTTGTGTTCCAAGGCTCCAAGGACAGTGTATGCATAAATGGGCGCTAGTAAAAGACAATTTTTGATTGGACAATTTGAAGCCAACCTATGAACCCTCCAATGGAAGACCCTACAGAATTTGGAATGTTTCTTACTTAAACCCACCGGACAAAGGGAAGTCAGCCATTTTCCTCGATGCCAGTTTGAAGCCTGATGCCAGACTCCATTTTGGACGACACCCTGATGCCCCTTTCTCTATCTGAGAGAAAGAGACTTTAAGAATTCTCACCCTAGAGACTTTAACTTTGATTTGCCCCCGTCTTGCCCATGCAATAACTTTGCCCTATTCTCCTTGCCGTTGCAAGGAAGCTTGCCCTTAACTTTGCCCCTTTGAAATTTGCCCCATGCTGATCAACCGGTACCTGAAGGACGAAGACTTTTCTTGAATGCTGATTGTATTTGGTAAATATGAAAGGATAAATGTATTATGCATTGTGTTTTTTTTCCTTTTAGGTACCAACTGCTATTTTGATAGGGTCCTAGCTAGAACTTTTCCAAATTTGTGTTGACTAAATTCGTTTTGCATGAAGTCCCACATGCCAATGCTAATTAGAGGTTAGTTGAGGTATTCATTCAATGTATCATGAAGAATTGAAATCTTGTTATGCTGACCGAATGTATGCAATTAGTCAAATACAGTTAGTCACATTGGTAATTTGCATTGCTATAACAGAGTGTATCATTATTCAGATTTTGCGTAGATTGCGTTTCTTCCGCCGTTATGGACAGCTAGTAATGTTCATATACATATATCAATTGGTTTTGAGACACATATATATCGTGCTAGCTTTGTTAATATAGGGAAATAAATTCACTAACTTTTAATAAACTGGTGTGGTTATTCATGACTGAAAGGTCATGGTGCGCCGAAATACCAACTGCTATTGATTTCTGATGTACTATATTGACCTATTAATTGAGTATTGATTACCGATTACAATAGTCATTGATTATTGATCTGAGTGACTCGACTATTGAGGATGAGGAGAACCCGACTCGGTTAAAAGATTCACCGACCTCCAACGTGTCCAGATACAGGTAAATTTATAAGGGATGGACGCGTTATCAGTAGATGGTAGCAGAGATTGATGGTTTAGCCCTTTGGGACCCCATCCGAACAATAGACAGAGTCAGGTTAGAATTTTCTTTGATAAAACAAGTCGGAGAGATGATGATGCCCTAAGTCCCCAATGACTTTCCCGGGATCTCGGAGCTTGCGAATGAGGAACATGAAGGTATGAGAATGGTCTCAGCATTTCTAGTGATGGTATGAGTGAAGTTAGGGTTTCGCGCTTGCACAGCTTATCGCCGCAGATTAATTGAGAAGTTTGTGAGGATTTTAAGGAGTTAAAAGATATTAGAGGAGTGTTCCTCCAAAGGTGTGAGAGTAGGGAAGTCGTCGAACTTCATGTGTGTGTAGCGATTTGAGCAGAAAAATTGTCCACGTGGTTGTTGATGTTGAGACGGGCCGTGCGAGGTCAAGAGACTCCGGAGT
The DNA here is from genome assembly GCF_031143425.1 of Pleurodeles waltl. Taxonomy (NCBI): domain Eukaryota; kingdom Metazoa; phylum Chordata; class Amphibia; order Caudata; family Salamandridae; genus Pleurodeles; species Pleurodeles waltl. The sequence continues at coordinate 379,106,325 of NC_090445.1, forward strand.
ATGTTGAAAAGTGTATGTGACACTTATTTGATGTTGTGATCTGGTCGGTTTAATAGGTTGATCGGGCGTGGTCAACAAGTCGGTACGAATGTTGCAGAGTGAAAGAAAATTTCGACTTTGAGATTTGACGAATTCTAAAGTGCACTAGAATAGTTCATTGATCAGTCGAGAGTAAAGTTTGCAGGTCAAATTTTGCTTGCGAAAGTGGGAAACCGAGAAAGATGGAATAACTGCTGAGGCTAGTGAAAAATCCCTAAGGTTTCTGAAGCGATTGTATTACCTTTCCTGTAGTAAACCGACAGATCTGTTTTATTCTTTTGGTTAAGTGCTTGCGTTATATTGCAGAAATTAGTTTATGAGTGAAGCCGAATGAAAAGAGGACAAGCCGCAGGACTTTGTCAGCTGCAGTGTGTGAGTGTGACGTCACTAGGAGCAGCGCTGGGATAGGTCGGTTGGTAAGAAGGGTCGCGCACGGATTGGACGCAGTCCGTGAAGCGCAATTGGGAGGGGAAAGGCAAGCGAAGAGTATTCCGGGAATTAAAGTCACTTATTGATTACATATTTTTAGAAAAACAAAAGACGGAAAGATGAAATTTTTCAAAGCATTCAAGAGTGCCATGAGGGGAGATGTTTATATTAAAGCCAATGTAGGAGAAGAAACACCGCCTGAGGGTACACCAGCTTACATCGTCATTGAAGAAAAGGGTGTAGCGCCGTGTCTTTGGCTAAAGCAATGGTGCAAATTAACAGAAAAACATGGAAGTGTAGCGTTCCCTATCCACGGGTCGTTTAACCTAAGGGTTTTAGAAAATCTGAGGTTTGCGCAATACGACATGAAAGTACCCCCAAGGCCAGCACAGTTTGAGGCATTGGCAATTTGGGAGCTAATAGCTAGAAATCAACAACAAAAGAAATTTGAGACAAGAATAAGGAAAGTAGAAAAGACCCTAGCGGATGCTAGATAGGACAGCACACAAAAGGTTTGGAGATCAGACGTATTGCAGGGAATTAAATTGTTTCCAGCGATTGCCGAGGAAGAGGAGACGGAAGGAAGGAAAGCCACCTGTAAGACAAACAGGAGTCAGTCCAGGGAGGGAGAGAGCAATAGAAACTCGAAAAGGGGAGACGAGTCAGATGATGAGGAGTTCATTATACAATTACTGAATGATCGCCCACCACCATATGTGGAAAGCGAAAAAGACTCAAGCATTAGTACTGCCCCTCCAGAACCAATACAGGGTAATGTGACGCCAAATTTGAGAAGATCTCAGAGGCCGAGCAGTTCTGACATGCCTTTCTCACCACGAATACCACGAGTTCAGAGGATGTACCCAGACGTGCCAACATTGAAACCTGCTGATAACTATCAGCCACAGGTTCAAAGACATTGTTGTGATGAGCATAATGTGGGAATGACTTCCGATTCAATGGCGCAGGGAGGACAAAACTATCAAAGACCGACATTGATTCAAGCTGAATCAACACAGTTCTCGATGCCCCCACAGCAGACACAAGAAGTGCGAGTAGTAGAAAGCCAGTTAGGTATGCCAGCAATGATGAACCACAATGTGGGGATTACTATGCCACAGAATTCGGGGAACAGACAGAATCCAGATGCGATATCTCTACCTATCACTGTAGGTCCACCAGTACCACTGTACATACAGGCAAATTCAAACACCAGCGACCAAGGGTTAATGATACAGAATGGGACACGGAGAAGATGCATAGAAACCACTCCAGAGACAACTCCGATAGCGGCACTGCCAAATGGATCTGGGTCCTTGTCGGGATTTAGTCCAATTCCAATTTGTGCTCCGTCAACCGTGGTAAGGTCACATCCACCACTATTAGTACCGTTAACCTCACAGACTGAAACATTACAGAAACCGTCAATGGCAGTTGACGTAACTGCTACATTGATGGGACTGAACGCGCAGCAGCTAACACAATGGTTTAACAGCCTGAACTCCCCACAGAGTGTATCTAGCGGGAAGGGAGAAGAATACCTGAATAAAATAAGGTTGGGTATGGAGGCAGATGAACTGGTTGAGGGAACAATGGGTTTGAACAGATTAGAATCATACACGGAGGAAGAACTAAGATACATGTGCCCTAGGATTACAAGAGAAGTGAGCAGCATACATAAGAAATTACAAGAAATTGCAGACAGACACGAGATTGATATAGGTAAGACTAAACACCTGAGTAGAAGTTACAGGTTAGATTTCGACACGAAAGACTTCGAACACATGAGATCCGCAGGGATGAAAACACACCTTAAAGAGATACTGCAGAGTGCACAGGTCTGGAGATGTTTAGACAAGTGGGAAAGCAGGTGGGTCAAGAAAAAGGATAAAAAGAAGGAAAATACTTCAGAACGAAGTGAGAAAAAACAACAGAATGACGATCTGATAACAATGTTACCAATGAGAGAGACAGCAGGGGAAAAACTTGTGCATGTACCATGGCACAGGTGCGATATTCAATCCTTTACGGACGACTTTCCCAAATTGAGAGAAAAACCGATCGAGTGGTATCAACAAACAGATAGATTTGTGAAACTCGCGAAGTGTCTCTGGGAAGACCTGAATACCTTATTTGAGATTGTGGTTCCGGCTGATTTGTGGGAAGATTGTAAAAGGGCTGTAGGTTGGCCGACGAGTGAACCAGAGAGAGATAGGGACACAGGTGCGCCATCACCTACGGTAATGAGTTTGTACCACAAGGTGATCGAGCACTTGAAAACCAAGGTTGCGTCGAAAAATGTGGATTGGCAGAGAATTGACAGAACAGCCCAAGAGGTTAAAGAGTCTATACATGCGTACTACGAGAGATTGTTGAAGGCGTTTAAAAATTACAGTGGCACGGAAACGATTGAGCCAAAGGACATGCTTCATTTTGTGTTCAGGTTTGTGGAAGGGCTGAGACCTGAAATTAGCCAGATGATTAAATCGCATTTGATTTGTTGGCAGTCAAAGTCGATCGATGAAGTGTTGAACTATGCAAAATACTGCAGTAATGAGATTGAGACAAAGCAGAAAAGATTGAAGGAAAAGGTGATGGTGATGCAGCTCAGAGCAGCTCAGACAGGTTTACAAGGTTTGCAAGGGTTTCAACAACAGATGCCGCAGCAGCAGCAACAGGGAAATGCTATGTTTCAGCCGCAGATGAGAGGCAGAGGCCGAGGAGGTCTTGTGAACAATGGTCCTGATTTGAATACCGTTATGATTCCAAATGGTATACAGGCAATGAAGAAGGGGATGCAATGTCACACGTGCGGAATTGTCGGGCATTGGAAACGGGAGTGCCCAATGATGGTGCAGGAAGGTGTAGGTTAGCAAAACAATGATGTCAATGCATTTCAAACTATGAGAGGACCGAAACTGAGAGGTCCGAACCCAAATTTTCAAAACAATATGAATCAGATGCAGGGTCTACAACCCATGCAACCGCAACAGGTGCAAATGCCCCATGTGCAAATGACACAATTGCAGCCAATGCAACAGCAGTTTCCCATGGTACCTAATCAGCAAATGCAAATACCCTTAGCACCAATGAATCAGCAGCAAGCAATGCTTCCTCAACAGGTCACGGGTCAGGGAATGAGTCAAAATGACACAGTACACCAATTCCCACTACACAGCGAGAATGGAATAAACGATGTATGGGAGAGTGGAAGTTCAGATGAGGAGGGAAATTGTGTGCTTGCAGCATCCTTGGAAGTTGATCAAAAGGGTCCGTATGTGGAGGGAAGAGTTATGGGTCATTGTGTTTCATTCTTGGTTCACACAGGAGCCACACGTTCAACTGTTAGGAGCATTGAAGTACCAAATTTGCCACTGTCAGGGAGAACAGTTCAAGTAGTGGGAGTAGCAAACAGGTACCTGACGAACCCAATCACAGACCCAGTACAAGTTAGAATTGGTAATTATCAAGGGTCACATAATTTTGTGGTATGTGACTCAAGCCCGATATCACTGTTAGGGAGAGACCTATTGTGCAAATTGGGATGTTCGATTATGTGTTCGAACGACGGAATTAGAATTCAGACGAGCAGTGATGGGGAAGAAGAGGACAGTGTAGAAGGGGATGAGATGGAAACTGTTGATGAAGAGTATCCTCTGATTACCCTTTTTCCGATGATCACTGAAGCAGACATTCCAGCTGAATTACAGGAAACAGTCGGAAAAGAAGTGTGGGATATGACAGGAAAAGAGGTGGGATTGGTGAAAGGAGTGGAACCAGTGAAAGTGACCGTAAAACCCAATGTAACCTTTCCCCAGACCCCACAGTACCATATGGCACAAGACACCCTCATGAAAGTCGCCCAACTCATTGACGAGTTTGTAAAACAGGGAGTACTGAAAGAAGTGTTAAGCAGTCCATGTAATTCACCAATCATGGGACTAATAAAGCCAAGTGGAAAGGTCCGAATTGTCCAGGACTTGAGGAAAATAAATGACATAATAATTAAATGCTGCCCTGTAGTACCAAATCCAGCAGTGATAATGTTTCAAGTCCCTTGCGATGCCGAATGGTTCTCAATCATCGACTTGTCCCAAGCATTCTTTTCGGTGCCTCTCCATGAGGACAGCCAATTTCTCTTTTGTTTCAAATTCTTAGACAGAGTTTACAGTTGGTGTCGAATTCCTCAAGGGTTTTCGGAGTCACCGTCAATTTTCAATCAGATTCTAAAGAAAGACTTGGAAGCGTTAGAATTGCCATTCGAGTCAACCCTAGTACAGTACATTGATGACTTACTGATTGCATCCAAGACAGAAAGTGACTGCACAGCCGACACCATTGCCCTATTGAACCATTTGGGAAGGAAAGGACACAAGGTGTCTCCTTCAAAATTGCAGTTCTGTCAGAAGAAAGTGAAATATTTGGGTCATCAAATAGAGAAAGGGTCACGGAGAATAATGAAGGAAAGAATAACAAGTGTACTTCAAATGAGTCCACCAAAGACGAGGAGGGAGGTGAGGAAGTTTTTGGGAATGGTGAGCTACTGTCGCCAATGGATTCCCAACTTCTCCACCCTCGCAAAACCTTTACTGAAACTGACCCAGAAGGATGCATTGGATGAAATTGAGCTGAAAGGAGATGAGATGGATGCTTTTATTGAATTGAAAGAATGCATGTGCAGGGCTCCAGCTTTAGGTATGCCTGATTACACAAAGCCTTTCACATTGTTTTGTCATGAACGTGATGCATGTTCCTTGTCTGTCTTGACCCAAGCCCACGGTGGCATAAACAGACCAGTAGCGTATTTTTCAGCTACTTTGGATCCGGTCGCAGCAGCACTGCCAGGGTGTTTGCGCGCCGTAGCAGCAGTTGGTATCAGCCTCACTCAGAGTGAAGGAATAGTGATGGGACACCCATTAACAGTCATGGTCCCTCACTCAGTCGAGATACTTTTGACACGTTCCCGAACACAGCACATGACTGGTGCTAGACTCACAAGGTACGAAACAATAATTCTGGGATCACCTAATGTGCAGCTGAAAAGGTGCACTACGTTGAATCCAGCAACCTTGTTTCCCAGTGAAAATGCTGAAATTGAGAACGCTGAAGACATCGAGCACGACTGTCTTCAGGTGACTGAATTTTGCACCAAACCAAGGCCTGATATCAAAGATACCAAATTAGAAGAAAATGATCAAATCATTTTTGTTGATGGTTCATGTTTAAGAGATGCACTGGGTGTATTGAAAGCAGGGTATGCTGTATGTACTGTAACAGGTGTTCTGGAAGCCTCTTGGCTTCAAGGGGTTTACTCTGCACAAGTAGCAGAATTGGTAGCTCTTACTAGAGCATGCCAACTTTCTGCACTAATAAAAGTTACCATTTACACTGACAGCCAATACGGGTTTGGAATAGTGCATGATTTTGGACAATTGTGGTCACAGAGAGGCTTCATGACCTCTTCAGGATCACCAGTGAAAAATGGTGAAAGAATAAGAGAATTGTTACATGCCATTCAGTTACCAGGGGAAGTAGCAGTGGTGAAGTGCAGTGCACACTCGAAGGGACAAGACTATGTTTCCCTAGGAAATGGATATGCGGATCAAGTCGCAAGGTTTTGCGCATTGAACTGTATATTGCTCAGGGATGAATGGAATTTGATAAGTGAACCAGAACTTGAACAAAGCGAAATATTTGCTCTAAAAGTTATAGATACAATGGACGAATTGAAATCCCTACAGAATGGTGTCAGTGAGGATGAAAAACTCTTGTGGACTAAATCACAATGTGTAAAGAGACTAGATGAATTATGGGTTTCAAGTGAAGGGAAATTCGTTCTTCCAAATAGCCTTTTGACACAGATAGCCAGATTTTACCATGGACAAGCTCATCTTGGTAGGGATGCCATGATTAGGTTATTTAAAACTGATTGGTTTAACCCCAAATTCCGTCAAGTTGCTGAAGCAGTTTGCCACCGCTGCGTCATTTGCCAACAGATGAACGCAGGGAAGGGAACAGTAGTAAATTTGAGCCACATTGGAAGAGCAGGGGGTCCATTCAGCAGGATGCAAATGGACTTCATTGAGATGCCTGTGCATGGAGGCTTGAAGTATGTGTTGATGATTGTGTGCATTTTTAGTCACTGGATTGAAGCATACCCTACACGCAGAAATGACAGTCTCACAGTTGCAAAACTACTCTTGAGAGAGTTAATACCACGTTTCGGATTCCCGATCTCTTTAGAATCAGATAGGGGAAGTCACTTCAATAATGAAGTAATAAAATTGCTTTGTGCAGCACTGAACATTGAGCAAAAGCTGCATTGCAGCTACCGCCCTGAAGCATCAGGTCTACTGGAGCAAATGAATGGCACATTGAAATCGAGAATGGCGAAAATATGTGCATCAACAAACTTGAAATGGCCCGACGCATTGCCTTTGATGTTAATGTCAATGAGAAACACCCCTGACCGAAAGACTGGACTGTCTCCACACGAGATTCTCATGGGCAGAGGTATGAGACTTCCAGCAGTTCCTGCAAATGCACTTTTGAATATTACAGATGATATGGTGTTAGACTACTGCAAAGGTCTAGCTGATGTGGTTCGCTCTTTCTCTCACCAGGTGGAGGCAACCACCTTGCCACCGATCCAAGGTCCAGGACACACCCTGAAAGCAGGTGACTGGGTCGTGATAAAGAAGCACATGAGGAAGTCGTGTTTGGAACCCCGTTGGAAAGGACCTTTCCAAGTGATTCTGACGACTACCACCGCTGTGAAGTGTGCGGGAGTTCCCAACTGGATTCACGCCAGTCACACAAAGAGGGTGTTGTGTCCCACAGATGAGGAAGTTGAAGCGCTGAAATTACCAGTACCTGATAACAAAGTGCCAAGCGCTGAGACAGAGCGAACAAGGACTAGAAGCGAACAGGCAGAAATAGAGGAGGGAGAAATATTCTCTGAGGATGAAGCAACTGACTCACTTGGGGAAGACCAAGGAGAAGCCTCAGACAGCGACGAAGCAGCTGAAGGTAACAAAGAGCCTGAAGCAGCTGAGAGTGACAAAGAGCCTGAAGAAAGTAACGGTGACAAAGGGCTCGAGACAGGTGAAGAAGCAGGAAAGTCTGATCAGAGGAGGGCTTTCCCAGAAGCAGACGATACGGGAAGGGAACAGGAGAACCTGATTGATTTCCCAGAGGGAGAAGACGAAACCAGACAGAGTGAAACTGTTCAAACTCCTTCGGAAGAGGTTGCAGGTCCGTCAAGTGGACCCAGTGCAAAACGTAGACAAAGCATATCACCAGTAAAACTGAGAACTAGAGAAACGTTGAATGACAGTGAAGGGCCAAGAGTGAAAGAGAAAAGAAAGGAAGTGTCTGTCGTAGTACCAACACCAAGTGAAGAAAAAGATTTGGCCAAAGAGGAAAGTACGAGTGAGAAAGAATCAAAGAGAGATGCAAAATTGAAAAGAAAAAGGATACCAAGCAGAAGGTATTCCGGTCCGGAGTGGGCATACATAGTCAATAACGACTGGTCAGACGAATTTGTATCCCTCAGTCTCGAGAACGAAGAAGCAGAGCTACACTTTGGAAATAAAAGTTCTATGGACTCTGTTGATTGAAAACATTGATAACCTGATTGACTTTTCAACCGGCTAAGACATTGCGAACTTGATTGACTTTGAAACCGATTTTGAGACAACGCTGCTAACCGATAAGAGACTAAGCTGCTAAAGAAAACTGTGTGAACATTGAACTCGTTCAGCTTTGTAAATACCTGCAACTAAGAAAAAAAAAACGCTTTGATAAAGTGTCTTCAGCTTTCTGATTCTATACAGATCATGACTAGCTTCACTACACAGGGGCGTAAAATGAAGTATTGTAAATACATGTGTATAGGCTTACTGACCGCATGCGTACTAATAATTGTAGCAATAGTTCTTGGAATGCATGGTAAAAGTGAGAGTGAGAGGAATGATGCTTCTACTTCTAAACCTATTATCGTTACTGAACTAACAGCTCTCAAGAGACTCGAGCAAGACGAGAGACACTTGCATGATAAGAAGGAACTTTCATCTAACGTTTTCTATCGCTTACTGAGTGAGTATGTTGAGACCATGGATGCGAAAGATTGTTATGTGTGTACACAAATACCTACCTCAGTAGTGGAGGGGGTAACGTATCACAGCATGCCTCTTACGTATGGAATTACATGTAGTATAGTAGCTTCCAGATTTTATGCTCAAAAAGACATTCATTATTTCTATACTAATTACGATGTTACTTTTGCATATGTCCCCATAATAGGGCACCTAAGTAAGATAGCTAGAGATTGGTCTGCCAAATTAATGAGGGAATTTTTTGAACCAATGTCCCCTTTCCACACAGCTCACGCACATAGGGAGAACCTTACATGCTTGCTTTCACCAGTAGAAATAGAATTTTTAGACCGCACTGACGACAGAAAGAACGAAATGAAGGAGAAATTAGGGAAGGAATTGCACGAAAGGACGTCTGTAGATAATTATGCTTTTGCCGCAATAAAGACACAAGGGAAAATAGCTTTAGATACATTGCATGTGGGAAGATTTTGTATACATAGATTTCCATCATATTATGACACAGTTTTTGTGGGAACGAGTGAATGTAAACACACATACGCATTTCAACAAAAGTGGACGTTCATGCTGAATGGACAAGACCCAGTTATTCCTGGAGTATATTATATTTGTGGACTCAACGCCTATTATCGTCTTCCTAAAGGATGGTATGGGAGGTGTTATTTGGGAATATTGTTCCCAAAGGTTTACCAACTAGATGACTTAAAGAAATTTCCAAGGCTGTCTGAATCACATCGTGTTCAGAAAAGGGAGACAGCTGCTGGTGTGGTAGGAGATATATTTGGAGCTATGATTCCTTCAGTAGGAGTCATATTGAATTCAATCAAAATACGAAAGTTGTCTACTATTGTGGATAACATGCTGACAAAGTTTTCAGGAGCTATAATCCTGATGGATGCTGAACTCGCTGCAGAAAGAGCTATGACTCTTCAAAATCGGCTTGCCCTAGACATTCTTTTAGCAAAGGATGGCGGCGTTTGCAAAATGCTTGGCACGCGTCACTGTTGTACATATATACCCGACAACAGTGGAAAAATTAGAACGATGCTTACAAATTTAACTAGAGAAATTATAGATTTAAAGGAATTGAAAGAACCCGGAGTTTGGGAGAAAGTTGGAAAAGGATTTGCTTCTGTGGGAAATTGGCTCAGCAACGTTTGGAACGGATTGTTATTAAAGATAATAAAGGGAATATTAATAGTGTTAATTTGTTTACAGTATTAGGTCCTTGGGGAATATGGAAAACTATTAAAATAATAAAAGCAAGGAACAAAAGAAAGAGAGAGGAGAACATAGAAAACAAAATGGTGGAAATATAAAGAGAAAAATCAAAAGGGACTAAAAGAAAAAGGGAATTGACTGAAGTGTCAAACTACTATAAAGAATTTTAATGGAATAAAATTTGTGGGTAGATTTGATGTGATGACAAAATTAGTCATCAGAGGAGGGATTGATGACGCAGAAAAAGAAGGTCCGACATATATTCATGTATACCGTGTAGTCGAAAACACATAATGAAGTGTGATTTTAGTAAAAGAAATAATGTACGAGGGAAATTGTGCCCTCGGGGTAGTTCGCCATCATTATAAACGAGCTTTATTAATCACGAAGTATTAAAATTGTACTAATCCGTCATAATCGCAAATGTATGCTATGATTTCTTGTTTGAAAACTGTTTTGCTTAACTTAAATTTAGTACAGGCTTTGGCCTAGTTGCCTGGTTTCAAATTCTAACTGCGTGATTCTTTTTTTTCTTGAACTAATGAAACAAATATTCTTGCTTGAAGTTGTATTTTTCCAGTAGAAACTGGCTGGTACACTTATCTCCAAGATTTCGTGCTAGGCCGGTTACATCCCCTTTGATACAAGGTCAGCCTCTGCAGGTGCGGACAATGAAGGTACAGATAGTAAAATAATTGGCAAACCATGATACAATTTGTGTTCCAAGGCTCCAAGGACAGTGTATGCATAAATGGGCGCTAGTAAAAGACAATTTTTGATTGGACAGTTTGAAGCCAACCTATGAACCCTCCAATGGAAGACCCTACAGAATTTGGAATGTTTCTTACTTAAACCCACCGGACAAAGGGAAGTCAGCCATTTTCTTCGATGCCAGTTTGAAGCCTGATGCCAGACTCCATTTTGGACGACACCCTGATGCCCCTTTCTCTATCTGAGAGAAAGAGACTTTAAGAATTCTCACCCTAGAGACTTTAACTTTGATTTGCCCCCGTCTTGCCCATGCAATAACTTTGCCCTATTCTCCTTGCCGTTGCAAGGAAGCTTGCCCTTAACTTTGCCCCTTTGAAATTTGCCCCATGCTGATCAACCGGTACCTGAAGGACGAAGACTTTTCTTGAATGCTGATTGTATTTGGTAAATATGAAAGGATAAATGTATTATGCATTGTGTTTTTTTTCCTTTTAGGTACCAACTGCTATTTTGATAGGGTCCTAGCTAGAACTTTTCCAAATTTGTGTTGACTAAATTCGTTTTGCATGAAGTCCCACATGCCAATGCTAATTAGAGGTTAGTTGAGGTATTCATTCAATGTATCATGAAGAATTGAAATCTTGTTATGCTGACCGAATGTATGCAATTAGTCAAATACAGTTAGTCACATTGGTAATTTGCATTGCTATAACAGAGTGTATCATTATTCAGATTTTGCGTAGATTGCGTTTCTTCCGCCGTTATGGACAGCTAGTAATGTTCATATACATATATCAATTGGTTTTGAGACACATATATATTGTGCTAGCTTTGTTAATATAGGGAAATAAATTCACTAACTTTTAATAAACTGGTGTGGTTATTCATGACTGAAAGGTCATGGTGCGCCGAAATACCAACTGTTATTGATTTCTGATGTGCTATATTGACCTATTAATTGAGTATTGATTACCGATTACAATAGTCATTGATTATTGATCTGAGTGACTCGACTATTGAGGATGAGGAGAACCCGACTCGGTTAAAAGATTCACCGATCTCCAACGTGTCCAGATACAGGTAAATTTATAAAGGCTGGACGCGTTATCATACCCTACATACAAATAGACCAGATTGAGGCAGCTTGCTTCATTATAAGTCAGAAGTGAACATACATTCTCCAGATATTTTTTTAATTTCCCACTTGCCTACTCTAAAATGTTGGCATTTAGTACATAACCTCTACTATTTAGCCAGCGGTTTTCTAACTTGCAGAAAAAAATATCTTTTTAAGCAGCAGCCGGCTGAACAGCTGTTATTCATTCAGAGTCTGATATCTTGGTGAAAAACAGCCTCTCTTTTGCTGGCCAGAGGTCCATGTGGAGAGAAATAAAAGTGCACTGCAGCGCAGGAAGCAAATGAAACTGTTCAGGAACTTAGTTCCCAGGAAGACTTAAACCTCGAGGTGAGTCGTGAACGTCAGGTCTCTGGGGCGGGTGCAGCTGTCTCTGGTTGCAAGAGCACATTCACTTTCGTTTTCCTGTAAACGCGGGGATTCACAGAGGGCGGGCCGAGTAAGTGCTGGGGAGGGCCAAGTACGAGTTGGGTAGAAGAGGCGGCTGCTGCGAGAAGAGGGGGTCGCGTTCATCGCTACTATGGCGGAGTACAATCCTTCAGGTAGGAAACCGTGACACAGGCCAGGCGCCGATCTTAGCGGGTTGCTCGACCCCGCTGCCCGCTTTCACTGTAGAGTAGATTAACAGGTCATACGGTTCTCGTGTTTATTTAATATTAACATATACCTAGCGCTATCCACAACCGAACTTGCTTGCTTACCGAGTCAAGGTCTTGAGTTGGGAATGCAGTCTGTTAGCTAAAAGCTATTTAAATACCATGCCGATAGACAGCATAGCACCGCTTAAAAGCTAAAAGAATATAAAAAGTTCTACTGTTTAGCTTGCCAGGCTAGCTCCAAGGGTTCAAGCGCTCCCTTCTGTAGTCAGGCCCACCCTCAATCCGAACCCGGAAATCTCTATAGAAAACTGCTCAAGATGATGCCACACACATAAAGTGAATGCGCTCGTTTCTTTTCATGTGACATGCTAACATTATTCCCCTCAGGTGGAAAACACATCACACTACGTGGGGCCAAAAGCGCATACCCAAATCTGCATATAAAAACGTACAGATATGCACACAATATTTTGAGCTCACGCACCAGAGCCGGTTCTACGAATGTTGGTGCCCTAGGCAGAAAGCGAATGTGAGAGGCTCTTCTAATTTGCATATGACGTGGTCCCAGAAGATCCTTTTGTTACCTTAGTCGTCTTCATCCTTGAAGGACTTTGCAAGTAGCAATGATTCTGTTTTGGATATCAGTGAAACATGAACCCCTTAGCTTCTGGGCCTTTCCCTGCTCGCCCCCCCCCCCCCCCCCCCCCCAACACACACACACCCAACCCCCAGTGCTGAGCCTTTTTGGCTATTTGGGGTAGTTTTCCCTTAGGCCCCCATACCTTTTTGTCCACATGAGCTATCGGAAGAGTAGACAAAATTCTTAATTCAGCAAGGGGTCATTTGTCTAGATCATTCATGATTTTCCTACAGAAAGTAACAGTTGAAATAAAAATATATTCACATTGAGTTGAAAAAAACAGCCCTTTCTGACTACTTTTTCTTCCGTAACTTTTTCCAGCTATGATAGATTTTTTAAAGCAATTCACCAGCGTTATGTTTGCTGGACCCTCCTGGTTGTAGGAATATAGAGGTCTTGTAGGTTCATTAAGAACCCATGCTATTCAGAGCCAATAAATAAACTGCACCTTGCAGTGGGTTTTCATTGTATTCCGGATATACAGCAATTAATTTGGTGAAATATAAAGAGTGAAAATATTTATCAAGGAAACCTATGTATTTTTTAAAGGGGCACAAGATAAGGATTGTAGAAACAGTGGTTATTTGCACATCTCTGAATTCGGGGGTCTCTATACTAGCATGTGAATTACAGGGCTTTTCTCAAATTACTTCTTTCTCACACACTGCCGTGCATGTGGAAGGCAACAAAGGTAGAGAAAGACAATTGGCAATAACACTAGTTCTTCTATTCTGTATTCCCAAAAGTCTCCCGATAAAATGTTACCTCACTTGTGTGGATAGGCTTAGTGTCCGTGTCAGGAGACATCCCAAAATGCAACATGGACACATCACATTCTTCCATTGAAAACTCGTGTTTTTTTGCAAAGTGCCTAGCTGTGGATTTTGGCCTCTAGCTCAGCCGGCACCTATGGAAACCTATCAAACCTGTGCATTTTTGAAAAGTAGACACCTAGGGGAATCCAGGACGAGGTGACTTGTAGAGCTCTCACTGGGTTCTATTTCCCAGAATCCTTGCAAACCTGAATATTTGGCTAAAAAACACGTTTTCCTCACATTTCAATGCTGTAAAGTTCTGGGATCTGAGGGGAGCCACAAACGTCTTTCCACCCTGCATTCCCCCAAGTCACCCGATAAAAATCGTACCTCACTTGTGTGGAATATGTGATATACATATATATATATATATATATATATATATATATATATATATATATATATATATATATGTATGTATGTATATCTCACTTCTATATGTGTGTGGTTTCCCTAGGGGCCAATCGTGGCTCCTGGAAAACAACACATGTAAAAAAGTTTTTATATATATATATATATCTGTCTATATATATATCTCTATGTATATCTATCTATCTGTATAGACAGATTTCTCTGACTCTCTCTCTCTCTCTATCTCTATATCTCTATCTCTCTCTCTCTCTATATATATATATATATATATATATATATAAGTATTTAACACCACTAGTAAGTTTCAAAGCAAGGAAAGACGGCACTCCAAACCTTTGATCTCAGAGGTTTATTATATATATAATAAACTTCTGAGGTCAGAGGTTTGGAGTGCCGGCTTTCCTTGCTTGGAAATTTGCTGGTTAAATATCATCGGGTCCTGCGCCCGCAGCCGAGCACCGACTGTAGGAAAGTAGCCTCTTTCTAGCATGGTTACCCCCACTTTCGGCCTGTTTGTGAGTGTGTGTCAGTGTGTTTTTACTGTGTCACTGGGATCCTGCTAGCCAGGACCCCAGTGCTCATAGATAAAAACCTATATGTCAGTATGTTTTGCATGTATCACTGGAATCCTGCTAGCCAGGCCCCCAGTGCTCATAGTTTATGGCCTAATGTGTGTGTTGTGTATAGTGCTTAAATGTGTCACTGAGGCTCTGTTAATCAGAACCTCAGTGCTTATGCTCTCTGCTTTTAAATTTGTCACTATAGGCTAGTGGCTTCATTTACCAATTTCAATTGGCATACTGGACCCCCCCTTATAAGTCCCTAGTATATGGTACCTAGGTACCCAGGTGTGAGAAAGTAGCCTCTTTCTAGCCTTGGTACTCCCACTTTTGGCCTGTTTGTGAGTATATGTCAGGGTGTTTTCACTGTATCACTGGGATCCTGCTTGCCAGGGCCCAGTGCTCATAGTGAAGACCCTATGTTGTCAGTATGTTTGTTATGTGTCACTGGGACCCTGCTAGCCAGGACCCCAGTGCTCATAAGTTTGTGGCCTTTATGTGTTCCCTGTGTGATGCCTAACTGTCTCACTGAGGCTCTGCTAACCAGAACCTCAGTGGTTATGCTCTCTCTGCTTTCCAAATTTGTCACTAACAGGCTAGTGACTAAATTCACCAATTTACATTGGCATACTGGTACACCCATATAATTCCCTAGTACATGGTACTGATGTACCCAGGGTATTGGGGTTCCAGGAGATCCCTATGGGCTGCAGCATTTCTTTTGCCACCCATAGGGAGCTCTGACAATTCTTACACAGGCCTGCCAGTGCAGCCTGCGTGAAATAACATCAACGTTATTTCACAGCCATTTACCACTGCACTTAAGTAACTTAGAAGTCACATATATGTCTAACCTTCACCTGGTGAAGGTTGGGTGCAAAGTTACTTAGTGTGAGGGCACCCTGGCACTAGCCAAGGTGCCCCCACATCGTTCAGGGCAATTCTCCAGACTTTGTGAGTGCGGGGACACCATTACACGCGTGCACTATACATAGGTCACTAAGTATGTATAGCGTCACAATGGTAACTCTGAACATGGCCATGTAACATGTCTACGATCATGGAATTGTCACCCCAATACCATTCTGGTCTTGGGGGGACAATTCCATGATCCCCCGGGTCTCTAGCACAGTACCCGGGTACTGCCAAACTGCCTTTCCGGGGTCTCCACTGCAGCTGCTGCTGCTGCCAACCCATCAGACAGGTTTCTGCCCTCCTGGGGTCCAGGCAGCCCTGGCCCAGGAAGGTAGAACAAAGGATTTCCTCTGAGAGAGGGTGTTACACCCTCTCCCTTTGGAAATAGGTGTAAAGGGCTGGGGAGGAGTAGCCTCCCCTGTGCCCATCTCTGCATAAGCCAGTACACACCGGTTCAGGGATCCCCCAGCCCTGCTCTGGCGCGAAACTGAACAAAGGAAAGGGGAGTGACCACTCCCCTGACCTGCACCTCCCAGGGGAGGTGCCCAGAGCTCCTTCAGTGTCTCCCAGACCTCTGCCATCTTGGAAACAGAGGTGTTGGGGGCACACTGGACTGCTCTGAGTGGCAGTGCCAGCAGGTGACGTCAGAGGCTCCTTCTGATAGGCTCTTACCTCTCTTGGTAGCCAATCCTCCTTCCTAGGTTGCCAAACCTCCTTTTCTGGCTATTTAGGGTCTCTGCTTTGAGGAATTCTTTAGATAACGAATGCAAGAGCTCATCAGAGTTCGTCTGCATCTCCCTCTTCACCTTCTACCAAAGGATCGACCGCTGACTGCTCAGGACGCCTGCAAAACCGCAACAAAGTAGCAAGACGACAACTAGCAACCTTGTATCGCCTCATCCTGCCGGCTTTCTTGACTGTTTCCAGGTGGTGCATGCTCTGGGGGTAGCCTGCCTTCACCCTGCACCAGAAGCTCCAAAGAAATCTCGTCGTGGGACTCCCTTTTCTGACTTCGGGTGGACTCCGGTTCACTCCTCTTCTAAGTGCCTGATCCGGTACTTCTGTGAGGGCTCCCTGACTTGCTGGGCACCCCCTCTTTCTTTTCATCCAAGTGGCGACATCCTAGTCCCTCCTGGGCCACAGCAGCATCCAAAAACCCTAACCGCGACCCTTGCAGCTAGCAAGGCTTGTTTGCGGTCTTTCTGTGTGGGAACACCTCTGCAAGCTTCTTCACAATGTGGGACCTCCATCCTCTAAAGGGGAAGTTCCTAGTCCTCTTCGTTCTTGCAAAACACCAAGCTTCTTCCACCCGGTGGCAGCTTCCTTGCACCCTCAGCTGGCATTTCCTGGGCTCCTGCCCCTCTCGACACTGTCACGACTCTTGGACTTGGTCTCCTTATCTTACAGGTACTCAGGTCTGGAAATCCACTGTTGTTGCATTGCTGGTGTTGGTTTTCCTTGCAGAATCCCCCTATCACAACTTCTGTGCTCTCTGGGGGTTGTAGGTGCACTTTACACCTACCTTACACGGTCTTGGGGTGGGCTATTTTTCTAACCCTCACTGTTTTCTTACAGTCCCAGTGACCCTCTTCAAGCTCACATAGGTTTGGGGTCCATTCGTGGTTCGCATTCCACTTTTGGAGTATATGGTTTGTGTTGCCCCTATATCTATGTGCTTCTATTGCAATCTATTGTAACTTTACACTGCTTGCATTACTTCCTTTTGCTATTACTGCATATTTTTGTTATTGTGTACATATATCTTGTGTATATTTGGCATCCTCATACTGAGAGTACTCACTGAGATACTTTTGGCATATTGTTATAAAAATTAAGTACCTTTATTTTTAGTATATCTGTGTATTGTGTTTTCTTATGATATTGTGCATATTACACCAGTGGTATAGTAGGAGCTTTGCATGTCTCCTAGTTCAGCCTAAGCTGCTCTGCTACAGCTACCTTCTATCAGCCTAAGCTGCTAGAAAAACCTCTTCTACACTAATAAGGGATAACTGGACCTGGCACAAGGTGTAAGTACCGCTGGTACCCCCTACAAGCCAGGCCAGCCTCCTACATTGGAAGCAGCGATGGGATAAGTACTTGTAACTACTTACCACTTTGTCATATTGTACTTTTCATAAGAGAAAAATATGCAAAACAAGTTCAGTGTATGTACACCTAACCAAAAAGTTTTGCTTTTCTTCTCTTACACTTTCTGTTAAGTGCTGAAAAGTACTCCTAAACTTTCTAAAAGTTGTAAAAAGTTTTTTTTTTCCTGTTCTTTAAAAAGTCCTGAAACTTTTTCTCTCTTCTCACTGTCCCTAAACCTTCTTCTATGATGTCTGATGTAGGAACTTCTCTTAAAATGGTCAATACAACATATGACAATCTTAACTTTAAGAGCCTAAGGAGTCTCTGCATTGATAGAGGTTTAGTGGTAGGAAAGAACCCTTCTAGAGAATTTCTGTTTAACATGCTCATTGAGAATGATAAGTCCCTAGCTGGCACTTCATCTGAGAAGTTAGTAGATAGCTCACACTCTGACTCAGGGGAACCCCTTGAGGGAGGTGTACAGGGCTCTCTTCCAAATCCACCCCTTAGCAGACAACCTAGCAATGTTGTTAGTAATAGAAGCTCTCATCATAGTAGGGATGCTTTTATTCCTGGAGGCCATGTTGTTAGAGTGCAAGCTGTTAGGGACAGGTCTCCCTCTGTTGGTTCCAATATATCCTCAGTGTCTAAACATTCCCAACCCACCCACCCTGAATACAACATGTTAGAAAGGGAACTCAAAAAGTTGAGAGTGGAAGAGACCAGACTGAAGCTTAAACAGCAACAGCTGGCTCTAGACAGGGAATCCCTAGACCTGGAGAAGGAGAGACAGAGATTGGGGTTTGGACCCCATGGTGGCAGCAGCAGTATTCCTGATAGCAATCCTGTGAGAGAGCATGATTCCAGGAATCTGCACAAGATAGTTCCCCCTTACAAGGAGGGGGATGACATTAACAAGTGGTTTGCTGCACTTGAGAGGGCCTGTATGTTACAGGGGGTCCCTCAAAGGCAGTGGGCTGCTATTCTATGGCTATCTTTCAATGGAAAGGGTAGGGACAGGCTCCTTACTGTGAGAGAAAGTGATGCCAATAATTTTGCAGTTTTGAAGGATGCACTCTTGGATGGATTTGGCTTAACCACTGAACAATACAGGATTAAGTTCAGAGAAACCAGAAAAGAGTCCTCACAAGACTGGATAGACTTTGTTGACCGTTCAGTGAAGGCCTTGGAGGGGTGGTTACATGGCAGTCAAGTTTCTGACTATGAAAGCCTGTACAATCTAATTCTGAGAGAGCATATTCTGAATAACTGTGTGTCTGACTTGTTACACCAATATCTAGTGGACTCAGATCTGACCTCTCCCCAAGAATTGGGAAAGAAGGCAGACAAATGGGTCAGAACAAGAGTGAACGCAAAAGTTCGTACAGGGGGAGACAAGGATGGCAAGAAGAAGGATGGTAAGTCTTCCGACAAGGGTGGGGACAAATCTAAAAATGAGTCTTCATCAGGCCCACAAAAACACTCTGGTGGGGGTGGTGGGTCCAAATCCTCTTCTAATCAAGTAAAAAAGCCTTGGTGTTATTTATGTAAAGTAAAAGGTCATTGGACAACTGATTCCGGTTGTCCAAAGAAAAACACCAAACCTCCCACTACTACAACCCCTACTGCAACCTCTAGTACCCCTAGTAATAGCAGTGGTGGTGGGAGCAACCTACTAATAGCCAATCCAAGGGAGTAGCTGGGCTAACTTTTGGTAATTTAGTTGGGGTTGGTCTTGTTAGGGAGACCACAGATGCTGTGGTAGTCTCTGAAGGTGCCATTGATTCGGCCACTTTGGTTGCTTGTCCCCTTAGTATGGATAACTACAAGCAACTTCCCCTAATCAATGGTGTTGAGGTTCAGGCCTACAGGGACACAGGTGCCAGTGTTACCATGGTAATAGAGAAACTGGGACACCCTGAACAACACCTACTTGGTCACCAGTACTAAGTGACAGACGCTCATAACAACACTCTTAGCCACCCCATGGCTGTTGTGAATCTCAACGGGGGGGCAGTGGTCCAAATAAAGTTGTGGTTGCTTCAGATTTACCTGTAGACTGTCTACTAGGAAATGATTTGGAGACATCAGCTTGGGCAGAAGTGGAGTTGGAGGCTCATGCATCAATGCTGGGCATTCCTGGGCATATTTTTGCTTTGACAAGGGCTCAGGTCAAAAAGCAAAAAGGACAGGGTGACTTGGATCCTGGAACAATGGACCAAGTGCTCCCTAAAGCTAGGGGTAGCAAGGGTACATCCCTACCCACTATCCCTCCCTCTACAGACGATTCTCTTTCTGAGGAAGAAGAATTTCCTCCCTGTGCAGAACCTTCACCAGATGAGCCGGCAGCAGACACTGCTGAGCTTTTGGGTGGAGGGGGTCTGCCAGGGAAGAGCTGAGTGTGGCACAGCAATCCTGTCCCACATTAGAGGGTCTCAGACAGCAAGCTGTCAAGGGATGTCAGTGACTCACATAGAGTTTACTGGGAGGACAACCTCTTGTACACAGAGGCAAGGGACCCAAAACCTGGAGCAGCCAGGAGATTGTTCATTCCCCTGCAGTACAGAGAGTTCCTCCTAACTCTGGCATATGACATTCCTTTGGCTGGACATTTGGGTCAGATTAAAACACGGGAAAGGCTTGTCCCCCTGTTTCATTGGCCTAGGATGTCAGAGGACACAAAAGAATTTTGTAAATCTTGAGTGACCTGCCAAGCCAGTGGCAAGACTGGTGGCACTTCAAAGGCTCCCCTTATTCCACTACCTGTGGTTGGGGTTCTATTTGAAAGGGTAGGGGTTGACATAGTTGGCCCCCTTGACCCTCCTACTGCTTAAGGCAATAGGTTTATCTTGGTGGTAGTGGACGATGCCACAAGATATCCTGAAGCTATTCCTCTAAGGACCACTACAGCACCTGCAGTGGCAAAGGCCCTCCTGGGAATATTTTCCAGGGTAGGTTTTCCAAAAGAGGTTGTATCAGACAGGGGTAGCAACTTTATGTCTGCATACTTGAAGGCCATGTGGAAGGAATGTGGTGTAACATACAAATTCACCACACCTTATCATCCACAAACAAATGGACTGGTAGAGAGGTTTAATAAAACTCTCAAAGGAATGATAATGGGACTCCCTGCAAAACTCAGGAGGAGATGGGATGTCCTGTTACCTTGCCTCCTTTTTGCTTACAGGGAGGTGCCCCAGAAAGGAGTGGGCTTCAGCCTCTTTGAACTCCTATTTGAACACCCTGTAAGAGGTCCCCTAACACTTGTGAAGGAGGGTTGGGAACAACCTTTAAAAGCTCCTAAGCAAGATATAGTGGACTATGTACTTGGCCTAAGATCCAGAATGGCGGAGTACATGAAAAAGGCCAGTAAAAACCTTCAGGCCAGCCAGGAGCTCCAAAAGCAATGGCATGACCAGAAGGCTGTTCTGATTCAGTACCAACCAGGACAGAAGGTGTGGGTATTGGAGCCTGTGGCCCAAAGAGCACTCCAAGACAAATGGAGTGGACCCCATCTCATTGTTGAAAAGAAGGGCGAGGTCACCTACTCGGTTGACCTGGGCACTGCCAGGAGTCCCCTTAGGGTGCTCCATGTCAACCGCCTAAAACCCTACTATGACAGGGCTGATCTCATCCTGCTCATGGCAACAGATGAAGGACAGGAAGAAGAGAGTGACCCTCTCCCTGATCTCTTCTCTTCCACTGAAGATGATGTTTTAGTGGAAGGTGTAGTTTTAGCAGACTGTCTTACTGCTGAGCAGAAAGACAACTGCATAAATCTCATAGGTCAGTTTTCTGAACTCTTTTCAACTGTGCCAGGCACCACATCTTGGTGTGAACACACAATTGATACTGGAAACAGCTTGCAATGCAGACGGACTCTCCAGATATTTCCACTTAGACAATGAAGACTCATCAGGTCATGGCTAGTCTTATTGTCCTTCGTTTGGGGGGGGGGAGTTGTGTAGGAAAGTACCATCTTGCCTGGCATGTTACCCCCATATTTCACTGTATATATGTTGTTTTAGTCTATGTGTCACTGGGACCCGGCCAGGCAGGGCCCCAGTGCTCATAAGTGTGCCCTGTATGTGTTCCCTGTGTGATGACTAACTGTCTCACTGAGGCTCTGCTAACCAGAACCTCAGTGGTTATGTTCTCTCTGCTTTTCAAATTGTCACTAACAGGTTAGTAACCAATTTCACCAATTCACATTGGCATACTGGAAAACCCTTATAATTCCCTAGTATATGGTACTGAGGTACCCAGGGTATTGGGGTTCCAGGAGGTCCCTATGGGCTACAATATTTCTTTTGCCACCCATAGGGAGATCTGACTATTCTTACACAGGCCTGCCAGTGCAGCCTGAGTGAAATAACGTCCATGTTATTTCACAGCCATTTATCACTGCACTTAAGTAACTTATAAGTCACCTATATGTCTAACCTTCACCTGGTGAAGGTTGGATGCAAAGTTACTTAGTGTGTGGGCATCCTGGCACTAGCCAAGGTGCCCCCACATCGTTCAGGGCAAATTCCCCGTACTTTGTGAGTGCGGGAACACCATTACACGCGTGCACTGTACATATGTCACTACCTATGTACAGCTTCACAATGGTAACTCCGAACATGGCCATGTAACATGTCTAAGATCATGGAATTGTCACCCCAATGCCATTCTGGCATTGGGGAGACAATTTCATGATCCCCCGGGTCTCTAGCACAGAACCCGGGTACTGCCAAACTGCGTTTCCGGGGTCTCCACTGCAGCTGCTGATGCTGCCAACCCATTAGACAGGTTTCTCCCCTCCTGGGGTCCAGGTAGGCCTGGCCCAGGAAGGCAGAACAAAGGACTTCCTCTGAGAGAGGGTGTTACACCCTCTCCCTTTGGAAATAGGTGTCAGGGCTGGGGAGGAGTAGCCTCCCCAGCCTCTGGAAATGCATTGATGGGTACAGATGGTGCCCATCTCTGCATAAGCCAGTCTACACCGGTTCAGGGATCCCCCAGCCCTGCTCTGGCGCGAAACTGGACAAAGGAAAGGAGAGTGACCACTCCCCTGACCTGCACCACCCAGGGGAGGTGCCCAGAGCTCCTCCAGTGTGTCCCAGACCTCTGCCATCTTGGATTCAGAGGTGTGCTGGCACACTGGACTGCTCTGAGTGGCCAGGGTCAGCAGGTGATGTCAGAGACTCCTTCTGATAGGCTCTTACCTTTCTTACTAGCCCATCTTCCTTTCTAGGTAGCCAAACCTCCTTTTCTGGCTATTTAGGGTCTCTGCTTTGGGGAATTCTTCAGATACCGAATGCAAGAGCTCACCAGAGTTCCTCTGCATCTCCCTCTTCACCTTCTGCCAAAGGATCGACCGCTGACTGCTCAGGACGCCTGCAAAATCGCAACAAAGTAGCAAAGACGACTACTGCAACCTTGTATCGCTTCATCCTGCCGGCTTTCTCATATGTTTCCGGGTGGTGGATCCTCTGGGGGTAGCCTGCCTCCTTCTTCACCAGGAGCTCTGAAGAAATCTCCTGTGGGTCGACGAAAACTTCCCCCTGCAACCGCAGGCAACAAAAGACTGCATCTGAAATGGAAGACATTGTGTTCCCAGACTTTCCTTGTGGTGTGTCATGGGTGTCTACCATTAACTGAGGACGAGGTCTGGTTATGTAAACCTCCCAACTCCCCTCCTCTGGGCCATAGATCCACATCTGGCCACCCAAAACAGCTTGTAATAACATTTGAACTATGAGTACAGCAGATCTGCGGTGGGTTCACACAGCAGTGATAGCAGTGGAGAGATCGAGGGGCAACAAGTGGTCCACAGGAGGGCCCATCAAGAAAATGTATATCAGACGGAGGTGGGCACACCAGGTTCCACTCAGGCAGAGCCACAGGAGGTCGAGAGTGGTCCCAGTCAGGTGACAGTTTCATTTGAGGACCCAGGGCCCACAGAATCAAGGCAATCGCATTAATGCATGAAATGGAGAATAACAGGGTGGATAATCAGCATGTCCCAAAGTAGAGTGTTCAGTGTGGTCAATCTTGAGGATGAGATGGTAACATTCAGAGGCCTTTTGATCGGATGAGGACATGAAAGCAAGTCAGATGGCCGAAAGGTGCTCGGAGGTGCAGCCAGGCCATGGCATTTACGGTGTGACATTCACCAGCTAGAACGCTGAAAACAAAATCGTGGTCATAGATCATGGTGTTGACAGTTTGGGTCATGATATACAATGGGAATCACTGGTGGAGAGCTAGAGCCAATTGATTTTTTTTTTCTGAAGAGGCAATGTCATAGTTGTCGGAAACTTTTGTGGAGACCTGAGTCCTGCAGCCAAGCGGCAGTAGACGGGGCTGAAAGTCTCACCTGCTGTGATTTGGCTGATGAAGAAGCACTGGTGGTGGACGAACTAGAAGAAACCCCACTATGCGCATGACCCCCAGCATGGGCTGGTCAGTCCCAGGTGCAGAGGCTGAGTGTTGCATTGAGGAGTATTTTGGTGTTTTTTCACCCAGTTACAAGCATCTCCCGGTTCTGTGAAAAAGAGTATAAGTTGGTTTGCCTTGAAGATGAATTTTGCCGTGAAGAACAGAGAATACTTGATGCCAGCTGCCTTTAGTTGTTTTACTCCCAGGAAGGAAGCACAGCAATGTTTCACCATAATTGTGCTGTGTAGAAAACTGGTATGTCCGGCTACAGGCCCGCAAGTATCCATTTTTGTCTTAAAAGTTTAGTATCTTGGCAACTACTGGTCTGGAAGCGGCCCCGGTGGAGGCTGTTGATTAGGCACATGGTGAGCACACTCAACAGCAAAAAAGGAGGAGAGGCCCATTGAGACAACTTTGGGGAAAAGCCTGTTCTTGATGAATGCAAAGGGATTGGCACCCTCTAAGCCCTGTGGCAGCCTGAATATTCAGATGTTGTTCTGCTGTGAGTAGCCTTCTGCATCTCCTACCTCAGCCTTCAAGAAGCTCAGTTGATCTGTGAAGTTCTGCAACTGTTTGGCGAGGCCATTCGCCTGTGGCTGAAGGGCTTCATGGGCCATTTTGTTTTTCTTTATTTGTTCTGAGAGTTTACTCTTGTCACAACATAATAGCCCCAGTTCTGTGGCTATTGTGTCAACTTTGCCTTCCAGCACAGTTTTCATTTCTGCAGTTGCTTGGAGGTCAAGTCCAGTTTTGCCGACAAAGGGCTACTTCTTTGCTGTTAGCCCCTATCAGGTGCAGGCAGTGCGCTAGGCGTGTTCGCAAGTTGGCCTTCCTTCATGCAGAAGTAGCCAATTCAGACTGCTTTTCAAGTCTGCATCTCCCCATCAGGACCTGCTGTGGGCCACCCAAAGTGGGTCTGGCTGTTCCTGTGCACCATGTGGATGGGGTTTGTAGTACTGGAGTAGTGATATATGTTTCAGGGCAGTGTTCTCTCAGAAGCTCCTTTGTTGCAGTTAGGTGGGGGGGTGGTGGAGACCCAACTTTCCCCCTAGCACCAAATTACAGAGGACGTATGGCAGGGGAGGCATGAGTAGTCTCACTCATCTCCGTGGCTGCAAAATGAGTGGCTAGGTATGGAGTGAAGGGAGCCCACTCATTTTCAGACCTGAATGTCCAGGGCACAGTCTCTTTAGCCAAGGGTGCAACGGAGTCCTCGGTCAGGTTCGGCTGCACAGGCATGAGTAGGAGGGGAGAGGAAATGGCTATGATGAAATTAGGTCAAACGGGCCCGAGGAGGTGCAAACATGCGTACACACATTAATTTGCCTCCCCTGTCCACTGCTTCCATGAGGACCTGGGAGGACTGGCAGGCACGACACTGCATGCTCCCCCTAGATGAGGCCCGCCAGAGTGCACATCATGGCAGTCAACGGCAGGCCGCGTAACCAGTGTGGTGCGTGGCTCTCGCCTTACATGTTAGGCCTTGGCTCTGCTGGAGAAGAAGCTGTTGTGGTGCAGTTTCCAGAGTAACTACTGACCATTCGCCCAGGCAGCAATCGGAGATCTCAGCAGCCAGCTCCATGCTCTTGCAGGGAGTGGTGGTTCTAAGCCCGGCTTCAACGAGCAAGGGTTGTTTGAGCCTGTAAGGCTGGGAGCCCCTAAGCCAGCATGGCACAGAAGGACAACACAGACACTAGCAGGTGGGGTAGTCAACTGGTGAAGAGCACGTGTGCCAGGGCCCTTTTTATTGATAGTCATCTGACAAGTGACGCTTGTGTTGGAGGGGTATGTGGTTAGTGTATGACCAGCCCTCAGGAAGGGGTTGAAACAGTCTTGTGTCCAATAGGACCCTACAGAGTGCAGCCAGGAGCTTGCTCTGAATGCATTATGTGATCAATGTCATAGAATGTTCTGGCTCAGTCAGGCTTTAGACACTCCCTTTCACCAAACCAGCCCTGCAGTCGTTTGTGCTGCTGGACTTGAATTGGTTCTACTGGTTCAAATCCGATGAGATGCCAAGGCCGTGGACTTCTTTAATTGACATTTGCGGCAATTAAATTAATTTGACAGTCTGTTTCCCTTTGAACTTGTTAAAAATCTGCAGACACGGAACCTTTGGGAGGCAGTTGGCAAATACCTAGTTCTGACCTCTTTATTATGTTAGTTTTTCAAGAGTTGGGAAAGATTTAAATCATTTCAGGGGGCTAAGCATAAGAATTCAGTTGTTGAAGTTACCATTTGTATATACAGTTCTTGTCAGGCTAACAGCACAATATGTACTTCATTGTGCACAATATGTATCTCATGCACAATATGTATTTTATCATGCACAATATGTATTTCATCGTGTGCATTACTGCTTCTTTCCATCTGCTTCCGAAAGGTGGCAGGGCTGGGTTCAGTCGGTAATGTATCTACTTAGTTGGCTTATGTCTGGTGTCAAATTGGCAGCTCAGTTTGGCTTATTTGCGAATAGCACTATACACACTGACTCATGGGAGCCCACTTTTATAAAGGAAAAAGCAAAACTACAAGTATCACAAGTCAGTGTAGTGCTGGCTGATTTAAAAGGCTGGACTGGTTTAAGTTGTCACATATGACGTCGGTGAAGTTTATCTTTATCAGTCACCGTTGGTATCATTCCTGAAAGGCGTTCAGACCTAGAGCACTGTATCAAAAGTTAGTATAGCAAGATTGGTAGTCTTGAAGGAATTACTACGCCTATCTGGAGATCTTGTTCAAATGTCATCTTTATCAGCTCTGTGTGTCAATCTTTACATAGCTGAAGTATTCTTCTTTTCATTTATGTTATCTACCTTTCACGATGCGTGATAGTGATGTGGTATTGATGTGTGCTTCTCCAGATGACGAAGTTGGTGCTCATTCTGAGGAAGAAGTGGACAGCAGTAATGGACAATGGCAAGAATACACATCAGAAAGTGAAGATGAAAGTGATAGCGATAGCGGTGAGAGACCCTCAAACCAGGGGAGAAAACAGCAGGTATGTCATTGTGGTCAGCTAACAATACCTTCAGATAACCCAGTGTCCTTCTGGCACTTCAGTGTAAAGGTAGTAGAAAAGTCCAGTTCTTACTCGGGGCTGTGCAGGCTAGTAATATACAAACCCAGCAGAGACACAAGCAGAGACAAAACATTCCCTAACACTACCACTTAAGCCAGTGGTTTTACTTTGGAAAATTAGTACTTCCAAAGTACACTTCAGTCAACACACAGGTATATGCTAAACATGAAAGCATAAAGAAGCCTTCGCCTACTTCAGGTTGATATAGAGTGCTGCATAGCGCAGGAATAGTGACTCTGAGCTGGATGTATGTGTGCCTGGGAAGGGTACAGTACAAAGGCAGAGCAGAACTTGGTGGTACATGTTAGATTAATGCATGTGCTGAGTGTATGTATTCCTGTGAGGAATAAATTACATGAAAGGTGCATTGTGTAGTGCTGTGTTTACACAATGAAATGCATCTGCTGGGTGTACGTGTTCTTGTGAGAAATAGAATACAGGGAAGATGAAGTGTTGTGCAGCACACACATGGTAAGTATATGTACTGGCAATGTCTGCATTTGCAAAAAGCACACCCTGGTACAATAGAGAGAGGCTACAGTCTTGAACGCTGCACACAGATTGAATGTGTGTGCTGAATGTATGTGCGTCTGTAATGGCATAATTCATGGAGGTAGCAGTACTTCGGGAGTATTTGTGCTGTGAAACTACACACAATGCAAGGGTGCCTGCAATGATACAATACAGGGAGGACCCTGGTTTTCTTTTGGGAAGCCGAGCCCTGTCTGGTGAACACTTGAGGAGTAGAGGAATTCCCCAGACAGATTTGTGGATGGCTGCATTCCTGTGAGCTGGGTGGGACACACAGTGGAGGTGGGGAGAAAGAAACTCCTCCTTTACACTTCAAAAGGTTGCTCTTTGATTCACTGATAGATCACATGGAAGGGGTCTCAATGCATCTCTAGAAGGAGATGGGGCTGATAAGGGAAGCCCTGGATGAAATATTTGATGCACTTATCACTGTGGCTGACATTGAAGTGTGAACTCTAGTCACTCCTATGGCCTGTCCTGTGGGACAATCTGCTTCATTCTTTCCTGCTGTGACAAACAGCCTTTCAAGAGGATAAAAGGGAAAGTAAAGTCTACACTTCAAAAGGAGCAGAACCCCAACATAACTTTTTGAAGACTCAGGGCCTGAGTCACGAAACTTAGATTAGAAGTGTTAGTTTGGACCTGGCATCCAAGTTTAAGTCTGAACTTAGGGCCTGATTCACAAAGGTAAACCAAAAGTCTAAGTTTATGACTTTTGATATTCACAAAGGTAAGTTATGAGTAGTAACTTTATGTCTGGGCTCTCCGTGTAGACATAAAGTCTAGCTTCGCTACTTTTCTGTATTCACAAAGGTAGGTTACTACTTGGAAAGTTAGACTTTTGGTCTAAGTGAAATTAAATGATGACCAATGTTGATGACAAATGTTTAATGGTGTTTTTGGAATATCATGGTACGCTCACTTGGGGAAAGGAAGTGAGCTGGAACTGGTAGCTGTCAACCCACTGTATTCGTGAGTGAGGACAAATCAACTCTGACTTATATTGTTTAGATTTTTGTTTTAATGTTAATCTTCATTATAATAAATAAACTATGTTGATACAATTTCAACAAGTAAGAATATGCAATGAGATCAAAAGTAAACAAAAATAATAATGTCATTAGTCTTTCTTTATTAAGTTGGTCATGTGAATGCTATACAACACAAACTAAGATGGTGCAGCACATATGCGAACAAGGTCATGTGGGTGACCGAAACACTTCTGGTGAACTTCGTAATGAATGAGAAATAAACATTTGTTGAGTAAAAGGAGATTTGGTGTCCCCGACTGGTCCTTTGTGGATTGTTGGAGTGACAGACGGTGGAAGTGCTGTTTACTAATATGTAAATCCATTAGCAGAACCAGCGAATATCCTGTTTCGGAGGAGGCCCACCTCTAATACAATACATGGGAGTACAGGGGCGACAGATGTATCAATGACTAGAAGTATGGGTTGGGGGAAGTTGGGAGTGAGAGAACTTATACAATGTTTGTTTTGTAGTTGTTTTATATGTTATTTTTTTAACAATATATATGATATGCCTGACCCTAGGATGGCCTCACGGTACCCAGAACACGACAGCTCAAACCCTATAACCAAACCCCCAAGAAGCTGTGGAGACAGCTTCCACTACTTTACTTTACTCTTGTGTTTCCTCCCCTAAATGTTCTACACAGTTTTATCTTGGAATATTAACGGTCTCTTTGAACGAATCAAATAGACTCCAATCCTCATCTGTATCAAATGCACCCACACCTCTGTCCTCATGCTACAAGAAATGCACCTTCTGGCGACAAAATGCCCAACTCTGCAATACTTCTGCAACAATAGAATATTTCACTCTGGCTGCACAAGAGGCTTTAGAGGTACCACCATACTCCTACATAAGACATTACCATTCACTGTAACATTGGATTGTCATGGTAGATTTATCAGGGTTGAGGGTACTCTGGCCCGATAACAACATAAATCTCTTTGTGTATGCATATGTCTACAACTCACGGACCCCCCTTTATAGGTGTTTAGAACTTCCCAACAGAACTTTGCAATGTGCACTGCCATCATCGGAGGGGACTTCATCTCCTCTCAAGACCCAATCGCACATTCATCTGCACCTTGCATACTGACCAGGGTGTGTAAAGCCAAACTGTTGAGTGACTGGTTGGTCTCCCTGGGGCTGTGTGATGCTTAGAGACTCTGGCATCCCCAACAAAATGAGTATATTCACACCTCCGCAGCACACAAAAACCCTCTCCAGCATTCACATGCTTTTTGTCCCACTAGACTCTGCTCCCCCCAGTGCCGATCTGTGAACATTCTTCCCAGAGGTATTTCATATCACTCCTGGCTAACTCTAATGATTGTGACGCAGGACATCGTCCGGCTACCTATGTGGCACCTCAATGCATGGTATCTTATGGATGAAGAAAGCACTGACTACTTAAATATAGAACTTCCCTTCTGTTTCAAGATCAAAGAGGGCACAGTGGACTCTCCCGGTATATTGTGGACTGCTAATAAAGCTACTATTAGTGAGATGGCTAAACAATACATAGGTCAGATTGAACAGGATAAACTTCACAAGATAACCAAGCTTGAATCCTCAATTTTAAACCTAGATTAAAGCCCCCCGGAACTTGATCCGACACCCCCATCACAACACCTTACAATGGGCAGAACCACACTTCATCAATTAGCCCTGGAAGAAGCCCAACATTGCTCTATAATGTCTATGAATACAGCAATACAACAGGGAAATTACTTTATTGATTGGCCCCTAGAGATATACTTTCTAGGGTGGCCTCTGGAGTCTATGAGTCTTCAGGCCAAATGAAACATGCTCCCGGGAAAATAGTGGAAAATGTTTGCTACATATTACTGTCAACTTTACACCTCCTAACTGCGTCCTAAAAATGGCGACACTAGACACATACTAAGAGACATTCCCCTGCCGTCACTATCACTATCCATGTGAACGACTCTTGACTCCTCTGAAGAAATAGAAACAGCAATACAAGATATGAACTCTGGTAAGACACCAGACCCAAACGGCTTCCCCCTTGAATACTACAGCACATTCTGAAAAACTCTCACCACCCCATCTCCTCTGAGACAATTGAGAGGGGAATCTTTCCACCAAAACTGAATACCACGACCATTGTGGTTATTCCTTAGTCTGAACCACCTGCTAGCCACTATGAGATGTATAGATTCATCTCCCTTATAAATACAGAGAATAAATATTCAATAAAATCCTGTCAAACAGGCTCTAAAATGTTATCCTGGTTCTAATTCATTCGGACCATGTCTGGCTGTAGCATCCCACACTGTTCGACGAATTCAGTTGGCACACACTTGTTTATGGGATCTCCGAGACCCATGCGCTCTCCTACTGTTGGACTTTGAGAAAGCCTTAAATTTGACTGACTGGTTCTTCCGGTATAAAGACCTTAAAGTTATGGGTTTTGGTCCTCAATTCTTTAGATACCCCCACCTTCTTTACTCAGGACACTCAGCACGGGTGCTAGTTAACAGAGTAACGCGGGACACCTTCCCAATTTATAGAGAAACCCAGCAAGGATGACCCTTTTCTCTACTCCTTTTTGCTCTGACCATTGGACCTCTTGTATGTTTGAGAGAAAGAACAAGAAGAGGCAATAGCTCTTTATGCAGATGCATTACTATTCCTTCCAAACCTTCACTTTTTGGTCCTTTGATGCATGCCAATGTTAGCAATATATGAAGGGGCCTGAGGCCTCAAACTCAATGCAAACAAGTCTCTATTAGTCCTCTGCTGAGGTGACAATAGCACTACATCCTGGCAGACAAGTATTCCAATACAGAGGCTCAGTTTCTGATATCTCGACACCTGGCACTGGAGTCGGCCCTTACATGGAACCCAAATCTCTCCTCCTTGTGAACATGATGGAACATGACTTCCATAGGTGGACACAAATCCGACTCAATGTGCTAGACAGAGTGGCCCTTTTCCAAATTCTAGTGCTTCCCTGTTACCTCTATGCTTTTCAGAACTGTGTTATAGATCCCTAATAGGTCGTTCAAGGACTTAAAGTCCTTGATTCGCTCCTGCCTATGGAGGGGCTGCCCCCCCCCTGCATCGCCGTGGGCAAATGCTTGCAATTGGTTAAGACCGAGGTATGGGGATGGCTGCTCTCCAACTGTACTACCAAGCAACTGTAGTGATCAGTGACTGGCTGAGTGGGGGGTGAACTGACCCAACCTACCAGGTGGAAATTGCTCTCCTTGACCACGTCATGGGCCTACTTTATGGGAACCCATTCCTCATTCTCTCCTAGATTGTACTAGAATAGCCCTCTTGAACTGCCAACATGCTCTGCATACAATGGGGTGAGGCCAAAGACAGACCGCACAGAGTCCCTTATGGTGGGGGGACTATCTCCAACACACAGCACAACTTGGGGGCTTTTCTAAATGGGATTGGATTGGGGTTACTACACTAGCAAATGTATCTTTGGGAGATGTGTTACACACCTTTCAGGATCTGCAGACCCAATATAGCTTATGGCACACCCAATTCCATAAATATTTCCAAATCAGAGATGCCACCTTTAAATATAAGGACGTAATGGTGAATCTACCTGAATTTAACCCCCTGGAGGCTAAGGTCACAATGGGAATGCCTGGGTAGAGGGAGTATTTCCCAAATATATCTCACTCTCAGCATCTCAGTTCCTGGAACTTAATCAGACTTGAGGAAAAATGGGTTAGACCACTTGACAATGTGGACTGGCGCGAGACTGTCATGGCCCGTTGGGAGCTGGCCATATCCTTTTGATTCCGAATGATACAATTACACTATTTCCATACCAACCACCTGTCCCATCAGCGCCTGTGGCATGCTGAAAAACTTCCAACCCCGACTTGCTATTGTTATGATTGCCCTGATGCATATTTTTTCCACATTGTTTGCAAATGCCCCAGTATTGCTGGATATAGGGAAAGCATTGGGATTCATTATTATATCGAAAATAGGGATATAATGTCTCCTTAATGGCTAAAGTGGCCCTTCTGGACATCCTGGGAGAGCTGCAAGTCATGCAAGGTGACTGAACACTGGCGGGCATGGCTTTCTTAATGGCCAAGAAAGACCTTGCCCAAGGATGGAAAAAACTGGTGCCCCCCTTACTGAGGACATAGCATGAAGGGGTGGACTGGTAAGCACAGAGGGAGAAACCCATCTACCAAGCATGGGTCTGCCCCACGAAAGATGGTAGAACTTGGAGTAAATGGTAATACCACTATGGATTGGGCTCGAGGTTGGATGAAACATTAGGGGACAATGAAATTCTACTTTGAGCTGTATTGTTCAGACCCATTGGGTCATCACTGGGGTACCTGTATGGTGGTTTAATACCTTTCAAACTAACAAAAACAGTTAATTAAAAATAAATACCCCTAGGCACTACATAAGACCAACAGAGATATTCTTAACTAATACATCTGAGATGAATAAATTATAAATAAGTTAATAACTTCAATGCATACTGCAGGTGTGTTATTGGCGAAGTTCATTCTTATTGCCAGGATACTAATCTTTATCTCTGTCTGGATAATTGACTAGTGAGTCCGGTCTCCAGAGAGCTGATGTTTCAGACCCTAATACCTTCAGGCAAACTTTAGCAAGGGTTGAGTTCCTTGATCTACTAAAATAAGGCCTCTCTGGCTCAATCTCAGGGCATTCTGTGCATATGGGCAGGACTGAGCAAACAATATTTGCAATCTGTTCCTCTGGCAGAGAGGCAGAGTTACTTTCTGTGTTAAAATGACAGTTGTCTCATCGTGTGAAACAGCAAAAGTATGGGGATATGCCCTTAAAAGGAGGGGTTTAAACAACACAATTACAAAAACTGTTCCCTCTACGGGCTATTGATTCCATGCAAGTTCAAATACCAAGTACTCATACCTAGTTCTTGAGCTGGTTACAATATTTTTGCTAATACTTTTTACTACTGCAGTGTGACACATCTTATATCATTCATTCTTTATATAATTCATTATGTAATTTCTGGGTATTTGAATTAACACAGAATCACCAGGGAACCGGTTTTGCATTTGTACTATGATTTAAAATACAACTATTGCAAACCACCAGATCAGTCCTGTGCTTCCTGGACCTGATGCCATTCTACATCCTCGTGGTACCTCAATCTTTTGAAGTGGGTATGTGTCAACAATGAAACCAGTGAAAGACTGGCTTCTTATCTCCAGTTCTGACATCAGCACCGAGCAGTTTGGTGCCCCATACTAATTTCTTCAAAAATGAGTTGTTTTGTCCCCAAGGACTTAAAGGAAAATAGTTTCTGATGCTTCCCAGTGGTCTGTGTCCCAATAAGCAACATAGAAATTCTTGTTTTCTGATCAACACAGAAAGCACAGCTGCATATTAGCTTCTAAGAGCCGATGTTCTAGGGTTAAAGGCTTTATTTCCTTAAATTCATGTAGACGAAGTGAAAATCTTGAGGTAGGTAAAAAACCTCTTCTGTATCTGGTTGGGCCTTTGCTAACGTTTAAGTAAGCTCCAGTGAGTCCTGTCTTCAACTTTTTGTTGAAGTTTTTTTTTTTTGTGTTTTTTTTTTTCTGGTGTGTCAAGAATGTCATCTTGAAGACCGGCTTCAAGTCCTGCATGTCTTGTCAGCAGGCGATGCACCTGATCTGCGAATCTGCACCTAGTGTGTCTTTGGTGCCTGGAGTTCGACCATGACCCGAAGTCATGCTCCAAGTGTGAGGCTGTGGATCGACAGGCTTTGAGGTAGCAGTCCCCGAAGCTGATGGCGGCCTGAAGCTCGACTCCGTGCAAGTTGAGAGGAAGGTCGTGAGATCGGTTGCGGGGTCCTCCATCTTAGTCGTCTCACTCCAAGTCCTCGGGCGATCAGGTAAGTTGAGGCACAAGAAACAAAAAACCAAGAAGCCAAACCATTCTTTGACTTCTCCTCATCCATGGGCCCACGAGGGAGCATCTACACTTTAGTCCTCATTCTGTGGAACCTGTGCCTGGACCGACTATGTGCCTCCCTGAGTTTCAAGGCGGCAGAGCAACTCCTGCCCAACTCCAAGAGTTTTACGAGACCATGCACCTCATTTTTGGGCAGCCTGACACTGCTGGAGAGCCTTAGTTCCCCGGGAGTCGGAAGGGGCTCCTTCGGGTTCCGTGCTGGCAATGCAGCCCTGACGCCAATGAGCACCCATGGATCCATTCCTGGATCCGGACCAGCACCTTTCAGACCACCTCGAACTTCCCTGATGCCGGTTCTGATGCTGACACTCCCTGTGGCATCTGCACCCACAGACAGCACCTTCCCCATTGTAAACCCTGACTCAGACACTTAGCCAGATGGGAGTCGTACAACGCTGACTCTGACAGTAGCCTTGTCTCCTAGGTTTTATCATGAGCCTTTTCCTAAGCGTTAGGTATCAAGGATGAATAGAAGGGGTAGCTGGAGCCTTGTGAATACCAGCTCCTCAAAGACACTATGGAATGGCATGCAGACTTGGGTGAAGCCAGCAGACTGGATAGTTCTTGAGATACTGGCATGATTTCTCCACCTACCTTGGCTACAGAGAAGGGAGCTTCTTATTTTATGGTGGTGAGGAGGGTGGCTGAGGTCCTGGACAGTGGAGGGAGAGGTGCTACAACTAGGAGTTTTTCTCCTCAGAATCTCTGCTCCTGTTTAATGAGGCCCTCACAGATGTCCTACGAGGTACCTGGTCCAAACCCCGCACAGGGGCTCCTGTGAACAGGACATTTGCCCATCACCATCGCACCACTCTGAGAGTTTCTAGGCGCAGCACCCCTGGAAGCCTGGTTATCCAGGCCTCTGCCTCCTAGGGCGTGTTCCCTTCTGCTTCCCTGGATAGGGAATCCAAAAGTTTGGACTCACTTGGGAAAAAATATGTTTTCTTCTGCCAGCCTTGCATTGCAGTCCATGAATACCTTATGCCTTTTGGGCCGTTCTGCCTAGTCGCTGTGGGACACGGTTGTGCAAGTGGTGCCACTGGTCCCGGAGGAGACCTGAGCCGTACTCGCTCTGCCTGTTGCTGATGATGGTAGAGATGCAGCAAAGGTCATAATCTGTTGGGGACTGGGCACTTCGACTCGCTGGGCATAGTGGTCTCATCAACAGTGGCTCTGAGGTGCCATGCCTGGCTGAGGACATCTGCCTTTTCAGTGGATGTCCAAGCTTCCTTGATGGACTTGCCCTTTGATGGCACTCGTCTTTTCAGAGAAAAGGCAGACTCTGCGCTCAAGCCCTTCAAGGATTCTAGGGCACTGGCCAGGTCCTTGGGCCTCGCAGTCGCCCCATGTCCGCCAGTCTGCCTTTTGCTTCTTTTGTGGTGACAGAAGGGGCCTCTAACTGTATCCATTCATGGCCAGCCACTGTGCCGCGCATGTTGCTCAGCCTCTGCGTGGCCGAGGGTGCGGGATCCACTGATCTAGTGGATCATGTGGCCAGCTTTCTGGACAGTCTGCTGACCCTCCCCACCTGCAGCAGCAGCCTCTAAACCTTCCTAGTCTAACTCTCCCCCACCGTAGGCCAGTTGTCATCAGGATTTGTCATAACCTGCTTCGCTGGCAATCCATCACATCAGACAGGTGGGGTTTGAAGGTAGCTCCCTCCCTTTCGGGAATACCCCTCTGTCCATGCCACCATCTTACGATTGGATAACGTAGGATCACTTGTCTTTTCTCTGCAAGGAAATCTCGGTTCTCCCTGCCAGAAGAAAGTTGTGGTTGCTATTTCTGCTACTTTCTGGTCCCCGTAAGGACAAGGGAATTTACCTTATCCTAGAACTTTCATCACTCAATCTGTTCCTCAAAAAGGAAAAGTTCAAGATGCTCACTCTTGTTCAGCTTTTAGCTGCCCCAGACCTAGGAAACTGGATGGTAGCATTGTACTTGCAGCACGCTTTTTTCCATACCCTCATCCTGCCTGCCCAGAGGCTTTACTTGCGGTTCACAGTAGGCCACAAGCACTTTCAGTTCACTGGGCTTCCCTTTTGGCCTTACCAGCGCCTCTTGGATGTTCGCAAGGGGATGGCGTGGGTGCAGCTTTTCTGCAGAAATCAGGGGTTTCAGTCTTCCTCTATCTCAGTGATTGCCTGTTGAAAGCAGGCTTGCCACAGGCGGTCATCCCCTACCTCCAGACTACGGCCAACCTCCTGCATTTGCTGAGGTTCACGATAAACGTGCCAAAGTCCCACCTGGCTCCCTCTCAGACCCTTCCGTTTCTCACAGCTGTTCTGTTTACAGTGCAGTTTTGGGCTTATCCTCCCGCGTAGCGAGTACAGGATATTTAGGCTATGATATTGATGTTTCAGCTTCTATCTTGGATTTCGATGAGAATGAACTTATGGCCTCCTTTATCCTACTGGCGATACATGCTAGATGGCATATGCAGGCTCTGCAGTGGGTCCTGAAGTTCTAGTGGGTGCAGCATCACAGCAATGCCTTCGACAAGGTCCAGATCTTGGAGGGAACTGTGCATGATCTGCAGTGGTGGTTAACAAACCCCGATTGGGTCAGAAGCAGATCTCTCTCCCTTCCCCAACCAGATCTGACCATAGTGACAGATGCATCACTCCTGGGATGGGACAGCCATCTGAGAGAGGTGGAGATCAGAGGCAGCTGGTCTCTGGCAGGATCCAAACTCCACATCAACCTGTTGGAGCTCCACGCAATCCGGCTAGCCTGGAAGGCATTTCTTCCCTCTCTCAAGGGGAAGATAGTGCCGCTGTTCACGTGCAAGACCACTGCTATAAGGAAGTGCGATAAGCAAGGCGGGGTGGGGTCATGGACTCTTTGTCATGAGGCTGTGCACCTCTTGACGTAGCTTGAACAGGGCATATCTCTGGTGGTTCAACATCTGCTGGGATCTCTGAACACCAGAGGAGACGCACTCAGCTGAAAATGTCTAGCAGATCACAAATGGTTTCTCCGCCCGGAGGTGGTGCAAGGTCTCTATCAGCAGTGGGAAGAGCCTTGGTTAGATCTGTTCACCTCTTCAGAGAAAACGCAGTGTCAATGGCTCCCTGTACATCTTTCTGCCCATACCACTCCTGCCCAGAGTTCTCAAGAAGATAAAGAACGACTGGGCCCAAGTAATGCTTGTGGCTCTGGACTGGGCACTGAGAGTCTGGTATCCCGAGCTACTGACCATATCCATTCATCCTCCGATCAGACTTCCCCTTCGGTAGAACCTTCTGTTGCAGTAGTAGGGGAGGACCCGAACCTGTCCTCTGTTCAACTTCCTGCGTGGAGATTGAGCAGCAGCAGTTGACAGCTTTTGACCGCCTTCTTCCCGAAGTCTGTGATGTAATCTTGGCAGCCAGGCGTCCTTCAACCAAAATGGTATACGCATGTCGTTGGAAGAGATTTGTGACATGGTGCACAGACAAGGCTTTTGTCTCCCTTTCTGCCCTCTCTCTGAGGTTCTATTGTTTATCATTTCCTTGGCTTAGCAGGGCTCTGCCATGGGCACACTGAAAGATTATTTGTCTGTTATTTCTGCTTTTATGAGGTTGCCTGATCAACCTTCTTTAAGTCCCCTGTTGACATAGGTTCCTCAGAGGTCTTACACATCTTTTTCCTCCATCCCTATTCATTATGCCTCAATGGAATCTGAATTTGGTTTTGACATTTCTGATGTGTACTCCTTCTTGTGCCTCTCCACAATTGTCCTATCAGGCTTCTCACTTTGAAAACAGCCTTCCTTGTGGCCATTACAGCTGCCCGCAGGGTGAGTGAGCTGCAGGCATTGTTATCTAAGCTGCCTTTTTTTTCCATCTATCTTGACAAAGTGGTGCTTCGCACTAGGACATCCTTTCTGCCAAACGTTGTTACTCTCTTTCATGTAGGCAATCCATGACCTTGCCTAGTTTTTACACTACCCCCCCAACATCCTTCTAAGAAAGAGGAAAAACTCCATCTCCTGGACCTTAAAAGAGTGTTGGTCATTGATTGTATAAAAGAGTTCTGGGTGGAAGGCCAACTCTTTGTAGTGTATATGGGTGCGAAGAAAGGGCAGTGCTCAAGCAGAGCATTTCCAGAAGGGTGGTTCTCAGCATTAAGATCTGCAAAGCCCTGGCCAAAAAGCAACCCCCATGATGGTTTTCATGCTCATTCTACCTGAACTAAAGCTGTGATGACTGCGTTAGCACTCGGAGTTCCAATCCTTGACATCTGTCAGGTGGCATCGTGGGCATTTCTGCACACGTTTACCAACACTACTTCCTGGTCAGTGAGGCCCGTAGGGACAGGCACTTTGCCTGTTCGGTCCTGTAGGACTTTCTGTTATGAACTTGGTTTGCAGACCCACCTCCGGGGATGGTAATGCTTGGGTATCTATTCAAAGACAAGGAATCTGCAACTAGAATTCTCTATCAGATGCACAAGTTACTTATGATCAGTAATACCTTATTTGGTAGAGACAATGGGCCTGATTTAGATCTTGGCAGACAAGTTACTCTGTCACAACGGTGACGGATATCCTGTCCCCTGAAATATAAATCCCATAGAATATAATGGTATTTATATTTCGGCGGATGGAATATCTCTCACCGTTGTGACAGAGTAAAGCATCTACCAAGGCCCAATACCTAGTTGAAGATTCCTTACCAACCCACCCATCCTCCCAGCTCTGTGAACTGATCTCAAGGGGCAAGGACTCCCCTTTCAGGGCTTTAGTTTTGACTCACCAGTAGTCAGTTTCTTTATTGTTCTGTGCTTCTGCCGTGGTAACTCCTGAAAAGAAAATGACCTCAGCGCACAAGGGTGGCGCCTATATAGGAACCGCAATGTCACATCCGTCGTGGACGGTGCTGACAGCAGACACTGAGACAATCAACGCCACCTATTGGTGCGCAAGGGTACCACTCACAAAATTTACGGCTCCAGTCTGACGCCTGCGGGAAAATCATAGTTAAGGACTCTGCAACTAGATATTGTCTCTACCAGATAAGACGCTGAAAAAAACAAAGGTTACAGGAACGTTTTAGTTAGGTTCTGAATTTACTCACACAAAACCTTTGAAATTAAGCAGTTATTATGCAGTCCATTGCTTCGAGTAGAGGAGCAAGTTTCGGGGTGTGTGTATGTGTGTGTATATATATCTGTGTGTGTGTGTATACATATATTTGTATATATTAACACAGTAAAAACACCACAAAAGTACTCCACACCAGTTTAGAAATATGAGTGAATTCAGAACCTAACTATATCGTCCCTGTAACCTTTGTTTCTTTCAGTTAATTTGTATGATTTTTTTACTTAAAGTCATTTTAATTACGTTATTCCAACCACCGCCGTGCACGGAGCCCAGCCCTTAAAACCACACAATCCTGTGCCGCCCACCACCTTTGGCTGTGGATAGAGTGGACTGGCCACAGGGCCTGTCCTTTGTCATAGGATCTGTAAGTGGGTGCATGTCTGATTGGGTCTGAAACTGGGTGTGTGAGTCTTTGAGTAGGTGCATGAGTGTCTGAGTGGGTTCCTGAGTATCTGAATGCATGTGTGAGTGAATGAATTAGTTTATGAATGAGTCTGAATGTTTTTTAAATTTTCTTTTGTATATTCGAGAATATTCGCAAATATCTTTGAAAATTCAAGAATATCCTTGAAGACAAATTGTTTGAAAACCTTATTTTGACCCTAAAACACCCCTATATCACACCAAATGGGTGAGGGTACTGCCACCCTGACCCCTAATACTACTTATCATCTCTATTTTCAGCCCCAGTGACTCTCTCCCATAACAAAAAATAGCGGCTATAACTTTATAGTCAGGTTGTACCCAGCCAATTAAAGCACTTTTATTCTTATGCTCCTTCACAAATATTAGCAATTTATTCGTGACTAGAGATATAAAAATGTATTTTCCCTTTAATTTCTCAAAAACTACTGAACGGATTTATGACAAATAAGCAAAAGCACACTCTACTTACTGAAAGCTAGCTTTCTGCCAAATTTGGTATAATTCCGTCCAGTGGTTCTGGCTGTAGTTGTGTCTAAAGATCATATGGGGATTAACATAGGAAACACATTTTTTTTACACTTAAAAAAACACATCCGCATTTTAAACATACAAAACCATAAAAATTCATCTGTTATAGTTAGTTATTTCAAGTAACTATAACTTGCGCCCTAAACTAACCATTATTCTTGCCCTCGCCATGCACAGTTATCGGATCAATAATTTCACTTCAGATTTTACAGTGACATTCTCAATGAGGATATTAAAGGTGTTGTGAGGGTTCCAATTTGTGGTGAAATTAGCATGGCAAGGGTGTGAGTTATAGTTACCTTAGAGCGTGAGTTATAGTTACTTGAAATAACTCTAACTATAACAGGTGGATTTTATTGGTTTCTACGTTTAAAATGTGAGCCTAACTGTAATGTCACTGTAACCTTTGGTTTTTAAGTGAATTTATATGTTTTTTTATTCTATTATCTAACTATAACGTCCCTGTAACCTTTGTTTTTTTTTTCAGTGAATTTCAAAAAATTGTTTTAAAGTAAAGTAATATTCATTACTATACGTTAATCCAAACGCAGCCGCGCACGGCCTGCGGTCAGGCCCTGCATACAGCGCCTGTAACCACCCAACCCTGCACTGGGCACAGCCTTTGGCCGTGCGCAGCTGAGGTTGGCTCCAGGCCAGGCCCTGCAGCCAAGACCCTATAACTACACAATCCTGCACCACCCA
Source organism: Pleurodeles waltl (assembly GCF_031143425.1). Taxonomy (NCBI): domain Eukaryota; kingdom Metazoa; phylum Chordata; class Amphibia; order Caudata; family Salamandridae; genus Pleurodeles; species Pleurodeles waltl. The sequence goes on from NC_090445.1 coordinate 379,147,746, forward strand.
AACACACTCCATACACTCCATCTGGTTGTGCGCAGCAGGGGTTGGCTGCAGGGCCCTTTTAACCACCCATAGAGAAATTCAGAGAGGGAGATAGAGCTTTTTAAGACTTTGCGGAATGTTATACTTAGAATGAGATATTTTCAGACAAATTGAAAACAAAAATGCATTTGTCAAGTAATTAGAGTGAGATCACTTTTTGATATGTGCCTTATACATTTGAAGTGGAAAATAAATGAAAGCATATAAAAATATTTTTTTTAAAAAGTGAAAGTGAAATTGTGGGTTTGAGCCTAGGTGTGACTATTCACACCTAGACTAGAACGCACAGCCTTGACTTCGATATTTTTATTTTCGTTTTTGAAAAGCCAGAGGACCTGGGGAGAGTCTCAAGGCCCCCGTGGTCCTAGCAGACTCACGACTCCTGCAGGAGCTGGCATTGCTGCCACAGTCAGGAAGCTGCTTGCCCTGTACGCATATTTGCATACAGGGAAACCGATGAAAACTACCCCTGCATCAATTTTGTATAACGTTCTTGGAAGGTGGCCACCCCTGGGGCTCTGGGGTGGGGCTGGTGCCCCCTGCATTGGATTTCAAGTTGTGCCCTGGGGAGGAGGCAGTCTCCAGGGCTCTGGGGGGGGCCAGGTGCCCCCCCTTTTAAAATTTTAGTGGCCCGGGACTTGGCCCACCCAGGGGCTCCACTGAAACAAGTGCGGAAGCCCACTCTTTAAAAAAAAATTTAAAAAAAAATCAGCAGATCCGCTTTGACTCCCACCAAAAATTTGAAAGAAGAAATCATTTTTTGCTCTGGGGCTGTCCACGTCCTCCTAGCTGAAGATCAGGCGAGGCTGCCCCCATTGACGGCGGCACCGCGCCCACAAGGCAGGTGGCCGCTGTTGCCCCCCTACTGCTCTGTCATGATGCTGGGTGGGTAGGGTAGGAGAAAAGAAAAAGAAACAGGAGGGAAAAGGGAAAAATAAACAAAAATACAAAAAGCCACAAAAAAATTAAAACCTAAAAACTAATGTGACACAAAAAGAAACACTAATACAATAAATAAATAGGGGTAGATGAAGTATGGGGTAGAGGATTGCAAAGTTTAAGGGCAGATAGAAGCATCATGAGCAGAGTGAAAAACAAGATGGTCGCGCCTTTGTGAACCCCGTGGTGCCATTTGCACGAGATTTTGAACGCGAGTATGCACTTTGCATTGCATGTGACGTCAGACACCATGCAAACCGGTGCAACGCAGAACTTCACCCACTAGCGGAACTCCGCCTATCAGAGTTTTTTTTTTTTTTACCTCTTCACGTAGTTCTGTGTTGCGCGACTCTGTGCAATCCAGCCAGGCCTAATAGAAACTAGACCCTAACTGTAACTACCTAGTCGTGAATGCCACTAGGTAATTATACGTAAAGTGCAGTTAGTCAGCCACATCCCTGACCAACGAGATACAGCAAAACCTCCATTTTCCTCTGAGTTGCATTGGAGTAAGTTGGCCTTAAGCCATCCCATTATGGCTACTATGCAGGCTGCAAATTTTGACCCAGCTTCAGATTCATTGTTGTAGTTGAGCTAAAACGGGTTGTGGTCCGCATAGGAGACCACTTGGATAGCGACTGATTTAATTAGATATGACAGCAGCGTCCTGTAAATATTAAAACACATTAAATGGCAGCAGGCGCAGTAGACCTCACTGCTGGACTGAGCAAAGAACAACTCAAGAACCCAAGGAATGAAGTTCTGGCACATCTTAAGGAGATCAAACAACCTTAATGGTGGCCCATTGAACTTTCCAGGTTGAAACCGCCAAGCCTTTCTGAAGTCCGTCTTCAAAAATTGAAGGATCAAGGAAGATGGACACATAGTAGGATTCAGTGACCTGTCTCTGATCCATTTAAAAAAGGAGAACCAATGGTGATTGTAAGACTTCCCGATAGACAATGTCCAGATCCTGCAATTTCAAACCCACTTTTCAAGAGCCATACCATCAGACACATCCACTTGCACATGGCTGGGGGACGAAGTGTAGCATTGAAGGGTCAAGGATCAAATGGGATGACTCATCCCTGTGCTGCCGCCATCAACCTCAACAGGGGAAACCAACCCATTCAAGGCCAAAATGAGAAACACTGCCTCTCTTCGCAACCTGGCCACAAGTTTGGAAATAAGAGGAAAGGGAGGCAAGGTAAAAAAAGTCCGGAGACCTGGACAGAAACATGGGCAGCAGAGTATTCTCCGTGGAGGCAAACAGGTCCACCTGTTGCTGAACCGTTGGCACAACTGGGCAAAAATACAAGGAGCCAGACAGAAGTCGTGGAAAGAAGGAAAGACCCTGCTTAGCCTATCGGCCTGCACATTCCTTCCCTCAAATATATGAGGCAGAGAGAGAAAGAGAGAGAGAGAGAAGATGAGATTTTCGCCCAACTGACCACCTGAAAAGCTAATGAGGCCAGACACTGAGACCCTGTCCCAGACTGCTTGTCGATGTATGATTTTGCAACAGTGTTGTCTGTACTTACCAACACCGCTGAGCAAAGGAGAAAAGTACAGAAGAGCCAGATAAATCTTTCTCAGCATCCACCAATTCGAAGAGAGACAGCGCTCCTGAGAGATCACCACCCCTGGATTGAGAGATCATCCCAAACCACATCCCACCCAATCTTGCTTTGCTTGCATCTGTGGTTACGACTCAGGGAGGTGGAAGAACCAGAGGGGTCCGTTGGCCAAATTCACCTGATTCAGTCACCATTCTATTGATTTTCAGATGTGGGGAGAGACAGGCACCATATGGTCCAGAGGATGAAAACCTGGCCTCCAATGAGAGAGGTGTCGCACCATCTGTCCTAGGTGTAGACAAGCCTAAGGAATGACAAACACACAGACTGCCTGAAAAGAAAAAAGACAAGCATAAGAGGCCGCAAGCCACAAAGTGGCAGTCCACTATCAATACAAACCGTAGTATACATATCATGTGACCCGAAAAGCATAAGCAATACCCTGCCGACGCTACAGGTCTTTGGCCCAATGAAAGCAACAGGCCCCATAAAGTCTGAGGCCTGTCCTGAGGGAGACTAACCATGCCAACCTCCTTCTGGAAGTGAGCGCTGATGAACTGCAGATCCCTGAGTGGGCTTGAGATGTGACTTTTCCCAATTTATAAGGCGGCCAAAGTCCTGCAGAGTCTGGCGCACCAAAATGATTAGGGACTGAAGAATGTACTGCACTGGGTGAAGGAGAAGCCACTCGTCTACAGCAGTTGAGTGGAGTTATCCTCTGAAGAGTATCCATCTTGAACCAAGGCTTTTGTAGGAAGGCATTCAATTTCTTCAGGCTGATTTTGAACCTGAACTTCCCTGAATGCTTTGGGACCAGGAACACAGGGGATTAGAAACCTCCTACTCTTTGATTGTCTGGGACAGGCACAATTGCACCCTTCTGGACGTGGTCCCCAGTCTCTTGTGTAAGCACTGAAAAGTTGGATGAGGCTGTTAGGGGGTCTACAGGGCGCACAGGGTAGGCCTGCTGGCGAAATCCAGAGAGTACCCTTCTGCGATGATACACAAGACCCAGTCATCGGAAATATGTTCTTGCCATGTTGGGAAAAAAAAAAAGCAAGGCGTCCTCCCACCGGGAGGGCCACATAGTCAGGATTGCTTCCCAACCTTAGCCATAGGTGAAGGTTGAGGCTTAGGAAATTGCCGACTGGAAAAGGAGGGAGGCTGCTTGACTCTACTTTGAAAACTTTATTGGAGGACCCCATTGTAACGACGCGCCTTGATGCGGCATCTCTCTCTGCCTCCGCGGTAGGAACGCGCTGCCGATATTCGGAGCGCCGTTCTCCGCGTTATTTGGTTTCCTTGGTAGCGCGTCCTGGGAAGAGTGTATTATGCTCCTGGTCGCGTTACCCTTGACAGGTCTTGTCTTCCCGATCAATGGACATACCACCCGTATCTGCCGCTACTCCTCGATATTCTGGAGATCCTCTGAAGATAAAGGAGTTTTTGGATGCCCTAACGGTTTTCATTGCCTTTCGTCCACTCCAGTTTTCCACGGATAAGGCAAAGGTGGGCTATCTGATCAGCACCTTGTCTGGTCCTGCTCTTGCTTGGGCGACTCCTCTGGTCTCTGCAGAAGATCCAGTCCTGGCTAATTATCCTGCTTTCCTGACTCTTTTCAAACAGATGTTTGAGAGGCCTGGGGTAGAAGCAGCAGCTGAAGAGGCCTTATGTGACATTCAGCAGGGCAGTCAGGATGTTCTGCAGTATATAACTCGTTTCAAACAGCTGGCAGCTGAAACCTCTTGGGTGGAACGCACCTTTATAACCTTATTCCGCCGAGGCCTGCGTGAAGAAATTAAAGATGAGCTTGTACATTCTTCTCCAGCTTGTTCCTTGAAGGAATTGATGGATCAAGTTATGAACATCGAATATAGACTACGAGAGTGCAAGATGGAGAGACGTAGAGCGCGAGTTCCATACCAGTCTGGTAATTTTCATACTAGCAGTCGGCGAACGGAAGAAGTTCCATCCGAAGCCTCTCCACCCCCCCTGAAGAACCCATGCAGATTGATCTTGTTCGTGGTCCATTGACCGAGTCAGAAGACGAAAGGGACTTTGTCTGTATTGTGGTAAGGCTGGCCATCTGATTCGTAGTTGTCCGATACGTCCCTCAAGACCTGCGGGAAACGCCAACTCCCGTCCACTGTAAGGAGGAAGGAGACGGAAAGAGCTGAAGTACCATCGATATGTTCCTCCAGAGAAAGTATGTCCACCTTGTTTATCCTCTCGGTCAAGTTGCAAAGTTCACAGGATCAAGAAGAGCATCTCCTGGCGCTCATAGATTGTGGAGCCAGTGGAATCTATTTGGATGAGACCTGGGCCATGAATAAAGGAATTTCCCGTATTCCTAAAGAAACTCCTGAGCAGGTACATACGGTTGATGGCTCTCCTTTAACCTCAGGCCTGTGGTGGCTTCAACTCCTACACTTTGTTTGACATTTGGGGGGCATCAAGAACATGTTGCCTTTGATTTTATAGCCTCACCAAATCACATCATGATTTTTTGAATGCCCTGGTTAACTTGACACAACCCCTATATCAATTGGGAAACGAGAACAATATCTCTAATGTCTTTGTTTTGTCAACAGAACTGTTATTCCACTAACTCCTATTGGACTCCTAAAAGGCCCTGTCAGTCAACTAAGGATAATACTAACTCTATAAATATGATCCAGGGAGTTCCGGATTGTTATCAGGAATATATTGGGATTTTTCAGAAACCCAGTAATCCCATTTTACCGCCTCATCGAAGCTATGACTGTGCTATTACCTTTGTTCCTGAGGAAGTCGTAACCTTTGGTCGAATGTAATCTCTGACAGACCAAGAAAAGAAGGTGCTAAAGGAATACTTAGATGATAATTTACAGAACAGATTAATTGGTCCTTCTACGTCTCCTGCTGGGGCTCCTCTTTTCTTCGTCCCCAAAAAGACTAAAGATCTGCGTCCATTTGTTAACTTTCGCGAACTCAACAGAAAAGCAATTAGGGATCGTTATCCGTTACTCTTAATTAGGGATATATTGGATGCCATTCAAGGAGCCAAGATGTTCACCAAATTAGATTTAAGGGGTGCCTATCATCTTCTTCGGATCAAAGAAGGTGATGAATGGAAGACAGCTTTCCGTACTCCTTTCGGGCACTATGTGTACTGTGTCATGCCTTTCGGATTGACCTATGTACCTTCTGTTTTCCAACGATTTATGGATTCAGGTTTCTCTGCTGTATTAAACCAATATGTAGTCATTTATTTGTATGATATCTTGATATATTCCCGTGATCCTGAGCAACATACAGAACACGTACTGCAGGTCCTGGAAAGACTGAAGAAGAACCAGTTATTTTGTAAACCAGAGATGTGTGATTTCCATAAGACCGAAGTAAAGTATTTGGGGTTCAGTATCAATCAACACAGAATATCCATGGACCCTGACGAGGTCAGCGCCATCTTAGATTGGCCTTCTCCAGCGTCTATAAAGAAAACCCAATGTTTCCTTGGTTTATCAAACTTCTATCGTCAGTTATCCAGAACTTTGCCCACCTACAAAGTTTCATTACACAAACAATTAAGAAAGAGAACCTGAAGAAGGGCTTCGTCTGGACCGAGAATGCTGAACGCGCTTTTCAAGAATTGAAGAAGGCCTTTACCCAAGTACTCATTTTGCGACACCCTGACATTACCAAAAAATGTATAGTTGTGACTGATGCCTCAGACAGAGCCATTGGGGCAGTTCTGCTGCAGAAACAAGACAACGATGGATTAGAACATCCTATCTTTTATCTTTCTCATATATTATCAGAAGCAGAAAGCAATTATTAAGTACTGGAACGAGAATTACTTGCTCTCAAAGCAGCATGTAAGGAATGGAGGCATTTCTTGATGGGTTCCACAGAGCCTTTTGAAGCCAGGACTGACCATCGCAATTTACAATGTCTTCGGAGTTTCCAGTGTCGCAACAGTCGTCAAGCAAGATGGGCTTTCTTCTTTAGCCAGTACGATTTTGTGATCACGTACATACCTGGCTCCCAGAATTCAGTGGCAGATGCTTTATCCCGTAGATATTCTGACGTAACCAAGAACAATTCTCCCCATCTTATTGAGTCTAGTAGAATCATCGGAGCTACTCAATCTTTTCAAGAACGTGTTAAATCAGAGTACCAGTTTCTTTATACTTCAGAATGGGATTGAGTGACTCCTTTTTTGCAGAAGGACGACTACTTCTATCAGCAGGCTCTTTTCTTACCTACCAAGAAAGTTCACACAGAAGCTCTACAAATGTGTCATGATTCCCCGATAGCCGGGCATCGAGGAATCAGGAAGACCCAGGAGCTGCTTCAACGATCATTTTGGTGGCTTTCGCTTAAGACAGATACAGAAACCTATGTTTCAGCATGTCCAGTATGTGCTTAGACTAAGACATTCCGAACTAAGACAGCAGGTTTATTAAGGCCTTTACCGGTTCCCTCAGCCCCTTTGTGTACTCTAGCCACGGATTTCATATGTTCTTTACCCACCTCTTCTGGTAACCATGTAATCATGGTAACAGTAGATTCATTCAACAAGATTGCACATTTCACAGCCTTAAAGAAATTACCGACAGCCCCAGAAATGAGTCGCATCTTCATGCGGGATATTTTTCGCCTCCATGGTCTCCCATTTCAGGCAGAGGGCCTCAATATGTGTCATGTTTCTGGAGAGCCTTTTGTGCCTCATTAAACATTAAGATCTCCTTGTTCTCTGGTTTCCATCCACAAACGAATGGTCAAACTGAGTGAATCAGGAACTCCAACAGTATCTGAGATGTTACTGTAATGCCACACAAAGTAATTGGTCGGAGTTTCTTGCTCTTGCCGAGTTCTCCTATAATAACACAGTGCATAGTGCGACCAAGACCACACCTTTTTATTGCACCTATGAATTTAATCCGAGGACCATCTCTACTGTTTCCTGAATATCCTCTTTTGTTCCTGCAGTCACTTCTTTTGCTCATTGGATTCGCCAAATCCAGGGCCTACTTCACACAACTCTCTTAGGTTTGAAACAAGCAATGAAACGAAAAGCAGATCGTTGTCGACTGACGGCACCTTTGTATCAAGTGGGTCACAAGGTGTGGGTTTCCTCCAGATTTCTACCTTCCCGATTTTCTATCAACAAATTCAAACCACGTTTTTATGGACCCTTTCGGATTTTGCAAATCTTGAATCCTGTTGTTGTGCGCCTGCGCTTACCTCATACCTGGAGGGTTCATCCAGTTTTTCATGTGTCCCAGTTAAAACCCTTTGTTCCAGATCCATACCACCGACATTTCCAGCGTCCTCCGCTTTCCATTGAAGGACAGCCTGAATATGAAGTCCAAGAAATTTGTGATTCCCGATTTTTTTCGGCGCAGACTGCAATTTTTGGTTCACTGGAAGGGTTACCCTCTCAGTGACTGTTCTTGGGAAGATGCTTCCTCTGTTAATGGTCCCCGTTTGGTTCGCCTGATTTTTGAACGTCATCCTGACAAACCTGGGGCCTTGGGAGGGGACCTACCGTAACGCCGCATCTTGACGCGGCATCTCTGTCTGCCTCCGCGGTAGAAACGTGCTGCCGATATTCGGAGCGCCGTTCACCGCTTTTTTTGGTTTCCTTGGTTGCGTGTCCTGGGAAGCGTGTATTACGCGCCCTGTCGCGTTATCCTTACCTGTAAAACATTTTTCTTCTTTCCTGTCGGTGGTGGCTTTTCTATGGTCTTTTTTCCTTCTTTTTCCTTGCCTTTGTCTTCTACCTTTTCATGTCTGTTGTGTCCATCTTGTCTTCTTCCTGTTTGTATTTCCCAGCATGTTCTCTTTCTTATATACTGCTTTCTTTTTCCTATTCTTGTCTATGGGCTTTTCCCAATTCAAGATGGTGTTCTTTTCCTTTCCTGTGATGTCACTTCCCCTTTTGCAGTATATAAGCCATTCAGTCTTGCTCTACCTTGCGTTGCAAACACTTCCCTTTGGTTGTGCTCTTTGCTCCTGTTCTTCGTTCCTGCTTTTTTGCCTTGGAGTATTTTTGCCTTGTTTTGTTCCTGTTGTCAAGTCCTGTTTTTTCTTCTTCTTTTTTAGGAGTTCCTGTTGAGGTTTTTCCCCAGTTCTTGGTTTTTTTTCCTCTGGGACTCCTTCTGGAGGATGCGGTCTGCTTTGGCGTTCCCTGTCAAGCAGCACCATGGCTACTAGGAGGGGTCACCCCTATCTGGGATTATTCAGAACCTGTAGAAGACCGGGTGTGTTCTCCAGCCCTGTATCCAGAGGTGAGAAGTCAAGTGCAGTTTGTGACACCCATGAGCGCTTCTTGCATGGACGCGTACAGGAGATTTCTGGCTTTGGTTGAAATCGAAAGAGCCGGGTGTGCTTCTGGAGCATAGGATCATATGGACCTCCGATCAGCTTTCCTCTCCCTCACAGACACCCCATGAATCCACCAAGCCAACAGCAGAGGACTTACCTTCTCACACCTGGCAGCCAATGCTTGGAACAACCTCCACCTCAGTACCACACCGTCACTCCAGCAATTCAGAAGAGAACTAAAGACCTGGATGTTCGGATGATCATTCATCCACGCAGCAGCATACAGCTGATTTTCCACACTATAAATGTTTGATTTATTGATTGATAATCGCCACACCATAATGTCACCAAAGAGCTTGCTGCTAGAGAAGGACATATGACGCATTCCATATGTTTTAGCATTATCCACCTTCCACAGTCCCTCAACAAATGTAGTGACAAGCAGAAATAGGGGAAGCCACGGAGGAAGCTTAAGCCTTCAAAATATCAGAGGAGACATCTGCCAAAAACTTAGCGTGCGTTTCCATAATGGCAAATTGCGATTCCATAGTGGCAAATTATGCCGGACACTCAACGTGTCCTAGTTTGTGAGTGTCAGGGACTGTAATTCTGTAACACAGGACTGAGAGGAATAAACTGCATAAATAGAAGCATAGAAAGCCAAATTAAATCCAGAAGACATTTTTTCAGAGAGGCCTCCAACTTTCGGTCACCAAATCTGAAATAGTGCCCTCATCAGAAACAAATTGACTGCCAGCTAAATTAGAGAGCAGGGAATCAATTTTGATTGAAGAAGGAAACTCCACAACTCCTTTGGCAAAAAAATATAAAGTTGTGTTAAGAATGTGGGAAAAAATGCCTTTTCAGGATCCTTCCATTCTCGCAGTAGCAGTTCAAGTACCTTCTTGTTAACTGCCAAGCTAGTAGGAGGGCGAAAATGAAGTTGTTGAAAAAGACCAGAACTAGTACCGGATAAGTCGTCTTCCATAGGGATATTGAGATTGTCCCCCCAAATTCCTGAAAAGGCCAAAAGATCTGTTTCTGAATGAACTTTGACTTAGGTGCAGTGTCAGAAACTGGAGGCTCATCATCATATTCTGGAGAAGGCTAGGAAGAGGAGGGAGAAAAAAAATGCCAATGACGAGATGGAAAAAGTGGGAGAAGAAGGGGAATAGCAGGAGATCCCAGAATCCTTTGGCTTTTGAAAAGCCTCTGACAGAAAAGACAGCAGAAGCTGAAACTGATCTTCAGACAGGCCAAAGCCATGCACAGATAGCACTGGAATATCCTCATCATGCCTGCGCTCCATCTTCTCCCCATGGTGACTGCCCACGCTACTCAGCTGCCGAAAGAGCCCACAACAGCAGTATGACACGCGTCCAACAAGGCGCCCCACACCTGCTTGACAAGGGAAAGCCATGTGCCAGATTTGGAGCGATCTCCATTTCTCAAGGTAAACCTGCTATGAGGAAGAAGCTCATATGGCTCCCTGAAGCAGGTAGGCCCCAGCAACCCGCAGTCAGGAGGCAGCTATAAACACAAGGAGGCCCGCCTTCAAACAAATCTGGAGTGACAATCCAGGGAGCACCAAACCCACATACTCCTGATGATGTGCCCCGCACAGAACCCCACTTACCAGGCGGAAGGAAAGGGTGATGGAACTTGAGCAGATGAAGAAAACAGGATATTTTCTGGGCTCCATGCCTCTTTAGCATCAGTTTGGTGGGAGGTGCTTGGCGGTCAGGGAATTGGTAGTTATTGCTTTAAGCCTTTGGTTGGCCCTAGTTAGGTCATGTGGTGCCTGGTTAGAGGTGGGACACCTCATGTTAGTAAGTATTGTCACGAAAAAAGGGGTTGCAGAGGTAATAATATAATTAGCCAAAATGAATCTTTAACAAGGTTCAGAAATAGTTTACCGTGCAGGCTCTCAGCATTTACGATAGAAGCTGCAATGAGAAAAAACTGTAAAATGAACTCAGTCTAATATGTACAGCAAATAGACAAGTAATCGGGAAGCATCCATAGAAGCTGGGAAAGGAGTCATCGGTCACCCCCAAAATCGGATTTTCTTATAATGAATTTTACAATGGAACGCAATGGAAATTGCATAGTTAGCAGCGGGAGAACAAATGTAGTAGTACATTACTGAATCATAACAGCATAAAGAGCCATATAATACCACCATTCTAGCAATATCTCCCCACCTGCATAAAGATAAGTCCCCTCTGACCTAATGTCGTCATGTGTTTAGCACAAATGTAGTTTCAAAACAATGAAAAAGATGCATACATGAACTGTCTCCACTGTACGAGAAGGAAGAGCTTTGAATGTATCATAAATGTTTTCTCCTGAGTTCTTTGAAGTTCACATACCACCAATGAACATTTTAATACGTGCCATATCAATGAGAAATATAAGCCATGTCTTACTTTTCGAGGTTTTATTTTAGCATGGAAAGGGTTACATGGGCGCAAAGTAGTCTTTTTTCCAGTTCCTCTGGAAAGCGTTCACGTTGCTTCTGCATAATTGTGTTTTTTTTTTTTTTTTGTAATATTGTTCATGTTTGAACACCAATGATAAGCCTAAAAATATTTTCAGATCCAGACTGGCACCTGTGAAGCAAGTCTTATAGAAGGAGTTTCTGGGAGTTACCATGCCCATTTGAAAAAGCGTCGCCATGCAATAGGAACTTGTTCTTGATTCTGAACATGCCTTGTCTCGCTGCCTAGTTTCGAATCTTATAACAGCGCCCTTCTGTGTGTAAACCATTAATAGGTCACGAACATTAACTCTTAACTTGAAGATTTCTGATACATTAGCTGTAATCCATTATCAGTTGCTTCCTACCTGACAGTGGTCCACAAACACATCAATAATCCACTACCACATTGACCCTCTGCCTGAACATGATTCACCTGCTCATCATTAGTCCAGTATCAATGGCTCTCAGCTCCACTAATACACCAGAAACAGTGGTTCCCCCAAACCCATTAGCAAATCAACTACTGTGACCCTCAGCACCTATGTGAGCCATCAACTCATTAATACTCCAATTATAGTCACTTTCAACTTCGATATGTATTAATTATCCATCGATCACCAGTTAACAGTGGCTGTTAGCATCAGTGCATTCCGCTAATTTGAGTTTTTCGTTTTTCGTTTTCACAGCCTTGCAAATACTACAATAAAGGATCGTGTCAGAAAGGGCAGAGCTGTGACTATCTGCATATTTGTCAGTACCATTTCCAAGGAAATTGCAAATATGGCTCAAGTTGTAAATACAACCATGGCCATGTGACTGCGCCTGCCAGTTCACAGAGCGACGATGATGAAGGTAAGACATCTCACATAGGACATTACTTTACACTTTACTTTCAGGTTGTAAAATATGCATGTCAAAATACGCATTGCTGCGGATGACCACACACAATGACAAAATAAACAATATATGAAGAAATAAACACTCAACTTTTCTGCTCAAGATGTTTAGTAATATAGTAAAATAATAGAATTAAATGTGAATGGAAGACACTTACTATGTTACTGTTGGCTACCCCATATTCAACGAATTGTGACTTTGTCAGACAGTAGTATTTATTTATCTTCTGCAGTTTGTATAGAGCACAACGCTGCCACAGACCCGGTATCAGAGGGTTGTACAACTTATGCCTTGGGAGAGCACTAGGTGTTATAAAGAAACATTATTTTTATATATTTAATACCACTCTATGTTGCAGCACAATTAGCCAGGGAATATCTTATGGCCTTGCCAAGATCACTGTTGAATTGCATCATAATCTTCTAATGGGTACTTATAACCATAGATTACTCGCCCGTTGAATATTCCCAGGTATAACTGGATACAGAGATTGTCAAGCAATAGCTCCTGTGTGCTTTGAGATGGCACCCTGTGGCTCTGCAGTGAGCTCTCGTGGTACCAGAAGTGAGAAGCGCAGCTGCCTATAAGTGCCACCCTGTGTGCAGAAGCCAGTTCCTGTCTTTCTGTATCCTTCAATGCAGACCTAGAGCTCTGCGCCTAACGTGCATTTTGGTCTTCTGACTCCTTAAAATTCTTTTGGTCAGTATGCCAGGGAAAATGTGATGCTCAAAAAGGATGGGACTCAAGCTTTGTCATGACTGCAGAATGCAGATGTAAGTTACGGACTCCCTCACCGTTTGTAGTGGTTTGTAGTGCAGTATCAAGTCATGTGAAAAGGGCACCCTGATGCACCCAAAGGCCATCAGAGAGCAAAGCATAGCTACATATTGCCAAACATTAGAAGAGGTCTCTATCGAAACAGTGGTTCCGCTCTCACTCCAAGCTGCGGGCTGCTCTACTCGAAATTGTGATTCTAACTACATGCCTGTGGAAGACCTCAAGTAAGTCAGAACCAAAAGCTCTGTACAAGTGCAAGAAGACCAAGCTAGTTTTAACCCCGGGTAGCCAATCGAAATCAGACGAGAAGCCACACGCCTCCTGGGTTTACTGAGTTCCCCAGGCTGTCCTCAACACAACAGCAAATAGAGACCTTTGAGGAAGCACTGATGCAGATTAAGATGCTGCCAGCTTCCTCTGGAGTGTTTTTTGGCTCCATGGAGCAGTAGGAACCTCCTGTTGTACTTTTTCTGACAGGCCCTTCAGCGACGCAGACTTCCCACATGAGGAGCCAAGAAAACGATGGGTGAAACGCTTGGGCTAATCTCGGGCCCACATCACAGTTCATTGATTTTTTTTTTTTGTCTGCCATCCGACCATAGACCATATGCAAATCCGTTTTGGTCCTACTTCAATAGGAACACTTCAGCTCCAACTGCAATGCCTCGTCCCCTCTGGAATCGAACATAAGCAGCTCCAGCATGGTATTGGCCCATTTGGGCCTCTTCAATAGGGTACTTCTTTGGTCCAGTGGCACAGGGAATGTGGGACCTGCTTTGGGAAATACCTGTCACATGTAAGGCGTAGCACAGAGGAATACAAAAATGTGATTGGTGGAACTAGTCACCAACACCATGGCGATGCCGGTCCTGAGATATACTCTTACCCATTGCATTTCTGTCCGGGCGAGGGCTAGTGCTGACACTGCAAGCATCCACACCGGATCTGGTGCAGATGCTGGTTGCTGACCCCAAACCGATGTCAGTCTTCACTAGATCTGTGACATGCTAGAAATCAGTAAGGTGCGGCCAACTATGACTGAACCTGTCCCCCAGTCTCTTACATGCACTCAATATTAGCAAATGCTAGAAGCCCTGTTCGGCTTCGTTTGGATGCAGTACAAGGCTTACAATGTATTCCCCCATGATGGTGACAATGGTGAGGAGACAGACAAACTGACCCCTCCTCCTCACACTGAGGATGGGTTTTATTTACAATGCGCAGAGTGGAAGTGCGTTGAACACATCTCCAGAGAGTGAGCTTGACTGCAGCTGGGAAACCAATGGAGGAAAATACTAACCTCACAATTGTGGTGAACAGAGCAATTGCCTTCTACCAAAACTCAATCAAATTTACTGATAAGAATTATCTAACCAATGATACCTGCAGTAAACCCCTATTGTCTTTTAGCGAGGCCCTCACAGAGACTTTTATTGGCTACATTGGCAAACCCATGCTCTGCCCCTCCAACTAGTCCACCCTGTCACCAGACAATAGGGACCAGCTCCTGATCAAACAACACCCCATGACAGAAAGTCTGGTGGTCAAGTGACAGCCATAAGGTGAAACCTAAGGTTTTTCCTACCCTTTTCCTGCCAGAGTATCTAAGTGCATCGATGCCTTCAGAAAAGAGAGGTTTTCTTCTCACCAGCCTAGCTTTTTTTTCACTAAATGCAAGCGCTGTGCTGGACAGGTATACACATTCTTTGTGTGAAATGGTCAAACTTGTGGCTGTCCCAAATGACCTCATACTGAATATTGCCCAAACCATTCATGATGGACAGAACACAGCGATGTAAGTTCTGCATGCTGGCCTTCATGCCACCAGTGTGTTGGCCGTCCATCGGCACCAGAGTAGTGTGTAGGCTTTCTCCCTGGATGCATGGAACCAGATTTTTGAAGTATGTCCTAGGCCCACCCATCTGCATCCCAGCCATACGTGATAATCATGGGCAACTCATCAAGTCTGTCCTACATGCAGCATGATTCTTCCCAGCCAGTACAGCAACCAATCCAAACTTTTCACAATTCCAAGTCTGCAGTGGCGGTCAAAGCTATAAACATCAGCAGGAAAAGCAGTGATCTACCTCCGCTGCAGCACTGAACAAGCTGTTCTTATTTACCCTTCCAGAAAAATGACCAGCGTGTAGGGGTTCTGAATTCAATTTTTCCTACCCAGCTGGAAATCGATCATGTTGGATCGATGATTATTACAAATCCTTGAAAGGGGCTACATCCTAGCTTATATTTTGTCTCCTTGCGTATCCGATCTATATATATCAGGTCAAGTCATACCAGGGCAGGTCTCAAAAGACAATGCCTCCTGAGGTTATGGATTCAGGTATTCCTGCAGTTTGACAACTGGCTGCCCAGTTGGAGGCCACCTCAGGATGACAGTCACCCTCTTGACAACTTTGTGACTTCCTTTAAAAGTGTAAGATGCTTCAAAAGTGTAAGTTACTAAAAAAAATGCAGTTTGTGAAAAGCGAAAAGTAGTAAACTTAATCAAAAGTGGAAACTTATCTTTGTGACTTGGGCACCACATATGTGCAACATGTGACAAATTATGTGAAAAATTATATAGACTTTTATGACCAGTTGTAATATCTGTAATTGAACCTAGTATTAATACCTTGAGTTGCTGGATGCAGGCTAAATATAGCTTATTGTTATCTGAACCAAAAAACCTGTATTGGCTTTAAATCTACAGGTCGTGCAGTTTTATATTTCTGTTTATTTACATATTTATTTTTCTTCTTTTATGATTTGATATGGGGAAACCCAATATATTTATAGTTAGATAAACTACTGGCAATATCTCAATATTTAGTAATCTTTGCTAAATGAATACAGTGGAATGGCTCGCTTCTTAGGGTTTTGGAATGACCTGTGCCACAAATACTTGTGTCTGAGTTCTAGGTCCAGTCAGCGATACCTTAGCAGACGCTTTATAGAAAACCAAACATTTTCAATGTCCGTTCTGACTACCCAGAGAACACGGATGACAATGTAACACTTAATTACTCTACGGTTTGAGGCTAACTTCTTTATGCCGAAGAAAAGGTGAGAGCAATATACTTTTATACACTGCCCTCAGTCACCAACCACAGCAAGCTCCCTTTATATACTGTTCCTTAATACCAGACACCCATTTTAAACCTGATGCCGTTCCCCTTGCATGTTCTTACTGTCTGGTGGGATAATCTATTTTTACCTGTCAGCCAAGCAGAAGCCCTAATTTTTGTCCCGCAGTAGGTCTTTATTGGTTATTTTCTGACAGTGTATATAAAGCAGCATGCATATATGCGTTACAGTTGATATATGCAAAGTATATTGTATTACAACACAGCACATTGATAATTTAACCACATTCCAAATCATTTATCACTGCTTAATACTATTCGAAGGGACATGGCGTATGCAGACCCTACGGTAGAATTGAATTAACCAATTGTAAATGCAACCTTATAACTCTTGGCAGCCTTTGCGGGCCAGTGACCCCATTAAGAGAGGAGGTATGTTGTGTATCTGTTCCACATTGTGACAGGGGTGTAGGGTTTTGCAGGAGAAGTATTGGTACGATATAACCTTGGGATGGGTACCCTACATAAAGCATGTGCGAGGGTCCCCAGAACAACCCAGTCCGTATGTCACCCTGGATGTAACTCATGGCGGGTGTTTATCCAATTTGGTCTCCACCATTGACAGGTATCCCTCCCAGTTCACTAGTGAGGAACACCCTGTAGTACCTGGCGTTGTTTGTGCAGTGCATCGATTTTTGCCAAGCATTCAAACTTTTAGGTCTGTAGGCCAGAGGCCCAACGGAGGAGCAAGGGGTGATTTCCCGGGCATGACTATGCATTGCTTTGCAAGTATGTCAATAAATCTGTTCATGGTTTTAGCTTTCTTCCTATGCTTGGTCTGTCCCAATAAGCAGTGTGTAGACTTCTTGGGTGTCTGTCTACTCACTATACCAGATATGTGTCAACACCTCCTCCCAGTATTTGCTATCAGTTAGGTAGCGCCAACCGATATGGTAAAAGTCTGCCTGGTCCTCCGAGCATTGCGGGCATGTGGGATTTGTCCCTGGGAAAATGTAGACTATCCTTTTAGGAGTTCAGATAAGTGTACCGTAAAGAATTAAATATTTCAGTCAAGAATTAATAGAAATGTGTTTAACTTAGGTCATGCTCTATAGCCATTGAGTATCTGAGTAGTTCTGCCAAGAATAGCCTCCTCTCCCATTCCTTTAACCCTGTGTAGAAAGCTGGCTTTCTATATAGTGCACTTAAATGAAGTACAATGTGCAGAGAGTCCAGTGGATTCCCAAAGGTTTGCAGAGGCAGCAATAGATAGGTCTAGTGCCCTTTTTGTGGTAGTGTGGGTGAGCAGCTAGGCTTATCAAGGAATCGTGTTCAACATTTGTACTCACGGAGGCAATTAATGAGACGCATACTCAAAAAGTAAGAATAAATCTGAGACCAATTTAGAAAAAAAGAATGTTGTTTTTTATTTGCTTTGAACAAAAGAACTTCGTTATAAAGTAAGCATTTTTTAAATTAAAAATAATTTGCTGTTTCAAAAATCGACGCTGTGCAATTTTCATAGTCTTTAAAGTTAGCCTACGAAAGGAAAACAAGAATGCAGTTTCTCAGGTAAGTGCACAACCTACAACCCCAGTCTTCAGGGTTTCAGGCTAGCAAGGTTCAGGTTTGTACCAGGTGTGCACCCACAGCAGCACGAGGGCGGCTGGCTGCCAAGGTCGAAGACTGAGTCAGTGCCCATTGTTAGTCAGTGGAGACTGGGGGGGGCCTGAAGAGGTTCTGCTCCTAGGTAAGTACAGGCGGTGTCAGTGGTTCGTCTTTGGGGGTTGAGGCAAGCACCAGGGGGACACAAGGCAGCACCAAAAATTCGCCCTCAGTGGCACAGGGGCGGATGGGTGCTGTGCGCCAACACAGCATTGGGTGGCCAATGTTAACCAGTGGAGACATGGCATATCCGCTGCAGCGCTGCTTGCAGGTGAGTAGAGCGAGGTCAGGGGTGGATCTCCTGGGGTTGAAGAACAGACAAGGGGGGGCCACAAGGCAGCACCAAACTTACACTGTTGACGGCAAAGGGGCAGACGGGTGCAGTGTGTCAACTCAGCATTGGACTCCCAATATTAGTCAATGCAGGTGATCACTTTCAGAAATGAGTTACAGGCTCTGGCCAGGGGACCAGGAGAGGTCAACCCACAGCTACCTAGGTAAGGTAAGATTACAGGGGTTGTAGGGACTCCAACGGTTTAGCTCCCCAAAGGCCCAGGGGCTCTAGGTGCAGGGGTGTCTTTTGACATCAGAAACTGCTTACTGGGTTCGGATTTAGGATGCAGGCGTTACTGTGGAGTCCGGCAGGGGTCAGCCCACAATGGACTCTGGGTCAGAAGCACTGGGTAATCTTTACTGGACTAGCGGGCCACTTGGACTTGGGCTGTGAGCGTCTGTTGCGGAGGTGTTTCAGGCAGCAGTTTCGCTATTCCTCAGGCAGACTTATTTTGGTTTTGGAGTTGTTTCTTTTGGGCAGGTCTGCTATCTACTGGATTTTTTTTTTTTATTTTTTTTTTTAAGCAGGCAGCCCTTCCAAGGCTTTGGAGGTCGCGGGGCTGCAGGGCAGTCGTCTTCTGGGCACATGTTTCTTTGAAGGGTACGGACAGGCTGGTAGGACTGGGGACATATAAGGTGGTGTCTTCAGTCTTCTCCGCTGGGTGACTTCTATTTTCTCCGTCTCTTTTTAGGTTTCAGGGGTGCCACCTAAATACTGAATTTAGGGGTGTTACAGGGTGTGCCAGGTGGTAGCCAATGGGCTACTAATCTTTAGAGTCACTACACCCTTCCTATGACCACTTCCTTTGGAAAGTGGCATAGCCCTAAACCTATTGGCCTAATTCCTTCCATGCAAGATGGAAGAATTGAAAAATTAGTGTCCACCTCAGCTCGTCCACCCTAGGGGTGGAACTGGCATGAAGTGGCCACTCCTCCTAATTTACCTGATTTTTACACCAGTCCTGCCGCCAAAAGTGAGGTCAGGACCTGGGGGTCGGCCTCCTCCACCCTTTGAAGAGGACTGGGTTGCATTTCAAATGTGGCAAGGCCTTTGAAGCTCCTTGCCCTGGATTGTCCATGCTACCTTGGAGAGGAGGTCACACCCCTGCCCAGAGCAGGCCTTTGCTCTGAGTCCTCAAGAGCATTGGCTCTCATCTCAGGGGCCAGAACTGTCTAAAATGGCTGCACTATTTCTGGCCTGTCACTGCACACTCTAGGAGTTAGTAGGTTTCAAGGAGGGACGTCTAAGGTGCCCTTTGAGTGCATGTATTACTAAATCCATCACTGGAATCAGTGAGGGTTTATTATTATTAATACGAGATGTTTGATACTAAACATCCCTATTGTCAGTGAAGCCATCATGTAGCTGGGGAACTCCTAATAACCAGTGTCCAGCACATGTACTTAAAATGGCTGCACTGTTCACTTTCTATGTCTGAGAATCGGCAAAGACATAATGGGGGTATATATAGGTATGACCTTTATATATAATAAAATGTACCCAGCCTTTAGGGCTGTGAGGCCTGCCAGAAGGGTGACACACATATATTGTGTGCAGAGGATAGTGTACACAGG
This sequence comes from Pleurodeles waltl, assembly GCF_031143425.1. Taxonomy (NCBI): domain Eukaryota; kingdom Metazoa; phylum Chordata; class Amphibia; order Caudata; family Salamandridae; genus Pleurodeles; species Pleurodeles waltl. The sequence continues at coordinate 379,167,425 of NC_090445.1, forward strand.
CTGTGTGTCATGTTATGTTTTCATTTTAGGTCTGCACCAAGACGCAGCCTTACGAAAGCAGCACTGTGTGCACATAGGTGAGATGGTCCCTGAGGGTACCACAATCTGTGCTGCAGCCCTCAGGTACCTTCCTTCCTTTAGTACCCCATGCACTAGGTACCAGGGGTACCATTTACTGAGAACTTGCAGTGGCAAATAAAGGTTTGCCAATTGGGAAAAACAAATTTGCAGTTTTAGGGAAAGAGATCTGGCACTGGGGACCTGTTTAGCTGGGACCCAGTACACGTTCAGTCAAAATTGCACCAGAAAAGCCGGGGTGGGGCCTTGTCAAAAGAGGCACTTTCCTGCACCCTGGAAGAGGCTGCCCATTGTCCTGGAGCAGTGCGCTATTGAGGCTTGTCACTGCTCGTCTGGCCTGTCTGCTTGAGGAGGAACTGCAACTAGGAGAAGGTTTTGGGAGTATTGTGTATTTATTCCAGGTTAGAGTTGCCAGGTGAGGGAGAAGTAGAGGAGAAAGTTACCCAGTGCCAAGCCACTGACTACCGCCAGATGTTCGAATGGGCGATGCATGTTATCTGTAAATAGATTGTTCCATTTGTAGATGCTCGTCTTCATCTAGGGGTGCATGTTATGCAGGAGTTTGTAGGGAGTTCGAGTGTGTAGGTTAAGCAGAAGTCCTGTTCTCCTTGCGCATCTACATTTGGGGATTTGTAAGTAGAAGGTTCACCATTTCCAGCATGTAATTCCAAACTTGTCTACTTTTTCCTTGGCTGCCATGTCTGCTATTAAGATTCATTTTAGACTTTTCTGTGTTTTCCTACCCTTTTTTGACCCAACCTTATGAGCTGGTAGACAACAACAAATGTGACATTAGAAGAGCATTAAAGTTCTGAAAAAATAAATCCTTTCCCCTTGAAAGTTGACATGCTACTGTTGGTACACAGGCAGTCATTTGGAAAAACAACAGACCAACAACCATATTTTAGGAGGCCTGTAAGGTATGACCCCTACCCAGAAGACATAATAAAAATAGGACAAATCTACTATGCATTTCTGATTTATGTCTAGAACTACAGTTCAAGAGTTACCCCTTACTGCAGATTCTTCAGGATTCAACATTAGATCTCCCCAAACAAAGTGTACCTTCCTCATTCTAAATCCACAGTACTAGGTTCTAAGAGGAAACAAAACTTTTGAAGTTTTACAGCAATTGAAGTTTACAAATGACAATATGTTGCTTCTCTTTTCTATTTAAAGATCAAAGTAGTGGACCCCCAGACCCATACTACCATTGGCAGGTTCGCAGTGACATGAGATGGCTGAACATTAACCATGACTGGGTCATTGAAGCACAGTTTTCCCAACCTGGCGTGATAGGAATGAAAATATATAACACCAAGTTTGGGTAAGTATTTATTTCCTATCTAACATTTTGTGTAAATATATATTTCTGATGGCTACAAAATCCTACCGATTTCTAACCCTAAACCGTAGGTGCCAGACTGGTCTGGAAAACTTTTCACCAGCAATTGCCCTCCAGCAACTCCAGGTGGTGCCATGTGTCTTTAAACTTGAGTCTGACTTCTGGATGTGACAATATTAGAGCATATTAGGCACTAACCAGCATTTAGAAGTCAGTTTATGTACTCAAGTGCCTTATTGGCATGGGTCCAGAACTCTGTGAATGCTTCACCAGTAAAATTCCTTAGTATTTTGACAGTCAGATAGCTTCTCCACAGGTTTCAGATGGCTTCTCTACAGGTTTTGGGGTTTAAATCCTGTTGCAGAAATGACAAAAAATGTCTTGTGTAAAACTCACAAGATATGTGTATATGGTGTTTGACCTTGAAATACAGTGCTGCAGCCTATAATTCCTGTTCCTGAATGTAGTGGAAAGTCATCAGGGAGCAAGAGGCCTAGTTACTTTTGCCAGAATCTGCAAGCATATGCTAAAACATAGCTCTGTGCCTTGTGGCGAGTCTCCTTTTAGTGGATATTCTCCAAATACATCTTTCCAGAAAAAAATACAAAAAGCTCCATACAAAGGAGAAACCATCTGTTGATATGGAAAAGACCTCTGTATGTCAACAAACGTGTCCCTGCAATGATTGCACAATGGTAGTATTGTCTGGAACCCTAATGCTAATTTTTGTTGTCATAGGCAAACATGGATCGTGTGTGCACCATGATGTAGGCCTGTCTCCCCGATTGTGGTCTTGTTGCACCTCCAATGGGACCTCAAAGCCTCAAAGCTCTACCTCATAGTGGTAGAAGTCTGCTGCCTTTACCAGGAATTAAGCAGCACACCCTTGGTGGTGGCAGCATACTGTGTAGTGATCAGTAGGAGTGAACAGGTCCTTTTTATCCTGTTTCACAGGAATGAGACCGACAGACTCACTCACCTGTTTAAATGTTCTGCTGCAGTGTGCATGACTCACCCTTGGCCTACATCATTTAGATGGAAAGTGCTGGGCAACGAAGGAATGGTGACTTTCCACTGGATAAATGAGTACCTGGGTTGGGTATAGTACTAGGGTGGCACAGTGCTGTGCAGTGCATTCATGGTGAGTGCATGCACTGTGTGCATATATACTTGCAAGGGATACATTACATGAGAGATATAGTACAGTGCAGTGTGAAAGCATGTGCTTGGTGTATGTGTGCTTGTGAAAAGTACATGTGAAAGGTGAAGGTTTGTGCAGTGTGCACATGGTGAATGTGTGTGCTGGCAGTGTGTGTGTTTGCAAGTAGCACACCATGATACAACACAGAAAATCTACAGTACTGAACACTGTGCACAGAAGGTATGTGTGGGCTGAATGTATGTCTATGATGTCAAAATGCATGGAGGTTAAAGTGCTGAATAATTATGTGTTATGTCCACAAACTGAGATCAAGTGTGCTTGCAATGGTACATTTCATGGAGGGTCCTGGGTTCCATTTTGGTAAGCCAATGCCTGCCTGGTGAAGACATGAGCAGTAGAGGAATTACCCCTAGACAGATTTGTGTATTGCTCTATTCCTGTCAGCTGGGTGGGGCACACTGGTTAAAGGAAAGAGAGAGACTTCTCCTGTACACTTTAAAGGGTGCTCTTTGATTCACTGAGAGATTTTTAGGCCTAGCCCTCTCTGTTGGGTCACCCCCAAACATTGTGCCTTTCACCCTCCTCTTTTTGCTGAATGTATTTTTGTTGGCCCTAGGAGTCTATGGGGTTTACCACAGCTAATCAGTGCTAAAGTGCTTATGATCTCTCCCCAAACCATGATAAAAGTGTTTTATATCCAGTTTGCATATTTAATTTACTTGTAAGTCCCTCGTGGAGTGGTATACTATAAACCCAAGGCCTGTGAATTAAATGCTACCGGTGGACCTGCATCACTTTTTGTGCCTTCCACCTAAGTGGCACTCTAAAACCTGTCCCAGGCCTCCCATTGCAGCCTGAATGCAGTGCTACACTGCCATGTTGACTTGGCATTTATACCCCCTTGCCCAGCCTTAAACTCCTCTTTTATTTTATAAAAGTCACACCTAATGTAGGTCATAGGTAGCCCATAGGGCAGTGTGTTGTGCAATTAAAAGGTAGGAAATATACTTTTAAGTTTAACATGTCCTAATAGTGGAAAACTCCCAAATTCGTTTTTCACTACCGTTAGGCCTACCCCACCCATAGGATAACATTTGGGATACCTTATTAGATTCAGTAAGCTGTAATTCCTAATAGAGAAGAGGTCTATATGCCACGTTTGGTACCTCTGGAATTGTAATGATAAACCCTTTTGAATGGTTAAGCTCGATTTTTCATTACAGTATTGAAAATGCCACTTTTAGAAAGCTGGCATTTTTCTCCCCTCAACCGTTTGTGCCTGCAGCCTATCTTTGGTCACATGACTGGGTGTATCTGACAGACATTGTGAATTCCTCTCAGACAGTCTCACAATGGTGGGATTAGGTGTGCCTCAATGGGCTATCAACCGGATTGTTGATGGGATTGAGCTGAGCACAGCCCACTTGTAGGCTGTGTTTTATCTCTTCTCAATAGGCCTGACAACCATGTATTGTCACTGCAGCGAACTCGACACCGGGGCAGGGGAGGCAGGAAGACCCATCCACTTCAAAGAACCTTTCCAGAAGCTCCTTCCAACTTTCAGGAGAATGGCACCAGGGTATAAAAATAGGACGATCAGACCCACTATTTAGTTCACTACTGAACCTGCAGAATGATTCTCAGAGGACTGCCTGCTTTTGTGACCTGCAGTGCACCCTGCCAGGCTGCTGTTGTACCCTGCAGAACCGCTTTGCTGCCTGAAGCCTGCCTTGGACCCTCAGAGACCAGCTCTGCCGTTGAGCCCTGCATCTACACCTGCACCCAGGACTACCAGAAGTGACTCCAGAAGCTAGTGTGCTGGCTTCCTCTTCAGAGCAACAAGGGGCACAACAGGCACCCACCACCATGAACCTGCACCTGGACCCAGCCGGAGTGAGTCCTGAACCTCCAAGGGGTCTCCATCCAAACCTGGGCCATTGGTTGTGGTGCTAAAGGTGCCCAGATGGCCAGATTCCAAAACTGATTTAGAGTTTGGCGGATGGGTTACTCCGTCACAAATATGGTAGATAACCTTCTGTCATATTACAATTTCCATAGGGAATAATGAAATCAGAATTCGGTGGACAGGATGTTCGTCACATTTGTGACGGAGTAGCCCCGTCCACCAAACTGTAGATCAGGCCCTTAGACAAAGTTTGGTCAAAAAGTGGACCAGAAGAAGACCGGGATCAACCTGCTTGTCCATCCGCCCATGGTACATCACCGGTCAGATTGACTTGGCTGCTTTTCCTGCCATGTTCTTCTCCATAGCAGCAAATCCGTCTCAGCGGTACTTCGCTAAAAATGTATCCGACTGCATCGATCTGTCTTCTGCTAGTGCCTACTGCTTTGTGCCTCTGTAAATGTTGATTTCCATTTTGGCAGCTAAGTCCGAAGGTAAAAATCTTCACTGCTGCTTCGCTGTTTGCCCATCGGATAATGAAGCCCCCTTCTCAGACACATCTGCAGCATTGTCCCACTAAATGTCTACCTTCTCAGACATTTTTCTTCAGAAATCTTTCTAAGTCCAAAGGTTAGCATTGAACGGCCCAAATCCCCATCTTGAATCTGAACCGTGCTCTGTTGTGGTCAGCCTTAACTTTCAACTTTGACCCGGTTTCACGCAACTAGATGTTCGCATTTGGTGCTTGATCTTTTAGGTGCTAGATTTCACTTTAAACTTTAAAAATTCATAACTCCAGTTCTACTGATTGCCTATTTGTTGTTTCAGTATTAAATAATTTATTTAAATTTACTCTGCTTTTCTAAACTGGTTTGGGATTTTTCTTGTGTTGTGTTTCCACTTTATTACAGTTTGAGTGATGCCCAAATAATTTACACATTACCTCCAAGTTTAGCCGGACTGCTTTTTGTGCCAAGCTACCCAGGGTTAAGCACAGGTTAATTTAGGGACTTTTTGTGGTTCACTCTGCTAGGGATTGGGGCTGTTGCTTGATCAGGGCTCACACCCCAGTCAAATAACAACCCAATTTCCTACATTAGTGGCAGCGGCAGGATAGGGACTTGTGTTTGTGCAGTACCATACAGTGATTTATGTATGTTAAACATAAATCCCAGATAAAGAATTTGGGATCAGAGTTTATATCTTTTTAAATTGTCCTTGATTTGCCCTATTTTTCCTTTTTCCAAATTTGATTACTGCCTCATACTTTTTGAGCCTGTGAATCTTGCGTGCCACGAGTGAGGTGGATATCAATGCCATTGAGAGCTACAGCATGGCTGAGCTGAGGAAGCTGTGCATGGAGATAGGACTAAGGACCTAAGGGTTATCCAAAGTTAGATTACGAGATAACCCTTAAAGCCTGGGAGGAGGACAGGGGAGGGAGGACCCAGCACAGGATCATGAGTAACCAGGAGAGCCCAGCTCAACACCAGCTGAGGACCTGGATGACCTAGATGTCCATGATGGGGCAGGGAGCAGTGTGTCTGCTAGGGTTCTGACCTCACAGGAGCTAATGGATAGGAAAGAGAAGAAACTCAAAATGGAGCTATCCAAGATGGAAGGGTCTTGGAGGAAAAGAGACTGGCAATGCAGGGGAGGAGGATGGACCATGAGCTCAGTCTCAGTGAGCTGGTCTTGACAGCCAAGCAGATGGATTCCAGCAGTAATGGTGGCGGCATATCAACAGTGTCCAATATAGAGCTGAGAGCCCGCATACCAAAAGACCTGGGGCCCAGTTATATGGTGTGAGATGGCATAAATAAGCGGTTCCCAATGTATGAAGTAGCTTTGAGGGTACACAGGGTGCCAGGGGAATACTGGGAGGGTAGCTTGTAAAGGGATGTGCCCAAGGTGGGAAGGGACAGACTCCTAACACTAGAGGTAAAGGCCCAGACCAAGTATGCCCCCATGAAGGCCGTTCTTCTTAGCAAATTTAGGCTGCCCCTGAGAAATACAGGCAAAGGTTCACGGGCAGCCCCATATTCCCAAATCAGTCCCAGGTAGACTTCGTAGATTACTCCTGCAGGGCTCTGAAGGGCTGGGCGAGGGGCAGCAAGGTAGATTATTTTAATGGGCTGTACAACCTGATTTTGAGGGAGCACATGCTCAATACTTGTTTTTACAGCTGGTAGGTATCAAGCTTGTTGACCCCAAAAAGGGGGTGGGGGGTGACTCCAAGACGGGTGGTCAGGTTTCCTCCAGCAGAGTGAGTGGGAGGTCAAGGGAGACCCAGACAAGACTCAGGTTAAGGGGGAAGAATAGGGTTCCCATGCTCCTTCTGAGAAGGAGGAAGGTTCTGGTGTGGGGTGGGGCAGGGCATCCCTTTTCCAGCTCCAGCTGCTCTGCTTGCTTTCAACTAGGACACAAGCAGGAGGATCTGTCTTCCTAAAGAAACCACCCACTGGTGGGAACCCTACACAAGTTGCCCATGTGGCCAAAGGGAGATGTATTCGCCAGGGGCAAGAGATAGATCATGCCGTAGTCTCCCTTATATGGGTAGTGAACTCAGAGGGTCGATTGGAGATTCCTGAGGGTGTGCTTTGTTACTTCTACCAAGTCAAGGTGAAGGGGGTCCCTGTCACTGCTCTGAGGGACACCTGGGCCAGCCAGACCATGGTAGTGGAAAGCCTAGTCTCTCCAGAGCAGTACAATGGTCAGGTGTAGAGTAACCCAGGCCAAGGGGCAGGAATATCTCTGCCCCATGACCCTGGTATCCCTGAAGTGGGGTGGACAGATGACCCAGAGAAGGGTCATAGTTAGTCCCCAGATAACCATTGACTGTATTTTGGGAAATGAGTTGCCAACGGTGATGGAAGAGTTAAGAAATGCAGTCGCCCAGGGCACCCTGAAAGCTCAAACATCTGGGTGTTCCACTCCCGAACGGAGGGCACAGAGGTCAAGATGGAGGGGTAGGATGAGGAAGGACTCACTCTTGAATCCTATTCAGCCTTAGGGTACAGATCCTGGGCAGAGTGACCAGTCTCCGGCTACCACCGCTGGACTGGTTGGGGAGGGGTGAGAGTGGGAGAAGGGTACCTAACACCTGGGGCTTTTGCCCCCCGCTCTGAGAAACCTCAGAGGTCAGAGGTCCTGGGGAAGATTGGGACCTAACTCTTGACACCGCTGCATTGTGGTCAGCCTTAACTTTCAACTTTGACCTAGTCTAACATGACTAGATGTCTGTGGTTGGCATTTTGATCCTTTAGGTGCTAGATTTCATTTTAAACTTTAAAAATTCTTAATTCTGGTTCTACTGATCGGATTTTTGTCATTTTTGTGTCATTGATTTATTAAAATGTACTCTATTTTTCTAAATTGGTTTGGGATTTTTCTTGTGTTGATTTTCCACTTTATTACTGTTTGTGTGGTGCCTTAATACTTGCTTGATACCCCAGTCAACCATCTATGGAATCTCTCATATAGATCACAAGAAAGAGTCCTGGACAAATCTCAGGAACAGTTCAGGCTGATAAGGGAATCATACAGAGTTAGGCTTGGAGCCCGGGATTAACTTTTTGATTCACGTATCACTGTGGCTGACATCGAGGTGTGAACTGTAGTCAATCCCATGGCCTGAGTTGTGAGACTATCAGCTTCAGAGTCACTCCTGGTGTGACAGACAGCCTTTCAAGCTGTAGAACAGAAAAGAGAAGTGTGTACATCAAAATAAGCAACTCCCCAACCTAAAACCTCAAACACCCAGACCCTAAATCACATTTAGGGGGTTATTACAACTTTGGAGGAGGTGTTAATCCGTCCCAAAAGTGACGGTAAAGTGACGGATATACCACCAGCCGTATTACGAGTCCATTATATCCTATGGAACTCGTAATACAGCTGGTGGTATATCCGTCACTTTACCGTCACTTTTGGGACGGATTAACACCTCCTCCAAAGTTGTAAATAACCCCCTTAGTGTCTACAAATGAGCTACAAGAAGGGGAAGTTGAGACCCTAAAATTTCCCATCTGCCAAGCAGCCAGTAACCAGGAATGGGTGCCTAGGCCAGCTAGTCTTCATGCTGGGTGATGGGACTTCACCCAGGGAAACCAAGAGCCTCTGCTCTGGAGCCTAGTGCACAAGTACCTGCCTGCTTTATAAGACATGGTGTCCCCTGTAAGGGAAGGAAAAAGCAATAGAGGGAGCTAGGTCCAGTGGGGAGCCTACCAAGAGGACTCCCTTGTGCGATGTGTGATTAGGCGACCAGTGCACTGAGCGAGTTGTTACCCCTGTGCAGGAACATGTTACATATGTGCAGGATCAAATTTGCGAACCCAGTATGCCAGGCGAGGGCTGCTGTGGACTTAGTTGAGAGCTGAGTGTCGTGCAGGGATCGTGAAAACTTTACCTTCTAGTTATGGTGACCCTGTATATCTGGAGTAGCCACTGTGGAAGCAATTGGTGCTGACGAAGCGACAAGACCTATGCAGGTCTTAGCGGTGATCATAAATGCCAGGAAAGTATTCCGTTGTAGGGGTGTCTTCACAGTGAAGACCGATGCCTTGCCAATGGGTACCATGGGAGCCCTGTATGTCAGGAGGGGTTGTCGGATCCAGGTACTCTGAAATTCGGGCCATCACCCGGAAAACTGAAGTTGCGACCTACATGTCGAAAAGAAGCACGGAAGCCTGCCCTGACCTGTCCCATGGATTCAGGGGGACGTAGAGAGGACAGTGCCCTTTCATCAGGACTAGGTGAAGAGCACCAGGATCAATACACCTCAACCCCTGTTTGGGGAGCATTGAACGTAATGGGCCAACAGAAGCCAGGAGCACTTCCAATGACTGTTGGAGCAGGCTGTGCAGCTCAGAGAGAGCCTGCTGGGTGTTGCTGCACTTCCTGCATGCAGACCAACTTAGCAGAGCAGGACTGGGCCATTGCAGATGCCTGCTTTCAGGGCATCCACTGAGAAGCAGATCACTTCCTTGCTTCCTCACTGCTGGGATGGGTAAGACTTAATACATGTCTCCTGTCCTTTCGTGGACTCGCTGCCAAGGGTGCTGTGGCATCACAGTCACCTTTGACTGCTTTGTAAGAGTCAGAGTGGACTCTTGAATAAGTCCTACTAGTGAGCATTCCCTGGATGCAGCCACCTGTAAATTGGTAATAACCCCTACCACATTTCAAGAAGAGTGTAGTACAGGGACTTGCTGGTTAAACACTAGAGCTTGAGAATGTCGTATTACTTATTTGAATGCCTAGAGTTATAAATAAAATATTTTGCTTTATTATACAGTGATTATTGAACCACCTGTCCTGTCTGTGGTCCCTCAATATTCTTTATAAATACCTGAAAAAGATACCTGAGATTAACAGTAACTAGTGTGCAAGCACTGCCTGACATTTTTTTAAACAAGTCCCAGAGAACTGGCTTGACAAGCAGACCTGTGATTTTTGTGATACTGGTGTTGTCGGTTTTGGAGTGCAGCTCATTTGCTAGACCCTGCATTGTTTTATCACCTGAAAAATCCAGATCAAGCTAGAGTGCAGGCTTCCAGAACACCAGTAAGCACCTATAGCACTTAGCATGCAAACAGAGAATGACCCACCCTCTTTCACAGCCATGGAATGGAATCGTCCCTGGACCCATAAGCAAGCAAAAGGGTATGCATTTGCTATGTGCCTTAACAATGAGGGAATCAGAGGAGGACTTGTTTTCAGTATTTTGTGGAAGCAGAAATCGGTGCTTCTGACTTAGAATTGTGCTCACACATCATGATTGATGTCCTATTCTGAAAATTAAGTTTGGGTTTACGACCATCTATGGGATCTCTCTCATTTATTATCCTCTGATTTTAGTCACAGATGCATTATTCATTTTGGGAGAAAGTCCTCCGCACCATATGTGGAAAGAGACATTTGCCTCCTGAATGTGGTTAGTGAATGTTAAATATCTTCAGATAAACTATACATTCTGAACCCTGTGCATAGAGTAAATCTCCCTCTTTGGAAGCCTTCATGAACCACAACTAAAATCAGCTCCGGATTACTTTTAGATAACGAATATAGCTGCACAGAGGTCATCTCACAGTGAATACATTTGTTAGCGCGTCTGACCTTAATAAGTAAACCTACAAGGGACGCGAATAGGTTGATGAACCTTTTGACTCGCAATTAAGATGTTCTTACCATAGATCCAGTACAAAATCAATACGCAATAATCAATAATCATTAGTAACCAATAAATCAATAGTCAGTAATTGTCACTCACCATGACCTTTCAGTCATGAATAACCACACCTTTAGTAAAGTTTAGAATGTTTATTCCCCTATATTAACAATGCTAAGGTCATGTATGTTAATCTCAAAATCAAATGAAACATATACAGAAACAATACTAGTTGTCCAAACTGGTGGAAGAAACACAATCTAATCAAAGCTTGAACTACAACACATTCTATGGTTATGGTGCAAATCAATAACAAAGTCAGCTGCGTCAACGTTATAACATACATGGAATTCAGCAGAGAAATTCATCAAGCATTAGTCCCTGTTATCGTAAGTCATTAGTGAGAATCCTTAACTAACATTAAATTAGCATCAGCATGTTGGGCTTCAGCAAAGCAGAGTCAGTCTTTGTCCTCAGGACATCAGTCGATCAGCAAGTGTAGGAGGCTGGCCTGGCTTATAGTGGGTACCTTGTGATACTTACACCTTGTGCCAGGTCCAGTTACCCCTTAATAGTAGAATAGAGGTGTTTCTAGCAGCTTAGGCTGTTAGAGGTAGCTATGGCAAAGCAGCTTAGACTCAACTAAGAGACATGCAAAGCTCCTACTATACCACTTATATCATATAGCTCAATATCATAAGAAAACACAATACTCAGAGTTACTAAAAATAAAGGTACTTTATTTTAGTGACAATATGCCAAAAGTATCTCAGAGGATACCCTCACTTAGGAGGTAAGTAACATACACAAATTATATGTACACAAACCTAAAACAGGTAAGTAACAGTAAGAAAAGTAGTGCAAACAATGTAGAATCACAATAGGATGCAATAGGTAGACATAGGCCTAGGGGCAACACAAACCATATACTCCAAAACTGGAATGCGAATCACGAATGGACCCCAAACCTATGGGAAATTGTAGAGGGTCGTTGGGACTGTGAGAAAACAGTAAGGGTGTCCAAAATACCCCACCCCAAGACCCTGAAAAGTAGGAGTAAAGTTACCCTACTACCCCAGAAAGACACAATAGTCGTGACAGGGGATTCTGAAAAACACTGAAGACGGATTCCTGGACCTGAGGACCTGTAAAGGACGGGGACCAAGTCCAAGAGTCACAAAAGTGTCCGGGGGGGGCAGGCGCCCACCCAACCCCGGATAAAGGTACAAAAGGGCTGCCTCCGGGTGGAAGAAGCCGAAGATTCTGCAACAACGAAAAGGGCTAGGAACTTCTCCTTTGGATGAAAGATGTCCCACAGCGTGCTGGAGGTTGCAGAAGTGTTTCCAGGCAGAAATACCGCAAACAAGCCATGCTAGCTGCAAGAGTCGCGGTTGAGGTTTGTGGGTGCTGCTGGGGACCAGGAAGGATCAGGATGTCGCCCCTTGGAGGAGGAGACAGAGGGGGCGCTCAGCAACTCGGAGCCCACGCAGAAGCACGCAGCACCCGCAGAAGTACCGGAGCAGGCACTTAAAAGGTCTGAGGACAGCGGTCGACTCAGAGTCACAAAGGAGGGTCCCACATCGGAGTCCAACTCAGCGAGTTGGGCAATGCAGGACGGAGTGCTGGGGACCCAGGCTAGGCTGTGCACAAAGGAAGTCCTGGAAAAGAGCACGGAAGCCGGAGCAGCTGCAAATCACGCAGTACACAGGTTTGCTGTCTGGCGTGGGGAGGCAAGGACTTACCTCCACCAAATTTGGACAGAAGGGCCACTGGACTGTGGGAGACACTTGGACCCAGCTACTGTGTTCCAGGGACCACGCTCGTCAGGATGAGAGGGGACCCAGAGGACTGGTGATGCAGAAGTTTGGTGCCTGCGTTGGCAGGGGGAAGATTCCATCGACCCACGGGAGATTTCCTCTTGGCTTCCAGTGCAGGGTGAAGGCAGACACCCCTCCGAGCATGCACCACCAGGAAACAGTCGAGAAAGCCGGCAGGATGAGGCACTACAATGTTGCTGGTAGTCGTCTTGCTACTTTGTTGCAGTTTTGCAGGCGTCCTGGAGCAGTCAGCGGTCGCTTCTTGGCAGAAGTCGAAGAGGGAAGTGCAGAGGAACTTTGGTGAGCTCTTGCATTCGTTATCTGAGGAATAGCCCAGAGGAGGGACCCTAAATAGCTAAAAAAGGAGGTTTGGCTACCAAGAAAGGAGGCTTGGCTACTGAAAGAGGTAAGCACCTATCAGGAGGGGTCTCTGACGTCACCTGCTGGCAATGGCCACTCAGAGCAGTCCATTGTGCCCCAACACCTCTGAATCCAAGATGGCAGAGGTCTGGGACACACTGGAGGAGCTCTGGGCAGCTCCCGTGGGAGGTACTGGTCAGGGGAGTGGTCACTCCCCTTTCCTTTGTCCAGTTTCGTGCCAGAGCAGGGCTGGGGGATTCCTGAACCAGTGTAGACTTGCTTATGCAGAGATGGGCACCATCTGTGCCCATCAAAGCATTTCCAGAGGCTGGGGGAGGCTACTCCTCCCCAGCCCTTCACACCTATTTCCAAAGGGAGAGGGTGTAATACCCTCTCTCAGAGGAAATCCTTTGTTCTGCCTTCCTGGGACCAGGCTGCCAAGGCCCCAGAGGGACAGAATCCTGTCTGAGGGGTTGGCAGCAGCTGCAGTGGAGACCCCGGAAAGGCAGTTTGGCAGTACCCAGGTTCTGTGCTAGAGACCCGGGGATGCATGGCCATGTTCGGCGTTACCATTGTGACGCTACACATAGGTAGTGACCTATGTGTAGTGCACGCGTGTAATGGTGTCCCCGCACTCACAAATTCTGGGGAATTTGCCCTGAACAATGTGGGGGCACCTTGGCTAGTGCCAGGGTGCCCACACTAAGTAACTTGGCACCTAACCTTCACCCAGTGAGGGTTAGACATATAGGTGACTTATGAGTTAGTTATGTGCATTGAAAAATGGCTGTGAAATAACGTGGACGTTATTTCACTCAGGCTGCAGTGGCAGTCCTGTGTAAGAATTGTCTGAGCTCCCTATGGGTGGCAAAAGAAATGCTGCAGCCCATAGGGATCTCCTGGAACCCCAATACCCTGGGTATCTAGGTACCATATACAAGGGAATTATAAGGGTGTTCCAGTGTGCCAATGAGAATTGGTGAAGATAGTCACTAGCCTGCAGAGACAGTTGTGAAAGCAGAGAGAGCATAAACACTGAGGTTCTGGTTAGCAGAGCCTCAGTGATACAGTTAGGCACCACACAGGGAACACATACAGGGCATACATTATGAGCACTGGGGTCCAGCCTGGCAGGATCCCAGTGACACATGGGCAAGAACAAACGTACATACAGTGAAAATGGGGGTAACATGCCAGGCAAGATGGTACTTTCCTACAGCAAGGCATCAGGATTCAGCATCAGAATTTAAGAAAGGGCAAAGTCTTTAGCATTGAAGTTAAGCACACCTCTAGTCAAGACGCATAAGAAAGTAATAACCTTTTGTTCAGAAAAATGGGCAGTAAGCTGTCTTTTCTCTCAGAATGAGCTCTCTTCCCTCTGTGCAGTGTCGCTAAGTTAAAGCCACCAAACTTTCCCCCAAATCCCTATTGGTCAGTTAATTGAATGTTTGCACTCTGTCCAATAAAACTAATATCCCAAATCTATTAATTCTAATATTTTTCCATTCCCATATTGTTGATTGGTTCGTCTTGTGATGTCCTCATTATCCGGCTTATCAGGTAACAATATTGTTGCAGGTTCTACCCTAGTCAGTATCTTCATTGTTCTTGTCCTGGCAAAGTCCGTCTCACACACACTATACATAAAATGTTGCATTAGCAAGAACATCATCTCCTAGCAGTTGGTTCTCACGAAAAGCTTCCGTTATGAGCACATTTAAACAACACAATAGTAATTCACAGTTTAACTTCTTGGTCAGCTATTTTATTAAATACTAAGAAACACAGCTTTTACATGAGGCCTGGCAAGTAGGCCAAGACACTCGCTAAGTTAAGGCCTACAATTAATAAAGCTAAGGCTTACTGCATAACCCTTAATATGACATATTACTGCATTAGTCTAACATATATTCAACATTTCATAATATTTAATCATTGATTAGTACATTTCGTTATCATTGGTGGCCATTCTTTGTAATCACATTTTCAAATGCATGCATTATTTTTCTATGTTATTATATGTTCGGTGGCATGTGTAGCTGCAGATACACATGTTGTGCATAGTCCGCCGTCTGGTGTTGGGTCGGAGTGTTACAAGTTGTTTTTCTTTGAAGAAGTCTTTTCGAGTCACGAGACCGAGGGACGACTCCTCCTTTGTTCCATTGCGCATGGGCCTCGACTCCATGTTAGATTGTTTTTTTCCGCCATCGGGTTCGGACGTGTTCCTTTTTGCTCCGGGTTTCGGGACGGAAAGATAGTCAAAACTTCGGAAAACTACGTCGGTATTGTTTAGTTCGGTATCAGGTTAGAATAGAATCGACACCGAATCGTGAAGAGCTCCGGTAGCCCTTCGGGGTAATTTCGTTCCCCCGTCGGGGCCTGGTCGGCCCGACCGCGTGCAACATCGACACTGATGGAACGGACCCCGTTCCGATTCTGTCCTAAATGCCACAATAAATATCCATATACAGACCAACATTTGGTCTGTAACTTGTGCCTGTCGCCCGAGCACAGGGAAGAGACGTGTGAGGCCTGTCGTGCGTTTCGATCCCGAAAAACGCTCCGTGACCGGCGAGCCAGAAGATTGCAGATGGCGGCCACGCCGACAGGACAACGAGGGTTCGAGGAACAAGGAGAAGAAGAGGAAGCCTTCTCCATTCATGAATCGGACTCGGAAGAATTCGACGTCGAAGAAACCGTGAGTAAGACGTCGAAGCAAGCACCACACAAGAAAACAGACAAGGCCCAGGGGACGCCACTGCCAACAGGCCATGGCTCAACCCATAAAAAAGGTGACCGTCCATCGGCACCGAAAAAGGCCGAACCGGTGCCGAGATCGTCCGACTCGGGTCGAGACACAGGCACGCAGCAATCTCTGGACCGAGACAGTGCTGCCGAAAAAGATCGACGCCGAGACAGCGGAACCGAAGCTGCTCGACGCAGAGACAGCGGCACCGAGGATGATCGACGCCGAGAAGGCTCGACTCCGAAAAAGAGGAAATTCTCCTCGGAGCCGAAAACAAGCAAAGACACAGTTTCGGTGCCAAGACGACCGGCAACCGAACCGACTGCCAGCTCATATTCAGAGGAACAATCACTGTCCTCTCAAATGCGCAAACACAGATTTGAGGAAGAGTTGCAGTCCACTGACGTGGACCACACACAAAAGCGGATCTTCATACAAAGTGGGACAGGGAAAATCAGTACCCTTCCCCCAATCAGGAGAAAAAGGAGACTCTAGTTCAAAACACAGGAACAAACACCACAAACAAAAGTGGTTAAAACGGTAACCCCGCCACCCTCTCCTCCACCTGTGACTCATATATCACCGGCACAGACTCCGTCACATTCACCGGCTCATACCACCATGAGCCAAGATGACCAAGATGCTTGGGACCTATACGACGCCCCAGTATCAGACAATAGTCCTGAGTCGTACCCTACCAAGCCCTCACCACCTGAGGACAGCACAGCGTATGCACAGATGGTAGCTAGGGCAGCAGAGTTCCATAACGTGTCGTTACACGCAGAACCTGTCGAGGATGACTTCCTTTTCAACACCCTCTCTTCCACCCATAGCACCTACCAAAGCCTGCCTATGCTTCCAGGAATGCTAAGGCACGCAAAGCAGATCTTCAAAGAACCTGTCAAGAGTAGAGCGATAACTGCAAGGGTGGAGAAGAAATCTAAAGCACCGCCCACGGACCCTACTTTTATCACCTCACAGCTGCCACCAGATTCAGTCGTGGTAGGGGCAGCTCGCAAGAGAGCCAACTCGCACACATCAGGCGAGGCACCACCTCCGGATAAGGAGAGCCGCAAGTTCGACGCAGCTGGGAAAAGGGTCGCAGTACAAGCTGCAAACCAGTGGCGCATCGCCAACTCTCAGGCGCTCCTAGCGCGATATGATAGAGCCCATTGGGACGAGATGCAGCATCTCATCGAGCATCTACCCAAGGAATTTCAAAAACGGGCAAAACAAGTGGTTGAAGAGGGACAAAACATCTCCAATAACCAAATACGCTCCTCTATGGACACAGCGGACACAGCTGCAAGAACAATAAATACCGCAGTAACCATTAGAAGGCACGCATGGTTGCGCACATCTGGCTTTAAACCGGAAATACAGCAAGCGGTGCTCAATATGCCGTTCAATGAACACCAATTGTTTGGACCCGAAGTCGACACGGCAATTGAGAAATTGAAAAAGGACACTGACACAGCCAAGGCCATGGGCGCACTCTATTCCCCGCAGGGCAGAGGCACTTTCGGCACCTTCCGCAAAACAACCTTCAGAGGGGGGTTTCGGGGTCAAGCCACACAAGCCAGCACCTCACAATCAACACCGTCTACATACCAGGGACAGTACCAAAGGGGAGGCTTTCGGGGCCAGTACAGAGGAGGACCATTCCCTAGAAACCGGGGAAAATTTCAAAGTCCAAAAACCCCTCCAACCAAACAGTGACTCACAAGTCACTCAACCCCTTCACACAACACCAGTGGGGGGAAGACTAAGTCAGTTTTACAAATCTTGGGAGGATATAACAACAGACACTTGGGTCTTAGCAATTATCCGACATGGTTATTGCATAGAATTTTTCCAACTCCCTCCAGATGTCCCACCAAAAACACAGAATATGTCCAAACAACATCTAGACCTTCTAGAACTAGAAGTTCAAGCATTACTGCAAAAGGACGCAATAGAATTGGTACCATGTACACAAAAAAACACGGGAGTTTACTCACTGTACTTTCTAATACCAAAAAAGGACAAAACCCTGAGACCAATCCTAGATCTCAGAACACTAAACACCTACATCAAATCAGACCACTTTCACATGGTCACGCTACAAGACGTGTTACCACTGCTAAAGCAACAAGACTACATGACAACCTTAGATCTAAAGGACGTGTATTTCCACATACCGATACATCCCTCGCACAGGAAATACCTAAGGTTCGTATTCAAAGGAATACATTACCAATTCAAAGTGTTGCCGTTCGGTATAACAACCGCACCAAGAGTATTTACAAAATGCCTGGCAGTAGTAGCTGCACACATCAGAAGGCAGCAAATACACGTATTCCCGTACCTAGACGATAGGCTAATCAAGACCAACTCCCTAACAAAGTGTTCACACCACACGGATTATGTCATACAAACCCTCTACAAACTCGGTTTCTCCATCAACTATACAAAATCTCACATTCTGCTGTGCAAAACACAGCAATACTTAGGAGCAACAATCAACACAACAAAGGGAATAGCCACTCCAAGTCCACAAAGGGTTCAAAATTTTCACAAGGTTATACAAGCCATGTATCCAACACAAAAGATACAGGCAAAGATGGTATTAAAACTCCAAGGCATGATGTCCTCATGCATAGCCATTGTCCCAAACGCAAGACTGCACATGAGGCCCTTACAACAGTGCCTAGCATCACAATGGTCACATGCACAGGGTCACCTTCTAGATCTGGTGTTGATAGACCGCCAAACATACATCTCGCTTCTATGGTGGAACAGTATAAATTTAAACAAGGGGCGGCCTTTCCAAGACCCAGTGCCACAATACGTGATAACAACAGATGCTTCCATGACAGGGTGGGGAGCACACCTCAGTCAACACACCATCCAAGGACAATGGGACGTACATCAAACAAAGCTGCATATAAATCACCTCGAATTGTTAGCAGTATTCCTAGCGTTGAAAGCATTTCAACCCATCATAACCCACAAATACATTCTTGTCAAAACAGACAACATGACAACAATGTATTATCTAAACAAACAAGGGGGAACACACTCGACACAACTGTGCCTCCTGGCACAAAAGATATGGCAATGGGCAATTCACAACCACATTCGCCTAATAGCACAATTTATTCCAGGGATCCAAAATCAACTAGCAGACAATCTCTCTCGAGATCACCAACAGGTCCACGAATGGGAGATTCACCCCCAAATTCTAAACACTTACTTCAAGATTTGGGGAACACCTCAAATAGACCTATTTGCAACAAAAGAGAACGCAAAATGCCAAAACTTCGCATCCAGGTACCCACACACGCAGTCTCAAGGCAATGCTCTATGGATGAACTGGTCAGGGATATTTGCGTACGCTTTTCCCCCTCTCCCTCTCCTTCCATATCTAGTAAACAAATTGAGTCAAAACAAACTCATACTAGTAGCACCAACATGGGCAAGACAACCTTGGTACACAACACTACTAGACCTGTCAGTAGTACCCCATGTCAAGTTACCCAACAGGCCAGATCTGTTAACTCAACACAAACAACAGATCAGGCATCCAAACCCAGCATCGCTGAATCTAGCAATCTGGCTCCTGAGATCCTAGAATTCGGACATTTAAACCTCACCCAAGAATGTATGGAAGTCATAAAACAAGCTAGAAGACCATCCACTAGACACTGCTACGCAAGCAAATGGAAAAGATTTGTTTGCTACTGCCATAATAAGCAAGTTCAACCATTACATGCATCTCCAAAGGATGTAGTGGGATACTTACTACATTTACAGAAATCAAATCTATCCTTCTCTTCCATAAAAATACACCTCGCAGCAATATCTGCATACCTGCAGATTACCCATTCAACTTCACTATTTAGGATACCTGTCATTAAAGCGTTTATGGAAGGCCTAAAAAGAATTATACCACCAAGAACACCACCTGTTCCTTCATGGAACCTCAACATCGTCTTAACAAGACTCATGGGCCCACCTTTTGAACCCATGCACTCTTGCGAAATGCAATTCTTAACGTGGAAGGTTGCATTTCTCATTGCCATCACATCTCTAAGAAGAGTAAGTGAAATTCAGGCGTTTACTATACAAGAACCTTTTATTCAAATACACAAAAATAAGGTAGTCCTAAGAACCAATCCTAAATTTTTACCAAAAGTTATTTCACCGTTCCACTTAAATCAAACGGTAGAACTACCAGTGTTCTTTCCACAGCCAGACTCAGTAGCTGAAAGGGCACTACATACATTAGACATCAGAAGAGCATTAATGTACTACATTGACAGAACAAAAGAAATTAGGAAAACAAAACAACTGTTTATTGCATTTCAAAAACCTCATACAGGAAACCCAATATCAAAACAAGGTATAGCCAGATGGATAGTTAAGTGCATCCAAACCTGCTACCTCAAAGCAAAGAGAGAGCTGCCCATTACACCAAGGGCACATTCAACCAGAAAGAAAGGCGCTACCATGGCCTTCCTAGGAAACATTCCAATGAACGAGATATGTAAGGCAGCCACATGGTCTACGCCTCACACATTTACTAAGCACTACTGTGTAGACGTGCTATCCGCACAACAAGCCACAGTAGGTCAAGCCGTACTAAGAACTTTATTTCAGACTACTTCCACTCCTACAGGCTGAGCCACCGCTTTTGGGGAGATAACTGCTTACTAGTCTATGCACAACATGTGTATCTGCAGCTACACATGCCACCGAACTGAAAATGTCACTTACCCAGTGTACATCTGTTTGTGGCATTAGTCGCTGCAGATTCACATGTGCCCACCCGCCTCCCCGGGAGCCTGTAGCCGTTTGGAAGTTATCTTAAACATTTGTACATTTGTAAATATATTACTTAAACCTTATTTGGTACATACTTATTCAATCCATTGCATGGGCACTATTACTAACATACACAACTCCTACCTCACCCTCTGCGGGGAAAACAATCTAACATGGAGTCGACGCCCATGCGCAATGGAACAAAGGAGGAGGAGTCCCTCGGTCTCGTGACTCGAAAAGACTTCTTCGAAGAAAAACAACTTGTAACACTCCGACCCAACACCAGACGGCGGACTATGCACAACATGTGAATCTGCAGCGACTAATGCCATGAACAGATGTACACTGGGTAAGTGACATTTTCATTTCTACACAAACTTATTATTCAAAATACATACACTCATTAATGATTTTTATTAAAACACCTGCGCTAGCACATTTCACAACATTTCTGAGTACTTGTGGTTTGCACCTTGCCTGGGTAAGCAAAAGGAAATCACTAGTGGGAAGTCATGCTTTACGTGCTCCTCTGCTTCTTATTTCATTTATAGATTTTAGACCGTTCATGCATACTTGCTGAAATGTTGCATGCATTTTTATATTTCAAATCAAACATAGTAAAATCTAATTTTAAATGTAACCAGTATAGATAAGGAAAATGTAGAAAAACAAATGAGGAAGAAAATTAAAAATATTTTAAGTTTACAAAGTCTGTAGTTTGAAAATATAATAGTTGTAAAACAGGGTAAACAATAGGTGATAAGAACAGGGTGATGCCCTCCGGACACTTTCGTGACTCTTGGACTTGGTCCCCTTCCTTTGCAGGTCCTCAGGTCTAGGAATCCGTCTTCAGTGCTTTGCAGTGAGTTGTGGTCTTTGCAGGATCTCATATCACAACTTTAGTGTGTTTCTGGGGAAGTAGGGTAATTTTACTCCTACTTTTCAGGGTCTTGGGGTGGGGTATCTTGGACACCCTTGTGATTTCTTACACTCCCAGCGACCCTCTACACACTACACTAGGCCTGGGGTCGCTAAGTGGTATGCATTCTACTTTTAGAGTATATGGTTTGTGTTGCCTTAGGCCTATGGCATCCTATTGTATTCTAGTGTTTGCACTACTTTTCTAACTGTTTACTTACCTAATTTTGGTTTGTGTGTATATTTTGTGTATTTTACTTACCACCTAAGGGAGTATATCCTCTGAGATATTTTTGGCACATTGTCACTAAAATAAAGTACCTTTATTTTTAGTAACTCTGAGTATTGTGATTCTTATGATATAGTGCTATATGATATCAGTGGTATGGTAGGAGCTTTGCATGTCACCTAGTTCAGCCTAAACTGCTCTGCTATAGCTACCTCTATCAGCCTAAGCTGCTAGAACACTACTAATCTACTAGTAAGTGATAACTGGACCTGGCACAAGGTGTAAGTACCACCAGGTACCCACTACAAGAAGTATAAGAAAATCAGGACCAACAGCACTCAGAATTTACACTTAATCACCCACCACCCTACCAGTAGCTGTCTCGGTGCCACAGTAATGACATATGCCTAGAGATTGATTAAAAGTGAGACAGAGCTTCAATTAAAAGGTTTCCCAGTGCTCAAAGGAGGTTGCTTAGAAAGGCAAAGTTTAGAAATCTGTCGAGCACCAGAAGACTGGAGCTTTCTTAAAAGTCAGAACTGGTGGTTCCCGAAGGCAATGAAAGCCAGGTGCCTCAGGATGGAACCTAATGGTTATGTTAAATTACTACAAAATATATGAAATCCACCTTTTACAGTGTGTGGAGGAGATTAAAGTACAGTGCTGAAAATCCATGTATTGTTGCTATCTAGTGTGGGCTGTTATAGAAATGTCAGTCTTTGAGGTCAAAAGGATAAACTCCCTGCGAAAAAGACACATTCTCCAAGGGCAAAAACAGCTGAGTAATAGCCAAAGTACTGTGCTTAACAGAGAATGACTCTTCCCTCACAATGAAATGGGGAACGTCAGCGACTTGATGTGAAGCGCACAGTGAAAGGTGAGTACCATCCTCCTCCCTTTCCCTGCTGGCCACCAGGGCATGGCCTCTGTGATAGCAGGACTGCATAGAATATAAAGTGAATATCTGCTGTATTTTCACACATATGTCTACAGATTAGTAACATAGACTCCAAATGAGTGCAAGGAATATCACTAAGACAGACAATGCCCCCCTCCCCAAATGTCACACTCTTTCACCAGAATCCTGCCCCACGAGACAGGCCAAGAAGACGTCAGCTCAGGGACTAGAGGACTGTCCATTTGGCACCATTGAGTCTATGTTAGACAAAGTCTTAGGCACTATTGAGGCTCTTGAGAGGCCCAGGAAGCAAAAATCAACACTTATGTGACTAGCTTGGCCCTCCTGCAAGAAGACCTAAAAACAGCTGGTGGAGAAAGTGTGCATAAATGAAACAAGAATAGCTAAACTGTCCCCAGTTGTCAATGGCCTAGACAAAAGAGCAACAGAGTTAACTGGAAGACTGCATAAATTAGAAAAACAAACTGAAAACGCTACCTGAAAGGGAAGAAGGGAAGTGTTAGAAATTGGGTTTCTAGTTGGTAGAGGTACACACCTTTGTCCAAGCAGGGATCACAGTCCTACTCAGTAGATGTCACAACACAACACAAATTATCCTGTGCTCACCCTCTGGTGGTTTGGCACAGAGCAGGCAAGCTTAACTTAGGAGGCAATGTGTAACTCAGAGTAGCACAGTGAAAACACTACACAAATACACCACCCCGGTTTAGAAAAATAGATAATATTTATCTGATTAAAATAAGGTTGGAACGAGAAAATCCAATGTGCATAAGCAAAGTTATGATTTTTTAAAGATTAATAAATCCCACTAAAGCGCTTAGAAACACAATAGCCCCAACTGGAGCTATCACGGCGTAGTTGACTGAGTCGTTCCCAATAGTCCGATGCCACAGGCGAAAGTCATGGAGTTGCATGGACCCTCAGGTAAAGTACCTTTGAAAATTAAGAAACAAAGACGTTGCACGGAGTCGTGGAGGTGAAGCATCACTGGAGATGGTGAGGTGTCAGCCCCTTACAGCATCCGGGGAGATGAAGTGTCAGTTCTTTATTGCAAGGCAGGGGAGGCGAGGCGTTGGTTCCATCCAGTTGCAGAGAGCGCTGGTGCGGCATCAGTGGCGATGCGTTGGTTCCTTGTGACCCGGCGGGGTCGATGGATCCAGTCAGTCAAGATGTGATGTGTGACTTCGCAGTGTTGTGGCAATGTCGGACTTGCGTTGCAGGGCGCGGCAGTTGCGTTCAGCGATGTCCACGGAGCAGCAGCAGGCTGCGGCGTCAGGGCTGGCATCGCTGAAGTGGTTCCTGGCATCACTGAAGTCAGAAAACTAGCTACCAGCTAGTAGATGGTGTCCTTGCCCAGGCCAGGCCCCAGACACACACCATGGGGTTGGAGACGGCATTGTGTGAGGGCAGGCACAGCTCTTTCAGGTATAAGTGACCACTCCTCCCCACAGCCCAGATGGCCCCTCAGGATATGCAGGCTACACCCCAGCTCCCTTTGTGTCACTGTCTAGGGGAGAGGTGCCAACAGCCCAATTGTCAAACTGAACCAGACATGAAATCCATAAACAAGCAGAGTCACAGAATGGTTTAGCAAGAAAATGCCTACTTTCTAAAAGTGGCATTATCAAACACACAATCCAAAAACTAACTTCACTAAAAGATGTATTTTTAAATTGTGAGTTCAGAGACCCAAAACTCCATATTTCTATCTGCTCCCAAAGGGAATAGGCACTTTAAAATATTTGAAGGCAGCCCCCGTGTTAACCTATGAGAGAAAGGCCTTGCAACAAATTTGGCAGTATTTCACTGTCAGGACATGTAAAACACATAAGTAAATGTCCCACCTTTTAACATACACTGCACCCTGCCCATGGAGCTACCTAGGGCCTACCTTAGGGGTGCCTTACATGTCTAAAAGGGAAGGTTTAGGCCTGGCAAGTGGGCACACTTACCAAGTCGAATTGGCAGTTTAAAACTGCACACACAGACACTGCAGGGGCAGGTCTGAGCCCTGTTTACAGGGCTTCTAATGTGGGTGGCACAACCAGTGCTGCAGGCCCACTAGTAGCACTTGATGTACAGGCTCTGGGAACCTCTAGGCCCACTAGTAGCTCTTGATTTACAGGCTCTGGGCACCTCTAGTGCACTGTGCTAGGGACTTACTAATAAACCAAATATGCCAATCATGGAAAGCCAATTAGACATACATTTTACATACGAGCACTTGCACTTTAGCACTGAATAGCAGTGGTAAAGTGCCCAGAGTATCAAAAGCAGCAATAACAGAGTTGCACTCCACCTACATTCCCTGGGAAGTAACCTCCTGCTAATGAAGGCTACAGGTTGATCTAGGGCCTCAATCATTAAGCTGTGGGAGTACTGCTCCTATACCTTCCTCTGAGGTTTCTGTTTGCACAACAAACTCCTTTGAGTAGTCATGGGCCTTCAGCACAGATGCCGTGCACATGGCAGCCTTCAGGGCATCAAAAGCGGTCTGGCAAGCCTCTGTCCAGATGACCTTCTTTGAGCAACCTCACTGACCTGGTCAGTGAACTGCTGTGCCACCTCGTAGCTCCACAGGCCGGTGAAGCCCGGAACTCTGACCTCTGTCAGTAGTTCGAGGACCTCCTCCACCCGCAGGCTTCTGCCTGCGCCTCATCCCTGGTGTCGAGTGGGAAAGCTGTGCTCTTCTGCTAGGCTGCCCTCTGCCCCTCTTCTCTTTTCCCCTCACTCGAATTCTTTTGTGTGCTGTGTCTTTTTGTGCCTTTCGCTTCTGCGCTTTTTTTCTATTTTTTCTCCGCTCTCTCCTCACTCTGCTCACTCTTGCACCTCTCTCCCTCCCCCTCCTCTCTCTCCCCGCAGCTGCTGCCCCGTGGCCCGCACCCTCCTCTCTCTTGCCCTTTATCCCCGTTGGTGCTGCCCCCCGGGGCCCCGCCCAGTCCTCTCTGGTGCTCTTACCCGCCGCTGCTGCCCTTGTGGCCCCGCCCCCTTCCTCTCTCGTCTGCTCTATCCCCGCTGCTGCTACCCCCCCCCGGCCCACCCCCTTTTCTCATGCTGTTTCCCGCTCAGGCCTCCCAGCTGTCCTCCCCTCCCCCCCTACTTAATGGCGGCCGCGCCGCTGGTGCGCCTAAGGCAAGCCCGTCTACGCCTATCCGCGGCCCGAACGTGACCAGTGCTAGGACCACTGGTCCTGCCACCCGCTGCCTCTACACATCAGCAACGCTCATCGCACTCAACCCAGGACGCAATAACAACTGCAAGCAAGCATCTCCAGGCAACACACACGGTCCCTACAGCTGACTCTGCTTCCGCCAAACTTGTACCACCACTAAGACCCTGGACTCAGCACAACCCACCCGCAACAACTCTCCAACCCCGAAACCACTGAAGTGCATCCTCCTCAACGTCCTCTCTCTCCATAAACACGCCACCAAACTCTGGGACCTCCTTGACAGCACCACCCCAGACGTCGTGTTCCTCATGGAGACCTGGACCAACACCACCTCAGGCCCGGACATTACCATCCCCATCCACCTGGGATACAAGATCTCCCGGAAAGACCGCCCCAGCCGCCCTGTGGGGGGAGGGCGGGAATCGCTATAGCCCACACGTCCAACCTCCGCCTGAACACATACACTGAAGACTGAAGAATCCACAAGCCTGATGGAACACTTCCACTTCAAGCTACACACCAGCCCGACATCCATAAGGGTAACCCTCATCTACCCTCCCCCAGACCTCGTACACCATTCACTGACTTCATCACAGACTGCATCTCAGCACAAGCCATCACAGCCGCCAACTACACCCTGCCGGAAAACCTCAACTTCCACCTCGAGAATCTACAAGATCCTAACACCGCATTCCTCCTAGACGACCTCCACAACATAGGACTCCGACAGATCGTGACAGAGCCAACACACTCAGTAGGCCACACCTTGAATCCCTTTTTCACTACAGGAACCTCCGCAATCTTCAGCCACACCACGGAACTCCCATGGAAAAATCACAGATGCATCCACTTCACCTTTAACACAACCACCGTCATCAAACCCCAACTCCAATCATCGCATAGAAACTGGACAAGAATAACCGACTATCAGCTCACCGCCGCCCTCACCATCGCCGCCCCACCATCGCACACAACGACAACCCAAACACTGCAGCACGCACCTTCCACAAATGGATCACCGACTGCGCCAACATCATAGCCCCCCTCAAAAAGTACAACAGTACCCATGCAAAGAGAGGCAGCTGGCTCACCCCCGAACTCCAAGAATCTAGACGCACTTGTCACCGCCTCGAGAAAATCTGGAGAAACACCAAATCCCCAGAAGCCCATAGCAACTTCAGAGCCGCTCCCCCCTCACACCACCAACTCATCAGAAACACCAGAAAGAAAGCTGTACACAACAGAATCTCCTCCCAGGCACACAACAGCAAGAAACTCTTCAGCATCATCAAAGAGTTCACCCAACAGTGAAACAATGGACATCCCACCCTCATAGGATCTCTGTGAAAGACTCAACACCTACTTTCATCACAAAATCAAGATCTATGACAGTTTCAGCAAGGACAACCTACGCACAGAAACCCCTCTACCAAACCCCGACACCAACAAACCAACAATCTCCACCTGGACACCCCTCACCACCGAAGCCACGCTAAAAGCAATGAAGTCCATACACTCCGGGGCCCCCACGGACCCATGCCCCCATCACATCTTCAACAGAGCTGCAGAAACCATCGCCTCCAAGTTTCTCCTCACCATCAACTGCTCACTGGGGACCACCACCTTCCCCGATGACTGGAAACACACCGAGATCAACCCCCTCCTCAAGAAACCCTCGGCAAACCCCACTGACCTCAAAAACTTCAGGCCCATCTCCCTACTTCCATTTCCTGCAAAAGTCATTAAAAAACCAGTCAACAGCCAACTCGCCACGTTTATAGAAGACTACAACATCCTCGACATCTCCCAGTCTGGATTCAGGACAAACCTCAGCACCAAAACATCCCTCCTGGCCGCAAAAGACAACATCTGCTCCCTACTGGACAAGGGAGAGACGGTGACACTCATCCTACTAGACCTCTCGGCGGCTTTCGACACAGTGTCCCATCACACCCTGATAAGAAGACTCCACGAAGCTGGCATTAGAGACAAGGCCCTCGACTGTATCCAATCCTTCCCTCTGGCAGAACGCAACGAGTGAGACTCACCCCCTTCCTCACAGATCCCACACTCACCACCTGTGGAGTGCCCCAGGGATCCTCCCTCAGCCCCACGCTGTGTAACGTCTACATTGCCCCCCTAGCCACCCTTGTCAGAAGCTATGGAATAAACATCATCTCCTACGCCGATGACACCCAACTCATCCTCTCCCTCTCCAACGAACCTGACAAGGCCAGACACAACTTCCACGAACACATGGAAGCAGTTGCAAACTGGTTGAGAAACAGCTGCCTTCAACTCAACACAAACAAGACAGAAGTACTCATCATGGGCCCTCAACCGAACGCATGGAACGACTCCTGGTTGCCACCCAACCTCGGAAACCCGCCCACCCCTGCCAGCCAAGCCTGCAACCTCCAAATCATCCTGGACCCCGACCTCAGCATCAACCATCAAATGAACTCAGTCACCTCTACCTGCTTTCGCACCCTCCGCCTCCTACGCAGGTCCTTCAAGTGGATCCCCTTTGAACACAGAAAGACCGTCACACACGCCCTCATCACCAGCAGACTGGACAATGGCAACGCACTCTACGCCGGAATCAACAAAAAAACTCGCTCACCTGCAAATTGCAAAACATCCAGAACCCCGCCGCCAGACTGGTCCTCGACCTACCCCGACAATGCCACATCTTGCAACACCTATGTATACTGGATTGGCTCCCCATAGAGAATAGAATCACTTTCAGGATCCTCACCCATGCACACAAAGCCCTCCACAACACCGGACCAGCCTACCTGAACCAGCGACTCAACTTCCACGTACCCCACAGGAGCCTACGCTCAGCCCAGCTCTCTCTCGCAGAAGTACCCCGCATCAGGAAAACCAGAACAGGAGGACGCTCCTTCTCCTACCTCGCAGCCACTGCCTGGAACGCCCTACCTATCCACATCAAACAAACCACCTCCCTCCTCACCTTCACGAAGTAACTGAAGACATGGCTTTTTTAAACCACCTCACCCGTATACGCTACACTCCCTCCCACCCCCAAGCGCCTTGAGACCCTAACGGTGAGTAGCTGCACTTTACAAGCACTGATTGATTGATTGACCTTCTTTGGTTGCTTCTTGGAAGTCAACCCATTCAAGGGGGCAACAATGGTGCCTTGCCCCTTGCCAAACCTCCTGTAATAGCCAGTGAGGCCTGAAAAGGCCCTCACCTCAGTCTGGGTCTTGGGGGGCTCCCAAGCCCGAATGGTTTCAATTTTTGGCAGTAGGGGTGCCACCTGGCCACTCCCTAACTGGTGTCCCAACTACACCACTGAACACTGCCCTATTTGGCACTTGCTGGCTTTAATAGTGAGGCCTGCCTTTTGCAGGGCCTCCAACACTCTGCAGAGGTGCTGCAAGTGTTCCTCCCAAGTGGAACTGAACACTGCAATGCCATCCAGGTATGCTGCGCTGAAGTCATCTAGCCCAGTCAAAACCTGGTTGGCCAACCTCTGGAATGTGGCAGGAGCATTTTTCATCCCAAATGGCATCACTTTAAACTGAAAGTGCCCATCTGGGGTAGAAAATGTTGACCTCTCCTTGGCCCCCTTAGTTAGGGCAATCTGCCAATACCCAGATCTCAAATCAAACGTGCTGAGGTATTTGGCAGCTCCCAACCGATCTATGAGCTCATCAGCTCGGGGGATGGGGTGCGCTTCAGTTTTTTGTGACCGCATAGAGATGCTGGTTGTCCACACAGAACCAGAGTTCTGGGGTGGCACCAGGAGCAGCAGCCTTTGGAACAAAGACTACAGGGCTGGCCCAAGGACTGCTAGAAAACTCAATGACCCCTGGGGATAACATCTTAGACACCTCATCTTTGATGCTAGCCCTGACCTTATCAGTCATCCTATAAACCTTCTGTTTAATGGGTGGACTGCCACCAGTGTCCACGTCATTTGTACACAAGTGTGTGACCCCTGGAATCAAGGAGAACAGAAAGGCAAACTGACCCAACACCTGCCGACAGTCCCTCTGTTGACCTGAGGTCAGGGAGGGGGAACGGTTCACTCCCTCCACAGACCCATCCTTTTCTCCAGCAGACAGGAGGTCCGGAAGAGGCTCACCTCTTCCTCCACCCCATCATCTGTTGCTAGGAGCATGGACAATTCAGTCTGCTCAAAGTGTGGCTTGAGGCGGTTCACGTGTAGGTAGGTGACTTCGCTCTTGCGCTCCACTACCTCAAATGGCCCAATCCACTTGTTCTGGACTGCCCTAGGCTCCACTGTTGCTATTACCCACATTTTTTGCCCTGTCTGGTACTCAACCAGAGGGGCATTTTGGTCGTACCAGCGCTTCATATCTTCCTGTCTGTCCTGTAACTCTTTAGGAGTCAGACCCTTGGATGACACACTGCTACCTGCCCTGGAGACCCTCTCGCTGGACACAACAGGCCCACCAACTATACCATTGTGAATGGATTTCACCACCTCCTCCTCATCCTCCACATCCTCCTCCTCCCCCTCTATGTGCCCTTCAGCTTCCTTGGCTGTTACCCAGGCCCTCAGTGCCTTCTGTAGCTCCTTCTTCCTGATGAAGCCCTTAATGTGACAAGCAAGGTTTTTGCAAAACTGCCTCAACTGGGCAACTGTATAGCTCTCCAATTTCCCTAAATCAAAAGCAGCTCCAGCTTATGCATCTCCATATTGAGACATGATGAAGAGATAAAGGTGCAAAGTTCCAAAGGTAGAAAAACGAGTTCTCAATGAAGTTAAAAAAGTCAATAAAGGATTAGCAAAAATATGGAGGTAGGGAAAATCCAAAAAGAGAAAAAGAAAAAATCACAAAGACAAGTAATATGTGGTCACGTAATGGTCTGCACTGAAACAGTAGTATACACTTAATTACTGTATGTCAGGTACAAATACAAGCCCAATCCTCACGCTGATCACCAGTGTTAGAAATGGGGTCTTTGGTTGGCAGTCAGGTTACCCCTGTCCAAGCAAGGACAGAGTGAGGGTCAAGGAGAATCACGCTCAGTTAACCCCCACTCACCCCCTTGGTAGCTTGGCAGAAGCAGGCAGGCTTAACTTCAGAAGCAATGTGTAAAGTATATGTACAAACACACACAGTAACTCAGTGAAAACACTATAAAATGACACAACACAGGTTTAGAAAGATAGGGAATATTTATCTAAACAAAACAAGACCAAAAATCCAACATTCACAAGTCAAGATATAAATTTAAAAAAGAATAAGAGTCTCAATCCTTAGAAAACAGTGAGAATGCTGTTACAAAAAGTACCTGGTTAACGTAAAAAATAAAGCAGCATGGGTGAGCGTGCATCAGAAAAGTCAGCGATGTGTCGATTCCTTATTCGCAAGTGAGGCAGTGCGTCATTTCCTTCTCCAGTCGTCGATGCGTCGTTTTCCCCCCTCGCAGGGGAGCGATGCGTCGTTTTCTGAGCGGGCACCTAAGGGCCGGGAAGGCTTTGTGTCCATCTTTCACACCCAGCAATGTTGTGTCTAAATCCGGTCGCACGGTGTAGGAAAACCGCACTGCGTGGGGTTTGCAGCTTTATCAGCCTCCATTAACCGGTGTTGCGCATCATTTCTCCAGCCACGTTACGTCGATCTTCCAGCCGCGATGCATGTAGAGCAGAGATTTCATCCGCAAAGCTGGTGGCGCGCCGTTTATCAGCCGCGACAAGGAAGGTGTGTTGTAAATTTCCACGAACAGCTGTCTGTGGGTGGATTTTCAGTTCTTGGCTGCCAGCTTCACCTCTCAAGGGCCCAGGGACTCGATAGGGCACCACTTGGCAGGGGAGGAGTCTCAGCAGAGAGTCCTGGTGCTGGCAGAGGGGATCTCTGATGGCCTTTAGACTTCAACAACAGGGGGCAAGTTCAAGCCCTTGGAGATTCTTCATCAAGCAGAAATGCACAGCAAAGTTCAGTCTTTGCCCCCTTTTACAGGCAGAAGCAGCAACTGCAGGATAGCCCAACAAGCACATTTACAGGGGCAGCACCTCTCTTCAGCTCTTCTTCTTGAGAGAGGTTCCTCTTGAATCCAGAAGTGATCTAATTTTCAGGGGTTTTGGGTCCTCTTCTTATACTCCTTTCTTCTTTTTGAAGTAGGCAAACTTCAAAGAAAAGTCTCTCTTGTTTGTAAGATCCTGTCTTGCCCAGGCGAGCCCCCAGACACACACCGGGGGGTAGAGACTGCATTGCGTGAGGGCAGACACAGCCCTTTCAGGTGTAAGTGACCACTTCTCCCCTCCCCTCAGCCCAGATGGCCCATCAGGATATGCATGCTGCACCCCAGCTCCCTTTGTGTCACTGTCTAGGGGAGAGGTGCCAACAGCCCAACTTTCAAACTGACCCAGACAGGGAATCCACAAAGAAGCAGAGTGACAGAGTGATTTAAGCAAGAAAATGCCTACTTAAGTGGCATTTTCAAACACACAATCCAACTTCACTAAAAGATGTATTTTTAAATTGTGAGTTCAGAGACCCCAAACTCCAGATTTCTGTCTGCTCCCAGAGGGAATCTGAACTTTAACTTTAACTTTCCTGGCATGTTACCCCCATATTTCACTGTATATATGTTGTTTTAGTCTATGTGTCACTGGGACCCTGCCAGGCAGGGCCCCAGTGCTCATAAGTATGTGCCCTGTATGTGTTCCCTGTGTGATGCCTAACTGTCTCACTGAGGCTCTGCTAACCAGAAACTCAGTGGTTATGCTCTCTCTGCTTTCCAGATTTGTCACTAACAGGCTAGTGACTAAATTCACCAATTCACATTGGCATACTGGTACACCCATATAATTCCCTAGTATATGGTACTGAGGTACCCAGGGTATTTGGATTCCAGGAGATCCCTATGGGCTGCAGCATTTCTTTTGCCACCCATAGGGAACTCTGACAATTCTTACACAGGCCTGCCAGTGCAGCCTGAGTGAAATAACATCCACGTTATTTCACAGCCATTTACCACTGCACTTAAGTAACTTATAAGTCACCTGTATGTCTAACCTTCACCTGGTGAAGGTTGGGTGCAAAGTTACTTAGTGTGTGGGCACCATGGCACTAGCCAAGGTGCCCCCACATTGTTCAGGGCAAATTCCCCGGACTTTGTGAGTGCAGGGACACCATTACACGCGTGCACTGTACATAGGTCACTACCTATGTGCAGCGTCACAATGGTACCTCCGAACATGGCCATGTTACATGTCTAAGATCTTGGAATTGTCACCCCAATGCCGTTCTGGCATTGGGGTGACAATTCCATGATCCCCCGGGTCTCTAGCACAGAACCCGGGTACTGCCAAACTGCCTTTCTGGGGTCTCCACTGCAGCTGCTTCTGCTGCCAACCCCTCAGACAGGTTTCTGCCCCACTCGGGTCTGGGCAGCCCAGTCCCAGGAAGGCAGAACAAAGGATTTCCTCTGAGAGAGGGTGTTACACCCTCTCCCTTTGGAAATAAGTGTGAAGGGGTGGGGAGGAGTAGCCTCCCCCAGCCTTTGGAAATGCTTTGATTGGCACAGATGGTGCCCATATCTGCATAAGCCAGTCTACACCGGTTCAGGGATCCCCCAGCCCTGCTCTGGCACGAAACTGGACAAAGGAAAGGGGAGTGACCACTCCCCTGACCAGTACCTCCCAGGGGAGGTGCCCAGAGCTCCTCCAATGTGTCCCAGACCTCTGCTATCTTGGATTCAGAGGTGGTGGGGCACAATGGACAGCTTTGAGTGGCCAGTGCCAGCAGGTGACATCAGAGACCTCTCCTGATAGGTTTTTACCTCTTTCAGTAGCCAAGCCTCCTTTCTTAGTAGCCAAACCTCCTTTTCTGGCTATTTAGGGTCTCTCCTTTGGGCTATTCCTCAGATAATGAATGCAAGAGCTCACCAGAGTTCCTCTGCACTTACCTCTTCGACTACTGCCAAGGATCGACCGCTGCCTGCTCCAGGACGCCTGAAAAACCGCAACATAGTAGCAAGACGACTACCAGCAATATTGTAGCGCCTCATCCTGCCGGCTTTCTCAACTATTTCCTGGTGGTTCATGCTCTGAGGGCTGTCTGCCTTCACCCTGCACTGGAAGCCAAGAGGAAATCTCCTGTGGGTCGATGGAATCTTCCCCCTGCCAACGCAGGCACCAAACTTCTGCATCACCAGTCCTCTGGGTCGCCTCTCATCCTGACGAGGGTGGTCCCTGGAAAACAGTAGCTGGGTCCAAGTGTCTCCCACAGTCCAGTGGCCCTTCTGTCCAAAGTTAGTGGAGGTAAGTCCTTGCTTCCCCACGCCAGACAGAAAACCTGTGTACTGCGTGATTTGCAGCTGCTCCGGCTTCTGTGCACTTCTCCTAGGATTCCTTTGTGCACAGCCTAGCCTCGGTCCCCAGAACTCCGTCCTGCATTGCCCAACTCGCTGAGTTGGACTCCGATGTCGTGGGACCCTCCTTTGTGACTCTGAGTCGACCGCTGTCCTCAGATCTTCTAAGTGCCTGTTCCGGTACTTCTGCGGATGCTGCCTGCTTCTGTGGGGGCTCTCTGAGTTGCTGAGCGCCCGCTCTGTCTCCTCCTCCAAGGAGCGACCTCCTGGTCCTTCCTGGTCCCCAGCAGCACCCAAAATCCTCAATGCGTCTCTTGCAGCTAGCAAGGCTTGTTTGCGGTATTTCTGCGTGGAAACACTTCTGCAACCTCCAGCACGCCGTGGGACATCTTCTCACCAAAGGGGAATTTCCTGGCTCCTTTCGTTGTTGCAGAATCTTCGGCTTCTCCACCTGGAGGCAGCCCTTTTACACCTTCATCCGGGATTTAGTGGGCTCCTGCCCCCCCCGGACACTTTCGTAACTCTTGGACTTGGTCCCCTTCCTTTACAGGTCCTCAGGTCCAGGAATCCATCTTCAGTGTTTTGCTGGTGCTTGTGGTTCTTACATAATCCCCTATCACGACTATTCTGTCTTTCTGGGATAGTAGGTTAACTTTACTCCTACTTTTCAGGGTCTTGCTTTGGGGTATTTTGGACACCCTTACTGTTTTCTTACAGTCCCAGCGACCCTATACAACTTCCCATAGGCCTGGGGTCCATTCGTGATTCGCATTCCACTTTTGGAGTATATGGTTTGTGTTGCCCCTAGGCCTATGTCTACCTATTGCATCCTATTGTGATTCTACATTGTTTGCACTACTTTTCTTACTGCTACTTACCTGTTTTGGGTTTGTGTACATATAATTTGTGTATATTACCTCCTAAGTGAGTATATCCTCTGAGATACTTTTGGCATATTGTCACTAAAATAAAGTACCTTTATTTTTACTAACTCTGAGTATTGTGTTTTCTTATGATATTGTGCTATATGATATAAGTGGTATAGTAGGAGCTTTGCATGTCTCCTAGTTCAGCCTAAGCTGCTTTGCCATAGCTACCTCTAACAGCCTAAGCTGCTAGAAACACCTCTATTCTACTAATAAGGGATAACGCGACCTGGCCCAAGGTGTAAGTACCATAAGGTACCCACTATAAGCCAGGCCAGCCTCCTACACACACTCATTTGGAAGTTTAAGCAGTAATTTCTTAAATGCACGAACCCGGGCCTCTGCTGAGCAGAGTGGATTAAATTTTTTGACACAAAGTCAACCGCACGGGTAAGAACCTGCAAACTGTTCTTGGCAGCCTATGAAATATTTTTAGGGACAATAGATGCCTATCCACTGTCCCAAATGCTTTTTACGCTGGCAGTGGAGCCCTTTGCGGAGATAACCAGGAGGGAGAATGTGAGTTTGTGTATACGATTGACAGACTAGACTGATGGAGTGTACCTTTAACGGTCTGCTGATATCTTTTTTTTTTTTTAAACGTACTGACCTTGGGTGGACACTACACTTTCTGGTAGACCCTAGCCTAACGGCTGAACCTAATGCGCTGAAGGAATGGAGCATAGTGTGTAGTAGTCATACCGTCCGGTACATAGGAGTGATAGTATACAATTCAGACTTACATTTGACATAGATTTGATGGCTGGCAGTTTGGGGGCAACACTGTATTCCCTGAAAGGTAATGATCGGATTACTTACTGGTAATCTTCATTACTCTGATTCTTCCTTCCTCATCCCATTCTGAACAAATGGAGAGAAGTGCCCTATTCACTCTTCATGTCACATGTATTAAGCTAATCTTCCCTTTCTGTGAAAGGGAAGAAGGACAAGTAGCATATAGCCCCTTCTCTCCCCTGGAACTATCTGTGTATCACCAAGCACCACAACACCGGCTGATGAAAGAACAAGGAGGGACATACAGAATGGGGTGAGGAAGGAAGAATCAGAATAATGAAGATTACTGGTAAGTAATTTGAGCATTACTGCCTCATCGTCCTTCCTCGTCCCATTCCGAACTAATGGAGGAATGCCCAAGTAAGACCACTTTCAGAAGCCACACGAAAGAACCAGAAGGAACACATTCAGTGCAGTGCAAAGTTCAATGAGGCACAAAAATAAATAGAGACCCTGGAACACTGCAGACTACAAGCCAGTGACATGAACAGTCCAACTACAAGGAGCTGCATCAGGAGGAGGAAGCAGCCGTGACCAGGATCTTGGAAACAAAGGATAATTTATCACCCTGAGCAACGTGTAGCCTGTAATGGGTAATGAAACAGATATCCCAGAGGAGAACACCAGACTATTCATCCTAGGAAGCAGCCATCCCACGAGTGGATTAGGCCGTGACCCGGCCCAGGGCCTGGTAAGCTGAAAATATAACAGACTTAAGCCAATGGGACCGGGTGGAAGAAGAAGGCCGTCTGCCCTTCTGCACAGGCCCAAAGCTGACAAAAAGGTGGTCAGAGAGACGAAACTCAGAAGACCTAGATAAATAGATCTTCAACGCATGGGCAACGTCCAGAAAAGACAAGGAAGGGTCAGAGACCAAAGCCTCCGGAGGCAGGACAGGGAGAACAATTTCCTGCTCACAATGAATGGAAGAATTCACCTTAAGGAGGAATTTAGGATCCAAGGAAAGAACGGCCCAGTCCGCAAAAATGCACAGGTATGGAGAGTGATAAGCCAAGTTATTAAGTTTACCTAAATGCCTGCCAGTGGTAATGGCAACCAGAAAAAAAACACTTCAAAATCAGGAACTTAAGGGATATTGACTCCAGAGGCTCAAACAGTGGGGACTTTGAACGGAAAAGCACCAGGGGAAGGTCCCAGGGGGAAAATGATTCCGAAGGGGTGGGCGAAGAAGGCGTAAACCCCGAAACAACTTAGAGGCTACCCTCGAAAAAGTAGATAAATCATCCATTGGAGCCCGAAAAGTTTTAATAGAGCACCACTTGAGTTTCAGAGTGGCCACGGAGAGAGACCCTTATCAAAACCCTCCTGAAGAAACTGAAAAATTGCAGAGGAAGGGGCAGAGACAAAGATCGGGTCCTGCACCAAGCATCAAAGGAATCCCAATGATGCTCATAGGCCTGGTTAGTGGAACCCTCTCGAGAAGACTGGAGGCAACAGGAAACCTGCAAAGAAAAACCCTGCATCATAAGGCCCTCCCTCTCAACCTCCAGACCATGAGACGCAAATACGCCAGAGTCCGCAGAGGAAAAAGAGAGACGGACAAAGGAGAATGCGTCAAAGGACGACACCACTCCTGCCTCACCGCCAGTAGATGGAGAAGAGGGAACCAAGGTCCCTGAGGCCAAAAGGGAAGGACCACAACCGCTTCCCCCACCTCCTGGAGCAGGCAAGCCAGGAACCACTGGATCAGAGAAATTGGGGGAAAGGCGCAAAGAAGACCCAGAGGCCAAGGAATGAACAGGGCATCGGTCCCCAGTGCATCCTGAGTCAAGAACCGGGTGAAGTAGAGTGGAAGCTTGACATTCATGGGGGAAGCAAAGAGATCCACCGTAGGAACACCCCACCGACTGCAAATTTCGGAAAACACCAAAGGAGCCAGAACGAACACCAGGGATGACAGGAACACCCGGCTAGGGAGAGCAGAGCAACAGGTAAATCACTGGGAATGGCCCAGTGGGGGTAGAAGAAGAAAGAAAAAACTACCGGGCCTCCAGTGAAGGACAAACCGAGGCACCAGCTAGCACCCCTGGGGAAGTTGTGCAAACGCACAGGACGCCCATCCACAGCGCAGGGAAACTGGGCTCCTCCGTAGCCCTGGAGGTGCACAGGCAGCCATGAAAAAGGCACCCGGGCAAATGCACCGGGTGTGCCGAAAACATTTAAGAACGACTGGCAAGAAGCCAAACAAAACAAGTGACGATGTCAGTGGCAAATACACACCTTGGACATTCATATTATTTTAAACTCTCATGGTTTGTAATTGTTATGCAAGTTCTGGAACCACACGTTTTATTACACATTCAAACCATAATTTTAAATCGAAATTCAGAAGTAAACAGCTCTTTTTTCCATATAGTAACCTAAAAAGAAGCACCACTTGTTTCAGATTAACTTTGAAGTATTCGTTTTTTGCTCTTCGGCGCCCCCTTTTGGAATACGCAAGAATGGAATGAAGGTGCATTTTATTACTTCTTTCTGTCGGCTGCTTGGGCTTCATGGGCATGTGACAGTTGGCTTCTGAGGCACTGTGAACAGCTCATGCATCCGAGATCTTGGGACCCAGATATGTAAACGGCTGCTCGGGTGCTGTTTTCCGGTAACCTGCAGTTCCCCTACTGCTTGAAGATTGGGATGAGTCTAGGTTCCAAAGTTTCGCAGGGATGTCATGCCTTTCCCAGCCACCCATAACTCTTTTTTTTAGCAGCGGAATATTAACTCATTACCACTTTTTTTTTTTAACTTTACAGTAGCCTTAATCATTGTAAGACGTGAGACACCGGAATTGGTAGGGTTCCCTTCACACGGCGTATAAATGAATGATTTATAACAACGAGATCAGTTTACCCAAGCTCCCCACAGTAAAGAGGAGCTGTAGTGTTGTATGTGTTGAAAGCTCTTTTATACCGTTTTCCCTGGCATCTTTAACTATGCTTTTGATTTCACCATACGTAAGGGACTGCATAGGTGGCAGTCCCAGCTCTTAACCATTTCTTCTACTGTGAGTATATTTCCATCTCTATAACAGCCCCCTATAATCATCAGGTCTACCTCATCATAATTTCGGGGATAATCAACCTGTGTTGAGGTCCAAGCTTATTTCAGTCCACTGATGGGCATGGTGGGAGGATATGTGGGATTAGTCTTGGTTCTGGATCAGCATCTTTGCCAACATCTAATTGGTTCTCTCTCTCTTGGTCCAATCCGAGCAACTGTGAGCACTTTGCTTTATGTCACAATACAAAGGTGAGGAGATCTCTGGGATGATTACTGATGGCCATGGTGGCTATTT
The DNA here is from genome assembly GCF_031143425.1 of Pleurodeles waltl. Taxonomy (NCBI): domain Eukaryota; kingdom Metazoa; phylum Chordata; class Amphibia; order Caudata; family Salamandridae; genus Pleurodeles; species Pleurodeles waltl. The sequence continues at coordinate 379,206,399 of NC_090445.1, forward strand.
CTGAAAGATCGCGTCCCTGCAACCACTGGGACAACCACTGCAACTGAGAAGTCAAATAATACGCTTCATAATCAGGTGGGATGGGTGCCTTCAGAATAGAAATAATTTAACATCCTGGACAGCAAAATAACTTTTGACAACGCTATCCAGCCTATGACTGAGATCTGCAATGTTTGCAGAATTTATCATTACCTCCTCATCATCCTTCCTCGTCCCATTGCAAACGAATGGAGTGAAGTGCCTTATTCACTCCTCACGTCATGTCTACAAAGCTACATCTTCCCTTTTTATGAAAGGGAAGAAGGACAAGGAGCATATAGCCACTCCTCTTCCCCGGATTTATCGGTTCTTTTTTTGTGCCCTCTATGTCTTCTGTCAGGTGTTGTGAAGGGTTGCCTGGGCGCCCTTTGCAGTTACTTCTTTTTTACTTTACGCTGTAAGTGCGGCTGCATGGGCGCTGCCTTATTAAACAGATTAGGAAAATTAGGAGGAAGGAGGCAAAAAGTTTGGGGATGACCCTGCAAAAAGGGCCAGGTCCAACACCTCTCTTATAAAATCTTTTCTTGACTTCTTTAAACTGAAGATCCACACCAGTTACCCAGGAGCAATTCCGTTTGGTACACATGCATTTTTCGATATGAAATGTTCTCAGTTGAAGCTCTAGGGTAAAAACTTGAGCCATGTAAGACACTATTTGGAGCTGTTTGTTTTCTTTATAAAATCACACGAATTTCCAAAAACTCAAACTGTTGCTTGCTTATATTGTATGTGAATTTTAAACCACAATCATTTGAGTTGATCTCTTAAAAATGTGCCAAAAAGAGATCTTGTGTACCCTTCCAAATTAGGAATAAGTCGTCAATGTACCTCAACCAAATGAGGATGTTGGACCCAAACTCATTGTATTTTTCTTGCCATGCGACTTCCCTCTTCCACCAGACAATGTGCTTGTGGGATGGTGAAAGGGAGTGCAGTGGTTTCTTTCCTTGGAATTATAATTTGAGGATTGGTCTACCTCCTACCACAAGCACCAGCAATTTGTGTGCACTGTGTCTGATTTATGACCAGTTGTTTTCACCTAAAAATATATATATATTTATCGTCAAGGTGCATATATATATATATATATATATATATGTATATGTGTGTCAAGGTACATATATAATGGGTTAAGTGTAGTAAACATATGTCTAACTGCATAAACTTGCCTTCACAATATTTTGTTCCTCAATATTGCTATGATATTTTGGCCTCAGGATTTTCAGTAGTTGATATTTTGGTTGAATACATCACTTAATAAGATCCATAGCGTGATGATAGAGGCCCGATTTCCATACAAATAACATCCAATTGAATGGGCTTTTTATACATATTAAAAACTAATTTTCATTTACTTGCTGCAGTGTTAATATATACCAAAGCGCATGACGTCCAGAGCCTCATTTCTTTCTGGAACTGTTGCAGAGCACTGTCCATTGACTTCAAGACAATGAGAATTCGAGGGAAGGATGTGAAGGTGAGACGCTGGAAAGGAAGAGATGACCGCTGGGTGTGGTTCTGCCGACTTGATGGTCATTGGTGGGCCTATGGAGAAAAGGTAAGCAAAACGTTTGGAGCTTGGTATTACAAATGCAGCTAGGCCTGAATGGAAAGCAGGAAAAGTCTGAATCAAAGGTTTTCTGGACGTCTATCAGTTACATTTCCGCAAAAATGTAGGTGACCTGGGAATGATTATAAATAGGCTAATATACCCCCTATGTGCATTATAAGAATATTGCAAGTCACTGAGGAGTTCCTTTATAACATCATGGAACTCCAAGGTGACGTGCAATATTCTTATTATGTACAGCTGGGAGTGGTTTGTTCCTTATAATATATGGTCACTTCATCATCCTTTCCACAAACCATTTAATTCCTTAGTGTGTTACTGTTTTGTATGAAAGAGATAGGATATTTGTAGACATGATGAAGAATAAAAGGGGAACCTGTTGCTGTTAGTTATTTTTTGCAAGAATATATTGAAGTCAGTTTAATGCAAGTCAGACTGAAAAATGCTGTAGCTCAGACATCTAGAAACATGAAGAGCGATTCTGTTTTTCTTGTAATTACCCGAAGTGTGCAAAAGTAAACATCTTGCAATAAATGTCACCTTTTTGCTGATCACTTTTCTTTAGAAAAATAAATCAGAAGAAGGAAAAGCCATGTTTCGCTTTCCCTATTTGAACTCCACCTTTAATTATGCTCCGGAAGCTGCCTTTCACCCTATATCATTTCTTTATTAGCGGTGGCGAGAGATGTCCAAGTCGCCTACAATAAGGAAATTAGAGGCAGGCTATTAGACGGGGATCACTGGTTCCGATCTGTTATGAAATACTACTGGCCATTATTTCAGCCACACAAAAACATCTGAGTAACTGATACCGGAACTATTTAGTGAGTTTTGTTTAATGTGCAAAAGATGTTAAAGTAAGGTAATAATGCTGTGTGGTAGGAAATAAAAAACAAGCCGAAAGAGAAGCAGACAGTTATTATATCTGAAGTACATTGGATATGTGCAGTGAAATATGAACAATTCTACAGTAATGTGCAGGATGATGAATAATGTTGAATTGAATGAGAGGAAGACATTTAAGGGTCAGGAAATTAAAGAGATCAGAAGCTTACAGGATCAAAAGGCAACACAATATAAGACAACCGAGATGAGGTTACTAAGGAGTGTAAAGGGAAATTAGGTGGATGAACTATGAAAGCAGAGAAGAAAATAAACTAACAGTCGGTGAGAAAATCAAGGTTGGTTAAGGTTTTGTCATCATAAAAGTAGCATTATGTTAATTGCCTTTATATAGCACGCATTCATCATTGGTTTCTTGATGCTCGGGCATATATCAAACATAACAAGCAGACTCAAAAGAATACTTTTTTGAAAAGCCAAGTCCTTAAATTCTTTCTGAAGAGCATAACTATTGATTCCATAAGTAACTAGGGAATTCCAAAGAGTCATTGCTGAAACTGAAAAGCTCTGTCCTTCAAATTGTTTTGTTCTAAATCTAGGATATAGCAAAAGATTGGCAGATGAAGAGCAAATCTCACAGTGGAGGGATATCTTTTAAGCATTTTAGCTATACGTAGGGGACTCACGCTCTTAATTGCTTTGAAAGTGAGACAACAGATTTCACATTTGGCTTGATGCTCTATAGGATGTCAGCGTAAGGATTTCAAGGCTGGGCTGGCGTAAAAGCCTCCTGGAAGGTTAAAGGTTATGGGAGCTGCTTGATTTTGAAGTGCCCGTGGCCTGTGTGTAAGTGTATTTCGTAGGCCAAGGTAGAATGAGTTAACATAATCTAAACTTGAAGACACCAGCCCCAATATGACTGTTTTTAGAGTGGCATGTGTGACGTACAGAGCAATCTTTATAATCATTTTTAGCTTAACAATACAGTTACAGATCACTGCTCCAATTTAGGGTTTTAAAGAAGCCAACCTTTTATTATAACCCTTGGGCTTTTGGCTTTTGCCTTGGGGACAGAGGGTAGGCCTTTATCCAGTTGATGGCCAGTGCAATTGTTTCAATTAGTTTGTTTTGTTGCTCAATATCACAATTTCTGTTTTATCTCAGCTTAGTTTTAGAATATTGTTACCCATCCACTCCTATATATATATTGCATAGTTTTCAGAAAATTCTGTTGGTAAGTGGGTGGTGCCTTATAAATGAAAGAGGAGTTGGGAATCATCTGCATAGTTGCAAAGTCAGCACTCTAACTTTTCCAACTCTTTAATGAGAGTCATGATTTATATGTTGAACAAGTGAGCTGATAAAGAAGATCCCAGAGGAGGTCCGCTATCAGCTTGAACAGATGTAGCCTTAAAAGAGGATAATGGACTGGATAAGTATGCTCCTCAGAAATTACTTTATCCGTCTAAGAGATCACCCCTTCATGCCAACAGCCTCCACAGGGTTGACCAAGATGTCATGGTCAACCGTTTCAAAGGCATATGATAGGTCTAATAGGATCAGCTGATGTCTGTCCTTTGTCCTCATCCCCACACATGTCATCTACTACAGAAAGTCTGACCAATTTGTACCGTGTGCTGGCTGAAATCTGACTTGATGAGGATCAATATAGCTAGTCTCCTGTAGATGACAAGAGTTTTTGGCATATATTGGTCTCCACAATTTTAAATGGAAATGGTAGAAGAGATATTGAACAATAAATTGTTAATTCCCCTTGCCTTTTAGGTTGACCCTAAACATCGCTTGCCCTGCCTGTCGAGACATGTTGTACATATTTGTGGACTTACACCCCACCCACTTCTTTTAATCTCAGTGTCCTTTAAAACTCCACACTTCTAAGTGGTTATTTTTCCTATTTGCTCCTCCTTTTTCATTTCATTTTGTTTCCTTCCATGGAGCAGGCCCCTATTACATGTAGCATTCCACTTGTCCCGTTTTAGTGTCCCTGGAACTACTTCTTTCATGTTGCTCTGAGTGCTTTTTGAGCTGAAGGCTATGTTGTTGTCACCTCCAAGCTTGTTGTTGCCCTCCTTCCATGCGTGCCTGCAGAGTTATTTATTTTTAATTGTAGTGGTAAATCACGTCACCTCCCCCCCATGCCACTGTCACCGCCCCCTACCTCACGCCGTTGTTGTTTGGCTTTTTTTTTTAAACGGATTCACCTGGGTAGAGCTGATGCCAAGACTCAAATCTGGTTCCCTAGTTCTGAAGTTGGCAGCACTGGATGTTACACCATATCCTCTCTTCCAAAGAGTTGCCATTTTTTGGCTTTCACCATTTCTTTATGGCACATTAAAGCATTATGAATCTCCTTTAATGTGAGCATGTGTTTATGAAAGCTTTGTTTCCATCTACGCACATCTGGCTTTACCCCCTCTCCCCTACCTGCCCCCTCTCCAGATCCCTGTTTCATCTCCAACCCTGTCCCTGTTCCACCAGCCCTCATGTCTGTTTTTCCTCCCTCCCGCCATCTGCTTGTTAAGCCCTCGCTAGTGTTACTCACGGGCGGAATGCCGCTGAGGATATATTTTATTCATTAAAAAATGTCCTGATGCAACTGGCAAGTTTTCATAGACATCACTGGCACGTAAATGAAAAACTAGTGGGTTTTGGGAGTGTTCTTTAGACCTGGCGCCGGGCTCTGGAGAAGCAGAGAGGCTGTTTTTAAAGATCTCTTGCCAGTTCACATGGGCCCCACATACATAAAATCAATTTAATTATGGGAAGGGGTCACTGCGCCACACTCCACCTAATTATAGGAAGGGGTTGCTGCACCACAAATAATTCCATGTTGTTTATTCACGTGTTTAATATTATTGCTTCAGTATTTAGTACATATTTTGGACTTTTCTCTTCAGTTTGATGTAATATTCATGTTTCCGTTGACGCTGTCTTTGTTCATTTTCTTAGTGCTCCCTGGCTGCTTCTATGCGTGTGTGAACTTTCAACTCACTGTAGGGATGTGTGTGCAGCTTCTAATTGTATGAATGGCCTCATTTAAAGGAACATGTAGGACTGAACCTTTGCTAAAGCGCCCCCAATTATATACTACTTTAATTTACAACTGCCACCATGTATGCTTAATTTGCATTTCTTTACCTGGAGCTTGTCATAGTATGTTGTTGGCATACATTTCTTTAATTGAAGCCATGCAATGTAATGTTTACCATATATTACTTTAATTGAAGCCTGTACTTGTGTTTTACATGCATTTATTCAATTCAGGCCTGTTATAGTGCACTTTTCCATGCACATTTTTTTAATTCTAATGGGGTTTGAGCCTGTTAGAGCCCTCTCCTCCTATTTTTAGGGCAGCGGCCATCTTGGGGGTAATTCCGGTCAGCAGGCTAACTGTTGACCGATGTTTACAGGGTGACTGGGCCCTCGGTGTTTATACCGAGAGCGACGTGGCTGCGCAGCATCAATTACATGTGAGTGAGCTTGATTAACTCCACTTTTAACTGTTTGTTTTTAATCATTTTACTGTTTTTGGAACTGCCATCCCTTTTACTGCCACTCTTTTATTGTGCTTTGACTTCCGTTTTTTTGTTTATCATTATTTCTTGTGAGTGTACTATGGAGGTGTACTATTTATTCTCTTTCTTCCAAAGCACTCAGCGCGGGCCTGTTTATACGTGGAAGCCTTTTTCTAAAGGGCATTGGGCCTGTTAGAACCCTCCTCTCCTGTTTTTTGGCAGCGGACATCTTGGGGGTAATTCCGGTCAGCAGGCTAGCTGCTGACTGGTGTTTACAGGATGATTGGGCCCTCAGTATTTGCGCGGACGCGTCTATGGCGCCCCGAAGGTGTGCCTAAGGGAAGCCCGACTGGGGCAGAAAATTGTGCCCTTCTAAAGCAAAACTCTATCAGTTTAACTTATTCCCCAAAAGCGCTTTATACCTTAGCTGAAAGGCAGAAGTGTAAGGGACATGCTCTGGCTGCCCCTGATAAACTAGATGGATGGATTTGCAATAACTGTAATTGGGCGTCTGACTTGAGGCCCCACAGTGTTGACATTTATACTCCTCAACATGAAGGAGCTGCGATGGGAAAGAGGACACTAGCACCAAATGTGCCCTGATTAATGCACGCTCCCTGGTCATACATAAGACCAAAATAGAAGATATGGTTGTCCACCAAAAGTTTGACTGTTTATTCATCACCGAGACCTGGGCCAAAGAAGATTCGGGCCCGTACTTTATAGCGGCTTCCCCTCCCGGCTACATGTTTCTCAGACTTTATAGAACTGCAGGTAGGGGAGGGGGTCCAGCTATTATTTTTAAGTCAATTTATCGTTGTCTTGGGGAAGCTATAAATGTTACACCAGAAATCTGTGAGGGCGTCTACTTTAAGTTTCGCCTGAAAAATATTGTGCTCTTTGAGGGCCTGCTGATGTATCAGCCTCCTGGACCAAAATCCATTTTCTTTCAGCACTGGCCTGCTGTCATGGCCTCCAAATGTCTTGTCTTGGGAGATTTCAAAACTCATCTTGAGGATACTCAGAACCCCCACACTAGTGAGTTCCTGAACCTCATGGCGGATCTTGCTTGGGAACTTAAGGCTACGTCACCCACTCACCAGGCTGGCCATCTATTGGATGGGATATTTACTGGATATGATAATTGTGTTTTTTGGAGAACAGCACCCTTGAATGGACAGACCACCATCTTCTTACTTTCAGGCTGACGAAGCCTTTGTCCCCATCTGACTCTTCCACCCCTTTAATGCCCATCAGACACTGGAATAGAATAAATGAACAGAACCTTAGTCCGGCACTGACCTTAGGCAGGGAAACAGCTAAGGAAATTGCTCTGTCGGCTGTTGTTAGATTTAACTTTGGGGTAAAATGGCTATTGACCATCTGGCCCCTCTAAGAACACCTCCCCTCCTGGTTGAGAAAAAAGCCGGTTCTCCCTGGTACACCAAAGACCTTAAGAGCCTACAAAGAATATACCGTCAACAGGAACGTAGGTGGAAATTAAATCCTAACCCGAAGGAAAAAGGGAAGCTTAGAGCTGCTCTTAGGATCTATAAAGAAGCGATAAATAAAGCTAAGATATAGTTCTACTCACATAAAATTAAGGAAGCTAGGAACATTCATAGAGAACTTTTTAGAGTGGTACGCTCTCTTACGGTTCCAGCTGCTCCACCAGAACTGGAAAACTCTCAAGATTTTTGTAATAAGGTTGCTAATTTCTTTGAAAACAAAGTTACTCAAATTCAAGCCAGCTTTGTTTAATCTTTGGGAGCACCTGACCCCTACGAGCGCTTAAATAGTTCAGTTAGCAGTGACTCTTCTATTCTTACCGATTTACAGCCTCTTCGGATGGAGAGGATAAAAGATCTTCTGATGAGTATTAAGTCAGGTTCCCCCCACTGACCTTTGCCCTCATCATGTATTGCAGATTGCTCCGGAGTTGGTGTCGTCGGCCCTTGTGCCAGTGTATCAGGAGACCCTGAATATAGGAGATTTTCCCTCTTCATGGAAGGAAGTGATTGTTGTTCCTTTGAAGAAGAAACCTGGTGGAGAGACGAACGATCTTAAACATTTTCAGTCCATTGCCCTGCTACCCTTCCAGACAACAAATTCTGAAAAGCACCTTAATACGGAATAAGTCACATTTTTACAAAACTCAGGCTGCCTGGATTCCTCCCAGCACAACTTTTGGAAAGACCATATTACTGAATCTGTCCTCATCATCACATCTGATACCATTTGCATAGTAGTTGATAATGGTGATGGGGCTATCCTAGTACTATCAGCCTATTTTGATACTGATAATGCGTCCCTTTATGATATTTTATTACACATTAGGACTCGTTTTAGGCCAATGAATCTTTTCACCCAGTTGAGAGACACCTTAGGACGAGATAGCTAATCAATATATCAATCAATATATCAATAATGTCATCAGTATTTATCACGACAATGCATTTCACTTTAGTCAAAGTCATTAATCAATTCAGAGACGCTACCATGACCTTTCAGCCATGAATAACTACATCTTGTTTAGTAGAAGTTTGAGTTTTATTCCCTATTAATTACAGTCAAATAGCAAATGCGTTAATCTCAACACCAAGAAACATAATAGCATAGTCACGATATGGCAACTTTGGTAAGTTTTCATTAGAGCGAGAATCACAAACATCAGAACATAACACAGCATGAACATAGATCAATTTAGCAGAGTATCGGTAATGCGTCAATTCAACAAAGCATGGATTTGATCGTTTGTCTATTTGCGTCAGTCTAGTGAGCACCTGTCCTAACCTCTGATTAGCATTCGCATGTTGGGTTTCATGCAAAACAATTTAGAACACCAATTTGGAAAACATCTAGCTAACGTCTCTGTCAAAGCAAGCAGTTGGTACCTAGAAAGGAAAAGCAAACAGACAAATTACAATTGCATTGTCATAATTACCCTCAAAGGATTAGGTCAGCATACAGGTTCAGTCTTCGTCTTCAAGACATCAGTCAAATCGCCATCAATCAGAACTCAGCTCTGGGGCAAAAGGCACTTTCCTCATAAGGAGGTAAAGTATAAAAATGAACAATCTAAGGGCAAGGATGGTTTTAAGTAACCCACCAAGTCACCCAGCTGAGTGACAGAGTTTCTGGATAAAATCAATAGCATTCCCTAACCCACCTAAATGACTCCCCGTGACATGGGTTTTTATCCCTTTTCCATTGTACATTCCCCCAAAATTCTATTGGTCATTTGCTATACCCCACTATCTTTAACCTATCATAGAACACATTAGCTAACCCTACTCTTCACCCCATATTATTTTACAAGTCTTTGATTGGTCTTCGTAATTGACGTCTTCAGAGGTGGCACGTCCGGTGTGATTTCATCCTTTTGTAATTCTTTGCACATCTTTTGGTCAGCAGTTCCATTGTCTTCACCGGTTTGAATGACCTTGTACATTACATTAATCTACATTGTTTCATTTCACTTTTAACATTTAGGGGGTGATTCTAACCCTGACGGGCGGCGGAGGCCGCCCGCCAGAGTTCCCCCCTCCAGAACACCGCTCCGCGGTCCTATGACCGCTGCAGTGATTCTGGGTTTTCCACTGGGCTGGCGGGCGACCGCCAAAAGGCCGCCCGCCAGCCCAGTGGAAAACACCCTTCCCACGAGGACGCCGGCTCCGAATGGAGCCGGCGGAGTGGGAAGGTGCGACGGGTGCAGTTGCACCCGTCGCGAATTTCAGTGTCTGCTGAGCAGACACTGAAATTCTTTGTGGGGCCCTCTTACGGGGGCCCCTGCAGTGCTCATGCCATTGGCATGGGCACTGCAGGGGCCCCCAGGGGCCCCACGACACCCCATACCGCCATCCTGTTCCTGGCGGGAGAACCGCCAGGAACAGGATGGCGGTATGGGGTGTCAGAATCCCCATGGCGGCGCAGCGAGCTGCGCCGCCATGGAGGATTCCTTTGGGCAGCGGAAAACCGGCGGGAGACCGCCGGTTTTCCACTTCTGACCGCGGCAAAACCGCCGCGGTCAGAATGCCCTGCGGGGCACCGCCAGCCTGTTGGCGGTGCTCCCGCCAACCCTGGCCCGCCGGGGTCAGAATGACCCCCTTAGTCTGTGGACGAGGGGAGATGGTGAGAACGGATCTAACATGGTTACATTCATCTTCCAAGTCGAAGAAAAAGAATAAACAGGGTCATGGCCCCTTGTGAGTCAGCACACTGAAAAATAGAAAAATGCATTTAATATGAGAGCCAGGCAGCTAAGCTCCGGCTCATTCTAACTTAAGGCCTATGAGGTTTTCATTACAGATTTAATAACGCAAATGCTAGTATAAACTTATTTAAACATAATAAAAACATTTTAATTATCATTATTAGTTCGTGTATAAATTGGTGGCCACTCATCGTGGTTACAATTCAAGCACACGTATAGGCAAAATTACTATTATTATAGTTTCTATGTGGCAGCATCACACCTTAATTCATAAGCATTTCATGTTAATATAGATTATATAAGCTACGCTCTCTCAATACCATCTCGCAGCATTTAATGGCACAACACCTCCACCAAGCAGGTGTCAGAGGAAAAGCTTTGAGTATTTTGAAATTCTTCATTGGTGATAGATCTACCATAGTAAGCTGCGGTGATTTCAGAGCTCCCCCATACCAATTACCATGTGGAGTCCCTCAGGGCTCCTCCCTCAGTCCTACTTTGTTTAATCTTAATGTTACCCCGTTAGCCAGACTTATCCGATCATTTGGCTTTTTAGCCACCTCAGCTTGCAGACAGAGAGCCTGTTGTGCTCTCCCTGCCCGTCCCCTTCCTGTCCCCTTCCCCATTTCCTCTCCCAGCAGCTTGAGCTGCACCAAGTAATTTCCATTCAAGCCGGAAGAGCTGGGAGCATTCCTCCCCCTTTGTTCATTCTCGCCAGCTTGCAGCGGCTTCTCTTTTTTAGTAGCTCTGTAATCCTCCGTGGTGAGTTAAAAGTTGGATTACTTGTTAGTTTTCTATGCATGACCTATGAAATGCCAGCACACGCTTCATGGGCATTTTTACAGCTGCAGATTGCTCTACTAAGCACTCTGCCGCAGCCCTGCAAGCTTTTCTGAGGCTTCTTACACAAACACATCTCTCTGTTATCACACAGTGGGGAGGCAATGGTTGCTTCGATTCCATGCAGCATCCAGACATTATTTTTTATTATTTCTATAACAAAGCCTAAGAAGTGACAAAAAAAATATTTTGTATTTCTGAGCGTCCTTTGTTGTCACATTTCCATTGGTTGTTTCATACTTGTGATGAATGATTCTTCTTTCTGTTTATTAATCTCTAAACTCGGAGCCCATTACCACAAGTCTTGATCAGTGACATCTTCTTGGGTGAGAATTTTTCACTGTAGTGTTCTCACTTTGCAGCTGTTCCAAGCGCTGTATTAACAAGGAAATGACCAGGTACTGAAGCATTAAGTGTTGTAATTATCCAACCTGTGCTGCTTATCCTTTGCTCCTTCTTCCCTCCTGCTTCATTTCTTTTTTTTAGTTTGTGCAATAGCCCAGTGGCTTAACACTGCTGCAGGACAGCTCACATCCCCACTTGTCGTTACTACCTGCCTTCTCTTTATTTCAGTGAGGGACCAGCATTACTACCAGGCTCTGTGTGGCAATGTGCAAACATTTTTTTGTTGTATCGTTCTTAAGTACCAATCAGCCAACTTGAAAATGTAAACAAAAGTTTTCAAATAATATGCCAAAATAGCAGCCACTGCATAACAATGTAGGTGCACACGAGGGCACACAACAGCCATTTTGCAATTGTTTCGCTCTATTAGCTTTATTATTGGCTGTCCAGGTGTACTCTGTCACACATCAGTGAGTATTTTGGAATTCTTCTTTTCTTTATCCTTTGGGGAGTAGTGGGAGGTATAGGAGAGGTGATCAGTGAAGCATTGCTGCATAGGCATTCAGTGATAAAAATCTATGTTCTTAAATACTCACATACCGTAGATTTTTTTCTGTGCTTTGTTTTTAACTTGTAATAATACTCCTTTATTAAGCAGAAAATTAAATTAGTAAATTGAGAAATCTGGAAATTGAAACCAGTTTCTACACACCACATAACTCACCGCCACACAATTCAGCTCAACCCAACATAACTACACTCCACATAACACCACTTAAAGCAACATGATTCAGCTCCACACAGTTACACTCTACTATTTACTCTACTAGATACCACAAAAAATCCCGACATAAAACCACTCTGACACATAGCAACAATCCACGTAAACACCACACCATGCCACATAATTCCAATCAGCATAATTTCGCTCAATGCCATACAGTTCCATGCCACACAATTCAACTCTACACATTTCTGTTGCACACCACGTAATTTGACAACAAACCACATAATTCAACTCAACACAGATAAACAACTTACCAGATACATCCAATCAACACCACAGAATTCCACATCTTGCCACAAAGTTCAACTGCACTTCACACAATTAAAACCCACTACATACCACTCCATATCACAAAATACCGATCTATATAATCACACTCCATGACAAACAATCCCACTCCACCTAATTCCAGTACACTAAGTACCACGTAATTACTATCCTCATAATTCCATTGCACACTATACCACACTATTCAACGCCACAGAATTCCACAACTAACAATTCCAATCCAAACTACATAATTCCACTCCACACCATATACATCCACTCCACTCCATAACACATGGGTAAAAGTAATTTGGAGTTCTGCAGATGGGGTCACTCCGTCACCAACGTGATGGATATCCTCTCCGCCATATTACGATTCCATCCTGTCTATGGAAAGGGAAATATGGCGTGTAGGAGGCTGGCCTGGCTTATAGTAGGTACCTGATGGTACTTGCATCTTGTGCCAGGTCCAGTTATCCCTTATTAGTAGATTAGTAGTGTTCTAGAAGCTTAGGCTGATAGATGTAGCTATAGCAGAGCAGCTCTGGCTGAACTAGGAGACATGCAAAGCTCCTACTATACCACTTATATCATATAGCACTATATCACAAGAATCACAATACTCAGAGGTACTAAAAATAAAGGTACTTTATTTTAGTGACAATGTGCCACAAATATCTCAGAGGATATACTCCCTTAGGAGGTAAGTAAAATACACAAAATATACACACAAACTAAAATCAGGTAAGTAAACAGTTAGAAAAGTATTGCAAACACTGTAGAATACAATAGGATGCAATAGGCCTAGGGGCAACACAAACCATATAGTAAGAAAGTGGAATACAAACCACGTACGGACCCCACGCCTAGTGTAGTGTGAAGGGGGTTGCTGGGAGTGTAAGAAAACACTAAGGGTGTCCAAGATACCCCACCCCAAGACCCTGAAAAGTAGGAGTAGAGTTACCCTACTTCCCTAGAAACACACTAAAGTCGTGATAGGAGATTCTGCAAAGACAACAACTGACTGCAAAGCACTGAAGACGGATTCCTGGACATTAGGACCTGCAAAGGAAGGGGACCAAGTCCAAGAGTCACACAAGTGTCCAGGGGGGCAGCAGCCCACTAAACCCCGGAAGAAGGTGCAAAATGGCTGCCTCCGGTTGGAAGAAGCTGAAGATTCTGCAACAACGGAAGATGCCAGAAGCTTCTCCTTTGTACAGAAGGTGTCCCACGGCGTGCTGGAGGATGCAGAGTTGTTTCCACGCAGAAAGACCGCAAAGAAGCCTTGCTAGCTGCAAAGGTCGTGGTTGAAGAAAATGGGTGCTGCTCGGGCCCAGGAAGGACCAGGAGGTCGCCCCTTGGAGGAGGAGACAGAGGGGGCGCTCAGCAGCACAGAGAGCTCACGCAGTAGCAGGCAGCACCCGCAGTAGCATTTGAACAGGGGTTGAAGAAATCTGAGCACACGGTCATTTCAACACTACAAAGGAGGGTCCCACGAATCCGGTGGTCAACTCAGCGAGTTGAGCAATGCAGGACAGAGTGCTATGGACCTGGGCTATGCTGTGCTCTAAGGATTCCTTGCAAAAGTGCACAGAAGCCCTAGCAGCTTCAGTTCACGCAGTACACAGGATTACTGTTTGGTGTGGGGAGGCAAGGACTTACCTCCACAAAATTTGGACAGATGGACCACTGGACTGTCGGGGTCACTTAGATTTGGCTCCTGTGTTGCAGGGTCCATGCTCGTCAAAATGAGAGGGGACCCAGGGGACCGGTGAAGCAGGGGGAAGATTCAGTCGACCCACGGGAGATTTCTTCTTGGCTTCCAGTGCAGGGTGAAGGCAGACATTCCTCAGAGCATGCACCACCAGGAAACAGTTGAGAAAGCCGGCAGGATGAGGCCCTACAATGTTGCTGGTAGTTTTCTTGCTACTTTGTTGCAGTTTTGCCTGTGTCCTGGAGCAGCCAGTAGTCGATCCTTGGCAGAAGTCGAAGAGGGAGATGCAGAGGAACTCTGGTAAGCTCTTGCATTCGTTATCTGTCGAGAAACCCACAGGAGAGACCCTAAATAGCCCTCAGAGGAGGATTGGCCGCCTAACCAGGTAAGCACCTATCAGGAGGGGTCTCTGACGTCACATGCTGGCACTGGCCACTCAGAAGCCTCCATTGTGCCCTCACACCTCTGCATTCAAGATAGGCAGAGGTCTGGGACACACTGGAGGAGCTCTGGGCACCCCCCTGGGGTGGTGATGGACAGGCGAGTGGTCACTCCCCTTTCCTTTGTCCAGTTTCACGCCAGAGCAGGGGCTGGGGGATCCCTGAACCGGTGTAGACTGGTTTATGCTAGGAGGGCACCACCTGTGCCCTTCAAAGCATTCCCAAAGACCAGGAGAGGCTACTCCTCTCAGGCCCTTAACACCTATTTCCAAAGGGAGAGGGTGTAACACCCTCTCTCAGAGGAAATCCTTTGTTCTGCCTTCCTTGGACTGGGCTGCCCAGACCCCAGGAGGGCAAAAGTCTGTTTGTGGGTTGGCAGCAGCGGTAGCTCTAGTGAAAACCCCAGAGAGCTAGTTTGGCAGTACCCGGGGTCCATGCTGGAGGCCCGGGGATGCATGGGATTGGCACCCCAATACCAGATTGGGCATGGGGGGGGGGACAATTCCATGATGTTAGACATGTTACATGGCCATATTCGGAGTTACCATTGTGAAGCTACATATAGGTATTGACCTATATGTAGTGCACGCGTGTAATGGTGTCCCCGCACTCACAAAGTCCAGAGAAATTGCCCTGAGCTATGTGGGGGCACCTTGGCTAGTGCCAGGGTGCCCACACACTAAGTAACTTTGCACCTAACCTTCACTAAGTGAGGGTTAGACATATAGGTGACTTATAAGTTACTTAAGTGCAGTGTAAAATGGCTGTGAAATAACGTGGACGTTATTTCACTCAGGCTGCAGTGGCAGTCCTGTGTAAGATTTGTCTGAGCTCCCTATGGGTGGCAAAAGAAATGCTGCAGTCCATAGGGATCTCCTGGAACCCCAATACCCTGGGTACCTAGGTACCATATACTAGGGAATTATAAGGGTGTTCCAGTGTGCCAATCAGAATTGGTAAAAATGGTCACTAGCCTGCAGTGACAACTTTAAAGACAGAGAGAGCATAAGCACTGAGGTTCTGGTTAGCAGAGCCTCAGTGACACAGTTACGCCACAAACTATGAGCACTGGGGTAAAAATTGGGGTAACATGCCAGGCAAGATGGCACTTTCCCACATGGCGCAAGAGCTATCTGTCATGTTTGTGACAGAGTAACCCATCCACAAAACTCTTAATCAGCCCTAGTGTCATTTTCAATGCCGATACTTGTTTACGAGAAGGATTACCACTGCATCCTTAGAAGCTCTCTAAGCGATCCCTTGGAAAGACAGTCATTCAGTAGTTTTAACATAGGGCTCTTGATTCTCAAGAGGTATGATTTAAGATATAAGGGGGCACGGTTCTTGAGGTGACATTGATTCTACTTTAGACATACGAGTATGGAGCCAGTATGGTTCCTATCTAGAGGGGCTGATTGACTGTACATACTGCTGGCCGAAATGCTATACTTGATTTCATTTTCTTTTTGAATAAATAAAACATTTAAACTATTTAATATTTCTTGAGATTAGACAATTTTCCAAATGACTGTCCAGATCCAACAATTCATTTAGCATTTTGAATATATTCCCTCTGTTTATTCAGGGCTTCCACAACTTTGTTTGTTCAATAGAGTCTAAGATTGTGAAAGTTCAATTTTGTATTCTGACATCTGTGGTGTTCTGCATCTAGGGGTGAGGGAGCATGATTCTGTGTCAAGTTATGATGTAGAACCCTAGTTACATGCTGTGAGCATGATTCTGAATCCAAGTTATGAAGTAGAACCAGCTAACATGCTGTGATGTAACTTGTTTAGAATGTGTGATTGGTACCATGGGAAACTGAGAAGCAGTTGATCTGTTGTTAGCTGTGGATGAGGTCTCTCCTCCGGATGTACTTCAGGAAAGAATTCCTGCTATACATCAACATTTTCTGGCTTGCCATCTATACTTATTTGCCATTTTATTGGTGCCTTTTATTAGGATTATATGATTAAAAACATGACTCGGCCACATCATGATTTGAATCTTGGACTAAAACATCCCTGTGGTAGGCAGCCACCCTACTACATTATGTTTCTAAGTCAGTGGCATTAGATATCCGGAAAATAATGGTTGAAGCCTCTTTAATTTTCCTCATTAATACTATATTCACCAGCACCTGCTCTTTGTTTTTAATATAGCACAGACACTAAAGCACTAGGGGCCAGATGTACAAAGCATTTTTTTACTTGCAAATGGCCCGATTCGTAGAATCACGCCATTTGCAACCGGAAACTTGCTTTTTCTAATGTACAAAATGCAAAATTCGATTAATTGATGTGCTGCTGAATCGCATATGCGATTCAGTATTGTGAAGGAGCACGTTTAGGGCGCCCCTTACAAATACTGAATCGGTATGGTGTGTATTACTGTTTAGGGACAGAACTTTGGATGCAAAAAAGAACAGAAAAAGTATGGGGGGAAGCCCAAGTTGCGGCCTTACTCCTAATCGGACTTTTCTTGCCACATAAATTGAAATGAAAAGTAATACAGTTTCACATAAGCAAGCCGATTCAAAGCGCCACGGCCACCATAAGCATTACCGCGGAGGAGAGACACTAAAAGAAAAAGAAGTTTGCTTGCAGTCAAACATATGGTCAGAATTGCAATTAGCCACGTAACAGGGTCGATGTCCAAGGCGGTAACCAAAACGCCCCAAGGAGGGACAAATGCGAAGCATTTACCAATTATAGCAAAAGATTTTTGAACGGCAAGCCCATGAATGAACAATAGTGATGGTCAGGAGGTGGGCGTGGCTAAAGCCCAAAAAGATAATAACATGTCGAAAAGCAGCGCTTGTACACTACTAGGTTCAACCTAAAAAGGTTAAGAACCACTGAAATACACCATTAATCTAGAATGTCCCCATTTCCCCAAGAACACTCTTCCCACCAAGGCTGCCTTGAAATAGTTTATGGTTCTGAAGAGTGTTATGAGTCAAATATGCTGTATAACAAATCACTTGAAAAACAGTCTACTTATGCTGCAGGTTAACATGTGAAATGTGATACGGGTTTATTATCCCTATTCAACATTCTGTGAGAAAACCGCTTGGTCACTGGTTCTAATCTTAGTCAGAAAGTAATGGTAAATGCACATATTGCAGGAATATGTGAGTGATCTTCAGGCCCCACTGAGAATGCTTAGTAAGGTGATGTACCAACAATTCGAATGTGATTAGTTTTTACAGGCTTAAACATAGTAACATATATGTGTGTGTACATTCATGTATAGCAGTGATGTGTCACAAAGTTGTATCCTAGTGAGAGGGTGTGTCGTAATAAGTGATCAGATTTCTCTTTGCACGGTTTATTCCCAGTAGCTTTCAGTCGTTTAACCAGCAGCCTTCTGTCCTTTCAAGCATGCGAAGACCAGGGATAGGTTGTAATGACCGGTAATCTGCAAAATTCCTTCAGGCCCTGAAGTCTTAGCCAGAGTGTTCCTAGTGCTTCTTTTGGTTGAAGAAACACTCTTAGCGAGATCTCGATTGTCTGTGTGTTGACTCGGAAGCAAGACTATCCCTTTCTGGGCGTCAATCTTGCTCAGATAAATATTATTTCTTGGGTTCGGACTGGTCGACATTTCTTCGAGTCTGTCAGGAAGGGATGCTTCCAAGCAGTGTATGAGGCAGGGAAGAGAGCTGAGAACATGGCTGCCAAGAGGCCCCATGTCGTGTGAAATCTTCTTCTAGTCTTGAGTTTTCAGCCAATAATCCTTTACATGCGTGGCTTTAAAAAACGAAATCACAAGTGCCGCAAGGCAATATGCTGTTGATAAAAGAGCCAGTACTGCCTGAAAGTGTTGCACATGCCTTGGGGCCCTTGGAACCAATTCGACCGGAGGAAATGCAGTCACAGCTGCTTTCATTGTTCCTGACAGTCTCTGGTGGTGCATTTTTACATATCTGGAAGTGAAGGGGTATTGATGGGGTACAATTTTAACTCATTTGGCTCTCCAGAACATTCGTGTAGAAGGGATGCGTAGGCCCATGCACTTTAAAAAGGTGTAAAAATTGTGTTTGATTCTAATAGGAATGTGAAACCTTTCCAAATTTCAAAGTGTTTCAAAAATTACGACATTGTAGTCACCTATGTGACAGCTGTTTTTAGTTGCGCCCGGAGTAATTTAAAACTAAAGTGCTCGCGCAATTAATCAAGCTAGACCTCTAGAGACAACACACAAACATGTCAGTTGTGGGACTAGCTTTACTGCTAAATATCAACCTACTAAAGAAAAGCTTTATTTGAAACGTAAGGGAAGTCCATGCCCTTGGGGCCTACACATGTAACTTCAGAATGCACAAACAGCATCCCCTAACATGCCTTCCTCTGCATCTAGCCATTTACTTTGTGTGCTCATAACACAGACTGTGTGAACTTTCAATCATTGCAGCGTGCCACTTTGCAGCTCTGGAGAAAGATTATACCTTGCAAGCTTCTTGGAAAGTAGCGCAGCTGCGCTTGTAAAAGTAATTATCTTCAAGCACTCCAGGGCAATATATTTTTAGAGACACAGTAGATAAGGATGAAATCTAGCCTCGACAGTATCTGGAGTAGGTAAGTTCCTGGCTTTCAAAAGTTCCATATGGATGTGCTAATCTATGCCGCTCCCGAGAGTGTAGTTCACATCAACAAACTGCCCAGGATCCAAAAAATAAAAAATAAAAAAAAAATGAAAAGTAATACAGTTTTACATAAGGGAGCTGATTTAAAGCGCCACGCCTTTAGTTTGAAGGAGCACACAAAAGGAAACAGAAGATCGCTCGCAGTCAAATGTATCGGCAGTTATGCAATTAATCATGGGGAGCGACCCTTGACCTGCTGTTGAGGTCAGGAAAAGCTCCCCATGCCGCACAGCTCCACCTGTCTGTGCCCGTGTCCTTTGTCCCCACCCTCGCTGCGAGTTCGAGGCCCTCCTCCACCCGCGGGCTCCCGCCTGCGCCTCATCCCTGGTGGCCAGTGGTGAGTCGTAAGTACTTTCACGACACAGGGATCCGTGACAAAGCCGTGGACTGGATCACCTCCTTCCTCACCAGCAGAACCCAGAGAGTCCACCTCCCTCCTTTCCAATCTGAAGCCACCAAGACCATCTGTGGCATACCACAAGGTTCCTCCCTCAGCCCGACCCTCTTCAATGTCTATATGGCACAGCTCACCAACATCGTCCGATCTCACATCCTCAACATCATCTCATACGCCGACGACACCCAGCTGATCTTCTCCCTCACCAAGGACCCCACCACCGCCAAAACCAACCTCCACGAAGGTATGAAGGCTGCCGCCCACTGGATGGAGAACAGTCACCTAAAACTGAATTGGTACAAGACAGAGGTCCTCATCCTCGGTCCCACCCCCTCCGCCTGGGACTCCTCCTGGTGGCCGACCCCACTGGGAGCCGCACCAACGCCCACCAACCACACACACAACCTAGGTTTCATCCTTGACTCATCACTCTCCATGACCCAACAAGTCAACTCCGTCTCATCCTCCTGCTTCAACACCCTCTGCATGCTCCCGCAAGATCTACAAGTGGATCCCTACCAAAACCAGAAGGACAGACACCCAGGCCCTTGTCAGCAGCAGACTGGACTACAGCAACGCTCTCTACGCGGGAACCACGTGAAGAAGCCATGCAGAAAACATGGAGACTTGTATATTTTCAGTAGTTGGCCCTTGTGCTACAGGAGGGCTAAACACGGGAAAAGGCATGACGTATGCATGCCTTTCACAAATGAAATCAAGCGATTTTTAAAAGGCAAGCCCACGGACCAACAAAACTGATGGGTGTGCGGTGGGCGTGGTTAAAGGCCAGCAGAGAGATTACAATAAGGGACAGAACGCTTGCGCGCTTAACCCTAAAAAGATTGCTTTATCAAAAAATCAACTACAAACATGGTGGTCTGTTAGCTACAGCTGGCCGCCATCCCTGTGATGGCTGCGATTCCTAATGGGTCGTAGATTTCAACCTACTTCATTATTATGCATGAGGTAAGTCTATTCACAGCCCACTAGGAATTACTAATGAAACACAAGAGTTTCAGACATTAGGAATACGGATTTCTTAGTTGTGATTCAAAAAGAATCGCAATGAGTAAATCGTTATTGCTAATGTTAGTACATCTGGCCCTAATTTCCGTATATGCAACTAAGAAAAAGGACTAATACCTTTGTGTGCTCTTAAGGAACCAGCTTGTAAATGGATAACTTTATCTGTTTTCTCAGACTGTGGCAGCTTTCGATTGGACTGCTACGGTTTTTCAGTTTTGGGTGTTTGTGTTTTTTGAGGCTTTCACCCCCTAACATTTTGGCTGGTTACCACATCCAGTGCTTATAGAGTAGAAGGGTGGCCCAGTATATGGTACCTTTTCTTCATCTACAGGGACCAGTCCTCTCCTAAATAACACAACTCATCCTTGCTTTGAATATTTCCTCTTTTGGAGAATCCACCAGCTTTAAAACTACAAAGTGTCCTGCTCCAGAGGCTCAGGATGCTGTGTACACACCCTGTTTCACTTTAATGCCCCTTTAATAGCATGCTCCAATTCAGAGACGTGGGGGCATACATAGGCACTTCCAGGAAAACATACCCTAGGTGGCTACATCCCAGGCTTTGGGCCTGAACTGCCCAGTGGGTTCACACATTTGACAGATTTGCACTTTGAAAAGGTCACTTCTAACCTGTATTACACATTCTTGTCTAGCCACATTGCACCCCATCTCCAAGCTAACATTTATAACCCATTCACGCCTTCTTACAGAGCCTTCCATCCATTTGACGCACAGAGCAGTAGGCTCATGCGGTCCAGCGAACAACGGAAATTTCATGTTGCTCCTAGTTGAACACACACTCAGCCAGGGATCTGCAACAACAGGCAATGTGTTGTCCTCAGAGTACAAAGTAGATCCCATGTCTGTAGCCAGTACCTTACACTCAAAAAAATGTTTCCCGGAGGAGCAGGGGTTTCCTCTAATTCTACTTCATGGCACAGTTTGTACAGTGGCCACAGTACTCAGGTAGTAAATAGGCAAACTTAAATGATATGTCAATGTCAGCGATTGTTTACTGCCTACAGTCGTCAAAACCTGACGTTTACAATATTCACAGATACATGTCAAAATATGAAAAAAGATGAATACCTACCTCAGTTTTATTTTGGTGCACAATCAATACATAAAACACTACTGAAAAAATAGAAAATTACTAGCAAGCAGTTCCACAATGCAGAAACAAGGATAGTAACTATTGCAGTGAATAGAATAGAGGTCACATGCTTGACAATGGAGTTTACTTTGTCCTATACAGTACATACTTAACCAATCTTCAGTGACATCATGCAGGTTGTTGCTATTCTGATCACTTTTCTGCCAAATCTGTGCCACTTTAGTGGAGACCTACACTGATACGAGCATTTCACTCCTCTTGTTGTATTGTTTCTCTCTTAATTCGTTTGTTCTTCATATGCACGTGTTTATGTGAGATGGCATGGAGATAGATATGTGTTGCTCAGTGTCACTTCTATGCAATGTATAGCCTTATCTATCCCTCAGTGTCAGTTTTGTGGCCTGTGTTGGAGTCATCCTCCTGAGGTTGGAGTTTGTTCTCTAAATATTGCTCAAGAAACCCTCTACCTCTCAGGTAGGTTGTGTAATGTGCAACACACACGCCTGTGAAGCAGAGCCTTGGAAGAGGCGATATGGTCACAAGTGGGGCTGAGATGGACAGAAGCCAAGCTTGATAAAGTAATCCATGAAACAAAAAGTAAAAATTAAGTGAAGGACAACGACACAATTGCTCAGGAGCTTCATTCTCACATGTGATAGTAACATGGTGTATCAGTTTGTCAGTGGTACTACAAACTTTGTCATGTGCACGATATAGTAGAGGATCACAGAGAGAGGCAGTGTTGGTGAGGAGGGCGATCCCATTTGGAGGTAACAATTATTGGGCATTTCCCAAAGACTGCTGACTAGAATGAAGCCTTTGGATTCATGTCTTCTCCCTAAAATTTCAGGCCCTTTCCCATCACTGCCAGGATAGCCTTCAGATCCCTCTGTCTGGTCCACAAATGTATCTGGGGTGGAAGTCCCAATTTAACCCAGAGACAAAAAGGAGCACTACACACCCAAACACTTCTTGCAGACATCAGGCAAAAATCTGCTCTAAATCCACCAGGCTGATCCTGGTGTGCTGCAGTGACAACGTAGATAGATCATGCTCTCTAGGATCACTGCGCAAAACCAATCACCTTGCCTGTGGGAAAAAAGAAAGTGCTCTGTGTAGTCCCAAGCGCCAGGTGCGGGGTGCTGGTAAGCGCAATACATACTGGAAATGTATGTCCCCACAACTTGGTAAGTGCCTGTAGAGTTTGGAGAAGTAAAATATTTCAGTGGAGTGGCGCGATAGACTGAGTTTTTCACAGATTGTTTTGCCATGTGGTTGGTGGGTGTCCGCTACTTTCCCTCTGAGTTCCTTTGTTTTTCCTGAAGGATTCCAAAGGAAAATGTTCCAGCGTGGATAGCTCTGCGATCGAGCGGCAGTACCAGCATAACCCTAAGAGCACCTTCCAGTTCACGGTGGACGGGACGTCTTACCAGATCGACTTCAAAGGCGAGTCTTGCTCGTTGGCAAATCTGCTTTGTTGGAGTTGTTTGTTGTTGTTATATCCAGTCCTATTTACAAAATCTGCTCATTTTTTCACTCTCCTTATAGAAATGAAGCAGACTAATCTAAAAAATGGTACTCACCGCAAGGTCCGTCGCCGGCCCCTATTTGCGGGAGTGAAGCCTGATTCCGCCAGGTGGGTCTCTACCTTGCTCGTTAAAGGGTTTGTTATGCGATGTTATGCCTTATTATGTAGCACACGTTCACCAGCGGTTTCTTGACATTCGGCCATTATCAGACAACAAATACAGACTCAATTCAATTCAAAATTATTTATTCCATCACACAAAAGCAGGTCACAAAATAGGCATTTAAAAAGCCAGTGTGAAAATCTTAAAACACGTAAATCTATAAATGTAGGTTACAAACACAATAGAATAAAAAAATGTAATAATAAAAATTGCGATAACATAAAAATCAGGAGACAAAAAAACACGAACCGATAGCACCATATTGGGGTTAAAAGCAAGACAAGACTTCATCATAAAAACCTCATATATTTGTACATATGTAGTGCATTTTTGAGGGGGAGCCTATTGTATTAAATGTTATAAGGCTCCCTAGGAATTATAGGTACGGTTCAGCCCGCTAGCATAAGTAAAGTAGAAGATACAGCAGGTAATGACATTAAAACATCATTGATTTACGAAGTTGAAGTGCACTTTTCAAAAAGGAATCAATTGCAGTGCATGTATCGTGGTCATCTAGCTGCTGTAAAAAAAATCGGAGCCACTCTACACTTGCTAAACCTATGTATTGTGTAGCAGAGGTAGTAAAAATCGTCTAGTAAGGGGAAGGTAATAATTGCAAAAAGCAGACTCAATGGAAACCTTTTTCGAAGACCCATGTCTTTCGATTTTTCCTTAAAAAAATTAAAATTCGATTCCAAGTGTAGATGTGAGGGAAGGACGTTTCACAGAGCAGATGCTCCCACTGAGGTATTGCGCCCTCCAATTTGTTTTTCCTAGAGTTAGGAAGACTCAGAACATTGGCAGATGAGGAGCGAAATAATACTGATATTCCACATTAAGTCAATAACAGGGGTCTATGTTTTTTCTCCAGTGGTCAGTTGAAATATAAATAGCAAAACTGTCAATACTCCTAGATGTTTTCAGAAAATGTGGGAAAGTAACCACGATGGATAGAGCCCCAACTTTCTTCCAGTGGAAAAAGTGAGACATTCCCATTTCATCAAGGCACTGAAGATCTCTGGGTGTCTTTGTTTCCTCTCAGACTCATGTGGATGTGTCCCTGGGTTTGTACTTGAGAGCAAGGCAGCTCAGAGTCTTGATCTCAGTCTGGACCATGTGCCAGGCATGCTCCTGGCAAGGAGGAACATTCAGCTCATCTCGGAGAGCACTTCTGTGGAAAGACAAAACACCTGATTCTATTTTGAATTACAACGATTAAACAAATAGCACAATTGTTGTGCTATGACAGTTAAACTCGTGAGTAGTTTGTAGCTTAATTGACTGACTCCAAAGTGCGCTTAGCTCAGAATTCAGTACAGAAACTGCATTGTATAATTCCAGCAGTGTCCCAGGGTCAGGCCAAGGTCAGGAGAAGGTGAACATACACACTGCAAGGTATGGAGCGCTCTTCTAAAGCACTGTCAAGCAGTCAATCTCAGAACCAATGATTACTGCAGTCAGCACACAAACAAACCAGTGCCATTGCATCTCCTAATATGGATGTCCTGTTAAAGGAACCTGCCCAGCATGACCAGCGCAAGTTTCACGGATGTTTACCACTCTCATGGTCCATTAGCCTCTTTTCATCTTGTGACATACTATGGTGGTTCACCCTTGAACCACCATAGTATGTCTCTGCTAATACATTGCCTTCGGTGATCTACAGAACCATAACCCGTTTCACTAGCTGTCACAGATGTAAGAGCGACTAGACTTTTTTTTTCTCGTAAATAGGTGAATTCCTCTTCTTTAGTTTTTATTTACTACCACTGTCTCAGAGGAAAGCTATTTTTTAGCAAGACCTCCACGCCCACCACAGACT
This sequence comes from Pleurodeles waltl, assembly GCF_031143425.1. NCBI lineage: Eukaryota > Metazoa > Chordata > Amphibia > Caudata > Salamandridae > Pleurodeles > Pleurodeles waltl. The sequence continues at coordinate 379,231,688 of NC_090445.1, forward strand.
CAAGCATAGAACTGGGAACGATTTCAGCGGTATGTAGTTTTTACCTAGTGTCTTTACCCTGCAGCAGGATGTTACTGTGCAGGTAACTGCCACACAGGTGAGCACCACGTTGGCCAATTTTTGGTACTTTACCACAGAGGTAAATGTTTTTTTTTTTTTTATGACATAATTAATAAATTATTTCATTAAAATAACGGGGAAATTCAGGGTTTTAGGTAAGGCGTAATGGAGGGTAGAGCTAAAGGAAGGTAAGGTGGGTTTAGGTTTAGGAGCAGGTAGACTTGAAGGGAGATAAGGGGTTTATAGGGTTCAGGAAAGGGTAGAGGTAAAGGGATGCATCGTTTTTTATGGTTTTTGGGAGGGTAGGGGTAAAGGTTGGTTAGTGGTTTAAAAAAAGGTTGTGGGGTATAGCTATAGATAGTAAAGCCCTATATAGAATTACCATGCATTGTAAAGTTCCCAACGTTGCCATGCCTGTTGGGTAAAGGCATGCATGGTAAAGACCCAAGTGGTAAATTCCTTATGGGGGCTTCCTGGTGGGCAGTGGAAGCGTTGAGTGGATCTAGTGAGACTGGTGTCAGTGGTATCCCCTTGCCACAGTATAGTGCCTTATACCAGGATAGTACCATTGAGAATGCATGCTTCAATGACATCTCAGACTTTATAATAGACAGACCTTCTGGTGCTACTACAGCATGTGGTACTTCATCACAGTAGAAGCAGGTTTCTAGTTACATTGCTGGGTCTGTTAACTGGTTCTTTGAGACTGCAGGGAGACGTCTTTTCTCCTTCATCATCTGCCAAAGCTAAGTAACACCCAGAGCTCAGCAGACCCTGTCTTCTGCGTCACTTTTTGACCTCTGTCTCGTGTTCTGGACCTCAGTCAGCATGACCATCACATGAACAGGAGGCTTCACCTACTCAGACTTGGGCCTTGTGATAAAACCCAACAATGATGAAGTGGTCACCTTCTGTAATAACACTGTGAATGCTACTAAACAATTCCATCTAAGGCTTGCAATAGTAGGCAGTAGAGTACAGAGTGAGGTTTCAGGTGGAGGCTTTGGAGGGCAAGCAGTAAACTGGCTGGATGTGTTTGCATACAGGAGTCAACTGCAGCCTTTTAGAGTCCATATAACCTATATCAGTTCTGAATCTTACAGAGGAAATGATTTTTACAGACATACCCTTTTTCTGGTTGTAATTGATTACACACTCCTGTTTGCAAGCTAAAGTGGACCTGATGCTGTAGGGCTGTTACTCACGGTTTCCCTGCTCAAATTGCAGGCAACTGATGTTTGTGACAGGCTTTTTTCTGAGACTGGCTATCTAATAGGTATTGGATCACCTTCACCCAAAGCACCTACTCTACTTTACACATCTCAAGACTATAAGGGAAGTAAGAAGAACCTGGTTACATTAGCCAACTATAGCAATCCTTTTAAGAGTACCCCACTTCTTCAGCCTTATTTATGTCAGATCACTATTTGATCTCAAGCTGAGTCCGGCAAAAAAATACTAATTAAAAAAGTATAGAATGCCCAGGTTGACTGCCTCCTACTACTCTGGAGGAGAAAAAGGGACTGTCGTCCAATGGTTAAAACCTCTAAATCTAACATTTCGTCTGAGCTTCCTTTTTATGCTGTATTCAAGACCCGGTTTACCACGTGCAAAGTAAACAAGCATTTACAATGCAACGGGTCTCGCGTTTGCTCATGTTAGAGCTGATCGCGTTGTAAACTCCTAACCCGACTTTTCACCTATCGGGCAAAAGTGCATTTATGTACGTAATTCAAAAAAGTGAAATTAACTATGTAAAGCGCTCGACTTCTGCCAAGCGAGATCGCGCTCGTAAATTAGAGAAAAAGAAGTCCACGAGCCCGATGGAAAACAGCGAGCCTCGCATGTTTTCTGTACTTGGTCGCTGCGCTCGAGGAGGGCTAGCCACCGGAAAAGGAATGAGTTATGCCTGCCTTCGACTAATGAAAGCAAGCAGATTTTATTAGGCAAGCCCACAAACCAATAAAAAACACTGACGTGAAGTTGACAGGGCTCCGAGCCCTTTTCTAAATACATAAGAGTCTCGCTGCGATACACATGCGCGAGCACATGCAACGCAGGTTCGACACTAAAAATCTTCAATGCTTTCTCGCTTCAGATCCCAGGGTGTCAGCATGTCTAGGATTTCTTCCTGCTCTGTCTCTGAGGCCCCGGACACTACCCTTCTGAAAATAAACATACCATAAAAAGGTGATCCCCTGGTTTCTCAAGGAAATTGGGATTAAAATGGCCATCAAGTCTATTAAAATCAAAACATCACCTGGTGGTTAAGCAACTCTGTGGTCTGTGGCGCTATTAGTAGATACAATACTAACAGAAATAAAATCCACCTCTTTTTGTTTATAATGCAAAATGTTGGAGCTGACAAAAGATTGTCTTTATTATTTGAATGATGCATAGAAGGTAGAATAATTGCTAAGATGCCCACTGCGAGTTCATGGAAAATGGGTCAGGATGATAGGAGTAAGAAATTAGGGTATTAGTTGAGAGGTTGAGAAGCAAATTCTAATAATAACCACAGCCCTTGTCAAGGTGAACCACTAAAGCCACTAAATCAACCTAAGTCCAGCCAACTGTTATGCCACAGAGAAGACAAGCTTATCTGAAAGGCAATGTGTAAAGCATTTGTGCAGTACTCACAGTATTAAAGAGAAACACAACGTTAAAAACATCTCTATTCAATTTAGAGAAATAGAGCACAATTAAATAAATAATAAAATGAATCTAAAACAACAGAAATACAATATGTAGACCTGGAGTTATGAATTTATAAAGTTTAAGGTTCAAATAGTTCAGCCCCAAATGCAGTCATTTGCTTGTGCTTGAGAGGGACTAGGGTAAGGCTTAAGGCCAACCACAGTGCAGCATGGGTTGGCTAAAGGGACCAGATTTGTCCAGGTGAAAAGTTTTACATTTTGAGTCTCTGGAATGGAAGTCAAAAATCCGCAGTGGGTTAAGGCAGCAGTCAAGGCAAAGCATCTGGAGTTACCATGCAAAAGATGGTCATTTCCATCATCCGGGTTGTAATGCCTTAGGAAAACAAGGACAATATACTGTTTTCATACTAAGATGTGCTGCTAGATTATTTCTCCAGCTTTCTGGATGGGGAACCTAGATTTTATGCACTACTGGCCCCACGTTCCTTGATTATGGTTGCTATGTGCTTGGGATGAATTGGCAGGGTGGATCCTGTCTGCTAAGTGTGTTAGTTGACTCTATCCCTGAAACCAAATCAATCTACAGATGTTTCAGTCTTGCTCTGTGTTTTTGTTATAGAAAGATTGCTTAATTGGGCCTGCCACACTCTTCCTCCAGTATGTTATGGGTATTGTGTGTGGGTGCAGGATGGTCTGTATAACTTGTGACAAGGCTTCCATGGAGGTGACAGTAGATCTAGTGAAAGATAGAGCAGTAGAACCCACTAGAGGATTCTCTGCAAAGGGACAATTGCCAGGGAATGTTGGTCGTCTGGCATATGAAGCTACCACCTTCAAGCAGCCTATCTATATCCTCAGCTTCTCCTCCTATCAGTGCCTACTCTCATAAGACTGCTTTGTCATGGAACATGGTTCTGAGCTTGCCTCTCAGAATCTCTGGATGGTTACTGTTGGAAAAGTCCCTCTCAACAGAGTCACCCGAAACGTTTTGCCTTCCTCCTCCTATTTTTGCTGTTTTTTGTTTTGTTGACCATATACTTGGGGCCTGTAAATTAAATGTTACCAATGGGCCTGCAGCACTTCTTGTGCCACCAACTCAAGTAGGACTTTAAAATGTGGCCCAGACCTACCATTGCAGCCTGAATGCAGTGCTCCACTGCCATGTTGACTTGGCATTTAAAACCCCTTTCCAAACCACCTTAAACTCATTTTATTACATATGTCACCGCTAAGGTAGGCCATAGGTAGCCTATATGGCAGGTTGATGTGTAAATAAAAAGTAGGACATGTACTTTTAAGTGTTACATGTCCTAGTTGTGAAAAACTATCAGATTAATTTTTCAAGCTGTGAGGCCTACCCGTCCCATAGAAGAAAATCAGTAATCCCTTATTACATTTAATAAACTGTAATTCCTAAAGAAGAGAAGGTAGATATGTATTTTTTTGGTACCTATAAACTTGCATTGATAAACCCTGCGATATGGTAAAGTTGAGTGTTCAATGGCATTTGTAGTTGTAGATATAAATGCTGTGCATAAGCTCGCCATCTAGTGTTGGGTTCGGAGTAGTATAACTTGCTTTTCTGCTAATAAACTCGGGATCGAGTGAATCCTTCTCTCAATAATACTGTACATGTGCATCAAGTCCTTTGTTAAATTGTTCCTCTCCGCTGTCGGGTGCGGACATGGGTGTTCCTCTCGCTCCGAGTTCTCAGCTCCATACAGTCTATAACGGTATTCTTTCCGTCTTTCTATCATTGTCAGTATTGTTTTCGATCGCATATTCTTCAATACTTTATTTTTCAGCTCCATTTCTACACTCGGAATCAGATTTTTCAGCCCTTTGGGGTGAAAACAGGCCCTCTCTGGCCCTTTTTGGGCCTACCTCTTCCATGTGACATCGACATATGCAGCCCTAATGGAACATACTCCATTTCAGTTTTGCCCTCGATGAAACTCAAATTTTCCACACACCGACCACCACCAGGTGTGTAATTTGTGTCATTCTCCTGACCACAACGAGAAGACCTGCAAAGCGTACCTCTCTTTTCGATCAAAGAAGACACATAAAGATCGAAGAGCTCATCGAATGAAAATGGCATCTCGACATCCAGATGACACACCGGACATCTTCGGTGATGAGCCTGCGCAAGAAGAGTTACAACCAGGTAAGGGCGTTCTCTGTTCAAGATTCTGATTCTGATGAGCAGTTGGATATTGAGAGTCAACCATTACTGGCAGTGCAGACTGTGAGTAAAAGGACCCCTCTTCCAAAACAACATCAAAAGAGGTCACCGGTCTGCCACTGCCTTCCAGCCATGGTCGGAGCCAGAAACGTGTTCGGGAACCCTGCATTCCAGCTCGGCACTGAAAAAAGCCAAAGAGAAATCTTCGGCATCGACCGCCAGCGTCTCCATTTCAGCTCCGATAAGATTGAAAAAACATGGTGCTTCTGTGCTGACAACTTCTGTACCGACTACTTCAGCAGTGAAAAAGAAAAAACATCCAGCTACAGTTTCGGCATTGAAAAGTTTCTGTCCACAAAAAACGTCAGAACCGGAAATATTTCAAAAGACTTTCAGTGACTCTGGACAGTCTATAACCACCACTCCATCACAGGTGAAACCAATTCTAGAAGTTATGGACGCTCAGCAACGTTGACTTCAAATTCAAGAAGGAACAGGTCAGATTATAACATCACCTCCGCCACCTTTAAAGAGGAAATTAACTTTGTATGAGGTATTGATTCCTCTCCGCTCCCAAAAAAGTCTTCCAAAGAAAAGACTCCTTTTCTTACTGAAAGTTCTCCACCTACTTCTCCACAACATACTCCTCCACGAACATCTCCTTTAGGGTTCACACCACCTAGTTCACCACCTGGTGGGGCTCAAGATTTAGGGAACACAATAGATGAGCAGGACCTATGGGATGAGTATGATCCTGCTCCTATTACCCCAAATGATTGAGATCTTTACCCAGCTAGACCTTCACCACCTGAGGATTCCACCTCATATAAACAGGTTATAGCTAGGGCAGCAGTATTTCACAATGTACATATGTACACTGATCCAATAGAGCAGGACTTTTATTTGACACCCTTGGTGCAACATATAAGGGAAGTCAATTCCTTCCAGTGCTTCCAGGCATGCTCAGACACGCAGATTAAATATTTAAATAGCCTGTTAGATCAAGGGTCATCACTCCCAGAGTGGATACAAAATACAAGGCTGCACCCACTGATCCTTTATTTCTAAAAACACAGATCCCTCCAAACACTATTGCTTCCTCTACTGCACGCAAAAGGGCTAATAGCCAATCAACAGGAGACAGACCGCCTCCTGATAAAGAAGGTAAAAATTTAGATGTGTCAGGAAAAAGAGTGGCAGCTCAAGCAGCCAATCACTGGTTAATTCAAAATGTACAAGCATTGTTATCCCTGTATGATAGAGGTCACTGGGATGCCATGGAGGAGCTTTTAACATACCTACCAGAAGAACATTGTAAAAGGGGGGGGGAGAAATTGTAAATGAGGGACAAACAATTTCCAACAACTGTATTAAATGTGCGCTTGATACTGCTGATACAGCAGCATGCAGTGTTAACAGCAGTGTCACGATTAGGCACCATGCCTGGCTCAGATGTTCAGGGTTTAAACCGGAAGTACAACAGGCAGTGCAGGAGGCTGGCCTGGTTTGTAATGGGTACCAGAGGTATTTACACCTTATACCAGGTCCAGTTATCTCTTATTAGTGTATGTAGTCAGTGTCTAGAAGCCAGGGCCCTGCAGTGGTAGTGTGGACAAGCAGCCAAGGCCTAAATAGGAGACATGCAAAGCTCATGCAATATCACTACCGTCACACAGTACTTACACACATAAAAGAAAATCTCAGTGGTACAAAAATAAAGGTACTTTATTTATTTTGGTAACACACTTGTCAAATAGACCTTAGAGACTATACTCCCTTAGGAGGTAAGTAATATACACCATATATACACTAGTATCCAAAAAACAGGTAAGTAAACAGAAAACCGTGCAAATAGTGAACATCACAATAGTTAGAAATAGGCTTAGGGGAACATAAACCATATACTAAGAAAGTGGAATGCGAAAGTCGGTTTCCCACCAAGGCAAGTGTAGTGTGCACAGGGGCACTGGGAGTATTAGAAACACCAAAGGTAACTAATAGAACCCACCCCAGAGCCGAATAATGTAGGAGTAAATCACAGTAACTTTCATACTACACAGAAGAAAATGAAAAAGAAGATATTGCAAGAACCAGAAGAGACTGCAAGACACCAACAATGGATTCCTGGACCTGAAAACATGTGGAAAAAGGGGACCAAGTCCAACAGGCACAGAAGAGTCCAGGAAGAACAGGAGCCTCTTCTAACCCGGATGAAGGTGCAAAGGTGGAACCACTGGTGAAAAACAACAGTCAGTACTGCACCCAAGAAGAAGGATGTGTGTTCCTTGTTGGTGCAGAAGATGTCCCACGCCGGATGGATGATTGCAAGCCACCGAACGTCAATGCAAGAGGGTACCTGCTGGAGCAGGGAAGTGATAACTTCACTTCTAGGGAGATTCCCTTGCTCTTCTGGTGCAGGCTGAAGACTGGAAGCCCTCTGAGGATGCACGACTGGGAAAGAGTTGCAGTTGCTGGTAGTAGCTGAAGATACAGTGTTGCAGAAGTCGTCTTGGCTTCTTTGTTGCAGTTTTGTAAAAATCCTGGAGGTCCAGATGCAGTTTCTTCAGTGAGTAGGTGAAGTAAAGGATGCAGAGGATTCCTGGTGGAGTCTTGCAATCCCAATCTGAAGAACGACCCAAAGGAGAGACCCTAAATAGCCCTGAAAGGGGGATTGGTCACCTAAACAAGTAAGCACCTTTCAGGGGAGGGCTTTGATGTCTCCTGCTGGCACTTGCTACTCAGATGCTCCCAGAGTTCCCCGCCCATCCTGAAAACTACGTCAGACATTGCCGACCTTGATACTCATAGCCCCAACATGGGCACGTCAACATTGGTAAATGAGACTCCTAGACCTGTCAGTAGTACCTCATTCCAAACTCCCAAACAGACCAGATTTATAAACACAAAACAAAGGGCAAATCAGGCACCGAAACCCCAGTGCTCTGAATTTAGCATTTTGGCTCCTAAAGTCATAAAACTTGGATACCTAAAACTTCCATTCGAATGTATGGAAGTGCTTAAGCAGGCATCAAAACCTACTACTAGACAATGTTATGCTAACAAATGGAAAAGATTTGTTTACTACTGTCAATCTAAAAACACTGATTCACTTACAGAATCGATACAAGATATTGTATGCTATCTACTTCATTTGCAGAAATCAAATTTAGCTTTCTCATCCATTAAAATTCACCTTACTGCAATATCAGCATACTTACAGACTATTCAACACACTTCTCTATTCAGAGATCCTGTTATAAAAGCCTTCATGGAAGGATTATATTCCACCTAGAACACCACCTGTTCCTGCTTGGAATCTAAATATTATACTTACCAGCCTCATGGGCCCACCTTTTGAACCCATGCACACTTGTCTAATTCAATTTTTGACATGGAAGGTTGCCTTCCTGGTAGCTATTACTTCATTAGGAAGAGTTAGTGAAATACAAGCATTCACTCTTGAGGAACCTTTTTTCCAAGTACACAAACATAAAGTTGTACCTAGGACAAATCCCAAATTTCTACCAAAAGTAGGATCTCCTTTTCATATCAACCACACAGTGGAATTGCCAGTCTTCTTTCGACAGCCAGACTCAGTTGCAGCTTTTGATCACACCTAGAGCACATTCTACAAGAAAGAAAGGTGTGTCTATGGCATTCTTAGGAAACATACTAATGGCTGGTATATGTAAAGCTGCCACATGGTCTACTCCTCATACATTTACAAAACATTGTGTAGATGTATTTTCAAAGCAACAGGCCAATGTTGGCCAAGCTATCTTAAGGACACTATTTGAAACAACTTCAATTCCTACAGATTAACTGCTTTGTAGTCTATGCATAGCATGTGTATCTGCAGCTACACATGCCATTGAATGGAAAATGTCACTTATCCAGTGTACATCTGTTAGTGTTGCAGATTCACATGCACCCTCCCTCCTTTCCGGAAGCCTGTAGTTGTTAAAGTTCATCATTTGTACATATGTAGATACATTTACATTTGCATGGACATCTATTTATATTCTTATACTCTATGACTCCTTACTTCACCCTTCACTGGAAAACAGTCTAACAATGGAGTCGATGCCCATGCGCAGTGTAACCAAGAGGAGGAGTCACTCGATCCCGTGACACATCTATTTATATTCTTATACTCTATGACTCCTTACTTCACCCTTCACTGGAAAACAGTCTAACAATGGAGTCGATGCCCATGCGCAGTGTAACCAAGAGGAGGAGTCACTCGATCCCGTGACACGAACAGATGTACACTGGGTAAGTGACATATATATATATATATATATATATATATATATATATATATATATATATATATATATATATAAAACTGTTTATGATTGTTTCACACTGCACACCCTCAGAATTCCGTCTTTTTTCTCTGCACATACAAGAAAACTATTTTTGCAATAACGTCCAATCCAAAGCCCTCACAAATTTATCTGCACTGTGCAGCTCTTTTGCATCACCTATGAGGTGCGTTAGAGCTCCTCTGTACTTTTCCTCTTTTCACTCTAACAGTGGGGTATAGTGTGGCATTATGAAAAAGCCTGTTGAAACTCCTCTCAGAGTTGGGCCCATGTGGTTTTCACTTGTTATAGATTTTTACCCTCCCTTTGTGTTTGGATGGAATCGTTTCCTGTTGTTTGTTTCGAAAAATATTTTTTTTATATATTCAGGTTACTGGAAATAGGTTCTGCTACATCTGAAACTCATCCTTCCATTATGGTTTGTCTATCTGGTTTCTTTATGCATGGCAGCATTGCTGTCTTGACTTCTCTAGTTTTCACTCCTATTGTTGCTACTACCAAAGCTGAACTGAAGGTGTTTTGTTGGTACCTTAAGGTGGTATTGTCACTTCCATCTTTCTTCAACAGGAACTTCACACATAATCGCAATAGACAAATTAGAACAGATATGTGCAAACAGATGCACAGGTGGGAGAAATTGGGTTGTTGTTTGACCTGGGTGTGAGCCCTAATCAAGCAACAGCAACAGTCACTTGCAGATGGAACCACAAAAAGTCACTAAATTATCCTGTGCTTATCCCTGGATAGCTTGGTGCAATAAACAGCCAGACTTAACTTGGAGGCAATGTGTAAAGCATTTACACAGTGCACAACAGCAGGGGATGGAGGATATACTGTATTTGCAAAACCCCCACACACCATTGTACTATAGAGGAGGACCCCGCCTGGCTGCTGGGGCTCCCCCTCAGGTTAAACTTGGTGATTCGTGCAAGCGTCAATATATTATGATATATCTAGACCAACATGCAATACACATTGCATTGTTACAAAAATGCACTTTGCAGCATCTGCTGGTGAAACATTTGCCTCTCGCTGGGCTTCCTATAGGCCGGTGACTTCTGTGGACTCCCACTTTATCAGTACTGGAATCCGGGAACCCTCACTGAATCATTATTGGAATTAATTCCCTCCCCCCGCTCCCATGTGTAGGAGGCTGGCCTGGCTTATAGTGGGTACCAATGGTATTTATACCTTGTGCCAGGTCCAGTTATCCCTTATGAGTATGTTAGTAGTGTTCTAGCAGCTTAGGATGATAGAGGTAGCTATAGCAGAGCAGGCTAGCCTGAACTAGGAGACATGCAAAGCTCCTACTGTACCACTTATATCATATAGGTACTATATCATAAGAAAGACAATACTCAGAGTTACTAAAATAAAGGTACTTTATTTTAGTGACAATGTGCCAAAAATATCTCGGAGGATATACTCCCTTAGGAGGTAAGTAAAATATACACACAAGTCAAAATCAGGTAAGTAAAACCGTCAGAAAATAGTGCAAGCACTGTAGAATACAATCGGATGCAATAGGCCTAGGGGCAATACAAATCATATACCATAAGAAAGTAGAATGCAAACCATAAATGGACCCCTAGGCTAGTGTAGTGTGTAGAGGGTCGCTGGGAGTGTAAGAAAACAATAAAGGTGTCCTAGATACCCCACCCCAAGACCCTGAAAGTAGGAGTAAAGTACCACTATTTCCCCAGAAACACACTAAAGTTGTGATAAAGGATTTTGCAAAGACCACAACAGACTGCAAAGCACTGAAGACAGATTCCTGGACCTGAGGACCTGCAAAGGAAGGGGACCAAGTCCAAGAGTCATGAAAGTGTCCGTGGGGGCAGGAGCCCACTAAACCCTGCATGAAGGTGCAAAATGGCTGCCTCCGGATGGAAGAAGCTGAAGATTCTGCAACAACGAAAGTTGCTAGGAACCTCTCCTTCATGCAGAATATGTCCCATGGAGTGCTGGAGGATGCAGAGTTGTTTCCTTGGCAAAATTCTGCAAACAAGACTTGATAGCTGCAAGAGTCGCTGTTGAAAAAAAAGGGTGCTGCCCGGCCCCCTGGAAGGACCAGGATGTCGCCACTTGGAAGAGGAGACAGAGGGGGCCCTCAGCAACATAGAGAACCCAGGCACAAGAAAGTAGCACCCTCAGAAGCCCTTGAACACGGGTTCAAGAAGTCTGAACACAGCGGTCGTCTCAACACTGCAAAAGAGGGTCCCACAACACCGGAGATCAACTCGGGGAGCTGAGCATCGCAGGACAGAGTGCTGGGAACCTAGGCTTAGCTGTGCATGTAGGATTTCATGGAAATGTGCGCAGAATCCGTTGTAGCTGCAGTTCACGCGGTGCACAGGATTACTGTCTGGAGAAGGGAGGCAAGGACTTACCTCCTCCAAATTTGGACAGTTGGACCACTGGACAGTCTGGGTCACTTGGGTCCACTATCTGTGTTCCAGGGGCCAAGCTCGTCAGGATGAGAGGGGTCCCAGAGTACCGGTGACACTGAAGTTTAGTGCCTGCTGAAGCAGGGGGAAGATTCCATCGACCCACATGAGATTTCTTCATGGCTTCCAGTGCAGGATGAAGGCAGGCAGCCACCAAAGCATGCACCACCAGTAAACAGTCGAGAAAGCCGGCAGGATTAGGTGCTACAATGTCGCTGGTTGTTACATTGTTGCAGTTTTGCAGGCATCCTGGAGCAGTCAGCGGTCAATACTTGGCAGAAGTCGAAGAGAGCGGTGCAGAGGAACTCTGGTGAATTCTTTCAAGTTGTTATCTGAGGAAAAGCCCACAGGAGGGACCCTAAATAGCCCTCAGAGGAGGATTGGCCACCTAGTCAGGTCTCTGACGTCACCTGCTGGCACTGGCCACTCAGAGGCCTCCAGAGTGCCCTCACACCTCTGCATTCAAGATGGCAGAGGTCTGGGACACACTGGAGGAGCTCTGGGCACCACCCCTGGGGTGGTGATGGACAGGGCAGTGGTCACTCCCCTTTCCTTTGTCCCGTTTCGTGCCAGAGCAGGGACTGGTAGTTCCCTAAACCGGTGTAGACTGGCTTATGCAAGGAGGGCGCCATCTGTGCCCTTCAAAGCATTTCCAGAGGCCGGGACAGGCTACCCCTACCCAGCCTTTAACACATATTTCCAAAGGGAGATGGTGTAACACCCTCTCTCAGAGGACATTCTTTGGTCTGCCTTCCTGGGACTGGGCTGCCCAGACCCCAGGAGGGCAGAACCCTGTTTGTGGGGTGACAGCAGTGGTAGCTGCTGAGAAAACCCCAGAGAGCTGGTTTGGCAGTACCCGGGATCCATAGTGGAGCCCCGGGGTGCATGGAATTGGCTCCCCAATACCAGATTTGGAATGGGGGGACAATTCCATGATCTTAGACATGTTACATGGCCATATTCGGAGTTACCATTGTGAAGCTACATATAGGTATTGACCTATATGTAGTGCACACGTGTAATGGTGTCCCCACGCTCACAAAGTCCGGGGAAATGGCCCTGAACTATGTGGTGGCACCTTTGCTAGTGCAAGGGTGCCCTCACACTTAGTAACTTTGCACCTAACCTTCAGCAAGTGAAGGTTAGACATATAGGTGACTTATAAGTTACTTAAGTGCAGTGAAAATGGCTGTGAAATAATGTGTGCATTATTTCACTCAGTCTGCAATAGCAGTCCTGTGTAAAGGTTTGCCTGAGCTCCCTAAGAACCCCAATACCCTGGGTACCTAGGTACCATATACTAGGGAATTATAAGGGTGTTCCAGTGTGCCAATTGAAATTGGTAAAAGTGGTCACTAGCCTATAGTGACAAATTTAATTGCAGAGAGAGCATAAGCACAGGTTCTGATTAGCAGAGCATCAGTGACAGTTAGTCACTACACAGGTATACACATTCAGGCCACAAACTATGAGCACCGGGGTCCTGGCTAGCATGATCCCAGTGAGACAGGCAAAAACAAACTTCCATACGTGTAAAAATGGAGCTAACATGCAGGCAAGATGGTACTTTTCTACACCTTGCCACCCTACCCCCCTCCCCCCCAAATGAGTCAATACTGAAAGCTGATCACCTAATCTGTTAATATTATAACATTTTCTAAGTAGTCACAGACCGCCTGAGAGGCATTGTGGACCCCTAGGGGTCCCCAGACCACAGGTTGGTAACCACTGCTATAGGCAATATTCCACATAATCCTCATATCAGAGAAGAACCATTAAGCTTGTACACGGGGCGGGGGTACAGTATGTACCACAAGGCTCCCTAAATGATGTTCAGGGCCGCTACTCAAATAGGTGGGGCAGATTAAACTCCTATTCCATTATCATAGTTAATTGCTATGGCCCCAATGTGGTTGACCCCACCTTTTTTGACAGATTATGGGGTAAATTTCAGATAGTGGCACAAACCTGGTCTTATGGGGTGGTGACTTTAATGTGGCCTTAAGCGTTGAGACAGCCCGATCACATGCTCCTCATTCAACATGCAAACACGCACCACAGCAGCCAGGCACTTTAAAGATATTATAGAAAAGCACAATTTATTGGATGCATGAAGACAGGTTTATCCCACTGCCAGGGAAGGCACTTATTATTTGGGGGTACATAATAGCTGGTCAAGATTGGATTATTGGCTTATTTCTGGGGGGGTGGGTGCCTGAATCCATGAAGTGGTTTACCTCACAAGATCTTATTCAGTCCACTCCCCAGTCTTAATGATGTTACATTTCCCAGCCAGGACCCCAGATAGTGGTGTGTGGTGACTTTCCCCTTTGGCACTACTGGATGCACCCTTTTGCAAGAGATTGCTGAATTTTTAGCATGCAATGTTGATGCTGTCTCTTCGTTAGGTACCACATACGAGGCCTTTAATGTCACAATAGAAGGCACCTGCATTGCAAAGAGCTGTGGGGTACTACCTACCCTGTACGCAAGTCTGAATAGGTTAAAGAGTGAACTTAAGCAACTCGAACACCTCCTGAGAACTACGGACGACCCTCCTGTCTCTAACAAAATTAGAGCAACTTTATCTGCCTATAGCGGGGTAACTATGCCAAGGCTCGCGCATATGGTGAGAGTGAGCGATCTGGTCACATTTTGGCCACCATGACACGTAAACTGCCCTCAGCTAATAATATCCTAGAATTGAAGACTCCAGAAAGGCAACTATATAGGGATAATCCAGATATTCTCAAACCTTTGTGCAGTTCTATAGCTACCTATATAAAACCCAAACAATGTCACCTGTAGATGCAAATTAGTTTCTGAAAGATGTGGCGCTGGGCTGGTTAAGTGTTGCTCAGTGGCATTTCCTTGTAGAGGTCATAAACGAAGATGAAGTACAGGCAGGTAACGCTCCAGAGCCTGGTGGCCTTCCATCTGACCTTTATAAAAACCTATGCTGATTTATTAATACCAATCATGAAAGCAATCTACCAACAGGAAAAAACAGCTGGCTTGCTCCCCCCAACTATGCGTGAAGCTATGATTTTGGCCTTGCTCAAGCCTAGTAAGCCACCAGATAAGTGTGATTTTTAGCTGTTAATCGCTGATTAATTGCAATGTTAAAATATTTGCTAAAATCCTCGTCAGTCGCCTATCCTTGCATATGCAATTCCTTGTGAGGCATGATCAATCGAGATTTATACCGGGAAGGTCCATGTCCCACAACTTGAGAACATTAAGTGCCCTAATGCAAGATATTGACTCGAACCTGGCAGTGGTTGCGGTCTTTCTTGATGCCACCAAAGCCTTTGACTCCCTAGGATGAGTCTTTTTAATGGCTGTACTCTGCAGATTGGGGTTCCAATACTCCTACTTAACATGAGTTAGCCTTCAGTACTCCCAGCCTGTGGCAAGACTAAGGATAAATGCGTCAATTTCCACCCTGCTGTGCATTTCCAGAGGCACGGGACAAGGTTTCCCACTCTTGACATTATTATTTGCCCTTGCAGTGGACCTATTGGCTGCCAAATTATGTCAGTGGCACCGGCAATGTGCTATTTGTTATCCATCCAGACATATTTTAGTGTCATTGATGACATTACCCCCTATCTTAAAAATCCACAGAGTAGCCTGTTTGCTTTGGAGAATTATCTGGTGTGCAGATTACTTGGGAGAAATCTCATATTTTCCCTATAACTCCTGCTATGCAGCCCTTCACTCCGGATTATACTGTGCAGTGGTGCTCACTTGTCCTGGAATAGTTGGGGCTGGTAATCTATAGGGATAGGGAGGAGACTCTGAGAGCGAACTATGGAGTGGCACTTACAGCAATTACAGACAGCGTCACTCGTTTGAAGTCATTGCCTTTCTCGCTAGCGGGGCATATTGCCCCGCTAGAAATGATCATGCTACCCAAGTTTGCATACCCTATCCCCTGGATCACCCCTTTTTCATGCACTCCGTACACAGATTAGCATGGGCTGGCAAACAGCCTCGTATCAAGTGGGATTTTTTCACACTCCCTTTTTCCAAGGTAGGATTTGAAGCGCCAGATATGGAATGATACTATTTTTGCGCCCAAAGCATAATGTGCCATTCACTGTTATAAGTCCCCTCCGTACTTGTTGCATTTGACAATAGAAGAGGAATACATGGCCCTGACTCCTCCAACTTCTTATCTTGGTGCCACATTAAATATTCCCATCTTAGAAGACTGTACTGTTGCATGCACTTCTAATGCATGGTTAAAACTAGAACGCGAATTAGGGACACCATTACTACAGTCCCCTCTTCTCGCCCTGCAGTTTCATCTGCTATTTCAGGTTGCACATGATGCCACATGCAGGCGACTCCTTCAAAGATGCGGCTGCACACTGTGGGAAGATCTATATACAGAGGGCACATTCAAGTCAAGAAATCAGTTCTTTGAGGGTGAAATGCCATCCGTACTAGACACATTCATCTATATATATGTCTTCAACACAATGTGAAGGCAGTCACACTGAATTTCCCCGATTATCCCCACAATAGATACCCTCATATACTTCTTCAAGAAGAAATCCCACAACACTTGGTCTCTATATTATACTGCACAGCACAATTAGGGGTATTACCTGCCAGAGAGCAAATACGGACCCACTGGCAAACAGCTGTAGGCTCAGACCTTACTGATGCTACATGGAATTATTGCTGTGCGCAAACAGGGAGAGTTGCCTCTAGCAGCCGACTGCATATCATACACTAGATTCCTCCATAGAGAATTTTACACCCCAGTGAGGTTGTACCAATATGGGTTGCGTACAGATGACAAATACAAATGATGCAATATTGCTGGGGCTGATTTGTTTTGCACCTTGCATGGACGGGCGGGTCCATCTGGATGTACTGAGCTGAGATAGAAGCTGCACCCCACCTTATTGCTTTGTTAGGTCCCACAAGGGAGATTGAGACCTGCTTTAGGAAATTTGTGGTGCTGGCCCTTCTAGCAAAGCGCCACATCACCTGCCATTGGGGTAGGGGACAAGCACCTAAATTCATAGGAATGGCTATCTGACCTAATCTCTGGTAACAATCAATCAGCTTTGTATGGGAAGATGCTGCCTCCTCGATCTCAACCTAGATATATTTGGGACCCCTTACGTAACTTTCTTTTAATGCACCCGATCGACAGTCCTGAAAATAAAGACACTACAGGAACTATATGATTTAACTCCTGTACTAACTATTGTATTGGAAATTAACATCACGTAGGCTCCATTGTAATACATGTGCCTCATTCTAATCATGCTCACCATTTGCCTTTAAGCAATGACATTAGATTGTGCATATATATGTTAACTGACAATGTGCACTATTGTTCTATGAGCTGAACTATTGCTGTACTGTTCCAAAAGGAGGGTTGATTGGGCTGGGATCTGCTGCTTTGCACAGTATATATTCTTCTCTTATACTTTTTTGATTATTTGGTAAGCTGAAGGCTAATATACTGCACTTATGGCCTTTTTGTACCTGTTTCTATAATTGTTTTAAACCTAATAAAGAAATGTTTAAAACAAATAATCCATAAAAACATTGCATCCATCTTTGCATATCATTCGAAATCGTAGGGCTCTGCATTCAAATCCCCACCAAACACAATCTACGAAACCCTGCACAATCCTACTGCCCCCCTGGATTTCATGGAACACTTCTTAATTCTAATATCACAATTATCTCTCAAATCAAATCAAATTTTTTTGTTCTAAGAGATTTCAACGTTGTGCTAGGGGATGACCCCCCCCCCTTCCTTGACCTCTGTGATGACCTAAATATGCAGGTTATATCCATCAACCTCACTAATGTTAACGGCCTCAGTTTGGAAACAGTCATCCTAAAAAAGTGTTTAAAACAGCTACATAACTATCACCTCAGTCATCCTGTTTAACTATAAAGTCTTTACCTTCACCATTGCCCAAGCATAGAAACATCTAAAAACGAACACATCACTTTAAAGTTACCTCCAATAACCTGTCAAACATCATCCTGACCACCCAATTACAACCCTGCTTTGACAAAGCCATCAACCAGTCAATAAACTCCAGACTCCCAATGACTCAGGCAACGCATGCTTAACTGCAAAAGCCTTCTATGTTGAAATACCTACAACCCAACCTGGTTACTCAATTAGTAAGCTGCTTCCTAAAGCATGTCTGAGAGCCGCTGAACCAAGCACTGGGTAGCCCTGTTCAAAAAGCCTCACTTGAACCAGCTGGACGTAATCACTCCTGTTCAATTGCACAGCTCCCATGGATATTTAAGCCCACATACCAACCCTCCATCTCATGAATGCCCATCAGTCTTCTTACCTAAACTTGTGACAAAGACCACATTCCTCATAATCGGTGTAGAGTCCTAGAAACATGTAACCAGAATGCCCTAAATATGCTCATCCTCATTGACCAGCCACCACATTTGACTTATTGTAGACTGTACAGTCCCTTTAAAGATGCTACAGTGTCCCTTTTCTGAGTAAGCATACAAATTGTTTTTAGCATCCCTGTCTAACCTCAGCCAAAAAATAAGACTTGGAGATCTATCTAGCCTAGTTAGTTTTAGTGTACCACAAGGCTCCCCACTGTCCATTTACTATTCAGTGTCTACATCAAACCCCTGATGTACATCGTCTGAGCCTATTACCACCACTTCCTCTCCTACGTAGATGACACCCAAATGTCCCTTAGGATATCAAGGAAATCAATTGAATGCTCAGCCTTCTCTAATGCCCTTCGAAACCTGAATAGCTTCAAACTTATAGGTCTAAAACTGAAATTCTTGTCTCAGTCCTACAGAACCTCCTTAAGGAATCCTTTTGGCCCGCTACTTTAGCTCTGCCAAACTAGCTACTGAAAAATTGAAACAAGAAAGTAAGTTGGTATGCTGACCTCAACCTCAATCCACAATTACAAGCAGTAATTAAAGCCAGATTCTTCCAAATGAAGTGACTACTAAAAAACTATTATATTTCATTGTACCAAAAAATCCATGCTAGGGTGAAAGGAGCACTGGTGATCTTCCACATTGTTTACTGAACTACTCTACATGCTGGCCACACTACAAAATTGCAGAAAATCCAAAATGCGAGGGGCTACCTATTATATGGGCTAAAACACTAGCTCAGAGGATTCCATTGGCTACCTGTGAATGAAAGCATTCCATCTCCCACTACTCTACATAGAAGGAAAGCTACAGTCACACACAAATAAAACACAAGAACTGGGCAGACGGAAGATTAGTTGCGTTGGCCCCTTGTAGGAAGTTGGCTCTGTATGTACTATTTCAAAGTAATAAATAGCATGCACAGAGTCCAGGAGTTCCCCTTAGAGGTAAGATAGTGGCAAAAAGAGATAGTTCTAATGCTCTATTTTGTGGTAGTGTCGTCGAGCAGTAGGCTTATCAGAGGGTAGTGTTAAGCATTTGTTGTACACACACAGGCAATAAATGAGGAACACACACTCAAAGACAATTCCAGGCCAATAGGTTTTTTATATAGAAAAATATATTTATTTTAAGAACTACAGGTTCAAGATTTACAAACAATACTTTAATTGAAAGGTTTTT
Source organism: Pleurodeles waltl (assembly GCF_031143425.1). Taxonomy (NCBI): domain Eukaryota; kingdom Metazoa; phylum Chordata; class Amphibia; order Caudata; family Salamandridae; genus Pleurodeles; species Pleurodeles waltl. Next base: position 379,250,964 of record NC_090445.1, read on the forward strand.
CACTCAGGTATCTTAGGAACTTTGAATTATCACAATAGCATGTACAGTTTTGGCAAAAAATGGCAATAAGCTATTTTAAAAGTGGACACTGCAAAAATCAACAGTTCCTGGGGTAGGTAAGTAATTGTTAAGTTCACAGGTAAGTAAAACACTTACAGGGTTCAAAATTGGGTCCAAGGTAGCCCACCATTGGGGGTTCAAGGCAACCCCAAAGTTACCACACCAGCAGCCCAGGGCCGGTCAGGTGCAGAGGTCAAAGTGGTGCCCAAAACACATAGGCTTCAATGGAAATAGGGGTGCCCCGGTTCCAGTCTGCTAGCAAGTAAGTACCTGCGACTTCGGAGGGCAGACCAGGGGGCTTTTGTAGGGCACTGGGGGGACACCAGCAGGCACAGAAAGCACACCCTCAGCGGCACTGGGGCAGCCGGGTGCATAGTGCAAACAGGTGTCGGGTTCGCAATAGGATTCAATGGGTGAGACCTGGGGGTCTCTTCAGCGATGCAGGCAAGGGGGGGGCTCCTCAGGGTAGCCACCATCTGGGCTAGGAAGAGGGCCGCCTGGGGGTCGCTCCTTCACTGGAGTTCGGTTCCTTCATGTCCTGGGGGCTGCGGGTGTAGTGTGTCTTCCAGGCGTCGGGTTCCTTTGAAACAGGCAGTCGCGGTCAGGGGGAGTCTCTGGATTCCCTCTGAAGGTTTTGCTGTGGGGGTCCAGGGGGGTCAACTCTGGCTACTCACAGGCTTGCAGTCGCCAGGGAGTCCTCCCTGTAGAGTTAGTTTTCCGCAGGTCGAGCCGGGGCATCGGGTGCAGAGTGGAAACTCTCACGCTTCCACCGGAAAACGTGTGGTCTTTAAAAGTTGCTTCTTTGTTGCAAAGTTGCAGTCTTGGTGAACAGGGCCGCTGTCCTCAGGAGCTTCTTGGTCCTTTTAGATGCAGAGTAGTCCTCTGAGGCTTCAGAGGTCGCTGGACCCTGGGGGATGCGTCGCTGTTGCAGTTTTTCTCGAAGTGGGGAGACAGGCCGGTAGGGCTGGGGCCAAAGCAGTTGGTGTCTCCGTCTTCTCTGCAGGGCTTCAGGTCAGCAGTCCTTTTTTGTCTTCAGGTTGCAGAAATCTATCTTCCTAGGTTCTGGGGGCCCCTAAATACTCAATTTAGGGGTGTGTTTAGGTCTGGGAGGTTAGTAGCCAATGGCTACAAGCACTGAGGGTGGCTACACCCTCTTTGTGCCTCCTCCCGGTGGGGAGGGGGGCACATCCCTATTCCTATTGGGGGAATACTCCAAAATCAAGATGGAGGATTTCTAAAGCCAGGGGTCACCTCAGCTCAGGACACATTAGGGGCTGTCCTGACTGGTGGGTGACTCCTCCTTGTTTTTCTCACTATCTCCCCTGGACTTGTCGCCAAAAGTGGGGGCTGTGTCCAGGGGGCAGGCATCTCCACTAGCTGGAGTGCCCTGGGGCATTGTAATACGAAGCCTGAGCCTTTGAGGCTCACTGCTAGGTGTTACAGTCCTGCAGGGGGGAGGTGTGAAGTACCTCCACCCAGAGCAGGCTTTTGTTTCTGTCCTCAGGGAGCACAAAGGTTCTCACCACATGGGGTCAGAAACTCGTCTCTCAGCAGCAGGCTGGCACAGACCAGTCAGTCCTGCAATGAACAATTGGGTAAAATACAGGGTGCATCTCTAAGATGCCCTCTGTGTGCATGTTTTAATAAATCCAACACTGGCATTAGTGTGGGTTTAATATTCTAAGAAGTTTGATACCTAACTTCCCAGTATTCAGTGTAGCCATTATGGAGCTGTGGAGTTTGTTTTTGACAAACTCCCAGACCATATACTTAATATGGCCACAACTATACTTACAATGTCTAAGAATAGACTTAGACACTGTAGGATCATATTGCTCATGCAGCTATGCCCTCGCCTGTGGTATAGTGCACACTGCCTTTGGGCTGTAAGGCCTGCTAGAGGGGTGACTTACCTATGCCACAGGCAGTATTTTGTGTGCATGGCATCCTGAGGGGGATTCCATGTCGACTTTGCCTTTTTCTCCCCACCAACACACACAATCTGCAATAGCAGTGTGCATGTGTTAGGTGAGGGGTTCCTTATGGTGGCACAACATATGCTGCAGCGCTTAGGGACCTTCCCTAGTCACAGGGCCCTTGGTACCACTGGTACCTTTTACAAGGGACTTATCTGTGTGCCAGGGGTGTGCCAATTGTGGAAACAATGGTACATTTTAGGTGAAAAAACACTAGTGCTGGGGCCCGGTTAGCAGGGTCCCAGCACACAGTCAAGTCAGCATCAGTATCAGGCAAAAAGTGGGGGGGTAACTGCAACAAGGAGCCATTTCCATACACCCCTGGAATAATTGTCTCTCAGAAACTCCAATGTCCCCTCCCTCATGATCATCAGGTGAAAACTAAACGCACACTTTGTCTAATCCTTGCAGTAAAATGGCCTACAAACACTGTAATCTACACCAGTTATTGTTATTTATTTTACTACATTGCCATCTGCTAGTTTTTAGTATTACTTATTTACCATTCTCTCTGTTGCTATCCCCTAGATCCTTCTTATTTGTGTTTATTGCAATATTGTTCTGGTCAATATATCTTCAATGCAGTGTCCTTTTGCCCTCTTCATGCCTGGGCCAGTCATTGTAACAGCACACCTTTGCTCTACAAGCAACTCTCTCCAGTACCCAAAAGCAGGTAGGCTGTTTGTGTGCAATCACAGGGGCACAGACACACCAGTACAGAAATAGATGAATTTACACAGTTAAACATGCACATAAACACAAGGACAAATGCAATGGCGAAGGCGCACAAGCAGGTGAACTCACACACATATTCTCAAATTTATGTCTGAACACCCAAACTCTTGGAAGCCTGCTCTGGTACTTCCAATCATTCCTTCACCTTAAAGAATATCAACTTGGATCTCGACCACAATGTCCAGGTAGAGTAGTCAGTTTCCTGGTGGAGAAGCTTTCTTTGGCAATTTCTGCTTGTTGCCTAGTCCAAGAATTATTTCAGATTTCAGACTGCAAGTACATTTTGCTTGCTAACGTCTCATGGGTGCTCTGTTTTTAACACAACCCTGAATTCTTATTACTTCAACTGCTTTAACATAGTTGCCACAGCATGATTATCCAGACACCATCTTTGAGGATTTTCCTAATGCCACAATACTGCTACTGACTGCTAGTTACACTTTCAGCATTGAATCTGGGTTTTGACTCAGTTGGGCAAGTCTGTTGGAGCTGGACTCCACACTTCAATTTAATGTCATCCCTGTCTGCTGTAGCATGGGCAGAAGACCAACTTGGGCAGTTCCCTACTGAAATTCCTTCTCCTGCCAATAGGAACTGACAATATCTAGGCATTAGTGAAGGACCAGCTTTACAGTGCGATGCCTGGAAATCATGATCCCATTTCACCTGCACCTTCATTCTGTCAAGCGCTTTCACCACCAGGATTAAGCACAGTTTTCTCGGACCCAAGACTGGTTACAAGAGTGGTTATAGCAGTGCCTGGACCATTTTGCACTATGCTTGCTTTGCTCATTACACCAATATAAAAAGTATTAGAACTCAGAAAGATGTGCAACTTCTACCTCAATGCAAGCACCTAACTTTTAATCAGTGGCGGCCGCCACAACTTAAAAGTTGGGTCAGGTGGAGAGGGGGGGGGGGCTGCGCAAGGGTGAGAGTGTGCCGGGGGGGTTTAATAAAAAGAACACACTTACCTGGAGAAGCCGTCCGCTTCGCGCTCCTCTGCTTCCTGGTCTCGGCAGTCCATGGGAGAGCATCAGAGGTTCCCTGTGCGATCCCCGTGCAGCTCTCATGCTATTACCAAACATGAGAGTAGTGTGGGGATTGGCCTGAGCAGACTGGTTTATCACCCGCTCAGGCACAGGGAGTTAATGCTGTTTCTCCAACCCTGCTGTGCATTTCAGTTCGGTTGGAGAAACCTAAGTGTGCATGTGTGTTTGGTTGGCTGACATGCACAATTAGCTGCTCTCCCCTCCCATGGCTTGGCCCAGCCCCTCCGCACCCTGCACACGCAGGCTCAGCCACCAGCTGAAAAATCGCAGGATAATAAATATATTGTTTAATTATTCAGCTGTTGGCTCTGAGCCAGTGGAGTGACGCTCCTGCTCCATTGTGGAGGAGCTGTGTCTGCTTTTGATGCATATCGTGCCAATATCAAAAGTCTACGCGATCCGCCTTTTCAGGTTGAATGTTAATAAATTTTTACTAACTCTTCTGCAGCTCAATCAAAAGTTGCACGTGCAGAATACCTAATCCTAATTAATTCAAAAATGCCATCTTGTAACCTTTTTTGACTTACTGCAATCCAGCCAGTTGAACATTAACACCTAGAATACAAAATACATTTGTTTTCGAAATCTTCTAAAACCATAAATGTTAAGGTCTCACTGTTGTTTTCAGCCCTGTTTGTGACTATTTAGGGGTGTTGTGTATCCGTAAGAAACAAAAATTTGACCATTCTTCTATTTCAACCCATACTCACCCCACCACTCTTCCTGGCGATCACCCCACACCATCTAAGTAGCTCATTCACTGCATCTATCACTGACTACTTGGTATTGCACAACTCAAACAGATTTTCCCTGTTTACCTAATGATCAATCATTCTCTTTCAAAACACTCAACCTACTACAGTTATTAACGGACGGTTCGGAAATCTACAAATCAACCTGATTCTCATCTATCCTTAGAAAAATGTGTTTCATAAAGGTTCACCTGAGCATTGTTACAAATTACTTCCATGTATACAACCTCCCACCCAGACAAAAAACCATCACTGATGATACGAAATGCAGTCATACACACCACAAGAAATTGCAGAGACCTCAGGTCAGCTGGAATGTGCGTGACATTAATTATCACACTGAGACAGGTGATTTTCACTCTGTCTGTATTGTGACGACATGACAGATGTAATGGAGGCATTCAGGTGCTACTGCTACTCATGCCTCAGTAGACAAGCTGTGGGGGAGGAATAGACATGCTGATGATAGGTCCTGATTTTTCTGAACCAGTACTACTGGGCCCTTCACTCCTGCACATGCAGCCTGCCTCTCAGGCTGTGTCCGCTGTCCTGCCAAGTCTGTGGTTGGGGCCCAGCCGTGCACTGCCTGCCCTTGTTACGGCCTACCCAAGGTTCCACAGCTCCGGTCCTGTGCCAGCCTTTTGGTTTGTGGTCCATCTGGCCTCTTTTGACTGTAGAAATCTGTTGCTGGGAGACAATGGAGTAAGATGATGTTGCATGCCTCTCTGTGTGTTAGAGTGCAACCTAATGTGGCCACTGCACTGCAGCTGAGCTGCCAGCAGCCCAACTGTGTGCCACACTTCTGGCTGGGCCTGAGTGATGGCAGATACTGGGGAGTTCTGGATGAGGCTGCCATAGGGGCTGAAGATTGTGGCTGGGCCTGAAAAGATCAGTGATGGCAGATACTTGGAAGTTATGGATGAGGCTGCTATAGGGACTGAAGGTTGTGTCATATTTTCAATATGCAAAATAGTTCTCACGCCTAAGCACATAGGGCCATATAAATAACACGTTTTCCCATATACACAGAATAGGCAAAACTGCTTGCTACATCTGGCCCATAGTACTTTAGAAAAAGCCCATGAGCTAATATTGTCATTTTGAGAAGAACTGACTACATGAGTGAAATTGATAGTCAATACACAGAGGAAAGGGCTTACTGCAGACTTTTGGGAAATCCTTTAGCAGAGGTCACAAAACGAATTGTGACACAGTTGGCATACTGGCGAGATCTATGTCGATTGCGGACGTATGATTCAAATATTTGTTAAACCCTACACCATGAGCCCCCTGTCTGTAAGTACTTCTTAAGATACATAAAAAGTGTCCTTTTCCACCCAGTAGACCAGTAATATCAGCAATTGGTTCTCCCACCAAACATATTTCAGAGTTTATTGATATCTTTTTACAACCTTTGATACCCAATCTCCCTTTTATATACAGAATACTAAGGATCTGCCAAACAAGTTGGAGGACATAGAATGGACAGAGAACTGTATGTTTGTGACTTTGAATGTTAATTCCCTGAACATGTGTATTCCATAAAAAAAAAGGCCTGGAAGCCCTGGTGGCCATCCTTTCCTCTTGTGACGCTACTCTTTTTTAACATACACAGATGCTATTGGACTTGACTTGACCAGATTAGTACTAGAAAGTTGTGTTTCCACACAATGGTGACTGGTGCAGGCAGATACAGAGGGTGGCTAGGGGAGCTAAATCTTCTCCCTCTTATGCCAACCTTTATATGGGACACATTGAGAAGAACCACTTATGGTTAACTTTTCCACCTGGCATCAGAGATAATATAGTGTTCGATGGCATCTGTCGCTGTAGATACACATGTTCTGCATAGCTCGCCATCTGGTGTTGGGTCGGAGTGTTACAAGTTGTTTTTCTTCGAAGAAGTCTTTCGAGTCACGGGACCGAGTGACTCCTCCTTCTGTCTCCATTGCGCATGGGCGTCGACTCCATCTTCGATTGTTTTCTTTCCGCCATCGGGTTCGGACGTGTTCCTGTCGCTCCGAGTTTCGGAACGGAAAGTTAGTAAATATCGGAAGATTTTCGTCGGTATTGTTGCGTTCGGGATCGGCGTAGTTAGATTCAACACCGCATCGAAGATCGACGCGCTCCGGTGCCCTTCGGGGTAGTTTTCGATCCCCCGTTGGGGCCTGGTCGGCCCGACCGCGTGTCGAACAACGCCGATGGAACGGACCCCGTTCCGTTTTTGTCCCAAATGCCACAACAAATACCCGTATACAGACCAACATTTGGTCTGTAACCTGTGCCTGTCACCTGAGCACAGTGAAGAGACTTGCGAGGCCTGTCGCGCGTTCCGGTCCCGAAAGACACTCCGTGACCGTCGAGCCAGGAGACTTCAGATGGCGTCCACGCCGACAGCGCACCGAGTGTTCGAGGAACAAGAGGAAAAAGAAACCTTTTCGATCCACGAATCGGACTCCGAGGAATTCGACGATCAAAGAACCGTGAGTAAGACGTCGAAAACAACACATAAGAAAAGTGACAAGGCCCAGGGGACGCCACTGCCACCAGGCCATGGCTCCACCCATAAATTCGGTGACCGACCATCGGCACCGAAAAAGGCCCAAACAGTGCCGAGATCGTCCGACTCCGGTCGAGACACCGGCACGCAGCCTTCTCGGGATCGAGAAAGTGCTGGAGAAAAGCAACGACACCGAGATAGCGGTGTAGAAACGGCTCGACGCCGAGACAGCGGCACCGGCGAAGATCGACGCCGAGAGGTTTCGACTCCAAAAAAGAAAAAAGCCACCTCGGAGCCGAAAAAAGATACAGGCAGAGTTTCGGTGCCGAAACAACCCGTAACCGACCCAGGTCCAGGCTCTTATACAGAGGAGCAATCACTGTCCTCTCAGATGCGAAAGCATAGGTTTGAGGAAGAGCTGCAATCCACCGAAGTGGACCATACGCAAAAACGTATTTTCATACAGCAGGGAACAGGAAGAATAAGCACCCTTCCCCCTATTAGGAGAAAAAGGAGACTGGAGTTTCAAACAGACCAGGCGCCACAAACAAAAATGGTGAAAAAGGTGACTCCGCCACCCTCTCCTCCACCTGTAATTAACGTCTCACCAGCGCAAACTCAGTCACATTCCCCGGCTCACACCACCATGAGCCAAGGTGACCAGGATCAAGACGCTTGGGACTTATATGACGCCCCAGTGTCGGACAACAGTCCGGAGGCATATCCAACAAAGCCCTCACCACCCGAAGACAGCTCAGCATACTCTCAAGTGGTGGCTAGAGCAGCACAATTCCACAACGTAAACCTCCACTCAGAACAAGTCGAGGATGACTTTTTATTCAACACCCTCTCCTCCACCCACAGCTCCTACCAAAGCCTGCCTATGCTGCCAGGTATGCTTCGGCACGCAAAGGAAATCTTCAAGGAGCCGGTCAAAAGTAGGGCAATAACGCCAAGGGTGGAAAAGAAGTATAAGGCACCTCCTACAGACCCTGTTTTCATCACCACACAGCTGCCACCAGATTCCGTCGTAGTAGGAGCAGCTCGGAAAAGAGCCAACTCCCACACATCTGGGGATGCACCACCCCCAGATAAAGAGAGCCGCAAGTTTGATGCAGCTGGGAAAAGAGTCGCAGTACAAGCTGCAAACCAGTGGCGCATCGCTAACTCTCAAGCACTACTTGCGCGCTATGACAGAGCCCATTGGGATGAGATGCAACACCTCATCGAGCATCTTCCCAAGGAACTACAAAAGAGGGCAAAGCAGGTGGTTGAGGAAGGACAGAACATATCAAATAACCAGATACGATCTTCTATGGACGCAGCAGACACAGCTGCAAGAACAATTAAAACATCTGTGACCATTAGAAGGCACGCATGGCTAAGAACGTCTGGGTTCAAACCAGAGATACAGCAGGCAGTGCTCAATATGCCATTCAACGAAAAACAACTGTTCGGACCAGAAGTGGACACGGCAATCGAAAAACTTAAAAAAGACACTGACACTGCTAAAGCCATGGGCGCACTCTACTCCCCGCAGAGCAGAGGAACCTACAGCACCTTCCGCAAGACACCCTTTAGAGGGGGGTTTCGGGGTCAGGCCACACAAGCCAGCACCTCGCAGGCAGCACCGTCCAGCTACCAGGGACAGTACAGGGGAGGCATCAGGGCCAATACAGAGGAGGGCAATTCCCTAGGAATAGAGGAAAATTTCAAAGCCCCAAAACCCCTACAACCAAGCAGTGACTCAGATGTCACTCACCCCCTCCACACAACACCAGTAGGGGGAAGAATAGGTCATTATTACAAAGCATGGGAGGAAATAACTACAGACACTTGGGTCTTAGCAATTATCCAACATGGTTATTGCATAGAATTCCTACAATTCCCTCCAAACATACCACCAAAAGCACAGAATTTATCAAAACAACATTCCGAACTTCTGGAAATAGAAGTTCAAGCACTATTGCAAAAGAATGCAATCGAATTAGTACCAAACACACAAACAAACACAGGAGTCTATTCACTGTACTTCTTAATACCAAAAAAGGACAAAACACTGAGACCAATCCGTCAACTTTGCAAAATCCAACATTTTGCCGTGCAAAGTACAACAATACCTGGGAGCCATAATAGACACAACAAAAGGAGTAGCCACTCCAAGTCCACAAAGAATTCAAAATTTCAACAAGATCATACAACGCATGTATCCAACACAAACAATACAAGCAAAGATGATATTACAACTCCTAGGCATGATGTCTTCATGCATAGCCATTGTCCCGAACGCAAGACTACACATGAGGCCCTTACAACAGTGCCTAGCATCACAATGGTCACAAGCACAGGGTCACCTTCTAGATCTGGTGTTGATAGACCGCCAAACTTACCTCTCGCTTCTATGGTGGAACAGTATAAATTTAAACAAAGGGCGGCCATTCCAAGACCCAGTGCCACAATACGTAATAACAACAGATGCTTCCATGACAGGGTGGGGAGCACACCTCGATCAACACAGCATACAAGGACAATGGAACGTACATCAAACAAAGCTGCATATAAATCACCTAGAAATGCTAGGAGTTTTTCAAGCATTAAGGGCTTTCCAACCAATTATAACTCACAAATACATTCTTGTCAAAACAGACAACATGACAACAATGTATTATCTAAACAAACAGGGGGGGACACACTCAACGTAGTTGAGCCTTCTAGCACAGAAGATATGGCGATGGGCAATTCACAACCACATTCGCCTAATAGCGCAGTTTATTCCAGGGATCCAGAATCAACTTGCAGACAATCTCTCTCGAGATCACCAACAGGTCCACGAATGGGAAATTCACCCCCAAATTCTAAACACTTACTTCAGACTCTGGGGAACACCTCAAATAGACTTGTTTGCAACAAGAGAGAACGCAAAATGCCAAAACTTCGCATCCAGATACCCACACAGGCAGTCCCAAGGCAATGCCCTATGGATGAACTGGTCAGGGATATTTGCCTACGCTTTTCCTCCTCTCCCTCTCCTTCCTTATCTGGTAAACAAATTGAGTCAAAACAAACTCAAACTCATTTTAATAGCACCAACTTGGGCAAGGCAACCCTGGTACACAACACTGCTAGACCTATCAGTAGTACCCCACATCAAATTGCCCAACAGGCCGGATCTGTTAACACAACACAACCAACAGATCAGACATCCAGATCCAGCATCGCTGAATCTAGCAATCTGGCTCCTGAAATCCTAGAACTCGGACACTTACAACTTACCCAAGAATGTATGGAAGTCATAAAGCAAGCCAGAAGGCCGTCCACTAGGCACTGCTATGCAAGTAAATGGAAGAGGTTTGTCTGCTACTGCCATCATAATCAGATCCAACCTTTACACGCAACTCCAAAGGACGTAGTGGGTTACTTGCTTCACTTACAAAAATCTAACCTAGCCTTCTCTTCCATTAAAATACACCTTGCGGCAATATCTGCATACCTGCAGACTACCTATTCAACTTCCCTATATAGGATACCAGTCATTAAAGCATTCATGGAAGGCCTTAAAAGAATTATACCACCAAGAACACCACCTGTTCCTTCATGGAACTTAAATGTTGTCTTAACAAGACTCATGGGTCCACCTTTTGAACCCATGCACTCTTGCGAAATACAGTTCCTAACCTGGAAGGTTGCATTTCTCATCGCCATTACATCTCTAAGAAGAGTAAGCGAAATTCAGGTGTTTACAATACAAGAACCTTTTATACAACTACACAAAAATAAAGTCGTCCTAAGGACTAATCCTAAATTTTTACCAAAGGTTATTTCACCGTTCCACCTAAATCAAACAGTGGAATTACCAGTGTTCTTCCCACAGCCAGATTCCGTAGCTGAGAGGGCACTACATACATTAGATGTCAAAAGAGCATTAATGTACTACATTGACAGAACGAAAAACATCAGAAAGACTAAACAACTATTTATTGCATTCCAAAAACCTCATGCAGGAAACCCAATATCAAAACAAGGTATAGCCAGATGGATAGTTAAATGCATCCAAATCTGCTACCTTAAAGCAAAACGACAACTGCCCATTACACCAAGGGCACACTCAACCAGAAAAAAAGGTGCTACCATGGCCTTTCTAGGAAACATCCCAATGCAAGAAATATGTAAGGCAGCCACATGGTCTACGCCACACACGTTCACCAAGCACTACTGTGTAGACGTGTTATCCGCACAGCAAGCCACAGTAGGTCAAGCCGTGTTAAGAACATTATTTCAAACCACTTCCATTCCTACAGGCTGAGCCACCGCTTTTGGGGAGATAACTGCTTACTAGTCTATGCAGAACATGTGTATCTACAGCGACAGATGCCATCGAACTGAAAATATCACTTACCCAGTGTACATCTGTTCGTGGCATCAGTCGCTGGAGATTCACATGTGCTCACCCACCTCCCCGGGAGCCTGTAGCAGTTCGGAAGTTAGCTTCAACTTTGTACATTTGTATATATATTATTTTAACCTTAAATAGGTACATACTTAGTCACTCCATTGCATGGGCACTATTACTACAACACAACTCCTACCTCACCCTCTGCGGGGAAAACAATCGAAGATGGAGTTGACGCCCATGCGCAATGGAGACAGAAGGAGGAGTCACTCGGTCCCGTGACTCGAAAGACTTCTTCGAAGAAAAACAACTTGTAACACTCCGACCCAACACCAGATGGCGAGCTATGCAGAACATGTGAATCTCCAGCGACTGATGCCACGAACAGATGTACACTGGGTAAGTGACATTTTCATTATTGGGGGAGGTACATTGACGATGTTTATGTGATCTGGTCGGGTGGCCAGTCAGAATTGCACCTCTTTTTGACTCACCTGAACACCAACCCTTACAATGTGTGTTTCACACACCATATGGATTCCAAACAAATAGAATGTGACCCTTTATATTGAAGATTCCAAAATACTTTCAAAGATTTATAGGAAGCCAACTGCATGCAATTCATACTACATGCACAGAGTGGACATCCCAAAGTACAGATTGACTCTATCCCACTAGCTGAAACGACCCGACTATGGCAGAATTGTAGGGAGGATAATGTATTTGAACGTTAACTAGATCGGTTGCAGAGCTGTTTTTGACAGAGGAGAAACTCTGAGTCAATACTCACCGGAGCCAGGGAGGTTAAGTAGAAAACACATAGCTTGTTGCTCACAGGGGGGCAGACTAATAAGAAGAAGGCCAAACACTAATTGATTACTGGATACAGTGCACATAGTCATCACAAATATCTTGTTCTACACAGAGACTGGCATTTACTTGAATTGGACAATACACTATCCAAGTACATCACCAATTAGCCCTGCATTACATCCAGCAGAGAGAGGAATCATACAAGTGGACTATGTGCTAGTTATATCCCGCCTGATCCACAATGGGCGCCCGACCCTGGTTACCGGATAGACCTACAGATTTCCTCAACTGTACTCATTGTAACATGTGTAACTTTACAACGAATAAGAAAATGTTTTCAAATACAACACAAGTAAGACTTACTTGACCAGACATTCTGTGAATTATAATTCTAAGTTTGTGGTTTATTGCATTATATGCATTTGTGAACAGATCGATGTTGGCAGTACTATCCGACCTCTTAAGGAGTGGATACCAGAGCACTGTGAGAAGATAGCCTTTTTCTAGCACGGTTACCCCCAATTTTGGCTTGTTTGTCAGTGTGTTTTGACTGTGTCACTGGGACCCTGCTAGTTAGGACCCTAGTGCTTATGGTTTCTGCACTTCTTGTCAGCCTGTTTCACTGTTTTTGTCAGTATGCTTGACTGTGTCACTGGAGTCCTGCTAACCAGGACCCCAGTGCTTATGGTCTCTCTGATTCCAAATCTGTACCTACATACTGGTAACCCTATATGTCACTCCAAATTGGCATACTGGACCCCCATTATAAGTCCCTAGTATATGGTACCTAGGTACCTAGGGCATTGGGGTTCCTTACGGGCTGCAGCATTTCTTTTGCCGCCCATACAAAGGCTCCTACAGGACTGCCATTGCAGCCTGTGTGAAATAGTGCATGCACTATTTCACAGCCATTTTCACTGCACCAGGTCATTTATAAGTCACCTATATGTCTGGCCTTCAGACCCTGAAGGCTGGGTGCAAAGTTCCTGTGTTTGAGGGCACCCCTGCACTAGCAGAGGTGCCCCCACGTCGTCCAGGCCCATTTTCCCAGACCTTGTGAGTGCGGGGATGCCATTTTATATGTGTACTAGACATAGGTCACTCACTACCTATGTCTAGCTACATAATGGTAACGCTGAATATGGCCAAGTAAGGTGTCTATCAACCGGGAATGGTACCCCAATACTGATTCTAGTATTGGTTGCACAATACCATGCACTCTGGGGGCTCCACAGTGGAACCCCAGTATTGCCAGACCAGCCTTCTGAGGTTTTCACTGCAGCCCCAGCTACTGCCACCTCACAGACAGGCTTCTGCCCTCCTGGGTCTTGAGCAGCTCAATCCCAGGGAGGCAGAACAATGCATTTCCTTTAGGAGATGGGTGTTACACCCTCTCCCTTTGGAAATAAGTGTCAGAGGCATGGGGGGGTACCCTCCCAGAGCCTCTGGAAATGCTTTGAAGGGCACAAACGGTGCCCTCCTGGCATAATCCAGTCTACACCATTTCAGGGACCCACAGTCGCTGCTCTGGTGCGAAACTGGACAAAGGAAAGGGGGGTGACCACTACCCTGTCCATCACCACCTCAGGGGTGGTGCTCAGAGCATCTCCAGAGAGTCCCTGGGTTCTGCAATCTTGTTTTCAGGATGGACAGGGAACTCTGGGAGCATCTGAGTGACCAGGGCCAGCAGGTGATGTCAGAGCCCTCCCATGATAGGTGCTTACCTGGTTAGGTGACTAATCCCACTTTCAGGCCTATTTAGAGTCTCGCCTCTGGGTGGTTCTTCGGATTCGGATTGCAAGACTCCAGCAGGAATCCTCTGCATCCTTTACTTCATCTTCTACCGACGGATGAACCGCTGACCGCTCTAGAAACTCTGCAAAACTGCAACAAAGAAGCCAAGACAACCTCTGCGACATTGTAGCTCCAGCTCCTGCCAGCAACTGCAACAGTTTCCAGGTTGTGCACCTTCTGTGGACTGCCTTTCTTCAGCCTGCACCAGAAGAACTGAAGGAATCTCCAGTGGAGAGACGGAGTCACTTCCCTGCTTCAGCAGGTACCTCTCTGCAGCACGACCAGTGGCTTGGGTTCCCTCTCCTGGCGAAGTGCATGGATCCAGCAACACGGATGGTGGACTGAAGTGGTCCAGACGGTCCAGACGTCCAGCTGTCCAATTTTGGTGGAGGTAAGGGCTGCCTTCCCATGCAAGCCAGTACACCAGTGCACCGCGTGTTTTGCAGCTACCAAAGCTTGTGTGCGACCTTCCTCGAAGTTCTTCGTGCACAGTGCAGCTCAGGTCCCCACAGCATCCTGTGACGCTCTCCTGTGCCGTGGGACCCTTTGATACCGTGCTGCGTGGGCCTCCATTTGCACCTCCTTTGTCCTTCTCTTGTGGGACTCCTAGTCATGCTGCCTGGTCGTCCTGAGGGCTCTCTGGATTGCTGAGGGCCCCTTCTGGCTCCTCCTCCTGGGTAGAGTCGATCTGGTCCTTCCTGGTCCCGGGCAGCGGCATTTTCTTCTAGCCACAAGCTTTGCGTTTGCCAACGCTTATTGGTGGAATCCAGCAACGCAAACCAGACTGCATTCATCCATCCGGTGTGGGACATCATCTGCACCAACCAGGAACCCGCATCTGTTTTCTTTGGTGCAATACTGACTTTGTCTTCTCACCGGTGGTTCTTCTTCTGCACCTTCATCCAGGTTAGCAGGTTCTCCCTGAACTCTTCAGTGCTTCTTCCGCAGGTCTTCAGGTCCAAGAATCCATCGTTGGTGCCTTGAAGCCTCTTCTGGTTCTTGCACTGTCTTCTGTCACGACTTCTGTGTGTTCTTAGGAAACTTGCTGTGTTTTACTCCTGCTTTCTTGGGCTCTGGGGTGGGGTATTTTACTTACCTTTGGTGTTTTCTTACACTCCCAGTGCCTCTCTACACACTACACTTGCCTAGGTGGAAAACTGTAGGATGCTTTCCTGGCTTGTAGTGGGTACCAGAGGTACTTACACCTTGTGCCAGGTCCAGTTATCCCTTATTAGTGTAGTAGAGGTGTTTCTAGCAGCTTAGGCTGATAGAAGGTAGCTATGGCAAAGCAGCTTAGGCTGAACTAGGAGACATGTAAAGCTCCTACTATACCACTTGTATCATATACACAATATCATAAGAAAACACAATACACAGAGTTACTAAAAATAAAGGTACTTTATGTTCGGTGGCATGTGTAGCTGCAGATACACATGCTGTGCATAGTCCGCCGTCTGGTGTTGGGTCGGAGTGTTACAAGTTGTTTTTCTTCGAAGAAGTCTTTTCGAGTCACGAGACCGAGGGACTCCTCCCAGTTAGGTTCCATTGCGCATGGGCGTCGACTCCATCTTAGATTGTTTTTTTTCCGCCATCGGGTTCGGACGTGTTCCTTGTCGCTCCGTGTTTCGGGTCGGAAAGCTAGTCAGAATCAACGGAAAATTAGTCGCTATTGTTTCGTTCGGTATCGGGTTAGATTAGAATCGACACCGAATCTTGAAGAGCTCCGGTAGCCCTTCGGGGTAATTTCGATCCCCCGTCAGGGCCTGGTCGGCCCGACCGCATGCAACATCAACACTGATGGAACGGACCCCGTTCCGATTCTGCCCTAAATGCCACAGTAAATATCCCTATACAGACCAACATTTGGTCTGTAACTTGTGCCTGTCACCCGAGCACAAAGAAGAGACGTGTGAGGCCTACCGAGCGTTTCGGTCGAGAAAAACGCTCCGAGACCGAAGAGCCAGACGGTTGCAGATGGCGGCCACGCCGACAGGACAACAACGCTTCGAGGAAGAGGGGGAAGAAGAAGAAACATTCTCCATCCACGAATCGGATTCAGAAGAATTCGACGTCGAAGAAACCGTGAGTAAGACGTCGAAACAAGCATCACACAAGAAAACAGACAAAGCCTAGGGGACGCCACTGCCGACAGGCCATGGCTCAACCCATAAAGTAGGTGACCGTCCATCAGCACCGAAAAAGGGCGAACTGGTGCCGAGATCGTCCGACTCAGGTCGAGACACGGGCACGCAGCACTCTCGGGACCGAGAAAGTGCCGCAGACAAGGGTCGACACCGAGACAGCGGCACCGAAGCTGCTCGGCACAGAGATAGCGGCACCGACGATGGTCGACGCCAAGACGGTACGACAGCGAAAAAGAGGAAAATCTCTTCGGAGCCGAAAACAACAAAAGACACAGTTTCGGTGCCAAAACGCCCAGCAACCGAACCAAAAGCCAGTTCCTACTCAGAGGAACAATCAATGTCCTCCCAACTGAAAAGACACAGGTTTGAGGAGGAATTACAAACTACAGACGTAGATCACACTCAAAAGCGGATCTTTATCCAAAGGGGTACAGGGAAAATCAGCACTCTTCCCCCAATCAGAAGGAAAAGGAAACTTGACTTTCAACAAGACAAGCCACCACAAGCAAAGGTGGTAAAAAGGGTAACTCCACCACCCTCTCCACCACAGTCAACTCATGTGTCACCGGCACAGACTCCACCACAATCACCAGCTCATACCACCATGAGCCAAGATGATCGGGCAGCATGGGACCTCTATGATGCACCAGTATCGGACAATAGTCCAGATTCGTACCCAACTAGACCCTCACCACCTGAGGACAGCACAGCATATGCACAGGTGGTAGCTAGAGCAGCCGAATTTCATAATGTATCTCTACATTCGGAGCCTATTGAGGATGACTTCCTCTTTAACACCCTGTCCTCCACCCACAGCCATTATCAAAGCCTTCCCATGCTCCAGGGAATGCTAAGGCACGCTAAACAAATTTTCAAGGAGCCTGTTCAAAGCAGAGCAATAACTCCAAGGGTGGAGAAAAAATACAAGGCACCGCCCACAGACCCTGCTTTTATTGCATCGCAACTGACACCAGATTCGGTAGTCGTGGGAGCAGCTCGTAAAAGAGCCAACTTGCAGACATCAGGCGACGCACCACCTCCGGACAAGGAGAGCCGCAAATTTGATGCAGCTGGGAAAAGGGTGGCAGCACAAGCTGCAAATCAGTGGCGCATCGCCAATTCGCAAGCACTCCTAGCGCGATACGACAGGGCCCATTGGGACGAGATGCAGCATCTCATCGAGCACCTCCCCAAAGAATTCCAGAAACGAGCAAAACAAGTGGTTGAAGAGGGACAAAACATCTCCAACAACCAAATACGCTCTTCTATGGATGCAGCAGATACAGCTGCAAGAACAATAAATACTGCTGTGACAATCAGGAGGCACGCATGGCTGCGCACATTTGGTTTCAAACCTGAGATACAACAGGCTGTGCTAAATATGCCGTTCAATGAACAGCAATTGTTTGGACCAGAAGTGGACACTGCAATTGAGAAATTAAAAAAGGACACTGACACAGCCAAAGCCATGGGCGCACTCTATTCCCCGCAGGGCAGAGGCACATTTGGCACATTTCGCAAAACAACTTACAGAGGAGGGTTTCGAGGTCAAACCACAGAAGCCAGCACCTCACAAACCAGACCACCTACCTACCAGGGACAATATCAAAGGGGTGGCTTTCGAGGCCAATACAGAGGGGGCCAATTCCCAAGAAACCGGGGAAAGTTTCAGGGTCCCAAAACCCCTCAAACTAAACAGTGACTCACAGGTCACACAACCCCTTCACACAACACCAGTGGGGGGAAGACTAAGCCAGTTCCACAACTCATGGGAAGAAATAACAACAGACACTTGGGTCTTAGCAATTATCCAACATGGTTATTGCATAGAATTTCTACAACTCCCTCCAAATGTCCCACCGAAAACACACAATATGTCAAAACAGCATATAGACCTTCTAGGACTAGAAGTTCAAGCATTACTGCAAAAAGAAGCAATAGAATTAGTACCAAAAACACAGAAGAACACAGGAGTTTACTCACTGTACTTTCTAATACCAAAAAAGGACAAAACTCTGAGACCAATATTAGATCTCAGAACACTAAAGACCTACATCAAATCAGACCACTTTCACATGGTCACGTTACAAGACGTAATACCACTACTGAAACAGCAAGACTACATGACAACGTTAGATCTAAAAGACGCGTATTTCCATATACCGATACATCCCTCGCACAGGAAATACCTAAGGTTCGTATTCAAAGGAATACATTACCAATTCAAGGTGTTACCGTTCGGAATAACAACAGCACCAAGAGTCTTTACAAAATGCCTAGCAGTAGTAGCTGCACATATCAGGAGGCAGCAAATACACGTGTTTCCGTACCTAGACGATTGGTTAATCAAAACCAACTCGCTAACAAAATGTTCACACCACACAGATTATGTTATACAAACCCTATACAAACTAGGTTTCTCCATCAACTATGCAAAATCACACCTTTTGCCGCGTCAAACACAGCAATACTTAGGAGCGACAATCAACACAACAAAAGCGATAGCCACTCCAAGTCCACAAAGGGTTCAAAATTTTCACAAAGTGATACAAGCTATGTATCCAACACAAAAGATACACGCAAAGATGGTATTAAAACTCCTAGGCATGATGTCCTCATGCATAGCCATTGTCTCAAACGCAAGACTGCACATGCAGCCCTTACAACAGTGCCTAGCATCACAATGGTCACATGCACAGGGTCAACTTCTAGATCTGGTGTTGATAGACCGCCAAACATACCTCTCGCTTCTATGGTGGAACAATACAAATTTAAACAAAGGGCGGCCTTTCCAAGACCCAGTGCCACAATACGTGATAACAACAGATGCTTCCATGACAGGGTGGGGAGCACACCTCAATCAACACAGCATCCAGGGACAATGGGACGTAAATCAAAGAACGTTTCATATAAATCACCTAGAACTGTTAGTAGTATTTCTAGCGTTGAAAGCATTCCAACCAATAGTAACCCACAAATACATTCTTGTCAAAACAGACAACATGACGACAATGTATTATTTAAACAAACAGGGGGGCACACACTCAACACAGTTGTGTCTCCTAACACAAAAAATATGGCATTGGGCAATTCACAACCACATTCGCCTAATAGCACAGTTTATTCCAGGGATCCAGAACCAGCTAGCAGACAATCTCTCTCGGGATCACCAACAGGTCCACGAATGGGAAATTCACCCACAAATCCTGAACACTTACTTCCAAATTTGGGGAACACCTCAAATAGATCTGTTCGCAACAAAAGAAAACGCAAAATGCCAAAACTTTGCATCCAGGTACCCACACCGGCAATCTCAAGGCAATGCTCTATGGATGAATTGGTCAGGGATATTTGCGTACGCTTTTCCCCCTCTCCCTCTCCTTCCATATCTAGTAAACAGATTGAGTCAAACAAACTCAAACTCATACTAATAGCACCAACATGGGCAAGACAACCTTGGTATACCACACTACTAGACCTGTCAGTAGTACCTCATGTCAAACTACCCAACAGGCCAGATCTGTTAACACAACACAAACAACAGATCAGGCATCCAAACCCAGCATCACTGAATCTAGCAATTTGGCTCCTGAAATCCTAGAATTTGGACACTTAAACCTTACACAAGAGTGTATGGAGGTCATCAAACAAGCTAGAAGACCATCCACTAGACACTGCTATGCGAGTAAATGGAAAAGATTTGTTTGTCACTGCCATAATAATCAAGTCCAACCATTGCATGCATCTCCAAAAGATGTAGTAGGATATTTACTACATTTACATAAATCAAATCTAGCTTTCTCTTCCATAAAAATACATCTAGCAGCAATATCTGCTTACCTGCAGATTACTCATTCAACTTCCCTATTTAGAATACCTGTCATTAAAGCGTTTATGGAGGGCCTAAAGAGAATTATACCACCAAGGACACCACCTGCTCCTTCATGGAACCTCAACATTGTCTTGACAAGACTCATGGGTCCACCTTTCGAACCCATGCACTCTTGTGAAATGCAATACTTAACGTGGAAAGTTGCATTTCTCATTGCCATCACATCTTTAAGAAGAGTAAGTGAAATACAGGCGTTTACCATACAAGAACCATTTATTCAAATACACAAAAATAAGGTCGTTCTAAGAACAAATCCAAAATTCTTACCAAAAGTCATCTCACCGTTCCACTCAAACCAAACAGTGGAATTACCAGTGTTCTTCCCACAGCCAGATTCAATAGCTGAAAGAGCACTACATACATTAGACATCAAGAGAACACTAATGTACTACATTGACAGGACAAATGAAATTAGGAAGACAAAACAACTATTTATTGCCTTCCAAAAACCTCATACAGGAAATCCAATTTCCAAACAAGGTATCGCCAGATGGATAGTAAAGTGCATCCAAACCTGCTATCTTAAAGCAAAGAGGGAACTGCCTATTACACCAAAGGCACACTCAACCAGAAAGAAAGGTGCTACTATGGCCTTTCTAGGAAATATTCCAATGGCCGACATATGTAAGGCAGCAACATGGTCTACGCCTCATGCATTTACTAAACACTACTGTGTAGATGTGTTATCTGCACAACAAGCCACAGTAGGTCAAGCCGTATTAAGAACTTTATTTCAAACTACTTCAACTCCTACAGGCTGAACCACCGCTTTTGGGGAGATAACTGCTTACTAGTCTATGCACAGCATGTGTATCTGCAGCTACACATGCCACCGAACGGAAAATGTCACTTACCCAGTGTACATCTGTTCGTGGCATTAGTCCCTGCAGATTCACATTCGCCCACCCTCCTCCCCGGCAGCCTGTAGCCGTTTAGAAGTAAATCTTGGACATTTGTACATTTATAAATATATTACATTAAACCTTCATTTGTACATACGTATTTATTCCATTGCATGGGCACTATTATTAGCATACACAACTCCTACCTCACCCTCTGCGGGGAAAACAATCTAAGATGGAGTCGACGCCCATGCGCAGTGGAACCTAACTGGGAGGAGTCCCTCGGTCTCGTGACTCGAAAAGACTTCTTCGAAGAAAAACAACTTGTAACACTCCGACCCAACACCAGACGGCGGACTATGCACAGCATGTGAATCTGCAGCGACTAATGCCACGAACAGATGTACACTGGGTAAGTGACATTTTCCTTTTATGACAATATGCCAAAAGTACAGGGAGTCCAGAATTATTAGGCAAATGAGTATTTTGACCACATCATCCTCTTTATGCATGTTGTCTTACTCCAAGCTGTATAGGCTCGAAAGCCTACTACCAATTAAGCATATTAGGTGATGTGCATCTCTGTAATGAGAAGGGGTGTGGTCTAATGACATCAACACCCTATATCAGGTGTGCATAATTATTAGGCAACTTCCTTTCCTTTGGCAAAATGGGTCAAAAGAAGGACTTGACAGGCTCAGAAAAGTCAAAAATAGTGAGATATCTTGCAGAGGGATGCAGCACTCTTAAAATTGCAAAGCTTCTGAAGCGTGATCATCGAACAATCAAGCGTTTCATTCAAAATAGTCAACAGGGTCGCAAGAAGCGTGTGGAAAAACCAAGGCGCAAAATAACTGCCCATGAACTGAGAAAAGTCAAGCGTGCAGCTGTCACGATGCCACTTGCCACCAGTTTGGCCATATTTCAGAGCTGCAACATCACTGGAGTGCCCAAAAGCACAAGGTGTGCAATACTCAGAGACATGGCCAAGGTAAGAAAGGCTGAAAGACGACCACCACTGAACAAGACACACAAGCTGAAACGTCAAGACTGGGCCAAGAAATATCTCAAGACTGATTTTTCTAAGGTTTTATGGACTGATGAAATGAGAGTGAGTCTTGATGGGCCAGATGGATGGGCCCGTGGCTGGATTGGTAAAGGGCAGAGAGCTCCAGTCCGACTCAGACGCCAGCAAGGTGGAGGTGGAGTACTGGTTTGGGCTGGTATCATCAAAGATGAGCTTGTGGGGCCTTTTCGGGTTGAGGATGGAGTCAAGCTCAACTCCCAGTCCTACTGCCAGTTCCTGGAAGACACCTTCTTCAAGCAGTGGTACAGGAAGAAGTCTGCATCCTTCAAGAAAAACATGATTTTCATGCAGGACAATGCTCCATCACACGCGTCCAAGTATTCCACAGCGTGGCTGGCAAGAAAGGGTATAAAAGAAGGAAATCTAATGACATGGCCTCCTTGTTCACCTGATCTGAGCCCCATTGAGAACCTGTGGTCCATCATCAAATGTGAGATTTACAAGGAGGGAAAACAGTACACCTCTCTGAACAGTGTCTGGGAGGCTGTGGTTGCTGCTGCACGCAATGTTGATGGTGAACAGATCAAAACACTGACAGAATCCATGGATGGCAGGCTTTTGAGTGTCCTTGCAAAGAAAGGTGGCTATATTGGTCACTGATTTTTTTTTTTTTTTGTTTTTGAATGTCAGAAATGTATATTTGTGAATGTTGAGATGTTATATTGGTTTCACTGGTAATAATAAATAATTGAAATGGGTATATATTTTTTTTTGTTGAGTTGCCTAATAATTATGCACAGTAATAGTCACCTGCACACACAGATATCCCCCTAACATAGCTAAAACTAAAAACAAACTAAAAACTACTTCCAAAAATATTCAGCTTTGATATTAATGAGTTTTTTGGGTTCATTGAGAACATGGTTGTTGTTCAATAATAAAATTAATCCTCAAAAATACAACTTGCCTAATAATTCTGCACTCCCTGTATATCAGTGAGTATCCTCAGTAAGAAGTTAAGATATATACACAAGTATATGCACACAAACCAAAATTAGGTAAGTAATAGCAAGAAAAGTAATGCAAACAGTGTAGGATTATAATTGATTGCAATAGGAGCACATAGGGGTAGGGGCAACACAAACCATATACTCCAAAAGTGGAATGCGAACCACGAATGGACCCCTAACCTATGTGAGCTTGTAGAGGGTCGCTGGGACTGTAAGAAAACAGTGAGGGTTAGAAAAATACCCCACCACAAGACCCTGAAACGTAGGAGTAAAGTACACCTACTACCCCCAGAGAGCACAGAAGTCGTGATACGGGGATTCTGCAGGAAGAACAAACACCAGCAATGCAACAACAGTGGATTTCCGGACCTGAATACCTGTAAGACAAGGGGACCATGTCCAATAGTCGCAACAGTGTCGAGAGTGGGCAGGAGCCCAGGAAATGCCAGCTGAAGATGCAAGGAAGCTGCTACTTGTTGGAAGAAGCTTGGAGTTCTGCAAGAAAAAAGCGGACTAGGGACTTCTCCTTCGGCAAATGGATGTCCCACGTCACGATGAAGCTTGCAGAGGTGTTCCTACACAGAAAGACCACAAACAAGCCTTGCTACCTGCAAGGGTTGCGGTAGAGGTTTTTGGGTGCTGCTTTGGCCCAGGAGGGACCAGGATGTCGCCTTTTAGAGGAGGAGACAGAGGGGGCGCCCAGCAACTCAGGGAGCCTTCACAGAAGCAGGCAGCACCCGCAGAAGTACCCCAACAGGCACTTAGAAGAAAAGTGAACAGGAGTCCACGCAAAGTCACAAAAGGGAGTCCCACGATGCTGGAGGACAACTCAGAAGGTTGTGCACTGCAGGATGGAGTGCCGGGGAACCAGGTTTGGCTGTGCACGAAGGAAATCCTGGAAAAGTGCACAGGAGCCGGAGCAGCTGCAAATCACGCGGTACACAGCTTTGCAGCCTAGCGCGGGGAGGCAAGGACTTACCTCCACCAAACTTGGACTGAAGAGTCACTGGACTGTGGGAGTCAATTGGACAGAGTTGCTGTGTCCGCTCGTCAGGATGAGAGGGGACCCAGAGGACCAGTGTTGCAGTCTTTTGGTGCCTGCGTTAGCAGGGGGAAGATTCCGACCTACGGGAGATTTCTTTGGAGCTTCTGGTGCAGGGTGAAGGCAGGCTACCCCCAGAGCATGCACCACCAGGAAACAGTCAAGAAAGCCGGCAGGATTAGGCACTACAATGTTGCTGGTAGTCGTCTTGCTACTTTGTTGCGGTTTTGCAGGCGTCCTAGAGCAGTCAGCGGTCGATCCTTGGTAGAAGGTGAAGAGGGAGATGCAGAGGAACTCTGTTGAGCTCTTGCATTCGTTATCTGAAGAATTCCCCAAAGCAGAGACCCTAAATAGCCAGAAAAGGAGGTTTGGCTACCAAGTTAGCAGGATTGGCTACCAAGAGAGGTAAGAGCCTATCAGAAGGAGCCTCTGACGTCACCTGCTGGCACTGGCCACTCAGAGCAGTCCACTGTGCCCCCAACACCTCTTTTTCCAAGATGGCAGAGGTCTGGGACACACTGGAGGAGCTCTGGGCACCTCCCCTGGGAGGTACTGGTCAGGGGAGTCGTCACTCCCCTTTCCTTTGTCCAGTTTCGCACCAGAGCAGGGCTGGGGGATCCCTGAACTGGTGTAGACTGGCTTATGCAGAGATGGGCACCATCTGTGCCCATCAAAGCATTTCCAGAGGCTGGGGAGGCTACTCCTCCCCAGCCCTTCACACCTATTTCCAAAGGTAGAGGGTGTAACACCCTCTCTCAGAGGAAATCCTTTGTTCTGCCTTCCTGGGCCAGGGCTGCCTGGACCCCAGAAGGGCAGAAACCTGTCTGAGGGGTTGGCAGCAGCTGCAGTGGAGACCCCGGAAAGGCAGTTTGCAGTACCCGGATACTGTGCTAGAGACCCGGGGGATCATGGAATTGTCCCCCCAATACCAGAATGGTTTTGGGGTGACAATTCCATGATCTTAGACATGTTACATGGCCATGTTCGGAGTTACTATTGTGAAGCTATACATAGGTAGTGACCTATGTATAGTGCACGCGTGTAATGATGTCCCCGCACTCACAAAGTCCAGGGAATTTGCCCTGAATGATGTGGGGGCACCTTGGCTAGTGCCAGGGTGCCCACACACTTAAGTAACTTTGCACCCAACCTTCACCAGGTGAAGGTTAGACATATAGGTGACTTATAAGTTACTTACGTGCAGTGGTAAATGGCTGTGAAATAACGTGGACATTATTTCAGTCAGGCTGCAGTGGCAGGCCTGTGTAAGAATTGTCAGAGCTCCCTATGGGTGGCAAAAGAAATGCTGCAGCCCAAAGGGATCTCCTGGAACCCCAATACCCTGGGTACCTCAGTACCATATACAAGGAAATTATATGGGTGTACCAGTATGCCAATGTGAATTGCAAAATTTAGGGCCAGATGTACCATCACGGCCCATTGCGATTCGGTAATAGCGATTTTTAAGAAATCGCTATTACCGACTCACAAAGGGCCATGTATCACATTTGCGAATCGGTAATAGCGATTTCTTAAAAAACGCAAATGCTATTACCGAATCACAAATTGCGATACCGGCCCCATTCGCAGCTGTGGGCCTGTTTCTGAACCAGAAATCGCAATTTTGGAAATGCAAAAGGCCAGGGTGCTGGGGGCCTAAGGCCCCCTCTCCTGCACCCCAATTTTTTTTTTTAACATGTAAGGTACACACATGCCAAAAGGGCATGTGTGCTTAACATGTTCAATTTAAAAATGCAGTTTTACTGCATTTTTAAATTTTGCACCAGGTTACCACCTGGTTGCAGATCATGGTATTTTGCATGTGCAAAATACCATTCTGCAAAAAATAGCAATTTGTGATTTTTTGCAGCATTGCCTTGCATTGCCTTGCGACCTGGATTTTGCGAATCGCAAATTGCGATTCGCAAAATCCAGGTCGCAATGCTAAAAATCGAAATTTTTGCAGTTTCTACTTTGTGGTCTGCGAATGCCTTTCATGCATTGCAGACCACTATTTTGTACTCGCAAACGGACAATCTTACCGTTTGCGAGTGCAAAATATTTTCATACATCTGGCCCTTAGTCACTATACTGTTAGTGACAAATTTGGAAAGCAGAGAGAGCATAACCACTGAGGTTCTGGTTAGCAGAGCCTCAGTGAGACAGTTGGGCATCAGACAGGGAACACATATAGGCCACAAACTTATGAGCACTGGGGTCCTGGCTAGCAGGATCTCAGTGACCCATAACAAACACACTTACAACATAGGGTCTTCACTATTAGCACTGGGCCCTGGCTAGCAGGATTCCAGTGAGACAGTGAAAACACCCTGACATATACTCACAAACAGGCCAAAAGTGGGGGTAACATGGCTAGAAAGAGGCTACTTTCCTACAGAAACCGACTTTCACATTTCACTATTTTAGTATATGGTTTATGTTCCCCCTAGGCCCATTGCAACCTATAGTGATTTTCACTGTTTGCACTATTTTTCGACTATTTACTTACCTGTTTCTGATTACTAGTGTATATATTGTGTAGTTTACTTGCCTCCTAAGGGAGTATAGCCTCCAAAGTATTTTTGGCCTTGTGTCACTAAAATAAAGTATCTTTATTTAACACTGAGTATTGTCTTTCTTGTGTGGGAGTACTGTGTGACTACAGTGGTATTTCAAGAGCTTTGCATGTCTCCTAGTTCAGCATTGGCTGCTCTGCCTACAGCTACCTCTAGACAGCCTGTCTTCTAGACACTGACTACATTTCACAAATAAGGGATAACTGGACCTGGTATAAGGTGTAAGTACCATTGGTACCCACTACAAACCAGGCCAGCCTTCTACAAGCACATTAGGGGAACAATAAACAATAACCACATTACCCATTAGCGTTGCATTTTAGTGCAAGCCACAAGGAAGCAGAGATATTCAATGTACGATTTCATGGATTGGCACAAGCTTGGGCCAGCCCCAAAGGTGGTAACAGAATAGAAGCATTAAGAAAGAGAGTGAATGGATAATTTGGCTACGGGCAGCTGACATGGGACTCAATGTGGACAAAGGAACTGCATGTATTTCTGTAACACTGAAAGTTGACATTATGCAACAGTCTGGTCTTTACAAATACTTTATTCAATTTGTCACATTTCTATAATAATAATGGTGCTTTTTGAATATTTCTATTGATGGGGTTGCTATAATATATTCCTGACCTTGAGTTGACACTGGCCCTATCATGTATTATTTGGACCGGGCTATCATAACGACATCATAGGACGTACAGTGGGATTTTGCAGCATTGCATTGCCTCTCTTGTGCCGCCTTTTATTTTTGTTTTAATGTTTCTTTGCAGTACACTTTCCATATTCGCTCATGAACATAGTGTATTCTAATATTTTTTTATTCTATTAGGGGGTTGGGCATGCTGACCTTATTATGTGTTATCCAGACCGAACTACACAGTGATTTTATAAGAAGTACAGCGTGATTTCACTATATTGCATAGTCTCTCCAGGGGTGTGGAATTTATTAAAATATCTACTTGTCCAGGGGACAGGTTGCTTCTCAAATCTACTTGTCCTGTAAAAAGATCTACTTGTCCCTTTGGTGCCATGTAGTGTGGCGACAAATTATGGCAGCAATTAATAGCCTCTCTGATTATGCCAGGGCTACTACCATAGTAGGGCTTGAATACTTGGAGTTTCAATCGCTACTGTAGCAATTTCCTTATTTTGCCACCTTTCTGCAGATCTGCATACTGGGGCTGGAGGAAGCAGTAAGCAATAGTTTCAGGGCTGGAATGCCTTTGAGTCTGCAAACCTACTAACCTGCATGTTTTAAAGATTTTTACCAGCTTCTCTCTAATATTTTCCCATAATAAGAAAGGTTGGACATTTACTCCTGACAATGGCAGAATTAGAACTTCTTCCAGGGTTGGGAAGAAAGTGGCTGGAGGGAAAATGAACTTGCAAATGCTCAATAGATTTTCACATGAGCAAATCTACACATCGTATTTACCCATGCTAAAATACAGTTCACAAATATTTTATAGGGGTACGACATATACCATGGGTGCACTTTTGTGACTTTCTTTAAGAATTTGGGGCCACATGTAGGTAGGTTCAGATTTGTGACCTGCAAATTGCGAGTCGCAAATCCGAATGTAGGATGGTGTCCTTGACACCATCTGTGATTCGCAAGGGCTTCGCAAATGCCCACCTCATGAATAATCATGAGGTGGGTCGCAATTTGCGACCTCCTCGCGAATGGTGGCCTGCTGGAGACAGCAGACCACCATGTCTGTGACTGCTTTTCAATAAAGCAGTTTTTTTTGTTTGTTTTTGTAATGCAGCCCGTTTTCCTTAAAGGAAAACGAGATGCATAACAAAAACGAAAAATGAAATGTTTACAGTGACATTCACAATGGGGAAGGGGTCCCATGGGGATCCCTTCCCTTTTGCAAAAGTGTTAGCACCCATTTGAAATGGGTGCAAACTGCGATTGGTTTGCGCCCGCGTTCGCGGTCACAAAACAATCCTACATTGCACTGCGAGTTGCAATTAGGAAGGGAATACCCCTTACCAATTGCGAGTCGCAAACCCGTTTTGTGATTCGGTAACCAGGTTACTGAATCGCAAAACTGGGTTTGTGTATCGCAATGTGCTTTTTGCATGTCGCAAACAGCGAAAGTCGCTGTTTGCGACATGCAAAAAGCTACCTACATGTGGGTCTTGGTCCCTAATTAGGTCTGGTGTTAACAAAGACATTTTGTTTTTATTAAACTTCTATTTCTCTCTCTTTCGGCTGGCTTAACTGTGAGCGATCGCATTCTGCTCTTCCACAAGGAGCATATTGCCACACAAAGTAGTTTTGTTCAGTGTCAGGAACTACAGTGGCAATCAGTGACGTAACAAAACTGGAGGGTGCCCCTTTGCAAAGAACATGGAGGAGCCCCCTCTCCAGACTCACTCAGGGCAGGTGCTGTGCTGGAGGGGCCCCCTGGAGGGCGGCTGCGGGGCCTTTGTTATGCCGCTGGTGGCAACGTGTGCTTTAAGAGTTCAAAAACTTTTTGGGGGGGTTTTGCCAATGTTTGTTACAATGTTGAGGGCCTGGTAGCTCCCACAAGAATAAAGTGTTACAAAAGCCATGTCAAAACAAGACACGCATTGATGAAACTAAAAGACTTATAAAAATATGTCAGATCAGTTGGCTTTGTCAGTGTTTGTTTATTTTCATGCTTCCCATAATCGTGTTGAAAATGGTTACACTGATTTTCCATTAGAAATATTTTTGGGAAATACTAGCATGCATCAACACATTTTACTAAATGACACTTCATTTGCATATAATCAGAGAGCATTCTGGGAGCATTATACTTAGCCTCTTAGCCTAAACTTTTCAAACGTGTGTACACGTTTTATTTTTTTTTGTACTGGAACCAACGTCAGTAGTGAAGTGTGACCTTAAAACATTTATTTACAGCACTCACCCTAATAATGAAGGCTTTCAAATAATGAACCATATATACAAGTTCGAACAGCATTATCTTTTGGAAACACATTACCTCAACTGCAGAGAATTCCACTCTCTGTAAACAAGCAACCAAAGGGTTTGTGCTGCAGGGGGTTGGGCCTACTTGTCCCAAGGACAAAGTAAACATAAAAACTTGTTGCCCTTGACCCCAAACAAGATGTCCCGGGCGTCGGGCGCTCTCTCACGTTGCTAGTCACACATATTCTAATGTTGCTGTTCAGTAACTTTCTAAGTATGCACATGAATATACAGTATTTGAATAATTATTTCCATGATGGGCTGGGCGTGCATACTGTTACACCTGACAGCCTTAGGAATGTCATCTCCCAACTTTTTGCCTACCCCCCTACATTTTTCGAACACTGTTTTGCTGGTTTTAGGATTGTGCACACTTTACCACTGCTGTCCAGTGCTAAAGTGCATATGCTCTCTCACCTAAACTTGATAACATTGGTTCATACCCAATTGGCATATTTAATTTACCTGTAAGTCCCTAGTAAAGTGCAGTACATGTGCCCAGGGCCTGTAAGTTAAATGCTACTAGTGGGCCTGCAGCACTGATTGGGCCACCCACATAAGCAGCCCCTCAACCATGTCACAGGCCTGCCATTGCATTGCTTGTGCGTGCAATTTGACTGCCACTTCGACTTGGCATTGAAAACTACTTGCCAAGTTTTAAACTCCCATTTTTCTACATTTTAGTCACCCCTAAGGTAGGCCCTAAGTAATCTATAGGACAGGGTGCTATGTAGGTAAAAGGCAGTACATGTACCTATGTGTGTTACATGTCCTGGTTGTGAAAAACACATAAATTCGTTTTCCACTACTGTGAGGCCTGCCCCTCTCATAGACTAGCATTAGAACGGCCCTCATGCACTTTTAAGTGGTAGATTCTGATCTGGAAGGAGTAGCCATGTCATAGTTGGTATTGCCAGAATGGTAATAGAAAATCCTGCTCACTGGTAAAGTTGGATTTAATATTACTATTTTGGAAATGACACTTTTATAAAGTGGGCATTTCTCTGAACTTACTGCCAAATGTGCCTTATAGCCTTTCTCCAATCCACGTCTAGTCTGTGCTGGTTGACATCTCCCCTTGTGCATTCCACCCAGATGACCACAAACACAGGACAGTTGGTCACATCTGCATTCATCTGCATACTGAATGGGTCTTCCTGGGCAAGAAGAGTGGAGGGGCTCACACTTATATTTCAAAGGCCAGTGGCGCCCTGGATGATTACACCCTGCACCCACCGTCAGCCCTTTGAAATCAAAGATCCTGGTGGGACGGCGGTAGGTTGGCGGGTCTGCCTACCAACCTCGTAATGTGGCAGTTGGACTGCCGCAACAGTGGCATTGGTGGTCCTCAGACAATCAATGTCGTAATCGGCCCCTTTGTTTTTGTGACTGTTGAGTTTGGGTAGCGTACAGTTATAGCGCATACCTTTTTAATATGGCCATCACTTTTTCAGCTGTATGTTTACTCTGTTTTTGGTGTTGCTGATACAACGTTTGTTACTCTGCGTCATACGTTGTCAATATAGGGTGGACTATGGGCACCCCTATTGCATTTGTAATTGACTCCACGCTCCTGTACTACGCTGGGGATCTCAGGTATTAACTTTGTTGTTCGTGATGGCAGCTCCTATTCTTGTGCGTGTTGGTGTGTGTGGTCTCGTTAGAGGACCAACTACCGGGATGTTACTATGGTTGCTAATATTTTTATTGTGTTTTGTTTATTTAGACTGTGGCCTTTTCACAGTCCATGCTCCAAACGTGCTTTCTTTTGGACCTTGCCTGAGCTTGGGGCTAGGTTTACTGTCTTTGTTGTGAATTTATATCCACATTTGTCCTCTTCATATTAAACAACAGGAATTAGGTTTTGCTGTGGGTCTGTGGTCTTCCTTACACCGGTTGTCTTGGTGTATGTGGTTTTTCATTTACTTAGTGTTATGGTGGCTGACAGTTAGCCACTTACTCCTTCATGTAATTTGCATCCTTGTGGACATTATACTGGGTTTCTGTGATTATACCAATATGTAGCCTTTAGCTCACAGGCTTTTTTCTAAAGTACTACGTGCTTTACATTTTTCCGTTTAGGATACATCGGTTCGATTTTCTTCTCGACACTCCGCAATGGGAATAACTGACGAGATATTGAACATTGGTAGGCTCCAATACTACACTTTTCTTTAGTAAATAGTTTAGGGCATTATTATCCTTTAACTACCTTAGGGCTCATTTTTTCCATTTATTACACTTGAATCATTCCCTTCGTCTTTGTACAGTTCTTTTTTCAGGACTTGGGACTACTTACTTGGATCTACAAGTTGAGCTTTCTTGCAAGTCTACTTTGTGGTCATGGATACACAACCATTAGGTTGTTTTTTATTTTGTATTCTTATTGTACTACCTCATGTATTGTCGTCTTTTTTTATGTTTGGTTTCACGGTCAGACTTCTGGTTTTGTCTTTTTACACATTCTTGCACTATGGGTGCCATCACTCCATTTCTATGGGTTTCCAGTGGATAATTTCAATTTCTGTTTTTCTAGTTTGCATTTGATTCTTTTGGGATTGCTTTGGGTTGAATGTCTTGCTCACCACTTTCTTGAATGGGTTAGTGGTGCTTTTCATCACGTTGGGACCCACATTATCCTATGAGACACATAGAGGAATATTTTTGAATGTATACATCCCTGTCATCACAGTATGACTATTAAGTATTAGTTTTCTGTATTTCGTACAGCCTTTGAAAAAGACCCATGGGTGACGAAACACGTGTCAATTGTTGATAATTAAGACATAAAATGCCAATAAAAGGACTAAAGCTCCACCTGCTTGTCTACGCATCCTCACTGTATAAGGATTTTGATTTTGTTCTGAATACATTAAAAACCTTGACTTTAGTTGTGCAGAGGTCCTTGGCTAGACAACCTTGTAAATCATTTTGACTTCTGTGTACCGCAACACTTCTTGCATTCGCCCCCATCCTTCACAATAATTGCAGAAAGACCCTCTAACCATGCCCCTGAGCTCTCTCTGGATTCGCCCTGCAAGTAATCATTATAAAAACTCAATCCTTCAACGTTACCCTAAGCAACTGAAACAATTATTGACAGAATCCCTCCTATCAAACCAAACCAATAACGTCTTCTGGTAAGACTAGCAACCTATGGTTTAGTGACCTTCTACTCTCTAAAAGGACAACCCCTTGCAGAATTGGAAGAAAGTTAAGATACAAAAAATCCCCAGATCTCTAACTTAGACCTGTCACCAAACCTCTAATGCTTGTAAGTAGTGGTGAAATGTGATTGAGATCAACTTGCAGTAGTTAAAGAAAAAAAGCCTCATTAACACCTTATCAGTCTGGCTTTTACAAGCACTGTAGCATGAAATGTTAAAAATTGCACGACATCCACAGCATCCTGGATAAAGGCAAAGCATGCTTTCACGTTCTTGATGTAAGAGCATCCTTTAACACTTGATCATCAGAGAATAATTCCCATTCTGAAGTATTGCATGCGGATCAAAGGAAGAACATTCTAATGGAATAGTACTCAAGTACTATGCATGCCTTGCTCATTATACCGATATAAAAATTTTTAAACTCAGAACGCTCACTTGTAGCTTAACGCAAATGAATATTGAAGCTAGAAACATTTGTTTCAGACCAGTTAGTATCTCCTTCGGAGTTCCACAAGGTCCAGTCCTGCCTTTCTCTTTGTTTAATGTATGTCAAACCAATGAGACACATTAAAAAAAAAATTATTGTGTTGCAATCCGCCAACATGCAGACAACAGTGAAATTTATATTTTGATGTTGTGTGTGTCCTGAAAAAATGCCTTCCAAATTTTCTATGTGGATGTCAAACAATTTTACAAGCTAAACACAGACAAGTCCATGAATCCAAATCTGATCATACCTGACTATTGAAATTTATTTCCGCTGTCTTCTCCCCCACCTTTGCCTCTAAGGTTTAAATCTTTAGGCATATTGCTGGGTCCCTACTGCTCAATATTCACATTCCTCTGTCACACAATTAAATCTTCTCGACCATCTCTCCTATCACTGAAAAACCTAAAAGCACTGCTTCAACTTAAAGATTTCTCATAGTCATCCAAAGACTAGGCACTGCACTGCACAATTAGATTAGAATATGGAAACTCAATTTTGACAGGCCTTCACAATTCCATCTGAGTGCCCTTTAAAAATATGAATTAGACCGCACTGCCTCTATCTATTGAGATTCAGATTTGCTCCTAGGTAGAGCCAGACTTAAGATCAAGCTTGCCATAGAAACAGAGGTATGTGGAGTAAGGTGCATATGGCCATAAGCATATAGACCCCAGAATATGAGAAGATGCACATGACCAAAAACGAATAGGTAGAGAAGTAAACACTCACAGATACAGACTTAGGATCAGAACCAACAGATAAAGTCAAATGCACATAGGCAGATTGGCATACTAAAAAAATGCATGGACATACAAGCATCAGACTTGAGTCACATATATTTGGCCTAAGTCATATGCGTCACAATTTGAGACTGCCTCTGAATGTGCACCAGCATTACTAGAACTTTGACGCTATCTCTGAATCTGCAGCAATATAACTTCATGTTACCCGTGGTGTAGAGCACTATTATTAGATAGTGATGTTACTCCCCAATCTGCAGCAATAATATAAGAACTTGATGTTACCCCTGGTGTTGAGTAATATTATTAGGAAATGAGGTTACCTCCTGGTGTCCAGCAATATTATTAGATCTTGGTGCTATCTCCTAATCTGCAGCAGCATTATTAGAACCTGATGTTAACCCTGGTATTGAGCAATATTATTAGAACTTGATGCTCTCTCTGAATATGCACCAGCATTATTTGAACTTTGTTACCACCCAGTGTGCAGCAATATTATTAGAACTTGATTTACCTCCCAGTGTGCAGCAGTATTATTAGAGCTTTATGCTACCTCCCAGTGTGCAGTAATATTATTATTATAACTTGATGTTACCCCTGGTTTTGAGCAATATTATTAGAACATGATGCTATCTCTGGATATGCACCAGCATTATTTGAACTTGATGCTACCGCCCAGTGTGCAGGAGCAATGATATCAGAATTTGATACTATCATGCAGAAGCCCTCATGAATCTGGATATAGGTTTACCCTCCTTAGAAATAGCTTTCGAAGGTATCTCAGAGCATGATATGCTATTAGGCAAAAGACACACCTATGTGTTAGCTCCAGTGGAGAAGGAACCATAACGGTTTGGTCCAGATATTGAAAAAACCTTTTATTGTCTGGACAAAGTATCCAGGAAGAAGTAATCAACAAGTGAGAAGTGGTTGCTGGCAAAATATGGGCTAGCTCAACTGGGCCTTCTGCTTCTATTCCTCCTTCATAATGAGGAACACCTGCTGATTCTGAGAATCCACAGCTGTAAAGAAAGAGAAGGCAATAGTAGTCTTTTATGCCTATAGAGATGCAGAGCATACCATCAGGTGAGGAGGTGCATGACCACCTAGTACAGCAAAACAAAGATTGGCTTTAGATGAGTCACTTAAAGACAGTCATCTTTTTGGGTGGATAGGGGCTGCAAATGAAAGGTTTTGAATTAAGAAGTGTTGTGGCTCAAAGAAACTTAGAATTAGTACTAAAATAGGGAGCATAGGAAACAAAAGAACTATGATCTCTCTATATTGAAAAACATCCAGAAGCAGTAGAAAAGGATGGATGAATTGGGAGATTGTGGTCACCCTATATAAGGTGTTAAGGCTACTGGCTGTTCATGCACACTTGTCTCTCATGAAAATCTGTTGTGTATGGCTTTCACTGAAAGTCATAGAGAACACCGGATGTAGTTGCTGTATGTGGGCAACCAAAGAGAGATAATCAATGGATTGGACGTAATTTAATTGAATAGCGTGGGACTAAAAAAGATGAGATGACCTTGTCCATGGCTCTCTATGACTCCACCCCTACCTAGTTGAGCTGATAAAGGGAGGTAAGATTTGGTTGCTGGGTAGTTTAAAGTAACTAGGTTTCCTCCGCAGAGTTCCAAGTAACATTATTGACCATTCAAGCTTCATTCTTGCTCCCTTTTTGATGTTACTTTAGACTCCTCAGCCAACAATAACACCATTATTAACAACTGGTGAGCTGTAAGTTTTTATATCTGTGCTGCAGAAGCAATATTCTAGTCCTAGCTAGCAGCAAGGACATCAGAAGAGACTGTAGGGAGGTTATTGGGACATACAAATGCAGTACTAGCAGTAAATACAAATTAGAGAAGGTATTCAAATGTGTTCGTAGAGTCATCTCCTCATTGATCTCCTGGTTCAAGACCGGATATAAAATGCCAGGAAAACGCTACAGTAGCCAGAAAAAAAACAGAAAGAGTAAACAGGCCTTGATATCAATAGAAATAGATTTAACAATCTCTCACCTGCTGTGACACACATCTCTGAACCCAGCAACCACAACTCTTAAAAATAGGGTTGTAGAAATTGGGGCGTGAGGTCAGAATTGAACAGGGCTATGTACTGGCGCTTTTTTTGCTTTCCCTTTTTATCAGTGGAGTGGATGGTGAGCTCCAAGTTGTGCAGGCCTATGCACCTAGCGTCACGGGTAGGCATCTTCCTGTTTTGTCATATGCTGACAACTCTGTTTTATTATCTAGGTCACCAAACAGCCTCCAGAAATGGATGAATGTATTTGAGGACTTTATGGTTTCATAGAAAATGGTTGTTCATAAATACAAAACAATTAATATGGTCTGCAGGAAGAAGAGGCAGAAATGCAGATCTTTCTTTATTGGGGATGCACCTATTGTTAGTTAACTCCTTTTGGTATTTAGGAATTCTTTTTCTGAGCAATGGCACATGATCTCAACAAGTCACTAATACTAGGTCCAAGATGTCCAGGAATTGCCAGGAGATTTTTAGGTTTTCACACAAGTTAGGTAGTCGACCAATTAAAAAGATGACGTACATAAATACATTTAGAGGATTGTCAACCGCTACATTTGGAAGAGGTCTGTGGGGCTGTACCTCCAGCAGCCCCCTCCTGGTTGAGGAGAGCAATTTGTGGAAGATCTGCTCCTTGTAGAACCCCTATCAATGTGGCTCTCTATCTGCTCCAAAGCGGAAACTGTTTTCACCAAACATGACTGTCCTGCTCTGAACCATGTTTTAATCATCTCATGGCTCTCTCACATTGGTGTGTCCTTTAGTAGTTTATTTAATATTTCTGTTCTTCAAGATTCCCTTAAAACCTTGACCCTTGATAAAGGATTTATCAAGACATGCTTTTTTAATTCTCAGCAGGATCGTAGAATGTGTGCTGAGTTAAGGAAGTCGACTGCTAGCCTACAGGTTGGTTGTCAGTATTACTTCTCTTGTGTGACTAATATTCAGCTTTGTGTTGTACTGCCTAGATTTCAGGCCAGCATAGTGTAGAAAAGTACCATCTTGCCTGGCATGTTACCCCCATTTTCACTGTATGTATGTGTGTTTTAGCCCTTGTTTCAGTGCTCATAGTATGTGCCCTGTATGTGTTTCCTGTGTGGTGCCTAACTGTATCACTGAGGCTCTGCTAACCAGAACCTCAGTGTTTATGCTCTCTCTGCTTTCTAAATTTGTCACCGCAGGCTAGTGACTAAATTTACCAATCCTCATTGGCACAATGGTACACCCATATAATTCCCTTGTATATGGTACTTAGGTACCCAGGGTATTGGGGTTCCAGGAGATCTCTATGGGCTGCAGCATTTCTTTTGCCACCCATAGGGAGCTCAGACAATTCTTACACAGGCCTGCCACTGCAGCCTGAGTGAAATAACGTCCACATTATTTCACAGCCATTTTTCATTGCACATAAGTAACTTATAAGTCACCTATATGTCTAACCCTCACTTGGTGAAGGTTGGGTGCCAAGTTACTTAGTGTGGGGCACCCTGGCACTAGCCAAGGTGCCCCCACATCGTTCAGGGCAAATTCCCCGAACTTTCTGAGTGCGGGGACACCATTACACGCGTGCACTATACATAGGTCACTACCTATGTATAGCGTCACAATGGTAACTCCGAACATGGCCATGTAACATGTCTAAGATCATGGAATTGTCTCCCCAATACCAGTTCTGGTATTGAGGAGACAATTCCATGATCCCCCGGGTCTCTAGGTCTCTAGCACAGAACCCGGGTACTGCCAAACTGCCTTTCCGGGGTTTCCACTGCAGCTGCTGCCAACCCCTCAGACAGGATTCTGCCCTCCTGGGGTCTGGGCAGCCCCGGCCCAGGAAGGCAGAACAAAGGATTTCCTCCCAGAGAGGGTGTTACACTCTCTCCCTTTTTAAATAGGTGTGAAGGGCTGGGGAGGAGTAGCCTCCCCCAGCCTCTGGAAATGCTTTGATGGGCACAGATGGTGCCCATCTCTGCATAAGCCAGTCTACACAGGTTCAGGGATCCCCCAGCCCTGCTCTGGCACGAAACTGGACAAAGGAAAGGGGAGTGACCACTCCCCTGACCAGTACCTCCCAGGGGAGGTGCCCAGAGCTCCTCCAGTGTGTCCCACACCTCTGCCATCTTGGACTCAGAGGTGTTGGGGGCACACTGGACTGCTCTGAGTGGCCAGTGCCAGGAGGTGACATCAGATACCCCCTCTGATAGGCTATTACCTCTTTTGGTAGCCAATGCTCCTTTCATGGTAGCCAAACCTCCTTTTCTGGCTATTTAGGGTCTCTCCTCTGGGGTATTCTTGAGATAACGAATGCAAGAGCTCACCAGAGTTCCTCTGCACTTCCCTTTTCGACTTCTGCCAAGGATCGACCGCCGACTGCTCCAGGACCCCTGCAAAACCACAACAAAGTAGCAAGACGACTACCACCAACATTGTAGCGCCTCATCCTGCCGGCATTCTCGACTGTTTCCTGGTGGTGCATGCTCTGGGTGCTGTCTGCCTTCACCCTGTACTGGAAGCCAAGAAGAAATCTCCTGTGGGTCGACGGAATCTTCCCCCTGCTAACGCAGGCAACAAAAGACTGCATCACCGGTCCTCCGGGTCCCCTCTCATCCTGACGAGCGTGGTCCCTGGAACACAGGAGCTAGATCCAAATGACCCCCACAGTCCAGTGATCCTTCAGTCCAAGTTTGGTGGAGGTAAGTCCTTGCCTCTTCATGCTAGACTACAAACCTGTATACTGCGTGATTTGCAGCTGCTCCGGCTTCTGTGCACTTCTCCAAAGATTCCTTTGTGCACAGCCTAGCCTGGGTACCCAGCACTCCTTCCTGCAGTGCTCAACCCTCTGAGTTGGACTCCGATGTCGTGGGACCCTCCTTTGTGACTTTGAGTCGACCGCTGTCCTCAGATCTTCCAAGTGCCTGCTCCGGTACTTTTGTGGGTGCTGCCTGCTTTTGTGGGGGCTCTCTGAGTTGCTGAGTGCCCCCTCTGTCTCCTCCTCCAAGGGGCGACATCCTGGTCCTTCCTGGTCCCCAGCAGCACCCAAAAACTTCTACTGCGACCCTTGCAGCTAGCAAGTCTCGTTTGCGATATTTCTGCGTAGAAACACTTCTGCAACATCCAGCACGGCGTGGGACACCTTCCACCCAAAGGAGAAGTTCCTAGCCCTTTTCGTTGGTGCAGAATCTTCGGCTTCTTCCACCCGGAGGCAGCCCTTTTGCACCTTCATCCGGGGTTTCCTGGGCTCCTGCCCCCCCTGGACACTATCGCGACTCTTGGATTTGGTCCCCTTGCCTTGCAGGTCCTCAGGTCCTGGAGTCCGTCTTCAGTGCTTTGCTGGTGTTTGTGGTTCTTGCAGAATCCCCCTATCAAGACTATTGTGTCCTTTTGGGGTAGGTGGGGAACTTTACTCCTACATTTCAGGGTCTTGGGGTGGGGTATCTTGGACACCCTGACTGTTTTCTAACAGTCCCAGCGACCCTCTACAAGCTCCCATAGGTCTGGGGTCCATTTGAGATTCGCATTCCACTTTTGGAGTATATGGTTTGTGTTGCCCCTAGACCTATGTTCACCTATTGCATCCTATTGTAATCCTACACTGTTTGCATTACTTTTGTTACTATTACTTACCTGTTTTGGGTTTGTGTACATATAACTTGTGTATATTACTTACCTTCTAACTGAGGGTACGCACTGAGATACTTGTGGCATATTGTCATAAAAATAAAGTACCTTTATTTTTAGTTACTCTGAGTATTGTGTTTTCTTATGATAGTGTGCTATATGATAGAAGTGGTATAATAGGAGATTTGCATATCTCCTAGTTCAGCCTAAGCTGCTTTGCCATAGCTACTTTCTATCAGCCTAAGCTGCTAGAAACACCTCTATTCTACTAATAAGGGATAACTGGACCTGGCACAGGGTGTAAGTACCACAGGGTACCCACTATAAGCCAGGCCAGCCTCCTATACATAGCACACCATCTAGTTACAATCCCAGTGATGGAGATACGACCTTCAGTTACAATGCTTTGTGATGGACGCACTAAGCAAAGCATTCTTAATGTTTTTCTGTGGTTTCTACCCATTTGTATATTTAAGTGTTGCACTTTTTGTTACAAAGGCAATACAACTTGGGGGAAAAAGATGGTCTGTGAGGTTTTTTTTTTTGTAACTATAGTTTTAACATATTCATGTATTCCCATATCAGTGTGCACTTAATTATGAAGGCAATATAACTCGTTTAAAGATGAGATGAGGTTTTTAAACTAAAGTTTTAACATATTTGTAGACTTTCATGTCTGTATATTTTTAATTGTTGAAATTACATTTGTACTTTTATGGCTGTTTTTTAATCTGCCGAATAAAGTTATTAACCAATGTGAAATGATATCAGTAGTTTGTCACGTATGAAGCTTCCCAACATACACTTTCATGAAGCCTACGTAATAAAGAAGGAAACATCCTCCTTAGTGCTATAAAAGTGGCAAAGTCATTTGACTCAGTTGAAATGTTATACATATTGGAATCGAACTTCGGATGAGAACTAGAGGGTTTTTATTTAAGTAGCTGAAATGGAAACAGTATACCATACACAAAAAATAAACCTCCCTTTGCTAACAATGGCAAAACAATTTCTGTTACTATTCTGTACCGGTTCTGTGGCCCTTAATTGATGTTTCTTCTTCGAGATATTATAGTATTGCTCCCCATCTGTTTTGGGGGAGGAGTAAGGACGGTGTAGTAGTGGATGGAGCTAGGAAGGCACAGGCCACATTGTGAATAATGTTTTAGGACATACTCTGTTCCTGCACGAGGGTTGTATGTGAAACTCTTGCAGTACTAACGGTGCTGCAGGAGGAATGTATGTGATACTCTTGTGGGAGGAGAAGGGAGTGTGTGTTTGTGTTCGCTTATGTGTTCATTTTTGGTTTGTGGTCTATTTTTCGAAGCATAAATGATTATCAGCCCCAATGGCAGTAAAAAACTATACTGTTCACCAGACATACTGATCATTTTATATCAAAATGACTGATACTTTTATATCAGTATACTGAGACAACATATTTATTTTCTATGCCTTTCTGTTTCGTCTTTCTTTTTGAAGTGTTCCGCTGCACAAACTGAGTATTTCTGGAAAGCCTGTCTGGCAGTTTTTGGGGGACAAAGGGCAGTGGCACAGTTTCAAGCAGCAGGTAAGAATTCCCTTTCTACTCATAAAGTATATTGATTGGTAAAATTGTTAAAAAATAAACTTTTAATTGAGCATTCATCTGGGAAGAAATAGGCTGTATGGGGGTGTTGATGCGTTATTCTGGGCCACTGTGAGCAATGCATTACTGTTACAGACCTACAGGCCTGATTTACAGTTTGGCAGACAGATTCCTCTGTCGCTATCCTGTCTGCCTTATTACAAGTGCCCTTGGATAAATGAACTAGCAATAAGGTGGAGGTGATACCCATTACATTTGTGACAGTAGTCTCTCCGAAAAACTCTAAATCCGGCCCCATCTGGATTTTTAGGACTTCAGAGGAACCTATCCCTGACACAGATTGACTGAATGACAGAATCATGCATTTACATTATCCAGAGGAAGAGCCCTACAGGGAGGAATATTTGGAAGTGTGAGGATCATATATTTATAAAGAGAAGCAGTTACCCTGGAATATGGTATCCTGATGCCAGGATTCACTAGCACGAGGATATAAAGCGAGCAACTAGTGTAGGAGGCTGGACTGGCTTGTAGTGAGTACCAAGCCCAGTTATCCCTTATTAGTGTATAGGGTGTCTAGCAGCATAGGCTGATAGATAATGGTAGCTTAGCAGAGCAGCTTAGGCTGAACTAGGAGACGAGTGAAGCTCCTACAGTACCACTAGTGTCACTTGCACAATATCATAAGAAAACACAATACTCAGTTATACTAAAAATAAAGGTACTTTATTTTTATGACAATATGCCAAAGTATCTCAGAGTGTACCCTCAGTGAGAGGATAGGAAATA
Source organism: Pleurodeles waltl (assembly GCF_031143425.1). Classification (NCBI taxonomy): domain Eukaryota; kingdom Metazoa; phylum Chordata; class Amphibia; order Caudata; family Salamandridae; genus Pleurodeles; species Pleurodeles waltl. The sequence continues at coordinate 379,292,984 of NC_090445.1, forward strand.
TACACAAGATATATGTACACAATACCAAAAATATGCAGTATAGTCTTAGAAAACAGTGCAAACAATGTATAGTTACAATAGGATGCAATGGGGACACATAGGGATAGGGGCAACACAAACCATATACTCCAAAAGTGGAATGCGAACCACAAATGGACCCCAAACCTATGTGACCTTGTAGAGGGTCGCTGGGACTTTTAGAAAATAGTGAGGGTTAGAAAAATAGCCCACCCCAAGATCCTGAAAAGTGAGTGCAAAGTGCACTAAAGTTCCCCAAAGGACACAGAAGTCGTGATAGGGGAATACTGCAGGAAAGACACAAACCAGCAATGCAACAACGATGGATTTCCAGTCGAGGGTACCTGTGGAACAAGGGGACCAAGTCCAAAAGTCACAAGCAAGTCGGAGATGGGCAGATGCCCAGGAAATGCCAGCTGTGGGTGCAAAGAAGCTGCTACTGGACAGTAGAAGCTTAGGTTTCTGCAGGAACGACAAGGGCTAGAGACTTCCCCTTTGGAGGACGGATCCCTCACGCCGTGGAGAGTCGTGCAGAAGTGTTTTCCCGCCGAAAGACCGCCAACAAGCCTTGCTAGCTGCAAATCGTGCGGTTAGTGTTTTTGGGTGCTGCTGTGGTCCAGGAGGGACCAGGATGCCGCAAATTGCGTCAGGAGATAGAGGGGACGTCGGACAAGACAAGGAGCCCTCTCAGCAGCAGGTAGCACCCGGAGAAGTGCCAGAAACAGGCACTACGAGGATGCGTGAAACGGTGCTCACCCGAAGTTGCACAAAGGAGTCCCACGTCGCCGGAGACCAACTTAGAAAGTCGTGCAATACAGGTTAGAGTGCCGTGGACCCAGGCTTGGCTGTGCACAAAGGATTTCCGCCAGAAGTGCACAGGGGCCGGAGTAGCTGCAAAAGTCGCGGTTCCCAGCAATGCAGTCTGGCGTGGGGAGGCAAGGACTTACCTCCACCAAACTTGGACTGAAGAGTCACTGGACTGTGGGGGTCACTTGGACACAGTTGCTGGATTCGAGGGACCTCGCTCGTCGTGCTGAGAGGAGACCCAAGGGACCGGTGATGCAGTTCTTTGGTGCCTGCGGTTGCAGGGGGAAGATTCCGTCGACCCACAGGAGATTTCTTCGGAGCTTCTAGTGCAGAGAGGAGGCAGACTACCCCCACAGCATGCACCACCAGGAAAACAGTCGAGAAGGCGGCAGGATCAGCGTTACAGAGTTGCAGTAGTCGTCTTTGCTACTATGTTGCAGTTTTGCAGGCTTCCAGCGCGGTCAGCAGTCGATTCCTTGGCAGAAGGTGAAGAGAGAGATGCAGAGGAACTCGGATGAGCTCTTGCATTCGTTATCTAAAGTTTCCCCAGAGACAGAGACCCTAAATAGCCAGAAAAGAGGGTTTGGCTACCTAGGAGAGAGGATAGGCTAGCAACACCTGAAGGAGCCTATCAGAAGGAGTCTCTGATGTCACCTGGCGGCACTGGCCACTCAGAGCAGTCCAGTGTGCCAGCAGCACCTCTGTTTCCAAGAGGGCAGAGGTCTGGAGCACACTGGAGGAGCTCTGGACACCTCCCAGGGGAGGTGCAGGTCAGGGGAGTGGTCACTCCCCTTTCCTTTGTCCAGTTTCGCGCCAGAGCAGGGCTAAGGGGTCCCTGAACCGGTGTAGACTGGCTTATGCAGAAATGGGCACCAAATGTGCCCATGAAAGCATTTCCAGAGGCTGGGGGAGGCTACTGGGATCATGAGATTGTGCCAACTATGCCAGGATGGCATAGAGGGGGCAATTCCATGATCATAGACATGTTACATGGCCATATTCGGAGTTACCATTGTGAAGCTACATATAGGTATTGACCTATGTGTAGTGCACGCGTGTAATGGTGTCCCCGCACTCACAAAGTCCGGGGAATTGGCCCTGAACAATGTGGGGGCACCTTGGCTAGTGCCAGGGTGCCCTCACACTAAGTAACTTTGCACCTAACCTTTACCAGGTAAAGGTTAGACATATAGGTGACTTATAAGTTACTTAAGTGCAGTGTAAAATGGCTGTGAAATAACGTGGACGTTATTTCACTCAGGCTGCAGTGGCAGGCCTGTGTAAGATTTGTCAGAGCTCCCTATGGGTGGCAAAAGAAATGCTGCAGCCCATAGGGATCTCCTGGAACCCCAATACCCTGGGTACCTCAGTACCATATACTAGGGAATTATAAGGGTGTTCCAGTAAGCCAATGTAAATTGGTAAAATTGGTCACTAGCCTGTCAGTGACAATTTGAAAGAAATGAGAGAGCATAACCACTGAGGTTCTGATTAGCAGAGCCTCAGTGAGACAGTTAGTCACTACACAGGTAACACATTCAGGCACACTTATGAGCACTGGGGCCCTGGAGAACAAGGTCCCAGTGACACATACAACTAAAACAACATATATACAGTGAAAAATGGGGGTAACATGCCAGGCAAGATGGTACTTTCCTACAACTAGTTAAAGGGAGAATGAACAAAGAGGCACGTGTTTAGACTTGGTCAATACGAGGTGCCTCTCAGAAGACCTTATGGTGAGAAGTAGCGCATTCCAGGCCCTTGAAACTAAGCCTAAAAAAGTGCAACCACCCATTCTGGTCTTTATTCTGTAATGTCCGGGAGGTGATTATATGTGACATTAAAGAAGTTCCTCAGCTATACCAGAGGAATCAAAGTTGTAAAAAGAAAAGGTTTTGTTAAATATGGCCATATGACACAAACATAAGGATCTGAAAGTAGACCGTTTATCAGTAGCCAGAGGATCCCTGGGTATTCAACGGCTTCACCCTGCCCTAAACATACTTCAGAATACCCAAAAAGAGGGCATTACAGTAGTGCCTGCATGATGAAATAATAGCTTTTCTTGGGGAACATAAACATGCTCTTGTATGTCTAAGTAAGCAAATTCTCATAAATTCGTTTTCCAATACTGTGAGGCCTGCTGCTTTCATAGACTAGCATTAGGACTGCCCTCATCTACTTTTTGAGTGGTAGATTCTGGTAGATTCTGATCTGAAAGGTGAGGTTGGATTTTATATTACTATTTTAGAAATGCCACTTTTAGAAAGTGAGCATTTCTCTGCACTTAAAAACCTCCTGTGCTTTGCAGCCTGTCTTCAATCAGCGTCTAGGCTGGGCTGGTTGACAGCTCCCTTCTGCATTTCACCCAGACAACCACAAACACAGGACACTCAGTCACACCTACACTCATCTGTATATTGAATGGGTCTTCCTGTGCTGGAAGGGTGGAGGGCCTGACACTTACATTACAAAGGCCAGTGGCCTGCCCTCACACAATGAACTGACAAACTACTGGGACCCTGGCAGACAGGGTTGCACTCAAATGGGAACTTGTGCAATTCAAAACCACTCTGTGAAGACTTGTGCACTTCAAAACCACTCTTTGAAGTCTCCCCCACTTCAAAGGCATTTTTGTTCATATAAACTGGGTCTCTAACCCCACCAACTTAGACACTTGTGGACCTACGCATGCATCTTGTCAAGAGGAACTGCCTGTCTGCCCAAAGGACTTATCTGGACTGCTTTGCTGAGAAGGACCGCTGCCCTTCTGTTGCCTTACTGGCCTCCGACTTTGCTGAGAATGACTCTGCCTTCTCAAAAAGTGCTCTCCAAGGACTTGAAGTGGTCTTGCCTCCTGCTTTCTGGAGTCTCAAGGCTCATCTCTTCAGGAAACTCCTTGTGCCTCGAAAATCGACGCACTGTCTGACGAAATCGACGCATGCATTGTGCCCAAGAAATGGCTGCACAGCCGACCGGAATGATGCAGCCTGACTTCCCAAGTGGGAATTCGATGCAGCGCCTGCCTTGCGACGGAAAATTTGACGCATCATCTATTGGATCGACGCAGTGCCCGTGTCTCCTTCCAGCGCATCACAGATTTTTCCCCGTATCGTCCCTGGGCGTCAAAATACCCTGCATCACAGTGAGGAACCAAGACTGCGTACCGAAAAACGACACAGACCCCTTGCAGCGTGGAAAGGGGTTCATCATCTGTGCCGCGCTGGAAAATCCAACGCACACCTTATTTTATTCAATGCATCTCCTCCTCTTCAGTCTCTGTGCATCGTTATTTTTGACGCAAACCAGGTACTGTGTGTAAAAGAGTCAACTGTTTATTTTTAAGAATTAAAACTCTTTTAAACATTTCAAAAGTGATATTTCAACTTGTGCTTATTGAATCTTTGCTGTTTTGACCTTATTTTATTCAGATAAATATTATCTATTTTTCTAATCTTGTGTGGTGTATTTTTGTAGTGTTTTCACTGTGTTACTGTATGATTTATTGCACAACTACTTTACACATTGCCCTCTAAGTTAAACCTGACTGCTCAGTGCCAAGCTACCAGAGGGTAGGCACAGGAGAATTTGGATTGTGTGTGACTTACTTGACTAGGATTGTGGTTTCTACTTGGACAAAGGTGTATACCTCTACCAACTAGAGACCCCATTTCTAACAGTTGGCATTAGGACTCTATGTACTTTACCACTGCTAAACTGTGCTAAAGTGCTTGTGCTCTCTCCTTCAAGCATAGTAAAAATGTACTGCACCTAATTGGCACATTTAATTTACTTGCAAGTCCCTAGTAAATGGGTCTATTGGTACCCATGGCTTGTAAATTGAATACTACTAGTGGGGCTCATTACAATCTATAAGTGCTAACTTTGGATTAGGAGTAGGTAGAGACATGTTGTATAAACTATAATGAATTAGAATGCAAAATCTTCTCTAATGGTGAGGATGGATTTTAAGTTACAATTCTTAAAATGTTTTAGAAAGTTGCTATTTTCTTCTCCCAAACGTATGCCTTTCTGCCAGTGTCCTAGGTCACATGCTGTAAATGTCTCTGCCATTGGGCTCTGTGTATTACTTCCAGACTGTGACACTGATGGTGGTTAGGTGTATCCTGACAGGATGTCTGGGGGAGCTGTATCCAGCCAACCTCACTCATACACTTCAAAAGTCTCAGCTTACATCACACACAAAATAATGTGACACCAGCTTGCCTTGTCTTTGACACCTCAAGCAGTTTGGAGTGTTGACCAAGGGAAGGAGAAGATCTTTCCAGACCAGTGTCCAACCCATGCAAAGACTGGCAGCAGGTAAAAATATTGGGCCTCCAGAGCCACTCATCAGAGCACTACTCAACCTGTGAAAGTTACAGAAGAAGCACTACCCTGCTGCCAGAAGACTGCCCTGCAGGTTGAAAGACTGTCTTGCTGTCTGAGAAGGAAGATTGGACCTGCTTGCCTTCATTTCGGGATACCCAGTTACTTCAAGGGTCATTTGAGCTGTAGGCACGTAACAAGCTTCAGAGGCCACAAGCTGACCTGCTGCAACTGGACCTGCCTGAGCCCCGATTCTTGCCTCTGCTGTACTGAGTCCTGATCCCGAAGAGGTGCCCCCTGGTCTTGGACCCTTAACAGGCATCATAGAGTACTTCTTCTTGACTAACTGAGGGTTCCTTCAAATTTGGTGCAAAGCCTCGCAAAATCCTGCAAAGCCATTCTACACAGCTAACAGCCTCATCAAAACCAACACCTTGTGACACAAAGCCTCGCAAAGCCTCACCTCACTTCTGAAAGCCTCATAGGAATCAATGTGGAATGACATAATGCCCCACAAAATCATGCCACATGGGTGAAAGCTTCATCTGAACTGACGTCAAGTGATACGAATCCCCGTTAAGCCTCGCCACCCACCTGAAAGGTTCATCAGAACCGATGCTGAGGGCCATGAACCCCCACACAGCTGAGAACTCAATCAGAAATGGTTCTGAGCAACTCAGTGTCCAGCCACACAACTGAGAACTCCATCCAAGCTGACGCTGAGTGAAGCAAAGCCTCGCAAAGTAACGTTGCTCAGATCGCAGTCAAGGACATGAGGCATAACTCCCAGCCAGCCGAACTTGGCCTTGATCCCGGCCTGTGCTCTATTGCATTCAGTCTGGGTTTATGTCTTTTGTTGGTCCAGCACAGCCAGATACCCACAGTTGGTGATTTCTGCTATTCTTACTAATAACTTTAAAATGCCATATCTCCATTTTTAAGGAGTTGATTTTTGTGATTCTGTATCATTTCATTTATTAATATTTATTCTGTTGTTCTAAACTGGTTTGGGATTTTCTTGTGTTTTCACATTATTACTGTTTGTGTACTGTATACATACTTTAAATATTGCCTTTAGGTTAAGCCTGATTGAGTTTGTGCCTGTTACATGGATATTTGCACTTTTGCTGGTTACATGGATAATTACACTTTTGACAACTACATGGATAATTGCACATTTGCCGATATGTTCCACTGCGAGCGAACTTCTGTTTCCTTTTATGTGTCTGCTTTGCGCTAATGGCTGTCGTCGGCTCGCTTATGTGAAACGTTTACTTTTCAGTTCATGTGTCAAGAAAAGTCCGGTTAGTTATGTGAAACAATTTTACTTTTCATTTTCATTTTATGTGGCAAGGAAAGTTTGGTTAGGAGTTTACAATGCTAATAGCTCTAACTCGAGCAAACGTGAGGCACATTGCATTGCAAATGCTTGTTCTTCTCTCCCATCACACCCGAGGCCTACTGTGGACCTATTGAGAAACACTTTTTGGCTTCAGCTATCAGCTTTAATTTCAATGGAACATCAACATATTTTTAGTATGTAGTGAGCGTTTAACGCCCTTACATTTCTTCCTTGATTGTTGCACTCGTGTAGAATCTGGAAAACCCGAAATGCATGGATTTCCGTGGCCTATTAGCCACTCTCTCTGAAATTCAGTGATTTAGCATTTATTTCCATGAGTGCAGCCTGACATACTTTCATTTGAGAAAACTTCTTGTACACCTTTAGTCTTCACGTTTTTCAGCAGCCCCTCTTCCCGGAACAACTCTACTCTGTGGTGTGTGTTGTCGCTTTGGTGACTTATTCTGTCTAATGGTACCCCTCACAAAGCGGGGTTCCATATATATTTCTTGACCGTGCTTTTGACTGTTCTGCTGGATCTGTCTTTCCCCGTTTCTACTAAAGCGTGGCACATTCATTGAAATAAACTTGTCCGGTTATCCTTCAGCAGCTTCCGTAGCCCTTGTCCTGGGGGGCAGTTTTGTTTTAAGTGTAACAAAGTAATAACAGCACCTGGGCTTCTGTCACCCCAAACCATTAAAACTCCTATAACGAATCCATTAAATAGATCTAATATTATTTAAGACCCATAAATTAACTTTGGAATTATCCCCGTTTTCCCTGGAGTAGTTTTGAAGGACCTGCATCTTTATTCATTTATCATCAATGCAGGTAGAGAAGCTATGGTTTCTGACATTTCTACCTTGACTGCTGTGCCCCTTACAGTTGCCCCTTTACACTATTAGACATAAGGTGCTGCCTGCCCATTCCCTCCTACACTGAGTACGACTCGACTCCTATTTCAGCTGGCATTTGGCCCAAGTGCAGAGCGTGGAAGAGGGGCTCTTTTTCTTATGTGCTGATATTTGCATAGTTACTGGCAGATTTGTCTGTGAGGTATCTCAAAGGCTAGATTTCCCTCTCTTCACAAAGTTCTCCCTCCCCGTCAGTCACGTCCCACATTTTATAACCACTATTGAATGTTAATATTGCAAAGAATGAGTAAAATCTAGTGATTCATTTTATTTTTATTTTTATTTATGTAAAGTACAACATATATTTACCAGAGTCAGCCGATATCTTATTGTGCAATATTTTTCGGACCACTTCACAAAATCCACGAAAATTCTTACAAATAACAGTACAAGGGGCATCTTCACTTTACTTACTTCTGTCTTCTATATCTTATTGTAGAGTCTTTAAAGTGATGGAATGTAAGACATATTACTCCTTTTTTAGATCCGGCGTAGAAACCGCTTTAGATGGGTTATTAACACCATATGGTGAAAAATAATACATAAAAATAATTAAATACATACATCCAGGGTCGGCTTCAGAGCAGCCCTCTTCATACGTTAGTATGGTCATCAGTCATTCACATTTTGCTTCTGCTCAACAGACCAAACAGCGTGGGGCAGTGAGTCAGCTCACTTCAGCCAAAGGAGTTTTCGCACTGAGTGATGGCATTTTCCCTGATTATATGCGCACATTTGCTTAAAGAGGTGCACCTAATGCCAGGGCTGGTTTGCTATTTGTTTACTTTGCCATTTCTTTTATCTTTGGCTTAGTTGACTTTTTTTAGTCCGTGTGGCGTACCTTTTCTCAGCACCATATTTGCTTGCGATGTGCACTAAAATTGAAGGGTGTTTTTAAACCTGTTGCAATTAGGCATGCTTGCAATGAAGCACACATACTGTACTCTTAAAAATATTTGTGATGGTTGTTTTTTCAAATATTTAAATTGTATAGCTGGCATGTTCGCACCGTGTGTTTTCATTTTTCTTCTTTCTGTGCCATATGCAATAAAAAAATTGCAACATAGTATTACAACCAGACCTCTAGCTCTTTCAATGTTTGTTACCACACGTTCGTATGTGTCTGTTAGATTACTTGAGCTATACAAATGGACCCTTTGACATTCCGTTGTTTTTGCCCTCGCCGTCCCCTTACATTCTCCATGTTCCTCCTTTAGTACTACCTGGGAAAGCAATTTAGTTTTGTAGTTTGTAAAACGTAAGTAATATAGACAGAAATCTTTGAAAAAATCATTAATTATGCAAACAAATGTATTGTGTATGGCAAACAACGCATTCTAACATTGTTTGAGCCCGCTCTAACACTTAATTTATCAAGTGCCACCCCATAATGCTCCTCAGTAACCCCCACCGCCCCAATCGTGCAGTTGGGTGCATGAGTCAACTGAACAAGAGGTCAGCCTTAAGATGAGTATTTTCAAGCTGTGCATATCTGTTCATATGGTTGTGGTATTCTTATGGTCAAACCTAGCAAAAAGATAGGGGAGAGCTGTACTTAGTTGTTGAAAACTGGGTAACTGCTTGAGGGCAACCGGCAACTACAGTTCCCATCAGAGTGAAGTCACGACCCTGTGCTTAACCAAGTATTTTCCAGCACCTCAAACAGTAATAAAGTGAAAACACTAGAAAAATCCCTCACTAATACAGAAAAATGGATTAAAATGTAATAACTTATTTGACAACAAAAGGACAAAATCCAATCATTTTAACCGGAGAAAGGTAATTTCAAAGATTTCAGGTAAGTGAAAGTGCCTAAAAACACAACGCGTCACTTGCGGTTTTCTGGTCATGCGAGGACAGGAAAAAGTCATAAGTCCGGGCCAACTACGATAGGGTGTAACCAGATTTAGGGACCAGTCGTGCAGAAAGAGTTATTTTCAAAGTCCAGTGTGAAGATTTCCATGCGCGGTGGAAGGGGCTGTGAGGAGCAGATAGTGTCACGGATGGTCAGCAATGTAGAGTGAAGAGAATGCCAAGCTTCACAGATGGGCATTGCTACAGCGCAAAGATCCTGTCAGGCATTATGGTCAGTTGTTGCTGGAGTTTCCGTAGCACAGAGTGGAGATCTCGTACTGCCGGATATTGTTGGAAGTCGCTGTGGCCCAAAAAGTCGGGTTCACTGAAGCTTTGTATTGGCAGGTGGTGCGTGCTGGAAGATTTGGGCACACACTTCCCCGTTCTTGCTCACGAAGAGCCCAAAACGTCATGATTTCACATTTTCTTTGGTTAGGAGCTCATCTGAGGCCACACCAAGAGTCTGTGACCTGTGGGCACCTCTTGGGGGTTAGAAACACACTCCAGCAGAGCCCAGCAGGGCTTAGGCAGGTCCAGTTGTATGTCCAGGCAGCACGTCTGCTGGACCGTTGCAGGAAGCCTCTGGAGCTTTTTATGTCGCTTTAGCTCAAAACATGAGGTCAGCCTGTTGACCATTGGTGTCACTTCAGCCTGGGATGAAAGGTACAGATCCAGTCTCCCTTCTCAGCAAGCATGACAGCAGTCTACAGAGGAACAGGACAGCGGAGTGGCAGTCCTTCCAGCAGCAAAGCAGCACAGTAGTCCTTTTTCTGTAGCATCCACAGATTCTGGAGTTTAAGGCAGAGTTGGGTCTGAAGGTCCATTATTTATACTTGGTGCCAGATTTGAAATAGGAGACGTTTCTAGAAAATTCTTTAGGTTTCCTGCCTCCTCTACTGTGGTTCCAAGGTGTCTACATGAATAATGCAGTCCTTTGTGTGAAGGCAGGGCACAACCTATTCAGTTACAAGTAACAAGTAGAGCTGTGCCCAGCTCCACCTCCCCCACCCACATCCTGCCAGCTGATGACCCATCCCACCCATGTGATCCCTCTATTGTGTGGCTGGCTGTGAGGAATAAACACATTCTAAATGTTACATGCACCTAGTCATGTGACCCAGGAACAGGCTGCAAGCACCAAATGAGGTAGGAAAATGCCAGCTTTCTAAAAGTGGCATTTTCAGAATTGTATGTTAAAATCTGCCCTTACCATTAAAGAGGATTTGTAATCACAATTTCCCAGACACCATACATGACATTCCTTTCTGCTTATAATTGAACGTTAGCACTTATTAAATGGAATATGGCAACTCAAAGTTATTTAATGGGAGAAGTAGGCCTTGCAGTAGTGAAACACGAATTTAAGATTTTTTCACTACTAGAAAATGTAGAACTTAAAGTACATGCCCAACTTTTTAAATACACTAAACCCTGCCCTCAGCTGTTTAGGACCTACCCTTGGGGTGACTTTGATGTGCTAAAATGGAAGGTTTGGGCTTAGCAAAAGATTTATTTTACCAGATTGAAATTATAGTTTAAAACTGCACCCACGGGCTGCAATGGCATTTTTAAAAGGTTACTTAAGTGGGTGGCACAATCAGTGTTGCAGGCCCACTGGTAGCATTTAATTTCCAGCCCTGTGTACATGTAGTAGCACTTTACTAGGAACATACAAGTAAATTAAATGTGCCACTTTTACCATGTTTAAAGGAGAGCACAGGCACTTTAGCACTGGTTAGCAGTGGTAAAGTACACATAGGTGGTCATTCTGACCTCGGCGGTAAAAGGCGCCTACCGCCGGTCAGAAATCCTCCATAATTCCGCCGCGGTCGCGGTAATCCGCCACGGTCATTCTGACCCGCAGCAGCCAAACCTCCGAAAATCCGACAGCCACAACAGACCGCCAGACCAGCGGTCGGCGGAAAAGTGGAGGTGACCAAACCTCCACCGTCACGCCAACAGAAATACGCCCATGCCATTACGACCCACGAATCCACGCGGCGGTCTTTCAAACGCGGTTTTCCATTGGCGGTACACCCCGCCGCGGTCAGAATACACACAAACGAACAAAACTCAGCCACATTGGACGATTTGAATTCCACACACCTGATACACATACACACACCACTCCCACACACACAATACAATATAAAACACACACCCACATCACCCACAAACCCCTTCGACCAAAATCCAAAAAGAAGCACTGAGAGACACAGCAGCGATCACAGAACACCATCACACAGAGGCACACTACACCATCACCCACACAATATCCACACACAAAACAACACACACCACCACACTCAACACACTTAACTACACATACTCCACCCCACACATCATACACACCACTCCATGGCACCCCAAAGACACCCCCGCTTCTCAGACGAAGAACTCAGGGTCATGGTGGAGGAAATCGTTCGGGTAGAGCCCCAGCTCTTCGGCACACAGGTCCAATACACCAGCATTGCCCGGAGGACGGAGCTATGGCAGAGGATTGTCGACAGGGTCAACGCTGTGGGACAGCACCCCAGAAATCGGGAAGACGTCAGGAAGCGATGGAACGACCTACGGGGGAAGGTGCGTTCCATGGTATCCAGGCACAACATCGCCGTGCAGAAGACTGGCGGAGGACCCCCACCTCAACCCCCACAATTTACAACATGGGAGGAGGAAGTCTTGAACATCCTGCATCCTGACGGCCTCGCAGGAGTCGGCGGAGGAATGGATTCTGGTAAGTTGAAGCTTCAATACTGCTTCCCCCCCACCTGCATGCCAAATCATACCCCAACCCTCACCCCCATCCTCGAACCCCACCCTCACCCCCACCCCCATCCTCACCCCCACCCTCACCCCCACCACCATCCTCACCCCCACCACCATCCTCACCCCCACCCCCAGCACACCTATTCCCTGCCAATGTCTCACCATCACAACCCACACATCCCAAAACCTAGGCCTGCATGCGTCCACTAAGCATGGACACCCATCACCAAAGCATGCCCAATGCATATACACATCCCCCCCACAAGCCACCCTCACCAAAGCCCCCACACACGAATGCCAGCACTTGGGGACACGGGAACCCACAGATACACCCATATGGCACACATTGAAACTATAACCATACCTCTATACCCCTGCAGGACCCGACCGCCAACACACCGCCACGGAGGGCCCAGAATTCTCCACACCCCCCACCCAAGAGGCCGTCAGCGATGACAGCAGCTCTGTCGACCTGGACACTGATGACCAGCCCGGACCATCGGGGACCTCTGGACAGTCGGTTCCCCTCACACAGGCACAGGCCACTACAGACCCAAACCCCTCTGGGAACACCAGCACAGCTCCCACCCAGCGGGCCCATGCCTCTGTCTCCAGGGCGCGTCAATCAGCGGTGTGTCTACCACTACAGGGCACCCAGGATAACCCACCACCCCAACAACAACAGGGACCTGGGGGCAGTGGTAGTGGGCACACCGGCCAGGGGGCAGAGGCCCAGGGAAACAGGGGAACTGGGAGGGCAGCTGTGGGACAGGGGGGGACGGGCCCAGGGAACCCACTCTCCACGAGGCCCTCACCACCATCATGGGAGCATACAACCGCTCCCAGGAGACGATGGCGACGGCACTGGCCAGGTTCCAGGAGATCCAGGTACTGCAGGAGGAACACTATCGGGGGTACAGGGAGGACATCAGAGCCCTCACCTCCACCCTGGTTACCATGGTAGGGCTGCTGCAGGAACTCATCAACACCAGGACGGACACTCAACAACAACAAAGGGCCCCTGCCACTAGCCTGGACCAAGAACAGCCAACCACCTCCGCCGGCGCTAGTGGACAGGAGGCCCCCGCACAACAGCAGCCCACCAGACCCCCACCTCCTGCAGGAGAAGAACCACCCCGCAAGAGGGCCCTGAGATCTCGCAAGAAGACAGAGTAGGATGTCAAGACCCCCGCCAGCAAAGGATACCACCTGATGTCATCCCACTGTCCCACATTGTCACCCTGTCCATCCTTGAACTGCCCATGCTCCATCTCTCCACAGGCCTATGGACAATGCACCTGTGTGACTGTTACTCTGGACTCTGCCATGGACATTCCTTCACCATAGCCCCCACCCACTTGAAACCACCCATTCCCTTTTTGAGCACTGAAATAAACACCTATTTTGCACAAAACTATCTGGAGTCTGGCTGTGATTTCAAAATATTGTAATTGACATGACAGTGCAAATATGTCCTTGTACATAGTGAAGTCAACAAAGCGCTGCCACAAAGCTGTAGTCCATGGGGAAACGAAGCACAGGACTCGTAGTGAGGACCCTAGATCTGAAATAGGGAGGGAAAAGCCACAACTCAGTGTAGGAGGCTGGACTGGCTTGTAGTGAGTACCAAGGGGTACTTGCACCTTGCACCAGGCCCAGTTATCCCTTATTAGTGTATAGGGTGTCTAGCAGCTTAGGCTGATAGATAATGGTAGCTTAGCAGAGCAGCTTAGGCTGAACTAGGAGACGTGTGAAGCTACTACAGTACCACCTAGTGTCATATGCACAATATCATAAGAAAACACAATACACAGTTATACTAAAAATAAAGGTACTTTATTTTTATGACAATATGCCAAAGTATCTTAGAGTGTACCCTCAGTGAGAGGATAGGAAATATACACAAGATATATATACACAATAGCAAAAATATGCAGTATAGTCTTAGAAAACAGTGCAAACAATGTATAGTTACAATAGGATGCAATGGGGAAACATAGGGATAGGGGCAACACAAACCATATACTCCAAAAGTGGAATGTGAACCACGAATGGACCCCAAACCTATGTGACCTTGTAGAGGGTCGCTGGGACTATTAGAAAATAGTGAGAGTTAGAAAAATAACCCTCCCCAAGACCCTGAAAAGTGAGTGCAAAGTGCACCAAAGTTCCCCTAAGGACAAAATAGTCGTGTTAGAGGGAGAATGCAAGGAAAACACAAATCAGCAATGCAACAACGATGGATTCCTGTCTGAAGGTACCTGTGGAACAAGGGGACCAAGTCCAAAAGTCACAAGCAGCTCGGAGATGGGCAGATGCCCAAGAAATGCCAGCGGTTGGTGCAAAGAAGCTCTTACTAGGCTGAAGAACTGTGAATACTGCAGGAACGACAAGGGCTAGAGACTTCCCCTTTGGAGGATGGATCCCCCACGCCTTGGAGAGTCGTGCAGAAGTGTTTTCCCGCCGGATGGACGCCAACAAGCCTTGCTACACGCAAATCGTGCGTTTGGCGTTTTTGGACGCTGCTGGGGCCCAGGAGGGACCAGGAGGTCGCAAATTGGACCTGCAGAGAGAGGGGACGTCGAGCAAGACAAAGAGCCCTCACTGAAGCAGGTAGCACCCGGAGAAGTGCCAGAAACAGGCACTACGAGGATGCGTGAAACGGTGCTCGCCGAAGTGGCACAAAGGAGTCCCACGTCGCCGGAGACCAACTTAGAAAGTCGTGCAATGCAGGTTAGAGTGCCATGGACCCAGGCTTGGCTGTGCACACAGGATTTCCGCCGGAAGTGCACAGGGGCCGGAGAAGCTTGCAAAGTCGCAGTTCCCAGCAATGCAGCCCAGCGAGGTGAGGCAAGGACTTACCTCCACCAAACTTGGGCTGAAGAGTCACTGGACTGTGGGGGTCACTTGGACGGTGTCGCTGGATTCGAGGGACCTCGCTCGTCGTGCTGAGAGGAGACCCAAGGGACCGGAGATGCAGCTTTTTGGTGCCTGCGGTTGCAGGGGGAAGATTCCGTCGACCCACGGGAGATTTCTTCGGAGCTTCTGGTGCAGAGAGGAGGCAGACTACCCCCACAGCATGCACAAGCAGGAAAACAGTCGAGAAGGCGGCAGGATCAGCGTTACAGAGTTGCAGTAGTCGTCTTTGCTACTATGTTGCAGGTTTGCAGGCTTCCAGCGCGGTCAGCGGTCGATTCCTTATCAGAAGGTGAAGAGGGAGATGCAGAGGAACTCGGCTGAGCTCATGCATTCGTTATCCAAAGTTTCCCCAGAGACAGAGACCCTAAATAGCCAGAAAAGAGGGTTTGGCTACCTAGGAGAGAGGAAAGGCTACTAACACCTGAAGGAGCCTATCAGCAGGAGTCTCTGACGTCACCTGGTGGCACTGGCCACTCAGAGCAGTCCAGTGTGCCAGCAGCACCTCTGTTTCCAAGATGGCAGAGGTCTGGAGCACACTGGAGGAGCTCTGGACACCTCCCAGGGGAGGTGCAGGTCAGGGGAGTGGTCACTCCCCTTTCCTTTGTCCAGTTTCGCGCCAGAGCAGGGGCTAAGGGGTCCCTGAACCGGTGTAGACTGGCTTATGCAGAATTGGGCACATCTGTGCCCAACAAAGCATTTCCAGAGGCTGGGGGAGGCTACTCCTCCCCTGCCTTCACACCATTTTCCACAGGGAGAGGGTGTCACACCCTCTCTCAGAGGAAGTTCTTTGTTCTGCCATCCTGGGCCAGGCCTGGCTGGACCCCAGGAGGGCAGCTGCCTGTCTGAGGGGTTGGCAGCAGCAGCAGCTGCAGTGAAACCCCAGGAAGGGCAGTCTGGCAGTACCAGGGTCTGTGCTACAGACCACTGGGATCATGGAATTGTACCAACAATGCCAGGATGGCATAGAGGGGGCAATTCCATGATCATAGACATGTTACATGGCCATATTCGGAGTTACCATGGTGAAGCTACATATAGGTAGTGACCTATATGTAGTGCACGCGTGTAATGGTGTCCCCGCACTCACAAAGTTCAGTGAATTGGCTCTGAACAATGTGGGGGCACCTTGGCTAGTGCCAGGGTGCCCTCACACTAAGTAACTTTGCACCTAACCTTTACCAGGTAAAGGTTAGACATATAGGTGACTTATAAGTTACTTAAGTGCAGTGTAAAATGGCTGTGAAATAACGTGGACGTTATTTCACTCAGGCTGCAGTGGCAGGCCTGTGTAAGAATTGTCAGAGCTCCCTATGGGTGGCAAAAGAGATGCTGCAGCCCATAGGGATCTCCTGGAACCCCAATACCCTGGGTACCTTAGTACCATATACTAGGGAATTATAAGGGTGTTCCAGTAAGCCAATGTAAATTGGTAAAAATGGTCACTAGCCTGTTAGTGACAATTTGAAAGTAATGAGAGAGCATAACCACTGAGGTTCTGGTTAGCAGAGCCTCAGTGAGACAGTTAGGCACCACACAGGGAACATATACATGCACACCTATGAGCACTGGGGCCCTGTGTGACAGGGTCCCAGTGACACATACATATAGGCCACAAACCTATGAGCACTGGGGTCCTGACCAGCAGGATCCCAGTGACACATAACAAACATACTGAAACCATAGTGTTTTCACTATGAGCACTGAGGCCTGGCTATCAGGATCCCAGTGAGACAGTGAAAACAGTGACAAACACCCTGACATACACTCACAAACAGGCCAAAAGTGGGGGTAACAAGGCTAGAAAGAGGCTACCTTCTCACACTCAGTCATCATACACTGGGGCAAATAGACAGGCAGCAGAGATGCAGGAGAGTAGTTTACATTTACTAAATTATGTTTGAATTGTTACCTGTGTCCTATTGGAAGTACTGTGCAATGATTCTGTCCCTGTTGTCTGTTTCAGCCCCGTCGTCTTCCTCCTCGTCACTCTCCACAGGTTCCACAGCTGCCACAACACCACCGTCTCGACCATCCTCCTGCAGGAAAGGCACCTGGCGGCGCAAAGCCAGGTTGTGAAGCATGCAGCAGGCCAAGATGATGTGACACACCTTCTTAGGTGAGTACATTAGGGATCCACCTGTCATATGCAGGCACCGAAACCTGGCCTTTAGGAGGCCGAAGGTGCGTTCGATCACCCTCCTAGTACGCCCATGGGCCTCATTGTACCGTTCCTCTGCCCTGGTCCGGGGATTCCTTACTGGGGTCAGTAGCCACGACAGGTTGGGGTACCCAGAGTCCCCCAATAGCCATACACGGTGTCTCTCTAGCTGTTCCATCACGTAAGGGATGCTGCTATTCCTTAGGATGTAGGCGTCATGCACTGACCCAGGGAATTTGGCATTGACATGGGAGATGTACTGGTCAGCCAAACACACCACCTGGATGTTCATAGAATGGTAACTTTTCCTGTTCCTGTACACCTGCTCACTTCCTTGGGGGGGAACCAAAGCCACATGGGTCCCATCAATGGCACCAATGACGTTGGGAATATGTCCAAGGGCATAGAAATCACCCTTCACTGTAGCCAATTCGCCCACCTCAGGGAAAAGGATGTAGCTCCTCATGTATTTCATCAGGGCAGACAACCCTCTGGATAACACCTTCGAAAACATGGGCTGAGACATCCCAGAAGCAATTCCCACTGTTGTCTGAAATGACCCACTTGCCAAGAAATGGAGTACTGACAGGACCTGCACCAGAGGGGGAATCCCTGTGGGTTGGCAGATGGGGGACATCAGGTCGGGCTCCAGCTGGGCACACAGTTCATGTATAGTGGCACGGTCAAGCCGGTAGGTCAGGATAATGTGGCGTGCTTCCATTGTCGACAGGTCCACCAGCGGTCTGTACACGGGAGGATTCCTCCTTCTCCTCGCCAAACCCAGCGGACGGTGCCTAGGAAGGACAACATGGAGCACACAGTCAAGCAACCCACAGGTACGTACTCACAGCTTGCACAGTAAACGATTCTCTATGCAGTGAATGGCGTGTATGAGTGGCTATGCAAGGCCTATGCCTGTGTGACGCAGTTGAAATTGAGCCATGTGGACCCTCGAAATGGCGGCTGCCTGACCTGTGAAGTGTGACAATGGGATGTGAGGTCAAGGCGCTGGCGTGGCGCGGTCGGCGGTCGAAGACCGCGGCGCGAAGCCGCATTGGTTAACATTGAAGCCTATGGGTTTCAGGAGCCAATGGCGAAGGGCGCCGGCGGTGGCGGTACGCACCGCCGCGGTACGCACCGCCGCGGGCGTGACCGCCATTTTCTATCTACTTATTCACTCGCGACTTGAACTTTCACAGGAGAGGACCTATACTGCAAGTGTTGCTGTGACCTCGGTCTGGAAGGGACAATGGCTGCTGCGCCTGGGGAAAGGGCCCCTGCCTTCACTGGAGAAGAGTTGGAGAAACTTGTGGATGGGGTCCTCCCCCAGTATGCGCTACTCTACGGTCCTCCAGACCAACAAGTGAGTTTAATTCAATATGGATTTGGGGCCACTGGCTGGCTTGGGGGCCTGGCGGGGGGCCTGGCGGGGATGGGGGGCATGTTGGGCCTGGCGGGGGGCCTGGCGGGGGGCATGGCGGGGATGGGGGGCATGTTGGGCCTGGCGGGGGGCCTAGCGGGGGGCATGGCGGGGATGGGGGGCATGTTGGGCCTGGCGGGTGGCATGGCGGGGATGGGGGGCATGTTGGGCCTGGCGGGGGCATGGCGGGGATGGGGGGCATGTTGGGCCTGGCGGGGGGCATGGCGGGGATGGGGGGAATGTTGGGCCTGGCGGGGGGCATGGCGGGGATGGGGGGCATGTTGGGCCTGGCGGGGGGCATGGCAGGGATGGGGGGCATGTTGGGCCTGGCGGGGGGCATGGCGGGGATGGGGGGCATGTTGGGCCTGGCGGGGGGCCTGGCGGGGGGCATGGCGGGGATGGGGGGCATGTTGGGCCTGGCGGGGGGCATGGCGGGGATGGGGGGCATGTTGGGCCTGGCGGGGGGCCTGGCGGGGGGCATGGCGGGGATGGGGGGCATGTTGGGCCTGGCGGGGGGCATGGCGGGGATGGGGGGCATGTTGGGCCTGGCGGGGGGCCTGGCGGGGATGGGGGGCATGTTGGGCCTGGCGGGGGGCCTGGCGGGGGGCATGGCGGGGGGCCTGGCGGGGATGGGGGGCGTTGGGCCACTGGCAACGAAAATGCAGACAAACTTGAACGTGGTATTTCTCCCTCCCTGTACGTGTCACATAGGTCCGCGCCCATGAGAAGATCGGGATTTGGCGTGCCATCGCCAAGGAAGTCCGGACCCTGGGGGTCCACCATCGACGGGGCACCCACTGCCGCAAGAGGGGGGAGGACATCCGCCGCGGGACCAAGAAGACCGCCGAGTCTCTGCTGGGGATGGCCTCCCAACGTAGGCGGGGTGCCTGCCGTCAACTGACCCCCCTGATGTTCCGGATCCTGGCAGTGGCCTACCCTGATTTCGATGGGCGCGTGAGGGCAGCACAGCAGACACAAGGGGGTGAGTACAAGCATAATCTACTCTGTTGTCGCGCAGTGGAGGTGTCTGGGTGGGGGAGGAGGGCTGTGGGTCCCCCTAGGCCAGGGCGATATCTGTAGGCTGGGCACCCCCGTAAGCCCCTGTGTCCCCAGCCACCACCCTCAGTAGTGTGTCAGTACAGCCATCCCTGGGCCGTGTCATCCATGGGTGCAGTTGTCAACTCTAGGCGTGTAGGGCATGTTCCACGGAATGCGTAGCGGACCCCAAGTGCGCAACTTAGTGCAGGGGGCATCTGTGTCTGTCATGTCCGCTAACTGTACCGGTGATCCATGTACTCAAAATCTCTTTATTTCTCTCTCCCCCCCCCCTTTTTGTTTGTCTTTCTGTGCTTGTGTGCATCAGCATCATCAGGCGGAGGAGAAGTGGCATCGGGGCAGGAGGGAGCTGCATCTCACATGGCCCAGGAGGGCCATGCCACAGAGTCTGACTGGACCAGTGAGACGGAGGGCGAGGGGAGCTCCACAACGGGGACGACTGGACCCTGCAGCGACACAGACACGTCCTCGGAAGGGAGCTCCCTTGCGGGGGGCAACATCCGTGCCCCCCGCCATTACAGGTACAGCCGCCACCCAGCGCACCATCTCCGCCCTCCCAGCAGCCCCTCAGCGTTCGCCCCGTGCCCGCTCTGCCAGGAAGCCGGGCATCTCCTTCGCCCCAGGCACCTCAGGCCCTGCCCCTGTTACCCCCGCTGCCCTCAGTGAGGAGGTCATTGACCTCCTCCGAACGCTCATTGTTGGGCAGACTACCCTTTTGAATGCCATCCAGGGGGTGGAGAGGGAGGTTCATCGCAGCAATGCGTACCTGGAGGGCATTCATTCGGGTCAGGCTGCCCATCAACGATCGTTCCAGGCTCTGGCCTCAGCACTGACGGCAGCCATTGTCCCTGTCTCCTGCCTCCCTCTACTAACTCCCTCCTCCCAGTCTCCTGTTCCTCTGCCTGTCCCACCCACACCATCAGACCAGCCTGCACACACCTCAACACCCAAGAGCAGCTCATCCAAACATAAGCACCACAGATCACGCAGACATTCACACAAGCAACATTCCGATGCAGACATGCCAACAGTCACTTCCACCTCTGTGACCCCCACCTCCTCGTCTCCCTCCTCCCTCCCTGTGACGTCTACACTCACACCTTCATTCACCTCACCATCAGCCAGTGTTTCCATCACCAGCACACCCACCAGAACAGTCCGCACACGTGCAGTCACCACCCCCACTGCCATTTACACGTCCCCTGTGTCCTCTCCCACTGTGTCTGTCACCCCCTCTTCCACACCACACAAACGCAACCACCCACCCACCCAACAGCCATCCACCTCACGACAGCCTATCCCTCCTGCACCTGCACCCAACGACAGCAAACGTCACTCACCTACAACCATATCCTCTCCCTCCACTCCCATTCCCATTCCCACTGTACCTATCACTCTCCATTGTCCCAAGAAAATCTATCTCTCTACTGCTACCTTCTTTCCTGACCCTGAGCCCCCCCCCTCCTTCTCGTCGGGGTAAAAAGAGCACCTCAGCCACCACCAGCCCTGCAGCCCCCTTGACAAGGGTGCAGGGGTATTGGAGCCCACCAGCCCGCATGTCTGGATCTTCGCCCAGCAGCAAGGGGACAGGCAGCCCACCCCCTGGGAAGAGGAGCAGAAGGCGGAAGGGCCGCCGCAGGAGCCCGGGTTCTATATCCCCCCAGGACACTAGCCAGCCACCGTCAACAGCCACAGCTCCAAAGGGAGGAAAGGGCCACAGACTCCCGACTAAGGAGGGCAAGGGCAGCAAGGCGGAGAAGTCAGGCAGCAGGCCTGCTGCCCATGGAGGACCCGTCACAGCTGCCCAGGAGGAGCCCACAACCCCCATAGCCGCTGCCCAGGGAGGAACCGTCACAGCTGCCCAGGGAGAGCCCACCACCCCCATAGCCGCTGCCCAGGGAGGACCCAGCCCAGCTGGCCAGGAGGGCCCCACCACCCACAGCCCAGGTGGGCATTGAAGGAGCACCATCCCCGCTGCCCAGGAGGGCACCACCAGGCAATGAGCAGTTGGCCATAGAATGGCCGCCGTCTCCAGCACCGCTCCGCTGGGGACCGCCGTCTCAAGAACCGCTGAACTGGGCCCTTCAAGGCAAGAACCGCTGAACTGGGCCCTTCAAGGCAAGAACCGCTGAACTGGGCCCTTCAAGGCAAGAACCGCTGAACTGGGCCCTTCAAGGCAAGAACTGCTGAACTGGGCCCCGCCGTCTCCAGCACCGCTCCGCTGGGGACCGCCGTCTCAAGAACCGCTGAACTGGGCCCTTCAAGGCAAGAACCGCTGAACTGGGCCCTTCCAGGCAAGAACCGCTGGCCCTTTGGCAGACGTGGCAGGGCAGGATCTGTCTCGGGCAGGGCTGCAGGATGTCCTCTGGCCAACATGCCTCCTCCAGTGGCAGTGGAGTCTGTTATGGACTGTTTGGACTGTGGCTTTGCACTCCCCAGGATGGCCCAGTGGGCAGGCCACCCACTGTATGGACTGTGGCTTTGCACTCCCCAGGATGGCCCAGTGGGCAGGCCACCCACTGTATGGACTGTATGGACTGTGGCTTTGCTCTCCCCAGGATGGCCCAGTGGGCAGGCCACCCACTGTATGGACTGTATGGACTGTGGCTTTGCACTCCCCAGGATGGCCCGGTGGGCAGGCCACCCACTGTATGGACTGTGGCTTTGCTCTCCCCAGGATGGCCCAGTGGGCAGGCCACCCACTGTATAGACTGTATGGACTGTGGCTTTGCACTCCCCAGGATGGCCCAGTGGGCAGGCCACCCACTGTATGGACTGTATGGACTGTGGCTTTGCACTCCCCAGGATGGCCCAGTGGGCAGGCCACCCACTGTATGGACTGTATGTACTGTGGCTTTGCTCTCCCCAGGATGGGCCAGTGGTCATGGAGTCCCCTCGTGGATCTGGCGTCGTGTACTCAAGTGGCTGAGGTGCCCCCCCTTCCCTTCCCCCTGAGGTGCCTGTCCTTTTTTCTTTCTGATGCCCCTGCAGTGTTCTCTCCGTGGAGTTCTTGTCGTGGGACTGGGCCTTGCCCCTTTGCTCAGGACCCCTGTGGTCCACGGACAGTGGTTGGACTACATATAGTTGATGTATATATTTTGTACATAGTTTATTTATTTATTTGGATTACTGCTGTCCATTTTTCAATATATCTGCCCGTTTAGGATCTCTTCTTTTGGTCTTTGCATTATTTCGGAGGGGGGGGTTTGTGGGTTGTGACAGTGATCTGTGGGAATGCATTGATGTGTGTGTTGTAGTGGGTGTGGGTGGGTGGGTGTGTGCCGGTAATCTTTTCCCTCCCCTGTGTCGTAGGTGCAGTACTCACCGATGTCTTCCGCGCCGCCGGGCGTGCTCCTGGTACAGGAGCAGGTATAGGAGTGCGGGGATGACCTACCTGTAACTCGGGTTCCATACTGCCGTAATGTCGCGTGGAGTATGTGGAGGTGAGCGTTTTCCCGTTCGTAGTCTGTTTCCGCCGTGTTTTTATCGGCGGTGCTCCCGCCCCGGAAAAGGTGGCGGATTGGTGGGTCGTGATAGGGTGGGCGGTACATTGTCTGCCGCCTGGCTGTTGGCGGTGACCGCCGCGCTGTTTGTTTGTTCCGCCGTGGCGGTCAGAGTGTTAATGCGGCGGGCTGTGTTGGCGGTTCCCGCCAGGGTCAGAATTGCATATTTTGGACCGCCGGCCTGTTGGCGGGTTGGCCGCCGCTTTATCACCGACCGCCAGGGTCAGAATGACCCCCATAGTCCTAAAAGCCAACAAAAATAATTTCAGAAAACAGGAGGTTGAAGGCAAAAAGTTTAGGGATTTTTCTGCAGAAAGAGGCAAGTCCAACAATAGTCATAGGCAAAGACACCACCAGAGCGTGAATCTAGGTGTGGGAGGAGGGTGGACTATTTACTGTGTAGCGATCTAGTGTTCACCAGTATGTTTGGAGTTTATTAGGCACCTCTGTTTCCTGTTATATTTATTTAAAGTAAGGACATGCTATACATTTGTATATTTGTGTATTTGAATTATGTTTCAAGTGCTAAAAGCTATGCTAAATTATATCTCCAGTGCAAAAAGCTGTGCTAAAATTATGTCTTGTGTGATAAAAGCTATGGTAAAATTATGTCTCATAGACACAGGCAATGAACAAAAATAAATCTGAAATATTTCTGAATGGCATACATGAATAAACAGTTTTATTTTTCTACTCAGGGGCAAGGGTCCAGCGATCACCTTGAATCTGAGTATCAGAAGACCCATCACGGATTGATTACATATAAAATTGGCAAGCAGGACTATCAACTGGACTTTACAGGTGACTTAGCCCAGCCTTATTCATTCCACTTAGGCTAGGTAGGAGCAAACCTTTTTAAAAGTGACCTGAAAATCCCACTGGGCTCAACCACCAGATGAGGGCGAAATTGCAAAATCCACACCTTAACCAGGCTCTCCAAACTTCTCAGCAGTGTGATCGGGGACTATAGAAACTAACACACGTTTTTTAATGGTGTAAGGTTTGGGTGGGGTTGAAAGCGCAAGAAAGGGACACAGATGCCTATAAGTAATCCACCTGCTGCATTCTTTCCAGGTGGCTTTGTTTTGGCTACCAGAAGATAAGGTTGGGATGGACAGAAATTGGAGGAGGGTTTTAAAAAAGAGTTGGGAGAAAGACTTTTGCTGTTTGATATTTATTTTTGTAAAGGAAATCATACTTTGTAGTGTTCTTTAGTTAGGCACTTTTTAGGGACAAGCTCAAAGCGCTCCGTCCCTCTCCTAATTTCTCTTTGGGGGATTTTAACCACACCCATGTTACGTCAGTCACTTTCATTGGTTCGTTTGCTTGCCTTTTAAAATCCGCTAGTTTTTATTCGTAAAAGGCATGCATACATCATGCCTTTTCCAGTGTTTAACCCATGTTTTCCGTATGTTTTCTGGACTACTATTTCTCTTTATTTTGCAGCGCGATGCGATCACGCTAGTTTTTTTTTTCTTCATTTAGTGTGGCAAGAAAAGTCCGGTTAGGAGTTTACAACGCTAATAGCTCTAACTCGACGTAATGCGAGACCAGTTGCATTGCAAATGATTGTTTCTTTAGCTGTGTTTTTACCCGGGACTGCTAGGGCTAATGACGGAGTTGCTGTTGTGGGGATGGTGTTGATGTGGTGGAACACTCTTGGAAAGGCAGGAGACTATCTCCAGATGCAACCAATACAGCATTGAGCGGAAAGCACTGAACCTTTGTAGGGTACATGTTCTGCTTATGCTTAAGAACCCTCACTAGCAGGTAAGTGGAAAGGAAGAGTATTATTTGTTTTATTCCTTTTGGGTTTTCAGTTATAATAACTAAAGTAGTTGTTGAACAGCAACAAATCGTCAGATATCTATGGCTTTCTGCCTCGTTTGTGGCAACTTCGCAAGCCAGGGAGAGGTGGAAGAGTTTGTGAGCTTGGACACTGCTATGAAGTTTGTTTTAGAGTGCCACCACCAACTGCTTAAAATGCTGTGAAATCAATTGAAATGGTCAATGGTTTGCAAAGTAGGGTGTTAATTTTGTGTTTCTTATCTCATTTCCTTGATAGAAAGAACGCTAGTCAAAATTCAGACAGCTCAAAAAAATAAGAAAAGTTTCCTGAAAAACGATATTACACTTTGTTCAATGGTTTTGTTTTTCATTCTGTTCATGCAAGGTTTAAAATAGATTTAAAGACCAGCTACTTCCCCCTCCAACTCCACTCTGCCACTAAAAGTGCTCACTCTTCCTGTTGTGCATGGCACCACAGAATTTGGTATATTCTCCCAGAGATCACTAAAGCCCATGCGAAGCCCCAGCATTCCCACTTTGCGAAGGTTTCCTCAGCGGAAATTCTTCTCAGAAGAGACTGTTCACACTCAAACCTGGCACCAGTTCATAAGGGAGCTCTGCACCTAACAAGCAAACACTCCACAGAGAAACACCTTCACAGAAAAAAGCTCTACTGTCAGGTTATTGTTTGGGACGTATCAATGCGCAAAATCAAAATCACATACAATGATGTGTGATTTGAATTCTTTCCAGCACAACCAATGCTGAGTACGAGGGAGGTAAGACAGTTTGAAAGCCAGAACATTTATGTTTTAGAATAGGTCCTACAAAGATCATCAATCTTCATGTTACATTTTAACATAAACATCTTCCAGAATAACCTCATTTATGGCCTGATTTAGAGTTTGGTGGATGGTTACTCAGTCACAAATACGATGGCTATCTGGTCTATTAAAGGATATAATACACCTCTGATAAAGCGGACAGGATATCTGTCATATTTCTGATGGAGTAACTCGTCAACCAAACTCTCAATCTGACTATTAGTGTGGGAGGAACAAGTTTGCCCTAACTTTGTTCCCAACGCCCAGCCCTCCTATAGATCTTTTGCTTATATTTCACCCAGTGGGTTTTGGTGACATTGAATGACATGAGTCCACTATCAGATGCCATTGCTAGCCACCTGAGGCACAGTCAGGAATTACTGGGTTTATGGAGTAGTCCAGGTCAACACAAGACTCCTTCAAAAGTGTTGACAGAGCAATAGAAATTCTCCCCATTCCATCATCCTTATGATTGTAGGATTATTTGTATGTAACGTTAGAGAAGTCTCCAACCTCTGGGCTGAAATTGTGGCATTCACTAAGTCCCTAATGTCATCTCGAAGGATTCATTTTTCTGCTACTTTGTTCGGTGCTACAGCCCTTCTGTAGGAGGCTGGCCTGGCTTGTAGTGGGTAACAAGGGGTAGTTACACCTTGCACCAGGTCCAGGTATCCCTTATTAGTGTAGAGGGGTGTCTAGCAATTTAGGCTGATAGAAAAGGTAGCTTAGCAGAGTAGCTTAAGCTGAACTAGGAGGCGTGTAAAGCTCCTACTATACCACTGGTGTCATATGCACAATATCATAAGAAAACACAATACACAGATATACTAAAAATAAAGGTACTTTATTTTTATGACAATATGCCAAAGTATCTCAGTGAGTACCCTCAGTATGAGGATAGCAAATATACACAAGATATATGTACACAATACCAAAATATGCAGTAATAGCAATAGAAAACAGTGCAAACAATGTATAGTCACAATAGAATGCAATGGGAACACATAGGTACAGGGGCAATACAAACCATATACTCTAGAAGTGGAATGCGAACCACGAATGGACCCCAAACCTATGTGACCTTGTAGAGGGTCGTTGGGACTGTAAAAAAACAGTGAGGGTTAGAAAAATAGCCCACCCCAAGACCCTGAAAAGTGGGTGCAAAGTGCACCTAAGTTCCCCAGAGAGCACAGAAGTCGTGATAGGGGAATTCTGCCAGGAAGACAAACACCAGCAATGCAACAACGATGGATTTCCAGACGAGGGTACCTGTGGAACAAGGGGACCAAGTCCAAGAGTCACAATCAAGTCGGGAGTGGGCAGATGCCCAGGAAATGCCAGCTGTTGGTGCAAAGAAGCTGCCACCGGATGGTATAAGCTGTGGATTCTGCAAGAACGACAAGGGCTAGAAACTTTCCCTTTGGAAGATGGATGTCCCACGTCGTGAAGAAGCTTGCAGAGGTGTTTCTGTGCAGAAAGACCACAAACAAGCCTTGCTAGCTGCAAGGGTCGCGGTTAGGGTTTTTGGATGCTGCTGTGGCCCAGGAGGGACCAGGATGTCGCCAATTGCGTGAGGAGACAGAGGGGGCGTCCAGCAAGAGAAAGAGCCCACTCAGAAGCAAGCAGCACCTGCAGAAGTGCCGGAACAGGCACTACGAAGTGGAGTGAACCGGAGCTCACCCGAAGTCACAAAGGAGGGTCCCACGATGCCGGAGGACAACTCAGGACGTCGTGCACTGCAGGTTAGAGTGCCGGGGACCCAGGCTTGGCTGTGCACAAAGGAAATCCTGGAAAAGTGCACAGGAGCCGTAGCAGCTGCAAATCACGCGGTTCCCAACAATGCAGTCTAGCGTGGGGAGGCAAGGACTTACCTCCACCAAACTTGGACTGAAGAGTCACTGGACTGTAGGAGTCATTTGGACAGAGTTGCTGAGTTAAAGGGACCTCGCTCGTCGTGCTGAGAGGAGACCCAGAGGACCGGTGATGCAGTCTTTTGGTGCCTGCGGTTGCAGGGGGAAGATTCCGTCGACCCACAGGAGATTTCTTTGGAGCTTCTAGTGCAGAGAGGAGGCAGACTACCCCCACAGCATGCACCACCAGGAAAACAGTCGAGAAGGCGGCCGGATCAGAGTTACAAGGTCGCAGTAGTCGTCTTTGCTACTTTGTTGCAGTTTTGCAGGCTTCCAGAGCAGTCAGCGGTCGATTCCTTGGCAGAAGGTGAAGAGAGAGAAGCAGAGGAACTCTGATGAACTCTTGAATTCGTTATCTACAGAATTCCCCAAAGCAGAGACCCTAAATAGCCAGAAAAGGAGGTTTGGCTACTTAGGAGAGAGGATAGGCTAGCAACACCTGGAGGAGCCTATCTGAGTCTCTGACGTCACCTGCTGGCACTGGCCACTCAGAGCAGTCCAGTGTGCCAGCAGCACCTCTGTTTCCAAGATGGCAGAGGTCTGGAGCACACTGGAGGAGCTCTGGGCACCTCCCAGGGGAGGTGCAGGTCAGGGGAGTGGTCACTCCCCTTTCCTTTGTCCAGTTTCGCGCCAGAGCAGGTCTGGGGGATCCCTGAAGCTGTGTAGACTGGCTTATGCAGAAATGGGCACCATCTGTGCCCATGAAAGCATTTCCAGAGGCTGGGGGAGGCTACTCCTCCCCAGCCCTAACACCTTTTTCCAAAGGGAGAGGGTGTAACACCCTCTCTCTGAGGAAGTCCTTTGTTCTGCCTTCCTGGGCCAAGCCTGGCTGGACCCCAGGAGGGCAGAAACCTGTCTGAGGGGCTGGCAGCAGCAGCAGCTGCAGTGAAACCCCGGGAAAGGTAGTTTGGCAGTACCCGGGTCTGAGCTAGAGACTCAGGGGATCATGGAATTGTCTCCCCAATGCCAGAATGGCATTGGGGTGACAATTCCATGATCTTAGACATGTTACATGGCCATATTCGGAGTTACCATTATGACGCTATACATATGTCGTGACATATGTATAGTGCACGCGTGTAATGGTGTCTCCGCACTCACAAAGTCCGGGGAATTTGCCCTGAACAATGTGGGGGCACCTTGGCTAGTGCCAGGGTGCCCACACACTAAGTAACTTAGCACCCAACGTTTACCAGGTAAAGGTTAGACATATAGGTGACTTATAAGTTACTTAAGTGCAGTGGTAAATGGCTGTGAAATAACGTGGATGTTATTTCACTCAGGCTGCAAGGGCAGGCCTGTGTAAGAATTGTCAGAGCTCCCTATGGGTGGCAAAAGAAATGCTGCAGCCCATAGGGATCTCCTGGAACCCCAATACCCTGGGTACCTCAGTACCATATATTAGGGAATTATAAGGGTGTTCCAGTATGCCAATGTAAATTGGTGAAATTGGTCACTAGCCTGTTAGTGACAATTTGGAAAGAAATGAGAGAGCATAACCACTGAGGTTCTGGATAGCAGAGCCTCAGTGAGACAGTTAGTCATAACACAGATAACACATACAGGGCACACATATGAGCACTGGGGCCCTGGCTGGCAGGGTCCCAGTGACACATACAACTAAAACAACATATATATACAATGAAATATGGGGGTAACATGCCAGACAAGATGATACTTTCCTACACCTTCTGATCCCTCTTTATCAATAAATAACCTACATGCATGCAGACACAAACATGCGGACACTTGCGTGCACACACGCACACACATTTTTTATTCTGTCTGTGATTCTGTGCTGTGGCAGATGCAGCAGAATGCCCACATAGTCACTAACCATCTGCAGCATCAGTGAATGAATCAAGTTGACAGTTTGGTGGAAGTGCAACCGTTGCATATCAAACACAGTGAACCTGGTGTTAGAGCTGTCATCCGTGGCGTGGTCTCCCCAGTCTTTTTTCTTCTGCTTCCCATGTTTTGACTGTTTCCTGGACTCTGTTTTTGACGTTTTTGGTATTCTGGGCACTTTACCACTACTGATCAGTGCTTAAGTGCAAGTGCTCCTGTGTAAAGTGTATGTGTTATTGGCTTTTCCATGATTGGCCCATTTGATTACTAGTATGTCCACAGTAAAGTGCACTAGAGGTGCCCATGGCCTGTAAATCAAATGCTACTGGTGGGCCTGCAGCATTGGTTGTGCCACCCACATTAGTAGACCTGTAAACATGGCTCAGGCCTGTCACTGCAGGGTCTGTGTGTATAGTTTTAAACTTCCAATTCGATTTGGCAAGTGTACCGACTTGCCAGGCCTAAACCTTCCCTTTTTATACATGTAAGGCACCCCTAAGGTAGGCCCTAGGTAGCCCTATGGGCAGGGTGCAGTGTATGTTAAAGGTGGGACATGTACTGATGTGTTTTATATGTCCTTATAGTGAAATACTGCCAAAGTCATTTTTAACTGTTGCAAGGCCTATCCCTCTCATAGGTTAACATTGGGGGTGCCTTTAAATATTTTTAAAGTGCAGGTTCCCTTTGAGAGCAGATAGAAATCTGGAGTTTGGTGTCTCTGAACTCACAATTTAAAAATACATCTGTTAGTGAAGTTGGTTTTTAGATTGTTAGTTTGAAAATGCCACTTTAAGAAAGTAGACATTTTCTTGCTTTAACCATTCTGTGACTCTGCCTTTTTGTGGATTCCCTGTCTGGGTCAGACTGACAGTTGGGCTGTTTGTGAATCTCCTCTATACAGTGAAACAAAGGGAGCTAGGGTGTAGCCTGCGTATCCCGATGAGCCATTTGAACTAGAGTGGAAAGAGGAGTGGTCACTTATACCTGAATGGTCTGTGCCTGCCCTCATACAGTGCAATATCCAACCCCCTGGTGTGTGTCTGGGGCCTGGCGTGGGCAAGGCAGGATCATTTGAACAAAAGAGAATTTCCTTTGAAGTTTGCCTACTTCAGAGGCAGAAAGAGGTATAAGTAGTGGATCCAAAACCCCTGAAAATTAGATCACTTCTGGAACCAAGAGGAACCTCTGCCAAGGAGAAGAGCTGAAGAGCTGAGGAGGAGTGCTGCCCCTGCCTGTGACTATGCTTTGTTGGGCTATCCTGCAGTTGATGCTTCTGCCTGTAGGAGGCTGGCCTGACTTGTAATGGGTACATTGGGTACATACACCTTATACCAGGTTCAGTTATCCCTTATTAGTGAAATGTAGTAGTGTTCTAGCAGCTTAGGCTGATAGAGGTAGCTGTAGCAGAGCAGCTTAGGCTGAACTAGGAGACCTGCAAAGCTCCTGCAATACCACTATAGTTACACAGTACTTATACACAATAAAAGACAATACTCATGTTACCAAAAATACAGGTACTTTATTTTAGTCAGACAAGGCCAAAAATATCTTAGAGGCAATACCCCTTCTGGAGGTAAGTATTATACACAGTATATACACTAGACACCAAAATCAGGTAAGTAAATAGTCATAGGATAGTGCAAACAATAGGAAATACCATAGAATGCAATAGGAAGAAATAGGCCTAGGGGGCAAAAACAAGCCATATACTAAGAAAGTGGAATGTGAATCACAAATTCCCCAACAGGCAAGTGTAGTGTGTAGAAGATCGCTGGGAGTGTAAGAAAACACCAAAGGTAAGTAAAATACCCCAACCCAGAGCCCAGGAAAGTAGGAGTAAAATACTGCAAGTTTCCTTAGGACACACAACAAGTCATGATTAGAGTTATTGCAAGAACCAAGCAAGACTACAATCAACAAATGGTGGATTCCTAGACCCCAAGACCTGTGAAGAGAGGAGACCAATTACAGAAGTCGCAGAAGATTCCAGGAAGGACATGAGCCCCTGCCAACCTAGATGGTGCAAAAGAGGATTCTCCAGTTGGAAGAAGTCTGCAAAAGAGCACAAAAGAAGATGGCTGCAGGTTCCTGCGTGATGCAAAGGATGTCCCACATGGAGATGTTGGATGGAGGCGAGTTGCAGCGCTTGATTCTTCCAAAAAGCCTTGGTTCAAGCAATGTTACAGTTTGCTTCAAAATGGCACTGCCTGGACCCAGGAGGGACCTGGGGGCCTCAACTCGGACTGAGGAGGCAAAGGGGGCTCCCAACACTGGAGGGATCCCACAGATGACCAGGCAGCACCCACGGAGACCCCAGGACACGGGGACAAAGAAGGTGCAAATTGCGGTTGTTGCAGCACTACAAAGGAAGGTCCCACGCCACTTGAGAACAACTCAGTACGTTGAGCGTCGCAGGATAGAGTGCTTCGGACCTGGGCCAGGCTCTGCACGAAGGATTCTTGCAAATAGTGCACAGAGGCCTCAGGAGGTGAAGATGACGCATTTCACAGTGGTACTGTCGCAAATGGGGAAGACAAGCTCTTACCTCCTCCAAATTTGGACAGCTAGCCCTTAGGACAGTCTGTGTTGAAGGGGTCCACTACATGTGTTCCAAGGAGCACGCTCGTTGCCAGGAGAGGAGTCCAAGAGAACCAGTCAACGTCGTAGAAGGTGCGTGCTGGAGCAGGGAAGTGACTCCGTCACTCCACGGGAGGTTTCTTCAATCCTTCTGGTGCTGGGTGAAGACAGGGAGTCCCCAGAGCATGCACACCGGGGAAACTGGAGCAGTTGCTGGCTGGAGCTGAGGTTGCAGAGTCGCAGTAGCCTTTCTGGATATGTTGCTGCAGTTACAGCCGTTCCTGGAGCAGTCTGCGGTTGATCCACGGTCAGAGGATGAAGCAGGAGTTGCAGAGGATTCTTGGAGAACACTTGCAAGCCAAATCTGAAGAGAAACCCATAGGAGAGACCCTGGATAGCCCTGAGAGGGGGATTGGCTACCTAACCAAGTATGCATCTATCAGGAGGGGTCTCTGACGTCACCTGCTGGCAGTGGCCACTCAGAGATCTCCACAGTGTCCCCACACCTTGGAAAACAAGATAGCTAACGCCAGGGACACACTGGAGGAGCTCTGGGCACCACAACTGGGGTGGTGATGGACAGAGGAGTGGTCACTCCCCTTTCCTTTGTCCAGTTACACACCAGAGCAGGGACTGGGGTTCCCTAAACCGGTATAGACTGGCGTATGCAAGGAGGGCACCATCTGTGCCCTTCAAAGCATTTCCAGAGGCTCTGGGAGGCTACCCCTCCCAATCCTGTAACACCTATTTCCAAAAGGAGAGGGTGTAATACCCTCCTCCCAAAGGAATTGCTTTGTTCTGCCTTCCTGGGACTGAGCTGCTCAGACCCCAGGAGGGCAGAACCCTGTCTGTGGGGTGGCAGCAACTGTAGCTGCAGAGAAAACCCCAGAGAGCTGGTTTGGCAGTACTGGGGGTCCATAGTGGAGCCCCCAGAGTGCATGGGATTGGCCCCTCCATACCAGATCTGGAATGGGGGGACAATTGCATGATCTTAGACACCTCACATGGCCATATTCGGAGTTACCATTGTGCAGCTACTTATAGGTGGTGACATATATGTCGTGCACGCGTGTAATGGTGTCCCTGCACTCACAAAGTTTGGGGAAATGGCCCTGAACAATGTGGGGGCACCCCTGTTAGTGCAAGGGTGCCCTCACACTTAGTAACTTTGCACATATCCAGAGTTGGACATATAGGTGACTTCAAAGTTACTTTAAGTGCAGTGTAAAATGGCTGTAAAATAGTGTGGACACTATTTTGTCTGAGCTCCTTATGGGTGGCAAAAGTAATGCTGCAGCCCATAAGGATCTCTTCAAAACCCAATGCCCTGGGTACCTATGTACCCTGTACTAGGGACGTATAAGGGGGTTCCATTGTGCCATTTAGAATTGGTAAATGTAGTCACTAGCCTATAGTGACAAATTTAAAGGCAGAGAGAGCAGGAGCACTGAGGTTCTGATTAGCAGAGCCTCAGTGACACAGTTAGGCACTACACAGGCATACACATTTAGGCCACAAATTATGAGCACTGGGGTCCTGGCTAGCAGGATCCCAGTGCGACAGGCAAAAACATACTGACATACATATAAAATTGGGGGGTAACATGCCAAGAAAGATGGTACTTTCCTACACCTGTTCAATAGTATTCAGTTTCACCCTCTCAAAGTTTAAATGCCAAGTTAGGGACTCCAACTAATGACATCTCACCCCATGTCATTAAAGCTTGCTGTCAGGCTTGTGTAATTAAGACAAATAATAAATCATCATGAAAATAACAAATGGTTAACCAGCGGTTACACAAAAGAGCTGTTGCAGCTGCTCCTTGTTTGGGTGATCACAGAAGAGGAAACCTGCAGCTTACGCGAAACAGCTTTTAGACAGCACTGTTCATCCATTGATAGCAGAGAAGCAGATTGGTCAGAGTTTAAACCGAGAGCAAAGCCTGTTCCTGTTCTGTGAGCAGCTGTTTCCGGATCCGGTTCACAGCAGCGGCAGAGAGCAACAAAGAGCCGCACCGCAGAAAAAGCAGGGGCAGAACCAGAACTGCGGGGGTCATGCGGGCATTAGGATACTAGCCAAGAACAGGGAGCCACGGCATTCGGTGCAGCGGGAGTCACAGCAGGCGGGCCAGGAGGACCACAAGACCAAGAGGACCACAAGACCGCATGGATAGGATAGGAGCCGGCTCCGGAAGTAGCGAGTACCACGCCACGGGCAAGGGGCTAAGCGCCCGTAACGGGACAGGATCGGGAGGACTATGGTAAGAGGCAGAAGTGCCACTTGGGTGTTCTCCTGTTCTCCTACTCCCTAGCGTCCCCCACATCCCCCAGTGGCCCTTGCACCTTTTTTTCATTAAGGCCCTACCTGCAGGCTGTAGGCTGTAGAATGCCTCCCGTCCTCCTTGACGCCGAGCTACCTGTCCCAGAGGGGTCCGAGTACTTTACAATTTGACTGCACCATAGCCTGCGCTACAGTTCGTCAAGACTGTTAAGATCGTACCAATCCAGGCTGCCTCCCCTGAAGGACATAAAGACGCCGAATTACAAGCTGGGAGACTTAGCTATCCAACTAGCTGGCAGGTTTACATGTGCACATGCTCGTGCCCCTCAATCCTGAGGTGTGGCGGCGTGTCTATCTGATGGAAATAAAAAAGGAAAGAAGACTGCTTGGACCTTGACAGGAGCCAGCAGCACGTGCTCGTGCCCCTCAATCCAGAGGTGTGGCCGCGTGTCTATTTGTCTATCTGATGGAAAAAAAAAGGAAAAGAAGACTGCTTGGTCCTTGACAGGAGTCAGCAGCTCATTTGGGCAGCATTTGAAGAGGACCACACATGCTCGAGCCCCTCGCCATCAGATAAAGTAAGGAGGAATATCTAAAGAAAAAAGACGGCGAAAATGAGGTCCGGGAAGGAAAGGGCATTTCAGCCGCAATCAAAGAGAAATAAGAAACAAATCAATCGCATATTCTCACCATCACTGGCAACATCAAAATGGGAAGGGGAAACGAAGACAAAGTGTCAATCCCTGATCTCCCCTATAACCCTTTTTTTCAGCAGGCTTCAAAAATCGGTAAGGGTCCCACATAAAACTGATTTTTGTAAAGGCCCCTCTGGATGTGATTTTTTCTTTACCTAATGGCTCTGCGTCCCTACCTCATCCAATCTCCCCCATAAAAAGTGAATGCAGTCTGCTATATGAGCAAGATGATAAAAGTAGGTTTAAGGAGGAAGGGCAGACAGAAAAACCCTTGGAAAAAATAGTAATCAAATGGAAGACAACCCCCAAAGAAAATGTTTGGGGCTCAGTTAATGACCTAGAATTACTGACTCTCAGGTTGTCTTCGCCTTCCCCTGTTACCACTAAACTTCCATCCTTGGAAAATCAAATTAGTTATTCCCATTTAGGTACTCAATTTCCATTTGAGGTAAATGTGATTTATCAAAGGAGCGATTGATTCTTCCTTAAGTGAACCTGCTGTGAGGCCACAAGAGCATGGTATATTAAGGAACACAAATCATTTGTTAGAAACTATTCATAATTCGGAAAATCTTAATGATCTGGACTCTTTAAACTCTAATCATTCTTGCCAAAACAGGGCCCGAGCCCCACCACGTACATCTTTAACATGCCATTCTACAAAGATAAGGGAGTATTCCTGCAAGAAGATAAAATTACAGTTTCAGAAACACAAACGGTTATCTCAGTCCTTAAGTGCATATCCCTAAATGCATCCTCTATAATAAATGAAAAAACAAGTGAATCTGAAGGCATGAGGAAAATAAGGAGAACATACTGCAAGCACGAAATACCAATAAGCAGCTGGATCAAAACGCGGTATGGGCTATCTTTTTTAAAACCTTGCAGCTAACACTGGATGCTCTGTCCTATCAGTCCTCTAAAATGGTTGTCCAGTTGGATATACTGAATGTTATGGCCAAATCAGTAGCAGGGATCGACCAGAAACTGGCAAATTTAAACAACTTCATTAAGCGAGCTCAGAATCTTGCCGAAATCTCAGTAATAGGATGCACTTGTGAGCCCATAATCGATACATTCGTCACTCTCCCAGAAGCTTTAACTCATTGATAGTAAACCTCAAAATTTAAATATGAGAAGAGAGGAAGAAATGATAGCCAGTGGACACCCCCACCCCCCCAACCCCCTCCCAAATATCAGAGGGAGGCAGGGGAAAATAAAAACTAGGGAGCCAGAGCGAATTGGTGTACAATGAAATCAAAGAACAAAGAGATAGAATCCTTTGAAGAACCTAAATGTGAGCAGGAAGAAGCATGTAAGGAAATTACAGGCTCCTTTGATTCTCCCAAATCAGTGGGGCTCCCATTTCAGCCAGTAAAGCCACCCACTAAAAGACCAAAGAAAAAGCAACGAAAAGCGAGAAATGAAAAAGGGGTGGCCTCAATGGGCTCCTTGGCTATAAAATCGAATCCCTCCACTAGCCTGGTCATAGGAGATGTCATGCCAATGCCCAAAGACCATGTGACAAACACAAAGAGTTTTTCAACGGCAAATAATCTGTTTCCATTATTCAACCTTGGAACGAGTGGCCATATTATCCAAAACCAAAGGGGGCCTAATGAAAAAGAAAAAAAACTACACTCCATTGAGGGGCATATAAAAAGTAATGACCAACGAATTATGGTAGTGCCAAATGATATAGGCAGATCATACCAGGAACCTCCAAATATTAAACTCCATCAACGAGAGACACAAGCTGTAACGAGTCCTAGTCCTATAATAAATAGGAGGCCTTTTGAAGAAGAGGGTATAACAATTACAGTCGCAAATTCGGAATATGCTGAGTACAATAAGGCTCCAACCGGAGCCCATCTGGCCCAATATCAGGCAAAAAAAAGGAAGAAGGTAAAGACCACCCCCGGATGAAGGGTACCTAAGTGGCGCAATAGTAAAGCAAAAGGCGATAAAGCTAAACGGTCCGATAGAGAGCCATCGGTAGGGAGTCTGGTAATAGAACATCCAAGGGCTGCCCAACTAGATGAACAGGTGGATACCATAGGTAATTCCGAATTCGCTTTGCCAAATGATTGTTTACAACTAATATTGGAGCCTCAATATCACTTCTAGAGGAAATATACTAAAACTATTACAAGCTATTCCTGCACTAAAAGATATAAAGTCTAATGATATTGTCTCCATAGAGTTTCTACCAAGGGAAAATACAAAAGAAAGAGGTCTAAACGAATTAACCCGGGTAAACTGGAGGTCATCACATTTGGTAAAAAGAGTTGCTAAAGAAAAATGCTCCTTCTTAAAACGGGGAATTCATTTCAGTATACCCAAACAAGTAGGCAATCCTTACCTATTAGAGGAACAAATCAATTCGCCTAATCAATCTAAGCTAAAAGATTTGGATAAACCTTTCTCAGTTCTTAGATCTGCAACTGGAAGAATAGAAGATGACCCCTTAGTGCGTACCATATCTAATACACGCTTACCACAGCTAGATTTAGGCTGGATGTCAGAAATAATCCATCTAGAAAAACGTCAGTGACTTACGAGTATTAGGGCGCACAATAAGTTGACAATTTTGCCTGAAAACCCTCTCCAAGTTTGCCCCTGGAATATAAATGGGGTTAGATCAAACACCAAACAAAAAGATCTATTAAGCTTACTAAAGAAATTTCAAATTATTTTTCTCCAGGAGACCTGGGCCACCGACTCTTTTTCAATTGATGGATTTATGGGTTTCTTTTCCCCAACAATAAATGGAAAAGGTATGGACATCCAAAGGGGGGATAAGCAATTTTTATCTCAGCAGGATTAAACATTTTATGCACTCGATTATCTGAGGAAAACAAAGACTTCTTGCTTGTGAAGTTAGACGGGTGGAATAAGGAACATTCCAGCCCATTCCTGCTAATTAATGTCTATATCCATCCAGATGCACGATCTAGAAAACATATATCTTCCAAATTGATAGATACAATTTTAACTGCTCATCAGGATTTAGGACCCCTGGAGCTTTTAATAGCCGGGGACTTTAATCTGAAATTATTAAACCCTTTTTAAAGGGATACACAAAGTATCTTGCAAGATCTTTTATGGGCAGTACCACAGCAGTCCCTGGGGGTAACAGAGAAAGAAAAAACCAGGACAGTAGCTCTCTCCTTAGTAAAAGATCTTGAGGCTCTTGGGCTAAGACTTCTAAATGGAAGGTAACCACAAGATACTCTGCCGGCAACTACCTGTTACGTCACCGAATCCCAAGCGACAATTGATTATACTGCCACCTACTTATTTTTGCTTACGTTAATTACAACATTTTACTTCGTTAAATCCGTTATGAGCAACCATGGGCAGCAATGCCTGGAGATAGGATGTGGCATTCCTAACTTTAACATTGCACTAACTACATCAAGGAATATTAATACAACAAACTACAAAAAACTCAGATGGACTGAAAAGTTAAAGGAATCCCTTGGTGAACGGTCAATAGTGATAATCGACCAATGCCATATGAACATAACCGGGGACTTGATAATGACCTGGTCATCTTTCCTTGATAGATTTGCGGCTGTTCCTCTCACAGATAGATCACAAAAGAGGTATCAAAACCAGGGGCGAGGTGCGAAAACAAACAGGAATATACATTTTTCAGCACACATGATTAAATTAAGAAAAGAACTAAATAGAGCTTTAAGGTTATATAACAAGAATCCAACAAACTGCCATTTTAAGGCTGACTTAAAAAAACTAAACAACATATATCAGAAACAAATACGGGAATACAAGCATCAGGAAAACGAAGATTTTTGGGCAAAGCCCCTATTCTTAAGTAAACAATCAAATACACAAGGTTTTTGGAAAGTGGTGAATGCCCTGAATAAAGCCCCGGTGACCCTGAATAGCTATAATATCTCGTAAGTCGTCTGGTTTGATTACCTAAGACACCATTTTGGTGAACAAAAGAGAGCCTGCAAAAATTTAGAAGAGGAAGCAAAAAAGTTAAGTCTAGAAAGAGTAAAACTAAAACCCCTCACACCCCAAAAGGAAACCAAAAAAATAATATTTACAATGGCCGAAATTATAAGCTCAATAAAAACAGCCGAACTGGGGGTGCCCCTGGTCCAAATAGGATTCCAAATGCCTTGTTTAAACTGAATCGTGCGTTTTGGAGTGAAAAATTGGCTTTGACTTTCAACTATTGTATGGCGCTAGGAAGTATTACAAAATCTTGGAGGGGGGCAATAATCTATCTAATATTCAAAGGAGGTAATAAGTCACAACCTGAGAGTTATCGCCTAATTACCTTAACGGATGTAGAAGCTAAATATTATGCAGGGATTTTGCTGGAGCATCTTCGTACGTGGGCAATCGAAAATAGCATAATTCCCACCAACCAGACAGGTTTTGTAAAGGGCCTGGGTACTGCCGTAAACATTTTAACTCTATCCCTGATTAATGACAATTACAAACAAAAAAATCAACCCTTGTATCTGTGTTTTGTAGATTTTAAATCAGCCTTTGACCTGGTACAGCGACCTCTCCTATGGGAGAAATTAGTCTCCTGGGGGATACCGGAGAATCTGCTAAAGGCTATTGAACAGCTATACACAGATACATGGGTAAGAGTTAAGATAGGGGATGGATCTTTCCTTTCAAGGGAAATTAAAACAAAAAAAGATCTGAAACAGGGCTTGTGCTAGCTCCATATCTTTTCAATCTTTTTTTTATCAGACTTGACTGCGGAACTAAATAAGGTAAATGCGCACCCCCCAAACCTTGGTTATATGACTATTTCAAACTTGTTATATGCTGACGACGTAGTACTCCTGAGTCAAACTAAAGTAGGGCTATGCCAGCTCATTATAAAGATATCCGAATATGCAGAGCAAAATGGATTGGAAATAAATCAGAAAAAAACAAAGTAATGGAAATTAGCAGAAAAACTTAGAAAGTTAAAAAATGGAACACACAAAGGGGTGTTTTGGAACAAGTGAACCAGTATAGATACCTGGCTTTACCTTTTGATGAACGGGGCTCCTTTCTTCCCCAGAAACAGGAGCCATACAGAAAAGGAAATGTTCTACTGTTCGCTTTCTGCACTTTAAAAAAACTGCTTACCGGCCCTAGCTATCGGCTGTTGCTTCAAGTCTTTGCAGCCAAACTAATTCCAACTTTAGGATACAGAAGCGAAGCTCTGTGTGGACAAGATGCTATCATCCTAAATAAAATC
Source organism: Pleurodeles waltl (assembly GCF_031143425.1). Classification (NCBI taxonomy): domain Eukaryota; kingdom Metazoa; phylum Chordata; class Amphibia; order Caudata; family Salamandridae; genus Pleurodeles; species Pleurodeles waltl. Next base: position 379,333,237 of record NC_090445.1, read on the forward strand.
AATGGAAAGATTTCTAGGTCCTTATTCCAGCTACCAGGGTATACCTCCCGAGCACAAATTAGGCTGGAGTTTTGTTATATAAATTAATGTATTATTAGGAAAGCCAGTTATATCAAAGTCTGGAAACATTTACAGCTAACAAAGGAAAATCAGCTCTGCCAAGCACTTTGGAAGGAGATTAGTTCAAACTCTAAAGCTAAATCTCGAAAGTACTTAGATCGGGCACTAACAGACTTGGAAGTAGTGGAATTATGGGACTCAAACCTTTCCTACTTTGCCTTTAAAAAAATCCTAAACCGAATAACAAGGAAAAGATCAGTGAACATGGATAAGAGTTTATTAGCCTTCAGATCGCACTCCTGGATGGTAATAAACTAGTATATACTTTTGAAATGTCAGCCTTACTTGGAAGCTGGGTGGACAAAGATAGACAAGGATCATTTTATTAAATACCAATTTGGTATCATCCCTGGTGGTGCCTACCCAGTCCCATGGGAACGCCCGCTACAATCCTTCAGTGCAGGCTGTGTGGCCTGGGTAAGGAAGATATAATTCATTTGATCTATATTTGTAATGGCCTACGAAATTAATTTAAATCTTTATTGAAGGTGGCATTCAATCAAAGGAGGATACGGACTTGCAGGCAAGCGGTGATTGCCTGTTTTAAACCCTCTGACGTTGTTCTGAATGCTATATTTACCAAGTTTTTGCGATTAACATCACAAACATTTCTAAAATAAGATCTTAATTAGTACATATATATCAAGTTTTTGTACAGAATTTACAGAATTTTTTTAAATTCTTTAAAAAATAATAATAAATCACTGTACAGTATTCACAAAATTATTTTTAGGTTTAGTTAAGTAAGGTATTAGACATATATGGGTAGCTTATACTGACCTCGGATTACGAGGTATTTGTTAGAAAATTCTTAAATAATATTATTTTTATGCATATTAGATTTTATAGTTTGATATTCTGGACTGTATATTTTCTGATTTAGATTGAATGATGTGATGTATTGGTTTTTATTAACTATGCATCGAATAAATAAACTTGAACTTGAACAAATGATTTTCATAAAAATATCAAATGGTTTTGAGTCAGCTTTATTTAGCCATTGTTGTTGCAGTGCCACAAAATATGCTACTTTTCAAATGCCTGCTTGAATATGCACACACTACACATCTTGTGTAATCGGTCTTCTGTGCTGCATCATATCTTTTCTATATTATGGTCTTCTTTTTCTTGCAACTTGTATTCAATAAATTGTGGTTTCCTGGGTTTCTAGTAGCTGTAAATCTGAAATGTGTATTCCTGTTTTACACCCAACCTCCCTTTACTGCCTCAATCTTTTTTCCTTTAAATCTAAATGATACAATTATTACACTGCTCGGGGAGCACAACTAGACTATGAGTATGTTTGAGATTGTCTTGCTTGTGTGTGCAAGAGTTGTGGCATTGTTTGCTTTTAATGTGTTTTATGTTCACATACTTGGCTTGGCGTACAATGCAGGATCCTTCAATAGGTAGAATCTGTAAATAATTAATTATATTATTTTTATTTCTGTGGTTTGAAGTGGTACTTGTTTTCACCTGAGAACACAGAATTGCAAATGGCAGCCTAATTTAAAACATTTTGCTTTCACTTCTAAAAGTGTGTTCTCTTCTCAGCAGGAACATATGTTTAGCTGCTTCTCTGCTTGAAAAATGTTGCTGTGCCATCTATTACCCCATATTCTTTCTTTTGTAATGTAACACCTGAATTGTTGTGATTTATACACTGTGAAACATGTTCAGAATGCTAATTTTGGTAGTTGTTTTTATTTTGAATGAGCTATTTCTCCCCCATTTTCCTTTTATCCCTCCTCTTCTCTCTAGATCAGTGTTTTGTATGTGTGGCTTTTTTAAGAGAGGAGGAAGGAGAGGGATTTTTTTGTGATTGCTATCATTTTGGTTGTGTCAGATGGCACTTCTCTTTGCAGAATTTGTGTGTGTGCTACAGACAGTCGCCCAGTACGGTGCCTGCGATTTTCACTGCAGAGGGAATTTACCACTGAGTTGGTAGCTGAAGAGACCAAAGCTCTTGTATGGAATGGGCAACGGTTCTGCATGTATGTCTGTGTGTTAATGGCAGTCTGTCGCTTTGTCTGGTACTATTTGTGGCTATTTGCAGCTTTATGTATGTGTCTAAGCTTATGTTTGTATTTTAGGTGTCCATGTGTGGCTATCGTAATTCGAGTGCCCAAGTTGGTACGATAATATCTCTTTGTGTTGCAGTCTGGGTGTGCTTCTTTATACGTTCCTGTGTTTGCTTCAGTCTGTTTGTCCAAACGTTTGTGCAAGTAGGTTGCATTTTTGTTGTTTTAAATATGTATGTATGAGAGTGTTTGTCACTATGCAATACAAACATAATGCTGTAACACACCTGTCTGCACAAGTAGAATATTCTCTCAAACACCAAGAAAAGCGACCCTCTTACAGTACAATGTTTCAAATGCTCAGTGTCACATTTGCCAATATACAGGGAGTGCAGAATTATTAGGCAAGTTGTATTTTTGAGGATTAATTTTATTATTGAACAACAACCATGTTCTCAATGAACCCAAAAAACTCATTAATATCAAAGCTGAATATTTTTGGAAGTAGTTTTTAGTTTGTTTTTAGTTTTAGCTATGTTAGGGGGATATCTGTGTGTGCAGGTGACTATTACTGTGCATAATTATTAGGCAACTTAACAAAAAAAAATATATACCCATTTCAATTATTTATTATTACCAGTGAAACCAATATAACATCTCAACATTCACAAATATACATTTCTGACATTCAAAAACAAAACAAAAACAAATCAGTGACCAATATAGCCACCTTTCTTTGCAAGGACACTCAAAAGCCTGCCATCCATGGATTCTGTCAGTGTTTTGATCTGTTCACCATCAACATTGCGTGCAGCAGCAACCACAGCCTCCCAGACACTGTTCAGAGAGGTGTACTGTTTTCCCTCCTTGTAAATCTCACATTTGATGATGGACCACAGGTTCTCAATGGGGTTCAGATCAGGTGAACAAGGAGGCCATGTCATTAGATTTCCTTCTTTTATACCCTTTCTTGCCAGCCACGCTGTGGAGTACTTGGACGCGTGTGATGGAGCATTGTCCTGCATGAAAATCATGTTTTTCTTGAAGGATGCAGACTTCTTCCTGTACCACTGCTTGAAGAAGGTGTCTTCCAGGAACTGGCAGTAGGACTGGGAGTTGAGCTTGACTCCATCCTCAACCCGAAAAGGCCCCACAAGCTCATCTTTGATGATACCAGCCCAAACCAGTACTCCACCTCCACCTTGCTGGCGTCTGAGTCGGACTGGAGCTCTCTGCCCTTTACCAATCCAGCCACGGGCCCATCCATCTGGCCCATCAAGACTCACTCTCATTTCATCAGTCCATAAAACCTTAGAAAAATCCGTCTTGAGATATTTCTTGGCCCAGTCTTGACGTTTCAGCTTGTGTGTCTTGTTCAGTGGTGGTCGTCTTTCAGCCTTTCTTACCTTGGCCATGTCTCTGAGTATTGCACACCTTGTGCTTTTGGGCACTCCAGTGATGTTGCAGCTCTGAAATATGGCCAAACTGGTGGCAAGTGGCATCGTGGCAGCTGCACGCTTGACTTTTCTCAGTTCATGGGCAGTTATTTTGCGCCTTGGTTTTTCCACACGCTTCTTGCGACCCTGTTGACTATTTTGAATGAAACGCTTGATTGTTCGATGATCACGCTTCAGAAGCTTTGCAATTTTAAGAGTGCTGCATCCCTCTGCAAGATATCTCACTATTTTTGACTTTTCTGAGCCTGTCAAGTCCTTCTTTTGACCCATTTTGCCAAAGGAAAGGAAGTTGCCTAATAATTATGCACACCTGATATAGGGTGTTGATGTCATTAGACCACACCCCTTCTCATTACAGAGATGCACATCACCTAATATGCTTACTTGGTAGTAGGCTTTCGAGCCTATACAGCTTGGAGTAAGACAACATGCATAAAGAGGATGATGTGGTCAAAATACTCATTTGCCTAATAATTCTGCACTCCCTGTATACTTTCTCGGCCACAAAATGCAGTCCATTACACTGCGAGATCACCCTGCCATAGCCCCCATAGAGAGTCCGTGCCATCACACAGACATAGTGTTAGCCCTCCTTACTTCCTTTACCACTTAATTCATCCACGTGCTCTCCCATTCTTCCTTCCATACATACCTTTCATTCTTACATTCACTCACTCATTCAACAACATAAACGTGCATAAAAATGTCAGTATGAGAAGCATTTTTGTGAAACCCAAACTTGACTAGGTCTGTCAATGTTTTTTTGTGTAAACCGCTTTGAAGTAGTTAAGAAAGACAACGGATTCCAGGACCACTCAAAGATCAACGTTTTTTTGCCATATTTCATTACACTTATAGGATCGGTAGCCCAGTTTTGATGGCAATCTACATATACACAGCATTGGCAAAGCTAATAGCTCAGTGGGAAGCCGGTAAAGGCAAAACCTATTGGCTCTGCCAATGCTTGTTTTGACAATGTACACATTTTCCTATCAAATACATACTTTTTATTGGAAATAAAGGACCTGAGTTACCTCAAAGTAAAGCTTGTCATTTTCATGGATTATATAACAGATTTTAATTTTTGATAACACGTTTGATTCTCCAACTTCCATTTGTAATTTCATCAAGCACTTTCATGTGCTAGTGCGACATATGGAGAGATTCTACCATACCTGACAATTTATCACATGCACAGTGACGCCCATCATATGGTAGGAATTTTGCCACCACTGTGAAAGGGATAGCCAGAATTATTTCAAGAATGTCTAGGAATATTTCAGGGACCAGCATAACCATGCCATGCCCACCATTATGCCACTCATAGCCCCCAAAATACCCCCAGTGAATGATAGGTGGGTATCATTATGCAGGAATAGTGACAGTTGTGCCATAAATGTCCACATTATGTCAAGGGAAAGTCCCATTATACCAGAGCCACATTATGCCTGTAGGAGGCTGGTCTGGCTTATAGTGGGTACCTTGTGTTACTTACACCTTGTGCCTGGTCCAGTTATCCCTTATTAGTAGAATAGAGGTGTTTCTAGCAGCTTAGGCTGATAGAGGTAGCTATAGCAAAGCAGCTTAGGCTGAACTAGGAGACATGCAAAGCTCCTACTATACCACTTATATCATATAGCACAATATCAGAAGAAAACACAATACTCTGAGTTACTAAAAATAAAAGTACTTTATTTTAGTGACAATATGCCAAAAGTATCTCAAAGGATACCCTCACTTAGGAGGTAAGTGATATATACAAATTATATGTACACAAACCCAAAACAGGTAAGAAAAGTAGTGCAAACAATGTAGAATCACAATAGGATGCAATAGGTAGACATAGGCCTAGGGGCAACACAAACATATACTCCAAAAGTGGAATGCGAATCACGAATAGACCCCACGCTTATGGGAGATTGTAGAGGGTTGCTGGGACTGTGAGAAAACAGTAAGGGTGTCCAAAATACCCCACTCCAAGACCCTGAAAAGTAGGAGTAAAGTTACCCTACTACCCCAGAAAGACAGAATAGTCGTGACAGGAGATCCTGCAAGAACCACAAGCACCAGCAAAACACTGAAGACGGATTCCTGAACCTGAGAACCTGTAAAGGAAGGGGACCAAGACCAAGAGTCACGAAAGTGGCCAGGGGGGCAGGAGCCCACTAAACCCTGGATGAAGGTGCAAAAGGGCTGCAGGCTGCAAGCCGAAGATTCTGCAGCAACGAAAAGGGCTAGGAACTTCTCCTTTGGATGGAAGATGTCCCACGGTGTGCTGGAGGTTGCAGACGTGTTTCCAGGCAGAAATACCACAAACAAGCCTTGCTAGCTGCAAGAGTCGCAGTTGAGGTTTTTGGGTGCTGCTGGGGACCAGGAAGGACCAGGATGTCGCCCCTTGGAGGAGGAGACAGAGAAGGCACTCAGCAACACAGAGAGCCCCGCAGAAGCAGGCAGCACCTGCAGAAGTACCAGAGCAGGCACTTAGAAGATCTGAGGACAGCGGTCAACTCAGAGCCACAAAGGAGGGTCCCACGACGTCGGAGTCCAACTCAGCGAATTGGGCAATGCAGGACAGAGTGCTGGGGACCCAGGCTAGGCTGCGCACAAAGGAATCCTTGGAGAAGTGCACAGAAGCCGGAGCAGCTGTAAATCACGCAGTACACAGGTTTGCTGTCTGGCGTGGGGAGGCAAGGACTTACCTCCACTAACTTTGCGCAGAAGGGCCACTGGACTGTGGGAGACACTTGGACCCAGCTCCTGTGTTCCAGGGACCACGCTCGTCAGGATGAGAGGGGACCCAGAGGACCGGTGATGCAGAAGTTTGGTGCCTGCGTTGGCAGGGGGAAGATTCCGTCGACCCACAGGAGATTTCTTCTTGGCTTCCAGTGAAGGCAGACAGCCCTCAGAGCATGCACCACCAGGAAACAGTCGAGAAAGCCGGCAGGATGAGGCGCTACAATGTTGCTGGTAGTCGTCCTGCTACTTTGTTGAGGTTTTGCAGGCGTCCTGGAGCAGTCAGCGGTCGATCCTTGGCAGAAGTCGAAGAGGGAAGTGCAGATGAACTCTGGTGAGCTCTTGCATTCGTTATCTGAGGAGAGACCCTAAATAGCCCAAAAAGGAGGTTTGGCTACTGAGAAAGGAGGCTTGGCTACTAAGAGAGGTAATCACCTGTCTTATCCAGGTGACTGATTGACACCTGATTTGTTCAATATAAGTCAATAAGGATGCTCAATGAAGGACCACACGCCAATCCTGAATACAATTGAGCTTTACTAGAATTTCAGGTAAATGTAAGCATTTGGCACATCAACGAAGTAGAATGAAAAAAAATAGCAATAAAGAGCATCTATTTATCTATGAGCACACGACAAAGAGCATCTATTCATATATGAGCAGAGAGTTCATTGACATCTATTTATATATAAGCAAAGGATTCATTGACAGATATAAGCTTTGATTAACTGTATACAAAACGCGTATTTCAATTACTGCAGCAAGTTCACACTAAGATGTTCAGGAAGCAAAATATAAACAAGCTGAATATTTCACATTATAAACATAGTGCAGGCATAATAATCAATCATAGTAATTGAGCAGAGAAACAAAGGCCTTTCATCCCTGGGTGGAACTTAACTTAGTCCACGAAATGCTGGGAAGCCCTCCACCGCCCGCTTGGACCTCTCTCCCCCTCGAGGGTCACGGTAGCTGTGGGCCTGGCGATGGCAGCTTTCACAACCCCATCTGCGAGCTTCAATCCCCTCACCCGCACTTCAGTGCTTAAATAACCTGAAGCTTGAATTCTATCCCTTTCTCGCATTTTCTAGCTATGTTATCAGCACATGTCCCTTGGCTGCTCTGCCATTCCCTAGGTATTGTTTTCATTCCATCTTTTTCCTGTACTCCTATTCTCAAGGTTGAGACAACCTCCGTCTTTCTCTCCTACACATCCTGTTTCTTACACATGGAGTTGCAAATAATTTTATCTATGGAATGTTGGAAAACAAACTTGAAAACGACATTGTGGACTTTTCCACGTTGCTGAGGTTTCATCAGGCATCACGCTCATCTACACTGTTCAGGCTAATTAACCCTTAGTGTCACAATGTCTTCCACACCTTTCCCTATACTGATCAGCACCTATCAGGAGGGGTCTCTGACATCACCTGCTGGCACTGGCCACTCAGAGCCGTCCATTGTGCCCCAACACCTCTGAATCCAAGATGGCAGAAGTCTGGGATGCTGTCCCCACCTCCTCTGGAAGGTGCTGGTCAGGGGAGTGGTCACTCCCCTTTCCTTTGTCCAGTTTCGCGCCAGAGCAGGGCTGGGGGATCCCTGAACCAGTGTAGACTGGCTTATGCAGAGATGTGCACCATCTGTGCCCATCAAAGCATTTCCAGAGGCTGGGGGAGGCTACTCCTCCCCAGCCCTTAAGACCTATTTTCAAAGGGAGAGGGTGTAACACCCTCTCTCAAAGGGAATCCTTTGTTCTGCCTTCCTGGGACCAGGCTGCCCAGGCCCCAGGTAGGCAGAAACCTGTCTGAGGGGTTGGCATCAGCTGCAGTGGAGACCCCGGAAAGGCAATTTGGCAGTACCCGGGTTCTGTGCTAGAGACCTGGGGATGCATGGAATTGTGCCCCCAATACCAGAATGGTATTGGGGTGACTATTCCATGATCCTAGACATGTTACATGGCCATGTTCGGAGTTATCATTGTGATGTTACATATAGGTATTGACCTATATGTAGTGCACGCGTGTAATGGTGTCCCCGCACTCACAAAGTCTGGGGAATTTGCCCTGAACAATGTGGGGGCACCTTGGCTAGGTCCAAGGTGCCCACACACTAAGGGGGTCATTCCGACCCCGGCGGGCACCGCCCGCCGGGCGGAGACCACCAGAAGACCGCACCGCGGTCAAATAACCGCGGCGGTCATTCTGACTTTCCCGCTGGGCAGGCGGGCGACCGCCAAAAGGCCGCCCGCCCGCCCAGCGGGAAAGCCCCAGCAACGATGAAGCTGGCTCCGAATGGAGCCGGCGGAGTTGCTGGTGTGCGACGCGTGCAGTGGCACCCGTCGCGATTTTCAGTGTCTGCTTTACACTGAAAATCTGAATGGGGCCCTGTTAGGGGGTCCCTGCAGTGCCCATGCCAGTGTAAACCGCCAGGAACAGGCTGGCGGGAAGGGGGTCGGAATCCCCATGGCGGCGCTGCTTGCAGCGCCGCCGTGGAGGATTCCCTGGGGCAGGGGAAAACCGGCGGGAAACCGCTGATTCCCCTTTTCTGACGCCGCGGTCAGAATTGCCCCAGAAGCACCGCCAGCCTGTTGGCGGTGCTTCCTCAACCCCCCCCCCCAAACGAGGGACAATAAGGCTAACCTTTCCCAGATGAGTCTTCATTGTCTAAGTGGAAATATCTGGAGAGTCAGTCTGCATTGGAGTGGGTACTCCCAGGTCTATGTTCCACTGTATAGTCCATTCCCTGTAGGGAGATGGACCACCTCAACAATTTAGGGTTTTCACCTGTCATTTGTTTAAGCCATAATAGAGGTTTGTGGTCAGTCTGAACAATAAAGTGAGTACCAAACAGGTATGGCCTCAACTTTTTCAGTGCCCAGACCACAGCAAAGGCCTCCCCCTCTATGCCAGACCAACGCTTTTCTGTAGGGGTCAACCTTCTGCTGATAAAAGCAACAGGTTGATCCTGGCCCTCAGTGTTGAGCTGTGATAGCACTGCCGCCACCCCTAATTCAGAAGCATCAGTCTGGACTATGAACTTCTTGGAGTAGCAAGGGCTTTTTAGGACAGGTGCAGAGCACATGGCCTGTTGGAGCTCATCAAAAGGCTTTTGTCAGCTAGTGTCCACAATACCTTTTTAGGCATTTTCTTACTAGTGAGGTCATTAAGAGGAGCTGCAAATGAGCCATAGTTCTTAATGAAACTCCTATAGTACCCTGTGAGGCCTAAGAAGGCTCTCACCTGGGTTTGAGTTGTAGGGGGAGCCCATTCCATAATGGTCTGGATCTTCCCCTGCAGTGGTGCAATCTGTTCCCCACCTACCAGGTGGCCCAGATAAACCACTTTCCCCTGCCCTATCTGGCACTTTGAAGCCTTGATAGTGAGGCCTGCCTTTTGCAGGGCCTCCAAAACTTTCCATAGGTAGACCAGGTGCTCATCCCAGGTGGAACTAAAGACAGCTATATCATCTAGATATGCTGCACTAAAAGCTTCCAAACCTTGCAGGACTGTGTTCACCAACCTCTGAAAAGTGGCAGGTGCATTCTTCAAACCAAAGGGCATCACAGTGAACTAATAGTGCCCTCCAATGGTGGAAAATGCAGTTTTAGGTTTAGATCTTCTGATATTTTAATCTGCCAAAACCCTGCAGTTAAATCAAAAGTGCTTAGAAACTTGGCAGAAGCCAGTGTATCTATTAGCTCATCTGCCCTTTGTATCGGGTGAGCATCAGTTTTGGTTACTTGATTGATACCTCTGTAGTCAGCACAAAACCTCATTTCTCTTTTACCGTCTTTACTGTGAGGTTTTGGGACAAGCACCACTGGAGGCTAGCCCATGGGCTTTCTGAAGCCTCAATCACTCCTAAGTACAGCATTCTCTGTACCTCTTGTTTTATGCAATCCCTGACATGGTAAGGTTGCCTATAAATCTTACTTTTGACAGGTAAACTGTCTACAGTGTTGATTGTGTGCTCACACCAGGTAGTGGTACCTGGTATCAGTGAGAAGAGGTCAGAAAATTGGCCTACGAGATTTACACAGTTGTCCTCAGCAGTAAGGCAATCTGCAAGCACCACTCCCTCCACTAAGCCATCAGCTTCAGTGGTGGAGAAGAGATCAGGGAGAGGGTCACTCTCTTCTTCCTGTCCCTCATCAGTTGCCATGAGCAGGGTTAAGTCAGCCCTGTCATACTAGGATTTTAGGCGATTGACCTGGAGCACCCTAAGGGGACTCCTGCCAGTGCCCAGGTCTACCAAGTAGGTAACCTCAACCTTCTTCTCAACAATGAGATGGGGTCCACTCCATGTGTCCTGGAGTCCTCTAGGGGCCACAGGCTCCAATACCCACACCTTCTGTCCTGGGTGGTAATGAGTCAGGACAGCCTTCTGGTCATGCCATTGCTTTTGGAGCTCTTGGCTGGCCTGAAGGTTTTTACTGGCCTTTTTCATGTACTCAGCCATTCTGGATATTAGGCCAAGTACATAGTCCACAATGTCTTGCGTTGAAGCTTTTAAAGGTTGTTCCCAACCCTCCTTCACAAGTGCAAGGGGACATTCTACAGGGTGCCCAAAGAGGAATTAAAAGGGACTAAAACCCACTCCTTTTTGGGGTTCTTCCCTGTAAGCAAAAAGGAGGCATGGCAACAGGACATCCCATCTCCTTCTGAGTTTTTCATGGAGCCCCATAATAATACCTTTGAGAGTTTTATTAAACCTCTCAACCAGACCATTTGTCTGTGAATGATAAGGAGTAGTGAACTTATAAGTTACACCACACTCCTTCCACATAGCTTTGAGGTATGCAGACATAAAGTTACTACCTCTGTCTGACACCACTTCCTTAGGGAAGCCCACTCTGGAAAAGGTTCCCAGGAGGGCTTTTGCCACTGCAGGAGCTGTAGTGGTCCTTAAGGGAATTGCTTCAGGATACCTAGTGGCATGGTCCACTACCACAAGGATGAATCTATTGCCTGAATCTGTTGAAGGGTCAAGGGGGCCGACTATGTCAACCCCTACCCTTTCAAATGGCACCCCAACCACTAGAAGTGGAATTAAGGGGGCCTTAGGTGTACCACCAGTCTTGCCACTGGCTTGGCAGTTCACTCAGGAGCGACAAAACTCTTTAGTGTCCTCTGACATATGAGGCCAGTGAAACAATGGAACAAGTCTGTCCCAACATTTGCTCTGGCCCAAATGCCCAGCCAAAGGAATGTCATGGGCCAAGGTTAGAAGAAATTCCCTACACTGCAAAGGGAAAACCAATCTCCTGGCAGCTCCAGGTTTAGGGTCCCTTGACTCAGTATAAAGGAGGTTGTCTTCCCAATACACCTTATGGCTATCAGTGACATCCCCATTCCGCTGTTTGACAGCTTCCTGTCTTAAACCTTCTAGTGTGGGACAGGTCTGCTATGCCACAGTAAGCTCTTCCTTACAAGGCCCCCCTGCACCTAAAAGCTCAGCAGTGTCTGCTGCTAGCTTATCTGGTGTAGGTTCTGCACAGGGAGAGGAATCCTCAAAAGGGGAATCTCCTGGAGAGGGAGGGATAGTGGGCAAGGATTTACCCTTTCTACCCCTAGCTTTTGGGAGCACGTGGTCCATTGTTCCAGGATCCAAGTTTCCCTGTCCTTTTTGCTTCTTGGCCTGAGCCCTTGTCAAATCAAGGATATGCACAGGAATGCCCAGCATTGCTGCATAAACCTCCAACTCCACTTCAGCCCAAGCTGATGTCTCCAAATCATTGCCTAGTAAGCAAATCAGTGGCTACCACAACTTTCTTTGGACCAGTAACCACCCCCGTTGAGATTCATAACAGCCATGGGGTGGCTCAGAGTGTTCCTCTGTGGTCCCCTAACAAGACCAACTCCAACTACACTTCCAATGGTGAGCCCAGCTCCATGTAGGAGGCTGGCCTGGCTTGTAGTGGGTACCAAGGGGTACTTACACTCTGTACCAGGTCCAGTTATCCCTTATTAGTGTAGAGGTGTTTCTAGCAGCTTAGGGTGATAGAAGGTAGCTATAGCAGAGCAGCTTAGGCTGAACTAGGAGACATGCAAAGCTCCTACTATACCACTGGTGTCATATGCACAATATCATAAGAAAACACAATACACAGATATACTAAAAATAAAGGTACTTTATTTTTATGACAATATGCCAAAAGTATCTCAGTGAGTACTCTCAGTATGAGGATGCCAAATATACACAAGATATATGAACACAATACCAAAACTATGCAGTAATAGCAAAAGGAAGTAATGCAAGCAATGTAAAGTTACAGTAGATTGCAATAGGAGCACATAGGTATAGGGGCAACACAAACCATATACTCCAAAAGTGGAATGCGAACCACGAATGGACCCCAAACCTATGTGAGCTTGTAGAGGGTCGCTGGGACTGTAAGAAAACAGTGAGGGTTAGAAAAATAGCCCACCCCAAGACCCTGAAAAGTAGGTGTAAAGTGCACCTATAAGCCCCAGAGAGCACAGAAGTCGTGGGGTTTCTGCAAGGAAGACCCAACACCAGCAAAGCAACAACAGTGGATTTCCGGACCTGAGTACCTGTGAAACTAGGGGACCAAGTCCAAGAGTCGCGAAAATGTCGAGAGTGGGCAGATGCCCAGGAAATGCCAGCTGAGGGTGCAAAGAAGCTGCCACTGGATGGAAGAAGCTTTGGTTTCTGGAAGAACGCAGAGGACTAGGAACTTCCCCTTTGGAGGATGGATGTCCCACATCGTGAAGAAGCTTGCAGAGGTGTTCCCACGCAGAAAGACCGCAAACAAGCCTTGCTAGCTGCAAGGGTCGCAGTTAGGGGTTTTGGATGCTGTTGTGGTCCAGGAGGGACCAGGATGTTGCCACTTGGATGAGGAGACAAAGGGGGCGCCCAGCAGGTCAGGGAGCCCTCACAGAAGCAAGCAGCACCCACAGAAGTACCGGATCAGGCACTTAGAAGAGGAGTGAACCAGAGTCCACCCGAAGTCAGAAAAGGGAGTCCCACGACGCCGGAGGACAACTCAGAAGGTTGAGCACTGCAGGTTAGAGTGTCGGGGACCCAGGCTTGGCTGTGCACGAATGAAATCCTGGAAGAGTGCACAGGAGTCAGAGCAGCTACAAATCACGCGGTACCCAGCAATGCAATCTAGCGTGGGGAGGCAAGGACTTACCTCCACCAAACTTGGACTGAAGAGTCACTGGACTGTGGGAGTCACTTGGACAGAGTTGCTGAGTTCCAGGGACCACGCTCGTCGTGCTGAGAGGGGACCCAGAGGACCGGTGATGCAGTCTTTTGTTGCCCGCGATTGCAGGGGGAAGATTCCGTCGACCCACTGGAGATTTCTTCAGAGCTCCTGGTGCAAGAAGGAGGCAGGCTACCCCCAGAGCATGCACCACCAGGAAATAGGCGAGAAAGCCAGCAGGATGAAGCGATACAAGGTTGCAGTAGTCGTCTTTGCTACTATGTTGCAGTTTTACAGGCGTCCTGAGCAGTCAGCGGTCGATCCTTTGGCAGAAGGTGAAGAGAGAGATGCAGAGGAACTCTGATGAGCACTTGCATTCGTTATCTGAAGAATTCCCCAAGGCAGAGACCCTATATAGCCAGAAAAGGAGGTTTGGCTACCTAGGAAGGAGGATAGGCTAATAACACAGGTAAGAGCCTATCAGAAGGAGTCTCTGACGTCACCTGCTGGCCCTGGCCACTTAGAGCAGTCCAGTGTGCCAGCACACCTCTGAATCCAACATAGCAGAGGTCTGGGGCACGCTGGAGGAGCTCTGGGCACCTCCCCTGGGAGGTGCAGGTCAGGGGAGTGGTCACTCCCCTTTCCTTTGTCCAGTTTCGCACCAGAGCAGGGCTGGGGGATCCCTGAACCGGTGTAGACTGGCTTATGCAGAGATGGGCAGCATCTGTGCCCATCAAAGCATTTCCAGAGGCTGGGGGAGGCTACTCCTCCCCAGCCCTGACACCTTTTTCCAAAGGGAGAGGGTGTAACACCCTCTCTCTGAGGAAGTCCTTTGTTCTGCCTTCCTGGGCCAAGCCTGGCTGGACCCCAGGAGGGCAGAAACCTGTCTGAGGGGTTGGCAGCAGCAGCAGCTGCAGTGAAACCCCAGGAAAGGCAGTTTGGCAGTACCCGGGTCTGTGCTAGAGACTCGGGGGATCATGGAATCGTCTCCCCAATGCCAGAATGGCATTGAGGTGAGAATTCCATGATCTTAGACATGTTACATGGCCATGTTCGGAGTTACCATTGTGACGCTATACATAGGTAGTGACCTATGTATAGTGCACGCGTGAAATGGTGTCCCCGCATTCACAAAGTCCGGGGAATTTGCCCTGAACGATGTGGGGGCACCTTGGCTAGTGCCAGGGTGCCCACACACTAAGTAACTTAGCACCCAACCTTCACCAGGTGAAGGTTAGACATATAGGTGACTTATAAGTTACTTAAGTGCAGTGGTAAATGGCTGTGAAATAACGTGGATGTTATTTCACTCAGGCTGCAGTGGCAGGCCTGTGTAAAAATTGTCAGAGCTCCCTATAGGTGGCAAGAGAAATGCTGCTGCCCATAGGGATCTCCTGTAACCCCAATACCCTGGGTACCTCAGTACCATATACTAGGGAATTATAAGGGTGTTCCAGTATGCCAATGTGAATTGGGTAAATTGGTCACTAGCCTGTTAGTGACAATTTAGAAAGCAGAGAGAGCATAACCACTGAGGTTCTGATTAGCAGAGCCTCAGTGAGACAGTCATCACACAGGGAACACATACACATACAGGGCACACTTATGAGCACTGGGGCCCTGGCTGGCAGGGTGCCAGTGACACATACACTAAAACAACATATATACAGTGAAATATGGGGGTAACATGCCAGGCAAGATTGTAGTGTCCTACACTCCACCCTTTGATTGGCTATTTGTAGTAGTCTTCCCACCACTACTACTATTACTAGGGGCACTAGAGGTTGCAGTTGAAGTTGTGGTAGTGGGAGCCTTGGTTTTTTTCTTTGGACAAGTGGAATCACTTGCCCAATGGCCTTTACTCTTACATAAATAACACCATGGCTTCTTTTGATTGTGGGAAGAGGATTTGGACCCACCACCCCCAGAGGATTCTTGTGAGCCTGATGAAGACTCAGAATGTTTTTTATCTTTGTCCCCCACCCTTGTCAGAAGACTTACCATCCTTCTTCTTGCCATCCTTTTCACCCCCTGTATGAACGTTTCTGTTCACTCTTGTTCTTTCCCAATTGTTGGGGAGAGGTCAGATCTGAGTCTACCAAGTACTGGTGCAACAAATCAGACACAGAATTGTTCAAAATATGCTCTCTCAGGATTAGATTCTACAGGCTTTCATAGTCAGTCACCTTACTGCCATGTACCCAACCCTCCAAGGCCTTCACTGAGCAGTCTACAAAGTCTGTCCAGACTTGAGAGGACTCTTTTATGGTATCTCTGAACTTTATCCTGTATTGTTCAGTGGTTAAGCCAAACCATCTAAGAGTGCATCCTTCAAAACTTATTAATTATTAGCATCACTTTCCCTGACAGTAAGGAGCCTATCCCTACCCTTACCAGTGAAAGCCACAAGATAGCAGCCCACTGCCTTTGAGGGACCAACTGTATCATACAAGCCCCCTCAAGTGCAGCAAACCACTTGTTACTGTCATCCCCCTCCTTGTAAGGGGGGGGACTATCTTCTGCAGGTTTCTGGAATCTTGTTCTCTTACAGGATTACTATCAAAAACACTGCTGCTCCCACCATGGGGAACTAACACCAACCTCTGCCTTTCCCTCTCTGCATCTAGAGATTCCCTGTCTCAGGCCAACTGTTGCTGTCTTGGCTTCAGTCTGGCCTCTTCCAACCTCAGCTTTCTCAGTTCCCTTTCCATAGTGTTATCCTCAGGGTGGGAGGCTTGGGAATTCTGAGACACAGAAGAAATGTGGGAATTGGCAGAATGGGACCTGTCTCTAACTGGCTAGACTCTAGTAACCTTGCCTTTTGGAGTGAAAGGTGCCCTACTAGTGTGTGACCCCACTACCAGTGTCACTAGATGGCCTGTTAGCTGACCGGTCCTTGGAAGAACCCTCCCCAGCATCCTCAAGGGACTCCTCTGAGTCTTGCTGGGTACCCCACTCCTCTACCTCCTGATCCTGGGATGGGCCAGACTGGTTCTGGTCACTTTCTAGGAGAAGGCTAAGGAGAAGATCTTTGGTAGCGTTCTTACCAAATCTTTCTATGCAGAGACCCCTCAAACTTTTAAAGTTTAAACTACCATAGGTTGCCTGGACAACTGTGGGTGTAAGTTCTACCGCAGACATGATTGTTAGAAAGTGTTTAGGACAGAGAGAAAAAAGTTTAGAAACTTTTAGAGAAAAGAGAAAGACTTTTTCAAACGTTTCAAAACATTTGAAAACTTTTTAGAAACTTTTTAGGAAGTTTATAGAAAGAAGGTTAAACTGTTTAGGTTAACTGTGTATATTTTTAAGTATTTGGTATATGTTTTTTTAATGAAAAGCACCAATGACAAAGTGGTAAAGCAGTTACAAGTACTTATCCTACCACTGTACCACCAATGTAGGAGGCTGGCCTGGCTTATAGTGGGTACCTGATGGTACTTACACCTTGTGCAAGTTCCATGTATCCCTTTGTTAGTAGATTAGTAGTGTTCTAGCAGCTTAGGCTGCTAGAGGTAGCTATAGCAGAGCAGCTTAGGCTGAACTGGGAGACATGCAAAGCTCCTACTATACCACTTATATCATATAGGTACTATATCATAAGAATCACAATACTCTCAGAGTTGCTAAAAATAAAGGTACTTTATTTTTGTGACAATGTGCCAAAAGTATCTCAGAGGATATACTCCCTTAGGAGGTAAGTAAAATACACAAAATATACACACAAACCAAAATTAGGTAAGTAAACAGTTAGAAAAGTAGTGCAAACACTGTAGAATACAATAGGATGCAATAGGCCTAGGGGCAACACACACCATATACTAAGAAAGTGGAATGCCAACCCCTTAGGATCCCCAGGCCTAGTGTAGTGTGTAGAGGGTCGCTGGGAGTGTAAGAAAACACTAACGGTGTCCAAGATACCGCAACCCAAGATCCTGAAAAGTAGGAGTAAAGTTACCCTACTTCCCCAGAAACACACTAAAGTCGTGATAGGAGATTCTGCAAAGACAACTACTGACTGCAAAGCACTGAAGACTGATTCCTGGACCTGAGGACCTGCAAAGGAAGGGGACCAAGTCAAGAGTCCCGAAAGTGTCCAGGGGGGTGAAGGAGCCCATTAAACCCTAGATGAAGGTGCAAAATGGCTGCCTCTGGGTGGAAGAAGCTGAAGATTCTGCAACAATGAAAGATGCCAGGAACTTCTCCTTTGCATAGAAGATGTCCCACGGCGTCCTGGAGAATGCAGAGTTGTTTCCACGCAGAAAGACCACAAACAATCCTTGGTAGCTGCAAAGGTCACAGTTGAAGAAAATGGGTGCTGCCCGGGCCCAGGAAGGTCCAGGAGGTCGCCCCTTAGAGGAGGAGACCGAGGGGGCGCTCAGCAACACAGAGAGCCCATGCAGAAACAGGCAGCACCTACAGACGCACTTGAACACGGGTTCAAGAAAACTGAGCACGGCGGTTGTCTCAACACTACAAAGGAGGGTCCCACGAAGCCGGTGGTCAACTTAGTGAGTTGAGCAATGCAGGACGGAGTGCTGGGGACCTGGGCTGTGCTGTGCACGAAGAAATCCTTGCAAAAGTGCACAGAAGACCTAGCAACTGCAGTTCACGCAGTACACAGGATTACTGTTTGGTGTGGAGAGGCAAGGACTTACCTCCACCAAATTTGGACAGATGGACCCCTGGACTGTCGGGGTCACTCGGATCCAGCTCCTGTGTTCCAGGGACCACGCTTGTCACAATGAGAGGGGACCCAGAGGACCGGTGAAGCAGGGGGAAGATTCCTTCGACCCATGGGAGATTTCTTCTTGGCTTCCAGTGCAGGGTGAAGGCAGACATCCCCCAGACCATGCACCACCAGGAAGTAGTCGAGAAAGCCAGCAGGATTAGGTGCTACAGTGTCGCTGGTAGTCTTCTTGCTACTTTGTTGCGATTTTGCAGGCGTCCTGGAGCAGTCAGCGGTCGATCCTTGGCAGAAGTCGAAGAGGGAGATGCAGAGGAACTCTGGTGAGCTCTTGCATTCGTTATCTGATGAGAAACGCACAGGAGAGACCCTAAATAACCCTCAGAGGAGGATTGGCCACCTAGCCAGGTAAGCACCTATCAGGAGGGGTCTTTGACGTCACCTGCTGGCACTGGCCACTCAGTGGCCTCCATTGTGATCGCACACCTCTGCATTCAAGATGGCAGAGGTCTGGGACACACTGGAGGAGCTCTGGGCACCACCCCTGGGGTGGTGATGGACAGGAGAGTGGGCACTCCCCTTTCCTTTGTCCAGTTTTGCGCCAGAGCAGGGGAGGGGGATCCCTGAACCGGTGTAGACTGGTTTATGCAAGGAGAGCACCATCTGTGCCCTTCAAAGCATTCCCAGAGGCCAGGAGAGGCTACTCCTCTCAGGCCCTTAACACCTATTTCCAAAGGGAGAGGGCGTAACACCCTCTCACAGAGGAAATCCTTTGTTCTGCCTTCCTGGGACTGGGCTGCCCAGACCCCAGGAGGCCAGAAGCCTGTCTGTAGATTGGCAGCAGCGGTAGCTGCAGTGAAAACCCCAGAGAGCTAGTTTGGCAGTACCCGGGGTCCATGCAGATTTGGCATGGGGGGACAATTCCACGATCATAGACATGTTACATGGCCATATTCGGAGTTACCATTGTGAAGCTACATATAGGTATTGACCTATATGTAGTGCACACGTGTAATGGTGTCCCCGCACTCACAAAGTCCAGGGAAATTACCCTGAACTATGTGGGGGCACCTTGGCTAGTGCCAGGGTGCCCTCACCCTTAGTAACTTTGCACCTAACCTTTACCAAGTGAGGGTTAGACATATAGGTGACTTATAAGTTACTTAAGTGCAGTGTAAAATGGCTGTGAAATAACGTGGACGTTATTTCACTCTGGCTGCAATGGCAGTCCTGTGTAAGAATGGTCTGAGCTCCCTATGGGTGGCAAAAGAAATGCTGCAGCACATAGGGATCTCCTGGAACCCCAATACCCTGGGTACCTCAGTACCATATACTAGGGAATTGTAAGGGTGTTCCAGTGTGCCAATCAGAATTGGTAAAAATGGTCACTAGCCTGCAGTGACAATTTTAAAGACAGATAGAGCATAAGCATTGAGGTTCTGGTTAGCAGAGTCTCAGTGACACAGTTAGGCCACAAACTATGAGCACTGGGGTCGTGGTTAGCAGGATCCCAGTGAGACAGGTAAAAAAACAAACTGACACACAAGTAAAAATGGGGGTAACATGCCAGGGAAGATGGTACTTTCTTACACGTGCCTCTAGAAATAATACCAGAGTGCCCACAATGATATCTAGGGGGACAACCACAAAAGTGCTCAGAGTTCCCAAAAGAAGAAAGAGGGGGAGAGAAGCTTTAAACAAGGAGTTCTGAAAAGGCCTCCAAGATAATTCCCAAAAGAGAAGTGGTGGGCCACAGTCTGATCCTAAGAAGAAGGGTGTTAGAAATTGGCTCTCTAGTTGGCAGTCGGTTTGCACCCTGTCCAAGTAGGGACCCTTATTCTATTCAGGATAAGAGAGATTCCTGCTCAGATAACCCCTTCTCACCCCCTTGGTAGCTTGGCATGAGCAGTCAGGCTTATCTCCGAACCAATGTGCAAAGCATTTGCACACAACACACAGTAACACAGCGAAAACACTACAAAAGGACACCACACCAGTTTTAGAAAAATAGTCAATATTTATCTATATAAAACAAGACCAAAACGATATACATACAGTAATAAAGATATACATTTTGACAGATTTAACTTAAAAATACAGTTCCTTGAAGTCTATAGCTCCACCTGGGACTATCACGGTGCCGTGATCAACAAAACCAACAGTTCAGGCCGGCCGCGACATCGGGGCCAGCTACGGTGTTGGGAAGACCCGCAATAGTACCTTGTAATTGCAAGGCCTTGTGATCCTCGCAGTGAGCTCCAGAGAGCAGTGTCACTGGCATCGCGGTGCCGGTTCCGGAATTGGTGCGGTAGTCGTCTGGCCCTTGAAGTCACACACGTTGCAGATTGAACTCCGGGCTGATGAAGTGAGGTGCGCCGGCGTCACTGGCGTCAGGGCTGCACTGCAAAGCGGGGCGATGCAGCGTGTGGTGCCCACATGTCACGGTGCAGGCAGCAGCTTGGTGACGGCATCCAGCGGCATCGGTGAGACCAGGGCTGTGGTGTGAAGCGGAGCAATGCTACATGCGGTGTCCACAGGTCACGGTGCAGGGAGCGGCAGCGTCGTTGCTGAAGCGCTGTCGTTGATAGGCCCAAGCCGGTGGTGCAGGATGGTGCTTCGTGACCCTCACAAGCGGTGTCCATAGGCCACAGTGCAGGCAGGGATGCCTGGTGACAACACTGGAGTCAATGGCCCTGGCGTTGGTGTACCGGGGCTGCGGTGCAGAATGGGACAGTGCTTCGTGCTTCTCACGAGCAGTGTACACAGGCCACGGTGCAGGCAGCAGCATCGATGTCAGCAAAAGTGGCGTTGTCAGGATACCCAGTCTACGGTGTGAGCAGGCGATACCGGAGTGCGGGCCCACAGGTCGCGGTGCGAGCGGCTCGGTGAAGTGTCTGATGACGGCGTTGGTGAGACCTGGGTTGCGGTACAAAGTGGGACATCAGCAGGTCATGGTGCAGTCCAGCGGCATCGTTGGCGGCGTCGCAGTGGTGTTTCATCTATAACAGCACAAAACACACAGGCCCTCATTATGACCTTGGCGGGCGGCTATAGTACTTCTAAAAGTCTGGGGTTTTAGGTCTTCTACTTATACCCCTTTCTGCCTTTAAAGTTGGCAAACTTCAAAGCAAAGTGTCAAGTGTTTGCAAGATCCTTCCTTGTCCAGGCCAGGCCCCAGACACACACCAGGGACTCGGAGACTTCATTTTGTGAGGGCAGGTACAGTCCTTTCAGGTGTGACTGACCACTCATCACCTCCCTTCCAGCACACATGGCTCATCAGGATATGCAGGCTACATCCCAGCTCCCTTTGTGTCACTGTCTAAAGAGAGGTGCAAACAGCTTAACTTCCACATGCCCCAGACAGGGAATCCATAAACAAGCAGAGTCACAGAATGGTTTCAGCATGAAAATACCTACTTTCTAAAAGTGGCATTTTCAATCACACCATCTAAAAACCAACTTCACTAAAATATGTATTTTTTTAATTGTGAGTTCAGAGATCCTAAACTCCACATTTCTATCTGCTCCCAAAGGGAATCTGCACTTTAATAATATTTAAAGGCAGCCCCCATGTTAACCTATGAGAGAGATGTGCCTTGCACAGTGAAAAATGAATTTGGCAGTATTTCACTGTAAGGACATATCAAACACATTAGCATATGTCCTACCTTAAACATACACTGCACCCTGCCCCTGGGGCTGCCTAGGGCCTACCTTAGGGGTGCCTTATATGTAGTAAAAGGGAAGGTTTAGGCCTGGTAAGTGGGTACACTTGCCAAGTCGAATTGGCAGTTTACAACTGCGCGCACAGACACTGCAGTGGCAGCTCTGAGCCATGGTTACAGGGCTACTAATGTGGGTGGCACAAGCAGTGCTGCAGGCCCACTAGTAGTATTTGATTTACAGGCCGTGGGCACTTCTAGTGCACTTTACTAGGGACTAACCAGTAAATCAAATATGCGAATCATGGATAAACCAATCACCAGTACAATTTCTATAGGGAGCACTAGTACTTTAACACTGATTAGCAGTCAATAAACCAGCAACAAAGATTCCAGTACACCATTAAAACAGCAGGTGAGAAGGCAAAAAGACGGGAGGCACGCCAAAAAGCTGCCAGGTCTAACAAAGGGGTTCTTTGATCACAAAACAGGAAGTTTTGTACCCCAGTTTACTGAGCGCTAGATATACGGGCACTCTAAGGGTGACTCTAAATGTCCCAAGAGGGCACAGCCCCCCACCGGTTGGCATGCACCTGGGTTGGTGAGTGTAGCACTCGGGAAGGAGGTAGTCTGATTTAGCCTGGGAGCTAGTTCGAGTTAGCTTGGGGGGGATAGACAGAGCTGACCATAGTTTCACTGGGGGATAGAGAAATGGTGCCAAAAGCCTACATGCCTGCAAATTATAGACAGTGGGTCACCGTTAATGAGTGGAGGTTCTGGGTGACACACAAGCAGCATGACAGCTGTCAAGTGTCAGCTGGTGTCTGCAGAGCAGGTTCTACCAAATACATTACACCAAGTCATAGTCGCCAACAATCGTCAGAGCCATCTTCCAGTGGTTATGGTTCCCTTTTAGTGCGAGAGGGGGTATAAGGTTCTCGGAAAGTTGCTACAAGCCCTGCCTGTTGATTGTCTGTCAGGCAACAACCTGGAGCACCCGGCCTGGAAAGAGGTAGAACTCAGGTCTCACTAGGAGATGATGGGATTGCCTGATAGGTCCATGGCTGCCCAGGAAGGGAGTCAAGGGCATAGGAAGCCTGGAACAATGGCCCAGACAGCTGCCCAGGAGAGGGGTAAGAGGCATGGTAAACTGGTCCCTGAAGTTCCAGCGGTGGAGGTTGATAGGGTTCCTGAAGAGGAGGCCCTGAGCTGACCCGGGAGGACACGATGGAGGAATTCTGTCAAGCGCAGAGAGAGTGTCTCGCTGTTGAGAGCTTGAAGCGAGAGGCCTCGGCCCAGGCAGCAGGTGAAGCCTCTGGGCCTCACCTAATCTACTGTGAGAATGTTCACCTTTATAGCAAGCCTAAGACTCCTGGTAGTAGGGCAGGCTGTGTGTTGTTGGTCCCTCAGTGTTACAGGGCCTTCCTCCTGGGTTTGGTTCATGACATCCCCATGGCAGGGCATATGGGGCAAGACAAGACCTTTGTCATGATTGTGTCCCACTTTTGTTAACTCAGAATGAAGCCCATCTCAGATGCATACTGTAGGTCCTATCCACCCTGCCAGGCCATTGGGAGGTCATGGAAAAAAACCAAAGCTCCCCTGACCCCACTACCTATCGTTCGCACCCCCTTTGAAAGGGTGGACATCAACATCATTGGACCCATGGACCCCAAGACCGCCTTAGGCAACAGGTTTGTCCTGGTCTTGATGGACTACGCCATCTAATATTCAGAGGCAATCTCATTGTGGTCAGTGACTGCACCAGTGGTGGCTAGAGCGCCGATTGGGATCTTTACCCATGTGGGGTTCCCAAAGAAGGTAGTGTCTGACAGAGGCACCAAGTTCATGTTCACATACATGAAGTCGATGTGTGATAAGTGTGGTGTAGCTAATAAGTCAACACACCCTATCACCCCAAAACCAATGGTCTTGTGGAGATATTCAACAAGACCTTGAAGGGCTTGATTATGGGCCTTCCTCAGCCCATGAGGTGTATGTGGGACTTCTTTTGCCATGCCTTCTCTTCGCCTACAGGGCCACAGAAAGGAGTAGGATTCTGTCCCTTTGACCTCCTCTTTGACCATCCTTCTAGAGGAACTTTGAACCTTGTTAAGGAGGGGTGCGAGAAAGCTCCCAAGAAACCGACCAGGAAGTAGTCACCTTAATGCTGCCCCCCCACGCAACCAGATGCATTGCTACAGGGGAAAAAAAGGCAAGACATAATCTTGAGGTAAGCCAAAAAGGAATTGTGCTTTGGAATAACAAGAAGGCCACTCTAATGGAGTTCAATCTGGCCAAAAAGTATGGGTCATGGAATCAGTGGAGACACAGACTTTCCAGGATCACTGGACTGGCCCTTATGAGATCAAGGAGCACAAGGGGAAACCATCTACTTGTTTCTGCAAACCTGTAGAGCTCCCCCTAAGAGTACTCCATATAAACACACTCAGGCCTCACTTCAACACTTGTGACAGATGAGGGACTGGAAGAGATGAGTGAGCCTCTCCCTGACCACCTTTCTGCACAAGAACACGATGGGTCAGTGGAGGGTGTCTACCACCCTAACCCCAGAACAGTGGGGTGACTGTTATCTGTTGCTGGGACAGTTTGCCCCCTTGTTTTCACTCCCCACTGGACTTGCACATCTGTGCGCCCATGATATTGATACAGGAGACACCCCCCCTTTAAAGAACAACATTTACAAGTTGGCAGACTGGGTGAAAGACTGCATCAAATAGGATGTCTCTAAGATGCTGGCCTTAGGAGTGATTGAGCCCTCTAATTGTTCCTGGACCAAACCTTGCGGTGCTGGTACTGAAGGCTGCCACACCAGAACTCCAGCTCCACGTGGACTACAAAGGACATAACTCAGTCACTAGTACTGATGCACACCCCACCCCTCGAACTGATGAACTCATTGCTAGGCACTGCCAAATTCCTAAGTACCTTTGATTTGACATTAGGGAACTGGCAGATCATCTTGACTGAGTGACCTAAAGAAAGGTCAGCATTTTCAACCCCAGAGGGCCACTTCTAGTTTTGGCTGATGGCCTTTGGATTGAAAAATGCCACTGCTACCTTCCAAAGGTTATTTAACAGGGTGCTGGCTGGTATCAAGGCCTTTTGTGCCGCCTACCTAGATTACATCCCTGTCTGTAATCCCAGCTTGGAGGAACACCTGCACCACCTCAGATAGTGTTTCAGGCCCTGCAACTAGCAACCTGACCTTCAAATCCAGCAAGTGCCAAATTGGACAGGGTTCTGTGGTGTGTTTGGGACAACTAGTAGGTGTAGGCAAGGTGCTGCTTCTCCAGGCCAAGGTTGAGACCATTGTGGCCTTTGGCAACTGTAGGAGGCTGGCCTGGCTTGTAGTGGGTACTAGAGGTTCTTACACCTTGTGCCAGGTCCAGTTATCCCTTATTAGTGTAGAAGAGGTGTTTCTAGTAGCTTAGGCTGATAGAAGGTAGCTATGACAAAGCACCTTAGGCTGAACTAGGAGACATGTAAAGCTCCTACTATACCACTGGTGTCAAATGCACAATATCATAAGAAACACAATACACAGATATACTAAAAATTAAGTACTTTATTTTTATGACAATATGCCAAAAGTATCTCAGTGAGTACCCTCAGTATGAGGATGAGAAATATACTCAAGATATATGTACACAAACCAAAATTATGCAAGTAATAGCAAAATGAAGTAATTCAAGCAATGTAAGGTTACAGTAGATTGCAATAGGAGCACATAGGTCGTGATAGGGGGATTCTGCAGGAAGAACAAACACCAGCAATGCAACAACAGTGGATTTCCGGACCGGAGTACCTGTAAGACAAGGGGGCCAAGTCCAAGAGTCGTGACAGTGTTGAGAGTGGGCAGGAGCCCAGGAAATGCCAGCGGAGGGTGCAAGGAAGCTACCACCGGGTGGAAGAAGCTTGGTGCTCTGCAAGAATGAAGAGGACTAGGAACTTCCCCTTTGGAGGATGGATGTCCCACATCGTGAAGAAGCTTGCAGAGGTGTTCCCATGCAGAAAGACCACAAACAAGCCTTGCTAGCTGCAAGGGTCGCGGTTAGGGTTTTTGGATGCTGCTGTGGCCAGCAAGTCAGGGAGCCCTCACAGAAGCAGGCAGCACCCGCAGAAGTACCTGAACAGGCACTTAGAAGAAAAGTGAACCGGAGTCCACCCGAAGTCAGAAAAGGGAGTCCCACGACGCCAGAGGACAACTCAGAAGGTTGTGCACTGCAGGCTAGGGTGTCTGGGACCCAAGCTTGGCTGTGCACAAAGGAAATCCTGGAAGAGTGCACAGGAGCCGGAGCAGCTGCAAATCACGCGGTACCCAGCAATGTAGTCTAGCGTGGGGAGGCAAGGACTTATCTCCACCAAACTTGGACTGAAGAGTCACTGGACTGTGGGAGTAACTTGGACAGAGTTGCTGTGTTTCAGGGACCACGCTCGTGCTGAGAGGGGACCCAGAGGACCAGTGATGCAGTCTTTTGTTGCCTGCGGTTGCAGGGGGAAGATTCCATCAACCCACGGGAGATTTCTTCAGAGCTCCTGGTGCAGAGAGGAGGCAGGCTACCCCCGGAGCATGCACCACCAGGAAACAGGCGAGAAAGCCAGCAGGATGAAGCGATACAAGGTTGCAGTAGTCGTCTTTGCTACTTTGTTGCGGTTTTGCAAGTGTCCTGAGCAGTCAGCGGTCGATCCTTTAGCAGAAGGTAAAGAGGGAGATGCAGAGGCCGCTGCAGCTCCTCCAGGTTCCTGAGTTCCTGAGACCCACCTCACAGTAAGTACCCCCCACCTCCCAGCCCCTCCCCCTGCCCCGCGCTACTCACCCTCTCTCCTGCTTCTTTTCTTCTTTTCTTCTTCTCTGTTCTTCCTCCTCGCTCCTTGCCTGTAATCTTCTTCTGTACTCTTCTTCTCCCCATCTTCTCTCTTCTTCTGTGTGCTTCTCTGCCTCTCCCATCGCCTCTCTTCTTCTTCATCTTCTTCTGAGGTCTTCTGCCTGTCTTCTGCCTTCTGTTCTTCGTATCTTCATCTGTGATCTTCTGCTCTTCTGTGAACTTCTGCTCTTCTGAGTTCTTCTGGACTCCTGTTCTTCTGGTCTTCTGTTCTTCTGGTCTTCTGTTCTTCCGGTCTTCTGTTCTTCCGGTCTTCTGTTCTTCTGTTCTTCCGGTCTTCTGTTCTTCCGGTCTTCTGTTCTTCCGTCTTCTGTTCTTCTGTCTTCTATCTTCTGTCTTCGGCTCCTCTGCCCCCTCCGTCCTCTTCTCCCCGCGCCTGCCCTCCTGCTCCTGCCTCATCCCCCTCCCTCACTCGCCTCCCCCTCTCTATCACCCCTATCTAACCCATTCGCTATCTACCTCCCTCTCTCCTCCTATCCACTTATCTCTCTATCTCACTATCTAACTCCCTCACTCTCCACCTCCTCCTATCTACCTATCTCTCTATCGATTTCTCTATCTATCCATTTTCTCTATCTATTTCTCTATCTCTCCCCCCTTCCCGCCACCCCCTCTATTACCTATTCTTCCTATCCTCTCACTCTACCTCTCACCCACACCCACCTCTACAACCCCCCCTCCCCTATCTTCACAACCCTACTCCTATCTCTCTTCCTAATCTCCCAAACCTCCTAACACTCTCCCCCCTCCACCCTTAAACCCCCCTCCCCCAGCTCTTCTCACTCTACCTGCCCCCCCCCTCCCTCGCGCTTTCCCGCCGTGACCTCCTGCACGCCCCCACCCCCCCAGCTCCCATTCGCCCCCAGCTGACCCCTCCTACCTCATATGGCGGCCGCTGCGCGACAGTGGTAGCGACCCTTGACCCAAGGGTAGGTCGCTCCCCCTGCCGCTGCAGCTCCTCCAGGTTCCTGAGTTCCTGAGACCCACCTCACAATTTTTTTAGCGCCTTGAGACCCGCACGGTTGAGTAGCGCCCTTTATAAATGTTAATGATTTGATTTGATTTGATTTGCATTCGTTATCTGGTGAGATCTCCAATGTAGAGACCCTAAACAGCCAGAAAAGCAGGTTTGGCTACCTAGGAAGGAGGATTGGCTACCAAGAGAGGTAAGAGCCTATCAGAAGGAGCCTCTGACGTCACCTGCTGGCACTGGCCACTCAGAGCAGTCCAGTGTGCCACAAACACCTCTGTTTCCAAGATGGCAGAGGTCTGGGACACACTGGAGGAGCTCTGGGCACCTCCCCTGGGAGGTGCAGGTCAGGGGAGTGGTCACTCCCCTTTCCTTTGTCCAGTTTCACGCCAGAGCAGGGCTGGGGGATCCCTGAACCAGTGTAGACTGGCTTATGCAGACATGGGCACCATCTGTGCCCATCAAAGCATTTCCAGAGGCTGGGGGAAGCTACTTCTCCCCAGCCTTTACACCTATTTCCAAAGGGAGAGGGTGTTACACCCTCTCTCAGAGGAAGTCCTTTGTTCTGCCTTCCTGGGCCAGGGCTGCCTGGACCCCAGGAGGGCAGAAACCTGTCTGAGGGGTTGGCAGCAGCAGCAGCTGCAGTGGAGACCCCGGAAAGGCAGTTTGGCAGTACCCGGGTTCTGTGCTAGAGACCCAGGGGATCATGGAATTGGCATTGGGATGACAATGTATAGTGCACGCGTGAAATGGTGTCCCGCACTCAAAGTCCGGGGAATTTGCCCTGAACAATGTGGGGGCACCTTGGCTAGTGCCAGGGTGCCCACACACTAAGTAACTTTGCACCCAACCTTCACCAGGCGAAGGTTAGACATATAGGTGACTTATAAGTTACTTAAGTGCAGTGGTAAATGGCTGAGAAATAACGTGGATGTTATTTCCCTCAGGCTGCACTGGCAGGCCTGTGTAAGAATTGTCAGATCTCCCTATGGGTGGCAAAAGAAATGCTGCAGCCCATAGGGATCTCCTGGAACCCCAATACCCTGGGTACCTCAGTACCATATACTAGGGAATTATAAGGGTGTTCCAGTATGCCAATGTGAATTGGTGAAATTGGTCACTAGCCTGTTAGTGACAATTTGGAAAGCAGAGAGAGCATAACCACTGAGGTTCTGGTTAGCAGAGCCTCAGTGAGGCAGTTAGTCATCACACAGAGAACACATACAGGGCACACTTATAAGCACTGGGGCCCTGCCTGGCAGGGTCCCAGTAACACATAGACTAAAACAACATATATACAGTGAAATATGGGGGTAACATGCTAGGCAAGATGGTACTTTCCTACAACTGTTGCAAGGCCTATGCCTCCCACAGCTTAACATTGGGATCGGATTACCATTAAACACCTTTTAAGTGGAAACAGCCTTTACGTTTATTTTACAATTGGGACAAAATAGAAATTTGGCGTTTTGTGTTTCTGGACCCAAAATTTAAAATAATAACTTATGGTAAAGTCTGATTTTAAAAAGTCTAAACATGCCACTTTTAGAAAGTTGTTATTTTCTTATTTTAACCATTCTGTTCCTCTTCCTGACTCTGAATACACTTCTAGGATGGGTGAGACCTGGGCTTTATGCATTCCCTCTAGACAGCCACACGCAAAGAGAGCTGGGGCATGACATTTACATCCTGATGGCCTGTTACGAGGTTGATGGGCCTTCCTGGGCCAGTAGGAGGGAGTAGCGGACACACTTGAATAGGGCTCTGCCTCTCCCCACATAGACCTACATAACCCCCTGCAGAGTGTCTGGAGCCGGGGAAGGAAGGGCAGGGACCTTGTCCACCTCAAACTCCTTGAAGTCTCCACTGCTACAAAGAATCAACTAAGAATCAACTAAGTATAAGTACTGGACCCCAAACCTCACCAAATCAGTACATTCTGGATCTGAGGACAGTCTGCCTGGAAAGACTGATGAGCTGCCACAAGGGACTGCCACTCTGCTGAACTTCTTTACTGTGTTTGCCTGTCTTGCCTGGGAGTGAGAAGGACTGGACTTATCTCTCTACATCCTCTAAACAACTAAATGACTCAAGGGGTTTTCTGGCTTGCCTCCTGTTCTGAAGTCTCAGGGCCATCAAAGACTTCCTACAACTCTGCTTCAGCTCCTGGGCCATGACCACTGTGAGTCTTGTCCTGCCAAGAGGTGCCACTCAAGTCCTAGGCCCTGAAAAGGGACTCTGGAGATGTTTTTCTGCAAAAATCGATGCTGTTGTGACGATCAGAACCACTGCATCCCTCCTCAACGCTGACGCATCAACACTTCTGCCGAGATCGAGGTATCGCTTTCACAACTGTCCAGCTTCATATCGACATATCCCCATCAGCTTCGATGCTTCCTCTTCACAACACCGGCTGTGTAGTTCAACAATGCTGCATCACCTTCAGCACAAAGGGTTTGATGCCGCACTCTAAGGATATCGCTCCGACGACAGTGCGGCTCAACGCCTCGCCTCCTTGACTTTGACTCAATCCTCCATCCAAGGTACTTTTCAGTGGGCCCTGCGTGATCCCTGTAGCCAACCTGCCCACCATCGCAGGCAGCCTGAACTTTGGATTTACCCAGGTCTAGCACAACTTCAAGCAACCTTTTAAGTGATAGTGGCTTCTAAGCAGTACATTTCAGTTTATTCTTTTTTTTTTAATCTAAAATTCTACTCATTAGATTTGTTTTTATCTTAATGTACTCATAAAAATATTCTGTTTTTCTAAACTGTTGTGGAGTCTTTTTGTTGTGCTTTCACCGTGTTACTGTGGTTTCAGTTTTGCCCAAATAGTTACCACATTGCCTCTGAAGTTAAGCCTGACTGCTCTGTGCCAAGCTATGAGAAAAAGGCCTCTTTTTGTAATGGTTAGCCCTCTACTTTTTGCTTGGTATGTGATGTAGCCTCAAAGTTGTTAGTGCCCAGGGCCCCTGCTGACCACGTTCCCAGGGCCAGATCTCTTTCCCTAAAACTGTTGTGATTTATTGGTAACACCTTTAGCTGCCAGTAAACATCCCTAATAAAGGGTACCTAGGTACCTGAGGCATGGTGTACAAAGGGTAGGCTCCCGAGGGCAGCATCACAGATTATGCAATCCTCTAGGGCCATGCATCCACAAGCACCCTGCACTGCCATTGCAGGCTGGGTATTCTGATGCAATCCTAAAAGAAAAACTTGACATGGCACACTGCCTGTGTGCCTGTCCACTACTCACTGCATGCACTATAGGTAAGTCACCCCTCTGGCAGGCCTTCCAGCCCTAAGGCAGGGTGCACTATATGGTATGTGTGGGCATAGATGCATGAGCAATATGCTCCTACTGTGTCCATGCCAAATCTGGTACATATTAAGTGAACAGTGTAGCCATTTTAATGCATGTGATGGACACTAGTCAGTACGAGTTTCACAGCTACATAACGGCTACCCTGACGCTTTAAATAATCCCCATTTACATTTTATTTTTTTAAACTGTCATGTTGGTATGGCGCTCCAGCACCCCAGTGGTCACTTGAGAGGGTATGGTGCTGTCGAAGTCACATAATTTAACCATGGCACTGCACAGAGGGCGAGGGAATGCAGCCACCATTTTCCTCTGTTCAGAGTTTTGGAGGAGTGCACCAGAACGTGTGCACCCACACTGCAGAAGTGTGCGGAGTATGGGGAAGCCGAGGTGGGTTGTGGGTGAGAGAAAGTGAGGGAATGTAGCCGAATAATGAGGACTGTGTATACAGGTTTTAAGACTGCCAATGGCCACCCATCTTACTGCAGCATGCCAGGGGTCGAAGTTTTTTTTATCATGTGCCAATATCTGTCCCAAATACGTTAGGACCAAATCTCAGAAGTCTTTGCTGTCTTGGTTCCGTAAGTTATCTGAAGCAAGCTTCCCATAATCTTTGCATGACAGCCTGCTACACTGGCCCAAGCCTCTTCAGGACCAGAAGGTTGTTGGGAGGTAAAGGGCCTTTCACCCTGTGCAGACTGCTTTACTCCTGCTCAAGTGGAAATGACTGCTTCACCTTACCTGGGCAGTAGGGATTGAACTTGTATATATTGAAACGTAGTCAGGTGGCTCGGTGTCTATATTAATTTTGTGTGTGTCTCGTGCATCCTTTTGTACCTCACCGAATGTAAATAATAATACTTTCTTTGATTTCTTATTTCAGCCATGACCCAAACTAACCTTGCGACTGGTAAATCCCGCCGGGTTCAACGAACAACAGATGCGTAAAAGCGGAGCAGAGCCAAAGACTCCTGCCATGCTATGAAGCCAAGAGTTCACTGAATGAAATCTATCCACAGCACTTTCATTGCTGTTGCATGTTTACACGCTATTCGGCATGGTGGCGCATTCTGTACTTCTTCTGTACCCCACTGCCAAAGGTTTCCCCAGACTCATCTTGCCACTCTGACATTGATTTGAAGGCTAAAGCAGATGCTGTATAAAGGCGACTTGCAATCACCTCGTAAATGTTCTACAGCCTAATGCAAGAAAAATGCCAAAACACTTCCTGCCTGCCAACAAGTTACCTCATGCACTCCATGCCAACTTCAGTAACACAGAGGCCATACGGCCCAGCCTATCCATACCACTCTTCTAAACCTATCCCAGAACGGCGGCCATGCGTGCCGCGTAATGACGACCATAGCTCTACAAGGCATGCAGTTCCCCGACCATCAGCATCTCAGCAGTGGCAAATCAGCACCTCTACTGCCAGGTGATCTCTGCATGACACCCATAGCACGTTTATACTGGCCTCGGTGGCAACCGCCACGATATTATTGCAAAACCTCGTGAACAGTGCCCAGCACATTAAACCTACTGTCCTCCATAACAGCAGGATGGCTCAGCCAGTTTACTCCTTTTTCCGTTTGTGAATGTATTTACTGAGACTCCAGACCAGACAATCAGTGTGCTTGGATGCGGGTGAGGTGAATGGTTTCCTAATCAGTGATTGGTAACGAAATCCCGGTGCTTTCTTGCATCTTCTGTGTACTATTGGACCCTCATATAGTATGCTGTGGACCCTCGAACAGTATGCCGCGGATACCTACAGAGGGCTTTTCCTGGCTGCTTTTAAGTTCCCTTTCCCCCCTAGGTGAAGAGGTGTACGCACTGGTTGTCTACATTTCCTTTGAGGCACCTAAACAATGGGATCTATTCAGTGTAAGAGGGGTGTCTATCTGCGTGCAGTTCCCTGGTGTTTCTTTTCAGAGTTTAAACTGCCATTGTCTTCTTAAATGTAAGGGTTTTCCTCTGGGTTTGAGATTACTGCCAAATACTTCTTAATTTACCAGAAGAGAAGTAATCGAATTCTTTATGTATGTTGCGAATAATAGTGCTCCAAATCGCTGTACCTATGCGAATGGAAACTGCCTTATTGAGAAGTTTGAATTGTTATATGAGCAACACACATGCTGATAATGTTCCTATGCCTGCATCATGGGAAGTATTGCAGAGAAGTTATCACGCTCCTGGCATGCCCCACATGCGTTTTCCAATAGCGTACAGAACTGCGTGTTAACAGTTGCACTATAATGAGTATTGTTTATGCTTCCTGTTTACAAAGAGATTTTAAAAAGCTCGAGCATGAATGCCCTTAATTATACTGATATGTCAGCCTGTTTGTATTCCTCTAGCACCATTGTTTTCTAGAATTACGGGACAAATAAACTCTTATAAGATCTTGTCTCTGAATGAAATCAGTAATGTGCATTGGGTATGTCCTGTCCACCTTTCCTCAGACTGACTTCAGCAAGACAGTAGGGCATAGATTGCAGAGCAAAAGTTAGACGTTTGGAGAGTGAGCTGCGTGCCTTACTGTGCACCTGCTGGCTCCCACGTTTCAGTCTTTTCCTCGTACTCATTTGTACGTGGGCTAACCTCATGCTGCTTGAAACTTCTGCAGATTACCCATATGTTCTGCTCTACTCTTTGCTAATTCTCTTGCTGAACAGATTCAAGTGGTACTGTTTATGTTAAAGGTCCTTCTCCGAAGTGAATGGACACATTTTGTGTTTACAGTGCCTCTGGCCAAGAGTTTCTGCTGTGATTGTATGATTTGTGACACTCCTACAGGGTGCTCTAAAGTAGCTTCATTGGTAGCCATCAATTATTCGAGTTGACACTGTAGTATATTATTGAGTACCTGTGTTCTGAAAGTACTGGTCCTTTAATCTTCCGAACGCCTGGAATCTGCAGTCAACAATGTTGTAAAGATCATGAGTGCCATTTGCCCCTACCTTGATGTTTTCTTGTAATCTGAAGTCACCCGAGTAACAACCATAATGCTCTATTACCTAAATAGGTAAGTGCTAATTCCTGAGTGCATTAATACATATATCAAATAGTTGCTCAGTAACCATACAGTCATAGTATTATTGACATGCTATGCATTCAATAGGTCCACGAACTAAATGAATTTAAATAAACCACATTAACACTCTCCCCCTTTTACAACAAAGAATGTATTCCGATAACCTATAATTCAGATAGGTAAATGCTGAACTTTGTAATAATTGGAGGGTTGCTTTATAGGTGAAAAAAGTGCAGAAGTGCCTGTGCAGTTATATAAGTGCGAAGGTGCCAAAGTAGTATACACAATGAATAGACTTTGCAGAGTTAGGGGGTCATTCTAACCCTGGCGGTCGGCGACCGCCAGGGCTATAATGACGGAAGCACCGCCAACAGGCTGGCGGTGCTTCCTGGGCTATTCTGTCAGAAAAGGGGAACCGGCGGTTTCCTGCCGGTTTTCCCCTGGCCCAGGCAATCCTCCATGGGGATTCCGACCCCCTTCCCGCCAGCCTGTTCCTGGCGGTATTTACCGCCAGGAACAGGATTGCGGGAACAGGTGTCGTGGGGCAGTGCAGGGGCCCCCTAACAGGGCCCCACCATGATTTTCACTGTCTGCTATGCAGACAGTGAAAATCGCGACGGGTGCCACTGCACCCGTCGCACCCCTGCAACTCCGCCGGCTCCATTCGGAGCCGGCTTCCTCATTGCAGGGTCTTTCCCGCTGGGCCGGCGGGCGGCCTTTTGACCACCTTAGTCTTGTGTACAAGGTTTGTTGAGCCTGTCCAGTGCGTCTTAAATGCTGATTCTGTAGAAGGCAATGGAATGTTATGTTCGGTGGCATGTGTAGCTGCAGATACACATGCTTTGCACAGTCCGCCGCCTGGTATTGGGTCGGAGTGTTACAAGTTGTTTTTCTTCGAAGAAGTCTTTTCGAGTCACGAGACCGAGGGACTCCTCCTCCTTTGTTTCCATTGCGCATGGGTGTCGACTCCATCTTAGATTGTTTTTTTTCCGCCATCGGGTTCGGACGTGTTCCTTTTCGCTCTGTGTTTCGGGTCGGAAAGATAGTCAGAATCAACGGAAAATTTGTCGGTATTGTTTCGCTCGGTATCGAGTTAGATTAGAGTCGACACCGAATCCAGAAGAGCTCCGGTAGCCCTTCGGGGTAATTTCGATCCCCCGTCGGGGCCTGGTCGGCCCGACCGCGTGCAACATCGAGACTGATGGAACGGACCCCGTTCCGATTCTGTCCTAAATGCCACAGTAAATACCCCTATACAGACCAACATTTGGTCTGTAGCTTGTGCCTGTCACCCGAGCACAAAGAAGAGACGTGTGAGGCCTGTCGAGCGTTTCGGTCGAGAAAAACGCTCCGAGACCGAAGAGCCAGAAGGTTACAGATGGCGTCCACGCTGACAGGACAACGAAGGTTCGAGGAAGAGGGAGAAGAAGAAGCATTCTCCATCCACGAATCTGACTCCGAAGAATTCGACGTCGAGGAAACCGTGAGTAAGACGTCGAAACAAACATCACAGGGAAAAACAGACAAAGCCCAGGGGACGCCACTGCCAACAGGCCATGGCTCAACCCATAAAGTAGGTGACCGTCCATCTGCACTGAAGAAGGGCGAGACGGTGCCGAGATCGTCCGACTCAGGTTGAGACACAGGCACGCAGCAATCTCGAGACTGAGAAAATGCCGCAGAAAAGGGTCGACACCGAGATAGCGGCACCGAAGCTGCTCGGCACAGAGACAGTGGCACCGAAGCTGCTCGGCACAGAGATAGCGGCACCGAAGATGGTCGACACCGAGAGGGTGCGACACCGAAAAAGAGAAAAATCTCGTCGGAGCCGAAAATAACAAAAGGCACGGTTTCGGTGCCAAAACGCCCTGCAACCGAACCGAAAGCCAGTTCCTATTCAGAGGAACAATCACTGTCCTCCCAACTACAAAAACACCGATTTGAGGAGGAACTAAAAGAAACAGACGTAGATCACACGCAAAAGCGGATCTTTATTCAAAGTGGGACAGGGAAGATCAGCACACTTCCCCCAATCAGAAGGAAAAGAAAACTAGAGTTCCAAAGCCAAGACAAGACACCACAAGCAAAAGTGGTAAAGAAGGTAACTCCACCACCTTCTCCACCACCGACAACTCATATATCACCGGCACAGACTCCGCCACAAACACCAACTCATACCACCATGAGCCAAGATGATCAGGACGCATGGGATCTCTATGACGCTCCAGTATCAGACAATAGCCCTGAATCGTACCCCACTAAGCCCTCACCGCCTGAGGACAGTACGGCATATGCACAGGTGGTAGCTAGGGCAGCAGAGTTTCATAATGTATCGCTGCACTCAGAGCCTATCGAGGATGACTTCCTCTTTAACACCCTGTCATCCACCCATAGCAATTATCAAAGCCTTCCTATGCTCCCGGGGATGCTAAGGCACGCTAAACAAATTTTTAAGGAGCCAGTGAAAAGCAGAGCAATAACTCCAAGGGTGGAGAAGAAATACAAGGCACCGCCCACAGACCCTGCTTTTATTACATCACAACTGACACCAGATTCAGTTGTCGTAGGAGCAGCTCGTAAAAGAGCCAACTCACACACATCAGGCGACGCACCACCTCCTGACAAGGAGAGCCGCAAGTTTGATGCAGCGGGGAAAAGGGTTGCAGCACAAGCTGCAAATCAATGGCGCATCGCCAACTCGCAGGCACTCCTAGCGCGATATGACAGAGCCCATTGGGACGAGATGCAGCATCTCATCGAGCACCTCCCCAAAGAATTCCAGAAACGGGCAAAACAAGTGGTTGAAGAGGGACAGAACATTTCCAACAACCAAATCCGTTCTTCTATGGATGCAGCAGATACAGCTGCAAGAACAATAAATACTGCTGTAACAATAAGGAGGCACGCATGGCTGCGCACATCCGGCTTCAAACCCGAGATACAACAGGCAGTGCTTAATATGCCGTTCAATGAACAACAATTGTTTGGCCCAGAAGTGGACACTGCAATTGAAAAATTAAAGAAGGACACTGATACAGCTAAAGCCATGGGCGCACTCTATTCCCCGCAGGGCAGAGGCACATTTGGCATATTTCGTAAAATCACTTTCAGAGGAGGGTTTTGAGGTCAAGCCACACAAGCCAGCACCTGACAAACAACACCGCCTACCTACCAGGGACAATACCAAAGGGGAGGCTTTCAAGGCCAATACAAAGGGGGCCTCTATGACGCTCCAGTATCAGACAATAGCCCTGAATCGTACCCCACTAAGCCCTCACCGCCTGAGGACAGTACGGCATATGCACAGGTGGTAGCTAGGGCAGCAGAGTTTCATAATGTATCGCTGCACTCAGAGCCTATCGAGGATGACTTCCTCTTTAACACCCTGTCATCCACCCATAGCAATTATCAAAGCCTTCCTATGCTCCCGGGGATGCTAAGGCACGCTAAACAAATTTTTAAGGAGCCAGTGAAAAGCAGAGCAATAACTCCAAGGGTGGAGAAGAAATACAAGGCACCGCCCACAGAACCTGCTTTTATTACATCACAACTGACACCAGATTCAGTTGTCGTAGGAGCAGCTCGTAAAAGAGCCAACTCACACACATCAGGCGACGCACCACCTCCTGACAAGGAGAGCCGCAAGTTTGATGCAGCGGGGAAAAGGGTTGCAGCACAAGCTGCAAATCAATGGCGCATCGCCAACTCGCAGGCACTCCTAGCGCGATATGACAGAGCCCATTGGGACGAGATGCAGCATCTCATCGAGCACCTCCCCAAAGAATTCCAGAAACGGGCAAAACAAGTGGTTGAAGAGGGACAGAACATTTCCAACAACCAAATCCGTTCTTCTATGGATGCAGCAGATACAGCTGCAAGAACAATAAATACTGCTGTAACAATAAGGAGGCACGCATGGCTGCGCACATCCGGCTTCAAACCCGAGATACAACAGGCAGTGCTTAATATGCCGTTCAATGAACAACAATTGTTTGGCCCAGAAGTGGACACTGCAATTGAAAAATTAAAGAAGGACACTGATACAGCTAAAGCCATGGGCGCACTCTATTCCCCGCAGGGCAGAGGCACATTTGGCATATTTCGTAAAACCACTTTCAGAGGAGGGTTTTGAGGTCAAGCCACACAAGCCAGCACCTGACAAACAACACCGCCTACCTACCAGGGACAATACCAAAGGGGAGGCTTTCAAGGCCAATACAAAGGGGGCCAATTCCCAAGAAACCGGGGAAAATTTCAAGGTCCAAAAACCCCTCAAAACAAGCAGTGACTCACAGGTCACTCAACCCCTTCACACAACACCAGTCGGGGGAAGACTAAGCCAGTTCTACAAATCCTGGAAGGAAATAACAACAGACATTTGGGTCTTAGCAATTATCCAACATGGTTATTGCATAGAATTTCTCAAACTCCCTCCAAACGTCCCACCGAAAACACACAATATGTCAAAACAGCATATAGACCTTCTAGGACTAGAAGTTCAGGCATTACTGCAAAAAGACGCAATAGAATTAGTACCAGGTCCACAAAAGAATACAGGAGTTTACTCACTGTACTTTCTAATACCCAAAAAAGACAAAACTCTAAGACCAATATTAGACCTCAGAACACTAAACACCTACATCAAATCAGACCACTTTCACATGGTGACATTACAAGACGTAATCCCACTGCTGAAACAGCAAGACTACATGACAACATTAGATCTAAAAGATGCGTATTTCCATATACCGATACATCCCTCGCACAGGAAATACCTAAGGTTCGTATTCAAAGGAATACACTACCAATTCAAAGTGTTGCCATTCGGAATAACTACAGCGCCAAGAGTCTTTACAAAGTGTCTAGCAGTAGTAGCTGCACACATCAGAAGGCAGCAAATACACGTGTTCCCGTACCTAGACGATTGGCTAATCAAGACCAACTCGCTAACAAAGTGTTCACACCACACAGATTATGTTATACAAACCCTTTACAAGCTGGGTTTCTCCATCAACTATGCAAAGTCACACCTTGTGCCGTGTCAAACACAGCAATACTTAGGAGCAACAATCAACACAACAAAAGGGATAGCCACTCCAAGTCCACAAAGAGTCCAAAATTTTCACAAGGTGATACAAGCCATGTATCCAAATCAAAAGATACATGCAAAAATGGTATTAAAACTCCTAGGCATGATGTCCTCATGCATAGCCATTGTCCCAAACGCAAGATTGCACATGTGGCCCTTACAACAGTGCCTAGCATCACAATGGTCACATGCACAGGGTCAACTTCTAGATCTGGTGTTGATAGACCGCCAAACATACATCTCGCTTCTATGGTGGAACAGTACAAATTTAAACAAAGGGCGGCCTTTCCAAGACCCAGTGCCACAATAGGTGATAACAACAGATGCTTCCATGACAGGGTGGGGAGCACACCTCAATCAACACAGCATTCAAGGACAATGGGACGTACATCAAAGAAAGTTTCATATAAACCACCTAGAACTGTTAGCAGTATTTCTAGCATTGAAAGCATTCCAACCCATGATAACCCACAAATACATTCTTGTCAAAACAGACAACATGACGACAATGTATTATTTAAACAAACAGGGGGGGACACACTCGACACAGTTGTGTCTCCTAACACAAAAAATATGGCATTGGGCGATTCACAACCACATTCGACTAATAGCACAATTTATTCCAGGGATCCAGAACCAGATAGCAGACAATCTCTCTCGGGATCACCAACAGGTCCACGAATGGGAAATTCACCCCCAAATCCTGAACAATTACTTCCAAATTTGGGGAACACCTCAACTAGATCTATTTGCAACAAAAGAAAATGCAAAATGCCAAAACTTCGCATCCAGGTACCCACACCGGCAATCCCAAGGCAATGCTCTATGGATGAATTGGTCAGGGATATTTGCGTACGCTTTTCCCCCTCTCCCTCTCCTTCCATATCTAGTAAACAGATTGAGTCAAAACAAACTCAAACTCATACTGATAGCACCAACATGGGCAAGACAACCTTGGTATACCACACTACTAGACCTGTCAGTAGTACCTCATGTCAAACTACCCAACAGGCCAGATCTGTTAACACAACACAAACAATAGATCAGGCATCCAAACCCTGCATCGCTGAATCTAGCGATTTGGCTCCTGAAATCCTAGAATTTGGACACTTAGGACTCACTCAAGAGTGTATGGAGGTCATAAAACAAGCTAGAAAACCTTCCACTAGACACTGCTATGCAAGTAAATGGAAAAGATTTGTTTGTTACTGTCATAATAATCAAATTCACCCATTGCATGCATCTCCAAAAGATGTAGTAGGGTATTTACTACATTTGCAAAAGTCAAATCTAGCTTTCTCTTCCATAAAGATTCATCTTGCAGCAATATCTGCATACCTATAAATTACTCATTCAACTTCCCTATTTATAAGGGATTATGGAAGGACTAAAAAGAATTATACCACCAAGGACACCACCTGTTCCTTCATGGAACCTCAATATTGTCTTAACAAGACTCATGGGCCCACCTTTCAAACCCATGCATTCTTGCGAAATGCAATACCTAACGTGGAAAGTTGCATTTCTCGTTGCCATTACATCTCTAAGAAGAGTAAGTGAAATTCAGGCGTTTACTATACAAGAACCATTTATTCAAATACACAAAAATAAGGTAGTTCTAAGAACCAACCCAAAATTCTTACCAAAGGTTATCTCACCGTTCCACTTAAATCAAACAGTAGAATTACCAGTGTTCTTCCCACAGCCAGACTCAATAGCTGAAAGAGCACTACATACATTAGACATCAAAAGAGCACTAATGTACTACATTGACAGAACAAAACTAATTAGGAAAACAAAACAACTATTTATTGCATTTCAAAAACCTCATACAGGAAATCCAATATCAAAACAAGGTATAGCCAGGTGGATAGTTAGGTGCATCCAAACCTGCTATCTTAAAGCAAAAAGAGAGCTGCCTATTACACCAAAGGCACACTCAACCAGAAAGAAAGGTGCTACCATGGCCTTTCTAGGAAATATTCCAATGAACGAAATATGTAAGACAGCAACATGGTCTACGCCTCACACATTTACTAAGCACTACTGTGTAGACGTGTTATCCGCACAACAAGCCACAGTAGGTCAAGCTGTACTAAGAACTTTATTTCAAACTACTTCCACTCCTACAGGCTGAACCACCGCTTTGGGGGAGATAACTGCTTACTAGTCTATGCAAAGCATGTGTATCTGCAGCTACACATGCCACCGAACGGAAAATGTCACTTACCCAGTGTACATCTGTTCGTGGCATTAGTCGCTGCAGATTCACATGCGCCCACCCGCCTCCCCGGGAGCCTGTAGCCGTTTGGAAGTAATCTTCAACATTTGTACATTTGTAAATATATTATTTTAATCTTCATTTTGTACATACTTATTCATTCCATTGCATGGGCACTATTACTAGCATACACAACTCCTACCTCACCCTCTGCGGGGAAAACAATCTAAGATGGAGTCGACGCCCATGCGCAATGGAAACAAAGGAGGAGGAGTCCCTCGGTCTCGTGACTCGAAAAGACTTCTTCGAAGAAAAACAACTTGTAACACTCCGACCCAACACCAGGCGGCGGACTATGCAAAGCATGTGAATCTGCAGCGACTAATGCCTCGAACAGATGTACACTGGGTAAGTGACATTTTCCTTAATCATCCTCATGCCTGAGACTGATTGATTGGGTGCAAGCGTAATTAAGCCATCAAAGATTTGACCCTAAGTTGTATGGTGTACATAATTAACATCCTAAAGGGTCTGCATCAGGACTGAGAAAGTGAAGCAACCTGTTTGGTGAAGTATAGTAAAATATATAAGTAGTTGAAGGGCCTCATGTGTATCACTAAATGTTGGAAAGAGTAAGTAAAAGGTTTAACCTGAAAATAGGTTGATAACAAACTCCTTAATGGATTCTTCGTAAAGAAGGCGGCTGGAATGCTCACACTTCAGGCTGAAGTGGACTGACTTCTGTCTAATACAAAAGGAGGTAGGGTGTAGAGTACCCAGAGTTTAATAGTGACTGACTTGGTATGAAAAGGGTGCTCAACTCGATAAACAGTAGATTGTGACACACCACAAAGGAGAACCTCACATTAAAAGTCTTCTCCAAGTCGAATAGGCTAGACTGCATAAATAGTATGGGTCCAAAAAGGCAGCAAGGCACGCTCGCCCTGCAGACTGAAGTCCCCTGAACTAGTGACAGATGCCAAAGGACGGGGACGTAGTACACCAAAGTAAACAATAAAGTTAAAAAACGTTGTCATTAATCTTATGAAGTCCAGGACATGACGTAACTTATCTGCACTGAGCGCCCTAAACATAAAAGCTGCTCATAAACAAGCGGCCGGCCTACCAAGTAAGGCTCCTGTCTTGGTGAAGATGCGCAGCTAATCTGAACTGTTTAAAAAAAGGCGAGAGGCAGCCGCAGGTAACGTCCTTGTGCACGCTGCCCTTGTTACCAAAGGCTTTGTATTTATTTGGTCGTATTTATTAATGTGTACCCAGGTTCTGGGGAATACAGTGTTAACTCGGTGCATCTTAATGTACACTCCTGGGTGCCTCTCATGTCCTAGATGTACTGTAATGCATCCTTCAGAGTTTATCTCGGCTGTGCCTTGCCAACACTACACCACAGAAGCACAGGGTATTAATTACAATTGGTGCCTGCTCTGACCTTTGAACTAGTCTGCACTGCTAGGGTAATTGCTGGGTTACATGTACCTCAAATCCTTTAAAGCATCTATTACTTCACTGTCAGGAGGTGACAGGGTCTCTATGGTAGTGACTGGTCTAGTTCGGAAGAGATATTGCCTCACCCAGCTCCAGAGATACAGAGATGCATTGATCATGCATTCATCTCTGGTCTTGCTGATGGTATCCAAGGAAATTTGGTAGAAACCACTTTCTCTTTCAGTGTCAATTGGAAAACTGGCAAAGCACAGTTGATTACAAAAGTTTTCATGTCCTTCTGCTTCTTCTTGTTTTGACAAGTCCCACTTGTTGCAGAGTGTTCATAAATTTACCAACTAAAGAGAGAGGAATCAAGAAACACTTGGAGTCAATAAAGAATTTCTGTAACCTCCCCCTCCCCTTAGGTACTGAATCTATTACTGTATCTGTTGACCTAAAAGGCCATCAACTTGGAACCATGGGCTCTTTTGTAATTCATGGTTTCATACTTCCAGTCCTTCCTTTCTCTCACTGCTCATTCCTTAATCTCATCTTTCTCTAACTGGGTGATAGTCGTGGCATCCTTGGCGTGGTTTCCTCTGTCTTTTTGCCTCAGCTTCCTGTATTTTGAATTGTGTGTTGGATTTCGTTTTTTCTGGTTTTTGGTACGCTGGGCACTTTGCCACTGCTGACCAGTGCTAAGGTGCAAGTGCTCCCTGTGTAAATTGTGATTATGATTGGTTATTCATGATTGGCATATTTGATTTGCTAGTAAGTCCCTAGTAAAGTGCAGTAGAGGTGCCTACGGCCTGTAAATCAAATGCTACTAGTGGGCCTGCAGCACTAATTGCGCCATCCACATGAGTAGCCCTGCAAATATTTTTTAGACCTGGCAGTGCAGTGTCTGTGTGTTCAGTTGTAAACTGTCATGTCGACCTGGCAAGTGCACCCACTTGCCAGTCCCAATTCTTCCTTTTTAGTACATGTAAGGTACCCCTAAGGTAGGCCCTAGGTAGCCCAATTGGCAGGGTGCAGTGTATTTAAAAGGTAGGACATGTACTAGTGTGGTTTACATGTCCTGATCGTGAAATACTGCCAAATTCGGTTTCCACTGTTGCAAGGCCTCTCTCTCCCATAGGTTAACATAGGGGTTGCCTTTAAATATCATTTAAGCTCAGTTTTTTTGAGAAAGTAGCCTCTTTCTAGCATGGTTACCCCCATTTTTGGCCTGTTTGTCAGAGTGTATTTACTGTCTCACTGGGATCCTGCTAGTCAGGACCCCTGTTTTACTGTATCCTTGACTGTGTTGTGCTGCTCACCAGAACTCCAGTGCTTATGCTCTCTCTGATTCCAAATTTGTACTTACATACTGGTAACCCAGTATTCCATTCCAAATTGACATACTGGACCCCCAATATAAGTCCCTAGTATATGGTA
The DNA here is from genome assembly GCF_031143425.1 of Pleurodeles waltl. Lineage (NCBI taxonomy): Eukaryota > Metazoa > Chordata > Amphibia > Caudata > Salamandridae > Pleurodeles > Pleurodeles waltl. The sequence continues at coordinate 379,377,508 of NC_090445.1, forward strand.
CCTAGGTACCCAGGGCATTGGGGTTCCAGGAGATCCTTATGGGCTGCAGCATTTCTTTTGCCACCCATAAGGAGCTCATACAAACACTTCTTCAGGACTGCCATTGGAGCCTGAGTGAAATAGTGCAAGCACTATTTCTGATGGATATAACTACCTGTGGATTCCTCACCTTATGAATTCTCCCAATGCGCTAGCATTAGACGGAAAATTTTCTTCCCAGCTCTCTACATCGATGAGGATGTCACAGTTGCACGGCTCCGCACACGACTCCGTCTGATGTCACAGGTGATAATGCTACCTGTGTGTTGGGCAGATATGTGCACGCCTTGATGGACACCGCTAGAGCTGTGGTGCCTAAATTGCCACAGGATATGCAGGGACAGTTCCATGAACTCCTGTCGGACACACAAGCTGCAGCCAAGCAGATCATCCAGTCTGGTCTGGATACTACAGACTCAGTGGCCAGAGCGATGGGTACTTCAGTTGCCATTAGGAGACATGCGTAAAAGATTTTTATCTGATGTCCAGACAACGTTATTAGACTTGCCTTTTGATGGGGAAAAGTTGTTTGGAGCCAAAGCGGACTCTGCCTTAGAGTGCTTTAAGGACAGCAGATCTACAGCGAAATTCTTGGGACTGCAGGCTTCCACTTCTACCTCCTTGCAGGTCCTTTAGGAGGTTTAGGGGGTTTGGCCGTGGAGCCACTTTTTCATGGGAGACCTCAATCCACGTCTCAACATTCTGCCAGTCTTTCTTATAGGTCCTTTAGAGGACGGGGGAGGGTTAGAACACGAGGAGCCACCCAGCCTCTCCCTGCCTCATCTTCTTCCTCTGGGGTAGCACAATAAGGAAAGCAGCCTTAGTTTTCCATCCATTTTAAGTCATGATTCTCCCGTAGTGGGAAGGTTATTTCATTTTCTCCACAAGTGGGAGTTAGTCACATTGGACTCCTGGTTACTGAATGTTGTGGAGAAAGGGTATGCCCTTCCCTTTCGGGAGTTTCCCTCTCCCATCCCTTCCCATCCTTCGTTTTGTTCAGAGGATCAGGTCCTTTTATCAAAAGGCGCAATGGAGTTGGTTTCAGATCTGGAAAGGGGTCAGGGATGTTATTCAAGATATTTCCTGATTCCTAAGAAAGATGGTCGATTGAGGCCTATCCTGGATCTGAGGGTTTTGAATTGGTTCCTCAAACAGGAGAAATTCAAGATGCTGACTATAGTACAGGTGCTTCTGGCATTGAACAAAGAGGATTGGATGGTGTCTGTAGACTTGCAGGATGCTTACTTTCATATCCCCATTCTCAAGTCACACAGGAAGTATCTCCGGTTTGTGGTGGGGTTGCAACACTACCAGTTTGCGGTCCTACCTTTTGGTCTTACTTCCGCATCTTGAGTCTTTACGAAGGTGATGGGGGTGGTTGAAGCGCATCTCAGAAGGAAGGGAGTATCGGTATTCCCTTACCTGGACGACTGGCTGATCAAAGCCAAGTCTCTAGAGCTTGTGCTGCATCATCTCCAAATGACAACACAGTTGTTGTTCAGTCTGGGTTTTACGGTAAACTTGCCCAAGTCTCACCTGGAGCCCTCTCAATGCCTCCTGTTCATAGGGGCAGTACTGGATGCAACATTGAATCGGGCCTATCCTCCACCTCAGCGGATTCAGGACATTCAGGCGTTGATTCCAATGTTTAAAAAAGGAGCGGTTGTTCCAGTCCTCAAGGTCCTTCGTCTGCTCGGTCTGTTTGCTTCTTGCATTCTGTTGATCACTCATGCATGTTGGCACATGAGGGCTCTCCAATGGTGCCTGTGCAAGCAGTGGTTTCATCACAAAGGGGATCTTGAAGAGTTGATAACGATCTCCAGAGACGCTGCAGTGGATCTACGATGGTGGGCTGTGGACGGCAATCTTTCCCAAGGAAGGCCATTTGCTCTACCTCCACCAGTGACCATGGTCATAACGGATGCGTCCACCTTAGGGTGGGGTGCTCATCTGGAGGACCTGGAAATCAAAGGTCTTTGGTCTCCAGTGGAACAGACTTTTCACATCAATCTGTTAGAATTGCGGGCGATACGTCTGGCTCTCAAGGCCTTCCTCCTGTCCCTTCGCAGTCAGTCAGTTCAGGTCTTGACGGACAGCACTACTGCGATGTGGTATAGCAACAAACAGGGAGGAGTAGGGTCATACTTCTCTACAGAGAGGCTCTGCGGCTCTGGTCCTGGGCTCAGTACCATCAGATTTGCTTAGTAGCAAACCATCTGGCCAGAGTTCTCAACGTATGTGCGGACAGTCTCAGGCTGCGTTTCTCGGCCGACCACAAGTGGTGTCTTCATCCGGATCTGGTTCTTCACATTTTCAGGGTGTGGGGTTTTCTGCAGATAGACCTATTTGCCACTCGAGACAACGCACACTGCCTGTCGTTTTGCAGCCTCCAGTATCCAGTGCAAGGGGTATTGGGGGATGCGTTTCAGATGTCCTGGTGCGGCCAGCTACTTTACGCGATTCCCCCCCATACACTTGATTCCTCGGGTTTTGAGGAAGATTCGCCAAGATCGGGCTCAAGTCATTTTGAAAGCTACGGATTGGCCGAGAAGGGTTTGGTACACAGACCTTCTTCAACTCTCACTGTGCCCTCCATCTCCATCTCAGGGCAGATCTCCTCTCACAGTCGCATGGGCAGGTTCTACAACCCCACCTCCACAGCCTGCACGTACATGCCTGGAGATTGAAAGGGGCAATCGGAGTTCTTTTTTTTCTCCCACCAGAAGTGGTGGGTGTTATTTTATCGACCAGGCGACACTCCACTAAGTCTGTTTATTCTGGCAGATGGGTGAAATTTGTGGCTTGGTGTGGAGAGAAACAAATTGATCCCTTGAAAGCCCATTTGTCTGATGTTCTGTTGTTTGCTTTAACTTTAGCACAGAAGGGCTGTGCAGTTGCCACTGTCAAAGGCTATTTTTTGGTGTTGTCAGCCTTTCTTTGCCTTCCGGATCAGCCTTCCTTGCTTAAATCAGCTATTGTTAGGTTCTTAAAAGGTCTAACAAATACATTTCCTCCCACTCAGTTTCTTATGCCTCAGTGGGATTTAAATCTGGTTTTGACTTTCTTAATGGGTTCACCGTTTGAACATATGCATTCTTGTTCTTTAAGGTTGTTGGTATTTAAGACAGTTTTTCTTGTTGCTATTACGTCTGGTAGGTGTGTGAGTGAGCTTTAGGCTCTTAGTGTCAAACCTCCCTTTACGTCATTGTATGCTGACAAGGTGGTGCTGAAAACCAGGGCGGCTTTAGTTCCAAAGGTTATCACTCCTTTCCATATGAGGCAATCTATCACTCTTTCATCTTTCTATCCTCCTCCTCATCCTTCGAAGGAGGAAGAAAGACTCAATCGCTTAGACGCTTAGACCCGAGAAGGGCTCTCAGTTTCTATATTGAAAGAACAAAGGACTTTCGTTTGGATGACTAACTCTTCTTTGGATATGTGGGCAAGATGAAAGGCAGAGCTGTCCATAAAAGAACCATATCCAGGTGGGTTATTCTTTGCATTAAGATCTGTTATTCATTAGAAAAGAAGATTCCACCTGAGGGTATTAGAGCTCATTCTACCAGGGCTAAGTCTGCCACTTCAGCTTTGGCTAGAGGTATTCCTGTGGTAGATATTTGTAAAGCAGCAACTTTGGCTTCCCTCCATACTTTTGCGAAGCACTATTGCTTGGATTCGGAAGTCAGGCGGGATGGTCATTTTGCACATTCTGTGTTGCAGGATTTTTTGGTGTGACTAGTCAGGCGCCCACCTCCGAGTGCGGTACTGCTTTGTGACTCTATTCATAAGGTGAGGAATCCACAATTAGTTGTATCCATCAGAAGAACAAGTTACTTACCTTCGGTAACGCTTTTTCTAGTGGATACACTAGCTACCTGTGGATTCCTCACAGTTCCCACCCGCCTCCCCGTTGTCGGTCTGGTCTTACCAAGACTTTTTTATTATAAGTGTATATATGTTTTGTTTACTTTATTATATAAATAGATGTTGTGCATGTACTGCATCCATATGGCAATATCTATGTCTATATGTTCTATTGTGAGGTCGGTTTTAACCTGTTCACCTCAAAGGCACGTGAAACCGACGTCAGTGCACCGGCAGGGACCTCTTATTGCCACAGTGACATCAGACGGAGTCGCGTTTTGGAGCAGTGCAATTGTGACGTCCTCGTCGACTTGGAGAGCTGGGAAGAAAATTTTCGTCGAATGCTGGCACATTGGGAGAATTCATAAGGTGAGGAATCCACAGGTAGCTAGTGTATCCACCAGAAAAAGTGTTACTGAAGGTAAGTAACTTGTTCTTCACAGCCATTTTCACTGCACCAGATAACTTATAAGTCACCTATTTGTCTAACTTTCAGTTCCTGAAGGCTAGGTGCAAAGTTACTGTGTGTGAGGGCACCCCTGCACTAGCAGAGGTGCCCCCACGTTGTCCAGGACCAATTTCCCGGACTTCATGAGTGGGGGGGACGCCATTATAAGTGTGCACTACATATAGGTCAATACATATTTGTAGCTTCACATTGGTAACTAAAAATATGGCCATGTGAGGTGTCTAGGATTGAGAAATTGTACCTCCAATCTGATTCTGGTATTTGGGGGGGGGGGGCAATATCATGCACCCTTGGGGCTCCACCATGGAACCCCAGTACTGCCATATCAGCCTTCTGAGGTTTTCCCTGCAGCCCCAGCTGCTGCCACCTCACAGACAGGCTCTGCCCTCCTGGTGCTTGAGCAGCTCAATCCCAGGAAGGCAGAACAACGCATTTCCTTTAGGAGAGGGGTGGTACACCCTCTCCCTTTTGAAATAGGTTTTACAGGCATGGGAGAAGTATCATCCCAGACCATCTGGAAATGCTTTGAAGGGCACAAACAGTGCCCTCTTTCCATAATCCAGCCTACACCGGTTCAGGGACCCCAGTCCCTGCTCTGGCACAAAACTCGACAAAGGAAAGGGGCTCCTGTTCTTCCTGGACTCTTCATCTGTTCTTGGACTTGGTCTCCTCCCTTCACAGGTCTTTAGGTCCAGGAATCCATCGTTGGTGTCTTGCAGTCTTGCTTGGTTTTTGCATAATGCTTCATCACAACTCCTAGTGTGTTCCTTAGGAAACTTGCGGTACTTTACTCCTGTTTTCCTGGGCTCTGGGATGGGGTACTTTACTTACCTTTGGTGTTTTCTTTTCCTCGCGGCTGTAAAATCGATGCAACCCCAGTTCAGCGCTACTTCACCGTTGCCATGCATCCGGATTTTCCAAGCAACGTCTCTGGGGGTCAAAATCTTCAACATCACCGCACGGACCAGAGGCTGCTTTTCCAGAAATCGACACATCCCTTCCCTGTGAGGAAAGAATTACTCAGTGGAGAATGAATCAATGCACTGCCTCACTTGCGAGTAAGAAATCGATGCATCGGTTACTTTTCCAACACACTCTCTAACCTGTGACTTTATTTTTGACACATACCTGATACTTTGTGTTAAAACAACACATCCACTGATTCCTATGGATTAAGACTCTTTTTACTTTAAAATTTGATGTCTTCATTTGTGTATGTTGGATTTTTGTTGTTTTGGTCTTTTTTGATTTAGCTAAATATTGGCTATTTTTCTAACTTAGCGTGGAGTACTTTTGTGGTGTTTTCACTGCTTTACTGTATGTGTTTGTGCAAATACTTTAAACATTGCCTCTAAAATAAGCCTGACAGCTTGTGCCAATCTACCAAGGCAGTAAGGAGGCGTTATATGAGCTGTGTATCTCCCTTACCCTGACTAGAGTGAGGGTCCCTAATGGGACAGGGTGTAACTGACTGCCAACTAGAGACCTCGTTTCTAACATTGATGGCAGCAGTGGGATAGGACTTGTATATGTACTTGACACACAGTGATTGGTGTACACATACTGTTTTTCTCTTGGATTTTTGCTTTTCTTCTTGTCCATGTTTTGCTTTGCACCTTTGAGCCTTATCCACAAACATGTCTCCGTCTGGGGAACCATCAGCAGTTACTACAAATGTGGTGTTTGAGCTGGAGAAGTTGGAGGGTTATACAGTAGTCCAGCTCAAGCAGTTTTGCAAGAAGTTCAAGTACCCAATCAAAACCTCTACCAAGAAGGAGGAGCTTCTAAAGGCACTAAAGACCTGGTTGGCCGCAAAAGAGACATGCCAATTTGATAGATAACCAGGACCTGCCTGGAGGGAGGGCCTCCACGGCAGGCAGCAGTGTTTCTTCTAAGGGTCTGACCAGGGAGGAAGTGGGGTACAGACTGTAGGAAAGTACCATCTTTCTTGTCATGTTAACCCCATTTTTACCTGTATGTCAGTATGTTTTTGCCTGTCTCACTGGGATCCCGCTGGTCAGGACCCCAGTACTCATAGTTTATGGCCTAATGTGTGTGTTGTCAGTAATGCTTAACTGTGTACTGAGGCTCTGCTAACCAGAACCTCAGTGCTTATGCTCTCTCTGCTTCTAAATTTGTCACTATAGGCTAGTGACTTTATTTACCAATTTCAATTGGGACACTGGCCCCCCTAATAAGTCCCTACTATATGGTACCTAGGTACTCAGGGCATTGGGGTTCCAGGAGATCCTTATGGGCTGCAGCATTTCCTTTGCCACCCATCAGAAGCTCAAACAAACCCTTTCACAGGACTGCCATTGCAGCCTGCGTGACATAGTTCACACATTATTTCACAGCCATTTTCACTGCACTTAAGTAACTTATAAGTCACCTATATGTCGAGCCTTCATTTACTGAAGGTTAGGTGCAAGGTTACTAAGTGTGAGGGCACCCTTGGACTAGCATATGTGCCCCCCACGCAGTCCAGGGCCAATTCCCCGGACTTTGTAAGTGCAGGGACGCCATTACATGTGTGCACTACATATAGGTCAATAACTATATGTAGCTTCACAATGGCAACCCCGAATGTGAGGTTTCTGGGATTATGGAATTGTCCCCCATTCCAAATATGGTATTGGGGAGCCAATTCCATGCATCCTGGAGGCTCCACCGTGGACCCCCAGTACTGCCAAACCAGCTCTCTGAGGCTTGCACTGCAGCTACAGCTGCTGCCACCTCACAGACGGGGTTCTGCCCTCCTGGGGTCTGGGCAGCTCAGTCCGAGGAAAGCAGAACAAAGCATTTCCTTTGGGAGGAGTGTGTTACACCCTCTCCCTTTGGAAATAGGTGTTTCAGGCTTGGGAGGGGTAGTCTCACAGAGCCTCTGGAAATGCTTTGGAGGGCACAGATGGTGCCCTCCTTGCATAAGCCAGTCTACACCGGTTCAGGGATCCCCAGCCCCTGCTCTGGTGCGAAACTGGACAAAGGAAAGGGGAGTGACCACTCCCCTGTCCATTACCACCCTAGGGGTGGTGCCCAGAGCTCCTCCAGCGTGTCCGAGACTTCAGCTATCTTGTTTTCCAAGGTGTGGGGACACTCAGGAAGCCTCTGAGTGGCCAGTGCCAGCAGGTGACGTCAGAGACCCATCCTGATAGGTCCATACCTGATAAGGTAGCCAATCCCCCTCTCAGGGCTATTTAGGGTCTCTCCTGTGGGTTTCTCTTCAGATTCTGCTTGCAAGTTTCCATCCGGAATCCTCAGCAACCACTGCTTCATCCTCTGACCTTGGATCAACCGCAGACTGCTCCAGGAAATGCTGCAACTGCAACAAAGTATCCAGAAAGGCTACTTCTCCTCTGCATCTTCAGCTCCAGCCAGCAACTGCAACGGTTTCCATGGTGTGCATGCTCTGGGGACTCCCTGTCTTCACCCTGCACCAGAAAGATCGAAGAAATCTCCAGAGGAATGACGAAGTCACTTCCATACTCCAGCAGGCACCTTCTAAGACGACAACCGGTTCTCTTGGACTCCTCTCCTGGCGACGAGCGTGATGCTTGAAACACAGGTCGTGGACCCCTTCGACATAGACTGTCCTAAGTGTAGGAGGCTGGACTGGCTTGTAGTGAGTACCAAGGGGTACTTACACCTTGCACCAGGCCCAGGTATCCCTTATTAGTGTATAGGGTGTCTAGCAGCTTAGGCTGATAGATAATGGTAGCTTAGCAGAGCAGCTTAGGCTGAACTAGGTGACGTGTGAAGCTACTACAGTACCACAAGTGTCACTTGCACAATATCATAAGAAAACACAATACACAGTTATACTAAAAATAAAGGTACTTTATTTTTATGACAATATGCCAAAGTATCTCAGAGTGTACCCTCAGAGTGAGGATAGCAAATATACACAAGTTATATGTAAACAGTACTAAAAATATGCAGTATAGTCTTAGAAAACAGTGCAAACAATGTATAGTTACAATAGGATGCAATGGGGAAACATAGGGATAGGGGCAACACAAACCATATACTCCAAAAGTGGAATGCGAACCACGAATGGACCCCAAACCTATGTGACCTTGTAGAGAGTCGCTGGGACTATTAGAAAATAGTGAGGGTTAGAAAAATAGCCCACCCCAAGACCCTGAAAAGTGAGTGCAAAGTGCACTAAAGTTCCCCCAAGGACAAAGAAGTCGTGATAGAGGAATAATGCAGGAAAGACACAGACCAGCAATGCAACAACAATGGATTTCCAGTCGGGGGTACCTGTGGAACAAGGGGACCAAGTCCAAAAGTCACAAGCAAGTCGGAGATGGGCAGATGCCCAGGAAATGCCAGCTGTGGGTGCAAAGAAGCTTCTACTGGACAGTAGAAGCTGAGGATTCTGCAGGAACGAAAAGGGCTAGAGACTTCCCCTTTGGTGGACGGATCCCTCTCGCCGTGGAGAGTCGTGCAGAAGTGTTTTCCCGCCGAAAGAACGCCAACAAGCCTTGCTAGCTGCAAATCGTGCGGTTAGCGTTTTTGGGTGCTGCTATGGCCCAGCAAGGACAAGGATGTCGCAAATTGCGTCAGGAGAGAGAGGGGACGTCGAGCAAGACAAGGAGCCCTCTCAGCAGCAGGTAGCACCCGGAGAAGTGCCAGAAACAGGCACTAAGAGGATGCGTGAAACGGTGCTCACCCGAAGTTACACAAAGGAGTCCCACGTGTCTGGAGACCAACTTAGAAAGTCGTGTAATGCAGGTTAGAGTGCCGTGGACCCAGGCTTGGCTGTGCACAAAGGATTTCCGCCGGAAGTACACAGGAGCCGAAGTAGTTGCAAAAGACGCGGTTTCCAACAATGCAGTCTGGCGTGGGGAGGCAAGGACTTACCTCCACCAAACTTGGACTGAAGAGTCACTGGACTGTGGGAGTCACTTGGACAGAGTTGCTGGATTCAAGGGACCGCGCTCGTCGTGCTGAGAGGAGACCCAAGGGACCGGTAATGCAGCTTTTTGGTGCCTGCGGTAGCAGGGGGAAGATTCCGTCGACCCACGGGAGATTTCTTCGGAGCTTCTAGTGCAGAGAGGAGGCAGACTACCCCCACAGCATGCACCACCAAGAAAACAGTCGAGAAGGCGGCAGGATCAGCGTTACAGAGTTGCAGTAGTCGTCTTAGCTACTTTGTTGCAGTTTTGCAGGCTTCCAGCGCGGTCAGCAGTCGATTCCTTGGCAGAAGGTGAAGAGAGAGATGCAGAGGGACTCTGATGAGCTCTTGCATTCGTTATCTAAAGTTTCCCCAGAGACAGAGACCCTAAATAGCCAGAAAAGAGGGTTTAGCTACCTAGGAGAGAGGGTAGGCAACTAACACCTGAAGGAGCCTATCAGAAGGAGTCTCTGACGTCACCTGGTTGCACTGGCCACTCAGAGCAGTCCAGTGTGCCAGCAGCACCTCGGTATCCAAGATGGCAGAGGTCTGGAGCACACTGGAGGAGCTCTGGACACCTCCCAGGGGAGGTGCAGGTCAGGGGAGTGGTCACTCCCCTTTCCTTTGTCCAGTTTCGCGCCAGAGCAGGGCTAAGGGGTCCCCTGAACCGGTGTAGACTGGCTTATGCAGAATTGGGCACATCTGTGCCCAAGAAAGCATTTCCAGAGGCTGGGGGAGGCTACTCCTCCCCTGCCTTCACACCATTTTCCAAAGGGAGAGGGTGTAACACCCTCTCTCAGAGGAAGTCCTTTGTTCTGCCATCCTGGGACAAGCCTGGCTTGACCCCAGGGGGGCAGAAACCTGTCTGAGGGGTTGGCAGCAGCAGCAGCTGCAGTGAAACCCCAGGAAAGGCAGTCTGGCAGTACCAGGGTCTGTGCTACAGACCACTGGGATCATGGAATTGTGCCAACAATGCCAGGATGGCATAGAGGGGGCAATTCCATGATCTTAGACATGTTACATGGCCATATTCGGAGTTACCATTGTGAAGCTACATATAGGTAGTGACCTACATGTAGTGCACGCGTGTAATGGTGTCCCCGCACTCACAAAGTCCGGGGAATTGGCCCTGAACAATGTGAGGGCACCTTGGCTAGTGCCAGGGTGCCCTCACACTAAGTAACTTTGCACCTAACCTTTACCAGGTAAAGGTTAGACATATAGGTGACTTATAAGTTACTTAAGTGCAGTGTAAAATGGCTGTGAAATAACGTGGACGTTATTTCACTCAGGCTGCAGTGGCAGGCCTGTGTAAGAATTGTCAGAGCTCCCTAAGGGTGGCAAAAGAAATGCTGCAGCCCATAGGGATCTCCTGGAACCCCAATAGCCTGGGTACTTCAGTACCATATACTACGGAATTATAAGGTTGTTCCAGTAAGCCAATGTAAATTGGTAAAATTGGTCACTATCCTGTCAGTGACAATTTGAAAGAAATGAGAGAGCATAACCACTGAGGTTCTGATTAGCAGAGCCTCAGTGAGACAGTTAGGGGGTGATTCTGATTCTGGCGGGCGGCAACTTCATCCAGCATTTCCCTCACGAAGACGCTCACATTGGTATACCACCTGCAGCCTTATCGAGCTGAAATTTACCTTCTCAGAACATTTTTCTTCATAATTCATCTAACTCTTTGGGTAAGTTCCGACCAGGCATAATCCACTCTGTGTATCCGACCTGCGCTCCATCGTGGTCTGCCATATTTTTCGACTTTGACTTGGTCTCACATGACTTGCTGTCCACAATTGGCACTTTGATTTTTAGGCACTAGTTTTTACTAAAACCTTTAAAAACTCATAATCCTGGTTCTACTGATTGTTTTTTTTTTTGTTTTGATATCAATTTATTGAAATTTACTCTATTTTTCTAAATTGTTAGAGACTTTTCTTGTGTTGTGTTTTCACTTTATTACTGTTTGTGTGCTGCATAAATACTTTAGACGTTGCCTCTAAGTTAAGTCTGACTGCTTTTAAATCAATCTACCAAGAGTTAAGCACAGGTTAATTTAGTGACTTTTTTTGTTTCACCCTGCCAGAGACTGTGGCTGTATCTTGACCAGGGCTCACACCCCAGTCAACTAACAACCCAATTTCTCCCAATCAGGAACTAGAGAAATACCTTTGTTGTTATTTAACAAATCAAACTTTTCAAGTGGAACACCTCTGATTATCACAATTTTGTTATAATGATGCTTTCCATTCCTCTACAAATAGATCACCATTTTTAGTTTACAAGCTGTTATTGTTACATGCAAATGAATATTTCGACCTCAAGGTCACAGGTTCAAATCCCGGGGGGTCCACTCAGCCTTTCATCCAAAAATTCTGAGGTCGATAAAATGAGTACCATTGAGTTGGGTAACAATAAACATCTGTTATTCAGCGCCTAGATACCTACGGGTTATGTGTGCTTTACAAATACACATTATGTTATGTTAGAATACTACTAAACCTTCAGAGACAGTAAGAATAGAAAATATTCAACAGGAGTGGAAAATACTTGAGTAACAAATAAAATTTGCCAAGAAAAGGTAGAGGAAACAGGTAGATGAGAAAAGATATAAGGCTCCGCCATATGTTCCCGGATCAAAGGTGTGGCTCTCTACTAAGTATCTCTGCCTTCATGGAAAGAGAAAAAATCTTATTCAAATATATTGGTCCATATAAGGTACAAAAATGTATTCACCCGGTGGCCGTGAAGCTGGCTGTTCCTTCTTTTCTGACAATGCACCCTATATTTCATGTTTCCTTTTTAAAACCTGTTATTCCAGGAACTTGATTTAATTTTGCACCTCTTCCAGTCCTTCAAGATTCATAACCTGAGTATGAGATTCAAAACATTTTAGATCCTCATAAGGTACAAGGATCTTTGCAGTATTGTATTGACTGGTCCAGAGGAATAATATTGGCACTCAGCGACTCAAATACATGCCCCATACTTGTTGAAACTCTTTTATTGTAGGTACCTTCTTAAACCATCCCCTGAGACTCGGCTGTGAGGAGAAGGTACTATAATAAATTAAGATTCTTTGTTGGCTGTTTTAAGAAATTAAGTGTTGAAAAGGTTTACTAAGTATCGTCTGTTTTAGTTAAGATGATTTCCTTTATGAAACTTTCCAGCAAGAAACTAATTCTCGAATACCAGCTAACGGATTGTCTCCGGAGAAGTAGTCACATCAGCATTAAAAGGAAATGCAACACTGAACTACTACACAGGTTCAAGTGCTTTTTAGAAGTCTGGCCTAGTTTTTGCTGGTGCAGTGACATGTTATGGTAAAAGCTCTTGGGAACGTGAACACAACGCTTCCAAAACTATCCAGTTTAGTGCAAGCATGTATAGTGATATTTGGTGTGAAAACATTAAGGGTGGTTAATTTCAGCTGCTTGACTGGAAGACTTTGCAAACGTCAAGTAAGAAGATTTCAAACAGCGTTTATTTTTTCTTTTGTATTTACAAGTTTTCATTAGAGTTTGAAGATTTCAAACAGAGTTATTAGAACCTGTAATGAGAAATGGAAAAATAACTTTGAAAGCTTTGTTGTTTTTTTTGGATGGAAACAAGATCCTTTGCTTTGGATATTATTTAAGTGCATGCATTATTTGTGTGAAAGTGACTGCAACCTGGGACGAGTTTAATTTTATGTATGTTTATTTTTGAATCCCTGGCAAGTCATTGAGCTTAATTTTTGGTTGGACTTATTAATCAGATTTTTATGAAAAAAGGTAAAAGGTGGCAGGAGAAGAAAAATGTTAATGCAATTACAACACTCTGTTCTTTCCTTCCTTTGTTTTAAGCAAATGTGTTTTATTTTAAAAGAGTTTACTGGGAATAATATTTATATTTTTGTTGCAGGGAGTCTGCTTTTCCAGAACGGTGCCTTAGGACAACAGAACATCAGAATGTAGGGGCTGTGCCACTTCTGCCAAATCAGTAGTGTCATACTAAAATACCTGACTAGCTCACAGTGCCTTACTTGCCCTTCTAACCTTACAGAGTGACAAGTAATTGTGGCAAACCAAAAGGCACAGCACTCTATCCCCCTCTCAGGGAACAGTGAAAAAAACAAGTCAGTCCTTTTCGTACATAATCTCAGTCACACATATCCATAGCAACAGTAAAAAAGAGACAGTGAAGTTTACAATATATGTAAACCCAGTTTACCCAGGCTTCATGCCCCAGAAGGCATGTATTCCACAAATGAGTCAGTTCTGCTAGTAACCTCCTCTCTAGAAGTAAACACTACGGGACCTAATTTATAAGGTAAGCTTGTTACAGTGAAAAGCTACTGTGTAATGTCTATGGGAGCCTGACAATGATTGCTGAATGGACAGAAAACACCTGCCATTTGTTGTGCCCACTGAGCAGTCAGAGAATGTACAGACAGAATCTGTGGCAAGTGGCTGAACAACAAGTGACATAACAGTGTGTTTCAAAACAATGACACAAAAGACAAAATGTGCAATGTACGACAGTGCAAAGCAAAGACGTGATTTCTAGAGAGCTACAAAATGAAGAATATCTATAGTGAGTCCATGAATAGGCCTCATGACATTTTGTAACAGAGTGCAGGCGGCCAAAAAAGTTCAGATAGCATTAAGGTTAGTGGCAGGAGCCTTTATGTTATAAATATCTGAAGTAATTGGTGTATTTTTAGTTCCTAAGTAACCAACCCTTGTCTTTTGCTACAGTGAACAATTGGCCACTGTATCTCTTCCCATACCCTTTTGTTCATGGGCCTGCTTTACTCAAATCAACCATTGGGTAGGAGTCGCAGAGGGACAAGAAGTGAAATATTCCACAGTCATCCATGATCCCCCTGCGGTTGAGCTCAGGTATTTGTGTGAATTCATGACAGTGGTAGAGACAGGACTACGTCCAGAAAATCTCTGAAGAGCTTTTAGCAAGGGGTTGCTTATTAACCTTTCCTGAGCACTGCCGTTTGGTGGATTTTAGGGGAAAAGAGGTATGCCAGGAGATTCTGTTACTGCAGGTGAAAGACTTTACAGACAGGACATGCCCTTTTGTATGTCTCTGATTGTGACTTCAGGAAGGCTGATGACACCCAGGTGTCAAGGCTTCACTCTTCATTGTGCCCATGTTTTGTATACTCCAGCTTGCAACCAACATCATGACTACCTGCTGTGAGAGCCAGAACCTTTGCGCAAAGGCTATGTCTGCATCATAGCCAGAAAATTAAATTTGAAAGGGAACCACCTCAAACCGGGTCAAGTACCTTAGACACTGGATCCACATACCCCATCCAAACTACCTGACATTGTTTAAGATACCAGTTCTTCTTGACCAAGTTTGGGAGTGTTCTGCAGTTTACACAAATAGTTGTGTGACAAAGGCTGGTGTTTGCAGGATAGCCAATCTCCCAGTGGTGAGGGGACCTCACCTAATGTCTGTTCAACCTTCTGGACTTTCTAGAGAAACTGTGGTTCTGCCTATAGCCTAGAAAGCTGCCTCCCTGATCTAAGACAGAAACAGAGTGCCTGACTTGCAGCAGGAGAGGCTGTCAAAGTGGAGAAGCTCAGATGTGTTCCTGGTGGTGGAGCACACAGAATTTCCATTTGGGAGTGTGCCCAGTGCTGACCCAAGTGGATTGGGGTCACCTGGCCTCTCTCCTGTTCATTTCTGGAAATACTAGAAGTGACATCATCTTTAAGTAGCAGAGTGCCACCTGGTATCTCTGTTGTCACATAAAGGGCCTATTTGACACTGCATGTGAGATGTGCACACACATTTCATCTCGACTGAAGCAAAGGACTGCCCTGACGGTCCAGAAACCACGACTGCCAATGTAAAATGTCCCCTTCAGTAGTGCCACAAGTGGCATTTAGGTCATATGCTGAGTTACCACTATAACCCTGAACCTGTTGCCAGAGGACTCTGTTATGTGACTACAGCAATGCTGAACATTGCTCTGCATGGACAGGTAACACAAGGCTGTGTAAGAAAGACTGAGAGATTGCATTTTGCCTTGTAATTGCATGATCAAATACAGCATGAGTGCTGCAACAAACTACTTAGGAAGATACAATTTGAAGTGACTGGGATGAACAGCATATTTTTATGTCTGTTAAAGGACTGTTCAGTTCCGAGTTGTTAACCCTACACTACCTCCCTTAGAAGCGTTTGACTGCTTGCCCTTGTTACTATCAGTCAAGTCTCAAAGGAGTGTACTTGTCCCAGTTTTCAGAGACATATTAGAAGTGAGCACAGAATACCCTAAGCAAGCAACACTAGGCACAACCATTGAGGCACATTAGCCCTGGTCTGCCCTGTGGCCCTCTAAATAGGGTCTGACCAGCAGTAAACAGACAAAACATGATGGGAGGAATGTTTGCAATAAGTCTAACCACTGGCAATCGCTTGAGGTAGCATTCTAATCCACTGTTCTTTGCCCACCATACCACCTTAGATTAGACCCAGCCATATCTAACTCAATCTTTGCCTACTGCGACATTATCAGCACAGCCTCAACTGCCAAAGCAGAATCTGAACACAAGCAACCCAAGATTTCATCCTTATTTGGCCTCTTCACTTGTGTAACTTCTTTCTAGTGGCACAGTGAGCAAGATACCCGCATCTAGATACACTCTTGGCCACTTGGGGAGTTATATCAAACACACAAAAAGTGACAGAGGGTGCTTGCAATATGTCTAACCCCTGATAATTGCTTGGGTAGCATTCCAAAATGTTGTTCTTTCGCACACCATGCCACCTCAGATTAGACCCAGACATATGCAAATCAGTCTTGGTCCTGCTCTAATAGGAAAGGCTCAGCCTGAACTTTCAAGGCAGGTCCTCTCTGAAACTTAACAAAAGCATCCGAAGTCAGGTTTTAGCTTGATTGTGCCCCGTCTGTATGCTGTTGCTTGGTTCTAGTGGCATAGGCAGTGACACTGGAAAACTAACAAACAGATTCTATGGTACTGTCATTAAGGTTCTGATGCTCTGACATAAAACCTGGAAAATTACACAACAGAGAAACACTACCACACTTGGGTGGGGGAGACATTGGGTACTGACCTCTGGTTACAGACATGGGTTACTGACACAAGTACACTGATATAGGGACACAGTCACTCAAAGTGTTATTGGCACAGTAATATGGACATTCAGCACTGCACCAATATCACAGTGGTCCTGCCCGGGTACACAGAAACTGACTGGAACACTAACACAGTTACAGAGACATTAAGGCTAAGATTGGGTCATTGACATTGGAATGCTGACATTGGTACTTGGACAAAGGCACAGAGCAATTGCCGTGGAGACATTAATACCACAACTGCAACACCAGAGCACTGATACTAGGCAGTAGTAGATAGGCGGGAAAAAATAGTCTCTAACAAGCATGCTGCAACATAGGCCGGGAAACAAACATTTTTGTCACTGACACAGCACCTAAGACTGGCATTGAGACAGTGATCTTGGAACATTGCTAATGCTGAGACATTGGTACAAGGGCATCAATATCGGGGTGCTGCCACAGGGATGCTATGAATCACAAACACTGAAGATACTGTGGATGAGGCATACCTAAGTGTACATTTTTACATTTTCTGCATTAGTACCTCACAGACTGTCATCGTCTCAGTATTTAAGTCATTCTGTATCACCAATGTAACTTAATCTTCTCATTCCAGCTGTCAGCATTCTTACTTTATTGTGTACATCATTTTTGTTAGAAGGACAACTAATTAAAAAAACTAAAAATAGTCCAGCTAAGTACATTTAAGGTGGAACATCTCTGAATTGTTTACAGTTTAAACACAGAGAAGGATCTCTAATTTGAGAATGGTGACGCCAACTCAATTATGCACTATCATAATTATACACTAATTTGTAGCTGATTGAGGAAGTAATTAAGAGGGTCACATGGAAGTTGACATGTTTGAAGTAAGTCTGATTAGACCGCTACCTAATACAAGAACAGTGCAATATCAGCAGAGAAAGTGCCCACAGCACATATGCTGAACCTAAATTACACAATGCTGTTGTGCAGTGTTTCT
Source organism: Pleurodeles waltl (assembly GCF_031143425.1). Classification (NCBI taxonomy): domain Eukaryota; kingdom Metazoa; phylum Chordata; class Amphibia; order Caudata; family Salamandridae; genus Pleurodeles; species Pleurodeles waltl. The sequence continues at coordinate 379,394,858 of NC_090445.1, forward strand.
TCAAAGCTGTACATTTGCATACTGTTAAGTACAGAGTATATTTTGAAATTAATTATAGGAACTGTAAATCGGGTTACCATCATTTGAACTAATACTGTTTTCATGTGACCAGAGACCAAATTGGTGTTCATTCGTCAATTTGGGATTGGCAGTAAAGCAGTAGAAAGGGAACTACAGGCCCATCCCCCTCCTACCTTATCTGACCAAAGTCTTTAAGAAACCAATCAACTAATGACTCACCGACCACTTCAGCAACCACTAACTCCTCAACGCCATGCTGTTTGGATTCCCAACCACAGTACAAAACAGCAATCATCACCAACGCAGTCTACATTCTCATAATCCTTGCCAGAGGTGACAAGGCAAGTCCCTCATTCTCTTGGACCTCTCTTCAGCAATTGACATGGTCTCACAACCTATCCTCATCAGGCGCCTGACTGAGATTTGCATCCAGGGACCTACTGTACATTGGATCTGCTCCATACTTCAGGATAGAGCACAAGCTGTAACCCTGGCACTTTACTCCTCAGAAGCCCACAAACTCATCTGTGGAGTGACTCAAGGTTCATTGCTCAGCCCCACCCTGTTCAATGCATACATGATTCCTCTGGCCAACGTCATTCGCACACATTAACATCCTCTCTTGAGGGACGTGGCTGGCAGGATGGCCAATCGGAAGCACTAGAAGAGTGCTCTCGGCCCCGGCATCTCAATCCTTGAATATCCTGCCACCCCAGGCCCCCGCGGACACCGTCAAAATGGTTGGAGGAGTCTTTGGGATTGGGGTGGGGGCGTGACGAGTGGAGAACAGCACCGCGATTGTGCAGAAAGGGAGTGCACATGGAGTGCGCCTGACCCTAAGATGGCGGCTGCAATCGCGGCGATGAACTGGGCTGACAGCTGCTGAACGCAGCGCTAGAGCAATGGAACCTGGAGAAGGCGGCCCCGGTGAAAAGATCACCTGCAGTGAAGAGCTGGATGTGATTTCTTCACCGCGTCCCCTATGTATAGTGGGCAGAGCTGGCTGTGGGGCTCCCCCCAGGCCGGGAGACCCACGGAGGAGGCCTGGAAACAGTAGGTGTGCAGCTTGGTGGCGCCAGCGGGGGTGCTTCTGGCGGGAGACCAGCCTTGTGGTGGATGGTGCGAAGAGGTGAGTGGGGCAAGCCTGCCCGCTTGACTGTCTGCTGAGGTGGGCGCCCTGTCTGCAGGAGTCCGATGAATGCAGAGCTGCACCAGAGTTGTAAGGGCAGTGTAGGCCCATTGCTGGACCAGGGATATGAGTGCTTGCACCCGGCCGCGACCCCATGACTGGATGGCTCTGCGCTGATTGGTCCCTAGGATGCGGGACTGGCCGGTTGGGAGGTTTCCCGACTACACCAGGGCGGAGCAGCTCTAAAGACAATCATATGCAGGTATTAAATGAAAATTTAAAGAACTGGGTTATACCTATGTGTTGCTGTATCCAGCCAAGTTGAAGGTTCTCCATGCAGGTCGCTCCCACTTCTTTCAGTCTCCTGAAGCAGTTTGGGACTGGTTGGAACACACTGATGGGACAGGAACATTGGAATCCTCGCAAGGGGAAGGTAGCGGGAGACATCGAGGGACAGCGGAGGTGCAGACCACTACACGCAGAAATAACAGACGCCACCGCACCGACCGTGGAGGCAGAGTGATTGTACACCCGGATGGCACCCTGAGTCTTGACTGTAGGAGGCAAGAGTGCGAGGAGGCTAAGCTGCTAGTTCAGTCTGTCACGTCAGAGGCGTCCTCACGATCCAGGTCCCCGTGTGGCACAGATAGACTGTCTTTAGAAACAGATAATGCAGGCACCTGAGGGATTTGGTGGAAGTTCAGAATTGGTCGGAGAGAGTTAGTCTTGTTTCAGGATTGGAGCTTATGTTCTCCTCTCTTTTGGCTCTTCTTCCTCTTCCTTACCCCCCTCTCCTCTATGTCCTTCTACCTTTTGGTGTTGGGGGAGCAGGGGACTGGGACGGAAACTAGACTTGAGGCTGAGACAGTGAGGTGTGTCGGTGATACCCCCCCTGTTATTGTTCAGCTTTTTGGGTATAGTGTGTGCGTGGTTCCGATGATCTGCGTGTGGTGGGAGTGTCGGTACTCAGTCCGATTGCTTTCCCTTTCTTCTGGGCACTAGAGGAGATAGCAGGGTACACACACAGATGGGCAGACACTAGTTGCGGGAGGTGTCTACCCGGGGTGGGATGGGGAATTGTATGTGAGTTCTAGTTGGAGTTGGAGTTCTGTTTTTGACACTGGGAATACTGAAGGCACTATACGGAAGAAGAATGGAATTACACTATTGCACGTAGACTGAGCCGGTGGACTGCGGTGGGAGGGCTGCAGTTGTGGGGGGGGGCAGGTGGTCAGGAGCTGAGGAGTTGCGTGTGTGTTGGCACAGATTATGGCCTGTACCCTAACGCATATAGTTACATGGAATGTTAGAGGGCTGAACTCCTTTGTGAAGCGCTACAGAGTACATACATATCTTAGACGGCTTGGTGTGTATATTTCTCTCCTACAGGAGATGCACCTGTTGGAGAATGAAGCGCAAAAAGTACAGAAAAAGTGGCGGGGTCAGCTTTATTCGGCAACATATTCATCCTACGTCAGAGGGGCATCTATTTGGGTTGCCCCTGGAACTCCCTTTAAATTAAAAAGTCTAATGGCCGATGTGCAAGGCCGATACATATTCTTGCACAAGTTATGAGATGGCCAAGAGATCTGCATTTAAATATTTATGCCCCTAACACAGATGATGCGGAGTTCTATCAACGGCTCCAACAAGAATTAATACCTTACATAGGGTTGCCCATCATTTGGGCGGGTGATTTTAATTGTGTCTTAGACGGTACTCTAGATAGGGACCCGCCAAAGACGGGCACTAAGACGTATATGACTGCCAATATATGAGACATTATGAGGAACCTACACTTCGTAGATGTGCAGAGAGAAATGCATCCCACATCCAAAACATTTTCTTGTTACTCACCTACACATGGGGCATATAGCAGACTAGATAGATTTCTCCTTGCCAATGATGGCACACTTGACATCCGCCGGGTTGTTTACCAGGTCAGATTCCTATCAGACCATGCTCCCCTGCTATTGGAATGTGAGACACACATACCCAAACCAGCGATCCCCCTATGGCGTTTGAGACCTGAACTACTTAACGACACTGAATATAAAAGAGATCTTCAGGATGTGCTGAATGGATATTTAAGTGCGAATTGGGGCATGACCAGGACCCATGCCATAGAATGGGAGGCCCTAAAAGTAGTCATCAGAGATGAAAGTCTTAGTAAATCATATGGTATCAGGAAAAAGCTAGACCATGAGCTCATGCAACAGGAAGACCCCTTGGCGGCCCTGCAGGGTCAAGTGGACAATGGCGACGCATCGGTACGTGGTAGAATAGAGGACCTTTGGGGTAGGCTGGATAATCATGTCCGCCGGGATTTTAGACATCGATTGTTTCGGGAAGGGGACCGTTCAGGCGTATGTTGGCTTGGCTCCTATGGCAGGAATGTCCTATCCCCATCATCCTGACCCTTCGCAGACTTTCTTGGGAAAAGATTTCAGGACAGTTACGAGTGAATTTACATCTGCAAGAGCACTTGAGGAATATCTATGCCTCACCGCAGAGCGTAGGTGGTTCTCGGATGCATGAGTACCTAGATAGACTCCGGATGCCCCGCCTTACTGATGCTCAGGTTGGGGAGCTGGTGAGGGAGGTGTCGTTGGAGGAGCTACAGGAGGCATTGGGGGGTATGGCATCTGGGAAAGCACCTGGCCCAGACGGGATACCGTTGAATTTTACCAAACATATTCTACAGTGGTTTTTCCCCATTGGACATACTTCATGAGGCACGGAGTGAAGGCTTCTTGCCAGAGCATATGAGAGAAGCATTGATAGTTATGTTACCGAAACCAGAGAAAGATGTTGAGGACCCGGGCTCCTATAAGACCGATGTCCATGCTTAACGTTGATGTTAAATTGCTAGCAAAGGTACTGGCGACTCGATTAAGTTGAGTGGTGGCACATTTAGTGCAGGGAGATCAATGAGGATTCATACTATATAATGTAGGAGACTCGTGACTCTCCACTCCACGCAACACTGGAGGCCTTAGATATAGAGAAGGCATTTGGTACTTTATCCTGGGAATACCTATGGGAGGTGATGCGCAGGATGGGCATAGGTCCGACTTCCTATCATGGGTGCGTCTGTTGTATGCAGCACTTCGGGTGCAGGTGCGTACAGGGGCGATAGTGTCAGACTCCTTTACTATCGAACGGGACACGCAGCAGGGATGCCCCTTGTCGCCACTGTTCTTAGCATTGGCCATGGAGCCCCTGGCCATACAGCTGCGGACTGGTCTGGATAGGTGGGGCATCAGAGTAGGGATGAGAACACACATTATATCACTGTATGCAGATGATGATGTAGTGTACGTTATAGACCCAGAACAGTCGGTCCCTCTCTTGCTAAGTATGATGGATGTTTTTGGTCAGTTATCGGGCCTCCGAGGTAACCAACGGAAGACAGTGTTTTTCCCTATGGTGACTCTAGTAGGTAGGGTCTCCATGTTTGCATACCTCCTGTAAGATAATGTCTCGGTCTTTATAGTTGAGAAACTTGGCTATAATCATTCTTGGAGGGGCTCCCAGTGGCGGAGGCGGAGCTAAGGCTCTGTGTGCACGCTCCACTATTAGACATATAGGTGACTTATAAGTTACTTAAGTGCAGTGGTAATTGCTGTGAAATAATGTGGAAGTTATTTCACGCAGGCTGCAGTGGCAGGCCTGTGTAAGAGTTGTCAGAGCTCCCTATGGGTGGCAAAAGAAATGCTGCAGCCCATAGGGATCTCCTGGAACCCCAATACCCTGGGTACCTCAGTAAACAACATATATACAGTGAAATATGGGGGTAACATGCCAGGCAAGATGGTACTTTCCTACACAACCCCCCCCCCCCCCCAAACGAAGGACAATAAGACTAGCCATGACTTGATGAGTCTTCATTGTCTAAGTGGAAATATGTGGAGAGTCCATCTGCATTGGAGTGGTGCAGAGCACATGGCCTGTTTGAGCTCCTCAAAAGCTATCTGACAGCTAGCTGTCCACAATACCTTTTTAGGCAACTTTTTACTAGTGAGATCATTAAGAGGGGCTGCTATGGAGCCATAGGGGGTCATTCTGACCCCGGCGGTCATGGACCGCCGGGGCCAGGGTTGGCGGGAGCACCGCCAACAGGCTGGCGGTGCCCCGCAGGGCATTCTGACCGCGGCGGTTTGGCCGCGGTCAGATGCGGAAAACCGGCGGTCTCCCGCCGGTTTTCCGCTGCCCAAATGAATCCTCCATGGCGGCGCAGCTCGCTGCGCCGCCATGGAGGATTCTGACACCCCATACCGCCATCCTGTTCCTGGCGGTTCGCCCGCCAGGAACAGGATGGCGGTATGGGGTGCCGTGGGGCCCGTGGGGGCCCCTGCAGTGCCCATGCCAATGGCATGGGCACTGCAGGGACCCCCGTAAGAGGGCCCCACTTTGTATTTCATACGCGACGGGTGCCACTGCACCCGTCGCACCTTCCCACTCCGCCGGCTCAATTCTGAGCCGGCGTCCTAGTGGGAAGGGTGTTTTGCACTGGGCTGGCGGGCGGCCTTTTGGCGGTCGCCCGCCAGCCCAGTGCAAAACCCAAAATACCCTCAGCGGTCTTTCGACCGCGGAGCGGTATTTTGGAGGGGGAAGTCTGGCGGGCGGCGGAGCTTAGAATCACCCCCATAATTTTTAATGAATCTCCTGTAATACCCAGTGAGGCCTAAGAAGGCTCTAACCTGGGTCTGTGTTGTAGGGGGGAACCCAATCCATGATTGTCTGGATTTTCCCCTGCAGTGGTGCAGTCTGTTCCCCACCTACCAGGTGGCCCAGATAAACCACCTTTCCCTGCCCTATCTGGCACTTTGAGGCCTTGATAGTGAGTCCTGCCTTTTGCAGGGCCTCCAAAACTTTCCAAAGGTGGACCAGGTGCTCATCCCAGGTGGAGCTAAAGACAGCTATATCATCAAGATATGCTGCACGAAAAGCCTCCAACCCTTGCAGGACTGTGTTCACCAACCTCTGAAAAGTGGCAGGTGCATTATTCAAACCAAAGGGCATCATTTTAAATTGGTAGTGCCCTCTTATAGTTGAAAATGCAGTTTTAGGTTTAACATCCTCAGCCAATTTGATCTGCCAATACCCTGCAGTCAAATCAAAGGTGCTTAGATACTTGGCAGATGCCAATGTATCTATGAGCTCATCTGCCCTGGGTATAGGGTGAGCATCAGTTTTTGTTACCTGATTGAGACCTCTGTAGTCTACACAAAACCTCATCTCCATTTTTCCATCTTTTGAGTGAGGCTTTGGTACAAGCACTACAGGACTCGCCCATGGGCTTTCAGAAGTTTCAACCACTCCTAGATCAAGCATTTTCTGAACCTCTTGTTTTATGCAGTCCCTGACATGGTCAGGCTGCCTATATATTTTACTTTTGACAGGCAAGCTGTCTCCAGTATCAGTTGTGTGTTCGCACCAGGATGTGGTGCCTGGCACATTTGAAAAGAGTTCAGAAAATTGTCCAAGGAGATTTATGCAGTTGTCTTTCTGTTCTGCAGTCAGACAATCTGCCAAAACTACTCGCTCCACTAAAGCATCATTTTCAGTGGTGGAAAAGAGATCAGGGAGATGGTCACTCTCTTCTTCCCGTCCCTCATCTATTGCCATGAGCAGGGTGAGATCAGCCCTGTCATAGGGTTTTAGGCGGTTGATATGAATCACCCTAAGGGGACTCCTGGCAGTGCCCAGGTCTACCAGATAGGTAACCTCACCCTTTTTCTCAACAATTAGATGGGGTCCACTCCATTTGTCTTGGAGTGCTCTTGGGGCCACAGGCTCCAATACCCACACCTTCTGTCCTGGTTGGTACTAGATCAGAACAGCCTTCTGGTCATGCCATTGCTTCTGGAGCTCTTGGCTGGCCTGAAGGTTTTTACTGGCCTTTTTCATGTACTCAGCCATTCTGGATCGTAGGCCAAGTACATAGTCCACTATATCCTGTTTGGGAGCTTTTAAAGGTTGTTCCCAACCCTCCTTCACAAGTGTTAGTGGACCTCTTACAGGGTGTCCAAAGAGGAGTTCAAAGGGGCTGAAACCCACTCCTTTCTGGGGTACCTCCCTGTAAGCAAAAAGGAGGCAAGGTAACAGGACATCCTAACTCCTCCTGAGTTTTTCAAGGAGTCCCATTATCATACCTTTGAGAGTTTTATTAAACCTCTCTACCAGTCCATTAATCTGTGGATGATAAGGAGTGGTGAATTTGTAGGTTACACCACATTCCTTCCACATTGCTTTCAAGTATGGAGGCATAAAGTTGCTACCCCTGTCTGATACAACCTCTTTAGGGAAACCCACCCTGGAAAATATTCCCAGGAGGGCCTTTGCCACTGCAGGAGCTGTAGTGGTCCTTAGAGGAATTGCTACAGGATATCTTGTGGCATGGTCCACAACCACCAAGATAAACCTATTGCCTGAAGCAGTAGGAGGGTCAAGGGGGCCAACTATGTCAATCCCTACCCTTTCAAAGGGGACCCCAACCACAGGTAGTGGAATAAGGGGATCCTTTGGTGTGCCACCAGTCTTGCAACTGGCGTGGCAGGTCACACAAGACCTGCAAAAATCTTTAGTGTCCTCTGAAATCCTAGGCCAGTGAAACAGGGGGACAGGCCTTTCCCATGTTTTGATCTGGCCCAAATACCCAGCCAAGGGAATGTCATGTGCAAGAGTTAGGAGGAACTCTCTGTACTGCAGGGGAATGGCCAATCTCCTGGCTGCTACAGGTTTTGGGTCCCTTGCCTCAGTATACAAGAGGTTGTCTTCCCAGTAAACTCTATGTGAGTCACTGACATCCCCATTTTGCTGTTTGACAGCTTGTTGTCTGAGACCCTCTAATGTGGGACAGGTTTGCTGTGCCACACTCAGCTCTTCCCTGTCAGGTCCCCCCCCCCCCACCCAAAAGCTCAGCAGTGTCTGCTGCCAGCTCATCTGGTGAAGGCTCTGCACAGGGAGGAAATTCTTCTTCCTCAGAAGGAGAATCATCTGTAGAGGGAGGGATAGTGGGAAGGGATTTACCCCTAGCTTTAGGGAGCACTGGGTCCATTGTTCCAGGATCCAAGTTACCCTGTCCTTTTTGCTTTTTGGCCTGAGCCCTTGTCAAAGCAAAAATATGCCCAGGAATGCCCAGCATTGCTGCATGAGCCTCCAACTCCACTTCTGCCCAAGCTGATGTCTCTAAATCGTTCCCTAGTAGACAGTCTACAGGTAAATCTGAGGCAACCACAACTTTCTTTGGACCAGTAACCCCCCCCCAGTTGAGATTCACAACAGCCATGGGGTGGCTTAGAGTGTTGTTATGAGCGTCTATCACTTGGTACTGCTGACCAAGTAGGTGTTGTTCAGGGTGCACCAGTTTCTCTATCACCATGGTAACACTGGCACCTGTGTCCCTGTAGGCCTGAACCTCAACACCATTTATTAGGGGAAGTTGCTTGTACTTATCCATATTAAGGGGACAAGCAACCAAGGTGACCAAATCAATGGCACCTTCAGAGACTAACACAGCCTCTGTGGTCTCCCTAACAAGACCAACCCCAACTAAGTTACCAAAAGTGAGCCCAGTTAAGGCTGATAGAAGGTAGCTATGGCAAAGCAGCTTAGACTGAACTAGGAGACGTGTAAAGCTCCTACTATACCACTGGTGTCATATGCACAATATCATAAGAAAACACAATACACAGAAGTACTAAAAATAAAGGTACTTTATTTTTATGACAATATGCCAAAAGTATCTCAGTGAGTACCCTCAGTATGAGGATAAGTTATATACACAATTTATATGTACACAAACCAAAATTATGCAGGTAATAGCAAGAAAAGTAATGCAAACTGTGTAGAATTACAGTAGATTGCAATAGGAGCACATAGGTATAGGGTCAACACAAACCATATACTCCAAAAGTGGAATGCGAACCACGAATGGATCCCAAACCTATGTGAGCTTGTAGAGGGTCGCTGGGACTATAAGAAAACAGTGAGGGTTAGAAAAATAGCCCGCCCCAAGACCCGGAAAGGTAGGTGTAAAATGCACCTACTGCCCCCAGAGAGCACAGAAGTCGTGATAGGGGGATTCTGCAGGAACAACAAATACCAGCAATACATCAACAGTGGATTTCCGAACCTGAGTACCTGTAGGACAAGGGAACCAAGTCCAATAGTCGTGACAGTGTCGAGAGTGGGCAGGAGCCCAGGAAATGCCAGCTGAGGGTGCAAGGAAGCTGCCACTGGATGGATGAAGCTTGGAGTTCTGCAAGAAAGAAGAGAGCTAGGGACTTCTCCTTTGGAAGACAGATGTCCCACGTCGCGGTGAAGCTTGCAGAGGTGTTCCCACACAGAAAGACTGCAAACAAGCCTTGCTAGCTGCAAAAGTTGCGGTAGAGGTTTTTGGGTGCTGCTGTGGCCCAGGAGGGACCAGGATGTCGCCACTTGGAGGAGGAGACAGAGGGGCGCCCAGCAACTCAGGGATCCCTCACAGAAGCAGGCAGCACCCGCAGAAGTACCTGAACAGGCGCTTAGAAGAAGAGTGAACCGGAGTCCACGTGAAGTCACAAAAGGTAGTCCCACGACGCCGGAGGACAACTCAGAAGGTTGTGCACTGCAGGTTAGAGTGTCGGGGTCCCAGGCTTGGCTGTGCACGAAGGAAATCCTGGAAGAGTGCACAGGAGCCGGAGCAGCTGCAAATCACGCTGTACCCAGCAATGCAGTCTAGCGTGGGGAGGCAAAGACTTACCTCCACCAAACTTGGACTGAAGAGTCACTGGACTGTGGGAGTCACTTGGACAGCGTTTCTGAGTTCCAGCGACCACGCTCGTCGTGCTGAGAGGGGACCCAGAGGACCAGTGATGCAGTCTTTTGGTGCCTGCGGTAGCATGGGGAAGATTCCGTCGACACACAGGAGATTTCTTCAGAGCTCCTGGTGCAGGGAGGAGGCAGGCTACCCCCAGAGCATGCACCACCTGGAAACAGTCGAGAAAGCTGGCAGGATGAGACGATACAAGGGTGCTAGTAGTCGTCTTGCTACTTTGTTGCGGTTTTGCAGGCGTCCTGAGCAGTCAGCGGTCAATCCTTTGGCAGAAGGTGAAGAGGGAGATGCAGAGGAACTCTGGTGAGCTCTTGAATTCGTTATCTGGTGAGATCCCCATAACAGAGACCCTAAATAGCCAGAAAAGGAGGTTTGGCTACCTAGGAAGGAGGATTGGCTACCAAGAGAGGTAAGAGCCTATCAGAAGGAGCCTCTGACATTTCCTGCTGGCACTGGCCACTCAGAGCAGTCCAGTGTGCCACAAACACCTCTGTTTCCAAGATGGCAGAGGTATGGGACACACTGGAGGAGCCCTGGGCACCTCCCCTGGGAGGTGCAGGTTAGGGGAGTGGTCACTTCCCTTTCCTTTGTCCAGTTTCGCGCCAGAGCAGGGCTGGGGATCCCTGAACCGGTGTAGACTGGCTTATGCAGAGATGGGCACCATCTGTGCCCATCAAAGCATTTCCTGAGGCTGGGGGAGGCTACACCTCCCCAGCCCTCACACCTATGTCCAAAGGGAGAGGGTTTTACACCTCTCTCAGAGGAATTCCTTTGTTCTGCCTTCCTGGGCCTGGGCTGCCTGGATCCCAGGAGGGCAGAAACCAGTCTGAGGGGTTGGCAGCAGCAGCATTGGAGACCCCGGAAAGGCAGTTTGGCAGTACCCGGGTACTATGCTAGAGACCCGGGGGATCATGGAATTGTCCCCCCAATGCCAGAATGGCATTGGGGGGACAATTCCATGATCTTAGACATGGTACATGGCCATGTTCGGAGTTACCACTATGACGCTGTTCATAGGTAGTGACCTATGTACAGTGCACACGTGTAATGGTGTCCCCGCACTCACAAAGTCTGGGGAATTTGCCCTGAACAATGTGGGAGCACCTTGGCTAGTGCCAGGGTGCCCACACACTAAGTAACTTTGCACCCAACCTTCACTAGGATGTTAGACATATAGATGACTTATAAGTTACTTAAGTGCAGTGGTAAAGGCTGTGAAATAACGTGGACGTTATTTCACGCAGGCTGCAGTGGTAGGCCTGTGTAAGAGTTGTCAGAGCTCCCTATGGGTGGCAAAAGAAATGCTGCAGCCCATAGGGATCTCCTGGAACCCCAATACCCTGGGTACCTCAGTACCATATACTAGGGCATTATATGGGTGTACCAGTATGCCAATGTGAATTGGTAAATTTAGTCACTAGCCTGTTAGTGACAAATTTGGAAAGCAGAGAGAGCATAACCACTGAGGTTCTGGTTAGCAGAGCCTCAGTGAGACAGTTAGGCATCACACAGGGAACACATACAGGGCACATACTTATGAGCACTGGGCCCTGCCTGGCAGGGTCCCAGTGACACATAGACTAAAACAACATATATGCAGTGAAATATGGGGGTAACATGCCAGGCAAGATGGTACTTCTAAAAGCTTTGCTACAGGGCCAAGGTTCTACATAGTAGATACTTACTCTCCTAAGAGTCCTTGAATGTCTGGTAGCTGTGATCGCTGAATGAAAAGTTGTAAATAGGAATAAAGGCTATATGCAGCAGGTAGGTACCCACCCACATGTGCTTGATTACCTGCAAGAGATCAGCTATCTACAAAGTTCTCGGTACAGGGTGAAGGTTGTGCGTAGGAGGGCCTTCACCATCTTCAGGGGCGTGGGTGCATAGAGGGAATGGGCTCTCTATGAAGTGGCTCTGCACAGAGTGAAAACTGTTCACAATATATACTGTCCCACACACAAGATGTCAGCTTTCCACAAGGGACTCAGTATAGGACAAAGATTGTATAAAGACTTGGTTACCTGCTGGAGCTTAGATGCCTGGACAGAGTGGGTTCTCAAAACAAATTGTTCACAGGGCAAAGGTTGTCTGCAATGTGGGCTTTCCCACTTCTTTCTTTCTGATTGTCCACATGAGTTTGGCTATCCAGAAAGTATTCAGTACAGGGTGAATGCTGTACTTAGGAGGACCTTGGTCAACTTAAAGAAGCCATCAAGTGTGAATGCTAATTTATGATTTGTATGATTCTCAGCCATTTAGTACTTAATTTTATATCTGAAATTCTTATTGGTTTATAGAGTAAATCAAATATTAGTAGCATTGATGATGTCAGCAGATATGTCATCAGTTATGCCATCAGTTATGTAGTTTGAGATCTTATCACTGATGTCATGCAATAATGGCAGCAAGCTCACTACCATTTTTAAAGCATCCATCACCACGGCCACCTTCCCCAAATTAATGGAAGCATGCAGAAATCAAAGCCCTCCTGAAGAAACAGTCCGCCGACTCCAGTGATCTTGAGAACTACCGTCCCATCTTGCTGCTCCCATCCACAGCTGAAGTTCTCAAAAAAGCCATCAATCGCCAACCTGCAGAACATCTGGAGAACAACAATCTTCTGGACACCTGCCTATCAGGATTCCAAACCAACCACAGCAACAAAACCTCTGTGATCGCTGCCACCAACGACATCAGAACCCTCTTCGAGCAGGGAGAAATGGGTGCCCTTGTCCTCCTTGACCTCTCCACAGAGTGTGACATTGTATCCCACCACACCCTAATAAAAATACTTCAGTACATCGGATTCCAACAAGACACCTTCAAATGGATCACCTCCTTCCTCACCCAGAGCGTCCACCTACCACTGTTCACCTCAGAACCCAAGAACAACACCTGCAGCGTCCCTCAAGGTTCCTCCCTCAGCCTCACACTGTTCAACACTGACATGATCCCTCTGGCCAGCATTGTCAGAGCCCATCGAGTAAACATCATATCTTACAAAGAGGACACCCTGCTCATCCTCTGGCTCTTAGAAGGCTGCACCACTATGAGCCTCAGATGTAATGCAGTCTCTGACATGGTCAGGCTGTCTATAAATCTTACTTTTGATAGGCAAACTGTCTCCAGTATCAATGGTGTGTTCACACCATGTGGTCTGAACAGATGTCAGAGGAAAGAGCTCAGAAAATTGACCTAAGAGGTTCCTGAAGACCTCTTTCTGTTCTTCAGAAAGGTAGTCTGCAAAAATCACTCCTTCCAATGAGCTATCAGCTGCAGTGTTGGACAAGAGATCAGCGAGATGGTCACTCTCATCTTCCTGTCCCTCATCAGTGGCTATGTCAGCCCTATCATAGTTGGGTTTCAGGAGGTTCACATGAAGTACTCTAAGAGGACCTCTAGGAGTAACTAGGTCCACTAAATAAGTGGACCTTCTTTTCCACTATTAGGTGTGAACCACTCCATTTGTCCTGGAGTGCCCTGGGTGCCACAGGCTCCAGTTCCTACATCTTCTGTCCTGGTTGGTACACTGTCAGGACAGCCTTCTGGTCATGCCATTGTTTCCGTAACTCCTGGCTTGCTTGAAGGTTTTTAGTGGCCTTTTTCATGTACTCAGACATTCTAGATCTTAAGCCAAGCATATAGTCAACTATATCTTGTTTAGGGGGCTTCAAGGGTTGCTCCCATCCCTCTTTCACAAGCGCTAATGGACCTCAACAGGGTGACCAAAAAGGAGTTAAAATGGGATGAAGCCCACTCCCTTCTGGGGTACCTCCCTGTAGGAATGGGGGGGTCAATTCCATGATCTTAGACATGTTACATGGCCATGTTCGGGGTTACCATTGTGAAGCAACATATAGGTATTGACCTATATGTAGTGCACGGGTGTAATGGCATCCCCGCACTCATAAAGTCTCGGGAAATGGCCCGTAACTACGTGGGGGCACCTTTACTAGTGCAAGGGTACCCTCAAACTTAGTAACTTTGCACCTAACCTTCAGCAAGTGAAGGTTAGACATATAGGTGACTTATAAGTTACTTAAGTGCAGTGAAAATGGCTGTGAAATTATGTGTGCGTTATTTCACGCAGGCTGCAGTGGCAGTCCTGTGTAAAGGTTTGCCTGAGCTCCCTATGGGTGACAAAAGAAATGCTGCAGCCCGTAGGGATCTCCTGGAACCCCAATACCCTGGGTACCTAGGTACCATATACTAGGGAATTATAAGGGTGTTCCAGTGTGCCAATTAAAATTGGTAAAAGTGGTCACTAGCCTATAGTGACAAATTTAAAGGCAGAGAGGACATAAGCACAGAGGTTCTGATTAGCAGAACTTCAGTGACACAGTTAGTCACTACACAGGTATACACATTCAGGCCACAAACTATGAGCACTGGGGTCCTGGCTAGCAGGATCCCAGTGAGACAGGCAAATACAAACTGATATACATGTAAAAATGGAGGTAACATGCCAGGCAAGATGGTACTTTCGTACAAGTGGGTACTCCCAGGTCTATGTTCCACTGTATAGTCCATCCCCTGTAGGGACATGGACCACCTCAACAATTTAGGGTTTTCACCTTCCATTTGTTTAAGCCATAATTGAAGTCTGTGGTCTGTCTGAACAATGAAGTGAGTCCCAAACAAGTAGGGTCGCTTCTTCAGTGCCCAGACCACAGGAAAGAACTCCCTCTCTATGGCAGACCAACGCTTTTCTCTAGGAGTCAACGTCCTGCTAATGAAAGCAACAGGTTGATCCTGGCCCTCTGAGTTAAGTTGTGATAGTATAGCCCCTACCCCTAATTCAGAAGCATGTGTTTGAACAATGAATTTTTTGGAGTACTTTGGGCTCTTTACGACAGGTGAAAAGCACCTTGCCTGTTTAAACGCATCAAATGCTTTCTGACAGCTAGCTATCCACAATACCTTTTTAGGCATTTTCTTACTGGTGAGGTCATTAAGAGGTGCTGCAATGGAGCCATAGTTCTTAATGAACCTCCTGTAATACCCAGTGAGACCTAAGAAGGCTCTGACCTGGGTCTGAGTAGAAGGAGGAGCCCAGTCTATAACGGTCTGAATCTTCCTCTGCAGTGGTGCAATCTGTTCTTCACCTACCAGGTGGCCCAGATAAACCACTTTCCCCTGCCCTATCTGGCCCTTTGAAGCCTTGATAGTTAGGCCTGCCTTTTTCAGGGCCTCCAAAACTTTCCACAGGTGGGCCAGGTGATCATCCCAGGTGGAGCTAAAGACAGCAATATCATCCAAATATGTTGCACTAAAAGCTTCCAATCCTTGGAGGACTGTATTCACCAGCTTCTGAAAAGTGGGAGGTGCATTTTCCAAACCAAAGGGCATATTTGTAAACTGATAATGCCCTCCAAAGGTTGAGAAAGAGGTTCTTGGTTTAGCATCTTCTGATAGTTTGATCTGCCAATACCCTGCATTCAAGTCAAAAGTGCTTAGGTACTTGGCAGATGCCAGTGTATCTATTAGCTCATCTGCCCGTAGTATAGGGTGAGCATCTGTTTTGGTTACTGTATTGAGACCCCTATAGTCCACACAAAACCGCATTTCTCTCTTTCCTTCTTTGCTATGTGGTTTGGGGACAAGCGCCACTGGGCTGGCCCAGGGGCTATCAGAAGGCTCAATAACTACAAAGTCTAACATTTTCTGAACTTCAGCTTTTATGCTATCTCTGACATGGTCAGGTTGCCTGTAAACTGTCTCCAGTGTCAATTGTATGTTTACAACAAGTAGTGGTACCAGGTATGAGTGAAAAGAGTTCAGAAAACTGGTCAAGGAGATTTTTACAGTCGTCCTTCTGCTCAGCAGTAAGGCAGTCTGCCAGAACCACTCCTTCCACTAAGCCATCAGCTTCAGTGTTGCAGAAGAGACCAGGGAGAGAGTCACTATCTTCTTCCTGTCCCTCATTTGTAGCCATGAGCAGAGTTAAGTCAGCCCTATCGTAGTAAGACTTTAGGCGATTGGCATGAAGCACCCTAAGGGGGCTTCTGGAAGTGCTCAGGTCTACCAGGTAGGTGACCTCACCTTTCTTTTCTACAATTAGGTGGGGTCCACTCCATTTGTCATGGAGTGCTCTTGGGGCCACAGGCTCCAATATCCACACCTTCTGTCCTGGGTGGTACTGTAAAAGGACAACTTTCTGGTCAAATCATTGCTTTTGGAGCTCTAGGCTGGCCTGAAGGTTTTTGCTGGCCTTTTTCATGTATTCAGCCATTCTACTTCTCAGGCCAAGTACATAGTCCTCAATGTCTTGTTTTGGAGCTTTTAAAGTGTGTTCCCAACCCTCCTTAACAAGAGCAAGGGGACCCCTAACAGGGTAACCAAATAGGAGTTCAAAGTGGCTGAAGACACTCCTTTTCGGGGTACCTCCCTGTAGGCGAAAATGAGGCATGGTAATAGGACATCCGATCTCTTTCTGAGTTTTTCAGAGAGTCCCATAATCATACCTTTAAGAGTTGTATTAAACCTCTCGACCAGTCCATTAGTGTGTGGATGATAAGGGGTGGTGAACTTGTAGGTAACACCACACTCCTTCCACATTGCTTTTAGGTATGCAGACGTGAAGTAACTACCTCTGTCTGACACCACTTCCTTATGGAAACCCACCCTGGAAAAGATTTCCAGGAGGAACGTTGCCATTGCAGGAGCTGTAGTGGTGGTCCTTAAGGGGATAGCTTCTGGTTACCTTGTTGCATGGTTCACCATCACAAGGATAAATATATTGCCAGAAGCTGTTGAAGGGTCAAGGGGACCAACAATATCAACCCCTACCCTTTTAATGGGCACCCCAACCACTGGCAGTGGGATCAAGGGGGCCTTTGGGGTGCAACCAGTCTTGCCACTGGCTTGTTAGGTGACACAGGAGCAACAAAACTCCTTTGTGTCTTCTGACATATAGGGCAATTAAAAATGTGGAACAAGTACGTCCCATGTTTTACTCTGGCCTAAATGCCCAAGGGATGTAAAGAACCAGAGTTAGGAGGAATTCCCTGTACTGAATAGGGATGACCAGTCTCCTAGGTGCACCAGCTTTAGGGTCCCTTGCTTCTGTATGAAGGAGATTTTTCTCCCAATAAACTCTGTGTGTGTCAGTGACATCACCATTTTGCTGCTTGACAGCTTTCTGTCTGAGGCCCTCCAATGTGGGACATGTTTGCTGTGCCACACTCAGCTCTTCCCTGGCAGGCCCACCTGCACCCAAAAGTTCAGCTTTGTCAGCTTCCAGCTCCTCTGGTGTGGTTTCTGCACAGGGAGAGAATTCCTCTTCCTTAAAAAGGGGAATCATCTGTGGAGGGAGGGATAGTGGCCAAGGGTTTTCCCTTCTTACCCCTAGTTTTTGGGAGCACTTGGTCCATTATTCCAGGATCCAAGTTTCCCTGTCCTCTTTGCTTCTTGGCCTGAGCCCTGTTAAGAGCAAAGGTATGCCCAGGAATTCCCAGCATTGCTGCATGGGCCTCCAACTCTACTTCAGCCCAAGCTGAAGTCTCCAAATCATTGCCTAGCAGACATTCTACAGGTAGATCAGTGGCTACCACAACTTTCTTTGGACCAGTAACCCCCCGTTAAGATTCACAACAGCCATAGCCATAGGGTGGCTTAGTGTTGCTATGGGCGTCTGTCACTTGGTACTGGTGACCAAGTAGGTGCTGCTCAGGGGCAACCAGTTTTTCCATCACCATGGTGACTCTGGCACCTGTGTCCTTGTAGGCCTCAACCTGAACACCATTAATCAGGGATAGCTCCTTGTACTTATCCATATTAAGGGGACAAGCAACTAATGTGGCTAGGTCAATGCCACCATCAGAGACTAAAACAGCCTCAGTGATCTCCCTAACTAGACCAACCCCAACTACATTACCAATGGTGAGCCCAGCTACACCCTTTGATTGGCTATTAGTAGTGCTTTTCCCACCACCACTGCTATTACTAGGGGCACTAGTGGTTGCAATTGGGGTTGTGGTGGTGGGAGGTTTGGTGTTTCTTTTTGGACAATGACTGTCAGTTGCCCAATGGCCTCTGGCTTTACATATTTAACACCAAGATTTCTTATCTTTGTAAGAAAAGGATTTGGACCCACCACCCCCAGAGGATTTTTGTGGGCCTGATGAAGACTCTGATTTTTTATCTTTGTCCCCACCCTTGTCATGTGACTTACCATCCTTCTTCTTGCCATCCTTGTCACCCCCTGTATGAACTTTTCTGGTCACCTTTGTTCTGACCCATTTGTCTGCCTTCTTTCCCAATTCTTGGGGAGAGGTCAGATCTGAGTCCACAAGTTACTGATGTAACAAGTCAGACACACAATTATCAATCAATCAATCAATCAATTAATTAGTAAAGCGTGCTACATACCCGTGAGGGTTTCAAGGCACTGGGGGGAGGGGGATGCTGCTACTGCTCGAAGAGCCAGGTCTTGAGTAGTTTTCTGAAGGAAAGAAGGTCCTGGGTCTGTCGTAGATCCGGCGGGAGGGTGTTCCAGGTCTTGGCTGCGAGGTACAAGAATGATCTGCCGCCGGAAGATTTGCGTCGGATGCGGGGGACGGAGGCGAGGGCGAGGTTAGCGAAGCGGAGATGCCGGGTGAGAGTGTAGAAAGTGAGTCTGTTGTTCAGGTATGATGGTCCGGTGTTGTGGAGTGCTTTGTGTGCTTGGGTGAGGAGCTTGAAGGTGATCCTCTTGTTGACGGGGAGCCAGTGAAGGTCTCTTAGGTAGGGGGTGATGTGGCAGTGGCGAGGGATGTTGAGGATGAGTCGGGCGGAGGCGTTTTGGATGCGTTGGAGGAGTTTGGATGAGATACCGGTGTAGAGGGCGTTGCCGTAGTCGAGTCTGTTGCTGACAAGGGCCTGGGTTACTGTTTTTCTTGTTTCTGTTGGGATCCATTTGTAAATTCTGCGAAGCATGCGGAGGGTGTTGTAGCAGGAAGAGGAGATGGCGCTGACCTGCTTTGACATGGAGAGTGAGGAGTTGAGGGTGAGGCCGAGGTTTCGTGCGCTGTCGGTGGGCATCGGTGGGGGACCCAGCGTGGACGGCCACCATGAGTTGTCCCAGGCAGAGGGGGTGCACCCAAGGATGAGGACCTCTGTTTTGTCCGAGTTCAGTTTAAGCCGGCTGTCTCTCATCCAGTCGGCGATGGCTTTTAGTCCCTCGTGGAGGTTAGTTTTGGCGGTGTGCGGGTCCTTGGTGAGGAAGAGGATGAGTTGGGTGTCGTCGGCGTAGGAGATGATGTTGAGGTTGTGCTGACGGGCCACTTGTGCGAGGGGGGCCATGTAGATGTTGAACAGCGTCGGGCTGAGGGATGAGCCCTGGGGTACGCCGCAGATGATGTTGAAGGCTTTGGATTGGTACGGGGGGAGGCGGACTCTTTGGGTTCTGCCGGCGAGGAAGGATGCGGTCCATTCGAGGGCCTGGTCCTGGATTCCTTCTGCGTGGAGGAGGGATTTTAGGGTGTGGTGACATACAGTGTCAAAGGTGGCTGATAGGTCTAGGAGGATGAGGGCTTATGTTTCTCCATTGTCGAGGTGGCTTCTGATGTCCTCTGTGGTGGCAAGGAGGATGGTTTTGGTGCTGTGGTTGTGTCTGAAGCCGGACTGGGAGGGGTCGAGGATGTTGTTGTCTTCGAGGTACCGAGTGAGCTGAGTGTTGACGATTTTCTCGATGACCTTCGCCGGGAACAGGAGCAGTGAGATGGGCCGGAAGTTTTTCAGGTCCTTGGGGTCCGTCTTTGGTTTCTTGCGGAGGGCGTTGATTTCAGCGTGTTTCCAGATGTCCGGGAATCTTGCAGTTTCGAAGGAGATGTTGATAGCTTTCCGTAGGTGTGGTGTGATGGCCGTGTCTGCTTTGTTGAAGATGTAGTGTGGGCAGGGGTCTGATGGTGATCCGAAGTGGATGGAGTTCATGGTCTTGCGGGTTTCGTCGTCACTGATGTTGGTCCAGGAGGTCAGTCGGCTTGAGCGGGTGGAGTTCGTGGTGGGTGGGGAATTGAAGCTGTCGTGGATGTCCATAATTTTTCGGTGGAAGGCGGTTGCTAGGGCGTCGCAAAGTTCTCGGGAGGGGGTGATGTCGCTGACAGTGGCGATTGGGTTGGAGAGTTCTTTTATGATGCTGAAAAGTTCTTTGAAGTCGTGGGTGTTGTTTTCTAGGCGGGTTTTGAAGGAGGATCTTTTTGCTAGCCTGATGAGTTGGTGGTGTTTGCGTGTGGCATCCTTGAAGGCCGTGCGGTTGTCTGGAGTGCGTTCGAGTAGCCATATTTGCTTGAGTTTTCGGCAGTGGCGTTTGGAGGGTTGGAGGTCGTCGGTGAACCAGGTGGCTTTTTTGTTGATGTGGTTGTTGGAGGGTTTTCTGAGTGGAGCAAGGTGGTCGGCGCAGTCGGTGATCCATAGCTTGAGTTTGTGTGCCACGATGTCAGGGTCAGTGGGGTTGACGGGCGGTTTCTGGGCTAGGGCGTTGATTCGTTGAAGTTTGGTGACTTTGCCCCATCGGCGGCGTGGTGGTTGTTCGGTGAGGTGGTGTTCTGTGTGTTTCTTGAAGGTGAAGTGGATGCAGTGGTGGTCGGTCCAGTAGAGTTTGGTGGTATGGTTGAAGGTAACGTGGTTGCTTGTGGAGAAGATGGGGTCAAGGGTGTGACCGGCTGTGTGGGTGGGTGTGTTGACGAGCTGTGCGAAGCCGAGGTTTGCGAGGTTTTCGGTCAGGATGGTTGAGTGGGTGTCGTTGTTTTAGAGGTGAAAGTTCAGGTCCCCGAGGAGGATGTAGTCCGTGGAGGCGAGTGCGTGGGTGCTGGCCAGGTCGGCGATGGCGTTGCTGAAGGGTGCCCTGGGTCCTGGGGGTCTATAGATGAGTGTTCCTCTGAGCGTGATGTTGGGGTCGGTGTGGATTTGGAAGTGAAGGAGTTTGGCGGCGCTGAAGGAGTCATCCGGGGTGGTTTTGACTTCGAGGGTGGCTTTGTGGACGATGACTATGCCTCCTCCGGTTTTGTTGGTGTGGTCTCAGCGACCGACTTTGTATCCGTTCGGGATGACTATGGCGATGTCGGGTGCTGAGGAGTCGTTCCACCAGGTTTCGGTTAGGAAGGCCACGTCCAGGGAGGTGGAGTGGAGCAGGTCCCAGACTTCGATGGCGTGCTTGCGTGCTGAGCGGGTGTTGAGGAGTATGCAACGGAGGTGGTTGGTCTTGATCCTTGGAGGTATGTGGGCTCTGTTGCAGGTGAAGCTGCAGTTGTGGCAGGAGAAGGGTCAGTGCATGCTCTTTTGAGAGGCCTGGAAGCAGGTGGTGTCTCGGCTGGTGTTGAGTGCGCAGAGGGTGTCGGCGTTGTAGCAAATGCTGGCGGGTGGCTGTTGCCGGGGCCAGGGGTTCTGGTGTTGGGCACGGTCCAGGCACGGACGGGCGCAGACGGGCTTGCCTTTGGCGCGCATTTGGCCGCGCCTGCCATAAGAGGAGGGGAAGGTGGGAGTGGCAGCTGGGAGCGCGGAGGGCCTGGCGAATGAGAGGGCTGGGGGGAGGGGCCGCAGGGGACGCAGCGGCGGGGAAAAAAGGCAGAAAGGATAGTGGGAAGGAGGGGGGAGGCGGGAGGGGCCACAGGGGATACAGCGGCAGGGAAAAAAGGCAGAAAGGATGGTGACAAGGAGGGGGGAGGCGGGAGGGGCTGCAGGGGACGCAGCGGCGGGGAAAAAAAGGCAGAAAGGACGGTGAGAAGGAGGGGGAGGTGGGAGGGGCCGCAGGGGACGCAGCGGCGGGGAAAAAAAGGCAGAAAGGACGGTGAGAAGGAGGGGGGAGGTGGGAAAGAATTTGATAGTTATCTGCATCATAATCTCTGACAATAAGAAGTCTGTCTCTTCCCTTGCCAGAGAAGGATAACCAAAGGATAGCAGCCCCCTGTACATGAGGGACCCTCTGAACTTTACAGGTCCTCTCAAGTGCAGCAAACCATTTGTAGATGTCATCACCATCCTTGTAAGGAGGGACAGCTTTGTGCAGATTTCTAGAGTCAAATGAAGGTTCCCTAACATTTTAATTTCTAAAACTGCTGCTGCCACCATGGGGAACTAACCCCAAACCATGTCTCTCTTTCTCCACAGCCAGGGAGTCCCTGTCTAAGGCCAACTGTTGCTGCATTAGCCTGAGTTGGGCCTCCTCTAACCTCAGCTTTCTGAGTCTTTCCCTATCTAGGGACTGGTCCTCAGGGTTAGAATTGTGGGATGCCTCTGAAACAGAGGTAACATGAGTGTGTGCAGGGGTAGATCTATCCCTAACAGGGGCCACTCTAGTGACCTGGCCTCTAGGGGTGAATGGAGCCCTACTTGTGTGTGAATCCTTCACGCTGCCAGTTGTACTAAGTGGCTTATTGACAGATAGATCTGTGGAAGTACCCCCCCAGGATTGTCAGTTTGCTCCTCTGAGCCTTCCTGGTTGGAGTCATCCTTTACCTCTTCCCCTGTCTGATCTGGACCAGTGCTGAGTCCCTGGTCATCTGGGAGGAGAAGATTTAAGAGGAACTCCTTATTGGGGTTCTTTCCAATCCCCAAACTTCTTTCAATACAGATACCCCTCAAAATTTTAAAGTTAAGATTTTCATATGTTGTTTTCACAACTCTAGGGGTAGCATCTATAGAAAACATATTGAAAGAGAAAAATTTGGGAAAGTGAGTAAAAAGTTAGTAGAAAAACAGAGCTAACTTTTTAGAGAAAATAAGAAAAAAATTCAAAACTTTGTAGAAACTTTTTTAAAGCTAAACAGAACTTTTAGAAAGTTAAAAAATTACTTCTAGGTATCTATTATATATGCTGTAAGTATTGGAGCAAGCTTTTCTTGTGAAAAGCACAGGTAACAAAGGGGGTCATTACAACCCTGGCGGAAGGTGGAGAACCGGCGGTAAGACTGCCAACAGACTGGCGGTCTTACTTGTGGTCATCCGCCGGTTCTCCGTTCCGGCCGCCAGGCCAGAGACGACCGCCGGGCTGGAGACCTGGGTCTCCAGCCCGGCGGCCGTCACTATACCGCCGGCGGTATTTGGACCCGGCTTATCGCCGTGGATTTCTAGCGGTTTGAACCGCAATGAAATCCATGTCGGTAAGCACTATCAGTGCCAGGGAAGGAATTCACAAGAAAAGCTTGCTCCAATACTTACCGCCGGCTTACCTGGTCTTTTTCCAAGACCGCCGAGGGACCGCCGTGCGGAAGACCGCCATTGTTGGCGGTTTGCCGCTCGGCCTATTATGACCGTTGGCAGCTCTCTGTCCTTTTACGGATGGAGAGCCGCTAACAGCCATACTGGCGGGAGGCGGGAAAGTGGAGGTTGCTCCACCTCCACCACCACGCCAACAGAATACCGCCCAGCGAATCACGTCCAGTGATTCGCCGTGGCGGTGTTCTGTTGGCGGTGTGGTGTCGGCGGAGCTGCCCCCCTGGCTCCCGTCCCCTCCCGGAGGATCGTCGGACCAGGTAAGTCGATCGTCCGTCAGGGGAGGGGGGGGTGTTGTGTGAGTGCGTCTATGCTTGCGGGGGTGTTGTGTGTATGGGAATTAGTGCGTGTATGTCTGTGGGTATGTCTGTATGGATGTGTGCGTGTATATTTGTATGTGGGTGTGCGTGTCTGCCTGTGTGTGTGTAGGTAGGCATGTATGTCGGCGTGTGTGCGTGTGAGTGTGTAGGTGGTGCCTGCGTGCTTGTCGTGTGGGTATGGGTGATGTGATGTTGGGGGTCGGGGTGTGGAGGGGGGCCCTGCCACCTTTGGGGGGTGGCAGGAGTAGTGGGGGGGTAGGGGAGCGAGTCGGGGTAGGGGAGACCCCTATCAGTGCCAGGGAAGGAATTCCCTGGCACTGATAGTGCTTACCGCCATGGATTTCATGGCGGTTCAAACCGCTGGAAATCCATGGCAGTAAGCCGGGTCCAAATACCGCCGGCGGTATAGTGACAGGTCTCCAGCCCGGCGGGCGGAACGGAGAACCGGCGGATGACCATGGCGGTTACCGCCATGGTCATAATTCCATGAAGTAAGACCGCCAGCCTATTGGCGGTCTTACAGCCAGTTCTCCGCCTTCCGCCAGGGTCGAAATGACACCTTAAATACCAAATAAGGTAAGTAATTAGACGCATGATAGCGCAAACAATAGGAAATGCTATAGAATGCAAAGGGAGAAAATAGGTCTAAGGGCAACACAAACCATATACTAAGAAAGTGGAATGCGAATCACAAATTTCCCCCTAGACAAGTGTAATGTGTGCAGAATTGCTGGGAGAGTAAGAATACAGTAAAGGTAAGTAAATTACCCCACCCCAGAGCCCTAAGCAGGAGTAAAGTACTGCACGTTTCCTTAGTAGACACTACACCTCGTTTTTGGGATTTTGCAGCAGCCAACCAAGTCTGCAGAGGAACAACTGCTGGATTATTGGACCTGAAGACCTGCAAAGGAAGGGGACCAAGTCCAGAAGTCGAAAGAAGTTCCAGAAAGGACAGGAGCCCCTGCCAACCCAGGATGCAAAACAAGAGTCCCTGGTTAGTTGAAGACTCTAGGAATGCACCCTAGGAAGATGCCAGCGGGTTCCTGCATGATGCAAAAGATGTACCATGGCATGAAGATCGTTGCAGACGAGAGTTCATGTTAGAAGTCACCAACAAGCCTTGGCTACGACAAAAGTGAATTTTGTGTCAAAATGGAGCCGGATGGACCCAGGAGGGACCTGGGGGCCTCAACTCTGTGAGCAGGAAGAGGGGGCTCTCAGCACTTTAGAGAGCCCTCAGGATGCCATCCAGCACCCCCAGGAGTCACAGGATCGGGGTTCAAAGGAGGTGCAAAACGCAGTTGATGCAGCACAACAAAAGAAGCTGAAATGTAGCTCTCATGGAAGGCAAGGTCTTACCTCCTCCAAATTGCGTCAGCAAGACTTCATGACAGTCTATGTTGATGATGTCTACCCTCTGTCTCCTTAGGAGCACACTTGTCGCTGTGAGAGGAGTTCCAGGGTACCGATCGTCATCTTGGAAGTTGCCTGCTTGGAGCAGCAGAGTGACTCCGTCACTCCACAGGAGATTTCTTTGGTCCTTCTGGTACAGGATGAAGACAGGGAGTCCCCAGAGCATGCACACCGTGGAAACTGTTGCAGTTGCTGACTTGGAGCTGAGGTTGCTGAAGAAAGGTGTCTCTTGTAGACACTTTGTTGCAGTTACAGCGTTTCTTGGAGCAGGCTGTGGTTGATCCGAGGACAAAAGAGTCTGAAGTTGTTGCAGAGGATTCCTGAAGGAAACCTGCAAACAGAATATGAAGAGAACCCACAGGAGAGACCCTAAATAGCCCTGAGAGGGGGTTTGGTTACCTTATCAGCTAAGGACCTATCAGGAGGGGTCTCTGACATCACCTGCTGGCACTGGCCACTGAGAGGCCTCCAGAGTGCCCCTACACCTTGCAAAGCAAGATGGCTGAAGTCTGGGGCACACTGGAGTAGCTCTGGGCACCAGCCCTAGGGTGGTGATGGACAGGGGAGTGGTCACCCCCCTTTCCTTCATCCAGTTTCACACCAGAACAGGAGAGAAAGGGGCACTGAACCGGTGTAGACTGGCTTATGCAAGAAGGGCACCATTTGTGCCCTTCAAAGCATTTCCAGAGGCTGGGGGAGGCTACCCCCCCCCAGCCTGTAACACCTATTTCCAAAGGGAGAGGGTGTAACACCCTGCTCTCAGAGGAAATACTTTGTTCTGCCTTCCTGGGACTGGGCTGCCCAGACCCTTAGGAGGGCAGAACCCTGTCTGTGAAGTGGCAGCAGCTGTAGCTGCAGTGCAAGCCTCAGAGAGCTGGTTTGGCAGTACTGGGGGGCCATGGTGGAGCCCTCAGGATGCATGGAATTGGCTTTCCAATACCAGATTTGGAATGGGGGGACAATTCTGTGATCTTAGACATGTTACACAGCCATATTCGGAGTTAGGATTGTAAAGCTACATATAGCTATTGACCTATATGTAGTGCACGTGTGTAATGGTGTCCCCGCACTCACAAAGTCCGGGGAAATGGCCCTGAACTATGTGGGGGCACCTTTGCTAGTGCAAGGGTGCTCTCACACTTAGTAACTTTGCAACTAACCTTCAGCAAGTGAAGGTTAGACATATAGGTGACTTATAAGTTACTTAAGTGCAGTGAAAATGGCTGTGAAATAGTGTGTGAACTATTTCACTCAGGCTGCAATGGCAGTCCTGTTTAAGGGTTTGTCTGAGCTCCCTATGGGTGGCAAAAGAAATGCTGCAGCCCATATGGATCTCCTGGAACCCCAATGCCCTGGGTACCTAGGTACCATATACTAGGGACTTATAAGGGGGGTCCACTATGCCACCTGAAATTGGTAAATGAAGTCACTGGCCTACAGGGACAAATGTAAAAGCAGAGAGAGCATAAGCACTGAGGTTCTGATTAGCAGAGCCTCAGTGACACAGTTAGGCACTACACAGGCATACTCATTAGGCCATAAATTATGAGCACTGGGGTCCTGACCATTAGGATCCCAGTGAGACAGGCAAAAACACACTGACACACATGTAAAAATGGGGGTAACATGCCAAGGAAGGTACTTTCCTACAACATGTAAATGTGAAAGAATGTTTTACTATTTTGAAGTCTTGTGTTCCTTTTCCAGGGCCAGTCCTAGGCATGGGCAGTGTGGGCAGCTGCCCAGGGCCCAGCATTAAGGTCAAAAAGGTGGGGCCCGCATCCCTTCAAAAGTCCACAGTAGCAGTCATCCCCCACTCCTCCTGTGCCCCCTCCCCCATCCAATCACATCACAAATGTATTTTGTTAGTTAGGTGTCTTGAACTTGCTGGGCCTAGGGCGTGGTGACATTGCTGGGGGTGCAGGTGTTTGGGGGAGGAAAACAATTGGTGTGGAAGTGGGCAGCAGCAAAGCCATCTGTTGTGTTGGCTCACAATGCTATGGGACTCCCCCCAAAAAAAACCTGCCCTGAAGCCTTGTCTGCCCTTTTTGTATTGGGTTGCTAGGCAACAGAAGACTCCTTTTGTTCCAAGGACCAGCCGGAAATTATCAGGTGAGGTAAATTGGGTTGGGGAAGGAGGGAGCAGTCAGATCAGACTAGCAAAGCAGCAGTGTTTAGTAAGAACACTTCCCTGGGCCTTGAATGGCTTGGCCAGGCTGCAAGGTCCAGGCATGGAGCCCCCTTCCCTGGGCCTTACAGCCATTATCCAATGCTGCATGGCCCAAGGCAGGAGGCCTTCTCTACTTGGCCTTGCAGCGCTACCCTCTTGCTGTGAAGCCCAGAGGATGAAACTCCCTCTCCTGGGCCTCGCAGCGCATGACGCAGTTTTATAGAACCAAGGAACCAAGTACAAGTCCTTGGGTTGGCTCTAAATAATGTGGTTCTGGGCAAATCACTTACATTTCCCCATGCCTAAAAAAAACCTTTTGTAATATAATCGGTATTCATGTAAAACCCTCCATAAACTTTGGGCTGAGTTTGTGCTATATAAAACTGTGAACAAAAGGAAACAACCCAATGTCACAGTCACCCCACGTCCTGGCACTGTGCATCATGCATGACTCATAACTTCCAAGTTTTCTGATTGCCTATTTGCAGAGGCGTGGTAAACCTGTCCCCACACCCCTTGCTTTAGGAACTACAGGTATGTGGAGCTTTTGATGGGCCTTTTCTGTCTGCATGGGTGAAACGGTGGATGGTAGATGGGTGAGACCCAGGATGAATAGATGAAGTGAAATGATGGATGATGGGTGAGTGAAAAGGTGGATGGATGAGCGAAATGATGGATGGATGGATGAGTGAAAAAGTGGACAGTTGAGTGGAAGGGCAGATGTAAGGATGGATGAATGAGTGAAAGGGAGGGTAGATAGACAAGGTTGCATGGATGAGTGAAAGGGTGGATGGATGGAAGAGAGAAAGAAAGGATGATGAGTGAAAGGATGGATGGGTAATAACATCAATGAATGGATTAATAAGTGGATGAGAAGATGGATGGATGGGTAAATGGAAGGATGGATGGCTACTTAAAAGGGGATGAAGAGTTAAAGGGAGGATGGATGGATGAGCTAAAGTATGTATGGATGATTGACAGGATGGATGAGTGGATAGATGAGTCAAATCAAATCAAATCAGGGTTTATAAAGCACAACTACTCACCTGTAAGGGTCTCGAGGTGCTAGGGAGTTAGTCCTCTGAGCTTCAGTTGAAAAGCCAAGTTTTAAGGTCTTTCCTGAATCAAGGTAGTAATGGTGACTGCCTGAGGTGCAGGGGCAGGTTGTTCCAGCTCATTGCCACGAGGTATGCGAAAGATTTTCCACCAGCCGAGGACTTACGTATGCGGGGTACGGTGGCTAGTGGTTGTTGAGTGGATCGGAGAGGTCTGGTGGGGGAGAAGAAGGTGATTCAGTGGTTGAGGTAGGCGGGTCCTAGGTCATGGAGGGCCTTGTAAGCCTGGACAAGGAGCTTGAAGCTAATTATTTTCTCAGTAGGAAGCCAGTGGAGGTCTGTTAAGTGATTGGATATTTGTTCACAGCCAGGAATGTCCAGGATGAGTCTGGCGGAGGCGTTTTGGATGTGCTGTCGTTTCTTCATGTTCTTCCGGGTGGTACAGGTGTACAGGATGTTGCCATAGTCGAGTCTGCTGGTAACCAGGGCATGGGTTACGGTTTACCAGCAGTCCTTTGGAATCCACTTGTAGATCTTCCAGAGAAGTTGGAGTGTGTAAAAGCAGGATGTTCTGGTTCTGGTTAGCAGAGCCTCAGTGATACAGTTAGGCACCACACAGGGAACACATATAGGCCACAAATGTATGAGCACTGGGGTCCTGGCTAGCAGGATCCCAGTGACACATATCAAACACACTGACAACATAGGGTTTTCCCTATAAGCATTGGGCCCTGGCAAGCAGGATCCCAGTGAGACATTAAACACACCCTGACATATACTCACAAACAGGCCAAAAGCGGGGGTAACAAGGCGGCTACCTTCCTACACAACCCCCCCAAACGAAGGACAATAAGGCTAACCTTGGCAAGTTGAGTCTTTATTGTCTAAGTGGTGATAAGTGGAGAGTAGCTCTGCAATAGATTGGTTACTCCCTTTATCATCCACTATATGGTTCTTCCCTGTGGGGATGTAAACCACCCTGTTTGAAGTTTTTTAGCTAGCCAAAAATGTGAAGTTATATTCTCAGAGTTCCTATTAGTATGTTTTAGTTTAGAGCAGTGGGAATTGTCCACTGGACCTATATCAAGTGATGAGAATGCCAGACAGGGATGCTGTCTCAGTAAAACCATAGCTGGGCAAAAACTTTGTCCATATGGCTGTAAGAGAGAACAGGGTTGATATTTGTCTTGAGTTGGAGCAGGGCAGGGATGCTGTCCTATGAGCTCCACACTAGGGCAGGGCTGCTGTCCTAATTGTTGTGAGGCAGTGCAGGGTTGCTGCAATAAAGTTTCTCTGGAAGGGTTGGAGGGATGCTCCATGTTAACTAAAATGGTGCACTTTTTCCTCACCAATATTAGTTATCCCACAGAGAGGTACTTCTACTTCAGGGAGTACAGCTGTGTTGGATGATGAATCCCTTGGTACAGGTGCCACCCCAGGAGAGGTTTCTTCCACCACAGGAATGGTATCCTGAATGGCAGGGTGGGTAGGGGATACTTTGATGCCCTTTTCACCTGTTGTTGGAGAAGGATCCTGAGTTTTCAGGCCTTTTTCTCTCCTTTGATTTTTCATTTCAGCTGAAATGAGAGGAAGCAATTCCTCAGGGATACCTAGCATGGCTGCATGGGTATTTAACTCTACCTCAGCCCAACCTGAGGCCTCTAGGTCATTACCTAAGGCACAGTCTACAGGTAAGATAGGTGATACTACCACCTGCTTAGGGACAGTAACTCCACCACAACTAAACTGAATTATAGCTAAGGGAAGGAACTTAGTAGAGTTATGTACATCAATAATCTTGTACTGTTTTCCAATGATGTGTGGTGCAGGAGACACTAGGTTTTCAGTCACCAAAGTGATACTGGCACCTGTGTCCCTGTAGGCTGAGCCTCATCACCATTTATTGAAACTCTCTGCCTGTACTTATCCATTGTAAGGGGTCAAGCAGCCAGTGTGACAAGGCCAGTGCCACCAGGTGTGACAGAAACTGTCTTGGGACTCACTACCCCAGTTTCTATGATGGACCCAAAAGTGAACCCAACTACACCCTTATTTTGACTGTTGCCAGCAGTCCCACCACTATTACCACTACTGCTAGGGGTACTAGAGTTTGATGTATTTGTGGTGGTAGGCTCATGGGGTTTACCTGGGCAGCACTTATCCCCTTGCCTTTGGCCTGTATTTTTACACACATAGCACCAAGGCTTTTTAGTGTGTGTGGGTTGTGAAGAAGAGGAAGAAGATGAATATCCCCACCCCCTGAAGAGTGTTTAGGATTTGAAGAAGGATCTTTAGTTTTACCTTTATCCCCATGCTTATCCTGAGATTTCTCACCATCTTTCTTCTTGCCATTCTTGTCACCTCCTGTATGAACTTTTCTGTTCACTCTTGTTCTGACCCATTTGTCTGCCTTCTTTCCCAATTATTGAGGAGAGGTCAGATCTGAGTCTACCAAGTACTGGTGCAACAAATCAGACACACAATTGTTCAAAATATGCTCTCTCAGGATTAGATTATACAGGCTTTCATAGTCAGTCACCTTATTGACATGTAACCAACCCTCCAAGTCCTTCACTGAACAGTCTACAAAGTCTGTCCAGTCTTAAAAGGACTCTTTTCTGGTGTCTCTGAACTTAATCCTGTATTGTTCAGTGGTTAAGCCAAATCCATCCAAGAGTGCATCCTTCAAGTAGTTATTAGCATCACTTCTCCGACAGTAAGGAGCCTATCCCTACCCTTACCAGTGAAAGATAGCCACAAGATAGCAGCCCACTGCCTTTGAGGGACCAACTGTACCATACATGCCCTCTCAAGTGCAGCAAACCTCTTGTTAATGTCATCCCCCTCCTTGTAAAGGGGGACTATCTTATGCAGGTTTCTGGAATCTTGTTCTCTAAAAGGATTACTATTAAAAAAACTGCTGCTTCCTCTATGGGGAACTAACCCCTACCTCTGCCTTTCCCTTTCCACATCCAGAGATTCCCTGTCTAAGGCCAGCTGCTGCTGTTTAAGCTTCAGCCTGGCCTCTTCCAACCTCAGCTTTCTGAGTTCCCTTTCCATTAAGTTATCCTCAGGGTGGGAGGTTTGGGAATTGTGCGATACAGAGGAAATGTTGGAATTGGCAGAGTTGGACCTGTCCCTAACTGACTGGACTCTAGCAACCTGGCCTTTAGGAGTGAAAGGTGCCCTACTAATGTGTGACCCCTCCCACTACCAGTGTCACTAGGTTGCCTGTTAGCTGGCAGGTTCTTGGAAGAACCCTCCCCATCATCCTCAGGGGACTCCTCTGAGTCTTGCTGTGTACCCCACTCCTCTACCTCCTGATCCTGGGATGGGCCAGACTGGTTCGGGTCACTTACTAGGAGAAGGCTAAGGAGAAGATCTTTTGTAGGATTCTTACCAATTGCTAAACCACTTTCAATGCAGAGACCCCCTCAAACTTTTAAAGTTTAGATTCCCTTTTGTTGCCTGGACAACTGTGGGAGTAAGCTCTACTGCAGACATGATAGAAAAGGTTTAGGACAGAGAGAGAAAAAAAGTTTTCAGAACATTTTAAAGAACAGAGAAAAACCTTTTCAAACTTTTGAAAACTTTTAAAAGTTTTCAGAAACTTTTCACAAACTTTTTAGAAGGTTTTAGGGAAGGAAAGTTAAACTGTTTAGGTCACTGTGTATATTCTGAAGTATTTGGTATATGTTTTTCTTATGAAAAGCACCAATGACAAAGTGGTAAAAGCAGTTACAAGTACTTATCTCACCGCTGCACCACCAATGTAGGAGGCTGGCCTGGCTTATAGTGGGTACCTTGTGGTACTTACACCTTGTGCCAGGTCCAGTTACACCCTTAGTGTTTTCTTACACTCCCAGCGACCCTCTACACACTACACTAGGCCTGGGGTCCCTAAGTGGTTCGCATTCTACTTTCTTAGTATATGGTTTGTGTTGCCCCAAGGCCTATTGCATCCTATTGTATTCTACAGTGTTTGCACTTCATTTCTAACTGTTTACTTACCTGATTTTGGTTTGTGTGTATATTCTGTGTATTTTACTTACCTCCTAAGGGAGTATATTCTCTGAGAAATTTTTGGCACATTATCACTAAAATAAAGTACCTTTATTTTTAGTAACTCTTAGTATTGTGATTCTTATGATATAGTGCTATATGATATAAGTGGTATAGTAGGAGCTTTGCATGTCTCCTAGTTCAGCCTAAGCTGCTCTGCTATAGCTACCTCTATCAGCCTATGCTGCTAGAACACTACTAATCTACTAATAAGGGATAACTGGACCTGGCACAAGGTGTAAGTACCATCAGGTAATCACTATAAGCCAGACCAGCCTCCTACAGGCGGTGGTCGAGGAGCGAGCGGATGTCATCTGCGGCGGAGAGGAGGGCAGTCTCCGTACTGTGGTTGCTCCTGAAGCCTGATTGGGAGGTGCCCAAGATGTTGTTGTCCTCGACAGAGCTGAGCGTTGGTGGCCCTTTGTAATGACCTTGGCTGGGAAAGGCAGCAGAGAGATGGGGCAGTAATTCTTGAGGTCCAGGGGGTCGGCCCTGTTTTTTTTTTCAAGAGTGGGCAGATTTCGGCATGCTTCCATTCCTCTGGGAAGGTGGCTGTTTCTATGGAACAGTTGAGGGTGTGTCGGAGCTAGGGTGCGATGGAGGTGTAGGCCGTGTTGAAAATGTAGTGAGGCCAGGGTCCATAGGTGCTCCAAAGTGGATGCTGCTCGTGATGGTGAGGGTCCAGTCTGTGGTGAGGGTGGTCCAGTGGTGCAGGGTCTGTGGTGGTTCGATGGGTCTTGAGATGAGGGATGCTTGCCCACTCTGATTGGGGTTTTGCAAACACTTTGACCACGGCGAAGAGCTCTATGGTGTTGTGAGCGTTGGTGCTGATATGGTTCTGCAGGGTGGCTTTCCTGGTGACTCTGATGAGGTGGTTGTGGGATTTGGTGGCATCTTTGAAGGCCTCAAAGTCTTCCCGGGACTTGCTGTTCCTCCATCTTTTCTTTAGCCATATACAGCTGCAACTGGAGTCTTGGAGTGTGGGGGAGAACCAGCTGGTCTTCTTGAGGTGGTGTCTAGCATATAGTGAGGTGCTAGGGTGTTGGCGCATTTGGAGATCCATTGGTGGAAGTTCCATGCTAAGATGTTAGCATCTGCGGTGAGGGGAGAGGGAGACTTGCTGTGGTTGTTGGAGCTCTGTTCTTTGGTGATCTCGTTCAGTTTTCTGCTTGGGGCTCATAGGGTGTGGAGGTGGATGGTTGGTGAGGTGATGGTGAAATGGATGCAGTGGTGGTCATTCCAGTGAAGTCTGGAGGTGTTGTCGATGGTGATGTTGTTGCTGGTGGAGAAAATGGCATCGAGCATGTGTCCAGCAATGTGTGTTGGCGAAGTGACCAGTTGCTTTAGTCCTATTGTGGCAAGGTTGTCGAGCAGGGAAGCGGTGTTGTGTCGTTGCCGCTATCAATGTGGTAGTTGAGGTCACCGAGGAGAAAGTAGTTTGAGGAGGTGAGAGCGTGAGAAGAAATGTTGTTGACGATAGAGTCACTGAAGGCCACGTATGGTTGACTTGGGTGTGGCATTGTAGGAAAGTACCCTCTTTTTGCCATGGTCACCCCCATTTTCTGCCTGATGTCAATGTGATTCTGTTCACTGGGATCCTGCTAACCAGGATCCTAGTGATTATGTTCTCTCTCTTCAAAATGTTGTCACTCCATACTGGTAACCCAGTATTTCACCCAAAATTGGCAAAGTAGTGCCACCTTATAAGTCCCTAGTATATGGTACCTAGGAACACAGGGCATTGGGGTTCCAGGTGATCCCTATAGGCTGCAGCATTTCTTTTGCCACCGATAGGGAGCCTATGCAAAGGCTTCTGCAGAACTGCCATTGCAGCCTGCGTGAAAAGGTGCATGCACCCTTTAACTGCCATTTACAGTGCATCAGGTCACTTATAAGTCACCCCTATAGCAGGCCCTTCAGCCCTGACGGCAGGATGCAGAGTACCTGTGTGTGAGGGCACCCCTGCACAAGCAGAGGTGCCCACACGACCTCCAGGACCATTTTTCCAGACTTCGTGAGTGCAGGGACGCCATTTTATGTGTGTAGTGGACATAGGTCACTACCTATGTTCAGCTACATGATGGTAACTCCGAACAAAGGCATGTGTGGTATCAAACATGTTGAAATCATTCCCCAATGCTTTGGTAGTATGATTACATGCACTCTGGGGGCTCCTTGGAGGACCCCCAGTATTGCCATTCCAGCCTCCTGAGGTTTTCCAGACAGCCCCAGCTGCTGTCACCTTTCAGACAGGTTTCTGCCCTCCTGTTGCTTGAGCAGCTCAAGCCCAGGAAGACAGAACAAAGGATTTCCTTTGGGAGAGGGGTGTTACAGCCTCTCCCTTTGGAAATAGGTGTCACAGGCTTGGGAAGGGTAGCCTCCCCAAGCCTCTGGAAATGCTTTGAAGGGCAAAGATGGTGCCCTCCCTGCATAATCCAGTCTACACCTGCTCAGGGACCCCCAGTCCCTGCTCTGGCATGAAACTGGACAAAGGAAAGTGGAGTGAACACTCCCCAGTCCATCACCACCCCAGGGGTGGTGCTCAGAGCTCCTCCAGAGGGTCCCTGGGTTTTGCCATCTTGGATTCCAGGAGCATCTGAGTGGCCAGTGCCAGCAGGTGACGTCAGAGCCCTCCCCTGATAGGTGCTTACCTGTTTAGCTGACCAATCCCCCTTTCAGGGCTATTTAGGGTCTCTCTCTTGGATGGTTCTTCAGATTCGGATTGCAATACTCCTCTGCATCCTTTACTTCAGCTTCTTACCGAAGAAACTGCATCTAGATGCTCCACGAACTCTACAAACTGCAACAAAGAAGCAAAGATGACTGCTGGAACATTGTATCTTTAGCTACAACTGTTTCCAGGTTGTGCATCCTCAGAGAACAGCCTGTCTTCAGCCTGCAACAGGAGAACAAAGGAATCTCCCTTGGAGTAAAGGAGTCACCACCCTGCTTCAGCAGGCACCCCTCTACAGCGAAGACCGGTGGTGTGGCCCCCTGTCCTGACAAAGTGCTTGGATCCAGCATCACGGGTGGTGGACTGAAGTGGTCCCAATGGTCCTGGCGTCCTACTGTCCTACTTTGGAGGAGGTAAGAGCTTGCCTCTCCAAGCAAGACAGTACCCCCGTGCACAGTGTGTTTTGCAGTTGCCAAGGCTTGTTGGCATCCTTCCACAAAGTTCTTTGTGCACCTGGCAGCTCCGGCCCCCAGAACTCCTTCCTGTGGCTCACAGCTTTCTGCGTGGTTCTCCGGCGGCGTGAGACTCTTTGTTGTAGTGCTGCGTGGGCCTCCTTTTACACCTTCTTTGTCCCTGTGCTGTGGGACTCTTGTGCCGCTGCCTTGTTGTAGGAAAGTACCATCTCCCTTGGCACGTAACCCCCATTTTTTACCTGTATGTCAGTATGTTTTCCCCTGTCTCACTGGGATCCTGCTGGTCAGGACCCCAGTGCTCATAGTTTATGGCCTAATGTGTATGCCTGTGTAGTGCCTAACTGTGTCACTGAGGCTCTGCTAATCAGAACCTCAGTGCTTATGCTCTCTCTGCTTTTAAATTTGACACTGTAGGCCAGTGACTTCATTTACCAATTTCAATTGGCACATTGGACCCCCCCTTATAAGTCCCTAGTATATGGTACCTAGGTACCCAGGGCATTGGGGTTCCAGGAGATCCATATGGGCTGCAGCATTTCTTTTGCCACCCATAAGGAGCTCAGACAAACCCTTACACAGGACTGCCATTGCAGCCTGCGTGAAATAGTGCACCCACTATTTCACAGCCATTTTCACTGCACTTAAGTAACTTATAAGTCACTTATATGTCTAACCTTCAGTTGCTGAAGGTTAGGTGCAAAGTTACTAAATGTGAGGGCACCCTTGCAGTAGCAAAGGTGCCCCCACATAGTTCAGGGCCATTTCCCCGGACCTTGCAAGTGCGGGGACGTCATTACACGCTTGCACTACATATAGGTCAATACCTATATGTAACTTCACAATGGTAACTCTGAATATGGCCATGTAACATGTCTAAGATCATGGAATTGTCCCCCCATTCCAAATATGGTATTGGGGAGCCAATTCCATGCATCCTGGGGGCTCCACCATGGACCCCCAGTACTGCCAAACCAGCTCTCTGAGGCTTACACTGCAGCTACAGCTGCTGCCACCTCGCAGCCCAATCCCAGGAAGGCAGAACAAAGTATTTCTTCTGAGAGCATGGTGTTACACACTCTCTCTTTGGAAATAGGTGTTCCAGGCCAGGGAGGGGTAGCCTCCCCCAGCCTCTGGGAATGCTTTGAAGAGCACAGATGGTGCCCTCCTTGCATAAACCAGTCAACACCGGTTCAGGGACACCTTCTCCCATGCTCTGGCGCAAAACTGGACAAAGGAAAGGGGAGTGACCACTCCCCTGTCCATCACCACCCCAGAGGTGATGCCCAGAGCTGCTCCAGTGTGTCCCAGACTTCAGCCATCTTGCTTTGCAAGGTATGGGGGTACTCTGGAGGGCTCTGAGTGGCCAGTGCCAGCAGGTGACATCAGAGAGGCCTCTTGATAGGTCCATACCTGATAATGTAGCCAATCCCCCTCTCGGGGCTATATAGGGTCTCCCCTGTGGGTTCTCTTCAGATTCTGATTGCACATTTCCTTCAGGAATCCTCTGCAACAACTTCAGCATCCTCTGATCTCAGAGCAACTGCAGCCTGCTCCAAGAAACGCTGTATCTGCAACAAAGTATCTGCAAGAGATACTTTTCTTCAGCAACCTCAGCTCCAAGTCAACAATTGCAACAGTTTCCATGGCGTGCATGCTCTGGGGACTCCCTGTCTTCAGAAGGGGAGAAGTCACTCCCCTGCTCCAAGCAGGCAGCTTCCAAGATGACGACTGGTACCCTTATACTCCTCTCACAGCGACGAGCGTGCTCCTAAGGACACAGAGGGTGGGCATCATCAACATAGACTGTTCTGAGTCCTGCTGACACAATTTGGAGGAGGTAAGACTTTGCCTTCCCCAAGAACGACGGTACCCCTGTGTGCTGCATCTTCTTCACCTCCTGAGGCCTCTGTGCACTCTTTGCAGAATTCTTTCATGCATAGCCTGGCCCAGGTCCCCAGCACCCCGTTCCGTGATGCTCAACGCGCTGAGTTGTTCTCTGGCGGAGTGGGACCTTCTTTTGTTGTGCTGCATCAACTGCATTTTGCACATCCTTTGTACCCGGGTCCTGCGGCTCCTGGGGATACTGGCTGGCATCCTGAGGGCTCTCTAAAGTGCTGAGAGCCCTCTCTTGCTCCTCAAACAGAGTTGAGGCCCCCAGGTCCCTCCTGGGTCCATCCAGCGCAATTTTGATGCAAAACACAGTTTTGTCGTAGCCAAGGCTTGTTGGCGACTTCCAACACGAAATCTCATCTGCAACGATCTTCACGTCGTGGGACATATTAAGCATCATGCAGGCACCCAATGGCATCTTCCCAGGGTGCATTCCTGCAGTCTTCGACTAACCAGGGACTCTACTTTTGCACCCTCTTCTGGGTTGGCAGGGGCTCCTGTCCTTCTTGGAACTTCTTTCGACTTCTAGACTTGGTCCCCTTCTTTTGCAGGTCTTCAGGTCCAGGAATCCAGCAGTTGTTCTTTGCAGACTTGGTTGGCTGCTGCAAAATCCCAATCACAAGGTGTAGGGTGTCCTAAAGAAACTTGCAGTACTTTACTCCTGCTTTTCTGGGCTCTGGGGTGGGGTAGTTTACTTACCTTTACTGTATTATTACTCTCCCAGTGATTCTGCACACACTACACTTGTCTAGGAATGAATTTGTGATTCACATTCCACTTTCTTAGTATATGGTTTGAGTTGCTCCTAGACCTATTTTCTTCCATTGCATTCTATAGCATTTCCTATTGTTTGCATTGTTCTATGAATATGTACCTGTCTAATTTTGGTGTCTAGTGTATATATTGTGTATAATACTTACCTCCAGAAGGAGTATTGTCTCTAAGATATTTTTGGCACTGTATCACCCAAATAAATACCTTTATTTTTTTGTAACACTGAGTATTGTCTTTGCTTGTGTATAAGTACTGTGTAACTATAAGTGGTATTGCATGAGCTTTGCATGTCTCCTAGTTCAGCCTAAGCTGCTCTGCTACAGCTACCTCTATCAGCCTAAGCTGCTAGAACACTACTACTTCACTAATAAGGGATAACTGGACATGGTGTAAGGTGTAAGTACCCAAGGTACCCACTACAAACCAGGCCAGCCTCCCACACTTGTCTTCTGAGGGCTCTTTGAGTTGCTGAGGGCCCCCTCTGACTCTCCCTTGTAGGTAAAGTCCACGAGGTCCCTCCTAGTCCCAGGCAGCGCCATTTTCTGCTAACCGCGGGCTTTGCGTGTGCCAAGGTTGGTGGAATCCAGCAACGCAAACCAGACTGCAATCTGGCGTGGGACATCTTCTGCCCCAACCAGGAACCTGCATCTGTCTTCTTGGGTGCAGTACTGACTGTTGTTCTTCACCGGTGGTTCTTCTTTTGCACCTTCATCCAGGTTAGCAGCGGCTCCTGTCCTCCCTGGACTCTTCAGTGCTTCTTGGACTTGCCCCCCTTTTTCCACAGGTCTTCAGGTCCAGAAATCCATTGTTGGTGTCTTGCAGTCTCTTCTGGTTCTTGCAATGTCTTCTTTCTCATGTTCTTGTGTGTTCTAGGAAAGTTACTGTGATTTACTCCTGCTTTCTTGGGCTCTGGCATTGGTTCTATTACTTACCTTTGGTGTTTTCTAATACTACTAGCGCCCCTCTACACACTACACTTGCCTCGCTGGGAAACCTACTTTTGCATTTCACTTTCTTAGTATATGTTTTGTGTTCCCCCAGGCCCATTTCTAACTATTGTGATTTTCACTATTTTCACTGTTTTCTAACTGTTTTTACAGCTATTTCTACATACTAGTGGGAATAGAGTCTCTATGGTATTTTTGGCATTTGTGTCACCAAAATAAAGTACCTTTATTTTTGTAACACTGGGTATTTTCTTTCATGTGTGTGGGTACTGTGTGACTACAGTGGTATTGCATGAGCTTTGCATGTCTCACACTTAGGCCTTGGCAGCTCATCCACACTACCTCTAGAAAGTCTGGCTTGTAGACACTGTCTAAATTTCACTAATAAGGGATAACTGGACCTGGTATAAGGTGTAAGTACCTTCGGTACCCACTACAAACCAGTCCAGCCTCCTACAGGTGTGCAACTAGAAATGGAGGTACTTCATGAGGTGGAAGTGTTCTTCTGCTGTGCTTGTCAAGCGGAGGGAGGATTTGTGTATGATATACAGGCCCCTGCCTGGGCATGAAGGCTGTCTTTGCGGAGCAGTTTGTAGTCACTGGGGATGGCGATGGCAATGTCTGGTGCATATGCTGGGTTTGTCCAAGGTTCAGTGAGAAAGGCGATGTCTGGGTGGGTGGAGTCCAGAAGGTCCCAGAGTTCTATGGTGTGTTTGTGGAGGGAGCCAATGTTGAAGAGGATGCAGCTGAGGCCTTCCGGGTTGGTGTTCGATAGCTGAGCGGTGGGTGGGTCCGGTGCTTGGTGCAGGGTGAGGGTGTGGTGGCAGTGAAGGCAGTGGGCGGTCCATGGGTATATCTGGGTGATGCAAGATGGCAGGCGGTGGATCATCCTGTGTTCAGTGCATGGAGGGCCTCTTCATTGTAGTGATGGAAGGTCGGAGGACCAGAGTTTGTGGTGCTGGGTATAGTCCAGGTGTGGACGGGCACAGATTGACTTGCCTTTGGTGCGGTCGCGCATCCGCTGCCATTAAAAAGGGGAGTGAGGAGGGGGTCCAGTCAGCTGTCAAAAGCGCTTCGCAGAGAGGGGATGGGGCAGGGTTGCAGGGGCAGCAGCGGAGCAGGAAACGCAGGAAGAGTGAAAGGTTGATGGAGAGAGAACGAGAAAAGAAAAAAAAAAGAGGAAGAATAAAATAAAAACATCAGAGAAATAAGCAGAAGTAAAAAGAGAAAACAAGACACTTACATACAGATGGCAACTAGGGATGAGGTGCAGGTGGGAGCCTGTGGGTGGAGGTGGGCCTCGAACTGAGAGTCAGCCAGGCTCTCAGGTCGAAACGCGGCAGAGTCAGCAGCAGCAACAAATGGAGCTGAAAAGACCACCTGAGTGAAAAGACAGACGTAAGGGTGGATAAGTGAAAGAATGTATTGAAGGAAGGAAGGATGGATGGATAAGTGAAAGGGTGAATGGATGGATGGATGAGTGGATGGATGGATGAGTAAATGAAAGGATAGCTACATGGGTGAAAGGGTAAATGGATGGATGAGTAAATGAATGGATAGATGGAAGTGTGGATGGATGAGGCGAAGGATGGACGGAGTGAAAGGGTAGATGAATGATTGGAAAGATAGATGGATGAGTAAAAGGGTGGATGGAGGGATGGATGAGTGAAATGATGGATTGAAGGATAGATAAGTTTGGAAATGGTTGGATAGGTTTTGATATGGACAGGCACATAGATGGATGGATGGACTGAATTGTGAAAGACTAACTGATGAATTAATTGATGACAGAATGTAGATGTGAAATGGTGGATACCAGCAGTTTGATGGAAGGATGAATGGCTAGATCCTTGATGGAAGAGACAAGAAAGCTCTTTTGGGAAGGGCTTTTATGACATACATAGCTTGTTTGGTTCCATAAGAGCTTTGGCTCAAAGTGTGAGGTATTTTAATTTTCTGGCTACCCCCTTGCCTATGTGTGACATTTCTGTATTTGCTGTGTGTTTACGTTTGGCATCAATACATCATACGTATGACATTGTGAGTGATGCCCAACTGCTAGTTAAATATTACACAAGTAGTTGTAAATGTTAGCCTATTTTGTTTTACGTGTAAGGTTCTAGAGAGAGCCATATAGTGCCATGAGCTGTGATTGAGATGTATTGTGGTTGTAGCAATAGGCAAGGTGTCAAAAATAAACTGTGTAGTAGTGTATCCTCAGTGCCTTCTCTAAAAAAGCTGCATGGAAAAGCACCTTTGTGACCCCTGTCAGCCAGTGCAGCTCTCTGCGAAGCCCCCATAAACAAAGTATGATTCTGTATTTTAAGACCCACTTGCTGACACACCCATAATGCGTTCCTTAATAGTGCTTTTGTCACAGCAATCCTCCCTTTAGTACACCACCAAAGCAAGCGCTCTTTAGTAACATCCGAGTAGCAATGCAATGCAAGAACTTCTTAATGGCTCCAAGATTATAAGACCCCTTCTTTGGGCATGAGTAAAGGGTCAGATTCCATTTTCTAGTTAGGAAACTGAGCAGTTCTGCAGTAGTATTGATGCAAAACCTAACTGTTGTTTTATGTCCAGAAGATAAAAACAGCCTAAACTCATCTCATAGTAGTGGCAGGAATAAACATTGGTATACTGCTGCAAAAAACACACTTGCATGAACACACTCACACCAAAGCTGTCCACTGCCTTATCC
This sequence comes from Pleurodeles waltl, assembly GCF_031143425.1. Taxonomy (NCBI): domain Eukaryota; kingdom Metazoa; phylum Chordata; class Amphibia; order Caudata; family Salamandridae; genus Pleurodeles; species Pleurodeles waltl. The sequence continues at coordinate 379,436,505 of NC_090445.1, forward strand.
TCGCAACTGGCTTTACTAATGGTTCCAAAATAAGTGCATCATCAAACTTTCTTCTCCCGTCAAAGTAAAAGGGATTTTAATGAAAACTTTCACCAGCACAGACTTCCACCAGACTTCCACCAGAGGTCGCAAGTTCCTTCTTCATACGACATAGAGGCAGTTAATTCTGCTTTTATTTCCTTGCCATTTCATTTTTCTATCATAAATGCGGCAGTATAAGATTCAAACAAAAGGGCTAGGTCACTTCAGTGGTGCCAAAAAAGATTAATAGTCATGTGATGCCACGTTCTGTGATGTCTCTGTTAGGTCACTCTCTATGACATCACTTCTTGTGATATCATATGCAACTTGAAGGGGCCTCACATCTTCCCTTTAGCCCGGGCCCCAAAAGTCTTAGAACCGGCCCTGATCTTTTCAACATATTAAGAGTTAGTTCGGTATGTAACTGACATCAAGCTATAACATGTTAACACAAAGGAAGTAAAAGTTTGATTAGTATATTTAAAAACGTAGTTTTTCAACGAGTAAAACAAATGCTTTAAGTGTTTAAAGTGATAATGCTGCTTCTGAAGAGAATCTAAATGGCTCTCAGCTGCAGTTATACGTGTCCTCCTAGCAGCCTATTGCCTTGCTAATCTTCCAACACCTTTCCAAGTTCTTGCAGTAGTGGGTGGAGTCAGGGGTGAAACTGTTTCCCTTTATCTTCCTGGCCTTCCCTCTCCCCAGGTTACTTCTCTGCGTTGCACATTACAAAAGGACACCATCAGCTTCTCCGCCAAGGGCCTGGTAGGCCGGTTTGACAGACCCCATTCATGAATTATTGATGAGGTCGAGGCTTTATAGATCGTCCCTCATAACCTGGCAGCTATGGGTAGAGCTTATTGAGTAGCCATTTTAGTTATAGCTCCATGCACGCTATTTTAACACACTTGGCCGCTGTGCACTTTAACCTAGATATATTTTATTCAGCTTCATCTTATTATTTTTACAATAATTATTTTTACGGTCTTGTTTTATTTTCCGTTTATCTAACTGTTTTTGCCTAGGCCATCACTCTCTTCTCAAACAAGACATTCTTGATCACTCTGTGCTTCTTCCAAGGCTACAGCACGGTACATTGCCGGTGAAAGTGGTGCAAGTTTAGTCTCTAACATTCGTAGAAAACACACATCATTATGTATTGACATTTTCCCAGAACATCCGCTGTGTTGTTATAAAAACACTTCCTTGTCCCTTACACGTTAGAAGGAGATTCCAGCCAGGGAACCACGACTGTATGCTGATTGCTGAATGCTTCGCTACAGATGCTAATGCAGACCACAGGCCTTTGCTCAGGTATGAGGGTTGATGTCTTCCAAGGGAAACCCGAAGGGCAGATTTAGAGCTTAACATGCTGTGCTCGATCATAACCTAGGTAGGGATTAGCCCATTGATTATAGTGACAATATGATAGCATTGTTTTAATGCTTCACTCTTCTCGTCACAATTTCAATTCTGTCATGTTGTGTCGTCCTGGTTATTGCAGCTCACGCTTTGATATCTAAGATGCAGTCATCTTATTAAACTCATTAATGAAACATATACTGCTTCTGTTTGTCATTTATATATGAGACTGAATTGTAAATTAGAGAACCAGATGAAACCTGAGTGACCACGACTTCCCTGAGAAGCCAAGTATGTCATACGCTCGGCTGCCCTGTCATCACTATCCTTGGATAGAGATGAGGCACTGCTAGTTAGCCGGAGCAAAACCCTGATTGGAACGACAGAGGTCACCCGCAGTGGGTCCGACTTAGTCTCCCACACCGCAGGAGATTCTGCTGCTCAAAATCCAGTAGTCTCATTAGAATGATGAGCGCATACGCGACAAGCTGAAATAAAGATTGTGAAGTGAGGGAAAGAAGAGGCTAGAGGGAGTATTATAGTTTGGAGGAGTGCAGGGAGAGGAGGTTTTCTCAGTAGAGAGATGTGGAAGAAGAAGTTGGGAGAGCTGATGATGTAGCACTAAGGGAAACACATCTCTGTAGCCCAAGAGTGAACCAGTCTTAGAAAAAGTAAATGTCCTGTTGATCTGAAAGTGTCAACATCTGACCTCTGGGAGCAAGTTCTCTAATAGACGGTCCCAGTCACAGCCATAAACATCTTAAGATTTGATGGAATGTGATGACAGTGGATGGAGTAAGTTCCATGACTAAAAGACCTTGTCTGGTGGAGAATAGTGTGTGTTTGGGACTAACAATCCCGGCTGCCACCATGTATTGTTTATGGTCCACAGGTGGCAGCCAATACTCACTGCATAGTGGCCTGGGAACTTGAATTAATCTGTGCCACAGTGGAGATGGCTGGAGCCCCCGTGTCAGTAATGGCCTATGGCTCAGCCCAGATGTGGAAAAAGAAGGCAGGGGGAGATCCAGAAGACAAACAAAAAATAAAGCTGCACACAGGATGCACGAATGGGGCAAAGTGGCAGAGGAGAAGCAGGGTCATAGTATCAGTAGACAATGGCAATGGAAAGGACCTAAAGTTGTGTCTGACAGGGTAGGTAACGAGACAGTAGACAATGCAGTAAAACGAAGGAAACGTTCAGAAATTGAAGCAAGGGACTGCAGGAAAAGGTGCGAAGCTGACGAGGGATGAAAATGGAACCTCATATGGGAAACAGGAAAATGGTTGCCAAAGGAATTCTATGGTATCGGGAATGGAGTCATTTTACAGCTCAGTTGGCCGAAGGCACTTTGTTCACTTGATTTTTGTCTACAGGATACAAATATTAAACAAAATAACCTATGCTGTTGAAAATAACCCTGTTTCCTCTTGGTCTCACCTTAGTCAAACTGAAGGTAAGTTTATGTGTAATCTCTGCCCTGTAAATTCCTCAGTTCCTGTTCAAACCTTTAGGTTGGAGTTTGATCTCTCCAGAGCCTTTGACGAAGGCTTAGCTGCAGTTGTACATTGGTGCTTTAGACTGATCTACTCCACGGACAGTCCACGTCTAGAATTATTGCATTCAGAGATCTGCGATCGGACAGAGCATTGATTGATTGAGAGGATTGATTGCATTTACCACAATAATTTCTAGTACGCACAAGATTTTTCTTGCATGCTTGGTGAAATGGACTACAAGCCAACTTAAATCAACTCTAAAAACACTTGTTCATTGGTCAGTCTCAAATTTGATAATTAACACTTCTCTCGGACTACGAAACTTATAACAATTGTAGAGTCAGCACAGGTAATTAATTGTCACCATTCCCCGAGCTATCATTAAAACAGAAGGTACGAGGAAATATTTATGCCGTTGAAAGCAATTGCTCTTCCCTTAAGAGTGGTCACCGGAACCTAGGAAAAATGACCCTATAAGGATCCCACATGAACACTTTGCAACAATGGAATTCAAGATTTTAACGATATTATCTCTGTCCATCATTGTCTTAAATCTGCAGCTAAAGGGTTTAAGTCCCACATTTCTCAGCTCTAGTATTTCTACGACAAGTGAAGCACTGTCTTTTTTATTATCACCTCAAAATGACCTGATTGGTTTTCAAAAAGATACATTTTATAGAATTGCTTTATCTTCGTTTTAATCTATAACTATGCAAGAAGAATTTATTGGTTTTTAAACAAATATTTGCACAGTTATTTCTTGCTTTGTTTATCTCAGATGAGATAAAGTATATGGTGATGGCGACTTGCTTGGCATGCTGTATTGGGAATCTAGGCCTGGGATGTGCCATCTAGATGTGCTAGACTGATGTCTACAAGTCACAATCCAACCTAGACTGGTCTCCTGCAGGTTTCAGGGCTGTGCCACCGCCCTGGGTTGCTGTCATACAGTGCACCAAAATCCCACGCTGGGGCACAAGCAATGTTATGGCACAACATGGAGGCATGTATACTGAAGCAAAGATCTAGGCTGGGGTGTCGTGTGCTGAACTGAAGCCCTGGGCTAGTGTTGCATGTTTTTCACAGGCATCAGCTTGTAGTGATATAATCAGAGTTGAGTCATGCCATGCTGAAACTTTCAGTGGAGATGTGTTGGATACTCGGGCTAAGACATTGCACTCCTGATTGCTGCCGAGGCCCATAAGCTGCTGCCATCGCTTGCCTCAAGTTTCTGGTTGAGTTTTACCTGGAGTGTGTTACAAACCATGGTCCTTATGGTTATTCCGGCCTTGACCTTCTTGATGAACACCTCTTTTTCCTCCGTGGTAGTCCGGCACTGCTTGGGGCAATACATTTCTTCTCCTGAAGTGTTTGTCTGGTATTTGGCGGGATGATCAGGCACACTGCTCTCTGCCTCCGGCTTACAGCCCTGAGAAACTGCAGCTTGGCCTTGCTCTGAACTCTGCGATTACCACGTTCGATTCCACTATTGGGGACTGTGAGTCCTGCCCACAGTGCCTTGTGCTATCCATGTCATATGTTCTACTGATTTCTGTCCAGATTGGTGTGATTGGGGTATCTGTATTGTACTGTAATTGCATGTTTGACCTTAGTTGTCTGACTGGTTACATGTTTTGTCTGCCTGGTTATGTGCTTTGCTAGTCTTTAGTCACTTTCCGATTCTAATAGTTTCCACTTGCTTTGACGCCTCCTTAGTTCTCTGCTTCTCCCAACCTCCCAGCTAGTCCTGCCCACCTCCCAGGACTACTTGTGGAGGCCGCCAAAGGCAAACTGGCTGCACTCATCCATGCCCGGACTGCGCCCAGTGCCAGGAACCCTGGCTCTTCCTCTATCTGTCCTGAGCAGAACTCACCACCTTCAACACCGGCCTTCCCAGGGAGAGCTGCTGCAGAGTCTCTCCCCTGACCACAGCTGGAGCCTTCGATTCTTTCGAAGGAAGGACATTTAGAAGTTAATCTATATAAAAAACCAACAGATCGTAACACTCTGTTACACTTTTCGAGTGGCCATCCAAGAACATTGAGAGAAAATGTACCCTATGGCCAGTTCCTTCGTATTAGAAGAAATTGTAGTAATAAAGAAGATTACTTTGACAACGCCACTGAATTGAGTAATAAGTTGAATAATAGAGGGTACATAAGGAAATTAGTCAAAGCTGCATCTAAAAGAGCTTGGTACACACATAGAGATTCATTACTAACTGCTAAACAAAGAGTAAAGGATACTCCTTTAACCTGTGTCATCACTTATAGTCCTAAAGCCAACAAAATAGGATCAATTATTGACAGAAATTGGAGAAGAGTTTTAGGTATTGAAAAACCCCATGTTCTCGTTCAAAAAAGCACAAAATTTACGGGACTACTGGGTTAAAGCAGCTTTTCCTACAGAGCAAAAGAATGATGCTACAACTACCCCCGGTTCAGGGACATTATAGATGTAAAAATTGTGTAGTATGCCAATTTACAAAGGATTCCAAAGAAATGATGTTGAATGGAATGTCACATCAACAAAAAGATTTTTCGAACTGTAAAACTAAGAAAGTTGTCTACTGTATCAAGTGCCCTTGTGATCAGGTGTACATTGGACAAACATCACAACCGATGAAGACGAGAATTTTGCAGCACAGATCAAGGGTTAAGTGTTCAACTCGAGCTGCGCCATTGGTAGAACATTTTTGTGAATTAAATCACAAACCAGATGACATCTGGTGGTCTGTACTGGCAGTGGTACACCCTAAAGGAGATGGCCGTCCAATAGCCAGTGAATTATTGAGAATTGAGTCAAGACTCATCGAGAAATACAGAACAGCCAGACAAGGCCTAAACGACTTGGATGAGCTTTAGTCCCTGATCTAAAGACTCTTTTTGCTATTTACCGAAAAACACTAGTAGGAAGTGCATTGTATATTTTACGCCTGAAAAAGGTTTTAAATGCCAATTGATGGTCAGTGTAGGTTCTGTTCAAAGTAGAACATGAATGTAGATATTTTTTGTCGGTATATATTATAACCAAAAAATTGGTAGATATCGATCAATCAAACTGCACTTTATGGAAACCTCTAGAATGTATGCTGTGGGTAGGTATACAGAGGTAACAATATTAGGGCTATCTGATTTAGAAATAACTTTAAAAGCAATTTATTCATATAGAGACCAACACCTTTTATAATAGAATGAACAGGTTCCATAGAGCTTTTTACGCTACATCAATGAAGCCATTATGTGAGGGATAAAATATACTCAAGATGGTATATACTCAATATGATAATCTGGGAGTGCTGAGTGTGAGAAAGTAGCCTCTTTCTAGCCTTGTTACCCCCACTTTTGGCCTGTTTGTGAGTGTATGTCAGGGTGTTTTCACTGTCTCACTGGGATCCTGCCAGCCAGGGCCCAGTGCTCATAGTGAAGACCTATGTTTTCAGTATGTTTGTTAAGTGTCACTGGGACCCTGCTAGCCAGGACCCCAGTGCTCATAAGTTTGTGGCCTATATGTATGTGTTCCCTGTGTGATGCCTAACTGTCTCACTGAGGCTCTGTTAACCAGAACCTCAGTGGTTATGCTCTCTCTGTATACCAAAATTGTCACTAACAGGCTAGTAACCAATTCACATTGGCATACTGGAACACCCTTATAATTCCCTAGTATATGGTACTGAGGTACCTAGGGTATTGGGGTTCCAGGAGATCCCTATGGGCTGCAGCATTTCTTTTGCCACCCATAGGGAGCTCTGAGAATTCTTACACAGGCCTGCCACTGCAGCCTGAGTGAAATAATGTCCACGTTATTTCACAGCCAATTACCACTGCACTTAAGTAACTTATAAGTCACCTATATGTCTAACCTTCACCTGGTGAAGGTTGGGTGCTAAGTTACTTAGTGTGTGGGCACCCTGGCACTAGACAAGGTGCCCCCACATCGTTCAGGGCAAATTCCCCGGACTTTGTGAGTGCGGGGACACCATTTCACACGTGCACTATACATAGGTCACTACCTATGTAGAGCGTCACAATGGTAACTCCGAACATGGCCATGTAACATGTCTAAGATCATGGAATTGTCACCCCAATGCCATTCTGGCATTGGGGAGACAATTCCATGAGCCCCTGAGTCTCTAGCACAGACCCAGGTTCTGCCAAACTGCCTTTCCCGGAGTTTCACTGCAGCTGCTGCCAACCCCTCAGACAGGTTTCTGCCCTCCTGGGGTCCAGCCAGGCCTGGCCCAGGAAGGACAGAACAAATGACTTCCTCAGAGAGAGATGGTGTTACACCCTCTCCCTTTGGAAAAAGGTGTCAGGGCTGGGGAGGAGTAGCCTCCCCCAGCCTCTGGAAATGCTTTGATGGGCACAGATGGTGCCCATCTCTGCATAAGCCAGTCTACACCAGTTCAGAGATCCCCCAGCCCTGCTCTGGCGCGAAACTGGACAAAGGAAAGGGGAGTGACCACTCCCCTGACCAGTACTTCCCAGGGGAGGTGCCCAGAGCTCCTCCAGTGTGCTCCAGACCTCCGCCATCTTGGAAACAGAGGTGTTGCTGGCACACTGGACTGCTCTGAGTGGCCAGTGCCATCAGGTGACGTCAGAGACTCTTTCTGATAGGCTCTTACCTGTGTTACTAGCCTATCCTCCTTCCTAGGTAGCCAAACCTCCTTTTCTGGCTATTTAGGGTCTCTGCTTTTGGGAATTCTTTAGATACCGAATGCATGAGCTCACCAGAGTTCCTCTGCATCTCTCTCTTCACCTTCTGCCAAAGGATCGACTGCTGACTGCTCAGGACGCCTGCAAAGCCGCAACAAAGTAGCAAAGATGACTACTGCAACCTTGTATCGCTTCTCCTGCCGCCTTCTCAACTGTTTCCTCCTTCTTGCACCATGAGCTCTGAAGAAATCTCCTGTGGGACGACGGAATCTTCCCCCTGCAACCGCAGGCAACAAAAGACTGCATCACCGGTCCTCTGGGTCCCCTCTCAGCACGACGAGCGTGGTCCCTGGAACTCAGCAACTCTGTCCAAGTGACTCCCACAGTCCAGTGACTCTTCAGTCCAAGTTTGGTGGAGGTAAGTCCTTGCCTCCCCACGCTATACTGCATTGCTGGGTACTGCATGATTTGCAGCTGCTCCGGCTCCTGTGCACTCTTCCAGGATTTGCTTCGCGACTCTTGGACTTGGTCCCCTTATTCCACAGGTACTCTAGTCCGGAAATCCACTTTGGTTGCTTTGCTGGTGTTGGTCTTCCTTGCAGAAACCCCCTATCACGACTTCTGTGCTCTCTGGGGGTTAAAGGTGCACTTTACACCTACTTTTCAGGGTCTTGGGGTGGGCTATTTTTCTAACCCTAACTGTTTTCTTACAGTCCCAGCGACCCTCTACAAGCTCACATAGGTTTGGGGTCCATTCGTGGTTCGCATTCCACTTTTGGAGTATATGGTTTGTGTTGCCCCTATATCTATGTGCTCCTATTGCAAACTACTGTAACTTTACATTGCTTGCATTACTTCCTTTTGCTATTACTGCATATTTTTGGTATTGTGTACATATATCTTGTGTATATAACTTATCCTCATACTGAGGGTACTCACTGAGATACTTTTGGCATATTGTCATAAAAATAAAGTACCTTTATTTTTAGTATATCTGTGTATTGTGTTTTCTTAGGATATTGTGCATATGACACCAGTGGTATAGTAGGAGCTTTGCATGTCTCCTAGTTCAGCCTAAGCTGCTCTGCTATAGCTACCTTCTATCAGCCTAAGCTGCTAGAAACACCTCTTCTACACTAATAAGGGATAACTGGACCTGGTACAGAGTGTAAGTACCCCTTGGTACCCACTAGAAGCCAGGCCAGCCTCCTACATTGAGGGATAAGGATTGCTTTCCCCCGCTGGATATATCAGGAGATATTACATTTACCGTTTCAGCGTGACATCACATGATCTAGAAAATAATAAAAAAACTCCAGTCAGCTAAACACCCTGGAAGTGGTAGGATGACCGTATTAGCCTTGCTTGATAGTTGAGGAGCAGTTTCATATTGTTATATTGGTATAATGATTAATATACACATCATTTAAACGCCCGCTAAGTGTAGAGTGGCGTTTTGCATAACAGCTTTAAGATGGCGGGCACATTTGACGAGGGTTTCCATCTATACGCGTCTTGACAAAATGGCCACATCACCGCAGCGCGTTTTAGTATAAACGCAGTAAGTTTTTGATCGCGGTTTGGCGTCTGCAAGGAATGGACATGGATTAGATCCTCTGTGAACCATTTAACTTATGTAACTCGGAGCAAGCACGCCCAAGTGCATTACTCATGTACACTAGTTGAATGAACGTTTGTGCAACTTTTTCAAGACACAACTGCTGCTTAGTAAGTTAAAAACCCTCTGATTAAGCTACTAGCATATTGCTGAGGTATTTAATGTTTGATTATTCATTATATTTATACCATTTTCAGAAGTTCAGACTACAGAGTGTGAAAGTAACTAAAGCTGAGAACTAAAGGTAAAGATAGTGGAGTCACTTATTAGGAGATAATCTGTTTGGACACTATCTAGCTGACTGATATACACAAGGAATAATTAATGATATTTTCTAGGTCATTAATCACCAAAGCATGAGTACCATCTTGATATCTAGAAGGTGTGGTGTATTTGATAACTCACAATGGGGATTCCACATTATTGATTCTTCTCTAAATTAGCATCTGTTTTTAAATTAGTACTTGTATGGTAGAGGAATTATAAATTGTTCTTAACAGTTTTTTGTAAACATTCTTTTATTTATGTTTAATAGGCATTGTTGTCTCCATTTGTCCTGATGAGGCCCAAATTTGAAGGGGCCGGAACGCGTCAACATTTTTGTTAGATTGCGTGGTTGTAAGAAAGGTTTATTGTACCATCAAGGGCTGTGTAACACATTTCCTTATGACTCAGAATGAAAAGTCTACAGATTGTGAGATGTGTGTCTCTTAGAGTACAATCATCCTAGACATGTGGATTATTGTTTAATGGGAGGATATAACCACATTGTTTGCAAATTCAGGAGAGCAATGATGTATCTTCATTACCAACGGTGTATTCATAACCCCATTGTGTATGAACTAAATTGGTAGATTCTTTCCTACTAGTTGACCAAGTTATATTTGTCACAGCTGGAGCCTTCAGCTGCAGTCACTGCCATTCATCTGCCTCACCGACCCTCCCAGCGCACACAACCAAACGACCGCCCCTGGTCACCATGTACACTTTCCAACTGGACTGCTTACTTCTCAGCGTCCGCTCACTAGACAAACACTCAACCGAGATATAGGTCACCATCTTCACCCTCACACCAAACCTAATTTGTATCACAGAGACCTGGCTAAATGACTCCTCTGAACTAGACATCGCTTTGGCCACCCTAGACGGATATAAGATCACCCACCACACCAACAAGCCTTGAGGAGGCATTGCCATAATACACAAGGAATTCATACACTGCACTACCTCGGTAGACAATGACACACCAATCATGGAGCACCTCAATTTTTGACTCAGCATAGACATCAACATGGCCATAAAAGTAACTCTTGCCTACAGACTTCCTGGACCCCGCCCCTTTTCTGCCCTGACATTCCAGAAATCATCAGTCCCCCAAGACATCAATAGTGAACACCACATCTTCCTCGGAGACCTCAACTTTCGCCTGGATGACCCAAATGATGCCAGTATCAACATCTTCATAGACAGCATGGAAAGCATCGGCCTGAAACATATCACCGACGCCATCTACAACGCGGGACACCTCAAGCAAAAGGATTAGATACAGTCACACCTCCAATGCTCATCTGGATCGACTACTCCATAGTGCATTTCAGCTACTTTATCACATCCGACAGAGCACCCAGACCATCCACCAACGCACACCATAACTGGACCAAGTTATCCAAAGACCAATGGACCAATGCCCTCAACACCTCTTACCCGGATCAGACACTACAAACACCAGGCACAACCCCAGACATCAACAGATACGTCAAAAACTGAATCTCCTTGAGAGCCAACTGCTCAGACCTGGCCGCCCCCATCAAAACCTACAAGCTTAGCTGACTCTCAAAGCAAGATCGCTGGGACACGCAAGATCTGCGGTCCCCGAAACACAAATGCAAACAACTAGAATGAAATGGCACAGCTCCAAACTCGCCAACAACCTTATAGATTTCAAAAACACACTCAAACATTACCACAAACTCCTAAAGAACACCAGGAAACAAGCCCAGCCACCCACATCCAAGCCAGTGCCAACCGTAGCAAAGAACTCTTCAACATCGTCAAGGAGTTTGTCAACCCTCCAGCACGAGATAACTCAATCCCCCCAACCAGGAACTCTGCAACTCCCTCGCCACCTACTTTCAAGTCAAAATCTCTGGCATCTATGAAAACTTTTCACACCAGCCCACTCCAGCAGACACCATCAACCTCCTCAATCACGCTGATCCACCCACCAAAAACATTCTCTACAAACGGAATCAGCTAACCACCCTAAACACCGCAAACATCATAAAGACCATCCACTCGGGATCACCCATTGACCCCTTTCTGCATTACATTTTCAATCTCGGTATCAACAGAATCAGGAGCAGACTTACAGACATCCTCAACTCATCCTTCAGCTCAGTCACCTTCCCAGATGACTGAAAACACGCAAGAGTCAAACCCCTCATCAAGAAACCCTCTGCCAACCCAAACAACCTAAAAAACTACTGGTGGATTTCTCTGTTCCACTTCCCAGCAAAAGTAATGGAGAAACCAATCAATCAGCAAATCTCAAAATATCTAGAAGACAAGAACCTCCTGGACCCTTCCCAGTCTCGATTCTGCTCAAAACACAGCAGAGACACCACCCTCATCACAAAAACAGACAACATCAGACCCCTCCTAGACCAAGGAGACTCCTCTGCCTCATCCTCCTAGACTTCTTAACAGCCTTTAACACAATCTCCCGTCACACCCTGCTCAAGAGACTCTATCAAATCGGCATCCGTGGGACGCCCTGAAATGGATTGCATTGTTCCTCTCCGAGCGAACCCAGAGAGTCCTCCTCCTGCCTTTCACCTCGCAACCCAAGCCCATCATTTGTCGAGTCCCACAATGATCCTCCCTTAGCTCTACCCTCTTCAACACCTACATGACCTCCCTGGCCAGCATCGTACGAGACCACAGACTGAATATCATCTCCAATGACGAAGACAAGCAGCTGATCCTCTTGCTTTCCAAAAACCATGCCTCAGCTAAAACCAATTTTCACCACTGAATGACCATCATTGCCGACTGAATGAGGGACAACTGACTCAAACTGAACAGAAACATAACTAAAGTTCTTCTGTTCTGCAACACTGCTTCTCTGTGGGATAACTCCCGGTGGCCCACAGATCTAGGGACCCCCCCGCACCGACAGAACACACCTGTAACCTGGGAGACATCATCAATAACAAATTAAACATGAATAGCCAACTGAACACAGCATTCTCTTCCTGCTTCCACACCCTCCCATTGCTACGTAAGATCTTCAGATGGCTTCCCACTGACTTGAGGTGCACAATCACATAGGCCCTTATCCCCAGCTGCCTCAATTATGGAAACACTCTCTATGCCGGTATCACCCCACACCTCACAAAAAGACTCCAGATTATCCAGACCACAGCAGCCAGGCTCATCCTTAACATCCCAAGGTAGACTAATATCTCATCACACCTCAGAGACCTGCACTGGCTCCACGTACACAGACGATACCAATTCAAGTTGCTGACTCTCACCTAAAAAACGCCACATAACAAAAGACCAGTGGCCTCAATCACCAAGTAAACTTTCACAGACCTCCCAGGTACCTTTGCTCCACCTTCCTTTACCTCGCCCAGACACTCTGCATTCGCAGCAACAACAGAGGATGAGCTTTTTCCTACCTGGCAGCAAAATCCTGGAACAATCTCTCCATCCACTAAAGAGATCTCGCTCTACCCAGGACTTCATAAAGCAGCTCAAAACGTGGCTCTTCGACAGAGCTCTGTCCGAGACCTACTCAGTAGACACAATGCCTGGATACCCTCACAGGTGATAAGTGCGCCTTACAAATGTCTGATTGAATAATAGATGGTAAAGGACCGATCCAATAATGTGCAGAGTTCCACAAGCGTTTATGGAACATATTTGTTATTGTCCTGTCAAAGCCTGAAGAAAACTACCATGCATGAAGCATGTTGACTTCCAGTACTACACTTCAGGCTGTTTCTAACTGCACGTTTGCACCTATTCTATGAATGTTCATACTGCATGTGAAAGTTCCAGACCCTTTCAAGGGTGGCCTTTACACATGTCTGCTGGACAATCCTGGACCACCTGACCATTACTTTCAACCTGCAGGTTGGCTGTTGTGCAGCTGCTGCCCAGGCATGTCTATCTGTCGATTCCATTTTTCCTGCATTGCTTGGTCTCAACCGCAATTACTGCCCATAGTGCCATCAGAGTGCTGTAACTTCCTTATATTAGCTTACTGTCCTGTCCCAGTGTTGATAGTATTTTTTAGGATTTTACTCTTTTAAAATGATGGCTTTATTGATGTGTTGGCTGAACATGCTAGAAAGTGTTCCTTCTTTTGAAACTACCAAACTGTGAGGGACCCACAGTCTCTGCTGTACCTTTTAATTCATGTTAATTCATTGTACCACTGTGCATTGACAAGCCCATACTCTCAGTCTCTCCGGTTGCACATGAACATACACTTTCCCAAATATTCAAACAGAGGAGTTAGAATAATACATTATCTTGTCCTTAAATACCTATGTGCATTTCTATTCTTAGTATATACTGAACCCATTTTGCAATGGGGTAAGTGCTTACTGAATCCAATAATGAGTTGAAAAATGGATATCAAATCACAATTTGGAAAGGGTGTGTTTAGGGCATCCCTCCGAACTGTGATTCTGAATGCTATGTATCAATGGTTTGGAACAGCAATTTTGGTTGTGAACCACTGATAGGTTACCTACTCATCAAAGGAGGTAGTAACCCATTCTCAAAGGAGAAGTGGTCCAGTTGGGACCACTCCCCTTTTGTGAATGTAGAAAAAAAAGTTTGTGTTGGACTGGGTTTCTTTGACAGAGTGCATTTAAACAAATACTGGCATCACAGACTGCTGACCCCTGTAATGGTATCCAATCAAAGTGAGTCACAATTTGCGACCTACCTCAAAAATAATAATGAGGTTACTCGAATTGAGACCCACTCTGAATGGTGATTTTGTGAACTGACATAAAATTACATTAGTGGATTAGCAAAATTAGATGCACAATTTGTGACTACTTTTGTGAATCCCTTTTTAGTACACTGGTCCTTGGTGCTTTGCGTCCGCGGACCTCCACACTGATATGTTCAGTAGCAACACAGAAGACCAGGAGAGTTTCAGCAGGGTATCCGGCTTAGAGCTAGCTTTGAGTGTACAGGCAACATGACATTTAGGAAGTATCATGTCCACGTCCACACAGTCTTGAGTTGATGGAGACCCACACTTTTCTGGAAGCAGTGGAGGGGGTCAAACATATATGCTCGGTTTTTATCATTTAGACTGCGGGCAACTGCCAATCAGATTGAGTACAACTAATATGCTTGGGGCCAATTTGCTCAATGGGATGTGGGGATAGCAGATCCTGCCCTCCTTCTAGAATGCACTTTTTGGGCTTGTGCCCCTCATGATACTGTAAGACAGATTCTACATTGGTCAGATCTGACGTGATATATTGTTCATTCATTCCAGACAGGTGACAAAGGAGCAAGAGGAAGACTAAGGCCCTGATTATGACTTTGGCGGGTGGAAAAGCCCGTCCCCCGAAGTAACAATGGGTAGGTTGCCGCCAATGTGGCATCCTCCCCACTGGGGCCATTATGAGTTTCCTGCTGGGTCAGCGGGCGGAAACTCTGTTTCCACCGGCGTGCCCAGCCAGAAACAGCCTACAGCATTGTCTCTGTCTCCTAATAGAGGCAACAGCAATGCTGTAGTGCGTAGGGTGCACCAACACCCGTCGCAATGTTCACTGTCTGAAAGGCAGACAGTGAACATTGTGAAGGGGCTGTCAAGGGGGGCCCCTGCATTGCCTATGCCCAGTGGGGCCCCCTGCACCCTGTATCCTCTAGCCTTTTCTTGGCGGTGCTACTGCCATAACAACGCTGGCAGAGAAGTGGATTGTAATCCCCAGTGCAGCGCTGGTTGCAGCGCTGCCCTGGCAGATTAGGACCGCCAGTACCACCAGGCCATCGTGTAGTCGTAATCTGGTGGTGTTGGCGGTCTAACCGCAGCACTACCACTGCAGTCGTAATATGGCGCTCAGACCACCAGGGTCGTAAGGCTGCCCTAAGTGGATGATGGATTGGCCCTCTCCATTCCTCTGTGAGCAGCAGGCATCTTCTATCATATTTTCAGCTTTCATACTAAAAGGTGTTTGCATTCTATGGCGAACCCTTACGATGGGTGTATAATAGTAGATTGCGCTCTTCTGTCTGCCATCATCACTGTAAACACAATCATGACAATTTTCATGATTATTCCTCCCATTTAAAAAAATATACCCAAATTGAGTGCCTTTTACCAGAGATCATTGGATATAATTTATTCCAAGTGTAGAAGGCATAACCTGGTTTGCAAGTACTGCATGAGTGGGGTTGCAAGTACTGCACCCAAAAACATTTAAAATGCTACCACCATCTAGGATCTCTCTAAAGGGGTTGGGGTTTGCCCATTGCAACTAAAGGCTGGAGAGATCTTTTGTAATGTTTCTCCTTTCATGAGATATACCAGGGGTGTCCCTAGAAAGCACTAGATTTGCATTTTAATTGGATCTTTTTGGATAAGACCCCACCCTTTAAACTGTGTCAAAAAGGACAAAAATTAAGGAAACGTAAGACACAAGGAAAAAGGGCTGGAATACGACAGCTAGCAGTCAGTTGATGACATTTTCTCTTTGTACTTTTTACAATTGACATCATGTCAATTGCCAATCAGTTTCAATGTTGAACTAGATGAGATGACCCATAGGTTTGTCCTTATTGAGGATTATATTGAGAATGGTTGGTTTGGTTGATTAGTAATCCGTCTGATGGTCAGTTGGGCATGAATGTCATGTGCATGGCAAGTGGGTGTGTACCTCTACGATGAGTGCCTGTCTGCATGTGAAACTGCTATCATGACTTATTTTGTCCCTCGAGTCATGTTAACCTAGCATGAGAGCAGAGGCTTAGTGACAATGCTAGATCTGGGTCAGTATCTGTCCTGTGACCGCTAGGGGCACACTGAGAGTTTTCTCTTAGTAGGCAGTGGACTATTGCAATATACCATCTTTTGTGAATTCATAGTGTGATTTGTCCACTTCCTCTGTGTCATTCAGAGAGTGATCAACTGACCCCTCTCCTAGTCCAAATTCAGCTGTTATGTGAAACCAAGAACCTTATGCTGGCAATCTGTGTGTATGTCTATTGTGTGTGTGCAGTGAGTCTGTAAGACATACATGGTATAGTGTGGGTGTGTTTGTGTGCATGTCTTTTTTTCAGTCTATCTGTTTGAGTTCTGGGACCAGTGGGATTAATTGTGGATTCCCCTTACTTAACATGGCACAGGATAGAGGATGAGGACAGCTTCTCACAGACAGTAGAAGTGTATTGGGTGCATGAAGGGTGGAGAGCCAGACATCGAAGCAAAGAGGATGGAGGCTTGGCTACCTTTAGAAATTCAAGGTAGTACTAGGTGCAGAGAATGTTCACTCTACATTGTACCCATGTTTTGGATACTCTTTTTAGGAGCCAAACCCATTGCTACCTGCTGTGATAACCATGACTTTACATAAAGTCTGTGTCGGTAGAACAGTCTGAAAATGACATTTGAAAGAGAGCCAACCCAAACCAGTATTCAGCCTTAGACAGTGGATCGGCATTCCCTGTCTAGACAATGTGCATAAAAGTGGGATCCAAACCACCCCACCTTGTTCGAGTTCTAAGTATTTCATGACCAAGGAAGGGGGTGCTCTGCTGAGTACTTGGACTTCTGTATGCGTAGGCCTGGTGTCTGCCTGAGAGGCAGTCTCCCAGAGACGAAGTTACCCAGAGAACGCAGACTGTTGTGTAGAGCTAACCCAGTAGCGATGAGTGTTCTTCAGGGGTTCTCCTATTCTCTGTGCCATCCCTGTTGTGACAAACTTATTTTTTTTCCAGAACATTTTGGCCCTCATTACAACCCTGGCGGTCGGTGTTAAGGCGGCGGCAATACCGCCAACAGGCCAGCGGAGAAAAAAATGGAATCACGACCATGGCGGAAACCGCTAACATAGACAGCCACTTTAACACTCTGACCGCCACGGTGGTAGAAACAAACACCGCGGCGGTATCTGCCAACAGACAGGCAGAAGACAAGGTTCCATCCACTGTATTACAACACGCCTCTCCGCCACCTTTTCCGGGGCGGTACCAATGCCATCAAAAGCACGGCGGAAACAGTACACAGAAGGGAAACCACTCACCTTTCAATACTTTACAAACAACCAGGACGCCATGGAGCCCGAACTACAGGTCCTGCCCATGCTGGTCTACCTCCTCTTGTATCAGAAGCAGCAAAGATGCCGGCGACGACCACCGTGAGTACTGCACCTAGCACACAGGGACACAGCAGGACATCTCCTGCAACCTTGGACGGCTGCCCACTAGGGATGATGCTTTGACTGTTGGTGAGGAAGCAGACGTGCAGGTGGCGGTGCTGGTGGCAGTGCTGGTGGTGGAGCTGGTGGCGGTGCAGGTGGCGGTGCAGGTGGCGGTGTCCACCGCCGTACTGGTTGATGTTGTGGTTGACAGAAGGGCTGACTCTGGTCCCTTAGCCGGAGCATCCGTGCCCTGTCCTGACCTGCTCTTCGGCTTGTGTCCCTTCCCCACCTTAGATGTCGCTGCTGGTGCCTTACCACTGTCCCCTTTTGGCTTGGAGGAGCCCTTGCTTGCTGGTAGATGTGGCTTCTCCCTCCAGCATGTGGGTACCTTCTTCACCTTGGCAGGTGGCGGAATGGCCTGCTCCTTGGCCTCACTAGGTGGCACACTGGCAGCCCTGATGGGTGGCGCCCGCAATATGGCCAGACTTGCTGACACCACTGGGCTGGAGGTTTTCGTGGCTGAGGTGCTGGGCTGGGACCTGGACAGCCTGGCCGTAGGGGAAGGACGGGGGGAGGTGTAGGGAAGAGGTCAATGTTAGCCAGGAAGAGTTTCTTAGATACACTGGGACGGGAAGATGGAGGGGGTTTGGGAGTGGAGGAAGAGGTAGTGGTTGTAGGAGGTGTACGTTTGCTGATTTTGGGTGAAGGTGCATGGGCCGGAGGCTGTTGTGATATGGATGGCTATTGGGTGGGTGTGTGCCTGCATTTGTGTAGTTTGGGAGGAGGGCTCACAGACACACTGGGAGAGGACACAGGGGATGTGTGAATGGTAGTGGGGGTGGTGAGTGTACGTGAGCAGTGTGTGGTGATGGGCGTGCTGGTGATGGAGGTAGTGCGTGCAGGTGTGAGTGGAGACGAGAAAGGGAGGGACGAGGAGGACGTGGAGGAGGGCGACACAGTGGAGGCAGTGGATGTTGGTGTGTCTGCATGGGGATGGTGCTTGTGTGAGTGCCTCTGGGATGTGTGGAGCTTTGCCATGTCCACTCTTGTGTGTTGATGAGTGTGCATGCTGGTCTGATGGTGTGCTTGGGATAGGCTGAGGTACAGGGGATTGGGTCTGGGTGGGGGAAGCTGGAGGGGGAGGCTAGACAGAGGGACAATGACTACTATCAGTGCAGACGCCAGAGCCTGAAATGCTCTCTGTTGGGCTGCCTGCCCAGAATGAATGTTCTCCAGGTATGCATTTGTTTGCTGCAAATGCCTCTCAACACCCTGGATGGCATTCAAAATGGTAGATTGCCCAACAGTAAGGGATCTCAGGAGGTCAATAGCCTCCTCACTGAGGGCAGCAGGGCTGACTGGGGCAGGGGCTGAGGTGCCTGGGGCGAAGGAGATGCCCACCCTCCTGGGTCAGCGGGCACAGGAAACTCGATGAGGGGCTGCTGGGAGGGCGGTGCCGGTAGGGGGGTGGCGGCTGTACCTGTTGATGTGGTGGGCACAGAGGTGCCCGCCACCACAAGGGAGCTCCCATCAGAGGAGGAGTTGCAGTTGCTGGTGTATGCTCCTGTCCCCATTGTGGAGCTCCCCTCGTCCTCCGTCCCACTGGTGCCTTCGGACTCCGTTACTTCACCCTCCAGGGCCATGTGGGATGCAGCTCCCTCCTGCTCCGGTACCACTGCTCCTCCGCCAGATGATGCTAATGCACGCAAGGACAGGGTGACAAAACAAAAAGGGGGGGATAGACAGAAGAGACACATGGTCAATGCGTGCAACACCACTACCGTTGGCGGACACAACACACAGGGAGCAGCCCTATGCACTAAGTCATGCACTGACAGGGCAGGGGAAAAGCACATGCCCATAGGGGACTCTGTCGAGAACCATATCATGCACAGCTGGAAGCCATTAGAGCCTGACTAGGTGTAGAGAGCAAATAGCATCTTTGGGTTTGGACAGGGAATGAGGCTGCAAATCAATGGATCTATCTTTGCGCGTCTGCCCTGGCCTAGGGGAACCCACAGCCCACCTCCCCCACCCAGACACCTTGTAATGTGCGCAGAGTCAGCTGAATGAGAGTGTACTTACCCCCTTGTGTCTGGCAAGATGCCCTCAAGCGCCCATCCAACTCCGGATATGCCACCACCAGGATCCGATACATCAAGGGGGGTCATGGTGCAACGGGCACCCCTTCCGCATTGGGAGGCAATCCCCAGCTGGGCCTCTGCCGTCTTCTCGGTCCAGCGGCGCAGGCCCTCCCATCTTTTTTGGCAGTGGGTGCTCCGTCTATGGTAGACCCCCAGGGTCCGCACTTCCTTGGCGATGGTACGCCAAATCCCCTTCTTCTGGTGGGCACTGACCTAGAGGAAAAGTGAAGTTATAATGGATGTTACTCTCCGGTAGAGTTATTCTCACACATTGGCCACAAATCTCCCACCCTGGCCCAGACATACCTACACACACCATCCTCACATGCTGGCCTGTCCCCCCCCCTCTTCCATCCACAACACTCCATACAATCATGTGCCATCCACCATGCACACAGTTTACTCACCTGTTTGTCTGGAGGACCGTACAGTTGCGTGTACTGGGGGAGGACCCCATCCACCAGTTTCTCCAACTCCTCCGCAGTGAAGGCAGGGGCCCTTTCCCCAGTCACTCGAGCCATTGTCGCTTCCAGACACAGGTCACAGCAGCACTTGCAGTGTAGGTCCTCTCCTGTAGAAGGTCAGATATCAAGTGAGGGAACTGATAGAAAATGGCGGTCACGTCCGTGGCAGTGCGTACCGTCACCGCCGGCGTACACCGTCATTGGCTCCTGGAACTTATAGGGCCCAATGATAACCAATGCTGAATTGCACCGTGGTCTTCTACCGCCTACCGCGACGGTGTACAACACCAGCGCAGTTACCTCATTTCCCCTTGTCCCACTTTACAGGTCAGGCAGCCGCCATTTCAGGGGGCCACATGGCAGGCCAAATAACTGCATCACACCTATTTAGGCCATGACTATGGACAGACAAAGGCACACAAAGAATAGTTCACTATTGTGCTAAACAGCCTTGTGAAACCTATGTGTTGTATGACCCTTTGCTTACTGTTCTCCTCCATAGGGCACGTCCGCTGGGGCAGGTGATTAGATGGCGGCATCCTCCGGTGTACAGACCGCTGGTGGACCTGTCGACAATGGAAGACAGACACATAATTATCACTTACAGACTGGATTGTGCAACAATCCAGGAACTGTGTGCCCAGTTGGAGCCTGACCTGATGTCAGCTATCCGCCATCCCACAGGAATACCCCCTCTAGTGTAGGTCCTGTTAGTACTCCATTTCCTGGCCAGTGGGTCTTTTCAAACAACAGTAGCCGATGGCATCAGGGACGTCCCAGCCAATGTTCTCAAACGTGTTGTCCAGAGTGTTATCTGCCCTGCTGAAACACATGCGCAGCTACATTGTATTCACTCAGGTGGAGGATTTGGGCACAGTGAAAGGTGACTTTTATGCCCTGGGACATATCCCCAACATCATTGGTGCCATTGATGGTACACATGTGGCATTTGTCCCCCCGCAGGAATGAATAGGTATACAGAAACCGTAAAAGCTACCATTCCATGAATGTGCAGATGGTGTGTTTGGCAGACCAGTATATCTCCCATGTGAATGCCAAGTATCCTGGCTCAGTGCGTGACGCCTACATTTTGAGGAATAGCAGCATCCCTTATGTGATAGGGCAACTCCAGAGGCACTGTGTGTGGCTAATAGGTGAGTCCTCACACAGTTTCATTTGCTGTCTGGGTATGGGAGATTCCCTAATGTTTGGAGGCTGTCTCACAGTTGTCCCTCTATATTTGCTGGTGACTCTGGTTACCCCAGCCTGTCATGGCTACTGACCCCAGTGAGGAATCCCAGGACAAGGGCGGAGGAATGCTACAATGAGGCACATGGGCGAACTAGGAGGATAATTGAGCTCACCTTCGGCCTCCTGAAGGCCAGATTCCGGTGTCTCCATCTGACAGGTGGATCCCTATACTACTCACCGAAGAAGGTGTGCCAGGTGTTCGTGGCCTACTGCATGTTGCACAACCTGGCTTTGGGACGCCAGGTGCCTTTTCTGCAGGAGGATGGGCCTGATGGTGGTCTTGTGGCAGCTGTGGAGCCTGTGGACAGTGAAGAAGAGGAGGCAGAAGAAGAAGATGTAGACAACCGAAACAACATCATCATGCAATACTTCCAGTGAGACACAGGTAAGGGGATGGAACTGCTTCACACATCTCATACTATTGTAGGAGCTAGCATAAATCTGCCTTTTTACCTCTGTGTATGGACCCTGACTTGTCACTTTGGCTTTCCATTTCACAGATGTGGGTCCCAATTTGTGCCCTCTGCTATGTTTACTGCTGGCCTACAGCTGTGTAACATTGGTATGTGAACAAGTACAATGACATATTTCAGAGATGTTGCAGTTACACATTTGTGAAAGCACAGACTGACTCCAGATTGTTTTATGATTCAAGGGTGTTTATTCCTGTGCTAATAAGTGGAGGGGTGTGTGCAATGGGCTGGGGGGATGGTGGAGGAATGTCCATGGCTGAGTCCAGTTTCTTGGTCTCACAGGTGCATTGTCCAATGGGGCATAGGAAGGGGAGCAATGGCAGTTTAAGGTGGACAGGGTGACAGAGTGGGACAGAAGGGTGACATTCAGGAGGGTCTTATTTCATGGCGGGGGCCTTGGCAATGTTCTTTGTCTTGTTCCTGGATCTCAGGGACCGTTTGCGGGGTAGTTCTCCTTCTGCAGGGGGTGGGGTGCTGGTTGCCTGTTGTTCCTGTGGCGGTGGCTCCTGTCCACTAGCGCCAGCGGAGGTGGAGGGCTGTTCATCGTCCAGGCTAGTGTCAAGGGCCTGTTTGTGTCCTACTGTGTCCCTCATGGTGTTGACAAGGTCTGCCAGCACCCCTGCAATGGTGACCAGGGTGGTGTTAATGGACTTCAAGTCCTCCCTGATCCCCAGGTAGTGTTCCTCCTGCAGCCGCTGGGTCTCCTGAAACTTGGCCAGTACCGTGCCCATGGTCTCCTGGGAATGGTGGTATGCTCCCATGATGTTGGAGAGTGCTTTGTGGAGTGTCGGTTCCCTGGGCCTGTCCTCCCCCTGATGCACAGCAGTCCTCCCAGCTTCCCTGTTATCCTGTGCCTCTGTCCCCTGAACCGTGTGGCCACTGCCACTGTTGACCCCAGGTCCCGGATTTTCTTGGGTTGGTGGGTTTGACTGGGTACCCTGTAGTGGTGGACACACTGCTGATTGACATGTCCTGGGGACAGAGGGATGGCCCGTTGAGTGGGTGATGTGGTGGTGTTTCCGGAGGGGGGATGGTCTGTGGTGGGTTGGGACAGTGGCAGGGTAACCGACTGTCCAGAGGTCCCTGAAGGGCCGGGCTGGTCATCTTGATCCAGGCGTGCAGAGCAGCTGTCATCACTGTGTGCCTCTTCTGTGGGGGGACTGGATATGTCTGGCACCTCCTGTCCGGTGACGTTGGGTATGGGTCCTGTTGGGATGTAAAAGCATAGTTTTACTATCTGTATGTGCCATCTTGGGCATTGGGTGAGGTACCCTCTTCTCCTGTGCTTGCATCATTGTGTTTGTCCTTTTGTGATAGTTGGTTTGGGGTCTGTGTGGGTTTCTGTACTGGACATGCTTTGGTGACGGTGTTGCATGCAGGGCCTTGGTATTGAGATGTGTGGGTTGTGATAGTGGGACATGTGGGGGTATGTGATGGCATGCAGGTGGGGGGATATGGTAATAAAGATTTGCCTTACCAGTCCTCCTGCTACTCCTGCAAGGCCCTCAGGATGCAGTATTGCCAAGACTTGCTCCTCCCCTGTTGTTAGTTGTGGGGGAGGAGGTGGGGGTCCACTGCAAGTCCTCTGTCCAGCAATCTGGTGTCTTGATACCACGGAACACGCCTTCCCCCCTTAGGTCGTTCCACCTCTTCCTGATGTCATCCTGTGTTCTTGGATGCTGTCCCACTGCGTTGACCCTGTCGACGATTCTCCGCCACAGCTCCATCTTCCTTGCAATGGAGGTGTGCTGCACCTGTGATCCAAGAAGCTGTGGCTCTACCCTGATGATTTCCTCCACCATGACCCTGAGCTCCTCCTCTAAAAACCTGGGGTGTCTTTGAGGTGCCATGATGTGGTGTGGGTAATGTGTGAGGTGCTGTCTGTTGTGATGTGTGGGGGGATGTGTTGGTGTGTGTTGTTTGAGGTGCGTGGATGTTGTATGGGTGATGGTGTTGTGTGCCTGTGGATGCTGGTGTTGTGTTTGCTAATCTCTCTCTCTCTGGCCTTCTTCCAAATTTGTTCGTTGTAAGGGTTTGTGGGTAAGGTGTGTGTGTGTTTTATAGTGTTGTGGGTGTGTGGGTGTGGTGTGTATGTGTGTCAGGTGTGTGTATTTTGAATTGTCCAATTGCCCAAATGGTCACCGACCCCACACACAAAGCAGGACACACACTGAACCCAATGTTTGCATTCAGCGACAGAGTCAAATATAACCACACCATGGAGATCACCTGGTCCGACCACACCATCATCCACTTCACCATCACAGGTGCACAGAACAGCACCACCAAGCCCCCCAAAACAGCCCGCTGCAGCTTGGGCAAAGTGTCAGAGACCCAGTGGACTCAGGCCCTCAGCACCATCCAACCTGAAGCCACTTCAAACCTGGAACAGGCCGTCCTGAACTTCTTCACCAGGATCACCAAATGTGCCAGTAGAGTCACCCCTATGAAGTCGGCCAGAACCAACAAAGAATCAACGCAAGCCAGCGGGTACACCCCTGAACTCAGAACCATCACACTCAACTGCAGATATCTAGAGAAACAATGGCGCACAACCAAAAACACCTCTGACTGAACCTTCTACAAAGCAACTTTCCATAACTACCACCAATGCATCAATGACGCTATAAGAGCATCCAGAAAACACAGAAAACACCATCCGCCACTTCCAAGAACGTTGCAACACCCTATCGGACTTTTTTCACAAGATAGCCACAATTTACAACAACTTCAATCTCCAGCCCACCAAAGTCAGCCTTGACAACCTAGACCCCCCATCGCACACACCACCCAAGCCATCACCTCCTGGACAAACCTCACCATGCTCACCACCACAACCATCATGCCCTCCATCCACTCCAGGGCACCCAGCGACCCCTGCCCCCACCACCTCGTAACATTGGGAAAAAAAGGGCATAGAACTCACCAACATTCTCAACGCCTCCATCACCGTGGCAACCTTTCTCAATGAATGGAAACACACAGAGGTCAGACCCCTCCTGAAGAAGCCCTCCGGGGAACCCAGCAAACCCTAAAATGACCACCCCATTTCTTTGTTCCCATACCCTGCCAAGGACCTGGAAAAGACAATCAACATCCACCTCACAGAGCACCTGGAAAAAGGCAGCGTGCACAACACCTCCCAATCTGTCTTTCGCACCAACCTCATCACAGAAACAGCCTTGATAGCACCCACAGATGACATCAGATCCCTCCTCTACTGTTGTGAGACAACAGAACTGATCCTCCACGACTTATCAGCAGCGTTTGACACCATATCCCACCACATGCTCATCAACAGGCTCAACAGCATTGGCATCCAGGACAACACCCTCAAGTGGATAGCCTTCTTCCTCGCAGGAAGAACGCAAAGGGACCACCTGCAATTCTTCAATTCAGAACCTAAAATCATCATTTGCTGTGTACCCCAAGGATACTCCCTCAGCCCAACACTTTTCAGCACCTTCATGACCCCACTCGCAGACATCATCAGATCCCACAGACGACATACAACTCAGCCTCTCCGCACCAAAGACCCTTCCACCACCAGAACAAATTATTTCAACACCATGACAAGTGTCACCCACTGGATGAGAGCCAACTGCCTCAAGCTAAACTTGGAGAAAATGGAAGTGCTGCTCTTCGTGAAAATACCTGCTTATGGGACAACAGCTGGTGGCCATCCGAGCTAGGCCCCGCACCCACCCCAACAGACAACTCTTTCACCCTCTGCTTCATACTCGACAGCAAACTTACCATGAAACAGCAAATCAGTGCTGTCTCCACATTCTGCTACCACAGTGTAGGAAAGTACCATCTTGCCTGGCATGTTACCCCCGTATTTCACTGTAAGTATGTTGTTTCAGCCCTTGTGTCAGTAGGATCCTGCCAGGCAGGACCCAGTGCTCATAGTATGTGCCCTGTATGTGTTCCCTGTGTGGTGCCTAACTGTATCACTGAGGCTCTGCTAACCAGAACCTCAGTGTTTATGCTCTCTCTGCTTTCTAAATTTGTCACTGCAGGCTAGTGACTAAATTTACCAATTCTTATTGGCATACTGGTACACCCATATAATTCCCTTGTATATGGTACTGAGGTACCCAGGGTATTGGGGTTCCAGGAGATCCCTATGTGCTGCAGCATTTCTTTTGCCACCCATAGGGAGCTCAGACAATTCTTACACAGGCCTGCCACTGCAGCCTGCGTGAAATAACGTCCACGTTATTTCACAACCATTTTCACTGCACATAAGTAACTTATAAGTCACCTATATGTCTAACCTTCACCTGGTGAAGGTTGGGTGCAATGTTACTTAGTGTGTGGGCACCCTGGCACTAGCCAAGGTGCCCCCACATCGTTCAGGGTAAATTCCCCGGACTTTGTGAGTGCAGGGACACCATTGCACGTGCGCACTATACATAGGTCACTACCTATGTATAGCGCCACAATGGTAACTCCGAACATGGCCATGTAACATGTCAAAGATCATGGAATTGTCACCACAATACCATTCTGGTATTGGGGTGACAATTCCATGATCCCCCAGGTCTGTAGCACAGAACCTGGATACTGCCAAACTGCCTTTCCGGGGTTTCCACTGCAGCTGCTGCTGCTGCTGCTGCCAACCCCTCAGACAGGTTTCTGCCCTCCTGGGGTCCATGCAGCCCTGGCCCAGGAAGGCAGAACAAAGGATTTCCTCTGAGAGAGGGTGTTACACCCTCTCCCTTTGGAAATAGGTGTGAAGGGCTGGGGAGGAGTAGCCTCCCCCAGCCTCTGGAAATGCTTTGATAGGCACAGATGGTGCCCATCTCTGCATAAACCAGTCTACACTGGTTCAGGGATCCCCCAGCCCTGCTCTGGTGCGAAACTTGACAAAGGAAAGGGGAGTGACCACTCCCCTGACCAGTACTTCCCAGGGGAGGTGCCCAGAGCTCCTCCAGTGTGTCCCAGACCTCCGCCATCTTGGAAACAGAGCTGTTGGGGGCACACTGGACTGCTCTGAGTGGCCAGTGCCAGCAGGTGACGTCAGAGACCCCCCTCTGATAGGCTCTTACCTTTCTTGGTAGCCAATCCTCCTTTCTTGGTAGCCAAACCTCCTTTTCTGGCTATTTAGGGTCTCTGCTTTGGGGAATTCTTCAGATAACTAATGCAAGAGCTCACCAGAGTTCCTCTGCATCTCCCTCTTCGACTTCTACCAAGGATTGACCGCTGACTGCTCCAGAATGCCTGCAAATCCGCAACAAAGTAGCAAGATGACTACTAGCAACCTTGTATCGCCTCATCCTGCTGGCTTTCTCGAATGTTTCCTGGTGGTGCATGCTCTGGTGGTCACCTGCCTTCCCCCTGCACCAGAAGCACAGAAGAAATCTCCTGTCGGTCGACAGAATATTCCCCCTGCTAACTCAGGCACCAAAAGACTGCATCACTGGTCCTCTGGGTCCCCTCTCATCCTGACGAGCGTGGTCCCTGGAACACAGGAACTCTACCCAAGTGACTCCCACAGTCCAGTGGCCCTTCAGTCAAAGTTTGGTGGAGGTAAGTCCTTGCCTCCCCACGCTAGACTGCAAACCTGTGTACTGCGTGATTTGGAGCTGCTCCGGCTTCTGTGCACTCTTCCAGAATTTCATTCGTGCGCAGCTTAGCCTGGGTCCCCAGCACTCCGTCCTGCAGTGCTCAACCCGCTGAGTTGGCCTCTGACGTCGTGGGATCCTCATTTGTAACTCTGCGTGGACTCCGGTTCACACATCTTCCAAGTGCCTGTTCAGGTACTTCTGCGGGTGCTGTCTGCTTCTGTGAGGGCTCTCTGAGTTGCTGAGCGCCCCTCTGTCTCCTCCTCCAAGGGGCGATATCCTGGTCCTTTCTGGTCCTCAGCAGCACCCAAAAACCTATACCGTGACCCTTGCAGCTAGCAGGGCTTGTTTGCAGTATTTGTGCGTGGGAATAATTCTGCAACCTTCATTGCGACGTGGGGCATCTGTCTTCCAAAGGAGAAGTTCCTATTCCTCTTCGTTCTTGTAGAATTCCAAGCTTCTTCCATCCGGAGGCAGCTTCCTTGCACCTTCATTCGGGGTTTCCTGGGTTCCTGCCCCCCCTGGACACTGTCGCGACTATTGGACTTGGTCCCCTTGCCATGTGGGTCCTCAGGTCCGGAAATCCGTTGTCAGTGCACTGCTGGTGTTTGTTGTTCTTGCAGAATCCCCCTATCACAACTATTGTGCTCTCTTGAGGTAGTAGGTGTACTTTACTCTTACTTTTCAGGGTCTTGGGGTGGGGTATCTTGGACACCCTGACTGTTTTCTTACAGTACCAGTGACCCTCTACAAGCTCCCATAGGTCTGGGGTCCATTCGTGATTCGCATTCCACTTTTGGAGTATATGGTTTGTGTTGCCCCTAGACCTATGCTTGCCTATTGCAACCTATTGTAATTCTACACTGTTTGCATTACCTTTCTGACTCTGACTTTCCTATTTGTGGTTTGTGTACATATAACGTGTGTAAATTACTTACCTTCTTACTGAGGGTACTCACTGAGATACTTGTGGCATATTGTCATAAAAATAAAGTACCTTTATTTTTAGTAACTCTGTGTATTGTGTTTTCTTATGATATTGTGCATATGATATAAATGGTTTAGTAGGAGCTTTGCATGTCTCCTAGTTCAGCCTAAGCTGTTTTGCCATAGCTACCTTCTATCAGCCTAAGCTGCTAGAAACACCTCAATTCTACTAATAAGGGATAAGTGGATCTGGCACAAGGTGTATGTACCATTGGTACCCACTACAAGCCAAGCCAGCCTCCTACACACAGCCTCTGCATGCTCCACTAAATCTTTAGATGGATCCCCAGTGACACCAGGAAGACCGTCATCCAGGCACTCATCGCAAGCAGCTTCGACTACAGCTACACGCAGTACTGGCATCTCCACCCAACTCTTCAAGAGACTCCAGGTCATACAGAACGCAGCCGCCAGACTCATTCTAGACCTCCCCAAATGGGCCCACATAACCCCCCACCTCAGGAATCTTTACTGGCTCCCAATCCAGCAAAGATGCCAGTTCAAGATTTTCAGGCATGCCTACAAAGCCTTGAACAACCAGGGACTTACTTACACCAACCCCTGCATGAACCTCCACAAACCCCAAATATGCCTGTGCTCTGCCTCCCTGGCCCTTGCACACGTCCCTCACATCCCTCGCAACCACAGTGGAACAGCACCCTCCTTGACCGACTTCAGGAAGAAGCTCAAGACCTGGCTCTTCGACTGAGACCCTGCAACCACAGCACCCAGATACCCTTAGGGGTGATAGTGCTGCATTATACAAATACTGATTGATTGATTGATTGATTGATTAGTAAGTGTATTTGGGGGCTCCTATTGCTCATCCAACACATTGCAAGTCTTCTAAATACTAGTACAAGCACCAGGGTCAGGAATTCATGGTTCATCCTTTTACCTTTTATATTGCGAATCACTCCTAGTATGCCCTGTAGCAGGCTAGGTTCTAATGAGATCCCAGTTCCTGGTTCCAGTAATGCCTTACCGGGAGGGTGGGTGTTGTCAGTCTCAGGCCAGATGAAGAAATGGGACTCTGTCTCTCTGGCACCTGGGCCAGACGGCCCCTCTCCCGGGATACAGTTTACTTAGGACCACCATCATAAGGTAGATGCAGTTGGGGGGTGCAGTTACGCCAGCGACCATGATGGCTGCACAACAATAGAGCTTAAGTGAACTGGCCCGGGGTCCTGCCAATAGAGGTGTTCCTGATCTGACCTCTGTAGCCTGAGTTGGGCGGCATGGACGGCATACCATGACAGCACCCATGGCGAGGGGGGTCTCGGCAGTATATTCAAGGTGGGCAGAGGCTCTGGACTGCTGCCCGTAAAAGCTGTCCTGGCTTTGCTATCCACACACCTCTGAGCCCCTGCGGTGATAGGGGCCACGGGTGAGCCTGAGGCACACTCAGTGCAGCCCGAATTTGTGATTGGCACTCTACCCCCCCCCCCACCAGCAGAACGAGACTCAGCTCGCCGCAACCGCACCTAGAGGAAGAACACTCCTTCTGCAGTCCATGCAAGCTTGGGTGCCACACTTCACCGGCTTACGTCCATGGGGCCCCCCAGGGCCTAATGGATAGGATGAGGCCTCCCGGCTGGCTGTGGGCTTTTCTGCACAGTACTAGCCTTGCACCAGTAGTGGAGCTTGGGTGATGCCGCTCGCACTGTGGTCTATGCCAACCTTCAATCCTTATTCTGAATGCTGCATTAACTCAGACTTTGGACCTCAGAACCATGGGTCTGTCAGCACCCACTGATACGGCCCTTCTTGTCCTGGACCTTTATACCATCAATCTGCACATGTTTTTGTGTATTGACATCTGACTGCTTCCTTACGCTGTCCTAGGATATCGACCTCCATGTACATATATATTATAACCATTCATCTCTGTCGTCAATTGCTTGTGTTTCTGAACAATATGCCATTGTTATGTGGTTTCTTCAATTCTAACCCCTCCCGATCCACAGGAATATGTTACTGTGTATGTATGGATCGATTGACTGATTGTGAAAATGAATAAAAAGATGTTTAAAAAAACCTAAGGTACACATGGTTTAAGAAGTTAAATTGTATCAATTTAAATCTAGCATTGTCCAAGACAATGCTCTCGCCTGTACGCACACCTTGGTCCAGGCCTCTTCTGTGAACTGGTCCCCTGTATCAGCCACCCAGTCAGATTTTTCCTTCAACTCTATACAGAAGTTGTCACTTTTTAGCACTCTAGACATGTGTGTTATGGTATGTCTAGAAATGCCTAATTGAAGGATGGCCTCCAATGTCCATGTGAGGGGAGGAGCAAGTGGAAAACAGGTCCAGACATGGCATGGTCCCTGGCTGTCATTGCTAGCTTTGTGTATTGGAGAAATTGGCTGGGGCCCACCCCAAACTTATCTTGACCTTTGTGTAATAAGAGAAAAGTGTTTCATAAATATCCGTCCCCCACCGTCTCACAGCCCCTCCTTATTCCACCAGTTATTTGCCATTATTATTTTAAACAATTGCAGTACCCATAGACTTAAGTCTCTCGCAAATGGCTGCCTCTGAAGCACTTGTTTTGTGATCTGCTCCCAAATAACTCAGGTCTGCTTGACAATGTAAGGGTTTTCCACCAGGATGCAGGTGCCCCTCATTAGAACCCCCACCAAGCAGTCTTTCCCATGTCTGCCTCTTAATAATCTCCATTCCCAGGTGTCCTCATTTGTTACCCATCTGGGTGCATGCTGAATGTGGAATGTGTAGTAGTAGGCTTCTAGGGCCGGGAGTTCCAGGTCTCCTTCCCCTATACCCTGTTTGAATAATGCCAGGGGGACTCTGTTCTGCCGTCCTGCCCAGACCACTCCAGTCAGGGGACTGTCTAACGTTTTGAATGTGGACAGGTGCAGGGGGAAGATAGAATTTTGCAGAGTATAAAGGCATTGACTGAACCACCATCTTCACCACTGCCATTTATAGGATGACTCAGAGTGGCAGCAACAACCAAAAGTTAATCAATGCCTGGAGTCCCCAGATCACACTCCCCATATTGTATTCATACTGGTTTTCCTAGGTGTGGGCCGTAACTATCCCCAAATATCAAAATGTTTCAGTTTGCCATCCTAGCTCTAGGTCTGTGAGCTCTGTGAGAGGTCGGGTGTGAGGGAAATGAGAAGGCTTTTCTAGGGAAAACAGGAGGATTTTTGCGAGGCTGTACACTTCTCCACACTGTTCCAAGCAATTTAGGGCCAGATGTAGCAAAGTCTTTTACCCATTCTATGTCTATGGGAAAAAGTGTTTGTACATATGGCACTTAGTAAGGTAGGAACTGACAACCGTGGGAGCCGCAAGTAAAACAACACATCATCAGCATAAAGGGAAACCAGATGTGTGATCTCCCCCACCCTGAGTCCCCAATCCACCAGTTCTAAACAAATTGAAAGTGCCAGTGGCTCCATAGCCAGTGCAAATAACAATTGGGTCAAAGAGCATCCCTGACATTGTCCCCTCAGTATACTCCATGCATTCAAGATGATTCTGCCCATTCTCACTCTGGCTGTGGGTTGCTCATAGTGTAACTTAACCCATTTACCAAAACCATAGACAAGAGTTGTAGCACCTGTCTTACGAAGCATTAAAATAAAAAGAGGAGAAGCAAAGAAATGAAAGGAGAACTATAAAAAGAGAGAATTGAAAAGATGGCCAACATACCTCAACACTGAAGCACATTTATTTTCAGGTGTATGTACATATGTGAGAATAACATGCTGTCATTCAAAGGACAAGATAGCCAATGACTGAAGTGGACTGAGCAATCACTCCATGCAGTACTCTGTCAATGAAAGAAGCAGAGTGTAAATGACACCCACACACACCAATGGCAGAGCAGTGATGGCCCAGAGGCCCTCTATGTATAAATATATATATTGAGATATATATTTACATATATGGATACATTAATTATATAATGACTTTCTCTAAGGTCATGGCACAACACTAAAAGATTCTATCAAAAATTATTAGGGTGCAAATCTTCTCTGTCTGTGGTTTGTCAGATGCAGTAACCAGCTCCAAAATCCTTCCCTACAAGGTAATCTGTGACACCTCATGTAACAAAATACTTATCTGTGGGCTTAAATACAGAGAAATATTAACCCATCTTTAAATGTCTATTTACTTTGCCATGTTGCTTTCACACTCAATATGCCAGGCCTATGGAGTTCATCATAACTTTTAAAAATAAACAGATTACGCAAATGGCATTGGAAATATGTTTTCCCTGTGAGCCAATCAGGCCTGTAGCTGATATTATTTGTTAGTTTTATCACCACAGCCAGCTGAGGCTACCTATACTGAGTTTAATCTTTTCCACATGGCAACCATCAAGCACAGTCATACATTTATAAAACTACACTTGGCAAAGCAAAATACTCTCTCTCCTGCAAAAGCCTAACAAGGGTTCTGACAGTGCAAATGTTCTATACCCACGGTTTGTCAGAGGTGACAACCAGCACCAAAACCCATGCCTAGTACTGTAATCTGTGAGATTTCATAAAACAAAATACCTATCTGTAGGCCTTAATGCAGAGTGATAATAATCTACCGTTAAATGCCTATTGACTTTAACATATGCTTTTCACAATCAATATGTCTGGCCTGCTACCTTTATTGTAACTTTTCACCATTGGTTTGACGCCATAATCAACTCAGACCTCCTGTATTGACCATAAGCCTTCCCACAAGGCAATCATCCGGTATGCTGTAATAAAATGACAAATATGTACACAATACAGTTGTCAAAACAATATAAAATTCCTACTAATAGAGCTTAATCAGTATTACCATAGTGCAAATCCTCTATTCATATGGTTTGGGTGGGTCACCAACACCAAAACTCTTGCCTACTACGGTAATCTGCAAGATTACATGTAAGAAAATACCTACCTTGAGGCTTTAGTCAACAATCCCCTTTAAAAGCCAACTGCTTTTAACATATGCTATTTATAACATGTAAGGCTGATTTGTTTTGTTAGAACTTTTCATAATAAATAGATCACACCTAGGGAATCTGACCTACATTTTTATAGTGAATTGATAAGGGCTCTAAACTTACCAATGCCTTGACAGTATTACACAACACACGCCTACTGGACCAAGCATAATATAGCAACAATCAGACATCTATTTATGAATTTACCTGATATGTATAAAATTACTTTTGGCAAAATGATATACATCCATTCTAAACAGGGCCTAAAAAGAACCATCAAAGTGAAATTCAACTCCCTGAGTTTATCACAGTGGCTGATTGACAACAAAACCCTTGCCTACTGTGGTAATATTTGTGATTTCATGTAACCAAATACCTTTCTAAGGCCTGTAACATAATATGATAAAAATCCACTGTTAGAGGCCTATTGACTTTACAATATGCATTTACAATTAATAAGTCATGTTGTAATAATTTTTTATAATGAACAAACCAGACCTATTGCATCTAGCATAACATTTCACTGCACACCAATCTTGCCTATAGCTGTTATCGGTGGCATGTTACAATAACCACCTCAGGCCTACTGTACTGCGTGTAAGTTTTCTCACAAGGTAACCCTTAGCACACAGTCATAAAACTGCAATTGTATACACAATTACATTTGGCAGAGGGTTTAGAGTAGACTAGCTAGATCCACCAACCACTAACTCCTTTCGCCCTTTGAAGAATGAACAGTTAATCACAGTTTCCTGTTAGTCTTGGACCTTAGGAGGGCTCAGTAAATTTTTTCACAATCCTGATGTAACCTGTTTTCTAAGATCCTATGATGTAATGTGTCTGCAGGAAACCTGAATGGAGCCAGTGTGGCCAATACCAGATTTCATTGAATTTAAAACTTTAGCACAGACAACAAATAAAAGGATGACATAGTAACACCTACATTCCAACGAGTCACTGATGTTCTCATGAAGAGCAGAACAGGTGGATCCCCAGGCTTAAATGGCATTCCTGTTGCTTTATTTAAGCACAATGAATAATGGAATGGAATTTGATCTGATTAACCAAATATTGGCCCTGCTTTCAAGCTTTCTTAGACATTGCTATTAAGGGCACCAAAGAATCCTCTTTAAAAGCACATATTTGGGCAGACACAAAATCTAGAACACAGATCCCATCAAAACTCTTGAATTTTGCACTCGGGTTATTACAGGCACAATACTTCTGGGGGACTCACCTTTTTATTTCCTGTTTTTAATGGGCAATGAATAAAAATATGAATGCCCTAATGTTTTGAAATGATTAGCAATCATTTCAAAGGAAGTCATGCTTGTTTGGCTATAAATACTTGAAGGCAACTCTGCCCACAAAGATAGTTGAAGAAACCTACTTTGTCTTCTACAAACTGAAATTTATGTGACTTTGGTTTGGCATCATTCCCCACCTGGAATTTCTTCATAGCTGGACACAACTGCACTGCCCTAAGTCAAAATGTCAGAATGGAGAAAATGGCTTCTCTCTATTTTTTAACCACTTTTCTTTTGATCTTGTTGCCAGGCCTTGAATTTTAACCTTAACGGACAGTATTGTCACTTGTGACTATGGCCCTCATTACAACCCTGGCGGTAAATTCCGCTTACCGCCGTGCTGATGGCCGTCAAGATACTGTGGCTGTGCCGGAAATCTGCTACAGGTATTACGACCCACATCTCATAATCTGCCACAAGACAGACACCCACACAAGTCCGCCACAACAAAGGTCACTGATAAACTGGCGATACCAAAACCTACACCGTCACGCTAACAACACTACGCCCACACTATCACAACCCACGAATCAACACGGCGGTCATTCAACCGCGGTAATCCATTGGCGGTACACACCGCCACGCTCAAAATACACACACACTTATAAAACACAACCACATTGGACAATTCAAAATACACACACCTGACACACATACACACACCACACTCACACACTCACAACACTATAAAACACACACCCACATTACCCACAACCTCTTGCAACGGCCTATTTGAAAGAAGCCCAGAGAGAGAGAATAGCAAACACAACACCAGCATCCACAGGCACACAACACCATCACTCATACAACATCCACGCACCTCAAACAACACACCCAAACACATCCCCCCACACATCACAACAGACAGCACCTCACACATCACCCACAGCACATCATGGCACCTCAAAGACACCCCAGGTTTTCTGAGGAGGAGCTCAGGGTCATGGTGGAGGAAATCATCCGGGTAGAGCCACAGCTATTTGGATCACAGGTGCAGCAGACATCCATTGCAAGGAAGATGGAGCTATGGCGGAGAATTGTCGACAGGGTCAACGCTGTGGGACAGCATCCAAGAACACGGGATGACATCAGGAAGAGTTGGAACGGCCTACGGAGGAAGGTGCGTTCAGTGGTATCCAGACACCAGGTAGCAGTACAGAGGACTGGCGGTGGACCCCCACCTCCTCCCCCACAACTAACAACATGGGAGGAGCAAGTCTTGGCAATCATGCATCCTGAGGGCCTCGCAGGAGTGGCAGGAGGACTGGACTCTGGTAAGTCAAATCTTTACTACTATATCCCCCCACCCTACCTGCATGCCATCACAAACTCCTACCCCTACCCTCACACCCATCAACCCAACACCCCACAGATACCCCATTATCACAACCCACACATCCCAATCCCAAGGCCTGCGTGTCACACCAATGCATGGACACCCATCACCAATGCATGTCCAGTACAGATATCACCCAGTCCCCAAAATTAACAATCACACAAGGCCAAAAACAATAAGCCAACCACAGGAGTATAGGGTAACTCACACATTGGACAAGAGGGCACACACAGATATAATAACTATGCATTTACCCCCCAACAGGACCCCTACTCAACGTCACCGGACAGGAGGTGCCAGCCATATCCAGTCCCCCCATAGAAGAGGCCCACAGTGATGACAGCAGCTCTGCACGCCTGGATCAAGATGACCAGCCCGACCCATCAGGGACCTCAGGACAGTCAGTTCCCCTGCCACTGTCACAAACCACCACTGAACCTCCTCCCTCAGAAAACACCAACACAGCACCCACACAGTGGGCCTATGCCACTGTCCCCAGAACACGTCAATCAGCAGTGTGTCCACCAATACAGGGACCCCAGGCAACCCCAATAACCCAAGACAATCAGGGGCCTGGGGTCAGTGGCAGTGGGCACACGGTTCAGGGGACAGGGGCACAGGATAACAGGGAAGCTGGGAGGACTGCTGTGCGACAGGGGGAGGACAGGCCCATGGAACCCACTCTCCACGAGGCACTCTCCAACATCATGGGAGCATACCATAAGTCCCAGGAGACCATAGGCATGGTACTGGCCAAGTTTCCGGAGATCCAGCGGCTGCAGGAGGAACACTACCTGGGAATCAGCGAGGACTTGAAGTCCATTAACAACACCCTGGTCACCCTTGCAGGGGTACTGGCAGACATGGGCCCCTGACACTAGCCCAACCGATGAACAGCTCTCCACCTCTCACGGCGCTAGTGGACAGGAGGTCCCGCCACAGGACTAACAGGCCACCAGCACCCTAACCCCTGCAGAAGGAGAACCACCCCGCAAACGGTCCCTGGGATCCAGGCACAAGACAGAGAACACTGCCAAGAACCCTGCCAGGAAATAAGACTCTCCTGATTGTCACCCTTCTGTCCCACTATGTCACCCTGACAACCTTGAACTGCCATTACTCCACTTCCTATGCCCCCTAGGACAATGTACCTGTGTAGGCAAGTTCCATCTTGCCTGGGATGTTACCCCCATTCTCACTGTATATATGTTTGTTTTTGCCCATGTGTCACTGGGATCCTGCCAGGCAGGACCCCAGTGCTCATAATGTATGCCCTGTATGTGTTCCCTGTGTGGTGCCTAACTGTATCACTGAGGCTCTGCTAACCAGAACCTCAGTGTTTATGCTCTCACTGCTTTTCACAATTGTCACTACAGGCTAGTGACTATCTTCACCAATTCTCATTGGCACACTGGTACACCCTTATAATTGTCTTATATATGGTACCTGGGTACCCAGGGTATTGGGGTTCCAGGAGATCCCTATGGGCTGCAGCATTTCTTTTGCCGCCCATAGGGAGCTCAGACAATCCTTACACAGGCCTGCCACTGCAGCCTGAGTGAAATAACGTCCACGTTATTTCACAGACATTTTTCACTGCACATAAGTAACTTATAAGTCACCTTGAAGGTTAGGTGCCAAGTTACTTAGTGTGTGGGCACCCTGGCACTATCCAAGGTGCCCCCACATTGTTCAGGGTAAATTCCCCGGACTTTGTGAGTGCGGAGATACCATTACACGTGTGCACTACATATAGGTCACTACCTATGTGTAGCGTCACAATGGTAACTACGAACATGGCCATGTAACATGTCAAAGATCATGGAATTGTCCCCCCAATACCATTCTGGTATTGGGGGGACAATTCCATGATCCCCCCAGGTCTCTAGCACAGAACCCGAGTACTGCCAAACTGCCTTTCTGGGGTTTCCACTGCAGCTGCTGCTGCTGCCAACCCCTCAAACAGATTTCTGCCCTCCTGGGGTCTAGGCAGCCCAGCCCAAGGAAGGCAGAACAAAGGATTTCCTCTGAGAGAGGGTGTTACACCCTCTCCCTTTGGAAGTAGGTGTGAAGGGTGGGGGAGGGGTAGCCTCCCCCAGCCTCTGGAAATGCTTTGATGGGCACAGATGGTGCCCATCTCTGCATAAGCCAGTCTACACCGGTTCAGGGATCCCCCAGCCCTGCTCTGATGCGAAACTGGGCAAAGGAAAGGGGAGTGACCACTCCCCTCACCTGAACCTCCCAGGGGAGGTGCCCAGAGCTCCTCCAGTGTGTCCCAGGCCTCTGCCATCTTGGATTCAGAGGTGTTGGGGGCACAATAGACTGCTCTGAGTGGCCAGTGCCAGCAGGTGACGTCAGAGACCCCTCCTGATAGGTGCTTACCTCTTTCAGTAGCCAAGCATCCTTTCTTAGTAGCCAAACCTCCTTTTCTGGCTATTTAGGGTCTCTCCTGTGGGCTATTCCTCAGATAA
The DNA here is from genome assembly GCF_031143425.1 of Pleurodeles waltl. NCBI lineage: Eukaryota > Metazoa > Chordata > Amphibia > Caudata > Salamandridae > Pleurodeles > Pleurodeles waltl. The sequence continues at coordinate 379,475,023 of NC_090445.1, forward strand.
CGAATGCAAGAGCTCACCAGAGTTCCTCTGCACTTCCCTCTTCGACTTCTGCCAAGGATCGACCGCTGACTGCTCCACGAGGCCTGCAAAACCGCAACAAAGTAGCAAGAAGACTAACAGCAACATTGTAGCTACTAATCCTGACAGCTTTCTCGACTGTTCCCTGGTGGTGCATGCTTTGAGGGCTGTCTGCCTACACCCTGCACTTGAAGCCAAGGAGAAATCTCCCGTGGGTCGACGGAATCTTCCCCCTGCTAACGCAGGCACCAGACTTCTGCATCACCAGTCCTCTGGGTCCCCTCTCATCCTGAGGAACATTGTCCCTGGAACACAGGAGCTGGGTCCAAGTGTATCCCACAGTCCAGTGGCCCTTCTGTCCAAATTTGGTGGAGGTAAGTCCTTGCCTCCCCACACCAGACAGTAATCCTGTGTACTGCGTGATCTGCAGCTGCTCCGGCTTCTGTGCACTTTTCCAAGGATTCCTTTGTGCACTGCCTAGCCTGGGTCACCAGCACCCCGTCCTGCATTGCCCAACTCGCTGAGTTGAAATCTGACGTCGTGGGACCCTCCTTTGTGACTGTGAGTGGACCGCTGTCCTCAGATCTTCTAAGTGCCTGTTCCGGTATTTCTGCAGGAGCTGCCTGCTTCTGCGGGAGCTCTCTGAGTTGCTGAGCGTCTCCTCTGTCTCCTCCTCCAAGTGGGGACATTGTGGTCCTTCCTGGTCCCCAGCAGCACCAAAAATCCTCAACTGCGACTCTTGCAGCTAGCAAGGCTTGTTTGCAGTATTTCTGCAGGGAAACACATCTGCAACCTCCAGCACACCGTGGGACATCATCTCACCAAAGGGAAAGTTCCTGGCTCCTTTTGTTGTTGCAGAATCTTCGGCTTCTTCCACCAAGAGGCAGCCCTTTTGCACCTTCATCTGGGGTTTAGTGGGCTTCTGCCCCCCCTGGACACTTTTGTGACTCTTGGACTTGGTCCCCTTCCTTTACAGGTCCTCAGGTCCAGGAATCCATCTTCAGTGTTTTGCTGGTGCTTGTGGTTCTTGCAGAATCCCCTATCACAACTATTCTGTCTTTCTGGGGTAGGAGGGTAACTTCACTCCTACTTTTCAGGGTCTTGGGGTGGGGTGTCTTGGACACCCTTACTGTTTTCTTACAGTCCCAGCGACCCTCTACAACCTACCGTAGGCCTGGGGTCCATTCGTGACTCGCATTCCACTTTTGGAGTATATGGTTTGTGTTGCCCCAGGCCTATGTCTACCTATTGCATCCTATTGTGATTCTACATTGTTTGCACTACTTTTCTTACTGTTACTTACCTGTTTTGGGTTTGTGTACATATAATTTGTGTACATTACTTACCTCCTAAGTGAGGGTATCCTCTGAGATACTTTGGGCACATTGTCACTAAAATAAAGTACCTTTATTTTTAGTAACTCTGAGTATTGTGTTTTCTTCTGATATTGTGCTATATGATATAAGTGGTATAGTAGGAGCTTTGCATGTCTCCTAGTTCAGCCTAAGCTGCTTTGCTATAGCTACCTCTATCAGCCTAAGCTGCTAGAAACACCCATATTCTACTAATACGGGAAAACTTTTCATAAGAAAATCATATACCAAATAGTTCAGTATATGTACATTTAACCAAAGCAGTTTACTTTTCTGCTTTAAAACTTTCTACTAAGTTTCTGAAAAGTTCTGAAAACTTTTTAAAAGTTTTCTAAAAGTTTGAAAATGTTTTTCTCTGTACTTTCAAAAGTTCTAAAACTTTGTCTCTCTCTGTCTTAAACCTTTTTCTATCATGTCTGCAGTAGAGACTACCTCCAAAGTTGTTCAGGCATTTATGAAAGTTTAATCTACAAGAGTTTGACGGGTCTCTGCCTGGATAGAGGTTTAAGCATAGGTAAGAATCAAACAAAAGAGTTTCTCTTTAACCTGCTCTTACAGGAAGACCAGAACCAGTCTGGCCCATCTCAAGAGAGGGTAGAAAAAGGGGAAGCTTCCCAGTCAGACTCAGAGGAGTTCCCTGAAGATGCTGGGGAGGGTTCTTACAAAGTCCTGCCCCCTAGCAGGCCACCTAGTGACACTGGTAGTGTTAGAGGGTCACACATCAGTAGGGCATCTTTCACTCCTAGAGGACAGGTTACTAGGGTCCAGCCATTTAGGGACAGGTCTCTCTCTGCTAATTCCCAAATCTCCTCTGTGTCCAAACATTCCCAAGCCTCCCACCCTGAGGATAACTTAATGGAAAGGGAACTCAGAAAGCTGAGGTTGGGAGAGACCAGACTGAAGCTTAAACAGCAGCAGCTGGCCTAAGACAGGGAATCCCTACACATAGAGAGGGAAAGACAGATATTGGGGTTAGTTCCCCATGGTGGCAGCCGCAGTGTTTCAGATAGTAATCCTGTTAGAGAACAAGATTCCAGAAACCTGCATAAGATAGTCCCCCCTTACAAGGAGGGGGATGACATTAACAAGTGGTTTGCTGCACTTGCGAGGGCCTGTATGGTACAGTTGGTCCATAAAAGGCAGTGGGCTGCTATCTTGTGGCTATCTTTCACTGGAAAGGGTAGGGATAGGCTCCTTACTGTCAGAGAAAGAGATGCTAATAATTACAAAGTTTTGAGAGATGCACTCTTGGATGGATTTGGCTTAACCACTGAACAATAAAGGATTAAGTTCAGAGACACTAGAAAAGAGTCCTCTCAAGACTGGACATATTTTGTTGACTGTTTAGTGAAGGCCTTGGAGGGTTGGTTACATGGCAGTAAAGTATCTGACTATGAAAGCCTGTATAATCTGATCCTGAGAGAGCATATTCTTAACAATCGTGTGTCTGATTTGTTCCACCAGTACTTGGTAGACTCAGATCTGACCTCTCCCCAAGAATTGGGAAAGAAGGCAGACAAATGGGTCAGAACAAGAGTGAACAGAGAAGTTCATACAGGAGGTGACAAGGATGGCAAGAAGAAGGATAGTAAGTCTTCTGACAAGGGTGGGGACAAAAGTAAACATTCTGAGTCTTCATCAGGCCCACAAAAAACCTCTTGGGGTGGTTGGTTGAAATCCTCTTCAAACAATCAGAAAAAGCCTTGGTGTTATTTATGTAAAGTAAAAGGACATTGGGCAAGTGATTCCACTTGTCCAAAGAAAAACACCAAACCTCCCACCACCCCAACCCCAACTGCAACCTCTAGTGCCCCTAGTAATAGCAGTGGTTGGGGAAATCTACTACAAATAGCCAATCCAAGGGTGTAGCTGGGCTCACTATTGGCAATGAAGTTGGGGTTGGTCTTGTTAGGGAGACCACAGAGGCTGTTTTAGTCTCTGATGGTGGCATTGACTTTGCCACCTTGGTTCCTTGTCACCTTAATATTATGCGTAAGTACAAGCAACTATCCCTAATTAATGGTTTTGAGGTTGAGGCCCACAGGGAGACAGGAGCCAGTGTAACTATGGTGATAGAAAAACTGGTCCACCCTTATCAACACCTACTTGGTCACCAGTACTAAGTGACTGATGCTCATAACAACACTCTGAGCCCCCCAATCTCAACTGGGGAGGGGGTTACTGGTCCAAAGAAAGTTGTGGTAGCCACTGAATTACCTGTAGATTGCCTACTGGGGAGTGATTTGGAAACATCAGCTTGGGCACAAGTGGAGTTGGAGGCTCATACAGCAATGCTGGGCATTCCTGGGCATATTTTTGCCTTGACAAGGGCTCAGGCCAAGAATCAAAAAGGACAGGGAAACTTGGATCCTGGAACAATGGACAAAGTGCTACCAAAAACTAGGTGTAGAAACGGTAAATCCCCGCCCACTATCAATCCCTCTACAGATGATTCCCCTTTTGAGGAAGAGGAATCCTCTCCCTGTGAAGAACCTACACCAGAGGAGCTGGCAGCAGACACTGCTGAGATTTTGGGTGCAGGGGGGCCTGGCAGGGAAGAGCTGAGTGAGGTACAGCAAACCTGTCCCACAATAGAGGGTTTGAGACAGCAAGCTGTCAAACAGCAGAATGGGGATGTCAGTGATAGTCATAGGGTATACTGGGCAGATAACCTCTTATACACAGAGTCAAGGGACCCTAAACCTGGAGCTGCCAGGAGATTGCAGCACAGAGAGTTTCTTCTTAACCTGGCACATGAGATTCCTGTGGCTGGACATTTGGGCCAGACAAAAACTTGGGAAAGACTTGTCCCCTTGTTTCACTGGCCTCATATGTAAGAGGACACAAAAGAGTTTTGTTGCTCTTGTGTGACCTGCCAAGCCAGTGGCAAGACTGGTGGCCCTCCAAAGGCCCCTTTAATTCCACTTCTAGTGGTTGGGGGGCCCTTTGAAAGGGTACGGGTTGACATAGTTGGCCCCCTTGACCCTCCAACAGCTTCAGGCAATAGATTTATCTTGGTGGTAGTGGACCATGCCATAAGATATCCTGAAGCCATCCCCTTAAGGACCACTGCAGCTCCTGCAGTGGCAAAGACCCTCCTGGGAATCTTTTCCAGGGTGGGTTTTCCTAAGGAAGTGGTGTTAGACAGAGGTAGCAACTTCATGTCTGCATACCTAAAGGCGATGTGGAAGGAGTGTGGTGTAACCTACAAGTTTACCACCCCTTACCATCCACAAACAAATGGTCTGGTTGAGAGGTTTAATAAAACTCTCAAAGGTATGATAATGGGACTCCCTGAAAAATTCAGAAGGAGATGGGATGTCCTGTTACCTTGCCTCATTTTTGATTACAGGGAGGTACCCCCAAAAAGGAGTGGGCTTCAGCCCCTTTGAACTCCTCTATTGGCACCCTGTAAGAGGTCCACTTGCTCTTGTGAAGGAGGGTTGGGAACAACCTTTAAAAGCTCCTAAACAGGACATAGTAGACCATGTATTTGTCCTAAGATCCAGAATGGCTGAGTATATGAAAAAGGTCAGTAATAACCTTCAGGCCAGCCAGGAGCTACAAAAGCAATGGCATGACCAGAAGGCTGTCCTGACTCAGTACCGCCCAGGACAGAATGTGTGGGTATTGGAGCATGTGGCCCCAAGAGCACTCCAGGACAAATGGAGTGGACCCCATCTAATTGTTGAAAAGAAGGGTGAGGTTACCTACTTGGTAGACCTGGGCACTGCCAGGAGTCTCCTTAGGGTGATTCATGTCAACCGCCTAAAACCCTACTATGACAGGGCTGATCTCACCCTGCTCATGGCAACAGATGAGGGACAGGAAGAAGAGAGTGACCCTCTCCCTGATCTCTTCTCCACCACTAAAGCTGATGGCTTAGTGGAGGGAGTAGTCTTAGCAGATTGTCTCACTGCAGAACAGAAAGACAACTGTTTCAATCTCTTAAGTCAGTTTTCAGACCTATTTTCACTTGTACCAGGTACAACATCCTGGTGTGAACATACAATTGATACTGGAGACAGCCTGCCTGTCAAAAGTAAACTTTATAGGCAGCCTGACCATGTCAGGGACTGCATTAAACAAGAGGTGCAGAAAATGTTGGAGTTAGGGGTGATTGAGCCATCTGAAAGCCCCTGGTCTAGCCCAGTTGTGCTTGTACCAAAACCTCACACCAAAGATGGAGAGATGAGGTTTTGTGTAGATTATAGAGGGCACAATCAAGTAACCAAGACAGATGCTCACCCTATACCCAGGGCAGATGAGCTTATAGATACCCTGGCTTCTGCCAAGTATCTAAGCACTTTTGATGTAAGTGCAGGGTATTGGCAGGTTAGATTATCAGAAGATGCTAAATCCAAGACTGCATTTTCTACCATTGGAGGGCACTACCAATTCACAGTAATGCCCTTTGGTTTGAAAAATGCACCTGCCACTTTTCAGAGGTTGGTGAACACAGCCCTGCAAGGGTTGGAAGCTTTCAGTGTAGCATATCTAGATGATATTGCTGTCTTTAGCTCAACCTGGGATGATCACCTGGTCCACCTATGGAAAGTTTTGGAGGCCCTGCAAAAGGCAGGCCTCACTATCAAGGCCTCAAAGTGCCAGATAGTGCAGGGGAAAGTGGTTTATCTGGGCCACCTGGTAGGTGGAGAAAAGATTGCACCACTACAGGGGAAAATCCAAACTATCATGGATTGGGTTCCCCTGACAACTCAAACCCAGGTGAGAGCCTTTTTATGCCTCACAGGGTGCTATAGGAGATTCATAAAGAATTATGGCTCCATTGCAGCCCCTCTTAATGATCTCACTAGCAAGAAGATGCCTAAGAAGGTATTGTGGACACCTAGCTGTCAAAAAGCTTTTGAGGAGCTCAAACAGGCCATGTGCTTTGCACCTGTCCTAAAAAGCCCTTGTGACTCTAAGAAATTCATTGTACAAACTGATGCATCTGAATTAGGGGTTGGGGCAGTACTATCACAACTGAATTCTGAGGGCCAGGATCAACCAGTTGCTTTTATCAGCAGAAGGTTGACCCCTAGAGAAAAGCGTTGGTCTGGCATAGAGAGGGAGGCCTTTGCTGTGGTCTGGGCACTGAAAAAGTTGAGATCATACCTGTTTGGTACTCACTTTATTGTTCAGACAGACCACAAACCTCTACTTTGGCTAAAACAAATGAAAGGTGAAAACCCTAAATTGTTGAGGTGGTCCATATCTCTACAGGTAATGGACTATACAGTGGAACATAGACCTGGGAGTACCCACTTCAATGCAGATGGACTCTCCAGATATTTCCACTTAAACAATGAAGACTCATCTGGGCAAGGTTAGCCTTATTGTCCATTGGTTTGGGGGGGGGATTGTGTAGGGGGGGGATTGAAAGTACCATCTTGCCTGGCATGCAGTGGCGGCTCGTCCATTAGGGTGGAGGGGCCACACACCCCCACCTTTTGCCCCTCATGAAGAGTATCTGTCAGGCTGAACAAAGGTCAGCCTGACAGACACTCTTCATGTTCAGGTCAGGCAGCCAGGAGCAGACATGCGCGATTTGCGCAGACTCCTGGCTGCCTGAGCTGAACTTTGCTGGGCTGAGGAGGTCACAGCTCCTAGGGGCGTGACCTCCTTGGCCCAGCAAAGGTGCCTCAAGGCCCTCCCCTTGGTGACGAGGAAAGCGTCACCCATTGACACTCGCGCTGGGCGCTTCAGGTTTAAGCCCGGAAGCGCCCAGGGTGAGTGTCAATCAGTGACACTTTGTCACAGAGTGGGGTGGGGTCAGCAGTCTCACTGACCCCATCCCAATCTGTGACGAGGCTGGGACTGCTGCCTTCCCTCATTGGCTGACCTTGAGGGAAGGCAGCAGTCCCAACCCTCCTGGGACCTGGACGCTGAAGGTAAGTGTGTGTGTGTGTGTGTGTGTATGTGTGTGATGTTTTAAAATGAATGTTTGGTGCAGGCGTGCATGTTTGAATGGTATGAATATGTGTGTGTGTGCCCGCCCCCTCCCTCCCTCCTAAAGCTCTCGCCCGCCACTGCTGGCATGTCACTCCCATTTTCACTGTATGTATGTTTGTTTTTGCCCATGTGTCACTGGGATCCTGCCAGGCAGGACCCCAGTGTTCATAATGTATGCCCTGTATGTGTCCCTGTGTGGTGCCTAACTGTATCACTGGGGCTCTGCTAACCAGAACCTCAGTGTAGGAGGCTGGCCTGGCTTGTAGTGGGTACCAGAGGTACTTACACCTTGTGCCAGGTCCAGTTATCCCTTATTAGTGTAGAAGAGGTGTTTCTAGCAGCTTAGGCTGATAGAAGTTAGCTACGGCAAAGCAGCTTAGGCTGAACTAGGAAACATATAATGCTCCTACTATACCACTGGTGTCATATGCACAATTTCATAAGAAAACACAATACACAGAAGTACTTAAAATAAAGGTACTTTATTTTTATGACAATATGCCAAAAGTATCTCAGTGAGTACCCTCAGTATGAGGAAAAGTTATATACACAAGATCTATGTACACAGACCAAAATTATGCAGGTAATAGCAAAAAAAGTAATGCAAGCAGTGTAAAATTACAGTAGATTGCAATAGGAGCACATAGGTATAGGGGCAACACAAACCATATACTCCAAAAGTGGAATGCGAACCACAAATGGACCCCAAACCTATGTGAGCTTGTAGAGGGTCGCTGGGACTGTAAGCAAATAGTGAGGGTTAGAAAAATAGCCCACCCCAAGACCCTGAAAGGTAGGTGTAAAGTGCACCTACTACCCCCAGAGAGCTCAGAAGTTGTGATAGGGGGATTCTGCAGGAAGAACAAACACCAGCAATGCAACAACAGAGGATTTCCGGACCTGAGTACCTGTAAGACCAGGGGACCAAGTCCAATAGTCGCGACAATGTCACGAGTGGGCAGGAGCCCAGGAAATGCCAGCTGAGGGTGCAAGGAATCTGCCACCGGATAGAAGAAGCTTGGAGTTCTGCAAGAAAGAAGAGAGCTAGGGACTTCTTCTTTGGAAGACGGATGTCCCACGTCACGATAAAGCTTGCAGAGGTGTTCCCATGCAGAAAGACCGCAAATAAGCCTTGCTAGCTGCAAGGGTCGCGGCAGAGGTTTTTGGGAGCTGCTGTGGCCCAGGAGGGACCACGATATCGCCACTTCAAGGAGGAGACAGAGGGGGTGCCCAGCAACTCAGGGAGCCCTCACAGAAGCAGGCAGCACCCGCAGAAGAACCTGAACAGGCACTTGGAAGGAAAGTGAACTGGAGTCCACCCAAAGTCACAAAAGGGAGTCCCACGACGCCGGAGGACAACTCAAAAGGTTGTGTACTGCAGGAAGGAGTGTCGGGGACCCAGGCTTGGCTGTGCACAAAGGAAATCCTGGAAGAGTGCACAGGAGCCGGAGCAGCTGCAAATCACGCGTTACCCAGCAATACAGTCTAGCGTGGGGAGGCAAGGACTTACCTCCACTAAACTTGGACTGCAGAGTCACTGGACTGTGGGAGTCACTTAGACAGAGTTGCTGAGTTCCAGGGACCACGCTCGTCGTGCTGAGAGGGGACCCAGAGGACCAGTGGTGCAGTCTTTTGGTGCTTGCGGTTGCAGGGGGAAGATTCCGTCGACCCACTGGAGAGTTCTTCAGAGCTCCTGGTGCAGAGAGGAGGCAGGCTACCCCCCGAGCATGCACTACCTGGAAACAGTTGAGAAAGCCGGCAGGATGAGGCGATACAAGGTTGCTAGTAGTCGTCTTGCTACTTTGTTGCGGTTTTGCAGGCGTCCTGAGCAGTCAGCGGTTGATCCTTTGGCAGAAGGTGAAGAGGGAGATGCAGAGGAACTCTGGTGAGCTCTTGCATTCGTTATCTGAAGAATTCCCCAAAGCAGAGACCCTAAATAGCCAGAAAAGGAGGTTTGGCTACCAAGGAAGGAGGATTGGATTGGCTACCAAGAGAGCTAAGAGCCTATCAGAAGGAGCTTCTGATGTCACCTGCTGGCACTGGCCTCTCAGAGCAGTCCAGTGTGCCACAAACACCTCTGTTTCCAAGATGGCAGTGGTCTGGGACACACTGGAGGAGCTCTAGGCACCTCCCCTGGGAGATGCAGGTCAGGGGAGTGGTCACTCCCCTTTCCTTTGTCCAGTTTCGTGCCAGAGCAGGGCTGGGGGAGCCCTAAACTGGTGTAGACTGGCTTATGCAGAGATGGGCACCATCTGTGCACATCAAAGCATTTCCAGAGGCTGGGGGAGGCTACTCCTCCCCAGCCCTGACACCTATTTCCAAAGGGAGGGGGTGTTACACCCTCTCTCAGAGGAAATCTTTTGTTCTGCCTTCCTGGGCCAGGGCTGCCTGGACCCCAGGAGGGCAGAAACCTGTCTGAGGGGTTGGCAGCAGCTGCAGTGGAGACCCCAGAAAGGCAGTTTGGCAGTACCCGGGTTCTGTGCTAGAGACCCGGGGGATCATGGAATTGTCCCCCAATGTCAGAATGGCATTGGGGTGACAAGTCCATGATTTTAGACATGTTACATGGCCATATTCAGAGTTACCATTGTGACGCTGTACATAGGTAGTGACCTATGTACAGTGCACGGGTGTAATGGTGTCCCCGCACTCACAAATGTCTGGGGAAGTTGCCCTGAACGATGTGGGGGCACCTTGGCTAGTGCCAGGGTGCCCACACACTAAGTAACTTTGCACCCGACCTTCACCAGGTGAAGGTTAGACATATAGATGACTTATAAGTTACTTAAGTGCAGTGGTAAATGGCTGTGAAATAACGTGGACGTTATTTCACGCAGGCTGCTGTGGCAGGCCTGTGTAAGAATTGTCAGAGCTCCCTATGGGTGGCAAAAGAAATGCTGCAGCCCATTGGGATCTCCTGGAACACCAATACCCTGAGTACCTCAGTACCATCTACTAGGGAATTATATGGGTGTACCAGTATGCCAATGTGAATTGGTAAATTTAGTCACTAGCTTGTTAGTGACAAATTTGGAAAGCAGAGAGAGCATAACCACTGAGGATCTGGTTAGCAGAGCCTCAGTGAGACAGTTAGGCATCACACAGGGAACACATACAGGGCACATATGTATGAGCACTGGGGCCCTGCCCTGCCTATCAGGGTCCCAGTGACACACAGACTAAAACAACATATATACAGTGAAATATGTGGGTAACATGCCAGGCAAGATGGTACTTTCCTACACAACTCCCCCCCAAACGAAGGACAATAAGATTAGCCATGACCTGATGAGTCTTCATTGTCTAAGTGGAAATATCTGGAGAGTCCATCTGCATTGGAGTGGGTACTCCCAGGTCTATGTTCCACTGTATAGTCCATTCCCTATAGAGATATGGACCACCTCAACAATTTAGGGTTTTCATCTTTCATTTGTTTTAGCCAAAGTAGAGGTTTGTGGTCTGTTTGCACAATAAAGTGAGTGTCAAACAGGTATGGCCTCAACTTCTTCAGTGCCCAGACCACAGCAAAGGCCTCCCTCTCTATGGCAGACCAACGCTTTTCTCTAGGGGTCAACCTTCTGCTGATAAAAACAACTGGTTGATCCTGGCCCTCAGAATTCAGTTGTGATAAGACTGCCCCTACCCCTAATTCAGATGCATCAGTTTGAACAATGAATTTCTTGGAGTAACATGGGCTTTTTAGGACAGGTGCAGAGCACATGGCCTGTTTGTGCTCCTCAAAAGCTTTCTGACAGCTATCTGTCCACAATACCTTTTTAGGCATCATCTTACTAGTGATATCATTAGGAGGGGCTGCTATGGAGCCATAGTTTTTAATGAATCTCCTGTAATACCCAGTGAGGCCTAAGAAGGCTCTCACCTGGGTCTGAGTTGTAGGGGGAACCCAATCCATGATTGTCTGGATTTTCCCCTGCAGTGGTGCAATCTGTTCTACACCTACCCCGTGTCCCAGATAAACCACCTTTCCCTACCCTATCTGGCACTTTGAGGCCTTGATAGTGAGGCCTGCCTTTTGCGGGCCTCCAAAACTTTCCAAAGGTGGACCAGGTGCTCATCCCAGGTGGAGCTAAAGACAGCTATATCATCTAGATATGCTGCACTAAAAGCCTCCAACCCTTGCAGGACTCTGTTCACCAACCTCTGAAAAGTGGCAGGTGCATTTTTCAAACCAAAGGGCATCACTGTAAATTAGTAGTACCCTCCTATAGTTGAAAATGCAGTTTTAGGTTTAGCATCCTCAGCCAATTTCATCTGCCAATACCCTGCAGTCAAATCAAAGGGGCTTAGATACTTGGCAGATGCCAGTGTATCTATGAGCTCATCTGCCCTGGGTATAGGGTGAGCATCAGTCTTTGTTACATGATTGAGACCTCTGTAGTGCACACAAAACCTCATCTCCCCTTTTCCATCTTTTGATTGAGGCTTTGGTACAAGCCCCACAGGACTCGCCCATCGGCTTTCAGAAGGTTCAACCACCCCTACATCAAGCATTTTCTGAACCTCTTGTTTTATGCAGTCCCTGACATGGTCAGGCTGCCTATAGATTTTACTTTTGACAGGCAAGCTGTCTCCAGTATCAATTGTGTGTTCACACCAAGATGTAGTGCCTGGCACAGTTGAAAAGAGTTCAGAAAACTGTCCAAGGAGATTTATGCAGTTGTCTTTCTGTTCTGCAGTCAGACACTCTGCCAAAACTACTCCCTCCACTAAAGCATCATTTTCAGTGGTGGAAAAGAGATCCGGGAGAGGGTCACTCTCTTCTTCCTGTCCCTCATCTATTGCCATGAGCAGGGTGAGATCAGCCCTGTCATAGTAGGGTTTTAGGCGTTTGACATGAATCACCCTAAAGGGACTCCTGGCAGTGCCCAGGTCTACCAAATAGGTGACCTCGCCCTTTTTCTCAACAATTAGATGGGGTCCACTCCATTTGTCCTGGAGTGCTCTTTGGGCCACAGGCTCCAATACCCACACCTTCTGTCCTGGTTGGTACTGGATCAGAACAGCCTTCTGGTCATGCCATTGCTTCTAGAGCTCTTGGCTGGCCTGAAGGTTTACTGGCCTTTTTCAGGTAGTCAGCCATTCTGGATCTTAGGCCAAGTACATAGTCCACTATGTCCTGTTTGGGAGCTTTTAAAGGTTGTTCCCAACCCTCCTTCACAAGTGTTAATGGACCTCTTACAGGGTGTCCAAAGAGGAGTTCAAAGGGGCTGAAGCTCACTCCTTTCTGGGGTACCTCCCTGTAAGCAAAAAGGAGGCAAGGTAACAGGACATCCCATCTCCTTCTGAGTTTTTCAGGGAGTCCCATTATCATACCTTTGAGAGTTTTATTAAACCTCTCTACCAGTCCATTAGTCTGTGGATGATAAGGAGTGGTGAATCTGTAGGTTACACCACATTCATTCCACATTGCTTTCAAGTATGCAGACATAAAGTTGCTACCCCTGTCTGATACAACCTCTTTAGGGAAACCCACCCTGGAAAAGATTCCCAGGAGGGCCCTTGCCACTGCAGGAGCTGTAGTGGTCCTTAAAGGAATTGCTTCAGGATATCTTGTGACATGGTCCACAACCACCAAGATACACCTATTGCCTGAAGCAGTAGGAGGGTCAAGGGGGCCAACTATGTCAACCCCTACCCTTTCAAAGGGGACCCCAACCACAGGTAGTGGAATAATGGGAGCCTTTGGTGTGCCACCAGTATTGCCACTGGCTTGGCAGGTCACACAAGACTTGCAAAAATCTTTTGTGTCCTCTGACATCCTAGGCCAGTGAAACAGGGTAACAAGCCTTTCCCATGTTTTGATCTGGCCCAAATGCCCAGCCAAGGGAATGTCATGGGCAAGAGTTAGGAGGAACTCTCTGTACTGCAGGGGAATGACCAATCTCCTGGCTGTTCCAGGTTTTGCGTCCCTTGCCTCAGTGTACAAGAGGTTGTCCTCCCAGTAAACTCTATGTGAGTCACTGACATCCCCATTTTGCTGTTTGACAGCTTGCTGTCTGAGACCCTCTAATGCGGGACAGGTTTGCTGTGCCACACTCAGCTCTTCCCTGGCAGGCCCCCCTCCACCCAAAAGCTCAGCAGTGTCTGCTGCCAGCTTATCTCGTGAAGGTTCTGCACAGGGAGGAAATTCTTCTTCCTAAGAAGGAGAATCATCTGTAGAGGGAGGGATAGTGGGTAGGGATTTACCCTTGCTACCCCTAGCTTTAGGGAGCACTTGGTCCATTGTTCCAGGATCCAAGTTACCCTGTCCTTTTTGCTTTTTGGCCTGAGCCCTTGTCAAAGCAAAAATATGCCCAGGAATGCCCAGCATTGCTGCATGAGCCTCCAACTCCACTTCTGCCCAAGCTGATGTCTCTAAATCGTTCCCTAGTAGACAGTCTACAGGTAAATCTGAGGGAACCACAACTTTCTTTGGACCAGTAACCCCCCTCCCCCAGTTGAGATTTACAACAGCCATGGGGTGGCTAAGAATGTTGTTATGAGCGTCTGTCACTTGGTACTGCTGACCAAGTAGGTGTTGTTCTGGGTGCACCAGTTTCTCTATCACCATGGTAACACTGGCACCTGTGTCCCTGTAGGCCTGAACCTCAACACCATTTATTAGGGGAAGTTGCTTGTACTTATCCATATTAAGGGGACAAGCAACCAAGGTGGCCAAATCAATGGCACCTTCAGGGACTAACACAGCCTCTGTGGTCTCCCTAACAAGACCAACCCCAACTAAATTACCAAAAGTGAGCCCAGCTACTCCCTTGGATTGGCTATTAGTAGGTTTGCTCCCACCACCACTGCTATTACTAGGGGCACTAGAATTAGCAGTAGGGGTTGTGGTAGTGGGAAGTTTGGTGTTTTTCTTTGGACAACTGGCATCAGTTGTCCAATGGCCTTTGACTTTACACAAATAACACCAAGGCTTTTTAGGGTGATTGTTGGAAGAGGATTTGGACCCACCACCCCCACCAGAGGATTTTTGTGGGCCTGATGAATACTCATTTTTACTTTTGTCCCCACCCTGTCAGAAGACTTACCAACCTTCTTCTTACCATCCTTGTCACCCCCTGTATGAACTTTTCTGTGCACTCTTGTTCTGACCCATTTGTCTGCATTCTTTCCCAATTCTTGGGGAGAGGTCAGATCTGAGTCCACTAGATATTGGTGTAACAAGTCAGACACACAGTTATCCAGAATATGCTTTCTCAGAATAAGATTATACAGGCTTTCATAGTCAGAAACTTTACTGCCATGTAACCACCCCTCCAAGGCCTTCACTGAACTGTCAACAAAGTCTATCCAGTCTTGTGAGGACTCTTTTCTGGTGTCTCTTTACTTAATTCTGTATTGTTCAATGGTTAAGCCAAATCCATCCAAGAGTGCATCCTTCAAAACTGCAAAATTGTTAGCATCACTTTCTCTAACAGTAAGGAGCCTATCCCTACCCTTTCCAGTGAAAGACAGCCACAATATAGCAGCCCACTGCCTTTGAGGGACCCCCTGTACCATACAGGCCCTCTCAAGTGCAGCAAACCACCTGTTGATGTCATCCCCTCCTTGTAAGGGGGAACTATCTTGTGCAGATTCCTAGAATCATTCTATCTAACAGGATTACTATCAGGAATACTGGTGCTGCCACCATGGGGTTCAAACCCCAATCTCTGTCTCTCCTTCTCCAGGTCTAGGGATTCCCTATCTAAGGCCAGCTGTTACTGTTTAAGCTTCAGTCTGGTCTCTTCAACCCTCAACTTTTTGAGTTCCCTTTCTAACATGTTGTCTTCAGGGTGGGTGGGTTGAGAATGCTTGGACACAGAAGAGTAATTGGAAACAACAGAGAGGGGTCTGTCCCTAACTGACTGAACCCTAGCAACTTGGCCTCCAGGAATTAAGACTACCCTACTGTGATGGGAACCTCCTTTACTACCAACATTACTAGGTGTCCTGCTAGGGGGCAGATCTGGTACAGAACTCTCCCCACCTCCCTCAAGGAGATCCCCTGAGTCAGAATGGGAACCTACTATTAACCTCTCATTTGATGTGCCTGATTGGGAGTCATCATTCACAATAAGCATGTTAAATAGAAACTCTTTTGAAGGGTTCTTTCCTATCACTAAACCTCTATCTAAGCAAAGACTCCTTAGGCTCTTGTAATTCAAATTGTCATAAGTAGTATTGACCATTTTAAGAGTAGAGTCTTCTACAGACATGATAGTAAAAGGTTTAGAAATAGTGATAAGGAAGAAAAAGTTTCAGAACTTTTTAATGAACAGAGAAAAAAACTTTTTCTAACTTTTTAGAAACTTTAGAAGTTTTAGAATACTTTTCAGAACTTGTAAAAAGTTTAAGAGGAGAAAAGCAAAACTTTTTGGTTAGGTGTACATACACTGAACTGTTTTGTATATTATTGTCTTATGAAAAGTACACAATGACAAAGTGGTAAGTAGTTACAAGTACTTATTCCACCGCTGCACAACCAATGTAGGAGGCTGGCCTGGCTTGTAGTGGGTACCAGAGGTACTTACACCTTGTGCCAGGTCCAGTTATCCCTTATTAGTGTAGAAGAGGTGTTTCTAGCAGCTTAGGCTGATAGAAGGTAGCTATGGCAAAGCAGCTTAGGCTGAACTAGGAGACATGTAAAGCTCCTACTTTACCACTGGTGTCATATGCACAATATTATAAGAAAACACAATACACAGAAGTAGTAAAAATAAAGGTACTTTATTTTTATGACAATATGCCAAAAATATCTCAGTGAGTACCCTAAGTATGAGGATAAGTTATATACACAAGATATATGTACACAAACCAAAATTATGCAGGTAATAGCAAGAAAAGTAATGCAAGCAGTGTAAAATTACAGTAGATTGCAATAGGAGCACATAGGTATAGGGGCAACACAAACCATATACTCCAAAAGTGGAATGCGAACCACATACGGACCCCAAAGCTATGTGAGCTTGTAGAGGGTCGCTGGGACTGTAAGAAAACAGTGAGGGTTAGAAAAATAGCCCACCCCAAGACCCTGAAAGGTAGGTGTAAAGTGCACCTACTACCCCAGAGAGCACAGAAGTAGTGATAGGGGGATTCTGCAGGAAGAACAAACACCAGCAATGCAACAACAACAGTGGATTTCCGGACCTGAGTACCTGTAAAACCAGGGGACCAAGTCCAATAGTCGCAACAGTGTCGAGAGTGTCGAGAGTGGGCAGGAGCCCAGGAAATGCCAGCTGAGGGTGCAAGGAAGCTGCCACTGGTTGGAAGAAGCTTGGAGTTCTGCAAGAAAGAAGAGAGCTAGGGACTTTTCCTTTGTAAGACGGATGTCCCACGTCGCGATAAAGCTGGCAGAGGTGTTCCCACGTAGAAAGACAGCAAACAAGCCTTGCTAGCTGCAAGGGTCATGGTAGAGGTTCTTGGGTGCTGCTGTGGCCCAGGAGGGACCAGGATGTCACCACTTCGAGGAGGAGACAGAGGGGGCGCCCAGCAACTCAGGGAGCCCTCACAGAAGCAGGCAGCACCCGCAGAAGTACCTGAACAGGCACTTGGAAGGAAAGTGAACTGGAGTCCACCGGAAGTCACAAAAGGGAGCCCCACGACGCCGGAGGACAACTCAGAAGGTTGTGCACTGCAGGAAGGAGTGTCGGGGACCCAGGCTTGGCGGTGCACAAAGGAAATCCTGAAAGAGTGCACAGGAGCTGGAGCAGCTGCAAATCATGTGGAACCCAGCAATGCAGTCTAGCATGGGGAGGCAAGGACTTACCTCCACCAAACTTGGACTGAAGAGTCACTGGACTGTGGGAGTCACTTGGACAGAGTTGCTGAGTTCCAGGGACCACGCTCGTCGTGCTGAGAGGGGACCCAGAGGACCAGTGATGCAGTCTTTTGGTGCCTGCGGTTGCAGGGGGAAGATTCCGTCGACCCACGGGAGATTTTTTCAGAGCTCCTGGTGCAGAGAAGAGGCAGGCTACCCCCGAGCATGCACCACCTGGAAACAGTTGAGAAAGCTGGCAGGATGAGGCGATACAAGGTTGCTAGTGGTCGTCTTGCTACTTTGTTGTGGTTTTGCAGGTGTCCTGAGCAGTCAGCGGTCGATCCTTTGGCAGAAGGTGAAGAGGGAGATGCAGAGGAACTCTGGTGAGCTCTTGCATTCGTTATCTGAAGAATTCCCCAAAGCAGAGACCCTAAATAGCCAGAAAAGGAGGTTTGGCTACCAAGGAAGGGGGATTGGCTACCAAGAGAGGTAAGAGCCTATCAGAAGGAGCCTCTGACGTCACCTGCTGGCACTGGCCACTCAGAGCAGTCCAGTGTGCCACAAACACCTCTGTTTCCAAGATGGCAGAGGTCTGGGACACACTGGAGGAGCTCTGGGCAACTCCCCTGGGAGGTGCAGGTCAGGGGAGTGGTCACTCCCCTTTCCTTTTTCCAGTTTCGTGCCAGAGCAGGGCTGGGGGATCCCTAAACCGGTGTAGACTGGCTTATGCAGAGATGGACATCATCTGTGCCCATCAAAGCATTTCCAGAGGCTGGGGGAGGCTACTCCTCCCCAGCCCTGACACCTATTTCTAAAGGGAGAGGGTGTTACACCCTCTCTCAGAGGAAATCCTTTGTTCTGCCTTCCTGGGCCAGGGCTGCCTGGACCCCAGGAAGGCAGAAACCTGTCTGAGGGGTTGGCAGCAGCAGCAGCTGCACTGGAGACCCCGGAAAGGCAGTTTGGCAGTACCCGGGTTCTGTGCTAGAGACCCGGAGGATCATGGAATTGTCCCCCCAATGCCAGAATGGCATTGGGGGGACAATTCCATGATCTTAGACATGTTATATGGCCATGTTCGGAGTTACCATTGTGGCCCTGTACATAGGTAGTGACCTATGTACAGTGCACGCGTGTAATGGTGTTCCCGCACTCACAAAGTCCGGGGAATTTGCCCTGAACGATGTGGGGGCACCTTGGCTAGTGCCAGGGTGCCCACACACTAAGTAACTTTGCACCCGACCTTCACCAGGTGAAGGTTAGACATATAGGTGACTTATAAGTTACTTAAGTGCAGTGGTAAATGGCTGTGAAATAACGTGGACGTTATTTCACGCAGGCTGCTGTGGCAGGCCTGTGTAAGAATTGTCAGAGCTCCCTATGGGTGGCAAAAGAAATGCTGCAGCCCATTGGGATCTCCTGGAACACCAATACCCTGAGTACCTCAGTACCATCTACTAGGGAATTATATGGGTGTACCAGTATGCCAATGTGAATTGGTAAATTTAGTCACTAGCCTGTTGGTGACAGATTTGGAAAGCAGAGAGAGCATAACCACTGAGGTTCTGGTTAGCAGAACCTCAGTGAGACAGTTAGGCATCACACAGGGAACACAGACAGGGCACATACTTATGAGCACTGGGCCCCTTCCTGGCAGGGTTCCAGTGACACATAGACTAAAACAACATATATACAGTGAAATATGGGGGTAACATGCCAGGCAAGATGGTACTTTCCTACACAACCCCCGCCCCCCAAACGAAGGACAATAAGACTAACCATGACCTGATGAGTCTTCATTGTCTAAGAGGAAATATCTGGAGAGTCCATATGCATTGGAGTGGGTACTCCCAGGTCTATGTTCCACTGTATAGTCCATTCCATGTAGAGGTATGGACCACCTCAACAATTTAGGGTTTTCACCTTTCATTTGTTTTAGCCAAAGTAGAGGTTTGTGGTCTGTTTGAACAATAAAGTGAGTGCCAAACAGGTATGGCCTCAACTTCTTCAGTGCCCAGACCACAGCAAAGGCCTCCCTCTCTATGGCAGACCAACGCTTTTCTCTAGTGGTCAACCTTCTGCTGATAAAAGCAACTGGTTGATCCTGGACCTCAGAATTCAGTTGTGATAAGACTGCCCCTACCCCTAATTCAGATGCATCAGTTTGAACAATGAATTTCTTGGAGTAACATGGGCTTTTTAGGACAGGTGCAGAGCACATTGGCTGTTTGAGCTCCTCAAAAGCTTTCTGACAGCTAGCTGTCCACAGTACCTTTTTAGGCATCTTCTTACTAGTGTGATCATTAAAAGGGGCTGCTATGAAGCCATAGTTTTTAATGAATCTCCTGTAATACCCAGTGAGGCGTAAGAAGGCTCTCACCTGGGTCTGAGTTGTAGAGGGAACCCAATCCATGATTGTCTCGATTTTCCCCTGCAGTGGTGCAATCTGTTCTCCACCTACCAGGTGTCCTAGATAAACCACCTTTCCCTGCCCTTTCTGACACTTTGAGGCCTTGGTAGTGAGGCCTGCCTTTTGCAGGGCCTCCAAAACTTTCCAAAGGTGGACCAGGTGCTCATCCCAGGTGGAGCTAAAGACAGCTATATCATCTAGATATGCTGCACTAAAAGCCTCCAACCCTTGCAGGACTCTATTCACCAACCTCTGAAAAGTGGCAGGTGCATTTTTCAATCCAAAGGGCATCACTGTAAACTGGTAGTGCCCTCCTATAGTTGAAAATGCAGTTTTAGGTTTAGCATCCTCAGACAATTTGATCTGCCAATACCCTGCAGTCAAATCAAAGGTGCTTAGATACTTGTCAGATGCCAGTGTATCTATGAGCTCATCTGCCCTGGGTATAGGGTGAGCATCAGTTTTTGTTACCTGATTGAGACCTCTGTAGTCTACAGAAAACCTCATCCTTCTTTTTCCATCTTTTGAGTGAGGCTTTGGTACAAGCACCACAGGACTCACCCATGGGCTTTCAGAAGGTTCAACCACTCCTAGATCAAGCATTTTCTGAACCTCTTCTTTTATGCAGTCCCTGACATGGTCAGGGTGCCTATTGATTTTACTTTTGACAGGCAAGCTGTCTCCAGTGTCAATTGTGTGTTCACACCAAGATGTGGTGCCTGGCACAGTTGAAAAGAGTTCAGAAAATTGTCCAAGGAGATTTATGCAGTTGTCTGTTCTGCAGTCAGACAATCTGCCAAAACTACTCCCTCCACTAAAGCATCATTTTCAGTGGTGGAAAAGAGATCAGGGAGAAGGTCACTCTCTTCTTCCTGTCTCTCATCTGTTGCCCCGAGCAGGGTGAGATCAGCCCTGTCATAGTAGGGTTTTAGGCGGCTGACATGAATCACCCTAAAGGGACTCCTGACAGTGCCCAAGTCTACCAAATAGGTGACCTCGCCCTTTTTCTCAGCAATTAGATGGGGTCCACTCCATTTGTCCTGGAGTGCTCTTGGGGCCACAGGCTCCAAATACCCACACCTTCCGTCCTGTTTGGTACTGGATCAGAACAGCCTTCTGGTCATGCCATTGCTTCTGGAGCTTTTGGCTGGCCTGAAGGTTTTTACTGGCCTTTTTCATGTAGTCAGCCATTCTGGATCTTAGGCCAAGTACATAGTCCACTATTTCCTGTTTGGGAGCTTTTAAAGGTTGTTCCCAACCCTCCTTCACAAGTGTTAGTGGACCTCTTACAGGGTGTCCAAAGAGGAGTTCAAAGAGGCTGAAGCCCACTCCTTTCTGGGGTACCTCCCTGTAAGCAAAAAGGAGGCAAGGTAACAGGACATCCCATCCTCTCCTGAGTTTTTCAGGGAGTCCCATTATCATTCCTTTGAGAGTTTTATTAAACCTCTCTACCAGTCCATTAGTCTGTGGATGATAAGGAGTGGTGAATTTGTAGGTTACACCACATTCCCTCCACATTGCTTTCAAGTATGCAGACATAAAGTTGCTACCCCTGTCTGATACAACCTCTTTTTGGAAACCCACCCTGGAAAAGATTCCCAGGAGGGCCTTTGCCACTGCAGGAGCTGTATTGGTCCTTAGAGGAACTGCTTCAGGATATCTTGTGGCATTGTCCACAACCACCAAGATAAACCTATTGCCTGAAGCAGTAGGAGGGTCAAGGGGGCCAACTATGTCAACCCCTACCCTTTCAAAGGGAACCCCAACCACAGGTAGTGGAATAAGGGGAGCCTTTGGTGTGCCACCAGTCTTGCCACTGGCTTGGCAGGTCACACAAGACTTGCAAAAATATTTTGTGTCCTCTGACATGCTAGGCAAGTGAAACAGGGGGAGAAGCCTTTACCATGTTTTGATCTGGCCCAAATGCCCAGCCAAAGGAATGTCATGTGCTAGAGTTAGGAGGAACTCTCTGTACTGCAGGGGAATGACCAATCTCCTGGCTGCTCCAGGTTTTGGGTCCCTTGCCTCTGTGTACAAGAGGTTGTCCTCCCAGTAAACTCTATGTGAGTCACTGACATCCCCATTTTGCTGCTTGACAGCTTGCTGTCTGAGACCCTCTAATGTGGGACAGGATTGCTGTGCCTCACTCAGCTCTTCCCTGGCAGGCCCCCCTCTACCCAAAAGCTCAGCAGTGTCTGCTGCCAGCTCATCTGGTGAAGGTTCTGCACAGGGAGGAAATTCTTCTTCCTAAGAAGGAGAATCACCTGTAGAGGGAGGGATAGTGGGTAGAGATTTACCCTTGCTACCCCTAGCTTTAGGGAGCGCTTGGTCCATTGTTCCAGGATCCAAGTTACCCTGTCCTTTTTGCTTTTTGGCCTGAGCCCTTGTCAAAGCAAAAATATGCCCAGGAATGCCCAGCATTGCTGCATGAGCCTCCATTTCCACTTCTGCCCAAGCTGATGTCTCTAAATCATTTCCTAGTAGACAGTCTACAGGTAAATCTGAGGCAACCACAACTTTCTTTGGACCAGTAACCCCCCACCAGTTGAGATTCAAAACAGCCATGGGGTGGCTAAGAGTGTTGTTATGAGCGTCTGTCACTTGGTACTGGTGACCAAGTAGGTGTTGTTCAGGGTGTGCCAGTTTCTCTATCACCATGGTAACACTGGCACCTGTGTCCCTGTAGGCCTGAACCTCAACACCATTTATTAGGGGAAGTTGCTTGTACTTATCAATATTAAGGGGACAAGCAACCAAGGTGGCCAAGTCCATGGCACCTTCAGAGACTAAACATAGCCTCTGTGGTCTCCCTAACAAGACCAACCCCAGCTAAACTACCAAAAGTGAGCCCAGCTACTCCGTTGGATTGGCTATTAGTAGGTTTGCTCCCACCACCACTGCTATTACTAGGGGCAGTAGAATTTGCAGTAGGGGTTGTGGTAGTGGGAGGTTTGGTGTTTTTCTTTGGACAACTGGCATCAGTTGTCCAATGGCCTTTGACTTTACACAAATAACAACAAGGCTTTTTAACTTGATTGTTGGAAGAGGATTTGGACCCACCACCCCCACCAGAGGATTTTCGTGGGCCTGATGAAGACTCAGTTTTACTTTTGTCCCCACCCTTGTCAGAAGACTTACCATCCTTCTTCTTGCCATCCTTGTCACCCCCTGTATGAACTTTTCTGTTCACTCTTGTTCTGACCAATTTGTCTGCCTTCTTTCCCAATTCTTGGGGAGAGGTCAGATCTGAGTCCACTAGATTTTGGTGTAACAAGTCAGACACACAGTTATTCAGAATATGCTCTCTCAGAATAAGATTATACAGGCTTTGATAGTCAGAAACTTTACTGCCATGTAACCACGCCTCCAAGGCCTTCACTGAACAGTCAACAAAGCCTATCCAGTCTTGTGAGGACTCTTTTCTGGTGTCTCTGAACTTAATCCTGCATTGTTCAGTGGTTAAGCCAAATCCATGCAAGAGTGTATCCTTCAAAACTGCAAAATTGTTAGCATCACTTTCTCTAACAGTAAGGAGCCTATCCCTACCCTTTCCATTGAAAGATAGCCACAATATAACAGCCCACTGCCTTTGAGGGACCCCCTGTACCATACAGGCCCTCTCAAGTGTAGCAAACCACTTGTTGATGTCATCCCCCTCCTTGTAAGGGGGGACTATCTTGTGCAGATTCCTGGAATCATGCTCTCTAACAGGATTACTATCAGGAATACTGCTGCTGCCACCATGGGGTCCAAACCCCAATCTCTGTATCTCCTTCTCCAGGTCTAGGGATTCCCTATCTAAGGCCAGCTGTTGCTGTTTAAGCTTCTATCTGGTCTCTTTCACTCTCAACTTTTTGAGTTCCCTTTGTAACGTGTTGTCTACAGGGTGGGTGGGTTGGGAATGCTTGGACACAGAAGGTAAATTGGAAACAACAGAGGGAGATCTGTCCCTAACTGACTGGACTCTAATAACCTAGCCTCCAGGAATAAAGACACCCCTACTATGATGGGAACCTCCTGTAGTATTGGTTTCTAAAGTAGTTTTGTGTTTCTATTCATTTTATTATTGTAGTTGTAATGGTATGTTCCATCCTCCCCTGTCCCGGCACAATGTGATCTCTTGGAATGTGTTTTCATTCTAAAGAGATCAGTTGGAGAGAACAGATTCCTGTGTCAGATGTGGATGGAGTTTCTTTGTGTGATACTTATGAATAAATCTACAGATATATCTCAACTGGATTCCAGATCTTCTTCATTTCATTGTGCAGCGTTTACTACACCTCCATTACTACCAGCATTACTAGGTGGCCTGCTAAGGGGCAGATTTGGAACAGAACCCTCCCCACCTCCCTCGAGGAGATCCCCTGAGTCAGAATGGGAGCCATCTATTAACTTCTCATTTGAAGTGCCTCCTAGAGACTCATCATTCACAATAAGCATTTTATATAGAAACTCTTTTGTGGGGTTCTTTCCTATCACTAAACCTCTATCTAAGCAAAGACTCCTTAGGCTCTTGTAATTCAAATTGTCATAGGTAGTATTTGCCATTTTAAGAGCAGACTCTACATCAGACATGATAGAAGAAGGTTTAGAGACAGTGAGAAGGGAGAAAAAGTTTCAGAACTTTTTAAAAAACAGATTAAAAAATCTTTTCTAACTTTTAGAAACTTTTAGAAGTTTAGAGAAACGTTTCAGAACTTTGTAAAAAGTTTGAGGGAAGAAAAGCAAAACTTTTTGGTTAGGTGTACATACACTGAACTTGTTTTGTATATTATTCCCTCATGAAAAGTACACAATGACAAAGGGGTAAGTAGTTACAAGTACTTATCCCACCGCTGCACAACCAATGTAGGAGGCTGGCCTGGCTTGTAGTGGGTACCAGAGGTACTTACACCTTGTGCCAGGTCCAGTTATCCCTTATTAGTGTAGAAGAGGTGATTCTAGCAGCTTAGGCTGATAGAAGGTAGCTATGGCAAAGCAGCTTAGGCTGAACTAGGAGACATGTAAAGCTCCGACTATACCACTGGTGTCATATGCACAATATCATAAGAAAACACAATACACAGAAGTACTAAAAATAAAGGTACTTTATTTTTATGACAATATGGCAAAAGTATCTCAGTGAGTACCCTCAGTATGAGGATAAGTTATATATACAAGATATATATACACAAACCAAAATTATGCAGGTAATAGCAAGAAAGGTAATGCAAGCAGTGTAAAGATACAGTAGATTGCAATAGGAGCACATAGGTATAGGGGCAAAACAAACCATATACTCCAAAAGTGGAATGCAAACCACGAATGGACCCCAAACCTATGTGAGCTTGTAGAGGGTCGCACGGACTGTAAGAAAACAGTGAGGGTTAGAAAAATAGCCCACCCCAAGACCCTGAAAAGTAGGTGTAAAGTGCACCTACTACCCCCAGAGAGCACAGAAGTCGTGATAGGGGGATTCTGCAGGAAGAACAAACACCAGCAATGCAACAACAGTGGATTTCCGGACCTGAGTACCTGTCAGACGCGCCAGAGAAGGGCTGGGGGATCCCTGAGTCGCGACAGTGTCGAGAGTGGGGAGGGGCCCAGGAAATGCCAGCTGAGGGTGCAAGGAAGCTGCTGCCTTTTGGAAGAAGCTTGGAGTTCTGCAAGAAAGAAGAGGACTAGGAACTTACCCTTTGGAAGATGGATGTCCCACGTCGCGATGAAGCTTGCAGAGGTGTTCCCACGCAGAAAGACCGAAAACAAGCCTTGCTAGCTGCTAGGGTCGCGTTAGGGTTTTTGGATGCTGCTGTGGCCCAGGAGGGACCAGGATGTCGCCACTTGGATGAGGAGACAAAGGGGCCGCCCAGCAAGTCAGGGAGCCCTCACAGAAGCAGGCAGCTCCCGCAGAAGTACCTGAACAGGCACTTGGAAGAAGAGTGAACCGGAGTCTACCCGAAGTCACAAAAGGGAGTCCCACGACGCCGGAGGACAACTCAGAATGTTGTGCACTACAGGTTAAATTGTCGGGGACCCAGGCTTGGCTGTTCACAAAGGAAGGCCTGGAAGAGCGCACAAGAGCCAGAGCAGCTGCAAATCACGCGGTACCCAGCAATGCAGTCTAGCGTGGGGAGGCAAGGACTTACCTCCACCAAACTTGGACTGAAGAGTCACTGGACTGTTGGAGTCACTTGGACAGAGTTGCTGAGTTCCAGGGACCACACTCGTCGTGCTGAGACGGGACCCAGAGGACCGGTGATGCAGTCTTTTTTTGCCTGCGGTTGCAGGGGGAAGATTCCGTCGACCCACAGGAGATTTCTTCAGAGCTCCTGGTGCAGAGAGGAGGCAGGCTACCCCCAGAGCATGCACCACCTGGAAACAGTTGAGAAAGCCGGCAGGATGAAGCGATACAAGGTTGCTAGTAGTCGTCTTGCTACTTTGTTGCGGTTTTGCAGGCGTCCTGAGCAGTCAGCGGTCGATCCTTTGGCAGAAGGTGAAGAGGGAGATGCAGAGGAACTCTGGTGAGCTCTTGCATTCGTTATCTGGTGAGATCCCCAAAGCAGAGACCCTAAATAGCCAGAAAAGGAGGTTTGGCTACCTAGGAAGGAGGATTGGCTATCAAGAGAGGTAAGAGCCTATCAAAAGGAGCCTCTGTCATCACCTGCTGGCACTGGCCACTCAGAGCAGTCCAGTGTGCCACAGACACCTCTGTTTCCAAGATGGCAGAGGTCTGGGACACACTGGAGGAGCTCTGGGCACCTCCCCTGGGAGGTGCAGGTCAGGGGAGTGGTCACTCCCCTTTCCTTTGTCCAGTTTCGCGCCAGAGAAGGGCTGGGGGATCCCTGAACCGGTGTAGACTGGCTTATGCAGAGATGGGCAGCATCTGTGCCCATCAAAGCATTTCCAGAGGCTGGGGGAGGCTCTGCGATGCGATGCTCAGCTCCCTGAGATGATCTCCGGTGTCGTGGGACCTCTCTTTGCAGTGTTGAGACGACCGCCATGTTCAGTCTTCTTGAATTCATGTTCCATGACTTCTGTGGGTGCTCCAGCTCACAGACAGGTTTCTGCCCTCCGGGGGGCTGAGCAGCTCAGTCCTTGGAAGGCAGATCAATGTTTTTCCTTTGGGAGGAGGGTGTTACACCATCTCCGTTTGGAAATAGATGTTACAGGCCTGGGAGGGGTAGCCTCCCAGAGCATCTGGAAATACTTTGAAGGGCACAGATGGTGCCCTCCTTGCATACCCCAGGCTACACCAGTTCAGGGACCCCCAGTCCCTGCTCAGGCGTGAAATTGGACAAAGGAAAGGGGGGTGACCACTCCTCTGTCCATCACCACCCCACGGGTGGTGCCCGAGCTCCTCTGATGTGTCCCTGGCATAAGCCATCTTGGATTCCAAGGTGTGGGGACACTCTGGAGACCTCTGCATTGCCAGTACCAGCAGGTGACTTCAGAGACCCCTTGTGATAGGTACATACCTGGGTAGGTAGCCAATCCCCCTCTCAGGGCTATTTAGGGTCTCTGCTCTGGGTGTTTCCTCAGATTGAGCTCTGCATCCTCCGCTCCAGCTTCTGACCATCAGATTAACTGCAGACTGCTCCAGGAACCGCTGTAACTGCAACAAAGTATCCAGGACAACTTCGGTGACCTGCAACTTCAACTCCAGCCAGTATTTGCAACAGTTTCTAAGGTGTGCATGCTTTGAGGACTCCCTTTCTTTACACTGCACCAGAAGAACCGAAGGACTCTCCCATGGAGTGACGGAGTCACTTCCCTGCCCCTGCAGGCACTCTTCTACAACGAAGACCGGTTCTCTGGGACTCCTATCCTGCTGACGAGTGTGCTCCCTGGAACAAAGGTGGTGGACCGACGCAACCCAGACTGTCCTAAGGTCCAGCTGTCCAACTTTGGTGATGGTAAGAGCTTGCCTTCCCGGTTTTCAACAGTACCCTTGTTCTCCAGCTCCTTGGGTTTCTGTGCACTTCTTCCAAGAATCCTTCGTGCACAGTGTAGCCCAGGTCCCCAGCATTCCATCCTGCGACGCACAACTCTCTGAGTTGTTTTCCGGTAGCATGGGACCTTCTTTTGTTGTGCTGCAACAACCGCACTTTGCATATTCTTTGTCCCCATGTCCTGGGACTCCCGTGGGTCCTGCCTGGTTTTCTGTGGGTTTGCTCCAATGCTGAGAGCCCCCTCTGTCTCCTCAGTCTGAGTTGAGGCCCCCAGGTCCCTCCTGGGTCCAGACAGTGCCATTTTGACTCAAACCGTGAACTTGCTTGAACCAAGGCTTGTTGGATAAATCCAGCAACGCAAACAGCCTGCATCCAACAGCTCAATGTGGGACATCTCCTGCACCACGCCGGAACCCACAGCCATCTTCTTTGGTGCTCTTTTGCACACTTCTTCTAACCGGAGAATTAACTTTTGCGCCATCTTCTAGGTTGGTAGGTTCTCCTGTCCTTCCTGGAATCTTCTATAACTTCTGGACTTGGTCTCCTCTCTCCACAGGTCTTTTGTCCAAGAATCCACCGGTTGTTGATTGCAGTCTTGCTTGGTCCTTGCAATATCTCTTATCACGGCTTGTAGTGTGTCCTGAGGAAACGTGCAGTACTTTACTCCTACTTTCCTGGGCTCTGGGGTGGGGTACTTTACTAATCTTTGGTGTTTCTTACAATCCCAACGCCCCTCTACATGGTACACTTGCCTAGGGGAGAATTTGTGATTCACATTCTATTGTATTTTCTACTGTTTGCACTATTCTATGACTTTTTACTTACCTATTTTTCATTATTAGTTTACATACTGTGTATAATACTTACTTCCAGAAGGAGTATTGCCTCTAAGATATGTTTGACCTTGTGTCACTAAAATAAAGTATGTTTTTATTTGGTAACACTGAGTATTGTCTTTTATTATGTATAAGTACTGTGTAACTATAGTGTTATTGCAGGAGCTTTGCATGTCTCCTAGTTCAACCTAAGCTGCTCTGCTGCAGCTACCTCTAGACAACCTAAGCTGGTAGAACACTGCCTACATTTCACTAATAAGAGATAACTGGACCTGGTATAAGGTGTAAGTACCTTAGGTACCCACTACAAACCAGGCCAGCCTCCTAAACACGCCCTGGATGAATTGAATGGTACACCACTTTAGAAGGGATTTATAAGCAAGTCAAATATGTCAAACAGGTTTAAACCAAATATAACATGTTTAGAAGAGAGAGTGCATGCACTTTAGCACTAGTTGGCAGTGGTAAGGTGCTCAGTGTCCTAAATCCAACAAAAAGAAGGTCAGAAAAATAGGATGTTGAAGTCAAAAAGATTGGTGTAACCCTGCAAAAAGGGCCAGGTACAACACTTGCTAATGTGCCGAATCTGTAAAAATTTCCCAGTGACTATGGGCCAGATGTAGCAAAGGATTTGCGCCTCGCAAACGGCGAAAATCGCCGTTTGCGAGGCGCAAATGCCTCTTTGCTATGCAGAAATGCATATTGCGAGTCGGGAGCGACTCGCAATATGCATTTCAGAATCGCAAATAGGAAGGGGTGTTCCCTTCCTATTTGCGAGTCTGAGTGGTATGCAATACCATTTGCGACCGCGTACGCGGTCGCAAATGGTATCGCAGTTACCATCCACTTCAAGTGGATGGTAACCCACTCGCAATTTGGAAGGGGTCCCCATGGGACCCCTTCCACTTTGTGAATGGACCCCAAAATATTTTTTCAGGGCAGGGAGTGGTCCAAGGGACCACTCCCTGCCCTGAAAAAATACCGAAACTAAAGGTTTCGTTTTTTTTTTTAAGTGCAGCTCGTTTTCCTTTAAGGAAAACGGTCTACACTTAAAAAAAAAAAACTGCTTTATTGAAAGCAGTCACGAACATGGAGGTCTGCTGACGACAGCAGGCCTCCATGTTTGCGAGTGCCTATACTCGCTATGGGGCCGCAATTTGCGACCCACCTCATGAATATTGATGAGGTGGGTCATTGCGACCCCATAGCGAGTTGCAGTCGGTGTCTGAGACACCGTACTGCATACCAATTTGCGAGTTGCAAATTGCGAGTCGCATGGACTCACACTTTGCAACTCGCAAATTTTTTATTTGCTACATCTGGCCCTATATGTAACTGCAAAAGATCGAAATCCGCAAAGTGAAATCAGCATGCATTTAAACAAGGTACCTGAGACCCAGCTATATGCGTGTCACAATGGTGTACAATCCACTCCCAAAAGGTAGATCCAACTGGTAACCGGCCACGCACACTGACAAAGTAAGCAGCACAACGTAAGTGCTGAAACATGTCTGCAGAATCTGTAGTATGACAGAAACAAAAACATTATGGGGGTCATTACAACATTGGCGGTAAAAGCCGCTTACCACCGCGCAGAAGACCACCAATACACCGCTGCGGAATTCCGCCACAGCCATTATGACACACATCTCGGAATCCGCCGAAATTCAGACACCCACACAAGTCCCCCACACCAAAGGTCAGTGTTAAACTGGCGAAAATTAAACCTCCACCTCCACGCCAACAGAAATACGCCCATGCTATTACGACCCACGAATCCACGCGGCGGTCTTTGAACCGCGGTATTCCATTGGCGGTACACACCGCTGCGCTCAAAATACACACACATCTCCAAAACACCGCCACATTGGACAATTCAAAATACACACACCTGATACACATACAAACAACACTCCCACACACCCAATTCAATATAAAACACACACCCACATCACCCACAAACCCCTACGACGAAAAATTAGTCACGAAGGCCAGAGAGACAGCACTGATTAGACAATCCCACCACACAGAGGCACACAACACCATCACCCACACACCATTCACGCACAAAACACCACACACCACTACACATCACTACACTCAACACCACATACACCACCTCACACATCACACAGACCACCCCATGGCACGCCAAAGACACCCCCGCTTTTCCGAGGTGGAGCTCAGGGTCATGGTGGAGGTAATCGTCTGGGTAGAGCCACAGCTATTTGGCCCACAGGTGCAGCACACATCCATAGCCAGGAAGATGGAGCTATGGCGCAGAATAGTCAACAGGGTCAACGCAGCAGGACAGCACCCAAGAAATCAGGAGGACATCAGGAAGAGGTGGAACGACCTATGGGGGAAGGTGCGTTCAGCGGTCTCCAGGCACAACATTGCGGTACAGCGGACTGGTGGCGGACCCCCACCTCCTCCCCCCCAAAACTAACAACATGGGAGGAGCAAGTCTTGACCATCATGCATCCAGAGGGCCTCGGAGGAGTCGGTGGAGGAATGGACACTGGTAAGTCCAATCTTAACTATCATATCCCCCACCCTACCTGCATGCTATCACACACCCACACCCTCACACCCTCACACCCTCCCCTATCACCCCAACTCCTTAATAATGTACTAATAACACAAACCACTCATACCAACACCAAGCCCTGCATGACACAACTAAGCATGGTCACCCCTCACCAAAGCATGCTCATTGCACATACCCAGAACAACCCCCTAACCATCATCACACAAGCCCCCACACAGGAATGCTAGCACTGGGGTACACAAACACCCACCCATTGCACACCATTACACATACACATGCAATAATCATGCTCTTATGCCCCTGCAGGATCACGAAGGACCGTCACCACACCGGAGGGTCCAGACACCTCCACTCCACCCACAGAAGAGGCCCACAGTGACGATAGCAGCTCTGCCCTACTGGAGCCTGATGACCAGCCCAGACCACCGTGGGCCTCGGGACAGCCAGTTCCCCTTGCACAGGCACAGCCCAACACTGACCTTCCACCCTCTGGTAACACCAGCACAGCACCCACCCAGGGGCCCAAACCTCCGTACCCAGGACAGGTCAATCAGCTGTGTGTCCACCACTACAGGGAACCCAGGATAACCCACCACCCCAACAACAACAGGGACCTGGGAGCAGTGGTAGTGGGCACACGGTCCAGGGGACGGAGGCACAGGAACTCCTCCATCATGGGAGCATACCACCACTCGCAGGAGACAATGGCGACGGTCCTGGACAAGTTTCAGGAGACCCAGCGCATGCAGGACAAACTGTATTTGGGGTTCAGGGAGGAGCTCAGGACCATCAGCTCCACCCTGGGCACCATCGTAGGGGTGCCGAAGGACATACAGCAGATCTTGAGGGACACCGTGGCACTCCAAGGGGCCCCTACACTAGCCAGGACGATGAACTGCCCACCACATCCGCCGCCGCTAGTGGACAGGACGCCCCGCCACAGGACCACCACACCAGCACCCCACCCCCTGCAGACGGACAACCACCACGCAAGCGGGCCCTGAGATCCAGGAACAGGACAGAGCAAGATGGCAAGACCCCCGCCAGGAAATGAGACCACCCTGATTGTCCCCCCACCGTCCCACTTTGTTACCCTGTCCATACTTAAACTGCCCCAGCTCTACTTCCTATGCCCATATGGGCAGTGCACCTGTGAGACTAATAGACTGGACTCTGCCATGGACATTCCTCCACCATCACCCATTACCATTTTACAACCCCCCTCCATTTTTGAGCACTTAAATAAACACCCTTGAACCACAAAACATTCTGGAGTCAGTCTATGATATTGTAAAATGTATTATCCATGATATTGTCAAAATGCTTTTTTTGTTGTTAAGGCAACATACCAATGTCACACATCACACGTCCTTGAAGGATGCATGCAGATGACACACGTTGGGAACCACACCTGTGAAACCGTAATGGAAAGGAACAACTCAGTTACCAAATAATCCCAGTAAATTACACACAGGATAGAGTAAGACGTGTGACAGTGAATGTAATGTAAAAAATGAAAATGTTCTCACCTGTGTGTCACTGGAAATATTGCTGTATGACTGACTCCCTGTTGTCGTTGTCTTCTTCCTCAGCTTCCTCCTCATCACTGTCCACAGGCTCCACAGCTGCCACAACACCGTCTTCTGGACCATCCTCCTGCAGAAAAGGCACCTGGCGTCGCAAAGCAAGATTGTGAAGCATCGAGCAGGCGATGATGATCTGGCACACCTTCTTCGGTGAGTAGAATAGGGAACCACCTGTCATATGTAGGCACCTGAACCTGGCCTTCAGGAGGTCGAAGGTGCGTTCGATCTCCCTGCTAGTCCGCCCATGGGCCTCATTGTAGCGTTCCTCTGCCCTGGTCCTGGGATTCCTCACTGTGGTCAATAGCCAGGAAAGGTTGGGGTAACCAGAGTCCCCTAATAGCCACACACGGTGCCTCTGGAGTTGACCCATCATATCAGGGATGCTGCTATTCCGCAGGATGTAGGCGTCATGCACTGAGCCAGGGAACATAGCATTTACCTGGGAGAAGTGCTGGTCTGCCAAACAGACCATCTGTACATACATAGAATGATAACTCTTACGGTTCCTGTACACCGGTTCACTCCTGTGGGGGGGGGACCAGAGCTACATGGGTCCCATCAATAGCACCTATGACGTTGGGGATATGTCCAAGGGCATAGAAGTCACCTTTCACTGTAGCCAAATCTTCCACCTCCGGGAAAATGATGTATCTCCTTACGTGTTTCAGCAGGGCAGCCAACACTCTGGACAGCACGTTGGAAAACATAGACTGGGACATCCCTGATGCCATGGCCACTGTTGTCTGAAAAGACCCACTTGCAAGGAAATGGAGCACTGACAGCACCTGCACGTCGGGGGATTCCAGTGGGATGACGGATTGGTGACATCAGGTCTGGCTCCAACTCGGTACATAGTTCATGGATTGTGGCACGGTCAAACCTGTAGGTCACAATTAAATGTCGCTCCTCCATTGTCAACAGGTCCACCAGTGGTCGGTACACCGGAGGATTCCGCCATCTTCTCAAATGTCCAAGCTGACGGTGCCTAGGAAGGACAACAGCGACCACAGAGTCAACAAAATCCCAGGTATGCACCCAAAGATACACAGAACACGACAGCAAAGACAAATATTTTCCTGTATGTGTGTAGAGTGTAGGCCTAGCTATGTGTGACACAGAAGTAAATGAAGCCATGTGGGCACCTGAAATGGCGGCTGCCTGACCTCTAAACTGGGACAATGGGATTGTGGGGTAACTGCGTTGCTGTTGCATACCGTCGCGGTAGGCGGTCGTAGACCGCAGCGCAATGCTGCATTGGTTAACATTGGACCCTTTGGGTCCCACCAGCCAATGAGGAAGTGCGCCAGCCGTGATGATACGCACCGCCGGGGACGTCACCGCCGCGGACGTCACCGCCATTTTCTATCTGTTCAATCACTACATACCTGACCTTCGACAGGAGAGGACCTACACTGCAAGTGCTGCTGTGACCTCGGTCTGGAAGCGACGATGGCTGCTGCGTCTGGGGAAAGGGCCCCTGCCTTCACTGCTCAGGAGTTGGATAGACTGGTAGACGGGGTCCTCCCCCAGTACACGCTACTCTACGGTCCTCCAGACCAACAGGTTAGTACACAGGGAGCACATTGTATGGGCTAGGCCTGGGTGGAGAGGGCTGGTTGGAAGATGGAAGGGGGCAGAGTTAAGGGAACATTAATGCATGTGAATGATTGTGCTACATGGCTAGGGTAGGGAGGGGGGCCACACACATTGACGGTGCGGTTGTTAATGACTTCTCTTCTTCCCTTGTGCATGTCATGTAGGTCAGCACCCACCAGAAGAAGGACATTTGGCATGCCATCGCCAAGGACGTCCGGACCCTGGGGGTCCACCAGAGACGGGGCACCCACTGCCGGAAAAGATGGGAGGACATTCGCCGCTGGAGCAAGAAGACGGCGGAGGCTCAGCTGGGGATCGCCTCCCAACGTGGGAGGGGTGCCCGTCGCCCCATGACCCCCCGATGTTCAGGATCCTGGCGGTGGCCTACCTTGAGTTGGATGGGCGCTTGAGGGCATCACAGCAGACACAAGGGGGTGAGTACAACATAATTCTGCGGACTTTGCGCGCAGTGGAGGGGTCTGAGTGGGGGAGGAGGCCTGTGGGTGTACCTAGGCCAGGCAGAAATAGGTAGACTAGGCCCCTCCATAATGCAGGCCATGTGGCACCCTACCCCACCACAGTAGAGTGCCATGTACAGGTATAGATGCCCCTGTGGCATCCATGTGTGCAGATGTCCACCATAACCATGTAGGCCAGATCCCAGGAATTGCATCTGTAGAGGCCAGGAGCACGGCGTAGTGCAGGGGGCTGCTGTGTCTGTATTGTCTGCCAACGGTCGCGGTAAGCCATGCACTCAACCTGTCTTTCTTCTGTCTCCCCCCCTTTTTGTGCTCTCCCTGTTCTTTTGTGCATCAGCATCATCAGGCGGAGGTACAGTGGCACTGGAGCACGAGGGAGCTGCATCCCACATGGCCATGGAGGGCCACACCACGGACTCAGAATGCACCAGTGGGACGTAGGGCGAGGGGAGCTTCACGTCGGCCACCGGATCACCAACCAGCGACACGGACTCGTCCGCCGATGGGAGCTCCCTTGTGGTGGCGGCACCATCTGTGTGCCCCACTTCTACAGGTACAGCCGCCACCTCCCCTACCAGCACCGCCCTCCCAGCAGCCCCTCAGCGTTCGCCCCGTGCCCGCTCACCCAGGAGGGTGGGCATCACCTTTGCCCCAGGCACCTCAGGCCCTGCCCCAGTCACCCCTGCTGCCCTCAGTGAGGAGGCCATTGACCTCCTCAGGTCACTCACTGTTGGGAAGTCTACCATTGTGAATGCCATCCAGGGTGTAGAAAGGGAGTTGCAACATGGTAATGCATTCCTGGAGGGCATTCATTCTGGTCAGGCTGTCCTTCAGCGAACCCTGCAATCTCTGGCCTCAGCACTGATGGCACCCATTGTCCCTGTGTCTAGCCTCCCCCCTCCAACCTCCTCCACCCAGACCCAATCCCCTGTACCCCAGCCTATCCCAAGCACACCATCAGACCAGCATGCACACACCTCAACACCCAAAAGTAGCTCAGGCAAACATAGGCACCACACAACCCACAGGCACACTCACAAGATTCACCCATGTGCAGACACAGCAACATCCACTGCCTCCACTGTGTCCCCCTCCTCGTCGTCTCCCTCCTCCCTCCCAGTGTCATCTACACTCTCACCTGCATGTACTATATCTACAGGCACTAGGACTCGCAGCAGTACACCCAGCACCACACCCCGCTCACCTGCACTCACCACCTCCACTCCCATTTACACGTCCCCTGTGTCCTCTCCCAGTGTGTCTGTGACGCCCGCTCCCAAAGTACACAAACGCGGGCACCCACACACCCAACATCCATCCACCTCACAACAGCCTCCAGTACCTGCACCTGCACCCAAAACACCTAAAGTGACACCTCCTACAACCACCTCCTCTTCCTCCACTCCCAGACCCCCACCAACTACCCACCCCAGTGTTCGTCAGAAACTGTCCCTGTGTAAAGTTGACCTTTTTGCCCCCCCCTCCAATTCATCAGTCCCGTCGTAGCGCCTCAGCCAAAAAGCCTCCAAAACACGTGGTGCCTGTTCAAGGTGTATGGAGTGCACCGGCCACCAGGGCAGGAAGTGTGACCCGGATCCAAGGCACTGGCAGCCCACCCCCTGTAAAGGCTCTGAAATTGGAAAGTGGGCAACGGGACCGTGTGAAGACTCCTGGAGGCAAAACAACTCACAGGGGTTCCAGGGGGATTGCAGAGTCAGCTGTGACTCCTCCAAAGGTGGGGAAGGGCCAGAGGAAGTCTGCACAGCCTAGTGTGAGCAGCACAGCAGAGAAGGGCCACCACCAGAGTCAGTGCCCAGGAGGGCCCAAGTATCGTCACTGGTCAGGAGACCACCGCCACCACCCGAGTCAGTGCCCAGGAGGGCCCAAGTATGGTCACTGGTCAGGAGACCACCGCCAGAGTCAGTGCCCAGGAGGGCCCAAGTATTGTCACTGGTCAGGAGACCACCGCCAGAGTCAGTGCCCAGGAGGGCCCAAGTATCGTCACTGGTCAGGAGACCACCACCACCGCCGGAGACAGTGCCCAGGAGGGCCCAAATATCGTCACTGGTCAGGAGACCACCGCCAGAGTCAGTGCCCAGGAGGGCCCAAGTATCGTCACTGGTCAAGAGACCACTGCCAGAGTCAGTGCCCAGGAGGGCCCAAGTATCGTCACTGGTCAGGAGACCACCGCCGGAGTCAGTGCCCAGGAGGGCCCCGGCTGCCACAGCCCCGCTGGGCAATGAGGGAACGTCATGCCACACACCAATGCCCAGTCCAGAGAACATCATGCCACACACCAATGCCCAGTCCAGACACCACCATGGCAAAGCACTGCTGAACAGTCCAGAACTGCCATGGCAAAGCACCGCTGAACAGTCCAGAACCGCCATGGCAAAATACCGCTGAACAGTCCAGAACCGCCATGGCAAAGCACCGCTGAACAGGGCATGCACCGGGGAAGAATGAAAAGGCCGCCACCTCAAGCATCGTTATCCCATGTGCAGGTGGGACAGTGACAGGACAGGAACTTCCACAGGGAGACCAATCCAGTCTGGGCACCAGTCCCCCTCCAGAACCAGTGGAGGCTGTTATCTACTTGTGAAACTGTGGCTTTGCACTCCCCAGGATGGAACAGTGGGCAAGCCACCCACTGTATAGACTTGAGAGACTGTGGCTTTGCACTCCCCTGGATGGTACAGTGGGCAAGCCACCCACTGTATAGACTTGAGAGACTGTGGCTTTGCACTAACCAGGATGGTACAGTGGGCAAGCCACCCACTGTAGAGGCTTGAGAGACTGTGGCTTTGCACTCCCCAGTATGGTCCGGTGGGCAACCCACCCACTGTAGAGACTTGAGAGACTGTGGCTTTGCACTCCCCAGGATACATCAATGGGCATGGAGCCCCGTCGTGGATCTGGCTTTGCACTCCTCCGGCTGAGGTGCCCCCCTTTCCCTTCCCCCTGAGGTGCCTGTAGTATTTCTATCTGATGCCCCGGCAGTGTTCTCTCCGTGTGTGGACAGGTATCAACAAAAGGTATTGTTACAAAATGCACTTTAAAGAACATCAGTAAAACGCTGATGACAGGCAACGCAAGAAATGTGTAATCTACTCCAGTAACTCATTTTAGCATGTTCAGTCAATTTTAAGGGTGGTCAAAATCTTGAAAAATATACACCGAATTCTAGAAATAAATGGCACATTGGTTGTGTAAAATACAAGAGAAATCATGTAAAAAAAGAGTCATCAATTTACGTGAAGAAATATACATGCACTATGGAACTGAAACAAATTACTGTTGCACCCTTCAGATTACTGAGATGCTGAAGAAGTAACCAGTGTGGATAAGTATACTTATTTCATGGCTCTTGAGCTCACTTAAGGCAGGCTAAATCAAGAGAGAACCCTAACATAAAAAAGACATCTCTAGTTTGTCATTGAGACCATTGGGTAAAAGGCTGTCCAGATGTTTAATCCAAAATGTTTCTCTTTGGGTTAAAACTGTCTGTGTGCTAATTACAGGGTTCACCATGATCACGTCTAGAATTGTAAAACCTAGTTGTGCAATGTTAGGATTGTAATCTAATCAGTGAAAAACCAAACACAAGTTCTTGTTTGTATTCCTGCTCATGCTTTTGTGTCCTATGATGCACTCTTTTATTTTCCTTTTTGTTTTTCCACATACAAGAGGCCACATTGACATTTGATAGCATAAATTGCGTTTTGTGTACTGTAATCTGATGAATGTCTCAATATGACAGGTTGTCCTGTTTTAGGATGTGCTACGGTATTGCCCACTATGACGTGGCTACAGTGTATACAGTTCTGGCATTTATTTATTGCTTTATAAGGTGTGGTGTTGACTTGTTTCGTAGATGTGAGAAATTGGGTCTCTAGTTAGAACAGGTATGTGCCCTGTCCTGTGGTGTGTAAATACGCACGAAAAGGTTAACTTTGTTATAAACATGTAATTCATAATTTTAAAAGCACTTACCCGATTTTCAATGATCTTGGTCTTAAAAAGTCTATAAAAATCAGAAGTATTTTTGTGAATTGGTCTTGAGAATTTATTGAGACTGGGAGTACAACAAATGCTTTGTACTTCTCCAAGATTAGCCTAACTGCTCGACCAAGCTACCATAACAATTAGAGCATTAGATGGCCTAGTTTTTACCTCTGTAAACCAATGTGTGGTTGCCTGGGTCCCGTGCACAGTGAACCTAGCTTTGCACACTACACAGAGGGCAAGTCTCCTACATTTGGTGTATCAGCGGTGGAATAAAGATTTTGCATCTGCTGATACCACTCTGTCAATTGTTTAAGCACATGAGTAATACTCTAAATTGCTTTAAGCCTAATTGTGTTTGCCTTCCCATTGGTTAGAATGTTTTTGCTAATTTTTAAAACAATTATTGGGGCCCTGGTTAGGTCCCTCCAATAACAGCAACAGTTTAAAAGTCCTTACATTACTTGGAATTATCCAAAAAGGGGTTCCAAATTTATAAAAAGGTCCCAGCTTTAGTAAAGTAAATATGTCAGATGCAGGGACCCAGAGCCAGGAGTTCGACCTGCCCCCTTACCAGGCATTTATATAAGACCAGTTAAGGAAACTCTGCAAGCTGTACAACATTTATAATGAGAAGCATGCAACACATATAAGCTTAGGCTTCTGGTGGCCCAGCACAGAGTAACTATTGAAACTTCAGGGGGGGATAAGACCCTGTGGAAAATGGGGATGAGTGTAGCTCATCCGCCCATAGCACTAGTGCACCCACAGAAGAAGATGTGGCCTTAGCCAGGCTGACCAAAAGACTGGCCTTAGAGAGTCAGCTTTTCGAAATAGAGAAACAAGGAAAAGAGTTGGGTCTAAGACCCATCTCTGGTGGCACCATCCAAATATTAAAAGAAAAATCTTTCAATACTAAACTCCCAAAAGGAGTTGTCTCTCCCTTCACAGAAGGGGATAATATAGTCAAATGTTTTTCTGACATTGAAAAAGCCTGTATTTGGTGGGGAATTGAGAAAAAGCATTGGGGCACACTGTTGTGGAAATTATTTTCAGGAAAGTGCAGGGATAGGCTCCTGACACTGAATGAAGCAGATTCTAAATCCTATAACCTCATTGAGGGTACCCTGATTGAGGGCTATGGATTTACAACTGAAGAATACCGCATATTCAGAGAGGCTCGAAAAACCCAGAGTCCATCTTGGGTAGAGTTTGTGGACTATTCACCAAAAATGCTGGGTGGTTGGTTAGCTGGTAACACGGTACAATAAAAGGGCTGTATAACCTATTCATGAAAGAACATCTGCTAAGTAATTGTTACAATGAGAGGCTACATCAATACCTGGTAGACCAAGGTACACTTCCCCTCAGGAGTTGGGAAAGAAAGCAGACTACTGGGTCAAGGCAAGGTTGACCAAAACTACCACTGATGGGGAGACCAAAAGAAAGAGGCCAGAAAGCCCCCCCCCAAGAGAAAGATGGGAGCCAAAAATAAAAATATCAAAGTTTCTTCTCAAGGCCCCCAAAAACCTGCACAGGAGTTTGGGCTCACAGACTCCTCACAGTCTAGGGATGGGTACAAAGGTGAGAACTTTGATCCCAATAAGACTTGGTGCTATGACTGTAAAAATAGAGGGCACCCAACTGGCGATCCTAGCTGTAAAAACAAAAAGAATGCCTCTAGTCAACCTGCAGTAAATGCCATTGCCAATCTCCAGATGGGATCAGAGGTGTAGCCTGATCATGTCAGGGATCCCACAAAGGCAACATTAGTCACTGAGGGTGGGTTAGAGTTAGCCTATGCTGCCTGGCCAAGTAACATGCAAAAATGCAGGCAGCACCTTTTGATTAAAGGGGAGGAAGTGGAAGTACTGAGGGACACAAGAGCTACTATTACCATGATAATTCAGCACTTGGTCCACTCAAATCAGTTCCTGGTTGGGAAGTCTTATCCTGTCACCAATGCTCACAATGAGACAACGTTCTATCCAATGGTAACCTTTGATTGAGGAGGAGTAGTAGGGCAAAAAGAAAAGGTTGTGTCCTCATCCATCCCAGTAGATGGGGACTGGAGCATTCCCCCTGGGCTTAAGTAGAGCTGAAGACCCATGCAGTAATGCTTGGAATCCCAAAATAGGCCTGTGTCAAGTCTAGAGCCAAGAGAAAACTTCTGAGAGAAAAAGGAGAGCTGGATCCTGAAATAGTGCGCCATCCTCCCAAGAGAAAAGGCAAGAAGACTGAGGAACCAGCTTCACAACAGATTTAAGATCAGAATCCCTTTTTCCAGGAAAAGGACTCACCCTTCCTGGAGGGAACCGAGCCTGCACAGCTGGGGCTTTACCACCCAGGGCTCTTGACACCCAGAGGGACACTCCAGGGAAGATCTGTGCCAGGGGCAGAGAACCTATCCCAGTCTTGAAGGTTTGAGGCCACAAGCTGCACAGGAAGAGCTAGGGCAGGTTAGTAGTACCCACAGGGTTTACTGGGAGGAGGTGTTCCTAAACACTAATGTCAGTAACCTCAAGCCCGGTGCAACCAGGAGGGTGGTAGTGCACAACAGTTCAGAGAATTTCTCCTCACTCTAGCCCATGACATTCCCCTAGCAGGGCATCTGGGCAAAAACAAAACTTGGGGTAGGTTGGTTAACCGCTTCTACTGGCCAGGAATGTCACAAAAAGTGAAGGACATTTGTCAGTTCTGCACTACCTGCCAAGCCAGTGGCAAGGCAGGAGGACCATTGAAGGCCCCCTTAATGCCACTACCTGTGGTTGGGGTTTCCTTTGAGAGCATTGGGGACATTGTTGGGCCCCTGGACTCCCAAACAGCACCAGGACACAGATACATACTAGTTGCAGAGGATCATCCCACTAGATATACTGAGGCTATACCCCTTAGGACAATTAATGCTCCTGCAGTGTCAAAGCCCTCTTAGGTATTTTTTACCAGCGTAGGGTTCCCTTAGGAGGTAGTATCAGACACAGGCATCATCTTTCATGTCTGCATACTTAAACAAGCATTTACAATGCAACGGGTCTCGCGTTTGCTCATGTTAGAGCTGATCGCGTTGTAAACTCCTAACCCGACTTTTCACCTATCGGGCAAAAGTGCATTTATGTACACAACCCGAAAAAGTAAAATTAACTATGTAAAGCACTCGACTTCTGCCAAGCGAGATGGCGCTCGTAAATTAGAGAAAAAGAAGTCCACGAGCCCGATGGAAAACAGCGAGCCTCGCATGTTTTCTGTACTTGGTCACTACGCTCGAGGAGGGCTAACCACCGGAAACGGCATGAGGTATGCGTGCCTTGGACTAATGAAAGCAAGCAGATTTTATTATGCAAGCCCACGAACCAATAAAAAACACTGACGTGAAGTTGATGGGGCTCCGAGGGGGCGTGGCCAAAATGGCGACCGGGCTGGTCGCATAGTTCGTAGCTCTGATCCCGGCCCGTGTCAAATATCCTCTAACAGGCGCCCGCACTACTGTTCGTGCGAGACGCCGTATGCTCTACCTGAGATGCCGGCGCTGCTCTGACTGGATCCGACCGCGGCGTTCCGGGTGCCGCGGGGTCGGCTGTGGTCCTGGGTGCGGCCGCCGAGGCCCGTGGAGCCTGGACCTTTCCTGCCGGGGCCGATGCGACGCGGCACCTTTAGTGCCGAGGCAGCTGCCTCGCGGGACACGGACGGGTTCCCGACGCGCTGGGACTTGACCCGTCTCCCGGGGCAGGAAGGCGGGTGCCGACGAAGGTGAGGAGGCGCTTGATCCCCTGCTCCGGGACCACGCGCCTGGGGGCTGCGTTCGACCCGATGCGCTCGGCCCGATACGGCCACACTCCCGTGTGAAGCCGGCTGGCTCCACATGACAGGTACCGCTGGGACGTGCGGCCACCATTGAGACTCGGGGGTGCCGTGCGGGCTGGAGCTGCGTTCCCCGCGAA
This sequence comes from Pleurodeles waltl, assembly GCF_031143425.1. Classification (NCBI taxonomy): domain Eukaryota; kingdom Metazoa; phylum Chordata; class Amphibia; order Caudata; family Salamandridae; genus Pleurodeles; species Pleurodeles waltl. The sequence continues at coordinate 379,517,455 of NC_090445.1, forward strand.
AGGGGAGGGGATCCCACCGGCTGCCCTTGAATCTTGGCTCTACACCCCCAAAAAAAAAATCGGATGGCATTGAACAGGCGTTTCCTTGCGCATTAAGCCTGGGCTAACAAATAACCAAGTACTAAGGAGGAGAGACAATTGGGAAAGCAAATAAATAACAATTTAAAAAAAACAAAAAAAAAAAAAAAAGAAACAAGAAGAGTTGGGACCACCAAAGTTCAAGTAAACTGAGCCCTACCAATCCCAGCTTCCAAGCAGCAACACAGCAATAAAACGGACCCCTTCAGAAAATAATACGTATAACAGGGCACTACAGTATATCCTCCTGCGGCACTGCACCGGCGGCGCTAATCGAGCCGCAGCGTTCCCACCAAGGCTCTCACCAGACATAAAAGCCCTGAGGCTCTCCACTACAAAGAGGATACACCACACAAACAAAGTATTGCTATCTTATCTTCACTACTCCAAACAGTGCTGCTGACCCCAAGTTAGGGGCCCTGCTTCTTTGCAAGCAACACGAAATCCTGACGGTCACGGTGCCCTAGAACCCGTAAGCGGTATAACTTCTTTGCCTGATACGCAGCAAGATTTCTATTTTTCAGGAACAAGCCTCAGCAGTCCTAATCAATCGAAGCCACTTCAAAAACAATAGTTAACAGCAATACCGTCACGTAAATAATCAATGGGCAAACCAAAGACCCCACGCGTACCTTCTGGGAATATGGATTCTGATGCCCCACCCCCACCTGCGGAGGCCTCGACCACACAACAAGCACTACAAAAGATGGAAATAACACTCCAAACGCACACAACGCAATTTGAAAAGATTTTACAAGCCATACTGGACACCAAAATTACTCTGGAAGCAAAAATAGGTTCGGTAATCGAAGACGTCAACATATTGCGTGCAGACCAACATACGCTAGCTGAAAAGGTCGCAGGCTTGGAAGCAGACACGTCACACCTCTCACCAGCGATAACCAAACTCCAGTCGCAAATGGGGGCTGTAACAGCTGAACTAGGGATTCTGAGGCGCAAAGCTGAAGAAGCAGAAGGAAGGTCAAGACGTAATAATATCCGCTTCGTGGGCTTTCCTGAGCGCGTTGAGGACCCATGCGCAGAACTGTTCATTGAGCAATGGCTTATAGAAACAGTACTGAAGGACAATGTCCCGAAATTCTTTTCAATAGAACGCGCCCACAGGGTTCCCGGAAAACCCCCACCACCTGGCACTCAGCCTCGCCCACTAATAACAAGACTCCTCAACTACCGTGACACGGACCTCGTACTGCAGCTGTTCCGAAAAGCAGGCCCAATGCGCTTCGAAGGGGCAATCATATCGGCCTATCCAGACTTTACAGCAGAGGTACAGAAAAAGCGTAACTCATTTTTTCGGGTCAAAGAGCGACTAAGAGACCACAATATCAAATACGCTCTGTTGTTCCCGGCCAAACTTCGAATACAGGACGACACCCGCACTTTCTTTTTCACCTCACCAGAAGATGCATGGACTTGGCTACATGCCAAGGGACTCGCTGACCCTCCCAATACAAGAAATTCCAAAGATAAAAATCACCCTCCTAGTGGCAAACGCAAACCCAGCAGGCAACCAGACACTAAACCTACTCCTGAACAGTCTCGCGTGGAACGCTCTCTATTATTGCAAACCACATCCCTTTTCGCCAATGCTTCCCCGGGGTCTGTATCGACGCACTCGGGATTAGAATCCGAGCTTGGGATACTCTCTGACTCTACAGACTCCGCCTGTGCCCCCAATCTCACTCCACGAACAGCAGACGACATCTGCTAATATATACCAATCTCGGACACAACGGCACACGACATCCTACAGAAGTAGTCACTAATCGTCTACTACGCTGACCTCATTTCCACCGCACTGCTGCCCCCGACCGCAGCAAAAGACTCATGGCTGGTCCCAGAAAGTAGCAGCTTCAACAAGAACATAACGGGTCGGAACCAGCATTGATTTGAACTTATTTACTTGAAACACCCCCGCACCATATGGAACGTTCTATCTGGTTGGCAAGTATTGTATCGTTAACGCCCTTGCCACAACCACAGTTACTGTTAGATATAGTTAATGTTATTGTTTTAATTAGCAGAATCATATCTATGAGGCATAATTTAGATTATAGTATTCGTAGTAAAAGCTGTTTGATTGCTAATGATAAGTACATACTAGGCAGCTGCAGTATAAATTGGCCAAGCATAATGGGCGTGAAATACACTATAGTTGTAAAAGGAGTGGGCCCACCAAACCCACAAAATCTAGACATACAAGTACAAAAGTTCCATGGCAACCCAAAGACAACAGTATAACCCGCAATATAAAATACTCACATGGAATATAAGGGGCATGGCATCCCCGCGTAAACGACAACAGATCCACGCATACCTCAGGAGACATCAAATACATTTTGCCATGTTACAGGAGACACACCTGGCTAAGTCCTCTTTGGAGAACACAAAAGTAAAATGGAAGGGGCAATTATATGGTACCATTTTTTCAACATATGCTAGGGGAGCGGCGATCTGGATAGCCCCCGGGGTCCCTTATGTTACGTCCCGCATACAATGTGACCCAGATGGCCGATATGTCCTTTTGGAAGGTGCCCTAGACGGGGAACCCATGGCATTAGCATCAATATATACCCCCAATTCAAATCAATGGGAATTCCTACAGACACTTAACAGTAGTAAACTTAATGATCCGGAGATGGATACTATTTGGGGCGGTGACTTTAATTGCGTATTAGACATTCACAGAGATCGCTCTATCCCTCCGTTAGATAATACCCTAGCTAAACGTGCTTCACTCGAACTTGCAGAGTGGGCCTCCAACAATAGGCTAAGAGACATTTGGAGAACTGCCCACCCCACACACCGTGAATATTCTTTCTACTCCCCTGTGCATAAATTGCACACTAGAATAGACATGATGTTTGCGTCAAAAGATATAATCCCAAAAATAACCACATCAGGCTATCTGGCTCGCACCATATCTGATCATAATCCGCTTCAAGCTACCCTGAGAACGGGCCGCACACACACGTGCATTCCCACATGGCGTCTACAACCAGATGCCCTCATAGATCCCCCTTATCATGCTGAACTAGCTAAGTGCTTATCGGATTACTTTGCTTTAAATAAAAACACAACAACAGCGCGCGCCACGGAATGGGACGCTCATAAAGTGGTTATACGCGGCCACTGCCTTGCAGCCTCGCTGGGGGTCAAAAGAATGCTTAATAAGGAATTACTAGAGATAGAATTAAAAATGCGCAGGGCAGAGACCGAGACCACCACTAGCGGGCCCTCGCTTGAAACACTAAATTCGCTGAAATCTGACTACAAAGAAGCGGATGACAGGCTCAGCAGACATGACTATAGACATTTTAAAACCCGTCAACACGCAGAAGGCGATAGATCGGGCAAGCTATTGGCATGGTTGGTCCGTCAACCATTACAGTCCTCACCCATAGGCGCGATAAGAACACACTCAGGGGAAGTGATTAACACACAAGCCGGAATCAATGAGTCTTTTCATATGTATTATCGTTCCCTATATCAGCCCACTCACCCTCCAAATGAACAACTTCTTTCTGAACTCCTCTCATTGATTCCCCAAAATACGAATATCATTGACAGCGCAGCCATACTGGACGGTCCCATCACTATCGAAGAACTACGCTTAGCTCTTTCTCAAATGGCGCGCGGCAAAACTCCTGGCTCAGACGGACTACCAACGGAATATTACAGTTCACTATCTGCTCATCTCCTGCAGCCCCTGACCGAGGTATTTAACGAGGCATGTAATAGAAAGCAGCTGCCAGACTCCATGCGCGAAGCATTGATAGTGGTGCTACCAAAACCAGGACGCGATCCACTTGATGTCAAATCCTATAGACCACTCTCCCTATTAAACACTGACTGTAAACTCCTGGGGAAAATTCTAGCAAATAGACTACTCCCTTATTTATCAGACTTAATTCATCATGATCAATCTGGATTTGTACCAGGGAGGAACACTTTTTTAAATATAAGACGCCTAATACGTATATTACACAGTACCACAGAAACTGAGGCAGTGGCTGTGGCATTGGACATAGAGAAGGCATTTGATACGCTCGGATGGGAATATCTCTTCCGCACTCTGAAGGCGTTCGGCTTTCAAAGCGGTTTCATTAACTGGATTGCCACTCTATACACTAAACCAATAGCTCGCGTCAAAACGGGCCAAATGATATCAGACGCGTTCCCCATCGGCAGAGGCACCAGACAAGGTTGCCCTTTATCCCCTTTATTATTTGCTATAGCTATGGAGCCATTGGCAATTAAACTTCGTAGCTGGGCAAGCAGGTGGGGCATCCTAGAATCCAACACATGCCATATTATTTCCCTATACGCAGATGATGCTCTAATATATTTGCGTAACTATACCTCCTCCCTCGCAGAAGTTATACAAATCCTGGATAACTTCGCTTTATCATCTGGTTTATGTGTTAATTGGGCGAAATCATGTATTTTCCCGCTCACTCGTATACCTACGGAACAGCAATCGGTATTACCACTACATCAACTGACATGGGCATATCAGACTTTTAAATATCTGGGGATTCAGGTTTACCACTCTATGACAGACCTACGCGAGGGCAATCTCGATAGGCTGCTACGCTCAACTCGGGGATCCATGGCATTTTGGAGTTCCCTCCCACTATCACCCATGGGCCGCACGGCCATAGCAAAAATGTTAATATTACCCAGATTTTTATACTATTTTACAGCGCTCCCATTATCCCTGCCACGTTCATTCTTTCATAAACTACACTCTCTGCTGACTGATTTGCTGTGGGGCAGAGACAGACGAAGAGTAGCTCTAGCCATTACACAATATCCACAGGAGGAAGGCGGACTTGGCATGCCGAACTTTGAATTATACTACGCAGCAGCCCAACTCCAATGGGTAGCCACGTGGCTTAGCGACCCACCCACCCCAGAGTGTACAGCGATAATGTCTTGTGTGGCACCACAAACGATACTGTCATCACTTATGTCCAAACCTCCTTACCCATCTAACAGAAATCCCCTAGTAGTAACGGCTAGATACTGCTGGCGGAGATATGTCCAGGGCAAAACCTTAACTCCCCCTTATTCACCTGCAATACCTTTGGCTCAGGTACCAGGTGTCCGAGCTCTTTCCCATCACCATGATATACGGATAACCAAGGCACTGAACATGGGAGACTTGTACTTGAACTCTAAAGCAAGCACTTTCGCAGAGCTCGTGACTGCTGGTATCATGCAACCTGGGGCCTTCTTAACATTTAATGCTATTAACAAACTTCTACAAAACTTTTGGGGGAGCAACCCAAACGAGCCTGATGAATCCCCCCTACTCACCTCATTACTCACTATAGGAAACATTAAGGGCTGCATTACTAAATTATATAAAATACTCCTAACAGATACCTGCACTGCTTTGACCCAAGTTAAGAGCCGCTGGGATGAGGTCCTCCCCACACCAGTTGATCAGAAATCCTGGAAAGCTGCCCTCACCACGATTAAATCTGTATCCCGTAATGTTAGACTAAGATATACTCAATTCAATTATATCCATCAAGCATATCTATCTCCGTCCCGCATCAACAAAATATACCCAAACTCTAAGCCAGAATGCCCTAGATGCGCTACCCCTGCTGCTAATTTCTACCATATGGTTTGGGAATGCCACACAATACATACTGGCTGGTGCCGCATCACCGAGACGGTTGCAGACATAATAGGAAACACGCTTATTCCCACACCAGAATCCTGCTTATTGGGCATACGTCGCCGGGACAAGAATGAAAAACACACTCACAAGTTTATAGATCTTGCGTTTATAATATACAAGCGTTCGATCGCTACACACTGGAAGGCCCCTAACGCCCCCTCCTTCCGCACCTGGCTTTCAGCCTTACACAGCTCCACACTAGCGGAGGCACACACTCTAAGACAGCTGCAACTCAGAGGCCAGATACAGGAGGGAGCCACACAGTGGGATCACTTTGTAATACAAATAGAGGCTAGAGATGATGATTACCCCCCTTGAAACACGCGACACGTACAGAACGACCTACACGTAAACACTTAGCAACCACGATAAGTAATAAATCATATCCGTAGTAGCGTCCCAGCCAGCCTCGCCATATCAACCCGGAAATATATAGTTGGATAACAAGCGCAACTTCATCCAGACACGAATATACAAACTGACAAAAGATCCCGAAGCCCTGCTACCCCAGCCTTTGCCCCATTGCAAACTATATAGCATGTAAACAAGCACTAACATATTTCACGCCTATACAGTTGAATATTATCGTAATCACTTAGAATACCATTAGATATACTTAAATAAAACCATAGATATGCCTATTGTTATTGTTTTAAAATGTATCAAGTTAAGTTACACGCCAGTACATTAAAAATGTAACCGTACTGTATGGGAATTACAGGTACGTGCAAGGACACATGAAAAGGGAAAAATGTTTATTCTCTTACTAACTCAAGCTATATGTACTGCCGCTCGTGTGTTGTGTTTAATAAACAGATTTAAAAAAAAAAAAAAAAAAAAGTTGATGGGGCTCCGAGCCCTTTTCTAAATACAATAGTGTCTCGCTGCGATACGCATGTGCGAGCGCATGCAATGCAGGCTCGACCCTAAAAATATGTGGCAGCAATGTGGTGTGACTTATAAGTTCACTACCCCATGCCATCCTCAGACAAATGGGTTGGTTGAAATATTTAACCAGACGCTAAAAGGCATGTTTGGAGGACTCCCTGAAAAAACTCAGGAGGAGATGGGATGTCTTCCTTCCATGACTGCTTTTTGCATACAGGGAAGTGCCACAAAAGGGAGTAGGATTTTCTCCATTTGAACTTTTGTTCGGGCATCCTGTTAAGGGACCACTAAGTCTATTTAGGAAGGCTGGGAGAAGCCTCTCAAAGAGCCCAGGCACAACATTGCGGACTATGTACTAGGCCTATGTTCAAGGATGGCAGAGTATATGGAACAATCCAGCCAGGAGCTGCAAATGCTCTGGCATGACCAGAAAGCAGCAATGGTTGAGTTCAATCTAGGGCAGACATTTTGGGTGTTGGAGCCTGTTGCTCCAAGGGCCCTCCAGGACAAATGGAGTGGGCCCTATCACTTACTTAGTTGACCTAGGCAGTTGCAAAAACACAAGGAGAATTATCCATGTCAACTGCCTGAAACCCTATTATGACAGAGCTGATGTAACCATGTTTATGGTTACAGATGAGGGACAGTAAGATCAGAGTGAACCTCTCCCTGATCTCCTCTACAGCAACCCACAAGATCATACTGTGGATGGAGTGGTCTTGTTAAACACCCTCACAGAACAATAGCAGGCTGATTGTAGGCAAGTCCTCAACCAGTATGCTGAGTTATTCTCCCTAACCCCTGGAAAGCTAATCTGATGTACACATGATGTGGACATTGGTGACAGCTTGCCTGTCAAAAACATGTAAAACTTTAGAGACAGTCAGACCATGTCAGGGACAGCATCTAAGCAGAAGTTAAAAAGATGCTGGATTTGGGTGTCATTGAACCCCCAGAGTCCTTGGGCTTGCCCGGTAGTTTTAGTCCCCAAACCTCATTCTTAAGGAGAGAAAAAGCAAATGAGGTTCTGTGTGGTGTGTACTACTGGGTCCTCAATTATGTTACAAAAAATTATGCACACCCAATCCCAAGAGCTGATGAGCTCAAAGACAGATTAGGGACAGCCAGATATCTGAGTACTTCTGATTTAACATCTGGGTACTGGCGGAATGGCCCGACCCCAGGAGCAAAAGAGAGGTCATCATTTTCTACTCCTAGTGGGCATTGGTATGCCCTTTGGACTAAACAATGCACCTGCCACCTTCCAGAGGTTGGTGAACCAAGTCATTGCTAGACTGGAATCTTTTTGTGCAGATTGCCTTGATGTCATAGCTGTCTATAGTCCCACCTGACAGGATCACCTGATCCACCTAGGGAAAGTTCTTGATGCTCTGCGGAAGGCAGGCCTCACTAGCAAAGCACGTAAGTGCCAGAGAGGGAAGGGTAAAGTTGCCTACTTGGGCCACCTGGTTGGTGGAGGCCAAGTCCTACCCCTCCAACCCAAGATCCACACCGTTCTGGCTTTGGAGGTTTCCACAATCCAGACACATGTCAGGGCACTCCTTGGCTTGACTAGTTAATATAGGAGGTTTGTGAAGGACTATGACACAGTAGTTGCCCCCTCACAGAACTAACTTCCAAGAAAATGCCTAAAAAGGTTTACTTGATAGTGAGTTGCCAAAATGCCTTTGACACTCTGAAGAATGCTATCAGCTCTGTTCCAGTCCTACAAGCTCCTGACTACTCCAGGCAATTCCTAGTCCAAACAGACGCTTCTGACATGGGGGTAGGAGTGATCCTGGCACAGAAAAATGATGAAGGACATGACCAGCCAGTTGCTTTTATAAGCAGGAGACTACTCCCTAGGGAACATAAATGGAGTGCCATAGAGAGGGAAGCCTTTGCTATGGTCTTGGCCCTGAAAAAGTTGAGGCCATACCTATTTGGCACTCACTTTATGGTTCATACTGACCACAGAACTTTCAGATGGCTACAACCGATAAAAGATGAAAAATCCAAACTGCTTAGGTGGTCCATTTCCCTACAGTGAATGACCTTTCAAGTGGAACACAGACCTGGGATTGCCCATGCCAATGCAGACGGCCCTTCCAGGTCCTTCGACTTAGATGACTGAGACGCAATATAAAAAGGCTAGTCTCATCCTCTTTCGTTTGTGGGGAGTAGTGTGAGAAAAGGCCTCTTTTGACATGGTTAGGCCCCACTTTTTGCCTGATAAATGATGTAGCCTCAAAGTTGTTAGTGCCAGGGGCCCCTGCCAATGAGGTTCCCCGTGCCAGATCTCTTTCCACGAAATTGTCAAAACTGTTGTGATGCATCAGCACAATTGGAGACACCTTTGGCTGCCACTGCAAATCTCTAATAAATGGTACTTAGGTACCCAGTGTATGGGGTACTAAGGGTAGGCCCCTGAGAGCAGCAGCACTGACTGTGCCACCCTCTAGGGCCATGCATTCAGGTGCGCCCAACACTGCCAGTGCAGACTGAGTGTCCTGTTGCAACACCAAAAGACAAACACAACATGGCACACAGCCTGTATGACCTGTCCACCATACACTGCATGCCCTATAGGTAAGCCACTCCTCTGGCAGGCCTTCCAGCCCTACGGCAGGGTGCACTATACGGTATGTATGGGAATAGATGCATGAGCAATATGCTCCCACTGTGTTCTTGCCAAACCTGGGACATAGTGAGTGAACAGAGCAGCTATTTTAAGTGCATGTGCTGGACACTGGTCAATATGAGTTTCACCGCTACATGATGGCCACTTTGAACCATGGGTTGTTTGGTATCAAACAACTCAAAATAATAAATCTAAACTGGTAATAGCATTGGATTTATTGCCAAATATACCCAGGGGTCACCTTAGATGTGCCCCTGCAAAAGCTAACTACCCTTGCATGGTTGCTTACCAGTTACAACAAGCCTGCTACCACCAGACAGGAGTCTGGAACCCTGGGGTGAGAGGTCCTGCTCTCTGGGATTCAGAACAAAGCCCTTCCTGGGTGGAGGTGCCAACACCTCCTCCCTCAGGAATGCGCACTGCCCTGCTAGCAAGCTTCAAAGGGCTTACTGCTCCTTAAAACTCAATCCCCAAGCCTGCTGCTAGCAGCAGATGGCTGTCACCATTGCAAACCCACACGTTTGGTGGGAGCAATGACGGGAACCTAGACAAAGGATAGTAGGAGTGGTCAGTCCTGGCTTGAACCACCCCTCTGGTATTGTATGCAAGTTGACCCCTCCATTTCATTTTCCTCCATCTTGCATGGAAGGAAAATAGCTAATTAGGGGTATGGATGTGACCTCTGCCCACAGGAAGTGGTCACTTAGTGGGTGTAGCCACCCTAAGGTAGATGGCCCATTGATCACTGCTAGGTTCCCCCCTAAAACGCCCACTAAATACAGTATTTAGTTGGCATCCCAGTTTAAGAACTCAGATTCTAAGGATAAAAGAAGACCAGTAACAAAGAAGACCCTAGGCTCAAGAACTGAAGACCTGCTGCACCAAATAAAAGACATCAAACCCTGCCTGCTCCACCCAGGACTTGCCAATTGCTGCTGAGGGGTTGCTTGGATGTCAGACAGACTCTAGAAACCCCCAGAGAACCTCAGCCCTTCAAAAATGACCAAATATCTCCCTCCAGAGTTAAGGCATCACTCTGAAACACCAAGGAAATAAAGACCCAGTGAAGGCCACTTTGGTGACCAGCTGCTGACCAAGGAACCGGACATCGGAGCCGGGCCAAGCTTTACCCGTTGGACCGTGAGGATAAAACCTACCAGTTTGCCAAGTTTGGTGGCACTGCAGCCTCCAGTGGTCAGACTGTGCAATAGTCCCATGTACTGGTCAACTCACGTTAGAGACCCAGAAGGACAGTCAATTCTGGGCTGAAAAAAGACCAGGGGGAAGCCCTAGTCGAGGGACTTCAGGAACCACCTGGGCCTCCCATCAGAGTGCCCCTGCTGACATACAAGCGACCCTCAAAGTGAACTACCTCCTGCTTCCCAGGGCACCTTTGCGCACAGTTCCTGGCTCACTGATTCGCTCTGCACCTGGCCGCCCTGTGCCCTGCACCGAAGATCCAGCTGTGCCCTAAGGGTCCCACACCCCTTGCAACCTCGACACCCCAGGGGAACCCACTGGACTTACCTTTAAGTCCGCCAGTGCAGTGTTTTTCCAAGTGGTCCCCCGCAGTGGCCTGGCACCAGCTCCATCGACTTTCTGCAGCTGCTCCCGCCCGCACCGGGAGTTGCCTCAACTTCTCCAGCTGTTTCAGGGTACCCAACAACGACCTTGACCTACTGACAAAAGGAGACATTGGTAAACACTTTGCCTGATTTACTGTGAATTTTCTAAGTATTTCTACATTGATTCATGAGGTGTATAATTACGCACAAAAAGATACAGGGGCACATGTACGAACTTCAGGATTTGCGACTCACAAATTGCAAGTCATAGCAAAACCTGATGCACAACAGTGTCAATGACACTGTTTGCGATTCCCAATGGGGTTGCAAATGACCTACCTCATGAACATTCATGAGGTAGGTCATAATTTGCGACCCTATTCGGAATGGCTGCCCTCACAGGGATGGTGGCCTGCTAGAGACAGCAATAAATAAAGCAGATTTTTTTTAATGCAGCCTGTTTTCCTCAAAGCAAAACGAGATGCGTTTTATAAACAAAAAAGGAAAAGTTTTCTTTTCATTTTTTCAGAACAGGCAGTGGTCCTATGGAGGACCACTGCCTGTTCTGAAAAAATACTTTTGCTACCATTCACAAAGGGGAAGGGGTCCCCTGGGAACCCCTTACCATTTGCGAATGGGTTAGCACGAGTTTGAAACTGGTGCTAACTGCGATTGTTTTACGATCGCATTCGCGGTCACAAAACAATCATACATGGGACTGCGACTCGCAATTAGGAAGGGAACACCCCTTCCTAATTGCGACTCGCAAACCCTTTTTGCGATTCGGTAAATAGATTATCGAATCGCAAGAATGGGTCTGTACATCCCAAATAGCATTTTCCACATCACAAACGGCCCGATTCACCGTTTGCGACGTGGAAAATGCTTCGTACATGTGGCCCTAACTTCATTAAAACTTCAAAAATTCTGAACTTAGAAAGAACTTATCCGATTTTGATGATCTTGGTCTTTAAAATGTTATATAAATCTGAAGTATTTTTGTAAATTGGTCTAGAGTTATTCATTTGAGTGTGTGCTTCAATTTATTGATACTGTGAGTACAACAAATGTGTTGCACATCTCCAAGATTTGCCTAACTACTCGACCAAGCTACCATAAAAGTTGAGAGCATTAGGTGGTCTAGTTTTTACATCTGTAAACCAAGGTGTGGTTGCCTGGACCCCTGCACAGTGTGCCTAGCTTTGCACACTACATAGAGGGCCAGCCTCCTACTACAGTTGGCATGCTGGCTCTAGTGTCACGCAGAGCCTCTACCCATTAATGGTGATCCACTGTCTATACTCTGAAGTATTGGCAGGCATGTGGGCTTTTGGCACCATATCTTTATCCCGCTGGGACGCAAGAGTAACCTCTGTCTGTTCCCCAAAACAAGCTGGGACTACCTCCTCACCGGATGCTACACTGGCCAATCCAGGTGTCTGCCCTCCAGTGGGAGGCTGTGCCCTCTTGGGACATTTGGAGTTGCTCTTAGAGTGACCATATTTGGAGCACTTTGTGCATTGGGGTACAACCCTCTCTGTCTTACGGTCAAAGAACCCTTTCGTTTTAGGATCAGCTTGGGACTGGTTACCACTTCTTCCTTGGGAATTATTTTGGAGGCCCTTAGAGAACTCCTTATTTTTAAGTTTTTCTCCCCCCTCTTTCTTCTGGTGGGAACCCTGACCACCTTTGTGGGTGTCAACCCCAGATACCTTTCTGGACACTCTGGTGCTAGCCTACAGCCTGTCTCCTCAGCAAGCTCCCTGGGCTCAGTCAGCTTACTATCAACTAGGTGCTGGTGCAACACTGTAAAACAGATACTGAGCATGTGCTCTCTCAAAATTAAATTGTACAACCCAACATAATCATTGATTTTGTTACCCCACACCTAGCCATTCAGTGCCTACTGGTGTAATCAATGAAATCTACCCAAGATTGGTTGGGGAGCTTCTGATTGTCCCTGAATCTTTGGAAATATTTATCTGGGGTCAGTCCAAAAATGGCTTTCATGGGAGTGCACTTGGTCTGGTCCCCAACCTGTAATGTTAAAGAGTGTCCCTCCCAAGTGTTGTCATGTGTTTCCACGGGCCCACCCCCCAGATCTCCCCAGTGCTCTTCAGGAACCATATGTACCCTCAGTGCAACTTCATAAGCAGAAAAATACTTATCAATGTCATCTCCCAACACATTACAGGACACCAAATCGTTAGGTATACAAACCTTCTTGTCTCCATCAGAGACTGTATGCATGCTGCCACCATCACTGCTGGACTCAGACTGTCTAGCCTTGATGTCCAGATCTTTTAGGTTCAGTTCATGAGCCAGATGTAGTTTCTTATTTGCGAAAGCTCTTTTAGTGTCTCTTTCAGCCTTACTCTCCTCTGCCTCCATTTTTAATTTTGCCAATTGCAGCTGGAATTCTCTCTCCTTTCCTCTGGGGTCAGGCCATGACTAGAGATACTGCTTCCTGCCCTCACAGGTAGTACAAATCCAGGGGTGTTCCACTCAACTGCTGGAGGTAGCTCCTCGTAAGAGCCATTCACATGATCCTCCAACTCATTATTCTCTTGGGAGTGGGACTTCGCCCAGCCCTCCACGCCATTTGAAAGTCCACCTTCTTGGGGGCTCCTTGGGCAGGTAGCCCCATCTTTTTGCGAAAGCTTTTCAACTGGTTAAGTGTTTACTCCTCCGCCTTAGTCAACTCAAACTCCTTGGCTCCACCTGTAGAACCAGCCAGAGACATACTATATTGGATGTATTACAAATGCACAGGAGGGACAATTGCAGAAGAAAACAAAAATTAAAAATGGTCTTTAAATGTGAGTAGGTAATGTACATGTAGCTATTGTATGGCATTGCACAAACACAAGTCCTATCCTCGCCGCTGATCACCAATGTTAGAAATTGGGTCTCTAATTGGCAGAGGTATGCACCCTGTCCAAGGTCGGGCCACAATCCTAGTCAGGGTAAGTCACTACACAACCTAAATTATCCTGTGCTCACCCTCCAGTAGCTTGGCACAGAGCAGCCAATGTGTAAAATATATCTGCAATAACTCATACAGTAACACAGTGGTGGGAAGGCAAAGTACTTCCAGCAGAGTCAGGGAGCAGCAGGGTAACAACCAGAAGATCAGTCTTTCCAGAAAAGCAGTGCAGTTGAGTCCTTTGGGCAGCACTGAAGTCCTTCTAGCAGAGTCAAGTTGGAGGTCTAGAAGTGTCTGATTTTAGGGGGATCACAGACCAAGTATATATACCCAAATGTGCCTTTGAAGTGGAGGAGACTTCAAAGAGTGGTTTTGAAGTACACCATTTTCCCTTTCAATCCAGTCCTATCTGCCAGGAGATCTGTGGGGGGTTATCAGTCCTTTATCGGAGGTCAAGCGACTACCCTTTGAAGTGTAATTGAGAGCCCCTCCACCCTTCCTGCCCAGGAAGACCAATCAGTATGCAGATGTATGCAGATGCAGCTATTTCCTGTGTTTATGGCTGTCTGAGTGGAATGCACAAGGGAAGCTGTCACCAAGTACAGACGAGACATGGATTGGAGACAGGCTGTAAGGCACAGAGAGCAGTAAGTGCAGAGAAACGCCTACTTTCTAAAAGTGGCATTTCTAAAACAGTAATGTTAAACACAACTTCACCAGAAAGTAGGATTTTTTACTACCATTCCAACCATACCAACCATGACAATGCCACGCCTGTCAGATTAGAAATTACCACTGAAAAGTATGTAAGGCCAATACTGGTTTATGGGAGGAGCAGAATGCACAATAGGGAACAACGACTTTGGGAGTTTTTCACTACCAGGACATGCAAAACTTACAAGTACATGTCCTACCTTTAATTTGTATAGCACCCTGCCCTATGGGCTAACCAGGGCCTATTTTAGGGTTTGCTTATATGTAATAAAAGGGACAATTAAGGCTTAGCAAGTTGTTAAATGCCAAGTCAAAGTGGCAGTGAAACTGCACACACAGGCATTGCAATGGCAGGCCTGAGACATGGTTAAGAGGCTACTTATATGGGTTGCACAATCAGTGCTTCAGGCCCACTAGTAGCATTTAACTTCCAGGCCCTGGGCACATATAGTACAGTTTACTAGGGGCCTATAGGTAAATGAAATATGCCAAATGGGTAGGAGCCAACGTCACCATATTTAGGGGAAGAGTACAAACACTTTAGTACTGGTCAGCAGTCATAAAACCAGCAAAAATGAGATCAGAAAGATGGAGGAAGGCAGGCAAAAAGTTGGTGGAAGACCACCCTAAGGATGTCAGGTTTAATAGTAGATCGCTAAATCTCCTTTAGATTCAATTTGTTTCCTTGTTGTGTGGTCTTTTCACTGTTTTATTGTTTGAAATGTTGCACAAATACTTTACACACTGCCTGCAAGTTAAGCCAGACTGGTCTGTGCCAAGCTACCAGAGGCTGAGAGCAGACTAACCTAGGGTGTGTTTGTGACTTATCCTAACTAGGATTGTGGTTCCTGCTTGATCAGGGTGCATACCTCTGCCAACTCGAAACCTAATTTCTAACTATGAGCAAGATTATTCTGAGGTTTATGCCGTAGTGATAGGTATGGTTGTAAGTCAGAGTTCAGCCAGCCGACAGCTGGAGTCACACAGTGAGATGTTGTTGCAGAAGATTATTACTGCTATCTTGTCCGTGTTGAGCTTGAGACAGCTACTTTCATCCCTTAGCAAATTCAGTCATGTCGGCCGGTGACCTAGTTTTTTGTGGTGATGGTCTTGTCCAAGAAAGGAGGGTATTGTCCAAGAGGGGAGTATTTTACAGCAAAATGTGGCTTGCAGTATTTCGTTATTTTTTTCACAAAGCATGCAATTCGTGTAGCAAAATGTCCCTCAAGCAAACAAATGCCATTTGGTTAAGATATTTTCGGTGCGCACGATTGCTTAGTTGCAAAAATTACCCAATATTGCATGGTACTTTTGGGATTTTTATCTAATGCAAAATTCAGAAATGTTTGTACATTTTATTTCTCCCACGCCTAATATAAATGCCAAACCTCCTGGCTTTGCCCATGATTGCAGGGGTGTGGAATTTATTAAAATATCTACTTGTCCAGGGGACAGGTTGCTTCTCAAATCTACTTGTCCTGTAAAAAGATCTACTTGTCCCTTTGGTGCCATGTAGTGTGGTGACAAATTATGGCAGCAATTAATAGCCTCTCTGATTATGCCAGGGCTACTACCATAGTAGGGCTTGAATACTTGGAGTTTCAATCCCTACTGTAGAAATGTCCTTATTTTGCCACCTTTCTGCAGATCTGCATACTGGGGCTGGAGGAAGCAGTAAGCAATAGTTCCAGGGCTGGAATGCCTTTGAGTCTGAAAACCTACTAACCTGCATGTTTTAAAGATTTTTACCAGCTTCTCTCTAATATTTTCCCATAATAAGAAAGGTTGGACATTTACTCCTGACAATGGCAGAATTAGAACTTCTTCCAGGGTTGGGAAGAAAGTGGCTGGAGGGAAAATGAACTTGCAAATGCTCAATAGATTTTCACATGAGCAAATCTACACATCGTATTTACCCACGCTAAAATACAGTTCACAAATATTTTATAGGGGTACGACATATACCATGGGTGCACTTTTGTGACTTTCTTTAAGAATTTGGGGCCACAAGTAGGTAGGTTCAGATTTGTGACCTGCAAATCCGAATGTAGGATGGTGTCCTTGACACCATCTGTGATTCGCAAGGGCTTCGCAAATGCCCACATCAT
This sequence comes from Pleurodeles waltl, assembly GCF_031143425.1. NCBI lineage: Eukaryota > Metazoa > Chordata > Amphibia > Caudata > Salamandridae > Pleurodeles > Pleurodeles waltl. The sequence goes on from NC_090445.1 coordinate 379,534,091, forward strand.
GAATAATCATGAGGTGGGTCGCAATTTGCGACCCCCTCACAAATGGTGGCCTGCTTGAGACAGCAGACCACCATGTCTGTGACTGCTTTTCAATAAAGCAGTTTTTTTTGTAATGCAGCCCGTTTTCCTTAAAGGACAACGAGATGCATAACAAAAACGAAAAATGAAACGTTTTCGTTTCATTTTTTCAGAGCAGGCAGTGGTCCACAGGACCACTGCTTGCTCTGAAAAAATGTTTACAGTGACATTCACAATGGGAAAGGAGTCCCATGGGGATCCCTTCCCTTTTGCGAAAGTGTTAGCACCCATTTGAAATGGGTGCAAACTGCGATTGGTTTGCGCCCACGTTCGCGGTCACAAAACAATCCTACATTGCACTGCGAGTTGCAATTAGGAAGGGAACACCCCTTACTAATTGCGAGTCGCAAACCCGTTTTGTGATTCGGTAACCAGGTTACTGAATCGCAAAACTGGGTTTGTGCATCGCAATGTGCTTTTTGCACGTCGCAAACAGCATTATCCTTTGGAAACACATTACCTCAACTGCAGAGAGTTCAACTCTATGTAAACAGGCAGCCAAAGGGTTTGTGCTGCAGGGGGTTGGGCCTACTTGTCCCAAGGACAAAGTAAACATAAAAACTTGTTGCCCTTGACCCCAAACAAGATGTTTGCCTAGTCATCAGCAATAGAGTACCATACCTGCCAACGATCATGATTCAGGCCCGAGACTGCCAATTTCAAGGCTAGCCTCAGATTCCTGCATGCAGAAACCGGATTCAGAATTTTGTAATCCTACCAAAAATAAAGTGTTGATGCCTGTACCGCAAGCTCCACTCTACCTCTCCAAGAACTATCTCTGAAATCGAAGGTTAAAGCTTTGTCCTTAATTTTTGAAGGGGGATATTAAAGCGTGTGACAGGCCTCAACATTCCATTTTAGGCAGTTTTACATAACGCAAACAAAAACAAAGAACGATGTTTTTGTTTGCGCTATGATAATAAACTGCCAAATATGAAATGCTGATCGTCTGTCACCATACGTACAAATAGACCCGATTCAGACAGGTTGCTTCATTATAAGTCAGTGGTGAAAATACATTCTCCAGATATTTTTTTATTTTCCCACTTGCCTACTCTAAAATGTTGCCATGTAATATTTGGCCAGAGGATTTCTAATTTGCAGACAAATTTCTCTTTTGAAGCAGAAGCCGGCTAAATAGCTGTTATTCATTCAGAGTCTGATATCGTGGGGAAAAACAGCCTCTCCTTTGCTTGGCAGAGGTCCATGTGGAGAGAAAAAAACAGTTCTTTTATAAGTACGTTACCCTGCAGCGTAGGAAACAAGTGAAACTCTTCAGGATCTTATTTCTAAAGACTTTAACCTCGAGGTGCCTTGTGAACGTCAGGTCTCTAGGGCGGGTGCAGCTGTCTCTGGTTGCAGCCGTACATCCACTTTCGTTTTCCTGTAAACGCCGGGTTTCCCAAAAGCTGGGCCGAGTACGTGCTGGGGAGGGCCAAGTTGGGTAGAAGAGGCGGCTGCTGCGAGAAGAGGGGGGGCGTGTCCAGCGCTACAATGGCAGAGTACAATCCTTCAGGTAGGAAACCCTGACACAGGTAAGGCGCCGGTCTCTGCGAGTTGCTGACCCTACTGCCCGCTTTCACAGTACGGTAGATTAACCCCTTCGCTGTCAGGCCTTCCCCCCCTCAGGTGCCAGGCCTGTTTTTGGCTATTTGGGGCAGTTCGCGCTTAGGCCCTCATAACTTTTTGTTCACATAAGCTACCGACGCCAAGGCTTGTGTTTTTTCCCCTGAAAATGGCATCAACAAAGGGTTTGCGAAGCTGACATCAGCAGCTTCCCAACTTTCAAGAACAGGCAGCCTTGAATCAGAAAACCCAATATTTTGGCATTTAACTGTGACGTACCCCATTTTGACTATTTTTTGTGCTTTTAGCCTCCTTCCAGTTAGTGACAGAAATGTGTGTGAAATCAATGCTGGATCCCAGAAAGCTAAACATTTCTGAATAGAGCAAGGGGTCATTTGTGTAGATCCTACAAGGTTTCCCTACAGAAAATAACAGCTGAAATAAAAAAATAATAAAATTGAGGTGAAAAAACCAGCAATTTTCCTCAACATTTTACTCTGTAACTTTTTTCTGCAATGTCAGATTTTTTAACCCCTTCGCTGCCAGGCCTTTTCCCCCTCCTGTGCCAGGCCTATTTGGGGCAGTTCGCGCGTAGGCCCTCATAACTTTTTGTCCACATAAGCTAACCAAGCCAAATTTGTGTCCTTTTTTTCCAACATCCTAGGGATTCTAGAGGTACCCAGACTTTGTCGGTTCCCTTGAAGGAGGCCAAGAAATTGGCCAAAATACAGTGAAAATTTCGTTTTTTTTTTTAAAAAATGGAAAAAGTGGCTGCAGAAGAAGGCTTGTGGATTTCCCCCTGAAAATGGCATCAACAAAGGGTTTGTAGTGCGAAACTCAGCAGCTTCCTAGCTTTCAGGAAAAGGCAGACTTGAATCAGAAAACCCAATTTTTCAACACAATTTTGGCATTTTACTGGGGCATACCCCATTTTTGCAATTTTTTGTGCTTTCAGCCTCCTTCCAGTCAGTGACAGGAATGGGCATGAAACCAATGCTGGATCCCAGAAACCTAACCATTTCTGAAAAGTAGAGAACATTCTGAATTCAGCAAGGGGTCATTTGTGTAGATCCTACAAGGGTTTCCTACAGAAAATAACAGATGAAAAAGAAAAATATTGAAATTGAGGTAAAAAAACATCAATTTTTCTCTACGTTTTACTCTGTAACTTTTCCCTGCAGTGTCAGATTATGGAAAGCAATATACCGTTACGTCTGGTGGACTCCTCTGGTTGCGGGGATATATAGGGCTTGTAGGTTCATCAAGAACCCGAGGAACCCAGAGCCAATAAATGAGCTGCACCCTGCAGTGCGTTTTCATTCTATACCGGGTATACAGCAATTCATTTGCTGAAATATAAAGAGTAAAAAATTGCTATCAAGAAAACCTTTGCATTTCCAAAAAGGGCACAAGATAAGGTGCTGAGGAGCAGTGGTTATTTGCACATCTCTGAATTCCGGGGTGACCATACAAGCATGTGAATTATAGGGAATTTCTCAAATAGATGTCTTTTTTACACACTCTCCTATATTTGGAAGGAAAAAATGTAGAGAAAGACAAGGGGCAATAGCACTTGTTTTGCTAATCTATGTTCCCCCAAGTCTCCCGATAAAAATGATACCTCACTTGTGTGGGTAGGCCTAGCGCCGGCGACAGGAAACACCCCAAAGCGCAACGTGGACACATCCTAAATTTTGGAAAAAAACGGAGGTGTTTTTTGCGAAGTGCCTACCTGTAGATTTTGGCCTCTAGCTCAGCCGGCACCTAGGGAAACCTACCAAACCTGTGCATTTCTGAAAACTAGAGACCTAGGGGAATCCAAGGAGGGGTGACTTGCGGGGCTTGGACCAGGTTCTGTTACCCAGAATCCTTTGCAAACCTCAAAATTTGGCTAAAAAAACACATGTCCCTCACATTTTTGTGGCAGAAAGTTCTGGAATCTGAGAGGAGCTACAAATTTCCTTCCACCCAGCGTTCCCCCAAGTCTCCCGATAAAAATGATACCTCACTTGCGTGGGTAGGCCTAGCGCCGGCGACAGGAAACACCCCAAAGCGCAACATGGACACATCCTAAATTTTGGAAAAAAACAGAGGTGTTTTTTGCGAAGTGCCTACCTGTAGATTTTGGCCTCTAGCTCAGCCGACACCTAGGGAAACCTACCAAACCTGTGCATTTCTGAAAACTAGAGACCTAGGGGAATCCAAGGAGGGGTGACTTGCAGGGCTCGGACCAGGTTCTGTTACCCAGAATCCTTTGCAAACCTCAAAATTTGGCTAAAAAAACACATGTTCCTCACATTTCTGTGGCAGAAAGTTCTGGAATCTGAGAGGAGCTACAAATTTCCTTCCACCCAGCGTTCCCCCAAGTCTTCCGATAAAAATGATACCTCACTTGCGTGGGTAGGCCTAGCGCCGGCGACAGGAAACACCCCAAAGCGCAACGTGGACACATCCTAAATTTTGGAAAAAAACAGAGGTGTTTTTTGCGAAGTGCCTACCTGTTCATTTTGGCCTGTAGCTCAGCCGGCACCTAGGGAAACCTACCAAACCCGTGCATTTCTGAAAACTAGAGACCTAGGGGAATCCAAGGAGGGGTGACTTGCGGGGCTCGGACCAGGTTCTGTTACCCAGAATCCTTTGCAAACCTCAAAATTTGGCTAAAAAAACACATGTTCCTCACATTTCTGTGGCAGAAAGTTCTGGAATCTGAGAGGAGCTACAAATTTCCTTCCACCCAGCGTTCCCCCAAGTCTCCCGATAAAAATGATACCTCACTTGCGTGGGTAGGCCTAGCGCCGGCGACAGGAAACACCCCAAAGCGCAACGTGGACACATCCTAAATTTTGGAAAAAAACAGAGGTGTTTTTTGCGAAGTGCCTACCTGTAGATTTTGGCCTGTAGCTCAGCCGGCACCTAGGGAAACCTACCAAACCTGTGCATTTCTGAAAACTAGAGACCTAGGGGAATCCAAGGAGGGGTGACTTGCGGGGCTCGGACCAGGTTCTGTTACCCAGAATCCTTTGCAAACCTCAAAATTTGGCTAAAAAAACACATGTTCCTCACATTTCTGTGGCAGAAAGTTCTGGAATCTGAGAGGAGCTACAAATTTCCTTCCACCCAGCGTTCCCCCAAGTCTCCCGATAAAAATGATACCTCACTTGCGTGGGTAGGCCTAGCGCCGGCGACAGGAAACACCCCAAAGCGCAACGTGGACACATCCTAAATTTTGGAAAAAAACAGAGGTGTTTTTTGCGAAGTGCCTACCTGTAGATTTTGGCCTCTAGCTCAGCCGGCACCTAGGGAAACCTACCAAACCTGTGCATTTCTGAAAACTAGAGACCTAGGGGAATCCAAGGAGGGGTGACTTGCGGGGCTCAGACCAGATTCTGTTACCCAGAATTCTTTGCAAACCTCAAAATTTGGCTAAAAAAACACATGTCCCTCACATTTTTGTGGCAGAAAGTTCTGGAATCTGAGAGGAGCTACAAATTTCCTTCCACCCAGCGTTCCCCCAAGTCTCCCGATAAAAATGATACCTCACTTGCGTGGGTAGGCCTAGCGCCGGCGACAGGAACCACCCCAAAGCGCAACGTGGACACATCCTAAATTTTGGAAAAAAACAGAGGTGTTTTTTGCGAAGTGCCTACCTGTAGATTTTGGCCTCTAGCTCAGCCGGCACCTAGGGAAACCTACCAAACCTGTGCATTTCTGAAAACTAGAGACCTAGGGGAATCCAAGGAGGGGTGACTTGCAGGGCTCGGACCAGGTTCTGTTACCCAGAATCCTTTGCAAACCTCAAAATTTGGCTAAAAAAACACATGTTCCTCACATTTCTGTGGCAGAAAGTTCTGGAATCTGAGAGGAGCTACAAATTTCCTTCCACCCAGCGTTCCCCCAAGTCTTCCGATAAAAATGATACCTCACTTGCGTGGGTAAGCCTAGCGCAGGCGACAGGAAACACCCCAAAGCGCAACGTGGACACATCCTAAATTTTGGAAAAAAACAGAGGTGTTTTTTGCGAAGTGCCTACCTGTAGATTTTGGCCTGTAGCTCAGCCGGCACCTAGGGAAACCTACCAAACCTGTGCATTTCTGAAAACTAGAGACCTAGGGGAATCCAAGGAGGGGTGACTTGCGGGGCTCGGACCAGGTTCTGTTACCCAGAATCCTTTGCAAACCTCAAAATTTGGCTAAAAAAACACATGTTCCTCACATTTCTGTGGCAGAAAGTTCTGGAATCTGAGAGGAGCTACAAATTTCCTTCCACCCAGCGTTCCCCCAAGTCTCCCGATAAAAATGATACCTCACTTGCGTGGGTAGGCCTAGCGCCGGCGACAGGAAACACCCCAAAGCGCAACGAGGACACATCCTAAATTTTGGAAAAAAACAGAGGTGTTTTTTGCGAAGTGCCTACCTGTAGATTTTGGCCTCTAGCTCAGCCGGCACCTAGGGAAACCTACCAAACCTGTGCCTTTCTGAAAACTAGAGACCTAGGGGAATCCAAGGAAGGGTGACTTGCGGGGCTCGGACCAGGTTCTGTTACCCAGAATCCTTTGCAAACCTCAAAATTTGGCTAAAAAAACACATGTTCCTCACATTTCTGTGGCAGAAAGTTCTGGAATCTGAGAGGAGCTGCAAATTTCCTTCCACCCAGCGTTCCCCCAAGTCTCCCGATAAAAATGATACCTCACTTGCGTGGGTAGGCCTAGCGCCGGCGACAGGAAACACCCCAAAGCGCAACGTGGACACATCCTAAATTTTGGAAAAAAACAGAGGTGTTTTTTGCGAAGTGCCTACCTGTAGATTTTGGCCTGTAGCTCAGCCGGCACCTAGGGAAACCTACCAAACCTGTGCATTTCTGAAAACTAGAGACCTAGGGGAATCCAAGGAGGGGTGACTTGCGGGGCTCGGACCAGGTTCTGTTACCCAGAATCCTTTGCAAACCTCAAAATTTGGCTAAAAAAACACATGTTCCTCACATTTCTGTGGCAGAAAGTTCTGGAATCTGGGAGGAGCTACAAATTTCCTTCCACCCAGCGTTCCCCCAAGTCTCCCGATAAAAATGATACCTCACTTGCGTGGGTAGGCCTAGCGCCGGCGACAGGAAACACCCCAAAGCGCAACGTGGACACATCCTAAATTTTGGAAAAAAACAGAGGTGTTTTTTGCGAAGTGCCTACTTGTAGATTTTGGTCTCTAGCTCAGCCGGCACCTAGGGAAACCTACCAAACCTGTGCATTTCTGAAAACTAGAGACCTAGGGGAATCCAAGGAGGGGTGACTTGCGGGGCTCGGACCAGGTTCTGTTACCCAGAATCCTTTGCAAACCTCAACATTTGGCTAAAAAAACACATGTTCCTCACATTTCTGTGGCAGAAAGTTCTGGAATCTGAGAGGAGCTACAAATTTCCTTCCACCCAGCGTTCCCCCAAGTCTCCCGATAAAAATGATACCTCACTTGCGTGGGTAGGCCTAGCGCTGGCGACAGGAAACACCCCAAAGCGCAACGTGGACACATCCTAAATTTTGGAAAAAAACAGAGGTGTTTTTTGCGAAGTGCCTACATGTAGATTTTGGCCTGTAGCTCAGCCGGCACCTAGGGAAACCTACCAAACCTGTGCCTTTCTGAAAACTAGAGACCTAGGGGAATCCAAGGAGGGGTGACTTGCGGGGCTCGGACCAGGTTCTGTTACCCAGAATCCTTTGCAAACCTCAAAATTTGGCTAAAAAAACACATGTTCCTCACATTTCTGTGGCAGAAAGTTCTGGAATCTGAGAGGAGCTGCAAATTTCCTTCCACCCAGCGTTCCCCCAAGTCTCCCGATAAAAATGATACCTCACTTGCGTGGGTAGGCCTAGCGCCGGCGACAGGAAACACCCCAAAGCGCAACGTGGACACATCCTAAATTTTGGAAAAAAACAGAGGTGTTTTTTGCGAAGTGCCTACCTGTAGATTTTGGCCTGTAGCTCAGCCGGCACCTAGGGAAACCTACCAAACCTGTGCATTTCTGAAAACTAGAGACCTAGGGGAATCCAAGGAGGGGTGACTTGCGGGGCTCGGACCAGGTTCTGTTACCCAGAATCCTTTGCAAACCTCAAAATTTGGCTAAAAAAACACATGTTCCTCACATTTCTGTGGCAGAAAGTTCTGGAATCTGGGAGGAGCTACAAATTTCCTTCCACCCAGCGTTCCCCCAAGTCTCCCGATAAAAATGATACCTCACTTGCGTGGGTAGGCCTAGCGCCGGCGACAGGAAACACCCCAAAGCGCAACGTGGACACATCCTAAATTTTGGAAAAAAACAGAGGTGTTTTTTGCGAAGTGCCTACTTGTAGATTTTGGTCTCTAGCTCAGCCGGCACCTAGGGAAACCTACCAAACCTGTGCATTTCTGAAAACTAGAGACCTAGGGGAATCCAAGGAGGGGTGACTTGCGGGGCTCGGACCAGGTTCTGTTACCCAGAATCCTTTGCAAACCTCAACATTTGGCTAAAAAAACACATGTTCCTCACATTTCTGTGGCAGAAAGTTCTGGAATCTGAGAGGAGCTACAAATTTCCTTCCACCCAGCGTTCCCCCAAGTCTCCCGATAAAAATGATACCTCACTTGCGTGGGTAGGCCTAGCGCCGGCGACAGGAAACACCCCAAAGCGCAACGTGGACACATCCTAAATTTTGGAAAAAAACAGAGGTGTTTTTTGCGAAGTGCCTACATGTAGATTTTGGCCTGTAGCTCAGCCGGCACCTAGGGAAACCTACCAAACCTGTGCCTTTCTGAAAACTAGAGACCTAGGGGAATCCAAGGAGGGGTGACTTGCGGGGCTCGGACCAGGTTCTGTTACCCAGAATCCTTTGCAAACCTCAAAATTTGGCTAAAAAAACACATGTTCCTCACATTTCTGTGGCAGAAAGTTCTGGAATCTGAGAGGAGCTGCAAATTTCCTTCCACCCAGCGTTCCCCCAAGTCTCCCGATAAAAATGATACCTCACTTGCGTGGGTAGGCCTAGCGCCGGCGACAGGAAACACCCCAAAGCGCAACGTGGACACATCCTAAATTTTGGAAAAAAACAGAGGTGTTTTTTGCGAAGTGCCTACCTGTAGATTTTGGCCTGTAGCTCAGCCGGCACCTAGGGAAACCTACCAAACCTGTGCATTTCTGAAAACTAGAGACCTAGGGGAATCCAAGGAGGGGTGACTTGCGGGGCTCGGACCAGGTTCTGTTACCCAGAATCCTTTGCAAACCTCAAAATTTGGCTAAAAAAACACATGTTCCTCACATTTCTGTGGCAGAAAGTTCTGGAATCTGAGAGGAGCTACAAATTTCCTTCCACCCAGCGTTCCCCCAAGTCTCCCGATAAAAATGATACCTCACTTGCGTGGGTAGGCCTAGCGCCGGCGACAGGAAACACCCCAAAGCGCAACGTGGACACATCCTAAATTTTGGAAAAAAACAGAGGTGTTTTTTGCGAAGTGCCTACCTGTAGATTTTGGCCTCTAGCTCAGCCGGCACCTAGGGAAACCTACCAAACCTGTCCATTTCTGAAAACTAGAGACCTAGGGGAATCCAAGGAGGGGTGACTTGCGGGGCTCGGACCAGGTTCTGTTACCCAGAATCCTTTGCAAACCTCAAAATTTGGCTACAAAAACACATGTTCCTCACATTTCTGTGGCAGAAAGTTCTGGAATCTGAGAGGAGCTACAAATTTCCTTCCCCCCAGCGTTCCCCCAAGTCTCCCGATAAAAATGATACCTCACTTGCGTGGGTAGGCCTAGCGCCGGCGACAGGAAACACCCCAAAGCGCAACGTGGACACATCCTAAATTTTGGAAAAAAACAGAGGTGTTTTTTGCGAAGTGCCTACCTGTAGATTTTGGCCTCTAGCTCAGCCGGCACCTAGGGAAACCTACCAAACCTGTGCCTTTCTGAAAACTAGAAACCTAGGGGAATCCAAGGAGGGGTGACTTGCGGGGCTCGGACCAGGTTCTGTTACCCAGAATCCTTTGCAAACCTCAAAATTTGGCTAAAAAAACACATGTTCCTCACATTTCTGTGGCAGAAAGTTCTGGAATCTGAGAGGAGCTGCAAATTTCCTTCCACCCAGCGTTCCCCCAAGTCTCCCGATAAAAATGATACCTCACTTGCGTGGGTAGGCCTAGCGCCGGCGACAGGAAACACCCCAAAGCGCAACGTGGACACATCCTAAATTTTGGAAAAAAACAGAGGTGTTTTTTGCGAAGTGCCTACATGTAGATTTTGGCCTGTAGCTCAGCCGGCACCTAGGGAAACCTACCAAACCTGTGCCTTTCTGAAAACTAGAGACCTAGGGGAATCCAAGGAGGGGTGACTTGCGGGGCTCGGACCAGGTTCTGTTACCCAGAATCCTTTGCAAACCTCAAAATTTGGCTAAAAAAACACATGTTCCTCACATTTCTGTGGCAGAAAGTTCTGGAATCTGAGAGGAGCTGCAAATTTCCTTCCACCCAGCGTTCCCCCAAGTCTCCCGATAAAAATGATACCTCACTTGCGTGGGTAGGCCTAGCGCCGGCGACAGGAAACACCCCAAAGCGCAACGTGGACACATCCTAAATTTTGGAAAAAAACAGAGGTGTTTTTTGCGAAGTGCCTACCTGTAGATTTTGGCCTGTAGCTCAGCCGGCACCTAGGGAAACCTACCAAACCTGTGCATTTCTGAAAACTAGAGACCTAGGGGAATCCAAGGAGGGGTGACTTGCGGGGCTCGGACCAGGTTCTGTTACCCAGAATCCTTTGCAAACCTCAAAATTTGGCTAAAAAAACACATGTTCCTCACATTTCTGTGGCAGAAAGTTCTGGAATCTGGGAGGAGCTACAAATTTCCTTCCACCCAGCGTTCCCCCAAGTCTCCCGATAAAAATGATACCTCACTTGCGTGGGTAGGCCTAGCGCCGGCGACAGGAAACACCCCAAAGCGCAACGTGGACACATCCTAAATTTTGGAAAAAAACAGAGGTGTTTTTTGCGAAGTGCCTACTTGTAGATTTTGGTCTCTAGCTCAGCCGGCACCTAGGGAAACCTACCAAACCTGTGCATTTCTGAAAACTAGAGACCTAGGGGAATCCAAGGAGGGGTGACTTGCGGGGCTCGGACCAGGTTCTGTTACCCAGAATCCTTTGCAAACCTCAACATTTGGCTAAAAAAACACATGTTCCTCACATTTCTGTGGCAGAAAGTTCTGGAATCTGAGAGGAGCTACAAATTTCCTTCCACCCAGCGTTCCCCCAAGTCTCCCGATAAAAATGATACCTCACTTGCGTGGGTAGGCCTAGCGCCGGCGACAGGAAACACCCCAAAGCGCAACGTGGACACATCCTAAATTTTGGAAAAAAACAGAGGTGTTTTTTGCGAAGTGCCTACATGTAGATTTTGGCCTGTAGCTCAGCCGGCACCTAGGGAAACCTACCAAACCTGTGCCTTTCTGAAAACTAGAGACCTAGGGGAATCCAAGGAGGGGTGACTTGCGGGGCTCGGACCAGGTTCTGTTACCCAGAATCCTTTGCAAACCTCAAAATTTGGCTAAAAAAACACATGTTCCTCACATTTCTGTGGCAGAAAGTTCTGGAATCTGAGAGGAGCTGCAAATTTCCTTCCACCCAGCGTTCCCCCAAGTCTCCCGATAAAAATGATACCTCACTTGCGTGGGTAGGCCTAGCGCCGGCGACAGGAAACACCCCAAAGCGCAACGTGGACACATCCTAAATTTTGGAAAAAAACAGAGGTGTTTTTTGCGAAGTGCCTACCTGTAGATTTTGGCCTGTAGCTCAGCCGGCACCTAGGGAAACCTACCAAACCTGTGCATTTCTGAAAACTAGAGACCTAGGGGAATCCAAGGAGGGGTGACTTGCGGGGCTCGGACCAGGTTCTGTTACCCAGAATCCTTTGCAAACCTCAAAATTTGGCTAAAAAAACACATGTTCCTCACATTTCTGTGGCAGAAAGTTCTGGAATCTGAGAGGAGCTACAAATTTCCTTCCACCCAGCGTTCCCCCAAGTCTCCCGATAAAAATGATACCTCACTTGCGTGGGTAGGCCTAGCGCCGGCGACAGGAAACACCCCAAAGCGCAACGTGGACACATCCTAAATTTTGGAAAAAAACAGAGGTGTTTTTTGCGAAGTGCCTACCTGTAGATTTTGGCCTCTAGCTCAGCCGGCACCTAGGGAAACCTACCAAACCTGTGCATTTCTGAAAACTAGAGACCTAGGGGAATCCAAGGAGGGGTGACTTGCGGGGCTCGGACCAGGTTCTGTTACCCAGAATCCTTTGCAAACCTCAAAATTTGGCTACAAAAACACATGTTCCTCACATTTCTGTGGCAGAAAGTTCTGGAATCTGAGAGGAGCTACAAATTTCCTTCCCCCCAGCGTTCCCCCAAGTCTCCCGATAAAAATGATACCTCACTTGCGTGGGTAGGCCTAGCGCCGGCGACAGGAAACACCCCAAAGCGCAACGTGGACACATCCTAAATTTTGGAAAAAAACAGAGGTGTTTTTTGCGAAGTGCCTACCTGTAGATTTTGGCCTCTAGCTCAGCCGGCACCTAGGGAAACCTACCAAACCTGTGCCTTTCTGAAAACTAGAAACCTAGGGGAATCCAAGGAGGGGTGACTTGCGGGGCTCGGACCAGGTTCTGTTACCCAGAATCCTTTGCAAACCTCAAAATTTGGCTAAAAAAACACATGTTCCTCACATTTCTGTGGCAGAAAGTTCTGGAATCTGAGAGGAGCTGCAAATTTCCTTCCACCCAGCGTTCCCCCAAGTCTCCCGATAAAAATGATACCTCACTTGCGTGGGTAGGCCTAGCGCCGGCGACAGGAAACACCCCAAAGCGCAACGTGGACACATCCTAAATTTTGGAAAAAAACAGAGGTGTTTTTTGCGAAGTGCCTACCTGTAGATTTTGGCCTGTAGCTCAGCCGGCACCTAGGGAAACCTACCAAACCTGTGCATTTCTGAAAACTAGAGACCTAGGGGAATCCAAGGAGGGGTGACTTGCGGGGCTCGGACCAGGTTCTGTTACCCAGAATCCTTTGCAAACCTCAAAATTTGGCTAAAAAAACACATGTTCCTCACATTTCTGTGGCAGAAAGTTCTGGAATCTGAGAGGAGCTGCAAATTTCCTTCCACCCAGCGTTCCCCCAAGTCTCCCGATAAAAATGATACCTCACTTGCGTGGGTAGGCCTAGCGCCGGCGACAGGAAACACCCCAAAGCGCAACGTGGACACATCCTAAATTTTGGAAAAAAACAGAGGTGTTTTTTGCGAAGTGCCTACCTGTAGATTTTGGCCTGTAGCTCAGCCGGCACCTAGGGAAACCTACCAAACCTGTGCATTTCTGAAAACTAGAGACCTAGGGGAATCCAAGGAGGGGTGACTTGCGGGGCTCGGACCAGGTTCTGTTACCCAGAATCCTTTGCAAACCTCAAAATTTGGCTAAAAAAACACATGTTCCTCACATTTCTGTGGCAGAAAGTTCTGGAATCTGAGAGGAGCTACAAATTTCCTTCCACCCAGCATTCCCCCAAGTCTCCCGATAAAAATGATACCTCACTTGCGTGGGTAGGCCTAGCGCCGGCGACAGGAAACACCCCAAAGCGCAACGTGGACACATCCTAAATTTTGGAAAAAAACAGAGGTGTTTTTTGCGAAGTGCCTACCTGTAGATTTTGGCCTCTAGCTCAGCCGGCACCTAGGGAAACCTACCAAACCTGTGCATTTCTGAAAACTAGAGACCTAGGGGAATCCAAGGAGGGGTGACTTGCGGGGCTCGGACCAGGTTCTGTTACCCAGAATCCTTTGCAAACCTCAAAATTTGGCTACAAAAACACATGTTCCTCACATTTCTGTGGCAGAAAGTTCTGGAATCTGAGAGGAGCTACAAATTTCCTTCCCCCCAGCGTTCCCCCAAGTCTCCCGATAAAAATGATACCTCACTTGCGTGGGTAGGCCTAGCGCCGGCGACAGGAAACACCCCAAAGCGCAACGTGGACACATCCTAAATTTTGGAAAAAAACAGAGGTGTTTTTTGCGAAGTGCCTACCTGTAGATTTTGGCCTCTAGCTCAGCCGGCACCTAGGGAAACCTACCAAACCTGTGCCTTTCTGAAAACTAGAGACCTAGGGGAATCCAAGGAGGGGTGACTTGCGGGGCTCGGACCAGGTTCTGTTACCCAGAATCCTTTGCAAACCTCAAAATTTGGCTAAAAAAACACATGTTCCTCACATTTCTGTGGCAGAAAGTTCTGGAATCTGAGAGGAGCTGCAAATTTCCTTCCACCCAGCGTTCCCCCAAGTCTCCCGATAAAAATGATACCTCACTTGCGTGGGTAGGCCTAGCGCCGGCGACAGGAAACACCCCAAAGCGCAACGTGGACACATCCTAAATTTTGGAAAAAAACAGAGGTGTTTTTTGCGAAGTGCCTACCTGTAGATTTTGGCCTGTAGCTCAGCCGGCACCTAGGGAAACCTACCAAACCTGTGCATTTCTGAAAACTAGAGACCTAGGGGAATCCAAGGAGGGGTGACTTGCGGTGCTCGGACCAGGTTCTGTTACCCAGAATCCTTTGCAAACCTCAAAATTTGGCTAAAAAAACACATGTTCCTCACATTTCTGTGGCAGAAAGTTCTGGAATCTGAGAGGAGCTACAAATTTCCTTCCACCCAGCGTTCCCCCAAGTCTCCCGATAAAAATGATACCTCACTTGCGTGGGTAGGCCTAGCGCCGGCGACAGGAAACACCCCAAAGCGCAACGTGGACACATCCTAAATTTTGGAAAAAAACAGAGGTGTTTTTTGCGAAGTGCCTACCTGTAGATTTTGGCCTCTAGCTCAGCCGGCACCTAGGGAAACCTACAAAACCTGTGCATTTCTGAAAACTAGAGACCTAGGGGAATCCAAGGAGGGGTGACTTGCGGGGCTCGGACCAGGTTCTGTTACCCAGAATCCTTTGCAAACCTCAAAATTTGGCTAAAAAAACACATGTTCCTCACATTTCTGTGGCAGAAAGTTCTGGAATCTGAGAGGAGCTACAAATTTCCTTCCCCCCAGCGTTCCCCCAAGTCTCCCGATAAAAATGATACCTCACTTGCGTGGGGAGGCCTAGCGCCGGCGACAGGAAACACCCCAAAGCGCAACGTGGACACATCCTAAATTTTGGAAAAAAACAGAGGTGTTTTTTGCGAAGTGCCTACCTGTAGATTTTGGCCTCTAGCTCAGCCGGCACCTAGGGAAACCTACCAAACCTGTGCATTTCTGAAAACTAGAGACCTAGGGGAATCCAAGGAGGGGTGACTTGCGGGGCTCGGACCAGGTTCTGTTACCCAGAATCCTTTGCAAACCTAAAATTTGGCTAAAAAAACACATGTTCCTCACATTTCTGTGGCAGAAAGTTCTGGAATCTGAGAGGAGCTACAAATTTCCTTCCACCCAGCGTTCCCCCAAGTCTCCCGATAAAAATGATACCTCACTTGCGTGGGTAGGCCTAGCGCCGGCGACAGGAAACACCCCAAAGCGCAACGTGGACACATCCTAAATTTTGGAAAAAAACAGATGTGTTTTTTGCGAAGTGCCTACCTGTAGATTTTGGCCTCTAGCTCAGCCGGCACCTAGGGAAACCTACCAAACCTGTGCATTTCTGAAAACTAGAGACCTAGGGGAATCCAAGGAGGGGTGACTTGCGGGGCTCGGACCAGGTTCTGTTACCCAGAATCCTTTGCAAACCTCAAAATTTGGCTAAAAAAACACATGTTCCTCACATTTCTGTGGCAGAAAGTTCTGGAATCTGAGAGGAGCTACAAATTTCCTTCCCCCCAGCGTTCCCCCAAGTCTCCCGATAAAAATGATACCTCACTTGCGTGGGGAGGCCTAGCGCCGGCGACAGGAAACACCCCAAAGCGCAACGTGGACACATCCTAAATTTTGGAAAAAAACAGAGGTGTTTTTTGCGAAGTGCCTACCTGTAGATTTTGGCCTGTAGCTCAGCCGGCACCTAGGGAAACCTACCAAACCTGTGCATTTCTGAAAACTAGAGACCTAGGGGAATCCAAGGAGGGGTGACTTGTGGGGCTCGGACCAGGTTCTGTTACCCAGAATCCTTTGCAAACCTCAAAATTTGGCTAAAAAAACACATGTTCCTCACATTTCTGTGGCAGAAAGTTCTGGAATCTGAGAGGAGCTACAAATTTCCTTCCACCCAGCGTTCCCCCAAGTCTCCCGATAAAAATGATACCTCACTTGCGTGGGTAGGCCTAGCGCCGGCGACAGGAAACACCCCAAAGCGCAACGTGGACACATCCTAAATTTTGGAAAAAAACAGAGGTGTTTTTTGCGAAGTGCCTACCTGTAGATTTGGGCCTCTAGCTCAGCCGGCACCTAGGGAAACCTACCAAACCTGTGCATTTCTGAAAACTAGGGACCTAGGGGAATCCAAGGAGGGGTGACTTGCGGGGCTCGGACCAGTTTCTGTTACCCAGAATCCTTTGCAAACCTCAAAATTTGGCTAAAAAAACACATATCCCTCACATTTCTGTGGCAGAAAGTTCTGGAATCTGAGAGGAGCTACAAATTTCCTTCCACCCAGCGTTCCCCCAAGTATCCCGATAAAAATGATACCTCACTTGCGTGGGTAGGCCTAGCGCCGGCGACAGGAAACACCCCAAAGCGCAACGTCGACACATCCTAAATTTTGGAAAAAAAACAGAGGTGTTTTTTGCGAAGTGCCTACCTGTAGATTTTGGCCTGTAGCTCAGCCGGCACTAGGGAAACCTACCAAACCTGTGCATTTCTGAAAACTAGAGACCTAGGGGAATCCAAGGAGGGGTGACTTGCGGGGCTCGGACCAGGTTCTGTTACCCAGAATCCTTTGCAAACCTCAAATTTTGGCTAAAAAAACACATGTTCCTCACATTTCTGTGGCAGAAAGTTCTGGAATCTGAGAGGAGCTACAAATTTCCTTCCACCCAGCGTTCCCCCAAGTCTCCCGATAAAAATGATACCTCACTTGCGTGGGTAGGCCTAGCGCCGGCGACAGGAAACACCCCTAAGCGCAACGTGGACACATCCTAAATTTTGGAAAAAAACAGAGGTGTTTTTTGCGAAGTCCCTACCTGTAGATTTTGGCCTGTAGCTCAGCCGGCACCTAGGGAAACCTACCAAACCTGTGCATTTCTGAAAACTAGAGACCTAGGGGAATCCAAGGAGGGGTGACTTGCGGGGCTCGGACCAGGTTCTGTTACCCAGAATCCTTTGCAAACCTCAAAATTTGGCTAAAAAAACACATGTTCCTCACATTTCTGTGGCAGAAAGTTCTGGAATCTGAGAGGAGCTACAAATTTCCTTCCACCCAGCGTTCCCCCAAGTCTCCCGATAAAAATGATACCTCACTTGCGTGGGTAGGCCTAGCGCCGGCGACAGGAAACACCCCAAAGCGCAACGTGGACACATCCTAAATTTTGGAAAAAAACAGAGGTGTTTTTTGCGAAGTGGCTACCTGTAGATTTTGGCCTGTAGCTCAGCCGGCACCTAGGGAAACCTACCAAACCTGTGCAATTCTGAAAACTAGAGACCTAGGGGAATCCAAGGAGGGGTGACTTGCGGGGCTCGGACCAGGTTCTGTTACCCAGAATCCCTTGCAAACCTAAAAATTTGGCTAAAAAAACACATGTTCCTCACATTTCTGTGGCAGAAAGTTCTGGAATCTGAGAGGAGCTACAAATCTCCTTCCACCCAGCGTTCCCCCAAGTCTCCCGATAAAAATGATACCTCACTTGCGTGGGTAGGCCTAGCGCCTGCGACAGGAAACACCCCAAAGCGCAACGTGGACACGTCCAAAATTTTGGGAGAAAACAGTGCCTACCTGTGGATTTTGGCCTGTAGCTCACCCGGCACCTAGGGAAACCTACCAAACCTGTGCATTTCTGAAAACTAGAGACCTAGGGGAATCCAAGGAGGGGTGACTTGCGGGGCTCGGACCAGGTTCTGTTACCCAGAATCCTTTGCAAACCTCAAAATTTGGCTAAAAAAACACATATCCCTCACATTTCTGTGGCAGAAAGTTCTGGAATCTGAGAGGAGCTACAAATTTCCTTCCACCCAGCGTTCCCCCAAGTATCCCGATAAAAATGATACCTCACTTGCGTGGGTAGGCCTAGCGCCGGTGACAGGAAACACCCCAAAGCGCAACGTGGACACATCCTAAATTTTGGAAAAAAAACAGGTGTTTTTTGCGAAGTGCCTACCTGTAGATTTTGGCCTGTAGCTCAGCCGGCACTAGGGAAACCTACCAAACCTGTGCATTTCTGAAAACTAGAGACCTAGGGGAATCCAAGGAGGGGTGACTTGCGGGGCTCGGACCAGGTTCTGTTACCCAGAATCCTTTGCAAACCTCAAATTTTGGCTAAAAAAACACATGTTCCTCACATTTCTGTGGCAGAAAGTTCTGGAATCTGAGAGGAGCTACAAATTTCCTTCCACCCAGCGTTCCCCCAAGTCTCCCGATAAAAATGATACCTCACTTGCGTGGGTAGGCCTAGCGCCGGCGACAGGAAACACCCCTAAGCGCAACGTGGACACATCCTAAATTTTGGAAAAAAACAGAGGTGTTTTTTGCGAAGTCCCTACCTGTAGATTTTGGCCTGTAGCTCAGCCGGCACCTAGGGAAACCTACCAAACCTGTGCATGTCTGAAAACTAGAGACCTAGGGGAATCCAAGGAGGGGTGACTTGCGGGGCTCGGACCAGGTTCTGTTACCCAGAATCCTTTGCAAACCTCAAAATTTGGCTAAAAAAACACATGTTCCTCACATTTCTGTGGCAGAAAGTTCTGGAATCTGAGAGGAGCTACAAATTTCCTTCCACCCAGCGTTCCCCCAAGTCTCCCGATAAAAATGATACCTCACTTGCGTGGGTAGGCCTAGCGCCGGCGACAGGAAACACCCCAAAGCGCAACGTGGACACATCCTAAATTTTGGAAAAAAACAGAGGTGTTTTTTGCGAAGTGGCTACCTGTAGATTTTGGCCTGTAGCTCAGCCGGCACCTAGGGAAACCTACCAAACCTGTGCAATTCTGAAAACTAGAGACCTAGGGGAATCCAAGGAGGGGTGACTTGCGGGGCTCGGACCAGGTTCTGTTACCCAGAATCCTTTGCAAACCTAAAAATTTGGCTAAAAAAACACATGTTCCTCACATTTCTGTGGCAGAAAGTTCTGGAATCTGAGAGGAGCTACAAATCTCCTTCCACCCAGCGTTACCCCAAGTCTCCCGATAAAAATGATACCTCACTTGCGTGGGTAGGCCTAGCGCCTGCGACAGGAAACACCCCAAAGCGCAACGTGGACACATCCAAAATTTTGGGAGAAAACAGTGCCTACCTGTGGATTTTGGCCTGTAGCTCACCCGGCACCTAGGGAAACCTACCAAACCTGTGCATTTCTGAAAACTAGAGACCTAGGGGAATCCAAGGAGGGGTGACTTGCGGGGCTCGGACCAGGTTCTGTTACCCAGAATCCTTTGCAAACCTCAAAATTTGGCTAAAAAAACACATGTTCCTCACATTTCTGTGGCAGAAAGTTCTGGAATCTGATAGGAGCCACAAATTTCCTTCCACCCAGCGTTCCCCCAAGTCTCCCGATAAAAATGATACCTCACTTGTGTGGGTGGGCCAGGTGCCTGCAACAGAATAAGGCCCAAAACCTGAAGGGATAGAAGGGATAGCACAGCAAGTTTATAAGGGCATATTTTTTTATATATCTTTAGACGGACTCTGCTTTGGGGACCCACATAAGTGAGGTGTCATTTTACTTGGGAGACTGAGGGGAAAACTGGGGAGTAGGAATTTTGTGCTGGAGCGGTGATCCTACTAAGAAAAATCAGGAAAATATGCTTTTTATGCAAATTTTGAGGTTTACAGAGGAGTCTGGGTAAGAAAATGTTGGGGGAGCCACACAAGCCACACCTCCCTAGACTCCTTGGGGTGCCTAGTTTTAAAAAGTTTCTGGGTTTTGTAGGTTTCCCTACATGACGGCCGCACCCAGGACCAAAAACATAGGTGGGCCCTCCCCCCCAAACACAGGTATTTTTGGAATATATCACTTTGATGTGTGCACATACGTCCGTGATGTGCCAAACACTAAAATTGTGAAAAGAAACACACTTAGGTTATGTGAAGAAGACCCCTCACCCACCAACCAAGTTGGTGGCATGCTTCATCATCGGGGTCCCACCCGAGGCACCTAGCGTGTCTCAAGTGTGCTGCGACGCCTGATTACAGCGGAGCAGGTTTTGTCATTTGTACCACACATACTGGTTGGATTTGGCACGAGGGTGAGTGATGGTTCAGTAGATCAAATTTTATTAACAAGAGATTTCACAAAAGTGAAATGCACTGGTAATAACTGAAAGGCCAAAAAACTGAACCAATGACTCACAGCTTGTGAGCTGTAAAGCCACGACAAGGCACCAACCGCTTTACAGTCCATTCACACACCTTTCATACATGACATGCACTAGACCATTCACGCCGCCAGCCACGGGCCCAGCACATTACAAGACTCGCATCCACAGACAGCGCCAGTTAAGGGCCCATCACTTTCATACGCCCACATGCCTGATACAGCAATCACACCAGCTGATGAGTGTGTGGACTGGCGTTTGGCCGGCACTGCCAGACAAGCGCCACCTGTAGGAGGCTGGACTGGCTTGTAGGGAGTACCAAGGGGTACTTGCACCTTGCACCAGGCCCAGTTATCCCTTATTAGTGTATAGGGTGTCTAGCAGCTTAGGCTGATAGATAATGGTAGCTTAGCAGAGCAGCTTAGGCTGAACTAGGAGACGTGTGAAGCTACTACAGTACCACTTAGTGTCATATGCACAATATCATAAGAAAACACAATACACAGTTATACTAAAAATAAAGGTACTTTATTTTTATGACAATATGCCAAAGTATCTTAGAGTGTACCCTCAGTGAGAGGATAGGAAATATACACAAGATATATATACACAATAGCAAAAATATGCAGTATAGTCTTAGAAAACAGTGCAAACAATGTATAGTTACAATAGGATGCAATGGGGAAACATAGGGATAGGGGCAACACAAACCATATACTCCAGAAGTGGAATGCGAACCACGAATGGACCCCAAACCTATGTGACCTTGTAGAGGGTCGCTGGGACTATTAGAAAATAGTGAGAGTTAGCAAAATAACCCTCCCCAAGACCCTGAAAAGTGAGTGCAAAGTGCACTAAAGTTCCCCTAAGGACAAAATAGTCGTGTTAGAGGGAAAATGCAAGGAAAACACAAATCAGCAATGCAACAACGATGGATTCCTGACTGAGGGTACCTGTGGAACAAGGGGACCAAGTCCAAAAGTCACAAGCAGCTCGGAGATGGGCAGATGCCCAAGAAATGCCAGCGGTTGGTGCAAAGAAGCTCTTACTAGGCTGAAGAACTGTGAATACTGCAGGAACGACAAGGGCTAGAGACTTCCCCTTTGGAGGATGGATCCCCCACGCCTTGGAGAGTCGTGCAGAAGTGTTTTCCCGCCGGATGGACGCCAACAAGCCTTGCTACACGCAAATCGTGCGTTTGGCGTTTTTGGACGCTGCTGGGGCCCAGGAGGGACCAGGAGGTCGCAAATTGGACCTGCAGAGAGAGGGGACGTCGAGCAAGACAAAGAGCCCTCACTGAAGCAGGTAGCACCCGGGGAAGTGCCAGAAACAGGCACTACGAGGATGCGTGAAACGGTGCTTGCCGAAGTTGCACAAAGGAGTCCCACGTCGCCGGAGACCAACTTAGAAAGTCGTGCAATGCAGGTTAGAGTGCCGTGGACCCAGGCTTGGCTGTGCACACAGGATTTCCGCCGGAAGTGCACAGGGGCCGGAGTAGCTTGCAAAGTCGCGGTTCCCAGCAATGCAGCCCAGCGAGGTGAGGCAAGGACTTACCTCCACCAAACTTGGGCTGAAGAGTCACTGGACTGTGGGGGTCACTTGGACGGTGTCGCTGGATTCGAGGGACCTCGCTCGTCGTGCTGAGAGGAGACCCAAGGGACCGGAGATGCAGCTTTTTGGTGCCTGCGGTTGCAGGGGGAAGATTCCGTCGACCCACGGGAGATTTCTTCGGAGCTTCTGGTGCAGAGAGGAGGCAGACTACCCCCACAGCATGCACAAGCAGGAAAACAGTCGAGAAGGCGGCAGGATCAACGTTACAGAGTTGCAGTAGTCGTCTTTGCTACTATGTTGCAGGTTTGCAGGCTTCCAGCGCGGTCAGCGGTCGATTCCTTATCAGAAGGTGAAGAGGGAGATGCAGAGGAACTCGGCTGAGCTCATGCATTCGTTATCTGAAGTTTCCCCAGAGACAGAGACCCTAAATAGCCAGAAAAGAGGGTTTGGCTACTTAGGAGAGAGGAAAGGCTACTAACACCTGAAGGAGCCTATCACAAGGAGTCTCTGACGTCACCTGGTGGCACTGGCCACTCAGAGCAGTCCAGTGTGCCAGCAGCACCTCTGTTTCCAAGATGGCAGAGGTCTGGAGCACACTGGAGGAGCTCTGGACACCTCCCAGGGGAGGTGCAGGTCAGGGGAGTGGTCACTCCCCTTTCCTTTGTCCAGTTTCGCGCCAGAGCAGGGGCTAAGGGGTCCTTGAACCGGTGTAGACTGGCTTATGCAGAATTGGGCACATCTGTGCCCAACAAAGCATTTCCAGAGGCTGGGGGAGGCTACTCCTCCCCTGCCTTCACACCATTTTCCAAAGGGAGAGGGTGTCACACCCTCTCTCAGAGGAAGTTCTTTGTTCTGCCATCCTGGGCCAGGCCTGGCTGGACCCCAGGAGGGCAGCTGCCTGTCTGAGGGGTTGGCAGCAGCAGCAGCTGCAGAGAAACCCCAGGAAGGGCAGTCTGGCAGTACCAGGGTCTGTGCTACAGACCACTGGGATCATGGAATTGTACCAACAATGCCAGGATGGCATAGAGGGGGCAATTCCATGATCATAGACATGTTACATGGCCATATTCGGAGTTACCATGGTGAAGCTACATATAGGTAGTGACCTATATGTAGTGCACGCGTGTAATGGTGTCCCCGCACTCACAAAGTTCAGTGAATTGGCTCTGAACAATGTGGGGGCACCTTGGCTAGTGCCAGGGTGCCCTCACACTAAGTAACTTTGCACCTAACCTTTACCAGGTAAAGGTTAGACATATAGGTGACTTATAAGTTACTTAAGTGCAGTGTAAAATGGCTGTGAAATAACGTGGACGTTATTTCACTCAGGCTGCAGTGGCAGGCCTGTGTAAGAATTGTCAGAGCTCCCTATGGGTGGCAAAAGAAATGCTGCAGCCCATAGGGATCTCCTGGAACCCCAATACCCTGGGTACCTCAGTACCATATACTAGGGAATTATAAGGGTGTTCCAGTAAGCCAATGTAAATTGGTAAAAATGGTCACTAGCCTGTCAGTGACAATTTGAAAGTAATGAGAGAGCATAACCACTGAGGTTCTGGTTAGCAGAGCCTCAGTGAGACAGTTAGGCACCACACAGGGAACATATACATGCACACCTATGAGCACTGGGGCCCTGTGTGACAGGGTCCCAGTGACACATACATATAGGCCACAAACCTATGAGCACTGGGGTCCTGACCAGCAGGATCCCAGTGACACATAACAACCATACTGAAAACATGGTGTTTTCACTATGAGCACTGAGGCCTGGCTATCAGGATCCCAGTGAGACAGTGAAAACAGTGACAAACACCCTGACATACACTCACAAACAGGCCAAAAGTGGGGGTAACAAGGCTAGAAAGAGGCTACCTTCTCACACCACCCCACCCACACCACCAGCCAAGCGCCACCCCACACACACCGCCAGCCCAGCGCCACCCCACACACACCGCCAGCCCAGCGCCACCCCACACACACCGCCAGCCAAGCGCCACCCCACACACACCGCCAGCCAAGCGCCACCCCACACACACCGCCAGCCAAGCGCCACCCCACCCACGCCGCCAGCCAAGCGCCACTCTACACATGCCATCCCCTTTTTTTTGTTTTTAAACAACAAAGAAACCACTAATCATAAATTAGTACAAAACTACAAACACAAAAGCTCTAACTGAATACATGACTAATGCCAACCGTGAAACCGAACATATAAAAATATAAAACACCAGTTAACGCTCACGGAATTTCCCAATAATTCTTCTGTGTGTGGTAGCTCCTGAAACAGCCACCCACACACAGCCCAGGCTTTGAAGGACAATCAGGGCAGTACATCCTAGTCTCCTTCCTGATACCTCTTCGAGCACAGACTCTATATCTCTTAGCAGGAAAGTTTTTTTTGGCCGTGGGAGGAATGTGCTCAGCAAAGTGACGATCTTTCAATCTAGCCACATCCTCCACCACTGCTTCTCTAGGAACTCTTGCCTGTTCCAGCACAACAAGGCTAGCTATGATAGACTCCTGAAATTTCACAAATGTCATCCTTGACTCTGGAGAACTATCCTTAAACACAACAAAAGCATTAAAAGTTGCCAAGTGGAACAAGTGAAGCGCTAATTTCTTATACCACACACAAGACTTACGAGCAGCAGTGTAAGGTTCTAACCTCTGATCTACTCTATCAACACCACCCATGTGCTTATTATAGTCTAAGATGCACACAGGTTTGCGCACTTCGGCAACCTGACCCCAAACAGCCACAGGTGAAGTACTCTCATCATGGATGGTGCTTAGCATGTATACATCCCTCTTGTCTACAAATTTCAGAGCTAGCAGCTCATCATTCCGCAAGGCACTGCACTGTCCCTTCTCAAGTTTTTTACAGACAAGCTCTTTTGGATAGCCTTTCCGATTAGAGCGGATTGTGCCACAAGCAACAGTGTCCACTCTGAACAACTCCTTGAACAACCGAACTCCAGTGTAGAAGTTATCTACATATAAATGGTGACCTTTGTTAAACAGTCGTCTACCAAGTTCCCACACAATTTTCTCACTAACTCCAAAAGTGGGAGGACAACCAGGGGGGTCAATATTGGAATCCCTACCAGTGTAGACCCGGAAATTATAAACATATCCTGTACTACTTTCTGACAGCATATACAATTTAATTCCATACCGTGCCCTCTTGCTAGGAATATACTGCCTAAAAACCAAACGACCCTTGAACAGGACCAAAGACTCATCTACAGATATTTCTTTCCCTGGAACATAGATCTCTGAAAACCGATCTACCAAATGATCAAGGACAGGTCTAATCTTAAAAAGACGGTCAGAATCAGGATGATCTCGTGGCAAGGCTAAAGCATTATCTACAAAATGCAACATCCGAAGAAGAAGCTCATACCGGTTACGACTCATGATGGCAGGAAATATAGCAGTTGCCATCAAGGGACTAGTAGACCAATATGAAGACAGCAACGGCTTCCTTATCAGCCCCATCAAAAAAGTTAAACCCAAGAACTTTTTCAACTCTTCCAGATTTGTGGGAATCCACCGGCTAGCTCTAGAGTGTGGCCTAAGTCTGGCAGCGTTGTCCCTCAAAAACTGCTCTGCATACAAATTAGTCTGCTCAACAATCTCTTCCAAAAATATATCGTCCATAAACAACTCAAAAAAGTTGACGGGCAAAAAGTTTTCCGTATTAACTCGACACCCTGGAAAACCAGTAAACGCAGGCAACTGTGGCTGCTCCATGTTTGGTGCAACCCATGCGTCAGGTCTTCCAATGGGAAGCCTTTCAGCCGCTGGCTCCTGCACCATTGGCACATCACTGTCCTCCTCTAAAACAGGCCCTTCATCAGCACTGAGAGTGGCTTCATCATCAGATGATTCATCTCTGACAGAAAATTCACTTCCAGAATCCTGCACTTCCTCCTCTGCCTCAGATGCAGAGTCAGTCTCATATTCATGGTCAGAAGATGACTCAAAAAGCACACTAACAACCTGCTGAGCGGTCATCCTACGGCTGGCCATGATCCTTCCTACAAAAATTAACTGGACAAATACACCACCAACAACCAGCACTGTGTAAGATAAGTAACAAAGTATAGGTTTATCACTAAGAATTATAAACTCAAAAACTATACTGCTCACTTGCCTGAAAAAGCTTGACTCACCAGCAACTACTCTGCACAGCCACAGCAATCACCAACGATATCCCACTAAAAAGAGAAAAAAAAAAGCAAATTAGACATAAGACAACACAATAATCATTGTGCATAACTCTAAGGACAATTTCACACACAATCCTGCATTCAGTACACCACCTACAAACATGTCATTCATGCATTGCAACAATACTCACTTGGAGTAAATTTATTTACTTACCTAAAACATGCAACTACGCAAACCGCAGGACAACTACTGCCAAAACTGCAACAAGCCACAGCAAAGTCACCAAAAGCTTTGAACTAGAACAAAAAGGAGAAAAACTGTTATTATCATAAAAGCAAATACTTCGCCAGTTGACAAACACTCGGCCACTAACCATTTTTTCATTTTCCCTTGTGTCTAGTCTTCTCTGCTTGGGGGAAGATGGGCCTAAAAAAAAATAGGCCAATCTACCCCCAAGGGGAGGGGGTAGAAATCGCCCAGATTACATTGCACCCTTTGGGGGGGGCAACCCTTGCCCAAGGGGCCACACCCCCACACAAAGCACACACACACACACATATAGTATCCCTGGCGCTATGGGGATTCTGCCCCCCTTGGGGACAGAAAGGCCTAAAAAATAGGCATATCTGCCCCTAAGGGGCCGCCCCCCAACACAAAAAATAAAAACCAACAATAAAATCCCTGGTGTCTAGTGGCTTTCTGCCCCCCTTGGGGGCAGATCGGCGTAAAAATAGGGCCAATCTGCCCCCAAGGGGGGCAGAAACGACGATAAATACATTGTGCCCCTGGGGGGAGCGACCCTTGCCCAAGGGGCCACCCCCCCAACACAAAGCACACATACAAACATATCTTTCTGGCGCTATTGGGATTCTGCCCCCCTTGGGGGCAGAAAGGCCTAAAAAAAATAGGCCTCTCTGCCCCCAAGGGGGGCAGAACTTCCCAAAAATACATGTGGGCCCCTGGGGGCGACCCTTGCCCAAGGGGCCACCCCCCAACACAAAAAATAAAAACCAACAATAAAATCCCTGGTGTCTAGTGGCTTTCTGCCCCCCTTGGGGGCAGATCGGCCTAAAAATAGGGCCAATCTGCCCCCAAGGGGGGCAGAAATGACAATAAATACATTGCGCCCCTGGGGGGAGCGACCCTTGCCCAAGGGGCCACCCCCCAACACAAAGCACACATACATACATACTATTTCTGGCGCTATTGGGATTCTGCCCCCCTTGGGGGCAGAAAGGCCTAAAAAAAATAGGCCTCTCTGCCCCCAAGGGGGGCAGAACTGCCCAAAAATACATGAGTGCCCCTGGGGGCGACCCTTGCCCAAGGGGCCGCCCCCCAACACAAAAAATACAAATCAACAATAAAATCCCTGGTGTCTAGTGGCTTTCTGCCCCCCTTGGGGGCAGATCGGCCTAAAAATAGGGCCAATCTGCAGAAACGACGTAAAATACATTTGCCCCCAAAGAGGAGCGACCCTTGCCCAAGGGGCCGCCCCCCAACACAAAAAATAAAAATCAACAATAAAATCCCTGGTGTCTAGTTGCTTTCTGCCCCCCTTGGGGGCAGATTGGCCTAAAAATAGGGCCAATCTGCCCCCAGGGGGGGCAGAAACGACGTAAAATACATTTGCCCCCAAAGGGGAGCGACCCTTGCCCAAGGGGTCGCTCCCCTACACTAGTAAGCACTCAAAAGAGAAATCCCTGGTGTCTAGTGGGCATTCCTGCTGCCCGATCGCATCGCGATCGGGCAGCAGGAATGCTCAAAGAGACATCGAGGGAAAGGAAAACCCTTTCCTTTCCCTCGATGCCTCTCTCAGAGCACCCCCACCCCGCACGAATGTGAAGAACTCACCTTCTCCCTTAGACGCGCTGGAAGCAAATGTCTTCCAGCGCGTCTTTCCCCCTTTCCATGAAATCAGCGCGCGATCGCGCGCTGACGTCATGGGGGGGGTGGGGGGGGGGGGGTGGGCGTGAAAGGGGAAGGGATTCCCCTTTGAGCCCTGGCCTGGGGGTGTTGGGGGGCGGCCCTCGGGGGAAGCGCTAGCGCCAGTCCCAGGACGTAATGGTTACGTCCATGGCGCCACACGGGCGCTGCCATGGACGTAACCATTACGTCCCTGGCGGGGAAGGGGTTAAACCAATACACAGTTACGTCTGCTGCACTCTTCTAGTTGCGGGGATATACAGGGCTTGTAGGTTCATCAAGAACCCTAGGTGCCCACATCCTATAAATGAGCTGCACCTTGCAATGGGTTTGCATTCTATACCAGGTATACAGCAATTAATTTGCTGAAATATAAACAGTGAAAAATAGGTATCAAGAAAATCTTTGTATTTCCAAAATGGGCACAAGATAAGGTGTTGAGAAGCAGTGGTTATTTGCACATCTCTGAATTCCGGGGTGCCCATACTAGCATGTGAATTACAGGGCATTTCTCAAATAGACTTCTTTTTTACACACTTGTCTTACATTTGGAAGGAAAAAATGTAGAGAAAGACAGGGGGCAATAACACTTGTTTTGTTATTCTGTGTTTCCCCCAAGTCTCCCGATAAAAATGGTACCTCACTTGCGTGGGTAGGCCTAATGCTTACAACAGGAAACGCAGATGGACACATCACATTTTTACACTGAAATCTGACGTGTTTTTTGCAAAGTGTCTAGTTGTAGATTTTGGCCTCTAGCTCAGCTGGCACCTAGGGATACCTACCAAACCTGCACATTTTTTAAAACTAGACACCTAGGGAAATCTAAGATGGGGTGACTGTGGGGCTCTCACCAGGTTCTGTTACCCAGAATTCTTTGCAAAACTCACAATTTGGCAAAACAACACTTTGTCCTCACATTTCGGTGACAGAAAGTTCTGGAATCTGAGAGGACCCACAAATTTCCTTCCACCCAGCGTTCCTCCAAGTCTCCCGATAAAAATGATACCTCACTTCTGTGGCCAACTACCCGCGAAAGGAAATGCCCCAAATCACTATCTGGACACATCAAAATTATCAAATACAAAACTACCTGTTTTTGTGGGGGGCACCTGCGTTTTTGGTCCTGGGCTCAGCAGCCATCTAGGGAAGCCTACCAAACCCAGACATTACTGAAAACTAGACACCCAATGGAGTCCAGGGAGGTGTGACTTGCGTGGATCCCCCAATGTTTTCTTACTCAGAATCCTCAGCAAACCTCAAATTTATCTAAAAAAATTACGTTTTCCCACATTTCTGTGTGGAATCACCACACCAGGACAAATTTCCTACCACCCAACGTTCCCCTCAGTGTCCCGGTAAAAACTATACCTCACTTGTGTAGGTGGGCCAAGTGCCTGTGACAGGGAAGAGCCAAAAACATGTCGAAATTGAGGGGAAATCAAAGCTGGTCCAAAAGGGCAGTTTGGAAAAAACATTTTTAGGCTGACAAGTGCAGCAGAATTTTCATCGGTATAGATGACACAATGCTGGATGGTAGGACTTCTGTGGATTCCGGAAGATTCCATCACATAAATGTGGGAAAAATGTGTGATTTCCAGCAAAGTTGGAGGTTTGCAGGGCATTGTGGGTAAGAAAATGGTGCGGAGTGCATGTGAAGCACACCACCGTCGACTCACCCAGATGTTTAGTTTTCAGATGTGTCTAGGGCTTGTGGATTTTTCTACATGACCATGTCCCAAAGTCTAAAAAGTGCAGCTCTCACCATTCCAAGTGGGATGATTTAGAGAGTTGGCCAAGCTCTCATGACCCAGATGTAAAACCAAAACCCCAAATAATCAAATGTCCTTTTGCTTGCCATGGGATAAGATGTTTTAGTGTGCCGGGGGAGAGCTGAAAGACTGTTTCCCCCTTCAGTTGGGGTGGGGACATAACCAGGCCCTTTTTGGTTGGTAGCCACAACCCCACTATTTTGTATTTTTTTTTTTATTCCCTGGCATCTAGTAGACTTTCTGCCCCTGGGGTATGGATCGGGGGTAATTGCCCCATCTGCCCACTAGTGGCAGAACAACTTTGGCCCCATTTATTTGGCCATACCCCCACCCTCTTATTTTGGAAAAAAATCTTCCCTGGTCTCTGTTGGGCTTTCTGGTGCCTAAGTGGTTTCTCCACCCCTCCCCCCCGGGGGAAGATCGGCCTAATAGAAATAGGCTGATGTGTCCCCAAAGGGAGCAGAAATGGCCTAAGATAAATTTGTCCCCCAGGGGAACAACCCTTGCCTAAGGGGTCTCTCCCCTTAATTGAAATTGACACAAAAAAATAAAAATCCCTGGTGTCTAGTGGTTACTGCCCCCCTTGGGGGCAGATTGGCCTAACAAAAATAGGCCGATCTGCCCCAAGGGGGGCAGAAATGCCTAAATACAATTTTCCCCCCAGGGGAGCGACCCTTGCCTAAGGGGTCGCTCCCCATATATAAAAAACAAAAGTAAACATAAAAAAATATATATCCCTGGTGTCTAGGGATTTGGCCTAATTATAATAGGCCGATCTGCCCCCGGAGGGGCAGAAAAGGCCTAAAAATATTCTCCCCCCCCAGGGAGTGGCCCTTGCCCAAGGGGCCACTCCCCTTATTCAATAATATGAAAAAAAAATCCCTGGTGTCTAGTGGTTTCTGCCTCCCTTGGATGCAGATTGGCCTAATAAAAATAGGCCAATCTGCCCCCGGGGGGGGGGGAAGAAATGGCCTAAAAATAATTTGGCCCCATGGGGAGTGGCCCTTGCCCAAGGGGCTGCTCCCCTCATGACAATAACCTGGAAAAAAAACTCCCTGAGTGGGTATTTCTGCTGCCTGATCAAATGCTGAGAAAGACATCAAAGGAAAGGAAAGGCCTTTCCTTTCCTTTGATGCCTTTCTCAGCCCCTCCACGTGATCAGAGGAGAAATGCAAACGCATTTCTCCTCAGCTTCCAGCGTGGAGGGTCAGGCCCCTGATGAGGTTAGTGCGCTGACATCATCAGACGCCGCAGCGGGGTCGGGGGGACGGGGTGGAAGGGGAAGCGATTCCCCTTCCATCCCTGCCCAGGGGAGGGGGGTGCCAGACCCCGTGGTCCCCTATCTGGACGTAACAGTTACATGCTAGGCACCCGAGCGGTGCTGCCCAGGACGTAACCGTTAAGTCCAGGGCACCCAAGGGGTTAAAAGGTCATATGGTTCTCGTGTTTATCAAATATTAACATGTACCTAGTGCTGTACATAACCAAACTTTCTTGCCTACTGAGACAATATCTTGAGTTGGGAATGCAGTCTTAGCTAAATGCTATCTAAAAACCAGGCTGAGAGACAGCATAGCAACGCTTAATAAGCTAAAAGAATATAAAAAGTGCTACTGTTTAGCTTGCCAGGCTGGCTCCAAAGTTTCAAACGCTCCCTTCTACAGTCTGGCACACCGTCAATCCAAACCCGGAAATCTCCATAGAAAACTGCTCAAGATGATGCCACCACACACGTAAAGTAAATGTGCTTGTTTCTCTTCATGTGACATGCAAACATATATCACCTTAGGTCGAAAACACATCACACTACGTGGTGCCAAAGTCGCACACTCACATCTGCATAAAAAACATACAGATATGCACACAATATTTTGAGCTCACGCACCATGGCTGGTTCTATGAATTTTGGGGACCTAGGCAGAAAGTGAATGTGAGAGGCTCTTCTAATTTGCATATGATGTTACGTCCCAGAAGATCCATTAATTAACTCTTAGTCTTCTTCATCCTTGAACGACTTTGCAAGCAGCTATGTTTCTGGGCCTTTCCCTGCCCTTCCCCCCGCATACCCCAACCCCCAGTGCAAAGCCCTTTTTCTAGCTATTTGGGGTAGTTCACACTTAGTCCCCCATACCTTTTTGTCCACATAAACTGTCTGAAGAGTAGACAAAATTCTTAATTCAGCAAGGGGTCATTTGTCTAGATCATTCAAGATTTTCCAACAGAATGTAACAGTTGAAATAAAAAAATATTGAAATTGAGTTAAAAAAAAATATCCCTTTCTGACTAGTTTTTCGCCCATAACTTTTTCTTGCTATGATAGATTTTTGAAAGCAATATACGAGCGTTATGTTTGCTGGACCCTCCTGGTTGCGGGGATATATAGGTCTTGTAGGTTCATCAAGAACCCAAGCTACTCAGAGCCAATGAATAAGCTGCACCTTGCAATGGGTTTTCATTGTATACCGGGTATACAGCAATTCATTTGGTGAAATATAAAGAGTGAAAAATACATGTCAAGGAAACCTATGTATTTCTGAAATGGGGACAAGATAAGGAGTTTAGAAACAGTGGTTATTTGCACATCTCTGAATTCGGGGAGGGTCCCCATACTAGTATGTGAATTACTGGGCGTTTCTCAAATTACTTCTTTTTCACGCACTGTCTTACATTTGGAAGGCAACATGTAGAGAAAGACAATTGGCAATAACACTTGTTCTTCTATTCTGTGTTCCCCCAAGTCTCCCGATAAACATGGTACCTCACTTGTATGGATAGGCCTAGTGTCTGCGTCAGGAAACGTCCAAAAAGCAACATGGATACATCCATTTTTTTCATTGAAAACTTGTTTTTTGCAAAGTGCCTAGCTGTGGATTTTGGCCTCTAGCTCTGCCGGCACCTATGGAAACCTACCAAACCTGTGGATTTTTAAAAACTAGACACCTAGGGGAATCCAGGATGGGGTGATATGTAGGGCGCTCACTGGGTTCTTTCTCCCAGAATCCTTTGCAAACCTGAAAAGATGGCTAAAAAACACTTTTTCCTCACATTTCGGTGCTGCAGAGTTCTGGGATCTGAGGGGAGCCACAAACAACTTCCTTCCACCCAGACTCCCAATAAAAATGGTACCTCACTTGTGTGGTATATGTGATATATATATATATATATCACTTTTATATATGTGTGGTTTCCCTGAGGGGCCAATCGTGGCTCCTGGAAAACAACACATGTAAAAGTGATAAAAAAATATTTTTATATATATATATATATATATATATGTCTGTAGAGAGATTTCTATGTCTCTCTCGCGTGCTCTTTCTGTATATATATATATATATATATATATATATATATATATATATATATATATATATAATTTTATTTTTTTTAAATAAAAAGAGAAACGCTGCACAAACACAAACTCTTGATTTATTTCACATGTAGGAAGCTGACCACACGTGAAATAAATCAAGAGTTTGTGTCAGTTCATCGAGTGCAGCATTTCTCTTTTTATTAAATTACATTTGGAGACACACGGTCTTTCTATCTTTGCATTTGCACCAGCATCCTGAGAGCTCCGATTTACGTGATTGTATAGTGGATATATATATACATAGGGAGAGAGTGAGTCTCTCTCTATATCACTTTTTGTACATGTGTGCTTTCCCTGACCTGGGGCTGATTGCTACCCCAAGGCAAACCACGTATGTATAAAACAAAAATGTGCCTCCATAGGGAAAAATCAATACATTGCCCCCTAGGAGTCAGCCTGGGTGGGGGTGGCCCACTTAAGGGGGCTGACCCCCCCCCCCCAAACAAGATCCCTGGTGCCAGGGAATGGTGCCAGAAAGGCATTGATGGAAGGGAGAGACTCTGGCCACCCTGTCATCTGGGGAGGCTACTATGGCCTTTTTTCCCCACCAGAGTGGAGAGAGGAATCCTTCCTACTCTTCTGAAACTCTGAGGGGAAAAACTGTGCTGGGCCAGGAGAGCAAAGCCAAAATACTAGAAAGTGGTGCTTAAAATGAATCCTGGAGAGATCTACCTAAGCTTTGAGGATGAAAGTACCTTTTAATGTGGGTTTTTCATCCGGCAATGCTACAAGGTATTCTCCATGCGTGCAGCACTGGCTGAACATAAAAAGGCACCATCAATATTGTGGATGGGATGTCTAGTACACTTTCCACAAAGGGGCTGAAATAGCATTGGAATGCTAGTTAGACAGGGTCTAGGTGCTGTTCATGTGGGGCAGAGGATGTAGCATACTTGTTGCAGTATTGGGGACGTTATTGTAATGTCCTCCAGGTAATTGTCTATTTCGGCAGTAAAAATGAGAGCAGTCAGGTTGGGATATTCACAGCAAATCTGACAATTTTACTTTGAATTCGCCTACAAAGGTTTTGCACTTTGGTTCATTATTTCGTTTGGCTCCAGCAACCCACTTGGGGCAAAATGAAAAAATTGCAGGACCACCACAACCAGCATGCACTGCTCACTTGAGAGGCCCACTAGGGCGGACTGGTATTTAAAGAGACTAATCAGGTGCCTGTAATTAGACAAGCTGAAGCCATGCCGGTCTTTTCAGTAAGAAAGAAATGCCTGGAACACTTCCAGCACTGGCTGCACCTATGAGGGTGAAACACTTTTATATTTTTCTCTGCTGAAGAAAGGATTGACCTAGAAACACGTGTCCAGAGATGATTTTATAACTTAAGGCCTGGAATAATGAAACTGCTTAAAGAATTCACTGTGAGTTGCTGGCTTTGCTTTTTCTTCCCGTTTATATAACCTGTTGGGAGTGCGCTTTCACATGAGGACAACTTCGTTTTTTATATATATATATATATATGTCTGTAGAGAGATTTCTATGTCTCTCTCGCGCGCTCTTTCTGTATATATATATATATATATATATATATATATATATATATTATTTTATTTTTTTTAAATAAAAAGAGAAACGCTGCACAAACACAAACTCTTGATTTATTTCACATGTAGGAAGCTGACCACACGTGAAATAAATCAAGAGTTTGTGTCAGTTCATCAAGTGCAGCATTTCTCTTTTTATTAAATTACATTTGGAGACACACGGTCTTTCTATCTTTGCATTTGCACCAGCATCCTGAGAGCTCCGATTTACGTGATTGTATAGTGGATATATATATATACATAGGGAGAGAGTGAGTCTCTCTCTCTAGATCACTTTTTGTACATGTGTGCTTTCCCTGCCGTGGGGCCGATAGCTACCCCAAGGCAAACCACATATGTATAAAAAAAAAAATGTGCCTCCATAGGGAAAAATCAATACATTGCCCCCTAGGGGTCAGCCTGGAGGGGGGGGTGGGGGGGTGGCCCACTTAAGGGGGCTGACCCCCCCCAAACAAGATCCCTGGTGCCAGGGAATGGTGCCAGAAAGGCATCGATGGAAAGGAGAGACTCTGGCCACCCTGTCATCTGGGGAGGCTACTATGGCCTTTTTTCCCCACCAGAGTGGAGAGAGGAATCCTTCCTACTCTTCTGAACCTCTGATGGGAAAAACTGTGCTGGGCCAGGAGAGCAAAGCCAAAATACTAGAAAGTGGTGCTTAAAATGAATCCTGGAGAGATCTACCTAAGCTTTGAGGATGGAAGTACCTTTTAATGTGGGTTTTTCATCCGGCAATGCTACAAGGTATTTCTCCATGCGTGCAGCACTGGCTGAACATAAAAAGGCACCATCAATATTGTGGATGGGATGTCTAGTACACTTTCCACAAAGGGGCTGAAATAGCATTGGAATGCTAGTTAGACAGGGTCTAGGTGCTTTTCATGTGGGGCAGAGGATGTAGCATACTTGTTGCAGTATTGGGGACGTTATTGTAATTTCCTCCAGGTAATTGTCTATTTCTGCAGTAAAAATGAGTTTAGAAATATTTCCCAAAAGTCGTCTTGTGTTGCACCTTTAGGAGCAGGGCAAGCAAGGGGATTCTTCAGACTTTAATGTCAACAAATTAATTTTCAAAAATACAATCAATTTTTAGATATTTCATTTCTTTTATTATTCTGGAGTTTAAGTGTAGGAGGCTGGCCTGGCTTGTAGTGGGTAACAGAGGTACTTACACCTTGTGCCAGGTCCAGTTATCCCTTATTAGTGTAGAAGAGGTGTTTCTAGCAGCTTAGGCTGATAGAAGGTAGCTATGGCAAAGCAGCTTAGGCTGAACTAGGAGACATGCAAAGCTCCTACTATACCACTGGTGTCATATGCACAATATCATATGAAAACACAATACACAGAAGTACTAAAAATAAAGATACTTTATTTTTATGACAATATGCCAAAAGTATCTCAGTGAGTACCCTCAGTATGAGGGTAAGATATATACACAAGATATATGTCCACAAACCAAAATGATGCAGGTAATAGCAAGAAAAGTAATGCAAGCAGTTACAATAGATTGCAATAGGAGCACATAGGTATAGGGGCAACACAAACCATATACTCCAAAAGTGGAATGCGAACCACGAATGGACCCCAAACCTATGTGAGCTTGTAGAGGGTCGCTGGGACTGTAAGAAAACCGTGAGGGTTTGAAAAATAGCCCACCCCAAGACCCTGAAAGGTAGGTGTGATGTGCACCTACTACCCCCAGAGAGCACAGAAGTCGTGATAGGGGGATTCTGCAGGAAGAACAAACACCAGCAATGCAACAACAGTGGATTTCCAGACCTGAGTACCTGTAAGACAAGGGGACCAAGTCCAATAGTCGCAACAGTGTCGAGAGTGGGCAGGAGCCCAGGAAATGCCAGCTGAGGGTGCAAGGAAGCTGCCACCTGTTGGAAGAAGCTTGGAGTTCTGCAAGAAAGAAGAGGACTAGGAACTTCTTCTTTGGATGATGGATGTCCCACGTCGCGATGAAGCTTGCAGAGGTGTTCCCATGCAGAAAGACCGCAAACAGGCCTTGCTAGCTGCAAGGGTCGCGGTAGAGGTTTTTGGGTGCTGCAATGGCCCAGGAGGGACCAGGATGTCGCCACTTGGAGGAGGAGACAGAGGGGGTGCCCAGCAAGTCAGGGAGCCCTCACAGAAGCAGGCAGCACCCGCAGAAGTACCTGAACAGGCACTTGGAAGAAGAGTGAACCGGAGTCCACGCGAAGTCACAAAAGGGAGTCCCACGACGCCGGAGGACAACTCAAAAGGTTGTGCACTGCAGTTTAGAGTGTCGGGGACCCAGGCTTGGCTGTGCACAAAGGAAATCCTGGAAGAGTGCACAGGAGCCGGAGCAGCTGCAAATCCCGCGGTACCCAGCAGTGCAGTCTACGTGGGGAGGCAAGGACTTACCTCCACCAAACTTGGACTGAAGAGTCACTGGACTGTGGGAGTCAGTTGGACAGAGTTGCTGAGTTCCAGGGACCACGCTCGTCGTGCTGAGAGGGGACCCAGAGGACCAGTGATGCAGTCTTTTGGTGCATGCGGTTGCGGGGGAAGATTCCGTCGACCCACGGGAGATTTCTTCAGAGCTTCTGGTGCAGAGAGGAGGCAGGCTACCCCCCGAGCATGCACCACCTGGTAACAGTTGAGAAAGCCAGCAGGATGAAGCGATACAAGGTTGCTAGTAGTTGTCTTGCTACTTTGTTGCGGTTTTGCAGGCGTCCTGAGCAGTCATCGTCGATCCTTTGGCAGAAGGTGAAGAGGGAGATGCAGAAGAACTCTGGTGAGCTCTTGCATTCGTTATCTGGTGAGATCCCCATAACAGAGACCCTAAATAGCCAGAAAAGGAGGTTTGGCTACCTAGGAAGGAGGATTGGCTACCAAGAGAGGTAAGAGCCTATCAGAAAGAAGCTCTGACGTCACCTGCTGGCACTGGCCACTCAGAGCAGTCCAGTGTGCCACAAACACCTCTGTTTCCAAGATGGCAGAGGTCCAGGACACACTGGAGGAGCTCTGGGCACCTCCCCTGGGAGGTGCAGGTCAGGGGAGTGGTCACTCCCCTTTCCTTTGTTCAGTTTCGCGCCAGAGCAGGGCTGGGGGATCCCTGAACCGGTGTAGACTGGCTTATGCAGAGATGGGCACCATCTGTGCCCATCAAAGCATTTCCAGAGGCTGGGGGATGCTACTCCTCCCCAGCCCTCACACCTATTTCCAAAGGGAGAGGGTGTTACACCCTCTCTCAGAGGAAGTCCTTTGTTCTGCCTTCTTGGGCCAGGGCTGCCTGGACCCCAGGAGGGCAGAAACCTGTCTGAGGGGTTGGCAGCAGCTGCAGTGGAGACCCCGTAAAGGCAGTTTGGCAGTACCCGGGTTCTTTGCTAGAGACCCGGGGGGTCATGGAATTGTCCCCCCAATGCCAGAATGGCATTGGAGTGACAATTCCATGATCTTAGACATGTTACATGGCCATGTTCTGAGTTACCATTGTGACGCTGTACATAGGTAGTGACCTATGTACAGTGCACACGTGTAATGGTGTTCCCGAACTCGCAAAGTCCGGGGAATTTGCCCTGAACGATGTGGGGGCACCTTGGCTAGTGCCAGGGTGCCCACACACTAAGTAACTTTGCACCCAACCATCACCAGGTGAAGGTTAGACATATAGGTGACTTATAAGTTACTTAAGTGCAGTGGTAAATGGCTGTGAAATAACGTGGACGGCTTTGACTTTTGTGGTCATGTTCAGTTGACTCTAAATGATTATTCTTAGGTTCTTGGTGGGGGTGCTGGATGTGGGTGTGGGTCTGACTTTGGCTGGCTACCTGTTGCAGTCCCATGGTGAGGTGTTCTTGCTGAATAACACAACTTCTGTCATGTTGGTGTTGAACTTCAGACATTTTTGGCTTTTATGCAGTCAGTTACTTTGATCATGCAGGCGGAAACTGTTTCTTGTGCTGAGGGGTTTGTCTGACAGAAGAAATATGAGTTGCATGTCATCGACATAGGAGAGGATGTTGATTTTGTGAGCTCAGATGACGTTGGCTAGAGGAATCATGTATGTGTTGAAGAGGGTGTGGCTCAGTGATGAACCTTGAGGTGGTCTGCCGATGCCAGGCTGACAGCCTGTGTTCCATCAATTAAGCAGCAGATCCAGCAGAGAGGGGGTTCTTGGATTCCAATCTTGGACATGCGTCTGTTGAGAATGGCGTGTGAGGCCATGCCATATGCTTCAGAGAGGTCCAAGAGAATGAGTGCTGCTGTGTCTCATCTCTCAAAAACCATGCTGATGTCATCTGTGAAGAATTCCGTTTCTGTACTGTGGCTGGGCCTGAATCTGGACTGCATGGTGTTGAAAAGTTTGAGGTTGCTGAAGTGGTCACTGAGGTGCCAGTTAATTTGTTTCTCTAAAATCTATGCTTTGTGTGGTAGGATGGCGATGGGTCTGTGGTTGGGAAGCGTGGCTGGTTCAGAGCATAGTTTCTTGAGCATGGGCATGATGGTGGCACCTTTCCAGGTGTTACAGAATGTGGCTGAGTCAATGGAGGTGTTGATTATGGGTGCAAGTACTTCGTTGATCAGTAGGAGTCCTTGGTGAAGGCATTGATGGGGCAAGGGTCAGATTGGGCCCTCGGATGGAGTTGTGACTGTGATGGAGTCTTTTTGAGGGTAAAGGTTGCTGTATATGGAGGTGATTTTGTTACAGAAGAATTTGGTGAGCATGTTGATAAGATCTTGTGAGGGCTCATGTCGCTGGAGGCAACAGGAGGCAAGGTGAAATCTTTGATGGAGAAGATTTCCTTGCTCCTTTTAGTGCCATCCTTAATGCGATCTGCAGGACCTCGGAGCTTGATGTTCCGTATCTGCGGATGGTAGTGTCTTAGGACTAATTTGAAGATGTCTCTATCTTTGGTATCTTGACTTGTTCTCCGTTTGCCCTCCAGTTGCTTGCAGTGGTATTTTATCAGCCTGAGTTCCTCTGTTCCTACCAGAGATTTTATTTCACAAGTGCCAGATTCAGAAAGCACTACTAAACCATGCAAACCGAAGTAAAGCACTATATAAATGTGCTTAATATATTAAAAAAAACAGTCTTGCATGGCCCACAAACACCCTTTACAAACAAAACAGTAAAACATTTTTGGCTTCTTAAAAGTCTAAAATATTGTTCTTATCTTAAAAGGCAGACAGGTCCACCTCCTCCTACATGCTCAGTGAACTGACACTGGTCGTCTAAATTAGAGCACAACCCTCTAGCTTATTTTGCGAAGCTGAAAGGGTGGAGGTGGATGTGAAAGTGAGGCACAGGGGATTGCATTTAAGCTCACTGTCACAGCTGCACATAAGAACACAGTTTCTGTTACCTAAACTGCATTTAAAGCTACATCATCACATGCACATTAAGAACATGCCATCAAAGTATTGCATCAAGCCCTGAAATTTGTCCTTAAAGGACTTCTAAACTAATTTTCTTGGGCTACTTATGAGAGAATTAGAACCTTTCCTGCCCTCTCCCTTTCTTTATCTCTTTCCATCTATCCCCTCTCTCTTCCTTTTCTCACTCTCTCCTTCCTCTTAGATCTCTCGCCACTCTAATTGCCCTCTCTCTGGTTTCTCACTTCTTGCTGATTTCTCTCTTTCTATTTCTCTTATTTCCTGATGATTTCCCTGTGTCTGTAT
Organism: Pleurodeles waltl; assembly: GCF_031143425.1. Lineage (NCBI taxonomy): Eukaryota > Metazoa > Chordata > Amphibia > Caudata > Salamandridae > Pleurodeles > Pleurodeles waltl. Next base: position 379,574,151 of record NC_090445.1, read on the forward strand.
CAATTAAACCCAGGGAGCTGAAGAAAATGACAGAGGTACCAGAAGTGGTCCTTGGTCTTCAAAAACTGGACTCCAGTGGCTCCATTTCCCCAAGGAAATGTCAGTTGGAATAAAGGCTTAGTCCAACCCAGAACCATCCAATACATCATTGCATCCATTAGCTCCTATAGGTGATACTGCTGGTTGTGTGTCCTTTTGTGGGATCCAAGCACACCATCTGTGGCAAAAAGGTAAAACCGTACAATGTACATACAAATAGTAGGAAGTTAAACTATATGTATCATAATGCAAGAAGATCTGAGCTAAAAGCATCTGAGGAAAGTACATTTTTATGTCCACTTACACTAACAAACAATTACATCTGATTTTGGACATCGCATATCAAAAACTACAATTACATTGTACTTGCACCAGCTGAACTGACTCTAAGTCCCAAAATAATAGGTGCCATTATCCTCACCTGTGCTACTTTACCTGGGAAAATGGAAGGCTGAATATACATGCTGAGATTTAAACCTATGACACCCACATTTTAAGTGATGAGCTCAGCCCACTTCTCATGCTTATCTTTTGATAGTTTTCTCTCCTTTATGAGGTGACCATTCCTGCGAACAACATTTCCTTCCTGCAGTCTAACATGTAAGCAGTAGCAGATAGGGTCCTATGCTGAGGGCAGTTGTGCTGCAGTCGAAACCAGAAATGCTGCAGGACTATGCACTCATTAGGATTTATACATGAAGCAGACGTTCTGACATTTGTAGGAAGGGGCTGCAGCATTATGAACTTGTATGATCATCTGCACAGGGCAGTAGTACTAACATCTGAACTAGGAAACAGTATCGCTATAAACTGATATGGCATTATTGGACAGGCTAGTAGTAGAGGTAGGCAAGCCACTAAGGACTCGAGACTCGGGGCTCGGCTCTGGTTCAGCCTACAGTCCTCTTGGACTGAGCTTTCATTTCTTCTGTGTGCCAACCTTGCTCTAGCCTTCTGCACTAAGAACTGAAAACAAAACAATAACCTTTGATATGAAACAGGAGAAGAAAGAGATACCCATCTTGTGACTGAACTGTACAATCTAAAATTAGACCCCTGGGAGCCCATTCGGCTTTTGCTCACTTAACAAAATGTGTGATTTTAGGTAAATGTTTTATTTCACTGAGCCTGCTTTATCTTCTTTGCCACTTAAGAGCTCCTTGAAATTCAGTAGTTCAAAATGTGAGCTGTACAAATACCTCCCTTGTATTTGATTTAATAGACTATAATGTTGCTCTATGTTTAATAAGAAGTTAGGCCAGGTATAGGGTATATAAGACAACTGTCTTACCTACTAGTACATAAATGGCAGGGCAAGGGCATGAATGTTTCTAAGTTCATGTTAAAAAAACTATCACATTTGAATGCCTTCCTGGTGTACTAAGGTGAAACACTTTTATTCTTAAAGAATTTTGAAGAGAGTCTGTCACCTTTTCACATGATGTTTGTACCAATTACATGCCAAACATGTACATGGCTCGGGTCATGCATTTGTTTTTCAAGCCAAGCAAGGTCCTTGGCTTAGCTCTCCTTGTTAATTTGTTGTCCAATTGATAGTGCTTGCATCTGAAGTTCTCAAGTGAGGAGCACTCGCACTATGGACTCTCCTTGGTCTTGCAGCCATGGTGAAATGGTGTGAAGTCCAGGAGGAGAGGGGCCCCTTTCTAGCTTTGTGAGGCCCAGAGTAGGGGGCTCCTCCTGCCATGGGGCTCCCTGCCGTGGCCCTTTGCTGAGAGGCCTAGCAGAGGGGGAACCCTCTCCTGAGCTGTGCTGCACTACCACATGACTTTGAGGGCCCAAGGAGGGGGGACTCCTGATGGGCCTGGCAATCATGTATGTGCACCCCTCCTCTGGGCCCAAAGCCATGGGGTAGTGCTACAAGGCCCAGGAGAGAGGCCCTCTTTGCAGCCTTGTAGCCACACTGACTAAGACAACACCATGAGGCCTCCCATGAGCATGTAAAGTGACAGCTTGTTTTGCCTGAAGACGCCTGACAAAAAAAAAGCACACAACTCTTCCAACTTGCCGTTGAACCTAAACAGTGCTCCTCCCCTGACCTTATGAGCTGTTGATGGAAACCCCACTGTAGGAAAGTACCATCTTGCCTGGCATGTTACCACCAATTTTACTTGGGTGTCAGTTTTTGCCTGTCTAACTGGGATCCTGCTAGCCAGGACCCCAGTGCTCATAGTTTGTGGCCTAAATGTGTTCCCTGTGTGGTGCCTAACTGTGTCACTGAGGCTCTGCTAACCAGAACCTCAGTGCTTATGCTCTCTCTGTCTTTAAAACTGTCACTGCAGGCTAGTGACCATTTTTCCAATTCTGATTGGCACACTGGAACACCCTTATAATTCCCTAGCGAAGTACCCAGGGTATTGGGGTTCGAGGAGATCCCTATGGGCTGCAGCATTTCTTTTGCCACCCATAGGGAGCTCAGACAATCCTTACACAGGACTGCCACTGCAGCCTGAGTTAAATAACTTCCACGTTATTTCACAGCCATTTTACACTGCACTTACATGTCTAACCCTCACTTGGTGAAGGTTAGGTGCAAAGTTACTAAGTGTGAGGGCACCTTGGCACTAGCCAAGATGCCCCCACATTGTTCAGGGCAATTTCCCCGGACTTTGTGAGTACGGGGACACCATTACATGCGTGCACTACATATAGGTCAATACCTATATGTAGCTTCACAATGGTAACTCCGAATATGGCAATGTAACATGTCTAAGATCATGGAATTGTCCCCCATGCCAAATTTGTTATTGGGGTGCCAATCCCATGGATCCTGGGGTCTCTAGCATGGACCCCGGATACTGCCAAAATAGCTCTCTGGGGTTTTCACTGCAGCTACTGCTGCTGCCGACCCCTCATTCCCTTTGGAAATAGGTGTTAAGGGCTGGGGAGGAGTAGCATCCCCCAGCCTCTGGAAATGCTTTGAAGGGCACAGATGGTGCCCTCCTTGCATAAGCCAGTCTACACTGGTTCAGGGTTCCCCCAGACCCTGCTCTGGCACAAAACTGGACAAAGGAAAGGGGAGTGACCACTCCCCTGTCCATCACCACCCCAGGGGTGGTGCCCAGAGCTCCTCTAGTGTGTCCCAGGCCTCTGCCATCTAGAATGCAGAATGCAGAGGTGTGAGGGCACAATGGAGGCCTCTGAGTGACCAGTGCCAGCAGGTGATGTCAGAGACCCCTCCTGATAGGTGCTTACCTGGTTAGGTGGCCAATCCTCCTCTGAGGGCTATTTAGGGTCTATCCAGTGGGTTTCTCTTCAGATAACGAATGCAAGAGCTCACCAGAGTTCCCCTGCATCTCCCTCTTTGACTTCTGCCAAGGATCGACCGCTGACTGCTCCAGGACGCCTGCAAAATCGCAACAAAGTAGCAAAAAGACTACCATTGACGTTGCAGCGCCTAATCCTGCCGGCTTTCTCGACTGTTTCCTGGTGGTGCATGCTCTGAAGGCTGTGCACTTTTGCAAGAAATCCTTCATGCACAGCATAGCCCAGGTCCCCAGCACTCCGTCCTGCATTGCTGAACTCGCTGAGTTGACCACCGGCTTCGTGGGACCCTCTTTTATTGTGTTGAGACGACCGCCGTGCTCAGATTTCTTGAACGCATGTTCAGGAGCTTCTGCAGGTGCTGCCTGCTTCTGCGTGGGCTCTCTTTGCTGCTGAGCGCCCCCTCTGTCTCCTCCTCCAAAGGGCGATCTCCTGGTCCTTCCTGGGCCCGGGCAGCATCCATTTTCTTCAACAGCGACTCTTGCAACTAGCAAGGCTTGTTTGCCGTCTTTCTGCGTGAAAACAACTCTGCATCCTCCAGCACGCCCTGGGACATCTTCTGTGCAAAGGAGACGTTCCTGGCATCTTCGTTGTTTCAGAATCTTCAGCTTCTTCCACTCGAAGGCAGCCCTTTTGCACCTTCATCAGGGGTTTAGTGGGCTCCTGCCCCCCCTGGACACTTGCGTGACTCTTGGACTTGGTCCCCTTCCTTTACAGGTCCTCAAGCCCAGGAATCCGTCTTCAGTGCTTTGCAGTCAGTTGCTGTCCTTGCAGAATCCCCTATCACAACTTTAGTGCGTTTCTGGGGTAGTATGGTAACTTTACTCCTACTTTTCAGGGTCTTAGGGTGGGGTATCATGGACACCCTTAGTGTTTTCTTACATCCCAGGGACCCTCTACACACTACACTAGGCCTGGGGTCCCTAAGTAGTGCGCATTCCACTTTCTTAGTATATGGTTTGTGTTGCCCCAGGGCCTATTGTATCTTATTGTATTCTACAGTGTTTGCACTACTTTTCTAATTGTTTACTTACCTGATTTTGGTTTGTGTGTATATTTTGTGTATTTTACTTATCTCCTAAGGAAGTATATCCTCTGAGATATTTCTGACACATTGTCACTAAAATAAAGTACCTTTATTTTTAGTAACTCTGAGTATTGTGATTCTTATGATATAGTGCTATATGATATATAAGTGGTATAGTAGGAGCTTTGCATGTCTCCTAGTTCAGCCTAAGCTGCTCTGCTATAGCTATCTCTATCAGCCTAAGCTGCTAGAACACTACTAATCTACTAATAAGGGATAACTGGACCTCGCACAGGGTGCAGGTAGCATCAGGTACCTGGTATAAGCCAGGCCAGCTTCCTACACCCACCTTTCCAGCCTCCTAAAAGGCCGTCATGCCCTTACAAGTGTGATGTGCACTTCCCAAAACCCAACTCAATGGGGGAGGAGTCCGTTGTAGAGAAGTTGGCACATACACTGGCAGATCAGTTGGTTAAGCCACATTTATTTCGGGAGCTGTAGGGAAAAGTGAACGCTCCCTGGGTGGTGAAGCAGTACCTGACTCCCACAGAATGTTCTCCTCTTCAAACATAATCATATGGAATCTGACAGATGTCATATTCCATAACAAAACCTGCGTGAGGCACAGGAACATTACATCAAAGTCACAAGAAGAGCATGCAGTGAGGGCAGGAATGAATCTAACAAACCGGGTCTGGCGAGGGGGTTCTTTTGCACTGGAGCGGGCCTCCTGTTAATTGGCTGCCCGCAGTGCCCATGCCTAGCACCGGGCCTGCTACAGTCTGAGTTAGCTAAGTAAATCATTCTCTCCTCAAATATGTTGACAGTTTGTCTATGCCTTTCTTATTTTCAGGAAAGGCATGTAAATAAATTACTTTCTAGGAGGCTGATAAAGAGTTTTGTTTGGTGGTGGGTAATTGAATGGCTAGATCACCAGGCAAACTATTGCACCAACCTTTGAAATAACTAGTAAATGTATTATCAATCACAAAAAAGATGATGGGGAATGTTTGCAAAAAGTCAAATCACAGTCAGTTGTTCAGGGTAGCATTGTAACCCGTTGTTCTATTGCTCATCATTACGGTGACCAGATGTCCTGGATTTTCCTGGACAGTCCTGTTTCACAGAGGTCTGCCCCAGTGACCCATTGCTTTAATTAATTTTACATACATGTCCGTAAGTGGCTAAAAGTATGCCCAGATTTGGGTCCACTGGAACAAAGCCACACTGAATGGAGAGCCCCAGTCAGAGTGAAACTGGTCTTGAGTTGCTTGTGTTCTGGTTCTGAGAGGACTTGGCTCAGCAGTTCGAGCTAGGCTGTTTATATTGAAGGAGGGTCAGAACTGATTTTCACATGGCTGGGTGTATCTGAGATGTTATGGTGGGCAAACGAGCAATGAGGTGGAATGCTACCCAAGCGATTGCCAGTGGTTAGAATTATTGCAAGCATCCTCCGATCACATTTTGTGTGATTCATGTAAATATGTTAAACAGAGGTTATAAAGCCAGAAAATTTCTAAAGAGAGCTGAGTCGGTATGATCAAGCCACAGGGAGCATAATTACTACAGTAACATTGTATTGTAGTCACGTTTATATAGCACATAGCACACATGGCACAGTGTTAAACTGCTGCATGGCCACTTACATGCTACTCTGGAAGCAAAGGATAGTGTTTAATAATAAGTTATTGTTAGGTTGTAAAGAAAGAAAGTTTGTGAAATAAGATGTTGTCCATTTGCAGAACTACCATAAAGAGATTAAGGGAGATGGGAATGCAATTTAAAGTAGGCCATACTCCATGAAATTTGACATGCAGAACATGGAAGGTAAGAAGAGGGTCCTTAAAAAGAAGTAAAGGAGAAGGAACAATTCAAATTTTAAAGTTAGGGTCAGTTTTGTTTCATGCATGGTTTTCATAATATAATGGGAAGATGGTTTTTGAGATAGTCTCAGGCTGTTAAACAACAGAAAGAAAGTGAGGTCTCAATGAGATTGATATCTCACTGAGTATTTGAAGCAGAACATTAGTTAAACCTGAGCTATCATGCTGCTGTCTAAACTTATCGTATGCAACTTATACATTTTGTCTTGCAGAAGTTGCCTTAACACCTGTAAAATATTTCTGCAAAAGGAGCATTAGCCTGCTGTGCTATCCTACATAGTCTGTGCTCTGAAAACCCACCTGCAGCTACTGGATTAAGTTACCTGACCCCTATTTGCTAGGCTAGAACACTGGGCTCTCATATTACTTCCATCTAGAACATCTTCTTCTCTTGGTACCCAAAGATATCTATCTGCCAGAGAGGATATGGTGTGCATGTGATAACACAGGCATATTGGCTACTGCTGAGAGCCTTTTAATAGATAGCTGTCCCAGCACTAGCTGTCACACTTATCTGAGCACTCTCTTCTGCTAGTGCAGATTGCCCATCTGCTGATTTACCAGTTCCCTTTAAAAGCTCAGTATAAACCTCAAGGGTCGCTGCCAGCCATGTGCTTTAGTCCAGGAGTTCTCAACCTTTTGATTTCTGTGGACACCCAATGAATCACTATTGGAAGCCGAGGACCCCCACCCCACCAATTTCCATGACTTGAACCTCAAACAGTAAACAAAAAAATGGAAACAAGTATACATCTAACAAATACACAAATTCAGAAATGTTTCATTTAGTTCACAAACAAATCAACATTTTAATTTTAAAGGGAAAGTTGAAGCTTTTCAAAATGTACTTTTTTAAAAGATGAAGTGATGTGCTAGACTCTAGCAAACTACTTTATCATTTCAGCTCTAATGCATGCTCTGTTTTTGTTGGTGCATACTAATGCTTCAATTGAGGCCACAAATTGTCCCTACTAAATTCTGTTTGCTTTCACTGATTCGAGGAATCAAGATAATGATACCAACTCACATTTTAGCCTCCAATTAACTCTAGATTTGTGGTATGCTTGTTGACATGGCCACAAATCCCCTTTCTGTGCTGGGTGATTGCCACATTTTGTTCAAAATGTATTATGCACCATTGCATACAATTATGCAATATCTGGTTTAAAAGTTAACTCAGATAATGTTGTCTAACATTTGGAAATGTTTCTATTTGGTACAGTAGAATAAGTTACTATATTGAGTGAATTTTTAAACAGATCATTAGTAAATGTGAAGACTAAAGTAGTGCAGGGGTTTGATCTCCCTGCTGCAAAGGGGGTGTACCATGTAGATCATAGAACTGTATTTTAGATGGATAGCTCAGTTGGTTGCTACTTTTGTCACAGCCTTTTGATACTTGCAGTTCATAAATTACAAAAACTAATGTAACACAGAGTCCGATGACTGGTCATGAAAGAGCTGCAGGCATGGTGTAGGTTGAAGAATGAGTACCATCTCACCATCAGAATGTGCTGATGACAGTGCCATTAGTGATGCAAAACACAATTCGTTGTTATGCATGCTTTAAATTGCATTTTTCAGAGGGAGTGATATCACTGTATTTTAAACTATGCAAGAGAGGTTTTGTGTATAGCTCACACACTGATTTCATTTTCTTCAAGGCACTCCCAAATGTGGCAGTCAGGTGAAGCAAAGTGATTTGCCTAGCATTTCACAACTTGGGCCAGTGGGAAAGCCAATATTTTATCTCATAAGATGTAATTCAGTCTCATCTATCAAAACTCTCGAAACTACATTAAGGGGTTGAAAGAGTGAGCAGAATAGATTTGCTTTATGAGAATTTTGCGATTTACCTTTAGAGGTGGCTCTTCTTTAGAACGTATGCTGCTTAGGCACAAAAAGGTATCTTTACACTACACTAAAAAAACCAGAAGAATTGTGAATATCTTTTGCTAATACCTGACCCAGAGCTTTCTTCTCTGCTTTATCGTTGTAGGAGGCTGGCCTGTTTTCTAGTGGGTACCACAGGTACTTACACCTTAAACCAGGTCCAGTTATCCCTTATTAGTGAAATGTAGTCAGTGTCTAGAAGCCAGGCTGTCTAGAGTTGGCTGTAAGCAGAGCAACCAACCCTGAGCTTGGAGACATGCAAAGATCTTGCATTACCACTGTAGTTACACAGTACTAATACACAAGAAAAGACAATTCTCAGTGTTACTAAAAATAAAGGTACTTTATTTTATTGACACAAGGCCAAAAATATCTTAGAGGCTATACTTCCTTAGGAGGTAAGTATTACACATAAAATATACACTAATAACCAAAATCAGGTAGGGACACAGCCATAAAATAGTGCAAATAGTGAAAATCATAATAGGTTGTAATGGGCTTAGGGGGAACACAAACCGTATACTAAAATAGTGGAATGTGAAATCGGTTTCCCACCTAGGCAAGTGTAGTGTGTAGAGGGGGGAGTGTAAGAAATCCCCAAAGGTAAGTAAAATTCCCCACCCCAGAGTCCAGGAAAGCAGACGTAAAACACAGCAAGTTTCCTAAAACACACGAGAAGTCGTGATTGAAGAAAATGCAAGAACCAGAAGAGACTGCAAGACACCAGTGATGGATTCCTGGACCTGAAGACCTGTGGAAAAAGAAGGCCAAGTCCAAGAAGCACTATAGAGTCCAGGGAGAACAGGAGCCCCCACTAACCGGGATGAAGGTGCAAAAGAGGAACCACCGGTGAGAAGACAAAGTCAGTATTACACCATAGAAGACAGATACAGGTTCCTGGTTGGTGCAGAAGATGTTCCACGCCAGATGGATGAATGCAGTCTGGTTTATGCGCGGGATTCTGCCAACAAGCCTTGGTAAATGCAAAACTTGCATTTCATGAAAAATGATACTGCCTGGGCCCAGGAAGGACCAGGTCGACTCTACCCAGGAGGGTGAGACAGAGGGGGCTCTCAGCAACTCAGAGAGCCCTCAGAAGACCAGGCAGCGTGCACAGGAGTCCCACAGCACGAGGACAGAGGAGTTGCAAATGGCGGTTGTTGCAGCACTACACAAAGGGATGCCACACCGCCGGGGAACAACTCACGGAGCTGAGTGTTCCAGGATTGAGTGCTGGCAACCTGGGCTACATTGTGCACCCAGGATTTCTTGGAAAAGTGCCCAGAAGCCCTAGGAGGAGCAAAACACTTGGTGCACAGGGGTACTGTCTGGCACGGGGAGGCAAGCTCCTACCTCCACCAAATTTGGACAGCTGGACGTTTGGACAGCCAGGATAACATTGGTCCACCACCTGTGTTCCAAGTTCCAAGCTCATTGTCGGGAGAGGGGAACCAGAATTCCGGTTGTCTCTGCAGAGAGGTGCCTGCTGAAGCATGGAAGTAACTCTGTCACTCCACAGGAGATTACTTCTGTTCTTCTGGTGCAGGATGAAGACAGACAGTCCTTGGAGCGTGCACACCATGGAAAGTGTTGCAACTGATGGAAGGAGCTGAAGTTACAGCGTTGCTGTAGCCTTCTTGGATATTTTGTTGTAGTTGTAGATTTCCTGGAGCAGTTCTGCTGTTGATCTGACGGTAGAAGATGAAGTAAAGGATGCAGATGATTCCTGCTGGAGTCCTGCAAAACTGAATCTGAGGAAACACCCACAGGAGAGACCCTAAATAGCCCTGAGGGAGGGATTGGTCACCTAACCAGGTATGGACCCCATAAGGGGTCTCTGATATTACTTGCTGGCACTGGCCACTCAGATGCTCCCAGAGTTCCCTGCCCATCCTGAAAACAAGATGGCAGAACCCAGGGACACTCTGGAGGAGCTCTCTCCCCTTTCCTTTGTCCAGTTTCGTGCCAGAGCAGGGACTGGGGGTCCCTGCACCGGTGTAGTCTGGATTATGCAAGGAGGGCACCATCTGTGCCCTTCAAAGCACTTCTAGAGGCTCTGGGAGGAAACCCCTCCCATGCCTGTAACACCTATTTCCAAAGGGAGAGGGTGTACCACCCCTCTCCTAAAGGAAATGCATTGTTATGCCTTCCTGAGATTGAGCTGCTCAAGCCCCAGGAGGGCAGAAGCCTGTCTGTGAGGTGTCAGCAGCTGGGGCTGCAGTGAAAACCTCAGAAAGCTGGTATGGCAGTACTGAGGGTCCATGGTGCAGCCCCCAGGGTGCATGAAATTGGCCCCCCAATTACCAGAATCAGACTGGGGGTACAATTTCTTAATCCTAGACACCTCACATGGCCATATTCTGCGTTACCATTGTGAAGCTGCATATATGTATTGACCTATATGTAGTGCACACTTTAATAGCATCCCCACACTCACAGAGTCTGGGAAATCGGTCCTGGAGAATGTATGGGAACCTCTGCTAGTGCACGGGTGCCCTCACACACAGTAACTTTGCACCTAGCCTTCAGGAAATATGGCTGTGAAACAGTGGTTGCACTATATCACTCAGGTTGCAATGGCAGTACTGAAGAAGTGTTTGTATGAGTTCCTTATGGGTGGCAAAATAAATGCTGCAGCCCAAAAGGATCTCCTGGAAACCCAATGCCATGGGTACCTAGGTACCATATATGAGGGACTTATAAGGAGGGTCCTGTATGCCAATTTTGAGTGAAATACTGGGTTACCAGTATCTAAGTACAAATTTGGAATCAGAGATAGCGTAAGCACTGGAGTTCTGGTTAGCAGGATTCCAGTGACACAGTCAAGCATACTGACAAAACAGTAAAATATACTGACATGTAGGCCACAAACTATGAGCTGAGGGGCCCTGGCTAGCAGGATCCCAGTGAGACAGTAAAACACACTGACAAACAGGCCAAAAATGGGGGTAACCATGCTAGAAAGAAGCTACTTTCTCACAATCATATAGCACAGATAGGTCCTAGGAAAAAGATGAAGGACCTGAACAGTCTCTTGAAACTTAAGATGGGCAAAAAAGGTTGAAGATGTCAAGAATATTACTGCTAATGGACAAAACCTATGTGTAATTGTGGTGGATACGGAGATAGATAAAACAAAAAGGAGCCATTGAAAGATCCACACACTCAAAATAGTAAGTAATAGTAAGTAATACGGGTAAAGGAAGCAAAAGTTAGACCCTTTCCTCCATTAGAGTGGTAGTTAGTGTGTAATATATTGCACTGAAAAGTGTGTTGGGAGGGAAGGATACGGTTACATTGGTAAATTGATGTTATGGGTAGAAGGCATAGAAAGGGAGCTCACTGAGCAGTGCTTAATTTGAGCTGGTGGTTTTCAGTATAGGGCACAGGCACTTATTTTTCTGCCTCAATCAGTCAATCAATCAGAAATTTGTAAAGCGCACTACTCACCAGTGAGAGTCTCAAGGCGCTGAGGAGGGGCGGGGGAGAAGGGGAGGTGCTGCTACTGCTCAAACCGCCAGGTCTTGAGAAGATTCCTGAAGGTAAGGAGGTCTTTGGTCTGGCGCAGTGTTCCACGTTTTGGCGGCACAGTGCGAGAATGATCTACCGCCGGTTGTAGTTCTGCAGACGCGTGGGATGGTTGTGAGGGTGAGGTCAGCGGAGCGGAGGTGCCAGGTCAGGGTGTAGAAGGAGAGTCGTCCATTGAGGTATTCTGGTCCGGTGTTGTGCATGGCTTTGTGAGTGTGAGTGTGGGTGAGGAGTTTGAAGGTGATTCTCTTTTTGACTGGGAGCTAGTGCAGGTTTTTCAGGTGGTCTGTGATGTGGCAATGGCGGGGATGTCCAGGATGAGGCGTGCGGAGGCGTGCTGGATGCTTTATAGGCTCTTCTGGAGTTTGCCCGTGGTTCCTGCGTAGAGGGAATTGCCATGGGGTACAGTTTGCTGCTTACGAGGGCTTGGATGACTGTTCTTCTGGTTTCAGTGGGTATCCACTTGTAGATCTTTCAGAGCATGCAGAGGGTGTTGAAGCAGGAGGAGGAGATGGCATTGACTTGCTGGGCCTCAAGCATTTATTGCAAGCAAAAGACACCTATGAGAAAGACAGAGGAAGAGAAAAATGAAAAGGGTCACAAAAGGAGAAAGCAGAAAGCTGCAAGAATAAGCTGAAGTATCAGGTAGTGGCCATAAATGGATTAAAGTGGCCCGAGATGACTTTAGAATTACGCTGCCTCAGCAGTCAGTGCTTGCACATTTAAATACAGCAGTCACATATTTCAGAGGAGAGCTTTGGGCACCGGCACATTTTTATTTACAATTTAAGCACTGTCACCGAGGATTGTGTCTTTGAGGAAGGAACACGCAGAGATGAGACCTACTTAATTGGTGCAGTGCAAACTTCACAAAGTCAGCAGAATATAAAGAAGAACACACAGCCCAAGGAAAGTAAAATAAAGGAAACGCTTGTTATGAATGTGGCCGTCGCTCACCTATGTATGCTAGACATGATCACAGACGTTCTCTGTCAAATGTTAAGATTTCTCAAGTCTGAGGCAGAGGAGGCCAATGGTACTCCCAGAGTGTAGGCGCTGCTTGATGTGAAGATTTGTGGCTGTGGCACTTTCACTATAAACAAGCATTTGCAATGCAATGGGTCTCGCGTTTGCTCAAGTTAGAGCTATTAGCGTTGTAGATTCGTAACTGGACTTTTCTTGCCACATAAATTGAAAATGAAAAATAAAACTGTTGACATAAGCAAGCTGATTCAAAGCGCTATGGCCGCCATGAGACAGAAAAGGAAAAAGAAGTTTGCTTGCAGTCAAACGTATATGCAAAAGTGCAATTATCCATGTAACAGGGTCGCTGGCCGAGGTGGTAACAAAACTGCCCCAAGGAGGGACAAACGTAAAGCATTTACCAATAGTAACAAAGGATTCTGGAAAGGCAAGCCCAGGAACGAGTGACAAAAATGAAAAAACAAGGCTCACAGATCAGGGGCAGACTGGAGGACATTAGCCCAAATCATGGCAAGCACTGGCAAGTAAATAAACCTATTAGCTTTGCAACTTTTCTTTTGCCACGCTTTGTACCAGCTGGCTACCACGTCATTTTAAAGGTGCATGCATGTATCCAATACAAATATGCGTGCCAACAAAATGACATTTTTTTCCTTTTTATTTACCAATGCAAGACGAATCTGTAAGTGTAAATAAAGTAGAGTGAAAGTGCTTTAAAAAAAAAAACTGGATGAGCATGTAATGGGAGCTGGTTGCTGCAAGGGGTGAGGTGAAGCAACGCCACAGGCAAGAGAGAGGAAACATAATTGAGAAAGCACGGTGACAAATGGAGAATTGAAAAATAATGAATGCGGAGGGGAGAGAGAAGGACGCAGGCGAGAGAGCAACAACGAGTGCTTTCACAGTTAAAAAAAACGTTTTTTTATTTTTTATTTACTGATCCAAGTGGCACTCCATTTTGGAACGGTAAAGAATAATACAATTTTGTTTTTAAAACGCACACAAATAGCGCCTATGCCATTCCACTGGTGCATAGATGCTTTTGGCAGGCATGTGCATGTCAATCGAATGACCCCCACTTCCATCACACTATTTATCGATTTTTTTTATGGTGCTGTCCCGAAGCTGTACAAAGCAAAGCAATTGACAAAGACTATAGGTTCCATATGCCAGACCTGTTCACTTTTCTAATAAATGCTCATTGTGATTTTCATTGGACTTTTTCATCGTGACCACAACATCGACGTAGGGAACCAGTATGCCGGACAACCTTGTGGTGACCTCGCAGTCGTGTTCCACAGGCACTTCAAGTGAGGTTTCCTCCTCCTAGAGACCTTAAGACTTACAACCACTGGATGATCAAGGGTGGTTTGCTTGAGGCATGGGATTACAGTACTTTTTTTGGAGTGGATTTTAACATTTAGCAACATAACTAAAATATTTCTCACAGAAAAACTTCCAGTTTCCTTTCAGAAACCATTTTTACTAATACTAAGTAAAAACTTTGGGCCAGATGTACCAAAGGATTTTACCCATTCTGTGTCTATGGGAAAAAAATGTCGTGCATATGGCCCTTTAATACTACACAGTAAGAAAGCTAATTTGCTACTTAACATTGTGAAGGGGTAAAATGAAATGAGTGTAGTAATCAAACTTTAAATAGTACATTAACTTGTCCTTTGCAATGCTAATTTGTTAAATTGCTTTGGGAACAGACCTCTAGAAAGCGTGTTCTATGAGAGACAGAGCACCTGAAAGAGCGCTCAGCGAATGCCACATTTTCTGCATGTACTTCCCAGCAAATATATACATATCCAGTATTTTAACAAGCATATAAACTCTTAACACCTGCTCGGCTCCAAGGAATAGTTTGATGCCCAATCAGGGTGGAAGTTAAGCTTGGCCACTACTGTTTCTTTGAACCCTAAGTTTAGGACAAGCATGATACAGAGTTAAACTGGTTCCTTTAAAGTGGGAAAACGTGTACTTCCCACATAGCTCTAAATTATGCCTTAAATGTTGGGAGGCTCCCAATTGTTCATGCATACCAATCCCTGTTAAGATCATTGGTTGCAGTCAGAATTCAGCTTGCACTGGCAACATTTTAGGAGACCTAGGGCAATTGGGAGGAGTTTTATTTCCAAGTCTGCTTTCAAAGAAACTTGCACGCATTCACAGGCACTGGCAATAAGTAGATGGATATACACTGCATCTAAATACATGCTTATGAACAATTTTATGTGACTGCGTTGTGGGAATGAACACTTTCAATGTGAGATTTATGGTTTCTGAAAGAGTCTCTGTGCACATATTCAAAAGGTAGCCTGAGCATGGTCTGAAGGTTATAGGGAGAGTAAGCTAGCCAGCAGGGTTGTGTCCCAAAGAAGCACTGGCAAACCCAGTGAATCTGGTCTATGAAACCTACTGGCTTTGCTAATGATTTTTAGTCATGCCGTACAGCACTGCAGGCACTGTGCAGCACGGCTAAAATAACATTAAGAAAAGGCCGTATGACTTTGCTGCTCCACCATTTGGTAGGCACGGAACAATCAATATACATGCGAGTGGATACAAAATGAGGCATGTTTTTTTTTTTCATTTTAATTTACCAATCTGAGATGAATAAGTGCCAAAAAAGTGTGTGTGTTTTTTTTAATTAGTTTGCACAAAAGCACTTTAACAATATTTTAGGGAGTGGGTTGGGGTGGCGTGGGTGGGTGGGGCACAAAACAGCACAGAGAGAAGACGTCTGTGAGAGAAGGACACGGGAGAAAGAGGAGGATACAGGGTAGAGCGCATCTGCAGGTACTAAGCTCTCCTACTGAGATCAAAACTTACTCAGGTCTCGGAATGATGTCTCCAATATGTATTTCACAGCAGCACCACTATTAATCTCTTGTGGAAGTGCTAAATGTGTCAGAGTGTCAAAGCAAATATCGCAAGACTGCTTAAATCTAAAAACAAAAAAAACTAGCATTTTCAATGCAACTGGTCGCGCATTTGCTCGAGGTAGAGCTATTACCGTTGTAAACTCCTAACTGGACTTTTCTTTCCACGCTAATAAAAAGAAAAAAAAAACGCAGCGCAATCGCGCTGGGGTTTACATAGCGTGATGGCCCTTGTATGGCTGAGATCAGCGACGGGCACTGAATGAGCATGAAACAATAAAAAAAAGCATTTGGAATGCAATGCTCTTGTGTTTGCTCGAGTTAGAGCTCCTAGCGTTGTAAATTACTGATTTGACTTTTCTTGTCACACAGACTGAAAATAAAGCGAGCGAGGGCGAGCTGGCCCTGGAAAAGCCCTCCCTCTGCTGTTGGTTTATGTTTACAGAGGGAGCTGGTGGGGAGAAGGGACTGAACAAGCACCCACACTGTTGAGGTGAAACAGACAAAAGCCAAAAAAGTCCCTTACAGAAGAGATAAACAGGACATAGCGCAATTACACAGTACTTTGTTCTGTTCCCAAAATGAAAAAAGGCAGGACAAAGAGGCAGAACTGACCACTAGCAAGCAAGGATTTTTAAAGGAAACTGCAACTAACAAGTCAAAATGCTGGAACTCAATCTATTGTATACTTTAGTATACAGCAGGCCGAATGCTAACGCTCGACCTAAAAAGCAAGGCAAGCTACATTTACCAGAGCATCAGAGGACTTTCTTGAGACTTGCAATGTTGGCAACCATTTTAGATTCATTCAATATATGGTTCTCATGGTTCAGAGCATTCCTTGATAGGCAGGCATGATACTTACCCACTGTAGTCAGAAACCTGTTGTCAGAAAATTGGAATTCATCACAATTTCATCAAGAGTTGTCAAGGACCTTGTTCTCAGAGAGTTGCTCTTTGAAGCCAAAGAATTCATCATTGAATTGCAGTATAGAACTGAGGTAACCTTTCAAGGATTACAAACTTGATTGCATCTCTTCATGAAGGAGCTAGCGAATCCTGTATATAGGACTGACTTTTGTATCACTTGAATCACATGGTTTCAAGGTATTGCTTGTGGTGGGAAAGTGAATGTATATTGCTGGGAGGGAACTCACAATACCAAAAAGTACTCATTATGTTGCAGCTGATGAATTATGTGTGTTGAGAATGATTCATATCACAGAATTGAACTCACCAAAGGCAGGTATTACAATCCAGGTTATTCCATGCATTTATTCCAAAGCTTGTCCATTATATTTTTCAGCTCTAGAAAGTCCTAGTTATCAGCAATCGTAGAGAATGTCACAATGTATATCATATGTCATACTAGAAATAGTGAACTGTAATTTCATTACCAAGTACTGAAATAATGATTTATTGTAGCTATCAACACCTCAGCCTATCAGGGTAAGTACAACAGTATATAAACAGGCAAACTAAAGGTATAAATTGTCTGTTTCTCCTCCCTGGTGTCAGTACGTTCACGGAAGTATGGATATTAGCTCTGCTCTAACCCAACATTTTGATATGGAATGTGAATGGACATGGGGACAGAAATTAAATGGGGTATAATTACACTGTACTTAAAAAAATAACAAATTGCACCTTTTTGGAGTGATAGAAATGTAAATGACTTGCACACTCTGGATTCGCCCGGGGTTCCAAGGGGCTGCTATTTTCATAAAAAACACAGTCCTATTTAACCTCTTTAATAATTGGGTAGATCCAAATAGTACAGATGTGTGCAGGGCCGGCTTTAATGCTGGTGGCACCCGGTATAACAATTTTTTTGGGCGCACTCACCAATGAACATCTCCATGGATTCCCTCACTATTACCCTCCAGCAGAGCTCCTTGCCTCTCTATAGCCCCTCTCTCACATGCATTTCATTTGTTTTATGGTGTTACTCATACCAATGCAAGGTGTCGGATCACTTTACATCACACATTCATTATGCAGAAACAATGAATCATACGTCTGTAAATCATTCTATAGGAAATGTTACATAAGACAAGGAAGACTACAAGGTTTAGGAATCACATGCATACTTTTAGGCAGTATATTTTAAGAGTGTTTGTTGTGGGCGTTTTAAGAGTGTTTAAAACGTACCTCAGTGGTTGGGATTGGCTTTACTAATAAGAATGTATTTTAGCGTAAACAAATCTTTTTTTAGCAACTTTAGAATGATGAAAGACTTAGGGAAAACATTATGGCCCTCGTTACAGCCCTCGCGGTCGGTGATAAAGCGGCAGTAATATCACCAACAGGCCGGCGGTGAAAAAAATGGAATTATGACCACGGCGGAAACCGCCAACACAGAAAGCCACTTTAACACTCCGACCGCCACGGCGGTAGCAATAAGCACCGCGGCGGTGACCGCCAACAGCCAGGCGGAAGACAATGTACCGCCCACTGTAGGAAAGTACCATCTTGCCTGGCATGTTACCCCCATATTTCACTGTATATATGTTGTTTTAGTCTATGTGTCACTGGGACCCTGCTAGCCAGGACCCCAGTGCTCATAAGTATGTGCCCTGCATGTGTTCCCTGTGTGATGCCTAACTGTCTCACTGAGGCTCTGCTAACCAGAACCTCAGTGTTTATGCTCTCTCTGCTTTTAAAATTGTCACTGCAGGCTAGTGACTAATTTTACCAATTCTGATTGGCATACTGGTACACCCATATAATTTGCTAGTATATGGTACCTAGGTACCCAGGGTATTGGGGTTCCAGGAGATCCCTATGGGCTGCAGCATTTCTTTTGCCACCCATAGGGAGCTCTGACAATTCTTACACAGGCCTGCCACTGCAGCCTGCGTGAAATAACATCCACGTTATTTCACAGCCATTTACCACTGCACTTAAGTAACTTATAAGTCACCTATATGTCTAACCTTCACCTGGTGAAGGTTGGGTGCAAAGTTACTTAGTGTGTGGGCGCCTTGGCACTAGCCAAGGTGCCCCCACATCGTTCAGGGCAAATTCCCTGGACTTTGTGAGTGCGGGGAAACCATTACATGCGTGCAATGTACATAGGTCACTACCTATGTACAGCGTCACAATGTTAACTCCGAACATTGCCATGTAACATGTCTAAGATCATGGAATTGTCACCCCAATGCCATTCTGGCATTGGGGGACAATTCCATGATCCCCGGGTCTCTAGCACAGAACCGGGTACTGCCAAACTGCCTTTCCGGGGTCTCCACTGCAGCTGCTGCTGCTGCTGCCAACTCCTCAGACAGGTTTCTGCCCTCCTGGGGTCCAGGCAGACGTGGCCCAGAAAGGCAGAACAAAGGACTTCCTCTGAGAGAGGGTGTAATACCCTCTCCCTTTGGAAATAGGTGTGAAGGCTGGGGAGGAGTAGCCTTCCCCGCCTCTGGAAATGCTTTGATGGGCACAGGTGGTGCCCATCTCTGCATAAGCCAGTCTACACCGGTTCAGGGATCCCCCAGCCCTGCTCTGGTGCGAAACTGGACAAAGGAAAGGGGAGTGACCACTCCCCTGACCTGCACCTCCCAGGGGAGGTGCCCAGAGCTCCTCCAGTGTGTCCCAGACCTCTGCCATCTTGGAAACAGAGGTGTCTGTGGCACACTGGCCTGCTCTGAGTGGCCAGTGCCAGCAGGTGATGTCAGAGGCTCCTTCTGATAGGCTCTTACCTCTCTTGGTTGCCAATCCTCCTTCCTAGGTAGCCAAACCTCCTTTTCTGGCTATTTAGGGTCTCTGCTTTGGCGATCTCACCAGATAACGAATGCAAGAGCTCATCAGAGTTCCTCTGCATCTCCCTCTTCACCTTCTGCCAAAGGATCGACCGCTGACTGCTCAGGACGCCTGCAAAACCGCTACAAAGTAGCAAGATGACTACTAGCAAACTTGTATCGCTCCATCCTGCCGGCTTTCTCGACTGTTTCCAGGTGGTGCATGCTCTGGGGGTAGCCTGCCTCCTCCCTGCACCAGGAGCTCTGAAGAAATCTCCCGTGGGTT
The DNA here is from genome assembly GCF_031143425.1 of Pleurodeles waltl. NCBI lineage: Eukaryota > Metazoa > Chordata > Amphibia > Caudata > Salamandridae > Pleurodeles > Pleurodeles waltl. The sequence goes on from NC_090445.1 coordinate 379,593,701, forward strand.
GAGGGAATCTTCCCCCTGCAACCGCAGGTATTGAAAAACTGCATCACCGGTCCTCTGGGTCCCCTCTCAGCACGACGAGCGTGGTCCCTGGAACTCAGCAACTCTGTCCAAGTGACTCCCACAGTCTAGTGACTCTTCAGTCCAAGTTTGGTGGAGGTAAGTCCTTGCCTCCCCACGCTAGACTGCATTGCTGGGTACCGCGTGATCTGCAGCTGCTCCGGCTCCTGTGCACTCTTCCAGGATTTCCTTTGTGCACAGCCAAGCCTGGGTCCCCGACACTCTAACCTGCAGTGCACAACCTTCTGAGTTGTCCTTCGGCGTCGTGGGACTCCCTTTTGTGACTTCGGGTGGACTCCAGTTCACTTTTCTTCTAAGTGACTGTTCAGGTATTTCTGCGGGTGCTGCCTGCTTCTGTGAGGGCTTCCTACGTTGCTGGGCGCCCCCTCTGTCTCCTCCTCCAAGTGGCGACATCCTGGTCCCTGCTGGGCCACAGCAGCACCCAAAAACCTCTACCACGACCCTTGCAGCTAGCAAGGCTTGTTTGTGGTCTTTCTGCGTGGGAACACCTCTGCAAGCTTCATCGGGACGTGGGACATGCATCCTCCAAAGGAGAAGTTCCTAGTCCTCTTCTTTCTTGCAGAACTCCAAGCTTCTTCAAACAGGTGGCAGCTTCCTTGCACCCTCAGCTGGTATTTCCTGGGCTTCTGCCCACTCTCGACACTGTTGCGACTATTGGACTTGGTCCCCTTGTCTTACAGATACTCAGATCCGGAAATCCACTGTTGTTGCATTGCTGGTGTTTGTTCTTCCTGCAGAATCCCCCTATCATGACTTCTGTGCTCTCTGGGGGTAGTAGGTGCACTTTACACCTACCTTTCAGGGTCTTGGGGTGGGCTATTTTTCTATCCCTCACTGTTTTCTTACAGTCCCAGCAACCCTCTATAAGCTCACATAGGTTTGGGGTCCATTCGTGGCTCGCATTCAACTTTTGGAGTATATGGTTTGTGTTGCCCCTATACCTATGTGCTCCTATTGCAATCTACTGTAACTTTACACTGCTTGCATTACTTTTCTTGCTATTACCTGCAGAATTTGGTTTGTGTACATATATCTTGTGTATATAACTTATCCTCATACTGAACTTACTCACTGAGATACGTTTGGCATATTGTCATAAAAATAAATTACCTTTATTTTTAGTACTTCTGTGTATTGTGTTTTCTAATGATGTTGTGCATATGACAAAACAACCAAAGTACACTGTTCCATAAAAAGAGAAAAAGAGAAACTAGGGGAACCTGAGAAATCAGGAGCAAGGGCCCTCAAGCATCACAATGGATGACTGGCATCATCATTGGGTACTGCTCCTCGTCAAGCCGGCAGTGCAACGCCTGACGGGCTCCCCACACGGAGGAGCACTAAGCCGTATTATTCTGATAGTTACTGGTGAATGCTAACTATCTCAACGGGCATGCCTACATTCAAGCACCAGTACATGAAGGAGAGAACAAAAAGAATTAAGGTTAAAATTGGTTAATCATCACTACATATATCATCATTTTAATCAATAGTCAGGGATGAGGCCAAGATTAAAAACCAAGAGAAAGTAATATATTGAGTGTCAATGCTCAATTACTTTCAATGAACAATAAACTCGGAGGAATAACCCTCTAGGAATCCTCCTCAATCAGGGTCAACATGTTTCGCGTCGTGCGGTCCCTACGGATCCAGTGACGCTTCATCAGGACCAAAAAGTTAGTAAGCTCTGCTCCAATTAAACCAATATGATATCACAATCAAGAACTCAATAAGCCGGTCACTTACATTTGAGGAATACTAGGCTAAGTCACAGTCAGGTCGCCCTAGAAAACAAAATTAGAAACAAAGCACCAAATATTGCCCAAAAGTGGTCATAGGTGTAATCATGCAAACATTGTGCAATAAATCACAAAAGAAAGGTATGATGACAATAAAGTGGGCTTACCACCCCCAAGTCGGGACCAGGCTCCTTAGTAAGCACGTCCCAAGGACTCGGCTATCAGCTAAACATAGTAAACATGGATCATCAGTAAGTTTCATATAAATTGTCTGCTACAAGAGTATTAGTCAATGTCCTCATTTTGGTAATCAACATAGTAGCAAAGATGTGTAACAAGTATCTCTTCAAACAAATTTGAAAAAGGGGGGGGGTTTAAGGACCCTTGTCCAATCTCAAAGTAATAAAAAATGGTAAAAGAGTCAATAATAGAGAGAAAGCACGTCATGACACTTAAGTGGTAATTTAACATAGTAGATCGTGCTGACTATAGCACTGGAATTGCTAGTATAGCAATGTGTATGGATAAAAATGAAGTGTAGAGGCCATCATCCAGTCATAAGGCCATTGAAAATGGTAAAAAGTCGAAAAAAGAAATAAACACATAAGGGTACTGACGTCGTGTTAAACGCAGTATCCAGTGCTGAAAAAGACACTGAGGTTACCAGTGTGGCAGGGTACAGATGGTTGTAACAGTTTTACAAGACGCTCAATCGGGTTACTGACTGAGCGTCCATCTGCTCATAAGCATGATGTCGGTGCCGCCCGATACCATGTGTGTCAAGTATACTTACTGTGATAAAGCGCCGGTCCGAATTCTGGACCTACCCTCCGGGGACGTGAACCGCATATAAACGCGGTGAAACGAACCCGGAGCATTTAAAGACGTCAAGGACCCGGAAGTCAACAATCGATCCGGTTCCCGCCAAGTCTCACAGCAAGTGAAAGAGAAAAGGTGTTCCAGGCAAGAAGGAAGTGTCATGAAAATAAAGAAAGGCCAAAAGGTGTCGGCCATCTTGAATGAGGAACCGACCAGTGAAAGTCAATGAACAGCATAGTCGTAGACTTATAAGCCATATATACAATAGGTGAAAAGTATCTATACTGTTCAAATTCATAGGCAGAGCACCATAAACAGCAGGAATGTAAAATTAGTAAAAGTAATTCCTTAAAAATAGTGAATATCTTACTAAGTGTAAGTAGATCTGTCACTCCAAAATACCATCATGGGGGACAAAATAGGGTGCTAACAAATGATATTCAAGTGTTACAAAGATGTCACACAACCTAAGTGGTCTAGTCAATACATGGGTCGAGGCCAGGGTGCGTGGATATATTTATGCATGGATATACTTATGCTAAAGAAGTCCAAGGAATATCATCATTAAGGCCCCGTATATTGGTGCCCAATTTGAACACCCATCTCTGTTCCGTCCTGAAAAGATATCCTGAGTCATTGGGACGTATTTTGGGTGCTTCTAGAACCACCCACCAAAGATCGTCAGGGGAATGTTTTACCGTCAGGAAATGTGTACTAAGCTTAGTAGTGATCCTTTTGCACCTAATGTTACTACGGTGTTCATTGATCCGGTTCTTAACCGGTCTGGATGTCATGCCAATGTAACGTAAATCACATGGACAGGTAATCATTTAGATACAATTCCTAGTGTTGCAGTTGGTGTGTTTCTTTAAATGCCATATACCAATCGGATCTAAGTTTACTGATGATAGATGTCTAGTGAAAGCTCAGACACTGCAATTACCACACGGATGATGTCCTATAACTGGGGGAAGACCCCACAATGTTTTCTGGGTGTACGTATTAGGTGGTGGTCATGGACGGGTATGGATTACCATATCCTTGATATTGGTTGAACGTTTGAACGCAAAAAGAGGTTGAGAGATCTCACAGCCACCGCTGGTCAGAATAGACCATCTTTTATTAATCAATTTCTTGATTGAATTCGATAGGGGAGTGAAGGTGGAAACACACGTAATTCTCGACTGGGGTGTCTTATCAAAGGTTGTAAGTAAAGACTCCCTGTTATTATTTCGTGCCCGTTTTCGAGCCTGCCTCACAATTCTGGAAGGATAATGGCGTTCCAGAAGTTTCTCTTGAAGAGCATCAGCTTGATGATCAAATTCATGAGAGGAACTACAGTTCCGTCTGAGTCGTAAAAATTGGCCAACCGGTAGATTGTCTCGTAGCGATTTTGGATGGTGACTATCATATAGTAACAAAGAGTTACGGTCAGTGGGCTTGTGATAAATGGAGGTAGACAGTTTACCATTATGAATAGTAATCATTAAATCAAGAAAAGGTAACTGTGTGGCAGATACAGTAGTCGTGAATCTCAAAAAAGGATCAAGAGTGTTGATCCAAGTCGTGAACTGATCCGTAACTGACAAAGGGCCATTCCATATGATCAGGATATCATCGATATAACGGCGCCATAGTGTGACATGATTTGAAAAGGGATTAAGTGGTGATAAAATAAATTTATTTTCAAAATCATACATATACAAGCAAGCCAAGCTTGGAGCAAAAGTACTGCCCATCGATGTTCCCCTGACTTGATGAAAATACTGATCCTCAAATTGAAAGACATTTTCAGTCAGAGCCAATCTAGCTAGATGCATAATGAAGCAGATTGGAGTGGAAAGTATGCTTGATGACTCCTGAAGGGCTGTCTCTATAACTTGTAGAGTAGCTTCCCGAGGGATGTTGGTATATAATGCTTCAACGTCCATAGTGATTATGCCTTGTACAGTGCCAGAGTTGTTAATCGACTCAATCAGATTAAGGACATCTTTAGTGTCACCAGTGCCTATGACACCAGTGGTGTAGTAGGAGCTTTACATGTCTCCTAGTTCAGCCTAAGCTGCTTTGCCATAGCTACCTTCTATCAGCCTAAGCTGCTAGAAACACCTCTTCTACATTAATAAGGGATAATTGGACCTGGCACAGAGGTGTAAGTACCTCTTGTACCCACTACAAGCCAGGCCAGCCTCCTACACCCACCCTATTACAACAAGCCAATCCGCCACCTTTTCTGGGGCGGTACCAATGCCATCAAAAGCAGTACACAAAAGGGAAACAACTCACCTCTGGACAATCAGGGAACAACCACGACACCATGGAGCCCGAACTACAGGTGTTAGCCATGCTGGTCTACCTACTCCTATACCAGGAATACCAATGCCGGCAAAGACGGCCATAGTGAGTACCGCACCTAGCACACAGGGGAGGGGGCAGGAAAAAGAGAGTGACACACACACATGCAACACTCCCATCCCCAACACCATACACACAAACAGATGCAATAACATTACATATACACCCCGTACCCCTCAGGAAAAATGCAAGGGCAAAAGGAATGGAATAAAGTGACTGTAATAAGATATAGTATAAACACGTGATTCAAAATCAAAACTGTATATACATATATACAAATGTAGGGGCAATGGCCAGTCCATAATATCCCTGGGCCACAGGGCCATATCACATAGACCAAGGCCCCACTTGACTCCTGCCTCAATACGGAGAGAATACTGCTCGGGCATCAGGTTGAAAATACACAGGCACCTCAGGGGGGAGGGGGGGCACCTCAGCCGGAAGATGGTACAATGCCACTGCCCCTGGAGAGGGCTACATGCCCACTGCTTATCCTGGGGAGTGCAAGGCCACAGTCTCTCTAGTGGGTGGTTTGCCCACTGCTTGGTCCTGGGGAGTGCAAAAGCCACAGTCTCCCAAATGGGTGGTTTACCCATTGCCTAGTCCTGGGGAGTGCAAGGCCACATTCTCTGGAGTGGATGGCTTCTCCACTGGCTCTGGAGGGGGCTTTATGCCCAGTGTGCGTCATCCTGCAAAGATGGGGTGAGTGGATGGCTTCTCCACTGGTTCTGGAGGGGGCTTTGTGCCCAGTATGCTTCATCGTGGCAAGGAGAGGGTGAGTGGATGACTTCTCCACTGGTTCTGGAGGGGGCTTTGTGCCCAGTGTGCTTCATCCTGGCAAGGAGGGGGTGAGTGGATGGCTTCTTCAACTGGTTCTGGAGGGGGCTTTGTGCCCAGTGTGCTTCATCCTGGCAAGGATGGGGTGAGTGGATGCCTTCTTCCACTGGTTCTGGAGGGGGCTTTGTGCCCAGTGATGCAGCACTTGGGTGTCAGACCCATGATATTTGCAGTGGGCAGGATGCATGACACTCCATGGAGGCAGGACTACAGTCCATCCGGCGGCGGCTATGGCTGCACAGTGGTGGTAGTGCCGGTGGTGGTGTTGGCAGTGGTGGGGGAGGCTCCAGCCCTTCCCCTGCAGCCTGGGGCTGGTGCTTCTGGCACTGGTGATGACAGTGGTGCAGGTGGCGCTGCCGGTTGCGGTGCGGCTGGCGGTGCGCGTGGCGGTGCTGCCAGTTGTGGGGGAGGCTCCAGCCCTTCCCCTGCAGCCTCGGACGGCTGCCCACTGGGGCTGCTGGCAGTGGTGCTGACAGTAGTGCAGATGGCGCTGCAGGTGGCGGTGCAGCTGGCAGTGCAGCTGGCAGTGTTGGTGGCGGTGCTGGCATTGGTGGGGGGAGGCTGCAGCCCTTCCCCTGCAGCCTCGGACGGCTGCCCACTGGGACTGCTGCTGCTAGCAGTGGTGCTGACAGTGATGCAGGTGGCGGTGCAGCTGGCGGTGCTGGTGGCGGTGCTGGCAGTGGTGGGGGAGCCTCCAGCCCTTTCCCTGCAGCCTCAGACGGCTGAAGTGCCATGGTTGGTGTTGTGTGCTCAGATCCAGCTCCAGCACCAGGCCCCCTATCCATCCTGCCTGCAGTGGCCGGCCCTTTATCTTTGCCCTTGGCAGCTGGTGGTCCCTTTTTGCCCTTGCCAGCTGGTGGTGCCTCCTTGCCCTTGGTAGCTGGTGGTTCCTTCTTGCCCTTGGCAGCTGGTGGTGCCTCCTTGCCCTTGGTAGCTGGTGGTCCCTTCTTGCCCTTGCCAGCTGGTGAAGGCACACTGCCAGTGCTGACGGGTGTCTCCTTGGAGCCTCTCCCACCTGCAGTAGCTGCTGAAACTACAGTGGCCGTGGACAGGGTGGCTGAGGTGCTGGCCTGGGTTCATCCTACCCTGGCTCGAAGTGATGGACAGGGCATGGAAGAGGTCAAGGGTGAAGAGGAAAAGATTTTTAAGGGACACTGGTGCGGGAAGAGGGTGAAGGTTTGGGGGGGTGACTGCCAGTGAGGGGTGTGTAGTGATAGGCGTGATGGTGATGGAGGTAGTGGATGAGGATGTAGTGCATGCAGGTGTGATTGGAGACACTATTGGGAGGGAGGTGGACGAGGAGGAGGAAGGGGACATAGTGGAAGCAGTGGATGTTGGCATGTCTGATTCTGGATGGTGTTGGTGTGAGTGCCTGTGGGATGATGTGTGGTGCTTGTGTTTGCCTGAGCCACACCTGTGTGTTGTCTTGGGTGCATGCTGGTCTGATGGTGTGCTTGGGATAGGCTAGGGTTGAGGAGATTGGGACTGGGTAGAGGAAGTTGGAGGGGGGACGCTAGAGACAGGGACAATGGCTGCCATCAGGGAGGAGGCCAGAGCCTTGAATGATCTCTGTTGGGCTGCCACGCCAGAGTGAATGCCCTCCAATAATGCATTTGTTTGTTGCAAAATGCCCTGCCAGCCCCTGTATGACAGTCACAGTGGTTGACTACCCAACAGAGATGGATCGCAGGAGGTCAATAGACTCCTCACTGAGGGCAGCAGGGCTGACTGGGGCAGGGCCTGAGGTGCCTGGGTCAAAGGAGATGCCCACTCTCCTGGGTGACCCGGTGAGGGGCTGCTGGGAGGGCGGTGCTGGTACTGGGGTGGCGGCTGTACCTGGAGTTGGGTTGGGCACAGAGGTGTCCGCCACCACCAGGGAGCTTCCATCGGAGGAGGTATCACTTTCAGAACTGTCTCCTCCAGACTCTGCGTGGTGCTTCCCTCGCTCTCCGTCCCACTGGTGCCCTCACGGTCGGTGGATTCGGCCTCCAGGCCCATGTGGAATGCAGCTCCCTCCGTCGCTGGTCCCTCTGCTCCTCCGCCAGATGATGCTAATGCACAGAAGGGCAGGATGACAAAACAAACAAGCATTTACAATGCAACGGGTCTTGCATTTGCTCATGTTAGAGCTGATCGCGTTGTAAACTCCTAACCCGACTTTTCACCTATCGGGCATAAGTGCATTTATGTACATAACCCGAAAAAGTGAAATTAACTATGTAAAGCGCTCGACTTCTGCCAAGCGAGATCGCACTCGTAAATTAGAGAAAAAGAAGTCCACAAGCCCAATGGAAAACAGCGAACCTCGCATGTTTTCTGTACTTGGTCGCTGCGCTCGAGGAGGGCTAGCCACTGGAAAAGGCATGACGTATGCGTGCCTTCGACTAATGAAAGCAAGCAGATTTTAGTAGGCAAGCCCACCAACCAATAAAAAACACTGACGTGAAGTTGACAGGGCTCCGAGCCCTTTTCTAAATACTAAAGTGTCTCGCTGCAATACGCATGTGCGAGCGCATGCAACGCAGGCTCGACCCTAAAAAGGGGAGAAGAGACAGAGGATACACTTGGTCAATGCCAGCAACAACACCACCGTTGGCGTACACAACACACGGGACAGCCGTATACACTAGGCGATTTCAGTCACAATGCTGGTCACCAGGCCATGGAGAATAATGCCTAATGCCAATAGCAGCATACCTGAGACCCACAGAACCCTGCCCAGTAGTAGATGCCCACTAGCATGTGTGGGGGTAGAGTGCAACAGACCCTGCCCAACATGGATCCTACCCTGCAATATTCGACCTGGCCTGGCCCAAGGGCACCCACAGGTCCACATCCCCCACCCAGATAACACCCCACTATGCGTAATTTGCAGAATTGGAAAAGGTACTCACCCCCTTGTGGCTGCTGTGATGCCCTCAAGAGCCCATCCAACTCCGAATAGGCCACCACCAGTATGCAGAACATCAGTGGGGTCAGGGTTCGACGGGCACCCCTTCCTCGTTGGGAGGCCATCCCCAGCTTGGCCTCTGCTGTCTTCCTTGCCCAGCGTCTCAGGTCCTCCCACCGTTTGCGACAGTGGGTGCTCCGCCTGTCGTAGACCCCCATTGTCCGCACATCCTTGGCGATGGCACGCCATATACCCTTTTTCTGATGGGAGCTGACCTGCAGGGAAATAAACATAGAATAATGCTATGAGTCATATGTCTGGCCTGTTACAGTCATGGCCCACCATATCCCTTACATCCCCTTACGCACATACATTGCCCACCATACATGCAGCACTCTGCCCAGGACCCCTCAACCAGCCCCCCCTTTACCCAAGGCCTTCGCACACAGCACTCCATGCATCCATGCCCCATGCATTGTGCACACAGTTTACTCACCTGTTGGGCTGTAGGCCCATATAGCAATCGGTACTGGGGTAGGACCCCATCCACCAGTCTCTCCAACTCCTCCGATGTGGAGGCTGGTGCCCTTTTCCCAGAGACTCGAGCCATGATCGCTTCTAGACACAGGTCAACAGCAACACTTGCAGTGTAGGTCCTCTCCTGTTGAAGGTCGGGTAGCAAGTGAGTGAACAGATAGGATATGGCAGTCACATCCGCGGTGGTGCGTACCGCTATCGTACATCACCATTGGCTATTGGAACCCATAGGGCCCAATGATAACCAATGAGGAGTTGGACGGCGGTTATCGACCGCCTCACGCAACGGCGCACAACTTCAGCGGAATTACCGCATTTCACAAGTCCCTCCACACAGTACAGGCGTCTGCCACTTCAGCGGGGGGGCATGCCATGGCACCTAACTGCGTCACAGCCGGCATAAACACATTTTGGGAATAATCATGAACATACTGTTTCTGTCACAACATGCAGTGAATTGTACAATGAAAACATGTTGAAAAGTGACCAGATGCTAATCTTTTTTACCCCCAGAGTACAACCGCTGAGGATGATTAGGAGATGGAGACATCCCCCCATGTACAGGCCCCTGGTGGATTTGGCAACAATGGGGGACAGGCACATTATCCTCACCTACAGACCTGATAGGGCCACAATCCAAGAGCTGTGTGCCCAATTGGAGCCAGACCTGATCTCAGCTATCAGTCATCCCACTGGGATCCCCCCTCTTGTGCAAGTCCTATCAGTGCAAATGACTCCTTCCAAGCGACAGTGGCCATGGCAGCAGGGATATCGCAGCCGATGTTCTCAAACATGCTAACCAGAGTGTTGTCTGCCCTGATGAAACACATGCGCTGCTATATCGTTTTGCCCCAGGTGGAGGATTTGGCCACAGTGAAGGCTGACTTCTATGCAATTGGACATATCCCCAGTATCATTGGGGCTATTGATGATACACATATTGCCTTTGCCCCCCCCCCCCCTGGAGAAATGAAAAGGTGTTCAGAAATCGAAAGAGCTTTCATTCTATGAATGTGCAGATAGTGTGCCTGGCGGACCACTATATCTCCCATGTGAATGCAAAGTATCCTGGGTCTGTGCATGAGGCCTTTATCCTGAGGAATATTGGCATCCCATATGTGATGGCTCAACTCCAGAGGCACAGGATGTTGCTAGTAGATGAGCCCATGGTCCCCAAACATTGTCTGTTGGTATATGGGTGTGGGATTGGCCCTCAGGGTCAGTGTGTGGCTAACAGATATCCCTCGATATTTGCAGGTGACTCTGGTTACCCCAACCTTTCATGGCTACACACCCCAGTGAGGAGTACTAGGACAAGAGCAGATGAACGTTACAATGAGACACATGGGCGTACAAGAAGAATTATTGAGCGTACCTTTGGCCTCCTGAAGGCCAGCTTCAGGTGCCTCCATCTGACAGGTGGAACCCTGTGCTACTCACCCAAGAAGGTGTGCCAGATCATTGTGGCATGTTGCATGTTGCACAACCTAGCCTTGAGACGCCAGGTGCCTTTTCTGCAGGAGGATGGGGCTGGAGATGGGCATGTGGCAGCTGTGGAGCCTGTGGACATCGACGAAGAGGAGGCAGAGGATGAGGAGGTGAACAACAGAACAACTATCATACTGCAGTACTTCCAGTGACACACAGGTAAGACACTGTAACTTCACCTTCCATTGCACTTTTGTGTAGGTAATTTTCTCTAGGCAGGCTGCTGTTCCCACTGGTCTGGCCACTTACTGTACCCTTTGACATGTCTATTCATAGATCTATTTGCCCTACTCCGGCTCCTGGTGTATTGACTGCAGCACCTTACAGGTGATACCTATGTATACGTAACTACGGTCTAATTTTAATGTCTGTAGATAAACGAATACATCCTTAAATCATTTGACAGACTCCATTTTTTAAGAGGGTGTTTATTTCAGTGCTGAGAAGTAAATGGGGATGTGCAATGGGCTGGGGTGATGATGGAGGAAAGTCCAGGATAGAGTTCAGTCTATTTGTATCACAGGTGCATTGTCCAAGGGGGCATAGGAAGTGGAGCAATGGCAGTTCAAGGTGGACAGAGTAACAAAGTGGGACACAAGAGTGACAATCAGGAGAGTCTTATTTCCTGGCAGGGGTCTTGGCCGGGGGTCTTGGCAATGTTCTCTGGCTTCTGCCTGGATTTAGGGACCGTTTGCGTGGTAGTTCTCCTTCTGCAGGGGGTGGGGTGCTGGTGGCCTGTTGTTCCTGTGACGGGGCCTCCTGTCCACTAGCGTTGGTGGAGGTGGAGGGCTGATCATCGTTGTGGCTAGTGTCAGGGGCCCATTGGTGTCCCACTGCCTCCCTCATGGTGTTGGCCATGCCAGTCAGCACCCCTGCAATGGTGACCAGGGTAGTGTGGATGTCCCTCAGGTCCTCCCTGATCCCCAGGTACTGCCCCTTCTGCAGCTGCTGGGTCTCCTGCAACTTGGCCAGTATCTGGTCCATCGTCTCCTGGGAATGGTGGTATGCTCCCAGGATGTTGGTGAGTGCCTCGTGGAGAGTCCGTTCCCAAGGCCTGTCCTCCCCTGTCGCACAGCCGTCCTCCCAGCTTCCCTGTTGTCCTGTGCCTCTGCCCCCTGAACTGTGTGCCCACTGCCACTGACCCCAGGTCCCTGATTGTCCTGTGTTTGTGGGGTGTCCTGGGGTCCCTGTTGTGGTGGACACCCTTCTGATTGACGTGTCCTGGGGACAGAGCTATGGGGCCACTGGGTGGGTGATGTGGCGGTGTTTCCTGAGGGGGGAGGCTCTGTGGTGCTATGGTACTGTGGCTGGATAACTGACTGGCCGGAGGTCCCTGATGGGCCTGGTAGGTCATCCTGATCCAGGCGTGCAGAGCTGCTGTCATCACTGTGGGCCTCTTCTGTTGGGGGACTGGATGTTGCTGGCACCTCCTCTCTGATGACCTTGTGTGGGTGACCTGTGGGGATGTAAATGCAGTGTTATAGTTTCTGCGTGTGTCATCTTGTGCATGGGTATGTTGCCTTCTATGGTTGATATTGCCACAGCAGATTGGCCTTAATCTGCTGCACCTGTGATCCGAATAGCTGTGGCTCTACCCGGATGATTTCCTCCACCATGACCCGTAGCTCCTCCTCAGAGAACCTGGGGTGTTTTTGTGGTGCCATGGGTGTAGTGTGAGTGGTGTGTGTGAGGGTGTATGGGGTAATGTTTTGGGGTGTATGCTGTGAGGTGCGTGGATGGCGTTTGGGTGATGATGTTCTGTGGCTCTGGTTCTGTGGGTGTTCTGTTGCTCTGGTTCTGTGGGTGCTCTTGGTGTGTCTCTCTCTCAGTTGTCAATTTCTTTGAGTCGTAAAGGGTTGTGGGTAATGTGGGTGTGTGTTTTATAGTGTGTGGTGTGTGTATGAGTGTCAGGTGTGTGTAGTTTGAATTGTCCAATGTGGTGTTGTTTTGTTTGTGTGTGTGTATTTTGAGCACAACGTTATGTACCACCAATGGTTTGCCGCGTTGAATGTCTGCCGCGGTGATTCGTGGGTCATAATGCTGTGGGTGAAGTTCTGTTGGCGTAACTTTGTGGGTTTTGACAGCGCCAGGTTATCACTGACCTTTGGGACTGTGTGTGTCTGTATAGTGACGTTTTTCTATGTGTGGGTCTTAATACGGGTATTGGTATGGCGGTAAGCAGGACTTACCCCCAATATCATACTGAGGGCCTATGTTCCAACCTACACCATGCATGCAGCTCTTTCATGACCGGTCATCGGACTCTGTGTTACATTAGTATTGTAACTTATGAACTGCAAGCATCAAAATAATTTATGTGACAAAATGAGTAACCCACCGAGCTATCCACATAAAATACAGTTCTATGATCTGCATGTGGTCCCCCTTGGCAGCAGGCAGACTAAACCCCTGCGCTACTTTATGGTGAGTCAAAACTCCCACTAGGAAAACTACGATCTCTCTCCAGCTCAAAAATCACTACTGTTATTTTGACATTTGAACTGTTTCCCGAAAACAGCAGGACCTCTGCAGCTGGTGATTTTAAACCCATGTTATTTCTAACCGCAGCACCCCTCAAGATCAATACCAGGATCTGCTGTACCAGTCCTACTACCCTAATGCTTGTGCTTCACACACTATAGAGTGCTAAATTGAGGAAGTTAGGAGAATTAGTCCTGAGGACCTGGCATATGTTCTTGTCATAGAGGGCAACTTTAATGACATCATGTGTAAAACTATAGACAGACCTTTCAATGTAAAGGGCCCTGGGACTTACGGCATATGGCACAGCAAACATCCGATAGACAAACAATATTTCTTCTTGTAGGTTTATGGTACATTCTCCGGATGGATTATGTTTTCGTCCCAAACTCCAACTCTCACTTAGATGACAATAAGTATCTGGCTAGTTATCTTAGACAACTCTGCACTATTGGTGATGCTGGAGCCACTAGAGACTAAACATATGGGATCTGAAAGACAGATAGTGGCAGAAATACTTGATGTCACAAGCAGCACTTCTTTGAAAACAAAGACTCAGTCAATCAGGCATATTGTTGGGGAAGGCATACCCAAGACAGTTCTGGGAGAAAAAGCTCAACAAGTAATTAGAATAAAACAGCAAAGCTTAGGAAGTTTCCAGAGTTAAAGGAAAAGGTGAGAGAAAAGAAAGGTAACATGAAATACTTCACAATAGAAAAGGCCAATACACTGCTAGTGACAAATAGGTACAAAGTGATTACGCAAGTAATGCAGCTAAACTGCATTACATTAGTGCCTAGAGAAGATTATATGAAGGTGGTAGTAAGGTGTCAAGTGATACTTTATTCGGCTGCGTTGACAACCATAAAAGTGTGCATACAATATATAAAAACAACACAATATAGAATACAAATAATTAAGTATATCTATAAACAGTAGCAGAATCATTATGTAAGTACTAATACAAGATAATGACAGCAGTGGGGAACATGGCGGCCAGCTGAACAGTCCGGGTAGGAGCTCCCAGAGCCCAGGCGGCATGTGCTGGACGGAATGCAAGATGTTCGAGTAAATGAATAAAAAAGTACCTGGTGCAGTCTTGAGGCGGTCCTGGAAAGGTTTCTGGCACATGTATGTCAGCAACCGTGCGATGATCCGGCTGAGTATCCAGCACCCTGCTCACACGAGGAGGTGGACGTCAATCTCTGGGCTGGTGTGTGGGCAGATGCATCTCGGGGCTTGAATCGCAGGAAGCGTTTCCTGGTCTGGGTCGACTTTTGGAGTGCCAGAGTTGCCACCAGAGAATACCTAAAGTTTGGGGGAGTGAGATCTGGGCTTTTGGTGGCCCCACATGCTGAATGGCTGGAAGGGGCTTGGTACATGACACCGACTCAGCTGTGCACAGGCTTTTTTGGCCCCTTCTACCACCTCGACTCGAGCAGGCAGACAACTTAAAGGTACAGACAGGTATCAAAATACTCTGGCGGGGGGTTGGCAAGGCGTGGCACCCCATTGGAACAGCAGGGCTCTGACCCACTGAGAGCTCGATTTAGAAAGGGGGGGGGCAATGTTAGGGCGAAAACTGGTGATAAAGAGCACAGCCCGGATAATTCCACTCCTCCTAGGCCAATAAAAATGGTTAGGAGAAATCGAGGGAGAACAGGTACAAGCCTTTCCCTTGTTTGTAGAGAAGTCCCCACTTGGGGTTCTAGGACCCCCCTATTGAATTATTTTTTCAGTTTTCTCCCCCAGGAGGCTGAAGATCTTGTGGACACTTCTTCTCAGGCAGTGCCGGGGGCTCAGCCCACAAAATGCAGGTCTCAAGAACTACAAAAGAAAGCTGTTTGTCGCATCAAGAAGGAGTTATCATGGTATCAGATCAAACCGAGTCTGTGACTTCGCTTATTACACAGGCTGGAGATGAGTTACCTGTGCCTCTGAAATCCCAGTTTGTGGGCCAGGAAGCCCAAATGGATATGAATAGTCTTCTGTTGTCATTAAAAGAGGATATTAGAGGGAAATTTGAGATCTATGAGCGCAACCAGGAAAAAATCAAGCAAACTTGTGAGATGATGGAAAATAAAATAGTAATATTGATGGAGAGGGTGGGGAATATGGAGTTGCGCTCGAAGAGCTTGATAAACAGGTGATCTCAAATAAACAAGAAATACAGCAACTGAGAACAGGAAAGAAGGCCATACAAGAGAAGCTTGAGGTTTTGGAGAACAATATGAGGAGGAATAATATCAGGTTGTTAAATGTTCGAGAGGGTGAGGAAGGGGATGACATTAAGGGTTTCATAGTAGCATTGATAAAGGAGTCAATCCCAGTGGCGGGATACTTTAATTTGTAGGAAGATATTCAGAGAGTGCATCGGGACCCCATAAAAAAAATCCAGCTAGGAAAAATCAGAGGAAAATTCTGGTTAATTTTGGTTCCTATTCCATTAAGGAGAAGATCTTACTAGAGGCTCTTAAGACAAATAGCTTCTCTAAGGGAGATTGGTCCTTCTGTATTAGATCTGACATCTCTAGGACAACACAAGATAGGCAGTGGGAGTTAGGGAGGTATATGCGGGAGCTCAGGCCAGTGGGGGCAACTGTACAGCTCCAATTTCCAGCCGCACTTAGAATTATGTGGGACAACAAAATGCCCAACATCAGGGACCCAAATGAAGTCCCCGCCTTTTTTGGAGCAAATTAAAGCATCTCGCTAAACATTTTTTTTTCTGATGTTAGGTGTCCGGGGCTGAGTGAGCTCACTAGGGCTAATCCTCCGAATTATCCCAATGAGAAGGTTTAGGTATCACAGAGTTTGGGAACATGTGGGGAAAAAATGATAAAAATTCCTCATTGTGTTTAGTCTTCAACATGAATCATCTAGGGGGTTGGGGGTACAGAATTTTGAGATGTCTAAAATTGGCTTAGTTCAGTTGAAGGTTTTATCCTGGAGTGTGAACGGTCTCAGGGTTAGGGGGCGCTGACAGAAGATTTTTGAATTTCTGAGGTTGGCGGATGAGGAGGTGGTGATCCTCCAGGAGACTCATCTGATACAAGAGGAATGGTGCAGTATTTCAAAGCAGTTATCATGGGTGGATCATTGTGTGAATACCAACCAGCCCTATACTGTTAAAGGGGTTGCAATTTTGTTTACACAATCTTTAAAGGCAGTGTTGGGTAAGGTTATTGTAGACCCTAGAGGGCGGTGGCTGGTGGTAGAAGCAAATGTATATGGGTCCTGGTTAACAATAGAAGGGTATTATGGCCCCAATGTTGATGATTCAGCCCCTTTCTAGGCTCTTTATAACTAGTTATTAGATTTTAAGCACCCAATTCTGCTCGGGGGGACTTTAACGTCCTCTTAGACCCTATTTTGGATAAATCAACTATGAGAAATACAGCGAACACCCCTAAGACAAGAGCTTGGGTAAAGCTGGTAATGGGGAGCTTGGACCTGGTGGATATTTGGAGGTGGAAAGGTAGTAACGGATTAAGATTTACTTTTCACAATAAAACATTTTTTGTAGTGGGCAGGAGTCTTTGCGGAAAAGTGAAGTATGTAGAACGTGCCCTGGAACACTTGTCTGATCACATGGCGGTGAGGCTTCGTCTTTTGCTTGATAAACCAGTTGTAAGTCCCCGGTGTTCGGTAAACCATGTTCTGTTTTTGGAGGAGTGGGCACTAAAACAGGATACCAAGAATTTCTTTGATGTGAACTATGAGTCTACCACTGTCCATATGGTTTGGGATGCTTATAAAGCGCATATAAGCGGTCGGTTGACTACTATGGAAATTTACAGCCATAGAGAAGAGAAAAAGCAGATAAAACATTTGGAGTTGGCGATACAGAACTTACAATATAAAGCACATGGGCTAGCTGATCAGCAGATATTAATACTGCAGGATCAGATAAGGAGAGCTAAAGCTGACTTAGATATTTTATTTGAGACAAAGATTAGAAGGAAATGGGAGAGTAGTAGGTTTGCCCAATATAAATATGGGGAAGGGTGTGATAAGTTTTTGGCCTGGACAGCAAAAGTAGAGCAAACTAGGAATAGACTTACATCAATTATGGATAAAGACAGATTTTCTGGATAAATGTCCAATTCCCTGTCTAGAAGAAGATTTAAGACACAATCTGAGAGTTAAGATAAATATAAGGGAATTGAATGAGGCTATTTTGAGTTTAAAAAGGGGTAAGGCACCTGGACCTGATAGCTTACATAATGAGCTTTGTATTTTACTTAAGGATGAACTAACCCCAATTTTGTTGGAATTAGTCAATAATATCTTTGTTGTGGGTGGAGTTCTGCCAAAATCTTGGGATGAGCTATTATTACCTTAAATTTGAAACCAGATAAGAATCCATCCTATTGTGAGTCTTACAGGCCAATTTCATTAGTAAACTCAGATTCTTCACACACATACTATCTAATAGATTAGTCGGTGGTTGCCCCACTGGTCCATGAGGACCTGAAAGGATTTATTAAAGCTAGACAGCTCTTTGAGTTAATGCATGACTTATTAGGTGCTAATGACTTGGCTACTCAGGAGAATTGACCTTTGGCGGTGCTTACCTTTGACGGGTGAGCTGGTCTTTTTTGTATATGGTTATTGATCTTTACAAGTTTGGAGACACCTTTTCTAGAGCAATAAGGTCATTATATAAGAATACTGTGGCTAGACTGTTAATTAATGGTAATCTCTTCCAGCAAGTTAGAATTGGACGGTGCACTCACCAAGGCTGTCCACTCTCTCCTTTGCTGTTTCATCTTTATATTGAGCCTCTTTTTCATTACCAAACATTTTATCATCTTTGAGGGCATTTGGAAGGGTGTCAGGGTATCTAGTAAACCAACAAAAAACAGAGAAATTGTGCTGGAATATTATTCATAGTAGTCTGTTGATTAAAAATGAAATATGGTATTTGGGGGTGCAGGTTATGGCCAATCTGGATGATGTTCCCTGGGTTAATTTTAACAAGGCATTGTTCGTCACTAAGAAACTTTTAAGAGTGTGGGTGGGTCTTTCTCTGTCTCTTATTGGGAGGTCGAACTTTTTGAAAATGATTATTTTACCCAAGTTTACGTTTCTGTTTAATGTGATCCCCTTAGAATTTAGACAGGTCTGGTTTTAAAAGTTACAAGGGGATCTAACTTCATTTGTTTGAGCAGCGAGAGGGGCTCGCATAGCATGGAAGAAATTATGTAAGAGGAAGAGAAATGGAGGAATAGCGAGTCTAGACCTTTATAAGTACTATTTAGCTTTTCAGGTGAAAAATGTGAGAAGACTTTTGAATGAGAGTTCTAGTTTTACCCCTATATTTAGGGCTATGACTAGCCATCTTCAGAAAGCAGGGGAGCGTTTTCTATTTAAATTCGGCCATCCAAAGATTTTTAAGAAGATAATGCTCAGTGTTTGGGGACGGCTTGCAGGGTATGGTTTCAGGTCCGGAAGCTAATAGGAATACCTCACTTTAGTAATCTGGCTCCCGTTTGGGGATCACCGGGTACCCTGGAATTTTAGCAGGACAAATTATCTCTTCACTTAAAGGAGAGGGGGTTGGTGAAGTGGGGTCCATTTTTGGAGAACCATGCTTTGCTGTCCTGGTCAGCATTTAGTGAGCAATTAGGAGGTGCCCTTTCAAAATTTAAGTATCACCAAATGGCAAGTTGGGAAAGTACATTACCGAAGGAAGGGCGAGGGCAAGAGGAGAACATTTGGGAAGAGAGATTGTTACAGAGACATATCCCTCGCAAAGAGGTTGCTCTATGGTATTGGATATTGATATATGCTGGGGAGGAATCCCCTTCTTTGCCAGAGAAGAAGTAGGGAAAAGACTTACCGTTACAGGACATTACTACCCTCTGGCAAGTATCAATATCTACGCTATGGGGTTTGGTGGAATCTGCATCTGTAAAGAAACATCATTTGTTCACCTTGCATAGGGTATATTGGACGTCGAAGAAGTTGACTGCTTTGAGGAGACTTAAGAAGAATTGTCCCCGTTGTAGCAAGGAGGGAGCAGATGACATTCATATATTTTGGCAGTGCCCAATGCGTCATCAGTTTTAGCAGGATGTAGGTAAGGAAATCAAGCAGGCAATAAGTGCGGAGACTATGGTAAGCCTGCCACTGGTAATATTTGGGGTACTTGGTGGAGTAGAGCCGAAAGGTACAGCACTATCAAAAATCTTTGTTATTTGTGTTAATTCTCTTGGTGCAGTGGGAGATCTTCCTAAAATGGATACTCCCTTTTCCCCGGCAGTACATGAATGGAAGAGCTCAGTTACCAATTTGTGTTGTCTGGAACAAAGTTTCTTATCGAAGAAAAGGGATAGATTCTGGGCACTCAGGAAAAGAGCCATGCAACTCCAGATGGGCCATGTTAGGGTTGTCCAATGATTGAGAGCTTTACAAGTCCTTCCTCAGGAGCTATATTGACTCTTTTAGTGGAATTGAGGTATTGGTTATGGCCCTGCTTTGTGTGGCTTGGGAGCAGAGGAGTCTCTACCGAACCTTCTTTCGACCTGGTGGTACTGGTCTGAGATCTGGCCTAGCTCCATTGTTGCGGATTCACAACGAGTACAAACAAAAAAAGATCATGAAAGCTGTACCTATCCCCACAATCAACTCTTCCTAGTCCGCAGACAGTATGTGATGAAATTTAACATAGCATAACACAACTCAGGAGTACCTAATTGTTGTATGTGGGAAAAAACACCTTCTTATGGGACCTGGTCAAGAAACACATAAAAGAGGAATGGGAAAATGTTTCCTGTTAGTAGTGTCGAGTCCACAGAAAAGAATAAAGTGCAGCGTGCTCTGTTTAAATTTACCATCACATGTACATGTGGGGAGGGAGAAAAAACATGATAATTGAAAAGGGAACATCACTAAACAAGCGTTTGCAATCAATAGGTCTCACATTTGCTTGAGTTAGAGATATTGGCACTGTAAATTCATAACTGGACTTTTCTTGCCACATAAAGTGGTCAACAGTGCCTCATAATTTCTTCTTTTCCTGACATATAATTCCTGTGGCCCTGCATATAACTAAGGGCCAGATGTAGGTAGGAAAAAAATAGCGAGTCAGAAATTGCGAGTCTTTGCGACTCGCAATTTCCGACTCGCAAACAGGTATCCAGCAAGAAGAAGCGACTTCATTTTGCGACTCGCAAATGAAGTCGCACCGCAGATTGCGAGTCCACAAAAAGCGACCTCGCTAAAAACGAACATGCAAATTGCGAGCGGGTGTCGCAAATTGCGACTGTGCCGCAAATTGCATGCAAGTGCAGCAGAACACTCTGGAAAACACTTCCTGGCTCTTGATGATGACATCACAGCCAGGAAGTTTACTAATACACCTGGGAGGAGGGAGGACCACACCCATTTCCAACTGCTGAACAGCCAACAGGAGGAACAGCAGCAACAATGGAGGAATCAGCCAGAAAGAGGAAGATCAAAATCTCTGAAAAAGAACTGGAGGTGCTGACGGATGAATGCTGCCAGCACCATGATCAACTCTTTGGAAGAGCAGCCCTCAGTGTGCCTGAGCTGGAGAAAAGGAGGATTTGGACTGAAATCCAAGAGAAGGTGAATTCAATGGGGGTGAGCCACAGGAGCATTGATGAACTTAAAAAAAGATGGTATGACCTGTGCTCCCGGACCAAGGAGAGGGTGGCAGAGCGCCTCCGGGAGATGAGGGGCACTGTAGGAGGCCCATCTACCGTACCACCACCCACACCCTTGGAGGAAAGAGTGCAAGAGACCCTGGAGCCAGAGGCAGTGTCTGGAATAGGAAAGCTGGACATGTCAGCGCCTGGACCATCAACCAGTGAGTACCATGAAACATGCATGCACAACCAAAATAGCTCCATTTCAGAGTAGCAACCACCAGAATGGTGCATTATGGGCAATGTAGTCAAGTAGGCAGCTGATAGGCAACAGTTTATTAGGAAGCATACAACAGATGGTAGATACTGACAGTGTGTTCCCTATGCCCCACAGGTCTCCCACAAGACACCTCCTCCAGCCACACCGTCCAGGGGTCAGAGGTCAGCCACCAGGCAGCACAGGACCCAGGAGCAGCCACCACAGGGATCTGCACCTCCCAACCACAGTCCCCTCCAGATGCACCAGTGGCCATAGTGGAGATAGACCCAGCACCCCGTCCTAGCCACAGTGCCAGCCAACAGGACACAGATGCACCACCGCGTCGCAGGTGACGTGTCCTTGTCCCTACAGTGTCACAGGGAGATGTAGGGGACGCCTCCATGTCCGCCGCCGAGGCTGCACTCATCGAAGGTCAGCGCCTGCAGACAAGGCAAATGAGACTGATTTCAGGGGCCATGCGGCGAATGGAAAGGAATCAGACAACAGGGCTGGCACAGGTCCACACAGAGCTACAACACCTGAACAGTAATGTAAGTGACCTTGCGCTCTCCATCCGACAATTAGTGGCTGAACTTGTGACAGAGAGAGAGGGTGCAAGGCGCCGTGACCGGCAACTAATCCACCGACTAGACCGCATGGCTGCCTCCATCGTCCGCCTGGCTGTAAATACTATAGGGCTGTCACGCCTACAGGTGGACATGGGCCACTTTGCCAGCGATGTGGCTCGCGGCCTGGGATGCATAAGCCACGCGGTGGACATGATGGAGGCACGACAGGTGGCTAGGGGCGCGGCAGACACTCCGCAAGACAGTGAGGAGGGCTCTACTATAAGTAGTGCATCTGCCACAGACACCAGGGTGTTGCGTAGTGGAAGTGCACGTCAGGGATCTGCAGACGCACCAGGCACCAGCCATGCTGGGCGTCCCAGGCGTAGGATGTGAGCTATGCACTGACAAACAATGGAGGCACATGAGGTTAATGTGTCCTCATAGCAGGTGGAATTTTACAGCCCCTGATCAATAGTTCATTTCAATAGTTTTTTTGGTTCACATCATTAAAGTTCTTGTTTGTTCCACTTCACACCTGGGCTCTTTGTGTGTGACATTCGTGTGTGTGGTGACAGTTACCACGTACCTTCCAAAGTATTGGTTTGCAATGTGGTCCCGTCTCTGTCTGCCTTGATTTGCAATGCTTCTATCCCCATGATGGTGATGTGGTAGCTCTTGCTCGTCATCTTCCGAATCTGGGTCTTCTGGGGTGAGATGTAGACCACGTCTGGTAGCAATGTTGTACAGTATAGCGCATGCGCCAACGATCTTGAATGCTGTTATTGGGGCATACTGGAGGGCACCTCCACTTCTGTGGAGGCATCTGAATCTTGCCTTTAACAGCCCAAAGGTCCTCTCTATAATATTTCGGGTACTCCTATGTGCACTGTTGTATCGCCTCTCTGTCTCATTGCTGGGTGTTAAGTACGGGGTAAGTATCCATGGTCGTAGTGCATATGCACTGTCACCTGTTTGGCACAAAAGGAACAATGTTAGCTGGGCATAGATGGGTTCCACATTGACCTGTGTGTATGTCTGCAAGGTGTATCCAGCTATACCGAGGATATATCCGTCTCCAAACTCCCCACGTTCTAGGCGTTGGTGTATCCCACTGTGCCTGAAAATGTAGGAGTCATGTGTACTCCCTGGAAATTTGGCTACCATGTCAGTTATAACATAATGGGCGTCACATACCACCTGGATGATCAGTGAGTGGGTACATTTCCGGTTGCGGAACAGATATTCCAGATTTGCAGGAGGGCATATTTGTATATGTGTCCAGTCTACACACCCTATTACATAAGGGAAGTTGGCAATCCTGTAGAATAGAATTCCAACTTGGTGCTGTTGATTTCTGCCTCATTCCTGGGTAGGTATATGTATCTGGACATGTGTGTGTGTGTATGGCATCAAGGAATGCTCTGAAGAACTGTGAGAGTGCGCTTTGAGATACCCCACCTGTCACTGCAATCACCCCCTGATAGGTACCCAAGGCCAAGAGATGCAGTGAGCATAGCACTTGCACATGTGTGGGGATGGCGCTGCCGCGCACAGTTTGGCATTGAAGCTGTGGATTGAGTAGATCTATTAATTCTAATATTGCTGCACTGCTGAGTCTGTATTTATCATATATCTCCTCCTCAGTTTGTTGGAAAAGTGTCTGTCTGGTTCTGTATATCTTCTCCTGTCTCTGGCTCCTCCTCCTCATCTGCTGTGCGGCGTGGGCACTCCTCCTCCTTGCTGTCACATATATCTCCGCCATCTTGAGTGACCCAGGTGCCTTCTGGGTCTCCTTTTATACTTTGGTTCTGGTTACCACCTGCTCTGAGTTAGTGGTAAATTGGAAGTGCAAAATGGGCTTTTTGCGACTAGTCGCAATTTGCGATTGGCTATTTCATATGGTTTGCGACTCGCAAATTGCGACTTCCTATTTGCGGGCCGCAAAATGGGGTCGCAATTTTTGCGAGTCGGTAATGGCTTGCGGTGCAATTTGCGATTCGGAAATTGGGTTTTTGCATCCCATTTCCGATTTTGCAGGGTCGCAAATTGCGATTCGGGCCATTTGCGACTCGCAAAATTTTGCTACATCTGGCCCTATATCACTTCCATTTACATTCTTCCTCTGTTTGCAGCAAAACATTAAAATGTTGCCACTTGGCATTCTGATTTGCTTGCCATGCTAATTCCGAAATAATTTCACCACCCCACCATCAGAGTTACTGGCTGCCTGACACAGTTCCCGAAAAAAAACACAAGACAGCCACAGATGAGAAATAAGCTAGAAGGCTCACCCAAACATGTCAAGAGTGTTTTAACAATCATAGTGTAATAAGGACGTTAAGTTGGCCTAAATCATCGTAATAATTGTAATAAGGAGAGATTATTAAAACATCTACAATTATCATGTAAACCTTTATCAGAAATAAACTTTTGGCATTAGACTGTAATGTTCAAAACAGCCCCTAGAAGGCACCATAACAAAAGATATCATATGTAAGAAACATGGTCATGTAACCAGGTTGTTAGCCAATAGAGGGCATAACCCCATGAAAAAAACAGGAGAAAGTAATGCCGTGTAACCATATACTTAGCCCCTTGAGAGCGTATCGCATTACACATTTTCATGGGTAGCAGACCTATAGCAATAATATTAAAAGCAAGGCCCTTAAAATACAAGCTATTCCCAGCTATAAAACAAAAGTTCCAGCCATGAGAGCACTTAAAACGACGGTTATTATTTTGGGGTTTCCACTAACCTAGTGTGGGGACCCAGAGATGACCTAGACAGAAAGAGTGTGTTGTGCGAACATTTTGTTGCTAGTCCCATTGTCCTAGGATCACCACAGGCTGAGTTATGAGCAACGTTTTGTAAAAGTAATGCCCGGCAAAGCATTATGAGGCGAGTTTCCCAAGTGCAGTGAAAATTGTAATATCGGCTCTCCTGCTGTGCCGGGAGAGCCGCCTTTACTTTGAGGATGTCTGTTTTACGTAAAGCATTTACCAATTTCAAATGTTTTAAAAGGAGAGCCACAAGAAATTACTCTGATTAGGTAACTGTGAACAATGTGACCAGTGCTCCAGTACCGCTGATTGAGTTCAAGCAGTTGTGCCTGTGAGCGATGTGAGCGAAAAAAAATAGCTTGTCCATGCTGAAGTATATAGGAAATTGTGCAATAATCCATGTAACAGGGGCAGTTTGCAAGGCAAGACAAAAACAGCCTTAAGGCAGGACAAACGTAAATCATTTACCAATGTCATCAAGTGATTTTTGGAAGGCAAGCCCAGGAACTAATGAAAGTGATGGGCTTGAGATGGACGTGGTTAAAAGCCTACTTACAACACGTCAAAGTGCTCGCGCTCGACCTAAAATGTTGGTAAGCATCTTGAAGTGAGCAGCAGCAAATATGTCACTTCAGACATGTGCATATGCAGTTTATGCAACACAGGCAATGCTGAAGGATTTCCAGTCCCGGTGTGATTTCTTAGAAGGGGATGGGGGGGGGGGGCAAAGAACCAACAGCAATTTTAGGAAGCATGGAGTTGGAAAAATTTGTATCCAACTTTATGTTTGAATGCCTATGGTCAGCATCAACAGCAGCGGGGCTTTATTAGAGCTAGAAGGTCACTTGGGTTGAAGCTGTGGAAGTTAGAATCCAAAGGAAGAACCTTAATGCAGAAGGTTCTGTTTTATGGACAGAAACTGTTTGGAGAAGAGCTCAATGACTCAGTAAAAAGGCAACAGAATTAAAGAAAATTATGCAACCATTTAGACCTTTTTCTGTAAAGAAATCTTTTTTCCAGAGAAAATTGACGCAAGCAGTGCAGAACTCAAGTCCCTTTTGGGGCTGAACACCAGGTCGGGAGTTGGGCACCAAGATAAAACCCGACAACAATAGCCCTAACTCCAAAGTCATGACTGTCAACAACTGATGGTGGGGAAAAGACGTCTTGCTTTCTACAAATGAATGGAAGTCCCAGGTGAAGCACGAATGGGTTCTGTCAGTCATAAGAAATAGCTGTTTTATAGAACTCGAAGAACAACCTCAGCAACCATTCCAGATAATCCCCATACCAAAGGATATCATAAAGAAAGGGTACCTTAAAAGGAGTAGAACTGTTTTATTGAAAGGAGCAGTATCAGAACTATCCTTCCTAGAAAGAAATTAAGGTATCTATTCTATCTTGTTCCTAGTGCCAAAACCAGACATGTCTTTTCGAGCAGTCATGGATCTAAAAAGAAAATATTTTTTTATACAGAAGATTCCATTCAGAATGTTGAACCTTTGGGAAGTAATTACTGATGGTGTTGGAAGGCGATCTGTTGATAACCCTGGATCTTCAGGACGCATACTTCCATGTGTTAAAACACACTTTGCAAGTCAACTCTTCTGCTTTTTTGCATGTTCAGGGAGGCATTACCAGTGTTGACCTCTGGAATTTGGTTTGATGTCTTTGCCAAGTGTTTCACAAAGGTATTGGCAGAAACTGCCATATATTTGTAGGTATGCAGATGCTGCCTTACCTGGACGAATAACTAAATGTTCTCTCTTCTCTTTCTAAAGCGAAACTCAATATGGAAAAGGCTGTCGGTTTCCTCAACTACATGGCATTCCTCCTCAACCTAAAGAAATCTCAGTTGGTGCCAGCACAACAGAGACTGTTTATCAATCAATCAATCACTTGTTAAGCGCACTACTCACCCGATAGGGTCTCAAGGCGCTAGGGGGAGGGGAGGAAGGGGGTTGCTACTGCTCGAATAGCCAGGTCTTGAGACATTTCTTGAAGGTCAGGAGGTCCTGGGTCAGACGTAGGTTGACGGGGGAAGTTCCAGGTTTTAGCAGCGAGGTGGGAGAAGGATCTGCCGCCGGTTGTGGTACGGTGGATGCGGGGGGTGGTGGCGAGGTTGGCAGAGCTTAGCTGGCGGGTGGGAACGTGGGAGCTGAGACGCTCATTGAGGTAGGCAGGGACTGCGTCATGGAGAGCCTTGTGAGCGTGGATCAGGAGTTTGAAGATGACCCTCTTGCTGATGGGTAGCCAGAGAAGGTCTCTGAGGTGGGCTGAAATGTGTTCGTGGCGTGGGAGGTTAAGGATGAGGCGTGCGGAGGCGTTCTGCATGCACTGAAGTTTCCTCTGGAGCTTGGCTGTTGTTCCCGCGTAGAGTGCGTTGCGTAGTCCAGTCCGCTGCTGACGAGGACGTGGGTGACCGTTCTTCTGGTTTCGATGGGGATCCATCGGAAGGTCTTACGAAGCATGCAGTGGGTGTTGAAACGAGGATGAGATGGCATTGACTTGCTGGGTCATGGTGAGCGATGAATCCAGTATGAAGCCGATGTTGTGTGCATGGGTGGTGGGAGTAGGAGTGGTCGCTAATGTGGAAGGCCACCAGGAGTCGTCCCATGCTGATCGGTTGTAGCCAAGGATCTCAGTCTTATCCGAGTTCAGTTTGAGGCGGCTTATCTCCATCGAGATTGCGATGGCATGATGTCCGTTGTGGAGATTGGTCTTGGCGGTGGCAGGGTCTTTCATGAGTTTAGGATCAGTTGGGTGTCGTCCGCGTAGGAGATGATGCTGAGGCCGTGGGATCGGACAATGTTGGCGAGCAGGCCATGTAGATGTTAAAAAGGGTGGGGTTGAGAGAGGGTCCTTGGGGGACTCTGCAGATGGTCTTGGTGGCTTTTGACAGAAACGGAGGGAGACAACCTCTCTGAGTTCTGCCAGAGAGGAAGGATGTGATCAAGTCCAGGGCCTTGTGGCGGATTCCGGTGTCGTGGAGGCATGTGCGAAGTGTGTTGTGACAGACGGTATCGAAGACTGCTGAGAGGTCAGGGAGGATGAGGGCAACGGTTTTACCTTTGTCGAGCATGATCCTGATGTCGTCGGTAGCAGCGATGAGAGTAGTCTCAGTGCTGTGGTTTTTGCGGAAGCTGGATTGGGAGATGTCGAGCAAGCTGTTGTTCTCCAGGAAGCATGATAGTTGGCTGTTGACTATCTTCTCGATGACCTTCGCTGGGAAGGGGAGAAGGGAGATGGGCCGGTAATTCTTGAGGTCTTCGGGGTCTGCCTTGGGTTTTTGGAGCAGGGCGTTGAATTCGGCGTGTTTCCAGCTCTCCGGGAAGGTGGCGGTCTCGAAGGAGCTGTTGATGATAGTACGGAGTTGGGGGGCGATGATTTGGCTGGCTTTGTTGAAGACCTGGTGAGAGCAGGGGTCGGTGGGTGATCCGGAGTGGATGGTGCTTATGTTCTTGGTGTTGTCCTCGTTGTTGGTGTGGGTCCAGGCGCTCAGGAGGTTGGTGTGGTTGGGGTTAGTGTTGGACGCAGTGGTCGTGGGGATCGGGGAGACGAAGCTGCCGTGGATGTCTGTGATCTTGTGGTGAAAAAAGGTGGCCAGGAAGTCGCAGAGGTCTTGCGAGGGGGGGGTCAATGGAGCAGGACTTGGGGTTGGCGAGTTCTTTGATGATGTTGAAGAGCTCATTGCTTTCATGTGCGTTGTTGTCGATTCGCTCTTTGTAGAATTATCTTTTGGTGGTCCAGATGAGCTGGTGATGCTTGCGGATGGCTGTCTCGGGGGCGGCGTGGTTGCTCTTTGTTTGTTCGTGGCGCCATAGCTTCTCGATTTTCCGGCACTCCCGCTTGGAGGCCTGAAGGTCGGCGGTGAACCAGGGTGCTTTCTTGCTGGTGTGGGTGTTGGGTGGTTTCCTAAGTGGAGCGAAGGTGTTTACGCAGTCATCTAGCCATTGCTTAAGGTCGAGGGCGGCGGTGTTGGGGTCGCTGGTGTTGGGTGGTGGGGCGTGGGCGAGGTTGGAGATCAGCTGGTCCTTTGAGATCTTGTTCCAGCTGCGGCAAGGGATCCGTTGGGTGTGGTGGTGGGTTTCTGGAAGGAGAAGTACCTTTATTTTTAGTAACTCTGAGTATTGTGATTCTTATGATATAGTGCTATATGATATATAAGTGGTATAGTAGGAGCTTTGCATGTCTCCTAGTTCAGCCTAAGCTGCTCTGCTATAGCTACCTCTATCAGCCTAAGCTAGAACACTACTAATCTACTAATAAGGGATAACTGGACCTCGCACAAGGTGCAGGTAGCATCAAGTACCCGGTATAAGCCAGGCCAGCCTCCTACACCCACCTTTCCAGCCTCCTAAAAGGCCGTCATGCCCTTACAAGTGTGATGTGCACTTCCCAAAACCCAACTCAATGGGGGAGGAGTCCGTTGTAGAGAAGTTGGCACATACACTGGCAGATAAGTTGGTTAAGCCACATTTATTTCGGGAGCTGTAGGGAAAAGTGAACGCTCCCTGGGTGGTGAAGCAGTACCTGACTCACCACAGAATGTTCTCCTCTTCAAACATAATCATATGGAATCTGACAGATGTCATATTCCATAACAAAACCTGCGTGAGGCACAGGAACATTACATCAAAGTCACAAGAAGAGCATGCAGTGAGGGCAGGAATGAATCTAACAAACCGGGTCTGGCGAGGGGGTTCTTTTGCACTGGAGCGGGCCTCCTGTTAATTGGCTGCCCGCAGTGCCCATGCCTAGCACCGGGCCTGCTACAGTCTGAGTTAGATAAGTAAATCATTCTCTCCTCAAATATGTTGACGGTTTGTCTATGCCTTTCTTATTTTCAGGAAAGGCATGTAAATAAATTACTTTCTAGGAGGCAGATAAAGAGTTTTGTTTGGTGGTGGGTACTTGAATGGCTAGATCACCAGGCAAACTATTGCACCAACCTTTGAAATAACTAGTAAATGTATTATCAGTCACAAAAAAGATGATGGGGAGTGCTTGCAAAAAGTCAAATCACAGTCAGTTGTTCAGGGTAGCATTGTAACCCGTTCTATTGCTCATCATTATGGTGACCAGATGTCCTGGATTTTCCTGGACAGTCCTGTTTCACAGAGGTCTGCCCCAGTGACCCATTGCTTTAATTAATTTTACATACATGTCCGCAAGTGGCTAAAAGTATGCCCAGATTTGGGTCCACTGGAACAAAGCCACACTGAATGGAGAGCCCCAGTCAGAGTGAAACTGGTCTTGAGTTGCTTGTGTTCTGGTTCTGAGAGGACTTGGCTCAGCAGTTCGAGCTAGGCTGTTTATATTGAAAGAGGGTCAGAACTGATTTTCACATGGCTGGGTGTATCTGAGATGTTATGGTGGGCAAAATAGCAATGAGGTGGGTCGGTATGATCAAGCCACAGGGAGCATAATTACTACGGTAACATTGTATTGTAGTCACGTTTATATAGCACACATGGCACAGTGTTAAACTGCTGCATGGCCACTTACATGCTACTCTGGAAGCAAAGGATAGTGTTTAATAATAAGTTATTGTTAGGTTGTAAAGAAAGAAAGTTTGTGAAATAAGATGTTGTCCATTGGCAGAACTACCATAAAGAGATTAAGGGAGATGGGAATGCAATTTAAAGTAGGCCATACTCCATGAAATTTGACATGCAGAACATGGAAGGTAAGAAGAGGGTCCTTAAAAAGAAGTAAAGGAGAAGGAACAATTCAAATTTTAAAGTTAGGGTCAGTTTTGTTTCATGCATGGTTTTAATAATATAATGGGAAGATGGTTTTTGAGATAGTCTCAGGCTGTTAAACAACAGAAAGAAAGTGAGGTCTCAATGAGATTGATATCTCACTGAGTATTTGAAGCAGAACATTAGTTAAACCTGAGCTATCATGCTGCTGTCTAAACTTATCGTATGCAACTTATACATTTTGTCTTGCAGAAGTTGCATTAACACCTGTAAAATATTTCTGCAAAAGGAGCATTAGCCTGCTGTGCTATCCTACATAATCTGTGCTCTGAAAACCCACCTGCAGCTACTGGATTAAGTTACCTGACCCCTATTTGCTAGGCTAGAACACTGGGCTCTCATATTACTTCCATCTAGCACATCTTCTTCTCTTGGTACCCAAAGATATCTATCTGCCAGAGAGGATATGGTGTGCATGTGATAACACAGGCATATTGGCTACTGCCGAGAGCCTTTTAATAGATAGCTGTCCCAGCACTAGCTGTCACACTTATCTGAGCACTCTCTTCTGCTAGTGCAGATTGCCCATCTGCTGATTTACCAGTTCCCTTTAAAAGCTCAGTATAAACCTCAGGGGTCGCTGCCAGCCATGTGCTTTAGTCCAGGAGTTCTCAACCTTTTGACTTCTGTGGACACCCAATGAATCACTATTGGAAGCCGAGGACCCCCACCTCACCAATTTCCATGACTTGAACCTCAAACAGTAAACAAAAAAATTGAAACAAGTATACATCTAACAAACACACAAATTCAGAAATGTGTCATTTAGTTCACAAACAAATCAACATTTTAATTTTAAAGGGAAAGTTGAAGCTTTTCAAAATGTACTTTTTTAAAAGATGAAGTGATGTGCTAGACTCTAGCAAACTACTTTATCATTTCAGCTCTAATGCATGCTCTGTTTTTGTTGGTGCATACTAATGCTTCAATTGAGGCCACAAATTGTCCCTACTAAATTCTGTTTGCTTTCACTGATTCGAGGAATCAAGATAATGATACCAACTCACATTTTAGCCTCCAATTAACTCTAGATTTGGGGTGTGCTTGTTGACATGGCCACAAATCCCCTTTCTGTGCTGGATGATTGCCACATTTTGTTTAAAATGTATTATGCACCATTGCATACAATTATGCAATATCTGGTTTAAAAGTTAACTCGGATAATGTTGTCTAACATTTGGAAATGTTTCTATTTGGTACAGTTGAATAATTTACTATATTGAGTGAATCTTTAAACAGATCATTAGTAAATGTGAAGACTAAAGTAGTGCAGGGGTTTGATCTCCCTGCTGCAAATGGGGTGTACCATGTAGATCATAGAACTGTATTTTATGTGGATAGCTCAGTTGGTTGCTACTTTTGTCACAGCCTTTTGATACTTGCAGTTCATAAATTACAAAAACTAATGTAACACAGAGTCCGATGACTGGTCATGAAAGAGCTGCAGGCATGGTGTAGGTTGAAGAATGAGTACCATCTCACCATCAGAATGTGCTGATGACAGTGCCATGAGTGATGCAAAACACAATTCATTGTTATGCATACTTTAAATTGCATTTTTCGGAGGGAGTGATATCACTGTATTTTAAACTATGCATGAGAGGTTTTGTGTATAGCTCACACGCTGATTTCATTTTCTTCAAGGCACTCCCAAATGTGGCAGTCAGGTGAAGCAAAGTGATTTGCCTAGCATTTCACAACTTGGGCCAGTGGGAAAACCAATATTTTATCTCATAAGATGTAATTCAGTCTCATCTATCAAAACTCTCGAAACTACATTAGGGGGTTGAAAGAGTGAGGAGAATAGATTTGCTTTATGAGAATTTTGCGATTTACCTTTAGAGGTGGCTCTTCTTTAGAACGTATGCTGCTTAGGCACAAAAAGGTATCTTTACACTACACTAAAAAAACCAGAAGAATTGTGAATATCTTTTGCTAATACCTGACCCAGAGCTTTCTTCTCTGCTTTATCGTTGTAGGAGGCTGGCCTGTTTTCTAGTGGGTACCACAGGTACTTACACCTTAAACCAGGTCCAGTTATCCCTTATTAGTGAAATGTAGTCAGTGTCTAGAAGCCAGGCTGTCTAGAGTTGGCTGTAAGCAGAGCAACCAACCCTGAGCTAGGAGACATGCAAAGATCTTGCATTACCACTGTAGTTACACAGTACTAATACACAAGAAAAGACAATTCTCAGTGTTACCAAAAATAAAGGTACTTTATTTTATTGACACAAGGCCAAAAATATCTTAGAGGCTATACTTCCTTAGGAGGTAAGTATTACACATAAAATATACACTAATAACCAAAATCAGGTAGGTACACAGCCATAAAATAGTGCAAATAGTGAAAATCATAATAGGTTGTAATGGGCTTAGGGGGAACACAAACCGTATACTAAAATAGTGGAATGTGAAATCGGTTTCCCACCTAGGCAAGTGTAGTGTGTAGAGGGGGGAGTGTAAGAAATCCCCAAAGGTAAGTAAAATTCCCCACCCCAGAGTCCAGGAAAGCAGACGTAAAACACAGCAAGTTTCCTAAAACACACGAGAAGTCGTGATTGAAGAAAATGCAAGAACCGGAAGAGACTGCAAGACACCAGTGATGGATTCCTGGACCTGAAGACCTGTGGAAAAAGAAGGCCAAGTCCAAGAAGCACTAAAGAGTTCAGGGAGAACAGGAGCCCCCACTAACCGGGATGAAGGTGCAAAAGAGGAACCACTGGTGAGAAGACAAAGTCAGTATTACACCATAGAAGACAGATACAGGTTCCTGGTTGGTGCAGAAGATGTTCCACGCCAGATGGATGAATGCAGTCTGGTTTATGTTGCGGGATTCTGCCAACAAGCCTTGGTAAATGCAAAACTTGCATTTCATGAAAAATGATGCTGCCTGGGCCCAGGAAGGACCAGGTCGACTCTACCCAGGAGGGTGAGACAGAGGGGGCTCTCAGCAACTCAGAGAGCCCTCAGAATACCAGGCAGCGTGCACAGGAGTTCCACAGCACGAGGACAAAGGAGTTGCAAATGGCGGTTGTTGCAGCACTACACAAAGGGTTGCCACACCGCCGGGGAACAACTCACGGAGCTGAGTGTTGCAGGATTGAGTGCTGGCAACCTGGGCTACGTTGTGCACCCAGGATTTCTTGGAGAAGTGCACAGAAGTCCTAGGAGGAGCAAAACACTTGGTGCACAGGGGTACTGTCTGGCATGGGGAGGCAAGCTCCTACCTCCACCAAATTTGGACAGCTGGACCTTTGGACAGCCAGGATAACATTGGTCCACCACCTGTGTTCCAAGTTCCAAGCTCGTTGTCGGGAGAGGGGAACCAGAATACCGGTCGTCTCTGCAGAGAGGTGCCTGCTGAAGCATGGAAGTAACTCTGTCACTCCACAGGAGATTACTTCTGTTCTTCTGGTGCAAGATGAAGACAGACAGTCCTTGGAGCGTGCACACCATGGAAAGTGTTGCAACTGATGGAAGGAGCTGAAGTTACAGCGTTGCTGTAGCCTTCTTGGATATTTTGTTGTAGTTGTAGATTTCCTGGAGCAGTTCTGCTGTTGATCTGACGGTAGAAGATGAAGTAAAGGATGCAGATGTTTCCTGCTGGAGTCCTGCAAAACCGAATCTGAGGAAACACCCACAGGAGAGACCCTAAATAGCCCTGAGGGAGGTATTGGTCACCTAACCAGGTATGGACCCCATAGGGGGTCTCTGGCCACTCAGATGCTCCCAGAGTTCCCTGACCATCCTGAAAAGAAGATGGCAGAACCCAGGGACACTCTGGAGGAGCTCTCTCCCCTTTCCTTTGTCCAGTTTCGTGCCAGAGCAGGGACTGGGGGGTCCCTGCACCGGTGTAGTCTGGATTATGCAAGGAGGGCACCATCTGTGCCCTTCAAAGCACTTCTAGAGGCTCTGGGAGGAAACCCCTCCCATGCCTGTAACACCTATTTCCAAATGGAGAGGGTGTAACACCCCTCTCGTAAAGGAAATGCATTGTTATGCCTTCCTGAGATTGAGCTGCTCAAGCCCCAGGAGGGCAGAAGCCTGTCTGTGAGGTGTCAGCAGCTGGGGCTGCAGTGAAAACCTCAGAAAGCTGGTATGGCAGTACTGAGGGTCCATGGTTCAGCCCCCAGGGTGCATGGAATTGGCCCCCCAATTACCAGAATCAGACTGGGGGTACAATTTCTTAATCCTAGACACCTCACATGGCCATATTCTGCGTTACCATTGTGAAGCTGCATATATGTATTGACCTATATGTAGTGCACACTTTAATAGCATCCCCACACTCACAGAGTCTGGGAAATCGGTCCTGGAGAATGTGTGGGAACCTCTGCTAGTGCACGGGTGCCCTCACACACAGTAACTTTGCACCTAGCCTTCAGGAGCTATGGCTGTGAAACAGTGGTTGCACTATATCACTCAGGTTGCAATGGCAGTCCTGAAGAAGTGTTTGTATGAGCTCCTTATGGGTGGCAAAATAAATGCTGCAGCCCAAAAGGATCTCCTGGAAACCCAATGCCATGGGTACCTAGGTACCATATATGAGGGACTTATAAGGAGGGTCCAGTATGCCAGTTTTGAGTGAAATACTGGGTTACCAGTATCTAAGTACAAATTTGGAATCAGAGATAGCGTAAGCACTGGAGTTCTGGTTAGCAGGATTCCAGTGACACAGTCAAGCATACTGACAAAACAGTAAAATATACTGACATGTAGGCCACAAACTATGAGCTGAGGGGCCCTGGCTAGCAGGATCCCAGTGAGACAGTAAAACACGCTGACAAACACGCCAAAAATGGGGGTAACCATGCTAGAAAGAAGCTACTTTCTCACAATCATATAGAACAGATAGGTCCTAGGAAAAAGATGAAGGACCTGAACAGTCTCTTGAAACTTAAGATGGGCAAAAAAGGTTGAAGATGTCAAGAATATTACTGCTAATGAACAAAACCAATGTGTAATTGTGGTGGATACAGAGATAGATAAAACAAAAAGGAGCCATTGAAAGATCCACACACTCAAAATAGTAAGTAATAGTAAGTAATACGGGTAAAGGAAGCAAAAGTTAGACCCTTTCCTCCATTAGAGTGGTAGTTAGTGTGTAATATATTGCACTGAAAAGTGTGTTGGGAGGGAAGGATACGGTTACATTGGTAACTTGATGTTATGGGTAGAAGGCATAGAAAGGGAGCTCACTGAGCAGTGCTTAATTTGAGCTGGTGGTTTCCAGTATAGGGCACAGGCACTTATTTTTCTGCCTCAATCAGTCAATCAATCAGAAATTTGTAAAGCACACTACTCACCAGTGAGAGTCTCAAGGCGCTGAGGAGGGGCGGGGGAGAAGGGGAGGTGCTGCTACTGCTCAAACCGCCAGGTCTTGAGAAGATTCCTGAAGGTAAGGAGGTCTTTGGTCTGGCGCAGTGTTCCACGTTTTGGCGGCACAGTGCAAGAATGATCTACCGCTGGTTGTAGTTCTGCAGACGCGTGGGATGGTTGTGAGGGTGAGGTCAGCGGAGCGGAGGTGCCGGGTCAGGGTGTAGAAGGAGAGTTGTCCGTTGAGGTATTCTGGTCCGGTGTTGTGCATGGCTTTGTGAGTGTGAGTGTGGGTGAGGAGTTTGAAGGTGATTCTCTTTTTGACTGGGAGCCAGTGCAGGTTTTTCAGGTGGTCTGTGATGTGGCAATGGCGGGGGATGTCCAGGATGAGGCGTGCGGAGGCGTTCTGGATGCTTTATAGGCTCTTCTGGAGTTTGCCCGTGGTTCCTGCGTAGAGGGCATTGCCGTGGGGTACAGTTTGCTGCTTACGAGGGCTTGGATGACTGTTCTTCTGGTTTCAGTGGGTATCCACTTGTAGATCTTTCAGAGCATGCAGAGGGTGTTGAAGCAGGAGGAGGCGATGGCATTGACTTGCTGGGCCTCAAGCATTTATTGCAAGCAAAAGACACCTATGAGAAAGACAGAGGAAGAGAAAAATGAAAAGAGTCACAAAAGGAGAAAGCAGAAAGCTGCAAGAATAAGCTGAAGGATCAGGTAGTGGCCATAAATGGATTAAAGTGGCCCGAGATGGCTTTAGAATTATGCTGCCTCAGCAGTCAGTGCTTGCACATTTAAATACAGCAGCCGCATGTTTCAGAGGAGAGCTTTGGGCACCGGCACATTTTTATTTACAATTTAAGCACTGTCACCGAGGATTGTGTCTTTGAGGAAGGAACACGCAGAGAGGATACCTACTTAATTGGTGCAGTGCAAACTTCACAAAGTCAGCAGAATATAAAGAAGAACACACAGCCCAAGGAAAGTAAAATAAAGGAAACGCTTGTTATGAATGTGGCCGTCGCTCACCTATGTATGCTAGACATGCTCACAGACGTTCTCTGGCAAACGTTAAGATGTCTCAAGTCTGAGGCAGAGGAGGCCAATGGTACTCCCAGAGTGTAGGCGCTGCTTGATGTGAAGATTTGTGGCAGTGGCACCTGCACTATAAACAAGCATTTGCAATGCAATGGGTCTCGCGTTTGCTCAAGTTAGAGCTATTAGCGTTGTAAATTCGTAACTGGACTTTTCTTGCCACATAAATTGAAAATGAAAAATAAAACTGTTGACATAAGCAAGCTGATTCAAAGTGCTATGGCCGCCATGAGACAGAAAAGGAAAAAGAAGTTTGCTTGCAGTCAAACGTATATGCAAAAGTGCAATTATCCATGTAACAGGATCGATGGCCGAGGTGGTAACAAAACTGCCCCAAGGAGGGACAAACGTAAAGCATTTACCAATAGTAACAAAGGATTCTGAAAAGGCAAGCCCAGGAACGAGTGACAAAAATGAAAAAACAAGGCTCACAGATCAGGGGCAGACTGGAGGACATCAGCCCAAATCATGGCAAGCACTGGCAAGTAAATAAACCTATTAGCTTTGCAACTTTTCTTTTGCCACGCTTTGTACCAGCTGGCTACCATGTCATTTTAAAGGTGCATGCATGTATCCAATACAAATATGCGTGCCAACAAAATGACATTTTTTTCCTTTGTATTTACCAATGCAAGACGAATCTGTAAGTGTAAATAAAGTAGAGTGAAAGTGCTTTAAAAAAAAAAACTGGATGAGCATGTAATGGGAGCTGGTTGCTGCAAGGGGTGAGGTGAAGCAACGCCACAGGCAAGAGAGAGGAAACATAATTGAGAAAGCACGGTGACAAATGGAGAATTGAAAAATAATGAATGCGGAGGGGAGAGAGAAGGACGCAGGCGAGAGAGCAACAACGAGTGCTTTCACAGTTAAAAAAAACTTTTTTTATTTTTTTTATTTACTGATCCAAGTGTCACTCCATTTTGGAACGGTAAAGAATAATACAATTTTGTTTTTAAAACACACACAAATAGCGCCTATGCCATTCCACTGGTGCATAGATTCTTTGGCAGGCATGTGCATGTCAATCAAATGACCCCCACTTCCATCACACTATTTATCGATTTTTTTATGGTGCTGTCCCGAAGCTGTACAAAGCAAAGCAATTGACAAAGACTATAGGTTCCATATGCCAGACCTGTTCACTTTTCTAATAAATGCTCATTGTGATTTTCATTGGACTTTTTCATCGTGACCACAACATCGACGTAGGGAACCAGTATGCTGGACAACCTTGTGGTGACCTCGCAGTCGTGTTCCACAGGCACTTCAAGTGAGGTTTCCTCCTCCTAGAGACCTTAAGACTTACAACCACTGGATGATCAAGGGTGGTTTGCTTGAGGCATGGGATTACAGTACTTTTTTTGGAGTGGATTTTAACATTTAGCAACATAACTAAAATATTTCTCACAGAAAAACTTCCCGTTTCCTTTCAGAAACCATTTTTACTAATACTAAGTAAAAACTTTGGGCCAGATGTACCAAAGGATTTTACCCATTCTGTGTCTATGGGAAAAAAATGTCGTACATATGGCCCTTTAATACTACACAGTAAGAAAGCTAATTTGCTATTTAACATTGTGAAGGGGTAAAATGAAATGAGTGTAATAATCAAACTTTAAATAGTACATTAACTTGTCCTTTGCAATCCTAATTTGTTAAATTGCTTTGGGAACAGACCTCTAGAAAGCGTGTTCTATGAGAGACAGAGCACCTGAAAGAGCGCTCAGCGAATGCCACCTTTTCTGCATGTACTTCCCAGCAAATATATACATATCCAGTATTTTAACAAGCATATAAACTCTTAACACCTGCTCGGCTCCAAGGAATAGTTTGATGCCCAATCAGGGTGGAAGTTAAGCTTGGCCACTACTGTTTCTTTGAACCCATACTTCAAAGTTTAGGACAAGCATGATACAGAGTTAAACTGGTTCCTTTAAAGTGGGAAAACGTGTACTTCCCACATAGCTCTAAATTATGCCTTAAATGTTGGGAGGCTCCCAATTGTTCATGCATACCAATCCCTGTTAAGATCATTGGTTGCAGTCAGAATTCAGCTTGCATTGGCAACATTTTAGGAGACCTAGGGCAATTGGGAGGAGTTTTATTTCCAAGTCTGCTTTCAAAGAAACTTGCACGCATTCACAGGCACTGGCAATAAGTAGATGGATATACACTGCATCTAAATACATGCTTATGAACAATTTTATGTGACTGCGTTGTGGGAATGAACACTTTCAATGTGAGATTTATGGTTTCTGAAAGAGTCTCTGTGCACATATTCAAAAGGTAGCCTGAGCATGGTCTGAAGGTTATAGGGAGAGTAAGCTAGCCAGCAGGGTTGTGTCCCAAAGAAGCACTGGCAAACCCAGTGAATCTGGTCTATGAAACCTACTGGCTTTGCTAATGATTTTTAGTCATGCCGTACAGCACTGCAGGCACTGTGCTGCACGGCTAAAATAACATTAAGAAAAGGCCGTATGACTTTGCTGCTCCACCATTTGGTAGGCACGGAACAATCAATATACATGCGAGTGGATACAAAATGAGGCATGGTTTTTTTTTTCATTTTAATTTACCAATCTGAGATGAATAAGTGCCAAAAGAGTGTATGTGTTTTTTTTATTAGTTTGCACAAAAGCACTTTAACAATATTTTAGGGAGTGGGTTGGGGTGGCGTGGGTGGGTGGGGCACAAAACAGCACAAAGAGAAGACGTCTGTGGGAGAAGGACACGGGAGAAAGAGGAGGATACAGGGTAGAGCGTATCTGCAGGTACTAAGCTCTCCTACTGAGATCAAAACTTACTCAGGTCTCGGAATGACGTCTCCAATATGTATTTCACAGCAGCACCACTATTAATCTCTTGTGGAAGTGCTAAATGTGTCGGAGTGTCAAAGCAAATATCGCAAGACTGCTTTAATCTAAAAACAAAAAAAACTAGCATTTTCAATGCAACTGGTCGCGCATTTGCTCGAGGTAGAGCTATTACCGTTGTAAACTCCTAACTGGACTTTTCTTGCCACGCTAATGAAAAGAAAAAAAAACGCAGCGCAATCGCGCTGGGGTTTACATAGCGCAATGGCGCTGTGTTTTTTTTTTCATTTGTGTGGCTGAGATCAGCGATGGGCACTGAATGAGCAGGAAACAATACAAAAAAAGCATATGGAATGCAATGCTCTTGTGTTTGCTCGAGTTAGAGCTCCTAGCGTTGTAAATTACTGAGTCGACTTTTCTTGCCACACAGACTGAAAATAAAGCGAGCGAGGGCGAGCTGGCCCTGGAAAAGCCCCCCCTCTGCTGTTGGTTTATGTTTACAGAGGGAGCTGGTGGGGAGAAGGGACTGAACAAGCACCCACACTGTTGAGGTGAAACAGACAAATGCCAAAAAAGTCCCTTACAGAAGAGATAAACAGGACATAGCGCAATTACACAGTACTTTGTTCTGTTCCCAAAATGAAAAAAGGCAGGACAAAGAGGCAGAACTGACCACTAGCAAGCAAGGATTTTTAAAGGACACTGCAACTAACAAGTCAAAACGCTGGAACTCACTCTATTGTATACTTTAGTATACAGCAGGCCGAACGCTAACGCTCGACCTAAAAAGCAAGGCAAGCTACATTTACCAGAGCATCAGAGGACTCTCTTGAGACTTGCAATGTTGGCAACCATTTTAGATTCATTCAATATATGGTTCTTATGGTTCAGAGCATTCCTTGATAGGCAGGCATGATACTTACCCACTGTAGTCAGAAACCTGTTGTCAGAAAATTGGAATTCATCAAAATTTCATCAAGAGTTGTCAAGGACCTTGTTCTCAGAGAGTTCCTCTTTGAAGCCAAAGAATTCATCATTGAATT
Source organism: Pleurodeles waltl (assembly GCF_031143425.1). Lineage (NCBI taxonomy): Eukaryota > Metazoa > Chordata > Amphibia > Caudata > Salamandridae > Pleurodeles > Pleurodeles waltl. Next base: position 379,634,179 of record NC_090445.1, read on the forward strand.
GCAGTATAGAACTGAGGTAACCTTTCAAGGATTACAAACTTGATTTCATCTCTTCACGAAGGAGCTAGCGAATCCTGTATATAGGACTGACTTTTGTATCACTTGAATCACATGGTTTCAAGGTATTGCTTGTGGTGGGAAAGTGAATGTATATTGCTGGGAGGGAACTCACAATACCAAAAAGTACTCATTATGTTGCAGCTGATGAATTATGTGTGTTGAGAATGATTCATATCACACCAAAGGCAGTTATTACAATCCAGGTTATTCCATGCATTTATTCCAAAGCTTGTCCATTATATTTTTCAGCTCTAGAATGTCCTAGTTATCAGCAATCGTAGAGAATGTCACAATGTATATCATATGTCATACTAGAAATAGTGAACTGTAATATCATTACCAAGTACTGAAATAATGATTTATTGTAGCTATCAACACCTCAGCCTATCAGGGTAAGTACAACAGTATATAAACAGGCAAACTAAAGGTATAAATTGTCTGTTTCTCCTCCCTGGTGTCAGTACATTCACGGAAGTATGGATATTAGCTCTGCTCTAACCCAACATTTTGATATGGAATGTCAATGGACATGGGGACAGAAATTAAATGGGGTATAATTACACTGTACTTAAAAAAATAACAAATTGCACCTTTTTGGAGTGATAGAAATGTAAATGACTTGCACACTCTGGATTCGCTCGGGGTTCCTAAGGAGCTGCTATTTTCATAAAAAAACACAGTCCTATTCAACCTCTTTAATAATTGGGTAGATCCAAATGGTACAGATGTGTGCAGGGCCGGCTTTAATGCTGGTGGCACCCGGTATAACAATTTTTTTGGGCGCACTCACCAATGAACATCTCCATGGATTCCCTCACTATTACCCTCCAGCAGAGCTCCTTGCCTCTCTATAGCCCCTCTCTCACATGCATTTCATTTGTTTTATGGTGTTACTCATACCAATGCAAGGTGTTGGATCACTTTACATCACACATACATTATGCAGAAACAATGAATCATACGTCTGTAAATCATTCTATAGGAAATGTTACATAAGACAAGGAAGACTACAAGGTTTAGGAATCACATGCATACTTTTAGGCAGTATATTTTAAGAGTGTTTGTTGTGGGCGTTTTAAGAGTGTTTAAAACGTACCTCAGTGGTTGGGATTGGCTTTACTAATAAGAATGTATTTTAGCGTAAACAAATCTTTTTTTAGCAACTTTAGAATGATGAAAGACTTAGGGAAAACATTATGGCCCTCGTTACAGCCCTCGCGGTCGGTGATAAAGCAGCAGTAATATCACCAACAGGCCGGCGGTGAAAAAAATTGAATTATGACCACGGCGGAAACCGCCAACACAGACAGCCACTTTAACACTCTGACCGCCACAGCGGTAGCAATAAGCACTGCGGCGGTGACCGCCAACAGCCAGGCGGAAGACAATGTACCGCCCACTGTAGGAAAGTACCATCTTGCCTGGCATGTTACCCCCATATTTCACTGTATATATGTTGTTTTAGTCTATGTGTCACTGGGACCCTGCTAGCCAGGACCCCAGTGCTCATAAGTATGTGCCCTGCATGTGTTCCGTGTGTGATGCCTAACTGTCTCACTGAGGCTCTGCTAACCAGAACCTCAGTGTTTATGCTCTCTCTGCTTTTAAAATTGTCACTGCAGGCTAGTGACTAATTTTACCAATTCTGATTGGCATACTGGTTCACCCATATAATTCGCTAGTATATGGTACCTAGGTACCCAGGGTATTGGGGTTCCAGGAGATCCCTATGGGCTGCAGCATTTCTTTTGCCACCCATAGGGAGCTCTGACAATTCTTACACAGGCCTGCCACTGCAGCCTGCGTGAAATAACATCCACGTTATTTCACAGCCTTTTACCACTGCACTTAAGTAACTTATAAGTCACCTATATGTCTAACCTTCACCTGGTGAAGGTTGGGTGCAAAGTTACTTAGTGTGTGGGCGCCCTGGCACTAGCCAAGGTGCCCCCACATCGTTCAGGGCAAATTCCCTGGACTTTGTGAGTGCGGGGAAACCATTACATGCGTGCACTGTACATAGGTCACTACCTATGTACAGCGTCACAATGTTAACTCCGAACATTGCCATGTAACATGTCTAAGATCATGGAATTGTCACCCCAATGCCATTCTGGCATTGGGGGACAATTCCATGATCCCCGGGTCTCTAGCACAGAACCGTGTACTGCCAAACTGCCTTTCCGGGGTCTCGACTGCAGCTGCTGCTGCTACTGCCAACCCCTCAGACAGGCTTCTGCCCTCCTGGGGTCCAGACAGCCCTGGCCCAGGAAGGCAGAACAAAGGAATTCCTCTGAGAGAGGTGTAACACCCTCTCCCTTTGGAAATAGGTGTGAGGGCTGGGGAGGAGTAGCCTCCCCCAGCCTCTGGAAATGCTTTGATGGGCACAGATGGTGCCCATCTCTGCATAAGCCAGTCTTCACCAGTTCAGGGATCCCGCAGCCCTGCTCTGGCGCAAAACTGGACAAAGGAAAGGGGAGTGACCACTCCCCTGACCTGCACCTCCCAGGGGAGGTGCCCAGGGCTCCTCCAGTGTGTCCCATACCTCTGCTATCTTGGAAACAGAGGTGTTTGTGGCACACTGGACTGCTCTGAGTGGCCAGTGCCAGCAGGTGATGTCAGAGGCTCCTTCTGATAGGCTCTTACCTCTCTTGGTAGCCAATCCTCCTTCCTAGGTAGCCAAACCTCCTTTTCTGGCTATTTAGGGTCTCTGCTTTGGCGATCTCACCAGATAACGAATGCAAGAGCTCACCAGAGTTCCTCTGCATCTCCCTCTTCACCTTCTGCCAAAGGATCGACCGCTGACTGCTCAGGACGCCTGCAAAACCGCAACAAAGTAGCAAGACGACTACTAGCAAACTTGTATCGCTCCATCCTGCGGGCTTTCTCGACTGTTTCCAGGTGGTGCATGCTCTGGGGGTAGCCTGCCTCCTCCCTGCACCAGGAGCTCTAAAGAAATCTCCTGTGGGTCGACGGAATCTTCCCCCTGCAACCGCAGGCACCGAAAAACTCCATCACCGGTCCTCTGGGTCCCCTCTCAGCACGACGAGCGTGGTCCCTGGAATTCAGCAACTCTGTCCAAGTGACTCCCACAGTCCAGTGACTCTTCAGTCCAAGTTTGGAGGTAAGTCCTTGCCTCCCCACGCTAGACTGCATTGCTGGGTACCGCATAATCTGCAGCTGCTCCGGCTCCTGTGCACTCTTCCAGGATTTCCTTTGTGCACAGCCAAGCCTGGGTCGTCGACACTCTAACCTGCAGTGCACAACCTTCTGAGTTGTCCTTCGGCGTCGTGGGACTCACTTTTGTGACTTCGGGTGGACTCCAGTTCACTTTTCTTCTAAGTGCCTGTTCAGGTACTTCTGCGGGTGCTGCCTGCTTCTGTGAGGGCTCCCTACGTTGCTGGGCGCCCCCTCTGTCTCCTCCTCCAAGTGGCGACATCCTGTTCCCTGCTGGGCCACAGCAGCACCCAAAAACCTCTACCACGACCCTCGCAGCTAGCAAGGCTTGTTTGCGGTCTTTCTGCGTGGGAACACCTCTGCAAGCTTCATCGCCACGTGGGACATGCGTCCTCCAAAGGAGAAGTTCCTAGTCCTCTTCTTTCTTGCAGAACTCCAAGCTTCTTCAAACAGGTGTCAGCTTCCTTGCACCCTCAGCTGGTATTTCCTGGGCTTCTGCCCACTCTCGACACTGTCGCGACTATTGGACTTCGTCCCCTTGTCTTACAGATACTCAGATCCGGAAATCCACTGTTGTTGCATTGCTGGTGTTTGTTCTTCCTGCAGAATCCCCCTATCATGACTTCTGTGCTCTCTGGGGGTAGTAGGTGCACTTTACACCTACCTTTCAGGGTCTTGGGGTGGGCTATTTTTCTAACCCTCACTGTTTTCTTACAGTCCCAGCGACCCTCTATAAGCTCACATAGGTTTGGGGTCCATTCGTGGCTCGCATTCAACTTTTGGAGTATATGGTTTGTGTTGCCCCTATACCTATGTGCTCCTATTGCAATCTACTGTAACTTTACACTGCTTGCATTACTTTTCTTGCTATTACTTGCAGAATTTGGTTTGTGTACATATATCTTGTGTATATAACTTATCCTCATACTGAGCTTACTCACTGAGATACGTTTGGCATATTGTCATAAAAATAAAGTACCTTTATTTTTAGTACTTCTGTGTATTGTGTTTTCTTATGATGTTGTGCATATGACACCAGTGGTGTAGTAGGAGCTTTGCATGTCTCCTAGTTCAGCCTAAGCTGCTTTGCCATAGCTACCTTCTATTAGCCTAAGCTGCTAGAAACACCTCTTCTACATTAATAAGGGATAATTGGACCTGGCACAGAGGTGTAAGTACCTCTGGTACCCACTACAAGCCAGGCCAGCCACCTACACCCACCCTATTACAACAAGCCAATCCGCCACCTTTTCTGGAGCGGTACCAACGCCATCAAAAGCACGGCTGAAGCAGTACACAAAAGGGAAACAACTCACCTCTGGACAATCAGGGAACAACCCCGACACAATGGAGCCCGAACTACAGGTGTTAGCCATGCTGGTCTACCTACTCCTATACCAGGAATACCAATGTTGGCAAAGACGGCCATAGTGAGTACCGCACCTAGCACACAGGGGAGGGGGCAGGAAAAAGAGAGTGACACACACACATGCAACACTCCCATCCCCAACACCATACACACAAACAGATGCAATAACATTAGATATACACCCCGTACCCCTCAGGAATAATGCAAGGGCAAAAGGAATGGAATAAAGTGACTGTAATAAGATATAGTATACGCATGTGATTCAAAATCAAAACCGTATATACATATATACAAATGTAGGGGCACTGCCCAGTCCATAATGTCCCTGGGCCACAGGGCCATATCACATAGACTAAGGCCCCACTTGACTCCTGCCTCAATACGGAGAGAATACTGCTCAGGCATCAGGTTGAAAATACACAGGCACCTCAGGGGGGAGGGGGGGCACCTCAGCCGGAAGATGGTACAATGCCACTGCCCCTGGAGGGGGCTACATGCCCACTGCTTATCCTGGGGAGTGCAAGACCACAGTCTCTCTAGTGGGTGGTTTGCCCACTGCTTGGTCCTGGGGAGTGCAAAAGCCACAGTCTCCCAAGTGGGTGGTTTACCCATTGCCTAGTCCTGGGGAGTGCAAGGCCACATTCTCTGGAGTGGATGGCTTCTCCACTGGCTCTGGAGGGGGCTTTATGCCCAGTGTGCGTCATCCTGCAAAGATGGGGTGAGTGGATGGCTTCTCCACTGGTTCTGGAGGGGGCATTGTGCCCAGTATGCTTCATCCTGGCAAGGAGAGGGTGAGTGGATGACTTCTCCACTGGTTCTGGAGGGGGCTTTGTGCCCAGTGTGCTTCATCCTGGCAAGGAGGGGGTGAGTGGATGGCTTCTTCAACTGGTTCTGGAGGGAGATTTGTGCCCAGTGTGCTTCATCCTGGCAAGGATGGGGTGAGTGGATGCCTTCTTCCACTGGTTCTGGAGGGGGCTTTGTGCCCAGTGATGCAGCACTTGGGTGTCAGACCCATGATATTTGCAGTGGGCAGGATGCATGACACTCCATGGAGGCAGGACTACAGTCCATCCGCCGGCGGCTATGGCTGCACAGTGGTGGTAGTGCCGGTGGTGGTGCTGGCAGTGGTGGGGGAGGCTCCAGCCCTTCCCCTGCAGCCTGGGGCTGCTGCTTCTGGCACTGGTGATGACAGTGGTGCAGGTGGCGCTGCCGGTTGCGGTGCAGCTGGCGGTGCGCGTGGCGGTGCTGGCAGTTGTGGGGGAGGCTCCAGCCCTTCCCCTGCAGCCTCGGACGGCTGCCCACTGGGGCTGCTGGCAGTGGTGCTGACAGTAGTGCAGGTGGCGCTGCAGGTGGCGGTGCAGCTGGCGGTGCAGCTGGCAGTGCAGCTGGCAGTGTTGGTGGCGGTGCTGGCATTGGTGGGGGGAGGCTGCAGCCCTTCCCCTGCAGCCTCGGACGGCTGCCCACTGGGACTGCTGCTGCTAGCAGTGGTGCTGACAGTGATGCAGGTGGCGTGCAGCTGGCGGTGCTGGTGGCGGTGCTGGCAGTGGTGGGGGAGCCTCCAGCCCTTCCCCTGCAGCCTCAGACGGCTGAAGTGCCATGGCTGGTGTTGTGTGCTCAGATCCAGCTCCAGCACCAGGCCCCCTATCCATCCTGCCTGCAGTGGCCGGCCCTTTATCTTTGCCCTTGGCAGCTGGTGGTCCCTTTTTGCCCTTGCCAGCTGGTGGTGCCTCCTTGCCCTTGGTAGCTGGTGGTTCCTTCTTGCCCTTGCCAGCTGGTGGTGCCTCCTTGCCCTTGGTAGCTGGTGGTCCCTTCTTGCCCTTGCCAGCTGGTGAAGGCACACTGCCAGTGTTGACGGGTGTCTCCTTGGAGCCTCTCCCACCTGCAGTAGCTGCTGAAACTACAGTGGCCGTGGACAGGGTGGCTGAAGTGCTGGCCTGGGTTCATCCAACCCTGGCCCGAAGTGATGGACAGGGCATGGGGCAGGGAAGAGGTCAAGGGTGAAGAGGAAAAGATTTTTAAGGGACACTGGTGCGGGAAGAGGGTGAAGGTTTGGGGGGGGTGACTGCCAGTGAGGGGTGTGTAGTGATAGGCGTGATGGTGATGGAGGTAGTGGATGAGGATGTAGTGCATGCAGGTGTGATTGGAGACACTACTGGGAGGGAGGTGGACGAGGAGGAGGAAGGGGACACAGTGGAAGCAGTGGATGTTGGCATGTCTGATTCTGGATGGTGTTGGTGTGAGTTCCTGTGGGATGATGTGTGGTGCTTGTGTTTGCCTGAGCCACACCTGTGTGTTGTCTTGGGTGCATGCTGGTCTGATGGTGTGCTTGGGATAGGCTAGGGTTGAGGAGATTGGGACTGGGTAGAGGAAGTTGGAGGGGGGAGGCTAGAGACAGGGACAATGGCTGTCATCAGTGAGGAGGCCAGAGCCTTGAATAATCTCTGTTGGGCTGCCACCCCAAAGTGAATGCCCTCCAAGAATGCATTTGTTTGTTGCAAATGCCCTGCCAGCCCCTGTATGGCAGTCACAGTGGTTGACTACCCAACAGAGATGGATCGCAGGAGGTCAATAGACTCCTCACTGAGGGCAGCAGGGCTGACTGGGGCAGGGCCTGAGGTGCCTGGGGCAAAGGAGATGCCTACTCTCCTGGGTGACCGGGCAAGGGAAACACGGTGAGGGGCTGCTAGGAGGGCGGTGCTGGTACTGGGGTGGCGGCTGTACCTGGAGTTGGGTTGGGCACAGAGGTGTCCGCCGCCACCAGGGAGCTTCCACCGGAGGAGGTATCACTTTCAGAACTGTCTCCTCCAGACTCTGCCGTGGTGCTCCCCTCGCCCTCCGTCCCACTGGTGCCCTCACGGTCGGTGGATTCGGCCTCCAGGCCCATGTGGAATGCAGCTCCCTCAGTCGCCGGTGCCTCTGCTCCTCCGCCAGATGATGCTAATGCACAGAAGGGCAGGATGACAAAACAAACAAGCATTTACAATGCAACGGGTCTTGCATTTGCTCATGTTAGAGCTGATCGCGTTGTAAACTCCTAACCCGACTTTTCACCTATCGGGCATAAGTGCATTTATGTACATAACCCGAAAAAGTGAAATTAACTATGTAAAGCGCTCGACTTCTGCCAAGCGAGATCGCACTCGTAAATTAGAGAAAAAGAAGTCCACAAGCCCAATGGAAAACAGCGAGCCTCGCATGTTTTCTGTACTTGGTCGCTGCGCTCGAGGAGGGCTAGCCACCGGAAAAGGCATGACGTATGCGTGCCTTCGACTAATGAAAGCAAGCAGATTTTAGTAGGCAAGCCCACCAACCAATAAAAAACACTGACGTGAAGTTGACAGGGCTCTGAACCCTTTTCTAAATACTAAAGTGTCTCGCTGCAATACGCATGTGCGAGCGCATGCAACGCAGGCTCGACCCTAAAAAGGGGAGAAGAGACAGAGGATACACTTGGTCAATGCCAGCAATAACACCACTGTTGGCGTACACAACACACAGGACAGCCGTATACACTAGGCGATACCAGTCACAATGCTGGTCACCAGGCCATGGAGAATAATGCCTAATGCCAATAGCAGCATACCTGAGACCCACAGAACCCTGCCCAGTAGTAGATGCCCACTAGCATGTGTGGGGGTAGAGTGCAACAGACCCTGCCCAACATGGATCCTACCCTGCAATATTCGACCTGGCCTAGGGGCACCCACAGGTCCACATCCCCCACCCAGATAACACCCCATTATGCGTAATTTGCAGAATTGGAAAAGGTACTCACCCCCTTGTGGCTGCTGTGATGCCCTCAAGAGCCCATCCAACTCCGAATAGGCCACCACCAGTATGCAGAACATCAGTGGGGTCAGGGTTCGACGGGCACCCCTTCCTCGTTGGGAGGCCATCCCCAGCTTGGCCTCTGCTGTCTTCCTTGCCCAGCGTCTCAGGTCCTCCCACCGTTTGCGACAGTGGGTGCTCCGCCTGTCGTAGACCCCCATTGTCCGCACATCCTTGGCGATGGCACGCCATATACCCTTTTTCTGATGGGCGCTGACCTGCAGGGAAATAAACATAGAATAATGCTATGAGTCATATGTCCGGCCTGTTACAGTCATGGCCCACCATATCCCTTACATCCCCTTACGCACATACATTGCCCACCATACATGCAGCACTCTGCCCAGGACCCCTCAACCAGCCCCCCCTTTACCCAAGGCCTTCGCACACAGCACTCCATGCATCCATGCCCCTTGCATTGTGCACACAGTTTACTCACCTATTGGTCTGTAGGCCCATATAGCAATCGGTACTGGGGTAGGACCCCATCCACCAGTCTCTCCAACTCCTCCGATGTGAAGGCTGGTGCCCTTTTCCCAGAGACTCGAGCCATGATCGCTTCTAGACACAGGTCAACAGCAGCACTTGCAGTGTAGGTCCTCTCCTGTTGAAGGTCTGGTAGCAAGTGAGTGAACAGATAGGAAATGGCAGTCACATCCACGGTGGTGCGTAGCGCTATCGTACATCACCATTGGTTATTGGAACCCATAGGGCCAATGATAACCAATGAGGAGTTGCAAGGCGGTTATCGACCGCCTCACGCAACGGCGCACAACTTCAGCGGAATTACTGCATTTCACAAGTCCCTCCACACAGTACAGGCGTCTGCCACTTCAGCGGGGGGCATGCCATGGCACCTAACTGCGTCACAGCCGGCATAAACACATTTTGGGAATAATCATGAACATACTGTTTCTGTCACAACATGCAGTGAATTGTACAATGAAAAAATGTTGAAAAGTGACCAGATGCTAATCTTTTTTACCCCCAGAGTACAACCGCTGAGGATGATTAGGAGATGGAGACATCCCCCCATGTACAGGCCCCTGGTGGATTTGGCAACAATGGAGGACAGGCACATTATCCTCACCTACAGACCTGATAGGGCCACAATCCAAGAGCTGTGTGCCCAATTGGAGCCAGACCTGATCTCAGCTACCCGTCATCCCACTGGGATCCCCTCTCTTGTGCAAGTCCTATCAGTGAAAAATGTTTTGGCAAATGACTCCTTCCAAGCGACAGTGGCCATGGCAGCAGGGATATCGCAGCCGATGTTCTCAAACATGCTAACCAGAGTGTTGTCTGCCCTGATGAAACACAGGCGCAGCTATATCGTTTTGTCCCAGGTGGAGGATTTGGCCACAGTGAAGGCCGACTTCTATGCAATTGGACATATCCCCAGTATCATTGGGGCTATTGATGATACACATATTGCCTTTGTCCCCCCCCCCCTGGAGAAATGAAAAGGTGTTCAGAAATCGAAAGAGCTTTCATTCTATGAATGTGCAGATAGTGTGCCTGGCGGACCACTATATCTCCCATGTGAATGCAAAGTATCCTGGGTCTGTGCATGAGGCCTTTATCCTGAGGAATATCCATATGTGATGGCTCAACTCCAGAGGCACAGGGTGTTGCTAGTAGATGAGGCCATGGTCCCCAAACATTGTCTGTTGGTATATGGGTGTGGGATTGGCCCTAAGGGTCAGTGTGTGGCTAACAGGTATCCCTCAATATTTGCAGGTGACTCTGGTTACCTCAACCTCTCATGGCTACACATCCCAGTGAGGAGTGCTAGGACAAGGGCAGATGAACGTTACAATGAGACACATGTGCGTACAAGAAGAATTATTGAGCGTACCTTTGGCCTCCTGAAGGCCAGCTTCAGGTGCCTCCATCTGACAGGTGGATCCCTGTGCTACTCACCCAAGAAAGTGTGCCAGATCATTGTGGCATGTTGCATGTTGCACAACCTAGCCTTGAGACACCAGGTGCCTTTTCTGCAGGAGGATGGGGCTGGAGATGGGCATGTGGCAGCTGTGGAGCCTGTGGACATCGACGAAGAGGAGGCAGAGGATGAGGAGGTGGACAACAGAACAACTATCATACTGCAGTACTTCCAGTGACACACAGGTAAGACACTGTAACTTCACCTTCCATTGCACTTTTGTGTAGGTAATTTTCTCTAGGCAGGCTGCTGTTCCCACTGGTCTGGCCACTTACTGTACCCTTTGACATGTCTATTCATAGATCTATTTGCCCTACTCCGGCTCCTGGTGTTTTGACTGCAGCACCTTACAGGTGATACCTATGTATACGTAACTACGGTCTAATTTTAATGTCTGTAGATAAACTAATACATCCTTAAATCATTTGACAGACTCCATTTTTTAAGAGGGTGTTTATTTCAGTGCTGAGAAGTAAATGGGGATGTGCAATGGGCTGGGGTGATGATGGAGGAAAGTCCAGGATAGAGTTCAGTCTATTTGTATCACAGGTGCATTGTCCAAGGGGGCATAGGAAGTGGAGCAATGGCAGTTCAAGGTGGACAGAGTAACAAAGTGGGACACAAGGGTGACAATCAGGAGAGTCTTATTTCCTGGCAGGGGTCTTGGCAGGGGGTCTTGGCAATGTTCTCTGGCTTCTGCCTGGATTTAGGGACCGTTTGCGTGGTAGTTCTCCTTCTGCAGGGGGTGGGGTGCTGGTGGCCTGTTGTTCCTGTGACGGGGCCTCCTGTCCACTAGCGTTGGTGGAGGTGGAGGGCTGATCATCGTTGTGGCTAGTGTCAGGGGCCCATTGGTGTCCCACTGCCTCCCTCATGGTGTTGGCCAGCCAGTCAGCACCCCTGCAATGGTGACCAGGGTAGTGTGGATGTCCCTCAGGTCCTCCCTGATCCCCAGGTACTGCCCCTCCTGCAGCTGCTGGGTCTCCTGCAACTTGGCCAGTATCTGGTCCATCGTCTCCTGGGAATGGTGGTATGCTCCCAGGATGTTGGCGAGTGCCTTGTGGAGAGTTGGTTCCCAAGGCCTGTCCTCCCCTGTCGCACAGCAGTCCTCCCAGCTTCCCTGTTGTCCTGTGCCTCTGCCCCCTGAACCGTGTGCCCAATGCCACTGACCCCAGGTCCCTGATTGTCCTGTGTTTGTGGGGTGTCCTGGGGTCCCTGTTGTGGTGGACACCCTGCTGATTGACGTGTCCTGGGGACAGAGCTATGGGGCCACTGGGTGGGTGATGTGGCGGTGTTTCCTGAGGGGGGAGGCTCTGTGGTGCTATGGGACTGTGGCTGGATAACTGACTGGCCGGTAGGTCATCCTGATCCAGGCGTGCAGAGCTGCTGTCATCACTGTGGGCCTCTTCTGTTGGGGGACTGGATGTTGCTGGCACCTCCTCTCTGGTGACCTTGTGTGGGTGACCTGTGGGGATGTAAATGCAGTGTTATAGTTTCTGCGTGTGTCATCTTGTGCATGGGTATGTTGCCTTCTATGGTTGATATTGCCACAGCAGATTGCCCTTAATCTGCTGCACCTGTGATCCGAATAGCTGTGGCTCTACCCGGATGATTTCCTCCACCATGACCCTTAGCTCCTCCTCAGAGAACCTGGGGTGTTTTTGTGGTGCCATGGGTGTAGTGTGAGTGGTGTGTGTGAGGGTGTATGGGGTAATGTTTTGGGGTGTATGCTGTGAGGTGCGTGGATGGCGTATGGGTGATGGTGTTCTGTGGCTCTGGTTCTGTGGGTGTTCTGTTGCTCTGGTTCTGTGGGTGCTCTTGGTGTGTCTCTCTCTCAGTTGTCAATTTCTTTGAGTCGTAAAGGGTTGTGGGTAATGTGGGTGTGTGTTTTATAGTGTGTGGTGTGTGTATGAGTGTCAGGTGTGTGTAGTTTGAATTGTCCAATGTGGTGTTGTTTTGTTTGTGTGTGTGTATTTTGAGCTCAACGTTATGTACCACCAATGGTTTGCCGCGTTGAATGTCCGCCGCGGTGATTCGTGGGTCATAATGCTGTGGGTGAAGTTCTGTTGGCGTAACTTTGTGGGTTTTGACAGCGCCAGTTTATCATTGACCTTTGGGCTAGGGGACTTGTGTGTGTGTCTGTATAGTGACGTTTTTCTATGTGTGGGTCTTAATACGGGTATCGGTATGGCGGTAAGCAGGACTTACCCCCAATATCATACTGAGGGCCTATGTTCCAACCTACACCATGCATGCAGCTCTTTCATGACCGGTCATCGGACTCTGTGTTACATTAGTATTGTAACTTATGAACTGCAAGCATCAAAATAATTTATGTGACAAAATGAGTAACCCACCGAGCTATCCACATAAAATACAGTTCTATGATCTGCATGTGATCCCCCTTGGCAGCAGGCAGACTAAACCCCTGCGCTACTTTATGGTGAGTCAAAACTCCCACTAGGAAAACTACGATCTCTCTCCAGCTCAAAAATCACTACTGTTATTTTGACATTTGAACTGTTTCCCGAAAACAGCAGGATCTCTGCAGCTGGTGATTTTAAACCCATGTTATTTCTAACCGCAGCACCCCTCAAGATCAATTCCAGGATCTGCTGTACCAGTCCTACTACCCTAATGCTTGTGCTTCACACACTATAGAGTGCTAAATTGAGGAAGTTAGGAGAATTAGTCCTGAGGACCTGGCATATGTTCTTGTCATAGAGGGCAACTTTAATGACATCATGTGTAAAACTATATACAGACCTTTCAATGTAAAGGGCCCTGGGACTTACGGCATATGGCACAGCAAACATCCGATAGACAAACAATATTTCTTCTTGTAGGTTTATGGTACATTCTCCGGATGGATTATGTTTTCGTCCCAAACTCCAACTCTCACTTAGATGACAATAAGTATCTGGCTAGTTATCTTAGACAACTCTGCACTATTGGTGATGCTGGAGCCACTAGAGACTAAACATATGGGATCTGAAAGACAGATAGTGGCAGAAATACTTGATGTCACAAGCAGCACTTCTTTGAAAACAAAGACTCAGTCAATCAGGCATAATGTTGGGGAAGGCATACCCAAGACAGTTCTGGGAGAAAAAGCTCAACAAGTAATTAGGGTAAAACAGCAAAGCTTAGGAAGTTTCCAGAGTTAAAGGAAAAGGTGAGAGAAAAGAAAGGTAATATGAAATACTTCACAATAGAAAAGGCCAATACACTGCTAGTGACAAATAGGTACAAAGTGATTACGCAAGTAATGCAGCTAAACTGCATTACATTAGTGCCTAGAGAAGATTATATGAAGGTGGTAGTAAGGTGTCAAGTGATACTTTATTCGGCTGTGTTGACAACCATAAAAGTGTGCATACAATATATAAAAACAACACAATATAGAATACAAATAATTAAGTATATCTATAAACAGTAGCAGAATCATTATGTAAGTACTAATACAAGATAATGACACCAGTGGGGAACATGGCGGCCAGCTGAACAGTCCGGGTAGGAGCTCCCGGAGCCCAGGCGGCATGTGCTGGACGGAATGCGAGATGTTCGAGTAAATGAATAAAAAAGTACCTGGTGCAGTCTTGAGGCGGTCCTGGAAAGGTTTCTGGCACATGTATGTCAGCAACCGTGCGGTGATCCGGCTGAGTATCCAGCACCCTGCTCACACGAGGAGGTGGACGTCAATCTCTGGGCTGGTGTGTGGGCAGATGCATCTCGGGGCTTGAATCGCAGGAAGCGTTTCCTGGTCTGGGTCGACTTTTGGAGTGCCAGAGTTGCCACCAGAGAATACCTAAAGTTTGGGGGAGCGAGGTCTGTGCTTTTGGTGGCCCCACATGCTGAATGGCTGGAAGGGGCTTGGTACATGACACCGACTCGGCTGTGCACGGGCTTTTTTGGCCCCTTCTACCACCTCGACTCGAGCAGGCAGACAACTTAAAGGTACAGACAGGTATCAAAATACTCTGGCGGGGGGTTGGCAAGGCGTGGCACCCCATTGGAACAGCAGGGCTCTGACCCACTGAGAGCTCGATTTAGAAAGGGGGGGCAATGTTAGGGCGAAAACTGGTGATAAAGAGCACAGCCCGGATAATTCCACTCCATCTAGGCCAATAAAAATGGTTAGGAGAAATCAAGGGAGAACAGGTACAAGCCTTTCCCCTGTTTGTAGAGAAGTCCCCACTTGGGGTTCTAGGACCCCCCTATTGAATTATTTTTTCAGGTTTCTCCCCCAGGAGGCTGAAGATCTTGTGGACACTTCCTCTCAGGCAGTGCCGGGGGCTCAGCCCACAAAATGCAGGTCTCAAGAACTACAAAAGAAAGCTGTTTGTCGCATCAAGAAGGAGTTATCATGGTATCAGATCAAACCGAGTCTGTGACTTCGCTTATTAGACAGGCTGGAGATGAGTTACCTGTGCCTCTGAAATCCCAGTTTGTGGGCCAGGAAGCCCAAATGGATATGAATAGTCTTCTGTTGTCATTAAAAGAGGATATTAGAGGGAAATTTGAGATCTATGAGCGCAACCAGGAAAAAATCAAGCAAACTTGTGAGATGATGGAAAATAAAATAGGAATATTGATGGAGAGGGTGGGGAATATGGAGTTGCGCTCGAAGAGCTTGATAAACAGGTGATCTCAAATAAACAAGAAATACAGCAACTGAGAACAGGAAAGAAGGCCATACAAGAGAAGCTTGAGGTTTTGGAGAACAATATGAGGAGGAATAATATCAGGTTGTTAAATGTTCGAGAGGGTGAGGAGGGGGATGACATTAAGGGTTTCATAGTAGCATTGATAAAGGAGTCAATCCCAGTGGCGGGATACTTTAATTTGTAGGAAGATATTCAGAGAGTGCATCGGGACCCCATAAAAAAAATCCAGCTAGGAAAAATCAGAGGAAAATTCTGGTTAATTTTGGTTCCGATTCCATTAAGGAGAAGATCTTACTAGAGGCTCTTAAGACAAATAGCTTCTCTAAGGGAGATTGGTCCTTCTGTATTAGATCTGACATCTCTAGGACAACACAAGATAGGCAGTGGAAGTTAGGGAGGTATATGCGGGAGCTCAGGTCCGTGGGGGCAACTGTACAGCTCCAATTTCCAGCCGCACTTAGAATTATATGGGACAACAAAATGCCCAACATCAGGGACCCAAATGAAGTCCCTGCCTTTTTTGGAGCAAATTAAAGCATCTCGCTAGACATTTTCTTTTCTGATGTTAGGTGTCCGGGGCTGAGTGAGCTCACTAGGGCTAATCCTCCGAATTATCCCAATGAGAAGGTTTAGGTATCACAGAGTTTGGGAACATGTGGGGAAAAAATGATAAAAATTCCTCATTGTGTTTAGTCTTCAACATGAATCATCTAGGGGGTTGGGGGTACAGAATTTTGAGATGTCTAAAATTGGCTTAGTTCAGTTGAAGGTTTTATCCTGGCGTGTGAATGGTCTCAGGGTTAGGGGGGCGCTGACAGAAGATTTTTGAATTTCTGAGGTTGGCGGATGAGGAAGTGGTGATCCTCCAGGAGACTCATCTGATACAAGAGGAATGGTGCAGTATTTCAAAGCAGTTATCATGGGTGGATCATTGTGTGAGTACCAACCAGCCCTATACTGTTAAAGGGGTTGCAATTTTGTTTACACAATCTTTAAAGGCAGTGTTGGGTAAGGTTATTGTAGACCCTAGAGGGCGGTGGCTGGTGGTAGAAGCAAATGTATATGGGTCCTGGTTAACAATAGAAGGGTATTATGGCCCCAATGTTGATGATTCAACCCCTTTCTAGGCTCTTTATAACTAGTTATTAGATTTTAAGCACCCAATTCTGCTCGGGGGGACTTTAACGTCCTCTTAGACCCTATTTTGGATAAATCAACTATGAGAAATACAGCGAACACCCTTAAGACAAGAGCTTGGGTAAAGCAGGTAATGGGGAGCTTGGACCTGGTGGATATTTGGAGGTGGAAAGGTAGTAACGGATTAAGATTTACTTTTCACAATAAAAAAAATGTTGTAGTGGGCAGGAGTCTTTGCGGAAAAGTGAAGTATGTAGAACGTGCCCTGGAACACTTGTCTAATCACTTGGCAGTGAGGCTTCGTCTTTTGCTTGATAAACCAGTTGTAAGTCCCCGGTGTTCGGTAAACCATGTTCTGTTTTTGGAGGAGTGGGCACTAAAACAGGATACCAAGAATTTCTTTGATGTGAACTATGAGTCTACCACTGTCCATATGGTTTGGGATGCTTATAAAGCGTATATAAGCGGTCGGTTGACTACTATGGAAATTTACAGCCATAGAGAAGAGAAAAAGCAGATAAAACATTTGGAGTTGGCGATACAGAACTTACAATATAAAGCACAAGGGCTAGCTGATCAGCAGATATTAATACTGCAGGATCAGATAAGGAGAGCTAAAGCTGACTTAGATATTTTATTTAAGACAAAGATTACAAGGAAATGGGAGAGTAGTAGGTTTGCCCAATATAAATATGGGGAAGGGTGTGATAGGTTTTTGGCCTGGACAGCAAAAGTAGAGCAAACTAGGAATAGACTTACATCAATTATGGATAAAGACAGATTTTCTGGATAAATGTCCAATTCCATGTCTAGAAGAAGATTTAAAACACAATCTGGGAGTTAAGATAAATATAAGGGAATTGAATGAGGCTATTTTGAGTTTAAAAAGGGGTAAGGCACCTGGACCTGATAGCTTACATAATGAGCTTTGTATTTTACTTAAGGATGAACTAACCCCAATTTTGTTGGAATTAGTCAATAATATCTTTGTTGTGGGTGGAGTTCTGCCAAAATCTTGGGATGAGCTATTATTACCTTAAATTTGAAACCAGATAAGAATCCATCCTATTGTGAGTCTTACAGGCCAATTTAATTAGTAAACTCAGATTCTTCACACACATACTATCTAATAGATTAGTCGGTGGTTGCCCCACTGGTCCATGAGGACCTGAAAGGATTTATTAAAGGTAGACAGCTCTTTGAGTTAATGCATGACTTATTAGGTGCTAATGACTTGGCTACTCAAGAGAATTTACCTTTGGCGGTGCTTACCTTTGACGGGTGAGCTGGTCTTTTTTGTATATGGTTATTGATCTTTACAAGTTTGAAGACACCTTTTCTAGAGCAATAAGGTCATTATATAAGAATACTGTGGCTAGACTGTTAATTAATGGTAATCTCTTCCAGCAAGTTAGAATTGGACGGTGCACTCACCAAGGCTGTCCACTCTCTCCTTTGCTGTTTCATCTTTATATTGAGCCTCTTTTTCATTACCAAACATTTTATCATCTTTGAGGGCATTTGGAAGGGTGTCAGGGTATCTAGTAAACCAACAAAAAACAGAGAAATTGTGCTGGAATATTATTCATAGTAGTCCGTTGATTAAAAATGAAATATGGTATTTGGGGGTGCAGGTTATGGCCAATCTGGATGATGTTCCCTGGGTTAATTTTAACAAGGCATTGTTCGTCACTAAGAAACTTTTAAGAGTGTGGGTGGGTCTTTCTCTGTCTCTTATTGGGAGGTCGAACTTTTTGAAAATGATTATTTTACCCAAGTTTACGTTTCTGTTTAATGTGATCCCCTTAGAATTTAGACAGGTCTGGTTTTAAAAGTTACAAGGGGATCTAACTTCATTTGTTTGAGCAGCGAGAGGGGCTCGCATAGCATGGAAGAAATTATGTAAGAGGAAGAGAAATGGAGGAATAGCGAGTCTAGACCTTTATAAGTACTATTTAGCTTTTCAGGTGAAAAATGTGAGAAGACTTTTGAATGAGAGTTCTAGTTTTACCCCTATATTTAGGGCTATGACTAGCCATCTTCAGAAAGCAGGGGAGCGTTTTCTATTTAAATTCGGCCATCCAAAGATTTTTAAGAAGATAATGCTGAGTGTTTGGGGACGGCTTGCAGGGTATGGTTTCAGGTCCGGAAACCAATAGGAATACCTCACTTTAGTAATCTGGCTCCCGTTTGGGGATCACCGGGTACCCTGGAATTTTAGCAGGACAAATTATCTCTTCACTTAAAGGAGAGGGGGTTGGTGAAGTGGGGTCCATTTTTGGAGAACCATGCTTTGCTGTCCTGGTCAGCATTTAGTGAGCAATTAGGAGGTGCCCTTTCAAAATTTAAGTATCACCAAATGGCAAGTTGGGAAAGTACATTACCGAAGGAAGGGCAAGGGCAAGAGGAGAACATTTGGGAAGAGAGATTGTTACAGAGACATATCCCTCGCAAAGAGGTCGCTCTATGGTATTGGATATTGATATATGCTGGGGAGGAATCCCCTTCTTTGCCAGAGAAGAAGTAGGGAAAAGACTTACCGTTACAGGACATTACTACCCTCTGGCAAGTATCAATATCTACGCTATGGGGTTTGGTGGAATCTGCATCTGTAAAGAAACATCATTTGTTCACCTTCCATAGGGTGTATTGGACGCCGAAGAAGTTGACTGCTTTGAGGAGACTTAAGAAGAATTGTCCCCGTTGTAGCAAGGAGGGAGCAGATGACATTCATATATTTTGGCAGTGCCCAATGCGTCATCAGTTTTAGCAGGATGTGGGTAAGGAAATCAAGCAGGCATAAGTGCGGAGACTATGGTAAGCCTGCCACTGGTAATATTTGGGGTACTTGGTGGAGTAGAGCCGACTCGAAAGGTACAGCACTATCAAAAATCTTTGTTATTTGTGTTAATTCTCTTGGTGCAGTGGGAGATCTTCCTATAATGGATCCTCCCTTTTCCCCAGCAGTACATGAATGGAAGAGCTCAGTTACCAATTTGTGTCGTCTGGAACAAAGTTTCTTATCAAAGAAAAGGGATAGATTCTGGGCACTCAGGAAAAGAGCCATGCAACTCCAGATGGGCCATGTTAGGGTTGTCCAATGATTGAGAGCTTTACAAGTCCTTCCTCAGGAGCTATATTGACTCTTTTAGTGGAATTGAGGTATTGGTTATGGCCCTGCTTTGTGTGGCTTGGGAGCAGAGGAGTCTCTACCGAACCTTCTTTCGACCTGGTGGTACTGGTCTGAGATCTGGCCTAGCTCCATTGTTGCGGATTCACAACGAGTACAAGCAAAAAAAGATAATGAAAGCTGTACCTATCCCCACAATCAACTCTTCCTAGTCCGCAGACAGTATGTGATGAAATTTAACACAGCATAACACAACTCAGGAGTACCTAATTGTTGTATGTGGGAAAAAACACCTTCTTATGGGACCTGGTCAAGAAACACATAAAAGAGGAATGGGAAAATGTTTCCTGTGAGTAGTGTCGAGTCCACAGAAAAGAATAAAGTGCAGCGTGCTCTGTTTAAATTTACCATCACATGTACATGTGGGGAGGGAGAAAAAACATGATAATTGAAAAGGGAACATCACTAAACAAGCGTTTGCAATCAATAGGTCTCACATTTGCTTGAGTTAGAGATATTGGCACTGTAAATTCATAACTGGACTTTTCTTGCCACATAAAGTGGTCAACAGTGCCTCATAATTTCTTCTTTTCCTGACATATAATTCCTGTGGCCCTGCATATAACTAAGGGCCAGATGTAGGTAGGAAAAAAAATAGCGAGTCAGAAATTGCGAGTCTTTGCGACTCGCAATTTCCGACTCGCAAACAGGTATCCAGCAAGAAGAAGCGACTTCATTTTGCGACTCGCAAATGAAGTCGCACCGCAGATTGCGAGTCCACAAAAAGCGACCTCGCTAAAAACGAACATGCAAATTGCGAGTGGGTGTCGCAAATTGCGACTGTGCCGCAAATTGCATGCAGGTGCAGCAGAACACTCTGGAAAACACTTCCTGGCTCTTGATGATGACATCACAGCCAGGAAGTTTACTAATACACCTGGGAGGAGGGAGGACCACACCCATTTCCAACTGCTGAACAGCCAACAGGAGGAACAGCAGCAACAATGGAGGAATCAGCCAGAAAGAGGAAGATCAAAATCTCTGAAAAAGAACTGGAGGTGCTGACGGATGAATGCTGCCAGCACCATGATCAACTCTTTGGAAGAGCAGCCCTCAGTGTCCCTCAGCTGGAGAAAAGGAGGATTTGGACTGAAATCCAAGAGAAGGTGAATTCAATGGGGGTGAGCCACAGGAGCATTGATGAACTTAAAAAAAGATGGTATGACCTGTGCTCCCGGACCAAGGAGAGGGTGGCAGAGCGCCTCCGGGAGATGAGGGGCACTGTAGGAGGCCCATCTACCGTACCACCACCCACACCCTTGGAGGAAAGAGTGCAAGAGACCCTGGAGCCAGAGGCAGTGTCTGGAATAGGAAAGCTGGACATGTCAGCGCCTGGACCATCAACCAGTGAGTACCATCAAACATGCATGCACAACCAAAATAGCTCCATTTCAGAGTAGCAACCACCAGAATGGTGCATTATGGGCAATGTAGTCAAGTAGGCAGCTGATAGGCAACAGTTTATTAGGAAGCATACAACAGATGGTAGATACTGACAGTGTGTTCCCTATGCCCCACAGGTCTCCCACAAGACACCTCCTCCAGCCACATCGTCCAGGCAGCACAGGACCCAGGAGCAGCCACCACAGGGATCTGCACCTCCCAACCACAGTCCCCTCCAGATGCACCAGTGGCCATAGTGGAGATAGACCCAGCACCCGGTCCTAGCCACAGTGCCAGCCAACAGGACACAGATGCACCACTGCGTCGCAGGCGACGTGTCCTTGTCCCTACAGTGTCACAGGGAGATGTAGGGGACGCCTCCATGTCCGCCGCCGAGGCTGCACTCATCGAAGGTCAGCGCCTGCATACAAGGCAAATGAGACTGATTTCAGGGGCCATGCGGCGAATGGAAAGGAATCAGACAACAGGGCTGGCACAGGTCCACACAGAGCTACAACACCTGAACAGTAATGTAAGTGACCTTGCGCTCTCCATCAGACAATTAGTGGCTGAACTTGTCACGGAGAGAGAGGGTGCAAGGCGCCGTGACCGGCAACTAATCCACCGACTAGACCGCATGGCTGCCTCCATCGTCCGCCTGGCTGTAAATACCATAGGGCTGTCACGCCGCACAGTCAGCCTACAGGTGGACATGGGCCACTTTGCCAGCGATGTGGCTCGCGGCCTGGGATGCATAAGCCACGCTGTGGACATGATGGAGGCACGACAGGTGGCTAGGGGCGCGCCAGACACTCCGCAAGACAGTGAGGAGGGCTCTACTATAAGTAGTGCATCTGCCACAGACACCAGGGTGTTGCGTAGTGGAAGTGCACGTTAGGGATCTGCAGACGCTCCAGGCACCAGCCATGCTGGGCGTCCCAGGGGTAGGATGTGAGCTACGCACTGACAAACAATGGAGGCACATGAGGTTAATGTGTCCTCATAGCAGGTGGACTTTTACAGCCCCCTGATCAATAGTTCATTTCAATAGTTTTTTTGGTTCACATCATTAAAGTTCTTGTTTGTTCCACTTCACACCTGGGCTCTTTGTGTGTGACATTCGTGTGTGTGGTGACAGTTACCACGTACCTTCCAAAGTATTGGTTTGCAATGTGGTCCCGTCTCTGTCTGCCTTGATTTGCAATGCTTTTATCCCCATGATGGTGATGTGGTAGCTCTTGCTCGTCATCTTCCGAATCTGGGTCTTCTGGGGTGAGATGTAGACCACGTCTGGTAGCAATGTTGTACAGTATAGCGCATGCGCCAACGATCTTGAATGCTGTTATTGGGGCATACTGGAGGGCACCTCCACTTCTGTGGAGGCATCTGAATCTTGCCTTCAACAGCCCAAAGGTCCTCTCTATAATATTTCGGGTCCTCCTATGTGCACTGTTGTATCGCCTCTCTGTCTCATTGCTGGGTGTTAAGTACGGGGTAAGTATCCATGGTCATAGTGCATATGCACTGTCACCTGTTTGGCACAAAAGGAACAATGTTAGCTGGGCATAGATGGGTTCCACATTGACCTGTGTGTATGTCTGCAAGGTGTATTCAGCTATACCAAGGATATATCTGTCTCCAAACTCCCCACGTTCTAGGCGTTGGTGTATCCCACTGTGCCTGAAAATGTAGGAGTCATGTGTACTCCCTGGAAATTTGGCTACCATGTCAGTTATAACATAATGGGCGTCACATACCACCTGGATGATCAGTGAGTGGGTACACTTCCGGTTGCGGAACAGATATTCCAGATTTGCAGGAGGGCATATTTGTATATGTGTCCAGTCTACACACCCTATTACATAAGGGAAGTTGGCAATCCTGTAAAATAGAATTCCAACTTGGTGCTGTTGATTTCTGCCTCATTCCTGGGTAGGTATATGTATCTGGACATGTGTGTGTGTGTATGGCATCTAGGAATGCTCTGAAGAACTGTGAGAGTGCGCCCGATAGCTACCCGAGGCCAAGAGGTGCAGTGAGCATAGCACTTGCACATGTGTGGGGATGGCGCTGCGGCGCACAGTCTGGCGTTGAAGCTGCTGATTGAGTAGATCTATTAATTCTAATATTGCTGCACTGCTAAGTCTGTATTTATCATATATCTCCTCCTCAGTTTGTTGGAAAAGTGTCTGTCTGGTTCTGTATATCTTCTCCTGTCTCTGGCTCCTCCTCCTCATCTGCTGTGCGGTGTGGGCACTCCTCCTCCTTGCTGTCACATATATCTCCGCCATCTTGAGTGACCCAGGTGCCTTCTGGGTCTCCTTTTATACTTTGGTTCTGGTTACCACCTGCTCTGAGTTAGTGATAAATTGGAAGTGCAAAATAGGCTTTTTGCGACTAGTCGCAATTTGCGAGTGGCTATTTCATATGGTTTGCGTCTCGCAAATTGCGACTTCCTATTTGCGGGCCGCAAAATGGGGTCGCAATTTTTGCGAGTCGGTAATGGCTTGCGGTGCAATTTGCGATTCGGAAATTGGGTTTTTGCATCCCATTTCCGATTTTGCGGGGTCGCAAATTGCGATTCGGGCCATTTGCGACTCGCAAAATTTTGCTACATCTGGCCCTATATCACTTCCATTTACATTCTTCCTCTGTTTGCAGCAAAACATTAAAATGTTGCCACTTGGCATTCTGATTTGCTTGCCATGCTAATTCCGAAATAATTTCACCACCCCACCATCAGAGTTACTGGCTGCCTGACACAGTTCCCGAAAAAAAACACAAGACAGCCACAGATGAGAAATAAGCTAGAAGGCTCACCCAAACATGTCAAGAGTGTTTTAACAATCATAGTGTAATAAGGATGTTAAGTTGGCCTAAATCATCGTCATAATTGTAATAAGGAGAGATTATTAAAACATCTACAATTATCATATAAACCTTTATCAGAAATAAACTTTTGGCATTAGACTGTAATGTTCAAAACAGCCCCTAGAAGGCACCATAACAAAAGATATCATTTGTAAGAAACATGGTCATTTAACCAGGTTGTTAGCCAATGGAGGGCATAACCCCATGAAAAAAACAGGAGAAAGTAATGCAGTGTAACCATATACTTAGCCCCTTGAGAGCGTATTGCATTACACATTTTCATGGGTAGCAGACCTATAGCAATAATATTAAAAGCAAGGCCCTTAAAATACAAGCTATTCCCAGCTATAAAACAAAAGTTCCAGCCATGAGAGCACTTAAAACGACACTGTATAGTGAGAGGGGTTATTATTTTGGGGTTTCCACTAACCTAGTGTGGGGACCCAGAGATGACCTAGACAGAAAGAGTGTGTCGTGCGAACATTTTGTTGCTGGTCCCATTGTCCTAGGATCACCACAGGCTGAGTTATGAGCAACGTTTTGTAAAAGTAATGCCCGGCAAAGCATTATGAGGCGAGTTTCCCAAGTGCAGTGAAAATTGAAATATCGGCTCTCCTGCTGTGCCGGGAGAGCCGCTTTTACTTTGAGGATGTCTGTTTTACGTAAAGCATTTACCAATTTCAAATGTTTTAAGAGGAGAGCCACAAGAAATGACTCTGATTAGGTAACTGTGAACAATGTGACCAGTGCTCCAGTACCGCTGATTGAGTTCAAGCAGTTGTGCCTGTGAGCGATGTGAGCGCCAATCCCGCCATACAGCATGAATGGGAAAGACGAAAGAAAAAAAATAGCTCGTCCATGCTGAAGTATATAGGAAATTGTGCAATAATCCATGTAACAGGGGCAGTTTGCAAGGCAAGACAAAAACAGCCTTAAGGCAGGACAAACGTAAATCATTTACCAATGACATCAAGTGATTTTTGGAAGGCAAGCCCAGGAACTAATGAAAGTGATGGGCTTGAGATGGACGTGGTTAAAAGCCTACTTACAACACGTCAAAGTGCTCACGCTCGACCTAAAATGTTGGTAAGCATCTTGAAGTGAGCAGCAGCAAATATGTCACTTCAGACATGTGCATATGCAGTTTATGCAACACAGGCAATGCTGAAGGATTTCCAGTCCCGGTGTGATTTCTTAGAAGGGGATGGGGGGGGGGCAAAGAACCAACAGCAATTTTAGGAAGCATGGAGTTGGAAAAATTTGTATCCAACTTTATGTTTGAATGCCTATGGTCAGCATCAACAGCAGCGGGGCTTTATTAGAGCTAGAAGGTCACTTGGGTTGAAGCTGTGGAAGTTAGAATCCAACGGAAGAACCTTAATGCAGAAGGTTCTATTTTATGGACAGAAACTGTTTGGAGAAGAGCTCAATGACTCAGTAAAAAGGCAACAGAATTAAAGAAAATTATGCAACCATTTAGACCTTTTTCTGTAAAGAAATCCTTTTTCCAGAGAAAATTGACGCAAGCAGTGCAGAACTCAAGTCCCTTTTGGGGCTGAACACCAGGTCGGGAGTTGGGCACCAAGATAAAACCCAACAACAATAGCCCTAACTCCAAAGTCATGACTGTCAACAACTGATGGTGGGGAAAAGACGTCTTGCTTTCTACAAATGAATGGAAGTCCCAGGTGAAGCACGAATGGGTTCTGTCAGTCATAAGAAATAGCTGTTTTATAGAACTCGAAGAACAACCTCAGCAACCATTCCAGATAATCCCCATACCAAAGGATACCATAAAGAAAGGGTACCTTAAAAGGAGTAGAACTGTTTTATTGAAAGGAGCAGTATCAGAACTATCCTTCCTAGAAAGAAATTAAGGTATCTATTCTATCTTGTTCCTAGTGCCAAAACCAGACATGTCTTTTCGAGCAGTCATGGATCTAAAAAGAAAATATTTTTTTATACAGAAGATTCCATTCAGAATGTTGAACCTTTGGGAAGTAATTACTGATGGTGTTGGAAGGCGATCTGTTGATAACCCTGGATCTTCAGGACGCATACTTCCATGTGTTAAAACACACTTTGCAAGTCAACTCTTCTGCTTTTTTGCATGTTCAGGGAGGCCTTACCAGTGTTGACCTCTGGAATTTGGTTTAATGTCTTTGCCAAGTGTTTCACAAAGGTATTGGCAGAAACTGCCATATATTTGTAGGTATGCAGATGCTGCCTTACCTGGACGAATAACTAAATGTTCTCTCTTCTCTTTCTAAAGCGAAACTCAATATGGAAAAGGCTGTCGGTTTCCTCAACTACATGGTATTCCTCCTCAACCTAAAGAAATCTCAGTTGGTGCCAGCACAACAGAGACTGTTTATCAATCAATCAATCACTTGTTAAGCCCACTACTCACCGATAGGGTCTCAAGGAGCTAGGAGGAGGGGAGGAAGGGGGTTGCTACTGCTCGAATAGCCAGGTCTTGAGACATTTCTTGAAGGTCAGGAGGTCCTGGGTCAGACGTAGGTTGACGGGGGGAAGTTCCAGGTTTTAGCAGCGAGGTGGGAGAAAGATCTGC
This sequence comes from Pleurodeles waltl, assembly GCF_031143425.1. NCBI lineage: Eukaryota > Metazoa > Chordata > Amphibia > Caudata > Salamandridae > Pleurodeles > Pleurodeles waltl. The sequence continues at coordinate 379,660,375 of NC_090445.1, forward strand.
CGCCGGTTGTGGTACGGTGGATGCGGGGGGTGGTGGCGAGGTTGGCAGAGCGTAGCTGGCGGGTGGGAACGTGGGAGCTGAGACGCTCATTGAGGTAGGCAGGGACTGCGTCATGGAGAGCCTTGTGAGCGTGGATCAGGAGTTTGAAGATGATCCTCTTGCTGATGGGTAGCCAGAGAAGGTCTCTGAGGTGGGCTGAAATGTGTTTGTGGCGTGGGAGGTTAAGGATGAGGCGTGCGGAGGCGTTCTGCATGCACTGAAGTTTCCTCTGGAGCTTGGCTGTTGTTCCCGCGTAGAGTGCGTTGCGTAGTCCAGTCCGCTGCTGACGAGGACGTGGGTGACGTTCTTCTGGTTTCGATGGGGATCCATCGGAAGGTCTTACGAAGCATGCAGAGGGTGTTGAAACGAGGATGAGATGGCATTGACTTGCTGGGTCATGGTGAGCGATGAATCCAGTATGAAGCCGATGTTGTGTGCATGGGTGGTGGGAGTTGGAGTGGTCGCTAATGTGGAAGGCCACCAGGAGTCGTCCCATGCTGATCGGTTGTAGCCGAGGATGAAGATCTCAGTCTTATCCGAGTTCAGTTTGAGGCGGCTTATCTCCATCAAGATTGCGATGGCATGATGTCCGTTGTGGAGATTGGTCTTGGCGGTGGCAGGGTCTTTCATGAGTTTAGGATCAGTTGGGTGTCGTCCGCGTAGGAGATGATGCTGAGGCCGTGGGATCGGACAATGTTGGTGAGCAGGCCATGTAGATGTTAAAAAGGGTGGGGTTGAGAGAGGGTCCTTGGGGGACTCTGCAGATGGTCTTGGTGGCTTTCGACAGAAACGGAGGGAGACGGCCTCTCTGAGTTCTGCCAGAGAAGAAGGATGTGATCCAGTCCAGGGCCTTGTGGCGGATTCCGGTGTCGTGGAGGCATGTGCGAAGTGTGTTGTGACAGACGGTATCGAAGTCTGCCGAGAGGTCAGGGAGGATGAGGGCAACGGTTTTACCTTTGTCGATCATGATCCTGATGTCGTCGGTAGCAGCGATGAGAGTAGTCTCAGTGCTGTGGTTTTTGCGGAAGCTGGATTGGGAGATGTCGAGCAAGCTGTTGTTCTCCAGGAAGCGTGATAGTTGGCTGTTGACTGTCTTCTCGATGACCTTCGCTGGGAAGGGGAGAAGGGAGATGGGCCGGTAATTCTTGAGGTCTTCGGGGTCTGCCTTGGGTTTTTTGAGCAGGGCGTTGAATTTGGCGTGTTTCCAGCTCTCCGGGAAGGTGGCGGTCTCGAAGGAGCTGTTGATGATAGTACGGAGTTGGGGGGCGATGATTTGGCTGGCTTTGTTGAAGACCTGGTGAGAGCAGGAGTCGGTGGGTGATCCGTAGTGGGTGGTGCTTATGTTCTTGGTGGTGTCCTCGTTGTTGATGTGGGTCCAGGCGCTCAGGAGGTTAGTGTGGTTGGGTGTGTTGGGGTTAGTGTTGGACGCAGTGGTCGTGGGGATTGGGGAGACGAAGCTGCCGTGGATGTCTGTGATCTTGTGGTGAAAAAAGGTGGCCAGGAAGTCGCAGAGGTCTTGCGAGGGGGGGTCAATGGAGCAGGACTTGGGGTTGGCGAGTTCTGTGATGATGCTGAAGAGCTCATTGCTGTCGTGTGCGTTGTTGTCGATTCGCTCTTTGTAGAATGATCTTTTGGTGGTCCAGATGAGCTGGTGATGCTTGCGGATGGCTGTCTCGGGGGTGGCGTGGTTGCTCTTTGTTTGTTCGTGGCGCCATAGCTTCTCGATTTTCCGGCACTCCCGCTTGGAGGCCTGAAGGTCGGCGGTGAACCAGGGTGCTTTCTTGCTGGTGTGGGTGTTGGGTGGTTTCCTAAGTGGAGCGAAGGTGTTGGCACAGTCATCTAGCCATTGTTTAAGGTCGAGGGCGGCGATGTTGGGGTCGCTGGTGTTGGGTGGTGGGGCGTGGGCGAGGTTGGAGATCAGCTGGTCCTTTGAGATCTTGTTCCAGCTGCGGCAAGGGATCCGTTGGGTGTGGTGGTGGGTTTCTGGAAGGAGAAATGGACACAGCAGTGGTCGGTCCAGTGGAGTTCGGTGGTATGGGTGAAGGTGATGTGGCCGCTGGCTGAGAAGATGGGGTTGAGTGTGTGGCCTGCTGATTGTGTGGGCGTTGTGACATGTTGTTTGAGACTGAGGTTGGCGAGGTTGTCGATCAAGGCTGAGGAGTTTCTCTTGTTGTTGTTCTCTAGGTGAAAATTCAGGTCGCCGAGGAGCATGTAGTCCGTAGAGGCGAGGGCGCTGATTGTGTCGGCGATGGCATCGCAGAACTGTGGATGGGGGCCTGTGGACAAGGGTTGCCCTGAGGGTGGTGTTGGCGTTGACGTGAATCTGGAAGTGCAAGTGTTCGGCGGCATCGATGGTGTCATGGGTGTTGGTTGAGATCCTGATGGTGCTACTGTAGACTAAGGCGATTCCTCCTCCCGGTTTGTTGGTGCGGTCTCTGCGGGTAATTTTATAGCCTTCTGGGATGGCTATGGCGATGGCGATGTCGGGTTCCGAGGAGGGGTTCAACCAGGTTTCAGTGAGGAAGGCGATGTCTGGGGAGGGTGAGGTGAGCAGGTCCCAGAGTTCAACGGCGTGCTTGTGGACAGAGCGGGTGTTGAGGAGGAATACCCTGAGGTGGTTGTTGTGGGTGGAGATGTGGTGGTGTTTGGTGGCTTGGGTGCCGGTGAAGTTGCACGTCCAGCAGGAGAAAGGTCCATGGGTGTGCATCTGGGAGGCCGGGACGCAGGTGGTGGGGCGGCCGGGTTTGAGAGCGCGGAGTTCTTCGGCGTTGTAACGGTGTCTGGTGGCGTGGGGAGCTCGTGGGCAAATGGGGGCGTGCGGGGGCAGGGACGCAACGGCGGGAACGGGGAAGCACAAAGAGCCAAAAAAAGAGAAAAATAGGCAAAAAAAAAGTAAAAAGACGAAGAAAAGGCACAAAAACAGGGGAGCGAGGCGGAGGGCAGATAAAGGCACAAAAAAGAGGAAAAACAGCATGAATAAGAAAAGACAGATTACAGGACAGACACACAATACTTACGGCAACCACTAGACACCAGGGATGAGGCGCAGGCGGGTGCCTGCGGATGGTGGTGGGCCTCGAACTCGAAGCAGCAGTGAGGGCGGGGTCAGGGGCAAGGAGGCAGACAGGAGGAGCTGCACGTTGTGTAGAGAGAAACCCGGCATAAAATCAGGTCAGGGTTTTTTGCAGCCCTTTTCAACACAGCAACAGTGTTTCTACCAGAATTAAGAATCTAAAGATTACAAGAGGCTCCCGTATCAGCTATACAAAACATTGGTGTCGTTTTGAGAGCAGGTGTAAGGTGAAGGGTTGTTGGCAGCAAGAATTGATCTCTTTAAGATGTTGCAGTTCCTTCAGGAAGGTTTTCAGAAAGGCTTGTTCTCATCAACTTTATCTTTCCAATGGGCAGCAAATAGGGGTTAGTGAGATGTTGCTGGATTTGTCAAGAATAATGCTCTTGGTTAAGGGATTACAAGGAATGAGGTTAAAGAAACCTGTTGTGTCCCCAAGTGTTTCTCCTTGGCATTTACTTACTGTGTAACATGGTCTTCAGAAACCTCCTTTAGAACTGTTAGAGATTACTTATCTTTAGTGGCTTATGATTTAAGTAGCATTCCTAGTAGTAATCATATCAAGAATGTTCTTATGGGAATTGGGGGCACCTTGGTCTCATATGCTACTATCCGTTTTTACTCACCAGGGTTGTTCTTGGGCTAGATCCAAAACACCTTTCCAAAGTATCAATGTCCCCAGACACCAGAAATTAATTCTATCAGTCTTTCAGGTCCCAGATGAGCCCTTGTATCCCTGGAGATGTTAAAAAAGCATTGATGCTGTACTTTGAAAAAAACAAAAGAAATCATAAAGTATAATTGTTGCTTTTGGCACTCCTAATAAGGGTTAAAAACCTTCTTCTCTGACCATTAGAAGATGGGTACGACTGGCTATCACCAATGAATGCGCTAACACAAGCGTTCCAGTGCCTGGTTCTGTTAAAGGGAGGTTTATGAGGGAGTGGTAGCCTCATGGGCAGAAATGGGTGGTGTCTCCATAATGGAAATCTTTAGGGCCTCCACCTGGTTGTCAGAAGAGGTATTTAACACTATAGGTTGGAATGAAATGATTCTGATAATTTTGGTTTTGGTGCACTTATATCTTCTAGGGCGTACTAGCAAATGGATGTTATTGCTGTGTCCACATTAAAGAGATGAGGCTGAGTATTGTTCTGTCGTCTTGGTATTTACATTGAGGAACTGGATATCCTCAAACAGTGAAGACTGGGACGGGGTCAGGTTTTGAAGTAATGAAAAAAAGCTGATTCAAATCGCCATGGCTGCCGTGAGCATGAAGGAGAGACACAAAAGAAGTTTGCTTGCAGTTAAACGTATCAGCAAATTATCCATGTAACAGGGTCTTGGCCAAGGTGGTAACAAAACTGCCCAAAGGAGGGGCAAAAGTAAAGCATTTACCAATGATAGCAAAGGATTTTTAAAAGGCAAGCCCATGAATGAGTGATAGTGATGGGCATTCAGTGGCTGTGGTTAAAAGCACACAGATAGATCATAACAGGCCAGAGCGCTTGCGCGCTCGACCTAAAAATGAACAAGATTAAAACTTAACCTATGCCATTCTTTTGAAATGATTTGGAAGCAAGCCTTTGGGACAGGGCTCGCAGTAGTTCTCCAACAAAGTAATCCTGGATACCTCGCCAGTAGTTCAACTCTATTCTCTTTAAAACATTTTTTTTTAAAACAAGACTTTGACTAGATCAGGACCTAGGTGTTGAAAACACTCAGGGGTTGAGTGTAGTTCTTGTACCCCAAACTCAGTAAAGGAGTCCTAAATATATGCCAACCATGGTATTCAAGTGACATTATCAAAGGCAAGAGAAGCTATAAACTGTATTTGGTATAGTGGAGGGCTTCCGGTTTCCTCCAAGCTCTTAACCATGATAGAAGAGGTTGCAATTTAATGTAACCTTCAACAAAACCCAACCCCACCTCAGCATGGCAGTAACTGCAAATTGTGGTACTGCCAGGAGCCTTTGTATAAATCTATTCTCATTCTTTTGAATGGGGCTGATATCTGAGTACCCCCAAACTCCTGCACCATAAGTGCAAACTGACATTTACTTGTATATATATGGACTATTTCCTTTAGGGGTTTGTGCTCCAGCCTCTTGGCAAATCAGAAGATAGAATCAATACACCTTTGAAATTGAAGTGATCTTTTAAAAAAAAAAACAGGATTCCCAGATAGGTGAAGTTAGGGGGCTTTAACCACCTCTGTTCCCAAGGTTATGAATTTGCAGGATTTAGACAATTTGGGACCACACTTCATAATAAAATATTTGGAGAGGTTTGTCTTCAGACCCAGATCAACCAAAGAAAGAATTAAAAACATCCAATAGTATCTGGAGCCCATTAGCAGTTCTAGCAAAACTGACCACACCGTCTGCATATGAAAGGACCCGGATGAGGTGGAAACCTATATATACCAAGCCCCTACCTTTTTTGCAGTAGAAATCTTCATTGCCAATAATGTAAAGTAAAGAAGAAAAGGTGCTTGACGTACACCAACAGAAGCATTATTGTTTTGCAATAAATCTCCCTCTGTACTGCATCAAATCTCGCCATATGTGTGCCAGTGTAACCGGTAGAGTAGCTCAACAATAGTCCTGTTGCACCCTATGCCTTCCATGATATCCCAAAGCTTGGGCCGTTGCAGAGAATCAAAGGCACAGGTAAAGTCCATAAATTCCAGATGCATAGTTTCTCTCTTGGCTCTAATGTATTTTTGTGTGATTAGATAGAGATTAAGGCCCTCATTCGGACATTGGCGGGCGGCGGGCGCCGCCCGCCAAGCGGTAACCGCCGAATGACCGATCCGCGGTCTGCGGCCATTCTGGCTTTCCCGCTGGGCCGGCGGGTGCCCGCCAAAGGAGCGCCCGCCGGTCCAGCGGGAAAGACCCTGCAACGAGGAAGCCGGCTCCGAATGTAGCCGGCGGAGTTGCAGCGGTGCGACGGGTGCAGTAGCACCCGTCGCGATTTTCACTGTCTGCATAGCAGACAGTGAAAATCATGGTGGGGCCCTGTTAGGAGGCCCCTGCACTGCCCATGCCAGTGGCATGGGCAGTGCAAGGGCCCCCAGGGGCCCCACGACACCCGTTCCCACCATCCTGTTTCTGGCGGTGAAAACCGCCAGAAACAGGCTGGCGGGAAGGGGGTCGGAATCCCCATGGCGGCGCTGCAAGCAGCGCCGCCATGGAGGATTCCCTGGGCCAGGGGAAAACCGGCGGGAAACCGGCGGTTCCCCTTTTCTGACCGCGGCTTACCGCAGCGGTCAGAATAGCCCTGGAAGCACCGCCAGCCTGTTGGCGGTGCTTCCGTTGCCCTCCACCCTGGCGGTTTCAAACCGCCAGGGTCGGAATGAGGGCCTAAGACTCTGATCCACTGTGCCAACTCTGGAATGGAACCCTAGCTGCACTTCAGACAACACCTTATTCTGATGTGCCCATTCTTCAATTTTTAACAATACCACCCTTCCCAATATTTTAAAAGTGCTATCCAGCAGTTAGAGAGGGCGAAAACAACTTGGCTGGCCTTGTCCGCCTTTTTATATATGGGGACAACTACTGCCTCCTGCCATAATGGAACAAACGGGTGTGCTATAGCAGATTTTATTAGATTTGCAACAATGGGAACCCAGAAAGAGATATACTCTTTCAATAAATCAACCAGAATACCATCTGGGCTGGGTGCTTTTCATGAGGGACCGTTTTCAGTGGCCAATTTGACATCATTAATATCAGTTGACTTACTCAAGAGAACAGCAGCCTTGTGGTCATAAGTAGGGGCACCTCACTGGGCCTGATTCTTACTACTGCATGGTTTGAAGATCTTGGAGAAGTACTGTACCCAAGCAGAAACTGAGATAACATTTTAAATCTGTGGACAGTCACCCTACAAACTCTTCAGAAAACACTAGAGTCTTTCAACTCTCCTGTAGTCTCCAGATCTTTCCAAGCCCTGGCCTTTATTTTCTGTCTTTCTAGCTGGGATGGCTGCCTTGTAGGCCTTCCTAACAGAACTCAGTTTTATCAGTTCCTGCGGATACTACCCTAAAGCTAATTTGAGAGTTTTACGGGTAGAAGAGCATGCACGATTAAGCCAACCTATATTATCTAGGAAAGAGTGTTTTTTGGGAGTGAGATTTTGCACAATATAAGCACCAAGAGACGTGAATGCATCATAATAGCCCTAGGGTCACTCTCTTGTGTTAGACTGTGTTGGATTGACACCTGGTTATTCTCCATGAGTTCCTTCATATATTGGGCCTTATCCGCCTGGTGCTATTTAATGTGGACCCCCCTATTCTTAGTAAATTCAATTGCCCTGTGTGAAGTGCGAGTACCTGTAGTGTTAAGAACCAATTTTATATGTAAGGTAAGTGGGTCATGATCACAAAAACAACAAATGACTACCACATGGTTCACAGTAAGAGGGACCAAGTTAGAGGAAAACAGCATATGATCAATAACAAAGTGTGAGCCTGTATCACAGAAAGTTAGAGGAGAATTGGTAGCAGACAATGGAAAATCCTGAGCAAAAACTAGATTGTTGGGTGAAATTATTCTGTTAAAAATATCCCCATAGGGAGTGTGTTTAAAATGAGTACAGGGTGAACCTGGGTCATCATACATCACGCAGACTGCTGTGGATTCTGAGTTGCAAGTACGACTGTTAAAAGGTCCCTCCCAAAAGGCCATGTTTTCCCATTTCTACAAGGATTCCACTTTTAACAGATGGCCTTCTAAATCATTCACATCATTAGTCAACATAACGTCAAATGATTGATGAAGCTGGAATAGCAATATTTGATAATAAGGTGCAGCCAGTCTTTATTAATTAGTCTGGCCTGTAAACATGCACCATTCTAAGAAATTAATTTAAGGCCCGAGGCCACAACTGGAGCTAAAGTGCAAACAGAAGAAGGCGCCCTCTGCAGATAAGAATACCTAACATCACCAGTGTAATTGAGACAGGGCTGGCAAGTCTACATGAGAATCACTAGAAGCTGGGCAGAATTGAGGTACAAACTGTGGCTGAGACTGTGGGTGTCTCCAGGGTGCGCTGGGTTGATGTGTGGGAGATGGGGCCTGGATGTTCCCCAATGCCTTACATAGAGCCTCGGATTTATCATTAATGTCTTCTAGCTTGGTCAGAATTGGAGAACAAAAATTATTAAACAAAGCATCCAGTTTATCCAATTTACTGAGACATCTTTCACAATATTCTTTAAGTTTACTTTTAAGAACAGTCACAGTTAGGGCCGGGAGCATCCTCCTACCTGGTGAACTGGCATGTCTTTTCCCTCAAACTCTTACAAGTGGTGACAAGGGATCAGTATGTGAAAGAGGTAGAGCATACAAACTCCTAGAACTCAAAGTTTCCTTTATTGTCCTTTGTGAGTGTGGGCTATTGGATACATTTGCAAACTCTGAAATGGTTAAAACCAATGGATCATTAAAGATACATGAATTGGAAGCATTAGAAACAACTGTACCCTCTTCATGAGGTTTGGCGGCTGCTGCAAATGAGGAATCGGGCGCCTGTTGGGGTTAAGGAGGCTCAAAACTTGCTGTCCTCACTCCTCCAAGTACTACTCAGTTTTCCCCTTAAAAATTTGCCGTTACAACTGAGGGATTTTTCAGGTTATCATCCAGTCTTGCCTGCACCCACCACAGAAGACAAATAACTAGTGATGGGTTTAGAGGATGATTGTCTTTTCTTAGCGCTGTTGCGTAGGCTCTCATTATTCTAATGAGGCTACTGGATTTTGAGTGGCAGAATCGCCCGCGGTGTGGGAGACTAAGTCTAACCCACTACAGGTGACACCTGTCGCTCCAATCCAGGTGTTGCTCCAACCAACTAGCAGTGCCTCATCTCTACCCAAGGGCAGGGATGACTGGGCAGCCGAGCACATGACATAATTGGTTTCTCAGGGAAGCCGTGGTCACTCAGGTCTCATCCGTTTCTCTCAGTTACATTGGTCTCATATATCCAATGACAAATAGAGGCAGTATATGTTTCAATAATGATTTTAATAAAACAACTGCATCTTAGATAGCAAAGCGTGAGCTGCAATAACCAGGATGACACAGCATGATAGTATTAAAACTGTGACAAGGAGAGTGAAGCATAAGAATAACGCTACTATATTGTCACTACAGTCAGTAGACTAACTCCTACCTAGGCTATAATAGAGCACAGCGTGTTAAGCTCTAATTCTGCCCTTCAGGTTCCCCTGGGAAGACATCATCCCTCATACCTCAGCAAAGGCCTGCGGTCAGCAAAACAGTTGCAGTGAAGCATTTGGCAATCAGCATACAGATGTGGTTCTCTGGCTGGAATCTCCCTCTAGCGTGGAAGGGACAGGGAAGTGTTTTTATAATAACACAGCTGATGTTCTGAGAAAATGTCCCTACGTAATGATGTGTGTTTTCTACCAATGTTGGAGACTAAACTTCTACCACGTTCACCGGCAATGTACGGTGCTGTAGCCTTGGAAGAAGCACAGAGTGAGCAAGAATGTCTTGTTTGAGAACAGAGTGCTGGCCTAGGCAAAAACAGTTAGATAAACAGAAAATAAAACAAAACCGTAAAAGTGGCTATTGTAACAATAATAAAAAAAGCTGAATAAAATATATCTAGGTTAGAGTGTACAGCAGCTTTGCCTAGTGTGTTAAAATAACATGCATGGAGCTACAGCTAAAATGGCTACACAACAGCGCAATCCGCGGGTGGATTCCCCTTGTGCTTAGCCATTGTAGCACCCTCAACAAACAAGCCTCTGGGGATTGGGGGGTGGACTAAATTTAAAGAGGTTGTTACCTTAAGTGGTCTGGCTTGAAGGGCCAATAGACGGGACCCACCCCGGCCACGGACTGGCCCACTCCTGTGCTGCGGTGCTCATGGTACCTTGAGTAGCGTCTGGCTGGCGCGAGTTCTATAGGTCCCACCTCCAGCGGGCAAGGTGACTTATGGGGCATGAAGTCTACCCACAAATCCTGGCTTTCAGTGCATGTCATGTCACGGTGTTCTCACTGTCTTAAATAGCGCCTGGCTGCACACATTCTGTGGGCCCTGCCTTCTGCAGGCAAAGTGACTTATGGGGCTTGGCGTCTGTCCCCAAATCTTGGCTTTCAGCACTTAATGAAGTAGATGGCCTCTTGCATGGCTCAGCAAAAGGGAAGAAGGGAGTAGGTGGGTTGATAACATTAAAACTAGATCATGGCAAGTAGTTCCCAGAAATATATTCATTGATCAGACATTTGCAGGTTTCTATCAAGAGCTAAACCCAGCAAGGAGACAGAGATGAGAAAGGGAAGTAAAACCCTTCCTTGAAAGCCTCAAATTACCTAAGCTGATTCCTGACAAAAGGACTTTCCTAGAAGCAGATGTTATACTAGAGGGAATCATAAAAGTGATTGGCAGGGGTGTGGAATTTATTAAAATATCTACTTGTCCATAGGACAGGATTTTTTTTAAATCTGCTTGTTCTGTGAGAAAATCTACTTGTCCATTTGGTGCCATGTAGTGTGGCAACAATTCTGGCAGCAATCTCATTATGTAAGAGCTCTGAAAACAGCCACTCTGATTATGCCAAGTCTAATACTATTGTAGGGCTTTATTACTAGCAAGTTCAAGCCCTACTATAGCAATTTCCTTATTTTGCCTCCTTTCCACAGATCTACATACTGAGGCTAGAGGAAGCAATAATCAGTAGTTCCAGGGATGGAATGCCTTTGAGTCTTTGCAAATCTACTAGCTTGCATGTTTTATAGATTTTCACCAGCTCTTTCCTAATCTTTTCTCATACTGGGAAAGGCTGATAATTTACCCCTGAAAAGGGCAGAAGGAAACGTTCTTCCAGGGTTTGAAACAAAGTGGTTGGAGGGAAAGTGAACTTGTAAACTGTGAAGACATTTTTGTATGAACAAATCTACCCATGCATATTTGCTTGTGCTAAAATACAGTTCACAAATATTTTGTAGGACTACGATTTCCTGGTCTACTTCTGTAAATTCTTGTGAATTCATAAAATCCACAAATGCAAAGACATATACCATGGGTTCACTTTTGTGACTTTCTTTGTGAATTGGGCCCCCAATTTGAATTGGCATTAAACAAGGCATTTTGGTTTTATTAAAATACTATTTCTCTATTTAGCAATCTACTTGCTGGCTTTACTGTGAGTGATAGCAATCTGCTCTTCTACAAGGAGCATTGACAAACAAAGGAACTACTGTGACAATGTGTGCCTTTTGAGACCCAAAAACCTTTTTTGCTTTTTGCCAATGTTTGTTACAGTGGTCAGGGCCTGGCAGCTCCCACAACAATAAAGTGTTACAAAAGCCATAACAAAAAAAGACATGCAGTGTGAAAACCAAAAGACTGACAACCATTGTGGGATTGGTTGACTTTGCCAGTGCTCGTTTAATTCACTGTTTCCCATAATCTTGCTGAAATGTAGTCACTGTTCTCCATTATGAATATTTTTTTGAAATACTAGCATGCATCAACATATTTTACTAAATGATGCTTCAAAACAATAGTACCTAAAATTTCACAGAAATGTATGGAATGTTTTTTTTTCTATTTGCATTTCTTTTCTGGTCATTTGTTTTTAAATCAAAGAATTGTCAATCATGCTTACAACTGAGCATTATACATAGCCTTATATTGTTAAACTTTTCAAACAGCTGTATACTTCTTTTTTTCTGGAGCCACTGTCAGTAGTGCAGTGTGACCTTACAGCGTTAATTTGGAGTGCTCACTCTAGTAATAAAAGTTTTGCATTAATGAACCATGAATACAAGTTTGAGCAGTGTTAACATATGGGCACAAACCTTACCTCAACTGCATACAGTTCCCTTCCCTGTAAACTGGCAGCTAAACATTTTCTGCTGCAGGGCTTTGGGCCTACTTGTCTCAAGGGTAAAACAAACATGAAAACTTGTTGTCCTTGACCCCAAACAATATATCCTGGGTCAGGGTATAGGAGTTCTACACCCCTGGATTGGACAGTGCCAACGTCAAAAGTGCTTACCAGTGAAGTTGTTTAAAAGGCTAGCTTCACAGGTGATTCCACGCCTCTGACACCTGTGCTAGGAAGCTGAGGAGGAAAGGCTGCCCCTACAACTCCCCCATGCCACTGGAGTAATTACACCAAAGAAGTTGAAATTGATCCTTTATATCGAAACAAAAAGCCTGACAAGAGCCCTAGCTAATGGGTCTTTGCCAGAATAGTGCACCTAGAACTCTCAGACTTCATGCCCACCTCATATGTAGCGCACAGTGGGTGACTCTCCCTACAGGTTGCTTACTTCTGCACATATCTGTAGTACAGTGTAGAGGGCAAAGACATTTGTTATTGTGCCATTACACTTTTTGCACTTGTGTGATCTGTATTACAAAAGGGTCACACAAGCTTTCAAGACCCTTACTGTAATATGAGAGTGCCCCCAGGGGTGTAAAAAGCAGGTACAATCGCCTATTCTATAACATGACTCCTGGAGTGTGTTATATTGATTGTAATATTTCTACAATAGTTTCCTGACCGTGATTGGACATCAACGTGCAGTGGCGTAATTAAACTGGAGGGGGCCCCCCTGCAAAGAACTTGGGGGGCTCACCCTCTGCACTCACTCATGAGCTCTCAGGCCAGACTGCTGTGCTGAGGTGGCGCCCTGGAGCTCCGGGGCCTTTGTTAAGCAACTGCCAACATGCTTTACCGTAGGTGTAGTAAGTATGTACTGTTGTTTCAGGTTCAGAAATGTTGATTGACGAGGCAACTAAGTGTAGGGTGTTGTAATGTGCCTGAGTCCCACAGATTTGGCCCAGACATGATACAGACATGAAAAAGGCAGTGGTGGCCATTCTATGTGAATAACATGGTGAGTGCAGGGGGTTATACAGAAAGTGATTTGTGGCGAAGCTGTTAGATTTGTCAGTTTAATGATGGGACTGGAGGCCACAATTCCCCCTTAGGTGAATTTGTAAGTTGGATTTCAACTGTCATGGATGGGAAGAAAGACCGATCACTCCAGAGGTTTGGAGGGGTGTGGCTCCCAAGCCCATACCAGGATCAATAACAATCAAGATGGGGGCACTCAAGAAATGTCCCATGCCCCTGTTACTCTTTGTCCACACTCTGGAATCATTTGCCAGCTGTCTGGCAGGAAGACCACATAAAAGGTGTAAACACTGGGATAGACACATTTTAGTTAATGGTGTTTGTAAAAAACATTATAGTGGCAATGTTCTGTGTCAGTGGAGGCGATAGTACTCTATTCCTTCTGAGAAAAGAGAAAGGAACTGAGTGAGCCTCTGCCACTCAGCTGGGCCTGCAAGGCCATCACCTACATAGGAAAGTGCATAGCCCTTTCTAGGGCAGAGGCCGTCAAGATGTTTGAGCAATCCCATTAGCACTGCTACAATCCCTGCTGGAACACTTCCAACTCACCATCAGTAAATCCATTTGGTAGGTGAAAAAGCACCAGATAGCTAATATTTATACATGGAGATTAGTCAAAGGGGACTAGCTCTCCCCAACCAGGCATGCTGATTTCAGGGGACACATGCTTTGTAGCTGATTGAGGCAAGGAAGTCACAATGAAACAGTGGTGTTTCATTGACCGTTTAGTTGAAGGATCATCCCTATGGGCAGTGCAATGGCTAGGGAGGGGGCAAAGGAGTTTGGGCCTATACTCCACACCACTAACAAGTGTGTTGTTAGATATGTGGGATAAGGTCAGTGTCAAAATGGTATTCACAATATTTCCTCCCCTGTACACTTCATCTATGTAAACTCATGTTTTGCTCCTGTTCTTGAGAGAGCCCTATTCAAAGCATGGAGGGAGGTAGGAAGCTTGATTGTGGGCTGTAGGAGGCTGGCCTGGTTTGTAGTGGGTACCTAAGGTACTTACACCTTATACCAGGTCTAGTTATCCCTTGTTAGTGAAATTTAGACAGTGTTTAGAAGCCAGGCTCTCTATGGGTAGTGTGGATGAGCAGCCAAGGCCTAACTAGGAGACATGCAAAGCTCATGCAATACCACTGTAGTCATGCAGTACTTACACACATGAAAGAACATACTCAGTGTTACAAAAATAAAGGTACTTTATTTTGGTGACACAAATGCCAAACATACCCTAGAGACTATACTCCCTTAGGAGGTAGGCAATACACAAATGATATACACTAGTATGCAGAAATAGCTGTAAAAAGAGTTAGTAAACAGAGCAAATAGTGAAAATCACAATAGTTAGACTTGGGCCTAGGGGGAACACAAACCATATACTAAGAAAGTGGAATGCGAAAGTTGGTTTCCCACCAAGGCAAGTGTAGTGTGTAGAGGGGCACTGGGAGTATTAGAAAACACCAAAGGTAAGTAACAGAACCCACCCCAGAGCCCAGGAAAGCAGGCGTGAATCACAGTAACTTTCCTAGAACACACAAGAACATGAGAAAGAAGATTATGCAAGAGCCAGAAGAGACTGCAAGATACCAATGATGGATTGGTGGACCTGAAGACCTGTGGAAGAAGGGGACCAAGTCCAAGAAGCACTGAAGAGTCCAGGGAGAACAGGAGCCCCCGCTAACCCGGTTGAAGGTGCAAAAGAAGAACCACTGGTGAAGAACAGCCAGTACTGCACCTAAGAAGACAAATGCGAGTTCCTGGTTGATGCAGCAGATGTCCCACACCGGATAGATGATTGCAGTCTGGTTTGTGTTGCTGGATTCCGCCAACAAGCCTTGGCACACGCAAAGCTCGTGGTTAGTGGGAAATGGCGCTGCCTGGGACAAGGAGGGACTTGGTGGACTCTACCCAGGAGGGGGAGTCAGAGGGGGCTCTCAGCAACTCAGAGAACCCTCAGAAGACCAGGTAGCACACACAGGATTCCCACAGCACGAGGACAAAGAAGGTGCGAAAGGAGGCCCATGCAGCACTGCAACAAAGGAGAAAAAACGCAGGAGGCTGTGCATCGCAGGAAGGAGTGCTGGGGGCCGGAGCTGCACAGTGCATGAAGAACTTCGTGGAAGGATGCCAGCAAGCCTTGGGAACTGCAAAACACACTGTGCACGGGGGTACTGTCTTGAGTGGGGAGGCAAGCTCTTACCTCCACCAAAGTTGGACAGTAGGATGTCAGGACTGTCACAACCACTTAAGTCCAACACCCGTGATGCCGGATCCACGCATTTCATCAGGAGAGGGGACCCACACCATCGGTCGTCACTGCAGAGGGGTGCCTGCTGAAGCAAGGGAGTGACTCCTTCACTCCAAGGGACATTCCTTCATTCTTCTGGTGCAGACTGAAGAAAGGTTGTCCTTGGAGGATGCACGACCTGGAAATAGTTGCAGTTGCTGGCAGGAGCTGAAGTTACAATGTTGAAGAAGTCATCTTTGCTTCTTTGTTGCAGTTTGTAGACTTCCTGGAGGGTCCAGATGCAGTTTCGTCTGTAAGAAGGTGAAGTAAAGGATGCAGAGGAATCCTGCTGGAGTCTTGCAATCCAAATCTGAAGAATCACCCAAGAGAGAGACCCTAAATAGCCCTGAAAGGGGGATTGGTCAGCTAAACAGGTATGCACCTATCAGGGGAGGGCTCTGACGTCACCTGCTGCCACTGGCCACTCAGATGCTCCCAGAGTGCCCTGTCAACTTGGAATCCAGGAAGGCAAAACCCAGGGACCTTATAGAGGAGCTCTGAGCACCACCCGTGGGGTGGTGATTGTCCAGTTTCGGACCAGAGGAGGGACTGGGGGTCCCTGAACCGGTGTAGACTGGATTATGCAAGGAGGGCACCATCTGTGCCCTTCAAAGTATTTCCAGAGGCTCTGGGAGGCTACCCCTCCTAAGCCTGTAGCTCATATTTTCAAAGGGAGAGGGTGCAACACCCCTCTCCCAAAGAAAGGAAATCCTTTGTTCTGCCTTCCAGGACTTGAGCTTCTCAAGCAACAGGAGGGCAGAAGCCTGTCTGAGAGGAAAACCTCAGAAGGCTGGAATGGCAATAGTGGGGGCCCTCTAAGGAGCCCCCAGAGTGCATGGAATCATACAACCAATGCCTGGAAAAGTGTTGGGGTATGATTCCAACATATTTGAGAATAAACATGGCCATTTTGGAGTTACCATTGTGAAGCTGAACATAGGTAGTGACCTATGTCCAGTACACGCGTAAAATGGTGTCCTCACAGGGGTGCCCTCACACACAGGTACTCTGCACGCTGCCCTCAGGGCTGGAGGGCCTGCTATTGGGGTGACTTATAAGTGACCTGGTGCCGTGTAAAAGTCCTGTAGAAGCCTTTGCATGGGCTCCCTATGGTTGGCAAAAGAAATGCAGAAACCCATAGGGATCCCCTGGAACCCCAATGCCCTGGGTACCAGGTAACATATACTAGGGACTTATAAGTGGGCACCAGTATGCCAATTGTGGGTGAAATACTGATACCAGTATCCTATAACCATAATTTAAGGGAGAGGGCATAACTACTGGGATCCTGATTAGCAAGATCCCAGTAGACACAGTCAAACACACTAACAAACAGGCCAAAAGTGGGGGTAACCATGCTAGAAAGAAGCCACTTTCCTACATGGGCTCAGTGTTCACTGAAGAGAGAATTAAGACCTTCCAGGACATTAAAAAAGAGTTAGATAATCCTGAAACTGAGAGGCATCACTATCGTCAATCGCATTATCAAGTGTTACTTCCCCAATAGAGCTGCGACATCTGGATGTCTAAGGTCATTTGAACATTGGAAGAAAAATGGCGACCATAAAAAACATGTAACAAATTGATACTGTTTGGGAACACTGTGAGTAAATTCCTGGGCCAGAGGCATTTAGGGAAGAAACTAAATAGAGATACCACTGTGAAAGAGTGGGATATACCATTTAACAAAACTGATAAATTCATCCATAATATTAGGGTAAAGGAAGGCCTACACAGAATCCTGCTATCATACCCTGTAGGAGGCTGGCCTGGCTTATAGTGGGTACCTTGTGGTACTTACACCTTGTGCCAGGTCCAGCTATCCCTTATTAGTAGATTAGTAGTGTTCTAGCAGCTTAGGCTGATAGAGGTAGCTATAGCAGAGCAGCTTAGGCTGAACTAGGAGACATGCAAAGCTCCGACTATACCACTTATATCATATAGCACTATATCATAAGAAACCAGAATACTCAGAGTTACTAAAACTAAAGGTACTTTATTTTAATGACAATATGCCAAAAGTATCTCAGAGGATATACTCCCTTAGGAGGTAAGTAAAATACACAAAATATACACACAAACCAAAATCAGGTAAATAAACAGTTAGAAAAGTAGTGCAAATACTGTAGAACACAATAGAATGCAATAGGAGACAATAGGCCTAGGGGCAACACAAACCATATACTCCAGATGTGGAATGCGAACCATGAATGGACCCCTTTGCAGGCCTAGTGTGGTGTGTAGAAGGGCGCTGGGAGTGTAAGAAAACACTAAGGGTGTCCAAGATACCCCACCCCAAGAGTAAAGTTACCCTACTACCCCAGAAAGACAATAAAGTTGTGATAGGGGATTCTGCAAAGACAACAACTGACTGCAAAGCACTGAAGATGGATTCGTGGACCTGAGGACCTGTAAAGGAAGGGGACCAAGTCCAAGAGTCACACAAGTGTCCCTGGGGGGCAGGGGCCCACTAAACCCTGGACAAAGGTGCAAAAGGGATGCCTCCAGATGGAAGAAGCCAAAGATTTTGCAACTACGAAAGGTGCCAGGAACTTCTGCTTTGGTCAGAAGATGTCCCACGGCGTGCCTGAGGATGCAGAGTTGTTTCCACGCAGAAAGACTGCAAAGAAGCCTTGCTAGCTGCAAGAGTCGCGGTTGAAGGTTTTGGGTGCTGCCAGGGCCCTAGGAAGGACTAGGAGGTTGCCCCTTGCAGGAGGAGACAGAGGGGGCGCTCAGCAACACAGAGAGCCCATGCAGAAGCAGGCAGCACCCGCAGAAGCACCTGAACAGGCGTTCAGAAGATCTGAGCACAGCGGTCATCTCAGCACAACAAAAGGGAGTCCACGAAGTCGGAGTCCAACTCAGCGAGTTGGACAATGCAGGACGGAGTGCTGGGGACCTGGGCTAGGCTGTGCATGAAGGAAGTCTTGCAAAAGTGCACAGAAGCCCTAACAGCTGCAGTTCACGCAGTACACAGGATTACTCTCTGGCGTGGGGAAGCAAGGACTTACTTCCACCAAATGTGGACAGAAGGGCCACTGGACTGTCTGGGACACTTGGATCCAGCTCCTGTGTTCCAGGGACTACACTCGTCAAGATGAGAGGGGACCCAGAGGACCGGTGATGCAGAAATTTGGTGCTTGCGTTAGCAGGGGGAAGATTCCGTCAATCCACAGGAGATTTCTTCTTGGCTTCCAGTGCAGGGTGAAGGCAGACAGCCCTCAGAGCATGCCCCACCAGGAAACAGTTGAGAAAGCCGTCAGGATGAGGCACTACAATGTTGCTGGTAGTCTTCTTGCTACTTTGTTGCGGTTTTGCAGGCGTCCTGGAGCAGTCAGCGGTCGATCCTTGGCAAAAGTCAAAGAGGGAAGTGCAGAGGAACTCTGGTGAGCTCTTGCATTCGTTATCTGATGAGGAGCCCACAGGAGAAACCCTAAATAGCCCTCAGAGGAGTATTGGCTACAGAGAAATGTAAGCACCTATCAGGAGGGGTCTCTGACGTCACCTGCTGGCACTGGCCACTCAGAGGTCTCCATTGTGCCCTCACACCTCTGCATCCAAGGTGTCAGAGGTCTGGGACACACTGGAGGAGCTCTGGGCACCTCCCCTTTGGAGGTGCTGGGCAGGGGAGTGGTCAATCCCCTTTCCTTTGTCTAGTTTCGCGCCAGAGCAGGGCTGGGGGGATCCTTGAACCAGTGTAGACTGGCTTATGCAAGGAGGGCACCATCTGTGCCCTTCAAAGCATTTCCAGAGGCCAGGAGAGGTTACTCCTCCCAGGCCCTTCACACCTATTTCCAAAGGGAGAGGGTGTAACACCCTCTCTCAGATGAAATCCTTTGTTCTACCTTTCTGGTACTGGGCTGCCCAGGCCCCAGGGGGGCAGAAACCTGTCTGAGGGTTGGCAGCAGCGGTAGCTGCAGAGACAACCCCGGAGAGTTAGTTTGGCAGCACCCAGGATCTATGCTGGAGACCCGGGGATGCATGGAATTGTCCCCCCAATACCAACGGTATTGGGGGGACAATTCCATGATCCTAGACATGTTACATGGCCATGTTCGGACTTACCATTGTTACTCTACATATAGGTATTGACCGATATGTAGTGCAAGTGTGTAATGGTGTCCCCGCACTCACAAAGTCTGGGGGAATTGCCCTGAACAATGTGGGGGCACCTTGGCTAGTGCCAGGGTGCCCTCACACTAAGTAACTTTGCACCTAACCTTCACTAAGTGAGGGTTAGACATATAGGTGACTTATAAGTTACTTAAGTGCAGTGGCAGTGCAAATGGCTGTGAAATAACGTGCATTCACTCAAGCTGCAGTGGCAGTCCTGTGTAAGAATTGTCTGAGCTCCCTATGGGTGGCAAAAGAAATGCTACAGCCCATAGGGATCTCCTGGAACCCCAATACCCTGGGTACCTAGGTACCATATACTAGGGAATTATAAGGGTGTTCCAGTGTGCCAGTCAGAATTGTTAAAATTAGTCACTAGCCTGCAGTGACAATTCTAAAAGCAGAGAGAGCATAAACACTGAGGTTCTGGTTAGCAGAGCCTTAGTGATACAGTTAGGAACCACACAGGGAATACATACAGGGAATGCTTTATGAGCACTGGGGTCCTGGCTAGCAGGATCCCAGTGACACAGGCAAAAACAACATACATACAGGTAAGAAATGGGGGTAACATGCCAGGCAAGATGGTACTTTCCTACATACCCTAAAGAAGCTTCATGCACAGGGTTAATGAAAGTCAGATAAATGTTGAAGGAGGTGTGGAGCCATCAGAACCCTAACACACCTGCTATGGCACTGCTACAAACAGTATAAAGACGAAGCCAATGTTATCAAAGAATTGTATGTGATGTTTAATTATGAATGTGCAGGTCCCTTATGATCCAGTGGCGATTTTGTTGGTATTACCAGTGGAATGGTGTCCGAAATATCAGACTGGCAAACAGATTAATCCGGTATTGTTGACCACTTAAACATATCCTAATGTTATGGAGAGGATTGGTTGTTGGATACTGAGAAGATCACAGATTCTTTAGAACACAAACATAAAGCATGTGAATAGATTGGTCCCCTTTTACATTTAACCCCAGGTGGAACACTTCAGCACCCAAAAGACGGAGAAACTAAAGGACCCATAAGGAAAGTGGAGCCAGACTCATTTGATTCTCAATGCCTACTATGGCAGTTGATAATTTAGATCCATTTGCCTTCTCAATCAGATATTGGTAGAGTCCCATAATGGGTTGGTACGAGGACAGGGAGAGGGGGGGATTCTTATTATTTTTACAGAAATCATATGCTTATTCTATGACTGGGTAGGTGTAGGCGATGCATGTGTAAACAGTGACAACAATACAAAACAAGCATTTGCAATGCAATGGGTCTTGCGTTTTCTTGAGTTAGAGCGATTAGCGTTGTCAATTCATAACTGGACTTTTCTTGCCACATAAACTGTAAATGAAAAGTAAAACAGTTGACAGAAGCAAGCTGATTCAAAGCCCCAACCCTGCCATGAGCGTGAGAGCGAGTTATCGGGTCCCTTTGTGAATGTCTAGGAAGGTTTGTGGCTGGAATAAAAGGAAAACCAGAGAGGTTCCATCACACGTAGTAATAGGAGGAAGCGTGACGTAAAGTGATGGCCAACAGAAATGTTGCACACAAAGGAAGGACATTTCACAAAATGCACTAATAAAAATGAAGCATTTAAGACAAGCACAACAAAGAATGAATAGCAAAAGTGGGTGTGCTTAAAAGCCCACAGAGACATTACAAGAGGCTAGAGCGCTTGCGAGCTCGACCCTAAAAAGCATTCCCTTTTTTAATCCTGTCCCCAGCCCTCTCTGTGAAGCTTTAGTAAAGTGCTTTATTTTTTAAAGCATACGGATTTCTCTGGAAATCTGCTAAAGGCTGCACAACTTTGTATAAAGATCCAACTGTCACATACAGTTGCCTTTAAAAGCTAACCTAAGCATACTTTTTTAACTGAAGCCTAGTCATAAAGCAAATACTTTTGCAGTTCTTTTCAAGAAATCTAGGATAAAACTTTTCAGCTGTATACACTGGGCAAAGTGTTTTGGATGGGCTGGAGTAGATTAAGTATCGAAAATGTATCTCTTTTGACAAGTTGAAATAGGTGTTTTTTTAGTTTCTATTTTATGGTTGACTTCGACTTCAGTACTTGAAAATCAGGTACTGTGTTTTTTTTGCCTTTATATTTGCAAGTATCATTTCCTTAACATGACTGCCTAAAATCATGTGTTTGCATTATTTAATACAAATCTGCTGGGCAATATGTAGAAACGCCCCTTTTGGTGTCAGCATGGAGAATAAAACGACACAAAGACATCAGAGGAACAGAGTCTAATATATTTTTGGGAGGTGATTTAAATGCTACGTGCCAACATCACATTTCTGTTTCTTCATCGATCTGCATTAACCTATGGTACCCTATAGATATAAATTATTTAAAATATAGATATACTGGACTTTGGCTCTGCCCGGTGGCGTATTTCAACCTCAATTCAAGTTATTCGCGGTTTCGTGCACCTTTCCTCCTTCATGGATTCCTTGCATTGCATTATATGAAGGACTATTTTGAAGGAGTTTATCTACTACGTCCTTTATTGAAGGAAAATTTTCAAACTACACAAAATTATCACACAGTATATGTTTAAATCATGTCTGCATGTTATTGCACCATAGACGGTTTTTTATTGTTTATGTCATTATGAGCCTTATTAAAGCTGATACGTTTGGATTTAACATGCCTACACAGGCATGATCACATGCTGTTTGCAAGCTTTTTAACAACAAATCCATATCTATCAGGTATTCCAATGTGCGTTTTCCTTATGTGATAGCAAGGAAGCATTCGGGTCCAGGTTTAACATCTGTCACATACAAAAAAAGAAAAGTAATGCCGTTTTAGATAAGCTAGCCAATTTAAAGCATCACGCCATGAGCATAAGCGTGAAGGAGCACAAAAAAATTAAACAGAAGTTCGCTTGCAGTCAAATGTATCAGCAGTTATGCAATTATCCATGTAACAGGGTTGATGTCATGCAAAGCGCTCGACTACTGCTCAGCAATATTGCGCTGCATAGGAAATAAAAAGAAAAAGTAGTCCAGAAGCCATGCGGAAAACATGGTGCCTCATATGTTTTGAGTAGTTTACTGGTGCTCTCGAGCAGGGCTAAACACCAGAAAAGGCTTGACATATGCATGCCTTTCACAAATGAAATCAAGCACATTTTCAAAGTAAAGCCCACGATCCAACAAAAGTGATGTGCGTGACATCGGGGTGTTTAAAAGCCCACAGAGAGATTACAACAGGGGCCAGAGAGCTTGTGTGCTCAACCCTAAAAAAGAGTAAATCCTAAAATGGAGAGGAACGAGTTTGGAGCCTTGAGGAATGGCAACTTTACAGTATTGTTAAATTAGGCCGAGTAGTATTTTGTTAATGTGACGATTTATGCTCTGTTTCTGAGACAGGATTTTCCAAATCACATGGTTTCTTGAATTTCGGTCTCTTTCAGTCTTTTCAAGAGTATTTGGTTGTCCTCGTGGTGTCAAATGTCCAGGTGATGGCTGATGAAAGGTCCAGGAGGAATAATGCTGCAACTCACTTTTAGATTACAGAGTGTTCTCGGGTTGTAGATGAAGAGCAGTTCTCATATTTTAGTCCGTCCTGGTCTGAATCCTGCCTGACTGTTATAGAGTTTTTTTTTTTAATTGAATTTGGTCACATGAGAGACTACTGCTTTTTCAAGGATTTTACCCAGGATATTGCTCTCTAGTTTGTGGAATTTGGTTAACTGAGTCCTCTCTTCTTTATGATGTATTTGATATAGGATGTTTTCAAGTCATTCTGGAGCTCTTCAGTTGGTCTTGGTATGTTGATGATAGCTTTGGCCAGTATGTGTTGATGATAGCTTTGATCAATATGGCAGCAGATGCGTTTTAAAAGACTGCCGTCACATACTTTTGGAAATTTACTGAAATTCCTGATATGCATGTAGTTTTTATTAGATCATTGATTTCTTCAATTGTTAGTCGATTGGATTGAAGTAGCACAATGTAGGTGTGTGGGTTATATTTGGAGGCAACATGGTTAGATGGAGGTTTGATGCTAGGTTTTCTTAGGATATGCTTTTAGGACAAAATGTGCTTAGTGGTCATCTATTTTTTGGTAAAGTGGTCTGTTAAGGAGTGGCACAATTCATAGGTGTGTTCCGCACTAAACAAGGTTCATGTGTTAGGTATGGAATTTCGTTAAAACTTTGAAGGAGTTTTAGGCTTCTGAAATGTGATCTGAGTAATGGTACTGTATAATTTGTCATGTTTTTGGAGTCTAATTTTAGCACACTAGTTTCCTGTTTCATTGTCCAAAATTCTGGTTTCCTTTTTATGCAATTTTGCATCTTAATTGAAGCTGTAGCACTTTTTGTCCAGTTATGAGGTTGGTGATGTGTTATTTTCTTGGGAACCAGTGTGTCAAAGGCTTTTGTCAATCATTAGTGAACTATTGTACATACAGCCTTTGCAGTTTCAGAGTTTGGGTGGCAGACACTTTTGTCCATAGTATCCTTAGGGCAAGTTTCTTCCATGGTGTGGTTGTCATACATGTAGTAGGATGGGATGGCAGTGATGCTGATGTGAAGTCTTTGATGTTAAAGTGGATGACATAGTTATTGCTTCAGGCTGTTAAATTGTTTTCAGTGACTAAGATTAGTCCCTTTTTATGCAAAAATGGTGCAGAGAGTCTGACCTGCTGTATGTGTGAGTCATGTGATCCATTAGTAGTGATGTTTGACATGTGATGAATTTCTGGTTTATCAAACACAAACGCCGAGATCCCCAGAAATACGTCACAAAAACTGAATTAGGTGTGGCAGGTCCGTAGATAAGGAAGAGGGAGGCTGGAAAGGTTGAGCATCAAGGGAGAAGCAGTTCACATTCTAAGACTGAAAATCCTTCAGTTCAGGATGTCTCTGTGGTGTATTGTTAATGACTGCACGTCCGCCACCACTCTTTTTAATTATAAAGATGTATTTTTGAGCTGGGCACACATGAGGAATAGGTTCACCCAATAGAATTCAGCATCATCTCCTAGTCATGTTTCGGTGACGAAGAGCAGCTCAGGGGTGAGGTCATCTGGAAGGCTGTAAATATATATTGTGTTACTGGTACGTGATCTGGCATTAATTAGTGTGCATGATAACTGGTTGGTAAGGGCTTTTTCTGTGCTTTGTTGAATAATGATAAGGGTTGCTCTTTTTGATGGGGCAGTGATAAGGTGGGGTTAGGGTCATGCGAGTCAGTATAGGTCTGTGTTGACCGCTGTTGATGCCTTCAGTTATTCCTCTGACTGTTATAGGAGAAAGTGGCTATTTATTGATTCATTTCTGTCCATTTCTCACAATGGACTGTGTGCCATTTTCCTTGATGATAGCTCAGCAGAGTGTGGCTGATGGGCCGAAATGTATGTATTGCCTTAAAGACTGACACAATTGGTTTGATGGTGTTTTGAAAGGAGATGACGACTAAAGGCCCAACTTCCCTTTCTATGGGTCTTTCTAAGAATAGCAGATACAAACCAGCACACTGGAAGAAAGATTACAGGGCTAGGTAACTCTCCAAATATAAACATCAAAGTAACAAAAAAAGGGAATTTTGTCCCTGGATTTGTGCCTTGATTCATTAAGTAAACCTCAAGGACAGTGGTTTGCAACCTTTTGACATCTGTGGGCCCCCACTTTATCATTACTGGAACCCAGGGACCCTCACTGAATTATTATTGGAATCCAAGGACCCCCTAATGAGTCATTACTGAAAGCTGGGAATTTAATCTGTTGATATTATTTAATTTTTTAAGCAGTGGTGGACCCCCTGATGAGGTTTCGCAGACCCCCAGGGGTCCCCGGACCACAGGCTGGGAACCACTGCTCTAGAGCACATATGCACAAATCTTTCAACAAACATCACAGAACATTTCAGATGTGTTCCATAGGAGGATTGGGATCAGAGAAGACCTTTTTGGATTTATGCTCCAAGAATTATCATTGTCATGTGTGAATGTTTTGATGATTTTGGATTTGTCTTCATTCAAAGCCTTTAATTTACCCAGAACACCCTTTTCAGTGTCAGATTTTTCAATCAGTTAGTCAATCCATATCCAGTTTGAAATGTTTATCTGGGCTGATAAGAACAGTTTCTTAAGTTTGAGGTTACCTTCTCAAAACAACAAACACATTTTTGACCTGAAAGATGTAATGCATTTACGCAAATAAAAATAATAAAACTGCCTGGTTGTTTTTTGATGACCACTGAAGTTCTCAATTTATTCATTAAAGGTAATTTCTTAACCACACTCAATAGTGCCCTTCAGTGTTATTTTGCCCTTATTAGAAACCAAACCTCAGAAACACAAAATAATGGTTCATCCATGAGTTATGTGATACTTTTCAGCAATAGTTAGTAAGACATTCTTCTGATTAGTTGCCCTTTCCATCTTCCATTGTCTCACATTTCTCTTGCCACACATTCCTGAAAGTGTGGGTGTAGGAAAGTACCCTCTTTCTTGCCATGGTTACCCAACTTTCTGCCTGATGTCAGTGTGCTTGACTGTGTTCACTGGGATCCTGGTAACCAGGACCCCAGTGATTATGCTCTCTCTCCCAAAACTCTGTATTTCACCCATAATTGGCATACTGGTGACCGCATATAAGTCCCTAGTGTAGGAGGCTTGCCTGGTTTATAGTAGGTACCTTGTGGTACTTACACCTTGTGCCAGGTCCAGTTATCCCTTATCAGTAGATTAGAGGTGTTCTAGCAGCTTAGGCTGATAGAGCTAGCTATAGCAGAGCAGCTTAGGCTGTACTAGAAGACATGCAAAGCTCCTACCATACCACTTATATAATTTAGCACTATATCATAAGAAAGCACAATACTCAGAGTTACTAAAAATAAAGGTATTTTATTTTAGTGACAATATGCCAAAAGTATCTCAGAGGATACACTCCCTTAGGAGGTAAGTAATATACACAAAATATACACACAGAAACCAAAATCAGGTAAGTAACCAGTTAGAAAAGTAGTGCAAACACTGTAGAACAAAATAGAATGCAATAGGGAAAAATAGGCCTAGGGGCAACACAAACCATATACTCCAAAAGTGTAATGCTAACCACGAATGGACCCCAGGCCTAGTGTAGTGTGTAGAGGGTCGCTGGGAGTGTAAGAAAACATTAAGGGTGTCCAAGGTACCCCACCCCAAGACCCTGAAAAGTAGGAGTAAAGTTGCACTACTACCCCAGAAAGACAGTAAAGTCGAGATAGGGGATTCTGCAAGGACAACATCTGACTGCAAAGCGGATTCCTGGACCTCCAAGAGTCAAGGGGGTGGGGGTGGGGGGGGGTTGGGCAGGTGCCCACTAAACCCCTGATGAAGGTGCAAAAGGGCTGCCAACAACGGAAGGTGCCAGGAACTTCTCCTTTGGTCAGAAGATGTCCCATGGCGTGCTGGAGGATACAGAGTTGTTTCACACAGAAAGACCGCAAACAAGCCTTGCTAGCTGGAGGTCGCCCTTTGGAGGAGGAGACAGAGGGGGCGCTCAGCAACACAGAGAGCCCACGCAGAAGCACCTGAACAGGCATTCAGAAGATCTGAGCACGATTGTCGACTCAGCACAACAAAAGAGGGTCCCACGAAGTCGGAGTCCAACTCAGCGAGTTGGGCAATGCAGGTCAGAGTGCTGGGGACCTGGGCTAGGCTGTGCACGAAGGAAGTCTTGCAAAAGTGCATAGAAGCCCGAGCAGCTGCACTTCACACAGTACACAGGTTTATTGTCTGGCGTGGGGAAGCAAGGACTTACCTCCACCAAATTTGGACAGAAGGGCCACTGGACTGTTGGGGACACTTGGACCCAGCTCCTGTGTTCCATGGACCATGCTCGTCAGGATGAGAGGGGACCCAGAGGACCTGTGATGCAGAGGTTTGGTGCCTGCGTTGGCAGGAGTAAGATTCAGTCGACCCACAGGAGATTTCTTCTTGGCTTCCAGTGCAGGGTGAAGGCAGACAGCCCTCAGAGCATGCACCACCAGGAAACAGTCAAGAAAGCCGTCAGGATGAGGCACTACAATGTTGCTGGTAGTCTTCTTGCTACTTTGTTGCGGTTTTGCAGTTGTCCTGGAGCAGTCAGCGATCGATCCTTGGCAGAAGTCGAAGAGGGAAGTGCAGAGGAGCTCTGGTGAGCTCTTGCATTCGTTATCTGGTGAGATGCCCACAGGAGAGACCCTAAATAGCCCTCAGAGGAGGATTGGCTACAGAGAAAGGTAAGCACCTATCAGGAGGGGTCTCTGATGTCACCTGCTGGCCCTGGCCACTCAGAGCTATCCATTGTGCCCTCACACCTCTGCATCCAAGATGGCAGAGGTCTGGGACACATTGGAGGAGCCCTGGGCACCTCCCCTGGGAGGTGCTGGTCAGGGGAGTGGTCACTCCCCTTTGCTTTGTCCAGTTTCGCGCCAGAGCAGGGCTGGGGGGATCCCTGAACCGGTGTAGACTGGCTTATGCAAGGAGGGCACCATCTGTGCCCTTCAAAGCATTTCCAGAGGCCAGGAGAGGCTACTCCTCCTAGGCCCTTCACACCTATTTCTAAAGGGAGAGGGTGTAACACCCTCTCTCAGAGGAAATCCTTTGTTCTGCCTTCCTGGGACTGAGCTGCCCAGACCCCAGGGGGGCAGAAACCTGTCTGAGGGTTGGCAGCAGCGGTAGCTGCAGAGAAAACCCCAGAGAGTTAGTTTGGCAGGACCCGGGCTCTATGCTGGAGCCCCGGGGATGCATGGAAATGTCTCCCCAATACCAGAATGGTATTGTGGTGACAATTCCATGATCCTAGACATGTTACATGGCCATGTTCTGAGTTACCATTGTGACACTACATATAGGTATTGACCTATATGTAGTGCACACGTGTAATGGTGTCCCCGCACTCACAAAGTCCAGGGAATTTGCCCTGAACAATGTGGGGGCACATTGGCTAGTGCCAGGGTGCCCACGCACTAAGTAACTTTGCACCTAACCTTCACTAAGTCAGGGTTAGACATATAGGTGACTTATAAGTTACTTAAGTGCAGTGTAAAATGGCTGTGAAATAACATGGACGTTATTTCACTCAGGCTGCAGTGGAAGTCCTGTGTAAGAATTGTCTGTGCTCCCTATGGTTGGCAAAAGAAATGCTGCAGCCCATAGGGATCTCCTGGAACCCCAATACCCTGGGTACCTAGGTACCATTTACTAGGGAATTATAAAGGTGTTCCAGTGTGCCAATCAGAATTGGTAAAATTAGTCACTAGCCTGCAGTGACAATTTTAAAAGCAGAGAGAGCATAAACACTGATGTTCTGGTTAGCAGAGCCTCAGTGATACAGTTAGGCACCACACAGGGAACACCTACAGGGCATACTTTATGAGCACTGGGGTCCTGGCTAGCAGGATCCTAGTGACACAGGCAAAAACAAACATACTTACAGTAAAGATGGGGGTAACATGCCAGGCAAGATGGTACTTTCCTACACCTAGCATATGGTACATGGGTATCAAGTGCACTGGGGTCCTAGGGGATCCCTATTGGCTGCAGCATATATTTTGCCACGCATAGGGAGCCCATGCAAAGGCTTCTGCAGGACTGCCATTGCAGCCTGCGTGAAAAGGTTGAAACACACTTTCACTGCCATTTTCACTGCACCAAATCACTCATAAGTCACCCCTAAAGCAGGCCGTCTATCCTTGAGGGCAGGGTGCAAAGTACCTGTTTGTGAGGGAACCCCGACACTAGCAGAGGTGCCTCCTCGACCTCCAAGACCAGTTTCCCAAACTTTGTGAGTGCGGGGACGCCATTTTACGCGTGTACTGGACATAGATCACTACCTATGACCAGCTACATAATGGTAACTCCGAACACAGGCATGTTTGGTATCAAACATGCTGGAATCATACCCCAAGGCATTTGCAGGCTTTAGTTGTATGATTCCATGCACTCTGGGGGCTCCTTAGAGGACCCCACTATTGCTATTTCAGCCTTCTGTTTGTTTTCCAGGCAGCCCCAGGTGCTGCCACCTCAGTGACAGGTTTCTGCCCTCCTGTTGCTTGAAAAGCTCGAGTCCTGGAAGACAGAACAAAGAATTTAATTTGGGAGAGGGGTGTCACACCCTCTCCATTTGGAAAAAGGTGATATAGGCTTGGGAGGGGTGGCCTCCTCAAGCCACTGCTGGAAATGCTTTGAAGGGCACATTTGGTACCCTCCTTGCATAAACCACTCTACACCGGTTCAGGGACCCCCAGTTCCTGCTCTGACGTGAAATTGTCAAAGGAAAAGGGAGTGGCCACTCCCCTATCCATCACCACTCCAGGGGTGGTGCTCAGAGCTCTTCCTGAGAGTCCCTGGGTTTTTCAATCTTGGATTCAAGGTTGGTAGGGAACTCTGGAAGCATCTGAATGGCCAGTGCCAGCAGGTGACTTCACAGCCCTCCTCTGATAGGTGCTTACCCGGTTAGGTGACAAATCCCCCTTTCAGGGCTGTTTAGGGTCTTTCCTTTGGGTGGTTCATCATATTCAGATTGCAAGTCTCCAGCAGGAATCCTCTGCATCCTCCATTTCGACTTATCAATGAAGAAACTGCATGTGGACCCTCCAGGAACCCTACAAGCTGCAACAAAGAAGCAATACGCCTTCTGCAACATTGTATCACCAGCGCCTGCCAGCAACTGCAACAGTTTTCCAGTCATGCATCTTCTGAAGACAGCCTGTCTTCAGCCTGCATATGAAGATTGAAGGAAGCTTCTGCAGCACCAACTGCAACAATGACCGGCTGGTTGGATCCCCTCTCCTGCTGAGCTAGGTGGATCCTGCATCGCGGGTGGTGGACTGAAGTGGTCCCGACGGTCCTCTCTTCCATCTGTCCAACTTTGGTGGAGGTAAGACCTTTCACCCCCATGCAAGACAGTCTCCTGTGCACCGCATGTTTTGCAGCTTCCAATCTTTGTTGGTGTTCTTCCTCCAAGTCCTTCGTGCATCTTTTAGCTCCAGCCCCCAGCATTCTATTCTGCAATGCACAGCTTCCTGAGTAGTTCTCCAGCAGCGTGGGAGCCTTTGTTGTAGTGCTGCGTGGGACTCTTCTGCAACTTTCTAGTCCCCGTGCTGTGGGACTCCTGTGTGCACTGCCTGGTCTTCTGTGGGCTCTCTGAATTGCTGACTCCCCCTCCTGAGTAGAGTCCACCTGGTCCTTCCTGGTCCCGTGCAGTGCCATTTATCACTAACTGCGAGCTTTGCGTGTGCCGAGGTTTGTTAGCAGACTCCGATGGCGAAAACCCGACTGCAATCCTCCATCCGCCGTGGGACATCACTTGCACTCTCGAGGAACCCGACTTTGTCTTGGATGCAGTGCTGACTTTTCTTCTTCACCAATGGTTCTCCTTTTGCACCTTCATCTGGGTTAGCAGAGGCTCCTGCTCTTCCTGGACTCTTCTGTGCTTCTTCGACTTGGTCCCCTTCTTCCACAGGTCTTCTTGTCCAGGAATCCACTGTTGGTGTCTTGAAGTCTCTTCTGGGCTTTGCATAATTCTTTTCGTTTCTATGTGTGTTCTGGGAAAGTTACAGTGATTTACTCCTGCTTTCCTGGTCACTGGGGTGGGTTCTGTCACTTACCTTTGGGGTTTTCTAGTACTCCCATCTCCCCTCTACACACTACACTTGCCTAGGTGGGTGACCGAATTTCGCATTCCACTTTCTTATTATATGGTTAATACTCCCACCAGTCCCATTTCTAACTATTGTGATTTTCACTAATTGCACTGTTTTCTAACTGTTATTATGCCTATTTCTGCATACTGGTGTATATAATTTGTGTATTACTTACCTCCTAAGGGAGTATAGTCTTTATGGTATTTTTGGTATTTGTGTCACCAGAATAAAGTGCCTTTATTTTTGTAACATTGTGTATTTTCTTTCATGTGTGTGATTACTGTGTGACTACAGTGGTATTGCATGAGCTTTACATGTCTCCTAAATAAGCCTTGATTGCTCATCCACAGCTACTTCTAGAGAGTCTGGCTTCTAGACACTGCCTACACTACACTAATAAGGGATAACTGGACCTGGCATAAGGTCTAAGTACCATAGGTACCCACTACACACCAGGCCAGCCTCCTACAGTGGGGAAAACCCTTAGAACAAAATCAGACTTGGCAGCTTTGGAGCTGGCAGGAGAAGGAATTGCTTTTGACGCTTCTGAAATTTAGCACACTGTATTGACCCTTAAATGTAGCCTCCTTTATCCTTCATTTAAAGATAGTTCAGATTCTAAAGCACTGTACAAGGAATATGTTCTGTCTGAATAAGTACATATAGCGTGGCCTAATGTATGAAGATGGGTTCACATACCAGTTAGCGCTTTCTGCACAGTTACTGGTTTGTGACCGTGCCTTCATTTTGCTCTATCAATGATGTACTTCTCAGTCACAGCATAACATGTCCATTTGCAAGGAGTCTCAAAAACTCCTGTTAAATGAATATGATCGCATCACTATCCCTTTGTGGCGTCCTTTGAATAGCTGCAAATGCAGAAATGGAGGCACGTGGTGGCCAGCAGAACTCCACTGGGGGATTGGCATTCATTGTATGTCAATATCAGCCCATGTTCCTTACAAATGGCTTCAACCTAATATCATTGGAAAAACCATGCAGTCATTCTGCCCCTCTCCAATGTCAAACATCCATATTCACAATGTGGAAGCCTAACGCCCAGAAATAACTTACAAGTTGCAAACGGAAATCTTCGGCTTTTGTGAGCGAGTATCTCATCAAGTGGAAACCATTGGTACATTTCATTGTCTCTAGTTAGGAACATGGAGCACTTTATTCAGGCCCCTTCAACTTCCGAATCGCAAGTTCGCGAAGAGAACTTTGCAACTACGAAAAACTATTTTTGATTAAAAGATTTCCAGTTGTACATTGAAACTCCATGTCTTGCTGTTGAAACGCATGCCTTTTTGCAAATCAAACATATTCAGGTGCAAAAACATTGTTTATCGTTCCCTAAGTCGAATAACCTATGTTTTCTTGCTTTTTTTGACACTCAAATGAGGGTTAGGGCCTCCTTAAAATATTTTCATTGCTTCTATCTTCCTTCATCTTTTGAAAGCAAGTTTTATCGCTTTATCCATTTTTACATGCTAGTACAGATATAGCGTTACAGCATTATAAGAGTGGTGGGACTTTGCCCCTGCTTAGAGTGGTTAGAAAGATTATAACATGACGTAGTCGACAATGTATAGTATTAGCAGATTAGCACATAGTATTATGGGGTGATGGATTTAGTCCACAAAGTGAAAGAAAAAATAACATAGAAACCAAACATATGAAAAATACATCCCGTTGTGTAAAGAAGGCACTGCAGTTGCTCATCCGTGCAATATAGGTGTGCTCAAGGATCAAGAGATGGCAGTTGACCCACAACTACATCAAACTATTGTCACCTCGTCCCACAGCATTGCAATGAGGTGACTTCAGAGGCCCCTATCTCCCCATGCCTCAAAGCCACAGATTCCTCCTTAGCCCAGTGGGTCACCATGGCTCCAGTCAAGGAAGCAACATCGCTTTCTATCACATTGTAATTGAGCACCTAGCGATGAGTAAGACCAAATCTAAAAATGTATTCACAACTCTTCCAGCCTTTGGGCAGCTCTGAAGCCTCAGAAGCAACATTGTGGTGGTTGAAAGTGTAGTACAGACTGCGTCCCAGAAGGTGTGAGCAGTTGGACAGTCCCAAACCATATGTCTGACTTCTGCATCTATAGAGCATCACAGGCAGTCAGATGAGGCTGAGAGTCGATTCTGTGAATTCTCCCTGGTGTCTGGTAGCATGGCGGAGTATGTTATAATGGATATACTGGCAGCTTACGTTTGTGGTAGAGTGAGAGAGATATCTCCTCCTGTGTGAAGGGGTGTCTGATGTCTGCTTCCTGCTTAGCACGGAGGTTAGTCTGTGTCTAATCTGAAATGGCACTAACAAGTCAGATCAGTCTCATGCCCCCTCTGACCATGTATGATGTCCAGGTTAGGAAGTGTGATTGTGGTGCTTTCTTAGCAATGTGCCAGATGTGTTTCACCTTCACAGTGAGTCAAATTGTTCCATCAGTGAGTCGAATGGTATCAAGGCCCCATCGCGGAACAGATCTCCCATATTGGTAATCCCAGCATTTTTCCATGCCACTGCTGCATCACTCTTTGTAGCCAGTTGTAAACTGTGCATGCTTGCCAGGGGATTTCTGGTGCATATGGTATTGTTTTGGAAACAACCTTTAGGGCCCTATGGTAGCTGTCATAGGCAATGTGTACCAATTTGTTAGAGATTGCAAACAGGATGAATATGGGGATGAATATTTCTTGGATGGCATCCCAAGTGGTTGCTTACTGGTAATGTCAACTTCAAGTAGGCAGCAGCCACATGTCCAGAGCATGGGCCATTGGAGTTTTCCCACTCAATAGTAGTGCTGAAACTACAGAGGCCTTAGGCCTCCTTGCTCCGTGGGTAGCTTCAATGTGGAAAGTGCAACTGCGCCGTCGGTTGTTCTAGATAAAGGGGCCTGATTTATATCTTGGTGGTCGAACCTCCAAGACATGTCATGTTGACTGTCTTCCGCCTGCCATATTTAGATGTAACAGTCTTGTAAGCGGTGTAGTGAAGGGGGTTCGCTGACTGAGGGAGGACATTGTGGGACTCAATTGACAGCGGACAATGCCCGTGGCTATGGAATAGAGGTAAGTCACACACACACTGTACTTTTACCATATGTTTCCAACTGCATCACACATGAGGCAACTCGCCACATACAGACCCGTATCCATTGCCATTCCTCCACAACACATACATGTTGCAAACACACATTGACATATATCCATGACACAACATACACTCACCACTGACACTGCTCCCACATACGACACAGCAACAACAACCAACACAACTACACACTCATCTACACAACCACAGTCACACAACATCACAACTATACACATTGAGACAATGACCACCACACAACAGCACTCTCCTGAATTTTGAATGCATCAACACAGCTCACAACATACACAACAACATACACACCATATGCAAGTGGCACAAATACAGACACAGCCACAGCACCTACTCCACCTCCTTCCCTCTCACCCAGCCAGTCGCATTGCATACACACATACCCATACTGACTCACATAGCTCAAAGCACAACATGAAGGGTACAGGTCCCTTGGCAAGGTGTACACATGGACACAGTTGATAGGTGTAAATCTACCATCATTGTGGTGGCAACATTCATTTGCCAGTGAATGCTAGCACCATAATGACCGCTGTGTATGTGTTCCATATGTGTTGTGTATAAGTGTCCCCACCTCTGTCTGACCCACTTGTGTCCCCGTCATTTCCATGTCACAGTAGTTTAACAAAATTAGTGTGACATGTATATGTCTGCTGTGGTCCTGGACTCATGTGCAGTGACCCCCCCACTGTACACAGCCTATGCATGTTGCCTACCTTTGTGTCCAGTGATAAGGGTATTGTGTTTTCTCCTGGGTCCAGTGGCAGCAGTGACAGAGGGTCCTGTCCAGCCGAAAATGGAAAAAAGGTGAGTTTTCACCCCTTTTCCAAGACTTGGACGACCAACCACCTCTTTTTGCTTGGCGATAAGGCACATCCAAATCTTCACATCAGTGTAAGGGTGACTGGGGTCCCACCGTCAACCAGCGTTTCCTGTGGCACCGTGGAGCCAGGTGGGAATCCTTGGCAGAGTTGGCGGGATTCTGTTGGTCTTTCGCCTATGGGGATACCAACATCTAAAATTGGTGGCGGACCGCCAAGGCGGCAGGTGGGTTTCCAGTCAGAAAATGATGGCAGAACCATTACAACCAACATCTAAATCAGGCCCTGAGTCCCCTACCATGGCGGACATGGTACAGAAAAGGCTGTTCTGCACAGAGACTGGCAAATTAGAGAAATGGTTGAGTTATCACTGCAGTATCACCATTTTGGCCAATTTTACATGGTCCTGCACCATCAGTGGAAGAGAACATGATCTGTTCTTGAAGGCAGGATACGGTCCTCATTAGCTTCCCCTCAAGTAATCTTTACTAGAATTATATATATGGATACCAACGTAATGGAAGGTGGAAGCACACCATGTCACTAGGTGATCATCTACCATTATGTTCTGCTTACGGCAGTTGGGGTATAAGAAGAACAGGCACAATTTAGCCCAGTTAACCCCCATCACCAATGCTAGCTTGAAAATATGAAGGATTTGTGCTGCTATGTCAGCCCATCAACAAATGTCCTTTAAATAAATCAAGACATTGAGTAATAGGACTGTTGTTGCCAATCATTATTCCCCAGTACCCTCCCCTTGGCAACAGGCGGGTGACTAGGGGCTTGATTGCTAGAACAAAAAGAAGGTGCAAGAGTGGGTACCTTTGTCATGTGCCTGTTCATTGGGAAGGGGGTCGGAGGTTCGTTTTCAGATCCTGACTCTTGTTGGCTTTCTGTACAGGAATTTAATCAATTAAACATATTGTGGTCTATCCCTACCTTATGCAAGACAATGAGTATATAGTCGTAGTGGATGGGAAGCTTTCACGAAGTCCACTATTAGTCAAGCTGAGCACCTCCCCAAAAGTCTGTGCAGTCGATGTATGTTTAGGGATGTGGACCGGCGAGGTATAAAGCTGTTTTGGTCGGGTGAACCGGTTCAGGCATAACATCCATTAGTCACAATGTGAGGACTTTACTAAGGCCCTCATTACAACCTTGGCGGTTGGTAATAAAGCGGCGGTAATACCGCCAACTGGCCGGCAGTAAAAAAAATGGAATTATGACCACAGCGGAAACCGCTCACACAGACAACCACTTTAACACACCGACCGCCATGGCTGTAGCAACAATCACCACAGTGGTAACTGCCAACAGCCAGGCGGAAGACAAGGTTCCACCCACTGTATTATGAGACACCAATCTGCCAGTTTTTCTGGGGCCGTACCAACGTCATCAAAAGCATGGTGGAAACAGTACACAGAAGGGAAACAACTCACCTCTGGACACTCAAAGAAGAACCACAACGCCATGCAGCCCGAACTACAGGTGTTACCCATGCTGGTTTACCTCCTCCTACACCAGGAATACCAACGCCGGCGAAGACGACCACAGTGAGTACCGCACCTAGCAAACAAGTGAGGGGGGACGAAAAAGGGAGTGACACACACACGCAAAACGCAACACCCCCAACAACATACACACAAACAGATGCAATAACATTACATATCCACCCCGTACACCTCAGGAATAAAGCAAGGACAAAAGAAGGTGAGTAAAGTCAGTGTAATAATATAAAGTTCCAGAAATACGTCCTCAAAGCACAAAACACTATCTACAATATATACAAATGGAGTGTTACTGTCCAGTCCATAATGTCCGTGGGCCACAGGGGCATATCACATAGGCCAAGGCCCCACTTGCCTCCTGCTTCAATACGGAGAGAACACTGCTGGGGCATCGGGTCGAAAATACACAGGCACCTCAGGGGGAAGGGAAAGGGGGGCACCTCAGCCGGAAGATGGTACAACGCCACTGCTCCTGGGGGGGGCACATGCCCATCACTCTGTCCCGGGGAGTGCAAAGCCACAGTCTCTCAAGTGGGTGGTTTGCCCACTGCTTGGTCCTGGGGAGTGCAAAGCCACAGTCTCTCTAGTGGGTGGTCTGCCCACTGCTTGGTCCTGGGGAGTGCAAAGCCACAGTCTCATAAGTGGGTGGTCTGCCCACTGCTTGGTCCTGGGGAGTGCAAAGCCACAGTCTCTAGTGGGGGATCTGCCCACTGCTTGGTCCTGGGGAGTGTAAAGCCACAGTCTGTCAAGTGGGTGGTCTGCCCACTGCTTGGACCTGGGGAGTGCAAAGCCACAGTCTCTCTAGTGGGTGGTTTGCCCACTGCTTGGTCCTGGGGAGTGCAAAGTCGCAGTCTCTCAAGTGGGTGGTCTGCCCACTGCTTGTTTCTGGGGAGTGTTAGGCTACAGCCTCTCAAGTTAATGGATTCTCCACAAGTTCTGGAGGGGGCTTTGTGCCCAGTGTGCTTCATCCTGGCAAGGAGGGGGTGAGTGGATGCCTTCTTCCACCGGTTCTGGAGGGGGCTTTCTGCCCAGTGTGCTTCTTCCTGGCAAGGAGGGGGTGAGTCGATGCCTTCTTCCACTGGTTCTGAAGGGGGCTTTGTGTCCAGTGTGCTTCATCCTGGCAAGGACGGGGTGAGTGGATGCCTTCTTCCACCGGTTCTGGAGGGGGCTTTGTGCCCAGTCTGCTTCATTCTGGCAAGGAGGGGGTGAGAGGATGCCTTTTTCCACTGATTCTGGAGGGGGCTTTGTGCCTTGTGATGCAGATCTTGGGGAGTGCAAGGTCACAGTCTCTCACCCAGGTGTCACACCTACATTTTTTGCAGGGGCCAGGACGCACTACAGGCCATGGAGGCACAACTACGCACTGCCCGTCGGCGGTGACGGCTCCTCAGTGGTGGCAGTTGCGGGCCTGGTGGTGGTGCTGCCATTGGTGGGGGGAGGCACCAGCCCTCCCTTGCAGCCCTCTGGAGATGATGCTGCTGGCAGTGGTTCTGGTGGCGGTGCTTGCAGGGGTGCTGGTGGCGTTGCAGATGGCGGTGCTGGCGGAGCTGCTGCCGGCGGTGCTGCCAGTGGTGGGGGGAGGCTCAAGCCCATCCCCTGCTGCCTCAGACGGCTGAAGTGCCATGGCTGGTGTTGTTTGCTCAGATACTGCTCCAGCACCCTGGCCAATATCCATCCTGCCTGTGGCGTCTGTGCCTTTGCCATTGCTCTTGGCAGCTGGTGGTCCCTTCCTGCTCTTGGCAGCTGGTGGCCCCTTCTTGGCTTTGCCAGTTGGTGGTGCCTCCTTGCCTTTCCCAGCTGGTGGTGCCTCCTTGCCTTTCCCAGTTGGTGATGCCTTCTTGCTTTTGCCAGCTGGTGGTGCCTCCTTGCCTTTCCCAGCTGGTGCTCCCTTTTTGGCTTTGCTAGCTGGTGGTCCCTTTTTGCCCTTGGCAGCTGGTGCAGGCACACCGGCTATGTGGATGGGTGTCTTCTCAGAGCCTTTCATGACTGCAGTGGCTGTAGAAACAACAGTGGCTATTGACTGGGTGGCTGAGGTGCTAGCCTGGGTCCTGACCACCCTGACCCGAAGTGGAGGGAGGGGCAGGGAATAGGTCAAGGGTGGAGAGGAAAAGCTTTTTAGGGACACTGGGGCTGGAAGGTTTGGGAGTGGAGGAATAGGGAGTGGTGGTAGGAGGTGTCTGTCTGCTGTGTTTGGGTGCAGTTGCATGTGCTGGATGCTGTTGTGAGGTGGATGGCTGTTGGGTGTCTGTTGGAGTTTGTGTATTTTGGGAGAAGGGGCACAGACAAAGTGGGAGAGGACACATGGGACGTGTGCATGGATGTGGGGGTGGTGACTGCCAGCAAGAGGTGAGCAGTGAGAGGCGTGATGGTGATGGGGGTAGTGGATGAGGATACAGTGCATGCAGGTGTGAGTGGAGACGCTACTGGGAGGGAGGTGGACGACAAGGAGGAGGAGGACACAGTGGAGGCAGTGGATGTTGGTGTGTCTGCATCTGGATGGTGCTTGTGTGAGTGCCTGTGGGATGAAGTGTTGTGCTTGTGTTTGCATGAGCCACTTCTGTGTGTTGATTTGAGTGCATTCTGGTCTGATGGTGTGCTTGGGATAGGCTGGGGTTGAGGGGAATGGGACTGGGTATAGGAAGTTGAAGGGGGGAGGCTAGAAACAGGAACAATGGCTGCCATCAGAGAGGAGTTAGCAGTTCCGGCATCTCTGATGAATCATTAAATCTAATGCAGTCCTGGCATTTCGGATAATTCATTAAGTCAAAAAGGATCACTTATCATCTGTCAGCTAGGAGGATTTTTGAATCGATTAAGACATTTTGCCTATGAGAACTTGTAATTTAAACACACCGGATTTAGCAACATTTGACTAATTGAAGAAATATTTTTGTTGATGAGAAGCTGCACTTAAAGACTTTCTGGATGTAGCCATAAGAGTTTGAATTGATGTGCCTATTATGAGTACGGATGTTTGTGATATTAATTTCTGTAATTGTGCAATAGACTGATTTAAAGTTCATCATTGGAGAGAAAATATAAATTATATATACGTGGGTTGGATGTTTTAATTCATCATTTATTT
Source organism: Pleurodeles waltl (assembly GCF_031143425.1). Lineage (NCBI taxonomy): Eukaryota > Metazoa > Chordata > Amphibia > Caudata > Salamandridae > Pleurodeles > Pleurodeles waltl. The sequence goes on from NC_090445.1 coordinate 379,699,984, forward strand.
GGCATGTAAATTTGTGGTGATTGCTATTTTTCAGTTGTGAAATATAGTTGTGACTGTAATTGTTTCTTTCCGGCGCCTTGTTTTTGTCTATATGTAGATCTTATTTGTAGTCATTAGTCTATGGTCATCTGTGTGTTGAGTTATATGTGTATGTGTGAAGGCCGTCTGTGTTAGGGTGGTTGAGCGGATAGGGGTTGTTGATTTATTTTAGAAAAAATGATGTATATATATATATATCCACATATTGGCGTGTTTGGATTAATAAATGTTTGAATATTATTTAGGCTGTTGTTGAGATTAATTTGCTTTATTAAATCAATAGGAGAGTGGTGTACTGTTTACTTATTGTAGATTTCCCTGAATCCCTCTCCAGATTTGCGTAGGGACCCTGTATTTTTCTTTACTTGCCATCAGGGAGGAGGCCAGAGCCTGGAATGATCTATGTTGGGCCGCCACGCCAGAGTGAATGCCCACCAGGAATGCATTTGTTTTTTGCAAATGCCGTGCCAGACCCTGGATGGCATTCACTATGGTTGTCTGCCCAACCGAGATGGATCGCAGGAGGTCAACAGACTCCTCACTGAGGGCAGCAGGGCTGACTGGGGCAGGGCCTGAGGTGCCTGGGGCAAAGGAGATGCCCACCCTCCTGGGTGAGCGGGCACGGGAAACACGCTGAGGGGCTGCTGGGAGGGCGGTGCTGGTACGTGGGTTGGCCGCTGTACCTGTAGTTGGGGTGGCCACAGAGCTGTCTGCCACCACCAGGGAGCTTCCATCAGAGGAGGTGTCGCTGTCCGAACTGTCCCCTCCAGTCCCTGCCATGGTGCTCCCTTCGCCCTCCGTCCCACTGGTGCCCTCACGGTCGGTGGATTCGGCCTCATGGGCCATGTGGGATGCAGCTCCCTCCGTCGCCTGTGCCTCTGCTCCTCTGCCAGATGTGAGAAAGCTATTGTGAGAAAGTAGCCTCTTTCTAGCCTTGTTACCCCCACTTTTGGCCTGTTTGTGAGTATATGTCAGGGTGTTTTCACTGTCTCACTGGGATCCTGCTAGCCAGGGCCCAGTGCTCATAGTGAAAACCCTATGTTGTCAGTATGTTTGTTATGTGTCACTGGGACCCTGCTAGCCAGGACCCCAGTGCTCATAAGTTTGTGGCCTATATGTATGTGTTCCCTGTGTGATGCCTAACTGTCTCACTGAGGCTCTGCTAACCAGAACCTCAGTGGTTATGCTCTCTCTGCTTTACAAATTGGCACTAACAGGCTAGTGACCAATTTCACCAATTCACATTGGCATACTGGAACACCATTATAATTCCCTAGTGTACGGTACTGAGGTACCCAGGGTATTGGGGTTCCAGGAGATCCCTATGGGCTGCAGCATTTCTTTTGCCACCAAGAGGAAGATCTGACAATTCTTACACAGGCCTGCCAGGGCAGCCTGAGTGAAATAACGTCCACGTTATTTCACAGCCATTTACCACTGCACTTAAGTAACTTATAAGTCACCTATATGTCTAACCTTCACCTGGTGAAGGTTGGGTGCAAAGTTACTTGGTGTGTGGGCACCCTGGCACTAGCCAAGGTGCCCTCACATTGTTCAGGGCAAATTCCCCGGACTTTGTGAGTGCGCGGGCACCATTTCACGCGTGCACTATACATAGGTCACTACCTATGTATAGCGTCACAATGGTAACTCCGAACAAGGCCATGTAACATGTCTAAGATCATGGAATTGTCACCCCAATGCCATTCTGGCACTGGGGAGACAATTCCATGATCCCCCGTGTCTCTAGCACAGAACCCGGGTACTGCCAAACTGCCTTTCCCGGGGTTTCACTGCAGCTGCTGCTGCTGCCAACCCCTCAGACAGGTTTCTGCCCTCCTGGGGTCCAGCCAGGCCTGGCCCAGGAAGGCAGAACAAAGGACTTCCTCAGAGAGAGGGTGTTACACCCTCTCCCTTTGGAAAAAGGTGTCAGGGCTGGGGAGGAGTAGCCTCCCCCAGCCTCTGGAAATGCTTTGATGGGCACAGATGGTGCCCATCTCTGCATAAGCCAGTCTACACCAGTTCAGGGATCACCCAGCCCTGCTCTGGCGCGAAACTGGACAAAGGAAAGGGGAGTGACCGCTCCCCTGACCTGCACCTCCCAGGGGAGGTGCCCAGAGCTCCTCCAGCGTGCCCCAGACCTCTGCCATCTTGGATTCAGAGGTGTGCTGGCACACTGGACTGCTCTGAGTGGCCAGGGCCAGCAGGTGACGTCAGAGACTCCTTCTGATAGGCTCTTACCTTTCTTACTAGCCTATCCTCCTTCCTAGGTAGCCAAACCTCCTTTTCTGGCTATTTAGGGTCTCTGCTTTGGGGAATTCTTCAGATACCCAATGCAAGAGCTCACCAGAGTTCCTCTGCATCTCCCTCTTCACCTTCTGCCAAAGGATCAACCGCTGACTGCTCAGGACGCCTGCAAAACCGCAACAAAGTAGCAAAGATGACTACTGCAACCTTGTATCGCTTCATCCTGCCAGCTTTCTCAACTGTTTCCTGGTGGTGCATGCTCTGGGGCTAGCCTGCCTCCTTTCTGCACCAGGAGCTCTGAAGAAATCTCCTGTGGGTTGACAGAATCTTCCCCCTGCAACCGCAGGCAACAAAAGACTGCATCACCAGTCCTCTGGGTCCCCTCTCAGCACAACGAGCGTGGTCCCTGGAACTCAGCAACTCTGTCCAGGTGATTCCCACAGTCCAGTGACTATTCAGTCCAAGTTTGGTGGAGGTAAGTCCTTGCCTCCCCACGCTAGACTGCATTGCTGAGTACCGCACGATTTGCAGCTGCTTCGGCCCTGTGCACTCTTCCAGGATTTCCTTCGTGCACAGTCAAGCCTGGGTCCCTAACCTGCAGTGCACAACCTTCTGAGTTGTCCTTCGGCGTCGTGGGACTCCCTTTTCTGACTTCGGGTGGACTCCGGTTCACTCCTCTTCCAAGTGCCTGTTCTGGTACTTCTGCGGGTGCTGCCTGCTTCTGTGAGGGCTCCCTGACTTGCTGGGCGCCCCCTCTTTCTCCTCATCCAAGTGGCGACATCCTGGTCCCTCATGGGCCACAGCAGCATCCAAAAACCCTAACCGCGACCCTTGCAGCTAGCAAGGCTTGTTTGCGGTCTTTCTGCGTGGGAACACCTCTGCAAGCTTCTTCACGACGTGGGACATCCATCCTTCAAAGGGGAAGTTCCTAGTCCTCTTCGTTCTTGCAGAACACAAAGCTTCTTCCATCCGGTGGCAGCTTCCTTGCACCCTCAGCTGGCATTTCCTGGGCATCTGCCCACTCTCGACACTGTCGCGACTCTTGGACTTGGTCCCCTTGTCTTACAGGTACTCAGGTCCGGAAATCCACTGTTGTTGCATTGCTTATATTGGTCTTCCTTGCAGAATCCCCCTATCACAACTTTTGTGCTCTCTGGGGGCTGTAGGTGCACTTTACACCTACCTTACAGGGTCTTGGGGTGGGCAATTTTTCTAACCCTCACTGTTTTCTTACAGTCCCAGCGACCCTCTACAAGCTCACATAGGTTTGGGGTCCATTCGTGGTTCGCATTCCACTTTTGGAGTATATGGTTTGTGTTGCCCCTATACCTATGTGCTCCTATTGCAATCTATTGTAACTTTACACTGCTTGCATTACTTCCTTTTGCTATTACTGCATAATTTTTGGTATTGTGTACATATACCTTGTGTATATTTGGCATCCTCATACTGAGGGTACTCACTGAGATACTTTTGGCATATTGTCATAAAAATAAAGTACCTTTATTTTTGGTATATCTGTTTATTGTGTTTTCTTATGATATTGTGCATATGACACCAGTGGTATAGTAGGAGCTTTGCATGTCTCCTAGTTCAGCCTAAGCTGCTCTGCTATAGCTACCTTCTATCAGCCTAAGCTGCTAGAAACACATCTTCTACACTAATAAGGGATAACTGGACCTGGTACAGAGTGTAAGTACCCCTTGGTACCCACTACAAGCCAGGCCAGCCTCCTACAGCTATACCGTCCGGCCTGTTACACTCATGGCCCACCATATACCTCCCATCCCCTTACACACAGACATTGGCCACCATACATGCAGCACTCTGCCCAGGACCCCTCAGCCACCCCCCCTTACACGAGGCTTACACACAGCACTCCATGCATTCATGTCCCCTGCATCGTGCTCACAGTGTACTAACCTGGTGGTCTGGAGGACCATAAATTAAACGGTACTGGGGTAGGACCCCATCCACTAGTCTCTCCAACTCCTCCGAAGTGAAGGGTGGGGCCCTTTCCCCAGACACTCGAGCCATGGTTGCTTCCAGACACAGGTCACAGCAGCACTTGCAGTGTAGGTCCTCTCCTGTTGAAGACCAGGTAGCAAGTGAGTGAACAGATAGAAAATGGCGGTCAAGTCCGCGGCGGTGCGTACTGTCACCGCCGGCGTACATCACCATTGGCTACTGGAACCCATAGGCCCCAATGATAACCAAAGAGGTGTTGCAACGCGGTCCTCGACCGCCTCCCGCAACGGCGCACAATGTCAGCGAAATTACCTCATTTCCACTTGTCCCTCCACACAGGTCAGGCGGCTGCCATTTCAGGGGGGAGCAGGCCATGGCACCTAACTGCGTCACAGCAGACATAGGCACATTTAGGGGAATTCACGTTAACATACTGTTTCTGTCACAACTTGCAAGGCATTTTAGTCTGAGGATATGTTTGAATATGACCATCTGCTCACCGTTTTTCACCCTAGAGTTCAACCGCTGAGGATGAACAGGAGATGGAGACATACACCCGTGTACAGTCTCCTGGTGGACCTGGCAACAATGGAGGACAGGCACATTATCCTCACCTACATACTTGATAGGGCCACAATCCAAGAGCTGTGTGCCCAATTGGAGCCAGACCTGATCTCAGCTATCCGTCACCCCACTGGGATCCCGCCTCTTGTGCAAGTCCTATCAGTGCTCCATTACTTGGCAAGTGGCCCCTTCCAAGTGACAGTGGCCATGGCAGCAGGGATGTCACAGCCTATGTTCTCAAACGTGCTGACCAGAGTGTTGTCTGCCCTGATGAAACACATGCACAGCTAAAAAAAATTCACCCCTGGTGGAGGGTTTCGCCACAGTGAAGGCTGACTTTTATGCAATGGGACATGTCCCCAACATCATTGGTGCAATTGATGGTACACATATTTCCTTTGTCCATCCACCCCCCCCCCCCCAGAGAAATGAACAAGTGTACAGAAATCGAAAGAGCTTTCACTCTATAAATGTGCAGATAGTGTGCCTGGCGGACCAGTACATCTCCCATGTGAATGCAAAGTATCCTGGGTCTGTGCATAATGCCTACATCCTGAGGAATAGCAGCATCCCATATGTGATGGCTCAACTCCAAAGGCACCAGTTGTGGCTAATAGGTGAGCCTATGGTCCCCACCCAGTGAATGTTGGTAAATGGGTGTGGGGTTGGCCCTAAGGGTGAGTGTCAGGTATCCCTCGATATTTGCAGGTGACTCTGGTTATCCCAACCTCTCATAGCTACTAATCCCAGTGAGGAATGCCAGGACAAGGGCAGAGGAACATTACAGTGAGGCACATCGGCGAACAAGGAGGATCATTGAGCGCACCTTTGGACTCCTGAAGGGCAGGTTCAGGTGCCTCCATCTAACAGGTGGATCCCTGTGCTACTCACCCAAGAAGGTCTGCCAGATCATTGTTGCATGTTGCATGTTGCACTACCTAGCCTTGAGATGCCAGGTGCCTTTTCTGCAGGAGGATGAGGCTGGACATGGTCGTGTGGCAGCGATGGAGTCTGTAGAGAGTGACAAAGAGGAGGCAGAGGAAGAGGATGTGGACAACAGAACAACTATAATACAACAGTACTTCCAGTGACACACAGGTAAGACACTGTAGCCTCACCTTCATTGCTGTTTTGTGAAGTGAATTTTCTCTGGCCGGCTGCTGTTCCCACTACAAAGGCCACTTATTGTACCCTTTAGCATGTCTATTTGCAGATATTTGTGCCCTCATGTTGCTCCTGGTTTTATTGACTGCAGCACATTACAGGTCATACCTATGTATACATCACTGTACAGTATATTTGCAATGTCTACAGATTGTTAAACAACTACTTCCTTAAATCATTTGACATACTCCATACTTGTTTTTTCCAAGGGTGTTTATTTCAGTGCTGAGAGGTAAATGGGGATGCAATTGGCTTGGGAGATGGTGGAGTAAAGTCCAGGATAGAGTCCAGTCTATTGGTATCACAGGTGCATTGTCCAAGGGGGCATAGGAAGGGGAGCAATGGCAGTTCAAGGTGGACAGGGTGACAGAGGGTGATCAGGAGAGTCTTATTTTCTGGCAGTGGTCTTGGCAATGTTCTCTGGCTTCTGCCTGGACTGCAGGGACCGTTTGCGGGTTGGTTATCCTTCTGCAGGGGGTGGGGTGCTGGTGGCCTGTTGTTCCTGTGGCGGGCCCTCCTGTCCACTAGCGTCAGCGGAGATGGAAGGCTGTTCATTGTGTGACTAGTGTCAGGGGCCCGTTGTTGTGCCACTACCTCCCTCATGGTGTTGGCCATGTCTGTCAGCACCACTGCAATGGTGACCGGGGGGTGTGGCTGTCCCTCAGGTCCTCCCTGATCCCCAGGTACTGTCCCTCCTGCAGCTGCTGGGTCTCCTGCAGCTTGGCCAGTATCTGGCCCATGGTCTCCTGGGAATGGTGGTATGCTCCCAGGATGTTGGTGAGTGCCTCATGGAGAGTCGGTTCCCTGGGCCTGTCCTCCCCCTGTCGCACAGCAGTCCTCCCAGCTTCCCTGTTGTCTTGGGCCTCTGTCCCCTGAACAGTGTGCCCCCTGCCACTGGCCCTAGGTCCCTGATCATCCTGTGTTTGTGGGGTTGCCTGGGGTCCCTGTAGTGATGGACTCACTTCTGATTGACATGTCCTGCGGACAGTGGTATGGGCCCGCTGGGTGGGTGCTGTGCTTGTGTTTCCTGTGTGGGGAGGCTCTCTGGTGGGATGGGACTGTGCCTGGGTAATCGACTGTCCAGAGGTCACTGATGGGCCAGGTTGGTCATCCTGATCCAGGCGTGCAGAGCTGCTGTCATCACTGTGGGCCTCTTCTGTGGGGGGACTGGATGTTGCTGGCACCTCCTCTCCGGTGACGTTGTGTGGGGGTCCTGTGGGGATGTAAATGCAGTGTTATTGTTTCTGCGTGTGACATCTTGTGCATGGGCATTTTTGTCTCTATGGTTGTTATTACCAAGGCAGCTTTGGCTTGTGTTAGTGTTATTTAGTGATTGTTACTAGTGTGCATGCTGTGGTGATGGGTGTCCATGCAGGGCTGTGGGTGGTGTCCATGCTGTGATGGTGGGGTGTATGTGAGGTGGTGGGGTGATTGGGATGAGGGTAGGGGTGGGGGTATGTGTTGGCATGCAGGTATCGGGGTGAAAGTAGTTAAGATTTGACTTACCAGTGTCCAGTCCTCTTGCTACTCCTGCCAGGCCCTCAGGATGCAGTATTGCCAAGACTTGCTCCTCCCATGTTGTTAGTTGTGGGGGAGGAGGTGGGTGTCCACCGCCAGTCCTCTGTACAGCTATCTGGTGTATTGCAACCACGGAACGCACTTTTTCCCCGTAGGTCGTTCCACCTCTTCCTGATGTCACCCCTTGTTCTGGGGTGCTGGATCACGGTGTTGACCCTGCCCATGATCGTCCGCCATAGCTCCATCTTCCTTGCAATGGATGTCTGCTGCACCTGTGATCCGAATAGCTGTGGCTCTACCCAGATGATTTCCTCCGCCATGACTCTTAGCTCCTCCTCTGAGAACCTGGGGTGTCTTTGTGGTGCCATGGGTGTAGTGTGTGTGATGTGATGTTTTGGGGTGTGTGATGTGAGGTGCGTGGATGGTGTATGGGTGATGGTGTTCTGAGGCTCTGGTTCTGTGGGTGCTCCTAGTGTGTCTCTCTCTCTCTCTGTTGTAAATTGTTTATAGTGGTAAAGGGTTGTGGGTAATGTGTGTGTGTGTTTTATAGTGGTGTGTGGGTGTGGTGTGTGTATGAGTTTCAGGTGTGTGTAGGTTGAATTGTCCAATGTGGTGTTGTTTTGTTAGTGTGTGTGTATTTTGAGCACGGCAGTATGTACCGCCAATGGTTTAGCGCAATTGAATGTCCGCCGGGGTGATTCGTGGGTCATAATGCTGTGGGCGTAGTTCTGTTGGCGTAACGGTGTAGGTTTTGGTACCGCCAGTTTATCACTGACCTTTGGTCTGGTGGACTTGTGTGTGCGTCTGTATAGTGGCGGACTTCTATGTGTGGGTCATAATACGGGTAGCGGTATACTGCCGCGGTCGCAGTATGTTGGCGGCAGTCAGCATGGCGGTAAGAGTCTCTTAGCGCCAATGTGATAATGAGGGCCTAAGTCACTTGAATTATAGCCAGTGGTCTGTAAAATATGACATCCAATGGATCATGTCCCGGTTTGAGAAGGAAGGCCAGAAGAGACTCCTACATGGAAGGGGGCAGCGCTCCCACAAGGGATGCCTCATTTTACTGATCTATTAACCTTTGTGTCAGTAGGTCTGTACACGACTTATAGAACTCGATTGGCAAGCCATCAACTCCCGAAGTTTTTCCAGTGACGCACGCAGCATCACAGACCACCTCCCTTGATCAGGGGCCTCTATCTTCTCAGCACATAATGTCAGCAGGGCCAACCAATCTAGAAAATCAGAAATGTATTACTGAGAAAGGTAGGCATCAGGGCCATAAAGCACCCGGTAACGGGTGCAGATAGCTGTATATATTGCAGCTTGGGAATTTACCTTGTTATTTGGGGATAATCGGGTGGTGGCGATAGAGGCATTGACAGTATCCTAATTGATTAAACAGGCTGGGAGTTAACCAGATTTCCCCCTTGGCCGGCTTTTTTGCTTGGTGTGCTTTCTGTTCGATATAATGTAGGGTCTCGATTAGTTGCCCATCTTTTTCCCTGCAGCAAGAGGCTCCTCTTTGGCCGCATCACCGGCCACTCTAGACCACTCCAAGCTGCAGAGGGAGCCCTTGAGTCTCCCTAGCTTGATTTCCACAGTGTTATGCGCCCCAACCACTAAGGCCTTCGTTATGAACATGGCAGGAAAGACTGTACCGCTGCCTACAGGCTGGCAGTCCAGACCACCAAATAATGAAGCACATGAGAAACAGCCAGCATAAAAAACACACACCGCCAGCATAGGAGTGCCGACATTGACGGAAGGCCCCACCTGCCCAACAAATAATGAAGCACAAGACAGCTGTCAGTTCCGGGATGGGAACCAAATAAAAGGAAACACTCACCGTAGGCACACACAACACCCCGAAGCAGACATGGAGAATTGGAAATCATGCCAGTGCTGCTCCTTGCCATATACCTCCACGACTGTGACCGCCAACAAAGACGACGGTAAGTACCACAACCTACTAAACAAGGGAAGAAAGGGCACAGCTACAAACCCACCCACCCCTCCCACCCTGCAACGCATTCCCAACCCCTCACACCATCACAGCCATACACACCAGAACAAGATGTACTTACCCAACACGAGGCCAATACAACCTGCCCAAAGCACACACATGTGCACACCACACCCCCACAACGATGAATCACGGCTCCAGAGTGTGCCAAGAGCAACACTGGGCACACAAATTTTTATAAATAAACTAAAAATGCAATGTCCAAAGAAGGTCATTGGCCAGTCCAGCTGTAACAGGCTGAAGGGCCCAAATGGCCCAAACTTGACTTCGACATGTGCACATGGTACTCCACAATAAAGGGGCATCAATGGGGCAGCCAGGCACCTCAGGGAACTGGGGCAGGGGGTGGTGGGGGTGGGGACTTACGTCTGGGGGGGGCTTGGGCTTACCTTGAGAGGTGGAGGGGGCTTGGGTTTGCTCTTGAAAGGTGGGGAAGTGGGCTTGAACCGGTGGGGTGGCAGAGGGACTTGGGGCAGCACGGATCTTCTTCCTCTCTGGGGAAGGGGCACAGGATTGGTGAGGGCGGACTGGGGCAGACTTGGACGAGGAAGGAGTGGACAGGGCAAGGAGATGGGCACGTTTAGGGATGAGACGGGGTGGGCCAGTAGGTTCGAAAAGGTCAGCACGGGACACTAACCGTTTTTTAGGGGCAGTTGGGGTGGACATGGAGGAAGATGTGGTAGTGGAGGTATAGGGAGTGCTAGTAACTGGTGTAGGTGTGCTGGACATGGATGCAGGTGCCTGTGCAGTATGCTATGGTGTGGTAGATGTGTGTTGGGTGGGTGTCTGGGAACGTTTGAGTGTTGTGGTGTAGGAGGCTGGCCTGGCTTATAGTGGGTACCTAGTGGTACTTACACCTTATGCCAGGTCCAGTTATTCCTTATTAGTAGATTAGAAGTGTTCTAGCATCTTAGGCTGATAGAGGTAGCTATAGCAGAGCAGCTTAGGCTGAACTAGGAGACATGCAAAGATCCTACTATACCACTTATATCATATGCACAATATCATAAGAAAACACAATACTCAGAGTTACTAAAAATAAAGGTACTTTATTTTAGTGACAATATGCCAAAAGTATCTCAGAGGATATAGGCCCTCATTCTGACCCTGGCGGTCGGTGATAAAGCGGCGGCCAAGGCAGGTAAAATATGCAATTCTGACCCTGGCGGGAACCGCCAACACAGCCCGCCAACTTAACACTCCGCCCGCCACAGCGGTACAAACAAACAGCGCGGCGGTTCCCGCCAACAGCCAGGCGGCAGACAATGTACCGCCCACCCTATTACGACCCACCAATCTGCCACCTTTTCCGGGGCGGGAGCACCGCCGATAAGAACACGGCGGAAACAGACTACGAACGGGAAAACGCTCACCTCTACGCACTCCACGCGAGATTCCGGCAGCATGGAACCAGAGTTGCAGGTCATCCCCGCACTCCTATTCCTGCTCATATACCAGGAGCACGCCCGGCGGCGCGGAAGACATCGGTGAGTACTGCACCTACGACACAGGGGAGGGAAAAGATTACCGGCACACACCCACCCACCCACACCCACTACAACACACACATCAATGCATTCCCACAGATCACTGTCACAACCCACAAACCACCCCCCTCCGAAATAATGCAAAGACCAAAAGAAGAGATCATAAACGGGCAGATATATTGAAATATGGACACCAGTAATCGCAATAAATAAATAAACTATATACAAAATATATACAGCTACTAAATGTAGTCCAACCACTGTCCGTGGATCACAGGGGTCCTGTGCAAAGGGGCAAGGCCCAGTCCCACGACAAGAACTCCACGGAGAGAACACTGCAGGGGCATCAGAAAGAAAATCGGACAGGCACCTCAGGGGGAAGGGAAGGGGGGGCACCTCAGCCACTTGAGTACACGACGCCAGATCCACGAGGGGACTCCATGACCACTGGCCCATCCTGGGGAGAGCAAAGCCACAGTCCAAACAGTCCATACAGTGGGTGGCCTGCCCACTGGGCCATCCTGGGGAGAGCAAAGCCACAGTCCATACAGTCCATACAGTGGGTGGCCTGCCCACTGGGCCATCCTGGGGAGAGCAAAGCCACAGTCCATACAGTCCATACAGTGGGTGGCCTGCCCACTGGGCCATCCTGGGAGAGCAAAGCCACAGTCCATACAGTCCATACAGTGGGTGGCCTGCCCACTGGGCCATCCTGGGGAGAGCAAAGCCACAGTCCATACAGTCCATACAGTGGGTGGCCTGCCCACTGGGCCATCCTGGGGAGAGCAAAGCCACAGTCCATACAGTCCATACAGTGGGTGGGCTGCCCACTGGGCCATCCTGGGGAGAGCAAAGCCACAGTCCATACAGTCCATACAGTGGGTGGCCTGCCCACTGGGCCATCCTGGGGAGAGCAAAGCCACAGTCCATACAGTCCATACAGTGGGTGGGCTGCCCACTGGGCCATCCTGGGGAGAGCAAAGCCACAGTCCATACAGTCCATAACAGACCCCACTGCCACTGGAGGAGGCAAGTTGGCCAGAGGACATCCTGCAGCCCTGCCCGAGATAGATCCTGCCCTGCCACGTCTGCCAAAGGGCCAGCGGTTCTTGCCTTGAAGGGCCCAGTTCAGCGGTTCCTGAGACGGCGGGGCCCAGTTCAGCGGTCCTTGCCCTGAAGGGCCCAGTTCAGCGGTGCTTGAGACGGCGGGGCCCAGTTCAGCGCTCCTTGCCTTGAAGGGCCCAGTTCAGCGGTGCTTGAGACGGCGGGGCCCAGTTCAGCGCTCCTTGCCTTGAAGGGCCCAGTTCAGCGGTGCTTGAGACGGCGGGGCCCAGCGGAGCGGTTCTTGAGACGGCGGGGCCCAGTTCAGCGGTGCTTGAGACGGCGGGGCCCAGTTCAGCGCTCCTTGCCTTGAAGGGCCCAGTTCAGCGGTGCTTGAGACGGCGGGGCCCAGCGGAGCGGTTCTTGAGACGGCGGGGCCCAGTTCAGCGGTGCTTGAGACGGCGGGGCCCAGTTCAGCGGTCCTTGCCCTGAAGGGCCCAGTTCAGCGGTTCTTGAGACGGCGGGGCCCAGTTCAGCGCTCCTTGCCTTGAAGGGCCCAGTTCAGCGGTGCTTGAGACGGCGGGGCCCAGTTCAGCGGTCCTTGCCCTGAAGGGCCCAGTTCAGCGTTTCCTGAGACGGCGGGGCCCAGTTCAGCGGTCCTTGCCTTGAAGGGCCCAGTTCAGCGGTTCTTGAGACGGCGGACGGTCTATGGCCAACTGCTAATTGCCTGGTGGTGCCCTCCTGGGCAGCGGGGATGGTGCTCCTTCACTGCCCACCTGGGCTGTGGGTGGTGGGGCCCTCCTGGCCAGCTGGGCTGGGTCCTCCCTGGGCAGCGGCTATGGGGGTGGTGGGCTCTCCCGGGGCAGCTGTGCCGGTTCCTCCCGGGGCAGCGGCTATGGGGGTTGTGGGCTCCTCCTGGGCAGCAGGCCTGCTGCCTGACCTCTCCGACTTGCTGCCCTTGCCCTCCTTAGTCGTCGGCCTGTGGCCCTTTCCTCCCTTTGGAGCTGTGGTTGGTGACTGTCTCTGGGTGGTGTCCGGGGGGGATGTAGAAGGCGGGCTCCTGCGGCGCCCCTTCCGCCTTCTGCTCCTCTTCCCAGGGGGTGGGCTGGCTGTCCCCTTGCTGCTGGGCGAAGATCCAGACATGCGGGCTGGCGGGCTCCAATACCCCTGCACCCTTGTCAAGGGGGCTGCAGGGCTGGTGGTGGCTGAGGTGCTCTTCTTACCCCGACGAGAAGGAGGGGGGGGCTCAGGGTCAGGAAAGAAGTTAGTAGTGGCGAGGAAGAGCTTCTTGGGACAATGGAGAGTGGTAGGTACAGTGGGAATGGGAGTGGAGGGAGAGGATGTGGTTGTAGGTGAGTCACGTTTGCTGTCTTTGGGTGCAGGTGCAGGAGGGATAGGCTGTCGTGAGGTGGATGGCTGTTGGGTGGGTGGGTGGCTGCGTTTGTGTGGTGTGGAAGAGGGGGTGACAGACACAGTGGGAGAGGACACAGGGGACGTGTAAATGGCAGTGGGGGTGGTGACTGCACGTGTGCGGACTGGAGTGGAGGGTGTGCTGGTGATGGAAACACTGGCTGATGGTGAGGTGAATGGAGGTGTGAGTGTAGACGTCACAGGGAGGGAGGAGGGAGACGAGGAGGTGGGGGTCACAGAGGTGGTAGTGACTGTTGGCATGTCTGCATCGGAATGTTGCGTGTGTGAATGTCTGCGTGATCTGTGGTGCTTATGTTTGGATGAGCTTCTCTTGGGTGTTGAGGTGTGTGCAGGCTGGTCTGATGGTGTGGGTGGGACAGGCAGAGGAACAGGAGACTGGGAGGAGGGAGTTAGTAGAGGCAGGCAGGAGACAGGGACAATGGCTGCCGTCAGTGCTGAGGCCAGAGCCTGGAACGATCGCTGATGGGCAGCCTGACCCGAATGAATGCCCTCCAGGTACGCATTGCTGCGATGAACCTCCCTCTCCACCCCCTGGATGGCATTCAAAAGGGTAGTCTGCCCAACAATGAGCGTTCGGAGGAGGTCAATGACCTCCTCACTGAGGGCAGCGGGGGTAACAGGGGCAGGGCCTGAGGTGCCTGGGGCGAAGGAGATGCCCGGCTTCCTGGCAGAGCGGGCACGGGGCGAACGCTGAGGGGCTGCTGGGAGGGCGGAGATGGTGCGCTGGGTGGCGGCTGTACCTGTAATGGCGGGGGGCACGGATGGTGCCACCCCCGCAAGGGAGCCCCCTTCCGAGGACGTGTCCGTGTCGCTGCAGGCTCCAGTCATCCCCGTCGTGGAGCTCCCCTCGCCCTCCGTCTCACTGGTCCAGTCTGACTCTGTGGCATGGCCCTCCTGGGCCATGTGAGATGCAGCTCCCTCCTGCCCCGATGCCACTTCTCCTCCGCCTGATGATGCTGATGCACACAAGCACAGAAAGACAAACAAAAAGGGGGGGGGAGAGAGAAATAAAGGGATATTGAGTACATGGATCTCCGGTACAGTTAGCGGACATGACAGACACAGATGCCCCCTGCACTAAGTTGCGCACTTGGGGTCCGCTACGCATTCCGTGGAACATGCCCTACACGCCTAGAGTTGACAACTGCACCCATGGATGACACGGCCCAGGGATGGCTGTACTGACAAACTACTGAGGGTGGTGGCTGGGGACACAGGGGCTTACGGGGGTGCCCAGCCTACAGATATCGCCCTGGCCTAGGGGGACCCCCAGCCATCCTCCCCCAACCAGACACCTCCACTGCGCGACAACAGAGTAGATAATGCTTGTACTCACCCCCTTGTGTCTGCTGTGCTGCCCTCACGCGCCCATCCAATTCAGGGTAGGCCACCGCCAGGATCCGGAACATCAGGGGGCTCAGTTGACGGCAGGCACCCCGCCTACGTTGGGAGGCCATCCCCAGCAGAGACTCGGCGGTCTTCTTGGTCCCGCGGCGGATGTCCTCCCACCTCTTGCGGCAGTGGGTGCCCCGTCGATGGTGGACCCCCAGGGTCCGGACTTCCTTGGCGATGGCACGCCAAATCCCGATCTTCTCATGGGCGCGGACCTATGTGACACGTACAGGGAGGGAGAAATACCACGTTCAAGTTTGTCAGCATTTTCCTTTCCAGTGGCCCAACGCCCCCCATCCCCGCCAGGCCCCTCGCCATGCCCAACATGCCCCCCATCCCCGCCAGGCCCCCCGCCATGCCCCCCGCCAGGCCCAACATGCCCCCCATCCCCGCCAGGCCCCCCGCCATGCCCAACATGCCCCCCATCCCCGCCAGGCCCCCCGCCATGCTCCCCGCCAGGCCCAACATGCCCCCCATCCCCGCCAGGCCCCCCGCCAGGCCCAACATGCCCCCCATCCCCGCCAGGCCCCCCGCCATGCCCAACATGCCCCCCATCCCCACCAGGCCCCCCGCCATGCCCCCCGCCAGGCCCAACATGCCCCCCATCCCCGCCATGCCCCCCGCCAGGCCCAACATGCCCCCCATCCCCGCCAGGCCCCCCGCCAGGCCCAACATGCCCCCCATCCCCGCCAGGCCCCCCGCCATGCCCCCCGCCAGGCCCAACATGCCCCCCATCCCCGCCAGGCCCCCCGCCAGGCCCCCAAGCCAGCCAGTGTCCCCAAATCCAGATTGAATTAAACTCACTTGTTGGTCTGGAGGACCGTAGAGTAGCGCATACTGGGGGAGGACCCCATCCACGAGTTTCTCCAACTCCTCTCCAGTGAAGGCAGGGGCCCTTTCCCCAGGTGCAGCAGCCATTGTCCCTTCCAGACCGAGGTCACAGCAACACTTGCAGTATAGGTCCTCTCCTGTGAAAGTTCAAGTCGCAAGTGGATAAGTAGATAGAAAATGGCGGTCACGTCCGCGGCAGTGCGTACCGCGGCGGTGCGTCCCGCCACCGCCGGCGCCCTTCGCCATTGGCTCCTGAAACCCATAGGCTTCAATGTTAACCAATGCGGCTTTGCGCCGCGGTCTTCGCCCGCCGCCCGCCGCGGTGTGCCACGCCAGCGCATTGACCTCACATCCCATTGTCACACTTCACAGGTCAGGCAGCCGCCATTTCCAGGGCCCACATGGCTCAATTTCAACTGCGTCACACAGGCCTAGGCCTTGCATAGCCACTCAGACACGCCATTCACTGCATAGAGAATCGTATACTGTGCTAGCTGTGAGTACGTACCTGTGGGTTGCTTGACTGTGTGCTCCATGTTGTCCTTCCTAGGCACCGTCCGCTGGGTTGGGCGAGGAGACGGATGAATCCTCCCGTGTACCGACCGCTGGTGGACCTGTCGACAATGCAAGAACGCCACATTATCCTGACCTACCGTCTTAACCGTGCCACTATCCATGAACTGTGTGCCCAGCTGGAGCCCGACCTGATGTCCCCCATCCGCCAACCCACAGGGATTCCCCCTCTGGTGCAGGTCATGTCAGTACTCCATTTCTTGGCAAGTGGGTCATTTCAGACAACCGTGGGAATTGCTTCTGGGATGACTCAGCCCATGTTTTCGAAGGTGTTATCCAGAGTGTTGTCTGCCCTGATGAAATCCGTGAGGAGCTACATCATTTTCCCTGAGGTGGGCGAATTGGCTACAGTGAAGGGTGATTTCTACACCCTTGGACATATTCCCAACGTAATTGGTGCCATTGATGGGACCCATGTGGCTTTGGTTCCCCCAAGAGACAGGGAGCAGGTGTACAGGAACAGAAAAAATTACCATTCAATGAACATCCAGGTGGTGTGTTTGGCTGACCAGTATATCTCGCATGTAAATGCCAAATTCCCAGGGTCAGTGCATGACGCCTACATCCTAAGGAATAGCAGCATCCCTTACGTGATGGAACAGCTACAGAGACACCGTGTATGGCTAGTGGGGGACTCTGGGTACCCCAACCTGTCGTGGCTACTGACCCCAGTAAGGAATCCCCGGACCAGGGCAGAGGAACGGTACAATGAGGCCCATGGGCGTACTAGGAGGGTGATCGAACGCACCTTTGGCCTCCTAAAGGCCAGGTTTAGGTGCCTGCATATGACAGGTGGATCCCTAATGTACTCACCTAAGAAGGTGTGTCACATCATCGTGGCCTGCTGCATGCTTCACAACCTGGCTTTGCGCCGCCAGGTGCCTTTCCTGCAGGAGGATGGTCGAGACGGTGGTGTTGTGGCAGCGGTGGAACCTGAGGAGAGTGACGAGGAGGAAGACGACGGGGCTGAAACAGACAACAGGGACAGAATCATTGAACAGTACTTCCAATAGGACACAGGTAACATTTCAAAGATAATTTAGTAAATGTTAACTACTCTCCAGCATCTCTGCTGCCTTTCTATTTGCCCCAGTGTATGATGACTGAGTTTTGGCTTTTCCCTCCCTATTTCAGATCTGGGGTCCCCACTACGAGTCCTGTGCTTCGTTTCCCCATGGACTACAGCTTTGTGGCAGCTGTTTGTTGACTTCACCATGTACAAGGACATATTTGCACTGTCATGTCAATTACAATCTATTGAAATCACAGCCAGACTCCAGATATTTTGGTGCAAAATAGGTGTTTATTGAAGTGCTCAAAATGGGATGGGTGGTTTCAAGTGGGTGGGGGCTATGGTGAAGGAATGTCCATGGCAGAGTCCAGAGTAACAGTCACACAGGTGCATTGTCCAGAGGCCTGTGGAGAGATGGAGCATGGGCAGTTCAAGGATGGACAGGGTGACAATGTGGGACAGTGGGATGACATCAGGTGGTATCCATTGCTGGCGGGGGTCTTGACATCCTACTCTGTCTTCTTGCGAGATCTCAGGGCCCTCTTGCGGGGTGGTTCTTCTCCTGCAGGAGGTGGGGGTCTGGTGGGCTGCTGCTGTGCGGGGGCCTCCTGTCCACTAGCGCCGGCGGAGGTGGTTGGCTGTTCTTGGTCCAGGCTAGTGGCAGGGGCCCTTGGGTGTTGTTCAGTGTCCGCCCTGGTGTTTACGAGGTCCTGCAGCAGCCCTACCATGGTAACCAGGGTGGTGTTGATGGCTCTGATGTCCTCCCTGTACCCCCGATAGTGTTCCTCCTGCAGTGCCTGGATCTCCTGGAACCGGGCCAGTACCGTCGCCATCGTCTCCTGGGAGCGGTTGTATGCTCCCATGATGGTGGTGAGGACCTCGTGGAGAGTGGGTTCCCTGGGCCTCTCCTCCCCCCCCGTCGCACAGCTGCCCTCCAAGTTCCCCTGTTTCCCTGGGCCTCTGCCCCCTGGCCGGTGTGCCCACTACCACTGCCCCCAGGTCCCTGTTGTTGTTGGGGTGGTGGGTTATCCTGGGTGCCCTGTAGTGGTAGACACACCGCAGATTGACGCGCCCTGGAGACAGAGGCATGGGCCCGCTGGGTGGGAGCTGTGCTGGTGTTCCCAGAGGGGTTAGGGTCTGTAGTGGCCTGGGCCTGTGTGAGGGGAACCGACTGTCCAGAGGTCCCCGATGGTCCGGGCTGGTCATCGGTGTCCAGGTCGACAGAGCTGCTGTCATCGCTGACGGCCTCTTGGGTGGGGGGTGTGGAGAATTCTGGCCCCTCCGCCGCGGTGTGTTGATGGTCGGGTCCTGCAGGGGTATAGAGGTATGGTTATAGTTTCAATGAGTGGCATATGGGTGTATCTGTGGGTTCTCGTGTCCCCAAGTGCTGGCATTCGTGTGTGGGGGCTTTGGTGAGGGTGGCTTGTGGGGGGGATGTGTATATGCATTGGGCATGCTTTGGTGATGGGTGTCCATGCTTAGTGGACGCATGCAGGCCTAGGTTTTGGGATGTGTGGGTTGTGATGGTGAGACATTGGCGGGGAATAGGTGTGCTGGGGGTGGGGGTGAGGATGGTGGTGGGGGTGAGGATGGTGGTGGGGGTGAGGGTGGGGGTGAGGATGGGGGTGGGGGTGAGGGTGGGGGTTCGAGGATGGGGGTGAGGGTTGGGGTCTGATTTGGCATGCAGGTGGGGGGGAAGCAGTATTGAAGCTTCAACTTACCAGTATCCATTCCTCCGCTGACTCCTGCGAGGCCGTCAGGATGCAGGATGTTCAAGACTTCCTCCTCCCATGATGTGAATTGTGGGGGTTGAGGTGGGGGTCCTCCGCCAGTCTTCTGCACGGCGATGTTGTGCCTGGATACCATGGAACGCACCTTCCCCCGTAGGTCGTTCCATCGCTTCCTGATGTCTTCCCGATTTCTGGGGTGCTGTCCCACTGCGTTCACCCTGTCGACAATCCTCTGCCATAGCTCCGTCCTCCGGGCAATGCTGGTGTATTGTATCTGTGTGCCGAACAGCTGGGGCTCTACCCGAACGATTTCCTCCACCATAACCCTGAGTTCTTCGTCTGTGAAGCGGGGTTGTCTTTGGGGTGCCACGGGGTGGTGTGTATGATGTGTGGGGTGGAGTATGTGTATTTAAGTGAGTTGAGTGTGGTGGTGTGTGTTGTTTTGTGTGTGGATAGTGTGTGGGTGATGGTGTTGAGTGGCTGTGGCTGTTATTTTTTGGATGCTGGTGTCTCGCTCTTGCCTTCTTTACGAATTTTTTAGCGTAGGGGTTTGTGGGTGATGTGGGTGTGTGTTTTATATTGTATTGTGTGTGTGGGAGTGGTGTGTGTATGTGTATCAGGTGTGTGGGATTCAAATCGTCCAATGTGGCTGAGTTTTGTTCGTTTGTGTGTATTCTGACCGCGGCGGTGTGTCCCGCCAATGGAATACCGCGTTTGAATGACCGCCGCGTGGATTCGTGGGTCGTAATGTCATGGGCGTATTTTTGTTGGCGTGACGGTGGAGGTTTTGTCACCTCCACCTTTCCGCCGACCGCTGGTCTGGCGGTCTGTTGTGGCGGTCGGATTTTCGGAGGTTTGCCTTCTGCGGGTCAGAATGACCGTGGCGGGTTTCCGCGACCGCGGCGGGATTATGGAGGATTTCTGACCGGCGGTAGGCGCCTTTTACCGCCGAGGTCAGAATGACCCCCATAATCTCTTAGGAAGTAAGTAATATACACCAAAATATACACACAAACCAAAATCAGGTAAGAAACCGTTAGAAAAGTAGTGCAAGCACTGTAGAACACAATAGAATGCAATAGGGAAAAATAGGCCTAGGGGCAACACAAACCATATACTCCAAAAGTGGAATGCGAACCACAAATGGTCCCCAGGCCTAGTGTAGTGTGTAGAGGTTCGCTGGGAGTGTAAGAAAACACTAAGGGAGTCCAAGATACCCCACCCCAAGACCCTGAAAAGTAGGAGTAAAGTTACCCTACTTCCCCAGAAAGACAGTAAAGTCGAGATAGGGGATTCTGCAGGGACACCAACTGACTGCAAAGCACTGAAGACGGATTATTGGACCTAAGGACCTGTAAAGGAAGGGGACCAAGTCCAAGAGTCACAAAAGTGTCCAGGGGGGCAGGAGCCCACTAAACCCCGGATGAAGGTGCAAAAGGGCTGCCTCTGGGTGGAAGAAGTCAAAGATTCTGCAACAACGGAAAGTGCCAGGAACTTTTCCTTTGGTCAGAAGATGTCCCACAGCGTGCTGGAGGATGCAGAGTTGTTTCCACGTAGAAAGACTGCAAACAAGCCTTGCTAGCTGCAAGAGTTGCGGTTGAGGATTTTAGGTGCTGCCAGAGCCCAGAAAGGGCCACGAAAGTGTCTCCCACAGTCCAGTGGCCCTTCTGTCCAAATTTGGTGGAGGTAAGTCCTTGCCTCCCCACGCCAGACAGCAAACCTGTGTACTGCGTGATTTGCAGCTGCTCCGGCTTCTGTGCACTTTTCCAAGGATTCCTTTGTGCACAGCCTAGCCTGGGTCCTAAGCACTCCGTCCTGCAGTGCTCAACCCGCTGAGTTTGACTCCGACATCGTGGGACCCTCCTTTGTGACTTTGAGTCGCCCGCTGTCCTCAGAAGTTCCAAGGGCCTGCTCCAGTACTTCTGCGGGTGCTGTCTGCTTCTGCGGGGGCTCTCTGAGTTGCCGAGTGCCCCCTCTGTCTCCTCCTCCAAGTGGCGACATCCTGGTCCTCCCTGGGCCCCAGCAGCACCCAAAATCCTCAACCGCGACTCTTGCAGCAAGCAAGGCTTGTTTGCAGTATTTCTGCCTGGAAACACTTCTGCAACCTTCAGCACTTTGTGGGACATCTTTCATCCAAAGGAGAAGCTCCTAGTCCTTTTCGTTGTTGCAGAATCTTTGGCTTCTTCCACCCAGAGGCAGCCCTTTTGCACCTTCATCCGGGGTTTCCTGGGCTCCTGCCCCCCATGGACACTATCGCGACTCTTGGACTTGGTCCCCTTCCTGTACAGGACCTCAGGTCCAGGAATCCGCCTTCAGAGTTTTGCTGGTGCTTCTGGTTCTTGCCGAATACCCTATCACGACTATTGTGTCTTTTTGTGGTAGTAGGGTAACTTTACTCCTTCTTTTCAGGGTCTTGGGGTGGGGTATTTTGGACACCCTTACTGTTTTCTTACTGTCCCAGCGACCCTCTACAACTTCCCATAGGCCTGGGGTCCATTCGTGATTCGCATTCCCTGTTGGAGTATATGGTTTGTGTTGCCCCTAGGCCTATGCCTACCTATTACATTCTATTGTGATTCTACAGTGTTTGTACTCCTTTCCTCACCTGTTTTGGGTTTGTGTGCATATATCTTGTGTATATTACTTACCTTCTAACTGAGGGTACTCACTGAGATACTTGTGGCATATTGTCATACAAATAAGATACCTTAATTTTTAGTAACTCTGAGTATTGTGTTTTCTTATGATATTGTGCTATATGATATAAGTGGTATAGTAGAAGCTTTGCATGTCTCCTAGTTCAGCCTAAGCTGCTTTTGCCATAGCTACCTCCTATCAGCCTAAGCTGCTAGGAACACCTCTATTCTACTAATAAGGGATAACTGGACCTGGCACAGGGTGTAAGTACCACAAGATACCCCCTATAAGCCAGGCCAGCCTCCTACACATACATACAGTAACAATGGGGGTAACATACTAGGCAAGATGGTACTTTCTTGTGGGAGGAGGGGTGGTAGACACATTGGGACAAGACAGGCTGCCAGTGTAAATGGATGTTGTCTGGGTGTCTGCAGGTCTGGTGAGTGTGCTGCATATGTCAGTCAATGTCATTGTGGTGAGTGCAGGTGTGGTGTCTGGGGTACGTGACTGGATGTCTGATGTTGCGGTGACTGCAAGAATGGGGCCAGCAACAGTGACTGAGGGTGCAGTGCTTGTGGGTGTGCATGTTGAGGTGACAGACATGGAGGTGGGAGAGGTGGGCACACTGGGGAAAGTGGATGTTGTCATGTGTGCCTTTGTATGTTGCTGTGTGTATGCCTGTGGTGGGAAGTGTGGTGCTTGTGTTTCTGTGTGTGCTTCTTGTGTGTTGAGGTGTGTGCATGGCTGTCTGAATGTGTGCTTGGGATGGGTGAAGGGAGCGGGGTGCTGGAAGGGGCAGAGGTGGTTGGAGGGGGAACGGAAAGACCAGAGACACTGGCTGCCGTCAAAGAGGAGGCCATAGCCTGAAAAGATCTCTGTAGCACCGTGTATGCCTTCCAGGTATGCATTGCTTTGCTGCGTTTGGAATGCTAGCCCCTAGATGCCATTCACAATGGTTTTCTGCCCTACAGTGATTGTCCTCAGGAGGTCAATAGCCTCCTCCGTGAGGGCAGAAGGACGGACTGGGGCAGGGGATGAGGTGCCTGGGGTGAAGGAGATGCCCACCCTTCTGGGTGAGTGGGCACGGGCAACTGGGTGTGGAGCAACTGGGAGGGAGGTGATGGTATGGGGGGTGGCGGAAGATGACACAGAATGGGTGGGCCCACTGGGGTCCGCCACCACCAGGGAGCTTCTGTCGGAGGAGGTATCAGCTACTACCTCCAGTGGTAGGAGCCTCCCCGTGGTACTCCCCTCGCCCTCCAACCTACTAAACCCCTTGGCGTTGGTAGACTCTGCCTCCTTGGAACCGTGGGCCGCTGCATCCCCACTCGCCGGTGTCACTGCTCCCTCGCCAGATGATGCTGATGTACACAGACAACACAAGAGTTCAGGGGTGGGGGGACAAAACATGAGCGATATCTGTAAATACCTGAATGGATGTACAAACTTGGTGCACACACACTCTCGCCCAGCTTACACACCTACACGCAGCACCTACAGCTATAGTCATGCCTATGCTTCTGACTAGTGGCCACAACCCTAGCATATAACTCTTCTCCCACATTACACAGGGACCTGATGAACTGTCAGACCTGCCCCTAATCATCTCTGTGCCCATGGGGGCAGGAATGCTGTCAGACACCTGTCAGAGTTCCTGGCACTAGACAGCATTCATGCTACAGCACCCTCAGACATCCATCAAAGAGACATGAAATGGTGTAGGTACTCACCCCCTTGTGGCTGATGTGCAGCCTTCCAGCACGCATCCAAATCTGGATATGCCACTGCCAGAATGCTGCACATTAGAGAGGTCAGGGTCCGACGGGCACCCCTTCCTCGTTGGGAGGACTTCCCTAGCTGGGCCTCGCAGGTCTTCCTGGCCCAGCACCGCAGGTCATCCCACCGCTTCCTGCAGTGGGTGCTCCTCTGGTTGTAGACCCCCATGGTCTGCACCTCCCTGGCGATGGCCTGCCAGAGTGCCCTCTTCTGATGAGCGCTGACCTGTATGGGACACACAGAAAAGAAAAACAGCGTTCAGAATATGGCTATGTGAAACCGCTGACTATACGTCACCTGTGGTACGGACACTTCACAAGATAATTTCACCACCTCACTCATGGTACTTGCCACACAATCAACGCCTGTGCAGGTACAAACCAATCACACATGCATACAGGCATCCGCCACCATCACACACATCCATGCACGTCATCCGCTACTCACCTGCACCTCTGGTCACCCATATAACTTGGCATACAGGGGTAGGAGCCTGTCCACCAGCTTCTCTGGCTCCTCGGTGGTGAAGGCCGGGTACCTTTCCTCTGTGACTCGTGCCATTTGAGTAACCAGAGTCAGGACACAGCAGCACACTCAGTGGAGTACTTCCATGCATGGGATCCGGGAGTCAAGTGAAATTGGGGTGATGACATGGCGTACGCTCCACGCCGGTGTCACGTCACCGCCTGCAACGATCATAATAGGCCCAGGTTCCCCATTGACAACTATGTTAACCAATGAATGAGTGCACGGTGGTGGACACCACCTTACGCCATGACACCAACTGCCAGCGGAATGAGGTTGCTTCCACTCCTACAAATCTGGATGGGAGGAGGCTGCCATTTTGCTAGCACAACATAGACATTACGTGGTCATTGGCCCCATTCAGGTCCTATGAACCCCAACCGTTAGTCACATGCCCAAATGTTTGTTCCCCACATCAGTCCAGACGTATCTCTGTATACATGTCCCTACAGTTGTACATCATACATTGCTTGTGTGTGTATCCTACATATTGTACAGTAGTTATTCATACACAACATGTTTTGCATGAGTATGTGTGTACCTCATATGTGTTCTCTCCTCCCCCTAGGTACAGACCCATGTGGCAAGGGAGAGCCCCATCTGTGTAGAGACCTCTTGTTGATCCTGATACAATGGTGGAACATCACATTATTGTCACCTACAGACTCAATTGTACAACAATCCATGAGTTATGTGCATTACTGGATCCTGTACTGAGACCAGCTAATCAGAATCAGCATGCCATCCCTACGCAAGTGCTCTCTGTAATCCATTTCTTGGCTACCGGCTCTTATCAGGTGTCAGTGGTCATGGGTGCAGGGTTCTCACAGCCAATGTTTAGCCTCATCCTGTCCAAATTCCTGGATGCATTTGTACTACACCTGCAGACATATGTAAAGTTTCCCCAAAGGACCGAACTCTCTGTCATCAAGTCAGACGTTTATGCGTTTGCTAACATTCCCCATGTGATAAGTGCCATCGATGGCACCCACATAGCTCTAATCCCCCTAAGAGTAAATGAACAGGTGTACAGAAACAGGAAGAACTTCCACTCAATGAACATACAATTGGTGTGTACTGCAGAACAGTACATTTCACAAGCGAATGCCATGTTTCCAGGATCAGTCCATGATTCATTTGTCCCGAGAAGCAACAGTGTACCACACATGATGGATCAACTACCAGGGGACAGAGGATGTCTCATAGGTCAGTGTGTATGACACTGGATCAGTACATAGCTGACAAGCAGGCTGTCTGCAAGTAATGGCAGTTTGTTACAGTCCTGTTTCAAACACTTCTGCAGGTGATTCTGGCTACCCCAACATGCAATGGCTCCTGACACCTGTGAGGAATCACAGGACAGATGCCGAAAGGAATTACGGTGAGGCCCATGGACGTACTAGGAGGGTGATAGAGCGCACTATAGGTCTCCTGAAGGCTAGATTTTGTTGTCTCAATCTCTCTGGGGGATTCCTGTGCTATGGCCCTGAGAAGTTGTGTAGAATAGTGGTGGCCTGCTGCATGCTGCACAACGTGGCTGTGAGGAAAGCTACTCCCCTACTAGAGGAGGAGAGTGCTGTATATCCAGACCTGCTTCCTCTGAGAGGGGATGAGAGTGATGGTGAGGATGACGAGGGGGAAGATGTCCACTCCAGGAACCAGCTGATCCAACTATACTTCCAGTGACTATGAGGTACTGTTCACTGATGATGTTGTCTGCACTGCATAATGTCTGTCTGACTTATTCATTATGGGGATGTGGGGTCTGTAGTCATTGACAGTGTTACCTGAAGAATAAGGTGGCATGTGCCATGGAAACAAACATTTTGTACATTTATGTTTAATCCAGACAATGTTGTGCGTGGGGTATCATTCCTGCAATAAAGGTCTGATTCTGAAATTGACTGGCAAATGCATTCACACTTACAATTGATTAAACATCATGACATGGAACATACGAATTGGTGTACATGTGTTTTATTTGGTGTCATAAATGCGCTTTACAGAGATAGGGAGTGGGCTAATGGTGGATGTCCATACTAGGTACATTGGCTCAGCGATTGGTGGCAGTGGGTATAGGTCCAGCTGTCCCTTGCAAGTTGCTATTGGCCGGTGAGGATGGTAGCACAGTGGCACACCTGGGAGACAGTTCATGTCAGAGACACTTCTTAGTGGGGGCCTTGGTCTTGGCAGGTGTTCCTGTGCCATATCTGGGTCTGAGGGACTGTTTGAGTGCCTGTTGCTGGCCTGCAGGGGTAGGGGTGCTGGTATCCTATGTGTCCTCTGCCAGTGCCACCAGTCCAGTTGCTGCAGCTGATGTTGAGGGCTGGTCTGTG
The DNA here is from genome assembly GCF_031143425.1 of Pleurodeles waltl. Lineage (NCBI taxonomy): Eukaryota > Metazoa > Chordata > Amphibia > Caudata > Salamandridae > Pleurodeles > Pleurodeles waltl. Next base: position 379,726,284 of record NC_090445.1, read on the forward strand.
TCCTGGGAAGTGGTAATGGCTTCCATGTTTGTGGGGGTCTCAGTCTGGGTTAGGTAGTGGTGCTGCAGCACCCTTGCAATAGTGGCCATGGTGGCATTCAGTTTTTTCCACTGCTCCATGGTCTCTAGATGTTGGGTTATCGGCAGCCTTTGACTCTGTTCCAGGGTGGCCCAGCCTTGTGTATGGTGGTATGCTCCTGGGACATCAGAGATCCTCTCTTGGGCTGCAGCATCCATCCTTTGGCCTTCCCCCTGGGCCACGGATACCCTTCCACTGGGCCTAGACCCCTGTGCCTGTGTCCCCTGAACAGGTCTGGCAGTCCCACTTGCACTGGGGCCATCATCATGCCTGTTAGTTGGTGGTGACTCTGGCCTCTGTACTTATGGTCCGCCAGTGTGTGGCCTGGAGACACTGTTGTTGGGTCGTTTGGCCAGAGCTGTTGTTGGTGGCTGGGTGGTAGGGGTGTCAGTGGTGTCCAGGGTGACAGTCCAGGACTGTGTGATGAGCCAGGGTATTCCTCACTGTCCAAACTTCGCTCTCCAGTGTCCTGAGTGGAACCTCTGTCTCCATGTAGGGCGCTGACACTCCTTGGCCTTTCCGTCAGGGTGGCATGGTTGGTGGTGCCTGTGGGGGGGAATGGACATGTATGTTACATGTACTAATTTGAATAAGGATGCACAGTTCTGCCCTATTTTGTGCTGTTTATTCCCCTGTTGGGCCATCCAGGGACCTATTGTGGGGTTGCCATTGCATTTTGCATGGGATGTGGAGGTGCATTATGGGTGGTGTAGTGCCATTGTGATTCCATGCAGGGGTAGGTGGCTGTGCACAGGGGGATGGATTTGGGCCTGTTGGAGGGTTTATGGGCAGGCAGGGTGACTGGATGTAATGATTGTGGCCTGGGTGGGGTAGTGGTACTGGTGGTATTTGGAGGGGTGGAGTGGTGCATGCATTACAGGTGTGGTGGTTATGGAGTAATTGTAGATGACTTACCTGAGTCCATTCCTCCAGTGAGGCCCTCAGGGTGCAGGATGGCAAGTACCTTTTTCCTCCCAGTCGGTGTATTCGGGGGGTGTAGGTGGGGGTCCTCCTCCAGTCTTCTGGACCGCAATGTTGTGCCTCGATGCCATGGACCTCACTTTTCCGCACAGGTTGTTCCATCTCTTGCGAATGCCGTCCCTTGTGTGTGGATGGTTTCCCACTGCGTTGACCTTGTTTACTATCATCTGCCATAACTCCATCTTCCTGGCGATGGGTGTGGGCTGGACCTGTGCCCCGAAGATTTGTGGCTCAACCTTGAGTAATTCATCCGCTATTGTTCTTAGTTCCCTATCTGTGAAGCTTGGGTGCTTATGGGGTGCCATGGTGTATGTTGTGGGTGGTGTTTTGTGTGGATATTGGTGAGGGTGCTCTTGTGTGGTTGGGTGTGTGACTTGTGTGATGTTGCGTTCAGTTTCTGCATGTTGTATTGTCAGTCTCAGTTGTTCTATTGGCTTGCAAAGGATTGTGGGGTGTGTATGTGCGTGTTTTATAGTGTTGTGGATGTGTGTCAGGTGTGTGGGTTTCAAACTTGCCAATGTGTGCATTTCTTGCTGTTAGGCCCACTGGTGATTTGTGCATCATTATTTGGAGGGCGGGGGATTTGTGTGCTTGGCGGTGGTGGAGTGGGATGTGCAGCCTTTCCGCCATCAAGGGCCCTGGCGGTGGCTGGTGGTAGCAGAATGTTTGGAGGTTTCTGTTTGTGGGATGTAGGAAAGTACCATCTTGCCTGGCATGTTACCCCCATATTTCACTGTATATATGTTGTTTTAGTGTATGTGTCACTGGGACCCTGCCAGCCAGGGCCCCAGTGCTCATAAGTGTGCCCTGTATGTATTCCCTGTGTGATGACTAAGGGCCTGATTCTAAGTTTGGAGGACGGTGTTAAACCGTCCCAAAAGTGGCGGATATACCACCTACCGTATTACGAGTTCCATAGGATATAATGGACTCGTAATACGGTAGGTGGTATATCCGCCACTTTTGGGACGGTTTAACACCGTCCTCCAAAGCTACAATCAGGCCCTAAGGTGGTCATTCTGACCTCGGCGGTAAAAGGCGCCTACCGCCGGTCAGAAATCCTCCATAATCCCGCCGCGGTCGCGGAAACCCGCCACGGTCATTCTGACCCGCAGAAGGCAAACCTCCGAAAATCCGACCGCCACAACAGACCGCCAGACCAGCGGTCGGCGGAAAGGTGGAGGTGACAAAACCTCACCGTCACGCCAACAGAAATACGCCCATGCCATTACGACCCACGAATCCACGCGGCGGTCATTCAAACGCGGTATTCCATTGGCGGGACACACCGCCGCGGTCAGAATACACACAAACGAACAAAACTCAGCCACATTGGACGATTTGAATCCCACACACCTGATACACATACACACACCACTCCCACACACACAATACAATATAAAACACCCACCCACATCACCCACAAACCCCTACGCTAAAAAATTTGTAAAGAAGGCAAGAGCGAGACACCAGCATCCAAAAAATAACAGCCACAGCCACTCAACACCATCACCCACACACTATCCACACACAAAACAACACACACCACCACACTCAACTCACTTAAATACACATACTCCACCCCACACATCATACACACCACCCCATGGCACCCCAAAGACAACCCCGCTTCACAGACGAAGAACTCAGGGTCATGGTGGAGGAAATCGTTCGGGTAGAGCCCCAGCTGTTCGGCACACAGATACAATACACCAGCATTGCCCGGAGGACGGAGCTATGGCAGAGGATTGTCGACAGGGTGAACGCAGTGGGACAGCACCCCAGAAATCGGGAAGACATCAGGAAGCGATGGAACGACCTACGGGGGAAGGTGCGTTCCATGGTATCCAGGCACAACATCGCCGTGCAGAAGACTGGCGGAGGACCCCCACCTCAACCCCCACAATTCACATCATGGGAGGAGGAAGTCTTGAACATCCTGCATCCTGACGGCCTCGCAGGAGTCGGCGGAGGAATGGATACTGGTAAGTTGAAGCTTCAATACTGCTTCCCCCCCACCTGCATGCCAAATCAGACCCCAACCCTCACCCCCACCCCCATCCTCACCCCCACCACCATCCTCACCCCCACCACCATCCTCACCCCCACCCCCAGCACACCTATTCCCCGCCAATGTCTCACCATCACAACCCACACATCCCAAAACCTAGGCCTGCATGCGTCCACTAAGCATGGACACCCATCACCAAAGCATGCCCAATGCATATACACATCCCCCCCACAAGCCACCCTCACCAAAGCCCCCACACACGAATGCCAGCACTTGGGGACACGAGAACCCACAGATACACCCATATGCCACACATTGAAACTATAACCATACCTCTATACCCCTGCAGGACCCGACCGTCAACACACCGCGGCGGAGGGGCCAGAATTCTCCACACCCCCCACCCAAGAGGCCGTCAGCGATGACAGCAGCTCTGTCGACCTGGACACCGATGACCAGCCCGGACCATCGGGGACCTCTGGACAGTCGGTTCCCCTCACACAGGCCCAGGCCACTACAGACCCAAACCCCTCTGGGAACACCAGCACAGCTCCCACCCAGCGGGCCCATGCCTCTGTCTCCAGGGCGCATCAATCTGCGGTGTGTCTACCACTACAGGGCACCCAGGATAACCCACCACCCCAACAACAACAGGGACCTGGGGGCAGTGGTAGTGGGCACACCGGCCAGGGGGCAGAGGCCCAGGGAAACAGGGGAACTCGGAGGGCAGCTGTGCGACAGGGGGGGGAGGAGAGGCCCAGGGAACCCACTCTCCACGAGGTCCTCACCACCATCATGGGAGCATACAACCGCTCCCAGGAGACGATGGCGACGGTACTGGCCCGGTTCCAGGAGATCCAGGTACTGCAGGAGGAACACTATCGGGGGTACAGGGAGGACATCAGAGCCATCAACACCACCCTGGTTACCATGGTAGGGCTGCTGCAGGACCTCGTCAACAACAGGGCGGACACTGAACAACACCCAAGGGCCCCTGCCACTAGCCTGGACCAAGAACAGCCAACCACCTCCGCCGGCGCTAGTGGACAGGAGGCCCCCGCACAGCAGCAGCCCACCAGACCCCCACCTCCTGCAGGAGAAGAACCACCCCGCAAGAGGGCCCTGAGATCTCGCAAGAAGACAGAGTAGGATGTCAAGACCCCCGCCAGCAATGGATACCACCTGATGTCATCCCACTGTCCCACATTGTCACCCTGTCCATCCTTGAACTGCCCATGCTCCATCTCTCCACAGGCCTCTGGACAATGCACCTGTGTGACTGTTACTCTGGACTCTGCCATGGACATTCCTTCACCATAGCCCCCACCCACTTGAAACCACCCATCCCATTTTGAGCACTTAAATAAACACCTATTTTGCACCAAAATATCTGGAGTCTGGCTGTGATTTTAATAGATTGTAATTGACATGACAGTGCAAATATGTCCTTGTACATGGTGAAGTCAACAAACAGCTGCCACAAAGCTGTAGTCCATGGGGAAACGAAGCACAGGACTCGTAGTGGGGACCCCAGATCTGAAATAGGGAGGGAAAAGCCAAAACTCAGTCATCATACACTGGGGCAAATAGACAGGCAGCAGAGATGCTGGAGAGTAGTTAACATTTACTAAATTATCTTTGAAATGTTACCTGTGTCCTATTGGAAGTACTGTTCAATGATTCTGTCCCTGTTGTCTGTTTCAGCCCCGTCGTCTTCCTCCTCGTCACTCTCCTCAGGTTCCACCGCTGCCACAACACCACCGTCTCGACCATCCTCCTGCAGGAAAGGCACCTGGCGGCGCAAAGCCAGGTTGTGAAGCATGCAGCAGGCCACGATGATGTGACACACCTTCTTAGGTGAGTACATTAGGGATCCACCTGTCATATGCAGGCACCTAAACCTGGCCTTTAGGAGGCCAAAGGTGCGTTCGATCACCCTCCTAGTACGCCCATGGGCCTCATTGTACCGTTCCTCTGCCCTGGTCCGGGGATTCCTTACTGGGGTCAGTAGCCACGACAGGTTGGGGTACCCAGAGTCCCCCACTAGCCATACACGGTGTCTCTGTAGCTGTTCCATCACGTAAGGGATGCTGCTATTCCTGAGGATGTAGGCGTCATGCACTGACCCTGGGAATTTGGCATTTACATGCGAGATGTACTGGTCAGCCAAACACACCACCTGGATGTTCATTGAATGGTAATTTTTTCTGTTCCTGTACACCTGCTCCCTGTCTCTTGGGGGAACCAAAGCCACATGGGTCCCATCAATGGCACCAATTACGTTGGGAATATGTCCAAGGGCGTAGAAATCACCCTTCACTGTAGCCAATTCGCCCACCTCAGGGAAAATGATGTAGCTCCTCACGGATTTCATCAGGGCAGACAACACTCTGGATAACACCTTCGAAAACATGGGCTGAGACATCCCAGAAGCAATTCCCACGGTTGTCTGAAATGACCCACTTGCCAAGAAATGGAGTACTGACATGACCTGCACCAGAGGGGGAATCCCTGTGGGTTGGCGGATGGGGGACATCAGGTCGGGCTCCAGCTGGGCACACAGTTCATGGATAGTGGCACGGTTAAGACGGTAGGTCAGGATAATGTGGCGTTCTTCCATTGTCGACAGGTCCACCAGCGGTCGGTACACGGGAGGATTCATCCGTCTCCTCGCCCAACCCAGCGGACGGTGCCTAGGAAGGACAACATGGAGCACACAGTCAAGCAACCCACAGGTACGTACTCACAGCTAGCACAGTATACGATTCTCTATGCAGTGAATGGCGTGTCTGAGTGGCTATGCAAGGCCTAGGCCTGTGTGACGCAGTTGAAATTGAGCCATGTGGGCCCTGGAAATGGCGGCTGCCTGACCTGTGAAGTGTGACAATGGGATGTGAGGTCAATGCGCTGGCGTGGCACACCGCGGCGGGCGGCGGGCGAAGACCGCGGCGCAAAGCCGCATTGGTTAACATTGAAGCCTATGGGTTTCAGGAGCCAATGGCGAAGGGCGCCGGCGGTGGCGGGACGCACCGCCGCGGTACGCACGGCCGCGGACGTCACCGCCATTTTCTATCTACTTATCCACTTGCGACTTGAACTTTCACAGGAGAGGACCTATACTGCAAGTGTTGCTGTGACCTCGGTCTGGAAGGGACAATGGCTGCTGCGCCTGGGGAAAGGGCCCCTGCCTTCACTGGAGAGGAGTTGGAGAAACTTGTGGATGGGGTCCTCCCCCAGTATGCGCTACTCTACGGTCCTCCAGACCAACAAGTGAGTTTAATTCATTATGGATTTGGGGCCACTGGCTGGCTTGGGGGCCTGGCGGGGGCCTGGCGGGGATGGGGGGCATGTTGGGCCTGGCGGGGGCATGGCGGGGGGCCTGGCGGGGATGGGGGGCATGTTGGGCCTGGCGGGGGTCCTGGCGGGGGGCCTGGCGCGCATGGGGGGCATGTTGGGCCTGGCGGGGGTCCTGGCGGGGGGCCTGGCGGGGATGGGGGGCATGTTGGGCCTGGCGGGGGCATGGCGGGGGGCCTGGCGGGGATGGGGGGCGTTGGGCCTGGCGGGGGGCATGGCGGGGGGCCTGGCGGGGATGGGGGGCATGTTGGGCCTGGCGGGGGTCCTGGCAGGGGGCCTGGCGGGGATGGGGGGCATGTTGGGCCTGGCGGGGGTCCTGGCGGGGGGCCTGGCGGGGATGGGGGGCGTTGGGCCACTGGAAAGGAAAATGCTGACAAACTTGAACGTGGTATTTCTCCCTCCCTGTACGTGTCACATAGGTCCGCGCCCATGAGAAGATCGGGATTTGGCGTGCCATCGCCAAGGAAGTCCGGACCCTGGGGGTCCACCATCGACGGGGCACCCACTGCCGCAAGAGGTGGGAGGACATCCGCCGCGGGACCAAGAAGACCGCCGAGTCTTTGCTGGGGATGGCCTCCCAACGTAGGCGGGGTGCCTGCCGTCAACTGACCCCCCTGATGTCCCGGATCCTGGCGGTGGCCTACCCTGATTTGGATGGGCGCGTGAGGGCAGCACAGCAGACACAAGGGGGTGAGTACAAGCATTATCTACTCTGTTGTCGCGCAGTGGAGGTGTCTGGTTGGGGGAGGAGGGCTGGGGGTCCCCCTAGGCCAGGGCGATATCTGTAGGCTGGGCACCCCCGTAAGCCCCTGTGTCCCCAGCCACCACCCTCAGTAGTTTGTCAGTACAGCCATCCCTGGGCCGTGTCATCCATGGGTGCAGTTGTCAACTCTAGGCGTGTAGGGCATGTTCCACGGAATGCGTAGCGGACCCCAAGTGCGCAACTTAGTGCAGGGGGCATCTGTGTCTGTCATGTCCGCTAACTGTACCGGAGATCCATGTACTCAATATCCCTTTATTTCTCTCTCCCCCCCCCTTTTTGTTTGTCTTTCTGTGCTTGTGTGCATCAGCATCATCAGGCGGAGGAGAAGTGGCATCGGGGCAGGAGGGAGCTGCATCTCACATGGCCCAGGAGGGCCATGCCACAGAGCCAGACTGGACCAGTGAGACGGAGGGCGAGGGGAGCTCCACGACGGGGACGACTGGAGCCTGCAGCGACACGGACACGTCCTCGGAAGGGGGCTCCCTTGCGGGGGTGGCACCATCCGTGCCCCCCGCCATTACAGGTACAGCCACCACCCAGCGCACCATCTCCGCCCTCCCAGCAGCCCCTCAGCGTTCGCCCCGTGCCCGCTCTGCCAGGAAGCCGGGCATCTCCTTCGCCCCAGGCACCTCAGGCCCTGCCCCTGTTACCCCCGCAGCCCTCAGTGAGGAGGTCATTGACCTCCTCCGAACGCTCATTGTTGGGCAGACTACCCTTTTGAATGCCATCCAGGGGGTGGAGAGGGAGGTTCATCGCAGCAATGCGTACCTGGAGGGCATTCATTCGGGTCAGGCTGCCCATCAGCGATCGTTCCAGGCTCTGGCCTCAGCACTGACGGCAGCCATTGTCCCTGTCTCCTGCCTGCCTCTACTAACTCCCTCCTCCCAGTCTCCTGTTCCTCTGCCTGTCCCACCCACACCATCAGACCAGCCTTGCCACACCTCAACACCCAAGAGAAGCTGATCCAAACATAAGCACCACAGATCACGCAGACATTCACACACGCAACATTCCGATGCAGACATGCCAACAGTCACTACCACCTCTGTGACCCCCACCTCCTCGTCTCCCTCCTCCCTCCCTGTGACGTCTACACTCACACCTCCATTCACCTCACCATCAGCCAGTGTTTCCATCACCAGCACACCCTCCACTCCAGTCCGCACACGTGCAGTCACCACCCCCACTGCCATTTACACGTCCCCTGTGTCCTCTCCCACTGTGTCTGTCACCCCCTCTTCCACACCACACAAACGCAGCCACGCACCCACCCAACAGCCATCCACCTCACGACAGCCTATCCCTCCTGCACCTGCACCCAAAGACAGCAAACGTGACTCACCTACAACCACATCCTCTCCCTCCACTCCCATTCCCACTGTACCTACCACTCTCCATTGTCCCAAGAAGCTCTTCCTCGCCACTACTAACTTCTTTCCTGACCCTGAGCCCCCCCTCCTTCTCGTCGGGGTAAGAAGAGCACCTCAGCCACCACCAGCCCTGCAGCCCCCTTGACAAGGGTGCAGGGGTATTGGAGCCCGCCAGCCCGCATGTCTGGATCTTCGCCCAGCAGCAAGGGGACAGCCAGCCCACCCCCTGGGAAGAGGAGCAGAAGGCGGAAGGGGCGCCGCAGGAGCCCGCCTTCTACATCCCCCCCGGACACCACCCAGAGACAGTCACCAGCCACAGCTCCAAAGGGAGGAAAGGGCCACAGGCCCACGACTAAGGAGGGCAAGGGCAGCAAGTCGGAGAGGTCAGGCAGCAGGCCTGCTGCCCAGGAGGAGCCCACAACCCCCATAGCCGCTGCCCCGGGAGGAACCGGCACAGCTGCCCCGGGAGAGCCCACCACCCCCATAGCCGCTGCCCAGGGAGGACCCAGCCCAGCTGGCCAGGAGGGCCCCACCACCCACAGCCCAGGTGGGCAGTGAAGGAGCACCATCCCCGCTGCCCAGGAGGGCACCACCAGGCAATTAGCAGTTGGCCATAGACCGTCCGCCGTCTCAAGAACCGCTGAACTGGGCCCTTCAAGGCAAGGACCGCTGAACTGGGCCCCGCCGTCTCAAGAACCGCTGAACTGGGCCCTTCAAGGCAAGGAGCGCTGAACTGGGCCCCGCCGTCTCAAGAACCGCTGAACTGGGCCCTTCAAGGCAAGGAGCGCTGAACGGGGCCCCGCCGTCTCAAGAACCGCTGAACTGGGCCCTTCAGGGCAAGGACCGCTGAACTGGGCCCCGCCGTCTCAAGAACCGCTGAACTGGGCCCTTCAAGGCAAGGAGCGCTGAACTGGGCCCCGCCGTCTCAAGAACCGCTGAACTGGGCCCTTCAGGGCAAGGACCGCTGAACTGGGCCCCGCCGTCTCAAGAACCGCTGAACTGGGCCCCGCCGTCTCAAGCACCGCTCCGCTGGGCCCCGCCGTCTCACGCACCGCTCCGCTGGGCCCCGCCGTCTCAAGAACCGCTGAACTGGGCCCTTCAAGGCAAGGAGCGCTGAACTGGGCCCCGCCGTCTCAAGAACCGCTGAACTGGGCCCTTCAGGGCAAGGACCGCTGAACTGGGCCCCGCCGTCTCAAGAACCGCTGAACTGGGCCCCGCCGTCTCAAGCACCGCTCCGCTGGGCCCCGCCGTCTCACGCACCGCTCCGCTGGGCCCTGCCGTCTCAAGAACCGCTGAACTGGGCCCTTCAAGGCAAGGAGCGCTGAACTGGGCCCCGCCGTCTCAAGAACCGCTGAACTGGGCCCTTCAGGGCAAGGACCGCTGAACTGGGCCCCGCCGTCTCAAGCACCGCTCCGCTGGGCCCCGCCGTCTCACGCACCGCTCCGCTGGGCCCCGCCGTCTCAAGAACCGCTGAACTGGGCCCTTCAAGGCAAGGAGCGCTGAACTGGGCCCCGCCGTCTCAAGAACCGCTGAACTGGGCCCTTCAAGGCAAGGAGCGCTGAACTGGGCCCTTCAAGGCAAGGAGCGCTGAACTGGGCCCGCCGTCTCAAGAACCGCTGAACTGGGCCCTTCAGGGCAAGGACCGCTGAACTGGGCCCCGCCGTCTCAAGCACCGCTCCGCTGGGCCCCGCCGTCTCACGCACCGCTCCGCTGGGCCCCGCCGTCTCAGGAACCGCTGAACTGGGCCCTTCAAGGCAAGAACCGCTGGCCCTTTGGCAGACGTGGCAGGGCAGGATCTATCTCGGGCAGGGCTGCAGGATGTCCTCTGGCCAACTTGCCTCCTCCAGTGGCAGTGGGGTCTGTTATGGACTGTTTGGACTGTGGCTTTGCTCTCCCCAGGATGGCCCAGTGGGCAGGCCACCCACTGTATGGACTGTATGGACTGTGGCTTTGCTCTCCCCAGGATGGCCCAGTGGGCAGGCCACCCACTGTATGGACTGTATGGACTGTGGCTTTGCTCTCCCCAGGATGGCCCAGTGGGCAGGCCACCCACTGTATGGACTGTATGGACTGTGGCTTTGCTCTCCCCAGGATGGCCCAGTGGTCATGGAGTCCCCTCGTGGATCTGGCGTCGTGTACTCAAGTGGCTGAGGTGCCCCCCCTTCCCTTCCCCCTGAGGTGCCTGTCCTATTTTCTTTCTGATGCCCCTGCAGTGTTCTCTCCGTGGAGTTCTTGTCGTGGGACTTGGCCTTGCCCCTTTGCACAGGACCCCTGTGATCCACGGACAGTGGTTGGACTACATTTAGTAGCTGTATATATTTTGTACATAGTTTATTTATTTATTGGGATTACTGGTGTACATATTTCAATATATCTGCCCGTTTATGATCTCTTCTTTTGGTCTTTGCATTATTTCGGAGGGGGGTGGTTTGTGGGTTGTGACAGTGATCTGCGGGAATGCATTGATGTGTGTGTTGTAGTGGGTGTGGGTGGGTGGGTGTGTGCCGGTAATCTTTTCCCTCCCCTGTGTCGTAGGTGCAGTACTCACTGATGTCTTCCGCGCCGCCGGGCGTGCTCCTGGTATATGAGCAGGAATAGGAGTGCGGGGATGACCTGCAACTCTGGTTCCATACTGCCGGAATCTCGCGTGGAGTGCGTAGAGGTGAGCGTTTTCCCGTTCGTAGTCTGTTTCCGCCGTGTTCTTATCGGCGGTGCTCCCGCCCCGGAAAAGGTGGCAGATTGGTGGGTCGTAATAGGGTGGGCGGTACATTGTCTGCCGCCTGGCTGTTGGCGGGAACCGCCGCGCTGTTTGTTTGTACCGCTGTGGCGGGCGGAGTGTTAAGTTGGCGGGCTGTGTTGGCGGTTCCCGCCAGGGTCAGAATTGCATATTTTAGACCGCCGGCCTGTTGGCGGCTTGGCCGCCGCTTTATCACCGACCGCCAGGGTCAGAATGAGGGCCTAAGTGTCTCACTGAGGCTCTGCTAATCAGAACCTCAGTGGTTATGCTCTCTCTGCTTTCTAAATTGTCACTAACAGGCTAATGACCAATTTCACCAATTCACATTGGCATACTGGAACTCCCTTATAATTCCCTGGTATATGGTACTGAGGTACCCAGGGTATTGGGGTTCCAGGAGATCCCTATGGGCTGCAGCATTTCTTTTGCCACCCATAGGGAGCTCTGACAATTCTTACACAGGCCTGCCACTGCAGCCTGAGTGAAATAACGTCCACGTTATTTCACAGCCATTTACCACTGCACTTAAGTAACTTATAAGTCACCTATATGTCTAACCTTCACCTGGTGAAGGTTGGGTGCTAAGTTACTTAGGCCCTCATTCGGACCTTGGCGGGCGGCGGAGGCCGCCCGCCAAAGTCCCGCCGTCAAAATACCGTACCGCGGTCGCAAGACCGCGGCGGGTATTTTGACTTTTCCCCTGGGCTGGCGGGCGGCCGCCGAAAGGCCGCCCGCCAGCCCAGGGGAAAACGACCTTCCCACCATGAAGCCGGCTCGTAATCGAGCCGGCGGAGTGGGAAGGTGCGACGGGTGCTACTGCACCCGTCGCGTATTTCACTGTCTGCTATGCAGACAGTGAAATACTAGCGGGGCCCTCTTACGGGGGCCCCGCGACACCCCCTACCGCCATCCTGTTCCTGGCGGGCGAACCGCCAGGAACAGGATGGCGGTAGGGGGTGTCAGAATCCCCCATGGCGGCGCAGCGAGCTGTGCCGCCATGGGGGATTCAAATGGGCAACGGAAAACCGGCGGGAGACCGCCGGTTTTCCATTTCTGACCGCGGCCAAAGCGCCGCGGTCAGAATGCCCAAGGGAGCACCGCCGGCCTGTCGGCGGTGCTCCCGCCCCCGTTGGCCCTGGCGGTGCAACACCGCCAGGGTCATAATGAGGGCCTTAGTGTGTTGGCACCCTGGCACTAGCCAAGGTGCCCCCACATCATTCAGGGCAAATTCCCCGGACTTTGTGAGTGCGGGGACACCATTTCACGCGTGCACTATACATACCTATACTACCTCTGTATAGCGTCACAATGGTAACTCCGAACATGGCCATGTAACATGTCTAAGATCATGGAATTGTCACCCCAATGCCATTCTGGCATTGGGGAGACAATTCTATGATCCCCTGAGTCTCTAGCATAGACCCGGGTACTGCCAAACTGCCTTTCCCGGGGTTTCACTGCAGCTGCTGCCAACCCCTCAGACAGGTTTCTGCCCTCCTGGGGTCCAGACAGGCCTGGCCCAGGAAGGCAGAACAAAGGACTTCCTCAGAGAGAGGGTGTTACACCCTCTCCCTTTGGAAAAAGGTGTCAGGGCTGGGGAGGAGTGCCCATCTCTGCATAAGCCAGTCTACACCGGTTCAGGGATCCCCCAGCCCTGCTCTGGCGCGAAACTGGACAAAGGAAAGGGAGTGACCACTCCTCTGACCTGCACCTCCCAGGGGACGTGCCCAGAGCTCCTCCAGTGTGCTCCAGACCTCTGCCATCTTGGAAACAGAGGTGTTGCTGGCACACTGGACTGCTCTGAGTGGCCAGTGCCAGCAGGTGACGTCAGAGACTCCTTCTGATAGGCTCTTACCTGTGTTGCTAGCCTATCCTCCTTCCTAGGTAGCCAAACCTCCTTTTCTGGCTATTTAGGGTCTCTGCTTTGGGGAATTCTGTAGATAACGAATGCAAGTGCTCATCCGAGTTCCTCTGCATCTCCCTCTTCGCCTTCTGCCAAAGGATCGACTGCTGACTGCTCAGGACGCCTGCAAAACCGCAACAAAGTAGCAAAGACGACTACTGCAACCTTGTATCGTTTCTCTTGCCGCCTTCTCGACTGTTTCCTGGTGGTGCATACTCTGGGGGTAGCCTGCCTCCTTTCTGCACCAGGAGCTCTGAAGAAATCTCCCGTGGGACGAAGGAATCTTCCCACTGCAACCGCAGGCAACAAAAAGACTGCATCACCGGTCCTCTGGGTCCCCGCTCAGCATGACGAGCGTGGTCCCTGGAACTCAGCAACTCTGTCCAAGTGACTCCCACAGTCCAGTGACTCTTCAGTCCAAGTTTGGTGGAGGTAAGTCCTTGCCTCCCCACGCTAGACTGCATTGCTGGGTACCGCGTGATTTGCAGCTGCTCCGGCTCCTGTGCACTCTTCCAGGATTTCCTTCGTGCACAGCCGAGACTGGGTCCCCGACACTCTAACCTGCAGTGCACAACCTTCTGAGTTGTCCTCCGGCGTCATGGGACTCCCTTTTGTGTCTTTGGGTAGACTCCGGTTCACTCCTCTTCCAAGTGCCTGTTCTGGTACTTCTGCGGGTGCTGCCTGCTTCTGTGAGGGGTCCCTGAGTTGCTGGGCACCCCCTCTGTCTCCTCATCCAAGTGGCGACATCCTGGTCCCTCCTGGGCCACAGCAGCATCCAAAAATCCTAACTGCGACCCTTGCAGCTAGCAAGGCTTGTTTGCGGTCTTTCTGCGTGGGAACACCTCTGCAAGCTTCTTCACGACGTGGGACATCTATCCTCCAAAGGGGAAGTTTCTAGCCCTCTTCGTTCTTGCAGAATCCACAGCTTCTACCATCCTGTGGCAGCTTCTTTGCATCCTCAGCTGGCTTTTCCTGGGCATCTGCCCACTCTCGACTTTGTCGCAACTCTTGGACTTGGTCCCCTTGTTCCACAGGTACTCTCATCCGGAAATCCACTTTGGTTGCTTTGCTGGTGTTGGTCTTCCTTGCAGAATTCCCCTATCACGACTTCTGTGCTCTCTGGGGAATATAGGTGCACATTACACCTACTTTTCAGGGTCTTGGGGTGGGCTATTTTTCTAACCCTCACTGTTTTCTTACAGTCCCAGTGACCCTCTACAAGCTCACATAGGTTTGGGGTCCATTCGTGGTTCGCATTCCACTTTTGGAGTATATGGTTTGTGTTGCCCCTATACCTATGAGCTCCTATTGCAATCTACTGTAACTTTACATTGCTTGCATTACTTCCTTTTGCTATTACTGCACATTTTTGGTATTGTGTACATATATCTTGTGTATATTTGGCCTCCTCATACTGAGGGTACTCACTGAGATACTTTTGGCATATTGTCATAAACATAAAGTACCTATATTTTTAGTATATCTGTGTATTGTGTTTTCTTATGATATTGTGCATGTGACACCAGTGGTATAGTAGGAGCTTTGCATGTCTCCTAGTTCAGTCTAAGCTGCTCTGCTATAGCTACCTTCTATCAGCCTAAGCTGCTAGAAACACCTCTTCTACACTAATCAGGGATAACTGGACCTGGTACAAAGTGTAAGTACCCCTTGGTACCCACTACACACCAGGCCAGCCTCCTACATTGGTTGGGCAGCGGTGGGATAAGTACTTGTAACTACTTACCACTTTGTCATTTTGTACTTTTCATAAGATAATAATATACAAAACACGTTCTGTGTATGTACACCTAACTAAAACGTTTTGCTTTTCTTCTCTTACACTATCTGTTAAGTGCTGAAAAGTACTCCTAAACTTTCAAAAAGTTCTAAAAAGTTTTTTACGTTTTTTTTCTGTTTCCTTAAAAAGTCCTGAAACTTTTTCTCTCTTTTATCTGTCCCTAAACCTTTTTCTATCACGTCTGATGTAGGAACTCCTCTTAATTTGGTCAATACAGCTTATGACCACCCTAACTTTAAGGGCCTAAAGAGTCTCTGCATTGATAGAGGTTTAGTGGTAGGAAAGAACCCCTCTAGATAATTATTGTCTAACATGCTTATTGAAAATGATAAGACCTTAGCTGGCACTTCAGTTGAGAAGTTAGGAGATAGCTCACACTCTGACTCAGGGGAGCCCCCAGTAAGAGTGTTAGAGGGTGCCCTTCCTATCCTGCCCCTTAGCAGACCACCTAGCATAGCTGGTAGTAATGGAAGCTTCCATCACAGTAGGGATGTTTTTGTTCCTGGAGGCCAGGTTGTTAGAGTGCCAACTGTTAGGGACAGGTCTCCCTCTGTTCATTCACATCATTCTTCTGTGTCAAAGCATTCCCAACCCACCCACATGACAGAATGTTAGAAAGGGAACTCAATAGATTGAGAGTGGAAGAGTTCAGGCTGAAGCTTAAACAGCAACAGCTGGCTCTAGACAGGGAATCCCTAGACTTAGAAAAAGAGAGACAGAGGTTGGGGTTTGGACCCCATGGTGGCAGCAGCAGTATTCCTGATAGTAATCCTGTGAAAGAGCATGATTCTAGGAATCTGCATAAGATAGTTCCCCCTTACAAGGAGGGGGATGACATTAACAAGTGGTTTGCTGCACTTGAGAGGGCCTGTTTGGTACAGGGGGTCCCTCAAAGGCAGTGGGCTGCTATCCTATGGCTATCTTTCAGTAGAAAGGGTAGGGATAGGCTCCTTACTTTGAAGGAAAGTGATGCCAATAATTTTACAGGTTTAAAGAATGCACTCTTGGATGGATTTGGCTTAACCACTGAACAATACAGGATTAAGTTCAGAGAAACCAGAAAAGAGTCTTCACAAGACTGTGTAGACTTTGTTGACCATTCAGTGAAGGCCTTGGAGGGGTGGTTACATGGCAGTAAAGTTTCTGACTATGAAAGCCTGTATAATCTGATCCTGAGAGAGCATATTCTGAATAACTGTGTGTCTGATTTGTTACGCCAATATCTAGTGGACTCAGATCTGACCTCTCCCCAAGAATTGGGAAAGAAGGCAGACAAATGGGTCAGAACAAGAGTGAACAGAAAAGTTCATACAGGGGGTGACAAGGATGGCAAGAAGAAGGATGGTAAGTCTTCAGACAAGGGTGGGGACAAATCTAAAAATTAGTCTTCATCAGGCCCACAAAAACACTCTGGTGGGTCCAAATCCTCTTCTAATCAAGTAAAGAAACCATGGTGCTATTTATGTAAAGTAAAAAGCCATTGGACAACTGATGCCAGTTGTCCAAAGAAAAGCACCAAGCCTCCCACTACCACAACCCCTACTGCAACCTCTAGTGCCCCTAGTAATAGCAGTGGTGGTGGGAGCAAACCTACTAATAGCCAATCCAAGGGAGTAGCTGGGCTCACTTTTGGTAATTTAGTTGGGGTTGGTCTTGTTAGGGAGACCACAGAGGCTATGTTAGTCTCTGAAGGTGCCATTGATTTGGCCACCTTGGTTGCTTGTCCCCTTAATATGGATAAGTACAAGCACCTTCCCTTAATCACTGGTGTTGTGGTTTTGGCCTACAGGGACACAGGTGCCAGTGTTACCATGGTAATAGAGAAACTGGTACACCCTGAACAACACCTACTTGGCCAACAGTACCAAGTGACAGACGCTCATAACAACACTCTTAGCCACCCCATGGCTGTTGTGAATCTCAACTGGGGGGGGGGGTTACTGGTCCAAAGAAAGTTGTGGTTGCCTCAGATTTACCTGTAGACTGTCTACTAGGGAACGATTTAGAGACATCAGCTTGGGCAGAAGTGGAGTCGGAGGCTCATGCAGCAATGCTGCGCATTCCTGGGCATAATTTTGCTTTAACCAGGGCTCAGGCCAAAAAGCAAAAAGGACAGGGTGACTTGGATCCTGGAACAATGGACCAAGTGCTCCCTAAAGCTAGGGTTAGTAAGGGTAAATCCCTACCCACTATTCCTCCCTCTACAGATGATTCTACTTCTGACGAAGAAGAATTTCCCCCATGTGCAGAACCTTCACCAGAGGAGCTGGCAGCAGACACTGCTGAGCTTTTGGGTGGAGGGGGGCCTGCCAGGGAGGAGCTGAGTGTGGCACAGCAAACCTGTCCCACATTAGAGGGTCTAAGGCAGCAATCTGTCAAACAGCAAAATGGGGATGTCAGTGACTCACATAGAGTTTACTGGGAGGACAACCTCTTGTATACAGAGGCAAGGGACCCAAAACCTGGAGCAGCCAGGAGATTGGTCATTCCCCTGCAATACAGAGAGTTCCTCCTAACTCTGTCACACGACATTCCCTTGGCTGGACATTTGGGTCAGATTAAAACATGGGAAAGGCTTGTCCCCCTGTTTCACTGGCCTTGGATGTCAGAGGACACAAAGGATTTTTGTAAGTCCTGTGTGACCTGCCAAGCCAGTGGCAAGACTGGTGGCACACCAAAGGCTCCCCTCATTCCACTGCCTGTGGTTGGGGTTTCCTTTGAAAGGGTAGGGGTTGACATAGTTGGCCCCCTTGACCCTCCTACTGCTTCAGGCAATAGGTTTATCTTGGTGGTAGTGGACCATGCCACAAGATATCCTGAAGCAATTCCTCTAAGGACCACTACAGCACCTGCAGTGGCAACGGCCCTCCTGGGAATCTTTTCCAGGGTGGGTTTCCCAAAAGAGGTTGTATCAGACAGGGGTAGCAACTTTATGTCTGCATACTTGAAGGCCACGTGGAAGGAATGTGGTGTAACATACAAATTCACCACACCTTATCATCCACAAACAAATGGACTGGTAGAGAGGTTTAATAAAACTCTCAATGGAATGATAATGGTACTCCCTGAAAAACTCAGGAGGAGATGGGATGTCCTGTTACCTTGCCTCCTTTTTGCTTGCAGGGAGGTACCCCAGAAAGGACTGGGCTTCAGCCCCTTTGAACTCCTATTTGGACACCCTGTAAGAGGCCCTCTAACACTTGTGAAGGAGGGTTGGGAACAACCTCTAAAAACTCCTAAGCAAGACATAGTGGACTATGGGGGTGATTCTAACCGCCCGCCAATGTTCCCCCGTCAAAATACCGCTCCGCGGTCACAAGACCGCTGAGGGTATTTTGAGATTTGCCCTGGGCTGGCGGGCGGCCGCCAAAAGGCCGCCCGCCAGCCCAGGGCAAATCTACCTTCCCACGAGGACGCCGGCTCCGAATGGAGCCGGCGTAGTGGGAAGGTGCGACGGGTGCAGTTGCACCCGTCGCGTATTTCAGTGTCTGCTTTGCAGACACTGAAATACTTTGTGGGGCCCTCTTACGAGGGCCCCTGCAGTGCCCATGCCATTGGCATGGGCACTGCAGGGGCCCCCAGGGGCCCCGCGGCACCCCCTACCGCCATCCTGTTCCTGGCGGGAGACCCGCCAGGAACAGGATGGCGGTAGGGGGTGTCAGAATCCCCATGGCGGCGGAGCGCGCTCCGCCACCTTGGAGGATTCTGTAGGGCAGTGGCAAACCGGCGGGAGACCGCCGGTTTACCCTTTCTGGCGCGGCTGAACAGCCGCGGTCAGAATGCCCTTGGGAGCACCGCCAGCCTGTTGGCGGTGCTCCCGTGGTCGGTGACCCTGGCGGTCACCGGCCGCCAGGGTCAGAATGACCCCCTATGTACTCCGCCTAAGATCCAGAATGGCTGAGTATATGAAAAAGGCCAGTAAAAACCTTCAGGCCAGCCAAGAGCTCCAAAAGCAATGGCATGACCAGAAGGCTGTTCTGATTCAGTACCAACCAGGACAGAAAGTGTGGGTCTTGGAACCTGTGGCCCCAAGAGCACTCCAAGACAAATGGAGTGGACCACACATCATTGTTGAAAAGAAGGGAGAAGTCACCTACTTGGTTGACTTGGACACTGCCAGGAGTCCCCTTAGGGTGCTCCATGTCAATCGCCTAAAACCCTACTATGACAGGGCTGATCTCACCTTGCTCATGGCAACAGATGAAGGACAGGAAGAAGAGAGTGACCCTCTCCCTGATCTCTTCTCTTCCACTGAACAAGATGCTGTAGTGGAAGGTGCAGTTTTGGCAGACTGTCTTACTGCTGAGCAGAAAGACAACTGCATAAATCTCCTGGGTCAGTTTTCTGAACTCTTTTCTACTGTGCCAGGCACCACTTCTTGGTGTGAGCACACTATAGATACTGGAGACAGCATGCCTGTCAAAAGTAAGATCTATAGGCAGCCTGACCATGTCAGAGACTGCATAAAACAAGAAGTTCAGAAAAGGATTGAACTGGGAGTGCTTGAACATTCTGAAAGCCCATGGGCCTCTCCTGTGGTGCTTGTACCAAAGCCTCACTCAAAAGATGGGAAAAGAGAGATTAGGTTTTGTGTAGATTACAGAGGACTAAACCAGGTAACTAAAACTGATGCTCACCCTATACCCAGGGCAGATGAGCTCATAGATACACTGGCATCTGCCAAGTATCTAAGCACCTTTATTTTGACTGCAGGGTATTGGCAGATCAAGTTATCAGAGGCTGCTAAAGCAAAAACTGCATTTTCGACTATTGGAGGGCACTACCAATTCACAGTAATGCCCTTTGGTTTGAAAAATGCACCTGCCACTTTTCAGAGGTTGGTGAATACAGGCCTGCAGGGGTTGGAGTCTTTTAGTGCAGCATATCTGGACGATATAGCTGTCTTTAGCTGAACCTGGGATTTTCACCTGGTCCACCTGTGGAAAGTTTTGGAGGCCCTGCAAAAGGCAGGCCTCACTACGAAGGCTTCAAAGTGCCAGAATGGGGCAGGGGAAAGTGGTTTATCTGGGCCTGCTTCCCACTGTGAGATGTATAGACCCATCTTCCTTATAAATACAGAGATTTGATATTCAAAGTCACACATCACAAGCCCTTCAAGGATGCAAACAGTTGACACTTAGGTTACAACATTTGTGAAACTGAAATGGAAGGGGACAACTCAGTTAACAAATAGTGAGTGAAATGTCGGTACAGGATAGAGGTAGATGTGTGAAAGTTAATGTAATGGTAAAAATGAAAATGTTCTCACCTGTGTCTCACTGGAAATATTGCTGTATGACTGACTCCCTGTTGTCATTTTCGTCTTCCTCAGCTTCATCCTCATCACTGTCCACAGGCTCCACAGGCTCCACAGGCTCCACAGCTGCCACAACACAGTCATCTGGATCATCCTCCTGTAGAAAAGGCACCTGGCGTTGCAATGCCAAGTTATGGAGCATGGAGCAGGCGATGATGATGTCGCACACCTTCTTCGGTGAGTAGAATAGGGACTCACCTGTCATATGGAGGCACCGGAACCTGGCCTTAAAGAGGCCGAAGGTGCGTTCCATAACCCTCCTAGTCCGCCCATGGGCCTCATTGTAGCGTTCCTCTGCCTTGGTCCTGGGATTCCTCACTGGGGTCAATAGCCAGGAAAGGTTGGGGTAACCAGAGTCCCCCAATAGCCATACACGTTGCCTTTGGTGTTCACCCATCATATCAGGGATGCTGCTATTCCGCATGATGTAGGCGTCATGCACTGAGCCAGGGAACGTAGCATTTACCTGCGAGCTGTACTGGTCTGCCAAACAGACCATCTGTACATTCATGGAATGTTCCTGTACACCTGTTCAGTCCTGCGGGGGGGGACCAGAGCTACATGGGTCCCATCAATGGCACCTATGACGTTGGGGATATGTCCAAGGGCATAGAAGTCACCTTTCACTGTAGGCAAATCCTCCACCTGAGGGAATATGATGTATCTCCTTACGTGTTTCAGCAGGGCAGACAACACTCTGGACAACATGTTGGATAACATAGGCTGGGACATCCCTGATGCCATGGCCACTGTTGTTTGAAATGACCCACTTGCAAGGAAATGGAGCACTGACAGCACCTGCACGTCAGGGGGGATTCCAGTCGGATGGCGGATTGGTGACATCAGGTCTGGCTCCAACTGGGTACATAGTTCCTGGATTGTAGCACGGTCAAACCGGTAGGTCACGATTAAATGTCTCTCTTCCATTGTCAACAGGACCACCAGCGTTCGGTACACCGGAGGATTCCGCCATCTTCCCATATGTCCCAGCTGACAGTGCCTAAGAAGGACAGCGAAGAACCAGTCACTATTCCTCCTGGTATGTACCCACAGTTACACACAAGACTACAGCAGACACAAAACCCTTCCTGTATGTGTGTTGAGTGTAGGCCTCAGTATGTGTGACGCAGTTGAAAATGAATCCATGTGGGCCCCTGAAATGGTGGCTGCCTGACCTCTAAACTGGGACAATGGGATTGTGGGGTAACAGCGCTGGTGTTGCACACCGTCGTGGTAGGCGGTCATAGACTGCAGCGCAATGCTGCATTGGTTAACATTGGACCCTATGGGTCCCAGGAGTCAATGAACAGGTGCGCCGGCGGTGATGATGCGCCCCGCCGCGGACGTCACCGCCGCGGACGTCACAACCATTTTCTATCTGTTCAATCACTAGATACCTGACCTTCGACAGGAGAGGACCTACACTGCTAGTGCTGCTGTGACCTCGGTCTGGAAGCGACGATGGCTGCTGCGTCTGGGGAAAGGGCCCCTGCCTTCACTGCCCAAGAGTTGGAGAAACTTGTGGATGGGGTCCTCCCAGTACATGCTACTCTACGGTCCTCCAGACCAGCAGGTTCGTACACAGGGAGCACGTTGTAGGGGCTAGGCCTGGGTGGACAGGGCTGGGTGGAAGAGGGAAGGGGCAGAAGTCATACTACAGTAAAGCATGGGAATAAATGGGCCACATGGTCAGAGTAGGGAGGGGGCCACTCACATTGATGGTGCAGTTGGTAATGACTGTTCCTCTTTCCTTGTGCATGTCATGTAGGTCAGCGCCCACCAGAAGAGGGACATTTGGCGTGCCATCGCCAAGGAGGTCCGGACCCTGGGGGCCCACCAGAGACGGGCCACCCACTGCCATAAGAGATGGGAGGACATTCGCCGCTGCAGCAAGAAGACGGCGGAGGCTCAGCTGGGGATGGCCTCCCAACGTGGGAGGGGTGCCCGTCGTACCATGACCCCCCTGATGTTCCAGATCCTGGCGGTGGCCTACCCGGAGTTGGATGGGCGCTTAAGGACATCACAGCAGACACAAGGGGGTGAGTACACTCTCATTCTGCGGACTTTGCGTGCAGTGGAGGTGTCTGGGTGGGGGAGGTGGGCTCTGGGTGTCCCTAGGCCAGGGCGAGTTAGGTAGGCAAGGCCCCTCCGTAATGTAGGCCATGTGGCACTGTACCCTACCTCAGTAAATTATCAAGTTGAGGTATAGTTGCCCCTGTGGCATCCATGTGCGCAGATTTCCACCAATGCCATGTAGGCCATATCCCAGAAATTGCATGTGCAGAGGGCAGGAGCGCGGCGTTGTGCATGGGGCTGCTGCGTCTGTCTTGTCCGCCAACGGTAGCGGTATGCCATGCACTAAAACTCTTTGTTCTGTCTCCCCCCCTTTTCCCGCTCTCCCTGTCCTTTTGTACATCAGCATCAACAGGCGGAGGTACAGTGGCACCGGGGCACGAGGGAGCTGCATCCCACATGGCCATGGAGGGCCACACCACAGACTCTGAATACACCAGTGGGACGGAGGGCGAGGGGAGCTTCACGTCGGCCACCAGATCACTAACCAGCGACACAGACTCGTCCGCCAATGTGAGCACCCCTGTGGTGGCGGCACCATCTGTGCGCCCCACTTCTACAGGTACAGCCGCCACCCCCCCCTACCAGCACCGCCCTCCCAGCAGCCCCTCAGCGTTCGCCCCGTGCCCGCTCACCCAGGCGGGTGGGCATCACCTTCGCCCCAGGCACCTCAGGCCCTGCCTCAGTCACCCCTGCTGCCCTCAGTGAGGAGGTCATTGACCTCCTCAGGTCACTCACTGTTGGGCAGTCTACCATTGTGAATGCCATCCAGGGTGTAGAAAGGGCGTTGTAACACGGTAATGCATTCCTGGAGGGCATTCATTCTGGTCAGGCTGTCCTTTAGCGAACCCTGCAATCTCTGGCCTCAGCACTGATGGCAGCAATTGTCCCTGTGTCCAGCCTCCCCCCTCCAACTTCCTCCACCCAGACCCAATCCCCTGTACCCCAGCCCATCCCAAGCACACCTACAGACCAGCATGCACACAAGTCAACACACAAAAGTAGCTCAGGCAAACATAGGCACCACACATCCCACAGGCACTCACACAAGCATCACACCCATACAGACACAGCAACACCCACTGTCTCCACTGTGTCCCCCTCCTCCTCTTCTCCCTCCTCCCTCCCAGTCTCGTCTACACACACACCTGCATGCACCAAATCTACAGGCACTAGGACTCGCACCAGGACACCCAGCACCACACGCCGCTCACCTGCACTCACCACCTCCACTGCCATTTACACGTCCCCTGTGTCCTCTCCCAGTGTGTCTGTGACACCCCCTCCCAAAGTACCCAAACGCCGGCAATCACTCACCCAACATCCATCCACCTCACGACAGCCTCCAGTACCTGCACCTGCACCCAAAACAGCTAAAGTGACACCTCCTACAACCACCTCCTCTTCCTCCACTCCCAGACCCCCTCCAGCTACCCATCCCAGTGTTCGTCAGAAATTGTCCCTCTGTCAAATTGACCTTTTTGCCCCCACCCCCCCCCCCTCCAATTCATCAGTCCCGTCGTAGCGCCTCAGCCAAAAAGCCACCAGTACCAGTGGTGCGTGTTCCAGGTTTTTGGAGTGCACCGTCCACCAGGGCAGGCAGTAGGACCCGGAGCCAAGGCACTGGCAGCCCACCCCCTGTAAAGGCTCTGAAATTGGAGAGTGGACGACGCAACCGTGTCAAGACTCCTGGTGGGACAACAAGTGAAATGGGATCGAAGGCGATTGGTGAGTCAGCTGTAACTCCAAAAAAGGTGGGGAAGGTCCCGAGGAAGTCTGCCCAGCCTGTTGTGAGTGTCACGGCGGAGAACTGCGCCATCATTTCCGGCGGTCCAGACACAACCGCCAGCACCGTCGTCACTGGTCCAGAGCCCACCGCCAGAGTCAGTGCCCAGGAGGGCCCAAGTATCGTAACGGGTCCAGAGCCCACCGCCAGAGTCAGTGCCCAGGAGGGCCCAAGTATCGTCACTGGTCCAGAGACCACCGCACAAGACACAGCCCAGGAGGGCCCAAGTATCGTCACAGGTCTAGAGACCACCGCACAAGACACAGCCCAGGAGGGCCCAAGTATCGTCACTGGTCCTGAGACCACCGCACAAGACACAGCCCAGGAGGGCCCAAGTATCGTCACTGGTCCTGAGACCACCGCACAAGACACAGCCCAGGAGGGCCCAAGTATCGTCACTGGTCCTGAGACCACCGCACAAGACACAGCCCAGGAGGGCCCAAGTATCGTCACTGGTCCAGAGACCACCGCACAAGACACAGCCCAGGAGGGCCCAAGTATCGTCACTGGTCCTGAGACCACCGCACAAGACACAGCCCAGGGGGGGCCAGGATGCCACAGCCCCGCTGGGCAATGATGGAACGTCATGCCACACACCAATGTCCAGTATGGAGATCGTCATGCCACACACCAATGTCCAGTGTGGAGATTGTCATGCCACACACCAATGTCCAGTATGGAGATCGTCATGCCACACACCAATGTCCAGTGTGGAGATCTTCATGCCACACACCAATGTCCGTATCAGAACCGCCATGTCAAAGCACCGCTGAACAGTCCAGAGACCGCCATGGCAAAGCACCGCTGAACAGGGCAAAGACCTCCATGGCAAAGCACCGCTGAGCAGTCCAGAACCGCCATGGCAAAGCACCGCTGAACAGTCCATAGACCGCCATGTCAAAGCACCGCTGAACAGTCCAGAACCGCCATGGCAAAGCACCGCTGAACAGTCCAGAGACCGCCATGTCAAAGCACCGCTGAACAGTCCAGAGACCGCCATGTCAAAGCACCGCTGAACAGTCCAGAGACCGCCATGGCAAAGCACCGCTGAACAGTCCAGAGACCGCCATGTCAAAGCACCGCTGAACAGTCCAGAGACCGCCATGTCAAAGCACCGCTGAACAGGGCAAAGACCGCCATGGCAAAGCACCGCTGAACAGTCCAGAGACCACCATGTCAAAGCACCGTTGAACAGGTCAAAGACAGCCATGGCAAAGCACCGCTGAACAGTCCAGAACCGCCATGGCAAAGCACCGCTGAACAGTCCAGAGACCGCCATGTCAAAGCACCGCTGAACAGTCCAGAGACCGCCATGTCAAAGCACCGCTGAACAGTCCAGAGACCGCCATGTCAAAGCACCGCTGAACAGTCCAGAGACCGGCATGTCAAAGCACCGCTGAACAGGGCAAAGACGGCCATGGCAAAGCACCGCTGAACAGGGCAAAGACCGCCATGTCAAAGCACCGCTGAACAGTCCAGAGACCGCCATGGCAAAGCACCGCTGAACAGTCCAGAGACCGCCATGGCAAAGCACCGCTGAACAGGGCAATGCACCGGGTAGGAATGAATGGCCCACCACATCAGGCATCCTTATCCCATGTGCAGCTGGGACAGTGACAGGACACTACCTTTCACGGGGAGACTCATCCAGCCTGGGCACCAGTCACCCCCCCAGTACCAGTATGGACCTGCATCGACTTGAGAGACTGTGGCTGTGCACTCCCCAGGATGTAACAGTGGGCAACCCACCCACTGTAGAGACTTGAGAGACTGAGGCTTTGCACTCCCCAGGATGGCACAGAGGGCAACCCACCCACTGTAGAGACTTGAGAGACTGTGGCTTTGCACTCCCCAGGATTGAACAGTGGGCAAGCCACCCACTGTAGAGACTTGAGAGACTGTGGCTTTGCACTCCCCAGGATTGAACAGTGGGCAAGCCACCCACTGTAGGGACTTGAGAGACTGTGGCTTTGCACTCCCCAGGATTGAACAGTGGGCAAGCCACCCACTGTAGGGACTTGAGAGACTGTGGCTTTGCACTCCCCAAGATACATCAATGGGCATGGAGCCCCGTCGTGGATCTGGCTTTGCATTCATCTGGCTGAGGTGCCCCCCTTCCCTTCCCCCTGAGGTGCTTGTAGTGTTTCTATCTGATGCCCCGGCAGTGTTCTCTCAGATTTTGGTCAGGTATCTATTGTGGGCCTCGCCCATGCATTTTTGGACTGTTTGTGCACGGACATTGTTGTGTACATATCTGCAATACTTATCGGATTATTTATGTAAATATGAGTGATTTTGGAATACATATATTTGTATATTTTTTTATGACATGTATATTGGCACATTATAATGTTTGCCCAAAATTCGCATTGTCTTTGCATTCTTCCGGGGGGATTGTGGGTTGTTACTGTTCTTTTTGTGACTGCATTGGTGTGTATGTTGTACTATGCGAGGGTGGGGGTGGGGGTGTTTGGTGGGTGTCCCCCTAACTTTTGCCTCCCCCATGTCGTAGGTGCAGTACTCACCGGTATCTTCTGCGCCTACGTCGCTGTTGGTCGTGAAGGAGCACAAAGACAAGGGCAGGTAGTATTTGGAGTTCCGGCTCCATGGAGTCGTCGTTCCTCGTGGGATGTGTAGAAGGTGAGCGTTTTCCCATAGTAAAAGCTGTTTCCGCCGTGTTTTTATCCACGGTGAATCCGCCCCGGAAAAGGTGGCGGATTGGCCTGTTGTGATACTGTGGGCGGTACATTGTCTCCCGCCTGTCTGTTGGCGGTGACCGCCGCGCTGCTTGTCTGTACCGCCGTGGCGGGCGGTGTGTTAAAGTGGCTGTCTTTGTTGGCGGTTTCCGCCAGGGTCATAATTCCCTTTTTTTGTCTGTCTGACTGTTTGCGGTATTACCGCATCTTTAACACCGTCCGCCAGGGTTGTAATGACCACCATAATGTCATCTTAATGGCTAAAGTGGCCCTTCTGGGCATCCTGGGAGAGCTGCAAGAGATGCGCGGTGACCAAACTCTGGTGGGCATAGCTTTCTTGATGGACAAAAAAGACATTGTCCAAGGATGGAAAAGACTGGTGCCCCCTCACTGAGGACATAGCATGAAGAGATGGATTGGTGTGCACAGAAGGAGAAGCCCATCTACCAAGCATGGGCCTGCCCCACCAAAGATGGTAGAATTTCAGGTAAATGGTTAAACCACTATGGATTGGGCTCCAGGTTGGATGAAACATTAGGGGACAATGAAATTCTACTTTGAGTTGTAGTGTTCAGACTCATTGGGCATCACGGGGGTACCTGTATGGTGGTTTAATATCTTTCAATCTAACAAAAACAGTTTATTAAAAATATACCTCTAGGCACCCCATAAGGCTGACAGAGATATTCGTAACTAATACATCTGGGATTAATAAATAATAAATAAGATAATAACATTAATGCATACTGCAGGTGTGTTATTGGCAAGGTTTATTCTTATTTCCAGGACACTAATCTTTGTCTTTATCTAGATAACTGACTACTGAGTCCGGTCTCCAAAGACCTGATGTTTCAGATCCTAATTCCAGGCAAACTTTAGCAAGGCTTGAGTTCCTTGATCTACTAAAATAAGGTCTCTCTGACTCAGTCAGTGCATTCTGTAGATAGGGGTGGGACTGAGAAAACAGTATCTGCAATCTGTTCCTCTAGCAGGGAGGCAGAGTTGCTGGCTGTGTTAAAAATACTGGGGGTGATTCTGACCTCGGCGGTAAAATGCCCTTAACGCCGGTCATAAAACCCCCATAACACTGCCGCGGCCGCGGTCAACCGCCACGGTCATTCTGACCCACAACGGCCAAACCTCCAAAAATCCGTCCTCCACTGCAGCCCGCCACATCGGCGGGCAGCAATAAACTGGAGATGACCAAACCTCCACCATCACGCCAACAGAAATTCGCCCATGCCATTACGACCCACGAATCCACACAGCGGTCATTCAAACGCGGTATTCCATTGGCGCTACACACCGCCGCGGTCAGAATACACACACATCACCAAAACACAGCCACATTGGACAATTTGAAATACACACACCTGATACACATACACACACCACTCCCACACAATCAACCAACTATAAAACACACACCCACATCACCCACAAACCCCTGCGACCATAATTACTGAGAGAAGGAGAGAGAGACACAGCAGACAATCCATAGCAAGACACACTGAGGCACACTACACCATCACACACACCACATAGTAGCACAAAGGACCACACACCAACATACTCATCATCACATACACCACCCCACACCTCACCCACACCACCCCATGGCACCCCAAAGGCACCCACGCTTTTCGGACCAAGAACTCCGGGTCATGGTGGAGGAAATCCTAAGAGTGGAACCCCAGCTCTTCGGCTCGCAGGTGCAGCACACCAGTATAGCCAGGAAGGCGGAGCTATGGCAGCGGATCGTGGACAGGGTCAACGCGGTGGGACAGCATCCCAGGAATAGGGAGGACATCCGCAAAAGATGGAACGACCTACGGGGGAAGGTCCGATCGATGGTCTCCAGGCACAACATCGCGGTCCAGAAGACTGGCGGCGGACCCCCACCCACCCCTCCCGAATTTACATCGTGGGAGCAAGAGGTCTTGAACATCCTGCATCCTCAGGGCCTCGCTGGAGTAGCCGGAGGAATGGACTCTGGTAAGTCCAATCTCAACTACTATATCCCCCCCACCCCACCAGCATGCCAACCCACACCCCCACCCTCACCCCCAACCCCCCAGCACATATCCTCCCTGACAATGTCTCACCAGCACAACCCACCCATCCCAACACCAACTCCTGCATGATAACACAATTCATGGGCACCCATCACCTATGCATGACCACTGCACTAACCCCTCCCCCCCACTAAATACCCTCACAACACCTCCCTCAAGGGAATGCCTGCACTGGGGAACAAGGGCACCCATAACACGCACGCTATTGCACACACAGAAACAATAACCAAACTCTCTTACCCCATGCAGGACCCGAACGACAACACACCAGCCAGGAGGGTCCAGAACTGTCCATCCCACCACCGGAACAGGCCCACACTGAGGATAGCAGCTCTGTCGACAGTGAACCTGATGACCAGCCCGGACCATCGGGGACCTCTGGGCAGTCGGTTCCCCTCAGGCAGCTACAGGCCACACCAGACCCGACCCCCTCTGCCGACACCAGCACAGCTCCCACCCAGCGGGCCCATGCCTCTGTCTCTAGGACAGCTCAATCAGCGGTGTGTCCGCCACTACAGGGCACCCAGGCTAACCCAACACCCCAACAACAACAGGGACCTGGGGGCAGTGGGAGCGGGCACACCGGCCAGGGGACAGAGGCCGGGGGAAACCGGGCAGCTCGGAGGGCTGCTGTGCGACAGGGGGGGAGGAGAGGCCCAGGGAACCCACTCTCCAAGAGGCCCTCACCACCATCATGGCAGCCTACCACCACTCCCAAGAAACGATGGCGACGGTACTGGCCAGGTTCACTGAGGTCCAGGCACAGCAGGAAGAACGCTACATGGGGTTCAGGGAGGAGCTGAGAATCATCGGGACCGCAATGGGGACCATCGTCCTGGCCCTCCAAAGGATAGAGGACGCGTTGCGGGACCATGGTGCACCACACAGGGCCCCTGTCACTAGGCCGGACCAGGAACAGCCTACCACCTCCGCCGGCGCTAGTGGACAGGAGGTCCCAACACCTCGACAGCCCCCCAGAACCCCACCTCCTGCTGAAGAACAACCACCCCGTAAGAGGAGCCTGAGACCAAAGAAAAAGACAGAGTAGGATGTCAAGACCCCCGCCAGCAGGACATACCCCCTGAACTCTTCCCACTGTCCCACATTGCCAGCCTGTCCAACCATGAACTGCCTATGCTCCATCCTTCCCCAGGCAAAAGAACAATGCACCTGTGAGACTGAGAACTGGACTCTGCCATGGATATTCCTCCACCCCCACCCATCACCCTTAGAATCACATGTACCGATATCTAGCACTGTAAATAAATCACATTTTGCACAATAATCTGTTTTGAGTCATGCTGTCTTATTAACAAATGTATTACATATCACTGTTCAATTTCTGTTCTGTCAATTAGTCATGACAACATACCAATGTCAATACGCTGTATTTCATGGGCGAACCAAGCAGAAGTCAGGTACTGAGTCAGACAGCACTGAGAAGGGAAGGGAAAGGCAAAAATTACTGAAAAACATCTGTGGGGAACTACAGAAAGTACAGATGCAGGAGGCTAGAAGCAATTGGGAAATGGCGTGGGTGATTCTTACCTGGGTGTCACTGGAAATACTGTTGTATCACTCTATCCCTATTGTCTGTGTCGTCCTCTGAGTCTTCCTCCTCTTCACTCTCCACAGGCTCCACGGCTTCTACAACACCAACATCTGGACCATCCTCCTGCAGGAAAGGCACCTGGCGTCGCAAAGCCAGGTTGTGAAGCATACAGCAGGCCACGATGATATGGCACACCTTCTTTGGTGAGTACATTAGGGATCCACCAGTCATATGCAGGCACCTAAACCTGGCCTTCAGGAGTCCAAAGGTTCGCTCAATCACCCTCCTAGTACGCCCATGGGCCTCATTGTAGCGTTCCTCTGCCCTTGTCCGGGGATTCCTTACTGGGGTCAGTAGCCATGGCAGGTTGGGGTAACCAGAGTCACCTATTAGCCACACACGTTGTCTCTGTAGCTGCTCCATCACATAGGGGATGCTGCTATTTCGCATCACATACGCGTCATGCACTGACCCAGGGAACTTGGCATTTACATGGGAGATGTACTGGTCAGCCAAACAGACCACCTGGACATTCATCGAATGATAATTTTTTCTGTTTCGGAACACCTGCTCATCGTCTTTTGGGGGTACCAAAGCCACATGGGTCCCATCAATGGCACCAATGATGTTGGGGATGTGTCCAAGGGCATAGAAATCACCCTTCACTGTAGGCAAGTCACCCTCCTCGGGGAAAATGATGTAGCTCCGCATGAGTTTCATCACGGCAGACAACACTCTGCTCAAAATCTTAGAAAACATAGGCTGAGACATTCCAGATGACATGGCCACTGTGGTCTGGAATGACCCACTGGCCAAAAAATGGAGGACTGACAAAACCTGCACCAGAGGGGGAATCCCTGTGGGTTGGCGGATGGGGGACATCAGGGCTGGCTCCAGCTGGGCACACAGTTAATGGATAGTGGCACGGTCAAGTCTGTATCGAAGTATTATATGGCGTTCTTCCATTGTCGACAGGTCCACCAGCGGTCGGTACACGCGAGGATTCCTCCTTCTCATCGCAAGTCCCAGCGGACGGTGCCTAGGAAGGACAACATGGAGCACAGAGTCAGCCAAAACACAGGTACGTACAGACAGCTTGCACAGTTAAAGAATGGCAATGGGTTGAAAGGCGTGTATGTGTAGCAATGCAAGGCCTAGGCCTGTGTGTCGCAGTCAAAATTAAGCCATGTGGGCCCTTGAAATGGCGGCTGCCTGACCTGTGAAGTGGGACAATGGGATGTGAGGTCAATGCGCTGGCGGGGCACACCGTGGCGGTAGGCGGTCGCAGACCGCGGCGCAAAGCCGCATTGGTTAACATTGAAGCCTATGGGTTTCAGCAGCCAATAACGAAGTGCGCCGGCGGTCGCGGTACGCACCGCCGCGGTACGCACCGCCGCGGACGTGACCGCCATTTTCTATCTGCTTAATCACTCGAGACCTGATCATCCACAGGAGAGGACCTATACTGCAAGTGCTGCTGTGACCTCGGTCTGGAAGATACAATGGCTGCTGCGCCTGGGGAAAGGGCCCCTGCCTTCACGTCTGAAGAGTTGGACAAGCTCGTGGATGGGGTCCTCCCCCAGTATGCGCTACTCTACGGTCCTCCAGACCAACAAGTGAGTACACCGGGTGCTAATGGAATGGGCTATGCCTGTGTGGATTGGGGTGGATGTAAGTTGGTGGGGTGGGGGGCGAATGAGGAGTGCAACGCCCGACAGATGAGAGCATGTGCCATATGGCAAAGTGGGTGGGGGGGGCCAATTACATCTAACATGCAGGTCATTGATGAGTTCCTCCTTTCCACCCTGTACATGTCTAATAGGTCAGCGCCCATCAGAAGATCGACATTTGGCGTGCCATCGCCAAGGAAGTCCGGACCTTGGGGGTCCACAACAGACGGGGCACCCACTGCCGCAAGAGGTGGGAGGACATCCGCCGCGGAACAAGGAAGACCGCAGAAACACTGCTGGGGATGGCCTCCCAACCTAGGAGGGGTGCCAGTCGCACCATGACCCCCCTGATGTCCCGGATCCTGGCGGTGGCCTACCCTGAATTGGATGGGCGCTTTAAGACATCACAGCAGACACAAGGGGGTGAGTATCAGCACATTCTCCTATCTTTCTGCGCAGTGGAGGCGTCTGGGTGGGGGAGGAGGGCTGTGGGTGACATTAGGCCAGGGCGCTTTCTGTAGTGTAGTCCTCTCCCTTAGACATGGCCGTGTGCCCCCGGCCCCCACCTCGGTAGGGTGACAAGTACAGCCATTGAAGGTCCAGCATCTCCCATGTGCGCGTTTGACGTCTCTTGGCCTGTTGTCTTAGTCAGTAGTACTGAGTAGTGTACCCCGAATGCGCGGCTTAGTGCATTAGGCACCTGTGTCTGTCCTCTCCGCCAACGGTGTTGACATTGCATGCACTCAACCTGGTCTTCTTTTTTCTCCCCCCACCCTTTCTCTTCATCTTCTTGTGCATGTGTGCATTAGCATCATCAGGCGGAGGAGATATGGCATCGGAGCACGAGGGAGCTGCAGGACACAAGGCCACGGTGGGCCCAGGAACAGACACCGAGGGCACCAGTGATCCGGAGGGCGAGGGGAGCACCACGACGGGGACCGCTGGTGAGAGCAGCGAAAGCGACACGTCCTCGGATGGGAGCTCCCTAGGGGTGGCGGCAACATCCGTGCCCCCGCCTCTACAGGTACAGCCGCCACCCAGCGCACCAGCCCCGCCCTCCCAGCAGCCCCTCAGTCTTCGCTCCGTGCCGGTTCGCCCAGGAAGGCGCGCGTCTCCTTCGCCCCAGGCACCTCAGCCCCTGCCCCTGTTGCCCCTGCTGCCCTCAGTGCGGAGCTCATTGACCTGGTAAGGACGCTCATTGTTGGGCAGACGACCCTTTTGAATGCCATCCAGGGTGTGCAAAGGGAGGTGCAACAGAGCAATGCGTACCTGGAGGGCATTCATTCGGGTCAGGCTGCCCATCAACGAGCGTTCACTGCTCTGGCCTCAGCACTGACGGCAGCCATTGTCCCTGTTTCCAGCCTCCCTCTTCTGACTGCCTCCAGCCTGTCTCTGTCTCCTGTTCCTCAGCCTATCCCATCCACACCATCAGACCAGCCTGCACACACCTCAACACCCAAGAGCAGCTCATCCAAACACAAGCACCACAGATCCCGCAAACACTCACCCGAGCAACACCCAGATGCAGACATGCCAACAGCCACTGCCACCCCTGTGTCCCCCTCCTCCTCGTCTCCCTCCTCCCTCCCTGTGACGTCTACACTCACACCTGCATGCACCCCAACATCAGCCAGTGCTTCCATCACCACCTCACCCTCCAGTACAGTCCACACTCGTGCAGTCACCACCCCCACTGCCATGTACACGTCCCCTGTGTCCTCTCCCACTGTGTCTGTCACCCCCTCTTCCAAGACACACAAACGCAGGCAGCCACCCACCCAACAGCCATCCACCTCACGACAGCCTACAGCACCAGCACCTTCACCCAATGACAGCACACCTGACTCTCCTACAACCACCTCCTCTACCTCCACTTCCATCTCCACTTCTCCTACCCTTTACCTTGGCCCTAAAAAACTTTTCCTGGCTAACCTTAACCTCTTTCCCCCCGATGACCTCCCCCATCCATCTTCAAAGAGTCCCAAGAGCACCGCAGCCACCACCAGCCCAGCTTCGGGTGTCACTGTTGTGCCTGGGTTCTGGAGCCCACCCTTTGCCAGCAGTGACACATCGAGCTGCAGCAAGGACACGTCCAGCCCCCCCCCCCCGGCAAGAGGACCCGCAAAACCAAGGACCGCCGTGCGAGGACCGACAGGACTGCCCCCAAGGAGCAATGTGCGGCCACTTCACCACCCACACCATCTGGGGGAGGCAAGGGCCCGAGAGCCCCATCAAAGGAGCGGAAGGGCAGCAGGAGCGCGGAGAAGGTGGACCCCACATGCCACATCCCAGCTGGGAAGGAGGACACTAAGGAGGCCAGGAGTCCGTCCCCGAAGGGTCCAGAAACGTCACGGTCCGAGGGCGACTGAGCAGGGAGTCGAGGCCAGGTCTGGCTCCCTTGACCTGCTGGATGAGCACCGCTGAACAGGGCCCGCGGGGCAGGGGAGCACCGCTGAACAGGGCCCGCCGTGGAGAAGAGCACCGCTGAACAGGGCCCGCGGTGCAGAAGAGCACCGCTGAACAGGGCCCGCGGTGGAGAAGAGCACCGCTGAACAGGGCCCGCGGTGCAGAAGAGCACCGCTGAACAGGGCCCCGCCGTGGAGAAGAGCACCGCTGAACAGGGCCCGCGGTGGAGAAGAGCACCGCTGAACAGGGCCCGAGGTGCAGAAGAGCACCGCTGAACAGGGCCCGCCGTGGAGAAGAGCACCGCTGAACAGGGCCCGCCGTGGAGAAGAGCACCGCTGAACAGGGCCCCGCCGTCTCAAGCACCGCTCCGCTGGGCCCTTCCTCTCAAGCACCGCTCCGCTGGGCCCTTCTTCTCAAGCACCGCTCCGCTGGGCCCTTCTTCTCAAGCACCGCTCCGCTGGGCCCCGCCGTCTCAAGCACCGCTCCGCTGGGCCCTTCCTCTCAAGCACCGCTCCGCTGGGCCCTTCTTCTCAAGCACCGCTCCGCTGGGCCCCGCCGTCTCAAGCACCGCTCCGCTGGGCCCTTCCTCTCAAGCACCGCTCCGCTGGGCCCTTCTTCTCAAGCACCGCTCCGCTGGGCCCTTCTTCTCAAGCACCGCTCCGCTGGGCCCCGCCGTCTCAAGCACCGCTCCGCTGGGCCCTTCTTCTCAAGCACCGCTCCGCTGGGCCCCGCCGTCTCAAGCACCGCTCCGCTGGGCCCTTCCTCTCAAGCACCGCTCCGCTGGGCCCTTCTTCTCAAGCACCGTTCCGCTGGGCCCCGCCGTCTCAAGCACCGCTCCGCTGGGCCCTTCTTCTCAAGCACCGCTCCGCTGGGCCCTTCTTCTCAAGCACCGCTCCGCTGGGCCCCGCCGTCTCAAGCACCGCTCCGCTGGGCCCTTCCTCTCAAGCACCGCTCCGCTGGGCCCTTCTTCTCAAGCACCGCTCCGCTGGGCCCTTCTTCTCAAGCACCGCTCCGCTGGGCCCTTCTTCTCAAGCACCGCTCCGCTGGGCCCCGCCGTCTCAAGCACCGCTCCGCTGGGCCCTTCTTCTCAAGCACCGCTCCGCTGGGCCCCGCCGTCTCAAGCACCGCTCCGCTGGGCCCTTCCTCTCAAGCACCGCTCCGCTGGGCCATTCTTCTCAAGCACCGCTCCGCTGGGCCCTTCTTCTCAAGCACCGCTCCGCTGGGCCCCGCCGTCTCAAGCACCGCTCCGCTGGGCCCTTCCTCTCAAGCACCGCTCCGCTGGGCCCTTCTTCTCAAGCACCGCTCCGCTGGGCCCCGCCGTCTCAAGCACCGCTCCGCTGGGCCCTTCCTCTCAAGCACCGCTCCGCTGGGCCCTTCTTCTCAAGCACCGCTCCGCTGGGCCCTTCTTCTCAAGCACCGCTCCGCTGGGCCCCGCCGTCTCAAGCACCGCTCCGCTGGGCCCTTCTTCTCAAGCACCGCTCCGCTGGGCCCCGCCGTCTCAAGCACCGCTCCGCTGGGCCCTTCCTCTCAAGCACCGCTCCGCTGGGCCCTTCTTCTCAAGCACCGCTCCACTGGGCCCCGCCGTCTCAAGCACCGCTCCGCTGGGCCCTTCTTCTCAAGCACCGCTCCGCTGGGCCCCGCCGTCTCAAGCACCGCTCCGCTGGGCCCTTCCTCTCAAGCACCGCTCCGCTGGGCCCTTCTTCTCAAGCACCGCTCCGCTGGGCCCTTCTTCTCAAGCACCGCTCCGCTGGGCCCTTCTTCTCAAGCACCGCTCCGCTGGGCCCCGCCGTCTCAAGCACCGCTCCGCTGGGCCCTTCTTCTCAAGCACCGCTCCGCTGGGCCCCGCCGTCTCAAGCACCGCTCCGCTGGGCCCTTCCTCTCAAGCACCGCTCCGCTGGGCCCTTCTTCTCAAGCACCGCTCCGCTGGGCCCTTCTTCTCAAGCACCGCTCCGCTGGGCCCTTCTTCTCAAGCACCGCTCCGCTGGGCACCGCCGTCGCAAGCACCGTTTATGGTTCACTGTGCCCACCATGCCTCCTCCTTGACCAGTGGAGACTGTCATCCACCTGATGGACTGTGGCTTTGCACTCCCCAGGATGGCCCAGTGGGCAGCCCACCCACTATAGAGACATTGAGAGACTGTGGCTTTGCACTCCCCAGGATGGCCCAGTGGGCAGCCCACCCACTGTAGAGACATTGAGAGACTGTGGCTTTGCACTCCCCAGGATGGCCCAGTGGGCAGCCCACCCACTGTAGAGACATTGAGAGACTGTGGCTTTGCACTCCCCAGGATGGCCCAGTGGGCAGCCCACCCACTGTAGAGACATTGAGAGACTGTGGCTTTGCACTCCCCAGGATGGGCCAGTGGGCAATCCACCCACTGCAGAGACTTGAGAGACTGTGGCTTTGCACTCCCCAGGATGGTCCAGTGGGCATGGTGGCTCCTCGTGGATCTGGCGTCGTGGACTCATGTGGCCCCCCCCCTTCCCTTCCCCCTGAGGTGCCTGTAGTTTTTACATCTGATGCCCCTGCAGTGTTCTCTCCAAAGGACTCAGGTCTCCTGTGTGGGCTTTGCCCTTGTTTCTCAAGACTTTGGCCCACGGACATGGTGGAATCGTAAGTTGTGCAGGACTTGGTACTTCAGTTATACACTGATGTGTGTGTCATTAGTTTTGTTGTGGATATCTTTCATGGTTGTACGCTAATTTTCTGGAGCTTTTTGGTACATAAATATTTATTCCAAATATGATTATGTCCTAGCATTTTTCAGGGGTGTTTGGGTGGTGTCACTGTGACTTGGTGCGCTGCATTGGTGAGTACATAGTTGGGGGGGGGGGTCGCATATGTGTGTGGCCGTAACCTTTCGTCCTCCCCCTCCCGTGTGTCGTAGGTGCAGTACTCACCGTTGTCGTCTGCGCCGGACTTCGTACTCGTAGTAGATGAGAAGGTAGACGAGAGCAGGTAGGATGTTTAATTCGGGTTCCATGCTGTCCTCCTTCCTCCTGGAGTGCGTAGTGGTGAGCGTTTTCCCGTCCGTAGTCTGTTTCCGCCGTGTTTTTATCGGCGGTGCTCCCGCCCCGGAAAAGGTGGCGGATTGGTGAGTTGGAATAGTGTGGGCGGTACATTGTCTGCCGCCTGTCTGTTGGCGGTGACCGCCGCGCTGTTTGTTTGTACCGCCGTGGCGGTCGGAGTGTTAAGGTGGCTGTCTGTGTTGGCGGTTCCCGCCAGGGTCAGAATCCCATATTTTTTACCGCCAGCCTGTTGGCGGGTTGGCCGCCGCTTTAACACTGACCGCCAGGGTTAGAATCACCCCCACAGTGTCTTATGGTGCAAAACAGCAAAGGTATGGGGATATGCCCTTAAAAGGAGTGGTATAAACAATATAATTACACAAACTTTATTCTATGCAAGTTCAAATACCAAGTACTCATACCTATTTCTTGAGCAGGTTACAATATGTTTGATTTTTAATACTGCAGTGTGACACATCTTATATCATTCATTCTTTGTATCATTCATTATATAATTTCTGGGTATTTGAATTAACACAGAATCACCAGGAAACAGGTTTTGTATTTGTACTATGACTTAAAATACAACTATTGAAAATCACCAGATCAGTCCTGTGATTCCTGGACCTGATGCCATTATACTTCCTCTTGGTACCCCAATCTTTTGGAGTGGGTGATGTGTCAACAATGAAACCAGTTCTATTTCTATGTGAAAGACTGGCTTCTTATCTCCAGTTCTGACACCAGCTCCACATAGGTGAGTGCCCCATTCTAATTTCTTTTAAAAATAGCTGTTTTGTCCCCATGAACATAAAGGGAAATCATTTCTGTGTCCCAATATGCAACATACAAATGAATGTTTTTTGATCGACACAGAAAACACAGCTGCACATTATCTTCCAGGAGCCGATAGAGGTTCTAGGGTTGAAAGCTTTATTTCCTCAAATTCACGTAGAGGAAGTGCATATCTTGAGGGAAGTAAACAACCTCTTCTGCATCTGGTTGGGCCCTTGCTAACATATAAGTAAGCTCCATTGAGTCCTTTTTTCAACATTTTGTTGAAGTTTTTTTTTAGTGTTTTATTCCTGGTGCATCAAGGATGTCATCTAGGAAGAACGGCTTCAAGCTTTGCATTTCTTGTCAGCAGGCGATGCAACTGATCTGCAGATCCGCACCTAGAGTGTCTTTGGTGCCTGGAGCTAGTCCATGACCCGAAGTCATGCTTTGAGTGTGAGGCCATAGATCAAAAGGCTTTGAGGTAGCGGTCCCTGAAGCTGATGGCAGCCTGAAGCTCGACTCCACGCAAGTTGAGATCTCAGTTGAGAGGAAGGTCCTGAGATCGGTTGCGGAGTCCTCCATCTTCATCGTCTCACTCAAAGGCCTCAGGCAATTTTTTTAAAGTCGAGGCACAAGAAAAAACACCAAGAAGCCAAACCATTCATTGACTTCTCCTCATCCGTGGGCTGATGAGTGAGTGTCAACACTTTAGTCCTCATTCTGTGGAACCTGTGCTTGGACAGACTCTGTGCCTCCATGAGTTTCAAGGAGGCAGAGCGACCCCTGCCCAACTCCAAGAGTTTTACGAGACCATGTGCCTCATTTATAGGCAGTCTGACACCGATGGAGAGCCTTTGTTCCCCGGGAGTCGGAAGGTGCACCTTCAGGTTCTGTGCCGGCAGCTGCAGGCCTGATGCCAAGGAGCACCCATGCATCCATTCCCGGATCCGGACCGGTGCTGTTGCTAAAGTTGCCCTAAGTGGGAAGGGTATGCCCAGACGTGGGTCCCTTGCTCACTGTGCCACTGGAATCAAGCTAGCCTGGCTGAAGAAGGGCGATTCCCTGAAACCGGTCCCAGGATGCTTGTTTCCGGTCCAGGGAGGACCTGGCCTGGCAGTTCGGGCTGGACTGTTCCCATGAGGAACAGGGTCAAGACTGATTTTCATACGGTTGGGTCCAAACTGGGGTGGCATGGTGAGCAAAAGAATGATGGATTAAACCCAGACCTGTGACTGGGGGTGAGTGTTTGCATTGTCAGCACTCCATCTATCATCCTTTCGTGTTGCTAAAGTTGCTCTAAGTGGGAAGGGTATGCCCAGACGTGGGTCCCTTGCTCACTGTGCCACTGGAATCAAGCTAGCCTGGCTGAAAAAGGGTGATACCCTGAAACGGTCCCAGGTTGCTTGTTTCCGGGCCAGGGAGGACCTGGCCTGGCAGTTCGGGCTGGACTGTTCCCATGAGGAACAGGGTCAAGACTGATTTGCATGCGGCTGAGTCAAAACTGGGGTGGCATGGTGAGCAAAAGAACAATGGATTAAACCCAGATCTATGACTGGTCTGACGACCTTGACCTTCCCCGATGCCGGTTCCGATGCCGATGCTCTCGGTGCCATCTGCACCCACAGAAGGCACCATCCACATTGTAATTCCCGACTCCGACACAGAGCCAAATGGGGGTCAAACAATGCTGACTCTGACAGGAGCCGTGTCTCCTAGGTTTTATTCTGAACTTTTTGCTAAGCGTTAGGTATCAAGGATGAATAGAAGGGGTCGGTGGACCCTTCTGAATATGAGCTCCTCTAAGACACTATGGACTCGCGTACAGACTTGGGTGAAGCCAGCAGACTGGATAGTTCTAGAGATACTGGCATGATTTCTCCACCTACCTGGGAGCTTCTTATTCTGTGGTGGTGAGGAGGGCGACTGAGGTCCTGGACCTTGAGTTGCCCTTGGTGGCAGTCAGGACTAACCTGACAGAGGTGCTACAACCGGGAGTTTCCTCCTCAGAATATCTGCTCCTGTTTACTGAGGCCCTCACAGATGTCCTACGAGGTACCTGGTCCAAAACTAGCACATGGGCTCCTTTGAACAGGACAATTTCCCGTCGCCATCGCCCGACTCCTGGAGACCCAAGTTCTAGATGCATCACTCCATCCCTGACAGCCTGGTTAACCAGGCCACTACCTCCCAGGGGGTGTTCCCTTATGCTTCCCTGGACGGGGAATCCAAAAGTTTGGACTCACTTGGGAAGATGTTTTCTTCTGCCAGCCTTGCACTGCAGTCCGTGAATACTGCATGCCTTTTGGGCTGTTATTCCCAGTTGCTGTAAGACAAGGTTGTGCAAGTGCTGCCACCGGTCCCGGAGGAGACCTGGGCCGTACTCTCTCAGCCTGTTGCTGGTGATGGTAGAGACGCAGCAAAGTTCATAATCCGTTGTGGACTGCACACGCCGACTCGCTAGGCCTAGTGGTTTCATCAACAGTGGCTCTGAGGTGCCATGTCTGGCTGAGGGCATCTGCCTTTTCAGTGGATGTCCAAGCTTCCATGATGGATGTGCCCTTTGATGGCACTTGTCTCTTCGGAGATAAGGCAGACTCTGCGCTCAATCCCTTCAAGGATTCTTGGGCACTGGCCAGGTCCTTGGGCCTCGCAGCCGCCCCATGCCCTCCAGTCTGCGTTTTGCTTATTTTGTGGCTACAGAAGGGGCCTCTAACTGCATCCATTCCCGGCCAGCCACCATGCCGTGCATGTTGCTCAGCCTCTATGTGGCCCAGGGTGTGGGATCCACTGGTCAAGTGGATCATGTGGTCAGCTGTCTGGGCAGTCCGCTGACCCTTCCCCCGCAGCAACAGCCTCTAAACCTTCCTAGTCTAACTCTCCCCCGCCATAGGCCAGGTGGGTTTTGCAGATAGCTCCCTCCCCTTCGGGATTACCCCTCCATCCATCCCACCATCTACGATTGGATAATGGAGGATCACTTGTGCCATCTCTGCAAGTAAGTAACGGTTCTCTTGGTCAAGGGATCCATAGAGAGGGTTTCCCTGCGAGAAGAAAGTTGTGGTTGGTATTTCCGCTACTTTCTGGTCCCCGTAAGGACAAGGGCATTTGCCTTATCCTAGACCTTTCATCCCTTAATTTGCTCCTCAAAAAGGGGAAGTTCAATATGCTCACTCTTGCTCAGGTTTTATCTGCCCTAGACCGAGGAGACTGGATGGTAGCATTGTACTCGCAGGATGCTTATTTCCATAGCCTCGTCCTTCCTGCCCAGAGGCTTTACCTACGGTTCACAGTACGCCACAAGCACTTTCAATTCAATGCGCTTCCCTTTTGGCCTTACCAGCACCTCTTGGATGTCCACAAGGGAATGGCAATGGCTGCAACTCATCTGCAGAGCTCAGGGGTTTCAGTCTTCCCCTATCTCAACGATTGCCTGTTGAAGGCGGGCTCGCCCCAGGCTGTCATCTCC
Organism: Pleurodeles waltl; assembly: GCF_031143425.1. Classification (NCBI taxonomy): domain Eukaryota; kingdom Metazoa; phylum Chordata; class Amphibia; order Caudata; family Salamandridae; genus Pleurodeles; species Pleurodeles waltl. The sequence goes on from NC_090445.1 coordinate 379,768,106, forward strand.
CACTTTCAGACTATGGTATGGTGAACCTCCTGCATTTGCTGAGGTTCACTATAAATGTGCGAAAGACCCACATGACTTCCTCTCAGATGCTCCCGTTCCTCGCAGCTGTTTTGTTTACAGTGCAGTTTTGGTCTTATCCTCCCGAGTAGCGGGTCCAGGATATTCAGGCTATGATATCGATGTTTCAGCCTCTATCTTGGTTTTCGGTGAGAATGACCCTGAGAATGAACTCATGGCCTCTTTTATCCTGCTGCTGATACATGCTAGATGGCATGTGCAGGCTCTGCTGTGGGACCTGAAGTTCCAGTGAGTGCAGCATCAAGGCAATGCCTTTGACAAGGTCTAGAATTCAGCGGGAACTGCGCATGATCTGCAGTGGTGGTTAACAAACCATGATTGGATCAGAAGCAGATCCCTCTCCCTTCCCCAGCCAGATCTGACCGTAGTGACAGATGTGTCACTCCTGGGATGGGACAGCCATCTTGGAGAAGTGGAGATCAGAGGCATCTTGTCTCCGGTTGAATCCGGACTTCACATTAACCTGTTGGAGCTCCATGTGATCCGGCTAGCCTTGAAGGCATTTCTTCCCTCTCTCAAGGTGAAGATAGTGCAGGTGTTCACAGGTAACACCACTGCTATAAGGTACTGCAATAAGCAAGGTGGGGTGTGCATCTGGACATGACTTGAACAACAGGGCATATCCCTTTTGGTTCAACATCTGCTGGGATCTCTGAGCGCCAGAGGAGACAAAGGCCCTCATTCTGATTCTGGCGGGCGGCGGAGGCCGCCCGTCAGAATTCAGCCCTCCATAATACCGCTCCGCGGTCAAAAGACCGCGGAGGGTATTATGAGTTTTTCCCTGGGCTGGCGGGCGGTCTCCAAAAGACCGCCCGCCAGCCCAGGGAAAAACTCCCTTCCCACGAGGATGCCGGCTCGTAATCGAGCCGGCGGAGTGGGAAGGTGCGACGGGTGCTACTGCACCCGTCGCGTATTTCACTGTCTGCTACGCAGACAGTGAAATACTAGCGGGGCCCTCTTACGGGGGCCCCTGCAGTGCCCATGCCATTGGCATGGGCACTGCAGGGGCCCCCAGGGGCCCCACGACAATCCTTACCGCCATCCTGTTCCTGGCGGGCGAGCCGCCAGGAACAGGATGGCGGTAAGGATTGTCAGAATCCCCTCGGCGGCGCAGCGAGCTGCGCCGCCTTGGAGGATTCTTAGGGGCAGTGGAAAACCGGCGGGAGACCGCCGGTTTTCCCTTTCTGACCACGGCCAAAGCGCCGCGGTCAGAATGCCCAAGGGAGCACCGCCGGCCTGTCGCGGTGCTCCCGCCCCGTTGGCCCTGGCGGTTCTCTACCGCCAGGGTCATAATGAGGCCCAAAGTCTGCTACAAATGCCTAGCGGATCACAAATGGTGTCTCCATCTGGAGGTGGTGCAAGATCTCTTTCAGCAGTGGGGAGAGCCTTGGTTAGATCTGTTCACCTCAGAGAAAACGCATTGTCAATGGCTCCCTGTGCGCCTTTCTGCCCATATCATCCCTGAAGAAGGATTGGGCCCAAGTATTCCTTGTGGCTCTGGACTGGGCATGGAGAATCCGGTATCCCAAACTGCTGTCCATATCCATTCATCCTCCCATCAGACTGCCCCTTCAGGGAGGATCTTCTGTCGCAGCAGCAGGGGAGAACCCAAACCTGTCCACCCTTCGCCTTCTTGCCTGGAGATTGAGCTGCAACAGTTAACAGCTTTTGACCTCCTTCTTCCTGAAGTCTGTAATGTAATATTGGCAGCCAGGCACCCCTCTACCAAAATGGTATACATGTTGTTGGAAGAGATTTGTGACATGGTGGACAGACAAGGCTGTTGACACCCTTTCTGCCCCTCTCGCTGAGATTCTATTGTTTATCATTTCCTTTGTCCAGCAGGGCTCTGCTATGGGCACTCTTAAAAATTATGTGTCTGCTATTTCTGCTTTTATGAGGTTGCCTGATCAACCTTCTTTGTTTAAGTCCCCTATTGACATAGGTTCCTCAGAGACCTTACACATCTTTTTCCTCCATCCCCATTCATTATGCCTCAATGGGATCTGAATATGGTTTTGACATTTCTGCTATGCACTCCTTTTGTGCCTCTCCACAATTGTCCTGTCAGGCTTCTCACTATGAAAACAGCCTTCCTTGTGGCCATTACATCTGCCTGCAGGGTGAGTGAGCTGCAGGTATTGTCATTTAAGCTGCCCTTTCTTTCCATCTATCGTGACAAAGTGGTGCTTCCCACTAGGGCATCCTTTCTGCCAAACGTGGTTACTCCCTTTCATGTAGGCAATACATGACCTTGCCTACTTTTTACACACCCCTCTATCTCCTGGACCTAAAAAGAGTGCTGGTCATTCCTTGTACAAAAGAGTTCCTGGTGGAACTCTTTGTAGGTGATATGGGTGCGAAGAACGGGCAGCTCTCAAGCAGACCACTTCCAGATGGGTGGTTCTCAGCATTAAGATCTGCTACGCACTGGCCAAAAAGCAACCTGCCTGATGGTTTGCATGCTCATTCTACCTGAACTAAAGCTGCGACGACTGAATTAGCACTCAGAGTTCCAATCCTTAACATCTACCAGGTGGCAACGTGGGCATCTCTGCACACGTTTACCAACACTGCTTCCTGGTCAGTCAGGTCCGTAGGGACAGGCACTTTGCCTGTTCGGTCCTGTAGGACTTTCTGGTATGAACTTGGTTTGCAGACCCACCTCCGGGGATGGTAATCCTTGGGCATCTATTCAAAGACAAGCAATCTGCAACTAGAATTCTCTATCAGATGAACAAGTTACTTACAATCAGTAATTCTTTATTTGGTAGAGACAATGGGACTGATTTAGATCTTGGCAGACAAGTTACTCTGTCGCAACAGTGACAGATATCCTGTCCTCCCGAAATATAAATCCCATAGAATATAATGGGATTTATATTTTGGCAGATAGGATACCGGTCACGGTTGTGACATAGTAAAGCATCCACCAAGATCTCAGTCAGGCCCAGTATCTAGTAGCAGATTCCTTACCAACCCACCCATCCTCCCAACTCTGCGAACTGATCTCTGGGGGAAGGACTCCCCTTTCAGGGCTTTAGTTTTGACTCACCAGTAGTCAGTTTCTTTATGGCTCTGTGCTTCTGGCGTGGAAGGTTCTGAAAAGAAACTGACCTTAGCGGCCAGTGTAGCGCCTATATAGGAACGGCAACGTCACATTCGTTGTGGATGGCACTGATGGCAGACACTGAGACAATCAACACCACCTGTTGGTGTGCAGGGGCACTGCTCACAAAAATTTACGGATCCAGTCTGACGCCTGGGGGAAATTCAAATGTAAGGCCTTTGCAACTAGATACTATCCCTACCAGATAAGACTTTATAGAAGGTAAGTAACTTGTTCATCTATCAATCTATACATATAAATATATATTCACTGAAAAAAACAAAGGTTACAGGAATGTTTTAGTTAGGGTCTGAATTTACTCACACAAAACCTTAGCAATTCAGCAGTTATAGTTGGAGTTATTTCAAGTAACTATAACTCACACTCTAAATTCCTATAACTCGCACCCCCCCATGCAACCTTTGTTTTTTCAGTGAATTGCTATGGTTTTTAATTTAAATATAAGCAGTGCCGCACACGGACGTGGCCAGGTCCGTCGGCCGACGCGCACAGCATGAGTTTGGATGCAGTGGGTGTTTTTTTTGTTTGTTTGTTTTTTCTCTGGATTTGGGAATCATGCTCTGGATTCCCAAATCGGATGAAAAAAAATTATTGGCCAATTGTTTTGCCTAAGGTACCCCTCTACGTGTCCTATAGGGTCAGGATACCTGTATCCTGACCCATTTTTTTTTTTTCACTCATCTTCTCCAACCCCCGAGCCGGTGCGACAAACAAATTGGAGGCCACAACTTTTCTGTCAGGTTGAGGCCAGCCCATCAGGGCCTTGCTTTTCCCCGAATCCGTGAATCTGATTCTGCGAATCAAAATCTAAGAAACTACTGAATGCATTTACACCAAACCTCAAAAAGTGTAATCTGCGGAACGGAATCTAGCTTTGTGCCAAATTTGGTGTAATTCCATTCAGCGGTTTGGACTGTAGGCGTGTCTACAAAATGCGAAATCCCCATAGACAAAGAATGGAGAAAAAGGGCCTGATTACAACTTTGGAGGAGGTGGTAATCCGTCCCAAAAGTGACGGATATACCACCAGCCGTATTACGAGTTCCATAGGATATAATGGACTCGTAATACGGCTGGTGGTATATCCGTCACTTTACCGTCACTTTTGGGACGGATTAACACCTCCTCCAAAGTTGTAATCAGGCCCAAAGTGTATTTCACCCCCCCCCCCCCCTTTACTTCAGCCCCTGCTTCACGGATAACCCATAAACTTTCAGGACAGCAGCTGGACTGACCAAAGTATCTGTTTTAAAAATTTCATGAAGAGTCATTAAGGGGAGCAAAAGTTTTGGGTGAAACAAAAAAGTGCTCCTTCCATGGAAAAATAGTCTTAACTATAACAGATTAGCTCTATTCAGAAAAGACGCCTTTGATTTCAGCAGTGATGTTCAATTCCTCGGCTGGGTGCACGCCTTTACAACTCCCAAAACTTGCTTAGAGGTGTTGGTGGCCTCAGCAACCATTCAATAAAGGAAATTGCTGCTATCAAACCACTGCGAATGCGGTCCATTGCTTCAAGGGGAGGAGAATCAAGTTTTGCTGTGTGTATATATGTATATATATATATATATATATATATACACATATGTATATAGATACATAATGTACACACACAGTAAAAACACCACAAACGTACTCCACACCAGTTTAGAAAAATAGCCGATTTTTATCTGAGTAAAACGAGACCAAAATGACAAAAATCCAACGTACACAAGCAAAGATACAAATTTGTGAAGATTAAGTCGCTCATTATGAGTTTGGCAGACGGGAAAGCCCATCCGCCAAACTCCTGACACGGTGGGCGCCGCCGTATAGATATCGTTACTTCAAATAGCTCTAACTGTAACTGCTGAATTTCTGTGGTTTTGTGCGAGTAAATTCAGAACCTAACTATAACTTCCCTGTAACCTTTGTTTTTTTCTTTGAATTTCTATGTTTTTTTTTAACGTAAAATAATTTACATTACTATGCATTATTCCAACCTCCGCCACCCACGGAGTAAAGCCCTTATAACCACCCAATTCCATGCCGTGCACTGCCTTTGGCCGTGCATAGCGAGGATTGGCCACAGGGCCTGTCTTTGTCAGAGGATCTGTCAGTGGGCACATGTCTCAGTGGGTCTGAAACTGCGTCTGGGAGTCTTTTAGTGGGTCTAAGCCGGTGCATGAGTGTCTAAGTGGGCTCCTGAGTCTCTGAGTGCATGTATGAGTGAATGAATTAGTTTGAGGATGAGTTTGTGAATGTTTTTTTTTTTTTATTGTTTTGCTTTTTCTAAAACATTTGATAATGTCCTAGAATATTCAAGAATATCCTTGGCAATTAAAGGATATTCCGGAATAGCCCGCATGGTGAAGAAAAATTTTAAACCCATAATTTGACCCTAAAACAGCCCTATATCACACCACTGGGGTGAGGTTATCACCACCCTGACCCCTAATACCACTTATCATTTCTATTTTCAGCCCCAGTGACCCTCTCCCATAACATAAAGTGGCGGCCGTAACTTTCTAGTAAGGTTGTAGCCAGCAAATTACTGCGCTTCTATTTGTATGTGCATTCACAAATATTTGCAATTTATTCACAACTAGAGATATACAAGTTGATTTTCCCTTTAATTTTTCAAAAACTACTGAACGGATTTACAACAAATAAGCAAAAGCACAAACTGAGTACTGAAAGCTAGCTTTCTGCCAAATTTGGTGTAATTCCGTCCTGTGGTTCGGGTTGTAGTTGTGTCTAAAGGTCCTATGGGGACTAAAATAGAAAACATAACTTTTTTGACACTTTTAAAAACAAATTCACATTTTAAACGTACCAAACCATAGAAATTCACCTGTTATAGTTAGTTATTTCAAGTAACTATACCTCGAGATATAAAGTAACCATTACACTGGCCTGCGCCATGCGTTATCTGATCAATAATCTTAGGGCAGATATTACAGAGACATTATCAATGATAATATCAAAGATGTCGTGAGGGCTCCAATTTGTGGTGTAATTAGCAGTGCATGGCGAGGGCGTGAGTTATAGTTACCCTAAGGTGTGAGTTATAGTTACTTGTAATAACTCTAACTATAACAAGTGGATTTCATTGGTTTCTACGTTTAAAATGTGAGTCTAACTGTAATGTACCTGTAACGTTTGGTTTTTAAGTGAATTTCTATGGTTTTTGAAAGTAGAGTCATTTTCATTACTATACATTAATCCTACCACAGCTGCATATGGCCTGCGGCCAGGCCCTGCATACAACGCCTATAACCACCCAACCCCGCACAGCCTTTGGCTGTGCACAGTGGGGGTTGGCAGCAGGGCCTGGTCACACCCTACCCCTATAACAACCCAACCCTGCACCGCACAGAGCTTTTGGCAGTGCGCAGTGGAGGTTACAGTAACCTCCCAATCCTGCACCACCAAAACCCACGCTGTACACAATCTTTGGTAGTGCGCAGCTGGGATTAGCTGCAGGGCCCTTATAACCACCCAGAGAGAAATTCAGAGAGGGAGAGAGAGATTTTTCAGGCTTGGCTGAATGATATACTTAGAATGAGATATTTTCAGACAAATTGAAAACAAAAATGCATTTGTCAGGTAAGTATAGTGAGATCACTTTTTGATATTTGCCTTATACATTTGAGATACATAAAAGCATAGGAAAACATTTGTAACAAAAAAGTGAAAGTGAAACTGTTGGTTCAAGTCTAGGTGTGACTATCCACACCTAGACTAGAACCCACATACTTGATATTTTTATTTTTTATTTTTTATTTTTGCTTTTAAAAAGCTAGAGGACCTGGAGGGAGCCTCAAGGCCACCATGGTCCTAGCAGACTCACGACCCCTGCGGGAGCTGGCATTGCTTCCACAATCATGAAGCTGCTTGCCCTGTACGCATATTTGCATACAGGGAAACAGATAAAAACACTTTCTGTAGCATGAGCTATTTGACTGCTAACACTGTCAGAAAGCAGACTTTGGGGGTCATTACAACCCTGTCGGAAGGCGGAGAACCGGCGGTAAGACCGCCAACAGGCTGGCGCTCTTACTCTGTGGAATTATGACCATGGCGGTTACCGCCATGGTCATCCGCTGGGTCTCCAGCCCGCGGCCGTCTCTATACCGCCGGCGGTATTTGGACCCGGCTTACCACCGTGGATTTCCAGCGTTTGAACCGCCATGAAATCCATGGCGGTAAGCCCTATCAGTGGCAGGGAATTCCTTCCCTGCCACTGATAGGGGTCTCCCCCACCCCCGCCCCCACCCTGACTCCCTCCCCTACCCCCCATCACCCCTGCCACCCCCCAAAGGTGGCAGGGCCCCCCTCCCCACCCTGACCCCCAACATCACTTCACCCATACCCACACGACCTGCACGCAGGCACCACCTACATACTTACACGCACACACGGCGACATACATCCCTACATCCACACACACAGTCATACACGCACACCCACATTCAAACATACATGCACACATCCATACAGACATACCCACAGACATACACGCACTCATTCCCATACACACAACACCTCCGCAGGCATACACGCACTCACACACCCCCTCTACATACACACACGCACACCTCCATGCACGCACACAACACACAACACCCCCCCACCCCCCTCCCCTCACGGAGGATCAACTTACCTGGTTCGACGATCCTCCGGGAGGGGACGGGAGCCATGGGGCAGCTCCGCCAACACCACACCGCCAACAGAACACCGCCACTGCGAATCACAGGACATGATCCGCTGGGCGGTGTTCTGTTGGTGTGGCGGTGGAGGTGGAGCAACCTCCTCTTCCCCGCCTCCCGCCAGTATGGCTGTTGGCAGCTCTCCGTCCGTAAAAGGACAGAGAGCTGCCAACGGTCATAATAGGCCGAACGGCAAACCGCCACCAATGGCGGTCTTCCGCACGGCGGTCCCTCGACGGTCTTCAAAAAAGACCGCCGAGATCAAAATGACCCCCTTTGTTTGCTTTTGCTTGTTGGGAGATGTCAGCTCCCACCCAGCAAAATCAAAGAGCTATTTACTGGGGTGTGCACCCTGGGACATAGCAGGAGCCGGCCCTGGGGGAACGCGGTCCCCGTGGTCATCATTGGCTCCTTGAGAGAGCCTGAGTATTGCCCCAGAGAAGTGGTGGTCCCCGGTGCCAGGGGCCTGAAACTGACCCTCCTCATTATTGTATTTTAGCCCCGGGAAGGTGGTGGTCCCAGAGGCTATGGGTCCATAAAGGACCCCCTTTATTGTTTACATTGAACCCCGGGGAGGTGGCGGTCCTAGAAGCTGCGGGTTGGCCGAGTGGGCCGGGTGGGCCACTGTAGGAAAGTACCATCTTGGCTGGCATGTTACCCACATTTTTACTTCTGTGTCAGTTTGTTTTTGCCTGCCTGCCCAGGCCCCAGGGGGGCAGAAACCTGTCTGAGGGTTGGTAGCAGCGGTAGCTGTAGAGAAAACCCCAGAGGGCTAGTTTGGCAGTACCCGGGGTCCATACTGGAGCCCCGGGAATGCATGGGATTGTCCCCCCAATACCATAATGGTATTGTGGTGACAATTCCATGATCCTATACATGTTACATGGCCATGTTCGGAGTTACCATGGTGAGGCTACACATAGGTATTGACCTATATGTAGTTCATGCGGGTAATGGTGTCCCCGCACTCACAAAGTCCGGGGAAATTGCCCTGAACAATGTGGGGACACCTTGGCTAGTGCCAGGGTGCCCCCACACTTAATAACTTTGCACCTAACCTTCACTAAGTGAGGGTTAGACATATAGGTGACTTATAACTTACTTAAGTGCAGTGTAAAATGGCTGTGAAATAAAGTGCACGTTATTTCACTCAGGCTGCAGTGGCAGTCCTGGGTAAGAATTGTCTGAGCTCCCTATAGGTGACAAAAGAAATGCTGTATCTCCTGGAACCCCAATACCCTGGGCACCAAGGTACCATATACTAGGGAATTATAAGGGTGTTCCAATCAGAATTGGTGAAAATGGTCACTTGCCTGCAGTGACAATTTTAAAAGCAGAGAGAGCATAACACTGAGGTTCTGGTTAGCAGAGCCTCAGTGATACAGTTAGGCACCACACAGGTAACACATATAGGCCACAAACTATGAGCACTAGGGTCCTGGCTAGCAGGATCCCAGTGACACATATTAAACACACTGACATATACTCACAAACAGGCCAAAAGTGGGGGTAACAAGGCTAGAAAGAGGCTACCTTCCTACACCCCTCCTGATAGATGCTTACCTAGTTAGGTGGCCAATCCTCCTCTGAGGGCTATTTAGTGTCTCTCCTGTGGGTTTCTCTTCAGATAATGAATGCAAGAGGTCACCAGAGTTCCTCTGCATCTCTCTCTTCGACTTCTGCCAAGGATCGACCGCTGACTGCTCCAGGATGCCTGCAAAACTGCAAAAAAGTAGAAAGTCGACTTTCAGCAACATTGTAGCGCCTAATCCTGCCGGCTTTCTCAACTGTTTCCTGGTGGTGCATGCTCTAAGGGCTGTCTCCCTTCACCCTGCACTGTAAGCCAAGAAGAAATCTCCTGTGGGTCGACTGAATCTTCCATCGCTGAGTTGACCACCGGCTTCGTGGGACCCTCCTTTGTAGTGTTGAGACGACCGCTTTACTCAGATTTCTTGAACACCTGTTGAAGTGTTTCTGCGGGTGCTGCCTGCTTCTGCGTGGGTTCTCTGTGCTGCTGAGTGCCCCCTCTGTCACCTCCTCCAAGGGGCGACCTCCTGGCCCTTCCTGGGCCCGGGCAGCACCCATTTTCTTCAGCTGCGACCTTTGCAGCTAGCAAGGCTTGTTTGCGGTCTTTTTGCGTGGAAACAACTCTGCATCCTCCAGCACGCCATGAGACATCTTCTGTGCAAAGGAGAAGTTCCTGGCATCTTCTGTTGTTGCAGAATCTTCAGCTTCTTCCACCCGGAGGCAGCCCTTTTGCAACTTCATCCGGGGTTTAGTGGGCTCCTGCCCCTCCCTGGACACTTTCGTGACTCTTGGACTTGGTCCCCTTCCTTTACAGGTCCTCAGATCCAGGAATCCATCTTCAGTGCTTTGCAGTCAGTTGTTGTCCTTGCAGAATCTCCTATCACGACTTTAGTATGTTACTGGGGTAGTAGGGTAACTTTACTCCTACTTTCCAGGGTCTTGGGGTGGGGTATCTTGGACACCCTTAGTGTTTTCTTACACTCCCAGAGACCCTCTACACACTACACTAGGCTTGGGGTCCATTTGTGGTTCGCATTCCACTTTTAGAGTATATGGTTTGTATTGCCCCTAGGCCTATTGCATCCTATTGTATTCTACAGTGCTTGCACTACTTTTCTAACTGTTTACTTACCTGATTCTGGTTTGTGTGTATATTTTGTGTATTTTACTTACCTCCTAAGGGAGTAAATCCTCTGAGATATTTTTGGCACATTGTCACTAAAATAAAGTACCTTTATTTTTAGTAACTCTGAGTATTGTGTTTCTTATGATATAGTGCTACATGATGTAAGTGGTATAGTAGGAGCTTTGCATGTATCCTAGTTCAGCCTAAGCCGCTCTGCTATAGCTACCTCTATCAGCCTAAGCTGCTAGAACACTACTAATAAGGGACAACTGGACCTGGCACAAGGTGTAAGTACTATCAGGTACCCACTATAAGCCAGGCCAGCCTCCTACATTGGTGGTGCAGCAGTATGATAAGTACTTTAAACCGCTTTACCACTTTGTCATTTGTGCTTTTCATAAGAAAAACATATACCAAATACTTCAGAATATACATAGTTAACCTAAACAGTTTTTCTCTTTTCTTTAAAAGTTTCTAAACTTTTTTCTCTCTGTCCTAAACCCTTTCTAGCAACCATGTCTGCAGTAGAACTTACTCGCACAGTTGTCCATGCAACCTTTGGTAGTTTAAACTTTAAAAGTTTGAGGGGTCTCTGCATTGAAAGAGGTTTAGGTATTGGTAAGAATCCTACAAAAGATCTTCTCCTTAGCCTTCTCCTAGTAAGTGACCAGAACCAGTCTGGCCCATCCCAGGATCAGGAGGTAGAGGAGGGGGGTACCCAGCAAGACTCGGAGTAGTTCCATGAGGATGCTGGGGAGAATTCTTCCAAGGACCTCCCAGCTAACAGGTCATCTAGTGAAACTGGTAGTGAGAGGGGGTCACACATTAGTAGGGCACCTTTCACCCCTAAAGGCCAGGTTACTAGAGTCCAGCCAGTTAGAGACAGGTCACACTCTGCCAATTCCCACATTTCTTCTGTGTCTCAGAATTCCCAAGCCTCCCTCCCTGAGGATAACTTAATGGAAAGGGAACTCAGAAAGCTGAGGTTGGAAGAGGCCAGGCTGAAGCTAAGACAGCAGCAGCTGGCCTTAGACAGGGAATCTCTAAATGTAGAGAGGGAAAGGCAGAGGTTGGGGTTAGTTCATCGTGGTGGCAGCAGCAGTGTTTTTTATAGCAATCCTGTGAGAGAACAAGATTCCAGAAATCTGCATAAGATAGTCGCCCCTTACAAGGAGGGGGATGATATTAACAAGTGGTTTGTTGCACTTGAGAGGGCTTGTATAGTACAGTTGGTCCCTCAAAGGCAGTGGGCTACTATCTTGTGCCTATATCTCACTGGTAAGGGTAGGGTTAGGCTCTCCCTGATCTCTTTTCCACCACTGAAGCTGATGGCTTAGTGGAGGGAGTGGTACTTGCAGTTTGCCTTACTGCTGAGCAGAAGGACAACTGCATAAATCTCCTAGGCCAGTTTTCTGACCTCTTCTCACTGATACCAGGTACAACTACCTGGTGTGAGCACACAACCAATACTGGAGACAGTTTACCTGTCAAAAGTAAGATTTATAGGCAGCCTGACTATGTCAGGGATTGCATAAAACAAGTGGTACAGAAAATGCTGGACTTATAAGTGATTGAGCCTTCAGAAAGCCCATGGGCTAGCCCGGTGGTGCTTGTCCCAAAACCTCACAGTAAAGATGGTAGAAGAGAAATTAGGTTTTTTGTTGACTACAGAGGTCTCAATCAAGTAAACAAGACTGATGCTCACCCTATACCCAGGGCAGATGAGCTAGTAGATACACTGGCTTCTGAAAGCGCTTTTGATTTAACTGCAGGTTATTGGCAGTTTAAGTTATCAGAAGATGCTAAACCTAAAACTGCATTTTCCACCATTGGAGGGCACTATCAGTTCACTGTGATGCCCTTTGGTTTGAAAAATGCACCTGCCACTTTTCAAAGGTTGGTGAACACAGTTCTGCAAGGTTTGGAAGCTTTTAGTGCAGCATATCTAGATGACATAGCTGTCTTTAGCTCCACCTGGGATGAGCACCTGGTCCACCTGTGGAAAGTTTGGAGGCCCTGCAAAAGGCAGTCCTCACTATCAAGGCCTCAAAGTGCCAGATAGGGCAGGGGAAAGTGGTTTATCTGGGCCACCTGGTGGGTGGGTAACAGATTGCACCACTGCAGGGGAAGATCCAGACCATTATGGAATGGGCTACCCCTACAACTCAAACCCAGGTGAGAGCCTTCCTAGGCCTCACAGTGTACTATAGGAGGTACATCAAGAATTATGGCTCCATTGCAGCTCCCCTTAATGACCTCACTAGTAAGAAGATGCCTAAAAATATATTGTGGACAGCTAGCTGTCAAAAAGCTTTCGATGAGCTCAAACAGGCCATGCGCTCTGCACCTGTCCTAAAAAGCCCTTGCTACTCCAAAAAGTTCATAGTCCAGACTGATGCTTCTGAATTGGGGGTAGGGGCAGTGCTATCACAGCTTAACACTGATGGCCATGATCAACCTGTTGCTTTTATCAGCAGAAGGTTGACCCCTAGAGAAAAGCGTTGGTCTGCCCTAGAGAGGGAGACCTTTGCTGTGGTCTGAGCACTGAAAAAGTTTAGACCATACCTGTTTGGTACTCACTTTATTGTTCAGACAGACCACAAACCTCTATTATGGCTTAAACAAATGAAAGGTAAAAATTCTAAATTGTTGAGGTGGCCCTTCTCCCTACAGGGAATGGACTAAACAGTGGAACATAGACCTGGGAGTACCCACTCCACTGCAGATGGACTCTCCAGATATTTCCGCTTAGACAATGAAGACTCATCTGGGCAACGTTAGCCTTATTGTCCCTCGTTTGGGGTGGGGTGGGGTTTGTGTAGGAAAGTACCATCCTGCCTGGCATGTTACCCCCATTTTTACTTGTGTGTCAGTTTGTTTTTGCCTGTCTCGCTGGGATCCTGCTATCCAGGACCCCAGTGCTCATAGTTTGTGGCCTAAATGTGTTTCCTGTGTGGTGCCTAACTGTTTCACTGAGGCTCTGAGAACCAGAACCTCAGTGCTTATGCTCTCTCTGCTTTTAAAATTGTCACTGCAGGCTAGTGACCATTTTCACCAATTCTGATTGGCACACTGGAACACCCTTATAATTCCCTAGTATATGGTACCTAGGTACCCAGGGTATTGGGGTTGCAGGAGATCCCTGTGGGCTGCAGTTTTTCTTTTGCCACCCATAGGGAGCTCAGACAATTCTTACACAGGACTGCCACTGCAGCCTGAGTGAAAAAACATCCACGTTATTTCACAGCCATTTTACACTGCACTTAAGTAACGTATAAGTCACCTATATGTCTAACCCTCACCTAGTGAAGGTTAGGTGCAAAGTTACTAAGTGTGAGGGCACCCTGGCACTAGCCAAGGTGCCCCCACATAGTTCAGGGAAATTTCCCCGGACTTTGTGAGTGCGGTGACACCATTACACGCGTACACTACATATAGGTCAATACCTATATGCATCTTCACAATGGTAACTCCGAATATGGCCATGTAACATGTGTAAGACCATGGAATTGTCCCCCATGCCAAATCTGGTATTGGGGTGCCAATCCCTTGCATTCCCGGGGCTCCAGCATGGACCCCGGGTACTGCCAAACTAGGTCTCTGGGGTTTTCACTGCAGCTACCACTGCTGCCAACCCACAGATAGGCTTCTGCCCCCCTGGGGTGTGCAGCCCAGTCCCAGGAAGGCAGAACAAAGGATTTCTTCTGAGAGAGGGTGTTACACCCTCTCCCTTTGGAAATAGGTGTGAAGGGCTGGGGAGGAGTAGCCTCCCCCAGCCTCTGGAAATGCTTTGAAGGGAACAGATGGGTCCCTCCTTGCATAAGCCAGTCTGCACCGGTTCAGGAATCTCCCAGCCCCTGCTCTGGCACGAAACTGGACAAAGGAAATGGGAATTACCACTCCCCTGTCCATCACCACCCCAGGGGTGGTGCCCAGAGCTCCTCCAGTGTGTCCCAGACCTCTGCCTTCTTGAATGCAGAGGTTTGAGGACACAATGGAGGCCTCTGAGTGGCCAGTGCCAGCAGGTGACGTCAGAGACCCCTCCTGATGGGTGCTCACCTGGTTAGGTGGCCAATCCTCCTCTGAGGGCTATTTAGGGTCTCTCCTGTGGGTTTCTCTTCAGATAACGAATGCAAGAGCTCACCAGAGTTTGTCTGCATCTCTCTCTTCAACTTCTGCCAAGGATCGACCGCTGACTGCTCCAAAACGCCTGCAAAACCGCAACAAAGTAGCAAGACAACTACCAGCAACATTGTAGCGTCTAATCCTGCCGGCTTTCTCAACTGTTTCCTGGTGGTGCATGCTCTGAGGGCTGTCTGCCTTCACCCTGCACTGGAAGCCAAAAAGAAATCTCCCGTGGGTCGACGGAATCTTCCCCCTGCTAACGCAGGCACCAAACTTCTGCATCACCGGCCCTCTAGGTCCCCTCTTATCTTGATGAACAAGGTCCCTGGAACACAGGATCTGGATCCAAGTGACCCCGACAGTCCAGAGGTCCTTCTGTCCAAATTTGGTGGAGGTAAGTCCTTGCCTCCCCACGCCAGACAGTAATCCTGTGTACTGCGTGAACTGCAGCTGCTAGGGCTTCTGTGCACTTTTGCAAGGAATCCTTTGTGCACAGCATAGCCCAGGTCCCCAGCACTCCATCCTGCATTGCTCAACTCGCTATGTTGACCACCAGCTTCGTGGGACCCTCCTTTGTAGTGTTGAGATGTCCGCCGTGCTCAGATTTCTTGAACGCCTGTTCAAGTGCTTCTGCGGGTGCTGCCTGCTTCTGCGTGGGCTCTCTGTGCTGCTAAGTGCCCCCTCTGTCTCCTCCAAGGGGCGACCTCCTGGTCCTTCCTGGGCCTGGGCAGCACCCATTTTCTTCAACCGCAAACTTTGCAGCTAGCAAGGCTTGTTTGCGGCCTTTCCGCGTGGAAACAACTCTGCATCCTCCAGCACGCCGTGAGACATCTTCTGTGCAAAGGAGAAGTTCCTGGCATTTTCCGTTGTTGCAGAATCTTCAGCTTCTTTCACCTGGATGCAGCCCTTTTGCACCTTCATCTGGGGTTTAGTGACTCTTGGACTTGGTCCCCTTCCTTTACAGGTCCTCAGGTCCAGGAATCTGTCTTCAGTGCTTTGCAGTCAGTTGTTTTCCTTGCAGAATCTCCTATCACGACTTTAGTGTGTTTCTGGGGTAGTAGGGT
Organism: Pleurodeles waltl; assembly: GCF_031143425.1. Taxonomy (NCBI): domain Eukaryota; kingdom Metazoa; phylum Chordata; class Amphibia; order Caudata; family Salamandridae; genus Pleurodeles; species Pleurodeles waltl. The sequence continues at coordinate 379,783,847 of NC_090445.1, forward strand.
AACTCCAGGGTCTTGGGGTGGGGTATCTTGGACACCCTTAGTGTTTTCTTACACTCCCAGCGACCCTCTACACACTACACTAGGCCTGGGGTCCATTTGTGGCTCGCATTCCACTTTTAGAGTATATGGTTTGTGTTGCCCCTAGGCCTATTGCATCCTATTGTATTCTACAGTGTTGGCACTACTTTTCTAACTGTTTATTTACCTGATTTTGGTCTGTGTGTATATTATGTGTATTTTACTTACCTCCTAAGGGAGTATATCCTCTGAGCTATATTTTTGGCACATTGTCACTAAAATAAAGTACCTTTATTTTTAGTAACTCTGAGTATTGTCTTTCTTATGATATAGTACCTATATGATATAAGTGGTATAGTAGGAGCTTTGCATGTCTCCTAGTTCAGCCTAAGCTGCTCTGCTATATCTACCTCTATCAGCCTGAGCTGCTAGAACACTACTAATAAGGGATAACTGGACCTAGCACTAGGTGAAAGTACCATCAGGTACACACTATAAACCAGGCCAGCCTCCTACAACCACCCTCATTTGATTACAAATTGTCCTTTTGGGAGGTGGTGGTTCAACGGGCTGGGGGGGTGGAGGGAACAGATGGGCATTGGACTTCAAGCTGTGCCTTGGGAAGGAGGCAGTCCCCAGAGCTCTAGGGTGGAGCCAGGTGCCCCCCTTCAAAATTGTAGTGCCCCAGAACTTGGTGCATTCAGGGGCTCCAGTGAAACAAGTAAGGGAGCCCACCCTATTTTTTTTACTTTTTTTTGGCAGATCCGCGAAACCGCTGCGACTCCCGCCAATAATTTGAAAGAAAAAATATCTCTGGGACTCCAGCATCAGAGTTAAGGGGTCAGGGTGTCCCCTTTTCTTTTGTTAATCTTCTTTTTTTTTTTGAAGCCGAGTCCTAGCATGGCTGCCAACACTTCCTGGTTGAATCCGATCTCAACACAAGATCAGAAGGGTTCGCGGAGCCTTCATGTCCTTATATACAAATTTGTTTTTTCTTTAATTACTCAAAGCTACTGGATGGATTTACACCAAATAGCAAAAACGGTGCTTTGTGAACTAAGAACTACCTTTGTGCCCAATTTGGTCTAATTATGTGCAGTTGTTCAGGTGCTATTCCTGTTCAAAATCCCTATGGAAAAATGCATGGGGAAAAAGTGTTTTGGGGCCCCTTTTCTTTTTCTCGGTCCCCAGGTGGTGGATCACTCCGAAACTTTCCAGACAGATGTTGAAGTGAGTCTTATATTTTTTATGAAGATTCATCAAACAGCACCAATGTTATTAGCAAAACAAAAACACTTTTTCTAAAGAAACTAGGCCTGTGTGTAGAACTCCGCCAACGGAGTTTGTGCAGTTCGGACACTCCACTCTACGCAAGTAGGGCGGGGATCCTGAATTCCACTCTCTGGAGATATTTTGTGAGCCTGGGTTTTGGTATTCTCTCTTGTTGCTTCCAGCCATGCCAGCAGCCAAAACAGGCTGCTCACAAGTGCGAACCCACTTCTGAAGTCGATTTTCTACTCCAAAGCCATTAACTCTAGTCAAAAAGAACTTTTTGACTAGATTTCTTCTCCATTGGACCCTGCAATTTGTTTTTCGGATTGCGAAGCCTTATTTGTTTTTCAAACAGGAAGGAAGTGTGTCAGAGACTCCAACTTCCTGTTCTTGTCCAGTGCTTTCTCCATCCCCTGGTCACTTTTCACTTGGACTTCATGTGGAAGGATCACTCTCTTGGTCTCCTGGATATATACGCTTGAATTTAAGGACTTTGTTTTTACAAAATCATCACACAACTAAGTTTTCAAACTATATTGAATAATGCTGTTTTTTGTTTGCTTGGAAATGCACCAATATTTATTTGTACTTTAATTTGATTTAAAAATGTATAGTGGTGGTGGGTAGCCTAGACGTTAAGTATGGGCCTAGTTATTCTTTATTTTGCATTTGATTGATTTTTCACCTTCTGTAAAGGAAAATTGTTGCACAGCTCAGCACCGTTTCTGCATGTTTCAGTTTGCAATATTATTTTAGCCTGTGTCGTAAATTTCCAAAGGGCCATTAAGCCAGTCGGCCCAGGCCAGTACTAGTAGTCATCAGTGCATGAAATAAATGTTTCAGTGCTATAAGTTTTTAAAAATTTGTTTAGGGCAGGGATGGTATTGGATTAATTTAAATTTAAAATGTTGGCTATTGTTTGCATTTCATTTTTTTGCAAAAAAGTGTATATATTGTGCGGTAATACTATTTTAAGGCATAGAAGGAGATAGTTTGACCATGTGGCTGGCTGGCAGCCTTTCTGTCCATCCAGCCAGTACCTTTGCCATAGGCTTTTATGTGTTCTTTGTTTTCCATGCCTCCTTGCTCCTTGTTGTTTGACCATGTGGCTGGCTGGCAGCCATTTTGTTAATGCAGCCAGTGTCCCTTTGCCATAGGCTTGCATGTGTTCTTTTTTGCCATGCCTACTTGCTCCTTGTTGTTGTTTGACCATGTGGCTTGCAGGCCTTTTTGTCCATGCAGCAAGTGTCCCTTTGCCATAGGCTTGCATGTGTTCTTTGTTGTCCGTGCTTCTTCCTTGTTGTTGTTTGACCATGAGGCTGGCAGCTATTTTGTGCATGCAGCCAGTGTCCCTCCCTTTGCCTTAGGCTTGCATGTGTTCTTTTTTGCCATGCCTCCTTGCTCCTTGTTATTTGACCATGTGGCTGGCAGCCATTTTGTGCATGCAACCAGTGTCCCTTTGCTATAGGCTTGCATGTGTTCTTTGTTTGCCATGCCTCCTTGCTCCTTGTTGTTGTTGTTTGACTACGTGGCTGGCTATCAGCCGTTTTGTGCTTACACCGTGCAGCTGTGTGTCTTTGAGTTGACATATGCTTACTTACAAACATTTTTAGTTATTGATCATTTGTTTTTAAAGTTTCTATTTTCATTTCTTTTCATTTTATTCTTTACATTTTATTTTTAATTGTAATTTAATTTTTATGCCATTTTTATTCTTTTTTTAATTGACTTTTTTATTTTGATGTTCATATTTTAGTTTGATTTTTAACTTTTCATTTTTAAAATCTTTTTAATGTTAATTTTTATATATTTTTTATTTTTTTTAACTTTTGTATTTTTACATTTTTTTATTTTTATATTTTAACTTGTTTTAATTTTTTTTTTATTTCATTCTGTATTTTGCCTTGATCCATCCATCCATTTCAAAACAGAGGGGTGGGTGCTGCCAACCACTATGGGCATGTTTATGCCACGCACCCCAACTGAAGTGGGTAACAGTCTTTCAGCACCCCCTGCAAACTAAAGCATCTCATCCCAATGGGGGTGCAAAGGAGAAAATGGAGGTGCAAAGGAGGTACCATTTTTATCGAAAGACTTGGAGGAATGCTGTGTGGAGGGACGTTTGTGGCTCCCTTCAGATTCCACAACTTTGCAGCACCTAAATGTGCAGAAAAAGTATTTTTTAGCCAATTTATGAGGTTTACAAATGATTCTGGGTGAGATCTTGTAGGAGGCTGGACTGGCTTGTAGTGAGTACCAAGGGGTACTTGCACCTTGCACCAGGCCCAGTTATCCCTTATTAGTGTATAGGGTGTCTAGCAGCTTAGGCTGATAGATAATGGTAGCTTAGCAGAGCAGCTTAGGCTGAACTAGGAGACGTGTGAAGCTACTACAGTACCACAAGTGTCACTTGCACAATATCATAAGAAAACACAATACACAGTTATACTAAAAATAAAGGTACTTTATTTTTATGACAATATGCCAAAGTATCTTAGAGTGTACCCTCAGTGAGAGGATAGGAAATATACACAAGATATATGTACACAATACCAAAAATATGCAGTATAGTCTTAGAAAACAGTGCAAACCATGTATAGTTACAATAGGATGCAATGGGGACACATAGGGATAGGGGCAACACAAACCATATACTCCAAAAGTGGAATGCGAACCACGAATGGACCCCAAACCTATGTGACCTTGTAGAGGGTCGCTGGGACTATTAGAAAATAGTGAGAGTTAGAAAATTAGCCCTCCCCAAGACCCTGAAAAGTGAGTGCAAAGTGCACTAAAGTTCCCCAAAAGACAAAGAAGTCGTGATAGAGGAATAATGCAGGAAAGACACAAACCAACAATGCAACAACTGTGGATTTCCAATCTAGGGTACCTGTGGAACAAGGGGACCAAGTCCAAAAGTCACAAGCAAGTCGGAGATGGGCATATGCCCAGGAAATGCCAGCTGTGGATGCAAAGAAGCTTCTACTGGACAGAAGAAGCTGAGGTTTCTGCAAGAACGAAAAGGGCTAGAGACTTTCCCTTTGGTGGACGGATCCCACTCGCCGTGGAGAGTTGTGCAGAAGTGTTTTCCCGCCGAAAGAACGCCAACAAGCCTTGCTAGCTGCAAATCGTGCGGTTAGCGTTTTTGGACGCTGCTGTGGCCCAGGAGGGACCAGGAGGTCGCAAATTGGATCAGGAGGTAGAGGGGACGTCGAGCAAGACAAGGAGCCCTCTCAGCAGCAGGTAGCACCCGGAGAAGTGCCAGAAACAGGCACTACGAGGATGTGTGAAACAGTGCTCACCCGAAGTTACACAAAGGAGTCCCACGTCGCCGGAGACCAACTTAGAAAGTCGTGCAATACAGGTTAGAGTGCCGTAGACCCAGGCTTGGCTGTGCACAAAGGATTTCCGCCGGAAGTGCACAGGGGCCGGAGTAGCTGCAAAAGTCGTGGTTCCCAGCAATGCAGTCTAGCGAGGTGAGGCAAGGACTTACCTCCACCAAACTTGGACTGAAGAGTCACTGGACTGTGGGGGTCACTTGGACAGAGTTGCTGGATTCGAGGGACCTCGCTCGTCGTGCTGAGAGGAGACCCAAGGGACCGGTAATGCAGCTTTTTGGTGCCTGCGGTTGCAGGGGGAAGATTCCGTCGACCCACGGGAGATTTCTTCGGAGCTTCTAGTGCAGAGAGGAGGCAGACTACCCCCACAGCATGCACCACCAGGAAAACAGTCGAGAAGGCGGCAGGATCAGCGTTACAGAGTTGCAGTAGTCGTCTTTGCTACTTTGTTGCAGTGTTGCAGGCTTCCAGCGCGGTCAGCAGTCGATTCCTTGGCAGAAGGCGAAGAGAGAGATGCAGAGGAACTCTGATGAGCTCTTGCATTCGTTATCTAAAGTTTCCCCAGAGACAGAGACCCTAAATAGCCAGAAAAGAGGGTTTGGCTACCTATGAGAGAGGATAGGCTACTAACACCTGAAGGAGCCTATCAGAAGGAGTCTCTGACGTCACCTGGTGGCACTGGCCACTCAGAGCAGTCCAGTGTGCCAGCAGCACCTCTGTTTCCAAGATGGCAGAGGTCTGGAGCACACTGGAGGAGCTCTGGGCACCTCCCAGGGGAGGTGCAGGTCAGGGGAGTGGTCACTCCCCTTTCCTTTGTCCAGTTTCGCACCAGAGCAGGGGCTAAGGGGTCCCTGAACCGGTGTAGACTGGCTTATGCAGAATTGGGCACATCTGTGCCCAAGAAAGCATTTCCAGAGGCTGGGGGAGGCTACTCCTCCCCTGCCTTCACACCATTTTCCAAAGGGAGAGGGTGTAACACCCTCTCTCAGAGGAAGTCCTTTGTTCTGCCATCCTGGGACAAGCCTGGCTTGACCCCAGGGGGGCAGAAACCTGTCTGAGGGGTTGGCAGCAGCAGCAGCTGCAGTGAAACCCCAGAAAAGGCAGTTTGGCAGTACCAGGGTCTGTGCTACAGACCACTGGGATCATCGAATTGTGCCAACAATGCCAGGATGGCATAGAGGGGGCAATTCCATGATCTTAGACATGTTACATGGCCATATTCGGAGTTACCATTGTGAAGCTACATATAGGTATTGACCTATATGTAGTGCACCCGTGTAATGGTGACCCCGCACTCACAAAGTTCAGGGAATTGGCTCTGAACAATGTGGGGGCACCTTGGCTAGTGCCAGGGTGCCCTCACACTAAGTAACTTTGCACCTAACCTTTACCAGGTAAAGGTTAGACATATAGGTGACTTATAAGTTACTTAAGTGCAGTGTAAAATGGCTGTGAAATAACGTGGACGTTATTTCACTCAGGCTGCAGTGGCAGGCCTGTGTAAGAATTGTCAGAGCTCCCTATGGGTGGCAAAAGAAATGCTGCAGCCCATAGGGATCTCCTGGAACCCCAATACCCTGGGTACCTCAGTACCATATACTAGGGAATTATAAGGGTGTTCCAGAAAGCCAATGTAAATTGGTAAAATTGGTCACTAGCCTGTTAGTGACAATTTGAAAGAAATGAGAGAGCATAACCACTGAGGTTCTGATTAGCAGAGCCTCAGTGTGACAGTTAGGCACCACACAGGGAACACATACATATAGGCCACAAACTTATGAGCACTGGGATCCTGACTAGTAGGGTCCCAGTGACACATAACAAACATACTGAAAACATAGGGTTTTCACTATGAGCACTGGGCCCTGGCTAGCAGGATCCCAGTGAGACAGTGAAAACACCCTGACATACACTCACAAACAGGCCAAAAGTGGGGGTAACAAGGCTAGAAAGAGGCTTCTTTCTCACAGATCTCCATAATTCACCCCATGCTGGATTCCCTTAGAGTTTAGTTTCCAAAGATGTGTAGGTTTGCTATGTTTCCCTAGGTGCTGGCTGAGCTAGAGGCCAAAATCCACAGCTAGGTACTTTGCAAAAAACATATCCATTTTCATTGGAAAAATGTGATGTGTCCACGTTGTGTTTTGGTGCATTTCCTGTTGTGGGCACCAGGCCTACCCACTCAGATGAGTTACCATTTTTTGGAGAGACTTGGGGGAACATGGAATAGAAGAACAAGCGTTATTGCCAATTGTCTTTCCCTACATTTTTGCATTCCAAATGTAAGACAGTGTGTAAGAAAGCATTTTGAGAAATGCTCTGTAATTCACATGTTAGTATGGGGAACCCCGAATTCAGAGATGTGCAAATAACCACTGCTTCTAAACTCCATATCTTGTACCCATTTCGGAAATACATAGATTTCCTTGATACCTATTTTTCATTCTTTATATTTTACCAAATAAATTGCTGTATACCCGGTATACAATGAAAACCAAACCCATTGCAAGGTGCAGCTCATTTATTGGCTCTGGGTACCTTGGGTTCTTGATGAACCTACAAGCCCTATATACCCCTGCAACCAGAAGGGCAGCAGCAGACATAACGGTATATTGCTATAAAAAATCTGCCATAGATGGAAAAAGTTAAAGAAGAAAACTTAGAAATGTCTGTTTTTTTTCAACTCATTTTCAATAATTATTTATTTCAACTGTTACTTTCTATAGGAAAACCTTGAAGGATCTACACAAATAGGACCTCCTACTGAATTCAGAATGTTGTCTACATTTCAGAAATGTTTAGCTTTCCAGAATCCACCACTGAATCTCACCCAATTCTGTCACCAACTGGAAGGAGGCTGAAAGCACAAAAAATAGTAAAAATGGGATATGTCCCAGTAAAATGGCAAAACTGTTTCGAAAATGTGGTTTCCTGTTTCAAGTCTACCTGTTTCTGAAAGCTGGGAAAAATGTGATTTTAATACCGCAAACCCTTTATTGATGCCATTCTCAGGAAAAAAAACACATGCTTTCTTCTGCAGGACTTTTTCTCATTTTCCCCCAAAATCCAAATTTTAGCTGTATTTTGGCTAATTTCTTGGTCTCCTTCAGGGGAACCCACACATCCCCAGTATGTTGGAAAAAGGGGTGCACAATTGGCGTGGATAGCTTATATGTAAAAAAAAAAAAGTTAGGAGAGCCTAAGTGTGAACTTCCCCAAATAGCCAAAAAAAGGCTTGGCACAGGAGGGGGAAAAGGCCTGGCAGCGAAGAGGTTAAACAAATGGCTCAACATGGTTGCGGTGGTAAAGGTGAGGAGAGCCAGGAAACATCAGCTACACCTGGTCAAATCACAGTGGAAGGTGAGGAAGAAGAGAGTGACATCATCCTCACGCAAAGCAGCCCTGTCCCCAGCAGTGCGTCAGAATCACCCACCTCAGTGACCTCACAATGGCACAGGAAGACTCAGAGTCAGATAGAGGTAGCATACAGTGACTACAGCACCACGACACGCATTGAATCTACCACCACCTACAGATGAAAAGTCGCCTGCATCAGTGGCCTCACAAAAGAAAAAATCCAGGCTACAATTATGGGCATGTTTAGGCAGACTGGGTCATTTGAATGCAACCACCCAACAGCACGTTTGTACAATGGCAAGCTGTCAAAAATGAGAACACTTACTAGTCCAACTTTACTCACTAGACTCGCCCACCATCACAAATTATTTCCAACAAATTGGTTTGCTGGCCAGTAAGGCAAGTAAAGAAACTTGACTTACTCTACGGCAGAGTAAGGCAGATGGATTAGGCAGGTAGGTAGAGCTTTTGTTATAGAAGAATAGAGGGGCATTACAGATCTACAAAAGAAGAACCAATTATTCAATCGTCCTTTCATTCTTCCCCTATATACAGACCATGATTTAAGCTTTACATTCTCTCATCCAGTCTTCCACCCAAATTCACAATCCTTTATCTATCCATTCAGTACCCACAATATCCACCCTTCCTTTCAATCATCCTTTCACCCATCCACCTATTTACTCAATACCGATACTCACCCATGAACCCTTTTTCATCCATCCACGCACCCTTTCCTTTCACTCTTTTCACCCATCCTTTTGCTTTAACCTTCTTTTGTTTCCCGTTTCCATCAGGCTATCATTTTTAGCATAAATTATGTGTGCTTTTGCTGAGTTGCAGATAGAAGAGGCCATAAGTAACCCAACCACCGCCTTAACTGTAATGTAGGGGGGCTTATGAATCTGATCATGAAAACACCCTTGTAGCTAGTAACAGTAATTTTCATTAAGCAAGCAATTTGACTTACCAGCGCCCATCCCTGCCGCTGTGTCTCCCCCTGCACCATATGTTCCTGCAGTGGTGAAACTTGAGCTGGCTCATCCTAATCTCCTGGTGGTTGATGTGGCTATAAAAAAACACAGTGCACAGTTTTTTGATGCCAGATCTCATTCTTAATTTTTAAAATAAAACAATTCAACCACAATTGCTGCAGTTCAGTTAGGACCGCAATATCTTCTCTCAAAAATATCACTCTGGGCATTTTGTTGGAATGTTAGAAAACCAGGCAGACAAGCCAACCAAAAGCTTCGCGTAATAGAGGTTCAGACAAGCCAACCAAAAGCTTCACGTAATAGAGGGGCAAAGCTATAGCCTATGATTAAAGAGTAACAAAGAGATGGAGTACAAAATGGTCAATGAAAGACAGAAAAAAAGATAACGCAGGGATAACAGGAATTAATTAAACAAAACTTGGATAGGAGAGTTGGAAAAAAGGGACCTGCCAGTGCAGTGCCCTTCTTCTTGCGCTTTGGTGCTGATGCAAGATGAGAAAGAAGATTAAAAAATACGTTAGTGGTACTGTTCATCTCCCCAAATATATTATATAACAGCCAAATGCAATAACATTGTACTTAAATCAGATTGCCTATGGTACTACACTAGAATGATCAACTATCGGTGAGTTGGCTGTACTCCTATATCCCTATTGCAGATTTCCTTATGAAAATCTGCATTTAGAACTAATACATTGCAGTAAATGATCATTTTATTCTCATTTTTAAAGCTACTTGATGGACCAGTGTGGTCTCCCTTTTTTGCAATGCATGCATACTTGCATCAATGTGAAATTGCTTGGGACTGTTCGTGCTACATAGGGTAACAGAGAAGGCTAACTCACTGATATCACTAGTTCACTATGGAGTTAGGAGGAGGACAGAGGAGTCTGCCTTGCAAGGGCTTCCTAAATAGTCAGCCAAAGTGAGTGCCTACCTAAATATCAATGATGTAGCACCAAGCACCTGGCTAGCTCTAACTTGATCACATGATAAATAAAAATCTAACATAAACTAAATGTAACTCACCTCTGATTGGAAGCCACATGCTATTCGGACAAAAAGTTAGCATTGTAGAACACAAGCACAATAAAAATATAATACTCACCAAGACCCAGGATCTCCATGCCTAGCAAGTTGAGCAGGTCCTGTTCAGAGTCGATTATATCTGCCCAGCGGTGCATCAGCTGCTGGGTGGTGTGCTTTACCTGGGTGGCAGCCCTGACTAACTGGCACACTCTAGCCTAGCGCTGCTGATGCCCCTGCAGGGGTAACAGGTCCCAGGCATGCCTCCTGCTGCCAGCATGGAGGGGAGGTGACGCAAAACATAACAAAAATGAGTATTTCCACCTCCTCCTCGCTGAAAATCAGGTGAGGTTGCACCCCTTGACGGCGGCAAGGCAGGCGGACGCTGTTGCCCCTCTTCTGCTCTGTCATGGTGCTGGATGGGTAGGGTAGGAGAAAAAAAAAGAAACAGGAGAAAAATAAAGAGCAAAGGGAAAAATAAACAAAAATACAAAAAGTGACAAAAAAATTTAAACAATAAAAATGAGACACAAAAAGAAACACTAATACAGTAAATAATAAAGTAGGGGTAGATGAAGTATGGGACAGAGGATTGCAAAGGTTAATGTCAGATAGAAGCATCATAAACAGAGTGAAAAACAAGATGGCCGCGCCCTTGCGAACTGCGTGGTACCATTTGCGCGAGATTTTGAACGCTAGTACACACTTTGCATTGCGTGTGAAGTCAAACGCAACGCGAACGGGTGCAATGCAGAACTCTGCCCGAAGCGCAGCAGAGTTTTTTTTAACCTCTTGACGGAGTTCTACGTAGTGTGACTCTGCGCACTCCTCCCAGGCCTAATAGAAACTAGGTCCTAACTATAACAACCTTGTGGTGACCGCCACTAGGTAATTTTATATAAAGTGCAGTTAGTCAGCCACACCCCTGACCTACCAGACACAGGGTAGGCTCAAAACAGCAAGACCTCCATTTTCTGTGGGTTGCATTGGAAAGCTGGCCTTAAGCAATCCCATTACTGCTACTATGCAGGCTGCAAATTTTGACCCAGGTTCAGATGCATTGTTGTAGTTGAGCTGAAACGGGTTGTGGTCTGTATAAGAGACCACTTGGATAGAGAATGATTTAATTTGATATGTCAGCGACGTCTTGTAAATATTAAAATGCATTAAATGGCTTTAGCAGGCACAGTAGACCTCACTGCTGGATTGAGCAAAGAACAACTCAACAACCCAAGGGATAAAGTTCTGGCACTCCTTAAGGAGATCAAACAGCCTTAATGGCGGCCCACGGAACTTTCAAGGTTGAAACCGCCAAGCCTTTCTGAAGTCCATCCTGCAAAAATTTAAGGACCCAGGGAGACGGACATGTAATATGATTCAGAGACCTGTCCCTGATTCATTTAAAAAAGGAGGCCCAATGGTGATTGTAAGACTTTCCGATAGATAACTTCCAGGCCCTGCTATCTTAAATGCACCTTTCAAGAGCCATATCGTCAGACACATCCGCTTGCACATGGCTGGGGAAAGAAGGGTAGCACGGAGGGGTCAAGGATCAAAGGGGATGACCCAGGCCTGTGCTGCCGCTATCAACCTAAACAGGGAAAACCAACCCTTTCAAGGCCAAAATGAGAAACACTGCCTCCCTTTCAACCTGGCCACGAGTTCGGAAATAAGAGGAAAGGGAAGAAAGGCATACAGGAGCAGGGAGGTCCCATTGTGGGACAGAACATCAATTACCCAGCAATCCAGGTCCGGAGATCTGGACAGAAACATGGGCAGCAGAGTATTCAATATGGAGGCAAACAGGTCCCCCTGGGGGAGAGGAGGGGTGCCGAACTGTTGGCACAACTGGGCAAAAATACAAGGAGTCAGACCTAAGTTGTGGGCAGAAGGAAAGACCCTGCTTAGCCTGTTGGTCTGCACAGTCTTTCCCTCAAATGTGTGAGGCAGAGAGAGGGAGAGAGAGAGAAATAGAAGATGAGTCTCCGCCCAGCTGACCACCTGAAAGACTAGTGAAGCCAGAGCTGGAGACCCTGTCCCAGAATGCTTGTTGATGTATGATTTTGCAACAGTGTTGTCCGCCCTTACCAACACCTCTGAGCAGAAGAGAAAAGTGCTGAAGAAATGCTGAAGTAGAGAAATAGGAATGTGAAAGTAGGCATGTCTTAAATCCAGTGGCACCAGCCATTTACCTCAGCGGTTGAGTGGAATTATCCACTTGAACTAACGCTTTTGTAGGAAGGCATTCAATTTCTTCAGGTTGAAAATCAGCCTGAACTTCCCCGATGGTTAAGGGACAAGGAACACCAGTGAGTAGAAACCTCTTACTCTTTGATCATCTGGGCTAGGTACAATTGCGCCCTTCTGGACACTGTCCCCAGTCTCTTATGTAAGCACTGAAAAGTTGGATGAGGCTGTTGGGGAGTGTACAAGGACTACTGGTTAGGCCTGCTGGCGAAATCCAGAGAGTACCCTTCTTTGGTGATATGCAAGACCCAGGCGTCGAAAATATGTTCTTGCCAAGTTGGAAGAAAAAAAGGCAAGGCGTCCTCCCACCGGGAGGGCCACTTAGTCAGGAGCACTTCCCGGCCTTAGCCATAGCTGGAGGTTGAGGCTTAGGAAATTGCCCACTGGAAAAGGAGGAAGGCTGCTTGGCCCTACTCTGAAACTTTGTTGAAGGACCCCATGAGTGCTTCTTGCATGGAGCCCTACTGGAGAATTCTGGCTTTGGTTGAACTCAAAAGAGCTGGGCGTGCTTCTGGTTTTTGGAAGCCTTATAGAGCATGAGCAAATGGACCTCTGATCGGCTTTCCTCTCCCACACAGACACCCTATGAATCCATCAAGCCAACAGCAGAGGACGCTCCTTCTCACACCTGGCAGCCAAGGCTTGGAAAAACCTCCACCTCAGTACCACACCGTCACTCCAGCAATTCAGAAGAGAACTAAAGACCTGGATGTTCGGATGATCATTCTTCCATGCAGCAGCATAACACTGATTTTCCTCACTCTATAAATTTTAGATTTATTGATTGATAGCCTCCATAATGTCAACAAAGAGCTTGCTGCCAGAAAAGGACATATGAAGCAGCCCAGATGTTTTAATATTATCTACCCTCCAGAGTCCCTCAATAAATGTGGTGACGAGCAGAAATAGGGGAAGCCATGGAGGAAGCTGAAGCCTTAAAAATATCAGAGGAGACATCTGCCAAAAACGTAGCATTTCCTTAGTAGTGGCAAATTGTGTTTCCATAGTGGCAAATGATGCTGAACACTCAAACTGTCCTGTATTGCACGTGTCATGGATTGTAATTCTGTAACATGGGACTGAGACGCATAAAGTGCATAAATAGCAGCAAGGAAAGCCAAATTAAATCCAGAGAACATTTCTTCAAAGAGGCATCCACCTTACGGTCAACAAAATCTGAAGTAGTGACCTCATCAGATAAAATAGGACTGCCAGCTAAATTAGAGAGCAGGGGATCAATTTTGATTGAAGAAGGAAACTCCACATCTCCATTGGTCAGAGGATAGATGCATGTTAAGAAGGTGGGAAGAACCGCCCTTTCAGGATCCTTCCATTCTCGCAGATCCAGTACCTCCTTGTTAACTGCCAAGCTACTAGGAGGGCGAAAATGAAGTTGTTGAAAAAGACCAGAACAAGTACTGGGTAAGTCGTCTTCCATAGGGATATTCAGATTGTCCCCCAAATACCTGAAAAGGCCAAAAGATCTGTTTCTGAATGAACTTTGACTTTGGTGCAGTGTCAGAATCCAGAAGCTCATCATCATCCTCATCATATTCTGGAGTGGTCTAGGAAGAGGAGGGATTAAAAACTGCCAATGACGAGACGGAAAAAGTGGGAGAAGAAGGGGAATAGCAGGAGCTCCCAGCATCCTTTGGGTTTTGAAAAGCCTCCAACAGAGAAGACAGCAGAAGCTGAAACTGGTCTTCAGACATGCCAAAACCATGCACAGATAGCACTGGAATATCCTCATCATGCCTACGCTCCTTCTTCCCCCCATGGTGACTGCCCACGCTACTCAGCTGCAGAAAGAGCCCACCAAAGCAGCATGACACGGCGTCCAACAAGGTGCCCCACACCTGCTTGACAGGGGGAAGCCATGTGCCAGATTTGGAGCGATGTCTGCATTCCTTATGGTAAACGTACTGTGGGGCAGCCACTGTCTGGAGCGAAGAAGCTCTCATATGGCTCCCAGAACAAGGTAAGCCCCAACAACCGGCAGTCGGGAGGCAGCTATAAACACAAGAAGGCCCACATTCAAACAAATCTGGAGTGACAATCCAGGGAGCACCAAACCCACATACTCCTGATGATGTGCCCCGCACAGTACCCCACTCACCAGGAGGAAGAAAAGGGTGATAGAACTTGAGCACCTCCATGCCTCTTTATCACTGGTTTGATTGGGAGGCGCTTGGCGGACAGGGAATTGGTCATTTTTGCTTTAAGCCTCATGGTTGGCCCTGGTTAGGTCACGTGGTGCCTGGTTAGAAGTGTGACACCTGATATTAGTAATTATTGAGACGTGAAAAGGGGTTGCAAAGGTAATAATATGTTTAGTCAAAATGAATCTGTAACAAGGTTCAGAAATAGTTTACCATGCAGGCTCTCAGCATTTATGATAGATGCTGCAATGAGCAAAATCTGAAAAATGAACTCAGTCCAATATGTACAGCAAATAGACAAGAAATCGGGAAGCATCCCTAAAAGCTGGGAAAGGAGTCATCGGTCACCCACATAATCAGATTTTCTTATAATGAATTTTACAATGGAACGCAATGGAAATTACATAGTCAGCAGCGGGAGAACAAATGTAGTAGTACATTACTGAATCATAACAGCATAAAGAGCCATATAATACCACCATTCTAGCAATATATCCCCACCTGCATAAAGATAAGTCCCCTCTGACCTAATGTCATCATGTGTTTAGCACAAATGTAGTTTCAAAACAATGAAAAAGATGCATACATGAACTGTCTCCACTGTACGAGAAGGAAGAGCTTTGAATGTATCATAAATGTTTTCTCCTGAGTTTTTTGAAGTTCAGAAACCACCAGTGGACATTTTAATACGTGCCATATCAATGAGAAATATCAGCCATGTCTTACTTTTCGAGGTTTTATTTTAGTATGGAAAGAGTTACATGGGCGCAAAGTAGTCTTGTTTCCAGTTATGCTGAAAAGCTTTCACCTTGCTTCTGCATCACTGTGATTTAAAAAAAAATAATGATGTTACTGATTGAACACCAATGTGTTTTAATTTGGGGCAGGTCAGTGAACCGTCACGGAGCAGGCGTGCGGCCAAGTCATGACGAAATAACATTGTCATGTTTGTGGAAAAGGGGAAGCCCGCCTTCTGCTTTAATTTTATCATCTACAAACTTTTCTTTTTTGGCCAAGACACTGGCAGAGGGCAACAAACTATTTTGTTCAGGACTGAAAATGAAACAGAGAACCTTTGTTTATGCTTCCATTGTCACTGTTCCACAAAACCAGGAAAAGGGACTATTCACCTTTTTTTTAAGACTAGCCATGTCCTGATGAGTCTTCCTTGTCTAAGTGTAAATATCTGGAGAGTCCATATGCATTGGAGTGGGTACTTCCAGGTCTATGTTCCACTGTATAGTCCATTCCCTGTAGGGAGATGGACCACCTCAACAATTTAGGGTTTTCACCTTTCATTTGTTTTAGCCAAAGTAGAGGTTTGTGGTCTGTCTGAACAATAAAGTGAGTACCAAACAGGTATGTTCTCAACTTTTTCAGTGCCCAGACCACAGCAAAGGCCTCCCTCTCTATGGCAGACCAACACTTTTCTCTAGTGGTCAACCTCCTGCTAATAAAAGCAACAGGTTGATCCTGGCCCTCAGTATTAAGCTGTCATAGCACTGCCCCAACCTCCAATTCAGAAGCATCAGTCTGGACTATGAACGTTTTGGAGTAGCAAGGGCTTCTTAGGACAGGTGCAGAACACATGGCCTGTTTAAGCTCATCAAAAGCTTTTTGACAGCTACCTGTCCACAATACCTTTTTAGGCTTCTTTTTATTAGTGAGGTCATTAAGAGGAGCTGCAATGGAGCCATCATTTTTAATAAACCTCCTATAGTACCCAGTGAGTTCTAAAAAGGCTCTCACCTGGGTTTGAGATGTAGGGGGAGCCCATTCCATAATGGTCTGGATCTTCCCCTGCAGTGTTGCAATCTATTCCCCACCTACCAGGTGGCCCAGATCAACCACTTTCCCCTGCCCTATCTGGCACTTTGAGGCCTTGATAGTGAGGCCTGCCTTTTGCAGGGCCTCTAAATCTTTCCACAGGTGGACCAGGTGATCATCCCAGGTGGAGCTAAAGACGGCTATATCATCTAGATATGCTGCACTAAAAGCTTCCAACCCTTGCAGAACTGTGTTCAACCTTTGAAAAGTGGCAGGTGCATTCTTCAGACCAAAGGGCATCACAGTTAACTGATAGTGCCCTCCAATGGTTGAGAATGCAGTTTTAAGTTTTGCATCTTCTGATAACTGACCAACTTGCCAATACCCTGCAGTTAATTAAAAAGTGCTTAGATACTTGGCAGAAGCCAGCGCATCTATCAGCTCATCTGCCCTGGGTATAGGGTGAGCATCTGTCTTGGTTACTTGGTTGAGCCCTCTATAGTCAACACAAAACCTCAGCTCTCTTTTTCCATCTTTACTGTGAGGTTTTGGAACCAGCACCATTGGGCTAGCCCATGGGCTTTCTGAAGGCTGAATCACTCTTAAGTCCAACATTTTCCGAACTTCTTGTTTAATGCAGTCCCTGACATGGTCAGGCTGCCTATAAATCTTACTTTTGACAGGTAAACTGTCTCCAGTATTGATTGTATGCTCACACCAAGTAGTGGTACCTGGTATCAGTGAGAAGAGTTCAGAAAACTTACTTAAAAGATTTACACAGTTATCTTTCTGCTCAGCAGTAAGACAATCTGCAAGTACTACTCCCTCCACTAAGCCATCAGCTTCAGTAGTGGAGAAGAGATAAGGGAGAGGGTCACTCTCTTCTTCCTGTCCCTCATCAGTTGCCATGAGTAGGGTGAGATCAGCCCTGTCATAGTAGGGTTTTAGGCGGTTGACATGGAGCACCCTAAGGGGACTCCTGGTAGTGCCCAGGTCTACCAAGTAGGTACATTCACCCATTTGTCCTGGAGTGCTCCTGGGGCCACAGGCTCCAATACCCACACCTTCTGTCCTGGGTGGTACTGGGTCTGGACAGCCTTCTGGTCATGCCACTGCTTTTGCAGCTCCTGGCTGGCCTGAAGTATTTACTGGCCTTTTTCATGTACTCGGCCATTCTTGATCTTAGGCCAAGTTCATAATCCACAATGTCCTGTTTTGGAGCTTTTAAAGGTTGTTCCCAACCCTCCTTAACAAGTGCAAGGGGACCTCTCACAGGGTGTCCAAAGAGGAGTTCAAAGGGGCTAAAGCCCACTCCTTTTTGGGGTACCTCCCTGTAAGCAAAAAGGAGGCAAGGTAATAGGACATCCCATCTCTTTCTGAGTTTTTCAGGGAGTCCCATTATCATACCTTTGAGAGTTTTATTAAACTTTTCAACCAGACCATTTGTTTGTGGATTTTAAGGAGTAGTGAACTAGTATGTTACACCACACTCCTTCCACATTGCTTTGAGGTATGCAGACATGAAGTTACTACCTCTGTCTGACACCACTTCCTTAGGGAAGCCCACTCTGGGAAAGATTCCCAGGAGGGCCTTTGCCACTGCAGGAGCTGTAGTGGTCCTTAAGGGGATTGCTTCAGGGTACCTAGTGGCATGGTCCACTACCACAAGGATAAACCTATTGCCTGAAGCTGTTGGAGGGTCAAGGGGGCCAACTATGTCAACCCCTACCCTTTCAAAGGGCACCCCAACCACAGGAAGTGGAATTAAGGGGGCCTTTGGAGTGCCACCAGTTTTGCCACTGGCTTGGCAGGTCACACAAGAGCGACAAAACTCTTTGGTGTCCTCTGACATATGAGGCCAGTGAAACAGAGGAACAACTATGTCCCAAGTTTTACTTTGGCCCAAATGCCCAGCCAAAGGAATGTCATATGCCAAGGTAAGAAGAAACTCTCTGTATTGCAAAGGGATTACCAAACTCCTTACCAATCTCCTGGCAGCTCCAGGTTTAGGGTCCCTTGACTCAGTATACAGGAGGTTGTCTTCCCAATACACGGTATGGCTATCACTGACATCCCCATTCTGCTGTTGACAGCTTGCTGTCTCAAACCCACTAGACAGGTCTGCTGTGCCACACTCAGCTCTTCCCTAGCTGCCCCCCCTGCACCCAAAAGCTCAGCAGTGTCTTCCTCAAAAGGGGAATCTTCTGGTGAGGGAGGGGTAGTGGGCAAGGATTGACCCTTCCTACCCCTAGCTTTTGGGAACACTTGGTCCATTGTTCCAGGATCCAAGTTTCCCTGTCCTTTTTGCTTCTTGGCCTGAGCCCTTGTTAAAGCAAAAATATGCCCAGGAATGCCCAGCATTGCTGCATGAGCCTCCAACTCCACTTCAGCCCAAGCTGATGTCTCCAAATCATTGCCTACTAAGCAATCTACAGGTAATTCAGTGGCTACCACAACTTTCTTTGGACCGGTACTCCCCCCAGTTGAGATTCACAACAGCCATGGGGTGGCTAAGTGTGTTATTGTGAGCATCAGTCACTTGGTACTGCTGACCAAGGAGGTGTTGATTAGGGTGAACCAGTTTCTCTATAACCATAGTTACACTGGCTCCTGTGTCCCTGTAGGCCCCAACCTCAACACCGTTAATTAGGGGTAGTTGCTTGTACTTACACATATTAAGGGGACAAGCAACCAAGGTGGGAAAGTCAATGCCACCATCTGAGACTAAAACAGCCTCTGTGGTCTCCCTAACAAGACCAACCCCAACTACGCTGCCAATAGTGACCCAGCTACACCCTTGGATTGGCTATTTGTAGTAGACTTCCCACCACCACTGCTAATACTAGGGGCACTAGAGGTTGCAGTTGGGTTGTGGTGGTGGGAGGTTTGGTGTTTTTCTTTGGATAAGTGGCATCACTTGCCCAATGGCCTTTTACTTTACATAAATAACACCAAGGCCTTTTCTGATTGTGAGAAGAGGATTTGGACCCACCACCCCCAGAGGAATTTTGTGGGCCTGATGAAAACTCAGAATGTTTTTTTATCTTTGTCCTCATTCATGTCAGAAGACTTACCATCCTTCATCTTGCCATCCATATCACCTCCTGTATGAACTTTTCTGTTCACTCTTGTTCTGACCCATTTGTCTGCCTTCTTTCCCAATTCTTGGGGAGAGGTCAGATCTGAGTCTACCAAGTACTGGTGCCACAAATCTGACACACAATTGTTCAAAATATGCTCTCTCAGGATTAGATCACACAGGCTTTCATAGTCAGTCACCTTACTGCCATGTAACCAACCCTCCAAGGCCTTCACCGAACAGTCTACAAAGTCTGTCCAGTCTTGAGAGGACTCTTTTCTGTGTCTCTGAACTTAATTCTGTATTGTTCAGTGGTTAAGCCAAAAACGTTGTAGTTATTAGCATCACTTTCTCTGACAGTAAGGAGCCTATCCCTACCCTTACTAGTGAAAGATAGTCACAAGATAGCAGCCCACTGCCTTTGAGGGACCAACTGTACCATACAGGCCCTCTCAAGTGCAGCAAACCACTTGTTAATGTCATCCCCCTCCTTGTAAGGGGGGACTTTCTTATGCAGGTTTCTGGAATCTTGCTCTCTAACAGGATTGCTATCAAAAACACTGCTGCTGCCACCATGGGGGACTAACCACAACATCTGCCTTTCTCTTTCCACATCCAGAGATTCCCTGTCTAAGGCGAACTGCTGCTGTTTAAGCTTCAGCCTGGCCTCTTCCAACCTCAGCTTTCTGAGTTCCCTTTTCATTAAGTTATCCTCAGGGTGGGAGGCTTGGGAATTGTGAGACACAGAAGAAATGTGGGAATTGGCAGAGTTGAACCTGTCCCTAACTGACTGGACTCTAGGAACCTGACCTTTAGGAGTGAAAGATGCCCTACTAATGTATGAACCCCTCCCACTACCAGTGTCACTAGATGGCCTGTTAGCTGACTGGTCCTTGGAAGAACCCTCCCCAGCATCCTCAGGGGACTCCTCTGAGTCTGGCTGGGTATCCTCCTCCTCTACCTCCTGTTCCTGGGATGAGCCAGACTGGTTCTGGTCACTTTCTAGGAGAAGGCTAAGAAGGAGATCTTTTGTAGGATTCTTACCAAATGCTAAACCTCTTTCTATGCAGAGACCCCTTTTAAAAGAACAGAGAAAATTATTTTCAAACTTTTGAAAACTTTAGAAACTTTTCAGAAACTTTTCAGAAACTTTTTAGAAAGTTTCAGAGAAGGAAGGTTAAACTGTTTAGGTTACTGCATATATTCTGAAGTATTTGGTATATGTTTTTCTTATGAAAAGCACCAATGACAAAGTGGTAAAGCAGTTACAAGTACTTATCCCACCGCTGCACCACCAATGTAGGAGGCTGACCTGGCTTATAGTGGGTACCTTGTGGTACTTACACCTTGTGCCAGGTCCAGGTATCCCTTATTAGTAGATTAAAGGTGTTCTAGCAGCTTAGGCTAGTAGAGGTAGCTATAGCAGAGCAGCTTAGGCTGAACTAGGAGACATGCAAAGCTCCTACTATACCACTTATATCACCTAGCACTATATCATAAGGAAACACAATACTCAGAGTTACTAAAAAAAAAGGTACTTTATTTTAGTGACAATATCCCAAAAGTATCTCAGAGGATATACTCTCTTAGGAGGTAAGTAATATACTCAAAATATACACACAAACAAAAATCAGGTAAGTAAACAGTTAGAAAAGTAGGGCAAACACTGTAGAACACAATAGAATGCAATAGGAGACAATAGGCCTAGGGTCAACACAAACCATATACTCCAAAATTGGAATGCGAACCATGAATGGACCCAGGCCTAGTGTACTGTGTAGAGGGTTGCTGGGAGTTTAAGAAAACACTAAGGGTGTCCAAGATACCCCACCCCAAGACCCTGAAAAGTAGGAGTAAAGTTACCCTACTACCCCAGAAGGACAGTAAATGCGAGATAGGGGATTCTACAAAGACAAACCACCGCCGGAGAAAAATCCTTCTCTTTTCTGGCAGCGAAGACCTGGAACTCCCTGCCCAGTCACCTTCGCGCCATATCCGAACACCTCCCCTTCAGAAGGCAGCTCAAGACCTGGCTCTTCGAGCACTGACCCCTTCCCCCCCAGCGCCTTGAGACCCTTATGGGTGAGTAGCGCGCTTTATAAATGTGATTGATTGATTGATTGATTGATTGATTGACTGCAAATCACTGAAGACGGATCCCTGGACCTGAGGACCTGCAAAGGAAGGGGACCAAGTCCAAGAGTCACACAAGTGTCCGGGGGGGCAGGAGCCCACTAAAACCCCGATGAAGGTGCAAAAGGGCTGCCTCCGGATGGAAGAAACCGAAGATTCTGCTACAACGGAAGGTGCCAGGAACTTCTCCTTTGGTCAGAAGATGTCCCACGGCATGCTGGAGGGTGCATAGTTGTTTCCACACAGAAAGTCCGCAAACAAGCCTTGCTAGCTGCAAGAGGCGTGGTTGAAGATTTTGGGTGCTGCCAGGACCCAGGAAGGACCAGGAGGTGGCCCCTTGGAGGAGGCAACAGAGGGGGCGCTCAGCGACACAGAGAGCCCACGCAGAAGCAGGCAGCACCCGCAGGAGCACCTGAACAGGCGTTCAGAAGATCTGAGCATGACGATCGACTCAGCACAACAAAAGAGGGTCCCACGAAGTCGGAGTCCAACTCAGCGAGTTAGGCAATGCAGGACAGAGTGCTGGGGAGCTGGGCTAGGCTGTGCACGAAGGAAGTCTTGCAAAAGTGCACAGAAGCCCTAGCAGCTGCAGTTCACGCAGTACACAGGATTACTGTCTAGCGTGGGGAGTCAAGGACTTACCTCCACCAAATTTGGAAAGAAGGGCCACTGGACTATCGGGGACACTTAGATTCAGCTCCTGTGTTCCAGGGACCATGATCGTCAAGATGAGAGGGGACCCAGAGGGCCTGCTGAAGTTTGGTGCCTGAGTTAGCAGGGGGAAGATTCCATCGACCCACAGGAGATTTCTTCTTGGCTTCCAGTGCAGGGTGAAGGCAGACAGCCCTCAGAGCATGCACCACCAGGAAACAGTTGAGAAAGCCGGCAGGATGAGGTGCTACAATGTTGCTGGTAGTCTTCTTGCTACTTTGTTGCGGTTTTGAAGGCGTCCTGCAGCAGTCAGCGGTCGATCCTTGGCAGAAGTCGAAGAGAGACGTGCAGAGGAACTCTGGTGAGCTCTTGCATTCGTTATCTAGTGAGATACCCACAGGAGAGACCCTAAATAGCCCTCAGAGGAGGATTGGCTACAGAGAAAGGTAAGCACCTATCAGGAGGGGTCCCGGACATCTCCTGCTGGCACTGGCCACTCAGAGGTCTCCATTGTGCCCTCACACCTCTGCATCCAAGATGGCAGTGGTCTGGGACACACTGGAGGAGCTCTGGGCACCTCGCCTTGGGAGGTGCTGGTCAGCGGAGTGGTCACTCCCCTTTTCTTTGTCCAGTTTCACACCAGAGCAGGGCTGTGGGGATCCCTGAACCGGTGTAGACTGGCTTATGCAAGGAGGGCACCATCTGTGTCCTTCAGAGCATTTCCAGAGACCAGGAGAGGCTACTCCTCTCAGGCCCTTCACACCTATTTCCAAAGGGAGAGGGTGTAACAACCCTTTCTCAGAGGAAATCCCTTGTTCTGCCTTCCTGTGATTGGGCTGTCCATGCCCCAGGGGGGCAGAAACCTGTCTGAGGATTGGCAGCAGCGAAAACCCCGGAAAGTTAATTTGGCAGTACCCAGGCTGTATCCTGGAGCCACGGGGATGCATGGAATTGTCCCCCCAATACCAGAAGGACCATGTTTGGAGTTACCATTGTGACGCTACATATAGGTATTGACCTATATGTAGTGGGCGTGTGTTATGGTGTCCCCGCACTCACAAAGTCTGGGGAATTTGCCCTGAACAATGTGGGATCACCTTGGCTAGTGCCAGGGTGCCCTCACACTAAGTAACTTTGCACCTAACCTTCACCAAGTGAGGGTTAGACATATAGGTGACTTATAAGTTACTTAAGTGCAGTGTAAAATGGCTGTGAAATAACGTGGACGTTATTTCACTCAGGCTGCCTTGGCAGTCCTGTGTAAGATTTGTCTGAGCTCCCTATGCGTGGCAAAAGAAATGCTGCAGCCCATAGGGATATACTGGAACCCCAATACCCTGGGTACCTAGGTACCATATACTAGGGAATTATAAGGGTGTTCCAGTGTGCCAATGAGAATTGGTAAAATTAGTCACTAGCCTGCAGTGACAATTTTAAAAGCAGAGAGAGCATAAACACTGAGGTTCTGGTTAGCAGAGCCTCAGTGATACAGTTAGGCACCACACAGGGAACACATACAGGGCACACTTTATGAGCACTGGGGTCCTGGCTAGCAGGATCCTAGTGACACAGGCAAAAACAAACATATATACATTAAAAATGTGGGTAACATGCCAGGCAAGATGGTACTTTCCTACACACAGCATCCAAGCAGAAGTTAAAAAGATGCTGGATTTGGGTGTCATTGAACCCTCAGTGAGTCCCTGGGCTTGCCCAGTAGTTTTAGTCCCCAAACCTCACTCTAAAGGAGAGAAAAAGGAAATGAGGTTCTGTGTTGTGTGTATTACAGGGTCCTCAATTATGTTACAAAAAATGATGCACACCCAATCCAAAGAGCTGATGAGCTCATAGACAGATTAGGGACAGCCAAATATCTGAGTACTTTTGATTTAACATCTGGGTACTGGTGGATTGGCCTGACCCGGGGAGCAAAAAAGAGCTCAGCATTTTCTACTCCTAATGGGCATTGTCATGCCCTTCTGACTAAACAATGCACCTGCCACCTCCCAGAGAGTGTAAGAAAACACTAAGGGTGTCCAAGATACCTGACTCCAAAACCCTGAAAAGTAGGAGTAAAGTTACCCTACTACCCCAGAAAGACAGTAAAGTCGAGATAGGGGATTCTGCAAAGACAACAACTGACTGCAAAGCACTGAAGACGGATTCCTGGACCTGAGGACCTGCGAAGGAAGGGGACCAAGTCCAAGAGTGACGCAAGTGTCCAGGGGGGGCAGGAGCCCACTAAACCCTGGATGAAGGTGCAAAAGGGCTGCCTTTGGGTGGAAGAAGCCGAAGATTCTGCAACAACGGAAGGTGCCAGGAACTTCTCCTTTGGTCAGAAGATGTCCCACGGCGTGCTGGAGGATGCAGAGTTGTTTCCACGCAGAAAGACCGCAAACAAGCCTGGCTAGCTGCAAGAGGGGCAGTTGAAGATTTTAGGTGCTGCCAGGACCCAGGTAGGACCAGAAGGTCGCCCCTTGGAGGAGGAGACAGAGTGGGCGCTTAGCAACACAGAGAGCCCACGCAGAAGCAGGCAGCACCCGCAGAAGCACCTGAACAGGCTTTCAGAAGATCTGAGCACGACAGTCTACTCAGCACAACAAAAGAGGGTCCCACAAAGTCGGAGTCCAACTCAGCGAGTTAGGCAATGCAGGACAGAGTGCTGGGGAGCTGGGCTAGGTTGTGCACAAAGGAAGTCTTGCAAAAGTGCACAGAAGCCCTAGCAGCTGCAGTTCACGCAGTATACAGGATTACTGTCTAACGTGGGGAGGCAAGGACTTACCTCCACCAAATTTGGACACAGGGACCACTGGACTGTCGGGGACACTTGGATCCAGCTCCTGTGTTCCATGGACCATGCTCGTCAAGATGAGAGGGGACCCAGAGGACCAGTGATGCAGAAGTTTGGTGCCTGCGTTGACAGGGGGAAGATTCCATCGACCCACAGGAGATTTCTTCTTGGCTTCCAGTGCAGGGTGAAGGCAGACAGCCCTCAGAGCATGCACCACTAGGAAACAGTCGAGAAAGTCAGCAGGATGTTGCTGGTAGTCTTCTTGCTACTTTGTTGCGGTTTTGCAGGTGTCCTGGAGCAGTCAGCGGTCAATCCTTGACAGAAGTCGAAGAGAGAAATGCAGAGAAACTCTGGTGAGCTCTTGCATTCAGTATCTGGTGAGATACCCACAGGAGAGACCCTAAATAGCCCTCAGAGGAGGATTGGCTACAGAGAAAGGTAAGCAGCTATCAGGAGGGGTCCCCGACGTCACCTGCTGGCACTGGCCACTCAGAGGTCTCCATTGTGCCCTCACACCTCTGCTTCCAAGATGGCAGAGGTCTGGGACACACTGGAGGAGCTCTGGGCGCCTCCCCTTTGGAGGTGCTGGTCAGGGAAGTGGTCACTCTCCTTTCCTTTGTCCAGTTTCACACCAGAGCAGGGCTGGGGGATCCCTAAACCGGTGTAGACTGGCTTATGCAAGGATATTCACTAATGGGGTGCGTTAATGAGGGGAGAAAGGGGCGCTCAGGACAAAAACCAGTCACAATATATCTATGAGGTGCCCTCATAAGGGAAAACACCCATCCCTTTAATTGTTTACAAAGTAAACCAAAACCTGTAGAAAAAACTACGTGAGGCACTCAAATAATTTATTAAAAAAACACAAAGCATATATCTACATAGTTATAATGAAATATAATATAGAAGGATTTTCAATCAAAGTCTGAAACTGTTCTTGATGTGTAGTCCAATCCACGTGATTTTATTGAAACAAATCTTCCAACAGCTTGAATCCCAACAGTCCATTCATCGGAAAATCACACTACATTTCAAGCCAAGACGTGTTTCGTCATGGGGAAATAACCCATACGAGTGCGTCACATAGTTTTTTCTACTGGCTTATGCAAGGAGGGCACCATCTGTGCCTTTCAAAGCATTTCCAGAGGCCAGGAGAGGCTACTCCTCTCAGGCCCTTCGCACCTATTTCCAAAGGGAGAGGGTGTAACACCCTCTCTCAGAGGAAATCCCTTGTTCTGCCTTCCTGGGACTGGGCTGCCCAGGCCCCAGGGGGGCAGCAACCTGTCTTGGCGGTAGCTGCAGCGAAACCCCTGGAAAGTTAGTTTGGCAGTACCCGGGCTCTATGCTGGAGCCCCTGGGATGCATGGAATTGTCTCCCCAATACCAGAATGGTATTGGGGTGACAATTCCATGATCCTAGACATGTTAGAGGGCCATGTTCGGAGTTACCATTGTGATGCTACATATAGGTATTGACCAATATGTAGTGCACGTGTGTAATGGTGTCCCCGCACTCACAAAGTCCGGGGAAATTGCCCTGAACAATGTGGGGGCACCTTGGCTAGTGCCAGGGTGCCCTCACACTAAGTAACTTTGCACCTAACCTTCACCTAGTGAGGGTTAGACATATAGGTGACTTATAAGTTACTTAAGTGCAGTGTAAAATGGCTGTGAAATAACATGGACGTTATTTCACTCAGGCTGCAGTGACAGTCCTGTGTAAGATTTGTCTGAGCTCCCTATGGGTGGCAAAAGAAATGCTGCAGCCCATAGGGATCTCCTGGAACCCCAATACCCTGGGTACCCAGGTACTATATACTAGGGAATTATAAGTGTGTTCCAGTGTGCCAATCAGAATTGGTAAAATTAGTCACTAGCCTGCAGTGCCAATTTTAAAAGCAGAGAGAGCATAAGCACTGAGGTTATGGTTAGCAGAGCCTCAGTGATACAGTTAGGCACCACACAGTTAACACATACAGGGCACACTTTATGAGCACTGGGGTCCTGGCTAGCAGGATCCTAGTGACACAGGCAAAAACAAACATATATGCATTAAAAATGTGGGTAACATGCCAGGCAAGATGTTACTTTCCTACACACAGCACCCAAGCAGAAGTTAAAAAGATGCTGAATTTCGGTGTCATTGAACCCTCAGTGAGTCCCTGGGCTTGCCCAGTAGTTTTAGTCCCCAAACCTCACGCTAAAGGAGAGAAAAAGGAAATGAGGTTCTGTGTGGTGTGTATTACAGGGTCCTCAATTATGTTACAAAAAATGATGCACACCCAATCCCAAGAGTTGATGAGCTCGTAGACAGATTAGGGACAGCCAAATATCTGAGTACTTTTGATTTAACATCTGTGTACTAGTGGATTGGCCTGACCCGAGGAGCAAAAGCTAGCTCAGCATGTTCTACTCCTAATGGGCATTGTAATGCCCTTCTGACTAAACAAGCACCTGCCACCTTCCAGAGGTTGGTGAACCAAGTAATTGCTAGACTGGAATCTTTTTGTGCAGATTACCTTAATTACATAGCTGTCTATAGTACCACCTGGCAGGATCACCTGATCCACCTAGGGAAGGTTCTTGATGCTCTGCAGAAGGCAGGCTTTGCTAGCAAAGCAGGTAAGCGCCAGATAGGGCAGGGTAAAACTGTCTACTTGGGCCACCTAGTTGGTCAAGCCCAAGTCCTACTCCCCCAACCCAAGATCCAGACCATTCTGACTTTGGAAGTTCCCACAATCCAGACACAGGCTAGGGCATTCCTTGGCTTGACTAGGTAATATAGGATGTTTGGGAAGCACTATGGCACCATAGTTGCCCCCTCACAAAACTAACTTCCAAGAAAATGCATAGTGAGTTGCCAAAACGCCTTTGACACTTGAAGAATGCTATGTGCTCTGTTCTGGTCCTACAAGCTCCAGACTACTCCAGGAAATTCCTAGTCCAAACAGACGCTGAAATGGGGGTAGGAGTGATCCTAGCACAGAAAAATGATGAAGGACATGTCCAGCCAGTTGCTTTTATAAGCAGGCAACTACTCCCTCGGGAACATAAATGGAGTGCCATACAGAGGGAAGCCTTTGCTATGGTCTGGGCCCTGAAGAAGTTGAGGCCCTACCTATTTGGAACTCACTTCATGGTTCAGACTGATCACAGGCCTCTCAAATGGCTATAACAGATGAAAGGAAAGGTGAAAACCCCAAACTGCTTAAGTGGTCCATTTCCCTACAGTTAATGAACCTTCAAGTGGAACACAGACCTGGGACTGCCCATGCCAATGCAAATGGCCTTTCCACGTACTGCGACTTAGATGTTTGAGACTCAATAGGTAAAGGCTAGTCTCATCCTCTTTCATTTGGGGGGAGTAGTGTGAGAAAAGGCCTCTTTTGACATGGTTAGGCCACACTTTTTGCCCGGTAAATGGTATAGCCTCAAAGTTGTTAGTGCCCGGGGCCCCTGCCAATCAGGTTCCCTGGATCAGATCTCTTTCTACAAAACTGTTGTGATGCATTGGCACAATTGGAGACACCTTTGGCTGCCACTGTAAATCCCTAATAAATGGTACTTAGGTACCCAGGGTATGGGGTACTAAGGGTAGGCCCCTGAGAGCAGCAGCACTTACTGTGCCACCCTCTAGGGCCATGCATTCAGGTGCACCCAACACTGCCAGTGCACGCTGAGTGTCCTGTTACAAACCCAAAAGACACAAACAACACGGCACACAGCCTGTGTGTTCTGTCCACCATACACTGCACGCCCTATAGGTAAGCCACCCCTCTGGCAGGCCTTCCAGCCCTACAGCCCAATGTCTCCTTGCCTAACCTGTTACATAGTGAGTGAACAGAGCAGCCATTTTAAGTGCATGTGCTGGACACTGGTCAGTACGAGTTTCACAGCTACATGATGGCCACTCTGAACCATGGGTTGTTTGGTATCAAACAATTCAGAATAATAAGTCCAAACTGGTCCTAGCGGTGAATTTATTGCCAAATATACCCAGGGGTCATCTTAGAGGTGCCCCCTGAAAAAGCTAACTACCCTTGCATGGTTGCTAATCGGTCACAACCAGATTGCCACCACCAGACGAGAGTCTGTAACCCTTGGGTGAGAGGTCCTGCTCTATGGGATTCAGAACAAAGCCCTTCCTGGGTGGAGGTGGCAACACCCCATCCCTCAGGAATGTGCACTGCCCTGCTAGCAAGCTTCAAAAGGCTTACCGCCCTTGAATCTCGACCCCCAAGCCTGCTGCCAGAACTGGGAGTTGCCTGAACTTTTCCAGCTGTTCCAGCTTACCCAACAATGACCTTGACCTACCTGCAAAAGGAGACTTTGGTAAACACATTGCCTGATTTACTGTGAATTTTCAAAGTATTTCTCCATTGATTCCTATGGTGTGTAATTACGCACAAAAAGACTAACTTCACTAAAACTTAAAAAATTCATAACTTAAAAAGTACTCATCTGATTTTGATGATCTTGGTCTTAAAAATGTTATAAAAATCTGAAGTACTTTTGTAAATTGATCTCCAGTTATTCTTTTGAGTGTGTACCTCAATTTATTAATACTGTGAGTACAACAAATGTGTTGCACATCTCCAAGATTTGCCTAACTGCTGAACCACGCTACCATAAAAGTTAAAGCACTAGGGGCCAGATGTAGGAAAGGATTTGCGAGTCACAAACGGCAAAAATTGCCGTTTGCGAGTCGCAAATCGCATTTTCCTATGCAGAAATGCATTTTGCGAGTCGGGACCGACTTGCAAAATGCATTTCCGAATCGCAAATAGGAAGGGGTGTTCCCTTCCTATTTGCGATTCGCAGTGGTATGCAATGGTGTCGCAGTTACCATTCACTTGAAGTGGATGCTAACCCACTCGCAAATTGGAAGGGGTCCCCATGGGACCCCTTCCCCTTTGTGAATGGACCACAAATTATTTTTTCAGGGTAGGTAGTGGTCCAAGGGACCACTACCTGCCCTGAAAAAATACCGAAACTAAAGGTTTCGAATTTTTTTTAAGTGCAGCTCGTTTTCCTTCAAGGAAAACGGGCTACACTTTAAAAAAAAAAAACTGCTTTATTTAAAAGCAGTCACGAACATGGAGGTCTGCTGATTACAGCAGGCCTCCATTTTTGCGAGTGCCCATAGTCGGTATGGGGCCGCAATTTGCGACCCACCTCATTAATATTAATGAGGTGGGTCTTTGCGACCCCATACCAACTCGCAGACGGTGTCTGAGACACCGTTCTGCATTGCAAATTGCGACTTGCAATTTGCGAGTCGGAAGGACTCGCAAATTGCAAGTCGCAATTTGCAATTTTGCTACATCTGGCCCTAGGTGATCTAGTTTTTATGTCTGTCAACCAAGGTGTGGTTACCTGGACCCCCTGCGCAGTGTGCCTAGCTTTGCACACTACACAGAAGGCCAGCCTCCTACAACAGTTGGCATTCTGGCTCTAGTGTCACGCAGAGCCTCTACCCATTGCCCATTAATGGTGACCCACTGTCTATTCTTGGAAGTATTGGCAGGCATGTGGGCTTTTGGCACCATATCTTTATCCCCCTGGGATGCAAGAGTTACCTCTGTCTGTTCTCCAAAACAAGCTGGGACTATCTCCTCTGTGCATTGGGGTACAAACCTCTCTGTCTTATGGTCAAAGAACCCTTTCTTTTTAGGATCAGACTGGGAATGGTTACCACTTTTCCCTTGGGAATTGTTTTGGAGACCTTTAGAGAACTCCTTATTTTTAAGTTTTTCTCTCCCCTCTTTCTTTTGGTGAGAACCCTGACCACCTTTGTGGGTGTCAACACCAGATACCTTTTTGGACACTTTGGTGCTAGCCCAGAGGTCTGCCTCCTCATCAAGCTTCCTGGGATCAGTCAGCTTACTGTCAACTAGGTGCTGGTGCAAAACTGTAAAACAGATACTGAGCATGTGCTCTCTCAAAATTAAATTGTACAACCCAACATAATCATTGATTTTGTTGCCCCACATCTAGCCATTCAGTTCCTACTGGTGTAATCAATTAAATCTACCCACGATTGGTTGAGGAGCTTCTGATTATCCCTGAATCTTTGGAAATACTTCTCTGGGGTCAGTCCAAAAATGGCTTTCATGGTAGCGCACTAGGTCTGGTCCCCAACCTGTAATGTTAAAGAGTGTCCCTCCCAAGTGCTGGCATCTGTTTCCACAGACCCCCCCCCCCTGTGCTCTTCAGGAACCCTATGTACCCTCAGTACAACTTCATAAGCAGAAAACCACTTATCAATGTCATCTCCCAACACATTAAGGGACACCAAATCACCGCTGATCACCAATGTTAAAAATTTGGTCTCTTATTAGCAGAGGTATGCAGCCTGTCCAAGTAGGGGCCACAATCCTAGTTTGGGTAAGTCACTACACAACCTAAATTATCCTGTGCTCATCCTCCAGTAGCTTGGCACAGAGCAGCCAGACTTAACTTAGAAAGCAATGTGTAAAATATATCTGTAATAACTCATACAGTATCACAGTAAAAACACCACAAAAAATACTTCACACCAGTTTAGAAAAATAGATAATATTTAGCTGAATAAAACAAGACCAAAACTGCAAAGGTCCAATATACACAAGTCAAGATATCACTTTTTAGAGGTTTAAGTAAGTCTTAATCCATAGGAACCAATGGATGTATCTATGTAGCACAAAGTACCTGGGATGCACCAAAAACAAAGACAATGCGTGCCACGGGGAGGTGCCAGAAAAGCAAAGCGTGCATTGGTTCCTTACTGAGTAGCTGAGATGATGCAATGATTCTTTCCTCACAGTTGAGACGATGCATCGGTTTCTGGACATGCAGCCTCAGTTCCTTACTGTGGTGCAGGGTTGATGAGAAATTGACCCCCAAGGACAATGCGTGGAAAATTCAGACATGCTGTGATGATGGAACCTCTGTGAAACAACCAGAAGGTCACTCTTTCTAGAAAAGCAGTGCAGTTGAGTCCTTTGGGCAGAACTGAAGTCCTTCTGGCAGAGTCCAGTTGTAGGTCTACAAGTGTCTGATTTTAGGGTGATCACAGACCTAGTATGCCTTTGAAGTGGAGGAGACTTCAAAGAGTGGTTTTGAAGAACACCATTTTCCCTTTCAACCCAGTCCTGTCTGCTAGATGCGTGGGAAGTTATCAGTCCTTTGTGGGAGGTCAACCGACTACCCTTTGAAGTGTAATTGAGAGCCCCTCCACTCTTCCTGCCCAGGAAGACCAATCATTATGCAGATGTATGCAGATGCAGCTGAGTGTCCTGTGTTTATGGCTGTCTGGGTGGAATGCACATGGGAAGCTGTCACCAAGTACAGACCAGACATAGATTGGAGACAAGCTGTAAGGTACAGATAGCAGTAAGTGCAGAGAAAAACCTACTTTCTAAAAGTGGCATTTCTAAAATAGTAATGTTAAATCCAACTTCACCAGAAAGTAGGATTTCTTACTACTATTCCAACCATACCAATCATGACAATGCCACTGCTGTCAGATTAGAAATTACCACTGAAAAGTATATAGGGCCAATGGTGGCTTATGCGGGGAGCAGGCTGCACAATAGGGAAAAACGACTTTGGGAGTTTATTACTGCCAGGACATGCAAAACGTACAAGTTCATTTCCTGCCTTTAACTTATATAGCACCCTGCCCTATGAGCTAACCAGGGCCTATCTTAGGGGTGGTTTATATGTGATAAAAGAGGAAATTAAGGCTTAGCAAGTTGTTAAATGGCAAGACAAAGTGGCAGTGAAACTGCACACACAAGCATTGCAATGGCAGGCCTGAGACATGCTTAAGGGGCTACTTATATGGGTGGCACAATCAGTGCTGCAGGCCCACTAGTAGCATTTAACTTCCGGGCCCTGGGCACATATAGCACACTTTACTAGGGACCTATAGGTAAATTAAGTATGTCAATTGGGTAGGAGCCAATGTTCCCGTGTTTAGGGGAAAGAGTACAAACATTTTAGTACTGGTCAGCAATGGTAAAATCCTAAAACCAACAAAAACAAGATCAGAAAAATTGAGGAAGACAGGCAAACATTTGGTAGAAGCCCACCCTAAGGATGTCAGGTTTAACAGTAGATGGCTAAATCTCCTTTAGATTCAATTTTCTTCCTTTTTGTGTGGTCTTTTTACTGTTTTATTGTTTGAAATGTTGCACAAATACTTTACACACTGCCTGCAAGTTAAGCCGGACTGTGCTGGGCCAAGCTGCCAGAGGCTGAGCACAGGCTAACCTAGGGTGTGTTTATGAGTTATCCTAACTAGGATTGTGGTTCCTGCTTGGTCAGGGTGGATACCTCTGCCAACCAGAAACCTAATTTCTAACTACGAGGAAGATTATTCTGAGGTTCATACCGTGGTGATAGGTATGGTTGTAAGTCTGAGTTCAGCCAGCCGACAGTTGGAGTCACACAGTGAGATGTTGCAGAAGATCATTACTGCTATCTTGTCTGTGTTGAGCTTGAGACAGCTAATTTCATCCCGTTAGCGACTTCAGTCATGTTGGCCGGTGACCTAGTTTCTTGTGTTGGTGGTCTTGTCAAAGAAAGGAGAGTATTGTCCAAGGGGGGGAAGTATTTTACGGCAAAATATGGCTTGCGGTATGTCATTATTTTTTTCACCAAGCATGCAATTCGGGCAACAAAATGTCCCTCAAGCAAAAAAATACCATTTGGTTAAGATATTTTCGGTGCGAATGACTTGCTTGGTTGCCAAACTTATATGTAACTCCACTGCACTTTTGGGATTTTTATCTAAATCAAAATTCAGAAACTTTGGTACATTTCATTTCTCCCAGGCCTTATATAAATGCCAAACCTATTGGCTTTGCCCGTGATTGTTTGCCCATGATTGTTTGCCTAGTCATCAGCAATATAGTACCATACCTTCCAACCCTCCTGATTCGGGCCCGAGACTACCGATTTCAAGGCTAGCCTCAGATTCCTGCATGCAGAAACCGGATTCAGAATTTTGTAATTCTACTAAAAATAAAGTGTTGATGCCTGTACCGCAAGCTCCACTCTACCTCTCCAAGAACTATCTCTGAAATCGAAGGTTAAAGATTTGTCCTTAATTCTTGAAGGGGGGATATTAAAGCATGTGATAGGCCTCAACATTCCATTTTAGGCAGTTTTACATAGCACAAACAAAAACAGAGGTTAGAACGATGTTTTTGTTTCCGCTATGACAATAAACTGCCAAAAATGAAATGCTGATCGTCTGTCACCATAGATACAAATAGACCCGTTTCGGGCAGATGGCTTGTATAAGTCAGCGGTGACAATACATTCTCCAAATATTTTTTTAATTTCCCACTTGCCTGCTCTAAAATGTTGGCATATGGTGCATAAACTATTTAGCCAGCGGTTTTCTAATTTGCAAAGTTCTCTTTTGAAGCAGCAGCCAGCTGAACAGCTGTTATTCATTCAGAGTCTGATATCCTGGTGAAAAGCAGCTTCTCCTTTGCTGGCCAGGGGTCCATGTGGAGAGAAAAAAAAGGTCTGGAAAATCCGTGTGGTAATGTACTTTTACAAGTACGTTGCGCTGCGGCGTATGAAACAAGTGAAGCTCTTCAGGAACTTATTTCCCAGAAAGACTTTAACCTCGAGGTGCCTTGTGAACGTCAGGCCTCTAGGGCGGGTGCAGCTGTTTCTGGTTGCAGCAGCACATCCACTTTCGTTTTCCTGTAAACGCCGGGCTTCCCAAAAGCTGGGCCGAGTAAGTGCTGGGGAGGGCCAAGTACGAGTTGGGTAGAAGAGGCGGCACGCCGATCTCTGCGAGTTGCTCGACCCCGCTGCACGCTTTTACAGTTGAGTAGATTAACAGGTCATACGGTTCTCGTGTTTATTTTATATTAACGTGTACCTAGCGCTGTGCACAACCAAACTTTCTTGCTTACTGAGCCAATTTATTGAGTTGGGACTGCAGTCTGTTATCTTAAAGCTATTTAAATA
This sequence comes from Pleurodeles waltl, assembly GCF_031143425.1. NCBI lineage: Eukaryota > Metazoa > Chordata > Amphibia > Caudata > Salamandridae > Pleurodeles > Pleurodeles waltl. Next base: position 379,818,655 of record NC_090445.1, read on the forward strand.
GCAGGCCGATAGACAGCATAACATCGCTTAATAAGCAAAAATATTTTTTTAAGTTCTACTGTTTAGCTTGCCAGGCTAGCTCCAAGGGTGCAAGCGCTCCCTTCTGTAGTCAAGCCCACCCTCAATCCGAACCCGGATATCCACATAGAAAACTGCTCTAGATGATGCCACCTTGTAGGTTCATCAGGAACCCAAGCTACTCAGAGCCAATAAATAAGCTGCACCTTGCAGTGGGTTTTCATTGTATACCGGGTATACAGCAATTCATTTGGTGAAATATAAAGAGTGAAAAATAGGTATCAAGGAAACCTATGTATTTCTGAAATGGACACAAGATAAAGAGTTTAGAAACAGTGGTTATTTTAACATCTCTGAATTCGAGGGGGTCCCCATACTAGTATGTAAATTACAGGGCGTTTCTCCAATGACTTCTTTCTCACACACTGACTTACATTTGGAAGGCAAACATGTAGAGAAAGACATTTGGCAATAACACTTGTTCTTCTATTCTGTGTTCTCCCAAGTCTCCAGATAAAAATGGTACCTCACTTGTGTGGATAGGCCTGGTGCCTACGTCAGGAAATGTCCCAGAATGCACCATGGACACATCACATTTTTCCATTGAAAACTTGTTTGTTGCAAAGTGCCTAGCTGTGGATTTTCGCATGCAGCTCAGCCGCACCTAGGGAAACCTACCAAACCTGTGCATTTTTTAAAACTAGACACCTATGGGAATCCAGGATAGGGTGACTTGCAGGGCTCTCATAGGGTTCTGTCTTCCAGAATCCTTCGCAAACCTGAACATTTGGCTAAAAAACTATTTTCCTCACATTTCGGTGCTGCAAAGTTCTGGGATCTGAGGGGAGCCACAAACTTCCTTCCACCCAGCATTCTCCAAAGACTCCCAATAAAAATGGTACCTCACATGTGTGGTATATGTGATATATATATATATATATATATATATATATCACTTTTTATATGTATGTGGTTTCCCTGGTTGGGCCAATCATGGCTCCTGGAAAACAGCATATGTAAAAAAAGTGATATATATATCTATTTATCAAGAGATTTCTATGTCTCCCTGTCTCCGGCGCGCACGCTCTCTCTCTCTCTCTCTCTCTCTCTCTATATATATATATATATATGCATATATATATATATATTTTTTTTTTAAATAAAAAGAGAAACGCTGCACTCGATGAACTGACACAAACTCTTGATTTATTTCACATGTAGGCAGCTGACCACATGTGAAATAAATCAAAAGTTTGTGTCAGTTCATCGTGTGCAGCGTTTCTATTTATATTAAATTACATTTAAAGACATACGGTCTGTCTCCCTTTGCATTTGCACCAGCATCCAGATAGCTCCGATTTACGTGATTGTATTGTGGATACATATATACATAGGGAGAGAGAGGGTCTCTCTCTACATCGCTTTTTGTACAGGTGTGCTTTCCCTGCCCTGGGGCTAATTTCGAAGCCAAGGCAAACCACATATGTATAAAACAAAATATATGCCTCCATAGGGGGTCAGCCCGTGTCTGGAGAGCTGACCCTAACATTTCCATTAAAAAATATATATTTATATCCCCTGGAGAGTGTGATCGCCCCCAGGGGAAACCATTGTTAAAAAAAAATCTATACATTGCCCCCTAGCGGGCAGTGTGGGGGGATTGGGGGGGTGGCCCACTTAAGGCATCAATGGAAAGGGGAGACTCTGGCTTCCCTGGCATCTGGGGAGGCTGCTATGGCCTTTTTTTCTCCACCAGAGTGGAGAGAGGAAGCTTTTCCAGTACCATGTCTCATGTCTCATGACCAACTTAGCTCCCACCTTCAATCTCTTCTCCCCCTCCTTGCAAATGGTTCACCTTTCAATCCACAATACAACTTGATCATCCAAACCCAGCCACCAAAAACTAGGCTTTGAGGCAATGCTGCGTCAAACTCTGCCCCTCATGAGCCAAAGCAATGAGTTTGTATCTTAGCCCCAATGGGGCTATGAACCTGTCACCTCTTATCAGCATTTTGTCACAGGGCACTCATAGCTCATCTACTCCTTTGATATATGACTTGACTGACACTGACACACAGGCCTCTCTTCTTCCTCCCAAATTTACTATGCGTAAAACATCTTTGAGAACATTATCAGCCTCCATCTCTTTGTGCCATTCAACAATGGTAAACACACCATCACCTTCCATTACAGCATCCTCGACTGAAGCTACTACACCATCACAGTCGCTATTTGACAGTGGAGGACCATCAACCAATTTCCAATCAACGGACAATCTGGACAAACAGTCAGTGTGACTGTTTTTCCAACCCTGAACATGGTCCAAAGTATATTGGTATTCTTGAAGCCTAGCATCTAACCTTGCAAGTCTTGCTGAACCTTTCCCTGCTCCTCCTGGTAACAAAACCCTAACCAAAGGTTTATGATCTGATCTTAAAACAACAGATAATACTCCACATCCCATGCTGCTGTTAACACCTCCCTCTCTATAACAGAATAGTTTCTTTCTGAGGAAGTGAGAGTCCTAGATGCAAATACTGCTGTTTTTGCAACTGTTCCATGTTTCTGAGAGAAAAGTGCACCTAACCTTGTGGCGTTGGCATCTACGGTGACTATGGACTTTAGTTTCACATCAAAAGGTAACAAAATACCTGCTCTTCACATACTGCTTTTCTATAGTATTTAAACAGTCTTTTCGTTCTATGTCCCACATAAAATTTGCTCCCTTTCTAAGCAGAGACCTTAGACTTTCCATCTTGTATGTAAATCTGTCAACAAAGTGTGCATAGAATTCTATTAACCCCATAAAAGACCTTAGTTGTTCCTTATCTTGGGGGACTGAGGCTAATTCAATTGCTGTAAGTAAAATTTTGTTTGGTTTGATGCCACTGCAGAAATTGTATACCCCAAATATTCAATTGGCTCCACTAAGATCTAATATTTCTCTATACGAAGAGTTAAGCCTACATCAGCAATTCTATATGGAGCTTGTTTCAGTACATCATTGTGTTCCTTCACAGTATCACCAAAAATAAAAATATCGTCTTGATAATATACTATATTATTCAATTCTTTGAAATACTCAGTAACCATGCATTGAAAAAATGCTCACTGCTGATGACAAATAGAAAGACATGCGAGTAAACTGAAATGCTCCTTCGATGGTGATAGAGACTGTCAAAGGTTTAGATTCTGGGTGCAGCTTTATCTGGTGGTATGCAGTCTTTAAGTCTAACTTTGAAAAATATTCTCCACTTTTTCACATTGAAACAAGTTTCCCAATATTCGGCAATGTGCTATCACACTTTTTGAAGCTTTGACAGACTCGATAACCCCATCAAGTAACAATTCCTGGATCAATTTTTTTACCTCATCACAAATTACAATAGGCTCTCTCCTAAGTTTGTGTTGCACTGGTGCAGCATTTTTCCATAAAACAATTTTGTACTCATAACCCTTCAGTTGGCCAAGTTTTCCTTCAAAAACATGCCTAGCTCTATCCAAAATTTCTACTGTATAATCTTCCTCCACTACCATAACTTGAGTTGGAGCTCTAGGATTAACTTTTATGTGGAGGTCATATTGGTGTAACCATTCTAAAATTGGAGGTCCTTGTTCTGCTACATATACTTTGCATTGGATGACTCTCTTAGAAAAAGATATGTGAGCATCTATGTACCCCAGAATGTCTATTGATTCACCCTGGTATCCTATGGGATTTTTTTTAATTTCACCCCATTCCACTCACTATCAAAGGGGGATTTAGGGATAGCGGTATATTTTGACCCAATATCAACCATAAGTTGGATAGGCCGATCATTGATTACAAAGGTAGTGTTGGGTCTGTTTTCTCTTTTGTCATTTCCTGAACTTTATCTCTCACCATCGTTATTCAGTATTTTATCATGTAGCTCAACCTCATTGTTGTGCATATTCTTGCAAAATGGCCAACACGGCTACACTTCCTACATTCCTTGTTATTTGCAAAACAACATTTTGAGTCAGCCATCTGACTTGTACTCCCACAATGGTTACCATTTTTGTGGGATTGTTTTGATTTGACAAGACTTTTTCTGGATTTACCAGAATATTTAAACCCAGCCACAGTGTCTGACTCTGGCTTATAAGTGTCCCCCACCTCCGATTCTTAATGATCATGGTTTCTCTTTTTCAGCTCATGCATACAATAAGTCAGACTGTTCAACAACTTTAGCTAAATCAATAGCATCCTTCAACGAGGGGTTTTTAGCTGCTTATAATCTTGCTTGGATTTTCTTGCTTTTGCACTGAGCTCTTAATTGATCATGGATAAGTTAATCAGCCATGCCTCTGAATTGGCATTTGGTTGATAACTCTCTTGGTCTGGCTACAAACTCGTCTATCGATTCTTCCACTCTTTGATGCTGCACGTAAATAAATTATATCTGGTCATAAGCAAATTCTCTTCTCTTGCATTTTGTTTTTTCAATTTGAGTTTAGCTTCTTTATAAACATCTTGTATTGCCTGTCATTGTGGTTCAAGAGCTTGTGGCAGATATCTAAAAACACGCTGACCTTCTTTACCAAATGACTTAACAGTAGAGCTTTTTTATGAGCTGGACGAAACTGCTGCCCATCTAGGATTTCTAAATAGTTGTCGAACATTAAAATTCAATCATCTGTTGAAATTGTACGGGTACCGATTTGAGCTACAAAAAAACAAAACAAGGAGGTGGAATCACAGAAATATTAGATGTCATGTTTTCTGTCCTATTTTATAAGTAACATGTTTTGAATTGCTTGCCAAAATACATTTTATAATTTTTAATAAATAAAAAAAAAAAATCTAAAACGTTGATAAAAGTGTGCATATCACCATTATGTAAGCCAATACACAAAACAATAACCGATGTCAGAGTGTAAGATGTGTGCATCACTGTGGAATTAATTTAAGGTACGCACTTGTAATTTTTTTTATTTTTATTGTAGTGTTGAAAAGACTCTCCTTTGACAATTAAGAATGATTTTTAAGGTGTGCACATCATCATCATCTGTCTTTATGTGAGTGCAAACTGGTTTCCAATTGTTTTGGGCATTACTTTAATCAAAGGGATGGGCGCACCAGTTGGTGTGCATATCACTGATATACACACACCGTGTCACTGCTGCAGTACTTGATATGCCTAAACTAAGATGGCCGTCGTACGCTGTGACACACGCATATCAAGCATCTCTCTGAAATGTAGTGCACAGGCCTAGCAGGCCCGATAGAAAGTTAGCTCTAAATATAAACTTTTACAGCTCACTCCCACTTCAATTTTGTACTTGCCGCTCTCATTGGCCACTGGCCTTATCGCTGCTCTGGCAGAATGCTTTTCTGAACAGCGGCAATGTCGGCACTGTCTTCTTTTCCGATGTCGGCATCTAAGTGGGTCCGGTCCCCTCTCTTCTTGCTTCTGCTTCACACGCTTGACCAAATTCAGTTGTCAACAAAATTGTTGTAAATCGTCACATCCACTGTCAGGTAAGTTGGTTAAACCACATTTATTTTGGGACCTGTAGGGAAAAGTGAACGCTCCCTGACTGGTCAAGCAGTACCCGACTCACCAGAGAACGTTCTCCTCTTCAAACATAATCACACGGAATCTGACAGACATTACATTCCAAAACAAAACCTGCTTGAGGCACAGGAACATTACATCATAGTCACAAGAAGAGCATGCAGTGAGGGCAGGAATGAATCTACCAAACTGTGTCTGGCGTGGGGCTCTTTTGCACTGGAGCGGAGCCTCCTATTAGTTAGCTGCCCGCACTGCCCACGTCTAGCGCTGGGCCTGTCACAGTCTGAAGTTAGAAAAGTAAATCATCCTCTCCTCAAATATGTTGAGGGTTTGTCTATGCCTTTCTTATTTTCAGGGAAGGCATGTAAATAAATTACCTTCTTGGAGGCTGATACAGATTTTTGTTTGGTGGGGGGTACTTGAATGGCTAGATCACCAGGCAAACTATTGCACCCCCCTTTGAAAGAACTAGTAAATGTGTTATCAGTCACAAAAAAGATGACGAGGGAATGCTTGCAAAAAGTCAAACCACAGTCAGTTGCTCTCTGTAGCATTGTAACCCATTATTTTTTTGCTCATCAGTACGGTGACCAGATGTCCTGGATTTCCCTGGACAGCCCTGTTTTACAGAGGTCTGTACCAGTGACCCATTGCTTTAATTAATTTTACACACATGTCCAGTAAGTGGCTAAAGTATGCCCAGATGTGGGTCCACTGGAACCAAGCCGCACCCAAATGGAAAGCCCCAATCAGAGTGAAACTGGCCTTGAGTTGCTTGTGTTATGGTTCAGAGAGGACTTGGCTCTGCAGTTCAAGCTAGACTGTTTCTATTGAAGAAGGGTGAAAACTGATTTGCACATGGCTGGGTGTGTCTGAGGTGGCATGGTGGGCGAAGGAACAATGGGGTGGATTGCTTCCTGAGCGATTGCCAGTGGCTAGACTTATTGCAAACATTCTCCGATCACATTTTGTGTGATTGATGTAAATATGTTAAACAGAGGTGATAAAGCCAGAAAATTCATAAAGAGAGCTGAGTCGGTATGATCAAGCTACAGGGAGCTTAGTTACTACAGTAACATTGTATTGTAGTCATGTTTATATAGCACATAGCACACATGGCAAGGTGTTGAATTGCTGTATGGCCACTTGCATGCTACTCTGGAAGCAAAGGATAGTGGTTAATAATAAGTTATTGTTCTGTTGTAAAGAGGGACATTTTGTGAACTAAGATGTTGTCCATTTGCAGAACTACAATAAAGAGATTAAGGCAGATGGGAATGCAACTTAAAGTAGGCCAAACTCCATGAAGGTTGACATGCAGAACATGGAAGGTAAGAGGAGGGTCCTTAAAAAGAAATAAAGGAGAAGGAACAATTCAAATTTTTAAGTTAGGGTCAGTTTTTTTCATGCAGGGTTTTAATAACATAATGAGAAGATGGTTTTTGAGATAGTCTCAGGTTGTTAAAGAACAGAAAGAAATTGAGGTCTGAATGAGGTTGATATCTCACTGAGTATTTGAAGCAGAACATTAGTTAAACATGTGCTGTCATACTGCTGTTTAAAATTATAGTATGCAACTTATACATTTTGTCTTGCAGAAGTTGCATTAACACCTGTAAAAGATCCCTGCAAAAGGAGCATTAGCTTGCTGTGCTATCCTACATAGTCGGTGCTCTGTAAACCCATCTGCAGCTCCTGGATTAAGTTACTTGACCCTCATTTGCTAGGCTGGGACACTGGGCTCTCATATCACGCCCATCTGACACATCCTCCTCCACTCTTTGTACCCAAAGATATCTATCTGCCAGAGAGGATATGATGTGCAAGTGATAACATAGACATATTGGCTACTGCTAAGAGCCTTTGAATAGCTGTCCCAGCACTAGCTGTCACATGTATTTGTGCACTCTCTTATGCTAGTGCAGATTGCCCCTGTGCTGATTTACCATTGCCCTTTAAAAGCTCAGTATAAACCCCAGGGGTCGCTGCCAGCCATGTGCTTTAGTCCAGGAGTTCTTAACCTTTTGACTTAAGTGGACACCCAATGAATCACTATTGGAAGCCGAGGACCCCACCTCACCAATTTCCATGACTTGAACCTCAAACAGTAAACAAAAATATGGAAACAAGTATACATCTAACAAATACACACATTCAGAAATGTTTTATTTAGTTCACAAACAAATAACAATTTTAAAGGGAAAGTTGAAGCTTTTCAAATTGTACTTTTTTAAAAGATGAAGTGATGTGCTAGACTCTAGCAAACGACTTTGTCATTTCAGCTCTAATGCTTGCTCCGTTTTTGTTGGTGCATACTAATGCTTCAATTGAGGCCACAAATTGTCCCTTATAGATTCTGTTTGTTTTCACTGATTCCAGGAATCAAGTTAATTATATCAACTCACATGTTAGTCTCCACACTCTAGATTTGGGGTATGCTTGTTGACATGGCCACAAATCCCCTTTCTCTCCTGAGTGATTGCCACATCTGTGGTGTATCTTGTGTTCAAAATGTATTATGCACCATTGCATACAATTATGCAATATCTGGTTTAAAAGTTAACTAGGATAAGTTTGTCTAAAATTTGGAAATGTTTCCATTTGGTACAGTAGAATAACTTACTATATTGAGCGACTTTTTAAAACGGACGTTAGTAAACGTGAAGACTAAAGTAGAGCAGGGGGTTGGCCTGCCTGCTGCAAAAGGGTTGTACCATGCAGATCATAGAACTGTATTTTATGTGGATAGCTCAGTGGGTTACTACTTTTGTCACATCATTTTGATACTTGCAGTTCATAAGTTACAAATACTAATGTAACACAGAGTCCGATGACTGGTCATGAAAGAGCTGCATGCATGGCATAGGTTGAAGAATGAGTACCATCTCACCATCAGAATGCGCTGATGGCATGCCTTAGTGATGCAAAACACAATTCATTGTTATGCGTACTTTAAATTGCATTTTTCAGAGGGAGTGACATCACTACATTATAAACTATGCATGAGTGAGGTTTTGTGTATAATTCACACGCTAATATCATTTGCTTCCAGGCACTCCCAAATATGGCAATCAGGTGAAGCAAATGGATTTGCTTAGCATTCCACAACTTGGGCCAGTAGGAAAGCCAATATTTTATATCATAAACTGTAATTCAGCCTCATCTGTCAAAACTCTCAAAACTACATTAAGGGGTTGAAACAGTGAGCAGAATAGATTTGCTTTATGAGAATTTTGCAATTTACTTTTAGAGGTGGCTCTTCTTTAGAACGTATGCTGCTTAGGCACAAAAATGTATCTTTACACAAAAAAATAGAATTGTGAATATCTTCTACTTGTACCTAACCAAGAACTTTCTTCTCTGCTATATCATTGTAGGGGGCCGGCCTGGTTTTTAGTGGGTACCACAGGTACTTACACCTTATACCAGGTCCAGTTATCCCTTATTAGTGAAATGTAGTCAGTGTCTAGAAGCCACGCTGTCTTGAGGTAGCTGTAGGCAGAGCAGCCAGGGCTGAAATAGGAGACATGCAAAGCTCTTGCAATACCACTGTAGTCACACAGTACTTTCACACAAGAAAAGACAATACTCGGTGTTACCAAAAAAAAAGGTACTTTATTTTAGTGACACAAGGCCAAAAATATCTTAGAGGCTATACTCACTTAGGAGGTACGCATCACATATAAAATATACACTAATAACCAAAATCAGGTGAGTACACAGTCATAAAATAGTGCAAATAGTGAAAATCACAATAGGTTGCATTGTGCCTAGGGGGATCACAAACCATATACTAAGATAGTGGAATGTGAAAGTAGGTTTCCCACCTAGGCAAGTGTAGTGTGTAGAGGGGTACTGAGAGTGTAAGAAAACACCAAAGGTAAGTAAAATACCCCACCCCACAGCACAGGAAAGCAGGAGTAAAACACAGCAAGTTTCCTAAAACACACTAGAAGATAGAAGATAATGCAAGAACCAGAAGAGACTGCAAGACACCAATGATGGATTCCTGGACCTGAAGGCCTGTGGAAGAAGGGGACCAAGTCCAAGAAGCACTGAAAAGTCCAGGTAGAACAGGAGCCCCTGCTAACCCGGATGAAGGTGCAAAAGAGGAACCACCGGTGAGAAGGCAAAGGGGGTCATTCCGACCGCGGCGGTCGGCATAAATGTGGCGGTAAGTACCCCCAACAGGCTGGCTGTACTTACCGCCATACTATGACATTGGTGGGATGGCTGAAGCCAACCTGAAGCCAACCTGCCAATGTACCACTCCGACCATCTCCAGCCCGGCAGCCACCATTGTGCCTCCTGCGGGATTATGACCCCGCCTACCGCCACGGTTTCTGTGGCATTTGTAATGCCACAAAAACCATGGTGGTAGGACATATCAGAGACAGGGAATTCCTCCCTGTCACTGATAGAGGTCTCCCGTTCCTCTCCAGTTACCTCCCCACCCCTCCTACCTCTCCAAACCCCCTCCTAACCCCCCTATATTCCCCCTTCACACACACACACGCATACACACACCCATTCCCACATGCTTACATGCATGCATACATCCATTCACACACACATCCGCACACACTTACAAACATACACGCAGACACGCATTCACATTACACAACATACATGCACTCACACTTCTATACATGCAGACAAGCATTCAACACGCAACACACACCCGCATTCACGCACACACATACATACCCACACCCCCACCCCCTCCCCTGTCGGAGACCCGATTTACCTGGAACCAGGGGGTCCTCCGGCAGGAGACGGGATGGGGCGCTGCTACCGCCCGCAGCGCCTGCCAGCTTAACACTGCTAGGCCTTATTATTGATCATAATACAGCTGGCGGCGGTCTACTTGCGTGGCGCTGCTGGTGGCAGCAGTGCCACCTTACCGCCATCCGCCAGCATGGCCACAGCCGGATCTCCGCCATTCTTGTGGCGGAAATCAGGCTGTGGTCATAATATGGCAGACGGCTGATAGCCGCGGTGACGGTCTTTTGGTGACCGTCGAAGCGGCAGTAGGTGGTTTTTACCGCCGATGTTAAAATGAGGGCCAGAGTCAGTATTGCACCTAGGAAGACAGATACGGGTTCCTGGTTGGTGCAGAAGATGTCCCACGCCGGATGTATGAATGCAGTCTGGTTTGCGTTGTGGGACAACAACAAGCCTTGGTAAACGCAAAACTCTCATTTCGTGAAAAATGGCGCTGCCCAGGCCCAGGAAGGACCAGTCGACTCTACCCAGAAGGCAGAGACAGAGGGGGCTTTCAGCAACTCAGAGAGCCCTCAGAAGACCAGGAATCGCGCACAGGGTCCCACAGCACGGGGACAAAGGAGTTGCAAATGGTGGTTGTTGCAGCACTGCACAAAGGGATCACACGTCGCCGGGGAACAACTCACGGAGCTGAGCATCGCAGGATAGAGTGCTGGGGACCTGGGCTATGTTGTGCACAAAGGATTTCTTGGAGAAGAGCACAGAAGCCCTAGGAGCTGCAAAATACTCTGTTCACAGGGGTACTGTCGGGCACGGGAAGGCAAGCTCTTACCTCCACCAAGGACAGCTGGACCTTTGGACAGCCAGGGTCACTTTGGTCCACCACTTGTGTTCCAGGATCCAAGCTCGTCATCGGGAGAGGGGACCCAGAGTACCGGTTGTCGCTGCAGAGAGGTGCCTGCTGAAGCAGGGAAGTGACTCTGTCACTCCACAGGAGATTCCTTTGGTTCTTTTGGTGCAGGATGAAGACAGGCAGTTCTCGGAGTGTGCACAACCTGGAAACTGTTGCAATTGCTGGCAGAAGCTGAAGTTACAGAGTTGTAGTAGCCTTCATGGATACTTTGTTGCAGTTGTAGAGTTCCTGGAGCAGTGCTGCTGTTGATCTGATGGTAGAAGATGAAGTAAAGGATGCAGAGAATTCCTGCTGGAATCTTTGAGAACCGAATCTGAGGAAACACCCACAGAAGAGACCCTAAATAGCCCTGAGAGGGGCATTGGTCACCTAACCTGGTATGGACCTATCAGGAGGGGTCTCTGACATTACCCCCTGGCACTGGCCACTCAAATGATCTCAGAGTTCCCTGACCTTCCTGAAAACAAGATGGCAGAACCCAGGGACACTCTGGAGGAGCTCTGGGTACCAACCCTGGGGTGGTGATGGGCGGGGAAGTGGTCACTCCCCTTTCCTTAGTCCAATTTCATGCCAGAGAAGGGACTGGGGGTCCCTGAACCAGTCTAGACTGGATTACGCAAGGAGGGCACCATCTGTGCCATTCAAAGCACTTCCAGAGGCTTTGGGAGGAAGCCCCTCCCATGCCTGTAACACCTCCAAATGGCTCGGGTGTAACACCCCTCTCCTAAAGGAAATGCATTGTTTTGCCTTCCTGGGATTGAGCTGCTCAAGCCCCAGGAGGGCAGAAGACTGTCTGTGAGGTGGCAGCTGCTGGGGCTGCAGTGAAAGCCTCAGAAGGCTGGTATGGCAGTACTGGGGGTCCATGGTGGAGCCCCCAGGGTGCATGGAATTGGCCCCCCAATACCGGAATCAGATTGGGGGTCCAATATTTCAATCCACGACACCTCACATGGCCATATTCGGAGTTACCATTGTGAAGCTACATACATATATTGACCTATATGTAGTGCACACTTATAACAGCATCCCCACACTCACAAAGTCCGGGAAATTGGTCCTGGACAACTTGGGGGCACCTCTGCTAGTGCAGAGGTGCCCTCACACACAGTAACTTTGCACCTAGCCTTCAGGAACTGAAGGTTAGACATATAGGTGACTTATAAGTTAGCTGGTGCAGTGCAAATGGCTGTGGAATAGTGCTTGCACTATTTTAATCAGGCTGCAATGGCAGTCTCGAAGAAGTGTTGTATGAGCTCCTTATGGGTGGCAAAGGAAATGCTGCAGCCCATAAGGATCTCCTGGAAACCCAATGCCCTGGGTACCTAGGTACCATATATAAGGGACTTATAAGGGGGGTCCAGTATGCCAATTTGGAGTGGAATACTGGGTTACCAGTATGTAAGTACAAATTTGGAATCAGAGAGAGCATAAGCACTGGAGTTCTGATTAGCAGGACTCTAGTGACACAGTCAAGCATACTACAAAACAGTAAAATTTACTGACATGTAGGCCACAAACTATGAGCACTGTGCTCCTGGCTAGCAGGATCCCAGTGAGACAGTAAAAACATACTGACAAACAGGCCAAAAATGGGGATAACCATGCTAGAAAGAGGCTACTTTCTCACAATCATACAGAATGGATAAGTCCTAGGAAAAAGATGAAGGACCTGAACAGTCTCTTGAAACTTAAGATGGGCAAAAAAGGTAAAAAATGCCAAGAATATTCCAGCTAATGGACAAAACCTATGTGTAATTGTGGTGGATACAGAGATAGATGAACCAAAAAAGGAGTCATTGAAAGATTCACACACTCAAAATAGTAAGTAATATGGGTAAAGGAAGTAAAAGATAGACCCTCTCCTCCATTAGAGTGGTAGTTAGTGTGTAATATATTCCACTGAAAAGTGTGGTGGGAGGGAAGGATAAGGTTACATTGGTAATGTGATGTTATGGGTAGGAGGCATAAATAGGGAGCTCACTGAGCAGTGCTTAATTTGAGCTGGTGGTTTCCTGTACAGGGCACTGGCATTTATTTTTCTGCCTCAAGCATTTACTGGGAGCAAAAGACACCTATGAGAAAGACAGAGGAAGAGAAAAATGAAAAGTGTCACAAAAGGAGAAAGCAGAAAGCTGCAAAAATTAGCTCAAGGATCAGGCAGTGGCTATAAATGGATTAAAGTGGCCAGAGAGGGCTTTAGAATTAGGCTGCCTCAGCAGTTAGTGCTTGCACATTTAAATTCAGCACCTGTGTGTTTCAGAGTAGAGCTTTGGGCACCAGCATGTTTTTATTTACAGTTTAAGCAATGTCACTGAGGTTGTGTCTTTGAGGAAGGAACATGCAGGGATGATACCTACTCAATTGGTGGAGCGCAAACTTCGCAAAGTCAGCAGAACATACAGAAGAACACACAGCCCAAGGAAAGTAAAATAAAAGATTTGGGAGTTGAAGAAAACGCTTGTTATGAATGTGGCCGTCACTCACCTATGTATGCTAGACAGGCTCACAGACGTTCTCTGGCAAACGTTAAGGTTCTCATGTCTAATGCAGAGGAGGCCATTGGGACTCCCAGAGTGTAAGCGGTGCTTGATGTGAAGACTTGTGGCTGTGGCACCTGCACTATGAAAGCAAGGCAAGCTACATGTACAAGAGCACCAGAGAACTCTCTTGAAACTTGTACTGTTGGCAACCATTTTAGATTAATTAGGCATATGGTTCTCATGGGTCAGAGCATTTGTTGATAGGCAGGCATGATACTTACCCACTGTAGTCAGAAACCTGTTGCCAGAAAATTGGAATTCATCACAATTTCATTAAGAGTTGTCAAAAACCTTGCTCTCAGAGAGTTGTTCTTTGAAGCCAAATAATTCAACTTTGATTGGCAGTATAGAATTGAAGTAATCCTTTCAAGGATTACAAACTTAATTGCATCTCTAGCGAATCCTGTATATAGGACTGACTTTTTATATCACTTGAATCACATGGTTTCAAGGTACTGTTTGTGGTGGGAAAGTGAATGTATATTGCTGGGAGGGAATTCACAATCCCAAAAAGTACTCATTATTTTGCAGCTGATGAACTATGTTTTTTTATATTGATTCATATCACAGACTTGAACTCACCAAAGGCAGTTATTGATGTAAGAACATGTATTGCAATTCAGGTTATTCCATGCATTTATTCCAAAGCTTATCCATTAAATCTTTCAGCTGTGGAAAGTCCTAGTTATCAACAATCGTAGAGAATGTCACAACGTATATCATATGGCATAGTAGAAATAGTGAACTGTAATATCATTTCCAAGTACTTAATTAATGATGTATTGTAGCTATCAACAACTAAACCTATCAGGGTAAGTACAACAGTATATAAACAGGCAAACCAAAGGTATAAACTGTCCTTGTTTCTCCTCCCTGGTGTCAGTACGTTCACTGAAGTATGGATTTTAGCACTGCTCTAAACCAACATTTTGATATGGAATGTGAATGGACATGGGGACAGAAATTCAATGGGGTATAATTACACTGTTCTTAAAAAAAACACCTTTCTGGAGTGATAGAAATGTAAATGACTTGCACACTCTGGATTCACACAGGGGTCCTAAGGAGCTGCTATTTTCATAAAAAAACACAGTTCGATTCAACTTCTCTAAAAATTGGGTATATCCAAATGGTACAGATGTGTGAAGGTCCGGCTTTAATGCTGGTGGCACCCGGTGTAACAATTGTTTTTGGTGCCCTCACCAATGAACATCTCCATGGATTCCCTCACTATTACCCTCCAGCAGAGCTCCTTGTCTTACTATAGCCCCTCTCTCACATGCATTTCATTTGTTTTATGGTGTTACTCCTACCATTGGGGGGTGTTGGATCACTTTACATCACACATACATAATGCAGAAACAATGAATCATACATAAGTAAATCATTCTATAGCAAATGTTACATAAGACAAGGAAGACTACAAGGTTTAGGAATCACATGCATGCTTTAGGGAGTATATTTTAAGAGTGTTTGTTGTGGGCCTTTTAAGAGTGTTTAAAACGTACCTCAGTGGTTGGGGTTGGCTTTACTAATAAGAATGTATTTCCGCCTAAAAAAATCCTTTTTAGCAACTTTAGAATGATGAAGGACTTAGGAAAAACATTATGTTCCAACCTACACCATGCATGCAGCTCTTTCATGACCGGTCATCAGACTCTGTGTTACATTAATATTGTAACTTATGAACTCCAGGTATCAAAAGAATTTATGTGACAAAATTAGTAACCCACCAACATGATCTGCATGGTACACCACCTTTGCAGCAGGCAGACTAACCCCCTGCGCTACTTTATGATGAGTCAAAACTCCCACCAGGACAAAAATCATTAGCTTTATTTCGAACTTTGAACTGTTTCCCGAAAACAGCAGGAACTCTGCAGCTGGTGATTTTAAACCCATGTTATTTCTAACCACAGCACCCCTCAAGGTCAGTACCAGGATCTGCTGTACCAGTCGCTCTACCCTAATGCTCGTGCTTCACACGCTATAGAGGGCTACATTGAGGCAGTTAGGAGAATTAGTCCTGAGGACCTGGCATATGTCCATGTAATAGAGGGCAACTTTAATGACATCATGGATAAAGCCATAGACAGACCTTTCAATGTAAAGGGCTCTGGGACGTACGGCTAATGGCACAGCAAACATCCGATAGACAAACAATATATCTTCTTGTAGTTTTATGGTGCATTCTCTGGATGGATTATGTTTTCGTCCCAAACTCCAACTCTCACTTAGATGACAATAAGTATCTGGCTAGAGTTAACTTAGACAACTCTGCACTACTGGTGTTGCTGGAGCCACTGGAGACTAAATATATGGGATCTGAAAGACAGGGAAACAGTGGCAGAAATTCTTGATGTCACAAGCAACACTCAGGACGTTTCCAGAATTAGAGGAAAAGGTGAGAGAAAAAAAGGTAACATGAAATACTTCACAGAGTAGAAAAGGCCAGTCCGCTGCTAGTGGCACATAGGTATAAAGTGATTAAGCAAGGAAAGCAGCTAAACTGCATTACATTAGTGCCCAGAGAAGGTTATATGAAGGTGGTAATAAGGTGTCAAGTGATACTTCATGCGGCTGCGTTGACAACCATAAAAGCGCGCATACAATATATAAAAACAACGCAATATATAATACAAATAATTAAGTAGCGGAATCATTATGTAAGTACTAACACAAGATAATGACAGCGCACGTATCCCCAAAATCAACACTTCCTAGTCCGCAGACAGCATGTGATGAAATTTAACACAGCATAATACAACTCAGGAGTACCTAATTATTGTATGTGGGGAAAAAAGCCTTCTCATGGGACCTGGTCAAGAAACGCATAAAAGGGGAATGGTAAAGTGTTTCCTCCGAGTTGTGTATAGTCCACAGAAAAGAATAAAGTGTAGTGTGATCTGTTTAAATTTACCATCACATGGACATGGGGGGGGGGCAAAAAACATGATCATTGAAAAGGGAACATCACTAAACAATAATCTCACTTTTGCTTGAGTTAGAGATATTGGCACTGAAAATTCATAACTGGACTTTTCTTTTCACATAAAGTGGTCAACAGTGCCTCATAATTTCGTCTTTCCTGACATATAATTCCTGTGGCCCTGCATATAACTAAATCACTTCCATTTACACCCTCAAAGAATCAAAGAAAACTTGTCGCACCCTCAAGAAGGACTGGCGCAAGGACCACACCGCTGACAACATGACCGCCCTCAAGAATGCTACCCGCGAACACCACCACCTGATCCGCGCTGCCAAAAGGAACTTTTTCACTGACAGACTGGACAAAAACAGCCACAACAGCAGAGAACTTTTCAGCATCGTCAAGGAGTTCTCCAACCCCAACGCCAACGCAAACGCCGTCACGCCCTCACAGGATTTGTGCGAATCCCTCGCCACCTTCTTCCACCACAAGATCAGCGACCTCCACGACAGCTTCGGACACCAGACCCAACCTAACATCACCGAACCCGCACCCCCGGCCTTCACCCTCAACAACTGGACCCACATCAACACTGAAGAAACCATATCCATCATGAACTCTATCCACTCTGGCGCCCCTTCGGACCCCTGCCCTCACTTCATCTTTAATAAAGCCGACGACATCATCGCCCGCACCTCCAGGCCGTCATCAACTCTTCTTTTTCTTCTGCTACCTTCCCCGAATGCTGGAAACACGCCGAAGTCAACGCCCTCCTAAAGAAACCTACGGCTGACCCGAGCGACCTGAAAAACTTCCGCCCCATTTCTCTCCTGCCTTTCCCAGCCAAGGTAATAGAGAAGACCGTCAACAAACAGCTGACCACCTTCCTGGAAAACAACAACCTGCTCGACCCTTCACAAACCGGATTCCGAACCAACCACAGCACGGAAACCGCCCTCATCTCAGTCACAGACGACATCAGAACCCTGATGGACAACGGTGAAACAGTCGCCCTCATCCTCCTCGACCTATCGGCGGCCTTCGACACCGTCTGTCACCGCACCCTAATCACCCGCCTCCGCTCCACCGGGATCCAAGGCCAGGCCCTGGACTGGATCGCCTCCTTCCTCTCAAACCGTTCCCAAAGAGTTTACCTCCCACCGTTTCGCTCAGACCCCACCGAGATCATCTGCGGAGTACCTCAAGGTTCATCGCTCAGCCCGACACTCTTCAATGTCTACATTAGCCCCCTCGCCAACATCGTACGCAAGCACGACATCATCATCACCTCCTACGCCGACGACACCCAACTTATACTCTCCCTCACCAAGGACCCCGCCAGCGCCAAGACCAACCTACAAGAGGGTATGAAGGACGTCGCAGATTGAATGAGGCTCAGCCGCCTAAAGCTGAACTCTGACAAAACGGAAGTCCTCATCCTCGGCGACACCCCGTCCGCCTGGGATGACTCCTGGTGGCCCTCGGCACCGCACCGACCCCCACAGACCACGCCCGCAACCTCGGCTTCATCTTGGACCCCCTTCTCACCATGACCAAGCAAGTCAACGCTGTATCCTCCGCCTGCTTCCTCACCCTCCGCATGCTCCCCAAGATCTTCCGCTGGATCCCCGCCGACACTAGAAAAACCGTGACCCACGCCCTCGTCACGGGCCGCCTGGACTACGGCAACACCCTCTACGCTGGGACCACCACCAAACTCCAAAATCGCCTGCAACGTATTCAAAACGCCTCGGCCCGCCTCATCCTCGACGTACCCCTCAACAGCCACATCTCCGCACACCTGAGACACCTGCATTGGCTCCCAGTCAGCAAAAGGATCACCTTTCGACTTCTCACCCACGCACACAAAGCCCTCCACAACAAGGGACCGGAATACCTCAACCGACGCCTCAGCTTCTACGTCCCCACCCGCCTCCTCCGTTCCTCTGGCCTCGCGCTCGCATCCGCCGCTCCACGGCGGGTGGGAGGTCTTTCTCCTTCCTGGCAGCCAAGACCTGGAACTCCCTCCCCACCAGCCTCAGGACCACCCAGGACCACTCCGCATCCCGGAGACTCCTAAAAACCTTGCTTTTCGAGCAGCAGTAACCCCCCCCTTTCCCCTAGCGCCTTGAGACCCGCACGGGTGAGTAGCGCGCTTTATAAATGTTAATGATTTGATTTGATTTACCTTCTTCCTCTGTTTGCAGTAAAACATTAAAATGTTGCCATTTAGCATTCTGATTTGATTGCCATGCTAATTCCAAAATAATTTCACCACTCCACCATCAGAGTTGCTGGCTGGCTAACACAATTCCCGAAAACCCCCCCACAAGACAGCCACAGATGAGAAATAAGCTAGAAGGGTCACCCAAACATATCAAGAGTGTTCAAACAGTCATAGTGTAATAAGGATGTTAAGTTGGCCTGAATCATGGTCATAATTGCAATAGGAGAGATTATTAAAACATCTACAATTATCATATAAACCTTTATCAGAAATACACTTTTGGCATTAGACTGCAATGCTCAAAACAGCCGCTAGAGGGCACCACAACAAAAGATAATTTGTAAGAAACATAGTCATGTAACCATGTTGTTAGCCACTAGAGGGCGTAACCCCATGAAAAAACAGAATAAAGTAATGCAGTGTAACCATATACTTAGTCCCTTGAGAGTGTATTGCATTACACATTTTCATCAGTAGCAGAGCTATAGCAGTAGTATTACAAACAAGGCCCTAAAAACACAAGCTATTTCCAGTTTAATCCATGTAACAGGGGCAGTTTACAAGGCAAGACAAAAACAGCCTCAAGGCAGGACAAACGTAAATCATTTACCAATGACATCAACTGATTTTTGAAAGGCAAGCCCAGGAACTAATGAAAGTGATGGGTGTGAGATAGATGTGGTTAAAAGCCTACTTACAACACGTCAAAGTGCTTGCGCGACCTAAAAAGGAGGTAAGCATCTTGAAGTGTGTGTATGCAGCAGCAAATATGTCAATTCAGACATGTGCATATGCAGTTTATGCAACACAAGCAATTCTGAATGATTTCCGCTCCCTGTGTGATTTCTTAGAAGGGGGGGCAAAGACCGAACAGAAATTTTAGGAAGCATGGAGTTGGCAGAATTTGTATCCAACGCTATGTTTGAATGCCTATGGTCAGCATCAACAGCAGCGGGGCTTTATTAGAGCTACAAGGTCACTTGGGTTGAAGCTGTGGAAGTTAGAATCCACCGGAAGAACCTTAATCCAGAAGGTTCTGTTTTATGGCCAGAAATTGTTTGGAGAACAGCTCAATGACTCAGAAAAAAGACAAAAAATGAAAAGAAAATTCTGCAACCATTTAGACCTTTTTCTGTAAAGAAATCCTTTTTTCAGAGAAAATTGATGCAAGCAGTGCAGAACTCAAGTCCCGTTTGGGGCTGAACCTCAGGTCGAGGATTGTTCACCAAGATAAAACCCGACAATAATATCCCTAACTCCAAAGTCATGACTGTCAACAACTGATGGAAAGGACAAAACATCTTGCTATCTACAAATGAATGGAAGTCCCAGGTGAAGCACGAATGGGTTCTGTCAGTCATAAGAAATAGCTGTTTTATAGAACTCAAAGAACAACCTCAGCAATCGTTCCAAATAATCCCCATACCAAAGGATATCATACAGAAAGAGTACCATAATAGGAGTAGAACTGTTTTATTGAAAGGAGCAGTATCAGAACTATCCTTCCTGGAAAGAAATTAAGGTATCTCTTCTATCTTGTTCCTTGCGCCAAAACCAGACTGGTTTTTTCGAGGAGTCATGGATGTAAAATGAAAATCATTTTTATACAGAAGATTCCATTCAGAATGTTGATCCTTTGGGAAGTCATTGCTGATGGTGTTGGACGGCGATCTATTGATGACCCTGGATCTTCAGGACGCATACTTCCATGTGTCAATACACTTTGCAAGTCAACTCTTCTGCTTTTTTGCAGTTTCAGGGAGGCATTACCAGTGTTGACCTCTGGCATTTGGTTTGATGGCTTTGCCAAGCATTTCACAAAGGTATTGCAGCAACTGTGGCTCTTCTATATTTGTAGGTGTGCAAATCCTGCCTTACCTGGACGATTAGCTAAATGCTCTCTCTTCTCTTTTTCGAAACTGAATATGGGAAAGGTTGTCAGTTTCCTCAACTACATGATAAATCTCAGTTGGTGCCAGCACAACAGAGACTGTTTATTGCAGCCCTTTTCAACCCAGCAACAGTGTTTCTACCAGAATTAAGAATCTAAAGATTACAAGAGGCTACCTTATCAATTATACAATACATTTGTGTCGTTTTGAGAACTGGTGTAAGGTGAAGGGTTGTTTGTCAGCAATAATTGACTCCCTTAAGATGTTGCAGTTCCTTCAGGAAGGTTTTCAGAAAGGCTTGTTCTCATCAACTTTATCTTTCCAATGGGCAGCAAATAGGGGTTAGTGAGATGTTGCTGGATTTGTAAAAAAAAATGCTCTTGGTTAAGGGATTACAACGAATGAGGTTAAAGAAACCTGTTGTGTCCCCAAGTGTTTCTCCTTGGGATTTACTTACAGTGTAACATGGTCTTCAGAAACCCCCTTTAGAACTGTTAGAGGTTACTTCTCTTCAATGGCTTATGATTTAAGTAGCATTCCTAGTGGTAATCACATCAAGAATGCTCTTATGGGAATTGGGGACACTCTTGGCCTCATATGCTTATATCCGTTTTTACTCACCAGGGTTGTTCTTGGGTTAGATCCAAAATACTATCCCAAAGTATCAATGTTCTCCAGACACCCAAAATTAATACTATCAGTCTTTCAGGTCCCAGATGAGCCCTCGTATCCCTGGGGATGTTAAAAAAGCATTGATACTGTACCTTGAAAAAAACAAAATAAATCATAAAGTGTAATTGTTTGTTGCTTTTAGCACTCTTAATAAGGGTAAAAAACTTTCTACTCTGACCATTGGTAGATGGGTACAACCGGCTATCACCAATGTATATGCTAACACGAGCCTTCTAGCGCCTGGTTCTGTTCAAGGGAGGTTTATGAGGGACTGATAGCCTCATGGGCAGAAATGGGTGGCGTCTCCATAGTGGAAATCTGTAGGGCCGCCACCTGGTTGTCAGAAGAGGTGTTTAACACTATAGTTTGGAATTAAATGTTTCTGATAATTTTGGTTTTGGTGCACTTATATCTTCTAGGACGTACTAGCAAATGGATGTTATCGCTGTGTCCACATTAAAGAGATGAGGCTGAGTATTGTTCTGTCACCTTGGTATTTGCATTGAGGAACTGGATATCCTCACACAGTGAAGACTGGGATGGGGTCAGGTTTTGAGGTAATGAAAACAAGCTGATTCAAAGCGCCACAGCTGCCATGAGCGTGAGCGTGAACGAGGGACACAAAAGGAAAACGAAGTTTGCTTGTAGTCAAAAGTATCAGCAAACATGCAATTATCCATTTAACAGGGTCTTAGCCAAGGCGGTAACAAAACTGCCCAAAGGAGGGGCAAAAGTAAAGCATTTACCAATGATAGCAAAGGATTTTTAAAAGGCAAGCGATAGTGATGGGCATGCGGTGGGCGTGGTTAACATTTTTTTTAAAACAAGCCTTTGACCAGATCAGGACCTAGGTGTTGAAAACTCTCAGGGGTTGAGTATAGTTCTTGTACCCCTAACTCAGTAAAGGAGTCCTAAATATATGCCATCCATGGTATTCTAGTGACTTTATCTAAGAGAAGACAAGCTAATAAAATGTGTTTGGTATAGTGGAGGCCTTCTGGTTTCCTCTAAGTTCTTAACCATGACAGAAGAGGTTGCAAATTAATGTAATCTTGAACAAAACCCAACTCCACCTCAACATTGCAGTAACTGCAAATTGTGGGACTGCCAGGAGCCTTTGTATAAATATATTCTCCTTCTTTTGTATGGGGCTGACATCTGAGTACCCCCAAACTCCTGCCCCATAAGTGCCAACCGGCATTTACTTTTATATATGTGAACTATTTCCTTTAGGATTTGTGCCCCAGCCTCTATGCAAACCAGAAGACAGAATCAATACACCTTTGAAATTGAAGTGATCCAATTAAAAAAAAAAAATATCCAATTGAAAGTTGCATCCAACATGATTCCCAGATAGGTGAAGTTCAGGGCTTTAAGGACCTCTGTTCCCGAGGGTATGAATTTGCGGGATTTAGAAAATTTGGGACCACACTTCATAATAAAATATTTGCAGAGGTTTGTCTTCAGACCCAGACCAACGAAAGAAAGAATTAAAAACATCCAATAGTATCCGGAGCATTAGAACCATTAGCAGTTCTAGCTAAACTGAACACACCGTCTGCATATGAAAGGACCCAGACGAGGTGGGAACCTATATAGACCAAGTCCCTACCTTTTTTGCAGTAAAAATCTTCAATGCCAATAATGTAAAGTTAGGAAGAAAAGGTGCTAAATCACAGCCTTGACTTACACCAACAGAAGCATTAATGTTTCGCGATAAATCTCCCTCTGTACTGCATCGAATCTTGGCATGTGTGCCAGTGTAACCAGTAGAGCATCTCAACAATAGCCCTGTCGTACCCCATGCCTTCCATGATATCCCTAAGCTTAGGCCATTGCACAGAATCAACGACACAGGTAAAGTCCACAAATTCCAGATGCAAAGTTTCTCTCTTGGCTCTAATGTATTTTTGTGTGATAAGATAGAGATTAAGACCCTGATCCACCATGCCAACTCTCGAACAGAACCCTAGCTGCATATCAGACAACACCTTATTCTGATGTGCCCATTCTTCAATTTTCAACAATACCACCCTTCCCAATATTTTAAAAGTGCTCTCCAGCAGTGAGATAGGGTGATATCAACTTGGCTGGGCCTTGTCTGCCTTTTTAAATATGGGGACAACTACTGCCTCCTGCCATTATGGAACGAACGGGTGTGCTATAGTAGCTTTTGTTAAATTTGCAGCAATAGGAACCCAGGAAGAGATATACTCTTTGAATGAATCTACCAGAATACTGTAGGAAAGTACCATCTTGCCTGGCATGTTACCCCCATTTTTACTTGTGTGTCAGTTTGTTTTTGCCTGTGTCACTGGGATCCTGCTAGCCAGGACCCCAGTGCTCATAGTCTGTAGCCTAAATGTGTTTCCTGTGTGGTGCCTAACTGTATAACTGAGACTCTGCTAACCAGAACTTCAGTGTTTATGCTCTCTCTGCTTTTTAAATTGTCACTGCAGGCTAGTGACCATTTTTACTAATTCTGATTGGCACACTGGAACACCCTTATAATTCCCTAGTATATGGCATTTCTTTCTAGGGAGCTCAGACAATTCTTACATAGGACTGCCACTGCAGCCTGAGTGAAATAACATCCACGTTATTTCACAGCCATTTTACACTGCACTTAAGTAACTTATAAGTCACCTATGTGTCTAACCATCACTTAGTGAAGGTTAGGTGCAAAGTTACTAAGTGTGAGGGCACCCTGGCACTAGCCATGGTGCCCCCACATTGTTTAGGATAATTTTCCCGGACTTTGTGAGTGCGGGGACACCATTACACGTGTTCACTACATATAGGTCAATACCTACATGTAGCTTCACAATGGTAACTCCGAACATGGCCATGTAACATGTCTAAGATCATGGAATTGTCCCGCCATGCCAAATCTGGTATTGGGGTACCAATCCCATGCATCCCTGGGGCTCCAGCATGGACCCCAGGTACTGCCAAACTAGCTCTCTGGGGTTTTCTCTGCAGCTACCACTGCTGCCAACCCTCAGATAGGCTTCAGCCCTCCTGGGGTCTGGGCAGCCCAGTCCCAGAAAGGCAGAACAATAGATTTCCTCTGAGAGAGGGTGTTACACCCTCTCCTTTTGGAAATAGGTGTTAAAGCTCGGGAGGAGTAGCCTCCCCCAGCTTCTGGAAATGCTTTGAAGGGCACAGATGGTGCCCTCCTTGCATAAGCCAGTCTGCACCGGTTCAGGGAGCCCCCAGACCCTGCTCTGGGGCGAAACTGGACAAAGGAAAGGGGAGCGACCACTCCCCTGTCCATCACCACCCCAGGGGTGGTGCCCAGAGCTCCTCCAGTGTGTCCGAGACCTCTGCTATCTTGAATGCAGAGGTGTGAGGGCACAATGGAGGCCTCTGAGTGGCCAGTGTCAGCAGGTGATGTCAGAGACCCCTCTTGATAGTTGCTTACCTGGTTAGGTGGCTAATCCTCCTCTGAGGGCTATTTAGGGTCTCTCCTGTGGGTTTCTCTTCAGATAACGAATGCAAGAGCTCACCAGAGTTCCTCTGCAATTCCCTCTTTGACTTCTACCAAGGATCAACCGCTGACTGCTCCAGGATGCCTGCAAAACCGCAACAAAGTAGCAAGACGACTACCAGCAATATTGTAGCGCCTAATCCTGCTGGCTTTCTCGACTGTTTCCTGGTGGTGCATGCTCTGAGGGCTGTCTGCCTTCACCCTGCACTGGAAGCCAAGAAGAAATCTCCTGTGGGTCGACGGAATCTTCCCCCTGCTAACGCAGGCACCAAACTTCTGCATCACCGGTCCTCTGGGTCCCCTCTCATCCTGACGAGTGTGGTCCCTGGCACACAGGAGCTGGGTCCAAGTGTCTTCCACAGTCCAGTGGCCCTTCCTTCCAAATTTGGTGGAGGTAAGTCCTTGCGTTCCCACGCCAGACAGTAATCCTGTGTACTGCGTGAACTGCTGCTGCTCGGGCTGCTGTGCACTTTTCCAAGACTTCCTTTGTGTACAGCATAGCCCAGGTCCCCAGCACTCTGTCCTGCATTGCCCAACTCGCTGAGTTTGACTCCGACTTCGTGGGACCCTCTTTGAGTCGACTGTTGTCCTCAGATCTTCTAAGTGCCTGTCCAGGTGCTTCTGCAGGTGCTGCCTGCTTCTGCGTGGGTTCTCTGTGTTGCTGAGCGCCCCCTCTGTCTCCTCCTTCAAGGGGCGACCTCCTGGTCCTTCCTGGACCCCAGCAGCACCCAAAATCCTCAACTGCGACTCTTGCAGCTAGCAAGGCTTGTTTGCGGTCTTTCCGCGTGGAAACACCTCTGCATCCTCCAGCACGCCGTGGGACATCTTCTGACCAAAGGAGAAGTTCCTGGCACCTTCCATTGTTGCAGAATCTTTGGCTTCTTCCACCCGGAGGCAGCCCTTTTGCACCTTCATCCGGGGTTTAGTGGGCTCCTGCCCCCCCTGGACACTTGCATGACTCTTGAACTTGGTCCCCTTCCTTTACAGGTCCTCAGGTCCAGGAATCCGTATTCAGTGTTTTGCAGTCAGTTGTTGTCCTTGCAGAGTCCCCTATCTTGACTTTATAGTCTTTCTGGGGTAGTAGAGTAACTTTACTCCTACTTTTCAGGGTCTTGGGATGGGGTATCTTGGACACCCTTAGTGATTTCTTACACTCCCAGCGACCCTCTACACACCACACTAGGCCTGGTGTCCACTCGTGGTTCGCATTCCACTTTTGGAGTATATGGTTTGTGTTGCCCCTAGGCCTGTTTCTCCCTCTTGCATTTTATTGTGATTCTACATTGTTGGACTACTTTTCTAACTGTTACTTACCTGATGTTTGTTTGTGTTTATATATATTTTGTGTATATTACTTATCTCCTAAGGGAGTATATCCTCTGAGATACTTTTGGCATATTGGGCCTGATTACAACTTTGGAGGACGGTGTTAAACCGTCCCAAAAGTGACGGATATACCACCTACCGTATTACGAGTTCCATAGGATATAATGGACTCGTAATACGGTAGGTGGTATATCCGCCACTTTTGGGACGGTTTAACACCGTCCTCCAAAGTTGTAATCAGGCCCATTGTCACTAAAATAAAGTACCTTTATTTTTAGTATCTCTGAGTATTGTGTTTTCTTATGATATAGTGCTATATGATATAAGTGGTATAGTAGGAGCTTTGCATGTCTCCTAGTTCAGCCTAAGCTGCTCTGCTATAGCTACCTCTATTAGCCTAAACTGCTAGAACACCTCTAATCTACTAATAAGGGATAACTGGACCTGGCACAAGGTGCAAGTACCATAAGGTACCCACTGTAAGCCAGGCCAGCCTCCTACAACAAATAATACCATTTCTGGATTAGAACCAGAGTAGGGAGGAACAGGTTTGCCCTAACTTTGACCCCAACCCCCAGCCCTCCTATAGATCTTTTGCTTACATTTCACCCAGTGGGTTTTGGTGACATTGAATGCCATGAACCCACTTTCAGAAGCCATTACTAGCCACGTGAGGCACTGTCAGGAATTACTGGGTTTATGGAATTGTCTAGGTAAACACAAGACTCCTCCAAAAGTGTTGACAAAGCAATAGAAATTCTCCCCATTCCATCATCCTTGTGGTTGTAGGATTATTTGTAGATACCGTTAGAGAAGTCTCCAACCTCGGGGGCTGAAATTGTGGCATTCGCTAAGTCCCTAATGTCATCTCGAAGGATTCAATTTTCTGCCACTTCTTTGATCGGTGCCACAGCCCTTCTGATCCGCCTTTTATCAATAAATAACGTAGATGCATGCAGACAAAACATGCGAACACTTGTGCGCACATACCTACACACACACATGCGCACACATATTTTTGATTCTGTCTGCGATTCTCTGCTGTGGAAGATGCAGCGGAGTGCCCACATAGTCACTAACCATCTGCAGCATCAGTGAATGAATCAAGTTGACAGTTTGGTGCAAGTGCAACGTTGCATATCAAACGCAGTGAACCTTGTGTGAGAGCCAGCATCCTTGGCGTGGTCTCCCCTGTCTTTTTTACCTCTGCTTCCCATGTTTTGACTGTGTGCTGGACTCTGTTTTTGGTATTCTGGGCACTTTACCACTACTGACCAGTGCTAAAGTGCAAGTGCCCCTGTGTAAAGTGTATGTGTTATTGGCTTTTCTATGATTGGCCCATTTGATTACTAGTAAGTCCCTAGTAAAGTGCACTAGAGGTGCCCCGGCCTGTAAATCAAATGCTACTGGTGGGCCTGCAGCATTGGTTATGCCACCCACATTAGTAGCCCTGTAAACATGGCTCAGACCTGCCACTGCAGAGTCTGTGTGTGCAGTTTTTAACTGCCAATTCGGTTTGGCAACTGTACCCACTTGCCATGCCTAAACCTGCCCTTTTTATACATGTAAGGCACCCCTAAGGTAGGCCCTAGGTAGCCCCATCGGCAGGGTGCAGTGTATGTTAAAGGTGGGACATGTACTGACGTGTTTTACATGTCCTAAACAGTGAAATACTGCCAAGTTCGGTTTTCACTGCTGCAAGGCCTGTCTCTCTCATAGGTTAACATTGGGGGTGCATGTAAGTATTTTTAAAGTGCAGAGTCCCTTTGTGAGCAGATAGAAATGTGGCGTTTGGGGTCTCTGAACTCACAATTTAAAAATACATCTGTTAGTGAAGTTGGTTTTTAGATTGTTAGTTTGAAAATGCCACTTTTACAAAGTAGGCATTTTCTGGCTTTAACCATTCTGTTTGTGAATGTCCTGTAGAAAGTGAAACAAAGGGACCTGGCGTGTAGCCTTCATATCCTGATGAGCCATCTGAGCTAGAGTGGAAAGAGGAGTGGTCACTTATACCTGAATGGGCTGTGCCTGCCCTCACACAATGCAGTCTCCAACCCCCTGCTGTGTGTCTGGGGCCTGGCCTGGGCAAGGCAGGATCTTTTGAACAAAAGAGACTTTACTTTGAAGTTTGCCTACTTCAAAGGCAGAAAAGGGTATAAGTAGTGGATCCAAAACCCCTGAAAATTAGATTATTTCTGGAACCAAGAGGAACCTCTGCCAAGGGGAAGAGCTGAGGAGGAGTGCTGCCCCTGGCTGTGACTGTGCTTTGTTGGGCTATCCTGCAGTTGCTGCTTCTACCTGTGAAAGGGGACAAAAGACTGGACTTTGTGGTGCATTCCTGCTTGTGAAGAATCTCCAAGGGCTTGAACTGAACCTGATTCCTGTTTTAAAGTCTCAGGGCCATCAAAGACTTCCTCTGATAACATCTGAACTCTCTGCTGAGACTCCTGCCCTTCCAAGTGGTTTACGACCCATTCCCTGGGCCCTTGAAAGGTGAAGTTGGCAGACAAGAGCTGAAAATCCACACACAGAACGCTGTGCAAAGGAAATTTTCAACACACCGTCTGCAACACGGCTGATAAACATCATGCTGCTGGCTTCCCAGCTAAAATCAGCGTTCCACCTGCATCGCGGCTGGAAGATCGACACATAGCAGCTGGAGAAATGACGCGCAACACACGCTTGCGGCTGCTTATAATGACGCAAACCCAACGTATCGCGGTTTTCTAACACTGTGCAACAGGATTTTCCACACATCGTCCCTGGGTGTCAGCCCACCCACCTCTGCGCGGAACCGAGATGCCCCGTCTGGAAATCGATGCATCGCTCTTTTGCGAGGGAGAAGAAATGATGCATCGCCGACCCGACCAGAGAAGAAACTACGCACAGCCTCCCTTGCAAGGAAGTGATTGCTGCATCGCTGCCTTTTCTGACGCACGCTCACCCGTACAGCTTTATTTTGGATGCTAACCAGGTACTTTGTGCAAAATCATCGTTTCCATTGTTTTCTATGGAGTAAGACTCTTATTCTTTTGCAAATTCATATTTTAACATGTGCATGTTGGATTTTTGTCATTTTGGTCTTGTTTGATTTAGATAAATAGTGCCTAGTTTTCTAAACTAGTGTGGTGTCCATTTTGTCGTGTTTTCACTGTATTACTGTGCGTGTTAATACAAATACTTTACACATTGCTTCTGAAGTTAAGCCTGCCTGCCCGTGCCAAGCTACCAAGAGGGTGAGCGGGGGTTAACCATGTGTGTTTCTCCTTTGCCCTGACTAGAGTGACAGTCCTTGCTTGGATGGGGGTAACCTGACTGCCAAACAAAGACCCCATTTCTGACACCCATCAAGAATTATCATTCAGATATCAGTTCTAAATATATTTTCTGTATACTATAATTTTGTCAACAAAAATTAGTTTGCCCTTTTTAGGTCTGACCTTTGAGACAGCTTTACCCGTCTCACCAGACTATAGTTTTTAAAAAAAATATATGTATAAAATACATTCAAGGCTTTTTTGTCAAAGGGCTGTATTCATTGGTCTATTCAAGTGCCGTTCACATTTTTCTGCGCCCACCAAAGCATTCATTATAGGGGCAAGGTGTCAGCCCACTTACGTCATTGATAGTCTTCAGTGTGAGTGACCACATTTTGTCTGTGCACATGTGTAAGTACATCTGACTAAAAAAGAGTGTAGTTCAATTTGCAGGTCTCATGGTCACTCTTCCTTTTGATTTAAATGTGTGCTTTTGTTATTTACGTAATTTGTTTGCAGCATATATGTGGCATATGTGTGTGCAGTCGGAGTAGGCTGCTCTTTTTAGAGCAACTTGTGCTGCATTTTGCTTTCTATAGTACATTTTGATATGTAAAAATGAAAACTAGCAAATATTTACTTCATTTTGATGGGCATCGGAGAGACGCATTTCAAGCGCTTTCTGACGGGGATCAGGAAGTCAGAGACAAAGTGAGCCTGCTCTGGGCTTCCATCTTTCCCACTTGTGAGGGACTCGAACTGTCCTGATGTTATCTGCACTCTTGCTTATTTGCTCAGAGCCGTGAGGTCTCACTAGTTCCACGGGCAGTGTCTGCCTCACTGCTTTGTAAAAGGCTTCATTTATGAGTTAGTTACACCCTAACATGGTGTGTTGCTGTGTTTACAGAACAGCTCTACGTGCATGTCAGTGCAGTTCGATAGCCAGTGTGTCATTTTGACCTTACCTTCCCTGTAATGTTTTCATTTCTAGCAGTTTCAGCCAAAGAAAAACGAAACTATTCACATGTTTCTAAAGGCAAAAGAAATTTAGAAACAGTCACACAAGACAAAACTATGAGCTGGTTATTCTGGACCTGTGTTACAGTATCAATACCTTTACGGTGGAGGCTGCACAAACTCTGCAGTCAATAGACATGCCATTAACTATGACTCGCTATTACCAGCCAGTACAGAATAAATAATCTGTAAACGGTATTGATAACTAATAAAACTAATAACTACAGTTGCTTCTTTCCTTACTTTTCAAGCGGCCTTCAATAAGGGATTTACATTTCAGTTAGGGGCTGAAAGGTGATTCCTTCGCGGTTTTTTCCTGGTACAGCATGTTTGGCAACTCTGATGGGTGGTGTGGGTGTCACATTTCCTATCTAGGTGCAATTTTGACTCAGCACTGGTGGTTTAAAATTCTGAGAAAGAGAAGATAATATAGCTACTCATACCACACATTTTGATTTTTCTAAGCATTTCGAGTGACAGAGTGTAATGTATTGTAGCATTCGTACAGCTCATGATGTTATCCTGTTTAATAGTATCCAGTTTCACCCTCTCAGAAAGTTTAAATGGCAAGTTAGGGACTCCAAACTAATGACATCTCACACCATATCAGTAAGGCTTGCTATCAGGCTTGTGTAATTGAGACAAATAATAAATCATCATGAAAATAACAAATGATTTTCATAAAAATATCAAATGGTTTTGAGTCAGCCTTATTTAGCCATTGTTGTTGCAGTGCCACAAAATATGCAACTTTTCCAATGCCTGCTTGAATGTGGCAGCTCATTTTTTGCAACGTTTTATGTTTATTATTCACACACAGTACACATCTTGTGTAATCGGT
This sequence comes from Pleurodeles waltl, assembly GCF_031143425.1. Taxonomy (NCBI): domain Eukaryota; kingdom Metazoa; phylum Chordata; class Amphibia; order Caudata; family Salamandridae; genus Pleurodeles; species Pleurodeles waltl. The sequence goes on from NC_090445.1 coordinate 379,850,045, forward strand.
CTTCTGTGCTGCATCGTATTTTTTCTTTATTATAGTCTTCTTTTTCTTCCAACTTGTATTCGATAAATTGTGGTTTCCTGGGTTTCTATTAGCTGTAAATTTGAAATGTGTATTCCTGTTTTATACCCGAACCTCCCTTTCTGTCTCACCCTTTTTTTCTTTATATCTAAATGATACATTTATTACACTGCTCGAGGAGCACAACGAGAGTATGAGTATTTATGAGATTGTCTTGCTTGTGTGTGCACGAGTTGTGGCATTGTTTGCTTTTAATGTGTTTTATGTTCACATACTTGGCTTGGCTTACAATGCAGTATCCTTCAATGGGCAGAATCTGTAAATAATGAATTATATCATTTTTATTTCTGTGGCTTGAAGTGGTACTTGTTTTCCCCTGTTGTGCTACATGCGAACACGGAATTGCATATGGCAGCCTAATTTAAAACATTTTGCTTTCACTTCTAAAAGTGTGTTCTCTTCTCAGAAGAAGCATATGTTTAGCTGCTTCTCTGCTTAAAAAATGTTGCTGTGCCATGTATTACCCCATATTCTTTCTTTTGTAATGCAACACCTGAATTGTTGTGATTTATGCACTGTGAAACATGTCCAGAAAGCTAATTTTGGTAGTTGTTTTATTTTGAATGACATTTCTCCCCCATTTTCCTTTCATTCCTCCTCTTCTCTCTAGATCAGTGTTTTGTACGTGTGCGTTTTTGAAGAGAGGAGGAAGTAGAGGGATTTGTTTGTGATTGCTATCATTTTGGTTGTGTCAGATGGCACTTCTCTTTGCAGAATTTGTGTGTGTGCTACAGACAGACGCCCAGTTCGGTGCCTGCGAGTTTCACTGCAGGGGGAATAGGGACATTTACCACTGAGTTGGTAGCTGAAGAGACCAAAGCTCTTGTATGGAACGGGCAACGGTTCTGCATGTATGTCTGTGTGTTAATGGCAGTCTGTCGCTTTGTCTGGTACTATTTGTGGTTATTTGCAGCTTTATGTATGTGTCTAAGCTTATGTTTGTATTTTAGGTGTCCATGTGTGGCTATCGTAATTCGAGTGCCCAAGTTGGTACGATAATATCTCTTTGTGTTGCAGTCTGGGTGTGCTTTTTTATACGTTCCTCTGTTTGCTTGAGTCTGTTTTTGCATACGGTTGTGCAAGTAGGTTGCACTTTTGTTGTTTTAAATGTGTGTATGAGAGTGTTTAACTCACTATACAATGCAAACATAAAGCTGTAACACACCTGTCTGCACAAGTAGAATATTCTCTAAAAAACACCAAGAAAAGCGACCCTCTTACATGTACCAGTACAATTTAAAAGTGTCACATTTGCCAATATATTCTTCCTCGGCCACAAAATGCAGTCCATTACACTGCGAGATCACCCTGCCATAGCCCCCACAGAGTCCTGGCCCTCACACACTGACATTGTGTCAGCCCTCCTTACTTCCTCTGCCACTTCCTTTACCACTTAATTCATCAACGTGCTCTCCCATTCTTCCTTCCATACATACCTTTCATTCTTACATTCACTCACTCATTCAACCACATAAACGTGAATAAAATTGTCAGTATGAGAAGCATTTTTATGAAAACCCAAGCTCGACTGGGTCTGCCAAAGCTTTTTTAAAGCCATGTGTAAGCCATCTTGAAGTAATTAAGAAAGATAACGGATTCCAGGACCATTCAAAGATCAACGTTTTTTGCCATATTTCATTACACTTATAGGATCGGTAGCCCAGTTCTAAGATGGTAATCTACATATACACAGCATTGGCAAAGCTAATAGCTCAGCGGGAAGCCAGTAAAGGCCAAACCTATTGGATCTGTCAATGCTTGTTTTGACAATGTACACATTTTCCTATCAAATACATACTTTTTATTGGAAATAGAGGACCTCAGCTACCTCAAAGTAAAGCTTGTTATTTTCATGGATAATATAACAGATTTTAATTTTTGATAACACGTTTGATTCTCCAACTTCCATTTGTAATTTCGTCAAGCACTTTCCATTGCTAGTGTGACATGTGGAGAGATTCTACCATACCTGACAATTTATCACACGCACAGGGACGTCCATCATTTGGTAGGAATTTTGCCACCACTGTGAAAGGGATCGCCAGAATTATTTGAAGAATGTCTAGGAATATTTCAGGGAGCGGCATCACAATGCAATGCCCACCATTATGCCACTCATAGCCCCAAAAATACCCCCAGTGAATGATAAAGGAATAGTGACAGTTATGCCATAAATGTCCACATTATGTCAAGGGCAAGTCTTATCATACAAGAGCCACACTATGCCATAGAGCCACAAACATTTCAAAGATGCCACAAAAATTAATTGATGAAACTGTGGGAGCCAAACCCTAAAAATCACCTGAATCCCAATAATTTGAACACCCCAATTTTGACCTAATCACATCCAAAGTCTCTAAGTGATCTAGCGGTTAGAGACAACATCCTCATTGAAGAAATGCATAATTTAGCAGAGTAAAACACCGTATAACATGGAAGCATTAATAACTGAGTTCTAATCGCAAATAGGGCAAAAATAACATTATTACAGAAATATCAGTAAACGTGATACAGCAAAATAGTGAATGATTCACAATAAAAGCTGAGAAAAAGAAATGCAGCTCCTTGCCCCAATTGGTCAGTTGAAGCAAAACCTAGAGATTTATACTCATAAAGAGTACTGACAGCATTCCATAAGAAAAATCTAAGACAAAATGTACATAGTCTCAGGCAAACAGAATGAAAACTCACCCCAGCAGCAGCTGATGCAACAATAAAAGATATTGCCCCACCCTATTCTAAAACTCAACAGTTTTCATACACAATTCACACAAACTATGAATATATTCTGCAAATTCAGCATGCTATGATCATGGTTAGGGTCGCATTGGCAAATCAGAAACAGCAACATAATTTTCCAAACCTTTAGTATTGACCCAATTCTTAAGGTTCCACCTGCACCTTTAGAAAGCTATGCTCCAGAGATGTTCAATACAATACAAAATGAAACATTTTGTAAACAATGGTTCATTGACTAACACACCTACAACAAAGCGTCCAGCGAAAGTCCTTGAAAAGTAAAATTTGCGTGCACAATGGAAGCTTGTTTTCACAGTCCATGTCCACATACACAATTATACACCTTTGACATCATTTACTTGGTGTTCCGTGGAAAAGAGAGGAAAAAATGTCTTGCAGCGGTGTATTGATTGGGAGGGGTACATGAGCAAGATAAGCAGAACTGATGTGCAGCATCATTAACCTCTTGAGTTCAGGCGTCGGCCACTGGCCGATGCCCACACTACCTCCCTGGTGCGGGTCATGATCAGTGGCCGACACCAGGGAGGGGGTTAAATAATCTTCGGGTGTGTTGCACCCAAGGATTTTTTTTTTCCAAAAAACCCCAGGTAGACACAGAAGATCTTCCGTGTCTCTACCCGCCCCTTTGTGACGTCAGCGCATCGTGAGGTGCGCTGATGTCACTGTTTTGTTTTCCTCTTTGGAGCAGGAAGCGGCCTTGTGGGCACTTCCTGCTCCAGGGGGGAAAACGGCCCCAAAAGGCCTTCTCCCCTTTCAAACGAGGCCTCCCTGAACAGGTTTTGCGAACAGGTTTCACAGCTGGGATCGAGGGCCAGGAAACCCTGCTAGACACCAGGGATTTCACTTTGGGGGGTCAGCCCCCTCTGCAAATGGGCCGCCCCACCCGGGGGCATATTTTTTTAGAAGAAAAGTAGGTTTCCCCTGGGGGTGCCCGATCCTGCCTAATCCCCCCACCCCGGGGCAATTTTTTTATTTTATTTTTTAAGAAATTGACAAGGGGTCATCCGTGGGCAGGGAGACCCCCTGTGGGGGAAATAATTTTATTTAGTAGTTGTATGGTTTCCCTGGGGGCCATTATGGCCAAAATGTATAGATCTATCTATATATTTATATATGTATGTATATATTATACACGTAGATAGATATATCTATCTACGTAGATAGATATAGCGATATAGATAGATGTAGCTCTATATATATATGTATATATATATATATATATATATATATATATCACTTTTGTCAATCCATATGTGGGTTCCCTGGGGGCTGCGATCGGCCCCCAGGAAAACCAGACCCACATATAAAAGTGATCTATATATATACATACATGTGTGTGTATATATAGATATATATATATATATCACTTCATGCAAGGTAGACGTGTTTCGGCATTTCTGCCTTTGTCAACCTGACAGTCGCTACGTTAGGTTTCCTATATATATCACATGATCAGTTCATCTCAATATCATTGTTCTTTTTTGCTTTCTTGTATAAATGTACGGATTTGCAAGTCTCTATATTCATCAAAATATATTAACATTATTACCATTATTTTTAAATCATTTTGCCACAACTATAATATAATTTGTAATACCACCCAATCAAAAAAAATAACGATGTGGACAGTTACATAATATTCACGTTAATTCGATCACGATCTCATTTAGCATTTAAGCTTCATACTTTATCATGTATTTCTTTATCCTATTTATGTTCAAAATTAATTTGCTCCTTCCTAATATCTCTAATAAAAATTAACCATTATTTTAACTGTCATCACATTTTAAATTTCATTTAAGTACATATCATGTGGCCTACCCATACATCTTATAAATATTTCCTTGATCATGAAGCCTACTTCCTGGTTATTTACATTCATGTCTTGAGACATAAATAACAAAGTGTCCAATATCAGAACAGGTATCTGTCACCTTGACTTATTTGCTTAATTATCTTACATACTTTTCACTTCATTTAAACTTATGTAGTTTTCATTACAAGTGTATGTAACGCTCCTCACTACTATTTAATCCAATCAGCTCTTTGGTGTCTAACATTATTATATATCTTGATTCCAAAGTCCTTAGTTTCTTCTCTCAATTTCCTTTCTCTAATATCTTTAGCTATTCCATCTATCACACCGTACTTTATTTCATCCACCTTTCCATTATGTTTTTCATGAATGTGGCGTGCAACAGGATACGTTTCATCCTTATTTTGACTAGCTCTCAGATGTTGTAAAATCCATTTATGTACCTGTAGTTTGGTGCTTCCTACATACATTTTGGGACAACTACATCTCAGAGTATACATTACAAAATCACTTTTGCATGTATATCTTCCCCTAATCTTATGGACCGTTTTTTGCCCATCACCAATGATTTGATGTTCTCATCATTTTTACATGTTTTACATTTGGAACATTCATAAAACCCATTCTGTTGTTTCAACCAAGTACTATCTATTGTCACTCTTTACCAGTACATCTTTCATGGATTTACTCTTCCTATATGTCACCTGTGGCTTATTCGATATTAGTACACCTATAACAGGATCACTTTACAGCATGTGCCAATGCTTTTGCAATATCCTTCTGTAGGAGGCTGGCCTGGCTTATAGTGGGTACCTTGTGGTACGTACACCTTGTGCCAGGTCCAGTTATCCCTTATTAGTAAAATATAGGTGTTTCTAGCAGTTTAGGCTGATAGAGGTAGCTATGGCAAAGCAGCTTAGGCTGAACTAGGAGACATGCAAAGCTCCTACTATACCACTTTTATCATGTAGCACAATATCACAAGAAAACACAATACTCAGAGTTACTAAAAATAAAGGTACTTTATTTTAGTGACAATATGCCAAAAGTATCTCAGAGGATACCCTCACTTAGGAGGTAAGTAATATACACAAATTATATGTACACAAACCCAAAACAGGTAAGTAACAGTAAGAAAAGCATTGCAAACAATGTAGATTCACAATAGGTAGACATAGGTCTAGGGGCAACACAAACCATATACTCCAGAAGTTGAATGCCAACCACGAATGGACCCCAGACCTATGGGAGGTTGTAGAGGGTCACTGGGACTGTGAGAAAACAGTAAGGGTGTCCAAGATACCCCACCCCAAGACCCTGAAAAGTAGGAGTAAAGTTCCCCTGCTACCCCAAAAGGACACAATAGTCATGATAGGGGGATTCTGCAAGTACCACAAACACCAGCAAAGCACTGAAGATGGATTCCTGGACCTGAGAACCTGCAAGGTAAGGGGACCAAGTCCAAGAGTCAAGATAGTGTCCAGGGGGGGCAGGAGCCCAGGGAACCCCGGATGAAGGTGCAAAAGGGCTGCCTCCAGGTGGAAGAAGCCGAAGATTCTGCAACAACGAAAAGGGCTAGGAACTTCTCCTTTGGATGGAAGATGTCCCACGGCGTGCTGGATGTTGCAGAAGTGTTTCCACGCAGAAATATTGCAAACAAGCCTTGCTAGCTGCAAGGGTCACAGTTGAGTATTTTGGGTGCTGCTGGGGACCAGGAAGGACCAGGATGTCGCTCCTTGGAGGAGGAGACAGAGGGGGCGCTCAGCAACTCAGAGAGCCCCTGCAGAAGCAGGCAGCACCCGCAGAAGTACCGGAACAGGCACTTAGAAGATCTGAGGACAGCAGTCGACTCAGAGTCACAAGCCACGACGTCGGAGTCCAACTCAGTGAGTTGGGCAATGCAGGGCGGAGTGCTGGGGACCCAGGCTAGGCGGTGCACAAAGGAATCCTTGGAAAAGTGCACAGAAGCTGGAGCAGTGGCAGATCACGCAGTACACAGGATTACTGTCTGGCGTGGGGAGACAAGGACTTACCTCCACCAATTTTGGACAGAAGGGTCACTGGACTGTGGGAGACACTTGGACCCAGCTCCTGTGTTCCAGGGACCACGCTCGTCAGGATGAGAGGGGACCCAGAGGACCGGTGATGCAGAAGTGTGGTGCCTGCATTGGCAGGGGGAAGATTCAGTTGACCCACTCGAGATTTCTTCTTGGCTTCCGGTGCAGGGTGAATGCAGACAGCCCACAGAACATGCACCACCAGGAAACAGTCGAGAAAGCTGGCAGGATGAGGCGCTACAATATTGCCGGTAGTTGTCTTGCTACTTTGTTGCGGTTTTGCAGGCGTCCTGGAGCAGTCAGCTGTCGATCCTTGGCAGAAGTCGAAGAGGGAAGAGCAGAGGAACTCTGATGAGCTCTTGCATTCGTTATCTGAGGAATAGCCCAGAGGAGAGACCCTAAATAGCCCAGAAAGGAGGATTGGCTACTGAGAGAGGTAAGAACCTATCAGGAGGGGTCTCTGACGTCACCTGCTGGCACTGGCCACTCAGAGCTGTCCATTGTGTTCCAACACCTCTGAATCCAAGATGGCAGAGGTCTGGGATACACTGGAGGAGCTCCAGGGCAGTGGTCACTCCCCTTTCCTTTGTCCAGTTTTGCGCCAGAGCAGGGCCGGGGGATCCCTGAACCAGTGTAGACTGGCTTATGCAGAGATGGGCACCATCTGTGCCCATCAAAGCATTTCCAGAGGCCAGGAGAGGCTACTCCTCTCAGGCCCTTCACACCTATTTCCAAAGGGAGTGGGTGTAACACTCTCTCTCAGAGGAAATCCTTTGTTCTGCCTTCCTGGGACCAGGCTGCCCAGGCCCCAGGGGGCAGAAACCTGTCTGAGGGGTTGGCTGGAGTGAGGGGTAGTAGCTGAAGTGGAGACCCCGGAAAGCAAGTTTAGCAGTACCCGGGCTCTGTGCTAGAGACCCGGGGATGCATGGAATTGTCACCCCAATACCAGAATGGTATCGGGGTGACAATTCCATGATCCTAGACATGTTACATGGCTATGTTCGGAGTTACCATTGTGACGCTACATATAGGTATTGACCTATATGTACTGCACGTGTGTAATGGTGTCCCCGCACTCACAAAGTCTGGTGAATTTGCCCTGAACAATGTGGGAGCACCTTGGCTAGTGCCAGGGTGCCCACACACTAAGCAACTTTGCACCTAACCTTCACCAAGTGAGGGTTAGACATATAGGTGACTTATAAGTTACTTATGTGCAGTGAAAAATGGCTGTGAAATAACGTGGACGTTATTTCACTCAGGCTGCAGTAGCAGTCCTGTGTAAGAATTGTCTGAGCTCCCTATGGGTGGCAAAAGAAATGCTGCAGCCCATAGGGATCTCCTGGAACCCCAATACCCTGGATACCTAGGTACCATATACAAGGGAATTTTAAGGGTGTTCCAGTGTGCCAATGAGAATTGGTAAAATTAGTCACTAACCTGCAGTGACAATTTTAAAAGCAGAGAGAGCATAAACACTGAGGTTCTGGTTAGAGGAGCCTCAGTGATACAGATAGGCACCACACAGGGAACACATACAGGGCATACATTATGAGCACTGGGGTCCTGACTAGCAGGATCCCAGTGACACATAGGCAAAAACAAACATACATACAGTAAAAATGGGGGTAACATGCCAGGCAAGATGGTACTTTCCTACAGCCTGCTATCCTACTAATCACAGCACCTCCGATAGTGGCCTTAAATGCTTACCATAATGGTGATGAGGAGGGCACTGTCCCTACATTTATTTGAAAGTGTCAATATCCATCAGTAGCTGAGCCATAGGTTAAGTATCAGGCAGCAGCAATGCACTAAGGTTCAGATGTATCAAGCATTTTTCCAGTCGCAAACAGCTTCAATCACAGAACCAGGCTATTTGCGACCGGAAAAAAGTATTTTAGCTTGTATTAATTCTAGATTGCGATTTGGTAATATGATACTGAATCGCAGTTGTTATTGAGAATACATACCGATTCGATATTAGGAAGGGGTGCGTTTTCGGCGTCTCTTCCTAATATTGAATCGAAGTGTTATGTAAGAATAGTTTTCCACTGAAATTAGGTTCCAAAACATTCTCATTTTACCACCTACATCAAGTAGGTGGCAACCCATTTGCCAGTGGGAAAGGGTCCCCAAGGGAATGCTTCATCCTTGTGAATAATTATAAAAACTGTTTTTAAGAGCAGGCAGTTGATTCACAGACCACAGCCTACTCTTAAAAAATCAAAAGAAAATGTTTAATTTTTCTTTTTTAAACGCATCCTGTTTTCCTTTCAAGAAAACGGGCTGTATTTAAAAATAAAAAAAATGCTTTATTAAAAGGCAATCACAGACAAGGTGGTCTGTTGAGCACAGCAGTCCACCATCCATTTGGTGGCTTGGATTCCTAATGGGTTGCAAATTGAGACCTACCTCATTAATATTCATGAGGTGGGCCTATTTTCGACCCTCTAGTAATCACTAATGAAACTCAAAGGAGTTTCACAGATTAGGAATACTGATTTCCTAATTTGGAGAGAATCACAATTAGGAAATTGGTATTCCCAATGTTAGTACATCTTGCCCTTACTCTCCACTTCTTCTGTTCCCTTTGCTCAGCAAGGTGAAGCCTGAGAGTCAAGAACATGTGTATTCATAATCCGTCCAAGCTTGAGGAGGAGCTTTAGAAAATAGTAAAGCCTATAAAAAGCTGTGTGAGCCCCAGGGTAGACATAAACTATTGTTCGTTGTGTTGTGAATGATACCAAGGGTCGCCTGGGCCCACGAATACACAAAGTGATCTATTTTAACTGTTTTACACGGAAATCAGCAATTTTACTGCTGTTGTCAGCACTGAAGTGTACATGTCAATCCTACTAGCCTTGCTAATCCTTATTTATGTTTTCCTGTTGCAGTCTGATATTTCTTGTAGTACAAGAGCTTGAAACTATTAAAGAAGACTAAAACTTTTCTCCTCTGCTGGAAGCAGGTGTAAGACAAGCATCACTAAATCGAGGATGGCTGAAACCCGCAGGGGTTCCACAGAAACAATCAATGCAAAATACACACACACATAAAAACTATCAAAAGATAATATCTCTGTCAAATTGTGTTTACTGTGTATGGTTGCTACTTGTTTTAGTCTTTAAATAAGCCCAGTTATATAATGTTTTCTTGATAGTGCCATGCATTATAAAAACCAAAGAAACGAAACCACATTTGACTTGTACTTGTTTCAACAGTGTCATTACTTGACTTTTGTATTATTGCTTGAGCTACTCAGATGTGTCCCTGAAACTGACCTGTTGTCTTGAATGTGTGTCCTGAATTCTGACCGTATGTACTGAATTTCTCGAGTCACGGAATTTGCCTCTGAGCTTGGCGATCACCCAATAGTGACCCAACATTTCAGTGGCATTACAAGAGACCAATCGGTGGAAGAGGCCTGCTTATAGCCCCTCTATGTAGCATTATACCTATCAGTATGTGTGTTTTTATGACACATGAGGCTCGTGAAAAATCTAAACCTGTCTGTACAACAGACAATAAAACAGCTGGAGCCCCTGACGTCGGAGAGTAACGGCCCAATACTTTCATAGAGCACTGTCCCGTCTTCGGTGATGCTATGGGAACGGGACCTTTCGGGGACCCCTCCACTGGTCTCCGAAGAACTGCCAGCCGAATTCCTAAACAGCTGCTATAGGGTACTGGGCCAGAAGCCATGCAAGTGCCAAGTTCCACAGACTGATGACTCCGGGTTAGAATGAGGGTTGCAGCTGCAGGAGCTCCTTAAAAGCTTTGATGCTGTGCTGCAGCGGAGTGTTTACGGCCCACACAGGCTTGGCTAGAAATCACGTTCAAGACTGCTTTGAGAGACTGTATTGTCTTGTGGTAGGCGGTGTCTCTGGCATGCGCAGTACAGTAAAAATGCTCGTCACTTGGGCCGGCTTCATCACGCCTCGGTGGCGGGTATCCAGATGGGGGCTTGGAGCAGCGCCAGGCGGTCAGCTGGAGCATACAAGAAGCCGCGCCGTGGCCCAGTCCGATGAGTGCGACCCATTCGCTGCTCGCTGAGTAAAGAAGTTTCGTCTACCCTCGCTGTGTGGCATCTTAAAGTTGATTGTACGCCTCGTCCCCCGGTTTGCCTTTTTTGTCTCACGTGCTGTATGTACCACGGTTTTCACTCTCCCAATGGATCCGAACCCTCAAAACCCTCAGCGGAGAGAGGACGTGGGCACCACAGAGGAGGAACAGTCCCACAGCAGCAGGTGAGCGTGTGTAAGGCCCAATTGAGGAGACGGAGCGAGATACTGCTAGATGCGAGGGCAAGGACTGGGCAGTGAGTTTAAGACGCAGGATGAAAGGGGAGTTGAGGATGAAGGCGTGGGATGCAAGTGGAGAGGCGAGGTTGGAGGACGGGAGAGAAAAAGGACATTAGTATGGAATGGCAGAGGAGCATTAAGGACGAAGGATGACACGAAAGAGAATAGGTACTAATAGTTACTGAAAAAGCCAATGTAGGGATGGAGAGAGAATTGAGGCACGGAAGGAAAGACAGATTGAGAGGTTCTCGGGAGGAGATGAGTGGAAACGGGATCACTTTTGGAGGCGCAGGGAAGAAAATAATGCAGGGGCTGCAAGACAGCGTTCGAAGTGCATTAAAAAAAGTATGGGAAGGAAATGTGAAGTTGCATTCAGTGGGACCGGGGTCAAAGATGTTGCTCAAAAGAAAAAAAATGTAAGCTTTTTTGGTCTCTCGTCGTCAGGTAACTACATATAAAATAACATGCAGCTTAAATGTAAAATACATTTTAAAAAGTTGTTACTCATTTGGAAATGCACTATAGTACATTATGAAACCTCCATTAGTTAATGCACTGCAGAGGTCTGTGTGTAACCAGAGAGCCAACTTCGACCACTGCTGTGAGAAGAGGATGGATGGAAGGGGCAGTGGGCGGGTGATGCGTAGACAAGGACAGAGGAGTTATGAGGAGATGAGAGTGGAGGAGCAAGAGAAGAAGAGGCTAGCTGGGTGAAGGAGGTGCAGATAGACGGGTAGCTGGAGACTAGGATGAAGAGGCAATGAGGAAATGTGCAGAAGGAGATGGAGCCGTGGGGAGCAGAGGATGAGGAGAGGGGATGGAGAGGGGGGATGGGGCTGAATAGAAGGGAAAGGAGGATGGAGGGGAGTGCTGTTGAGGATAGAGAGATAGGTAGAGAGGGGGTGGCAGAGCTGGGGAAATGAGAGTGAACAGGTGGGGCCAGATCTGGATGGAGATGAGGATTTTGAGATGTGTGAGAGAAGAGGTAAATTGTAGGAGTATGGAAAGACAGGGCGGTGAGGATCTAGGGGTGGGAGGATGAGGACAAAGGGGCAGCTAGGATGCAGATGGAGGGCCAGGCTCTGGTTGGGGGGTGAGACAGTAAGAGATGAGGAGAGAGGGAGGAAACGGAGGGGCAAGGGCCTGATGATGGAGGCGTTGGGGTATGAGTTTGAAGAAGTGGAAGGGACGGATGTGGGTGGATGAGGATTAGCGGTGTGTGAGGTTGAAGGAGGAAGGGGTGAAGAAGAAATGAGGATGCGAATATTAGAGAGGGACTGGAATGGTGAGACTGAGAGAAAGGAAACTAAAGGCATGGAAACCAATGCCCATATTTATACTTTTTTAGCGCCACATTTGTGCCATTTTTTGACGCAAAAGTGACGCAAACTCACAAAATACAATTGTTTTTTGTAAGTTTGCGCCGCTTTTGCGTAAAAAAGTGGCGCAAATGCGGTGCTAAAAAAAGTATAAATATGGGCCTAAGTTCTCTAAGGTATCATTGGGGCCAATATCAGGTCTTATAGTCTACATCTAAGGCAAACTGTCTTGCACGGCCACCGAGATACGTTGACCCATGAGTCTTGTTTGGAGTTGAAATATGCCACCTTGCCCAGTCTCCTTAATTATGAACCAAACATTCATTTTGTTTAGCATCAGTCAACAGCGCAGCACACCCATGCTGCCATACCTCGCACCAAGTAAGTGGAAAATAAGCCCTAAAAATATATGGGTGGACTAATTGACCTATACAAGGATAGCACTTCTTCACAGAAAGTGATGGCACAACCTATCTACCATTCACTTGAATTGGTCGATGTTCCACTTAAAGTCGAGGTGCAAACTTTGCTAGATATAAAGTACATATACATCTAAATATATGTATGCTATTGGATACACTTCTTATACATACACTTTATATATTATTTTTTTTAACTATTATTGAAAAGCAGTCAGATGGTGCATGAACATATATCATCAAAATAAACTTCCTCTTTACACTCCTTATTATTTTTTAAATGTGAATCTCATCAATTTAATATAATTCATTACATATCATGTGAACATACATTTGCCCCATGTAATGAGTCCGTGCCATGTGGCTTAAGGGCAGGTTTCTATCCAGGGATTTCAGCGGTTTGTGATCAGGTTCTTTTTTTAGTAGTGCTATGAAGCGACTTCTTATGTGACCACTATATAAAACAAGAAATAAATCAAATATTCAGACACATGTAAACGCAAAAGAACGTTTTACTATTTTGAAGTCTTGAGTATCTTTTCCAGGGCCGGTCCTAGGCATGGGCAGTGTGGGCAGCTGCCCAGGGCCCCGCATTAAGGTCTAAAAAGTGGGGCCCGCATCCCTTCGAAAGACCACAGTAGCAGTCATCCCCCACTCCTCCTGTGCCCCTTCCCCCATCTGATCACATCGCAAATGTATTTTGTCAGTTAAGTGTCTTGAACTTTCTGGGCCTAGGTCGTGGTGGCATTGCTGGGGGTGCAGGATTTTGGGGGAGGAAAACAATTGGTGTGGAAGTGGGCAGCAGCAAAGCCATCTGTTGTATTGGCTCACAGTGCTATGGGACTCCCCCCAAAAAAACCTGCCCTGAAGCCTTGTCTGCCCTTTTTGTTTTGAGTTGCTAGGCAAGAGAAGGCCCTTTTGTTCCAAGGACCAGCCGGAAATTATCAGGTGAGGAAAGTTGGGTTGGGGAAGGAGGGAGCAGTCAGATCAGACTGGCATAGCAGCAGTGTTTAGTAAGCACACTTCCCTGGGTCAGGCTGCAAGGTCCAGGCATGGAGCCCCCTTCCCTGGGCCATGCAGCCGTTATCCAGGGCTGCGAGGCCCAAGGCAGGAGGCCTTCTCTACTTGGCCTTGCAGCGCTACGCTATTGCTGTGAAGCCCAGAGGATGAAACTCCCTCTCCTGGGCCTCGCAGGGCATGACGTAGTTTTATAGAACTAAGGAACCAAGTACAAGTCCCAAGTCGTTGGGTTGGCTCTAAATGATGTGGTTCTGGGCAAATCACTTACGTTTCCCCGTGCCTTAAAAAATACAAAAAAACAAAAAAAAAATTGTAATATAATCAGTACTCATGTAAAACGTTCCAAAGACCTTGGGCTGAGTTTGTGCTATATAAAACTGTGAACAAAAGGAAACAACCCTATGTCACAGTCACCTCACGTCCTGGCACTGCGCATCATGCATGACTCATAACTTCCAAGTTTTCTGATTGCCTATGTGCAGGGGCATCATAAACCTGCCCCCACACCCCTTGCTTTAGGAACTACAGGAGTGTGGAGTTTTTGATTGGCCTTTTCTGTCTGCATGGGTGAAACGGTGGATGGTAGATGGGTGAGACCCAGGAATGATAGATGGAGTGAAATGACGGATGATGGGTGAGTGAAAGGGTGGATGGATGAGTGAAATGATGGGTGTATGGATAAGTGAAAGAGTTGACATTTGAGTGAAAAAGCAGTTGTAAGGATGGATGAATGAGTGACAGGGAGGGTAGGTAGACAAGGATGCATGGATGGAGGAGAGAAAGAATGGATAATGAGTGAAAGGATGGATGGGTAATAAGTTCAATGAATGGATTAATAAGTGGATGAGTAGATGGATGGATGGGTAAATGGAAGGATGTATGGCTATATAAAAGGGGATGAAGAGTTAAAGGGAGGATGGATGGATGAGCTAAAGTATGTATGGATGATTGACAGGATGGATGGGTGGATAGATGAGTCAAATCAAATCAAATCAGGGTTTATTAAGTGCAACTACTCATCTGTAAAGGTCTCAAGGCGCTAGGGAGTTAGTCCTCTGAGCTTCAGTTGAAGAGACAGGTTTTAAGGTCCTTCCTGAATCAAGGTAGTAATGGTGACTGCCTGAGGTGCTCCAGCTTTTTGCCACGAGGTAGGCGAAAGATCTTCCACCAGCCGAGGTCTTACGTATGTGGGGTACGGTGGCTAGTGCTTATTGAGTGGATCGGAGAGGTCTGATGGGGGAGAAGAAGGTGATGCTGTGGTTGAGGTAAGCAGGTCCTAGGTCATGGAGGGCCTTGTAAGCCTGGACAAGGAGCTTGAAGTTAATTCTTTTCTCAATAGAAAGCCAGTGGAGGTCTGTTAAGTGATTGGAGATATGTTTGCAGCCAGGAATGTCCAGGATGAGTCTGGCGGAGGTGTTTTGGATGTGCTGTAGTTTCTTCAGGTTCTTCCGTGTGGTACAGGTGTAGAGGGTGTGGAAATAGTTGAGTCTGCTAGTAACCAGGGCATGAGTTAGGGTTTAGTGGCAGTCCTTTGGAATCCATTTGTAGATCTTCTGGAGAAGTGTCTAAAAGCAGGAGGAAGCGACTGAGTTGACTTGGCAGGTTTTGGTGAGCGATGAGTCCAGGTTTGTTGGGGTGTGTGTGTGTGTGGGGTGGGGGGTCTATGGCTACTAGGAGTCATCCCAGGCCAATGTGGATGGTCCCAGAATGAGGATCTCAGTCTTGTCAGAGTTGAGCTTGAGGCAGCTGTCCTTCATCCAGGCAGTGATGGCTTCCATCCCGTTGTGGAAAATCTTCTTGGCAGTAATTGGGTTTTTGGTCAGTGAGATGATCAGCTGGGTATCGTTGGCATAGTGGATGATGGTCAGCCCGTGGTTCCTGATGATGGATGTGAGCAGAGCCATGTAGATGTTGAAGAATTTGGGGCTCAGAGAGGATGTAGTAAAGTACCATCTTGCCTGGCATGTTACCCCCATTTTTACTTGTGTGTCAGTTTGTTTTGCCTGTCTCACTGTGATCCTGCTAGCCAGGACCCCAGTGCTCATAGTTTGTGGCCTGAATTTGTGTACCTGTGTAGTGACTATCTGTGTCACTGAGGCTCTGCTAACCAGAACCTCAGTGCTCATGCTCTCTCTGCCTTTAAAATTGTCACTGTAGGCTAGTGACCATTTTTACCAATTCTAATTGGCACACTGGAACACCCTTATAATTCCCTATATTGTACATAGGTTCCCAGGGTATTGGGGTTCCAGGAGATCCCTATGGGCTGCAGCATTTCTTTTGCCACCCAGAGGGAGCTCAGACAATTCTTACACAGGACTGCCACTGCAGCCTGAATAAAATAATGTCCACGTTATTTCACAGCCATTTTACACTGCACTTAAGTAACTTATAAGTCACCTATATGTCTAACCTTCACTTGGTGAAGGTTAGGTGCAAAGTTACTAAGTGTGAGGGCACCCTGGCACTAGCCAAGGTGCCCCCACATAGTTCAGGGCAATTTCCCTGGACTTTGTGAGTGCGGGGACACCATTACACGTGTGCACTACATATAGGTCAATACCTATATGTAGCTTCACAATGGTAACTCCAAATATGGCCATGTAACATGTCTAAGATCATGGAATTGTCCCCCCATGCCAAATCTGGTATTGGGGTGCCAATCCCATGCATCCCCGGGGCTCCACTATAGACCCTGGGTACTGCCAAACAAGCTCTCTGTGGTTTTCTCTGCAGCTACCTTTGCTGCCAACTCACAGACAGGGTTCTGCCCTCCTGGGGTCTCGGCAGCCCAGTCCCAGGAAGGCAGAACAAAGAATTTCCTCTGAGAGAGGGTGTTACACCCTCTCTCTTTGGAAATAGGTGTTAAGGGCTGGGGAGGAGTAGCCTCCCCCAGCCTGTGGAAATGCTTTGAAGGGCACAGATGGTGCCCTCCTTGCATAAGCAAGTGTACACCGGTTCAGGGAACCTCCAGTCCCTTCTCTGGAGCGAAACTGGACAAAGGAAAGGGGAGTGACCACTCCCCTGTCCATCACCACCCCAGGGGTGGTGCCCAAAGCTCCTGCAGTGTGTCCCAGACCTCTGCCATCTTGAAACCAGAGGTGTGAGGGCACAATGGAGGCCTCCGAGTGGCCAGTGCCAGCAGGTGATGTCAGAGACCCCTCATGATATGGTGCTTACCTGACTAGGTGGCCAATCCTCCTCTGAAGGCTATTTAGGGTCTCCCCTGTGGGCTTTTCCTCTGTTAACGAATTGCAAGAATTCACCAGAGTTCCTCTGCACCTCACTCTTCGACTTCTGCCAAGGATTGACCCCTGACTGCTCCAGGACACCTGCAAAACTGCAACAAAGTAGCAAGAAGACTACCAGCGACATTGTAGTGCCTAATCCTGCCGGCTTTCTTGACTTTTTCCTTGTGGTGCATGCTTTGGGGGCTGCCTGCCTTCATCCTGCACTGGAAGCCATGAAGAAACCTCCTGTGGGTCGACGGAATCTTCCCCCTGCTCCAGCAGGCACCAAACTTTAGTGTCACCAGTGCTCTGGGACCCCTCTCATCCTGACGAGCGGGGCCACAGGTGGTGGACCCAAGTGACCCAGACTGTCCAGTGGTCCAACTGTCCAAATTTGGAGGAGGTAAGTCCTTGCCTCTCCTCTCCAGTGAGTAATCCTGTGCACCGCTTGAACTTCAGATGCTAGGGCTTCTGTGCACTTTTGCAAGGAATCCTTCTTGCACAGCCTAGCCCACTTCCCCAGCACTCCATCCTGCATTGCTCAACTCGCTGAGTTGACCACCGGCTTCGTGGGACCCTCCTTTGTAGTGTTGAGATGACCGCCATGCTCAGTTTTCTTGAACACCTGTTCAAGAACTTCTACAGGTGTTGCCTTCTTGTGTGTGGGCCCTATGTGTTGCGGAGGGCCCCCTCTGTCTCCTCTCCCAAATGGCGACATCCTGGTTCTCCCTCGGCCCAGGCAGCACCCTTTTTCTTCAACCACAACCTTTGCAGCTAGCAAGGCTTGTTTGCAGTCTTTCTCCAAAGGAACAACTCTGCCTCCTCCACCACTCCGTGGTACATCTTCTGTACAAAGGAGAAGTTCCTGGCACCTTTCGTTGTTGCAGAATCTTCAGCTTTTTCCATCTGGAGGCAGCCATTTTGCACCGTCATCCGGGGTTTATTGTTCTCCTGCCCCCCCGACACTTTCATGACTCTTGGACTTGGTCCCCTTCCTTTGCAGGTCCTCAGGTCCAGGAATCCGTCTTCAGTGCTTTGCAGTCTATTGTGGTCTTTGCAGAATCCTCTGTCACAAGTTTAGTGTGTTTCTGGGGAAGTAGTATCACTTTACTCCTACTTTTCAGGGTCTTGTGGTGGGGTATCTTGGACACCCTTAGTGGTTTCTTACACTCCCAGCAACCCTCTACCCACTACACTAGCCTAGGGGTCCATTCGTGGTTCGCATTCCACTTTCAGATTATATGGTTTGTGATGTCCCCAGGCCTATTGCATCCTATTGTATACTACAGTGTTTGCACTACTTTTCTAACTGTTTACTTACCTGATTTTGGTTTGTGTGTATATTTTGTGTATTTTACTTACCTCCTAAAGGAGTATACCCTCTGAGATATTTTTGCCACATTGTCACTAAAATAAAGCACCTTTATTTTGAGTAACTATGAGTATTGTCTTTCTTATGATATAGTACCTATATGATATAAGTGGTATAGTAGGAGCTTTGCATGTCTCCTAGTTCAGCCTTCACTGCTGTGCTATAGCTATCTCTATCAGCCTAAGCTGCTAGAACACTACTAATCTACTAATAAGGGATAACTGGACCTGGCACAAGGTGTAAGTACCATCTGGTACCCACTATAAGCCAGGCCAGCCTCACACAATAAGTCCCTATCTTATGGTACCTAGGTACCCAGGGCATTGCGGTTCCAGGGGATCCCTTTGGGCGGCAGCATTTTTTTGCCACTGATAAGGTGCCTATGCAAAGGCTTCTGCAGAACTGCCATTGCAGCCTGCGTGAAAAGGTGCATGCACCCTTTCACTGTCATTTACACTGCACCAGGTCACTTATAAGTCACCCCTCTGGCAATCCCTTCAGCCCTGAAGGCAGGATGCAGGGTACCTGTGTGTGAGGGCACCCCTGAACTAGCAGAAGTGCCCCCACAACCTCCAGGACCATTTTTCCAGACTTCGTGAGTGCGGGAACGCCATTTTACGCATGTACTGGACATACGTCACTACTTATGTTCAGCTACATAATGGTAACTCCGAAAATAGGCATGTTTGGTATCAAACATGTTGGAATCATACCCCAGTGCTTTTCCAAGCATTGGTTGTATGATTACATGCACTCTGGGAGCTCCTTAGAGGACCCCCAGTATTGCCATTCTAGCCTTCAGAGGTTTTCCAGGCAGCCCCAGCTGGTGCCACCTCTCAGAGAGGTATCTGCCCTCCTTTTGCTTGAGCAGCTCAAGCCCTACCAGGCAGAACAAATGACGTCCTTTGGGAGAGGGGTGTTACACCCTCTCCCTTTGGAAATAGGTGCTACAGGCTTGGGAAGAGTAGCCTCCCCAAGCCTCTGGAAATGCTTTGAAGGGCGCAGATGGTGCCCTGCCTGCATGATCCAGTCTACACCGGCTCAGGGACCCCCAGTCCCTACTCTGGCGTGAAACTGGAGAAAGGAAAGCAGAGTGAACACTCCCCTGTCCATCTCCACTCCAGGGGTCGTGCTCAGAGCTCCTCCAGAGGGTCCCTGGGTTTTGCCATCTTCGATTCCAGGAGCATCTGAGTGGCCAGTTGCCAGCAGGTGACATCTGAGCCCCACCCTGATAGGTGCTTACAGGGCTATTTCGGGTCTCTCTCTTGGATGGTTCTTCAGATTCAGATTAGAAGACTCTAGCAGGAATCCTCTCCATCCTTTACTTCACCTTCTTACCGAAGAAACTGCATCTGGACCCTCCTGGAACTTTACAAACTGCAGCAAAGAAGCTAAGATGACTTCTGCAACATTTTATCTTGAGCTCCAGCCAGCAATTGCAACTGTTTCCAGGTTGTGCATTCTCCGAGGACAGCCTGTCTTCAGCCAGCAACAGAAGAACAAAGGAATCTCCCTTGTAGTGAAGGAGTCACTCCCCTGCTTCAGCAGGCACCCCTCTGCAGCGAAGACGGGTGGTGTGGGTCCCCTGTCCTGACAAAATTCTTGGATCCAGCATTACAGGTGGTGGACTGAAGCGGTCCTGACGATCCTGACGTCCTACTGTCCAACTTTGGTGGATGTAAGAGCTTGCCTCTCCACACAAGGCAATTACCCCTATGCACTGCGTGTTTTGCAGTTGCCAAGGCTTGTTGGCATCCTTCCATGAAGTTCTTTGTGCACCCTGCTGCTCCGGCTCCCAGCACTCCTTCCTGTGACGCCTAGCTTTCTGCGTGGTTCTCCGGTGGCATGGGACCCTTTGTTGTAGTGCTGTGTGGTCCTCCTTTTACACCTTCTTTGTTCCCATGCTGTGGGACTCCTGTGCATGCTGCCTTGCCTTCTGAGTGCTCTTTGAGTTGCTGAGGCCCCTCCCTGACCACCCCCTACTGGGTGGAGTCCACCATGTCCCTCCTGGTCCTGGGCATCGCCATTTTCTGCTAACCACAAGCTTTGCGTGTGCCAAGGCTTGTTGGTGGAATCCAGCAACGCAAACCAGACTGCAATCATCCATCCTGTGTGGGATATCTTCTGCACCAACCAGGAACCCGCATCTGTCTTCTTGGGTGCAGTACTGACTGTTGTTCTTCACCTGTTGTTCTTCTTTTGCACCTTCATCCGGATTAGCAGGGGCTCCTGTTCTCCCTGGACTCTTCAGTGCTTCTTGGACTTGGTCCTCTTCCTCCAGAGGTCTTCAGGTCCAGGAATCCATTGTTGGTGTCTTGCAGTCTCTTCTGGTACTTGCAATGTCTTCTTTCTCATGTTCTTGTGTGTTCTAGGAAAGTTGCTGTGATTTACTCCTGCTTTCCTGGGCTCTGGCATGGGTTCTACGTACCTTTCGTGTTTTCTAATACTAGCAGTGCCCCTCTACACACTACACTTGCCTAGGTGGGAAACCTACTTTTGCATTCCACTTTCTTAGTATATGGTTTGTGTTCCCCCAGGCCCATATTCAACTATTGTGATTTTCATTATTTGCACTGTTTTCTATCTGTTTTTACAGCTATTTCTGCATACTAGTGGGAATATAGTCTCTATGGTATTTTTGGCATTTGTGTCACTAAAATAAAGTACCTTTATTTTTGTAACTCTGAGTATTTTCTTTCATGTTTGTGAGTACTGTGTGACTACAGTGGCATTGCATGAGCTTTGCATGTCTCATACTTAGGCCTTGGCTCCTCATTCACACTACCCTCTAGAGGGTCTGGCTTCTAGACACTATCTACATTTCACTAATAAGGGATAACTGGACCTGGTATACAGTGTAAGTAACTTCGGTACCAACTTCAAACCAGCCAAGCCTCCTGCAGGCATGCAACTGGAAATGGACGTGCTTCATGAGGGGGAAGTGTTCTTCTACGGTGCATGTCAAACAGAGGGAAGATTTGTGTACGATGTACAGGGTACTGCCTGGGTGTGAAGGCTGTCTTTGTGGAGCAGTGTGTTGTCACTGGGGATGGCGATGTCTGGTGCGGATGCTGGGTTTGTCCAAGTGTCAGTGAGAAAGGTGATGTCCAGGCGGGTGGAGTCCAGAAGGTCCCAGAGTTCTATGGACTGTTTGTGGAGGGAGCCAATGTTGAGGAGGATGCAGCTGAGGCCTTCTGGGTTGGTGTTCGATGGCTCAGCGGTGGGAGGGTCTGGTGCTTGGTGCAGGGTGAGGGTGCAGTGGCAGTGGAGGCAGGAGAACGGTCCATGGGTATATCTGGGTGATGCAAGATGGCAGGCAGTGGATCGTCCTGTGTTCAGTACGTGGAGGGTCTCTGCATTGTAGCGATGGAAGGTGGGAGGACCAGGGTTCGTGGTGCTGGGCACGGTCCAGGTGCAGACGGGCACAGATGGACTCGTCTTTGGTGTGGTCGTGCATCCGCTGCCATTAAAAAGGGGAGGGAGGCGGGGGGCCCAGTCAGCTTTGAGGTGGGAGGGTGGGAAAGCGCTTCGCAGCGAGGGAAGGGGGCGGGGTCGCATGAACAGCAGCGGTGCAGGAAACACGTGGAGAGTGAAAGGCTGATGGAGAGAGAACGAGAAAAGAAAGAAAGAAGAGGAAAAAAAAAAAAAAATGACAGAGAGATACCCAGAAGTAAAAAGAGACAGAAAGATACTTACATACAGATGCAACTAGGGATGAGGCGCAGGCGGGGGCCTGTGGGTGGAGGTGGGCCTCGAACTAAGAGTTAGCCAGGCTCTCAGTTTAAAACACGGCAGAGTCAGCAGCAGCAGCAGTAACAAATGGAGCTGAAAAGACCACCTGAGTGAAAAGACAGACTTAAGGGTGGATAAGTGAAAGAATGGATGGAAGGAAGGATGGATGGATAAGTGAAAGGGTGAATGGATGGATGAGTAAATGGATGGATGGATGAGTAAATGAAAGTATAGCTACATGGGTGAAAGCGTAAATGGATGGATGAGTAAATGAATGTATAGATGGAAGTGTGGATGGATGAGTAGACGGATGGACAGAGTGAAAGGGTGGATGAATGATTGGAAGGATAGATGGATGAGTGAAAGGGTGGACGGAGGGATGGATGAGTGAAATGATGGATGGAAGAATCGATAGGTTTGAAAATGGTTGGATAGGTTTTGATATGGACAGGCACAGAGATGGATGGATGGACTGAATTGTGAAAGACTAAGGGCCAGATGTATGAAATTTCTTTGCACTCGCAAACGGTGCGAATCGCAAAATTCGGCCGCTAGCGAGTGCAAAAAAGTGGTCTGCGATGCATGAAAGGCGTTCGCAGACCACAAATAAGAAATCGTTAAAATTGCAATTTCGTTGCAACCTGGTTTTGTGAGTCGCAAATTGCGATTTGCAAAATCCACATCGCAAGGCGATGCTGCATAAAATCGCAAATTGCGATTTTTCGCAGAATGGCATTTTGCACATGCAAAATACCATGAAATGAAACCAGGTGGTAACCTGGTGCAAAATTTAAAATGCATTTTTAAATTGAACATGTAAAGCACACATGCCCTTTTGGCATGTGTGCACCTTACATGTCCCCCAAAACATTTTTGGGGTGCAGCAGAGGGTACCTTAGGCCCCAAGCACACTGGGGTTTTGCATTTCCAAAATTGCGATTTCTGGTTCAGAAATCGCAATTTTGGAAATGCAGAAAATTCGCACATATGGGCCAACAGGCCCATAGCTGCGAATGGGGCCAGTATCGCAATTTGCGATACGGTAATAGCATTTGCTATTTTTAAGAAATCGCTATTACTGAATCGTAATGTGATACATGGCTCTTTGCGAGTCGGAAATAGCGATTTCTTAAAAATCGCTATTTCCGACTCGCAAAGGGCCGTGATGATACATCTGGCCCTAACTGATGAATTAAAGAAGGAATGGATGACAGAATGTAGAAGTGAAATGGTGGATGATGGAAGAATGAATTACTAGATCCTTGATGGAAGAGACA
Source organism: Pleurodeles waltl (assembly GCF_031143425.1). Taxonomy (NCBI): domain Eukaryota; kingdom Metazoa; phylum Chordata; class Amphibia; order Caudata; family Salamandridae; genus Pleurodeles; species Pleurodeles waltl. Next base: position 379,873,429 of record NC_090445.1, read on the forward strand.
AGAAAGCTCTTCTGGGAAGGGCTTTGATGACTTACAAAGCTTGTTTGGTGCCATAAGAGTTTTGGCTCAAAGTGGGAGGTATTTTAATTTTCTGGCTACTCCCTTGCCTACGTGTGATATTTCTGTATTTGCTGTGTGTTTACGTGTGGCATCTATACATCATATGTATGACATTGTGAGTGACACCCAACTGCTACTTGAATATTATTCAAGTAGTTGTAAATGTTAGCCTATTTTGTTTTACGTGCAAGGTTCTAGAGAGAACCATATAGGGCTGTGCTTGAAATGTATTGTGTTTGTAGCAATAGGCAAGGTGTCAAAAAGAAACTGTGTAGTAGTGTATCCTCAGTGCCTTCTCTAAAAAAGCTGCATGGAAAAGCACCTTCGTGACCCCTGTCAGCCAGTGCAGCTCACTGCAAAGCCCCCATAAACAAAGTATGAATTTGTATTTTAAGCCCCACTTGCTGACACACCTATAATGCGTTCCTTAGTAGTGGGTTTGTCACAGCAATCCTCCCTTTAGTTCACCACCAAAGCAAGCGCTCTTTAGTAACATCCGCGTAGCAATGCAATGCAAGAACTTCTTAACGGCTCCAAGAGTATAAGACCAGTTCTTTGGGCATGAGTAAAGGGTCAGATTCCAGTTTCTAGTTTGGAAACTGGGCAGTTCTGCAGTAGTATCGATTCAAATCCTAACTGGTGATATTGTTTCTCTGTCCAGAAGATAAAAAAAGCCTAAACTCTCATCTCATAGTAGTGACAGGAATAAACATTGGTATACTGCTGCAAAAAGCACGCTTGCGTGAGCACACTCACACCAAAGCTATCCTCACTACTGGCTTTACTAATGGTTCCAAAATAAGTGCATCATCAAACTTTCTTCTCCCGTCAAAGTAAAAGGGATTTTAATGAAAACTTTCACCAGCACAGACTTCCACCAGAGGTCTCAAGTTGCTTCGTTATACGACATGGAGGCAGTTAATTCTCCTTTTATTTCCTTACCATTTCATTTTTCTTTCATAAATGCGGCAGTATAAGATTCAAACAAAAGGGCTAGGTCACTTCAGTGGTGCCAAAAAAGATTAATAGTCATGTGATGCCACGTTCTGTGATGTCTCTGTTATGTCACTCTCTATGACATCACTTCTTGTGATATCATATGCAACTTAAAGGGGTCTCACATCTTCCCTTTAGCCCGGGCCCCAAGTCTTAGGACCGGCCCTGATCTTTTCCACATTCTAAGAGTTAGTTCGGCATGAAACTGACATCAAGTTATAACATGTTAAAACAAAGGAGGTAAAAGCTTGATTAGTACATTAAAAAACGTAGTTTTTCAACGAGTAATACACATGTTTTAAGGGTTTAAAGTGGTAATGCTGCCTCTGAAGAGAAACTAGATGGTTTTCAACTGCGGTTATATGTGTCCCCCCAGCAGCCTATTGCCTTGCTAATCTTCCAACACCTTTCCAAGTTCTTTCTGAAAGCAGGGGGTGCCTTGCAGTAGTGGGTGGAGTCAGGGTGATACTGTTTCCCTTTGTCTTCCTGGCCTTCCCTCTCCCCAGGATACTTCTCTGTGGTGCACATTACAAAAGGACACCACCAGCTTCTCTGCCAAGGGCCTGATAGGCCGGTTTGACAGCCCCCATTCATGAATTATTGATGAGGTCAAGGCCTCATAGATCGTCCCCCATAACCTGGCAGCTATGGGTAGAGCTGAAATGAGGATTGTGAAGTGAGGGAAAGAAGAGGCTAGAGAGGGTAATATAGGATGGAGGAATGCAGGGAGAGGAGGTTGACTCAGGCGAGAGATGTGGAAGAAGCAGTTGGGAGAGCTGATGATGTAGCACTAAGGGAAACAAATCGCTGTAGCCCAAGAGTGAACCAGTCTTAGAAGAAAGAAATGTCCTGTTGATCTGAAAGTGTCAACATCTGACCTCTGGGAGTAAGTTCTAATAGATGGTCAAAGTCACAGTCATAAACATCTTAAGATTTGATGGAATGTGATGGCAGTGGATGGAGTAAGTTCCATCACTAAAAGACCTTGTCTGGTGAGAATAGTGTGTGTTTGGACTAACACTCCCGGCTGCTTCCATGTATTGTCTATGGTCCACAGGTGGCAGCCAATACTCACTGCATAGTGGCCTGGGAAGTTGAATTAATCTGTGCCACACTGGACACGGCTGGAGCCCCCGTGTGGGTAATGGCCTATGGCTCAGCCCAGATGTGGAAAAAGAAGGCAGGGGGAGATCCAGAAGACAAACAAAAATGGGGGCAAAGTGGCAGAGGAGAAGCAGGGTCATAGTACCAGTAGACAATGGCAATGGAAAGGACCTAAAGTTGTGTCTGACAGGGTCGTTTACGAGACAGTAGACAATGCAGTAAAACAAAGGAAACGTTCAGAAATTGAAGTAAGGGACTGCAGAAAAAGGTGCGAAGTTGACGAGGGTTGAAAATGGAACCTCATATGGGAAACAGGAAAAGGGTTGCCAAAGGGATTCTGTGGTATTGGGAATGGAGTCATTTTACAGCTCAGTTGGCCGAAGGCACTTTATTCACTTGATTTTTGTCTACAGGATACAAATATTAACCGAAATAACCTATTGAAGTGAATTCTTTCTTGTAATTTAGAAAATAGCGTTCTGGAGACAGCAATAAAATCTTGTTGATGAGTTTATTCTTCAAGATATCCACACAGGAACTCCAGCCTCACCTCCAAGCTGCTCCACTCATCTCCAACTGACAACTACCACATTCCAGAATCTTTCGTGTCTGGAGCAGCATGGGGGGAAGCGGAACATACCAACAACCAAATAATAATATAACAATAAAAGTAATTTAACGATAGACAATTGTCATGTAATAAGATAAAAATATTAACTAAAAAATATGAACTATACTAAACTACCTCCCTTTTCAAAACAAGAAAAGCACACAAAAAAAAAATGAATAATAAAGTAACAATTCATCTTAACTTAACAACTCTATTTAAATTCCAAATGCGCCCATCATCAACCTTTATCGCTCCTCGGAAAACTTTAACAACTTTAAAAACTTTACTATAATGTGACTGTCCACCACCTGTTTTTCCAGGTAGTTTGATTTTAACAGAATCCCCCACATCAACTAGTACCTTCTTCACAGATTTTCGCAAGTCATAAATGCGTTTTCTCTCTTTTTGACAGTGCACATTTTTCTCAACAGCAATCTTCTTTTGCAACTCACAATCAAGTTCCTTTTGAGTATATTTTTTCATCCAAGGAGGATCCAACCTGGTATGAGGAAAACGTTTCTTGAACAGAACAAACGGAGATTGGCCTGTGCTTGAATGAGGAGTAAAACGATAATCCTCAACTTTGCGTCTAACCATACTCACCCAATCTTCCCCCAATTGCCTGGCTAATTGAACAGTTTCTTTTAAAGTTCGGTTGAATCGTTCTACCATACCATTAGTTTCTGGATGATATAGTGCACACCTCTTATGCACTATACCTCTAGAGTTTAAAAAATCACACATTAACCTTGACGTGAATTGGACCCCATTGTCAGAAACAATACATTTCGGGTTACCTTCTCTACCAAATACTTCAGATAAGAAACGGATAACAATCGTTGAGGTAACTTCATGCGTGATCAATACTTCTGGCCACCGTGACAATACATCCATAACAACTATAACATATTTTGAAGATGTACCAGAACCTATTGGACCCATTATATCAATGGAGATTTCCTCCCACACTTCTTCAGGAATTTCTTTCAAAAACATTGGTTGAGTCCTAAGTTTCAGACTTTTATCTGCAACTCTGCACTCAACACACTCACGAACTCTCCTCTCAATCTCTAGATCCATTCCAGGCCACCAATACACACATCTCATTCTTTCCTTCATTTTGCAAATTCCCTGATGACCTTCATGAGCCAGATTCATCAAACGTCCACGCAAACTTTTAGGAGGTATTAATCTACTACCCCTCATAACTAGATCATTGCAAACAGAAAGTTCATGCCAAATTTTCTTAAACTGTTCACCATACCTGTCTTTATTGCACCAAGTCTTACCACCAGACAACATACTTTTGATGTTTTTCAACTCATCATCCTTGTCAAGTTCTGATTTCCACTCATCTTCAGAAACACAACCCTCAGTAATATTGCAAACTTTCACTTCCTCATCCACCCACCAAGTCCCCTCACAATCATTCTCATCTAAGTTTCTTACTCTCATCCTAGATAAACAATCTGCAGTCCTGTTATCACACCCAGGCACATACTTAACAGAGAAATGAAAATCCTGCAGACCCACAATCCATTTACATATACGAGATGAAATATTATCCAATCCTTTCTTCTCAAACACTTCACGTAAAGGCTTATGGTCCGTATGCACTTCAAACCTAGTTCCCCAAAGAAACTGTTTGAATTTTCTGATGCCCCAAAATATTGCCAAAGCTTCCTTTTCAATAGTGGAGTACTTGCTCTCCGCCCCACGCAGACTGCGTGAAGCAAAAGCAATATTGTTCAACTTGTCATTGTCTACCTGCTTCAAAACACATCCTAAACCCTTCTCTGAGGCGTCAGTAGAAAGGTAACAAGGTGAACCAGGACGGAAACTGCTGAGAGACTGAGCACTAGATAAGGCTTGTTTTAAGTCTTCAAATTCCGTTTGACAATCAGCATCCCAGACAAAGTCAACACCTTTCTTGAGCAGGTTCCTTATGGAAGAGCTTCTTCTGGCAAAATCAGGAACGAATTTAGCATAAAACTCTGACATTCCCAAAAAGGCTTGAACATCGCCTTTACATTCCGGTGCAACTAGATTCACAATAGTAGTCACTAATTCCTGTTTAGGTTTAACCCCATCCCTGGAAATGACATGACCCAAATATGAAATTTCTGTTTTGAAAAATCTGCACTTATTACCTTTCAATGTAATACCACGTGACTGAAATATTCTGAGTACTTTCCTGACTAACTCTTTGTGCAATTCAAATGTTTCTGAAAAAATCAAAACATCATCTTGGAAAAATTTTACGCCCTCAATGCCCCCCAAAATATCATCCATTAATCTCTGAAAAACAGAAGCTGCAGAACACAAACCAAATGGCATTCTATTGAACATGTAAACTCCAAAAGGTGTAATGAAGGAAGTAAGAGGTTTGGACTCATCACACAACTGTACTTGGTGGTAGGCCGAACTGAGATCAAGTGTAGTGAAAAACTTAGCATTCCCAAGAGAACCAACCATCTCTGATATATTTGGCAGAGGAAATTTGTCTTCAACTGCAGCCAAGTTAAGGTTTCTCAAGTCCACACACAATCGGATTTCTCCTGAACCCTTCATAGCAACCACAATGGGAGCAATCCATTCTGCCGCCTCCACCTTCTCAATAATGCATTGAGATAACAATCTCTGCAGTTCCACCTTAACCTTATCACGAATACAAAAAGGAATGTTTCTAACTTTACAAATTTTGGGAATGACATTATCTTTCAAAACAATACGATGCTTATACCCCTTGATGCAACCAACTTCGTTGTTGAAAACACAGGGAAATTCTTTTATGAAATCATCACTAACATTTGTTATTTCCTGCACCTGCACCTGAGGATTCGAATTAGGATTCAATATGATTCCCAACAACTTCTGATGGGGCCAGCTTAGTATTGTGTCTCCTACAACTGGAACATAAACTTTGCCTACAATCCTGTTTCCTTTGAAGTTAATGTTCGCATTGAAATAACCTTTGAGCTCAATGGGCTTGCCGCCATAACCAAAAGGTGTAACATCTGGAACATGTAATGTAACTTTTCCCAAGAAATACTTATCATAATCAGATTGTGAAACAAGGGTCAATTTCGCTCCAGAATCCATCATCATAGAAATGTCAACACCACCCACCTCCACAATATCTGACGGATAAGCACAATGATGATCAGAAATGCAATTGACGTCATTAACTATTTGAAGAACAAAGCTATGCTCTCCCTCCTCCCAGTCCGTACATTCAATTTCATTGACCTTAGCATTTTTCTTTCCCATGGCCCTACAGCATTTAAAAAAATGTCCTTTTTTCCCACATTTGTTGCAAACAGCATTGAGAGCTGGACACATTTTGTTGTTAGCCAAATGTGAAGGTGAATTACATCTGAAACAAAGTAATCTTTCTTTCACCGAGGAGTTTTGTCTCACTTTAGATTTAACATCCAAACTATGCACTGTGGAATCCGTTTTCTTAGATTTCCTTAGTTCTTCGATGCAAGACTCAGAGTGTTCAATCTGTTTAGCCACCAACAAGACCTCTTCCAGCGTAGGATCTCCTTTAGACCACAAAGCTTCTCTTACTTTGTCACTCTTACACTCTAACATGAACTGATCTCGAATTCGTTCGTCCAAGTTGTTGTCGAATTTACACTGTGCTGCTAATTTCCGTAGATTAGTAACAAAGTCTTCAATAGATTCTGAATCACCTTGTTTACACTTTCCAAAATAAAATCATTGAAGAATAATCGAAATCTTTGGTAAGTAATGTCTGTCCAATTTAGTAACATTAGTTCAAATTCATTTAAGGAAGAGTCTCCATCAGCACCATCAGGGTGTGTAATATGTGGCAAAGTCTCTAAAAGTTCCTGTCCTTCCGCACCCAAACAATGCTGAAGAAGCAAAGTTTTCCTCTCAGCTGATAAATTACTTCCACAAACTCGTATATAAGTGAGAAAAACTTTTTTCCATTTGTTCCAGGGAATAGATGGATCACCCGGTACGGAAAGAAAAAATGGAGGAGGCGAAATGTTCTGCATTTTGACAAGGAAGAAAAAATAACGTGCCTCCCAAGAAAATAGATGAACTTTTCAGTGTACTCCTAAAAATTCGGAAAGTTGGACTCTTTCAGACAAGAGTCTGGTAGGTCCAGACTAAGCCTGATGAGTTTAACTAGTACTTTGTCTGCTTCCGAAAATGCTTTTTGTACATTGAAAATGCATGGAGATACAGAGATCGACGAGATGTACTCACCGCGAGTACAAAAGAATTATATTGTTACACCACGAAACTAAAATAAGCCTTCATTCATGACACACGCGCGGTGTCCAGCAAAAAAAATATTTACATAGAATGCTTTCATTCGCAGCACTGTTACACAATTGTTTAATTAGCGCGATGTCAGAAAACATTCAGGGAGTTGTTACGAGACGCTGAAGGAAGCGTTTTGTGTTTATGTAGAACACTTTAGTTCGCAGCACGGTCACGCTGAAGGAAGCGTTTTGTGTTTATTTTGAAAGCTTTCGTTCGTGGCACGGTCACACTGACGGAAGCGCTCGAGGCAAGCGTTGCTATGGCAACCAACTCTCGAGTGAAACGAAAGGAACAGAATTTTTATTATTATTAAATCAGTAGAAGTAAACAAAATTAATAACGATGTAGCAGCGCAGTGAAGAAATGTCACAAGGATCAAAGGCGTGGAGACATTACCTTTGAATGTGACACGAAGTAAGATGAGTTGAAGTTCCAAGATTAGAAGAGGTTCAGCTCGTCGCCAAAATGAAGTGAATTCTTTCTTGTAATTTAGAAAATAGCGTTCTGGAGACAGCAATAAAATCTTGTTGATGAGTTTATTCTTCAAGATATCCACACAGGAACTCCAGCCTCACCTCCAAGCTGCTCCACTCATCTCCAACTGACAACTACCACATTCCAGAATCTTTCATGTCTGGAGCAGCATGGGGGGAAGCGGAACATACCAACAACCAAATAATAATATAACAATAAAAGTAATTTAACGATAGACAATTGTCATGTAATAAGATAAAAATATTAACTAAAAAATATGAACTATACTACACCTATGCTGTTGAAAATAACCCTGTTTCCTCTTACCTTAGTCAAACTGAAGGTAAGTTCCTGCGTAATCTCTGCCCTTTAAATTCCCCAGTCCCTGTTCATACCTTTAGTTTGGAGTTTGATCTCTCCAGCGCCTTTGTCGAAGGCTTAGCTGCAGTTGTACATTGGTGCTTTAGACTGATCCATTCCACGGACAGTCCACTTCTAGAATTATTGCATACAGAGATCTGCGATCGGAAGGCCATTTACCACAATCATTTCTTGTACGCACGCAAGATTTTTCTTGCATGCTTGGTGAACTGGACTACAAGCCAACTTAAATCAACTCTACAAACACTTGTTCATTGGTCAGTTTCAAATTTGATAATGAACATTTCTCTCGTACTACGAAACTTATAACAATTGTAGGGTCGGCGCAGGTAATTAATTACAACATACCCTGAGCTATCATTAAAACAGAAGATATGGGGAAATATTTGTGCTGTTAAAAGCAATTGCACTTCCCTTAAGAGTGGTCACCGGAACCTAGGAAAAATGACCTTATAAGGATCTCACATGTACACTTTGCTACAATGGAATTCAAGATTTTAACCATATTATTTCTGTCCATCATTGTCTTAAATCACTGCAGCTAAAGGGTTTAAGTCCCATATTTCTCAGATCTGGTATTTCTACGACAAGTGAAGCACTGTATTTTTTATTATCACCTCAAAATGCCCTGATTGGTTTAAAAAAAAAAAATGTTATAGAATTACTTTCTCTTCATTTTGATCTATAACTATGCAAGAGGAATTTATTGTTTTTTAACAAATATTTGCACAGTTATTTAATCTTGCTTTGTTTATTTCAGATGAGATAAAGAATATGGTGATGGCGACTTGCTTGGCATGCTGTATTGGGAATGTAGGCCTGGGATGTGCCATTTAGATGTGCTAGACTGATGTCTACAAGTCACAATCTAACCTAGACTGGTCTCTTCCAGGTTTCAGGGCTGTGACACCGCCCTGGGTTGCTGTCATACACTGCACCAAAATCCCAGGCTGGGGGAACAAGCAATGTTATGGCAGTACATAGAGGCTTGTATACTGAACCAAAGATCTAGGTGGGGTGTTGTGTCGGGAACTAAAGACCTGGGCTAGTGTTGCATTTTATTCACAGGCATCAGGCTGTAGATATATCATCAGAGTTGAGTCATGCCATGCTTTATCTTTCAGTGAAGATGTGTTGGTGTGTCGGGCGAAGACTTTTTAGGACATTGTACTGATGATTGCTGTTGAGGCCCAGAAGCTGCTGTCATCGCTTGCCTCAAGTTTCTGGGTGTCTTTTACCTGGAGTGTGTTACTAACCATGGTCCTTATGGTTATTCCGGCCTTGACCTTCTTGCTGAACACCTCTTTTTTCTCCGAGGTAGTCCTGCACTGCTTGTGGAATGCATTTCTTCTCCTGAAGTGTTTTTCTGGTATTTGGCAGGATGATAAGGCACGCTGCTCTCTGCCTCTGGCTTACATCCCTGAGAACCTGTTGCTTGGCCACGATCTGAACCCTGAGAACCCCACGTTCGATTCCCACTATTGGGGACCGTGAGTCCTGCCCGCATTGCCTCGTGCTATCCACATCATACGTTCTACCGATTTCTGTCCAGATTGGTGTATTGGGGTATCTGTATTGTACTGTAATTGCATGTTTTACCTTAGTTGTCTGTCTGGTTACGTGTTTTGTCTGCCTAGTTATGTGATTTGCTAGTCTTTAGTCACTTGCTCATTCTGATAGTCTCTGCTTGCTTTGCCGCCTCCTTATTTCTCGCCTTCTCCTGCCCTCCCATCTTCCTGCTAGTCCCACCCACCTCCCAGGACTACGTGTGGAGACCGCCAAAGGCAAGCTGGCTGCACCCATCCATGCCTGGACTGCGCCCACTGCCATGAACCCTGGCTCTTCCTCCACCCGCCGCTGAGCAGAACTCACTGCTATCAACACCGGCCTTCCCAGGGAGAGCTGCTACAGAGTCTCCCCGCTGACCACAGCTGGAGCCTTCAACTGCATTCACTGCCGTTCACCTGCTTCATCGACCCCCCAGCGAACACAACCGCCCCCGGTCACCTCAAACATTTTCCAACTGGACTGCTTACTGCTCAGCGTCCGCTCACTAGTCAAACATTCAACCGAGATATGGGTCACCATCTCCACCCTCGCCCCAAACCTAATTTTAATCACAGAGACCTGGAACTCTTGCCTGCAGACTTCCCGGACTCCACCCCAGTTTCTGACCCGCCATTCCAGAAATCATCACCCCTCAAGACATTAATACTGAACACTACATCTTTCTCTGAGACCTCAACTTTTGCCTGGATGACCCAAACGATGCCAGCATCAACAGCTTCATAGACAGTATGGAAAGCATTGGCCTCAGACATATCATCACCGACTCCATCTACATTGTGGGACATACACAAGACCCCATTTTCACCTCAAGCAAAAGGATCAGATACAGTCACACCTCCAAGCTCACCTGGATCGACTACTCCATAGTGCATTTCAGCTACCTCATCACATCCGACAGAGCACCCAGACCATCCACCAGCGCACACCGTAACTGGATCAAGTTATGCAAAGACCAATGGACCAACACCCTTAACACCCCTCACCCGGACCCCACACTACAAGCATCAGGCACAATCCCAGACATCAAAAGATAGGTCAAAAACGTAATCTTCTTGAGAGCCAACTGCTCCGACCTGGTCGCCCCATCAAAACCTCAAAGCCCATGTGACTCTCCAAGCAAGCTCACTTGGACAAGCAAGCTCTGCGGTCCGCTAAACGCAAATGCAAACAACTAGAATGAAATGGCGCAGCTCCAAACATCCCAACAACTTTATAGACTTAAAGAACACCAGGAAACAAGCCCAGCCACCCACATCCAAGCCAGCGCCAACCCTAGCAAAGAACTCTTTAACATCGGCAAGGAGTTCGTCAACCCTCCAGCACAAGATAACTCAATCTCTCCCAACCAGGAACTCTGTGACTCCCTCGCCACCTACTTCCACGTCAAAATCCCTGGCATCTATGAAAACTTTGCATGCCAACCCACCCCAGCAGACACCATCAACCTCCTCAATCACGCTGATCCACCCGCCAAAAACAATCTCTACAAATGGAATCAGCTCACCACCCTAAACACCACAGACATCATGAAGACCATCCACTTGGGATCACCCACTGACCCCTCTCTGCATCACATTTTCAGTCTCGGCATCAACAGAATCAGCAGCAGACTCACAGACATCCTCAACTTATCCATCAACTCAGTCACCTACCCAGATGACTGAAAACACACAAGAGTCAAACCCCTCATCAAGAAACCCTCCGCCAACCCCAACAACTTCAAAAACTATTGGCGGATCTCTCTGTTCCACTTCCCAGCAAAAGTAATGAAAAAACCAATCAACCAGCAACTCTCAAAACATCTAGAAGACAACAACCTCCTTGACCCTTCCCAGTCTGGATTCTTCTCAAAACACAGCACAGAAACCGCACTCATCGCAAAAACGGACAACATCAGACCCCTCATAGACCAAGTAGACTCCTCTGCCCTTATTGTCCTAGACTTCTTAGCAGCCTTTAACACAATCTCCCATCACACCCTGCTCAAGAGACTCCATCAAATCGGCATCAGAAGGACGCCCTGAAATGGATTGCATCGTTTCTCTCTGAGCGAACCCAGAGAGTCCTCCTCCTGCCTTTCACCTCGCAACCCAAGCCTATCACTTTTCGAGTCCCACAGTGATCCTCCCTTAGCCCTACCCTCTTCAACGCCTACATGACCTCCCTGGCCAGCATCGTATGAGACCACAGACTGAATATCATCTCCAATGCCGAAGACACGCAGCTAATCCTCTTGCTTTCCAAAGACCATGCCTCAGCTGAAACCAACTTTCACCACTGAATGACCATCATTGCCGACTGGATGAAGGACAACTGCCTCAAACTGAACACCAACATAACCAAGGTTCTTCTTTTTTGCAACACTGCTTCTCTGTGGAATAACTACTGGTGGCCCACGAACTTAGGGGCCATATTCCCCCCTCACCAACAGAACACACCCGTAACCTGGGAGTCATCATCAAAAACAAATTAAACTTGAATAACCAAGTCAACTCAGCATCCTCTTCCTGCTTCCACACCCTCCCATTGCTACTTAAGATCTTCAGATGGCTTCCCACTGACTCAAGGCACACAATCACACAGGCCTTTATCACCAACCGCCTCAATTACGGAAACACTCTCTACGCTGGTATCACTCCACACCTCACAAAAGACTCCGGATTATCCAGAACACAGCAGCCAGGCTCATCCTTAACATCCCCAGGTAGACTAATATTTCATCACACCTCAGAGACCTGAACTGGCTCCCTGTACACAAACAATACCAATTCAAGTTACTGACTCTCACCTAAAATACGCTACATAACAAAAGACCATCGACCTTAACCACCAAGTGAACTTTCACAGACCTCCCAGGCACCTATGCTCCTACCTTCCTCTACCTCGCCCAGACACTCTGCATTTGCAGGAACAACTGCTGAGGATGGGCTTTTTCCTACCTGGCAGCAAAATCATGGAACAATCTCCCCATCCACCTAAGAGATCTCCCTTTACCCAGGACTTCATAAAGCAGCTCAAAATATGGCTCTTCGAATGAGCTCTGTCGGAGACCTACTCAGTAAACACAGTGCCTGGATACCTTCACAGGTGACAAATGTCTGATTGATTAATAGATGGGAAAGGACCGATTCAATAATGTGCAGAGATCCACAAATGTTTATTGAACATATCTGTTATTGTCCTGTCAAACGTTTAAGAAAACTACCACACACTGAAGCACGTTGACTTCCAGTACTACACTTCAGGCTGTTTCTAACTGCTCGTTTGCACCTATTCTATGAATGTTCATACTGCCCTTGACTGAATGAGTTGTCTCAGACATTTCTTAAAACAATTTTTTCCTCAGTATCAGATGGCTTCTGCTTGTTTGTTTCATCTACATGTAAAAGTTCCAGACCCTTTCAAGGGTGGCCTTTACACATATCTGCTGGACAATCCTGGGCCACCTGACCACTACTTTCAACCTGCAGGTTGGCTGTTGTGCAGCGGCTGCCCAGGCATGTCTATCTATCGATTCCGTTCTTCCTGCTTCGCTTGGCCTCAACTGCTATTATAGTCCAGAGTGCCATCAGAGTGCTGTAACCTCCTTTTATGAGCCTACTGTCCTGTCCCAGTGTTGGTAGTATTTTTTAAGATTTTACTCTTTTAAAATGATGGCTTTATTGATGTGTGGCTGAACATGCTAGAAAGTGCTCCGTCTTTTCAAAACTTCCAATCTGCGAGGGACCCACATTCTCTGCTGTACATTTTAATTTGTGTTTATTCATTGTACCTATGTGCATTGACAAGCCCAGTCTCTCTGGTTGCACATGAACATATACTTTCCCAAATATTCAAACAGAGGAGTTAGAATAGTACATTATCTTGTCCTAAAACACTCAGATGCATTTCTATTCTTAATATATACTGAACCAATTTTGCAATGGGGTAAGTGCCTACCGAATTGAATTATGAGTTGAAAAATGGATATCGAATCACAATTTGGAAAGGGTGTGTTTAGGGCATCCCTTCCAAACTGTGATTCTGAATGCTATGTATCAATGGTTTGCAACAGCATTTTTGGTTGTGAACCACTGATAGGTTACCTACTCATCAAAGGAGGTAATAACCCATTCTCAAAGGAGAAGTGGTCCTGTTGGGACCACTCCCCTTTTGTGAATGTAGAAACAAAAGTTTGTGTTGGACTGGGTTTCTTTGGCAGAGTACATTTAAACAAATACTGGCATCACAGACTGCTGACCCGTGTAATGGTAACCAATCAAAGTGAGTCACAATTTGCAACCTACCTCAAGAATAATAATGAGGTTACTCGAATTGAAACCCACTCTGGATGGTGATTTTGTGAACTGACATAAAATTACATGCATTTTTTGGGCTTGTGCCCCTCATGATTCTGTAATACAGATTCTACATGGACCAGCTGTGACGTGATATATTGTTCATTCATTCCAGACAGGTGACAAAGGAGCAAGAGGAAGACTAAGGCCCTGATTATGACTTCGGCGGACGGAAAAGCCCGTCCCCCGAAGTAACGATGGGTAGGTTGCAGCCAGTGGCCCAGTGAGAAACAGCCTACAGCATTGTCTCCGGCTCGTAATAGAGGTGGCAGCAATGCTGTAGTGCGTAGGGTGCACCAGCACCGGTCACAATGTTCACTGTCTGAAAGGCAGACAGTGAACATTGCGACGGGGCTCTCAGTGAGGACCCCTGCACTGTCTATGCCCAGTGCGGCCCCCTGAACCCCATCTCCTCTAGCCTTTTCATGGTGGTGGTACTGCCATGAAAACCCTGGCAGAGAAGGGGATCGTAATCACCAGGGCAGCGCCGGTTGCAGCACTGGTTGCAGCGGATTAGAACCGCAAGCACCACCAGGCCATCGTGTAGTCGTAATCTGGTGGTGCTGGCAGTCCGACCGCGGCACTACCGCTGCGGTCTTAATATGGTGCTCAGACCGCCAGGGTCGTAAGAAGGCCCTAAGTGGATGATGGATTGGCCCTCTCCATTCCTCTGTGAGCAGCAGGCATCTTCTATCATATTTTCAGCTTTCATACTAAGAGGTGTTTTCCCTTACGATGGGTGTATCATAGTCAATTGCTATCTTCTGTCTTCCATCGTCACTGTAAACACAATCATGACAATTTTCGTGATTATTTCACCCATTAGAAAAAATATACCCAAAGTGGGTGCATTTTACCAGAGATCATTGGATATAATTTATTCTAAGTGTAGTAGGAATAACCTGGTGTGCAAGTACTACATAAGTGGGGTTGCAAGTACTGCACCCCAAAACATTTAAAATGCTACCACCATCTAGGATCTCTCTAAAGGGGTTGGGGTTTGCCCATTGCAACTATAGGCTGGAGAGACCTTTTTAATGTTTCTCATTTCATGAGATATACCAGGGGTGTCCCTAGAAAGCACTAGATTTGCAGTTTAATTGGATCTTTTTGGATAAGACTCCAACCATTAAACTGCATCAAAAGCGACAAAAATTAAGGAAACGTAAGACACAAAGAAAAAAGGTCTGGAATATGACAGTTAGCAGTCAGTTGATGACATTTGCTCTTTTTACCTTTTACAATTGACATGATGTAAATTGCCAATCAGTTTCAATGTTGAACTAGAAGAGATGACCCATAGGTTTATCCTTATTGAGGATTATCTTGACAATTGTTGGCTCGGTTGATTAGTAATCCATCTGATGGCCAGTTGGGCCTGAATTTCATGTGCATGGCAAATGGCTGTGTACCTCTATGATGAGTGACTGTCTGCATGTGAAACTGCTATCTTGACTTATTTTGTCCCTTGAGTCACGTTAACCTAGCATGAGCGCAGAGGCTTAGGCCTGTCCTTGACAATGCTAGATCCGGGTCAATACCTGTCCTGTGACCACTAGGGGCGCACTAAGAGTTTTCTCATAGTAGGCACTGGATTATTGTCCATGCCCTCAGTGCATCACATAGAACAGTGAAACCAAGAATGTTCAGCTGTTATGTGAAACCAAGAATCTTGTGCTGACAATCTGTGTGTATGTCTAGTGTGTGTGTGCAGTGAGTGTGTAAGACATACATGGTAGAGTGTGTGTGGGTATGCATGTCTTTTCGTAGGTCTGTCTGTTTGAGTACTGGGGCCAGTGGGATTAATTGTGGATTCCCCTTACTTAACATGGCACAGGATAGAGGATGAGGACAGCTTCTCTCAGACAGTAGAAGTGTATTGGGTGCATGAAAGGTGGAGATCAAGACATTGAAATAAAAAGGATGGAGACTTGGCCACCTTTAGAAATTCAAGTTAGTACTTGTTAGCAAACGGCTGCAAATTTGTTTTTCCTTATCATTGCCATTGAGAGATTGTAAGGATGGGGGGGGGGGACAGATTGTAGCTTGTGTTGTTCACGGTGCAGACATTTTAGGCAGGGCCTGCCCTTTTCTCTGTCTCTGGTTACTGCTTCAGAAAGGCCGATGGAAGTTAGGTGCAGAGAATATTCACTCTACATCGTATCCATGTTTTGGATACTCCTTTTAGGAGCAAAACCCATTGCTATCTGTTGTGATAACTATGACTTTACATAAAGGCTTTGTCTGCAGAACAGCCTGAAAATGACATTTGGAAGAGAGCCAACCCAAACCAGTATTCAACCTTAGACAGTGGATCACTTCCCCTGTCTAGACAATGTGTATGAAAGTGGGATCCAAACCACCCCACCTTGTTTGAGTTTCAAGTACTTCATGACCAAGGAAGGGAATGCTCTGCTGAGAACTTGGACTGCTGTATGCGTAGGGCTGTGGTCTGCCTAAGAGCCAGTCTCCCAGAGATGGAGGTACCCAGAGAACGGAGACTGCTTTGTAGAGCTAACCCAGTAGCAATCAGTGTTCTTCAGAGGTTCTCCTATTCTCCGTGCCATCCCTGTTGTGACCTGTACTAAGACTTTAGAAGCAGAAGAACCATTGTCAGCTGACAGTCATTGTGTGACCTTAAGCTGGTGCTGCCAATATGTAGGAAGGTAGCCTCTTTCTAGCCTTGTTATCCCCACTTTTGTGTTTGTGAGTATATGTCAGGTACCCAGGGTTTTGGGGTTCCAGGAGTTCCTATGGGCTGCAGCATTTCTTTTGCCACCCATAGGGAGCTCTGACAATTCTTTCATAGGCCTGCCACTGCAGCCTGCGTGAAATAACGTCCACATTATTTCACAGCCATTTACCACTGCACATAAGTAACTTATAAGTCACCTATATGTCTAACCTTCACCTGGTGAAGGTTGGGTGCAAAGTTACTTAGTGTGTGGGCACCCTGGCACTAGCCAAGGTGCCCCCATATCGTTCAGGGCAAATTCCCCGGACTTTGTGAGTGCGGGGACACCATTACACGCGTGCACATAGGTCACTACCTATGTATAGTGTCACAATGGTAACTCTGAACATGGCCATGTAACATGTCTAAGATCATGGAATTGTCACCCCAATACCATTCTGGTATTGGGGGGACAATTCCATGATCCCCCGGGTCTCTAGCACAGAACCCGGCTACTGCCAAACTGCCTTTCCGGGGTCTCCACTGCAGCTGCTGCTGCCAACCCCTCAGACAGGTTTCTTCCCTCCTGGGGTCCAGGCAGCCCTGGCCCAGGAAGGCAGATCAAAGGATTTCCTCTGAGAGAAGGTTTTACACCCTCCCCCTTTGGAAATAGGTGTGAAGGGCTGGGGAGGAGTAGCCTCCCCCAGCCTCTGGAAATGCTTTGATGGGCACAGATGGTGTCCATCTCTGGATAAGCCAGTCTACACCGGTTCAGGGATCCCCCAGCCCTGCTCTGGCGCGAAACTGGAGAAAGGAAAGGGGAGTGACCACTCCCCTGACCAGTACCTCCCAGGGGAGGTGCCCGAGCTCCTTCAGTGTGTCCCAGACCTCTGCCATCTTGGAAACAGAGGTGTTCAGGGCACACTGGACTGCTCTGAGTGGCCAGTGCTAGCAGGTGACGTCAGAAGCTCCTTCTGATAGGCTCTTACCTCTCTTGGTAGCCAATCCTGCTTCCTTGGTAGCCAAACCTCCTTTTCTGGCTATTTAGGGTCTCTGCTTTGGGGAATTCTTTAGATAACGAATGCAAGAGCTCACCAGAGTTCCTCTGCATCTCACTCTTCACCTTCTACCAAAGGATCGGCTTCTGACTGATCCAGGACGCCTGCAAAACCACAACAAAGTAGCAAGACGACTACCAGCAACATTGTAGCGCCTAATCCTGCTGGCTTTCTCGACTGTTTCCAGGTGGTGCATGCTCTGGGGGTAGCCTGCCTTCACCCTGCACCAGAAGCTCCGAAGAAATCTCCCGTGGGTCGACGAATCTTACCCCTTCTAACGCAGGCACCAAAAGACTGCCTCACTGGTCCTCTGGGTCCCCTCTCATCCTGACGAGCATGGTCCTTGGAACACAGCAACTCTGTCCAAGTGACTCCCATTGTCCAGTGACTCTTCAGTCCAAGTTTGGTGGAGGTAAGTCCATGCCTCCCCACGCTAGACTGCAAAGCTGTGTACTGCGTGATTTGCAGCTGCTCCGGCTCCTGTGCACTCTTCCAGGATTTCCTTTGTGCACAGCCAAGCCTGGGTCCCCAGCACTCCGTCTTGCAGTGCACAACCTTCTGAGTTGTCCTCCGGCATCGTGGGACTCCCTTTTGTGACTTTGCGTGGACTCCGGTTCACTTTACTTCCAAGTGCCTGTTGGGGTACTTCTGCGGGTGCTGCCTGCTCTGTGAGGGCTCTCTGAGTTGCTGAGTGCTCCCTCTGTCTCCTCCTCCAAAAGGTGACATCCTGGTCCCTCCTGGGCCCCTGCAGCACCCAAAAACCTCTACCTTGACCCTTGCACCTAGCAAGGCTTATTTGCGGTCTTTCTGCGTGGGAATACCTCTGTAATCTTCAACGCGACGTGGGACATCCGTCTTCTAAAGGAGAAGTTCCTAGTCCTCTTCTTTCATGCAGAACTCCAAGCTTCTTCCAACCGGTGGCAGCTTCCTTGCACCTTCAGCTGGCATTTCCTGGGCTCCTGCCCCCTCTCGACACTGTCGCGACTGTTGGACTTGGTCCCTTTATCTTACAGGTACTCAGGTCCGGAAATCCGTTGTCCGTGCACTGCTGGTGTGTGTTCTTCCTGTAGAATCCCCCTATCACGAGTTCTGTGCTCTCTGGGGGTAGTAGGTGCACTTTACTCCTACTTTTCAGGGTCTTGGGTGGGGTATTTTTCTAACCCTTACTGTTTTCTTACAGTCCCAGCGACCCACTACAAGCTCACATCGGTCTGGGTTCCATTTGTGGTTCACATTCCACTTTTGGAGTATATGGTTTGTGTTGCCCCTATACCTATGTGCTCGTATTGCAACCTATTTTGATTCTACACTGTTTGCATTACTTTTCTTGCTATTACTTACCTAATTTTGGTTTGTGTACATATATCTTGTGTATATACATTACCTTCTTACTGAGGGTACTCACTGAGATACTTTTGGTATTTTGTCATAAAAATAAAGTACCTTTATTTTTAGTAACTCTGTGTATTGTGTTTTCTTATGATATTGTGCATATGATATAAGTGGTATAGTAGGAGCTTTACATGCCTCCTAGTTCAGCCTAAGCTGCTTTGCCATAGCTACCTTCTATCAGTCTAAGCTGCTAGAAACACCTCTTCTACACTAATAAGGGATAACTGGACATGGCACAAGGTGTAAGTACCTCTGGTACCCACTACAAGCCAGGCCAGCCTCCTACATTGGTTGTGAAGTGGTGGGATAAGTACTTGTCACTACTTACTACTTTGTCATTGTGTACTTTTCATAAGAGAATCATATACTAAACAGTTGTATGTACACTTAACTAAAAAGTTTGTTTTTCTTCTCTAAAACTTTTTACTAAGTTCTGAAAAGTTTCTTAAAACTTCTAAAAGTTTTCTAAAAGTTAGAAAAAGTTTTTTTCTCTGTGCTTTAAAAAGTTCTGACACTTTTTCTTTCTTCTCACTATCTCTAAACCTTTTGCTATCATGTCTGTGGTAGATCCAGCTCTCAAAACTGTCAATGCAACTTATGACAGTTTGAATTACAAGAGCTTAAGGAGTCTTTGCTTAGATAGAGGTTTAGTTATAGGAAAGAACTCTACAAAAGAGTTTCTGTTTAACATGCTTATTGTAAATGATGAGTCCCAAGCTGGCCCATCAAATGAGAGGTTAGTAGAAGCTTCCCAGTCTGATTCAGAGGAACCCCTTGAGGAAGCTGGGGAGGGTTCCGGTAAGGGTCTGCCCCCTAGCAGGACACCTAGTAATGTTGGTAGTAATGGAGGATCCCATCACAGTAGGACATCCTTTATTCCTAGAGGCCAAGTTACCAGGGTCCAGACAGACAGGGACAGATCCCCCTCTGAAGTTTCCAATTTGTCATCTGTGTCAAAGCATTCCCAAACCCCCCACCCTGAGGATAACTTGTTAGCAAGGGAACTCAAAAAGTTGAGGGTTGAAGAGACCAGACTGAAGCTTAAACAGCAACAGCTGGCCTTAGATAGGGAATCCCTAGACATTGAGAAGGAAAGAAAGAGGTTGGGGTTAGGACCCCATGGTGGCAGCAGCAGTGTTCCTGATAGTAATCCTGTTAGAGAGCATGATTCCAGGAATCTGCACAGGATAGTCCCCCCTTACAAGGAGGGGAAGGACATCAACAAGTGGTTTGCTGCACTTGAGAGGGCCAGTATGGTACAGTTGGTCCCTCAAAGGCAGTGGGCTGCTATTTTGTGGCTATCTTTCACTGGAAAGGGTAGGGATAGGCTCCTTACTGTTAGAGAAAATAAAGCTAACAACTACACAGTTTTAAAAGATGCACTCTTGGATGGATTTGGCTTAACCACTGAACAATACAGGATTAAGTTCAGAGACACCAGAAAAGAGTCTTCTCGAGACTGGACAGATTTTGTGGTCTGTTCAGTGAAGGCCTTGGAACAGTGGTTACATGGCAGTAAGGTATCTGACTATGAACGCCTGTATAATCTTATTCTAAGAGAGCATATTCTTAACAATTGTGTGTCTGATTTATTGCACCAGTACTTGGTAGACTCGGATCTGACCTCTCCCCAAGAATTGGGAAAGAAGGCAGACAAATGGGTCAGAACAAGAGTGAACAGAAAAGTTCATACAGGAGGTGACAAGGATGGCAAGAAGAAAGATGGTGAGAAATCTCAGGATAAACATGGGGGTAAGGGTAAAACCAAAGATCCTTCTTCAAGTCCTAAACACTCTTCAGGAGGTGGGGATAAATCAAATTCTTCCTCTTCTTCACAACATACACACATTAAAAAGCCTTGGTGCTATGTGTGTAAAAATAAAGGCCTTTGGCAAGGGGATAAGTCCTGTCCAGGTAAACCTCCTGAGCCAACCACCACCAATACATCAAACTCTAGTGCCCCTAGCAGTAGTGGTAATAGTGGTGGGACTGCTGGCAACAGTCAAAGTAAGGGTGTAGTTTGTTTGTTCCTCTTTTTTGCATGTCATCCGCTGTTTGTTTTAGGCAGTTTTTAGGTTAGTTCGTGCTCCTTGTCCACCACTGTGCCTTTTTCCACTGCATCCTTTCCCGCCCATTCTTGCCAGCCCTGCCTACTTCCTTCCTTCCTCACTCCTCCCTCCCCAGGGCCTACTTAATGGAGGCAGCAATGCGGCCGTGCAGGGACTGCTCATAGTGGGTGCAGGGGCGTGGAATTTAATAAAATATCTACTTGTCCAGGGGACACGTTGCTTCTTAAATCTACTTGTCCTGTAAAACATCTACTTGTCACTTTGCTTCCATGTAGTGCCACAGCAAATTATGGCAGCAATCTCATTATGTGAGAGTTCCGATAATAGCCTCTCTCTCTGATTATGCCAAGGCTACTACTATAGTAGGGCTTGAATACCTGCAATTTCAGTTCCTACTATAGCAATTTCTTTATTTTGCTACCTTTATGCAGATCTACATACTAGACCTGGAAGAAGCAGTAAGAAATAGTTCTTGGGCTGGAATGCCTTTGAGTCTGCAAACCTACTAACTTGTTGCTTTAAGGATTTTCACCAGCTCTCCTCTAATCTTTTTGCCATTGTTTGTTACATTGGTGAGGGCCTGGGAGCTCCCACAACAATGAAGTGTTACAAAAGCCATGTCAAAACATGACACACATTATTGAAACCAATAGACTCACAAGAAATGTCGGATCGGTTGGCTTTGCCAGTGCTTATTTTCATGCTTCCCATAATCGTGTTGAAAATGGTTGCACTGATTTTCCATTAGGAATGTTTTTTGGAAATACTAGCATACATCAACACATTTTACTAAATTACACTTCAAAGAAATAGCAACTAAAATTTCATGGTAGCTAAACGTTTTATTTTGTGCAGAACATTTTATTTTGAAAGCAAATAATCATCACTCTTGCTTACAAGCTTCTGCAAACATTTGCATCTAATCAGAGATAATTCTGGGAGCATTGTACTTAGCCTTGTACTGTTAAACTTTTCAAATATGCGTGTACACTTTTTTTTGTTTACTGGAACTACTGTCTGTAGTGCGGTGTGACCTTAAAATGTTTATTCACAGCGCTCACCCTAATAAGGATTTTCATTACTAAACCATAAATACAAGTTCAAACAGCATTAGCATATGGACACACATATTATCTCAAAAGCAGACAGTTCTCTTCTCTATAAACTGGCAGGCAAATGGTTTGTGCTGCCTGTGGTTGGGCCTACTTGTCCCAAGCACAAAATAATCCTTGGGGCGTGCCCCTGGTGCGCCAAAGGCAAGCCCGTCTGCACCCATCCATGCCTTGACTGCGCCCAGCACCAGAAACCCTGGCCCTCCAACCTCCCACAACTACTCCTCCATTGAACTCTGAGCCCTGGACCCCCAGATGAGACAACAACAACTGCTGCACCTCCTCCCCGGGCAAAACAGAAGGACCTTTAACCTGCTCACACTGCTGATCTGCAACACAGGGCCGCCCACCGAGACATGGCTCAACCCCTCCTCAAACCCCAGCGTAGCCACCACAATGCCAGTCGGATACAAGATGATACACTGAGACCGTACAAACTCAAGGGAGGCATTACCATCATTCACAAGGAAACCATCAGATGCACCACGACGAAGCACATCTATCAGGGAACACCTCAACTTTCAACTTCTAACCGATGCTAAGTCCACCATCAGAGGCACCCTCACCTACCAATCCCTGGAACCCTGGCCCACCTTCTGAGGCACCATCTCCAACTTTATCGCTCCCTTAGCCATCGACTCCAGCCACTACATCCTACTCAGCAGCCTCAACTTCCACCTCGATGACACCAACGACACCAACACCGCCTCCCTCCTGGAAAAACACAAACAATATCAGTCTCACCCAAATGGTCACCGACTCCACACACAAAGCAGGAGAAAAATGGGGCACCACCAAAAACACCTCTGACTGAACATTCTACAAAGCAACTTTCAATAACTACCACCAACGCATCAAAGACGCTATGAGAGCAGCCCTCACAAACCTCTTCGAAACAGGCACCAATCACACAAGAAAACTCTTCAAGATAGTCAAAGAATTTCCCAACCTGTCAGGCACGGAAAACACCATCCACCACTTCCAAGAACCTTGCAGCACCCTATCGGACTAATTCCACAGCAAGATAGCCACCATTCACAACAACTTCAATCTCCAGACCACCAAAGTCAGCCTTGACAACCTAGACCCCTCATCACACACACCACCCAAGCCATCACCTCCTGGACAACCCTCAACACGCTCACCACCACAACCATCATGCCCTCAGCCCATTCCGGGGCACCCAGCAACCCCAGCATCCCCTGCCCCCACCACCTCTTCAAATTGGGAACAAAAGAAATAGGCATAGAACTCACCAACATCCTCAATGCCTTCATCACCATGGCAACCTTTTTCAATGAATGGAAACACACAGAGGTCAGTCCCCTCCTGAAGAAACCCTCCGGGGAACCCAGCAAACCCAAAAACTACCACCCCATTTCTTTGTTCCCATACCCTGCCAAGGACCTTGAAAAGGGAATTAACATCCACCCCACAGAGTACCTGCAAAAAAGGCAGCATGCACGACACCTCCCAATCCGTCTTCCGCACCAACCTCATCACAGAAACAGCCTTGATAGCACCCACAGATGACATCCGATCCCTCCTCTACTGTTGTAAGACAACAGAACTGATCCTCCTCAACTTATCAGCAGTGTTTGACACCATATCCCACCACATGCTCATCAACAGGCTCAACAGCATTGGCATCCAGGACAACACCCTAAAGTGGATAGCCTTCTTCCTCGCAGGAAGAACACAAAGGGACCACCTGCAATTCTTCACTTCAGAACCTAAAATCATCATTTGCTGAGTACCCTAAGGACCCTCCCTCAGCCCAACACTTTTCAGCACCTTCATGACCCCACTCACAGACATCATCAGATCCCACAGACGACATACAACTCGTCCTCTCGCTTACCGAAGACCCTCCACCACCAGAACAAATTTCTGCAATGCCATGGCAAGTGTCACCCACTGGATGAGAGCCAACTGCCTCAAGCTAAACTCGTAGAAAATGGAAGTGCTGGTCTTCAGGAAAATACCTACTTATGGGACAACAGCTGGTGGTCATCCGAGCTAGGCCCTGCACCCACTCCAACAGACAACTCTTTTACCCCCTGCTTCATACTCAACAGCAAACTTACCATGAAACACCAAATCAGTGCTGTCTCCACATTCTACTACCACAGCCTCTGCATGCTCCGCAAGATCTTCAGATGGATCCCCAGTGACACCAGGAAGACCATCATCCAGGCACTCATCGTAAGTTGCCTCGACTACAGCAACACACTATGCTGGCATCTCCACCCAACTCCTCAAGAGACTCCAGGTCATACAGAACGCAGCCGCCAGACTCATCCTAGACCTCCCCAAACGAGCCCACATAACCCCCCCAACTCAGGAATCTCTACTGGCTCCCCATCCAGAAAAGATGCCAGTTCAAGATTTTCATGCATGCCTACAAAGCCTTGCACAACCAGGGACTATCTTACACCAACCCCTGCATGAACCTCCACAAACCCCAAAGATGCCTGTGCCCTGCCTCCCTGGCCCTTGCACACATCACTCACATCCCTCGCAACCACAGTGGAACAGCACCCTCACTGACCGACTTCAGGAAGCTTAATACCTGGCTCTTCGACTGAGACCCTGCAACCTCAGCATCCAAATACCCTCAGGGGTGATAGTGCTCCACTATACAAATACTGATTGATTTATTGATTGATTGACTAGTAAGTGTATTTGGGGGCTCCTATTGCTCATCCAACAAATTGCAAGTCTTCGAAATACTAGTACAAGCACCAGGATCAGGAATTCATGGTTCATCCTTTTACCTTTTATATTGGGAATCACTCCTAGTATGCCCTGTAGCGGGCTAGATTCTAATGAGATCCCGGTTCCAGTAATGCCTTACCGAGAGGGAGGGTGTTGTCAGTCTCAGGCTGGATGAAGAAATGGGGCTCTGTCTCTCTGGCACCTGGGGCAGACGGCCCCTGTCCGGGGATACAGTTTACTTAAGACCACCGTCATAAGGTAGATGCAGTTGGGGGGGGGGGCATAGCTATGCCAGTGACCATGATGGCCGCACAACATAAGAGCTTAAGTGAACTGGTCCGGGGTCCTGACAATAGAGGTGTTCCTGATCCGACCTGTGTAACCTGAGATGGGCGGCATACCATGACAACACCCATGGCGAGGGGGGCCTCAGCAGTATATTCAAGGTGGGCAGAGGCTCTGGACTGCTGCCCGCAAAAGTTGTCCCGCCTATGCTGTCCACACACCTCTGAGGCCCTGCGGTGATAGGGGCCGCAGGTGAGCCTGAGGCATATTCAGTGCAGCCCGAATTTGTGATTGGCACTATGCCCCCGCCCCACCATCAGAACGAAACTCAGCTCGCCGCAACCGCACCTGGAGGAAGAACACTCCTTCTGCAGCCCGTGCAAGCTTGGGTGCCGCACTTCACCGGCTTACATCCATGGGGCCCCCCAGGGTCTAATGAATAGGATGAGGCCTCCCGGCTGGCTATGGGATTTTCTGCACATTACTCGCCTTGCACCTGTAGTGGAGCTTGGCTGATGCCGCAAGCACCGTGGCCTATGCCAACCTTCAATCCTTCTTCTGAATGCTGCATTAACTCAGACTTTCAACCTCAGAAGTCTGCTTCGGTGCATTTTCTCAAGCAGGACTAGGCCTAACATGCATAAGGCTCCTGCGTTCATCTCCATGCAGTGACCTAACCTCCAAGTCTCATAGTGAATGGCGACTCACTTTCATCGGTACCTACACTGTGAGCTCTTTATTGGGCCCTGTAAGACTCACTACCCAATTAACTGCCCCGGGCCTTGCCTGCTGCACACATCTGCCCCTGCATATTCATATGCTTTGCAGCGGTTTTGGGCCCCTCTTCATAAAAGTGTCTCCACAATGCCCACTGGCACACCTCTGCCCTCCTTTCACCCACAATGGTCTGTGGCAACATAGAAACTGCCTTTTGACAAGCCTCAGCGGCCACCATTATGTCTCAGCTCCATGCGGGATTTAGGGCGATTGGTGCCTGTTTCAACACTATCGCCAAGTGCCTTAACCATATGGGTGAGTGACTGGACAGATAAGACTCCAGGATGGTATCTGCTGAAGAACGTATATCGAACATTGAAGACCATGTTGCTAACATGGACAAGAAGCTTGAAAGGCTGGAGTTGAGAGCGTGCACTGTTGCAATAAAAAATGAGGACCTTGAGGCCAGAGGTCGGCGTAGTAACATACGCATAACGGGCGTTACCGAGTCGACAGCCACAGGCTGCATGGATCTATTTGTGAAACACTTACTCATGGAGTTATTCGAACAGAGTAACTTTGCTTCCACATTTGTGGTGGAACGTGCGCACAGATCCTTAGGAGCATCCAGTCTCAGGAGCCCCAACATGTCCAATTATTGCCCGCCTCCTGAACTATGGAGACCACAACACTGCACTACAACTGGCCCTGGAGAAGGGCCTGCTTCTCTTTCAGGGCACGGTGATCTCCATCTTTACTATGGCGGTCCAGGAGGCCAGGTATAAATTCCTAGATGCAAAGGCTGCCCTCCGCAAACGAGGCCTCAGATAAGGAATGCTCTATCCTGCTAGACTTTGAGTGGACGTCAACAGCAAATCACACATATGTGACAAACCTATGGATGTGTTGGACTTCTGCAGAAAATACTCCTAAGGCCTACCATCTCAGGCCTTCTCCTCTCTGAGCAATTCACCACCGCACACTCCGGGGGCTCCAGTGTGGATCTGTTTCCTCCAGACTGTGACACAATCCATATGATAGTCACACTGACGGATTAACCACAGCCAAATCCAGTTACCTCTTCTGTTCACATTTGGTCTTGGACCTTGGCCCTCAGGTTGCTCTTTGCAGGGGCTTAGCCACCCACTTTAAAAATTACCAAGATATACACCTCGTTCTATATTGTACTCAACAACCTATTCTAATTAATAATGTGTACACTGCTGGGGTTTTATTCTGTTTATGCTGCACATCTTGGGATTCGCCAGGCATGTTCCCCCTTGGTGTGGGAGCGGAGTGGCATAAAAGTTCTAATTGTGTGTTTAGTTATTGTTTTCCTTATTTTATTGCTTCATGTTCATTTCTATCCATACAAGAAGCACATGGCAGTTTATCGCACACACGGATGACAGAATCTGTTGGCAGGCAGAGGTCAACATTAGACATTGCATTATTGTCCTGGAATATTAGGGGACGTAACAACCCCGTATAGGGAAGCAAGTCCTGCAGTTTCTAAATAGACACAGTGCCCAAATAGTGTTTCTCCATGAGACTCACCTCTCACCAGCACTGCAATACTCATTTGCTAAACACTGGGGGCCGCACTGTTTTTTCTCCAGCTATAGGTCCTACTCGTGCAGCGTCTGCACACTTATCGATAAAAATCTATGGTTCCACCCCCACCGTACGATAATGGATGATTAGGGCAGGTATATGCTGGTAGCAGGTACCTTAGCGGGTCACGAGCTAATGTTACTTAACATACAAGCCCTGAATGTAGATGCCACAGAATTTGTCAGGGCACTCCATGCACATATTGACAGGGAAGACATGAATCATATCATATTTGGTGGAGATTTTAAAATGCTCCAAGATCCTCATCTTGACACCACTGCCTCTCATCCCACGGGTAAAGCCTGCTTGCTACATGTGCTGCGTAACCTTTGCAACACTTACTGTGGGACCCATGCCGCGTTCACCCCTCCCCCCCACTGGCGTACACCTTCTACTCTACTCCCCACAACACATGGTCTCACATAGACTTCTGGCATGTGTTGACGTCAGTACTATCATGGCTTGAATCCATTTCTCATCTGCTGTGTACGCTCTCTGATCACTTCCTAGTTAAACTGACATTGCATATTCCATATGCTGGGTCTTGGAGCACCCCAGGTGTTTTCCCGATATGGTGCTCCTTGATGAGGCGTTTCGCTCTGAGCTCCGCTCTGCAATCACAGAATATTTTGATATCAATATGAGCTCAGCCAATTCACACTCTAAGTCGTGGGAGGCCTTTAGGCATATATCAGAGGAATTAGCATTGCCAAACATTTCAGGGTCCTTAGGGATATCTTTCGGAGTATCGCTCAGGTTGAGGCAGCCTTATCTGACCTCGACCAGGAGGACATGACGAGCTCCTCTGGGCTCCGCCTTCAGAAACCAGCCTCCCTGATGGAGGAGTTTCGAGAACTAGTGGAGCACGGGTTGCATTTCCTAGGCAAGTGTGCCAAGGCACATCACTATGGAGAAGGCGATAGGCCAGGCCGGACATTGGAGCGATTACTCCAACCATCTCTGTCATCCTGTTACATCCCTGAATTGCAAGAATTAGACAGGACCATACTCTCCACTGCTGGGGAGATACATGTGGAACTCCTGCATTATTACATACAGCTCTACTCCACCCGAGTGGATAGCTGTTTTCCTGAACTAGCTGAGTACCTCGCAGAACTGGGCATGGCTTAGCTCAGTGGCGCTCAACAGCATTATCTTAGTGAGCCTTTCACCACAGAAGAGATCATATTGGCAATAGACTTTCCTGTCCAGCTCCAAGGTGCCCGGCTTCAACGGTTTTACTGAGATATTTTATAAGATGTACACGCATATTCTAGCCCTCCATCTATTAGACATGTACAAGGAGGCTCTTGCTCCTGGCATGCTACCCCCAGCACTGCGGGAGGCGGTGATCACCTTGCTACCAAAGCCAGGTAAAGAACCCTACCTGTGTGGCTAATACCATCCGCTATCTTTATTGAACTTTGATAATAAAGTCCTGGCTAAACTGTTGGCTAACCGTTTGTCCCTTTTAATGGACCAGATTATTTCTCCCACCCAGTCTGGTTTCGTCCCCCACCGGTCCAAATCTATGACTCGCCTCACAGTTTTCGCAGCTTTGCATAGGGTGGTTCCCATAGTCCCAGCTGCACTGGTCCTCTTGGATGCTGAGAAGGCCTTTAACTCCCTCAGTGGCCTTTCCTGGAGGCTATCCTCCACAAACATGGTATGCGTGCGGATACACTTCCCTCATCATGCTACTTTACTCCCTTCCGACTGCACGGATCCAGATCAACAGCACTCTAACTTCTGCATTCTCCATCACAAGGGGTCCTAGGGGTACTAGGCAGGGTTGCTCTCTATCACCTCTACTCTTTATCATTGCAATGTACCCCCTAGTGCCTCTTCTGCAGGAGAAAGATTTACATAAGTGTCTGCAGTTCAGACCCAGTCTGCTATTAATTTCCCTTCATGCAGACAACCTCCTCCTTTTTCTAAGACACCCAGCAGATAATTTGGCCCTGGTTCTACAGGAGATAAGCCGCTTTGGTAGTTTCACCAGGTAAACTGGTCCAAGTCAGAAATATTCCCTCTCACAGATGTTACTACTCAGTGAATTTTGAGTTCCCCCTTGCTTAGTGTAACAACCATGTAAAATATCTGGGAATATATATTCTTCTTGACCGGGACCAAGTCATTAGACTAAACTACTAGCCTGCCATCCACAAACTGAACAGAGAGGTTGATCGTTGAATGTGTCTCCCAATTTCCATGGCGGGTCGCATAGCCATACTCAAAATGGTAGTCCTGCCCCTTTTTCTGTACTTATTAGTTAATATTCCAATTCCTCTGACTAACTCATTTTTCTAAACCCTTAAGAGTTTGCTGCTTCGACTGGTATGGGCAGGGAGGAGCTCTCATATCTTCTGGTATACTCTGATGCTCCCCTATAAGCATGGTGATTTTGAGGTTCCTCATTACCAGCTTTACTATTTGACTGCACAGTGCTATTACGCATATCACTGGTATCATGCTGATGCCCGTTTGCCATTCCTCATCTCGGAGAGAGGCATAGCTGCCTGACACCCCTGCACTCGCTGCTCCTATCTGGGTTTCCTCTAGACCCAACAGATGTCCAAACACTCTGCACAACTAGCTGGGCCTGGCACTGACTTACCCACTTATTTGCGTGTACACCGTCTCCCGAATGCACATAGTACCTTGTTACACTCTTATACCCTAGCACCAGAGGATTTCCAGCCCCTTACATTGAGCATTACAGAATCTACAGGAGTTGGATTAATATCCAAACTATATTGCACACATATCAATCTCCTCCCGGTCCACGATCAGAGATTGCTGGGTGCCTGAGATAAAGAATTGGGATCCCCAATATCAGATGAGGTGTGGTATGCGTGCTGCACTCAACCACGTTCAGTTTCCGTAAGTCACTGCCATAAACAGATGAATTACACATTTTTGTGAAGTGTCTATGTGACACCCCCTGCCATTGCCAAACTAGCTCTTCTGCCAAATGTAAAATGTCCTCTGCGGACTTTGCCCATATGTCCTGGACCTAGAACGTTATAGCAGCATTCTGGAGAGACGTGTTTGCTCAATTAACTTTGATTTATATCCTCCCCTTTCACCAGACCCTATGATGGCCTTACTGGGCCACATCGGTGACATCCCTAAGTCTATGAAACGATTTACGGCCATTTCCTAACTGTTGGCCAAATGAGAGATAGCTTTGCAAAGCCTGGCTAAGAAGCCTCATCTATCGCGATACCACAAGTGAGTTGTACGCATCCCTACAACCTCCTAGGTCCTGCCCGAAGGACATATTGCAACCACTGAGAGATTATCCTCTGACCCTGGATCACCATGGGCCTGACACCACCCACTGGTATGGTCCTTCTTGTCCTGGACATTTATACGATCAATCTGCACATATTTTTCTGTATTTACAACTGCTTCCTTACGCTGTCCTAGGATATCGACCTCCATATACATATATATTGTAACCATTCATCTCTGTTGTCAATTGCTTGTGTTTCTGAACAATATGCCATTGTTATGTGGCTTCTTCAATTCTAACTCCTCCAGATCCACAGGAATATGCTACTGTTTATGTATGGACCGATTAATTGTGAAAATGAATAAAAAAATGTTTAAAAAAACATAAGGTGCACGTGGTTTAAGAAGTTAAATTGTATCAATTTAAATCTAGCATTGTCCAAGACAATGATCTCGCCTGTGCGCACACCTTGATCCAGGTTTCTTCTGTGAACTGGTCCCCTGTATCAGCCACCCAGTCCGATTTTCCCTTTGAATCTTTACAGAAGTTGTCACTTTTTAGCGCTCTAGACGTGTGTTATGATATGTCTAGAAATGCCTAATTGAAGGATGGCTTCCAATGTCTGTGAGGAGCAAGTGGAAAACAGGTCCAGACATGGCATGTTCCCTGGCTGTCATTGCTAGCTTTGTGTATTGGAGAAATTGGATGGGGCCCACCGCAAACTTATCTTGAACCTCCTGGAAATAAGAGAAAAGTGTTTCATAAATAACCGTCCCCCACAGTCTCACAGCTCCCCTTATTCAACCAGTTATTTGCTATTATTATTTTAAACAATTGCAGTACCCACAGACGTAAGTCTCTCGCAAATGGCAGTCTCCGAAGCACTTGTTTTATGATCTGCTCCCAAATAACTCAGACCTGCTTGATGATGTAAGGGTATTCCGCCAGGATACAGGTGCCCCTCATTAGAACCTCCGCCAAGCAGTCTTCCCCATGTCTGCCTCTTAATAATCTCCATTTCCAGGTGTCCTCATTTGTTACCCATCTGGTTGCATGCTGAATATGGAATGTGTAGTAGTAGGCTTCTAAGTCCGGGAGTCCCAGGTCTCCTTCCCCTATATCCTGTTTGAATAAGGCCAGGGGGACTCTGTTCTGCCGTCCTGCCCAGACTAGTCCAATCAGGAGACTATCTAACGTTTTGAATGTGGACATGTGCAGGGGGCAGATAGAATTCTGCAGAGTATAAAGGCATTGACTCAACCACCATCTTCACCACTGCCATTTATCCCATGATTCAGAGTGGCAGCGACAACCAAAAGTCAATCAATGCCTGGAGTCCCTGGATAACTCTCCCCATATTGTATTCATATTGATTTTCCTGGGTGTGGGCTGTAACTATCCCCAAGTATCAAAATGTTCCAGTTTGCCATCTTAGCCCTCAGTCCGGGAGCTCTGTGAGAGGTCGGGTGTCAAGGAGGCTTTTCTAGGGAAAACAGGAGGCTTTTTCAACTGTTTTTGCTATGCCCTACACTCCACACTGTTCCAAGCAATTCAGTAAGGCAGGAGCTGACAATCGTGGGAGTCACAAGTAAAACAGCACATCATCAGCATAAAGGGAAACCAGATGTGTGACCTTCCCCACCCTGACTCCCCAATCCACCAGTTCTCAACAAATTTAAAGCACCAATGGCTCCACAGCTAGTGCAAATAACAATCAGGACAAAGGGCATCCCTGGCATTGTCCCCTCAGTATAATCCATGACTTCAAGACTATTCTGCACATTCTCGCTCTCGCTGTGAGTTGCTCAAAGTGTAACTTAACCTATTTACCGAAACCATAGTCATGCGTTGTAGCACCTGTCTTACGAAGCATTAAAATAAAAAGAGGAGAAGCAAAGAAATGAAAGGAGAACTATAAAAGGAGAGAATTGAAAAGATGGCCAACATACCTCAACACCGATGCACATTTATTTTCAGGTGTATGTACATGTGTGAGAATAACATGCTGTCATTCAAAGGACAAGATATCCAATGACTGAAGTGGACTGAGCAATCACGCCATGCAGTACTCTGTCAATGAAAAAAGCAGAGTGTAAATGACACTCAGACACACCAATGGCAGAGCAGTGGTGGCCCAGAGGCCCTCTATGTATATATATATATATATATATATATATATATATATATATTGAGATATATATTTACAAATATGGATATATTTATTATATAATGACTTTCACTAAGTTCATGGCACAACATTAAGAGATTCTATCAAAAATTATCACAGTGAAAATCTTCTATGCCTGTGGTTTGTCAGATGCCGTAACCAGTTCCAAACTCCTTCCCTACATGGTAATCTGTGACATCTCATGTAACAAAATACGTATCTGTGGGCTTAAATACAGAGAAAGATTAACCCATCCTTAAATGCCTATTTACTTTGCCATGTAGCTTTCACACTCAATATGCCAGGCCTATGGAGTTCATCATAACTTTTCAAAATAAACAGATTAGGCAAATGGCATTGGAAATATTTTTCCCTGTGAGCCAATCAGGCCTGTAGCTGATATTATTTCCTTGTCTTATCACCACAGCCAGCTGAGGCTACCTATACTGAGTTTAATCTTTTCCACATGGCAACCATCAAGCACAGTCATACATAAACAGAACTACACTTGGCAAAGCAAAATACTCTCTCTCCTGCAAAACCCTAATAAGGATTCTGACAGTGCAAATGTTCTATACCCACGGTTTGTCAGAGATGATAACCAGCACCAAAACCCTTGCCTAGTACTGTAATCTGTGAGATTTCATGGAACAAAATACCTATCTGTAGGCCTTAATGCAGAGTGATAATAATCTACCCTTAAATGCCTATTGACTTTAACATATGCTTTTCACAATCAATATGTCTGGCCTGCTCCCTTTATTGTAACTTTTCACCATTGGTTTGACGCCATAATCAGCTCAGACCTCCTGTATTGGACATAAGCCTTCCCACAAGGTAACCCTCATTTATGCTGTAATAAAGTTATAAATATATACACAATACAGTTGTCAAAACAATATAAAATTCCTACTAATAGATCTTAATCAGTATTATCACAGTGCAAATCCTCTATTCCCATGGTTTGGGTGAGTCACCAACACCAAAACTCTTGCCTACTACGGTGATCTGCAAGAATACATGTAAGAAAATACCTACCTTTAGGCTTTAGCATAGTGTAATAACAATCCCCTTT
The DNA here is from genome assembly GCF_031143425.1 of Pleurodeles waltl. Taxonomy (NCBI): domain Eukaryota; kingdom Metazoa; phylum Chordata; class Amphibia; order Caudata; family Salamandridae; genus Pleurodeles; species Pleurodeles waltl. Next base: position 379,907,381 of record NC_090445.1, read on the forward strand.
AAAAGCCAACTGCTTTTAACATATGCTATTTATAACTTGTAAGGCTGATTTGTTTTGTTAGAACTTTTCATTATAAACAGATCACACCTACGGAATCTGACCTAAATTTTCCTAGTGAACTGATAAGGGCTCTAGACTTACCAGTGCCTTGACATTATTACACAACACAAGCCTACTGGAGCGCGCACAAGATAGCAACAATCAGACACCTATTTATAAAATTACCTGATATGTATAAAATTACTTTTGGCAAAACGATATACATCCACTCTCAATAGGGCCTAAAAAGAACCATCAAAGTGAACTTCTGCTTCCCAGGTTTATCACAGTGGGTGTCTGACAACAAAACCCTTGTCTACTGTGGTAATCTTTGAGATTTCATGTAACCAAATACCTTTCTAAGGCCTGTAACATAATATGATAAAAATCCACTGTTAGAGGCCTATTGACTCTACCATATGCATTTACAATTAATAAATCATGTTGACTGCCTTTGTAATCATTTTTTATAATAAACAAACCAGACCTATTGTATCAAGCATAACATTTCACTGCACACCAATCTTGCCTATAGCTGTTATCAGTGGCATGTCACCATAAGCATGTCAGGCCGACTGTACTTCATGTAAGCTTTCTCACAAGGTAACCCTTAGCAAACAGTCATAAAACTGCAATTGTATACACAAATACATTTGGCACAGGATTTGGGGTAGACTAGCTAGCTCCACCAACCACTAATTCCTTTCGCCCGTTAAAGAATGAAAAATTCAACAGTTTCCTGATTGTCTTGGATCTTAGGAGGGCTCAGTAAATTTTTTCACAATCCTGATGTAACCTGTTTTCTAAGATCCTATGATGTAATTTGTCTGCAGGAAACCTGGATGAAGCCAGAGCGGCCAATACCAGATTTCATTGAATTTAATACTTTAGCACAGACAACAAATAAAAGGATGACATAGTGACACTTACATTCCAACAGGTCACTGATGTTCTCATGAAGAGCAGAACAGGTGGAGCCCCAGGACTAAATGGCATTCCTGTTGCTTTATTTAAGCACAATGAATAATGGAATAAAATTTGACCTGACTAACCAAATATTGCCCCTGCTTTCAAGATTCCTTATACATTGCTATTAAGGCCACCAAAGAATTCTGCACAAGGGTTATTACAGACACAAGACTTCTGGGGGACCTTTCATTTCCTGTTTTTAATGGGCAATAAATAAAAATATGAATGCCCTATTGTTTTTAAATGATTAGCAATCATTTCAAAGGAAGTCATGCTTTTTGGCTATAAATACTTGAAGGCAACTCTGCCCCCAAAGAAACTTACTTTGTCTTTTACAAACTGAAATTTATGTGACTTTGGTTTGGCGTCATTGCCCAACTGCCCTGCCCTGAAGTCATAATGTCAGAATGGAGAAAATGGCTTCTCTCTATTTTTTAACCACTGTCCCTTTGATCTTGTTGCCAGTCCTTGAATTTGAACCTTAATGGACAGTATTGTCACTTGTGACTATATTCATTGTGTGTATGAAGTGCTGAGAGGCTCTTGTCAAAGCCAGCTTGACATGTTTTTCTTTTTAATATATGCTAGTTTTATACTCTACTGTGCTCAAAAACATGTTCACAGCTATTTAACTGGTCACCATTGCACTTTAATGGAAACATTTTAATATAAATAATCAAATCATATTGTTGATTGCACTTTACTGATATAGAGATTTTTGCTACTTATTTTAAATGTGTTTATTAATGGTTTTAAGTGCCCAGAAGTAAACTACTTGATACAATGTTCTGTGCCCATGGTTTGTCAGAGGTGTAACCAACACGAGAACCTTTGCCTATTACAGTAATCTGTAAGAGTCTATGTAACAAAAAAACCATCTGTAGGCTTTAATTCAGTGTAAAAACAATCTACCTTTAAATGCCTATCAACTTTATCATATGCTTTTAGACAATTATTAGGCTAGTTCTTTTGCCTTTATCGTAACATTTAATTATAAACAGTTAGGCTTACAGCTTTTATCATTGACTTGACCATAACCAACTCAAGCCTACTTTACTGAGGGCAAGCTTTCCACAAGGCATCTATCAAAATACATGCATTAAAAAAATGTATACAAAATTACATTTGGCAATGCAAAATAAGAGCTCTTCTAAGAGAGCTCAACAAGGATTATTGTTGTGCATATCCTAATGGGTTGTTCGGGTGGATCACCAACGCCAAAACCCTTACCTACTACTGTAATATATGAAAATCCATGTGACAAAATGCTTCCCTATAGATTGGGAACTGTGTAACAGCATTGCTTCCTTAAAAGCATATTGTCTTGAACATAGGTTTTTCACAATAAAAAGACCAGGCCCACTGGCTTTGTCATAAAGTTTCATAATGAGCAGGCCAAAACTATGAAATCTGTCATGACTTTTCCCAATGAACTGATGAAGCCTTTAGTCTTTTACAGCTTGCTCAACACTGGCCATCTGAATTGCTCATAAACTTGCAACCATCGTGCATACAGATATAAAATTACAACTATGTAGAAAAAAACAGCTTGCAAAGCAATATACAACTGCTGTCAACAGGGTCATCATAGTGAAAATACCCAGGCTTTGTAAGAGTGGGAGGCCAACTCCAAAATCCATGCCTACTACGGTAATCTGTGAGATTACTTGTAACCGTATACCTGTCTATAGCATTGCTGGAGTGAGGATCTCATTTTAAATATTGTTTTACGAGGTAGGTTTACCAACTCATCAGGGCGAAATCCTTGTTGTGAATAAATATTGTAAGGTCTTTAGATCTTTGTCGTTAAGTGAGAATTAATCAGGATTTGTACATCACAGTAAAGTGACGTTAGAATTTTCTGATCTACTTCCATCCATAATGAGAGTTTGGTATTAGTTCAAAAGGTTTATTAATCAGATCTTTAGCAGTTTGTCTTTATTCACCTGAATATAAATTAATCAATAACAATCATTAGTTTGCCAGTAATCTATAAGCAGTAAATGAAGCAATTTCATTAAGTGATCTTCATAAAGTAAAAAATTTCCTTTCTAAGAATGGGGTAAAAAAGGCGTCAGTGAAACCCAAAAAATACGTTTTCCCTGTGGGAACATTTGTCTCTAATCTTCTAAATAACTGCTGTATTCAACTATCAACAGTAGTCTTTCTCCAAATCGAAACATTTTTATCACATATAAAGTTTACGTTTGTAAACTTTCTCATCATTCGTCTGCCTTTAGCAACTGCATCTTAAAGTAGAAACTTCTACATTATTACCTCGTTAAAATACAGTCTACTTATTAATTAATTCTACAGTATTTGTGTAAGTAGAAACATTTGCAGGGTCAAATGACAACATCGCATTCAATTAATGTACATTATGAAAAATATGCTCATGGGAAGGTCAGAAAGCATAACATTTCACATTCCTGAACGAGGTCAGTTTGTCAAAGAATGCTGCTTCCGCTTTTCAAGCCTAACACGTGTAACTATGACTGCCTGGTACATTTCTTTGCAGTTTAAAATAACTTATTATTTTTCTGAGCCCTACAATGTTAATTCTGTTCATTATTATTATTGAATGCATTATTTTCTAAATTTTATAAAAGTGCTTTATCAGCCTGTAACACAAGTGTTAACCAATTGCTGTTAGTTTTAAGAAACGCTTTTCACACTTAAAAATGTAGACCAGTTGCCTTTGTCAGAATATTTCCTAATAAGTAGACGAGATCCAAGGCGTTGGACATAATATTTCCCAATGTACAAATCAGGCTCATAGCTTCTCACCATAACCAACTTAGGCCTACAGTTTATGCATACGTTTTTCCACAATGCAACCATCAGACACACATCATAAAATTAGAAATGAGTACCAAATGAGAAATGAGTACTGCTCAAAGCAGCGTTAAGATTCGCCAGAGCGCCCACCCAGGGCTCTTACAGGCAGACTAGGAGCCTGTGTCTCTTCTCAGCAGCCCAGCAACACCGTGCCGGGCTGGAGAGAGCTCAGTGAGCATGTGTGTTTGGCCAGCCCGAGATGGCTGGTTAAACACATATGCACACTGAGTGAGTGCACAGTGCACCCCTCCTCATCCCCGTCACCCCCATTGCCACGCCCCTTTAACAGCAAAACAATAATAAACATAGTTAATTGTTACTTACTGGGATCCCTTCTGTCAATGTCACTCCCCAAGATTCACATCACGTTTATTGGATGATCAGGTGTTTCCACTGCTAGTACTCAATTTGAGAATGTGTCACGCAGGATGTGTCATCCTTCTTTGATGAAGAATTGCCTACTCTTTGGAGTTCTTCATGGATGACGGTGCAGGGGATAATAGGATATGCTGAGAGCCCGAGACTTGTGGGTGTGGCTTACAAGTAACCTAACCTAGGTTAGGACAGACGTGTTTAAGCTCTGTCATTTCTGTTCACCTCCATTCTCTATTTAATGGTATGCTTAACTCGTTTGACGTCCGCATTTTCCTTGGTTTGTATGGGTGGCGTAATGCTTTATCTTTGTATGAACAGTGTTGGGTACTTGGTTTCATTCAGTGTAAATGGGTGTCTGAAAGTAGTGTGCCACCAGGTAGAACAAACGCCTCCTTTCACCCTTCTAACAGTGTCAGGATGGGCCTTTTGTCTATGCTAGTGGTTTCTTAGGTGACCTCAGGGTTTTGATGCTTTATGCTTCCTTGACAATGAGCACCGATTAATTTATGCCAAAGGCACACGCTGCCCACACTCAGCCCACTTAGCAAAATGTACCTCTTTAAACAATTTCACACATGGTATGTGTAATCTCAATGCGATCACAAATTTATCTTGGTTATCGCTGCCCTAGCGATAAATTATCTAGGGTGGGATGAGTCAATTAGGGAGTTTACCCCAATCCCTACTCTATTGTGCATTTGCATTTGGCCTGTCTTATAGCCGTATAATCATGTCCAGAAAATAGACAGCCCTAAAACTTGCATCGCACGTAATGAGGTTCAAAGGTAGTTAGACTTGGTGGTTTTTGGCTTGTTCCTCTTTCAAGCTGTTCGTTCGCCTGCCATTTGAGGAAAGCAGACACCATTCCTTTATGAGTGAGTATACTTGGAGCACACCAGTATCGACCTTCTGCAACCTACCTCTCCCCTCCTCTCTTCCAGGAACAGTTATGAGGCGTACAAACAGACTGCTGATTGGCTGCTGGCGAACACCAACCACCGGCCAACTGTTGCTATCATTTGTGGATCTGGGCTAGGAACCCTTGCAGACCTTCTGAAAGAACAAGTCATCTTTAAATACGAGGACATTCCCAACTTCCCCAAAAGCACAGGTAGGGGGATTCCTATCAATGGTCATAAGGGCCACTATCTAAATCAAATGAGATGTGATTTGTGATTGGGAGGGAGACAGTTTAGTACTTTTACCAGCAGCTTGTTCACAGACTTGACCGTGTGCTGTTTTCTGAGCCTGCAGAAAACACACGAGAGAAAGTTTTATAGAGCACTCTGTGGAAGTGAAAGCAACTTGAGTACTGGGAAGGGACTGATTTTCTGTAATCCAGTAGTGCTACTTCTATAGGTTGATTGTGCATGGAACGGTTAACTCCAGGATGGTTATCCGTCTCATAAAATATATTCATAGACTCCTGTTCCTGCCTCCCTGCTAAATATATATTTCTGGGCTTGCAATATGGGAAAAGTGTTGTGCAGAAGAAACAAGGTGTTCAGACCAGGTGTTCAGTCTTGCCCATGCTGGGATCTGTGAACGGTATGGGTGCAATTGAAACGGAGACCTCCATCCATCTTTGGACATCCCTGAAACCAGTGCCTTCCTTGTGGGAAGTTCTCTTTGCCCTATACTTTGATGGGCAGTGGTGGCGATTTACTTCAGACAAATCTTACCCTCCATGCCTACAGCATTTTAGTATTTGTCTACCAGACAGCGTGAATGTTAATGAGCAGTTTAACTCTAAAGCTGCCACATTCTGTGGTGGGATGGTCTCCTCTTCAGTCCATCAGCATGGATGTCACACGTGATGAATCTTTCGCTCCCACCCTCCTGCGTTCCTTGGAAAATGTATAATGTGGATCTAGGAAGGGAAAATGGCTGAGAACGAGCTTCGTGGAATAAATGTGATGATGCTCTTTTAATCAGACACTATGTTACCTTATATGCTGTACTACAAATAGTATCTTGTAAAATCTTTCAGATTTCAACTCACATGGAAGTGCACCTTGTTTTTGGTATTGCTGACATTCTGATTGCATGGCTTGTGTCTCACTTTCTTTACTGTTCATTCATCACACCGGCGTACATCACTTCCAGTTTGCCAGTTAATGCATGCTGTGAACTGTGAACTGTGACCTTCATCTGAGCATCTTATTTCTATTCCACACAGTGCAGGGCCACGCTGGGCAGCTGGTGTTCGGTGACTTGAATAACAAACCCTGTGTTTGTATGCAGGGGAGGTTTCACTTTTATGAGGGGTATCCCATGTGGAAGGTGAGTGCATCCGTTACTTTACTTATATGACGTTTGTATTTCTCAAGATAAACATGTTGCATCTAGTGATGCGCCTGGATGTACATTACAGTGGGTGTCACAACATGCAATTGTGGCCATCTCAAGTTGGTGTTCATAAAGATTATTTCAAGAGTGATAGTCCTCATATGCACGAGTTAAAACATTAGTCAGGGTTCCATATTCCTTCAGTCACAGCACATAAAAGTAACAGAGGTACCATGCGCCACCATAAGGTATCCATATGGAGCAGGCTGAGTAACAGTGACAGGATGACGTAGGTATGCATCTCTGCTCCTCTGAGTTGAGAGATTGGAGGTCTTGTTGAATTGCCCCGCTAACAAAGTAGAAAAGAGAATATATGCCAGTTTGTGTTTTTTACTGCACTGTAATCTGCTACACCCCTTGGTACTATGTTTTTCCTCAATTGTTGAGGCATTTGGAAAGCTTGGGTTTCAACTCCCTCATCATGCAAATCCCATAAGGGACCTTGCTTAAGTACTTGCTGTAGACTGTCTCCTGTCAACACTGAATATCAATGTTGGAATGCTGGAATGGCCACAGGAACACTGGAAATTTTCCATGAGAGGTTGGGGATGGAATTAAAGGGCAGAATGGGTGGCTCCCGAGGACTCTCTGGGGTTTCCGAGGGCAACCGTGCAACCTGGTCTGTTCAGCGGGTGTGCTGCTGCAGCGTCACAGCCTATACTGCCAGAGCACGTATCTGATACCTCTGGATGAGGGTCGGGGGCTGGAATCAGCCAGGCTAGTTAATAGACAATTCTGAGCATGTACTGGCAACGTTACGATCTGCTTATGTAAGTGTGGTTGACAGCATAGTTGTCATGACCGTTTGCTTACAGTATACACAGAAAGGACTTTGGGTCAGCCACTTTCAACTACTGACATTTGTTTGAGCCTCTTTCGGGCATTGGCTGAAGGCATTATTATCCACACTTGTCTCTCTCCACGTTATTGACTGCTTGATGTATCACCTCTTGCATGCTTGCATTGCAATGTATGAGGGACTGTTTTATATCTATATCGAAAAGGTACACTCAACCATTACACGTTGTGTCATATTTAACTCTTTGTTTAATTCATACATTCTGTTCTGAATGCAATCTTTTTTTTTAGGTCTGTGTTTTGGCAGCAAAGGTGTATGTTGGAATTTGGGCTACTGGTTGAGATTGGCGAAACCCTTCTCAGGCAAGGATCACGTTTGCTGTCAGGGTGAAGTCACAAGAAAACCCCAAATCAATCTGTGTTAAACTGTCTGGGAGCTTGGCACAAGCTTGGCACAAGCAGTCAGTATTCTGCATCTCTTCAAACAGTAACAAAGTGAAAACAAAACACAAGAAAATATTCACATCAATTTAGAAAAAATAATTACATTTAAAAAAATTCTTTGACACCAAAATGACAACAATCCAATCATTAAAATTGGAGACATGCAAGTTTAAAGATTTAAGTGAAAATAGTGCATAGAAGCACAAAGAGCCAATTATGGTTACCTGGACATGCCGGACCATAACACAATCGTAAAGTTAGGTCTACTGCAATGGAGAATGTGCCAGATACACGGACTAAGTTAGGTGCTGAACAAGAGTACCTTAAACCTGCATGTGGAGCATTGCCAGATCCCACATCGAGGATGCGTTGCACAGCAGAGGCGATGCAAGGTCCTGGTGTGGAGATCCGTCGCATAGCGGCAGTTCTGTGAAGCTGTGAGGCTGCAATGCAAAGTCATGCATCATCGTTGAGGATGCCATTGACGAGGTGCTTGCCATGCAAAGTCCTGCACTGAAGATGCATTGCACATTGAGTGGTTCCTCTGAAGAAGTTGCAAGGCTTGCGATGCAGAACCCTGAAACTGTCATTGAGAATGCCATTGATGAGGGGCTTAGGATGCGAAGCCTTGCATTGGTGATGCGTCATGCTGCGTCAGTTCTGCTGGAACCACAGCAGGGCTGGCAGAGCACCTTCAGGCCCACTTCCAAGGGTCCAGGACTGGGGTGGCACCACTTACGAGGGTAGGACTCACAGCAGACAGGTGCTGGGTTCAAGGTGGTTGGAGCCTTCTGTCCCTGAGACTAAGGTCAGAAGTCCAGCTGATTAGCCCTTGGAATCACTCTGACAGTCCTAGTTTCAGGATGGAGGTCCAGCTCTTCACTCAGTCAGCAGGTGTAGGAAAGTACCCTCTTCTTGCCATGGTTACCCCCATTTTCAGCCTGATGTCAGTGTGCCTGACTGTGTTCACTGGGATCCTGCTAACCAGGACCCCAGTGATTATGCTCTCTCTCCTCTAAATGTGGTTGTTGCATACTAGTAACCCAGTATTTCACCCGCAATTGGCATACTAGTGCCCCCTTATAACTCCCTAGTATATGGTACCTAGGTACCCAGGGCACTGGGGTTCCAGGGGATCCCTATGGGCTGCAGCATATCTTTTGCCACCCATCGGAAGCCCATGCAAAGGCTTCTGCAGGACTGCCATTGCAGCCTGCGTGAAAAGGTGCATGCACCCTTTCAGTGCCATTTACACTGCACCAGGTCCCTTATAAGTCACCCCTATAGCAGGCCACCAGCCCTGAAGGCAGGGTGCAGAGTGCCTGTGTGTGAAGGCACCCCTGCACCAGAAGAGGTGCCCCCACGACCTCCAGGACTATTTTCCCAGACTTCGTGAGTGCTGGGACGCCATTTTACGCATGTACTGGACAGAGGTCACTACCTATGTCCATCTACATAATGGTAACTCTGAACATAGGCATGTTTGATATCAAACATGTTGGAATCACGCCCCAATGCTTTTTGCAAGCATTGGTTGTATGATTCCATGCACTCTGGGGGCTCCTTAGAGGACACCCAGTATTGCCATTCCAGCCTTTTGAGGTTTTCTAGGCAGCTCCAACTGTTGCCACCTCTCAGACAGGTTTCTGCCCTCCTGTTGCTTGAGAAGCTCAAGACCAGGAAGGCAGAACAAAGGATTTCCTTTGTGAGAGAGGTGGTACACCCTCTCCCTTTAGAAATAGGTGTTACAGGCTTGAGAGGGGTAGCCTCCCCAAGCCAGTGGCAATGCTTTGAAGGGCACATTTGGTGCCCTCCTTGCATAATCCAGTGTACACCGGTTCAAGGACCCCCAGTCCCTGCTCTGGCACGAAACTGAACAAAGGAAAGGGGACTGACCACTCCCCTGTCCATCACAACCCCGTGGGTGGTGCTCAGAGCTCTTCCAGAGGGTCCCTCGGTTTTGACACCTTGGATTCCAAGGTGGCAGGGAACTCTGGGAGCATCTGAGTAGCCAGTGCCAGCAGGTGACATCAGAGCCTGATAGGTGCTTACCTGGTTAGGCGACCAATCAATCAATCAATCAGAGTTTATAGAGTGCAGCTACTCACCCATTAGGGTCTCAAGGTGCTGGGGGGGTGGTAGCGTGTACCGGAGGTGGATTAGAAAAGCTATGTCTTCAGTTCCTTCATTAAGCTGGGGAGGGAGGTGGTTAGTGACCAATCCCCCTGTCAGGGCTATTTAGGGTCTCTCCTTTGTTTTTTTTTTCAAATTCGGATTGCAAGACTCCAGCAGGAATCCTCTGCATCCTCCACTTCACCTTCACACTGAAACTGCATCTGGACCCTCCAGGAACTCTACAAACTGCAACAAAGAAGCGAAGACGACTTCTGAAACATTGTATCTTCAGCTCCTGCCAGCAACTGCTAAAGTTTCCCGGTTGTGCATCCTCAGGAGGCAGCCTGTCTTCAGCCTGCACCAGCAGAGCGAAGGAATCTCCCTTGGAGTGAAGGAGTCACTCCCTTGCTTCAGCAGGCACCTCTTTGCATCAATGACCGGCTGTGTGGATCCCCTCTCCTGATGAGCTGCGTGGATCCTGCATCTTGAGTGGTGGACTTAAGTGGTCCCGGTGGTCCTGGCGTCCTGCTGCCCAACTTTGGCAGAGGTAAGAGCTTGCCATCCCACGTAAGACACTACCCCCATGCACCGTGTGTTTTGCAGTTGCCAAGCCTTGTTGGCATCCTTCCATGAAGAACTTTGTGCACCGTGCAGCTCCGGCCCCCAGCACTCTATACTGCGATGCACATCTTCCGGAGTGGTTCTCCGGCGGCGTGGGAGCCTTTGTCGTAGTGCTGCATGGGCCTCCATTTGCACCTCCTTTGTCCCCCTACTGTGGGACTCCTGTGCGCGCTGCCTGGTCTTCTGTGGGCTCCCTGAGTTGCTGAGAATCCCCTCTGATTCCCCCTCCTGGGTAGAGTCCATCCCTCATGGTCCCAGGAAGTGCCATCTTCCCCTAACCACGAGCTTTGCGTGTGCCAAGGCTTGTTGGCAGACTCCAGCGACGCAAACCAGACTGCAATCCTTCATCCGGTGAGGGACATCATTTGCTTCAACCAGGAATCCGCATCCGTCTTCTTGGGAGCAGTACTGACTGTTGTTCTTCCCCAATGGTTCTTCTTTTGCACCTTCATCCGGGTTAACACGGACTCCTGTTCTCCCTGGACTCTTCAGTGCTTCTTCGACTTGGTCTGCTTCTTCCACAGGTCTTCAGGTCCAGGAATCCACTGATGGTGTCTTGCAGTCTCTTCTGGTTCTTGCATAATCTTCTTTCTCATGTTTCTATGTGTTCTGGGAACGTTACTGTGTTTTACTCCTACTTTCCTGGGCTCTGGGGTGGGTTCTAGTATGTACCTTTGGTGTTTTCTAGTACTCCCAATGACGCTCTACAACCTACACCTGCCTGGGTGGGAAATCGATAGTCGCATTCCACTTTCTTAGTATAGGGTTTGTGTTCCCCTAGGCCCATTTCTAACTATTGTGATTTTCACTATTCACACTGTATTCTAAATGTTCTACACCTGTTTCTACATACTAGTGTATATAATGTGTGTGTTACTTACCTACTAAGGGAGTGTAGTCTCTGTAGTATTTTTGGCATTTGTGTCACTAAAATAATGTGCCTTCATGTTTGTAACACTGTTTCATGTGTGGGAGTACTGTGTGACTACAGTGGTATTGGATGAGCTTTGCATGTCTCCTAGATAAGCCTTGGCTGCCCAGCTATGGCTACCTCTAGAGAGCCTGACTTCTAGACACTGCCTACATTTCACTAATAAGGGATAACTGGACCTGGTATAAGGTGTTAATACCATAGGTACCCACTACAAACTAGGCCAGCCTCCTACACCAGGAGGGCCAGAAAGTCCATCAGTTTTTTGTTTTTTTTTAAATAAAAAAACAAAGCTTTTGGGGACAATCTGTCCTGATATTGTGCCACATCCCTCACCACTAGTGCCCATACAGTTTTTGAGCCCTGGGGAGCAGACAGGAGAACTTCCCCCCAATCCGCCCTGCGGAATGGGGCAGAAAGTCAACTAGGCCAGTGGTTCCCAACCTTTTGACTTCTGGGACCTCCACTTTATCATTACTGGAACCCAGGGACCCCCACTGAATTATTATTTGAATCTGGGGACCCCCCCCCCCCACTGAGTCATTACTGGAAGCTGAGGACCTAATCTGTTAATATTATTTAATTTTCTATGCAGTTGTGGACCCCCTGAGGAGGCTTTGAGGATCCCCAGGGCCCCCGGACCCCAGGCTGGGAACCACTGAACTAGGCAACAAGGATAGCCTCTATGGATAGGGTGGGAGGCACGCAGTCCTAGTAGTAGTTTACATCCTAGCACCCTAGTGGCTAAACAGTTTCTCTGTCCAGGTGGGTTTTAGAATGGGGGTTTAGCCCCCTAAACAGCACTACTGAGTGGGCCAGAAAGCCCACTAGACACCATGGATTACCGTTTTATTGATAAAAATAGAATAGGATAGCAGATGGCCCATCATAGCATCAGCATACATCCCCCACATCCCCCACCCCTAGATCCCAAACAGTCTTTCCCCACACTGGGTGGCAAATTGGGGGTGGGGGTTTCACCTGCAGAAAGCACACCACACACCAGGGGCCATATTACAGAATAATGCTTCAGGGTTACAACAGTTATCTGATAGAGACTTCTAGTTGTACATTCCTTACCTTAGAAATACCCCCAGGCATCAATCTGAATCTGGAGTTTATCCTGGAGCAGTACCTCTGCGCACGTTAAGTGGTGTTGGTCTACTCTGCGTCTGTCCTTGGCATCATGGTCACTGAATATGACATCGCGGGTCATATATAGGCGCAACTCCGGTGCGCTGACATCAGTACTTTTCTTTCTGTGCCAGCATATAGACATATCTGAAGAAGAGCTACCCCACAGTCACCTTTTCAACTTTAGTCGAATATTTGTTTTACTTTCTGGTGCTTCAATGTCATCTCAGAAGACGGGATTCAAGCACTGCAACTCCTGTCATTGAATGATGTCCTTAACGGATCCGCACCTCGTGTGTCTCTTATGTTTGGAGAGCGACCACGACCCGTGGTCATGCTTTGAGGGCCAGGCCAGGAACCTGAAGGCTTTGAGGGAGAGGTCCCTAAAGCTTCTTGCAGCTCAGCTCTGTGTCGCTCCCGGTCTCGAGAAAGGTCCTGAAACGGCTGGCAGAACCCTCACTCTTCGTTGTCTCATTCAAAATCTTCAGGACACTCGGGTAAGCACAAGAAGAAGTTGAAAAAGAGCAAACATTCTTTGACTTAAACCCTTCGGATGACACAATGCTGGAAACGGAGCACCGTCTCTGTAGGCCGCCGTCTTCGGAGCCTACTTCTGGGTTGGCTCCATGTCTCCCAGAGTTTCTGGGAGGTGGGGCCACCTTTGCCCAACTCCCCATTACTCCTGACCCAACACCCCACCCCTGAGAACTTGGTTATCCAGGCCTCTACATCTCCAGGTGCATTCCCTTCCGCACCCCTGAATAGGGAATACAAAAGAGTGGACCAGCTTGGGAAGAAAATGTTCTCTTCCTCCACTTTGGCATTGTGGTCCGTAAACACTGCATTCCTTTTGGGCCGATACCCCATACTTTATGGGACACTGTTGCACAGGTGCTGCCACAGATCCGGGAGGAGATGGGCCATTCTCTCTCAAGCTGCTGCTGATGGGAGAGATGCAGCTAAGTCACAATAAGATGTAAAGTGGATACGACTGACTCACTGGGTAGATCGGTTGCATCAGTAGTGGCCTCGAGGCGCCACACTTGTTTGAGGTCATCTGGCATTTTGGAGGATGTCCAAGCTGTGCTTAAGGACATGTCCTTCGGTGGCACCCGTCTCTTCGGTGACAAAGCAGACTCAGGACTTGAGTGCTTCCTTCAGTATGCTTTTTGCTCCTTTCGTGACTACAGAAGGGATGCCCAAACATGTCTCTTTCCCTCTAGCCACTGTGCTGCGCATGCTGGGCAGCCTCTCCATGGCCAGGTACGTGGGGTCCATTGCCCTTGTGGATCAGGGACCCAGCGGTCTGCTCATTCCACTGCCCCTCCCGCTGCAGCCACAAAACCTTCCTAGTCTGATGCTTCCCCATCAGGGGCCAGTTGGAGACAGGATTCACTATCACCTGCCCTGCTGGGAGTCCATTACGTCAGACAGGTAGGTTTTGCAAATTGTCCGAAGGGGCTTTTCCCTCCCCTTTGAGACCACCCCTCCATTCATGCCACCATCCTACGATCGGATGAGAGAAGATCACTTGGCACTTCTCCGCAAGGAGATTACAACTCTCTTGGCCAAGGAAGCCATAGAGAGGGTCCGTGTGCCAGAAGTAGGTCATGGTTGTTATTCCAGCAACTTTCTGGTGCCTAAAACGGACAAAGGCCAATGCCCTCTGCTAGACCTCCGGTCCTTCAATCTCTTCCCCAAAAAGGAGAAGTTCAAAATGCTAACTCTAGCTCAGGTCCTACCTGCCTCAGACCCAGGAGACTGGATGGTAGCGTTGGACTTGCAGTACGCATATTTCCATATTCCCGTCCTGCCTGCCCACAGACGATACTTGGGGTTCACAATAGGCCACGAGCATTTTCAGTTTACCGTGCTCCCCTTTGTCCCTACCAGCACCCCTCAGGTGTTCACCAAAGTGAGGGTGGTGGTCACAGCTCATTTGCACAGGTTAGGGGTTTCAGTCTTCCCATACCTCGAGGACTGGCTGTTGAAGGCGGGGTCACCTAAGGCTGTCGTCTTCGACCTCCAAACTACGTCAGTGTAGGAAAGTACCATCTTGCCTGGCATGTTACCCCCATATTTCACTGTATATATGTTGTTTTAGTTGTATGTGTCACTGGGACCCTGCCAGCCAGGGCCCCAGTGCTCATAAGTGTGCCCTGTATGTGTTACCTGTGTTATGACTTACTGTCTCACTGAGGCTCTGCTATCCAGAACCTCAGTGGTTATGCTCTCTCATTCTCTTTCCAAATTGTCACTAACAGGCTAGTGACCAATTTCACCAATTTCCATTGGCATACTGGAACACCCTTATAATTCCCTAGTATATGGTACTGAGGTACCCAGGGTATTGGGGTTCCAGGAGATCCCTATGGGCTGCAGCATTTCTTGTGCCACCCATAGGGAGGTCTGACAATTCTTACACAGGCCTGCGAGTGCAGTCTGAGTGAAATAACGTCCACGTTATTTCACAGCCATTTACCATTGCACTTAAGTAACTTATAAGTCACCTATGGGGGTTATTCTAACTTTGGAGGAGGTGTTAATCCGTCCCAAAAGTGACGGAAAAGTGACGGATTTACCACCAGCCGTATTACGAGTCCATTATATCCTATGGAACTCGTAATACGGCTGGTGGTATATCCGTCACTTTACCGTCACTTTTGGGACGGATTAACACTCCTCCAAAGTTAGAATAACCCCCTATATGTCTAACCTTTACCTGGTAAAGGTTGGGTGCTAAGTTACTTAGGTGCTCATTCTGACCTCGGCGGTAAAAGGCGCCTACCGCCGGTCAGAAATCCTCCATAATCCCGCCGCGGTCGCGGAAACCCGCCACGGTCATTCTGACCCGCAGAAGGCAAACCTCCGAAAATCCGACCGCCACAACAGCCCGCCAGACCAGCGGTCGGCGGAAAGGTGGAGGTGACAAAACCTCCACCGTCACGCCAACAGAAATACGCCCATGCCATTACGACCCACGAATCCACGCGGCGGTCATTCAAACGCGGTATTCCATTGGCGGGACACACCGCCGCGGTCAGAATACACACAAACGAACAAAACTCAGCCACATTGGACGATTTGAATCCCACACACCTGATACACATACACACACCACTCCCACACACACAATACAATATAAAACACACACCCACATCACCCACAAACCCCTACGCTAAAAAATTCGTAAAGAAGGCAAGAGCGAGACACCAGCATCCAAAAAATAACAGCCACAGCCACTCAACACCATCACCCACACACTATCCACACACAAAACAACACACACCACCACACTCAACTCACTTAAATACACATACTCCACCCCACACATCATACACACCACCCCATGGCACCCCAAAGACAACCCCGCTTCACAGACGAAGAACTCAGGGTCATGGTGGAGGAAATCGTTCGGGTAGAGCCCCAGCTGTTCGGCACACAGATACAATACACCAGCATTGCCCGGAGGACGGAGCTATGGCAGAGGATTGTCGACAGGGTGAACGCAGTGGGACAGCACCCCAGAAATCGGGAAGACATCAGGAAGCGATGGAACGACCTACGGGGGAAGGTGCGTTCCATGGTATCCAGGCACAACATCGCCGTGCAGAAGACTGGCGGAGGACCCCCACCTCAACCCCCACAATTCACATCATGGGAGGAGGAAGTCTTGAACATCCTGCATCCTGACGGCCTCGCAGGAGTCGGCGGAGGAATGGATACTGGTAAGTTGAAGCTTCAATACTGCTTCCCCCCCACCTGCATGCCAAATCAGACCCCAAACCTCACCCCCATCCTCGAACCCCACCCTCACCCCCACCCCCATCCTCACCCCCACCCTCACCCCCACCACCATCCTCACCCCCACCACCATCCTCACCCCCACCACCATCCTCACCCCCACCCCCAGCACACCTATTCCCCGCCAATGTCTCACCATCACAACCCACACATCCCAAAACCTAGCCCTGCATGCGTCCACTAAGCATGGACACCCATCACCAAAGCATGCCCAATGCATATACACATCCCCCCCACAAGCCACCCTCACCAAAGCCCCCACACACGAATGCCAGCACTTGGGGACACGAGAACCCACAGATACACCCATATGCCACACATTGAAACTATAACCATACCTCTATACCCCTGCAGGACCCGACCGTCAACACACCGCGGCGGAGGGGCCAGAATTATCCCCACCCCCCACCCAAGAGGCCGTCAGCGATGACAGCAGCTCTGTCGACCTGGACACCGATGACCAGCCCGGACCATCGGGGACCTCTGGACAGTCGGTTCCCCTCACACAGGCCCAGGCCACTACAGACCCAAACCCCTCTGGGAACACCAGCACAGCTCCCACCCAGCGGGCCCATGCCTCTGTCTCCAGGGCGCGTCAATCTGCGGTGTGTCTACCACTACAGGGCACCCAGGATAACCCACCACCCCAACAACAACAGGGACCTGGGGGCAGTGGTAGTGGGCACACCGGCCAGGGGGCAGAGGCCCAGGGAAACAGGGGAACTCGGAGGGCAGCTGTGCGACAGGGGGGGGAGGAGAGGCCCAGGGAACCCACTCTCCACGAGGTCCTCACCACCATCATGGGAGCATACAACCGCTCCCAGGAGACGATGGCGACGGTACTGGCCCGGTTCCAGGAGATCCAGGTGCTGCAGGAGGAACACTATCGGGGGTACAGGGAGGACATCAGAGCCATCAACACCACCCTGGTTACCATGGTAGGGCTGCTGCAGGACCTCGTCAACAACAGGGCGGACACTGAACAACACCCAAGGGCCCCTGCCACTAGCCTGGACCAAGAACAGGCAACCACCTCCGCCGGCGCTAGTGGACAGGAGGCCCCCGCACAGCAGCAGCCCACCAGACCCCCACCTCCTGCAGGAGAAGAACCACCCCGCAAGAGGGCCCTGAGATCTCGCAAGAAGACAGAGTAGGATGTCAAGACCCCCGCCAGCAATGGATACCACCTGATGTCATCCCACTGTCCCACATTGTCACCCTGTCCATCCTTGAACTGCCCATGCTCCATCTCTCCACAGGCCTCTGGACAATGCACCTGTGTGACTGTTACTCTGGACTCTGCCATGGACATTCCTTCACCATAGCCCCCACCCACTTGAAACCACCCATCCCATTTTGAGCACTTAAATAAACACCTATTTTGCACCAAAAAATCTGGAGTCTGGCTGTGATTTCAATAGATTGTAATTGACATGACAGTGCAAATATGTCCTTGTACATGGTGAAGTCAACAAACAGCTGCCACAAAGCTGTAGTCCATGGGGAAACGAAGCACAGGACTCGTAGTGGGGACCCCAGACCTGAAATAGGGAGGGAAAAGCCAAAACTCAGTCATCATACACTGGGGCAAATAGACAGGCAGCAGAGATGCAGGAGAGTAGTTAACATTTACTAAATTATCTTTGAAATGTTACCTGTGTCCTATTGGAAGTACTGTGCAATGATTCTGTCCCTGTTGTCTGTTTCAGCCCCGTCGTCTTCCTCCTCGTCACTCTCCTCAGGTTCCACCGCTGCCACAACACCACCGTCTCGACCATCCTCCTGCAGGAAAGGCACCTGGCGACGCAAAGCCAGGTTGTGAAGCATGCAGCAGGCCACGATGATGTGACACACCTTCTTAGGTGAGTACATTAGGGATCCACCTGTCATATGCAGGCACCGAAACCTGGCCTTTAGGAGGCCAAAGGTGCGTTTGATCACCCTCCTAGTACGCCCATGGGCCTCATTGTACCGTTCCTCTGCCCTGGTCCGGGGATTCCTTACTGGGGTCAGTAGCCACGACAGGTTGGGGTACCCAGAGTCCCCCACTAGCCATACACGGTGTCTCTGTAGCTGTTCCATCACGTAAGGGATGCTGCTATTCCTGAGGATGTAGGCGTCATGCACTGACCCTGGGAATTTGGCATTTACATGCGAGATGTACTGGTCAGCCAAACACACCACCTGGATGTTCATTGAATGGTAATTTTTTCTGTTCCTGTACACCTGCTCCCTGTCTCTTGGGGGAACCAAAGCCACATGGGTCCCATCAATGGCACCAATTACATTGGGAATATGTCCAAGGGCGTAGAAATCACCCTTCACTGTAGCCAATTCGCCCACCTCAGGGAAAATGATGTAGCTCCTCACGGATTTCATCAGGGCAGACAACACTCTGGATAACACCTTCGAAAACATGGGCTGAGACATCCCAGAAGCAATTCCCACGGTTGTCTGAAATGACCCACTTGCCAAGAAATGGAGTACTGACATGACCTGCACCAGAGGGGGAATCCCTGTGGGTTGGCGGATGGGGGACATCAGGTCGGGCTCCAGCTGGGCACACAGTTCATGGATAGTGGCACGGTTAAGACGGTAGGTCAGGATAATGTGGCGTTCTTCCATTGTCGACAGGTCCACCAGCGGTCGGTACACGGGAGGATTCATCCGTCTCCTCGCCCAACCCAGCGGACGGTGCCTAGGAAGGACAACATGGAGCACACAGTCAAGCAACCCACAGGTATGTACTCACAGCTAGCACAGTAAACGATTCTCTATGCAGTGAATGGCGTGTCTGAGTGGCTATGCAAGGCCTAGGCCTGTGTGACGCAGTTGAAATTGAGCCATGTGGGCCCTGGAAATGGCGGCTGCCTGACCTGTGAAGTGTGACAATGGGATGTGAGGTCAATGCGCTGGCGTGGCACACCGCGGCGGGCGGCGGGCCAAGACCGCTGCGCCAAGCCGCATTGGTTAACATTGAAGCCTATGGGTTTCAGGAGCCAATGGCGAAGGGCGCCGGCGGTGGCGGGACGCACCGCCGCGGTACGCACCGCCGCGGACGTGACCGCCATTTTCTATCTACTAATCCACTTGCGACTTGAACTTTCACACGAGAGGACCTATACTGCAAGTGTTGCTGTGACCTCGGTCTGGAAGGGACAATGGCTGCTGCACCTGGGGAAAGGGCCCCTGCCTTCACTGGAGAGGAGTTGGAGAAACTTGTGGATGGGGTCCTCCCCCAGTATGCGCTACTCTACGGTCCTCCAGACCAACAAGTGAGTTTAATTCTATCTGGATTTGGGGCCGCTGGCTTGGGGGCCTGGCGGGGATGGGGGGCATGTTGGGCTTGGCGGGGGGCATGGCGGGGGGCCTGGCGGGGATGGGGGGCATGTTGGGCCTGGCGGGGGGCCTGGCGGGGATGGGGGGCATGTTGGGCCTGGCGGGGGGCATGGCGGGGGGCCTGGCGGGGATGGGGGGCATGTTGGGCCTGGCGGGGGGCATGGCGGGGGGCCTGGCGGGGATGGGGGGCATGTTGGGCCACTGGCAAGGAAAATGCTGACAAACTTGAACGTGGTATTTCTCCCTCCCTGTACGTGTCACATAGGTCCGCGCCCATGAGAAGATCGGGATTTGGCGTGCCATCGCCAAGGAAGTCCGGACCCTGGGGGTCCACCATCGACGGGGCACCCACTGCCGCAAGAGGTGGGAGGACATCCGCTGCGGGACCAAGAAGACCGCCGAGTCTCTGCTGGGGATGGCCTCCCAACGTAGGCGGGGTGCCTGCCGTCAACTGAGCCCCCTGATGTTCCGGATCCTGGCGGTGGCCTACCCTGATTTGGATGGGCGCGTGAGGGCAGCACAGCAGACACAAGGGGGTGAGTACAAGCATTATCTACTCTGTTGTCGCGCAGTGGAGGTGTCTGGTTGGGGGAGGAGGGCTGGGGGTCCCCCTAGGCCAGGGCGATATCTGTAGGCTGGGCACCCCCGTAAGCCCCTGTGTCCCCAGCCACCACCCTCAGTAGTTTGTCAGTACAGCCATCCCTGGGCCGTGTCATCCATGGGTGCAGTTGTCAACTCTAGGCGTGTAGGGCATGTTCCACGGAATGCGTAGCGGACCCCAAGTGCGCAACTTAGTGCAGGGGGCATCTGTGTCTGTCATGTCCGCTAACTGTACCGGAGATCCATGTAATCAATATCCCTTTATTTCTCTCTCCCCCCCCCTTTTTGTTTGTCTTTCTGTGCTTGTGTGCATCAGCATCATCAGGCGGAGGAGAAGTGGCATCGGGGCAGGAGGGAGCTGCATCTCACATGGCCCAGGAGGGCCATGCCACAGAGTCAGACTGGACCAGTGAGACGGAGGGCGAGGGGAGCTCCACGACGGGGACGACTGGACCCTGCAGCGACACGGACACGTCCTCGGAAGGGGGCTCCCTTGCGGGGGTGGCACCATCCGTGCCCCCCGCCATTACAGGTACAGCCGCCACCCAGCGCACCATCACCGCCCTCCCAGCAGCCCCTCAGCGTTCGCCCCGTGCCCGCTCTGCCAGGAAGCCGAGCATCTCCTTCGCCCCAGGCACCTCAGGCCCTGCCCCTGTTACCCCCGCTGCCCTCAGTGAGGAGGTCATTGACCTCCTCCGAACGCTCATTGTTGGGCAGACTACCCTTTTGAATGCCATCCAGGGGGTGGAGAGGGAGGTTCATCGCAGCAATGCGTACCTGGAGGGCATTCATTCGGTTCAGGCTGCCCATCAGCGATCGTTCCAGGCTCTGGCCTCAGCACTGACGGCAGCCATTGTCCCTGTCTCCTGCCTGCCTCTACTAACTCCCTCCTCCCAGTCTCCTGTTCCTCTGCCTGTCCCACCCACACCATCAGACCAGCCTGCACACACCTCAACACCCAAGAGAAGCTCATCCAAACATAAGCACCACAGATCACGCAGACATTCACACACGCAACATTCCGATGCAGACATGCCAACAGTCACTACCACCTCTGTGACCCCCACCTCCTCGTCTCCCTCCTCCCTCCCTGTGACGTCTACACTCACACCTCCATTCACCTCACCATCAGCCAGTGTTTCCATCACCAGCACACCCTCCACTCCAGTCCGCACACGTGCAGTCACCACCCCCACTGCCATTTACACGTCCCCTGTGTCCTCTCCCACTGTGTCTGTCACCCCCTCTTCCACACCACACAAACGCAGCCACCCACCCACCCAACAGCCATCCACCTCACGACAGCCTATCCCTCCTGTACCTGCACCCAAAGACAGCAAACGTGACTCACCTACAACCACATCCTCTCCCTCCACTCCCATTCCCACTGTACCTACCACTCTCCATTGTCCCAAGAAGCTCTTCCTCGCCACTACTAACTTCTTTCCTGACCCTGAGCCCCCCCCTCCTTCTCGTCGGGGTAAGAAGAGCACCTCAGCCACCACCAGCCCTGCAGCCCCCTTGACAAGGGTGCAGGGGTATTGGAGCCCGCCAGCTCGCATGTCTGGATCTTCGCCCAGCAGCAAGGGGACAGCCAGCCCACCCCCTGGGAAGAGGAGCAGAAGGCGGAAGGGGCGCCGCAGGAGCCCGCCTTCTACATCCCCCCCGGACACCACCCAGAGACAGTCACCAGCCACAGCTCCAAAGGGAGGCAAGGGCCACAGGCCCACGACTAAGGAGGGCAAGGGCAGCAAGTCGGAGAGGTCAGGCAGCAGGCCTGCTGCCCAGGAGGAGCCCACAACCCCCATAGCCGCTGCCCCGGGAGGAACCGGCACAGCTGCCCCGGGAGAGCCCACCACCCCCATAGCCGCTGCCCAGGGAGGACCCAGCCCAGCTGGCCAGGAGGGCCCCACCACCCACAGCCCAGGTGGGCAGTGAAGGAGCACCATCCCCGCTGCCCAGGAGGGCACCACCAGGCAATTAGCAGTTGGCCATAGACCGTCCGCCGTCTCAAGAACCGCTGAACTGGGCCCCGCCGTCTCAAGAACCGCTGAACTGGGCCCCGCCGTCTCAAGAACCGCTGAACTGGGCCCCGCTGTCTCAAGAACCGCTGAACTGGGTCCCGCTGTCTCAAGAACCGCTGAACTGGGCCCTTCAAGGCAAGGAGCGCTGAACTGGGCCCCGCCGTCTCAAAAACCGCTGAACTGGGCCCCGCCGTCTCAAGAACCGCTGAACTGGGCCCCGCTGTCTCAAGAACCGCTGAACTGGGCCCCGCTGTCTCAAGAACCGCTGAACTGGGCCCCGCCGTCTCAAGCACCGCTGAACTGGGCCCTTCAAGGCAAGGAGCGCTGGCCCTTTGGCAGACGTGGCAGGGCAGGATCTATCTCGGGCAGGGCTGCAGGATGTCCTCTGGCCAACTTGCCTCCTCCAGTGTCAGTGGGGTCTGTTATGGACTGTTTGGACTGTGGCTTTGCTCTCCCCAGGATGGGCCAGTGGGCAGGCCACCCACTGTATGGACTGTTTGGACTGTGGCTTTGCTCTCCCCAGGATGGGCCAGTGGGCAGGCCACCCACTGTATGGACTGTTTGGACTGTGGCTTTGCTCTCCCCAGGATGGCCCAGTGGGCAGGCCACCCACTGTATGGACTGTTTGGACTGTGGCTTTGCTCTCCCCAGGATGGGCCAGTGGGCAGCCCACCCACTGTATGGACTGTTTGGACTGTGGCTTTGCTCTCCCCAGGATGGGCCAGTGGGCAGGCCACCCACTGTATGGACTGTTTGGACTGTGGCTTTGCTCTCCCCAGGATGGGCCAGTGGGCAGCCCACCCACTGTATGGACTGTTTGGACTGTGGCTTTGCTCTCCCCAGGATGGCCCAGTGGGCAGGCCACCCACTGTATGGACTGTTTGGACTGTGGCTTTGCTCTCCCCAGGATGGGCCAGTGGGCAGGCCACCCACTGTATGGACTGTTTGGACTGTGGCTTTGCTCTCCCCAGGATGGGCCAGTGGTCATGGAGTCCCCTCGTGGATCTGGCGTCGTGTACTCAAGTGGCTGAGGTGCCCCCCCTTCCCTTCCCCCTGAGGTGCCTGTCCTATTTTCTTTCTGATGCCCCTGCAGTGTTCTCTCCGTGGAGTTCTTGTCGTGGGACTGGGCCTTGCCCCTTTGCACAGGACCCCTGTGATCCACGGACAGTGGTTGGACTACATTTAGTAGCTGTATATATTTTGTACATAGTTTATTTATTTATTGGGATTACTGGTGTCCATATTTCAATATATCTGCCCGTTTATGATCTCTTCTTTTGGTCTTTGCATTATTTCGGAGGGGGGTGGTTTGTGGGTTGTGACAGTGATCTGTGGGAATGCATTGATGTGTGTGTTGTAGTGGGTGTGGGTGGGTGGGTGTGTGCCGGTAATCTTTTCCCTCCCCTGTGTCGTAGGTGCAGTACTCACCGATGTCTTCCGCGCCGCCGGGCGTGCTCCTGGTATATGAGCAGGAATAGGAGTGCGGGGATGACCTGCAACTCTGGCTCCATACTGCCGGAATCTCGCGTGGAGTGCGTAGAGGTGAGCGTTTTCCCGTTCGTAGTCTGTTTCCGCCGTGTTCTTATCGGCGGTGCTCCCGCACCGGAAAAGGTGGCAGATTGGTGGGTCGTAATAGGGTGGGCGGTACATTGTCTGCCGCCTGGCTGTTGGCGGGAACCGCCGCGCTGTTTGTTTGTACCGCTGTGGCGGTCGGAGTGTTAAGTTGGCGGGCTGTGTTGGCGGTTCCCGCCAGGGTCAGAATTGCATATTTTAGACCGCCGGCCTGTTGGCGGCTTGGCCGCCGCTTTATCACCGACCGCCAGGGTCAGAATGAGGGCCTTAATGTGTGGGCACCCTGGCACTAGCCAAGGTGCCCCCACATTGTTCAGGGCAAATTCCCCGGACTTTGTGAGTGCGGGACACCATTACACGTGTGCACTATACATATGTCACGACATATGTATAGCGTCACAATGGTAACCCCGAACATGGACATGTAACATGTCTAAGATCATGGAATTGTCACCCCAATGCCATTCTGGCATTGGGGAGACAATTCCATGATCCCCCGAGTCTCTAGCACAGACCCGGGTACTGCCAAACTGCCTTTCCCGGGGTTTCACTGCAGCTGCTGCTACTGCCAACCCCTCAGACAGGTTTCTGCCCTCCTGGGGTCCAGCCAGGCTTGGCCCAGGAAGGCAGAACAAAGGACTTCCTCAGAGAGAGGGTGTTACACCCTCTCCCTTTAGAAAAAGGTGTTAGGGCTTGGGAGGAGTAGCCTCCCCCAGCCTCTGGAAATGCTTTCATGGGCACAGATGGTGCCGATTTCTGCATAAGCCAGTCTACACCGGTTCAGGGATCCCCAGCCCTGCTCTGGCGCGAAACTGGACAAAGGAAAGGGGAGTGACCACTCCCCTGACTAGCACCTCCCCTGGGAGGTGCCCAGAGCTCCTCCAGTGTGCTCCAGACCTCTGCCATCTTGGAAACAGAGGTGCTGCTGGCACACTGGACTGCTCTGAGTGGCCAGTGCCAGCAGGTGACGTCAGAGACTCCTTCTGAAAGGCTCCTTCAGGTGTTGCTAGCCTATCCTCTCTCCTAGGTAGCCAAACCTCCTTTTCTGGCTATTTAGGGTCTCTGCTTTTGGGAATTCCTTAGATAACGAATGCAAGAGCTCATCAGAGTTCCTCTGCATCTCTCTCTTCACCTTCTGCCAAGGAATCGACTGCTGACCGCGCTGGAAGCCTGCAAAACTGCAACAAAGTAGCAAAGACGACTACTGCGACCTTGTAACGCTGATCCTGCCGCCTTCTCGACTGTTTTCCTGGTGGTGCATGCTGTGGGGGTAGTCTGCCTCCTCTCTGCGCCGAAGAAATCTCCGTGGGTCGACGGAATCTTCCCCCTGCAACCGCAGGCACCAAAGAACTGCATCACCGGTCCTCTGGGTCTCCTCTCAGCACGACGAGCGAGGTCCCTTGAACTCAGCAACTCTGTCCAAGTGACTCCCACAGTCCAGTGACTCTTCAGTCCAAGTTTGGTGGAGGTAAGTCCTTGCCTCCCCACGCTAGACTGCATTGCTGGGAACCGCGTGTTTTGCAGCTACTCCGGCTCCTGTGCACTCTTCCAGGATTTCCTTTGTGCACAGCCAAGCCTGTGTCCCCGGCACTCTAACCTGCATTGCACAACCTCCTGAGTTGTCCTCCGGCTTCGTGGGACCCTCTTGTGCAACTTCGGGTGAGCACCTGTTCCGGCACTTCTCTGGGTGCTGCTTGCTTCTGAGTGGGCTCTTTGTCTTGCTGAACGCCCCCTCTGTCTCCTCACGCAATTGGCGACATCCTGGTCCCTCCTGGGCCACAGCAGCATCCAAAAACCCTAACCGCGACCCTTGCAGCTAGCAAGGCTTGTTTGCGATCTTTCTGCACGAAAACACCTCTGCACGACTCTTCACGACGTGGGACATCCATCCTCCAAAGGGGAAGTTTCTGGCCCTTGTCGTTCTTGCAGAATCCACAGCTTCTACCATCCGGTGGCAGCTTCTTTGCACCCACAGCTGGCATTTCCTGGGCATCTGCCCACTCCCAACTTGATCGTGACTTTTGGACTTGGTCCCCTTGTTCCACAGGTACTCTCGTCAGGAAATCCATCGTTGTTGCATTGCTGGTGTTGGTCTTCCTTGCAGAATTCCCCTATCACGACTTCTGTGCTCTTTGGGGAACTTAGGTGCACTTTTCCCCCACTTTTCAGGGTCTTGGGGTGGGCTATTTTTCTAACCCTCATTGTTTTCTTACAGTCCCAGCGACCCTCTACAAGGTCGCATAGGTTTGGGGTCCATTCGTGGTTCGCATTCCACTTCTAGAGTATATGGTTTGTGTTGCCCCTATCCCGATGTGCCCCCATTGCATTCTATTGTGACTATACATTGTTTGCACTGTTTTCTATTGCTATTACTGCATATTTTGGTATTGTGTACATATATCTTGTGTATATTTGCTATCCTCTTACTGAGGGTACTCACTGAGATACTTTGGCATATTGTCATAAAAATAAAGTACCTTTATTTTTAGTATATCTGTGTATTGTGTTTTCTTATGATATTGTGCAAGTGACACTAGTGGTACTGTAGGAGCTTCACTCGTCTCCTAGTACAGCCTAAGCTGCTCTGCTAAGCTACCTTTTCTATCAGCCTAAGCTGCTAGACACCCCTCTACACTAATAAGGGATACCTGGGCCTGGTGCAGGGTGTAAGTACCTCTTGGTACCCACTACAAGCCAGTCCAGCCTCCTACAGGCAGACCTCCTGCATTCACTGGGATTCACTATATATGTGCTGAAGTCTCACCTGACTCCCTCTCAGATGCTGTCTTTCGTCAAAGCTGTTCTGGGCAGAGTGTAGTTTCAGGCCTATCCTCCCGAGCGGCGAGTACAGGATATTCAGGCTATGATACCAATGTTTCAGCCTCTCTCCTGGATTTCAGTGAGAATGACTCTGAGGCTGCTGGTCCTCATGGCCTCCTGCATCCTGCTGGTGACACATGCCAGATGGCATATGCAAGCTATGCAGTGGGACCTGACGTTCCAGTGGGCATGGCATCAGGGAACTCTCTCTGACATGGTCCACATCTCAGAATGAACTGCAAAAGATCTGCAGTGATGGCTTTTCAACCGCAGTTGGGTCAGAGGCAGATCTCTTTCCTTTCCCCAACCAGATCTGACAGCAGTGATAGATGCGTCACTCCTGGGATGAGGCAGCCACATGGAGGATACAGAGATCAGAGACGTCCGTCAGTGTTTTGGAGCTCAGGGTGATCAGGCTAGCATTGGAAGCTTTCTTTCCCTCTCTCAAAGGGAAAGTGGTACAGATGATCATGGACAAAACTACTGCCATGTGGTCTTGCAACAAGAAGGGCAGGGTGAAGTCATGGACCCTTTGTCAGGAGCCTCAGTGCCTCTGGACATGGCTGGAACATCAGGGAATATCTGTGGTGGTTCAACATCTGGTGGGCTTTCTGAACACCTGGGCAGACGAACTCAGCGGTCAATTCCTGGTTGATCATGAGTGCCGTCTCCATCTGGAGGTGGCGCTAGGTCTCTTTCAGCAGTGGGGAGAGCCTTGGTTAGATCTGTTTGCCTCTGCAAAGAAAGCGCAATATCATCTGTTTTGTGTATTGGAGTTTCCCAGGCGGCACTCATCTTGAGTGGAACTCGGGCCTCCTTTATGCCTTTCCACCAATACCACTTCTGCCCAGAGCGCTCAAGAAGATAGAGAACGACTGGGTCCAAGTAATTCTTGTGGCTCTGGACCGGGCATGAAGAGTCTGGTATCCCGAGCTATTGAGCATCACCATCGATCCTCCAATCAGACTGCCCCTTCAAGAGGATCTTCTGTCGCATCAGCAAGGGACGGTTCTCCACCCAAACCTGTCCAGTCTCCGAAGTCTTGGTTGGAGATTGAGCGGCAGCAGCTGACAGCTTTTAACTGGACCAGCGGAATGGCTTGGAATGCTACCAGAGTACCAGATACTACTATCAAGGGCTCATCCAACCACAGGTCGGTAGCTGAGAAAGCAGGTGTAATAAAACCCCTATGGATGGTCTGTACCTTGTCTTTAAAATAAGGCAAGATCTGATTGCATAATGTTTGAGATGGCGGGATCTGTTTTTCCAATGCTCTAGGTTTAAGAAAAGATTTTGAGATCTTGAAGATAACTTTTGGTCAAATTGGCTTCTTCAATTTGGATAGAAAAATAGACCTTTTTTGCAGACTTAGGGGGTCATTCTGACTTTGGCGGGTGGCGGAGGCCGCCCGCCAAAGTCCCGCCGTCAGAATACCGCTGCGCGGTCAAAAGACCGCCGCGGTAATTCTGAGTTTCCCGCTGGGCTGGCGGGCGACCGCCAGAAGGCCTCCCGCCAGCCCAGCGGGAAACCCCCTTCCATGAGGATGCCGGCTCCGAATGGAGCCGGCGGAGTGGAAGGGGTGCGACGGGTGCAGTTGCACCCGTCGTGATTTTCAGTGTCTGCGTGGCAGACACTGAAAATCTTGGTGGGGCCCTGTTAGGGGGCCCCTGCAGTGCCCATGCCATTGGCATGTGCACTGCAGGGGCCCCCAGGCGCCCCACGACACCCGTTACCGCCAGCCAGTTTCTGGCGGTCAAAACCGCCAGAACAAGGCTGGCGGTAAGGGGGTCGGAATCCCCATGGCGGTGCTGCTTGCAGCGCCGCCATGGAGGATTCCCTTGGGCAGCGGGAAACCGGCGGTACACCGCCGGTTTCCCGTATCTGACCGCGGCTGTACCGCCGCTGTACCGCCGCAGTCAGAATGCCATGGGAGCACTGCCAGCCTGTTGGCGGTGCTCCCAGAATGACCCCCTTAATCTGCTTGTGACAGGCTTTAAGTGCTGATCTAAATTGTATCAAATCTTCTGGATTGTAGGCCTTATGCCATTTTCTTTCAAGTTGCTTGCAGAGCAGATGTTGATCTCTTAACGTCTGGTTGAACCAAGGTGCT
This sequence comes from Pleurodeles waltl, assembly GCF_031143425.1. NCBI lineage: Eukaryota > Metazoa > Chordata > Amphibia > Caudata > Salamandridae > Pleurodeles > Pleurodeles waltl. The sequence continues at coordinate 379,936,263 of NC_090445.1, forward strand.
CGGGATAGAGATTTAGACCTTTCCTTAACCGATGTAGCTGACGATAGACTGGTAGATACTTGAGATATTCACCTATTGAAGGATTCAACATTGTCAATTATTCATCCTTGTAGATTAAGGATAGATTCAAATAGAGTTTTTGTGAATCCAAGATCAGTTCATAACTTACCCCACATACATGTAGTGGAAGGGACCAAACTGGGAGCTGAGGAGGAAAGGTTGCCTTGATCCCGAATAATTTTGAAAGGAATTAGCATGTGGTCTGGCCAGCTCTGCTGGACGGGTACGTCTACTAATAAGTTGGGGTTGTCGGAGCAGATGCAATCAAGAGATTGACTCCCTTGTGTGGTGTAGGAAAGTACCATCTTGCCTGGCATGTTACCCCCATATTTCACTGTATATATGTTGTTTTAGTCTATGTGTCACTGGGACCATGCCAGGCAGGGCCCCAGTGCTCATAAGTGTGCCCTGTATGTGTTCCCTGTGTGATGACTAACTGTCTCACTGAGGCTCTGCTAACTAGAACCTCACTGGTTATGCTCTCTCTGCTTTCCAAATTGTCACTAACAGGCTAGTGACCAATTTCACCAATTCACATTGGCATACTGGAACACCGTTATAATTCCCTAGCATATGGTACTGAGGTACCCAGGGTATTGGGGTTCCAGGAGATCCCTATGGGCTGCAGTATTTCTTTTGCCACCCATAGGGAGATCTGACAAATCTTACACAGGCCTGCCAGTGCAGCCTGAGTGAAATAACGTCCACGTTATTTCACAGCCATTTACCACTGCACTTAAGTAACTTATAAGTCACCTATATGTCTAACCTTCACCTGGTGAAGGTTGGGTGCAAAGTTACTTAGTGTGTGGGCACCCTGGCAGTAGCCAATGTGCCCCCACATCGTTCAGGGCAAATTCCCCGGACTTTGTGAGTGCGGGGACACCATTAAACGCGTACACTATACATAGGTCACTACCTATGTATGGCGTCACAATGGTAACTCCCAGCATGGCCATGTAACATGTCTAAGATCATGGAATTGTCACCCCAATGCCATTCTGGCATTGGGGAGACAATTCCATGACCCCCCCCCTGGGTCTCTAGCACAGAACCCGAGTACTGCCAAACTGCCTTTCTGGGGTCTCCACTGCAGCTGCTTCTGCTGCCAACCCCTCAGACAGGTTTCTGCCCTGCTGGCGTCCAGGCAGCCCTAGCCCAGGAAGGCAGAACAAAGGATTTCCTCTGAGAGAGGGTGTGACACCCTCTCCCTTTGGAAATAGGTGTGATGGCTGGGGAGGAGTAGCCTCCCAAGCCTCTGGAAATGCCTTTATGGGCACAGATGCTGCCCATCTCTGCATAAGCCAGTCTACACCGGTTTAGGGATCCCCCAGCCCTGCTCTGGCGTGAAACTGGACAAAGGAAAGGGGAGTGACCACTCCCCTGACCTGCACCTCCCAGGGGAGGTGCCCAGAGCTCCTCCAGTGTGCCCCAGACCTCTGCCATCTTGGAAACAGAGGTGTTACTGGCACACTGGACTGCTCTGAGTAGCCAGTGCTATCAGGTGACGTCAGAGACTCCTTCTGGTAGGCTCTTACCTTTCTTACTAGCCTATCCTTCTTCCTAGGTAGCCAAACCTGCTTTTCTGGCTATTTAGGGTCTCTGCTTTGGGGAATCCTTCAGATACCGAATGCAAGAGCTCACCAGACTTCCTCTGCATCTCCCTCTTCACCTTCTACCAAAGGATCGACCGCTGACTGCTCAGGACGCCTGCAAAACTGCAACAAAGTAGCAAAGACGACTACTGCAACCTTGTATTGCTTCATCCTGCCGGCTTTCTCGCCTGTTTCCTGGTGGTGCATGCTCTGGGGGTAGCCTGCCCCCTTCTTGCACCAGGAGCTCTGAAGAAATCTCCTGTGGGTCGACGGAATCTTCCCCCTGCAACCGCAGGCAACATAAGACTGCTTCACCGGTCTTCTGGTTCCCCTCTCAGCACAACAAGTGTGGTCCCTGGAACTCAGCAACTCTGTCCAAGTGACTCCCACAGTCCAGTGACTCTTCAGTCCAAGTTTGGTGGAGGTAAGTCCTTGCTTCCCCACGCTAGACTGCATTGCTGGGTACTGCGTGATTTGCAGCTGCGCCGGCTCCTGTGCACTCTTCCAGGATTTCCTTCGTGCACAGCCAAGCCTGGGTCCCCGACACTCTAACCTGCAGTGCACAACCTTCTGAGTTGTCCTCCGGCGTCGTGGGACTCCCTTTTCTGACTTTGGGTGGACTCCGGTTCACTCCTCTTCTAAGTGCCTGATCCGGTACTTCTGCGGGTGCTGCCTGCTTCTGTGAGGGCTTCCTGACTTGCTGGGCGCCCCCTCTGTCTCCTCATCCAAGTGGGGACATCCTGCTCCCTCCTGGGCCACAGCAGCATCCAAAAACCCTAACCACGACCCTTGCAGCTAGCAAGGCTTGTTTGCGGTCTTTCTGCATGGGAACACCTTTGCAAGCTTCTTCACGACGTGGGACATCCATCCTCCAAAGGGGAAGTTCCTAGTCCTCTTCGTTCTTGCAATAACACCAAGCTTCTTCCATCCGGTGGCAGCTTCCTTGCACCCTCAGCTGGCATTTCCTGGGCTACTGCCCACTCTCGACACTGTCGCGACTCTTGGACTTGGTCCCCTTGTCTTACAGGTACTCAGGTCCAGAAATCCACTGTTGTTGCATTGCTGGTGTTGGTTTTCCTTGCAGAATCCACCTATCACGACTTCTGTGCTCTCTGGGGGTTGTAGGTGCACTTTACACCTACCTTACAGGGTCTTGGGGTGGGCTATTTTATTAACCCTCACTGTTTTCTTACAGTCCCAGCGACCCTCTACAAGCTCACATAGGTTTGGGGTCCATTCGTGGTTCGCATTCCACTTTTGGAGTATATGGTTTGTGTTGCCCCTATACCTATGTGCTCCTATTGCAATCTATTGTAACTTTACACTGCTTGCATTACTTCCTTTTGCTATTACTGCATATTACGGGTATTGTGTACATATATCTTGTATATATTTGGCATCCTCATACTGAGGGTACACACTGAGATACTTTTGGCATATTGTCATAAAAATAAAGCACCTTTATTTTTTGTATATCTGTGTATTTTGTTTTCTTATGATATTGTGCATATGACACCAGTGGTATAGTAGGAGCTTTGCATGTCTCCTAGTTCAGCCTAAGCTGCTCTGCTATAGCTACCTTCTATCAGCCTAAGCTGCTAGAAACACCTCTTCTACACTAATAAGGGATAACTGGACCTGGCACAAGGTGTAAGTACCTCTGGTACCTACTACAAGCCAGGCCAGCCTCCTACATGTGGGTCCTGAAATCAATTTATGTAATCCCTAGGAACTCAAAGTATCAGAAAATTTCATTACCTCTGAATTGTTACCACACTCCAGATGAAAATTAAAGTCTCCCATAAAGGTCAAGTTGGGGTACCGAAGCACCAGGGGAGCTAGAGCTTTGCAAAGCGAGGCCAGGAAAGTAGTACTTGATCCTGGGGGTGGGTGGGGAGGAGATCAGGGACCCTGCAAAGGATTGGGAGGGGCTGATCCTGAAACAAATCCCTAGGCTTTTGGCTTCTATTAAGGAGCTAAAGTTAAAAGGTTTAACCTGAAAGGACTCTCTAAAAATAATCGCAAGGCCTCCTCCCTGATGACCAGGTCTGTCCTGCCTGGAGATGGTATAACATGTGGGAAGTGCAAAGGCAATATCCGGATTGCACAAATCTTTTAACCAGGATTCATTTATGAACAAAAAATCTGCATGAAGCTCAGAAATAAGATTGTGGACTTCTGGTGAATGTTTGCTAAGGGAATGGGCGTCCATCAGGCCACCCTGAAAAGTGCATGTCTCATGAGCCGGCTGTGCTTTCAATTTAATACAAGAAACTCGGCCCTTAATGTTGCATAAAGATATTAAGTTTTCACAATGTGAAATAGACAATATGAATAGAAGTGCAAGCTTATAAGAAGTTAGCTGACATTTGGATACCTGGTAAGGAAGTAGCGTGGTTAGCGCTGGTCGCGATCCGGTCACAGGCGGTCGCAGACGGGCTTGCCTTAGGTGTGCCTTTGGCGTGCCAACGGTGGACCTGCTGCGCGTCTGCCTCATAATGCAATTTAAATAGGGAATTGTATCAAGAAGAAAATGACGAGAGTGCCTGAAACCGAAATGGCAGCTCTGAAAAGGCTTCCCAAGAACCAGGAAGTGAGGCAGAAGTGTGAGTGAAAGCTAAAAAACAAAACTGTAGTGCCTAAAGAAACGTAAAGATGATCTTGTTAATTAAAAAAAATGTCCCGCACAATCAACGATTCACCAACTGTTCTATATCATAGTTTTTAGGGATCACTACAGCAGAGAGCTCCCCCGGTGGAAAATAAGTTATCTACTGGACTGACTAGACACATCATACCTGAGGTCATTTGACACTTATGGGAGCTTTCTGTTTTTACATCCAAACATCTTGCACACATTACACAATCCTTTCAACAAACCAGACCTTTTGCCTTGACCATCATTTCTTCATTCTGGGGACACTGGGATTACTGATTTCAGTTGGCATCACATATCTTGGGGTGATCCTCCCACTGAAGCTCAAGATCCTACAAAGTGCGATCATAGCCTTTGTGGCCCTCATGTATTGCAACTTCACATTGGACAGTACATAGCTGCCAGGTTCCCCATGCCCATACATGACTAGTTAGGTCAGTTCCATGGAAACCTTGGACTAATGGGCTTATATAAACTAGGACTGCATGAAAGAATTTCATGAAATAACCAGGACTAGCCAATCTTGTCACTCATGTATCTGGAAAACTTGGTAGCTATGGTAATATGTTGCCAGATGGCTAAATGTGAACATGCCCACAGTGGTTTTCAGCCTGTACTTTGGTTTACAATCCATTGCATTCTGGGAGGTATAGTTTTGTCTCAACTCGACCTTTTGATGTACACCATAGCTGTGAAGTTTCCCAGGTAAATGCGTGACTATTTAGCCGAGTCCTGTTTTGTTCTTAGAATTCTAGGACCTGCAGTCCTAGAATATAAGACTACAAGCTCCAGAATTGTACAAAAAAAGAGGACTGGCCTAACTAGTCAAGCATGGACTTGGGAAACTTGGCAGCTATGTGTAATTGGGAACTTTTATCATCATTTTTACATTGATATAACCCTAAACTATGATGACCAGAATGCTTTTGCTTGTGAAATCAATTATCTTAGCTTTTGTTTAATTGTTTACCTAAGTCCCATATGCTTCAATTGATGTAAACCCAAAGTTCTGGATTAAGGAAAACCTGTGTCTACCAGCATAGGCTGGACGAGTCCAAAGATTGTTTTTAATTGGAATGGATATGAGAATGACTGATTAAAAGGCAGTTGCTATAGATAGATATATAACAATGGGAAGTCTACATTTAAGGCACACACCTATAAGCAATTCCAAGACATTATTCACTTATGTTGTGGATAGTCCATATATGAAGTAATGTTCAATTATCAGATGACACTTAAGCTCCTGATCCAAACTCTAATTGGCTCAATTCAATTTGGGCTATCACAAATTGAAACTCCAGTCCTTCAGTGCAGTTCAGTCGATTTTAATTGGTTTAAAATCAGCCTCAGATCAGCCAACACGTGTTTCGTCTTTGGAAATATCCCACCGACTTCGTCAGGGCTGGTAATCAATTAAATCCCAATAGAGTATATGTGTCCAGTCTCTTCTGATTCTGAGTCCTTCAACTCTTCAAAAGTCTAAAGTAACTTAGTATCAGCACTCCCCGTGGGAAGTAAATCTCCATGTGCTGCAAGTACGCTGCCATAATATCTATTCAAAGGCTAACAATGGGAGACGGCAATCCCTGTATAAAATCCTGTCTCTAATTTCCTTATTATATGCAATTTGTAATCCCTGTATAAAATCCTATTTCTAATTTCCTTATTATAGGCAATTTATGACATCCTGAGTCACCAGTCATAAAGAAATTACTAGCTGCTCAACTGAAATAACTTATTATAGTTAAGTTCTGACATCACAATGTCTTTTACCACAGGCAACAGCTAAGGTGATCTGTGGGTCACAAAGCATAATTAAAGCTGCCTTTTCAAAAGCAAAAACAAAACTTGGCTTTTCCTTCTTGTGCTCTGAGGTTCTAGATGAACAGCGATCCTGCCTGTAAGTCCAGTCAACTTAAATGTCACTTGTGGACTGTAGCACCTATTGTGCCATCCACTATAGTCGCAGTGCAAACATGACTACAGGCCTACCCTTTTGCTGTGAAAAATCTGCAGTGCGGCCTGTTATAATCTCCCTTTTAAATATTAGTATGTCACCCCTATGTAAGAACTGAAGCCCACTAGGTACGGTGTATAGTATTTAAAAGTGATACATGCAGAAAGTTTATGTTGCCAAACCCTTGGCAAGACAAAAAACTATTTTCAATGCAGTAGGGCTAGTTTATTCTATGTACAAAAAACAGAGTACAGATTAAAATGCTAATACTACATGTCAAAACTGGGGCCAGCTAGAAAAATAATTTAAAACTACTATTATTAATTATTAAAAATCCTATTCAATGATGAAGTCAGATATTTAACAAATATTAAGGAAAAAGTAGCTTTTATAAAGTTACCCTTTCCTTGAATTAGCTCTCCAGCTTCTCTCAGCCTATGTTCAGCTGTGAATGGGTGTGAATGTGGTCGGAAATGCCTCCCAGTAGCAAACAGTAGGCTGACCTGAATGGGCAAAATGACTTCCCTAAGTACTACAGAATATGCAGCATGGGGGCTGTAGGCCTCCGTTATACTGTAAAGTGTCAATTCTTGCTTGACTTCTGTCTCTGAGTTTGTGGTGTTCAGTGCCTGCTTCAAACTGAATTTTAGTGTTATAGGTGGGAGGATAGTAGAATTATCATAGTGCATTTCCCCCATCCACGGAGCCTAGGTTTAGTGTGGCCGAAGACCTTTGCTATCTTAGATTTGGCCTGACATTATCCATTTTGGGCCTGTTTGCTGTAAGGCAAACAGGAACTACTGCAAAAGAAGGTAGGTCTGGGACTTGACACATTTACTTCATTGGTCAGAGAGGAACTAGAAGTGTCCTAGGGTGCCCCTTCAAAGTCAGAACTTCGACCTGCCTTCCTAAGAACACTTTCTAGATCTGCAGAAGATCAGAAGAGGACTGGACCTGCTACCTGTGACCTGAAAGGAGCCCTGAAGGATGCAACCTTCTCTCTCTTGTACCAAGGACAAAGAGGTGGACTTCAGGGATCAGTTGGCTGACCTCCTGTGTGGCTACAGGAAGACAACATGCTGGAGGCCTTTTCCTGTAAGTACCAAACAGACCAGTTGCAGTTGACTCTGGACTGAGCCCTGCTATTGGTCTCTATCTGACACCAATAAGGTCTCTAAGTACCTTCCCTGAGGTCATGGGGACCTCTAGAAGTGAGCCTCTAAGTGCCTCCCCTGAGGTCATTGGGGCATTAGAAGTGTGCCTTCTGGTTGGTTGGGACTTAAAACACTAAAGGCATTATTTAGAGTTCGGCAAATGGGTTACTCCATCACAAACTCAACAGATATCCAGTTGCCCTATTACAAGTGCCATTGGATATAAAGCACTTGTAATACGGTGTACAGGATATCACATTTGGAATGTGCAGGAGGCTGGCCTGGCTTATAGTGGGTACCTTGTGGTACTTACACATTGTGCCAGGTCCGGTTATCCCTTATTAGTAGATTAGAGGTGTTCTAGCAGCTTAGGATGATAGAGATAGCTATAGCAGAGCAGCTTAGGGTGAACTAGGAGACATGAAAAACTCCTACCATACCACTTATATCATATAGCACTATATCACAAGAAAACACAATAATCAGAGTTACTAAAAATAAAGGTACTTTATTTTAGTGACAATATGCCAAAAGTATCTCAGAGGATATACTCCCTTAGGAAGTAAGTAATATACACAAAATAAATGCACACAAACCAAAATCAGGTGAGTAACAGTTAGAAAAGTAGTGCAAACAATGTAGAATCACAATAGAATGCAATAGGGAGAAATAGGCCTAGGGGCAACACAAACCATATACTCCAAAAGTGGAATGCGAACCACGAATGGACCCCAGGCCTAGTGGAGTGTGTAGAGGGTCGCTGTGAGTGTAAGAAAACACTAAGGGTGTCCAAGATACCCCACCCCAAGACCCTGAAAAGTAGGAGTAAAGTTACCCTACTACCCCGGAAAGACAGTAAAGTCGAGATAGGGGATTCTGCAAGGACAACAACTGGCTGCAAAGCACTGAAGATGGATTCCTGGACCTGAGGACCTGAAAAGGAAGGGGACCAAGTCCAAGAGTCACGCAAGTGTCCAGGGGGGGCTGGAGCCCACTAAACCCCGGATGAAGGTGCAAAAGGGCTACCTCCGGGTGGAAGAAGCTGAAGATTCTGCAACAACGAAAGGTGCCAGGAACTTCTCCTTTGGTCAGAAGATGTCCCACGGCGTGCTGGAGGATGCAGAGTTGTTTCCGCGCCGAAAGACCGCAAACAAGCCTTGCTAGCTGCCAGAGTCGTGGTTGAGGATTTTGGGTGCTGCTAGGGCCCAGGAAGGACCAGGAGGTCGCCCCTTGGAGGAGGAGACAGAGGGGGTGCCCAGCAATACATAGAGACTACGGAGAAGCAGGCAGCACCCGCAGAAGCACCCAAACAGGCACTTAGAAGATCTGAGGACAACAGTCGACTCAGCGTCACAAAAGAGGGTCCCACGACGTCGGAGTCCAACTCTGCAAGTTGGGCAATGCAGGACGGAGTGCTGGGGACCTGGACTAGGCTGTGCACAAAGGAAGTCTTGCAAAAGTGCACAGAATCCCGAGCAGCTGCAGTTCATGCAGTACACAGGATTACTGTCTGGTGTAGGGAGGCAAGGACTTACCTCCACCAAAATTGGACAGAAGGGCCACTGGACTGTCCAAGACACTTGGACCCAGCTCCTGTGTTCCAAGGACTACGCTCGTCAGGATGAGAGGGGACCCAGAGGACCGGTGATGCAGAAGCTTGGCGTTAGCAGGGGGAAGATTCCGTCCACCCACAGGAGATTTCTTCTTGGCTTCCAGTGCAGGGTGAAGGCAGACAGCCCTCAGAGCATGCACCATCAGGAAACAGTTGAGAAAGCTGGCAGGATGAGGCGCTACAATGTTGCTGGTAGTTTTCTTGCTACTTTGTTGCGGTTATGCAGGCGTCTTGGAGCAGTCAGCGGTCGATCCTTGGCAGAAGTCAAAGAGGGAAGTGCAGAGGAACTCTGGTGAGCTCTTGCATTAATTATCTGGTGAGATGCCCACAGGAGAGACCCTAAATAGCCCACAGAGGAGGACTGGCTACAGAGAAAGGTAAGCACCTATCAGGAGGGGTCTCTGACGTCACCTGCTGGCACTGGCCACTCAGAACTGTCCATTGTGCCCGCACACCTCTGCATCCAAGATGGCAGAGGTCTGGGACACACTGGAGGAGCTCTGGGCACCTCCAATGGGAGGTGCTTGTCAGGGGCGCGGTCACTCCCCCTTCCTTTGTCCAGTTTCACGGCAGAGCAGGGCTGGGGGGATCCCTGAACCGGTGTAGACTGGCTTATGCAAGGAGGGCACTATCTGTGCCCTTTAAAGAATTTCCAGAGGCCAGGAGAGGCTACTCCTCCCAGGCCCTTCACACCTATTTCCAAAAGGAGAGGGTGTAACACCCTCTCTCAGAGGAAATCCTTTGTTCTGCCTTCCAGGGACTGGGCTGCCCCGGCCCCAGGGGGGCAGAAACCTGTCTGAGGGGTTGGCAGCAGCAGTCGCTGCAGTGGAGACCCCGAAAAGGCAGTTTGGCAGTACCCGGGCTCTATGCAGGAGACCAGAGGATGCATGGAATTGTCACCCCAATACCAAAATGGTATTGGGGTGACAATTCCACGAGCCTAGACATGTTACATGGCCATGTTCGGAGTGAGCAGTGTGACCCTACATATAGGTATTGACCTATATGTAGTGCACGCGTGTAATGGTGTCCCTGCACTCACAAGGTCCAGAGAATTTGCCCTGAACAATGTGGGGGCACCTTGGCTAGTGCCAGGGTGCCCACACACTAAGTAACTTTGCACCTAACCATCACCAAGTGACTTATAAGTTACTTAAGTGCAGTGTAAAATGGCTGTGAAATAACGTGGACGTTATTTCACTCAGGCTGCAGTGGCAGTCCTGTGTAAGAATTGTCTGAGCTCCCTATGGGTGGCAAAAGAAATGCTGCAGCCCATAGGGATCTCCTGGGACCCCAATACCCTGGGTACCTAGGTACCATATACAAGGGAATTATAAGGGTGTTCCAGTGTGCCAATGAGAATTGGTAAAATTAGTCACTAGCCTGCAGTGACAATTTTAAAAGCAGAGAGAGCATAAACACTGAGGTTCTGGTTAGCAGAGCCTCAGTGATACAGTTTGGCACCACACAGGGAACACATAAAGGGCATACTTTATGAGCACTGGGGTCCTGACTAGCAGGATCCCAGTGACACATAGGCAAAAACAAACATACATACAGTAAAATTGGGGGTAACATGCCAGGCAAGATGGTAATTTCCTACAGGATGGAGTAACTGTAAGAGGTCCAGTAATCCCTTATTAGTGAAATGGAATCAGTGTCTAGAAGCCAGGCTGTCTAGAGGTAGCTGTAGGCAGAGCAGCCAAGGCTGAACTAGGAGACATGCAAAGCTCTTGCAATACCACTGTAGTCACACAGTACTTACACACATGAAAGACAATACTCAGTGTTACCAAAAATAAAGGTACATTATTTTAGTGACACAATGCCAAATATATCTTAGATGCTATACTCCCTTAGTAGGTAAGTATTATACACAAAATATACATTAGTAACCAAAATCAGGTAAGTAAAACAATCAGACAATAGTGCAAATAGTGAAAATCCCCATAGGTTACAATGGGACTAGGGGGAACACAAACCATATACTAAAATAGTGGAATGGGAATGTTGGTTTCCCACCTAGGCAAGAGTAGTGTGTAGAGGGGTGCTGGGAGTGTAAGAAAACACCAAAGGTAAGTAAAGTACCCCACCACAGAGCCCAGGAAAACAGGAGTCAAGTACAGCAAGTTTCCTCAGAACACACTAGAAGTCGTGATAAAGAATAATGCAAAACCCAAGCAAGACTGCAAGACACCAACAATGGATTCCTGGACCTGAAGACCTACGGAGAGAGGAGACCAAGTCCAAGAACAGCTGAAGAGTCCAGGAAGAACAGAAGCCCCTGCTAACCCGGATGAAGGTGCAAAAGTGAAACCTCCGGTTGGAAGAAAAAGTCAGAGATGAACCAAAGAAGACAGCTGTGGGTTCCTGCTTGGTGCAAGAGCTGTCCCACGTCGAGTAGATGAATGCAAGCTGGTTTTCGTCGTTGGATTCTGCCAACAATCCTTGGCTCACGCAAGAGGCACGTTTGGCAGGAAAAGGCGCTGCCTGGGCCCAGGAGGACATGGAGGTCTCTACTCAGACTGAGGAGACAGAAGGGGCTCTCAGCACTTCCAAGCCCTCAGAGCCCTCAGAAGACCAGGCAGCACACACAGAAGTCCCAGAACACGAGGACAAAGGAGTTGAAAATCGTGGTCGTCGCAGCACTACACAAAGGGATCTAATGCCGCCGGAGATCAACTCAGGGAGCTGAGTGTCGCAGAAAAGAGTGCTGGGGGCCTGGGCTAGGCTGTGCATGAAGGATTCCTTGGAGAAGCGCACAAAAGCCCTAGGAGCTGCAGAACACGTGGTGCACAGGGGTACTGTCTGGCACGGGGAGGCAAGCTCTTACCTCCACCAAATTTGGACAGTTGGACCTTTGGACAGTCAGGGTCGCTTCAGTCCACCACCTGACTTCCAGAATCCACGCTTGACGCTAGGAGAGGGGACCCAGAGTACCGGTCATCGCCGCAGAGAGGTGCCTGCTGAAGCAGGGAAGTGACTCCGTCACTCCACTGGAGATTCCTTCGGTCTTTCTGGTGCAGAATGAAGATAGACAGCCCTCGGAGTGTCCAGGACCTGGAAACTATTGCAGTTGCTGACAGACAACAGAGTTGTAGTAGCCGTCTTGGATACTTTTTTGCAACTTGTAGAGTTCCTGGAGCAGTTCTGCAGTTGAGCCGATGGCAGAAGGTGAAGCAAAGGATGCAGAGGAGTCCTGCTGGGGTCTTGCAATCTGAATCGGAGGAAACACCCAGAGGAGAGACCCTAAATAGCCCTGAGAGGGGGATTGGTCACCTAACCAGGTAAGCACCTATTAGGAGGGTCTCTGACGTCACCTGCTGGAAATGGCTGCTCAGATGCTCCCAGAGTTCCCTGAGTATCCTGAAAACAAGATGGCCGAACCCAGGGACACTCTGGAGGAGCTCTGGGCACCACCCCTGGGGTGGTGATGGACAGGGGGGTGGGCACTCGCCTTTCCTTTGTCCAGTTTTGTGCCAGAGCAGGGACTGGGGGTCCCTGAACTGGTGTAGACTGGATTATGCAGGAGGACACCATCTGTGCCCTTCAAAGCATTTCCAGAGGCTCTGGGAGGATACCCCTCCCATGCCTGTAACACCTATTTCCAAAGGGAGAGGGTGTAACACCCCTTTCCTAAAGGAAATGCTTTGTTCTGCCTTCCTGGGATTGAGCTGCTCAAGCCCCAGGAGGGCAGAAGCCTGTCTGTGATGTGACAGCAGCTGGGACTGCAGTGGAAACCTCAGTTGGCTTGTATGGCAGTACTGGGGGGCCATGGTGGAGCCCCCAGAGTACATGGGATTGTGCAGCCAATACTGGAATCAGTATTGGGGTACAATTCCCAGTTGTTAGACACCTCACATGGCCATATTCGGGGTTACCATTGTGAAGCTGCATAAATGTATTAACCTACATGTAGTGCACACTTATAATGGCATCGCCGCACTCACACAGTCTGGAAAAATAGGCCTGGACCACACATGGAGGCACCTCTGCTAGTTCAGGGGTGCCCTCACACACAGGTACTATGCACCTAACCTTCAGGGTCTGAAGGTTAGACATATAGGTGACTTATAAGTGACCTGGTGCAGTGAAAATGGCTGTGAAATAGCACTTACACTATTTCACTCAGGCTGCAGTGTCAGTCTTGAAGAAGTGTTTGTATGAGCTCCTTATGGGTGGCAAAAGAAATTCTGCAGCCCATAAGGATCTCCTAGAACCCCAATGCCCTGGGTACCTAGGTATCATATACTAGGGACTTATAAGGAGGGTCCAGTATGCCAATTTGGAGTGAAATATGGGGTCACTAGTCTTTAGTGACCAATTTAGAAACAGGAGAGCATGAGCACTGGAGTTCTGATTACCAGGACACCAGTGCCAATTAAAAAAAACTGTGCAAGTACACTGGCATGCAGGCAACAAACCATAAGCACTGGGGTCCTGACTAGCAGGATCCCAGTGACACAGTCAGAACACTGTCAAACAGGCCAAAAATGGGGGTAACCATGCTAGAAAGAGGCTACTTTCTCACAGTAACCCACCTGTCAAACTCTAAATCAGGACCTCAAGTTAGAAGATAGAATATACAATGAAGATGAGCCTGGTTTGGGTAGCTGTAGGAAGCTGGCCTGGCCTGTAGTGGGTACCAAAGGTACTTACACCTTGTGCCAGGTCCAGTTATCCCTTATTAATGTAGATGAGGTGTTTCTAGCGGCTTAGGCTGATAGAAGGTAGCTATGGCAAAGCAGCTTAGGCTGAACTAGGAGACATGCAAAGCTCCTACTATACCACTTATATCATATGCACAATATCATAAGAAAATGCAATACACAGAGTTACTAAAAATAAAGGTACTGTATTTTTATGACAATATGCCACAAGTACCTCAGTGAGTACCCTCAGTAAGAAGGTAAGTAATATACACAAGTTATATGTACACAAACCAAAATTAGGAAAGTAAGAGCTAGAAAAGTAATACAAACAATGAAGAATTACAATAGGTTGCCATAGACAAGCATAGGTATAGGGGCACAAACCATATACTTCAAAAGTGGAATGCGAACCACGAATGGACCCCAGACCTATGTGAGCTTGTAGAGGGTCCCTGGGACTGTAGGAAAACAGTGAGGGTTAGAAAAATACCCCACCGAAGACCCTGAAAAGTAGGAGTAAAGTGCACCTACTACCCCCAGAGAGCACGGAAGCCGTGACAGGGGGATTCTGCAGGAAGAACAAACACCAGCAGTGCACTGACAACGGATTTCTGGACCTGAGTACCTGTAAGACAAGGGGACCAAGTCCAGTAGTTGCAACAGTGTCCAGGGGGGGAAGGAGCCCAGGAAACCCCGGATGAAGGTGCAAGGAAGCTGCCTCCGGATGGAAGAAGCTTGGAGTTCTGCAAGAAAGAAGAGGACTAGGGACTTCTCCTTTGGAAGACAGATGTCCCATGTCGCGATGAAGCTTGCAGAGGTGTTCCCACGCAGAAATACTGCAAACAAGCCTTGCTAGCTGCAAGGGTCGTAGTAGAGGTTTTTGGGTGCTGCTGAGGACCAGGAAAGACCAGAATATCGCCTTTTGAGGGAGGAGATAGAGGGGGTGCTCAGCAACTCAGAGAGCCCTCACAGAAGCAGGCAGCACCCGCAGAAGTACCCCAACAGGCACTTAGAAGAAGAGTGAACTGGAGTCCATGCGAAGTTACAAAGAAGGGTCCCACGACGTCAGAGGCCAACTCAGAGGGTTGTGCACTGCAGGACGGAGTGCTGGGGACCCAGGCTAGGCTGTGCATGAAGGAAATCCTAGAAGAGTGCACAGGAGCCGGAGCAGCTTCAAATCGCGCAGTACACAGCTTTGCAGTCTGGCGTGGGGAGGCAAGGACTTACCTCCACCAAACCTGGACTGAAGAGTCACTGGACTGTGTTCCAGGGACCACACTCGTCAGGATGAGAGGGGACCCAGAGGACCGGTGATGCAGTCTTTTGGTGCCTGCGTTAGCAGGGGGAAGATTCCGTCGACCCACAGGAGATTTCTTTGGAGCTTCTGGTGCAGGGTGAAGGCAGGCTACCCCCAGAGCATGCACCACCTGGAAACAGTCGAGAAAGCCGGCAGGATTAGGCGCTACAATGTTGCTGGTAGTCGTCTTGCTAATTTGTTGCAGTTTTGTAGGCGTCTTGGAGCAGTCATCATTCGATCCTTTGGTAGAAGGTGAAGAGGGAGATGCAGAGGAACTCTGGTGAGCTCTTTCATTCGTTATCTGAAGAATTCCCCAAAGCAGAGACCCTAAATAGCCAGAAAAGGAGGTTTGGCTACCAAGGAAGGAGGAGTGGCTACCAAGAGATGTAAGAGCCTATCAGAAGGTGCCTCTGACCTCACCTGCTGGCACTGGCCACTCAGAGCAGTCCAGTGTGCCCCCAACACCTCTGTTTCCAAGATGGCAGAGGTCTGGGACACACTGGAGGAGCTCTGGGCACTCCCCTTTCCTTTGTCCAGTTTCGCGCCAGAGCAGTGCTGGGGGATCCCTGAGCCTTGTAAACTGGCTTATGCAGAGATGGGCACCATCTGTGCCCATCAAAGCATTTCCAGAAGCTGTGGGAGGCTACTCCTCCCCAGCCCTTCACTCCTATTTCCAAAGGGAGAGGGTGTAACACCCTCTCTCAGAGGAAATCCTTAATTCTGCCTTCCTGGGCCAGGGCTGCCTGGACCCCAGGAGGGCAGAAACCTGTCTGAGGGGTTGGCAGCAGCAGCAGCTGCAGTTGAGACCCCGGAAAGGCAGTTTGGCAGTACCCGGGTTCTGTGCTAGAAATGCTGCAGCCCATAGGGATCTCCTGGAACCCCAATACCCTGGGTACCTAGGTACCATATACTAGGGAATTATATGGGTGTACCAGTATGCCAATGTGAATTGGTAAATTTAGTCACTAGCCTGTTAGTGACAAATTTGGAAAGCAGAGAGAGCATAACCACTGAGGTTCTGGTTAGAAGAGCCTCAGTGAGACAGTTGGGCATCACGCAGGGAACACATACAGGGCACATACTTATGAGCACACAGACTAAAAAAACATAGATACAGTGAAATATGGGGGTAACATGGCAGGCAAGATGGCACTTTCCTACAGTATCCATCCCGCGAATCCATCAGTTGACCCCAAAACCCTCCCTAAGTCTTGATCTACAGCAACCACTGGATATTATTGTCACTTTATGCTTTTTGGTGATATTTTTGCTTAAAACATAAAAAAATGCATTTCTCCTTTTTCCCTGATTGGAATTGTGTCATTTTTGGTGTAATTTTGTTTATCAAATTTTACTCAACTTTTCTAAACCGGTTGTTTGTTGTTTTGCACTTCAACTATATTACTTATTTTGTACTGCATAAATAGTTTTCACATTGCCTTAAATTAAGCATGTCTGTTCTTTGCCATGGCTACAAGGGGGTTGAGCTGAGGTTACTTTAGTGACTTTGAGGGTTCACCCTGTCAAATGTTGTGATTATTCCCAGAGGTGGGCAGTCACCTACCCCAATAATAACCCAATTTGATACAGTCACAGAACTCCTCGGAGACTTGTAAAATCTTTATAATGTACATCAGATGGTGCTGTTAGGGCATTCTGCTGTGAGATGAACAATGATACGTCAGCAAAGGTGTATGTGGCATGTTTTGACACAACTGTAAATACATTTTCTGAGAAGGGTAAAGCTTAGGTGCTATGTTTGCATTTAACGACTTTTATATTTTTGACACTACCTTAACCTGTAATAATAAAAATAATAATGAATCCAGGTAGGAAACTTAAAACATTATTAGGAAAAGTTCTATTTTATGGAGAGCCTCCAGTCATTTGTATCCGTGGTAATAAGATTTATTGAGATTCAATACATTCTTAGTAGATCAGAGTTTCGAACAAGCTAGCCAACACGTGTTTCACCCCCTAGTCGGTGCACAGGCCTGGGGCTTTTTCAAGGCAAGGGGTTGGTATTTATTTTTGAAAAAATAGTATAAGTAGACAATAGCTGCAGTGTGACTGATAGTAGTTGAAGAAAGAAGTAAAATGTCCCGGGGGGGTTGAAAATGAGATTCGTAAGGTATTGTTCTTTTAAGTAGTTTGTAAAGACAGAAAACGTTGTTGCATGATTGGAGGGCCACCTGGATGTTTTACCGGCTTGACCAGTATTTTACTATTTAGCCCAATAAAAAAAAAGGAAATGACCTATATCTGGCATTTTCCCCCCTTACCACTACATAGTTAAAAGCAGCAAATGCAAGACAAAAACACTTTAAAATCTGTTCTAGAGCTGTCAAACGAATTGATAATTAAGTTAAACAAATACAGAAAAGTCAAATTAGAAATAAATACAGAAGATTTGTCATAAATTTCTATTTAAGTCTGACAACCCAGCACTTACTGACTAAAATATGAACAAATGACCATTATTTTCCTCTGGGAAAGGTGGTGACCCTGTGCAGCAACTATCCTCTTGTTTCAAGACAATAGTTGCTAGGATTCCTATGAAAATGTTGTTTTGCCTTTAATGGAGTGGACGTCTTTGCGCTCCAATATTTTAAAAGCACAGTGTTCTTGGCAAAGCCTTGGGTTAATTATAGATTGTGGATTATGGCCCTGTGGTCACTGTGGTGGGATGGAGATGGGTGTGGATTATTGGTTAAAATGTGGGCTTACATAGACAATGACACACTTCCACTTCATCTAATGGTGTCCATGCTATGTGCAGCCTGAAGGTTTCCAGGTCTGCAAGGCCTGTTCTGTTTTGGCGCCTGAGAGCAACAATCCTTTGCGATACAATAGGTCTCGCACTTACTTGAGTTGGTGTTGTAAATGCATAACTGGACTTTTTTTGCCACATTAATTGGTCAACCCTGGTGCATAATTTGGTCCTTTCTGCCACATAATTCCAGGGGCCCTGAAAATGACTAAAGGGCAAGAAGGCCTACTGGAATATTTATTTAAACAAGGCCCTTAAATCATACACTATTCCCAGGTGCAAAACATATTTGATTGGCGGTTGGTACAGGTGACATTGCCAGCGGGGCAATGAATAACTAATTGTTCTTCAAGAATGTGTGCTTACTGGATCGCTTTCCCTTTACTGCAGTCTCAAGAGTTGAACAAAACACCTATGATTTTTGCACACTCTTGAGGAGAGCCATCTCACATGATATTACTGATCCTCAGTCAGTCTTGAACTGAAATATTAGTTATAAAATATTGATCATTGTACAATGTAGTCAACTGTAAGCTCCCCTCAAGGTTAGTTTTATAAATACATGCACACACAGTTCAGGTTTCACAGACTCAAACGTGTGTTATTTATCTACTCAGGTTTCTGCTTTGTATTTGCAGCTTGTATCACATTATAAAAATAAAACTACAAGTCCCAGAATGCAAAGCAGAAACAAATGAAATGAGCAAATCATGCATCAAACTAGGGAGCTGGACCACTCTTCTAATACTACTCCAAGGGCTGGTTTCCAGCTTGTGTCACATTACAAAAATAAAACTACAAACCCCAGAATGCAAAGCATAAACTAAACATAAACTAAATGACCGAATCACATTTTGAGCTAGGCAGCTGAACAACTCAACGGATACTACTCTAAAGGGTGGCTTCTACCTCTATATTATTACAGTTTGAAGGCACTCTTGAATAGTAGTGTATCACAGTAAAAACACAGTAAAGCCAGGATTTCAGCACCTTACCTGACTGTTTTTATCACGAACTGCAGCTACAGCTCATGAGCTGTCGTTGGCTGCCTTCTCAGGTTTTGGAAGCGGTCACATTGCACAAATTTCAAAGGCATTTATTAAGGAGTTTAGTAATGTTGTAATATTGCCCTTAAACCAATAACTCATTATTCCTGGAGGCCCCAAAAACACAAAAATCTTCAAAGCAGAAAATAGCTGTAAAACACTACGCAGTAACACGGCTGCTGCATATAAATGTTAAAGCACTAAATACTAAGGCAACATAATTTTAAAGCTATATCTGGCTATATGTGTGTAGGAAAGTACCCTCTTTTTGGCATGTTACCCCCAAATTATGCCTGATATCAGTGTGTTTGACTGTGTTCACTGGGATCCTGCTAACCAGTGATTATGCTCTCTCTCCTCTAAATTGGGTCACTGCATACTGGTAAACCAGTATTTCACCCAAAATTGGCATACTGGCCCCCCTTATAAGTCCCTAGTATATGGTACCTAGGTACTCAGGGCACTCAGGTTGTGTGAAATGGTGCATGCACCCTTTCACTGCCATTTAAACTGCACCAGGTCACTTATAACTCACCCTTATTGCAGGCCCTCCAGCCCTGAAGGCAGGGTGCAGACTACCTGTGTGTGAAGGCACCCCTGCACGAGCAGAGGTGCCTCCATGACCTCTAGGTGCATTTCCCCAGACTTCGTGAGTGTGGGGACGCCATTTTACGCGTGCACTGGACATAGGTCACCACCTATGTACAGCTTCACAATGGTAACTCTAAATATATGGCCATGTTTGGTATCAAACATGTTGGAATCATATCCCAAGGCTTTTGCAAGCGTTGGTTGTATGATTCCATGCACTCTGGGGGCTCCTTAGAGGACCGTCAGTACTGCCATTACAGCCTTCTGAGGTTTTCCAGGCAGCTCTAGCTGCTGCCACCTCACATACAGGTTTCTGCCCTCCTGGTGCTCAAGCAGCTTGAGCCCAGGAAGGCAGAACAAAGGATTTCCTTTGGGAGAGGGGTGTTACACCCTCTCCCTTTGGAAATAGGTGTTACAGGCATGGGAGGGGTAGCGTCCCAGAGCCTCTGGAAATCCATTGAAGAGCACAGTTGGTTCCCTCCTTACATAATCCACGAAACTGGACAAAGGAAAGGAGAGTGACCACTCCCCTGTCCATCACCACCTCAGGGGTGGTGCTCAAAGCTCCTCCAGACGGTCCCTGGGTTTTGCAATCATGGATTCCAAGTTGGCAGGGAACTCTGGGAGCATCTTAGTGGCCAGTGCCAGCAGGTGACATCAGAGCCCTCCCCTGATAGGTGCTTACCTATGTAGCTGACCAATCCCCATTTCAGGGCTATTTAGGGTCTCCCTCTTGGGTGGTTCTTCAGATTCAGATTGCAAGACTCCAGCAGGAATCCTCTGCATCCTTTACTTCAACTCCTTACTGAAGAAACTGCATCTGGACCCACCAGGAACTCTACAAACTGCAAGAAAGAGGCAAAGACGATTTCTGCAACATTGTTTCTTCAGCTCCTGCCTGCAACTGCAACTGTTTCCAGTTTGTGCATCCTCAGAGGACTGCCTGTGTTCAGCCTGCACCAGAAGAACGAACGAATCTCCCTTGAAGTGAAGGACTCACTTCCCTGTTTCAGCAGGTACCCCTCTGCAGCGACGACCAGTGCGTGGGTCCCCTCTCCTGAAGAAGTGCTTGGATCCAGCAACACAGGTAGTGGACTGAAGTGGTCCCAAGGGTCCTGACGTCCCACTGTCCAACTTTGGTTAAGGTAAGCGCTTGCCTCCCCACGCAAGACAGTACCCTCGTACACCGTGTTTTTTGCAGTTCCCAAGGCTTGTTGGCATCCTTCCACGAAGTTCTTCGTGCACCGTGCAGCTCCAGCACCCAGCACTCTATCCTGCGACACACAGCTTTCTGAGCGGTTCTTCGGTGGTGTGGGGTTTCTTAGTGTAGTGCTGCATGGGCCTCCTTTTGCACCTACTTTGTCCCTGTGCTATGGGCCTCCTGTGCACGCTGCCCAGGCTTCTGAGGGCTCTCTGAGTTGCTGAGAACCCCATCTGACTCCAACTCTTGAGTCCACCAGGTCCCTCCTGGTCCCAGGCAGCGCTATTTTCTGCTAACTGTGTGCTTTGCGTGTGCCAATGCTTGTTGGAGGAATCCAGCGACGCAGACCTGACTGCCTTCATCCATCCGGCGTGGGGCATTTTCTGCAGCAACCAGGACCCCGCATCTGTCTTCTTGGTGCAATACTGACTGTTGTTCCTCACCAGTGGTTCCTCTTTTGCACCTTCATCTGGGTTAGCAGGGGCTCCTGTACTCCCTGGACTCTTCAGTGCTTCTTGGACTTGGTCCCCTTCTTCCATAGGTCTTCAGGTCCAGGAATCCATCACTGGTATCTAGAAGTCTCTTCTGGTTATTGCATAATCTTCTTTGTCATGTTCTTGTGTGTTCTAGGAAAGTCACTGTTATTTACTCCTGCTTTCATGGGCTCTGGGGTGGGTTCAATTACTTACCTTTGTTTTTTTTTAAACTCCCAGCACCCCTCTACACACTACACTTGCCTAGATGTGAAACCGACTTTCGCATTACACTTTCTTAATGTATGGTTAGTATTCCCCCAGGCCCATTTCTAACTATTGTGATTTTCACTATTTGCACTGTTGTCTAACTGTTTTTTATAGCTAATTCTGCATCCTAGTGTACATCATTTGTGTATTACTTACCTCCTAAGGGAGTATAATTTCTATGGTATTTTTGGCATTTGTATCACCAAAATAAAGTACCTTTATTTTTGTAATACTGAGTATTTCCTTTCATGTTTGTGAGTACTCTGTGACTACAGTGGTATTGCATGTGCTTTGCATGTCTCCTAGTTAGACCTTGGCTGCTCATCCACACTACCCCTAGAGAGCCTGGCTTCTAGGCACTGTCTACATTTCACTAATCGGGGATAACTGGACCTGGTATAAGGTGTACCTTAGGTACACATTGCAAACCAGGCCAGCCTCTTACATTGGTGGTGCAGCGGTGGGATGAGTACTTGCAATTACCTTATCACTCTCTCACCAGTGCTTTCCACAGGAATTAATACTCTGTACCTAGAGCTATACACATACACCTAGTTACAGGGTTCTAGTCTCTTACCTTTCCTTTCCAAGAGACTAGAAGTTAGGTAGGTGAGGTTTTTCCTTACACTACACTAACACTCACATTACATGATGTCTGCTGATGGGCCTATCTCTGAGGTCATGGGTACTCCCTATGAGGGCATGACCTTCAAAGAACTGAAAGGACTCTTCTGAGTCTCCTTCTTCAGGATGACAAGGAACAATCTGGTATTCAGGAGGAGGAAGAGGAAGATACTACAACCTTAGAGTCAGGGAATCATCCTGTAGATTCAGGGGAGGGCTGTGGCAGCAACAGCTAGCCCTAGATAGGGAGGCCTTGGCTGCGGAAAGGAAAAGGCAGAGGTTGGATTCGTTCCCCATGGTGGCAGCAGCAGTTTCAGGAGTTATGGAGTTAGGTATGACAACATTGACTCTAGAAACTTGCATTAAATTGTTCCCCCATACACAGTGGGGGATGATATCTACAAGTGGTTTGCTGAACTTGAGAGGGCCTGCAAAGTTCAGAGGGTCCCTCCAAGGCAGTGGGCTACTATTCTGTGGTTGTCCTTTTCTAACAAGGGGAAGGATAGACTTCTCACTGTCATAGAAGAAGACTCGGACAACTACAGTATTTTTAAAAACTACACTCTTGGATGGATTTGGCTTAACCACTGAACAATATAGAATTAAGTTCAGAGAAACCAGAAAAGAGTCCTCACAAGATTGGATAGACTTTGTGGAATGTTCTGTGAAGGCTTTAGAAAGTTGGTTACATGGCAGCAAAGTGTCTGACTATGAGGGCTTATGTAATCTAATTGTGAGAGAGCATATTTTGAATAACTGTGTGTCTGATTTGTTACACCAATACTTGGTAGACTCAGATATGACCTCTCCCCAAGAATTGGGAAAGAAGGCAGACAAATGGGTCAGAACAAGAGTGAGCAGGAAAGCTCATACAGGGGGTGACAAAGACAATAAGAAGGATGGTACGTCTAGTGACAAAGGTGGGGACAAAGATAAAAACAATGAGTCTTCATCAGGCCCATAAAACTCCTCGGGGGTCATCTAAATATTCTTCTAACCATCAGAATAAAAATCCTTGATGTCATATGTGTAAGAACAAAGGCCATTGGCAAGTGACAGTACTTGTCTAAAGAAAAAACACCAAAGCTTCCACCACCACAACCCCCACTACTTCCACTAGTGCCCCTCGTAATAACAGTGGTGGTGGGAAAAATAATACTACAAATAACCGGTCCAAAGGTGTTGCAGGGCTCACTCTGGGTAATGTAGTGAGGGTTGGTTTAGTTAGGGAAACCACTGAGGCTGTTTTAGTCTCTGATGGTGGCATTGACCTTGCCACCCTTATTGGTTGTCCCATTAATATGGATAAATACAATTAACAACCCCTAATAAATGGTGTTCAGGTTGAGGCCTACAGGGACACAGGAGCCAGTATCACAATGGTGACTAAAAAACTGGTCATCAGTGACTGACGCCCATGATAACACTGTTAGACACCCCATAGCTATTGTTTATGTCAACTGGGAGGGGGGGTTTACTGGTCCAAAGAAAGTTCTGGTATCCACAGACCTACCTGTAGAGTGTCTACAAGGCAATGACTTGGAGACTTCAGCTTGGGCTGAGTGGATTTGGAGGCTCATGCAGCAATGCTGGGCATTCCTGGGCATGTATTTGCTTTGACAAGAGCTCAGGCCAAAAAGCCAAGAGGACAGGGAAACTTGGATCCTGGAACAAATGACCAAAAGCTTCCCAAAAGCAGGGGTAGAAAGGGTAAAAAGTTATCCACTATCCCTTCCTCCACTGAAGATTCCCTTTTTGAGGAGGAGAAGTCTACTCCCTGTGCAGAACTTACACCAGAGGAGCTTCAGGCTGACACAGCTGAACTCTTGGGTGCAGGGGGGCCTGCCAGGGAGGAGTTAAGTGTGGCTAAGCAAACATGTCCCACACTTGAGGGTTTAAGATAGTAAACTGTCAAACAAGAGGCAGTGGATGCCAGTGACACTCACAAAGTGTACTGGGAAAATAATCTCCTATACACAGAGGCAAGGGACCCAAAACCTGGTACCACCAGGAGACTGGTCATTCCCTTGCAGTATAGGGAGTTTCTTTTGACCTTAGCACATGACATTCCCCTTGCTGGACATCTGGGGCAAAGCAAGACCTGGGATAGACTTGTCCCTCACTTTCACTGGCCTCACATGTCAGAAGACCCAAAAGAGTTTTGTCTCTCTTGGGTCACTTGCCAAGCCAGTGATAAGACTGGTGTCACCCCAAAAGCCCCCTTGATCCCACTGTCAGTCGTTGGGTTGCCCTTTGAAAGGGTAATGGTTGACATTGTTGACCCCCTTGACCCTCCTCTGGCTTCTGGCAATAGGGTCATTTTAGTGGTAGTGGGCCATGCCACTAGATATGCAGAAGCAATACCTCTGAGGACCACTACGGCTCCTGCAGTAGCAAAGGCCCTCCTGGGAATATTTTCTAGGGTGGGCTTTCCAAAGGAGGTGGTGTCAGACAGAGGTAGTACCTTCATGTTTGCATACCTTAAAGCAATGTGGAAAGAGTGTGGTGTAACTTACAAGTTCACTACACCTTATCATCCCCAGACAAATAGGTTGGTTGAGAGTTTTAATAAAACTCTCAAATGTATGGTTATGGGACTCTCTGAAAAGCTCAGAAGGAGATAGGATTTCCTGTTACCATGCATCCTTTTTTACCTACAGGGTAGTACCCCAGACGGGAGTGGGCTATAGTCCTTTTGAACTCCTTTTTGGTCACCCTGTTAGGGATCCATTAGCTCTTGTGAATGAGGTGTGGCAGCAACCCTTAAAGCCCCCTAAACAAGATATAGTGGACTATGTGCTTGGCTTAAGATCTAGAATGGCTGAGTACATGAGAAAAGCCACTAAAAACCTTCAGGCAAGCCAGGAGTTACAGAAACAATGGCATGACCAGAAGGCTGTCCTGGCTGTGTACCAACCGGGACAGAAGGTGTGGATACTGGAGCCTGTGGCACCCAGGACACTCCAGGACAAATGGAGTAGACCACACATAATAATTTCAAGGACTACAGAGCATGAAATGGTTACAAAGCTCAAATAAACAAAGCACTAGGGCTAACATTTTGGAAATCCCCCACGCCAGGTAGTCTACCTGAGGTCCAGCACAATACCTCCAACTTCAAGACCTCCACCTCTCCACCAACAAATCCGCAAGCAATTATCTGAGTCCTTTGAACCAGATTTAAAAATAAAAATAATAGATGTAACCCTTAAACAGTTGTTTACATCATATTTTTCTTGATGTTGCAGTATTTCACCGCAACTTCATAAAATCACTGAAAAAATACAAATGGAATCACTTCTCTCTTGAATGAGGAGGTTCAAAAGCCACCTAACTCTTTCAACAACACTTCTTTGATTTGGTAATGCAATAGAGCAAATGTTTAGCATAGTTTCTTAACAACTCCAAGCTTCACTTAGGCTCCAGGCTTGGGTATTTTTTGTAAACATGAATTAGAATTCATTTCCCCAATCACCTAAGAAATGTGAATTCAGTCTAGAAAGTCTCCTGTTTAATTTATTAGCCCTTCACAGCTGACTTTTAAGGGACATTACTTAATTGCTTTTCACTCCATTCTTGGTTCTAGAATCATTATGGCACATTCTCTTATCACCTCTGACACCTTGTACCTCTACTGCTAATTCTGTAGCTTCTTCAGTCATGTTTAATTCAGCTGTACACTTTGAGTTCCTCAGGCACGTCTAACCCTGTGGTACAATTTGCAGCCTAAGTCCTGTTGAGCTCAGAAACACATTTTCTAATCTACTCAGTTATGTTGTTGCTCTTACCCACACTTGCTTGTCTCTGCTTCTTCTTAGGTGACTTTCCCAGTCAGGGTGTTCCACCTGATTGGTGTGCAAACACTGATTGTGACCAATGCAGCAGGAGGCCTAAATGAGGACTACAGAGTGGGTCATATGATGGTGATCAAGGACCATATCAACCTGCTGGGCTTTGCTGGGCAAAGCCCGCTGCTGGGCCCCAATGAGGATCGGTGAGAATAACTTCAATATCAGACAGTCTACTTTCTATTTTCTCAGTCCTGTTTTTTTTGCCTTTCAATGTCCTTCCTCTTTCTGTGTTACTTTCTTCCCACCCTTTCGCTTTACCACTGTTTGTGAGAAAAGGCATCTTTTGTAATGGTTAGCCACCACTTTTTGCCTGGTATTTGATGTGGTCTCAAACTTGATAGTGACCAGGGCCTATGTGCCCTGTTTACTACACACTGCATGCAATATAGGTAAGTCTCCCCTCTGGGAGGCCTTCTAGCCCTAAAGCAGGGTGTGTAGGAGGCTGGCCTGGCTTGTAGTGGGTACCAGAGGTACTTACACCTTGTGCCAGGTCCAGTTATCCCTTATTAGTGTAGAAGAGGTGTTTCTAGCAGCTTAGACTGATAGAAGGTAGCTATGGCAAAGCAGCTTAGGCTGAACTAGGAGACATGTAAAGCTCCTACTATACCACTGGTGTCATATGCACAATATCATAAGAAAACACAATACACAGATATACTAAAAATAAAGGTACTTTATGTTCGATGGCATCTGTCGCTGTAGATACGCATGTTTTGCAATAGCTCGCCATCTGGTGTTGGGCCGGAGTGTTACAAGTTGTTTTTCTTCGAAGAAGTCTTTCGAGTCACGGGACCGAGTGACTCCTCCTTTTGTCTCCATTGCGCATGGGCGTCGACTCCATCTTCGATTGTTTTTTTTCCGCCATCGGGTTCGGACGTGTTCCTGTCGCTCCGAGTTTCGGAACGGAAAATTAGCTAATTTCTGAAGATTTTCGTCGGTATTGTTGCGTTCGGGATCGGCGTACTTAAATTCCACACCGCATCGAAGATCGAAGAGCTCCGGTGCCCTTCGGGGTAGTTTTTCGATCCCCCGTCGGGGCCTGGTCGGCCCGACCGCGTGCTGAAGAACGCCGATGGAACGGACCCCGTTCCGTTTCTGCCCCAAATGCCACAATAAATACCCCTATACAGACCAACACTTGGTCTGTAACCTGTGCCTGTCACCTGAGCACAGTGAAGACACCTGTGAGGCCTGTCGTGCGTTCCGGTCCCGAAAGACACTCCGAGACCGTCGAGCCAGAAGACTTCAGATGGCGTCCGCGCTGACAGCCCACCGAGAGTTCGAGGAGCAGAAAGAGGAAGGTACCTTCTCGATCCAAGAATCGGACTCCGAAGGATTCGACGATACACAAACCGTGAGTAAGACGTCGAAAACCACACAGAGAAAGATTTGCAAGGCCCAGGGGACGCCACTGCCATCCGGCCATGGCTCCACCCATAAATTCGGTGACCGACCGTCGGCACCGAAAAAGGCCCAAACAGTGCCGAGGTCGTCCGACTCCGGTCGAGACACCGGCACGCAGCCTTCTCGGGACCGAGAAAGTGCTGGAGACAAGCCTCGACACCGAGATGCCGGTGTGGACACGGCTCGACGCCGAGACAGCGGCACCGAAGAAGATCGACGCCGAGAGGTTTCGGCCCCGAAAAAGAAAAAAGTCACCTCGGAGCCGAAAAAACACGCAGACAGGGTTTCGATGCCGAAACAAACTGCAAGCGACCCAGCTTCAGGCTCTTATACAGAAGAGCACTCGCTAACCTCCCAAATGCAAAAGCATAGGTTTGAGGAAGAGCTACAAGCAACTGATGTGGACCATACGCAAAAGCGTATCTTCATACAGCAGGGGACAGGAAAAATAAGCACCCTTCCCCCCATTAGGAGAAAGAGAAGGTTGGAGTTCCAGACTGAACAGACACCACAACCAAAAGTGGTGAAAAGAGTTACCCCACCACCCTCTCCTCCGCCCGTGATTAACGTCTCACCAGCACGAACTCCATCACACTCCCCACCTCACACCACCATAAGCCAGGGTGACCAAGATCAAGACGCATGGGACCTATTCGACGCCCCAGTGTCAGATAACAGTCCGGAGGCATACCCTACGAAGCCATCTCCACCAGAAGACAGCACCGCGTATTCTCAAGTGGTGGCTAGAGCAGCACAATTTCACAACGTAAGCCTCCACTCAGAACAGGTCGAGGATGATTTTTTATTCAACACACTCTCCTCCACCCACAGCTCATACCAAAGCCTGCCTATGCTCCCTGGTATGCTCCGGCACGCGAAAGAAATCTTTAAGGAGCCGGTCAAAAGTAGGGCAATCACACCAAGGGTGGAAAAAAAGTATAAGGCGCCTCCTACAGACCCGGTTTTCATCACTACACAGCTGCCACCAGACTCTGTCGTTGTAGGAGCAGCTAGGAAAAGGGCCAACTCTCACACATCTGGAGATGCACCACCCCCAGATAAAGAAAGCCGCAAGTTCGATGCAGCTGGTAAAAGAGTCGCAGCACAAGCTGCAAACCAGTGGCGCATCGCGAACTCCCAGGCACTACTTGCGCGCTATGACAGAGCCCACTGGGACGAGATGCAACATCTCATTGAACATCTGCCCAAGGACTTACAAAATAGGGCAAAACAAGTGGTTGAGGAGGGACAGACCATTTCCAACAACCAGATCCGCTCCTCCATGGACGCTGCAGATACAGCTGCACGGACAATTAATACATCTGTAACTATCAGAAGGCATGCATGGCTCCGAACGTCTGGATTTAAACCAGAGATTCAACAAGCAGTTCTCAATATGCCTTTTAATGAAAAAGAACTGTTCGGTCCAGAAGTGGACACAGCGATTGAGAAACTCAAAAAAGATACGGACACTGCCAAAGCCATGGGCGCACTCTACTCCCCGCAGAGCAGAGGGAATTACAGCACATTCCGTAAAACGCCCTTTCGAGGGGGGTTTCGGGGTCAGAGCACACAAGCCAGCACCTCACAAGCAACACCGTCCAGTTACCAGGGACAGTATAGAGGAGGTTTTCGGGGACAATATAGAGGAGGGCAATTCCCTAGAAATAGAGGAAGATTTCAGAGCCCCAAAACCCCTACTACTAAACAGTGACCCACATGTCACTCACCCCCTCCACACAACACCAGTGGGGGGAAGAATAAGTCATTATTACAAAGCATGGGAGGAAATCACTACAGACACTTGGGTTCTAGCAATTATCCAACATGGTTATTGCATAGAATTTCTACAATTCCCTCCAAACATACCACCAAAAGCACAAAATTTGACAACACACCATTCCAATCTCCTGGAGATAGAAGTGCAGGCACTATTGCAAAAGAATGCAATCGAATTAGTGCCAAACACACAAATAAACACAGGAGTTTACTCACTGTACTTTCTGATACCAAAGAAGGACAAAACGCTGAGACCAATCCTAGACCTCAGAGTAGTGAACACTTTCATCAAATCAGACCACTTTCACATGGTCACACTACAAGAAGTATTGCCATTGCTAAAACTACACGACTACATGGCAACTTTAGACCTCAAGGATGCTTATTTCCATATACCAATACACCCATCGCACAGGAAATACCTAAGGTTTGTATTCAAAGGAATACATTACCAATTCAAGGTACTGCCTTTCGGATTAACAACCGCACCAAGAGTCTTTACCAAATGCCTAGCGGTAGTCGCTGCACACATAAGAAGGCAGCAAATACATGTGTTCCCATATCTAGACGACTGGCTAATCAAGGCCCATTCGTTAATACAGTGCTCAAATCACACAAATCATATCATACAAACCCTCTTCAAACTAGGGTTCACCGTCAATTTCACAAAATCCTAAATTCTGCCGCGCAAGGTACAACAATACCTGGGAGCCATAATAGACACATCAAAAGGAGTAGCCACTCCAAGTCCACAAAGAATTCGAAATTTCAACACCATCATACAACGCATGTATCCAACACAAAGGATACACGCAAAGATGGTACTACAACTCCTAGGCATGATGTCTTCATGCATAGCCATTGTCCCAAACGCAAGACTGCACATGAGGCCCTTACAACAGTGCCTAGCATCACAATGGTCACAAGCACAGGGTCACCTTCTAGATCTGGTGTTAATAGACCGCCAAACTTACCTCTCGCTTCTATGGTGGAACAACATAAATTTAAACAAAGGGCGGCCTTTCCAAGACCCAGTGCCACAATACGTAATAACAACAGATGCTTCCATGACAGGGTGGGGAGCACACCTCGATCAACACAGCATACAAGGACAATGGAACGTACATCAAACAAAACTGCATATAAATCACCTAGAACTTCTAGCAGTTTTTCAAGCACTAAAAGCTTTCCAACCAATAATAGTTCACAAATACATTCTCGTCAAAACAGACAACATGACAACAATGTATTATCTAAACAAGCAGGGGGGGACGCACTCCACGCAGTTAAGCCTGCTAGCACAAAAGATTTGGCGTTGGGCAATTCACAACCAAATTCGCCTAATAGCACAATTTATACCAGGGATCCAAAATCAACTCGCAGACAATCTCTCTCGAGATCACCAACAGGTCCACGAATGGGAAATTCACCCCCAAATTCTGAACACTTATTTCAAACTCTGGGGAACACCTCAGATAGACTTGTTTGCGACAAGGGAGAACGCAAAATGCCAAAACTATGCATCCAGATACCCACACGAACAATCCCAAGGCAATGCCCTATGGATGAACTGGTCAGGGATATTTGCTTACGCTTTTCCTCCTCTCCCTCTCCTTCCTTACCTGGTAAACAAACTCAGTCAAAGCAAACTCAAACTCATATTGATAGCACCAACTTGGGCAAGGCAACCCTGGTACACAACGCTGCTAGACCTATCAGTAGTACCCTGCATCAAATTGCCCAACAGGCCAGATCTGTTGACACAGCACAACCAAAAGATCAGACACCCAGATCCAGCATCGCTGAATCTAGCAATCTGGCTCCTGAAATCCTAGAATTCGGGCACTTACAACTTACCCAAGAATGTATGGAAGTCATAAAACAAGCCAGAAGGCCATCCACCAGGCACTGCTATGCAAGTAAATGGAAGAGGTTTGTTTGCTACTGCCATATTAATCAAATACAACCATTACACACAACTCCAGAACATGTAGTGGGTTACTTGCTTCACTTACAAAAATCTAACCTGGCTTTCTCTTCCATTAAAATACACCTTGCAGCAATATCTGCATACCTGCAGACTACCTATTCAACTTCCCTATATTAGATACCAGTCATTAAAGCATTCATGGAGGGCCTTAGGAGAATTATACCACCAAGAACACCACCTGTTCCTTCATGGAACCTAAATGTTGTCCTAACTAGACTTATGGGTCCACCTTTTGAACCCATGCACTCCTGCGACATACAGTTCCTAACCTGGAAGGTGGCATTTCTCATCGCCATTACTTCCCTAAGAAGAGTAAGCGAGATTCAGGCGTTTACAATACAGGAACCTTTTATACAACTACACAAGAATAAGGTCGTCCTAAGGACCAATCCTAAATTTTTGCCAAAGCTTATTTCACCGTTCCATCTAAATCAAACAGTGGAACTTCCAGTGTTCTTTCCACAGCCAGATACCGTAGCTGAAAGGGCACTACATACATTAGATGTCAAAAGAGCATTGATGTATTACATTGACAGAACAAAAAACATCAGAAAGACTAAACAACTATTTATTGCATTTCAAAAACCTCATGCAGGAAACCCAATATCAAAACAAGGTATAGCCAGATGGATAGTTAAATGCATCCAAATCTGCTACCTTAAAGCTAAACGACAGCTGCCCATTACACCAAGGGCACACTCAACCAGAAAGAAAGGTGCTACCATGGCCTTTCTAGGAAACATCCCAATGCAAGAAATATGTAAGGCAGCCACATGGTCTACGCCTCACACATTCACCAAGCACTACTGTGTAGACGTGTTATCCGCACAACAAGCCACAGTAGGTCAAGCCGTATTAAGAACATTATTTCAGACTACTTCCACTCCTACAGGCTGATCCACCGCTTTTGGGGAGATAACTGCTTACTAGTCTATGCAAAACATGCGTATCTACAGCGACAGAAGCCATCGAACTGAAAATGTCACTTACCCAGTGTACATCTGTTCGTGGCATCAGTCGCAGTAGATTCGCATGTGCCCACCCGCCTCCCCGGGAGCCTGTAGCAGTTTGGAAGTTACCTTCAATTATTTATATATGTATCATCTCAACCTTAAATAGGTGCATACTTAGTCACTCCATTGCATGGGCACTATTACTACAATTCAACTCCTACCTCACCCTCTGCGGGGAAAAACAATCGAAGATGGAGTCGACGCCCATGCGCAATGGAGACAAAAGGAGGAGTCACTCGGTCCCGTGACTCGAAAGACTTCTTCGAAGAAAAACAACTTGTAACACTCCGGCCCAACACCAGATGGCGAGCTATTGCAAAACATGCGAATCTACTGCGACTGATGCCACGAACAGATGTACACTGGGTAAGTGACATTTTCATTTTATGACAATATGCCAAAAGTATCTCAGTGAGTACCCTCAGTATGAGTATAAGTTATATACACAAGATATATGTACACAAACCAAAATTATGCTGGTAATAGCAAGAAAAGTAATGCAAGCAGTGTAAAGTTACAATAGATTGTAATAGGAGCACATAGGTATAGGGGCAACACAAACCATATACTCCAAAAGTAGAATGCGAACCACAAATGGACCCCAAACCTATGTGAGCTTGTAGAGGGTCGCTGGGACTGTAAGAAAACAGTGAGGGTTAGAAAAATAGCCCACCCCAAGACCCTGAAAGGTAGGTGTAAAGTGCACCTACTACCCCCAGAGAGCACAGAAGTCGTGATAGGGGGATTCTGCAGGAAGAACAAACACCAGCAATGCAACAATAGTGGATTTCCGGACCTGAGTACCTGTAAGACAAGGGGACCAAGTCCAAGAGTCGCGACAGTGTTGAGAGTGGGCAGGAGCCCAAGAAATGCCAGCTGAGGGTGCAAGGAGGCTGCCACCTGTTGGAAGAAGCTTGGTGATCTGCAAGAACGAAGAGGACTAGGAACTTCCCCTTTGGAGGATGGATGTCCAACGTCGTGAAGAAGCTTGCAGAGGCGTTCCCACGCAGAAAGACCGCAAACAAGCCTTGCTAGCTGCAAGGGTCGCGGTTAGGGTTTTTGGATGCTGCTGTGGCCCAGGAGGATGTCACCACTTGGATGAGGAGACAGAAGGGGCACCCAGCAACGTAGGGAGCCCTCACAGAAGCAGGCAGCACCCGCAGAAGTACCTGAACAGGCACTTAGAAGAAAAGTGAACGGAGTCCACCTGAAGTCACAAAAGGGAATCCCACGACGCCGGAGGACAACTCAGAGGGTTGTGCACTGCAGGTTAGAGTGTCGGAGACCCAGGCTTGGCTGTGCACGAAGGAAATCCTGGAAGAGTGCTCAGGAGCCGGAGTAGCTGCAAATCACACAGTACCCAGCAATGCACTCTAGCGTAGGGAGGCAAGGACTTAACTCCACCAAACTTGGACTGAAGAGTCACTGGACTGTGGGAGTCACTTGGACAGAGTTGCTGAGTTCCAGGGACCACACTCGTCATGCTGAGAGGGGACCCAGAGGACCGGTGATGCCGTCTTTTGGTGCCTGCGGTTGCAGGGGGAGGATTCCGTTGACCCACGGGAGATTTCTTCAGAGCTCCTGGTGCAGAAAGGAGGCAGGCTACCCCCAGAGCATGCACCACCTGGAAACAATCGAGAAAGCCGGCAGGATGAAGTGATACAAGGTTGCTAGTAGTCGTCTTGCTACTTTGTTGCGGTTTTGCAGGCGTCCTGAGCAGTCAGCGGTCGATCCTTTGGTAGAAGGTGAAGAGGGAGATGCAGAGGAACTCTGGTGAGATCTTGCATTCATTATCTGAAGAATTCCCCAAAGCAGAGACCTTAAATAGCCAGAAAAGGAGGTTTGGCTACCTAGGAAGGAGGATTGGCTACCAAGAGAGGTAAGAGCCTATCAGAAGGAGCCTCTGACGTCACCTGCTGGCACTGGCCAGTCAGAGCAGTCCAGTGTGCCACAGCCACCTCTGTTTCCAAGATGGCAGAGGTCTGGGACACACTGGAGGAGCTCTGGGCACCTCCCCTGGGAGGTGCAGGTCAGGGGAGTGGTCACTCCCCTTTCCTTTGTCCAGTTTCGTGCCAGAGCAGGGCTGGGGGATCCCTAAACCAGTGTAGACTGGCTTATGCAGAGATGGGCACCATCTGTGCCCATCAAAGCATTTCCAGAGGCTGGGGGAGGCTACTCCTCCCCAGCCCTCACACCTATTTCCAAAGGGAGAGGGTGTAACACCCTCTCTCAGAGGAAACCCTTTGTTCTGCCTTCCTGGGCCAGGACTGCCTTGACCCCAGGGTGGCAGAAACCTGTCTGAGGGGTTGGCAGCAGCAGCAGCTGCAGTGCAAACCCTGAAAAGGCAGTTTGGCAGTACCCGGGTTCTGTGCTAGAGACCCGGGGATCATGGAATTGTCACCCCAGTGCCAATGGCATTGGGGTGACAATTCCATGATCTTAGACATGTTACATGGCCATGTTCGGAGTTACCATTGTGACGCTGTACATAGGTAGTGACCTATGTACAGTGCACGCGTGTAATGGTGTCCCCGCACTCACAAAGTCCGGGGAATTTGCCCTGAACGATGTGGGGGCACCTTGGCTAGTGCCAGGGTGCCCACACACTATGTAACTTTGCACCCAACCTTCACCAGGTGAAGGTTAGACATATAGGTGACTTATAAGTTACTAAAGTGCAGTGGTAAATGGCTGTGAAACACTGGCAGGCCTGTGTAAGAATTGTCAGAGCTCCCTATGGGTGGCAAAAGAAATGCCCCCAATACCCTGGGTACCTCAGTACCATATACTAGGGAATTATATGGGTGTACCAGTATGCCAACGTGAATTGGTAAATTTAGTCACTAGCCTGTTAGTGACAATTTGGAAAGCAGAGAGAGCATAACCACTGAGGTTCTGGTTAGCAGAGCCTCAGTGAGACAGTTAGGCATCACACAGGGAACGCATACATATAGGCCATAAACTTATGAGCACTGGGGTCCTGGCCTGCAGGATCCCAGTGACACATAACAACCACACTTACAACATAGGGTTTTCACTGTGAGCACTGGGCCCTGGCTAGCAGGATCCCAGTGAGACAGTGAAAACACCCTGACATATACTCACAAACAGGCCACAAGTGGGGGTAACAAGGCTAGAAAGAGGCTACTTTCTCACAGGGTGCACTATACTGTGTTCCAGGGTACAGCTGCATGAGCAATATGCCCAAGCCTGGGACATAGTAAGTGAATAGAGCAGCCATTTTAAATGCATGTGCTGGACGCTGGTCAGTATGAGTTTCACCGCTACA
Source organism: Pleurodeles waltl (assembly GCF_031143425.1). Classification (NCBI taxonomy): domain Eukaryota; kingdom Metazoa; phylum Chordata; class Amphibia; order Caudata; family Salamandridae; genus Pleurodeles; species Pleurodeles waltl. The sequence goes on from NC_090445.1 coordinate 379,971,550, forward strand.
TGATGGCCACTCTGAACCCTGAGAGGTTTGGTGTCAAACAACTCAGAATGATAAATCCAGTCTGATACCAGTATTGGATTTATTGCAAAATCTACCCAGGAGTCGCCATAGAAGTGAGCCCTGCAAAGCTAACTAACATTCGCATGATTTCTGGCTGGTCACAACCAGCCTGCCACCTTCAGACAAGATTCTAGAACCCTTGGGTGAAAGATCCTGCTTTCTGGGTCCCAGAACAAAGCCCTTCCTCGGTGGAGGTGTCACACCTCTCTTCTCAGGAATGTGCACTGCCCTGCTAGTGAGCTTCAAAGGGCTTAGCATTAGATTCGACTCCTCTGCCCCTTCACATTAAAAAATCTCATTAAGTCCAGGAGTTGCACTCTCATGGGAACATTAATCTGCTTTTACTACCACCCTCAAATCTGCACTTCATGATGAGCATGCCAATAGCCACCACCTAGATGTTACATCTAGCGAACTCTATCATCCCTCTGTACACCCAACTGGGAAGCTTCTGTCCTGGATTGTGGCTGGCATCAACAGTAAACTAGCTGACTCTGAATGGGGGGTTTATGTTGATGATTTTAATATTTGTATGTTTCAGGAAACATGGGTCATGCACAATGTGTACAGACAGGGGTACTGCTCTTTTATTAAACAAGCTTTGCAGCCCCTCTGCAGGCAGAGCAATAGGGGGATTATGTACCTGGGTAAAAATGACAGAGGTGGGTGAAGTAAAGGAGATACATGTAGATTCTCCTGACATTTTAGTTATAGCAATACAGCCAACCTTAGGCATCCCAGTTTTGTGTATAAACATCTACAATAGACCAGGCCCTTTCAACCAACGGTCTGCCACCATAAATCTTCTGAACACTATAATTCTAGATCTCCACACTAAATATTGCATTATAATTGCGGGCAATATTAACGCGCTAATTGAACTTAACTCTGCTTTTATTGAGGCTACACAGACTGAGGATGAAGCATGGAATATCCCTCCTCTTTTAACCCACCCGGTTTTATCTTCTGTCTGCAGTAGGGTTTTGCAGATAACAGACCTCATGATACTTCATAGCCTTCGTCTCGGCAATGGCCGCTTTCCATCTGATACCCCTGCTAGGCCAACTTTTTTTAGGGGATCATATAGTAGTATCCTGGATTATATATACCTAGATTTAAGGGTATGGCATTATATAACCGATGTGAAAGTGGGCCATTCGTATACCAGCGACCATGCGCCTCTTCAAATTGTATATGACAAAGTCTTTTTATCAGGAGCTGTGTCTTTCCCCGCTCTGGAATTTCCTGCCGTCTTGAAGCTATCTAGCAATAGGCGTACAGTGAGATGGGATTCTTTCCAGAGGTCTAACAAGTTACGGAACAAACTCCGTGTATTAGTCTCTAGACACCAGCTCTTTGACGACCACCTTCTACTAACTCCGTTGGAAGTCATGTTCTTCCATTCTGACCTTTTTGTCGCGCTCAAGGAGCTGTTTTTTAAATCTGTTAAGAATTCAAGCAACTCTTTTCTTCAATCTAGCAGTAAGTGGTTTGACAAGAGGTGCAGAAAGGCTAAAAGTACTCTGATCAAAGTGTTAAGATCTAAAGATAGGGAAGACATTGCTAAGGCAAGAAGAAATTATGGCCCTCATTCCAACCCTGGCGGTCTCTGACCGCCAGGGCGAAGGGCAGCGGAAGCACGGCCAACAGGCTGGCGGTGCTTCCTGGGCTATTCTGACCGCGGCGGTAAAGCCGCGGTCAGAAAAGGGGAACCGGCGGTTTCCCGCCGGTTTTCCCCTGGCCCAGGGAATCCTCAGCAGCGCCGCCATGGGGATTCCGACCCCCTTCCCGCCAGTCTGTTTCTGGCGGTTTTCACTGCCAGAACCAGGATGGCGGGAACAGGTGTCGTGGGGCCCCTGGGGGCCCCTGCACTGCCCATGCCACTGGGATGGGCAGTGCAGGGGCCCCCTAACAGGGCCCCACAAAGATTTTCGCAGACAGTGAAAATCGCGACGGGTGCCACTGCACCCGTCACACCCCTGCAACTCCGCCGGCTCCATTCGGAGCCGGCTTCCTCGTTGCAGGGGCTTTCCCGCTGGGCCAGCGGGCGCCCTTTTGGCGGTTGCCCGCCAGCCCAGCGGGAAAGTTGGAATGGCCGCCGCGGACTTTTGACCGCAGTGCGGTCATTCGGCGGTGACCGCATGGCGGGCGGCGACCGCCACCCGCCGCGGTCAGAATGACCGCCTATGTCTCCACATGTAAGATGTGTAAACTCAGGCATTAGGAGAGACTATGGGGTGAACTGGCAGAGGCTGCAAGGGCCCATGATTCTAAACGCTTTTGGTTTCTGGTTGCCCGCAGTGACCGAAACCAAACATTTAAGCCAGAGTGCCACATAGCCCCTGACATCTGCTCTCTCACTTTAAGGAGCTGTATGGCTCAAAACCTGACCTTGATGCCATCAGTTTTGGAGAGACGTCGTTACTCCGTTCAGCAGTGGTTCCTCTGCCTCCCCTCACATTAAAAGAAACTGAGTTGGCAATCATCGCTCAAAAAACAGGGAAAGCTCCTGGTCCTGATGGAATCCCCTCAGATTTGTATAAAGCAGACTTGAATAATTGGACCTTGTATGTAAATAGGATCTCAAATGCCGTTTTGACTAACAGGTCCTACCCTGACTCTTGGAAGGAGGCAATTATTGTGCCAATATTCAAGAAAGGGGAGAGAAGTCTACCAGGGAACTATAGACCCATCAGCCTATTAGATAATTTACAAAAAATATTTTGTTAACAGCTATTAAGTAGGCTGAAGAAATGGATAGTGAACAACCATGCACTAAGCCACCTCCAGTCAGGGCTCAGAGATATGGTCAGCACTATTGACCAGGTTTTTTGTTTTACTACTATAAAGTGGAAGACTGTTGATGTGGACTCAGGTAATCTTTTTGTGGCATTTGTAGACCTGAAATCCGCTTTTGACTTTGTCCCACGCCACAAACTGTGGGAAGTTATGAGTAAAGCAACGGTTCCCTGTTCCATGTTAAATATAATCAGAGATCTCTATTCTGGCAATCGTGCCAGAATTCGTTGGGGACCTGAAGGTGAACTGACTGCAGAGTTTCCCACAGATCGTGGCGTAAGACAGGGCTGCATACTTGCACCCACATTGTTTCTCTTATTTATTAACACATGTATTCCTTACCTTTTGGATTGCTCTAGTGATGCCCAAAAATGGGAGGGCAGAAGATTCTATGTTTTTTTATTTGCTGACGACACTCTGCTAATATCCCAACAGCCATAGACCTCTCAAACCTGCTTGCGAGGTTCATGGACTTCTGCGAAGATCACGGTCTGGAAATAAATTCATTAAAAACAAAATACATGGTGTTTGGAGACAAAAAGCATAAGATGAGAAGACCCGTTTGCTTGGAGGGTGTCACATTGGAAAGAGTGGGCACCTTTGACTCACACAAATGGCAAGCCCACCTTCAGAAATCAACAACATGTCTGAAACAAAGGGCGGGTGGTATTCTGAGATTTGCAGCTAGATCCCCCAGATTTGCTTTGACTCCTGCTCTTGAAATATACAAATCTCAAACCAGGGGGTGGCTTTATATGTGGCTGAGTTATGGGGCCACTGTAATCTGGAGGATTTGGTAAGGGTGGAAAACTTGTTTTTAAAGATGTTGTTAAGAGTTCCTCCAAGTACCCCTTCCTTGCCCATTAGAATGGACTTAAATCTTCTCCCAATTAACCAGATTGCCGCCCTAAGGGTTCTGTTGTTTTGGATCCGCTTATGGTCACTAGACGCTCTTATTCCATTCAGATGTGGGCTGACTAATTTGGTGGGCTCTAACTTTACTACCAGAATTAAGTGGTGGGCCTATGTTGAACGGTCTTTATCTCAACTTGGTTTGGGGTCTTATTGGAAGGATCCTTCCTCTTTTCCCAAAAACACCGCTTCTGGCTTAATGTCCAAACTGTGCAATTGGCTGAAGTCTCGCCCTTCTCTATGACTGATAGTTTTCTTCAAATCAAATGCCATTATGAGTTTGAGTTCTACATGGATGTAGTACTCTCTCCATTTGCACGTGCCCTTTACACTAGATTTAGAATAGGGTCTCTTCCTCTGCGCACCCTAACTTATAAATGGTCCAATATAAACAACAGGTCCAAGCAATGTCCTTTTTCAATGTCCTGCATATCGCAAATAGAGGGCACTCTTGATTATCCCTTTATGCAAACAATTGGGCTTTAGGAACTGCTTACCTGCTTTGAGAGTACTAACGTCTGACTCATCTGCACAAATTGCTGAGGTTGCATATTTCCTCCATATTTTATATTCATGGGGAAAAAATGTTCTTAGCTACTGTTTTATCCTGTCTTAAACTTCCTGTCTTAAACTTCCCTGATTTTAGAGTTTGATTCCAATTTTATTTATTTTTGTTCCTATTTTATTTCCTGGATTGTTTTGTACTGTACTTTATGGTATGTTTTTACCGAAATAAAGTGATGATGATGATGATGAACTGACCAGCCATTTTAAATGCATGTGCTGGACGCTGGTCAGTATGAGTTTCACAGCTACATGATGACCACTCTGAACCCTGAGTTGTTTGGTGTCAAACAACTCAGAATGATAAATCCAGTCTGATACCAGTATTGGATTTATTGCAAAATCTACCCAGGAGTCTCCATAGAAGTGACTCCTGCAAAGCTAACTAACATTTGCATGATTTCTGGCTGGTCACAACCAGCCTGCCACCTTCAGACAAGATTCTAGAACCCTTGGGTGAGAGATCCTGCTTTCTCGGTCCCAGAACAAAGCCCTTCCTCGGTGGAGGTATCACACCTCTCTCCTCAGGAATGTGCACTGCCCTGCTAGCGAGCTTCAAAGGGCTTACCGCCTGTGAAACTCGACTCCCAGGCCTGCTGCTAGCAGCAGATGTACTCCCCCGTTGCAAACACCCACTTTTGGTGGGAGCAATGGCAGGAAAATACACAAAGGACAGGAGGAGTGGTCAGCACCAGCTTGCACCACCCTAAGGTGTTGCATGTGAGGCGACCCCTCCATTTCATTTTCCTCCATCTTGTATGGTAGGAACATAGCCAATTAGGGATAGGGAAGTGAACTCTGCCCACAGGAAGTGGTCACTTAGTGGATGTAGCCGCCCTAAGGTAGATGACCCATTGGTCACTACTAGGTACTCCCCTAAATACCCACTAAATACAGTATTTAGTGGGCACCCATAGACCAGTGATTCAGTTTCCAAGGACACAAGAAGACCAGCCACAAAGAAGACCGAAGGCTTGAAAACTGAGGGCCTGCTGCACAAAGAAAAGGTGCCAACCCCTCTGGAACTGGGAGTGGCCCGACCTTCTCCAGTTGGTCCACTGGGCCCACCGACGATCTCAACGTACAACCAAGAGAAGACATTGGTAAACTATTGCCTGATTTTGTACGCATTTTTAAAGTGTTGCTCCATTGATTCCTATGGTGTGTCATTATGCACAGAACTGAGACATTTTCGAAAGTTCGAACTTTCATAACTTAAAAAGTACTTACCCAATTTTGATGATCTTAGTCTTAAGAATTTTTTTAAAATCTGAAGTATTTTTGTAAATTGGTCTCGAGTTATTCTTTTGAGTGTGTGTCTTTCTTTATTAGCACTGTGAGTACAACAAATGGTTTGCACTTCTCTATGATTAGTCTAACTGCTCGACCAAGCTACCATAAAAATCAGAGCATTAGGGGGTCTAGTTTTTATCTCTGTAAACCAACATATGGTTGCCCGGACCCTCTGCACAGTGTGCCTGGTTTTGCACACTACATAGAGGTCCAGCCCCCTGCATCTGGTGTCTCAGCCGTGGTATAAAGACTTTGCATTTGTCAGTGCTACTCTGTCAGTTCGTGAGCACATGAATAACTCTTCAAATTGTTCTTATCTTAATTGCATTTTTTCCAATTGGATACATTTTTACACATTTAAAAAAATAACCAGTAGGGTACTGGTTAGGTTCATATAATAATAGTTACAGTTTTAAAGCCCTTACTTTAGTTGGCATTACCCAAAAAGGGGTTCCAAATGTATAAAAAGGTCCCAGCTTTAGTAAAGTAAACATGTAAGATGCAGAGAGCCAGAGCCAGGAGCTCGACCTGGCCCCTTACCAGGCACATAGCTATGGCCAGTTAAGGAAACTCTTCAAGCTGTTCCAAATTCATACTGAAAAGCAAGCCAACACAGACAAGCCTAAGCTTCTGGTGGCCCAGTAAGAGAAAGATCAGCCCATAGATGGAGTAGATAATAAAGGTTCTGGGGGAGAAGAGGACCCTGGGGACAATGGGGATGAGGGTAGCTCCTCTAGCACCAGCACGAGAGCAACCACGGGGGAATACGTGACCTTTGCCAGGCTGACCAAAAGGCTGGCCCTGAAGGCTGAGCTTTTGGAAATTATAACAAAGAGAAAAGAGTTGGGCTTAGGACCCATCTCTGGTAACAGCATACAAGTTCTGAGAGAGAAAACTCTCAATCTCAAGCTCCCAAAAGGGACTGTCCCTCCCTTCTTTGAGGGGGAATGTATAGTCAAATGGTTTTCTGCCTTTGAAAGAGTCTGCAATGGGTGGGAAATTAGAAAGAAATGCTGGGGCACACTGTTATGGGAGTTATTCTCAGGAAAGTGCAGGAATAGACTCCTGACACTAAATGAGGCAAATTCTAAACCGATGACCTAATGAAGGGTACCCTGGTTGAAGGCTTTGGATTTACAACTGAAGAGTACTGCATAAAGTTCAGGGAGGCTCGAAAAACCCAGAGCCAAACTTGGGTAGAGTTTGTGGACTATTCAAAAAAATGCTGGGTGGTTGGTTAGCTGGTAACAAGGTACAAGATTATGATGGGCTGTATAACCTGTTCATGAAAGAGCATCTGCTGAATAATTGTTACAATGAGAGGCTACATCAATACCTTTTAGACCAATGTACACTTTCCCCTCAAGAGTTGGGGAGGAAGGCAGACAAAACAAGGGTGACCAAAACTACCACTGGTGGGGGACAACAAAAGAAAGAAGCCAAAAAGCCCCCCCAAGGAAAAGATGGGAGCCAAAACAAAAACAAAGAGTCTTCGCAAGGGCCCCAACAACCTGCACAGGAGGGTGGGCCTGAGAATCCTCACAGCCTAGGGGTGGGTACAAAGGTAGGAACTTTGATCCCAACAAGGCTTGGTGCCATGATTGCAGAAACAGAGGGCACTAAACTGGAGACTCTAGCTTTAAGGCTAAAAAGAATTTGTGTAGCCAACCTGCAGTAAATACAGTAACTAAACTCCAGATGCGATCAAAGCTCTGGCCTGACCATGTCAGTGACCCCACAGAGGCAACATTAGTCACTGAGAGAGGGATAGAATTATCCTGTACTGCCCAGCCAATATGCAAAAATACAGGCAGCACCCCTTGATTAATGTGGAGAAAGTTGAAGCCCTGAGGGACATAGGAGCTGGTGTAATCATATCAGCACTTGATCCACTCAAATCAGTTCCTGGTAGAGAGTCTTATCCAAAGTAGACAATGAGAGAAAGTTTCATTCCATGGCTATGGTAATCTTTTATTTCGGGGAAGTAGTAGGGCAGAAAGTAGTGGTTGTGTTCTCATCCATCCCAGTAAATTGCCTGCTTGGAAATGACCTGGACCGTTCCCCCTGGGATGAAGAACTGAAGACCCATGTAGCTATGATTGGGATGCCAGAATGGGCCTGTGTCAAGACTAGAGCACAGAGTAAACTTCAGAGGGAAAGAGGAGAGTTGGATCCTGAAACAGAGGACTAGCCTCCCAAGAGAAAGGGCAGGAAGACTGGGGAACCAGCTTCACAACATATCAAAAGCCTGAAACCCTCTTCCCAGGAAGAGGACCTGCCATTCCTCTTACTGCCAGAGCTCTTGGACCCAGGAAGACCCTCTAGGGAGGATCTATGCCAGGAGCAGAGAACCTGTCCCACTCTTGAAGGCCTGAGGCAGCAAGCTACACAGTAAAAAGAGGGTAGTGTCAGTGGTACCCACAGGGTTATTTGGAAGGATGGGCTCCTGTTCATCGAGGCAGAGACCTCAAGCCTGGTGCCCCAGGGAGGTGGTAGTATCTCAGAAGATCAGACAGTTTATCCTCACTCTAGCCCATCACATTCCCCTAGCTGGGCATTTGGGCCAAAATAAAACTTGCAGTAGCATTATAAAACCTTTATACTGGTTCGGAATGTCCCAAAAAGGGAAGGACTTTTGTCAGTCCGGCACTACCTGCCAAGCCATTGGCAAGGCAGGTGGACACTGAAAGTCCTCATTAATGCCTCTAACTGTGGTTGGGCTTCCCTTTGAATGGGTAGGGTTGATATTGTTGGCCCCCTTGATCATCAGACAGCATCAGGATATAGATACATTCTGGTGGTAGTGGATCATGCCACTAGATATCCTGAGGGTATACCCCTTAGGACCATCACTGCTTCTGCAGTAGCAAAATCCCTCCTGGGCATTTTTATAAGAATGGTATTACCTAAGGAGGTAGTATCAGACAGAGGTTCTAACTCCATGTCTACATGCTTAAAACACATGTGTAAGGAATGTGATGTGACTTATAAGTTCATAACCCCATACTACACACACTACGCAGCCAGTAACAGGTATCCTAGAAGTACAACACGGTGTATATTCTCAGGAGACTGCTCTCCTTGCAAAGCTAACCTTCTCTTTTATACAAAATATTATGCTTTAGGCAAACATTCCTTATTTTACAGTTGACCATTCACATATTTTCACTACAAAGAAATAGCAGGGTTATGATGACAAGCCATATTTCAGTTTGTCCAGCCCTCAATCAATTACCCGGCAGGGCTCAGTACTTTCATCAGATATCGATGGACCCCCAATATAAACAGGCACCTCCTCCTTGTAAAGCAAGTCATAAAGAAAGAAACAGGGACAGGTGCGTGTAAGATTAGGCATGGTTTGTGTGTGATGAAAGGTTTTATGATGTGTTGTGCCTTGATACTAATCTCATTCGGCCACTGGGAAAGAAACTGGCCGAACAGGTTTGGCTTCAGGCAGTGGAGTCAGCTTGCCCAGGTCACAGAGGAGTCAGCAAAGATGTACGTGTCCTTCAGACTCGTTTTCGGCATTAGTCATTGGCCTATGTGAGGGCAATCACAAAATGGCTGTCGTTTAAATGGAACCTCAGAGTTTCAGGACGGAAACTCTGATATTCGGGTGATTTTGTCACCTGAATATGAATACAATGCTTGTGCATACTATTCTAATCATTCTCGGTCTGCTGATACCAAAATCGTTGTGATTCGACGATGTTTATAACATGGGTCCAGAATTTTCAGTACCACAGACCCTCCTTTTGCCCTTACATAGGCAATAACCCATACTCACGCTAATCTGAGTCCAGGTCTATATTCATAAAGTCGTTGAGATGTTGCTGTAGCATCATCCTATTACTTAGCTCGTCTTTTGATACAGGTTTCCTTACACACGATGTAGCACAGAGGCCACATATTGCAGGAGCACACTGTACACACAAACAGGACAGGAAAAGAATGGCTAAGATCATCACAATGACTCCAGAGTCTTCCATCCCCAGGCGGATATCAGCTCCCAGAACCACCCCATCAATGACCAATCTCCTTTATCCACGTGAATAGATTCGGAGATCTTATGCAGTTTGGAAATGGCCTGGTAGACTGTCGGAGCGTTATCTGGGATGAAAACACAACAACTTGATTGGATCACTTTACATATCCCACCTCGGTCTGCAAGTATGACGTCTAATGCGACCCTGTTCTGAAGAGTCATAAGGCGATCCGACTGGAGCTCAGCAGTCAAATTACTAAGGGCACCAGCGGTTTCAACTACCGTGGATTCAACCACCCTTGTCAATTGCCTTATGTTCCTGCTGTTAACCATAGGACCCCAAAACGGCAGAAAACCCTTTACGAAATCTCCAAATTCTTGTCCTGTAGTATCTTCTTTACTTATGACACCTCTAACTATCCTTGTCTTATGGTAATCTGCCGCGGCCGTGTAGGTGGGAGGTAACAGGAACGAAACAAAACATGTGCCTGAGAAGTCAGGGGGCAACCATGTATAGGCTCTATTATGGCAGATGAAATAGGTACCCTTAGCTGCTAATAACGAAGGAGAAGTCTGAGACGCAAAAACATATGTTTCAGTGCAGATACTTTTCCCTAACTGAGCTCTGGGATTCTTGCCATTACCTTGCAGACATAGGTGACCCTGATGGGGTACAATCCAAATCGGGGAGGATCTCTTTGCTCGTGGTTCCCACTCAGAGTAACTCCATATCCTGTGATGTTCCATCCAATATATGCTAGTGTCTCATCTCTCGGGATAGTCTCATAGGAAATATCTTCCCTAATCATATCTACTATACCCTTAGCTAGAGCACTATTCTTAGGATTATCTTTCACAGAACGTAGGGGGTTGGCTTCATATGCGTATATGAACACCGTTCTATATGCCCACAAAGAACCATTATGGCTGAAAGGCAGGACCAGATAAGGGATACCTTTATCAGTAGTATGAGGCATAAGACCACACACCCAACAGTTAGTTGTGTTCACTACTAATTGGTGTTGGTGTAGAAGCTGAATGAATGAATTGTTGACAAATTCTAATCTTCTGGCAGACTCGTGTTCAGGCAGGGGGTGACAGAATGCGAGGAAACAGTAGAAGGAGGTATGGGCTGTGTAATGGGTGCAAATGTCACTTGAAAAGAGAATAAAACATATCCTATTAAAAACGTCATTACACTGAGCAACATGAAAATACATAATATCAAAAATCGTTTCTTTGTCATTATTATAGACATTCTGGCTTTAAAATCCATCTGTTTGGCAGGTCTCTCATTCTTGAAAAACTCCATCCTCTCTAATTGCTGCTCGCGGTGGTAGGGTGTTCTATGCTAGGGAATGCTTCTGTCAGTCCAGGGCAACTCCCTTAGACTGACCAGAACTGTCGACCTAACGTCTTCAGCTGCACTCCAAAGACTTGGGCAACCACGACCCTACAGCTGAACCCGGATGGCGGTTCGAAAAGAAGAAAAAAAACAAAAATAAGAAAGTTTCTCAGATGAGAGAGGCGCACTTTAAAAAAAAAATAGCAAAGGAACGGGAAAAAATTATTTGTCCTTAGTTCTTGGTCTCAAATTATAACGGCTTTTTCCAGGTACTGTCTGGTTCTGGAACAAGAGTTCAGGCTCTGTAGTGTTCAATCGAATTGACGGTGGCACAGCTTCTTGCAAATTATTGTCACTTTCTCATTCAGAAATTGTTCCTTTTACACGTGCATCGCTAAATGGCAAAAAACGAGGCACAGTCTCAGTCTCAGAGTCAGCGATCCCCTCCTGGACCCACCGGTCGTACGGAAGAGGAAAAGGGACCCTCTTGCAGTGTACGCCGTGGATCCAGTTCTTTTTCCCTTCCACTCGAACAGCTGATCTTGTTGAGAGAAGGACGAGGTGGGGGCCGGTCCAACGGGGCTGGTCATTCTTTGTCCGCTGGAAGTTCTTGACCAGCACCCATGATCCAGGATCGATAAGATGTCCTGGAGCTTCAGAGACCTGAGGCAGAGTATTGTGAACCTGTTGGTGTAGAACACGCAATTTAGCCGTCAATTCATACAAATAATCAAGCAGTACAGGGTGTTTGATCTCACTGAATTTTGTTGGTCTTGGCACTCCCCATATGTTGGCCGGGTGGCCGAACACAATTTCATAGGGACTAAGTCCCACTCGCGAATGCACAGTCATTCTTGTTGATAGGAGTGCTAAAGGCAGAGCGTCAGGCCATTTAAGACCAGAGCTCGCTTGTATCTTTGCCAACTTCAGTTTTAGCGTGCCACTATAGCACTCTACTAGTCCAGCTGATTGGGGGTGATTTGCAGCGTGGAATTTTTGCTGGATACCTAGCCCCTCACATACTTTTTTCATCACTCGACCCACAAATTCACTCCCATTATCACTCCAGACCAGTCTCGGCATTTCAAACCTAGGGAAGAATTCTTTGGCAAGGGCTTTAGCTGTGGATAAAGCAGTGTTGTCTTTTAAGGGATATGCTTCTACCCATCTTGAAAAGGCACAAACAACAACGAGTACGTATTTCAGATTGTTGCACCTTTCCATGTGGATGAAATCTAGCTGCAAACCTCGAACGGATACGTTGGAGGCGCAAAATGACCAGCTGGAGTTGGGGTTCCCCTACCAGGATTGTGTTTCAGACACACCATGCAATTCTTGACCACATTCTCTGCACATTTAGGAATTCCAGCATTTTGCCATACTGGAGCTAACAACTTACAAATCCCTTTCACACTGATATGGGCCATTCCATGAGCCATTGTCACCACTGCAAGCACATACGCATCGGGTAACAACCATCGCTGATGTTCTGACAAGTCAACCCAACAACCATTTTCATCCAATTTACCCGTACTTTCTTTCCACACATTCAACTCTTTCTCTGAAGCTTCAGCTTGAAGAGACTTCACACCCTCTATCGTATCTTCACACATTCCAACGTCACCAACCCATCTTGCGGGGCCTGCAACATACATTCGATTCATCACATCTTTTGCTGTTTCTTTTGCGATTTCGTCAGCAAATGCATTGCCACGACCGACATCATCAGTAACCTTCTTGTGTGCACTGCATTTCACAATCGCAACTTGTAATGGCAAGGTCAGTGACTCAAGAAGCTCATTCACCAACTGACCATGCTGAATTTTAGTTCCATGCGAAGTCAGGAACCCACGTTCTTTCCACAATCGTCCAAAACTATGGGCCACACCAAACGCATACTGGCTGTCGGTATATATGGTCACTTTCATTCCTTTCGATAATGCACACGCTCTCGTAAGTGCAATCAGCTCTGCTGCTTGAGCTGAATTATGTGGTATACGTGCAGCTTCAACAATCGTATGCAAAGTTGTGACAGCATATGCTGCAGTCGTATCACCATTCGGAAGCTTGAAGCATGAACCATCCACCCATAAGGTACCATCACACTTTACAAGAGGAGTGTCTTTAAGATCTATTCTCCCTTTCGTTTCTTCTTCTGTCCTAAGAAAACAATCATGTTGTTCAACATCATCTGTTTCTACTGAAATCGGCAATAACGTGGCTGGATTCAACGTATTGCACCTCTTTATGTGCACATGACTCGCTAACAGTGTCAACTCGTAACCTGACAATCGAGCACTAGTTAAATGCTGTGTCTTGGTCCTGTTTAACAACGTGTCCACTGCATGTGGAACCATCACAATCAACATATTATTCATCACTAACCCAGCAGACTGTCGAATAGAAAAAGCTGCTGACGCTGTGGCTCTCAAGCAACTCGGCAATGCTTTAGCTACCGGATCCAAAGTCGACGAAAAATATGCGCATGGGCGCTGCTTGTCTCCAAAAGACTGTGTCAGCACTGACAATGCACAACTCTCTCTCTCATGGACATACAGTGTAAAGGGCTTACTGTAGTCTGGGGTACCCAACACAGGAGCCGAACACAATGCATTACGCAATTCGGAAAAACTTTTCTGACAATCTTCAGACCACGGAACGGGATTCGGTGTATCTTTATAGGTCAATGCTACCAAAGGTTTGACCAGCAAAGAAAAATTCGGTATCCATTGTCTGCAGTATGATGTAATGCCCAAGAAAGCACGTACTTCTCTCTGTGTCCTTGGCAATTGCCTGAATTCTTTCTGAGGTCAGTTTCCTTCCCTCCTTCGATAAGAGATGACCTAAGTAGGTCACTTCTTGTCGACAATATTGCAGTTTTGAAAGGGACACTTTGTGATGTAAATCAGACAAATGACGCAACAACAGCAAGGTGGCTTCTTTACAAATCTCTTCAGTATCTGTAGCGACTAGCAAATCATCAATGTACTGAATAAGGGTAGCGCCGTCAGGTAAAACAATTGCATCAAGCTGTGTTTTTAAAGCCTGACTATATATTGATGGACTTTCACAGTAGCCTTGAGGAGCGAGTTTGAAGCGGAAACTTCGGCCTCCTAAACTGAAGCCAAAAATATTCCTGCTCTCCTCGGCAATCGGGATGCTGAAGAAAGCATTCTTTAAGTCAATCACCGAGAACCAGGTGGCGGAAGCTGGAATCATAGTTAATATGGCAGTGATATCAGGAACAACTGGAAACTGTGGCACAACTATTTTATTTACCTCTCTAAGATCAATCACGAACCTGTAAACAGGTGGCTTAGAGGGGTCAGTACGTTTGAAAACAGGCAGAACAGGACTATTACAAACGTTGCCTCTTGTCTCTTCAATTACATCTTTTTCAATTAAATCATAAATGATCGCTAGCAACGCCTTTTCACCTTCACTAGAGATCTTGTATTGTTGAATGCGTGGTAATTTAACATTGGCTTTCAATGTCACAACATAAGGCGGTATTTCCAAAAGACCCACATCATTAGGACCAGTAGCCCAAATGATATCAGGAAGAAACGACAATTCGGTCGGAAGTTTATCCTTCGACAAATACATTGGAGAGACCATTTTCCTACCCAGTGTAAGTTGTACTCCCGAAGAAGAACAATATAATGTCGCATACAATCTTTTCAACAAATCCAATCCTAACAGGTTTTCACCACAACCTGTCGTCAGAATAAGGGGTGCTTCCAATTCACAAGGTCCAACAGAAAGGGACATAGGACTAGAAATCGGGTTCCTAACCGGGGCGCCAGAAAAACCTACTGAAACATTCATCTCGCCAGACAAAGGTGCGCCAGGGAGTTTTGAGTGCATAATAGAACTCTTTTTAGCACCAGTATCCAACAGAAAAGGCTCCGACACACCTGATGTAATCACCTTAACATAAGGTCCATTCTGATCTACTGGAATTAAAAAAACTCCCTCTCTCCGTCTATGGCTGTCCTAGCAATTATTACCTTCCAGGTTCTCATCTTCTGTATAGTAGTCGTCAGCATAGTACTGAGCCGTCCTACCAGACGCGTTATGTTGCTGGTCAAAGCTATTCATTGAATTTTGAGACGGAAAGGAACGCGTGTTCTTGGGGAAACTTCCACGTCCTCTACCTCTAGGAGCTTGTTGAACACCTCGACCTCTTGCGGCAGAAGCATCATTCGTACGCTGTAACAAAATAGGACAACTATACTTGAAATGACCCTCTTCTTTACAATATGAACACTGATTGGGACCTACAGGAACACGTGGTTGAGAAAACTCGAACCTTTGCGAGTTTCTCTGGAACTGTTGAGGTTGCTGATAGTTACTCTGACCACCACGTGGCGGATACGCCTGTTGTAAAAGAACCTTCGTCTTTAATTCTTTAGTTTTCTTGTCTGCTCTATCCTTCTCATCTTTATCCCAATTTTCGTAGTACTGTGCAGTAGCCAATATTTGTGCTGAAGAGGAAACGGCCCAAGAACTCTCTGAATCCTTCAATTTCTTACACAGCTCTGCAAGCAAATTGTGCACAAATTTGTCGACGAACAACCGTTGACCACCTTCTGTACTCATATCTTGACCACTGTGGTCGATAAACCTTTCCTCAAACCTGGTGAAGAAATCAGACACTGTTTCATCTTTCTTCTGCTTACACGCAGACAGTTTATCCCAATTCACACGCATCGCAGGCATTAAAGTCTTCATGTAAGTAATGATCCTAGCAGGCAGTTCTGCTACCAAAGGCTCAGGCTTGGCACCACCAACTTGTCTATCATTTGCAGCACTAATATTAGCCCATGAGTCACCTAACTCTTGTGCATGATCTGTATGGCGAATCAATCCCCACAAAGGCTGTGGAACAACATTCCCAAATAACATGTCTATGTCGGCTAAATTCATAATGCATGAGTCTGCAGTCTGTGATAATTCCTTATAATACCCTGCAGGGTTTTTACGGGGATCAGGCAAAGTCTGCTTAAGGGCTAAAACTTCAGCTCGCTTCCACGGAACATGTACCCAAACACGCTGAAAATGAGCTGGGACAGCATCAATTTGATTAGCAACATCAGCCTCAACGGCGTCCTTCCATACCGGAGGGACTTCTCTCATTGGGTACTGTCGCACCTTTTTTTTAACAGAGGAGTCATGTTCGAACAATGACTAAGAAGGATCCTTATTCCTAAAGGACAACAACGTCGCAACTGCTTTCTCAACATCGGAACCCACAATCGTGCCCTTTGCAAACTCAAACCGTACACGGCACAAATCAGGCGGATTTGTTTCCAAATCATTATCCTCCAATTCCTCACAAAGGAAAGCACACATTTTCTCAAAAACTTATCTTTGTTTCGGTGCTTCCCATTGACAGAAGACATCCATAACAGACTCTACATCTTGAAGGGTAAACAACCCATTTACGCGCCATACGGTCAAACATTTCTCTCTCGAGAGAATTAGGCAGTTGAATACGCGACTGCTTACGCTCCGAATCTGGGGTCACACCAGACGACCCAAAGAGAGGAAATATAAGGCTGGCAACAGTATCTGTCATTTTCTGTCGGACAGAAGGAGAAGTTGATGAAAGAACAGGAGGAAAAACAGAGGGAGGCAAGGCAGACGCAGAGGCAGACTCAGAGGCAGTATCAGGAAGAACACCAGAAGAGGCAGTCGATGTAGTACATAAAGTTGTAGGAGGTACAGATGGAGCAGGTAGCGAAGTCGGCGGCCCTTGAAGGGGCTGCGCCATAGTAGTAGGAGCCAACTGAAAAGGAGCTGGCGGCTGTGGAAGAACCTGAGGCACAATAACCGGAGGTTGCACAGCTAAAGGTTGCAGAGGTGCTGTAGCATTCTGCGCATAAGGGGGTGGCGACCTCAACAAGTGTGACATTAAAGGATCTTTCTCAAGTTCTTTTGCTGCTTCTTGCTGAAGAAGCGGAAAAACTGGATAACATTTATCGGTCACCATTTTACGTTGCCTGTGCAACTGCTCATTTATCTGTTCTTTTTCATCATCTTTAAACTGTATGGCAGCTTGCATTATCGAGATACCCTCTTCCCTCTTATTTCTCTTTGCTAATTTAATTTCCTTCTGTTTGGCTTCCTTACGCCATAGGCAGAAAGAGTCAAACATCACCGGCCGGGCTTTCTTCTTAAAAAGTTTAACCTCCAGATTATCCAGAATCTCTGTGTCAAAACTACCATATTGGGGCCATTTTAAAACACCATCTTTCCTGGTGTATCGGATCCATACTTCATTATATATGATGGGGCCTATGCCATGTTTCACATATAGTTCATAGGTTGGAGTTCCAATCGGAGAACCGGACACGAGTCCTCCAATCGGGAATCCCTATTATAACCAAGACAAAACAAATTTCCATGTCTGCTAAGACCAGGCATCTTCGCTCTCCAGTCTAGCTTCAAACTTCAAAGGATTATTGAATATAATAGTCTCGTGAATACACAAGTCCCTCGGCTTTGGTACTTGCAAGTTCCAAATCAAAGATCCCAAGGGGATACCAAACTAAGAACCAAACTAAGGACTGGGAGACGCTCCACTTATACTTAACTGAGGTATCGATGACATCACCAGAAGACTCGTTTATCGTTTCGCTCTACCAAATCATCAAGGGTCCAAAACAGGGCGATAGTCAGGGCAGCAGTCCTTCGTAGCCGTCGGAAAGCGGGGAACCTCGCAGCAAAGACTTTCGGACCACGTCGACATACAGGGGTCGATGAAGTGGCGGCCTCCCTCCAGAATTTTCACAAGAAGCTCCTCACGAACCTCTGGCTTGGACCGGTACCGCTGAAATCGCCCCACGTTGGGCGCCAACTGAAGTACTGGGTTTTTCAGAACCTAGTGGTGCCAGGGAACACACCCTAAGACTTCGAGTCCTTCCTGTTTCAGACTACAGAAACACAGAGTCTTCTTGGTGAAGTCAAAGATCTTGTTTATTGGCTGCAGCCAGTAACAGGTATCCTAGAAGTACAACACAGTGTATATTCTCAGGAGACTGCTCTCCTTGCAAAGCTAACCTTCTCTTTTATACAAAATATTATGCTTTAGGCAAACATTCCTTATCTTACAGTTGACCATTCACATATTTTCACTACAAAGAAATAGCAGGGTTATGATGACAAGCCATATTTCAGTTTGTCCAGCCCTCAATCAATTACCCGGCAAGGCTCAGTACTTTCATCAGATATCGACGGACCCCCAATATAAACAGGCACCTCCTCCTTGTAAAGCAAGTCATAAAGAAAGAAACAGGGACAGGTGCGTGTAAGATTAGGCATGGTTTGTGTGTGATGAAAGGTTTTATGATGTGTTGTGCCTTGATACTAATCTCATTCGGCCACTGGGAAAGAAACTGGCCGAACAGGTTTGGCTTCAGGCAGTGGAGTCAGCTTGCCCAGGTCACAGAGGAGTCAGCAAAGATGTACGTGTCCTTCAGACTCGTTTTCGGCATTAGTCATTGGCCTATGTGAGGGCAATCACAAAATGGCTGTCGTTTAAATGGAACCTCAGAGTTTCAGGACGGAAACTCTGATATTCGAGTGATTTCGTCACCTGAATATGAATACAATGCTTGTGCATACTATTCTAATCATTCTCGGTCTGCTGATACCAAAATCGTTGTGATACGACGATGTTTATAACACGGGTCCAGAATTTTCAGTACCACAGGTTGGTTGAAAGGTTTAAGAAGACTCTAAAAGGCATGATTGGAGGACTCCCAGAAAAAATGCCTTTCTTCCATGCTTGCTTTTTGCCTACAGGGAAGAGCTACAAAACGGAGTAGAAGTCTCTCCATTGGAACTTTTGTTTGGGCATCCTGTTAGGGTACCATTAAGTCTTGTGAATGAAGGCTGGGAGGGGCCTCTCAAAGAGTCAAAACAAGACATAGTGGACTATGTACTTGGCCTACATTCTAGGATGGCAGAGTACACGGAAAAAAACAGCCAAAATCTTCAGGTCAGCCAAGAACTGCAAAAGCTCTGGCATGACCAAAAAGCTGCTATGGTGGGGTTCCGACCAGGGCAGAACGTTTAGAAAGGGCTCTCCAAAACAAATGGTCTGGGTCCTAACCATACTTAAAAAGAAAAGGGAGGTGACTTATTTAGTTGACCTGGGCAGTTGCAAAAACCCCAAAAGAATTATGTATGTCAACCGCCTAAAAACCTATTATGACAGAGCTGATGTGACCATGCTTATGGTTCCAGCAACCTACAAGATGATTCTGTGGATGGAGTGATCTTATCAGACTCCTTCTCAGAACAACAGCTGGCAGATTACAGGCAAGTTCTCAACCAGTATACTGAGTTATTCTCCCTGAAACCTGGGAAGACTGATTGGTGTACACATGATGAGAACACTATTGACAGGTTGCCTGTCAAAAACAAAGTTTACAGACAGACCGCATCAGAAAGAGCATACAAGATGAAGTAAAAAAAGATGTCGGATTTGGGTGTCATCGAACCCTCAGAGAGTTCCTGCGCTGGCCCAGTAGTTTTAGTCACCAAGCCCCACTCTAAAGGAGAGAAAAATTATATGAGGTTTGTGTGGATTACAGGGGCCTCAATTCTGTGACAAATACTGATGCACACCCAGTCCCAAGAGCTGTTGAGCTCATAGACAGACTATGGGCAGCCACGTCCTTTTGATTTAATCTAAGGTTACTGGCAGATTGGCCTGCCCCAGCAGCAAAAGAGAGGTCAGCATTCTCTACTCCTAGTGGGCATTATCTGTTCACTGTTATGCTCTTTGGACCTGCCACCTTCCAGAGGTTGGTGAACCTAGTCATTCCTGGGCTGGAATCATTTAGTGCAGGTTACTTAGATAACATATCTGTCTATAGCTCCACCTGGCAGGATCACCTGATCCACCTAGGGAAGGTTTTGGAGGCTCTGCAGGTGGCAGGCCTCACTATCAAAGCCAGTAAGTGCCATATAGGGCAGGGTAACGTTGTTTACATGGGCCATCTGGTTGGTGGATGCCAAGTACAACCCCTCCAACCCAAGGTTCGGACCATTGTGGTTTGGGAAGTTCCCACAACCCAGACTCAGGTCAAGGCATTTCTTCGCTTCACTGGATATTACAGGAGATTTTTGACGGATAATGGTACCATAGTTGCCCCACTCACAGAGGCAACCTCCAAGAAACTTCCCAAAAAGGTTAACTGGACAGTGAGTTGTCAAAATGCCTTTGACTCTCTGAAGAATACTATGTGCTCTTCCCAGTCCTTCAAGCTCCAGACCACTCCAGGCAGTTTATTGTCCAAACAGATGCCTCCGAATTGGGGATAGGAGTGGTCCTAGCCCAGAAAAATGATGAAGGACATGACCAGACTGTTGCTTTTATAAGCAGAAGACTAATCCCTAGGGAACAAAAATGGAGTGCCATAGAGAGGAAAGCCTTGGCTGTGGTGTGTGCCATGAAAAAGCTGAGGCCAAACCTGTTTGGCTGTCACTTCATAGTTTAGACTGGCCACAGGCCTCTCAGATGGCTACAACACATGAAAGGTGAAAATCCCACACTGCTCAGCTGGTCTCTATCCCTACAGGGAATTGACTTTCAAGTCGAACACAGACCTGGGACTGTCCATGCCAATTCAGATGGCCTTTCCAGGTTCTTTCAATTGGATGATGAAGACTCACTACAGAAAGAGAAGTCTCATCCTCTTTCATTGGCGGGGGGTAGTGTGTGTAGGAAAGTACCATCTTGCCTGGCATGTTACCCCCACTTTTACTTATGTGTCAGTTTGTTTTTGCCTGTCTCAGTAGGATCCTGCTAGCCAGGACCCCAGTGCTCAACGTCTGTGGTCTGAATGTGTTCCCTGTCTGGTGCCTAACTGTATCACTGAGGCTATGCTAACCAGAACCTCAGTGCTTATGCTCTCTCTGTCTTTAAAATTGTCAATGCAGGCTAGTGACCATTTTACCAATTCTGATTGGCACACTGGAGCACCCTTATAATTCCCTAGTATATGGTACCTAGGTACCCAGGGTATTGGGGTTCCAGGAGATCCCTTTGGGCTGCAGCATTTCTTTTGCCACCCATATGGAGCTCAGACAATTCTTACACAGGACTGCCACTGCAGCCTGAGTGAAATAACGTCCACGTTATTTCAAAGCCATTTTACACTGCACTTAAGTAACTTATAAGACACCTATAAGTCTAACCCTCACTTAGTGAAGGTTAGGTGCAAAGTTACTAACTAGCCAAGGTGCCCCCACATTGTTCAGGGCAATTTCCCCAGACTTTGTGAGTGCAGGGACACCATTACACGTGTGCACTACATATAGGTCAATACCTATATGTAGCTTCACAATGGTAACTCCAAATATTTCCATGTAACATGTCTAAGATCATGGAATTGTCCTCCATGCCAAATCTGGTATTGGGGTGCCAATCCTATGCATCCCTGGGGCTCCAGCATGGACCCCGGGCACTGCCAAACTAGCTCTCTGGGGTTTTCACTGTAGCTACCACTGCTGCCAACTCTCAGACAGATTTCTGCCCTCCTGGGGTCTGGGCAGCCCAGTCCCAGCAATGCAGAACAAAGAATTTCCTCTGAGAGAGGGGTGTTACACCCTCTCCCTTTGGAAATAGGTGTTAAGGGCTGGCTGCAAATGCTTTGAAGGGCACAGATGATGCCCTCCTTGCATAAGCCAGTCTACACCGGTTCAGGGATCCCCAGCCCCTGCTCTGGCACGAAACTGGACAAAGGAAATGGGAGTGACCACTCCCCTGTCCATCATCACCCCGGGGGTGGTGCCCAGAGCTTCTCCAGTGTGTCCCAGACCTCTGCCATCTTGAATGCAGAGGTGTGAGGGCACAATGGAGGCCTCTGAGTGGCCAGTGCCAGCAGGTGATGTCAGAGACCCCTCCTGATAGGTGCTTACCTGGTTAGGTGGCCAATCCTCCGCTGAGGGCTATTTAGGGTCTCTCCTGTGGGTTTCACTTCAGATAACGAATGCGAGAGCTCACCAGAGTTCCTCTGCATCTCTCACTTCAACTTCTGCCAAGGATCGATCACTGACTGCTCCATGACACCTGCAAAACCACAACAAAGTAGCAAGACGACTACCAGCAAACATTGTAGCGCCTAATCAAGTCTGCTTTCTCGACTTTTTCCTGGTGGTGCATGCTCTGAGGGCCGTCTGCCTTCACCCTGCACTGGAAGCCAAGGAGAAATCTCCTGTGGGTCGACGGAATCTTCCCCCTGTTAACTCAGGCACCAAACGTCTGCTTCACCAGTCTTCTGGGTCCCCTCTCATCTCAATGAGAGTGGTCCCTGGAACACAGGAGCTGGATCCAAGTGACCCAGACAGTCCAGTGGTCCTTCTGGCTGTCAGATAGACCAGATCCTCGGGGTCGGCGCACGTTCCCAACATGTCCACCACAGGACAGCTCCAAAACTCTGATAAAAATATCACAGAGCCTAAGAGAGTCCAAGTGGGGAAAAGGGGATTAGGAAGGGAACAGCTGGGAAGGAGACCTGTAGGAAGCAAAAAGGTTAAACAACACAGTATCAAGATATAATCACATTGAGGTTCATAAAAACTTTCTGTTGAATCTAGGGTTCAATGATACTCGGAAAATTAAATAACACTCTGTTGAGTCTAGAGTTCAATGATACTCGGAACATGAAATAACCCTCTGTTGAATCTAGAGTTCAATGATACTCGGAACATGAAATAACACTCTGTTGAATCTAGAGTTCAATGATACTCAGAACATGAAGTACCACTCTGTTGAATCTAGAGTTCAGTGGTACTCGGAACATGAAATAACACTCTGTTGAATCTAGAGTTCAGTGGTACTCAGAACATGAAATAACACTTTGACTTAAAAAAACATGAATGGCCTAGCACTAGACTCTAACTAGGCCTCATGAAATCTAGGTACCTGGAAAGGAATCAAGAATGGTTAATACAATGTTTCATAGGGACTTTTCATGAGTTGTTACATACTGTCTAGGAATACAAGAACCTTCTAGAACAATGTCCCAGAACAAACGCTGCCTCATTACATGAGGACAAAAAAAAGGCAATCCAAACATTCCCTGGAAAACAACAGGAATTGTACTAAGGACTTAACATGCACATAGAATGTAACATCTTGAATTTAACACCTCTGCAGAAAATTCAAGGGCCCTGGATAATTGTGTGCACTTCAGGAAACGCTACACATCAAAGTTTTGATTACCATGAAATGATCGCGCACATTGTATGCGATCTGAACATCAAGATTTAAAAGCGGGAAATGAATTGCGCATCTTGCCGATTCGAATGTCACCATGCAAATGCCAAGAAATGGTTGCGCACAATGAATATCAAAGTTTTAATGCAAGGAATGAATCGCGTGTCTTGCCGATTCCAAATCCACCATGCAAATGGCAGGTAATGGTTGCGCACAATGAATATCAAAGTTTTAATGCAAGGAATGAATCACGCGTCTTGCCGATTCGAATGCCACCATGTAAATGCCAAGAAATGGTTGCGCACAATGAATATCAAGAGTTAAATGCACGGAACGAATCATGCATCTTGCAGATTCGAATGGCAGCATGTAAATGTCAGGAAACGGTTGCGCACAATGAGTATGAAGAGTTAAATGCAAGGAAATGAATTGCGTGCCTTGCCGATTTGAACATCAGCATGTAAATGCCAGAAACCACGAGCACATTCACACGCACAAGGAAAAATCTTCCAACATGAAAACTAGGCCCAAAAACTCGGATGCCTTGAAAACGGGATTGGGGGCCCAGCCCGACCTCCGTCTTACTGCCCTGATCAAGGATCACCAATACAATGAAGGGCAAAGGCCTGGAAGATCAAGGTAGGCCTCTGGAACAGGACCTCATGAAATTGCTGCTGCTCTGCACCGGGACCTCTGAATAGTGAGCACGTGGAGCTGGGCTGGGTCCCTTATATAGAGTCTGGCCCAGCCCACAAACCACACCCAGTCATGCTGTAGAGAAAGCATCTAAAAGGCCCTGGAAAGGGAAGACACCCGGGCACACTCTGAAAGCCTGCAGCAATACATTGAAAATGAACAGTTTTTACAAGCACTTTGAAAATAAGTCTTCAGGATTAAACTCTGCAATGCAAAAGGTTAAACAACAGAATATCAACATAATGCATGAATTACGTTATCTCATAAGTGCTGGGTTTTTGCATTCCAGTCGCCCGTAGAGCGCGCACTGCCCTGATGTTGACACTGTCCAAATTTGGTGGAGGTAAGTCCTTGCCTCCCCATGCTAGACAGTAATCCTGTGTACTGCGTGAACTGCAGTTGATGGGCTTCTGTGCACTTTTGCAAGGAATCCCTCGTGCACAGCATAGCCCAGGTCCCCAGCACTCCGTCCTGCATTGCTGAACTCGCTGAGTTGACCACCGACTTCGTGGGACCCTCCTTTGTAGTGTTGAGACGACCACCATGCTCAGATTTCTTGAACGCCTGTTCAAGTGCTTCTGCGGGTGCTGCCTGCCTCTGCATGGGCTCTCTGTGCTGCTGAGCACCTCCTGTCTCCTCCTCCAAGGGGCGACCTCCTGGTCCTTCCTGGGCCCGGGCAGTACCTATTTTCTTCAACCGCGACCATTGCTGCTAGTAAGGCTTGTTTGCGGTCTCTCTGCGTGGAAACAACTCTGCATCCTCCAGCACACCGTGGGACATTTTCTGTGCAAAGGAGAAGTTCCTGGCATTTTCCATTGTTGCAGAATCTTCAGCTTCTTCCACCCAGAGGCAGCCATTTTGCACCTTCATCCGGGGTTTAGTGGGCTCCTGACCCCCCCCCCCCCTGGACACTTTTGTGACTCTTGGACTTGGTCCCCTTCCTTTACAGGTCCTCAGGTCCAGGAATCCATCTTCAGTGCTTTGCAGTCAGTTGTTGTCTTTGCAGAATCTCCCATCACAACTTTAGTGTGTTTCTTGGGAAGTAGGGTAACTTTACTCCTACTTTTCAGTGTCTTGGGGTGGGATATCTTGGACACCCTCAGTGTTTTCTTACACTCCCAGCGACCCTCTACACACTACACTAGGCCTGGGGTCCCTAAGTGGTTCGCATTCCACTTTCTTAGTATATGGTTTGTGTTGCCCCTAGGCCTATTGCATCCTATTGTATTCTACAGTGTTTGCACTCCTTATCTAACTGTTTACTTACCTGATTTTGGTTTATGTGTATATTTTGTGTATTTTACTTACCTCCTAAGAAAGTATATCCTCTGAGATAATTTTGGCACATTGTCATTAAAATAAAGTACCTTTATTTTTAGCAACTCTGAGTATTGTGATTCTTATGATATAGTACTATATGATATAAGTGGTATAGTAGGAGCATTGCATGTCTCCTAGTTCAGCCTACGCTGCTCTGCTATAGCTACCTCTATCAGCCTAAGCTGCTAGAACACTACTAATAATAAGGGATTACTGGACCTGGCACAAGGTATAAGTACCATCAGGTACCCACTATAAGCCAGGCCAACCTCCTACAGTGTGAGAAAAGGCCTTTTTTGTCATGTTTAGCCCCCACTTTTTGCCTGGTATTTGACTTGGTCTCAAACTTGTTAGTGCCCAGGGCTCCAGCTAACCAGGTTCTCTGGGCCAGATCTCTTTCCCAAAACTGTTGTGATTCATTGGCACAATTGGCAACCCATATTGTGCACCCTCAAAGGCCATGCATCCATATGCACCCAGCACTGCCATTGCAGGCTAAGGCCCTCATTATGAACATGTCGGTAAACACCGGTCTGCCGACAACCGCCAACAGGCTGGTGGTCCGGACCCCCAAATAATGAAGCACATAAGGAAAAAGTAGCGGGAACCACCGCCAGGCAAAGTGTGGCAGAAACAAACAATATAAAAGGAAACACTCAGACGACGGTAAGTATCGCAGCCTAGTACACGTGGGAAGAAAGGGCACAGTTACACGCCCACCCACCCCACCCTGCAACACACTCCCAACCCCTCCCACCTTCCCAAGCCATACATACCATAACAAGATGTACTTACCAGACACAAACAACAAATACCTGCACCAATGTACAAATCTGTGCTCAACACCCCCCCACAGTGAAACGCTGAACGCCACTATATTGTGCCAACAGAACTGCTAAGTTTTAAAATGTATTCAAAGAAACAAAGGTAATGTCCACATAAGGCCATTGGCCAGTCCATCGTAAAGTGCCTGAAGGGAAAATATAGCCCAAACTTGACTCCCACGTTTGCAAAGGGAACTCCCCTGGAAAGTGGCAACAATGGAGCAGCCAGGCACCTCAGGGAGCAGGGGCAAGTGATGGCGGGGTGGGGACTTAGGTCTGGAAGGGTTGGGGGTCTTTGGCTTAGGTTTGGGAGGTGGAGGGGGTTTGGGCTCCCCCTTGGAAGGAGGGGGCCTAGACCAGGGGGTGGGAGAGGGACCTGGGGCAACACAGGGCTTCTTCCTCCCTGGGGAAGGGGCACAGGAATGGGAAGGGCGGACTGGGGTGGACTTAGATGAGGAAGGAGTTGACTGGGCAAGGACATGGGAATGTTTAGGGACAAGACGGGGTGGGCCAGTGAGTTCACACAGGTCAACACGGTACAAGAAAAGCTGATTAGGTGCAGTTGGGGGGGATTTTTTGGCAGGTCTGGGAGTGGAGGTTGAGGGAGTGCTCGTATCAGCTGTAGGTATGCCCGACGTGGAGGCAGGTGCCTGTATAGTATGCTTATGTGTGGTGGATGTGTGTGGTGTGGATGTGTGCAAGCGTTTGAGTGTTCTGAGAGGAGGGGGTGGACACAGTGGGAGAAGACAGGCTGGCAGTGTAGATGGGTGTTGTCTGGGTGTCTACTGGTCTGGTGAGTGTGCTGCAGGTGTCTGTAAATGTGGTTGTGGTGAGTGCAGGTGTGGCATCTAGGGTGCATGTCTGGATGTCAGCTGTTGTGGTGACTCCATGAATGGGCAGCAGCAGTGACTGAGGGTGCAGTGTGTGTGGAGGTGCATGGTGAGGTGACAGACTGGGTGGCAGGTGAGGTTGGCACACTGGGGGTATTGAATGTTGTGTGTGCTTTAGTATGTTGGGTGCATGCCTGCCTGTGGTGGGAAGTGTGGTGCTTGTGTTTGTCTGTGTGCTTCATGTGCATGGCTGTCTGTATGTGTGCTTGGGAAGGGTGAAGGGAGTGTGGTGTTGGAAGGGGTAGAGGTGGTGGGAGGGGAGATGGAAAGACCAGAGTCACTGGCTGCCGTCAAAGAGGAGGCCAGAGCCTGAAAAGATCTCTGAATGCCAGACACGGCACCATGAATGCCTTCCAGGTATACATTGCTGCATCTGGGATGCTAGCCCCTGGATGGCATTAACGATGGTTGTCTGCCCTACAGAGATGGTCGTCAGGAGGTCAATAGACTCCTCTGTGACGGCAGCAGGGCTGACTGAGGCAGGGGATGAGGTGCCTGGGGCAAAGGAGACGCCCACCCTCCTGGGTGAGCGGGCACGGGCAACTCGATGGGGAGAAACTGGGAGGGCTGTGATGGCATGGGCGGTGGCAGAAGATGGCAAAGAATGGGTGGGCCCAGTTTGGTCCGCCACCACCAGGGAGCTGCCATCGGAGGAGGTATCAGGGTCACTACCTCAAGTGGTAGTTGCCTGCCCCGTGGTACTCCCCTCGCCCTCCAACCCACTGGTCCCGTTGGCGTCGGTCGACTCTGCCTCCTTGGAACCGTGGGCTGCCGCATTCCCACTCGCCGGTGCCTCATCTCCCTCACCGGATGATGCTAATGTACACAGGGACACAAGACCACAGGAGAGGGGAAACAAAACAATAAAGAAGTATGTAAAATCCTGAAAGTATGTACATTTTGTGTCACAGACACTCCCACCCAGTTCATGCATGAATATATGTTATGAATGTGCCCCTGAATAGTAGGCATGAACCCAGAATACACCACATAAGCCTCATGAAACACGATTCTGATACACTATGTGAAGTACACCCATGAGAGGCCAAGCCAAAGCACTTCCAAGTCTCCAAGGCCAAAATGAATAACAGAGGACAAAAAGGGGACCCCTCATAGGCCTACAGACCCTGCCAAAACTAGCTATCACACTATCCCTAGGATGTGGAGGTGGGCAGGACTGCAGGGACACACCTGTCTAAGTGTTTGGCACTACAATGCATGCATCCCACAGTACCCATATACACCCATCAAAGTGGTATCACAACAGTGTTGGTACTCACCCCGTTGTGGCTGCTGTGCTGCCTTCAAGCACCCATCCAAATCTGGATAGGCCACCGCCAGAATGCGGGCCATTAGGGGGGTCAGGGTCTGACGCGCACCCCTTCCTCGTCTTCCCCAGCTGGGCCTCTCTGGTCTTCCTGGCCTAGCGCCTCAGGTCCATCCACCGCTTCCTGCAATGGGTGCTCTGCTGGTTGTAGACCCCCAGGGTCCGCACTTCCTTGGTGGTGGCTTGCCACAGGCCTTTCTTTTGATGGGCGCTGATCTGCATGTGACACACAGAGCAAAGAAACAGACATCAGTGTGCGTGCCCCATACACAAATGCCATGCCCTTTCATACTGATATGGCCCATGTTAACATGCATATGAACAAATTACAGGCAGAAAGTGCCTAACAACCTACGGCTGAGCAGTCACACATCGAACACACATGCATACAGGCATCTGCCACAATCACACACATCTAAGGATGACAGATGGCAGCTCACCTGCTCCTCTGGTCACCCAAACATCTTTGCATACAGGGGTAGGACCCTGTCCACCAGATTTTCCAGCTCCTTCGCATTAAAGGCTGGGGACCGTTCCCCTGTGTCAAGTGCCATCTCAGGGACCAGAGTCAGGACACAGCAGCACATGCAGTGGAGTACTACCCTTCACGTGATGCAGGAGTCAAGTTTCAAGGGTCTGTCAAAATGGCAGTAGATACCGCGGCAGGGTGCACCGTCACTGCCGGCGGCTATCATGATTTGCCCAGGTTCCCCATTGACAATCATTAATCAAATGATTAGGTGCACGGCGGTGACCACCACCTTCCGCCATGACGACTCATACCAGCGGAATGAAGTCACTTCCACACTACCATACCTAGATGGCAGGAGGCTGCCATCTTCCTTTCACCGCTTCTCAGTAGCCTTGCCGGGGCCTCATCCATGGCCCCATTCTCTCTCCCATTCGTCGATTACTGACATGATTCCTTGATCCACACATGTAGTCACGGTTGGAAGTGTGTACACAATGTGATGCCATTATGACAGAAAAACCTCAGTACACATTAGCCTGACGGTGTACCTCATTATTTCTGTGTTTGTGCATTACCTATGTGACGCATTTTGACAAGTGCTGTGACATCATGTGATGGGCAAGTGTATGTTGACACTCAAAATGTGTTCTTTCCTCCCCCATAGGTACAGACCCATGTGGCTAGGGAAGGCCCCATCTGTTTACTGGCCCCTGGTAGATCTGGCTACTATGGAGGAACATCACATCATTATCACATACCGACTCATTAGAGCTACAATCCATGACCTCTGTGCATTAATGGATCCTGTTCTGAAGCCAGCCAATCGGAATTAGCATGTCATCCCTACAACTGTGCAAGTGCTATCTGTGCTCCATTTTTTGGCCACGGCTCATTTCAGGTGACAGTGGGCATGGCTGCAGGGGTCTCACAGCCAATGTTCAGCAACATCCTGTACAATTTCCTGGATGCATTCGTTCACAATTGGCAAACTTATGTCCAGTTTCCCCAAAGGGCTGAACTCACCACCATCAAATGAGGATTCTATGCCTTCGCTAATATCCCCCATGTGATAGGTACCATTGATGGTACCCACATAGCTCTCATACCCCCAAGAGTGAATGAACAGGTGTATCGGACTCGTAAGAACTATCACTCCATGAATGTACAATTGGTGTGTACTGCTGATCAGTACATATCACAAGTCAATGCCAGGTTCCCAGGATCAGTCCATGATTCATTTGTCCTGAGAAATAGCAGTGTGCCACACATGATGGGACAACTACAGAGGGACAGAGCTTGGCTCATAGGTGAGTGTGTATGACACTGGATCAGTGATATAGCTGACAGTCAGGCTGTATGCAAGTTAAGGCAGTTTGTTCAAGTCCTCTTTTGCCCACTTTGGCAGGTGATTCTGGCTACCCCAACTTGCAATGGCTCCAGACACCTGTGAGGAATCCCAGGACAGATGCAGAGAGGAATTATGATGAGGCCCATGGTCGTACTAGGAGGGTGATAGAGCGCACTATAGGACTCCTGAAAGCAAGATTTTTTTCCTCTATCTCTGTGGGGGATCCCTGTGCTATGTCCCTGACTAGGTGTGTAAGATAGTGGTGGCCTGCTGCATGCTGCACAACTTTGCTGTGAGGAAAGCTATCCCCCCTTCTGGAAGGGGAGGGTGCTGTCCAAACAGCCCTGCAACCTCAGAGAGGGGATGAGAGTGATGGTGAGGAAGAAGAGGGGGAAGATCTTAACTCCAGGACCCAGCTAAACCGGCTATACTTCCAGTGACTCTAAGGTTCTGTTGAACGATGCTAATGTCTTCACTGCGTAGTTACAGTCTGACTCATGTAATAAGTACTGTGGTGTCTTTTGTCAGTGACAATGCTAAATCATGACTGAAGAGGCATGTGCCAGGGAACACAATATTTGGTACAGTGTGACATACTTAAGACACTACAGTGTGTTGGATTCCCTCCTGCAATAAAAGTGTGATTATGATAGTAACTGGCTAATGCATTCTCATTCACAATTGATCTCTCATATTGATGAAGGACATATAATTTGGGTGCCTAGGTGTATTTATTAAATGGCAATATACACATAAGTGTTGGCACAGTGAAAGGGATCAGGCACATAGTGAAAAACATACTCAGGTACATATGCTCAGCTGTTGGTGGCACTGGGGTATAGTCCATGTGGCCATTAGAAGATAGTGTGATGGCAGTGGCATGTCAACAATGTAGCTCTGTAGCACACAAGGGAGATATCGGTGAGATATCTGGGTGTGATGGCACGTTTGTGAAGGTGCAGCTAGGCTGCAGGGGTAGGGGTGCTGGTTTCCTGTGAGTCCTCTGACACTGCCACCAGTCCAGTGGATGCTGCAGATGTAGAAGGTAGGGCAGTGTCCTGTCTAGCGGTAGGGGCTTGCAGGTGGGTGGAGGACTCAGGCTGGATGTGGTACTAGTGCTGCAGCACCCCTGGAATGGAGGCCATGGCAGCATTGAGCTGTCTCCATTGCTCTATGGCCTCCTGGTGGTGTGCTATCTGCAGCCTCTGATTCTGCTCCAGGGTGGCCAGGATCTGGCACATCCTGTCCTGGGTATGGTCGGTATGCTCCCAGGACCTCAGATATCACCTGCTGGGCTGCAGCATCCCTCCTTTGGCCACCCCCCTGGGCCACTAATGCCCTCCCACTGGCATGCCTGTGTCCCCTGCACTGGTTTGGCAGTCCCACATGCTCGGGCCCTTCATCATCATGCCTGTTGGTGGGTGGAGACTCTGGCCTCTGTATATGTGGGGAGCCAGTCCGTGGCAGGGAGACTCTGGTGTGGGTTCGTTTGGCCAGAGCTGATGATGGTGGCTGTGTGGTAGGGGTGTCAGTGGTCTCCTGGGTGGGGCTTCTGGAGGGTGACAGTCAAGGACTGTGGGATGGGCCAGGGATTTCCTCTTTGTCCAGACATCCCTCTGCACTCTCCTGAGTGGGGCCTCCATCTTCAGGTGGAGCACTGGCACTCCTTGACGTCTCCATCCGGGTGGCATGGGCGGTGGTGCCTGTGTGTGGGAGAATAGACATGTGGGTGTCCTGTATTTATTTGACAATTGCTGCACTGGTCTGCACTATTCCACGCTTTTATGCCCCTGTAGTGGCATGCAAAGTCCCTTCGTGTACATTTTGGTGAATTTTTTGTGGGGGGTGGAGATGCATTTGGGGGTGCTGTAGTGCCACTGGGAGTCCATGCAGGGGTAAGTGACTGTGTCCAGGGGGCTTGATGAAGATTTGTTTGTGGGATTCTGGGCATGCAGGGGACTTGGATGTGGGTGTTGTGGACTGGGTAGAGGATGGGGTCCTGGTGGTAGTGAGGGGGTGGGATGATACGTGCATTACAGGTGTGGTGACTGTTAAGATATTGTAGTTGACATATCCGAGTCCAGTCCTCCTGTGAGTCCGGTGAGGCCATCCGGGTGCAGGATAGCCAGGACCTTCTCCTCCAAGTCAGTGTATTGGGGGGGTGGAGGTGGGAGACCACCACCAGTCTTCTGTATGGGAATGTTGTGCCTGGATGCCATAGACCGAACTCTCCCGCGCAGGTCGTTCCATCTCTTCCTGATGTCGTCCCTTGTGCGTGGATGGTTTCCCACTGCGTTGACCTTGTTGACTATCTTCCGCCATAGCTCCATCTTCCTGGCTACGGGTGTCTGCTGCACCTGTGCCCCAAATAGTTGTGGCTCGAACCTGAGTATTTCAATCACCATGGTCCTTAGCTCCCTGTCTGTGAAGCAGGGGTGCTTAGGGTGTGCCATGGTGTGTGTTGTGGGTGATGTGTTGTAGGTGTATTGGTGAGGGTGCTGTTGTGTGGTTTGGTGTGTGACTTGTGTGATGTTGATTGCAGTGTATGGGTGTTGTGTTGTCAATACCTGTTGTGCTATTGGCGTTGCAAAGGATTGTGGGGTGTGTACGTGTGTGTTTTATAGTGTTGTGGATGTGTGTCAGGTGTGTGGGTTTCAAACTTGCCAATGTGTGCATTTGTTGTTGGTGGGTCCCATTGCTGGCTGTGGGTCTGTACCTCCAGTAGTCGTTCATCATTCACTGTCTGCCAAGCTGATTTGTAAATCATTATTTGGTGGGCAGAGGATTTGTCTGCATTGCGGTGGTGGGGTGGGGTGTACTGCCTTTCCCCCGTTGTTGGCCCTGGTGGTGGGTGGCGGTTGCAGGACTTTTGGAGGTTTATCTTTTTGGCATCATTATTTGGCGGTGTGCAGTTTACCGCCACTGGCGGTCTTTTGTTCACCGTCAGCACGGCGGTCGGCAGTGCTTACCACCAAGTTCATAATGACCACCTAAGTGTTCTGGTGCGATCCTAACATGCAAACTCAAAATGGCACCGAGCCTATGTGCCATGTCCACTATACACTGCATGCAATATAGGTAAGTCACCCCTATAACAGGCTGTTAGAAATGGGCTCTCTAATTGGCAGTCAAATTGCACCCTGTCCAAGTAAGGACCCTCACTCTAGTCACGGTAAAGGAGATACACAGCTCTGATAACCCCTGCTCACCTCCTTGGTAGCTTGGTTCAAGCAGTCAATCTCAGAGGCAGTGTGTAAAGTATCTGTAGCAACACATACAGTAACACAGTGAAAACAACACAAAAGGACTCCACACTAGTTTAGAAAAATAGCCAATATTTATCTAAATCAAACAAGACCAACACTATATAAAACCAACATACACAAGCAGCAATATGAATTTTTAAAGTAAAAATAGTCTTAACCCATAGAAATCAATGGATGTGTTGTTTTAACACAAAGTTCCCAGTATGCGTCAATAATAAAGTCGCACGGGTGAGCGTGCATCAGAAAAGCAAGCGATGTGTCGCTTTTTTCTCTACTGGGCAACTGAAGCGCCCATTCTTTCCTCGCAGGGAAGAGTTGAGTCGATTTCCGGAAAAGCAACCCCAGTTCCATGCAGTGATGTTAAAGATTTTGAGGCCCAGGATTGATACGTGAAAAATCTTGAAGTGCTGTGCAAAAGGCCTGGGTTGAGAACAGGCGCTGCATCAATTCTCCAGCTGCGAGGCAGGCGATGCGTCGTCTTTTGAGCTGCGGGCAGGGGCAGCGTCAGTTTTTCTGATGCACATACAGTGGCGCATTAATTTTTTTTCCTGCAGGTTACCAGTTTCCACTTCTGAGGGCCCAGGGACTGGATTTGGCACAGCCTAGCAAGTCAGGACTCTCAGGACAAGAGCCCAGGCACTGGCAGATGAAGTCTTTGTTGTCCCGGAGACTTCAAAACAGGGGGCAAGCTCAGTCCAAGCCTTTGGAGAAAATTCACAAGCAGGATACTCAGCAAAGTCCAGTCTTTGTCCTCTTTAAGGCAGAAGCAGCAACTGCAGGCCAACCCAGCAAAGGGGCAGTACTCCTCGTCCAGCTCTTCTGCTTGGCAGAGGTTCCTCTTGATCCAGAAGTATTCTAAAAATCTGGGGTTTGGGGTCCACTACTTATACTCATTTCTGCCTTTGAAGTAGGCAAACTTCAAAGGAAAGTCTCTGTTGTTCACAAGATCCTGTCTTGCCCAGTCCTGGCCCCAGACACATACCAGGGGGTTGGAGACTGCATTGTGTGAGGACAGGCACAGGTGAAGGTGCGGGTGTCAGCTCCTCCCTCCCCACTCTAGACCAGAAAGACTCAGCAGGATATGCAGTACACACCTCATCTCCCTTTGTGTCACTGTCTAGAGGGAATTCACAAATAGCCCAACTGTCAGTCTGACCCAGATGCGAATTCAACAGGCAGGCAGAGGCACAGAATGGTTAAGCAAGAAAATGCCCACATTCTAAAAGTGACATTTTCAAACAGACAATCTATAAACCAACGTTACCAAAAGTTGTATGTTTAAATTGTGAGTTCAGAATCCCCAAACTCTATATTGCCATCTGCTCCCAATGGGAAACTGCACTTAAAAGACATTGAAAGGCAGTCCCCATGTTACCAAATGGTATAGATTGGCCTTGGAATAGTGAAAAACACATTTGGCAGTATTTCACTGTTAGAACATGTAAAACACACCAGTGCATGTCCTACTTTTTAAATACAATGCACCCTGCCCATGGAGCTACCATAGGGGTGACGTACATGTAGTAAAAGGGAAGGTTTGGGCCTGGCAAGAGGGTACACTTGCCAGGCTGAATTGGCAGTGCAAGACTGCACACACAGTCATTGTAGTGGCAGGTCTGAGACATGTTTACAGTGCTACTCGTGGGTGGGAGAATCAGTGCTGCAAGCCCACTAGTAGCATTTGATTTACAGGCCCTGGGCACCTCTAGTGCTGCACTTTACTAGGGACTTACTAGTAAATCAAACATGCCAATCAGGGATAACCAAACATAATCACAATGTATACAAGGATTACTTGCACTTTAGCACTGGTCAGCAGTGGTAAAGTGCCCAGAGTTCCAAAAACCAGCGAAAACAAAGTCAAGCACACAGTCAGTAATAAAGGAAGCAGAGGCAAAAAGACAGGCAAACCACAACAGGATGCCGGAACTAACACAGGCCTTCTAGCCCTAAGGTAGGGTGCACTATACTGTATGTGTGGGCATAGGTGCATGAGCAGTATGCCCCCACTGCGTTCTTGCCAAACCTGGGACATAGTAAGTGAGCAGAGCCACCAATTTAAATGCTTGTGCTGGACATTGGTCAGTATGAGTTTCAAAGCTACATGATGGCCACAATGAACCCTGGTTTGTTTGGTATCAAACAACTCAGAATGACAAATCCAGTCTGGTACCAGTATTGGATTTATTGCAAGAAATACCCAGGGGCCACCTTAGAGGTGATCCCTGCAAGGCTAACTAGCACTGGTATGGTTGCTGGGCAGTCATGACCAGCCTTCCACCACCAGACAAGATTCTGGAACCCTGGGGTGAGAGCTCCTGCTCTCTGGGTCCCAGAACAATGCGCTTCCTGGGTGGAGGTGTCACACCTTCCTCCTCGGGAATGTGCCCTGCGCTGCGCGCAAACTTCAAGGGACTTACTGATGTTGAAACTCGACCCCCAGGCCTGCTGCTAGGAGCAGATGGCCGCCCCCATTGCAAAACCCCACTTTTGGCTGGCGCAACAGCGGGAAAACACACCACACAAAGGGCAGGAGTGCGCCGCCCCTAAGGTGTTTGCATGCAAGGTGAACCCTCCATTTCATTTTCCTCCATCTTGCATGGCAGAAAAAGGCCAATCAATGATAGGGAAGTGACCTCTGCCCACAGGAAGTGGCCCCGTCGTGGGTGTAGCCACCTAAAGGTAAATGGCCCATTGATCACTACTGGGTACTCCCCTAAATGCCCACTAAATACAGTATTTAGTGGGCATCCCTAAACCAGAGATTCAGATTCCAAGGACAAAAGAAGACCAGCATCAAAGAAGATCCAAGACTCGAGAACTGAAGACCTGCTGCACAAAGAAAAGGCACCAAGCCCTGCTGCTGCACCCAGGACTTGACAATCGCTGCTGAGGGGTTGCTCGGACATCAGACGGACTCTAAAAATTCCCAGAGGACCTCCTTTCTTCTGAAAATCTCTGAAGATCTCCCTTCAGAGTGAAGGCATCACTCTTATGCATCAAAGACCCAAAAGCCAATGACCAAGGAACAGAAATACCACGGCTGGACCAAGTTTCACACCACAGACCCAAAGGACAAACCCTGCAAGTGCGCCAAGTTTGGTGGCACAGCAACCTCAAGTGGCTGCACCGTGCAAGGAGGAAGCCCCTGTCAAGTGACTTCAGAAAACAGCAGGACCTCCTACCAGAGTGACCCTGCTGACCTACCAGAGTGACCCTGCTTCCAAGGACACCTCTGCGCACAACTCTTGGCTCACCGATTCGCTCGGCACCCGGCTGCCCTGTATTCTGCAATGAAGATCAAGCTATGTTCTAAGGGTCCCCAACTCCTTGCGACCTCAACACTTCAAGGGGACCCACCAAACTCTCCTTGAAGTCCACCTGTGCAGTGCTTTTCCAAGTGGTCCCCCGCAGTGGCCTTACACCAGATCCAAAGACTTTCTGCAGCTGCTCCTGCAAAACCGGGAGACGCCTGAACTTCTACAGCTGGTCCACAGGGCCCACTGTTGACTTTGACCTACAACTAAGAGGTGACATTGGTAAACGCATTTTCTGATTTTATATGCATTTTTCAAGTATTACTCCATTTATTCCTATGGTGCGTAATTACGCACAGAACTTACACATTTTCTAAACTTTGAAAATTCCTAACTTAAAAAGTACTTACCCAATTATGATGTTCTTGGTTTTAAAACATTTATAAAAATCTGAATTATTTTTGTAAATTGGTCTCAGGTTATTCTTTTGAGTGTGTGTCTTGCTTTATTGATACTGTGAGTACAACAAATGCTTTGCACTTCTCTAGGATTAGCCTAACTGCTCAACCTAAAAATTAGAGCATAGGTGGTCTAGTTTTTACCTCTGTAAACCAACGTGTGGTTGTCCAGACCCTCTGCACAGTGTGTCTGGGTTTGCATGCTACATAGAGGGCCAGCCTCCTACCCTGTTCACACTACCTCCTTCTTCACTTCCATCATCCTTTCCTTTCAACTACCCCTCACCATCTATTTCTTGTACCTAATGAACCCCCCTCCCCTCTGTTTCCCTCACAGGCCATGCTACCTCTCCAACGATTTCACCCGTCCTACACCCCTCCTCTATTTGCCTGACTCTCCATTTCACCTCCAATAGCCTTCCCTCTTCCTTACCCATTACATTTTGCACCTCCTTTCTCTTCACCTGTGCTTTTCCACTGCCATCATCTCCCTGATTCTAAACTTCCCTGCTCTTCCTCTTGTTTGTCTGCACATCTTCTTGCCTTTACTCTTGCCCCCAAAACGCCTAACCCAGCCATCTTTCTTCCACTGGCTCGTCTCCATTTTCCTTGACGACCTCCACCTTTGAGCCTTCTCCTTCCTTGGTATAGCCCTCCTCTGCTCTGTTTGCCCATCTGTGACTCCACTGACCCACCCAGCTCACTAAACCCCCCAAAACAGCCTATACTGCGACTTTGGCCCATTCTTGCCTGTTCTTTGGCCCTTATTTCCATACTGTCTTAGGGTCCCTGTCTGACTACACTCTCTGTTCCCTCTTTGGTCCCTTTGAATACTCCATCGTTGGCTCCCCTCTCCACTTCCTCTGTACCCCTCCCCATTCCATAAGTGGCTTCTGGCTCCTCCTCCTCTCCACCCCTCCACCCAAGCCCGTTATTTGACACCCAAATCTTCTTTGACCCTACTCCTTCTTTGTTGAAATGCTTCTTTTTTGGTCCCCCCGCTCATTATTTATCTCCCCTCTGCTTTCTCGTTCATCCACTTCCGCTTTCTTTAACCCCATTACCCATTCCTTATTTGGCCCCTCTCCCATCTCCTTCTTTGATCCCAGCTTTTCCTGCTTCTTTGGCTCCACCTTTCCTTGCTATTTTCTTTTCTGCTCCTGCTTAGGCATCTACTTTTGTGTTCCTTTTTTGGCCCCACCTGCTTTGCTCCTTCTCTCCTCCCTCGCCTCTCCCCTCCTTCATGCCTTCTTCATTGCCACCCTCTCTTATTTTCCTCCACGTGTTCCTTTGCTCTTCCATTAGGCCACACTTCATATACTAGCCATTATACACTTCTTCAACAGTACTTTCCTTCTAGTCCTCACTCCTATCCCCTCCACTTTCAAACTTGTGTTTTATTTTTCTTCTCCCCCTAACCCTTTCAGTCAGTTCATTATGCTCATGTAATGATCACTGAATGCTTGTGAATGTAGGTTTGGCCCTCGGTTTCTCGCGATCTCAGATGCCTACGACCGCGACCTGAGAAAATTAGCCATGGCCATAAGCAGAGAACTGGGATACTCTGCTGAACTGCATGAGGGTGTATACTGCAGTGTTGGTGGACCCTGCTTCGAGACCATCGCAGAGAGCCGTTTCTTGAACCGCCTTGGTGCTGATGCTGTTGGTAAGTATGCATTCTCTTATCCAGACTGAATCCTCCCTATAGCCATATGTTTGCAATGCTTCTCTTTGTTAAAGGTGATTGATAACCACTGGGGACAGCACCCTTACAGTATGACCACAGAATGCAAGACCATTTACTGCATTAGGCATTGGTTGCTAAAATGAAAAGTAAATATATTTAGGGTGGCATTACAGAGCACTGTGTCTGCTTGTCATGTTTTTTTGGCAGAAGGGGCATCACCCACCTTTGAAGTGAAGTGCAGTGCCTCAGGCAGCTTGTGTGCACACTTTCCAAACATACATTTAGGATTCATGAGTGGATGTGTAAATCTAAGCTTTCAGTAAGGATGACAGAATGCCGGGTAAAGTATAACCTGCAATAAACATTTCTGAGTAACAGTTTAGATCTGGT
Source organism: Pleurodeles waltl (assembly GCF_031143425.1). NCBI lineage: Eukaryota > Metazoa > Chordata > Amphibia > Caudata > Salamandridae > Pleurodeles > Pleurodeles waltl. The sequence goes on from NC_090445.1 coordinate 380,010,678, forward strand.
TACATACCCGGTATCTGGCTGTTGACGCAAATATGATTATGCACTGATTATTACCAAGCTACAGAACAATGCAGCCAGAGCATGTCCACTGCTCCTCAAAGATGACTACGTCAAGCCTACCCTTAAAGTGCAATACTGACATGTGAGAATCAGTCAAAGTCAGAATCAAATTCAAGATTCTCTGCACTATTCATAAATCCTACTGTGCAGAGTCTCACAACACCTCCAAAATCAACCCCCACACTGAAACCCAGCCTAGAACCTCAGCGTGTCATCAGCCAACTTGTCTCATCAATGTTCATTCAAGAGGATGAAATGAAGAAGCACTTCCTTGATAGCGTAAGGTCCTAGACCATGAAATTCCCTCAACTTTACCTTAAGGTCTGAACCCAACTAGCAGCAGTTCAGGAACCTCCTAAAAGATGAAATATTTAGACTTTCTTTTCTAATGAGATTTGGACATATCAGGGGTCACGTTCAAAGAATATCAGCCATGGACGTCTGCTGTATCTGAATGGACTCCGCTGTCCCCTCCCGCTTACTTCACACTCTATAGTGACATTTTCCTATAGTTCAGTGAAATAATTAAACGGTAACACGCATTGCCTTCTAACACATAAAGATTAAAATATTACAGAATGGTAGTGGAAATTTGAGTATGTAATGGGAATTAGCTAGTGATGGTTTGGATTTTAACATGGACTAATTACTGATAAGGGATGAGACAAATCTGAGCAGGTACTAAATTAATTAATGACTGATAGGGCCAATGTAACCGTGCAGCTGAGACGTCTAAGTTATGGTACCTTCTTGTGCCAGGGTTCAAGATTTTAGAATGGAAATCTATTTAACCTTCCCAGGCACATCACTGTTTCAATCTGTTGCCTCCAACTAGGGAAGCCAAATGCCAAAAATGAGAACTCTTCAAATTTCAAATACGTGGATCTAAATCAATAAAAAAACAGACAATTGTGGACAACCCTAGCTTTATGCATGCCATTGTGCAATCTTCGATCCACTAATATCAGTTTTGGATGTCTCCTAAGCCATTATTTGCTGCTTTGAAATTTCTCGCCTTCTACCTACTAGTTCCACTCCATTGGAATGACCTACCATATATCACATGGGCTTTGACCTCACTGCTGGACTGAGTCTTGTAAAAATAACTGGAGAACGCCTGTCCTCTGTGTGCATGTACATAACATGCCCCCCTTTGTTTCTTGTTTAAAATATTCTTGTCCTTTGTGTTGTCCTAGCCAGCTACACCCAGACATTGGCGTATTTCAGCACAACAGATATGTTATATAAAGTTTCTGTGTAAAGAGCTCCACTTTGTCCTGTGTACCTTCCTCAAACCTCTGTTCAAAAGTTCTGACTAAACTGTTATGGTGCTGAGAATACTAAATAAAATCATCACGTTGAAACATGCATTCTGTATTACATGAATGAGTGATGATTTAAATTTGAACATACACTAAGAATTTCCAAAATATAGGGCAGATCTAAACACATGATCAATGATTGATGATGAATATCTGAACATGGATCAGTGATTGATGGTGCCAAACCGATCGTGCATAATGGTAAAAATCCTTGACAGGTTATGGACATTCTTAGCATCATGGTTTCCAATCATGTGTAGTGCTTAAGATGGCATTAAATTAACTATTTATTTGTTTTGAGATTTCTTGGCTTGATATTGCCCATCGCTGGTGTAATTCTGGTAATGGCATACCATTGGTGATTTATTCATCAGATGCACTCTTTCAGCCATTTCTCCATGAACTCATTAATTCAATCAATCAATCGATCAGTATTTGTAATGTGCAGCTACTCAACCGTGAGGGTCTCAAGGAGCTGGAGGGGAGGTTCTTCCTGAAGATGGTGAGTGACGGGCTTTGTCTGAGGTGCAGGGGGAGGTTGTTCCAGCTCTTTGCTGCAGTGTAGGTGAAAGATCGTCCTCCAATGGTGGTTTTACGGATGTGAGGGATGGTGGCCAGGGCCATCTGGATGGAGCGGAGGCATCTGGCGGGGGTGTGGAAGGAGACGCGGTGGTTCAGGTAGCCTTGTCCTGTGTTGTGTTTGGCCTTGTATGTGTGTGAGAAGCTTGAAGGTGATTCGCTTCTCGACTGGTAGCCAGTGGAGGTTCCTCAGGTGTTGGGAGATGTGTTCTCAGCGAGGGAGGTCCAGAATGAATCTGGCGGCAGCGTTTTGGATGAGTTGAAGTTTTTTGATGTTCCTAGTTGAGGTCTGGTGTGGAGGGCGTTGCCGTAGTCGAGCTTGCTTGTGACTAAGGCATGGGTGACTATCCTGCGACAGTCTGCTAGGATCCATCTGAAGACCTTCTTGAGTTTGCGGAGTGTGTGCCAGCAGGAGGAGGTGACAGAGTTTACCTGGTGGGTCAGGGATAGGGAGGAGATGAGGATGATTCCTAAGCTGCGGGCGTGCTCAGTAGGTGCAAGAGGGTTGCTGAGGGATGTGGGCCACCAGGAGTCGTCCCAAGCTGAGGTGGCGTTTCTGGAGATGATGAGCTCCGTCTTGTCGGAGTTGAGCTTGAGGTAGCTTTCTCTCATCTAGGTGGCGACAGCTTCCATTCCTGCTTGAAAGTTCCTTTTGCCCGTGGCCGGGTCTTCGGTGAGGGAAATGATGAGTTGTGTGTCATCCGCATATGATACGATGTTCATATCGTGGCTTCTGACGATGGCAGCAAGAGGGGCCATGTATACGTTGAACAGTGTGGGACTCAGTGAGGATTCTTGGGGGGCTTGGCAGTCAAGTCCTGTGGGTCTGGAGGTGCAGGGCGGGAGTCTGACCCTCTGCGTCCGCCTGGAGAGGAAGGAGTGGATCCTTTCCAGGGCTCTTCTGTGGATTCCTATTTCGTGGAGTTTGGTGCGCAGAGTGCTGTGGGAGACCATGTCGAAGGCTGCTGAGAGGTCGAGGAGTATGAGTGCTGCAGTGTGGCTGCAGTCTAGGAGTAATCGGATCTCATCGGTGGCTGCCAGGAGTGCTGTCTCCGTTCTGTGATTACTGCGGAAGCTGGACTGGGAGCTGTCTAGGGAGCTGTTGGCCTCGATGAGATTCCTTAGTTGTGTGTTGATTGTTTTCTTTAGTACTTTGGCAGGGTAGGGTAGCAGCGAGATGGGCCTGAAATTCTTTAGTTCTGATGGGTCCGCCGAAGATTTTTTCAGGAGAGGGTGTATTTTGGCATGTTTCAAATCCTCAAGGAAGGTTTCCGTGCTGATGGAGCAGCTGATTGTGTTACAAAGCTCGGGGGATGGATGCGCTAGCTCTGATGTATATGTTGAGCAAGCAGGGGCGCGAGGGGGCTCCGGAGTGGGTGCTGTTCATGATGTTGACTGTTTCCTCTGTGGTGAGCGTGGACCAATCGTGGAGGGTCTGCGCGGATTCTAGGGGGAGTGGGTCGGTCGCAGGTTCCGTTACCAGGTGACAGGAAGCTGTCGTAGATGTCCTGGATCTTGTTGTGGAAAAAGGAGGCGAGTTTGTCGCAGGTATCCTGTGATGGGGGGATGCTGGTGGCTTCGGAGGGGTGATCTGTGAAATTGTTGATGACTGAGAAGAGTTGCTTCGAGTTGTGTGCAGCTGAGTTGATGCACTCCTGGAGTGCGTCTTTCCTTGCGTTCTTGATTTTTCGTTGGTGGGTGGCGGTTGCGTCTCTGAATGAGGATGGATTGGCTGTTCCTCAATTTTTTCTCTAAACGTCTTCGGGTACGCTTTGATTCTCGGAGTTCTTGGTGAACCAGCTAGCCTTCTAAGGTACGCATTTGGCCGATGTCAGCCGGAGAGGGGCTAGAGAGTCGGTGCATTCGGTGATCTATGCGTTGAGATTGTGCACTCCTGTGTTTGCGTCATCAAAGGGTGGAGGGAGGGATTTGGCGAAGGATGAGATGAGTTGCTCGTCGGTGATTTTGTTCCATTTCCTGTGGAGGGTCCAGAAAGGTGCGGCTGCTGGGTGCGGTGATTGTGAAGTGTATGCAGCGGTGGTCGGGCCAGTATGGGGTGGAGATGGTCTTGATGGTGATCCAGTCGCTTGAGGTGAAGATGGGGTCCAGAGTGTGTCCTGCGATGTGTGTGGGTCTGAAGACCAGCTGTCTGAGGCCGAGGGTGGTGAGGTTGTCGAGCAGAGCAGTGGTGTTTGGGTCAGTGTGGTCCTTGCGGTGGAAGTTCAGGTCACCGAGGAGGAAGTAGTCGACTGACGCCAGGGCCTGGGGGTAGCGATGTCTACAACGTTGTCTGTGAAAGCTGGGTGGGGGCCGGGTGGCCTGTACATCAGGGTGCCGTGGATGGAGGAGTTGTGGTTGGAGTGGACCAGGAAGTGAAGGTGTTCCATGGTTGTGCAGTGTTCTACTTGGACGGCCTTGACACGCAGTGAGGACTTGTGTATGATGGCAAGTCCTCCACCCGGACAGGAGGCCCGTCCCTTCTTAGAATGCTGTGTTCAAGTTACAAAAATTCCATTTTTTGGCGCCGGACAAATAAGTAGCTATTTGTAAGAAGTTTCTCCCAGAACTCTTCTCAAATACAGTTGACTTTTAATAGTCACTGATACACAGTTAAAGCTGCCTGGGGATGACAGAGATGGGCCTACAGGACCTACCGCAATTCAGACCAGATGTGCAAAGTATTTTTGTGACCTCAAACACTCAGATTTGGAATTTGTGTGCGCAAAAATGTTTGTGCAGTTTACTAAACCAATTTTAAAGGTTTGTAAATGTTTTCCTAATTCTTAAAATGGGTTTAGAAATGGATAAGGATCACGGTTTCAAATGGGCATGTTGTAGGAGTCCCTTTCATATATCAATTCCTATACATTTGTATCAGTAGTTTAGAACCAAAATACTGATTTGAACCATTGAAACGTTAGGGAACCCAAGCTGGGGTGGTAACCCATTCGCAAAAGGAAATTGTACATAAATTGGTTCAGGAAATGATTTACTGGTCATATAAAATACTGGTCACAAAATGTCACTTATTATTTTGGGACAAGATATATATCCGGTTTTCATATCAATGAGGATTTGTGGTGTTGGCTGAAAGGTGGTTCTTGCCTTATCTGTATTAGAAAGGAAGGTTTACACCTGGCAAAAGGTTTAATTTGTCACTTTGAATTGTCAGTTTAAAACTAGACTACAGACTGCAATGGAAGGCCCGAGACCTGTTTAAAGGGATACTCTAGTGTGTGGCACAATGAGTGCTGCAAACTCACTAGTAGCATTTAATTTAGAAGGCAAGTAAATTAATTGTGCCAATTAGGTGTAGACCAAGTTCAACATGTTTCAAGGTTAGAGAACAAGCAGTTCATCACTGGTCAGCAGAGGTAAAGTCCTAAAACCAATAAAAATGAATTCAGAAAAACAGGAAGATTGAAGGCACAAAAGGGTTGGGGTTAAACCGGCAGAGAGCGCCAAGTCCAACATTAAGACATAGAAGTTCAACCAGCCAATCTTCAAATCAAATAAATGAAACCAGCTAGCGCATTTGTCATTATGGTAAAGTTAGTAGTACTGATAACTTCAACAAAGCTGGAAAGCAACATAGACATGATTTCTAGTCACATTAATCACTCCTTAAAACTCACTGATCACCAAACCACAGTTGAATGTAAAAGTGAAGCAAAGTATATTAAGTAAACATAGGATAAGACAAGCTGTTTAGTTAGAAACAACATGCAAGTAGACCAAGACCCTAGAATGTTGTACTGCAGAATGGTACACAGTAGTTACGAAAGCAACCAAGGAAACCTGTGTATTAGTGTATATATATGCGATTACAGTGAGATGTGAAAGATCAACAAAAATCAAAAGGAGGAAGAAGTACCTGTTTCTTGTGCATTCTGAAACAACGATGTTACTTTAGTCATAGTACAGTTATAATTAATATTATTCAAGGTGTGTTCTGTGATAAATAATCATAGATGCACGTCTCAGTTAAAGCTAAAGTTATGTATTCTGTCTCCAGCTAATTGGGATTCACATTGTAATAATGTATTTGGAAGGGCCAATACGGTAGAATCCTAGTATTTTATTGAGTGCCACAAAGGCCAAATAAAATACAACTCAATATCTTAAAGAGTGAATATGTATTTTTATGAGTGCATCTATACCTTATCCCTCAATAACATGAGCAAATCAGGATTAATGTCCCAAGTTCAGGCATGCTGAACCAACCATGAAAGTTAGAGGCATATTGATATGTAGTTTTTAGAAAAAGTAACCCAATCACTGGGAAACGGTACTCATTCAAGGTATGAGCAAAAGTATCCGAAATGGTAAGTACGTATCAGAGCACTCACCCAGTGCAAAGGAAAAAGTGTGCACACACATATCTAAGGAATGGTAAACCTCACCATACACTTTGTGGAGGTTGATATCCAACATAGAGCCCAAATTTGTTTAGACAGCATGCAGTTAGCGGAAATGGTAGCAGGACATCGACCTTACCTGTTATGTAATTAGGACCATAATTCCACCATAGTTGAGTAGCGTGTGGCTAATATTCTTAATATTGGATATTTATTGCAGATACACTATAGAAATTTAACGCAGGCTCTCTATCTTGATGGAATAAAGGACAATGTGTTATATATAAGACAAAAGTGTACGGGATAGTGTTCTTACGAAGAATTTAAGTCCAAACGATACGGCAAAAACTCTTGCTTGTGAAATATACATACAAAAACATTACATGAAAGACTATCCGACAAAGGAAATCAAAAGTATGTTGCATGTCTCTCACTAGATGGGTCTGCTCATGCAGGTACCTTACTAAACCCTGCAGTGGTAAATGTGGACTTAACATGTTGATAATCTGAAGTTACCCAGGTGTCATTGTAGTCCCTTTTATAATGTGCTATTTCCAATTTGTTCTTTGCACCCTGTGGTACTTCCTCTTGCAATGTTGTCTGTATCGAATTCAACAAAAACAATTTACATTATTTACATCTTCAGTTTTCATATCAAATTGACTTTGTTCTCGCTTCTGCTCATTAAATTTGACTGTTACATTTTTAAGATCACAGTACTTTGCCACTTGGTCTGCATAGTTATTTATCATGGTGACCATGTCATCACCAGAACTCATGAGAAACACATTCCCCAAACATTATGCTGTTGTATTGCTTCCAGTAAATCTAGAATATACACACTGTTAGAAATCGGGCTGGTGGTTGACTGGGGTGTAAACCTTAGTTAACAGCAACCACAATCCTAGTCATTGTAATTGTCAGGCAAACCCTAAATTAACCTGTGCTCCCCCTCTGGTAGCTTGGCACAGAGCAGTCAGACTTAAGTTAGAGGCAAGGTGTAAAATATTTGTGCAATACTTCAAACAGTAAAATAATGAAAACACCACAGGAAACAATTCCACAACAAGTTAGAAAACTAGTACTTTAGTCAAAAAATAAAACAAAACCAAAACAACAAAAAATCAAATCAGTAGAACTTGAGTCATGATTTTTTAAAGAATAAACTGTAAACTGGCGCTTAGGAGCAAGAAGTGCCAACTGGAGATGCGTTGATTTTCTCCACATAGTCAAGGGTATGCTTCTAAGTTTCCTATGCAGTGGTGGTGAGCTGTTGGTTCTGAAATGTGATGAGTTCAGGTGCGGGTGCCAGCTGCTTTGAGGCAATGCACTGATTTTGATGAGTGCAGTGGCTGTGATGCGGAGAGCGCCATCATAGTCAAGGCTGTCGTTCATGGGGATGCAGGGACTTTGCAGTGGTGAAAACACTGCAGTGCTGGTTCTGAAAGCGATGTGCCGATTTTTCCCAAACAGCAGTAGAGATGTGTTGGCTCTGTCCATGCAAAGGCAGGGATGAGTAGGTTCTACTGGAGAAGTGCCTGAGATCTACTTTGAAGGGCCATGGACTGGGTTGGCACCACTTGGCAGGTCAGGCTCATAGCTGGCAGAGTCCATTGGCAGTGGTAGGTTGGTTGGATGTCTTATGTCCCTGAGACTTCAGATCAGGATACAAGTCAGCTGGCCCTTGGAGTCACTCTGGGTTCTGTGCTGGAGAGAAGCAGATCCAGTTCTTCTTGCTTCCAGGCATGAGGGCGGCAGGCAGCAGGTCAGCACAGCAAAGCAAAGCAGGAGTCTAACAGAATAGCAGTCTAGCAGAGTGGCAGTCCTTGTAGCAGCACAACCACTCATCTTTCTGGTAAAATATCCACCGGTCCAGAAATGTATTGAGTTGGTGGAGTCTGAGGTCTAGTTCTTATAACCAGTGGTGCCTTTGAAGGGGGGGAGACTTCAAAAAGGGGCTTTGAATTACACAGATGTCCTCCCTTCCTGCTTTGGCTCCAGACACACTACAGGGGGTTAAGCAGTCCTTTGAGTGGGGACAAGACACATCCTATTCAAGAGTAAATGTGAGGCTATGCCCAGCTCCTCCCTCCCATCCTGTCCAGGATGGCCCGGCTGGTCACAGATGTCCCATCAAGTCACACCTAAACTACCTTTGCTTGTGGCTGTCTAGGGGGAATACACAAAGCCTAGCTGTCACCCCACCCCAGACATGTGATCAGAGGCAAGCAGCAGGGACCAAATGTCTAGTCACAAATGCCAACTTTCAGAATTACAATTTAAAATCCAACTTCACCATAAGTTATGGTTTTAAATTGTGATTCCAGAGACAACAAATTTGAAAAGTTTATCTCTTCCAGATTGTGAATTACACCTACAAAATGTAACTCCAATTTAACCTATGGGAGATAGGTCTTGCAATCGTGAAAAATGAATTTAAGAGTGTTTCACTACCAGGACCTGTAAAACTTAAAAGTATGTGCCTAACTTTTTAAATACCCTGCACTGTGCCCTTGGGGATGTCTAGGGCCTACCTTAGGGGTTACGTATGTTTTAAAAAGGAAGGTTTGGGTCTGGCAAAAGGGGTTATTTTGCCAGGTCGACATGGCAATTTAAACTGGAGACACAAGCTCTGCAATGGCAGGCCTGAGATATGTTTGAACGACTGCTTATTTGGGTGGCACAATAAGTGCTACACATCCACTAGACGCATTAATTTTACAGGCCCTGGGCAAAGGTAGTGCACTTTACTCTGGACTTATAGTAAAATAAATATTCCAAATGATTATATGCCAATCAAACCATGTTTATGGGAGGGAGCACAAACACGTTAGCACTAGCTAGCAGTGGTAAAGTGCACAGGGTCCTAAGGCCAACAAAAACGAATTCTGCAAAATTGAATGTAGGCAGGCAAAAGGTTTGGGGGAAGAACACTCTAAGGCTGATGTGTCCAACACATAATTTTAAATGGGACTACAAGTGGATGTCATGAATCCTCTTTGTGATCATAACTGCACAAGGCTGTGTACCACTCCAAATCCATATTGACTGTTGTTATTTATGTGGATTTGTAAAGTGCAGCTCATCACCCAGTAGGGTATCCAGATCCTGGAGCAGGTATATAGGCAAGGGCTTTAGAATGTAGAAAGTCAACCTTGAAGCATTAGTTGTAATACCAGGACTTCATCTTTCAGCGAAGTAAGGAAGAGGAATGATGTGGGAGGTTGTTTTAGGTTGTGGGTACAATGGGGGAGAATGCCAGATCTCCCATTCTGCTTTTGCTGATACGGGGTGTGTGTGAGTAAGAGTGAGGCTGAGCATAGGTGTCTGGTGGGTTGGTGGAAGTGAAGGTGGTTGTTTAGGTAAGTTGGCCCTATGTCGTTTAGTGCCTTTTATGCGTGCATGAGGAGTTTGAATTGGCATCAGTTATGTATAGGGAGCCAGTGGAGCTCTATGAGATGTGGTGTGATGAAGGTGCATTGTGGGAGGTGTAGGATAAGTCTTGCTATGGCATTCTGGGTGATCTAGAGTCAGTGGAGGAGGTGGGTGGAGTTTTGGCATAGAGTGCATTGCTGTAGTTTAGTCTGCTTGTGATAAGTACTTGAGTGACAGAGCGTCTCGTATTCCTGGGTATCCATTTGAAGATCTTGCGAAGCATGTGGAGTATATGGAAACAGATGAAACTGATTGCATTGACCTGAGCTGTCATGTTGAGTTTGTCATCAAGGATGACTCCCAGGTTTCTAGTGTGGTTTGTTGGTGTGGGCCAAGCTCTGAAGGCCACCAGGTAAGTTCTGGGGCGGTCCCGTTTCCGAACATCAATACTTTCGTCTTGTCGATGTTGAGTTTCATCCACTCTGCTACATTGATCATGCAGTCGGTGACGTGGGTTCTGGTGACGGTGGACTTATCAGACAAATAGGATGAGTAGGGTGTCATTGGTGTAGGAAATGAAGGAGATGCCATGTGCTCTGAGGATGTCGGTTAGCATAGTCATATAAATGTTGAACAGGGTTGGGCTGAGTGATGAGCCCTGGAGGACTCCGCAGATATTTTCTTGGGTTCCTATGAGTAAGGCAGTAGTCTGACTCTCTGTGTTATTCCTGGGAGGAGGAAGCACATCCAGTTTAGGGCCTGGTCTTGGATGCCTTTGTTATGCAGTCTTCTGATGAGGGTGAAGTATGATACTGTATTGAAAGCCGCAGAGAGGTTGAGTAGGATCATGGCAGTGGTTTCTACACAGTCCAGTATTATCACTATACCATGTCTGTATAAATTGTCAATCATACTCAGTACATTGGCTGGTCAACAAGCTTTTGTTTGGACAACTATCTCCACCACTTGTGCTGAAATTACATCAGACAGTAAGAAGCTTCAATAATTTCAGACATAGAGCAGACTCCATAAGCTGCTTTCAGCGTTCCATGATGGTCTCTCAGAGAAGAACTATCTACACATAAAGGGCCTGATTTAGAACATTATAGAAGATAATGGAATGTAGATTTCGGCGGACGGGATATTCATCACCTTTGTGACCTAGTGACCCATCTGCCGAGTTCTAAATCAGGACCAAAGTCAGATCAGGCATTTCAAAGGGAACATCTTACATATCTGGTCTTGGGTTAGTACACAAGCTTGCTACACTAATGCAGTCACGATTGGGATCCTCATCATCATCTTCACCAGTGTTTGGAATCAGCGGCAGTGTTGCAGGATTTAATGTATTGCACCTTCTGATTGAAATATTTTCACCTGTCAGTATTGTTTGCTCATACTTTGTGAGGCAGCGGTTTGTCAGGTGCTGAGTCTGTGTAGGAGTCAGCAAAGTTTCAACTGAATGACAGACTAATACAGAGAGTGCAAGGCCCATAATAATTACTTCACTCTGATTGATGGCCAAGCAAACAACTGCTACAGATTTGAATGAATCGAGAAAAGCTATGGCTGCTGGATCTAAGGTAGCGGAGACGTAAGTGAGAGGCTGCTCTACCACCCAATGCTTTTGAAGTAACACAGAAAGTGCACACTCCTCTTTTTCATAGCAATAAACAAAAAGCTTCTTATTGTAATTAGGCATCCCAAGAGCGGGTGCGCTACACACAATGTTTCTGAGCTCTCAGCAGGCTTTTATGCATTTGCCATCAAATGGTACCGGATCCTCTACATCACTGCGAATAAGCCTCAGTCGTTGAAAAGTTTGGAATCCAATGATGACAGTAGCCAACTTTTTCCAAAAACATTCTCACTTCCCTCTGAGTAGTTGGAGGATTTGTTTTCAGAACTGCACAAACAATATGGTTGGACACATTCCTTGCCCCTTTCTCAGTGTGGTGACCAGATAGATAACTTCTTTTTTTACAGTACTGCATCTTTGTAGGTGGAATCTTGTGACCATTGTTAGCAAGATGGTTCAAAAGTGCACTTTTGTCTAACTTGCAATTTCCCTTTGTCTCTCATGCCACCAAAAGGTCATCAATGTATTGCACCAGCACTGAGTTACAGGGCAGTTGCAAACTTTCCAGACCTATCTTTAGAATCTTACTAAAGATTAAGGGACTCTACACAAACACTTGTGAGATTTCACACCAAACAATGAGTTTATTGAGGAAACAAAAAGTGAAAAGACATTGGCTACCTTCTCATAGAGAGTAGAAAAGAATTCTTGGCATAAGTCAAGGACTAAAGGACAACAAGGAAGAACAATTGTATTTATTTTTCAAAGATCTTTGAGTACCCTCCACTTCCCACTCAGTTTTTATTGCCCATCATGGAGGAGTTGCCAGGACTACCAAGCATCTCTAATAAAATACCCTGCTATAACATTTTCTCCATGACAGGCCTCATCCCTCTTCTGCTTCTTGTGAACGTTTGTATTGTGGAGTTCTTGGATAAACAGTGTCTGGCTTGGCCTAGATCTTAAGTGGTTATCAACTCTTTATTAGTCCTGTCTCTTTATGTGTAAAATCCTACACTTTGTGTTTCACCGTGTGCCCTATATAAAGAAGCAGGCTGTCTTTTGTAGAAACTAGAGGTAGCTGAATTCTCGCTCCTGTGGTTTCATTTTAAAAACTAAATTGCATCTTGACTTTCAATTGCAATGCTTTCTGGTCAGTAAATCACACAATTCATCTTGCAAAGCTGTACTCTGCTAAGTAACACGTAATATGAATTGATGATCATTTTTTATGGACTCTGTTTTATCTGGTACATTTGCTGAAACCTGATTTGTAATCTGTATACTGCCTACTCCTACAACTTGGACTTCTTTTCCCAACAGCAGCAGGTTTGGAACCTCCATGGAATGAACTGTGGGACAGATAGCAGCAGGATTGATCAGAGATAATATGGTATTGACATTCACCTCACCATCTATATATGGCCCACTCTGGTCTACCTCTAGGACTGCACCAAGCATGCAATCCTCCACCCCAATCAGACTCCATCATTGCAAATTTGTGGCATCCGGTGAAAATTGTGGCAAATCATTATTCAGAGTCAACGTATTCAGTTGAATCCCTGGATTGTATGGCATTTTGTTTTCCATATTTTGCTGCAACAGTGGAACTAAAGGCATATTTGTATAAAATCACCCTGATGGACACCTTGTAGTGTAGTGCTCGTTTTTTAGAAAATTTATATTTGCATTCCCCCCATAATTATTCACAGTAAGATATGTTCTGGATGTCAACCCAAAATGAAAGCTGATTTAACTCTGTTGATGCTCTCTCTTTCTGGCTTCTCAACTCTGTCGTATTTATCATACATTTATATAAGTTTGCTGAAGTTGTGTAGTAGCTACAGCTTCAATAAAAGCGCCCACTTGATCAACAGCAGTTACAATCCCACTAGGTCCAGGCAAACTGATAATCAGGAGGAGCACTTGAAGTACCAAGTGTGGATATTTCTTGTGTGCACAATCCTGGTTTGCCTGCAGACAAATCAGGTATTGATGGCCTGGGTGTCTATTCATGTGCACCATCTGTGTAAGGAGGAGTCATAGTATTAAATAGGTCGCTTTTGGAAATTATCCTCCTCATCTGAATTAATTTCTTCAGTGCTTTTTCAACTTTCACTTATTTTTAGGATTGTCTATTTTCTTTTTTGTCTCATCCACTAACTGTCACGGGGAATAGCCTCACACCTTGGACTGTATCCTCTTTCCTTGCCTTTTTGTTTATGTCCCATTTGGATTCTGTCCAATAGATCCTCAAATTTCTACTCTGCTTCTTCATTTTCCTTCTCTCGTTTTCTATGGCCACTTGGTCCCGTTTATTTATTGCTTCCAATTGTGTCAGTCTGGGTTGTGGCTTTCTCTCACATATTGCATGTATCAGGAAATCAAGCTTTTTAGTATCAACGGTACCCTCTGGAGGGAATTGCATTTCCTTGTTTCCAGAAGTGATCTCATGACAGTTTTTTAACCACACACACGTATAAAGCCTGATGTCCATCATTATTTCAAACGCTGGAGAATCTTCAGGAGGAATCTTTTCACCTTTTTTAACAGAAACACTAGGGGCTTTAGTCTTTTCAATACAGCACCCACTAATTGCACTCAAAATAATAAAAACACCCTACAAAATAAATAAACAAACAATTCCAGCATGGCTGTGGCAAAGGTCAATCAATCACAGTAGAACTTACAACGACAGCCAACCAATGACGTTGCTTCTCATGATGATGTCTCAACAATACCAGCAAGACTTTCAGCTTCACTCCACCATTCATAGAGCGACTCTCTCATGAATGTTAATCAACACAATGCCATTTGCCACCATAAATACACAAATAAAGAAACAAAACTTTGTCTTCTCAACTAAAACTTAAATAGAAGTAGATGAAAAACAATTCCACAATCGATAGAAACTGAGACAGTACCTTTGGGACACTTGTCAATCACAAATTTTCCACCAACCTACCTTCCCATTAAGCGTTAATCCACCCCCTGTTTAGCCTGTTCACTCCTGTGTACCAAAGAATGAGCAGACACCAATCCAGAGTAAACACATGCAACCTAGAATAAAATATATTAATTCAGAAAATCAATAACTCCACTGTGAATGTGGTCCCTCACAAAACCCACCACCACTTTGCAGACAAGTTCAACAATTTACCTTGAGATCTTGGACTGCGACAAATTTGATTACTTTAACCAAAAAATAACAAACAGAACCTTTCTGACAAATATATTAAAGTCATGATAATTAAACCACCAGTTGAACCACATTTCAAAACCAAAAGTCTCACATGTAGTGTAACAATTCATGACTTGATTTCAATCTGCACTCTCGAAGTACAAATTGCATAACACATCAGCAACATAGCAAAAACACTTTAATTCCCTTAACGTTCATACCCTTATTGATACTCAAAATCGTTTTACTTGTAAACAGCACTGGTACACTGGAACACCACAAATAATCCAAATTACAAATTGAGAGAAGCATGCTCAAAATTGTGTAGGTTGGAGACAGTGATTACATATAAGTCCACAAGATAATGTGTTCCTGAGAGAGGATTCAGAACAGAATTTCAAAAATGGAATCAATACGAAATGACTGACTCAAAAAAGTAGCTCGAAATCAGAAAGTTAGGAAAACCTTGAAGGTTTATTACAAATTGTAAAGAGCAATAGAGAAAATAGGAGAAATATAGATTCCGCAGTAATCTGACTGAAATGCATAAAAGTAGCTTGTTATGAAGGCTCCTAAATACAGACGAATGCAATAATGAACAAAATCAAGGGAAAGGGTCTGATTTAAAGTATGGCGGATAGTATACTTTGTCACTAATGTGACAAAGATCCCTTCTGCCATATTGCAAGTGGAATAGAATATATTTCACTTTTAATATAGGGATGGCATTTCTGTCGCATTTGTGATGGAGTATCCTATCTGCAAACTTTAAATCAGGCCCCAACTCTCGAATGTGCAGCAAATTAATAGAAAATCATCTGGCAGCATCCTTAGAGGCTTGGGAAAGAGTCAAAGGATCTCTCTGGCTCACCCCAGAATTTAGACGTGTATATAGCCATGTTCTCCATAGATAATCATTGACACTGCAAGTCAGCCTGGTGGGAACATTATTTAAACAAATCATATTTCATATTTTAAAAAGGTGTAGGAAGGTAGCCTCTTTCTAGCCTTGGTACCCCACTTTTGGCCTGTTTGTGAGTATATGTCAGGGTGTTTTTACTGTCTCACTGGGATCCTGCTAGCCAGGGCCCAGTGCTCATAGTGAAAACCCTATGTTGTCAGTGTGTTTGATATGTGTCACTGGGATCCTGCTAGTCAGGACCCCAGTGCTCATAAGTTTGTGGCCTATATGTGTTCCCTGTGTGGTGCCTAACTGTATCACTGAGGCTCTGCTAATCAGAACCTTAGTGTTTATGCTCTCTCTGCTTTTAAAATTGTCACTGCAGGCTAGTGACTAATTTTACCAATTCTCATTGGCACACTGGAACACCCTTATAATTCCCTTGTTTATGGTACCTAGGTACCCAGGGTATTGGGGTTCCCGGAGATCCCTATGGGCTGCAGCATTTGTTTTGCCACCCATAGGGAGCTCAGACAATTCTTACACAGGAATGCCACTGCAGCCTGAATGAAATAACGTCCACGTTATTTCACAGCCATTTTACACTGCACATACGTAACTTATAAGTCACCTATATGTCTAACCCTCACTTGGTGAAGGTTAGGTGCCAAGTTACTTAGTGTGTGGGCACCCTGGCACTAGCCAAGATACCCCCACATTGTTCAGGGCAAATTCGATGAACTTTGTGAGTGCGGGACACCATTACACGCGTGCAATACATATAGGTCACTACCTATATGTAGCGTCACAATGGTAACTCCGAACATGGCCATGTAACATGTCTAGGATCATGAAATTGTCAATAGTATTGAGGGGACAATTCCATGCTTCCCCGGGTCTCTAGCACAGAACCCGGGTACTGCCAAACTTGCTTTCCTGGGTCTCCACTGCAGCTACTGCTGCTGCCAACCCCTCAGACAGGTTTCTACCCCCTTGGGGCCTGGGCAGCCTGGTCCCAGGAAGGCAGAACAAAGGATTTCCTCTAAGAGAGGGTGTTACACCCTCTCCCTTTGGAAATAGGTGTGAAGGGCTGGGGAAGAGTAGCACAGATGGTGCCCTATCTGCATAAGCCAGTCTACACCGGTTCAGGGATCCCCCAGCCCTGCTCTGGCGTGAAACTGGACAAAGGAAAGGGGAGTGACCACTCCCCCGACCAGCACCTCCCAAGGGAGGTGCCCAGAGCTCCTCCAGTGCGTCCCAGACCTCTGCCATCTTTGATGCAGAGGTGTGAGGGCACAATGGACAGTTCTGAGTGGCCAGTGCCAGCAGGTGACATCAGAGACCCCTCCTGATACATGCTTACCTTTCTCAGTGGCCAATCCTCCTCTGTGGGCTATTTAGGGTCTCTCCTCTGGGCTGTTCCTCAGATAACAAATGCAAGAGCTCACCAGAGATCCTCTGCACTTCCCTCTTTGACTTATGCCAAGGATCGGCCGCTGACTGCTCCAGGATGCCTGCAAAACCGCAACAAAGTAGCAAGAACACTACCAGCAACATTGTAGTGCCTCATCCTGCCAGCTTTCTCTACTGTTTCCTGGTGGTGCATGCTCTGAGGGCTGTCTGCCTTCACCTTGCACTGGAAGCCAAGAAGAAATCTCCCGTGGGTCGACAGAATCTTCCACCTGCCAAAGCAGGCACCAAACTTCTGTATCACCGGTCCTCTGGTTCCCCTCTCATACTGACGAGCATGGTCCCTGGAACACAGGAGCTGGGTCCAAGTGTCTACAACAGTCCAGTGGCCCTTCTGTCCAAATTTGGTGGAGGTAAGTCTTTGCCTCCCCAAACCAGACGGTAATCCTGTGTACTGCGTGAACTGCAGCTGCTCAGGCTTCTGTGCACTTTTCCAAGACTTCCTTTGTGCACAGCCTAGCCCAGGTCCCCAGCACTCCATCCTGCATTGCCCAACTTGCTGAGTTGGACTCCACCGTAGTGGGAACCTCCTTTGTGACTCTGAGTCAAACGCTGCCCTCAGATCTTCTAAGTGCCTGTTCCGGTACTTCTGCAGGTGCTGCCTGCTTCTGCTGGGGCTCTCTGAGTTGCTGTGTGCCCCCACTGTCACTCCCTCCAAGGGGCGACCTCCTGGTCCATCCTGGGCCTCAGCAGCACCCAAAATTCTCAACAGCGACTCTTGCAGCTAACAAGGCTTGTTTGTGGTCTTTCTGCATGGAAACAACTCTGCATCCTCCAGCACGCCGTGGGACATCTTCTGACCAAAGGAGAAGTTCCTGACATCTTCTGTTGTTGCAGAATCTTCGGCTTCTTCCACCCGGAGGCAGCTCTTTTGCACCTTCATCCGGGGTTTAGTGGGCTCCTGCCTCCCCGGACACTTGCGTGACTTTTGGACTTGGTCCCCTTCCTTTACAGGTCCTCAGGTCCAGGAATCTGTCTTCAGTGTTTTGCTGGCAGTTGTTGTTCTTGCAGACTCCCCTATCTCGACTTTACTGTCTTTATGGCGTAGTAGGGTAACTTTACTCCTACTTTTCAGGGTCTTGGGGTGGGGTATCTTGGACACCCTTAGTGTTTTCTGACACTCCCAGCAAAACTCTACAACCTACACTAGGCCTGGGGTCCATTCGTTGTTCGCATTCAACTTTTGGAGTTTATGGTTTGTGTTGCCCTAGGCCTATTTCTACCTATTACATTCTATTGTGATTCTAAATTGTTTACAATACTTTTCTGTTACTTACCTGATTTTGGTTTGTGTACATATAATTTGTGTATATTACTTACCTCCTAAGTGAGGGCATCCTCTGAGATACTTTTGGCATATTGTCACTAAAATAAAGTACCTTTATTTTTAGTAACTCCGAGTATTGTGTTTTCTTGTGATATAGTGCTATATGATATAAGTGGTATAGTAGGAGCTTTGCATGTCTTCTAGTTCAGCCTAAGCTGCTCTGCTATAGCTACCCCTATCAGCCTAAGCTGCTAGAACACCTCTATTCCATTAATAAGGGATAAATGAACCTGGCACAAGGTGTAAGTACCACAAGGTACCCACTATAAGCCAGGCCAGCCTCCTACAAAAGGTCACATAGTGCTACTACATCAGCACTAGCACACTACATGAGCATTGAGTCGGCCCTTCTGACTTCATTCCATCTGCCATTTTTGGAACAAAGTAGTTACATAAACATCAAAAAGCAGTTGTGAATGAATACAATAGAATGTGCTAGCATGAAGAGCCTTGGGAAGTATAAAAACTCTTCTTCCAGTAGGTTCTTCCAGAACAATACATCACACAAACAGTGCACATCTTGCTACATACATACTTTTTTGCTGTGCCAGGCTCCAGCCCTGGCCCACTTTTAGCACTGGATTTAGGAGTGCAGCTGCTAATTCCTACAGAGTCTGATATCTATGGTGAGGGATGGCAGGGGTTGGTCCTTTTAAGCAGCAAGAAGTTAGGTATGTGGTGCCCTGGAACTGAAGCTCCAAGATGATTATTGATGAGGCCAGTCAGGGGTTACTGAGATCCAGAAACTTTACTGGCAGCTGCTGAAGTTTTGTGCATATGCCTCAGGATTGGATGTGAGGTAAGATTATTTTATGGGCGCTCCTCCTGCCTCACCAGTTACAAGAAGGCATCTCCGGAGTATCCTACTGCTACCACTGATGGGGCACTTACATTGGCTGAATACCTTAACTGGACTTTTGTGGGCAGTTGAGCGAACTATGGAAAAGGCAACAAAGCCAATGTCTTTTATGCCCACGACTCTCACGCCGTGGACTGCAATCTGGGAGATACAGGAGGGAGTATGTTCCTTCCTGGCTCATTATTGAGCCTAAGCTTGGAGTGGCCTGGATATGTCTAATAAGGCACACGGACTGCCGTTTTGAAACCACCTGGAACCAGAGGCAGACAAAAAATTAGAACAATGGTTCTTTGTGCAATGGTTACACAACCAACAATCATCAATGTGATTTAATTAATTTAATTCTGAGAAGCATTAAATGATACAATTTAGCAAGCATAAGACAGAGGAGCAAATCAATCAGTGACAATATCCATACATTTTAGCTCGGAAATACAGTATTTGTACTTTTACCTAATTGTGCTCTTTGCTCAAGTTATCAGAGGATGCATAGGGAAGTAGAGGGCACATCCAAGTGTTTATAGCATAATAGAAGCAATGGACAAATAGAATGTTTGTTGCGTTTGTGTAGATCCTCAGTATCTAAACAAAAGCGTTTGTAATCACTCCAAAATGACCAGATGCCCACTATGTCAATGGCGTTTTGAACCACAGTTAGTTGAGGGTCATCAAAAGAACTAAGAAATTTTGATCTAAGGAAAGATAGAGACCGATAGTCACAAGGATCAAAAGACTGTAATGGGATGTAAAAAATCCCAGGTATGCACTTTTAAACCCATGTCCAGCCTTGCGTGAAAGGAAGAGCCTCTACCAATGACAACAAACTGTCTCAGTGTAGTCAAAAACAACCTCAATGATAACAAGCATTGACAAAGCCAGTAGTTCTTGCCTGTACAAAAGCTATTGGCTATGTAACTTTTTTTAGCGACTGCTGTAAACCATGGTGTAGGAGGCTGGCCTGGTTTGTAGTAGGTACCCTAGGTACTTACACCTTATACCAGGTCCAGTTACCCCTTATTAGTGAAATGTAGTCAGTGTTCTAGCAGCTTAGGCTGTTTAGAGGTAGCTTTAGCAGAGCAGCTTAGGCTGAACTAGGAGACATGCAAAGCTCTTGCAATATCACTATAGTTACACAGTACTTATACAGAATAAAAGACAATACTCAGTGTTACAAAAAATAAAGGTACTTTATTTTAGTGACACAAGGCCAAAAATATCTTAGAGGCAGTACTCCTTCTGGAGGTAAGTATTAAACACAATATATACACTAGAGACCAACATCAGGTAAGTAGATTGTCACAAAATAGTGCAAACAGTAGAAAATGCAATAGAAAGCAATAGGCCTAGGGGCAACACAAACCATATACTAAGAAAGTGGAATGTGAATCACGAATTCCCCCCTAGGAAAGTGTAGTGTGTAGAGGATCGCAGGGAGTGTAAGAAAACACCAAAGGTAAGTAAAATACCCCAACCCAGAGCCCAGGAAAGTAGGAGTAAAGTACTGCAAGTTTCCTTAGGATACACTACAAGTCGTGATTGGAGTTATTGCAAGAGCCAAGCAAGACTGCAACCAACAAATGGTGGATTCCTGGACCTGAAGACCTGTGAAGAGAGGAGACCAAGGGGGTCATTTTGACCTTGGCGGTCTTTTTGAAAGACCGCCGAGGGACCGCTGTGCGGAAGACCGCCAGTGGTGGCGGTTTTCCGCTCAGCCTATTATGACCGTTGGCAGCTCTCCGTCATTTTTCAGACGGAGAGCCGCCAACAGTCATACTGGCGGGAGGTGGGAAAGTGGAGGTTGCTCCACCTCCACCGCCACGCCAACAGAACTCCGCCCTGCGAATCACGTCCTGTGATTCGCCGTGGCGGTGTTCTGTTGGCGGTGTGGTGTCATCGGAGCTGCCCCCATGGCTCCCGTCCCCTCCCGGAGGATCATCGGACCAGGTAAGTCGATCGTTTGTGAGGGGAGGGGGGTAGGGGGGAGTTGGGTGTTGTGTGCATGCATGGGGGTGTGCGTGTGTGTATGTAGAGGGGGTGTGTGAGTGCCTGTATGCTTGCGGGGGTGTTGTGTGTATGGGAATGAGTGCGTGTATGTCTGTGGGTATGTCAGTATGGATGTGTGAGTGAATGTGTGAATGTGGGTGTGCGTGTCTGCCTGTGTGTGTGTATGTAGGCATGTATGTTGGCGTATGTGCGTGTGAGTGTGTAGGTGGTGCCTGCATGCGTGTCGTGTGTGTGTGTGAGATTCTGTGATGTTGGGGGTCGGGGTGGGGAGGGGGGCCCTGCCACCTTTGGGGGGTGGCAGGGGTGGTGGGGGGTGTAGGGGAGGGAGTTGGGGTGGGGGTGGGGGTGGGGGAGACCCCTATCAGTGCCAGGGAAGGAATCCCCTGGCACTGATAGTGCTTACCACCATGGATTTCATGGAGGTTCAAACCGCAGGAAATCCGCGGTGGTAAGCCGGGTCAAAATACCACCAGCGGTATAGTGACGGCAGCCGGGCTGGAGACCCAGGTCTCCAGCCCGGCGGTTGTCTCCGCCCTGGCGAGTGGAACGGAGAATCGGCGGATGACCATGGCGGTTACCGCCATGGTCATAATTCCATGAGGGGAGACCGCCATCCTGTTGGCGGTCTTACCGCCGGTTCTCCGCCTTCCGCCAGGGTCGTAATGACCCCCCAAGTCCAGAAGTCGCAGAAGATTTCAGGAAGGACAGAAGCCCCTGCCAACCTAGAAGATGGTGCAAAAGAGGATTCTCCGGTTAGAAGAAGTCTGCAGAAGAGCACCAAAGAAGATGGCTGCAGGTTCCTGTTTGGTGCAGGAGATGGTCCACGTCAAGATGTTGGATGCAGGCAAGTTGCATCGCTGTATTCGTGCAACAAGCCTTGGTTCAAGCAATGTTGCGGTTTGTATCAAAATGGCGCTGCCTGGACCCAGGAGGGGCCTGGGGGCCTCAACTCAGACTGAGGAGGCAGAGGGAGCTCCCAACAATGGAGGGAACCCGCAGATGACCAGGCAGCACCCACACGAGTCCCAGGACACGGCGACAAAGAAGGTGCAAATTGCGGCTGCTGCAGCACTACAAAAGAAGGTCCTACGCCGCTGGAGAACAATTCAGCGAGTTGTGCGTCACAGGATGGAGTGCTGGGGACCTGGGCCACGCTGTGCACAAAGGATTCTTGCAAATAGTGCACAGAAGCCCCAGAAGTTAGAGATGACGCAGTGCACAGGGGTACTGTCGCAAACCGAGAAGACAAGGTCTACCCGCGGCCAAATTTGGACAGCTGTACCTTAGGACAGTCTGGATCAAAGGGGTCCACCACCTGTTTTCCAGGGAGCACGCTCATCGCCAGAAGAGGAGTCCCAGAGAACCGGTTGTCATCTTAGAAGCTGCCTGCAGGGAAGTGACTTTGTCACGCCACAGGAGATTCCTTTGGTTCTTCTGGTGCAGGATGAAGGCAGGGAGTTCTCAGAGCATGCACAACTTGGAAACTGTTGCAGTTGCTGGCTGGAGCTTAAGTTACAGTGTCACAGTAGCCTTTCTGGATTCTTTGTTGCAGTTACAGCGGTTCCTGGAGCAGTCTGCGGGTGATCCGAAGGTCAGAAGCTGAATCAGAGGATACAGCGGATTCCTGGAGGAAACTTGCAAGCTGAATCTGAAGAGGAACCCACCGGAGAGACCCTAAATAGCCCTGAGAGGGGGATTGACTACCTAACTAGGTATGCACCTATCAGGAGGGGTCGCCGACGTCACCTGCTGGCACTGGCCACTCAGAGATCTCTACAGTGTCCCCACATCTTGGAAAACAAGATGGCTAATGCCAGGGACACACTGGAGAAGCCCTGGGCACCACCCCTGGGGTGGTGATGGACAGGGGAGGGGTCACTCCCCTTTCCTTTGTCCAGTTTCGCACCAGAGTAGGGACTGGGGGTCCCTGAATCGGTGTAGACTGGCTTATGCAATGAGGGCACCATCTGCCCCCTCCAAAGCATTTCCAGAGGCTCTGGGAGGCTACCCCTAATAAGCCTGTAACAACCTCATCCCAAAGGAAATGCTTTGTTCTGCTTTCCTGGGACTGAGATGCTCAGACCCCAGGAGGGAAGAACCCTGTCTGTGAGGTGGCAACAGCAGTAGCTGCAGTGCAAGCTTCAGAGAGATGGTTTGACAGTACTGGGGGTTCATGGTGGAGCCCCCATGATGCATGGGATTGGCTCCCCAATACCAGATTTGGAATGGGGGGACAATTCCATTATCTTAGACACCTTAAATTGCCATATTCGGCGTTACCATTGTGAAGCTACATATAGGTATTGACCTATATGTAGTGCACGCTCGTAATGTTAGCCTGCCATCACAAAGTCCGGGGAATTGGCCCTGGACAGCGTGGGGCACCTTTGCTAGTACAAGGGTGCCTTCACACTTAGTAACTTTGTACCTAGCCTTCAGAAAATGAAGGTTAGACATATCGGTGACTTATAAGTTACTTAAGTGCAGAAAAAATAGCTGTGAAATAGTGTGTGCACTATTTCACACAGGCTGCAGTAGCAGTCCAGTGGAAGGGTTTGTCTGAGCTCCTTATGGGTGGCAAAAGAAATGCTGCAGCCCATAAGGATCTCCTGGAACCCCAATGCCATGGGTATTTAGGTACTGTATACTAGGGACTTATAAGGGAGGTCCAGTGTGCCAACTGGAATTAGAATATGAAGTCACTAAACTATAGTGACTAATTTGGAAGCAGAGAGAGCATAAGCACTGAAGTTCTGGTTAGCAGAACTTCAGTGACACAGTTAAGCACTACTGACAACACACACATAGGCAACAAACTATGAGCACTGGGGTCCTGGCTAGCAGGATCCCAGTGAGACAGGCAAAACACACTGACAAATAGGGTTTTAACTATGAGCACTGGGGTCCTGGCTAGCAGGATCCCAGTGAGACAGTAAAACATACTGACACACACTCACAAACAGGCCAAAAGTGGGGCTAACCATGCTAGAAAGAGGCTACTTTCTCGCACATGGCCAAAAAATCATAATCACAACCTATTGGCTTTGCCAATGCTTGTTTTATTAACAAAATACCTTGCAAACGATAGCGTGCTATTTCACGTGAGACCTAATAAGCAACAGTGATATGCGCTCTCAGGTGAGACCTAAAAAGTGCTAAATCTTTCATGCCTCCTTTCACCTATCTTGATTTCAGTGAGTGTTTTAAATGGTTCTAAAACCAGTTTTATTCCTTGATCACATTTATTCTGGTTTACAGATGTGTAGTTTCCTGATGATAGCAGCTGTGTGTGCAAAATCCCAGTGTTTGATGTGCTGTATGCATTTGCCAAGATTTTATTGTTACTTAAAATGGCACATACATGTATCAGGCTTCAAATGCATGTTGCAAATACAGTTCCTGTGCGATATTACCCAGTAGTGTTCCATTCTAAGTGAGAGCCCCGAAAATATTGCAGAGAAAACTAAGGACCTTATTTAGAGTTTGGCAGAAGAGTTACTCCATCACAAACGTGACAGATATCCCGTCCACCATATTGCAAGTTCTATAGGCTACAATGGACTTGTAATACAGCGGACGGGATATCCATCACGTTTGAGACAGACGAACCCCCTCCGCCAAACTCTAAATCAGGCCCTTAATCTGACACAATCAGTTGCACTTCAGACGTAGGAGGAAGGTGAACACCTTTATAAAAATATAACAACTTAACCTTGGAGAGTTTTGCAAGCGATAGGACCGTGCTATACAAATCCCAAATCAATGCAAGAATGCAGCTTGTTTTGTTGCGGTGTGGTGACTGGGTTGAAGATGAAGATTTATTTGAATTCACCACAACGCCAAGGTTACTGGAAAACCTGCACAGAAACGTTTTGATGGTCTGTGGCCTGATTACACCGACGGAAACAAAAAAAACAAGTTGGAGCTTCTGCCAATCACGTAGAACAAGGGAAATGATTCACTAGTGGAAGACAATTTGATCTATGTCAGGAGGTACTTAATGCTGATATCATTCAACGTTGTCTCTTGCGGGGGATACATTCAAGTGGTGATGTTGTGCTGTAGTTGGGCTAGGGCTTCTTCAAAGAGCACGGAGATAAAACGAGGGGCCAATGCATTTACAAATGTGTCACTCACCATCAGTAAAGTGTCGCCCAGCCCACCACTATAAATGCTAATCCGACACTCACTCCAGTAAATACGATCAGGAAACTGTGAGGCAAGTAAGATTAATGGTTCTTAATATTTACTTAGGGCAGATCACTTTATTGCAGACTTGCTTTAAAAGGACTTGCCAGTGCTTCTAACTGTGTAACCAAATCACCCTTGCTGTCTCACGCATATTATGTGCACATTTTCCAGCTGTTGTCAGCGGAAGGTACAGAACCAAAAAACAACCAAATGTATGTGAAAAACACAATATCATAAGTCAAGCACATAAAATTACCGTGCATATAATTCAAGAAACGCGATAGAAGGGTACGACGGACGCTGGTTTGGGTGGGACACGAATCTCATTTGTTTACTAGGATGTGCTTCCTCGTCTAAATGTCAATGGGAGTGAATATCGCGTTACATCCACTACGAGGGAAAACATGACGTAAAATAGTTATACTGCAATTTGTAGTTGCAGACTCATCACTAAATGTAGCTGATGTGCTCTCTTTGTAAACAGTCAGTCTTAGATTAAATGTAGAAACCCCCCACCGTGCCCCTCGGATTTTTATGTCAACGATAGCCCCAGACTTTAAAAATAAATACTTGAAATGTTCTGGTTTGCAGGGCTCAAGGACCATCCTTCTATAAAGCAATTTAGTATCCCTCACAGCAGTGGACAGGACTTGTATTTTTAAATTCTCAGCAAAGGACTGCCAGACCCCCTGTGATGTCCTGTAGCGCAAAATGAATGAATATGTAAGCAGTCTTTCTATTTATTTGCATTGCCGAGAGCTTATTTTTTATGACAGCAGAATCGCTTATTTCAAAAGACTCCTTATGTGATTGGATGCACAGAGCTTTCAGTTTTTAAGCAGTCATTATCTCTCCCTAACAGTTTCCGGCGTTGTCCCTTTGTGATGGCTTCCACCTTTATCTTCCTCCTTCAATTCCCCTAAGTATGTTTTCCCTCTCTTGCTCTCAATCACTGATGGGGAACAATAAGTGTCAGTCCTCAAAAATGAGTACCGGCAACCACACGCTCAAATTAACCACGAGTATCGGTGCTATAACTGGCCACTATTGTTCCCTGGACTGTTTGCCGACATGGCTCTGTGTCTCATACATTTGTGACTAATAAAGTTATGTAAAAAAAAGTCCACTTTTAAAGATGGGCTACAAAAGTCCTTGAAATGTTTGAATTTGAATAT
Source organism: Pleurodeles waltl (assembly GCF_031143425.1). NCBI lineage: Eukaryota > Metazoa > Chordata > Amphibia > Caudata > Salamandridae > Pleurodeles > Pleurodeles waltl. The sequence continues at coordinate 380,037,059 of NC_090445.1, forward strand.
TATGCATGCAATTTTAGATTTAATGCTCTCTTCCTCCATAAGCCATGCGAGGGAATTTCTCGTGTTGAAGACAACTTTCATCGGGCCCTAGACTGTAAGAATTGTAGAGGTTTGTACCAGTTGTTGTGATATGGAGACTGCTGTATGAGAGCATTCCAGTAAATTAGACCTTTTGGTGTCTAGACGGACTACAATTGCTCTGGGTTTGGGATGGGAGAGAAAGGAAGTCTTTACTTTGTGTACAATTAGTATAGAAGTTGCTTGCCTGTGTCTCAGTGTGTAGAGCCAAGGGTGTTCCATTGTCCTGGCAGAAACCTAAGTTTTTACAGCATGGGTAGCTGTACAATGAACAAAATGATTTATTCCCTTCTGTAGGCCCCATTTGTAGGAAATAGAGGGACAAGAATACTCCCAGAAGAGAGCATCAGACTTCGAGGTGGCATGAGGTAGAGCAGAGCGAGAGGATGATGAGGAGGTGGTTTTATTCAAATGTTATGATTTACATAGGTAAAAACTAGATCACCTAATGCTGTAATTTTTATGGGAGCCTGGTCGAGCGGTTAGGACAATCTTGGAGAAGTGCAAAGCATTTGTTGTACTCACAGTATCAATAAAGGAAGACACACACTCAAAAGAATAACTCGAGACCAATTTACAAAAATACTTCTGAGTTTTATAAAATTTGTAAGACCAAGATCATCAAAATGGAGTAAGTACTTTTTAAATTACAATTTTTTAAATTTTGTAAAATGGCTCAGTTATGTGCATAATTACACACCATAGGAATCAATAGAGAAATACTTTAGAAATGCATATAAAATCAGATGATACGTTAACCAATGTCTCCTCTTGGTTGTAGGTCGAGGTTGTCGGTGGACCCTATGGACCAGCTGGAGAAGTTCAGACGACTCCTGGTTCTGGCGGGATCAGCTGCTGAAAAGACTTTGGAGCTGGTGCCAGGCCACTGCGAGGGGCCACTTGGAAAAGCTCTGCACAGGTGGATTTCAAGGTGAGTCTGGTGAGTCCCCTTGGTGTGTCGAGGTCACAAGAAGTGGGGGACCTTTAGAACACAGCTGAATCTTTGGTGCAGGGCACAGGGTTGCCGGGTACAGAGGGAATTGGAGAGTCAGAAGCTGTATGTAAAAGTGCCCTTGGAAGCAGGAGTTAGGTCACTTTGAGGGTCTCTTCAGGTCAGTAGGGGCACTCTGGTGAATGGTCTTAGTGGTTTCTGAAGTCCATCAACTGGGGCTTCCTCCTGGTCCTTTTTCAGTCCAGAATGAAACTGTTCTTGTGGGTGTGTGATTTTAGGTGGCCAGTACCTGGTGCTATTGCACAGTTCAGTCACTGGAGGTCGCAGTACCACCAATCTTGGCACACTTGTAGGTTTGGTCCTCGTGGTCTGTCAGGTGGAATTTGGTCAGCTGTGGCATCTGGTTCCTTGGTCAGCAGCTGGTCAGTGAATTGTATTTCACTGGCTTGTTGGTCTTTGTTGCAGGATAGTGATGCCTTCACTCTGGAGGGAGATCTTTGGCAATTTTTTGAAGTGTGGAGGTCCTCTGGGGGTTTGCAGAGTCTATCTGATGTCCAAGCAAACCCTAAGCAGTGACTGTCGAGTCCTGGGTGAAACTGGCAAAGTTTGGTGCCTTTTTATTGGTGCAGCAGGACTTCAGTTCTCGAGTGTTGGGTCTTCTTTGTTGCTGGTGTTCTTGCGTCTGTGGAATCTCAATCTCTGGTCTAGGGATGACCACTAAATACTGTATTTGGTGGGCGTTTTTAGGGGAGTACCTACTAGTGATCAATGGGTCATTTACCTTAAGGTGGCTACACCATCTAAGTGACCACTTCCTGTGGACAGAGGTCAGTTCCTACACCTGATTGACTATTTTCCTTCCATGCAAGATAGAGGAAAATGAAATGGAGGGATCACCTCGCATGGAACAACTTAGGGGTGGTGCAAGCTGTGGCTGACCACTCCTACTGTCCTTTGTGTGTTTTCCCACCATTGCTCCTGCCAAACATGAGGGATTGCAATGAATTGTGGCCATCTGCTGCTAGCAGCAGCCATGGGGGTCGAGTTTCAAGAATGGTAAGTCCTTTGAAGTTCGCTAGCTCGCTCGCTAGCTCGCTCGCTAGGGCAGTGCACATTCCTGAGGAGGGAGGTGTTACACCTCCACCCAGGAGAGGGTTTGTTCTGGGACCTAGAGAGAAGGATCTCTCCCCCCAGCATTCCAAAATCTTGTCTGGTGGTGGCAAGCTAGTTGTGACCTTTCAGGAACCATGCCAGGGTAGTTAGCTTTTGCAGGGGGGGCCTCTAAGGTGATCCCTGGGTACACTGTGTAATAAATCCAATACTGGTACTAGTTTGGATTTATCATTCTGAGTTGTTTGATACCAAACAACCCAGGGTTCAGAGTGGCCATCAGGTAGCTGTGAAACTCGTACTGACCAGTGTCCAACAGATGCATGTAAAATTGCTGCTCTGTTTACACACTATGTCCCAGGTTTGGCAGGCACACAGTAGGAGCATATTGCTCATGCAGCTATGCCCTCACATACAGTATAGTGCACCCTGCCTTAGGGCTAGAAGGCCTGCCAGAGGGGTAGCTTACTTATATTGCAAGCATTATATAGTGGACAACACACACAGGTTGTGTGCCATGTTAAGTTTGCATTTTAGGATTGCACCAGGACACTCATCCTGCAAGGGTAGTGCTGAGTGCATCTGGATGCATGGCCCTTGAGGGTGGCACAATATGTGCTGATGCCCTCAGTTGCCTACCCTTAGTACCCTAGGCCATGGGTACCTATATACAATTTACTAGGGACTTATAGTGGCAGCTAAAGTTGTTGCGAATTGTGCCAATGCATCACAACAGTATTGAAGAAAGAGATCTGGCCCTGGAAACCTGATTAGGAGGGTCCCTGGGCACTAACAACTTTGAGACCACGTCAAATACCAGGCAAAAAATGGGGGCAAACCATGACAAAAGAGGCATTTTCTCACACTACCCCCAAATGAAAGAGGATGAGACTACCCTTTCCCTAGCGAGTCTTCATCATCTCAGTGGAAGAACCTGTAAAGGCCATCTGCATTGTCATGGACAGTCCCAGGTCTGTATTCCACTTGAAAGTCCATTCCATGTAGGGAAAAAGACCACCTAAGCAGTTTGGGATTTTCACCTTTCATCTGTCGTAGCCATCTGAGAGGCCTGTAGTCAGCCTGAACTATGAAGTGAGAGCCATACAGGTATGGCCTCAGATACTTCAGGGCCCAAACCACAACAAAGGCTTCCCTCTCTATGGCACTCCATTGTTGTTCCCTAGGGATTAGTCCTCTGCTTATAAAAACAACAGGCTGGTCATATCCTTCATCATTTTTCTGGGCTAGGACCACTCCTACCCCCAGATCAGAGGCATCTATTTGGACAATAGACTGCCTGGAGTAGTCTGGAGCATGTAGGACTGGAGCAGAGCACATACGCTTTGTTCTGGGTCCCAGAGAGCAGTATCTCTCATCCCAGGATTCCAGAATCTTGTCTGGTGGTGGCAGGCTGGTTGTGACCACCCAGCAACCATGCCAGGGTAGTTAGCGTTTGCCGGGGGCATCTCTAAGGTGACCCCTGGGTACTTATTGTAATAAATCCAATACTGGTACCAATTTGGATTTATCATTCTGAGTTTTTTTAATATCAAACATCCCAGGGTTCAGAGTGGCCATCATGTAGCTGTTACACTCGTACTGACCAGTGTCCAGCACATGCATGTAAAATGACTGCTCTGTTCACTCACTATGTCCCAGGTTTGGCAGGGGCACAGTAGGGGCATATTGTTCATGCAGCTATGCCCTCACATACATTATTGTGCACCCTGCCTAGGGGCTAGAAGGTCTGATAGAGGGGTGACTTATTATTGCATGCAGTGTATAGTGAACAGGGCACACAGGCTGTGTGCCATGTTAAGTTTGCATTTTAGGATTGCACCAGGATACTCTGCCTGCAATGGCATGCATGGCCTTTGAGGGTAGCATAATATGTGCTGCTGCCCTCAGGGGCCTACCCTTAGTACCCCATGCCCTAGGTACCTAAGTATCGTTTACTAAGGACTCATAGTGGCAGCTAAAGGTGTTGCCAATTGTGTCAAGGCATCACAACAGTTCTTGGGAAAGAGATCTGGCCCAGGGAACCTGGTTAGCAGGGACCCTGGGCACTAACAGCTTTGAGACCACATCAAATACCAGGTGAAAAGTGGGGGCTAACCATGACAAAAGAGTCCTTTTCTCACAAAGGGGACACTAAATATTGGCCTTGTACTCAAAGTACAAGGAATTCTGATGGATAGTTATAACCACGGATTCTCACTTTTAAAATAACTGGACATGTAGTAGACATTTTAGGCTTACATCTACCCTGATGTGTCCCCTAGTGAACAGGATTGCCAGATGCCACAGGCAGGTGCCAGGTAACTCTGTTTTTTTATGCCAGACCTTATTCCAGTAGGGTGAACCCCACATCCTTTCCCATGATGACTCCTGGGAGAGTGTAAGGAAAGCATATGTTTTCCTCAGACATCCTAGCCCTCAAGTCAGTCAAAGCCAGCTGCTTGCTGCAATGATATACCCATGCTTTATGCAACATGCTTGGTGAGACCTTGCCAACAGGTCCCAAACAGGACTTTCGAGCCAATTTGACAGAAAACGTACAGGATGCTCAGGATGCTGCAAAGTATATCATCTCCTGTGGACACTACTTGGACAGAGCAGTTGGCACTAGCATGGTTTCTAAGCAGAACGTATGGATGAGATCCACAGTCTTTGGAAATGTACTAGATTCTTTAACCCCTTCGCTGCCAGGCCTTTTCCCCCTCCTGTGGCAGGCCTTTTTTTGCCTATTTGGGGCAGTTCGCGCTTAGGCCCTCATAAATTTTTGTCCACATAAGCTAACCAAGCCAAATTTGCGTCCTTTTTTTCCAACATCCTAGGGATTCTAGAGGTACCCAGACTTTGTGGGTTCCCTTGAAGGAGGCCAAGAAATTGGCCAAAATACAGTGAAAATTTTGTTTTTTTCAAAACAATTGGAAAAAGTGGCTGCAGAAGAAGGCTTGTGGATTTCCCCCTGAAAATGGCATCAACAAAGGGTTTGCAGTGCTAAACTCAGCAGCTTCCTAGCTCTCAGGAACAGGCAGACTTGAATCAGAAAACCCAATTTTTCAACACAATTTTGGCATTTTACTGGGGCATACCCCATTTTTGCAATTTTTTGTGCTTTCAGCCTCCTTCCAGTAAGTGACAGGAATGGGCATGAAACCAATGCTGGATCCCAGAAACCTAACCATTTCTGAAAAGTAGACAAAATTCTGAATTCAGCAAAGGGTCATTTGTGTAGATCCTACAAGGGTTTCCTACAGAAAATAACAGCTGAAAAAGAAAAATATTGAAATTGAGGTGAAAAAAACATCAATTTTTCTCTACGTTTTACTCTGTCATTTTTCCCTGCAATGTCAGATTATGGAAAGCAATATACCGTTACGTCTGGTGGACTCCTCTGGTTGCGGGGATATATAGGGCTTGTAGGTTCATCAAGAACCCGAGGAACCCAGAGCCAATAAATGAGCTGCACCCTGCAGTGCGTTTTCATTTTATACCGGGTATTCAGCAATTCATTTGCTGAAATATAAAGAGTAAAAAATTGCTATCAAGAAAACCTTTGCATTTCCAAAAAGGACACAAGATAAGGTGCTGAGGAGCAGTGGTTATTTGCACATCTCTGAATTCCGGGGTGACCATACTAGCATGTGAATTATAGGGAATTTCTCAAATAGATGTCTTTTTTACACACTCTCCTATATTTGGAAGGAAAAAATGTAGAGAAAGACAAGGGGCAATAGCACTTGTTTTGCTAATCTATGTTCCCCCAAGTCTCCCGATAAAAATGATACCTCACTTGTGTGGGTAGGCCTAGCGCCCGCGACAGGAAACGCCCCAAAACGCAACGTGGACACATCCCATTTTTTTTAAAGAAAACAGAGGTGGTTTTTTTGCGAAGTGCCTACCTGTAGATTTTGGCCTCTAGCTCAGCTGGCACCTAGGGAAACCTACCAAACCTGTGCATTTCTGAAAACTAGAGACCTAGGGGAATCCAAGATGGGGTGACTTGCGGGGCTCGGACCAGGTTCTGTTACCCAGAACCCTTTGCAAACCTCAAAATTTGGCTAAAAAACACATGTTCCTCACATTTCTGTGGCAGAAAGTTCTGGAATCTGAGAGGAGCCACAAATTTCCTTCCACCCAGCGTTCCCCCAAGTCTCCCGATAAAAATGATACCTCACTTGCGTGGGTAGGCCTAGCGCCCGCGACAGGAAACACCCCAAAGCGGAACGTGGACACATCCAAAATTTTGGAAGAAAACAGAGGTGTTTTTTGCGAAGTGCCTACCTGTAGATTTTGGCCTCTAGCTCAGCTGGCACCTAGGGAAACCTACCAAACCTGTGCATTTCTGAAAACTAGAGACCTAGGGGAATCCAAGGAGGGGTGACTTGCGGGGCTCGGACCAGGTTCTGTTACCCAGAATCCTTTGCAAACCTCAAAATTTGGCTAAAAAAACACATGTTCCTCACATTTCTGTGGCAGAAAGTTCTGGAATCTGAGAGGAGCCACACATTTCCTTCCACCCAGCATTCCCCCAAGTCTCCCGACAAAAATGATACCTCACTTGCATGGGTAGGCCTAGCGCCCGCGACAGGAAACACCCCAAAGCGCAACGTGGACACATCCAAAATTTTGGAAGAAAACAGAGGTGTTTTTTGCGAAGTGCCTACCTGTAGATTTTGGCCTCTAGCTCAGCTGGCACCTAGGGAAACCTACCAAACCTGTGCATTTCTGAAAACTAGAGACCTAGGGGAATCCAAGATGGGGTGACTTGCGGGGCTCGGACCAGGTTCTGTTACCCAGAATCCTTTGCAAACCTCAAAATTTGGCTAAAAAAACACATGTTCCTCACATTTCTGTGGCAGAAAGTTCTGGAATCTGAGAGGAGCCAAAAATTTCCTTCCACCCAGCGTTCCCCCAAGTCTCCAGATAAAAATGATACCTCACTTGCGTGGGTAGGCCTAGCGCCCGCGACAGGAAACACCCCAAAGCGCAACGTGGACACATCCAAAATTTTGGAAGAAAACAGAGGTGTTTTTTGCGAAGTGCCTACCTGTAGATTTTGGCCTCTAGCTCAGCCGGCACCTAGGGAAACCTACCAAACCTGTGCATTTCGGAAAACTAGAGACCTAGGGGAATCCAAGATGGGGTGACTTGCGGGGCTCGGACCAGGTTCTGTTACCCAGAATCCTTTGCAAACCTCAAAATTTGGCTAAAAAAACACATGTTCCTCACATTTCTGTGGCAGAAAGTTCTGGAATCTGAGAGGAGCCACAAATTTCCTTCCACCCAGCGTTCCCCCAAGTCTCCTGATAAAAATGATACGTCACTTGCGTGGGTAGGCCTAGCGCCCGCGACAGGAAACGCCCCAAAACGCAACGTGGACACATCCCATTTTTTGAAAGAAAACATTGCCTACCTGTGGATTTTGGCCTGTAGCTCAGCCGGCACCTAGGGAAACCTACCAAACCTGTGCATTTCTGAAAACTAGAGACCTAGGGGAATCCAAGATGGGGTGACTTGCGGGGCTCGGACCAGGTTCTGTTACCCAGAATCCTTTGCAAACCTCAAAATTTGGCTAAAAAAACACATGTTCCTCACATTTCTGTGGCAGAAAGTTCTGGAATCTGAGAGGAGCCACAAATTTCCTTCCACCCAGCGTTCCCCCAAGTCTCCCGATAAAAATGATACCTCACTTGCGTGGGTAGGCCTAGCGCCCGCGACAGGAAACGCCCCAAAACGCAACGTGGACACATCCCATTTTTTTAAAGAAAACATTGCCTACCTGTGGATTTTGGCCTGTAGCTCAGCCGGCACCTAGGGAAACCTACCAAACCTGTGCATTTCTGAAAACTAGAGACCTAGGGAAATCCAAGATGGGGTGACTTGCGGGGCTCGGACCAGGTTCTGTTACCCAGAATCCTTTGCAAACCTCAAAATGTGGCTAAAAAACCTCATGTTCTTCACATTTCTGTGGGAGAAAGTTCTGGAATCTGAGAGGAGCCACAAATTTCCTTCCACCCAGCGTTCCCCCAAGTCTCCCGATAAAAAAGATACCTCACTTGTGTGGGTGGGCCAGGTGCCTGCAACAGAATAAGGCCCAAAACCTGAAGGGATTGAAGGGATAGCACAGCAAGTTTATAAGGGCATATTCTTTTATACATCTTGAGACGGACTCTGCTTTGGGGACCCACATAAGTGAGGTGTCATTTTACTTGGGAGACTGAGGGGAAAACTGGGTGAGTAGGAATTTTGTGCTGGAGCGGTGATCCTACTAAGAAAAATCAGGAAAATATGCTTTTTTATGCAAATTTTGAGGTTTACAGAGGAGTCTGGGTAAGAAAATGTTAGGGGAGCCACGCAAGCCACACCTCCCTGGACTCCTTGGGGTGCCTAGTTTTGAAAAGTTTCTGGGTTTTGTAGGTTTCCCTACATGAAGGCCGCACCCAGGACCAAAAACATAGGTGGGCCCTCCCCCCTAAACACAGGTATTTTTGGAATATATATCACTTTGATGTGTGCACATACATCCGTGATGTGCCAAACACTAAAATTGTGAAAAGAAACACACTTAGGTTATGAGAAGAAGACCCCTCACCCACCAACCAAGTTGGTGGCATGCTTCATCATCGGGGTCCCACCCGAGGCACCTAGCGTGTCACAGGTGTGCTGCGACGCCTGATTACAGCGGAGCAGGTTTTGTCATTTTTTAAAACACATACTGGTTGGATTTGGCACGAGGGTGAGTGATGGTTCAGTGGATCAAATTTTATTAACAAGAGATTTCACAAAAATGAAATGCACTGCTAATAAGTGAAAGGCAAAAAAGTGAACCAATGACTCACAGCTCGTGAGCTGTAAAGCCGCGACAAGGCACCAACCGCTTTACAGTCCATTCACACACCTTTCATACATGACACGCACAAGACCATTCATACCGCCAGCCACGGGCCCAGCACATTACAACACTCACATCGACAGACCGCGCCACTCAAGGGCCCATCACTTACATACGCCCACATGCCTGATACAAGAATCACACCAGCTGATGGGAGTGTGGACTGCCGTTTGGCTGGCACCGCCAGCCAAGCACCACCCCACGCACACCGCCAGCCAAGCGCCACCCCACACACACCGCCAGCCAAGCGCCACCCCACGCACACCGCCAGCCAAGCGCCACCCCACGCACACCGCCAGCCAAGCGCCACCCCACGCACACTGCCAGCCAAGCGCCACCCCAAGCACATCGCCAGCCAAGTGCCACCCCACGCACACCGCCAGCCAAGCGCCACCCCACGCACACCGCCAGCCAAGCGCCACCCCACGCACACCGCCAGCCAAGCGCCACCCCAAGCACATCGCCAGCCAAGCGCCACCCCACGCACACCGCCAGCCAAGCGCCACCCCACGCACACCGCCAGCCAAGCGCCACCCCACGGACACCGCAATCACTTTTTTTTATTTATAAACAACAAAGAAACTACTAATTATAAAATAAGCACAAAACTACAAACACAAAAGCTCTAACTAAATACACAACAGATGCCAACCGTGAAACATATGAAAATATAAAACAGACAGCTTACGCTCACGGTATTTCCCAAAAGTTTTTCCTTGTGTGGTAACTTCTAAAACAGCTGGGCACACACAGCCCAGGCTCTGAAGGGCATTCGGGGCAGTACATCCGGCTCTTCCTTCGGATTGATCTCGGGCACATACTCTACATTTCTTTGTGGGCATGTCTTTTTTGGGAGTGGGAGGAATGTGATCTGGAAAGTGCTGATCTTTCAATCTAGCCACATCCTCCACCACTTCTACTCTAGGAACTCTTGCCGGTTCCACCACAATAAGGCTTTCTATCACCGACTCCTGAAATTTAACAAATGTCATCCTTGACTCGGGTGAACAATCCTTGTATACAATAAAGGCATTAAAAGTTGCCAAATGAAATAAATGTAGGGCCAACTTTTTATACCACACATATGACTTACGAAGAGCAGTGTAAGGTTCTAACCTCTGATCTACTCTATCAACACCACCCATGTACCTATTGTAGTCCAAAATGCACGCAGGTTTGCGCACTTCCGCAACCTGACCCCAAACAGCCACAGGGGAAGTACTCTCATCATGGATGGTCGATAGCATGTACACATCCCTCCTGTCTGAAAATTTCAGAGCTAGCAGCTCATTATTCTGCAAGGCACTGCACTGTCCCCTCTCAAGTTTTTTACAGACAAGCTCCCTTGGATAGCCTTTCCGGTTAGAACGGATTGTGCCACAAGCAACAGTGTCCACCCTAAACAACTCCTTGAACAACTGCACTCCAGTGTAGAAATTATCTACGTACAAATGGTGACCTTTGTTAAACAGCCGTCTAGCAAGTTCCCACACAATTTTTTCGCTAACTCCAAAAGTGGCCGGACAACCAGGAGGGTCAATACTGGAATCCCTACCAGTGTAGACCCGGAAATTATACACATATCCTGTACTGCTTTCTGACAGCAGATACAATTTAATCCCATACCGTGCCCTCTTACTAGGAATGTACTGCTTAAAAACTAAACGCCCCTTGAAAAGGACCAAAGACTCGTCCACACTTATCTCTTTGCCTGGGACATAGACCTCTGAAAACCGATCCACAAAATGATCAAGGACAGGCCTAATCTTAAAAAGGCGGTCACAATCAGGGTGATCTTGTGGCAAGGCTAAAGCATTGTCTACAAAATGCAGCATACGAAGAAGAAGCAAATACCGATTACGTGTCATAGTTGCAGGAAATATAGCAGTTGCCATCAAGGGACTAGTAGACCAATAAGAAGCCAGTGACGGCTTCCTGATCAACCCCATCAAAAAAGACAAACCTAAAAACCTTTTCATCTCTTCCAGATATGTGGGAACCCAATGAGTAGCTCTAGACTGAGGCTTAAGTCTGGCAGCGTTGTCCCGCAAATATTGCTCTGCATACACATTTGTCTGCTCCACAATCTCTTCCAAAAATACATCGTCCATAAACAAGTGAAAGAAATGGACAGGCAGAAAGTTTTCCGTATTAACTCTACACCCGGGGAGACCAGTAAATGCAGGTAACTGTGGCTGCTCCATGTTTGGGGCAATCCAGGTGTCAGGTCTTCCAATGGGAAACCCTGCAGCCCCAGGCTGCTGCACTCTTGGCACATCAATGTCCTCCTCTAACACAGGCCCTTCATCTGCACTGAGAGTAGCTTCCTCATCAGAAGAATACTCTCGGACAGAAAACTCACTTCCAGAATCTCCTGCTTCCTCCTCTGCCTCAGATGCAGAGTCAGTGTCGTAATCATGGTCTGAAGACGACTCAAAGAGCATGCGAACAACCTGCTGAGCGGTCACTTTGCGGCTAGCCATGATCCTAACAACAAATGGATTGCCAACAACAACTAGCACTAAAATAAGTAATAAACAAAGTGTAGCTTTATCACAAAGAGTTATGTACTACAAAAAACTATACCACACAGTTGCCTGAAATAGCTACTCACCAAGCAACTACTCTGCACAGACAGCAATCACCAATGATATCCCACTAAAAAGAAAAAAGAAAAAAGCAATTTAGACATATGACAACACAAACACCACTGTGCTCAAATCTAAGGACAATGTCAAACACACAATACTGCATTTAGTACACCACCTACAAACATGTCAACAATACTCCTTTGGAGTAAATTGCGTTCACTTACCTAAAACATGCAACTATGCAAACCACAGGACAACTACTGCCAAAACCGCAAAGATCCACAGGAAAGGAAGCAAAAGCGTTGAACTAGAAGAAAAAGAAGAAATAAATTGTTATAATCACAAATACAAATACTTTGCCAGTTGACAAACACCCCACCACCAAGAACTTAGAAGTTGTCCCTGGTACCTAAGTGGATCCTGCCCCCCTCGGGGGTAGATGGGCGTAAAACAATTGGCCAATCTGACCCCAAGGGGGGCAGAAATGGGCAACACCTCTGTGCCCCTTTCAGGGTGCGACCCTTCCCAAAGGGGGCACCCCCAGCACAACACAAAACCAAAAAATCCCTGCCGTATTGGTGGTCTCTGCCCTCCTTGGGGGCAGATGGCCCTACAAAATTACGGGCAGAGATGGGCAATACAAATTTTCCCCACCTTAGGGGGGCGACCGTTGCACAAGGGGTGCCCCCAAACACACACCAAACACAATCCCTGGCACCTAGTGTGCTTCCACCCCCCCCCCCCCAGGCCAGATAGTCCAAAAAATGGCTGGTCTGCCATCGGGGGGGGGGCCGAAACAGAAAAGAAGCGACCCTTGCCCAAGGAGTTGCCCCAAAAATAAACAATAAAAACAAAATCCCTGGTGTCTAGTGGTTTTTGCCCCGCCCCCCCGGGGGCAGATCAGCCCAAAAATCGGCTGATCTGCCCCCAGGGGGGGGGCAAAATACAAATAAAAAGTGCCCCCGGGGGGGGGGGCGACCCTTGCCCAAGGGGTCGCCCCCAAAAACACACATAAACAAACATATCCCTGGTGTCTAGTGGTTTTCGCCTCCCCCGGGGGCAGATCCGCCGAAAAATCGGCGGATCTGCCCCCGGGAGGGGGGGCGAAATACAAATAAAAATTGCCCCCGGGGGGGGGGCGACCCTTGCCCAAGGGGTCGCCCCAAAAACACACATAAACAAAGATATCCCTGGTGTCTAGTGGTTTTCGCCCCCCCCTGGGGGCAGATCCGCCGATAAATCGGCGGATCTGCCCCCGGGGGGGGCGAAATACAAATAAAAATTGCCCAAGGGGTCGCCCCCAAATTTAGCCAAAAAGAAAATCCCGGGTGGCTAGTGGAGATTCCTGCTCCACGATCGCGGGCCCTGCCTGCGATCGTGGAGCAGGAATCTTGAGAAAACAGACACAGGGGGAAAGGAAAGGGTTTTTCTGTGTCTGTTTTCTCAACCCCCCCGCCCCCCAAAAACGGAGAGGACTCACCTTAGAGGTCCTACTCCGAAGACGCGCTGGAAGCAAATGGCTTCCATCGCGCCGGCAACACTAGATGACGTCAGCGCGCTGTGCGCGTGCTGACGTCATCGGATTGCCGTGGGGGGGGGCGGGGGTGGAAGGGGAAGGTCTTCCCCTTCCATCCCCGCCTGTGGGGGGGGAAAGGGGGTGCACATGGGGGCGCGCTAGCGCGCCCCCAAGTTCCCCTGTGCCTAGGACGAGATGATCTCGTCCAAGGCACAGGGGAACTGTAGCCTTGGACGAGATCATCTCGTCCAAGGCACAGAACCGGTTAATGGACATGTCATTCAATTGGTCTCACCTGATTAGCAAAAAGGTAGAGTTGGCTTAGGAATGGTGTGAGAATATGGCTTATTAGTTGATAAGGGTGGAAGCCTCACTCAAATAATAAACACAATCCTTGTCAGGGTGAATCCCAAAAGTCATTAAATTAACCTCTGTTTAACCCTTTTAGTATCTTGGCACAACAGCAGCTTAACTTAGAGGCAACGTGCAAAGTATTTATGCAGCACACAAACAGTGATAAAGTGAAAACAGAAGAAAGATCTCAACACAATCTAGGAAAATAGAGCAATATTTGATAAATACAATGATACCAGCCCAAACAAAATCAAGCCGGTAAACCCAGAGATACTAATTTTTAAAGTTTTTGGTAAAAAATAGCACAGAGAAGAACAAAGCACCACTCACAGTTGTCTGGTCGCAGTAGGCCAGGAGAAAGTAATGAGTTCAGGCTGACCGCTATGGATCGCAGGCCTGATATATGGACCAAGTTATTCCTGCTGAAGAGTTACCTTCTCAAGTCTGTCAAGAAGAGATTGTGAGAAGCTGGCCTGGCTTGTAGTGGGTACCAGAGGTACTTCCACCTTATACTAGGTCCAGTGATCCACCTTAGTGAAATGTAGGCAGTGTCTAGCTGCTGAGGCTGTCTAGGGGTAGCTGTAGCAGAGCAGCCAAGGCTGAACTAGGAGACATGCAAAGCTCTTGCAATACAACTATAGTCAAACAGTACTTATACACAATAAAAGACAATACTCAGTGTTACCAAAAATAAAGGTACTTTATTTTAGTGACACAAGGCCAAAAACATCTTAGAGGCAATACTCCTACTGGAGTTAAGTATTATACACAAAATATACACTAGTAACCAAAATCAGGTAAGTAAACAGTCATAGAATAGTGCAAACAGTGAAAAACACAATAGATTGCAATGGGCCTAGGGGCAACACAAACCATATATTAAAATAGTGGAATACGAAAGTCGGATTCCCCCCTAGGCAAGTGTAGTGTGTAGAGGGGTGCTGGGAGTGTAAGAAAACATCAAAGGTAAGTAAAATACCCCACCCCAGAGCCCAGGAAAACAGGAGTAAAGTACAGCAAGTTTCCTCAGAACACACTAGAAGTCGAGGTGAAGGATTATGCAAGAACCAAGGAAGACTGCAAGAAACCAACAATGGATTCCTGGCCCTGAAGGCCTGTGGAGAGAGGAGACCAAGCCCAGAAGTCGATCAAGAGTCCAGGAAGAACAGGAGCCCCTGCCAACCTGGATGAAGGTGCAAAAGTGGATTCTCCGGTTGGAAGAAAAGTACATAAATGCACCATAGAAGATAGCTGTGGGTTCCTGCTTGATGCAAGAGATGTCCCACGTCGAGTCATTGGATGCAGGCAGTTTGCGTAGCTGGATTCCGCCAACAAGCCTTGGTTCATGCAAGAACGTGTTTTGCGTCAAAGAGGAGTTGCCCAGACCCAGGAGGGACTTGGGGGTCTTAACTTGGACTGATGAGACATAGGGGACTCTCAGCACTTCAGAGAGCCCTCAGCAGACGAGGCAGCACCCACAGGAGTCCCAGGACACTGGGACAAAGGAGCTGCAAAGTGCAGTAGTCGCAGCACTACACAGAAGGATCCCGCTGGAGAACAGCTCAGGGAGCTGAGAGTTACAGGATAGAGTGATGGGGACCTGCGCTACGCTGTGCACGAAGAACGTTTGGAAGAAGTGCACAGAAGCCCAAGGAGCTAGCTGCAGAAGACGCGATGCACAGGGGTACTGTCTAGCATTCGATCCACCACCTGTGTTCCAGGGCTCACGCTCATTGACAGGAGAGGAGTCCCAGAGTACCGGTCTTCATCGCAGACAGGTGCCTGCTGAAGCAGGGAAGTGACTCCATCACTTTACGGGAGATTCCTTCGGTTCTTTTGGTGCAGGGTTGAAGACAGGCAGTCCTCAGAGCGTGCACAACCTGGAAACTGTTGCAGTTGCTGGCTGGAGCTAAAGTTGCAGGTCACAGTAGCCTTCCTGGATACTTTGTTGCAGTTACAGTGGTTCATGGAATAGTCTGCGGTTGATCCAACGGTCAGAAGCTGAAGGAGAGGATGCAGAGGAGTTCTAGTGGAGTCTTGCAAACCAAATCTGAGGAAACACCCAGAGGAGAGACCCTAAATAGCCCTGAGAGGGGGATTGGCTACCTAACCAGGTATGCAACTATCAGGAGGGGTCTCTGACGTCACCTGCTGGAACTGGCCACTCGGATGCTCCGAGAGGGTCCCCACACCTTGGACACCAGGATGACTAATGCCAGGGACACTCTGGAGAAACCCTGGGCACCACGCCCGGGATAGTGATGGACAGGGGAGTGGTCACTCCCTTTTCCTTTGTCCTGTTTAGTGCCAGAGCAGGGACTGGGGGTCCCTGAACTGGTGTTGACTGGATTATGCAAGGAGGGCACCGTTTGTGTCCTTCAAAGCATTTCTAGAGGATACCTTCCCCATGCCTGTAACACCTATTTCAAATGGGAGAGGGTGTAACACCCCTCTCCTAAAGGAAGTGCATTGTTCTGCCTTCCTGGGATTGAGCTGCTCAGTCCCCAGGAGAGCAGAAACCTGTCTGTCAGGTGGCAGCAGCTGGGGCTGCAGTGGAAACTTCACAGAGCTGGTTTGGCAGTACTGGGGTTCCATTGTGGAGCCCCCAGGGTGCATGGAATTGGCCCCCCAATACCAGATTTGGATTGGGGGTTCAATTTCACAATCTTAGACACGTCACAATGCAATATTCAGGGTTACCATTGTGAAGCTACATATTTGTATTGACATATGTGTAGTGCACGCTTAGAATGGTGTCCTCGTACTCACCAAGTCCGGGAAATTGGTCCTGGACAACGTGGGGGCACCTTTGCTTATTCTTTGTAAGCAGAGACCCCTCAGACTTTTGAAATTAAGATTTTCATAAATTGTCTTGACAACCCTGGGGGTAGCCTCAATAGAAGAAATAGTGATAGAAAAAGTTAGGGAGAAGAGTAAGAAGTAGGCAAAACTATTTAACCTAACGTTTAGAGACGAAGAAAAACTTTTCTGAACTTTGTAAAAGTTTGAAAAAACCTTTTTAGAAGTGAAATTGTGACTGCTAGGTATAATTGTATATAGCTCTAAGTATTAGAGTACACTTTTCTTGGGAAAAGCAGTGACAAAGTGATAAGGCAATTACAAGTACTTATCCCACCGCTGCCACCAACGTAGGAGGCTGGCCTGGTTTGTAGTGGGCACCAGAGGTAGTTACACCCTATACCAGGTCCAGTTATCCCTTATTAGTGAAAGGTAGGCAGTGTCTAGCAGCTTAGGCTGTCTAGGGGTAGATGTAGCAGAGCAGCCAAGGCTGAACTAGCATCTTCTGATAATCTGATCTGCCAATACCCTGCAGTCAAATCGAAAGTGATGAGATACTTGGCAGATGCCAGTGTATATATCAGTTCATCTGCCCTAGGTATAGGGTGAGCATCTGTTTTTGTAACTGTATTGAGCCCTCTGTAGCCTACGCAAAACCTAATTTCACTTTTTCCATTTTGACTATGAGGTTTGGAGACAAGCACCACTTGGCTGGCCCAGGGTCTATTGAAGTGCTCCATTACTTCTAGATCCAACATCTTCTGAACTTCAGATTCAATACTGTCGCTGATATGGTCATGCTGTCTATAAATCTTACTTTTGACAGGTAAACTGTCTCCAGTATCAATAGTATGTTCATACCAAGTAGTCTGACCAGGAGTAAGTGAAAAGAGTTCAGAGACTTGGCCTAGGAGGTTCTTGCAGTCCTCCTTTTGCTCTGCTGTAGGGCAGTCTGCAAGGACAACCCCCTCCACTGAGCCATCAGCTGCTGTGTTGGAGAAGAGGTCAGGAAGAGGGTCACTCTCTTCCTCCTGCCCCTCATCAGTGGCTATGAGTAGGGTTAAGTCTTCCCTATCATAGTAGGGTTTCAGGCTGTTCACATGAAGTACCCTTAGGGGACTTCTTGGAGTACCTAGATTCACAGATAGGTGACCTCACCCTTCTTTTCCACTTTAAGATGTGGACCACTCAATTTGTCCTGGAGTGCTCTTGGTGCCACAGGCTCCAATACCCACACCTTCTGTCCTGGGTGGTACTCAGTCAGGACAGCCTTCTGGTCATGCCATTGCTTTTGGAGCTCTTGGCTGGCCTGGCGGTTTTTAGTGGCCTTTTTCATGTACTGAGCCATTCTTGGTCCTAGGTCAAGCACATAATCCACAATGTCTTGTTTAGGGGGCTTCAGGGGTTGCTCTCACCCCTCTTTGACAAGTGCAAGTGGACCCCTGGCAGGGTGTCCAAAAAGGAGTTTGAAGGGGCTGTAGCCAACTCCCTTCTGGGGTACCTACCTGTAGGCAAAAAGGAGGTATGGCACGAGGACATCCCATCTCTTTCTGAGTTTTTCAGAGAGTCCCATGATCATGCCATTGAGAGTTTAGATAAATCTCTCAACCAGTCCATTTGTCTGTAGGTGATAGGGTGTGGTGAATTTATAGGTTACACCACATTACTTCCAAATTTCTTGTAGGTATCCAGGCATGAAGTTACTACCCCTGTCTGATACTATCTCTTTAGGGACGCCCACCCTGGAAAATATTCCCAGGAGGGCCTTTGCAACTGCAGGAGCTGTAGTGGTTCTTAAGGGGATGGCTTCTGGATATCCTGTGGCATGGTCCACTACCACTAAGATGAATCTGTTTCCAGAAGCAGTTGGAGGGTCAAGGGGGCCAACAATGTCAACCCTAACCCTCTCAAAGGGCACCCCTACCACAGGCAGTGGGATTGACGGGCCTTTGGGGTGCCACCAGTCTTGCTACTGCCTTGGCATGTGACACAAGAGCAATACAACTCTTTTGTGTCCTCTGACATGAGAGGCCAGTGAAAGTGAGGGACTAGCCTGTCCCAATTCTTACTTTGCCCCAGATGTCCAGCAAGGGGAAGGTCATGTACCAGAGTTAGGAGGAATTCCCTATACTGCAAGGGAATGGCCAGTCTCGTGGTAGCATCAGGTTTTGGGTCCCTTGATTGAGTATAAAGGAGATTATTCTCCCAGTAAACTCTATGAGAGTCACTGACATCCCCTGCTTCTTGTTTGACAGCTTGCTGTCTTCAACCCTCTAGTGTGGGACAGGTCTGTTCATCCCTAGCAGGACCCCTGCACCCAAGAGTTCAGCTGTGTCAGCCTGAAGCTCCTCTGGTGTAGGTTCTGCACAAGGAGTTGACTCCTCCTCATCAAAAGGGATATTTTCTGGAGAGGGGGGATAGTGGACAAGGGTTTGCCCTTTCTAACCCTAGTTTTTGGGAGCACTTGGTCCATTGTTCCAGGATTCAAGTTTCCCTGTCCTCTTTGCATCTTGGACTGAGCCCTGGTAAGAGCAAAGATGTGCCATGGAATGCCCAGCATTGCTGCATGGGCCTCCAACTCCACTTCAGCCCAAGCTGAAGTCTCCAAATCATTGCCCAGTAAACTCTCTACAGGTAGGTCAGTGGATACCACAACTTTCTCAGGACCAGTACCCCCCCCCATTTGAGAGTCACAACAGCCATGAGGTGGCTAACAGTGTTGTTATGGGCGTCAGTAACTTGGTACTGATGACCAAGTAGGTGTTGCTCACGGGCTACCAGTTTTTCCATCACCATAGTGACACTGGCACCTGTGTTCCTGTTGGCCTCAACCTGAACACCATTGATTAGGGGTAGTTGCTTGTACACAAACCATATTAAGGGGACAAGCAACCAAGGTGGCAAGGTCAGTGCCACCATCTGAGACTAAAACAGCCCCAGTGGTCTCCCTAACTAGACCAACCCCCACTACATTACCAAAAGTGAGCCCAGCTACATCCTTAGATCGGCTATTAGTAGTGTTCTTCCCACCACCATTGCTATTACTAGAGGCACTAGTGGAAGCAGTGGGGGTTGTGGTGGTGGTAGCTTTGGTGATTTTCTTGGGACAAGAGGGATCACTTGCCCAATGGCCTTTCCTTTTACACAAATAACACCAAGGCTTTTTCTGTTGGTTGGAAGAGGATTTGGGCCAACCACCCCCAGAGGATTTTTGTGGGCCTGATGACGACTCTGACTTTTTATGTTTCTCCCCACTTTTGTCATGTGACTTACCATCCTCCTTCTTGTCCTTGTCACCCCGTGTGAGCATTTCTGCTCACCCTTGTTCTGACTCATTTGTCTGCTTTCTTTCCCAATTCTCCCCATATTCTTGGGGAGAGGTCAGATCTGAGTCTACCAAGTAGTGGTGCAACAAGTCAGACACACAATTGTTAAGAATATGCTCTCTCAGAATTAGATTATATAGACCCCCATAATCAGAAATGTTACTGTTATATAACCAACCTGCCTTCCCTGAACAGTCCACAAAGTCTGTCCAATCTTGTGAAGGCTCTTTTCTGGTTTCTCTGAACATAATCCTATATTGTTCAGTGGTTAAGCCAAATCCATCCAAGAGTGCTGTTGTCAAAACATTGTAATTACCTGAATCATCTTCTCTGACAGTAAGCAGTCTTTGTCTCCTCTTGCCAGAAAAGGGCAACCACAGAATGGCAGCCCATTGTACCTGACGGACCCTCCGAACATTACAGGCCCTCTCAAGTGCAGCAAACCACTTGTAGATGTCATCGCCCTCCATGTAAGGGGGGAAAGATTGTATGCTATTTTCTGTAATCAAATGTGTTTTCTCTGGCATTGTAACTTCTGAAATTGCTGTTGCTGCTGCCACCATGGGGAGATAACCCCAACCCCTGTCTTTACCTTTCCACAGCTAGGGATTCGCTATCTAAGGCCAACTGTTGCTGTTCAGCCTCAGTCTGGCCTCCTCCAACCTCACCTTTCTGATTTCCCTTTCTAGAGAGTTGTCCTCAGGGTTGGATATGTTTGACACTTCTGAGACTGAAGTGACATGGAGGGAGCTGAGGTAGATCTTTCCCCAGCTTGTGTAACCCTAGCTACCTGTCCTCTAGGTGTGACCCCTCCCCACTACCAACTACACTAGGAGGTTTGTTAGTGGGAAGATCAGTGGAAAGACCCTCCCCTGCATCTTCAGGACCCTCTCCTGGATCTCCCTCTACCTCCTCTCCTACCTGGTGACCAGACTGTTATTGGTCATCCTGGAGAAGGAGGTTCAAAAGGAAATCTTTGTTAGGGTTCTTCCCAATCACTAGGCTTCTCGACAAGCAAAGCTCTCTCAAACTTTTAAAGTTAAGGTTTCTCATAGGTAGTTTTGATAACCTTAGGGGTGGCTTCAGAGGAAGACTTAGTGATACAAAAGTTAGAGTAAGTGAAAAGAGTAAACAGACCTACTTTATCTAACTTTTTAGAGGTTTTAGAGTTTTTAGAATACAAGTGAGACTGCTGGGTATACTTGTGTATAGCTCTAAGTATAGAGTACACTTTCCTGTGGAAAGCACCAGTGACAGAGTGATAAGGCAATTACTATTACTTATCCCACCACTGCACCACCAATGTAGGAGGCTGGCCTGGTTTGTAGTGGGTACCACAGGCACTTATACCTTATACCAGGTCCAGTTATCCCTTATCAGTGAAATGTAGTCAGTGTCTAGAAGCAAGGCTGTCTAGAGGTAGCTGTAGGTAGAGCAGCCAAGGCTGAACTAGGAGACATGCAAAGCTCTTGCAATACCACTGTAGTCACACAGTACTTGCATACATGAAAGACAATACTCAGTGTTACCAAAAATAAAGGTACCTTATTTTAGTGACACAAGGCCAAAATACTTTGGAGACTATTCTCCCTTAGGAGGCAAGTCAATTACACAATCTATAAACTAGTAACCAGAAACAGCTAAGTACACAGTCGGAAAATAGTGCAAGCAATGAAAATCACCATAGGTTTCAATAGGCCTAGGGGGGACTCAAACCAGATACTAAAATAGTGGAATGCGAAAGTCAGTTTGCCACCTAGGCAGGTGTAGCGTGTAGAGGGGTGCTGGGAGTGTAAGAAAACACCAAAGGTAAGTAAAGTACCACACCCCAGAGCCCAGGAAAGCAGGAGTAAAACACAACAAGTTTCCTAAAAAACACTACAAGTTGTGATAGAAGAGAACAGAAGAGACTGCAAGATACCAACAATGGATTCCTGGACCTAAAGACCTGTGGAAGAAAGGGACCAGCTCCAAGAAGCACTGAAGAGTCCAGGGAGAACAGGAGCCCCTGCTAACCCAGATGAACCACCGGTAAGAAGACAAATTCAGTATTGCACCAAAGAAGACAGATGCAGGTTCCTGGTTGGGGCAGAAGATGTCCCACGCCGGATGGATGAATGCAGGCTGGTTTTCCTCGTTGGATTCTGCCAACAAGCCTTGGCTCACGCAAGAGATGCGTTTGGCAGGAAAAAGCGCTACCCGGGCCCCAGAGCGACCAGGAGGTCTCAACTCAGACTGAGGAGATATAGGGGGCTCTCAGCACTTCAGAGAGCCCTCAGAAGATCAGGTAGCACCTGCAGGAGTCCCAGGACAAAGGGACAAAGGAGTTTCAAATTGCGGTCATCTCAGCATTACACAAAGGGATCCCACACCACTGGAGATCAACTCAGGGAGCTGAGCATCGCAGGATAGACTGCTGGGGATCTGGGCTAGGCTGTGCACAAAGGATTCCTTGGAGAAGCCATAGGAGCTGCAAAACATGCGGTGCACAGGGGTACTGTCTGGCACAGGGAGGCAAGCTCTTACCTCCACCAAATTTGGACAGTTGTACCTTTTGACAGTCAGGGTCACTTCAGTCCACCACCTGTGTTCCAGGATCCAAGCTCGTCATCAGGAGAAGGGACCCAGAGTACCAGTCATCACTGCAGAGAGGTGACTGCTGAAGCAGGGAAGTGACTCCGTCACTCCACTGGAGATTCCTTCGGTTCTTCTGGTGCAGGATGAAGACAGGCAGTCCTCGGAGCATGCACGACCTGGAAACTGTTGCAGTTGCTGGCAGGAGCTGGAGTTACAGAGTATCAGTACCCATCTTGGATACTTTGTTGCAAGTTGTAGAGTTCCTGGAGCAGTTCTGCAGTTGATCCGACGGTAGTAGGTGAAGCAAAGGATGCAGAGGATTCCTGCTGGAGTCTTGCAATTTCAATCTAAATGGCCCTGAGAGGGGGATTTGTCACCTAACCAGGTAACCACCTATCAGGAGGGGTCTCTTACGTCACCTGCTGGCACTGGCCACTCAGATGCTCCCAGAGTTCCCTGACCATCCTGAAAACAAGATGGCAGAACCCAGGGACACTCTGGAGGAGCTCTGGGCACCACCCGTGGGGTGGTGATGGACACAGGAGTGGTCACTCCCCTTTCCTTTGTCCAGTTTTGCGCCAGAGCAGGGACTGGGGTTCCCTAAACCGTTGTAGACTGGATTATGCAAGAAGGGCACCATCTGTGCCCTTCAAAGCATTCCCAGAGGCTCTGGGAGGATACCCCTCCCATGCCTGTTACACCTATTTCCAAAAGAAAAGGGAGTAACACCCCTCTCCTAAAGGAAATGCTTTGTTCTGCCTTCCTGAGATTGAGCTGCTTGAGGAGGGCTGACGCTTGTCTGTGAGGTGACACCAGCTGGGGTTGCAGTGCAAACCTCAGAAGGTTGATATGGCAGTATTGGGGGGCCATGGTGGTGCACCCAGAGTGAATGTCATTGTGCAACCAATACTGGAATCAGTATTGGGGTACAGTTCCCAGTTGTTAGATACCTCACATGGCAATATTTGGGGTTACCATTGTGAAGCTACATATATGTATTGGCCTATATGGAGTGCACACTTATAATGGTGTCCCTGCACTCACGAAGTCTGGGAAAATGGGCCTGGATGATGTGGGGGCACCTCTGCTAGTGCAGGGGTGCCCTCACACACAGGTACTATGCACCTAGCCTTCAGGGACTGAAGGTAAGACATATAGGTGACTTATAAGTGACCTGGTGCAGTGAAAATGGCTGTGAAATAGTGCTTACACTATTTCACTTAGGCTGCAATGGCAGTCCTGATGAAGTGTTTGTATGAGCTCCTTATGGGTGGCAAAAGAAATGCTGCAGCCCATAAGGATCTTCTGGAACCCCAATGCCCTGGGTACCTAGGTACCAAGGACTTATAAGGGGGGTCCAGTATTCCAATCTGGAGTGAAATATGGAGTCACTAGACTATAGTGACAAATTTAGAAACAGAGAGAGCATGAGCACTGGACTTCTGATTAGCAGGACTCCAGTGACAATTTAGAAAACAGTGCAAGTGAACAGGCAAGTAGGCCACAAACCATAAGCACTGGGGTCCTCACTAGCAGGATCCCAGTGACACAGTCAAAACACACTGACAATCAGGCAGAAATTGGGGGTAACATGCCAAGAAAGATTGTACTTTCCTACAGATGCTCATTATCATGTTGTCATAGCACCAACTTACCAATGTCAAGTCTGATATATCAGCTGCATCATAAGTGCTTATTTTTCAATGTCACCAGTATTAGGGCCTACATTACCTATTCACATTTGTGATGGAGCATCACACCTGACCAGATTCACAAATGGGGCATGTTTGGTCCAATTATCCTTCATTACATAGAGAAAATGCAGGCATCCCTTTGTATGCATGCAGCTATGTGTCTGCTCAGAACAGTACTTGGCATGTGATGTGGACTCCAAGGGCAACCTGTAGGAATCTAGCCTGGTGTGTGGTGGGTACCTGAAGTACTTACACCTTATACCAGATCCAGCTATCCCCTATTAATGTAGTGTAGGCAGTGTCTAGAAGCCAGGCTCTCTTGAGGTAGCTATGGATGAGTAGCCACAACTTATCTAGGAGACATGCAAACTTGATGCAATACCACTGTTGTCACACAGCAATTACACACATGGAAGAAGTTATTCAGGCCCATATTTATACTTTTTGACGCTAAACTGCGCTAACGCAGTTTAGCGTCAAAAAATTTAGCGCCGTCTAACGCCATTCTGAAGCGCCATGCGGGTGCCGTATTTATGGAATGGCGTTAGCCGGCGCTAGCAGACCGGCGCTGCCTGGTGTGCGTGGAAAAAAAACACGTAGACCAGGCAGCGCCGGCGTAGGGGGAAAATGGCATTAGGGCGTCTTAAAATGGGGCAAGTCAGGTTGAGGCAAAAAAATCGCCTCAACCCGATTTGCGCCATTTTTTTCGACGCCCAGACGCCATTTAAATGACTCCTGTCTTAGTAAAGACAGGAGTCATGCCCCCTTGCCCAATGGCCATGCCCAGGGGACTTATGTCCCCTGGGCATGGTCATTGGGCATAGTGGCATGTAGGGGGGCACAAATAAGGCCCCCCTATGCCACCAAAAAATATTCAAAATATAAAAAATTATACTTACCTGAACTTACCTGAATGTCCCTGGGGTGGGTCCCTCCATCCTTGGGTGTCCTCCTGGGGTGGGCAGGAGTGGCAGGGGGGGTCCCTGGGGGCAGGGGAGCGCACCTGTGGGCTCATTTTGAGCCCACAGGCCCCTTAACGCCTACCCTGACCCAGGCGTTAAATAGTGGCGCAAATGCGGGGTTTTTTGACCCGCCAACTCCCGGGCGTGATTTTTGCCCGGGAGTATAAATACGACGCATTTGCGTCGCCGTCATTTTTTTAGACGGGAACGCCTTCCTTGCACCTCATTAACGCAAGGAAGGCGTTCACGAAAAAAAAATGACGCTATTTGCCCATACTTTGGCGCTAGACACGTCTAACGCCAAAGTATAAATATGGCGTTAGTTTTGCGCCGAATTTGCGTCGAAAAAAACGACGCTAATTCGGCGCAAACGGAGTATAAATACGGGCCTCAGTGTTACAATAATAAAGGCACTTTATTAGGGTAACACAGCACCAAAATTACTCTAGAGGCAATACTCCCTTACGAGGTAAGTAATACACAAGATATATACGCTAGTTGTCAGAAATAGGCATAAGAATAGTTAGAAAACTGTGCAAATAGCGTAAAATACAGTAGAGAATAGTGGCCGTAGGGGGAGCACAAACCATATACTAAAAAAATGGAATCCAATATTGTTACCCCCACCTAGGTCAGTAGAGTGTGTAGAGAGATGCTGGGGGTACCAGGAAAGCACAAAGGTAAGTACCACAACATCCCCCTGCAAACAGGAAAGCAGGAGTAAATCACTAGAATTTTCCCAGAACATCCACTTTTCATTCACTTGCAAAACTCAGGGGTGACTGCAAGAAACCAATGGTGGATTCCTGGAGAGGAAGATGTGGAAAGAGGGGCTAAAGTCCAGAAGACACAGCAGAGTCCAGTGGGGGCAGAAGCCCCTACCCACCAAGCTGAGGGTATCAGGAGTTGGTCAACGGTGAGGAAAAAGAGTCAGCACTGCAGCCCTGGAGTCACAGTCGAGTTCCTGGAGGATGCAGGTGATATCCCATACCGGAAGGAAGGTTGCAGTGAGGTTTGGGTGTTTGGATTCCACCAAAAAGCCTTGGCACAGGCAAAACTTGTGGTTGGCAGAAAGTGGTGCTGCCAAGGACCAGCAAGGGCCAGGAGGATTCAACCCAGGAGAGGGAATGAGAGGGGGTCATCAGCATTGCAGAGCCCCCACAGAAGCACAGGCATCACTCATAGGAGTCCCACAGGAGGGGGACACAGAAGTTGCAAATGGAGCACACACAGCACTACGAAAAGGAGTCCCACGCCTCAGAAGAGCTTCTCAGGGAGCTGTGCGTCACAGGAAGGAGTGCTGGGGGCTGGAGCTACATGATGCCAGGAGACCCCTTGGAAGAAGTGCCAACAAGTCTTGGCAGCTGCAAAAGACATAGTGCACAGGGTACTTTCCTGCGTGGCAAGGCAAGCGCTTACCTCCACCCAAGTTGGACTGCTGGTAGATGTAGGTACTTACACTTTATACCAGGTCCAGTTATCCCTTATTAGTGAAATGTAGACAGTGTCTAGAAGCCAGGCTCTCTAGGGGTAGTGTGGATGAGCAGCCAAGGCCTAACTAGGAGACATGAAAAACTCATGCAATACCACTGTAGTCACACAGTACTCACACACATGAAAGAAAATACTCAGTGTTACAAAAATAAAGGTACTTTTTTTTTGGTGACACAAATGCCAAAAATACCTTAGAGACTATACTCCCGTAGAAGGTAAGTAATATACACACTATATACACTAGAATGCAGAATTAGCTGTAAAGACAGTTAGAAAACAGTGCAAATAGTGAAAATCACAATAGTTAGAAATGGGCCTGGGGAACACAAACCATATACTAAGAAAGTGGAATACGAAAGTCAGTTTCCCACCTATGCAGATGTAGTGTGTAGAGGGGTGCTGGGAGGATGCACAACCGGAAAACAGTTGCAGTTGCTGGCAGGAGCTGAAGATACAATGTTGCAGAATTCTTCTTTGCTTCTTTGTTGCAGTTTGTATAGCTCCTAGAGGGTCGAGATGCAGTTTCCTGCTGGAGTCTTGCAATCCGAATCTGAGGAAACACCCAGAGGAGAGACCCTAAATAGCCCTGAAAGAGGGATCGGTCAGCTACACAGGTAAGCACCTATCAGGGGAGAGCTCTGTGGTCACCTGCTGGCACTGGCCATTCAGATGCTCCCAGAGTGCCCTGCCAACTTGGAAACCAAGATGGCCAAAACCTAGGGACACGTTGTAGGCGCTGGAGGACCCCTGGGGTGGTGAATGACCGGGGAGTAGTCACTCCCCTTTCCATTTTCCAGTTTTGCACCAGAGCAGGGACTGGAGGTCTCTGAACCGGTGTAGACTGGTTTATGCATGGAGGGCACCAAATGTGCCCTTCACAGCATACCAGTGGCTTGGGCAGGCTAACCCTCCCAAGCCATGTAACACATATTTCCAATGGTAGAGGGTGTAACACCCCTCTCCCAAAGGAAATCCTTTGTTCTGCCTTTCTGGGTTTGAGCTGCTCATGCAACAGGAGGACAGAAACCTGTCTGTGAGATGGCAACAGCTGGGGCTGCCTGGTAAACCTGAGAAGGCTGTAGGAGCAATGCTGGGGGTCCTCTAAGGATCCCACAGAGTGCAAAGAATCATACAACCAAAACTTGGAAAAGTATTGGGGTATTATTTCAACATGTTTGATACCAAACATGTCTAGTTTCGGAGTAACCTTGATGTAGCTGGACTTAGGTAGTGACCTATGTCCAGTACACACATAAAATGGCATCCCCACACTCACAAAGTCCAGGAAAGTGGGTCTGGAGTTTGTATGGGATACCTCTACTAGTGTAGGGGTGCCCTCACACACAGGTAACTGCACTCTGCCCTCTGGGCTGAGAGGGCCTACCATAGGGGTGACTTATAGTGACCTGGTGCAGTGACCTATAATGAAAATGGGTGCATGCACCCGGTTCACACAGTCTACAATGGTAGTCCTGCAGAACCCTTTGCATGGGGTCCCTATGGGTGGCAGAATAACTGCTGCAGCCCATAGGGATCCCCTGGAACCCTAATGCCCTGGGTACCTAGGTACCATATACTAGGGGCTTACATGGGGGCACCAATATGCCAATAGTGAGATGAAATAGGTTCCAGCAACCAAGTTTTAAAGGAGAGAGCATAATCACTGGGGTCAAACACACTGAGAAACAGGCCTAATGTGGGGGTAACCAAGCTAGAAAATACTGATTTGCAATGACCAGTTGAGTAACCTCAACACTTTCCATCTCCTAATGTTGCCAATTCAGGCCACAAAAATCATCTAGGCCAGGGTTATGTACATTTTCATGTTGTGAGACCTACTCCTGATTAGTCGCAATCACTGTGAGCTATTAAAGGCTAAACAACCTGTGCATAATTTGCATATAACCCAATGGACAGCTACAGTGTCTTTATGTCTAAACTTCTGAGAGTCAGAACCCATGGTTTGCATCACATACAGTGACTAATGGCAGTTTGGAAGGTCAGCTATATGTCAGAAGGAGTATGGATTTGGGGGGATGTATGAACAAGTGTGTGTGTGTATAGGAATAGGACTCAGATGACTGAGAGCCTGTGTCATTTGAACTTGCAGCATAGGAAATGCCTTTCCCCATATGTGGCACCATGACATGTTTAATCCATACGATAATCCTATGCTACACTATAGGCTGTGATCCCACTTGACAGGGCAGCATCAGACTTCTCCATAACTTTACAAAATCTTCTTTCACTTAACATTACTCTAATTTTCACATGGGCTATATGTTTTCATCTATAATACTGGTAAATTGTCTACTGGCCACTGTTAGCAAGGGGCCTGGAGTTTGTCTGATGAGATCTGGAATTGTGAGTTACATGGACAGATACTTAAGCTTCTCCTTTCAGGTGACTTTTCATTTCCTTGTACAGACATTTCTAGCATTGGCAAACAACATTCTGCCCCCAGCTAGATCATTCTGTTTACTACACTCGAATCACAACACTGCTCCCATGAACAAAAAGGGACAAATTAGCCTGGTGACAAAAATGAAACCATTTACTTTGTCAAACATTTCTCAATCAGACATGTACCTGTTCCTCTGTGTTACCATATAGCTGTCTGTACGGGGACTGGAACTCCAGCTCCTTCATGCGGAAGGCAGGGACCCTGTCTCCTGCTTTACCCGGCATCCTGGCAGCCAGAGTCTGGTAACAGCGGCAAAAAATGAGCAGATCTTGTTGGCTTCAGTGTTAGGAGGCAAGTGAGCTTTTTTCAATACACCATGTACAAGTACAATGCGGGCACGATCCATGATAGAGATGGACACAGCCATTGGTTTTTGGGTGTAGCCATCACACACGTTAGCCTATGGCAGGGTCCATCGTGGAGTGTACCACCTACTACATGGTCAACTTCCGCCGATTGTCGTTGGTGAGCCAACGCCATTTTAAGGTGTGAAGCTGTGCATTTTTCAATTGTTAGTGCGTCACCATGGAGGCTAGTGTATATATAAATGCCAGATACAAACAACACTGTTTTTGGCAAGATATGGCACATTAAAAGTGAACAGTGACTGTGTTTGACGTTGACAGTGCCGCGGGGGAAGTAGTACCTCTGTTGATAGTATTTAGGACATTTTTTTAAATCAAAAAAATAATTATGTGCAAATAATACATTCAAAACGTATTATTTGCACATAATAAAAAAATTAGACAGAGGAAAATACGTTTTGAAAATATTTTGAAAACATTGGATGTACATACATGACACAATGAGATTCATAATGTTTCCAAGCTATCAGATTTATGTTGATTATCAAGGAATGGTGTTACTGTTTAAGCTGATATTTTCCTTTCAATACAAGCAGACATTTGTACCCAGGCATGGGTAGGATATGATGGCCTCAGGTATTCAGACTATTTCCAGACCTTGCCACCATGAAGAAAAGTGATATTAGTAAAAGGTTTTGGCTAAATAAACAAACTAGCCTGGATTTGTGTCACCAGCTGGAGCCTTATCTCCTGCCTCACAATAGGAATACAAACGCAATAACACCAATAATGAAATTCATGGCAGTACTTCATTTTATGGCCACTGGCTCTTTTCAATAGACTGTGGCAGTATCTGGGGGAATGTCCCAACCAACTTTCACTGGTGTGCTACAAGAAGTCCTTTCTTCAATGCTGAGACACATCAACAGCTACATCCATTCCACACAGCAATAGGATTTGGCCACTGTGAAGGGAGAATTTTATGCTTTGGGTGGACTACCACATATGGTTGGAGCAATAGATGGCACACATATTGCCTTGGTGCTACCACATGCAGGGGAACAGGTCTACTGCAATCGGAAGAACTTCCATTTCATCAATGTGCAAGTAATCTGCTTACTGGATTTATACATCTCAAGTGCGTTTGCCTGCTTTCCTGGGTCAACACATGATTCATTTGTACTATGGAACTGCACCATACTCCTGCAAATGTCACAACTTTGACCTGAGCGGGCCTGGCTTGTTGGTAAGTACAATATGACTTGTGGATCATTTGCTTGAATCCTAGTTTAGGAAGGTACAATGGCTTAGTATGATATTAATCCATTGAACTGTTGCTTCCATGTATGAGATTCAGCTTATCCTAACAGACCATGGTTGGTAGCATTGCTGAGGAATCCAACAACGCTAGGTGAAGTCTGCTTCAATGCGGCCCATGAAAGAACACGAAGGCCACTGGAGCAGGTTATTGGGCTCCTCAAAGCCAGTTTTTGGTCCCTGGACAAAATCAGTCATGCCTTCCTCTACTCACCCCATAGGGTGTGCCAAATCACTGTTGCTGCTGCATGCTCCACAACATTGCCCTGCGACGGAACATCCCAAGAATTGCAGAGGGTGGAGAACGTGATAAGCCACCTGGTGAAGATGTTGAAATGCCCAATGAAGATGACATTAGTGACGAAGAAGGAATTGACCTACGTCAAGATGTTATTGACCACTTCTTTACCTGAGTGTAAGTATACCTTTACATATTGTAACCTCCAATGGCAGAGCAAATTGTGACATAGGGAACACATCAGTAATCAATGGTAAATTGGTAGGAATGGACAGTTCAGGAAAGTCCAAGGCAAAGACATTACTGGATCAGAGTTTCCCTACATTGACTACTATTTTTATTGCCATAGAATAACTTTGCTTGTGCCAAGTATATTTGCCCTCCTAACTTGTCATCTAAGTCAAATTTATTCGGTGGAATCATTAATTATCTCTTGCTATCCTGTTTTATCTTCATTTGTACATTTCAAAGTTGTGACATTTGCAGTGAATTGTTGTTGTTGGAAAGTGCAAAGAGAACATGTGTTGAGCCTGGTACAGACACCCACTTTTGTAACGGACAGATCTTATACAGAGACAACTTGCACTGAGATTGAATGGAAGTTCAGGATATTGTATCAGACCTGTTTTCTGTGTGATATTGCCATCAAGGCAATATGTACCACTTAACGTGTCCAACCTACATGTGTATGTCAAGCCATAGCATACTGTTCTTCCTTCACATTAGCTACATCTTAAATTTGTTTCAGTGAAGGTAGCTGTTTATGTGTCTCCTCATAATTGATAGAACATTCTTTTAGCACACCACTGAATTGTGGTTGCAACATTGCACCAGATGCTGCCACAGTGCCCTGTAATGATCATGTGGCCTGAGTTTGTTTACTGCCATGATGTAGACTATTGGTGTTATTGATGTCGGATTCCTATTGTGAGGGCAGGATGCATAGCTCCAGCTGAGGTCGTGCATCAATGATAGTTTGCCTATTTAATTAGATCCCATGCAATATTCCCTTTCTTCCATGGTGTTAAGGTTGTGGAGTTTCCACCTCTAAATGGCACAGACTATTGGGGTAATGCATAGTTTGTGAAACTCAGCACTGATTTCGTCTAGGACGTGTTACCTACATATGTATGTTAACAATACATTGTGATTTGGATTTGTTTGTTTGAATGAAATTGGTAACACATTGCCTCATTGTCGTTTCTAAGTTTTGACAAAATGATGGTGGAAGACAGAAAAGTAAAATAAATGAAATGGACACAAACTACAAGACTCTTGTTGCATTTAATTAAAAATGCAACAAGAGTATTGTATTTTGTGTCTGTATCATTTATTTGCCTATGTCCATATAATTTACATGCATGGCACGTTAGAACAGAAAGGTGTTTAAAACAATGAGAAAATGAACTAAAAAAAGTCTATCATGGTGGATGAAAGTATAGTAATAGAGCTAAAAACAGGTTGGAGTACAATGTACAAAATACAGCTGTCCTTGAAAAAGGTAAATGTGTCCCTGAAATAGTCCACAGAGTGAATGGTAGACACACACTGGGGGAAATTAGGATCTCTGTCTCTTGGAGGTGGTGGTGGAAGTTCTGCCATCCTCTCCTGGTGGTCTGGATGACCTTCCTTCCAGGGAAGAAGGGGGTACAGGTGCAAAGTCTTGGTAGGAGGAGCAGACTCCTAATGTGGCAGACCCTCCCTATCTTTGGCCGGCAGTAGTGTACGTGGTGCAGTTGTAGAAGGACCACAGACAGGGGCAGATAGTATGGGAAAAGCCCTACACATGTGGGGATACATGTTGCAAAGCGGCTCATTTTGTCATTGTAGTTTCGTATTCCCAACATGAGCTCCCTTTGCACCTCCTTGATCTCCTAAAGCTCAGTTACGACCTGGCCCATCATGTCTTGGACTGTTGTACTGCTCCCAAGACTCAGTCCATGGTGTTCTAGCTGACAAAGACACCAGTGGCCTCACTTTGCTGTCCCACAGATTCCATCCTGTGACCCCTACCCAATTAACCTGTGTCCCTGAGGCAGTGTGTCCCATCCCACTGGGTCCTGGCATACCTGAAGGCGGTGTTGGTGTTGTCTCAACAGCAGCCAGGACTGGGGTCACAAGATTGGTGTATAGTGCCTTGGTATACAGGAAGTGGAGGCATCCTGAGGCAGGGATGTTATTGCAGCTGGGTTGGGAGGTGTAGATGTGGGCTGAGTTCGACTCACTGGAGCTGTCCAGCCAGACAGACCAGATGGACCAGGCTGCTCCAGATCATTCGGACTTGCAGGACTGGAAGGCTTCATCCTGGTCTGGAGTAGAGGTGTCTTGAGTGGCAGTCATTGGTACGCTGGCTCAAAGGGTTGTACCTGAGGGGAAAGCAGACAATATGAAACTAAAATATGGTTTGTACCTCATATGCGTCTTTAGCTACAAATGGGACAACCTAAAAAAGTAAAATCAAACTGATATAATGATTAGGCTTTTGTGTTATTTTCATTGTTTTACACATGCAGGCTGATTTACACAGATGCAAACTCCAGTGATGATGTTGTAGAGATATCCTGAATTGCAAAATGTTATTTCTGATTTATATATTACATGTAACAGATATTCAACCCAACACAGTGGTGAGTAGACTAGAGTGCTGGATCATTCCAAGGCCTAGTAGGCTTCAAAACATTAGACAGACCGTAATTCAGCTTAATAGTAAAACAGTCATTGATCATCATATGGGCAGTAAATTGTGTGTGGATATTACTTCTATTCAGCATGCCACACCATATGGTAGAAAATCTTGGATTCAACAGACTATGAATTATGTAAGCGTTTACATCACTTCAATGTAGCTATGAGAAGGTGCCAACATGCTTGACATCCAAAACAACTGACATTTTCATCTATAGCATGACACGGTGACTGTGAAATGCACAGCTGCTTGAGGTGTGCACACATATGGAAGTAAAGGAAGGTGGAGCAATGTTACACTGCATTGTTTTGCAGATACAAAAATAGGGCATCACACTAGTTGTAGTCATCCGTTAATACCATAGACAATACTTGTATAAAAAGTTAGTTACAGATATCTATTTCAATAACTATTGTTGAGATGAACACACATTTACAACATGTACACACATATGGGTATGATGTGAATAGGTGAAAATAGCACGTAAAAGCACTATAGTTTTGGACCTGTTTTTGGGAGAACAACAACATACATTGATAGAAAGCAAGGGACTAAGCAAATGCAAGGGATGATCTTTGGGAAACAACACACAATCTGACTAATCATATTGCATATTTTAAAAAGAAAGATACAACCATGATGCTAGTAATCAGTTTGAAACAAGATATTTTGTGGATTCAAATTCAGATATATCTATTTTGCTTAGGGTGTTGAACTAGTCTAAATGTCTAACTTAAGGGCAGGACTCTATTTGTGATTGTTGAAACATTGCTAAGTGTAACTTACGAGTCTCCATTCCACCAGGGATTCCTGTCAAGCCTTCAGGATGTAGGATCTGCAAGACCTTCTCCTTCAAGGGAAAGAGTTATAATGGGGGCTGGGAGAACCACCACCAATCATCTGGGCATCCAGGTGATGCATGGATGCCTGGGAATGCACTCTCTCCCACTGGTCATTCCACCTCTTTCTACACTCTTCCTGTGTGTGCATGTTGTTTGCTACAGCATTCATTCTGTCAACTATTTTGGACCACATTTGCCTTTTCTGGGATATGGTTGTATTTTGTTCCTTTACTACAAACAATAGTGGCTCTACTTTAATGATTTCATCCTCCATGACAGACAACTATCCCTCTGTGAAACAGGGATTTCTCCTCCCTGCCATTGTAATTATTTTTTAGAAAAATAAAGTGGCCAAAAAAACGAAGGATAGGGAAAGAAAGTAATATTAACAAAAAACACGGAGGGAGAGAAACTCAGAGAAAAAACAGTCTGCTGTGTCGAACGTTCTGCTGGCTGAATGGTCTGCTGCATTGTGGTGGCAAAGGATCATGGTCTAAAATGGAGAGTGTTTTATTGTGTGTTTTGCCTGTGTTTACAGTTGTCCAGTATACAACAGGTGTGGGTTACTAGCAGCCAAACAATAGCCACAGCCATAGTACTATACTGAATGGATCCCGCAATGGACTCCTTATGTCATTGGCCCGCCGCTGATACACCGCCAGCACAACTGTGTGTTCTAAATAGGCTCTGGAGGAACCTGCCATCAAGACAGTGACTGAGGGCTACTCGTCAGCATTGGAGTCCACCATGTCGGCTGCGGGATGCAGCTGTCGCAGCGGAGTACACTAATTTGTGGCAGACTTTGGCTCAGCTGCAATATATCTAAATGCAGTGGGCAAAATACCGTCGACTTGATGGTCTTGGTTGTAAGACCATAAAGATTTAATCCAGCTCTTAATCTATCCCTCCAGCTGATACTTCCTTGTAAATTATTTAGAAAAATTCGAATTAATTTAGAACCTGCATAGACTGTAGAGGACTAAAGAAAGTCAGAATAATAGCCAGCTATGCCCTTCCTTTGAATAAAGATATTTTAGAGTCCATTAGAGGATCTCACCTTTTTTCCTTAACCAGATGTTGCCTTGTAGCTCTGGTATAAATGAACCCCTTCCTATGGGCATGGCTATCGTTCGAACTGCCGGACAGGACAGCTACCATATTTACACATAACCGGTGTACAGGTGCCCATTGCTCCCCCCTGAGTGTTGTCATCCCTTCAAGGTGTACACCACACTGTTTGTTTCTCTGAACTGTTTTATGGTCATCGGTTCACCAGCCAATGTTTCTGCTGGTGTGGGTCGGGAGGAGGGGGTTATATTGTATTGTTCTGTCTGTTCATGTTTGCTACACCACTACTTTCCATAGATGCACTGCTAACACATGCAGGCTACGCACACTATGCTACATGATGTTGCACACTAATGAGGACCAGACACTTGCTCTCCAGTGTATGACATGGAACATCAGGGGCCTCAATAACCTGCAGAAGGGGAAGCAGGTTCTCTCCAACCTCAATAGACACTGAGTTAAACTTGCATTTTTGAAAGAGACCCACCTGTCCCTAGCGCTGATTGCTTATGTGCTGCACCATGGGGCTCCTTTTTTTTTTTTTCACACCACGCTCGGATGCCTTCAAGGCCTATGTCAGAGGATTGTGTATTGCTAAACATGCGGGGGTGCTCGGCAGTATCAGAAATTACCTGGCCAAAGTTGAGGGGAAAATGTGCGATATTGGTGTGGCGGGCATGTCCAATATATAATTGCTGCACCGATGCTGATGATCCACACTGCATGAATTTCACGACCTGTCTGCGCGGGAGGTGACATTTCTGGGCAAGTGTGCTAGAGCACAAAGGTATGGTGAAGGTGAAAGGCCAGGCCGCACACTGGCTCAGCTCATGCGACTGCCATATCAGGCCACATATATGACAGGTCTTCTGACAGATGATGGCACATCCTCTAGAGACAACGCCATCATTGAAGAGGCGTTTACAACTTTTTACGAGAACTATACACCTTGCGAATAGGCAAGAATGACTCTGTTCTTGCTGAGTAGTTAGCTGAGATAGCTATGATTTGGCTTGAGCCTGGCCAGCAGCAGTTCCTGACTGCCCCCTTACCTTTGACGAAATATCACAGGACATCGATGCCCTGAGCAGCTCCTAAGGACCCAGGGCTAGACAGTTTCATTGGACAATTCTACAAGGTGTATCAGACCATTTTGACCATGCATCTGTTGGAGGTCTGTGCTGAATCCCTCGATGTACTCACACTTCCCCCACACTCCGGGAAGCTGACATCACCTTACTGCTCAAGCCCGGCAAGCCACCCCAACTCTGCACCTCCTACAGACCAATATAACTTCTTAATCACAATAACAAAATATTGGCCAAAGTAATAGCCATACACCTTTCCCTCTTCATAGATCCTATAATTTCTCCCATGCAGTCTGGCTTTGTCCTACACCACTCCACATCAATTAACCTCCACACTATTTTTGCAGTTGTGAGAAAATAGCCTCTTTCTAGCATGGTTACCCCCATTTTTTGCCTGTTTGTCAGTGTTTATCAATGTGTTTTTACTGTGTCACTGGGATCCTGGACCCCAATGCTCATAGTTTGTGGCCTACATGTCAGTATGTTTCACTGTTTTGTCAGTATGATTAACTGTGTCACTGGAGTCCTGCTAATCAGAACTCCAGTGCTTATACTCTCTCTCTGGTTCCAAGTTTGTACTTACATACTGGTAAGCCACTATTCCACTCCAAATTGG
This sequence comes from Pleurodeles waltl, assembly GCF_031143425.1. NCBI lineage: Eukaryota > Metazoa > Chordata > Amphibia > Caudata > Salamandridae > Pleurodeles > Pleurodeles waltl. The sequence goes on from NC_090445.1 coordinate 380,074,037, forward strand.
TATACTGTCCCCCCTTATAAGTCCCTCGTATATGGTACCTAGGTACCTAGGGCATTGGGGTTCCAGGAAATCATTATGGGCTACAGCATTTCTTTTGCTACCCATAAGGAAGCGATCTAAAACATCAGTTTTAAATGCGGGAATGAATCGCGCATCTTGCTGATTCGTATACCACCATGTAAAAGCCACAAAATGGTCGCGCACAATGATTGTCAAAGTTTTAATGCAAGGAGTGAATCGCGCGTCTTGCCGATTCGAATGCCACCATGTAAATGCCAATAAATCGTCGCGCACAATGATTTTCAAAGTCTTAATGCAAGGAATGAATTGCGCGTCTTGCCGATTTGAATGCCGCCATGTAAATGCCAAGAAATGGTCGCACACAATGAATATCACAAGTTAAATGCACGGAACGATTCGCGCGTCTTGCCGATTCGAATGCCACCATGTAAATGTCAAGAAATGGTAGTGCACAATGAGTACCAAGAGTTAAATGAATGGAACGAATCGCGCGTCTTGCCGATTCGAATGACACCATGTAAATGCCAAGAAATGGTAGCGCACAATGAGTATCAAGAGTTAAATGCACAGGAAATGAATTGCGCATCTTGCCGATTCGAATATCAACATGTAAATGCCAGAAACCACGAGCACAGTCACATGCTCAAGTAAAAATCTTCCAACATGAAAACTAGGCCCAAAAACTCGAATGCCTTCGAAAACTGGATCGGGGGACCTCCGTCTTACCGCCCTGATCAAGGATCACCAATACAATGAAGGGCAAAGGCCTGGAAGATCAAGGTAGGCCTCCGGAACAGGAGCTCAGGAAATTGCTGCTGCTCCGCACTGGGACCTCTGAATAGTGAGCACGTGGAGCTGGGCTGGCTCCCTTATATAGAGTCTGGCCCAGCCCACGAACCACACCCAGTCATGCTGCAGAGAAAGCTTCTAGAAGGCCCTGGAAAGGGACCACACCCTGACACACTCTGAAAGCCTGCAGCAATACATTGCAAATGAACAGTATTTACAAGAACCTTGAATATAAGTCTTCAGGATTAAACTATGCAATGCAAAAGGTTAAACAAAATGCATATCAACATAGTGCATGAATAACGTTATCTCATAAGTGATGGGTTTTTCTATTCCAGTCGCCCGTAGAGCACGCACTGCCCTGATGTTGATAAGGCCCATTTTCCCAGATTCCCAGACTTTGTGAGTGCGGGGACACCATTCTAAGTGTGCACTACATATAGGTCAATACATATATGTAGCTTCACAATGGTAACCCCGAATATAGTCATGTGAAGTGTCTAACAACTGGAAATTGTACCCCAATACTGATTCCAGTATTGGTTGCACAATCCTATGCACTCTGGCCCCCCAGTACTGTCATACTAGCCTTCTGAGGTTTCCACTGCAGCCCTAGCTGTTGTCACCTCACAGACAGGCTTCTGCCCTCCTGGGGCTTATACAGCTCAATCCCAGGAAGGCAGAACAATGCATTTCCTTTAGGAGAGTGGTGTTACACCCTCTTCCTTTGGAAATATGTGTTACAGGCATGGGAGGGTATCCTTCCAGAAGCTTTGAAGGGCACAGATGGTGCCCTCCTTACATAATCCTGTCTACACCAGTTTAGGGACCCCCAGTCCCTGCTCTGGTGTGAAAATGGACAAAGGAAAGGGGAGTGACCAGTCCCCTGTCCATCACCACCCCAGAGGTGGTGCCCAGAGCTCCTCCACAGTGTCCCTATGGTTCTGCCACCTTGTTTTCAGGATGGTCAGGGAATGCTGGGAGCATCTGAGTGGCCAGTGCCAGCAGGTGACATCAGAGACCCCTCCTGATAGGTGCTTACCTGGTTAGGTGACCAATCCCCCTCTCAGGGCTATTTAGGGTATCTCCTCTGGGAGTTTCCTCAGATTCGGATTGCAAGACTCTAGCCGGACTCCTCTACATCCTTTGCTTCACCTTCTACCATCGGATCAACTGCAGAACTGCTCCAGGAACTCTACAACTTGCAACAAATTATTCAAGGCTACTGCAACTCTGTAACTCCAGCTCCTGTCAGCAACTGCAACAGTTTCCAGGTCATGCATGCTCCGAGGACTGCCTGCCTTCCACCGCACCAGAAGAACTAGAGGAATCTCCAGTGGAGTGACTGAGTCACTTCTCTGCTTCAGCAGGCACCTCTTTGCAGTGACGACCGTTACTCTGGGTCCCCTCTCCTGATGATGAGCATAGATCCTGAAACACAGGTGGTAGACCAAAGGGAACCCTACTGTCCAAAGGTCCAAATGTCTAAATTTGGTGGAGGTAAGAGCTTGCCTCCCCGTGCCAGACAGTACCACTGTGCACCGCGTTTTTTGCAGCTCCTAGGGCTTCTGTACGCTCCTCCAAGGAATCCTTCATGCAAAGCCTAGCCCAGGTCCCCAACACTCTATCCTGCGATGCTCAGCTCCCTGAGTGGTTCTCCGGTGGCGTGGGATCCCTTTGTGTAGTGCTGTGACGACCGCTATTTGCAACTCCTTTGTCCCTGTTTTCTTGGACTCCTGTGGGTGCTGTCTGGTCTTCTGAGGGCTCTCCAATGTGCTGAGAGCCCCCTCTGTCTCCTCAGTCTGAGTTAAGACCTCCAGGTCCTTCCTGGGCCCATGCAGTGCCTTTTCCCGCCAAACGCATCTCTTGCGTGAGCCAAGGCTTGTTGGCAGAATCCAATGACGAAAACCAGCCTGCATTCATCTACTCGACGTGGGACGTCTCTTGCACCAAGCAGGAACCCGCAGCTGCCTTCTTTGGTGCATCTCTGACTTTTTCTTTCAACCGGAGGTTTCACTTTTGCACCTTCATCCGGGTTAGCAGGGGCTCCTGTTCTTCCTGGACTCTGCAGCAGCTCTTGGACTTGGACTTCTCTCTCCTTAGGTTGTCAAGTCCATGAATCCATTGTTGGTGTCTTGCAGTCTTGCTTGGTTTTTGCATTATTCTTCATCACGACTTCTGGTGTGTTCTGAGGAAACTTGCTGTACTTTGCGCCTGCTTTCCTGGGGTCTGGGTGGGGTACTTTACTTAGTGTTTTCTTACACTCACAGTGCCCCCCACACACTACTCTTGATTAGGTGGGAAACCGACATTCGCATTCCACTATGTTAGTATTTGATTTGTGTTCCCACTAGGCCCATTATAACCTATGGTGTTTTGCACTATTTGCACTATTTTATGACTGTTTACTTACCTGATTTTGGTTACTAGTGTATATTTTATGTATAATACTTACCTCATAAGGGATTATAGCCTCTAAGATATTTGGCATTGTCACTAAAATAAAGTACCTTTATTTTTGGTAACACTGAGTATTGTCTTTCATGTGTTGAGTACTGTGTGACTACAGTGGAATTGCAAGAGCTTTGCATGTCTCCTTGTTCAGCCTTGGCTGCTCTGCCTACAGCTACGTCTAGACAGCCTGGCTTCTGAACACTGACTACATTTCACTAATAAGGGATAACTGGACCTGGTATAAGGTGTAAGTACCTTGGGTACCCACTTCATACCAGGCCAGCCTCCTACAGTGGTGTTAAATGAGATCTGCCTCACCACTCCTTCTGCAGTTACCTTGCTAGATGCTGAAAAAGCCTTTGACTCACTTGAATGGTCGTTTTTCCACGCCACATTGGCTAAACTGGGAATTCCCAATGGCTTCTGAGACCTCATTGTGCTACAGTATAGGGACAATTTGGTGCCTTGAAGTGAATGGCACACTCTCCCCTAACTCGAGGTACACGACAGGTCTGTCTGCTCTCTTGTCTCTTATTTATAATTGTCATGGATTCCCTTGTTAGGCATTTACAGGAGCGTCACCTCGATAGAGGCCTCCAATTTCAACATGGCCCGCTGTTGGCCTCTTTATAAGCGGATGATATATTGCTATTTGTTTGCGATCCACCCACCAATTCCCCTAACCCCTCTGTAAAGTGATACACTTTGGGCCATTTTCCAGTTTGTCAATTAAGTGGAACAAATCTGAGTTTTTTCCTTTGACAGGGGCTACTAAATCCAACGTCCTCGACTATCCCCTGCAATGGTGCACAGATTTCCCCAAGTACCTCGGTGTTTTCCAACATAGAGACAGGTCCTAAGTGATATGTTGTAATTATGCCCCTGCTATAAATAAGCTTACTACTCAGATAAAACACTGGATTAAATTACCATTCGTTATGGCGAGGCATATTGACATTATCAAAATGGTGTTTTTCCCATGATTCCTTTCTCTTTTTTTAAATATTCCCATTGCTCTGACCAGTAGCTTCTTTGCAACCCTGATGTGACTCCTATCACGTCTTTTCTGGGCTGGCGCCATCCTCGTATTCTCTGGGACACACTGACACTCACTATGAATGAGGCAGCTTTGTGGTTCCTGACCTACAAATATAATACTTGGTGGCTCATCCCACTATGCCTATTATTGGTGTCATCTAGATGCCAGGTTACCATATCTCAGATCAGAGAAATCTCAAGCATCCAACCTCCCCGTGCTTCAATTCTCCCTCTGAGGCTGCCTCAGAACCCCGCTAAAATATTGACACTCTCTACCACCTGTTGGGCCTGGCACTAACTTCAGCACTGCCTGGGCAGGAGGACCCTATACTCTCCACACATACCCCTTGCTAATAACTCATGGCTCCCACTCATCCAGGATCGTATGGTACAATGCTCACTTAATTCACACCAGCTGTACATCGTAGGTGTTCTGGTTGTCAATGGTACCCTTAAACCTTGTCCCAGTTTGGCAGACAGTGGGGGTGACCCCACACATATGGATAGCTTTGTCTTCCACCGATTACACAGCACGCTGCAAAATACCGTACCTGCATACCATGAGGAGCCTAAAGAGTTTCCTTACATTGGTAATCTCCACCTCAGATAGCTGCTGATTAATATCCATACCCAACCTTACTTCTTTACAACTACAGTGCACCAGAGAAGAGAAGTCCAGAGCTGCTTGGGAACGAGATTTGGGGCACTCCATCCCAGATTATACCTGGTATTACTGCTGTACGCAAACTAAGCTAAACTCCAACAATCATCTACATAAGCTGCTACATTATAAATATTTATATAGAGCATATACAACCCCAAAGTCCTTAGCCAAGCTTGACCCAGTGAGACCGCATCACTGCCCTAAATGTTAAATGAACCAGGCTGATTTTGCACACTGGGATTGTACAGTGATCAACTCATATTGGGAGGGTATTGTTTTCACTTTATCTTGCATGCTGGAACAGGCACTCGATCCAGACCCCTTAAGCTTCTACCTCCCGGCCTGCGGCGCTTTACTGTCATTATGCCACTTCTAGCTAAGCAACAGGTGGCTCTCCATTGGGGCAATAGAAGGCTTCCCACTTGCTTGGCTCTGATATATGTCACACTGTGACATCACCAATTAAATATATGCCTCCCCGCAGCCACCTACCTCCAGAACCAATTACATGTGTCAGCCACTTAGAGATTATCTCCTAACAACAGACTCTGCGGTGGAACACGATTATGAGAACTGATGTTTCCTTCCTCACTTTGTGATATGTACTATATGTAGACTGTTTAATGACGATGTTATATAGCCCTGTTGTGAAGTGCTTTTTTTATTGCATCTACCTCTACCACATTTGCCACGGGGAGTTGGCCTTCTCTGCCATTTCCTCACTCTCTCCATTCTGTCCCTCTCTGTCCCCCTCTTTACTTGGAATGTCAATTATTGTTTTGTAATGTGTAGCTTAAGTTTTACTTTTTCCTTTGAAAAATGTATTAAAGTTTAAGAAATTCATTTACTTTCTGCTAAAACCTAAGGGCAAATTTATTACGCAACATTCTCCATTTACAAGCGTTACAGCAAGTTAATGTTTCAGATTAGGGACTTCAATCTGTCTCCCATTTTTGGAAGTTCTATTACACATCTTTCTACATTGATTTGGTCATGTCTTTCAGATCTCATCCTCTGATCTGGTCAAAATGAATGATTTACTCTTCTTCCTTACTGGTTAGCCTGCTTCTCCAGTCCTCTCCTGGTTCCTCCTTGGAAATCTTGTGGAAGGATCTTCTTCTGCAGTAGTGTCTCCGGCATCACATCCTGGTCAACATTGGTCAGCTTCCAGTCCATGATGTACATGTTCTCTCTGAGTTTTTTTTTCCTTCAGGCTTTTTCTTCCTTTTGGAGCCTTTTACTGAAGGCACTTTCTGCTTAGGTTCTACCTAGTATTGGAAGAAGCATGCCTACTGGAAGGAGTACCCATATCTCTGGCAGACTAAGACAGTGAAAACCTGGGCCACAGGGCCAAGCGACAGCCAAGGACTCTAATGGTCAGCTGGGTAGTTACAGAGAGTCCTCTGGAGGCTTGTTGTGTCCCTGTAACTCACACAGGAGGTCGGTCAACTAGCCCTTGGAGTCACTCTGGGCAGCCTGGGATCAAGACAACCAGTCTTCCTTCTTCAGACAGTCCTTCTAGCAGCAGTAAAGTCCTTCTTCTAAATCTTCCACAGGTCTTATAGTGTGCTGATGAGAGGTTCTGAACACTCCACTTTTATATCTGATGCCAACCTTTGTGTGGGGGAATTCCCACACCTACCCCAAAGCTGGTTCTCGTCAATTTTTCCCCCTCTCCCTGGTTTGGCTCCAAACTGTCTAGGGTGACAAAGGCAAGGGCAGGCCTGGTGTCCGGTTCCTTTGCCTGTTCTGTAGTCATGGTCATCTGACGTGATAAGGGCAAGGTAAAGACCCTCCCCTACCATCCTGGTAGAAGACTCTCTCCTCTCACCACTCACATCTAGACATCCTTAGCATCACTGTCTGGAAGCAATCCACAGCAGTAGAGCCATTCACAGTCATGTGACCCAGGACACAGGTAGAAAGGCAAGGTTTGGGCAGAAAAATACCAAGTTTGTAAAAGTGTCATTCTTTAAATTGTAACCTACTATCCAACTTCACCATAAAAAAAAGGATTTTACACTACAATTAATTTTAGTGTAAACATGATTTCTCTATCTCGCCCCAATCTGACATTAGCACTTATTCAGTGTAATAAAGCAACCCAGTGTTATCCTCTGGCCTTAAAGCAGTGAAAAACGACTTTAGGAGCTTTTTCCTCCTGAGATATATAAATCTTAAACCCCCATGTCCTGCTTTTTAGAGGTCATTAGTGCCAACCTTAGGGGTGACATATAAGTATCAAAAAGGAAGATTTAGAATTGACAAACGGTTCATTTTGCCAGTTGGAATTGCCCGTTTAAAACTTCTCTATAGGCTGCAGTGGCAGGCTTGAGATATGTTCCAAAAGGCTACTTTAGTGAGTGGCACAATGAGTGCAATTGCCCACTAGTAGCATTTAATTTACAGCCCCTTGGTACATGTTGTACCATATACTAGAGATTTAACACTAAATTAAATATACAAATCGGGTGTAGGCCTATTTTACCATGTTTTAGGAAGAAATCACTTTGCCACTGGTTGGCAGGGAAAAGTCCTAAAAGCCAACAAAAACAGGTTCAGCAAAAGAAGGCAGAGCAAGGCAAAAATCTGGGGTGACCTTGCAGAAAGGGTCAGGTCCTACAAACGTTTTAAGGAAAGTCAGTTCACTGCACATTCCCTGGATCTTCCTACCCCTGTGGCACAGTATCCTTAACAGTTTCATCGCTTTCGAGACTACTCCAGATTGGTAGTATACTGCACACACCAAGGTCCTCTGCTCCTGCAGTATGATCCCCAGTCTTATTTAGGGCAAGTATCACACAGGTAATACCCAGGCCATCAGGGACAGCAAGCATCAATCTATTGCCTCTCCAGCATCCACCGCCAATCTGCTTTAGTTTGCCCTTGGTGGCACATGCCCACCCTTTTTGAGGCCGAATCAGACACGCCCTCGAAGGGTGATGAAAGATAATACCCAATCGGTGGGTCCTCTAGATCATTCAATATGGCTATGTGCTGCCATTCCTTTTAGACCTGCAGTACTTTCCATTCACATCAGCACTTTCTCAGTGGAGCAATTGTATATCTTGCTGTAAGAAGTGCAGGCTCTTTTGGCCAAAGGGATGATGCTTATATGCAACTCCTTTTATCCCTTACTGGGCTGGAACAAAGTGGGTGTGGTGCCACACAGTGCCGCCTGATGGCACATGGTAGCAATGTTGTTTGAATCTTCCAGATCCAGTCTGGTGCCTGGGGATATTTTAAAGATGAAGAATCTGCAGTTAGATAAAGTTTCCACAAGAAAATTATCGAAGGTAAGTAACTTGTTCTTCTCTATCATATCCTGACTAGCTATTGCTTTGTTTGCAATGCCCACCACAATGCCCAAACTAAATAGCAACTCACATACACCTACTGGTCTCCGAGTTCCTTACTCCTCAGATTGCTAGAATAACTTCATTAGCCACCACCTCTTAGATAGGCATCCTACGTACTGGGAATAGAAGAGAGCCAGAACACAAGAATACTGTGCAATATGTCCCTTTTTGTTAATCGCACATTTTGAGCTAATGAGAGCTCTGGTTTGTTTCTGGACTTTGCAGTCTAGGTTCTGGAGGGTAGGCAGTGCTTTTTGGTAGAGACTAGACTGTGATATCGTCGGCACCACTAGTCAGTCTGCGAAATAAAAATGCACCAGGTGCGTAACAGAAATGTAAAAATGTTCACTTGAAGAAACTTCAATAAAATAGTTAAAAAGAGGAAACATGAAAAAGAGGCACAGTTGAATGTTAATAAACCCAGACTGGGGAATATCAATAAACAGCACAATAAACCACTGCAGAGTGCTGCCACGCTATGAATGACATCTTATCAATTCTAATTTAACCAGAGCTACACTACTTATGCCTTGCCTTGGATCTTAGCTGATGGCTCCTCTTTTCTAAGAGCTTCTTTGTGGCATTGTGAGAGGATGTGTTTACTTTTTACAAGTCCATTGGCAGCCAACTCCCCCTTACTAAGGTATTAAGAACTGCTTAATGATCTGCATGACTCCATATTTTTTTTTTTTTTCCCCAGGGATGAGCACTGCACATGAGGTTGTTGTTGCACGACACTGTGGCCTACGTGTGCTTGGCATTTCCCTCATCACCAACCAAGCTGTGATGGACTACAACAGCGAGGCACATGCCAACCATGAGGAAGTGCTCAAAGCCGGCAAGGACAGTAGCAAGATGATGAAGAAGATGGTGGCCGCGCTTTTGCCACGCATTGAGCCGAAGTACGCCAACTAAAGGTATGTGGATTGAGATTGGTCAGGGCTCTTGGCCTTTGACCAGCCGACAGTCTATGGGTGTCTGTAATGGGTGGCTAGGTGTTTTTTGGTATGTGTTGCATTCCGAAGAGCATGATGACTGGATTACTGTTGGAAGTCTAGTATAGAAACAATAACTTAGATCTCTTAAATCTTTCCCTTCGGGTACCTTTCATTACTCAAGATGAGCAAGATTGATTTGACCAGTTCTTTTGTCCTTTTGCTCAAGTGTAATCTCAGTGACCAAGGCTCACCAGCAACATAGGTTGCTGCTGATGAGGGACCAATGTAGATTAATGACCCCGTTATGGGAAACATCCTTTACTATGTAGTCTTTTCCACGCAGCCTTTTCCCACGCATGCCTTCACCATGCCTTTGTTTATCACAAATGCATTTACCATGCATGGTAAATATATATAGCTTACCCAGTTCTCACGCAACCCTATGACAATCACAGGAGAGGAGGGTGGGGATTTAGGATTGTGGCGAGGAAAACTAGACTCAGTGTAATGAAGGTTCCCAGTAAGTAACTGGGTCATTACCTCTTCCTCGCCACTATTCCCCGCCACCGTCATAACAGCTTGAGCTACACCCAAGCTAAGTTCAGATGTCAAGGAAGTAGACATTAATATATACTGCAGCCATCTCTGAATGCTTAGTTTATTAATGAAAATTCATGTTTTTTTTCTAATTTTAATTAAAATTGTTAGTAAGTGTTAGCAGGACATGATTGTCTGAAAGGAGACCCAGGATGCAGCATTGCATTTGTCGTTTAGAGGATCTGGTATGCCTTTTGTAGAGTGGCCCTGAACTGCACCTGACATTTAAACACCCTATGTCTGATTCGCTGAGGAAATAGCAATATAAATTATTTTTGCTGAGTATTGAGGAAAAAGGACCTGCCCTGCAACACCAAAAGTGACACACAAAAAAGTACTCCCTATGTAATTGGAGTGAGCTCTACATACAACCATGCAGTGCAGCTTTTGTTCATTCTCTGATGAAGGGGATGGAAAGAAAATGGGAAAAACTAGATATTGAGAACCTAAACAAGGGATGAATTTTGAGTTTAAAAACTTTGAGATGTACGCAAAACAACTTGGTTAGAGAAGAACTTCAAATAAGCTCTTTTCACAAATGAGCTCCCACCAATCGGAGTACAGTTGCCACCAAAACAGAATATTAAACTGTTCGAAGGTGCTCAAAGAAATGACCGTAAAGGCCTTGGCAAACTAGAATTCACTTCTATGAAGGGATAGGTGAGTCTACCACTAAACAATTCAGAAAAGTCTCCTGTGTCTAATGGTTAGTTTGTCAACTGACAAAACTGCACCTTTAAAAGATTTAATCGCCAGCAGTGGGCTCTTCAGAGTGAACACAGTTCAACCTAGAAGAACTCTAGGGCCAGATGTAGAAAGCACTTTTGCTGTCGCAAACAGCCTCAACCACAAAAATGTTTTTTTAACAAGTACAAGCACCAAATTGCGATTCAGTCTGCGACCTAAAACAGAATTGCTATTTGGAAGTAGTGTGTTCAGGGCATCCCTTCCAAATAGGAAATGTGAATGCTAGGTAATAATGTTTTGTGACAAAAATGAGGCTTCTAAACATTCATACCTGGTAACCAATACGCAAATGGACGCCTTCCCCTCTGAGAATATTTAGAAAGAAATTAAATGTGTCATCATTTTTTTTGTACAGATCCTGTGTTCCTTTTATGAGAACGGGGTGCATTTGATTAAAAAAATATGTTTTTATTTAAAAGTAATCAAAATCTCGGTGGTCTGCTGACCACCATCCCTGTGATTGCAGCAACATCTAATGGGTCACAAATGGCAACCTACCTCAATAATTTTCATGAGGCAGATCTATTTGCGACCCTCTAAGAATCACTAGTTAGAATCTAAGGGCCACCTATAACTTTAGTACATTAGAAACAGCAATTTCCTAATAGCGATTGGCAAAAAAATCGATGTAGTACATCTGGCCCCTGGATCTTCGAAAATCGAGAATCATAGTTGAATTACAAGATAATGATTACACTTCTTGTCCTGACACCATCTTTCAAAGTTCTGCGAATCCATAGCAAGAACCTTTAAAATGGTTGTTCTTATATCTAGTTTGTGACTAAAACTACACACCCTGGCTTGTAAAGCTAACCTACAAAGACCCAGTGACAGAGTGAGAGGAAATATCCAAAGAAGAATGTAGGTCATTTGAATCAGATGTGGACACCACTGACATCTAGGCCAACAGGCACCACAATCAACATTCTGCCCCCATCATTTCCCTAAGAGCCATGGGGATTAAGAGAAATGGGGAACACATATAGAAGTTCCCAAAGACAGGGGGTAGCCAGAGCATCTGTTTGCCATGGCTTTAGTGATAAAATGAGTGAGAAAAACCTAAGCAGTAGAGAACTCATCCAGGGTTAGCCGTATAAGGGGGCAATTTCCTGAAACAGTCGAAGACATAACATCATTTTCATTGCAGAAGGGAAAGTCCTATTCAGGCAGTCAGCAAGCCCATTCACCATCCCCAGCAAGAAGACTGGCTTCAGAGAGACAAGACTTTTCTCTGCCCATAAACAAATTCTCAAACAAGACTGTAAGATAGAATTTCTGACGACTTTCTGATGTTGATGTAATATCAGGCAATCTGATTGTCCATTCTATCACAGACAGCTTGCCTGTGTAGCAGGGAGGAGAAATGAAGAGACTGTAGAATGGTTGCCAACTCCTTCCAGTTGGATTATTTCAGACTCTAATTCTGGGACAAAAGATCTTCTACACTGGAGTTCTCAAAATGGCTCTTCAACCTCTGCTGCTGGCATCTGTGGACACAGTGACTGGTGGAGGAAGATAAAGGGGAACTCCCCTGCAAAGATTGTTCAGCATTAACCACCATTGAAGTGCTTGTCGATATTCTGTATTAATAAGAACTAGCACTAGTGATAGACCTGGGTCATTGCTCCAGTAGATTCTGTACCAGGGATGCATTTTATTTTGTGATCAATGAACTACTGACCTGGTTGAGGCCATCTCCCCCTGCACCACAAGCAATTCCCTTTCCTTTTGATCTTGAGCCTTTTGGAGTAACAATGAATGTTTGACCACTTTCTTCTCATTTGAAATAGAATACTTGATGCAGGTCTGAAATATGCCCCAACGAATTAACGTCTCTTGAGTTAAAATCAGATGAGATGCCTTGAAGTTTTATTATCCATTCATTGTTCTAGTCTAGCTGACAAATTTCCTGGAGATGTTTGGTTGCCTTGGTAAATAAGATACAGAAATTAGCCAACCACTTAAATAAGGAAACAATTATATCTCACTGAAATAAAGCAACCCCACCAGCTGAGCCACTACTTTGATAAATACTCTTGAAGCTAACAAAACTCCAAAGTGGGGAACTATAAACTGTTAATGATGATGAGCTAGGATGTAAAACTGAAGACACTTTTGTGGCTGTAGCTGGATTGGGATCAGGTCCAATAATGCCTGATAGTTCTTCGTGAAGGATCAGTGAAAGAATGGACTATAGAGTCACCATTTTGAATAACACAAAGGGAGTATAGAAGTCCTTCTGGTCCAGGACTGGGCTGAACTCTCTTGAATGTTTTTGAACCAAAAAGAGAGTGGAATAATATCACAGAACTTCTCTGCATCTTGCACCTTGGTGACTGCAGCTTTTTGGAGTTGATCTTGCACATCCTGATGCAAGGTTTGGGGACAGACTGGGTCTCTAGGTGCTGATGTACTGAAAATGCTTGAGGAATGCTTCAAAACAGGATGTTTTACCCATGATGCACCATTTGTAATGCCCAGGAGTGAGAAATCATTTACTTTTCTATTTTGCACCCCACACCTCAATACCTCCCTCCAAGGGTTTTCTAAACATTTCACAGCAGATTGTCAGGACTTGCTTGAGCAGGCTGGTGCAGAAGTCCGAGCACTTGACTGGAATTTGCCAGGTGTAGAGGTCCACGGCCATGCCCCTACCTCAAAACAGTTAGTTGTGCCTCCTGGAAGATGAGGCCAAAAACAATTCTAGCACCCAAACCTCATTCCTTGAACAAAGGCAGATCAGTGCCATACGTTTTTGATCCTCTGCTGACGTTTTCACCATCTGTTTGACCTGGGGCCTGAATAACTTTTCCCTGAAAAAGGAATGCATTAAAAGAGACTTTGAGTTGTATTGGCCTTGCAGGATCTCATTAATGGGTAGTCTTGATTGCTGGTAAGACACAGTGAGATATGTTTGGTGCTTTCTTTGTCCCTGGGCAGGAGATCTGAAGAAGCACCCCGTGGGCACAGTTTGGTGCACTTTCCACTCTGTATTCAATAGCAGTACAAGCTGCACAGCCATGGTGAAGCAGAGCAATGAATCAAAGATCCTGTTGGGCAATGTTCCCTCTAATTTTTTTCCACTGTGTGCGGCAGTGTGTGGTCTCTGTGCACTGCAGCCAAGGATACGTGCGCCAAGAAATTGACCATTCACACACGCGCAGCGCATAACTAGCCAAGATCTTTGGCATTAGCCTCTCCATCCCACTAAAGCAAAAAAGGGATGTCATTGCTCCATGCAATAGGGCATCAAGGCAGTTTTGTGACCTGGTTGCACACCCCAAGGACATGACCTGTTAGGGGAGCACGTATATTGCTCTAAAAGGCTTATTTAGGCTTAGAAAGTGATAAAGCATATAAACTACCACAAAGTATAGGAATGGTGGAACATTTGATAACAGCACATTTTCTACTGTTCCGAAGCATTTCCTAGCTCATGAACCATTGATTTTCAAGACAAATATCACTTGCCCGCTTGTATGCTAAAGCACGCCAAATGATGTTTAAAACACTCCCCGCGGCATTCAAACGCTGTTTTCATTGACTTCAATCCAGATTCAAATATGAGCATTATCTGCCTTAGGGGAGCACGTATATCGCTCAAAAAGGCTTATTTAAGCTTAGAAAGTGATAAAGCATATAAACTACCACAAATTATAGGAATGGTGGAACATTTGATAACAGCACATTTTCTACCGTTCTGAAGCATTTCCTAGCTCATTAACCATTAATTTCCAAGACAAATATCACTTGCTCGCTTGTATGCTAAAGTACGCCAAATGATGTTTAAAACACTCCCCGCGGCATTCAAACGCTGTTTTCATTGACTTCAATCCAGATTCAAATATGAGCATTATCTGCCTTAGGGGAGCACGTATATCGCTCTGAAAGGCTTATTTAGGCTTAGAAAGTGATAACGCATATAAACTACCACTAAGTATAGGAATGGTGGAACATTTGACAACAGCACAACGTGCGCGCTTGCCAAAGGGACCTGCACGCGCGCCCTACAGGGAACATTGCTGTTGGGTACTAACAGTTAGACATAGACATTGTTCAAGCAGCACATCTTTTTGATAGCCCTCATCCTGGAAGAGACAACCAGTGACCACTCTGTGGGAGGACACTCTTACTGTTGGTAGGGAGTGATCTACGAAATATCCAAGTGTACTTTTGAATTATCTTTTAAGTTATGTGAAATGGGTGTCTTTCTGCCTGTAGGGAGCATCATTGTTCGAATAGTTCAACACTACTTCTAGGTTGATCCGGTACGCAGGAGAGGCATGGCATCTCACTTTGTATGTGGTGAGAAATCTACCTACCTGTCTTTGCTGATACATACAGGCTGCATATATATTACTGGCCATAAAATCTCTATAGAGTTGCAACATTTGTATGGGCTTACAGTACAGTGTTACTATGCCTTTCAGGGTTCATTTATTTTCTTCGCTCAGCATTGGCTGCTGTTCAAGCATGCAGTAGTTCTATTCTGGTAGATACCAAGGATGGATTTAACCAATAACTCGAAATAGCTAATGCCAGTCAGCCTGAGCAATAGTAAAGGATCCCTAAAATTTTTGTTGCCTGGGTTGCCAAATTTGTGCAGCAAAAAAGCTAAATGTGCATTGCAAACCTCCAAAATGTGCTATTTTTTGCAAATGGCAGAAATTATTCTGTCACAAAAATACTGGTTAGTGTGTGGCTGTCCTTGCTAGGCTCTGTTATGCCATAGTCTATGTTCTGAATCTTCAGCAGCACTCCTCCTCGGAACAGGAGTCTGCCTGGTGCCATAGATAAAGCAAATTTGAGAGATGTGCTTTCTACGGCACCAGGTATTCCTGATTCTATTGGTGACGTAGCGCTAGATGGTGTGAGATGACGTTGCCAGGCTACAGGAGACAAGGGAGATGGGGGCTTATGAAGCACAGGGCTACATGGGTAGGTGGGTGGGCCAGACAAGCCTTTTGGAGAGTAACAAAGAAGGCATGGGTCTATGTTATGTTACTTTAAATTATATCACACAAAAATCTCAGTGCCATTGTACCATACAAACTACAGACAAGGAAGATTGCAAAGTTAAAACAAAGCAGTCTTAAGCAATTTCCTAAAGTTGATGTGATTGGTGCACAGAGGCATATTGAGTGGTAGTGCATCCCAAATTAATAGGGGCTAAGTAAGAAAAGGTCCTGCCCCGGATCAAGACCTTCTAATCTGTGGAACAATAAGTACAGCTTTATCGTTGGAGTGTAAAGATCTAACTGGGCGCTAGAGAGTGAACTTCGAATTTAGATAGCTGGGCCCTTTCCTGATCAGTGTGTTGTGTGTCAGACAGCAGATTTTAAACATAATCCTTTTCCGGACAGGCAGCCAATGAAGAGTGCGTAAAAGGGGAGAAGATGCTGTCCCCGCAGGAAGATTGCAAATGAGATGCGCAGCCGTATTCTGAACAACTTGTAATTTAGATAATAGTGGCCCATTTGCAGAACCCAGTAGGGCATTTCCATAATCCAGTTGGCTTGTGACCAGGGCTTCTCACTGAGAGTAGAAGGAGCGGGAACACTCTTCTCAACAGCTGCTGAAATCAAATCCGAACTGTACTAATAACCTGTTCTTTCATTGTGAGGGACTGGTCCAGGTGAACTCATACGTTCTTGACAACTTGTTTAGGGCTAGGAGTTGGGCCTAATTCAGGAGGCCACCAGTCAGAAGCCCATAGCTGTTAGGCCTTACCAAACAGCATGATCTCCGTTTTGCCAGCATTAAACTTGAGACAATTTTCAGTCATCTATGCGACAATAGCTCTCAATCCAACTACAAAGTGCTCTTTGGCTTTAATCAGATCATTATCGAAGGAGATAACCTGTGTATCATCAGCGTAAAATAGTAATTTGAATCCAAAAGAGTTAACAATCTTAGCAAGTGGTGCCACATATATTAAAAAGTGTGGGGCTAAGACAAGAGTGCTAGGGCGCCCCTTTGTCCTGCAGTATGGCTTGGGATTTATAACAACCTGAAGTGATGGTTTGTGTTCTGTTGGTGAGAAAATCCTTGAACCATTATAATGCTGTGCCATAGATTCCAATCTCCCTCAACCTTTGAAACAGTGTTGAATGCTGTGGACAGTTCCAACATCACGAGCAAGGATGGAAAATTGGTATCAAGGAAGCATCTTATGTGATTCGTGACAACAACTAAGGCTGTCTCCATGTTGTAAAGAGTCAAAACCCAGATTTTGCTGAGTACTGGTTCTTACTAACTTCTAAATAGTCCATATGTTGCTTATTTATTTGACCTTCCAGCAGATTACCCAATAGAAGGAGCAGTGAAATAGGTCGATAGTTGGTGAGATCAGTAGGTGCCAAATTTGCCTTCTTTTGGATGAGTATGAGCTGCGCTGCATTCCAAGTCGAGGAAATTTTCCCACAATTAACCAACAGAGAAAATAAGGAGCAAAATGCAGGGGTGAGGTGATTGGATAATGTCACTGTTAGAAATCGGGTCTCTAGTTGGCAGAGGTATACACCCTTGTCCAAGTAGGGACCACAATCCTAGTCCGGGTAAGTCACACACACTCCAAATTATCATGTACCCACCCTCTGGTAGCTTGGCACTGAACAGTCAGGCTTAACTTAGAAGGCAATGTGTAAAGTATTTGAGCAATAAATCATACAGTAACAGTGAAAACACCACAAAAATACACCACACAGGTTTAGAACAATAGATATTATTGATCTGAATAGAATAATGTTGAAACACTGAAAATCCAATGTACACAAGCAAAGCTATGACTTTTTAAAGATTAAATCCAACTAGAGTGCCTACAAACCACAATAGCTCCAACTGGGGCTATCACGGTGTTGCTGGCGTAGTCGTTCCCAATAATCCGACACCACCGGTGTCAGTCACTAAGTCACAGGGACCCCCAGGTAAAGTACCTTTTGAAAATGAAGAACAAGGACTCGGAGTCGAAAAGAGGTGTCGCTGGAGTTGGTGCGGTGTCAGTCCCTTACAGCATCTGAGGAGAGAGGCGTTGGTACCGCGCTGCAAAGCAGATGGAGGGGGGACCTTGATTCTGTCCGGGTGCTGGGGGAGATGATGTGGTGTCGTCTGCCCTGTGTCGATTCGTTGTGATCCGGCGGAGTCGCTGGTCCCGGTCCATCAGGGCATGATGTGTCAACTACGTAGGGTCACGATGACCCCGTGTGACATCAGCGGAGACGCAGCAATGTCAGACTTGCATTGCAGGTCAAGGTCGTTGGGTGCAGCGAAGTCCATGGAGCGGGAGCATGCTGTGGCATCACTGAAGTCGTTCCAAAGTCGCTGACGTCGGTGTACTAATACAAAACTAGCAATGAAGGTGTTTGTAGTCCCTAAGACCCCAAAACAGGAGGCAAGCTCAATCCAAGCCCTTGGAGAGCACTTTTGGGGAAAGACAGAATCCTTCCAGCACAGTCAGAGGCCAGCAGGGCAGCAGAGCAACAGCAGGGCAGCAGTACTTCACAGCACAGCAGTCCAGATGAGTCCTTTGGGCAGCCAGGCAGTTCCTCCTGACAGGATCCAGGTGGAGTGTATGAGTTGGTGGGGTTAGAGACCCAGTTTATATACCCAAAATGCCTTTGAAGTGGGCGAGACTTCAAAGAGTGGTTTTGAAGTGCACAAATTCCCCTTTCAGTGCAGTCCTGTCTGCCAGGGTCCCAGTAGGGAGTTTGACAGTCCACTGTGTGAGGGCAAGCTACTAGCCTTTGAAATGTGTCAGGCCCTCCACCCTTCCAGCCCAGGAAGACCCATTCAATATGCAGATGAGTGCAGGTGTGACTGAGTGTCCTGTGTTTGTGGTTGTCTGGGTAAAAATGCACATGGGAGCTATCAACCAGCCTAGCCCAGACGTTGATTGGACACAGGCTGTAAGGCACAGATGGTTTTTAAGTGCAAAGAAATGGTCACTTTCTAAAAGTGGCATTTCTAAAATAGTAATATAAAATCCAACCTCAACAATAAGCAGGATTTTCTATTACCCTTCTGGCCATACCAAATATGACCTGGTTACCCCTTTCAGATCAGCATCTACCACTCAAAAAGTATATGGGGGCAGTCCTAATGCGAGTCTATGAAAGGAGCAGGCCTCACAGTAGTGGAAAACGAATTTAGGAGTTTTTTTACTACCAGGACATATAAACACATATGTACATGTCCTGCCTTTTACCTACATAGCACCCTGCCCTATGGGTTGCCTAGGTCCTACCTTAGGGGTGACTTATATGTAGATAAAGCGGAGTTTAAGACTTGGCAAGTACTTTGAAATGTCAAGTCGAAGTGGCAGTGAAACTGCACACACAGGCCTTGCAATGGCAGGTCTGATACATGTGGGAGGCACAATCAGTGCTGCAGACCCACTAGTAGCATTTAATTTACAGGCCCTGGGCACATGTTGTGCACTTTACTAGAGACTTATAAGTAAATCAAATATGCCAGTTGGGGATGAGCCAATGCTACCATGTTTAAGGGAGAGAGCATATGCACTTTAGCACCTGTTAGCAGTGGTAAAGTGCGCAGAGTCCAAAAACCAGCCAAAACCGTGTCAGAAAAGTGGAGGGAGGCAGGTAAAAAAATGGGGAGATGACCATCCTAAGACTGTCGGGTCTAACAATCACTGAAATCTTGAGGGGGCAGATTTCTAAGAGAGATCCAGATTTGGCTGAGGCAAGCACTTTCTGAATCAGTTCAGGTAGAAAAGAGGTGAACAATGGTGGCTAGGTAGGCTTGGGACTACATCAGGAGGGGAGCCAGTTTCCGTGGGGCTGAGGAAACATGGAGGTATGGCAGCACAGGAAGCACACGGCTATGGGGGCGAAGCACAAGAGGCATGGGGAAGTGTGTATCCGAGACACTGGTCAGTGGAGGATAGCCAAAGGTGACATTGGAAAGTGAGGTGAGGGGGCTTGAGGTGACATAGAACAGCAGAGAAAGGGGGCCGAGACATTGGGCATCAAGGAGAGGGGTCTTGAGGAGACACCTCTCCTGTCTGCTGCTTCTTCCTACCCCCCTTTATTGAACCAGGGGCAAAGCAGCACTACTAAAGGTAATAATATGTTTCTAATGCTATATGCAGTAGGCCATATTCTGTGCTACAGCCCGACCTCGTTACTCTAATAACACACTGATCCTCTTACAGACTATCCTACATATGCTGAAAGCATGCAGGGCAGCCAAAGGAATGTTGTGTTGGGCCCCTCAAGGTGGCCCAATGTGACCTTGTCAGACAATGAGTCTCTGCCAAAGAATCTGGATTTTTCTCATATTTCCCTTCTGAAGATTGCTCAAATCTGACTTAGGTTGTCGACATCTACGACAGAATGCAAGCAAATTACTCCCGAAGTGAATTCAGAAGTTTTTGGGTGTGTGTGTGTGGAGACTCATCTGGATGCACATGTACGGTGGACATTTAATCTACTGACATACTGAAACATCAGTGTGTACTTTGACAGTTGCATGTGTCTTTACATGTATCTTCTCCATTCTTAGCTCTTGATGGAATCTGTGGGAAAAGAAAGAAATGGAATCATGTAGTAAAACTTCCAATTACAAGAGCAACTCGTAGGTTTTAAAACCAGCACATATATGCCAGCTCACGCTGTAGTGCGTTTGTCCCATGGCTTTGACATACTTCACGTAGACACAGTGGAGAGTCTTTTTCATACATTGAATCGTCAGGTGCTCCTGAAGCCTGTACACAGCAGTGAATTCCAACTTGTGAGTGGAGTCTCTGCACAGTAGTAATCAATGCTGGGTTTTGCAGTCGCCCTGTGACATGGTAGGCAGCCTCACCCCAGCTGCTCAACCTGTGCTGCACCTCAAAAAAACGGACCTGATCAGTTGTTCTAATGGGCCATTATACTTGTTATGTCACCCTGCTCTACTACCTTAATACACATACTCACCTACCCACACACTCCAAGCATCAGAGTGGAACTTAATAGCAGAGAATGTGCATGCTAGCTCATATTTGTTTTTATGCTGTGCACAGTAAGCCAGTGTTTTAAGATGGCATGTACTGTCGGGTTGTGAGTACCTACACTTCTTAAATTTGGAGGGTATCATAATTTCCCAGTAGAGCCACTTGGAGGGTTGGAGAGTACTTGCAATTCTCGACAGGTAACAGGGGGCTTAGGACAGTGAGTACCTGCACTTTTATGTTTCAATTTCTAGCAATAAACAATATAGCATAGTTAAAAGCTGGTCTTGGAACAGTATTACATGAGTGCTATGTCGAAGTCACACAATCCACTGTTTCGCTCCCATGTGTTCAGTTTGCTAGGTAACTTGCACAAGTGTTCTTGAAAAATGTATGTTTAGTTTGTAAAGGTAAATCTGCTCCATAAGAGGGCCTTTGAAAAAAACTCCATGGATTACTGTTAACTTCATCATAATCTTTGGGGCAGACCGTTCGTTGTTGTAGATTGTCACAATTAAAGCTCTTTGGCAAATCTGTTTAATCGTTTAAGATATCCTGGACTCAGCTCATCCTTCGGACTTTGGAATATCTCCTTCACATTCTCACAGGCAGATCTCACAATTGATCTTCAGAGTTCATCCTTGGGTGCAGCTCCTCTTTGGGACTGCTTCTTTCACTATAGATTGCAGTGCTTAATTTGTAAAGGAAGGAGTACCGGTGCCCAAGGTTCTGCTCAGATGCCCGCAGCCAATGCAATTAAACAGTGTCTTTCTGAGCGCCTAAATTAGGTAGACTTAAATCGACTTAAATGCCTCTTTAATCCACCCACTACCAAACACTCCTTGACCACTTATCTCCAGCATTCTCCCTATGTGAAGATTTTTCCATCTTTTTTTTCCTCCATCTTTCAAATTTGTGTGTTTTCCCTCTCATACACCCAAGAAGTATCTGATGCAGGTAAATAAGTGCTGGTTCCCAATAATATGTGCTGGTTTCCCCCCCCGGCAACCACTGGCTCAAATTAAGCACTGAATTACTAAGTGTATGAGATTATTTGTGGGCAGGCATCTTCTGAGGGTGTCTCAGGTGGTAATGCCGCCTCTTGTCAACGAAGGCCACTTCATGTTCTCCTGACTTCACAACTTTCTGTGACCAGCTGTTGAAAAGAACACTGAATTATGGTACGCAATCCAGCATTTTGATTCTTCACATTCCGTAGTATTTCAGTATTTTGCACTATGGCCCTGATTTATACTTTTTGGCGCAAACCTGTGTTAGTGCAGGTTTGCGGCAAAAAGTATAGTGCCAGCTAGTGCCATTCCTAGACGCTGGCCGGGCGTCATATTTATGGAATGATGCTAGCCGGTGCAAAGGATGGGCTAGCATCAACAAAATTTACGCTAGCCAGCTGGGGGTGGCAGTATCAGAGATGTGGCTTTAGCACCAAAAAATGACGCCAGGCTGGTTAGAGTAAAAAAGAATTACTCTAAGCAGATTAGTGTCATTTTATGGCGCTAAACCTACCATGCCAAATGACTCCTGCCTTGGAAAAGGCAGGAGTCATGCCCACCACCCCAATGGCCAGCACAGGGGACAAGGGTCCTCTGGGCATGGCCGTTGCACCCTGTGCCCTGTATGGGGGCCCATTTCAGGGCCCCCTATGGCACTTAAAAATATTAAATAAAATACTTACCTGTGCCTACCTTTTCTTGCCTGGGATGGGATCCCCAATCCTCCGCTGTCCCTCTGGTGTGGGTGGGGATGTCCCTGGGGCATGGGGTGGGCACCTGTGGGCTTATTCCATGGTATTCCACCATGGAGATAGGCCCACAGGTCCCCTTATGCCTGCCCTGACCCAGGTGTTAAAAAATGGGGCAAAGCAAGTTTTGAACCATTATTTGACCCCTCCACCCTCCTTTGCACCATTTTTGCACTGGAGTATAAATATGGCGTTAAAGCCATAGAGTCATTTTATGCACAGGAATGCCTACCTTGCATCTCATTAATGCAAGGTAGGTTTCCACTTCCAAAAAATTACTTTTACTCCATAAATTTGGTGCTAGATGGGTCTAGCGCCAAAGTATAAATAAGGAGTTAGCTTTGCACCGAATTAGAGTAAAAAACAATGACGCTAATTCGATGCATACAGAGTATAAATATGTCCCTTAGCTCTCAAAAGTCTGTTTATATTTGTAGCGCCTTTGCTGTGTAGTATATGTAAATGCAATTTTCATATATGCAGTTTCATTAAATAAAATAAGCTTACTGATGGTGAGGCTATCCAGTTCTATTATTTCCCCGAACAAACCCAAAATGCAGAGTTAGTCTTCTGCAGTTGTAACTATTTTTGTAAGGTGGGGCTCTTGTCTCAGGGCTACCACTGAATGTCACCCCGTGTGCTTCACTGGTGCCTGCCTGCTGGTGCTGTATGTTCTGTGTCATTTACAAGGTGAATTGTAAGACTGAATCGTTCATTCCAACCACCTTCACGAAATGTGGCAGGGATGGAGAAACTTGCAGGACCTAACTCTAGAAGGAATGCCTGTTCCTTATCCGATTCTACAAGCTTCTGTAGCTAAGAGCTCACCTCTTCTCATTGATGCTGCTAATCAGTCCCATGAGCTGAGCATGCCTTGGGTAGCATGCTTTTCTCCTGGACTCTGGTTTCTTGTTGACTTATCTCCAACTAGTTACGCATCCTTTCCCCAAGATCCTTCACTTTCCTTTGACATCTGCTTGCGCCTCGGATTTGCTGGTACAGACCTAGTTTTTCAGATTTGTACTGGCAAATTTCAATAAATTTAGCACGTCTTGGTTTTCAGGTGTTTCACTGAACACAGGTGAAAGAAATTGTCTTGTGTTCCAGTACAGAAGTAGTTACCCGTCATTGGCGAAAGCGATTTAATCAACACAGACGATACGGTGTGTGAAAAATACGTTTAATTAGATCACTTAGCACCTCATTATGTTTGCTTTCTTTGTTGGACCGTGCAGTCAACAAGTTGTCTTGAGCCCCTCGTGCTGTGCAAAATTGTAACTCTAAATCTGCGTGGAATGCTCCCATCCTTGTTTATCATAATCTGGCGACCGCACACCTGTTTGCGTATAAACGGGATGGGCTCGATGAGGAGGCTGATTAATTCGGCGGTGATCCTTTGTGCGGCAAAGGAAAGTGTACTGGGTAACTAACCGCTGTTACCATTTACTGAATCTGTATCCTGCCCAGATAACATGCCGCTGATCTTCATTACAGCGAGGCCCTCGTTTTGAGTTTCTCAGAATTACAGATTCAGATGGAACACGGAGTATTAACACTGCCTTGAATATTTCAGCACTCTGGGTTATTTAGGACACATTTTACAAGGTAAAACATGGCAGGATATGTCCTCAGAAAACAGCCTTGAATTTTTGAATTACAAACAGAAATCAGTGCAGGAACAGATAGTAATTGTCCCTTCCATAGAGGATTTCTCGCAAAGAAGGGTCACACAACACCCAGAAATTAATGCACACTGCTATTTTGAAATTCCCTAATGCAGTAATTCTGCATTGGAAGTCCCAGAAATTCCGCAATGGGAGGTGCCTACGTTTCATGCTTCCTGGTCGCAATCTTAAATGGGTGACTCATCCGCAGACGCAGGCACCCTGTCACCACATTACTACTTAAAAAAAACTTGAGCAGATCTTCTATTAAAAAATATCAAACCAGTTTAGCTGGTGGGCCCTGTACCAGAATTGTTTGAAAACTCGCACACATCAAGTTTGCAATGAGAAAATGGAGGTGTCAGCGGAGCAGAAAGTCCCCATTAACAGATATTTCCAAAACAAAATAATGATGCACTTTTTTCCTGGAATCTACATTACCTTGTAGTGAGTGCTCCTGTACCACAGCATGGAGATTCAGCATCAGTGGTGCTAGAGTGATTTTGAGAGTGGGGGGTCTGACATCAATGTTGCATCACCTGAGTCAAAGAGATTGTGAAAAATCCAAGTGTCAGACAACGAACAAGTGTAGCAAATGAGCCTCAGCAGGGTGTGGTAGGTA
This sequence comes from Pleurodeles waltl, assembly GCF_031143425.1. Lineage (NCBI taxonomy): Eukaryota > Metazoa > Chordata > Amphibia > Caudata > Salamandridae > Pleurodeles > Pleurodeles waltl. Next base: position 380,098,641 of record NC_090445.1, read on the forward strand.
GCCAGCGTTTGTGCATTTTGGAGCACACTGTTGCCAATATATAATTAAGCATGGTGTGGTAACTCACTTTCATTTACAGACAGCACATTTGTCATTGAAATTGCCAATAAATTTGCAGTTTTACTAATAAAACCATACTGAGCACAAACAACAGTGTGTGGAAATTGGGTTTCAGTGAATAATTATCATTTGCACATCACTAAATAGTGTCTTGATTTGTTCTGATCCTATTAAAAACATTTGTTTCAATTACACTTCAGAATTACAAAAAGCTTCATTTGAGGTTTTTTAACAGCTGATATATTCAGAAATGTGTGTACAGTCCACTGATAGATATTTATATTTTGTGGTGTATGAAAAAAAACGACTTGCCACACACAGCCTATCTTTCTCACTCCCAGTACACTTACCTTCGCCCAAGAAGGCACAACATGTTTTATTTTTTTTCATTCTGGTTTTTCAATAGCCAACATTTTGACACAATGTTTTTCAATCTACATTCCCTACTGCAATTTTGTACTGCAGGCACATAACACACATTAAACAAGTTTACCTATTTGGATGGAAGTGACGATCCTATTTCTAATTCCAGTTTCTTGGATATTTAATAGCAATTGATGCATTGTTCAATACCCTTTGTCAGCTGCATTGCTATAGGCCTAATAGATCTTCAACATACTTTAAAAATATATTTGGGCTTCCTCCCCTTCTTCTCTCCCCCAAGACATGTTTGAAAATGTTGGCAGATGAAGTCTAATCACATAACTTTAGATATTGGTCTAGTGAAAGTAATGAATGAAAATAATTTGTAAAGTGCATTGCTACCTAAACAAAAGTCTTCACAATAAGGGATGACAAAATGAGAGGTGAAAATTGCGCTATGTTAGAAAAGCCAAGTTTTATGTTTTTTCTTGAAGGACTAAAAATTTGAGTCACAACAGACCTCAGGAGAGAGTTCCAGTCCTTCTCAGTTACAAAAATGAAGGATCAGTATCCAAATTTTAACTCTCCCAATCTTAGGAAGGGGCAGGACGTTGGCTGTCACAGAACGTAGGCTTCTTTAAGGAATGAAATGAGTGGTACAATGCTGAAGAAATAGAGTGCACAATGACAAATAAACCACACTTTGAAATCAGATTGTTTGGGGACTGGAAGCCAGCAGAGAGCAGAAAAGTATGAATTAATAGCAAAGGGAAGAGACAGACTTCCCATGAAGCACATAGCAATTTGGAAACAATTGTAAAGCAGTGAATATTACTACTGAGTTTTAATTGGGATTCATCCAGGAGAGAATTTCTAGCACAACATGAATACAAAATCTCTTGAACAGAGTTCAGATCAGTGCTGAAGAATTATGTGCAAAGGACATCTGCGAGAAACCAAAGGACGATATGAGTAAATCTAACTAGATAAAGTAAATAATACATAACAAGGGGCTCAATAGGTGTCCTGAGGGGCTCAGCAAGTTATTTTAGATGTTTAGAACATGACTAATATGGTGGGAGGTGGTATGTTTGGAACCTCTTAGATAGGAAAAAGGTAAGCCATGCCAGGGCAGTACTTTGATCCCTGACTTGTTCCAGTTGATTGTTAAGCACCGGATTGGAAATGTGGAACTACGATCTAGTAATATCAGGGATGCTTCAGCTCCTTGATCATTAATAAGACAAACAAGAGCAACTTCCATTCCAAGGAAAAGTTGGGAGTTAATTACATTCAATGAAGAAGGGTCTGTCTAGGATCTGCTGAAGATGTTTTAATAAGCATTCAAGGCTTTTCCCACTCAGTAGGAAGTGACTCTGAAGAAAGGGATATGTTGCAAAGGCAATTTGGGCAAGAGTTATGATATCTGGAGTTAGTGTCCTGACCTGGAATAGGAGTCCTGTGGGGGCAAATTTAATAGAAAGGTCCAGATGAGTTATAGAGGGAAGGTTGAAGTTTGACAAAAGCAATGAGGGTGGGTCAAGACAACAATATTGCAAGAAGGATGCATATTAGTTTTAAAAGAAGGCACTTTTCTATAAGGAAAACAACTTTTAGGGATTTGCAAAGCTCACTGGAAGGCTAAATGAAATTATTATTAGATGCTGGTTTAAAGGGATTTTTTTACGAAAGAAAAAACCTCCTCAGAACAACTATCAGTTACATCAATTCTAGAAGCAACGTAGTATGAACAGGCAGTTATATTTTTGTATTGTACCCCTTAATGACCAGGCAACAGGTGGATTTAGCAGAAGCACTGTGCCTGGTTCAATGTTTTATCAATAATTTTGAACTGATATTTGACTTTAACCAGTTCTTTAGAATACCTTGACAAGGCAGGAGTGTTTTTTTAACACTATGCAAAATGAGTAGAGCAAACATATTAGGAGCAGATTGTTTGATGGTTAGATACACTAATGCTGAAGTTGTTGCCAAAAACAGGCTTGGACCAGGTTGTTGCGAGTTCACATCAGAAAAAAGGTAAGGAATGTTCATACCTCAATCTTAAGAGGAGACATATGGGCTGAGTGGTATGCTGCTTTATCTGGTTAAGCAGCATAAAAGCCAAGGGGACACAAGCCTGTTTGGTCCATGCATAAGGGATACATTTGGTAGATGAAAGAACAGTGAAGGAAGTGAAAATGGGATCAACAATGTGATCAGTTTAACAAGTGGAGGCAGAGTCCTCTGCAGCTTGGTTGGGTTTTACACACAAAGGTGACGGGCTACACCATATTTGCTGTACATGAATTATACAATGTATTCATTAGAATACGTGTTCTACTCAGAAGATAATTAAAAGCGTGTCATAAACAAATACTTTAAAATACATACAAAATGAAGGAAGAAGCCCGAGAAAGATTTTAGAAGCACTTTAAGATTGGTTAAAAACTGTAGCTCAGTTTCATAGGAGGTTGAAAAGGGTGACAAATTACCACACTTGGAAAAAACATAACCCCGTGGTGAGGTGTTTACTGGGTGCAGTAAACTCTACTTATTCTATGTTTTGCACTTGGAAATGAGCCATATAATGCAGAATCATTATTTAACTAAACAAATTCTGTTTGTTTTGTAGTTTTTGTAAGTATTTTCCCTCTTTAGATATCAGTGGTAATGACCTGCTGAAATCTCTCTGCTGAATAATATTTATCTTACACTTTTTGATTTAGATTCCTGTGCAAACAGGGTTGTCCACATTGATCAGAATTTACAGGTCTGCTTTGAATTTGAGTCTATGTATATACAGTACATTAGAAGCTACCTTTCACTGCTGCCTTAAGGAAATAAACTTGATTCATAGACAGTTGATTATCTTTTTATGCACATAATATTGATACCCTCCTTTATACATATGTATGCCATACACATTAAGTAAATCAATTGATACCATTCTGTTCCCCCTCACCCATGCAACACCTTCAGACCCGTCCGACCACCCCCCTCCTAACCCCACTTCACAGGCAAACAAGAACTGGCATTTACCTGGTTACATCGACGAGAAGACCCACCTCCCACAAAAATGCAGAACATAAAAATACTCTCCCTTAATATCAAGGGTCTAAATCACCCAACCAAATGAGAGAAAATCCTAGACTATACACATAAACTTAAGGAAGACTTTGTTCTCCTTCAAAAAACCAAGGTGGCCATGAAAGAGGCAATTCTCCTAAAAAAAAGCATGGTTTAGTGACATCTCATACGCCCCAGCCACGAACACAAAAATGGGCTGATTACCCTTATCTCAAAAGCCTCTGGCCTCACTATCCTGTCCTCAGAAGCAGACAACAAAGGGAGATGGCTTCTTACTAAAATACAGAGGAACAACACTGAAATCACAGTCATGAACATCTATGGCCGAAATAACAACAACCCTACCTTTTGGATTAATCTCAATAAAAAACTCTGAACTTTACCTCTCACTTGCAGAATGCTTCTAGGGAGGAGATTTCAATGTACCCTGGGACGCCACCCTTGACAGGAATTCTGCATGTCAATTTAAATCTACAAATCCCATAAATAAATGATAAACATGTGCAATTCTCTTAAACGTAAAGACATATGGAGACTACTTAATCCCACAGGGGAAGATTACTCATTTTTCTCCCATCCACACAATACATTCTCTTGCGCTGATTATATCTTAACTGACGAAATTCACATCCCAGCAACCTCTTCCCCAACCATTGAACCAATCCTAGTCTCAGACCATGTCGGTATTTCATTACTCTACAATTTCGCTTGCAATACATAAGGAACAAAAACATGGAGAATGAAAAACGGAGGATCCCTCCTTCAAGGAAATAATCAAAAAAGAGATTGATGAATACATAGAACTCAATAGGTCTTCTGGTCCAAATGCACAAAACATTTGGGATGCCCTGAAATGCACTATCCATGGGCAAATGATGAAACCTATGTCAAAGAAAAACAAACTAGACAGCAAAACCTTAGACCAACTAGAACTAAAAATTAAAGCACCTCCTCAGAAACCATATCATTCTCTCAAATTAAAGACAAATTTGATTTAAAGTCCTAGACCTTTATCCTTTCCTTAAAATAAAATCACTTATAGCCAAACATAAACCTCCAACCCCCGACCTACCCAACAAATTAGAAAAGTTTTCCAAAGGCAGACACCTAGCTTCCAAACTGTACTCCCTCCTATCCCCCACAAAAACCTCACTACATAAACCAACACAAGACAAGGGGAAACTCTACTTTCAGATGCCGACAACACTCCAAAGTTCTCACCTGACTGGCCATCTACCTGGAGTAACCTCACTTCCAACATAATAACTCCATCACTAGCACAAAGCAGGTACTGGATTGCCAATATGGCCCACTGGACTGTGGCCAAATTTTATAAACTAGGCCTCCGATCCTCCGACATATGCTGGAGCTGTGAGAAGGGAACAGGACACTTAAAACACATGCTAATGGGGTGCACCTCCACCAAAAACCTCTGCCGGGACATCAGTAATACAATATCTCAAATACTTCATACAAAATGGACTCCTACTTTAGCCTCTATTACACTGGGCATCCTTCCCACTGACATTAAACAAGCATTAAACAAAGAGGACTGTCTCCTATGGAACAGCCTAGTCACAACTGGCCTTAAAGTTGTCCTCAATGAATGGAAAGACTCATCCAAACTACCACCCCCACACATGGTGGGAATGGGTCCATTTCACCAGAACTGCCTGTCACTCACTAAACTTATACTTGATGACAACACCAGTGAAGAATTGTAAACCCTGGTGCAAACTAGACAACTTTGGCCCTGATTTATACTTTATTTGCGCCTCATTTGCATCATTTTTTAACACAAAAGCAGCACAAACTTACAAAATTCAATTGTATTTTGTAAGTTTGCGCCACTTTTGCGTAAAAAAATGACACATGCAGCGCAAAAAAAGTATAAATCAGGGCCTTTATGTCTTGCTTGTCTATGTAACCACGATCATCTGATCACTCGATCATTCATGCATTTACCCACTCATTCTCCCAGTCCCCTCCCCTCGCGCCCACCTCCTCCTCTCCCTACCCAGCCCTTCCCCATGTACTCCCTACTTTTCACCCTATCAACTTCTTCTCTTTTACTCTGACTCATTCATCTTCAACTGAGGTACCTTAATCAATCACCACAGCATCAAAAATCGCTCCGTCACAACACATACACTGATTAACCTCACCTCACCATTGCAAACAAACACACTTCTCTCTAACTTTTGTAAATGTGGACCGACTCATGCTATACCTTAAACTACTGTTCTGACTTGATTTGATGTTACCATATGATGCATTGTGTCTTTTCATTTATGTTATTTTAATGTTCTGTTGTATAAAATCCCAATAAAACACTCTTGAAATAAAATAAAAAGTACATTAATTAATAAAACAATATTCTACATAATGTCTGATGCAACATTTCTTTTGTTTGATTTACTTTTAAATACAGGTGCACCTTGTGAACGGATTTGGAGGTCCAAGAAAAACAACAAAAATGCGAATATGTAAATGCTGATTTAATATACCATTTACTTTTCCTTCTCCATACACCACGCTACCTGGTTTCAACATTTTGGTGTTGGTTCTGCCTTTATAACATTCATCTCTTTCCTTTCCCCTGCCCCCTTTAGTCCTCAACTTCTCCTTTCTTGCTTTTCTGCCCCTCTCACATTCACCTCTCCCATCTCTACTGTACTAATCCCCTCTCATCTCTCCCCTAGCCTCTAAACTTTATTTCTTGGTACAGCCTTTCTCTTTGGAGCAGTCTTTGTGATGTGATCCTAACTACAAATGTGATGGGAATTAGGAAGTGATCCAGTTAGCAGCCTTCCTTTTACAGGTGAAAATCAGTCCATTTATAAATAGGAAGAGTGGATTAATTTTAAAGAGAGATAACACTTCTTCTAATGGCATTATTTTTTTATATAGGTCTACTTCCATGCTATTTCCTACCCAAATCCCTTATTTGGCCACACTAATGATCTGAGCTACAGTAGCATGCAGGCTTACTGCTGTTTGGAGGTGGACCTTTTAATCATCACACTGACCTGAGGACTCAAGGAAGGGGACAGAATACAAATGAATTACCTTCTGGTCAGTGTAATGCTTCCAGAATTATATTTTTTGTGATTGCTGTGTGAGCACAGGTAAAGCAAGAGTTAGCTACCTCTAGGGCAGAGACTGCTGCCTCAAAAGAGAAGGTAGATAAGTTACAAAGTAATCCCTTTGATATTCTCTCAAATATTCAGGTGGTGAACCATGGTTACCAGGTACCTCAAGCAAGAACTTGGCCACTTCTCAGATACAGGTCACAGTATCTCCTCAAATCCGTTTGGTCACCCCAGAAAGGTTCTCAGGTGACCCAAATAAACTACAGGTGCTCCTTGACCCACATTTATTCTTCATTTCATGTGTCATCCTAGTCCATTCCAGATTGCTCAATCCCTAATTGCCTTCATTATCTCCTATATGGCAAGGGGTGCTGCTTCATGGGCTTCCCCTTGGTATGTAATGATAACTTAATCCTGTATAACTGGGAAGATTTTTGATCAAAGAGCAATACTCTGTCTGACCAAGAATTGCTAGAGTTAAGACATGGAAATAAAGACTCAGGCCTAATTTATATGTTGGCTGAAAGGGTACTCTGTTGCAAGGGAGCCCCCTTTCTGTTAACATAATGGTCTGCCTGCCCAGTTCAAATGTGGGTTGACCTTTGATGTAATGCTGGTGGAGGCTACTCCAGTTCTATTGAAATTAAACCCCTTTGGGGGCCTGACAGAGTAATGGTCATCTGAGGTTGACCTGTATGGCAACCCACCTAATTAGATGGATATTTCCAGAAGTCAGTTTTCACTGCCCATCACTTCCAGAAAAACACTGGTGGTAAGGGACAGTGAAAACAGCTGAATGCCCTGTTCACGATGGGGACAACTCCCATGGCGAGTAGGGCATTTTGTTTATTTTCAAAAACAAAATGCTTTGGGGTTCTGTTTTAAAAAAAAAAAACTTGAAAGTTTGTCATATGGCTCTGTCATGTTAACTGAGCCATCCGTGAAACTTTCAATGCATTTCCAGGGACCACTGTGACAGTGGTTCCTGGAAATGCTTGATATGTCATCTGATGGACGTCTCAATACAGTGGGTGAAGTAACCTTGGTATGGCAGTCGCAAAGTACTTGCCATGCTGATGGGTAATATTCCATCCGCCAATATATAATTCGGCCCTTCCTCAAATATCTGACTATCTTAAATCATTTATTGATGGAAACCTCTTGGCCAGAAAAGAAAATGGCGGCCTTGTTTTATCAAGGTTTTAAAAGACGAGTTGAAATATGTTTTGGTGTAAATAGACCTACAGCCTAAAACTTGTACAGCCCCAATAGACTTCACTCCACAGAATGGCCAATCGAAGAGGAGACCGTAAGGGAGTAGATAAGGTGACCCACATTTTGAAAACTTAGATTGCCAAACCCCACTTGTGACTCAACTCCTGAACACATGGAGGCAGACTCAGTTAGGTTCCTGTTATCTAAGGGAAAAAAATATCACAACATCGCAATAGTCAGTGCTTATATTGTGGTTAAAAAAAGGCTCTATGGTAAGGAATGCCCCACTAAGCCTAAAGGCAAGAATCTATTTCTTCCTGGTAAAAAAGCTAGAGCTGTTTCAAATAAGGTAACCAAAAACTTAAAAGCTCAAGTTTGAAGGAGGAGTCTATACTTGAGCAATTAGTATATCCCTTTGTTAGAAATAGAAAAGAAGAATTATGAAAAACCTAATTTAATATTACTTATGTATTTTGAACTAGGAAAGGAAAAACACCCAATGCAAGCAAAGATTGATTCTGGAGTCACAAGAAATTTTGTGAACAATGCTATAGTCATTAATGAAAGAAACCCCAGCCTGAATCGGCTGTGGGTGTAAAACCCCTCTCTTCAGAACCAATAGCAGCCCACACCATTCCTCTGTCTCTGAGCTTATCTCCAGATTTGTGTAAACACATTGAAAGTGCCCAAATCAATTTTAATGATGCAGCCCAGTATCTATTCCTATTGGGGCCTCCATGGTTTATTAAACACAGCTCCTTGATTGGCAGCCTAGAAAGCTCAGTTTAAAATCACCCTATTGTTCACAGAAGTCTTTCTTGTTTGGGATCCAAATTAGCGTTAGCATCTGCCCACCGGATTGCCACAGGCTAGGAAATAAAATGATCCCCCCTAAAGTATATCAAGAGTTCCAAGATATTTTAGTGAGAATAAAGGTGCGGTTCTTTCCCCCATCAAATGTATGACTACCAAATTGAGCTGATCCTGGGGCCTGTCACCCCAAGTAGCACAATTTGCACTCTGTTTGAGAAACTAACCCAGTATTTGAAAAACTACCTTGATGAATATCTGACCAATGGGTTTATGTGCCCATTTCGCTCCCCCACTTTCTTGCTTTCATGTTTTTTGCCCAAGGCTAATGGTGAGCTCAGACACGGCATAGACTATAACGTCTTAAATAAAAACACCATAAAAAAATCAGTACCCTTTTCCATTCATCCCTGTCTTTTTGGACCAAGCTAAGGTTGCTACCATTGGTTGTAAGTTAGCCCTTCATTGGGCCGACCATTTGGTGAGTATTTGAGAAGGTGATGAGTGGAAGTGGGTTTTTAAGTCTTTCTTTGGATGAGTATAATTTCATGGCTGGTGATTAAAGAATTCATGCTCAAAATTTCTCAACTGTCTTGCTAGCCTTGAGAAAGAACCACTTGTTTTACAAGTTGAGCAAGTGGGAGTTCTACATGACTGAGTGGAATTTTTAAGCATCATTTTATCACACTCAGAACTAAAAATGGCAGACGTAAAAGTAAAAGTGGTACAGGATTGACCTGAGCCCACAAATAATCATGATGTCCAATGTTTTCTTGGTTTTACCATTTATTACTGTTGGTTCATTGATCATTTTTCACACATTGTGGCCCTCATTACACATCTGTTGGGATGCTCTAGAGGCCCTCAAATTTTTAAAGCAGGCTTTCACCTCTGCCCCTTTTCTGGCCCACCCCAATCCTGAAGAGCCATTCATTATGGAGGCTGATGCCTCCGAAGGGGCCACTGGTTCAATCCTATCACAGATGTGGTTGGAAATTTATCCACCAGTTATCAATCACAGACTGACAGGTAAACAGAGTACCTGAACCAAACCTTAAAACAGTTTTCATGATGCTACACTTCTGAATCCCCCAAATCATGGGTAAATTTATTATGGCAAGCAAAATTCACTTATGGATTCCATCCATGATTCCTTCCATATCGTTACCTCTGGTCTCCTGTAACGTTGTTGTATAGCTCTTTCAGCCATATTTTAGAGTCATTACTTTAGGAAACTAGGCCTGCTGTTGTGCACTCTAGCCCAGTTACATTTTATTCAGCATCACCTGATTTTTCTAGCAATAGCCACATTAGTGTTAATGTTTTATTTTTCTTTATCTTATTAGTCTTTCACCTAGAAAAGCATTACGTTCTCAGTAGGACATTCATTTCACTTTGTGCTTTCTTCAAGGCTGCAGTCAGATAGGGTTGCCGGCAAAAGTGGTATGCTGTGCCTCCAACATTCACAGAATCACACACACACTCATATGTGAGGACCTTTTCTTAGAATGTCAACTGTTTTATTATAAAAACACCCCTTTGTCCCATACACATTAGAGGGAGATTCCAGCCAGATGACCACGACTGCATGCTGATTGCTGATTGCCTCGCTACAGTTGCTTGCTTAGAGTGCCAAAACCCTGGCCTACATGGGGACGGTGTCTCTGTAGACTACAGGTTTCCTTCCCCAGGTAAAAGGGATGATGTTTTCCCAGGGAAAACCTGAAGGGCAGATTATGCTTATTATGGTGTGCTCTAACATAGTTTGGGTAGAAGACCTATATATCACTCCTAGTGACAGTATGGTGGGACTGTTTTTTTGTGTTTCACTCTCCTTGTCACAATTTAGCTTTTGTTGTGTTTTATCATCCTAGTTATTGCAACACATGCCATTTTATCTATGATGCAGTTACTTCAATAAACCCTCATTGAACCATATTCTGCCTATGCTTGTCTTTGCTTGTGTGAGACTAATGTAACTGAGAGAAAGGGATGAGATCTGATCGACCACGATTCCCTTGAGCAGTCTTTCTTGTCATACGCCCAGATGCCACAATCATCCCTGCTCTTGGGTGAAGATGAGGCACTGCTAGTTAGCCGGAAAACCCAAATTAGGGCCACAGGCATCACATGGTGTGGAATTGTACCTAGTACCACACAATCAATGCGATCTTGCCGCCCTAATCCAGTAGCCTCATAAGGATTATGAGAACCTATGCGACAATGTAGCCTAAATCCATCAGAGAGTAGAGAAATTACAAAAGATCTATAAAAAATTAATTGCCATCTTTATAAGACAGAGCTAAACTACATAAAAGTTGCTGATTGTCACCCCAAAAAAGATTTGACACATCGTCTTGGAAGCAAAGTGTGGCTATCAACCGAAGGTTTAAATATCAAAGTAAAGAGTCCATTTCATCATAAATTCATTGACCTTTTTGTAGGGATACATCAAGTGAATCCAGTAACTAACAAGTTGAAACTACCTCCCTCTTTTAAAATTCATCCAGTATTCCATACCTTACTTTTGAAGCCAGGCTTGAACATCATATATAGGAGACCTCCGCCAGTGCTGGCAAAAGGCAATTGGAAGAATGAAGTCTGTAAGGTCATGGATGCCATTAGGTGGGATATCGCGCCTATGGTATCTGATTTCTTGGAAGGGCCATGTTCCAGAAAATTACTCTTAGAAACCCACAACTACCATACATACCCTCAACTAGTCACTCAGCTTCATCAGCATTTCTGTCATAAAGTTCGCCCTCAAAGGTTCTTGGGAGATACTGTCAGCCAGAGCGAAAGTGGTGCCTTCGAATTCTCACGTTGGGGACTAGGCCAGTTTGTTTTCAACATTCAAAAACATAGCATGAGAGGGAGCTGAATAGAGAATAAGTGTTCTATTCACAAAGACAAGATAACATGATGCAACAGCGTTAGTACCTTACCTTGTTCCCTTATGTATGCTTTAGACTTGTTTTTGCACATGTTGAAATGGGACTACATATCCCAGGAGACTTAGTGCACAGCCATTTTAGGTGGAGGCTTGCTATAAAAAGCAGCACTTCGCACCTTATCCTGAGTCATCCAGAAAAGTGGCAAGCTCCTGTTGAATGCCTGCTTTCAAAAGAAGATTTCCAATGGAATTCAGTGGATTGTGTCCATCTAGGAGAGCTCTCGCGCTACTTTTCTGTTACAAATTCTGATGATTATTCAAGCCATGCAAGTTTATTTTTAAAACTAAAGGAACTCTTTGAGAGCTGTATATTTAGGTAAAAATCCAGAAATACTTTGTATCTGTAGAGAGTGAAATGATACATCAAGCAGTTTGACACAAATTAGTTAAGGTCTCTTGAGTAAAGAAAATAAATCTAAAATACTTCATTTCAGTTTTTTCTGGAAAAGAAAGGAGCAACATCATAAATAGTCTCAAATAGAAGATTGCTATAACTCCAGAAAAGGTCACTGGAAGGATATTTTTGAAAAAGTCTAAATGAAGACAAAATATAATTCAAGACAAGTTTGTTTTAATTTATTGAAAATCAAAATACCTTACTCTATTATGAACAGTGAAACGCTTTGGAGCAGTTTTTGTGACGTGGTCCAAGGTGATCCTAACTACAGATGTAGTTGGAATTATGAAGAGATCCAGCTAGTCGTCTTCTTTTTACAGGTGAAATTCAGGCTGTGTATAGATGAGGAGTGTGGTTTTAAAGAGAGATAACATTTCCTCGAGTGACATAATTTTCTTATGGGTCTCCTTCCCTGCTGTTTCCTTCCCAAACCCTTCCCTCACATGAGCACAATAATTATCTGAGCTGTAATAGCCTAATGACTTAGTGCTGCTTGGAGGGGGGCCTTTCGTGGAGCGCACTGACTCTTATTATGTGTTGACTTTTTTTTAGCAGATGGAAAACAAAGAAACTAGACAAGGAATAGTTTAACAAAATGTATTTATTTTTGCTGGAACTTATTTTTTCTTGTTTCACTTATACTTACCTGGGGCTATTTTCTGGTCTTTGAGGGACAACGGAGGAAGCCCAAGCCTGGAAAGAAAGAGAGAACCAGAATTAGAAAACTGATTTGATCCCCTCCTATTGAATCATATAAGAATTTTGAATAGGCTCTATGAACTCTATCTTGGTCAGCTGGCATGATGGAACCCACGTCCCACAAAGATTGATGTGAAAGTTGGGATCTTGGCCACCCTAATTGAGACCAAGATACATCTGCTGGCTCAGGGTCCTCATCAACAGAAATGAGCGACCTTAGAACAAACACTCCAAACATCAGTAACAGCAAATTAGTCAGGTTTCCCAGAGTCAGGATTCAACCCTGGGAAGACTCGAAGACATCCTATCACAACAATACACTGTCTGAAATATGCCATCTATTGTTCTCCAGAGGTACGCTATGGCACAGCTGTTTTGCCTGCTGTCATTTTTAAAGGCATGCCCTGCCTTGTAGACTGTCTTTAAAAAGTAAAATGTGGGCAAATTTGACTTTGGAAGTTAAGGTACTTCCAAAGTTATAATCTACCTTATTGTTTTACATATATCACTCCCAAGGTCTCCCCTAAATGCCCCAGGGGTGGGGTGGGGTGGGGTGCCCTGTAACTAACAGCAGAAACATTATAACATATGTTTTTTGTGCCCTGGTGAGGGAAAAATTGCACCTTTCATTTTTCCTCATTGTAGATACTTAGCTCCATAGGCTAAAATGGAAATATTTTCCATAAGTATTGCTAGGAGGGAGCTTAATGTGTTATGAAAGGACTCAAAAGAATGGTAAGGATAAATCCAACAACTTGCAATTGCTAAATGTATCATAACTAGTAAAGAAAATAAGTTATAACACTTTATTTTCTGTATACCAAACTCCAGCGTGCTAGTGGTCTATTCTGACTGGTCAGCCCTATAAGGATTAGCCAGGCTGCTTTGATAAGATAATAAGTGGCCTGCACTGAGCAGAGGTTTTCTGATTGAGGGGAGGGGGAGGTTGGAAGATGCTGATGACATGCCACAAAGGGGTCTGGGTAAATCAAATTAAGGCTTCAAAGGAAGCAAGACAGAAAGGAAGGCTAGCCAAGCCTGCCCTCTCAACATGTTCCCCACAGATTGATAGTGGGTTCAGGAAAGGAATTTGCAAATGTCCAGAGGGGAAGTGTTACTGGAAATAAGTCACACCAGTGGATTGGTTTAGCCAGGTCTTGCTCCTCTGGAGGAAAATCTTCCAACTTAGAATGTTAAATGCAGTGCTTTATGGGACAAGAAGATGTCACACTTTGGAGGAAGCTGTCATGGGTGGCACCCTGCAGCTCATTGGACTAGAGTGCCTCCTTCCTGACTCCCAGGATGACTGAATAAAAGTGGCTAATCTGCCTTGCAATTTCAATCTGCTGGCTGAAACCAAACGAATATGAACTACCCTGCTAGAACCCTGGTCTGTAACCCAGAGGACTGCACAGTTGGATACTGCTCCTATTGCACACTGGAACAACAGACCTAAGGATTTTGCCTTGCTTCAAAATGGACTCAGGAGTGGACTCCTTGAAAGCAACAGATTAGCAGTACTTGCCTGCACCAACTATCTCAAACGCCCCCATCCTGTAGTGTGCCTAGTGGACCTTTAAGGATGTGGCCAGGTGCATTGTGGGAATTGTGGTCCTAAACTTCCCAGGACCATCTAAGAGCTTCTAGACCCTTTGAACCCTCCAGAAAGTTTGAGCAACTTTTGCAAAAAGCTCCATAAATGGACTGAGGTACTGGGTTTTTCAGAACCGGTACTGATCCGGTAACCCAGCGGTGCCAGGGTACACCCAAAGACCTCGGGTACTTTCCTGATTCAGACCACAGAAACTCAGAGTCTTCTAGGTGAAGTCAAAGATCGAATTTATTGGCTGCAGCCAAGTAACAAGCGTCCTAGAAGTACAACAGCACGGTTTGTATGTTCTCAGGAGACTGTTTTTCAATGCAAAGTCAGGTTTCCTTATATACAGTTTTTTAAGCTTCAGGCAAACATTCTTGACATTTTGGTTGGTCATTCACATGTTTTCACTACAAAGGAAAAAACAGTGTCATGATGAAACCTCATATTTCATGTCATCCAACCCATAATAAATTACCCGGCAAGGCCTAGTATTTTACATCAGATAAGTGTGGACCCCCAATAAAAACGGGCACCTCCCCCTCGTAAAGTAAGAAGAAGAAAAGAGCAGGTGCAGGTGTGAGCAAGATTAGGCAGGGTGTGTGAGCGATAATAAGGGTTTTATGGCATGGTGTGCCTTGATGCTATCTGATTCGGCCATTGGGAGAGGGACTGACCAAACAGGTTTGGCCTGAGGCAATGGTTCCAGCTTGCCCAGGCCAGAGAGAAGTCAATCAAGGTGTACGTGTCCTTGGAATCAAATCTGACTGTATTATAAGCCTATGTGAGGGCAACTTTTAAAAATGGCTGCTGTGTATAAAATGGGAGCCACGAGTGCAGGACGAAAATGGCGATTTCGAGGTGAAAACGCTGCTGGAATTGAGCGAAAATGCTCATGCTTAGTGTACTAGTCATTATCGGTCTTTTGATACTAAAATCGTACTGCTGTGGCAAATTAAATTACATGGGTCCAGAATTTTTACAACCACAGGACCGACTCGCCATCGAGAGCTAAGCCGACTATCTTCAACTGCGACTCAGCCAGGATTTCAGGTTCATCCCACTGAAAGCTCCAGACCTCCATGATTTGACTGGGGCCTCGTGGAAAAGAAGTCCGATGACGTCACATCAAAATCATCTTGCTGAGAAGGACCACACAATGACGAGACAGAAAAGCTCCAGAAAAGTGCAAAAGTACAATTTTGACAGAGGCCTATTGCTCAGTGTATCTGAGCAGGGCTTCATTGCAGTCAGTCTCAAACTTTGACTTTGTCCTTGGTTGACGCTATTGATTTCTAAGCACTAGAAAGCACATGTTTTTATTTAATCTTTAAAAATTCATAACTCTGGTACCCTATATCGGATTTTTGTTGTTTTGGTGTCATTTCAAAGATAAACATATTTACTATTTTTATAAATGGGTGTGGGATTTTTATTGTGTGTTGTGTCTTAGGTATTTACTGTATTGGTGTATTTAAATGCTTTGCTTAGCTGTCTCCTAAAATAGGCCTAACTGCTCGTTGCCAAGCTACCAGGGTTGAGCCAGGGCCTGATGTTATGAGACCTTGACTGGACCTAACACTGTCTGGACATTATTGCTACTGGTATGTGCATACTTACCTCTACTAACAACCAACGTCCAACATATTTGGTGTTCAGCAGTGTGAATGTGACTTGTGTTTGAAGACCACCATATATTAAAGAGAGTTACAATCAGCAAAAATCCACTAAATTGACTTAGAACGAAACGTTTGATTTTGGATTTTAATCCATTTTTTTTATTTTTCCCAAATTTGCTCTATTTCTGATTGTGAAGCGTGTGTGACTGTAGGAAGCTGGCCTGGTGTGTGGTGGGTACCTAAGGTACTTACACCTTATACCAGGTCCAGGTATCCCCTATTAGTGTAATGTAGGCAGTGTCTAGTAGCCAGGCTCTCTAGAGGTAGCTGTGGATCAGCAGCCAAGGCTTATCTAAGAGACATGCAGAGCTCATGCAATACCACTGTAGTCACACAGTACTTATTCACATGAAAGAAGACACTTTATTATGGTAACACAACACGCAAAAATACTCTAGAGGCAATACTCCCTTAGGAGGTACGTGACACACAAGTTATATACACTAGTTGTCAGAAATAGGCATAAGTATAGTTAGAAAACAGTGCAAACAGTGTAAACCACAATAGAGAATAGTGGGCCTAGGGGGAGCACAAACCATATACTAAAAAAGTGGAATGTGAGAGTGTCACCCCCACCTAGGTAAGTGGAGTGTGTAGAGGGGTGCTGGGGGTACCAGGAAAGCACAATGGTAAGTACCACAACACCCCCCCAGTGACCAGGAAAGCAGGTGTAAATCACAAGAATTTCCCCAGAACACCCACTTAGAAGAAAAGAAGAGAATTGCAAGACCCAGAGGCAACTGCAAGAAACCAACAGTGTATTCCTGAAGAGGAAGACATGTGGTAAGAGAAGACCAAGTCCAGAAGACACAGCAGAGTCCAGTGGGGGCAGGAGCCCCCACCCACCAAGCTGGGGATAGCAGGATTTGGTCGACGGTGAGGAAGGAAAGTCAACACTGCAGCCCTGGAGTCACGTTCCTGGAGGATGCAGGTGATGCCCCACATTGGAAGGAAGATTGCAGTTGGGTTTGCGTGTTCGGATTCCACCAAAGAGCCTTGGCAATTGCAAAACTCGCAGTTGGCAGAAAGTGGTGCTGCTGAGACTCAGAGGGGGCCCTCAGCATTGCAGAGAGCCCACAGAAGCACAGGCAGCACTCACAAGAGTCCCACAGGATGGGGGCACAGAAGTTGCAAAGAGAGCCCAGGCTGCATTATGAAAAGGAGTCCCACGCCGCAGGAGAGTCACTCAGGGAGCTGTGCATTGCAGGATGGAGTGCTGGGGTCTGGAGCTACAGGATGTTTGAAGACCCCTTGGAAGAAATGGCAACAAGCCTTGGCAGCTGCAAAAAGCGCAGTGCCAGGGGTACTGTCCTGCGTGGGAAGGCAATGGCTTACCTCCACCCAAATGGGACAGCTGGTAGATAGGATCATCAAGATCACTTCTGACCACCACCTGTGATGCAGGATCCATGCAGCTCAGTAAGGATGGGGAGCCACGCAGCCGGTCGACTTTGCTGTTGGTGCCTGCAGATGCATGGGAATGACTCCTTCGCTCCAAGAGAGATTCCATCTTATTTCCTGTGCAGACTGAAGATGGGCTGTCCTCAGAGGATGCACAACCAGTGAAATGTTGCAGAAGCTGGAAAGAGCTGTGGAAACAATGTTGCACATGAAGCCTTCCTCTTTTTTGCAGATTGTCGGGTCCTTGAGAGTCCAGATGCAGTTTCTTCAGTCAGATGTCGAAGTGAAGGTTGCAGAGGAATCCTGCTGGAATCTTGCACGCCTAATCTGAGGAACCACCCAAAAGAGAGACCCTAAATAGCCCTGAAAGGGGGATTGGTCACCTAGCTGGGTGACTACCTATCAGGAGGGGGCTCTGACATCACCTGCCTGACCTAGCCACTCAGATGTTCCCAGAGTTCCCTGCCAACCTTGGATTCAAGATGGCAAAACCCAGGACCCTCTGGAGGAGCTCTGGGCACCACCCCTTGGGTCGTGATGGACAGGGGAATGGTCACTTCACTTTCCATTGTCCAGTTTCACACCAGAGCAGGGACTGGGGGTCCCTGAACTGGTGTAGACTGGTCTATGCATGAAGGGAACCAAATGTGCCCTTCAAAGCATACCAGTGACTTGGGGAGGCTACCCCTCCCAAGCCATGTAACACTTATTTCCAAAGAGCGAAGGTGTAACACCACTCTCGCAAAGGTAATCCTTTGTTCTGCTTTCATGGGCTTGAGCTGCTCAAGCAACAAGAGGGAAGAAACTTGTCTGTGAGGTGGCAGCAGCTTGGGCTGTCTGAAAATCCTCAGAAGGCTGTAGGAGCAATGCTGCGGGTCCCCTGAGGAGCCCCCAGAGTGCATGGAATTATACAACCAATACTTGCAACAGTATTGGGGTAGGATTCCAACATGTTTGATTCCAAACATGCCTAGGTTCGGAGTTACCATTATGTAGCTGCACATAGGTAGAGAACTATGTTCAGCATATAGGCAAAATGGTGTCCCTGCACTCACAAAGTCCAGAAAAAATTAGTCTGGAGTTTGTGGGGGCACCTCTGCTAGTGCAGGGGTGTTCTCACACACAGGTACCTGCACCCTGCCCTCTGGGCTGAGAGAGCCTACCATAGGGATGACTTATAGTGATCTGCATGCACCCAGTTCACACAGTCTGCGATGGGAGTCCTATCAAACCCTTTGCATGGGCTCCTTATCGGTGTCAGAATAACTGCTGCAGCCCTCAGAGATCCCCTGGAACCCCAATGCCCTGGGTACCTGGGTACCATATACTAGGAGCTTACATGGGGACAGCAGTATGCCAACTGTGGGATGAAATACAGAGTTTTTGGAGAGAGAACATAATCACTGGGATCCTGGTTAGCAGGATCCCAGTGAACACAGTCAAACACACTGACATACAGGCCAAATGTGGGAGTAACCAAGCTAGAAAGAGGCTACTTTCCTAAGGCTAACTAGGGATACCATGGAGTTTGAGCTGGCTAAACTGAACAAAATCAAAGTGGCTGAGCTTATAGTTCAGTGTAGGAGCACGATCAGGAAGGCTGAGTTGATTAGGTACCTGAAGGCCTGGGCACAGACAGCTCCACAGAATGAAGGGGAGGGGGAAATTTGCCTCTCCAACGACCTCCCCCCAGAGGAGAAAGATGACACCCTGTCCGCAATGTCCAGTAATAGACTTGTTCTCCCAGCCAGGGGAGAGAAGGAAGGATCTCCCACAGGAGAACCAAAACTGTCTCTTGAAGAGAAAAGGCTTCAGGCTCAGTTGGAAGCCTTACCTATAGAAAAGGAGAAGCTAGAGCTGGAAAAGAAGAGGTTGGCAAGGGAAGAAGAGAGAAGAAATGGTAGCAGTGACAATGAAGAAAGTGCTGAGTTATGGGGGGTAGGAAGGTTTTGTGACCTCATGAAGGCAGGTCGGTATTTTGGCTGTTATCAGCCAGGACACAAAAGAGGAGATGCTGCCTTCACAAAGAAGCCCCCCACTGGTGGACAGTCCACAGGGATAGCTGTTGTAGGTGTGGGGTGGAGATTGTCCCAGAGATGGGGAAAGGGTTAAAGGAGGGACCTTGGTGTCCATGGGTGGGTTAGAAATTGCAACCTGCGACATCTTGCCTCCCAGCATGGAGAAGTACAGTCAGAGGCCTAAAATCCATGGGGCTGAGGCTCTGAGAGATACAGAGGCCAGTGTGACTATGGTCACGGAGAAGCTGTTTATGCCTGAGTAGATCATATCTGGTGTGTACCACCAGGTAACCTATGCAGTTAGCAGAACCAAACTCCATCCCATGTTGAGTTCAGAAGAGGAAGGTGTGATAGGCCCTAATAAGGTAACTGTGTCTCCTGCACTCCCAGCTGAGTGGCTACTGGGAAATGATCTTGAAGCCTCTGACTAGTCAGAGGTGGAGAGGATGGTCTATGCAAGGATGCTGGATCTCCTAGAGTGGGTATGTGCTGTGACTAGGTCACAGGCTGCTCAGCAGGGAAAGTCTTAACACTTGGACTCTGGAATAAAGGGCCAAGTATCCAATGACAACAAAAAGGGCACTGGTCTGGTGAGCTAACCCAGAGAACTCCTGAGGTGCAAGAGGGTCTGACCCCTGAGTGTGGTATTCCACCCCTGTAAGATCTGCCTGACTTAGTGGAATCGACAGGAGCTGGTGGACCCACTATAAATGAGTTTGCCAGGGACAAAGAGAGTGCCCCACTCTTAAGAGATTGAGGCAGACTGCCTCTAGGCAACAGGTTGTAATGTTAGCGGGTTCCATTAAGTTTACTGGGGTGAGGAAGTCCTATACACTGTGACCAGAAACCTCAAGGAGAGGGACACCAGTAGGTTTGTGGTACCTTAAAAGTATAGAGGATTCCTCCATGACAACCCCTTGTCGGGTCATTTGGGTCAGAAGAAGACTTGGAACTAGTTGGTGATCCATTTCTATTGGCCCAACATGTCTGCCAAAGTGAAGGAGTTTTGTAGCTCCTGTGCCACCTGTCAGGCCAGTGGCAAGATACCTTGTTTTAGATAGAGGCACACATTTCATGTTCAGCTATCTGAAGGCAATGAAGGATGAATGTGGTGTTACCTACAAGTTCACCCTATCCTGAGTCATGCAGAAAAGTGCCAAGCTCCTGTTGAATGACTAATGGTCTGGTAAAAAGGTTCAATAAGACCCTGAAGGGCATGATCAATGATTTGTCTGAGAAACTCAGGAGGAGATAGGATGTTTTCTTACCATGCCTACTGTTTGCCTATATCTAGGTTCCACAAAAAGGGGTTGGCCTTAGTCCCTTTGAATTGTTTTTTGAGCATCCCGTAAGAGACCATTGTGCCTAGTGAGAGTGTCTTGGGAGAAGCCTCTCAAGGACTCCAAGGACAATGTGCTGGATTATGTATTAGGCCTGAGATCTTGAATGGCAGAGTACATGTACAAAGCAAGCAAAAAATTGGAGGTAAGCCAAGAGCTGATGAACCTCTTGTATGACCAAAATACCAACATGCCTGAGTACAAACCAAGACAATTGGTGTGGGTGTGGAAGCCTGTGGCTCCTAGGCTCTCCAGGACAAGTGAACTTGGCCCTATTCAGTCCTAAAGAGGAAGGGTGAAGTTACCTATCTGGTAGGCTTTAACAACCCCAGGAACCCTCACAGGGTCCTGCATGTCAATAGGTTGAAACCTCACCAAGACAGGGCAGACATGACCATGCTAATGGTCATAGATGAAAGTGGAGAAGAGGAAACTGAGCCACTGTCAGCCCTCCTCTTCCACACTGTGGAAGATGGGTCAGTGGAGGGAGTTGTACTTTCACCCACATTGACAGACCAACAGCACAGAGATTGCAAGCAGGTGCTGAAGCAGTTTGCTGGTCTGTTCTCCTTGATCCCTGTACTCACCACTTGGAATTTCCATTACATTGACTCTAGTGACAGCCTACCTGTCAAAAGCAAGTTGTACAGGTTGTCTGACCAGGTCAGAGCCAGCATCAAAGCTGAGGTAGCTAAGATGGTGGGGTAAGGGGTAATTGAGCCTTCTGATAGTCCATGGGCCAATCCAGTGGTGCTGGTACTCAAACAATCTCCAGGGAAAAGAAAGAATTGAGGTTCTGTGTGAACTACATAGGACTAAATGCAGTCACAAAGACTGATGCTCACCCTATACCTAGAGCTGATAAGCTCATTGATAAGTGAGGGGCTGCTACATACCTGGGTATATTTGATTTGATTTCAAGCTACTGACAGACTGCCATAAGTGGAAGCGCAAAGGAGAGGTCAGCATTCGCCACACCAGAGGGACATTACCAGTTTAAAGTAATGCCGTTTGGCTTAAAGAATACCCGTACCATCTTCCAAAGGTTGGCGAACAGGATCCTGCCTGGACTGGAGCAGTTCAGTGCAGCGTTTCTGAATGATATTGCTGTGTACAGTTCCACCTGGGAGGATCACCTGAAGAAAGTGCTTCAAGCTCTGCAGCAAGCAAGCCTGACTATTAAGGCCTGTAAGTGACAAACAGGGAAGCGTTCAGTTGTGTACCTGGGTCACCTTATAGGTCGGGCCATGTACAACCTTTCCAGGCTAAAATCCAAACCATATTGGATTGGACTGCTCGTACAACACAGGCACAAGTCAGGGCCTTCCTTGGTCTGACTGGGTATTACAGAAGATGTGTTCCGAATTATGGCACCATTGTTGCTCCCCTGGCAGATCTCTCTTCTAAAAAGAGGCCAAATAAAGTCATGTGGACTTCAGAGTATCAGAAGGCTTTTGACACTCTGAAAGATACTATGGCCCTCATTACGATTCCGGCGGGCGGCGGAGGCCGCCCGCCAGAATTCCGCCCTCCATAATACCGCTCCGCGGTCAGAAGACCGCGGAGGGTATTATGAGTTTTTCCCTGGGCTGGCGGGCGGTCTCCAAAAGACCGCCCGCCAGCCCAGGGAAAAACTCCCTTCCCACGAGGATGCCGGCTCGTAATAGAGCCGGCGGAGTGGGAAGGTGCGACGGGTGCTGTTGCACCCGTCGCGTATTTCACTGTCTGCAAGGCAGACAGTGAAATATATTTTGGGGCCCTCTTACGGGGGCCCCTGCAGTGCCCATGCCGTTGGCATGGGCACTGCAGGGGCCCCCAGGGGCCCCGCGACTCCCCCTCCCGCCATCCGGTTCCCGGCGGGAGAACCGCCAGGAACTGGATGGCGGGAGGGGGAGTCGGAATCCCCAAGCCGGCGCAGCAAGCTGCGCCGGCTTGGAGGATTCCTTGGGGGCAGCGGGAAACCGGCGGGAGACCGCCGGTTTCCCTTCTCTGACCGCGGCTAAGCCGCCGCGGTCAGAATGCCCCGCGGGGCACCGCCGGCCTGTCGGCGGTGCCACCGCGTCCCGCGGCCCTGGCGGACGTAATCCGCCAGGGTCGTAATGACCACCTATGTGTTCAGCACCAGTATTGCTGACCCCGACTACACAAAGGAATTTGTGGTTCAAACAGATGCTTCTGAGCATATGACTGGGGCAGAGTTGGCACAAGTAAATGAAGAGGGCCTGGATCAGCCAGTTGCCTTCATCAGTAGGCGACTGATCCCCAGAGAGCAGGGATGGAGTGCCATTGAGAGGGACGTCTTTGCTGATGTGGTTTGGTCCCTGAAAAGGCTGAGACTATACTCGTTTACTACTCACTTTTGTGTTCAAATTGACCACAGACCTCTCAAGTAGCTCATGCAGATGAGGGGGGATATCCTAAATTGTTGAGGTGGTCAAATTCCTTAAAGGGGATGGACTCCACAGTGGAACACAGACCAGGGCGGCCCATGCTAATGGAGATGGACTGTCCAGGTTTTTACACTTAGCTGATGAGGACTACCAGGGTGTAGGTTAGTTACCCATCACCTTTCGCTTGGGAGGAGGCCATGTGAGCAAGATATCCTTTTAGCATGTTCACCCTAATGTTTGTTACTGGTAGTGGTGGTAACTGACCTTAGCTGGGCCCTGGGCTCTGCTAAACAGTTCCAGCACCAGTGCTCTGAATAAAAAGGTATATGGTAAAGTTTCACAATTACATTTGGCAATGACAGACTCCTAGACATCCTTAGTAGATAACAGCTCAAAGGGGATTCAAACTACCTATAAGTCAGAGTGTGTAATAGGGCAGAGATGTTTAGAGGCCCAGTAGATTTCCTGCACTGTAGTGTGCACTGTTGTGTTGCCTGCTGTCATTTTTAAAGGCAGCCCTGCCTTGCAGACTATCTTTAAAAATTAATGTGTGCAAAATCGACTTTGGAATTTAAGGTACTTCCAAAGTGATACTCTACCCTATTTTAACATAAACGTCACCCCCAAAGTCTCCCTTAGATGCCCCTGGGGTGGGGTGCCCTGTAACTATAAACAGGGACATTTTAAAAGATGTCTGTACGCCTTGATGAGGGGAAAAACTGCACCTTCCATTTCAACTTATTGTAGATACTAAGGGCCAGATGTTCATACATTTTGTATTGTGATATCCTAATTGTGATTCAATGTGAATCACAGTTAGGAAATTGCAGTTCCAAATGATGGAAAGTTGTTTCACAGTGGGTCTCAAATAGACCTACCCCATGAATATTCATGAGGTAGGTGTAGGAAAGGACCCCCTTTCTTTGCATGGTTACCCCATTGCCTGCCTGATGTGCTTGACTGTGTTCACTGGGATCCTGCTAACCAGGACCCAGTGATTATGCTCTCTCCCCCAAAAAATTGTATTTCACTTACAATTGGCATACTGGTGCCCCTTATAAGTCCCTAGTATATGGTACCCAGGGCCCTGGGATTCCAGGGGATCCCTTTGGGCTGCAGCATATATTTTGCCACCCATAAGGAGCCCATGCAGAGCCTTCTGCAGCACTGCCATTGCATCCTGCGTAAAAAGGTGCAAGCACCTTTCACTGTCATTTACACTGCACCAGGTCACTTAGAAGTCATCCTTATAGCAGGCTCTCGAGCCCTGAGAGCAGGGTGCAAAGTACCTGTGTGTGGGACCATTTTCCCGGACCTCGTGAGTGCGGGGATGCTATTTTATGTGTCCACTGGACATGGGTCACTACCTATGTCCAGCTCCACAATGATAACTCCAAAAAATGGGCATGTTTGGTATCTAACATGTTGGAATCATACCCCAAAGATTTTGCAAGCATTGGTTGTATGATTCCATGCACTCTGGGGCTCCTTAGAGGACCTCAAATACTGCCATTCCAGCCTTCTGAGTTTTTCCAGGCAGCCTCAGCTGCTGCCACCTCTCAGACAGGTTTCTGCCCTCTTGTTGCTCAAGCAGCTCGAGCCCAGGAAGGCAGAACAAAGGATTTCCTTTTGGAGAGGGGTGTTACACCCTCTCCCTTTGGAAATAGAGGTTACAGGCTTGGGAAGGGTAGCCTCCTAGAGCCTCTGGAAATGCTTTGAAGGGCACAGATGTTGCCCTCCTTGCATAATCTAGTCCACACCGGTTCAGGGACCCCAGTCCCTGCTCTGGTGTGAAACTGGACAAAGGAAAGAGGAGTGACCACTCCCCTGTCAATCACCAATGTGCCTCCAGAGGGTCCCTGGGTTTTGCCATCTGGGATTCCAACTTGGGAGGGCACTCTGGGAGCATCTGAGTGGCAGGTGCCAGCAGGTGACATCAGAGCCCTCCCCTGATAGGTGCTTACCTGTTTAGCTGACCAATCCCCCTTTCAGGGCTATTTAGAGTCTCTCCTTTGGGTGGTTCCTCAGATTAGGATTGCAAGAAGGCAATCCTCTGCATCCACCACTTTGAGTTCTCACTGAAGAAACTGTATCTGGACCCTCCAGGAACTCTACAAGCTGCAACAAAGAAGCAAGACGCCTTCTGTAACATTGTATCTCAGGCTCCTGCCAGCAACTTCAACTGTTTCCAGGTCGTGCACCCTCCAAGGACTGCCTGTCTGCAGCTGCACCAGAAGAATGAAGGAATCTCCCTTGAAGTGAAGGATTCACTTCCCTGCTTCAGCTTGCACTCCTCTGCAGCGATGACTCCAGGGCATCACCATTTTCCCCTAACCGCAAGCTTTACATGTGCCAAGGCTTGTTGGTGGAATCCAGCAACGCAAACCAGACTGCAATCATCCATCTGGCGTGGGACATCATTTGCACCAACCAGGAACCTGCATCCGTCTTCTTGGGTGCAGTACTGACTATTGTTCTTCACTAGTGGTTCTTCTTTGGCTGTGTGACTACAGTGATACTGCATGAG
The DNA here is from genome assembly GCF_031143425.1 of Pleurodeles waltl. Classification (NCBI taxonomy): domain Eukaryota; kingdom Metazoa; phylum Chordata; class Amphibia; order Caudata; family Salamandridae; genus Pleurodeles; species Pleurodeles waltl. The sequence goes on from NC_090445.1 coordinate 380,124,269, forward strand.
CATTGCATGTCTCCTAGTTAGGCCTTGGCTGCTCATTCACACTACCCCTAGAGAGCCTGGCTTCTAGACACTTAATTTCACTATTAAGGGATAAATGGACCTGGTATAAGGTGTAAGTACCTTAGGTACCCACTACAAATCAGGCCAGCCTCCTACAGAGACACGGAAGCCCATTGTCTGGCAGTCTAAATCATCCCTGAGAATTATGGCAATTGCGCCTTTCCTACTGGACTGGCGATCCTACTTTTAAATTTTAAAACTATTATGAAAAGCCATCACAATAGAGGGGTTAGAGGACTCAGAGAGCCATGTCTCTGTCAAAATAGTAAATCAGGTTTGTCAAGCTTGTCCTTGCTCAGAAGGTCTTAGATGCTATCTGCATGTTTTTGGAAAGAACAGACATTGGTCAGGGTTGCAGACGACTGTGCCCTACCTTTCTTCTGTCCCTGCAAAGGGGAAAGGGACCTACCCGGGCATAGGGGAGAGAACTGAAAATCACATTGGCGACAATGATGATTGTTAAGCTGTGGAACTAAAGGCAGTACAACATCACATTTCTTCCCAGGGGCAAGACTCCAGAGAAAATCTCTACCATATTGTTTCAATAGGTTACCTTTTGAGGGACAATGGCAAGCATGGCTGGCCACTTCCAGGATGCTTCTGGGTGCAGATGGACTTGGCTTTGGTGCACCACCAGCGCGCCACTGGCACATCTGCTGCGCATCTGTGTAGAGTGCTGTTTTTGTACATGTGGCCAAGTAACAACTAGAGCGCTCTATGCCCTATTATGGTGCCGCTTGTCCACGTATTCATAAAAGATTGCTATTTGCAAGAAAACGTGCTTTTAGCTGCTCCCTCCTCCCTTCATTTTTTAAAGTACAAGAGTACGGCCCACAGTTTAAAAACCCACAAACAAATGTTAAAAGCAGTTAAAATTCAGTTTTTAAAATGAAGAGAACTTTGTGCAAAATACAGCAATTCTAACTTAGTGCTGTTGCATCTCCGCTGCATGCCCCGTTTTGTACATGTGGTCAAGTACAAGTAGAGCACGCACTGCCCTAATATGCCACCTCTAGTTTTTCCACATATTTAAAAAAGATTGATATTTGCCATAAAACACGTTTTTTGCTGCTCCCTCCTCCCTTCAGTTTTGAAAGTGCAAGGGTGCAGCCTACAGTTCAAAAGCCCACAAAGAAATTGTTAAAAGCAGTTTGAATTCATGTTTTTAAAACAAACAGAAATTTATGCAAAATACAGCAATTCTAACCTAGTGCTGTTGCGTCTGTTCAGCAAGTCCTGTTTTGTACATGTGGCCAGGTAACAACTAGAGTGCAGACATATATAAAGGCAACAAATGACAATCTCAGTTGCACATCACTATCCAATTGTTGGGTTGTAATGTTATTACATATGGTGCTCTACAAACTATATCACACCTGCTGCAAAAGTGTGTGAAACTGAACCTGAAGGGGACCAGTCATTTGAAACAGAAAAAAACAGTGAGGCACACAAGTGTAAATACCTATAAATCCAACTCAATCCATTTGTAAATATGTCCATTCATCTGTTCAAAATAATTTCTAGATCCTATGGGTATGATTCGCTAGTAACTATGTATCAAAGACAATCACAAACATTTGATAAACTAATTCATTTTTTAAACATTCACCACTTTAATTGACAAATGAATTGAGGAAATGCTTCACACGAGGGTGGCTCAGCGGTTGTTCCTTTGAGGTTTTGGGAACAAATAGGGATTGTGCTTATTGATTTATGAAATACTTGACATCAGATTCAAGCCCTGAAGAAGTCCTGTTGTAGTACGAAACACGTGTTGGCTACAAGTTTCAAACTAGTGGGCTGAGGATTCAATCTACAATGTAGTGGACCTAAGTTTTGGTCACAAGTTGTAATCTAGTGGGCTGAGAATTCAGTCCACAACGTATTTGACCAAATTTTCACATACATTAAACTACATTTGTTTGTCTGGAAAATGGGACTATATTTTTGAACATGAGGATGATTGGCCTCAATTTCCTGGCTATATAAGCTGGCAATCCATTCTATGCTTTAGTTGATCATAATCCACAATATTTGGACTGGAATTTATATATTTTGTGTTTGAAAACATTGTTTTTTAGGAACTAGAGTTGTTTTTTATACATATGATTATGTACTGTCAAGTTAGAAATTATAAATAATGTAAATTAAAGTGGTGAATGTTTAAAAAATGAGTTAGTTTACCAAGTGTTTGTGATTGTCTTTGATACATAGTTACTAGCGAATCATACCCATAGGATCTAGAAATTATTTTGAACAGATGATTGGACATATTTACAAATCTATTGAGTTGGAATTATAGGTATTTACATTTGTGTGCCTCACAGTTTTTTTCTGTTTCAAACAACTAGAGTGCACACTGCCTAATATAGTGCCTCTATTTGTCCACATATTTAGAAAAGATCAATGTTTGCCGGAAAACATGTTTTAGTTGCTTCCTCCGCCCTACAGTTTTTAAAGTGTAAGAGATGCTGCCCACAGTTCAAAACCCCACATACAATTGTTAAAAGCAGTTAAAATTCAGTTTTTAATTTTTTTAAAACAAACAGAACTTTGTGCAAAATTCAGCAATTGCAACCTACTGCAGCCTGCAATTACAGCATTAGCCCCTTGTGTCAGGATACACGTAAAGCCAGCAGTACAGCGTTTGTTGGCAATCTGGGATTCATCTAGCCAGGATAGGATATCCATGAATCCTCAATCAGAAGACTAGAGGAAAAACATGATCTGGTGGTTAAACAAAGGATCATTTGAACAGATGTGTATCTCTAATATCACAGAATCCAAATGTACCAACTACCCCATTTTTGTTGGCACACTTAAGTGCTGTTAACCAGTGCCAGTGGTAAAGGGATTGTTGTCTCCCTTCCAAACGTGGTAAAATTAGCATGAACCCAATTGCACATTTAAATTACTTTTAAGCCCCTAGTAAATTGTACTTTATGTACCTAGGGTCTGTAAAAATAGTACAAGTGGGCTGCAGCACTCATGGTGCCACCCATTTAACTATCACTGTAAAACATACTTCAGGCCTGCCGATACAGTTTTAAATTGCCAGTTCAACCTGGAAAAATTAATCTCTCGCCAGGCCTAAATCTTCCTTTTAATACTTAGGAGTCATACCTAGTGGCCACTTAAGGTTTATAGAGCAGGGTACATGGTATCTAAAAGGTATGGACATGCGTACTTAAGTTTTATGTGTCCTGGCAGTAAAACACCCTCAAAGTCATTTTCACTTGAGGAAGGCTAACTCCCCCGTAGACTAGCACTGGGTTACTTTATTACACTTAAAGTAGATGATAACTTCAGTTTGGGAGTGGATAGAGAAATACTTTTTCCACTCATCTGAATTGTGATTTAAAATCTGTTAATTGTTAAGTTGGATTTTAAAATACTATTGTGAAAATCCCACATTTAGAAATCGGCGTTTTTCTGCTTAATCCAAAAGTGCCTTTCCTTCATTTTCTAGGGTCACATGACTGTAAATGGTTCTCCTGTGTATTCCCTCCAGTCAGATGTGCATTCCCTCCAGAGAGTGGACAAAAGGACCTTTGGTATGTAGAAGGGTGTTCCTCTCATGAACAGCATTGGCATGGAGGTTGTACTCAGCTCTTTCTGGCCTTCAAAGGGTAGCCTGAGGGCTGTACCTAACCCCTTTCTGACTTCTGAAGATACCTGCCCCGTCACTGGCAAATGCTTTCCACACCTGGGCCTGCCTGCCCTTTACTATCCTAGACAAGCTGGAACTAGACCCAAGGAAAAGGAAAGAACTGACTAGAACCAGTTTAGGGTTAGACAAAGGAGGTGACCCCCTTACACATGCTGTCACTGGGTATAAATGTAGCAGCCTCAGATCCTCTCATCAGAACACTCCTGGACCTGTGGAGACCCAAAAGAAAGACTACCCTGCTGTTAGAAGCTTGAAGGAAGGCTAGGCCTGCTTGTCTTGAACCTAGGACTCCAAGGGTTAGTTGGCTGATCTCCTGTTTGAGCTACAAGGACACAACAAGGTTCCAGAAGTCTTCCTTGCAACCGCCGAGCTGACCAGCAGCAACTGGACCTGCCTGGACCCTAAGGCTAGCCTCTGCTGGAGTGAGTTCTGATCCCCGGACCCTTGACTGGTGCCAGAGTGCACTCATCTGTCCCGGAAGCTGCAAGGACTGGACAACTCCAAGTGAAAATCCAGAGGTTATGGGCTCCTCATTTAAAAAAACAACTACCCCTGGTCCACTCATGAAAGCAAGTAGCCTTCATCAGTTCTAACGTGGGACCTTCATACGACTGCCAACGTGAAGTTTCTGCCTACAGACTGCAGACTTCACCCATGCGGTGCTCTCTGTGTTGACAAAAACTGCCCTGCATTTCGGCCAATGAGAAGCTTCGACTTGGGACCATCAATGATTTCTTGCGGTCCCCCACCAACATGATGCTTCAACTGAAGCCCCTTGCATGGAATTGTACTAAGGGCCTGATTTAGATCTCGGTGGAGTGAATATTCGGTCACAAATGTGACGAATATCCTGTCTGCCGTGTTACGATCCCCATAGGATGTAATGGGATTGCAATACCGCAGACAGGATATCCGTCAGATTTGTGACAGTATTCCCCTTGGCCAAGAACTTAATCAGGCCCTAAGTTAGAAGGTAAACTTCCCATTGGGATGAACCTGGTCCCTGTATCTGACACGTGCTCCATCATGGTTGGTCTGAACTTTTAACTTTAATGTGGTCCAGCGTGACCGGATTAGTGCTATTAGAGCTTTGTGCTTCTTGTCACCATTTTTACTTAAACTCTTAAAAATTATTTTATTTTCTTAAATTGGCTTGGAATTTTTCTTGTGTTGTGTTTTCACTTTACTACTGTGTGAGTGCTGCATAAATACTTTACATATTGCATCTAAGTTAAGCCTAGCTGTTGTTGTGCCAAGCTACCAGAGGGCTAAGCCAGGTTTATTTAGTGACAATTGCAGCTTTTCCCTGAAAAGGATTGTGCTCTCATTTTGTTGAGGCTCTCATCCCTCTCAACTAATAGACTAATTTCTCACAAAAGGCTTTCTCCCAATACTATTTGTTAACATTTACAGATGAGATTTTATATCTGATTCATCCTCCCTGTCAGAAACCGTACTTTCAAATTTTTTAATGAAAGACATTCATTCATTACTAAATTGTATAAGCAAAGTATTGATGCGCTTTCTGTTTACTGCTATTTTTCACTTGGTATATCCTCAAACTGTAAAGGCTGTGAGTTGGAACACTTGGACTACGAGTGATGAAGATTAGTAATCAGTGAGTCATCAGGCAGTTATTTCAAAAGCATTACTTAAATTTCCACTCTACCATGGAAGCACCATTGAGATGCTGCTAGATGGAGATCTGGGTTTGAGTTGAAACTCATAACCCCAGCACCAGAACACAGTATTTCTGCAGTCTGGAGGCCTGTCCCAGGTGCTGTTAAGACACTCATGCTCACTTTCACTGCCTTATCCTTGTAGTGTCCTGCTGGACACAGTCTAGTGTTTCCACCAGCCACCCTGCTGCGGGCTGGCTTCCACACCCACCCCACACCCATCTGTCACAGGCGTCACCAGTGAGGTGACCCTGCAAATAAAAGAGCCCGAGTACACCTGCTCGGGGCTAGTTGAGTATCTCACACCCTGGTGTCTGTGTCTCATTTATCACAGCATGTGGGCCTAGGGCCCAACACATAACAATCATGATTGTGCTCCAGTGGGGTCTCCCTGGTCAAGGGGAACCGAGAGGTGGTTCTAAATGTAAGAGCATAATAGGGTGCATGTGCTTGAGAGGACACAGATGGGTGCCTCTTAATGAGCAGATGCAGACGACGGCCGGTGTATAACAGCATGCAATGGAGTATCCCTTTTGAGGGCTGCCTCTGTACAAGTTGATGCAGATGGCCAATTCAAAGGGAATACAAATGTTTACAAAGAGTACCAGTGGTGTGCCTCTATATAAAGATGCATACGTGTGTAACATAGTGTTTAAGGGGATGCATAGCTGTGTCTCTGACCAGTGGAATGCAAAGGAGTGACTGCTCGATGGAATTTGTGGAGGGGTTGAAAGAGGTGCATCGATGTGCATCTAAACAAGGATCTGGTGGCTGGTGTCCGTGTGTGCACAGGATTGTAACATTGTAACATGGGCACATGACTGGTTCTGTGTATATTGTGTCTAATGTTGTTGTCCCAGGACAATATAAATCAGTGTGAGCCAGTCCTGCTGTAGTTATGAAGATATAGCCTTAAGTCTACCCTGCAGGCAGTCGGAGAAGATTTTATTTAAGGCAAAATAAGGAATAAGGCTTTTGTCTAAAAAATGGCCACCAAGGGGGCAATTAATCATCTGATTTTGTGAAGCAGAAGAAGGTCCAATTTTTGAACATATATCTTGTTTCCCCTAGTGTTCCTGCTGCCAGTACTGAATATGGTATACTTTGTTTGCTACTTTCCCTGCGTGATAATGAGCAGTGTACTATTGCAGCTCCACATTTTCTGGACCAAAACACATTCCATCCATGGCTGAACCAGCTGCACAGACAATTGGTGAACACAGTAAAGTGAGATCAATAGGAACCCATCACATCAAACTCCTCAGCAACTTTTTGCAGTGCTGGAAATGCTGCTGAGACAGGCCATCGTGCTTTTTAAAATGGCACTGCATGTTCCTAGTCGGTGTGAGATTTAATACTACGGGTAGTAAGTAGATGGATTGACTCACCATTCCGCTCACAGGGCACTAAAAGACAGAAGTGAACCAGTTGGTGAATCTTTTTCTACCTGGATGGAATATCCTTTGGTAGCTAATGCGATTTCTAAGGTCTGTGATTGCCTGTCGAAGAAGCAAACACTACTCAGCTATTTGTGTTTCCTTCAAGGCGTTTGATATCTGCACAAGTGAAGCTATTTTTATCATGAATTCCGATGACTTCAAGCATCTAGTTACAATGTTGGAAGCACATACAGGAACTTTGTCTTGGTGGATGCACTGAGTAGACACAGTCCAGTTGTTGGCATAAGGCATTTTTGGAGACAACAGGACTGGTGAGGCTGCTTTTGATTTAAAAGTGCTCACTTGATATATATCATTTCTGTTTGACATTACAAATGCGTTGGGGTACCTGGAACGTCATCTCGCAATAGAAATATAATTGGGTAGCAAGGTGCAGGTATGCATGGTACAAGTGGCTTGAAGCTTCCTTCCTTTTTAAGATAGCCCGATCAACCATGCAGTGCTAAGTTCACTGGACTTCATTGAACGTGCGACTCCAGAAAGAGTAAATATGGTCCCTCCCTTGCCTTCTTAGCAGTGAAAACATATTTTGGAGTAATCTGCTAAACTGCATGAAGAAGACACTATGATAGATATAAATATCGCTTCTCTTTGATACATAGAGTTCTGGATTATTTTATCCTTTGGGGAAAGTCACACGTAGACTAATGGCATATTTTACTGATGGAATCTGATACAAATCGCTAACCCTTTTAGCACTGGGGTTCACAGCAAACTTTTTGTAATTATACGCAGAAGACTTCATGCTACATATTGTTGGGTCTTTGCAATATACTGGGTGTATGAAATCTGCCTTTTCTGCGTAGTCACCCCATATTTTTCACCTTTTGCTGGACCCGATATTTTTGCTGCCTACAGTGATAAGGCCCTAAAACTATTTCAGCTGTGGCAGGCCTACCTGTCCTTTCTCTAGATTAAAATACTAATATTATATCTCAAGAATGGACCAAAAATATTAACAACTCTATTTTTAATAGTTATTAAAAATCTAATTCAATTGTTGTTGGAAATGGCCATCTTTTGAGTGTTTGTCCCCCAGATTTTTGCCTTCTTTTACGGAACATGTTTTTTTCAACACAGGCCCCTACACACGCTACCCCCTGCTAACCATGCTTGTGCTCTGCCTTTCAAACAGATACTACTAATGGCATGCAGTACTCATTGTGCCACCCATTAAAGTAGCACTGTAAAGCATGTATCCAGGCCTGCCACTCCATTTGGACCTCTCAAAATAACACTTTTTTTGGCAGGCCTAAACCTCCCTCTTTAAAATCTATAAGTCACCCCGAGGTAGGCCTTAAATGCCCGTAGGGCTGAGTGCATGGTATTTTAAAATATGGCATGTAGATCTATTATTTTACAAATAATGACAGTGAAAAAACTCCAGATCCTTTTTTACTGTTGCAAGGCTGGCTTTACCATAGGAGATTATGTTACAGCAACTTATAATGCTGAATTTCAGTTTGGGAGTAGCTATAAAAAGAAGCATTTGCAATGCAATAGGTCTCACATTTACTTGAGTTTGAGCTATTGGCATTGTAAATACATAACTGGAATTTTTTGCCACATTAATTGGTCAACCCTGTCACATATTTTGGTCCTTTTTGCCACATAGTTCCAGTGGCCCTGGATATAAAGGGCCGGTAGGTCTAATGGAATATTTTTTCAATCAAGGCCCTTAAAACTCAAACTGCATGGTTCTACCTAGTACAGCATAAAATATAACAAAATGCAATGGAAATTCTGAAACAATTAAAAAAATTCCTGTCCACATTGTATTTCCTAATGATTGAAGTTTACAGAATGTTGAAAGGCAAGAATCTATTGCTACATGATAATAATTGCTGTGTGCTATTTAAAACAGGAGTGGGGCAATGAGTAATTGCTTTTGTCAAACTTCTTTAATCAACAATTGTAGAATGGTTTACATGATGAAATGAAACAAAGAACAGGGAGAAAATATCAGATTTATAAACAGAGTATTGCTTGCTAGGTAAGTACTCCATGTTTGGAACTAATGCAATAGTTATCTTTTACGCTACGCCTTTATTGCCCCTTTAAATGTGTTTTTAAATTGGAGAATGCAATCTCTGTTAACACTGCAATGTTCTAAAAAGCTGTTTTCCAGTAGGACAGCTGGAATTTAAAGAAGTCTAATATAGTTTATAACTTATTGTGATGTTAAGAATTCATTTGTGTCTTAGCTCAGGCTTTTTATGTACAGGAGCCAGTTTTAGCCTCGTTTAAGGGGCGCAGTGTTGAGGTTCAAGGTTTCCAGGGGCTGCTCTTTCTCCAGGTAGCCGTGGCCGTCTTGTCAGTGCTTTCAATTTGGGATCTGGATCAGCCTCCTGTGTATTTCAACTCTCCAAGACGTCCTGGCCCCTTAGTCATTCTGTTCAAAATATGATAAAAGCACTTCACTGTGCTGCATGCACACGGCACTGAAGTATATTTCAAGGTGCACTGTGGTCACTAGAATGTCAGCTGTTGGGATGTGGGAATGTTCTGTTGTAAGCAGACCGGTTCTTTCGTTTGGAATTTCTTTTCATTTTTGAGCACACACTTGTATCTTCCAACTGCATGTATGAAGATATGTCTGACCTTTTTTTTCTTTATTTGCAAGTATATGTATGGTACATTTGGGAAAGACGCATTAATACTCCGAAATATTGTATATGAAAGTAAAATATCTGTCTGTTACTATAACAGTGCAGAACTCTGTGAGTGGTCTGAAGGTCACAGGTTTGAATCCTCTTCTGGCGATTTAGCATTTCATCTTTCCAATGATGATAACATGAATACCGCTGAGTTGGGTAAGTAATGCTGTTACAGGAAAAAATTTGCGGCTCAGAAGATAAAGTCTTGGGTGCATGCCCATTGTCAATATAATATCCATACACTGTGATATAACGTACTCCTCTACAGAGCCCGGATATATTTTACAAATTATGACAGGTTTACAGAAAATGTGAGAATGGAAGTTTAGCAATGTGCCCAACACCAGCCGGATGCGGAATCCTGTCTCACCCACACACAGAATTTATGGCTAAATTGCAAATATCAATTTTATCATAAATAGTGGAACTAAATGCAGAAATAACAAGGTTGATAACCACCAAAATAAAAACAGCTGATCCATTACATGGTAATTGGAAAACTCATAATGTTCTTGAAAACAGACTGAGCAGTGGCACAACCTGAACCTGGGTCTTTGCGGAATGATGAATGCATTCAAAACTAGATGTTAAGGCAAAAACATGGTCCTCAGATGCAGAAATGAACAGCCATCTGATTGGTGCTCCTCCCCCCCCTCACCCTCTGAGCTCAGCAGTGTATCTCCCACATGGACTCACAGGAGCAGCAGCATTTGTGACCAGATAAGAACACGATTTACAGGTGTTTACAACAAGCATTTGAACTGCAATGGGTCTCGTGTTTGCCCGAGTTAGAACTATTAGCGTTGTAAATTACTAACTCGACTTTTCTTGCCACACAAACTGAAAATAAAAAGTATAACAGTTGACATAAGTGAGCCAACTGAAAGTGCTGCCATGAGTGCGAAGAGAGAGACAAAAGGAAAAAGAAGTTTGCTCGCAAAGTTATCAGCAAACGTGCAATTATCTGTGTACAGGGTCGATGGCCAAGGCGGTAACAAAAACGTCCTAAGGAGGGACAAACGTAAAGCAGTTACCAACTAAAAGAAGGGATGTTTGAAAGGCAAGCCTAAGAATAAGTGATAGTGATAGGAGTGCGGTGGGTGTGGTTCAAAGCCCAGATACATACCAACACGTCGGAAAAGCAAAGCTTGCACGCTGCTATTCTCAACCTAATGATTCAATGACTCCTTTTAATTGGAATTCAAAATCGAACTTAATGGTAAATTCAGAACGGGCCTTTACTGAGCAAGATGCCCGCTTAGACGTGCCTGGACGAAGCTCCCATTCCGGAAGACAAAAGCCTTCGAAGTCACGGTACGCCCTGTAGCACTTGTAGGAGGCTGGACTGGCTTGTAGTGAGTACCAAGGGGTACTTGCACCTTGCACCAGGCCCAGTTATCCCTTATTAGTGTATAGGGTGTCTAGCAGCATAGGCTGATAGAAAATGGTAGCTTAGCAGAGCAGCTTAGGCTGAACTAGGAGACGTGTGAAGCTACTACAGTACCCCAAGTGTCACTTGCTCAATATCATAAGAAAACACAATACACAGTTATACTAAAAATAAAGGTACTTTATTTTTATGACAATATGCCAAAGTATCTCAGAGTGTACCCTCAGTGAGAGGATAGGAAATATACACAAGATATATGTACACAATACCAAAAATATGCAGTATAGTCTTAGAAAACAGTGCAAACAATGTATAGTTACAATAGGATGCAATGGGGACACATAGGGATAGGGGCAACACAAACCATATACTCCAAAAGTGGAATGCGAACTACGAATGGACCCCAAACCTATGTGACCTTGTAGAGGGTCGCTGGGACTATTAGAAAATAGTGAGGGTTAGAAAAATAGCCCACCCCAAGACCCTGAAAAGTGAGTGCAAAGTGCACTAAAGTTCCCCAAAAGACAAAGAAGTCATGTTAGAGGAATAATGCAGGAAAGACACAAACCAACAATGCAACAACTGTGGATTTCCAATCTAGGGTACCTGTGGAACAAGGGGACCAAGTCCAAAAGTCACAAGCAAGTCGGTGATGGGCATATGCCCAGGAAATGCCAGCTGTGGGTGCAAAGAAGCTTCTACTGGACAGAAGAAGCTGAGGTTTCTGCAGGAACGAAAAAGGCTAGAGACTTCCCCTTTGGTGGACGGATCCCTCTCGCCGTGGAGAGTCGTGCAGAAGTGTTTTCCCGTCGAAAGAACGCCAACAAGCCTTGCTAGCTGCAAATCGTGCGGTTAGCGTTTTTGGATGCTGCTGTGGCCCAGGAGGGACCAGGAGGTCGCAAATTGGACCAGGAGGTAGAGGGGACGTCGAGCAAGACAAGGAGCCCTCTTAGCAGCAGGTAGCATCTGTAGAAGTGCCAGAAACAGGCACTACGAGGATGGTTGAAACGGTGCTCACCCGAAGTTACACAAAGGAGTCCCACGTCGCCGGAGACCAACTTAGAAAGTCGTGCAATGCAGGTTAGAGTGCCGTGGACCCAGGCTTGGCTGTGCACAAAGGATTTCCGCCGGAAGTGCACAGAGGCCGGAGTAGTTGCAAAAGTCGCGGTTACCAACAATGCAGTCTGGCGTGGGGAGGCAAGGACTTACCTCCACCAAACTTGGACTGAAGAGTGACTGGACTGTGGGAGTCACTTGGACAGAGTTGCTGGATTCAAGGGACCTCGCTCGTCGTGCTGAGAGGAGACCCAAGGGACCGGTAATGCAGCTTTTTGGTGCCTGCGGTTGCAGGGGGAAGATTCCGTCGACCCACGGGAGATTTCTTTGGAGCTTCTAGTGCAGAGAGGAGGCAGGCTACCCCCACAGCATGCACCACCAGGAAAACAGTCGAGAAGGCGGCAGGATCAGCATTACAGAGTTGCAGTAGTCGTCTTTGCTACTTTGTTGCAGTGTTGCAGGCTTCCAGCGCGGTCAGCAGTCGATTCCTTGGCAGAAGGTGAAGAGAGAGATGCAGAGGAACTCTGATGAGCTCTTGCATTCGTTATCTACAGTTTCCCTAGAGACAGAGACCCTAAATAGCCAGAAAAGAGGGTTTGGCTACCTAGGAGAGAGGATAGGCTACTAACACCTGAAGGAGCCTATCAGAAGGAGTCTCTGACGTCACCTGGTGGCACTGGCCACTCAGAGCAGTCCAGTGTGCCAGCAGCACCTCTGTTTCCAAGATGGCAGAGGTCTGGAGCACACTTGGGGAGCTCTGGACACCTCCCAGGGGAGGTGCAGGTCAGGGGAGTGGTCACTCCCCTTTCCTTTGTCCAGTTTCGCGCCAGAGCAGGGCTAAGGGGTCCCCTGAACCGGTGTAGACTGGCTTATGCAGAGTTGAGCACATCTGTGCCCAAGAAAGCATTTCCAGAGGCTGGGGGAGGCTACTCCTCCCCTGCCTTCACACCATTTTCCAAAGGGAGAGGGTGTAACACCCTCTCTCAGAGGAAGTCCTTTGTTCTGCCATCCTGGGACAAGCCTGGCTTGACCCCAGGGGGGCAGAAACCTGTCTGAGGGGTTGGCAGCAGCAGCAGCTGCAGTGAAACCCCTGAAAAGGCAGCTTGGCAGTAACAGGGTCTGTGCTACAGACCACTGGGATCATGGGATTGTGCCAACTATGCCAGGATGGCATAGAGGGGGCAATTCCATGATCATAGACATGTTACATGGCCATATTCGGAGTTACCATTGTGAAGCTACATATAGGTAGTGACCTATATGTAGTGCACGCGTGTAATGGTGTCCCCGCACTCACAAAGTCCGGGGAATTGGCCCTGAACAATGTGGGGGCACCTTGGCTAGTGCCAGGGTGCCCTCACACTAAGTAACTTTGCACCTAACCTTTACCAGGTAAAGGTTAGACATATAGGTGACTTATAAGTTACTTAAGTGCAGTGTAAAATGGCTGTGAAATAACGTGGACGTTATTTCACTCAGGCTGCAGTGGCAGGCCTGTGTAAGAATTGTCAGAGCTCCCTATGGGTGGCAAAAGAAATGCTGCAGCCCATAGGGATCTCCTGGAACCCCAATACCCTGGGTACCTCAGTACCATATACTAGGGAATTATAAGGGTGTTCCAGTAAGCCAATGTAAATTGGTAAAATTGGTCACTAGCCTGTTAGTGACAATTTGAAAGAAATGAGAGAGCATAACCACTGAGGTTCTGGTTAGCAGAGCCTCAGTGAGACAGTTAGGCACTACACATGGAACACATACATATAGGCCACAAACTTATGAGCACTGGGGTCCTGACTAGCAGGGTCCCAGTGACACATAACAAACATACTGAAAACACAGGGTTTTCACTATGAGCACTGGGCCCTGGCTTGCAGGATCCCAGTGAGACAGTGAAAACACCCTGACATACACTCACAAACAGGCCAAAAGTGGGGGTAACAAGGCTAGAAAGAGGCTACTTTCTCACAGCACTGTAAGCAGATTGTGCAGTGGCACTGAAGTCGGAAAACTCCCCGACCCCGTGCAAATGTGGTGAGACCCTGTTGCCTGCATCTGGGCCCATACTCAAGGATGCGACGAGGCCTGGCCCTTCTCCAGTGACCTGAAGTGCTGGCCTCCATGCAGAACTCGGTGTGTGGCTGCGGCCGTGATCAGCGGCGTCTGCGGAGGCACCGCGATGGGGGCTATCTGCTGGGATGGACTGGGCTGAGGGGCCAGCGGTGAGGCATGATGTAAAGTAATGGCCAGGCTAGTGCGCCCCATAGGCCACGGACGGGGCCTGCCTCCGTGTGCAGCCGCTCCCAGCTGGTGCGCTACAGTGAGGACCCGGCTGATGAAGACACCTGCATATCACGCTCTAGGAGTGGAGCGGCTTGCCTGGTGACGACCTGTTAAAAATGGGCTTCCTGGTTGGCTAGGTTATGCACCTAAGCTAGGAAGAACCTACCTACTCTAGTCATGGTGAGGGAGTTACACACCCAAAATAACCCCTTGTCACTCCTTTAGTAGCCTGGCGCAAGCAGTCAGGCTTACCCTAGAGGTCATGTGTAAAGCATTTGCGCAACAAACCCAACACACATGACACAATAGATACACCACAAAGGAAACACAACAACACATTATCAAAAAATAAACTGTATTGCATAAAATAACTTTAGACCAAACACAACATGTATCCGCAATACCCTGCTGTACAAGCAGTTGTCAGAACATTACACAGGTTACTAGTACTCTGCAAAAATAAGCAGTAGTCAGGCAAGCATATAGGTTACTGGTATTACTGCAACACAACTAGTGGTCGGGTTGTCCTTATCACCAAAAATGTACAGGTCAAAGTAAACACATTATCAGAGACGCCATGATATCCTCATAAAGGCACATAAAAGGAAGTATTTCTATAGGGCATAGATCAGACATCTACCATGCCCTGGTCAGGATAAATAAATTACTAGATAGGCCAAAACATCCCTAGGAGTGCACATAAAATGAAACATTCTGCCCAGGTCCTAAGATTACCAACATAAAGGCATATATCAGTAAAACATTTCCATAGGGCATATATCATAAGCATTCCCTATATCAAGGCCTGCCAACTCCATATGGGGGAAAGTAGTACTGAAGTGGAGCACCCCCAGGCAACCCCTGCACAAAGGTCTCACCACGAACAAGATGCAGAAGTGAAAAACAACAAGGGCGTAGGGAGCTGTATGCTCATATCAGTGAGGTTACGGTAATTTCCTTTGGCACGTTCTTCAGAAAGTGGGAGCCTCCCTTGAGGCTTCCCCCATGATGTCACCCATGCCCGAGGTATGTGCCAGTATGGGTGGCATGAATACCATCAAAGGGAGTGGGGAGGACCCTTTTTCAGCCCATGCATGCAGAATCCATAAAAGGTCTACCACCCACGAGCGTGTGGGCGGCAGCTGCCAGCGAAGAAGTAAGGATCCCTCTCGGGAGCCAGTTCCGATCAGAACAGGCCAGCATGTACCTGTCCTCACTCTGCGCAGACTTGGTCCAACCGCGAGAGGTCCGGACTCGAAGGGGAAGGGGGCAGCAGCACTATTCTGTCTGGCGACAGCCCCTCCCTTGAGGGGATTGTAATACTACCGGGGGAACCTCTGGCGATCCAAAGTGGGGTTCACTGCTCTCCGAGGGCGATCCGCGTCTTGGCTGGACGGCCATTCCTGACCCCTGCTCCTGGCAGCAGCTCTCAGCAGGCCAGCGCACCTGCACCCAGCTTGGTACATGAGCTCCGCTCTGAACACAGGACCACCGTCCCAGGCCGCGGCGGTGACTACCCCAATAGCAAGTGGCTGTCTGTGCCCCGGGGGCACTTGAAAGAACGTTTGATGAGAGGCTGCCGGCAGTCTCCTCTCCACCATGCTGGCGTTGGGGGGGGCCGAGCCACAATGGTACGGGGGTGCTCCCTGCATCAGCGGTACTCCACAAATGGAGCACTCTTCAAGCGCTCTCGGGGAACTGAGAGGAGCGCTTCTCACACGCTTAGGTAACAGAATGAAGCTCTACCAAATAGCACCTACAATGCTTGCCCCGCGCTGGAATCCAAATGCCAAGGCGCCCTTCCACCGTTTCGAGGAAGGGGAAATGCAGGGGAACAGGGGGCACACCAACCAGCCCCTGGAGACAGCAATGGGGCACAGGGCTGCAGGGCCCAAGCAAGCAGGCCAGCACAAGGGTTAGGAAGGCAGTGGCAGTTCCTCTCAGTGAACTAGCAGGTCACAGGACAGCACAACAGAAGCAGTCTCAAGGTGGTTCCTGGTGAGTCTTTCCAGCAGCCTCAAGTGCCCAGTTCATTAGTCCATTAGGGTCTTTCCTTATGGGGGAGAAACGCATGTACTTATACTCATTTTCCGCAGTCTCCACAAGAGGGGGAGAAGGGGTTCCAACTAGCACTAACCGGTTCCAGAACTGTCCCCTTTCTCCTCCAGCACTGGCTCCAGACATCAGCAGGTTGTAAATGAGCCTTTTCTGTGAGGCCAGAGCACAGCCTTTACAAATGCAGGTGTGCCCCACCTCTTCCTCTCCCAGCTCAGGAAGACTATTCAGTATGCAGCTGGACCATTATGACACCTCCACCCTCCCTGTGTACAGGCTGTCTGAAAGGTATGTGCAACGCCCAGCTGTCACTGTGCCCCACACGTGGATTGGAGTGAAGCTGCAAAACACCAGTCATAAGCACAGAGAAATGCTCACTTTCTAAAAGTGGCATTTCTATAATGGTAATAAATAATCCACCTACATCAGTAAGCAGCATTTCTCACTACCATTACAACCATACCAAACCTGCCTACGCCACCTCTCAGAGATTAGACAATACCACCTAGACATATTTTAGGGCATTTCCAATGCAGTCCTATGAAAGAGGGAGCACCCACTGTACCAAATAGGCTGTTTGTCACTACCAGGACATATAGTCCATATAGACATAGGTCCTACCTTTTACATACACAGCACCCTGCCCTTTGAGCTAGCTAGGGACTACCTTAGGGGTGACTTATATGTAGTAAAAGAGGAGTTCCAGGCCACACAATTGAAATTTAGATGCCAGGTACCTGTGGTAGTAAACAGTAAACTGCGAACGCAGGCCCTGCAGTAGCAGGCCTGAGACAGGTTTGAGAGGCTACTTCGGTGGGCGACGCAAGCTGTGCTGCAGGCTCCTTAGTAGTATTTATTTTACAGGACCTGTGTATAGGGATACCGCTGTAGAAGGGACTTAAAGGTAAATTAAATGTGCCAATCAGGTTTAAGTCAATCATACCAAGTTTAGAAGGGAGAACACATACACTTTACCATTGATCAGCAGTGGTAAAGTGCCCAGAGTTTTATGTCAACAAAAAGGTTCAGAAAAAATAGGAGAAAGGCAAAACGTTTGAGAATGACCCAGTAAAAAGGGCCAGGTCCAACACGACCCACTTGATGCTCTGCATGCGTGTGACACTTCGTAGACCAATGGAGCGAGACCACGGAGATCGCGCCGAGATGGGGACTCTCTTCGGCCTGGGTCTACAGTGCAGGCTGCAGTGAAAATTAATTTGAGGTCCGGAGAATGCAGAGGAGAATTTGACATCATGGGGCCACCCCTTACTTGACAAGGCCATATGCCACGCGAGGCATCCCTGGCAACTGCACACGGGCTCTGGGGGCCTCAAATCTCATTGCTTACTGCTACCAAAGTGGAGACTTCCCAATCAGAGAGAATTTCTGAGTAGACTGGCCCGCTGGGCCCTGTGGCACACCAAGGGCATGCACGATGAAGGGGACTCCTCCCGAATAAGCTGATAGGCTAAAGCGGCTGCTGATACTGCACCCAACACATCTCCTGGGGAGAGTCCTTGGCTGCGCTCTCAATCCCCCTGATGCACAGAGCTGCAATGAGACCCTGGAAGTGTGGCCCTGTGAGCCCTGTATTGAACCTTTTGGGGGACATATATCCCTTTGGTCCCCCTCTTCCTCCTGGGTGTCTTTTTTCCTTAGTGACAAGAGGAGCACATCAAAGAGTCTCGTATACAACACAATAGTCAAGGGGCCCTCAATGGTTTGTTCATCCATGGTGTTGACCAGTATCGTGGGACAAGCAGGACCGCCTGGTTGGTGATCCCCAACAGAACTTGCGTCTCACCATTGGGAAGGATAAACCTGCATAAGGTACCCACGCGAACAACACTGTTCAATATACGGCCTTAGGATACAGACAGCAGGACACAATTCATGAAACTCCTCTGCCCCCAGGGCAGAGGAACCCTGCACCAGGGGCTGCTGAAATTCTGGACGCTATAAGGGAATCCCAAGAAGCACTCCAAACAAAGATGGACTCAATGGCCATGGACATTAACCATTTATGCTTGGACCTTTGAAAAGTGGTGGCAGGGTCACAACAACTGAAAATGATGTGCACAAACTCCAGGCAATGGTGGCAGCCCTAAAAAGCAGTTCAGCCCACTTGGATGACCGTCTACAGGATCCTGAAGGCCTTCTTAAAAAAAACAACTTAAGATTCTTTGGATTTCCTGAATGAGTGGTGGGGCCCTCAGTGGAACTTTCCCTAGAAGATTGGATACCGATAGCAATGCCTGCCATCCGTCTTTGTAAATTCTTCACAATCGAACGGGCTCACAGATCCTTGGGCCCTGAGCCGTGACCTGGAGCCCCATCTAGGCAATCACAGGGCCCCAAATAGGGCAATAATTGCACGGCAGTTTAACCACTGCGACTGGGACATCTTCCTTGAATATGTATGGAAGAATGGCCCCCCACAGTTTGCGAGTGCAGCAATCCAGGTTTTCCCACATTATACAAGGAGAGTCTAGGACCTCTGCAAGAGTTCTCTGTCCATCAAACGGATAATGCAACACCAACACATCAAATACAGCCGGATCTTCCCAGCATGCCTGAGGGCCCAACACGACTGAAAGGTCCTTTTCTTCGAATCCCCTCTGAATTGATGGACTCCCTGGGGTTGGGGGCAGGAGAACAATTCTGTGAGTGGCGAGAACCTCGACGTAGAAATACTCAAAGACCTAATTGCCACAGAAAGACCTTCTTGCAGTAACAAAGTGCAACTCAGAAACAAACTTTGGAACGTATCCTTGTATCCGAGAATAGGACACTGCGTGTAGAAAGGGTTTCACTGGAAACTAAAAAACCCTTTACTCCACCAAGCCACCTGCCTGACTCCCCCGGCGCTGAGGGCCCGCTATGCTAAAAGGCCCTGGGAACTGCTTGACTATATAGGACATGTCCAGGTCAACAAGTAATACCAGGAGAAAAGGGGTGGTACAATCTGAAGGAAGTGAGCGAGCACGAACTTTAGTGCAAACTGCTACTCACAATCTTGAAGATACTATGACAAACTTAACAGGGTGGTGTAGGAAAGTAGCCTCTTTCTAGCCTAGCTTGGATACCCCCACTTTTAGCCTGTTTGTCAGTGTGTTTGACTGTGTCTACTGGGATCCTGCTAATCAGGACCCCAGTAGTGATGCTCTCTCCCTTAAATTATGGTTGTTGCATACTGGTAATCCAGTATTTCACCCACAATTGGCATACTGGTGCCCCCTGATAAGTCCCTAGTCCATGGTACTTAGATACCAACGGCATTTGGGCTCCAGGGAATACCAATGGGCTGCAGCATATCTATTGCCACCCATAGGGAGCCCATGCAAAGGCTTCTACAGGACTGCCATTGCAGCCTGTGTGAAAACGTGCATGCACCCTTTCACTGCCATTTACGCTGCACCAGGTCACTTATAAATCACCCCTATAGCAGGCCCTCCAGCCCAGAGGGCAAGGTTCAGAGTACCTGTGTGTGAGGACACCCCTGAACTAGCAGAGGTGGCCCCAACAACCTCCAGGACCATTTTCCCGGACTTCATGAGTGCGGGGACGCCATTTTACAAGTGTACTCGACATAGGTCACTATTTATGTC
This sequence comes from Pleurodeles waltl, assembly GCF_031143425.1. NCBI lineage: Eukaryota > Metazoa > Chordata > Amphibia > Caudata > Salamandridae > Pleurodeles > Pleurodeles waltl. The sequence continues at coordinate 380,144,184 of NC_090445.1, forward strand.
CATTTACATAACGGTAACTCTGAACATAGGCATTTTTGGTATAAAAAATGTTGGAATCATACCCCAATGCTTTTGGTCGTATGATTCCATGCACTCTGGGGGCTCCTTAGAGTACCCCCAGTATTGCCATTCCAGCCTTCTGAGGTTTTCCAGGCAGCCCTACCTGCTGCCACCTCTAAGACAGGTATCTGCCCTCATGCAGCTCAAGACCAGGAAGGTAGAACAAAGGATTTCCTTTGGGAGAGGGCTGATAAACCCTCTCCCTTTGGAAATAGGTGTTACAGGTTTGGGAGGTGTAGCCTCCCCAAGCCACTTGAAATGCTTTGAAGGGCACATTTGGTGCCCTCCTTCCATAGTCCAGTCTACACCGTTTCAGGGACCCCTGGTCCCTGCTCTGGTGTGAAACTGAACAAAGGAAAAGGGAGTGGCCATGCCCCTGCCCATCACCACCCCAGGGGTGGTGCTCAGAGCTCCTTCAGTGGGTCCCTGGGTTTTGCCATGTTGGATTCCAAGTTGGCAGGGAACTCTGGGAGCATCTGAGTGGGCAGTGCCAGCAGGTAAAGTCAGAGCCCTCCCCTGATAGGTGCTTACCTGTTTAGCTGACCAATCCACCTTTTAGGGCTCTTTAGGGTCTCTCTCTTGGGTGGTTCTTCAGATTTGGATTGCAAGACTCACGCAGGAATCCTCTGCATCCTTTACTTCACCTACTCCCCGAAGAAACTGCATCTGGACCCTCCAGGAACTCTACAAACTGCAACAAAGAAGCAAAGATGACTTCTGCAACATTGTATCTTCAGCCTCTGCCAGCAACTGCAACTGTTTCCCAGTTGTGCATCCTCAGAGGACAGCCTGTCTTCAGCCTGCACCAGAAGAATGAAGGAGTCTCCCTTGGAGTGAAGGAGCCACTCCTCTGCTTCAGCAGGCACCTCTCTACATCAATGGCCGGTGGCGTGGGTCCCCTCTCTTGATGAGTTGCATTGATCCTGCTTCACGAGTGGTGGACTGAAGTGGTCCCAACAGTCCTGACATTCTTCTGTCCAACTTTGGTGAAGGTAAGAACTTACCCCCGTGCACCACGTGTTTTGCAGCTGCCAAGGCTTGCTGGCGTCCTTCCATGAAATTCTTCATGCACTGTACAGCTCCAGCCCCCAGCACTTTGTCCTGCGACACACAGTCTTCTGCGTGGTGCTCCGGCGGCGTGGGATCCTTTGTTGTAGTGCTGCGTGGGCCTCCTTTTGCACCTTCTTTGTCCCAATGCTGTTGGACTCCTGTGTGTGCTGACTGATCTTCTGTGGGCTCTCTGAGTTTGTTGGCAGAATCCAGCAATGCAAACCAGACTGCAATCATCCATCCGGCTTCGGACATCATCTGCACCAACCAGGAACCTGCATCCGTCTTCTTAGGTGCAGTACTGACTGTTGTTCTTCCCCAGTGGTTCTTCTTTTGCACCTTCATCTGGCTTAGCAGGGGCTCCTGTTCTCCTTGGACTCTTCTGTACTTCTGGGACTTGGTCTCCTTCTTCCACAGGTCTTCAGGTCCAGGAATCTACTGTTGGTGTCTTGCAGTCTCTTCGGGTTCTTGCATTATCTTTCTTGTGTGTTTGTGTGTTCTAGGAAGGTTACTGTAATTTACCCCTGCTTTCCTGGGCTCTGGGGTGGGTTCTATTACTTACCTTTGGTGTTTTCTAATACTCCCAGTGCCCCTCTTCACTCTACACTTTCCTAGGTGGGAAACCAACATTCGCATTCCACTTTCTTAGTATATGGTTTGTGTCCCCTCCTAGGCCCATTTCTAAATATTGTGATTTGCACTAATTGCATAGTTTTCTAACTGTTTTTGCATACTAGTGTATGTAATTTGTGTATTAGTTACCTTTTAAGGAGTATAGTCTCTATGGTATTTTTGGCATTTGTGTCACCAAAATAAAGTACCTTTATTTTTGTAACACTGAGTATTTTCTTTCATATGCCATAAGTACTGTGTGACTACAGTAGTATTGCATGAGCTTTGCATGTCTCCTAGATAAGCCTTGGTTGCTCAGCTAGCAACCCATAGAGAGCCTGGCTTCCAGACACTGCCTACATTTCACTAATAAGGGACAACTAGACCTGGTATAAGGTGTAAGTACCATAGGTACCTCTACATACCAGGCCAGCCTTCTACAGGTGGTACTTACTGTCCAGGCTGTTGGGGTCCGCAGCCCAGGCCTTCGTGGATTGCTGAGTTTCTTTTTTCATACTCACGACTAGCAGAGACCAAAGGTTTTAGTCAGTTTTTCACACTAATTACATACAAAGTCTAACCGTATAAAAACTAGCTCTTTGGGACAGTAATTTGGGGCGGGCTTATGACTCTCCTGGTAGACGATTGCACAGGAGGAGTTCAGTGGCTACTGCCCGAGGGTGGGGTGATGTTGGGGATGTTATACTCATTGTTGCCTTTTACAGTTATTTTTTGCAGCCAGACATGTTCATTAATGTTCTATTTGTTGACTCAATCAAGCTGGAATTATTGTCGTATTGTATGTTATGGGGGGAGCTTAAAGGATGAGGAACACAGCAGTGAGGAGGCAGAGCAGCCTAGTGTTTCGGGGGACAGGGAAAATGGTCACTCCCAATGCCTAACACGAGCTCAGGATCACAATACAAGATTATAACGTGGAATGTGAGAGTCCTGAACAACTCACTGAAGCGCAACATGGCTATAGCATACCTCAAATGATACGGAGTAGTAATAGTATTCCTGCAGGAAACTCACACATGGGGAGATTGTCTCAAATCCCTTTAGAAACAGTGGTGGGGCAAGGTCTTTGTGACATCATGCTCTGAGTGTCCCCTTTGGACCACAAGAGCTATGACAGATCCGTAGGAGTGCTACACTATCCTGGAGGGGACCTTGAATGCCCACCACCTCTGCCTTATTAACATCTATGCACCCAACATAGATGATGGGGACTTCCGTGAAACGGTAATCAGGGCAGCAGAGGTTTCACCCACATCCGAAAGTATATTGGCTGGGGGTTAAAACTGAGCTTTGGATGGCAAATTAGACAGGCACTCCCCTCGATCTGGTATTAAGCCCGGAAATACGGCCTCAGTCCACCAGACCCTACACAGCCTAGGCTTGCTTGATATATGGTGCTATCAACATGCCCTCAGTTGAGCATATTCATGCCACACCCCAGCCACAGCCCCCCACAGTCGTCTTGATTATTTGTTTCTGCAGGCGACAGCTGCACACCGAGCCCTGCACATTCAATACTTGGTTCGCTACATCTCTGATCATTCACCACTTTTCTTAACTTACTCCCTGCATAGGCAACCACTAAAATTCATGTTGTGGTGGCTAAACGTAGAATTTCTATCCAATACAGCATTTAGGAACACATTAGACACATCTTTATTTCAGTACTTTAAATAGAACCGCCTGAATATATACAGGCAATAGAGATGTAGAATGGGACACCCTGAAGGCAGTGGTCAGTGGAGTATGTTTAGCCACCTCAGTCAGAGAGCGACATGCTCTCGAACAGGATTTAACCAAACAGAAGGCAGAACTGGAGCTTTTAGAAAAGAAACTCTCCACCAATCGCACCTTAACAGCAGTTTGGGATAGGTGAAAACATCAATTATGTGGCCTCTGAGATCAACTGGAAAAATATTTCAAAAACAGGCCTAGACTGTAGGAAAGTACTATCTTGCCTGGCATGTTACCCCCATATTTCACTGTATATATGTTGTTTAAGTCTATGTGTCACCGGGACCCTGCCAGGCAGGGCCCCAGTGCTCATAAGTATGCCCTGTATGTGTTCCCTGTGTGATGACTAACTGTGCTAACCAGAACCTCAGTGGGTATGCTCTCTCTGCTTTCCAAATTGTCACTAACAGGCTAGTGACCAATTTCACCAATTCACATTGGCATACTGGAACACCCTTATAATTCCCTAGTATATGGTACTGAGGTACCCAGGGTATTGAGGTTCCAGGAGATCCCTATGGGCTGCAGCATTTCTTTTGCCACCCATAGGGAGATCTGACTATTCTTACACAGGCCTGCCAGTGCAGCCTGAGTGAAATAACGTCCACGTTATTTCACAGCCATTTACCACTGCACTTAGGTAACTTATAAGTCACCTATATGTCTGGTGAAGGTTGGGTGCAAAGTTACTTAGTGTATGGGCACTAGCCAAGGGGCCCCCACATTGTTCAGGGCAAATTCCCCGGACTTTGTGAGTGCGGGGACACCATTTCACGCGTGCACTATACATAGGTCACTACCTATGTATAGCGTCACAATGGTAACTCCGAACATGGCCATGTAACATGTCTAAGATCATGGAATTGTCATGCCATTCTGGCATTGGGGAGATGATTCCATGATCCCCCGGGTCTCTAGCACAGAACCCGGGTACTGCCAAACTGCCTTTCCGGGGTCTCCACTGCAGCTGCTGCTGCTGCCAACCCCTCAGACAGGTTTCTGCCTTCCTGGGGTCCAGGCAGCCCTGGCCCAGGAAGGCAGAACAAAGTATTTACTCTGAGAGAGGGTGTAACACCCTCTCCCTTTGGAAATAGGTGTGAAGGCTGGGGAGGAGTAGCCTCCCCCAGCTTCTGAAAATGCTTTGATGGGCACAGATGCTGCCTATCTCTGCATAAGCCAGTCTACACCGGTTTAGGGATCCCCAAACCCTGCTCTGGCGCGAAACTGGACAAAGGAAAGGGGAGTGACCACTCCCCTGACCTGCACCTCCCAGGGGAGGTGCCCAGAGCTCCTCCAGTGTGCCCCAGACCTCTACCATCGTGGAAACAGAGGTGTTGCTGGCACACTGGACTGCTCTGAGTGGCCAGTGCCATCAGGTGACGTCAGAGACTCCTTCTGATAGGCTTTTACCTTTCTTACTAGCATATCCTCCTTCCTAGGTATCCAAACGTCCTTTTCTGGCTAGTTAGGGTCTCTGCTTTGGGGAATTCTTCAGATACCGAATGAAAGAGCTCACCAGAGTTCCTCTGCATCTCCCTCTTCACCTTCTCCCAAAGGATCGACCGCTGACTGCTCAGGACGCCTGCAAAACCGCAACAAAGTAGCAAAGACGACTACTGCAACCTTGTACCGCTTCATCCTGCCAGCTTTCTCGCCTGTTTCCTGGTGGCGCATGCTCTGGGGGTAGCCTGCCTCCTTCTTGCACCAGGAGCTCTGAAGAAATCTCCCGTGGGTCGACGGAATCTTCCCCCTGCAACCACAGGCAACAAAAGACTGCATCACCGGTCCTCTGGGTCCCCTCTCAGCACGACGAGCGTGGTCCCTGGAACTCAGTAACTCTGTCCAAGTGACTCCCACAGTCCAGTGACTCTTCAGTCCAAGTTTGTTGGAGGTAAGTCCTTGCCTCACCCACGCTAGACTGCATTGCTGGGTACTGCGTGATTTGCAGCTGCTCCATCTCCTGTGCACTCTTCCAGGATTTCCTTCGTGCACAACCAAGCCTGGGTCCCGACACTCTAACCTGCAGTGCACAACCTTCTGAGTTGTCCTCCAGTGTCGTGGGACTCCTTTTTCTGACTTCGGGTGGACTCCGGTTCACTCCTTGTAGGGAGTTGGCTCTGTATGCACTATTTCAAAGTAAGGAATAGTATACACAGAGTCCAAGGGTTCCCCTTAGAGGTAAGATAGTGGCAAAAAGAGATAATTCTAATGCTCTATTTTGTGGTAGTGTGGTCGAGCAGTAGGCTTATCAAAGGAGTAGTGTTAAGCATTTGTTTTACATACACAAGCAATAAATGAGGAACACACACTCAAAGACAATTCCAGGCCAATAGGTTTTTGTATAGAAAAATATATTTTCTTAGTTTTTTTAAGAACCACAGGTTCAAGATTTACATGTAATACTTCAAATGAAAGGTATTGCAGGTAGGTACTTTAGGAACTTTGAATTAGCAAAATAGCATATACAGTTTTCACATAAATGACATATAGCTATTTTAAAACTAGACACAGTGCAATTTTCAACAGTTCCTGGGGGAAGTAAGAGTTTGTTAGTTTTTGCAAGTAAGTAAACCACCTACGGGGTTCAAGTTTGGGTCCAAGGTAGCCCACCGTTGGGGGTTCAGAGCAACCCCAAAGTTACCACACCAGCAGCTCAGGGCCGGTCAGGTGCAGAGGTCAAAGTGGTGCCCAAAACGCGTAGGCTTCAATGGAGAAGGGGGTGCCCCGGTTCCAGTCTGCCAGCACGTAAGTACCCGCGTCTGCGGAGGGCAGACCAGGGGGGTTTTGTAGGGCACCGGGGGGGACACAAGTCCACACAGAAAGCACACCCTCAGCGGCACAGGGGCGGCCGGGTGCAGTGTGCAAACAAGCGTTGGGTTTTCAATAGAAAGCAATGGGAGACCAAGGGGTCTCTTCAGCGATGCAGGCAGGAAAGGGGGGGGGCTCCTCGGGGTAGCCACCACCTGGGCAAGGGAGAGGGCCACCTGGGGGTCACTCCTGCACTGGAGGTCGGATCCTTCATGTCCTGGGGGCTGCGGATGCAGTGCCTTTACCAGGTGTCGGGTCTTTGAAGCAGGCAGTCGCGGTCAGGGGGAGCCTCGGGATTCCCTCTGCAGGCGTCGCTCTGGGGGCTGAGGGGGGTCAACTCTGGCTACTCACGGTCTCGCAGTCGCCGGGGAGTTCTCCGCGAAGTGATTGTTCTCCACAAGTCGAGCCGGGGGCTTCGGGTGCAGAGTGCCAAGTCTCACGCTTCCGGCGGGAAACGCGTGTTGTTTCAAAGTTGCTTCTTTGTTGCAAAGTTGCAGTCTTTAGTGAACAGAGCCGCTGTCCTCGGGAGTTCTTGGTCCTTCTAGATGCAGGGTAGTACTCTGAGGCTTCAGAGGTTGCTGGTCCCTGGGGAAAGCGTAGCTGGAGCAGTGTCTTTAGAAGGGGGGAGACAGGCCGGTAGAGCTGGGGCCAAAGCAGTTGGTGTCTCCGTCTTCTCTGCAGGGTTTTTCAGCTTAGCAGTCCTCTTCTTCTTAGGTTGCAGGAATCTAGTTTCCTAGGTTCTGGGGTGCCCCTAAATACTGAATTTAGGGGTGTGTTTAGTTCTGGGAGGGCAGTAGCCAATGGCTACTGTCCTTGAGGGTGGCTACACCCTCTTTGTGCCTCCTCCCTGAGGGGAGGGGGGCACATCCCTATTCCTATTGGGGGAATCCTCCAAAATCAAGATGGAGGATTTCTAAAGGCAGGGGTCACCTCAGCTCAGGACACCTTAGGGGCTGTCCTGACTGGTGGGTGACTCCTCCTTGTTGTTCTCATTATCTCTCCTGGACTTGCCGCCAAAAGTGGGGGCCGTGTCCAGGGGGCGGGCATCTCCACTAGGTGGAGTGCCCTGGGGCATTGTAACACGAAGCCTGAGCCTTTGAGGCTCTCTGCTAGGTGTTACAGTTCCTGCAGGGGGGAGGTGTGAAGCACCTCCACCCAGAGCAGGCTTTTGTTTCTGTCCTCAGAGAGCACAAAGGCCCTCACCACATGGGGTCGAAAACTCATCTCTCAGCAGCAGGCTGGCACAGACCAGTCAGTCCTGCACTGAACAATTGGCTAAAATACAGGGGGCATCTCTAAGATGCCCTCTGTGTGCATTTTTTAATAAATCCAACACTGGCATCAGTGTGGGTTTATTAATCTGAGAAGTTTGATACCAAACTTCCCAGTATTCAGTGTAGCCATTATGGAGCTGTGGAGTTCGTTTTTGACAGACTCCCAGACCATATACTCTTAAGGCTACCCTGCACTTACAATGTCCAAAATTTTGCTTAGACACTGTAGGGGCATAGTGCTCATGCACCTATGCCCTCACCTGTGGTATAGTGCACCCTGCCTTAGGGCTGTAAGGCCTGCTAGAGGGGTGACTTACCTATGCCACAGGCAGTGTGAGGTTGGCATGGCACCCTGAGGGGAGTGCCATGTCGACTTAGTCATTTTCTCTCCACCAGCACACACAAGCTGGCAAGCAGTGTGTCTGTGCTGAGTGAGGGTTCCCTAGGGTGGCATAAGACATGTTGCAGCCCTTAGAGACCTTCCCTGGCATCAGGGCCCTTGGTACCAGGGGTACCAGTTACAAGGGACTTACCTGGGTGCCAGGGTTGTGCCAATTGTGGAGACAATGGTACATTTTAGGTGAAAAAACACTGGTGCTGGTGCCTGGTTAGCAGGGTCCCAGCACACTTCTCAGTAAAGTCAGCATCAGTATCAGGCAAAATGTGGGGGGTAACTGCAACAGGGAGCCATTTCTTTACACAAGCCTCCCCCAGCCCGCAGGCCAGGAGACTCAGCCAAAGCTGGGAGAGTCTTCCTAGTCTGTCAGGCGAGGAAGAGTAGAGGAAATAAGCTGGTTTGTTGCAGGGCCTACTCTGCCTTACATCCTCCTGTTCAGGTAATTCCCTCTGGGGAACTGACCCACTTCCACAGTGATAGGACCTAGTCTGAATTGCCTCTTGTCTGTGCTTTTAATTTCTTCATCCATTCTCTCCATTTTGGGGTTAGAGGTATCCACCTCTGCTAATCTTATTTTAGCCAGGGTCACCCCTAGCTTACCCAAAGAGATTACCCAGAGCTGGAGTAACCCCACCATGACCAACAGGGTCAGGGGGCCTAACTTGCTATTTGGCATGGGGTCAGACCACCATGCCAAGGATAGTGCAGCCATAAAGCCTAACACCCAGCAGAGGCCACTGACAGCTGTCAGTGTCCAGAACCACACCTTTAGCTCTTCACCTACAAGGGAAGGAGCTAAGTTACAGGCTTCTTTGGGTTCAGGGTGCCTGTCTGCTGTGTGAGTGGGGGGCTACTACATCTTGTAGTAAACACCCTTCTTCCACTCTTTCTTCTGTTAGCTGAGGAGCCACCCACTCAGGTTTAACAGTTGCCTGACTAGCCAGGACTTCTTGTGGGTCAGGTTGGACTTTACCAGTGCCACCTTTGGAGTTCTCCCCTACTGGAGCAGAATCTCCTTGGCTTGCTGGAACCTTGGCTAAAGGTTGTCCACCTTTCCTATTCTGTTTTCTTTTCTTTTTCTTCTGGGGCCTACTTGCAGTTACTGCAGGGGTAGCACCTCCAGAATCCTTGGGAGAGGACTGGCACTGGACCAGTTCCTCTCTGGGGCTCTGACTAACCTCTCTGTAGTCATTTCCAAGGAGACAATCAAGGGGGAGGTCTGTACTGACTACCACCCTTCTCCAGCTAAAAGTCCCACCCACTTCTATGGGCACAAAAGCCACAGGCCTATCAGTGACCCTGTCTGGGCTAACTCTTACTCTGTCAGTCTCACCTGGGATGTACTGGTTTGAGAACACCAGCCTGTCATGCAGCATAGTGTGACTGGCACAAGTGTCTCTCAGGGCAGTGGCTGGGATTCCATTCACCAGTAGGTGGTAGAAGTGTCTACTTCCCTCTGGAATCTCCAACTCACCTGTTGGGCCCTTTATCCAGTTGAAGGGTATGAAGACCTCCTCATCTGAGGAGTCATCCCCAATGGCTACACTGGTTACCCCTGGGATTTTGCTAAGGGGGTTTGTTTTTGGGACAAGAAGTGTCCTTGGTGTGGTGCCCTGTCTGTCTACAGTTTTGGCACCATGCCTTAGTGGCATCCCAGTTCTTACCCTGGTACCCGCCTTTGTTTTGGGTTGTGTCTTGGGGCCCACCCACCTGTTCTGGTTTTTGGGGGCCTACAGAGGACTCTTTTTCTTTGTTTCTAGAGTCACCCACTTTCTCCTGGGGAGTCTTTGTAACCCCTTTCTTTTGGTCACCCCCAGTGGAAGTTTTGATTACCTTAGTCTTGACCCAGTGGTCTGCCTTCTTTCCCAATTCTTGGGGAGAAATTGGACCTAGGTCTACCAGATACTGATGCAACTTTTCATTGAAGCAGTTACTTAAAATGTGTTCTTTCATAAACAAATTATAAAGCCCAACATAGTCATGCACTTCATTTCCAGTTACCCAACCATCCAGTGTTTTCACTGAGTAGTCTACAAAATCAACCCAGGTCTGGCTCGAGGATTTTTGAGCCCCCCTGAACCTAACCCTGTACTCCTCAGTTGAGAATCCAAAGCCCTCAATCAGGGTAGCCTTCATGAGGTCATAGGATTCGGCATATTTTCCAGAGAGTGTGAGGAGTCTATCCCTACACTTTCCAGTGAACATTTCCCAAAGGAGAGCACCCCAGTGAGATCTGTTTACTTTTCTGGTTGCACAAGCCCTCTCAAAAGCTGTGAACCATCTGGTGATGTCATCACCATCTTCATATTTAGTTACAATCCCTTTTGGGATTTTCAACATGTCAGGAGACTCTCTGACCCTATGTATGTTGCTGCCACCATGGATGGGACCAAAACCCATCTCTTGTCTTTCCCATTCTATGGCTAGGAGCTATTTCTCCAAAGCCAATCTTTTGACCATCCTGGCTAACAGTAGGCCATCTTAACTGAGGCTGTCCTCAGTGATTCCAGAGTTGCTGGACCCTCCTGTGAGAGAACCAGTATCTCTGACTATCACATTTGGAATCAGGGTTTGAGGAGCCCTGTTTTCCCTAACTAGGACTGGAGGTGGGACTTCCTCCACATCACTAGTTTCCTCCTCTGGGAGGTCATCCTCAGAGGGGTTGTTTTTGGCAAACTCTGCCAAAAGCTCCTGGAGCTGTAATTTGGTAGGGTTTGATCCAGTCTTAATATTTTTTAATTTGCAGAGAGACCTTACCTCTCTCATCCTAAGATGTAGGTAAGGGGTGATGTTGAGTTCCATCACATTCTCTTCTGCATTAGACATTATGGGGGTCATTCTGACCCCGGCGGTCTAAGACCGCCGGGGCCAGGGTCGGCGGGAGCACCGCCGACAGGCCGGCGGTGCCCCGCAGGGCATTCTGACCGCGGCGGTTCGGCCGCGGTCAGAAGAGGCAAACCGGCGGTCTCCCGCCGGTTTACCGCTGCCCTTAGAATCCCCCATGGCGGCGCAGCTTGCTGCGCCGCCATGGGGGATTCTGACACCCCCTACCGCCATCCTGTTCCTGGCGGTTCGCCCGCCAGGAACAGGATGGCGGTAGGGGGTGCCGCGGGGCCCCTGGGGGCCCCTGCCGTGCCCATGCCAATGGCATGGACACGGCAGGGGCCCCCGTAAGAGGGCCCCGAAAAGTATTTCAGTGTCTGCTAAGCAGACACTGAAATACGCGACGGGTGCAACTGCACCCGTCGCACCCCTGCAACTACGCCGGCTCAATTCTGAGCCGGCGTCCTCGTTGCAGGGGCATTTCCTCTGGGCTGGCGGGCGCTCTTTTGGAGAGCGCCCGCCGGCCCAGAGGAAATGTCTGAATGGCCGCCGCGGTCTTTTGACCGCAGTGCGGTCATTCAGCGGCGGTACCCTGGCGGACGGCCTCCGCCGTCGGCCAGGGTCAGAATGAGGCCCTATGTTTCTAAAAGTTGGAAAACTTTTTAAGAATCTAAAACTATCTCTAGAACTTAATTCAAACTTTTACAAAACTTTTAAACTCTAAAAGAAATGCTAACAGGGACTAACACATGGCCCTAGCAGGACTTTACATTTTTTTAGAAAAATAGCTCAAATTTAAAAAATCTGTTTCTAATGACAATTTTGGGAATTTAGTTGTGTGATCAGGTATTGGCTGAGTAGTCCAGCAAATGCAAAGTCTTGTATCCCACCGCTGCCACCAATATAGGAAGTTGGCTCTGTATGCACTATTTCAAAGTAAGGAATAGTATGCACAGAGTCCAAGGGTTCCCCTTAGAGGTAAGATAGTGGCAAAAAGAGATAATTCTAATGCTCTATTTTGTGGTAGTGTGGTCGAGCAGTAGGCTTATCAAAGGAGTAGTGTTAAGCATTTGTTGTACATACACAAGCAATAAATGAGGAACACACACTCAAAGACAATTCCAGGCCAATAGGTTTTTGTATAGAAAAATATATTTTCTTAGTTTATTTTAAGAACCACAGGTTCAAGATTTACATGTAATACTTCAAATGAAAGGTATTGCAGGTAGGTACTTTAGGAACTTTGAATTAGCAAAATAGCATATACAGTTTTCACATAAATGACATATAGCTATTTTAAAACTAGACACAGTGCAATTTTCAACAGTTCCTGGGGGAAGTAAGAGTTTGTTAGTTTTTGCAAGTAAGTAAACCACCTACGGGGTTCAAGTTTGGGTCTAAGGTAGCCCACCGTTGGAGGTTTAGAGCAACCCCAAAGTTACCACACCAGCAGCTCAGGGCCGGTCAGGTGCAGAGGTCAAAGTGGTGCCCAAAACGCATAGGCTTCAATGGAGAAGGGGGTGCCCCGGTTCCAGTCTGCCAGCAGGTAAGTACCCGTGTTTTCGGAGGGCAGACCAGGGGGGTTTTGTAGGGCACCGGGGGGGACACAAGTCCACACAGAAAGCACACCCTCAGCGGCACGGGGCGACCGGGTGCAGTGTGCAAACAAGCGTCGGGTTTTCAATAGTGGAGCCCCCCCCCCCTTGCAGGCCAAGGGGTCTCTTCAGCGATGCAGGCAGGCAAGGGGGGCTCCTCGGGGTAGCCACCACCTGGGCAAGGGAGAGGGCCACCTGGGGGTCGCTCCTGCACTAGAGGTCGGATCCTTCAGGTCCTGGGGGCTGCGGATGCAGTGCCTTTACCAGGTGTTGGGTCTTTGAAGCAGGCAGTCGCGGTCAGGGGGATCCTCTGGTTTCCCTCTGCAGACGTCGCTGTGGGGGATCAACTCTGGCTACTCACGGTCTCGCAGTCGCCGGGGAGTCCTCCCTGAAGTGATTGTTCTCCACAAGTCGAGCCGGGGGCGTCGGGTACAGAGTGCCAAGTCTCACGCTTCTGGCGGGAAACGCGTGTTGTTTCAAAGTTGCTTCTTTGTTGCAAAGTTGCAGTCTTTGGTGAACAGAGCCGCTGTCCTCTGGAGTTCTTGGTCCTTCTAGATGCAGGGTAGTACTCTGAGGCTTCAGAGGTCGCTGGTCCCTGGGGAAAGCGTCGCTGGAGCAGTGTCTTTAGAAGGGGGGAGACAGGCCGGTAGAGCTGGGGCCAAAGCAATGGGTGTCTCCGTCTTCTCTGCAGGGTTTTTCAGCTTAGCAGTCCTCTTCTTCTGAGGTTGCAGGCATCTAGTTTCCTAGGTTCTGGGGTGCCCCTAAATACTGAATTTAGGGGTGTGTTTAGGTCTGGGAGGGCAGTAGCCAATGGCTCCTGTCCTTGAGGGTGGCTACACCCTCTTTGTGCCTCCTCCCTGAGGGGAGGGGGGCAAATCCCTATTCCTATTGGGGGAATCCTCCAAAATCAAGATGGAGGATTTCTAAAGGCAGGGCTCACCTCAGCTCAGGACACCTTAGGGGCTGTCCTGACTGGTGGGTGACTCCTCCTTGTTGTTCTCATTATCTCTCCTGGACTTGCCGCCAAAAGTGGGGGCCGTGTCCAGGGGGCGGGCATCTCCACTAGCTGGAGTGCCCTGGGGCATTGTAACATGAAGTCTGAGCCTTTGAGGCTCTCTGCTAGGTGTTACAGTTCCTGCAGGGGGGAGGTGTGAAGCACCTCCACCCAGAGCAGGCTTTTGTTTCTGTCCTCAGAGAGCACAAAGGCCCTCACCACATGGGGTCAGAAACTCGTCTCTCAGCAGCAGGCTGGCACAGACCAGTCAATCCTGCACTGAACAATTGGGCAAAATACAGGGGGCATCTCTAAGATGCCCTCTGTGTGCGTTTTTTAATAAATCCAACACTGGCATCACTGTGGGTTTATTATTCTGAGAAGTTTGATACCAAACATCCCAGTATTCAGTGTAGCCATTATGGAGCTGTGGAGTTCGTTTTTGACAGACTCCCAGACCATATACTCTTATGGCTACCCTGCACTTACAATGTCTAAGGTTTTGCTTAGACACTGTAGGGGCATAGTGCTCATGCACCTATGCCGTCACCTGTGGTATAGTGCACCCTTCCTTAGGGCTGTAAGGCCTGCTAGTGGGGTGACTTACCTATGCCACCGGCAGTGTGAGGTTGGCATGGCACCCTGAGGGGAGTGCCATGTCGACTTAGTCATTTTCTCCCCACCAGCACACACAAGCTGGCAAGCAGTGTGTCTGTGCTGAGTGAGGGGTCCCTAGGGTGGCATAAGACATGCTGCAGCCCTTAGAGACCTTCCCTGGCATCAGGGCCCTTGGTACCAGGGGTACCAGTTACAAGGGACTTACCTGGGTGCCAGGGTTGTGCCAATTGTGGAGACAATGGTACATTTTAGGTGAAAGAACACTGCTGCTGGGGCCTGGTTAGCAGGGTCCCAGCACACTTCTCAGTCAAGTCAGCATCAGTATCAGGGAAAAAGTGGGGGGTAACTGCAACAGGGAGCCATTTCTTTACACTCCTCTTCTAAGTGCCTGATCTGGTACTTCTGCGCGTGCTGCCTGCTTCTGTGAGGGCTTCCTGACTTGCTGGGTGCCCCCTCTGTCTCCTCATCCAAGTACCGACATCCTGGTCCCTCCTGGGCCACAGCAGCATCCAAAAACCCTAACCGCGACCCTTGCAGCTAGCAAGGCTTGTTTGTGGTCTTTTTGCATGGGAACACCTCTGCAAGCTTCTTCACGACGTGGGACATCCATCCTCCAAAGGGGAAGTTTCTAGCCCTCTTCATTCTTGCAGAATCCACAGCTTCTACCATCTGGTGGCAGCTTCTTTGCACCTGGCATTTCCTGGGCATCTGCCCACTCTTGACATTGTGGCGACTCTTGGACTTGGTCCCCTTGTTCCACAGGTACTCAGGTCTGGAAATCCGCTTTGGTTGCTTTGCTGGTGTTGGTCTTCCTTGCAGAAACCCCCTATCACGACTTCTGTGCTCTCTGTGGGTTATAGGTGCACTTTACACCTACTTTTCAGGGTCTTGGTGTGGGCTATTTTTCTAACCCTCACTGTTATCTTACCGCCCCAGCAACCCTCTACAAGCTCACATAGGTTTGGGGTCCATTCGTGGTTCGCATTCCACTTTTGGAGTATATGGTTTGTGTTGCCCCTATACCTATGTGCTCCTAATGCAATCTATTGTAACTTTATACTGCTTGCATTACTTCCTTTTGCTATTACTGCATATTTTTGGTATTGTGTACATATATCTTGTGTATTTTTGGCGTCCTCATACTGAGGGTACTCACTGAGATACTTTTGGCATATTGTCATAAAAATAAAGTATCTTTATTTTTAGTATATCTGTGTATTGTGTTTTCTTATGATATTGTGCATATGACACCAGTGGTATAGTAGGAGCTTTGCATGTCTCCTAGTTCAACCTAAGCTGCTCTGCTATAGCTACCATCTATCAGCCTAAGCTGCTAGAAACACCTCTTCTACACTAATAAGGGATAACTGGACCTGGCACAAGGTGTATGTACCTCTGGTACCCACTACAAGCCAGGCCAGCCTCCTACATAGACATTGATGGCATATCTATGGAGACAACGCAGGCAGACTATTGACTAGGCTGATAAAATCGAAGATGGCCCCACAGGTTGATAAAGGATTTATCCAGTTATCTGAGTAATCTCCCATTTCCCTCCCTGTCTCAGACAGAACAAAAATTACTGGGTGCCAGAATTAGTAAACACAAACTCCTGGAGGCACTGCAGTTAATGAAAATTACAAAGGGGCATGGAGGAGATGGTCTGCCAGTAGAACTTTATAAGGCCTTCCCATCTATATTACTTGAAAAATTGGTCAAGGTGTATGCTGAATCATACAAAAGGTGAGGCCTCACTTGATCGATGTGTGGAGCCTTAGTTTCATTAATACCTAAACAGGGCAGGGACTAAGTAGATATGGGATCCTATCACCCTATATCAATGCTCAACATGGACTGTAAAGGCCTTTAGTCATGTTTTAGCAGCCCGTCTTCTTCAATATCTCCCCCACCTGGTCCATGAAGATCACTCAGGATTTATTCCCAGAAGAATCCCCTTGTGCAATCTAGAATGCCTGGCCCATGTGATGTCCTGGTATATTTAAGACATCCTTATATATCAGCCCCAATCCTCCTGAATGTTATCCAAGAACACTGGGAGTTCTCAGGACTCCAGGTGAACATATCTAAATCGGTTCTTTTTCTACTGGGGAACCTGGTTGGTTGCCCACATTAACAGATGTCCCTGGGCACCCTGCTCCCGTCTACCCTGCTCAGAGGTCGGATGGAGTTCGGTACTTGGGCATCCACACTGCCCATCAGAAAGAGAAGTTTTACGATCCCAATATGGGACGGATCCTACAGAGACTAAAACCCTCTATACAGTTTTGGAATACACTTGCCCTGTCCTCAATGGGAAAGATCGCATTTTAAAAAATGGTGGCACTACTTCCATGTTTATACGTAATGCAAGGCTCCTTCCATGAGATTCCCCAGTTGGTTTTCAGGGAGCAAAATAAATTAATAGTGGAACTCGTACGGCAGGGCAAAAGATGCAGAGTGAGCCTGTCAACCCTTCAACAAGAATGGTAAAGGGGAGGAATTGAAGTACCATACTTTGAAATGTATTACATAGCCACACACTTACTACATGCAATACACTGCTTGGAAGGAGAACAGAATTTGGAATGAGTGATGTTGGAAGGATCTCACAAGGGACATCTGTTGAGGGAACTCCTCATGCAGGGCAATGGAATAGCCCATATATACACTCATGTAGTCTACCTTATGAGGAGATATGGTAGAGAGCAATTAGACAGGTGCTTAAAAGGGCACCTTATGCCCAGGACATGGATATTTGGATCCTGTCCCCATTTACAGATAGCACATACAATGTCAGTGACCCGATGGCAGGAGAGAGGTAGCATAATGTTCTCTGACCTATACCATTGGGTAGGTTTATCACCTGGCAGGGGGCGCAGGAGTCATTTCATCTAGGGGGAGGCCAATTCCTACAATACGCTAAAATTGCTTCAACGGCTAGAAATCTTTGGCCTTCATTCCAGAGGCTCCAACACCATCTCACACCTTGATTACCCTACCTACAATGGCTGAGGGCTGCAAGCTCATAACACATTTATAGCGAGCACTGTGGACCAATAAGAAGATACAACCACTCCTAATTCAGGACAAAATCTCACTGAGAGCCCCTTAAATCCAAGAGATTGGGAAAAAATACATGCAGGTGCACAGAGAGTAGCAGTGAGCGCCCAATTTAAACAAATTCATTACAATTTTATAAACATGACCTAGTCATCCCCTAAGAGCCTACATGCCATATACACCTCTAGAGATCAGAGATGCCCAAGATGCTCCATGGGACCCGATGATTTCATCCATACGAGTTGGCACTGCTGTTCCATAACAGATGATTCGACTGAAGTTCCTTCCCAACTGAGTTGAACCATGGGCTGGGGGATCCCACAAATGATTCAGATATGTCTTTTAGGCCTCCTCCCAATCAAACCAAAAAAAACCTCAGTAGGCGCTATGCCCTACTGGGCCTGATAGTAGGTAAACGCTGTATTGCAATAGACTTGTTGAACTCCTGAGCTCCAATTAGGAAGGGCTGGGAGGGGGATATGGTGGAATAGGCCGGAGCTGGGAAAGTGCATATACGACGAACCAGGAAAGATGACAAAGCTCAGGAAGTTTTAATGACCTGGGCAGAGATGACTGGAACTCTGCTTGAGTATGGATGTTCGCAGGGAGGGTGCTCCATCACAACAATCAATGGATGAATGATGTTGAAATCGGGGAGGGTCAATATTTGTTTCCTGCCTAACGTTCAATAATAATGCACTGCTGTATCTCCTGTGACTCAACTGTGACGACAATGTTGGATGTATTTTTATGAATTTTTCTTGGAAGCTTGGGGGAGGGAACGGTGGGGGAGAAAAAATATTTAAATTGATAACGTTGTTAATTGTATTGTTATGAAATTGCTTGAAATGCACATTGATTTAGCTCCACCAAGAGTAATTGTTGATGCAGTGTACCAACAACATATGCTCAATGCGTGTTTGTATCTTTTTCTCAACTAGTAATAAAGAAAAATGAAAAAGAAGAAAGTTTTGCCACTGTTCAGTGTTGCATGATGGCTCCCCTATGATGTGATGTAGATTGCTCTCACACAGTGGACAAAGGGACCTTTGGGTTTATGGAGATTTATGTGTTTCTTGGCAGGATGGCCTGGGGGCTGTACCCTGCTTCTTCCTGAGCTTCTGAGGGTGCCTACACTTTCACTGGAAGATGTAGCTCACACCTGGTCCTGCACTCCTTTTGTCGTCCCAGTCAACTTGGTGTCAAACTCAGTCGCAGGGCGAGCTGCAGCAGAACTGGTTTGGAGTGACAACTTGTGTGGATTTGCCCATTATCAAAGTCACGCTTCTTGCTAAATACAGGGAACTCTGATCAGAAAAAAAAAATTCTACCATATTGGATTTAGGTAGACAGAGGTATTGTGGTTTACAGTAAAACACACAGAAAGTACTGCAAAAGTGGGTAGGGTAATAAGTGGGAACTTTTACGTCATTTGCTAGGGACTGGCCAGGAGTTCCCCCACCCACAGGCTGGCAATGGACATCAATGTGGCATCCCCAGTTCCTTCCTCAGAACACTCACACCTGGATCTTTGAAAAATCAGAAGAAGGACTGGTCTCCTTTCTGAATCCTGGAAGGAAGACTGGACTTGCTTACCTGTAACCCAGGACCCCTGAAAGGACTCCAAGAGTGAGTTGGCTGACCTCCAGTTTGAGCTACAAGGACACAACAAGGTTCCATAAGCTTTCACCACAACTGACCAGCACCAACTGGACATGCCTGGACCCTGCTGAAAGCCTCTGCTAGAGTGCACCCTAACAGACATGAAGTCCCCCTGAGGTCCTGGACCCTTGGTTAGGTTTAGAGTGCACTGACCAATCTGTGAAAGCTACGATTCAGAAACGTTTGTGAGCTTAGGTACACAACATTCTTCCAGAGCTCTGTTGGAGTGACTTCTAACCCCCATGTTTTGCCCCCCGCCTCTGGATCCTGGACCCTTGACTGGTGTTAGAGTGTACTCCTCAGGTCCAAACTTCAAGAATTGGCACTTGGAAACTTATTGGCCACCTTTCCTCTAAAGAACTGGTTGGAAACTGGGATCGCAGTCAAGCAGAAGCTGTTGATATTGAATAGATGCTCGGATTTGACATGCCAGTTTACTGAATGAGATCCAAATTCTAGAAAAGTTTCTAGGTGCAAACATAGAGGGCTTTACCGAGAACAACACCAAGCCACATCCGATTGACACTGAGGCCTTCTTGGGTATGGACTCTGAACTTCGTTTGGAGCATTCTCGTCTTTGCCGGCAACTACACCGAGCCCTATCTTTTCTTGAGCCCTACTTCCGATTCACCCTGTAGCTTGGCCAGACAACAACCTGTTGCCGACCATATTTTCTCCAGAAAACTTTTTAAAGTCAAAAGGTAATCACTGGGAGGATCCTGATCCATGTATCTGAACAGCATTCCGTTGTGGTCCGCCTAAACTTTTGACTTTGACATGTTCCAGCTGATGTATGTGAGGTAATGAAAAAATTAAAGCTGAGAAACCATGTTGGGGGCAACCAAATAATGGAAAAGCTATTTTAAGGAAATACAAAATAATTGAAAACTTAAAAAAAAACATTTTAAAGCAATGATAATTCGAAGGAAAAGTCCAAAATTAGGTGGGGTTTAGGGCTACTGCGGAGATTGTGGTTTAAGAGATGCCTAATGTGTAGGGGTGATGAGTGTTTTTAAGGGTCAGGAATGGGTGGAGTTTAGGCACAGAAAGGGTTTTTTAGGTTTTAGGAATGGGTGGAGTTCAGAGATGGTGAGGGTTTCTTTAGGTATCATGAACAGGTGGAATTTAGGCGCAGTCAGGTGTCTTTAACCCTTTGCTCTTAGGTCTTTCTACCCAGCCTGGAGCCCTTTATTAGATATTTGGGGTAGTTCACACTTAGGCCCCCCCATAACATTTTGTCCACATAAGGTATCTATGCCAAATTTATGTCCTTTTTTCCCAACATCCTTAGGATTCTAAAGGTACCCAGGGTTTATGGATTCCACTGGAGGGAACTGAGAAATTAGAAAAATGCAGCTAACTTCTGGGTTTTTGGGGCTAAATGTTGAAAAACGTGCTGCAGAAGAAAGTATCTGTATTTACCCTGCAAATTGCATCAATGGAAGGTTTGCAGTGCTAAAATCACCATCTTCCCAGCTTTTAGGAACAGACAGACTTGAGTTAGAAAACCAAAATTTTGAAGACAGTTTTGGAATTTTACTGGGAGATAGCCCATTTTCCTACTTTTTGTGCTTTCAACCTCCGTCAAGTTAGTGATAGAAATTGGTGTGAAACCAATGGTGTATTCCGGAAATATATAAAGTTTTGAAAAGTAGAGAAAACTATGAATTCAGATTGGGGTCATTTGTATACATCCTTCAAGATTTTCCTATAGAAGGTTAACAGTTGAAATAGAAAAATACTGAAATTGAAAAAAACTCCGTAGCCAATAACTGAGCTGCATCTCACAATGGTATTTCACTGTGTACCGGGTATTCGGAAATTAATTTGGTAAAATATAAAGAGTGAAAAATAGATACCAAGGAAACCTATCTATTTCCAAAATGGGCACAAGATATGGAGTTTAAAAGCAGTAGCTATTTGGACATCTCTGAATTTGTGGGTACCAATACTAGCATGTGAATGAGAGGGCATTTCTCGAAATGACTTATTTCGTCCACAGTCTTATATTTGGAAGGCGCAAATGCAGAGAAAGACAATGGTAATAACACTTGTTCTACTATTCTGTGTTTCCGTAAGTCTCCCAATAAAAATGTTACCTCACTTGTATGGGTAGGCCTAGTGCCCGCAACAGGAAATGGCCCAAAACTCAATGTGGACACATCATATTTATCCACTGAAAACTGACCCTTTTTTGCAGTGTTCCTAGCTGTGGGTTATGGGCTCTAGCTCAGCCGACATCTAGGGAAACCGAGAAAACCTGCCCATTTTGGGGTAACTTTTGTGGCTCTCACCAGGTTCAGTTACCCAGAATCCCTTGCAAACCTAATAGTTTGCCTAAAAAAGCACATTTACCTCACATTTATTGGATGGAAAGTTCTGGAATATGAGTGAAGCCACAAACTTTCTTTCACCTAGCATTCATTCAAGTCTCCCCACAAAAATGGTACCTCACTCGTGTGGGTAGACCTACTGTCTGGGACAGGAAATGGACCAAGATGCAACATGGACACGTCATATTTTTCCATCCAAAACGGACCCTTTTTTTGTTATGTGCCTATCTGTTGATTTTGAGCCCTAGCTCAGCTGGCACTATGGAAACCCAGCAAACCTGTACCTTTTTTAAAAGTAGACAACCTGGAGATTCCAGTATGGGGTGAGGTGTATGACTCTCACAAGATTCTGTGACCCAGGATCCCTTGCAAACCTCAAAATCTGTCCAAAAAACACATTTTCCTCACTTTTCTGTAGCGGAAAGTTCTGGAATCTAGGGAGAGTCCCAACTTTCCTACCACCCAGTGTTCCCCCAGGTCTCCTGATAAAAATGCTACCTCACTTGTGTGGGTGGGCTAAGTGCCAGCAACAGGTAACGGTCCAAAACGTATTGTGTACACATCAAAATTATCTATCACGAAACTGCCTGTTTTTGAAAGGGGACACCTGTGTTTTTGGTCCCAGGCCCGACGGCCACATAGGGAAACCTTCCAAACACAGACATTTTTGAAAACTACATACCCAGGGGAATCCAAGGAGGTGTAGCTTGCATGGATCCCCCAATGTTTCCTTACCTAGAATTCCCTGCAAACCTCAAATTTAGCTAAAAGATCACATTTTCCTCACATCTCTGTGTGTGATTACTGCACTGGCCCACATTTCCTACCACCCAGAGTTCCCTTCAGTTTCCTGATAAAAATTATACCTCACTTGTTGAGGTGAGCCAAGTGCCTGCGACAGGGAGGAGCCAAAAATGTGTAGAAATTGAGGGGGAATGAAAGTGATTATTAGTACAGATAGGGCAATGCTGGGTGGTAGGAATTTTGTGGATTCTTGCGGATTCCGGAAGTTTCCATCACAGAAATGTAGCAAAAATGTGTGATTTCAGGAAAAGTTCAAGGTTTGCAGGGCATTGTGGGTAACAAAATAGAGTGAGGTGCATTTGAAGCATACCACCCTGGACTCCCCCAGATGTTTAGTTTTAATAAGTGTCTTTGTCTGGTAGGTTTTTCCAATTGGCAGCATACCTAAGTCTATAAAGTGCAGCTGTTCCCCATTGGAAGTGGGACAATATTAGGAGTTAGCGAAGCTCTCTTCACCCATATGCAAAATCAAAACCCAAAAGAGTTAAATGTCCTCTTGCTTGCCATTGGAATGATATGCATTAGTCTGCAAGAGGGACAGAAAGACTACTGCCCCCTTCAATGTAGGTGGGAGCATACCCGTACCCATGGTGATGGGCAGCCACCATCCCTCTATTTTGTTTTTATTTCCTGGCATCTAGTGGGCTGCATTCCACCCCAGAAGGACAATAATCTGGATAATTACCTCCATCTGCCCCTAGGGGGACAGAAAGACTGTGTCCCCCTTTATTTGGGGTAGGGGCATGGCCATACCCAAGGTGGGCAGCCCCCACCCCTCTTGTTTTAAAAAATATTCCCTATGGTCTAGTGGGTTTTCTACCCCCCCTGAAGGGGGCAGATTGGGGGTAGTTACCCTATTTGCCCCCCCGGGGGGGCAGAAAGACTTTGGTCCCCATTTAAATGGGTTGGGAACATGACCATTCCCATGGTGGGCAGCTCCCACTCCTCTTTTCTAAAAAAAACAAAATCCCTGATTTCTAGTTGGCTTTCTGCCCCTCCTGGGGGGCAGAAAGACTGTGACTATTTTTTGGTGGGAGGAGGGTGGGGGCAATGTCGTGGCCATTCTGGGCTGCCCCTATCCTTCCTTAAACAAAATAAATTAATCCCTGGTGCCAAATGGGGTATCTGCTCCCATGTGGGGTCCGGTTGGGGGCTATTGCCGACATCTGGCCCTGGGGGGCAGAAAGAATGATTATGCCCACAAAATTAAGGGAAGAGCAAAGGCCCTTGCCCAAGGGGCCACTCCCACTCTCTGGTGTCTAGTTGGTGGATCCCTGCTTGGGTTTTGCCCTTCTGCGATGATCACCAAGCAGGGAACCACTAGGGAAGGTTACTATTGGAAATCGGAGGTTCTTCCCTTTCCAAACATACCTCTCCCATCTGCCTCGATGCTCGGGGGCTGAGAGAGAAAGTGAAATGAGTTGATTGGTTCATTTCACTTTTGCTTTCACTGAAATAAAGTCAGCGTGCCATGCATGCTGCTCCTTGTTAGACCTGTCAGCCTTAGGGTGGTCTTCCCTCAAACGTTTTGCCTGTTTGTCTCCATTTTGTCTGGATTTTTGCTCTGTTGGCCTTAGAACTCTGCACACTTTACCACTGTTAACCAGTGCTAAAGTGCATATGCTCACTCCCCTAAACATGATTGGCATATGCCTTATTGGCACTTTTAACTTATATGTAAGTTCCTTGTAGAGTGGTACACCATATACCCAGGGACTGTAAATTAAATGCTACCAGTGGGCCTGCAGCACTTATTGTGCCACCCACTTAAGTGACACCTTAAAATCTGTCCCAGGCCTGCTGTTCAGCTCAAAGGCAATGTCACACTGCCATGTTGACTTGGCATTTAACCCTTTGCCAAGCCTTAAACTTGCCTTTTATTACATACAAGTCACCCCTAAGGTAAGCCCTAAGTAGCCCCTCTAACAGGGTGCTGTATAATTATATGGTAGGGCATGTACCTTTTTTGTTTTATATGTCCTAGTGGTGGAAACTCCCAACTTTGTTTTCTCACTACTGAGAAGCCTACCCCTACCCCAAGGTAACAATGGGGATTCCTTATTAAAATTAATAATTTGTAATTCCTAAACCAGAGCTGGCAGATATGTCATGCTTGGTACCTATTAACTTCTAATGATAAACCCTCTTGGTAATGGTAAAGTCGGATTTATCATCACTAGTTTCAAAACGCCACTTTTAAACAGTTGGCATTTTCCTGTCCTTAGCCCTCTGTGCCTGTAACCTGCCGTAGGTCACATGACTGAGTGTAACTGACAGGTGGGACTTTGTGAATTCACCCCAGATAGTCACACAATAGGGGGATTAGCATAGCCTGAATAGGCTGTTAACGGACTTGATGGGGGGCACAGCTAAGCACACCCCTATTTGCAACTGAATAGGCTAGGCTCTGCCACCACACAATAGGCTTAATGACCCTGTATTGTCAGTGTAGTCAGCTAGGAGCCTGGGCAGGGGAGGCTGGAAATTCTTGGAACTTTATAGAACCCTTCTGGAACATTCTCCCATTTTCTAGCAGCAGGTCACCAGGTTATAAAAAGAGTGTTTTCAGACCTGCTTCGCAATTCACTACTGGACCTGTGGAAGGACTGTCAGAGGACTGCCTGCTTCTATGATCTGCGTGCACTTTGCCAGACTGCAGCTGAACCTGGGTGGTCTGCTTTGCAGCCTAAAGCCTGCTTGCTACCTTCAGAGACCAGCACTGCTGCAGAGCTTGCATCACCACCTACAACCCAGGACTCCAGAATGACTCCAGGAGTCGGTCTCCTGTTTTGAGCCACAGGGATATAGCAGGCTCCCATCATCTTAAACCTGCACCTGGACCCAGACTGAGTGAGCCCTGCACCCCAAGAGGTCTCCCTCCACTCCGAGACCCTTGGTTGTGGGGCTAAAGGTGCCCAGGTGGCCATATTAAAAAACTGAGGACTTGCTAATTTGAACCTTAAACTTTAAAAATTTAGAACTCTGGTTCTAACAATTGGATTTTCATGTTTTTGCTGTCAAATAATTTATTAAACATGTTCTCTATATTTCTGAATTACTTTGGTTTTTTTATTGTGTTGTGTTTTCACTGTGTTTCTGTTTGTGTACTTCATAAATACTTTACACATTGCCTCTAAGTTTATCCTGACTGTTTTTTATGCCTAGGTACGCAGGGTTAAGCACAGGTCAATTTAGTGACTTTTTGTGGTTCACCCTGCAAGGGACTGTGGCTGTTGCTTGACCAGGGTTCACAACCCAATCACCCAACAACCCAATTTCTCACACTCGTTTCAGTGAAAACTAAACATAGCCTCTGGAGGTGGGGAAGCTTTTTCCTAGCTTTCAAGGCTGTTTTTAAAAAAAGCCAATCCATCTGCTGTAAACAGCAGAGGGATTTGATGGTTGTGTGCCAATTGCTCACACTAATTTCAGTGAAAACTAAAAATACCCTCTGGAGGTGGGAAAGCTCTTTCCTAGCTTCCAAGCCTGTTTAAAAAAAAAGCAAATCCATCTGCTGTAAACAGCAGAGGGATTTGATGGTTGTGTGCAGAGGATGTAACAGTTACGCCCTTAGCACATGACCACCATGGCTGAGGATGTAATCGTTACATCTGTCATCACAGAAAGGGTTAAGGTTCATGGATGAGTGCAGTTTAGGGGTGTGAGATGTTTTTAGGGTTCAGGGGTGGTGAAGGGTAGGGGTGCTTAGGGGTTTTAGGGTTCAGTGATGGATAGAAAATAGGGCTGGTGAAGACTTTAGTTTCAGGTTTGGGTAGAGTATAGGGTGGTGAGAGTTTTTAAGGGTTCAGGGATGGGTGGCATTTATATGTATGAAGGGGTTTATAGAGTTCAGGGATGATTGAATTTAGAAGTTTTCAGGGGTTTCAGGAGTCATGAATGTGTGGTTCTAACGGTCAGTGAGGGTTTATTTTTAGTGTTCAGTGATGGGCGGAGTTTGGGTGTTGTGAGGGGTTTTAAGTAGACAGGGATATGTGGGGTTTACCATAGAAAGAGGGTTTTAGAGTATGTATTCACATAGAACCGGTCCAGCAAGACCAGTTGCGCACAATTGGCTTTTTGTGCTTTTTGACGCACTTTTTAACTCAGTCTTTAATAAAATGAAAGTCTCCAGTTCTACTTATCAATTTTTTTTGTTTGGTTTCATTTCATGTATTAAAATATTCCCTATCTTTCTAAACTAGTTTGGGGGTTTCTTGTGTTGTGTTTTCACTTTATTTAGTATTGAACAATTACTTTACACATTGCCTCTATGTTAAGCCTGACTGCTCTGTGCCAAGCTGCCAGAGGGCTGAGCACAAGTTTATTAGTAACTTTAGTGGCTCACCATGACAAGGATTTTGAATATTATTTGAGTTGTGTTTTCACCCACCTCAGCTAATACGCCAGTTTCCTACTATGCTAAAGTCAATCTTTAATAAAGATCAAGGAAACTTATGTTTTGGAACGTTACCCTTTATATGCCTAGACTGTTAGAAGGATATTTAGCAAAACTCTCTACCAGCTCTCAGCCTATGCTCAGCCATGAACAGGTATGAAAAAGGTGTGCAATTCCTACCAGGATAAAACAATAGGTTTACCTCAATGGACAGAGATGAACTCCATGGAATATGCAGGCTGGATGCAGCATCCTTTTTGATACTATAGCATCAAATCCTGCTTCAAATGGCTGTTGAGCCACATGTAACACTCAGGGCACACACTGAAAGGGAGAGAACAGTAAAAACAAGACAGTTCTTGTCTATTTTCTGTCCAGTTGCTGGACGACCCTGCTTCTGTTATACCATACTTCTGTCTCTAAGTTTGTTGTGGTACAGTGCCTTCCTCAAACCTGATCTTAATGTTAGATGTGGGAAGACACTAGGATTACCATAGTACACTCCTCACACATACACCGCCCACCATCAGAGCTAAATGTCACTGTGGCTGAAGATTTTGACCATCTTGAAAATGCCCTGACATACTTTTGGGCCTGTTTGCAGCAAGGCAAACAGGAACTACTGAAAAAGTGAGTAGGGTTGGCCCAAGGAACTTTTGCCTCATTGGTTAGGGCATGCCAAGGAGTCAGCCCACTCTCTAGCTGGTTCCAGGTATAAAAATGCCACCTAATATATCATTCATCAGTACCAGGAAAGTATAAGAACTACTAAAGCAGTGGTGTTGTCACAGGAATGTTTGAAAATAAATCCCTTCTTTGACGGACAGCACCTCTCACCTACTTTTTGGTGGCATGCTTGCACCCCCTTGCACCAATAACTTTGGTGTGGGCCATAACACTGCCTAACTGAGAAGCTCTAATAGTTTTCAACAGATGAATAGGTATGGTGAGGGTACAAATAAAGGGTGGAGAATTTGTCTCTGTCACTTCTAATACAGAGATTTGCGAAGATATGATACTGTTGAAAATACCTCACGGAAAACTAAAACCATTCTTCACATCCACATATGGTAATAACTAAAATGAAGGGAAACAATTCAACCGTTATAGACGGTCAACATGTTTCAGCCCCTTGGTTGCCCTACTCTGATGTGCTGAAGTCTTTCGGCAGGACCAAGCCTATAGTCCTCTTCATGTACACCCCTCAGTAGGCTATACAATGTTTAGAAGAAAATAAGGCTTCATAATTGACATGATGATTCTGTGGGCACATCAATTGCCCACTGATGAGAAGAGGACTGGATCTGCTGTCTGTGACCTGAGAGGAGCCCTGAAGGACTGAACCTTCTTCCTCGTGTACCCAGGACAAAGAAGTGGACTCCAAGGGTCAGCTGGCTGACCCTCTGTGTGGCTACAGGAGGACAGCAAGTTGTAAGAGGCCTTTTTTTAGAGTCCCCAGCTGACACTGGTAACTGGACTTGGACCCTCCTGTTGACCTCTGCCTAACACCCTGGTAGTCTCTAAGTGCTTTTAGAAGTGTAATTCTGTGCAGGGGTGGCTCCTCAATAGGGGTATTAGGGTATTGCCCCCTGTATTTATTTCCCTCCATGTTAAATTTTAAATGTTAAATTAATGGATTTCCTTTTCAGCCGTGTTGCTCTTTTTTCAAGTGTGGGCTGGAGCTGGTGCCTTTCTGTAGGAACCGGTTGGACTTATATCAATTAGGCTGAGCAAATACTCAAGGAAACTGGTGTAAGTGAACTGTGCATGTCAGGTTGGACAGGTGCCTTTCTCTGACCAGCCCGACATGCGCACTTGAGGCCTCTTCTATCTGTGCACTATAAGTGAACAGGGATCACAGCCACAGCACCCCTGTCTCCAAAGACACACTGGGGTTGCTAGCTCCAGCAAATCCAAGCACTGCTCTTATTCTGTTGGCTGGCATAAACAGCTTGGGAGCGGTGTCTGCATTGGCTCAGGACTGGAGATGAAGGTAGGTCTCTAGACCCACACACTAACATTCAGCACAACCATTCACTGCATGGTTTCAAAGTAAAGTCTTTGGCATTATTTTGAAACCATAGATTAATGGCTATTTTCTGTCCCTTGCGCTCTTCCCTTTGTGCCCAGTGCCAGCACCAGTATTGCATACAAGGGAGGGGAAGAGTCAAATAGCCGGTGTCCTGCTGCCATCCACATCAGAGAGAGTTTGCACTTGCATCGGCTTGGAGCAGAAGCCTTCCATGCCCGAGACTGTGGCAGTTTTGCTGTTTTGAATTCAGTCCATAAGCACCCCCAAGGTTCAAGGTACGAACTATATGACATCGAGCCGCACGATTGAAGTATTCCACACATGCACCAATCAAATTTATGCTTTATAGTATTTTGGTAAATTCTTGTGTGGATGCAATTTCTTTCATTATTGCTGCTGCACGAGGCAAGAACTAAATGTATTAATCTGTGACCACTTGTTGCATGGTAATAGCAGGTTGAAAAGATTATACTGATCCCTCCTAGTAACCTAACACCGACTACAGAAGGTTCACGCCTGCCTGCTATAATTGAGTAGTGTTTGTAGCCTCCTGTCGCATTATTGTGTTCCACTGAATGAACTTTCCGAGACTGACCTGCCCGTGGTTACCTCTCGGTTCACCTCAAGGCAGCCGCATGTGAAACATCTGCCTCTCCACATGGGAGCATCATTTGCAGTGCACACTTCTTTTCATTTTTAAATCCAATTTTATTTCTCAAAATAATATCGCAACAAAGGACGTTGCTGAAATTGTGTAATGTGAAAAAAGGTTTGTTCGGCCATCTGATACAAAATAAACATTGTATGGATTTTGCAAGTATCTGTTATCTTGGTTTTTCACTTTTGGCCCCAGCCTCCCACTAATCCAGTTTGTCCACAAACACCTGCCCTTAATTTGTGATGGGTTCTGGGTTGTCTTGGACCGGGAGGGTGCACCCTGAGAGCTCTCATAGTGACAGCAGGATTACAGTCCCTGTCATGGGTTTCACAAGTGTAGCACAATGTTGGAAGCATACCTTGTTTGCAGCAATTATAACGTGACCAGGCCTTTTTACCTGTGTCATTGAATGGGAGCCTTCTGGCCTATTTACCGAAAGTTCTCCTGCTAACAGTGAATCAGGAATCCTAGTGCCGACAACCTGTGCACCTCTATTTATATGGGTAGGTTTGTGGAGCTGGTGTGCAGTGCATGAGCGCCTGAGTGGAGTGTACTAGAGTAACACAGGCTTTTAGGTCCAATTTTGGAAGCCCGTGGCATGTTCATGTGCATAACATGGAGGGGAGGTTTATTTTCTGGACAGCGGAATTGTATTTCGGATATTAATGATGCTTCAGGGAAGAACTCCTACCAAGGTAACCCAGATAGTGAGGTAGGGAATGAGATACAAGCAACCCCAGCAAAATTCTATTAGGTCTTTTCTTATATAGGGCGTTGCTGATTAGACTTTCTGAGACTGCCATTTGATAAATGTAGGTTATCGCCTGGCAGCCATGACACACAGGCCCAATCAGACTACTGTCATTGTGCCCCGGCATAGTGTAAAGGTGTGTGTGTGCCACCAAGGCCCCACACCTTCAGCAGAAGATTCCCAACCGGCTCATCTGGTGAGACAGCCAAGCGACTGACATAGACTCGCTGAAGTGACAAAACTGGTCTCGCTGAATGTTAGAAATGGGGTATCTAGTTGGCAGAGGTATAAACCCTTGTCCAAGTAGGGACCACAATCCTAGTCAGGGTAAGTCACAACACAATCCACATTATCCTGTGCCCACCCTCTGGTAGCTTGGCACTGAGCCTAACTTAGAAGGCAATGTTTAAAGTGTTTGTGCAATAAATCATACAGTAACACAGTGAAAACACCACCAAAATACACCACACAGGTTTAGAAAAATAAATAATATTTATCTGAATAACATAAGGTCAAAACGACAAAGATCCAAAAAGCACAAGTTGAAATATCACTTTTAGTCTCAATCCTTAGAAATCAATAGTTGTTTCTTTGTAACACACATTACCTGGGATGCGTCAAAAATAATGACGCACGGAGACCGCAGAAGAGGAGATGCATGGTAAAATAAGAAGTTGCATTTAACTTTCTGGCGCGGCATAAATGATGAATTATTATTTTTCTGTGCTGCAAGAGTTTGCGCTGTTTTTCCGGCGCGCAGTCCTGGTTCCTCACAACGATGCAGGGTATTTTTACGCCCAGGGACAAAGTGTTGAAAATCTTTGATACGCTGGTAGAAGGAGCAGGCGCTGTGTCAATCTGCTAGAGCAGAGCAACAAGCAGAGCAGCAGTCCTTCTCAGCAAAGCAGTCCAGATGAGTCCTTTGGGCAGCCAGGCAGTTCCTCTGACAGAGTGGAGGTTTAGGTCCACAAGTTTCTGATCTGGTGGTGTCAGGAGACCCAGTTTATATACCCACAAATGCCTTTGATGAGGGAAACTTCAAGTAGTGGTTTTGAAGTGCACAAGTTCCTCTTTCAGGCCAGTCCTGTCTGCCAGGATCCCTCTGGGGGGTTATCAGACCTTTGTGTGAGGGCAGGCCATTGGCCTTTGAAACTAAGTGTGAGCCCCTCCACCCTTCCTAGCCATGAAGAATCTTTCAGTATGCAGATGAATGCAGATGTGATTCAGTGTCCTGTGTTTATGGTTGTCTGGATGGAATGTATAAGGGGAGCTGTCAACCATCACAGACCAGAGGTGGATTGGAGACAGGCTGTAAGGCACAGATGGCAGTAAGTGCAGAGAAATGCCCACTAAAGTGGCATTTCTAAAATAGTAATATTAAATCCAGGTTCACCAGTAAGCAGGATTTTCTATCCCCAGTCTGGCAATACCAAACAAGGCATGGCTACTCCTTCCAGATCAGAATCTACCACTTAAGAGTATATGAGGGCAGTTCTAATGTTAGTCTATGAGAGGAGCAGGCCTCACATTAGTGGAAAATGCATTTAAGAGTTTGTCACTACCAGGACAAGTAAAACACATAAGTACATGTCCTGCCTTTTACCTACATAGCACCCTGCCCTATGGGTTATCTATGGCTTACCTTAGGGATGACCTATATGTAGAAAAAGGGGTGTTTAAGGCTTAGCAAATAGATTTAAATGCCAAGTCAAAATGGCAGTGAAACTGCTCATATAGGCCTTGCAATGGCAGGCCTGAGACCTGGCTAAGGGGCTACTTATGTGGGTGGCACAATCAGTGCTGCAGCCCAACTAGTAGCATTTCATTTACAGGCCCTGGGCAGAGGTATTGAACTTTACCAGGGACTTATAGGTAAATTAAATTGAGCAGGAACCAATGTTACAATGTTTAGGGGAGAGAGCACATGCACTTCTTTTTTTTTTTTTATTCTTTATTGGAGATTGAAGTATGGTACAGAATAATACAGTATACATTAAAGGGCGTCGCCCATATGTTTCTGACAATTGACAGTGGCTAGTTTCTCGATTAGCAGACAAATAAGTTTAACTACAAGATAACATAAACGTTATAGACATTGAGGTGTGAAGTCAAAAATAGGAAAGAGAAAAAGTGGAAGGGAGGTGCAGAGGGGGGAGGAATGGGGGGATTGAGTGGGAGGGGGAAGAAGAGGGGAGAGGAGGGAGAAGGAGAGGAGGGGGAGAGGAAGGGGGAAGGGAGGGGTTGAGCCAAGGTACCATGGTGGCTCGTAGTGTATATTGATGATTTCTTTTGTTGTGTGTATCATCATGTAGGATTTTGTATAGGTATGTATGTGTATATTTATGATGTGAGGTATAATATCCAGGATGATGAGAAGGGGTTAGGAAAATAGGGAGGGCAGGGTTGTTGATTAAGGTTTTGAGCCTTGTAGAGATGGAGAGTTCCATCTGGGGTAGATAATCTAGGAGTCGGGGAGAGAGGGAGAGGTAGAAGTTGGCAAGAGAGATAGGAATGGAGATGAGTTGGGTTAAAGCTGGAAAACGAGGCATGCGATATAAGAAGTTGGGAGAAGGGAAGGGAGAGAGGGAGGGGAGGAGAAGGAGAATCTAGTTGGCATCTGTCTACTGTCTACCAGCTGATATGAGGCGGGGGAAGGGGGTGGTGTGGGGGTAAGGGTACTAAGCGTGGAGTATAGGAGGGGAGGTTTTGTCATCTACGGTCCTGTCAGGAAGGGGCTCCAGACTTCTGTAAATAGGGCCGCCTGATCTTGTAAGTTGTAGATTACCCGTTCATGCGCAGCAGTTTGTATCATAGCGGTCATCCATTCTGTCGGTGTAGGGGCGGCGCTGGATCTCCAATGCCGGAGCATGCAAATTTTGACTGTGGCGATTGCCGTGTGCAGCAATCTCTGCTGAGATTGTATCAGGGGGGGTACGGGCGCATGTCATGGAGAAGGATGAGTGACGGCGGGATTGGGTGCGGCATTTGAAGAGAGTCCGCCAGGGTGTGGCGCACAGCATCCCATAAAGGTTGTACCGATGGGCAGCGGCAAAGGATGTGTAGCAGGTCGCAGTGAGGGTCTGCGCATCGCCAGCAGTTCGCATGTGGTATGAGACCCGCTTTGCAAAGCCTCGTTGGGGTCCAGTACCAATCCTGGAGGACTTTGAATAAGCAGAACTTCAGTCAGGCTTCGCGGGCGCCTCTATCTAGTGCCTCCAGGATGTCCGACCAGTCCTCCTCAGTGTATGTCGTCCCAAGCCGGTCTTGCCACTTAAGGCGTAGTCTTTCAAGGAGGGGTTGCGAGTAGAGGTGATTAACTAGCACTCCGTATAAGCCTGCCATCACTCCTTTTGTGGCGCCCCCATGTCTGTAGATAGGTGATGATTGGCGAGACCTTGATTTCCCACAAGATGGTTCCAAGTACATTTTGCAGACAATGCTTAAGCTGTAGGTATCGCCATTCTTGGTTATTATGTATGTCGAGCTCTTTCTTTAAGTCAGCGAAGGGTCAGATCCGGTCACCCTCTATGATTTGGGCTATGCTGCTGATGCCGGCATTATTCCATTGGGGCCATTTTAGGGTGCTGCCCCCTATTCTGATGTTTTTGTTACCCTCTATTGGGGCTTGGGAGTGTAGAAAGGGGTGTACTCCTAGGAGGCAGTGGGCCCTGCACCCCGCCGCATCTATTGCTGTGAGGATAGGATTGGGCAGTTGGGGGCGGCCAGTGTATATCCCTCCCAGTCCTTCCCGCTAGTCCCGTAGGAGTTTTTCTGTGGTTACCCATTGTGGGGGGTCTGGGTTTTCAGGAAGTAGATATGCCAATTGAGATAGCTGTAGAGCGAGCGAGTATTGTTCCACTGAGGGGATGCCTAAACCTTCGTAGGATCGGCGTGCCATTATTTTTGCTGGTGTCAGTCTCGGGCACGTGGCGCCCCAAACAAAAGTCCTTATTGAGGCGTTTATTGTAGGAAAGTACCATCTTGCCTGGCATGTTACCCCCATATTTCACTCTATATATGTTGTTTTAGTGTATGTGCTCATAAGTGTGCCCTGTATGTGTTCCCTGTGTGATGACTAACTGTCTCACTGAGGCTCTGCTAACCAGAACCTCAGTGGTTATGCTCTCTCTGCTTTCCAAATTGTCACTAACAGGCTAGTGACCAATTTCACCAATTCACATTGGCATACTGGAACATCCTTATAATTCCCTAGTATATGGTACTGAGGTACCCAGGGTATTGGGGTTCCAGGAGATCCCTATGGGCTGCAGCATTTCTTTTGCCACCCATAGGGAGCTCTGACAATTACACAGGCCTGTCACTGCAGCCTGAGTGAAATAACGTCCACGTTATTTCACAGCCAGTTACCACTGCACTTAAGTAACTTATAAGTCACCTATATGTCTTACCTTTACCTGGTAAAGGTTGGGTGCTAAGTTACTTAGTGTGTGGGCACCCTGGCACTAGCCAAGGTGCCACCACATCGTTCAGGGCAAATTCCCCAGACTTTGTGAGTGCGGGGACACCATTACACGCGTGCACTGTACATAGGTCACTACCTATGTACAGCATCACAATGGTAACTCCGAACATGGCCATGTAACATGTCTAAGATCATGGAATTGTCATTGGGGAGACAATTCCATGATCCCATGAGTCTCTAGCACAGACCCGGGTATTGCCAAACTACCTTTCCTGGGGTTTCACTGCAGCTGCTGCTGCTGCCAACCCCTCAGGCAGGTTTCTGCCCTCCTGGGGTCCAGCCAGGCCTGGCCCAGGAAGGCAGAACAAAGGACTTCCTCAGAGAGAGGGTGTTACACCCTCTCCCTTTGGAAAAAGGTGTCAGGGCTGGGGAGGAGTAGCCTCCCCCAGCCTCTGGAAATGCTTTGATGGGCACAGATGGTGCCCATCTCTGCATAAGCCAGTCTATACCGGTTCAGGGATCCCCCAGCCCTGCTCTGGCGCGAAACTGGACAAAGGAAAGGGGAGTGACCACTCCCCTGACCTGCAACACCCAGGGGAGGTGCCCAGAGCTCCTCCAGTGTGCTCCAGACCTCTGCCATCTTGGAAACAGAGGTGCTGCTGGCACACTGGACTGCTCTGAGTGGCCAGTGCCAGAAGGTGACGTCAGAGACTCCTTCTGATAGGCTCTTACCTGTGTTGCTAGCCTATCCTCCTTCCTAGGTAGCCAAACCTCCTTTTCTGGCCATTTAGGGTCTCTGCTTTGGGGAATTCTTTAGATAGTGGTGCATGCTCTGGGGGTAGCCTGCCTCCTTCTTGCACCAGGAGCTCTGAAGAAATCTCCCGTGGGAAGACGGAATCCTCCCCCTGCACCCGCAGGCAACAAAAGACTGCATTACCGATCCTCTGGGTTCCCTCTCAGCATGACGAGCGTGGTCCCTGGAACTCAGCAACTCTGTCCAAGTGACTCCCACAGTCCAGTGACTCTTCAGTCCAGGTTTGGTGGAGGTAAGTCCTTGCCTCCCCACGCTAGACTGCATTGCTGGGTACCGCGTGATTTGCAGCTGCTCCGGCTCCTGTGCACTCTTCCAGGATTTCCTTCGTGCACAGCCAAGCCTGGGTCCCCGACACCCTAACCTGCAGTGCACAACCTTCTGAGTTGTCCTCCGGCGTCGTGGTACTCCCTTTTCTGACTTCGGGTGAACTCCGGTTCACTCTACTTCCAAGTGCCTGTTCTGGTACTTCTGCGGGTGCTGCCTGCTTCTGTGAGGGCTCCCTGACTTGCTGGGCACCCCCTCTGTCTCGGACATCCTGGTCCCTCCTGGGCCACAGCAGCATGCAAAAACCTTAACCACGACCCTTGCAGCTAGCAAGGCTTGTTTGCTGTCTTTCTGCCTGGGAACACCTCTGCAAGCTTCTTCACGACGTGGGACATCCATCCTCCATAGGGGAAGTTCCTAGTCCTTTTCGTTCTTGCAGAATCCACAGCTTCTACCATCCGGTGGCAGCTTCTTTGCGTATAGGTGGTGAGAGTTTTTAAGGGTTCAGGGATGGGTGGCATTTATATGTATGAAGGGGTTTATAGAGTTCAGGGATGATTGAATTTAGAAGTTTTCAGGGGTTTCAGGAGTCATGAATGTGTGGTTCTAACGGTCAGTGAGGGTTTATTTTTAGTGTTCAGTGATGGGCGGAGTTTGGGTGTTGTGAGGGGTTTTAAGTAGACAGGGATATGTGGGGTTTACCATAGAAAGAGGGTTTTAGAGTATGTATTCACATAGAACCGGTCCAGCAAGACCAGTTGCGCACAATTGGCTTTTTGTGCTTTTTGACGCGCTTTTTAACTCAGTCTTTAATAAAATGAAAGTCTCCAGTTCTACTTATCAATTTTTTTTGTTTGGTTTCATTTCATGTATTAAAATATTCCCTATCTTTCTAAACTAGTTTGGGGGTTTCTTGTGTTGTGTTTTCACTTTATTTAGTATTGAACAATTACTTTACACATTGCCTCTATGTTAAGCCTGACTGCTCTGTGCCAAGCTGCCAGAGGGCTGAGCACAAGTTTATTAGTAACTTTAGTGGCTCACCATGACAAGGATTTTGAATATTATTTGAGTTGTGTTTTCACCCACCTCAGCTAATACGCCAGTTTCCTACTATGCTAAAGTCAATCTTTAATAAAGATCAAGGAAACTTATGTTTTGGAACGTTACCCTTTATATGCCTAGACTGTTAGAAGGATATTTAGCAAAACTCTCTACCAGCTCTCAGCCTATGCTCAGCCATGAACAGGTATGAAAAAGGTGTGCAATTCCTACCAGGATAAAACAATAGGTTGACCTCAATGGACAGAGATGAACTCCATGGAATATGCAGGCTGGATGCAGCATCCTTTTTGATACTATAGCATCAAATCCTGCTTCAAATGGCTGTTGAGCCACATGTAACACTCAGGGCACACACTGAAAGGGAGAGAACAGTAAAAACAAGACAGTTCTTGTCTATCTTCTGTCCAGTTGCTGGACGACCCTGCTTCTGTTATACCATACTTCTGTCTCTAAGTTTGTTGTGGTACAGTGCCTTCCTCAAACCTGATCTTAATGTTAGATGTGGGAAGACACTAGGATTACCATAGTACACTCCTCACACATACACCGCCCACCATCAGAGCTAAATGTCACTGTGGCTGAAGATTTTGACCATCTTGAAAATGCCCTGACATAATTTTGGGCCTGTTTGCAGCAAGGCAAACAGGAACTACTGAAAAAGTGAGTAGGGTTGGCCCAAGGAACTTTTGCCTCATTGGTTAGGGCATGCCAAGGAGTCACCCCACTCTCTAGCTGGTTCCAGGTATAAAAATGCCACCTAATATATCATTCATCAGTACCAGGAAAGTATAAGAACTACTAAAGCAGTGGTGTTGTCACAGGAATGTTTGAAAAGAAATCCCTTCTTTGACAGACAGCACCTCTCACCTACTTTTTGGTGGCATGCTTGCACCCCCTTGCACCAATAACTTTGGTGTGGGCCATAACACTGCCTAACTGAGAAGCTCTAATAGTTTTCAACAGATGAATAGGTATGGTGAGGGTACAAATAAAGGGTGGAGAATTTGTCTCTGTCACTTCTAATACAGAGATTTGGGAAGATATGATACTGTTGAAAATACCTCACGGAGAACTAAAACCATTCTTCACATCCACATATGGTAATAACTAAAATGAAGGGAAACAATTCAACCGTTATAGACGGTCAACATGTTTCAGCCCCTTGGTTGCCCTACTCTGATGTGCTGAAGTCTTTTGGCAGGACCAAGCCTATAGTCCTCTTCATGTACACCCCTCAGTAGGCTATACAATGTTTAGAAGAAAATAAGGCTTCATAATTGACATGATGATTCTGTGGGCACATCAATTGCCCACTGATGAGAAGAGGACTGGATCTGCTGTCTGTGACCTGAGAGGAGCCCTGAAGGACTGAACCTTCTTCCTCGTGTACCCAGGACAAAGAAGTGGACTCCAAGGGTCAGCTGGCTGACCCTCTGTGTGGCTACAGGAGGACAGCAAGTTGTAAGAGGCCTTTTTTTAGAGTCCCCAGCTGACACTGGTAACTGGACTTGGACCCTCCTGTTGACCTCTGCCTAACACCCTGGTAGTCTCTAAGTGCTTTTAGAAGTGTAATTCTGTGCAGGGGTGGCTCCTCAATAGGGGTATTAGGGTATTGCCCCCTGTATTTATTTCCCTCCATGTTAAATTTTAAATGTTAAATTAATGGATTTCCTTTTCAGCCGTGTTGCTCTTTTTTCAAGTGTGGGCTGGAGCTGGTGCCTTTCTGTAGGAACCGGTTGGACTTATATCAATTAGGCTGAGCAAATACTCCAGGGAACTGGTGTAAGTGAACTGTGCATGTCAGGTTGGACAGGTGCCTTTCTCTGACCAGCCCGACATGCGCACTTGAGGCCTCTTCTATCTGTGCACTATAAGTGAACAGGGATCACAGCCACAGCACCCCTGTCTCCAAAGACACACTGGGGTTGCTAGCTCCAGCAAATCCAAGCACTGCTCTTATTCGGTTGGTTGGCATAAACAGCATGGGAGCGGTGTCTGCATTGGCTCAGGACTGGAGATGAAGGTAGGTCTCTAGACCCACACACTAACATTCAGCACAACCATTCACTGCATGGTTTCAAAGTAAAGTCTTTGGCATTATTTTGAAACCATAGATTAATGGCTATTTTCTGTCCCTTGCGCTCTTCCCTTTGTGCCCAGTGCCAGCACCAGTATTGCATACAAGGGAGGGGAAGAGTCAAATAGCCGGTGTCCTGCTGCCATCCACATCAGAGAGAGTTTGCACTTGCATCGGCTTGGAGCAGAAGCCTTCCATGCCCGAGACTGTGGCAGTTTTGCAGTTTTGAACTCAGTCCATAAGCACCCCCAAGGTCCAAGGTACGAACTATATGACATCGAGCCGCACGATTGAAGTATTCCACACATGCACCAATCAAATTTATGCTTTATAGTATTTTGGTAAATTCTTGTGTGGATGCAATTTCTTTCATTATTGCTGCTGCACGAGGCAAGAACTAAATGTATTAATCTGTGACCACTTGTTGCATGGTAATAGCAGGTTGAAAAGATTATACTGATCCCTCCTAGTAACCTAACACCGACTACAGAAGGTTCACGCCTGCCTGCTATAATTGAGTAGTGTTTGTAGCCTCCTGTCGCATTATTGTGTTCCACTGAATGAACTTTCCGAGACTGACCTGCCCGTGGTTACCTCTCGGTTCACCTCAAGGCAGCCGCATGTGAAACATCTGCCTCTCCACATGGGAGCATCATTTGCAGTGCACACTTCTTTTCATTTTTAAATCCAATTTTATTTCTCAAAATAATATCGCAACAAAGGACGTTGCTGAAATTGTGTAATGTGAAAAAAGGTTTGTTCGGCCATCTGATACAAAATAAACATTGTATGGATTTTGCAAGTATCTGTTATCTTGGTTTTTCACTTTTGGCCCCAGCCTCCCACTAATCCAGTTTGTCCACAAACACCTGCCCTTAACTTGTGATGGGTTCTGGGTTGTCTTGGACCGGGAGGGTGCACCCTGAGAGCTCTCATAGTGACAGCAGGATTACAGTCCCTGTCATGGGTTTCACAAGTGTAGCACAATGTTGGAAGCATACCTTGTTTGCAGCAATTATAACGTGACCAGGCCTTTTTACCTGTGTCATTGAATGGGAGCCTTCTGGCCTATTTACCGAAAGTTCTCCTGCTAACAGTGAATCAGGAATCCTAGTGCCGACAACCTGTGCACCTCTATTTATATGGGTAGGTTTGTGGAGCTGGTGTGCAGTGCATGAGCGCCTGAGTGGAGTGTACTAGAGTAACACAGGCTTTTAGGTCCAATTTTGGAAGCCCGTGGCATGTTCATGTGCATAACATGGAGGGGAGGTTTATTTTCTGGACAGCGGAATTGTATTTCGGATATTAATGATGTTTCAGGGAAGAACTCCTACCAAGGTAACCCAGATAGTGAGGTAGGGAATGAGATACAAGCAACCCCAGCAAAATTCTATTAGGTCTTTTCTTATATAGAGCGTTGCTGATTAGACTTTCTGAGACTGCCATTTGATAGATGTAGGTTATCGCCTGGCAGCCATGACACACAGGCCCAATCAGACTACTGTCATTGTGCCCCGGCATAGTGTAAAGGTGTGTGTGTGCCACCAAGGCCCCACACCTTCAGCAGAAGATTCCCAACCGGCTCATCTGGTGAGACAGCCAAGCGACTGACATAGACTCGCTGAAGTGACAAAACTGGTCTCGCTGAATGTTAGAAATGGGGTATCTAGTTGGCAGAGGTATAAACCCTTGTCCAAGTAGGGACCACAATCCTAGTCAGGGTAAGTCACAACACAATCCACATTATCCTGTGCCCACCCTCTGGTAGCTTGGCACTGAGCCTAACTTAGAAGGCAATGTTTAAAGTGTTTGTGCAATAAATCATACAGTAACACAGTGAAAACACCACCAAAATACACCACACAGGTTTAGAAAAATAAATAATATTTATCTGAATAACATAAGGTCAAAACGACAAAGATCCAAAAAGCACAAGTTGAAATATCACTTTTAGTCTCAATCCTTAGAAATCAATAGTTGTTTCTTTGTAACACACATTACCTGGGATGCGTCAAAAATAATGACGCACGGAGACCGCAGAAGAGGAGATGCATGGTAAAATAAGAAGTTGCATTTAACTTTCTGGCGCGGCATAAATGATGAATTATTATTTTTCTGTGCTGCAAGAGTTTGCGCTGTTTTTCCGGCGCGCAGTCCTGGTTCCTCACAACGATGCAGGGTATTTTTACGCCCAGGGACAAAGTGTTGAAAATCTTTGATACGCTGGTAGAAGGAGCAGGCGCTGTGTCAATCTGCTAGAGCAGAGCAACAAGCAGAGCAGCAGTCCTTCTCAGCAAAGCAGTCCAGATGAGTCCTTTGGGCAGCCAGGCAGTTCCTCTGACAGAGTGGAGGTTTAGGTCCACAAGTTTCTGATCTGGTGGTGTCAGGAGACCCAGTTTATATACCCACAAATGCCTTTGATGAGGGAAACTTCAAGTAGTGGTTTTGAAGTGCACAAGTTCCTCTTTCAGGCCAGTCCTGTCTGCCAGGATCCCTCTGGGGGGTTATCAGACCTTTGTGTGAGGGCAGGCCATTGGCCTTTGAAACTAAGTGTGAGCCCCTCCACCCTTCCTAGCCATGAAGAATCTTTCAGTATGCAGATGAATGCAGATGTGATTCAGTGTCCTGTGTTTATGGTTGTCTGGATGGAATGTATAAGGGGAGCTGTCAACCATCACAGACCAGAGGTGGATTGGAGACAGGCTGTAAGGCACAGATGGCAGTAAGTGCAGAGAAATGCCCACTAAAGTGGCATTTCTAAAATAGTAATATTAAATCCAGGTTCACCAGTAAGCAGGATTTTCTATCCCCAGTCTGGCAATACCAAACAAGGCATGGCTACTCCTTCCAGATCAGAATCTACCACTTAAGAGTATATGAGGGCAGTTCTAATGTTAGTCTATGAGAGGAGCAGGCCTCACATTAGTGGAAAATGCATTTAAGAGTTTGTCACTACCAGGACAAGTAAAACACATAAGTACATGTCCTGCCTTTTACCTACATAGCACCCTGCCCTATGGGTTATCTATGGCTTACCTTAGGGATGACCTATATGTAGAAAAAGGGGTGTTTAAGGCTTAGCAAATAGATTTAAATGCCAAGTCAAAATGGCAGTGAAACTGCTCATATAGGCCTTGCAATGGCAGGCCTGAGACCTGGCTAAGGGGCTACTTATGTGGGTGGCACAATCAGTGCTGCAGGCCAACTAGTAGCATTTCATTTACAGGCCCTGGGCAGAGGTATTGAACTTTACCAGGGACTTATAGGTAAATTAAATTGAGCAGGAACCAATGTTACAATGTTTAGGGGAGAGAGCACATGCACTTCTTTTTTTTTTTTTATTCTTTATTGGAGATTGAAGTATGGTACAGAATAATACAGTATACATTAAAGGGCGTCGCCCATATGTTTCTGA
This sequence comes from Pleurodeles waltl, assembly GCF_031143425.1. Classification (NCBI taxonomy): domain Eukaryota; kingdom Metazoa; phylum Chordata; class Amphibia; order Caudata; family Salamandridae; genus Pleurodeles; species Pleurodeles waltl. The sequence goes on from NC_090445.1 coordinate 380,185,924, forward strand.
CAATTGACAGTGGCTAGTTTCTCGATTAGCAGACAAATAAGTTTAACTACAAGATAACATAAACGTTATAGACATTGAGGTGTGAAGTCAAAAATAGGAAAGAGAAAAAGTGGAAGGGAGGTGCAGAGGGGGGAGGAATGGGGGGATTGAGTGGGAGGGGGAAGAAGAGGGGAGAGGAGGGAGAAGGAGAGGAGGGGGAGAGGAAGGGGGAAGGGAGGGGTTGAGCCAAGGTACCATGGTGGCTCGTAGTGTATATTGATGATTTCTTTTGTTGTGTGTATCATCATGTAGGATTTTGTATAGGTATGTATGTGTATATTTATGATGTGAGGTATAATATCCAGGATGATGAGAAGGGGTTAGGAAAATAGGGAGGGCAGGGTTGTTGATTAAGGTTTTGAGCCTTGTAGAGTTGGAGAGTTCCATCTGGGGTAGATAATCTAGGAGTCGGGGAGAGAGGGAGAGGTAGAAGTTGGCAAGAGAGATAGGAATGGAGATGAGTTGGGTTAAAGCTGGAAAACGAGGCATGCGATATAAGAAGTTGGGAGAAGGGAAGGGAGAGAGGGAGGGGAGGAGAAGGAGAATCTAGTTGGCATCTGTCTACTGTCTACCAGCTGATATGAGGCGGGGGAAGGGGGTGGTGTGGGGGTAAGGGTACTAAGCGTGGAGTATAGGAGGGGAGGTTTTGTCATCTACGGTCCTGTCAGGAAGGGGCTCCAGACTTCTGTAAATAGGGCCGCCTGATCTTGTAAGTTGTAGATTACCTGTTCATGCGCAGCAGTTTGTATCATAGCGGTCATCCATTCTGTCGGTGTAGGGGCGGCGCTGGATCTCCAATGCCGGAGCATGCAAATTTTGACTGTGGCGATTGCCGTGTGCAGCAATCTCTGCTGAGATTGTATCAGGGGGGGTACGGGCGCATGTCATGGAGAAGGATGAGTGACGGCGGGATTGGGTGCGGCATTTGAAGAGAGTCCGCCAGGGTGTGGCGCACAGCATCCCATAAAGGTTGTACCGATGGGCAGCGGCAAAGGATGTGTAGCAGGTCGCAGTGAGGGTCTGCGCATCGCCAGCAGTTCGCATGTGGTATGAGACCCGCTTTGCAAAGCCTCGTTGGGGTCCAGTACCAATCCTGGAGGACTTTGAATAAGCAGAACTTCAGTCAGGCTTCGCGGGCGCCTCTATCTAGTGCCTCCAGGATGTCCGACCAGTCCTCCTCAGTGTATGTCGTCCCAAGCCGGTCTTGCCACTTAAGGCGTAGTCTTTCAAGGAGGGGTTGCGAGTAGAGGTGATTAACTAGCACTCCGTATAAGCCTGCCATCACTCCTTTTGTGGCGCCCCCATGTCTGTAGATAGGTGATGATTGGCGAGACCTTGATTTCCCACAAGATGGTTCCAAGTACATTTTGCAGACAATGCTTAAGCTGTAGGTATCGCCATTCTTGGTTATTATGTATGTCAAGCTCTTTCTTTAAGTCAGCGAAGGGTCAGATCCGGTCACCCTCTATGATTTGGGCTATGCTGCTGATGCCGGCATTATTCCATTGGGGCCATTTTAGGGTGCTGCCCCCTATTCTGATGTTTTTGTTACCCTCTATTGGGGCTTGGGAGTGTAGAAAGGGGTGTACTCCTAGGAGGCAGTGGGCCCTGCACCCCGCCGCATCTATTGCTGTGAGGATAGGATTGGGCAGTTGGGGGCGGCCAGTGTATATCCCTCCCAGTCCTTCCCGCTAGTCCCGTAGGAGTTTTTCTGTGGTTACCCATTGTGGGGGGTCTGGGTTTTCAGGAAGTAGATATGCCAATTGAGATAGCTGTAGAGCGAGCGAGTATTGTTCCACTGAGGGGATGCCTAAACCTTCGTAGGATCGGCGTGCCATTATTTTTGCTGGTGTCAGTCTCGGGTGCGTGGCGCCCCAAACAAAAGTCCTTATTGAGGCGTTTATTGTAGGAAAGTACCATCTTGCCTGGCATGTTACCCCCATATTTCACTCTATATATGTTGTTTTAGTGTATGTGCTCATAAGTGTGCCCTGTATGTGTTCCCTGTGTGATGACTAACTGTCTCACTGAGGCTCTGCTAACCAGAACCTCAGTGGTTATGCTCTCTCTGCTTTCCAAATTGTCACTAACAGGCTAGTGACCAATTTCACCAATTCACATTGGCATACTGGAACATCCTTATAATTCCCTAGTATATGGTACTGAGGTACCCAGGGTATTGGGGTTCCAGGAGATCCCTATGGGCTGCAGCATTTCTTTTGCCACCCATAGGGAGCTCTGACAATTACACAGGCCTGTCACTGCAGCCTGAGTGAAATAACGTCCACGTTATTTCACAGCCAGTTACCACTGCACTTAAGTAACTTATAAGTCACCTATATGTCTTACCTTTACCTGGTAAAGGTTGGGTGCTAAGTTACTTAGTGTGTGGGCACCCTGGCACTAGCCAAGGTGCCACCACATCGTTCAGGGCAAATTCCCCAGACTTTGTGAGTGCGGGGACACCATTACACGCGTGCACTGTACATAGGTCACTACCTATGTACAGCATCACAATGGTAACTCCGAACATGGCCATGTAACATGTCTAAGATCATGGAATTGTCATTGGGGAGACAATTCCATGATCCCATGAGTCTCTAGCACAGACCCGGGTATTGCCAAACTACCTTTCCTGGGGTTTCACTGCAGCTGCTGCTGCTGCCAACCCCTCAGGCAGGTTTCTGCCCTCCTGGGGTCCAGCCAGGCCTGGCCCAGGAAGGCAGAACAAAGGACTTCCTCAGAGAGAGGGTGTTACACCCTCTCCCTTTGGAAAAAGGTGTCAGGGCTGGGGAGGAGTAGCCTCCCCCAGCCTCTGGAAATGCTTTGATGGGCACAGATGGTGCCCATCTCTGCATAAGCCAGTCTATACCGGTTCAGGGATCCCCCAGCCCTGCTCTGGCGCGAAACTGGACAAAGGAAAGGGGAGTGACCACTCCCCTGACCTGCAACACCCAGGGGAGGTGCCCAGAGCTCCTCCAGTGTGCTCCAGACCTCTGCCATCTTGGAAACAGAGGTGCTGCTGGCACACTGGACTGCTCTGAGTGGCCAGTGCCAGAAGGTGACGTCAGAGACTCCTTCTGATAGGCTCTTACCTGTGTTGCTAGCCTATCCTCCTTCCTAGGTAGCCAAACCTCCTTTTCTGGCCATTTAGGGTCTCTGCTTTGGGGAATTCTTTAGATAGTGGTGCATGCTCTGGGGGTAGCCTGCCTCCTTCTTGCACCAGGAGCTCTGAAGAAATCTCCCGTGGGAAGACGGAATCCTCCCCCTGCACCCGCAGGCAACAAAAGACTGCATTACCGATCCTCTGAGTTCCCTCTCAGCATGACGAGCGTGGTCCCTGGAACTCAGCAACTCTGTCCAAGTGACTCCCACAGTCCAGTGACTCTTCAGTCCAGGTTTGGTGGAGGTAAGTCCTTGCCTCCCCACGCTAGACTGCATTGCTGGGTACCGCGTGATTTGCAGCTGCTCCGGCTCCTGTGCACTCTTCCAGGATTTCCTTCGTGCACAGCCAAGCCTGGGTCCCCGACACTCTAACCTGCAGTGCACAACCTTCTGAGTTGTCCTCCGGCGTCGTGGTACTCCCTTTTCTGACTTCGGGTGGACTCCGGTTCACTCTACTTCCAAGTGCCTGTTCTGGTACTTCTGCGGGTGCTGCTTGCTTCTGTGAGGGCTCCCTGACTTGCTGGGCACCCCCTCTGTCTCTGACATCCTGGTCCCTCCTGGGCCACAGCAGCATCCAAAAACCTTAATCACGACCCTTGCAGCTAGCAAGGCTTGTTTGCTGTCTTTCTGCCTGGGAACACCTCTGCAAGCTTCTTCACGACGTGGGACATCCATCCTCCATAGGGGAAGTTCCTAGTCCTTTTCGTTCTTGCAGAATCCACAGCTTCTACCATCCGGTGGCAGCTTCTTTGCACCCTCAGCTCGCATTTCCTGGGCATCTGCCCTCTCTCGACATTGTCGCGACTCTTGGACTTGGTCCCCTTGTTCCACAGGTACTCTCGTCCGGAAATCCACTTTGGTTGCATTGCTGGTGTTGGTCTTCCTTGCAGAATTCCCCTATCACGACTTCTGTGCTCTCTGGGAAATATAGGTGCACTTTACACCTACTTTTCAGGGTCTTGGGGTGGGCTATTTTTCTAACCCTCACTGTTTTCTTACAGCCCCAGCGACCCTCTACAAGTTCACATAGGTTTGGGGTCCATTCGTGGTTCGCATTCCACTTTTGGAGTATATGGTTTGTGTTGCCCCTATACCTATGTGCCCCTATTGCAATCTACTGTAATTCTACATTGCTTGCATTACTTCCTTTTGCTATTACTGCATATTTTTGGTATTGTGTACATATATCTTGTGTATATTTGGCATCCTCATACTGAGGGTACTCACTGAGATACTTTTAGCATATTGTCATAAAAATAAAGTACATTTATTTTTAGTATATCTGTGTGTTGTGTTTTCTTCTGATATTGTGCATATGACACCAGTGGTGTAGTAGGAGCTTTGCATGTCTCCTAGTTCAGCCTAAGCTGCTCTGCTATAGCTACCTTCTATCAGCCTAAGCTGCTAGAAACACCTCTTCTACACTAATAAGGGATAACTGGACCTGGTACAGAGTGTAAGTACCCCTTGGTACCCACGTCAAGCCAGGCCAGCCTCCTACATTGGTTGTGCAGCGGTGGGATAAGTACTTGCAACTACTTACCACTTTGTCATTGTGTACTTTTCATAAGAGAATAATATACAAAACAAGTTCAGTGTATGTACACCTAACCAAAAAGTTTTGCTTTTCTTCTCTTACACTATCTGCTAAGTGCTGAAAAGTACCTCTAAACTTTCTACAAGTTTCTAAAAAGTTGAAAAAGTTTTTTTTTCTGTTTCCTTAAAAAGTCCTGAAACTTTTTCTTTCTTTATCTGTCCCTAAACCTTTTCCTACCATGTCTATATATGTTGTTTTAGTGTATGTGACACTGGGACCCTGCCAGCCAGGGCCCCAGTGCTCATAAGGGTGCCCGGCATGTGTTCCCTGTGTGATGACTAACTGTCTCACTGAGGCTCTGCTAATCAGAACCTATGCTCTCTCTTCTTTCTAAATTGTCACTAACAGGCTAGTGACCAATTTCACCAATTCACATTGGCATACTGGAACACACTTATAATTCCCTAGTATATGGTACTGAGGTACCCGGGGTATTGGGGTTCCAGGAGATCCCTATGGGCTGCAGCATTTCTTTTGCCACCCATAGGGAGCTCTGACAATTCTTACACAGGCCTGCGTGAAATAACGTCCACGTTATTTCACAGCCAGTTACCACTGCAATTAAGTAACTTATAAGTCACCTATATGTCTAACCTTTACCTGGTAAAGGTTGGGTGCTAAGTTACTCAGTGTGTGGGCACCCTGGCACTAGCCAAGGTGCCCCCACATCGTTCAGGGCAAATTCCACGGACTTTGTGAGTGCGGGGACACCATTACACGTGTGCACTGTACATAGGTCACTACCTATGTACAGCATCACAATGGTAACTCCGAACATGGCCATGTAACATGTCTAAGATCATGGAATTGTCACCCCAATGCCATCCTGACATTGGGGAGACAATTCCATGATCCCCCGAGTCTCTAGCACAGACCCGGGTACTGCCAAACTACCTTTCCCGGGGTTTCACTGCAGCTGCTGCCAACCCCTCAGACAGGTTTCTGCCCTCCTGGGGTCCAGCCAGGCCTGGCCCAGGAAGGCAGAACAAAGGACTTCCTCAGAGAGAGGGTGTTACACCCCTCTCCCCTTGGAAAAAGGTGTCAGGGCTGGGGAGGAGTAGCCTCCCCCAGCCTCTGGAAATGCTTTGATGGGCACAGATGGTGCCCATCTCTTCATAAGCCAGTCTACACCGGTTCAGGGATCCCCCAGCCCTGCTCTGGCGCGAAACTGGACAAAGGAAAGGGGAGTGACCACTCCCCTGACCTGCACCTCCCAGGGGAGGTGCCCAGAGCTCCTCCAGTGTGCTCCAGACCTCTGCCATCTTGGAAACAGAGGTGCTGCTGGCACACTGGACTGCTCTGAGTGGCCAGTGCCAGCAGGTGATGTCAGAGACTCCTTCTGATAGGCTCTTACCTGTGTTGCTAGCCTATCCTTCTTCCTAGGTAGCCAAACCTCCTTTTCTGGCTACTTAGGGTCTCTGCTTTGGGGAATTCTTTAGATAACGAATGCAAGAGCACATCAGAGTTCCTCTGCATCTCTCTCTTCACCTTCTGCCAAAGGATTGACTGCTGACTGCTCAGGGCACCTGCAAAAACCGCAACAAAGTAGCAAAGACGACTACTGCAACCTTGTATCGCTGATCCTGCTGCTTTCTCGCCTGTTTCCTGGTGGTGCATGCTCTGGGGGTAGCCTGCCTCCTTCTTGCACCAGGAGCTCTGAAGAAATCTCCCGTGGGACGACAGAATCCTCCCCCTGCAACCGCAGGCAACAAAAGACTGCATCACCGGTCCTCTGGGTCCCCTCTCAGCACGACGAGCGCGGTCCCTGGAACTCAGCAACTCTGTCCAAGTGACTCCCACAGTCCACTGACTCTTCAGTCCAAGTTTGGTGGAGGTAAGTCCTTGCCTCCTCACGCTAGACTGCATTGCTGGGTACCGCGTGATTTGCAGCTGCTCCGGCTCCTGTGCACTCTTCCAGGATTTCCTTCATGCATAGCCAAGCCTGGGTCCCCGACACGCTAACCTGCAGTGCACAACCTTCTGAGTTGTCCTCTGGCGTCGTGGGACTCCCTTTTCTGACTTCTGTGGACTCTGGTTCACTCCTCTTCCAAGTGCCTGTTCCGGTACTTCTGCGGGTGCTGCCTGCTTCTGTGAGAGCTCCCTGACTTGCTGGGCGCCCCCTCTGTCTCCTCATCCAAGTGGCGACATCCTGGTCCCTCCTGGGCCACAGCAGCATCAAAAAACCCTAACCACGACCCTTGCAGCTAGCAAGGCTTGTTTGCTGTCTTTCTGCGTGGGAACACCTCTGCAAGCTTCTTCACGACGTGGGACATCCACCCTCCAAAGGGGAAGTTACTAGTCCTCTTCGTTCTTGCAGAATCCACAGCTTCTACCATCCGGTGGCAGCTTCTTTGCACCCTCCGCTGGCATTTCTTGGGCATCTGCCGTCTCTCGACATTGTCGCGACTCTTGGACTTGTGGTACTCCTGTCTGGAAATCCACTTTGGTTGCATTGCTGGTGTTGGTCTTCCTTGCAGAATTCCCGTATCACGACTTCTGTGCTCTCTGGGGAATATAGGTGCACTTTACACCTACTTTTCAGGGTCTTGGGGTGGGCTATTTTTCTAACCCTCACTGTTTTCTTACAGCCCCAGCGACCCTCTACTAGCTCACATAGGTTTGGGGTCCATTCGTGGTTTGCATTCCACTTTTGGAGTATATGGTTTGTGTTGCCCCTATACCTATGTGCCCCAATTGCAATCTATTGTAATTCTACATTGCTTGCATTACTTCCTTTTGCTATTATTGCATATTTTTGGTATTGTGTACATATATCTTGTGTATATTTGGCATCCTCATACTGAGGGTACTCACTGAGATACTTTTGGCATATTGTCATAAAAATAAAGTACCTTTATTTTTAGTATATCTGTGTATTGTGTTTTCTTATGATATTGTGCATATGACACCAGTGGTATAGTAGGAGCTTTGCATGTCTCCTAGTTCAACCTAAGCTGCTCTGCTATAGCTACCTTCTATCAGCCTAAGCTGCTAGAAACACCTCTTAAGGGATAACTGGACCTGGTACAGAGTGTAAGTACCTCTTGGTACCCACTTCAAGACAGGCCAGCCTCCTACATTTATCGACCAGAGCAGGGTGAGGGGTACAGGTAAAGGGAACATGCCTAGTATATATGTGAAGCGTGGGAGGGTGACCATCCTGACCGCCTGCATCCTGCTCCACATTGAAAGGCCCAATAGTGACCATTTAGCGAAGTCCTGTTTCATCCAGGATACGAGAGGGTCTAGGTTGTCCCTAACCATATGCTCCAGGCCCCGGTTGACGAGTGTTCCCAGGTATTTGAGGCGCGTCGGAGTCCATTTGAATGGGAGACCGTAGATTGCGACCCTCGTTGTTATTCGTGAGAGGGGTAGTGATTCGCTCTTGTCCCAGTTCACCCGATATCCAGATAGGGATGCAAAGTCCTCTATGATTGAGAGCAGCGATCATAAAGACCGTTCTAGATCAGACAGGGTGAGTAAAATGTCATTGGTGTAATGGTAGATTTTGGAGGAGCCGCCTGTTAGGGGGATGCCTTGTATCTGCTGGGAGTTTCGTATGGTAGCTGCCAGGGGTTCCATTGCTAGTAGGAATAGGAGTGGTGACAAGGGGCAGCCCTGTCTCGTGCCTCTTCCAATGGGGAACGGGTCCGATAGGAAGCCCCCGCAGTTAACCTGCGCCCTTGGGTGGTCATATAGTAAGCAAACTTTGGAGATAAATTGTTCTCCGAGACCAAAGTGTTTCATAGTAGCGAATAGGTAGGGCCTTCTCCGCGTCGAGGGACAGGGCCAGGGCTTCCTTTGGCATGTTGAGTGATTCATATAAGGTATAGCAGAGAGTGCGCATATGATTTCTAGAAGTGCGGCCTGGTGCGAATCCCACTTGAGTATTGTGAATCAAGGACGGTATCACTTTGCGTAAGCGTGCCACCAAGACGCTGGCCAGGAATTTGACATCTCCATTCAGGAGGGAGATAGGGCGGTAGCTGCCGCAGAATAGGGGGTCTCTACCTGGTTTGGGTAGGACAACGATCGTGGCCTAGTTGGACAGTGCACCAAAGGAGCCCTCTTGGCATGCCTCTGCGAGTGCCTCATGCACAGCAGTAACTGCCTCTTCCCCTGCCCATCTATAGAATTCAGCAGGGAAGCCGTCCTCACCTGGAGATTTGTGGTAGGGGAGGTTTTTAATGGCTTGTACTATTTCTTCCCTGCTTATGTCGCCTTCTAGGAGAGCTTGGCCCGCCTCCGACAGATGAGGCAGGTTGGCCGAGGTGAGAAAGGCCTCGGTTTGCGCATTAGTGGCCGCTATTTCAGGGGTATAAAGATGGCGGTAGAAGACTGCAAATTCATTTACGATGTCTTGTGGGTGGGTTAGTACTGATGCTGAGGGTGATGTTATAGCCGGGATGGCAAAGGCAGCTTCTCTCTGCAGGAGTTGTGCCGCTAGAAGTCGTCCCACTTTCTCACCTTGCTCATAGTGACGGACACGTAGTCTTTGCAGTGCATATTCCACTTGTGAAGTGTAAAGCTCGTTGTGTGCCATTCGGGCTTGTTCGAGAGTGCGGTGCAGTGCCAGGGACGGTTGGGCGGTATATTGTCTGGTGAGGCTCCAGATGTCATTTTCTAGGGTTTGTTGGTGAGTCTTCCCTTCCTTGTTAGCCAGTGCTGCGTCGCGCATCATGTTACCTCTCAGGGTTGCCTTCGCCGCCGCCCAGAGAACTCGTTTAGAGGCCACGGTACCAGTATTGTCGGCCATGTAGGTGGATATGTGGGTCCTCAGTTGTTCTTTCCCTTGGGGGGAACGGTATCTGTGCACCTCGAAGCGCCATGGTTTGCGACCAGGGGAGGCGAGGCCCGCTTGGATCTGGGGCAAGATGGAGTAGTGGTCTGAGAGTCTACTTTCAAGTATGTTAGTGTCTTCGAGTTGGGGAACTATAGTGTGCAACACTAAGAAATAGTCCAGGCGTGACAGGTGACAGGAATGTATATTCCTTGTCCTTTGGGTGCGTTAATCTCCAACTATCAGCCAAGCCTGCATCAGTTATTATGTCCGTTAGTAGTGCCCTGTCGTGGTTATTGCCCGTATCGATAGGGCCCGTTCTGTCTAAGGTGGCATCCCGGGCGAGGTTCCAGTCTCCTCCTATGATGTAGCGGGAGGTCCCTATTTCAGTCAGGAGGCGATTTAATTGTAGGAAAGAGGATAGTTGAGTACCGGTCGATGCGTAGACTGAGCCCACGCATAGTGAAGTGTCTCCCACCTTCAGTTTTGCAAATACGTATCTCCCCTCCAGATCGTTCCCTGTTTTGATGATTGTAACTGGTAGGGTTTTGCGTAGTAATATCGCTACTCCACATTTGCGGGGGGTACCTCCTCCGGGTCCCTGGTCTGCCGGAGAGCAACTAAAAGAAACCCTTCCTACCCAGTCCCGACGGAGCTTGTTTGTCTCCGTACTGTCCAAGTGGGTCTCCTGGATCAGGGCTATGTCCGCTCTTTTAGATTGGAGATAGGACAATACTTTTTTCCGTTTGATATAATTCGTCATGCCATGAACGTTCCAGGAGATGATTCGTAGTGGGTGTATCACGTGAAAGGCAGTTCTCGGCATACTGGATGATGAGATAGGATCTCGGCAATTCAGGGGGTTTTGTAAAGGCATGCCTCTATCGTTGGTGCAGGGAGGGTGTCTTGGCAGCGCGGTAGTTAGGGGGTAGGATTAGCTGGTGGACATCAGATGATCTTTTGAAAGGGGAGAGGAAGAGAGAAAAGGGAGGGTAGATAAGATTGAGAGAGGGAGGGAAGGGTAGGAGGTAGGAGAGAAGGTGAGGAGAAGAAGGGGGGAGGTGGTTAGTGTTAGGGTGTAGAATAGAAGGTGATGAGGAGAGATGCCGTCAGGGAGAGAGGAGGAAAGGGGGAGAGGGGATAGGGAAAGATAGGGATGGAAGAACTAGGTTGGATAAGCTAGGGGAACAATATCCCCAGGAGGAGATAGATCTGTAGACTGCGGGCCTTTTCCCTGTAGGAGCTCTCGGCGCCGACCGACGGGTCCCTGTCGGGGGCGGGGAGGGAGAAAAGAGGCGACCGCCGTCGCTGTTTGCTCAGAGGCTTTCTGCCTGACTCCAGAGGGAAGAGGAGTGGTATAGGTTTGTCACTGGAGGGGCTTGGGGGTAGTGGCAGTTAAAGGGTTGTTTGTTCTGTGTGTGGGGGGAAGGGGGGATGGGGTGATGCGTATTAGTGGTTGTTGATGGGGTGGGGTCTTGTTGTGTAGGTGATAGGGGTGATGGGGAGAGGGTGGTGGTCATGCGTAGGTATAGAGGAGAGGCAGATCTGTTGGTGAATGAAAGCTGATACCAGTTATATGTCTCTAGTGTTGGAGTGGGAAATCTCTGTGTCTAGTCGTCGTTGCTGTAGTGCCAAATCCTGTGTCATAGAGGCGGTGAGACTTTTTGAAGGGAGGGGAGTAGGAGTGGAGGAGGAAGGAGGGGGGGAAGAGGGGCAGGAAGGGCAGGTCGGTGGTTGATCAGGGGGCGGTTGTAAGGTTTACATACATATACATGTGCATGCATCTCATCCTTCATAGATATTATCTCTGTGGTTCAGTGTCACAATATTGCATGTATGACGCTGGGTTCAAAGGCATATTTGTGGTTAATGTGTTAACATGTTAACAGTAAACAGTGGGGATAGGCGAAATCTTATTTGTAATACAGGCAATATAAATTTGGCAATGGGCCAGAGGTAGTTTCTGTTGCATCATCATACTACTCTATGTTGAAAGGGTAGGGACAGATGGACAACACATTCGCCGCATCAGCATTGGGTATAGACCGTGAACCTGTCCCATGCGTGAACAATGGATACAAGCACGGTCTGGCCTGAATGCAGACGGTGTATGCACAGAGTTAAATTATATATATGTGCATACGTCTCATCCTGCATAGATAACATCTCTGTGGTTTGGTATCATGATATTAACTGTAGGACATGGGGTTCGAGGACATATCCGTGGCTCATGGGTAAACAGTGGGGGTAAACGAGTTCTTAATCTTAGTATAGCTAATATGAATTTGGCGATAGGTCAGAGATAACTTCTATTGCATTTGCATTAAAAGAGTAGGAACCAATGAAAAGTGAATTTGCAACATCGGCATGGAACACAAACTTATCCTATGCATAAACAGTGGATCTCAGCAGGGTCTGGCCTAGTAACAGGTGGTGTGTGCCCGGAATTGAGCTAGGGATGCATAAGCTCGGCAATGGGTCAGAGGTAGCGACTATTGCATTATCGGATCATAATGCCTGGCGTCAAAAGAGTAGGAACTAATAAACAACAAATTTGCAACATTGGCATGGGGCATAGGCCTGCCCTATGTGTAAACATTTGACACCGACTAAGGGAGTCATTACAACATTGGTGGTAAAAGCCGCTTACCGCCGTGCAGAAGACCGGCAACACACCGCTGTGGACGCAGAATTCCGCCACGGTCATTATGACCCAAAGCCCGAAATCCGCCAATATCTAGACACCCAAACAAGTCCGCCACACCAAAGGTCAGTCATAAACTGGCGATAAGAAATCCTCCACCGTCACGCCAACAGGAATATGCCCACACTATCACGACCCACGAATCCACGCAGCGGTCTTTCAACCACGGTATTCCATTCTTGGTACACACCGCAGCGCTCAAAATACACACACATCTACAAAACACTACCACATTGGACAATTCGAAATACACACAGCTGATACACATACACACACCACTCCCCCACACCCAATACAATATAAAACACACACCCACATCACCCACAAACCCTTACGCCCACAATTGCGACTGAAGGCCAGAGAGAGATACCACCATCTACAAACGGGCATCCACAGACACTCAACACCATCACCCACGGAGCATCCACGCACCTCACACCACACACCACTAATTATCACCCCACACATCACAACACACACCACCCCATACATCAACCACACCACCCCATGGCACGGCAAAGACACCCCAGGCTTTCTGAGGAGGAGCTCAGGGTCATGGTGGAGGAAATCATCCGGGTAGAGCTACAGCTATTCGGATCACAGGTGCAGCACACCTCCATAGCTAGGAAGATGGAGGTATGGCAAAGAATCGTGAATAGGGTCAATGCAGTGGGACAGCACCCAAGAAATAGGGATGACATCCGGAAGAGGTGGAACGACCTACGCGTAAGGTGCGTTCCGTGGTCTCAAGACACCACATCGCGGTACAGAGGACTGGCGGCGGATCCCCACCTCCTCCCCCACAACTAACAACATGGGAAAAGCAGGTCTTGGCTATACTGCATCCTGAGGGCCTCGCAGGAGTAGCTGGAGGAATGGACTCTGGTAAATCAAATCTTTACTATTACTTCCCCCACCCTACCTGCATGCCATCACATACCCCCACCCTCGCCCTCACCCCATCACTCCTACTCCTCACACATGTCCCATTATCACGAACCAGACATCCCAACACCAATCCCTGCATGAAACACCAAAGCATGGGCACCCATCATGAAAGCATGGCCACTGCACATACCCATACACCCCCCTAAACCATCCTCACACAAGATCCTACCCAGGAATGCAAGCACTGGAGTACACGGTCACCCACCCATTGCACACCATGGCACACACAGATGGAATAATCATGCTTTTACCCCCCTGCAGGAACCCTACCCAACGTCACCGGACAGGAGGGTCCACACATGTCCACTCCACCCACAGAAGAGGCCCACAGTGATGACAGCAGCTCTGTCCAACTGGATCTAGACGACCAGCCCGGCCCATCTGGGACCTCACACTGGCACCGGTCACTACAGAGCTTCCCCCCTCTGGAAACACCAGCACAGCACCCACCCAGCGGGCCCATACCTCTGTCCCCAGGACACATCAAGCAGCAGTGTGTCCACCACTACAGGGAACCCAGGCTAACCCACCACCCCAACAACACCAGGGACCTGGGGTCAGTGGCAGTGGGCACACGGTTCAGGGGACAGAGGCCCAGGAACACAGGGGAACTGGGAGGGCTGCTGTGCGACAGGGGGAGGACAGGCCCAGGGAATCCACTCTCCACGAGGCCCTCTCCAACATCATGGGAGCCTACCATCATTCCCAGGAGACGATGGCAACGATACTGGCCAAGTTTCGGGAGACCCAGCGGCTGTAGGAGGAACAGTATTTGGGGTTCAGGGAGGAACTCAAATCCATCAATTCCACCCTGGGCACCATTGTAGGGGTGCTGAAGGAACTTGTGAACACCAGGAGGGACACAGTGGCACAACAAGGAGCCCCTGACACTAGCCTGGATGATGAACTGTCCACCACCTCTGCCAGAGCTAGTGGACAGGAGGCACCGCCACAGGACCACCACACCAGCACCCCACCCCCTGCAGAGGGAGAACCACCCTGAAAATGGTCCCTGAGCTCCAGGACAAAGACAGAGAACGATGCCAAGACCCCCACCAAGAAATGAGACCACTCTGATTGTCATCCATTTGTCCCACCTTATCACGCTGTTCATCCTTAAACTGTCCCAGCTCCACTTCCTATGCCCCTTTGGACAATGCACCTGTGAGACTAATAGACTGGAATCTGCAATGGACATTCCTCCACCATCACCCCTCACCATTTTACAACCCCTCCAATATTGAGCACTTAAATAAACACCCTTAAAGCACAAAACAATCTGGAGTCTGTCTGTGATTTCAAAATAGTGTATTAGCAATTACAGTGCCAAAATGCTCTTTCAAATGTAATGTCAACATACCTATGTCACACAGCTCTAGTCCATGAGGAAACAAACCAGATGTCACACAGTGGGACCCACATCTGTGAAATCGTAAGGGAAGGTGACAACTCAGTGACCATACACTGGGTGAAAATGACAGACAGTAGAGAGGTAGTAGATTTAAATCAGATGTAGCAGGCAGGTTTGTCTTCTTACCTGTGTCTCACTGGAAGTATTGTAGGATAACCGTGTTCCTGTTGTCGATGTCCTCTTCTTCTGCTTCCTTGTCTTCACTGTCCACAGGCTCCACAGCTGCTACAACACCTCCATCTGGACCATCCTCCTGCAGAAAAGGTACCTGTTGTCGCAGAGCCGGGTTGTGAAGCATACAGCAGGCCACGATGATCTGGCACACCTTCTTAGGTGAGTAGAAAAGGGAACCACCTGTCATATGGAGGCACCGTTACCTGGGCCTCATTGTAGCGTTCCTCTGCCCTTGTCCTGGGATTCCTCACTGGGGTCAATAGCCATGACAGGTTGGGGTAACCAGAGCCACCTGCAAATGGCGAGGGTCAACTGTTAGACAAACACTAACTCATAGGGACATCCACAGACCCAGACAACTATTCCCACTGTATTTGGTCCAGGTGCTCACCTAATAGCCACACACTGTGCCTCTGTAGTTGCCCCATCACATAAGGGATGCTGCTATTCTGCAGGATGTAAGCGTCATGCACTGAGTCAGGGAATTTTGCATTAACATGGGAGATGTACTGGTCTGCCAAACACACCATCTGCACATTCATGGAATGGTAACTCTTCCGGTTTCTGTACACCTGTTCACTCCCACGGGGGGGTACCAAGGCCACATGTGTCCCATCAATTGCACCTATGATGTTGGGAATATGTCCCAGGGCATAAAATTCACCTTTCACTATAGGCAAATCCTCCACCTGAGGGAAAACTATGTAGCTCCCCATGTGTTTCAGCAGGGCAGACAGCACTCTGGACAACACGTTGGAAAACATAGGCTAGGACATTCCTGATGCTATGGCCAGTGTAGTTTGAAAAGACCCACTTGCTAGGAAATGGAGTACTGACAGCACCTGCTCTTGAGGGGGATTCCTGTGGGATGGCGGATAGCTGACATCAGGTCTGGCTCCAACCGGGCACACAGTTCCAGGATTGTGGCACGATCCAGAAACTCGTGGATGGGGTCCTCCCCCAGTACACGCTACTCTACGGTCCTCCAGACAAACAGGTAAGTACGCTGTAAGCATGCTGTATGAGCAATGCCTATGTGGAGTGGGGTGGATGAAAGACAGGGGGGGTGAGAATGAGGCGTGCAGGAAACGACGGTGAGTGCATGTACGTCATGGCAAGGGTAGGGATGCGGGCCAATGACTATGACAGTGCAGTTGGTAATAACTTCTCTTTTCCCCTGTACAATTCCTGTAGGTCAGCGCCCACCAGAAGAAGGACATCTGGCGTGCCATCGCCAAGGAAGTCCGGACTCTGGGGGTCTACCACAGACGGAGCACCCACTGCCGGAAAAGATGGGAGGACATTCGCCGTTGGAGCAAAAAGACGACTGAGGCCCAGCTGGGGATGGCCTCCCAACGTGGGAGGGGTGCCCATCGCACCATGACCCCCCTGATGTTCAGGATCCTGGCGGTGGCATATCCGGACTTGGATGGGCGCTTGAGGGCATCACAGCAGCCACAAGGGGGTGAGTACACTCTCATTCTGCTGATTCAGTGTGCATTTTAGGTGTCTGGGTGGGGGAGCTGGGCAGTGGGTTACCCTAGCCCAGGGCGAGTTTGCTAGTTAAGTTCCCTTCTTCAGGCAGGCCCTGTGGCACCCCACCCCACCTGTGTACAGTGCCAACTACGCCTAGTCTGGGAAGATCACCAGCAGCCACACTGCCCAGGAGAAGACCGCCAGCAGCCCCACTGCCCAGGAAGCGACCGCCAGCAGCCCTGCTGCCACAGAAAGGACCACCAGCAGCCCTGCTGCCACAGAAAGGACCGCCAGCAGCAGCCCCGCTGCCTCAGACAAGACCGCCACCAGCTGAACCGCTGCCCAGGACACCGCCGCCACTAGCCCAGCAGGCCAGTCAGCACCAATGATTCCGACGCTACTGAGTCCACCACAGGCAGGATGAAGCACTCTGGGCACAAGGCCCCCTCCAGAACCAGTGGAGAGAAACATCCACTACCTCTGTCCTTGGCAGGATGAAGCACTCTGGGCACAATGTCCCCTCCAGAACCAGTGGAGACTGTTATCCACTTGAGAGACTGTGGCTTTGCACTCCCCAGGATTGAACAGTGGGCAAACCACCCACTGTAGAGACTTGAGAGACTGTGGCTTTGCACTCCCCAGGATTGAACAGTGGGCAAACCACCCACTGTAGAGACTTGAGAGACTGCGGTTTTGCACTCCCCAGGATTGAACAGATGGGCAAACCACCCACTATAGAGACTTGAGGGACTGTGGCTTTGCACTCCCCAGGATTGAACAGTGGGCATGGAGCCCACTCGTGGATCTGGCATTGAGCACTCATCCGGCTGAGGTGCCCACCTTCCCTTCCCCCTGAGGTGCCTGTTTTATTTCTATCTGATGCCCCTGCAGTGTTCTCTCCATTTTGATCGGGTATTGAGTGTGGGCCTCACCCATGCCTTTTGGGCCCAGTAATCCACGGTCTATGATGGTGGAATCCCTTGGACTTGTGTTCTTGGTGTATATAATTGTATATAGTACTGATGTATGTATTTGTAAATATTTTTGATTTATGTAATTGAATATATCACAATTATTCAACTCATTTCCTTTTGTCCTTGCATTCTTCCAGGGGGCGTTGGGGGGGGGTGTAACTGTTATGTATCAGTATGTATTAGCGAGTGTGTTGTAGTGGGTGAGGGTGAGGGTGGGGGTGTTGCGTGTGTGTGTCACTGTTTTTTCCCTCCCCCCTCCCCTGTGTCGTAGGTGCAGTACTCACCATTGTCTTTGCTGCCGGCGTTCGCGCTCCTGGTAGAGGAGCAGGAAGATAAAGGCTGGCAGGATCTGGAACTCTGATTCCTCGTGGGTTGTGTAGAGGTGAGCGTTTTCCCTTCAAAGTCCTGTTTCCGCCGTGTTTTTGTTTGCGGTGAATCTGTCCTGGAAAAGGTGTTGGATTGGTGGGTTGTAATAGCGTGGGCGGTACATTGTCTTCCGCCTGTCTGTTGGTGGTTACTGCCGCAGTGTTTGTTTGTACCGCCGTGGCGGTCGGAGTGTTAAAGTGGCTGTCTATGTTGGCGGTTTCCGCCACAGTCGTAATTCCATTTTTTTTACTGCCGCTTTAACACCGACCACCAGGGATGTAATGACCGCCTAAGTCTAGTCTAGCTGCAGGTAATGTGTACACAAAAAGTTGGGCTAGAAGTAATTTGGATTGTGTCATTACATTGTGTAACCTTGTGTAGTAGGGGTTAAGGCACTTCAATTATTCAGCAATGACATTATCGGCGCCAAAGGAGAAAATATAAATACAGAAATGTAAAATCCGGGCAGATACTCGGTGAGTTGACGATGGCCGTACTCCGAGACTCTCGTTGTCTCATGTAATCCCGTATAGTCACTGTGGCAGTTCATTGTCTCAGGGGGGTATGGAAGTCAGTTTCAGGGGTGAACGGGATTTGTCCCTTTCTGAGAGCTGAGTGTGGAGCACAACCGCGTGTATGACCTGACCCCTGTTGTCGTATGCCTTAGTTAGTCTCTCCAGATCCCTGCCTCTAGGGCAGTTGTCGGGGTCATACCGTTCTGTGCCTCCTCTCTCTGGTCCTACGGGAGGGCTATAGCTATTGTCTCCCAGATTGTCCTGTGATCGGGTCAGAGTGGAGGAATCCTTGGGTTGATGTTGGAAGGAGTCCAAAAAAAGTCTCAGGGCCTCGGGTTGTAGAAGTCCTTGGATTCCCCGTTTTTGGTGATTCACATTCTCGCTGGGTCCAAGAGGCCATATTTCATCTCTAGCTGATGGAGTCGGGGTCTTAAAGCCAAGAAGGCCTTCCTGCATTTGTTGGTGTCTTTGGATTAGTCTGCCGTTATGCGGATTTCATATTTGTCATAGAGGGTCAATGGTCTATGAGGTCAGCTTGGGTAGGGCAGAGCTAAGGAAGGCCTGTACATCTGCTCCCTCTTCATTTTCCGGGATTCCGAAGAGGCGAATGTTATCTCTTCGGCTTCTATCTTCCAAGTCTGTTACTTTGCTACGGAGATAGAGAAAGTCCTGGTCTCTGCCCTGGATTGTGGCCATTTGGGTTTCTAGGGTCCCCATGCGGTGTTCCAGTCCCATCACCTGGGATTGGAAGCTTGCGATGTCTGATCGTATAGATTTGGTCTCCAGGGTCAGAGAGAATATAGAAGCGTCCATCCCCTCTATCCGACGGCTGACGGCAGTGATCTCCTGCAGTATCCTTTCCATGGTTGTGGACTGGTCCTTGTCAGTCATCATGGAAGGCTGGGCTGGAGTTAAGGCCATGTGAGGTCCCACTGGTGGGGAGGTAGGGCGTTTGTGTTGGAGCGCTTCTGAGAATAACATTGTTGTGCCGGTTTACCTGTAGATTTGTGTCCTGACTTGCCTCCGGGCAGCTCAGTGCCAGCCAGTGGGAGAGACCTTGTTGAATCTGGGGTCCTTTTCCCCTCTCTTTCGTCTTTCTCAGTGACTGATGAGGATGGTAATGCGTGGGTCAGTCTGCCAGTCTGTGCCCGACCTCTCCTGCTTGTGACGTTGGGTTGAGTTTGTCACTGTTTAGATGCTCGTTTTTCGTTTTTAGTGTTTTGGGGCAACAGAGGTTGTTAGGAAGAGCGCGGCTGATCGTGCCCCAGCTTCACCCTCCCCTGCGCTACATCCGGGACCATGTGTCCAATGGTATATTTATCTGGGGATCCTTTCCCTATATTTGATCCGGTCCGAGGGGCGGCCCGGGGTCCACTCTGGTTGAGCTATAGGACCACTGCTGAGTCCTTTAGGAGGGGTCCGGTGCCTGGTCGATAGGATATCTTTCCTATCCAGTGGGTCAGTCGGGGGTCATCACCAGCTCCCGGTCCTAAGCGCTTCGTTTCCTCTGTGGCGTGACTGTGATGCTGCCTCTGTTCAGTCTTGCAAGGCCACGAACAAAGAATGTTGGGGGCTGATCTATGCACTGTTGCTCCTAACACTGCCGGGGGCCAGCCGATAGGCGCTTTGTTCTGATTTCAGGAGGTCTCAGGTATGTTGGTTGGCTCACTTTGTAGTGGCAGGGGATTCTCTCCCAGCGCCAATGTTAGGGTCTTTGTGGTTATATTGTTGGGTTAGTAGCCGGGAAGGGTAGGTGATACTGGGCTATGTCGGCACCTCGTTTCCCAGTGTCCTCCGGAGAGAGCGGTCATTCTTCCCTCTCCAGTCACCGGACTTTATCCTCGGGGGGGGAAGGATGGATCGAAGGGAGAAGGACCCAGTGTCTTGGTGGGTGGCGCGGCACTGCTGGCCATATGATATGGCAATGGGGGTGCGCGAAGGATAGTCTCTGTTGCTGGCAAGCCAGTCCGCTCCAGCCTCAAGAGGCATGGTTCTGCCCCCAAACTAGGCCTTTTCTGTCCAGGTTTGTAGCGGTCCTTCGAGATGCTACCTCTGGGTCTCACTCATGGAGATCAGGACTCCGTGCGCGTTGGGAAGCCTCCGGGGATAGAGTGACCCCATTTGCCCTGGATGCGGGGTCCCCGTCGCCCCATCGGCGCCGCCACCGGGGTCTGTTCCCTTAGGCTGGGGAGGGAGGGGGTAGGGGGAAAGGAGGCACAACGTCCCTATGGTCAGCGCAGCGGTACTGACCCAAAGCGCTGGGATGCGCAGTACGTTGTTCGTTCCGACAGGCCGATCTGCTCCGGCCTCAGAAGACACGACTCCGCCCCCGGGTAGGGCCTTCCCTATTGAGGCATGTTGCGTTCTTCCCCACCGCCGTTTCCGAGGTTCCTCGATATGGGCCGGTTCTCCGTGTGTTGGGAAAGCCTCTGGAGGGATTATGATGTTATTTACGGTGGACACGCGGCCCCCACTGCCCCCTCAAATCCGGCGTGGTTCGGAGCTCCCGAGTTAGGTGGCCATCTTCTTTTGTGGCCCAGCCACGCCCCCCCAGCAAATGCACTTTAGCACTGGTTAGCAGCGGTAAACTGTGCAAAAGTCCTAAAACCAGCAAAAACAGTATCAGAAAAGTGGAGGGAGGCAGGCAAAAAGTTGGGGGATGACGCCCTAAGGATGTCAGGTCTAACACTGAACCAGCAAGGTGCACCTGTGCCCACCAACCATCAGAGCCCTGAATAGCCCAACTGAAGCACTGCACTCCTGCTGCAGCCTGACAGAGCTTGATGTGGAGCTGGCAACCATGCATCACAAAAAAAAGACTGCAGTACACCATGCACTTTAGTCTTGCCCACTGTTGGTGGACCTAACTGTTAGACCTGACATCCTTGGTGTGGTTTTCCCCAAAACTTTTTGCTGAATTAGTTTTAGTTGGCCTTAGACTCTGCACACTTTAACACTGCTAACCAGTGCTAAAGTGCTTGTGCTCTCTCCTCAAAACATAGTAAACTAGGCTTACAGTCAGTTGATGTATTTGAAATTCCCAAGTGAAGTAGTACAACATGTACCCTGGGCCTGTAAATTAAATGCTGCTAGTGGGCCTGCAGCACTTATTGTGCCATCCATATAAGTAGCCTTGTTAAAAATGTCTCAGGCCTGCCATTGTGGTCTGTGTGCAGTTTTGAACTGCAATTTTGGCTTGGCAAAATAACTCTCTTTCCTGGCCTCACCGTTCTTTTTTAATACGTATTAGTCAGCCTGAGGGTAGGTACTAAACAGCCCCTTAGGGCAATGTGTTTTTCACTACTGCAAGGCCTACCTCTCTCAAATGATAACAATGGGGTACCTTATTAAATTTTTGAAGTGATAACTATTGCTTGGGAACAGGTAGACTTGTCATATTTGGTGTCTAAGGAATTGTAATTTAGAATTCTATTTAGTGGTAAAGTCAGATTTTAAGTAACAATTCTGAAAATGTACATTTCAGAAAGTTGGCATTTTCTTGTCCTAACCATTTATAGTCTGCAACTTGTTTCCTGGTTTACATGACTAGGTGTAGTTGGCAGTTGACCTTTGTTTATTCATCCGAGTTACACAAAGGGGAGACCAGTTGCTGGCAAGATGTGCCATCCTGTTAGCCCCACTTACACTTTGAGAAGCTGCCTCAGCCCCCACACAAAGAACATATATGGGGGAAAACTCCAGAAGTTTCTCCCACTTCAAAGCTGGCACTGGGTATAAATACTGGAGCTTGAGACCCTCTCTTCAGTATACTCATGGACCTATGGCTATTACAGAAGAAGGAGTGCCCCATTGCCAGAGGACTGACATCCTGCTTGAGGCTTGCCGTGCTCTCTGAGAAGGAAAACTGCATCTGCTTCCTTCATTCCAGGCACAGTGACTCCAAGGGTCAGGTGGCTGCCTCCTGTTCTGAGCTAGAGGGACCCAACAAGCTCCAGAGGCCTCCCTGCAACTGCCCAGCTGACCTGCTGCATTGGCCCTGCCTGGACCTGCAACTGCACCTGCCTGAACCCTGCTGGCCTCTGCTGGAGTGAGTCCCTGATCCCCAAAAACTGTCTTCCCAGTCCTGAACCCTTGGCTGACATAAGCTGAGATACTCCTCTGAAGAAAAGGAGAACTCCTGGCGTTTTGGGCTCTTCATGACCACAACCGAGCCCGGTCACGCCGATATCTCACTGCTTGCTATGATAATCAACGTAACACTGCGGTGGACATGACTCTTTAAGCTACAGAGACTGCCAGAGACTACCAGAATACGATATCTGCACTGCATGAGACAGCATCAACAGTATGCCGTGACTGACAATTTTGAAGCTCCAGCAAAGACCGTCTGCACCGCTTGATAAGATATTCAGCTACAGTTATGACTGTCCATGATGCCCGGCCTGTTCTTTGCCTTCACAATACAGCGAAGACCATCCATGACTCTCTCCCTACCCCGAACTGACCACTTTGCTTGAGAAAGTAATTTATTCAGCAGAACTAACCCTGGTTCCTTTAGTTGACGTTTCTGTAGCTACAATTTTATTTACATGGTGGTGTAGCTAGCCCCACACACAACGCTCCATTCAAAAGAGAATCAGACTGATCATGTATGCATTGCTAAGACATTCAGGAGGTCTCTGCAGGATGTGAGAGTGACTAGAGGAGTGAATGTGAAATCAGACCATTACCTTGTTGTGGCCTGGCTAAAGGTAAAGCTGAAGAAAGCATGGATGGGACCGACAAACCAACTCCAAAGATATAACATCACCTTCCTCAAAGATGCACAGAAATGGAGTGAATTTCCAGTTACCCTCAGTAACAAGTTTCAAGACCTGTAAGAACAAGAGGACGACAAAGACCCCTTATAAAGTCAGTGGGAGAACAGCAAAGAAAAAGTGACATCAACCTGACAGGAGGTATTGGGTCCCAAGAAACCAGCAGAAATAATGGATCTCCACCAAGGCTCTTCACAAAATTCCAGAGAGAAAGGAAAAGAAAGCCGCAGTGAACATCAGCCCAAAAAGAGCAGAAAAAGCGAAAGCTCAAGGCGAATACACCAAATCCAACAAGGAAGCAAAAAGAAGCTTAAGAGCAAACAAGGGAAGATTCATCAGTGGTCTTGCCACAGAAACCCAGGAAGCAGCAAGCCATGGAAACTTGAATGAACTCTCTGACATAACAAGAAAACTCTCTGGCTGATACAACAAGCCAGAAAAACCTGTTAAATACAAAGCTGGGAAGACAATCATGAGTAACAAAGGCCAACAACGAAGATGGGGGGATCAGTTTGAAGATCTGCTGAACAAGCCCCTGCTATCAAAGTTCTAAGAAATGGGAAGGCAGCAGGATCTACCAACATTCCTGCAGAGGCACTGAAGGCAGACATTGAAAAATCAAAAGATATGCTCTACCCTGGAGTTGGAGGGATCTGAGAAGAGGAAAAGGTGCTATCAGACTGGTAGGGGGATATCATTAAGATCCTCAAGAAAGGTGACCTGATTAACTGGGTAAACTGCAGAGGGATAACTCTTCTAGTAACCCCAGGCAAAGTGTTCAACGGATTCATCCTGAACAAAATAAAGGAACAAGTTGACACTCAGTTGTGAGAACAGCATGCTGGCTTCTGCAAAGAAAGATCCTGCACAGACCATACTGCAACACTGCGCATCATCATTGAGTAGTCGATGGAATGGAACTCCCCCCTTCTATGTCAAAGTCATCAAATTTGAGAAGGCATTCAACAGAGTGGACAGAGACACCCATTAGAAGTTCCTCTGCCACTACAGTGTGCCAGATAAACTTGTAAGAATCATCAGGAACTCTGACAAGGGATTGACCTGCAAGATAGTCCATGAAAGACAACTCACAGTAGCCTTCCAAGTGAGGACCAGAGTCTGCAAGGGTTGTTTGCTCTTGCCTTTTCTCTCCCTACTGGCCATAGACTGGATCATGAAGACATCCACAGCAAGGAGAAAAAATGTGATCCAATAAATACCTTACTGCAGCTCAGTGTCCTGCACGTTGCAGTTGGCCTGGCCCTACTCTCCCATAACCATCTGCAGATGCAAGAGAAGACTGACAATGTGGTAGGCACATCAGCACCACCTTGTCTCAACATCCATAGGGGAAAAACTAAGATCCTGAAGTCTAACACGGCCAGTACAACTGCAGTCACTCTTGTCCGCAGTGCACTGGAAGAGGTTGAGGTCTTCAGCTACCTGGTTACTGTCATTGACAAGATGAGTGGCACAGACACCCATGTCAAGGAAATAATTGGCAAAGCAAGTGCTGTCTTTGTTCAGCTAAAGACGATCTGGATTTCCAAGGACCTAATGCTGCAAACCAAGATCAGGCTTTTTAACACCTATGTAAAATCAGTCTTTGTGCATGGAGCAGAAACTTCGAGGACAACAGTGACCACCACCAACAAAGTCCAAACCTTCATCAGCACATCTGAAAAAAATCCTCTAAATCTGCTGGCCAAACACCATCAGCAACAGTTGTAGGAGGCTAGCCTGGTGTGTAGTGGGTACCTATGGTACTTACACCTTATACCAGATCCAGTTATCCCTTATTAGTGAAATGTAGGCAGTGTCTAGAAGCCAGGCTCTCTAGAGGTAGCTACAGATGAGCAGCCAAGCCTTATCTAGGAGGCATGCAAAATTCATGCAATACCACTGTTGTCACACAGTACTCACGCACATGAAAGAAAATACTCAGTGTTACAAAAATAAAGGTACTTTATTTTGGTGACACAAATTCCAAAAATGCCATAGAGACTATACTCCCTTAGGAGGTAAGTTATACACAAATTATATTCACTAGTATGCAGAAATAGGCATAAAAACAGTTAGAAAACAGTGCAATTAGTGAAAATCAGAATAGTTATAAATGGGCCTACGAGGAACACAAACCATATACTAAGAAAGTGGAATGCGAATGTCAGTCTCCCACCTAGACAAGTGTAGTGTGTAGAGGGGAGCTGAGAGTACTAGAAAACCCTAAAGGTAAGTACTATAACCCACCCCAGTGACCAGGAAAGCAGGAGTAAATCACAGTAACTTTCTCAGGACACACACAGAAACAAGAAGAAAAATTATACAAAAACCAGAAGAGACTGCAAGACACCAACAGTGGATTCCTGGACCTGAAGACCTGTGGAAGAAGGGGACCAAGTTCAAGAAACACAGAAGAGTCCAGGAAGAACAGGAGCCCCTGCTAACCTGGATGAAGGTGCAAAAGGATAACCACCGGTGAAGAATAAAAGTCTGCACTGCACCCAAGAAGACGAAGTCGGGTTCCTGGAGAGTGCAAGTGATATTCCACGCTGGATGGAGGATTGCAGTCTGGTTTGCATCACTGGAGTCCACCAACAAGCCTTGGCACATGCAAAGCTTGCGGTTAGCGAAAAATGGCACTGCCTGGGACCAGGAAGGAGCACGTGGACTCTACCCAGCAGAGGACCCCTCTAACTCACTCTGGTCCCAGGCAGTGAGTCACAGGATGCACGACTGGGAAACAGTTGCAGTTGCTGGCAGGAGCCGGAGATACAATGTTGCAGAAGGCGTCTTGCTTCTTTGTTGCATCTTGTAGAGTTCCTGGAGGGTTCAGATGCAGTTTCTTCAGTGAGAAGTCAAAGTGGAGGATGCAGAGGATTCCTGCTGGACTCTTGCAATCCGAATCTGAGGAACCACCCAAAGGAGAGACCCTAAATAGCCCTGAAAGGTGGACTGGTCACCTAACAAGGTAAGCACTTATCATGGGAGGGCTGTGAGGTCACCTGCTGGCACTGGCCACTCAGATGCTCCCAGAGTTCCCTGCCAACCTTGTATCCAAGATGGCAAAACCCAGTGGCCCTCTGGAGGATCTCTGAGCACCACCACTGGGGTGGTGATGGACAGGGGAGTGGTCACTCCCCTTTCCTAAGTCCAGTTTTGCACCAGAGTGGGGCCTGGGGGACCATAAGCCAGTATAGTCTGGTTAATGCAAGGAGGGCATCAAATGTGTCCTTCAAAGCACTTCCAGTGGCTCGGGGAGGCTACTCCTCCCAAGCCTGTAACAGCTATTTTCAAAGGGAGATGGTGTAACACCCCTCTCCCAAAGGAAATCCTTTGTTCTGCTTTCCTGGGCTTGAGCTTTTCAAGCAAGAGGAGGGCAGAAACCTATCTGTGTGGTGGCAGCAGCTGTGGCTGCCTGGAAAACCTCAGAAGGCTGAAATGACAATATTGGGGATCCTCTAAGGAACCCCAAGAGTGCATGTAATCATACAACAAATGCTTGCAAAAGCTTTGGGGTATGATTCCAACCATGTTTGATATCTATGTCCAGTACATGCATAAAATGGTGTCCCCACACTCACGAAGTCCGGGAAAATGGTCCTGGAGGTACCTCTGCTAGTGCACGTGTGCTCTCACACACAGGTACTTTGCTCCCTGGCCTCAGGGCTGGAGGGCCTCAGGGTTGCTTGCACCTTTTTATGCAGGCTGCAATGGCAGTCCTTCAGAAGACTTTGCATGGGCTCCCTATAGGTGGTAAAATATATACTACAGCCCATAGGGATCCCCTGCAACCCCAATGCCCTTGGGTTCCTAGGAACCATATACTTGGGACTTATAAGGGGGCACCATTATGCCAATTGGGGATGGAATACTGTGTTAACAGTATCCAACAACCAAATTTAAGGGAGCAAGCATATCTACTAGGGTCCTGGTTAGCAGGATCCCAGTAGACGCAGTAAAGCACACTGACAAACAGGCCAAAAGTGGGGGTAACCAAGGTAGAAAGAGGCAACTTTCTCACAACAGTGATCTATGGCAGCCAGCTTTCCAACTCCCTGTTCATGAAGAAATCATGAAAAGACACTGGAGCTGCAAAGGTCAGATCCTTTGCAAGCCCGCACCAAACAACACCAGGCAAGCCCAGGCTTAGAACTCTTAAGGGAAAAGGAAAAGAGGAAGGCCAACAAACACCTGGCGTTGAGGCCTTGAGGCTAAATACAAGGAGATGGGTTATACCTGGTGTCTGACTGAAAGAAAAGCCCAGGACACAGATGGCTGGACAATACTGATTGATGTCCCATACCACAGGAAGGGTAGTAGGCATAAGTAATGATAGTATATATACTGCTCCCTGTATTCGGCTTGTGCTCCATCTCGGTCAGCCTGAACTTGTGATTTGACCCTGGTCTTGCATGACGAGATGACCATGAGTGGCACTTTGTGCTGTGAGGCACTATACTTACCTAAGTATCTCCAATTCTAGAATTCGATTTTTGACATTTTGGTGTCAAGTATATTATATTTCAAAATTAGTTTGGGATTATTCTTGTGTTGTTTTTTCATTTTAATACTGTTTGTGTTCTGCATGAATATTTTACACTTTGCCTCTATGCTAAGACTGACTACTTTTGTGCTAAGCTACCAGAGAGGTAACAGGCCTCAAAAAATCATAAAAGTGTTAGTAGACCTGCAGGTTGAGTAGCCTGAATAATTTACTCGACCTAACTGTAATGTACTTGACCCGGAAACGGGTCTCAAATTGTGGGATCCTAGGTAAATATTGTATTTTACAGTCACCTTTTTCTTTGTTCTCACATATGAGTGCACCTTCAAATATGTGAGTTCAGCATTACTGCTTTAAAAAAAATCATATTTTGTTACATACACTAAATGTTTGCTCCATGTATATTAAATCTAACCAACATATAGGGTACACACGATCCATGCATGACTTGCCTCTTAGTTTGCTAATAGCTTTGCCATCAGGGCAGGAGTGTTTCTCAGTTTATGTTAAAAAACTCACTTTTAATAAATATATTACTAAAGCATGATGTGGTAGCGCACTGTCATTTACAGACAGTAAATTTCAGAGAAATGACCAAAAACCTTCCCACTAACTTGCAGCTTTACTGATAATTCTATATAATGTATTAACAATAATCTGTGAAAATTCGGTTTCAGGACACATTTATCATTTGCACATCAAGTAAATATATTTTGAAATGTTTGTAAAGTTGACTTAGTTATATAAATGTTGTGTGTTAGTTAAAAACTGACACCAAAAGCCTTTAATTTCACCTAGGTCAGACAGTTCACCATACAAAATCCTGGTACTCTGCAGTCACAAGGAAAAGTATTTGCATTGCAAGAAGACAAACTGACTTTTGACCTCTGTCTCTGAAAACAGAGCAAATGTGACAAAGCGAGTGGTCGAGTAGGTTTTTAAAGCCCTGGGTAAGCACAGGTTAATTTAGTGACTTTTTGTGGCTCACCCTGAGAATTTTTGTGGGTGTTCCTTAAGAAGAGTTTAGCCCCCGGCCCCCAAATCAATAATTCAACTTTTCACATTGTGTTCAGTAGTGGGATTCTGTACTTGTGTTTGTGCAATGTCATTCAGTAACACTAAAATCCCATATAAATATTTTGATTCCAGATTCCACCTCTTTTTACATTCTCCTTGATTAGCCTTTTTTACTTTTTCCAAAGCCATCTCTATTCCACCTGGCTTTGTGCATCTGTTCTCTGCCTGCTGCAAGAATGGTGTTTGAGCTCAACAACCTAGAGAGTTACACTATAGCTGAGCTAAAAAAAATCAGCAGGGAGAAGGGGCTCCCAGCAAACAGGTGTTCCAATAAGCAGGAACTCCAGAAGGCCTTCAGGGCCAGTGGGAGGCCCTCTAGTTGCAGACTGCAGCACAATAGGAGGATGAGGAGGTGGAGGTTTGGGAGGAGCAGGTGAAAGGAATGGAAGGGGATGATGACAACCCCCTAATCATGGTTCCAGAGGAGAGAGGGGGGCCTGCAAGAGTGAGGTCCTCTGCCAGATCCCAAGCTAGCAGCAGCATCTCTACCCAAAATCTGTCCACAGAGGAGATGGAGGATGGAAAGGCAGAGCAGGAGTTCAGGCTGCAGCTGGCAAAGCTACAAATGGTGGTAGAGGAAAGAAAGGTTGAAGCAGAGACAGCCTTGGCAAAAGAGAAGGCAGAAGCTGACAGGGCCCTGAAGGAAGAAAATTCTGCTGGCTCACGAAATGAGTAACCAAGAGCTGGACCTCAAATCCAAGCAGGCCCCAGAGTCCAGCAGAAATTGTGGTCATGGTACCCTAGTGACAACCTCTGTTGTAGAAGATGATATAGATAAGTGGTTTGAGGCCTCTGATGTTGCACTATATAGGAGTCTGCCCTGGCTTGTAGAGGGTACCTATGCTACTTACACCATATACCAGGTCCAGTTATCTCTTATTAGTGAAATGTAGGCAGTGCCTAGAAGCCAGGCTCTCTAGGGGTAGCTGTAGCTGAGCATCCAAGGCTGTTCTAGGAGACATGCAAAGTTCATGCAATACCACTGTAGTCACACAGTACTCACACACATGAAAGAAAATACTCAGTGTTAAAAAAATAAAGGTACTTTATTTTGGTGACACAAATGCCAAAAATACCATAGGGACTCTACTCCCTTGGGAGGTAAGTAATGCACACATTATATACACTAATATGCAGAAATGGGCATAAAAACAGTTAGGAAACAGTGCAAATAGTGAAAATCACAATAGTTAGTAATGGGCCAATGAGGAACACAAACCATATACTAGGAAAGTGGAATGCGAATGTCGGTTTCCCACCTAGGCAAGGTTAGTGTTTAGAGGGGTGCTGGGAGTATTAGAAAACACCAAAGGTAAGTAAAAGAAATCACCCCAGAGCCCAGAAAAGCAGGAGTGAATCAGAGTAACTTTCCTAAAACACACAAGAACACGAGATATAAGGTAATGCAAGAACCAGAAGAGACTGCAAGACACCAACAGTGGATTCCTGGACCTGAAGACCTGTGGAAGAAGGGGACAAAGCCCAAGAAGCACAGAAGAGTCCAGGGAGAACGGGAGCCCCTGCTAACCCAGACGGAGGTGCAAAAGAAGAACCACCGGTGAAGAACAACAGTCAATACTGCACCCAAGAAGACGGATGAGTGTTCCTGATTGGTGCAGATGATGTCCCACGCCGGATGGAAGAGTGCAGTCTGGTTTGTGTTGCTGTAGTAACCCAGTGTTTCACCCATAACTGCCATACTGGTCTACCCTTATAAGTCCCTAGTATATGGCACCTAGGTACCCAGGGCATTGGGATTCCAGAGGATCCCTATGGGCTGCAGCAAAAGGCTTTTACAGGAATGCCATTGCAGCCTGTGTGAAATGGTGCATGCAGCCTTTCACTGCCATTTACACTGCACCAGGTCACTTATAATTCACCCTTACTGCAGGCCTTTCAGCCCTGAAGGCAGGGTGCAGAGTACCTGTGGATGAGGGCACCCCTGCACTAGCCAAGGTGCCCCCACGACCTTCAGGACCATTTTCCCGGACTTCATGACTGCGGGGATGCCATTTTACATGTGCACTGGACATAGGTCACTACCTATGTCCAGCTTCACAATGGTAACTCCGAATATGGCCGTGTTTGGTATCAAACATGTTGGAATCATACCCCAAGGCTTTTGCAAGCATTGGTTGTATGATTTCATGCTCTCTAGGGGCTCCTTAGAGGACCCCCAGTACTGCCATTACAGCCTTGTGAGGTTTTCCAGGCAGCCCCAGCTGCTGCCACCTCACAGACATGTTTCTGCCCTCCTGTTGCTCAAGCAGCTCGAACCCAGGAAGGCAGAACAAAGAATTTCCTTTGGGAGAGGGGTGTTACACTGATGGTGGCCTCCTTGCATAATCCAGTCTACACTGTGTGAGAAAGTAGCCTATTTCTAGCAAGGATACCCCCATTTTCGGCCTGTTTGTGAGTGTTTCTCAGTGTGTTTTTACTGTCTCACTGGGATCCTGCTAGTCAGGACCCCAGAGCTCATAGTCTGTGACCTATGTGTGTTGTCAGTATGCTTAACTGTGTCACTGATGTTCTGCTAACCAGAACTCCAGTGCTTCTCCTCTCTCTACTTACCAAATCTGTCACTATAGTTTACTGAATCCATATTCCAAATCTAATTGGCACACTGGGCCCCCCTTGTAAGTCCCTAGTATATGATACCTAGGTACCCAGGGCATTGGGGTTCCAGGAGATCCTTATGGGCTGCAGTATTTCTTTTGCCACCCATAAGGAGCTCAGACAAACATTTCTTCATGACTGCCACTGCAGCCTGAGTGAAATAGTGCACACAGTACTTCACAGCCATTTTCACTGCACTTAAGTAACTTATACGTCACCTATATGTCGAACCTTCATTTACTGAAGGCTAGGTGCAATGTTACTGTGTTTGAGGACACACTTGCACTAGGAAAGGTGCCCCCACATTGTCCAGGGCCAATTCCCCGGACTTCGTGAGTGCGGGGATACCATTACATGTGTGCACTACATATGTGTCAATACATATATGTAGCTTCACAATGATAACTCCGAATATGGCCATGTGAGGTGTCTAAGATCATGGAATTGTCCCCCCGTGGCAAATCAGGTATTGGGGTGCCAATCCCATGCATCCCCGGGGCTCCAGCATGGACCCCGGGTACTGCCAAACTAGCTCTCTGGGGTTTTCACTGCACTACCGCTGCTGCCAACCCACAGACAGGCTTCTGCCCTCCTGGGGTCTGGGCAGCCCAGTCCCAGGAAGGCAGAACAAAGGATTTCCTCTGATAGAGGGTGTTACACCCTCTCCCTTTGGAAATAGGTGTTACAGGCTTGGGAGCAGTAGCCTCCCAGAGCCTCTGGAAATGCTTTGAAGGGCACAGATGTGCCCTCCTTGCAAAAACTAGCCTTCACCAGTTCAGGGACCCCCAGTCCCTGTTCTGGCGCAAAACTGGACAAAGGAAAGGGGAGTGACCATTCCCCTGTCCTTCACCACCCCGGGGGTGGTGCCCAGAGCTCCTCCAGTGTGCCCCTGGCATTAGCCATCTTGGATTCCAAGGTGTGGAGACACTCTGGAGACCTCTGAGTGGCTAGTGCCAGCAGGTGGTGTCAGAGACCTATCCTGATCGGTGCATACCTGGGTAGGTAGCCAATCCCCCTCTCAGGGCTATTTAGGGTCTCTCCTCTGGGTGTTTCCTCAGATTCAGCTTGAAAGACTCCTCCAGGAATCCTCTGCATCCTCTGCTTCAGCTTCTGACCATCGGCTCAACCGCAGACTGCTCCAGGAACCGCTGTAACTGCAACAAAGTATCCAGGATGACTCCTGTGACCTGCAACTTCAGCTCCAGCCAGCATTTGCAACAGGTCCAAGGTGTGCATGCTCTGAGAACTGCCTGTCTTCATCCTTCACCAGAAGAACCAAAGGAATCTCCCGTGGAGTGATGGAGTCACTTCCCTGCTTCTGCAGGCACCTTTCTGCGATGACAACCGGTACCCTGGGACTACTCTCCTGATGACGAGCATGCTCCCTGGAACACAGGTGGAGGACTGATGTGACCCAGACTGCCCTAAGGTCCAGCTATCCTAATTTGGTGGAGGTATGAGCTTGCCTCCCCATGCTGCAACAGTATCCCTGTGTACCTTGTAGGAAGGTAGCCTCTTTCTAGCCTTGTTACCCCCACTTTTGGCCTCTTTGTGAGTATATGTCAGGGTGTTTTTACTGTCTCACTGGGATCCTGCTAGCCAGGGCCCAGTGCTCATAGTGAAAACCCTATGTTGTTAGTGTGCTTGATATGTGTCATTAGGATCCTGCTTGCCAGGACCCTAGTGCTTATAAGTTTGTAGCCTATATGTGTTCCCTGTGTGGTGCCTAACTGTATCACTGAGGCTCTGCTATCCAGAACCTCAGGGTTTATGTTCTCTCTTCTTTTAAAATTGTCACTGCAGGATAGTGACTAATTTTACCAATTCTCATTGGCACACTGAAACACCCTTATAATTCCCTTGTATGTGGTACCTAGGTACCCAGGGTATTGGGTTACCAGGAGATCCTTATGGGCTGCAGCATTTCTTTTGTCACCCATAGGGAGCTCAGACAATTCTTACACAGGACTGCCACTGCAGCCTGAGTGAAATAACATCCACGTTAATTCACAGCCATTTTTCACTGCACATAAGTAACTTATAAGTCACCTATATGTCTAACCCTTACTTGGTGAAGGTTAGGTGCCAAGTTACTTAGGGGGTTATTCTAACTTTGGAGGAGGTGTTAATCCGTCCCAAAAGTGACGGAAAAGTGACGGATTTACCACCAGCCGTATTACGAGTCCATTATATCCTATGGAACTCGTAATACGGCTGGTGGTATATCCGTCACTTTACCGTCACTTTTGGGACGGATTAACACTCCTCCAAAGTTAGAATAACCCCCTTAGTGTGTGGGAACCCTGGCACTAGCCAAGGTGCCCCCACATTGTTCAGGGCAAATTCCCCGGACTTTGTGAGTGCGGGGACACCATTACACGCGTGCACTACATATAGGTCACTACCTATATGTAGCGCCACAATGGTAACTCCGAATATGGCCATGTAACATGTCTAGGATCATGGAATTGTCACCCCAATACCATTCTGGTATTGGGGGAACAATTCCATGCATCCCCGGGTCTCTAGCACAGAGACCGGGTACTGTCAAACTGCCTTTCCGGGGTTTCCACTGCACTTACTGCTGCTGCCAACCCCTCAGGCAGGTTTCTGCCCCCCTGGGGCCTGGGCAGCCCAGTCCCAGGAATGCAGAACAAAGGATTTCCTCTGGAAGGGTGTTACACCCTCTCCCTTTGGAAATAGGTGTGAAGGGCTGGGGAGGAGTAGCCTCCCCCAGCCTCTGGAAATGCTTTGATGGACACAGATGGTGCCCATCTCTGCATAAGCCAGTCTACACCGGTTCAGGGATCCCCCAGCCCTGATCTGCGTGAAACTGGACAAAGGAAAGGGGAATGACCACTCCCCTGACCTGCACCTCCCAGGGGAGGTGCCCAGAGCTCCTCCAGTGTGTCCCAGACCTCTGCCATCTTGGATTCAGAGGTGTTGGGGCACAGTGGACAGCTCTGAGTGGTCAGTGCCAGCAGGTGATGTCAGAGACCCCTCCTCATAGGTGCTTACCTCTTTTAGTAGCCAAGCCTCCTTTTGTAGTAGCCAAACCTCTTTTTTTGGCTATTTAGGGTCTCTCCTCTGGGCTATTCCTGAGATAACGAATGCAAGAGCTCACCAGAGTTCCTCTGCACTTCCCTCTTCGACTTCTGCCAAGGATCCACCGCTGACTGCTCCAGGACGCCTGCAAAACCGCAACAAAGTAGCAAGAAGACTACCAGCAACATTGTAGCGCCTCATCCTGCCAGCTTTCTCGACTGTTTCCAGGTGGTGCATGCTCTGAGGGCTGTCTGCCTTCACACTGCACTGGAAGCCAAGAAGAAATCTCCAGTGGGTCGACGGAATCTTCCCCCTGCCAACGCAGGCACCAAACTTCGGCATCACTGGTCCTCTGGGTCCCCTCTCATCCTGACAAGCGTGGTCCCTGGAACACAGGAGCTGGGTCCAAGTGTCTCCCACAGTCCAGAGGCCCTTCTGTCCAAATTTGGTGGAGGTAAGTCCTTGCCCCCCCCACGCCAGACAGCAAACCTGCGTACTGCATGATTTGCAGCTGCTCTGGCTTCTGTGCACTTTTCCAGGACTTCCTTTGTGCACAGCCTAGCCTGGGTCCCCAGCACTCCGTCCTCCATTGCCCAATTCGCTGAGTTGGACTCCGACGTCGTGGGACCCTCCTTTGTGACTCTGAGTTGACTGCTGTCCTCAGATCTTCTAAGTGATTGTTCTGGTACTTCTGCGGGTGCTGTCTGCTTCTGTGGGGGCTCTCTGAGTTGCTGAGTGCCCCTCTGTCTCCTCCTCCAAGGGGCGACATCCTGGTCCTTCCTGGTCCCCAGCAGCACCCAAAATCCTCAACCGTGACTCTTGTAGCTAGCAAGGCTTGTTTGCGGTATTTCTGCCTGGAAACACTTCTGCAACCTCCAGCATGCTGCGGGACATATTCCTTCCTAAGGAGAAGTTTCTAGCCCTTTTCGTTGTTGCAGAATATTTGTTCTTTTTCCACCAGGAGGCAGCCCTTTTGCACCTTCATCCGGGGTTTAGTGGGCTTCTGCTCCCCCCAGACACTTTCGTGACTTTGGACTTGGTACCCTTCCTTTACAGGTCCTCAGGTCCAGGAATCCATCTTCAGTGTTTTGCTGGTGCTTGTGGTTCTTGCAGAATCCCCTATCACGACTATTCTGTCTTTCTGGGGTAGTAGGTTAACTTTAGTCCCACTTTTCAGGGTCTTGGGGTGGGGTATTTTGGACACCCTTACTGTTTTCTTACAGTCCCAGTGATCCTCTACAACTTCCCATAGGTCTGGGGTCCAATCGTGATTTACATTCCACTTTTGGAGTATATCGTTTGTGTTGCCCCTAGGCCTACGTCTACCTATTGCATCCTATTGTGATTCTACATTGTCTGCACTACTTTTCTTACTGTTACTTACCTGTTTTGGGTTTGTGTACATATAATTTGTGTATATTACTTACCTCCTAAGCGAGGGTATCCTCTGAGATACTTTTGGCATATTGTCACTAAAATAAAGTACCTTAATTTTTAGTAACTCTGAGTATTGTGTTTTCTTATGATATAGTGCTATTTGATATAAGTGGTATAGTAGGAGCTTTGCATGTCTCCTGGTTCAGCCTAAGCTGATTTGCAATAGCTACCTCTAACAGCCTAAGCTGCTAGAAACACCTCTATTCTACTAATAAGGGATAACTGGACCTGGCACAAGGTGTAAGTACCACAAGGAACCCACTATAAGCCAGGCCAACCTCCTAAATTGGTGGTGCAGCAGCGGGATAAGTACTTGTAACTGCTTTACCACTTTGTCATTTGGTGCTTTTCATAAGAAAATCGTATACCAAATAGTTCAGTATATGTACATATAACCAAAACAGTTTACTTTTCTGCTCTAAAACATTTTACTAAGTTTCTGAAAAGTTCTGAAAACTTTAAAAAGTTTTCTAAAAAGTTTGAAAACGTTTTTTCTCTGTACTTTCAAAAGTTCTAAAACCTTTTCTCTCTCTGTCTTAAACCTTTTTCTATCATGTCTTCAGTAGAGGCTACTTCAAAAGTTTTTCAGGCAACTTATGAAAGTTTAAACTACAAGAGTTTGAGGGGTCTCTGCCTGGATAGAGGTTTAAACATAGGTAAGAATCCAACAAAAGAGTTTCTCTTTAACCTGCTTTTACAGGATGGCCAGAATCAGTCTGGCGCATCACAGGAGAAGGCAGAAAAAGGGGAGGCTTCCCAGTCAGACTCAGAGGAGTTCCCTGAAGATGCTGGGGAGGGTTCTTACAAAGTCCTGCCCCCTAGCAGGCCACCTAGTGACACTGGTAGTGGGAGAGGGTCACACATTAGTAGGGCATCTTTCACTTCTAAAGGCCAGGTTACTAGGATCCAGCCAGTGAGGGACAGGTCTCTCTCTGCCAATTCCGAAATATCCTCTGTGTCCAAACATTCCCAAGCCTCCCACACTGAGGATAACTTAATGGAAAGGGAACTCAGAAAGCTGAGGTTGGAAGAGACCAGACTGAAGCTTAAACAGCAGCAGCTGGCCTTAGACAGGAAATCCCTAGACATAGAGAGGGAAAGACAGAGATTGGGGTTAGTTCCCCATGGTGGCAGCAGCAGTGTTTCAGATAGTAATCCTGTTAGAGAGCAAGATTCCAGAAACCTGCATAAGATAGTCCCCCCTTACAAGGAGGGGGATTACATTAATACGTGGTTTGCTGCACTTGAGAGGGCCTGTATGGTACAGTTGGTCCCTCAAAGGCAGTGGGATGCTATCTTGTGGCTATCTTTCACTGGAAAGGGATAGGCTCCTTACTGTCAGAGAAAGTGATGCCAATAATTACAAAGTTTTGAAGGATGCACTCTTGGATGGATTTGGCTTAACCACTGAACAATACAGGATTAAGTTCAGAGACACCAGAAAAGAGTCCTCTCAAGACTGGACAGATTTTGTTGAATGTTCAGTGAAGGCCTTGGAGGGTTGGTTGCATGGCGGTAAAGTATCTGACTATGAAAGCCTGTATAATCTGATTTTGAGAGAATATATTCTTAACAATTGTGTGTCTGATTTGTTGCACCAGTATTTGGTAGACTTGTATCTGACCTCTCCCCAAGAATTGGGAAAGAAGGCAAACAAATGGGTCAGAACAAGAGTGAACAGAAAAGTTCATACAGGAGGTAACAAGGATGGCAAGAAGAAAGATGGTGGGAAATCTCAGGATAAACATGGGGATAAGGGTAAAACAAAAGATACTTCTTCAAATCCTAAACACTCTTTATGGGGTGTGGATAAATCAACTTCTTCCTCTTCTTCACAACCCACACACATTAAAAAGCCTTGGTGCTTTGTGTGTAAAAATAAAGGCCATAGGCCAGGGGATAAGTCCTGCCCAGGTAAACCTCCTGAGCCTACCACTACTAATACATCAAACTCTAGTGCCCCTGGCAGTAGTGGTAATAGTGGTGGGACTGCTGGCAACAGTCAAGATAAGGGTGTAGTTGGGTTTACTTTTGGGTCCATCATAGAAACTGGGGTAGACAGTCCCAAGACAGTTTCTGTTACACCTGGTGGCATTGGCCTTGCCACACTGGCTGCTTGTCCCCTTACAATGGATAAGTACAGGCAGACAGTTTCAATAAATGGGGTTGAGGCTCAGGCCTACAGGGACACAGGTGCCAGTATCACTTTGGTGACTGAAAACCTAGTGTCCCCTGCACAACACATAATTGGACAGTACAAGATTATTGATGTCCATATCTCCACTAAGTTCCTTCCCTTAGCTATAATTCAGTTTAGTTGGGGTGGAGTTACTGGCCCTAAGCAGGTGGTAGTATCACCAAGCTTACCTGTAGACTGTCTCTTAGGTAATGACCTAGAGGCCTCAGGTTGGGGCGAGGTAGAGTTTAATACCCATGCAGCCATGCTGGGTATCCCTGAGGAATTGCTTCCTCTCATTTTAGCTGAAATGAAAAAGCAAAGGAGAGAGAAAGGCCTGAAAACTAAGGATCCTTCTCTAACAACAGGTGCAAAGGGCATCAAAGTATCCCCTACCCACCCTACCATTCAGTATAACATTCCTGTGGTGGGAGAAACCTCTCCTGGGGTAGCACTTGTACCAAGGGAAACAGTTGGCACAGCTGTACTCCCTGAGGTAGAAGTACCTCTCTGTGGGATAACTAATATTGGTGAGGAAAAGTGCACCATTTGCGTTGACATGGAGCATCCCTCCAACCCTCCCAGAGAAACTTTAGTGCAGCAACCCTGCACTGCCTCACAACACTTAGGACAGCAGCCCTGCCCTAGTGTGGAGCTTATAGGACAGCATCCCTGCCCTGCTCCAACTCAAGAGAAACAGCAAACCTGTTCTCTTTTACAGCGATATGGACAAAGATTTTGCCCAGCTATGGCTTTACTGAGACAGCATCCCTGTCTGGCATTCTCATCTGCTCTAAACTTCAACATACTAATAGGAACTCTGAGAATATGACTTCACATTGTTAGCTAGCTACAAAACCTCAAACAGGGTGGTTTACACCCCCACAGGGAAATAACCATACAGTGGATGATAAAGGGAGTAACCAATCTATTGCAGAGCTACTCTCTACTTATCACCACTTAGACAATAAAGACTCAACTGGCCAAGGTTAGCCTTATTGTCCTTCGTTTGGGGGGGGGGGTTGTGTAGGAAGGTAGCCTCTTTTTAGCCTTGTTACCACCACTTTTGGCCTGTTTGTGAGTATATGTCAGGGTGTTTTTACTGTCTCACTGGGATCCTGCTAGCCAGGGCCCAGTGCTCATAGTGAAAACCCTATATTGTCAGTATGTTTGATATGTGTCACTGGGATCCTGCTAGCCAGGACCCCAGTGCTCATACGTTTGTGGCCTATATGTGTCCCTGTGTGGTGCCTAACTGTATCACTGAGGCTCTGCTATCCAGAACCTCAGTGTTTATGTTCTCTCTTCTTTTAAAATTGTCACTGCAAGATAGTGACTAATTTTACCAATTCTCATTGGCACACTGAAACACACTTATAATTCCCTTGTATGTGGTACCTAGGTACCCAGGGTATTGGGTTACCTGGAGATCCCTATGGGCTGCAGCATTTCTTTTGTCACCCATAGGGAGCTCAGACAATTCTTACACAGGACTGCCACTGCAGCCTGAGTGAAATAACATCCACGTTAATTCACAGCCATTTTTCACTGCACATAAGTAACTTATAAGTCACCTATATGTCTAACACTCACTTGGTGAAGGTTATGTGCCAAGTTACTTAGTGTGGGGGCACCCTGGCACTAGCCAGGGTGCCCCCACATTGTTCATGGCAATTTCACCAGACTTTGTGAGTTCGGGGACACCATTACACACGTGAACTACATATAGGTCAATACCTATGTGTAGCTTCACAATGGTAACTCCGAACATGGCCATGTAACATGTCTTAGATCATGGAATTGTCCCCCCAAGCCAAATCTGGTATTGGGGTGCCAATCCCAGGCATCACCGGGGTTCCAGCATGGATCCCGGGTACTGCCAAACTAGCTCTCTGGGGTTTTCTCTGCAGCTACCGCTGCTGCCAACCCGTAGACAGGTTTCTGCCCTCCTGGGGTCTGGGCAGCCCAGTCCCAGGAAGGCAGAACAAAGGATTTCCTCTGAGAGAGGGTGTTATACCTCTCCCTTTGGAAATAGGTGTTAAGGGCTGGGGAGGAGTAGCCTCCCCAGCCTCTGGAAATGCTTTGAAGGGCACAGATGGTTCCCTCCTTGCATAAGCCACCGGTTCAGGGAGCTCCCAGCCCCTGCTCTGGCGCGAAACTGAACAAAGGAAAGGGGAGTGAGCACTCCCCTGTCCATCACCACCCCAGAGGTGGTGCCCAGAGCTCCTCCAGTGTGTCCCAGACCTCTGCCATCTTGAATGCAGAGGTGTGAGGGCACAATGGAGACCTCTGAGCGTCCAGTGCCAGCAGGTGATGTCAGAGACCCCTCCAGATAGGCTCTTACCTGGTTAGGTAGCCAATCCTCCTCTGAGGGCTATTTAGGGTCTCTCCTGTGGGTTTCTCTTCAGATAACGAATGCAAGAGCTCACCAGAGTTCCTCTGCACTTCTCTCTTCAACTTCTGCCAAGGATCAACTGCTGACTGCTCCAGGACGCCTGCAAAACCACAACAAAGTAGCAAGATGACTACCAGCAACATTGTAGCACCTAATCCTGCTGGCTTTCTCTACTGTTTCCTGGTGGTGCATGGTCTGCGGGCTGTCTGCCTTCACCCTGCACTGGAAGCCAAGAAGAAATCTCCTGTGGGTCAACGGAATCTTCCCGCTGCTAATGCAGACACCAAACTTCTGCATCACCGGTCCTCTGGGCCCCTCTCATCTTGGCGAGCGTGGAGTTGGATCTAAGTGACCCTGACAGTCCAGTGGTCCTTCTGTGCAAATTTGGTGGAGGTAAATCCTTGCCTCCCCACGCCACACAGTAAACCTGTGTACTGCATGATCTGCAGCTGCTAGGACTTCTGTGCACTTTTGCAAGACTTCCTTCGTGCACAGCACAGCCCAGGTCCCCAGCACTCCCTCCTGCATTGCCCAACTCACTGAGTTGACCTCCGGCTGCGTGGGACCCTCTTTTGTTGTGTTGAGACGACCGCCGTGCTCAGATTTCTTGAACACCTGTTCAAGTGCTTCTGCGGGTGCTGCCTGCTTCTGCATGGGCTCTCTGTATTGCTGAGCGCCCCCTCTGTCTCCTCCTCCAAGGGGCGACCTCTTGGTCCTTCCTGGGCCCTGGCAGCACCCATAATCTTCAAACATGACTCTTGCAGCTAGCAAGGCTTGCTTGCGGTATTTCTGCGTGGAAAAAATTCTGCGTCCTCCAGCACGCCGTGGGACATCCTCTGACCAAAGGAGAAGTTCCTGGCACCTTCTGTTGTTGCAGAATCTTTGGCTTCTTCCACCCGGAGGGAGCCCTTTTGCACCTTCATACGGGGTTTAGTGGGCTCCTGCCCCCCCTGGACACTTGCGTGACTCTTGGACTTGGTTCCCTTCCTTTGCAGGTCCTCAGGTCCAGGAATCCATCTTCAGTGCTATGCAGTCAGTTGTTGCAGTTGCAGAATCCCCTATCTCGACTTTACTGTCTTTCTGGGGCAGTAGGGTAACTTTACTCCTACTTTTCAGGGTCTTGGGGTGGAGTATCTTGGACACCCTTAGTGTTTTCTTACACTCCCAGCGACTCTCTACACACTACACTAGGCCTGCGGTCCATTCGTGGGTCGCATTCCACTTTTGGAGTATATGGTTTGTGTTGCCCCCGCGCCTATTGTCTCCTACTGCATTCTATTGTGTTCTACAGTGTTTGCATTACTTTTCTAAGTGTTTTACTTACCTGATTCTGGTTTGTGTGTATATTTTGTGTATTTTACTTACCTCCTAAGGGAGTATATCCTTTGAGATACTTTTGGCATACTGTCACTAAAATAAAGTACCTTTATTTTTAGTAACTCTGAGTATTGTGTTTCTTATGATATAGTGCTCTATGATATAAGTGGTATAGTAGGAGCTTTGCATGTCTCCTAAGCTGCTCTGCGATAGCTACCTCTATCAGCCTGTGCTACTAGAACACTAATAATCTACTAATAAGGGATAACTGGACCTGGCACAAGGTGTACGTACCATAAGGTACCCACTGTAAGCCAGGCCAGCCTCCTACTTCCTGCCCCCCGGACAATTTCACGACTCTTGGACTTGATCCCCTTCCTTTGCAGGTCCTCAGGTCCAGGAATCCGTCTTCAGTGCTTTGCAGTCTGTTGTGGTCTTTGCAGAATCCTCTATCACAAGTTTAGAGTGTTTCTGGGGAAGTAGTATCACTTTACTCCAACTTTTCAGGGTCTTGGCGTGGGGTATCTTGGACACCCTTAGTGTTTTCTTACACTCCCAGCGACCCTACACACACTACACTAGCCTAGGGGTCCATTCGTGGTTCCCATTCCACTTTCGGAGTATATGGTTTGTGTTGCTGCTAGGCCTATTGCATCCTATTGTATTCTACAGTGTTTGCACTACTTTCAACTGTTTTACTTACCTGATTTTGGTTTGTGTGTATATTTTGTGCATTTTACGTACCTCCTAGGGGAATATATCCTCTGAGATATTTTTGACACATTGTCACTAAAATAAAATACCTTTATTTTTAGTAACTCTTGAGTATTGTGTTTCTTGTGATATAGTACCTATATGATATAAATGGTATAGTAGGAGCTTTGCCTGCCCCCTAGTTCAGCCTAAGCTGCTCTGCTATAGCTATCTCTATCAGCCTAAGCTGCTAGAACACTACTAACCTACTAATAAGGGATAACAGG
Source organism: Pleurodeles waltl (assembly GCF_031143425.1). Taxonomy (NCBI): domain Eukaryota; kingdom Metazoa; phylum Chordata; class Amphibia; order Caudata; family Salamandridae; genus Pleurodeles; species Pleurodeles waltl. The sequence continues at coordinate 380,228,401 of NC_090445.1, forward strand.
ACCTGGCACAAGGTGTAAGTACCATCTTGGACTTGGGCCCCTTCTTCCACAGGTCTTCAGGTCCAGGAATCCATAGTTGGTGTCTTGCAGTTTCTTCTGTTTCTTGCATAATCTTCTTTCTTGTGTTCTTGTGTGTTCTAGGAAAGTCACTGTGATTTACTCCTGATTTCCTGGGCTCTGGGGTGGGTTCTATTACATACCTTTGGTGTTTTCAAATACTCCCAGTGCCCCTCTACACAATACACTTGCCTAAGTGCGAATCCGACTTTCGCATTCCACTTTCTTGATAGCTGCAAAACACGCCGTGCATGGAGGTACTGTCTTCTGTGGAGAGATAAACTCTTACCTCCACCAAAGTTGAACAGTAGGACTTCAGGACCGTCGGGACTACTTCAGTCCACCATCCGTGATGCAGGATCCACTCAACTTGTAAGGAAAGGGGACCCACGCAGCCAGTCATCATTGCAGTCCCTCACTCCAAGGGAGATTCCTTCATTCTTCTGGTGCTGGCTGAAGACAGACTGCCTTCTGAGTATGCAGGACCGGGAAACAGTTGCAGGCAGGAGCTGAAGATACAATGTTGCTGAAGTCATCTTTGCTTCTTTGTTGCAGTTTGTAGAATTCCTGGAGGGTCCAGATACAGTTTCTTCGGGGAGAAGGTGAAGTAAAGGATGCAGAGGATTCCTGCTGGAGTCTTGCAATCCGAATCCGAAGAAGCACCCAAAGAAGAGACCCTAAATAGCCCTGAAAGAGGGATTGGTCAACTAAACAGGTATGCACCTATCAGGCGAGGGTTCTGACGTCATCTACTGGCACTGGCCACTCAGATGCTCCAAGAGTTCCCTGCCAACTTGGATTTCAAGATGGCAAAACCCATTCACCCTCTGGAGGACCTATGAGTACCACCCCTGGGGTGGTGATGGACAGGGGAGTGGTCACTCCCCTTTCCTTTGTCCAGTTTCACGCCAGAGCAGGGACTGGGGGGCCCTGAATCAGTGAGACCGGATTATGCAAGGAGGGCACTAAATGTGCCCTTCTAAGCATTTCCAGTGGCTTGGGGAGGCTACCCCTCCCAAGCCTGTAACACCTATTTCCAAAGGGAGAGGGTGTAACACCCCTCTCTCAAAGGAACTCATCTGTTCCGCCTTCCTGGGCTTAAGCTGGTCAAGCAACAGGAGGGCAGAAATGTGACTGTGTGGTGGCAGCAGCTGGGGCTGCCAGGAAAACCTCGAAATGCTGAAATGGCAATACTGGGGGTACTCTAATGAACCCCCAGAGTGTATGGAATCATACAACCAATGCTTGCAAAGGCCTTGGGTATGGTTCCAACAAGTTTGATACCAAATATGCCTATGTTCAGAGTTACCAGTATGTAGCTCGACATAGGTAGTGAGCTATGTCCAGTACACCTGTAAAATGGAGTCCCCGCACTCACGAAGTATGGTAAAATGATCCTGGAGGTTGTGGGGGCACCTCTGCTAGTGCAGAGGTGCCCTCACACACAGGTACTCTGCACCCTGCCCTCAGGGCTGGAGGGCCTGCTATAGTGGTGACTTAGAAGTGAGCGGTGCAGCGTAAATGGCAGTGAAAGGGTGCATGCACCTTTTCACACAGGCTTCAATGGCAGTCCTGCAGAAGCTTTTGCATGGCCCCCTATGTGTGGCAAAAGATATGCTGCAGTCCATAAGGATCCCCTGGAACCCAAATGCCCTGGGTAGCTAGGTACATATATAATAGGGACTTATAAGGGGGCACCAGTATGCCAATTGTGGGTGAACTGAGTTACCAGTATGCAACTGTAGGATGCTGGCCTGGTTTGTAGTGGGTACCTTGAGTACTTACACCTTATACCAGGTCCAGTTATCCATTATTAGTGAAGTAGTAGTGTTCTAGCAGCGTGGCTGATAGAGGTAGCTATAGCAGAGCATCTTAGGCTGGACTAGGAGACATGCATAGCTCAGGGGATACCACTTATAGTTACACAGTATTATACACAAGTAAAGACAATACTCGGTGTTACCAAAAATAAAGGTAGTTTATTTGGGTGACACAGTACTAAAAATATCTTAGAGGCAATACTCCTTCTGGAGGTAAGTATTATACACAACATATACACTAGACACCAAAATAAGGTAAGTAATTACACCTAGAATAGTGCAAACAATAGGAAATGCTATAGAATGCAATGGAAGAAAATAGGTCTACGGGCAACACAAACCATATGCTAAGAAAGTGGAATGCGAATCACAAATTCCCCCTAGACAAGTGTAGTGTGTGCAGAATCACTGAAAGAGTAAGAATACAGTAGAGGTAAGTAAATTACCCCACCCCAGAGCCCTAAAAAGCAGAAGTAAAGTACTACAAGTTTCCTTAGGACACACTACACCTCATGATTGGTATTTTGCAGTAACCTACCCATTCTGCAAACAACAACTGCTGGATTCCTGGACCTGAAGACCTGTAAAAGAAGGGGACCAAGTCCAGAAGTTGAAAGAAGTTCCAGGAAGGGCAGGAGCCCCTGACAACCCAGAAGAGGCTGCAAAAGAAGAGTCCCTGGTTGGACAAAGACTGCAGCATGATGCAAAGGATACCCCAGGACGTGAAGATGGATGCAGATGTGATTTTGTGTTGGAAGTTGCCAACAAGCCTTGGTTACGACAAAAGTGCATTTTGCGTCAAAATGGTGCTGGCTGGACTCAGGAGGGACCTGGGAGCCTCAACTCTGTGAGAGGAGAAAGAGGGGGGGCTCAACACTTTAGAGAGCTCCCAGGATACCAGATAGCACCCACAGGAGTCCCAGGACATGGGAACAAGGACGTGCAAAATGTGGTTGGTGCAGCACAACAAAGGAAGGTCCCACGCCGCCGGAGAACAACTCAGCGAGTTGAGCGTTGCAGGATGGATTGCTGGGGACCTGGGCCAGGCTGTGCACAAAAGAATTTTGCAAATAATGCACAGGGGCCTCAGGAGGTGAAGAAGATGCAGTACACAGGGGTACCGTCACTCTCTGGGAAGGCAAGGTCTTACCTCCTCCAAATTGCGTCAGCAGGACCTCAGGACAGTCTATGTTGATGGAGTCCACCCTCTGTGTCTTTAGGAGCAGGCTCGTCGCTGTGAGAGGAGTCCAAGGGTACCAGTCGTCATCTTAGAAGGTGCCTGCATGAGCAGGGGAATGACTCCGTCACCCCACGGGAGATTTCTTAGGTCCTTCTGGTGCAGGATGAAGACAGGGAGTCCCCAGATATGCACACTGTGGAAACTGTTACAGTTGCTTGCTGGAGCTGAAGTTGCAGAGGAAAAGTATCCCTTGTGGATACTTTGTTGCTGTTACAGCGGTTCCTGGAGCAGGCTGCGGCTGATCCAAGGTCAGAGGATGAAGTAGTAGTTGCAGAGGATTCCTGAAGGAAACTTGCAAGCAGAATCTGAAGAGAATCCACAGGAGAGACCCTATATAGCCCTGAGAGGGGGATTGGCTACCTTATCAGGTAAGGACCTATCAGGAGGGGTCTCTGACATCACCTGATGGCACTAGCCACTCAGAGCCCTCCAGAGTGCCCACACACCTTGCAAAGCAGGATGGCTGAAGTCTGAGACACACTGGGGGAGCTCTTGGCACCACCCCTAGGGTGGTGATGGACAGGGGAGTGGTCACTCCCCTTTCCTTTGTCCAGTTTCGCACCAGAGCAGAGGACAAGGGGTGCCTGAACCGGTGTAGACTGGTTTATGCAAGGAGGGCACCATCTGTGCCCTTCAAAGCATTTCCAGAGGCGGGGGAGGCTACCCCTCCCCAGCCTGTAATACCTATTTCTAAAGGGAGAGGGTGTAACACCCTGCTCTGAGAGGAAATTCTTTGTTCTGCCTTCCTGGGACTAGGCTGCCTAGAACCCAGGAGGGCAGAACCCTGTCTGTGAGGTGGCAGCAGCTGTAGCTGCAGTGCAAACCTGAGAGCTGCTTTGTCAGTACTAGGTGTCCATAGTGGAGCCCCCAGGATGCATGGCATTGGCTCCCCAATACCAGGTTTGGAATGGGGGACAATTTCATCATCTTAGACATGTTGCATGGCCATATTCTGAGGTACCATTGTGAAGCTACATTTAGGTATTGACCTATATGTAGTGCATGCGTGTAATGGCATCCCGGCACTCACAAAGTCCCGGGAAATGGCCCTGAACTATGTGGGGGCACCTTTCCTAGTGCAAGGGTGCCCTCACACTTAGTAACTTTGCACCTAACCTTCAGCAAGTGAAGGTTAGACATATAGGTGACTTCTAAGTTACTTAAGTGCAGTGAAAATGGTTGTGAAATAATGTGTGCATTATTTCACGCAGGCTGCAATGGAGGGCCTGTGCAAGGGTTTGTCTGAGCTCCCTATGGGTGGCAAAAGAAATGCTGCATCCCATATGGATTTCCTGGAACCCCAATGCCCTGGGTACCTAGGTTCCATATACTAGGGACTTATAAGGGGGGTCCAGTGTGCCAATTGAAATTGGTAAAGGAAGTCACTAGCCTACAGTGACAAATTTAAAAGCAGAGAGAACATAAGCACTGAGGTTCTGATTAGCACAGTCTCAGTGGCACAGTCAAGCACTATACAGACACACACATCAGGCCATAAACTATGAGCACTGGGGTCTTGACCAGCAGGATCCCAGTGAGACAGGCAAAAACATATTGACATAGAGGTAAAAATGGGGGTAACATGCTTTGGAAGATGGTACTTTCCTACACCCCCCACAAACGAGGGACAATAAGGCTAACCTTGCCCAGATGAGTCTTCATTATCCAAGTGGAAATATCTGGAGAGTCCATCTGCATGGGAGTGGGTACTCCCAGGTCTATGTTCCACTGCATAGTCCATCCCCTGTAGGGAAATCGACCACCTCAACAATTAAGGGTTTTCACCTTTCATTTGTTTAAGCAATATTTGAGGTTTGTGGTCTGTCTGAACAATGAAGTGAGTCCCAAACAAGTAGGGTCTCAGCTTTTTCAGTGCCCTGACCACAGCAAAGGCCTCCCTCTCTATGGCAGACAAACGCTTTTCACTAGGGGTCAGCCTCCTGCTAATGAAAGCAAGAGGTTGATCCTGGCTCTCTGAGTTGAGTTGTAATAGTACAGCACCTACCCCTAATTCAGAAGCATCTGTTTGAACAATGAATATTTTGGAGTAGTTTGGGCTCTTTAAGACAGGTGCAGAGCACACTGCCTGCTTAAGCTCCTCAAAAGCTTTCTGACAGCTAGCTGTCCACAATACCGTCTTAGGCATTTTCTTACTGGTGAGGTCATTGAGAGGGGCTGCAATCGAGCCATAGTTCTTATTGAACCTTCTGTAATACCCAGTGAGACCTAAAAAGGCTCTGACGTGGGTCTGATTAGTAGGGGAAGCCCAGTCCATAATGGTCTGAATCTTCCCCTGAAGTGGTGCAATCTGTTCCCCACCTACCAGGTGGCCCAGATAAATCACTTTCCCCTGCCCTATCTGGCACTTTGAAGCCTTGATAGTTAGGTTTGCCATTTGCAGGGCCTCCAAAACTTTCTAGAGGTGGACCAGGTGATCATCCCAGGTGGAGTTAAAGACAACAATATCGTCCAAATATGCTGCACTAAAAGCTTCCAAGCCTTGGATGACTGTATTCACCAGCCTCTGAAAAGTGGCAGGTGCATTTTCCAAACCAAAGAGCATCACTGTGAAGTGATAATGCCCTCCTATGGTAGAAAATGCAGTTTTTGCTTAAGCATCTTCTAACATTTTGATATGCCAATAACCTGCAGTCAAATTAAAAGTGGTTAGATACTTGGCAGATGCCAGTGTATCTATTAGCTCATCTCCCCTGGGTATAGGGTGAGCATCTGTTTTAGTTACTGTATTGAGACCCCTATAGTCCACACAAAACCGCATTTCTCTCTTTCCTTCTTTGCTATGCGGTTTGTGGACAAGCACCACTGGGCTGGCCCAGGGGCTATCAGAAGGCTCAATAACTCCAAGGTCTAACATTTTCTGAACTTCAGCTTTTATGCAAACTCTGACATGGTCAGGTTGCCTGTAAATTTTACTTTTGACAGGTAAACTGTCTCCAGTGTCAATTGTATGTTCACACCAAGTAGTTGTACCAGGTGTGAGTGAGAAGAGTTCAGAAAACTGATCAAGGAGATTTTTTACAGTCCTCCTGCTCAGCAGTAAGGCGGTCTGCCAGAACCACTCCTTCCACTAAGCCATCAGATTCAGTAATGGAGAAGAGATCAGAGAGAGGTTCGCTCTCTTCTTCCTGTCGCTCATCTGTAGCCATGAGGAGGGTTAAGTCAGCCCTGTCATAGTAAGGCTTTAGGCGATTGACATGAAGCACTCTAAGGGGGCTTCTGGCAGTGCCCAGGTCTACCAGGTAGGTGACCTCACCTTTCTTTTCTACAATTAGATGGGGTCCACTCCATTTGTCTTGGAGTGCTCTTGGGGCCACAGGCTCCAATCCCCACACCTTCTGTCCTGGGTGGCACTCTGTCAGAGCAGCCTTCTGGTCAAACCATTGCTTTTGGAGCTCTTGGCTGGCCTGAAGGTTTTTGCTGGCCTTTTTCATGTACTCAGCCATTCTGGATCTTAGGCCAAGCACATAGTCCACAATGTCTTGTTTTGGAGCTTTTAAAGTTTGTTCCCAACCCTCCTTAACAAGAGCAAGGGGACCCCTAATAGAGTGACCAAATAGGAATTCAACGGGGCTGTAGCCCTCTCCTTTTTGGGGTACCTCCCTGTAGGTGAAAAGGAGGCATGGTAATAGGACATCCCATCTCCTTCTGAGTTTTTCAGAGAGTCCCATAATCATGCCTTTGAGAGTTTTATTAAACCTCTCAACCAGTCCATTAGTCTGTGGATGATAAGGGGTGGTGAACTTGTAGGTAACACTACACTCCTTCCACATTGCTTTTAGTTATGCAGACATGAAGTTAATACTTCTGTCTGACACCACTTCCTTAGGGAAACCCACCCTGGAAAAGATACCCAGGAGGGCTTTTGGCACTGCAGGAGCTGTAGTGGTCCTTAAGGGGATAGCTTCTGGATACCTTGTGGCATGGTCCACCACCACAAGGATAAATCTATTGCCAGAAGTTGTTGGAGGGTCAATGGGGCCAACAATATCAACTCCTACCCTTTCAAAGGGTACCCCAACCACTGGCAGTGGGATCAAGGGGGGCTTTGGGGTACCACCAGTCCTGCCACTGGCTTGGCAGGTGAGCCAGGAGCGAAAAAACTCCTTTGTTTCTTCTGACAAATTGGGCAAGTGAAAATGTGAAACAAGTCTGTCCCATGTTTTATTCTGGCCTAAATGTCCAGCGAAAGTGATGTCATGAGCCAGAGTTAGGAGGAATTCCCTGTACTGAAGGGGGATGACCAGTCTCCTGGTGGCACCAGGTTTAGGGTTCCTTTCTTCAGTCTAAAGGAGATTATTCTCCCAATAAACTCTGAGTGTGTCAGTGACATCACCATTTTGCTGCTTGACAGCTTGCTGTCGGGACCCCCCAATGTGGGACAGGTTTGCTGTGCCACACTCCGCTCTTACCTGGCAGGCCCCCTGGGACCCAAAAGCTCAGCTCAGTCAGATTTCAGCTCCTCTGGTGTAGGTTCTGCACAGGGAGAGAATTCCTCTTCCTCAAAAGGGGAATCATCTGCGGAGGGAGGGATAGTGGACAAGGGTTTGCCCTTCTTACCCCTAGCTTTTGGGACCACTTGGTCCATTATTCCAGGATCCAAGTTTCCCTGTCCTCTTTGCTTCTTGGCCTGCACCCTGGTAAGAGCAAAGATATGCCCAGGAATGCCCAGCATTGCTCCATGTGCCTCCAACTCTACTTCAGACCAAGCTAAAGTCTCCAAATAATTGCCTAGCAGACATTCTACAGCTAAATCAGTGGCTACCACAACTTTATTTGGACCAGTAACCACCCCCAGTTGAGATTCACAACAGCCATGGGGCGGCTTACAGTGTTGCTATGGGCATCTGTCACTTGGTACCAGTGACCAAGTAGGTGCTGCTCAGGGGCAACCAGTTTTTCCGTCACCATTGTGACACTGGCACCTATGTCCCTGGGGGCCTCAGCCTAAACACCATTAATCAGGGGTAGCTGCTTGTACTTATCCATATTAAGGGGACAAGCAACTAAAGTGGCTAGGTCAATGCCACCGTCAGAGACTAAAACAGCCTCAGTGATCTCTCTAAATAGACCAACCCCAACTACATTACCAATTGTGAGCCCAGCTACACCCTTTGATTGGCTATTAGTAGTGCTTTTCCCACCACCGCTACTATTACTAGGGGCACTAGTGGTTGCAGTTGGGGTTGTGGTGTGGGAGGTTTGGTGTTTTTCTTTGGACAATGACTGTCAGTTGCCCAATGGCCTTTGACTCTACACAAATAACACCAAGGTTTCTTATCTTTGTGAGAAGAGGATTTTTACCCACCACCCCGAGGATTTTTGTGGGCCTGATGAAGACTCTGATGATTTTTTATCTTTGTCCCCACCCTTGTCATGTGACTTACCATCCTTCTTCTTGCCATCCTTGTCACCCCCTGTAGGAAAGTACCATCTTGCCTGGCATGTTACCCCCATTTTTACATGTATGTAAGTTTGTTTTTGCCTGTCTCACTGGGATCCTGCTAGCCAGGACCCCAGTGCTCACAGTTTGTGGCCTGAATGTGTATGCCTGTGTTGTGACTAACTGTGTCACTGAGGCTCTGCTAATCAGAACCTCAGTGCTTATGCTATCTCTGCCTTTAAATTTGTCACTATAGGCTAGTAAGCACTTTTACCAGTTCTAATTGGCACACTGGAACACCCTTATAATTCCCTAGTATATGGTAGCTAGGTACGCAGGGTATTGGGGTTCCAGGAGATCCCTATAGGCTGCAGCGTTTATTTTGCCACCCATAGGGAGCTCACACAAATCTTACACAGGACTGCCACTGCAGCCTGAGTGAAATAACATCCACGTTATTTCACAGCCCTTTTACACTGCACTGAAGTAACTTATAAGTCACCTATATGTCTAACCTTCACTTGCTGAAGGTTAGGTGCAAAGATACTAAGTGTGAGGGCACCCTTGCACTATCAAAGGTGCCCCCACATAGTTCACAGCCATTTTCCCGGACTTTGTGAGTGCAGGGACACCATTACACGCGTGCACTACATATAGGTCAATACCTATTTGTAGCTTCACAATGGTAACTCCGAATATGGCCATGTAACATGTCTAAGATCATGGAGTTGTCCCCCCACGCCCAATCTGGTATTGGGGTGCCAATTCCATGCATCCCCGGAGCTCCACTATGGACCCCGGGTACTGCCAAACCAGCTCTCTGGAGTTTTCTCTGAAGCTACCACTGCTGCCACCCACAGACAGGGTTCTGCCCTCCTGTGGTCTGGGCACCAAAATTTCCTCTGAGAAGGGTGTTACACCCTCTCCCTTTGGAAATAGGTGTTAAGGGCTGAGGAGGGGTAGCCTTTCCCAGCCTCTGGAAATGCTTTGAAAGGCACAGATCGTGCCCTCGTTGCATAAGCCAGTCTACACTGGTTTAGGGAACCCCCAGTCCTTGCTCTGGCACGAAAATGGACAAAGGAAAGGGGAGTGACCACTCCCCTGTCCATCACCATCCTAGGGGTGGTGCCCACGGCTCCTCCAGTGTGTCCCAGACCCCTGCCATCTTGGATCCAGAGGTGTGAGGGCACTCTGGAGTCCTCTGAGTGGCCAGTGCCAGCAGGTGATGTCAGAGACCCCTCCTGATAGGTGCTTACCTGATTAGGTGGACAATCCTCCTCTGAGGGCTATTTAGGGTCTCTCCAATGGGTTTTTCCTCAGATAACGACTTGCAAGAATTCACTAGAGTTCCTCTGCACCACTCTCTTCGACTTCTGCCAAGGATCGACCACTGACTGCTCCAGGACGCCTGCAAAACTGCAACAAAGTAGCAAGAAGATGACCAGCGACACTGTAGTGCCTAAACCTGCTGGCTTTCTCAACTGTTTCCTGGTGGTGCACGCTTTTGGGGCTGCCTGCCTTCATCCTGCACTGGAAGCCACAAAGAAATCTCCAGTGGGTCGACGGAATCTTCCCCCTGCTTCAGCAAGCACCAAACTTCAGCATCACCGATACTCTGGGACCCCTCTCATCCTGACAAGCGTGGCCCCTGGACACAGGTGGTAGACCCAAGTGACTGTCCAGTGGTCCAACTGCCTAAATTTGGAGGAGGTAAGTCCTTGCCTCCCCTCTCCAGACAGTAATCCTGTGCACTGTGTGAACTGTAGCTGCTAGGACTTCTGTGCACATTTCCACAAAATCCTTCATGCACCGTGACTCTTGCAGCTAGCAAGATTTGTTTGCAGTCTTTTGCCAAAGAAACAACTCTGCGTCCTCCAGCACTCCGTGGGACATATTCTGCACAAAGGAGAAGTTCCTAGCATCTTTCGTTGTTGCAGAATCTTCAGCTTCTTCCACCCGGAGGCAGCCATTTTGCACCTTCATCTGGGGTTTAGTGGGCTCCTGCCCCCCCTGGATACTTTCACGACTCTTGGACTTGGTCCCCTTCCTTTGCAGGTCCTCAGGTCCAGGAATCCATCTTCAGCACTTTGCAGTCTGTTATGGTCTTTGCAAAATCCTCTATCGCAAGTTTAGTGTGTTTCTGGGGAAATAGTATTACTTTACTCCTACTTTCAAGGGTCTTGGGGTGGGGTATTTTAGACACCCTTAGTGTTTTCTTACACTCCCAGTGACCCTCTACACACTACACTAGCCTAGGGGTCCATTTGTGGTTCACATTCAACTTTCTTAGTATATGGTTTGTGTTGTCCCTAGGCCTATTGCATCCTATTGTATTCTATAGTGTTTGCACTACTTTTCTAACTGTTTACTTTCCTGATTTTGGTTTGTGTGTATATTTTGGGTATTTTACTTACCTCCTAAGGGAGTATATCTTCTGAGATATTTTTGGCACAATGTCACTAAAATAAAGTAACTTTATTTTTAGTAACTCTGAGTATTGTCTTTCTTATGCTATAGTACCTATATGATATAAGTGGTATAGTAGGAGCTTTGCATGTCTCCTAGTTCAGCCTAAGCTGCTCTGCTCTACCAGTGCAGGAATTTTGCAAATAGTGCACAGAGGCCTCAGGAGGTGAAGAAGACGCAGTACACAGGGGTGCCGTCGCTCTCTGGGAAGGCAAGGTCTAACCTCCTCCAAATTGCATCAGCAGGACATCAGGACAGTCTATTTCAATGGAGTCCTCCCTCTGTGTCCTTAGGAGCACACTCAATGGTGTGAGAGGAATCCAAGGGTACTGACTCATCACCCCACTGGAGATTTCTTTGGTCCTTCTGGTGCAAGATGAATACAGGGAGTCCCCTGAGCGTGCACACCGTGGAAACTGTTGCAGTTGCTGGCCGGAGCTGAAGTTGCAGAGGAAAAGTATCCCTTGTGGATACTTTGTTGCTGTTACATCGGTTCCTGGAGTAGGCTGCGGTTCATCTGAGGTCAGAGGATGAAGTAATAGTTGCAGAGGATTCCTGAAGGAAACTTGCAAGCAGAATCTGAATAGAACCCACAGGAGAGACCCTAAATAGCCCTGAGAGAGGGATTGGCTACCTCATCTGGTAAGGACCTATCAGGAGGGGTCTCTGACATCACCTGCTGGCACTGGCCACTCAGAGCCCTCCAGAGTGCCCCCACACCTTGCAAAGCAAGATGGATGAAGTCTGGGACACACTAGGGGAGCTCTTGGCACCACCCCTAGGGTGGTGATGAACAGGGGAGTGGCCACTCCCATTTCCTTTGTCCAGTTTCGCACGAGAGCAGGGGACAAGGGGTTCCTGAACCGGTGTATGCAAGGTGTATGCAAGGTTTATGCAAGGGGGGCACCATCTGTGCCCTTCAAAGCAGCATTTCCAGAAGCTGGTGGAGGCTACCCCTCCCCAGCCTGTAACACCGAGAGGGTGTAACACCATGCTCTCAGAGGAAATGCTTTTTTCTGCCTTCCTGGGACTAGGCTGCCCAGACCCTATGTCTCAAGGGAGATGGTGTAACACCATGCTCTCAGAGAAAATGCTTTGTTCTGCCTTCCTGGGACTAGGCTGTCCAGACCCCAGGAAGGCAGAACCCTGTCTGTGAGGTGGCAGCAGCTGTAGCTGCAGTGCAAGCCTCAGAGAGCTGTTAGTACTAGTGGAGCCCCCAGGATGCATGGAATTGGCTCCCCAATATCAGATTTGGAATGGGGGGACAATTCCATGATCTTCGACATGTTACATGGCCATATTCAGGGTTACCATTGTGAAGCTACATATAGGTATTGACCTGTATGTAGTGCACTTGTGTAATGGCATCCCCGCTGTAGGAGGCTGGTCTGGCTTATAGTGGGGACCTTGTGGTACTTACACCCTGTGTCAGGTCCAGTTATCCCTTATTAGTAGAATAGAGGTGTTTCTAGCAGCTTAGAAGGTAGAAGCTGATAGAAGGTAGCTATGGCAAAGCAGCTTAGGCTGAACTAGGAGACATGCAAAGATCCTACTATTCCACTTATATCATATAGCACAATATCATAAGAAAACACAATACTCAGAGTTACTAAAAATAAAGGTACTTTATTTTTATGACAATATGCCAAAAGTATCTCAGTGAGTACCCTCAGTAAGAAGGTAAGTAATATACACAAGTTATATGTACACAAACCCAAAACAGGTAAGTAAGAGCAAGAAAAGTAATGGAAACAGTGTAGAATTACAATAGGATGCAATAGGTGAACATAGGTCTAGGGGCAACACAAACCATATACTCCAAAAGTGGAATGTGAATCACAAATGGATCCCAGACCCATGGGAGCTTGTAGAGGGTCGCTGGGACTGTAAGAAAACACGCAGGGTGTCCAAGATACGCCACCCCAAGACCCTGAAAAGTAGGAGTAAAGTACACCTACTGCCCCAAAAGGACACAATAGTCGTGATAGGGGGATTCTGCAAGAACCACAAACACCAGCAAAGCACTGAAGATGGATTCCTGGACCTGAGGACCTGCAAGGCAAGGGGACCAAGTCCAAGAGTCGCAATATTGTCCAGGGGGGCAGGAGCCCAGGAAACCCCGGATGAAGGTGCAAGAAAGCTGCCTCCGGATGGAAGAAGCTTAGGATTCTGCAAAAACGAAGAGGACTAGGAACTTCTCCTTTGGATGGAGGATGTCCCACGTTGTGCTGAAGGTTGCAGAAGTATTCCCGCGCAGAAATACCGCAAACAAGCCTTGCTAGCTGCAAGGGTTGCGGTAAAGGTTTTTGGGTGCTGCTGGGGACCAGGAAGGACCAGGATGTCGCCCCTCGGAGGAGGAGACAGAGGAGGAGCTTAGCAACTCAGAGAGCCCCTACAGAAGCAGGCAGCACCCGCAGAAGTACCAGAGCAGGCACTTAGAAGATTTGTGAACCGGAGCTGGCTCAGAGTCACAAAGGAGGGTCCCATGACGTCAGAGGCCAACTCAGAGGGTTGAGCACTACAGGATGGAGTGCTGGGGACCCAGGCTAGGTTGTGCACGAAGGAAATCCTGGAAGAGTGAACAGGAGCCGGAGCAGCTGCAAATAACACAGTACACAGGTTTGTAGTCTAGCGTGGGGAGGCAAGGACTTACCTCCACCAACCTTGGACTGAAGGATCACTGGACTGTGGGAGTCACTTGGATAGAGTTCCTGTGTTCCAAGGACCACGCTCGCCAGGATGAGAGGGGGCCCAGAGGACCAGTGATGCAGTCTTTTGGTGTTTGCGTTAGCAGGGGGAAGATTCAGTCGAAAGGAGATTTCTTCTTGGCTTCCAGTGCAGGGTGAAGGAAGATGAACCCCAGAGCATGCACCACCAGGAAACAGTCGAGAAAGCCGGCAGGATGAGGCGCTACAATGTTGCTGGTATTCGTCTTGCTACTTTGTTGCAGTTTTGCAGGCGTCCTGGAGCAGTCAGCAGTCGATCCTTGGCAGAAATCGAAGAGGGAGATACAGAGGAACTCTGGTGAGCTCTTGCATTCGGTATCTGAAGAATTCCCCAAAGCAGAGACCCTAAATAGCCAGAAAAGGAGGTTTGGCTACCTATGAAGGAGGATAGGCTAGTAACACAGGTAAGAGCCTATCAGAAGGAGTCTCTGATGTCACCTGCTAGCCCTGGCCACTCAGAGCAGTCCAGTGTGCCAGCACACCTCTGAATCGAAGATGGCAGAGGTCTGGGGCACGCTGGAGGAGCTCTGGGCACCTCCCCTGGGAGGTGCAGGTCAGGGGAGTGGTCACTCCCCTTTCCTTTGTCCAGTTTCGCGCCAGAGCAGGGCTGGGGGATCCCTGAACCGGTGTAGACTGGCTTATGCAGAGATGGGCACCATCTGTGCCCATCAAAGCATTTCCAGAGGCTGGGGGAGGCTACTCCTCCCAGCCCTGACACCTTTTTCCAAAGGGAGAGGGTGTAACACCCTCTCTCTGAGGAAGTCCTTTGTTTTGCCTTCCTGGGCCAGGCCTGGCTGGACCCCAGGAGGGCAGAAACCTGTCTGAGGGGTTGGCAGCAGCAGCAGCTGCAGTGAAACCCCGGGAAAGGCAGTTTGGCAGTACCCGGGTCTGTGCTAGAGACTCGGGTGATCATGGAATTGTCTCCCCAATGCCAGAATGGCATTGGGGTGACAATTCCATGATCTTAGACATGTTAAATGGCCATGTTCGGAGTTACCATTATGAGGCTATACATAGGTAGTGACCTATGTATAGTGCACATGTGAAATGGTGTCCCCGCACTCACAAAGTCCGGGGAATTTGCCCTGAACGATGTGGGGGCACCTTGGCTAGTGCCAGGGTGCCCACACACTAAGTAACTTTGCACCCAACCTTCACCAGGTGAAGGTTAGACATATAGGTGACTTATAAGTTACTTAAGTGCAGTGGTAAATGGCTGTGAAATAACGTGGACGTTATTTCACTCAGGCTGCAGTGGCAGGCCTGTGTAAGAATTGTCAGAGCTCCCTATGGGTGGCAAAAGTAACGCTGCAGCCCATAGGGATCTCCTGGAACCCCAATACCCTGGGTACCTCAGTACCATATACTAGGGAATTATAAGGGTGTTCCAGTATGCCAATGTGAATTGGTGAAATTGGTCACTAGCCTGTTAGTGACAATTTGGAAAGCAGAGAGAGCTGGTTAGCAGAGCCTCAGTGAGACAGTTAGTAATCACACAGGGAACACATACAGGTCACACTTATGAGCACTGGGGCCCTGGCTGGCAGGGTCCCAGTGACACATACACTAAAACAACATATATACAGTGAAATATGGAGGTAACATGCCAGGCAAGATGGTACTTTCCTACACAACCCCCCGAAACGAAGGACAATAAGACTAGCCATGACCTGATGAATCTTCATTGTCTAAGTGGAAATATCTGGAGAGTCCATCTGCATTGGAGTGGGTACTCCCAGGTCTATGTTCCACTGTATAGTCCATTCCCTGTAGAGATATGGACCACCTCAACAATTTAGGGTTTTCCCCTATCATTTGTTTTAGCCAAAATAGAGGTTTGTGGTCTGTCTGAACAATGAAGTGAGTGCCAAACAGGTATGGCCTCAACTTCTTCAGTGCCCAGACCACAGCAAAGGCCTCCCTCTCTATGGCAGACCAACGCTTTTCTCTAGGGGTCAACCTCCTGCTGATAAAAGCAACAGGTTGATCCTGGCCCTCAGAATTGAGTTGTGATAAGACTGCCCCTACCCCTAATTCAGATGCATAAGTTTGAACAATGAATTTCTTGGAGTAACAAGGGCTTTTTAGGACAGGTGCAGTGCACATGGCCTGTTTGAGCTCCTCAAAAGCTTTCTGACAGCTAGCTGTCCACAATACCTTTTTAGGCATCTTCTTGGAAGTGAGATCATTAAGTGGGGCTGCAATGGAGCCATAGTTTTTAATGAATCTCCTGTAATACCCAGTGAGGCCTAAGAAGGCTCTCATCTGGGTTTGTGTTGTAGGGGGAACCCAATCCATGATTGTCTGGATTTTCCCCTGAAGTGGTGCAATCTGTTCTCCACCTACCAGGTATCCCAGATAAACCACTTTCCCCTGCCCTATCTGGCACTTTGAAGCCTTGATAGTGAGGCCTGCCTTTTGCAGGGCCGCTAAAACTTTCCACAGGTGGACCAGGTGATCATCCCAGGTGGAGCTAAAGACAGCTATATTGTCTAAATATGCTGCACTAAAAGCCTCCAACCCTTGCAGGACTGTATTCACCAACCTCTGAAAAGTGGCAGGTGCATTTTTCAAACCAAAGGGCATTACTGTGAATTGGTAGTGCCCTCCAATAGTCGAAAATGCAGTTTTTGCTTTAGCATCCTCTGATAACTTGATCTGCCAATACCCTGCAGTCAAATCAAAGGTGCTTAGATACTTGGCAGATGCCAGTGTATCTATGAGCTCATCTGCCCTGGGTATAGGGTGAGCATCAGTTTTTGTTACCTGGTTGAGACCTCTGTAATCTACACAAAACCTCATCTCCTTTTTTCCATCTTTGGAGTGAGGCTTTGGTACAAGCACCACAGGAGAGGCCCATGGGCTTTCAGACTGTTCAACCACTCCTAGTTCAAGCATTTTCTGAACTTCTTGTTTTATGCAGTCCCTGACATGGTCAGGCTGCCTATAGATTTGACTTTTGACAGGCATGCTGTCTCCAGTATCTATTGTGTGCTCACACCAAGATGTGGTGCCTGGCACAGTTGAAAAGAGTTCAGAAAACTGACCTAGGAGATTTATGCAGTTGTCTTTTTGCTCAGCAGGATGACAGTCTGCCAAAACTACACCTTCCACTAGAGCATCCTGTTCTGTGGAAGAAAAGAGATCAGGGAGAGGGTCACTCTCTTCTTCCTGTCCTTCATCTGTTGCCATGAGCAGGGTGAGATCAGCCATGTCATAGTAGGGTTTAAGGCGATTGACATGGAGCACCCTAAGGGGACTCCTGGCAGTACCCAGGTCAACCAAGTAGGTGACCTCGCCCTTCTTTTCAACAATGAGATGGGGTCCACTCCATTTGTCTTGGAGTGCTCTTGGGACCACAGGCTCCAATACCCACACCTTCTGTCCTGGTTGGTACTGAATCAGAACAGCCTTCTGGTCATGCCATTGCTTTTGGAGCTCTTGGCTGGCCTGAAGGTTTTTATTGGCCTTTTTCATGTTCTCAGCCATTCTGGATCTTAGGCCAAGTACATAGTCCCCTATATCTTGCTTAGAAGTTTTAAAGGTTGTTCCCAACCCTCCTTCACAAGTGTTAGGGGACCTCTTACAGGGTGTCCAAATAGGGGTTCAAAGGGGCTGAAGCCCACTCCTTTCTGGGGTATCTCCCTGTAAGCAAAAAGGAGGCAAGGTAACAGGACATCCCATCTCCTCCTGAGTTTTTCACGGAGTCCAATTATCATTCCTTTGAGAGTTTTATTAAACCTCTCTACCAGTCCATTTGTTTGTGGATGATAAGGTGTGGTGAATTTGTATGTTACACCACATTCCTTCCACATGGCCTTTAAGTATGCAGACATAAAGTTACTACCCCTGTCTGATACAACCTCTTTTGGGAAGCCCACTCTGGAAAAGATTCCCAGGAGGGCTTTTGCCACTGCAGGTGCTGTAGTGGTCCTTAAAGGAATTGCTTCAGGATATCTTGTGGCATGGTCCACTACCACCAAGATAAACCTATTGCCGGAAGCAGTAGGAGGGCCAAGGGGGCCAACCATGTCAACATCTACCCTTTCAAAGGGAACCCCAACCACAGGTAGTGGAATAAGGGGAGCCTTTGGAGTGCCACCAGTCTTGCCACTGGCTTGGCAGGTCACGCAAGACTTACAAAAATATTTTGTGTTCTCTGACATCCTAGGCCAGTGAAACAGGGGGACAAGCCTTTCCCATGTTTTAATCTGACCCAAATGTCCAGCCAAAGGAATGGCATGTGCCAGAGTTAGGAGGAACACTCTGTACTGCAGGGGAATGACCAATCTCCTGGCTGCTCCAGCTTTTGGGTCCCTTGCCTCTGTGTACAAGAGGTTGTCCTCCCAGTAAACTCTATGTGAGTCACTGACATCCCCATTTTGCTGTTTGACAGCTTGCTGTCTGAGACCCTCTAATGTGGGACAGGATTGATGTGCCACACTCAGCTCCTCCCTGGCAGGCCCCCCTCCACCCAAAAGCTCAGCAGTGTCTGCTGCCATCTCCTCTGGTGAAGGTTCTGCACAGGGGGGACATTCTTCTTCCTCAGAAGTTGAATCATCTGTAGATGGAGGGATAGTGGGTAGGGATTTACCCTTACTAACCCGAGCTTTAGGGAGCACTTGGTCCATTGTTCCAGGATCCAAGTCACCATGTCTTCTTTGCTTCTTGGCCTGAGCCCTTGTCAAAGCAAAAATATGCCCAGGAATGCCCAGCATTGCTGCATGAGCCTCCAACTCCACTTCTGCCCAAGCTGATGTCTCTAAATCATTCCCTAGTAGACAGTCTACAGGTAAATCTGAGGCAACCACAACTTTCTTTGGACCAGTAACCTCCCCCCACCCCCAGTTGAGATTCACAACAGCCATGGGGTGGCTAAGAGTGTTGTTATGAGCGTCTGTCATTTGGTACTGGTGACCAAGTAGGTGTTGTTCAGGGTGTACCAGTTTCTCTATTACTATGGTAACACTGGCACCTGTGTCCCTGTAAGCCTGAACCTCAACACCATTGATTAGGGGAAGTTGCTTGTACTTATCCATATTAAGGGGACAAGCAACCAAGGTGGCCAAATCAATGGCACCTTCAGAGACTAGCACAGCCTCTGTGGTCTCCCTAACAAGACCAACCCCAACTAAATTACCAAACGTGAGTCCAGCTACTCCCTTGGATTGTCTATTAGTAGGTTTGCTCCCACCACCACTGCTATTGCTAGGGGCACTAGAGGTTGCAGTAGGGGTTGTGGTAGTGGGAGGCTTGGTGCTTTTCTTTGGACAACTGGCATCAGTTGTCCAATGGCCTTTTACTTTACATAAATAGCACCATGGTTTTTTTACTTGATTAGAAGAGGATTTGGACCCACCACCCCCACCAGAGTGTTTTTGTGGGCCTGATGAAGACTCATTTTTAGATTTGTCCCCACCCGTGTCTGAACACTTACCATCCTTCTTCTTGCCATCCTTGTCACCCCCTGTATGAACTTTTCTGTTCACTCTTGTTCTGACCCATTTGTCTGCCTTCTTTCCCAATTCTTGGGGAGAGGTCAGATCTGAGTCCACTAGATATTGGTGTAACAAATCAGACACACAGTTATTCAGAATATGCTCTCTCAGGATTAGATTGTACAGGCTTTCACAGTCAGAACATTTACTGCCATGTAACCACACCTCCAAGGCCTTCACTGAATAGTCAACAAAGTATACCCAGTCTTGTGAGGACTCTTTTATGGTTTCTCTGAACTTAATCCTGTATTGTTCAGTGGTTAAGCCAAATCCATCCAAGAGTGCATTCTTCAAAACTGTAAAATTATTGGCATCACTTTCTCTAACAGTAAGGAGCCTATCCCTAGCCTTTCCACTGAAAGATAGCCATAGGATCGCAGCCCACTGCCTTTGAGGGACCCCCTGTACCATACAGGCCCTTTCAAGTGCAGCAAACCGCTTGTTTATGCCATCCCCCTCCTTGTAAGGGGGAAGTATCTTGTGCAGATTCCTGGAATCATGCTCTCTAACAGGATTACTATCAGGAATACTGCTGCTGCCACCATGGGGTCCAAACCCCAACCTCTGTCTCTCCTTCTCTAAGTCTAGGGATTCCCTGTCTAGAGCCAGCTGTTGCTGTTTAAGCTTCAGCCTGGTCTCTTCCACTCTCAACTTATTGAGTTCCCTTTCTAACAATTTGTCTTGAAGATCTGTGGGTTGGGAATGCTTTGACACAGAAGAAATATTGGATTCAACAGAGGGAGACCTGCATCTAACAGCTTCCACTCTAACAACCTGGCCTTCAGGAACAAAAACATCCCTACTATGATGGGAGCTTCTATTACTACCAGCATTGCTAGGTTGTCTGCTAAGGGGCAGATTAGGAGGAGAACCCTGTACCACTCTCTCAAGGGGCTTCCCTGAGTCAGAGTGTGAGCTATCTATCAACTTTTCAGATGAGGTGCCACCCTGGGCCTTATCATTCTCAATAAGCATATTAGACAGAAATTCTCTAGTACGGTTCTTTCCTACCACTAAACCTCTATCAATGCAGAGAGTCCTTAGGCTCTTAAAGTTAAGATTGTCATAAATTGTATTGACCAAATTAAGAGGAGTTCCTACACCATACATGATAGAAGAAGGTTTAGAGACAGATAAAAGATAGAAAAAGTTTCAGAACTTTTTAAAAAACAGAAAAAAAAACTTTTTCAACTTTTTGAAACTTTTAGAAAGTTTAGGAGTACTTTTCAGCACTTAGCAGATAGTGTAAGAGAAGAAAAACAAAACTTTTTGGTTAGGTGTACATACACTGAACTTGTTTTGTATATTATCCTCTTATGAAAATTACAAAATGACAAAGTGGTAAGTAGTTGCAAGTACTTATCCCGCCGCTGCACAACCAATGTAGGAGGCTGGCCTGGCTTGTAGTATGTACCAAGGGGTACTTACACTCTGTACCAGGTCCAGTTATCCCTTATTAGTGTAGAAGAGGTGTTTCTAGCAGCTTAGGCTGAGAGAAGGTAGCTATAGCAGAGCAGCTTAGGCTGAACTAGGAGACATGCAAAGTTCCTACTATACCACTGGTGTCATATGCACAATATCATAAGAAAACACAATACACAGATATACTAAAAATAAAGGTACTTTATTTTTATGACAATATGCCAAAAGTATCTCAGTGAGTACCCTCAGTATGAGGATGCCAAATATACACAAGATATATGTACACAATACCAAAACTATGCAGTAATAGCAAAAGGAAGTAATGCAAGCAGTGTAAAGTTACAATAGATTGAAATAGGAGCACATAGGTATAGGGGCAACACAAAGCATATAATCCAAAAGTGGAATGCGAACCACGAATGGACCCCAAACCTATGTGAGCTTGTAGGGGGTCGCTGGGGCTGTAAGAAAACAGTGAGGGTTAGAAAAATAGCCCACCCAAAGCCCCTGTAAGGTAGGTGTACAATGCACCTACAACCCCCAGAGAGCACAGAAGTCGTGATAGGGGGTTTATGCAAGGAAGACCAACACCAGCAAAGTAACAACAGTGGATTTCCGGACCTGAGTACCTGTGGAACAAGGGGACCAAGTCCAAGAGTCGCGACAATGTCGAGAGTGGGCAGATGCCCAGGAAATGCCAGCTGAGGGTGCAAAGAAGCTGCCACCGGATGGAAGAAGCTTTGGTTTCTGCAAGAACAAAGAGGAATAGGAACTTCCCCTTTCGAGGATGGATGTCCCACGTTGTGAAGAAGCTTGCAGAGGTGTTCCCACACAGAAAGACCGCAACCAAGCCTTGCTAGCTGCAAGGGTCGCGGTTAGGGTTTTTGGATGCTGCTGTGGCCCAGGAGGGACCAGGATGTCACCACTTGGATGAGGAGACAGAGGGGGCGCCCAGCAAGTCAGGGAGCCCTCACAGAAGCAGGCAGCACCCGCAGAAGTACCGGAACAGGCACTTAGAAGAGGAGTGAACCGGAGTCCACCCGAAGTAAGAAAAGGGTGTCCCATGACGCAGGAGGACAAGTCAGAAGGTTGTGCACTGCAGGTTAGAGTGTCGGGACCCAGGCTTGGCTTTGCACGAAGGAAATCCTGGAAGAGTGCACAGGAGCCGGAGCAGCTGCAAATCACGCGGTACCCAGCAATGCAGTCTAGCGTAGGGAGGCAAGGACTTACCTCCACCAAACTTGGACTGAAGAGTCACTGGACTGTGGGAGTCACTTGGACAGAGTTGCTGAGTTCCAGGGACCACGCTTGTCGTGCTGAGAGGGGACCCAGAGGACCGGTGATGCAGTCTTTTGTTGCCTGCGGTTGCAGGGGGAAGATTCCGTCGACCCACGGGAGATTTTTTCAGAGCTCCTGGTGCAAGAAGGCGGCAGGCTACCCCCAAAGCATGCACCACCAGGAAACAGGCGAGAAAGCCAGCAGGATGAAGCGATACAAGGTTGCAGTAGTCGTCTTTGCTACTTTTTTGCAGTTTTGCAGGCGTGCTGAGCAGTCAGCGGTCGATCCTTTGGCAGAAGGTGAAGAGGGAGATGCAGAGAAACTCTGGTGAGCTCTTGCATTCAGTATCTGAAGAATTCCCCAAAGCAGAGACCCTAAATAACCAGAAAAGGAGGTTTGGCTACCTAGGAAGGAAGATAGGCTAGTGACACAGGTAAGAGCCTATCAAAAAGAGTCTCTGATGTCACCTGCTAGCCCTGGCCACTCACAGTAGTCCAGTGTGCCAGCACACCTCTGAATCCAAGATGGCAGAGGTCTAGGGCACGCTGGAGGAGCTCTGGGCACCTCCCCTTGGAGGTGCAGGTCAGGGGAGTGGTCACTCCCCTTTCCTTTGTCCAGTTTCGCGCCAGAGCAGGGCTGGGGGATCCCAGAACCGGTGTAGACTGGCTTACGCAGAGATGGGCACCATCTGTGCCCATCAAAGCATTTCCAGAGGCTGGGGGAGGCTACTCCTCCCCAGCCCTGACAGCTTTTTCCAAAGGGAGAGGGTGTAACACCCTCTCTCTGAGGAAGTCCTTTGTTCTGCCTTCCTGGGCCAGGCCTGGCTGGACCCCAGGAGGGCAGAAACCTGTCTGAGGGGTTGGCAGTAGCAGCAGCAGTTGCAGGGAAACCCCGGGAAAGGCAGTTTGGCAGTACCTGGGTCTGTGCTAGAGACTCAGGGGATCATGGAATTGTCTCCCCCATGCCAGAATGGCATTGGGGTGACAATTCCATGATCTTAGACATGTTACATGGCCATGTTCGGAGCTACCATTGTGACGCTACACATAGGTAGTGACCTATGTGTACTGCATGTGTGTAATGGTGTCCCCGCTCTCACTAAGTCCGGGGAATTTGCCCTGAACAATGTGGGGGCACCTTGGCTAGTGCCAGGGTGCCCACACACTAAGGGGGTGATTCTCACCCTGGCGGGTGGCGGAGGCCGCCCGCCAGAGTTCCCCCCTCCAAAATACCGCTCCGCGGTCGAAAGACCGCTGAGGGTATTTTGGGTTTTGCACTGGGTTGGCGGGCGACCGCCAAAAGGCCGCCCGCCAGCCCAGTGCAAAACAGCCTTCCCACGAGGACGCCGGCTCAGAATTGAGCCGGCGGAGTGGGAAGGTGCGACGGGTGCAGTGGCACCCGTCGCGTATTTCAGTGTCTGCAAAGCAGACACTGAAATACAAAGTGGGGCCCTCTTACAGGGGCCCCACGACACCCAATACCGCCATCCTGTTCCTGGCGGCTCTGCCGCCAGGAACAGGATGGCGGTATGGGGTGTCAGAATCCCCATGGCGGCGCAGCGAGCTGCGCCGCCATGGAGGATTCTACAGGGCAGCGGAAAACCGGCGGGAGACCGCCGGTTTTCCCTTTCTGGCCGCGGCTGAACCGTCGCGGTCAGAATACCCTGTGGAGCACCGCCAGCCTGTTGGCGGTGCTCCCTCCAACCCTGGCCCCGGCGGTCCATGACCGCCGGGGTCAGAATGACCCCCTAAGTTACTTGGCACCTAACCTTCACCAAGTGAGGGTTAGACATATAGGTGACTTATAAGTTACTTATGTGCAGTGAAAATGGCTGTGAAATAACATGGACGTTATTGCACTCAGGCTGCAGTGGCAGTCCTGTGTAAGAATTGTCTGAGCTTCCTATGGGTGGCAAAAGAAATGCTGCAGGCCATAGGGATCTCCTGGAAACCCAGGTACCTAGGTGCCATATACAAGGGAATTATAAGGGTGTTCCAGTGTGCCAATGAGAATTGGTTAAATTAGTCACTAGCCTGCAGTGACAATTTTAAAAGCAGAGAGAGAGCATAAACACTGAGGTTCTGGTTAGCAGAGCCTCAGTGATACAGTTAGGCACCACACAGGGAACACATACAGGGCATACATTATGAGCACTGGGGTCCTGCTTAGCAGGATCCCAGTGAAACATAGGCAAAAACAAACATACATACAGTGAAAAAGGGGGGTAACATGCCAGGCAAGATGGTACTTTCCTACAGGTAGGCGCCCACTAAACCCTGGATGAAGGTGCAAAATGGCTTCCTCTAGTTGGAAGAAGCTGCTCGTTTTGCAACAACAAAAGGAGGTAGAAGGTTTTTCTTTGTGCAGAAGATGTCCCATGGCGAGCTGGAGGATGCAGAGTTTTCTTGGCAAAATACCGCAAACAAGCCTTGCTACCAGCAAGAGTTGCGGTTGGGGAAAAAGCATGCTACCCAGGCCCAGGAAGGACCAGGATGTCGCCACGCGGGTGAGGAGACAGAGGGGGCCCTCAGCAAAGTAAGAGCCCAGTGAAAGGAAGGAAGCGCCCGCAGAAGTCTGAATGTGGCGGTTGTCTCAACACTGCAAGGAGAGGTCCTACGACACCGGAGGTCAACTCAGGGAGCTGAGCATCGCAGGACGGAGTGCTAGGGACCTAGGCTCGGCCGTGTATGCAGGATTTCTTGGAAATGTGCACGGAAGCCCTTGTAGCTGCAGATCACACAGTGCACAGGATTACTGTCTGGGGAGGAGAGGCAAGGACTTACCTCCTCCAAATTCAGAGTTGGACCACTGGGCAGTCTGGGTCACTTGGGTCCACCACCTGTGTTCCAGGGGCCACGCTCGTCAGGATGAGAGGTGACCCAAAGTACCGGTGGAGCTGAAGTTTGGTGCCTGCTGGAGCAGGGCGTAGATTCCATTGACCCACCGGAGATTTCTTCGTGGCTTCCAGTGCAGGGTGAAGGCAGGCAGCCCACAGAGCATGCACCACCAGGAAACAGTCAAGAAAGCCGGCAGGGTTAGGTGCTACAATGTCCCTGGTAGTCTTCTGGCTACTTTGTTGCAGTTTTGCAGGCGTCCTGGAGCAGTCAGCGGATGATCCTTGGCAGAAGTCAAAGAGAGAAGTGCAGAGGAGTCCTGCTGGATTCTTGCAAGTCGTAATCTGAAGAGAACCCAGAGGAGAGACCCTAAATAACCCTGAGAGGGGGATTGGCTACCTTATCAGGTATGGACCTATCAGGAGGGGTCCCTGACGTCACCTGCTGGCACTGACCACTCAGAGCTCTACATAGTGCCCCCACACCTTGCAAAGCAAGATGGCTGAGGTCTGGGACACACTGGAGGAGCTCTGGGCACCACCCCTGGGGTGGTGATGGACAGGGTAGTGGTCACTCCCCTTACCTTTGTCCAGTTTCCCGCCAGAGGAGGGGACAAAGGGTCCCTGAACCGGTGTATGCAAGGTGTATGCAAGGTTTATGCAAGGAGGGCACCATCTGTGCCCTTCAATGCATTTCCAGAAGCTGGGGGAGGCTACCCCTCCCCAGCCTGTAACACCTATTTCCAAAGGGAGAGGGTGTAACATCCTCCTCTCAGAGGAAATGCTTTGTTCTGCCTTCCTGGGACTGGGCTGCCCAGGAGGGCAGAACCCTGTCTGTGAGGTGGCAGCAGCTGAAGCTGCAGTGCAAGCCTCAGAGAGATGATTTGGCAGTACTAGGGGCCCACAGTGGAGCCCCCAGGATGCATGTAATTGACTCCCCAATACCAAATTTGGAATGGGAGACAATTCCATGATCTTAGACATGTTACATGGCCATATTCAGAGTTACCATTGTGAAGCTACATATAGGTATTGACCTATATGTAGTGCATGGGTGTAATGGCATCCCGCCCGTACAAAGTCCGGGGAAATGGCCCTGAACTATGTGTGGGCACCTCTGCTGGTGCAAGGGTGCCCTCACACTTAGTAACTTTGCACCGAACCTTCAGCAAGTGAAGATTAGACATATAGGTGACTTATAAGTTACTTAAGTGCAGTGAAAATGCCTGTGAAATAACATGTGCGTTATTTCACGCAGGCTGCAATGGCAGGCCTGTGCAAGGGTTTGCCTGAGCTCCCTATGGGTGGCAAAAGAAATGCTGCAGCCCATATGGATCTCCTGGAACCCCAATGCCCTGGGCACCTAGGTACCATATACTAGGGACTTATAAGGGGGTTCCAGTATGCCAATTGAAATTGGTAAATGAAGTCACTGGCCTATAGTGACAAATTTAAAAGCAGAGAGAGCATAAGCATTGAGGTTCTGGTTAGTATAGCCTCAGTGACACAGTTAGGCACTACACAGGCATACACATTAGGCCACTAACTATGAGCACTGGGGTCCTGGCTAGCAGGATCCCAGTGAGACAGGCAAAACACACTGACATATAGGTTTTTATATATGAGCACTGGGGTCCTGGCTAGCAGGATCCCAGTAACACAGTAAAAACACACTGACACACATTCACAAACAGACCAAAAGTGGGGGTAACCATGCTAGAAAAAGGCCACTTTCCTACACAGTCCATTATGGACTGAAAAAAGACCAGGAGGAAGCCGCAGTCTTGGGACTTCAGGAACCACCTGGGCCTCCCATCAGAGTGCCCCTGCTGACCTACAAGTGACCCTCAAAGTGACCTACCTCTTGCTTCTAAGGGCACCTTTGTGCACCGTTCCTGGCTCACTGATTTGCTCTGCACCTGGCCGCCCTGTGTCCTGCACCGAAGATCCAGCAGTGCCCTAAAGGTCCCACACCCCTTACAACCTTGACACCCCAGGGGGACCCACTGGACTTACCTTTAAGTCCGCCTGTGCAGTGTTTTTCCAAGTGGTCCCCCGCAGTGGCGTGGCACCAGTTCCATCGACTTTCTGGAGCTGCTCCCACCGGAACCGGGAGTTGCCTCAACTTCTCCAGCTGTTCCAGTGTACCCAACAACGACCTTGACCTACCTACAAAAGGAGACATTGGTAAACACATTGCCTGATTTACTGTGAATTTTCAAAGTATTTCTACATTGATTCCTATGGTTTGTAGTTATGCACAAAAAGATTAACCATTAAAACTTCGAAAATTCTGAACTTAAAAAGTACTTATACGATTTTGATGATCTTGGTCTTAAAAATGTTATAAAAATCTGAAACATTTTTGTAAATTGGTCTAGAGTTATTCATTTGAGTGTGTGCTTCAATTTATTGATACTGTGAGCACAACCTATGTGTTGCACATCTCCAAGATTTGACTAACTACTCGACCAAGCTCCCATAAAAATTAAAGCATTAGGTGGCCTTGTTTTTATGTCTGTAAACCAAGGTGTGGTTGCCTGGACCCCTGCACAGTGTGCCTAGCTTTGCACACTACATAGAGGGCCAGCCTCCTACAACAGTTGTCATGCTAGCTCTAGTGTCACGCAGAGCCTCTACCCATTTCCCATTATTGGTGACCCACTGTCTATATATGGAAGTATTGGCAGGTATGTGGGCTTTTGACACCACTTGGGCAGGTAGCCCCATCCTTTTGCAAAAGCTTTTCAACTGGTTAAGTGTTTACTCCTCCACCTTGGTCAGCCCAAACTCCTTGGCTCCACCTGTAGAACCAGCCAGAGACATACTATATTGGATGTATTACAAATGCAAAGGAGGGGCAATTGCAGAAGGAAACAAAAATCGAAATGGTCTTTAAATGTGGGTAGGTAGTATACATGTAGCTATTCTATGGCATTGCACAAACACAAGTCCTATCCTCATTGCGGATCACCAATGTTAGAAATTGGGTCTCTAGTTGGCAGAGGTATGTACCCTCTCCAAGTAGGGGCCACAATCCTAGTCAGGGTAAGTCACTACACAACCTAAATTATCCTGTGCTCATCCTCCAGTAGCTTGGCACAGAGCAGCCAGACTTAACTTAGAAAGCAATGTGTAAAATATATCTGCAATAACTCATACAGTAATACTGTAAAAACACCACAAAAAGAACTTCACACCAGTTTAGAAAAATAGATAATATTTAGCTGAATAAAACAAGACCAAAACAGCAAAGGTCCAATATACACAGGTCAAGATATCACTTTTTAGAGGTTTAAGTAAGTCTTAATCCATAAGAATCAATGGATGTATCTCTATGGCACAAAGTACCTGGTATGCACCAAAAACAAAGACAATGTGTGCCACGGGGGGAGGGGGAAGGAACGGTGAGGTGCCGTGAAAGCAAAGCGGTGCATCGGTTCTTTACTGAGTAGCTGAGATGATGCAATGATTCTTTCTTCACAGGTGAGACGATGCATTGTTTTCTTGACATGCAGCCTCAGTTCCTTACTGTGGTGCGGGGTTGATGAGAAATTGACCCCGAAGGACAATGCATGGAAAATCCAGACATCCTGTGATGATAGAACCACTGTCAAACAGGCGCTGCGTTGATTCTTCAGGTGGTGTGCTGGTTTTTCAGGCGCAAGACAGGTGCTGCGTTGATTCAACAGGCATTGTGTTTATTTTTTAAACGTGAGACAGACGTTGAGTCGATTCTTCTGGTGCAGCTTGTTGAGGTGTGAATTTTCTCTTTTAGGTGAATTCTTTGATGGCCCTGAGACTTCTTAACAGGAGGCGAGCTGACAAGCCCCTGGAGATCACTTGTGGTGGTAAGGCAAAGTACTTCCAGCAGAGTCAGGGAGCAGCAGGCAGCAAGGCAACAACCAGAAGATCAGTCTTTCCAGAAAAGCAGTGCAGTTGAGTCCTTTGTGCAGCACTGAAGTCCTTCTGGGAGAGTCCAGTTGTAGGTCTAGAAGTGTCTGATTTTACGGGGATCACTCACCAAGTATATATACCCAAATGTGCCTTTGAAGTGGAGGAGACTTCAAAGAGTGGTTTTGAAGCACACCATTTTCCCTTTCAACCCAGTCCTGTCTGCCAGGAGATCTTGGGGGGTAACCAGTCCTTTGTCGGAGGTCAAGGCACTACCCTTTGAAGTGTAATTGACAGCCCCTCCACCGTTCCTGCGCAGGAAGACCAATCAGTATGCAGATGTATGCAGATGCAGCTGAGTGTCCTGTGTTTATGGCTGTCTGAGAGGAATGCACAAGGGAAGCTGTCACCGAGTACAGACCAAACATGGATTGGAGACAGGCTGCAGGGCACAGAGAGCAGTAAGGGCAGAGAAAAGCCTAGTTTCTAAAAGTGGCATTTCTAAAATAGTAATGTTAAATCCAACTTCATCAGAAAGTAGGATTTCTTACTACCATTCCAACCATGACAAACATGACAATGCCACTCCTGTCAGATTAGAATTTATCACTGAAAAGTATATAAGGCCACATGTCCTGCCTTTAACTTATATAGTACCCTGCCCTATGGGCTAACCAGGGCCTATCTTAGGGGTGACTTATATGTAATAAAAGGGAAAACTAAGGCTTAGCAAGTTGTTAAATGCCAAGTCAAAGTGCCATTGAAACTGCACACACAGGCATTGGAATGGCAAGGCTGAGACATGGTTAAGGGGCTACTTATATGGAAGGCATAATCAGTGCTGCAGGCCCACTAGCACTTTAACTTCCAGGCCCTGGGCACATATAGTGCACTTTACTAGGAGCCTATAGGTGAATTAAATATGCCAATTGGGTAGGAGCTAATGTCGCCATGTTTAGGGGAAAGAGTACAAACACTTTAGTACTGGTCAGCAGTGGTAAGGTACGCAGTCCTAAAACCAGCAAAAACAAGATCAGAAAAATAGAGGAAGGCAGGCAAAATGGTGGAAGACCGCCCTAAGGATATCAGGCTTATTACTAGATGGCTAAATCTCCTTTAGATTAAATTTTCTTCCTTTTTGTGTGGTCTTTTCACTGTTTTATTGTTTGAAATGTTGCACAAATACTTTACACACTGCCTGCAAGTTAAGCCAGACTGGTCTGTCCCAAGCTACCAGAGGCTGAGCGCAGGTTAACCCAGGGTGTGTTTGTGACTTATCCTAACTAGGATTTCGTTTCCTGTTTGGTCAGGGTGCATACCTCTGCCAACCAGAAACCTAATTTCTAACTATGAGGAAGATTATTTTGAGGTTCATGCCGTGGTGATAGGTATGGTTGTAAGTCTGAGGGAGATGTTGTTGCAGAAGATTATTACTGCTATCTGCAGGAAAGTACCATCTTGCCTGGCATGTTACCCCCATTTTTACTGAATGTATGTTTGTTTTTGCCTGTGTCACCGGGATCCTGCTAGTCAGGACCCCAGTGCTCATAAGGCATGCCCTGTATGTGTTCACTGTGTGGTGCCTAACTGTATCACTGAGGCTCTGCTAACTAGAACCTCAGTGTTTATGCTCTCTCTGCTTTTAAAATTGTCACTGCAGGCTAGTGACTAATTTTTCCAATTCTGATTGGCACACTGGAACACCCTTATAATTCCCTAGTATATGGTACCTAGGTACCCAGGGTATTGGGGTTCCAGGAGATCCCTATGGGCTGCAGCATTTATTTTGCCACCCATCGGGAGCTCAGACAATTCTTACACAGGACTGCCACTGCAGCCTGAGTGAAATAACATCCACGTTATTTCACAGACATTTTACACTGCACTTAAGTAACTTATAAGTCACCTATATGTCTAACCCTCACTTAATGAAGGTTAGGTGCAAAGTTACTTAGTATGTGGACACCCTGGCACTAGCCAAGGTGCCCCCACACTGTTCAGGGCAAATTCCCCGGACTTTGTGAGTGCGGGGACACCATTACACGCGTGCACTACATATAGGTCAATACCTATATGTAGCGTCACAACGATAACTCCGAACATGGCCATGTAACATGTCTAGGATCACGGAATTGTTACCCCAGTGCTATTCTGGTATTGGGGTCAATTCCATGCATCCCCGGGTCTCCAGCATAGAGCCCGGGTACTGCCAAACTAACTTCCCGGGGTTTTCTCTGCAGCTACCGCTGCTGCCAACCCTCAGAAAGGTTTCTGCCCCCCTGGGGCCGGGCTGCCTGGTCCCAGGAAGGCAGAACAAAGAATTTCCTTTGAGAGAGGGTGTTCCACCCTCTCCCTTTGGAAATAGGTGTGAAGGGCCTGGGAGGAGTAGCCTCTCCTGGCCTCTGGAAATGCTTTGAAGGGTACAGATGGTGCCCTCCTTGCATAAGCCAGTCTACACCGGTTCAGGGATCCCCCCAGCCCTGCTCTGGACCAAAACTGGACAAAGGAAAGGGGAGTGACCACTCCCCTGACCAGCACCTCCCAGGGGAGGTGCCCAGAGCTCCTCCAGTGTGTCCCAGATCTTTGCTATCTTAGATGCAGAGGTGTGATAGCACAATGGACAGCTCTGAGTGGCCGGTGCCAGCAGGTGACCTCAGAGACCCCTCCTGATAGGTGCTTACCTTTCTCTGTAGCCAATCTTCCTCTGAGGGCTTTTTAGGGACTCTCCTGTGGGCATCTCACCAGATAACGAATGCAAGAGCTCACCAGAGTTCCTCTGCACTTCCCTCTTCGACGTCTGCCAAGGATCGACCGCTGACTGCTTCAGAATGCCTGCAAAACCACAACAAAGTAGCTAGAAGACTACCAGCAACATTGTAGTGCCTCATCCTGCCGGCTTTCTCAACTATTTCCTGGTGGTGCATGCTCTGAGGGCTGTCTGCCTTCACCCTGCACTGGAAGCCAAGAAGAAATCTCCAGTGGGTCGATGGAATCTTCCCACTGCTAACGCAGGCACCAAACTTCTGCATCACCGGTCCTCTGGGTCCCCTCTCATCCTGACGAGCGTGGTCCCTGGAACACAGGAGCTGGTTCCAAGTGACCCCGACAGTCCAGAGGCCCTTCTGTCCAAATTTGGTGGAGGTAAGTCCTTGCCTCCCCACGCCAGACAGTAATCCTGTGTACTGCGTGAACTGCAGCTTCTAGGGCTTCTGTGCACTTTTGCAAGACTTCCTTTGTGCACAGCCTAGCCCAGGTCCCCAGCACTCCGTCCTGTAGTGCCCAACTCACTGAGTTGGACTGCGACTTCGTGGGACTCCCTTTTGTTGTGCTGAGTCGACTGTCATGCTCAGATCTTCTGAATGCCTGTTCAGGTGCTTCTGCGGGTGTTGTCTGCTTCTGCGTGGGCTCTCTGTATTGCTGAGCGGCCCCTCTGTCTCCTCCTCCAAGGGGCGACCTCCTGGTCCTTCCTGGGCCCTGGCAGCACCCAAAACCTTCAACTGTGACTCTTGCAGCTAACAAGGCTTGTTTGCAGTCGTTCTGCGTGGAAACAACTCTGCATCCTCCAGCACACCGCGGGACATCTTCTAACCAAACGAGAAGTTCCTGGCACCTTCCGTTGTTGCAGAATCTTCGGCTTCTTCTACCCAGAGGCAGCCCTTGTGCACCTTCATCCGGGGTTTAATGGGCTCCTGTCCCCCCTGGACGCTTGCGTGACTCTTGGACTTGGTCCCCTTCCTTTACAGGTTCTCAGGTCAGGGAATCCATTTTCAGTGCTTTGCAGTCAGTTGTTGTCCTTGAAGAATCCCATATCTCGACCTTACTGTCTTTCTGGAGTAGTAGGGTAACTTTACTCCTACTTTTCAGGGTCTTGGGTTGGGGTATCTTGGACACCCTTAGGCCCTTATTTAGACTTGTTTAGCGCCGCATTTGCGCCACTTTTTGACGCAAAAAAAGCGCAAACTTACAAAATACAATTGTATTTTGTAAGTGTGTGCCGTTTTTGCATCAAAAAGCGGCGCAAATGCAGCGCTAAAAAAGTATAAATATGGGCCTTAGTGTTTTCTTACACTCCCAGCGACCCTCTACACACTACACTAGGCCTGGGGTCCATTCGTGGTTCGCACTCCACTTTTGGAGTATATGGTTTGTGTTGCCCTTAGGCCTATTTTTCCCTATTGCATTATATTGTATTCTACAGTGTTTGCACTACTTTTCTAACTGTTTTACTTACCTGATTTGGTTTGTGTGTGTATATTTTGTGTGTATTACTTACCTCCTAAGGATGTATATCCTCTGAGATACTTTTGCCATATTGTCACTAAAATAAAGTACCTTTATTTCACTAAAATAAAGTACCTTTATTTTTGGTAACTCTGAGTATTGTGTATTCTTATGATATAGTGCTAAGTGATATAAGTGGTATAGTAGAAGCTTTGCATGTCTCCTAGTTCAGCCTAAACTGCTCTGCTAAAGCTACCTCTATCAGCCTAAGCTGCTAGAACACCTCTAATCTACTAATAAGGGATAACTGGACCTGACACAAGGTGTAAGTACCACAAGGTACCCACTATAAGCCAGGCCAGCCTCCTACACTATCTTCATCTCGTTAGCAAATTCAGTCATTTTGGCCACTGACCTAGTTTCTTGTGGTGGTGGTCTTGTCCAAGAAAGGAGAGTATTGTTCAAGGGGGGAGTATTTTACAGCAAAATGTGGCTTGCGGTATCTCGGTATTTTTTTCACCAAGCATGCAATCGGGTAACAAAATGTCCCACAAGCAAAAAACATGCCATTTGGTTAAGATATTTTCGGTGCAAATGACTTGCTTGGTTGCAAAAATTATGCAAAATTGCATGGTACTTTGTGGATTTGTTTCTAATGCAAAATTCAGAAATGTTTGTCCATTTAATTTCTCCCAGGCCTAATATAAATGCCAAATCTACTGGCTTTGCCCATGATTGTTTGCCTTGACACCAGCAATATAGTACCATACCTGCCAACGCTCCTGATTCAGGCCCGATACTACCGATTTCAAGGTTAGTCTCAGATTCCTGCATGCAGAAACCGTATTCAGAATTTTTGTAATAGTACCAAAAATAAAGAGTTGATGCCTGTCCCACAAGCTCCAGTCTACCTCTCCAAGAATTAGATCTGAAATCGAAGGTTAAAGATTTGTTCTTATTTTTTGAAGGAGGATATTAAAGCATGTGACAGGCGTCAACATTCTATTTTAGGCAGTTTTACATAGCGCAAACAAAAACTAGAGTTTATTAAGATGTTTTTGTTTGCGCTATGATAATAAACTGCCAAAAATGAAATGCTGATCGTCTGTCACCATTCATACAAATAGTCCCGATTCGGGCAGGTTGCTTCATTGAAAGTTAGCGGTGAAAATACATTCTCCAGATATTTCTTTAATTTCCCACTTGCCTGCTCTAAAATGTTGGCATGTAGCACATAAACTCTACTATTAAGCCAGCGGTTTTCTAATTTGCATACAAATTTCTCTTTTTAAGCAGCAGCCGACTAAATAGCTGTTATTCATTCGGAGTCTGATATCCTGGTGGAAAACAGCCTCTCCTTTGCTTGGCAGAGGTCCATGTGGGGAGAAAAAAACAGTTCTTTTATAAGTACGTTACCCTGCGGCCTAGGAAACAAGTGAAGCTATTCAGGATCTTATTTCCCAGAAAGACTTGTGAACGTCAGGCCTCTAGGGCGGTGCAGCTGTCTTTGGTTGCAAGAGCACATCCACTTTCGTTTTCCTGTAAACGCCGGGTTTCCCAAAAGCTGGTCCGGCTGTGTTCTAGGGAGGGCCAAGTACGAGTTGGGTAGAAGAGGCGGCTGCTGCGAGAAGAGGGGAGGCGTGTTCAGCGCTACTCTGGCAGAGCACAATTCTATATCAGGACCGGAGGCTCGGATTATGCTTTCTCTTTCTTTACTGAAAATTCGCAGCAGCCAATTAAAACACAGTAAACAAAAAACTTAATCTCCCAAGATGCTGTAGTCCTTGAATTACATGTACCAATCACTGAATGTGACCTTAGTCCTTATAAGCCATAACCCCAAACGTCATATCCTCTTTCTTTGCTGCTTCGCAGCAGATAAGTAACATTTACCCCTTGTTCTACTGTTTATTGTATGCTAATTCGTACTATAAGGGTTTAATTTCAAGAGTGTGTAGGCGACGCGATTCTGCTCGCCTTTTAGAATGTTTTAGGTTTGCTTTCGGCTTCCCGCTGAGATCTGCCACGGTTCGTAAATTCCCAGAGTTTGTGGAGAGAAGCGGGAGTGTGCTACGCACCAAGCGCGTAGTCTGTTTTCACTGGCAACCGGGGTTGCCATGCGCGCACGCTCTTTACGAGCCGATCTCATTTCCCAAACCATTTTCAAGAGATCGGTTCATTTTAGAGCGGCGCGCGGGGCATCGGAGCTTGTCTTTGGTCCTAACAGACTCTAAACACCTCCCTGACGCCCAGCTTAAATCCCTGCTGGGTAGTAAAATAAAAAATAATGCTTTGCCTAGAGTGATTATTGCAGGCAGCTTCCTCCACATATATATATATTTGGTTGTATATTAATATATATTTATATCTTGATTGCATGTCTATATATATATATATATATATATATATATATATATATATATATATATATATATTTATATACGTTTTAAAGTGCCTGTAGGGTTTTTTTCACTCCCGCTTTATATATTTGCTGTCTGTACTGGTCCTGTCAAATTTTTATAATGGCTCAGTGGAGCGACCAAGATGCAGGGTACTACCCTGACGATACTGACAACCAATTGGAGGTGAATTTGGTTGAGGCACTAGATTCCAGGGTGCAACAGTCAGTTAATGATGCTCTGGTGAGAGCACTTGGCCCATTTTCTGGGCAACTGTTAGAATATGCCCAATCTCAAGGCTGGATGACTGGCTCTACTCCCCCCCTCTCTGAAGAAACGACTACGCCAGTACCGTCAAAATCCAAATCTAAATCTAAGAATGTCACAAAGGATATTCCTTCTGGAGAATTACATGCAGATATGTTTGAGAAATTGCGCAAGAAGAGAAGCGCAGAGCACAATTATAGCTCTCATAGGGATTCCTCTTCTTCGGAGGATTCTGATGAACTGGATTCGGATGACATAACCGAACCAACTCCCAGTAAAAAAGCTAAAAAACCACCTAACGCCCTTCAGTTTTTAGACTTTGACCCTTCCGAAATTATGCACCCTTCGTCCTCTAATTGGCTGCCAGCCCCAGAGGTGGCGCAATATGTCCACGCAAACTTAAGAAAAAGTTTTGATAAAGAAGTGCGTTCCCGACTCAAAGTGGAATGTCCCAGACCGGACCTGGACAATAATGTAGCGGATACACCTGAAATTGACCCGACTATGATTACCTTTTTGAAAAAATACGCCAAGGACCCCAAAAAGGGTTTAGACAGATTGTGGCGCATCTGTCAAGATAAACTACTTGATATGTCAGGCCCACTAACAAAGATCTTAGATTTGGCTATTGCTTCCAAGGAATCGAGCACCCCGGTGAACACGGACGTCCTTTTAGGCTGGGCTCAGAGAGCAGTGTGCCTCTTGGGCAACACAAACTGTACTATTTCCACCGAGCGCAGAAAGTCGATTCTTATGTGAATGGATCCTAAATTAGTTGACTTAGCATTATCAGAAGCGGGGCCGGCAGCTGAAGGTCTCCTATTTGGATCTTCCTTCATTAAAGAACTGGCCAAATTTTGTTCTACATTTTCCACCTTGGATAAGGCCCAATTGTCCCTCAAAAAAGTGTTTAGAAGAGGCCTTTTTATCAGGGCTGGGCGTTATGGTGGACGAATGCCTGGCCAAGGTGGTTTTGTCAGTCCCCAAAATTACTACCTGAGAGGTAGAGGTAACTGGTCTGGAGACCAAGCAGATTCCACGTTCTATCGCTCCCGTCCCCGTGGAGGAAGGTCCAGATTCCGCAGGGGACACCGCAGAGGTCAGCAAGGAGCTATTCAAGACTCCTCCTTTACCGGTAAGAATTATTCACCATTCACAAGTTATGCTTGGGGGAAAAGTGAGACTGTTTGTGGACAAATGGAGAGAGATCTCTGGGGATCCTTGGGTTATTCAGACTGTGTCAGCTTTTCACCTGGACTTTATCAGCACTCCGATTCAACTTACTCCTCCTGTAAATATGAGTTTTTCCCAAATAAGTCAGAGTTTCATAGATCTAGAAGTACAAGCTTTATTAAACAAAGGAGCAGTGATTTATTCAACCCCTCATCCTGCCTGGTTCTGCAATCCCATTTTTGTAGTAGACAAAAAGGGGGGTGGTCACCGACTGGTGTTGAACTTAAAAGATTTCAATTCTTGGATTGTGTACAGGCACTTCAAGATGGAAGGGATTTACATGTTATGAGACATCCTTTTAGAAGGAGATTGGATGGTTCGGTTAGACCTAAAGGACGCATACCTTTCAATCCCGATTTTTGCCCCTCACAGGAAATTTCTTCAATTCCAGTGGAAAGGTCATTGCATGGAGTTCACGGATCTCCAGTTCGGCTTGTCTTCGGCCCCATGGTGTTTCACAAAACTGTTGAAACTAGTGGTGGAATGGTTGAGAACCAAGGGTGTTCGTCTTATCATATAGCTGGACGTCATCTTATTGATGGCACAGGACTCCCTGACTTTACTGACGCATCTGAATTGGACAATCAGTCTGTTACAGGATTTAGGTTTCCTTATCAATGCACAGAAGTCATTGTTGAAACCCTCCCAAACGATAGAGTTTTTGAGTTTCAAGATAGATTCCATCCGCTCGCAATTGATCCTTCCAGCATAAAAAATTTGCAACATCAAGAGAGAGTTGAGATCGGCTTTGCTCAGTCTGACTATCTCTCTAAGGAACATTGCTCGTTTGATGGGTCTATTAGCCTCATCCATTCAAGCAATTTTTCCGGCCCCCTTACATTATCGGGCTCTCCAGAGACTGAAGATCCAGTACTTGAGACAGGGTTTGAGTTACTCGGCTCTGATCCCTCTGACCTCGGAGGTCAAGGAAGAGATTCAGTGGTGGCTTCACCACATGGAAGCATGGAATGGCAGGGCCATCTTCGGATCACACCCAGAAATTGTCATAGAATCAGACGCCAGCCAGTGGGGTTGGGGAGCTCGTTGCGGCTCGATAGTGACAGGGGGACGTTTGTCAATGAGGGAAAAAGATCTCCACATCAATTGCTTAGAACTTCTAGCGGGGTCTTTTGCGATAAAGAGTTTATCCCCGAGTAGGACAGACTGTTGCATCCTTCTGAGAATGGACAATGTGTCGGCAGTACGCTATGTAAACAAGCTGGGAGGAACGAAATCCAGAGTCCTGGCGGAAATAGCCAAGGAATTTTGGCATTACTGCCTGAACCACAGATTAGTGGTGATGGCGGAATATCTCCCGGGAGATCAGAACATAGTAGCAGACTGGAACTCCAGATATCTGACGGATCCCAGCTATTGGAGACTGGATCCAATGATCTATCAACAGATAGTCCAGGAATGGGGTTGTTGCGAGATAGATCTTTTTGCGTCTCGCCTCAACACTCAGATCCCGAAGTTTTACAGTTGGAGGCCAGATCCACAGGCTATAGCGACAGATGCCTTTTTACAGAATTGCCACTTGCTCCGGAGTTATGCATTCCCTCCATTTCTCTTGATACCCAGAGTCCTGGCTCAAGTGCGGAGGCAGAAGGCAGATCTGATCCTAGTGACTCCTTTGTGGAGGTCTCAGCCTTGGTTCCCTATTGCACTTCAATTAGCGTGTGCTCTGCCATTACTCATTCCTCCTCGTCAGAACCTGTTACTGAGTCCGGAGGGCCTTCAACATCCCTTGATTGTATCGGGGACTCTAACACTGATGGCTTGGAGGGTTTCAGGTCAAGATGGAAAACCTCAGGACTTTCGCAACAAGCTGAAGGTTATATCAAGCAAGCGTGGGCAACTAGCACCCACAAGAGATATGCTTCTGCAGAGTCAAGTATTGATATGATTATTAATTTTTTGGCTGAATTAGCCTCTTCAGGTTTGGCCTATAGGACAATTAATAATTTTAGGTCGGCAATTTCTTCGGGTCATACACCTATTGACGGCAAACAGGTAGGTGAACATCACCTAGTATGTAAGCTTTTGAGGGGTATTCGCTTTTCGAATCCTCCTCAAGCTAAGTATTCTGTTCTTTGGGATGTGAACATTGTGTTAACATTTTTGGACTCTTCGCCCAGTAACAAATACTTATCCCGTAAGCAGCTTTCGGCCAAGCTGACTATGTTATTATGCTTAGTCTCATGTAAGAGAGTATCAGATGTTAGAGCATTGCACTTATCGGGTAGGATTTATTCTTCGGAAGGCGTAACCTTTAATATTTCCAGAAGAACTAAGAATAATTGCAGGTCAGTATCTTATCCTTGGTTCCCAGACAATTCAAAATTATGTGTGGTGCAGTGCCTTAAGGATTATGAAGTGGTTACAGAAGAGTTTAGGCAAGACATGAATGGACAAGTCTTAATGGCATTACAGAAACCGTTTAAACCGGTTGCCTCTGCCACTCTTGCGAGATGGATAAGATGGCTTATGAATGAAGCAGGTATTGATACTAGTCATTTTGGTGCTCATTCAGTGAGAGGGGCCATGGCGTCTAAGTCATTTACTCTAGAATCTAGTTTGGAGGACATTATGAAATCTGCAGACTGGTCGTTTGAAGGTACTTTTCGGAAGTTTTATTTTAAACCTGTATTAGATGTGGCCTCTGTTGTTATGGGTCATCTTTGAACTAGCATAATCCGAGCATCCGGTCCTGATATAGAATGAAAAAGTTTCTAGCTTACGCGTTAAGAATTTTCAATTCTATTAAGGACACGGAGGCGAGGATTATCCCACCCTATCATGAAAAATGTTATTTATATTAATATGTTTTGAACCCTATTCATTTATACCCTCCCAGTATGTTATATTGGGTATTGAAATGTAAAACGTTTGTGTTTGATATTAATTCTATTAGTTTGAGAATATTTGCGGCCTGTATTTATTTCCTTTTCCAGGGTCGGATCAAAAGAATTCCTGATGGTTTTTCCAGCCTGATATCTACGTGTTAAGGATCCTATCTATTCCAGGAGTAGAAAACCGACTTGAAGTTCAGTCTGGTCTATTCTTCGTTGGACGTTCCATTTCAGGATGAGGTTTCGTATCATCCATTACAGAAGAGGTCGTTGGAAAGGAGTTAAAGTTATTGGTTTGATCAAAGAAAGAGGATATGACGTTTGGGGTTATGGCTTATAAGGACTAAGGTCACATTCAGTGATTGGTACATGTGATTCAAGGACTAGAGCATCTTGGGAGATGAAGTTTTTTGTTTACTGTGTTTTAATTGGCTGCTGTGAATTTTCAGTAAAGAAAGAGAAAACATAATCCTCGCCTCCGTGTCCTTAATAGAATTGAAAATTCTTAACGCGTAAGCTAGAAAAAATTTCATCCTCCAGGTAGGAAACTATGACACAGGTCAGGCGCCGATCTCTCCCAGTTCCTCGACTCCACTGCGCTTTCACTGTAGAGTAGATTAACCCCTTGGCTTCCGGGCCTTTTCCCCTCAGGTGCCAGGTCTTTTTTTTGCTATTTGGGGCAGTTTGCGCTTAGGCCCTCATAACATTTTGTCCACATAAGCTACCGACGCCAAATTTACATTTTTTTCCCCAATATCCTAGGGATTCTAGATATACCAGACTTTGTGCGTTCCCCTGAAGGAGACCAAGAAATTAGCCAAAATATTGCAAACATTTCATTTTTTTTTTTAAAAAGGGAAAAAGGGTTGCAGAATAAGGCTTGTGTTTTTTCCCTGAAAATGGCATAAACAAAGGGTTTGTCGTGCTGAAATCACCAGCTTTCCACCTTTCTGGAATAGGCAGACTTGAATCAGAAAACCCCATTGTTCAACACAATTTTGCCATTTTACTGGGACATACCCCATTTTTACTATTTTTACTATTTTTTGTGCTTTCAGCCTTCGTCCAGTTAGTGGCAGAAATGGGTGTGAAACCAATACTGGATCCCAGAAAGTTAACCATTTCTGAAAAGTAGATACAATTCTGAATTCATCAAAGGGTCATTTGTGTGGCTCCTAAAAGGTTTTCCAACAGAAAATAACAGCTGAAATAAAACAATAATGAAATTGAGGTGAAAAAAAACAGCCATTTTCCTCAACTTTTTAATCTGTAACTTTTTCCTGCAATGTCAGGTTTTTGAAAGCAATATAGCGTTACGTCTGCTGGACTCTTCTAGTGGTGGGGGAATATATAGGGCTTGTAGGTTAATCAAGAACCCTTGGTGCCCACAGCCAAGAAATGAGCTGCACCTTGCAATGGGTTTTCATTCTATACTGGGTATACAGCGATTCATTTTCTGAAATATAAAGAGTATCAAGAAAATCTTTGTCATTCCAAAATGGGCACAAGATAAGATGTTGAGAAGCAATGGTTATTTGCACATCTCTGATATCCGGGGTGCCTATACTAACATGTGAATTACAGGGCATTTCTCAAATAAACGTCTTTTTTTACACACTGTCTTACATTTGGAAGGAAAACATGTAGAGAAAGACAAGGGTCAATAACACTTGTTTTGCTATTCTCCCGATAAAAATGGTACCTCACTTGTGTGGGTAGGCCTAATGTTCGGGACAGAAAACACAGATGGACACATCACATTTTTTACGTTGAAATCTGATGTGTTTTTTGCAAAGTGCCTAGCTGTGGATTTTGGCCTCTAGCTCAGCCGGCACTGGTGTCCTCTTCACCTCCTGAGGCCTCTGTGCACTCTTTGCAAAATTCCTTCGTGCACAGCCTGGTCCAGGTCCCCAGCACTCCACCCTGTGGCGCTCAACTCGCTGAGTTGTTCTCATGCGGCGTGGGACCTTCTTTTGTTGT
Source organism: Pleurodeles waltl (assembly GCF_031143425.1). Lineage (NCBI taxonomy): Eukaryota > Metazoa > Chordata > Amphibia > Caudata > Salamandridae > Pleurodeles > Pleurodeles waltl. The sequence goes on from NC_090445.1 coordinate 380,269,988, forward strand.
GCTGCATCAACCGTGTTTTGCACCTCCTTTGAACCTGGATCCTGTGGCTTCTGCAGGTGCTGGCTGACATCCTGAGAACTCTCTAAAGTGCTGAGAGCCCCCTATTCCTTCTCACTCAGTGTTGAGGCCCCCAGGTCCCTCCTGGGGCCATCCAGCGCCATTTTAATGAAAAACACACTTTTGTCGTAGCCAAGGCTTGTTGGCGCCTTCCAACACAAAATCTCATCTGCAACAATCTTCACGCCGTGGGACATTTTTTGCATCATGCAGGAACCCGCTGGCATCTTCCTAGGGTGCATTTCTGCAGTCCCGGGACTCTTCTTGTGCACCCTCTTCTGGGTTGGCAGGGACTCCTGTCATTCCTGGAACTTCTTTCAACTTCTGGACTTGGTCCCCTTCCTTTGCAGGTCTTCAGGTCCAATAATCCAGCAGTTGTTCTTTGCCGAATTGTTTTGCAGCTGCAAAAACCCCAAAACAAGGTGTAGTGTGTCCTATGGAAACTTGCAGTACTTTACTCCTGCTTTTCTGGGCTCTGGGGTGGGGTAATTTACTTACCTTTACTGTATTCTTACTCTCCCAGCGATTCTGCATACACTACACTTACCTAGGGGGGAATTAGTGATTCACATTCCACTTTTTTAGTATATGGTTTGTGTTGCCCCTAGACATATTTTCTCCCTTTGCATTCTATAGGATTTCCTACTGTTTACATTGTTCTATGACTATTTACTTGTCTAATTTTGGTGTCTAGTGTATATATTGTGTATAATACTTACCTCCAGAAGGACTATTGTCTCTAAGATATTTTTGGTACTATGTCACTGTAGGAAGTTGGCTCTGTATGCACTATTTCAAAGTAAGGAATAGTATGCACAGAGTCCAAGGGTTCCCCTTAGAGGTAAGATAGTGGCAAAAAGAGATAATACTAATGCTCTATTTTGTGGTAGTGTGGTTGAGCAGTAGGCTTATCAAAGGAGTAGTGTTAAGCATTTGTTGTACATACACAAGCAATAAATGAGGAACAGACACTCAAAGACAATTCCAGGCCAATAGGTTTTTGTATAGAAAAATATATGTTCTTAGTTTATTTTAAGAACCACAGGTTCAAGATTTACATGTAATACTTCAAATGAAAGGTATTGCAGGTAGGTACTTTAGAAACTTTGAATTAGCAAAATAGCATATATACTTTTCACAGAAATCACATATAGCTATTTTAAAACTAGACACAGTGCAATTTTCAACAGTTCCTGGGGGAAGTAAGAGTTTGTTAGTTTTTGCAGGTAAGTAAACCACCTACGGGATTCAAGTTTGGGTCCAAGGTAGCCCACCGTTGGGGGTTCAGAGCAACCCCAAAGTTACCACACCAGCAGCTCAGGGCCGGTCAGGTGCAGAGGTCAAAGTGGTGCCCAAAACGCTTAGGCTTCAATGGAGAAGGGGGTGCCCCGGTTCCAGTCTGCCAGCAGGTAAGTACCCGCGTCTTCGGAGGGCAGACCAGGGGGGTTTTGTAGGGCACCGGGGGGGACACAAGTCCACACAGAAAGTACACCCTCAGCGGCACGGGGGCGGCCGGGTGCAGTGTGCAAACAAGCGTCGGGTTTGTAATTAAAATCAATGGGAGACCAAGGGGTCTCTTCAGCGATGCAGGCAGGCAAGGAGGGGGGCTCCTCGGGGTAGCCAGCACCTGGGCAAGGGAGAGGGCCTCCTGGGGTCACTCCTGCACTGGAGTTCGGATCCTTCAGGTCCTGGGGGCTGCGGGTGCAGAGTCTTTACCAGGCGTCGTGATCTGAGGAGCAGGCAGTCGCGGTCAGGGGGAGCCTCCGGATTCCCTCTGCAGGCGTCACTCCGGAGGTTCAGGGGGGGCAACTCTGGCTACTCACGGTCTCGCAGTCGCCGGGGAGTCCTCCCTGAAGTGTTTGTTCTCCACAAGTCGAGCCGGGTGCGTCGGGTGCAGAGTGTCAAGTCTCACGCTTCCGGCGGGAAACGCAAGTTGTTTCAAAGTTGCTCCTTTGTTTCAAAGTTGCAGTCTTTGGTGAACAGGGCCGCTGTCCTTGGGAGTTCTTGGTCCTTCTAGATGCAGGGCAGTCCTCTGAGGATTCAGAGGTCGCTGGTCCCTGGGGAGAGCGTCGCTGGAGCAGTGTCTTTAGAAGTGGGGAGACAGGCCGGTAGAGCTGGGGCCAAAGCAGTTGGTGTCTCCGCCTTCTCTGCAGGGTTTTTCAGCTTAGCAGTCCTCTTCTTCTTAGGTTCCAGGAATCTGAGTTCCTAGGTTCTGGGGAGCCCTTAAATACTAAATTTAAGGCCGTGTTTAGGTCTGGGGGGTTAGTAGCCAATGGCTACTAGCCCTGAGGGTAGATACACCCTCTTTGTGCCTCCTCCCGTGGGGAGGGGAGCACATTCCTATCCCTATTGGGGGAATCCTCCATCTGCAAGATGGAGGATTTCTAAAAGTCAGAGTCACCTCAGCTCAGGACACCTTAGGGGCTAGGAGTGCCCTCGGGTGCTGTAACAAAGGGGGAGAGCCTTTGAGGCTCACCGCCAGGTGTTACAGTTCCTGCAGGGGGAGGTGATAAGCATCTCCACCCAGTACAGGCTTTGTTACTAGCCATAGAGTGACAAAGGCACTCTCCCCATGTGTCCAGCAACATGTCTCGAGTGTGGCAGGCTGCTAAAACCAGTCAGCCTACACGGTTAGTTGGTTAAGGTTTCAGCGGGCACCTCTAAGGTGCCCTCTGGGGTGTATGTGACAATAAAATGTACACTGGCATCAGTGTGCATTTATTGTGCTGAGAAGTTTGATACCAAACTTCCCAGTTTTCAGTGTAGCCATTATGGTGCTGTGGAGTTTGTGCATGACAGACTCCCAGACCATATACTTTTATGGCTACCCTGCACTAAGGTTTTGCTTAAACACTGTAGGGGCACAGTGCTCATGCACTGGTGCCCTCACCTATGGTATAGTGCACCCTGCCTTAGGGCTGTAAGGCCTGCTAGAGGGGTGACTTATCTATACTGCATAGGCAGTGTGAGGTTGGCATGGCATCCTGAGGGGAGTGCCATGTCGACTTACTCGGTTTGTCCTCACCAGCACACACAAGCTGGCAAGCAGTGTGTCTGTGCTGAGTGAGGGGTCCCCAGGGTGGCATAAGATATGCTGCAGCCCTTAGAGACCTTCCCTGGCATCAGGGCCCTTGGTACCAGGGGTACCAGTTACAAGGGACTTACCTGGAGGCCAGGGTGTGCCAATTGTGGAAACAAACGTACAGGTTAGGGAAAGAACACTGGTGCTGGGGCCTGGTTAGCAGGCCTCAGCACACTTTCAAATCAAAACTTATCATCAGCAAAGGCAAAAAGTCAGGGGGTAACCATTCAAAGGAGGCATTTCCTTACAGTCACCCAAATAAATACCTTTATTTTTGGTAACACTGAGTATTGTCTTCACTTGTGAATAAGTAGTGTGTAACTATAAGTGGTATTGCAAGAGCTTTGCATGTCACCTAGTTCAGCCTAAGCTGCTCTGCTATAGCTACCTCTGTCAGCTTAAGCTGCTAGAACACTACTACTTCACTAATAAGGGATAACTGGACCTGGTATAAGGTGTAAGTACCCAAGGTACCCACTACAAACCAGGCCAGCCTCTACACTGACATCTAGTGGACTTTCTGCCCCCCCGGGGTGTGGATCGGGAGTAATTGCCCAATCAGCCCACTGGTGGGCAGAACAACTTTGCCCCATTTATTTGGGGTGGGGGTATGTCCATACCTACACCCTCTTATTTTGGAAAACAAATCTTCCCTGGTCTCTGGTGGGCTTTCTGTCCCCCCTTGGGGGCAGATGGGCCTACCAACAATAGGCCGATCTGCCCCCAATGGGGGCAGATATGGCCAACAGTAATGTGCCCCCATGGGGAGCGACCCATGCCCAAGGGTCTGTCCCCCCAATCAAAACACACACATACACACACACCAATCTCTGGTGCCTAAGTGGTTTCTTCCCCCCAGGGGAAGATTGGCCTAATAGAAATAGGCTGATCTGCCCCCAAGGGGAGCAGAAATGGCCTAAAATTAAATCCCCCCCCAGGGGATCGACCCTTGCCTAAGGGGCCGCTCCCATTGCGTGAAATTGGTGCAACAAAAATCCCTAGTGCCTAGTGGTTTCTGCCCCCTCTAGAGGGCAGATCGGCCTAATAAAAATAGGCCGGTCTGCCCCCAAGGGGGTCACAAATGGCCTAAAATAGATTTGCCTCGCAGGGGAATGACCCTTACCTAAGGGGTAGCTCCCCTTGCGTGTAATTGACGCAAAACATTTAAAATCCATTGGCCTAATAAAAATAGGCCGATCTGCCCCCAAGGGGGGTGGAAATGGCCTAAATTCAATTTGCCCCCAAGGGGAGGGACCCTTGCAGATCGGGTCACTCCCCATATATAAACAACAAAAGTAAACAAAAAAATATATCGCTGGTGTCAAGGGATTTCTGCCCCGCCGGGGGCAGATCGGCCTAATTATAATAGGCCGATCTGCCCCCGGATGGGGGGCAGAAATGGCGTAAAAATAATTTGTCCTCCAGGGGAGCGGTCCTTGCCCAAGGAGCTGCTCCCCTCATACCAATAACCTGGTAAAAAAAAACTCCCTGGTGTCTACTGGGCATTTCTGCTGCCCGATCGCAGCAGAAACACTGGGAAAGACATCAAAGGAATGAAAAGGCCTTTCCTTTTCTTTGATGCCTTTCTCAGCCCTTCCACGTGATCGGACGAGAAATGGGAAAGCATTTCTCTTCCGATGTGTGCTGGAAGCTCTCTGATGAGGTCAGTGCGCTGACATCATCAGATGCTACAGGAGGGGTTGAGGGGGGAGGGGAAGCGATTCCCCTTCCATCCCTGCCCAGGGGAGGGGGGTGCCAGGCCCCCCAGGGGGGAGGGCTAGCGCTTGCCCCCCTGGGCCCCTATCTGGACGTAACGGTTATGTCCTAGGCACTGAGTGTTTATTAAATATTAACATGTACCTAGTGCTGTACACAACCGAACTTGCTCGCCTACTGAGCCAATATCTTGAGTTGGGAATGCAGTCCTTGCCTCCCCACGCCAGACAGTAATCCTGTGTACTGCGTGAACTGCAGCTTCTAGGGCTTCTGTGCACTTTTGCAAGACTTCCTTTGTGCACAGCCTAGCCCAGGTCCCCAGCACTCCGTCCTGTAGTGCCCAACTCACTGAGTTGGACTGCGACTTCGTGGGACTCCCTTTTGTTGTGCTGAGTCGACTGTCATGCTCAGATCTTCTGAATGCCTGTTCCGGTGCTTCTGCGGGTGTTGTCTGCTTCTGCGTGGGCTCTCCGTATTGCTGAGTGGCCCCTCTGTCTCCTCCTCCAAGGGGCGACCTCCTGGTCCTTCCTGGGCCCTGGCAGCACCCAAAACCTTCAACTGTGACTCTTGCAGCTAACAAGGCTTGTTTGCAGTCGTTCTGCGTGGAAACAACTCTGCATCCTCCAGCACACCGCGGGACATCTTCTAACCAAAGGAGAAGTTCCTGGCACCTTCCGTTGTTGCAGAATCTTCGGCTTCTTCTACCCAGAGGCAGCCCTTGTGCACCTTCATCCGGGGTTTAATGGGCTCCTGTCCCCCCTGGACGCTTGCGTGACTCTTGGACTTGGTCCCCTTCCTTTACAGGTTCTCAGGTCCAGGAATCCATTTTCAGTGCTTTGCAGTCAGTTGTTGTCCTTGAAGAATCCCATATCTCGACCTTACTGTCTTTCTGGAGTAGTAGGGTAACTTTACTCCTACTTTTCAGGGTCTTGGGTTGGGGTATCTTGGACACCCTTAGGCCCATATTTAGACTTGTTTAGCGCCGCATTTGCGCCACTTTTTGACGCAAAAAAAGCGCAAACTTACAAAATACAATTGTATTTTGTAAGTGTGTGCCGTTTTTGCATCAAAAAGCGGCGCAAATGCAGCGCTAAAAAAGTATAAATATGGGCCTTAGTGTTTTCTTACACTCCCAGCGACCCTCTACACACTACACTAGGCCTGGGGTCCATTTGTGGTTCGCACTCCACTTTTGGAGTATATGGTTTGTGTTGCCCTTAGGCCTATTTTTCCCTATTGCATTATATTGTATTCTACAGTGTTTGCACTACTTTTCTAACTGTTTTACTTACCTGATTTGGTTTGTGTGTGTATATTTTGTGTGTATTACTTACCTCCTAAGGATGTATATCCTCTGAGATACTTTTGCCATATTGTCACTAAAATAAAGTACCTTTATTTCACTAAAATAAAGTACCTTTATTTTTGGTAACTCTGAGTATTGTGTATTCTTATGATATAGTGCTAAGTGATATAAGTGGTATAGTAGAAGCTTTGCATGTCTCCTAGTTCAGCCTAAACTGCTCTGCTAAAGCTACCTCTATCAGCCTAAGCTGCTAGAACACCTCTAATCTACTAATAAGGGATAACTGGACCTGGCACAAGGTGTAAGTACCACAAGGTACCCACTATAAGCCAGGCCAGCCTCCTACACTATCTTCATCTCGTTAGCAAATTCAGTCATTTTGGCCACTGACCTAGTTTCTTGTGGTGGTGGTCTTGTCCAAGAAAGGAGAGTATTGTTCAAGGGGGGAGTATTTTACAGCAAAATGTGGCTTGCGGTATCTCGGTATTTTTTTCACCAAGCATGCAATCGGGTAACAAAATGTCCCACAAGCAAAAAACATGCCATTTGGTTAAGATATTTTCGGTGCAAATGACTTGCTTGGTTGCAAAAATTATGCAAAATTGCATGGTACTTTGTGGATTTGTTTCTAATGCAAAATTCAGAAATGTTTGTCCATTTAATTTCTCCCAGGCCTAATATAAATGCCAAATCTACTGGCTTTGCCCATGATTGTTTGCCTTGACACCAGCAATATAGTACCATACCTGCCAACGCTCCTGATTCAGGCCCGATACTACCGATTTCAAGGTTAGTCTCAGATTCCTGCATGCAGAAACCGTATTCAGAATTTTTGTAATAGTACCAAAAATAAAGAGTTGATGCCTGTCCCACAAGCTCCAGTCTACCTCTCCAAGAATTAGATCTGAAATCGAAGGTTAAAGATTTGTTCTTATTTTTTGAAGGAGGATATTAAAGCATGTGACAGGCGTCAACATTCTATTTTAGGCAGTTTTACATAGCGCAAACAAAAACTAGAGTTTATTAAGATGTTTTTGTTTGCGCTATGATAATAAACTGCCAAAAATGTCAGGCCTCTAGGGCGGTGCAGCTGTCTTTGGTTGCAAGAGCACATCCACTTTCGTTTTCCTGTAAACGCCGGGTTTCCCAAAAGCTGGTCCGGCTGTGTTCTAGGGAGGGCCAAGTACGAGTTGGGTAGAAGAGGCGGCTGCTGCGAGAAGAGGGGAGGCGTGAGCGCTACTCTGGCAGAGCACAATTCTATATCAGGACCGGAGGCTCGGATTATGCTTTCTCTTTCTTTACTGAAAATTCGCAGCAGCCAATTAAAACACAGTAAACAAAAAACTTAATCTCCCAAGATGCTGTAGTCCTTGAATTACATGTACCAATCACTGAATGTGACCTTAGTCCTTATAAGTCATAACCCCAAACGTCATATCCTCTTTCTTTGCTGCTTCGCAGCAGATAAGTAACATTTACCCCTTGTTCTACTGTTTATTGTATGCTAATTCGTACTATAAGGGTTTAATTTCAAGAGTGTGTAGGCGACGCGATTCCGCTCGCCTTTTAGAATGTTTTAGGTTTGCTTTCGGCTTCCCGCTGAGATCTGCCACGGTTCGTAAATTCCCAGAGTTTGTGGAGAGAAGCGGGAGTGTGCTACGCACCAAGCGCGTAGTCTGTTTTCACTGGCAACCGGGGTTGCCATGCGCGCACGCTCTTTACGAGCCGATCTCATTTCCCAAACCATTTTCAAGAGATCGGTTCATTTTAGAGCGGCGCGCGGGGCATCGGAGCTTGTCTTTGGTCCTAACAGACTCTAAACACCTCCCTGACGCCCAGCTTAAATCCCTGCTGGGTAGTAAAATAAAAAATAATGCTTTGCCTAGAGTGATTATTGCAGGCAGCTTCCTCCACATATATATATATTTGGTTGTATATTAATATATATTTATATCTTGATTGCATGTCTATATATATATATATATATATATATATATTTATATACGATTTAAAGTGCCTGTAGGGTTTTTTTCACTCCCGCTTTATATATTTGCTGTCTGTACTGGTCCTGTCAAATTTTTATAATGGCTCAGTGGAGCGACCAAGATGCAGGGTACTACCCTGACGATACTGACAACCAATTGGAGGTGAATTTGGTTGAGGCACTAGATTCCAGGGTGCAACAGTCAGTTAATGATGCTCTGGTGAGAGCACTTGGCCCATTTTCTGGGCAACTGTTAGAATATGCCCAATCTCAAGGCTGGATGACTGGCTCTACTCCCCCCCTCTCTGAAGAAACGACTACGCCAGTACCGTCAAAATCCAAATCTAAATCTAAGAATGTCACAAAGGATATTCCTTCTGGAGAATTACATGCAGATATGTTTGAGAAATTGCGCAAGAAGAGAAGCGCAGAGCACAATTATAGCTCTCATAGGGATTCCTCTTCTTCGGAGGATTCTGATGAACTGGATTCGGATGACATAACCGAACCAACTCCCAGTAAAAAAGCTAAAAAACCACCTAACGCCCTTCAGTTTTTAGACTTTGACCCTTCCGAAATTATGCACCCTTCGTCCTCTAATTGGCTGCCAGCCCCAGAGGTGGCGCAATATGTCCACGCAAACTTAAGAAAAAGTTTTGATAAAGAAGTGCGTTCCCGACTCAAAGTGGAATGTCCCAGACCGGACCTGGACAATAATGTAGCGGATACACCTGAAATTGACCCGACTATGATTACCTTTTTGAAAAAATACGCCAAGGACCCCAAAAAGGGTTTAGACAGATTGTGGCGCATCTGTCAAGATAAACTACTTGATATGTCAGGCCCACTAACAAAGATCTTAGATTTGGCTATTGCTTCCAAGGAATCGGGCACCCCGGTGAACACGGACGTCCTTTTAGGCTGGGCTCAGAGAGCAGTGTGCCTCTTGGGCAACACAAACTGTACTATTTCCACCGAGCGCAGAAAGTCGATTCTTATGTGAATGGATCCTAAATTAGTTGACTTAGCATTATCAGAAGCGGGGCCGGCAGCTGAAGGTCTCCTATTTGGATCTTCCTTCATTAAAGAACTGGCCAAATTTTGTTCTACATTTTCCACCTTGGATAAGGCCCAATTGTCCCTCAAAAAAGTGTTTAGAAGAGGCCTTTTTATCAGGGCTGGGCGTTATGGTGGACGAATGCCTGGCCAAGGTGGTTTTGTCAGTCCCCAAAATTACTACCTGAGAGGTAGAGGTAACTGGTCTGGAGACCAAGCAGATTCCACGTTCTATCCCTCCCGTCCCCGTGGAGGAAGGTCCAGATTCCGCAGGGGACACCGCAGAGGTCAGCAAGGAGCTATTCAAGACTCCTCCTTTACCGGTAAGAATTATTCACCATTCACAAGTTATGCTTGGGGGAAAAGTGAGACTGTTTGTGGACAAATGGAGAGAGATCTCTGGGGATCCTTGGGTTATTCAGACTGTGTCAGGTTTTCACCTGGACTTTATCAGCACTCCGATTCAACTTACTCCTCCTGTAAATATGAGTTTTTCCCAAATAAGTCAGAGTTTCATAGATCTAGAAGTACAAGCTTTATTAAACAAAGGAGCAGTGATTTATTCAACCCCTCATCCTGCCTGGTTCTGCAATCCCATTTTTGTAGTAGACAAAAAGGGGGGTGGTCACCGACTGGTGTTGAACTTAAAAGATTTCAATTCTTGGATTGTGTACAGGCACTTCAAGATGGAAGGGATTTACATGTTATGAGACATCCTTTTAGAAGGAGATTGGATGGTTCGGTTAGACCTAAAGGACGCATACCTTTCAATCCCGATTTTTGCCCCTCACAGGAAATTTCTTCAATTCCAGTGGAAAGGTCATTGCATGGAGTTCACGGATCTCAAGTTCGGCTTGTCTTCGGCCCCATGGTGTTTCACAAAACTGTTGAAACTAGTGGTGGAATGGTTGAGAACCAAGGGTGTTCGTCTTATCATATAGCTGGACGTCATCTTATTGATGGCACAGGACTCCCTGACTTTACTGACGCATCTGAATTGGACAATCAGTCTGTTACAGGATTTAGGTTTCCTTATCAATGCACAGAAGTCATTGTTGAAACCCTCCCAAACGATAGAGTTTTTGAGTTTCAAGATAGATTCCATCCGCTCGCAATTGATCCTTCCAGCATAAAAAATTTGCAACATCAAGAGAGAGTTGAGATCGGCTTTGCTCAGTCTGACTATCTCTCTAAGGAACATTGCTCGTTTGATGGGTCTATTAGGCTCGTCCATTCAAGCAATTTTTCCGGCCCCCTTACATTATCGGGCTCTCCAGAGACTGAAGATCCAGTACTTGAGACAGGGTTTGAGTTACTCGGCTCTGATCCCTCTGACCTCGGAGGTCAAGGAAGAGATTCAGTGGTGGCTTCACCACATGGAAGCATGGAATGGCAGGGCCATCTTCGGATCACACCCAGAAATTGTCATAGAATCAGACGCCAGCCAGTGGGGTTGGGGAGCTCGTTGCGGCTCGATAGTGACAGGGGGACGTTGGTCAATGAGGGAAAAAGATCTCCACATCAATTGCTTAGAACTTCTAGCGGGGTCTTTTGCGATAAAGAGTTTATCCCCGAGTAGGACAGACTGTTGCATCCTTCTGAGAATGGACAATGTGTCGGCAGTACGCTATGTAAACAAGCTGGGAGGAACGAAATCCAGAGTCCTGGCGGAAATAGCCAAGGAACTTTGGCATTACTGCCTGAACCACAGATTAGTGGTGATGGCGGAATATCTCCCAGGAGATCAGAACATAGTAGCAGACTGGAACTCCAGATATCTGACGGATCCCAGCTATTGGAGACTGGATCCAATGATCTATCAACAGATAGTCCAGGAATGGGGTTGTTGCGAGATAGATCTTTTTGCGTCTCGCCTCAACACTCAGATCCCGAAGTTTTACAGTTGGAGGCCAGATCCACAGGCTATAGCGACAGATGCCTTTTTACAGAATTGCCACTTGCTCCGGAGTTATGCATTCCCTCCATTTCTCTTGATACCCAGAGTCCTGGCTCAAGTGCGGAGGCAGAAGGCAGATCTGATCCTAGTGACTCCTTTGTGGAGGTCTCAGCCTTGGTTCCCTATTGCACTTCAATTAGCGTGTGCTCTGCCATTACTCATTCCTCCTCGTCAGAACCTGTTACTGAGTCCGGAGGGCCTTCAACATCCCTTGATTGTATCGGGGACTCTAACACTGATGGCTTGGAGGGTTTCAGGTCAAGATGGAAAACCTCAGGACTTTCGCAACAAGCTGAAGGTTATATCAAGCAAGCGTGGGCAACTAGCACCCACAAGAGATATGCTTCTGCAGAGTCAAGTATTGATATGATTATTCATTTTTTGGCTGAATTAGCCTCTTCAGGTTTGGCCTATAGGACAATTAATAATTTTAGGTCGGCAATTTCTTCGGGTCATACACCTATTGACGGCAAACAGGTAGGTGAACATCCCCTAGTATGTAAGCTTTTGAGGGGTATTCGCTTTTCGAATCCTCCTCAAGCTAAGTATTCTGTTCTTTGGGATGTGAACATTGTGTTAACATTTTTGGACTCTTCGCCCAGTAACAAATACTTATCCCGTAAGCAGCTTTCGGCCAAGCTGACTATGTTATTATGCTTAGTCTCATGTAAGAGAGTATCAGATGTTAGAGCATTGCACTTATCGGGTAGGATTTATTCTTCGGAAGGCGTAACCTTTAATATTTCCAGAAGAACTAAGAATAATTGCAGGTCAGTATCTTATCCTTGGTTCCCAGACAATTCAAAATTATGTGTGGTGCAGTGCCTTAAGGATTATGAAGTGGTTACAGAAGAGTTTAGGCAAGACATGAATGGACAAGTCTTAATGGCATTACAGAAACCGTTTAAACCGGTTGCCTCTGCCACTCTTGCGAGATGGATAAGATGGCTTATGAATGAAGCAGGTATTGATACTAGTCATTTCGGTGCTCATTCAGTGAGAGGGGCCATGGCGTCTAAGTCATTTACTCTAGAATCTAGTTTGGAGGACATTATGAAATCTGCAGACTGGTCGTTTGAAGGTACTTTTCGGAAGTTTTATTTTAAACCTGTATTAGATGTGGCCTCTGTTGTTATGGGTCATCTTTGAACTAGCATAATCCGAGCATCCGGTCCTGATATAGAATGAAAAAGTTTCTAGCTTACGCGTTAAGAATTTTCAATTCTATTAAGGACACGGAGGCGAGGATTATCCCACCCTATCATGAAAAATTGTATTTATATTAATATGTTTTGAACCCTATTCATTTATACCCTCCCAGTATGTTATATTGGGTATTGAAATGTAAAACGTTTGTGTTTGGTATTAATTCTATTAGTTTGAGAATATTTGCGGCCTGTATTTATTTCCTTTTCCAGGGTCGGATCAAAAGAATTCCTGATGGTTTTTCCAGCCTGATATCTACGTGTTAAGGATCCTATCTATTCCAGGAGTAGAAAACCGACTTGAAGTTCAGTCTGGTCTATTCTTCGTTGGACGTTCCATTTCAGGATGAGGTTTCGTATCATCCATTACAGAAGAGGTCGTTGGAAAGGAGTTAAAGTTATTGGTTTGATCAAAGAAAGAGGATATGACGTTTGGGGTTATGGCTTATAAGGACTAAGGTCACATTCAGTGATTGGTACATGGCATTCAAGGACTAGAGCATCTTGGGAGATGAAGTTTTTTGTTTACTGTGTTTTAATTGGCTGCTGTGAATTTTCAGTAAAGAAAGAGAAAACATAATCCTCGCCTCCGTGTCCTTAATAGAATTGAAAATTCTTAACGCGTAAGCTAGAAAAAATTTCATCCTCCAGGTAGGAAACTATGACACAGGTCAGGCGCCGATCTCTGCCAGTTCCTCGACTCCACTGCGCTTTCACTGTAGAGTAGATTAACCCCTTGGCTTCCGGGCCTTTTCCCCTCAGGTGCCAGGTCTTTTTTTTGCTATTTGGGGCAGTTTGCGCTTAGGCCCTCATAACATTTTGTCCACATAAGCTACCGACGCCAAATTTACATTTTTTTCCCCAATATCCTAGGGATTCTAGATATACCAGACTTTGTGCGTTCCCCTGAAGGAGACCAAGAAATTTGCCAAAATATTGCAAACATTTCATTTTTTTTAAAAAAAGGGAAAAAGGGTTGCAGAATAAGGCTTGTGTTTTTTCCCTGAAAATGGCATAAACAAAGGGTTTGTCGTGCTGAAATCACCAGCTTCCCACCTTTCTGGAATAAGCAGACTTGAATCAGAAAACCCCATTGTTCAACACAATTTTGCCATTTTACTGGGACATACCCCATTTTTACTATTTTTACTATTTTTTGTGCTTTCAGCCTTCGTCCAGTTAGTGGCAGAAATGGGTGTGAAACCAATACTGGATCCCAGAAAGTTAACCATTTCTGAAAAGTAGATACAATTCTGAATTCATCAAAGGGTCATTTGTGTGGCTCCTAAAAGGTTTTCCAACAGAAAATAACAGCTGAAATAAAACAATAATGAAATTGAGGTGAAAAAAAACAGCCATTTTCCTCAACTTTTTAATCTGTAACTTTTTCCTGCAATGTCAGGTTTTTGAAAGCAATATAGCGTTACGTCTGCTGGACTCTTCTAGTGGTGGGGGAATATATAGGGCTTGTAGGTTAATCAAGAACCCTTGGTGCCCACAGCCAAGAAATGAGCTGCACCTTGCAATGGGTTTTCATTCTATACCGGGTATACAGCGATTCATTTTCTGAAATATAAAGAGTATCAAGAAAATCTTTGTCATTCCAAAATGGGCACAAGATAAGATGTTGAGAAGCAATGGTTATTTGCACATCTCTGATATCCGGGGTGCCTATACTAACATGTGAATTACAGGGCATTTCTCAAATAGACGTCTTTTTTTACACACTGTCTTACATTTGGAAGGAAAACATGTAGAGAAAGACAAGGGTCAATAACACTTGTTTTGCTATTCTCCCGATAAAAATGGTACCTCACTTGTGTGGGTAGGCCTAATGTTCGCGACAGAAAACACAGATGGACACATCACATTTTTTACATTGAAATCTGATGTGTTTTTTGCAAAGTGCCTAGCTGTGGATTTTGGCCTCTAGCTCAGCCGGCACTGGTGTCCTCTTCACCTCCTGAGGCCTCTGTGCACTCTTTGCAAAATTCCTTCGTGCACAGCCTGGTCCAGGTCCCCAGCACTCCACCCTGTGGCGCTCAACTCGCTGAGTTGTTCTCATGCGGCGTGGGACCTTCTTTTGTTGTGCTGCATCAACCGTATTTTGCACCTCCTTTGAACCTGGATCCTGTGGCTTCTGCAGGTGCTGGCTGACATCCTGAGAACTCTCTAAAGTGCTGAGAGCCCCCTATTCCTTCTCACTCAGTGTTGAGGCCCCCAGGTCCCTCCTGGGGCCATCCAGCGCCATTTTAATGAAAAACACACTTTTGTCGTAGCCAAGGCTTGTTGGCGCCTTCCAACACAAAATCTCATCTGCAACAATCTTCACGCCATGGGACATTTTTTGCATCATGCAGGAACCCGCTGGCATCTTCCTAGGGTGCATTTCTGCAGTCCCGGGACTCTTCTTGTGCACCCTCTTCTGGGTTGGCAGGGACTCCTGTCATTCCTGGAACTTCTTTCGAGTTCTGGACTTGGTCCCCTTCCTTTGCAGGTCTTCAGGTCCAATAATCCAGCAGTTGTTCTTTGCCGACTTGGTTGGCAGCTGCAAAAACCCCAAAACAAGGTGTAGTGTGTCCTAAGGAAACTTGCAGTACTTTACTCCTGCTTTTCTGGGCTCTGGGGTGGGGTAATTTACTTACCTTTACTGTATTCTTACTCTCCCAGCGATTCTGCATACACTACACTTACCTAGGGGGGAATTAGTGATTCACATTCCACTTATTTAGTATATGGTTTGTGTTGGCCCTAGACATATTTTCTCCCTTTGCATTCTATAGGATTTCCTACTGTTTACATTGTTCTATGACTATTTACTTGTCTAATTTTGGTGTCTAGTGTACATATTGTGTATAATACTTACCTCCAGAAGGACTATTGTCTCTAAGATATTTTTGGTACTATGTCACTGTAGGAAGTTGGCTCTGTATGCACTATTTCAAAGTAAGGAATAGTATGCACAGAGTCCAAGGGTTCCCCTTAGAGGTAAGATAGTGGCAAAAAGAGATAATACTAATGCTCTATTTTGTGGTAGTGTGGTTGAGCAGTAGGCTTATCAAAGGAGTAGTGTTAAGCATTTGTTGTACATACACAAGCAATAAATGAGGAACAGACACTCAAAGACAATTCCAGGCCAATAGGTTTTTGTATAGAAAAATATATGTTCTTAGTTTATTTTAAGAACCACAGGTTCAAGATTTACATGTAATACTTCAAATGAAAGGTATTGCAGGTAGGTACTTTAGAAACTTTGAATTAGCAAAATAGCATATATACTTTTCACAGAAATCACATATAGCTATTTTAAAACTAGACACAGTGCAATTTTCAACAGTTCCTGGGGGAAGTAAGAGTTTGTTAGTTTTTGCAGGTAAGTAAACCACCTACGGGATTCAAGTTTGGGTCCAAGGTAGCCCACCGTTGGGGGTTCAGAGCAACCCCAAAGTTACCACACCAGCAGCTCAGGGCCGGTCAGGTGCAGAGGTCAAAGTGGTGCCCAAAACGCTTAGGCTTCAATGGAGAAGGGGGTGCCCCGGTTCCAGTCTGCCAGCAGGTAAGTACCCGCGTCTTCGGAGGGCAGACCAGGGGGGTTTTGTAGGGCACCGGGGGGGACACAAGTCCACACAGAAAGTACACCCTCAGCGGCACGGGGGCGGCCGGGTGCAGTGTGCAAACAAGCGTCGGGTTTGTAATTAAAATCAATGGGAGACCAAGGGGTCTCTTCAGCGATGCAGGCAGGCAAGGAGGGGGGCTCCTCGGGGTAGCCAGCACCTGGGCAAGGGAGAGGGCCTCCTGGGGTCACTCCTGCACTGGAGTTCGGATCCTTCAGGTCCTGGGGGCTGCGGGTGCAGAGTCTTTACCAGGCGTCGTGATCTGAGGAGCAGGCAGTCACGGTCAGGGGGAGCCTCCGGATTCCCTCTGCAGGTGTCACTCCGGAGGTTCAGGGGGGGCAACTCTGGCTACTCACGGTCTCGCAGTCACCGGGGAGTCCTCCCTGAAGTGTTTGTTCTCCACAAGTCGAGCCGGGTGCGTCGGGTGCAGAGTGTCAAGTCTCACGCTTCCGGCGGGAAACGCAAGTTGTTTCAAAGTTGCTCCTTTGTTTCAAAGTTGCAGTCTTTGGTGAACAGGGCCGCTGTCCTTGGGAGTTCTTGGTCCTTCTAGATGCAGGGCAGTCCTCTGAGGATTCAGAGGTCGCTGGTCCCTGGGGAGAGCGTCGCTGGAGCAGTGTCTTTAGAAGTGGGGAGACAGGCCGGTAGAGCTGGGGCCAAAGCAGTTGGTGTCTCCGCCTTCTCTGCAGGGTTTTTCAGCTTAGCAGTCCTCTTATTCTTAGGTTCCAGGAATCTGAGTTCCTAGGTTCTGGGAGCCCTTAAATACTAAATTTAAGGCCGTGTTTAGGTCTGGGGGGTTAGTAGCCAATGGCTACTAGCCCTGAGGGTAGATACACCCTCTTTGTGCCTCCTCCCGTGGGGAGGGGAGCACATTCCTATCCCTATTGGGGGAATCCTCCATCTGCAAGATGGAGGATTTCTAAAAGTCAGAGTCACCTCAGCTCAGGACACCTTAGGGGCTAGGAGTGCCCTCGGGTGCTGTAACAAAGGGGGAGAGCCTTTGAGGCTCACCGCCAGGTGTTACAGTTCCTGCAGGGGGAGGTGATAAGCATCTCCACCCAGTACAGGCTTTGTTACTAGCCATAGAGTGACAAAGGCACTCTCCCCATGTGGCCATCAACATGTCTCGAGTGTGGCAGGCTGCTAAAACCAGTCAGCCTACACGGTTAGTTGGTTAAGGTTTCAGCGGGCACCTCTAAGGTGCCCTCTGGGGTGTATGTGACAATAAAATGTACACTGGCATCAGTGTGCATTTATTGTGCTGAGAAGTTTGATACCAAACTTCCCAGTTTTCAGTGTAGCCATTATGGTGCTGTGGAGTTTGTGCATGACAGACTCCCAGACCATATACTTTTATGGCTACCCTGCACTAAGGTTTTGCTTAAACACTGTAGGGGCACAGTGCTCATGCACTGGTGCCCTCACCTATGATATAGTGCACCCTGCCTTAGGGCTGTAAGGCCTGCTAGAGGGGTGACTTATCTATACTGCATAGGCAGTGTGAGGTTGGCATGGCATCCTGAGGGGAGTGCCATGTCGACTCACTCGGTTTGTCCTCACCAGCACACACAAGCTGGCAAGCAGTGTGTCTGTGCTGAGTGAGGGGTCCCCAGGGTGGCATAAGATATGCTGCAGCCCTTAGAGACCTTCCCTGGCATCAGGGCCCTTGGTACCAGGGGTACCAGTTACAAGGGACTTACCTGGAGGCCAGGGTGTGCCAATTGTGGAAACAAACGTACAGGTTAGGGAAAGAACACTGGTGCTGGGGCCTGGTTAGCAGGCCTCAGCACACTTTCAAATCAAAACTTATCATCAGCAAAGGCAAAAAGTCAGGGGGTAACCATTCAAAGGAGGCATTTCCTTACAGTCACCCAAATAAATACCTTTATTTTTGGTAACACTGAGTATTGTCTTCACTTGTGAATAAGTAGTGTGTAACTATAAGTGGTATTGCAAGAGCTTTGCATGTCACCTAGTTCAGCCTAAGCTGCTCTGCTATAGCTACCTCTGTCAGCTTAAGCTGCTAGAACACTACTACTTCACTAATAAGGGATAACTGGACCTGGTATAAGGTGTAAGTACCCAAGGTACCCACTACAAACCAGGCCAGCCTCTACACTGACATCTAGTGGACTTTCTGCCCCCCCGGGGTGTGGATCGGGAGTAATTGCCCAATCAGCCCACTGGTGGGCAGAACAACTTTGCCCCATTTATTTGGGGTGGGGGTATGTCCATACCTACACCCTCTTATTTTGGAAAACAAATCTTCCCTGGTCTCTGGTGGGCTTTCTGTCCCCCCTTGGGGGCAGATGGGCCTACCAACAATAGGCCGATCTGCCCCCAATGGGGGCAGATATGGCCAACAGTAATGTGCCCCCATGGGGAGCGACCCATGCCCAAGGGTCTGTCCCCCCAATCAAAACACACACATACACACACACCAATCTCTGGTGCCTAAGTGGTTTCTTCCCCCCAGGGGAAGATTGGCCTAATAGAAATAGGCTGATCTGCCCCCAAGGGGAGCAGAAATGGCCTAAAATTAAATCCCCCCCCAGGGGATCGACCCTTGCCTAAGGGGCCGCTCCCATTGCGTGAAATTGGTGCAACAAAAATCCCTAGTGCCTAGTGGTTTCTGCCCCCTCTAGAGGGCAGATCGGCCTAATAAAAATAGGCCGGTCTGCCCCCAAGGGGGTCACAAATGGCCTAAAATAGATTTGCCTCGCAGGGGAATGACCCTTACCTAAGGGGTAGCTCCCCTTGCGTGTAATTGACGCAAAACATTTAAAATCCATTGGCCTAATAAAAATAGGCCGATCTGCCCCCAAGGGGGGTGGAAATGGCCTAAATTCAATTTGCCCCCAAGGGGAGGGACCCTTGCAGATCGGGTCACTCCCCATATATAAACAACAAAAGTAAACAAAAAAATATATCGCTGGTGTCAAGGGATTTCTGCCCCGCCGGGGGCAGATCGGCCTAATTATAATAGGCCGATCTGCCCCCGGATGGGGGGGCAGAAATGGCGTAAAAATAATTTGTCCTCCAGGGGAGCGGTCCTTGCCCAAGGAGCTGCTCCCCTCATACCAATAACCTGGTAAAAAAAAACTCCCTGGTGTCTACTGGGCATTTCTGCTGCCCGATCGCAGCAGAAACACTGGGAAAGACATCAAAGGAATGAAAAGGCCTTTCCTTTTCTTTGATGCCTTTCTCAGCCCTTCCACGTGATCGGACGAGAAATGGGAAAGCATTTCTCTTCCGATGTGTGCTGGAAGCTCTCTGATGAGGTCAGTGCGCTGACATCATCAGATGCTACAGGAGGGGTTGAGGGGGGAGGGGAAGCGATTCCCCTTCCATCCCTGCCCAGGGGAGGGGGGTGCCAGGCCCCCCAGGGGGGAGGGCTAGCGCTTGCCCCCCTGGGCCCCTATCTGGACGTAACGGTTATGTCCTAGGCACCGAGTGTTTATTAAATATTAACATGTACCTAGTGCTGTACACAACCGAACTTGCTCGCCTACTGAGCCAATATCTTGAGTTGGGAATGCAGTCTGTTAGCTAAAAGCTATCTAAATACCAGGCTGAGAGACAGCATAGCAATGCTTAATATGTTAAAGAATATAAAAAGTGCTACTGTTTAGCTTGCCAGGCTGGCTCCAAAGGTTCAAGCGCTCCCTTCTATAGTCAGGCCCACCCTCAATCCATCAATCTCCATAGAAAACTGCTCAAGATGATGCCACCGCACTCATAGTGAATGTGCTTGTTTCTCTTCATGTGACATGCTAAAATATATCACCTTAGGTAGAAAAGACATTACACTACGTGGTTCCAAAGGCGCACACCCAGAGCTGCATAAAAAAACACAACAGATATATACACAATATTTTGAGCTCACGCACCATTGCCGGTTCTATGAATTTTGGGGTCCTGGACAGAAAGCCAATGTGAGAGGCTCTTCTAATTTGCATATGACGTTACGTCCCAAAAGATCCATTAATTAACTCTTATCCTATTCATCCTTCAAGGACTTTGCAAGTAGCAATGTTTCTGTTTTGGATATCAGTGAAACATTAACCCCTTAGCTTCTGGGCATTTCCCTGCCCTCCCCCCCCCCCCACCCACACACACACCAACCCCCAGTGCTGAGCCCTTTTTTGGCTATTTGGGGTAGTTCACACTTAGGCCCCCATACCTTTTTGTCCACATAAGCTACCTGAAGAGTAGGCAAAATTCTTAATTCACCAATGGGTCATTTGTCTACATCATTCACAATTTTCCTACAAAAAGTAACAGTTGAAATAAAAAAATATTGAAATTGAGTTGAAAAAACAGCCCTTTCTGACTACCTTTTTGTCCATAACTTTTTCCAACTATGATAGATTTTTGAAAGCAATATACAAGCGTTATGTTTGCTGGACCCTCCTGGTTGCGGGGATATATAGGTCTTCTAGGTTCATCAAGAATCCAAGCTACTCAGAGCCAATAAATAAGCTGCACCTTGCAATGGGTTTTCATTGTATGCAATTCATTTGGTGAAATATCAAGAGTGAAAAATAGGTGTCAAGGAAACCTACGTATTTCTGAAATGGGCATAAGGTAAGGAGTTTAGAAACAGTGGTTATTTGCACATCTCTGAATTCAGCGGGGTCCCCATACTAGTATGTGAATTACAGGGCATTTCTGTGAGAAAGTAGCCTCTTTCTAGCCTTGTTACCCCCACTTTTGGCCTGTTTGTGAGTGTATGTCAGGGTGTTTTC
This sequence comes from Pleurodeles waltl, assembly GCF_031143425.1. Classification (NCBI taxonomy): domain Eukaryota; kingdom Metazoa; phylum Chordata; class Amphibia; order Caudata; family Salamandridae; genus Pleurodeles; species Pleurodeles waltl. Next base: position 380,290,710 of record NC_090445.1, read on the forward strand.
ACTGTCTCACTAGGATCCTGCTAGCCAGGGCCCAGGGCTCATAGTGAAAACCCTATGTTGTCAGTATGTTTGTTATGTGTCACTGGGACTCTGCTAGCCAGGACCCCAGTGCTCATAGGTTTGGGGCCTATATGTATGTGTTCCCTGTGTGATGCCTAACTGTCTCACTGGGGCTCTGCTAACCAGAACCTCAGTGGTTATGTTCTCTCTGCTTTCTAAATTGTCACTAACAGGCTAGGGACCAATTTCACCAATTCACATTGGCATACTGGAACACCCTTATAATTCCCTAGTATATGGTACTGAGGTACCCAGGGTATCGGGGTTCCAGGAGATCCCTATGGGCTGCAGCATTTCTTTTGCCACCCATAGGGAGCTCTGACAATTCTTACACATGCCTGCCACTGCAGCCTGAGTGACATAACGTCCACGTTATTTCACAGCCATTTACCACTGCACTTAAGTAACTTATAAGTCACCTATATGTCTAACCTTCCCCTGGTGAAGGTTGGGTGCAAAGTTACTTAGTGTGGGGGCACCCTGGCACTAGCCAAGGTGCCCCCACATTGTTCAGGGCAAATTCCCCAGACTTTGTGAGTGTGGGGACACCATTACACGCGTGCACTATACATAGGTCACTACCTATGTATAGCGTCACAATGGTAACTCCGAACATGGCCATGTAACATGTCTAAAATCATGGAATTGTCACCCCAATGCCATTCTGGCATTGGGGAGACAATTCCATGATCCCCGAGTTTATAGCACAGACCCGGGTACTGCCAAACTACCTTTCCCGGGGTTTCACTGCAGCTGCTGCTGCTGCCAACCCCTCAGACAGGTTTCTGCCCTCCTAGGGTCTCGCCAGGCTTGTCCCAGGAAGGCAGAACAAAGGACTTCCTCAGAGAGAGGGTGTTACACCCTTTCCCTTTGGAAAAAGGTGTCAGGGCTGGGGAGGAGTAGCCTCCCCCAGCCTCTGGAAATGCTTTGATGGACACAGATGGTGCCCATCTCTGCATAAGCCAGTCTACACTGGTTCAGGGATCCCCTAGCCCTGCTCTTGCACGAAACTGGACAAAGGAAAGGGAAGTGACCACTCCCCTGACCTGCACTTCCCAGGGGAGGTGCCCAGAGCTCCTCCAGTGTGCTCCAGACCTCTGCCATCTTGGAAACAGAGGTGTTGCTGGCACACTGCTCTGAGTGGCCAGTGCCAGCAGGTGACGTCAGAGACTCCTTCTGATAGGCTCTTACCTGTGTTGCTAGCCTATCCTCCTTCCTAGGTAGCCAAACCTCCTTTTCTGGCTATTTAGGTTCTCTGCTTTGCGGAATTCTTCAGATACCGAATGCAAGAGCTCACCAGAGTTCCTATGCATCTCTCTCTTCACCTTCTGCCAAATGATCGACCGCTGACTGCTCAAGACACCTGCAAAACCGCAACAAAGTAGCAAAGACGACTACTGCAACCTTGTATCGCTTCATCCTGCTGGCTTTCTCGCCTGTTTCCTGGTGGTGCATTAGAATAATGTTGTTTGAATAGAATTGACTTATGCCCTCTTTTTGAAATGTAATAACATTCACATATATATTATTTCTGCTTGTTTTTTGTTATGACGTAAGGTGTAGTGGTTTGGAACCACGAGTCCCAACATGCACTGCAATTAGCACTGATTGTCACTATAAATAGAAGCTGTAATAGTAACAAGATTTTTTGAACTTGAAAAGGACCAGATGGTCGAAACGCATCATTCGTTCTTTGTTTCCAGCTTGAAATGAAATAAACGCTAGATTCATCACCCCTAATGGAGTGCACTGCTAATCCTTGATTGACACATTGTTTCGGGTTTGGCTCGCCTTGAGCAGTAGCACCGGTAATTGGAGCGCGGTGCCTTTGAGAGCCGTTTTGTTTTTCAAATATATATATATATATATATATATATATATATATATATATATATATATATTTTTATGTCTCTCGCGCGTGATCTCTCTCTCTCTGTCTATATCTATATCTATCTATCTATATATATATATATATATATAGAGATAGATATAGATATATACACTTTTTTTTTTAAATAAAAAGAGAAACGCTGTACTCGATTAACTGACACAAACTCTTGATTTATTTCACATGTAGGCAGCTGACCACATGTGAAATAAATCAAGAGTTTGTGTCAGTTCATCGAGTGCAGCGTTTCTCTTTTTATTAAATTACATTTGGAGACATACAGTCCTTCTCCCTTTTCGTTTGCACCAGCATCCAGAGAGCTCCTATTTACGTGATTGTATTGTGGATATATATATATATATATACATATATATATATATTTACATAGGGAGAGAAAGAGTCTGTCTCTATTTAACTTTTTGTACATGTGTACTTTCCCTGCCCTAGGACCGATCATTACCCCAGGCAAACCACATATGTATAAAAACATATGCCTCCATAGGGGGTCAGGAGAGCTGACCCCAACATTTTCATTTAAAAAATAATATATATATATCTCCTGGAGAGTGTGATCGCCCACAGGGGAAACCATTCTTTAAAAAAATCTATACGTTGCCCCCTAGGGGTCAGCCGGTGAAGGGGGGTGGCCCACTTACGGGGGCTGACCCCCCCAAACAAGATCCCTGGTGCCAGGAAATGGTGCCAGGAAGGCATTGATGGAAAGGGGAGACTCTGGCCACCCTGGCATCCAGGGAGGCTACTATGGCCTTTTTTCTCCACCAAAGTGGAGAGAGGAAGCCTTCCTGCTCTTCCGAACCGCCGATGGGGAAAACATTGACGGGTCAGGAGAGCAAAGCCAAAATACTAGAAAGTGGTGCTTAAAATGAATCATGGAGAAATATACCCAAGCTTTGAGGATGGAGGTACCTTTTAATGTGGGTTTTACAGCCATCCGGCAATGCTACAAGGTATGTCTCCCTGCGTGCAGCACTGGCCGAACATAAAAAGGCACCATCAATATAGTGGATGGGATGTCTAGTACACTTTCCACAGAGGGGCTGAAGTAGCATTGGAACGCTAGTTAGAGAGGGTCTAGGTGCTGTTCATGTTGGGCAGAGCATGTAGCATACTTGTTGCAGTATTGGGGATGTTAGTGTAATGTCCTCCAGGTAATTGTCTATTTCGGCAGTAAAAATGAGTGTAGGAATATTTCCCAAAGTCTTGTCTTGTGTTGCATCTTTAGGAGCAGGTCAAGCAAGGGGCTTCTTCAGACTTCAATGTCAACAAATTAATTTTCAAAAATAAAATCAATTTTTAGATATTTCAGTTATTTTATTATTCTGCAGTTTAAGCACCACACAGTCCGTAGCAAAACTACCCTGAATTCACATTTCGAAGTGCAGGGAAAGAGGCACCAAAAAACAGACACACAAAACAGTTGAGCATAAGACTTTGGTAATCCTCAGCCGTTTTGTTATGGTTATTGATAAAGAGCTTCTTGCAGAATTGAAGGTAAGAGGAAGAGGCTTAGATGTGGAGTGGGAGGCCATTCCATGCTTTAGGAGTGAAGTAAGAGAATTCCCACCCTCCTGAACTGGATCTGTGTATGCATGGGATGTGTTTGAATAGGAGTCCTGTGGTGGGGAGGTTTCTGGATTGTTGGTGGAAGGAAATGCAACTTTTCAGGTAGGTGGGGCCTAATTTCTGTAATGCCTTGAATATGTGTGTTAGGAGTTACAAACAAATGTGTTTGTGCATCATAAGCGAGTGGAGGTCCTTGAGTTGTGGTGTAATGTGAGTTCTTCCTATTGAGTTCTGTATGGTTTGTAGTTTTTTAGTGAGTTTTTTTGGTTATCCCCACATAAAGGGTGTTCTCACAGTCAAGCTTGTGACTATGAAGCGAGTGACAGGTTATTTAGTGTTGCTTGGGAGACATTTGAAGATCTCCTTCAGCATTTCCAGGGTATGGAAGCAGGATGTAGTGACGGCTTTGACTTTTGTAGTCAAGTTCAGTTGACTCTCAATGATTATTCTTAGGTTCTTGGTGGGGGTGCTGGATGTGGGTGTGGGTCTGACTTTGGCTGGCTACTAGTTGCAGTCCCATGGTGAGGTGTTCTTGCTGAAGAACACTACTCCTGTCATGTTGGTGTTGAACTTCAGACATTTTTGGCTTTCATGCAGTCAGTGACTTTGATCATGCAGGCTGTAAACTGTTTCTTGTGTTGAGGGGGTTGTCTGAGAGAAGAAATATGAGTTGTATGTCATTGGCATAGGAGAGGATTTTGATTTTGTATGCTCAGATGACGTTGGCTAGAGGAATCATGTATGCGTTGAAGAGGGTGTGGCTCAGTGATGAACCATGAGGTGCTCCGCCGATGAGTTTGCGGGCGTCCGAGGAGTAAGGTGCCAGGCTGACAGCTTGTGTTCTGTACATTAAGCAGCAGATCCAGCAAAGAGGGGGTTCTTGGATGCCAATCTTGGACATGCGACCATGCGATATGCTTCAGAGAGGTCCAAGAGAATGAGTGCTGCAGTGTCTCTTCTCACAAAAACCATGCAGATGTCATCTGTGGCTGCAAAGAGTTCTGTTTCTGTACTGTGGCTGGGCCTGAATCTGGACTGCATGGTGTTGAGAAGTTGGAGGTAGCTGAAGTGGTCACTGAGGTGCCAGTTAATTAGTTTCTCTAAAATCTATGCCTTGCATGGTAGGATGGCGATGGGTCTGTGGTTGGGAAGCATGGCTGGTTCCGAGCATAGTTTCTTGAGCATGGGCAAGATGGTGGCACCTTTGCAGGTGTTACAAAATGTGGCTAAGTCAATGGAGTTGTTGATTATGGGTGCAAGTACTTCGCTGATCAGTAGGAGTCCTTTTGTGAAGGCATTGATGGGTGCAAGCATCAGATTGGGCCCTCGAATGGAGTTGTGACTGTGATGGAGTCTTTTTGAGGGTCAAGGTGCTGTATATGGAGGTGATTTTGTTACAGAAGAATTCAGTGAGCATGTTGCTAAGATCCTGTGAGGGGTGATGTTGTTGGAGGCAACAGGAGGCAAGGTGAAATAGTTGATGGAGAAGATTTCCTTGCTGCTTTTAGTGCCAGCCTTAATGTGATCTGCTGGACCTCTGTGCTTGTTGTTCCATATCTGCTGGTGGTAGCGTCTTAGGACTAATTTGAAGATGTCTCTATCTGTGGTATCTTGACTTGTTCTCCATTTGCCCTCCAGTTGTTTGCAGTGGTATTTTATCAGCCTGAGTTCCTTTGTTCCTACCAGAGATTTCATTTCACAAGTACCAGATTCAGAAAGCACTACTAAACCATGCAAACAGAAGTAAAGCACTATATAAATGTGCTTCATATAATAAAAATCAGTCTTGCATGGCCCACAAGCACCCTTTACAAACAACACAGTAAAAACATTTTTTTGGCTTCTTAAGAGTCTAAAAAAAATGTATTACCTTAAAAGGCAGACAGGTCCACCTCCTCCTACATGCTCGGTGAATGGACACTGGTCGTCAAATTAGAGCACAACCCTCTAGCTTATTTTGCTAAGCTGAAAGGGTGGAGGTGGATGTGAAAGTGAGGCACAGGGGAGTGCATTTAAGCTCACTGTCACAGCTGCACATAAGAATACAGTTTCTGTTATCTAAACTGCATTTAAAGCTACATCATCACATGCACATTAACAACTTGCCATGAAAACATTGCATCAGGCCCTGACATTTGTCCTTAAAGGACTTCTAAACTTATTCCCTTGGGATACTTATGAGATAATTAGAACCTTCCCCTTTTCTGCCCTCTTCCTTTCTTATTTCTTTCCATCTAACCCCTCTCTATTCCTTTTCTCGCTCTATCCTTCCTCTTAGATCTCTCTCCACTCTAAGCGCCCTCTCTCTGGTTTCTCACTTCTTGCTGATTTCTCTCTTTTCTCTTATTTCCTGATTATTTCTCTGTGTCTGTATTAATTGAACCCAGGGAGCTGAAGAAAATGCCAGAGGTGCCAGAAGTGGTCCTCGGTCTTTAAAAACTGGACGCCAGTGGCTCCATTTCCTCGAGGAAACGTCAGTTGTAACAAAGGCCTAGTCCAACCCAGAACCATCCAATATATCAATGCATCCAGTAGCTCCTATTGGTGATACTGCTGGTTGTGTGTCCTTTTGTGGGATCCAAGCACACCATCTGTGGCAAAAAGGCAAAAATGTACAATATGCATACGAATAATAGGAAGTTAAACTATATGTAGCATGCAAGAGGATGTGAGAAAAAAGCATCTGAGGAAAATACATTTTTATGTCCACTTACACTACTACATCTGATTTTGGACATCACACGAGCTGAACTGACTCTAAGTCCCAAAATAATAGGTGTAATTATCCCAACCTGGGAGAAAATGGAAGGCTGAGTATAAATGCTGGGATTTAAAGCTATGACATCCACATTTTAAGTGCTGAGCTCAGCCCACTGCTCATGCTTATCTTTTGATAGTTTTCTCTCCTTTATGAGGTGACCATTCCTGCGAACAACGTCTTTCCTGCAGTCTAACATATAAGCTGTAGCATAGTGAACAGATAGGGTCCTATGCCGAGAGCGGTTGTGCTGCAGTTGAAATCGGAAATGCTGCAGGACTATGCACTCATTAGGATTTATGCATGAAGCAGACGTTCTGACATTTGTAGGAAGGGGCTGCAGCATTATGAACTGGTATGATGTTCTGCACAGGGCAATAGTACTGACATCTGAACTAGGAAACATTATCGCTATAAACTGATATGGCATTATTGGACATGCTAGTAGTAGAGGTAGGAAAGCCAAGTACTCGAGCCAGGGGCTCGGCTCTGGCTCAGCCTACAGTCCTCTTGGACTGAGCTTTCATGTCTTCTGTGTGCCACCCATGCTCTAGCCTTGTGCACTAGGAATTAAAAACAAAACAATAACCTTTGATATGAAACAGGAGAAGAAAGAGATACCCATCTTGTGGCTGAACTGTACAAAAAAATTAAACCCGTGGGAGCCCATCCAGCTTTTGCTCACTTACCAAAATGTGTGATTTTAGGCAAATGTTTTATTTCACTGAGCCTGCTTTATCTTCATTGCCACATAAGAGGTCATTGAAACTCAGTAGTTCAAAATGGGTGCTGTACAAATGCCTCCCTTGATTTAATAAACTTTAATGTTGCTCTATTTTTAATAAGAATTTAGGCCGGCTATAGGGTGTATATGACAACTGCTTGCCTACTAGTTCATAAATGGCAAGGCAAAGGCATGAGTGTTTCTAAGTTCGTGTTTAAAAGCTGTCACATTTAAATGCCTTTCTGGTGTACTAAGGTGAAACACTTCCATTCTTAAAGAATTTTGAAGAAAATATGTCACCTTTTCACATGATGTTTGTACGAATTACATGCCAAACATGTACATGGCTCGGCTCGTGCATGTGTTTTTCAAGCCAAACAAGGTCCTTGGCTTAGCTCTCCTTGTTAATTTGTTGTCCAACTGATAGTGCTTGCATCTGAAGTTCTCAAGTGGGGAGCACTCGCACTATGGACTCTCCTTGGTCTTGCAACCAAGGTGAAATGCTGTTAAGTCCAGGAGGAGAGGGACCCCTTTCTAGCTCTGTGAGGCCTAGAGTAGGCGGCTCCTCCTCCCCTGGGCCTACCTGCCGTGGCCCTTTGCTGAGAGGCCTAGCAGAGGGGGAACCCTCTCCTGAGCTGTGTAGCACTACCACATGACTTTGAGGGCCAGAGGATGGGGGACTCCTGATGGGCCTGGCAATCATGTACGTGCACCCCTCCTCTGGGCCCAGAGCCATGAGGTAGTGCTACAAGGCCCAGGAGAGAGGCCCTCTTTGCAGCCTTGTAGCCACACTGACTAAGACAACACCATGAGGCCTCCCATGAGCATGCAAAGTGACAGCTTGTTTTGCCTGAAGACGCCTGACAAAAAAAAAGTGCACAACTCTTCCAACTTGCCTTTGAACCTAAACAGTGCTTCTCCCCTGACCGTATGAGCTGTTGATGGAAACCCCACCTGTCCAGCCTCCTAAAAGGCCATCATGCCCTTACAAGTGTGATGTGCACTTCCCAAAACCCAACTGGATGGGGGAGGAGTCTGTTTAAAGAAATTGTCACATACACTGGCATGTAAGTTGGTTAAACCATATTTATTTAAGGAGCTGTAGGAGGAAAAAATGAATGGTCCCTGGCTGGTCAAGCAATAACTGACTCACCAGAGAACGTTCTCCTCTTCAAACATAATCACATGGAACTTGACAGATGTCATATTCCATAACAAAACCTGCATGAGGCACAGGAACATTACAACACATCTCCTTCCCTTCTGTAGTTCAAAACAAAGAAAAGGACTTTAGAAAATAAAGGTACTAGCAACAACAGAAATCAATAATACAAATGGTTGATAATAATAATAAGGAAAACATAGGAAGAATAACAAATGCAGTAAAACATACTGAAAGCTAAGAACATCAAAAATTCAATTAATAAAGTAACAATTTATCTAACATAGTTTTTGAGATATTCAGGTGATCTGCGAACTCTTATGCTCCAATCCGACTTGGTATTGCATGAATCTTTAGACATCGCATTCTCACGAGCCCTATGGGAATCCCTATTGTTGCTTTCCCTCCTGAAGTCAGCAACTTGTGTGAACAAATAACCACTGCAACTCTCATCACTATTAACAGGACTTTCACCTCCTTTTTCATATAATGCAACTCTCAGTAGATTCCACCTTTCTCCATTTTCCAAAATAACATAAAAGTTGTATACTTATTTCACATTGTACAGACCTCTGAATTTGGATAACCCTCTCATTGCCCTACCTGCTTTGACTTTTACCCAATCACCACTTAGATTCACCAGAAGTATTTCCTTCCTTCACTCCATCCACATTGCATCTACTTCCGTTTTCCAACCACCCTTTCATCCAAGTAGGCACGAATTTTGTACCAGGCACTCTCTCTCTCATCAACTCAAAAGGAGACACCTGGGTATCCACTTGTGCCATTGTGCGATAGGCCCACAACATCTCCTTCACAGATCTCTCCACATCCATTCTACCTACACTTGCCATTTGAATAACCCCTTTGACTAATCTATTGGCCCTCTCAACTATTCCTTTCCCTTGATGGTTATAGATAGAAGTGCAAGGACATTTAATGCCACAACTTGTTTAAAAAAATCTAATTTCGACTGAGATTAATTGGATATCATTATCTGTTATCAAAACCAACGGAACACCTTCTTCCAAGAATATTTTTCTCAAGCAATAAATAGCTCCAGTCGTAATCTCCTTCAAAAATTCCACACACAACCACCTTAAGAAAACAACAACGACTGCAAGCTTGTTTTCAGTGCATCATTCCGCCATAGGACCAATAAAATCTAAACAAACACTATGCCAAGCTTTTCCAGTCCTATGTCCCATGTCTCATGACCGACTTAGCTCAAACCTTCAATCTCTTCTCCCCCTCCTTGTAAATAGTGCACCTTTAAATCCACAATACAACTTGATCATCCATACCCAGCCACCAAAACTGGGCTTTGAGGCAATGCTGCGTCAAACTCTGCCCCTGAGCCAAAGCAATGAGTTTGTATCTTAGCCCCAACGGGGGTATGAACCTGTCACCTCTCATCAGCATTTTGTCACAGGACACTCATAGCTCATCTACAACTTTGATATATGGCTTGACTGATACTGACACACACAGGCCTCTCTTCTGCCTCCCAAAATTACTATGTGTAAAACATCTTAGAGAACATCATCAGCCTCCATCTCTTTGTGCCATTCAACAATGGTAAACACACCATCACCTTCCATTACAGCATCCTCGACTGAAGCTATTACACCATCACACTCACTATTAGACAGTGGAGGACCATCAAGCAATTTCCAATCAACTGACAATCTGGACAAACAGTCAGCGTGACTGGTTTTCCAACCCTGAACATGCTCCAAAGTATTTTGGTATACTTGAAGCCTTGCATCTAACCTTGCAAGTGTTGCTGAAACTTTTCCTGCTCCTCCTGGTAACAAAACCCTGACCAAAGGTTTATGATCTGATCTTAAAACAACAGAAAATACTCCACATCCCATGCTGCTGTTAAAATCTCCCTCTCTATAATAGAATATTTTCTGAGGAAGTGAGAGTCCTAGATGCAAATGCTGCTGTTTTTGCAAACGTTCAATGTCTCTGAGAGAGAATTGAACCTAACCCTGTGGGTTGGCATCCACAGTGACTATGGACTTATGTTTCGCTTCAAAAGGTACCAAACTACTTGCTCCACATATTTCTTTTTTTATAGAATTAAAACAGTCTTCTCATTCTATGTCTCACATAAAATTTGCTCCCTTTCTAAGCAGAGACCTTAGACTTTTCCATCCTGTCTGTAAATCTCTCAACAAATTTTGTATAGTATTCTATTAACCCCATAAAAGACCTTAGTTGTTCCTTATGTTGAGGGACTGAGGCTAATTCAATTGCTGTAAGTACAATTTTGTCCGGTTTGATGCCACTGCAGAAATTGTATACCCCAAATATTAAATCTGTTCCACTAAGATCAAACATTTCTCTTTACGAAGAGTTAAGCCTACATCAGAAGTTCTATGTAGAGCTTGTTTCAGTACATCATTGTGTTCCTTCACAGTTTCACCAAAAATCCAAATATCGTCTTGAAAATATACTATATTATTCAATTGTTAGAAAGACTCAGTAACCATGAATTGAAAAATGCTCACTGCTGATGACAAATCGAAAGACATGCGAGTAAACTGAAAGGTTCCTTCAATGGCGATAAAGGCTGTCAAAGGTTTAGATTCTGGGTGCAGCTTTATCTGATGGTATGCAGTCTTTAAGTCTAACTTTGAAACATATTTTCCACTTTTTCATATTGAAACAAGATTTCCAATATTCGGCAATAGCAAAGTGTCTGCTATCACCCTTTTTTTAAAGCTTTGACAGACTCTATAACCCCATCATGTAACAATTCCTGGATCAATTTTTTTTACTTCATCACAAATTACAATAGGCACTCTCCTAAGTTTGTGTTGCACTGGTGCAGCATTTTTCCTTAAAATAATGTTGTACACATAACCCTTCAGTTGACCAAGTTTTCCTTCAAAAACATGCCTAAGTCTATCTGAAATTTCTACTGTAGAATCTTCCTCCACTACCATAACATGAGTTGGAGCTCTAGGATTAACTTTTATGTGGAGGTCGTATTGGTGTAACCATTCTAAAATTGGAGGTCCTTGTTTTGCTACATATACTTTGCCATGGATGACTCTCTTAGCAAAGGTTATGTGAGCATCTATGTACCCCAGGATGTCTATTGATTCACCCTGGGATCCTGTCGGATTTTAATTTCTCCCCATTCCATTCACTATCAAAGGGTGATTTAGAGATAATGGTATATTTTGACCCAATATCAACAATAAGTTAAATAGACCGATCATTGATTACAAAAGTAGTGTTGGGTCTGTTTTCTCTTTTGTCATCTCTTGACCCTTATCTCTCACCATCGATGTTCAGTATATTATCATCTAGCTCATCCTCATTGTTTTGCACATTCTTGCAAAATGGTCAACGCTACCACACTTCCTACATTCCTTGTTATTTGCAAAACAACATTTTGAGTCAGCCATCTGATTCGTACTCCCACATTGGTTACAATTTTTCTGAGATTGTTTTAATTGGACAAGACTTTTTCGGGATATACCAGAATATTACAACCCAGCTAAGGTGTCTGACTCTGGCTTATAAGTGTCTCCCACCTCCCATACTTCATGATCATGGTTTCTCTTTTTCAGGTCATGCATACAATAAGTCAGACTGTTCAACAGCTTTAGCTAAATCAATGGCATCCTTCAAAGAGGGGTTTTTAGCTGCTTACAATCTCGCTTGGATTTTCTTGCTTTTGCACTGAAGTCTTACTTGATCATGGATAAGTTAATCAGCCATGCCTCTGAATTGGTTTTTGGTTGATAACTCTCTTAGTCTGGCTACAATTTCGTGTATTGATTCTTCCACTCTTTGATGCTGCACGTAAAATTATATCTGGTCATAACCAAATTCTCTTCTCTTGCAAATTGGTTTTTCAATTTGCATTTAGCTTCTTTATAAATATCTTATATTGCCTGTCAACTTGGTTCAAGAGCTTGTGGCAGATATCTAAAAACACACTGACCTTCTTTACCAAACCACTTAGCAGTAGAGCTTTTTTACGAGCCGGACGAAACTTTTGCCCATCTAGGATTTCTAAATAGTTGTTGAACATTAAAATTCAATCATCCCATGAAATTGTACAGGTACCGATTCGAGCTACAAAAAAAAACAAAAAAACAAGAAAGTGGAATCACAGAAATATTAGCTGTCATGTTTTCTGTCCTATTTAATTAGTAACTCATTTTGAATTGCTTGCCAAAATACATTTTATAATTTTTAATACATTTCAAACAATTTTTCTAAAACTTTGATGAAAGTGTGCGTATCACCGTTGTGTAAGTCAATACACAAAACAACAACCAATGTCAGAGTGTAAGGTGTGTGCATTACTGTTGAATTTATTTAAGGTGCGCACTTGTGTATTTTTTTTTTAATTGTAGTGTTGAAAAGACTCCTTTGATAATTAATAATGATTTTTAAGGTGTGCACATCATAGTAATCTGACTTTATGTGAGTGCAAACTGTTTTCCCATTGTATTGGGTATTCCTTTAATCAAAGGGGGGGTGACCAGTTTGTGTGCGTATCACCGATATACACACACTGTGCCACTGCTGTAGTATGTGGTATGCCTAAACTAAGTTGGCCGTCATACGCTGTGACACTCGTATGTCAAGCATCTCTCTGAAATGTAGTGCGCAGGCCTGACAGGCCCGATAGAAAGTTAGCTCCACATATCAACTTTTACAACTCACTCCCACTTCAATTTAGTACTTGCCACTCTCGTTGGCCACTGGCCTTATCGCTGCTGTGGCTGAATGTTGCTCCAAGCAGCGGCAACGTCGGCACTGACTACTTTTCAGATGTTGGCATCTAAGCGGGTCCTGTCCGCTCTCTCCTTGCTTTTGCTCCACACCACTTGACCAAATTCAGTTGTCACCAAAATTGTTGTAAATCATCACATACACCGGCAGATAAGTTGGTTAAATCACATTTATTCCGGGAGCTGTAGGGAAAAGTGAACGCTCCCTGGCTGGTCAAGCAGTGCCTGACTCACCAGAGAACGTTCTCCTCTTCAAACACAATCACATGGAATCTGACAGATGTCATATTTCAAAACAAAACCTGTGTGAGGCACAGGAACATTACAGGTAGGAATGAATATAACAAACCGTGTCTGTCGTGGGGGCTCTTTTGCACTGGAGCGAGGCCTCCTGTTAGTTAGCTGCCCGCACTGCCCATGCCTAGTGCCGGGCCTGCCACATTCTGGAGTTAGAAAACTAAATCATCCTCTCCTCAAATATGTTGAGGGTTTGTCTATGCCTTTCTTATTTTCAGGGAAGGCATGTAAATAAATTACCTTCTGAGAGGCTTATAAGGAGTTTTGTTTGGTGGGGGGTACATGAATGGCTTGAACACCAGGCAAACTATTGCACCACCCTTTGAAATAACTAGTAAATGTGTTATCAGCCACAAAAAAGATTATGGGGGAATGCTTGCAAAAAGTTAAACCACAGTCAGTTGCCCAGTGTAGCATTGTAACCCATTGTTCTTTTGCTCATCGTTACGGTGACCAGATGTCCTGGATTTCCCTGGACTGTCCTGTTTTTCAGAGGTCTGTCCCAGTGACCCATTGCTTTAATTATTTTACATACATGTTCTGTAAGTGGCTAAAAGTATGCTCAGATGTGGGTTCACTGGAATCAAGCCACACCCGCATGGAGAGCCCCAATCAGAGTGAAACTGGTCTTGAGTTTCTTGTGTTCTGGTTCAAAGAGGACTTGGCTCAGCAGTTCCAGCTAGACTGTTTCTATTGAAGGAGGGTGAAAACTGATTTGTACATGGCTGGGTGTATCTGAGGTGTCATGGTGGGCAAAAGAGCAATGGGGTGGAATGCTCCCCGAGCGATTGCCATTGGTTAGACTTATTGTAAGCAACCTCCAATCACATTTTGTGTGATTCATGTAAAATGTTAAACAGAGGTTCTAAAGACAGAAAATGTATAAAGAGAGCTGAGTCGGTATGATCAAACCACAGGGAGCATAGTTACTACAATAAAATTGTATTGTAGTCACGTTTATATAACACATAGCAAACATGGCACCATGTTGAACTGCTGTATGGCCACTTGCATGCTACTCTGGAAGTAAAAGATTTTGGTTAATAATAAGTTATTGTTGGGCTGTAAAGAAGGAAAGTTTGTGAAATAAGATGTTATCCATTTGCAGAATTACCATAAAGAGATAAAGGGAGATGGGAATGCAACTTAAATTAGGCCATTCTCCATGAAGGTTGACATGCAGAACATGTAAGGTAAGAAGAGGGTCCTTAAAAAGAAATAAAGGAGAAGGGACAATTCAAATGTTTAAGTTAGGGTCAGCTTTTTCATGAATGGTTTAATAATATAATGGAAAGATGTTTTTTTAAATAGTCTCAGGTTGTTAAACAACAGAATGAAAGTGAGGTGTGAATGAGATTGATATCTCACTGAGTATTTGAAGCAGACCATTAGTTAACCTGAGCTATCATGCTGCTGTTTAAACTTATAGTATGCAACTTATACATTTTGTCTTGCAGAAGTTGCTTTAACACCTGTAAAAGATCTCTGCAAAAGGAGCATTAGCCTGCTATGCTATCCTACATAGTCTGTGCTCTATAAACCCACCTGCAGCTACTGGATTAAGTTACTTGACCCCCATTTACTAGGCTGGGACACTGGGCTCTCATATCACTTTCATCTGGCACATCCTCCTCTTCTCTTGGTACCCAAAGATATCGATCTGCCATTGAGGATATGGTGTGCAAGTGATAACACAGACATATTGGCTACTGCTGAGAACCTTTTAATAGCTGTCCCAGCACTAGCTGTCACACTTATGTGAGCACTCTCTTCTGCTAGTGCAGATTGCCCCTCTGCTGATTTACCATTGCCCTTTAAAAGCTCAGCATAAACCCCAGGGGTCGCTGCTAGCCATGTGCTTTAGTCCAGGAGTTCTTAACCTTTTGACTTCTGTGGACACCCAATGAATCACTATTGGAAGCTGAGGACCCCCACCTCACCAATTACCATGACTTGAACCTCAAACAGTAAACAAAAAATGGAAACAAGTATACATCTAACAAATACACAAATTCCGAAATGTTTTATTTAGTTCACAAACAAATCAACATTTTAATTTTAAAGGGAAAGTTGAAGCTTTTTAAAATGTACTTTTTTAAAAGATTAAGTAATGTGCTAGACTCTAGCCAACTACTTTGTCATTTCAGCTCTAATGCTTGCTCTGTTTTTGTTGGTTCATACCAGTGCTTCAATTGTGGTCACAGATTGTCCATACTAGATTCTTGTTGCTTTCACAGATTCCAGGAATCAAGATAGTGATACCAGCTCATGTTTTAGCCTCCAATTTCACTTTAGATTTGGGGTTTGCTTGTTGACATGGCCACAAATCCCCTTTCTGTGCTGGATGATTGCCACATCTGTGGTGTATCTTGTGTTCAAAATGTATTATGCATGATTTCTTACAATTATGCAATATCTGGTTTAAAAGTTAACTGGCATAATGTCTAACATTTGGAAATGTTTCTATTTGGTACAGTAGAAAAAGTTACTATATTGAGTGACTTTTTAAAACGGTCATTAGTAAACGTGAAGACTAAAGTAGTTCAGGGGGTTGATCTCCCTGCTGCAAAGGCGGTGTACCATGCTGATCATAGAACTGTATTTTATGTGGATAGCTCAGTGGGTTACTACTTTTGTCACATCCTTTTGATACTTGCAGTTCATAAGTTAGAAATACTACTGTAACAGTCCGATGACTGGTCATGAAAGAGCTGCAAGCATGGTGTAGGTTGAAGAATGAGTACCATCTCACCATCAGAATGCGCTGATGACAGTGCCATGAGTGATGCAAAACACAATTCATTGTTATTCATACTTTAAATTGCATTTTTCAGAGGGCGTGATATCACTGTATTTTAAACTATGCATGAGTGAGGTTTTCTGTATAACTCACATGCTGATTTCATTTTCTTCCAGGCACTCCCACATATGGCAGTCAGGTGAAGAAAAGTGATGTGCCTAGCATTTCACAACTTGGGCCAGTAGGAAAGCCAATATTTGCTTTATGAGAATTTTGCGATTTACCTTTAGAGGTGGCTCTTCTTAGAACGTATGCTGCTTAGGCACAAAAAGGTATCTTTACACTAAAAAATAGCAGAAGAATCATGAATATCTTTTGCTAGAACCGGACCCAGAACTTTCTTCTCTGCTGTATCATTGTAGGAGGCTGGCCTGTTTTGTAGTGGATACCACAGGTACTTACACCTTAAACCAAGTCCAGTTATCCCTTATTAGCGAAATGTAGTCAGTGTCTAGAAGCCAGGTTGTCTAGGGGTAGCTGTAGACAGAGCAGCCAAGGATGAACTAGTAGACATGCAAAGCTCTTGCAATACCACTGTGGTCACACAGTACTTACACACAAGAAAAGACAATACTCAGTGTTACCAAAAAAAGGTACTTTATTTTAGTGACACAAGGCCAAAACTATCTTAGAGGCTATACTCCCTTACCAGGTAATTATTACACATAAAATATACACTAATAACCAAAATCAGGTAAGTACAGAGTCATAACATAGTGGAAATAGTGAAAATCACAATAGGTTGCAATGGATCTAGGGGGAACACAAACCGTATACAAAAATAGTGTGAAAGTTGAGTTCCCACCTAGGCAAGTGTAGTGTGTAGAGGGGCGCTGGAAGTGTAAGAAAACACCAGGGGTAAGTAAAATACCCCGCCCAAGGGCCCAGGAAGGCAGGCATAAAACACAGCAAGTTTCCTAAAACACACTAGACATCGTGATAGAAGATAATGCACGAACCAGAAGAGACTGCAAGACACCAGTGATGGATTCCTGGACCTAAAGACCTGTGGAAGAAGGGGACCAAGTCGAAGAAGCACTGAAGAGTCCAGGGAGAACAGGAGCCCCTGCTAACCCGGATGAAGGTGCAAAAGAGGAACCACTGGTGAGAAGACAAAGTGAGTATTGCACCAGAGAAGACAGATAGGGGTTCCTGGTTGGTGCAGAAGATGTTCCACGCTGGATGGATGAATGCAGTCTGGTTTGCGTCATGGGATTCTGCCAATGAGCCTTGGTAAATGCAAAACTTCGATTTCATGAAAAATAATGCTGCCGGGGCCCAGGAAGGACCAGGACGACTCTACCCAGGAGGGTGAGACAGAGGGGGCTCTCAGCAACTCAGAGAGCCTCAGAAGACCAGGCAGCATGCACAGGAGTCCCACAGCACGGGGACAAAGGAGTTGCAAATGGCAGTTGTTGCAGCACTACACAAAGGGATGCCACGCCGCTGGGGAACAACTCACGGAGGTGAGAATCGCAGGATAGAGTGCTGGGGACCTGGGCTATGTTGTGCACAAAGGATTTCTTGGAGAAGCGCACAGAAGCCCTAGTGCAGCAAAACACTCAGTGCACAGGGGTACTGTCTGGCCTGGGGAGGCAAGCTCTTACCTCCCCCAAATTTGGACAGCTGGACCTTTGGACAGCCAGGGTAACTTTGGTCCACCACCTGTGTTCCAAGATCCAAGGTCGTCATCGGGAGAGGGGACCCAGAATACCGGTCGTTGCTGCAGAGAGGTGCCTGCTGAAGCAAGGAAGTAACTCCGTCACTCCACAGGAGATTCCTTTGGTTCTTCTGGTGCAGGGTGAAGACAGGTAGTCCTCGGAGCATTCACAACCTGGAAACTGTTGCAGTTGCTGGCAGGAGCTGAAGTTACAGAGTTGCAGTAGCCTTCTTGGATATTTTGTTGCAGTTGTGGAGTTCCTGGAGCAGTCCTGCTGTTGATCTGACAGTAGAAGATGAAGTAAAGGATGCAGAGGATTCCTGCTGGAGTCTTGCAAAACCGAATCTGAGGAAACACCCACCGGAGAGACCCTAAATAGCCCTGTGAGGGAGATTGGTCACCATCCAGGTATGGACCTATCAGGAGGGGCCTCTGAAATTACTTGCTGGCACTTGCCACTCAGATGCTTCCAGAGTTCCCTGACCATCCTGAAAACAAGATGGCAGAACCCAGGGACACTCTGGAGGAGCTCTGGGCACCACCCCTGGGGTGGTGATGGACAGGGGAGTGGCCACTCCCCTTTCCTTTGGCCAGTTTCATGCCAGAGCAGGGACTAGGGGACCTTGCACCGGTGTAGACTGGATTATGCAAGGAGGGCACCATCTGTGCCCTTCAAAGCACTTCCAGAGGCTCTGTGAAACACCTATTTCCAAAGGGAGATGGTATAGCTCCCCTCTCCTAAAGGAAATTCATTGTTCTGCCTTCCTGCGATTGAGCTGCTCAAGCCTCGGGAGGGCGGACGCCTGTCTGTGAGGTGGCAGCAGATGCGGCTGCAGTGAAAACCTCAGAAGGTTGGTATGGCAGCACTGGGGGTCCATGGAGAAGCCCCCAGGGTGCATGGAATTGCCCCCCCCCATTATCAGAATCAGATTGGGGGTACAATTTCTCAATCCTAGACTCCTCACATGGCCATATTTGAAGTTACCATTGTGAAGCTACATATATGTATTGACCTATATGTAGTGCACACTTATAATGGCGCCCGCACTCACGGAGTCCGGGAATCGGTCCTGGACAATGTGGAGGCACCTCTGCTAGTGCAGGGGTGCCCTCACACACTGTAACTTTGCACCTAGCCTTCAGGAATTTAAAGTTAGAAATATAGGTGACTTATAAGTTACCTGGTGCAGTGAAAATGGCTGAGAAATGTTGCTTGCACTATTTCACGCAGGCTGCAAAGGCAGTCCTGAAGAAGTGTTTGTATGAGCTCCTTATGGGTGGCAAAAGAAATGCTGCAACCCAAAAGGATCTCCTGGAAACCCATTGCCCTGGGTACCTAGGTACCATATACGAGGGACTTTTAAGGAGGGTCCAGTATGCAAATTTGAAGTAGAATACTAGGTTACCAGTATCTAAGTACAAATTTAGAATCAGAGATAGCATAAGCATTTAAGTTCTGGTTAGAAGGACTCCAGTGACACAGTCAAGCATACTGACAAAACAGTAAATATACTGACATGTAGGCCACAAACTATGAGCACTGGGGTCCTGGCTAGCAGGATCCCAGTGAGACAGTAAAAACACACTGACAAACAGACCAAAAATGGGGGTAACCATGCTAGAAAGAGGCTACTTTGTCACAATCATATAGAACAGATAAGTCCTAGGACAATGATGACGAACCTGAACAGTCTCTTGAAACTTTTAAGATGGGCAAAAAAGGTCAAAGATGTCAAGAATATTTCTGCTAATGGACAAAACCTATGTGTAATTGTGGTCAGTACAGAGATAGATAAAACAGAAAGGAGTCATTGGAAGATCCATACACTCAAAATAGTAGGTAATATGGGTAAAGGAAGCAAAAGATAGACCCTTTCCTCCATTAGAGTGGTAGTTAGTGTGTAATATATTGCACTGAAAATTGTGGTGGGAGGGAAGGATAAGGTTACATTGGTAACTTGATGTTATGGGTAGGAGGCATCAATAGGGAGCTCACTGAGCAGTGCTTGATTTGAGCTGGTGAGTTTTGGTACAGGGCACCAGCACTTATTTTTGTGCCTCAATCAATCAATCAATCAGGAATTTGTAAAGCGCACTACTCACCCGTGAGGGTTTCAAGGTGCCGAGGAGTGGGGTGGGGGGAAGGGGATGGTGCTGCTATTGCTCGAACAGCTAGGTCTTGAGAAGTTTCCTGAAGGTAAGGAGGTCTTTGGTCTGGAGCAGGTGGGTGGGAAGTGTGTTCCACGTTTTTGCGGCGAGGTGCCAGAATGATCTACCACCGGTTGTAGTTCTGCAGACGCGTGGGACGGTTGCGAGGGCAAGGTCGATGGAGGGGAGATGCCGGGTCGGGGTGTAGAAAGAGAGTTGTCTGTTGAGGTATTCTGGTCCGGTGTTGTGCAGTGCTTTGTGAGTGTGAGGAGTTTGAAGGTGATTCTCTTGTTGACCGGGAGCCAGTGCAGGTTTTTCAGGTGGTCTGTGATGTGGCAGTGGCAGGGGATGTCCAGGATGAGGCGTGCGGAGGTGTCCTGGATGCATTGCAGCCTCTTCTGGAGTCTGCCCATGGTTCCTGCGTAGAGGGCATTGCCGTAGTCCAGTTTACTGCTTACGAGGGCATGGGTGACTCTTCTTCTGGTTTCAGTGGGTATCCATTTGTAGATCTTTCGGAGCATGCGGAGGATGTTGAAGCAGGAGGAGGAGATGGCGTTGACTTGCTGGGCCTCAATCATTTACTGTGAACAAAATAGACCTATGGGAAAGACAGAGGAAGAGAAAATGAAAAGAGTCACAAAAGATGAAAGCAGAAAGCTGCATGAATGAGCTGAAGGATCAGGTAGTGGCTATAAATGGATTAAAGTGGCCCGAGATGGCTTTAGAATTACGCTGCCTCAGCAATCAGTGCTTGCACATTTAAATACAACAGCCACCTGTTTCAGAGGAGAGCTTTGGGCACCGGCACGTTTTTATTTACAATTTAGGCACTGTCACCGAGGAGTGTGTCTTTGAGGAAGGAACATACAGGGATGATACCTGCTCAATTGGTGCAGCACACACTTCACAAAGTCAGCAGAATATAAAGAAGAACACATAGCCCAAGGAAAGTAAAATAAAGGAATTGGGAGTTAAAGGAAATGCTTGTTCTGAATGTTGCTATCACTTTCCTATGTATGCTAGACAGGCTCACAGACGTTCTCTGGCAAACGTTAAGGTTCTCAAGTCTGAGGCAGAGGAGGCCAAGGGTACTCCCTTGAATCACATGGTATTAAGGTGTTGCTTGTGGTGGGAAAGTGAATGTATATTGCTAGTGGGAACTCACAATACCAAAAAGTACTTATTATTTTGCAGCTGATGAATTATGTGTATTGAGAATGATTCATATCACAGACTTGAACTCACCAAAGGCAGTTATTGATGTAAGAACATGTATTACAATTCAGGTTAATCCATGCATTTATTCTAAAGCTTATCCATTATATCTTTCAGCTCTAGAAAGTCCTAGTTATCAGCAATCGTAGAGAATGTCACAATGTATATCATATGTCATACTAGAAATAGTGAACTGTAATATCATTACCAAGTACTGAAATAATGATTTATTGTAGCTATCAAAACCTTAGCATATCAGGGTAAGTACAACAGTATATGAACAGGCAAACTAAAGGTATAAATTGTTTGTTTCTCCTCCTTGGTGTCAGTATGTTCACGGAAGTATGGATATTAGCTCTGCTCTAACCCAACATTTTGATATGGAATGTGAATGGACATGGGGACAGAAATTAAATGGGGTACAATTACCCTGTGCTAAAAAAAAAAAAAAATTGCACCTTTCTGGAGTGATAGCAATGACTTGCACACTCTGGATTCACACGGGGTTCCTAAGGAGCTACTATTTTCATAAAAAAACACAGTCCTATTCAACCTCTCAAATAATTGGGTAGATCCAAATG
This sequence comes from Pleurodeles waltl, assembly GCF_031143425.1. Classification (NCBI taxonomy): domain Eukaryota; kingdom Metazoa; phylum Chordata; class Amphibia; order Caudata; family Salamandridae; genus Pleurodeles; species Pleurodeles waltl. The sequence continues at coordinate 380,312,353 of NC_090445.1, forward strand.
GTACAGATGTGTGCAGGGCCGGCTTTAATGCTGTTGGCGCCCGATGTAACAATTTTTTTTGGCGCCCTCACCAATGAACATCTCCATGGATTCCCTCACTATTACCCTCCATCAGAGGTCCTTGTCTCTCTATAGCCCCTCTCTCACATGCATTTCCTTTTTAGGGTCGAGCCTGCGTCGCATGTGCTTGCGCATGCGTTTCGCTAAGCAAGATGCTTTAGTAATTAAAAAGGTCTCGGAGCCCTGTCCACGTCACCTCAGTGTTTGTCATTGGCTTGTGGGCTTGCCTGTTAGAATCTGCTTGATTTCATTAGTGGAAGGCATGCATATGTCATGCCTTTTCCGGTGGATAGCCCTCCTCGAGCGCATCGACCAAGTGCAGAAAACATGGGAGGCTCGCTGTTTTCTGTCCGGCTTGTGGACTACTTTTTCTCTATTTTCCCAGCGCGATCTCGCTTGGCAGAAGTCGAGCGCTTTACATAATATCGACCCTGTTCCACAGTTAATTGCACTTTTTCCGGTTAGTACATAAATGCACTTTGGCCGATAGGATTCATTACCATTGAAAAGTCGGGTTAGAAGTTTACAACGCTATCAGCTCTAACACGAGCAAAAGCGAGACCCGTTGCATTGCAAATGCTTGTTTTTTTTGGTGTTACTCATACCAATGTACGGTGTCTGATCACTTTACATCACACATATATTATGCAGAAACAATGAATCATACATCTGTAAATCATTCTATAGGAAATGTTACATACGACAAGGAAGACTACAAGGTTTAGGAATCACATGCATGCTTTAGGGAGTATATTTTAAGAGTGTTTGTTGTGGGCTTTTTAAGAGTGTTTAAAACGTAACTCAGTGGTTGGGGTTGGCTTTACTAATAAGAATGTATTTTAGCCTAAACAAATCTTTTTTAGCAACTTTAGAATGCTGAAAGTCTTAGGAAAACCATTACGTTCCAACCTACACCATGCATGCAGCTCTTTTATGACCGGTCATCGGACTCTGTGTTACATTAGTATTGTAACTTATGAACTGCAAGTAGCAAAAGAATTTATGTGACAAAATGAGTAACCCACCTAGATATCCACATAAAATACAGTTCTATGAGCTGCATGTACACCCCCTTGGCAGCAGGCATACTAAACCCCTGCGCTACTTTATGGTGAGTCAAAACTCCCACTAGGAAAACTCTGATCTCTCTCCAGCACAAAAATCGCTTAAAGGTAGACAGCTCTTTGAGTTAACACATTATTTATTAGGTGCTAACGACTTGGCTACTCAGGAGAATTTACCTTTGGCGGTGCTTACCTTTGACGGGTGAGCTGGTCTTTTTTGTATATGGTTATTGATAGTTACAGCTTGGAGACACCTTTTCTAGAGCAATATGGTAATTATATAAGAACCTTGTGACTAGAGTGTTGATTAATGGTAATCTCTCCCAGCAAGTTAGAATTGGACTGGGCACTCGCCAAGGCTGTCCACTCTCTCTTTTGCTGTTTAATCTTTATATTGAGCCTCTTGCATGTGGGATCAGGCAGAATGTAAATATTCTACGCTTTACATACAAGGGTTGGGAGTAGAAAGTCGCTCTCTATGCAGATGACCTAATGATATACACAAGGGACATAGTTTTTTTATTACCAAACATTTTATCATCTTTGAGGGCATTTGGAATGGTGTCAGGGTATCTAGTAAACCAACAAAAAACTGAGAAAATGTGCTGGAATATTATTCATAATAGTCTGTTGATTAAAAAGGAAATAAGGTATTTGGGGGTGCAGGTTATGGCCAATCCGGATGATGTTCCCTGGGTTAATTTTAACAAGACATTGGTCGCCACTAAGAAACTTTTAAGGGTGTGGACGGGTCTTTCTCTGTCTCTAATTGGGAGGTCGAACATTTTGAAGATTATTATTTTACCCAAGTTTACGTTTCTATTTAATGCGCTCCCCTTTGAATTTAGACAGGTCTGGTTTCAAAAGTTGCAAGGGAAACTAACTTCATTTGTTTGGGCAGCGAGAGGGGCTCGCATAGCTTGGAACAAATTATGCAAGAGGAATAGAAATGGAGGAATAGTGAGTCCAGACCTTCATAAGTACTATTTAGCTTTTCAGGTGAAAAATGTGAGAAGACTATTGAATGAGAGTTCTAGTTTAACCCCTATATTTAGGGCTATGACTATTCATCTTCAGGAAGCAGGGGAGCATTTTCTATTTAAATTTGGGCATCCGAAGTTTTTTAAGAAGATAAGGCTGAAGTGTTTGGGGACGGCTTGCAGGGTATGGTTTCAGGTCTGGAAGCTAATAGGAATACCTTACTATAGTAATCTGGCCTCTGTTTGGGGATCATCGGGTACCCGTAATTTTTGAAGGACAAACTATCTCTTCACTTAAAGAAGAGGGGGTTGGTGAAGTGGGGTAAATTTTTGGAGAACCATGCTTTGCTGTCCTGGTCAGCATTTAGTGAGCAATTAGCAGGTGCCCTTTCAAAATTTAAGTATTACCAAATGGCAAGTTGGGCAGGTACGTTAATGAAGGAAGGGCATGGGCAAGGGGAGAATATTTGGGAAGAGAGATTGATACAAAGAAATTTCTCTTGCAAGGAGGTCGCTCTATGGTATTGGATGTTCATAGATGCTGGGGAGGAATCCCCTCCTTTGCCAGAAAATAAGTGGGGAAAAGACTTACCATCACAGGCCGTTACTACCCTCTGGCAAGTATCAATGTCTACGCTTTGAGGTTTGGTGAAATCTGCATCTTTAAAGAAACATCATTTGTTCACCTTGCATAGGGTGTATTGGACGCCGAAGAAGTTGACTGCTTCGAGGAGACTTCAGAAGAATTGTCCCTGTTGTAGCGAGGAGGGAGCAGATGACATTCATATGTTTTGGCAGTGCCCAATGCTTCATCAGTTTTGGCAGGATGTGGGTAAGGAAATCAACCAGGCAATAAGTGCAAAGAATATGGTAAGCCTGCCACTGGAAATATTTGGGGTACTTGGTGGAGTTGAGCCGACTTGAAAGGTGCAGCACTATCAAAACTCTTTGTTATTTGTGTTAATTCTCTTGACGTGCCGGGAGATCTGCCTAAAATGGATCCTCCCTTTGGCCCCGACAGTACAAGAATGAAAGAGCTCAGTTACAAATTTGTGTCATCTGGAACAAAGTTTCTCATCAAAGAAAAGGGATAGATTCTGGGCACTCTGGGAAAAGAGCCATGTATCTCCAGATGGGCTATGTTAGGGTTGTCCGATGATTAAGAGCTTTACAAGGCCTTCCTCTGGAGCCATATTGACACTTTTAGAGGAATTGAAGTATTGGTTATGGCCCTGCCTTGTGCGGCTTGGGATCAGAAGAGGGGTCTCTACCGAACCTTCTTTCGACCTGGTGGTACTGGTCTGAGATCTGGCTTACGTCCGTTATTGCGGATTCACAATGAGGACAAAAAAAAAAGATAGTGACAGCCGTACCTATCGATTGTATTGTCAACATAGCTATATCACACAGCTCTAGTCCATGAGGTATTATAGCAGAGGTCACACAGTGGGACCCACATCTGTGAAATGGAAAGGCAAAGTGACAAGTCATGGTCCATACAATGAGTGAAAATGACAGACTCTAACAATAGTATGAAATGTGGGAGGCAGTGACATCTTCTTACCTGTGTCTCACTAGAAGTATTGCTGGATAACGTTGTTTCTGTTGTCGACATCCTCTTCTTCTGCCTCCTCTTCTTCACTGTCCACAGGCTCTACAGCTGCCACAAGACCTCCAGATGGACCCTCCTCCTGCAGAAAAGGCACCTGTCATCGCAAAGCCAGGTTGTGCAGCATACAGCAGGCCACGATGATCTGGCACACCTTCTTAGGTGAGTAGTAGAGAGAACCACCTGTCATATGGAGGCACCGGAACCTGGCCTTCAGGAGGCCGAACGTCCTTTCTATCACCCTCCTAGTTCACCCATGTGCCTCATTGTAGTGTTCCTCTACCCTTGTCCTGGGATTCCTCACTGGGTCAGTAGCCATGACAGGTTGGGGTAACCAGAGTCACCTGCAAATGTTGAGGGACAACTGTTAGACACACACTAACCCGTAGGGACAACCCCATACCCAGACAACTATTCACACTGTATAGGGTCCTTGTCCTCATCTATTAGCCACACACGGTGCCTCTGGAGTTGCCCCATCACATAAGGGATGCTGCTATTCCTCAAAATGTAGGCGTCATGCACTGAGCCAGGAAATTTGGCATTCACATGGGAGATGTACTCGTCGGCCAAACACACCATCTGCACATTCATCGAATGGTAGCTCTTCCGGTTTCTGTACACCTGTTCACTCCTGCGGGGGGTACCAAGGACACATGTGTCCCATCAATGGCACCTATGATGTTGGGGATATGTCCCAGGGCATAGAAGTCACCTTTCACTGTGGGCAAATCCTCCACCTGAGAGAAAACGATGTAGCTGCGCATGTGTTTCAGCAGGGCAAACAACACTCTGGCTAACACGTTAGAAAACATTGGCTGGGAAATCCCTGATGCAATGGCCACTGTTGTTTGAAAGGATCCACTTGCCAGGAAATGAGGTACTGACAGGACCTGCACTAGAGGGGGGATTCCTGTGGGATGGCGGATAGCTGACATCAGGTCTGGCTCCAACTGGGCACACAGTTCATGGATTGTTGCACAATCAAGTCTGTAGGTGACTATTATGTGTCTCTCTTCCATTGTCGACAGGCCCACCAGCCGCCTGTACACCATAGGATACCACCATCTCATCACCTACCCCAGCGGACGTGCCCCATGGAGGAGAACAGCGAGCAGAGAGCCAGCCAACACTGAGGTATCACAATGCGTATTTTGCAGAAACGTTATGAATCCGTAATGTGCCTGTTACTGTGTGTATGCAAGCCCTACATCAGTGTGATGCATTTAAAATGAATGTGATGTGGCCCTCTGAAATGGCGGTTGCCTGACCTGTAATGTGGGACAAGGGGATATGAGGTAACTGCGCTGGCGTTTCTACACCATCGTGGTAGGTGGTCGAAGACCGCGGCACAATCCTGCATTGGTTAACATTGAAAAGCCAATGATGATGTACACCGGCGGTGATGGTACACACCTCCACAGACATGACTGCCATTTTCTGTCTGTTCACTCACTTGATTCCTGACCTTCAATAGGAGAGGACCTATACTGCAAGTGCTGCTATGACCTCAGTCTGGAAGCGCGATGGCTCATGTGTCATGTGTTTGGGGAAAGGGCCCCTGCCTTCACTTCGGAGGAGTTGCAGAAACTAGTGGATGGGGTCTTCCCCCAGTGCACACAACTGTACGGTCCTCCAGACAAACAGGTGAGTACACTGTGAGCATGCTGCATGGGCAATGCCTGTTTGGAGTGGTGTGGATGGAAGATACATGGCAGGCCTGCATGAGCGGACAGTGAGTGTCTGTGCGTCGGGGCAAGGGTGGGAACGTGGGCAAATGAGTATGAATGTCCGGACGGGTAAAGATTTTCCTTTTCCCCTGTACTATTCCTCTAGTTCAGCGCCCACCAGAAGAAGGATATTTGGTGTGCCATCGCCAAGGACATCCGGACCCTCGGGGTCCACCACAGACGGAGCACCCACTGCCGGAAAAGATGGGAGGACCTTCGCTGATGGAGCAAGAAGATGACGGAGGCCCAGCTGGGGATGGCCTCCCAACGTGGGAGGGGTGCCCGTCACACCATGACCCCCCTGTTTTTCCGGATCCTGGCGGTGGCGTATCCGGAGTTGGATGGGCGCTTGAGGGCATCACAGCAGCCACAAGGGGATGAGTACAGTCACATTCAGATAACTCTGCGCGCATTACGCGGTGTCTGGTGGGGGAGGTGAGCAGTGGGTTCCCCTCGGCCAGGGCGAGCTTGGTAGGCAAGGTCCCTTTTGAGGCAGGTTCAGTGGAACCCCAACCCCACTAGTGGTTAGTGCCATCTACACCTAGTCAGGCTCCTGTGACTTCCATGTGTGCAGCAATTGGGCTTAGGCCTTGGACCCCATGGGCATAGGCCTTGGACCCCATGGGCATGTGATAAATATAGGAACTATAAGTGCATGGCGTAGTGCAGAGGGCTGCTGTGTCTGTAGTGTCTGCCAAAGGTAGTGGTGTTGCATGCACTGAACATGTCTTTCTTCTGTCTTCCCCACCCCCTTTTTGTTGTCTCCCTGTTCTTGTGTGCAATAACATCATCAGGCGGAGGAGCAGTGGCACCAGAGCAGGAGGGAGCTGCATCCCACTTGGCCCTGGAGGGTGACACAACGGAGTCTGAAGCCACCAGTGGGGCGGAGGGCGAGGGGAGCTCCACAGCGGGGACAGGAGGTGACAGCAACTCCTCCTCTGATTGGAGCTCCCTTGCGGTGGTGGGCCCCTCTGTGCCCCCGCATCAACAGGTACAGCTGCCACCCCCCCACCAGCACCGCCCTCCCAGCAGCCCCTCAGCGTGTGTCCCGTGCCCGCTCACCCAGGAGGGTGGGCATCTCCTTCGCCCCAGGCACCTCAGGCCCTGCCCCAGTCAGCCCTGCTGCCCTCAGTGAGGAGGCTATTGACCTCCTGAGATCCCTCACTGTTGGGCAGTCTACCATTCTGAATGCCATCCAGGGTGTCAAGAGGCATTTACAACAAACAAATGCATACCTGGAGGGCATTCATTCTGGCGTGGCAGCCCAAAAGAGAGAATTTCAGGGTCTGGTCTCAGCACTGATGGCAGCCATTGTCCCTGTGTCCAGCCTCCCCCCTCCAACTTCCTCCACCCAGACCCAATCCCCTGTACCTCAGCCTATCAGCACACCATCAGACCAGCATGCACATACCTCAACACACAAGGGTGGCTCAGGCAAACATAAGTACCACACATCCCACAGGCACTCACACAAGCATCATACCCATGCAGACATACCAACATCCACTGCCTCCACTGTGTCCCCCTCCTCCACGTCTCCCTCCTCCCTCCCAGTCTCATCTACACTCACACCTGCATGCACTACATCTTCAGCCACTACCTCCATCACCAGCACGCCCATCACCACACACTGCTCATGTGCACTCACCACCCCCACTACCATGCACACATCCCCAGTGTCCTTTCCCAGTGTGTCAGTGAGCCTTCCTCCCAAAGTACACAAACGCAGGCACACACCCACCCAACAGCCATCCACCTCACAACAGCCTCCAGCCCATGCACCTTCACCCAAAAACAGCAGACGTACACCTCCTACAACCACTACCTCTTCCTCCACTCCCAAACGTCCTCCATCTACCTGTCCCAGTGTGTCTAAAAAACTTTTCCTGGCTAATATTGACCTCTTCCCTACACCTTCCCCTCCCGTCCTTCCCCTAGGGCCAGGCTTTCCAGGTCCCAACCCAGCACCTCAGCCACCACAACCCCAGGCACAGTGGTGCCAGCAACTGTGGGCTATTGGAGTGTGCCAACCATCAGGGCTGTCAGTGTGCCACGGAGCGAGGGCAGGGACATCCCGCCACCTGCCAAGCTAAAAAAGTTGCCCACATCCCGGAGGGAGAAGCTGAAAACACCTGCCACCAAGGGGTCAGGAAAAAGAAAAGGGGATAGTAGCAAGACAGCTGCGCTACCTTCAAAGGTGGGGAAGGGCCAGAAACTGAAGGGCAGGTCAGGAGAGGGCATGGTGGCACCGACTGAGGGACCAGTGTCACACCTTCTATCCACGTCAACGCCAACCTGTACGGCGGAAAAGACTGCCACCTGCACCGCCACAGAGCCCGCTGCCACAGAGCCCGCAGCCAGCACTGCTGCCACAGAGCCTGCAGCCAGCACCGCCGCCACAGAGCCTGCAGCCAGTACCGCCGCCACAGAGCGCGCAGCCAGCACCACCGCCACAGAGCCTGCAGCCAGCACCGCTGCCACAGAGCCTGCAGCCAGCACCGCCACCACAGAGCCCGCAGCCAGCACCGCCGTGACTGACACCGCCGCAAGCACTGCCGCGACTGACACCGCCACAAGCGGCCCCGCGTCATCCTGAGACAGTGGCACCACAGCAGACATGGCTGCCATCCCCAGTGGTCATTCGTCCGATGAAGCACTCTGGGCACGAAGCCCCCTCCAGAACCAGCAGAGTATCACATCCACTACCTCGGTCCTTGGCAGGATAAAGCACTCTGGGCGCAAAGCCCTGTAGGAAAGTACCATCTTGCCTGGCATGTTACCCCCATTTTTCACTGTATATATGTTGTTTTAGTTGTATGTGTCACTGGGACCCTGGTAACCCAGGGCCCCAATGCTCATAAGTGTGCCTGAATGTGTTACCTGTGTAGTGACTAACTGTCTCACTGAGGCTCTGCTAATCAGAACCTCAGTGGTTATGCTCTCTCATTTCTTTCCAAATTGTCACTAACAGGCTAGTGACCATTTTTACCAATTTACATTGGCTTACTGGAACACCCTTATAATTCCCTAGTATATGGTACTGAGGTACCCAGGGTATTGGGGTTCCAGGAGATCCCTATGGGCTGCAGCATTTCTTTTGCCACCCATAGGGAGCTCTGACAATTCTTACACAGGCCTGCCACTGCAGCCTGAGTGAAATAACGTCCACGTTATTTCACAGCCATTTTACACTGCACTTAAGTAACTTATAAGTCACCTATATGTCTAACCCCCACATTGTTCAGAGCCAATTCCCTGAACTTTGTGAGTGCGGGGACACCATTACACGCGTGCACTACATATAGGTCACTACCTATATGTAGCTTCACAATGGTAACTCCGAATATGGCCATGTAACATGTCTATGATCATGGAATTGCCCCCTCTATGCCATCCTGGCATAGTTGGCACAATCCCATGATCCCAGTGGTCTGTAGCACAGACCCTGGTACTGCCAAACTGCCCTTCCTGGGGTTTCACTGCAGCTGCTGCTGCTGCCAACCCCTCAGACAGGCATCTGCCCTCCTGGGGTCCAGCCAGGCCTGGCCCAGGATGGCAGAACAAAGAACTTCCTCTGAGAGAGGGTGTGACACCCTCTCCCTTTGGAAAATGGTGTGAAGGCAGGGGAGGAGTAGCCTCCCCCAGCCTCTGGAAATGCTTTGTTGGGCACAGAGGTGCCCAATTCTGCATAAGCCAGTCTACACCGGTTCAGGGGACCCCTTAGCCCTGCTCTGGCGCGAAACTGGACAAAGGAAAGGGGAGTGACCACTCCCCTGACCTGCACCTCCCCTGGGAGGTGTCCAGAGCTCCTCCAGTGTGCTCCAGACCTCTGCCATCTTGGAAACAGAGGTGCTGCTGGCATACTGGACTGCTCTGAGTGGCCAGTGCCACCAGGTGACGTCAGAGACTCCTTGTGATAGGCTCCTTCAGGTGTTGCTAGCCTATCCTCTCTCCTAGGTAGCCAAACCCTCTTTTCTGGCTATTTAGGGTCTCTGTCTCTGGGGAAACTTTAGATAACGAATGCATGAGCTCAGCCGAGTTCCTCTGCATCTCTCTCTTCACCTTCTGATAAGGAATCGACTGCTGACCGCGCTGGAAGCCTGCAAAACTGCAACATAGTAGCAAAGACGACTACTGCAACTCTGTAACGCTGATCCTGGCGCCTTCTCGACTGTTTTCCTGCTTGTGCATGCTGTGGGGGTAGTCTGCCTCCTCTCTGCACCAGAAGCTCCGAAGAAATCTCCTGTGGGTCGACGGAATCTTCCCCCTGCAACCGCAGGCACCAAAAAGCTGCATTACCGGTCCCTTGGGTCTCCTCTCAGCACGACGAGCGAGGTCCCTCGAATCCAGCGACTCTGTCCAAGTGACCCCCACAGTCCAGTGACTCTTCAGTGCAAGTTTGGTGGAGGTAAGTCCTTGCCTCACCTCGCTGGGCTGCATTGCTGGGAACCGCGACTTTTGCAGCTACTCCGGCCCCTGTGCACTTCCAGTGGAAATCCTTTGTGCACAGCCAAGCCTGGGTCCACGGCACTCTAACCTGCATTGCACGACTTTCTAAGCTGGTCTCCGGTGACGTGGGACTCCTTTGTGCGACTTCGGGTGAGCACTGTTTCACGCATCCTCGTAGTGCCTGTTTCTGGCACTTCTCCGGGTGCTACCTGCTGCTGAGAGGGCTCCTTGTCTTGCTCGACGTCCCCTCTCTCTCCTGGTCCAATTTGCGACCTCCTGGTCTCTCCAGGGCCACAGCAGCGTCCAAGAACGCTAACCGCACGATTTGTAGCTAGCAAGGCTTGTTGGCATTCTTTCGGCGGAAAAACACTTCTGCACGACTCTCCACGGCGAGAGGGATCCGTCCACCAAAGGGGAAGTCTCTAGCCCTTTTCGTTCCTGCAGAAACCACAGCTTCTTCTGTCCAGTAGAAGCTTCTTTGCACCCGCAGCTGGCATTTCCTGGGCATTTGCCCATCTCCGACTTGCTTGTGACTTTTGGACTTGGTCCCCTTGTTCCACAGGTACCCTAGATTGGAAATCCACAGTTGTTGCATTGTTGGTTTGTGTCTTTCCTGCATTATTCCTCTAACACGACTTCTTTGTCCTTAGGGGAACTTTAGTGCACTTTGCACTCACTTTTCAGGGTCTTGGGGAGGGTTATTTTTCTAACTCTCACTATTTTCTAATAGTCCCAGCGACCCTCTACAAGGTCACCTAGGTTTGGGGTCCATTCGTGGTTCGCATTCCACTTTTGGAGTATATGGTTTGTGTTGCCCCTATCCCTATGTTTCCCCATTGCATCCTATTGTAACTATACATTGTTTGCACTGTTTTCTAAGACTATACTGCATATTTTTGCTATTGTGTATATATATCTTGTGTATATTTCCTATCCTCTCACTGAGGGTACACTCTAAGATACTTTGGCATATTGTCATAAAAATAAAGTACCTTTATTTTTAGTATAGCTGTGTATTGTGTTTTCTTATGATATTGTGCATATGACACTAGGTGGTACTGTAGTAGCTTCACACGTCTCCTAGTTCAGCCTAAGCTGCTCTGCTAAGCTACCATTATCTATCAGCCTAAGCTGCTAGACACCCTATACACTAATAAGGGATAACTGGGCCTGGTGCAAGGTGCAAGTACCCCTTGGTACTCACTACAAGCCAGTCCAGCTTCCTACATTGGTTGTGCAGCGGTGGGATAAGTGCTTTGAGACTACTTACCACTCTTGTCATTGTACTTTTCATAAGAGAAAAATATACAAAACAAGGTCAGTGTATATACACATAGCCAAAAAGTTTTGCATTTCCTCTTTTCACTCTATTCTAAGTGCTGAAAAGTACTTCTAAACTTTCAAAAAGTTCTTAAAAGTTTAAAAAGTTTTTTTTCTGTCTTTCTAAAAAGTTCTGAAAACTTTTTATCTTTTTCTATCACTTTAACTCTCTCTAAAAATGTTTGGCACAGGCCAAAATGTTGATCTGTCCAAACTTGCATATGATCACCTTAGCTGGAAAGGAGCAAGGAGTCTCTGCATAGAGAGAGGTTTGAGTGTAGGGAAGAATCCTTCCTTGGAACTGTTACTTAACATGCTTAGAGAACAAGATAAAGCTATAGGTGCCCCATCTGTTGAAAAAGTACCTAATAGTTCCCAATCTGATTCAGGGACTCCCCCAGGAAAAGATTCAGGAAAGAAACTTCCTAGCCTGCCCATTACTAGACAGTCTAGCATAGTTGGTAATGATGATGAGCCACACCATACAAATAGTGTTGTCTCACATCATAGCAAAAGCATTTATTCTCACCATACTGGTAGCAATGTTTCTGTTAGCCAAGCTGTTAGGGTGGCTTCTGTAAGGGACAGGTCTCCTTCTGTTCATTCCCATCATACCTCTGTATCTAGGAATGTCCCTCCCACCAACCCTGATGACAGAATGTTAGAGAGGGAACTCAATAAGTTGAGGGTGGAACAAACCAGACTGAAGCTTAAAAAGCAACACCTGGATTTGGATAGACAGTCTTTTGAACTAGAGAAGGAAAGACAGAAGTTGGGTTTAGAAACCCATGGTGGCAGCAGCAGTATTCCCCATAGTCATCCTGCAAAAGAGCATGATTCCAGGAATCTGCACAAGATAGTTCCCCCTTATAAGGAGGGGGATGACATTAACAAGTGGTTTGCTGCACTTGAGAGGGCCTGTGTTGTACAGGATGTCCCTCAAAGGCAGTGGGCTGCTATCCTATGGCTATCATTTAGTGGAAAAGGTAGGGATAGGCTCCTTACTGTGAAAGAAAATGATGCTAATAATTTCCAAGTTCTTAAGAATGCACTCCTGGATGGTTATGGCTTAACCACTGAACAGTACAGGATAAAGTTCAGAGAGACCAAAAAGGAGTCTTCACAAGACTGGGTTGATTTCATTGACCATTCAGTGAAGGCCTTGGAGGGGTGGTTACATGGCAGTAAAGTTACTGATTATGACAGCCTGTATAACTTGATCCTGAGAGAGCATATTCTTAATAATTGTGTGTCTGATTTGTTGCACCAGTACTTGGTGGACTCTGATCTGACCTCTCCCCAAGAATTGGGAAAGAAGGCAGACAAATGGGTCAGAACAAGGGTGAACAGAAAAGTTCATACAGGGGGTGACAAAGATGGCAACAAAAAGAAGGATGGTAAGTCTTCTGACAAGGGTGGGGACAAATCTAAAAATGAGTCTTCATCAGGCCCACAAAAACACTCTGGTGGGGGTGGTGGACCCAAATCCTCTTTTAATCAGAACAAGGAAAAGAAACCATGGTGCTATTTATGTAAAATAAAAGGCCATTGGACAACAGATCCCAGTTGTCCAAAGAAAGGCACCAATGCTCCTACCACTACAACCCCTACTGCTACCCCTAGTGTCCCTACTAATAGCAGTGGTGGTGGGAGCAAACCTACTAATAGCCAATCCAAGGGAGTAGCTGGGCTCACTATTGGTAACTTAGTTGGGGTTGGCCTTGTTAGGGAGGCCACAGAGGCTGTGTTAGTCTCTGAGGGGGCTATTGATTTAGCCACCTTAGTTGCTTGTCCCCTTAATATGGATAAGTACAAGCAGCTACCCCTAATAAATGGTGTTGAGGTTCAGGCCTACAGGGACACTGGGGCCAGTGTGACTATGGTCATAGAGAAACTGGTCCACCCTGAACAATACCTACTTGGTCACCAGTACCAAGTAACCGATGCTCACAACAACACACTTAGCCACCCCATGGCTGTTGTTAATCTCAACTGGGGGGGGGGGTTACTGGTCCAAAGAAAGTTGTGGTAGCTTCAGATTTACCTGTAGACTGTCTATTAGGGAATGATTTGGAGACATCAGCTTGGTCAGATGTGGAGTTGGAGGCCCATGCAGCAATACTGGGCATCCCAGGGCATATTTTTGCTTTGACAAGGGCTCAGGCCAAAAAGCAAAAAGGACAGGGAAGCTTGGATCCTGGAACAATTGACCAAGTGCTCCCTAAAGCTAGGGCTAGTAGAAGCAAACCACTTCCTACTATCCCTCCCTCTACAGTGGATTCTACTTCTGAGGAAGAAGAATTCCCTCCTCCCTGTGCAGAACCTACACCAGAGGAGCTGGAAGCAGACACTGCTGAGCTTTTGGGTGAAGGGGGGCCTGCCAGAGAGGAGCTGAGTGTGGCACAGCAAACCTGTCCCACATTAGAGGGTCTCAGACAGCAAGCTGTCAAACAGGCTAATGGGGATGTCAGTGACTCTCACAGAGTTTACTGGGAGGACAACCTCTTGTACACTGAGCATAGGGATCCTAAACCTGGAGCTGCCAGGAGATTAGTGATTCCTCAGGAGTACAGAAAGTTCCTCCTAACACTGGCACATGACATTCCCTTAGCTGGGCATCTAGGACAAATGAAAACTTGGGACAGGCTTGTTCCCCTGTTTCATTGGCCTAGAATGTCTGAGGACACAAAGCAATTTTGTAAGTCCTGTGAAACCTGTCAAGCCAGTGGCAAGACAGGTGGCACCCCAAAGGCACCCCTTATCCCACTGCCTGTGGTTGGGGTTCCCTTTGAAAGGGTAGGGGTTGACATAGTTGGCCCCCTTGACCCTCCTACTGCTTCAGGCAATAGATTTATCTTGGTGGTAGTGGACCACGCCACAAGATATCCTGAAGCTATTCCTTTAAGGACCACTACAGCACCTGCAGTGGCAAAGGCCCTCCTGGGAATATTTTCCAGGGTGGGCTTCCCAAAGGAAGTAGTATCAGACAGGGGAAGCAATTTCATGTCTGCATACTTAAAGGCCATGTGGAAGGAGTGTGGTGTAACGTACAAGTTCACAACACCCTATCATCCACAAACAAATGGACTGGTGGAGAGATTTAATAAAACTCTCAAAGGCATGATTATGGGTCTCCCTGAAAAACTCCGCAGGAGATGGGATATCCTTCTACCATGCCTCCTTTTTGCCTACAGGGAGGTACCCCAGAAAGGAGTGGGCTTCAGCCCCTTCGAACTTCTTTTTGGACACCCTGTTAGGGGTCCACTCACACTTGTAAAGGAGGGTTGGGAACAACCTTTAAAAGCTCCTAAGCAGGATATTGTGGATTATGTACTTGGCCTCAGATCAAGGATGGCTGAGTACATGAAAAAGGCCAGCAAAAACCTTCAGGCCAGCCAAGAGCTCCAGAAGCAATGGCATGATCAGAAGGCTGTTTTGGTTCAGTACCAACCAGGGCAGAAAGTGTGGGTCTTGGAGCCTGTGGCCCCAAGAGCACTCCAAGATAAATGGAGTGGACCCCACACAATTGTTGAAAAGAAGGGAGAAGTCACCTATTTAGTTGACTTAGGCACTGCCAGGAGTCCCCTTAGGGTGCTCCATGTCAACCGCCTGAAACCCTACTATGACAGGGCTGATCTCACCCTGCTCATGGCAACAGATGAGGGACAGGAAGAAGACAGTGATCCTCTACCTGATCTCTTCTCTTCCACAGAACAAGATGCTCTGGTGGAAGGTGTAGTTTTGGCTGATTGTCTTACTGCTGAGCAGAAAGACAATTGCATAAACCTCCTAGATCAATTCTCTGAACTCTTCTCTACTGTGCCAGGTACCACTTCTTGGTGTGAGCACACTATAGATACTGGAGACAGTTTACCTGTCAAAAGTAAGATCTATAGGCAGCCTGACCATGTCAGGGACTGCATAAAGCAAGAGGTCCAGAAGATGTTAGAACTAGGAGTAGTTGAGCACTCTGACAGTCCATGGGCTTCTCCTGTGGTACTGGTACCAAAACCCCATTCCAAAGATGGAAAGAAGGAAATGCGGTTTTGTGTAGACTATAGAGGTCTCAACTTGGTAACCAAAACTGATGCTCACCCTATACCCAGGGCAGATGAGCTCATAGATACACTGGCATCTGCCAAGTATCTAAACACTTTTGACTTGACTGCAGGGTATTGGCAGATCAAATTGTCAGAAGATGCTAAACCTAAGACTGCATTTTCAACCATTGGAGGACATTACCAGTTTACTGTAATGCCTTTTGGTTTGAAAAAGGCACCTGCCACTTTTCAGAGGTTGGTGAACACAGTCCTGCAAGGGCTGGAAGCTTTCAGTGCAGCATATTTGGACGATATAGCTGTCTTTAGCTCCAGCTGGGATGATCACCTGGTCCACCTATGGAAAGTTTTGGAGGCACTGCAAAAGGCAGGCCTCACTATCAAGGCTTCAAAGTGCCAGATAGGGCAGGGTAAGGTGGTTTATCTGGGACACCTTGTTGGTGGGGAACAGATTGCACCACTTCAGGGGAAAATCCAAACAATTATTGATTGGGTTCCCCCTACCACTCAGACTCAGGTGAGAGCCTTCCTAGGCCTCACTGGGTATTACAGGAGGTTCATTAAGAACTATGGCTCCATTGCAGCCCCTCTTAATGACCTCACATCCAAGAAAATGCCTAAAAAGGTATTATGGACAGCAAACTGTCAGAAAGCTTTTGAGGAGCTGAAGCAGACCATGTGCTCTGCACCTGTCCTGAAAAGCCCTTGTTACTCTAAAAAATTCTATGTCCAGACTGATGCATCTGAATTAGGAGTAGGGGCAGTCCTATCACAACTTAATTCTGAGGGCCAGGATCAACCTGTTGCTTTTATTAGTAGGAGGTTGACCCCTAGAGAAAAGCGTTGGTCTGCCATTGAGAGGGAGGCCTTTGCTGTGGTCTGGGCTCTGAAGAAGTTGAGGCCATACCTGTTTGGCACTCACTTCATTGTTCAGACAGACCACAAACCTCTACTTTGGCTAAAACAAATGAAAGGTGAAAATCCAAAATTGTTGAGATGGTCCATATCCCTACAGGGAATGGACTATACAGTGGAACATAGACCTGGGAGTAGCCACTCCAATGCAGATGGACTCTCCAGATATTTCCACTTAGACAATGAAGACTCATCAGGTCATGGCTAGTCTTATTGTCCTTCGTTTGGGGGGGGGGTTGTGTAGGAAAGTACCACCTTGCCTGGCATGTTACCCCCATTTTTCACTGTATATATGTTGTTTTAGTTGTATGTGTCACTGGGACCCTGGTAACCCAGGGCCCCAGTGCTCATAAGTGTGCCTGAATGTGTTACCTGTGTAGTGACTAACTGTCTCACTGAGGCTCTGCTAATCAGAACCTCAGTGGTTATGCTCTCTCATTTCTTTCCAAATTGTCACTAACAGGCTAGTGACCATTTTTACCAATTTACATTGGCTTACTGGAACACCCTTATAATTCCCTAGTATATGGTACTGAGGTACCGAGGGTATTGGGGTTCCAGGAGATCCCTATGGGCTGCAGCATTTCTTTTGCCACCCATAGGGAGCTCTGACAATTCTTACACAGGCCTGCCACTGCAGCCTGAGTGAAATAACGTCCACGTTATTTCACAGCCATTTTACACTGCACTTAAGTAACTTATAAGTCACCTATATGTCTAACCTTTACCTGGTAAAGGTTAGGTGCAAAGTTACTTAGTGTGAGGGCACCCTGGCACTAGCCAAGGTGCCCCCACATTGTTCAGAGCCAATTCCCTGAACTTTGTTAGTGCGGGGACACCATTACACGCGTGCACTACATATAGGTCACTACCTATATGTAGCTTCACAATGGTAACTCCGAATATGGCCATGTAACATGTCTATGATCATGGAATTGCCCCCTCTATGCCATCCTGGCATAGTTGGCACAATCCCATGATCCCAGTGGTCTGTAGCACAGACCCTGGTACTGCCAAACTGCCCTTCCTGGGGTTTCACTGCAGCTGCTGCTGCTGCCAACCCCTCAGACAGGCATCTGCCCTCCTGGGGTCCAGCCAGGCCTGGCCCAGGATGGCAGAACAAAGAACTTCCTCTGAGAGAGGGTGTGACACCCTCTCCCTTTGGAAAATGGTGTGAAGGCAGGGGAGGAGTAGCCTCCCCCAGCCTCTGGAAATGCTTTGTTGGGCACAGAGGTGCCCAATTCTGCATAAGCCAGTCTACACCGGTTCAGGGGACCCCTTAGCCCTGCTCTGGCGCGAAACTGGACAAAGGAAAGAGGAGTGACCGCTACCCTGACCTACACCTCCCCTGGGAGGTGTCCAGAGCTCCTCCAGTGTGCTCCAGACCTCTGCCATCTTGGAAACAGAGGTGCTGCTGGCACACTGGACTGCTCTGAGTGGCCAGTGCCACCAGGTGACGTCAGAGACTCCTTGTGATAGGCTCCTTCAGGTGTTGCTAGCCTATCCTCTCTCATAGGTAGCCAAACCCTCTTTTCTGGCTATTTAGGGTCTCTGTCTCTGGGGAAACTTTAGATAACGAATGCATGAGCTCAGCCGAGTTCCTCTGCATCTCTCTCTTCACCTTCTGATAAGGAATCGACTGCTGACCGCGCTAGAAGCCTGCAAAACTGCAACATAGTAGCAAAGACGACTACTGCAACTCTGTAACGCTGATCCTGCCGCCTTCTCGACTGTTTTCCTGCTTGTGCATGCTGTGGGGGTAGTCTGCCTCCTCTCTGCACCAGAAGCTCCGAAGAAATCTCCCGTGGGTCGACGGAATCTTCCCCCTGCAACCACAGGCACCAAAAAGCTGCATTACCGGTCCCTTGGGTCTCCTCTCAGCACGACGAGCGAGGTCCCTCGAATCCAGCGACTCTGTCCAAGTGACCCCCACAGTCCAGTGACTCTTCAGTCCAAGTTTGGTGGAGGTAAGTCCTTGCCTCACCTCGCTGGGCTGCATTGCTGGGAACCGTGACTTTTGCAGCTACTCTGGCCCCTGTGCACTTCCGGCGGAAATCCTTTGTGCACAGCCAAGCCTGGGTCCACGGCACTCTAACCTGCATTGCACGACTTTCTAAGTTGGTCTCCGGCGACGTGGGACTCCTTTGTGCGACTTCGGGTGAGCACCGTTTCAAGCATCCTTGTAGTGCCTGTTTCTGGCACTTCTCTGGGTGCTACCTGCTGCTGAGAGGGCTCCTTGTCTTGCTCGACGTCCCCTCTCTCTCCTGGCCCAATTTGCGACCTCCTGGTCCCTCCAGGGCCACAGCAGCGTCCAAAAACGCTAACCGCACGATTTGTAGCTAGCAAGGCTTGTTGGCGTTCTTTCGGCGGGAAAACACTTCTGCACAACTCTCCACGGCGAGAGGGATCCGTCCACCAAAGGGGAAGTCTCTAGCCCTTTTCGTTCCTGCAGAAACCACAGCTTCTTCTGTCCAGTAGAAGCTTCTTTGCACCCGCAGCTGGCATTTCCTGGGCATTTGCCCATCTCCGACTTGCTTGTGACTTTTGGACTTGGTCCCCTTGTTCCACAGGTACCCTAGATTGGAAATCCACAGTTGTTGCATTGTTGGTTTGTGTCTTTCCTGCATTATTCCTCTAACACGACTTCTTTGTCCTTAGGGGAACTTTAGTGACTTTGCACTCACTTTTCAGGGTCTTGGGGAGGGTTATTTTTCTAACTCTCACTATTTTCTAATAGTCCCAGCGACCCTCTACAAGGTCACATAGGTTTGGGGTCCATTCGTGGTTCGCATTCCACTTTTGGAGTATATGGTTTGTGTTGCCCCTATCCCTATGTTTCCCCATTGCATCCTATTGTAACTATACATTGTTTGCACTGTTTTCTAAGACTATACTGCATATTTTTGCTATTGTGTATATATATCTTGTGTATATTTCCTATCCTCTCACTGAGGGTACACTCTAAGATACTTTGGCATATTGTCATAAAAATAAAGTACCTTTATTTTTAGTATAACTGTGTATTGTGTTTTCTTATGATATTGTGCATATGACACTAGGTGGTACTGTAGTAGCTTCACACGTCTCCTAGTTCAGCCTAAGCTGCTCTGCTAAGCTACCATTATCTATCAGCCTAAGCTGCTAGACACCCTATACACTAATAAGGGATAACTGGGCCTGGTGCAAGGTGCAAGTACCCCTTGGTACTCACTACAAGCCAGTCCAGCCTCCTACAAGCCCCCTCCAGAACCAGTGGAGTATCACATCCACTACCTCTGTCCTTGGCAGGATGAAGCACTCTGGGCACAAAGCCCCCTCTAGAACCAATGGAGCATCACATCCACTCCCTCAGTCCTTGGCAGAATGAAGCACTCTTGGCACCAGGCCCCCTCCAGAACCAGTGGAGACTGTTACCCACTTGTGATACTGTGGCTTTGCACTCCCCAGGATGCAGCAGTGGGCAAACCACCCACTTGAGAGACTTGAGAGACTGTGGTTTTGCATTCCCCAGGATGCAGCAGTGGGCAAACCACCCACTTGAGAGACTGTGGCTTTGCACTCCCCAGGATAAAGCAGTGGGCAAACCACCCACTTGAGAGACTTGAGAGACTGTGGCTTTGCACTCCCCACAATAAAGCAGTGGGCAAACCACCCACTTGAGAGACTTGAGAGACTGTGGCTTTGCACTCCTCAGGATACATCAATGGGCATGGAGCCCCCTCGTGGAGCAGTGGCATTGTGCGTTCATCAGGCTGAGGTGCCCCCCGAGGTGCCTGTATATTTTCTATGTGATGTCCCAGCAGTGTTCTCTCCGTTTCCAGTCAGGTATCTAGTGTCGGCCTAGCCCATGCATTTTGGGCCCAGTGGCCCACGGACAATGATTGGTGCACTATCCAGGCTTGTGTAGTTGGTGTACATAATTGTATATACTGTATTTTGAGTTTTGACTACTAGATTTTTATTGATTACAATCGTTCAAATCAATTCCTTTTGTCCCTGCTTTATTCAAGGGGGGGGGGGCGGGGTGTATATGTAATGTTGCAGCATGTATTTGTGTGTATGGTGTTGTGGGTGAGGGTGTTGCATGTGTGTGTCACTCTCTTTTCACTCCCCCCCTCCCCTGTGTTGTAGGTGCAGTACTCACCGTGACATCACCTCCGTCTCTGGAGCTCCTGATAGAGGAGCCGGAAGACCATTGCCGGCAGGATCTGCAGTTCTGGCTCCATGGAGTCCTGGTTCCTCGTGGGGTGTGGAGAGGTGAGTGATTTCCCCTTCTGTGTACTGTTTCGGCCGTGTTTTTATTCGCATTGGTTCCGCCCTGGAAAGGTGGCGAATTGCCGTGTTGCGATAGGGTGGGTGGTACATTGTCTTCCGCCTGTCTGTTGGCGGTTACCGCTGCGCTGTTTGTTTGTACCGCCGTGGCGGTTGGAGTGTTAAGGTGGCTGTCTATGTTGGCGGTTTCCGCCGTGGTCGTAATTCCATTTTTTGCCGCCGGCCTGTTGGCGGTATTACCGCCGCTTTAACACCGACTGCCAGGGTTGTAATGAGGGCCATAGTCATGTAACCATGTTGGTAGCCACTAGAGGGCATAACCCCATGAAAAAACTGAAGAAAGTAATGCAGTGTAACCAAATCCTTAACCCCTTGAGAGCGTATTGCATTACACATTTTCATGGGTAGCAGACCTATAGCAATAATATTACAAGCAAGGCCCTTAAACCACAAGCTATTCCCAGCTAAAAACAAAAGTTCCAGCCATGAGAGCACTTAAAAAGACACTGTACAGTGAGAGGGGATATTATTTTGGGTTTTCCACTAACCTAGTGTGGGGACCCAGAGATTACCTAGACAGAAAGGGTGTGTCGTGCTGACATTTTGTTGGTGGTCCCATTGTCCTAGGATCACCACAGGCTGAGTTATGAGCAACAATGTTTTGTGAAAGTAATGCCCTGCAAAGCATTATGAGGCGAGTTTTCCAAGTGCAGTCAAATATTCTAATATCGGCTCTCCCGCTGTGCTGGGAGAGCCGCTTTTACTTTGAGGATGTCTGTTTTACGTAAAGCATTTACCAATTTCAAATGTTTTAAGAGGGGAGCCACAAGAAATGACTCTGATTAGGTAACTGTGAACAATGTGACCAGTGCTCCAGTACCGCTGATTGAGTTCAAGCTGTTGTGCCTGTGAGTGCTGTGAGCACCTTGCCTGCCATACAGCATTAATGGGAAAGACAGAAGAAAAGAAAATAGCTCGTCCATGCTGAAGTATATCGGAAATTGTGCAATAATCCATGTAAAAGCGTCAGTGTGCAAGGCAAGACAACAACAGCCTCAAGGCAGGACAAACGTAAATCATTTACCAATGACATCAAGTGATTTTTGGAAGGCAAGCCCAGGAACTAATAAAAGTGATGGACGTGAGATGGACGAGGTTAAAGGCCTACTTACAACACGTCAAAGTGCTTGTGATAGACCTAAAAAGTTGGAAAGCATCTTGAAGTGAGTGTATGCAGCAGCAAAAATGTCAATTCAGGCATGTGCATAGGCACTTTATGCAACACAAGCAATGCTGAAGGATTTCCGGTCCTGGTGTGATTTCTTAGAAGGGGGTGGGCAGGCAAAGACCCAACAGCAATTTTAGGAAGCATGGAGTTGGCAATATCCAGCACTATGCTTGAATGCCTATGGTCAGCATCAACAGCAACAGGGCTTTATTAGAGCTAGAAGGTCACTTGGGTTGAAGCTGTGGAAGTGAGAATCCACCGGAAGAACCTTAATCGAGAAGGTTCTGTTTTATGGCCAGAAATTGTTTGGAGCTCAATGACTCAGTAAAAAAGACAACAGAAGAAACAATTCTGCAACCATTTAGACCTTTTTCTGTAAAGAAACCCTTTTTCCAGAGAAAATTGATGCAAGCCGTGCAGAACTCAAGTCCTTTTGGGGCTGAACCTGAGATCGGGGTTGTGCACCAAGATAAAACCAGACAACAATGGCTCTAACTCCAAAGTCATAAATGTCAACAACTGATGGTGGGGACAAGACTTCTTGCTTTCTACAAATGAATGGAAATCCCAGGTGAAGGACAAATGGGTTCTGTCAGTTATAAGAAAAAGCTGTTTTATAGAACTTGAAGAACAACCTCAGCAATCGTTCCAGATAATCCCCATACCAAAGGATATCATAAAGAAAGGGTACCTTAAAAGGAGTAGAACTGTTTGATTGAAAGGAGCAGTATCAGAACTATCCTTCCTGGAGATAAATTAAGGTATCTATTCTATCTTGTTCCTTGTGCCAAAACCAGACAGGTCTTTTCGAGCAGTCATGGATCTAAAAATAAAATATTTTTTTTATACAGAAGATTCCATTCAGAATGTTGATCCTTTGGGAAGTATTTGCTGATGGTGTTAGAAGGCGATCTGTTGATCACCCTGGATCTTCAGGACGCATACTTCCTCTGGTACAGGAATCCGTCTTCAGTGCTTTGCAGTCTGTTGTGGTCTTTGCAGAATCCTCTATCACGAGTTTGATGTTTTTCTGGGGAAGTAGTATCACTTTACTCCTACTTTTCAGGGTCTTGGGGTGGGGTATCTTGGATACCCTTAGTGATTTCTTACACTCCCAGAGACCCTCCACACAATACACTAGCCTAGGGGTCCATTCATGGTTCGCATTCCACTTTCAGAGTATATTGTTTGTGTTGCCACTAGGCTTAATGCATCCTATTATATTGTACAGTGTTTGCATTATTTTTCTAAGTGTTTTACTTACCTGATTTTGGTTTGTGTGTATATTTTGTGTATGTTACTTACCTCCTAAGGGAGTATATCCTCTGAGATATTTTTGGCACATTGTCACTAAAATAAAGTACCTTTATTTTTAGTAACTCTGAGTATTGTCTTTCTTATGATATAGTACGTATATGATACAAGTGGTATTGCATGAGTTTTGCATGTCTCCTAGTTCAGCCTTGGCTGTTCTGCTATAGCTACCTCTATCAGCCTAAGCTGCTAGAACACTACTAGACTCTACTAATAAGGGATAACTAGACTTGGCATAAGGTGTAAGTACCAGTGGTACCCACTAGAAGCCAGGCCAGCCTCCTACCGTTTAGGAGAAAGGCCATGTTTGATGGCCAAAACTCGTAACTGTGGTGAAGCTTGCCATTTTGTTGGAATTAGTTCTCGTGGCAAAGTGAACCCGAGGGTGTCAGTGCTCGCTTTTCTTTTAGCATGTTACAAGTGTTTGTGGGCAAAAAAAAAAAATAATATATATATATATATATATATATATATATATATATATATATATATATATATATATATATATTACCTAGAGGCAGTCGCCACTAGGTAGTTATAGTTAGGACCATGTTTCCTTAGATAAAGCGTTCTTTGACTTGCCTATATCTTTGGCACTGTTTGATGAATCTTCACAAAAGTTTCCAAAACAAGTGCCCGGGTCATTCTTGTTGCTCACCGAAAGATTTGGATTGATCCGTTAAGTGAGGGCCAAGGAAAAGGGGGGTCAGTCAGTCATAATTCCTTTTTTCGGCAGAATGCCATTAAAGTACAAAATCATTTCACATAAAATAAAAGACACAAAAAAAAAACATTTGAGACAAAGCATTATTCACATAAGCAATATATATGACTAAATATGATCGCTAAAATCAATTTATCCCAAGATTATACCTAAAAAAGAGTATAACGTAAAAAATAATCAGGGCAAAAACAAAATTAAAATCTTAAACTATTCCGCTACTTTCACCAGTTCATTTCATTTTCTAATTGCACTAGCAGATCTTATACAATTTATAACAGCATACCAGGTTTGTATAGATGCCAATTTTTTAATTTAAAACAGGGCGTCCTTATGGGAAGTACTTCGTAGTTTGTGTAAAAGAGGTAATATAAAAGTATATCTAGGAACAGAATAAAGTGGGCAGAATAAAAAAAAGTGAGACGTATTTTGCTTAGAAACAGCGTCACAGGGACAATTCGGAAGCACTTTATGCTAAATGCATTGCTTTTGAAAGGCCACTCTAAAATGTATCAAATTCAATCTAAATAGAACCAAGTGAGAATAAAATGAGGAGCACGAAAACCATGTTAAATGAGGTTCCATTGATCTTGTAGTTGATATCTGGACATAGGGTTCGAAGAATTTTAATGTCAGAGCCCCAAGGAATCTAGGTTTTGAGGTATACTCCGAATGCAATTTTTTTAAACAATAGCTTTGCATTAATAGGCAGGTCCTCTGGATGGGTGAACATATTTTGCAAACCTAGGCTCCGAAAAGAGTTTTGCAAAAATGTAAGCCACCGAATTCTATGAGACTTGGCCAATTGAATGCAATCAGCCATACAATCTTGAGTCAGACTGGCCGCCGGGTTTCAGGGGGGGTAAAAAAAAATTGCGTTTCCCATGTTAATTCCCATAGGACCCTTAGAGATTACTACAGCCCGAACCACTGGACAGAATGACACCAAATGTGGCAGAAAGCTAGTGTTTGGTACACAGATTATGCTTTTGCATATTTGGTGTAAATCCATTTTGACGTTTAAGAGAAATTAAAGAAAATCCAAATGAGTTTGCAAACTATTCATGAATATTCGTGAATTTTCACCAATATGCATGCAAATAAAAGCAATGTAAAAGGCTGGCCACAACCTGAACAAAGAGTTGCAGCTGCCATTTTAAGGTCTGGGACATGATCCCTGGGGCTGAAAAACAAAAAAGAAAAGTAACATAGGGGGTCAGGGTGGAGGTACCCTGAGCCCAGCAGTGTGATGTAGAGGTGTTTTAGGGTCAAATTATGTGTTTTCTTCACCATGTGTGATATTTGCGATTAATTGAGATTAATCACGAATACAGTGAGATTAATCACGAATAAGCAAAAAAGAAATTTAAAAAATCAGACTCATTCATACACTAAATCATTCAGTCACACTCCCACTCAGACACTCATGCACCCACTCATATAGTCTCACACCTACTTTCTGACCCCCTCAGACACTCATGCACCCACTCACAAACTCACTCAGACCCTCATGCACCCACTCAAAGAACCACTCAGACCATCATGCCCTAAGGTAAGTATAAATTGCGCCCCACCATGCACTGCTTTTTCTTCAAACATTTGACTCCTAATGTTTCATTTATAGTTTTAAGGACATTATAGAAGGTGTCATGATTGCTGTAATACCTGGGGTAATTAGTAGTGCATGGCGAGGGTGCGAGTTACATTTACCTTAGGGTGTGAGTTATAGTTACTTGAAATAAATATAACTATAACTGTGGAAAATTTCTATGGTTTTATATGAGTGAATTCAGAACCTAACTATAACGTCCCTGTAACCTTTGTTTTTATCCCGTGAAAACAAACCTATATATATAAATTATCAAAATATCAAAAAAGCCCTTAGCAACTCAGGATGTGGGGTAAAGTCGTAGAAAAGTGGAAAGTTTAATCACAAACACAACATGTTTTGGCTGAACACAGCAGCCTTGATCAAACTGCTCACATAGAGTTGTCCCGATATGGCATGTCAGAAGAGCAGGTTAATCCTGTTTATGATGATGAGGGTAATGAATACTATCTTGATTAAGATTACAAAGACTCATTAGATGACGAGTTTGAAGGGAATTCTTTACACAAGGAATCAGATAAAAACATTAATGTGGACCTTTTGGGTCAGAAATGGTTTGATCCAAAAGAAATCATACATCCCTGTGGATCTGATTGGTGGGCACTACCCCATGTGGCTGATTACATTAAGAAATCGATCAGAAGACCATTAGGGAAACATTAACACAACCTTATCAGAACTGAATGTGCCTGCCCAGTCATTGGGGAAAAGGAGTCTTTAAATAACAAGTTAGATTCTAAATTGATAACCTATCTATTTAAGTTAGGTAGAGCTCTCCGTAAGAGACTGGAACGCTCGCTCAAGCAATGTTAAGGTAAGGTATTGGATATTTTAGGCCCTCTACCAAGGATTATTGTTATGGTAGAGGATGCATGTTAAGGATTGTCTTAGATATACATTTATTAAGAGGTTGGTGTCAACAAGCTATTTGCTTTCCAATGAGTGCTAATGCTGAGCTTAGAAAGACAGTTTTACTCCAGTTGAATCCAAAACTGGGAGAGTTGGCTAAGAAAAAAGGCAAGGGAAGTGGGTAAGGGATTGCTCTTTGGGGCAGAAATGGTCAAATCTTTAGAAAAATGTGTACAAACATTCACTGCCCTATTAAGGACGCTTCAAAATGGAGGGAATACATCTTCTCAGGGATGTATTACTAGAGCAAGATTGTTTAATAAAGATGAACCTGAAGGATGCCTTTTTCACCATATTGATTGCAGAGGAAATTGAACACTTTCTACAATTCAGGTCGAAACTTCAACTGTTTCAGTTTCAGTGCCTTCCAGTTAGGCTATTCTCAGCCCCATTGTGCTTTACTAAGGTCATTATAGCTGCAGTAGGTTTTTTGAGAGAAAGCGGCATTGTCTGATAATTTATTTAGACAACATTTTGCTAATGAACCAGTTTGTATCTGCCTTAGTGAATCAGAAGAACATGGTGAAGAAGCTAGGATTTGTGATAAATCAGAAGTACATCCTGGAGCCTACACAATAGTAGATACAGTGAAGGGTCAGTTGCTGTTGCCTGAAAAGATGATTGTAAACATAAAGAAGGAGGTGAAGTTTATCACAAAAAAGATAGGTCAAGTTGAGAGACATAGCCAGGGTGATAGGTCTCTTATCTTCTTCTATTCAAGCAGAATTATTCCCAGGTCACTTACATTACAGGGATTTGCAACATCTGAAATTCTTCGGTCTTTCGAAAGGTTTTATGGTGAAGTTATCAGAAAAAGCACCGAAGGAATTGGAATGATCGAGCAATTTCTGATAGCTACCGGTTGTGTTAAAGATAGATGCAAGCCATGTAGGCTGGAGGCCATGTGCTCAGCTCAGGAAATAGGTGCTGTATGGCATTTCAGCGAACGTAAGGAACATATAAATTGTTTGGAAATCAAAGCAGGAATGTTTACATTGGCAAGTTTCAGTTCACAATTCCAGGGGTCTTCAGTTTTATTGAAGATTGACAATAATACTACTGTAACTTACATAAACAAATTAGAAGGCAGCAGGTCCAAGAAGCTGATAGATTTGGTGAAGAAAATTTGAGAATTCTGCTTTGATCTCAAGATTAGGTTGAGGGCCCAGTATTTACCAGGACAAGAGAATTGGATATTATATTGGAACTCCAGAAATCTGGTAGATTACAGTGACTGGAAGTTGGAGAAAGATTATTTCAAAGTAATTCAAGAGAGTTAGATTCCATTACAGGTAAATGTGTTTGCATCAAGATTGATACAACAGCTGGAGACGTATTATAGATGTACACTGGATTCAGGGGCTTTGGCAGTATATGCATTCATCCATGATTGGTCAAGTATGAAAGGGTATGCTTTTCCTCCTTTTTCAAGGATACAGAGAATTTTGAGTCAGGTAAGGAGGCACAGGTGTCAATTAATGTTGGTAACACCTTTTTGAAGAACACAGGCCTTGTTCCTGATGGTAATGGAAATGGTAATGGAGGTTCCTTATATGATAAGATGCTGCAAATGGTTGCACAAAGGAGTAGATGGAGTGGAACATCCTTTGGTAGAAGTGAATTCTCTGAACCTTCTAGCATGGAAAGTATCAGGAGATCAGGTAGATTCACTAGTCTTTCAGGAACAGCATCAGAATTACTTGATGAGTCTTGGGCACCATGGGCATGCAAATGACATAAAAGCGCATTGAAAAAGTGGTTATGTTGGTACCTGGCAAGGAATCTGGATCCCGGGGAGGTTGATGAAGTGATGGTAGTGAATTTTTTGGCAGATTTGTTTCAAAGAGGTTATTCTTATAGAACTGTGAATTGTTATAGATCTGCAGTTGCTGCAGGTTACTCTTTAGTGAATTGAGTTTCAATTGGAAGAAGTATGCTTATTTGTAGGGTTATGAAAGGGATTTGGGTAAAAACAGTTAGAAAACAGTGCACATAGTGAAAATCACAATAGAGAGAAATAGCCCTGGGGGAGCACAAACCATATACTAAAAAAATGGATTGTGAAAATCAGTCCCCCACCTAGGTAAGTGGAATGTATAGAGGGGAGCTGGGAGTACTAGGAAAGCCCAAACGTAAGTAACACAATCCACCCCAGCGACCAGGAAAGCAGGAGTAAATCACTGTACATTTCCCAGAACTCCCACTTAGAAGAAAAGAAGAATATGCAAAACCCAGAAGATGCTGCAAGAAACCAACAATGAATTCCTGGACAAGAGGACCTATGGAAGAAGGCGACCTAGCCCAAGAATTACAGCAGAGTCCAGGAAGGGCAGGAGCCCCTACCCACCCGACTGAAGGTGCAAGAGCTGAGTTGATGGTGAAGAAGGGGAGTCAGCACTGGACTCAAGAAGATGAAGTTGAGTTCCTGGAGGATGCAGGTGATATCCCACGCCGGAAGGAAGATTGCAGTCGGGTTTACGTCTTCGGATTCCGCCAATAAGCATTGGCACACCCAAAACTCGCTGTTAACGGAAAGTGGAGCTGCCGGGGACCAGGAAGGACCGGGTGGACTCTACCCGGGAGGGGGAAGTCAGAGAGGGCCCTCAGCAACACAGAGAGCCCACAGACGACCAGGCAGCACCCACAGGAGTCCCACAGAACAGGGACACGAAAGTCAATGAAGAGGCCCACGCAGCACTACGAAAAAGGCTCCCACTCAGGGAGCTTTGCCTCGCAGGATGGAGTGCTGGGGGCTGGAGCTTCAGGTTGCCTGAAGATCTCATGAAAAAGTTGCAAAACAAACCTTGGCAGCTGCAAAGGATGTGGTGCACGGGGGTACTGTCCTGCGTGGGCCGGCAAGGGCTTATTTCCACCCAAGTTGGACAGCTGGAAGAGAGGACCGTTGGGACCACTTCAGTCCACCACCTGTGATGCAGGATCGACACAGCTCAGCAGGAGAGGGGATTCACGCAGCCAGTCGTCATTGCAGTTGGTGCCTGAAGAAGTGGGGGAGTGACTGCTTCACACCAAGGGAGACTCCTTCTTCCTTCTGATGCAGGCTAAAGATGGGCTGTCCTCAGAGGATGCACAACCGGGTAATTGTTGCAGTTGCTGGAAGGAACCATGGATACAATGTTGTAGGAGGCGTCTTACTTCTTTGTTGCAGCTTGTCGGGTACTGGAGCGTCCAGATGCAGTTTCTTCAGTCAGAAGTCGTAATGGAGGTTAAAGAGGATTTCTGCTGGAGTCTTGCAATCTGAATCTGAGGAACCACCCAAGAGAGAGACCCTAAATAGCCCTGAAAGGGGATTGGTCACCTAGCTGGGTGACCACCTATCAGGAGGGGGCTCTAACGTCACCTGTTGGCATGGGCCACTCAGATATTCCTTGAGTTCCCTGCCAACCTTGAATCCAAGATGGCAAAACCCAGGGACCCTCTGGAGGAGCTCTGAGCATCACCCCTGGGGTTGGTGATGGACAGGGGAGTGGCCATTTGTTCTGCCTTCCTGTGCCTAAGCTGCTCAAGCAACAGGAGGGACAAAACCTGTTTGTGAGGTGGCAGCGGCTTAGGCTGCCCGGAAAACCTCAGATGGCTGTAGGAGCAATGCTGGGGGTCCTCTAAGGAGCCCCCTGAGTGCATGGAACCATACAACCAAGTCTTGCAAAAGTATTGGGGTATGACTCCAACATGTTTGATACCAGACATGCCTAGGCTCAGAGTCACCATTATGTAGCTGGACATGGGTAGTGACCTATGGCCAGTACACGTAAAATGGCGTCCCGCTCTCACAAAGTCCAGTAAAATGGATCTGGAGTTTGTGGGGGCACCTCTGCTAGTGCGGGGTGCCCTCACACACAGGTACCTCCACCCTGCCCTCTGTGCTGAGAGAGCCTACCATAGGGGTGTCTTTTAGTGACCTGGTGCAGTGACCTATAGTGAAAATGAGTGCACGCACCAAGTTCACGCAGAATGCAATAGCAGGCCTGCAGAAACATTTGCATGTGCTACCTATGGGTGGCAGAATAACTGATGTAGCCTATAGGCTGCAGCCCAAAGGCCCATAGGGATTACCCTGGAACTCCAATGGCCTGGTTACCTGTGTACCATATACTGGGGGCTCACATGGGGGCACCAGTATGCCAATTGTGGGATGAAATGCAGGGTTATGGGAGAGAGAGCATATTCACTGGGGTCCTGGTTAGCAGGATCCCAGTGTACACAGTCAAACACACTGACAAACAGGGCAAAAAGTGGGGGTACCCAAGCTAGAAAGAGGCTACTTTCCTACACTAGGTTTGATGGTGAACCAAAATTATGTGTTGTGTGTTGTTCGAGTCAAGGGTGAGTGAGAATAGAAGTCATGGAACAGATCAACTTTTGATCTCTAATGTGAAGCCTTTTCAAGCTGTCACAACAGCTGCGATATCAAGTTGGGTGAAAACAGTTATGAAAGAGGCTGCAGTAAATGCGTCTCAATTTAAACCTCATTCAGTTAGAGGTGCAATGGTGAGCAAAGTTTTAATGTTTGGTGGAAGATTGGAAGAAATCTTGAAGGTGTTTAGGAAGTTTTATTTTAAACAGGTGGAGCATGTTTCAAACAAAGTATTGCAAAGCTTTGAACATGCATAATGCTAGCCTCCTGTCTTGCCAAGGTTGTCAGGTGCTGTTCTTTGGAGAATTTTTGTTCTACACACATTTCAGGTGGTACTCCGCTCCCCTGCTATCAGAGATGCTAGAGAAATCCGTAAAAGTGCATCAGACGAAAGTACATTAACTTAAGGCAAGGTTATTTGTGATGGATAAGGCAACTGTTGCAAATTCATTAGTGCCCACATGCCTGAGAATTTTACCACTTAGTTTTTGTTGTTGTTTGTTTTGAGCCTGCCCCCAGCATCCTAAATCTTTGTGGATTGCATGGAAAAAAACAACATTGCCAATGGCCCCATAAATTAATCCAGTGCATCACTTCTGCAAAAGCTGTACTGGTACACAGCTGACATCGGATAGCACCACCATGTGCCGGTGACAAGATAAGCCTAAAAATATTTCAGATCCAGACTGGCACATGTGAAGCAAGTCTATAGAAGGAGTTTCTGGGAGTTACCATACCCATTTGAAAAAGCATCGCCATGCAATAGGAACTTGTTCTTGATTCTGAACATACCTTGTCTCATGCCTAATTCTGAATCCCATAGCAGCAGCATTCTGTGTGTAAAAAAATAATAGGTCACTAACATTGACGCTTACCTTGAAGATCTCTGCTACATTATCAGTAATCCATTATCAGTTGCTTTCTAACTGACTGTGGTCTACAAACACATTAATAATCCACTACAACATTGACCCTCTGCCTGAACATGATTTGCCTGCTCATCATTAGTCCAGTAGCAATGGCTCTCAGCTCCACTAATACACCAGTGACAGTGGTCCTCCCAAACCCATTAGCAAATCAACTGCTGTGACCCTCAGCACCTATGTGTTACATCACCTCATTAATACTCTAAAGCTAGTCACTTTCAACTCTGATATGTATTAATTACCCATCGATTACCAGTTAACAGTGGCTGTTAGCATCGGTATATTCCGCTAATTGGAGTTTTTCGTTTCACAGCCTTGCAAATACTACAATGAAGGATCTTGTCAGAAAGGGCAGAGCTGTGACCATCTACATATTTGTCAATACCATTTCCAAGGAAATTGCAGGTATGGCTTAAGTTGTAAATATAGCCATGGCCATGTGGCTGCGCCTGCCAGCTCACAGAGCGACGATGATGAAGGTAACACATCTCACACAGGACCTTATTTTACACTGTACTTTCAGATTGTAAAATATGCATGCCAAAATACGCACTGCTACAGATGACCACATCCAATGACAAAATAAACAATATATAAAGAAATAAACACTCAGCTTTTCTGCTCAAGATGTTTACTAATTTAGTAAAATAATAGACTTGAATGTGAATGGAAGACACTTGGGCCCTCATTACAACCCTGGCAGTTGGTGATAAAGCGGCGGTAATACCACCAACAAGCCAGCGGTAAAAAAAATGGAATTATGACCACAGCGGAAACTGCCCACACAGACAGCCACTTTAACACACCGACCGCCACGGCGGTAGCAACAAGCACCATGGTGGTAACCGCCAACAGCCAGACGGAAGACAATGTACCACCAACACTATTACAAGAGGCCTATCTGCCACCTTTTCCGGGGCGGAACCAACAACATCAAAAGCACGGCGGAAATAGAACACAGAAGGTAAATGACTCACCTCTGGAGACTAAGAGAACAACCATGATGCCATGGAGCCCGAACTGCAGGTGTTCTCATGCTGGTCTACCTCCTCCTATACCATGAATACCAACGCCGGCGAAGACGACCACCGTGAGTACTGCCGCCAAGCACACAGGGGAGGTAGGAGGAAAATGAGAGTAACGCACACATGCAACACGCTACACCCCCACCCCATACACACAAACAGATGCAACAACATTACACATCCACCCCATAGCCCTCAGGAATAATGCAAGGACAGAAGGAAGTGATTGAAGTGAGTGTAATAAGATAAAAAACTAGAAATAAGCCCTCAAAAATCAAAACAGTATTTACATATATACAAATGGAGGGACACTGCCAGTCCACAATGTCTGTGGGACACAGGGCCACATCACATAGGCGAAGGCCCCACTTGACTCCTGCATCAACACGGAAAGAACACTGCAGGGGCATCAGGTCAAAAATACACAGGCACCTCAGGAGGATGGGGAAAGTGGGGCACCTCAGCCTGAAGATGGTACAACACCACTTGTCCTGGAGGGGGCAACATGCCCTGTGCTTGGCCATAGGGACTGCAAAGCCACAGTCCCTCTAGTAGGTGGTTTGCCCATTGCTTGGTCCTGGGGAGTGCAAAGCCACAGTCACTCTAGTGGGTGGCTCCTTCCACTGGTTCGGGAGGGGGCTTTGTGCCCAGTGTGCTTTATCCTGGCAAGGAGGGGGTGAGTGGATGGTTTCTTCCACTGGTTCTGGAGGGGGCTTTGTGCCCAGTGTGCTTCATCCTGGCAAGGAGGGGGTGAGTGGATAGCTTATTCCACTAGTTCTGGAGGGGGCTTTGTGCCCAGTGATGCAGATCTTGGGGAGTGCAAGGTCACAGTCTCTCACCTGGGTGCCAGACCCACACGATGTGCAGTGGTCAGGATGCATTACAGTCCATGGAGGCAGGACTACACACTGACCACCGGCGGCGACGGCTGCTCAGTGGGTGCAGTGCCGGTGCTGGTGTCGGTGCTGCCAGTGGTGGGGGGAGGCTCCAGCCCTTCTCCTGCAGCCTCGTACAGCTGCCCACTGGGGCTGCTGGGGCTGACGGCGGTGCTGGTGGCGGTGCAGGTGGCGGTGCTGGTGTTGGGGCTGCCAGTGGTGGGGGAGGCTCCAGCCCTTCCCCTGCAGCCTCGGACGGTTGCCCACTTGGGGCTGCTGCTGCTGGCAGCGGTGCTGGTGGCGGTGCAGGTGATGGTGTTGTGGCTGCCAATGGTGGGGGGAGGCTCCAGCCCTTCCCTTGCAGCCTCGGACTGCTTCCCACTGGGACAGCGGTGCAGGCAGCGGTGCTGGCAGCGATGCTGGTGGCGGTGCTGGTGGCAGTGCAGGCGGGGGTGCTGGTGTCGATGCTGCCATTAGTGGGGGGAGGCTCCAGCCCTTCCCCTGCAGCCTCGGACGGCTGAAGCACCATGGTTGGTGATGGGGGCTCAGAATCAGTCCCAGCACCAGGCCTTCTGTCCTTCCTGCCTGCAGGGGCAGGCCCTTTGCCCTTGCCTTTGCCATCGTGTGGTGCCTCCTTGCCTTTCCCCTCATAAGCTGGTGGTGCGTCCTTGCCATCTGGTGGTGCCTCCTTGCCCTTGTAAGCTGGTGGTGCCTCCTTGCCAGCTGGTGGTGCATCCTTGCCCTTGATCTTGTAAGCTGGTGGTGCATCCTTGCCCTTCCCCTTGGCAGCTGGTGCAGGCACACTGCCAGTGCTGATGTGTGTTTCCTTGGAGCCTCTCACACCTGTAGTAGTTGCCGACACTACTGTGGCTGTGGACTGGGTGGCTGAGGTGCTAGCCTGAGTTCTGACCACCCTGGATCGACTTGAAGGACGGGGGTAGGGATAGGGAAGAGGTCAACGGCGGAGACGAAAAGCTTCTATGGACACTGGGGTGAGAGGAGGGTGAAGGTTTGGGAGTGGAGGAAGAGGGAGTGGTTGTTGGAGGTGTCTGTCTGCTGTGTTTGGGTGCATGTACATGGGCTGGATGCTGTTGTGAAGTGGATGGCTGTTGGGTGTCTGACTGCTTACGTTTGTGTACTTTGGGAGGAGGGGGCACAGACACAGTGGGAAAGGACACAAGGGACGTGTGCATGGATGTGGGGTGGTTACTGCCATTGAGGGGCGTGTAGTGATAGGTGTGATGGTGATGGAGGCAGTGGATGTGGATGTAGTGCATGCAGGTATGAGTGTATGGAGGAGGCTGCCTGGCTTATAGTGGGTACCTTGTGGTACTTACACCTTGTGCCAGGTCCAGTTATCCCTTATTAGTGGAATAGTAGGAGTAAAGTTACCCTACTACCCCAGAAATACAGTAAAGTCGAGATAGGGGATTCTGCAAGGACAACAACTGACTGCAAAGCACTGAAGACGGGTTCCTGGACCTGAGGACCTGTAAAGGAAGGGGACCAAGTCCAAGAGTCACACAAGTGTCCAGGGATGGCGGGAGCCCACAAAACCCCGGATGAAGGTGCAAAAGGGCTGCCTCTGTGTGGAAGAAGCCGAAGATTCTGCAACAACAGAATGTGCCAGGAACTTCTCCTTTGGTCAGAAGATGTCCCACGGTGTGCTGGAGGATGCAGAGTTGTTTCCAAGGAGAAAAGACCACAAACAAGCCTTGCTAGCTGCAAGAGTCACGGTTGAAGGTTTTGGGTGCTGCTAGGGCCCAGGAAGGACCAGGAGGTCACCCCTTGGAGGTGGAGACAGAGGGGGCCCTCAGCAACACAGAGCCCACACAGAAGCAGGCAGCACCAGCAGAAACACCTGAACAGGTACTTAGAAGATCTGAGGATGACGGTCGACTCAGAACAACAAAAGAGGGTCCCATGACGTCAGAGTCAACTCAGCGAGCTGGGCAATGCAGGACGGAATGCTGGGGACCTGGGCTAGGCTGTGCACAAAGGAAGTCTTGCAAAAGTGCACATAAGCCCGAGCAGTTGCAGTTCATGCAGTACACAGAATTACTGTCTGGCGTGGGGAGGCAAGGACTTACCGCCACCAAATGTGGACAGAAGGGCCACTGGACTGTCGGGGACACTTGGACTCAGCTGCTGTGTCCCAGGGACCAAGCTCATCTGGATGAGAGGGGACCCAGAGGACCGGTGATGCAGAAGTTTGGTGCAGGACGTGGACATTATTTTACTCAGGCTGCAGTGGCAGTCCTGTGTACGAATTGTCTGAGCTCCCCATGGGTGGCAAAATAAATGCTGTATCCCATAGGGATATCCTGGAACCCCAATTCCCTGGGTACCTAGGTAACTTATACTAGGGAATTATAAGGGTGTTCCAGTGTGCCAATCAGAATTGGTAAAATTAGTCACTAGCCTGCAGTGACAATTTTAAAAGCAGAGAGAGCATAAACACTAAGGCTCTGGTTAGCAGAACCTCAGTGATACAGTTAGACACCACACAGGGAATACATACAGGGCATACTTTATGAGCACTGGGGTCCTGGCTAGCAAGATCCCAGTGACACATCGGCAAAAACAAACATACATACAGTAAAAATGGGGGTAACATGCCAGGCAAGATGGTACTTTCCTACAGTGTAGATGCAACTGGGAGGGAGGTGGAGGGGGACACTGTGGAGGCAGTGGATGTTGGTGTGTTTGCATCTGGATGGTGTTTGTGTGAGTGCCTGTGGGATGATGTGTGGTGCTTGTTTTTGCCTGAGCCACTCCTGTGTGCTGTCTTAGGTACATGCTGGTCTGAATATGTGCTTGGGATAGGTTGGGGTTGAGGGGAATGGGACTGGGCAGAGGAAGTTGGAGGGGGGAGGCTAGAGACAGGAACAACGGCTGCCATCAGGCAGGAGGCCAGAGCCTGGATTGATATCTGTTGGGCTGCCATGCCAGAGTGAATGCCCTTCAGGAATGCATTTGTTTGTTGCAAATGCCCTGCCAGCCCCTGGATGGCATTCACTATGGTTGGCTTCCCAACAGAGATGGATCTCAGGAGGTCAATAGCCTCCTCACTCAGGGCAGCAGGGCTAACTGGGGCAGGGCCTGAGGTGCCTGGGGCAAGGAGATGCCCACCTTCCTGGGTGAGCGGGCACGGTAAACTCGCTGAGGGGCTGCTGTTGGTACAGGGGGTGGCGGCTGTACCTGTTGTTGAGGTGGCCACAGAGCTGCCCACCACCACTAGGGAGCTTCCATCAGAGGAGGTATCACTTTCCGAACTGTCCCCTCCTGTTTCTGCTGTGGTGCTCCCCTCGCCCTCCATCCCACTGGTGCCCTCACCATCCGTGGATTCGGCCTCTTGGGCCCTGTGGGATGCAGCTCACTCCGTCGCCGGTGCCTCTGCTCCTCCGCCAGATGATGCTAATGCACATAAGGACAGGATGACAAAACAAAAAGGGGGGAAGAGACAGAGTATACACTTGGCCAATGGCAGCAACAACACCACCGTTGGCATACATGACACACACAGGGAACCTCCCTACGCACTAGGCAATGTACTACCAGTCACAATGCTAGTCACCAGGCCATGGACAGTAGTAACTAATGCCAACTGCAGCATACCTGAGACCAACAGAACCCTGCCCAGTAGTGGATGCCCACTAGCTTGGTTGGAGGTGGAGTTTATCAGCCGCTGCCCAACATGGAACCTACCCTGCAATGTCCGGCCTGGCCTAGGGGCACCAACAGGCCCACATCCCCCACATGAAGGCCACTCCACTACGCACAAGTAGTATAATGTGAAACTGCACTGACCCCCTTGTGGCTGCTGTGATGCCCTCAAGCACCCATCTAGCTCCGGATAGGCCAAGTCTGTATGCGGAACATCAGGGGGGTCAGGGTTCGATGGGCACCCCTTCCTCGTTGGAAAGACATCCCCAGCTGGGCCTCCGCCGTCTTCCTTGCCCAGCTTCTCAGGTCCTCCCACTGTTTACGACAGTGGGTGCTCCGTCTGCCATAGACCCCCAGGGTCCACACATCCTTGGCGATGGCACGCCATATACCCTTTTTCTGATGGGCGCTGACCTGCAGAGAAATACACATAGAAAAAAGGTATCAGTCATACCGTCCGGCCTGTTACACTCATGGCCCACCATATCCCTCTCATCCCCTTACGCACATACCTTGCCCACCATACATGCAGCACGCTGCCCAGGACCCCTCAACCACTCCCCCTTATATGAGGCCCTCACATACAGCAATCCATGCATTCATGCCCCATGCATTGTGCTCACAGTTTACTCACCGGTTGGTCTGGAGGCTCATACAGCATTCGGAACTGGGGTAGGACCCCATCCACCAGTCTATCCAACTCTGCTGCGGTGAAGGCAGGGGCCCTTTCCCCAGTGACACGAGCTATGGTCGGTTCCAGACACAGGTCACAGCAGTCACGTTCTGGCGGTGTGTACCGTCACCGCCGGTGTGCATCACCATTGGCTACTGTTAGCCATAAGGACCAATGACAACCAATGAGGAGTTGCACGGCAGTACTCGACCGTCTCTTGTAACAGCGCACAACGTCAGCGGCATTACCTCATTTTCACATGTCCATCCACACAGGACAGGCAAACCCCATTTCAGGGGGGGCAGGCCATGGCACCTAACTGCGTCACAGCACACATAGGCACCCTTTGGGCCTGTACAACAACATACTGTTTCAGTTACAACATGCAATGCACTGTACATTTTGGAAATGTTGAATACTGACCAGATGCTCATCGTTTTGCCCCCTAGAGTGCAACCACTGCAGATGAATAGGAGATGGAGACATCCCCCAATGTACAGGCCCCTGGTGGACTTGGCAACAATGGAGGACAGGCACATTATCCTCAACTACAGACTTGACAGGGCCACAATCCAAGAGCTGTGTGCCCAATTGGAGCCAGACCTGATCTCTGCTATTCATCACCCTACTGGGATCCCTCCTCTTGTGCAAGTCCTATCTGTGCTGCATTTCTTGGCAACTGGTTCTTTCCAAGTGACAGTGGGCTTGGCAGCAGGAATGTCACAGCCATTGTTCTCAATAGTGCTAACAAGAGTGTTGTCTGCCCTGATGAAACATATGCGCAGCTACATTGTTTTCCCCCAGGTGGAGAATTTGGCCACAGTGAGAGCTGACTTTTATGCAATATGACATATCCCCAACATCATTGGGGCAATTGATGGTAGACATATTGTCTTTGTCCAACCCCCGCCCTGAGAAATGAGCAGGTGTTCAGAAATCGAAAGAGCTTTCACTCTATGAATGTGCAGATAGTGTGCCTGGCGGACCAGTACATTTCCCATGTCAATGCAAAGTATCCTGGGTCTGCGCATGATGCCTTTATCCTGAGGAATAGCAGCATCCCATATGTGATGGCTCAACTCCAGAGGTACAGGGTGTAGCTAATAGGTCTCCACCCAGTATATGTTGGTGTACGGGTATGGGGTTGGCCCTAAAGGTTAGTGCCTGGCTAACAGGTATCCCTCGATATTTGCAGGTGACTCTGGTTACCCCAACCTCTCATGGCTACTGACGCCAGTGAGGAATCCCAGGACAAGGGCAGAGGAACATTACAATGAGGCACATGGACGAACAAGAAGAACTATAGAGCGAACCTTTGGCCTTCTGAAGGCCAGGTTTCGGTGCCTCCATCTAACAGGTGGTTCCTTCTGCTTCTCACCCAAGAAGGTCTGCCAGATCATCGTGGCATGTTGCATGTTGCACAACCTTGCCTTACATCGCCAGGTGGCTTTTCTGTAGGAGGATGAGGCTGGAGATGGGCAACGGCGGAGCCTGTGGACAGTGACGAAGAGTAGGTAGAGGATGAGGATGTGGAAATAGAACATCAATCATACAACAGTACTTCCAGTGACACACAGGTAAGACACTGTAACTTCACTTTCCATTGCAGTTTTGTATTGGAAATTGTCACTGGCAGGCTGATATTCCCACTACTATGGCCACTTACTGCACCCTTTGACATGTCTATTTATAGATATATGTGCCCCACTCTGGCTCCTGGTGTATTGACTGCAGCAAACTACAGATCATACCTATGTATACATTACTGTACAGTTGAATTACAATGTCTACAGATTGTTAAACAAATACATAGTTCAATCAATTGACTGACTCAATACTTGTATTTTTTACAAGGGTGTTTATTTATGTGCTGATAAGTGGATGGGGTATTGCTATAGGCTGGGGGGGTGCAGGAGAGTCCAGGTAAAAGTTCCAGTCTATTTATATCACAGGTGCATTGTCCAAGGGGGCATAGGAAGGGGAGTGATGGCAGTTCAAGGTGGACAGGGTGACACAGTGGGACACAAGGGTGACAATCAGGAGAGTCTTATTTCCTGGCAGGGGTCTTGACAATGTTCCTTGGCTTCTGCCTGGATTGCAGGGACCGTTTGCGGGGTGGTTCTCCTTCTGCAGGGGGTGGGGTGCTGGTGGACTGTTGTTCCTGTAGTTGGGCCTCCTGTTCACTAGCGTCAGCGGAGGTGGAGGGCTGTTCATCGGTGTGTCTAGAGTCAGGGGCCCGTTGGTGTGCCACTGCCTCCCTCATGGTGTTGGCCATGTCTGCCAGCATCCCTACAATGGTGACCGGGATGGTGTGGATGTCCCTCAGGTCCTCCCTGATCCCCAGGTATTGTCTCTCATGCCGCTGCTGGGTCTCCTGCAACTTGGCCAGTATCTGGCCCATCGTCTCCTGGGAATAGTGGTATGCTCCCAAGATGTTGGTGAGTGCCTCCTGGAAAGTCTGTTCCCTGGGCCTGTCCTCCCCCTGTCACAGCACAGCAGTCGTCCCAGATTCCCTGTTGTCCTGTGCCTCTGCTCCCTGACCGTGTGCCCACTGCCACCGACCCTAGGTCCCTGATCGTCCTGTGTTGCTGGGGTTGCCTGGGGTCCCCGTAGTGGTGGATACACTGCTGATTGATGTGTCCTGGGGACAGATGTATGGGCCTGCTGGGTGGGTGCTGTGGTGGTGTTTCCTGAGGGGGGAGACTCTGTGGTTGTCCGTGACTGTGCCTGGGTAACCTACTGTCCGGAGGTCCCTGATGGGCCAGATTGGTCATCCTGATACAGGCGTGCAGAGCTGCTGTCATCACTGTGGGCCTCTTCTGTGGGGCTACTGGATGTTGCTGGCACCTCCTCTCCAGTGACGCTGTGTGGGGGACCTGTGGGGATGTAAATGGAGTGTTATTGTTTCTGCATGTGACATCTTGTGCATAGGGGTGTTGCCCTGTATGGTTGTGATTGCTCTGGCAGCTTAGGCTTGTGTGAGTGGTGATTTGGTTGGATAGATGATTGTCTCTAGTGTGCATGCTTTGGTGATGGGTGTCCATGCAGGTCTGTGATGGGTGTCCATGCATTGGTGTTGCATGCAGGGCTTGGTAGTGGGAGGGGTGGGTTGTGTTGTGTTGGTGGGGTGTATGTGAGGTGTTGAGTGATGGGGTGTGTAGGAAGGTAGCCTCTTTCGAGCCTTGTTACCCCCACTTTTGGCCTGTTTGTGAGAATATGTCAGGGTGTTTTTACTGTCTCACTGGGATCCTGCTAGCCAGGGCCCAGTGCTCATAGTGAAAACCCTATGTTGTCAGTGTGTTTGATATGTGTGACTGGGATCCTGCTAGACAGGACCCCAGTGCTTATACGTGTGTGGCCCATGTGTGTTCCCTGTGTGGTGCCTAACTGTATCACTGAGGCTCTGCTAACCAGAACCTCAGTGTTTATGCTCTCTCTGTTTTTAAATTTGTCACTGCAGGCTAGTGACTAATTTTACCAATTCTGATTGGCACACTGGAACACCCTTATGATTCGCTAGTATATGGTACCTAGGTACCCAGGGTATTGGGGTTCCAGGAGATCCCTATGGGCTGCAGCATTTCTTTTGCCACCCATAGGGAGCTCAGACAATTCTTACACAGGACTGCCACTGCAGCCTGAGTGAAATAACGTCCACGTTATTTCACAGCCATTTTACACTGCACATAAGTAACTTATAAGTCACCTATATGTCTAACCTTCACTTGGTGAAGGTTAGGTGCCACGTTACTTAGTGTGTGGGCACCCTGGCACTAGCCAAGGTGCCCCCACATTGTTCAGGGCAAATTTCCTGAACTTTGTGAGTGCGGGGACACCATTACACACGTGCACTACACATAGGTCACTATCTGTGTGTAGCGTCACAATGGTAACTCCGAACATGGCCATGTAACATGTCTAAAATCATGGAATTGTCACCCCAATACCATTCTGGTATTGGGGGGACAATTCCATGATCCTCCGTGTCTCTAGCACAGAACCCAGGTACTGCCAAACTGCCTTTCCGGGGTTTCCACTGCAGCTGCTGCCAACCCCTCAGACAGGATTCTGCCCTTCTGGGGTCTGGGCAGCCCAGTCCCAGGAACGCAGAACAAAGGATTTCCTCTGAGAGAGGGTGTTACACCCTCTCCCTTTGGAAATATATGTGAAGGGCTGGGGAGGAGTAGCCTCCCCCAGCATCTGGAAATGCTTTGATGGGCACAGATAGTGCCCATCTCTGCATAAGCCAGTCTACACCAGTTCAGGGATCCCCCAGCCCTGCTCTGGCGCAAAACTGGACAAAGTGACCACTCCTCTGACCTACACCTCCCAGGGGAGGTGCCCAGAGCTCCTCCAGTGTGTCCCAGACCTCTGCCATCATGGATTCAGAGGTGTTTGGGCACAATGGACTGCTCTGAGTGGCCAGTGCCAGCAGGTGACGTCAGAGACCCCTCCTGATAGGTCCTTACCTCTCTTGGTAGCCAAACCTCCTTTCTTGGTAGCCAAACCTCCTTTTCTGGCTATTTAGGGTCTCTCCTCTGGGCTATTCCTCAAATGCAAGAGCTCACCAGAGTTCCTCTGCACTTCCCTCTTGGACTTCTGCCAAGGATCGACCGCTGACTGCTCCAGGACGCATGCAAAACTGCAACAAAGTAGCAAGAAGACTACCAGAAACATTGTAGCGCCTCATTCTGCTGGCTTTCTCGACTGTTTCCTGGTGGTGCATGCTCTGAGGGCTGTCTGCCTTCACTCTGCACTGGAAGCCAAGAAGAAATCTCCAGTGGGTCGACAGAATCTTTCCCCTGCTAGCGCAGGCACCAAACTTCTGCATCACCGGTCCTCTGGATCCCCTCTCATCCTGACGAGCGTGGTCCCTGGAACACAGAAGC
Source organism: Pleurodeles waltl (assembly GCF_031143425.1). Lineage (NCBI taxonomy): Eukaryota > Metazoa > Chordata > Amphibia > Caudata > Salamandridae > Pleurodeles > Pleurodeles waltl. The sequence goes on from NC_090445.1 coordinate 380,355,017, forward strand.
TGGGTCCAAGTGTCTCCCACAGTCCAGTGGCCCTTCTGTCCAAATTTGGTGGCGGTAAGTCCTTGCCTCCCCACGCCAGACAGCAAACCTGTGTACTGCGTGATTTGCAGCTTCTCCGGCTTCTGTGCACTCCTCCAAGGATTCCTTTGTGCACAGCCTAGCCTGGGTCCCCAGCACTCCGTCCTGCAGTGCTCAACCCGCTGAGTTGGACTCTGACGTCGTGGTACCCTCCTTTTGTGACTCTGAGTTCACAGATCTTCTAAGTGCCTGCTCCGGTACTTCTGCGGGTGCTGCCTGCTTCTGCAGGGGCTCTCTGAGTTGCTGAGTGCCCCCTCTATCTCCTCCTCCAAGGGGTGACATCCTGGTCCTTCCTGGTCCCCAGCAGCACCCAAAAACCTCTACCGCAGCTCTTGCAGCGAGCAAGACTTGTTTGTAGTATTTCTGCCTGGAAACACTTCTGCAACACCCAGCACGCCGTGTGACACCTTCCCTCCAAAGCAGAAGTTCCTAGCCCGTTTCGTTGTTGCAGAATCTTTGGCTTCTTCCACCCGGAGGCAGCCCTTTTGCACCTCTGGGTTTTTCCGGGCTCCTGCTCCCCCGGACACTATTGTGACTCTTGGACTTGGTCCCCTTGCTTTACAGGTCCTCAGGTCCAGGAATCCTTCTTCAGTGTTTTGCTGGTGCTTGTGGTTCTTGCAGAATCCCCTATCACGACTATTGTGTCTTTCTGGGGTAGTAGGGTTACTTTACTTTACTTTCTAGGGTCTTGGGGTGGGGTATTTTGGACACCCTTACTGTTTTCTCACAGTACCAGCGAACCCCTACAATCTCCCATAGGTATGGGGTCCATTCGTGATTCGCATTCCACTTTTGGAGTGTATGGTTTGTGTTGCCCCTAGACCTATGTCTACCTATTGCATCCAATTGTGATTCTACATTGTTTGCACTACTTTTCTTACTGTTACTTACCTGTTTTGGGTTTGTGTACATATAACTTGTGTATATTACTTACCTCCTAAGTGAGGGTATTCTCTGAGATACTTTTGGCATATTGTCACTAAAATAAAGTACCTTTATTTTTAGTAACTCTAGGTATTGTGTTTTCTTATGATATTGTGCTGTATGATATAAGTGGTATAGTAGGAGCTTTGCATGTCTCCTAGTTCAGCCTAAGCTGCTTTGCCATAGCTACCTTCTATCAGCCTAAGCTGCTAGAAACACCTCTATTCTACTAATAAGGGATAACTGGACCTGGAACAGGGAGTAAGTACCACAAGGTACCCATTATAAGCCAGGCCAGCCTCCTACACTCTGGTTCTGTGGGTGCTCTTGGTGTGTCTCTCCCTCAGTTGTCAATTTTCTTGAGTTGTACGGTGTTGTGGGTAATTTGGGTGTGTGTTTAATAGTGGTGTGGGTGTGTGGGTGTGGTGTGTGTATGTGTGTCAAGTGTGTGTAGTTTGAATTGTCCAATGTAGTGTTGTTTTGTATGTGTGAGTGTATTTTGAGAGCAGCAGTATGTACCGCCAATGGTTTAGCTCCATTGAATGTCCGCTGTGATGATTCGTGGGCCATAATGCTGTGGGCATACTTCTGTTGGCGTAATGGTGTGGGTTTTGGTACCGTCAGTTTATCACTGACCTTTAGGATGGTGGAATTATATGTGTGTCTGTATAGTGACGGATTGCTATGTGTGGGTCATATTATGGGTAGCAGTAAACAGCCGCAGCCGCGGTATGTTGGCGACAGTCAGCATGGCAGTAAGTAGGATTTACCGCCAATTTCATAATGAGGGCCTTAATATGTTACTGTTGGCTAGCCCATATTCAACAAATTGTGACTTTGTCAGACTGTAGTATTTATTTATCTTCTGCAGTTTGTATAGAGCTCAACACTGCCACAGACCCGGTATCAGAGGGTTATACAACGTATGCCTTGGGAGACTACAAGTTGCGATAAAAAAACATTATTTTGTTATATTTAATAACACTCTCTGTTGCAGCACAATCAGCCAGGGAAATTATTGTGGCCTTGCCAAGATCACTGGTGAATTGCATCATAATCTTCTAATGGATACTTCTAACCATAGATTACTCGCCTGTTGAATATTCCCAGGTATGACTGGATACAGAGATTTTCAAGCAATAGCTCCTGTGTGCTTTCAGATTGCGCCCTGTGGCTCTGCAGTGAGCTGCCATTGCACCAGAAGTGAGAAGCGCACCTTCCTATAAGTGCCACCCTTTGTGTGGAAGCCAGTTCCTGTCTTTCTGTATCCTTCAATGCAGACCCAGGGCTCTGCTCCTAACGTGCATATTGGTCTTCTGACTCCTTAAAATTCTTTTGGTCAGTATGCCAGCGAAAATGTGATGCTCAAAAAGGATGGGACTCAAGCTTTGTCATTACTGCAGAATGTAGATGTAAGTTACGGACTCCCTCACTGTTTGTAGTGCTTCAGTCCAGTCTCCAGTCATGTGAAAAGTGCACCCTGATGCACCCAAAGGCCACCAGAGAGCAAAGCAAAGCTACATACAGAGGTCTCTTTCGAAACAGTGGTTCCGCTGTCACTCCAAACTGCGGGCTGCCCTACTCGAAATTGTGAGTCTGGCTCCATGCCAGTGGAAGACCTCAAGTAAGTCAGAATCAAAAGCACTTTACAAGTGCAAGAAGACCAAGCTGGTTTTAAGCCCGTGTAGCCAATCAAAATCAGATGAGAAGCCACATGCCACATGCCTCCAGGGTTTTACTGATTCTGAGCCTGTCCCTCAGTTGGCTGCAGCACTGAGTTCCCCAGGCTGTCCCCAACACAACAGAAAATAGAGACCTTTGAGGAAGCACTGATGCAGATTGTTAAAATGCTGCCAGCATCCTCTGGAGTGCCTTTGGGCTCCATTGAGCAGTAAGAACCTCCTGTTGGACTTTTTCTGACAGGCCCTTCTTCGGCGCCGACTTCCCACATGAGGAGCCCAAGAAAATGATGGGTGAAATGCTTGGAATAATCTTGGGGCCATATCACAGTTCATGGATTTTGTTTTTGTCTGCCATCCCACCACAGACCCATCCATATGGAAATCTGCTTTGGTCCTACTTCAATAGGAACACTTCAGCTCAAACTGAAATACCTCGTCCCCTTTGGAATCGAACATAAGCAGCTCCAACATGGTATTGGCCCATTTGGGCCTTTTCAATAGGGTACCTATTTGGTCCAGTAGCACAGGGAGCGTTGGACCTGCATTTGGACATACCCGTCACATATAAGGCGTAGCACTGAGGAATACAAAAATGTGATTGGTGGAACTCGTCACCAACACCATGGCAATGCCGGTCCTGAGATATACTCTTACCCATGGATCCATTACATTTCTGTGCGGGCGAGGGCTAATGCTGACACCGCAACCATCCACACCGGATCTGGAGCAGACGCCGGTTTCTGACCCCAAACCGATGTGAGTCTTCACCAGCTCTGTGTCATGCTATGAAATCAGTAAGGTGTAGCCAACTATGACTGAACCTGTCCCCCAGTCTCTTACTTGCACTCAATATTAGCAGACACTAGGAGACCTGTTCGGCTTCGTTTTGGATTCAGTACAAGGCTTACAATGTATTCCCCCATGATGGTGACAATGGTGAGGAGACAGACAAACTGGCCCCTCCTCCCCACACTGATGATGGGCTTTATTTACAATGTGCAGATTGGAAGTGGGTTGAACACATCTTCGCAGAGTGAGGTTGACTTACCTCACAATTGTGGTGAACAGAGCAATGGAAGATCCTGACATACATCTTCCTGGTACCAAAACTAAATCAAATTTACTGATAAGAATTATCTAACCAATGATACCTGCAGTAAACCCCTATTGTCTTTTAGCGAGGCCCTCACAGACACTTTTATTGGTTACATTGGCAAAACCATGCTCTGCCACTCCAACTAGTCTTCCTGTCAACAGACAATAGGGACCAGCTCCTGATAACCTAACTTTCTTCAAACAACACCCCATGACAGAAAGTCTGGTGGTCAAGTGGCAACCATAAGGTGAAACCTAGTGCAAAAAAAAAAAAAAAAAGGCACCTGCACACCAGAGTGGTACATAAACCTGAGAAGACGTTTGGTGGCATTTCAAGCAACCCCACAAAATATGCTGCTCTCTGCTGATGACGGGCGAAACCCAGAAACACTTGTCCAGAGATACACAGCACTTGCTGCACCTACTAAGGTGAAAGACTTTGATTACTTTTGTTAATGTGAAATGAATCTGACTGCATTTATCAAGATGCATTGGGGCCAACATTTTGCTGGAGTGTGAGGCAGTGTGCTCCCTTTTTTTTTTGCACTGTGTCGAATGACGGCTCCCTTGAGCTAACGGGCTGACGAGCCTTGGTGAGGCACCTGCACACCAGAATGGTACATAAACCTGAGAAGACGTTTGGTGGCATTTCAAGCAACCCCACAAAATATGCTGCTCTCTGCTGATGACGGGCGAAACCCAGAAACACGTGTCCAGAGATACACAGCACTTGCTGCACCTACTAAGGTGAAAGACTTTGATTACTTTTGTTAATGTGAAATGAATCTGACTGCATTTATCAAGATGCATTGGGGCCAACTTTTTGCTGGAGTGTGAGGCAGTGTGCTCCCTTTTTTTTTTTGCACTGTGTCGAATGACGGCTCCCTTGAGCTAACGGGCTGACGAGCCTTGGTGAGGCACCTGCACACCAGAGTGGTACATAAACCTGAGAAGACGTTTGGTGGCATTTCAAGCAACCCCACAAAATATGCTGCTCTCTGCTGATGACGGGCGAAACCCAGAAACACGTGTCCAGAGATACACAGCACTTGCAGCACCTACTAAGGTGAAAGACTTTGATTACTTTTGTTAATGTGAAATGAATCTGACTGCATTTATCAAGATGCATTGGGGCCAACTTTTTGCTGGAGTGTGAGGCAGTGTGCTCCCTTTTTTTTGCACTGTGTCGAATGACGGCTCCCTTGAGCTAACGGGCTGACGAGCCTTGGTGAGGCACCTGCACACCAGAGTGGTACATAAACCTGAGAAGACGTTTGGTGGCATTTCAAGCAACCCCACAAAATATGCTGCTCTCTGCTGATGACGGGCGAAACCCAGAAACACGTGTCCAGAGATACACAGCACTTGCTGCACCTACTAAGGTGAAAGACTTTGATTACTTTTGTTAATGTGAAATGAATCTGACTGCATTTATCAAGATGCATTGGGGCCAACTTTTTGCTGGAGTGTGAGGCAGTGTGCTCCCTTTTTTTTTTTGCACTGTGTCGAATGACGGCTCCCTTGAGCTAACGGGCTGACGAGCCTTGGTGAGGCACCTGCACACCAGAGTGGTACATAAACCTGAGAAGACGTTTGGTGGCATTTCAAGCAACCCCACAAAATATGCTGCTCTCTGCTGATGACGGGCGAAACCCAGAAACACGTGTCCAGAGATACACAGCACTTGCTGCACCTACTAAGGTGAAAGACTTTGATTACTTTTGTTAATGTGAAATGAATCTGACTGCATTTATCAAGATGCATTGGGGCCAACTTTTTGCTGGAGTGTGAGGCAGTGTGCTCCCTTTTTTTTTGCACTGTGTCGAATGACGGCTCCCTTGAGCTAACGGGCTGACGAGCCTTGGTGAGGCACCTGCACACCAGAGTGGTACATAAACCTGAGAAGACGTTTGGTGGCATTTCAAGCAACCCCACAAAATATGCTGCTCTCTGCTGATGACGGGCGAAACCCAGAAACACGTGTCCAGAGATACACAGCACTTGCTGCACCTACTAAGGTGAAAGACTTTGATTACTTTTGTTAATGTGAAATGAATCTGACTGCATTTATCAAGATGCATTGGGGCCAACTTTTTGCTGGAGTGTGAGGCAGTGTGCTCCCTTTTTTTTTGCACTGTGTCGAATGACGGCTCCCTTGAGCTAACGGGCTGACGAGCCTTGGTGAGGCACCTGCACACCAGAGTGGTACATAAACCTGATAAGACGTTTGGTGGCATTTCAAGCAACCCCACAAAATATGCTGCTCTCTGCTGATGACGGGCGAAACCCAGAAACACGTGTCCAGAGATACACAGCACTTGCTGCACCTACTAAGGTGAAAGACTTTGATTACTTTTGTTAATGTGAAATGAATCTGACTGCATTTATCAAGATGCATTGGGGCCAACTTTTTGCTGGAGTGTGAGGCAGTGTGCTCCCTTTTTTTTTTTTTTTGCACTGTGTCGAATGACGGCTCCCTTGAGCTAACGGGCTGACGAGCCTTGGTGAGGCACCTGCACACCAGAGTGGTACATAAACCTGAGAAGACGTTTGGTGGCATTTCAAGCAACCCCACAAAATATGCTGCTCTCTGCTGATGACGGGCGAAACCCAGAAACACGTGTCCAGAGATACACAGCACTTGCTGCACCTACTAAGGTGAAAGACTTTGATTACTTTTGTTAATGTGAAATGAATCTGACTGCATTTATCAAGATGCATTGGGGCCAACTTTTTGCTGGAGTGTGAGGCAGTGTGCTCCCTTTTTTTTTTTTTTGCACTGTGTCGAATGACGGCTCCCTTGAGCTAACGGGCTGACGAGCCTTGGTGAGGCACCTGCACACCAGAGTGGTACATAAACCTGAGAAGACGTTTGGTGGCATTTCAAGCAACCCCACAAAATATGCTGCTCTCTGCTGATGACGGGCGAAACCCAGAAACACGTGTCCAGAGATACACAGCACTTGCTGCACCTACTAAGGTGAAAGACTTTGATTACTTTTGTTAATGTGAAATGAATCTGACTGCATTTATCAAGATGCATTGGGGCCAACTTTTTGCTGGAGTGTGAGGCAGTGTGCTCCCTTTTTTTTTGCACTGTGTCGAATGACGGCTCCCTTGAGCTAACGGGCTGACGAGCCTTGGTGAGGCACCTGCACACCAGAGTGGTACATAAACCTGAGAAGACGTTTGGTGGCATTTCAAGCAACCCTACAAAATATGCTGCTCTCTGCTGATGACGGGCGAAACCCAGAAACACGTGTCCAGAGATACACAGCACTTGCTGCACCTACTAAGGTGAAAGACTTTGATTACTTTTGTTAATGTGAAATGAATCTGACTGCATTTATCAAGATGCATTGGGGCCAACTTTTTGCTGGAGTGTGAGGCAGTGTGCTCCCTTTTTTTTTGCACTGTGTCGAATGACGGCTCCCTTGAGCTAACGGGCTGACGAGCCTTGTGTAGTGCTTTCCTCTTATTTAGTTTCTAAGCACTAACATAACACAACAGAAATGCACTTCTGAGGTCAAAGAAGACTTTTATTGTTATTTTATTCTTCCCCAACCACAATGTTTATGAATGAATGACGAATTAGTAGCTTTCAAGTCCGCGTTAATCAAACAAAATATATCAGTTTGCAATATACACAGCAGGTTATATTTATAAGATATTGAATGCAAAGCAAAACAAATACTTCACCGTGTAGGAACTATTTACAGCTACATCTTTCTAAGGTCTGCAAGCTGAGACCCCTGTCAGCCGCGAGAAAGAGTGTCATCTACCCACACGGGATGCTGGCAACTGGCGCCAAGCTCCAGCACGAGGTCCGGCAGATTCGAATCTGACCCTCTGCAGCCTGTTACATTCGTTACAAAGGTGTGCCCCCTCCTCTCAGACCTGGGAAACTGAGCAAGCCTTTTGGAGACTGGCCAGGTCTCCAAGACTACTCCTGTTCCCAAGCTCAAGGGAAGAGAAACAACGCCCATGTACTCTCTTTTATCAGGTCTAGTCTACTGTGAGAGCAAAACATCTTGGTTCTCTGGTGCAAAAACACAGCTTGGAAAAATACAGAACTATTCTCAACTGCAATGTCTAACTCCACGTTAAAGGCAATGGGCAGCTAACCTAAATATCAAATGCAATGTCATGTTATGTCAAAGCCAATAGGCATCTAAGCTGAATACAAAATGCAATGTCTTATATCATGTCAAAGCCCATAGGCAGCTGAGCTGAATATAAAATGCAATGTATAATATCATGTCAAAGCCAATAGGCAGCGGAGCTGAATATCATGTCAAAGCCAATAGGCAGTTAAGCTGAATACAAAATGCAATATATAATATCATGTCAAAGCCCATAGGCAGAATATCTAATAGCATGTCAAAGTCAATAGGCAGCTAAATTGAATACATCATGTCAAAGTCAATAGGCATGCAATGTCAAAGCCAATAGGCGGCTAGACTGGATACAGCATGTCAAAGCCAATAGGCAGAATACAGAATGTAATGGCTAATGCAATGTCAAAGCCCATAGGCGGCTAAACTGAATACAGAAAGCAATGGCTAATGCCATGTCAAAGCCAATAGGCACAATACAGAATGTAATGACTAATGCAATGTCAAAGCCCATAGACGGCTAAACTGAATACAGAAAGTAATGGCTAATGCCATGTCAAAGCCAATAGGCGGCTCAACTGAACAAAACATACCATGTGCTACTGGTGAACATTGAGCAACTAATATGCGCAGTGGTGAAACACAAAGTCATTGGTCAAAACAAAACTCCATCAAATAGCAGGACATTCCGCCCTTTGACCAATGAATTTCTGTTTCACATATCTCATATTTCAAACAAACAAAAAAAAAACATTATCAGCAAATCAAATTTCAATGATCAAAGCAATCCCTGTAAAGCAATAGAAGTGAATTAACACATTGATTTCATAACCTTTCACATCAGATACATCTACATAGAAAAGACTGGGCAATTTTTTTTTTTTTTTTTTTTCTCTGATTGAGTCTCTAATTCAACAGTGTTAGCAATTTGATGTGGCATGAGTTCTGCTCATGTAAAGGTGCACGGTCCACCTGAAAGGTTTTCTGGAAGGTAAGCAAAAGTCAGAGTTCCATACGAGAGGGGAAAAAAAAAACACAGCAAACAAGTTGAACTTGAACTGAAGGCGCAGTTTGCGCAAAATGGATCCATGGTGCTGGCACTTTACTCAGCCAGGTTCAGGTTGGGGATTCGGTCCCTTCCCCGACCCCACACGCACACACCGGAAGGGGGACCACGCAGCACACTCAGGGACAGTGGCGAAACGTGGTAGGATCTGCAAAAGAAACAAGTATGACTTTTCTTGCAAATAACATTTTTCATTTAAACTGCACCCTTCCTCTTTCTTTCCCTGTTTTATAATCAGCAGGACGTTTTTGGGGCCCTTTGTTATATTCTCTGCAGGTTCTGGAGGGTCACTTGGGGCTTCAGCCCACACATCAGTACTGAGGTTTTTATCTGCTGCACCACAGCTTCCCTTTTCTTGCACTGTCAGAAGGGCTGGGGCAGACTCCTTCTTTACCAAACCTCCATTCACTGCATTTTTGCCAAATTGGGCCATTCTGTCTCCAATTTGTATGAATGAATCAGATTATTTTCTAGGTATCAGCATAATTTCGATTTTTCCTTGGTAATTTGCAGCAATCACTCTCCCTAAAACCTGATCAATTTGCCATTTCTGTTCTGGTAACTTTCCTCTCCCCAACTGCTCTGTGACTGCTTGCATGACAGATTGCTTTTGTGCGTGCTGCACAGTTTTTATCAAATCTAGGGGAATGGGCATCTCTCTCATCTCTGCCCACCTGTAAGTGGCTTTTTCACATTTCTGGTGCACCCACATAGCCATCCCCACTAAGGCAGAATTCTGGGTGAACACTTCTCTCTCTGCATTTTTCTCATTAACATCTGCAAGGTAATTGAACCAGTTAGGTGCTAAAACATTATCAAAGAACCAAAAATCAGCATAAAAATGACACATCTCACGTAGCTCTTGCTTTAAAATCTGACACACATTATACAACTCCATTCCTTCTCCTGTGCCAGAAAACAACATTTCAGTCAATGAATCATTAGTAAAACAAACATGCTTTTTATCTTCAGTAGACACGAATTCAAATGGTGCACACAATTTCATTGATAATTCTTTTACCTGTGGTACTCTAGCCCTGTCTTGCAAGTACCAGATCCATTGTATGATTCTAGCTAGGGGCACTATTTTCTTTCCTTGTTCATGATTTAAATGTACATAAGTATTTCCTTCTTGCACTGCGCAGAAACCTAAAGTCTGCATTATTTCATTTGCCAAATCACAAGCGCGCAGCTGCATATTATTTTTCACAGTGACCATGTACAAAAGTGTTAGGATTTCTCTCAAATGAGGGCTATTCTTTTTCCAAAAATCAAACAAGCTAATGAAACTCGGGGTGTCTTGCTCTAAAATCCTTCGTTTTACTTGTGCATTTTGCAACGGTAACTCGTAAATCACATTCTGACTCTCGTCCGTGTTATCAGTTAAGGAATGCATTTTGGCTGCCAAAAACCCTGGCTCACACGGAAACTCAGTGCAGCTCGGAGCTGTCTTAACCCCCTCATTACTGGAATGGGAAAAGAAAGATTCTTCAAAAACAGCCCTCTTATAACTTTCAGTCTTATTTTGAATTATTGTATCCTGGCTAATTTGCTCACGTAAATTCCTATTTTCATGTTCCAACTTCCTACATTTCTCCTGCATTTCTCTGTAAGCAGATAAAGGTATCCAGACCTTTCTGTCATCATTACTTCCAAAAGACACGTTTTCTACATATATACAACGGGAATTATTTCTCAAAACAACATCAGGCATTTTAGCTACACATGCATTTTCTTCTGTAATTCCCCAAACAGAAAACAATTCACAGTTTTTCTTAGCACCATCAGGCAGTTCATCAACACATGTATTCTCAGACATGGTCTGCCGTGCTACTGTGATTCTCCAAACAGAAAACAATTTCTGTAATTCTCCAAACAACAAAAAACAATTACACTTTTAAAGTGTGCACTTAGAAATCTACTAACTCGTCAAACCCCTTTAATCACCTCTTAATGACCGACGCCCCACTTCTGGTACCAATTGTAGTGCTTTCCTCTTATTTAGTTTCTAAGCACTAACATAACACAACAGAAATGCACTTCTGAGGTCAAAGAAGACTTTTATTGTTATTTTATTCTTCCCCAACCACAATGTTTATGAATGAATGACGAATTAGTAGCTTTCAAGTCCGCGTTAATCAAACAAAATATATCAGTTTGCAATATACACAGCAGGTTATATTTATAAGATATTGAATGCAAAGCAAAACAAATACTTCACCGTGTAGGAACTATTTACAGCTACATCTTTCTAAGGTCTGCAAGCTGAGACCCCTGTCAGCCGCGAGAAAGAATGTCATCTACCCACACGGGATGCTGGCAACTGGCGCCAAGCTCCAGCACGAGGTCCGGCAGATTCGAATCTGACCCTCTGCAGCCTGTTACATTCGTTACAAAGGTGTGCCCCCTCCTCTCAGACCTGGGAAACTGAGCAAGCCTTTTGGAGACTGGCCAGGTCTCCAAGACTACTCCTGTTCCCAAGCTCAAGGGAAGAGAAACAACGCCCATGTACTCTCTTTTATCAGGTCTAGTCTACTGTGAGAGCAAAACATCTTGGTTCTCTGGTGCAAAAACACAGCTTGGAAAAATACAGAACTATTCTCAACTGCAATGTCTAACTCCACGTTAAAGGCAATGGGCAGCTAACCTAAATATCAAATGCAATGTCATGTTATGTCAAAGCCAATAGGCATCTAAGCTGAATACAAAATGCAATGTCTTATATCATGTCAAAGCCCATAGGCAGCTGAGCTGAATATAAAATGCAATGTATAATATCATGTCAAAGCCAATAGGCAGCGGAGCTGAATATCATGTCAAAGCCAATAGGCAGTTAAGCTGAATACAAAATGCAATATATAATATCATGTCAAAGCCCATAGGCAGAATATCTAATAGCATGTCAAAGTCAATAGGCAGCTAAATTGAATACATCATGTCAAAGTCAATAGGCATGCAATGTCAAAGCCAATAGGCGGCTAGACTGGATACAGCATGTCAAAGCCAATAGGCAGAATACAGAATGTAATGGCTAATGCAATGTCAAAGCCCATAGGCGGCTAAACTGAATACAGAAAGCAATGGCTAATGCCATGTCAAAGCCAATAGGCACAATACAGAATGTAATGACTAATGCAATGTCAAAGCCCATAGACGGCTAAACTGAATACAGAAAGTAATGGCTAATGCCATGTCAAAGCCAATAGGCGGCTCAACTGAACAAAACATACCATGTGCTACTGGTGAACATTGAGCAACTAATATGCGCAGTGGTGAAACACAAAGTCATTGGTCAAAACAAAACTCCATCAAATAGCAGGACACCTTGGTGAGGCACCTGCACACCAGAGTGGTACATAAACCTGAGAAGACGTTTGGTGGCATTTCAAGCAACCCCACAAAATATGCTGCTCTCTGCTGATGACGGGCGAAACCCAGAAACACGTGTCCAGAGATACACAGCACTTGCTGCACCTACTAAGGTGAAAGACTTTGATTACTTTTGTTAATGTGAAATGAATCTGACTGCATTTATCAAGATGCATTGGGGCCAACTTTTTGCTGGAGTGTGAGGCAGTGTGCTCCCTTTTTTTTTTGCACTGTGTCGAATGACGGCTCCCTTGAGCTAACGGGCTGACGAGCCTTGGTGAGGCACCTGCACACCAGAGTGGTACATAAACCTGAGAAGACGTTTGGTGGCATTTCAAGCAACCCCACAAAATATGCTGCTCTCTGCTGATGACGGGCGAAACCCAGAAACACGTGTCCAGAGATACACAGCACTTGCTGCACCTACTAAGGTGAAAGACTTTGATTACTTTTGTTAATGTGAAATGAATCTGACTGCATTTATCAAGATGCATTGGGGCCAACTTTTTGCTGGAGTGTGAGGCAGTGTGCTCCCTTTTTTTTTGCACTGTGTCGAATGACGGCTCCCTTGAGCTAACGGGCTGACGAGCCTTGGTGAGGCACCTGCACACCAGAGTGGTACATAAACCTGAGAAGACGTTTGGTGGCATTTCAAGCAACCCCACAAAATATGCTGCTCTCTGCTGATGACGGGCGAAACCCAGAAACACGTGTCCAGAGATACACAGCACTTGCTGCACCTACTAAGGTGAAAGACTTTGATTACTTTTGTTAATGTGAAATGAATCTGACTGCATTTATCAAGATGCATTGGGGCCAACTTTTTGCTGGAGTGTGAGGCAGTGTGCTCCCTTTTTTTTTGCACTGTGTCGAATGACGGCTCCCTTGAGCTAACGGGCTGACGAGCCTTGGTGAGGCACCTGCACACCAGAGTGGTACATAAACCTGAGAAGACGTTTGGTGGCATTTCAAGCAACCCCACAAAATATGCTGCTCTCTGCTGATGACGGGCGAAACCCAGAAACACGTGTCCAGAGATACACAGCACTTGCTGCACCTACTAAGGTGAAAGACTTTGATTACTTTTGTTAATGTGAAATGAATCTGACTGCATTTATCAAGATGCATTGGGGCCAACTTTTTGCTGGAGTGTGAGGCAGTGTGCTCCCTTTTTTTTTGCACTGTGTCGAATGACGGCTCCCTTGAGCTAACGGGCTGACGAGCCTTGGTGAGGCACCTGCACACCAGAGTGGTACATAAACCTGAGAAGACGTTTGGTGGCATTTCAAGCAACCCCACAAAATATGCTGCTCTCTGCTGATGACGGGCGAAACCCAGAAACACGTGTCCAGAGATACACAGCACTTGCTGCACCTACTAAGGTGAAAGACTTTGATTACTTTTGTTAATGTGAAATGAATCTGACTGCATTTATCAAGATGCATTGGGGCCAACTTTTTGCTGGAGTGTGAGGCAGTGTGCTCCCTTTTTTTTTTTGCACTGTGTCGAATGACGGCTCCCTTGAGCTAACGGGCTGACGAGCCTTGGTGAGGCACCTGCACACCAGAGTGGTACATAAACCTGAGAAGACGTTTGGTGGCATTTCAAGCAACCCCACAAAATATGGTGCTCTCTGCTGATGACGGGCGAAACCCAGAAACACGTGTCCAGAGATACACAGCACTTGCTGCACCTACTAAGGTGAAAGACTTTGATTACTTTTGTTAATGTGAAATGAATCTGACTGCATTTATTAAGATGCATTGGGGCCAACTTTTTGCTGGAGTGTGAGGCAGTGTGCTCCCTTTTTTTTTTGCACTGTGTCGAATGACGGCTCCCTTGAGCTAACGGGCTGACGAGCCTTGGTGAGGCACCTGCACACCAGAGTGGTACATAAACCTGAGAAGACGTTTGGTGGCATTTCAAGCAACCCCACAAAATATGCTGCTCTCTGCTGATGACGGGCGAAACCCAGAAACACGTGTCCAGAGATACACAGCACTTGCTGCACCTACTAAGGTGAAAGACTTTGATTACTTTTGTTAATGTGAAATGAATCTGACTGCATTTATCAAGATGCATTGGGGCCAACTTTTTGCTGGAGTGTGAGGCAGTGTGCTCCCTTTTTTTTTGCACTGTGTCGAATGACGGCTCCCTTGAGCTAACGGGCTGACGAGCCTTGGTGAGGCACCTGCACACCAGAGTGGTACATAAACCTGAGAAGACGTTTGGTGGCATTTCAAGCAACCCCACAAAATATGCTGCTCTCTGCTGATGACGGGCGAAACCCAGAAACACGTGTCCAGAGATACACAGCACTTGCTGCACCTACTAAGGTGAAAGACTTTGATTACTTTTGTTAATGTGAAATGAATCTGACTGCATTTATCAAGATGCATTGGGGCCAACTTTTTGCTGGAGTGTGAGGCAGTGTGCTCCCTTTTTTTTTGCACTGTGTCGAATGACGGCTCCCTTGAGCTAACGGGCTGACGAGCCTTGGTGAGGCACCTGCACACCAGAGTGGTACATAAACCTGAGAAGACGTTTGGTGGCATTTCAAGCAACCCCACAAAATATGCTGCTCTCTGCTGATGACGGGCGAAACCTAGAAACACGTGTCCAGAGATACACAGCACTTGCTGCACCTACTAAGGTGAAAGACTTTGATTACTTTTGTTAATGTGGAATGAATCTGACTGCATTTATCAAGATGCATTGGGGCCAACTTTTTGCTGGAGTGTGAGGCAGTGTGCTCCCTTTTTTTTTTTGCACTGTGTCGAATGACGGCTCCCTTGAGCTAACGGGCTGACGAGCCTTGGTGAGGCACCTGCACACCAGAGTGGTACATAAACCTGAGAAGACGTTTGGTGGCATTTCAAGCAACCCCACAAAATATGCTGCTCTCTGCTGATGACGGGCGAAACCCAGAAACACGTGTCCAGAGATACACAGCACTTGCTGCACCTACTAAGGTGAAAGACTTTGATTACTTTTGTTAATGTGAAATGAATCTGACTGCATTTATCAAGATGCATTGGGGCCAACTTTTTGCTGGAGTGTGAGGCAGTGTGCTCCCTTTTTTTTTTGCACTGTGTCGAATGACGGCTCCCTTGAGCTAACGGGCTGACGAGCCTTGGTGAGGCACCTGCACACCAGAGTGGTACATAAACCTGAGAAGACGTTTGGTGGCATTTCAAGCAACCCCACAAAATATGCTGCTCTCTGCTGATGACGGGCGAAACCCAGAAACACGTGTCCAGAGATACACAGCACTTGCTGCACCTACTAAGGTGAAAGACTTTGATTACTTTTGTTAATGTGAAATGAATCTGACTGCATTTATCAAGATGCATTGGGGCCAACTTTTTGCTGGAGTGTGAGGCAGTGTGCTCCCTTTTTTTTTGCACTGTGTCGAATGACGGCTCCCTTGAGCTAACGGGCTGACGAGCCTTGGTGAGGCACCTGCACACCAGAGTGGTACATAAACCTGAGAAGACGTTTGGTGGCATTTCAAGCAACCCCACAAAATATGCTGCTCTCTGCTGATGACGGGCGAAACCCAGAAACACGTGTCCAGAGATACACAGCACTTGCTGCACCTACTAAGGTGAAAGACTTTGATTACTTTTGTTAATGTGAAATGAATCTGACTGCATTTATCAAGATGCATTGGGGCCAACTTTTTGCTGGAGTGTGAGGCAGTGTGCTCCCTTTTTTTTTTGCACTGTGTCGAATGACGGCTCCCTTGAGCTAACGGGCTGACGAGCCTTGGTGAGGCACCTGCACACCAGAGTGGTACATAAACCTGAGAAGACGTTTGGTGGCATTTCAAGCAACCCCACAAAATATGCTGCTCTCTGCTGATGACGGGCGAAACCCAGAAACACGTGTCCAGAGATACACAGCACTTGCTGCACCTACTAAGGTGAAAGACTTTGATTACTTTTGTTAATGTGAAATGAATCTGACTGCATTTATCAAGATGCATTGGGGCCAACTTTTTGCTGGAGTGTGAGGCAGTGTGCTCCCTTTTTTTTTGCACTGTGTCGAATGACGGCTCCCTTGAGCTAACGGGCTGACGAGCCTTGGTGAGGCACCTGCACACCAGAGTGGTACATAAACCTGAGAAGACGTTTGGTGGCATTTCAAGCAACCCCACAAAATATGCTGCTCTCTGCTGATGACGGGCGAAACCCAGAAACACGTGTCCAGAGATACACAGCACTTGCTGCACCTACTAAGGTGAAAGACTTTGATTACTTTTGTTAATGAGAAATGAATCTGACTGCATTTATCAAGATGCATTGGGGCCAACTTTTTGCTGGAGTGTGAGGCAGTGTGCTCCCTTTTTTTTTTTTTTTTTGCACTGTGTCGAATGACGGCTCCCTTGAGCTAACGGGCTGACGAGCCTTGGTGAGGCACCTGCACACCAGAGTGGTACATAAACCTGAGAAGACGTTTGGTGGCATTTCAAGCAACCCCACAAAATATGCTGCTCTCTGCTGATGACGGGCGAAACCCAGAAACACGTGTCCAGAGATACACAGCACTTGCTGCACCTACTAAGGTGAAAGACTTTGATTACTTTTGTTAATGTGAAATGAATCTGACTGCATTTATCAAGATGCATTGGGGCCAACTTTTTGCTGGAGTGTGAGGCAGTGTGCTCCCTTTCTTTTTTTTTTTGCATAAGGTGAAACCTAGGGTCTGTCCTACCCCTTTCCTGACAGAGTATCTAAGTGCATTGAGGTCTTCAGAAAAGAGAGGTTTTCTTCCTGCCAGACTAGCTTTTTTTATACTAAATGCAAACGCTCTGCTGGACAGGTAGACCCATTCTTTGTGTGAAATGGTCAAACTTGTGGCTGTCCCGGATAGCCTCATAGGGAATATTGCCCAAACCATTCATGATGGGCAGGACACAGCGAAGTAAGTTTTGCATGCTGGCCTTCATACCACCAGTGGGCTGGTCGTCCATCGGCACCAGAGTAGTGCATAGGCTTCCTCCCTGGATTCATGGAACCGGATTTTCGAGGTATGTCCTAGGCCCACCCATCTGCGTCCTAGCCATACATGATAATCATAGGCTACTCATCAAGTTTGTCATACATGCAGCAAGATTCTTCCCAGCCAGTACAGCAACCAATCCAAACTTTTCACCATTCCAAAGTCTGCAGTGGCACTGACAACTATACACATCAGCAGGGACAGCAGTGATCTACCTCCGCTGCAGCATTAAACAAGCTGTTCTGATTTTCCCTTCCAGAGAAATTACCATTGTGTAGGGCTTCTCAATACAATTTTTCCTACCTAGCTGGAAATGGATCTTGTTGGATCGATGAATATTAAAAATCCTTGAAAGGTGCTACATCCTAGCTTATATTTTGGTATCAGGTCAAGTCATACCAGGGCAGGTCTCAAAAGACAATGCCTCAGTTTTAGTATTCTGAGGTTGGGGATACAGGTATTCCTGCCAACTGTCTGCCCAGTTAGAGGCCACCTCAGGATGACAATCACCCTCTTGACAACTTTGTGATTTCCTGTCTGCGCACTAATGTCCCACCTGATGCCTACTTAGAGGATTCACTTTATTGATGCTGACCTGTACATGGAGGCATTCATGGCCTTTTCACTGCTGCAACGAGTCCGTAACATTCAGAATATAATCTTTATGTGGTGGGATCCATACTGGGCCTTAGTTATTATGGTTTTGAGGATTCTTGGACTTCTAGCCTTCTGCATTCTCCTTGTAACTCCTTGTTCCATGCGCCAGATGGCACATGGGGGCCCTGCAGTTGAACTTTCAGTTTCTGTGGGCTCAGCTTCGGGACAGCCTGCCTGGCACTTTCCACATCTCAAAGGAGAAAGCCCAGGACCTAAAGCAGCAGGAAGTGAACACCAGCCTGTCTTGTGGCAGGCAGTTCTCTCTCTCCTACCCAGAGCTAACAGTAGTGAAAGATGTGACTGGACTTCCTATAGAAGTGTAAGTTACTAAAAAAGTGCAGTTTGTGAATACCGAAAAGTAGTAAACTTAATCAAAAGTGGAAACTTATCTTTGTGAATCGGGCACCACATATGTGCATGTGACAAATTATGTGAAAAATCATATAGACTTTTATGACCAATTGTAATATTTGTAACTGAACCTAGTATTAATACCTTGAGTTGCTTGATGCAGGCTAAATATAGGTTATTGTTCATTTATTTACATATTTATTTTTCTCCTTTTATGATTTGACAGGAAACCCAATATATTTATAGTTAGATAAACTACTGGCAATATCTCAATATTTAGTAATCTTTGCTAAATGAATACAGTGTCAATAAAAAAAAAGTCAAAAATAGGAATTGGGATGGCTCGCTTCTTAGGCTTTTGGAATGGCCTGTGCCACAAATACTTGTGTCTGAGCTCGAGGTCCAGTCAGGCATACATTAGCAGACGCTTTATAGAAATCCCAAATTTTTTGTGTCAGTTCTGACTACCCAGAGAACCCGGATGACAACGTAACATATAATCACACTAAGGTTTGAGGCTACCTTCATTTTGTCAAAGAAGAGGTGAGAGCAATATATTTTCATACACTGCCCTCAGTCACCAACCACAGCAAGCCCCCTGTAAATACTATTCCTTAATACCATAAACCCATTTTAAACCTGATGGCGTTCCCCTCGCATGTACTTACTGTCTGGGGGGATAATATCTTTTTACCTGCTAGCCTAGCAGAAGCCCTCATTTTTGCCCTGCAGTCGGTCTTTATTGTTATTTTCTGACAGTGTATATAAAGCAGCATGCATATTTGCATTACAGTTGATATATGCAAAGGATATTGTTTTACAACACAGCACGTTGATACTTTAACCACATTCCAAATCATTTATCACTGCATAATACTATTCGAAGGGACATGGCGTATGCAGACCCTAGGGTAGAACTGAATTAACCAATTGTAAATGCAACCTTATAACTCTGGGCAACCTTGGCGGGCCAGTGACCCCATTAAGGGAGGAGGTATGTTGTGTATCTGGTCCACATTGTGACAGGGGTGTAGGGTTTTGCAGGAGAAGTATTGGTGCAATATAAACTTGGGATGGGTACCCTACCTAAAGCATGTGCGAGGGTCCCCAGAACAACCCTGTCCGTATGTCACTCATGGCTGGCATTTATCCAATTTGGTCTCAACCATTGACAGGTACCACTTCCAGTTCACTAGTGAGGAAGACCCCGTAGTAGCTGGCTTTGTTTGTGTAGTGGATAGATTTTGCCAAGCATTCAAGCTTTTAGGTCTGTAGACCAGAGGCCCAAGGGGTGATTTCCAGGGCATGACTATGCATTGCTTTGCAAGTATAAGGCCTATGTCAATAAATCTGTTCATGGTTTTAGCTTTCTTCCTATGCTTGGTCTGTCCCAATAAGCAATGTGTGTAGCCTTCTTGGGTGTCTGTCTACTCACTATACAAGATATGTTCCAACACCCCCTGCCAGTATTTGCTAATAGTTAGGTAGCGCCAAACCATATGGTAAAAGTCTGCCTGGTCCCCCAAGCATTGCAGGCATGTGGGATTTGTCCCTGGGAAAATGTGGACTATGCATTTAGGGGTCAGATAAGTGTGGTGTAAAGAATGAAATATTTCAGTCAAGAATTAATAGAAATGTGTTTAACTTAGGTCCTGCTCTGTAGCCATTGAGCATCTGAGTAGTTCTGCCAAGAATAGCCCCCCACCATTCCTTTAACCCTGTGTAGGAAGCTAGCTTTCTATATAGTGTACTAAAATGAATTACAATGTGCAGAGAGTCCAATGGATTCCCAAAGGTTTGCAGAGGCAGAAATAGATAGGTCTAGTGCCCTTTTTGTGGTACTGTGGGTGAGCAGCTAGGCTTATCAAGGAATCGTGTTAAGCATTTGTTATTCTCACAGAGGCAATAAGTTAGACACATACCCAAAAAGTAAGAATAAATCCGAGACCAATTTAGAAAACAGAGGCCCTCATTACAACATTGGTGGTAAAAGCCGCTTACCGCCGTGCAGAAGACCGCCAACACACCGCTGCGGCCGCGGAATTCCGCCACGGTCATTATGACCCAAAGCCCGAAATCCGCCAAAATCTAGACACCCACACAAGTCAGCCACACCAAAGGTCAGTGAAACTGGCGATAAGAAATCCTCCACCGTCACACCAACAGGAATACGCCCACACTATCACGACCCACGAATCCACGCGGCGGTCTTTCAACCACGGTATTCCATTGGTGGTACACACCGCCGCACTCAAAATACACACACATTTACAAAACACTACCACATTGGACAATTCCAAATACACACACCTGATACACATACACACACCACTCCCACACACCCAATACAATATAAAACACACACCCATATCACCCACAAACCCTTACGACCACAATTGTGACTGAAAGCCAGAGAGAGACACCACCATCTACAAACGAGCATCCATAGGCACTCAACACCATCACCCACATAACATCCACGCACCTCACACAACACACCTCTAAAATCACCCCACACATCACAACACACACATCTGTAGGAAAGTACCATTTTGCCTGGCATGTTACCCCCATATTTCACTGAATATATGTTGTTTTAGTTGTATGTGTCACTGGGACCCTGCCAGCCAGGGCCCCAGTGCTCATAAGTGTGCCCTGTATGTGTTACCTGTGTGATGACTAACTGTCACACTGAGGCTCTGCTAACCAGAACCTCAGTGGTTATGCTCTCTCATTTCTTTCCAAATTGTCACTAACAGGCTAGTGACCAATTTCACCAATTTACATTGGCATACTGGAACACCCTTATAATTCCCTAGTATATGGTACTGAGGTACCCAGGGTATTGGGGTTCCAGGAGATCCTAATGGGCTGCAGCATTTCTTTTGCCACCCATAGGTGACAATTCTTACACAGGCCTGCCACTGCAGCCTGAGTGAAATAACGTCCACGTTATTTCACAGCCATTTACCACTGCACTTAAGTAACTTATAAGTCACCTATATATCTAACCTTTACCTGGTAAAGGTTGGGTGCTAAGTTACTTAGTATGTGGGCACCCTGGCACTAGCCAAGGTGCCCCCACATTGTTCAGGGCAAATTCCCTGGACTTTGTAAGTGCAGGGACACAATTACACACGTGCACTATGCATATGTCACGACATATGTATAGCGTCACAATGGTAACTCCGAACATGGCCATGTAACATGTCTAAGATCATGGAATTGTCACCCCAATGCCATTCTGGCATTGGGGTGACAATTCCATGATCCCCCGAGTCTCTAGCACAGACCCGGGTACTGCCAAACTACCTTTCCCGGGGTTTCACTGCAGCTGCTGCTGCTGCCAACCCCTCAGACAGGTTTCTGCCCTCCTGGGGTCCAGCCAGGCTTGGCCCAGGAAGGCATAACAAAGGACTTCCTCAGAGAGAGGGTGTTACACCCTCTACCTTTGGAAAAAGTTGTCAGGGCTGGGGAGGAGTAGCCTCCACCAGCCTCTGGAAATGCTTTGATGGGCACAGATGGTGCCCATCTCTGCATAAGCCAGTCTACACTGGTTCAGGGATCCCCCAGCCCTGCTCTGGCGCGAAACTGGACAAAGGAAAGGGGAGTGACCACTCCCCTGACCTACACCTCCCCTGGGAGGTGCCCAGAGCTCCTCCAGTGTGCTCCAGACCTCTGCCATCTTGGAAACAGAGGTGCTGCTGGCACACTGGACTGCTCTGAGTGGCCAGGGCCAGCAGGTGACGTCAGAGACTCCTTCTGATAGGCTCTTACCTGTGTTGTCAGCCTATCCTCCTTCCTAAGTAGCCAAACCTCCTTTTCTGGCTATTTAGGGTCTCTGCTTTGGGGAATTCTTTAGATAACGAATGCAAGAGCTCATCAGAGTTCCTCTGCATCTCTCTCTTCACCTTCTGCCAAGGAATCGACCGCTGACTGCTCTGGACGCCTGCAAAACCGCAACAAAGTAGCAAAGACGACTACTGCAACCTTGTATCGCTGATCCAGCCGCCTTCTCGACTGCTTTCCTGGTGGTGCATGCTGTGGGGGTAGTCTGCCTCCTCTCTGCACTAGAAGCTCCGAAGAAATCTCCCGTGGGTCGACGGAATCTTCCCCCTGCAACTGCAGGCACCAAAAGACTGCATCACCGGTCCTCTGGGTCCCCTCTCAGCAGGACGAGCATGGTCCCTGGAACTCAGCAACTCTGTCCAAGTGACTCCCACAGTCCAGTGACTCTTCAGTCCAAGTTTGGTGGAGGTAAGTCCTTGCCTCCCCACGCTAGACTGCATTGCTGGGTACCGCGTGATTTGCAGCTGCTCCGGCTCCTGTGCACTCTTCCAGGATTTCCTTTGTGCACAGCCAAGCCTGGGTCCCCAACACTAACCTGCAGTGCACGACCTCCTGAGTTGTCCTCCGGCGTCGTGGGACCTTCTTTTGTGACTTCGGGTGAGCTCCAGTTCACTCTTCTTCGTAGTGCCTGTTCCGGCACTTCTGCGGGTGCTGCTTGCTTCTGAGTGGGCTCTTTGTCTTGCTGGACACCCCCTCTGTCTTCTTACGCAATTGGCGATATCCTGGTCCCTCCGGGGCCACAGCAGCATCTAAAACCTGAACCCCGACCTTTGCAGCTAGTAAGGCTTGTTTGTGGACTTTCTGCACAGAAACACCTCTGCAAGCTTCTACACGACATGGGACATCTATCCTCTAAAGGGGAAGTTCCTAGTCCTCTTCGTTCTTGCAGAATCCACAGCTTCTACCATCCGGTGGCAGCTTCTTTGCACCCACAGCTGGCATTTCCTGGGCATGTGCCCACTCCCGACTTGATCATGACTCTTGGACTTGGTCCCCTTGTTCCACAGGTACTCTTGTCGGAAATCCATTGTTGTTGCATTGCTGGTGTTGGTCTTCCTTGCAGAATTCCCCTATCACGACTTCTGTGCTCTTTGGGGAACTTAGGTGCACTTTGCACCCACTTTTCAGGGTCTTGTGGTGGGCTATTTTTCTAACCCTCACTGTTTTCTTACAGTCCCAGCGACCCTCTACAAGCTCACATAGGTTTGGGGTCCATTCGTGGTTCGCATTCCACTTCTAGAGTATATGGTTTGTGTTGCCCCTATACCTATGTGCTCTCATTGCAATCTATTGTGACTGTA
This sequence comes from Pleurodeles waltl, assembly GCF_031143425.1. Lineage (NCBI taxonomy): Eukaryota > Metazoa > Chordata > Amphibia > Caudata > Salamandridae > Pleurodeles > Pleurodeles waltl. The sequence continues at coordinate 380,378,508 of NC_090445.1, forward strand.
CATTGCTTGCATTGTTTTCTATTGCCATTACTGCATATTTTTGGTATTGTGTACATATATCTTGTGTATATTTGCTATCCTCATACTGAGGATACTCACTGAGATACTTTGGCATATTGGCATAAAAATAAAGTACCTTTATTTTTAGTATATCTGTGTATTGTGTTTTCTTATGATATTGTGCATATGACACCAGTGGTATAGTAGGAGCTTCACACGTCTCCTAGTTCAGCCTAAGCTGCTCTGCTAAGCTACCTTTTCTATCAGCCTAAGCTGCTAGACACCTCTTCTACACGAATAAGGGATAACTGGACCTGGTGCAGAGTGTAAGTACCCCTTGGTACCACTACAAACCAGGCCAGCCTCCTACATTGGTTGTGCAGCGGTGGGATAAGTACTTGCAACTACTTACCACTTTGTCATTTTGTACTTTTCATAAGAGAAAAATATAGAAAACAAGTTCAGTGAATGTACACCTAACCACAAAGTTTTGCTTTTCTTCTCTTACTCTTTTTGCTAAGTGCTGAAAAGTACCTCTAAACTTTCAAAAAGTTCTTAAAAGTTGAAAAAGTTTTTTTTCTGTTCTTTAAAAAGTTCTGAAACTTTTTCTTTCTTTTTTTGTCCCTTAAATCTTTTCTATCATGTCTGGTACAGGTCAAACTCTGGATCTGACCAGCACTACTTATGACCACCTTAGCTGGAAAAGTGCAAGGAGTCTCTGTATTGATAGAGGTTTAGGGGTAGGGAAGAATCCCTCTAGAGAATTGTTAGTTAATATGCTCATTGAACATGATAAGACCATAGCTGGCACATCTGGTGAGAGATTAGCTGATGGTTCACACTCTGATTCTGGTGCAGCCCCAGTGAAAGTGTTAGAAGGGAACCTTCCCAACCTGCCCCTTAGCAGGCCACCTAGCAGGGCTGGTACTGATGTGAGTTGACATCACAGTAGGGAAATTACTCCTTTAGGCCAGGTTGTGAGAGTGCCATCTGTTAGGGACAGGTCTCCCTCTGCTCATTCACACCATTCTTCTGTGTCAAGGCATGCCCAACCCACCCACCCTGAAGACAGAGTGTTAGAAAGGGAACTCAATAGATTGAGAGTGGAAGAATCCAGGCTGAAGCTGAAAAAGCAACAGCTGGATCTAGACAGGGAGGCATTTGACTTAGAAAAAGAAAGACAGAGGTTGGGGTTTGGACCCCATGGTGGCAGCAGCAGTATTACAGATAGTAATCCTGCAAAAGAGCATGATTCTAGAAATCTGCACAAGATAGTTTCCCCTTACAAGGAGGGGGATGACATTAACAAGTGGTTTGCTGGACTTGAGAGGGCCTGTGTTGAGGGGGTCCCTCAAAGGCAGTGGGCTGCTATCCTATGGCTATCTTTCAGTGGAAAGGGTACGGATAGGCTCCTTACTGTTAAGGAAAGTGATGCCAATAATTTTACAGTTCTTAAGAATGCACTCCTAGATGGTTATGGCTTAACCACTGAACAGTACAGGATCAAGTTCAGAGAAACCAAAAAGGAGTCTTCACAAGACTGGGTAGACTTTGTTGACCATTCAGTGAAGGCCTTGGAGGGGTGGTTACATGGCAGTAAAGTTTCTGACTAAGAAAGCCTGTATAACTTAATCCTGAGAGAGCATATTCTTAATAATTGTGTGTCTCATTTGTTGCACCAGTATCTAGTGGACTCAGATCTGACCTCTCCCCAAGAATTGGGAAAGAAGGCAGACAAATGGGTCAGAACAAGAGTGAACAGAAAAGTTAATACAGGGGGTGACAAGGATGGCAAGAAGAAGGATGGTAAGTCTTCAGACAAGGGTAGGGAAAAATCTAAAAATGAGTCTTCATCAGGCCCACAAAAACACTCTGGTGGGCCCAAATCCTCTTCAAATCAAGTAAAGAAACCATGGTGCTATTTATGTAAAATAAAAGGCCATTGGACAACTGATCCCAGTTGTCCAAAGAAAAGCACCAAGCCTCCCACTACCACAACCCCTACTGCTACACCTAGTGCCCCTAGTAATAGCAGTGGTGGTGGGAGCAAACCTACTAATAGCCAATCCAAGGGAGTAGCTGGGCTCACTTTTGGTAATTTAGTTGGGGTTGGTCTTGTTAGGGAGACCACAGAGGCTGTGTTAGTCTCTGAGGGGGCCATTGATTTGGCCACCTTGGTTGCTTGTCCCCTTAATATGGATAAGTACAAGCAGCTACCCCTAATAAATGGTGTTGAGGTTCAGGCCTACAGGGACACAGATACCAGTGTTACCATGGTAATAGAGAAACTGGTCCACCCTGAATAACACCTACTTGGTCACCAGTACCAAGTGACTCATGCTCATAACAACACTCTTAGCCACCCATGGCTGTTGTGAATCTCAACTGGGGGGGGGTGGGGGTTACTGGTCCAAAGAAAGTTGTGGTTGCCTAAGATTTACCTGTAGACTGTCTACTAGGGAATTATTTAGAGACATCAGTTTGGGCAGAAGTGGAGTTGGAGGCTCATGCAGCAATGCTGGGCATTCCTGGGCATATTTTTGCTTTGACAAGGGCTCAGGCCAAAAAGCAAAAAGGACAGGGTGACTTGGACCCTGAAACAATTGACCAAGTGCTCCCTAAATCTAGGGTTAGTAAAGGTAAAACACTACCTACTATCCCTCCCTCTGCAGTGGATTCAACTTCTGAGGAAGAAGAATTTCCACCCTGTGCAGAACCTACACCAGAGGAGCTTGAAGCAGACACTGATGAGCTTTTGGGTGGAGGGGGGCCTGCCAGGGAGGAGCTGAGTGTGGCACAGCAGACCTCTCCCAGACCAGAGGGTCTAAGACAGCAAGCTGTCAAACAGCAAAATGGGGATGTCAGTGACTCTCACAGAGTTTACTGGGAGGACAACCTCTTGTATACTGAGGCAAGGGACCCTAAACCTGGAGCAGCTGGGAGATTGGTCATTCCCTTGCAATACAGAGAGTTCCTCCTAACTCTAGCCCACGACATTCCCTTGGCTGGACATATGGGACAAATGAAAACATGGGACAGGCTTGTTCCCTTGTTCCATTGGCCTAGAATGTCAGAGGACACAAAGGAATTTTGTAAGTCCTGTGTCACCTGTCAAGCTAGTGGCAAAACAGGTGGCACCCCAAAGGCACCCCTTATTCCACTGCCTGTGGTTGGGGTTCCTTTTGAAAGGGTAGGTGTTGACATAGTTGGTCCCTTGACCCTCCTACTGCTTCAGGCAATAGGTTTATTTTGGTGGTAGTGGACCATGCCACCAGATATCCTGAAGCAAATCCTCTAAGGACCACTACAGCTCCTGCAGTGGCAAAGGCCCTCCTGGGAATCTTTTCCAGGGTGGGCTTCCCAAAAGAGGTGGTATCAGACAGGGGTAGCAACTTCATGTCTGCTTACTTAAAGGCCATGTGGAAGGAATGTGGTGTGACATACAAGTTCACCACACCCTATCATCCACAAACAAATGGACTGATTGAGAGGTTTAATAAAACTCTTAAAGGAATCATAATGGGACTCCCTGAAAAACTCCGGAGGAGATGGGATGTCCTGTTACCTTGCCTCCTTTTTGCTTACAGGGAGGTACCCCAAAAAGGAGTAGGCTTCAGCCCCTTTGAACTCCTATTTGGACACCCTGTAAGAGGTCCTCTAACACTTGTGAAGGAGGGTTGGGAACAACCTTTAAAAGCTCCTAAACAAGACATAGTGGACTATGTACTTGGCCTAAGATCTAGAATGGCTGAGTACATGAAAAAGGCCAATAAAAACCTTCAGGCCAGCCAAGAGCTCCAAAAGCAATGGCATGACCAGAAGGCTGTTCTGATTCAGTACCAACCAGGGCAGAAAGTGTGGGTCTTGGAGCCTGTGGCCCCAAGAGCACTCCAAGACAAATGGAGTGGACCCCACATTATTGTTGAGAAAAAGGGAGAAGTCACCTACTTGGTTGACTTGGGCACTGCCAGGAGTCCCCTTAGGGTGCTCCATGTCAATCGCCTGAAACCCTACTATGACAGGGCTGATCTCACCCTGCTCATGGCAACAGATGAAGGACAGGAAGAAGAGAGTGACCCTCTCCCTGATCTCTTCTCTTCCACAGAACAAGATGCTCTAGTGAAAGGTGTAGTTTTGCCAGATTGTCTTACTGCTGAGCAGAAAGACCACTGCATAAATCTCCTGGGTCAGTTTTCTGAACTCTTCTCTACTGTGCCAGGCACCACTTCTTGGTGTGAGCACACTATAGATACTGGAGACAGCTTGCCTGTCAAAAGTAAGATCTATAGGCAGCCTGACCATGTCAGAGACTGCATAAAACAAGAGGTTCAGAAAAGGCTTGAACTGGGAGTGGTTGAGCACTCTGAAAGTCCATGGGCCTCTCCTTTGGTACTTGTACCAAAACCTCATTCCAAAGATGGTAAAAGGGAAATGAGATTTTGTGTTGACTACAGAGGTCTCAACCAGGTAACTAAAACTGATGCTCACCCTATACCCAGGGCAGATGAGCTAATAGATACACTGGCATCTGCCAAGTATCTAAGCACCTTTGATTTGACTGCAGGGTATTGGCAGATCAAGTTATCAGAGGATGCTAAGGCAAAAACTGCATTTTCTACCATTGGAGGGCACTTCCAATTCACAGTAATGCCCTTTGGTTTGAAAAATGCACCTGCCACTTTTCAGAGGTTGGTGAATACAGTCCTGCAAGGGCTGGAGGCTTTTACTGCAGCATATCTAGATGATATAGCTGTCTTTAGCTCCAGCTGGGATGATCACCTGGTCCACCTATGGAAAGTTTTGGAGGCCCTGCAAAAGGCAGGCCTCACTATCAAGGCTTCAAAGTGCCAGATAGGGCAGGGGAAAGTACTTTATCTGGGACACCTGGTAGGTGGAGAACAGATTGCACCACTTCAGGGGAAAATCCAAACTATCATTAATTGGGTTCCCCCTACAACTCAGACTCAAGTGAGAGCCTTCTTAGGCCTCACTGGGTACTACAGGAGGTTCATAAAGAACTATGGCTCCATAGCAGCCCCTCTTAATGACCTCACTTCAAAGAAAATGCCTAAAAAGGTATTGTGGACAGCTAACTGTCAGAAAGCTTTTGAGGAGCTGAAGCAGGCCATGTGCTCTGCACCTGTCCTGAAAAGCCCCTGTTACTCCAAAAAAATCATTGTCCAAACTGATGCATCTGAATTAGGGGTAGGGGCAGTCTTATCACAACTTAATTCTGAGGGCCAGGATCAACCTGTTGCTTTTATCAGCAGGAGGTTGACCCCTAGAGAAAAGCGTTGGTCTGCCATAGAGAGGGAGGCCTTTGCTGTGGTCTGGGCACTGAAGAAGTTGAGGCCATACCTGTTTGGCACTCACTTCATTGTTCAGACAGACCACAAACCTCTACTTTGGCTAAAAAAAATGAAAGATGAAAACCCTAAATTGTTGAGGTGGTCCATATCCCTACAGGGAATGGAGGATACAGTGGAACATAGACCTGGGAGTACCCACTCCAATGCAGATGGACTCTCCAGATATTTCCACTTAGACAATGAAGACTCATCAGGTCATGGCTAGCCTTATTGTCCTTCGTTTGGGGAGGGGGTTGTGTAGGAAAGTACCATCTTGCCTGGCATGTTACCCCCATATTTCACTGTATATATATTGTTTTAGTTGTATGTGTCACTGGGACCCTGCCAGCCAGGGCCCCAGTGCTCATAAGTGTGCCCTGTATGTGTTACCTGTGTGATGACTAACTGTCTCACTGAGGCTCTGCTAACCAGAACCTCAGTGGTTATGCTCCCTCATTTCTTTCCAAATTGTCACTAACAGGCTAGTGACCAATTTCACCAATTTACATTGGCATACTGGAACACCCTTATAATTCCATAGTATATGGTACTGAGGTACCCAGGGTATTGGGGTTCCAGGAGATCCCTATGGGCTGCAGCATTTCTTTTGCCACTCATAGGGAGATCTGACAATTCTTACACAGGCCTGCCACTGCACTGCAGCCTGAGTGAAATAAGGTCCACGTTATTTCACAGCCAGTTACCACTGCACTTAAGTAACTTATAAGTCACCTATATGTCTATCCTTTACCTGGTAAAGGTTGGGTACTCAGTTACTTAGTGTGTGGGCACCCTGGCACTAGCCAAGGTGCCCCCACATTGTTCAGGGCAAATTCCCTGGACTTTGTGAGTGCGGGGACACCATTACATGCGTGCACTATGCATATGTCACGACATATGTATAGCGTCACAATGGTAACTCTGACCATGGCCATGTAACATGTCTAAGATCATGGAATTGTCACCCCAATGCCATTCTGGCATTAGGGAGACAATTCCATGATCCCCCGAGTCTCTAGCACAGACCCGGGTACTGCCAAACTACCTTACCCGGGGTTTCACTGCAGCTGCTGCTGCTGCCAACCCCTCAGACAGGTTTCTGCCCTCCTTGGGTCCAGCCAGGCTTGGCCCAGGAAGGCAGAACAAAGGACTTCCTCAGAGAGAGGGTGTTACACCCTCTCCCTTTGGAAAAAGGTGTCAGGGCTGGGGAGGAGTAGCCTCCCCCAGCCTCTGGAAATGCTTTGATGGGCACAGATGGTGCCCATCTCTGCATAAGCCAGTCTACACCGGTTCAGGGATCCCCCAGCCCTGCTCTGGCACGAAACTGGACAAAGGAAAGGGGAGTGACCACTCCCCTGACCTACACCTCACCTAGGAGGTGCCCAGAGCTCCTCCAGTGTGCTCCAGACCTCTGCCATCTTGGAAACAGAGGTGCTGCTGGCACACTGGACTGCTCTGAGTGGCCAGGGCCAGCAGGTGACGTCAGAGACTCCTTCTGATAGGCTCTTACCTGTGTTGCTAGCCTATCCTCCTTCCTAAGTAGCCAAACCTCCTTTTCTGGCTATTTAGGGTCTCTGCTTTGGGGAATTCTTTAGATAACGAATGCAAGAGCTCATCAGAGTTCCTCTGCATCTCTCTCTTCACCTTCTGCCAAGGAATCGACCGCTGACTGCTCTGGACGCCTGCAAAACCGCAACAAAGTAGCAAAGACGACTACTGCAACCTTGTATCGCTGATCCAGCCGCCTTCTCGACTGCTTTCCTGGTGGTGCATGCTGTGGGGGTAGTCTGCCTCCTCTCTGCACTAGAAGCTCCGGAGAAATCTCCCGTGGGTCGACGGAATCTTCCCCCTGCAACCGCAGGCACCAAAAGACTGCATCACCGGTCCTCTGGGTACCCTCTCAGCACGACGAGCGTGGTCCCTGGAACTCAGCAACTCTGTCCAAGTGACTCCCACAGTCCAGTGACTCTTCAGTCCAAGTTTGGTGGAGGTAAGTGGAATGCGAACCACGAATGGACCCCAAACCTATGTGACCTTGTAGAGGGTCGCTGGGACTGTAAGAAAACAGTGAGGGTTAGAAAAATAGCCCACCCCAAGATCCTGAAAAGTGGGTGCAAAGTGCACCTAAGTTCCCTAAAGAGCACAGAAGTCGTGATAGGGGAATTCTGCAGGAAAGACCAACACCAGCAATGCAACAACGATGCATTTCCAGACGATAGTACCTGTGGAACAAGGGGACCAAGTTCAAAAGTCACAATCAAGTCGAGAGTGGGCAGATGCCCAGGAAATGCCAGCTGTGGGAGCAAAGAAGCTGCCACCGGATGGTAGAAGCTGAGGATTCTGCAAGAACGACAAGGGCTAGAAACTTCCCCTTTGGAGGATGGATGTCCCATGTCGTGAAGAGTCGTGCAGAAGTGTTTTCCCACAGAAAGACCGCATACAAGCCTTGCTAGCTGCAAAGCTTGCTGTTAGGGGTTTTGGATGCTGCTGTGGCCCAGGAGGGACCAGGATGTCGCCAATTGTGTGAGGAGACAGAGGGGGCGTCCATCAAGACAAAGAGCCCACTCAGAAGCAAGCAGCACCCGCAGGAGTGCCGGAACAGGCACTACGAAGTGGAATGAATCAGTGCTCACCCGAAGTTGCACAAGAGAGTCCCACGACGCCGGAGGACAACTCAGGAGGTTGTGCAATGCAGGTTAGAGTGCCCTGGACCCAGGCTTGGCTGTGCACAAAGGAAATCCTCGAAGAGTGCACAGGAGCCAGAGTAGCTGCAAAACACGCGGTTCCCAGCAATGCAGTCTAGCGTGGGGAGGCAAGGACTTACCTCCACCAAACTTGGACTGAAGTGGACTGGACTGTGGGAGTCACTTGGACAGAGTTGCTGAGTTCAAGGGACCTCGCTCGTCGTGCTGAGAGAAGACCCAGAGGGCTGGTGAAGCAGTTCTTTGGTGCCTGCGGTTGCAGGGGGATGATTCCGTCGACCCACGGGAGATTTCTTGGGAGCTTCTAGTGCAGAGAGGAGGCAGACTACCCCCACAGCATGCACCACCAGGAAAACAGTCGAGAAGGTGGCAGTATCAGCGTTACAAGGTCGCAGTAGTCGTCTTTGCAGTTTTGCAGGCTTCCAGCGCGGTCAGCAGTCGATTCCTTGGCAGAAGGTGAAGAGAGAGATGCAGAGGAACTCTGATGAGCTCTTGCATTCGTTATCTAAGGAATTCCCCAAAGCAGAGACCCTAAATAGCCAGAAAAGGAGGTTTGGCTACTTAGGAGAGAGGATAGGCTAGCAACACCTGAAGGAGCCTATCAGAAGGAGTCTCTGACGTCACCTGCTGGCACTGGCCACTCAGAGCAGTCCAGTGTGCCAGCAGCACCTCTGTTTCCAAGATGGCAGAGGTCTGGAGCACACTGGAGGAGCTCTGGGCACCTCCCAGGGGAGGTGCAGGTCAGGGGAGTGGTCACTCCCCTTTCCTTTGTCCAGTTTCGCGCCAGAGCAGGGCTGAGGGATCCCTGAACTGGTGCAGACTGGCTTATGCAGAGATGGGCACCATCTGTGCCCATCAAAGCATTTCCAGAGGCTGGGGGAGGCTACTCCTCCCCAGCCCTGACACCTTTTTCCAAAGGGAGAGGGTGTAACACCCTCTCTCTGAGGAAGTCCTTTGTTCTGCCTTCCTGGGCCATGCCTGGCTGGACCCCAAGAGGGCAGAAACCTGTCTGAGGGGTTGGCAGCAGCAGCAGCTGCAGTGAAACCCCGGGAAAGGTAGTTTGGCAGTACCCGGGTCTGAGCTAGAGACTCGGGGGATCATGGAATTGTCTCCCCAATGCCAGAATGGTATTGGGGTGACAATTCCATGATCCTAGACATGTTACATGGCCATGTTCGGAGTTACCATTGTGATGCTATACATATGTCGTGACATATATATAGTGCACGTGTGTAATGGTGTCCCCGCACTCACAAAGTCCGGGGAATTTGCCCTGAACAATGTGGGAGCACCTTGGCTAGTGTCAGGGTGCCCACACACTAAGTAACTTAGCACCCAACCTTTACCAGGTAAAGGTTAGACATATAGGTGACTTATAAGTTACTTAAGTGCAGTGGTAAATGGCTGTGAAATAACATGGACGTTATTTCACTCAGGCTGCATTGGCAGGCCTGTGTAAGAATTGTCAGATCTCCCTATGGGTGGCATAAGAAATGCTGCAGCCCATAGGGATCTCCTGGAACCCCAATACCCTGGGTACCTCAGTACCATATACTAGGGAATTATAAGGGTGTTCCAGTATGCCAATGTGAATTGGAGAAATTGGTCACTAGCCTGTTACTGACAATTTGGAAAGAGAATGAGAGAGCATCACCACTGAGGTTCTGGATAGCAGAGCCTCAGTGAGACAGTTAGTCATAACACAGGTAACACATACAGGGCACACTTATGAGCACTGGGGCCCTGGCTGGCAGGGTCCCAGTGACACATACAACTAAAACAACATATATACAGTGAAATATGGGGGTAACATGCCAGGCAAGATGGTACTTTCCTACAAGCACCCACCAGAAGAAGGAAATCTGGTGTGCCATCCCCAAGGAAGTCCAGACCCTGGGTTCTGGCGGCGGCATATCCAGACTTGGATGGGTGCTTGAGGGATACAGCAGCCACAAGGGGGTGAGTACACTCTCATTCTGCTGATTCAGCGCACCTTTTAGGTGTCTGGGTGGGGGAGGTGGGCTGTGGGTTCCCCTAGGCCAGGGCGATTTTGCTAGTTAAGTTCCCTTCTTCAGGCAGGCCCTGTGGCACCCCATCCCACCTGTGTACACTGCCAGCTACACCTAGTCAGGCTCCTGTGACATCCATGTGTGCAGAAATTGGCCATAGCCTTGTAAGCCATGTCCCAGGGATTGAATAGTGGAGCCCAAGTGCGCTGCGTAGTGCAGGGGGCTTCTGTGTCTGTCATGTCCGCCAACAGTAGCGGTATTGCATTCACTCAACATCTCTTTCTTCTGTCTCCCCCCTCCCCTTTTTGTGGTCTCCCTGTACTTGTGTGCATTAGCATCATCAGGTGGAAGAGCAGTGGCACCGAAGCAGGAGGCCCACATGGCCCTGGTGGGTGACTGCAGACTCCGAATTCACCAGTGGAACGGAGGGCGAGGGGAGCTCAACGGCGGGGACAGGAGCTGACACCAGCAAGACAGACTCCTCCTCTGATGGGAGCTCCCTTGCGGTGGCGTCCCCATCTGTGCCCCCGCATCTACAGGTACAGCCACCACCCCCCCTACCAGCACTGCCCTCCCAGCAGCCCCTCAGCCTTTGCCCCGTGCCCGCTCACCCAGGAGGGTGGGCATTACCTTCACCCCAGGCACCTCAGGCCCAGCCCCTGTCACCACTGCTGCCCTCAGTGAGGAGGCCATTGACCTCCTCAGGTCCCTCACTGTTGGGCAATCTACCATTTTGAATGCCATCCAGGGTGTAGAGAGGCAGTTGCAACAAAACAATGCATTCCTGGAGGGCATTCACTCTGGTCAGGCAGCCCTTCAGCGAGCTTTTCAGACTCTGGCCTCAGCACTGATGGCAGCCATTGTCCCTGTCTCTAGCCTCCCCCTCCAAGTTCCTCCACCCAGACCCACACCCCTGTACCTCAGCCTATCCCAAGCACACCATCAGACCTGCATGCACACACCGCAACACACAAGGGAAGCTCTGGCAAACATAAGCACCACACATCCCACAGGCACTCACGCAAGCATCACACACATGCAGACACACCAACATCCACTGCCTCCACTGCGTCCCCCTCCTCCTCGTCTCCCTCCTACCTCCCTGTCTCGTCTCCACTCACACCTGCATGCACTAAATCCTTAGCCACTATGTCCATCACCAGCACACCCACCACCACACCCCGCTCACGTGCACTCACCACCCCCACTACCATTCACACATCCCCTGTGTCCTCTCCCAGTGTGTCTCTGAGGCCACCTCCAAAGGTACACAAACGCAGCCACACACCCACCCAACAGCCATCCACCTCACGACAGCCTCCAGCCCATGCACCTTCACCCAAACTCACCAAACGTACACCGCCTACAACCACTACCTCTTCCTCCACTCCCAAACCCCCTCCATCTACCCATCCCAGTGTTCCTAACAAACTTTTTCTGGCCAGCCTTGACCTCTTTCCCTCACCTCCCCCACCCCGTCAGTCTCCTAGGGCCCGACTCTCCAGGTCCCAACCTAGCACCTCAGCTACAGCATCGGCTGGACCAGTGGTGCTAGTAGTCACCGGATTATGGAGTGCACCAGGCAGCAGGGCAGGCAGTGTGGCAAGGAGCCAGAGCACGGACAGTCCCCACCTGTTATCCATAAAAAGTTGGACAGTTCCCGGCGGGAGAGGGGAAAGAAACCAGCCACCAAAGCCGCTCCCAGGGGTACAGTTGGGAGTGTGGAGACAGCTGCGACACCATCCAAGGTTGGAAAGGGGCACAGTAAAAGCGACAAGTCTGGGAAGATCAGCACGGCGGACAAGACCGCCAGCAGCCACACTGCCCAGGAAGCGACCAGCAGCAGCAGCCCAGCTGCCACAGACAGGACCGCCAGCAGCAGCCACACTGCCCAGGAAGCGACCGCCAGCAGCCACACTGCCCAGGAAGCGACCGCCAGCAGCCACACTGCCCAGGAAGCGACCGCCAGCAGCAGTCCAGCTGCCACAGACAGGACCGCCAGCAGCAGCCCCGCTGCCCAGGAAGTGACCGCCAGCAGCAGCCCGCTGCCCAGGAAGTGACCGACAGCAGCCACACTGCCCAGGAAGCGACCGCCAGCAGCAGCCCCGCTGCCACAGGCAGGACCACCAGCAGCAGCCCCGCTGCCCAGGAAGCGACTGCCAGCAGCCACACTGCCCAGGAAGCGACCGCCAGCAGCCACACTGCCCAGGAAGCGACCGCCAGCAGCAGCCCCACTGCCACAGATAGGACCGCCAGCACCTGAACCGCTGCCCAGGACACCGCCGCCAGCAGCCACACTGCCCAGGAAGCGACCGCCAGCAGCAGCCCCGCTGACACAGACAGGACTGCCAGCAGCTGAACCGCTGCCCAGGACACCGCTGCCAGCAGCCCCTCAGGGCAGGACAAGACTGCCACCAGCCACACTGCTCAGGAAGCGACCGCCAGCAGCGGTCCGCTGCCACAGAGAGGACAGCCAGCAGCAGCCCCGCTGCCCAGGAAGTGACCGCCAGCAGCCCCGCTGCCCAGGAAGCGACCGCCAGCAGCCACACTGCCCAGGAAGCGACCACCAGCAGCAGCCCCGCTGCCACAGACAGGACCGCCAGCAGCTGAACCGCTGCCCAGGACACCGCCGCCAGCAGCCACACTGCCCAGGAAGTGACCTCCAGCAGCAGCTCCGCGGCCACAGACAGGACCGCTAGCAGCTGAACGGCTGCCCAGGACACCGCCGCCAGCAGCCCGCAGGGCAGAACAAGACCGCCACCAGCCACACTGCCCAGGAAGCGACCGCTAGCAGCGGCCCCGCTGCCACAGACAGGACCGCCAGCAGCAGCCCGCTGTCCAGGAAGTGACCGCCAGCAGCCCCGCTGCCCAGGAAGCGACTGCCAGCAGCCACACTGCCCAGGAAGCGACCGCCAGCAGCAGCCCCGCTGCCACAGACAGGACCGCCAGCAGCTGAACCGCTGCCCAGGACACCGCCACCAGCAGCCACACTGCCCAGGAAGCGACCTCCAGCAGCAGCCCCGCTGCCACAGACAGGACCGCTAGCAGCTGAACCGCTGCCCAGGACACCGCCGCCACAAGCACCGCTGCCAAGGACATCGCCACAAGCACTGCTGCCAAGGACACTGCCACAAGCACCGCTGCCAAGGACACCGCCACAAGCACTGCTTCCCAGGACACCGCCGCCAGCAGCCCTGCAGGGCAGAACAAGACCGCCACCATCTGAACCGCTGCCCAGGACACCGCTGCCACAAGAACCGCTGCCAAGGACACGGCCACAAGCACCGCTGCCCAGGACACCGCCACCAGCAGCCCCGCAGGCCAGTCAGCACAAATGATTCTGACGCTACTGAGTCCGCCACGGGCAGGATGAAGCACTCTGGGCACAAGGCCCCCTCCAGAACCAGTGGAGAGATACATCCACTACCTCAGTCCTTGGCAGGATGAAGCACTCTGGGCACAAGGCCCCCTCCAGAACCAGTGGAGATTCACATCCACTACCTCAGTCCTTGGCAGGATGAAGCACTCTGGGCACAAGGCCCCCTCCAGAACCAGTGGAGACTGTCATCCACTTGAGAGACTGTGGCTTTGCACTCCCAAGGATTGTACAGTGGGCAAACCACCCACTGTAGAGACTTGAGAGACTGTGGCTTTGCACTCCCCAGGATTGAACAGTGGGAAACCCACCCACTGTAGAGACTTGAGAGACTGTGGCTTTGCACTCCCAGGATTGAACAGTGGGCAAACCACCCACTGTAGAGACTTGAGAGACTGTGGCTTTGCACTCCCCAGGATTGAACAGTGGGCAACCCACCCACTGTAGAGACTTGAGAGACTATGGCTTTGCACTCCCCAGGATTGAACAGTGGGCAACCCACCCACTGTAGAGACTTGAGAGACTGTGGCTTTGCACTTCCCAGGATTGAACAGTGGGCAAACCACCCACTGTAGAGACTTGAGAAACTGTGGCTTTGCACTCCCCAGGATACATCAATGGGCATGGAGCCCCCTCGTGGATCTGGCGTTGTGCATTCATCCGGCTGAAGTGCCCCCCCTTCCCTTCCCCCTGAGGTGCCTGTTTTATTTCTATCTGATGCCCCTGCAGTGTTCTCTCCGTGTTTGATCGGGTATTGAGTGTTGGACTCGCCCATGCCTTTTGAGCCCAGTGATCCATGGACTATGATGGTGGAATCCCTTGGACTTGTGTTCTTGGTGTATATAATTGTATATAGTTTAAATGTATGTATTTGTAAATATTTCTGATGTGTGTAATTGAATATATCACAATTATTCGACTCATTTCCTTTTGTCCTTGCATTCTTCTAGGGGGGGTTGGGGGGTGTAACTGTTATGTATCAATATGTATTAGCGTGTGTGTTGTAGTGGGTGAGGGTGGGGGTGGGGGTGTTGCATGTGTGTCACTGTTTTTTCACTCCCCCCTCCCCTGTGTCATAGGTGCAGTACTCACCTTTGTCTTCGCCGCCGGCATTTGTGCTCCTGGTAGAGGAGCAGGAAGATAAAGGCTGGGAGTATCTGCAGTTCCGGTTCCATGGCGTCCTGGTTCCTTGTGGGGTGTGCAGAGGTGAGCGTTTTCCCTTTGAAGTCCTGTTTCCACCGTGTTTTTGTTCGCCGTGAATCTGCCCCGGAAAAGGTGGCGGATTGGTGGGTTGTAATAGTGTGGCAGTACATTGTCCTCCGCCTGTCTGTTGGCGTTTACCGCTGCGGTGTTTGTTTGTACCGCCGTGGCGGTCGGAGTGTTAAAGTGGCTGTCTATGTTGGCGGTTTCCGTCACGGTCGTAATTCCATTTTTGTTTCTGCCGGCCTGTTTGCGGATTTACCACCGCTTTAACACTGACCGCCAGGGTTGTAATGACCACCAAAATTTTGTTTTTTATATGCTTTGAACCAAAGAACTTTGTTATAAAGAAAGCATTTTTTAAATAAAAAATAATTTGCTGTTTCAAAAATTGACGCTGTGCAATGTTCAGAGGCTTTAAAGCTAGCCTATTGAAGGAAATCAAGAATGCAGTTTCTCAGGCAAGTGCACAACCTACAACCCCAGTCTTCAGGGTTTCAGGCTAGCAAGGTTCAGATTTGTATCAAGTGTGCACCCACAGCATTACGAGGGCGGCTGGTTGCCAAGGTCGAAGTCTGAGTCGGTGCCCATTGTTAGTCAGTGGAGACTGGGGGGGACTGAAGATGTTCAGTCTCTGGGGGATAAGGCAAACACCAGGGGGACACTAGGCAGCACCAAACGTTTGCCCTCAGTGGCACAGGGGCGGCTGGGTGCAGTGCGCCAACACAGCTTTGGGTGTCCAATGTTAACCAGTGGAGATATGGCATATCGGCTGCAGCACTGCCTACAGGTGAGTAGAGCGAGGTCAGGGGTGGATCTCCTGGGGTTGAAGAAAGGATAAGGGGGGGGCCATAAGGCAGCACCAAACTTACACTCTCTGTGGCACAGGGGCGGCCGGGTGCAGTGTGTCAGCACAGCATTGGACTCCAAATACTAGTCAATGCAGGAGATCACTTTCAGAAATGAGTTACAGGCTCTGGACAGGGGGCCGGGAGAGGTCAACCCACAGCTACCCAGGTAAGGTAAGATTACAGGGGTTGTAGGGACTCTAACAGTTTAGCTCTCCAAGGCCCAGGGGCTCCAGGTGCAGGGGTGTCTTTTGACATCTGAAACTGCTTACTGGGCAGGTCATGGTCAGAGGGTGCCCTTGGATTTAGGCTGCAGGCGTTACTGTGGAGTCCGGCAGGGGTCAGCCCACGATGGACTCTGTGTCAGAAGTACTGGGGAACCTTCACTGGACTGGAGGGCCACCTGGACTTGGGCTGTGAGCCTCTGGTGCAGGTGTTTCAGGCAGCGGTTTCGCTGTTCCTCAGGCAGACTTCTTTTGTTTTTGGAGTTGTTTCTGTTGGGCAGTGTAGGAGGCTGGCCTGGTTTGTAGTGGGTACCTTGGGTACTTACACCTTATACCAGGTCCAGTTATCCCTTATTAGTGAAATGTAGTAGTGTTCTAGCAGCTTAGGCTGGTAGAGGTAGCTATAGCAGAGCAGCTTAGGCTGAACTAGGAGACATGCATAGCTCATACAATACCACTTATAGTTACACAGTACTTATACACAAGTAAAGACAATACTCAGTGTTATCAAAAATAAAGGTAGTTTATTTGGGTGACACAGTACCAAAAATATCTTAGAGGCAATACTCCTTCTAGAGGTAAGTATTACACACAATATATACACTAGACACCAAAATTAGACAAGTAAATAATCATAGAACAATGCAAACAGTAGGAAATCCTATAGAATGCAATGGGAGAAAATAGGTTTAGGGGCAACATAAACGATATACTGAGAAAATGAAATGTGAATCACGAATTCCCCCTTAGACAAGTGTAGTATGTGCAGAATCGCTGGGAGAGTATGAATACAGTAAAGGTAAGTAAATTACCCCACCCGAGCCCAGAAAAGCAGGAGTAAAGTACTGCAAGTTTCCTTAGGACACACTACACCTCCTGATTGGGATTTTGCAGCAGCCAACCAAGTCTGCAAAGAACAACTGTTGGATTCCTGGACCTGAAGACCTGCAAAGGAAGGGGACCAAGTCCAGAAGTCGAAAGAAGTTCCAGGAAGGACAGGAGCCCCTGCCAACCTAGACGAGTGTGCAAAAGAAGAGTCCACGGTTAGTGGAAGACTGCAGAAATGCACCTTAGAAAGATGCCAGCGGGGTCCTGCATGATGCAAAAGATGTCCCACGGCGTGAAGATCGTTGCAGATGAGATTTCTTGTTGGAAGTCGCCAACAAGCCTTGGCTACAACAAAAGTTTGGTTTGCTTCAACATGAAGCTGGATGGACCCAGGAGGGACCTGGGGGCCTCAACTCCATGTGAGGAGGAAGAGGGGGCTCTCAGAGCTTTAGAGAGCCCTCAGGATGCCAGCCAGCACTGTCTCTGGTACTGCAACACCTGGAATCCACCACAGGGGCTGTAAAACTGCAGAGGCCAGAGAGCTCCTCACTATCCCCACCAGCCAGTTTGCTATTTGTAGCACTCCTTGCTGTCTGCATTGCATCCAGAACATTGGTGATTTGCACCAATCCCTGTGCAACGTCCCAGCTACAATTTGTAATCTCCACCTGTATGCCCACAGCATGTCGTGATATTAAGGCAGTTGAGCTAGCGAGCCGATTGACCGATCTGCAGAACCCATCAAACTTTCCCATAAATTGGTGATGGTGCCTACGGTGGCTGACACGCTCCTGCTGAATCTCAGTGCAGAGTTCCCTAATGGCGTTTGTCATCTCCTTTTTGTTTTCTGCTGCTGTTTGCTGTCCCTCATGCAGCTTGCACATGTTTTCATTCAGAGACTCCAACTGCTTGTGCATTGATCACGTTTTCATTGAGTGCATCCAACTGCTTGTGCAGTACTCCCATATTGTCACTGTGAGACACCAACTACCTGTGCATTGACCTCATGTGTTTGCATTGCAGGCGCTGCAATTTCAGCATGGAAGCTTCAAGGCCGCCAAAGATTGATGGGCCCTCTCCTTCATCTGTGCACTGTCTGCCTGCATCGTGACACCTCCTGAGGGGAGTGGACTGACGCTGGGGCAGGGACTGCTGTCTTCCTGTGGATCTAGCCTCTGGGGGTGGTGTGGGTACTTCATCCAGCATTTCATCTGAGTCCAGGTTATACTCTGGGAGAGGTAACACTCTTGCCCTGCGCCTAGTTGGTGCAATAATCAAGGACTCACTGGTGTTTGAGTCGGACTGTGGCTGTGTTTCTCTGTCCCCCACATTTCCACCTTATGCTGCGGCAGGGCCCGGGACATCTACAACAACAATGTGCAGCATGTCATTTTTTTTTATATTTCACAAAATGTTGCACAGTAGTAATAAATGTACACTGACATTGTATCACTATAAGTTGTTTGTGTTGTTCCTCTGTGTGGATGAACACTAAGGTCCAGATGTATCAAACGTTTTTTACATTAGCAAACGGTGCGAATGCCCGTTTGCGAATGTAAAAAGCCCTTTCAGAATGTATCAAAGGCATTCTGAATGCAATTTTAAGGCATCGCTAAAATTGCGATGCCTTAAAATTGCCACCCTGTTAAGAGAGTCGCAAAATGCAATCTCTCACACAGATCAAAAGAAAGAGTGCTGGACAAATCTCAGGAATGGATCAGGCTTATAAGGAAATCATACAGAGTTGGGCTTGGAGCCCGGGATTAACCTTTTGATTAACATATCACTGTGGCTGACATCCAGGTGTGAACTGTAGTCACTCCCATGGCCTGAGTTGTGAGACTACCAGCTTCAGAGTCACTCCTGGTGTGACAGACAGCCTTTCAAGCTGTAGAACAGAAAAGAGAAGGGTGTACATCAAATTAAGCAGCTCCCCAACATAAAACCTCAAACACCCAGACCCTAAATCACATTTAGGCCCTCATTACAACCCGGTGATAAAGCGGCAGTAATACAACCAACAGGCCGGCGGTAAAAAAAATGTAATTATGACAGCGGAAACCGCCCACACAGACAGCCACTTTAACCGCCACAGCAGTAGCAACAAGCACCGCGGTGGGAACCTCCAACAGCCAGGCGGAAGACAATGTACCGCCCACAGTATTACAACAGGCCTATCCACCACCTTTTCCGGGGCGGTACCGACGACATCAAAAGCACAGCAGAAGCAGAACACAGAAGGCAAAGGACTCACCTCTGGAGACTCAAGGAATAACCACAATGCCATGGAGCCCGAGTTGCACATCTTCCCCATGATTGTATACCTCCTCATTCACTACGAGCAGCAACGCCGGCGAAGACGACCATGGTGAGTTCTGCTGCCTACCTCACAAGGGAGGGGGAAGGAAAAAGAGAGTGACACACACATGCAACACCCCCACCCCCACCACCATACACGCAAACAGATGCAGTAACATTACATATACACCCCTTAACCCTCAGGAATAATGCAAGGACAAAAGGAAGTGATTAAAGTGAGTGTAATAAGGAAAAATATGAGAAACTTGTGCTTCAAAATCAAAACAGTATATACATATTTACAGATGGAGGCACACTGCCCAGTCCTCAATGTCCGTGGGCCACAGGGCCACATCACATAGGCCAAGGCCCCACTTGACTCCTGCAACAACACAGAGAGAACACTGCAGGGGCATCAGTTGGAAAATACACAGGCACCTCAAGGGGACGGGGAATGGTGGGGGCACCTCAGTCGGAAGATGGTACAATGCCGCGGGTCCTGGAGGGGGCTACATGCCCTGCGCGATGTCCTGAGGAGTGCAAAACCACAGTCTCTCAAGTGGGTGGTTTGCCCACTGCTTAGTCCTGGGGAGTGCAAAGCCACAGTCTCTCAAGTGGGTGGTTTGCCTACTGCTTGGTCCTGGGGAGTGCAAAGCCACAGTCTCTCAAGTAGGTGGTTTGCCCACTGCTTGGTCCTGGGGAGTGCAAACCCACATTCTCTCAAGGGGGTGGTTTGCCCACTGCTTGGTCCTGGGGAGTGCAAAGCCACAGTCTCTCAAGCGGGTGGTTTGCACACTGTTTGGTCCTGGGGAGTGCAAAGCCACAGTCTCTCAAGTGGGTGGTTTGCCCACTGCTTGGTCCTGGTGAGTGCAAAGCCACAGTCTCTCTAGTGGGTGGTTTGCACACTGGTTCTAGAAGGGGCCTTGTGCCCAGTGTGCTTCATCCTGGCAAGAAGGGGGTGAGTGGATGGCTTTTCCACTGGTTCTGGAGGGAGCATTGTGCCCTGTGATGCAGCACTTGAGGAGTGCAAGGGCACAGTCTCTCACCTGGGTGTCAGACCTAAAGGATTTGCAGGCTCCAGGATGCACTACAGCCCATGGAGGTAGGACTACACACTTCCTGCCAGTGGTGATGGCTGCTCAGTGGTGGCAGCGACGGTGCTGGTATCGGGGCTGGCAGTGGTGGGGGAGTCTTCAGCCCTTCCCCTGCAGCCTTAGTCGGCTGCCCACTGGGGCTGCTGCTGCTGGCAGTGGTGCTGGTGGCGGTGCTGCCAGTGGTGGGAGGAGGCTCCAGCCCTTCCCCTGCAGCCTTGGACGGCTGCCCACTGGGGCTGCTGCTGCTGGCAGTGGTGCTGGTGGCGGGGCTGGTGGTGGTGCTGGTGGCATGGATGTCAATGGTGGGGAGAGGCTCCAGCCCTTCCCCTGCAGCCTTGCATGGCTGAAGCGCCATGGTTGGTGGTGGGGGCTCAGAATCAGTCCCAGCACCAGGCCTCCTTTCCTTCCTGCCTGCAGGTGCAGGACCTTTGCCCTTCCCCTTGGCAGATGGTGGTGCCTCCTTGCCATTCCCCTTGGCAGCTGGTGGTCCCTCCTTGCCCTTCCCCCTGGCAGCTGGTGCAGGCACACTGTCAGTGCTGATGGTTGGTTCCCTGGAGCCTCTCCCACCTGCAGTAGCTGCCGACATGACTGTGGCCGTGGACTGGGGGGCTGAGGTACTAGCCTGGTTTCTGACCACCCTGGCCCGACGTGAAGGATGGGGGCTTGGGTAGGGAAGAGGTCTACGGCTTCTTAGGGACACTGGGACGAGAAGAGGGTGAAGGTTTGGGAGTGGAGGAAGAGGGAGTGGTTGTTGGAGGTGTCTGTCTGCTGTGTTTGGGTGCAGGTGCATAGGCTGGATGCTGTTGTGAGGTGGATGGCTGTTGGGTGTCTGAGTGCTTGCGTTTGTGTACATTGGGTGAGGACACAGAAGACGTGTGCATGGATATGGGGGTGGTGACTGCCAGTGAGGGGTGTGTAGTGATAGGTGTGATGGTGATGGTGGTAGTGGATGAGGATGTAGTGCATGCAGGTGTGAGTGGAGACATTCCTGGGAGGGTGGTGGACGAGGAGGAGGAGGGGGACACAGTGGAGGCAGTGGATGTTGGTATGTCTGCATCTGGATGGAGTTTGTGTGAGTGCCTGTGGGATGATGTGTGGTGCTTGTGTTTGCCTGAGCCACTCCTGTGTGTTGTCTTGGGTGCATGCTGGTCTGAATGTGTGCTTGGCATAGGTTGGGGTTGAGGGGAATGGGACTGGGTAGAGGAAGTTGGAGTGGGGAGGCTAGAGACAGGGATGATGACTGCCATCAGGGAGGATGTCAGAGCCTGGATTTATCTCTGCTGGGCCGCCATGCCAGAGTGAATGCCCTCCAGGAATACATTTGCTTGTTGCAAATAGCCTTCCAGCCCCTGGATGGCATTCACTATGCCTGGGGCGAAGGAGATGCCCACCCTCCTGGGTTAGCGGGCACGGAAAACACCATGAGGGGCTGCTGTGGGGGCGGTGCTGGTATGGGGCTGGCGGCTGTACCTGTAGTTGGGATGGGCACAGAGGTGTCAGCCACCAGCAGGGAGCTTCCATCGGAGAAGGTATCACTGTCAGAACTGTCCCCTCCTGTCTCCGCCGTGGTGCTCCCCTCGCCCTAAGTCCCAGTGGTGCCCTCACCGTCGGTAGATTTGGCCTCATGGGCCCTGTGGGATGCAGCTCCCTCCATTGCCAGTGCCTCTGCTCCTGCGCCAGATGATGCTTATGCACATAAGGACAGGGTGATGAAACAAAAAGGGGGGGAAGAGACAAAGAACACACCTGGTCAATGGCAGCAACAACACCACCGTTGGTGTACACGACACACACACAGGGAACAACCCTATGTACTAGGCAATGCACTACCAGTGACAATGCTAGTCACCAGCCCATGGACAGGAATACCTAACACCAATAGCAGCATACCTGACATTCACAGACCCCTGCCCAGTAGTGGATGCATACTAGCTTGTTAGGAGGTGGTGTTCATCAGTCCCTGCCCAACATGAAACCTACCCTGCAAGTTGTTTGTGTTGTTCCTCTGTGTGGATGAACAGTAAGGTCCAGATGTATCAAACGTTTTTTACATTAGCAAACGGTGCGAATGCCCGTTTGCGAATGTAAAAAGCCCTTTCAGAATGTATCAAAGGCATTCTGAATGCAATTTTAAGGCATCGCTAAAATTGCGATGCCTTAAAATTGCCACCCTGTTAAGAGAGTCGCAAAATGCAATCTCTCACACAGATCAAAAGAAAGAGTGCTGGACAAATCTCAGGAATGGATCAGGCTTATAAGGAAATCATACAGAGTTGGGCTTGGAGCCCGGGATTAACCTTTTGATTAACATATCACTGTGGCTGACATCCAGGTGTGAACTGTAGTCACTCCCATGGCCTGAGTTGTGAGACTACCAGCTTCAGAGTCACTCCTGGTGTGACAGACAGCCTTTCAAGCTGTAGAACAGAAAAGAGAAGGGTGTACATCAAATTAAGCAGCTCCCCAACATAAAACCTCAAACACCCAGACCCTAAATCACATTTAGGCCCTCATTACAACCCGGTGATAAAGCGGCAGTAATACAACCAACAGGCCGGCGGTAAAAAAAATGTAATTATGACAGCGGAAACCGCCCACACAGACAGCCACTTTAACCGCCACAGCAGTAGCAACAAGCACCGCGGTGGGAACCTCCAACAGCCAGGCGGAAGACAATGTACCGCCCACAGTATTACAACAGGCCTATCCACCACCTTTTCCGGGGCGGTACCGACGACATCAAAAGCACAGCAGAAGCAGAACACAGAAGGCAAAGGACTCACCTCTGGAGACTCAAGGAATAACCACAATGCCATGGAGCCCGAGTTGCACATCTTCCCCATGATTGTATACCTCCTCATTCACTACGAGCAGCAACGCCGGCGAAGACGACCATGGTGAGTTCTGCTGCCTAGCTCACAAGGGAGGGGGAAGGAAAAAGAGAGTGACACACACATGCAACACCCCCACCCCCACCACCATACACGCAAACAGATGCAGTAACATTACATATACACCCCTTAACCCTCAGGAACAAATGCAAGGACAAAAGGAAGTGATTAAAGTGAGTGTAATAAGGAAAAATATGA
Source organism: Pleurodeles waltl (assembly GCF_031143425.1). Classification (NCBI taxonomy): domain Eukaryota; kingdom Metazoa; phylum Chordata; class Amphibia; order Caudata; family Salamandridae; genus Pleurodeles; species Pleurodeles waltl. Next base: position 380,401,524 of record NC_090445.1, read on the forward strand.
GAAACTTGTGCTTCAAAATCAAAACAGTATATACATATTTACAGATGGAGGCACACTGCCCAGTCCTCAATGTCCGTGGGCCACAGGGCCACATCACATAGGCCAAGGCCCCACTTGACTCCTGCAACAACACAGAGAGAACACTGCAGGGGCATCAGTTGGAAAATACACAGGCACCTCAAGGGGACGGGGAATGGTGGGGGCACCTCAGTCGGAAGATGGTACAATGCCGCGGGTCCTGGAGGGGGCTACATGCCCTGCGCGATGTCCTGAGGAGTGCAAAACCACAGTCTCTCAAGTGGGTGGTTTGCCCACTGCTTAGTCCTGGGGAGTGCAAAGCCACAGTCTCTCAAGTGGGTGGTTTGCCTACTGCTTGGTCCTGGGGAGTGCAAAGCCACAGTCTCTCAAGTAGGTGGTTTGCCCACTGCTTGGTCCTGGGGAGTGCAAACCCACATTCTCTCAAGGGGGTGGTTTGCCCACTGCTTGGTCCTGGGGAGTGCAAAGCCACAGTCTCTCAAGCGGGTGGTTTGCACACTGTTTGGTCCTGGGGAGTGCAAAGCCACAGTCTCTCAAGTGGGTGGTTTGCCCACTGCTTGGTCCTGGTGAGTGCAAAGCCACAGTCTCTCTAGTGGGTGGTTTGCACACTGGTTCTAGAAGGGGCCTTGTGCCCAGTGTGCTTCATCCTGGCAAGAAGGGGGTGAGTGGATGGCTTTTCCACTGGTTCTGGAGGGAGCATTGTGCCCTGTGATGCAGCACTTGAGGAGTGCAAGGGCACAGTCTCTCACCTGGGTGTCAGACCTAAAGGATTTGCAGGCTCCAGGATGCACTACAGCCCATGGAGGTAGGACTACACACTTCCTGCCAGTGGTGATGGCTGCTCAGTGGTGGCAGCGACGGTGCTGGTATCGGGGCTGGCAGTGGTGGGGGGAGTCTTCAGCCCTTCCCCTGCAGCCTTAGTCGGCTGCCCACTGGGGCTGCTGCTGCTGGCAGTGGTGCTGGTGGCGGTGCTGCCAGTGGTGGGAGGAGGCTCCAGCCCTTCCCCTGCAGCCTTGGACGGCTGCCCACTGGGGCTGCTGCTGCTGGCAGTGGTGCTGGTGGCGGGGCTGGTGGTGGTGCTGGTGGCATGGATGTCAATGGTGGGGAGAGGCTCCAGCCCTTCCCCTGCAGCCTTGCATGGCTGAAGCGCCATGGTTGGTGGTGGGGGCTCAGAACCAGTCCCAGCACCAGGCCTCCTTTCCTTCCTGCCTGCAGGTGCAGGACCTTTGCCCTTCCCCTTGGCAGATGGTGGTGCCTCCTTGCCATTCCCCTTGGCAGCTGGTGGTCCCTCCTTGCCCTTCCCCCTGGCAGCTGGTGCAGGCACACTGTCAGTGCTGATGGTTGGTTCCCTGGAGCCTCTCCCACCTGCAGTAGCTGCCGACATGACTGTGGCCGTGGACTGGGGGGCTGAGGTACTAGCCTGGTTTCTGACCACCCTGGCCCGACGTGAAGGATGGGGGCTTGGGTAGGGAAGAGGTCTACGGCTTCTTAGGGACACTGGGACGAGAAGAGGGTGAAGGTTTGGGAGTGGAGGAAGAGGGAGTGGTTGTTGGAGGTGTCTGTCTGCTGTGTTTGGGTGCAGGTGCATAGGCTGGATGCTGTTGTGAGGTGGATGGCTGTTGGGTGTCTGAGTGCTTGCGTTTGTGTACATTGGGTGAGGACACAGAAGACGTGTGCATGGATATGGGGGTGGTGACTGCCAGTGAGGGGTGTGTAGTGATAGGTGTGATGGTGATGGTGGTAGTGGATGAGGATGTAGTGCATGCAGGTGTGAGTGGAGACATTCCTGGGAGGGTGGTGGACGAGGAGGAGGAGGGGGACACAGTGGAGGCAGTGGATGTTGGTATGTCTGCATCTGGATGGAGTTTGTGTGAGTGCCTGTGGGATGATGTGTGGTGCTTGTGTTTGCCTGAGCCACTCCTGTGTGTTGTCTTGGGTGCATGCTGGTCTGAATGTGTGCTTGGCATAGGTTGGGGTTGAGGGGAATGGGACTGGGTAGAGGAAGTTGGAGTGGGGAGGCTAGAGACAGGGATGATGACTGCCATCAGGGAGGATGTCAGAGCCTGGATTTATCTCTGCTGGGCCGCCATGCCAGAGTGAATGCCCTCCAGGAATACATTTGCTTGTTGCAAATAGCCTTCCAGCCCCTGGATGGCATTCACTATGCCTGGGGCGAAGGAGATGCCCACCCTCCTGGGTTAGCGGGCACGGAAAACAACATGAGGGGCTGCTGTGGGGGCGGTGCTGGTATGGGGCTGGCGGCTGTACCTGTAGTTGGGATGGGCACAGAGGTGTCAGCCACCAGCAGGGAGCTTCCATCGGAGAAGGTATCACTGTCAGAACTGTCCCCTCCCGTCTCCGCCGTGGTGCTCCCCTCGCCCTTAGTCCCAGTGGTGCCCTCACCGTCGGTAGATTTGGCCTCATGGGCCCTGTGGGATGCAGCTCCCTCCATTGCCAGTGCCTCTGCTCCTGCGCCAGATGATGCTTATGCACATAAGGACAGGGTGATGAAACAAAAAGGGGGGGAAGAGACAAAGAACACACCTGGTCAATGGCAGCAACAACACCACCGTTGGTGTACACGACACACACACAGGGAACAACCCTATGTACTAGGCAATGCACTACCAGTGACAATGCTAGTCACCAGCCCATGGACAGGAATACCTAACACCAATAGCAGCATACCTGACATTCACAGACCCCTGCCCAGTAGTGGATGCATACTAGCTTGTTAGGAGGTGGTGTTCATCAGTCCCTGCCCAACATGAAACCTACCCTGCAATGTCCGGCCTGGCCTAGGGGCACCCACAGGCCCACATCCCCCACCCGGAGACCACAACACCACAAGCAAGTAGTATATTGCGAAACTGTACTCACCCCCTTGTGGCTGCTGTGATCTCCTCAAGCACCCATCCAGCTCCAAATAGACCACCGCCAGTATGCGGCCCTTCAGTGGGGTTAGGGATCGATGGGCACCCCTTCCTCATTGGAAAGCCATCCCTAGCTGGGCCTCCACCGTCTTCCTTGTCCAGCGTCTCAGGTCCTCCCATTGTTTGTGACAGTGGGTGCTCCACCTGCCGTAGAGACCCAGGGTCCGCATGTCCTTGATGATGGCACACCATATACCCTTTTTCTGATGGGCGCTGACCTGCAGAAAAAGATACATAGAAAAAGGTATCAGTCATACCGTCCGGCCTGTTACACTCATGGCCCACCATAGCCCTCACATCCCCTTACGCACAGACATTACCCACCATACATGCAGCACTCTTCCCAGAACCCTTCCACCAACCCCCCCACATGAGGCCCTCACACACAGCACTCCATGCATCCATGCCCCTTGCATCGTGCTCGCAGTGTACTCACCTGTTGGTCTGGAGGCCCATACAGCATTCGGTACTGGGGTAGGACCCCATCCACCAGTCTCTCCAACTCCACAGCGGTGAAGGCAGAGGCCCTTTTCCCAGTGACACGAGCCATGGTAGGTTCCAGACACAGGTCACAGTAGCACTTGCAGTGTAGGTCCTCTCCTGTTGAAGGTCAGGTAGCAAGTGAGTGAACATATAGAAAACGGCAGTGACGTCCGCGGCGGTGTGTACCGTCACTGCTGGCGTACATCACCATTGGCCACTTTAACCCATAGGGCCCAATGGTAACCAATGAGGAGTTGCACAGCGGTATTCAACCTCCTCCCGCAACGGTTCCACATGTCCATCCACACAGAACAGGCGTATGCCATTTCAGGGGGGGGCAGGCCATGGCACCTAACTGCGTCATACTACACATAGGCACCATTTGGGCCTATCCAACAACTTAATGTTACAGTCACAACATGCAATGCAGGGTAGTGTATTGAAATGTGGAATACTGACCAGCTGCTCCCCGTTTTGCCCCCTAGATTACAACCGCTGCGGATGAATAGGAGAGGGAGACATCCCCCCGTGTACAGCCCCCTGGTGGACTTGGCAACAATGGAGGACAGGCGCATCATCCTCACCTTTAGACTGTACAGGGCCACAATCACAGTGCTGTGTGCCCAATTGGAACCTGACCTGATTTCTGCTATCCGTCAGCCCACCGGGATCCCCCCTTTTGAGCAAGTGCTACCAGTGCTCCATTTCTTGTCAACTGGCTCCTTCCAAGTGACAGTGGGCTTGGCAGCAGGAATGTCTCAGCCAATGTTCTCAATAGTGCTGACAAGAGTGTTGTCTGCCCTGATTGAACACATGTGCAGCGACATTGTTTGCCCCCAGGTGGAGGATTTGGCCACAGTGAAAGCTGACTTCTATGCAATGGGACATATCCCCAATGGTATTTGATGGTACACATATTGCATTTGTCACCCCTCTGAGAAATGAACAGGTGTCCAGAAACCGAAAGAGCTTTCACTCGATGAATGTGCAGATAGTGTGACTGGCAGACCAGTACATCTCCCATGTCAATGCTAGGTATCCTGGCTCTGTGCATAATGCCTTTATCCTGAGGAATAGCAGCATCCCATATGTGATAGCTCAAGTCCAGAGGCACCGGGTGTGGTTAATAGGTGAGCCCAGGTTCCCACTCAGTGGATGTTAGTGTATGGGTATGGTGTGGGCCCTAAAGGTTAGTGTGTGTCTAACAGTTGTCCCCCAATATTTGCAGGTGACTCTGGTTACCCCAACCTCTCATGGCTACTGACCCCTGTGAGGAATTGCAGGACAAGGGGCAGGGGAACGTGACAATGAGGCACATGGGCAAACAGGGAGAATAATAGAGAGGACATTCGGCCTCCTGAAGGCCAGGTTTCGGTGCCTCCATCTAACAGGTGGATCCCTGTGCTACACACCCAGGAAGGTGGCAGGCGGCATGTTGCACAAACTTGCCTTGAGACACCAAGTGCCTTTTCTGCAGGAAGATGAGGCTGGAGATGGGCGTGTGGCAGTAGTGGACCCTGTGGACAGTGAAGATGAGGAGGCAGAGGATGAGGATGGTGACAGCAGAACAGCTAATATACAACAGTACTTCCAGTGACACACAGGTAAGACACTGTAACTTCACTTTGTATTGACAGTTTTGTATTTGACATTGTACATGGCAAGCAGATTCTCCCTATTCTATGGCCACTTACTGTACCCTTTGGCATCTCTATTTTCAGATATCTGTGCACCACTCTAGCACCTGGTGTGTTGACTGCAGCCAACTACAGGTCATTCATATGTATACATTACAGTACAGTTGTATTGCGATGTTTAAAACTTGTTAAACAAATATATAGTTAAATCATTTGACATACTCCATACCTGTATATTTTAAATGGTGTTTATTTAAGTGCTAAGAAGTAGAGGGGGTAGTGGAATGGGCTGGCTGATGGTGGAGGAAAGTCCAGGATAGAGTCCAGTCTATTTGTATCTCAGGTGCATTGTCTAAGGGGGCATAGGAAGGGGAGCAATGGCAGTTCAAGGTGGACAGGGTGACAGAGTGGGACACAAGGGTGACAATCAGGAGAGCCTTATTTCCTGGCAGGGGTCTTGGCAATGTTCTCTGGCTTCTGCCTGGATCGCAGGGACCGTTTGTGGGGTGGTTCTCCTTCTGCAGGGGGAGTGGGGCTGGTGGACTGTTGTTCCTGTGGCGGGCCTCCTGTCCACTGGCGGCAGCGGAGGTGGAAGGCTGTTCAACAGTGTGGTTAGTGTCAGGGACCCGGTGTTGTACCACTGCCTCCCTCATGGTGTTGGCCATGTCTGCCAGCACCCCTGCAATGGTGACCAGGGTGGTGTGGATGCCCTTCAGGTCCTCCCTGATCCCCAAGTCCTGTCCCTCCTGCAGCCGCTGGGTCTCCTTGTCAGAGTCACCAGATCCTCGGGGTCTGTGCATGTTCCCAACACTTCCACTACAAGACAGCTCCAATATTCTGATTAGATTTGTCACAGAGTCCAAGAGAGTCCAAGTGGGGAACAGCTGGGAAGGAGACCTGTAGGAAGCAAAAGGTTAAAACACACAACATCAAAATTACATCTCATGAAATCAGTAGTAGGCTATGACTCTAAGCATCGCCATTCTGAAAACATGAACAACCTAAGAATAGACTTAAAATGACTAGGCTTCAAGATGACTGAATACCTATGAGGAAATCAAGAGAGGTTAAATGAAACTTTCAAATTCAAATACTTTCCTTTGCATGAGAATCAGGAAACAATTTGAATAAGTTCTGAACCATCATATGAATCTTTTTTGAGAATACATATTAGGAACACAAAACATTACATCTAGAACTCTGGCCTTTTTGTTCTCTCAAAATGTTGTAACATGAATTGCGCACATTGCAGATTTTCACATAGGTAGTAAACACCATAGAAGGATTGTGCGACATGATAAACACAACGTAGATTCAAGGAATAAATCACGTGACTTGTCAACTCGAGTACTACCAAGTAAATGCCTTAGAATGGTAGCGCACAATGAATAACAGGAAAGAAGCACGAGGAAAGAATTGCATGTCTTGCCGATTCGAATGCCACCATGTAACTGCCAAGGAATGGTTGCGCCCAATGAATAACATGAATTAAGCACGAAGAAAGAATTGCGCGTCTTGCCGATTCGAATGCCACCATGTAACTGCCAAGGAATGGTAGCACACAATGAATAACATGAATTAAGCACGAGGAAATAATTGTGTGTCTTGCCGATTCGAAGGCCACCATGTAACTGCCAAGGAATGGTAGCGTACAATGAATATCAAGGGTTAAATCACAAGAAAACGAATCGCGCGTCTTGCCGATTCAAAGGCCACCATGTAACTGTCAAGGAATGGTAGCGCACAATGAATATCAAGGGTTAAATCACAAGAAAACGAATCGCACGTCTTGCCGATTCGAAAGCCACCATGTAACTGCCAAGTAGTGGTAGCGCACAATGAATAACATGAATTAAACACGGAGAAAGAATTGCGCGTCTTGCCGATTCTAGTAACAGCATGCAAATGCCACGAAACACCCAAGCGCACATTCACACGCGCAAGAGTAAATTGTTTATCATGCAAGAATAAGGCCCAAGAACTCGAGCGTCCTCGATAACGGGGTCGGGAGCCCAGCCCAACCTCCGTCTTACCGCCCTGATTAAGGATCACCAATGCAGAATGAAGGGCAGAGGCCTGGAAGAGCAAAGTAGGCCACCTGAACAGGAGCTCAGGAAGTTGCTGCTGCTCTGCACCTGGACCTCTGAATAGTGAGCACGTGGAGCTGGGCTGGCTCCCTTATATAGAGTCTTGGCCCAGCCCACAAACCACACCCAGGCATGCTTCAGGGAAAACTTCTAGAAGGCCTTGGAAGGGGACCACATCCTGACACAGTCTGAAAGCCTGCAGCAGTACATCACATGTGAACAGTATTAATATGCATGCTGAACACAAGTCTTCAAGATTAAACTCTGCAATGCAAAAGGTTAAACAACATCATATCAGCACAATGCATAAATTATGTTAGCTTGAAATTGCTAGGTTTTTGCATTCTAGTCGCCCATAGAGCGCGCACTGCCCTGATGTTGACACTGCTGCAACTTGTACAGTATCTGGACCATCGTCTCCTGGGAATGGTGGTATGCTCCCAGGATGTTGGTGACTGCCTCGTGGAGAGTTGGTTCCCTGGGCCTGTCCTCCCCCTGTCACACAGCAGTCCTCCCAGCTTCCCTGTTGTCCTGTGCCTCTGTTCCCTGAACTGTGTGCCCACTGCCACTGACCCCAGGTCCCTGATTGTCCTGTGTTTGTGGGTTTGCCTGGGGTCCCTGTAGTGGTGGACACACTACTGATTGGCGTGTCCTGGGGACAGAGGTATGGGCCCGCTGGGTGGGTGTTGTGCTAGTGTTTGCTGAGGGGGAGGCCCTGTGGTGGTATGGGAGTGTGCCTGAGTAACCGACTGTCCGGAGATCCTTGGTGGGCGAGGTTGGTCGTCCAGATCCAGGCAACCAGAGGTGCTGTCATCACTATGGGCCTCTTCTGTGGGGGGACTGGATGTTGCTGGCACCTCCTTTCTGGTGACGTTGGGTGGGGGACGTGTGGGGATGTAAATGCAGTGTTATTGTTTCTGCGTGTGACATCTTGTGCATGGGTGTGTTGGTCTGTATGGTCGTGATTGCCCTCTCAGCTTTGCCTTGTGTGAGTAGTGATTTTGTGATTCTCTCTAATGTGCATGCTTTAGCGATGGGCTTCCATGCAGGTCTGTGATGGGGGTCCATGCATTGGTGGTGCATGCAGGGCTTGATATTGGGATGAGCGGGATGTGATGGTGGGAGGTGGTGGAGTGATGGGGATGAGGGTAGGGGTGGGGTATGTGTTGGCATGCAGGTAGGGGGGTGAAAGTAGTATAGAGTTGACTTACCAGAGTCCAGTCCTCCTCCTACTCCTGCCAGGTCCTCAGGATGCAGTATTGCCAAGACTTGCTCCTCCCATGTTGTTAGTTACGGGGGAGGAGGTGGGGGTCCAACGCCAGTTCTCTGTACAACTATCTGGTGTCTTGCAACCACAGAACACACTTTCCCCCGTAGGTCGTTCCATCTCTTCCTGATGTCATCCCTTGTTCTGGGGTGCTGTCCCACGGCGTGGATCCTGTCCACGATTCTCCGCCGTAGCTCCATCTTCCTTGCAATGGTTGTCTGCTGCACCTGTGATCCGAATAGCTGTGGCTCTACCCGGATGATTTCCTCCACCATGACCTTCGGCTCCTTCTCCTTCTCCTTCTGGTGTTGTTTTGTTAGTGTGTGTGTATTTTGAGTGCGGCGGTATGTACCGCCAATGGTTTACCACGGTTGAATGTCCTCTGCAGTGATTTTTGGGTCATATATCTGTGGGCATAGTTCAGTTGGCGTAACGGTGTGGGTTTGGATTCCGCCAGTTTATCATTGACCTTTGGGCTGGCGGACTTGTGTGTGTATCTGTATAGTCACGGATTGCTATGTGTAGGTCATAATATGGCTAGCGGTAAACTGCAGCGGCGGCGGTATGTTAGCGGCAGTCGGCATGGAAGTTAGCGGGACTTACCTCCAATGTCATAATGAGGGCCTTAGTGTCTACAAATGAGCTACAAGAAGGGGAAGTTGAGACCCCAAAATGTCCCCATCTGCCAAGCAGCCAGTAACCAGGACTGGGTGCCTAGGCCAGCTAGTCTTCCTGCTGGGTGATGGGACTTCACCCTGGGAAACCAAGAGCCCCTGCTCTGGAGCCTAGCGCACATATACCTGCCTGCTTTTTAAGACACCGTGTCCCCTATCAGAGAAGGAAAAAGCGATAGTGGGAGCTAGGTCCAGTGAGGAGCCAACCAAGAGGACTCCCTTGTGCGATGTGAGATGAGGCGACTGTGCACTGAGCCAGTTGTTACCCCTGTGCAGGAACATGTTGTTACCTATGCAAGCGCAGGCCTTAGTGGTGACCATGAACTCCTGGAGAGAATTCCGTTGTATAGATGGCTGCACAGTGAAGACCTATGCCCTGCCAATGGGTACTACGGCAGCCCAGTATGTCAGGCAGGGTTGTCGGTTCCAGGTACTCTGAAATTCGAGCCATCACCCATAAAACTGAAGTTGGGACCTGCGAGTCGAAAGCAAGCACAGAAACCTGCCTTGACCTGTCCGGTGGATTCAGGAGGACGTAGAGAGAACATCGCCCCTTCACCAGTACTGAGTGAAGAGCATCAAGATCAATACTCCTCACCCCCCTGTATGGGGAGTGTTGAACCTTATGGGCCAACAGAAGCCAGGAGCATTTCCTGTCACTGTTGGAGCTGGCCATGCTGCTCAGAGAGAGCCTGCTGGGTGTTGTTGCACGTCCTGCATGCAGACCATCTTGACAGAGCAGGACTGGGGCATTGCAGATGCCTGCTTTCACGGCATCCACTGAGAAGCTGATCACTTCCTTGCATCCTCACTGCTGGAATGGGTAAGAACATGTCTGCTGGGCTTTTGGGGATTCGCCGCCAAAGGTGCTGTGGCATCACAGTCACTTTTGACTGCTTTGTAAGAGGCAGAGTGGACTCTTGAGTAAGTCCTGCTAGTGACCATTCCCTGGATGCAGCCACCAGTAGTTTGGTAATAACCCCAACCACATTTCAAGAAGAGTGTTGTACAGGGACTTGCTGGTTAAACACTAGAGCTTATAAATGTTGTATTACTTATTTGAATGCATAGAGTTAGAAATAAAATAGTTTGCTTTATTATAAAAACAATGACTATTGAACCACCTGTCCTGTCTGTGGTTCCTCAATAGTCTTGACAAAAACCTGAAAAAGATACCTGAGATTAGCTGTAACTAGTGCGCAAGCACTGCCTAACATTTATTTTTACACAAGTCCCAGAGAACTGGCCCGACAAGCAGACCTGTGATTTTTGTGATACTAGTGTTGTCGGTTTTAGAGTGCAGCTCATTTGCTAGACCTGCGCTGTTTTATCACCGGAGAAATCCAGATTAACCTAGAGTGCAGGCTTCCAGACCACCAGAAAGCACCTATAGCACTTAGCATCCAAACAGAGAATGAATAAGTAGTTCACAGCCATGGAATGGAATCGTCCCTTGACCCATAAGCAAGCAAAAGGGTATGCATTTGCTAGGTGCCTTAACAATGAGGGAATCAGAGGAGGACTTGTTTTCAATATTTTATGGAAGCAGAAATCGGTGATTCTCACTTAGAATTGTGCTTTCACATCATGATTGATGTCCTATTCTGAAAATTAAGTTTGGGTTTACGATCATCTGTGGGATCTCTCTCACTTTATCATTCTCCGATTTTAGTCACATCTGCATTATTAATTTTGAGAGAAAGTCCTCCGCACCATATATGGAATGAGACATTTGCCTCCTGAATGTGGTTAGTGAATGTTAAATATATTCAGATAAACTATACATTCTGAACCCTGCGCATAGAGTAAACTTCTCTCTTTGGAAGCCTTCATTAACCACGACTAATATCAGCCCTGGATTACTTTTAGATGAAGAATATAGCTGCACAGTAGGCCATCTCATACTGAATACATTTCAGAACATTTACGAGTACTTGTGGTATGAACCTTGCCTGGGTAAGCAAAAGCGAATCACTAGTGGGATGTCATGCTTTACGTGCTCCTCTGCTTCCTATTTAATTTATAGATTGTAGACCGTTCATTCATACTTGCAGAAATGTTGCATGCATTTGATATTTCAAATCAAACATAGGAAAATTTAATTTTAAAAGTAACCAGTATAGATAAGGAAAACGTAGAAAAGCAAATGAGGAAGAAAAAAAAAATATTCTAAGTTTACTGAGTCTGTAGTCTGAAAATATAATAGTTGTAAAACAGGGTATAAAATAGGTGATAAGAACAGACAGAAAATGTGAGAAGTAACTAATATAGACCTGGAAGGTTATAGGATCTTGTGTCAGTCTGGCAGTGCAGTTGGATGTCTGTTGAAACCAACAGGTATTTTCGAATTTACTAAAGCCACACAAAGTTGATGAAAGGTGAATCTCTGGACACATACAATTTTGTACTTTAGTCGCAGCTTCAAAAATGGTTGTAGAATTTTGGAAGATGTTCATGGTAAAACAAATTTGCTAATCTTCAGATGCCAAAAACGTTTGCTGCTTCAGTACTTGTGCCTGATAGGATATGTATTGTAGTTTCAATAAAGTGACAACGTTTAGAGTGCAGCCAGTTCAACTGAAATAACATGGCTGTGTGGTCATATTTCAATCGTGTGGTCATATTTCTGTAGTGCAGAAAATGAGATAGGATGCAAAATGTAGACCTGCTTTCAACAGTAGACGGGGCAATGTAGACATATTATCATTACCACTGTTCAGCCATTGCAAATGTATAGCTTGGATGGTGGTACAAAGTTAAATGGCTTGTGATTGTATTCGATTTTCTTTCTAAATAAAACCTGAAGTTTGCAAAAGAAGATGCTTTTGCTTATTTGTGCTTGAAAATACAGAAATACATACATTGTGTAACCCAGACATTTCCAACAGTGAAGCGGAAAGGCATGTGAAGACAGCAAAGTAAGGCATTGTTGCATAACAAGTTAGACATGTGAGCAGTTTTGCATAATTTTCTGCAGGGATGGGATTTAGGTAGCAGCAAGACATCCAATTTTGACAGTAAGAGTAACAGTGAGACACCCCTCAATCGGAGGACCTTCACAAGCTATGACATCCAAAGATAGAATTGAGGGTCTTTGTGGTACGTGTAAATGGAGATGCCCATGCCCAACAGTAGGAGGCTGGCTTGGTTTGTAGTGGGTACCATGGGTACTTACACCTTATACCAGGTCCAGTCATCCCTTATTAGTGAAGAAGAAGTGTTCTAGCAGCTTAGGCTGATAGAGGTAGCTATAGAAGAGCAGCTTAGGCTGAACTAGGAGACATGCAAAGCTCATGCAATACCACTTATAGTTACACAGTACTTATACACAAGTAAAGACAATACTCAGTGTTACCAAAAATAAAGACACAGACAAAATATCTTAGAGACAATACTCCTTCTGGAGGTAAGTATTATTATACACAATATGTACACAAGACCCCAAAGTTAGACAAGTAAATAGTCATAGAACAATGCAAGCAATAGGAAATGCTGTAGATTGCAATGGGAGAAAATAGCTCTAGGGGCAACACAAACCATATACCAAGAAAGCGGAATGCGAATCACAAATTCCCCCTAGACAAGTGTAGTGTGTGCAGAATCACTGGGAGAGTATGAATCCAGTAAAGGTAAGTAAATTACCCCACCCCAGAGCCCAGAAAAGCAGGAGTAAAGTACTGCAAGTTTCCTTAGGACTCACTACACCTCATGATTGGGATTTTGCAGCAACGGACCAAGTCTGCAAAGAACAACTGCTGGATTCCTGGACCTGAAGACCTGCAAAGGAAGGGGACCAAGTCCAGAAGGGGAAAAGAAGTTCCACGAAGGACAGGAGCCCCTGCCAACCCAGAAGAGGGTGCAAAAGAATAGTCCACGGTTAGTCGAAAACTGCAGGAATGCACCCTAGGAACATGCCAGTGGGTTCCTGCATGATGTAAAGGATGTCCCATGACTTGAAGATGGTTGCAGATGTGATTTCATGTTGGAAGTCGTCAACAAGCCTTGGTTATGGCAAAAGTGCATTTTGCATCAAAATGTCACTGGATGGACCCAGGAGGGACCTGGGGGCCTCAACTCTGTGTGAGGAGGAAGAGGGGGCTCTCAGCACTTTAGAGAGGCCTCAGGATGCCAGCCACCACCCCCGGAGGTCCCAGGTCACAGGGACAAAGGGGGTTCAAAATGTGGTTGATGCAGCACAACAAAACAAGGTACCACGCCGCTGGAGCGAGTTGAGCATTGCAGGATGGAATCCTGGTGACCTGGGCCAGGCTGTGCGTGAAGGAATTTTGTAAATAGTGCACAGAGGCCTCAGGAGGTGAAGAAGACACAGTACACAGGGATACCATCGCTCTCAGGGATGGCAAGGTCTTACCTCCTCCAAATTGTGTCAGCAGGACCTCAGGACAATCTATGTCGACGACGTCCACCCTCTGTGTCCTTAGGAGCATGCTTGTCGCTATGAGAGGAGTCCAAGGGTAACGGTTGTAGTCTTGGAAGGTGCCTGCCTGGAGCAGGGGAGTGACTCCATCACTCCACAGGAGATTTCTTCGGCCCTTCTGGTGTAGGATGAAGACAAGGAGTCCCCAGAGCGTGTACACCATGGAAACTGTTGCAGTTGCTGACCTGGAGCTGAGGTTGTAGAAAAAAAGTATCTCTTGTGGGTACTTTGTTGCAGTTACGCCGTTTCTTGGAGCAGGCTGCAGTTGATTTGAGGTAAGAGGATGCTGAAGTTGTTGCAGAGGAGTCCTGAAGGAAACTTGCAAGCAGAATCTGAAGAGAACCCACAGGAGAGACCCTAAAGGTCTCTGATGTCACCTGATGGCACTGGCCACTCAGAGCCCTCCAGAGTGCCCCCACACCTTGCAAAGCAAGATGGCTGAAGTCTGGGACACACTGGAGGAGCTCTGGGCACCACCCCTAGGGTGGTGATGGACAGGGGAGTGGTCACTTCCCTTTCCTTTGTCCAGTATAACGCCAGAGAAGGGGAGAAGGGGTCCCTGAACCTGTGTAGACTGGCTTACACAAGGAGGGCACCATCTGTGCCCTTCAAAGCATTTCCAGAGGCTGGGGGAGGCTACCCCTCCCCAGCTCTCAGAGGAAATGCTTTGTTCTGCCTTCCTTGGACTGGGCTGCTAAGACCCCAGGAAGGCAGAACCCTGTATGTGAGGTGGAAGCAGGTGTAGCTGCAGTGCAAGCCTCAGAGATCTGGTTTGGCAGTAATGGAGGTCCATGGTGGAGCCCCCAGGATACATGGAATTGGCTCCCCAATACTAGATTTGGAATGGGGGACACTTCCATGATCTTAGACATGTTACTTGGCCATATTCGGAGTTACCATTGTGAAGCTACATATAGGTATTGACCTATATGTAGTGCACGCGTGTAATGGTGTCCCCGCACTCACAAAGTCTGGGGAAATGGCCCTGAACTATGTGGGGGCACCTTTGCTAGTGCAAGACTGCCCTCACACTTAGTAACTTTGCACCTAACCTTCAGCAAGTGAAGGTTAGACATATAGGTGACTTATAAGTTACTTAAGTGCAGTGAAAATGGCTGAGAAATAATGTGTGCTTATTTCACGCACACGCTGAAGTGGCAGCTCTGTGCAAGGGTTTGTCTGAGCTCCCTATGCTTGTCAAAAGAAATGCTGCCGCCCATAAGGATCTCCTGGAACCCCAATGCCCTGGGTACCTAGGTACCATATACTAGGGACTTATAAGGGGGGTCCAGTGTGCCAATTGAAATTGGTAAATGAAGCACTAGCCTACAGTGACAAATTTAAAAGCAGAAAGATCATAAGCACTGAGGTTCCGGTTAGCAGAGCCTCAGGGACACAGTTAAGCACTATATAGACACACAGATTAGGCCATAAACTATGAGCACTAGGGTCCTAACCAGCAGGATGCCAGTGAGACAGGCAAAAACATGCCAATCCCATGCATCCCTGGGGCTTTAACATGGACCCGGGGTATTGCCAAACTAGGTCTCTGGGGTTTTCACTGCCGCTACCGCTGCTGCCAACCCACAGACAGGCTTCTGCCCTCCTGGGGTCTGGGCAGCCCAGTCCCAGGAAAGCAGAACAAAGAATTTCCTCTGAAAGAGGGTGTTACACCCTCTCCTTTTGGAAATAGGTGTTAAGGGCTGGGGAGGAGCAGCCTCCCCCAGCCTCTGGAAATGCTTTGAAGGGCACAGATGGTGCCCTCCTTGCATAAGCCAGTCACCACCGGTTCAGGGATCCCCCAGCCCCTGCTCTGGCGCAAAACAGGACAAAGGAAAGGGGAGTGACCACTCCCCTGTCCACCTCCACCCCATCGGTGGTGCCCAGAGCTCCTCTAGTGTGTCCCAGACCTCTGCCATCTTGAATGCAGAGGTGTAAGGGCACAATGGAGGCCTCTGAGTGGCCAGTGCCATCAGGTGACGTCACAGACCCCTTCTGATAGGTGCTTACCTGACTAAGTGGCCAATCCTCCTCTGAGGGCTATTTAGGGTCTCTCCTGTGGGCTTCTCGTCAGATAACAAATGCAAGAGCTCACCAGAGTTCCTCTGCATCTCCCTCTTCGACTTCTGCCAAGGATCGACAACTGACTGCTCCAGGACACCTGCAAAACTGCAACAAAGTAGCAAGAAGACTACCAGCGACATTGTAGCGCTTAATGCTGCTGGCTTTCTTGACTGTTTCCTGGTGGTGCATGCTCTGGGGGCTGTCTGCCTTCACCCTGCACTGGAAGCCAAGAAGAAATCTCCCGTGGGTCGACGGAATCTTCCCCCATGCTGACACAGGCACCAAATTTCTGCTTCACTGGTCCTCTGGGTACCCTCTCATCGTGACAAGCGTGGCCCCTGGAACACAGGAGCTGGATCCATGTGACCCAGACAGTCCAGTGGTCCATCTGTCCGAATTTGGTGGCGGTATGTCCTTGCGTCCCCATGCCAGACAGTAATCCTGTGTACTGCGTGAACTGCAGCTGCTAGGGCTTCTGTGCACTTCTGCAAGGAATCCTTTGTGCACAGCACAGCCCAGGTCCCCAGCACTCCTTCCTGCATTGCTCAACTCGCTGAGTTGACTACCGGCTTCGTGGGACCCTCCTGTGTAGTGTTGAGATGACCGATGTGCTCAGTTTTCTTGAACCCGTGTTCAAGTACTTCTGCGGGTGCTGCCTGCTTCTGCATGGGCTCTCTGTGTTGCTGAGCACCCCCTCTGTCTCCTCCTCCAAGGGGCAAACTCCTGGTCCTTCCTGGGCCCGGGCAGCACCCATTTTCTTCAACCGCGACCCTTGCAACTAGCAAGGCTTATTTGCAGTCTTTCTGTGTGGAAACAACTCTGCATCCTCCAGCATGCCTTGGGACATCTTCTGTGCAAAAGAGAAGTTCCTGGCATCTTCTGTTGTTGCAGACTTTTCAGCTTCTTCCACCCAGAGACAACCATCATTGTGCACCTTCATCCAGGGTTTAGTGGGCTCCTGCCCCCCCGGACACTTTCGTGACTCTTGGACTTGTCCCCCTTCCTTTGCAGGTCCTCAGGTCCAGGAATCCATCTTCAGTGCTTTGCAGTCAGTTGTGGTCTTTGCAGAATCTCTTATCACGACTTTAGTGTGTTTCTGGGGAAGTAGGGTAACTTTACTCCCACTTTTCAGGGCCTTGGGGTGGGGTATCTTGGACACCCTTAGTGTTTTCTCACTCTCAGCAACCCTCTACACACTACACTAGGTGTTGGGTCCCTAAGTGGTTCGCATTCCACTTTCTTAGTATATGGTTTTTGGTGCCCCTAAGCCTATTGCATCCTATTGTATTCTACAGTGTTTGCACTACTTTTCAAACTGTTTACTTACCTTATTTTGGTTTGTGTGTATATTTTGTGTATTTTACTTAAGTCCTAAGGGAGTATATCCTCTGAGATATTTTTGGCACATTGTCACTAAAATAAAGTACCTTTTTTTTCAGTAACTCTAAGTATTGTGATTCTTATGATATAGGTGGTCATTACAACCCTGGCGGTCGGTGTTAAAGCGGCGGTAAGACTGCCAACAGGCCGGCAGTAAAAAATTAGCAATTACGACCGTGGCGGAAACCGCCAAAAAAGACAGCCACCTTAACACTCCGACCGCCATGGCGGTACAAACAAACAGCTTGGCAGTCACCGGCAACAGACAGGCGGAAGACAAAGTACCGCCCACAGTATCACAACAGGCCAATCCGCCACCTTTTCCGGGGCGGATTCACCGCAGATAAAAACATGGCGGAAACAGGATTCCGAAGGGAAAACGCTCACCTCTACACACCCCACGAGGAACTAGGACACCATGGAGCCGGAACTCCAAATTCTCCCTACGATAGTCTTCCTGCTCCTCTAACAGGAGGACGAACGCCGGCGGCGAAGACCACGGTGAGTACTGCACCAACGACACATGGGAGGGGGGAGGGAAAAAACAGGAACACACACACGCAACACCCCCACCCACTACAACACACACACACTAATACATATTAATACATGATAGTTACACCTCCCAACCCCCCCGGAAGAATGCAAAGACAAAAGGAAATTAGTGGAACCATTGTAATATATTAAAATCAAGTAGGCAAAAATATATATATACACCATAAACAAAATATACACCAAGCACAGTAGTCCAGGTAGTGCTCCAATTAAGTCCGTGGAACACTGGGCCCACACAAGATCCCGGACCATGACGGAGAGAACACTGCAGGGGCATCAGAGAGCAAGAAAACAGGCACCTCAGGGGGAGGTAAGGGGGGGCACCTCAGCTGGTTCAGTGCACAACGCCAAATCCACGAGAGGGCCACATGCCCACTGTTCAATCCTGGGGAGTGCAAAGCCACAGTCTCTCAAGTCTCTACAGTGGGTGGGTTGCCCACTGTTCAATCCTGGGGAGTGCAAAGCCACAGACTCTCAAGTCTCTGCAGTGGGTGGGTTGCCCACTGTTTCATCCTGGGGAGTGCAAAGCCACAGTCTCTCAAGTCTCTACAGTGGGTGGGTTGCCCACTGTGCAATCCTGGGGAGTGAAAGCCACAGTCTCTCAAGTCTCTACAGTGGGTGGGTTGCCCACTGTTCCATCCTGGGGAGTACAAAGCCACAGTCTCTCAAGTCTCTGCAGTGGGTGGGTTGCCCACTGTTCAATCCTGGGGAGTGCAAGGCCACAGTCTCTCAAGTGGATAACAGTCTCCACAGCTCTGGAGGAGGCATTGTGCCCAGAGTACTTCATCCAGCTAAGGACAGAGGTAGTGGGTGTATCTCTCCACTGGTTCTGGAGGGGGCTTTGTGCCCAGAGTGCTTCATCCTGCTAAGGACAGAGGTAGTAGATGTATCTGTCCACTGGTTCTGGAGGGGCTTTGTGACCAGAGTGCTTCATCCTGCCAAGAACAGAGGTAGTGGATGTATCTCTCCACTGGTTCTGGAGGGGGCTTTGTGCCCAGCATGCTTCATCCTGCTAAGGACAGAGGTAGTGGATGTATCTTTCCACTGGTTCTGGAGGGGGCTTTGTGCCCAGAGTGCTTCATCCTGCCCGTGACGGACTCAGTAGCGTCAGTGTCCTTGGCGCTCATGGGCCAGTGGTGCTTGAGGCCCCGGTGCCCTGTTCAGCGGTGCTTAAGGCGGCGGTGCCCTGTTCAGCGGTGTTTGAGGCGGCAGTGCCCTGTTCAGTGATGCCTGAGGCGGCAGTGCCCTTTTCAGTGGTGCTTGGAGCGGCAGTGCCCTGTTTAGCGGTGCTTGGAGCGGCGGTGCCCTGTTCAGCGGTGCTTGAGGCGGCAGTGCCCTGTTCAGCGGTGCTTGGGGCGGCAGTGCCCTGTTCAGCGGTGCTTGGAGCGGCAGTGCCCTGTTCAGCGGTGCTTGGAGCGGCAGTGCCCTGTTCAGCGGTGCTTGGAGCGGCAGTGCCCTGTTCAGCGGTGCTTGAGGCGGCGGTGCCCTGTTCAGCGGTGCTAGGAGCGGCGAGCTCCTTTGCAGTGACTCAGCTGCTGGCGGCCCTCTCTAGCCCAGCGGGGCTTGTGCTGGCAGTCCTCTCTGGCCCAGCGGGGAATGTGCTGGCGGTCCTCTCAGGCCCAGCGGGGCTTGTGCTGGCGGTCCTCTCAGGCCCAGCGGGGATGATGGTGGTGGCCTCCTGGGCAGCGGGGATGATGGCTGTGGCCTTCTGGGCAGTGGGGATGATGGCTGTGGCCTCCTGGCCAGCGGGGATGACGGCTGTGGCCTCCTGGGCAGCGGGGACGATGGCGGTCTCCTCCGCTGTGCTGCTCTTCCAAGACTTTCCTGGTTTCTTGTGTCCCTTCCCTACCTTGGAAGGTGTCGCAGCTGACTCCACACTCCCACCGGGACCCCGGGGAGTGGCTTTGGTGGCTGGAGTCTTCCCCCTCTCCGGCCGGGCACTGGCCAACCTTTGATGCTTCACAGGTGGGGGACTGTCTGTGCTGTGGCTCCGTGCCACACCGGCTGCCCTGGTGGCCAGTGCACTCCAGATTCCGGTGACTACAGGCACCACTGGTCCCAGAGATGTTGTGGCTGAGGTGCTAGTTCGGGACCTAGGAGACGGACATGGTGGGGGAGGTGTGGGAAAGAGGTCAAGGTTGGACAGGAAACGTTTTTTGGACATACTGGGACGGGTAGCTGGAGGGGGTTTGGGAGTGGAGGAAGAGGTTGTGGTTGTAGGAGGTGTTCGTTTGCTGACTTTGGGTGAAGGTGCATCGCTGGAGGCTGTCGTGAGGTGGATGGCTGTTGGGTGGGTGTGCGCCTGCGTTTGTGTATTTTGGGAGGGGGCGTTACAGACACACTGGGAGAGGACACAGGGGACGTGTGAATGGTAGTGGGGGTGGTGACTGCACGTGAGCAGGTGTGGTGGTGTGTGTGCTGGTGATGGCAGTAGTGGATGTTGATGTAGTGCATGCAGGTGTGAGTGGAGACGAGACTGGGAGGGAGGAGGGAGACGAGGAGGAAGGGGACACAGTGGAGGCAGTGGATGTTGGTGTGTCTGCATGTGTGTGATGCTTGCGTTAGTGCCTGTGGGATGTGTGGTGCTTATGCTTGCCAGAGCTTCCTTTGTGTGTTGACGTGTGTGCATGCTGGTCTGATGGTGTGCTTGGGATAGGCTGGGGTACAGGGGATTGGGTCTGGGTGGAGGAAGTTGGAGGGGCGAGCCTAGAGACAGGGACAATGGCTGCCATCAGTGCTGAGCCCAGAGTCTGAAAAGCTTGCTGAAGGGCCATCTGACCAGAATGAAAGCCCTCCAGGAATGCATTTGTTTGTTGCAACTGCCTTTCTACACCCTGGATGGCATTCAAAATGGTAGACTGCCCAACAGTGAGGGACCTGAGGAGGCCAATGGCCTTCTCACTGAGGGCAGCAGGGGTGACTGGGGCAGGGGCTGAGGTGCCTGGGGCGATGGTGATGCCCACCCTCCTGGGTGAGCGGGCACGGGGCAAAGGCTGAGGGGCTGCTGGGAGGGCGGTGCTGGTAGGGGGGGTGGCGGCTGTACCTGTAGATGCTGGGGGTAAAGATGTTGCCGCCACCACAAGGGAGCTCCCATCAGAGGACGAGTCCATGTCACTGGTGTCAGCTCCTGTCCCTGCCGTGGAGCTCCCCTCACCCTCAGTCCCACTGGTGAACTCTGAGTCCGTAGTTTCGCCCTCCAGGGCCATGTGGGATGCAGCTCCCTCGTGCTGTGGTGCCACTGCTCCTCCGCCTGATGATGCTAATGCACACAAGAACAGGGAGACCACAAAAAGGGGGGGACGGCAGAAGAAAGACATGTTGAGTGCATGCATTACCGCAACTGTTGGTGGAGACAACATACACAGTAGCCCCCTGCACTACGCCGCGCTCTTGGGCTCCACTGTTCAATTCCAGGAAAATGGCCTACTAGGCTATGGACGACATCTGCACACATGGATGACACAGGGGCATGACTAGGTGTACTTGGCACTCTACAGAGTTGGGGTGGGGTGCCACATGGCCTGCCTTACGGAGGAACCTTGCCTACGAAACTCGCCCTGGCCTAGGGAAACCCCCAGCCCACCTCCCCCACCCAGACACCTCCACTGCGCGCTAAATCAGCAGGATGAGAGTGTACTCATCCCCTTGTGGCTGCTGTGATGCCCTCAATGCGCCCATCCAACTCCGGGTACACCACCGCCAGGATCCTGAACATCAGGGGGGTCATGGTGCGACGGGCCCCCGTCCCACGTTGGGAGGCCATCACCAGCTGAGCCTCCGCCGTCTTCTTGCTCCAGCGGCAAATGTCCTCCCAACTTTTCCGGCAGTGGGTGCTCCGTCTGTGGTAGACCCCCAGGGTCCAGACGTCCTTGGCGATGGCACGCCAAATATATTTTTTCTGGTGGGCGCTGACCTACATGGGTTGTACAGGGGGAAAAGAAACTTATTACCAACTGCACCGTCACAGTTATTGGCCCCCATCATTACCCTTGGCATGTTGCACCTGCACTCACCGTCGTTTCATGCACGCCGCACTCTACCCCCTTCCTTCTTACATCCACCCCTCTCCACACAGGCATAGCCCATACAGCATGCTCCCAGAGTACTTACCTGTTTGTCTGGAGGACCGTAGAGTTGCATGTACTGGGGGAGGACCCCATCCACGAGTTTCTCCAACTCCTCCAATGTGAAGGCAGGGGCCCTTTTCCCAGACACTCGAGCCATTGTCTCTTTCAGACCGAGGTCACAGCAGCACTTGCAGTGTAGGTCCTCTCCTGTCGAACATCAGGTATCGAGTGATTGAACAGATAGAAAATGGCGGTCACGTCCGTGGCGGTGCGTACCGTCACCGCCGGCGTACATCGTCATTGGCTCCTGGGACCCATAGGGTCCAATGTTAACCAATGCAGCATTGCGCCGCGGTCTTCGACCGCGACGGTGTACAATGCCAGGTCAGTTACCTCACATCCTATTGTCCCACTTTACAGGACAGGCAGCCACCATTTCAGGGGCCCACATGGCTTCATTTTTAACTGCGTCACACATACCTAGGCCTAGACTCAACACACATACAGGCCACTTTTTGGATTATGATTCGTGTTCTGTGTAAGCTGTGGGTACGTACCTCTGAGTTGTTTGACTCTGTGCTCGCTGTTGTCCTTCATAGGCACCGTCCGCTGGGACATGTGAGGAGATGACAGCATCCTCCGGTGTACCGACTGTTGGTGGACCTGTCGACAATGGAGGAAAGACATGTGATCATCACCTACAGGCTTGACCGTGCCACAATCCAGGAACTGTGTACCCAGTTGGAGCCAGACCTGATGTCAGCTATCTGCCATCCCACAGGAATCCCCCCTCAAGTGCAGGTGCTGTCAGTGCTCCATTTCCTTGCAAGTGGGTCATTTCAAACAACAGTGGCCATAGCATCAGGGATGTCCCAGCCTATGTTTTCCAACGTGTTGTCCAGAGTGTTGCCTGCCCTGCAGAAACACATGCGGAGCTACATAGTTTTCCCTCAGGTGGAGGATTTGCCTACAGTAAAAGGTGATTTCTGTGCCCTGGGACATATCCCCAACATCATAGGTGCCATTGATGGGACCATGTGGCTTTGGTCCCCCCCCACAGGAGTGAACAGGTGTACAGAAACCGGAAGAGTTATCATTCGATGAATGTACAGATGGTATGTTTGGCCGACCAGTACATCTCCCATGTGAATGCCAAGTTCCTTGTCTCAGTGCATGACGCCTACATCCTGCGGAATAGCAGCATCCCTTATGTGATGGGTCAACTTCAGAGGCACAGTGTGTGGCTATTAGGTGAGCACCTGGAAGCAAGACAGCGGGAATGGTTGTCTGGGTCTGGGGATATCCCTACAGGTTAGTGTGTGTCTAACAGTTGTCCCTTGCCATTTGCAGGTGACTCTGGTTACCCCAACCTGTCATGGCTACTGACCCCAGTGAGGAATCCCAGGACAAGGGCAGAGGAATGCTACAATGAGGCCTGTGGGCGAACTAGGAGGGTGATCGGACGGACCTTCGGCCTCCTGAAGGCCAGGTTCAGGTGCCTCCATATGACAGGTGGATCCCTATTCTACTCACCAAAGGTGTGCCAGATCATCGTGGCCTGCTGTATGCTTCACAACTTGGCTTTGGACGACAGGTGCCTTTTCTGCAGGAGGATGGTCCAGATGGCGGTGTTGTTGCAGCTGTGGAGCCTGTGGACAGTGAAGACAAGGAAGCAGAAGAAGAAGACATGGATAACAGGGACTCAGTGATCCTGCATTTCCAGTGAAACAGGTAAGAATACAAACCTGCCTACTACATGTACTTTAACACTACTACCTCTCTACTGTCTGTCGTTTTTACCCAGTGTATGGTCACTGAGTTGTCACTTTCCCTTACGATTTCACAGATGTGTGTCCCACAGTGTGACTTCTGCTTTGATTCATCATGGACTACAGCTGTGTGACATAGGTATGTTGACATTACAAATGAAAGAGCTTTTTTCCACAGTAATTGCTAATACACTATTTCGAAATCACAGACTGACTCCAGATTGTTTTGTGCTTTAAGGGTGTTTATTTTAGTGCTCAATATTGGAGGGGGTAGCAAAATGGTGAAGGGTGATGGCGGAGGAATGTCCATGGCAGAGTCCAGTCTATTAGTCTCACAGGTGCATTGCCCAAATGGGCATAGGAAGTGGAGCTGTGGCAGTTTAAGGATGGACAGAGTGACAAAGTGGGACAGAAGGATGACATTCAGGGTGGTCTCATTTCTTGGCGGGGGTCTTGGCATCATTCTCTGTCTTTGTCCTGGATCTCAGGGACCGTTTGTGAGGTGGTTCTCCCTCTGCAGGGGGTGGGGTGCTGGTGTGGTGGTCCTGTGGCTGTGCCTCCTGTCCACTAGCACCGGCGGAGGTGGTGGGCAGTTCATCGTCCAGGCTAGTGTCAGGGGCCTCTTGTAGTGCCACAGTGTCCCTCCTGGTGTTGAGTACTTCCTTCAGCACCCCTACGATGGTGCCCAGGGTGGAATTGAGGGCTCTGAGTTCCTCCCTGAAGCCCAAATACTGTTCCTCCTGCAGGCGCTGGGTCTCCTGAAACTTGGCCAGTACCGTTGCCATTGTCTCCTGGCAGTGGTAGACTCCCATGATGTTGGAGAGGGCCTCGCGGACAGTGGGTTCCCTTGGCCTGTCCTCCCCCTGTCGCATAGCAGCTCTCCCAGTTCCCCTGTGTTCCTGGGCCACCGTCCCCTGGACCGTGTGCCCACTACCACTCCCTGTTGTTGTTGGGGTAGTGGGTTAGCCTGGGTTCCCTGTAGTGGTGGACACGCTGCTGATTGACGTGTCCTGGGGAGGTATGGGCCCGCTGGGTGGGTGCTGTGCTGGTGTTTCCAGAGGCAGGAAGCTCTGTGGTGGCCTGTGCCAGTGTGAGGGGAACCGACTGTCCTGAGGTCCCAGATGGGCCGGGCTGGTCATCTAGAACCAGATGGACAGAGGTGCTGTCATCACTGTGGGCCTCTTCTGTTGGTGGTGCGGACATGTGTGGACCCTCCTGTCCGGTGACGTTGGGTAGGGGTCCTGCAGGGGTATAAAAGGATGTTTATTACATCTGTGTGTGGTGTGGTGTGCAATGGGTGGGTGACCATGTACCCCAGTGCTTGCATTCCTGTGTGGAACCTTGTGTGATGATGGTTTAGGGGGGTGTATGGGTATGTGCAGTGGCCATGCTTTAGTGATGGGTGTCCATGCTTTGTTGTTGCATGCAGGGCTTGGTGTTAGGATGTGTGGTTCGTGATGTTGGGACATTTGTGAGGAGTTAGAGTGATGGGGTGAGGGTGGGGGTATGTGCTGACATGCAGGTAGGGTGGGGGATGTAATAGTTAAGATTTGACTTACTAGAGTCCATTCCCCCACCTACTCCTGCAAGGCCCTCAGGATGTAGAATCGCCAAGACCTGCTCCTCCCATGTTGTTAGTTGTGGGGGAGGAGGTGGTGGTCCGCCACCAGTCTGCTGAACCGCAAGGTGGTGTCTTGATACCACGGAACGCACCTTCCCCCGTAGGTCGTTTCACCTCTTCCTGATGTTCTCCCGGTTTCTTGGGTGCTGTCCTACTGCGTTGACCCTGTCCACTATTCTTCGCCATAGCTCCATCTTCCTTGCAATGGAGGTGTGCTGCACCTGTGCTCCAAATATCTGTGGCTCTACCCGGACGATTTCCTCCACCATGACCCTGAGCTCCTCCTCAGAGAACCTGGGGTGTCTTTGCCGTGCCATGGGATGGTGTAGGTGATGTGTGGGGTGGTGTGTGGGGTGATAAGTGTGCTGATATGTAGTGGTGTGTAGTGTGAGGTGCGTAGAAGTTATGTGGGTGATGGTGTTGTGTGCCTGTGGATGCTAGTATTGTTGATGGTGGTGTCTCTCTCTGGCCTTCTCTCAGTAATTGTGGTCGTAGGGGTTTGTGGGTGATGTAGGTGTGTGTTTCATATTGTATTGGGTGTGTGGGAGTGGTGTTTGTATGTGTATCAGATGTGTGTATTTCAATTTGTCCAATGTGGCTGTGTTTTGGAGATGTGTGTGTATTTTGAGCGCGGCGGTGTGTACCGCCAATGGAATACCGTGGTTGAAAGACCGCCGCATGGATTCATGGGTCGTGATGGTGTGGGCGTATTACTGTTGGCGTGACGGTAGAGGTTTTGTTTTCATCAGTTTATTACTGACCTTTGGTGTGGCGGACTAGTGTGGGTGTCTGAATATTGGCGGATTCCGTGTTGTGGGTCATGATAGCTGTGGTGGATTTCCGCGGCGGTGTGTTGGCGGTCTTCTGCACGCCGGTAAGCGGCTTTTACCACCAATGTTGTAATGAGGGCCATAGTGTTATATGATATGAGTGGTATAGTAGGAGCTTTACATGTCTCCTAGTTCAGCCTAAACTGCTCTGCTATAGCTACCTCTATCAGCCTAAGCTGCTAGAACACTACTAAACTACTAATAAGGGATAACTGGACCTGGCACAAGGTGTAAGTACCATCAGGTACCCACTATCAGCCAGGCCAGCTTCCTACAGGGGACCGCTAACAGGGTGACGAAATAGGAGTTCAAAGGGGCTGTAGCCCACTCCTTTTTTGGGGAACCTCCCTGTAGACGAAAAGGAGGCATGGTAATAGGACATCCCATCTCCTTCTGAGTTTTTCAGAGAGTTCCATAATCATACCTTTGAGAGTTTTATTAAACCTCTCAACCAGTCCATTAGTCTGTGGATGATAAGCGGCGGTAAACTTGTAGGTAACACCACACTCCTTCCACATTGCTTTTAGGTATGCAGACATGAAGTTTCTGCCTCTGTCTGATACCACTTCCTTACGGAAGCCCACCCTGGAAAAGACTCCCAGGATAGCCTTTGCCACTGCAGCAGCTGTAGTGGTCCTTAAGCGGATAGCTTCTGGGTACCTTGTGGCATGGTCCACTACCACAAGGATAAATGTATTGCCAGAAACTATTGGAGGGTCAAGAGGGCCAAGAATACCAACTCCTACCCTTTCAAAGGGTACCCCAACCACTGGTAGTGGCATTAAGGGGGCCTTTAGGGTGCCACCAGTCTTTCCATTGGCTTGGCAGGTGACACAGGAGCGCAAAAAACTCCTTTGTGTCTTCTGACATATGTGGCCAGTGAAAGTGTGGAACAAGTCTGTCCTATGTTTTACTTTGGTGTAAATGCCCAGCTAAAGGGATGTCGTGAGCCAGAGTTAGGAGGAATTCTCTGTACTGAACGGGGATGACAGTCTCCTGGTGGCACCAGGTTTCGGGTCACTTGCTTCAGTATAAAGGAGATTATTCTTCCAGTAAACTGTGTGAGTGTCAGTGACATCACCATTTTGCTGTTTGACAGCTTGCTATCTGAGGCCTTCCAATGTCGGACAGGTTTTCTGTGCCATACTCAGCTCTTCCCTGACAGGACCCCCTGAACCTAAAAGCTCAGCTATATCAGCTTCCAGCTCCTCTGGTATAGGTTCTGCACAGGGAGAGAATTCCTCTTCCTCAAAAGGGGAATCATCTGTGGAGGGAGGGATAGTGGACAAGGGTTTGCCCTTCCTACCCCTAGTTTTTGGGAGCACTTGGTCCATTGCTTCAGGATCCAAGGGCCAGATGTAGCAAAGTATTTGCACATCGTAAACGGCGAAAATCGCCGTTTGCGAGGTGCAAATGCCTCTTTGCTATGCAGAAATGCATATTGCGAGTCGGTACCGACTCGCAATATGCATTTCCGACTCGCAAATAGGAAGGGGTGTTCCCTTCCTATTTGCGAGTCTGAGTGGTATGCAATACCATTTGCGACCGCGTACGCGGTCGCAAATGGCATCGCAGTTACCATCCACTTCAAGTGGATGGTAACCCACTCGCAAATTGGAAGGGGCCCCCATGGGACCCCTTCCAGTTTGTGGCTGGACCCACAAATATTTTTTCAGGGCAGGGAGTGGTCCAAGGGACCACTCCCTGCCCTGAAAAAATACCGAAACTAAAGGTTTCGGTTTTTTTTTAACTGCAGCTCGTTTTCCTGTAAGGAAAACGGGCTACACTTAAAAAAAAAAAAAAAACTGCTTTATTTAAAAGCAGTCACGAACATGGAGGTCTGCTGAGGACAGCAGGCCTCCATGTTTGCGAGTGCCTATACTCGCTATGGGGCCGCAATTTGCGACCCACCTCATGAATATTCATGAGGTGGGTCATTGCGACCCCATAGCGAGTTGCAGTCGGTGTCTGAGACACCGTACTGCATACCAACTTGCGAGGTGCAAAGTGCGAGTCGCATGGACTCGCACTTTGCACCTCGCAAATTTTAAATTTGCTACATCTGGCCCCAAGTGCCCCTGTCCCCTTTGCTTCTTGGTCTGAGCTCTGGTAAGAGCAAAGATGTGCCCTGGAATGCCCAGCAGTGCTACATGGGCCTCCAACTCCACTTTCAGCCCAAGCTGACGTCTCCAAATCATTGCCTAGCAGACATTTTACAGGTAAATCAGTGGCTACCACAACTTTCTTTGGACCACTAACCCCCCAGTTGAGATTCACAACAGCCATGGGGTGGCTTACAGTGTTACTATGGGCGTCTGTCACTTGGTACTGGTGACCCAGGGGGTGTTGCTCAGGGGCAACCAGTTTGTCCATCACCATGGTGACACTGGCACCTGTGTCCCTGTAGGCCTCAACCTGAGCACCAGTAATCAGGGGTTGCTGCTTGCACTTATCCATATTAAGGGGACAAGCAACTAAAGTGGCTAGACAATGCCACCATCAGAAACTAAAACAGCCTCAGTGATCTCCCTAACTAGACCAACCCCAACTACATTACCAATGGTGAGTGTAGGAAGGTAGCCTCTTTCTAGCCTTGTTACCTCCACTTTTGGCCTGTTTGTGAGTATATGTCAGGATGTTTTTACTGTCTCACTGGGATCCTGCTAGCCAGGGCCTAGTGCTCATAGTGAAAACCTTATGTTGTCAGTGTGTTTTGTTATGTGTCACTGGGATCCTGCTAGCCAGGACCCCAGTGCTCATACGTTTGTGGCCTGTATGTGCTCCCTGTGTGGTGCCTAACTGTATCACTGAGGCTCTGCTAACCAGAACCTCAGTGTTTATGCTCTCTCTGCTTTCCAAAATTGTCACTGCAGGCTAGTGAATAATTTTACCAATTCTCATTGGCACACTGGTACACCCATATAATTCCCTTGTATATGGTACTTAGTTACCCAGGGTATTGGGGTTCCAGGAGATCCCTATGGGCTACAGCATTTCTTTTGCCACCCATAGGAAGCTCAGACAATTCTTACACAGGCCTGCCACTGCAGCCTGAGTGAAAATAACGTCCACGTTATGTCACAGCCATTTTACACTGTACATAAGTAACTTATAAGGCACCTATATGTCTAACCTTCACTTGGTGAAGGTTAGGTGCCAAGTTACTTAGTGTGTGGGCACTCTGGCACTAGCCAAGGTGCCCCCACATTGTTCAGGGCAAATTCCCCAAACTTTGTGAGTGCGGGGACACCATTACATGTGTACAATGCACATAGGTCACTACCTATGTGTAGCGTCACAATGGTAACTCTGAACATGGCCATGTAAAATGTCTAAGATCATGGAATTGTCACCTGTGAGAAAGTAGCCTCTTTCTAGCCTTGTTACCCCCACTTTTGGCCTGTTTGTGAGTATATGTCAGGGTGTTTTCACTGTCTCACTGGGATCCTGCTAGCCAGGGCCCAGTGCTCATAGTGAAAACCCTATGTTGTCAGTATGTTTGTTATGAGTCACTGGGACCCTGCTAGCCAGGACCACAGTGCTCATAAGTTTGTGACCTATATGTATGTGCTCCCTGTGTGATGCCTAACTGTCTCACTGAGGCTCTGCTAACCAGAACCTCAGTGGTTATGCTCTCTCTGCTTTCCAAATTGTCACTAACAGGCTAGTGACCAATTTCACCAATTCACATTGGCATACTGGAACACCCTTATAATTCCCTAGTATATGGTACTGAGGTACCCAGGGTATTGGGGTTCCAGTAGATCCCTATGGGCTGCAGCATTTCTTTTGCCACCCATAGGGAGATCTGACAATTCTTACACAGACCTGCCAGTGTAGCCTGAGTGAAATAACGTCCACGTTATTTCACAGCCATTTACCACTGCACTTAAGTAACTTATAAGTCACCTATATGTCTAACCTTCACCTGGTGAAGGTTGGGTGCAAAGTTACTTAGTGTGTGGGCACCCTGGCACTAGCCAAGGTGCCCCCACATTGTTCAGGGCAAATTCCCCGGACTTTGTGAGTGCGGGGACACCATTACACGCGTACACTATACATAGGTCACTACCTATGTATAGCGTCACAATGGTAACTCCGAACATGGCTATGTAACATGTCTAAGATCATGGAATTGTCACCCCAATGCCATTCTGGCATTGGGGAGACAATTCCATGATCCCCCGGGTCTCTAGCACAGAACCCGGGTACTGCCAAACTGTCTTTCCGGGGTCTCCACTGCAGCTGCTGCTGCTGCCAACCCCTCAGACAGGTTTCTGCCCTCCTGTGGTCCAGGAAGCCCTGGCCGAGGAAGGCAGAACAAAGGATTTCCTCTGAGAGAGGGTGTGACACCCTCTCCCTTTGGAAATAGGTGTGATGGCTGGGGAGGAGTAGCCTCCCCCAGCCTCTGGAAATGCTTTGAAGGGCACAGATGGTGCCCTCCTTGTATAAGCCAGTCTACACAGGTTCAGGGACCCCATCTCCCCTGCTCTGGCGTTATACTGGACAAAGGAAAGGGAAGTGACCACTCCCCTGTCCATCACCACCCTAGGGATGGTGCCCAGAGCTCCTCCAGTGTGTCCCAGACTTCAGCCATCTTGCTTTGCAAGGTGTGGGGGCACTCTGGAGGGCTCTGAGTGGCCAGTGCCATCAGGTGACATCAGAGACCCCTCCTGATAGGTCCATACCTGATAAGGTGGCCAATCCCCCTCTCAGGGCTATTTAGGGTCTCTCCTGTGGGTTCTCTTCAGATTCTGTTGCAAGTTTCCTTCAGGACTCCTCTGCAACAACTTCAGCATCCTCTTACCTCAAATCAACTGCAGCCTGCTCCAAGAAACGGCGTAACTGCAACAAAGTACCCACAAGAGATACTTTTTTTCTACAACCTCAGCTCCAGGTCAGCAACTGCAACAGTTTCCATGGTGTACATGCTCTGGGGGACTCCTTGTCTTCATCGTACACCAGAAGGGCCGAAGAAATCTCCTGTGGAGTGATGGAGTCACTCCCCTGCTCCAAGCAGGCACCTTCCAAGACGACAACCGTTACCCTTGGACTCCTCTCATAGCGACGAGCATGCTCCTAAGGACACAGAGGGTGGACGTCGTCAACATAGATTGTCCTGAGGTCCTGCTGACACAATTTGGAGGAGGTAAGACCTTGCCATCCCTGAGAGCGATGGTATCCCTGTGTCTTCTTCACGTCCTGAGGCCTCTGTGCACTATTTACAAAATTCCTTCACGCACAGCCTGGCCCAGGTCACCAGCATTCCATCCTGCAACGCTCATCTCTGCATAAGCCAGTCTACACCAGTTTAGGGATCCCCTAGCCCTGCTCTGCTGCGAAACTGGACAAAGGAAAGGGGAGTGACCACTCCTCTGATCTGCACCTCCCAGGGGAGGTGCCCAGAGCTCCTCCAGTGTACCCCAGACCTCTGCCATCTTGGAAACAGAGGTGTTGCTGGCACACTGGACTGCTCTGAGTGGCCAGTGCCAGCAGGTGACGTCAGAGACTCCTTCTGATAGGCTCTTACCTCTCTTAGTAGCCAATCCTCCTTCCTAGGTGGCCAAACCTCCTTTTCTGGCTATTTAGGGTCTCTGCTTTGGGGAATTCTTCAGATACCGAATGCAAGAGCTCACCAGAGTTCCTCTGCATCTCCCTCTTCACCTTCTGCGAAAGGATCGACCTCTGACTGCTCAGGACGCCTGCAAAACCGCAAAAAAGTGGCAAAGACGACTACCAGCAACCTTGTATCGCTTATCCTGACGGCTTTCTCGACTGTTTCCTGGTGGTGCATGCTCTGGGGGTAGCCTGCCTCCTTCTTGCACCAGGAGCTCTGAAGAAATCTCCTGTGGGTCAACGGAATCTTCCCCCCGCAGCCACATGCAACAAAAGACTGCATCACTGGTCCTCTGGGTCCCCTCTCAGCACGACGAGCGTGGTCCCTGGAACTCAGCAACTCTGTCCAAGTGACTCCCACAGTCCAGTGACTCTTCAGTCCAAGTTTGGTGGAGGTAAGTCCTTGCCTCCCCACACTAGACTGCATTGCTGGGTACCACGTGATTTGCAGCTGCTCCGGCTCCTGTGCACTCTTCCAGGATTTCCTTCGTGCACAGCCTAGCCTGAGTCCCCAGCACTCTGTCCTGCAGTGCTCAACCCTCTGAGTTGGCCTCCAGCGTTGTGGGACCCTCCTTTGTGACTTTGAGCCAGCTCCAGTTCACAAATCTTCTAAGTGCCTGTTCGGGTACTTCTGTGGGTGCTGCCTGCTTCTGTGGGGTCTCTCTGAGTTGCTGAGTGCCCCCTCTGTCTCCTCCTCCAAGGGGTGACATTCTGGTCCTTCCTGGTCCCCAGCAGCACCCAAAAACCTCTACCGTGACCCTTGCAGCTAGCAAGGCTTGTTTGCGGTATTTCTGCGTGGGAGCACTTCTGCAACCTTCATCGCGACGTGGGACATCTTCCATCCAAAGGAGAAGTTCCTAGTCCTCTTCGTTCTTGCAGAATTCCAAGCTTCTTCTATCCGGAGGCAGCTTCCTTGCACCTTCATCCGTGGTTTCCTGGGCTCCTGCTCCCCTGGACACTATCGCGACTCTTGGACTTGGTTCCCTTGCCTTGCAGGTCCTCAGGTCCAGGAATCCAACTTCAGTTAACTGCTGGTGTTTGTTGTTCTTGCAGAATCCCCCTATCATGACTAGTGTGCTCTTTTGGGGTAGTAGGTGTACTTTACTCCTACTTTTCAGGGTCTTGGGGTGAGGTATCTTGGACACCCTGACTGTTTTCTTACAGTCCCAGCGACACTCTACAAGCTCCCATAGGTCTGGGGCCCATTCGTGATTCGCATTCCACTTTTGGAGTATATGGTTTGTGTTGCCCCTAGACCTATGTTTGCCTATTGCAACCTATTGTAATCCTAAACTGTTTGCATTACTTTTCTTACTCTTACTTACCTGTTTTGGGTTTGTGTACATATAACTTGTGTTTATTACTTACCTTCTTACTGAGGATACTCACTGAGATACTTGTGGCATATTGTCATAAAAATAAAGTATTTTTTTTTTAGTAACTCTGAGTATTGTGTTTTGTTATGATATTGTGCTATATGATATAAGTGGTATAGTAGGAGCTTTGCATGTCTCCTAGTTCAGCCTAAGCTGCTTTGCCATAGCTACCTTCTATCAGCCTAAGCTGCTAGAAACACCTCTATTCTACTAATAAGGGATAACTGGACCTGGCACAGGGTGTAAGTACCACAAGATACCCACTATAAGCCAGGCCAGCCTCTTACAGTGGGCACCATCTGTGCCCTTGAAAGCATCTCCAGAGGCCAGGAGAGGCTACTCCTCCCAGGCCCTTCACACCTATTTCCAATGGGAGAGGGTGTAACACCTTCTCTGAGGAAATCCTTTGTTCTGCCTTCCTGGGACCAGGCTGCCCAGGCCCCAGGGGGGCAGAAACCTGTCTGAGGGTAGCTGCAGAGAAAACCCCGGAAAGTTAGGAATTGTCTCCCCAATACCACAATTCCATGATCCTAGACATGCTACATGCCCATGTGTTCTGTTTTCCCTCTTATCTCATAACCGAGCTTACAGAACCTCTCTGGAATGCACTTCTGAGTTTAAAGAAGACATTTATTGTTATTAATTCTCCACCACGAGGTTCCTGAGGGACGAAATTAGTAGATTGGAAGCACACGTTCAAAGGTAGTCGCAGCAATTAAAGCAAAATATATCAAAGTACTTCTCAGTTGCAATGTACACAGCAAATAGATGTGACTATATTATAGCATAACTTCAAAGCAAATCATAAAAGTCCAAATTCATCACCGTAGGGCCTATAGCTCAGCTTCATCTTTCTGGGGTCTGCAAGTTGATGACTCCGGTCCACTGCGAGAAACAGTTTTTCTTCCCAAATGGGAGACAGGCAACCGACGTCTAGCTCCTGTCTGAAGTCAAAGCAGATTCAATCTACCTCTCTGTAGTCCAGAGTCATCCTTAAGCGCAAACTCAGTGTGAGAACCGAAGAAACCTGGAGAGTGGCCAATTCTCCTGAGCTCCTCGTTCTCAGACTGGATTGCGAGGTAAACACAAAATCTACGTGCTCTTATCAGCTATGGTCTGGTGTGAAGAAAACAGCTTGGTCCATCTTGTGGAAAAACACAGATTGGAAAAACACAGCTCATCTGCAATGTCTCAACTGCAATGTCTAACCCCACGTTAAAGCCAATAGACAGCTAACCTAAATATCAAATGTAATGTCTAATGTCATGTCAAAGCCAATAGGCAGCTAAACTGAATACAGAATGTAATGTCTAATGCCATGTCAAAGCCAATACAAAAAATCTAAATATCCATCAGGGATAAATCTATACCAAGTATCTAAGCAAAAAACTCAATTTTTTACTGAGTAGTAATTTCTTTATTACAAATAAATCAATTCAATCATAGTGTCAACAAATCGACTGTACACCTAAAAGAGTAATACACAAAATCAAACTATATACAAATCCAAAACAATCCTAACATTCCAAACGAGCACCGTGATACATAAAATATAAGCTGCTTAACCATCGAGTGGCAAGCAGTCACCATTCCAGGTAGTGACAGTTGTGGGAGGAAAGTATCTTGCTCCAGTGAGGAAAGTCAATCACTGAAATAAAAGTCCGATCCAATCCCCAAATTATTCAATCCAAATGTTTCAGGAATTCCAACAGTCACTCCTTAGTACGATATAGTCAACGCGTTTCGGCCTTATCAACTACGGCCTCCTCAGGACAATGAAGACAGTGCCTATATATACACAACACAGAAAATTACCTAAAAAAACGTATAGTCATAACAACCAAAATTACCACCAGGTGTGGGGGAACCCACACCTGTTCACCAACATCACCTCATGTGTGCACATGACAAGAAATATATTTATAGTGAAATCAAAAACTAAAAGAATTATATGTACAAAGATTCAGGCTAAACCCCATCTAAAGTCCATTTTGTTAATTATAGTAAATGTTGTTCTAAAAAGAAGAATCAATCCGAGAGGTCTACCACACAGAACTTAAAAAATATTAACAAAATAATGATAATACTGAAGAAGCAGCAACAAAGTCACAAATTACCCTCCAAAACTAATCAAAGCAATAATCATCATGCTTCAATGTAAATGAAAGAAGGTAGGAGAGACGCGTAACCCAAGGGACTAACCTTAGCTTGGAGAATTCATTGGAAGCACAAGCAGTAATTTAAACGTGAATGCAACTGGACTAATGCTTTGTGAAATAAAGCAACATAAGTTTAGTGGAACAGGCTTAAAGAAATCACAAGAGCCTGTCAACCGCGAGCGCATCAAAACACGCGGCTCCTACCTTACTATCAAGACGTTGCCAGCCGTTTCTCAGAAGAAATGAGAGCTTCGCCGTGTTATACGCTAGAACAGCGTGCATTTAAATAAGCAGCACCTCGGGCCGTCATCTTAGCTACGCGTCCTCACTAAACATAAAAAAGGGGACTTAACGTATTACTCGTCCTACATCAAGACTGTGGGGGCCATTTTGAAGTGTGCAAGAAAGATAACTCAAAACATACTGAAGAACAAAATGCTTAACATGCTTAGATTATAACCAGGTTAATGAAAGGCATTTCAATTACAATACATGTTATCATGTTATTGACAATAGAAAACCGATTACAAATATAATACAAACACCAAACAATAAATAATCAGTAAACAAACTGCACAAACATTACATAATTAGAGGACTTATAATGGATACAAAGTCATAAATGGACCTCTGCAACAATTATTGATAGAGCCTATCTCATCGATCTCTATCTTCACAAAATGTACTATTTTAGAAACATTCATAATTGTCCTATATACACTAAAAACCCCCAACATACAAACAAACTTAGTATACATCTCTGGGACTGATTCTGTCCGACATATTCTACATCACGCAAAGTGTAAAGTTAGAACCACTGTGGAACAGTTACAATTTAATTAAGGCCCACATCTCAGACAAATCATTTAGACCCCGTCTGGCCGTCCCAAATCTTTCCATCAGGCGAGCTTCCATTTCATCCAAAGCGGAAGCTAGTAGGGTGCCTGTTTTTGTTTTGTCAACTACATATAAGATAGACCATTTGATGTCATCTGGATGATGGTCCTGTTCAATGTAGTGGTCAACCAGAGGGGCACCCCGTACTGTACATCTGATCCTGGACATGTGTTGAAGTATACGTGTTTTAGCAGGTTGTGTCGTCTGGCCAATATAAGTAAGTGAACACGGACATGTGATGCAATATATCACATGGCGTGTATTACAGTTTGAAAAACAACGTTGGTGGTGTATTTTACCATTCAACTCCACCTGTCTACTTTTTTCTGTATATTGGCAAGCCAGGCAGTTCATGCATGGGCAATGGCCAATGATAGGGGGTAGGGCTAGCATACTTCTCAGATCGGTTTTCTTCTTACTGTTCTAAGTGAACGGAGCATGTACTAAGGAATCATAGATGTTGCGGCCTCTTTTGAAAGCGAAGAGGGGTTTATCTAAGCCTAAAGGGAGGAGCAGCTTCCAATTTTTTTCAATAATGGCTCTAACCCGATTCGCTTTAGGGTTATATGTTAGTACGCAGGTCAAAGGGCGCACCCTATTTTTTTTAACTTGGGCACTAACAGATGTTCACGTGGAGTATACCATGCTCGTTTGCATGCACCTTTAACAATTTTCTTGGGGTAGCCCCTATTCAACAATCTAG
This sequence comes from Pleurodeles waltl, assembly GCF_031143425.1. NCBI lineage: Eukaryota > Metazoa > Chordata > Amphibia > Caudata > Salamandridae > Pleurodeles > Pleurodeles waltl. The sequence continues at coordinate 380,438,116 of NC_090445.1, forward strand.
AAATAAGAGCTTCTGCGTTTTGAAAATAATCTTCTTTAGTGGTACAGTTACGGCGAATTCGAAGAAATTGGCCATAGGGTAGATTCTCCTTAAGAGAACGAGGATGATTACTTGAAAAGTGAAGTAAGGTGTTTCTATCGGTAGGTTTTTTGTATAAACTCACCAACATATGACCTTCAAAGGATTAAATCCATAGATCCAGGAAATTGATTTGTTTAGAAGCAGAAGACAACGTAAACTTAAGATCAGGTGTTAAATGGTTAATCCAATCATGAAATAAGGAAAGGGCCTCCTGGTCACCTTCCCAGATCACAAAGATGTCATCAATATATCTTAGCCATGTTTTGATATGATTATAGAAGGGATTATTTAGGTCAAAAATCCATTTGTCTTCAAAAAATGACATCACGGGATTCGCAATTTCTGGGGCAAAGTTGCACCCCATCGCTACACCCTTGACTTGCAGGTACATCTTATCAAATGAAAAGATGTTGGTTTTTAAACACAGCGTGGCCAGAGCAAGCAGAAATGAAGAGGGGACCTTATGAGGAAGAGGTATTTGATCTAAATATACGTTCATTACTTGTAATGCCTCATTTTGTGGAATATTAGTGTAAAGTGCCTCTATGTCTAAAGTCACTAACAGTTGTGTTCTTTCATTGACGGGATTACCTTCAAGTTTATTAATCATATGCATAGAGTCCCGCACATATGCTTTCGTATTGTACACTAATGGTTTGAGAAAGAAATCCACATATTGGGACAAAGGTTCCAGTAAGGAGCCGCAGGCCGGAATAATTGGTCTCCCCGGAGGATTAGAGGCATCTTTATGTATCTTCGGCAGAGTGTAGAGAAGGGGAATGCGTGATTGTTTTTGATTTAGAAAGTCGTATTCTTTCTTGCATATCCAACCTTCTCTAAGTGCTTCGTCAGTGATGGTGGTAATGATGGCTGTCAATCTGGGTGAGGGATCTTCTGTTATCAAACAATAGTGGTCCCTGTTGTTTAGTTGGCGACGCATTTCCATGCTATATTTATCTTTGTCTAGTATCACTATGCCGCCACCTTTATCGGCTGGCTTAATGATGATGTTCTCATTTAATGACAACGAGAGAATAGCATTATTCTCTTCTTTAGAACAATTAGACTTGAACGATATTTTAGTGTTGTTAACTAAGTCAATTTCACGAAGGACCATGTCTTCAAAAATTAGTACTTCTCGAGGCATATGAATAGTATCAGGGCAAAAAGTGGATTTTATATGTAGCCCACTGACGTTAGCTTCATTAAGAGGCATATCATCTGTGTTATCTCGAAAAAAGGTCTGTAACCTTACTTTACGCAAAAAACGCAATACTTCGGTTTTAGTGTCAACCGGGTCTTTGAGTTTGGTAGGAACAAAAGACAGACCTTTATTTAGTACCTCTTGCTCTTTGCCTGAAAGAGCATGGGTAGACAAATTGTAAACAGGTATCATATCTGAACCCATGTCAATTATCTTCTGTATATTCTTTTCCTGGTACGGAATTCTCCTTGTGGGGTATACAGATCTCTGTTCTGGTCTTGGTATTGAAATCTGACTCGCGCACCTCCTCCTCTCCCTCTGCTTCCACCTCTGTCGAAAAAAGGTTGAGTAGTGGGGTGTGCGGGGCCAGAGAAAGATTCGGATAAATGTTCCGTATCTGAAACCGAAGAAGTATCAGAAAAGGTAATAAATCTCCTCCGTGAACGAGATTGAAATTGTAAATTCAAGTTGCTAGGGTTGTTGTATTTATAGAAATCTTCTTTCAAGAACGGATAAACCTCCTCAATTTTTAAATTCTTAATATCCCTCGCCACTTTAGATGTTTTTTGATTGACAGTATGGATTTTGAACTCAGCAATGATTTTATTGGCTTGAATTGTCTGGTCTTGAGAAAGCTCAAGTTCCAGCAATTCAGTTTCTTTCAATTCTGTTTCACTTATTCTTAACCCAGTCTCAATAGAGAGAGCCAGCCAATCACGGGAACATTTCGTCCCTACCCCACTAAATTGCAATAGGTATGGTTTGTCTAACACAAAGATTACTGGAATATTCTTCACCTGCAAGCCTGCAGGAATCGTGTTATTTTTTAAGTGCTCAAGAAGTACTTGTGCATGCAATTGTGTTCTGATATTTTTCTTCTTAAGCTGCTTTAGACGTTCAATTTTAGCCACATTTGTGGGAGTTGGAATAGGTTGATCGCCACTCAATAAAGAGGGGTTGCCTAACAGTGTGTTTATTTGTGCCTCAGTATAGCTAACTATGTAGGGTTCAGTCATAACCAAAAAATACAACAAAAAATAATATAAAAATAAGAACAAGTGATAAGTGGACACTAGAGAATAATTTCCAAAGGCTCTGGCTCAAAGATTTCAATCATGAATTGATTGTATTAAAGGAGCTGACCCCTGCATCAGAAGATGCAAAAGAGACTACCAATAGAGAGAGGGGAGGTCCCTGTTACCCCACTGGATTAGGGACAATAACAATGCAAAAAATAAAAATATCCAACAGGGATAAATCTATCCCAAGTATCCAAGCAAAAAACTCAATTTTTTATTGAGTAGTAATTTCTTTGTTACAAATAAATCAATTCAATCATAGTGTCAACAAATCGTCTGTACACCTAAAAGAGTAATACACAAAATCAAACTATATACAAATCCAAAACAACCCTAACATTCCAAATGAGCACCATGATACATAAAATATAAGCTGCTTAACCATCGAGTGGCAAGCAGTCACCATTCCAGGTAGTGACAGTTGTGGGAGGAAAGTATTCTGCTCCAGTGAGGAAAGTCAATCACTGAAATAAAAGTCTGATCCAATCCCCAAATTATTCAATCCAAATGTTTCAGGAATTCCAACAGTCACTCCTTAGTACGATATAGTCGATGCGTTTCTGCCTTATCAACTACGGCCTTATCACAACGTCACTACCTGGAATGGTGACTGCTTGCCACTCAATGGTTAAGTGTATTACTCTTTTAGGTGTACAGGCGATTTGTTGACACTATAATTGAATTGATTTATTTGTAATAAAGAAATTACTACTCAGTAAAAAATTGAGTTTTTTGCTTAGATACTTGGTATAGATTTATCCCTGTTGGATATTTTTATTTTTTTGCATTGTTATTGTCCCTAATCCAGTGGGGTAACAGGGACCTCCCCTCTCTCTTTTGGTACATGTCAAAGCCAATAGGCAGTAAAACTGAATACAGAATGTAATGGCTACTGGTGAACATTGAGCAACTAATATGTGCAATGGTGAAACACAAAGTCATTGGTCAAACACAATTAATAGCATCACATTCCACCCTATGACCAATTAATTTTTGTTTCATACCTCTTATTTCAAACAAAAACAAAAACATCAACAAAAAAAACATTATAAGCAAATCAGATTTGAATGATAAAAGCAATCACTGTAAAGCAATGGAAGTGGATTAACATAATAATCTCATAACCTCTCACATCAGATACATCTACACAGAAAAGACTGAAATTTATATTGTCTCTAATTGAGATAATAGTGTCTCTAAAATAGCAATTGGATGTAGCATGAGTTCCACTCATGTAAAGGTGCACGGTCCACCTGAAAGGTTTGCAGGAATGTAAGTAAAAGTCAGAGTTCCACACGAAAAAACACAGACAGTTAACTGTTAAGGTTGCTTAGTTCCAGTGGAAGAACGTAATCAAACAAGGTGAACTTGAACTGAAGGTGCCAGTTGCGCAAAATGGATCCATGGGGTCTGTACTTTAATCAATCAGATTCAGGTTGGGGGTTCGGTCCCTTCCCTGGCCCCACACGCACACACCCGAAGGGAGACCACACAGCACACTCATAGTCAGTGGCGAAACGTGGTAGGGTCTGCAAAAGAAAAAAGTATGACTTTTCTTGCAAATAACATTTGTCATCTGAAATGTGCCCTTCCTCTTCCTTTCCGTTTTATAATCAGTAGGATGTTTTTGGGGCCCTTTATGATTTTTGCAGGTTCTGGAGGGTCATTTGGGAATTTAACCCAAACCTTAGAACTGAGGTTTTTATCTGCTGCACCACAGCTTCCCTTTCTTTGCACTGTCAGAAGGGCTGGGGAAGACTCCTTCTTTACCAAACCTCCATTCACTGCACATTTGACACGTTGGGCCATTCTGTCTCCACTTTGTATGAATGAATTAGATTCTTTTCTAGCTATCAGCATAATTTTGATTTCTCCTTGGTAATCTGCAGCAATCATTCCCCCTAAAACCTGATCAATTTGCCATATCTGTCCTGGTAACTTTCCTCTCTCCAATTGATCTTTGACTGTTTGTGGGACAGATTGCTCTTGTGCGTGCTGCACAGTTTTTTATCAAATCTAGGGGAATGTGCATCCCTCTCATCTCTGCCCACCTGTAAGTGGCTTTTTCTCCCAACTGTCCACATTTCTAGTGCATCCACTTAGCCATCCCCACTAAGTAAGAATTCTGGGTGGACACTTCAGACTCTGAATTTTTCTCTTTAACATCTGCAAGGGAATTGAAACAGTTAGGTACAAGCCATGTGGAAAACCAAATGGCTAAACCATTGGCAGTGAACCAAGAATCAGTGTAAAAATGACACATCTCAAGCAGCTCTTGCTTTAAAGTCTGACACACATTGTACAAATCTGTTACTTCTGTGCTAGAAAACAACTCTTCAGTCAATGAATCATTAGTCAAACACACACACTTTTTATCCTCAGGGGACACGAATTCAAATGGTGCACTCAATTTTACCTGTGACTCTTTTACCTGTGGTACTCCGTGCACCCTCTCCACATCCTGAAAAGGGGCTTGTGACACCTGTTCATGTAGGGCTGCAGTGACTCTAGCCCTGTCTTGCATGTACCAGATCCAGTGTATTGTACTAGCTTCCTGTGCCTGTCCTATACTGTGAGAGTTAGGTGAATTCATCACCCACTGCATGCTTGATATTTCAGGTTTCATACTCCAAAGTTCCAGGGGCACTCTTTTCTTCCCCTGTTCCTGATTTACATGTAAATCAGTGTTTCCCTCTTGCACTGCGCAGAAACCTAAAGTCTGAATTATTTCATTTGCCAAATTAAAAGCGCGCAGCTGCTTATATTTTTTCCTAGATACTTTATACCAAAGTGTTAAGATTTCACTCAGATGAGGGCTATACTGTTTCCAAAAATCAAACAAGCTAATGAAACTCGGTGTAGTGCAAACAGAAAGAAACTCTAAAATCTTTTGTTTTACTTGTGCCAGGAACTGCACATTTTGCGACGGTACTTCTGCCATGTAATTAATTTTTCTTTGCAGAAGCGGTCTGTAAATAACGTTCTGAGCTCTGTTCTCAGTGTTATCAGTTAAGGAATGCGGTGTGTTTTACTCTATGCTCTGCTCACACGAAGGCTCAGACTGGCTCACAGCTGTCTTAACCCCCTCATTACTGGAATGGGAAAAGACAGATTCTTCTAAAACAGCAGTTTTATAGATTTCAGCATTATCTTGCATTAATGTGTTCTGGCTAATTTGCTCATGTAAATTCTTATTTTCATGTTCTAACTTCCTACCTCTCTCCTGCATGTTTCTGTAAGCAGATAAAAGTATCCAAACCCTTCTGTCAAGAACAAAAGGAACATCATTTCTTTCAAAAGGCACATTTTCTAAATATGCTTTATCACAGCACTCATCCAGTCCTGATAAACAAGAAAGCATGTTTCTCACAGCACCATAAGGCAGTTTAACTTCACATGCATTTTCAAACATGGTCTGCCGTGCTTCTGTAATTCGCTAAACAACAAAAAACAATTACACTTTTAAATAGTGCACTTCCAATTTCCAATTTGACTCCCAGACTGACGACTAACGACAAAATGCTCTGCTTTCCCTGTTATCTCATAACTGAGCTTACAGAACCTCTCTGGAATGCACTTCTGAGTTTAAAGAAGACATTTATTGTTATTAATTCTCCACCATGAGGTTCCTGAGAGACGAAATTAGTAGATTGGAAGCACACGATCAAAGGTAGTCGCAGCAATGAAAGCAAAATATATCAAAGTACTTCTCAGTTGCAATGTACACAGCAAATAGATGTGATTATATTATAGCATAACTTCAAAGAAAAGCATAAAAGTCAAAATTCATCACCGTATGGCCTATAGCTCAGCTTATTCTTTCTGGGGTCTGCAAGTTGATGACTCCGGCCAACTGCAAGAAAAAGATTTTCTACCCAAACGGGAGACAGGCACCCGACGTCTAGCTCCTGTCTGAAGTCAAAGCAGATTCAATCTACCTCTCTGTAGTCCAGAGTTATCCTTAAAAGCAAAGTCAGTGTGAGAACCGAAGAAACCTGGAGAGTTGCCAATTCTCACGAGCTCCTCGTTCTCAGACTGGATTGCGAGGTAAACACAAAATCTACGTGCTCTTATCAGCTAAGGTCTGGTGTGAAGAAAACAGCTTGGTCCATCTTGTGGAAAAACACAGCTTGGAAAAACACAGCTCATCTGCAATGTCTCAAGTGAAATGTCTAACCCCACGTTAAAGCCAATAGGCAGCTAACCAAATATCAAATGTCATGTCTTATGTCATGTCAAAGCCAATAGGCAGCTAACCTGAATACAGAATGAAATGTCTAATGACATGTCAAAGCCAATAGGCAGCTAAACTGAATACAGAATGTAATGGCTACTGGTGAGCATTGAGCAACTAATATGGGCAATGGTGAAACACAAAGTCATTGGTCAAACACAATTAATAGCATCGCACCGTGTTCGGAGTTACAATTGTGACGCCACATATGGGTATTGACCTATATGTAATGCACATGTGTAATGGTGTCCCCGTACTCACAAAGTCCGGTGAATTTGCCCTGAACAATGTGAGGGCACCTTGGCTAGTGCCAGGGTGCCAACACACTAAGTAACTTTGCACCTAACCTTCACTAAGTGAGGGTTAGACATATAGGTGACTTATAAGTTACTTAAGTGCAGTGTAAACTGCTTGTGAAATAACGTGGACGTTATTTCACTCAGGCTGCAGTGGCAGTCCTGTGTAAGAATTGTCTGAGCTCCCTATGGATGGCAAATAAGGCAGCCCATAGAGATCTCCTGGAACCCCAGTACCCTGGATACTTAGGTACCATATACTCGGGAATTATAAGGGTGTTCCAGTGTGCCAATCAGAATTGGTAAAATTAGTCACTAGCCTGCAGTGACAATTTTAAAAGCAGAGAGAGCATAAACACTGAGGTTCTGGTTAGCAGAGCCTCAGTGATACAGTTAGGCACCACACAGGGAACTCATACAGGGCATACTTTATGAGCACTGGGGTCCTGGCTAACAGGATCCCAGTGACACAGGCAAAATCAAACATACATACAGTAAAATTGGGGAACATGCCAGGCAAAATGCTACTTTCCTACAGACCTCTTATAGGGTGCCCAAAGAGGAGTTCACAGCCTACTCCTTTCTGGGGTACCTCCCTATAAGCAAAAAGGAGGCATGGTAACAGGACATCCCATCTCCTCCTGAGTGTTTCATAGAATCCCATTATCATGCCTTTGAGAGTTTTTATTAAACCTCTCAACCAGTCCATTTGTCTGTGGATGATAAGGAGTAGTGAACTTGTAAGTTACTCCACACTCCTTCCACATAGCTTTGAGGTATGCAGACATGAAGTTACTACCTATGTCTGACACCACTTCCATAGGGAAACCCACTCAGGAAATTATTCCCAGGAGGGCTTTTGCCACTGCAGGAGCTGTAGTGGTCCTTGAGGGTATAGCCTCAGGATACCTAGTTGCATGGACCACTACCACAAGGATACATCTACTGCCTGAAGCTGTTGGAGGGTCAAGGGGGCCAACAATGTCAACCCCTACCCTCTCAAAGTGCACCCCAACCACTGGAAGTGGAATTAAGGGGGCCTTACGTGTGCCACCAGTCTTGCCACTGGCTTGGTAGGTCACACAGGAGCGACAAAACTCCTTGGTGTCCTCTGACATGTGAGGCCACTGAAACAATGGAACAAGTCTGTCCCAAGTTTTACTTTGGCCCAAAAGCGCAGCCAAAGGAATATCATGAGCCAAAGTCAGAAGAAACTCTCTATACTGCAAAGGGATGACCAATCTCCAGGCAGCTCCAGGTTTAGGGTCCCTTGACTCGGTAGAGAGGAGGTTATCTTCCCAATAGACGTTATGGCTATCAGTGATATGCCCGTTCTGCTGTTTGACAGCTTGCTGTCTTAAACCCTCTAGTGTGGGACAGGTCTTCTGTGCCACACTCAGCTGTTCCCTAGCAGGCCCCCTTTCACCCAAAAGCTCAGCAGGGTCTGCTGCCAGCTCGTCTGGTGTAGGTTCTGCACAGGGAGAGGATTCCTCTTCCTCAAAAGGGGAATCTTCTGGAGAGGGAGGGATGGCGGGCAAGGATTTACCCTTTCTACCCATAGCTTTTGGAAGCACTTGGTCCATTTTTCCAGGATCCAACTTTCCCTATCCTCCTCCCTTCTAGGCCTGAGCCCTAGTGAGAGCAAATATATGCCCTGGAAGGCCCAGCATTGCTGCATGAACCCCAGTAGGAGGCTGGCCTGGCTTGTAGTGGGTACCAAAGGGTACGTACACCTTGCACCAGGTCCAGGTATCCCTTATTAGTGTAGGGGGGTGTCTAGTAGCTTAGGCTGATAGAAAAGGTAGCTTAGCAGAGCAGCTTAGGCTGAAATAAGAGACATGTGAAGCTCCTACTATACCACTGGTGTCATATGCACAATATCATAAGAAAACACAATACACAGGTATACTAAAAATAAAGGTACTTTATTTTTATGACAATATGCCAAAAGTATCTCAGTGAGTACCCTCAGTATGAGGATAGCAAATATACACAAGATATATGTACACAATACCAAAATATGCAGTAATAGCAATAGAAAACAGTGCAAGCAATGTATAGTCACAATAGAATGCAATGGGGGCACATAGGGATAGGGGCAACACAAACCATATACTCTAGAAGTGGAATGCGAACCACGAATCGACCCCAAACCTATGTGACCTTGTAGAGGGTCACTGGGACTGTAAGAAAACAGTGAGGGTTAGAAACATAGCCCACCCCAAGACCCTGAAAAGTGGGTGCAAAGTGAACCTAAGTTCCCCAGAGAGCACAGAAGTCGTGATAGGGGAATTCTGCCAGGAAGACAAACACCAGCAATGCAACAACGATGGATTTCCAGACGAGAGTACCTGTGGAACAAGGGGACCAAGTCCAAGAGTCACGATCAAGTCGGGAGTGGGCAGATGCCCAGGAAATGCCAGCTGTGGGTGCAAAGAAGCTGCCACTGGATGGTAGAAGCTGTGGATTCTGCAAGAACGACAAGGGCTAGAAACTTCCCCTTTGGAGGATGGATGTCCCACGTCGTGAAGAAGCTTGCAGAGGTGTTTCCATGCAGAAAGACTGCAAACAAGCCTTGCTAGCTGCAAGGGTCGCGGTTACGGTTTTTGGATGCTGCTGTGGCCCAGGAGGGACCAGGATGTCACCAATTGCGTGAGGAGACAGAGGGGGCATCCAGCAAGACAAAGAGCTCACTCAGAAGCAAGTAGCACCCGCAGAAGTGCCTGAACAGGCACTACGAAGTGGAGTGAACCGGAGCTCACCCGAAGTCACAAAGGAAGGTACCACGACGCTGGAGGACAACTCAGGAGGTCGTGCACTGCAGGTTAGAGTGTCGGGGACCCAGGCTTGGCTGTGCACAAAGGAAATCCTGGAAGAGTGCACAGGAGCCGGAGCAGCTGCAAATCATGCAGTACCCAACAATGCAGTCTAGCGTGGGGAGGCAAGGACTTACCTCCACCAAACTTGGACTGAAGAGTCACTGGACTGTGGGAGTCACTTGGACAGAGTTGTTGAGTTCAAGGGACCTCGCTCGTTGTGCTGAGAGGAGACCCAGAGGACCAGTGATGCAGTCTTTTGGTGCCTGCGGTTGCAGGGGGAAGATTCCGTCAACCCACAGGAGATTTCTTCGGAGCTTCTAGTGCAGAGAGGAGGCAGAGTACCCCCACAGCATGCACCACCAGGAAAACAGTTGAGAAGGCGGCCGGATCAGCGTTACAACGTCGCAGTAGTCGTCTTTGCTTCTTTGTTGCAGTTTTGCAGGCTTCCAAAGCAGTAAGCGGTCGATTCCTTGGCAGAAGGTGAAGAGAGAGATGCAGAGGAACTCTGATGAGCTCTTGCATTCGTTATCTAAAGAATTCCCCAAAGCAGAGACCCTAAATAGCCAGAAAAGGAGGTTTGGCTACTTAGGAAGGAGGATAGGCTAGCAACACAGGTAAGAGCCTATCAGGAGGAGTCTCTGACGTCACCTGCTGGCACTGGCCACTCAGAGCAGTCCAGTGTGCCAGCAGCACCTCTGTTTCCAAGATGGCAGAGGTCTGGAGCACACTGGAGGAGCTCTGGGCACCTCCCAGGGGAGGTGCAGGTCAGGGGAGTGGTCACTCCCCTTTCCTTTGTCCAGTTTCGCGCCAGAGCAGGGCTGGGGGATCCCTGAACCGGTGTAGACTGGCTTATGCAGAGATGGGCACCATCTGTGCCCATCAAAGCATTTCCAGAGGCTGGGGGAGGCTACTCCTCCCCAGCCCTGACACCTTTTTCCAAAGGGAGAGGGTGTAACACCCTCTCTCTGAGGAAGTCCTTTGTTCTGCCTTCCTGGGCCAAGCCTGGCTGGACCCCAGGAGGGCAGAAACCTGTCTGAGGGGTTGGCAGCAGCAGCAGCTGCAGTGAAACCCCGGGAAAGGTAGTTTGGCAGTACATGGGTCTGTGCTGGAGACTCGGGGGATCATGGAATTGTCTCCCCAATGCCAGAATGGCATTGGGGTGACAATTCCATGATCTTAAACATGTTACATGGCCATGTTCGGAGTTACCATTGTGACGCTATACATATGTTGTGACATATGTATAGTGCACGCGTGTAATGGTGTCCCCGCACTCACAAAGTCCGGGGAATTTGCCCTGAACAATGTGGGGGCACCTTGGCTAGTGCCAGGGTGCTCACACACTAAGTAACTTAGCACCCAACCTTTACCAGGTAAAGGTTAGACATATAGGTGACTTATAAGTTACTTAAGTGCAGTGGTAAATGGCTGTGAAATAACGTGGACGTTATTTCACTCAGGCTGCAATGGCAGGGCTGTGTAAGAATTGTCAGAGCTCCCTATGGGTGGCAAAAGAAATGCTGCAGCCCATAGGGATCTCCTGGAACCCCAATACCCTGGGTACCTCAGTACCATATACTAGGGAATTATAAGGGTGTTCCAGTATGCCAACTTAAATTGATGAAATTGGTCACTAGCCTGTTAGTGACAATTTGGAAAGAAATGAGAGAGCATAACCACTGAGGTTCTGGTTAGCAGAGCCTCAGTGAGACAGTTAGTCATCTCACAGGGAACACATACAGGGCACACTTATGAGCACTGGGTCCCTTGCTGGCAGGGCCCCAGTGACACATACAACTAAAACAACATATATACAGTGAAATATGGGGGTAACATGCCAGGCAAGATGGTACTTTCCTACAACCCCCAACTCCACTTCAGCCCAAGCTGATGTCTCCAAATCATTGCCTAGTAAGCAGTCTACAGGTAAATCAGTGGCTTCCACAACTTTCTTTGGAACAGCCATGGGGTGGCTAAGAGTGTTGTTATGAGCATTAGTCACTTGGTACTGCTGACCAAGTAGGTGTTGTTCAGGGGCAACCAGTTTCTCAATCACCATAGTGACACTGGTTCCTGTGTCCCTGTAGGTCTCAACACCATTTGTTAGGGGCAGTTGCTTGTACTTACCCATATTAAGGGGACAAGCAACCAAGGTGTCAAAATCAATACCACCATTAGAGACTAAAACAGCCTCTGTGGTCTCCCTAACACGACCAACACCAACTACGTTACCAATGGTGAGCCCAGCTACACTCTTTGATTGGCTATTTGTAGTGTTCTTCCCACCACCACTGCTATTACTAGGGGCACTAGAGGACACAGTTGGGGTTGTGGTAGTGGGAGCCTTGGTGTTTTTCTTTGGAGAAGTGGAATCACTTGCCCAATGGTCTTTACTTTTACATAAATAACACCATGGCTTCTTTTGATTGTTTGAAGAGGATTTGGACCCACCTCCCCCAGAGGATTCTTGGGGAGAGGTCAGATCTGAGCCTATCAAGTACTGATGCATCAAGTTAAACACACAATTATTCAAAATGTGCTCTCTCAGAATAAGATTATATAGGCTTTCATAGTCAGTCACCTTACTGCCATGTAACCATCTCTCCAAGGCCTTCACTGAACAGTCTACAAAGTCTGTCCAGTCTTGAGGACTTCTTTCTGGTATCTCCAAACTTTATCCTGTATTGTTCAGTGGTTAAGCCAAATCCATCGAAGAGTGCATCTTTCAAAACTTTGTAGTTGTTGGCATCACACTCTTGGGAATTCTCTGAGGTGATATCGGAATGTGCAGAAGTGGACCTTTCTCTAACTACTTGAACTCCAGTAACCTGGCCTTTTGGAGTGAAAGGTGCCCTACTAGTGCGTGACCCCCTCCCACTACCAGCTTCACTAGATGGCCTGTTAACTGAAAGGTCTTTGGAAGTACATTCCCCAGAGTCCTCAGGGACCTCCACTGGAACTATCTGGGTATCCCCCCTCCTCTACCTCCTGATCCTGGTTTTGACCAGTATGGTTCTGATAACTTTCAAGGAGAAGGCTAAGGAGAAGATCTTTGGTAGGGTTCTTACCAATCCCTAAACTCCTTTCTATACAGAGACCCCTCAAACTTTTAAAGTATACATTGTCATCAGTTGTCTGCACAACTTTGGGAGTGGCCTCTACTATAGACATAGTTGCAAGAAAAAGTTTAGGAGAGAGAGAAAAAAGTTTAGAAACTTTTTTGAAACGTTTTTAGAAAGTTTTTAGAAGGGCATTAAGACTGTTTAGGTTAACTGTGTATATTTCTAATTATTCAGAATGTGGTTTTCTTATGAAAAGCACCAATGACAAAGTGGTAAAGCAATTACAAGTAATTATCCCACTGATAGCCAGGATCCCAGTGCTCATAGCTTGTGGCCTGAATGTATATACCTGTGTAGTGCCTAACTGTGTCACTGAGGCTCTGCTAATCAGAACCTCAGTGCTTATGCTCTCTCTGACTTTAAATGTGTCACTATAGGCTAGTTACAATTTTTACCAATTTCAATTGGCACACTGGAACACCCTTATAATTCCCTAGTATATGGTACCTAGGTACCCAGGGTATTGGGGTCCCAGGGGATCTCTATGGGCTGCAGCATTCCTTTTGCCACTCTGCAACACTTTCCATTGTGTGCACACTCTGAGGACTACTTGTCTTCACCCTGCACCAGAGGGACCAAAGAAATCTCCCGTGGGGTGACAAGGTCACTCCCCTGATCCTGCAGGCACCATCTAAGTCGACGATGGGTTCTCTTGGACTCCTTTCCTGGCGACGAGCGTGCTCCTTGGAACACAGAGGGTGGACCCCATCGACACAGATTGTCCTGAGGTCCTGCTGTCACAATTTGGAGGATGTAAGACGTTGTCTTCCCCCAGAACGACAGTAGCCCTGATCACCGCCCCTTCATCACCTCCTGAGGCCTCTGTGCACTATTTGCAAAATTCCTTCATGCACAGCCTGGCCCAGGGGTCCAGCAACTCTATCCTGTGATGCTGAACTCGCTGAGTAATTCTTCAATGTCATGGGACCTTCCTTTGTAGTGCTGCACCAACCGCATTTTGCACCTCCTTTGTCCCTGTGTCCTGGAACTCCCGTGGGTTCTAATGTATATATTGCGTATATTACTTACCTCCAGAAGGAGTATTGCCTCTAAGGTATTTTTGGTACTGTGCCACCCAAATAAACTACCTTTATTTTTGGTAACACCGAGTATTGTCTTCACTTGTGTATGAGTACTGTGTAACTATAAGTGGTATTGCATGAGCTTTGCATGTCTCCTAGTTTAGCCTAAGCTGCTCTGCTATAGCTACCTCTATCAGCCTAAGCTGCTAGAACACTACTACTTCACTAATAAGGGATAACTGGACCTGGTATAAGGTGTAAGTGCCCAATGTACCCACTACAAACCAGGCCAGCCTCCTACATTGGTGGGACAGCGGTGGGATAAGTACTTGCAATTGCTTTACCACTTTGTTACTGGTGCTTTTCACAAGAAAAGCTTGCTCCATTACTTAGAGCGTATATAATATATACCTAGAAGTAATTTTTGCACTTTCTAAAAGTTCTTTAAACTTTGCAAAAGTTTTTACAAAGTTCTGAAAAGTTTTCTTCTTTTCTCTGAAAAGTTAGCTCTGTTATTCTACTAACTTTTTACTCACTTTCCTAAACTTTTTCTCTTTCAATATGTCTTCTGTAGAAGCTACCCCTAGAGTTGTCAAGACTACCCACGAGAATCTAAACTTTTAAAGTTAGAAGGGTCTCTGTATTGAAAGAAATTTTGGGATTGGGAAGAACCCCAGTAAGGAGTTCCTCTTAAATCTTCTCCTTCAAGATGACCAGGGACTCAGCACTGGCCCTGAACAGACAAGGGAAGAGGTAGAGGATGATTCCAACCAGGAAGGCTCAGAGGAGCAAACTGACAATCCTGGGGCTTGTCCTTCCACAGATTTAGCTGTTAACAAGCCCCTTTCGTACAACTGGGAGTGGGAAGGGTTCACACACTAGTAGGGCTCCCTTCACCCCTAGAGGCCAGGTCACTAGGGTGTCCCCTGTTAAAGATAGATCTGCCTCTGCACATTCTAATGTTACCTCTGTTTCGGAGGCATCCAACACATCTAACCTTGAGGACCAGTCCTTAGATAGGGAACTCAGAAAGCTGAGGATAGAGGAGGCTAGACTGAGGCTAATGCAGCAACAGTTGGCCGTAGACAGGGAATCCCTGGCTGTGGAAAAGGAAAGGCAGGGTTTGGGGTTAGTTCCGCATGGTGGCTGCAGCAGTTTCAGAAATTCAAATGTTAGGGAACCTTCATTTGACTCTAGGAATCTGCATAAAGTTGTCCCTCCTTACAAGGATGGTCCTGACATCTATAAGTGGTTTGCTGCACTTGAGAGGGCCTATAAAGTTCAGAGGGTCACTCATGTACAGTGGGCTGCTACCCTGTGGCTATCCCTCTCTGGTAAGGGGAGAGGCAGACTCCTTATTGTCAGAGAGGAGGATGCAGATAATTTCCACATTTTTAAAAGTGCACTCTTACATGGTCTGGGCTTAACCACTGAGCCATACAGGATAAAGTTCAGAGAGACCAGAAAGCAGTCATCACAGGATTGGACAGACTTTGTAGACTGTTCAGTGAAGGCCCTAGAAGGTTGGTTAAATGGCAGTAAGGTGACTGACTATGAAATCCTGTATAACTTAATTCTGAGAGAGAGCATATTTTGAATAATTGTGTGTCTCATTTGTTGCATCAGTATCTTGTGGACTCAGATCTGACCTCTCCCCAAGAATTGGGAAAGAAGGCAGACAAATGGGTCAGAAAAAGGGTGAACAGAAAATTTCATACAGGGTGTGAAAAGACAGCAAATAGAAAGATGGTGAAAAATCTTACGACAACATGGGGATAAAAGTAAAAACAAAGATCCTTCTTCAGGTCCAAACCACTCCTCTGGGGGTGGGGATAAAACATCTTCATCTTCTTCAAACTCTTCCCACAATAAGAAAAAGCCTTAGTGCTATGTGTGCAGAGGCAACGGCCATTGGCCAGGGGATACATCCTGCTCAGGCAAAGCCCCTGAACCTACCACCACTAATACATCAAACCCTAGTGCCCCT
Source organism: Pleurodeles waltl (assembly GCF_031143425.1). NCBI lineage: Eukaryota > Metazoa > Chordata > Amphibia > Caudata > Salamandridae > Pleurodeles > Pleurodeles waltl. Next base: position 380,453,960 of record NC_090445.1, read on the forward strand.
AGCAATAGTGCTAAGAGTGGTGGGACTACAGGCAATAGTATAAATATCGGTGTAATTGGGTTCACTTTTGGGACCATAATAGAAACTGGGGTAGACAGTCTCAAGACAGTTTCTGTCACACCTGGTGGCATTAGCCTTGCCACCTTGGCTGCTTGTCCCCTTAACATGGATAAGTACAAGCAGCCAATCTTAATAAATGGTGTTGAGGTCCAGGCCTACAGGAACACAGGTGCCAGTATCATTTTGGTGACTGAAAACTTGGTGTCACCTGCACAAAACCTCCTTGGGCAGAAGTACCAGGTTACTAATGTCAATACCTCCACTCAGTCTCTCCCCTTAGCTGTAGTTCAACTTAGTTGGTGTAGAGTTACTGGCCCTAAGCAGGTGGTGGTATCACCTAGCTTACCTGTAGATTATCTCTTAGGGAATGACCTAGAGACCTCAGGTTGGGCTGCAGTAGATTTTAGGACCTATACATCCATGCTGGATATTCCTGAGGAATTGCTTCCTCTCATTTCTGGTGAAATGAAAAAGCAAAGGAGAGAAAAAGGCCTGAAATCTCAGGATCCCTCTCCACCAACCGGTAAAAAGGGTATCAAAGTATCCCTTCCCCACCTTGCCACTAAGGATACCGTTTGTGTGGTGGGAGAAACCTCTCCTGGGGTGGAACCTGTACTAAAGGAGCCCTCAACTACCACAGCTGGACTCCAAGAGGTAAAAGTACCTCTTCGTGGAACTACTAATCCAGATGTGCAAAATTGCACCAGTTTAGTAAATATGGAGCATCCCTCCAGCCCTCCCAGAGAAACTTTAGTGCAGCAGCCCTGCACTGCCTCTAAACACTTAGGACAGCAGCCCTGTCCTGGTGTGGAGCTTATAGGACAGCAGCCCTGCCCTGCACCAACTCAAGAGAAACAGCAACCCTGTTCTCTTTTACAGCCATATGGACAACGTTTTTGCCCAGCTATGGCTTTATTGAGACAGCACCTGTAGGAGGCTGGCCTGGCTTGTAGTGGGTACCAGTGGTACTTACACCTTGTGCCAGGTCCAGTTATCCCTTATTAGTAGACTGTAGTAGTGCTCTAGCAACTTAGGCTGATAGAGGTAGCTATAGAAGAGCAGCCAAGGCTGAACTAGGAGACATGCAAAGCTCATGCAATACCAATTATATCATATAGGTACTATATCATAAGAAAGACAATACTCAGTGTAACTAAAAATAAAGGTACTTTATTTTAGTGACAATGTGCCAAAAATATCTCAGAGGATATACTCCCTTAGGAGGTAAGTAAGATACACAAAATATACACAGAAAACCAAATCAGGTAAGTAAAATAGTGAGAAAGTAGTGCAAACACTGTAGAATACAATAGGATGCAATAGGCCTAGGGGCAACACAACCCATAAACTAAGAAAGTGGAATGCGAACCACAAATGGACCCCTAGGCTAGTGTAGTGTGTAGAGGGTCACTGGGATTGTAAGAAAAAAACTAAGGGTGTAAAAGATACCCCACCCCAAGATCCTGGAAAGTAGAAGTGAAGTACTACTATTTCCCCAGAAACACACTAAAGTCGTGATAAAGGATTTTGCAAAGACCACAACAGAGTGCAAAGCACTGAAGACGGATTCCTGGACCTGAGGACTTGCAAAGGAAGGGGACCAAGTCCAAGAGTCGCGAAAGTATCCAGGGTGGCAGGAGCCCACTAAACCCCGGATGAAGGTGCAAAATGGCTACCTCTGGTTGGAAGAAGCTGCAAGATTCACAACAACGAAAGGAGGTAGGAAATTCTTCTTCACGCAGAAGATGTCCCACGATGTGCTGGAGGATGCAGAAGTGTTTCTTTGGCAAAATACTGCAAACAAGCCTTCCTAGCTGCAAGAGTTGCAGTTGGAGAAAAAGGGTTATGCCCGGGCCCAGGAAAGACAAGGATGTCGCCACTTGGGAGAGGAGATAGAGGGGGCCCTCAGCAACATAGAGAGCCGATGCACAGGCACGAAACACCCGCAGAAGTCCTTAAACACGGGTTCAAGAAGTTGGAACATAGCAGTCATCTCAACACTGCAAAAGATGGTCCCATGACACCGGTGATCAACTCATAGAGCTGAGCATCACAAGAGAGAATGCTGGGGACCTAGGCAGCGGTCTGCATGCAGGAATTCTTGGAAATGTGCACAGAAGCCTTTGTAGCTGCAGATCACGCAGAACACAGGATTATAGTCTGGAGAGGGGAGGCAAGGACTTACCTCCTCCAAATTTGGACAGTTGGACCACTGGACAGTCTGGGTCACTTGGGTCTACCACCTGTGTTCCAGGGGCCATGCTCGTCAGGATGAGAGGGGACCCAGAGTACCGGTGATGCTGAAGTTTGGTGCCTGCTGAAGCAGGGGGAAGATTCCTTCAACCCACAGGAGATTTCTTTGTGACTTCCAGTGCAGGGTGAAGGCAGACAACACCCAGAGCATGCACCACCAGGAAACAGTCAAGAAAGCCGGCAGGATTAGGCGCTACAAAGTCGCTGGCAGTCTTCTTGCTACTTTGTTGCAGTTTTGCAGGCATCCTGGAGCATTCAGCGGTCGATCCTTGGCAGAAGTCAAAGAGAGAAGTGTAGAAGAACCCTGATGAATTCTTGCAAGTCGTAATCTGAGGAAAAGCCCACTGGAGATACCCTAAATAGCCAGGATTGGCCACCTAGTCACGTATGCACTTATCAGGAGGGGTCTCTGATGTCACCTGCTGGCACTGGCCACTCAGAGGCCTCCAGAGTGCCCCCACACCTCTGGATCCAAGATGGCAGAGGTTTGAGACACACTGGAGGAGCTCTGGGCACCCCCCCTGGGGTGGTGATGGACAAGGGAGTGATCACTCCTATTTCCTTTGTCCAGTGTTGCACCAGAGCAGGGAGTGAGGGTTCCCTAAACCTTTGTAGACTGGCTTATGCAAGGAGGGTAAAACATTTCCAGAGGCTGGGAGAGGCTACCCCTCCCCAGCCTTTAACACCTATTTCCAAAGGGAGAGGGTGTGACACCCTCTCTCAGAGGAAATTCTGTGTTCTGTCTTCCTGGGACTGGACTGCCTAGACCCCAAGAGGGCAGAACCCTGTCTGTGGGTTGGCAGCAGCCGTAGCTGCAGAGAAAACCCCAGAGAGCTGGTTTGGCAGTACTGGGGGTCCATAGTGGAGCTCCCAGGATGCATGGAATTGGCTCCCCAATACCAAATTTGGAATGGGGGGACAATTCCATGATCTTAGACATGTTACATAGCCATATTTGGAGTTACAATTGTGAAGCTACATATAAGTATTGACCTATATGTAGTGCACGCATGTAATGGTGTTCCCGCAATCACAAAGTCCGGGGAAATGGCTCTGAACTATGTGGGGGCACCTTTGCTAGCACTTAGAAACCTAACCTTCAGCAAGTGAAGGTTAGAAATATAGGTGACTTATAAGTTACTTAAGTGCAGTAAAAATGGCTGTGAAATAACGTGTGCGTTATTTCACTCAGACTGCAATGGCAGTCCTGTGTAAAGGTTTGTCTGATGTCCCTATGGGTGGCAAAAGAAATGCTGCAGCCCATATGGACCGACTGGAACCCCAATGCCTTGGGTACTTAGGTACCATATACTAGGGAATTATATGGGTGTTCCAGTATGCCAATTGAAATTGGTAAAAGTAGTCACTAGCCTATAGTGACAAATTTAAAGGCAGAGGGAGCATGACCACTGAGGTTCTGATTAGCAGAGACTCATGGACACAGTTAGGCACTACACAGATATACACATTTAGGCCACAAACTATGAGCACTGGGGTCCTGGTTAGAAGGATCCCAGTGAGACAGGCAAAAACAAACTGACATACATGTAAAAATGGGGGTAACATGCCAGGCAAGATGGTACTTTCCTGCACAAACTCCCCAAACGAGGGACCATACGGCTAACCTTGCCCAGATGAGTCTTCATTGTCTAAGTGGAAGTATTTGGAGAGTTCATCTGCATTGGAGGGGGTACTCCCAGGTCTATGTTCCACTGTATAGTACATTCCCTGTAGGGAGATGGACCACCTCAACAATTTAGGGTTTTCACCTTTCATTTGTTTAAGCCATAATAGAGGTTTGTGGTCTGTTTGAACAATAAAGTGAGTACCAAAGAGGAATGGTCTCAACTTTTTCGAGGCCCACACCACAGCAAAGGCCCCCCTCTCTATGGCAGACCAACACTTTTCTCTAGGGGTCAACCTTCTGCTGATAAAAGCAACAGGTTGATCCTGGTCCTCAGTGTTTAGCTGTGATAGAACTGCCCCTACCCCTAATTCAGAAGCACCAGTTTGAACTATGAATTTTTTGGACTAACAAGGGCTTCTTAGGACAGGTGCAGAGCACATGGCCTGTTTGAGCTCATCAAAAGACTTTTGACAGCTAGCTGTCCACAATACCTTTTTAGGAATCTTCTATGATGTGAGGACATTAGGAGGGGCAGCTATAGTGCCATAAGTCTTTATGAACCTCCTGTAGTACCCAGTAAGGCCTAGGAAGGCTCTCACTTGGGTTTGAGTTGTAGGGGGAGCCCATTCCATAATGGTTTGGATCTTCCCCTGTAGTGGTGCAATCTGTTCCCCTCCTACCAGGTGGCCCAAATAATCCACTTTCCCCTGCCCTATCTGGCACTTTTAGGCCTTGATAGTGAGGCCTGCCTTTTGCAGAGCCTCCAAAACTTTCTACAGGTGGACCAGGTGATCTTCCCAGGTGAAGCTAAAGACAGCTATATCATCTAGATATGTTGCACTAACGGCTTCCAATCCTTGGAGGACTGTATTCACCAGCCTCTGAAAAGTGGCAGGTGCATTTTTCTTCCCAAAGGGCATAACACTGAACTGATAGTCCCCTCCAATAGTTGAAAATGCTGATTTTGGTTTATCATTTTCTGATAACTTAATCTGCCAATACCCTGCAGTTAAATCAAAAGTGCTTAGATGCTTGGCAGAAGCCAGTGTATCTATCAGCCCATCTGCCCTGGGTATAGGGTGAGCATCAGTTTTTGTTACTTGATTGAGACCCCTATAGTCCACATAAAACCGCATTTCCTTTTTTTCATCTTTACTATGAGGTTTGGGGACAAGCACCACAAGGCTGGCGCAGGGGCTTTCAGAGGGTTCAATCACTCCAAGATCCAACATTATCTGTACCTCTTGTTCAATGCAATCTCTGACATGGTCAGGCTGTCTATAAATTGTACTCTTCACAGGTAAACTGTCTCCAGTGTCAATTGTGTGCTCACACCAGGTAGTTGTACCTGGAATTAGTGAGAAGAGGTCAGAGAACTGGTCAAGGAGATTTACACAGTTGTCCTTCTGCTCAGCAGTAAGGCAATCTGCAAGCACCACTCCCTCCATGAAGCCATCAGCTTCAGTGGTGGAGAAGAGATCAGGGAGAGGGTCACTCTCTTCTTCCTGTCCCTCATCAGTTGCCATGAGCAGGGTTAAGTCAGACCTGTCATAGTAGGGTTTTAGGCAATTGACATGGACCACCCTAAGGGGACTCCTGGCAGTGCCCAGGTCTACCAAGTAGGTAACATCAACCTTTTTCTAAACAATGAGATGGGGTCCACTCCATTTGTCTTGGGATGCTCTTGGGGCCACAGGCTCCAATACCCACACCTTCTGTCCTGGTTGGTACTGAGTCAGGTCAGCCTTCTAGTCATGCCATTGCTTTTGGAGATCTTGGCTGGCCTGAAGGCTTTTACTGGCCTTTTCATGTACTCAGCCATCTTTGATCTGAGGCCAAGCACATAGTCCACAATGTCTTGTTTGGGAGCTCTTAAAGGTTGTTCACAACCCTCCTTCACAAGAGCAAGGAGACCTCTTACAGAGTGTCCAAAGAGGAGCTCAAAAGGGCTGAAGCCTACTCCTTTCTGGGGTACCTCCCTATAAGCAAAAAGGAGGCATGGCAACAGGACATCCCATCTCCTCCTGAGTTTTTCAGGGAGTCCCATGATCATGCCTTTGAGAGTTTTATTAAACCACTCAACCAATCCAGTTGTTTATGGATAATAAGGAGTGGTGAACTTGTAGGTAACACCACACTCCTTCCACATTGCCTTGAGATAGGCAGACATGAAGTTACTACCTTTGTCTGATACCACTTCCTTAGGGAAACCCACTCTGGAAATGATTCCCAGGAGGGCTTTTGCAAATGCAGGAGATGTAGTGGTCCTTAAGGGTATAGCTTCAGGATACCTAGTGGCATGGTCCACTACTACTAGGATGAACCTTTTTCCTAAAGCTTTTGGAGGGTCAAGGAGGCCAACAATGTCAACCCCTACCCTCTCAAAGGGCACCCCAACCACTGGAAGTGGAATTAAGGGGGCATTAGGTGTGCCCCCAGTCTTGCTCCTGGCTTGGCAGGTCACACAGGAGCGACAGAACTCCTTGGTGTCCTCTGAGATATGAGGCCAGTGAAACAATGGAACCAGTCTGTCCCATGTTTTACTTTGGCCCAAATGCCCAGCCAAAGGAATGTCATGACCCAAAGTCAGAAGAAACTCCCTATACTGCAAAGGGATGACCAGTCCCCTGGCAGCTCCAGGTTTAGGGTCCCTTGCCTCGGTATAGAGAAGGTTGTCTTCCCAGTAGACTTTGTGGGTATCAGTGACATCCCCATTCTGCTTTTTGACAGCTTGCTGTCTTAAACCCTCTAGTGTGGGACAGGTCTGCTGTGCCACACACAGCTCTTCCCTAGCAGGCCCCCCTTCGCCCAAAAGCTCAGCAGTGCCTGATACCAGCTCATCTGATGTAGGTTCTGCACAGGGAGAGGATTCCTCTTCCTCAAAAGGGAAATCTTCTGGAGAGGGAAGGATAGTGGGCAAGGATTTACCCTTTCTACCCCTAACTTTTGGGAGTACTTGGTCCATTTTTCCAGGATCCAAGTTTCCCTGTCCTCCTTGCTTCTGGGCTTGAGCCCTTGTGACAGCAAAGATATGCCCTGGAATGCTCAGCATTGGTGCATAAGCCTCCAACTCCACTTCAGCCCAAGCTGATGTTTCCAAATCATTTCCTGGTAAGCAGTCTACAGGTAAATCAGTGGCTACCACAACATTCTTTGGGCCAGTTCCTCCCCCCCCATACCCCCCCCCCAGTTGAGATTCACAACAACCATGGCGTGGCTAAGAGTGTTGTTATGAACATCAGTCACTTGGTACTGCTGACCAAGTAGGTGTTGTTCAGGGACAACCAGTTTCTCTATCACCATGGTGACACTGGCTCCTGTGTCCCTGTAGGCCTCAACACCATTTATTAGGGGTAGTTGCTTGTACTTACCCATATTAAGGGGACAAGCAACCAAGGTGGCAAAATTAATACCACCATCAGAGACTAAAACAGCCTCGTGGTCTCCCTAACTAGACCAACCCCCACTACATTACCAATGGTGAGCCCAGCTACACCCTTTGACTGGCTATTTGTAGTGTTCTTCCCACCACCACTGCTATTACTAGGGGCACTAGTGGATGCAGTTGGGGTTGTGGTGGTGGGACCCCTAGTGTTTTTCTTTGGACAAGTGGAATCACTTGCCCAATGGCCTTTACTTTTACATAAATAACACCATGGCTTCTTTTGATTGTGTGAAGAGGATTTGGACCTACCTCCCCCAGAGGATTATTGTGGGCCTGATGAAGACTCTGAATTCTTCTTATCTTTGACCCCATCCTTGTCACAAGACTTACCATCCTTCATTTTGCCATCCTTGTCACCCCCGTATGAACTTTTCTGCTCACTCTTGTTCTGACCCATTTGTCTGCCTTCTTTCCCAGTTTTTGGGGAGTGGTCAGATCTGAGTCCACCAAGTACTGGTGCAACAAGTCAGACACACAATTATTCAAAATATGCTCTCTCAAAATAATATTATACAGGTTTTCATAGTCAGTCATCTTACTGCCATGTAACCATCCCTCCAAGGCCTTCTCTGAACAGTCTACAAAGTCTGTCCAGTCTTGAGATCACTCTTGTCTGGTATCTCTGAACTTTATCCTGTATTGTTCTGTGGTTAAGCCAAATCCTTCTAGGAGTGCATCTTTCAAAACTTTGTAATTGTTGGCATCAATCTCCCTGACATTCAGGAGTCTGTCCCTACCTTTGCCAGTGAAAGATAGCCACAGTATAGTAACCCACTGCCGCTGAGGAACCAACTGTACCATATAGGCCCTCTCAAGTGCAGAAAAGCATTTGTTTATGCCACCCCCCTCCATGTAAGGGAGTAATATCTTATGCAGGTTTCTTGAATCTGTTTCTCTAACAGGATGACTGTCAAGATTGCTGCTGTTGCTGCCACCATGGGTAACTAACCCCAACTTCTGTCTTTCTCTCTCTGCATCTAGAGATCTCCTATCTAAGGCCAACTGCTGCTGTCTTAGCTTCAGTCTGGCCTCTTCCAACCTCAGCTTTCTGAGCTCCCTGTCTAGGGTGTCATTCTCAGGGTGGGATGCTTGGGAATTCTCTGACACAGAGGTAATGTGAGAATTGGCAGAAGTGGACCTTTCTCTGACTACCTCAACCCTAGTCACCTGGCCTTTTGGAGTGAACTGTACCTCCCACTACCAGCTTCACTAGGTGGCCTGACAAGTGAAAGGTCTTTGGAAGTACCCTCCCCAGAGTTCTCAGGACCCTCACCTGAAACTATCTGGGTAACCCCCTCCTCTACTTCCTGATCCTGGGTTTGACCAGTCTGACTCTTGTCCCTTTCGAAGAGAGGCTAAGGAGGAGATCTTTGGTATGGTTCTTATCAATCCCTAAACTTCTTTCTATAAAGAGACCCCTCAACCTTTTAATGTTTAGATTCTCAGAAGTTGTCTCACAACATTAGGAGGAGCCTCTCCTACAGACATAGTGGAAAGAAAGAGTTTAGGGGAGAGAGAACAAGTTTTTGAGAACTTTTACAGAAAAGAAAAAAAAGTTTTCAAACTTTTTAGAAACTTTTTAGAGAGAAAGTAAGACTGTAAGGTTTACTTGTGTATATTTCTAAGTATTAGAATATGGTTTTGTTATGAAAAGCTCCAATGACAAAGTGGTAAACCAATTACAAGTACTTATCACACCGCTGTACTGTAGGAGGCTGGCCTGTCTTATAGTGGGTACCTGATGGTACTTACACCTTGTGCCAGGTCCAGTGATCCCTTATTAGTAGATTAGTAGTGTTCCAGCAGCTTAGGCTGATAGATGTAGCTACTGCAGAACAGCTTAGGCTGAACTAGGAGACATGGAAAGCTCCTATTATACCACTTATATCATATAGCAATATATCATAAGAATCACAATACTCAGAGGTACTAAAAATAAAGGTACTTTATTTTAGTGACAATGTGCCAAAAATATCTCAGAGGATATACTCCCTTAGGAGGTAAGTAAAATACACAAAATATACACACAAACCAAAATCAGGTAAGTAAACAGTTAGAAAAGTAGTGCAAACACTAGAATACAATAGGATGCAATATGCATAGGGGCAACACAAACCATATGCTGAGAAAGTGGAATGCGAACAACTTAGGGACCCCAGGCCTAGTGTAGTATGTAGAGGGTCGCTGGGACTGTCAGAAAACACTAAGGGTGTCCAAGATACCCCAACCCAAGACCCTGAAAATTAGGAGTAAAGTTACCCTACTTCCCCAGAAACACACTAAAGTCGTGATAGGAGATTCTGCAAAGACCACAACAGACTACAAAGCACTGAAGACGGATTCTTGGACCTGAGGACCTGTAAAGGAAGGGGGCCAAGTCCAAGAGTCACGAAAGTGTTCGGGGGGCAGGAGCCCACTAAACCCTGGATGAAGGTGCAAAATGGCTGCATTGGGTGGAAGATACTCAAGATTCTGCAACAACGGAAGATGCCAGGAACTTCTCCTTTGCACAGAAGATGTCTCACGGCGTGATGGAGGATGCAGGGTTGTTTCCACGCAGAAAGACCACAAACAAGCCCTGCTAGCTGTAAAGGTCACAGTTAAACAAAATAGGTGCTGCCCGGGCCCAGGAAGGACCTGGAGGTCGCCCCTTGGAGGAGGAGACAGAGGGGAGCTCAGCAACACAGAGAGCCCATGCAGAAGCAGGCGGCACCCGCAGTAGCACTTGAACAGGCATTCAAGAAATCTGAGCATGGCAGTCGTCTCAACACTACAAAAGAGGGTCCCTCAGAGGAAATCCTTTGTTCTGCCTTGCTGGGACTGGGCTGCCCAGACCCCTGGAGGGCAGAAGCCTGTCTGTGGGTCGGCAGCAGCGGTAGCTGCAGTGAAAACCCCAGAGAGCTAGTTTGGCAGTACCCGGGGTTCATGCTGGAGCCCCGGGGATGTATGGGATTGGCACCCCAATACCAGATTTGGCATTGAGGGACAATTCCATGATCTTAGACATGTTACATGGCCATATTTGGAGTACCATTGTGAAGCTACATATAGGTATTGACCTATATGTAGTGCACGCGTGTAATTGTGTTCCCGCACTCACAAAGTCTGGGGAAATTGCCCTGAACAATGTGGGGGCACCTTGGCTAGTGTCTGGGTGCCGTCACACTTAGTAACTTTGCACCTAACCTTCACTAAGTGAGGGTTAGACATATAGGTGACTTATAAGTTACATAAGTGCAGTGTAAAATGGCTGTGAAATAATGTGGACGTTATTTCACTCAGGCTGCACTGGCAGACCTGTGTAAGAATTGTCTGAGCTCCCTATGGGTGGCAAAAGAAATGCTGCAGCCCATGGGGATCTCCTGGAACCCCAATACCCTGGGTACCTAGGTACCATATAATAGGGAATTATAAGGGTGTTCCAGTGTGTAGGAAAGTACCATCTTGCCTGGCATGTTACCCCCATTTTTCACTGTATATATGTTGTTTTAGTTGTATGTGTCACTGGGACCCTGGTAACCCAGGGCCCCAGTGCTCATAAGTGTGCCTGTATGTGTTACCTGTGTAGTGACTAACTGTCTCACTGAGGCTCTGCTAATCAGAACCTCAGTGGTTATGCTCTCTCATTGCTTTCCAAATTGTCACTGACAGGCTAGTGACCATTTTTACCAATTTACATTGGCTTACTGGAACACCCTTATAATCCCCTAGTATATGGTACTGAGGTACCCAGGGTATTGGGGTTCCAGGAGATCCCTATGGGCTGCAGCATTTCTTTTGCCACCCATAGGGAGCTCTGACAATTCTTACACAGGCCTGCCACTGCAGCCTGAGTGAAATAACGTCCACGTTATTTCACAGCCATTTTACACTGCACTTAAGTAACTTATAAGTCACCTATATGTCTAACCTTTACCTGGTAAAGGTTAGGTGCAAAGTTACTTAGTGTGAGGGCACCCTGGCACTAGCCAAGGTGCCCCCACATTGTTCAGAGCCAATTCACTGAACTTTGTGAGTGCGGGGACACCATTACACGCGTGCACTACATATAGGTCACTACCTATATGTAGCTTCACCATGGTAACTCCGAATATGGCCATGTAACATGTCTATGATCATGGAATTGCCCCCTCTATGCCATCCTGGCATTGTTGGTACAATTCCATGATCCCAGTGGTCTGTAGCACAGACCCTGGTACTGCCAGACTGCCCTTCCTGGGGTTTCACTGCAGCTGCTGCTGCTGCCAACCCCTCAGACAGGCAGCTGCCCTCCTGGGGTCCAGCCAGGCCTGGCCCAGGATGGCAGAACAAAGAACTTCCTCTGAGAGAGGGTGTGACACCCTCTCCCTTTGGAAAATGGTGTGAAGGCAGGGGAGGAGTAGCCTCCCCCAGCCTCTGGAAATGCTTTGTTGGGCACAGAGGTGCCCAATTCTGCATAAGCCAGTCTACACCGGTTCAGGGACCCCTTAGCCCCTGCTCTGGCGCGAAACTGGACAAAGGAAAGGGGAGTGACCACTCCCCTGACCTGCACCTCCCCTGGGAGGTGTCCAGAGCTCCTCCAGTGTGCTCCAGACCTCTGCCATCTTGGAAACAGAGGTGCTGCTGGCACACTGGACTGCTCTGAGTGGCCAGTGCCACCAGGTGACGTCAGAGACTCCTTGTGATAGGCTCCTTCAGGTGTTAGTAGCCTTTCCTCTCTCCTAGGTAGCCAAACCCTCTTTTCTGGCTATTTAGGGTCTCTGTCTCTGGGGAAACTTTAGATAACGAATGCATGAGCTCAGCCGAGTTCCTCTGCATCTCCCTCTTCACCTTCTGATAAGGAATCGACCGCTGACCGCGCTGGAAGCCTGCAAACCTGCAACATAGTAGCAAAGACGACTACTGCAACTCTGTAACGCTGATCCTGCCGCCTTCTCGACTGTTTTCCTGCTTGTGCATGCTGTGGGGGTAGTCTGCCTCCTCTCTGCACCAGAAGATCCGAAGAAATCTCCCGTGGGTCGACGGAATCTTCCCCCTGCAACCGCAGGCACCAAAAAGCTGCATCTCCGGTCCCTTGGGTCTCCTCTCAGCACGACGAGCGAGGTCCCTCGAATCCAGCGACACCGTCCAAGTGACCCCCACAGTCCAGTGACTCTTCAGCCCAAGTTTGGTGGAGGTAAGTCCTTGCCTCACCTCGCTGGGCTGCATTGCTGGGAACCGCGACTTTGCAAGCTTCTCCGGCCCCTGTGCACTTCCGGCGGAAATCCTGTGTGCACAGCCAAGCCTGGGTCCACGGCACTCTAACCTGCATTGCACGACTTTCTAAGTTGGTCTCCGGCGACGTGGGACTCCTTTGTGCAACTTCGGCGAGCACCGTTTCACGCATCCTCGTAGTGCCTGTTTCTGGCACTTCTCCGGGTGCTACCTGCTTCAGTGAGGGCTCCTTGTCTTGCTCGACGTCCCCTCTTTCTGCAGGTCCAATTTGCGACCTCCTGGTCCCTCCTGGGCCCCAGCAGCGTCCAAAAACGCCAAACGCACGATTTGCGTGTAGCAAGGCTTGTTGGCGTCCATCCGGCGGGAAAACACTTCTGCACGACTCTCCAAGGCGTGGGGGATCCATCCTCCAAAGGGGAAGTCTCTAGCCCTTGTCGTTCCTGCAGTATTCACAGTTCTTCAGCCTAGTAAGAGCTTCTTTGCACCAACCGCTGGCATTTCTTGGGCATCTGCCCATCTCCGAGTTGCTTGTGACTTTTGGACTTGGTCCCCTTGTTCCACAGGTACCCTCAGTCAGGAATCCATCGTTGTTGCATTGCTGATTTGTGTTTTCCTTGCATTTTCCCTCTAACACGACTATTTTGTCCTTAGGGGAACTTTGGTGCACTTTGCACTCACTTTTCAGGGTCTTGGGGAGGGTTATTTTTCTAACTCTCACTATTTTCTAATAGTCCCAGCGACCCTCTACAAGGTCACATAGGTTTGGGGTCCATTCGTGGTTCGCATTCCACTTCTGGAGTATATGGTTTGTGTTGCCCCTATCCCTATGTTTCCCCATTGCATCCTATTGTAACTATACATTGTTTGCACTGTTTTCTAAGACTATACTGCATATTTTTGCTATTGTGTATATATATCTTGTGTATATTTCCTATCCTCTCACTGAGGGTACACTCTAAGATACTTTGGCATATTGTCATAAAAATAAAGTACCTTTATTTTTAGTATAACTGTGTATTGTGTTTTCTTATGATATTGTGCATATGACACTAAGTGGTACTGTAGTAGCTTCACACGTCTCCTAGTTCAGCCTAAGCTGCTCTGCTAAGCTACCATTATCTATCAGCCTAAGCTGCTAGACACCCTATACACTAATAAGGGATAACTGGGCCTGGTGCAAGGTGCAAGTACCCCTTGGTACTCACTACAAGCCAGTCCAGCCTCCTACATTGGTTGTGCAGTGGTGGGATAAGTGCTTGAGACTACTTACCACTCTTGTCATTGTACTTTTCATAAGAGAAAAATATACAAAACAAGGTCAGTGTATATACACATAGCCAAAAAGTTTTGCATTTCCTCTTTTCACTCTTTTCTAAGTGCTGAAAAGTACTTCTAAACTTTCAAAAAGTTCTTAAAAGTTTAAAAAGTTTTTTTTCTGTCTTTCCAAAAAGTTCTGAAAACTTTTTTCTCTTTGGCTATCACTTTAACTCTCTCTAAAAAATGTCTGGCACAGGCCAAAAAGTTGAACTGTCCAAACTTGCATATGATCACCTTAGCTGGAAAGGAGCAAGGAGTCTCTGCATAGAGAGAGGTTTGAGTGTAGGGAAGAATCCTTCCTTAGAACTGTTAATTAATATGCTTAGAGTACAAGATAAGGCCATAAGTGCCCAATCTGTAGAAAAAGTAGCTAATGGTTCTCAATCTGATCCAGGGACTCCCCCAGGAAAAGGTTCTGGAAAGAAAATTCTCAGCCTGCCCATTACTAGACAGTCTAGCATAGTTGGTACAGAGGTTGAATCACATCATACTGATGATGTGCTCTCACATTATACTGGTAGCCAAGCTGTTAGGGTGCCCTCTGTAAGGGACAGGTCTCCTTCTGTTCATTCCCATCACACCTCTGTATCTAGAAATGTCCCTCCCACCCACCCTGATGACAGATTGTTGGAAAGGGAGCTCAATAGATTGAGAGTGGAGCAAACCAGACTGAAGCTCAAGAAGCAACAGCTGGATTTGGATAGACAATCTTTAGAAATAGAGAGGGAAAGACAGAAAATGGGTTTAGATACCCATGGTGGCAGCAGCAGTATTCCCCATAGTCATCCTGCAAAAGAGCATGATTCCAGGAATCTGCATAAGATAGTTCCCCCTTACAAGGAGGGGGATGACATTAACAAGTGGTTTGCTGCACTTGAGAGGGCCTGTGCTGTACAGGATGTCCCTCAAAGGCAGTGGGCTGCTATCCTATGGCTATCATTTACTGGAAAAGGTAGGGATAGGCTCCTTACTGTAAAAGAAAATGATGCTAACAATTTCCAAGTTCTTAAGAATGCACTCCTGGATGGTTATGGCTTAACCACTGAACAGTACAGGATCAAGTTCAGAGATACCAAAAAGGAGTCTTCACAAGACTGGGTTGATTTCATTGACCAGGCAGTGAAGGCCCTGGAGGGGTGGTTACATGGCAGTAAAGTTACTGATTATGACAGCCTGTATAACTTAATCCTGAGAGAGCATATTCTTAATAATTGTGTGTCTGATTTGTTGCACCAGTACTTGGTGGACTCTGATCTGACCTCTCCACAAGAATTGGGAAAGAAGGCAGACAAATGGGTCAGAACAAGAGTGAACAGAAAAGTTCATACAGGGGGTGACAAAGATGGCAACAAAAAGAAGGATGGTAAGTCTTCTGACAAGGGTGGGGACAAATCTAAAAATGAGTCTTCATCAGGCCCACAAAAACACTCTGGTGGGGGTGGTGGGCCCAAACCATCCTCTAATCAGAACAAGGAAAAGAAACCATGGTGCTATTTATGTAAGATAAAAGGCCATTGGACAACAGATCCCAGTTGTCCAAAGAAAGGCACCACAGCTCCTACCACTACAACCCCTACTGCTACACCTAGTGTCCCTACTAATAGCAGTGGTGGTGGGAGCAAACCTACTAATAGCCAATCCAAGGGAGTAGCTGGGCTCACTTTTGGTAATTTAGTTGGGGTTGGTCTGATTAGGGAGACCACAGAGGCTACTTTAGTCTCTGAAGGGGCTATTGACTTAGCCACTTTGGTTGCTTGCCCCCATAACTTGGAGAAGTACAAGCAACTAACCCTAATAAATGGTGTTGAGGTCCAGGCCTACAGGGACACAGGTGCCAGTGTCACAATGGTGATTGAGAAACTGGTGCACCCTGAACAACACATACTTGGACACCAGTACCAAGTAACCGATGCTCACAACATAACACAAAGCCACCCCATGGCTGTTGTAAATCTCAACTGGGGGGGGGTATCTGGTCCAAAGAAAGTTGTGGTAGCTTCAGATTTACCTGTAGACTGTCTATTAGGGAACGATTTGGAGACATCAGCTTGGTCAGATGTGGAGTTGGAGGCCCATGCAGCAATGCTGGGCATCCCAGGGCATATTTTTGCTTTGACAAGGGCTCAGGCCAAAAAGCAAAAAGGACAGGGAAGCTTGGATCCTGGAACAATGGACCAAGTGCTCCCTAAAGCTAGGGCTAGTAGAAGCAAACCACTTCCTACTATCCCTCCCTCTACAGTGGATTCTAATTCTGAGGAAGAAGAATTCCCTCCCTGTGCAGAACCTACACCAGAGGAGCTGGAAGCAGACACTGCTGAGCTTTTGGGTGAAGGGGGGCCTGCCAGAGAGGAGCTGAGTGTGGCACAGCAAACCTGTCCCACATTAGAGGGTCTCAGACAGCAAGCTGTCAAACAGGCTAATGGGGATGTCAGTGACTCACACAGAGTTTACTGGGAGGACAACCTCTTGT
Source organism: Pleurodeles waltl (assembly GCF_031143425.1). Taxonomy (NCBI): domain Eukaryota; kingdom Metazoa; phylum Chordata; class Amphibia; order Caudata; family Salamandridae; genus Pleurodeles; species Pleurodeles waltl. The sequence continues at coordinate 380,470,325 of NC_090445.1, forward strand.
ACACTGAGCAAAGGGATCCTAAACCTGGAGCTGCCAGGAGATTAGTGATTCCTCAGGAGTACAGAAAGTTCCTCCTAACACTGGCACATGACATTCCCTTAGCTGGGCACCTGGGTCAAATGAAAACTTGGGACAGATTGGTACCACTGTTTCATTGGCCTAGGATGTCTGAGGACACAAAAGATTTTTGTAAGTCCTGTGAAACCTGTCAAGCCAGTGGCAAGACAGGTAGCACTCCAAAGGCACCCCTTATCCCACTGCCTGTGGTTGGGGTTCCCTTTGAAAGGGTAGGGGTTGACATAGTTGGCCCCCTTGACCCTCCTACTGCTTCAGGCAATAGGTTTATCTTAGTGGTAGTGGACCATGCCACAAGGTATCCTGAAGCTATTCCTTTAAGGACCACTACAGCTCCTGCAGTGGCAAAGGCCCTCCTGGGAATATTTTCCAGGGTGGGCTTCCCAAAGGAAGTAGTATCAGACAGAGGAAGCAATTTCATGTCTGCATACTTAAAGGCCATGTGGAAGGAGTGTGGTGTAACTTACAAGTTCACAACACCCTATCATCCACAAACAAATGGACTGGTGGAGAGATTTAATAAAACTCTCAAAGGCATGATTATGGGACTCCCTGAAAAACTCCGCAGGAGATGGGATATCCTTCTACCATGCCTCCTTTTTGCCTACAGGGAGGTACCCCAGAAAGGAGTGGGCTTCAGCCCCTTTGAACTTCTTTTTGGACACCCTGTTAGGGGTCCACTCACACTTGTAAAGGAGGGTTGGGAACAACCTTTAAAAGCTCCTAAGCAGGATATTGTGGACTATGTACTTGGCCTCAGATCAAGGATGGCTGAGTACATGAAAAAGGCCAGTAAAAACCTTCAGGCCAGCCAAGAGCTCCAGAAGCAATGGCATGATCAGAAGGCTGTTTTGGTTCAGTACCAACCAGGGCAGAAAGTGTGGGTCTTGGAGCCTGTGGCCCCAAGAGCACTCCAAGATAAATGGAGTGGTCCACACACAATTGTTGAAAAGAAGGGTGAAGTCACCTACTTGGTTGACTTAGGCACTGCCAGGAGTCCCCTTAGGGTGCTCCATGTCAACCGCCTGAAACCCTACTATGACAGGGCTGATCTCACCCTGCTCATGGCAACAGATGAGGGACAGGAAGAAGACAGTGATCCTCTACCTGATCTCTTCTCTTCCACAGAACAAGATGCTCTTGTGGAAGGGGTAGTTTTGGCTGATTGTCTTACTGCTGAGCAGAAAGATAATTGCATAAACCTCCTAGGACAATTTTCAGAACTCTTCTCCATTGTGCCAGGCACCACTTCTTGGTGTGAGCACACTATAGATACTGGAGACAGTTTACCTGTCAAAAGTAAGATCTATAGGCAGCCTGACCATGTCAGGGACTGCATAAAGCAAGAAGTTCAGAAGATGTTGGAACTAGGAGTGGTTGAGCACTCTGACAGTCCATGGGCTTCTCCTGTGGTACTGGTACCAAAACCCAATTCTAAAGATGGAAAGAAGGAAATGAGGTTTTGTGTAGACTATAGAGGTCTCAACTTGGTAACCAAAACAGATGCTCACCCTATACCCAGGGCAGATGAGCTAATAGATACACTGGCATCTGCCAAGTATCTAAGCACTTTTGATTTGACTGCAGGGTATTGGCAGATCAAAATGTCAGAAGATGCTAAACCTAAGACTGCATTTTCTACCATTGGAGGACATTACCAGTTTACTGTAATGCCTTTTGGTTTGAAAAATGCACCTGCCACTTTTCAGAGGTTGGTGAACACAGTCCTGCAAGGGCTGGAAGCTTTCAGTGCAGCATATTTGGATGATATAGCTGTCTTTAGCTCCAGCTGGGATGATCACCTGGTCCACCTTTGGAAAGTTTTGGAGGCCCTGCAAAAGGCAGGCCTCACTATCAAGGCTTCAAAGTGCCAGATAGGGCAGGGTAAGGTGGTTTATCTGGGACACCTTGTTGGTGGGGAACAGATTGCACCACTTCAGGGGAAAATCCAAACTATTATTGATTGGATTCCCCCTACCACTCAGACTCAGGTGAGAGCCTTCCTAGGCCTCACTGGGTATTACAGGAGGTTCATTAAGAACTATGGCTCCATTGCAGCCCCTCTTAATGACCTCACATCCAAGAAAATGCCTAAAAAGGTATTATGGACAGCAAACTGTCAGAAAGCTTTTGAGGAGCTGAAGCAGGCCATGTGCTCTGCACCTGTCCTGAAAAGCCCTTGTTACTCTAAAAAATTCTATGTCCAAACTGATGCATCTGAATTAGGAGTAGGGGCAGTCCTATCACAACTTAATTCTGAGGGCCAGGATCAACCTGTTGCTTTTATTAGTAGAAGGTTGACCCCTAGAGAAAAGCGTTGGTCTGCCATTGAGAGGGAGGCCTTTGCTGTGGTCTGGGCTCTGAAGAAGTTGAGGCCATACCTGTTTGGCACTCACTTCATTGTTCAGACAGACCACAAACCTCTACTTTGGCTAAAACAAATGAAAGGTGAAAATCCTAAATTGTTGAGGTGGTCCATATCCCTACAGGGAATGGACTATACAGTGGAACATAGACCTGGGAGTAGCCACTCCAATGCAGATGGACTCTCCAGATATTTCCACTTAGACAATGAAGACTCATCAGGTAATGGCTAGTCTTATTGTCCTTCGTTTGGGGGGGGGTTGTGTAGGAAAGTACCATCTTGCCTGGCATGTTACCCCCATTTTTCACTGTATATATGTTGTTTTAGTTGTATGTGTCACTGGGACCCTGGTAACCCAGGGCCCCAGTGCTCATAAGTGTGCCTGTATGTGTTACCTGTGTAGTGACTAACTGTCTCACTGAGGCTCTGCTAATCAGAACCTCAGTGGTTATGCTCTCTCATTGCTTTCCAAATTGTCACTGACAGGCTAGTGACCATTTTTACCAATTTACATTGGCTTACTGGAACACCCTTATAATCCCCTAGTATATGGTACTGAGGTACCCAGGGTATTGGGGTTCCAGGAGATCCCTATGGGCTGCAGCATTTCTTTTGCCACCCATAGGGAGCTCTGACAATTCTTACACAGGCCTGCCACTGCAGCCTGAGTGAAATAACGTCCACGTTATTTCACAGCCATTTTACACTGCACTTAAGTAACTTATAAGTCACCTATATGTCTAACCTTTACCTGGTAAAGGTTAGGTGCAAAGTTACTTAGTGTGAGGGCACCCTGGCACTAGCCAAGGTGCCCCCACATTGTTCAGAGCCAATTCACTGAACTTTGTGAGTGCGGGGACACCATTACACGCGTGCACTACATATAGGTCACTACCTATATGTAGCTTCACCATGGTAACTCCGAATATGGCCATGTAACATGTCTATGATCATGGAATTGCCCCCTCTATGCCATCCTGGCATTGTTGGTACAATTCCATGATCCCAGTGGTCTGTAGCACAGACCCTGGTACTGCCAGACTGCCCTTCCTGGGGTTTCACTGCAGCTGCTGCTGCTGCCAACCCCTCAGACAGGCAGCTGCCCTCCTGGGGTCCAGCCAGGCCTGGCCCAGGATGGCAGAACAAAGAACTTCCTCTGAGAGAGGGTGTGACACCCTCTCCCTTTGGAAAATGGTGTGAAGGCAGGGGAGGAGTAGCCTCCCCCAGCCTCTGGAAATGCTTTGTTGGGCACAGAGGTGCCCAATTCTGCATAAGCCAGTCTACACCGGTTCAGGGACCCCTTAGCCCCTGCTCTGGCGCGAAACTGGACAAAGGAAAGGGGAGTGACCACTCCCCTGACCTGCACCTCCCCTGGGAGGTGTCCAGAGCTCCTCCAGTGTGCTCCAGACCTCTGCCATCTTGGAAACAGAGGTGCTGCTGGCACACTGGACTGCTCTGAGTGGCCAGTGCCACCAGGTGACGTCAGAGACTCCTTGTGATAGGCTCCTTCAGGTGTTAGTAGCCTTTCCTCTCTCCTAGGTAGCCAAACCCTCTTTTCTGGCTATTTAGGGTCTCTGTCTCTGGGGAAACTTTAGATAACGAATGCATGAGCTCAGCCGAGTTCCTCTGCATCTCCCTCTTCACCTTCTGATAAGGAATCGACCGCTGACCGCGCTGGAAGCCTGCAAACCTGCAACATAGTAGCAAAGACGACTACTGCAACTCTGTAACGCTGATCCTGCCGCCTTCTCGACTGTTTTCCTGCTTGTGCATGCTGTGGGGGTAGTCTGCCTCCTCTCTGCACCAGAAGATCCGAAGAAATCTCCCGTGGGTCGACGGAATCTTCCCCCTGCAACCGCAGGCACCAAAAAGCTGCATCTCCGGTCCCTTGGGTCTCCTCTCAGCACGACGAGCGAGGTCCCTCGAATCCAGCGACACCGTCCAAGTGACCCCCACAGTCCAGTGACTCTTCAGCCCAAGTTTGGTGGAGGTAAGTCCTTGCCTCACCTCGCTGGGCTGCATTGCTGGGAACCGCGACTTTGCAAGCTTCTCCGGCCCCTGTGCACTTCCGGCGGAAATCCTGTGTGCACAGCCAAGCCTGGGTCCACGGCACTCTAACCTGCATTGCACGACTTTCTAAGTTGGTCTCCGGCGACGTGGGACTCCTTTGTGCAACTTCGGCGAGCACCGTTTCACGCATCCTCGTAGTGCCTGTTTCTGGCACTTCTCCGGGTGCTACCTGCTTCAGTGAGGGCTCCTTGTCTTGCTCGACGTCCCCTCTTTCTGCAGGTCCAATTTGCGACCTCCTGGTCCCTCCTGGGCCCCAGCAGCGTCCAAAAACGCCAAACGCACGATTTGCGTGTAGCAAGGCTTGTTGGCGTCCATCCGGCGGGAAAACACTTCTGCACGACTCTCCAAGGCGTGGGGGATCCATCCTCCAAAGGGGAAGTCTCTAGCCCTTGTCGTTCCTGCAGTATTCACAGTTCTTCAGCCTAGTAAGAGCTTCTTTGCACCAACCGCTGGCATTTCTTGGGCATCTGCCCATCTCCGAGTTGCTTGTGACTTTTGGACTTGGTCCCCTTGTTCCACAGGTACCCTCAGTCAGGAATCCATCGTTGTTGCATTGCTGATTTGTGTTTTCCTTGCATTTTCCCTCTAACACGACTATTTTGTCCTTAGGGGAACTTTGGTGCACTTTGCACTCACTTTTCAGGGTCTTGGGGAGGGTTATTTTTCTAACTCTCACTATTTTCTAATAGTCCCAGCGACCCTCTACAAGGTCACATAGGTTTGGGGTCCATTCGTGGTTCGCATTCCACTTCTGGAGTATATGGTTTGTGTTGCCCCTATCCCTATGTTTCCCCATTGCATCCTATTGTAACTATACATTGTTTGCACTGTTTTCTAAGACTATACTGCATATTTTTGCTATTGTGTATATATATCTTGTGTATATTTCCTATCCTCTCACTGAGGGTACACTCTAAGATACTTTGGCATATTGTCATAAAAATAAAGTACCTTTATTTTTAGTATAACTGTGTATTGTGTTTTCTTATGATATTGTGCATATGACACTAAGTGGTACTGTAGTAGCTTCACACGTCTCCTAGTTCAGCCTAAGCTGCTCTGCTAAGCTACCATTATCTATCAGCCTAAGCTGCTAGACACCCTATACACTAATAAGGGATAACTGGGCCTGGTGCAAGGTGCAAGTACCCCTTGGTACTCACTACAAGCCAGTCCAGCCTCCTACACAGTGTGCCAATCAGAATTGGTAAAAATGGTCACTAGGCTGCAGTGACAATTTTAAAAGCAGAGAGAGCATAAGCACTGAGATTCTGGTTAGCAGAGTCTCAGTGACACACTCAGGCACCACACAGGTACACACATTCAGGCCACAAGCTATGAGCACTGGGGTCCTGGCTAGCAGGATCCCAGTGAGACATGCAAAAACAAACTGACATACATGTAAAACTGGGGCTAACAGGCCAGGCAAGTTGGTACTTTTCTACATTGGTCATTCTCTCTTTTCTTCCATATATGCACATTTGTTAAAGTGTTATTCATTTGTCAAACCCCATTTTATGAAGTGCATTAAAACAGCAATACTTTATTGATTTATATATGTTGTCACATTCTTGTTCTTTCATTGAACTAGTGTAATTCGTTTCACAAATCAAAGGATATTGATTTAAAGAATTTCTGTAATGTTATGGTGTATGCAGAATATATGTAGTAATTGTAATTAATGTACTTTGCAATGTTTATATGATAACTAATGCTATTAATCATAGAAAGAGGTATATTAGTCTGAATATTAGCCTGCAGGACAGTACTTTCAGGATATCTGTTCGCCTTTTTTTAAAATTTTGCATATGTATAATTTATAATATGTGTGTAATTAACAATACAAAACACTGACAGGTGTAATCATACTATTATTTTTTTTACATTTTAGGTTGCTTCAATTGTAGTTCAAATCCCATTTGATGCACATTCCAGACTTTTACAATTTGCTTGTCTTGTAATTAATAGTAGGTCTTACACCCAAAGTATGTGGACAGCCATCTGCCACTGAGGATACCTCCACTACAGACTAGGATCAAGCCTTCATTGGGGACTCCACTCCTGCAATTTCAGATGATTAGGAGCTGGCTGGCTCATTTGGTCTGTCTGGGCAGACAGCTCCAGTGAGTCACATTCGGCCATACTTACACCTCCCACCCGAACTGTTACCACACCTCAGCCAATGGATACCTCAACTTCTTGTGTCCAAAGGAACATCTTCCCAATTGTGTGCCCCCCTCCCCCAGTCCCGGCTGCTGTTGAGTCAACACCACCACCTCCAGTTCAGCCAGGACCTAGTGGGATGGGGCACACTCAGTCAAGGGCACAGGGTAGTGTGGGAATGTTTTGTGAGATGGAATCTGTGGGCTAGAAAAGTGAGGCTACTGGCTTCATCGTCACCCAGACCCATTGACCAAGTCTCGGGATCCCTCGATCAGTCCCAAGACATGATGGGCCAGGTCTTTACACAGCTCCAGGACGTGAAGCAGTTGCAGAGGGAGCACAATTTAGAGATGCAGAGCTCCCTGACTGGGGTGCTGTTTGACATTTACCAACATATGTGCAGGGCTTTCTCAGCAAAATCTACTCCTTTCTGTGGCCCGATAACATCTGGGCCCACTACACCTGCCTCAGCCACAAAAAGGGAGGAGGAAACACCTGCAACTACCACTGTTGTTCCCCACCCCTCTTAAGAGGGGACGTTCATCTGGACCACCAGGAGAGGATGACAAGACCTCTACCAGCAAGAGACGCATAACCTAATTTCCTCCAGTATGTGACTAGCATTCACTCTGTGGATTATTTCCTGGATATATTTACCTTTTAGACGTCAGATATACTTTGTGCGTTTGATTTTGAGCAATTTGGTGCTACAATAGTTTCATTCATCATGATTGACTGTTTTTTCCTATAATTTTTTTGTTTTCATTCTGTTTCACTTTATTTGTGTTTGTAAAATATAATCTAAACTAACAAAGTCAAACACTGTTGTATTTCTTGTACAAATGTTTTATTTCTTTTCTTCCTTCCATCATTATTATAAAAATGAAAATAATAAACAAGATTGCTTTTGAAAATATAAATTCCATGTTGGTGAGGTTTCTCTCATTTGCCAAATAGTAAAAATAAAACAAACACCACAAATCTAAAAATCTTATTTTCATACAATTGTGAGAAAGAACTGTTTGTCAAACCTTCCAAACATAATACAACCGATGCATAACTCAAGTACTCTGTGCCATTTCTTATTTACAGTTCCAGACCTTGACATTATCGAAGAGCAGAATATAATCCTAATAATCTGATTCCAAAGGAAAACTAAGCCTGCTGGAGCCAGACATCTGGCCTCACAATAGGAATCCCACATCAATAGCCAAAACATGGCTTTACTACATTTTGTAGCCACAGGATCATTCCAAACCACTGTGGCAGTATCTGGTGGAGTGCCACAACCTCCACAGTAAAACACTATATTATACTGTTTTAAACATGTAACATTTGCTTTTTGTATATGTAAACAAACTGGCCACCATTGTGAGTGGTGGTGACTCACTTAACATTCAACAATACAATGTTTCACAATCTAAAATGGCAGATGCCTTACCTTGCTGTCAGGACATGTGTAATCAGATGGCCATCGTCAAACGTTGCCCTTATAGGGGGTGTAAATTCCATGATGGACACAGCCAAAGGCTAACGTATGTGACTGCATCGTACAAAAGCCAATGGATGTGCCTGTCTCCGTTGATGGATGCAGACATCTTGTAGATGTACACGGCATATTGATAAAAGCTCACTTGCCTCCTAACACTGCAGTCAACACACATGGCATCCCTTTCATAGTGTCCTTAGTCATAGCATATGGTTCACAACATAGTATCTGTCTCTAAGTACATTAGGCATCAAGCCAATGCAGCTGGGCATGGGGGTGTGTGGTAACAACATGCAAGTTGTTTAGCCTTCAGGAGCTCACAATGATTTGCACTGATCAGAATTAGTTCTCCTTACAGGAAATGTTTCAGACCCCTCGCCTAGATGATGTTAGTGGCCTGGATTTGTAAAATAAGGCCAGTAAATGTAATGAGAGTACTCAATCGGTCACTACAAATTTTTAGTTTTAAGTAAAAAATAAATTAAAAAAATAAACTGTTCTAATGTTTCGTAAATGCTTGTGATAGTTTTTTTTCAAAATTGTGTTGCATCAATACAAACTAACAAAATCTCACAATAGATTTTTTTTCTTTCTTTTTTCATATCCATATAGGTCAATTCCCATCAGAAAAAGGCCATATGGAAGGCCATTGTAAAGAAGGTGTGGACTGTGGGGGTTTACAAGCAGAGCAACATTCAGTGCAGGAAGAGGTGGGAGGACCTACGACACTGAACCAGAAAGTCATCTGAAGACCAGCTCGGCCAGTCCTCCCAATGTGAAAAGGCATGCACTGCACCCTGTTCTTATTGTTAGATAACATTTTTTTGCTAAAGCAAAAGATTATGGCACCTACATAAATGCTGACAAACATTCAAAGCACAAGAAGAGTTATATAAGGTGTACGTTTTGCACACAGTGTATGATGATGTGTTTTGTTTATTGATTTGTGGTAAACATTACCACTAGATTTCACTACCAATGGACTGTTTTGAGTAGACACATTGCCTGTCTAAGAAAAAACAGAGGTGCCCAGATTTTGTCTATGTTATGAAGGGCAGTTGTACCAAACAGGCCACAATGTATGATTGTGTGAGGTGTTATGCTCCATATAAATTGTTTGGAGTTTATATTGGCCTATTAGAGGTGACACAGCATACAATGCACTGATGATAGAGTGGATGTTCCAAACTTCACATGGTGAGTTGGTATAATGAACAAACAATAGTGAGCATGTGATCCAAAATGACTAGGACCCTGTGAACGATAGCAACATTTTTTAGCAAAAACATATTTAAATATATTTTTATGGAAAAATTAATGTCAGTTTGTAGGAAAGTAGCCTCTTTCTAGCATGGTTACTCCTATTTTTGGCCTGTTTGTCAGTATGTTTGACTGTGTCTACTGGGATCCTGCTAACCAGGACCCCAGTAATTATGCTCCCTCCCTCTAAATTTGGTTGTTGGATACAGTTAACACAGTATTCCACTCATAATTGGCATACTGGTGCCCCCTTATAAGTCCATAGTATATGGTACTTCGGTACCCAACACATTGGGGTTCCAGGGGATCCCCATAGGCTGCAGCATTTCTTTTGCAACCCATAGGAAGCCCATTAAAAGGTTTCTACAGAACTGCCATTGCAGCCTGTGTGAAATGGTGCATGCACCCTTTCACTGCCATTTACACTGCACCAGGTCACTAATAAGTCACTCCCATGGCAGGCCTTCCAGCCCTGAAGGCAGAGTACTTGTGTGTAAGGGCATCCCTGCACTAGCAGAGGTGCCCCCACGACCTCCAGGGCCATTTTTCTGGACCTCGTAAGTGCGGGACGCCATTTTACGCGTGCACTGGACATAGGTCTCTATCTATGTCCAGCTTCACAATGGTAACTCCGAATATGGCCATGTTTGGTATCAAACATGTTGAAATCATTCCCAAGGCATTTAATAACATTGGTTGTGTGATTCAATGCACTCTGGGGGCTTCTTAAAGGACCCCCAGGACTGCCATTACAGCCTTCTGAGGTTTTCCAGGCAGCCCCAGCTGCTGCCACCTCACAGACTGGTTTCTGCTCTCCTGTTGCTCAAGCAGCTCGAGCACAGGAAGGCAGAACAAAGAATTTCCTTTGGGAGAGGGGTGTTACACCCTATCCCTTTGGAGATAGGTGTTACAGGCATGGGAGGGGTGGCCTCCCAGAGCCTCTGGAAATGCTTTGAAGGGCACAGATGGCGCCCTCCTTGCATAATCTGGACAACACTAGTTCAGGGACCCCCAATCCCTGCTCTGGTGCAAAACTGGACAAAGGAAAGGGGAGTGGCCACTCCCCTGTCCATCACCATCCCAGGGATAGTGCTCAGAGCACCTCCAGAGTGTCCCTGGGTTTTCCCAGCTTGGATTCCAAGTTGGCAGGGCACTCTGGGAGCATCTGAGTGGCCAGTGCCAGCAGGTGGCGTCAGAGCCCTCCCCTGATAGGTGCTTACCTGTGTAACTGACCAATGCCCCTTTAATTGCTAATTAGGGTCTCTCTCTTGGGTGGTTCTTCAGATTCGACTCCAGTTGCAATCCTCTGCATCCTTTACTTCACCTTCTTACCGACTAAACTGCATTTAGACTCTCCGGGAACTCTACAAACTGCAACAAAGAAGCAAAGATGACTTCTGCAACATTGTAACTTTAGCTCCTGCCAGCAACTGCAATTGTTCCCAGGTCATGCATCGTCTGAGGACTGCCTGGCTTCCGCTTGCACCAGAAGAATGAAGGAATCTCCCTTCAAGTTCAGGAGTCACTTTCCTCCTTCAACAGGCACCCCTTGCAGCGATGACTGATGGCTTGGGTCCTCCCTCCTGAAGAAGTGCACGGATCCAGAAACACGGGTGGTGGACTGAAGTGGTCACGATGGTCCAGACGTCCAACTGTCAAACTTTGGTGGAGGTAAGAGCTTGCATCCCCACGCAAGACAGTACACCCATGCACCGCGTGTTTTGCAGTTGCCAAGGCTTGTTGGCATACTTCTACAAAGTTCTTCATGCACCGTGCAGCTCTGGCCCCCAGCACTCTATCCTGCGCCCCACAGCTTCCTGAGTGGTTCTCCAGCGGCATTGGATCCCTTTGTGTAGTGCTGCATGGGCCACCTGTTGCACCTTCTTTGTCCCTGTGCTGTCGGACTCCTGTGCGTGCTGCCTGCTCTTCGAGGGCTCTCTGAGTTGCTGAGATTCCCCTCTGACTCTCCCTCCACTTTCCGTTAACTGCGTGCTTTGCATGTGCCAAGGCCTGTTGGCGGAATCGATCAACACAAACCAGACTGCAATCATCCATCTGGCGTGGGACATCATCTGCACCAACCAGGAACTCACATCCGTCTTCTTGGGTGAAGTAATGACTGTTCTTCTTCACCAGTGGTTCTTCTTTTGCACCTTCATCCGGGCTCCTGTTCTCCCTGGACTCTTCAGTGCTTCTTGGACTTAATCCCCTTCTTCCACAGGTCCAGGAATCCATCATTGGTGTCTTGCAGTCATTTTTGGTTTTTGCATAATCGTATTTCTCGTGTTCTTGTGTATTCTAGGAAAGTTACTGTGGTTTACTCCTGCTTTCCCGGGATCTGGGGTGGGTGCTATTACTTACCTTTGGTGTTTTCTAATACTCTTAGTGCCCCTCTACACACTACACTTGCCTAGGTTGGAAACCGACTTTCGCATTCCACTTTCATAGTATAAGGTTTGTGTTCCCCCTAGGCCCATTCCTAACTATTGTGATTTTCAATATTTGCTTTGTTTCTTAACTGTTTTTACAGCTATTTCTGCATACTAGTGTAGATAATGTGTGTATTACGTACCTCCTAAGGGAGTATAGTCTCTCTATGGTATTTTTGGCATTTGTGTCACTAAAATAAAGTACCTTTATTTTTGTAACACTGAGTATTTTCTTTCATGTGTGTGAGTACTGTGTGACTACAGTAGTATTGCATGAGCTTTGCATGTCTCCTAGATAAGCCTTGGCTGCTCATCCACAGCTACCTCTAAAGAGTCTGGCTGTTAGACACTGACTACACTAAACTAATAAGGGATACCTGGACCTCGTATAAAGTGTAAGTACCTTGGGTACCCACCACACACCAGGCCAGCCTCCGACATTGGTGATGCAGCAGTGGGATAAGTAATTGCAATTGCCTTATCACTCTGTCACCTGGTGCTTTCCACAGGAAACACTACTCTATACCTAGAAATATATAATACACCTAGTGCAGGGATCGAGTTTCCTACCTTCCTTTCCAAGAGACTAGAGGTTAGGTAGGTTAGGTACACCCTATACCACCCTAGCACACACCATTTATACTGCTGGACTTAGCTCTGAGGTCATGGGCACTCTCTATGAGGGCATGACCTTCAAGGAATTGAAGGGGCTTTGTTCAGATAGGAAATTAGATGTTGGGAGGTATCCAAATAAGAATTTCTTTTTGTTTGCTGGTAGCCAGGAGGATGAGGAAGGGGGGGGATCTGATCCTATTGAATTAGATAACAATCTTCCAGGTTCGGGGGAGGGTTCTTCAAAAGATCTTGTCCCTAGTAGACCACCTAGTGTAGCTGGTAGTGGGAGGGGAAGTCACTCAGGTAGAGCTCCCTTTACACTCAGAGTACAGGTAACCGGGGTCACTAAGACTAGGGAAAGATCAACTTTTGCCCATTCCCATGTCACCTCAGTGTCTGAGGGGTCACACTGCACAACTCCAGGGGAGGACTCTATAGATAGAGAACTCAGAAAGCTGAAACAGGCCAGGTTGAGTCTGCAACAGCTAGTCATAGATAGGGAGTGTTAGAAATGGGGTCTTTGGTTGGCAGTCAGGTTGCCCCCTGTCCAAGCAAGAACCCTCTCTCTAGTCAGGGTAAGTCACACACAATCCAAATGATCCTGTGCCCACCCTCTGGTAGCTTGGCACTGAGCATTCAGGCTTAACTTAGAAGGCAATGTGTAAAGTATTTGTGCAATAAATCATGCAAAAACACAGTATAAACACCACAAAAATACACCACACAGGGTTAGAAAAATATAGAATATTCATCTGAGTTGAATATGGTCAAAATGATCAAGATTTGATAAGTACAAGGTGAGATATCACTTTTATAATGAAAAATAGAGTCTTTAGTTCTTAAAAAGCAATGTTACTCTTGCAAGCACAAAGTACCTGGTTTGCGTCTAGATTGTCCACAAGGGACCCCAGAGGAGGAGATAGATAGAAAACCGGGAGGTGTGCGTAGGTTTCTCTGGGCGCACACAGACAATGAGTCAATATTTTCCACGCAGCAAGGGCCTTGCATCGATTTCCGATGTTCAGACATGGATACTCTTCTAGTGGCGGGGTGTTTGGATGCCCCAGGGATGATGCAGAGAAATCCTGGGCGTTTAGGATGAAGTCACAGGAGCTGCGTCGATCCGGTGGGCGGTGCAGGAAACTTTTTGACGCATGGATGGTGCTGTGTCGAATCTTCTCACAGGAAGTCAGGCTGCGTCGTTCCAGCACAGCTATGCCTCGATCTAGTGGGCCGTGCGTCAAAGTTCCGGTTGCAATGCTGGTGCTGCATCGATCTCCACTCGTGGAGCCAGGCTGCTTCGTTCCTGTTTGCATTGTGGTGGTTTTCTCACAGTGATGCAGGCTGTGCGTCGATTCCGGCAGGCTGTGCATCGATTTTTTGACACACAAGGAGTACTTTGCAGAGATGAAGTCTTTTTGCCCCTAAGACTTCAGAAAACAGGAGGCAAGCTCAATCCAAGCCCTTGGAGAGCACTTCTCAGCAGAGCCAGAGGGCAGCAAGGCAGCAGGGCAACAGCAAGGCAGCAGTCCTTTTCAGAAAAGCAATCAGGTGAGTCATTTGGGCAGCCAGGCAGCTTCTCTTGGTATGTTGCAGGTTCTGGTTCAGAGTTTATTCCCCAGTGGTATCTTGTTCAGAGGTGTCTGTAGAAGTGTCTGAGTTGGTAGGGTCAGCGGTCCTGTTTAAATACCCAATGTGCATTTGAAGTGGGAGAGACTTCAAAGAGTGGCTTAGAAGTGTACAAGGTCCCCTTTCAGTTCCATCCTGTCTGCCAGGGTCCCATTAGGGGGTTTGACAGTCCATTGTGTGAGGGCAGGCCACTGTCCTTTGACATGTAAGTGTCAGGCCCTCCACCCTCCCAGCCCAGGAAGACCCATTCAGCATGCAGATGTGTGCAGATGTGACTGAGCAGCATGTGTTTGGGGTTGTCTGAGTGAAATGCACAAGGGAGCTGTCAACTAACCTAGTCAGACTTGGATTGCAAGGCACAAAAGGATTTAAGTGTAGAGAAATGCTCACTTTCTAAAAGTGGCATTTCTAGAATGGTAATTTAAATCCAACTTCCCCATTAAGCAGGATTTTCTATTACCATTCTGGCCATACTAAATATGACCTGGTTACTCCTTTCAGATCAGAATCTACCACTCAAACAGTACATGAGGGTGGCAGTAATGCTATCCTATGAAAGGAGCAGGAATCACAGCCGTGTAAAAACAAATTTAGGGGTTTTACACTACCAGGACATATATAACACATATGTTCATGTCCTGCCTTTTACCTACATAGCACCCTGTCCTATGGGCTACATAGGGCCTACCTTAGGGGTGACTTATATGTAGAAAAAGGGGAGTTTAAGGCTTGGCAATTACTTTTAAATGCCAAGTCGAAGCAGCAGAGAAACTGCACACACAGGCCTTGCATTCGCAGTCCAGAGACAAGCTTAAGGGCTACTTATGTGGGTGGCACAACCAGTGCTGCAGGCCCACTAATAGTATTACATTTACAGGCCATGGCACATGTAGTGCACTTTGCTAGTGTCGTGACAGGGCCACTCACCTGAAAAGCAGGATGTCTGCAGGGGCAATGGTATGCCCCCGTCCTCCTGGAAAACCTCTCGGCACTTCCTGGTGGACACAGAAACCCTGGCAGGTGGGGGGTGTGGTCTGGCCACGGAAGCTGATGGCTGCTTTGAGGGAAGAGCTCCGCAAGGTGGTGGGGCTCGGGCCGGGGGCTCAGACCCCGCCGGGGCAAGGAGCCACCCGTTCGCCCACTGGACAGCGACTGGAGGGCGCTGCTGTGGGGGGACTATCCCTGCAAGCGACACGAGCCTGCGGCCCCATGCATATCGGTGCCACAGCGGTGTGGCCTGCGGCGGAGCCTTAAGCCGTGGCCTCCAGTATCTCCTGGCCTGGAGCTGAGTAAGATTGGGATGGAGCCGGCATTGGCCCACCTGCGCCCACCTTGCTAATTTGCTAGTCTGCTGATTTGTGCCGCTTGTGTGCGGCCTGCGGTGGGACCCGAGGCCGCGACCTCCCGTGTTTTCTGTTCCCCTTGGCCTGGAGCAGCCCTTGGTGAGATTGGAGCGGAGCTGGTGCCGGGCAACTGCACAACGCAGCAGCCGGAGAACGCTGCACCGGGAGCTTGGAGGTGAGTCGCCCCTCCACCTGGGGTGTCACCTCCCGCTCCCCTCATCTACCTTACCCGTCCCCCACTGAAGGGGCTGTCTTCCTTCTGCAACGGGGGCCCCATGACTTACCTGCACCACTTCAGCCCAACTGGGGATGAAGACAGGAGGTGGCGGCTGAGCACCCTGGGCATTCTCCTAATGGGGGCGACCCGCCCGACCAGTCTGCACCCTGACCGCAGGAGGTGCTCCCGCATGCTGCTCGTAGCGACCAAGAGGCCTCGATAAAGCAGTCCCCAACAGAGCTGGACACTGCAAAGAGGGGTGAAAGACGGAGGCCTACATCATAGCCAGAATGAAGCCCTACTCTGGGTCGCTCCCTTGATATTCCTTTCTAGGGAACAGAGGTGAAGGCTGGTACAATTGCTGTAGCAACACTGTGGCGACACCGGACTCCGGTTCCCTAACTCCTTGCCCTCCTACTTACTGCGCAGATACTTCGGGGGCACACCAGCCTCATCGGAAGCCCTGCACCACAAAGCTTTGACAGCATACGTGACCCATAGCCCCCTCCCCTTTGCCCTCCCCCCTCACCGAGCGTAACGGTCGGAGAGGGGAACAACAACTGCCACAAACCGGCCCACGACGTACGGTGCTCTCCTCCGTACAGGGCGTTCAAGCCCCCGAGCGCATATAAAGGAGCTTCCCTTACAGATACACCCCCCCAACAGACGGACGCCTACTTATCTTTGGGCTGAAACCTTGGCTCTCTCTTTGGACACGGGCTTTGCTCCAGGCTCACCCGGGCTGCGCTAGTCATCAGACACTCTGATGAGAGGGCCGAGACGCCCCGCCCTCTCCCCTTCATCTTGGCACAAAGACTCTGACCAACTCCAGCTTTAAGAGTGGATTACCCCTAAGTCACTGTGATTTACTCCTGCTTTCCTGGGCTCTGGGTTGGGTTCTAGTACTTACCTTTGGGGTTTTCTAGTATTCCCAGTGCCCTTCTATACACCACAGTTGCCTAGGTGGGAAACCGACTCTGGAATCCACTATCTTAGTATATGGTTTGTATTCCCCCTAGGCCCATTTCTAACTATTGTGAATTTCACTATTTGCACTGTTTTCTGAATGTTTAAAAAGCGGCTTAAAACAGGCAACTTGGTCCTTAAGTCATTGATTGGACCTAGAGAGCTGTGCAAAAAGGAGAATGTTCTCAATTTTATCAAAATCTTTAATAGCAAAAAAAGCACAACCTTACGTAAACTGGAACTTACAGCATGAGGTGAGGCGGTTTTGATTGCTTCTGCGATTAATATTGTTACCTTTAAATGTATTGTTGGCAAAATGGTATGGTTCAACTAAAAAGTGCAACTTCTGCTCTGCCGAAACTCAAGACCTAAATCATGTTCAATTTGTTTGTCCTTCCCTTACCACCTATCGGCGTAAATGGCTAAGACCCATCTGTTTTTAGTTCTCTCTGATGTCGTACCAGAGTTTCTCCAAGCCTTGTACTCCCCTCCAAATGAATTGTTTTGTTATAGACTTTTTATTTTTTTAAAATGTTTTTTACATTTGTTTTAAGATGCAAATGGTTCTTTGCGGTTGGTCGAAGGAAGATGTTGTAGAGAGGTGATATGATCAGAGGTTCGTGTGAAGCCGCAATTGTGTGAGCTCAATTGATGGAACCGCTATTATTATTATTATTATTATTATTATTATTATTATTTATTATTGTATTAAATTATTATCATATTTACATTTCGGGCAGTTGTTTAATGATTCATGTATATTTTGTTGTTTTATGCCTTCTTTATCTTTGTATGTCTTATCTTGTTTTATTCTGTGGACCTCGTTTGGAGTTACAAAACATAAATAAATAAATTGAATTGAATTGACTGTTTTCACGGCTATTTCTGCATTCTAGTGTATATACTGTGTATATTACTTACCTCCTAAGGGAATATAGTCTCTAAGGTATTCTTGGCATTTGTGTCACCAAAATAAAGTACCTTTATTTTTGTAACATTGAGTATTTTCTTTCATGTGTGTGAGTACTGTGTGAATACAGTGGTATTGCATGAGCTTTTCATGGCTCCTAGTTAGGCCTTGGCTGCTCATCCACACTACCCCTAGAGAGCCTGGCTTCCAGACACTGATTACATTTGACTAATAAGGGATAACTGGACCTGGTATAAGGTGTAAGTACCTTCGGTATCCACTACAAACCAGGCCAGCTTCCTACACAAGGATACCCTTATATGTAGAACTGTGCTCCCTGCCCTTGGGCTGAAGGGCCCACCTTAGGGGTGACTTAAAGGGTCAAAGAGCAGTGACCACGATATAAGGTAAACCTTATATCTGGGGTGAAAGGTGCATGCACCATTTCAAACAGGCTGCAATGGCAGGCCTGCAGACACAGTTTGCATGGGACCAAATGGGTAGCATGATGCATGCTGCAGCCCATGGGGGACCCCCTTCCCCCGGTGTGCCAAGGCCCTGGGTACCCAAGTGCCATATACTAAGGACATCAGTATGCCAACTGTGGGGTGTAAGAAGTACTTACCAACCTAATTTATGGGAGAGAACACTGACACTGGGGTCCTAGTTAGCGGGAACTCAGTGTACTTCGTCAAAACACACTGACGCCAGGCAACAAGTGGGGGCAACCATGTCAGAAATATCCTACTTTCCTACAACCACCTTGTGTGTTTCTTGTAAATTATCCAGCCGTCTTGTTTATTTTGAATGCCATTTCTGTCTTCTTTGCTGTCCCATTTGCTGACTGCAGCAGTTCCTCTCTAACGTTCTGTAGCGTAGCATCTGTAACAGGCAGCTCTTTCGAGGCCTTGTGGTCCTTCTTACCTACAGTTCAGTCCTCCTACAACTATAGACTTCTGGACTTAAAACAGAGATGCCACTAGTCATGTCTTCCTGAGATGTAGCTTAATAATAATATGGCGATGACGTGACCCTACAGTTTACTGCCGCCGAGTCTTTACTACTGCAGCCAACCAAGGAAGGATATTAAGTGACATTTGAGCGCTGTTTGATCTTTCAGGACTCTTCATCCCAATTATTGGGTTTTGTTTATAATTCTTCTTGGTTTGTGGTGAAAACGATTCAAACTTGCCTTCGTATTCCATTAGTGTGACCGCAGCCGCCTAGTGACTAGACTGCGTTCTTCTTTCTACTTGTGATCATGCGCATCGTGCATGCACTTTCATCAAGCATAATGTACGAAACAGTACCCGGGCGCCCTCTACTGCTGTCGAAACATAGCTTGCTCAGCAACATCTTCAAGAATTTATTTGGGTGCGCATCAACAATTACCAGATTATTTCAATTGTGGCAAATACTGGGGTTTAACCTACAACATCTTGGTTTCTTCGTTTGCTAAGCATTTTAGGCGCAAGAACCATGGGGTAAGATTATTTGCACAATTAATTTAATCGAAGAGCATTAATTTGCATTTCTAAACCTTTAAAATGGTATTATTTTGAACTGTTCATATTGTGATTGTCTAGATGTTCGTTTAAATTTTTCAACCAACCTAGTTTGCTTTTTCAAAATGCTGAAATACTGAGTCTTAAATATAAACAATGGCACTGCTTTTTGAGGTTGAGAACTACCATATGTCAATGGAGGGCAATGCGTTCACACCGGAAAGAAAGAAGGCTTTATTATTTCGACATTCGACAGCTTAGCCATGTTAGAGGCCCGCCGTTCCAATTTCTAAGATGGAATGTATATATGGAGGCAGTAAAGGATTGGAAAAACGTTTTAGAGAAGAAAAGAAAACAGCCATCTAAAGACAATACTAAAGAATATATAGCCGTACTGAATTCTTACCTCCATGTGTGAATATGATGAAATGAAAAATACCTGAGAGACCAGGTTGCTTTCAATGCACATCCAAAAAACATTTGCCTGTATGCAGGAATCCTGGGTCCCATGTGCGACCATTACAGATTGCGACTCGCAATTAGCATTTTATTTGCAATCACAATCTGCAATATAGAACAATGTCTGAGATACTGTTGATGATTCCCAAATGGGTCACAAAATACCTGTCTCATTAATATTCATGAGGCAGATCGCAATTTGCGACCCACTTGGAAATGGCCGCACTCACAGGGATCGTGGCTGCTGTTTTTAGAAGGCAGTTTTTTTTTTTAATGCATCATTTCAAAAATAAAAATGGAAAGTTTGCTTTTCATTTTTCCAAAGTAGGCAGTGGTCTGTGGGACCACTGCCAGCTCCGAAAAAACATTTTCTCTACCATTCACAAAGAGGAAGAGGTCCCGTGGGGACCCCTTCCCATTTGCAAGTGGGTTTACACCAATTTGAAATTGCTGTTAGCTGTGATTGGTTTGCAACTGCATTCAAGGTCACAAAACAGTCATACATGGGGCTGCGAGTCTCAGTTAGAAAGCAATGCCATTGGAACGCCCCTTCCTAATTACAAGTTGCAATCCCTATTTTGCGAGTCTGTAACAGGATACTGTCTCGCAAAATAGGGATGGTACAATGTACACAGTCACAAACAGCACAATTGGCCTTTTACCACTGCACAATTGCTTTGTACATCGGGCCCCCTATCGCTGAACAAGTTTTAGACATTGCCAAAAGTATTGAAAGACGTACAATTTCAGTTAAAGTTTTGGTTGAGGACGCTACAAATGAGATTGGGACCGTGTGTGCTGTCGCAAAGAAAAAGAGCTATGGAAATAATTTGCAAAACCACATTTTTGTGATCAGATGTGGGTCTAATGGTCATATCAACAAAATTTCTGCATGCCCTGTGATTGGGAACAAAATTAACTGTAAACAGATTGGTTATTTTCATAGTGTACGCAGATGTCTTGAAAATACTGGAACTTTGAGAGTAAACTGTGTTGAAGAACTTTAACTTCAAGCTGAAAATAACTTAGTAATAACCATTATGATTAGCAGTGTACATCCTAGTAGTGATACATTCAAAGGACCTTTAGGTTATGCTCATGTTGGAGATATAAACTTAAGACTACATTAGAATAATGGTTGACTAGCTCCCCGATTACCTTATCTGACAAAACGTTCAATTGCACATTTGGTGATTCGAAGTTCTCAGAACCTGATATAATGCCAAAAGAATTCAGATAACAAGACATCAGTATTTTTATGAACAGTTAAAATTGTTGGGTCACTGCATATGCACAAGGTCTATGTTGCTGAAAAAGGAAATATATTGTTGTATGGCATGATCTGGGAAAGTTGTGTGTGATACTTAAAACTGGTAGTGAATGTCCAATTGTTTTGGATGGTGTGCTTGTTTTATTGTGAAGAAGATAGTAGTGTTAAAGAAACTTTGGAAAATGTCAGATCAAATCATATTTTATTATCAGTGGAATGAAAACCATTGCACTTATACAAAATAAAATGCATAAAATCAACCCATCGCTCTTAAAAGAAAACAATCCATAAAAAATAAAACATTGGGAGTTGTCCCGTTCAAAACAGGTGACATTGATGCCGGGAGTTTATAGTGTTAGCTTCCTGGCAGAAGGCTTGTTACAAAGTTTTGTTGTCAGCCATGAGTGCGTTGGCCAGGGCACACTCCACGCCCTCCAGATATCTCACCGAATGGGCGATCAGTTTTTGGTAGGTGGAACCCACAGCAGTCTCAGAAGCCTACGGCACTCTTCCAGGGTCCTGGGGTGCAGGCAGAGCACATGGGGCACTGTTTTGGAGTATTAGCCCGCAGAGCAATCAAAGTCCGTCCTTTGATGGTCGTCGTCATTCCCTCTCATGTGTTCCTACTGGGAGAACCCCCAAGCGGTAGAGCAAGAACTTCCTTTTGATACTGTAGGTTAGAATTTCACCCTGATTTGACTGGGGAGCTAGGATCTTATAGCTGTTTAGAACTAGCCAGGCGTAGTGCTTTTTCTCGAGGGCTATCTTGTCTTTAGTGAGGGATAGAAGCTTTATTGTTCTTTTGGTTAAAGTTTTAAAAAGTTTATGGTTAAGCTCCGTGGGCTGAAGAGCTGCTTAATTGAGGTGTCAAAGTACATTCTTGCCGGTGAGCGAGATTTCAACATTATTTCTTCCTAGATGTCATGATTTATGGTGTTCGTGGCTGCAGCCCTGGTTTTGTGAATAAAGTTGGTAAAAAGTGCTCTCCTTGCTAGGACTGTTTGAGTAGGCCGAACTCCAGCCTTATCTGTGCTGGTGATGTATGCCTTGGGAGCTTGAACATTTGCCTGTAGGTACTCCCTACTGTGGCATCCATGACATTTGCCTCCCTGCCGCTGAGTGCGATGCTGCCATAGGCTAATGTTGGAACCACCTTAGCTCTTGCTACTTCTGGGCTGAGTGTGTACTTGTTCAGTTTTGTTGACAGTGTCCGAGGTGCCATGGAGAGCGCACCACCCTTCTGTCTTATTTCTTCTTTATGTTTGAGAAAGGAGCGATGATGGTCAAACAGAAGGCCTAGATATTTGTAGGTTGTTGTTTCTTCAAGTGCACTTCCACTCAGCCCCCAGATTGTTACCCCTTTTAGGGATCTCTTGCCAATTATCATGATTTTAGTTTTATTGTGGTTGATTTGTAGCCTGTTCTTAAGAGAGCAGTCTTCTGTCACTTTCAGAAGGCATTGCATGCCTACCCTTGTTCTGCTGACCAGCACAACATCATCTGCATAAAGCAGATTTGACAGTTGCTTCTTTACCGGTCGTGGTGCGTGGGAGTTGACTAAAGATAGCACTGTTGAAAAGTCTGCCATGAAGAGATTGTGTAGCGTTGGGGCCAAGACACAGCCCTGTTTTACGCCTTTTGTCTTTGGGATCTTCCTGGATAGGTTTGACCCGTTGCCCAGTTTAATCCTAACCCACATGCTGGTGTACAGGGTCTCAATGGCATGCATCAGTTGCTGTGGGATTTGCCAGCATTTGAGTTTCTCCCAGAGTCTGTTTCGATTGATATTGTCAAAGGCTGCTTTGAAGACAATGAAGCAGAGATAGAGTGAGAGCTTTGCAGCCTTTGAGGAGTCCAGTATGAGGGCTAGTGCCATAATGTTAGTGTCCATACCTGAGTTACTGGTAAATCCTGTTTGGTTTGGGGGGTGATTGATTCTTGACCCGTCGACCATATGTTCCAGGAGAGCCTGGACCTTGTTGGTTTTTCAGGGAATTTGCTGCCATTCTTGTGTTTAATGTTCCAGATGAGTTTGGCCCAAATTTCTGCATGTGCAGCCTCCTGATTTCCAATACTGCCTGTTTCAGATTTCCTTTTGCTTGTTTCAATTTGGTGAGGTGGCATTCTTGATTGGGGAATTGGCGGACAGTCGGAGTGCTTGATTAACTTTCCTCTTTAGCTGTTTCAGACTGTGTGAGGAGTAAGACTTCTTTGTGGGTCTTGGGGGTTGGCACCTGGTGACTGTGACATTTTTGCTGGGTGTATGAGTGAATAAAAGGCTCCCATTTGTCTTTAGTTGACCCTTCTCTTCTTTTGGAGGTTTTTAGATGCTTGTCTGTGTAGGAAAGTACCCTCTTTCGTGGAATGGTTACCCATTTTTTCTGCCTGATGTCACTGTGTTATGCTCTCTCCCCTAAATTTAGTTCTTGGTAACTGTTATCACTGTATTTCATCCCACAATTGTCACACTGGTGCCCCATTATAAGTCCCTAGTATATGGTACCTAGGAACCCAGGGCATGTGGGTTCCAGGGGATCCCTATGGGCTGCAGCATATATTTTGCCACCCATAGGGAGCCCAACCAAAGGGTTCGAAGGACTTCCACTTTTCACTGCACCAGGTCACTTATAAGTCACCCCTATGGCAGGCCTTCTAGCCCAGAGGGCAGGGTGCAAAGTACCTGTCTGTGAGGGCACCCCTGCACTAGCAGAGGTGCCCCTACAAACTCCAGGCCCATTTTCCTGGACTTTGTGAGTGCGGGGACGCCATTTCACACGTGTACTGGACATAGGTCAATACGTATGTCCAGCTACATAATGGTAACTCCGAACATAGGCATGTTTGGTATCAAACATGTTGGAATCATACAATTCAATGCACTCTGGGGGCTCCTTAGAGGACCCCCAGTATTGCCATTACAGCCTTCTGAGCGTTTCAAGGCAGCCCAAGCTCCTGCCATGTCCCAGACAGATTTCTGTCCTCCTGTTGCTTGAGGGGCTGAAGCCCAGGAGGGCAGAACAAAGGATTTCTTTTGGGAGAGGGGTGTTACACTCTCTCCCTTTGGAAATGGGTGTTACAGGCTTGGGAGGTGTAGCCTCCCCAAGGCCACTGGCAATACTTTGAAGGGCACATTTTGTGCCCTCCCTGCATAATCTACACTTGCTCTAGTGCGAAAATGGACAAAGGAAAGGGGAGTGACCACTCCCCTGTCCATCACCACCCCAGGGGTGGTGCTCAGACCTCCTCTGGAGCATCCCTGGGTTTTGCCATCTTGGATTCAAGGTTGGCAGGGAACTCTGTGAGCATCTGAAGGGCCAGTGCCAGCAGGTGATGTCAGAGCCCCCTCCTGATAAGTGGTCACCCAGCTAGGTGACCAATCCCCCTTTCAGAGCTATTTAGGGCCTCTCTCTTGGGTGGATCCTCAGATATGGATTGCAAGACTCCAGCAGGAATCCTCTGCACTCTCCTCTTCAACTTCTGATTGAAGAAACTGCATCTGGACGCTCCAGGACTGGACAAGCTGCAACAAAGAAGCAAGACACCTCCTTCAACATTGTATCCATGGCTCCTTCCAGCAACTGCAACATTTCCCCGGTTGTGCATCCTCTGAGGATGCCCGTCTTCAGCCTGCATCAGAAGGAAGAAGGAATCTCCCTTGGCGTGAAGGAGTCACTCCCCTGCTTCTGTAGGCACCAACTGCAACGACAGCCAGCTCCGTGGATCCACTCTCCTGCTGAGCTGCATGGATCCTGCATCACGGGTGGTGGACTGAAGTGGTCCCGACAGCCCTCTCTTTCATCTGTACAATTTGGGTGGAGGTAAGCCCTTGCCTGCCCACGCAGGACAGTACCCCGCGTCCTGTGCAGCTACCAAGACTTGTTGGCATCTTTTCCACAAGATCTTCAGGCATCCTGAAGCTCCAGCCCCCTGCACTCCATGCTGCAACGCACAGCTCCCTGAATGGTTCTCTGGTGGTGTGGGAGCCCTTTTCATAGTGCTGCATGGGCCTCTTCTGTGACTTTCGTGTCCCTATCCTGTGGGACTCCTGTGGGTGCTGCCTGGGCTTCTTTGGGCTCTCTCTGTTGCTGAGGGCCCCCTCTTACTCCTCCTCCTGGGTAGAGTCCACCTGGTCCTTCCTGGTCCCCAGCAGCTCCACTCTTGCTAATTGTGAATTTTGCGGCTGCCAAGGCTTGATGGTGGAATCCAAAGACACAAACCGAACTGCAATCCTCCTTCCTGTGTGGGAGATTGCCTGCATCCTCCAGGAACTCGACTTCTTGGGTGCAGTGCTGACTCTCCTTCTTCATCGTCGACTCACCTCTTGCACCTTCAGTCTGGCAGGTAGGGGCTCCTGCCTTCCCTGGACTCTGCTGTGCTTTTCACCTTCTTCCACAGGTCCTCTTGTCCAGGAATCCTCTGTTGGTGTCTTGCAATCTCTTCTGGGTTTTGCATTCTTCTTCTTTTCTTCTAAGTGGGTGTTCTGGGAATTTACAGTGATTTACTCCTGCTTTCCTAGTCGCTGGGTTGGGTTGTGGTACTTACCTTTGGGCTTTCCTAGTACTCCCAGCTCCCCTCTAAACACCCCACCGACCTAGGTGAGGTACTGACGTTTGCATTTCATTGTTTGGTTATGGTTTGTGCTTTCCCTAAGGCTATTTCTCTCTATTGTGATTTTCACTAATTGCACTGTTTTCTAACTGTTTTATGCCTATTTCTGCATCCTAGTGTATATAATTTGTGTATTACAGACCTCCTAAGGGAGTATATAGTCTGTATGGTAGTTTTGGTATTTGTGTCACCAAAATTAAGTTATTTTTGTAACACTGAGTGTTTTTTTTTATGTGTGTAAGGACTATGGTTCTCATTATGACATTGGCGGCCGTCAACATACCGTCGCGGAGGCAAACATCAGTTTACCATATTATGACACAAACACATTAAACCAATAGAATACTGCCACAAAAACATATCTGCCAGACCAAAGGTTAGTGGTAAACTGTCAGTAGGAACACCCATACCGTCACGTCAACAAAACAACGGCATCCACATTATGACCCACAAATCACCACAGCGGTAAACCATTTGCGGTAGACACCGGCACGGTTTGAATGGGCACCCAAATACAAAACAACACAACATTAGCTAATACCAAAAATACACCCCTGCCACTGATACACACACCACACCCACCCACAGCACTATAAAACACCCACCCACATTACCCACAACCCTTTACGAACAGCCAAGAGACAGCCACACAAATTACAGCACCAACTGTACACCCCACTCACACCCAACCATCCGTCATGCACCACACACCCCACCACATTATACAATACCACTGCACAACATACACCATACAACACCCTTGTCCCCACAAAGGCACCCCCGTTTCACAGTTGAGGAGCTGCAGGTCATGGTGGAGGAAATAGTCAGGGTAGAGCCACAGCTGTTTGGAGCACAGATACAGCAAATCTCCATTGCCAGGAAGATGGAGCTATGGTGGAGAATCGTGGACAGGGTGAACGCCGTGGGACAGCATTCAAGAACAAGGGACAACATCAGGAACAGGTGGAACAACCTACGGAGGGAGGTATGTTTTATAGCAACAAGGCACAAGCTCGCCATCCAGAGGACTGGCAGTGGACCCACACCTCCTCCCCCACTCCTGACAGCATGGGAGGAGCAAGTCTTAGCAATACTGCATCCTGAGGGACTCACTGGAGTCACCAGAGGACTGGACACTGGTGAGTCAATAATTACTACCTATCCCCTCACATACCTGCATGCCACCACCACCCCTCACCCTGACACCCATCACTCCACTCCATTCCCCCCACAGTGCACCACCACAATTGACTAACCTCAATTCCTAGCCCTGCATGCCATACCCACTGCATGAACATCCCTCCCAGCCCTGCATGTGCACCCACCACCAATGCATGCACATCATGGAGAACTAACAATCCCATAATACATCACCATACACAAACAAAGGTGGCAGGGCAACAGAAACGATATAGGGGAAGCTAGGGATGTAGAAAATGTCACAGACATGGAGCATAATATACCACTTACATCCCCACAGGTGCCCCAGCCAATCCCAGCCGCGAGGAGGTGCCACGGCTACCCAGTCCCCTAACAGAAGATGTCCGCAGTGATTACAGTGAATCTGGACTTCTGAATCTAGATGAACTTCCTGGCCAATCAGGGACCACTGGTTAGTCGGCAACCCCAGCCCACACCCAGTCCACCACAGAGCCTCCCTCCTCAGTATCCAACACCACAGCAGCCACCCAAAGTCCCCTGACCTCTGTCCTCAGGACACGTCAATAAGCAGTGTGCCCTCCTGTACAGGGACCCCAGTTCACACGTCACAGCCAAGACAATCAGGGTCCTGGGGTCAGTAGCAGTGGGCACACCATTCAGGGGACACGGGCACAGGGGGCCAGGGAGACACAGAGGACAGCTGTGTACCATGGGGAGAACAGGCCCAGGGAACCAACTGCCCAAGAGGCACTCACCAATGTCCTGGGGGCTTACCAACAATCCCAGGACGAGATGGGTCAGATTCTAAACATTATGCAGGAGAACCAGCGGCTGCAGGAGGTACACTATCAAGAGATCATGAAAGAATTGCAGGCCCTCAACACCACCATGGTCTCCATAGCAGGGGTGCTGGCAGATATGGCCAACATCTTGGGCTACACAGCACACCAGCAGGCCTCTTCCACTAGCTAGTCAACTGAACACCCCTCCACATCTGCAGCTAGTGGACAGGAGGCCCTGCCTCAGGACCCACAGGCCACCAGCACCCCTCCCCCTGTAGAAGGTGAACCACCCTGCAAATGGTCCCTGTGACCCAGACAGATGCCAGAAACACTTGCTAAGACCAAGACCACCGCCAGGAAATGAGACCCTCCTGGTTGTCCCTCTTGTGTTCCACTCTGTCACCTTGTCTATTTTGAACTGCCATTGCTCCCCTTTCTATGGCCCCTTGGACACGGGACCTGTGCTACAAACAGACTTGACCAATACCCTGGGCTTACCTCTACCATCACCCCATTCCATTGCACTATTCCTTCAATATATGTCACTACAATGAACGATAGTGCTTTATGTGACAAAAATGTGCAATTATATTAACAGTTACATCTTATGCAATCGTCCAGAACTTTGTGATTTCATACAAATAATGGCCTGTAGCTGTCTGTAGTCAAAACATCAGTATACAGTTGAAATAACACCAACGTCTGCAAAATGAGAAGTCATATGTGACAGTCAGTTGAGATGCAAAGGACGTGACTGCCATCATGCAACAGCCACACTGAAAGGATACATATTCAGAGGAATAGTCAGTTCCACTGTCTTACCTGTGTGTCATTGGAAGTACTGCTGTATTACTGATGCCCTGTTGTCCACATCCTCATCCTCTGCCTCCTCATCCTCACTGTCCTCAGGGTCCACTGCTGCCACAGAAGCATTTTCACTCTCCTCCTCCTGCAGATAGGGCACATGTTGTCTGAGGGCCAGGTTGTGCAACATGCAGCGTACAACAACTATCTGGCAGACCTTCTCAGGGGAGTAGCACAGGGATCCACCTGTCAGATGGAGACATCTGAACCTGGCCTTCAGGAGGCCGAAGGTTCGCTCAATTATCACCCTGGTTCTCCCATGAGCATCATTATACCGATTGTCAGCCCCTGTCCTGGCATTCATCACAGGGGTCAAGAGCCACAACAGGTTTGGGTAGCCAGAGCCACCTGAAAGAATTGAGGTACAAACATTAGCCTTGCACAATGGTATGGGGGATGACTCCTGAAGGCATACACTGACATGCATTGGGTGGGGACTCAGGCTCACCTATTAGCCACACCCTGTGCCTCTGTAGTTGTGCATCACATTTGGAATGCTACCATTTTTCAATACGAAGGCGCCATGCACGACCCAGGATACTTGGCAGTGACGTGGGAGATGTACTGGTCAGCCAGGCACACCATTTGCACATTGAGTGAGTGGAAACTCTTCTGATTTCAGTACACCTGTTCATTGTTCCAGGGGGGGGGATCACATGCAATATGTGTTCCGTCAATGGCCCCAATAATATTTGGAATATGTCGGATTGCATAGAATCCAGCCTTCACAGTGGCCAAATCTTCCATTTGGGGGAAAGTGATGTATCTGCCCATGTGTTTGAGCAAGGCAGACAAAACCCTTGCCAGCACTACAGAGAAAATTGGCTGTGACATTAATGCTGCCAAGTCCACTGTTACTTGGAAAGAACCAGTTGCCGGAAAATGCAGTGGTGGCCTACCAAGAGCTGGATGGGAGCTTGAGGGCAGCACAGCAGCCACAAGGGGGTGAGTACAGTGTGTGAAACAACCATCTTTGCTGCCTGGCATGGGATCCTGATGGTGGGTTTCAGTTAGTGGGTGCTTCTTAATGCCAGCACAGACATTGCTGCGTGGTGCAGCTCCAGGTAAATGGGTGCATTACAAAATCTTGTTAACTAGCTAGGTGGCATTCCATGTCAGACAGGGCTTATTGGGTCCCAAGAGGGGTGCATATGGTGTTGGTTGACTTTCATCCTGCTGTGGTACCTAGCCAATAGAAACCAGTGCGGTGCATAGTGCTCAATCTTGTTCCTGTGTGTGATGGTAATGTGTATGCCATCTGTGGTGTTGGTGCTGTAATTGACACAGTACTTCCTTTCTCCCCCCCTATTTTCTTCTGTTATCCTGTCCATGTGTGCATTAGCATGATCTGGTGGAGGAGCAGAGGCACCAGCGACTGAGGGAGCTGCATCCCACAGGGCCCAGGAGGCAGAGTCCACTGATGCCGAGGGGACCAGTGGGACGGAGGGCGAGGGGAGAACCATGGCGGAGACAGGAGGTGACAACACTGACTCTGATTTCTCCTCCGATGGAAGCTCCCTGGTGGTG
This sequence comes from Pleurodeles waltl, assembly GCF_031143425.1. Taxonomy (NCBI): domain Eukaryota; kingdom Metazoa; phylum Chordata; class Amphibia; order Caudata; family Salamandridae; genus Pleurodeles; species Pleurodeles waltl. Next base: position 380,500,032 of record NC_090445.1, read on the forward strand.
GCAGACACCTCTGGAACCACCCCAGCTACAGGTACAACCGCCACGCCCTGTACCAGCACTGCCCTCACAGTAGCCACCCACTGAGTTGCCTGTGCCCGCTCACCCAGGAGGGTGGGCATCTTCTTCACCCCAGGCACCTCACACCCTGCCCCAGTGAGCCCTGCTGCCCTCAGTGAGATCCATCTCTGTAGGCCAGTCAATCATGGTGAATGCCATCCAGTGGCTGGCATCCCAGATGCAGCAATGCAATGCCTACCTGGAGGGCATCCACAGTGGGTTGGCAGCCCTAGAAAGATCGTTTCAGGCTCTGTCCTCTTCTCTGATGGCAGCCAGTGTCCCTGTTTCTACGGTCCCCCCTCCAACTACCACTTCCCAGTCTCCACAACCCCATTCCATGCACACATACAGACAAGCATGCACACACAACATCATGCAAGAGTGGCACTGACAAACACAGGCAGCACTCACACAAACATCAGACAGTTGTACACACAACAACATCCACTGCCTCCACTGTTTCCCCCTTCTCCTCCCTCACAGTCATATACGCACTCACACCTGCATGCACTGCATCAACATCCACCACCACCATCACCACATCATGCAGCACACACACCTCACTTGCAGACACCTCCACAAAACCATCCAAGCATCCTCTTTGTCCTCTCCCACCGTGTCTGCCCCCCCTCCTAAGAGACACAAACGCTCACACTGTCCATGTACCTGCACCCAAATCCAGCAGACGTATACCTCCTACACCCACTCCCTCTACCTCCACTCCCATCCCTCTTCCCACATCCCGCCCCAACGTCCTAAGAATCTTTTCCTTGCCCAACTTGACCTCTTCCCTCCCCCTCCACTCACCCCATCCTGCCCATAAGAGCAGGGTGCCAACAACCCAGCCCAGCACCTCAGCCAAATTGTCTGCCACTGTCCCCACCAAAATATTAGCTGCTATCACAAAGGGGTTCCTGAGTGTGGTGGCAGCCACTCCTAGTGAGAGCACACCTCTGCCTCAGAAAGGGAGGACTAGGTGGCAAAAACCAGGACAGAGGGTGGGGACAGTGGAGGCACCTCCTAGTCCTGGGGCCAAGGACACAAGTGACATGTTAAAGGGCAAGGGGGCCCGTCACAAAAGGAGACACATGGATCACCCTCCACCACCAAAGAGAGCAAAGGATACCACTACACCACAAAAGAAAGGCAAGGTTCCCACTCCACCACTAAAGAAATTCAAGGTTCCCTCTCTACCACCAAGGAAAGGCAAGGTTCCGACTCCACCACTACAGAAAGGCAAGGAGACACCTCCACCAGCAGAGGCAAAGCAGCCCTCACCTCCAGTAGAGGCTGCCACGGAGACACCTCCACCAGAAGAGGCAAAGCAGCCCTCATCTCCAGCAGAGGTTGCCAAGGAGACACCTCCACAAGCAGAGGCAAAGCTGCCCTCACCTTCAGCAGAGGCTGCCAAGGCGACGCCTCCACCAGCGGAGGCAAAGTAGCCCTCACCTCCAGCAGAGGCTGCCAAGGAGCCACCTCCATCAGCAGAGGCAAAGCAGCCCTCACCTCCAGCAGGGGCATATAGGCCACCCTCCAGGGACTGTTGTGCAATGAGCCCTCACCAGAACCAGTGGGCATGTTACCCACTTCGGAGACTGTGGTCCTGCGCTCCCCCCAGAGACAATTGGGCAAGGAGCCCCCTCCAGAACCAGTGGGCATGTTACCCACTTCAGATACTGTGGCCCTTCACTCCCCTCCAGAGACAATTGGGAAAGGAGCCCTCTCCAGAACCAGTGGGCATGTTACCCACTTCAGCTGAGGTGCCCTCCACCCCGCCTCCCCCCTGAGGTGCCTGCCCATTTTCAACATGATGCCCCTGAACAGTGGAGTCCAGAAGTTGTCAGGAGTCAAGTTGGGCCTTGGACTGTGCCCTGTGGCCATGTGGCCCTTTTGTTCTTTGGACAGGCCATTGGCCCAATCTGGACATTGACACCTGCATTTGCATTTGACTTAACATTATGGTGGGTGTCGGCAGCAAATTACAGTGTTTGTTCACTCTAATTGTCCTTTTTTTGATTTAACGAGGGTCCTGTGACATTCGTTTTACTCTGCAGCTGGTTCTGTGTACAGTATGGTGTGTGTGTGAATGGTGTGTGTTGTGCATGTGTGTGTGTGTGTCACTCTCCTTTTCTTCCCTCCCTCCCTTGTGTGCTAGGTGGCTGTACTCACCGTCGTCACCTTCGTTGGCGTTGGTGTTCCAGGATGACCATGGCATGGTAGAGCATTGGGAAGACTTGACGTTTCGGTTCCATGGCTGCGGGGGAATCCTCTGTGTCCCTTTTGGTGAGTCTTTCGTTGTCTGTGCAGTGTTTCAGACAGGCTTTTGATGGTGTTGGTACCGCCCCGGAAATCCTGGCGGTTTTCTATGTCATAATATGATGGGCGGTACCTTGGCTTCACCTGGCTGTTGGTGGCTATCGCCGCGGCCAGTAATGTTAACGCCCTGGTGGTTGGTGTGGCACATTGGCTGTCTACGGGAGGTACCTAAGTGTGACTACAGTTGTATTGCATGAGCTTTGCATGTCTTCTAGAAAAGTCTTGGCTGCTCATCCACAGCTACCTTTAGAGAGCCTGGCTTCTAGACACTGACTACACTTCACTAATAAGGGATACCTGGATCTGGTATAAGGTGTTAATACCATACGTACCCACCACTCACCAGGCCAGCCTCTTAAAGTCTGGAAGGAAGTTCACACCTAGCTCACGCCTCTTGAAATGCTAATTCCTGGCTGGAGAAGTGGGAGTACAGAATGCAGATTAAGATTCCAGGGATTTCTGAAAGGGCAAAGGTAACTTTTGAAAAATCGTCTTTACAAAATATTTATTACAAATCTAACTTCATTAGTAAATTTTGCTTGTAATAGATATTTCAAACAGTCCAAAAACAGTCAAAAAATTTAATTACAAGCTATTTCCTAGGCAGGAGTAACATGTATTGTTAATCTTAATATTGTATCCCAGTGCTTTCCTGTAGAACTGCCAACCCTGCTACAGTGAAAATAGCTTTCATAGACTAACATTAAACTTTTACATATCCTACTTTGAAATACAATGTACCCTGTCTTGTGTGCAATAATTCCTACTTAGGTGTGATTTATAGGTATAAATAATAAAATAAAACATTTATTATATAATTACAACATTTAAAAAAAACCTTTTTTGATTTTATGAATTAATGGAACACTAATTTTGTAGTCAATATATTTCATATGATTTATTTTTATTTTGTAAACTACTAAATAAACAAAATATATTTTTCTCAAGATTAAGTTTAAAAAAAATCGAATCTAAAGTAAACATATTTTTATTTTATGCAAAATTTTGCTATGCATTATTAATTATTAAATGTGATGTACAGAAATAAATAACGGAATTCTATTTTAATAAAAAGTAATGATACATTCATTTAAATATTCATAAAATGTTGTTAATATATATTATCAATATAAAAAAGTGTTACTGTTACATATTATTTTAACATGTATTTATACTAATTTATTAATTTAAGATTATCTCCTGTGGGGTTTTCTTTTAAGTCTCTAACTCTTATGTTTAATGTGAGGGTGTCTTATTTTTGATGGGAGGGTGCAATACCAGTGGTTGGCCATGTATGGTACTGGATGTACTCTAGCTCCAAGCTTGATTTATGGACTGCTGTTTGATGCCCCTTGTGGCTGTAGAAACTTCAATGATAGAATATACTCTCTGTTGCTTCTACAATTCTTTCAATTCACCTATTTCTGGTTTCTCAACATGTTTTTTCAGTTTTTTTGTGAACTGAGCCATCAAGATATAAACCTCATCTTTCTTGTATGATAAAATAAACTTCCCTTTGGTTAGCATACCTTTTTCATTATCATATCTTTTTTTCAAAGTTATTTCATTTTCAAAGCGTATTTTCTCTTTCATAATACACCTTGGGCCATATGGATTAACACATTTTTCCATAGACATAGAATGGGTAAAAACCTTTCATACATCTGTCCCCTTCTTTGTTATACTTTAAAACTGCCTACCTCATTCTCAGACGCAGCCCACTTTCACACTCTATGTAAATATGTAATTTAGAAGCCTTTTACATCGTTATTGTTTTCTAATTGTTAAGATGGTGATATATATATATATATATATATCTATATATATATATATATATATATATCCAGATAATCTTCCTATTATTTCATTCTGTTCATGGAATACACAAGGAATTGCTCTTAATTTGAAACATATGTTTTTTATGAACGTTTAGCAAAAACATATTCTTCTTATGACTTATTTATTGATATAATTGTGAGAATGTGCCTCTTCTTGCATGGACATCCTCATTTTCTGTGGACTGTTGGTTTTCTTACTCTGCACTGGGACATTGCTAACCAGGCCTTAGTTCATGTTCTCTGCCCTTACAATATGCCAAAATTGGCTAAAACCCTAATTGACATATTTAACTTTCCAATAAGGCCATATTTTATGGTGCCTAAATAACACCCATGGCATGAAAAGTTAGATGTCTCCTATGGACTGCTGTACAACTGTGCCATCCACTCGTACAGGCTTTTCCATTGAGTAGCTTTGGAGCTCTCCAGCTACCTATTACTACCTCTCCTGTGTACAACCCAGCTTTCTAAATTAGATTATTTTGCTTGGTTGAATTAATAATTGTATCCCAAAATTTAAAAACCATGTATTTGAGATGTAATTGTTGCATTTTCAGAATATAATTGTGTGTGTTTTCAGAAATCCTTATTGCTAGCAACTGTTCTCAATGAAGTCAAGTCATCATTAGTGGTAATTGTGCATATGATAGCCACTAATGTAATCTAATCCGGTGCAATCACTATTACAACGTTAAAAATATTCAGAGCTGGTGATGGTTTTCATTGAACATAAGTAGCTCTTATTACATAAAAGTTTTGAAACACCTACATTAGTAGCCTGGCTGCTGCACTTTCTAAACTGCAACCCGGCTTCTGAAAATAAACTTGTTTGAAAACCCCCCTTTTAAATATCAATATGATCCTATCATGTAGGCCTAGCAGCCTGTTAGAAATGGGGTCTATAGTTGGCAATGGCTTACACCCTGTTCAAGTAGGGACCCTCATTTTAGTCAGAGTAAGGAAGTCACACAGCTAAGATAACACCTGCTCACCCCCTTGGTAGATTAGCACGAGCAGTCAGACTTATTTCAGAGGCAATGTGAAAAGTATTTCTACACGCAGTAACTAAGTAAAAACACCACATAAGTACTCCACACCAGTTTAGAACAATAGCCACTAAAACAAGATCAAAATGATAAACATCCAACATACACAAGTAAAGATCTCACTTTTTAAAGGTTAAAATGAGTCTTAACCATATGAATCTATGATTGTATCTTTTTAGCACAAAGTACCTGGGATGCCTCAAAAACAAAGATGATGGAGGCCGCAGGGGAGGTGAGGCATCGAAAAGCAAAGTAATGTGTTGGTTCCTTACTGTGCAGGGGTGGTGATGAGTCGATTCCCTACTGGTAGGGGAGGCGATGCACCGATTCTTTCCTCAGAGGAGAGGTGATGCGTTGGTTCCTTACTCGAAGGGGAGGTGATGCCTCAATTATTTTCTTGCAGGAAAGGCAATGAGCTGATTTCTGGACTCACAGCATCGGTTCCTTGCTGCAATGCGGGGTCGATGAGAAATTGATGCCCCAGGATGATGCGTGGAACATCCAGATGTGCTGTGTTGATGGAGCTGCTGTAAAAAAAGGTGTTGCGTTGATTCTGCAGCGTCGAGACAGGCGCTGCATTGATTGTTGAGCCGCAGGACAGGCACTGCATACATTTTTTTAGCTGTGGCTCCTTCAGGTCACCAGCTTACACTTCCAAGGGCCCAGGGACTGAAGTTGGCACAACTTGACAAGTCAAGACTCTCAGCAGAAGAACCCAGGCACTGGCAGATGAAGGGCCTCATTATGAACACGGCGGTCGAAACCGCCCTGGTCATGCTGGCGGTCTTACTACGGACCACCAGCGCCCCCGGAACCCCGCCGGCCGTATAAAGAACATTCCTGTGGGCCGGCGGGTGGAAACATTGTTTCCGCCCGCTGGCCAACAGGAATGCCTGACCGTGCGGCGGGTGCAGCTGCACCCATTGCGCAGATCACTGCCAGTAAATCGGGCAGTGACCTGCGCGATGGGGCACTGCACAGGGGCCCCTGCACTGCCCATGCCAAGAGAATGGGCAGTGCAGGGGCCCCAGGGGTGCCCCAGTGCACCCCTTCCACCTGCCATTCCTTGGCGGGGAAACCCACCAGGGAAAGGCTGGTGCCTGAGAGATCATTATCCGAGGGGCAGCACCGCTGCCCTGTCGGATGATGATGCCGACCGCCGCCAGGCTGCCTGACGGAGGCAGCCTGGTGGTGAGTGAGGGCCTCCTATGGCCCTCCATCGGTTCATTATGTGGTGGTGTGGCACGCCATGCCGGCTGGCAGAAAGTGCCCCCACCCGTGAGCATGGTGGGCCTCACCGCCATGTTCATAATGACCACCGAAGTCTTTGATGTTCCTGAGACTCCTTAACAGGAGGCAAACTCAGTTCCAGCCCTGGGAGACCCTTGGAAATCAGGATGTAGATAGCAAAGTCCTTTTACTACCAGGACAGAAGCAGCAGACCAGTACCTAATGTTTGAGGCTTGTGAGGAAACCTGAAGTGCTGTACCTACTCCTGATTGTACCCAGGACAATTAAGTGGACTCCAAGAGCCAGTTGACTAACCTCCAGTGCAAACTACAGGACTGCTTTTTTCTGGACAGCCCAGCTGACCAGTATTAACTTAGCCTGACCTGGACCCTGCTGGTGGCCTCTGCTGGGGTGAGTCTTGACACCGAAATGCTGTTTCTGAGGACTTCAGCTAATGTCCCTGGAATCCTGAGATTTAGAAATCTTTTAGACTTGAAGACCTCCAGAGGACTGGGACAAATATGCCAAACCAATCTGCCCAAGGCTCATGGGCACTGAGTTTAAGAAACAGGTTTCCCCCTTCTGAGATTCTCTGCAGCAGCAAATCCAATTCAGTAGGACCTCACTGAGAAGGTAACCGGTCTCTCTGATTGCCCTTCTGATACTACCTGCAGCCTTGTCCTACTGGAGGATTCTGAGTTCTGGGAAATAAAGTAGGTTTGATTGTAAAATCTTGGTAGGCAAAGGTGCCAAAAGTATCCAGCCAGTGAGAGGACTTCCCTGGCCACAAAATTAGAATTTTGCCATCTTGGAGCTTTTCCTGCCAGTACCAGCAACCTTCATGGGGACCTCATCCAACACCTGTCCAATGTCATGGAGCCCTCCTTGGATACATCATGCTGCCTGTTGCCAAGGTAAAGCCACTGATCAGGTCGAACCTGGTTGATATATCTGACTCTCACTCCATCACAGTCGGCCTGAAATGGCGCCTAGCCCCACCTGTTGACTACCATTGAGCCTTATGGCACTATTTTTACATAAACAAATTCAAATTCATACGTCTGCCCCCCCTATTGGATTTTTGTACTTTTGGAATAAGTTTGTTAATTAAAGTTCACTCTATTTTTTAAATTGCAGTGCTATTTTTCCTATGTTGTGTTGTGTACCTTTTAACTGTTTTGGTATTGCCAAATGTATTATACATTTTCTCTAAGTTAAGCCTGTTGAGGGGCTTGAGCTCAGGTTTAAATTACTGAAACATTTAACTGGACCTAACAAGACAGTGACTTTATTACTTGTGGTGGACTAACTTCCACCACGTTTAATGATTCACGCTCACACAATAATCTAATATATGTTGCATCTTGTGGTTCAAACTAAGGAATCTGTGCTTGACTCCATGGTCACAGGTTGATTCCTGATGGTTCCACTTAGCCTTTCATCTTTCCAAGGTTGATAAAATGAGTACTATTAAATTGGGTGAACACCAAGGTACCAAAGGGCACTCTGCAAATGCCTTTATATTCAATAATGTTGTTAACATATGCTTTGTGAAGGTAAATTAAAAATGTATCATTGAGTTTAGCTTCTTTGAATGTTTAATAAGAATTCATGCTGGGATATGCGCAAATCTACACAGTATAGAGGGTAAAGTATCAACATTAATTACATAATATTATACAATTAATGTAATTTTACCTTTAGAGGGTTATTCCAACTCTGAATACATTCAGACTGCAAGCAAGCTAAAATGTAATTAATTTTTAAGTGATCAGTTAAACATATCCTGCATTGTCATGTACAAAATTAGTGTGGTGTAGGGCTAATCATAATGCTTATTAAATCACTGTAAGGTGTACATTTCTGAATGGTGTATTTTACTTATCAACTGCCTTTTTTTAAATGTGTCGTTATTCCTCAACTTTTTCAAGTTATCCATGCTAAAACATTTATCACCCATGATCCATTTTTAGCTCATCGCCTCTCTTGCCGAAAGAGCACGGCCAATAGTACACTTACAAAAGAAACTGACAAATAAACACTGTGACTATGAACAAATCAACATTGATAGTACGACTAGTGCTTGGGCACTTTCACAGGTCAGCTTCTCTGGGGCACTGATACAGAGGAGCAAGGACACAAGGATGCTGATGCCAAGCTAATGAAGATAGACACAATACCAGAACAGTAACAAGATATAAGGATATTAATAGAGGGACACTGTCTCAGGTGACACAACACTAATATGCTGAGATGTGAATTTTTATTTATTTTGATTGATGGTGCTGACATACAGACAATACATGGAGACACTGACACTGGGGCATTGGCATTAGTCTACTCACATACGGGCACCAACAATGACACTGAGATGATGACATGGAGATAGTGATGTTGGGTCATTGACATAGACCACATGTTTTGACACTAAGAGAGTGACAGAGGGGTACCAATATTGCACTGGGTTTAAGACATTGACACAGCAGTGGCAGCAACCACACCGCAACAATGACACGAGCGCTCACATTGGAACAAAGGTACAGGGCCACACACATAGAACAAACCCTGACAAAGGGATGTTAACCTGGGGATAGTGCCACTGGAATGCTGACAGAGGGCACAAAAATTGAAGCTGGACAATGGCACGGACAGTGTTTGGAGAGGAATTGTGCCCTGCACGGCCAGGCTGCATATGAAACTGACATTCTGACTTAATTTCTGGCACACTAACACAATGTATGCACTGAAGCCCATGCCTTTTCATGGTAAAGGCAAGGTCCAGAACTGATTCTGGGAACCAGAGAGGCACACTAAGCTGTACTGACATATGTCCTCGGTTGCTGACATACATCGGTGGAGGCAGGGGGACGTGTAGCCTATGGGTCCCACTGTTAAGTTCCGCTGAGACCAAGACCCTTGTGCTGAAACTCTGTGTATGTGTTAATAGTGGATGTGTAATACATGTATGATAGCAAGACTCTGCGTTGTGTGAGTGAAATTGCTGGAGTCCGTGAGAACGATTTTTTATTGCCCTTGGTTTAGCATGGCACAAGATGGAGGATGGGCTTCACTAGAGAGTGGAAGCATATTATCAGCACTCCTGTGGCTGGAGGGTGGAGAGAGGCCTAGCTGTAGAATACCTTTTGCCAAATGATTGCTAAATAAGCCTTCCTTGTTGCATGGTTCAGGAAAAGGGATGAGTCTGCAGATTCCAGTGCTAAAGGTGAGGATGTATCTAGACAGGACATGCACTTTTTGCCTGCCCCTGACTGCTACTTCAGGAAGGCTGATGACAGGCAGGTGCCAAGACTTCACCTTAAATTGTACCCATGTTTTGGATACTCCTAATTGAAGCCAGCATCATGGCTACCTGATGTAAAAACCATCAACCTTGCACAAATACTGTATGCTTGTTACAGCTAGAAAATTATATTTGAAAGGGACCCATCTCAAACCAGTTTCAGGACCTTGGATGCCTTCAATACAGAAGTCAGACCCAAACCATCTGACTTTATTCAAGCTCATCTTGAAGAAGGAAGGTAGTGCTCTGCAAAGTACTCAAATAATTGCTTTGCGACAAAGGCTGGCATCTGCAGAAAAGCCAGTCTCCCAGAGAGGAGGGAACATCACCTAACATCTGTGCAATACCCAGGAGAAGCAGTGGTTATGCCTAAAGTCTAGACGGCTTCCTGACTGCGTTCTCACAGAGGAGAGAAGAGTGCCTTACCTGCAGCAGGTGAGACTGTCTAGACAGGGAAACTGTTTCTGGAGCATGGAGCACCCAGAAAGAACAAGTAAGCTCGCATTTGGGAGTGTGCCAAGCGCTGACCCAAGCTGAAAGGGGTCACCTGGCCTATGTATGTAGTTATTTTGGTGAACTTCTAGAAGCAACACTAACTTTGAGTAGAGTACTGTCTGGCATCTAAGTTGAGACACTGCATTGTGAGCTGTTCACACAGGCATTGTTGTGGCTGCAGCCAAGAACTCCCTCAACTGCTCAGAGACCACAACTTCTAAGAGATGATGACTACTGTGAGAAGCTGGCTTGGTTTGTAGTGGGTACCAGAGGTACTTACACCTTATACCAGGTCCAGTGATCCACCTTAGTGAAATGTACACAGTGCCTAGCAGCTTAGGCTGTCTAGGGGTAGCTGTAGCAGAGCATCCAAGTCTGAACTATGAGACATGCAAAGCTCTTGCAATACCACTATAGTGACACAATAAAAGACAATACTCAGTGTTAAAAAAAATAAAGGTACTTTATTTTAGTGACACAAGGCCAAAAATATCTTAGAGGCAATACTCCTACTGGCGGTAAGTATTATACACAATATATACACTAGTAACCAAAATTAGGTAAGTAAGCAGCCATAGAATAGAGCAAACAGTGGAAAACACAATAGGTTGCTGTAGGAGGCTGTCCTGGCCTATAGTGGGTACCTTGTGGTACTTACACCTTGTCCCACGTCTAGTTATCCCTTATTAGTAGAATAGAGGTGTTCTAGCAGCTTAGGCTGATAGAGGTAGCTATAGCAGAGCAGCTTAGGCTGAACTAGGAGACATGCAAAGCTCCTATAATACCACTTATATCATATAGCACTATATCATAAGAAAACACAATACTCAGAGTTACTAAAAATAAAGGTACTTTATTTTAGTGACAATATGCCAAAAGTATCTCAGAGGATATACACCCTTAGGAGGTAAGTAATATACACAAAATATATGCACACAAACCAAAATCAGGTAAGTAACATTTAGAAAAGTAGTGCAAACAATGTAGAATCACAATAGAATGCAATACGGGGAAATAGGCCTAGGGGCAACACAAACCATATACTCCAAAAGGGGAATGCGAACCACGAATAGACCCCAGGTCTAGTGTAGTGTGTGGAGGGTCACTGGGAGTGTAAGAAAACACTAAGGGTGTCCAAGATACCCCAACCTAAGACCCTGAAAAGTAGGAGTAAAGTTACCCTACTCCCCCAGAAAGACAGTAAAATCGAGATAGGGGATTCTGCAAGGACAACAACTGACTGCAAAAAACTGAAGATGGATTCCTGTACCTGAGGACCTGCAAAGGAAGGGGACCAAATCCAAGAGTCACGCAAGTGTCCAGGGTGGGGGCAGAAACCCACTAATCCCCGGATGAAGGTGCAAATGGGCTGCTTCTGTGTAGGAAAGTACCATCTTGCCTGGCATGTTACCCCCATTTTTCACTGTATATATGTTGTTTTAGTTGTATGTGTCACTGGGACCCTGCCAGCCAGGGCCCCAGTGCTCATAAGTGTGCCCTATATGTGTTACCTGTGTTATGACTAACTGTCTCACTGAGGCTCTGCTATCAAGAACCTCAGTGGTTATGCTCTCTCATTTCTTTCCAAATTGTCACTAACAGGCTAGTGACCAATTTCACCAATTCACATTGGCATACTGGAACACCCTTATAATTCCCTAGTATATGGTACTGAGGTTCCCAGGGTATTGGGGTTCCAGGAGATCCCTATGGGCTGCAGCATTTCTTTTGCCACCCATAGGGAGCTCTGACAATTCTTACACAGGCCTGCCACTGCAGCCTGAGTGAAATAATGCACACATTATTTCACAGCCATTTTCACTGCACTTAACTTATAAGTCACCTATATATCTAACCTTTACTTAGTAAAGGTTGGGTGCTAAGTTACTTAGTGTGTGGGCACCCTGGCACTAGCCAAGGTGCTCCCACATTGTTCAGGGCAAATTCCCCGGACTTTGTGAGTGCGGGGACACCATTACACGCGTGCACTACACATAGGTCACTACCTATGTGTAGCTTCACAATGGTAACTCCGAATATGGCCATGTAACATGTCTAAGATCATGGAATTGCCCCCTCTATGCCATCCTGGCATTGTTGGCACAATCCCATGATCCCACGGGTCTGTAGCACAGACCCGGGTACTGCCAAACTGCCTTTTCAGGGGTTTCACTGCAGCTGCTGCTGCTGCCAACCCCTCAGATAGGTTTCTGCCCTCCTGGGGTCCAGCCAGGCTTGGCCCAGGAAGGCAGAACAAAGGACTTCCTCAGAGAGAGGGTGTTACACCCTCTCCCTTTGGAAAAAGGTGTTAAGGCAGGGGAGGAGTAGCCTCCCCCAGCCTCTGGAAATGCTTTCATGAGCACAGATGGTGCCCATTTCTGCATAAGCCAGTCTACACCGGTTCAGGGACCCCTCAGCCCTGCTCTGGCGCGAAATTGGACAAAGGAAAGGGGAGTGACCACTCCCCTGACCTGCACCTCCCCTGCGAGGTGCCCAGAGCTCCTCCAGTGTTCTCCAGACCTCTGCCATCTTGGAAACAGAGGTGCTGCTGGCACACTGGACTGCTCTGAGTGGCCAGGGCCAGCAGGTGACGTCAGAGACTCCTTCTGATAGGCTCCTTCAGGTGTTGCTAGCCTATCCTCTCTCCTAAGTAGCCAAACCCTCTTTTCTGGCTATTTAGGGTCTCTGCTTTGGGGAATTCCTTAGATAACAAATGCAAGAGCTCATCAGAGTTCCTCTGCATCTCTCTGTTCACCTTCTGCCAAGGAATCGACTGCTGACCGCGCTGGAAGCCTGCAAAACTGCAACAAAGCAGCAAAGACGACTACTGCGACACTGTAACGCTGATCCTACCGCCTTCTCAACTGTTTTCCTGGTGGTGCATGCTGTGGGGGTAGTCTGCCTCCTCTCTGCACTAGAAGCTCCGAAGAAATCTCCCGTGGGTCGACGGAATCGTCCCCCTGCAACCACAGGCACCAAAGAACTGCATCACCAGTCCGCTGGGTCTCCTCTCAGCATGACGAGCGAGGTCCCTTGAATCCAGCAACTCTGTCCAAGTGACTCCCACAGTCCAGTGACTCTTCAGTCCAAGTTTGGTGGAGGTAAGTCCTTGCCTCCCCACGCCAGACTGCATTGCTGGGAACCGCGTCTTTTGCAGCTGCTCCGGCTCCTGTGTACTTTTCCAGGATTTCCTTTGTGCACAGCCAAGCCTGGGTCCACGGCACTCTAACCTGCATTGCACGACCTCCTGAGTTGTCCTCCGGCGGCGTAGGACTCTCTTGTGCAACTTCGGGTGAGCACCATTTCACTCCACTTTGTAGTGCCTATTCCGGCACTTCTCCGGGTGCTGCTTGCTTCTAAGAGGGCTTTTTGTCTTGCTGGACACCCCCTCTGTCCCTTCACTTAATTGGTGACATCCTGGTCCCTCCTGGGCCACAGCAGCATCCAAAAACCATAACTGCAAGATTTGCAGGTAGCAAGGCTTGTTTGCGGTCTTTCTTCAGGAAAACACTTCTGCACGACTCTTCACGATGTTGGACATGCACCCTGCAAAGGGGAAGTTTCTGGCCTTTGTCGTTGTTGCAGAATCCTCAGCTTCTACTGCCTAGTAGCAGCTTCTTTGCACCCACAGCTGACATTTCCTGGGCATCTGCCCACTCTCGACTTGATCGTGACTTTTGGACTTGGTCCCCTTGTTCCACAGGTACTCTCGTCTGGAAATCCATTGTTGTTGCATTGCTGGTGTTGGTCCTTCCTGCAGAATTCCCCTATCACGACTTCTGTGCTCTTTGGGGAACTTTAGTGCACTTTGCACTCACTTTTCAGGGTCTTGGGGTGGGCTATTTTTCTAACCCTCACTGTTTTCTTACAGTCCCAGCGACCCTCTACAAGGTCACATAGGTTTGGGGTCCATTCGTGGTTCGCATTCCACTTTTGGAGTATATGGTTTGTGTTGCCCCTATCCCCATGTGCCCCCATTGCATCCTATTGTAACTATACATTGTTTGCACTGTTTTCTAATACTATACTGCATATTTTTGGTATTGTGTACATATATCTTGTGTATATTTTCTATCCTCATACTGAGGGTACTCACTGAGATACTTTGACATATTGTCATAAAAATAAAGTACCTTTATTTTTAGTATATCTGTGTATTGTGTTTTCTTATGATATTGTGCAAGTGACACTAGTGGTACTGTAGGAGCTTCACTTCACTCGTCTCCTAGTTCAGCCTAAGCTGCTCTGCTAAGCTACCATGATCTATCAGCCTAAGCTGCTAGACACCCTATACACTAATAAGGGATACCTGGGCCTGGTGCAAGGTGTAAGTACCCCTTGGTACTCACTACAAGCCAGTCCAGCCTCCTACATTGGTTGTGCAGCGGTGGGATAAGTACTTTGCAACTACTTACCACTTTTGTCATTGTACTTTTCATAAGAGAAAAATATACAAAACAAGTTCAGTGTGTGTACACATAACCAAAAAGTTGTGCTTTTTTTCTTTCACGTATTTGCTAAGTGCTGAAAAGTACCTCTAAACTTTCTAAAAAGTTCTTAAAAAGTTTTAAAAGTTTTTTTTTCTGTTCCTTAAAAAGTTCTGAAAACTTTTTCTTTCTTTTTCTGTCCCTTAAACCTTTTCTATCATGTCTGGTACAGGCCAAACTCTTGATCTGGCCAGCACAACTTATGACAACCTTAGCTGGAAGGAAGCAAGGAGTCTCTGTGTAGATAGAGGTTTAGGGGTAGGGAAGAATCCCTCAAGACAACTGTTAGTTAATATGCTCATTGAACAAGATAAGACCTTAGGTGGCACTTCTGGTGAGAGATTAGCTGATGGTTCTGATTCTGGGGCACCCCTAGCAAAAGATTTGGGAGGGAATCTTTCCAACCTGCCCCTTAGCAGGCCACCTAGCAGGGCTGGTACTTATGTGAGTTCTCATCACAGTATAGAGATTACTCCCTTAGGCCAGGTTGTTAGGGTGCCATCTGTTAGGGACAGGTCTCCCTCTGTTCATTCACACCATTCTTCTGTGTCAAGGCATGCCCAACCCACCCACCCTGATGACAGAGTGTTAGAAAGGGAACTCAATAGATTGAGAGTGGAAGAGTCCAGGCTGAAGCTTAAAAAGCAACAGCTGGATCTAGACAGGGAAGCATTTGACTTATAAAAAGAAAGGCAGAGGTTGGGGTTTGGACCCCATGGTGGCAGCAGCAGTATTCCAAATAGTCATCCTGCAAAAGAGCATGATTCTAGGAATCTGCACAAGATAGTTCCCCCTTATAAGGAGGGGGGTGACATTAACAAGTGGTTAGCTGCACTTGAGAGGGCCTGTGTTGTACAGGATGTCCCTCAAAGGCAATGGGCTGCTATCCTATGGCTATCATTTAGTGGAAAGGGTAGGGATAGGCTCCTTACTGTGAAAGAAAGTGATGCCAATAATTTTGCAGTTCTTAGGAATGCACTCCTTGATGGTTATGGCTTAACCACTGAACAGTACAGGATCAAGTTCAGAGAGACCAAAAAGGAGTCTTCACAAGACTGGGTAGACTTTGTTGACCATTCAGTGAAGGCCTTGGAGGGGTGGTTACATGGCAGTAAAGTTACTGATTATGAAAGCCTGTATAACTTAATCCTGAGAGAGCATATTCTTAATAATTGTGTGTCTGATTTGTTGCACCAGTACCTGGTGGACTCTGATCTGACCTCTCCCCAAGAATTGGGAAAGAAGGCAGACAAATGGGTCAGAACAAGGGTGAACAGAAAAGTTCATACAGGGGGTGACAAAGATGGCAAGAAAAAGGATGGTAAGTCTTCTGACAAGGGTGGGGACAAATCTAAAAATGAGTCTTCATCAGGTCCACAAAAACACTCTGGTGGGGGTGGTGGGCCCAAATCCTCTTCAAATCAAAACAAAGAAAAGAAACCATGGTGCTATTTATCTAAAATAAAAGGCCATTGGACAACAGATCCCAGTTGTCCAAAGAAAAGCAGCAAGCCTCCTACCACTACAACCCCTGCTGCTACACCTAGTGTCCCTACTAATAGCAGTGGTGGTGGGAGCAAACCTACTAATAGCCAGTCCAAGGAAGTAGCTGGGCTCACCTTTGGTAATTTAGTTGGGGTTGGTCTGATTAGGGAGACCACAGAGGCTGTGTTAGTCTCTGAGGGGGCTATTGATTTAGCCACCTTGGTTGCTTGTCCCCTTAACATGGATAAGTACAAACAACTACCCCTAATAAATGGTGTTGAGGTTCAGGCGTACAGGGACACAGGTGCCAGTGTTACAATGGTAATAGAAAAACGGGTCCACCCTGAACAACACCTACTTGGTCACCAGTACCAAGTAACCGATGCTCATAACAACACCCTTAGCCACCCCATGGCTGTTGTGAATCTCAACTGGGGGGGTGTTACTGGCCCAATGAAAGTTGTGGTTGCCTCAGATTTACCTGTAGACTGTCTATTAGGGAATGATTTAGAGACATCAGCTTGGGCAGAAGTGGAGTTGGAGGCTCATGCAGCAATGCTGGGCATTCCAGGGCATATTTTTGCTTTGACCAGGGCTCAGGCCAAAAAGCAAAAAGGACAGGGTGACTTGGATCCTGGAAGAATGGACCAAGTGCTCCCTAAAGCTAGGGTTAGTAAAGGTAAATCACTACATACTATCCCTCCCTCTACAGTGGATTCTACTTCTGAGTAAGAAGAATTTCCACCATGTGCAGAACCTACACCAGAGGAGCTGGAAGCAGACACTGCTGAGCTTTTGGGTGAAGGGGGGCCTGCCAGGGAGGAGCTGAGTGTGGCACAGCATACCTGTCCCACACTAGAGGGTCTAAGGCAGCAAGCTGTCAAACAAGCAAATGGGGATGTCAGTGACTCTCACAGAGTTTACTGGGAGGACAACCTCTTGTACACTGAAGCAAGGGATCCAAAACCTGGAGCTGCCAGGAGATTAGTGATTCCTCAGGAGTACAGAAAGTTGCTCCTAAAACTAGCCCACAACATTCCCTTAGCTGGACATTTGGGGCAAATGAATACTTGTGACAGGCTTGTTCCCCTGTTTCATTGGCCTAGAATGTCAGAGGACACAAAGGAATTTTGTAAGTCCTGTGAAACCTGTCAAGCCAGTGGCAAGACAGGTGGCACCCCAAAGGCACCCCTTATTCCACTACCTGTGGTTGGGGTTCCCTTTGAAAGGGTAGGGGTTGACATAGTTGGCCCCCTTGACCCACCTACTGTGAGAAGGTAGCCTCTTTCTAGCCTTGTTACCCCCACTTTTGGCCTGTTTGTGAGTGTATGTCAGGGTGTTTGTCACTGTTTTCACTGTCTCACTGGGATCCTGATAGCCAGGCCTCAGTGCTCATAGTGAAAACACCATGTTTTCAGTATGGTTGTTATGTGTCACTGGGATCCTGCTAGTCAGGACCCCAGTGCTCATAGGTTTGTGGCCTATATGTATGTGTCACTGGGACCCTGTCACACAGGGCCCCAGTGCTCATAGGTGTGCATGTATATGTTCCCTGTGTGGTGCCTAACTGTCTCACTGAGGCTCTGCTAACCAGAACCTCAGTGGTTATGCTCTCTCATTACTTTCAAATTGTCACTAACAGGCTAGTGACCATTTTTACCAATTTACATTGGCTTACTGGAACACCCTTATAATTCCCTAGTATATGGTACTGAGGTACCCAGGGTATTGGGGTTCCAGGAGATCCCTATGGGCTGCAGCATTTCTTTTGCCACCCATAGGGAGCTCTGACAATTCTTACACAGGCCTGCCACTGCAGCCTGAGTGAAATAACGTCCACGTTATTTCACAGCCATTTTACACTGCACTTAAGTAACTTATAAGTCACCTATATGTCTAACCTTTACCTGGTAAAGGTTAGGTGCAAAGTTACTTAGTGTGAGGGCACCCTGGCACTAGCCAAGGTGCCCCCACATTGTTCAGAGCCAATTCACTGAACTTTGTGAGTGCGGGGACACCATTACACGCGTGCACTACATATAGGTCACTACCTATATGTAGCTTCACCATGGTAACTCCGAATATGGCCATGTAACATGTCTATGATCATGGAATTGCCCCCTCTATGCCATCCTGGCATTGTTGGTACAATTCCATGATCCCAGTGGTCTGTAGCACAGACCCTGGTACTGCCAGACTGCCCTTCCTGGGGTTTCACTGCAGCTGCTGCTGCTGCCAACCCCTCAGACAGGCAGCTGCCCTCCTGGGGTCCAGCCAGGCCTGGCCCAGGATGGCAGAACAAAGAACTTCCTCTGAGAGAGGGTGTGACACCCTCTCCCTTTGGAAAATGGTGTGAAGGCAGGGGAGGAGTAGCCTCCCCCAGCCTCTGGAAATGCTTTGTTGGGCACAGATGTGCCCAATTCTGCATAAGCCAGTCTACACCGGTTCAGGGACCCCTTAGCCCCTGCTCTGGCGCGAAACTGGACAAAGGAAAGGGGAGTGACCACTCCCCTGACCTGCACCTCCCCTGGGAGGTGTCCAGAGCTCCTCCAGTGTGCTCCAGACCTCTGCCATCTTGGAAACAGAGGTGCTGCTGGCACACTGGACTGCTCTGAGTGGCCAGTGCCACCAGGTGACGTCAGAGACTCCTGCTGATAGGCTCCTTCAGGTGTTAGTAGCCTTTCCTCTCTCCTAGGTAGCCAAACCCTCTTTTCTGGCTATTTAGGGTCTCTGTCTCTGGGGAAACTTTAGATAACGAATGCATGAGCTCAGCCGAGTTCCTCTGCATCTCCCTCTTCACTTTCTGATAAGGAATCGACCGCTGACCGCGCTGGAAGCCTGCAAACCTGCAACATAGTAGCAAAGACGACTACTGCAACTCTGTAACGCTGATCCTGCCGCCTTCTCGACTGTTTTCCTGCTTGTGCATGCTGTGGGGGTAGTCTGCCTCCTCTCTGCACCAGAAGCTCCGAAGAAATCTCCCGTGGGTCGACGGAATCTTCCCCCTGCAACCGCAGGCACCAAAAAGCTGCATCTCCGGTCCCTTGGGTCTCCTCTCAGCACGACGAGCGAGGTCCCTCGAATCCAGCGACACCGTCCAAGTGACCCCCACAGTCCAGTGACTCTTCAGCCCAAGTTTGGTGGAGGTAAGTCCTTGCCTCACCTCGCTGGGCTGCATTGCTGGGAACCGCGACTTTGCAAGCTTCTCCGACCCCTGTGCACTTCCGGCGGAAATCCTTCGTGCACAGCCAAGCCTGGGTCCACGGCACTCTAACCTGCATTGCACGACTTTCTAAGTTGGTCTCCGGCGACGTGGGACTCCTTTGTGCAACTTCGGCGAGCACCGTTTCACGCATCCTCGTAGTGCCTGTTTCTGGCACTTCTCCGGGTGCTACCTGCTTCAGTGAGGGCTCCTTGTCTTGCTCGACGTCCCCTCTCTCTGCAGGTCCAATTTGCGACCTCCTGGTCCCTCCTGGGCCCTAGCAGCGTCCAAAAACGCCAAACGCACGATTTGCGTGTAGCAAGGCTTGTTGGCGTCCATCCGGCGGGAAAACACTTCTGCACGACTCTCCAAGGCGTGGGGGATCCATCCTCCAAAGGGGAAGTCTCTAGCCCTTGTCGTTCCTGCAGTATTCACAGTTCTTCAGCCTAGTAAGAGCTTCTTTGCACCAACCGCTGGCATTTCTTGGGCATCTGCCCATCTCCGAGCTGCTTGTGACTTTTGGACTTGGTCCCCTTGTTCCACAGGTACCTTCAGACAGGAATCCATCGTTGTTGCATTGCTGATTTGTGTTTTCCTTGCATTTTCCCTCTAACACGACTATTTTGTCCTTAGGGGAACTTTGGTGCACTTTGCACTCACTTTTCAGGGTCTTGGGGAGGGTTATTTTTCTAACTCTCACTATTTTCTAATAGTCCCAGCGACCCTCTACAAGGTCACATAGGTTTGGGGTCCATTCGTGGTTCACATTCCACTTTTGGAGTATATGGTTTGTGTTGCCCCTATCCCTATGTTTCCCCATTGCATCCTATTGTAATTATACATTGTTTGCACTGTTTTCTAAGACTATACTGCATATTTTTGCTATTGTGTATATATATCTTGTGTATATTTCCTATCCTCTCACTGAGGGTACACTCTAAGATACTTTGGCATATTGTCATAAAAATAAAGTACCTTTATTTTTAGTATAACTGTGTATTGTGTTTTCTTATGATATTGTGCATATGACACTAAGTGGTACTGTAGTAGCTTCACACGTCTCCTAGTTCAGCCTGAGCTGCTTTGCTAAGCTACCATTATCTATCAGCCTAAGCTGCTAGACACCCTATACACTAATAAGGGATAACTGGGCCTGGTGCAAGGTGCAAGTACCCCTTGGTACTCACTACAAGCCAGTCCAGCCTCCTACATTGGTTGTGCAGTGGTGGGATAAGTGCTTTGAGACTACTTACCACTCTTGTCATTGTACTTTTCATAAGAGAAAAATATACAAAACAAGGTCAGTGTATATACACATAGCCAAAAAGTTTTGCATTTCCTCTTTTCACTCTTTTCTAAGTGCTGAAAAGTACTTCTAAACTTTCAAAAAGTTCTTAAAAGTTTAAAAAGTTTTTTTCTGTCTTTCCAAAAAGTTCTGAAAACTTTTTTCTCTTTGTCTATCACTTTAACTCTCTCTAAAAAATGTCTGGCACAGGCCAAAAAGTTGAACTGTCCAAACTTGCATATGATCACCTTAGCTGGAAAGGAGCAAGGAGTCTCTGCATAGAGAGAGGTTTGAGTGTAGGGAAGAATCCTTCTTTAGAACTGTTAATTAATATGCTTAGAGTACAGGATAAGGCCATAAGTGCCCAATCTGTAGAAAAAGTAGCTAATGGTTCTCAATCTGATCCAGGGACTCCCCCAGGAAAAGGTTCAGGAAAGAAACTTCTCAGCCTGCCCATTACTAGACAGTCTAGCATAGTTGGTACAGAGGTTGAATCACATCATACTGATGATGTGCTCTCACATTATACTGGTAGCCAAGCTGTTAGGGTGCCCTCTGTAAGGGACAGGTCTCCTTCTGTTCATTCCCATCATACCTCTGTATCTAGAAATGTACCTCCCACCCACCCTGATGACAGATTGTTGGAAAGGGAGCTCAATAGATTGAGAGTGGAGCAAACCAGACTGAAGCTCAAGAAGCAACAGCTGGATTTGGATAGACAGTCTTTAGAAATAGAGAGGGAAAGACAGAAAATGGGTTTAGATACCCATGGTGGCAGCAGCAGTATTCCCCATAGTCATCCTGCAAAAGAGCATGATTCCAGGAATCTGCATAAGATAGTTCCCCCTTACAAGGAGGGGGATGACATTAACAAGTGGTTTGCTGCACTTGAGAGGGCCTGTGCTGTACAGGATGTCCCTCAAAGGCAGTGGGCTGCTATCCTATGGCTATCATTTACTGGAAAAGGTAGGGATAGGCTCCTTACTGTAAAAGAAAATGATGCTAACAATTTCCAAGTTCTTAAGAATGCACTCCTGGATGGTTATGGCTTAACCACTGAACAGTACAGGATCAAGTTCAGAGATACCAAAAAGGAGTCTTCACAAGACTGGGTTGATTTCATTGACCAGGCAGTGAAGGCCTTGGAGGGGTGGTTACATGGCAGTAAAGTTACTGATTATGACAGCCTGTATAACTTAATCCTGAGAGAGCATATACTTAATAATTGTGTGTCTGATTTGTTGCACCAGTACCTGGTAGACTCTGATCTGACCTCTCCCCAAGAATTGGGAAAGAAGGCAGACAAATGGGTCAGAACAAGGGTGAACAGAAAAGTTCATACAGGGGGTGACAAAGATGGCAATAAGAAGAAAGATGGTGAAAAATCTCAAGATAAGCATGGGGATAAGGGTAAAACCAAAGATCCCACTTCAAATCTTAAACACTCTTCAGAGGGTGGGTATAAAACAAATTCTTCCTCTTCTTCCCAACCTGCACACATTAAAAAGCCTTGGTGCTTTGTGTGTAAAAATAGAGGCCATAGGCCAGGGGATAAGTCCTGTCCAGGTAAACCCCCTGAGCCTACCACCACTAATACATCAAGCTCTAGTGCCCCTAGCAGTAGTGGTACTAGTGGTGGGACTGCTGGCAACAGTCAAGCAAAGGGTGTAGTTGGGTTCACTTATGGGTCCATAGTGGAAACTGATGTAATCAGTCCCAAGACAGTTTCTGTCACACCTAGTGGCATTGGCCTTGCCACACTGGCTGCTTGTCCCCTTACAATGGATAAGTACAGGCAGACAGTTTCAATAAATGGTGTTGAGGCCTTGGCCTACAGGGACACAGGTGCCAGTTTCACTTTGGTGACTGAAAACCTAGTGCCTCCTGAACAACACATCATTGGACAACAATATAAGATTATTGATGTCCATAACTCCACTAAGTTTCTTCCCTTAGCTATAATTCAGTTTAGTTGGGGTGGAGTTACTGGCCCTAAGCAGGTAGTGGTATCACCTAGCTTACCTGTAGACTGTCTCTTAGGTAATGACCTAGAGGCCTCAGGTTGGGCTGATGTAGAGTTTTATGCCCATGCAGCCATGCTGGGCATCCCTGAGGAATTGTTCCCTCTCATTTCAAGTGAAATGAAAAAGCAAAGGAGAGAAGGCCTGAAAACTCAGGATCCCTCTCCATCAACAGGTAAAAAGGGTATCACAGTATCCCCTAACCACCCTACCATTCAGGATACTATTCCTGTGGTGGGAGAAACCTCTCCTGGGGTGGCACCTGTTCCAAGGGAATCATCAGCTGGCAAAGCTAGACTCCCTGAGGTGGAAGTACCTCTCTGTGGGATAACTAACATTGGTGAGAAAAACAGCACCATTTTAGTTAACATGGAGCATCCCTCCAACCCTCCCAGAGAAACTTTAGTGCAGAAACCCTGCACTACCTCACAACACTTAGGACAGCATCCCTGCCCTAGTGTGGAGCTCATAGGACAGCATCCCTGCCCTGCTCCAACTCAAGAGAAACAGCATCCCTGTTCTCTCTTCCAGCCAGATGGACAAAGTTTTTGCCCAGCTATGGCTTTTCTGAGACAGCATCCCTGTCTGGCATTTCCATCACTACAAATAGGTTCAGTGGACAATTCCCACTGCTCTAAACTAAAACTTACTGATAGAAACTCTGAAAATACATCTTCACATTGTTGCTTAGCTAAAAAACTTCAAACAGGGTGGTTTACATCCCCACAGGGAAGTAACCATATAGTGGATGATAAAGGGAGTAACCAGTCTATTGCAGAGCTACTCTCTACTTATCACCACTTAGACAATAAAGTCTCAACTGGCCAAGGTTAGCCTTATTGTCCTTCGTTTGGGGGGGGGTTGTGTGAGAAGGTAGCCTCTTTCTAGCCTTGTTACCCCCACTTTTGGCCTGTTTGTGAGTGTATGTCAGGGTGTTTGTCACTGTTTTCACTGTCTCACTGGGATCCTGATAGCCAGGCCTCAGTGCTCATAGTGAAAACACCATGTTTTCAGTATGGTTGTTATGTGTCACTGGGATCCTGCTAGTCAGGACCCCAGTGCTCATAGGTTTGTGGCCTATATGTATGTGTCACTGGGACCCTGTCACACAGGGCCCCAGTGCTCATAGGTGTGCATGTATATGTTCCCTGTGTGGTGCCTAACTGTCTCACTGAGGCTCTGCTAACCAGAACCTCAGTGGTTATGCTCTCTCATTACTTTCAAATTGTCACTAACAGGCTAGTGACCATTTTTACCAATTTACATTGGCTTACTGGAACACCCTTATAATTCCCTAGTATATGGTACTGAGGTACCCAGGGTATTGGGGTTCCAGGAGATCCCTATGGGCTGCAGCATTTCTTTTGCCACCCATAGGGAGCTCTGACAATTCTTACACAGGCCTGCCACTGCAGCCTGAGTGAAATAACGTCCACGTTATTTCACAGCCATTTTACACTGCACTTAAGTAACTTATAAGTCACCTATATGTCTAACCTTTACCTGGTAAAGGTTAGGTGCAAAGTTACTTAGTGTGAGGGCACCCTGGCACTAGCCAAGGTGCCCCCACATTGTTCAGAGCCAATTCACTGAACTTTGTGAGTGCGGGGACACCATTACACGCGTGCACTACATATAGGTCACTACCTATATGTAGCTTCACCATGGTAACTCCGAATATGGCCATGTAACATGTCTATGATCATGGAATTGCCCCCTCTATGCCATCCTGGCATTGTTGGTACAATTCCATGATCCCAGTGGTCTGTAGCACAGACCCTGGTACTGCCAGACTGCCCTTCCTGGGGTTTCACTGCAGCTGCTGCTGCTGCCAACCCCTCAGACAGGCAGCTGCCCTCCTGGGGTCCAGCCAGGCCTGGCCCAGGATGGCAGAACAAAGAACTTCCTCTGAGAGAGGGTGTGACACCCTCTCCCTTTGGAAAATGGTGTGAAGGCAGGGGAGGAGTAGCCTCCCCCAGCCTCTGGAAATGCTTTGTTGGGCACAGATGTGCCCAATTCTGCATAAGCCAGTCTACACCGGTTCAGGGACCCCTTAGCCCCTGCTCTGGCGCGAAACTGGACAAAGGAAAGGGGAGTGACCACTCCCCTGACCTGCACCTCCCCTGGGAGGTGTCCAGAGCTCCTCCAGTGTGCTCCAGACCTCTGCCATCTTGGAAACAGAGGTGCTGCTGGCACACTGGACTGCTCTGAGTGGCCAGTGCCACCAGGTGACGTCAGAGACTCCTGCTGATAGGCTCCTTCAGGTGTTAGTAGCCTTTCCTCTCTCCTAGGTAGCCAAACCCTCTTTTCTGGCTATTTAGGGTCTCTGTCTCTGGGGAAACTTTAGATAACGAATGCATGAGCTCAGCCGAGTTCCTCTGCATCTCCCTCTTCACTTTCTGATAAGGAATCGACCGCTGACCGCGCTGGAAGCCTGCAAACCTGCAACATAGTAGCAAAGACGACTACTGCAACTCTGTAACGCTGATCCTGCCGCCTTCTCGACTGTTTTCCTGCTTGTGCATGCTGTGGGGGTAGTCTGCCTCCTCTCTGCACCAGAAGCTCCGAAGAAATCTCCCGTGGGTCGACGGAATCTTCCCCCTGCAACCGCAGGCACCAAAAAGCTGCATCTCCGGTCCCTTGGGTCTCCTCTCAGCACGACGAGCGAGGTCCCTCGAATCCAGCGACACCGTCCAAGTGACCCCCACAGTCCAGTGACTCTTCAGCCCAAGTTTGGTGGAGGTAAGTCCTTGCCTCACCTCGCTGGGCTGCATTGCTGGGAACCGCGACTTTGCAAGCTTCTCCGGCCCCTGTGCACTTCCGGCGGAAATCCTTCGTGCACAGCCAAGCCTGGGTCCACGGCACTCTAACCTGCATTGCACGACTTTCTAAGTTGGTCTCCGGCGACGTGGGACTCCTTTGTGCAACTTCGGCGAGCACCGTTTCACGCATCCTCGTAGTGCCTGTTTCTGGCACTTCTCCGGGTGCTACCTGCTTCAGTGAGGGCTCCTTGTCTTGCTCGACGTCCCCTCTCTCTGCAGGTCCAATTTGCGACCTCCTGGTCCCTCCTGGGCCCTAGCAGCGTCCAAAAACGCCAAACGCACGATTTGCGTGTAGCAAGGCTTGTTGGCGTCCATCCGGCGGGAAAACACTTCTGCACGACTCTCCAAGGCGTGGGGGATCCATCCTCCAAAGGGGAAGTCTCTAGCCCTTGTCGTTCCTGCAGTATTCACAGTTCTTCAGCCTAGTAAGAGCTTCTTTGCACCAACCGCTGGCATTTCTTGGGCATCTGCCCATCTCCGAGCTGCTTGTGACTTTTGGACTTGGTCCCCTTGTTCCACAGGTACCTTCAGACAGGAATCCATCGTTGTTGCATTGCTGATTTGTGTTTTCCTTGCATTTTCCCTCTAACACGACTATTTTGTCCTTAGGGGAACTTTGGTGCACTTTGCACTCACTTTTCAGGGTCTTGGGGAGGGTTATTTTTCTAACTCTCACTATTTTCTAATAGTCCCAGCGACCCTCTACAAGGTCACATAGGTTTGGGGTCCATTCGTGGTTCACATTCCACTTTTGGAGTATATGGTTTGTGTTGCCCCTATCCCTATGTTTCCCCATTGCATCCTATTGTAATTATACATTGTTTGCACTGTTTTCTAAGACTATACTGCATATTTTTGCTATTGTGTATATATATCTTGTGTATATTTCCTATCCTCTCACTGAGGGTACACTCTAAGATACTTTGGCATATTGTCATAAAAATAAAGTACCTTTATTTTTAGTATAACTGTGTATTGTGTTTTCTTATGATATTGTGCATATGACACTAAGTGGTACTGTAGTAGCTTCACACGTCTCCTAGTTCAGCCTGAGCTGCTTTGCTAAGCTACCATTATCTATCAGCCTAAGCTGCTAGACACCCTATACACTAATAAGGGATAACTGGGCCTGGTGCAAGGTGCAAGTACCCCTTGGTACTCACTACAAGCCAGTCCAGCCTCCTACACCTACTGCTTCAGGCAATAGGTTTATCTTGGTGGTAGTGGACCATGCCACCAGATATCCTGAAGCAATTCCTCTAAGGACCACTACAGCTCCTGCAGTGGCAAAGGCCCTCCTGGGAATCTTTTCCAGGGTGGGCTTCCCAAAAGAGGTGGTATCAGACAGGGGAAGCAATTTCACGTCTGCTTACTTAAAGGCCATGTGTAAGGAGTGTGGTGTTACATACAAGTTCACCACACCCTATCATCCACAAACAAATGGACTGGTGGAGAGATGTAACAAAACTCTCAAAGGTATGATAATGGGACTTCCTGAAAAACTCCACAGGAAATGGGATATCCTGTTACCTTGCCTCCTTTTTGCTTACAGGGAGGTACCCCAAAAAGGAGTGGGCTTCAGCCCCTTTGAACTCCTATTTGGACACCCTGTGAGAGGTCCTCTAACACTTGTTAAGGAGGGTTGGGAACAACCTTTAAAAGCTCCAAAGCAAGACATAGTGGACTATGTACCTGGCCTAAGATCTAGGATGGCTGAGTACATGAAAAAGGCCAGTAAAAACCTTCAGGCCAGCCAAGAGCTCCAAAAGCAATGGCATGACCAGAAGGCTGTTTTGGTTCAGTACCAACCAGGGCAGAAAGTGTGGGTCTTGGAGCCTGTGGCCCCAAGAGCACTCCGAGATAAATGGAGTGGACCCCACACAATTGTTGAAAAGAAGGGTGAAGTCACCTACTTAGTTGACTTAGGCACTGCCAGGAATCCCCTTAGGGTGCTCCATGTCAATCTCCTAAAACCCTACTATGACAGCGCTGATCTCACCCTGCTCATGGCAACTGATGAGGGACAGGAAGAAGAGAGTGACCCTCTCCCTGATCTCTTCTCTTCCACAGAACAAGATGCTGTAGCGGAAGGTGTAGTACTGGCAGATTGTCTTACTGCTGAGCAGAAAGACCACTGCATAAATCTCCTGGGTCAGTTTTCTGAACTCTTCTCTACTGTGCCAGGTACCACTTCGTGGTGTGAGCACACTATAGATACTGGAGACAGCTAGCCTGTCAAAAGTAAGATCTATAGGCAGCCTGACCATGTCAGAGACTGCATAAAGCAAGAGGTGCAGAAAATGCTTGAACTAGGAGTGGTTGAGCACTCTGAAAGTCCATGGGCCTCTCCTGTGGTACTTGTACCAAAACCTCATTCCAAGGATGGAAAGAAGGAAATGCGGTTCTGTGTTGACTACAGAGGTCTCAACCAGGTAACCAAAACTGATGCTCACCCTATACCCAGGGCAGATGAGCTAATAGATACACTGGCATCTGCCAAGTATCTAAGCACTTTTGATTTGACTGCAGGGTATTGGCAGATCAAATTATCAGAAGATGCAAAAGCAAAAACTGCATTTTCAACCATTGGAGGCCATTACTAATTCACAGTAATGCCTTTTGGATTGAAAAATGCACCTGCCACTTTTCAAAGGTTGGTGAATACAGTCCTGCAAGGGCTGGAAGCTTTTAGTGCAGCATATCTAGATGATATAGCTGTCTTTAGCTCCAGCTGGGATGATCACCTGGTCCACCTATGGAAAGTTTTGGAGGCCCTGCAAAAGGCAGGCCTCACTATCAAGGCTTCAAAGTGCCAGATAGGGCAGGGGAAGGTGGTTTATCTGGGACACCTGGTAGGTGGAGAACAGATTGCACCACTGCAGGGGAAAATTCAAACTATTATAGATTGGGTTCCCCCTACAACACAGACTCAGATGAGAGCCTTTTTAGGCCTCACTGGGTACTATAGGAGGTTCATCAAGAACTATGGCTCCATAGCAGCCCCTCTTAATGACCTCACATCTAAAAAAATGCCTAAGAAGGTATTATGGACAGCAAACTGTCAGAAAGCTTTTGAGGAGCTGAAGTAGGCCATGTGCTCTGCACCTGTCCTGAAAAGCCCCTGTTACTCCAAAAAATTCATTGTCCAAACTGATGCATCTGAATTAGGGGTAGGGGCAGTCTTATCACAACTTAATTCTGAGGGCCAGGATCAACCTGTTGCTTTTATTAGCAGGAGGTTGACCCCTAGAGAAAAGCGTTGGTCTGCCATAGAGAGGGAGGCCTTTGCTGTGGTCTGGGCACTGAAGAAGTTGATGCCATACCTGTTTGGCACTCACTTCATTGTTCAGACAGACCACAAACCTCTACTTTGGCTAAAACAAATGAAAGGTGAAAATCCTAAATTGTTGAGGTGGTCCATATCCCTACAGGGAATGGACTATACAGTGGAACATAGACCTGGGAGTACCCACTCCAATACAGATGGACTCTCCAGATATTTCCACTTAGACAATGAAGACCCATCAGGTAATGACTAGTCTTATTGTCCTTCGTTTGGGGGGGGGGTTGTGTAGGAAAGTACCATCTTGCCTGGCATGTTACCCCCATTTTTCACTGTATATATGTTGTTTTAGTTGTATGTGTCACTGGGACCCTGCCAGCCAGGGCCTCAGTGCTCATAAGTGTGCCCTATATGTGTTACCTGTGTTATGACTAACTGTCTCACTGAGGCTCTGCTATCCAGAACCTCAGTGGTTATGCTCTCTCATTTCTTTCCAAATTGTCACTAACAGGCTAGTGACCAATTTCACCAATTCACATTGGCATACTGGAACACCCTTATAATTCCCTAGTATATGGTACTGAGGTACCCAGGGTATTGGGGTTCCAGGAGATCCCTATGGGCTGCGGCATTTCTTTTGCCACCCATAGGGAGCTCTGACAATTCTTACACAGGCCTGCCACTGCAGCCTGAGTGAAATAATGCACACATTATTTCACAGCCATTTTCACTGCACTTAAGTAACTTATAAGTCACCTACATGTCTAACCTTTACTTAGTAAAGGTTGGGTGCTAAGTTACGTAGTGTGTGGGCACCCTGGCACTAGCCAAGGTGCTCCCACATTGTTCAGGGCAAATTCCCCGGACTTTGTGAGTGCGGGGACACCATTACACGCGTGCACTACACATAGGTCACTACCTATGTGTAGCTTCACAATGGTAACTCCGAATATGGCCATGTAACATGTCTAAGATCATGGAATTGCCCCCTCTATGCCATCCTGGCATTGTTGGCACAATCCCATGATCCCACGGGTCTGTAGCACAGACCCGGGTACTGCCAAACTGCCTTTTCAGGGGTTTCACTGCAGCTGCTGCTGCTGCCAACCCCTCAGATAGGTTTCTGCCCTCCTGGGGTCCAGCCAGGCTTGGCCCAGGAAGGCAGAACAAAGGACTTCCTCAGAGAGAGGCTGTTACACCCTCTCCCTTTGGAAAAAGGTGTTAAGGCAGGGGAGGAGTAGCCTCCCCCAGCCTCTGGAAATGCTTTCATGCGCACAGATGGTGCCCATTTCTGCATAAGCCAGTCTACACCGGTTCAGGGACCCCTCAGCCCTGCTCTGGCGCGAAATTGGACAAAGGAAAGGGGAGTGACCACTCCCCTGACCTGCACCTCCCCTGCGAGGTGCCCAGAGCTCCTCCAGTGTTCTCCAGACCTCTGCCATCTTGGAAACAGAGGTGCTGCTGGCACACTGGACTGCTCTGAGTGGCCAGGGCCAGCAGGTGACGTCAGAGACTCCTTCTGATAGGCTCCTTCAGGTGTTGCTAGCCTATCCTCTCTCCTAAGTAGCCAAACCCTCTTTTCTGGCTATTTAGGGTCTCTGCTTTGGGGAATTCCTTAGATAACAAATGCAAGAGCTCATCAGAGTTCCTCTGCATCTCTCTGTTCACCTTCTGCCAAGGAATCGACTGCTGACCGCGCTGGAAGCCTGCAAAACTGCAACAAAGTAGCAAAGAAGACTACTGCGACACTGTAACGCTGATCCTACCGCCTTCTCAACTGTTTTCCTGGTGGTGCATGCTGTGGGGGTAGTCTGCCTCCTCTCTGCACTAGAAGCTCCGAAGAAATCTCCCGTGGGTCGACGGAATCGTCCCCCTGCAACCACAGGCACCAAAGAACTGCATCACCGGTCCCCTGGGTCTCCTCTCAGCACGACAAGCGAGGTCCCTTGAATCCAGCAACTCTGTCCAAGTGACTCCCACAGTCCAGTGACTCTTCAGTCCAAGTTTGGTGGAGGTAAGTCCTTGCCTCCCCACGCCAGACTGCATTGCTGGGAACCGCGTCTTTTGCAGCTGCTCCGGCTCCTGTGCACTTTTCCAGGATTTTCTTTGTGCACAGCCAAGCCTGGATCCACGGCACTCTAACCTGCATTGCACGACCTCCTGAGTTGTCCTCCGGCGGCGTGGGACTCTCTTGTGCAACTTCGGGTGAGCACCATTTCACTCCACTTTGTAGTGCCTGTTCCGGCACTTCTCCGGGTGCTGCTTGCTTCTGAGAGGGCTTCTTGTCTTGCTGGACACCCCCTCTGTCCCTTCACTTAATTGGTGACATCCTGGTCCCTCCTGGGCCACAGCAGCATCCAAAAACCGTAACTGCAAGATTTGCAGGTAGCAAGGCTTGTTTGCGGTCTTTCTTCAGGAAAACACTTCTGCACGACTCTTCACGACGTTGGACATGCACCCTGCAAAGGGGAAGTTTCTAGCCTTTGTCGTTGTTGCAGAATCCTCAGCTTCTACTGCCTAGTAGCAGCT
Organism: Pleurodeles waltl; assembly: GCF_031143425.1. Classification (NCBI taxonomy): domain Eukaryota; kingdom Metazoa; phylum Chordata; class Amphibia; order Caudata; family Salamandridae; genus Pleurodeles; species Pleurodeles waltl. The sequence continues at coordinate 380,531,429 of NC_090445.1, forward strand.
TCTTTGCACCCACAGCTGGCATTTCCTGGGCATCTGCCCACTCTCGACTTGATCGTGACTTTTGGACTTGGTCCCCTTGTTCCACAGGTACTCTCGTCTGGAAATCCATCGTTGTTGCATTGCTGGTGTTGGTCCTTCCTGCAGAATTCCCCTATCACGACTTCTGTGCTCTTTGGGGAACTTTAGTGCACTTTGCACTCACTTTTCAGGGTCTTGGGGTGGGCTATTTTTCTAACCCTCACTGTTTTCTTACAGTCCCAGCGACCCTCTACAAGGTCACATAGGTTTGGGGTCCATTCGTGGTTCGCATTCCACTTTTGGAGTATATGGTTTGTGTTGCCCCTATCCCTATGTGCCCCCATTGCATCCTATTGTAACTATACATTGTTTGCACTGTTTTCTAATACTATACTGCATATTTTTGGTATTGTGTACATATATCTTGTGTATATTTTCTATCCTCATACTGAGGGTACTCACTGAGATACTTTGACATATTGTCATAAAAATAAAGTACCTTTATTTTGAGTATATCTGTGTATTGTGTTTTCTTATGATATTGTGCAAGTGACACTAGTGGTACTGTAGGAGCTTCACTCGTCTCCTAATTCAGCCTAAGCTGCTCTGCTAAACTACCATTATCTATCAGCCTAAGCTGCTAGACACCCTATACACTAATAAGGGATACCTGGGCCTGGTGCAAGGTGTAAGTACCCCTTGGTACTCACTACAAGCCAGTCCAGCCTCCTACACTCTGGGTGGAAGAAGCTGAAGATTCTGCAACAACAGAAGGCGTCAGGAACTTCTCCTTTGGTCAGAAGATGTCGCAGGGTGTGCTGGAGGATGCAGAGTTGTTTCCATACAGAAAGACTGCAAACAAGCCTTACTAGCTGCAAGAGTCGCGGTTGAGGATTTTGGGCGCTGCCAGGGCCCAGGAAGGACCAGGAGGTCGCCCCTTGGAGGAGGAGACAGAGGGGGCGCTCTGCAACACAAGCAGAACCACCTGAACAGGCACTTATATGATCTGAGGACAGCGGTTGACTCAGAGTCACAAAAGAGGGTCCAACAACGTCGGAGTCCAACTCAGCGAGTTGGGCAATGCAGGACGGAGTGCTGGGGACCTGGGCTAGGCTGTGCATGAAGGAAGTCTTGCAAAAGTGCACAGAAGCCCGAGCAGCTGCAGTTCATGAAGTACACAGGATTACTGTCTGGCGTGGGGAGGCAAGGGCTTACCTCCACCAAATTTGGACAGAAGGGCCGCTGTACTGTCGAAGACACTTGGATCCAGCTCCTGTGTTCCAGGGACCGTGCTCGTCAGGATGAGAGGGGACCCGGAGGACCGGTGATGCAGAAGTTTGGTCCCTGCGTTAGCATGGGGAAGTTTCCGTCAACCCACAGGAGATTTCTTCTTGGCTTCCAGTGCAGGGTGAAGGCAGACAGCCCTCAGAGCATGCACCACCAGGAAACAGTCAAGAAAGCCGGCAGGATGAGGCGCTACAATGTTGCTGGTAGTCTTCTTGCTACTTTGTTGTGGTTATGCAGGCATCCTGGAGCAGTCAGGAGTCGATCCTTGGCAGAAGTCGAAGAGGGAGTGCAAAGGAACTCTGGTGAGCTCTTGCTTTCATTATCTGGTGAGATACCCACAGGAGTGACCCTAAATAGCCCTCAGAGGAGGATTGGCTACAGAGAAAGGTAAGCACCTATCAGGAGGGGTCTCTGACGTCCCCTGCTGGCACTGGCCACTCAGAGCTGTCCATTGTGCCCTCACACTTCTGCATCCAAGATGGCAGAGGTCTGGGACACACTGGAGGAGCTCTGGGCACCTCCCCTGGGAGGTGCTGGTCAGGGGAGTGGTCACTCCCCTTTGCTTTGTCCAGTTTCACGCCAGAGGAGGGCTGGGGGGATCCCAGAACCGGTGTAGACTGGCTTATGTAAGGAGGGCACCATCTGTGACTTCAAAGCATTTCCAGAGGCCAGGAGAGGATACTCCTCCCCAGCCCTTAACACCTATTTCCAAAGGGAGAGGGTGTAACACCCTCTCTCAGAGGAAATCCTTTGTTCTGCCTTCCTGGGACCGGGCTGCCCAGGCCCCAGGGGGGCAGAAACCAGTCTGAGGGGTTGGCAGCAGCGGTATCTGCAGAGGAGACCCCGGAAAGTTAGTTTTGCAGTACCTGGGCTCTATGCTGGAGACCTGGGGATGCAGGGAATTGTCCCCCCAATACCAGAATGGTATTAGGGTGACAATTCCATGATCCTAGACATGTTACATGGCCATGTTCGGAGTTACCATGGTGACGCTACATATAGGTATTGACCTACATGTAGTGCACACGTTTAATGGTGTCCCCGCACTCACAAGGTCCGGGGAATTGGCCCTGAACAATGTGGGGGCACCTTGGCTAGTGCCAGGATGGCCACACACTAAGTAACTTTGCACCTAATCTTCACCAAGTGAGGGTTAGACATATAGGTGACTTATAAGTTACTTAAGTGCAGTGTAAGATGGCTGTGAAATAACTTGGACGTTATTTCACTCAGGCTGCAGTGGCAGGCCTGTGTAAGAATTGTCTGAGCTCCCTATGGGTGGCAAAAGAAATGCTGCGGCACATAGGGATCTCCTGGAACCCCAATACCCTGGGTACCTAGGTACCATATACAAGGGAATTACAAGGGTGTTCCAGTGTGCCAATCAGAATTGGTAAAATTAGTCACTAGCCTGCAGTGACAATTTTAAAAGCAGAGAGAGCATAAACACAAAGGTTCTGGTTAGCAGAGCCCCAGTGATACAGTTAGGCACCACACAGGGAACACATATAGGCCACAAACTTATGAGCACTGGGGTCCTGGCTAGCAGGATCCCAGTGACACATATCAAACACACTGACAACATAGGGTTTCCACTATAAGCACTGTGGCCCTGGCTAGCAGGATCCCAGTGAGACAGTAAAAACACCCTGACATATATTCACAAACAGGCCAAAGGTGGGGGTAACAAGGCTAGAAAGAGGCTACCTTCCTACAGTTGCAATCGGCCTGTGGCAACACAAACTATATACTAAAATAGTCTAATGTGAATGTCGGATTCCCCCCTAGGAAAGTGTAGTGTGAGAGGGGAGCTGGAAGTGTAAGAAAACACCAAAGGTAAGTAAAATACCCCACCCCAGAGCCCAAGAAAACACGAGTAAATTACAGCAAGTTTCCTCAGCACACACTAGAAGTTGTGGTACAATAACCAAGCAAGATTGCAACAAACCAACAATGGATTTCTGGACCAGAAGATCTGTGGAGAGAGGAGACCAAGTCCAGAAGTCGATGAAGAGTCCAGGAAGAACAGGAGCCCCAGCCAACCTGGATGAAGGTGCAAAAGTGGATTCTCCGGTTAGAAGAAAAGTACAGAAATGCACCAAAGAAGACAGCTGCACGTTCCTGCTTAGTGCAAGTGATGTCCCACATCGAGTCATTGGATGCAGTCTGGTTTTTGTCATTGGATTCCGCCAATAAGCCTTGGCTCACGCAAATGTTGGGGTTTTTGGGAAAAGGCGCTACCTGGGCCCAGGATGAACCTGGGTACCTCAACTCGGACTGATGAGGCAGAGGGTGCTCTCAGCACTTTAGAGAGCCCTCAGGACACCAGGCAGCACCCACAGGAGTCCCAGAACACAGGAACAAAGGAGTTGCAGAACATGGTCATCGCAGCACTACACAAAGGGATCCCACGCCGCTAGAGAACAACTCAAAGAGCTGAGCATCGCAGGATAGAGTGCTGGGGGACCTGGGCTACGCTGTGCATGAAGGACTTTTGGAAGAAGTACACAGAAGCCCAAGGAGCTGCAGAACACGCAGTGCACAGGAGTACTCTCTGGCACGGGAAGGCAAGCCCTTACCTCCACCAAATTTGGACAGCTACACCTTTCAACAGTCTGGATCACTTCGGTCCACCACCTGGGTTCCAGGGATCACGCACGTCGACAGGAGAGGAGTCCCAGTGTACTGGTTGTCGTTGCAGAGAGGTGCCTGCTGAAGCAGGGAAGTGACTCCGTCACTCCACGGGAGATTCCTTCAGGTCCTTCTGGTGCAGAATGAAGACAGGCAGTCCTCAGAGCGTGCACAACCTCGATACTGTTGCAGTTGCTGGCTGGAGCTGAAGTTGCAGGGTCACAGTAGCCTTCTTAGATACTTTGTAGCAGCTACAGCATTCCTGGAGCAGTCTGCAGTTGACCCGTGTAGGAAGGTGGCTTTTTTTCTAGCATGGTTACCCCCATTTTTGACTGTTTGTCAGTGTTTGTCAGTGTGTTTTTACTGTCTGACTGGGATCCTGTTAGTCAGGACCGTAGTGCTCATAGTTTGTGGCCTATATGTCAGTGTGTTTTATTGTGTTGTCAGTATGCTTGACTGTGTCACTGGAGTTCTGCCAACCAGAATGCCAGCGCTTATGGTCTCTCTGTTTACCAAATTTGTCACTATAGTCTAGTGACTCCACATCCCCATTCAGATTGGCATACTGGAACCCCTTATAAGTCCTTAGTATATGATACCTAGGTACTGTATGAGGCTGGCCTGGCTTATAGTGGGTACCAATGGTACTTACACCTTGTGCCAGATCCAGTTATCCCTTATTAGTTGATTAGTAGTGTTCTAGCAGCTTAGGCTGCTAGAGGTAGCTATAGCAGAGCAGCTTAGGCTGAACTAGGAGACATGCAAAGCTCCTACCATACCACTTATATCATATAGGTACTATATCGTAAGAATGACAATACTCAGAGTTACTGAAAATAAAGGTACTTTATTTTAGTGACAATGTGCCAAAAATATCTCAGAGAATATACTCACTTAGGAGGTAAGTAAAATACACAAAATATACACACAAACCAAAATCAGGTAAGTAACACAGTCAGAAAGTAGTGCAAACACTGAAGAATACAATAGGATGCAATAGGCCTAGGGGCAACACAAACCATATACTAAGAAAGTGGAATGCGAACCACAAATGGACCCTTAGGCTAGTGTAGTGTGTAGAGGGTCGCTGGGAGTGTAAGAAAACACTCAGGGTGTCCAAATACCCCACCCCAAGACACTGGAAAGTAGGAGTAAAGCACTACTATTTCCCCAGAAACACACTAAAGTTGTGATAGAGGATTTTGCAAATACCACAACTGACTGCAAAGCACTGAAGACGGATTCCTGGACCTGAGGACCTGCAAAGAAAGGGGACCAAGTCCAAGAGTCACAAAAGTGTCCGGGGGGGCAGGAACCAACTAAACCCCAGATGAAGATGCAAAATGGCTGCCTCTGGATGGAAGAAGCTGAAGATTCTGCAACAACAAAAGGTGCTAGGAACTTCTCCTCTGTGCCGAAGATGTCCCACTGAGTGCTGGAGGATGCAGAGTTGTTTACTTGGCAAAATACTGCAAACAAGCCTTGCTAGCTGCAAGAGTCAGTTGAAGAAAAAGGGGGCTGCTACGGCCCAGGAAGGACCAGGATGTCACCAATTGGGAGAGAAGACAGAGGGGGCCCTCATCAACATAGAAAGCCCACGCACGAGAAGTTAGCACCTGCAGAAGTCTGAACATGGCCATTGTCTCAACACTGCAGAAGAGGGTCCCACGACACCAGAGATCAACTCAGGGAGCTTAGCATCGCAGGACGGAGTGCTGGGGATGTAGGCTTGGCTGTGCATGCAGGATTTTGTAGAAATGTGCACAGAAGCCCTTGTTGTTGCAATTCATGCGGTGCACAGGACTACTGTCTGGAGAGGGGAGGCAAGGACTTACCGCCTCCAAATTTGGACAGTTGGACCACTGGACAGTCTGGGTCACTCAGGTCCACCACCTGTGTTCCAGGGGCCACGCTCGTCCTGAAGAGAGGGGTCCCAGAGTACCGGTGATGCAGGGGGAAGATTCAGTCGACCCACTGGAGATTTCTTAGTGGCTTCCAGTGCAGAATGAAGGCAGGCAGCCCCCAGAGCATGCACCAGCAGGAAACAGTCAAGAAAGCCTGCAGGATTAGGCGCTACAATGTCGCTGGTAGTCTTCTTGCTACTTAGTTGCAGTTTTGCAGGCATCCTGGAGCAGTGAGCGGTCGATCCTTGGCAGAAGTCAAAGAGAGAAGTGCAGAGGAACTCTGTTGAATTCTTGCATGTCGTTATCTGAGGAAAAGCCCATAGTAGAGACCCTAAATAGCCCTCAGAGGAGGATTGGCCACCTAGAGAGGTAAGCACCGATCAGGAGGGGTCTCTAACATCACCTGCTGGCATTGACGACTCAGAGGCCTCCATTGTGCCCTCACACCTCTGGATTCAAGATGGCAGAGGTCTGGGACACACTGGAGGAGCTCTGTGAAGTACCTCTGGGGTGGTGAGGGACAGGGGAGTGGTCTCTCCCCTTTCCTTTGTCCAGTTTTGTGCCAGAGCAGGGACTGGGGGTTCCCTGAACTGGTGTAGACTGGCTTATGCAAGGAAGGCACCATCTGTGCCCTTCAAAGCATTTCCAGAGGCTGGGAGAGGCTACTTCTCCCCAGCCCTTAACACCTATTTCCAAAGGGAGAGGGTGTAACACCCTCTCTCAGAGGAAATCCTTTGTTCTCCCTTCCTGGAACTGGGCTGCCCAGATCCCAGGAGGGCAAAATCCTGTATGTGGGGTGGCAGCAGCTGTATCTGCAGAGAAAACCCCAGAGAGCTGGTTTGGCAGTACCCGGGGTCCAAAGTGGAGCCCCGGGGATGCATGGGATTGGCACCCCAATACCAGATTTGGCATGGGGGGACAGTTCCATGATCCTAGACATGTTACATGGCCATATTCTGAGTTATAATTGTGAAGCTACATATAGGTATTGACCTATATGTATTGCACGCATGTGATAGTGTCCCTGCACTAACAAAGTCCAGGGAAATTGCCCTGAACTATGTGAGGGCACCTTGGCTAGTGCCAGGGTGCCATCACACTTAGTAACTTTGTACCTAACTTTCACTAAGTGAAGGTTAGACATATAGGTGACTTATAAGTTACTTAAGTGCAGTGTAAAATGGCTGTGAAATAACATGTGTGTTATTTCACCCAGGCTGCAGTGGCAGCCCTGTGTAAGATTTGTCTGAGCTCCCTATGGGTGGCAAAATAAATGCTGCAGCCCATAGGGATCTCCTGGAACCCCAATACCCTGGGTACCTAGGTACCATATACTAGGGAATTATAAGGGTGTTCCACTGTGCTAATTAAAATTGGTGAAAATGGTCACTAGCCTATAGTGACAATTTTAAAGGCAGAGAGAGCATAAGCAAAGAGGTTCTGGTTAGCAGCGCCTCAGTGACTCAGTTAGTCACTACACAGGTACACACTTTCAGGCCACAAACTATGAGCACTGAGGTCCTGGCTAGCAGGATCCCAGTGAGACAGGCAAAAAAAAATTACATACATGTAAAAATGGGAGTAACATGCTAGGCAAGATGGTACTTTCCTACAAGGAGTGAAGTCTTTTTGGTCCTGAGACTTCAGAAAACAGGAGGCAAGCTCTATCCAAGGCCTTGGAAAGCACTTCTCAGCACAGACAGGGAGCAGCAAGGCTGCAGGGCAAAAGCAAGGCAGCAGTCCTTCTCAGAAAAGCAGTCCAGGAGAGTCCTTTGGGCAGCCAGGCAGTTCCTCTTGCCAGGTGTGGTTCAGGGATTCTTCACCAGCAGGTTTCTTGCCCAGAAGTGTCTGTGAGGTAGAGTGTCTACCCCAATAAGTGTCTAAAGTATGTGGTTTGGGTTACTTTTCTTATACCCATTTTGGCCTTTGAAGTAGGCTTACTTCAAAGAAAAGTCTCACTCGTTTGTGAAATCCTGCCTTGCCCAGGCAAGGCCTCAGACACACACCAGGGGGTTGGAGACTGCATTGTGTGAGGGCAGGCACAGCCCTTTCAGGTGCGAGTGACCACTCCTCCCCTCCCTCCTAGCACATATGGCTCATCAGGTTATGCAGGCTACACCCGGTCCCCTTTGTGTCACTATCTAGAGAGAGATGCCAACAGCCCAACTGTCAAACTAACCCAGACAGGGAATCCACAAACAGACAGAGTCACAAAAATGGGTTAAGCAAGAAAATGCCCACTTTCTAAAAATGCCATTTTCAAACACACAATCTTAAAATCAACTTTACTAAAAGATGTATTTTCATATTGTGAGTTCAGAGGTCCCAAACTCCATATGTCTATCGGCTCCCAAAGGGAATCTACGCTTTAATCATGTTTAAAGGCAGCCCCCAGGTTAACCTATGAGAGAGATAGGCCTTGCAACAGTGAAAAACGAATTTGGCAGTATTTCACTGTCAGGACATATAAAACACAGTAGTGGGGCTACCTAGGGCCTACTTAGGGGTGTCTTATATGTAGAAAAAGGGAAGGGTTAGGCCTGCCATGTAGGTACACTTGCCAAGTCGAATTTACAGTTAAAAACTGCACACACAGACACTGCAGTGGCAGGTCTGAGACATGATTACAGGGCTACTAATGTGGGTGGCACAATCAGTGCTGCAGGCCCACTAGTAGCATTTGATTTACAGGCCCTGAGCACCTCTTGTACACTTTACTAGGGACTTACTAGTAAATGAAATATGCCAATCATGGATAAACCATTCAACAGTACAAATTACACAGAGAGCATATGCACTTTAGCACTGGTTAGCAGCGGTAAAGTGTACAGAGTCCTAAAGCCAACAAAAACAGGTCAGGAAAAAATAGGAGGAAGGAGGCAAAAAGTTTGGGGATGACCCTGCAAAAAGGGCCAGTTCCAACAGTGACACAAGGCCAAAAATACCTTAGAGACAATGCTCCTTCTGGAGGTAAGTATTATAGACACTAAATACACTAGACACCAAAATAAGGTAAGTAAATAGTCATAGAATAGTTAGTGCATACAATAGGAAATGCTATAGAATGCAATAGGACAAAATAGGTCTAGGGGAAACACAAACCATATACTAAGAAAGTGGAATGCGAATCAGAGGTTCCCCCCTAGACAAGTGTAGCCTGTAGAGAATTGCTAGGAGAGTAAGAAAACCACAAAGGTGAGTAAAATACCCTACCCTAGAGCCCAGAAAGGTAGGAGTAAAGTACTGCAAGTTTCCTTAGGACACACTGCAAGTCGTGATTAGTTATTGCAAGAACCAAGCAAGACTGCAAGCAACAAATGGTGGATCCCGGGACCAGAAGACCTGTGAAGAGAGGAGAAGATTCCAGGAAGGACAGCAGCCCCTGCCAACCTAGAAAATGGTGCATAAGAGGAGTCTCCGGTTGGAAGAAGACTGGAGAAGAGCACCAAGGAAGATGGCTGCTGGTTCCTGCATGATGCAAAGGATGTCCCACATGGAGATGTTGGCTACAGGTGAGTTGCAGTGCTGTATTCGTCCAACAGGCCTTGGTTCAAGCAATGTCTCAATTTGTGTCAAAATGCTGCCCGCACCCAGGAGGGACCTTGGGGCCTTGACTCAGACTGAGGAGGCAGAGGGGGCTCCCAACACTGGAGGGAATACACTGATGACCAGGCAGCACCCACGGAGATCCAAGGACACAGGGACAAAGAAGGTGTAAATTGCGGTTGTTGCAGCACTACAAAAGAAGGTCCCACGCCGCCTGAGAACAACTCAGCAAGTTGAGCATCGCAGGATAGAGTGCTGGGGACCTTCCTGGGACTGAACTGGTCAGATCCCAGGAGGGCAGAACTCAATCTGTGAGGTGGCAGCAGCTGTAGCTGCAGTGCAAGCCTCAGAGAGCTGATTTGGCAGTACTGGGTTTCCATGGTGGAGCCCCCAGAATGCATGGAATTGGCTCCCCAATACCGGATTTGGAATGGGGGGGACAATTCCATGATCTTAGACACCTTACATGGCTATATTTGAAGTTACCATTGTGAAGCTTTATATAGGTGTTGACCTATATGTAGTGCACGCATGTAATGGCATCCCCGCACTCACAAAGTCTGGGGATTTGGACCTGGACAGCATGGGGGCACCTTTGCTAGTGCAAGGGTGCCCTCACACTTAGTAACTTTGCATCTAGCCTTCAGTAAATGAAGGTTAGACATATAGGTGACTTGTAAGTTACTTAAGTGCAGTGAAAATGGCTGTGAAATAGTGTGTGCACTATTTCTCACAGGTTGCAGTGGCAGTCCTGTGAAAGGGTTTGTCTGAGCTCCTTATGGTTGGCAAAAGAAATGCTGCAGCCCATAAGGATCTCCTGGAACCTCAATGCCCTGGGTATCTTGGTACCATATACTAGGGACTTATAAGGGGGGTCCGGTGTGCCAATTGAAACTGGCAAATGAAGTCACTAGCCTATAGTGATAAATGTAAAAGCAGAGAGAGCATAAGCACTGAGGTTCTGGTTAGCAGAGCCACAGTGACACAGTTAAGCACTACTTACAACACACACATTAGGCCATAATCCACCAACTATGAGCACTGGGGTCCTGACCAGCAGGATCACAGTGAGACAGGCAAAAACATACTGACATACAGGTAAAAATGGGGGTAACATGCCAAGAAAGATGGTACTTTCCTACACAACCCCCCCCCAAACAAGGGACAATAAGGCTAACCTTGCCCATTGTCTAAGAGAAAGTATCTGGTCTATGTTCCACTGTAAAGTCCATACCCTGTAGGGAAATGGGCCACCTCAACAATTTCGGGTTTTCACCTTTCATTTGTTTATGCCATAATAGAGGTTTGTGGTCTGTTTGAACAATGAAGTGAGTCCCAAACAAGTAGGGTCTCAGATTCTTCAAGACCCAGACCACAGCAAAGGCCTCCCTCTCTATGGCAGACCAACGCTTTTCTCTAGGGGTCAACCTCCTGCTGATAAAAGCAACAGACTGATCCTGGCCCTCTGAATTAAGTTGTGATAACACTGCCCCAATCCCCAGTTCAGAAGCATCTGTCTGGATAATGAATTTCTTGGAGTAATTTGGGCTTTTTAAGACAGGTGCAGTGCACGTAGCCTGCTAAGCTCCTCAAAACCTTTCAGACGGCTGGCTGTCCATAATACCTCATTAGGCATTTTCTTTGAAGTGAGATCATTAAGAGAGGCATCAATGGAGCCATAGTTCTTAATGAACCTCCTGTAATACCCAGTGAGACCTAGGAAGGCTCTGACCTGGGTCTGAGTAGTAGGGGGAGGCCAATCCATAATTGTTTGGATCTTCACCTGTAGTGGTTCAATCTGTTCTCCACCTACCAGGTGGCCCAGATAAACCACTCCCCCCTGCCCTATCTGGCACTTTGAAGCCTTGATAGTTAGGCCTGCCTTTTGCATGGCCTCCAAAACTTTCCAGAGGTGGACCAGGTGGTCATACCAGGTGGAGCTAAATACAGCAATGTCATCTAAGCATGCTGCACTGAAAGCTTCCAAACCTTGGAGGACTGTATTCACCAGCCGCTGGAAAGTGTCAGGTGCATTTTTCAAACCAAAGGGCATAACTGTGAATTGATAATGCCCTCCTATGGTAGAAAATGCAGTTTTTGCTTTAGCATCCTCTGATAACTTGATCTGCCAATACCCTGCAGTCAAATCAAAGGTGCTTAGATACTTGGCAGAAGCCAGTGTACCTGTTAGCTCATCTGCCCTTGGTATAGGGTGAGCATCAGTTTTGGTTACAGTATTAAAACACCTATAGTCCACACAAAACCACATTTCTCTCTTCCCTTCTTTGAAATGCGTTTTGGGGACAAGCACCACTGGGCTGGCCCAGGGGCTATCAGAGGGCTCAATAACTCCTAGATCTAACAATTTCTGGACCTCAGTTTTTATGCAATCTCTGACATGGTCAGGCTGCCTGTAAATTATACTTTTGACAGGTAAACTGTCTCCAGTATCAATTGTATGTTCACACCAGGTAGTTGTACCAGGTATGAGGGAAAAAAGGTCAGAAAACTGTCCTATGAGATTTTTACAGTACTCCCTCTGCTCAGCAGTCTGTAAGCACCACTGCTTCCACTAAGCCATCAGCTTAAGTGTTGGAGAAGAGGTCAGGGAGAGGGTCACTCTCTTCTTCCTGCCCCTCATCTGTGGCCATGAGCAGGGTTAAATCAGCCCTGCTATAATAAGGTTTAAGGCAATTGACATGAAGCACCCTAAGGGGGCTTCTGGCAGTGCCCAGCTCCACTAGATAAGCGACCTCACCTTTCTTCTCCACAATGAGATGCAGTCCACTCTGTTTGTCCTTGAGTGATCTTGGGGACACAGGCTCCAATACCCACACCTTCTGTCCTGGATGGTACTCTGTCAGGACAGCCTTCTGGTCATGCCATTGCTTTTGAAGCTCTTGGCTTGCCTGAAGGTTTTTAGTGGCCTTTTTCATGTACTCGGCCATTCTGGATCTTAGGCCAAGTACATATTCCACAATGTCTTGCTTAGGAGGTTTTAAAGGTTGCTCCCAACCCTCCTTAACAAGAGCAAGTGGACCCCTAACAGGGTGACCAATGAGGAGCCCATAGGGGCTGTAGCCCACTCCTTTTTGGGGTACCTCCCTGTAGGTGAAAATGAGGCAGGGCAAGAGGACATCCTATCTCCTTCTCAGTTTCTCAGAGAGTCCCATGATCATGCCTTTGAGATTTTTATTAAACCTCTCAACCAATCCATTTGTTTGTGGGTGAGAAGGGGTGGTGAATTGTGGGTTACACCACACTCCTTCCACATTGCTTTGAGGTATGCAGACATGAAGTTACTACCTCTGTCTCATACAACTTCCTTAGGGAAGCCCACCCTGAAAAAGATTCCCAGGAGGCCTTTTGACACTGCAGGTGCTGTTGTGGTCCTTAAGGGGATAGCTTCTGGATACCTTGTGGTATGACCCACTACCACAAGGATGAATCTATTGCCAGAAGCTGTTGGAGGGTTAAGGGTGCCAACTATGTCAATCCCTACCCTCTCAAAGGGCACCTCAACCACCGGCAGTGGGATTAAGGGGACCTTTGGGGGGCCACCAGTCTTGCCACTGGCTTGGCAGGTGACACAGGAGCGACAAAACTCCTTAGTGTCTTCTGACATATGAGGCCAGTGAAAATGGGGAACAAGTCTGTCCCATGATTTACTTTGCCCCAAATGTCCAGCCAAGGGAATGTCATGAGCTAGACTTAGGAGGAATTCCCTATACTGAAGGGGATAACCAGACTCCTGGTGGTACAATGTTTAGGGCCCCTTGCTTCAGTATAGAGGAGATTGTTCTCCCAGTAAACTCTGTGGCTGTCACTGACATCCCCATTCTGCTGTTCAACAGCTTGCTGTCTGAGGCCCTCTAGTGTGGGACAGGTATGCTGTGCCACACTCAGTTCCTCCCTGGTAGGCCCCCCTACACCCAAAGCTCATCTATGTCAGCTTCAAGCTCCTCTTGTGTAGGTTCTGTACAGGGAGAAGATTCCTCCTCATAAAAAGGGGAATCGTCTGAGAGGGAGGGATAGTGGACATTGATTTGCCCTTTCTACCCCTAGCATTTGGGAGCACTTTGTCCATTGTTCCAGGATCCAAGATTCCCTGTCCTCTTTGTTTCTTGGCCTGAGCCCTAGTAAGAGCAAAGATATGCCCAGGAATGTCCAGCATTGCTGCATGGGCCTCCAACACCATTTCAACCCAAGCTGAAGTCTCCAAACCTTTTCCTAAGAGACACTCTACAGGTAAGTCAGTGGATACAACACGTTTCTTTGGACCAGTAAACTCCCCCCCCCCCAGTTGAGATTCACAACAGCCATGGGGTGGCTAACAGTGTTGTTATGGGTGTCTGTCACTTGGTACTGATGACCAAGTAGGTGTTGCTTAGGGGCAACCAGTTTCTCCATCACCATAGTGACAATGGCACATGTGTCCCTGTAGGCCTCAACCTGAAAACCATTTATTAGGGGTAGTTGCTTGTACTTATCCATATTAAGGGGACAAGCAACTAAGGTGGCAAGGTCAATACCACCATCAGAGACTAAAACAGCCTCAGTAGTCTCCCTAACTAGACCAACCTCCACTACCTTACCAAATGTGAGCACAGCTACACCCTTTGACTAGCTATTTGTAGTGTTTTTCCCACCACCACTGCTATTACTAGGGGCACTAGTGGAAGCAGTGGGGGTTGTGATGGTGAGAGGATTGGTGTTTCTTTTTGGACAAGTGGGATCACTTGCCAAATGGCCTTTGGCTTTACAGAGAGAACACCATGGCTTTTTCTGATTGTGTGAAGATAATTTGTGCCCATAACCCCCAGAAGAAGTTTGTGGGCATGATGAAGACTCTGAAGATTTTTTCTCTTTGTCCCCACCCTTGTCATGAGACTTAGCATCCTTCTTCTTGCTGTCTTTGTCACCCCGTGTCGGAGCTTTTCTGCTCACCTTTATTCTGACCCATTTGTCTGCCTTCTTTCCCTATTCTTTGGGAGAGGTCAGATCTAGTCCCCACGATACTGATGCAACAAATATTGTTCAATATATGCTTTCTCACAATTAAGTTATGTAGGCTTTCATAGTTAGTCACCTTACTGCCATTTAACCAACCTTCTAGGGCCGTCACTGAACAGTCTACAAAATCTGTCTAATCCTGTGATGACTCCTTTCTGGTCTCTCTGAACTTTATCCTGTATTGTTCAGTGGTTAAGCCCAGACCTTTTAAGAGTGCACGTTTGAGTATATGGTAGTTATCTGCATCATCATCCCTGACAATAAGGAGTCTGTCTCTCCCCTTGCCAGTGAAAGATAGCCACAGGATAGCAGCCCACTGAACTTGAGGGACCCACTGAACTTTAAAGGCCTTCTCAAGTGCAGCAAACCACTTATAGATGTCATCTCCATCCTTGTAAGGGGGGCAACTGTGTGCAGATTCATGGAATCAAATGTAGGTTCCCTAACACTGGAATTCCTGAACCTGCTGCTGCCCCCGGTGGGAATTAACCCAACCCCTGCCTTTCCCTTTCCACAGCCAGGGATTCCCTGGCTAAGGCCAACTGTTGCTCCTGGAGCCTCAGTCTGGCCTCCTCTAACCCCAGCTTTCTGAGTTCCCTATCTATGCACTGGTCCTCAGGGTTAGAAGTGCGGGATGCTTCTGACACAGACGTAACATTGGAATTGGTAGAGGCTGATCTTTCCCTAACTTGAGCCACCCTAGTGACCTGGCCTCTAGGTGTGAAGGGAGCCCTACTAGTGTGTGAACACTTCCCACTCCCAGTTATACTAGGGGGTTTGTTTTCAGAAGTATCAGTGGAAGGACCCTCCCCAAGATTATCAGAATGCTCCTCTGAGCCTGCCTTGTTGGAATTATCCTCTACTTCTCCCTCTGGCTGATCCTGACCAGTGCCAAGTCCTTGGTCATCCTTCAGAAGAAGATTTAAAAGGAATTCCTTATTGGGGTTCTTCCCAATCCCTAAACTCCTTTCAATGCAGAGACCCATATGCTGTCTTCACAACTCTAGGGGTAACTTCTACACTAGACATTTGTCAGGAATAAGGCCAGGCGCGGTCCAGGTCTTGCCCTAAATTCCGCTGCGCAACTCTGCAGCACTTTATGCGCACTACTGGTCATCCCCACTTGTTCCAAGAATGGCCATCAGCGTTGTCTGCCCTGTGGTAAAGCACACGTATCTTCAGGTTCAGGGCATTGGTGGTTAAGATGCACTATCAGTGCTATCCTATGAAGGGACTACATTTCCCAAGTTTTTAGAGGCAGCCGCCATCTTGGGGTGTGGCAGGCCTATAAAGCCCAGCCACACCCAAGCACGTTGCTCACTATTTTGAAGACTTCGATGCAACCAGACCTCGTGGAGTTTTCTCTGGGAAAGTCCAGAGTTTCTGAATGGCAGAGTATCATCTAACCTGAGTCCATAGGTACATCTAAAAACAAGTAGGTCGTACTCGTGGCGGTAAGGCCTTGCTGAATCCAAGATTGGAGGAAGTTATTACTTCCAAGAGGTAACGCGTTTTGCGCACATGTAATTCATGGTGTTTCCGTTCATAGATGTAAGGCGCTCTTTTGGCTCAGTGATTCTAAGCGTTTCAGTTCACAGAGATAACGCGCTTGTGCACATGTAATTCATGGTGTTTCCGTTCACAAATTTAAAGCGCTCTTTTGGCTCAGTGATTCTAAGCATTTCAGTTCACAGAAATAACGCGCTTTTGTGCACATGTAATTCATGGTGTTTCCGTTCATAGATGTAAAGTGTTCTTTTTGCTCAGTGATTCAAAGTATTTCAGTTCACAGAGATAACGCGCTTTGTGCACATGTAATTCATGGTGTTTCCGTTCACAGATGGAAAGCGCTCTTTTGGCTCAGTGATTCAAAGCGTTTCAGTTCACAGAGATAACGCGCTTTATACACACGTAATTCAAAGTGTTTCCGTTCACAGATGTGAAGCGCTTTTTTGGCTCAGTAATTCCAAGCGCTTCAGTTCTTAGATGTAAAGCGCTTAGGGCATGATAATTCAGGCGCTTCAGTTCCCATATATAAGGTGCTTCAATTCACAGAAGGAAAAAGTTCTTGGCACAACGACCTAAGTGATTTAAACAACTTGAGTAAAAGCGCTTCCTGGTGTTATTAAGTAAAGCGCTTTAGGTTTTAATGAGTAAAACCTTTTTGACATTTATTGTTATGAATGTGAAAGTATTTTGGAGATGAACCAATCAAAGTTTTCATTGTTCTTTGAATAACTTAGGATCTGAAAAAACATATTGAAGTCTTTGAGATTTTCTAAGTCATGATCAAAGGTTTATGTTGTGAATATATAAATATTACAGGATTGATATCCTGTGTAAAATCATAATTCATCGTTCTTGCCATCTCTTGAATCTGAGGTAGTGTTTCACAAGGGGCTTCGCCCGCATTTCAGAAGAGGTCTCCACCTGATATCTTGGAGACACAGTTAGCCAAAAGTCTATAAGTGATTTACGTTTTCTATGAATGAGTAAATGCATATTGTTCTAACCTTTCCTTTTCAGACCTCTCTCCCTGCTGTTCCCTTCCCTAATTCCCTTTCCCCCGACTGGCTTCACCATAATTCTATGCTATAATAGGTTTCAGAGTTGGTGACGCCGGGAGGTGGGCCTTTGTTCAGCAACGTGCAGATCCCGAGGAAGGGACCCTGTGACAACATGTTGAAAGAAAGAGTTTAGGAAAGAGAGTTAAATGTTAGTTGAGTAGTAGGCCTAACGTTTTAGAGAAAAGAAAAAGTTTTCAGAAACCTTGAAAAACGTTTGCAAAGCTTAAAAAACATTTTAGAAAGTTAGAAATTACTCCTAGGTACAATTATGTATAGCTCTAAGTATTGGTGCAAGTTTTTCTTCCGAAAAGCACTAGTAACAAAGTGGTAAAGAAATTGCAAGTACTTATCCCACTGCTGCACCACCAATGTAGGAGGCTGGCCTGGTTTGTAGTGGGTACCTTGGGTACTTACACCTTAAACCAGGCTCAGTTATCCCTTTTTAGTGAAATGTCGTAGTGTTCTATCAGCTTAGGCTGATAGAGGTAGCTGTAGCAGAGCAGCTTAGGCTGAACTAGGAGACATGCAAAGCTCCTGCAATACTACTATAGTTACACAGTACTTATGCACAAGTAAAGATAATACTCAGTGTTATAAAAAATAAAGGTAGTTTATTTTAGTGACACAAGGCCAAAAATATCTTAGAGACAATACCCCTTCTGGAGGTAAGTATTATACACAATATATACACTAGACACCAAAATAAGGTAAGTAAATAGTCATAGAATAGTGCAAACAATAGGAAATGATATAGAATGCAATAGGACAAAATAGGTTTGGGGCATCAAAAACCATATACTAAGAAAGTGGAATGTGTATCACGAATTCCCCCCTAGACAAGTGTAGTGTGTAGATAATCGCTGGGAGAGCAAGAAAACCACAAAGGTGAGTAAAATACCCCATCTCAGAGCCCAGGAAAGTAGGAGTAAAGTACTGCAAGTTTCCTTAGGACACACTACAAGTCGTGATTAGAGTTATTGCAAGAAACAAGCAAGACTGCAAGCAACAAATGGTGGATTCCTGGACCTGAAGACCTGTGAAGAGAGGAGACCAAGTTCAGAAGTCGCAGAATATTCCAGGAAGGACAGGAGCCCCTGCCAACCTAGAAGATGGTACAAAAGAGGAGTCTCTGGTTGGAAGAAGACTGCAGAAGAGCACCAAGGAAGATGGCTGCAGGTTCCTGTGTGATGTAAAGGATGTCCCACGTGGAGATGTTGGATGCAGTCGAGATGCAGTGCTGGATTTGTCTAATAAGCCTTGGTTCAAGCAATGTCGCGATTTGTGTCAAAATGGCTCTGCCTGGACCCAGGAGGGACCTGGGGGCTTCAACTCAGACTGAGGAGGCAGAGGGGGCTCCCAACACTGGAGAGAACCCACAGATGACCAGGCAGCACCCACGGAGGTCTCAGGACCCGGGGAAAAAGAAGGTGCAAATTGCGGTTGTTGCAGCACTACAAAAGAAGGTCCCATGCCGCCGGAGAACAACTCAGCTAGTTGAGCACCACAGGATAGAGTGCTGGGGATCTGGGCCAGGCTGTGCTTGAAGGATTCTTGCAAATAGTGCACAGAGGCCTCAGGAGGTGAAGATGATGCAGTGCACAGCGGTACTGTAGCAAACGGGAAAGGCAAGCTCTTAATTCCTCAAGATTTGGACAGCAGGACCTTAGGACAGTCTGTGTTGAAGGGGTCCACCACCTTTGTTCCAAGGAGCACGCTCTTCGTCAGGAGAGGAGTCCAAGAGAACCGGTAGTCAATCAATCAATCAATCAATCAATCAAAAAATGTGTAGAGCGCGCTACTCACCCGTGAGGGTCTCAAGGCGCTGGGGAGGGGGTTTGGTGGGGGAGAAGGGGGGGATTACTGTTCGAACAGCCATGTCTTGAGGTTCTTTCTGAAGAGCAGGAGGTCTTTGGTTTTGCGAAGGATGGTGGGGAGGGAGTTCCAGGTTTTGGGGGCGAGGTAGGAGAAGGACCTGCCTCCTGTGGTGGTGCGTTGCATGCGGGGGACTGTGGCTTGTGCGAGGTCAGCAGATCGGAGGTTGCGGGTGGGAGAGTGGAAGTTCACTCTTTCGTTGAGGTAGGTTGGGACGGTGTTGTGGAGGGATTTGTGTGCGTGGATGAGGATCTTGAAAGTGATCCTCTTGTCAATGGGGAGCCAGTGAAGGGATTAGAGGTGTGCTGAGATGTGTTCGTGGCAGGAGAGGTCCAGGATGAGGCGTGCAGCTGTGTTCTGGATTCTCTGGAGTTTGCGTTTGAGTTTGAGTGTTGTGCCGGCGTACAGGGCGTTGCCGTAGTCTAGCCTGCTGCTGATGAGTGCGTGGGTGACCGTCTTCCTGGTCTCTGTGGGAATACATTTGAAGGTTTTTTTCAGAGTGGGAGGTGACTGCATTGATTTGCTGGGTCATGGAGAGGGAGGGGTCCAGGATGATGCTGAGGTTGCGTGCGTGGTTTGCGGGGGGGTGCGGGCCTAGGGCGGTGGGCCACCATGAGTCATCCCATATGGTTTTGTTGGGGCTGAAGATGATGATTTCGGTTTTGTGGAGTTGAATTTCCAGATTTGGAATGGGGGGACAATTACATGATCTTAGACACTGTCGCGTAGGCTCTTATAATCCTAATGAGACTACTGGATTTTTGGGCGGCAAGATCGTTCGCAGTGTGGGGGACTAAGCCTGACCCACGGTGAAGGACCCTTGTCGCCCCAAACCCGGTTTTTGCTCCGGCTAACTAGCAGTGCCTCATCTCTCCCGAAGGGAAGAGACAATTGGGCAGCCGAGCGTATGACATCTTAGTACTTCCAGGGGAAGTCGTGGTCACTCAGGTCACAACCGGTTCTCTAGTACACAATGCGGTCTCATATATAAATGACAAAGGCAGTTTGAGTTTTAAAGATTGGTTTAATAAAATGACTGCATTTTAGATAACAAAGCGTGAGCTGCTATAACCAGAACTATACAACACAGTAGGATTGAAATAGTAACAAGGAGAGTGAAACACAAGAATAAGGCTATCATAGTGCAACTAAATTATGTTCTCTCTAAGTTATATTTTGAGCACAGCCTGTGAAGCACTAAGCCTGCCTTTCAGGTTCCCCCGGGAGGACATCAATCCTCATACCTGAGCAAAGGCCTGTAATCTGCATCAGCATCTGCAACAGGGCAGTCAGCATCTAGTTGTGGGTTCCTGGTCGGAATCTCCCTCTTACGTGTACCAGGACTAGAAAGTGTTTTTATAACTAACACGCCGATGTTCTAAGAAACGTCCCTACGTAAGAATGTGTACTTTCTACAAACCCTAAAGACTAAATTTCTACCACGTTTATCTGCAATGTACCGGACTGTATCCTTGACTGAAGCACAGAGCGAGCAAGAATGTATTGTTTGAGAACACAGTGCTAAAGTAAGCTAAACAGTGTGATAGAATGAAATAAAACAAGACCGTGAAACTGGTTATTGTAAAATAACAGTGCGAGGTTAAATAAAATGCATCTAGGGCAAAGTGCACAGAGGCCTAATACGTTAAGCAAACGCGCATAAAGCTACATTAAAAATGGCTACACTACAACACCTTACATGGCCATATTTGGAGTTACCATTGTGAAGCTACATATAGGTATTGAACTATATGTAGTGCACGCGTGTGATAGTGTCCCTGCACTAACAAAGTCCAGGGAAATTGTCCTGAACTATGTGAGGGCACCTTGGCTAGTGCCAGGGTGCCATCACACGTAGTAACTTTGTACCTAACTTTCACTAAGTGAAGGTTAGACATATAGGTGACTTATAAGTTACTTAAGTGCAGTGTAAAATGGACGTGTGTTATTTCACCCAGGCTGCAGTGGCAGTCCTGTGTAAGATTTGTCTGAGCTAACTATGGGTGGCAAAATAAATGCTGCAGCCCATAGGGATCTCCTGGAACCCCAATACCCTGGGCACCTAGGTATCATATACTAAGGAATTATAAGGGTGTTCCACTGTGCTAATTAAAATTGGTGAAAATGGTCACTAGCCTATAGTGACAATTTTAAAGGCAGAGAGAGCATAAGCAAAGAGGTTCTGGTTAGCAGAGCCTCAGTGACTCAGTTAGTCACTACACAGGTACACACTTTCAGACGACAAACTATGAGCACTGGGGTCCTGGCTAGCAGGATCCCAGTGAGACAGGCAAAAAAAACTTACATACATGTAAAAATGGGGGTAACATGCCAGGCAAGATGGTACTTTCCTACAAGGAGTGAAGTCTTTTTGGTCCTGAGACTTCAGAAAACAGGAGGCAAGCTCTATCCAAGGCCTTGGAAAGCACTTCTCAGCACAGACAGGGAGCAGCAAGGCTGCAGGGCAAAAGCAAGGCAGCAGTCCTTCTCAGAAAAGCAGTCCAGGAGAGTCCTTTGGGCAGCCAGGCAGTTCCTCTTGGCAGGTGTGGTTCAGGGATTCTTCACCAGCAGGTTTCTTGTCCAGAAGTGCCTGTGAGGTAGAGTGTCTACCCCAATAAGTGTCTAAAGTATGTGGTTTGGGTTACTTTTCTTATACCCATTTTGGCCTTTGAAGTAGGCTTACTTCAAAGAAAAGTCTCACTCGTTTGTGAAATCCTGCCTTGCCCAGGCAAGGCCTCAGACATGCACCAGGGGGTTGGAGACTGCATTGTGTGAGGGCACGCACAGCCCGCTCAGGTGCGAGTGACCACTCCTCCCCTCCCTCCTAGCACAGATGGCTCATCAGGTTATGCAGGCTACACCCGGTCCCCTTTGTGTCACAATCTAGAGAGAGATGCCCACAGCCCAACTGTCAAACTAACCCAGACAGGGAATCCACAAACAGACAGAGTCACAAAAATGGTTTAAGCAAGAAAATGCCCACTTTCTAAAAATGCCATTTTCAAACACACAATCTTAAAATCAACTTTACTAAAAGGTGTATTTTCAAATTGTGAGTTCAGAGGTCCCAAACTCCAGATGTCTATCTGCTCCCAAATGGAATCTACGCTTTAATCATGTTTAAAGGCAGCCCCCAGGTTAACCTATGAGAGAGATAGGCCTTGCAACAGTGAAAACCGAATTTGGCAGTATTTCACTATCATGACATATAAAACACAGTAGTGGGGCTACCTAGGGCCTACTTAGGGGTGTCTTATATGTAGAAAAAGGGAAGGGTTAGGCCTGGCAAGTAGGTACACTTGCCAAGTCGAATTTACAGTTAAAAACTGCACACACAGACACTGCAGTGGCAGGTCGGAGACATGATTACAGGGCTACTAATGTGGGTGGCACAATCAGTGCTGCAGGCCCACTAGTAGCATTTGATTTACAGGCCCTGAGCACCTCTTGTACACTTTACTAGGGACTTACTAGTAAATCAAATATGCCAATCATGGATAAACCATTCAACAGTACAAATTACACAGAGAGCATATGCACTTTAGCACTGGTTAGCAGCGGTAAAGTGTACAGAGTCCTCAGGTCAGGAAAAAATAGGAGGAAGGAAGCAAAAAGTTTGTGGATGACCCTGCAAAAAGGGCCAGTTCCAACAGTGACACAAGGCCAAAAATACCTTAGAGACAATGCTCCTTCTGGAGGTAAGTATTATAGACAATATATACACTAGACACAAAAATAAGGTAAGTAAATAGTCATAGAATAATGCATACAATAGGAAATGCTATAGAATGCAATAGGAGAAAATAGGTCTAGGGGAAACACAAACCATATACTAAGAAAGTGGAATGCGAATCAGAGGTTCCCCCCTAGACAAGTGTAGCGTGTAGAGAATTGCTAGAAGAGTAAGAAAACCACAAAGGTGAGTAAAATACCCTACACTAGTGCCCAGAAAGGTAGGAGTAAAGTACTGCAAGTTTCCTTAGGACACACTGCAAGTCGTGATTAGTTATTGCAAGAACCAAGCAAGACTGCAAGCAACAAATGGTGGATTCCGGGACCAGAAGAACTGTGAAGAGAGGAGAAGATTCCAGGAAGGACAGCAGCCCCTGCCAACCTAGAAAATGGTGCAAAAGAGGAGTCTCCGGTTGGAAGAAGACTGGAGAAGAGCATGAAGGAAGATGGCTGCGGGTTCCTGCATGATTCAAAGGATGTCCCACATGGAGATGTTGGCTACAGGCGAGTTGCAGTGCTGTATGCGTCCAACAGGCCTTGGTTCAAGCAATGTCTCAATTTGTGTCAAAATGGTGCTGCCTGTACCCAGGAGGGACCTGGGGGCCTTAACTCAGACTGAGGAGGCAGAGGGGGCTCCCAACACTGGAGGGAATACACTGATGACCAGGCAGCACCCACGGAGATCCAAGGACACAGGGACAAAGAAGGTGCAAATTGCGGTTGTTGCAGCACTACAAAAGAAGGTCCCACGCCGCCTGAGAACAACTCAGCAAGTTGAGCATCGCAGGATAGAGTGCTGGGGACCTTCCTGGGACTGAACTGGTCAGATCCCAGGAGGGCAGTACTCAATCTGTGAGGTGGTAGCAGCTGTAGCTGCAGTGCAAGCCTCAGAGAGCTGGTTTGGCAGTACTGGGTTTCCATGGTGGAGCCCCCAGAATGCATGGAATTGGCTCCCCAATACCGGATTTGGAATGGGGGGACAATTCCATGATCTTAGACACCTTACATGGCTATATTTGGAGTTACAATTGTGAAGCTTTATATAGGTGTTGACCTATATGTAGTGCACGCATGTAATGGCATCCCCGCACTCACGAAGTCTGGGGATTTGGACCTGGACAGCATGGGGGCACCTTTGCTAGTGCAAGGGTGCCCTCACACTTAGTAACTTTGCACCTAGCCTTCAGTAAATGAAGGTTAGACATATAGGTGACTTGTAAGTTACTTAAGTGCAGTGAAAATGGCTGTGAAATAGTGTGTGCACTATTTCTCACAGGTTGCAGTGGCAGTCCTGTGAAAGGGTTTGTCTGAACTCCTCATGGTTGGCAAAAGAAATGCTGCAGCCCATAAGGATCTCCTGGAACCTCAATGCCCTGGGTATCTTGGTACCATATACTAGGGACTTATAAGGGGGGTCCGGTGTGCCAATTGAAACTGGTAAATGAAGTCACTAGCCTATAGTGATAAATGTAAAAGCAGAGAGAGCATAAGCACTGAGGTTCTGGTTAGCAGAGCCACAGTGACACAGTTAAGCACTACTTACAACACACACATTAGGCCATAATCCACCAACTATGAGCACTGGGGTCCTGACCAGCAGGATCACAGTGAGACAGGCAAAAACATACTGACATACAGGTAAAAATGGGGGTAACATGCCAAGAAAGATGGTACTTTCCTACACAACCCCCCCCCCCAAACGAGGGACAATAAGGCTAACCTTGCCCATTGTCTAAGGGAAAGTATCTGGTCTATGTTCCACTGTAAAGTCCATACCCTGTAGGGAAATGGGCCACCTCAACAATTTCGGGTTTTCACCTTTCATTTGTTTATGCCATAATAGAGGTTTGTGGTCTGTTTGAACAATGAAGTGAGTCCCAAACAAGTAGGGTCTCAGATTCTTCAAGACCCAGACCACAGCAAAGGCCTCCCTCTCTATGGCAGACCAATGCTTTTCCCTAGGGGTCAACCTCCTGCTGATAAAAGCAACAGACTGATCCTGGCCCTCTGAGTTAAGTTGTTATAACACTGCTCCAATCCCCAGTTCAGAAGCATCTGTCTGGATAATGAATTTCTTGGAGTAATTTGGGCTTTTTAAGACAGGTGCAGTACACGTAGCCTGCTAAGCTCCTCAAAACCTTTCAGACAGCTGGCTGTCCATAATACCTCTTTAGGCATTTTCTTTGAAGTGAGATCATTAAGAGAGGCATCAATGGAGCCATAGTTCTTAATGAACCTCCTGTAATACCCAGTGAGACCTAGGAAGGCTCTGACCTGGGTCCGAGTAGTAGGGGGAGGCCAATCCATAATTGTTTGGATCTTCACCTGTAGTGGTTCAATCTGTTCTCCACCTACCAGGTGGCCCAGATAAACCACTTCCCCCTGCCCTATCTGGCACTTTGAAGCCTTGATAGTTAGGCCTGCCTTTTGCATGGCCTCCAAAACTTTCCAGAGGTGGACCAGGTGGTCATCCCAGGTGGAGCTAAATACAGCAATGTCATCTAAGCATGCTGCACTGAAAGCTTCCAAACCTTGGAGGACTGTATTCACCAGCCGCTGGAAAGTGTCAGGTGCATTTTTCAAACCAAAGGGCATAACTGTGAATTGATAATGCCCTCCTATGGTAGAAAATGCAGTTTTTGCTTTAGCATCCTCTGATAACTTGATCTGCCAATATCCTGCAGTCAAATCAAAGGTGCTTAGATACTTGGCAGAAGCCAGTGTACCTGTTAGCTCATCTGCCCTTGGTATAGGGTGAGCATCAGTTTTGGTTACAGTATTAAAACATCTATAGTCCACACAAAACCACATTTCTCTCTTCCCTTCTTTGAAATGCGTTTTGGGGACAAGCACCACTGGGCTGGCCAAGGGGCTATCAGAGGGCTCAATAACTCCTAGATCTAACAATTTCTGGACCTCAGTTTTTATGCAATCTCTGACATGGTCAGGCTGCCTGTAAATTATACTTTTGACAGGTAAACTGTCTCCAGTATCAATTGTATGTTCACACCAGGTAGTTGTACCAGGTATGAGGGAAAAATGGTCAGAAAACTGTCCTAGGAGATTTTTGCAGTACTCCCTCTGCTCAGCAGTCTGTAAGCACCACTGCTTCCACTAAGCCATCAGCTTAAGTGTTGGAGAAGAGGTCAGGGAGAGGGTCACTCTCTTCTTCCTGCCCCTCATCTGTGGCCATGAGCAGGGTTAAATCAGCCCTGCTATAATAAGGTTTAAGGCAATTGACATGAAGCACCCTAAGGGGGCTTCTGGCAGTGCCCAGATCCACTAGATAAGCGACCTCACCTTTCTTCTCCACAATGAGATGCAGTCCACTCTGTTTGTCCTTGAGTGATCTTGGGGACACAGGCTCCAATACCCACACCTTCTGTCCTGGATGGTACTCTGTCAGGACAGCCTTCTGGTCATGCCATTGCTTTTAAAGCTCTTGGCTTGCCTGAAGGTTTTTAGTGGCCTTTTCCATGTACTCGGCCATTCTGGATCTTAGGCCAAGTACATAGTCCACAATGTCTTGCTTAGGAGGTTTTAAAGGTTGCTCCCAACCCTCCTTTACAAGAGCAAGTGGACCCCTAACAGGGTGACCAATGAGGAGCCCATAAGGGCTGTAGTCCACTCCTTTTTGGGGTACCTCCCTGTAGGTGAAAATGAGGCATGGCAAGAGGACATCCTATCTCCTTCTCAGTTTCTCAGAGAGTCCCATGATCATGCCTTTGAGATTTTTATTAAACCTCTCAACCAATCCATTTGTTTGTGGGTGATAAGGGGTGGTGAATTTGTGTGTTACACCACACTCCTTCCACATTGCTTTGAGGTATGCAGACATGAAGTTACTACCTCTGTCTCATACAACTTCCTTAGGGAAACCCACCCTGAAAAAGATTCCCAGGAGGGCTTTTGCCACTGCAGGTGCTGTTGTGGTCCTTAAGGGGATAGCTTCTGGATACCTTGTGGTATGATCCACTACCACAAGGATGAATCTATTGCCAGAAGCTGTTGGAGGGTTAAGGGTGCCAACTATGTCAATCCCTACCCTCTCAAAGGGCACCTCAACCACCGGCAGTGGGATTAAGGGGACCTTTGGGGGGCCACCAGTCTTGCCACTGGCTTGGCAGGTGACACAGGAACGACAAAACTCCTTAGTGTCTTCTGACATATGAGGCCAGTGAAAATGGGGAACAAGTCTGTCCCATGTTTTACTTTGCCCCAAATGTCCAGCCAAGGGAATGTCATGAGCTAGACTGAGGAGGAATTCCCTATACTGAAGGGGATAACCAGTCTCCTAGTGGTACAAGGTTTAGGGCCCCTTGCTTCAGTATAGAGGAGATTGTTCTCCCTGTAAACTCTGTGGCTGTCACTGACATCCCCATTCTCCTGTTCAACAGCTTGCTGCCTGAGTCCCTCTAGTGTGGGACAGGTATGCTGTGCCACACTCAGTTCCTCCCTGGTAGGCCCCCCTACACCCAAAGCTCATCTATGTCAGCTTCAAGCTCCTCTTGTGTAGGTTCTGTACAGGGAGAAGATTCCTCCTCATAAAAAGGGGAATCGTCTGAGAGGGAGGGATAGTGGACATTGATTTGCTCTTTCTACCCCTAGCATTTGGGAGCACTTTGTCCATTGTTCCAGGATCCAAGATTCCCTGACTTCTTTGTTTCTTGGCCTGAGCCCTAGTAAGAGCAAAGATATGGCCAGGGATGTCCAGCATTGCTGCATGGGCCTCCAGCACCACTTCAACCCAAGCTAAAGTCTCCAAACCTTTTCCTAAGAGACACTCTACAGGTAAGTCAGTGGATACAACACGTTTCTTTGGACCAGTAAACCCCCCCCCCCCCCCCCCAGTTGAGATTCACAACAGCCATGGGGTGGCTAACAGTGTTGTTATGGGTGTCTGTCACTTGGTACTGATGACCAAGTAGGTGTTGCTTAGGGGCAACCAGTTTCTCCATCACCATAGTGACAATGGCACATGTGTCCCTGTAGGCCTCAACCTGAAAACCATTTATTAGGGGTAGTTGCTTGTACTTATCCATATTAAGGGGACAAGCAACTAAGGTGGCAAGGTCAATACCACCATCAGAGACTAAAACAGCCTCAGTGGTCTCCCTAACTAGACCAACCCCCACTACATTACCAAATGTGAGCACAGCTACACCCTTTGACTAGCTATTTGTAGTGTTTTTCCCACCACCACTGCTATTACTAGGGGCACTAGTGGAAGCAGTGGGAGTTATGATGGTGAGAGGATTGGTGTTTCTTTTTGGACAAGTGGGGTCACTTGCCAAATGGCCTTTGGCTTTACAGAGAGAACACCATGGCTTTTTCTGATTGTGTGAAGATAATTTGTGCCCATAGCCCCCAGAGGAAGTTTGTGGGCATGATGAAGACTCTGAAGATTTTTTCTCTTTGTCCCCACCCTTGTCATGAGACTTAGCATCCTTCTTCTTGCTGTCTTTGTCACCCCGTGTCGGAGCTTTTCTGCTCACCTTTATTCTGACCCATTTGTCTGCCTTCTTTCCCTATTCTTTGGGAGAGGTCAGATCTAGTCCCCACGATACTGATGCAACAAATATTGTTCAATATATGCTTTCTCAGAATTAAGTTATATAGGCTTTCATAGTTAGTCACCTTACTGCCATTTAACCAACCTTCTAGGGCCTTCACTGAACAGTCTACAAAATCTGTCTAATCCTGTGATGACTCCTTTCTGGTCTCTCTGAACTTTATCCTGTATTGTTCAGTGGTTAAGCCCAGACCTTTTAAGATTGCACGTTTGAGTATATGGTAGTTATCTGCATCATCCTCCCTGACAATAAGGAGTCTGTCTCTCCCCTTGCCAGTGAAAGATAGCCACAGGATAGCAGCCCACTGAACTTGAGGGACCCACTGACCTTTAAAGGCCTTCTCAAGTGCAGCAAACCACTTATAGATGTCATCTCCATCCTTGTAAGGGGGGCAACTGTGTGCAGATTTATGGAATCAAATGTAGGTTCCGTAACACTGGAATTCCTGAACCTGCTGCTGCCACCGTGGGAATTAACCCAACCCCTGCCTTTCCCTTTCCACAGCCAGGGATTCCCTGGCTAAGGCCCACTGTTGCTCCTGGAGCCTCAGTCTGGCCTCCTCTAACCCCAGCTTTCTGAGTTCCCTATCTATAGACTGGTCCTCAGGGTTAGAAGTGCCGGATGCTTCTGACACAAAAGTAACATTGGAATTGGTAGAGGCTGATCTTTCCCTAACTTGAGCCACCCTAGTGACCTGGCCTCTAGGTGTGAAGGGAGCCCTACTAGTGTGTGAACACTTCCCACTCCCAGTTATACTAGGGGGTTTGTTTTCAGAAGTAGCAGTGGAAGGACCCTCCCCAAGATTATCAGAATGCTCCTCTGAGTCTGCCTTGTTGGAATTATCCTCTACTTCTCCCTCTGGCTGATCCTGACCAGTGCCAAGTCCTTGGTCATCCTTCAGAAGAAGATTTAAAAGGAATTCCTTATTGGGATTCTTCCCAATCCCTAAACTCCTTTCAATGCAGAGACCCATATGCTGTCTTCACAACTCTAGGGGTAACTTCTACACTAGAAGTGTCAGGAATAAGGCCAGACGCGGTCCAGGTCTTGCCCTTAATTCCGCTGCGCAACTCTGCGGCACTTTATGCGCACTACTGGTCATCCCCACTTGTTCCAAGAATGGCCATCAGCGTCGTCTGCCCTGTGGTAAAGCTCACGTATCTTCAGGTTCAGGGCATTGGTGGTTAAGATGCACTATCAGTGCTATCCTATGAAGGGACTACATTTCCCAAGTTTTTAGAGGCAACCGCCATCTTGGGTTGTGGCAGGCCTATAAAGCCCAGCCACACCCAAGCACGTTGCTCACTATTTTGAAGACTTCGATGCAACCAGACCTCGTGGAGTTTTCTCTGGGAAAGTCCAGAGTTTCTGAATGGCAGAGTATCGTCTAACCTGAGTCAATAGGTACATCCAAAAACAAGTAGGTCGTACTCGTGGCGGTAAGGCCTTGCTGAATCCAAGATTGGAGGAAGTTATTACTTCCAAGAGGTAACGCGTTTTGCGCACATGTAATTCATGGTGTTTCCGTTCATAGATGTAAGGCGCTCCTTTGGCTCAGTGATTCTAAGCGTTTCAGTTCACAGAGATAACGCGCTTGTGCACATGTAATTCATGGTGTTTCCGTTCACAAATTTAAAGAGCTCTTTTGGCTCAGTGATTCAAAGCATTTCAGTTCACAGAGATAACGCACTTTGTGCACATGTAATTCATGGTGTTTCCGTTCACAGATGGGAAGCGCTTTTTTGGCTCAGTGATTCAAAGCTTTTCAGTTCATAGAGATAATGCGCTTTGTGCACATGTAATTCATGGTGTTTCCGTTCACAGATGGAAAGCGCTCTTTTGGCTCAGTGATTCAAAGCGTTTCAGTTCACAGAGATAACGCGCTTTATACACACGTAATTCAAAGTGTTTCTGTTCACAGATGTGAAGCGCTTTTTTGGCTCAGTAATTCCAAGCGCTTCAGTTCTTAGATGTAAAGCGCTCAGGGCATGATAATTCAGGCGCTTCAGTTCCCATATATAAGGCGCTTCAATTCACAGAAGGAAAAAGTTCTTGGCACAACGACCTAAGTGATTAAAACAACTTGAGTAAAAGCGCTTCCTGGTGTTATTAAGTAAAGCGCTTTAGGTTTTAATGAGTAAAACCTTTTTGACATTTATTGTTATGAATGTGAAAGTATTTTGGAGATGAACCAATCAAAGTTTTCATTGTTCTTTGAATAACTTAGGATCTGAAAAAACATATTGAAGTCTTTGAGATTTTCTAAGTCATGATCAAAGGTTTATGTTGTGAATATATAAATATTACAGGATTGATATCCTGTGTAAAATCATAATTCAACGTTCTTGCCATCTCTTGAATCTGAGGTAGTGTTTCACAAGGGGCTTCGCCCGCATTTCAGAAGAGGTCTCCACCTGATATCTTGGAGACACAGTTAGCCAAAAGTCTATAAGTGATTTACGTTTTCTATGAATGAGTAAATGCATATTGTTCTAACCTTTCCTTTTCAGACCTCTCTCCCTGCTGTTCCCTTCCCTAATTCCCTTTCCCCCGACTGGCTTCACCATAATTCTATGCTATAATAGGTTTCTGAGTTGGTGACGCCGGGAGGTGGGCCTTTGTTCAGCAACGTACGGATCCCGAGGAAAGGACCCTGTGACAACATGTTTAAAGAAAGAGTTTAGGAAAGAGAGTTAAATGTTAGTTGAGTAGTAGGCCTAACGTTTTAGAGAAAATAAAAAGTTTTCAGAAACTTTGAAAATTTTTTGCAAAGCTTAAAAAACATTTTAGAAAGTTAGAAATTACTCCTAGGTACAATTATGTATAGCTCTAAGTATTGGTGCAAGTTTTTCTTCCGAAAAGCACTAGTAACAAAGTGGTAAAGAAATTGCAAGTACTTATCCCACTGCTGCACCACGAATGTAGGAGGCTGGCCTGGTTTGTAGTGGGTACCTTGGGTACTTACACCTTAAACCAGGCTCAGTTATCCCTTTTTAGTGAAATGTCGTAGTGTTTTATCAGCTTAGGCTGATAGAGGTAGCTGTAGCAGAGCAGCTTAGGCTGAACTAGGAGATATGCAAAGCTCCTGCAATACTACTATAGTTACACAGTACTTATACACAAGTAAAGATAATACTCAGTGTTATAAAAAATAAAGGTAGTTTATTTTAGTGACACAAGGCCAAAAATATCTTAGAGACAATACTCCTTCTGGAGGTAAGAATTATACACAATATATACACTAGACACCAAAATAAGGTAAGTAAATAGTCATAGAATGGTGCAAACAATAGGAAATGATATAGAATGCAATAGGACAAAATAGGTTTGGGGCATCAAAAACCATATACTAAGAAAGTGGAATGTGAATCACGAATTCCCCCCTAGACAAGTGTAGTGTGAAGAGAATCGCTGGGAGAGCAAGAAAACCACAAGGTGAGTAAAATACCCCATCTCAGAGCCCAGGAAAGTAGCAGTAAAGTACTGCAAGTTTCCTTAGGACACACTACAAGTCGTGATTAGAGTTATTGCAAGAAACAAGCAAGACTGCAAGCAACAAATGGTGGATTCCTGGACCTGAAGACCTGTAGACCTGTGAAGAGAGGAGACCAAGTCCAGAAGTCGCAGAAGATTCCAGGAAGGACAGGAGCCCCTGCCAACCTAGAAGATGGTACAAAAGAGGAGTCTCTGGTTGGAAGAAGACTACAGAAGAGCACCAAGGAAGATGGCTGCAGGTTCCTGTGTGATGTAAAGGATGTCCCACGTGGAGATGTTGGATGCAGTCGAGATGCAGTGCTGGATTTGTCTAATAAGCCTTGGTTCAAGCAATGTCGCAATTTGTGTCAAAATGGCTCTGCCTGGACCCAGGAGGGACCTGGGGGCTTCAACTCAGACTGAGGAGGCAGAGGGGGCTCACAACACTGGAGAGAACCCACAGATGACCAGGCAGTACCCACGGAGGTCTCAGGACACGGGGAAAAAGAAGGTGCAAATTGCGGTTGTTGCAGCACTACAAAAGAAGGTCCCATGCCGCCGGAGAACAACTCAGCTAGTTGAGCACCACAGGATAGAGTGCTGGGGATCTGGGCCAGGCTGTGCTTGAAGGATTCTTGCAAATAGTGCACAGAGGCCTCAGGAGGTGAAGATGATGCAGTGCACAGCGGTACTGTCGCAAACGGCAAAGGCAAGCTCTTAATTCCTCAAGATTTGGACAGCAGGACCTTAGGACAGTCTGTGTTGAAGGGATCCACCACCTTTGTTCCAAGGAGCACGCTCTTCGTCAGGAGAGGAGTCCAAGAGAACCGGTAGTCAATCAATCAATCAATCAAAAAATTTGTAGAGCGTGCTACTCACCCGTGAGGGTCTCAATGCGCTGGGGAGGGGGTTTGGCGGGGATAGGGGGGGATTACTGTTCGAACAGCCATGTCTTGAGGTTCTTTCTGAAGAGCAGGAGGTCTTTGGTTTTGCGAAGGTTGGTGGGGAGGGAGTTCCAGGTTTTGGGGGCGAGGTAGGAGAAGGACCTGCCTCCTGTGGTGGTGCGTTGCATGCTGGGGACTGTGGCTTGTGCGAGGTCAGCAGATCGGAGGTTGCTGGTGGGAGAGTGGAAGTTCACTCTTTCGTTGAGGTAGGTTGGGCCGGTGTTGTGGAGGGATTTGTGTGCGTGGATGAGGATCTTGAAAGTGATCCTCTTGTCAATGGGGAGCAAGTGAAGGGATTTGAGGTGTGCTGAGATGTGTTCGTGGCAGGAGAGGTCCAGGATGAGGCGTGCGGCTGTGTTCTGGATTCTCTGGAGTTTGCGTTTGAGTTTGAGTGTGGTGCCGGCGTAGAGGGCGTTGCCGTAGTCTAGCCTGCTGCTGATGAGTGCGTGGGTGACGGTCTTAATGGTCTCTGTGGGAATACATTTGAAGGTTTTTTCAGAGTGGGAGGTGACTGCATTGATTTGCTGGGTCATGGAGAGGGAGGGGTCCAGGGTGATGCTGAGGTTGCGTGCGTGGTTTGCGGGGGGTGCAGGCCTAGGGCGGTGGGCCACCAGGAGTCGTCCCATATGGTTTTGTTGGGGCTGAAGATGATGATTTCGGTTTTGTTGGAGTTAAATTTCCAGATTTGGAATGGGGGACAATAACATGATCTTAGACACTGTCGTGTAGGCTCTCATAATCCTAATGAGACTACTGGATTTTTGGGCGGCAAGATCGTTCGCAGTGTGGGGGACTAAGTCTGACCCACGGTGAAGGACCCTTGTCGCCCCAAACCCGGTTTTTGCTCCGGCTAACTAGCAGTGCCTCATCTCTCCCGAAGGGAAGAGACAATTGGGCAGCCGAGCGTATGACATCTTAGTACTTCCAGGTGAAGTCGTGGTCACTCAGGTCACAACCGGTTCTCTAGTACACAGTGCGGTCTCATATATAAATGACCAAGGCAGTTTGAGTTTTAAAGATTGGTTTAATAAAATGACTGCATTTTAGATAACAAAGCGTGAGCTGCTATAACCAGAACTATACAACACAGTAGGATTGAAATAGTAACGAGGAGAGTGAAACTGAAGAATAAGGCTATCATAGTGCAACTAAATTATGTTCTCTCTAAGTTATATTTTGAGCACAGCCTGTGAAGCTCTAAGTCTGCCTTTCAGGTTCCCCCGGGAGGACATCAATCCTCATACCTGAGCAAAGGCCTGTAATCTGCATCAGCATCTGCAACAGGGCAGTCAGCATCTAGTTGTGGGTTCCTGGTCGGAATCTCCCTCTTACGTGTACCAGGACTAGAAAGTGTTTTTATAACTAACATGCCGATGTTCTAAGAAACGTCCCTACGTAAGAATGTGTACTTTCTACGAACCCTAAAGACTAAACTTCTACCACGTCTATCGGCAATGTACCAGACTGAATCCTTGACTGAAGCACAGAGCGAGCAAGAATGTATTGTTTGAGAACACAGTGCTAAAGTAAGCTAAACAGTGTGATAGAATGAAATAAAACAAGACCGTGAAACTGGTTATTGTAAAATAACAGTGCGAGGTTAAATAAAATGCATCTAGGGCAAAGTGCACAGAGGCCTAATACGTTAAGCAAACGCGCATAAAGCTACATTAAAAATGGCTACACTACAACACCTTACATGGCCATATTTGGAGTTACCATTGTGAAGCTGCATATAGGTATTGAACTATATGTAGTGCACGCGTGTTATGGTGTTCCCGCACTCACAAAGTCCAGGAAAATTGCTCTGAACTATGTGGGGGCACCTTGGCTAGTGCCAGGGTGCCCTCACACTTAGTAACTTTTCACCTAACCATCACCAAGTGAGGGTTAGACATATAGGTGACTTATAAGTTACTTAAGTGCAGTGCAAAATGGCTGTGAAATAACATGGACGTTATTTCACTCAGGCTGCAGTGGCAGTCCTGTGTAATATTGGTCTGAGCTCCCTATGGGTGGCAAAAGAAATGCTGCAGCCCATAGGGATCTCCTGGAACCCCAATACCCTGGGTACCTAGGTACCATATACTAGGGAATAATAAGGGTGTTCCAGTGTGCCAATTAGAATTGGTAAAAATGGTCACTAGCCTGCAGTGACAATTTTAAAGGCAGAGAGAGCATAAGCTCTGAGGTTCTGATTGGTAGAGCCTCAGTGACGCAGTTAGGCACTACACAAGGAACACACATTCAGGCCACAATTATGAGCACTGGGGTCCTGGCTAGCAGGATCCCAGTGAGACAGGCAAAAACAAACTAACACACAAGTAAAAATGGGGGGTAACGTGCCAGGCAAGATGGTACTTTCCTACACAACCCTCCCCCAAACGAGGGACAATAAGGCTAACCTTGCCCAGATGAGTATTCATTGTCTAAGTGGAAATATCTGGAGAGTCCATCTGCATTGGAGTGGGAGTGGGTACTCCCAGGTCTATGTTCCACTGTATAGTCTATTCCCTGTAGGGAGATGGACCACCTCAGCAATTTAGGGTTTTGACCTTTCATTTGTTTAAGCCATAATAGAGGTTTGTGGTCTGTCTGAACAATAAAGTGAGTACCAAACAGGTATGGCCTCAACTTTTTCAGTGCCCAGACCACAGCAAAGGCCGCCCTCTCTATGGCAGACCAACACTTTTCTCTAGGGGTCAATCTCCTTCTTATAAAAGCAACAGGTTGATCTTGACCCTCAGTGTTAAGCTGTGACAGAACTGCCCCTACCCCTAATTCAGAAGCATCAGTCAGGGCTATGCATTTCTTGGAGTAACAAGGGCTTTTTAGGACAGGTGCAGAGCACTTGGCCTGTTTCAGCTCATCAAAAGCCTTTTGACAGCTAGCTGTCCACAATACCTTTGTAGGCAACTTCTTACTAGTGAGGCCATTAGGAGGAGCTGCAAGGGAGCCATAGTTTTTAATGAACCTCCTATAGTACCCTGTAAGGCCTAGGAAGGCTCTCACCTGGGATTGAGTTGTAGGGGGAGCGCATTCCATAATGGTCTGGATCTTCCCCTGCAGTGGTGCAATCTGTTCCCCACCTACCAGGTGGCCCAGATAAACCACGTTCCCCTGCCCTATCTGGCACTTTGAAGCCTTGATAGTGAGGTATTCCTTTTGCAGGGCCTCCTAAACTTTCCACAGGTGGACCAGGTGCTCATCCCAGGAGCTAAAGACAGCTATATCATCTAGAGATGCTGCAGTAAAAGCTTCCAAACTTTGCAGGAGTGTTTTCACCAACCTCTGAAAAGTGACAGGTGCATTTTTCAAACCAAAGGGCATAACAGTGAACTGATTGTGCCCTCTAATGGTGGAAAATGCAGTTTTAGGTTTAGCATCTTCTGACAACTTAATCTGCCAATACCCTGCAGTTTAGTCAAAAGTGCTTAGATACTTGGCAGAAACCAGTGTATCTATTAGCTCATCTGCCTGGGTATTGGGTGCGAATCCTTCTGTCCTGGGTGGTACTGGGTCAGGACAGCCTTCTGGTCATGCCATTGCTTTTGGAGCTCTTGGCTGGCCTGAATATTTTTACTGGCCTTTTTCATGTACTCAGCCATTCTGGATCTTAGGCCAAGTACATAGTCCACAATGTCTTGCTTTGGAGCTCTTAAAGGTTGTTCCCAACCCTCCTTCACAAGTGCAAGGGGACCTCTTACAGGGTGCCCAAAGAGGAGTTCAAAGGGATTAAAGCCCATACATTTTTGGGGTACCTCCCTGTAAGCAAAAAGGAGGCATGGCAACAGGACATCCCATCTCCTTCTGAGTTTTTCAGGGAGTCCCATTATCATACCTTTGAGAGTTTTATTAAACCTCTCAACCAGACCATTTGTCTGTGGATGATAAGGAGTAGTGAACTTATAAGTTGCACCACACTCCTTCCACATAGCTTTGAGGTATGCAGACATGAAGTTACTACCTCTGTCTGACACCACTTCCTTAGGGAAACCCACTCTGGAAAAGATTCCTAGGAGGGCTTTTGACACTGCAGGAGCTGTAGTGGTCCTTAAAGGAATTGCTTCAGTATACCTAGGGGCATGGTTATAGGAGGCTGGCCTGGCTTATAGTGGGTACCTTGTGGTACTTACACCTTGTGCCAGGTCCAGCTATCCCTTATTAGTAGATTAGTAGTGTTCTAGCAGCTTAGGCGACAGAGGTAGCTATAGCAGAGCAGCTTAGGCTGAACTAAGAGACATGCAAAGATACTACTATACCACTTGTATCATATAGCACTAAATCAGAAGAAAACACAATACTCAGAGTTACTAAAAAAAAGGTACTTTATTTTAGTGACAATATGCCAAAAGTATCTCAGAGGATATACTCCCTTAGGAGGTAAGTAATATACACACAATATACACACACCAAACAAATCAGGTAAGTAAACAGTTAGAAAAGTAGTGCAAACACTGTAGAACACAATACAGGGAGTGCAGAATTATTAGGCAAGTTGTATTTTTGAGGATTAATTTTATTATTGAACAACAACCATGTTCTCAATGAACCCAAAAAACTCATTAATATCAAAGCTGAATATTTTTGGAAGTAGTTTTTAGTTTGTTTTTAGTTTTAGCTATGTTAGGGGGATATCTGTGTGTGCAGGTGACTATTACTGTGCATAATTATTAGGCAACTTAACAAAAAAAAATATATACCCATTTCAATTATTTATTATTACCAGTGAAACCAATATAACATCTCAACATTCACAAATATACATTTCTGACATTCAAAAACAAAACAAAAACAAATCAGTGACCAATATAGCCACCTTTCTTTGCAAGGACACTCAAAAGCCTGCCATCCATGGATTCTGTCAGTGTTTTGATCTGTTCACCATCAACATTGCGTGCAGCAGCAACCACAGCCTCCCAGACACTGTTCAGAGAGGTGTACTGTTTTCCCTCCTTGTAAATCTCACATTTGATGATGGACCACAGGTTCTCAATGGGGTTCAGATCAGGTGAACAAGGAGGCCATGTCATTAGATTTCCTTCTTTTATACCCTTTCTTGCCAGCCACGCTGTGGAGTACTTGGACGCGTGTGATGGAGCATTGTCCTGCATGAAAACCATGTTTTTCTTGAAGGATGCAGACTTCTTCCTGTACCACTGCTTGAAGAAGGTGTCTTCCAGGAACTGGCAGTAGGACTGGGAGTTGAGCTTGACTCCATCCTCAACCCGAAAAGGCCCCACAAGCTCATCTTTGATGATACCAGCCCAAACCAGTACTCCACCTCCAACTTGCTGGCGTCTGAGTCGGACTGGAGCTCTCTGCCCTTTACCAATCCAGCCACGGGCCCATCCATCTGGCCCATCAAGACTCACTCTCATTTCATCAGTCCATAAAACCTTAGAAAAATCAGTCTTGAGATATTTCTTGGCCCAGTCTTGACGTTTCAGCTTGTGTGTCTTGTTCAGTGGTGGTCGTCTTTCAGCCTTTCTTACCTTGGCCATGTCTCTGAGTATTGCACACCTTGTGCTTTAGGGCACTCCAGTGATGTTGCAGCTCTGAAATATGGCCAAACTGGTGGCAAGTGGCATCGTGGCAGCTGCACGCTTGACTTTTCTCAGTTCATGGGCAGTTATTTTGCGCCTTGGTTTTTCCACACGCTTCTTGCGACCCTGTTGACTATTTTGAATGAAACGCTTGATTGTTTGATGATCACGCTTCAGAAGCTTTGCAATTTTAAGAGTGCTGCATCCCTCTGCAAGATATCTCACTATTTTTGACTTTTCTGAGCCTGTCAAGTCCTTCTTTTGACCCATTTTGCCAAAGGAAAGGAAGTTGCCTAATAATTATGCACACCTGATATAGGGTGTTGATGTCATTAGACCACACCCCTTCTCATTACAGAGATGCACATCACCTAATATGCTTAATTGGTAGTAGGCTTTCGAGCCTATACAGCTTGGAGTAAGACAACATGCATAAAGAGGATGATGTGGTCAAAATACTCATTTGCCTAATAATTCTGCACTCCCTGTAGAATGCAATAGGGAGAAATAGGCCTAGGGGCAACACAAACCATATACTCCAAAAGTGGAATGCGAACCACAAATGGACCCCAGGCCTAGTGTAGTGTGTAGAGGGTCGCTGGGAGTGTAAGAAAACACTTAGGGTGTCCAAGATACTGCACCCCGAGACCCCTGAAAGTAGGAGTAAAGTTACCGTACTACCCCAGAAAGACAGTAAAGTCGAGATAGGGGATTCTGCAAAGACAACAACTAACTGGAAAGCACTGAAGACAGATTCCTGGACCTGAGGACCTGCAAAGGAAGGGGACCAAGTACAAGAGTCACACAAGTGTCCAGGGGGGGCAGGAGCCCACTAAACCCCAGATGAAGGTGCAAAAGGGCTGCCTCTGGGTGGAAGAAGCCACAAATTCTGCAACAACAGAAGGTGCCAGGAACTTCTCCTTTGGTCAGAAGATGTCCCACGGCGTGCTGGAGGACGCAGAGTTGTTTCTGCAGAGAAAGACCACAAATAAGCCTTGCTAGCTGCAAGAGTCACTGTTAAAGGTTTTGGATGCTGCCAGGCCCTAGGAAGGACCAGGAGGTCACCCCTTGGAGGTGGAGACAGAGGGGGCGCTCAGCAACAAAGAGAGCCCACGCAGAAGCAGGCAGCACCCACAGAAGTATCTGAACAGGTATTCAAGAAATCTGAGCATAGGGGTTGTCTCAGCACAACAAAAGAGGGTCCCATGAAGTCGGAGTCCAACTCAGCGAGTTGGGCAATGCAGGACGGAGTGCTAGGCACCTGGGCTATGCTGTGCACAAAGGAAGTATTGCAAAAGTGCAAAGAAGCCCTAGCAGCTGCAGTTCACGCAGTACACAGGATTACTGTCTGGCGTGGGCAGGCAAGGACTTACCTCCACCAAATTTGGACAGAAGGACCACTGGACTGTCGGGGTCACTTGGATCCAGCTCCTATTTTCCAGGGACCACGCTCGTCAAGATGAGAGGGGACCCAGAGGACCGGTGATGCAGAAGTTTGGTGCCTGCATTAGCAGGGGGAAGATTCCATCGACCCATGGGAGATTTCTTCTTGGCTTCCAGTGCAAGGTGAAGTCAGACAGCCCTCAGATCATGCACCACCAGTAAACAGTTGAGAAAGCCGGCAGGATGAGGAGCTACAATGTTGCTGGTAATCTTCTTGCTACTTTGTTGCGGTTTTGCAGGCGTCCTGGAGCAGTCAGTGGTCGATCCTTGGCAGAAGTCGAAGAGAGAAGTGCAGAGGAACTCTGGTGAGCTCTGGTATTCGTTATCTGACGAGAAACCCACAGGAGAGACCCTAAATAGCCCTCAGAGGAGGATTCGCTACCTAACCAGGTAAGAGCCTATCAGGAGGGGTCTCTGACGTCACCTGCTGGCACTGGCCACTCAGAGGTCTCCATTGTGCCCTCACACCTCTGCATTCACGATGGCAGAGGTCTAGGACACACTGGAGGGGCTCTGGGCACCACTCCTGGGTGGTGATGGACAGGGGAGTGGTCACTCCCCTTTCCTTTGTCCAGTTTAGCGCCAGAGCAGGGCTGGGGGTTCCCTGAACCGGTGTAGACTGGTTTATGCAAGAATGGCACCATCTGTGCCCTTCAAAGCATTCCCAGAGGCCAGGAGAGGCTACTCCTCTCAGGACCTTAACACTTATTTCTAAAGGGAGAGGGTGTAACACCCTCTCTCAGAGGAAATCCTTTGTTCCGCCTTCCTGGGACTTGGCTGTCCAGAACCGAGGAGGGCAGAAGCCTGTCTGTTGGTTGGTTGGTTGGTTGGTCGGTTGGTTGTCCATGCAGGCGCTCACACAAACACTTCCTCAGGACTGCCACTGCAGCCTGTGTGCAATATTACAAGCAGTATTTCACAGCAATTTTCAGTGCACCAGGTCACTTATAAGTCACCTATATATGTAAGCTTCAGACCCTGAAGGCTAAGTGCATAGTACCTATGTGTGAGGGCACCCCTGCACTAGCAGAGGTGTCTCCACGTCTTCCAGGCCCATTTTTCCAGACTTTGTGAGTGCGGGGATGCCATTATAAGTGTGCACTACATATAGGTAAATACATATATGTAGCTTCACAATGGTAACCCCGAATATGGCCATGTGAGGTGTCTAACAACTGGGAATTGTACCCCAATACTGATTCCAGTATTTGTTGCACAATCCCATGCACTCTGGGGGCTCCACCGTGGCCCCTCAGTACTGCCATACCAGCCTTCTGAGGTTTCCACTGCTGCCCCAGCTGCTGTCACCTCACAGACAGGCTTCTGCCCTTCTGGGGCTTGAGCAACTCAGTCCCAGGAAGGCAGAACAATGCATTTCCTTTAGAAGAGGGTGTTACACCCTCTCCCTTTGGAAATAGGTGATACAGGCATGGGAGGGTCATCCTCTCAGAGCCTCTGGAAATGCTTTGAGGGGCACAGATGATGACCTCCTGGCATAATCCAGTCTACACTGGTTCATGGACCCAGCTCTGGTGCAAAACTGGACAAAGGAAAGGGTAGTGACAACTCCCCTGTCCGTCACCACCTCAGGGGTGGTGCCCGGAACTCCTCCAGAGTGTCCCTGGGTTCTGCCATCTTGTTTTCAGGATGGTCAGGGAACACAGGGAGCATCCTCTGCAACCTCTGCTTCACCTTCTACCGTGGGATCAACCGCAGAACTGCTCCAGGAACTCTACAACTGCAACAAAGTATCTAAGAAGGCTACTGCAACTCTGTAACTTCAGCTCCTGCCAGCAACTGCAACAGTTTTCAGGTCATGCATGCTCCGATGACTGCTTGTCTTCATCCTGCACCAGAAGGACCAAAGGAATCTCCTTTGGAGTGACAGAGTCACTTCTCACTTCAGCAGGCACCTCTCTGCAGCAACGACCAGTACTCTGGGTCCCCTCTCCTGACGACTAGCGTGGATCCTAGAACACAGGTGGTGGACCTAAGTGACCCAGACTGTCCCAAAGTCCAACTGTCCAAATTTGGTGGCGGTAAGAGCTTGCCTTCCCAAGCCAGACTGTACCCTGTGTATTTGCAGCTCCTAGGGCTTCTCTGTGCTTCTCCAAGGAATCCTTCATTCACAGCGTAGCCCAGGTCCCCAGCACTACATCCTGCAACACTCAGCTTCCTGAGTTGTTCTCCGGCAGCGTCGGATCCCTTTGTGTAGTGCTGCAATGACCATGATTTGCAACTCCTTTGTCCCTGTGTACTGGGACTCCTGTGGGTGCTGCCTGGTCTTCTGAGGGCTCTCTAAAGTACTGAGAGCCCCCTCTGCCTCCTCAGTCCAAGTTGAGACCCCCAGGTCCCTCCTGGGCCCAGGTAGTGCCTTTTCCCGCCAAACGCGTCTTTTGCGTGAGCCAAGGCTTGTTGGTGGAATCTAACGATGACAACCAGCCTGCATTCTTCTACTCGACGTGGAACATCTCTTGCACCAAGCAGGAACCTGCATCTGTCTTCTTTGGTGCATCTCTGGCTTTTCCTTCTAATTGAGAATCCACTTTTGCACCTTCATCCGGGTTAGCAGGGGCTCCTGTGACTCTGGGACTCTTCAGCTGTACTTAGACTTGGTCTCCTCTCTCCACAGGTCTTCAGGTCCAGGAATCCATCGTTGGTGTCTTGCAGTCTTGCTTGTTTTCTGCATAATCCTTCTTCACAACTCCTAGTGTGTTCTGAGGAAACTTGCTGTACTTTACTCCTGTTTTCCTCGGCTCTGGGGTGGGGTACTTTACTTACCTTTGGTATTTTCTTACACTGCCAGTGCCCCTCTACACACTACTCTTGCCTAGGTGGGGAACCAACTTTCGTGTTCCACTATTTAAGTATATGGTTTGTGTTACCCCAAGGCCCATTCTAGCCTATGGTGATTTTCACTATTTGCACTATTTTATGACTGTTAACTTACTTGATTTTGGTTACTAGTGTATATTTTTTGTATAAAACTTACCTCCTAAGGGAGTATAGCATCTAAGATATATTTGGCATTGTGTCACTAAAATAAAGTACCTTTGTGTTTGGTAACACTGAGTATTGTCTTTCTTGTGTGTAAGTACTGTATAACTACAGTGGTATTGCAAGAGCTTTGCATGTCTCCTAGTTCAGCCTTGGCTGCTCTGCCTACAGCCACCTCTAGACAGCCTGGCTTCTAGACACTGGCTACATTTCACTAATAAGGGATAACTGGACCTGGTATAAGGTGTAAGTACCTGGGGTATCCACTACAAACTAGGCCAGCCTCCTACATTGGTGGTGCAGCGGTGGGATAAGTACTTGCAATTGCCTTATCAATCTGTCGCTGGTGCTTTCCACAAGAAAGTGTACTCTAATAATTAAAGCTATACATAAGTATACCT
Organism: Pleurodeles waltl; assembly: GCF_031143425.1. Classification (NCBI taxonomy): domain Eukaryota; kingdom Metazoa; phylum Chordata; class Amphibia; order Caudata; family Salamandridae; genus Pleurodeles; species Pleurodeles waltl. Next base: position 380,574,377 of record NC_090445.1, read on the forward strand.
AGCAGTCTCACTTTCACTTTAAAACTTCTAAAAAGTTAGGTAAAGTAGGACTTTTTCTTTTTCCCAACTTTACCCTAACTTTGTATCACTATGTCTTCCTCTGAGGCCACCCCTAGGGTTGTCCAAACTACACATGAGAACCTTAACTTTAAAAGTTTGAGGGGGCTTTGCTTAGAGAGAAGTCTAGGGATCGGGAAGAACCCTAACAAAGATTTTCTTTTGAACCTCCTTCTCCAGGATGACCAAGAACAGTCTGGTCACCAGGTCGAAGAGGAGGTGGAGGAAGATTCTAACGAGGTAGATTCAGGAGAGGGTCCTGAAGATCTAGGGGAGGGTCCTTCCACAGATATTTCCACTAACAAACCTCCTAGTGTAGCTGGTAGTGCGAAGGGGTCACACTCAGGTAGGGATCCCTTCACACCTAGAGGCCAGATAGCTAAGGTTACACATGTTAGGGAATGATCAACCTCTGCTCACTCCCATGTCACTTCAGTCTCAGAAGTGTCAAACACATCCAACCCTGAGGACAACACCCTAGATAGGGAACTCAGAGAGCTGAGGCTGGAGGAGGCCAGACTGAGGCTGCAATAGTTGGCCTTAGATAGGGAATGCCTAGCTGTGGAAAGGGAAAGACAGGGGTTGGGGTTAGTTCCCCATGGTGGCAGCAACATTGAAAGTTTCAGAAGTTATGAGGTCAGGGAGGACATGTAGGAAAGTACCATCTTGCCTGGCATGTTACCCCGATATTTCACTGTATATATCTTGTTTTAGTCTATGTGTCACTGGGACCCTGCCAGGCAGGGCGAGAGTGCTCATACGTATGTGCCCTGTATGTGTTCCCTGTGTGATGCCTAACTGTCTCACTGAGGCTCTGCTAACCAGAACCTCAGTGGTTATGCTCTCTCTGCTTTCCAAATTTGTCATTAACAGGCTAGTGACTAAATTTACCAATTCACATTGGCATACTGGTACACCCATATAATTCCCTTGTATATGGTACTGAGGTACCCAGGGTATTTAGTTCCAGGAGATCCCTATGGGCTGCAGCATTTCTTTTGCCACCCATAGGGAGCTCTGACAATTCTTACACAGGCCTGCCAGTGCAGCCCGCATGAAATAACGTCCACGTTATTTCACAGCCATTTACCACTGCACTTAAGTAACTTATAAGTCACCTATATGTCTAACCTTCACCTGGTGAAGGTTGGGTGCAAAGTTACTTAGTGTGTGGGCACCCTGGCACTAGCTAAGGTACCCCCACATTGTTCAGGGCAAAGTCCCCGGACTTTGTGAGTGCGGGACACCATTACACGCGTGCACTAAGCATAGGTTACTACCCATGTATAGCATCACAATGGTAACTCGGAACATGGCCATGTAACATGTCGAAAGATCATGGAATTGTCACCCCAATACCATTCTGGTATTGGGCGGACAATTCCATGATCCCCCGGGTCTCTAGCACAATACCCGGGTATTGCCAAACTGCCTTTCCGGGGTCTCCACTGCAGCTGCTGCTGCTGCCAACCGCTCAGACAGGTTTCTGCCCTCCTGGGGTCCAGGCAGCCCTGGCCAAGGAAGGCAGAACAAAGGATTTCCTCTGCGAGAGGGTGTTACACCCTCACCCTTTGGGAATAGGTGTGAAGGGCTGGGGAGGAGTAGCCTCCCCAGCCTCTGGAAATGCTTTGATGGGCACAGATGGTGCCCATCTCTGCATAAGCCAGTCTAAACTGGTTCAGGGAACCCCCAGCCCTGCTCTGGCGCGAAACTGGACAAAGGAAAGGGGAGTGACCACTCCCCTGACCTGCACCTCCCAGGGGAGGTGCCCAGAGCTCCTCCAGTGTGTCCCAGACCTCTGCCATCTTGGAAACAGAGGTGTTGGGGGCACACTGGACTGCTCTGAGTGGCCAGTGCCAGCAGGTGACGTCAGAGGCTCTTTCTGATAGGCTCTTACCTCTCTTGGTAGCCAATACTCCTAACTTGGTAGCCAAACCTCCTTTTCTGGCTATTTAGGGTCTCTGCTTTGGGGAATTCTTCAGATACCGGATGCAAGAGCTCACCAGAGTTCCTCTGCATCTCCCTCTTCACCTTCTACCGAAGGATCGACCGCTGACTGCTCAGGACGCCTGCAAAACCGCAACAAAGTAGCAAGATGACTACCAGCAACATTGTAACGCCTAATCCTGCCGGCTTTCTCGACTGTTTCCAGGTGGTGCATGCTCTGGGGGTAGCCTGCCTTCACCCTGCACCAGAAGCTCCAAAGAAATCTCCAGTGGGTCGACAGAATCTTCCCCCTGCTAACGCAGGCACCAAAAGACTGCAACACTGGTCCTCTGGGTCCCCTCTCATCCTGACGAGCGTGGTCTCTGGAACACAGCAGCTGTGTCCAAGTGTCTCCCACAGTCCAGTGACTCTTCAGTCCAAGTTTGGTGGAGGTAAGTCCTTGCCTTCCCACGCTAGACTCCAAAGCTTTGTACAGCGTGATTTGCAGCTGCTCCGGCTCCTGTGCACTCTTCCAGGATTTCCTTCATGCACAGCCAAGCCTGGGTCCCCAGCACTCTGTCCTGCAGTGTACAACCTTCTGAGTTGTCCTCCAGCGTCGTGGGACTCCCTTTTGTGACTTTACGTGGACTCCGGTTCACTTTTTTTCTAAGTGCCTGTTGGGGTACTTCTGCGGGTGCTGCCTGCTTCTGTGAGGGCTCCCTGAGTTGCTGGGTGCCCCCTCTGTCTCCTCCTCCGAGTGGCGACATCCTGGTCCCTCTTGGGCCACAGCAGCACCCAAAGACCTCTACTACGACCCTTGCAGCTAGCAAGGCTTGTTTGCGGTTTTTCTGCATGGGAGCACCGCTGCAAGCTTCATCGCGACGTGGAACATCCATCTTCCAAAGGAGAAGTCCCTAGTCCTCTTCTTTCTTGCAGAACTCCAAGCTTCTTCCAACTGGTGGCAGCTTCCTTGCATCTTCAGCTGGCATTTCCTGGGCTCCTGCCCACTCTCGACACTGTCGCGACTATTGGACTTGGTCCCCTTGTTTTACAGGTACTCAGGTCTGGAAAGCCACTGTTGTTGCATTGCTGGTGTTTGTTCTTCTTGCAGAATCCCCCTATCACGACTTCTGTGCTCCTTGGGGGTAGTAGGTGCACTTTACACCTACTTTTCAGGGTCTTGGGGTGGGATATTTTTTTAACCCTCACTGTTTTCTTACAGTCCCAGCGACCCTCTACAAGCTCACATAGGTCTGGGGTACCTCTATTTTTAGTAACTCTGTCTATTGGGTTTTCTTATGATATTGTGCATATGATACAAGTGGTATAGTAGGAGCTTTAAATGTCTCCTAGTTTAGCCTAAGCTGCTTTGCCATAGCTACCTTCTATCAGCCTAAGCTGCTAGAAACACCTCTTATACACTAATAAGGGATAACTGGACCTGGCACAAGGTGTAAGTACCTCTGGTACCCACTACAGGCCAGGCCAGCCTCCTACAGGACAACATTAACTCCAGAAACTTACACAAGACTGTTCCCCCATACAAGGTGGGGGATGATATCTAAAAGTGGTTTGCTGCACTTGAGAGGGCCTGTAAGGTTCAAAGGGTCCCTCAAAAGCAGTGGGCTGCTGTACTTTGGTTGTCCTTCTCTGACAAAGGGAGAAGGACTCAGAAAATTACAACATTTGAAAAAATGCACTCATTGATGGGTTTGGGCTCACCACAGAGCAATACAGAATTAATTTCAGGGAAACCAAGAAAAAATCTTCACAATATTGGGTTGACTTTGTGGACCGTTCTGTCAAAGCTTTAGAAGGTTGGTTACATGGCAGTAAAGTTACTGATTACCAGGGTCTGTATAATCTGATTTTGAGAGAGCATATATTGAATAGTTGTGAGTCTGATTTGTTACACCAGTATCTTGTGGACTCAGATCTGACCTCTCCCGAAGAATTGGGGAAGAAGGCAGACAAATGGGTCGGAACAAGGGTGAATAGAAAAGCTCATACAGGGGGTAACAAAGAAAAGAAGAAAGATGGTAAACAATCTCAGGATAAGCATAGGGATAGAAATAAACATAAAGATCCTTCTTCAGGTCTACAGCACTCCTCTAGGGGTCGGGATAAATCATCCTCCTCTTTTTCACACTCTACACACAATAAAAAGCCCTGGTGCTATGTGTGCAGAGGCAAAGGCCATAGGCCAGGGGATAAGTCCTGCCCAGGTAAAGCACCTGAGCCTACCACCACGTATACATCCACTTCAAATTCTAGTGCCCCTAGCAGTAGTAGTAATAATGGTGGGACTACTGGCAATAGTCCAACAAAAGTTGCAGTTGGGTTCACTTTTGGGTCCATTATAGAAACTGGGGAAGGTGTTGAAACCCCCAAGACAGTTTCTGGCACACCTGGTGGAACTGGCCTTGCCACCTTGGCTACTTGTCCCCTTAATATGGAGAAGTACAAGCAGTTAATTGTAATAAATGGTGTTGAGGCCCAGGCCTACAGGGACACAGGTGCCAGTATCACTTTGGTGACTGAAAACGTGGTGTCACCTGCACAACACCTCCTTGGACAGAACTACCAAGTTACTGATATCAATAACTCCACACAGTCTCTTCCCTTACTTGTAGTTCAACTTAGTTGGGTTGGAGTTACTGGCCCAAAGCAGGTGGTGGTATCATGTAGCTTACCTGTAGAGTGTCTCTTAGGGAATGACCTAGAGGCCTCAGGTTGGGCTGAGGTAGAGTTTAGGACCCATGCATCCATGCTGGGTATCCCTGAGGAATTGCTTCCTCTCATTTCTGGTAAAATGAAAAAGCAAAGGAGAGAAAAAGCCCAGAAATCTCAGTATCCCTCTCCAACAATAGGTAAAAAAGGTATCAAAGTATCCCTTCCCCACCCTGCCACTGAGGATACCATTCTTGTTGTGGGAGAAGCCTCTCCTGGGGTGGAACCTGTACCAAGGGAGCCCTCAGCTACTACAGCTGGACTCCCAGAAGTAAAAGTAGTTCAACTTAGTTGGGTTGGAGTTACTGGCCCAAAGCAGGTGGTGGTATCATGTAGCTTACCTGTAGAGTGTCTCTTAGGGAATGACCTAGAGGCCTCAGGTTGGGCTGAGGTAGAGTTTAGGACCCATGCATCCATGCTGGGTATCCCTGAGGAATTGCTTCCTCTCATTTCTGGTAAAATGAAAAAGCAAAGGAGAGAAAAAGCCCAGAAATCTCAGTATCCCTCTCCAACAATAGGTAAAAAAGGTATCAAAGTATCCCTTCCCCACCCTGCCACTGAGGATACCATTCTTGTTGTGGGAGAAGCCTCTCCTGGGGTGGAACCTGTACCAAGGGAGCCCTCAGCTACTACAGCTGGACTCCCAGAAGTAAAAGTACCTCTCTGTGGAACTAATAATCCAGATGTACAAAATTGCACCAATTTAGTAAATATGGAAAAACCCTCCAGCCTTCCAGAGAAACATTAGTCTAGCAGCCCTGCACTGCCCCTGAACACTCAGGACAGCAGCCCTGTCCTAGTGTGGAGCTTATAGGACAGCATCCCTGCAATGCTCCAACTCAAAGAAAAAAAAAACAGCAACCCTGTTCGCTCTTACAGCCATGTGGACAAAGATTGTGCCCAGCTATGGCCTTATTGAGACATCATCCCTGTCTAGCATTCTCTTCATTTGACATAGGCCCAGTGGACCAATCCCACTGCCCAACTTTAAAACATACTAATAGGAACTCTGAGAATTTATACTCACACTGTTGGTTAGGTAAAAATCTCCAAACAGGGTGGTTTATATACCCACAGGGAAGTAACCATGCAGTGGATGATAAAAGGGAGTAACCACTCTATTGCAGACCTACTCTCCACTTATCACCACTTAGACAATAAAGTCTCAACTGGCCAAGGTTAGCCTCATTGTCCTTCGTTTGGAGGGGGGAAGGTTATGTGAGAAAGTAGCCTCTTTGTAGCATGGTTACCCCCACTTTTGGCCTGTTTGTGAGTGTGTGTCAGTGTGTTTTTACTGTGTCACTGGGATCCTGCTAGCCAGGCTCATAAATAAAAACCTATATATCAGTGTGTTTTGCCTGTCTCACTGGTATCCTGCTAGCCAGGAACCCAGTGCTCATAGTTTGTGGCCTAAGGTGTGTGTAGTCAGTAGTGCTTAACTGTGTCACTGACAGTCTGCTAATCAGAACCTCAGTCCTTATGCTCTCTCTGCTTTTACATTTGTCACTATAGACTAGTGACTTCATTTATTAATTTCAATTGGCACACTGCACCCCCCTTAGAGGTCCCTAGTATATGGTACCTAGGTACCCAGGCCATTGGGGTTCCAGGAGATCCTTATGGGCTGCAGCATTTGTTTTGCCACCCATAAGGAGCTCAGACAAACCCTGCCATTGCAGCCTGCTGAAATAGTGGACACACTATTTCACAGCCATTTTCTTTGCACTTAAGTAACTTAAAAGTCACCTATATGTCTAACCTTCATTTACTGAAGGCCAGGTGCAAAGTTACTAAGTGTGAGGGCACCCTTGCACTACCAAAGGTGCCCCCACGCAGTCCAGGTCCAATTCCCCAGACTTTGTGAGTGCGGGGACGCCAATACATGCGTGCACTACATAACGATAAAACCTGTATGTAGCTTCACAATGGTAACCCCGAATATGGCCATGTGAGGTGTCTGAGATCATGGAATTGTCCCCCCATTCCAAATCTGGTATTGGGGAGCCAAATGCATGTATCCTGGGGGCTCCACCATGGACCCCTAGTACTGCCAAACTAGCTCTCTGAGGCTTGCACTGCAGCTACTGCCACGTCACAGACAGGGTTCTGTCATCCTGGGGTCTGAGCAGCTAAGTCCCAGGAAGGCAGAACAAAGCATTTCCTTTGGGAGGAGGTGTTACACCCTCTCACTTCGGAAATAGGTGTTACAGGCTGGGGAGGGGTAGCCTCCCCCAGCCTCTGGAAATGCTTTGAAGGGCACAGCTTGTGTCCTCCTTGCATACCCAGTCTACACCGGTTCAGGGACCCCCAGTCCCTGCTCTTGTGCAAAACTGGACAAAGGAAAGGGGAGGTACCACTCCCCTGTCCATCATCACCCCAGGGGTGGTGCCCCAGTGGTGGGGTTCCATAAGGATCTCCTGGAACCCCAATGTCCTAGGTACCTAAGTACCATATATCAGGGACTTACAAGGGTGGTCCAGTGTGCCAACTGGAATTTGGAATATGAAGTCACTAAACTATAGTGACTAATTTGGAAAGCAGAGAGAGCACAAGCACTGGACTTCTGGTTAGCAGAACGTCAGTGACACAATTAAGCACTACTGACAACACACACATAGGCCACAAACTATGAGCACTGGGTCCTGGCTAGCAGGATCCCAGTGAGACAGTGAAAACCCACTGACACACACTCACAAACAGGCCACAAGTGGGGGTAACCATGCTAGAAAAAGGCTAATCTCTCACAGGTACTTTACTTACCTTTGGTGTTTTCTTACACTCCCAACGCCTCTCTACACACTACTCTTGCCTAGGTGGGAAACCAACTTCCCATTCCACTATTTTAGTACATGGTTTGCGTTGCCCCTAGGCCCATTCTAGCCTATGGTGATGTTCACAATTTGCACAATTTAATGACTGTTTACTTACCTGATTTTGGTTACTAGTGTATATTTTGTGTATAATACTTACCTCCTAAGGGAGTATAGTCGCTAAGCTATTTTTTGCCTTGTGCCACTAAAATAAAGTACCTTTTGATAACACTGAATATTGTCTTTCTTGTGTGTGAGTATTGTGTGACTACAGTGGTATTGCAAGAGCTTTGCATGTCTCCTAGTTTAGCCTTGGCAGCTCTGCCTACTGCTACCTCTAGACAGCCTGGCATCTAGACACTGCCTACTTTTCACTAATAAGGGATAACTGGACCTGGTATAAGGTGTAAGTACCATAGGTACCCACTACAAACCCGGCCAGCCTCCTACACTTCCTAACACAGATTTTATTAATTGGTCTGATAAAGCAAAGACCCCCTCCCAATTAGGTCTGGCCAGTAAATTTCAACCAGCCTGATTGCATATGAAAATAACAAGACCAATATTATCGACCTGCACATATCGACTCCAGAATACCAACTAGTACAGTATCAAGGTAAGTCCAAGGAAATGCCTCTTTTTGCACATTCACCCCCTACACCTTTGGACTGATGCTGCTGGTTTTTCAACTCTAAGAATGTAGTGGGGCGTGCTAGCTAGACCTCAGTGCCAGGGCTTGAACCCTGTACAAATTGCATGCTGAATTAAGTATACCCAATTGTTAAAGCCTGGCTTACTTATAAGTCCCTAGGATATGATACCCAGGGCATGTAATATAGTGTCCACTCAGGGCTGCAGCACTGTTTGTGCCACCCTTCATGTGACAAGGTACAAAATGCCTCCCAGCCTGCCACTGCAGAATGAGAGGACAGTGTTTTCCCAGCCCATTTAAACCTATGACAAATCTACCCTATCCCTTAACATTATATCTAAGTCTCCCCTAAGGAAGGCCTCTATAGTCCTAAGAAGGGGAGCTTATTTTGTTAAGTAAGACATAGGTTTTACAATATGTCTTAGCAGCAACACATCCAAATTGTTGTTTTGCTGTGGGTAAAGTTGGTGTCCCCATTGGCTAATACAGGTTTACTGGGTGGCACACCAACCCCGCTAATGTTTGACTTGGACTACGGAACTGGCCGTGTAAGGTATCAAATTAATCATGGCATTAAATGCAACCTGATGCCCAGGTCAAAACTAATACTCAAAACAAAAAATGTGTAGCCCCTTATACCATGACTGCAATTCCAAAGTAAACTACAAGTCACATGATTATTTCGTGCTTGAATTTGACAACCATCAGTCATCAAGCTTTTAAGTCAATCTTCTTTGTTCTCACATCCTCAAGGCTGCCATCTTTCATAATGTACATTTAAAACTGAAAGTTTAGTGATAATTTAACCCCTGAATTCAAGCATCAATGAAAAAATGTTTCGTTTTACTTGTTTATTTATAACATAAAAGAATCTGATCACATAACATGGATATCATATTGACCACATGACTTAGAAAACCTTAAAACACAGAACAAAAGCAAAAACACAAAAGAACTTAGCTTTCAATATAAACAGTAATTACTTGAATATTCATACATTTTTAACAACATAAATAAGTGTTCAACAGGAATTTACATATATGTGTCCAGCATAAAGTCTTCCTTCTCTGTCACTGGGACTATCACATCATCACCCTAGTGTCCAGATTCCCTGATACCCTGTGGCCCATATGCTGTGGGGGCACTGGAAAGCACCCTTGTGTGATTCCCTTGGAGATATATAACGGTCTCCAGTAAATGGCTATCACTGGAGTTTTGTGGGTGTAATTGTTTTCCTAACCCACTGATTTTATGCAGATTTGTTTCGACCTTCAATGTGGGCCTGATGATTAATGGTGAAGGTATTCCAAAGGGCTGTGCGAATTCTTATGACGTACACTAGATACAAATAAAAATGCATTAAAAATATATGTCATGCATCAGAAATGTACATGTCTTAGTCTACTAAATATTGGCAGCCAACAGGGACACCAGCACCCACCAAAGATGTCCACCCTGACCGCTCTGTTGCAAAAAAGTGCAAGGTCTGCATCAGCAGCCCTTGGAACCCTGCAAAGAGGACTTTGTGGGACTCCAAGATCCGTGGATAGAGTTGCCCCCACTCTCCTGTGGACCAAGGACTTGACCGAACTTCTCCCCCTTGGATCCCACAGCATCAGGAGCACTTCTGAGCATCTTTGAGCCTGCATCTATCACCATCATGACCACTCCATTGTCGTCTATGGCGCTAATCCTGTAAAGTTTGGATCTTGCTCTAAAAACGCTCTGGTGTCCAGTAACTGTCCAAAGTATCCTTTTTGACCCCCTTGACCTCTGTCCTGCTGGACTTGGTTGTCCAACTCAGGCCGGAGCTAACAAACTAACTTTTATAAAGTGAGACTAAAGGACTTTGGCAAGGGCAGGATAAACCTTCCTGACAGGATGGTTGGGGCCGAGCTGTTTCCTGCCCCACATGCACCTCAGTATGGGCTTCCTCCAGCAAACACAAAGAAACCTAACACTAGTCTTTTTCTTGACAGGGGAAGAAAAGATCTTTCCAGAAGCAGATGTGGGGCAGCCTAGACATTTCCCCTACTTCAAAGGCTGGCACAAGGTATACGTATTAGATCCTCAGACCAACATTGCAGTTTCCTCTTGGAACTGTGAAGGACTTCCGAAGGACTGTCTAGACACTCAGAGGAGTGTTCTGCTGCTGTCAGAGGACTTCACTGCTGCTTGAGGCCTGCCTTGCTCCCCAGAGGACTGCACTGCTGCAAGATATCTGCCTTGCTGCTTGAACCCAGGACTTCCAGAGTGACTGCAACATCTAGTTGGCTGCCTCTTGTATAAGCTACAGCGACATAACAAGGTCTAGAGACCTTGGACCCTGCACTCTGTTGGAGTGAGTCCTGACCCACTACCCTCCAAGTGGTGCTCCTATAATCCTGGACCCATGGATGTGGTTTTAAAGGTGCTGCTCCTCAAAACTTGAAACTTAGAAAACAGGTGGCACAAGAACTGACAGGAGACTGGCACATACCTTTCAGCTGATCCACACAAGATGCAGAGCCTGTTGGCCTGACTTTGCAGTAGCTCACACTACATTCTTCTCTGCAGCAGCAAATCCTCTTCAGCTGGACCTCTTAGTGACAGTACCAGGCCTCATGGAGTCCTCTGTGGCTACATCTTATGGCTGTGTCCCTCTGGATGTTTTAGACTTCTGAAAAGTTGTGTAAGTCTTAAGGTAATAATTCTTACCAGCTCGACGAAGCCTGACAATACAGCTTCTCCCACTAAGAACTTTTCCCACCATCATTGACAGTTTCACTAAGACTTTGTACAGTGCTCTGGGGCAACAACAACTCAGCCACAACCTGCTGCCTTTCCACACTAAATTTTACCTTCTCCTGGACTTTTTCACAGAATTCTTCTAAGTCAGAAGGTAAGCCAGACCGGGCCCAATCCACCTTGCATATTCCAACCGCACTCCATCTCTTTTGACTTTGCCTTGGTCTCAAATGACCAGATACCTGCAATTGGCACTTTGGTCTTTTAGACACCTATTTTTCACTTAAAACTTTAAAAAATCATAACTCTGGTTCTACTGATTTTCACTTTATTATTGTTTGAGTGCTGCATAAACTCTTAAAAATACCTCTAACTTAAGCCTGACTGCTGTTGTACCAAGTCACCCAAGGCTTAAATACAGGTTAGTTTAGTGTCTTTTTTTGGTTCACCATGACAAGGATTGTGGCTGCTGCATGAGAAGTGTTTTCACCCCTCTCAGCCAGTAACCCAATTTCTTGCATCAATCATATACTTACTGTTCTTAACTCCACGCATACTTAACCTTGATCGCATGTTTGGTATTAGATATTGTGGAGTTGAAATAAGTGTTGATCAATATTAAAAATGCTATATTTTATTTGAATATAATCAGCCTTCTTCAATGCTATCTACCAACTATTTTTTATCGTTAAACCAGATGCAGACTTTTGGGAATCCATGGTCCCAAACTCTAAAATCCTTTGAGCCCTTGTCAAAGTACAAATCCGACGAATCTGCATTTGAGGAAGACACTGAAATATGAGCTAGAAATGGTGAATACAAAGTCATTGTTAGATCAATCAGGGTTTATAAAACTTTGTGTTTAATCTATTTTCAGATGAAAGAACATCTTGTACAAAGTGTCTTAATAGTAGAAAGAAGAGTGGCCAGGGCACACCAATAGCATGAATCCTGATCCTGATAATGTTCAGGAATAAATAGAAAGTTTGTTCTTGGAAGATGATGTGTAGATATTTATTATAAGTGCAGATAGAAAGTAGAAATCTCAATCAAAAGACTGCGTTGTACAAAATGACCATGTGTCCAGAGCAGCCAGATGGTAATAAATGGTCAGAGTTACAATAAGATGTTCGAATGTAACAATAAGTCCATACAGCAAAACAGCCAACACGTGTTTCGTCTTCAAGACTTTGTCAAGGCTTCAGATGTATATAAAACATTATATGTAAACATGAAAGGTACATAGATCAAGCTGCTGGTAGTCATGAGTCCTTGGGAGAAATCAAATAGTATAGGCAAATGATGGCCATGATAAGCCTCAAGTATTTGTGGAGCGAATAAACCCGTGCCGTGCGCGTCGGGGTTTTGGCAGAGTGTTAGTAGCTTTGCCCTATAGTTAATTATCAAGTACATTTATAATTTTGCAGTGCACTCCCCACAAAATATCAAATGAGAATCTCAGCAGATTACTAACATTTAAGAACCATGTAAGAATATACAACAGGTCAAAAATGTGCATATATCACGCACTGAAAAACACAATAGCTAGGACTTTACACATATAGACAAGACTTCTAGAAACAAGCTGGTGGCGTGAACTGTCTCTCACTCATCAAGTGCTCACTGTGTAAAAGATTCTTTGGACAATTGGGTCCTGAAAACAAGCTTCCTAATTTGGTAGGTATTCTGTGGCACAAATAGAGCATTTAAACGGGACATCGCAACTGGGAGGGCATCCTGATGGTCAGTGAAGGTCACTTAGGCCCATATTTATACTTTTTGACGCAAAACTGCGCTAACGCAGTTTTGCGTCAAAAAATTTTGCGCCGTCTAACGCCATTTGGATGCGCCGTGCGGGCGTCAAATTTATACTTTGACGTACGGCGGCGCAACCAACAGGTGGGCGTCAGGATATTGTGACGCACACAGCGGCGTCAAGTCGTAAGGAAAAACCACGTAAAGGCGACGCACATCACCGTGGGCCGATTTACGACAGCGCAATCGTGAAAGCGCTGGTTTTTCTCACGCAATTGCGTCAAATTCTAGCGCGAAAACTGCAGTGTTACCAGAGAGCCAACATGGATCCCAGTGGACACAACAGAGCCCAGGATGATGACAGCAGACCAGGAACCAGCCAAGAGGTCCCACAAACAAACCAGGATAACCAAAAAAAGAAAAGAAAGTGTCGCTTCAGTGAAGAGGAGCAGGGAATCCTGGTGAGAGAGGTGACGGAACACCAGCACCAACTTTTCATTACATCCAAATTGCCACTCAGTAGGAGAGAGGCCATATGGAAGCAAATAGTGGACAAGATCAACAGTGTGGCTGAAGAACGCCGCACAGTCACTGAGTGTAAGAAACGCTGGCATGACTGTAAACGCAGGACCAAAGAGAAAATGGCCAGGAACAGGAAGGCAGCAATGCAGACTGGAGGTGGGAGTCCAGCACAACAGGAGGCCCTGGACCACATGGAGGAGATGGTTGCAGCTGCCATCCCCGAGGAGATCGTCACAGGGATTCAAGGGCAGGACAGTGCAGACTACCAAGACACAATGCACATGCAGGGTAAGTCGCATGGGGAATTATAATGCACTAATGTTAACTGCAACCAGGGGGGGAATACCTACTACACAATGCATGTAAGTCAGCATATACATAGAGTGGCATGGGTAAAGGAGCACAGTAGGGGGGCATGCCTAGCACACACTGAAGCTGGGGCACCACCAAACACAGCAACAAGTACAGCCCCATGGGGACATCCTGTAAGTACAACAATAGAGCCAAGGGAAAGCAGCGACAGGTAGGAAGGCCACTACAGCAAACTCACATCCAGGCACTTGTTTTGTAAAATCTATCCTACAGCAACTAGGTCCCTATCAGTAACCCAGTAGGCAAAGCAACAACTGCAATGTAACTGCCACAACACCTTACAATAACGCCTCTCATCTCTGTGCAGCTACAGTACCAAATGGCAGCAACCTCCCCATGGAATATACATACACAAATTAGGGGGTGACATTGACATCCGCAACAAGTCAGTGTAAAAATACAAACGCACCAGTACACTCAAATGCCCAATGTCCATACCTGACACATACATAAGCCAAAGTAAACAGCAATAGGACCCACACAGCACCAACCACACACACATGCTGCATACGTCAGGGTCCCTCACATGCCTGGATAACAAGGCTACATCACTAATGTCATACTGCTCAGACAACACCTGAGGAGGAGACATAGGCAACTGGTCACTCAAACACACCTGCAAAGTCTGACAAACAAATCGGACCTTCATACGATAAACAGGCTTATACAATCAAACACACATGACCCACCTTCATCTTCAAACATCAACAATGTTTACATCCACACCACATCCAAACATGAACATGCATAGGAAATGGCACGGAACATGTACACTGCATGCAATGTGAATCAAAAGTGAATGGGGCAGGTCCTGAGAGGCAAGTGTGTTGGCAGGGCACTCACAACACCCACAGTCAGTCAATGTGTATTCTGGCAAGTGTAATGTATACTTTGCGCATTAGCCTCAGGCTGTAGGCCTTTCTGCACCTTACCCTGAATGTACTCTTACGCATATGCTCACATCTAAGAGCCTCTGAGCACTTTGCACTACATGCTTCTCATTGGCCTTCCTATCAGGAAATATACCAAATAGCCAGTCCTAGGGTGTTGTTAATAAGTCCAATCACACTGTTTTGCCTACATCTGCACTGGAGTGTGCCAGAACAGATACACTCTGTGCCCCAGTCAAGGATACAGTCTGGTACTTTGCGGATAGATGGGGTAGGGGTTCTGATTTGCCATTCCTGCGTAGGGAAACTATCTCATCACCATGACTTATGACTTATAAAATCACTTCCTTGTCCCAAGACACACAAGAGGGAGTCTCCAAACAGAAAAACACCAGACGCTGCCTGCCTTGCTGCAGATGCAAAACCAGATCACAGGCCATTGCTCAGATATGACGGATGAAGTCTCCCCAGTGATTCAGACAGGCAGGCTAGAAGCTTAACATGCTGTGCTATAAATAGAACAAGCAGAGGGAGAGTACAAACTGTTAGGCACCATGATAGCTTTCGACCAATGTCTTACTCTCCTGCTGACTATTTCAAGTCTACCATGTTGAAGTATTTGGGTTATTGTGGCTCACACCTAAATATAGACAAGTCAGTTGTTCAAAGAGATCATCATATGAAACAAATACTGTCTTTGACTTTTGTGTATGAGTTCATACTGGAAAAGAGTGAAGATGTTGGGATCTGAGTGACCACAACTTCCCTGAAAAGTTCCAAAGATGTCATGCGCTCGGATGTATAATCATTCCTTTGCTGTGGGAGACATGAGCCAATGCTAGTTAGCTAGAGCAAAATGAAAGAATCAGGGTGACAGAGTCAATTAAAAGTGGGTCAGACTCAGTCCATCACACCATTAGCTATCCTGCTGCCTCGTAAGCAAGTCAGCTCAGGTCGGATAATGAGAACACACCCTCGAAAATGTCTCTACATAAGAATAGTTAATCACGGAGGGACTAGTAGGACACAAAGATGCCTATTCACAAAATGTTACAAAGCAACACCTAGCGGCAATTAGGCAGACAAGTCTGGTAGCTCCACATCACACATGTGACACACAGGTGGGCCATAGGCCTACAACAATGCCCATATGAAGGACAGCAGATACCCAGAAAAAAACAGACACCAAAGATAAGGCATCCAAACGCCTGTAACTGTTTGCAAACTTGTTACAACACAGACACACTAATTGTACCCTGTTTCATTGCAGAGGAACATGGATCTCCTGCCGATATGCCTGACCCTGATTTCCCTGATGACATCGATGACGACCCCATCAACCTCTCCCCACAAACCCTCAACATGGTCTTAGGAAGCCTCCAAACCCCACCTTCAGTCCCAAGGAGGAGCCCAGAAGAAGCAGCCACCCCAGTAGACCCACCTGCCACCCCAAATGTAATACCTGCCAGCTCCAACACAGCTGAGGACTCCGACGACACTGGAACCAGCTTTGAAAGAACCGTCGTTGGGGTCCAGCGGGAGCTGGCCAAGGAGGTGCGGGTGGGGATGCAAACTATGGCAGCCAGCCTTGAGAGGGTGCGTTCGTGCATGATCCCTCCTGCTGATCAGACAGCTGTGATGCAAGCACTAACATCGCACATGCAGGAACTTGTAGAAACTCAAAAGCAAATCGCCACAGCTGTCATCCAGTTGACGGAACAACTAAGAATGCAAGCCAGTCAACGGGTGCACGAATGCAACATCGAACCCCTCAGGGCTGACCTGGCTGCCTACCATCGGGATGTGGCTGCCATTCTGAGAAACCAGCAGGCCCTCCTTGCTGCAGTATTGCCCTTCCTAAGTCCACAGGGACTAGCCCCCGGGATGTCTGCCTCCATGTCTTCTAACACTGAGGTGTGTGTTGCCCCTTCACAACCAACAACAACAAGGACAGAGGAGGCAACACACACATCAGAAGAAGAAGACGTGGAACAGATAACCTTCACACGGAGGAGTACCCGGAAGCCCTAGTCCCTGCACCATGGCCTACTCTGACCAAGGTCCTGCGTTTAGTCAAAGCCCAGTTTCTGAACACCTACACTCAATGACTGTTTGGCAATCCACTGTTTGACTTGTCCACATTGCCAGTGAATGTCTCTCTCCTACAATTTGGTAATCCTGTCCCTCTGCACTGACACCTTCTATATGCTCACCAAGAAATGATGCCCCAGAACGGACTCTGCCAAAATGTTGAATGGACAATTTGCACTACAACACCTGTAAATAAATCGCACTTGCTCACCTATTGTGTCTCTGTGTCATTTCACACTTCAACTGTGCAGTACCTAACTCCAAAGTGGCTGTGTGGCAACCCTGTTGAATCTCTATACTACTGTCCTGATGTCATATATTCAGATCCATCTGTGCATTGGCCAGGATTGCATCATAGCCCTACCATACTGAGGGAAATAACTGAGGAAGGAACTAAGCACACACAATCATGCTGTGTTGGTCAGAATGATGCACCATCTATCGCTATTCCAGAGAGCAAATGGGGTCTGGGAAATGTAGGCTCCATGCAAGACTTAAATAAGAATGGATGCCGCTTAATGTAATGAATCGTGTACAAATCACACTGCATTAACTTCCCTTACAGAGTAGGCTTCCATGAAGGAAATTCATGCTGCTTCAGTACACACATGATGTAGCTCAGCAATGAAAGCAGCAATACATGAGTGTGAACAACTCCTCATCTACAAAGATCTCCCTGAGCTTCACACTGCTGTCCGACCTAACAATTAACCCACATTGACATGTAATGAAGCACTCTTTGTGAAGTTGGACACATATCATAACAAAAGCTTGGTGTACAATGCACACTACCAATGGGGAGTCTCCCAATTTGAGGATACTTAACAAGTGAGCACACGGGTAGATGGGATGTTAAACATCCATTCCCAGGGGATGCTGAGCATAGGACACAAATGTCACACTAAATCATTCTGCAACATGGATGTCAAGGCCATGATAAAGTAGCACCTAACGCATCAAGTAAAGGGTTAACAAAATATTTATTTATATCTAGTACTACAAGAGGCAACTAAGGGAAAGGTACACCTACACTAATCTAACCTGACTACTAATAACCCACAACTGTCCCTATCTAACCTAAGCTAAACTTACTCTACACATGTAACGAAACGATCTAAACATCAACCCCCCACCCACCATTATGAGACAGGACACATGCAGGACAAAACATACTAACCTACACACATACTACACTATCCTAAACAAGCAGATCATTTTTTTTTTTTTTTTGTTTTACATTTTTTTTGTTTTTTTGTTTTATTAAACATGAATCCCAACATTGCCCCCCACCCACCCACCCACACACAAATATTTGAGAAAAATAACAAGGACCCCCCACCCTCTTCCCTAACACTAACTAAGCTACATACCTATCCTAATCCTAATACTAATCCCCAAAGCCCAACTAACAGGAGAAAAAAAGGAAAGAGGTGAGAGGGGAGGGATAAAAGTTTAAGAGGGCAAACGAACTAGACGTTTGCACTCCTTAGTGTGCGCCTGATGTCGCGGACCCGGGTCTTTACATAGTTCATGTCATCAGTCAGGTTGTCCACCTTCCTCAAAAGTTTGTCCACTTTCTGGGACAATGCCTGGAAGGCTGCAGGGTCCACGGGAGGGTCTGTGGGGAGGGTTTGTGTGCCAGCAGAGGTCGAGCTAGTGGCAGCTGTTGGTGGGACATGTGACTGTCCTGCTGCCAGCACACGGCTGGGTCCAGGTCGTGCTGCATGCGGCGGGTCCATGGCAGCCGAAGTAGATGGGACCACTGGGCCAGACCTGGTGGCTGTGTCGTTGGTGGCTGTAGGTGGCACACTTGTTGGAGGCTGTGGTGTGGCCCACCACGCCCCGGAGGCCCTTTCGGAGTGATACCTGCGGCCCATCCGCCGATACCCAGACTGCACCTGCAGGATGTGCCTGTAACGGATGGCACGCCGCTCAAAATGGATGCGATCGGCCGCCCTCATGTTAGCAGCTGTGAAGAGAAAAGGCAGATATTTACCTTTGGCTTTGCATTGGGTGGGATAGCACAATGGGTTATTTGTACATTACTAGAAATGTATAGGTTGCAGCAATTGTCACAACATAGTTCACAGAAGGGCTCAGAGGAAGTACATGTGAAGCATGCATACATAAGGGCATATCACACCTAGAATATCCAGGTCTCTACATGATGGATGACATCACCCTACACTACTCATCCTAATCATCCCTACGGTTTTGTACATCATGGCTGCACCTCTTCCGCATACTTACTTCACTACATATGTCACTATATGTGATAACTATCACACTCCTCACTCTAAGCCATCTGGAATTGGTTGTGTGCTAAGATTGAACCAATGGGCTATAACCCAATGTCTACACTAGGGACCAGATGTAGGAAGATGGGAAATGGGACGAACAATCTGCAATGCAGAATGGGGTATCTGACACCGTCTGTGAGTTGCTATGGGGTTGCTAAGAGCCACCTCATTTACATCAATGATGTGGGTTGCAAGTTGCTCCACCTTTGCAACTATGGGCACTCACGGGGATGGAGGCCTGCTGGGAACAGCAGACCTCCATGTCCGTGACCGCTTGGAAATAACGCAGAACATGTTCCCCAAGTGTAGGCCGTTTACCTCAACGGGAAATGAGCAGCACTTAGAAATAAATTACGACAATTTCAATATTGAATAATTTAAGGCACTTAGGCCCGTATTTATATTTGTTGTTGCGCCGCATTTGCGTCACTTGTTGACGCAAAAGCCGCGCAAACTTGCAAATTCCAATTGTAATTTGTAAGTTTGCGCCGTTTTGGCGTCAAAAAGCTGGGCAAATGTGGTGCAAAAAAATTATAAATACGGGCCGCAGTGGTCCCAAGGACCACTGCCTGTTTTGTACAGGATTATTTTGGTACACTCGGAAAGGTGATGGGTTACAATGGGGACCCCTTACTGCTAGCAAGTGGGTTACCATCCACTTAAAGTGGATGATAACTGCGACTCACTTAGCAACCACAAACTCCATTGCAAATGGACTTGCATACCACTGTCAGTTGCAAATAGGACTGGAAAAAGCCTTCATATTTAGGATTAGGAATAAAATCTCCCATATATTTTCATGATCACCTAATACATTTCGGAATAGGAAACAGATGTTTGCAACTCACACACAATAATTATGAGTTTATCAACTTGTACACAGTTTGGCACATCTGGCCCTAGGTTCTGACTCACGACACAAAAGGTGTCAAGTAAGTGTGAGATACTGGTTGCTACAGTCCAAGGTAGCCTGTTTCACATTAACATCCCAGTCGTTGAGGGTGGTGTGGGAAGAACAACCACCAATCCCATGTGAAATGCACACCCAGGAGTGTATTGAACGTTCACCAAGTATGTGCCTTCACACACAAGACCTATGAATGGCTAGCAACACGTTGGACTTAGGCAAACATTGTGACATCCATGGACCACACATGTCACAATGATATGACTTTTGCCAACATGACATACTATCAGTGAGGCATGTTTTACTACACACACAGAGGAGGTGGAACACCCATTCTCATGATTCAACAGAACACATAGGCCATTGCACTCAAGTCACACACACTCCTAGTTCAGCTTGTGTAAGTACATGCCCCCGGAAGATCCAACCTACAGTGTGCACAGTCCATCCTCAACTAGGAAGATGCACTTTTCATCACAGCCATGTGCCTAAGCTATATGGGAGAATGTCAGTCTGATATGCAGACTCAGTTCATGTCAAGTCCCCGACCAAGTCTTACTTTGACCAGTGTATTCTAAGTAACTCATCCCATTCCCCATTGCGGCCCAACTGTAATGTCCTACAGCCCCTCAATCTCAGAGATGGCTAGGTGTTGCTTAACAGAAACATAAGTCCAATTTGATATCACACTAACACGACAATGGCAATGAACGGCCAGCGCATCACATCATGATTTCTCTTGAACACACAGTAGTCCATTTTGCGTCATTGGCAAATAAATATATCAAATAGCACTCAGGCAACACTCACTGTAGGTATCGGGGTCGTCGAAGTGTGCCACCTCTCCCACGGTGTAAGGCTCTGGTCCACCTGTAAAGCATGACAGGAAGAATGTACTCAGACTGGGTGGACTGACAAAATAATTCTGTTACAATGACACTGTGAGAATATGACATGGTAATGATACACTTTCACACATGCTCATACTGCATGGATGAGTTTGTATTCAACATTAACATTGGATGATTCTCCTGCTACAGTTACACACCCTACTACACACATGCAGTGGCCAGGACAGTCAGGTGTCGTCCAAGTTTACTCACAATAATTATGCCCCGCCAATATTGTTATCCAAACATCTCAGCATGTGCATTCCAGAGAGACATCCAGACACTTGTTCCATGAGGACTGCATGACCACTCACAGTCAAACAGCCTATGTGGACATGTTCAACACACAGCAACCACACACACATGTGACATATCTGTGGAAAACATATCTGACTTCATGTGACGTGTATAAAACACACATGTATATCATCATCATGGGATTCAAATCAGATTTCGAGCGATGGGGTCTACATATGTAGGTATGTTGTTTCGACATGACTTACTCATTGCCCATTATGACATGTAGAGTACAAATAGAGCCATTAACGTGTTGCTTGTCTGACACAAATGCTACACTACATTACATACAGCTACAGCCATCTGGTATGTGTAGAACAACTGAGCCATCTGACTGCTAGCATAGGTCTTCATACACATTGTGCAACACGTACACATTAGGGCACATATGTAAACATTAGTAAGGCAGCATTTGCATCATTGCATCACGCAGAGATGGGCCACACCTGCCAAATACAGATATATGTATTAAGTTTCTGCTGTTTGAGGGAGAAAAAGTGTAGCCAATTTGGGGATATCAATATATATTGACAAGGGCCTAGGTTTCCCTAGCATTACACATAGGCAGCTCCTTATCTAGCAGATTGGGTAACATTCATCACATGTTCACACACAGATTACTATCATGTCCATGTAATTGATTGCTACTCACCAACAGGGCCACCAATCCTGACTCCCAGGTGGTCCAGCAGGTCCTGTTCCCTCGTGATCAGATCGGCCCAGCGGTGTTTCAACTGATGGACATTCCGCATGGTCCCATGGACCCGGACCATGTGATGGCGCACCTTCTCCCAGCGAATTTTCCGGGCCTCCGTGTGATACCCCTGTATCACACGGCCCCCAGCCTCCAGCATCAGCGGGAGGAAATGGCACACTAGCCAGATAAATCCCCCCAATTCATCTTCGCCCATCCTGGACAGGCGAGGCCTCCCTGACATTATGACTGATGACTAACAGAAAAAATAAAGTAGGAAATGGGGAAAGGTAGAGGTGTGAAGTTAAGAAAAGGAGAAAATAGCCCAACTAACCCCAATAACTACCCTAGCCACAACAGACTCCCACAGACAATACAAACAAATACAGGAATGGACAAAACTAGACTTAACAGACTGAGACAATGATACACAACAATATTAGACTGAACAAAGTACAAAAGACAAGCTACACAGGACAACAAAGCAGTAATTCACAGGACAACACTCTTCACTGAACCACACAGTCTAGAAAAATCTGAGACTGAAAAGTGAAAGTGAAAGTCAACTTCCAATACAGATTTGGCAAACAGGATATCCTATTACATCACTTCCTGCATAAAATGGCCGCCGTTTTTTAATCGCGGTTTGCGTCGTATTTTCACGCATACATAATTTCGCGTCATTTTTTATGACGCATAATATTGCACATGCTGCTGAGTGTAAAAATATGATATGAATATTAATATTTATTTACTGTACGAGATGTCCAAAAATATGTGCATGTTGCGTCATTTTTTCCGACGCATACATGATGGGCGTCATATTTTATCCACCTACAGGAGTGCTAATGCTGCTGAGTGAAAAAATATGATATGAATATTAATATTCATTTACTGTACGAGATGTCCGAAAATATGTGCATGTTGCGTCATTTTTTCCGACGCATACATGATGGGCGTCATATTTTATCCACCTACAGGAGTGCTAATGCTGCTGAGTGAAAAAATATGATATGAATATTAATATTCATTTACTGTACGAGATGTCCGAAAATATGTGCATGTTGCGTCATTTTTTCCGACGCATACATGATGGGCGTCATATTTTATCCACCTACAGGAGTGCTAATGCTGCTGAGTGAAAAAATATGATATGAATATTAATATTCATTTACTGTACGAGATGTACGAAAATATGTGCATGTTGCGTCATTTTTTCCGACGCATACATGATGGGCGTCATATTTTTGAAACGTACAGGAATGCACATGCTGCTGAGTCAAATCTGAAATATGATGTAACTTATATTTTGCTGTCTAAATCTGTGAAATTTTTGTATACATTCAGATTTGACTCTGCATTCTGTGCACTCATGTACGTGACCAAAATATGACACCCATGCTGTATGCGTAGAATTATGATCAAATCTTTTTGTTACGTCTTCATGTTTTTAACTTGGGGAAGGTGATTTGTCAGGGTCAAACGGGGCAATGTGATACACATTTGTGTTTGGATATGCCACATGTCCATTGTTGTATGTATGGCAGGCATTCACACAGTAATGGTGTGGATACGTTACATAATGTCTTTTCCATATTTGTCAACATATTTGTGGCAATTGCTGATGGCTGTTTGGAAATGATGGATGGGATACCATGATGTATTCCTTCTCCAAATTTGGTCCACACTTATGATGGTGATGCTTTTATCTGGAGTCCTAACAGGGAGTGCAATGGTCACTTACAGTTATGATGGGGCTAACCATGTCCTAGCCTCATTTTGTGTTTGTGCTTTGTGTTCTACTCTTGACATGTAGGCCACACATGTACCTTATGCATGTGTTTGGCTCACAAGTACAGGATTTGTGTATGTTTGTGGGACCGTAGAAGTGGACTTAGGCCCCCAGCACCCTAGGATTTGACCATCCTGATTAGTTACAGTATCCATGGCTTGGCTTAATATTTTATGGGAAACCTGCAGCAGCAGGCTAATGTAAGGCCATATGGTATGTATGACTGTTGACCATTCATTCATCTCATTAGCCCATTAGAAGTTTGCAGTAATGATGATTTTGAGCTGACATGCCTACCATTTCCCAATGACTATGTTTGGAAGACTCTGAGCGTTCCTGATGTTCTGGGGAATATTCTTTAGTGGGTGTCTGTGTCCCTTTCTGCATTAACTGGTTAAGTGGCATGTCACATTCTTCCTGCTAGGTTCAAACTGGGACCCGACTGTGATGGTCTACTTTCAATAATTTGGTTGATTGTATGACATATGTGTACATGTGTGTTGGTATGTGGATCCACTATCACCTATCTGGGTGTATGTTGTCACTGTGACATCCAGGTCTCCTCCTGAGTTAGTGGCAGCTAATGTTGTCCCAATTGTGTTTTGCTCATATCACCCACTGGAGAGAAGCCATTGATGACATGGTGACGTACACATGGATGGTCCCACCCTGTCTCTGACCACATGTGATGTGACTTTCACATGATCTACTTTTTTTGTCTGGGTGCAAGACTGTCTCAGGTGTTTTGATGTAGCATGTGGATTTGCCACATTTGTACTCATGTGGGCCTCTGTGTATGGCAATGTATCATGTCACATCCTACCCTCTGTGCATACAATTGAAATGTTCTTTTTTGTTGTGATGATTGTTATGGCATTGTTGGTCAAGGAGACCACATTCTTCGTCAGCATTTTATAAGTAAAGGTGCTCAGTAATGCATGGACCAAAGCATGATGTGGTGTTTGATATCTGTGTTTATTTACAATAGTGTAATACAGGTGATTATTATACATTAAGCAAAAAAATTATTTACAAGCTGCTGGCGCCTACGCTGTCCTGCTGCCGTGTTGGGTTGTCCCCCCTCCTGTTGCGGCCCAGCATCCTCCTCTTCGTCATCCTCAGGCATGCCTGGGTCCAGTTCAAGGAGGGGAATGTTCCTCTGGACACATATATTGTGCAATATGGCACAAGTGAGGATGATTTTGCACACCATCTCTGGGGAATAGAGTAGGCTCCCGCCAGTGATGTCAAGGCAGCGGAACCTAGACTTTAGGATCCCAAAGGTCCTCTCCACAATGCTGCGGGTCCTCTTGTGGGCGTCATTGTATGCCCGCTCTGCAGCAGTGATTGGGTTCCCGAATGGTGTCATCACCCAAGGCTGGATGCCATACCCCTGATCAGCTGAAAGAGAAAGAGAATGGATTGAATTAGATGTAGGAGGCAGTGTTGTACGGATCTTTGATGGCTGTAGTTGTCTTGTGTTGTCTGTGACTCTTTTGTGTACTAATGTTCCAACCTATGGTTGTTATTGAAAACTTTGCTTTGATATATTTTCCCTTGGCTGAGCAAGTGTTTGTTGGCTAACCGTTTGTCAGAAGGACTGTTTTTGTTGTTGCAGTAGAGTGTTCCCTCCCTAGCATTGTGACTAGTGATACAGTTGTCTGTGTGTCCTCACTGGGGGTGTGATGTTAGTTCCATGCCGAGTTAAAACGTGAAAGTGTATTTGACACCTTCATGTGTATGAGCCCAGGCCATCCCATACCTTTTGACTTATGCATTGTATTAGTGTACAGGTTATTTTGAGACTTCCAATCTGTAAAGTGACATTTGGCCAACCACACTCATTGATGTCTTCACATTAGGCTGTGGATTAAATTCCAATGTGTGACAGGTTAAATGTTGACTTCTGACACATGGCTAGTGATGTGAGTACCTCAGTGTGTTCCTGGCTAGGTGTTGCTATTGTGGTGTATGTGTTGTTTGTCCTAGAGGGTTTGTGTGCGGTGTGTGTATGGGTTTGTTTTTTGTCCTTACCAACAAGTAGTCCATTGCCATAGCGTCCATCCTGGAAGTGTTGGTTGATGGTGGAGTGACGGAAGATGAATGCGTCATGTACACTCCCAGGATATTTGGCCACGATGTTGGTGATCAGTCCTTGGTGATCGACTATGGCCTGCACGTTGATTGAATGTGTGTGCTTCCTGTTGCGGTAGAGGTGTTCTGAATCAGCAGGTGGCACAAGGCGTACGTGTGTGCAGTCGATTGCACCAAGGACGTGCGGGAAGCCACTGATGGCGTAGAACCCCTGTTTAATTTCCTGCTGCTTCTGCAGTGTGTTAGGGAAGCAGATATGGCGGGGTGTCAGGCGAATGATGGCATCCAGGACTTTAGGCAGGAATGCAGAGAATGATGGTTGGGATATTCCACCAACCAGGGCACCAGTTGTCTGAAAGGAGCCACTTGCCAGCAGGTGTAGTACGGCAAGCAGCTTTGTTTCAGTTGGGATAGTGCGGGGTGTCACTAAAGTGGGGGCCAACTGTTGTTCGATATTTGCCAGCAGCTGCTGAATGGCCTGCCAGTTCAACCGGTACCTCTGGATGATGTCCCGTTCCCTGAGGCCATGCAGGGTTGTTCTTGGGCGGAATATCCTGTCCTGCCTTCTGCGCTGTCTTTGGGGTCCCTGCTGTTGTTGTTGTAGCTGCTGTTGTTGCTGCAGGGCTCTGCGTCTACGTGCACGTTGAAGAAAAAGCACCTCCATAGCTCCCTGTTGCTGCTCTGTTGTTTGTTCTGTGTGTTCTGCTTAAGTACAGGTGTGTTTGCCCCATTTTAACGCCTGCCCTGACCCAGGCGTTAAAATTTAACGCTATTCGTGCTTTGCGTCATTTTTTTGCGCCGCCTACGGCCCGGGAGACATTTTTGCCCGGAAGCATAAATACGACGCACCGCTGTATGCGTGGGTTTTTGGACGGGAACGCCTACCCTGCATGTCATTAACGCAGGGCGGGGTGCCGCTTCCAAAAACTCACGCACATAGCGCCATTCCCCTTGTGCGCCGCATCGGGCGTCAGGGTATAAATATGGGGCATCGTTTGCGCTGAATGTGCGTCAAAATTTTTGACGCACATTCGGCGCAACCGGAGTATAAATATGGCCCTTAGAATCATATAGGGGCTTTCATTATTAACTGGCCATATAATGTGAAATCCAATTTCTGCTTTAGCTGGAGCCTCACACTCTTCCATCTGGATAGAGGAGGTTACTCTCAGGGGAGCATGTTGGATTGGTGAAGTGAGGCAATATTTTGAGTTATACTGTAATCTAAAGGAGCCAAACCTCTCAGCGCCTCAGACTGGTAGCAGCTATGCCCTACTGCATTCCATGGAAATTGGCAATGTCTCTGCATTATTTAGGCATATGAATGTAACAAACATGACCTCCTTCAATATCAAGTTTATTTCATACATGCTAAAATGTAGGTGAGTTACTCAGCAAATAAGCAATACCACTCCAACTGTTTTAAAGTTAAACATCCTAGTCTAAAGAGTGAATGACTTCCAGAAGCTACACATATGAAACTTATTGACAACTGCTGCTTTTTGACAAACACCAAAGAATAAATCATAGGCATTACATTTGTTGTGCGGCACCTAATGAGACAAGGAAGTCTCCCTAATGGTGATTGCTGATAGAGTCTTCTAAGATGATTCATGGCGAAAGAGTGTTTGAAAATGGCATACACAGGAATCCTATATTCGCTATGCCCACTAAATCCTCTAACCTGCAAGAGCCCTTCCTTGATTTGATGGCAAGATTTATAGGGACATTTTGTAACCTCTTGTCATAACATTCTAGTGAGTATCAGCTTCCAAAAAGCTTCTTTCATTTCTTTGTTCCTCAGACTGTAAATGATAGGATTAAACATGGGCATTAACAGGACATAGAACAAGGCCAATAGTCTGTCAGTGTTCTGTGAGTGACTTGATGTAGGTCTCAGGTACATCACTGTGCCAGACGCATACAGCAAGCTTACGGAGAACAGGTGTGAGGTGCAGGTGGAGAAGGCTTTTTTCATCCCTGAGACTGACTGCATCTTTAGGACTGTGCTTAGGATGCGGACATAGGAGGACAGGATGAGTAGGAAGGGTCCGAGTATAACGAAAATGGTGTAAATAAAGATAGCAACCTGATTGAAGAATGTATCGGTGGAGGCAAGTATTATTACTGGTGGGATGTCACAGAAAAAGTGTGCAATCACATTGGAGCCGCAATACTGCAAACTGAAGATGAATGTTGTCTGCCCCATAGACAATAGAAATCCACCACTCCAGCAGTAGACAACAAGCTGTGTGCATCGGCTCTTGTTCATGATGGTTGGATAGCGCAAAGGGTAGCAGATAGCTACATAACGGTCATAGGCCATCACTGCTAACAAGAAGCAATCAATGGTGGCTAAGCATATGAAGAAATACATCTGTACTGCACACCCCAGGAAGAGGATGGTATTTTGTGTTGATAGGAGGCCCTTTAACATATTAGGAACTGTGACATTGATGTAACAGATGTCTAGGAAGGACAGGCTCCGCAGGAAGAAGTACATCGGTGTGTGCAGGCGGCGGTCCACGGTGACCAAAACAATAGTAAGCAAATTCCCCATCACAGTGACTAGGTAGACTGTTAAAAATGTTATAAAGAGTATGACCTGCTGCTGGACTGGGAGGTCGGAGAAACCCATGAGGATGAAATTCCACACCCGGGTCTGGTTTCCTTTCACCATTATTCTACAGTATATATAAAAATGACCTGCAGACTGAAAAGGGGCAAGATAAGGATACAATAAAGAATGTATAAATATAAATATATATTCATATATATGTATACACGCACATATACATGCTCAGCTTTCAATCTGCAAAAGCATAATTTGCTGAATTATACCATAAACCTAGTCATTGCTTTAGAAATGGTATTTCTTTGGAGTACTACAGCCTTTATTCCCTTGGAACTTTGTTATACAAATACACATCACAACGCGACCACTCAAACTTCAGAAAATAAAAGAAATGTAACAGAAAAGACAGTAAGGGTGAAGCATGACCATTGACACCCAACATCTGGCAGTCCAAAGGAAGGAGAAAAGAGAGTTTATCCCTGAGAGAAATCAAAGACTAGTGCAAGCAGCAGGGAACAGCAGTTTGAAAAAGATGATCGAGCTTTTGGATGAGCAATAAGGAACTAGTGTAAGAAGCAGAGAAAAGTACTTATGTGGTATGCTTCGACTGGGCACTTCTTGGATGGGAAGACTTTCCTTGGTAAGTTATTCTTTACCTCATCCACATATAATATATAATCAGTCCTCCCAGTAGCATCTTACTAGTCACCATATTTTTCCTACCTGTTGAGGTTACAAGCCTATATATAGGTCCTAAAGACATTTTGATGTGCTCATTTTGTCATAATAATTTTAAATTGGCTAACACAATATTTTCTTAGAGAAGCGCATATGCAGGTCGTTCACCGCCATAGTACTAATGTTGCATGATTCAGTAGCAGCTTTATTGTATGTGTACCGAATATCATATATTGTGTGACCTCTGATATTGAGTCAATGTAAGATATGACTTAAGGTCTTTGGCCCATGACTACCTTTACAATATTGCACACATCTGAGAGTAAGGGAAAATGTAGTCTAACAGATGGGAAAATGTAGTCCAGTACCTCCGTGTCAGAGGTAAACACATTTATGCTGACTACACTTGAGTATTACAATTTCTACTTGTTAGAAATGGGTTTTTTGGTTGGCTAGGGTAGGCATCTAAGCCAGGCAGAATCCACCGCTCTAGTCAGGGTAAGGGAGCTACACACCCAAGATAACCCCAGCTCACCCCGTTGGTAGATTGGCCAGAGCAGTCAGGCTTATACCAGAGAAAATGTGTAAAGCGTTTGCACACCACACACCCCAGTGACACATAAACACATCACATACATCACAATAGAAACTCCACAACACCTTATATAAACATAAGCTATATTACTGATAAACCATAGACCAATAATTACTTTGCCAATGAGGCAATTGTCAAACAATCATAGTGCAGAATAACAGAAACATTTCTGTATTGCAAATGTGCTAAAAACACACCCTCCCAATACATACAAGACCAGTCATGAAATGCACTCGCTATCCTGTCCAAATAAAAACAACATATACCATACATCAGGTTGTGAAACACTCAGGGTAGGAAGACACATGGGTTACCAATTATCCCTGGAGTTCACAAATCACCACTTTGGTCACCTATTATTAGTAATATCTGAAATACAAATAACCATTATGAGCAAATAGATCAGGTGCACCTGCACCTTTATTATATTAAAGGTGGTAAATATGAGCACCAAACTGTAGGTTGCAGGAACACTTGCACACCTACAACAGTAAATATGGTTACTTCAGGGAAACTGTAGGGCATTGGAACACCTGTATGCCTGCCACAATCAGTACATTAATTTCCAAGCAGAACAAGCAGGAGCGGGTCCTTTGCAGAGGGTTGCCACTCTGCCCTGCTAGCTAGTGAGTAAATGCCCCCAAATATATGCTGCTTGAATGAGGGGGGCACATACACTGCCCATGTCAGCGGGGAGACCTCGTTAGGATCCCCGCATGTGGAATCTTCCAAATGCGGCTGCCCATATCCATGGGGTGCAACTGCTGACCTCCAGTCACTCTTCCAATAAGTAGCCCGACTGGAGCCATCCATGGCCTCCCACAAGGCCTGAGGGAAGACTCACGGCCCTTCCTGCTCCATCCCAGGCAACGTGGTGAGTAACCAGCTGAAGAGAGCGCACATCGCTTGGTGTCTCTGCCATGAGAGTAGATGCCTGCTTGTGCCCCAGGGGCACCAATTAGAGCGTGCTTCGTCCGTGCTGACCGCTTGATGCCGACAGACAACACCATCCTCCTCCTTCCACACTGCCAATCCCCAAACTGAAATAGTGGCATTTAGATACTCCCCACCACTCCTGTGCAGCATGTGAAGAGTCCACTCCCTCCAGGCGCTGGGAAAACAAACAGTAGCACTCTTCACATGCTAGGGATAATGGGGGAACTAGGAAGCACTCTCTCAGCGCTAAATTAAGGTGCAGAGCTCCAGGCAGAGACCTGCTGGAGAGATGGGGCCCTTCAGGACCCTACGCGCCCCATAGTAAGCAGAGGAGAAATAGAGGGAGAGCCACCAATCCGCCCCTGGAGACCAAATGGGGGTGCATAGGGCATGTGGGCCACCAGAAGGCCAGCACATACAATACCTTTAAAGAGAGGCAGTCCTCCTCAGTCCAACAGGCTAGTAGTCCCATTGGCGGTCCTTTCTGGCAGCACCACAGTCTCTGGCAATGTGCAACATGTAGAGCCAGCAGCATCTGATTACATGTCCCAAGCAGTGTCAAAAACATGGGGCTACAGCCCCTGTACTCAAAATATTATTGATCTAGGGGGCACTCCAAAGGAACTTTAGAAATGCACAACACCCCCTTTCAAAACAGGCCCAGGCTCCAGACATCAGTAGGGGATAAACACGCCCTTTGTGTGAGGGCAGGACACAGACTATACAAATTTAAGTGTGCCTTGCATCCCACCGTCCCAGCCAAGGATGATCACCCAGTTAGCAGATGTAATGCTGTTACACCTCCAATCTCCCTGTGTGATGGCTGCTTGGAAAGTATGCACAAAGCCCAGCTGTCACTCTTTCCCAGATGTGGATTGGAGTCAGGCTGCAAAGCACAAGAGTCATAATCACAGTGAAATGCACACTTTCTAAAAGTAGCATTTCCACAATAGTAATAAATAATTCACCAACACCAATAAGCAGGATTTCTCACTACCATTCCAGACATACCAAACTTGCCCACTCTACTCTCTATTGATCAGAAATGACCACTTAGACATATATAAGGGAATTTATAATGCCAACTTATGAGATGGGCAGCACTCACAGCATTGAGAAACGAAACAGGCTGTTTCTCACTACCAGGACATGTCACACAATGAAGGCACATGTCCTACCTTTTACCTACACAGCACCCTGCCCATAGGGATACCTAGGGTCTACCTTAGGGATGACCTATATGTAGCAAAAGGGGATTTTCAGTAAACTGCATATAGAAGGAAGGAAGCACCCACAGGAGTCCTTGAACATGGGTCCAAGAAGACTGAACACAGGGGTTGTCTCAACACTGCACAAAGAGGTCCCACGATGCTGGGGTCAACTCAGGGAGCTGAGCCTCGCAGGACGGAGTGCTGGGGATGTAGGCTCGGCTGTGCATGCAGGAGTTCTTGGAAATGTGCACAGAAACCTTTGTAGCTGTAGATCACCCGGTTCACGGTGATACTGTCTGGAGAGGGGAGGCAAGGACTTACCACCTCCAAATTCAGACAGTAGGACCGCTGGACAATCGGGATCACTTGGATCTACCACCTGTGTTCCAGGGACCACACTCTTCAGGATGAGAGGGGACCCAGAGTACTTGTGAGGTTGTAGTTTGGTGCCTGCTGCAGCATGGGGAAGACTCCGTCAACCCACTGGAGATTTCTTCAGTGCAGGGTGAAGGAAGAAAGCCCTCAGAGCATGCACCACCAGGAAACAGTCGGTAAAGCCAGCAGGATTAGGCTCTACAATGTTGCTGGTAGTCTTCTGGTTACTGTGTTGCAGTTTTGCAGGCATCCTGGAGCAGTCAGCGGTCAATCCTTGGCAGAAGTCGAAGAGAAAGGTGCAGAGGAGCCCTGGTGAGTTCTTGCAAGTTTGAAAATCTGAAGAGAAGCCTACAGGGGAGACCCTAAATAGCCCTGAGAGGAGGATTGGCTACCTACCCAGGTATGAACTTATCACAAGGGGTCTCTGACGTCACCTGCTGGCACTGACCACTCAGAGGCCTGCAGAGTGCCCCCACAACTCTGAAAACAAGATGGCAGAGGTCTGAGACACACTGGAGGAGCTCTAGGCACCACGCCTGGGGTAGTGATGGACAGGGGAGTTGTCACTCCCCTTTCCTTTGTCCAGTTTTGCATGAGAGCAGGGACTGGGGTTCCCTAAATCGGTGTAGACTGGTTTATGCAAGGAGGACACCACCTGTGCCCTTCAAAGCATTTCCAGAGGCTCTGGGAGGCCACCACTCCCAAGCCTGTTACACCTATTTCCAAAGGGAAAGGGTGTAACACCCTTGTTCTGCCTTCCTGGGACTGAGCTGCTCATACCTCAGGAGGGGACACCCTGCTTGTGGGGTGGCAGCAACTGTAGCTGCAGAGAAAACCCCAGAGAGCTGGTTTGGCAGCACTGGGGGTCCATAGTGGAGCCCCCATGGTGCATGAATTGGCTCCCTAATACCAGATTTGAAATGGGGGGACAATTCCATGATCTTAGACATGTTACATGGCCATATTCGGAGCTACCATTGTGAAGCTACATACAGGTAATGACCTATATGTAGTGGACGCGTGTAATTGCATCCCCACACTCACAAAGTCCGGGGAAGTGGTCCGGAACTATGTGGGGGCACCTTTGCTAGTGCAAGGGTGTCCTCACACTTAGTAACTTTGCACCTAACCTTCAGCAAGTGAAGGTTAGACATATAGGTGACTTATAAGTTACTTAAGTGCAGTGAAAATGGCTGTGAAATAACGCGTGCGTTAGTTCACACAGGCTGCAATGGCAGTCCTGTGTAAGGGTTTGTCTGAGCTCCCTAAGGATGGCAAAAGAAATGCTGCAGCCCATATGGATCTCCTGGAATCCCAATGCCCTGGGAACCTAAGTACCATATACTAGAGACTTATAAGGGGGGTCCAGTATGCCAATAAGAATTGGTAATTGTAGTCACTAGCCTACAATGACAAATTTAAAGGCAGAGAGTGCATGAGTGTGGGAAAGTACCATCTTGCCTGGCATGTTACCCCCATTTTTACTTGTGTGTCAGTTTGTTTTTGCCCGCGTCACTCGGATCCCGCTAGCCAGGACCCCAGTGTTCATAGTTTGTGGCTTATATGTGTTCCCTGTGTGGTGTCTAACAGTATCACTGAGGCTCTGATAACCAGAACCTCAGTGTTTATGCTCTCTCTGCTTTTAAAATTGTCACTGCAGGCAAGTGACCATTTTCACCAATTCTGATTGGCACACTGGAACACCCTTATAATTCCCTAGTATATGGTACCTAAGTACCCAGGGTATTGGGGTTCCAGGAGATCCCTATGGGCTGCAGAATTTCTTTTGCCACCCATAGGGAGCTCAGACAATGCTTACACAGGACTGCCACTGCAGCCTGAGTGAAATAACGTCCATGTTATTTCACAGCCATTTTACACTGCACTTAAGTAACTTATAAGTCACCTATATGTCTAACCATCACTTAGTGAAGGTTAGGTGCAAAGTTACTAAGTGTGAGGGCACCCTGGCACTAACCAAGGTGCCCCCACATTGTTCAGGGCAATTTCCCCGAACTTTGTGAGTGTGGGGACACCATTACACATGTAGCCTCCCCCAGCCTCTGGAAATGCTTTGAAGGGCACAGATGGCGCCCTCCTTGCATAAGCCAGTCTACCCTGGTTCAGGGATCCCCCAGCCCCTGCTCTGGCGTGAAACTGGACAAAGGAAAGGGGAGTGACCACTCCCCTGTCCATCACTACCCCAGGGGTGGTGCCCAGAGCTCCTCCAGTGTGTCCCAGACCTCTGCCATCTTGAATGCAGAGGTGTGAGGGCACAGTGGAGGCCTCTGTGTGGCCAGTGCCAGCAGGTGACGTCAGAGACCCCTCCTGATAGGTGCTAACCTGGTTAGGTGGCCAATCCTTCTCCGAGGGGTATTTAGGGTCTTTCCTGTGGGTTTCTCACCAGATAAGGAATGCAAGAGCTCACCAGAGTTCCTCTGCACTTCCCTCTTCGACTTCTGCCAAGGATCGACCGCTGACTCCTCCAGGACGCCTGGAAAACCGCAAAAAAGTAGCAAGAAGACTACCAGCAACATTGTAGCACCTCATCCTGACGGCCTTCTTGACTTTTTCCTGGTGGCACATGCTCTGAGGGTTGTCTGCCTTAACCCTTAAGCCAAGAAGAAATTACTGTGGGTCGACGGAATCTTCCCCCTGCCAACGCAGGCACCAAATGTCTGCATCACCGGTCCTCTGGGTCCCCTCTCATCTTGACGAGCGTGGTCCCTGGAACACAGGAGCTGGATCCAAGTGACCCCGACAGTCCAGAGGTCCTTCTGTCCAAATGTGGTGGAGGTAAGTCCTTGTCTCCCCACGCCAGACAGTAATCCTGTGTACTGCGTGATCTGCAGCTGCTAGGGCTTCTGTGCACTTTTGCAAGACTTCCTTCGAGCACAGCACAGCCCAAGTCCCTAGCACTCCGTCCTGCATTGCCCAACTCGCTGAGTTGACCTCCGACTTCGTGGGACCCTCTTTTGTTGTGCTGAGATGACCGCCATGCTCAGATTTTCTGAACACGAGTTCAGGTGCTTCTGCGGATACTGCCTGCTTCTGCGTGAGCTCTCTCTGTTGCTGGGCGCCCCCTCTGTCTCCTCCTCTAAGGGGCGACCTCCTGGTCCTTCCTGGACCCTGGCAGCACCCAAAATCTTCAACCACGACTCTTGCAGATAGGTAAGAGCCTGTCAGGAGGGGTCTCTGACATCACCTGCTGGCACTCGCCACTCAGAGGTCTGGGACACACTGGATGAGCTCTGGGTACCACCCGTGGGGTGGTGATGGTCACTCCCCTTTTCTTTGTCCAGTTTCACGCCAGAGCAGGGGCTGGGGGATCCCTGAACTGGTGTAGACTGGTTTATGTAAGGAGGTTCAAAGCATTTCCAGAGGCCAGGAGATGCTACTCCTCTCAGGCCCTTAACACCTATTTCCAAAGGGAGAGGGTGTAACACCCTCTCTCAGAGGAAATCCTTTGTTCTGCCTTCCTGGGACCGGGCTGCCCAGGCCCAGAGGGGCAGAAACCTGTCTGAGGGTTGGCAGCAGCGGTAGCTGCAGAGAAAACCCCAGAGAGCTAGTTTGGCAGTACCCGGGTTCCATGCTGGAGCCTCGGGGATGCATGGAATTGTCCCCCCAATACCAGAATGGTATTTGAGTGACAATGCCATGATACTAGACATGTTACATGGCCATGTTCGAAGTTACCATTGTGAAGCTACACATAGGTATTGACCTATATGGAGTTCACACGTGTAATGGTGTCCCTGCCCTCAGAAAGCCCGGGGAATTTGCCATGAACAATGTGGGGGCACCTTGGCTAGTGCCAGGGTGCCCTCACACTAAGTAACTTTGCACCTAACCTTTACCAAGTGAGGGTTAGACATATAGGTGACTTAAAAGCAGAGAGAGCATAAACAGAGGTTCTGGTTAGCGAAGCCACAGTGATACAGTTAGGCACAACACAGGGAACACATACAGGGCACACTTTATGAGCACTGGGGTCCTGGCTAGCAGGATCCCAGTGACACATACAACTAAAACAACATATATACAGTGAAAAATGGGGGTAACATGCCAGACAAGATGGTACTTTCCTACACAACCCCCCCCCAAACGAAGGACAATAAGACTAGCCATGACCTGATGAGTCTTCATTGTCTAAGTGGAAATATCTGGAGAGTCCATCTGCATTGGAGTGGCTACTCCCAGGTCTATGTTCCACTGTATAGTCCATTCCCTGTAGGGATATGGACCACCTCAACAATTTAGGATTTTCACCTTTCATTTGTTTTAGCCAAAGTAGAGGTTTGTGGTCTGTCTGAACAATGAAGTGAGTGCCAAACAGGTATGGCCTCAACTTCTTCAGTGCCCAGACCACAGCAAAGGCCTCCCTCTCAATGGCAGACCAACGCTTTTCTCTAGGGGTCAACCTCCTACTAATAAAAGCAAGAGGTTGATCCTGGCCCTCAGAATTATGTTGTGATAGGACTGCCCCTACTCCTAATTCAGATGCATCAGTTTGGACATAGAATTTTTTAGAGTAACAAGGGCTTTTCAGGACAGGTGCAGAGCACATGGCCTGCTTCAGCTCCTCAAAAGCTTTCTGACAGTTTGCTGTCCATAATACCTTTTTAGGCATTTTCTTGGATGTGAGGTCATTAAGAGGGGCTGCTATGGAGCCATAGTTCTTAATGAACCTCCTGTAATACCCAGTGAGGCCTAGGAAGGCTCTCACCTGAGTCTGAGTGGTAGGGGGAACCCAATCAATAATTGTTTGGATTTTCCCCTGAAGTGGTGCAATCTGTTCCCCACCAACAAGGTGTCCCAGATAAACCACATTACCCTGCCCTATCTGGCACTTTGAAGCCTTGATAGTGAGGCCTGCCTTTTGCAGGGCCTCTAAAACTTTCCATAGGTGGACCAGGTTGTGAGAAAGTAGCCTTTTTCTAGCCTTGTTACCCCCACTTTTGGCCTGTTTGTGAGTGTATGTCAGGGTGTTTTCACTGTCTCACTGGGATCCTGCTAGCCAGGGCCCAGTGCTCATAGTGAAAACCCCATGTTTTCAGTATGTTTGTTATGTGTCACTGGGACCTTGCTAAGTCAGGACCCCAGTGCTCATAAGTTTGTGGCCTATATGTATGTGTTCCCTGTGTGGTGCCTAACTGTCTCACTGAGGCTCTGCTAACCAGAACCTCAGTGATTATGCTCTCTCATTTATTTCAAATTGTCACTGACAGGCTAGTGACCAATTTTACCAATTTACATTGGCTTACTGGAACACCCTTATAATTCCCTAGTATATGGTACTGAGGTACCCAGGGTATTGGGGTTCCAGGAGATCCCTATGGGCTGCAGCATTTCTTTTGCCACCCATAGGGAGCTCTGACAATTCTTACACAGGCCTGCCACTGCAGCCTGAGTGAAATAACGTCCACGTTATTTCACAGCCATTTTACACTGCACTTAAGTAACTTATAAGTCACCTATATGTCTAACCTTTACCTGGTAAAGGTTAGGTGCAAAGTTACTTAGTGTGAGGGCACCCTGGCACTAGCCAAGGTGCCCCCACATTGTTCAGAGCCAATTCCCTGAACTTTGTGAGTGCGGGGACACCATTACACGCGTGCACTACATATAGGTCACTACCTATATGTAGCTTCACAATGGTAACTCCGAATATGGCCATGTAACATGTCTATGATCATGGAATTGCCCCCTCTATGCCATCCTGGCATAGTTGGCACAATCCCATGATCCCAGTGGTCTGTAGCACAGACCCTGGTACTGCCAAACTGCCCTTCCTGGGGTTTCACTGCAGCTGCTGCTGCTGCCAACCCCTCAGACAGGCATCTGCCCTCCTGGGGTCCAGCCAGGCCTGGCCCAGGATGGCAGAACAAAGAACTTCCTCTGAGAGAGGGTGTGACACCCTCTCCCTTTGGAAAATGGTGTGAAGGCAGGGGAGGAGTAGCCTCCCCCAGCCTCTGGAAATGCTTTGTTGGGCACAGATGTGCCCAATTCTGCATAAGCCAGTCTACACCGGTTCAGGGGACCCCTTAGCCCTGCTCTGGCGCGAAACTGGACAAAGGAAAGGGGAGTGACCACTCCCCTGACCTGCACCTCCCCTGGGAGGTGTCCAGAGCTCCTCCAGTGTGCTCCAGACCTCTGCCATCTTGGAAACAGAGGTGCTGCTGGCACACTGGACTGCTCTGAGTGGCCAGTGCCACCAGGTGACGTCAGAGACTCCTTGTGATAGGCTCCTTCAGGTGTTGCTAGCCTATCCTCTCTCCTAGGTAGCCAAACCCTCTTTTCTGGCTATTTATGGTCTCTGTCTCTGGGGAAACTTTAGATAACGAATGCAAGAGCTCATCCGAGTTCCTCTGCATCTCTCTCTTCACCTTCTGCCAAGGAATCGACTGCTGACCGCGCTGGAAGCCTGCAAACCTGCAACATAGTAGCAAAGACGACGACTGCAACTCTGTAACGCTGATCCTGCCGCCTTCTCGACTGTTTTCCTGCTTGTGCATGCTGTGGGGGTAGCCTGCCTCCTCTCTGCACCAGAAGCTCCGAAGAAATCTCCCGTGGGTCGACGGAATCTTCCCCCTGCAACCGCAGGCACCAAAAAGCTGCATTACCGGTCCCTTGGGTCTCCTCTCAGCACGACGAGCGAGGTCCCTCGAATCCAGCGACTCTGTCCAAGTGACCCCCACAGTCCAGTGACTCTTCAGCCCAAGTTTGGTGGAGGTAAGTCCTTGCCTCACCTCGCTGGGCTGCATTGCTGGGAACCGCGACTTTTGCAGCTACTCTGGCCCCTGTGCACTTCCGGCAGAAATCCTGTGTGCACAGCCAAGCCTCGGTCCACGGCACTCTAACCTGCATTGCACGACTTTCTAAGTTGGTCTCCGGCGACGTGGGACTCCTTTGTGCAACTTCGGCAAGCACCGTTTCACACATCCTCATAGTGCCTGTTTCTGGCACTTCTCCGGGTGCTACCGGCTTCAGAGAGGGCTCCTTGTCTTGCTCGACGTCCCCTCTCTCTGCTGGTCCAATTTGCGACCTCCTGGTCCCTCCTGGGCCTCAGCAGCGTCCAAAAACGCTAACCGCATGATTTGCAGCTCGCAAGGCTTGTTGGCATTCTTTCGGCGGGAAAACACTTCTGCACGACTCTCCACGGCAAGAGGGATCCGTCCACCAAAGGGGAAGTCTCTAGCCTATTTCGTTCCTGCAGAAACCTCAGCTTCTTCTGTCCAGTAGAAGCTTCTTTGCACCCGCAGCTGGCATTTCCTGGGCATCTGCCCATCTCCGACTTGCTTGTGACTTTTGGACTTGGTCCCCTTGTTCCACAGGTACCCTAGATTGGAAATCCACAGTTGTTGCATTGCTGGTTTGTGTCTTTCCTGCATTATTCCTCTAACACGACTTCTTTGTCCTTAGGGGAACTTTAGTGCACTTTGCACTCACTTTTCAGGGTCTTGGGGAGGGTTATTTTTCTAACTCTCACTATTTTCTAATAGTCCCAGCGACCCTCTACAAGGTCACATAGGTTTGGGGTCCATTCGTGGTTCGCATTCCACTTTTGGAGTATATGGTTTGTGTTGCCCCTATCCCTATGTTTCCCCATTGCATCCTATTGTAACTATACATTGTTTGCACTGTTTTCTAAGACTATACTGCATATTTTTGCTATTGTGTATATATATCTTGTGTATATTTCCTATCCTCTCACTGAGGGTACACTCTAAGATACTTTGGCATATTGTCATAAAAATAAAGTACCTTTATTTTTAGTATAACTGTGTATTGTGTTTTCTTATGATATTGTGCATATGACACTAGGTGGTACTGTAGTAGCTTCACACGTCTCCTAGTTCAGCCTAAGCTGCTCTGCTAAGCTACCATTATCTATCAGCCTAAGCTGCTAGACACCCTATACACTAATAAGGGATAACTGGGCCTGGTGCAAGGTGCAAGTACCCCTTGGTACTCACTACAAGCCAGTCCAGCCTCCTACATTGGTTGTGCAGCGGTGGGATAAGTGCTTTGAGACTACTTACCACTCTTGTCATTGTACTTTTCATAAGAGAAAAATATACAAAACAAGGTCAGTGTATATACACATAGCCAAAAAGTTTTGCATTTCCTCTTTTCACTCTTTTCTAAGTGCTGAAAAGTACTTCTAACTTTCTAAAAAGTTCTAAAAAGTTTTAAAAGTTTTTTTCTCTGTCTTTCTAAAAGCTCTGACAAACTTTTTATCTTTTACTATCACTTTAACTCTCTCTAAAAATGTCTGGCACAGGCCAAAATGTTGATCTGTCCAAACTTGCATATGATCACCTTAGCTGGAAAGGAGCAAGGAGTCTCTGCATAGAGAGAGGTTTGAGTGTAGGGAAGAATCCTTCCTTAGAACTGTTAATTAACATGCTTAGAGTACAGGATAAGGCCATAAGTGCCCAATCTGTTGAAAAAGTAGCTAATGGTTCTCAATCTGATCCAGGGACTCCCCCAGGAAAAGATTCAGGGAAGAAACTTCCTAGCCTGCCCATTACTAGACAGTCTAGCATAGTTGGTAATGATGATGAGCCACACCATATAAATAGTGTTGTCTCACATCATAGCAAAAGCATTTATTCTCACCATACTGGTAGTGATGTTTCTGTTAGCCAAGCTGTTAGGGTGGCGTCTGTAAGGGACAGGTCTCCTTCTATCCATTCTCACCATACTTCTGTTTCAAGGCATGTCCCTCCCACCCACCCTGATGACAGATTGTTAGAAAGGGAGCTCAATAGATTGAGAGTGGAACAAACCAGACTGAAGCTCAAGAAGCAACAGCTGGATTTGGATAGACAGACTTTAGAAGTAGAGAAGGAGAGACAGAAACTGGGTTTAGAAACCCATGGTGGCAGCAGCAGTATTCCCCATAGTCATCCTGCAAAAGAGCATGATTCCAGGAATCTGCACAAGATAGTTCCCCCTTATAAGGAGGGGGATGACATTAACAAGTGGTTTGCTGCACTTGAGAGGGCCTGTGTTGTACAGGATGTCCCTCAAAGACAGTGGGCTGCTATCCTATGGCTATCATTTAGTGGAAAAGGTAGGGATAGGCTCCTTACTGTGAAAGAAAATGATGCTAATAATTTCCAAGTTCTTAAGAATGCACTCCAGGATGGTTATGGCTTAACCACTGAACAGTACAGGATAAAGTTCAGAGAGACCAAAAAGGAGTCTTCACAAGACTGGGTTGATTTCATTGACCATTCAGTGAAGGCCTTGGAGGGGTGGTTACATGGCAGTAAGGTTACTGACTTTGAAAGCCTGTATAACTTGATCCTGAGAGAGCATATTCTTAATAATTGTGTGTCTGATTTGTTGCACCAGTACCTGGTAGACTCTGATCTGACCTCTCCCCAAGAATTGGGAAAGAAGGCAGACAAATGGGTCAGAACAAGGGTGAACAGAAAAGTTCACACAGGGGGTGACAAAGATGGCAATAAGAAGAAAGATGGTGAAAAATCTCAAGATAAGCATGGGGATAAGGGTAAAACCAAAGATCCCACTTCAAATCTTAAACACTCTTCAGAGGGTGGGGATAAAACTAATTCTTCCTCTTCTTCTCAACCTGCACACATTAAAAAGCCTTGGTGCTTTGTGTGTAAAAACAGAGGCCATAGGCCAGGGGATAAGTCCTATCCAGGTAAACCCCCTGAGCCTACCACCACTAATACATCAAGCTCTAGTGCCCCTAGCAGTAGTGGTACTAGTGGTTGGACTGCTGGCAACAGTCAAGCAAAGGGTGTAGTTGGGTTCACTTTTGGGTCCATAGTAGAAACTGGGGTAGTCAGTCCCAAGACAGTTTCTGTCACACCTAGTGGCATTGGCCTTGCCACACTGGCTGCTTGTCCCCTTACAATGGTTAAGTACAGGCAGACAGTTTCAATAAATGGTGTTGAGGCCTTGGCCTACAGGGACACAGGTGCCAGTATCACTTTGGTGACTGAAAACCTAGTGGCTCCTGAACAACACATCATTGGACAACAGTATAAAATTATTGATGTCCATAACTCCACTAAGTTTCTTCCCTTAGATATAATTCAGTTTAGTTGGGGTGGAGTTACTGGCCCTAAGCAGGTGGTGGTATCACCTAGCTTACCTGTAGACTGTCTCTTAGGTAATGACCTAGAGGCCTCAGGTTGGGCTGATGTAGAGTTTTATGCCCATGCAGCCATGCTGGGCATCCCTGAGGAATTGTTCCCTCTCATTTCTACTGAAATGAAAAAGCAAAGGAGAGAAGGCCTGAAAACTCAGGATCCCTCTCCAACAACAGGTAAAAAGGGTATCACAGTATCCCCTAACCACCCTACCATTCAGGATACCATTCCTGTGGTGGGAGAAACCTCTCCTGGGGTGGCACCTGTTCCAAGGGAATCATCAGCTGGCAAAGCTGGACTCCCTGAGGTAGAAGTACCTCTCTGTGGGATAACTAACATTGGTGACAAAAAGAGCACCATTTTAGTTAACATGGAGCATCCCTCCAACCCTCCCAGAGAAACTTTAGTGCAGAAACCCTGCACTGCCTCACAAAACTTAGGACAGCATCCCTGCCCTAGTGTGGAGCTCATAGGACAGCATCCCTGCCCTGCTCCAACTCAAGAGAAACAGCATCCCTGTTCTCTCTTCCAGCCATATGGACAAAGTTTTTGCCCAGCTATGGCTTTACTGAGACAGCATCCCTGTCTGGCATTTCCATCATTACAAATAGGTTCAGTGGACAATTCCCACTGCTCTAAACTTAAACTTACTGATAGAAACTCTGAAAATACATCTTCACATTGTTGCTTAGCTAAAAAACTTCAAACAGGGTGGTTTACATCCCCACAGGGAAGTAACCATATAGTGGATGATAAAGGGAGTAACCAGTTGTGAGAAAGTAGCCTCTTTCTAGCCTTGTTACCCCCACTTTTGGCCTGTTTGTGAGTGTATGTCAGGATGTTTGTCACTGTTTTCACTGTCTCACTGGGATCCTGATGGCTAGGCCCCAGTGCTCATAGTGAAAACACTATGTTTTCAGTATGTTTGTTATGTGTCACTGGGACCCTGCTAGTCAGGACCCCAGTGCTCATAAGGTTGTGGCCTATATGTATGTGTCACTGGGACCCTGTCACACAGGGCCCCAGTGCTCATAGGTGTGCATGTATGTGTTCCCTGTGTGGTGCCTAACTGTCTCACTGAGGCTCTGCTAACCAGAACCTCAGTGGTTATGCTCTCTCATTACTTTTAAATTGTCACTAACAGGCTAGTGACCAATTTTACCAATTTACATTGGCTTACTGGAACACCCTTATAATTCCCTAGTATATGGTACTGAGGTACCCAGGGTATTGGGGTTCCAGGAGATCCCTATGGGCTGCAGCATTTCTTTTGCCACCCATAGGGAGCTCTGACAATTCTTACACAGGCCTGCCACTGCAGCCTGGGTGAAATAACGTCCACGTTATTTTACAGCCATTTTACACTGCACTTAAGTAACTTATAAGTCACCTATATGTCTAACCTTTACCTGGTAAAGGTTAGGTGCAAAGTTACTTAGTGTGAGGGCACCCTGGCACTAGCCAAGGTGCCCCCACATTGTTCAGAGCCAATTCCCTGAACTTTGTGAGTGCGGGGACACCATTACACGCGTGCACTACATATAGGTCACTACCTATATGTAGCTTCACAATGGTAACTCCGAATATGGCCATGTAACATGTCTATGATCATGGAATTGCCCCCTCTATGCCATCCTGGCATAGTTGGCACAATCCCATGATCCCAGTGGTCTGTAGCACAGACCCTGGTACTGCCAAACTGCCCTTCCTGGGGTTTCACTGCAGCTGCTGCTGCTGCCAACCCCTCAGACAGGCATCTGCCCTCCTGGGGTCCAGCCAGGCCTGGCCCAGGATGGCAGAACAAAGAACTTCCTCTGAGAGAGGGTGTGACACCCTCTCCCTTTGGAAAATGGTGTGAAGGCAGGGGAGGAGTAGCCTCCCCCAGCCTCTGGAAATGCTTTCTTGGGCACAGATGTGCCCAATTCTGCATAAGCCAGTCTACACCGGTTCAGGGACCCCTTAGCCCCTGCTCTGGCGCGAAACTGGACAAAGGAAAGGGGAGTGACCACTCCCCTGACCTGCACCTCCCCTGGGAGGTGTCCAGAGCTCCTCCAGTGTGCTCCAGACCTCTGCCATCTTGGAAACAGAGGTGCTGCTGGCACACTGGACTGCTCTGAGTGGCCAGTGCCACCAGGTGACGTCAGAGACTCCTGCTGATAGGCTCCTTCAGGTGTTAGTAGCCTATCCTCTCTCCTAGGTAGCCAAACCCTCTTTTCTGGCTATTTAGGGTCTCTGTCTCTGGGGAAACTTCAGATAACGAATGCATGAGCTCAGCCGAGTTCCTCTGCATCTCTCTCTTCACCTTCTGATAAGGAATCGACTGCTGACCACGCTGGAAGCCTGCAAACCTGCAACATAGTAGCAAAGACGACTACTGCAACTCTGTAACGCTGATCCTGCCGCCTTCTCGACTGTTTTCCTGCTTGTGCATGCTGTGGGGGTAGTCTGCCTCCTCTCTGCACCAGAAGCTCCGAAGAAATCTCCCGTGGGTCGACGGAATCTTCCCCCTGCAACCGCAGGCACCAAAAAGCTGCATTACCGGTCCCTTGGGTCTCCTCTCAGCACAACGAGCGAGGTCCCTCGAATCCAGTGACTCTGTCCAAGTGACCCCCACAGTCCAGTGACTCTTCAGTCCAAGTTTGGTGGAGGTAAGTCCTTGCCTCACCTCGCTGGGCTGCATTGCTGGGAACCGCGACTTTGCAGCTACTCCGGCCCCTGTGCACTTCCAGCGGAAATCCTTTGTGCACAGCCAAGCCTGGGTCCACGGCACTCTAACCTGCATTGCACGACTTTCTAAGTTGGTCTCCGGCGACGTGGGACTCCTTTGTGCAACTTCGGCGAGCACCGTTTCACGCATCCTCGTA
The DNA here is from genome assembly GCF_031143425.1 of Pleurodeles waltl. Classification (NCBI taxonomy): domain Eukaryota; kingdom Metazoa; phylum Chordata; class Amphibia; order Caudata; family Salamandridae; genus Pleurodeles; species Pleurodeles waltl. Next base: position 380,619,250 of record NC_090445.1, read on the forward strand.
GTGCCTGTTTCTGGCACTTCTCTGGGTGCTACCTGCTTCACTGAGGGCTCCTTGTCTTGCTCGACGTCCCCTCTCTCTTCAGGTCCAATTTGCGACCTCCTGGTCCCTCCTGGGCCCCAGCAGCGTCCAAAAACCCCAAACGCACGATTTGCGTGTAGCAAGGCTTGTTGGCGTCCTTCCAGCGGGTAAACACTTCTGCACGACTCTCCAAGGCGAGTGGGATCCGTCCACCAAAGGGGAAGTCTATAGCCCTTTTCGTTCCTGCAGAAACCTCAGCTTCTTCTGTCCAGTCGAAGCTTCTTTGCACCCGCAGCTGGCATTTCCTGGGCATCTGCCCATCTCCGACTTGCTTGTGACTTTTGGACTTGGTCCCCTTGTTCCACAGGTACCCTAGATTGGAAATCCACAGTTGTTGCATTGCTGGTTTGTGTCTTTCCTGCATTATTCCTCTAACACGACTTCTTTGTCCTTAGGGGAACTTTAGTGCACTTTGCACTCACTTTTCAGGGTCTTGGGGAGGGTTATTTTTCTAACTCTCACTATTTTCTAATAGTCCCAGCGACCCTCTACAAGGTCACATAGGTTTGGGGTCCATTCGTGGTTCGCATTCCACTTTTGGAGTATATGGTTTGTGTTGCCCCTATCCCTATGTTTCCCCATTGCATCCTATTGTAACTATACATTGTTTGCACTGTTTTCTAAGACTATACTGCATATTTTTGCTATTGTGTATATATATCTTGTGTATATTTCCTATCCTCTCACTGAGGGTACACTCAAAGATACTTTGGCATATTGTCATAAAAATAAAGTACCTTTATTTTTAGTATAACTGTGTATTGTGTTTTCTTATGATATTGTGCATATGACACTAAGTGGTACTGTAGTAGCTTCACACTTCTCCTAGTTCAGCCTGAGCTGCTCTGCTAAGCTACCATTATCTATCAGCCTAAGCTGCTAGACACCCTATACACTAATAAGGGATAACTGGGCCTGGTGCAAGGTGCAAGTACCCCTTGGTACTCACTACAAGCCAGTCCAGCCTCCTACATTGGTTGTGCAGCGGTGGGATAAGTGCTTGAGACTACCTACCACTCTTGTCATTGTACTTTTCATAAGAGAAAAATATACAAAACAAGGTCAGTGTATATACACATAGCCAAAAAGTTTTGCATTTCCTCTTTTCACTCTTTTCTAAGTGCTGAAAAGTACTTCTAAACTTTCAAAAAGTTCTTAAAAGTTTAAAATGTTTTTTCTGTCTTTCCAAAAAGTTCTGAAAACTTTTTTCTCTTTTTCTATCACTTTAACTCTCTCTAAAAAATGTCTGGCACAGGCCAAAGTGTTGATCTGTCCAAACTTGCATATGACAACCTTAGCTGGAAAAGAGCAAGGAGTCTCTGTATAGAGAGAGGTTTGAGTGTAGGGAAGAATCCTTCCTTGGAACTGTTACTTAACATGCTGAGAGAACAGGATAAGGCCATAGGTGCCCCATCTGTTGAAAAAGTACCTAATAGTTCCCAATCTGATTCAGGGACTCCCCCAGGAAAAGATTCAGGAAAGAAACTTCCTAGCCTGCCCATTACTAGACAATCTAGCATAGATGGTAATGATGATGAGCCACACCAAATAAATAGTGTTGTCTCACATCATAGCAAAAGCATTTATTCTCACCATACTGGTAGTAATGTTTCTGTAAACCAAGCTGTTAGGGTGGCTTCTGTAAGGGACAGGTCTCCTTCTGTTCATTCCCATCATAGCTCTGTTTCTAGAAATGTCCCTCCCACCAACCCTGATGACAGAATGTTAGAGAGGGAACTCAATAAGTTGAGGGTGTAACAAACCAGACTGAAGCTTAAAAAGCAACAGCTGGATTTGGATAGACAGTCTTTTGAATTAGAGAAGGAAAGACAGAAGTTGGGTTTAGATACCCATGGTGGCAGCAGCAGTATTCCCCATAGTCATCCTGCAAAAGAGCATGATTCCAGGAATCTGCACAAGATAGTTCCCCCTTATAAGGAGGGGGATGACATTAACAAGTGGTTTGCTGCACTTGAGAGGGCCTGTGTTGTACAGGATGTCCCTCAAAGGCAGTGGGCTGCTATCCTATGGCTATCATTTAGTGGAAAAGGTAGGGATAGGCTCCTTACTGTGAAAGAAAATGATGCCAATAATTTCCAAGTTCTTAAGAATGCACTCCTGGATGGTTATGGCTTAACCACTGAACAGTACAGGATAAAGTTCAGAGAGACCAAAAAGGAGTCTTCACAAGACTGGGTTGATTTCATTGACCATTCAGTGAAGGCCTTGGAGGGGTGGTTACATGGCAGTAAAGTTACTGATTATGAAAGCCTGTATAACACAATCCTGAGAGAGCATATACTTAATAATTGTGTGTCTGATTTGTTGCACCAGTACCTGGTAGACTCTGATCTGACCTCTCCCCAAGAATTGGGAAAGAAGGCAGACAAATGGGTCAGAACAAGGGTGAACAGAAAAGTTCATACAGGGGGTGACAAAGATGGCAATAAGAAGAAAGATGGTGAAAAATCTCAAGATAAGCATGGGGATAAGGGTAAAACCAAAGATCCCACTTCAAATCTTAAACACTCTTCAGAGGGTGGGGATAAAACAAATTCTTCCTCTTCTTCCCAACCTGCACACATTAAAAAGCCTTGGTGCTTTGTGTGTAAAAACAGAGGCCATAGGCCAGGGGATAAGTCCTGTCCAGGTAAACCACCTGAGCCTACCACCACTAATACATCAAGCTCTAGTGCCCCTAGCAGTAGTGGTACTAGTGGTGGGACTGCTGGCAACAGTCAAACAAAGGGTGTAGTTGGGTTCACTTATGGGTCCATCATAGAAACTGGGGTAGTCAGTCCCAAGACAGTTTCTGTCACACCTAGTGGCATTGGCCTTGCCACACTCGCTGCTTGTCCCCTTACAATGGATAAGTACAGGCAGACAGTTTCAATAAATGGTGTTGAGGCCTTGGCCTACAGGGACACAGGTGCCAGTTTCACTTTGGTGACTGAAAACCTAGTGCACCCTGATCAACACATCATTGGACAACAGTATAAGATTATTGATGTCCATAACTCCACTAAGTTTCTTCCCTTAGCTATAATTCAGTTTAGTTGGGGTGGAGTTACTGGCCCTAAGCAGGTGGTGGTATCACCTAGCTTACCTGTAGACTGTCTCTTAGGTAATGACCTAGAGGCCTCAGGTTGGGCTGATGTAGAGTTTTATGCCCATGCAGCCATGCTGGGCATCCCTGAGGAATTGTTCCCTCTCATTTCTACTGAAATGAAAAAGCAAAGGAGAGAAGGCCTGAAAACTCAGGAACCCTCTCCATCAACAGGTAAAAAGGGTATCACAGTATCCCCTAACCACCCTACCATTCAGGATACCATTCCTGTGGTGGGAGAAACCTCTCCTGGGGTGGCACCTGTTCCAAGGGAATCATCAGTTGGCAAAACTGTACTCCCTGAGGTGGAAGTACCTCTCTGTGGGATAACTAACATTGGTGAGAAAAAGAGCACCATTTTAGTTAACATGGAGCATCCCTCCAACCCTCCCAGAGAAACTTTAGTGCAGAAACTCTGCACTGCCTCACAACACTTAGGACAGCATCCCTGCCCTAGTGTGGAGCTGATAGGACAGCATCCCTGCCCTGCTCCAACCCAAGAGAAACAGCATCCCTGTTCTCTCTTCCAGCCATATGGACAAAGTTTTTGCCCAGCTATGGCTTTTCTGAGACAGCATCCCTGTCTGGCATTTCCATCACTACAAATAGGTTCAGTGGACAATTCCCACTGCTCTAAACTAAAACTTACTGATAGAAACTCTGAAAATAGATCTTCACATTGTTGCTTAGCTAAAAAACTTCAAACAGGGTGGTTTACATCCCCACAGGGAAGTAACCATATAGTGGATGATAAAGGGAGTAACCAGTCTATTGCAGAGCTACTCTCTACTTATCACCACTTAGACAATAAAGTCTCAACTGGCCAAGGCTAGCCTTATTGTCCTTCGTTTGGGGGGGGGGGTGTGAGAAAGTAGCCTCTTTCTAGCCTTGTTACCCCCACTTTTGGCCTGTTTGTGAGTGTATGTCAGGATGTTTGTCACTGTTTTCACTGTCTCACTGGGATCCTGATGGCTAGGCCCCAGTGCTCATAGTGAAAACACTATGTTTTCAGTATGTTTGTTATGTGTCACTGGGACCCTGCTAGTCAGGACCCCAGTGTTCATAAGGTTGTGGCCTATATGTATGTGTCACTGGGACCCTGTCACACAGGGCCCCAGTGCTCATAGGTGTGCATGTATGTGTTCCCTGTGTGGTGCCTAACTGTCTCACTGAGGCTCTGCTAACCAGAACCTCAGTGGTTATGCTCTCTCATTACTTTTAAATTGTCACTAACAGGCTAGTGACCAATTTTACCAATTTACATTGGCTTACTGGAACACCCTTATAATTCCCTAGTATATGGTACTGAGGTACCCAGGGTATTGGGGTTCCAGGAGATCCCTATGGGCTGCAGCATTTCTTTTGCCACCCATAGGGAGCTCTGACAATTCTTACACAGGCCTGCCACTGCAGCCTGACTGAAATAACGTCCACGTTATTTCACAGCCATTTTACACTGCACTTAAGTAACTTATAAGTCACCTATATGTCTAACCTTTACCTGGTAAAGGTTAGGTGCAAAGTTACTTAGTGTGAGGGCACCCTGGCACTAGCCAAGGTGCCCCCACATTGTTCAGAGCCAATTCCCTGAACTTTGTGAGTGCGGGGACACCATTACACGCGTGCACTACATATAGGTCACTACCTATATGTAGCTTCACAATGGTAACTCCGAATATGGCCATGTAACATGTCTATGATCATGGAATTGCCCCCTCTATGCCATCCTGGCATAGTTGGCACAATCCCATGATCCCAGTGGTCTGTAGCACAGACCCTGGTACTGCCAAACTGCCCTTCCTGGGGTTTCACTGCAGCTGCTGCTGCTGCCAACCCCTCAGACAGGCATCTGCCCTCCTGGGGTCCAGCCAGGCCTGGCCCAGGATGGCAGAACAAAGAACTTCCTCTGAGAGAGGGTGTGACACCCTCTCCCTTTGGAAAATGGTGTGAAGGCAGGGGAGGAGTAGCCTCCCCCAGCCTCTGGAAATGCTTTCTTGGGCACAGATGTGCCCAATTCTGCATAAGCCAGTCTACACCGGTTCAGGGACCCCTTAGCCCCTGCTCTGGCGCGAAACTGGACAAAGGAAAGGGGAGTGACCACTCCCCTGACCTGCACCTCCCCTGGGAGGTGTCCAGAGCTCCTCCAGTGTGCTCCAGACCTCTGCCATCTTGGAAACAGAGGTGCTGCTGGCACACTGGACTGCTCTGAGTGGCCAGTGCCACCAGGTGACGTCAGAGACTCCTGCTGATAGGCTCCTTCAGGTGTTAGTAGCCTATCCTCTCTCCTAGGTAGCCAAACCCTCTTTTCTGGCTATTTAGGGTCTCTGGGGAAACTTCAGATAACGAATGCATGAGCTCAGCCGAGTTCCTCTGCATCTCTCTCTTCACCTTCTGATAAGGAATCGACTGCTGACCGCGCTGGAAGCCTGCAAACCTGCAACATAGTAGCAAAGACGACTACTGCAACTCTGTAACGCTGATCCTGCCGCCTTCTCAACTGTTTTCCTGCTTGTGCATGCTGTGGGGGTAGTCTGCCTCCTCTCTGCACCAGAAGCTCCGAAGAAATCTCCCGTGGGTCGACGGAATCTTCCCCCTGCAACCGCAGGCACCAAAAAGCTGCATTACCGGTCCCTTGGGTCTCCTCTCAGCACGACGAGCGAGGTCCCTCGAATCCAGCGACTTTGTCCAAGTGACCCCCACAGTCCAGTGACTCTTCAGTCCAAGTTTGGTGGAGGTAAGTCCTTGCCTCACCTCGCTGGGCTGCATTGCTGGGAACCGCGACTTTGCAGCTACTCCGGCCCCTGTGCACTTCCGGCGGAAATCCTTTGTGCACAGCCAAGCCTCGGTCCACGGCACTCTAACCTGCATTGCACGACTTTCTAAGTTGGTCTCCGGCGACGTGGGACTCCTTTGTGCAACTTCGGCGAGCACCGTTTCACGCATCCTCGTAGTGCCTGTTTCTGGCACTTCTCCGGGTGCTACCTGCTTCAGTGAGGGCTCCTTGTCTTGCTCGACGTCCCCTCTCTCTTCAGTTCCAATTTGCGACCTCCTGGTCCCTCCTGGGCCCCAGCAGTGTCCAAAAACGCCAAACGCACGATTTGCGGTTAGCAAGGCTTGTTGGCGTCCTTCCGGCGGGAAAACACTTCTGCACGACTCTCCAAGGCGAGAGGGATCCGTCCACCAAAGGGGAAGTCTCTAGCCCTTTTCGTTCCTGCAGAAACCTCAGCTTCTTCTGTCCAGTCGAAGCTTCTTTGCACCCGCAGCTGGCATTTCCTGGGCATCTGCCCATCTCCGACTTGCTTGTGACTTTTGGACTTGGTCCCCTTGTTCCACAGGTACCCTAGATTGGAAATCCACAGTTGTTGCATTGCTGGTTTGTGTCTTTCCTGCATTATTCCTCTAACACGACTTCTTTGTCCTTAGGGGAACTTTAGTGCACTTTGCACTCACTTTTCAGGGTCTTGGGGAGGGTTATTTTTCTAACTCTCACTATTTTCTAATAGTCCCAGCGACCCTCTACAAGGTCACATAGGTTTGGGGTCCATTCGTGGTTCGCATTCCACTTTTGGAGTATATGGTTTGTGTTGCCCCTATCCCTATGTTTCCCCATTGCATCCTATTGTAACTCTACATTGTTTGCACTGTTTTCTAAGACTATACTGCATATTTTTGCTATTGTGTATATATATCTTGTGTATATTTCCTATCCTCTCACTGAGGGTACACTCTAAGATACTTTGGCATATTGTCATAAAAATAAAGTACCTTTATTTTTAGTATAACTGTGTATTGTGTTTTCTTATGATATTGTGCATATGACACTAAGTGGTACTGTAGTAGCTTCACACGTCTCCTAGTTCAGCCTGAGCTGCTCTGCTAAGCTACCATTATCTATAAGCCTAAGCTGCTAGACACCCTATACACTAATAAGGGATAACTGGGCCTGGTGCAAGGTGCAAGTACCCCTTGGTACTCACTACAAGCCAGTCCAGCCTCCTACACCAGTCTATTGCAGAGCTACTCTCTACTTATCACCACTTAGACAATAAAGTCTCAACTGGCCAAGGTTAGCCTTATTGTCCTTCGTTTGGGGGGGGGTTGTGTGAGAAAGTAGCCTCTTTCTAGCCTTGTTACCCCCACTTTTGGCCTGTTTGTGAGTGTATGTCAGGGTGTTTTCACTGTCTCACTGGGATCCTGCTAGCCAGGGCCCAGTGCTCATAGTGAAAACCCCATGTTTTCAGTATGTTTGTTATGTGTCACTGGGACCCTGCTAAGTCAGGACCCCAGTGCTCATAAGTTTGTGGCCTATATGTATGTGTTCCCTGTGTGGTGCCTAACTGTCTCACTGAGGCTCTGCTAACCAGAACCTCAGTGATTATGCTCTCTCATTTATTTCAAATTGTCACTGACAGGCTAGTGACCAATTTTACCAATTTACATTGGCTTACTGGAACACCCTTATAATTCCCTAGTATATGGTACTGAGGTACCCAGGGTATTGGGGTTCCAGGAGATCCCTATGGGCTGCAGCATTTCTTTTGCCACCCATAGGGAGCTCTGACAATTCTTACACAGGCCTGCCACTGCAGCCTGAGTGAAATAACGTCCACGTTATTTCACAGCCATTTTACACTGCACTTAAGTAACTTATAAGTCACCTATATGTCTAACCTTTACCTGGTAAAGGTTAGGTGCAAAGCTACTTAGTGTGAGGGCACCCTGGCACTAGCCAAGCTGCCCCCACATTGTTCAGAGCCAATTCCCTGAACTTTGTGAGTGCGGGGACACCATTACACGCGTGCACTACATATAGGTCACTACCTATATGTAGCTTCACAATGGTAACTCCGAATATGGCCATGTAACATGTCTATGATCATGGAATTGCCCCCTCTATGCCATCCTGGCATAGTTGGCACAATCCCATGATCCCAGTGGTCTGTAGCACAGACCCTGGTACTGCCAAACTGCCCTTCCTGGGGTTTCACTGCAGCTGCTGCTGCTGCCAACCCCTCAGACAGGCATCTGCCCTCCTGGGGTCCAGCCAGGCCTGGCCCAGGATGGCAGAACAAAGAACTTCCTCTAAGAGAGGGTGTGACACCCTCTCCCTTTGGAAAATGGTGTGAAGGCAGGGGAGGAGTAGCCTCCCCCAGCCTCTGGAAATGCTTTGTTGGGCACAGATGTGCCCAATTCTGCATAAGCCAGTCTACACCGGTTCAGGGGACCCCTTAGCCCTGCTCTGGCGCGAAACTGGACAAAGGAAAGGGGAGTGACCACTCCCCTGACCTGCACCTCCCCTGGGAGGTGTCCAGAGCTCCTCCAGTGTGCTCCAGACCTCTGCCATCTTGGAAACAGATGTGCTGCTGGCACACTGGACTGCTCTGAGTGGCCAGTGCCACCAGGTGACGTCAGAGACTCCTTGTGATAGACTCCTTCAGGTGTTGCTAGCCTATCCTCTCTCCTAGGTAGCCAAACCCTCTTTTCTGGCTATTTAGGGTCTCTGTCTCTGGGGAAACTTTAGATAACGAATGCAAGAGCTCATCCGAGTTCCTCTGCATCTCTCTCTTCACCTTCTGCCAAGGAATCGACTGCTGACCACGCTGGAAGCCTGCAAACCTGCAACATAGTAGCAAAGATGACTACTGCAACTCTGTAACGCTGATCCTGCCGCCTTCTCAACTGTTTTCCTGCTTGTGCATGCTGTGGGGGTAGCCTGCCTCCTCTCTGCACCAGAAGCTCCAAAGAAATCTCCCGTGGGTCGACGGAATCTTCCCCCTGCAACCGCAGGCACCAAAAAGCTGCATTACCGGTCCCTTGGGTCTCCTCTCAGCACGACGAGCGAGGTCCCTCGAATCCAGCGACTCTGTCCAAGTGACCCCCACAGTCCAGTGACTCTTCAGCCCAAGATTGGTGGAGGTAAGTCCTTGCCCCACCTCGCTGGGCTGCATTGCTGGGAACCGCGACTTTTGCAGCTACTCCGGCCCCTGTGCACTTCCGGCGGAAATCCTGTGTGGACAGCCAAGCCTGGATCCACGGCACTCTAACCTGCATTGCACGACTTTCTAAGTTGGTCTCCGGCGACGTGGGACTCCTTTGTGCAACTTCGGCAAGCACCGTTTCACGCATCCTCATAGTGCCTGTTTCTGGCACTTCTGCAGGTGCTACCGGCTTTAGAGAGGGCTCCTAGTCTTGCTCGACGTCCCCTCTCTCTGCTGATCCAATTTGCGACCTCCTGGTCCCTCCTGGGCCTCAGCAGCGTCCAAAAACGCTAACCACACGATTTGCAGCTAGCAAGGCTTGTTGGCGTTCTTTCGGCGGGAAAACACTTCTGCACGACTCTCCACGGCGAGAGGGATCCGTCCACCAAAGGGGAAGTCTCTAGCCCTTTTCGTTCCTGCAGAAACCTCAGCTTCTTCTGTCCAGTAGAAGCTTCTTTGCACCCGCAGCTGGCATTTCCTGGGCATCTGCCCATCTCCGACTTGCTTGTGACTTTTGGACTTGGTCCCCTTGTTCCACAGGTACCCTAGATTGGAAATCCACAGTTGTTGCATTGCTGGTTTGTGTCTTTCCTGCATTATTCCTCTAACACGACTTCTTTGTCCTTAGGGGAACTTTAGTGCACTTTGCACTCACTTTTCAGGGTCTTGGGGAGGGTTATTTTTCTAACTCTCACTATTTTCTAATAGTCCCAGCGACCCTCTACAAGGTCACATAGGTTTGGGGTCCATTCGTGGTTCGCATTCCACTTTTGGAGTATATGGTTTGTGTTGCCCCTATCCCTATGTTTCCCCATTGCATCCTATTGTAACTATACATTGTTTGCACTGTTTTCTAAGACTATACTGCATATTTTTGCTATTGTGTATATATATCTTGTGTATATTTCCTATCCTCTCACTGAGGGTACACTCTAAGATACTTTGGCATATTGTCATAAAAATAAAGTACCTTTATTTTTAGTATAACTGTGTATTGTGTTGTCTTATGATATTGTGCATATGACACTAGGTGGTACTGTAGTAGCTTCACACGTCTCCTAGTTCAGCCTAAGCTGCTCTGCTAAGCTACCATTATCTATCAGCCTAAGCTGCTAGACACCCTATACACTAATAAGGGATAACTGGGCCTGGTGCAAGGTGCAAGTACCCCTTGGTACTCACTACAAGCCAGTCCAGCCTCCTACACAGGTGATCATCCCAGCTGGAGCTAAAGACAGCTATATCGTCCAAATATGCTGCACTGAAAGCTTCCAGCCCTTTGCTGGACTGTGTTCACCAACCTCCGAAAAGTGGCAGGTGCATTTTTCAAACCAAAAGGCATTACAGTAAACTGGTAATGTCCTCCAATGGTAGAAAATGCAGTCTTAGGTTTAGCATCTTCTGACAATTTGATCTGCCAATACCCTGCAGTCAAATCAAAAGTGCTTAGATACTTGCCAGCTGCCAGTGTATCTATGAGCTCATCTGCCCTGGGTATAGGGTGAGCATCAGTTTTGGTTACCAAGTTGAGACCTCTATAGTCTACACAAAACCGCATTTCCTTCTTTCCATCTTTGGAATGGGGTTTTGGTACCAGTACCACAGGAGAAGCCCATGGACTGTCAGAGTGCTCAACCACTCCTAGTTCTAACATTTTCTGGACCTCTTGCTTTATGCAGTCCCTGACATGGTCAGGCTGCCTATAGATCTTACTTTTGACAGGCAAGCTGTCTCCAGTATCTATAGTGTGCTCACACCAAGAAGTGGTACCTGGCACAGTAGAGAAGAGTTCAGAGAATTGATCTAGGAGATTTATGCAATTGTCTTTCTGCTCAGCAGTAAGGCAATCAGCCAAAACTACACCTTCCACCAGAGCATCTTGTTCTGTGGAAGAGAAGAGATCAGGTAGAGGATCACTGTCTTCTTCCTGTCCCTCATCTGTTGCCATGAGCAGGGTGAGATCAGCCCTGTCATAGTAGGGTTTCAGGCGGTTGACATGGAGCACCCTAAGGGGACTCCTGGCAGTGCCTAAGTCAACTAAATAGGTGACTTCTCCCTTCTTTTCAACAATTGTGTGGGGTCCACTCCATTTATCTTGGAGTGCTCTTGGGGCCACAGGCTCCAAGACCCACACTTTCTGCCCTGATTGGTACTGAACCAAAACAGCCTTCTGATCATGCCATTGCTTCTGGAGCTCTTGGCTGGCCTGAAGGTTTTTACTGGTTTTTTTCATGTACTCAGCCATTCTTGATCTGAGGCCAAGTACATAATCCACAATATACTGCTTAGGAGCTTTTAAAGGTTGTTCCCAACCCTCCTTTACAAGTGTGAGTGGACCCCTAACAGGGTGTCCAAAAAGAAGTTCAAAGGGGCTGAAGCCCACTCCTTTCTGGGGTACCTCCCTGTAGGCAAAAAGGAGGCATGGTAGAAGGATATCCCATCTCCTGTGGAGTTTTTCAGGGAGACCCATAATCATGCCTTTGAGAGTTTTGTTAAATCTCTCCACCAGTCCATTTGTTTGTGGATGATAGGGTGTTGTGAACTTATAAGTTACACCACACTCCTTCCACATGGCCTTTAAGTATGCAGACATGAAATTGCTTCCCCTGTCTGATACTACTTCCTTTGGGAAGCCCACCCTGGAAAATATTCCCAGGAGGGCCTTTGCCACTGCAGGTGCTGTAGTGGTCCTTAAAGGAATAGCTTCAGGATATCTTGTGGCATGGTCCACTACCACCAAGATAAATCTATTGCCTGAAGCAGTAGGAGGGTCAAGGGGGCCAACTATGTCAACCCCTACCCTTTCAAAGGGAACCCCAACCACAGGCAGTGGAATAAGGGGTGCCTTTGGGGTGCCACCTGTCTTGCCACTGGCTTGACAGGTTTCACAGGACTTACAAAATTCCTTTGTGTCCTCAGACATCCTAGGCCAATGAAATAATGGAACCAGTCTGTCCCAAGTTTTCATTTGACCCAGGTGCCTAGCTAGGGGAATGTCATGTGCCAGGGTTAGGAGGAACTTTCTGTACTCCTGAGGAATCACTAATCTCCTGGCAGCTCCAGGTTTAGGATCCCTATGCTCAGTGTACAAGAGGTTGTCCTCCCAGTAAACTCTGTGAGAGTCACTGACATCCCCATTAGCCTGTTTGACAGCTTGCTGTCTGAGACCCTCTAATGTGGGACAGGTTTGCTGTGCCACACTCAGCTCCTCTCTGGCAGGCCCCCCTTCACCCAAAAGCTCAGCAGTGTCTGCTTCCAGCTCCTCTGGTGTAGGTTCTGCACAGGGAGGGAATTCTTCTTCCTCAGAAGTAGAATCCACTGTAGAGGGAGGGATAGTAGGAAGTGGTTTGCTTCTACTAGCCCTAGCTTTAGGGAGCACTTGGTCCATTGTTCCAGGATCCAAGCTTCCCTGTCCTTTTGCTTTTTGGCCTGAGCCCTTGTCAAAGCAAAAATATGCCCTGGGATGCCCAGCATTGCTGCATGGGCCTCCAACTCCACATCTGACCAAGCTGATGTCTCCAAATCATTCCCTAATAGACAGTCTACAGGTAAATCTGAAGCTACCACAACTTTCTTTGGACCAGTAACCCCGCCTCAGTTGAGATTTACAACAGCCATGGGGTGGCTAAGTGTGTTGTTGTGAGCATCGGTTACTTGGTACTGGTGACCAAGTAGGTGTTGTTCAGGGTGGACCAGTTTCTCTATGACCATAGTCACACTGGCACCAGTGTCCCTGTAGGCCTGAACCGCAACACCATTTATTAGGGGTAGCTGCTTGTACTTATCCATATTAAGGGGACAAGCAACTAAGGTGGCTAAATCAATAGCCCCCTCAGAGACTCACACAGCCTCTGTGGCCTCCCTAACAAGGCCAACCCCAACTAAGTTACCAATAGTGAGCCCAGCTACTCCCTTGGATTGGCTATTAGTAGGTTTGCTCCCACCACCACTGCTATTAGTAGGGACACTAGGTGTAGCAGTAGGGGTTGTAGTGGTAGGAGGCTTGGTGCCTTTCTTTGGACAACTGGGATCTGTTGTCCAATGGCCTTTTATTTTACATAAATAGCACCATGGTTTCTTTTCCTTGTTCTGATTAAAAGAGGATTTGGGCACACCACCCCCACCAGAGTGTTTTTGTGGGCCTGATGAAGACTCATTTTTAGATTTGTCCCCACCCTTGTCAGAAGACTTACCATCCTTCTTTTTGTTGCCATCTTTGTCACCCCCTGTATGAACTTTTCTGTTCACCCTTGTTCTGACCCATTTGTCTGCCTTCTTTCCCAATTCTTGGGGAGAGGTCAGATCAGAGTCCACCAAGTACTGGTGCAACAAATCAGACACACAATTATTAAGAATATGCTCTCTCAGGATCAAGTTATACAGGCTGTCATAATCAGTAACTTTACTGCCATGTAACCACCCCTCCAAGGCCTTCACTGAATGGTCAATGAAATCAACCCAGTCTTGTGAAGACTCCTTTTTGGTCTCTCTGAACTTTATCCTGTATTGTTCAGTGGTTAAGCCATAACCATCCAGGAGTGCATTCTTAAGAACTTGGAAATTATTAGCATCATTTTCTTTCACAGTAAGGAGCCTATCCCTACCTTTTCCACTAAATGGTAGCCATAGGATAGCAGCCCACTGCCTTTGAGGGACATCCTGTACAACACAGGCCCTCTCAAGTGCAGCAAACCACTTGTTAATGTCATCCCCCTCCTTATAAGGGGGAACTATCTTGTGCAGATTCCTGGAATCATGCTCTTTTGCAGGATGACTATGGGGAATAAAGCTGCTGCCACCATGGGTTTCTAAACCCAGTTTCTGTCTCTCCTTCTCTACTTCTAAAGTCTGTCTATCCAAATCCAGCTGTTGCTTCTTTAGCTTCAGTCTGGTTTGTTCCACTCTCAATCTATTGAGCTCCCTTTCTAACAATCTGTCATCAGGGTGGGTGGGAGGGACATGCCTTGAAACAGAAGTATGGTGAGAATGGACAGAAGGAGACCTGTCCCTTACAGAGGCCACCCTAACAGCTTGGCTAACAGAAACATCACTACCAGTATGGTGAGAATAAATGCTTTTGCTATGATGTGAGACAACACTATTTGTATGGTGTGGCTCATCATCATTACCAACTATGCTAGACTGTCTAGTAATGGGCAGGCTAGGAAGTTTCTTTCCTGAATCTTTTCCTGGGGGAGTCCCTGGATCAGATTGGGAACCATTAGCTACTTTTTCAACAGATGGGGCACTTCTAGCCTTATCCTGTTCTCTAAGCATGTTAAGTAACAGTTCCAAGGAAGGATTCTTCCCTACACTCAAACCTCTCTCTACACAGACTCCTTGCTCCTTTCCAGCTATGGTGGTCATATGCAAGTTTGGACAGATCAACATTTTGGCCTGTGCCAGACATTTTTAGAGAGAGTTAAAGTGATAGTAAAAGATAAAAAGTTTGTCAGAGCTTTTAGAAAGACAGAGAAAAAAACTTTTAAAACTTTTTAGAACTTTTTAGAAAGTTAGAAGTACTTTTCAGCACTTAGAAAAGAGTGAAAAGAGGAAATGCAAAACTTTTTGGCTATGTGTATATACACTGACCTTGTTTTGTATATTTTTCTCTTATGAAAAGTACAATGACAAGAGTGGTAAGTAGTCTCAAAGCACTTATCCCACCGCTGCACAACCAATGTAGGAGGCTGGACTGGCTTGTAGTGAGTACCAAGGGGTACTTGCACCTTGCACCAGGCTCAGTTATCCCTTATTAGTGTATAGGGTGTCTAGCAGCTTAGGCTGATAGATAATGGTAGCTTAGCAGAGCAGCTTAGGCTGAACTAGGAGACGTGTGAAGCTACTACAGTACCACTTAGTGTCATATGCACAATATCATAAGAAAACACAATACACAGTTATACTAAAAATAAAGATACTTTATTTTTATGACAATATGCCAAAGTATCTTAGAGTGTACCCTCAGTGAGAGGATAGGAAATATACACAAGATATATATACACAATAGCAAAAATATGCAGTATAGTCTTAGAAAACAGTGCAAACAATGTATAGTTACAATAGGATGCAATGGGGAAACATAGGGATTGGGGCAACACAAACCATATACTCCAAAAGTGGAATGCGAACCACGAATGGACCCCAAACCTATGTGACCTTGTAGAGGGTCGCTGGGACTATTAGAAAATAGTGAGAGTTAGAAAAATAACCCTCCCCAAGACCCTGAAAAGTGAGTGCAAAGTGCACTAAAGTTCCCCTTAGGACAAAGAAGTCGTGTTAGAGGAATAATGCAGGAAAGACACAAACCAACAATGCAACAACTGTGGATTTCCAATCTAGGGTACCTGTGGAACAAGGGGACCAAGTCCAAAAGTCACAAGCAAGTCGGAGATGGGCATATGCCCAGGAAATGCCAGCTGTGGATGCAAAGAAGCTTCTACTGGACAGAAGAAGCAGAGGTTTCTGCAGGAACGAAAAGGGCTAGAGACTTCCCCTTTGGTGGACGGATCCCACTCGCCGTGCAGAGTCGTGCAGAGGTGTTTTCCCGCCGAAAGAACGCCAACAAGCCTTGCTAGCTGCAAATCGTGCGGTTAGCGTTTTTGGACGCTGCTGTGGCCCTGGAGGGACCAGGAGGTCCCAAATTGGACCAGGAGAGAAAGGGGACGCCGAGCAAGACAAGGAGCCTTCTCAGCAGCAGGTAGAACCCGGAGAAGTGCCAGAAACAGGCACTACGAGGATGCGTGAAACGGTGCTCACCCGAAGTCGCACAAAGGAGTCCCACGTCGCCGGAGACCAACTTAGAAAGTCGTGCAATGCAGGTTAGAGTGCCGTGGACCCAGGCTTGGCTGTGCACAAAGGATTTCCGCCAGAAGTGCACAGGGTCCGGAGTAGCTGCAAAAGTCGCGGTTCCCAGCAATGCAGCCCAGCGAGGTGAGGCAAGGACTTACCTCCACCAAACTTGGACTGAAGAGTCACTGGACTGTGGGGGTCACTTGGACAGAGTCGCTGGATTCAAGGGACCTCGCTCGTCGTGCTGAGAGGAGACCCAAGGGACCGGTAATGCAGGTTTTTGGTGCCTGCGGTTGCAGGGGGAAGATTCCGTCGACCCACGGGAGATTTCTTCGGAGCTTCTGGTGCAGAGAGGAGGCAGACTACCCCCACAGTATGCACAAGCAGGAAAACAGTCGAGAAGGCGGCAGGATCAGCGTTACAGAGTTGCAGTAGTCGTCTTTGCTACTATGTTGCAGGTTTGCAGGCTTCCAGCGCGGTCAGCAGTCGATTCCTTGGCAGAAGGTGAAGAGAGAGATGCAGAGGAATTCGGATGAGCTCTTGCATTCGTTATCTAAAGTTTCCCCAGAGACAGAGAGCCTAAATAGCCAGAAAAGAGGGTTTGGCTACCTAGGAGAGAGGATAGGCTAGCAACACCTGAAGGAGCCTATCACAAGGAGTCTCTGACGTCACCTGGTGGCACTGGCCATTCAGAGCAGTCCAGTGTGCCAGCAGCACCTCTGTTTCCAAGATGGCAGAGGTCTGGAGCACACTGGAGGAGCTCTGGACACCTCCCGGGGAGGTGCAGGTCAGGGGAGTGGTCACTCCCCTTTCCTTTGTCCAGTTTCGCGCCAGAGCAGGGCTAAGGGGTCCCCTGAACCGGTGTAGACTGGCTTATGCAGAATTGGGCACATCTGTGCCCAAGAAAGCATTTCCAGAGGCTGGGGGAGGCTACTCCTCCCCTGCCTTCACTCCATTTTCCAAAGGGAGAGGGTGTAACACCCTCTCTCAGAGGAAGTCCTTTGTTCTGCCATCCTGGGCCAGGCCTGGCTGGACCCCAGGAGGGCAGATGCCTGTCTGAGGGGTTGGCAGCAGCAGCAGCTGCAGTGAAACCCCAGGAAGGGCAGTTTGGCAGTACCAGGGTCTGTGCTACAGACCACTGGGATCATGGGATTGTGCCAACTATGCCAGGATGGCATAGAGGGGGCAATTCCATGATCATAGACATGTTACATGGCCATATTCGGAGTTACCATTGTGAAGCTACATATAGGTAGTGACCTATATGTAGTGCACGCGTGTAATGGTGTCCCCGTACTCACAAAGTTCAGGGAATTGGCTCTGAACAATGTGGGGGCACCTTGGCTAGTGCCAGGGTGCCCTCACACTAAGTAACTTTGCACCTAACCTTTACCAGGTAAAGGTTAGACATATAGGTGACTTTTAAGTTACTTAAGTGCAGTGTAAAATGGCTGTGAAATAACGTGGACGTTATTTCACTCAGGCTGCAGTGGCAGGCCTGTGTAAGAATTGTCAGAGCTCCCTATGGGTGGCAAAAGAAATGCTGCAGCCCATAGGGATCTCCTGGAACCCCAATACCCTGGGTACCTCAGTACCATATACTAGGGAATTATAAGGGTGTTCCAGTAAGCCAATGTAAATTGGTAAAAATGGTCACTAGCCTGTTAGTGACAATTTGGAAAGAAATGAGAGAGCATAACCACTGAGGTTCTGATTAGCAGAGCCTCAGTGAGACAGTTAGTCACTACACAGGTAACACATTCAGGCACACTTATGAGCACCGGGGCCCTGGGTTACCAGGGTCCCAGTGACACATACAACTAAAACAACATATATACAGTGAAAAATGGGGGTAACATGCCAGGCAAGATGGTACTTTCCTACAGTTAGTCTCTGAAGGTGCCATTGATTTGGCCACCTTGGTTGCTTGTCCCCTTAATATGGATAAGTACAAGCAACTTCCCCTAATAAATGGTGTTGAGGTTCAGGCCTACAGGGACACAGGTGCCAGTGTTACAATGGTAATAGAGAAACTGGTCCACCCTGAACAACACCTACTTGGTCACCAGTACCAAGTGACCTGTGCTCATAACGACACTCTTAGCGACCCCATGGCTGTTGTGAATCTCAACTGGGAGGGGGGGGGG
Organism: Pleurodeles waltl; assembly: GCF_031143425.1. Lineage (NCBI taxonomy): Eukaryota > Metazoa > Chordata > Amphibia > Caudata > Salamandridae > Pleurodeles > Pleurodeles waltl. Next base: position 380,637,351 of record NC_090445.1, read on the forward strand.
TGTTACTGGTCCAAAGAAAGTTGTGGTTGCCTCAGATTTACCTGTAGACTGTCTACTAGGGAACAATTTAGAGACATCAGCTTGGGCAGAAGTGGAGCTGGAGGCTCATGCAGCAATGCTGGGCATTCCTGGGCATATTTTTGCTTTGACAAGGGCTCAGGCCAAAAAGCAAAAAGGACAGGGTGACTTGGATCCTGGAAGAATGGACCAAGTGCTCCCTAAAGCTAGGATTAGTAAAGGTAAAACAATACCTACTATCCCTCCCTCTACAGTGGATTCAACTTCTGAGGAAGAAGAATTTCCACCCTGTGCAGAACCTACACCAGAGGAGCTGGAAGCAGACACTGCTGAGCTTTTGGGTGGAGGGGGGCCTGCCAGGGAGGAGCTGAGTGTGGCACAGCAGACCTGTCCCACACTAGAGGTTCTAAGACAGCAAGCTGTCAAACAGCAAAATGGGGATGTCAGTGACTCTCACAGAGTTTACTGGGAAGACAACCTCTTGTATACTGAAGCAAGGGATCCAAAACCTGGAGCTGCCAGGAGAGTGGTGATTCCTCAGCAATACAGAGAGTTCCTCCTAACTCTAGCCCACGACATTCCCTTGGCTGGACATTTAGGGCAAATGAAAACTTGGGACAGGCTTGTCCCCTTGTTTCATTGGCCTAGAATGTCAGAGGATACAAAGGAATTTTGTCAGTCCTGTGAAACCTGTCATGCCAGTGGCAAAACAGGTGGCACTCCAAAGGCTCCCCTTATTCCACTACCTGTGGTTGGGGTCCCCTTTGAAAGGGTAGGGGTTGACATAGTTGGCCCCCTTGACCCTCCTACTGCTTCAGGCAATAGGTTTATCTTGGTGGTAGTGGACCATGCCACAAGATATCCTGAAGCAATTCCTCTAAGGACCACTACAGCTCCTGCAATGGCAAAGGCCCTCCTGGGAATCTTTTCCAGGGTGGGCTTCACAAAAGAGGTGGTATCAGACAGGGGAAGTAATTTCATGTCTGCTTACTTAAAGGCCATGTGGAAGGAATGTGGTGTGACATACAAGTTCACTACACCCTATCATCCACAAACAAATGGACTGGTTGAGAGGTTTAATAAAACTCTCAAAGGAATGATAATGGGACTCCCTGAAAAACTCCGGAGGAGATGGGATGTCCTGTTAACATGCCTCCTTTTTGCTTACAGGGAGGTACTCCAAAAAGGAGTGGGCTTCAGCCCCTTTGAACTCCTATGTGGACACCCTGTAAGAGGTCCTCTAACACTTGTGAAGGAGGGTTGGGAACAACCTTTAAAAGCTCCTAAGCAAAACATAGTGGACTATGTACTTGGCCTAAGATCTAGAATGGCTGAGTATATGAAAAAGGCCAGTAAAAACCTTCAGGCAAGCCAAGAGCTCCAAAAGCAATGGCATGACCAGAAGGCTGTTCTGATTCAGTACCAACCAGGGCAGAAAGTGTGGGTCTTGGAGCCTGTGGCCCCAAGAGCACTCCAAGACAAATGGAGTGGACCTCACATTATTGTTGAGAAAAAGGGAGAAGTCACCTACTTGGATGACTTAGGCACTGCCAGGAGTCCCCTTAGGGTGCTCCATGTCAATCGCCTGAAACCCTACTATGACAGGGCTGATCTCACCCTGCTCATGGCAACAGATGAAGGACAGGAAGAAGAGAGTGACCCTCTCCCTGATCTCTTCTCTTCCACAGAACAAGATGCTCTAGTGGAAGGTGTAGTTCTAGCAGATTGTCTTACTGCTGAGCAGAAAGACACTGCATAAATCTCCTGGGTCAGTTTTCTGAACTCTTTTCTACTGTGCCAGGCACCACTTCTTGGTATGAGCACACTATAGATACTGGAGACAGCCTGCAGGTCAAAAGTAGGATCTATAGGCAGCCTGACCATGTCAGGGACTGTATAAAACAAGAAGTTCAGAAAATGCTTGAACTGGGAGTGGTTAAGCACTCTGAAAGTCCATGGGCCTCTCCTGTGGTACTTGTACCAAAACCTCATTCCAAAGATGGAAAGAAGGAAATTAGATTTTGTGTAGATTATAGAGGTCTCAACCAGGTAACTAAAACTGATGCTCACCCTATACCCAGGGCAGATGAGCTAATAGATACACTGGCATCTGCCAAGTATCTAAGCACCTTTGATTTGACTGCAGGGTATTGGCAGATCAAGTTATCAGAGGATGCTAAAGCAAAAACTGCATTTTCAACCATTGGAGGGCACTACCAATTCACGGTAATGCCCTTTGGTTTGAATAATGCACCTGACACTTTTTAGAGGTTGGTGAATACAGTCCTGCAAGGGTTGGAGGCTTTTAGTGCAGCATATCTAGATGATATAGCTGTCTTTAGCTCCACCTGGGATGATCACCTGGTCCACCTGTGGAAAGTTTTGGAGGCCCTGCAAAAGGCAGGCCTCACTATCAAGGCTTCAAAGTGCCAGATAGGGCAGGGGAAAGTGGTTTATCTGGGACACCTGGTAGGTGGAGAACAGATTGCACCACTTCAGGGGAAAATCCAAACTATCATAGATTGGGTTCCCCCTACAAGTAAGACTCAGGTGAGAACCTGTTTAGGCCTCACTGGGTACTACAGGAGGTTCATAAAGAACTATGGCTCCATAGCAGCCCCTCTTAATGACCTCACTTCAAAGAAAATGCCTAAAAAGGTATTGTGGACAGCTAACTGTCAGAAAGCTTTTTAGGAGCTGAAGCAGGCCATGTGCTCTGCACCTGTCCTGAAAAGCCCCTGTTACTCCAAAAAATTCATTGTCCAAACTGATGCATCTGAATTAGGGGTAGGGGCAGTCTTATCACAACTTAATTCTGAGGGCCAGGATCAACCTGTTGCTTTTATCAGCAGGAGGTTGACCCCTAGAGAAAAGCGTTGGTCTGCCATAGAGAGGGAGGCCTTTGCTGTGGTCTGGGCACTGAAGAAGTTGAGGCCATACCTGTTTGGCACTCACTTCATTGTTCAGACAGACCACAAACCTCTACTTTGGCTAAAACAAATGAAAGGTGAAAACCCTAAATTGTTGAGGTGGTCCATATCCCTACAGGGAATTGACTATACAGTGGAACATAGACCTGGGAGTACCCACTCCAATGAAGATGGACTCTCCAGATATTTCCACTTAGACAATGAAGTATTGAGGGCCAATTCCATGCACCTTGGGGGGTCCACCATAGGCCCCCAGTACTGCCAAGCCAGCTCTCTGAGGCTTGCAGTGCAGCTACAGCTGCTGCCACCTCACAGACAGGTTTCTGCCCTCAATCCCAGGAAGGCAGAACAATGCATTTCCTTTAAGATAGGGGTGTTACACCCTCTCCCGTTGGAAATAGGTGTTACAGACATGGGAGGGGTATCCTCCCAGAGCCTCTGGAAATGCTTTGAAGAGCACAAATGGTGCCCCCTTGCATAATCCAGTCTACACCGGTTCAACTACCCCCAGTCCCTGCTCTGGTGAGAAAAAGGCCAAAGGAAAGGGGAGTGACCACTCCCCCATCCATCATCACCCCTGGGTTGGTGCCCAGAGCTCCCCTGGTGTTAGCCATCTTGGATTCCAAGGTGTGGGGACCCTCGGGGAGCATCTGAGTGGCCAGTGGCAGCAGGTGACGTCAGAGACCCCTCCTGATAGGTGCATACCTGGTTAGGTAGCCAATCCCCCTCTTAAGGCTATTTAGGGTCTCTCCTCTGGGTGTTTCCTCAGATTCGGTCTGCATCCTCTGCTTCAGCTTCTGACCGTCAGATCAACCACAGACTGCTCCAGGAACCGCTGTAACTGCAACAAACTATCCAGAAAGGCTACTATGACACTGCAACTTCAGCTCCAGCCAGCAACTGCAACAGTTTCCAGGTTGTGCACACTCTGAGGACTGCTTGTCTTCATTCTGAACCAGAAGGACCGAAGGAATCTCCCATGGAGTGATGGAGTCACTTTCCTGCTCCAGCAGGCACCTCTCTGTTATGACAACTGGTACTCTGGGACTCCTCTCCTGTCAACAAGCCTGATCCCTGGAACACAGGTGGTGGACCAAAGTGATCCTGACTGTCCAAAGGTCCAGCTGTCCAAATTTGGCAGAGGTAAGGGCTTGCCTCCCCATGCCAGACAGTACCCCCTGTTCAACGCGTCTTCTGCAACTCCTTGGGCTTCTGTGCACTACTTCCAAAAGATCTTTGTGCACAGCGTAGCTCAGGTCCCCAGCACTATATTCTGTGATGTACAGCTCCCTAAGTTGTTCTCCGGCGGTGTGGGATCCCTTTGTGTATTGGAATTGGTAAATGTAGTCACTAGCCTATAGTGACAAATTTAAAGGCAGAGAGAGCATGAGCACTGAGGGTCTAATTAGCAAAGCCTCAGTGACACAGTTAGGCACTACACAGGCATACACATTTAGGCCACAAAGTATGAGCACTGGGGTCCTGGCTAGCAGGATTCCAGTGAGACAGTAAAAACACACTGACAAACAGGTAAAAAATGGGGGCAGCCATGCTAAAAGAAAGCACCCTTCCTACAGTGTCTGCTCGCTCTCATCTGCACAGCTCCACCTGTTGCTACTGCTTCTGCTGCATTCAAAATGAGAGCCTGCCTGACTTTCAGTTCTAGACCCACTTCCACCTACAGACTCCTGACTGCACGTGCCTGGTGGCCTAGTGGCCATCTGTATGTAAGTATATTGCTAACACGTTTTACCTTTGCTAATTCTCTGTCATCACTATTTTTTCCCTTCTTTCTTTCTTGTCTCTTTCTCTCTCCTTTAGCCTTTCACTCTTCCAGTGTTTCCTGCATTCCATTCCCTGCGCTGCTGCACCTGCGGCCCCGTCCCCTCCCTCTCTGCACCTGCGTCTCTCCTCCCAGCTGCCCTGACCCTCGCCTCCCTCCCCTTCCTAATGGCAGACACTGCGCACTGAGATCGTGATTCCTCTGACCTCCTAGTCAGCATCTACTCCCTCTCCTCTGCACAGCTCCACTTGCTGCTGCTGCTGCCTCTGCCATGTTCGAACTGAGAACCTGCCTGACTCTGAGTTTCAGGCCCACCTCCACCTGCAGACTCCCGCCTGTGCCTCACCCCTGGTGGCCTACAGCCCTGCCCCTCCCTCCCTGTGAAGCACTTTTTCCACCCTCCCGCCTCCCAGTTGACCGGACCCCCCGCCTCCCTCCCCTTCTAAATGGTGGCTGATACGCACGGAGAGGGCGACTACTCTGACCTCCTTCTCAGCATCTGCTTGCTCTCCTCTGCGCAACTCCAGCTGTTGCTGCAGCCTCTGCTGCATTTGAACTGAGAGCCTGCCTGACTCTCAGTTTGAGGCCCACCTCCACCTGCAGACTCCTGCCTGTGCCTCACCCCTGGTGGCCTACTGGTCATCTGTATGTAAGTATCTTGCTGTCACTTTTTACTTATGCTCATTTTTCTGTCATCTTTATTGTTTCTTTTCTTTCTTTCTTGTCTCTTTCTCCCTCCTTCAGCCTTTAACTGTCCCCGGTTTCCCGCGTTCCATTCCTGCCGCTGCTGCCCATGTGACCCTGCCCCCATCCCTCCCTGCAAAGCACTTTCCTACCCTCCTGCCTCCCAGCTGACTGGACCCTCGCCTCCCTCCCCTTCTTAATGGTGGAAGCTCTGTGGCCACGAACCCTGGACCTCCAACCTTCCATCGCTACAACACAGAGACCCTCCACACGCTGAACACAGGACACTCCGCAGGCTGTCATCTTGCATCACCCAGAGACACCCATCGACCGTGTACCTCAGCTGAATCCTCCTCAACATCCACTCCCTCCAAAAACACGCTGTAGAACTCTGGGACCTACTAGACTCCACCCACACAGACATTGCCTTTCTCACCGAAACATGGACAAACCCAGTGTCTGCATCGGATAGTGCCATCACCATCCCCAGCGACTAAAAACTGTTCTGCAAAGACCGGCATTCTCACCCAGGCAGCCGCCTGGCCATCGCACGCAAATCCACCCTCCGCCTGACAACAAACGCGGAAGAACACTTCCCCTCTTGAAGCACCTCCATTTCCAGGTACACGCCACCCTCGAGTCAACCTTCTGCAGCACCCTCATCTACAGGCCACCTGGCCCCGACCAGCCTTCAGAGACTCCATCATCTGCATCATTTCTCCTCACGCTCTCACCTCCTCAAACTACTGCCTCCTTGGCGACCTCAACTACCACATCGACAATGGCAAAGTCACCAACACCGCTTCCCTGCTTGATAACCTCACCACAATAGGACTAAAGCAACTGTTCACTTCACCATTACACATTGCTGGACACACACTTGACCCCATCTTTTCCACCAGCAACAACATCACTGTTGACTACACCTCCACACTTCACTGGACTGACCACCACTGCATCCATTTCACCATCACCTCCCCAACTATCCACCTCTACACACTCTGAGCCCCAAGCAGAAAATAGAACCAGATCACCAAGGAACATCTCACCAACACCCTCACCAGTCTCCCCCGCCCTCACCACAGACGCTAACATCTCAGCACAGAATTTCCACCAATCGATCTCTGAATTCGCCAACACCCTAGAACCTCTCCATAAAACCACAGCTAAACACCACCTCAAGAAGGTCAGCTGGTTCTCCCCCACACTCCAGGACTCCAGGCACACCTGCAGACTGCTCATAAATAGATGGAGAAACAGCACGTCCCCAGAAGACTTTGAGGTCTTCAAAGCAGCCTCCAAATCCCACCACCACCTCATCAGAGTCACCAGAAAAGCCACCCTGCAGGACTGTATCAGCGCCACAATTCACAACACCAAAGAGCTCTTTGCCGTGGTCAAAGAGTTTGCCAAACCCCAATCGGAAATGGCAAGCATCCCTCCATTTCAAGACCTCTGAGACAGACTAGCCAACTTCTTCCACTAGAAAATCAAAGACATACACAACAGCTTCGAATTCCAAGACCCTCTGAGCCCTCCAACAATCCCCCAGCTCTAAGCCACCAAACCATCTCAGATCCTGCACTGCTGGACCACTCTCACCATGGACGAGACCCGCACCATCATGTGCAGCATCTACTCTGGAGCCCCTACGGACCACTATCCTGACCCACATTTTTAAAAAAGCCATCACACCCGAACTCTGCCACATCCTCAACTGTTCCATAGAGACAGCAACCTTCCTAGAGGACTGGAAGCACGCAGAGATCCACCCACTCCTGAATAAACCTGAACCCCTGGACCTCAAGAATTACCATCTCATTTCTCTGCTGTCTTTCCACCCAAGGTCATCGAAAAGGCCATCAACAATCAGCTCCGTAAGCACATCAAGGACAACAATATCCTGGACATCTCCCAATCAGGTTTCAGGAGCAACCACAGCACGGAGACCGCCCTCCTTGCTGCCACAGATGACATCCACTCGCTCCTTAACTGCAGCCATACAGCAGCCCTCATCCTACCAGACCTATCGGCCGCCTTGGACATAGTCTCTCACCTCACCCTTTGCACCAGACTCCAGCTGGCATCCGCGGAAAGGCCCTAGAATGGATATGCTCCTTTCAGTCTCGCAGAACACAGAGAGTCAGACTCCCGCCTTACCGGTCAGAACCTATGGAGATCAGCTGCGGAGTTGAACAGGGCTCCTCCCTGAGCCCAACACACTTCAACATCTACATGGGTCCGTTTGCATCCATCGTCAGGAACCACGGGCTGAAATTGTCCCCTACGCCAACGATAACCAGCTGATAATCTCGCTGACTGAAAACTCCACAACTGCCAAGAAGAATTTCCACACTGGGATGGAAGCAATCACCACCTGGATGAAGGACAGCTGACTCACGCTCAACTCTGACAAGACTTAAATCCTCATCCTTGGACCTTCCACATCAGCCTGGGATGACTCTGGGTGGCCATCCACCCTCAGCTACCCACCCCACACTCCAACAAACCAAGCACGCAACCTCAGCTTCATCCTGGACTCATTTCTCACCATGAGCCACCAAGTCAACTCAGTTGCAGCCTCCTGTTTTCACACATTCTGACTTCTCTGGAAGATCTAGAAATGCATCACAAAGGACTGCTGCAAAACCATGACCCATGCCCTGGTTACCAGCAGACTCGACTATGGCAACACCCTCTACACCAGCACCACCCAGAAGAACCTGAAGAAACTACAGCACATCCAAAATGCCTCTGCCAGACTCATCCTAGACATTCTGCGCCTCAAACACATCTTCAATCACCTATGAGACCTCCACTGGCTTCCTATCAAGAAAATAATTAACTTCAAACTCTTCGTCCATGCATACAAGGCCCTCCGTGACCTAGGCCCCGCCTACCTCAATTACTGCACCACCTTTTACTCCCCCACTAGACCCCTCTGCTCTGCTCAGAAAGCACTAGTCACTGTACCCCATATACGGGACACCTCGGCTGGTGGAAGATCCTTTGCCTACCTCGCGGAAAAGAGCTTGAACAACCTGCCCCTGAACCTTAGGCAGTCACCATCACTACCTCAATTCAGGAAGGACCTTAAAACCTGTCTTTTCAAATGAAGCTCAGAGGAGAAACACCCTCATCGCCTTGAGACCCTTACGGGTGAGTAGTTACACTCTATAAATCGTAATTTGATTTGATTTGATACTTCTGTGGGTGGTGCAAGCTGTGTAGCAGGCCCACTAATACAGCCTTGTAAAAGTGGGGCCCCCAATCCTACTTAGGATAAATCACAACACAATCCAAATTATCCTCTGCTTTACCCTCTGGTAGTGTCCACAGAGCAGGCAGGCTTAACTTAGAAGGCAATGTTAAAAGTATTTGTGCAATAACTCATACAGAAACACAGTGAAAATAAAACACTAAAAGTCCTCCACACCAGTTTAGGAAAATAGATAATATTTACCTGAATAAAATAAGACCAAACCAACAAAAATCCAATATACACAAGTCAAGATATCACTTTTTAAAGTTTTAAATGAGGCTCAATCCTTAAGAATCAGTGGTTGTATCCTTTTAACACACAGTACCTGGGATATGTCAAAAATAACAATGCACGGGGGCAGCAGAGGTGGAGATGCTTTGAAAAATAAGGGGCTGCGTCTGATTTTCCAGCACGGCACAGACAATGTGTCATTTCTTTCCACGCTGCAAGGTGATGCATCGATTTCCATGAGCGCGCCGTGGTTCCTTATTGCAGGGTGGGGATATTTTGATGTCCAGGGATGATGCGTTTAAAATCCATGATGAGCTGGTAAGAAGGAGCAGGCGCTGGGTTGATCTGGGAGTGGTGTGGCAATTTTTCAGACGTGAGGCAGGCGTTGTGACGATTTCGCAGGACTTTCTTCTCTTTGGTGAAGCCTTTGTGGACCTGAGACTCCAGAACAGAGGGCAAGCTTAACCCAAGCCCTTGGGGAGCATTTGTGGTGAAGGCAGAGTCCTTTCAGTAGAGTCAGGGGCCCGCAGGGCAACAAGCAGGGCAGCAGTCCTTCTCAGAAAAGCAGCCCAGATGAGTCCTTTGGGCAGCCAGACAGTCCCTCTGACAGAGCCTAGATGTCCAGAAGTGTCTAATTTAGTGGTGTCAGAGACCCAGTCTATATACCCAAAATGCCTTTGAAGTGGGGGAATCATCAAAGAGTTGTTTTAAAGTGCATAGGTTCCCCTTTCAACCCAGCCCTGTCAGCCAGGATCCCTGTGGGGTGTTATCAGTCCTTTGTGTGAGGGCAGGCCACTGGCCTTTGAAGTGTAGGGAGGAGTCCCTCCACACTTCTTGCCTGGGAGACCCATTCAGTATGCAGACCAATGCAGATGTGACTGAGTGTCCTGTGTTTATGGCTGTCTTGGTGGAAAGCACAAGGGGAGCTGTCAACTAGCACAGCCCAGACATGGATTGGAGACAGGCTGTAAGGCACAGGTGGCAGTAAGTGCAGAGAAATGTCCACCCTGTAAAAGTGGCCCTTCTAAAATAGTAATATTAAATTCAACTTCACCAGTAAGCAGGACTTTACATTACCGGTCTGGCCATACTAAACATAAGTATAAAAGGGCAGTTCTAATGCTGGCCTGTGAGAGGAGCAGGCCTCACAGTGGTGAGAAACTAATTTGTGAGTTTTTCACTACCAGGACATGTAAAACACAAATGTACATGTCCTGCTTTTTAGTTACCTAGTACCCTGCCCTATGGGTTATCTAGGGCCTACCTCAGGGGTGATTTGTACATAGAAAAAGGGGAGTTTAAGGCTTGGAAAGTAGTTTTTAATTGCCAAGTGGAAGTGGCAGTGAAACCCCACACATAGGCCTTGCAATGGTAGTCCTGAGACATGGTGAAGGGGATACTTATGTAAGTGGCACAACCAGTGCTGCACGCCCACTAGTAGTCTTAATTTACAGGCCCTGGGCACCTCTAGTGCAATTTACTAGGGACTTACAAGTAAATAAATTATGTCACTTCGGTAGGAGCCAATGTTACCATGTTTAGGGGAGAGAGCACATGCACTTTAGTATTGGTCAGCAGTGGTGAAGTGTGTAGAGTTCTAAAACCAACAGAAACAGGGTCAGAAAAATGAAGGGAGGCAGGCAAAAAGTTGGGGGATGACCCCTTAAGGCTGTCAGGTCTAACAATAGGTAAATTAAATGTGCCAACAGGTGTAAGCCAATCATACTAAGTTTAAAGGAGAGAGCACATACACTTTAGCAGTGATCAGCAGTGATAAAATGCCCAGAGTCCTAAAGTCAAAACAAGAGGGTCAGAAAAATAGGAGGAGGAAGGCAAAACGTTTGGGGATGACCCTGCAAAAAGTTCCAGACCCAAAACTATTCATTTGCACTACAGGAGGCACCTTAATTAAACCTTTTGTAGCATCATTAAGGGGGCTTTTCATAAAGGTATATATAAACTTGCATATTTACTCTTCTATTTGTATTGTATTGTGTTTGAATTTGTAAAGTGTATTAAGACAAATCACTAGCACTGGTGAGCACTGCCAAGATGAATACACCAGAACATAATTACGGATGAGAAAAGATCTAGGTTTTAAGTTGCTTTCGGAACCTGGGAATGATCAACATCCTCATAAGCTGCTGATCTAGGCTGTCTTTTTGGAGTATACTAGTTGAAAATGTTTCTTGGTCCCTGATGATGAAAAGCCATATAAACCATGCACAGACCTCTGAAAATCACCTGCTTCCTCACGGGAAGCCTGCGAAGCGACCACAATCACTTTTTAACTGAAAGATGTTTAGGAAGATTCAGTACCAACCGGTACCAACCGGGCAGCCGCATTTTGAGTGATCTGTGGTTTGCTAGGAGAAGACATAAAGCATTACAGTAGTCAAGGCAAGATGTAATAAGGGCTATAACCACTGAAACTCTTAATTCATCAGGAAGGGAAAGATCCTCTTTAGGGTCTTAATAATCAAGAAGCAGAAGGAGCTCACCGTCCTGTTGACCTGAGAGTCAAAGGTAAGGATGACATCGAAAATCACCCCAAGGTTTTTTGTGGCGACCACAGGGGTGGGTGAATGGTACATCTCCGGCCACCAGAGCTCAGATCACACCAAGTTTTATGACCAAAAGACCAAAATCTCGGGGACTGATTTAGAACTCGGTGGACGGGTTACTCAGTCATACCGGCGACAAATATCCCATCCACTGAAATCTAAATCCCATTATATCCAATGGGATTTAGATTTCGGCGGATGTGATAACCGGTTCTCTGAGTTCTGAATTAGGCTCTCAGTCTTTTTGGCATTAAGTTTTAGCCAGTTGCCCTGGTGCTGATTTCAGTCGTACAAAACTTAAACTTGTTCACCACCAGTGGCAAGTTGTCTGAAATAGAGACAATGTTTTGGGCATCGTCCACACAGGACTACAACTGGAAACCAAAAGATCACACAAAGTGGGACTGAGAGAGGACCCCTGTGGAACTCTACAAGGGAGTTGGAATGGTTTGGCCCTGTAGTTCCGGCAGCTGACTGTTTGGGTCTTTGTGAGAGAAGGCCTCTTATGTCATGGTTACCCCCCTACTTTTTGCTTAGGATATGATGTAGCCTCAAAATGTTTATGGCCCAGGGCCCCCACTAACCAGGTTTCCTGGGTCAAATCGCTTTTCCTAAAATAGTTGTGATGCATTAGCACCATTGGCAACACCTTTAGCTGCCACTATAAGTCCCTAGTAAATGATACTTAGGTACCCAGGGCATGCAGTACTAAGGGTAGGCCTGTGAGGGCAGCAGCACAGATTGTGCCACCCTCTAGGCCCATGCATCCAGAAACACCCAGCACTGCCATTGCAGGCTGCGTGCTCTAATGCAACCTAAAAGACAAATGACATGGTACACAGCCTGTGTGCCTATATGCCCTGTCCACCTTACACCGCATGCACTATAGGTAAGTCACCCCTCTGGCAGGCCTTCCAGTCCTAAGGCAGAGTTCACTATATGGTATGTGTGGGCATAGATGCATTAGCAAATGCCCCTACTTTGTCCTTTCCAAACCTAGGATATAGTAAGTGGCCAGGGCAGCCATTTTAATGCATGTGCTGGACACTGGTCAGTACGAGTCAGTACGAGTTTCACAGTTACATGATGGCTACCCTGCACCCTTGGTTGTTTGGTGTAAAACAAATCAGAATGATAAATCCAAAAAGGTATCAGTATTGGATTTATTACAAAATGTACCCAGGGGTCACCTTAGAGGTGCCCTCTGCAAAAGCTAACTACCCTAGCATGGTTGCTGGACAGTCACAACCAGCCTGCCACCACCAGACAAGATTCTGAATCCCTGGGGTTAGAGATCCTGCTCTCTGGGATTCAGAACAAAGCCCTTCCTGAGGGGGTGGGGGGTGCTAACACCCTCTACTTCAGGAATGCGCACTGCACTGCTAGAGGGATTACCGCTCTTGAAACTCGACCCCCAGGCCTGCTGCTAGTAGCAGAAGGCTGCCCTCATTGCATATCCCCACCTTTGGTGGAAGCAACTGCGATAAACCAGACAAAGGATAGGAGGAACGGTCAGTCCTGGCATGCACCACCCCTAAAGTATTGCATGCGAGGTGACCTCTCCATTTCATTTTCCTCCATCTTGCATGGAAGGAAAATAGGCAATCAGGTGTACGGAAGTGACCTCTGCCCACAGGAAGTGGTCTATTAGTGGCTGTAGCCACACTAAGGTAGATGACCCAATGGTCACTACTATGTCCCCCTTAAAACACCCACTAAATACAGTATTTAGTGGGCATCTCTAGACCAAGAAACCAGATTCTACAGACAAAAGAAGACCAGCAACAAAGAATACCCCAGGCTCAAGAACTGAAGTCCTGCTGCATTAAGAAAAAGTGCCAAGCCCTGTCTGCTGCACCCAGGACTCAACAATCGCAGCTGAGGGAGTGCTCAGACATTGGAAGGTCTTTACAAACCCCCAGAGGACCTCTACTCTTCAAAAGTCACCAAGGATCTCCCTCCAGAGTTAAGGCATCACCCTGCAACACCAAGGAACCAAAGACCTTGCCGACCGGCTACTGACCAAGGACTTGGAAGCCACAGCCGGACTAAACTTTGCCCATTGGACTGTGAGGACAAACCATGACAGCATGTCAAATTTGGTGGCACTGCACCCTCCAGTAGCCAGACAGTGCAATAACCCTAGGACCTGGTCACCTCACGTTAGATACACAGAAGGAAAGTCCATTCCAGACTAAAAAAGGACAAGGGGAGTCAAGGAACTTCAGGAACCACCTGGTTCTCCCAACAGTGTGCCCCTAGTGACCTGCAAGTGACCCTCCAAGGTACCTACCTCCTGCTTCAAAGGCACCTTTGCTCACAGCTCCTGGCTCACGATTCGCTCTGCACCTGACTACCCTGTGCCCTGCACCAAAGATCTTGCTGTGCCCGAAGGGTCCCCCACACCTTGCAAAGTCAACACCCCAAGGGGACCCATCGGACTTACCTTGAAGCCCACCTGTGCAGTGCTTTTCCAAGTGGTCCCCCGCAGTGGCCTGGTACCAGCTCCATCAACTCTCTGCAGCTGCTACCATCGGAAACAGGAGTCACCTGAACTTCTCTAGCTGGCCCAGGGTACCTATTAATGACCTCAACATACCTGCAAAAGGAGACAATGGTAAACGTGTTGGCTGATTTACTGTGAAATTACGCATAAAGATTCATAACTTAAAAAGTACTTACCGGATTTTGATTAATGTGGTTTTAAAAATGTTATAAAAATCTGTAATATTTTTGTAAATTGATCTAGAGTTGTTCTTTTGAGGGTGTGGCCTAATTTTTTGGTACTGTGAGTACAAAAAATACTTTGCACTTCTCCAAGATTAGCCTAACTGCTTGATCAAGATAATAATTAGAGCATTAGGTGGTCTAGTTTTTACCTCTGTAAACCAAAATGTGGTTGCCTGGACCCCCTGCACAGTGTGACTAGTTTTTCACACTGCATAGAGGGCCAGCCTCCTACAGTCTTTTTCTTCAAAAGGGATCTCAGGAGGTCCAGAGTGGTGTTTCTCAGCCCAGTTTGTCACAATCTTCACACAAACAGCATGGAGATATCGTGTCAAAAGCTGCGGACAAATCCAGCATTACCAGGATACCCCTACCTCCCTGTTCCATCTCGCAGTGAATGGAGTCTGCCACCATGACCAATGCAGAATCAGTACTGTGGCCACTCCTGAAACCATTCTGAGATCGGACCAGAAGGTCATGACTGGTTATAAATTGAGCTAATTCTTGATTGATGTACTTCTCAAAAATGTTATCTGCAGCAGAAAAGAGAGAAATAGAGCGAAGGTTTTTTAAGTCTCCAGGATCCCTATTAGATTTCGTTGTGAGGGCCTGATTAATAGAGTCTCCTGCTGACAAAATGAGAGATGGCCTGTCCTCATTACTATTGAATTCAGAGAAGATCTTCAGAATCTTTTCCCTGAAGTATGTAGCATTGCTAGTACAAAAACCTTGGGAATTCTCCTAAGCATGCTGGACTGGGGAAGATAAGAGATCTTTTATTACCTTCAAAAGTTAATTTGGGATAGTGGCAGGTTCCTGCCGCCTACATTGCTGTCAGAGGTCTTTTATTTCCTCAGAGAACTAAGGTGCTGATGATTTCAATTTAGTACTCGTCTTGCTTTTAATGGGTGTCCTCAACTAAATGTTAAAGTTCTCTGCTGTCAGTTCCTCACATCTATAATGTCCTACTTGGGTCATCCTAAGAGCTGATTCCATATCATTACTGGAGATTTGAATCCACTTTCCATTTGTTATTGTGATAACCTGTTTAAGCTCCATGGCCTTCTGCCAAAGTATTTTGAACAACATCACTAGGTAGTCTGTCCAACTCAGTGGGTGTAGGAGGCTGGCCTGGTCTGCAGTGGGTACTTAAGTTCCCAGGTCCAGTTGCCCCTTATTAGTGAAATGTAGGCAGTGGTCTAGCAGCTTAGGCTGTCTAGAGTTAGATGTAGCAGATCAGCTTACACTGAACTAGGAGACATGCAAAGCTCCTGCAATACCACTAGTTACACAGTACTTATACACAATAAAAGACAATACTCAGTGTTACCAATAATAAAGGTACTTTATTTTAGTGACACAAGGCCAAAAATATCTTAGAGGCAATATTCCTTCTGGAGGTAAGTATTATACACAATATATACACTAGAGACTAAAATCAGGTAAGTAAATAGTCACAGAATAGTGCGAACAGTAGAAGATACAATAGAATGCAATAGGCCTAGGGGCAACACAAACCATATACTAAGAAAGTTTCATGCGAATCACAAATTCCCCCCTAGGCAGGTGTAGTGTGGAGAGGGGCGCTGGGAGTGTAAAAAAACACCACACGTAAGTAAAATATCCTACCCCAGAGCCCAGGAAAGTAATAGTAAAGTACTGCAAGTTTCCTCAGGACACAGTACAAGTTGTGATAAGAGCTATATAGCAAGATTGCAAGCAACAAATGGTGGATTCCTGGACCTGAAGACCTATGAAGAGAGGAGACCAAGTCCAGAAGTCGCAGAAGATTCCAGGAAGGACAGGAGCTGTTGCCAACCTAGAAGATGGTGCAAAAGAGGATTCTCTGGTTAGAAGAAGTCTGCAGAAGAGCACCCAAGAAGATAGTTGAGGGTTCCTGCATGGTGCAGGAGATGTCCCACGTAGAGATGTAAGATGCAGGCTGATTGCTTGGCTGGTTTAGTCCAACAAGCCTTGGTTCAAGCAAGGTCGCAGTTTGCGTCACAATGGAGCTGCCTGGACCCAGGCGGGACCTGGGGGCCTCAACTCGGACTGAGGAGGCAGAGGGGGTTCCCGACACTGGAGAGAGCCCATAGATGACCAGGCAGCACCCACGGGAGTCCCAGGACATGGGGACAAAGAAGATGCAAAATGCGGCTAATACAGCACAACAAAAGAAGGTCCCAAGCCGCTGGAGAACAACTCAGCGAGTTGTGCGTCGCAGGATGGAGTGCTGGTTACCTGGGCAACACTGTGCACAAAAGATTCTTGGAAGAAGTGCACAGAAGCCCATGGAGCTAGAGATGATGCAGTGCACAGGGGTACTGTCACAAACCAGGAAGGCAAGCTCTTACCTCCACCAAACCTGAAAAGCTGGGCCTTAGGACAGTCTGGGTTGTCTTGGTCCACCACCTGTGTTCCAGGGAGCACGCTCGTCATCAGGAGAGGAGTTCCAGACAACCAGTCGTCGTCTAAGAAGGTGCCTGTAGGAGCAGGGAAGTGACTCCATCACTCCACTGGAGATTCCTTTGGTTCTTCTGGTGCATGGTGAAGACAGGCAGTCCTCAGAGTGTGCACACCTTGGAAACTGTTGCAAATGCTGGCTGGAGCTGAAGTTGCAGGTCACAGGAGTCATCCTAGATACTTTGTTGCAGTTACAGCAGTTCCTGGGGCAGTCTACGGTTGATCTGACGGCCAGAAGCTGAAGCAGAGGATGCAGAGGATTCCTGGAGGAGTCTTGCAAGCTGAATCTGAAAAGAAACCCACAGGAGAGACCCTAAATAGCCCTGAGAGTGGGATTGGCTACCTACCCAGGTATGCACCTATTAGGCGGGGTCCCTGACGTCACCTGCTGGCACTGGCCACTCAGAGATCTCCAGAGTGTCCCCACACCTTGAAAAACAAGATAGCTAATGCCAGGGACACACTGGAGGATCTCTGGGCACCGCCCCTGGGGTGGTGATGGACAGGGGAGTGATCACTCCCCTTTCCTTTGTCCAGTTTTGTGCCAGAGCAGGGACTGGGGGTCCCTGAAACGGTGTAGACTGGTTTATACAAGGAGGGCACCATCTGTGCCCTTCAAACCATTTCCAGAGGCTCTGGGAGGCTACTCTTCCCAAGACTGTAACACCTATTTCCAAAGGGAGCAGGTGCAGCACCCTTCTCACAAAGGAAATGCATTGTTCTGCCTTCTTGGGACTGAGCTGCTCAGACCCCAGGAGGGCAGAACCCTGTCTGTGAGGTGGCAGCAGCTGTAGCTGAAGTGCAAGCCTAAGAGAGCTGGTTTGGCAGTACTGGGGGTCCATGGTGGAGCCCCAAGGATGCATGGGATTGGGCCCCCAATACCAGATTTGGAATGAGGGGACAGTTCCATGACCTTAGAATACTCACATGCCCATATTTGGAGTTACCATTGTGAAGCTACATATAGGTATTGACTTATATGTAGTGCACACATGTAGTGGTATCCCCACACTCACAAAGCCTGGGGAATTGGCCCTGGACAGCGTGGGGGCACCTTTGCTAGTGCAAGGGTGACCTCACACTTTGTAACTTTGCACCTAGCCTTCAATAAATTAAGGTTAGACATATAGGTGACTTATAAGTTACTTAAGTGCAGTGAAAATGGCTGTGAAATAGTGTGTGCACTATTTCACTCAGACTGTGATGACAATCCTGAAGAAAGGTTTGTCTGAGCTCCTTATGGGTAGCAAAAGAAATACTGGAGCCCATAAGAATCTCCTGGAACCCCAGTGCCCTGCGTACCTAGGTACCATATACTTGTGACTTAGAAGGGGGGGTCCAGTGTGCCAATTGGAATTGGAATATGAAGTCACTAAACTATAGTGACTAATTTGGAAGCAGAGAGAGCATAAGAACTGGAGTTCTGGTTAGCAGAACTTCAGTGACACAGTTAAGCACTACTGACAACACACACATTAGGCCACAAACTATGAGCACTGGGGTCCTGGCCAGCAGACAAACTGACAAACAGGCAGAAATTGGGGATAACATGCCAATAAAGATGGTGCTTTCCTACAGGGGGAGACTGTCTTCCACCACCAGGGCTGAATAATTGGTAAAAATACCATCCAGCATGCTTTGTGGATAGAGGAATCTACCAGTTGGGAGAATCCAAAGTTGTTTATGAGCTCTAAAAAGGTAGTGGTGTCATTACAGATCAAATCAATCCGCCAAGACACTGCATGGTTCCATAACAGAGGCACGGGTCTGGAACAACAGGTCACGACTGTGGAGGACAGCCTCAATGTGATGCCCGATGGCGGCCAGGAACTTACCCTCCTTTGGAGCAAAGTGATTTAGTTAGAGGACAGGAGCAGCAGGAACAATGCCCACTTTTTTGAATTTCCAGAGAACTTGGGGGACGCGACTGTCGCAACATTTCTCCGCACTGCCCTCCTTGAGATAACGGCTTACATTCGATCCTCCACTGGAGTTCCAGTGGGCGCATCATGTGGACCCGAAGCAACCCGTAGGAGCATCACAGCCCTGCCCCATCATTGCCTGGTTCATACAACATGAGTAGGCCTGCCAGCTCCTTACTGCGGCCCACTCCCAAGGCCCAAATGGTTGCGAAGGAAAAGAGATATGCATTACAGCAGACTTCTCCAAGGAGTCAAAAGACTCCCGCAAAGTGTTCTTATCCCTAGTTCCCCAGCTTCTTCAACTAGACATAAAGTATGGCCTATTTGAACCTGCATAAATGTGGATCACCAGCAAGGGCAAGTCAAGAGACTTTTTTTTGATCCAGAGGACCTACGTCTCTTTTTGGACACTCTTCTGTTTTAACATATGGACACGGAATAACCGGATGCCTCACCACCTCATACTGTGGCTTCTTCACCACCTCCTTTCAATCCTGTCTCCCGGGATACCCACCGACACATAGTAAATGACTCCCGCCACAGAGGCAGGGACCCTGGGACATCCTCATGGCCTCTGGATGGCAGGGATCAGGCTCTGTTGGCAATGGCTAGTCTCACCCACACTCAAGATGGGGACAAGTCTTGTTCGCCACTGAAGCCTGTCCCGTCACCTGACTGAGACCAAGGGGGTCATTACAACATTGGTGGTAAAAGCCGCTTACTGCAGTGCAGAACACCGCCAACAAACCGCCATGGCTGCAGAAATCCGTCACAGCTATTATGACACACATCCTGAAAACCCCCAAAACTCAGACACCCACACAAGTCCGCCACACCAAAGGTCAGTGATAAACTGGCAAAAACAAAACCTCCACCGTCACGCCAACAGAAATACGCCCATGCTATCACGACCCATGAATCCACGCGGCGGTCTTTCAACCGCGGTATTCCATTGGCGGTACACACCGCCGCGCTCAAAATACACACACATCTCCAAAACACCACCACATTGGACAATTCGAAATACACACACCTGATACACATACACACACCACTCCCACACAATCAATACTATATAAAACACACACCCACATCACCCACAAACCCCTATGACCAAAAATGTAGATGAAGGCCAGAGAGACAGCATAGCATAGACAACCCCACCATACAGAGGCACACAACACCATCACCCACACTACTTCCACGCACAAAACACCACACACCACTACATATCACCACACTTATTACCACATACACCACCCCTCACATCACCTACACCACCCCATGGCACGGCAAAGACACCCCAGGTTCTCGGAGGAGGAGCTCAGGGTCATGGTGGAGGAAATCGTATGGGCAGAGCCACAGCTATTTGGATCACAGGTGCACCACACCTCCATAGCTAGGAAGATGGAGCTATGGCGAAGAATAGTCAACAGGGTCAACGCAGTGGGACAGCACCCAAGAAATCGGGACGACATCAGGAAGAGGTGGTACGACCTACGGGGGAAGGTGCGTTCCGTGGTCTCCAGGCACAACATCGCGGTACAGAGGACTGGCGGCGGACCCCCACCTCCTCCCCCACAACTAACAACATGGGAGGAGCAGGTCTTGACTATTATGCATCCTGAGGGCCTCGGAGGAGTCGGTGGAGGAATGGACTCTGGTAAGTCAAATCTTAACTATCATATCCCCCACTCTACCTGCATGCTATCACGGACCCCCACCCTCATCCCCTCCCCTATCACTCCAACTCCTCACATATGTACTACTAACACAAACCACCCATCCCAACACCAAGCCCTGCATGACACAACAAAGCATGACACCCATCACTAAAGCATGCCCACTGCACATACCCATAACACCCCCCTCAACCATCATCACACAAGGTCCCACACAGGAATGCTAGCACTGGGGTACACGGTCACCCACCCATTGCACACCATGACACACACAGATGCAATAATCATGCTTTTACCCCCCTGCAGGATCGTCCAGACATCTCTACCCCACCCACAGAAGAGGCCCACAGTGATGACAGCAGCTCTGTCCAACTGGATCCAGATGACCAGCCCGGACCATCGTGGGCCTCGGGACAGTCGGTTCCCATACACCCAGTCACAGGCCACGACATGCCTTCCACCCTCTGGTAACACCAGCACAGCACCCACCCAGCGGGCCCATACCTCCGTTCCCAGGACACGTCAATCAGCTGTGTGTCCACCACTACAGGGAACCCAGGATAACCCACCACCCCAACAACAACAGGGACCTGGGGACAGTGGCAGTGGGCACACGGTCCAGGGGACGGAGGCCCAGGAACACAGAGGAACTGGGAGGGCTGCTGTGCGACAGGGGGCGGACAGGCCTAGGGAACCCACTCTCCACAAGGCCCTCTCCTCCATCATGGGAGCATACCACCACTCCCAGGAGACGATGGCAACGGTCCTGGCCAAGTTTCAGGAGACCCAGCGCCTGCAGGAGGAAGAGTATTTGGGGTTCAGGGAGGAACTCAGAACCATCGGCACTGCCCTTGGCACCATCGTAGGGGTGCTGAAGGAGATACTTAACACCAGGAGGGACACTGTGGCACTCCAAGGGGCCCCTGACACTAGCATGGATGAAGAACTGCCCACCACCTCTGCCGGCGCTAGTGGAAAGGAGGCCCTGCCACAGGACCATCACACCAGCACCCCACCCCCTGCAGATGGAGAACCACCCCGCAAGCGGTCCCTGAGATCCAGGAACAGGACAGAGCATGATGCCGAGACCGCTGCCAAGAAATGAGATCACCCTGATTGTCATCCCACTGTCCCACTTTGTAACCCTGTCCATATTGGAACTGACCCAGCTCCACTTCCTATGCCCATATGGGCAGTGCACCTGTGACACTAATAGACTGGACTCTGCCATGGACATTCCTCCACCATCACGCCTCACCATTTTACCACCCCCTTCAATATTTAGCACTTCAATAAACACCCTTGAAGCACAAAACAATCTGGAGTCAGTCTGTGATTTTGAAAATGTGTATTAGCAATGACAGTGACAAAATCCGTTATCAAATGTAATGTCAACATACCTATGTCACACATCTCAAGTCCATGAGGAATGTAAGCAGATGACACACGTTGGTAACCACACCTGTGAAACCGTAATGGAAATGTACAACTCAGTTACCATATACTGGTTGAAATCGACAGACAGGATAGAGGTAGAAGTGTGAAAGTAGTTGTAGTAGGCAGGAATGTGTTCTCACCTGTGTGTCACTGGAAATATTGCTGGATAACTGAGTCCCTGTTGTCAATGTCTTCTTCCTCTGCTTCCTCCTCATCACTTTCCACAGGCTCCACAGCTGCCACAACACCGTCATCTGGACCATCCTCCTGCAGAAAAGGCCCCTGTTGTCGCAAAGCCAGATTGTGAAGCATACAGCAGGCCATGATGATCTGACACACCTTCCTTGGTGAGTAGAATAGGGAACCTCCTGTCATATGGAGGCACCTGAACCTGGCCTTCAGGAGGCCGAAGGTGCGTTCGATCACCCTCCTAGTCCGCCCATGGGCCTCATTGTAGCGTTCCTCTGCCCTGGTCCTGGGATTCCTCACTGGGGTCAGTAGCCATGACAGATTGGGGTAACCAGAGTCCCCTAATAGCCACACCCGGTGCCTCTGGAGTTGACCAATCACATAAGGGATGCTGCTATTCCGCAGGATGTAGGCGTCATGCACAGAGCCAGGGAACATAGCATTTACCTGGGAGATGTGCTGGTCTGCCAAACATACCATCTGTACATTCATCGAATGATAACTCTTCGGGTTCCTGTACACCTGTTCACTCCTGTGGGGGGGGACCAGAGCTACATGGGTCCCATCAATGGCACCTATGATGTTGGGGATATGTCCAAGGGCATAGAAGTCACCTTTAACTGTAGCCAAATCCTCCACCTGAGGGAAAACGATGTAGCTCCGCATGTGTTTCAGAAGGGCAGACAACACTCTGGACATCACATTGGAAAACATAGGCTGGGACATCCCTGATGCCATGGCCACTGTTGTTTGAAATGACCCACTTGCAAGGAAATGGAGCACTGATAGCACCTGCACTTGAGGGGGGATCCCTGTGGGATGGCGGATTGCTGACATCAGGTCTGGCTCCAACTGGGTACACAGTTCCTGGATTGTGGCACGGTCAAACCTGTAGGTGATGATCAAATGTTGCTCCTCCGTTGTCAACAGGTCCACCAGCGGTCGGTACACCGGAGGATTCCGCCATCTCCTCACATGTCCCAGCGGACGGTGCCTAGGAAGGACAACAGCGACCACAGAGTCAAACAACTCAGAGGTATGTACCCACAGTCTACATAGAACACCATTCATACACAGAATCTGGCCTGTATTTGTGTTGTGCGACAAGGCCTAGGTCTGTGTGACGCAGTTGTGAATCAGGCCATGTGGGCCACTGAAATGGCGGCTGCCTGACCTCTAAAGTGGGACAATGGGATGTGAGGTAACTGCGCTGGCGTTCTACACCGTCGTGGTAGGCGGTCGGAGACCGCGGCGCAATGCTGCATTGGTTAACATTGGACCCTATGGGTCCCAGGAGCCAATGACAATGTACGCCGGCGGTGATGGTACGCACCGCCGCGGACATGACCGCCATTTTCTAGCTGTTCAATCACTCGATACCTGATCTTCAACAGGACAGGACCTACACTGCAGGTGCTGCTGTGACCTCGGTCTGGAAGAGACAATGGCTTGTGCGTCTGGGGAAAGGGCCCCTGCCTTCACTGCAGACTAGTTGGAGAAGCTCGTGGACAGGGTCCTCCCCCAGTACACGCTAATCTATGGTCCTCCAGACCAACAGGTAAGTACACAGGGAGCACGTTGTATGGGCTATGCCTGTGTGGAGAGGGCTGGTTGTAAGAAGGAAGGGGGCACAGTTCTGCGTGCATGAAGGACTGTGAATGCATGTGCCACATGGCAAGGCTAGGGATGTGGGCCACTCACTTCGACGGTGCAGTTGGTAATGTTCTCTTCTTCCCCTGTACATTTCATGTAGGTCAGCACCCACCAGAAGAAGGATATTTGGCGTGCCATCGCCAAGGACGTCCGGACCCTGGGAGTCCACCACAGACGGAGCACCCACTGCTGGAAAAGATGGGAGGAAATTCACCGCTGGAGCAAGAAGATGGCGGAGGCTCAGCTGGGGATGGCCTCCCAACGTCGGAGGGGTGCCCGTCGAACCTTGACCCCCCTGATGTTCAGGATCCTGGCGGTGGCCTACCCTGAGTTGGATGGGCGCTTGAGGGCATCACAGCAGACACAAGGGGGGGAGTACAACAACACTCAGCGGACTTTGCGCGCAGTGAACGTGTCTGGGTGGGGGAGGAGGGCTGTGGGTTTCCCTAGCCCAGGGCGAGTTCCATAGGGTAGGCCCCTCCGTAATGCACGCCATGTGGCACCCCACCCCACCTCTGTAGAGTGCCAAGTACAGGTATACATGCCCCTGTGTCATTTATGTGTGCAGATGTCGACTATAGCCATGTAGGATAAATCCCAGGAATTGCATCTGTAGAGCCCATCAGCGCGGCGTAGTGCATGGGGCTTCTGTGTCTGTATTGTCTGCCAATGGTAGCGGCAAGCCATGCACTCAACCTGTCTTTCTTCTGTCATCCGCCCCCTTTTTGTGGTCCCCCTGTTCTTGTGTGCATCAGCATCATCAGGTGGAGGTACAGTGGCACCGGAGCATGACGGAGCTGCATCCCACATGGCCATGGAGGGCCACACCACGGACTCGGAATACACCAGTGGGACGGAGGGTGAGGGGAGCTTCACGGCAGTCACAGGATCAGCAACTAGCGGCACGGACTAGTCCTCCGATTGGCGCTCCCTTGTGGTGGCGGCAAAATCTGTGCCCCCCACTTCTACAGGTACAGCCGCCACCCCCCCTACCAGCACACCCCTCCCAGCAGCCCCTCAGCCTTCGCCTCATGCCCGCTCACCCAGGAGGGTGGGCATCACCTTCGCCCCAGGCACCTCAGCCCCTGCCCCTGTCACCTCTGCTGCCCTCAGTGAGGAGGCCATTGACCTCCTCAGGTCACTCACTGTTGGGCAGTCTACCATTTTGAATGCCATCCAAGGTGTAGAAAGGGAATTGCAACACACAAATGCATTCCTGGAGGGCATTCATTCTGGTCATGCTGCCCTTCATCGAACCCTGCAAACTCTGGCCTCAGCACTGATAGCAGCCATTGTCTCTGTTTCTAGCCTCTCCCCTCCAACTTCCTCCACCCAGACCCAATCCCCTGTACCCCAGCCTATCCCAAGCACACCATCAGACCAGCATGCACACACGTTAACACACAAGGGAAGCTAAGGCAAACATAAGCACCACACATCCCACAGGCACTCACTCAAGCATCATACACATACAGACACACCAACATGCACTTCCTCCACTGTGTCCCCCTCCTCGTCGTCTCCCTCCTCCCTACCAGTGTCGTCTACACTCTCACCTGCATGCACTACCACTAAGTCCCGCACCAGCACACCCGCCACCACACCACGCTCACGTGCACTCACCACCACCACTACCATTTGCACGTCCCCTGTGTCCTCTCCCAGTGTGTCTGTGACGCCCCCTCCCAAGATGCACAAACGCAGGCACACACCCACCCAACAGCCATCCACCTCACGACGCATGCACCTTCATCCAAAGTCACCAAACGTACACCTCCTACAACCACTACCTCTTCCTCCACTCCCAAACCCCCTCCACCTACCCGTCCCAGTGTTCCTAAGAAACTTTTCCTGACCAAGCTTGACCTCTTTCCCACCCTCCCTCCAAATCATAGGTCCCGTACTAGCACCTCAGCCAAAAAATCTCCGGGACCAGTGGTGCCTGTTGTTGCAGGTATGTGGAGTGCACCGGCCACCAGGACAGCCAGTGTGACACAGAGCCACAGCACAGCCAGTCCACCCCATGAAGCACCAGAAGTTGGACAGTGCCCGGCGGGAGAGGGTGAAGACTCCAGCCAGCAAAGCCGCTCACAAGGGTCCCGGGGGGAGTGTCGACTCAGCTGTGACTCCTCCCAAGGTGGGGAAGGTGCAGAAGAAATCTCCAAAGTCTGGGAGGAGCAGCACGGTGGAGAAGACCGCCATCCCCTCTGCCCAGGAGGCCACCGCTAGCCCAATCGTCACTGGCCAGGAGCCCACAGCCAAAGTCAGTGCCCAGGAGGGCAGCCCGATCGTCACTGGCCAGGAGGCCATCGCCAGAGTCAGTGCCCAGGAGGCCACCGCCAGCCACAGCCCAGCTGCCCAGGAGGGCCCCAGCAGCCACAGCCCAGCTGCCCAATGAAGGACCGCCAGCCCCAGCCCAGCTGGGCAATGAAGGACCACCATGTCAAGAACAGGGCAAGCACCGCTGAACAGGTCAGAAACTGCCAACTCAAGCACCGCTGAACAAGGCAAAGACCGCCATGGAATGCACCGCTGAACAGGGCAAGCACTGCTGAACAGGTCAGAAACTGCCAACTCAAGCACCACTGAACAGGGCAAAGACCGCCATGGCAAGCACCTCTGAACAGGGCAAGCACCGCTGAACAGGGCAAAGACCGCCTTGGCAAACACCGCTACCCCATGGGCGGCAGGGGCAGTGACGCAACTGGGACCGTCACGGGGTGAGTGATGCACTCTGGGCACCAGTCCCCCTCCAGAACCAGTGGAGAACAGCATCCACTCCGTCTGTCCTTAACAGGATGAAGCACTCTGGGCACCAGTCCCCCTCCAGAACCAGTGGAGACTGTATTCCACTTGAGAGACTGTGGCTTTGCACTCCCCAGGATGGTACAGTGGGCAACCCACCCACTGTAGAGGGTTGAAAGACTGTGGCTTTGCACTCCCCAGGATTGAACAGTGGGCAAACCACCCACTGTAGAGACTTGAGGGACTGTGGCTTTGCACTCCCCAGGATTGAACAGTGGGCAAACTACCCACTGCAGAGACTTGAGAGACTGTGGCTTTCTCTGTTCTCTCCGTTTTGATCAGGTATCTGATGTGGGCCTCGCCCATGCATTTTGGGCCCAGTGGTCCACTGACAATGAATGGTGCATTACATGCACTACTAATCGTGATGTATATTTTGTTGAATGTTTATATATATCTGTATATATTTGGTTACTGTATTTTGATATATTACAATGGTTGAACTCATTTCCTTTTGTCTTTGCATTCTTCCGGGGGGGTTGGGGGTTGTTACTGTAATGTTTGGATATGCATTGGTGTGTGTGTTGTAGTGGGTGAGGGTGGGGGTGGGGATGTTGCGTGTGTGTGTCCCTGTCTTTTGCCTCCCCCTCCCCTATGTCGTAGGTGCAGTACTCACCGTTGTCTTCGCCGCCGCCGTTGATGATCGTCGTATAGGAGCAGGAAGACTATCGCAGGGAGGATTTGGAGTTCTGGTTCCATGGTGTCGTCGTTCCTCGTGGAGTGTGTAGAGGTGAGCGTTTTCCCTTTGAAGTGGCTGTTTCCGCTGTGTTTTTATCCGCGGTGAATCCGCCCCGGAAAAGGTGGCGGATTGGTAGGTTGTGATACTGTGGCCGGTACATTGTCTCCCGCCTGTCTGTTGGTGGTGACCGCCAAGCTGTTTGTCTGTACCGCCGTGGCGGTCGGAGTGTTAAAGTGCCTGTCTTTGTTGGCGGTTACCGCCACGGTCATAATTCCCATTTTTTTACCACAGGTCTGTTGGCGGTCTTACCGCCGCTTTAACACCATCCGCCAGGGTTGTAATGACTCCCCAAGTCTCTTGTGACTCCCTTGAACTCTCTTGTCACCTTGGGCATCGGCCTGAACTCTGAAGCAGCACCCCTGAGAACAGGTGAGTATTATGCTGGACGTTTTGGGGGCTAAAGGCTTCCTTCTATCTGTCATGACAAGGTTGAAAAGATGTTTGAAAACTATAATGTCCCTTTTCTGATCACATTTTAGGCCCACTAGTACCACCATTCTTCATGAAACCTCAAGCCCCAGCCCAGCTGGGCAATGAAGGACCGCCATGGCAAGCACGGCTGAACAGGGCAAGCACCGCTGAACAGGTCAGAAACTGCCAACTCAAGCACCGCTGAACAAGGCAAAGACCGCCATGGAATGCACCGCTGAACAGGGCAAGCACCGCTGAACAGGTCAGAAACTGCCAACTCAAGCACCGCTGAACAGGGCAAAGACCGCCATGGCAAGCACCGCTGAACAGGGCAAGCACCGCTGAACAGGGCAAAGACCGCCATGGCAAGCACCCCTACCCCACGGGCGGCAGGGGCAGTGACGCAACTGGGACCGTCACAGGGTGAGTGATGCACTCTGGGCACCAGTCCCCCTCCAGAACCAGTGGAGAACAACATCCACTGAAAGATAATACGGGCGAGCTGTATCTGATGGCGTGTGGGTTTGGCCATAAGCCACTGTTGTGCTTATAGTGAAGAATGCTCTCACTGCATAGACTGATCATCTACTCCTCGGTCCTTACTGGGTGGCAGGAGAGGCTAATTTACTTCTCTTGATCTCCGCGTTTCCACTGTCTTTCCACTGTTCCAACAACCCTACCCCTTCCTTTCTTTTTTTTCAGGCCTCATTTTTGCTGGCTTTAGAACGCTGGACCCTTTAACACTGCTAACCAGTGCCAAAGTTCATTTGTTCTCCCCCTAAAAACATGGTAATGTTGGCTCATACCCAATTGACATATTTTATTTACTTGTAAGTCTCTTGTAAAGGGCACAGGGCCTGTAAATTAAATTCTAGTAGTGGGCCTGCAGCACTGATTGTGCCAGCCACATAGGTAGCCCCCTACCCATGTCGCATGCCTGCCATTGCAAGGCCTGTACGTGTAGTTTAACTGCCACTTTGACCTGGCATTTAAAACTACCTGCCAAGCCTTAAACTCCCCTTTTTCTACATATACATCACCGTAAGGTAGGCCCTAGGTGAACCATGGGGCAGGGTGCTATGTAGGTGAAAGGCAGGACATGTACTTATGTGTTTTAGATGTCGTAGTAGTGAAAAACGTATACATTTGTTTTCCACTACTGTGAGGCCTTCTTATAGACTAGCATTAGAACTGCTCTCATATACTTTTAAGTGGTAGATTCTGATTTGGAAGGAGCAGCCATGTCATATTTGGTATTGCCAGAATGGTAATAAAAAATCCTGCTTATTGATGAAGTTGGATTTAATATTAATATTTTAGAAATGCCACTTTTAGAAAGTGGGCATTTCTCTGCATCTATACCTTACAGCCTGTCTCCAATCCACAGCTGGTCTGTGCTAGTTGACAGCTCCCCTTGTGCATTTGACCCAGACAACCATAAACACACGACACTCAGTGACATCTGCATTCATCTGCATATTGAATGGGTCTTCCTGGGCAGGATCTTACATTTCAAAGGCCGGGTGCCCGCCCTAACACAAAAGACTGATAACACCCCACACAGGGACCCTGGCAAACAGGGCTGAGCTGAAAGGGGAACTTGTGCACTACAAAACCACTCTTTGAAGTCTCCCCCATTTCAAAGGCATCTTGGGTATATAAGCTGGGTCTCTGACCCCACCAACTCAGACATTTCTGGACCTAAGCCTACATCCTGTCAGGAGGAACTGCCTGGCTGGCTAAAGGAAACATCTGGACTGCTTTGCTGAGAAGGACTGCTGCCCTGCTGTTGCCCTGATGCCCTGCTGGCCTATGACTATGCTGGAAGGACTCTGCCTTCCCCCAAAAGTGCTCTCCAAGGGCTTGGATTGAGCCTGCCTCCTGTTTTCTGATGTCCAGGGCCAAAAAGACTTCATCTTTTAAGGAAACACCTTGTGCGTCAAAAATCGGCCAAAATTGATATGATGCCTACATTGGGACCGAGAAATCAGTGCATATTCGACTGGAATGACGCAGCCCTGACTTCCTGACTGGAAATTCGATGCAGCTCCTGCCTTGCGATGAAAAATTAAACACATCACCTAGTAGATCGACGCAGCGCCCGTACCTTATTCCAGTGCGTCAAGGATTTTCCACGCTTTGTCCCTGTGCGTTAAATTATCCCTGCACCGCAGTGAGGAACCAAGACTGCATGCCGAAAAATGACGCAAACCCTTTCAGTGTGGAAGGAAATTAAGCATCATCTGTGTCGCAGCTGAAAATTTGACGCAACACCCTATTTTTTCATGCATCTCCTCCTCTGTGGTCTCCGTGTGTTGTTATTTTTGACGTATACCAGGTATTGTGTGTAACAAAGAGACAACTCTTTATTTCCAATGACTAAGACTCTTTTAAACCTTTTAAAAGTGATATTTCAACTTTTGCTTATTGGATCTTTTTCATTGTGACCTTATTTTATTCAGATACATATTATATTTTTTCCTAAACCTATGTAATGTATTTTTGTGGTGTTTTCACTATGTTACTGTATGATTTATGGCACAAAACTTTACACATCGACTTCTAAGTTAAGCCTGACTGCTCAGTGCCAAGCTACCAGAGGGTGGGCACAGGATAATTTGGATTGTTTGTGACTTACTCTGACTAGGATTGTGTTCCCTACTTGGACAAGGGTGTATCCCTCTGCCAACTAGAGAGCCCATTTTTAACATCCAGTATATGCTATTCTAATCTACGCCATTCCACTATATGCCACTCCACTCTATGCTATTCTGCTATATGCCACTCCAATCTACAACACTCCACTCTATGCTATTTAACTAGATGCCACTACACTGTATGCTACTCCACTTTACACCACTTCACTCTAGTGTATGCCACTCCACCCTATGCCATTCGTGTAGGAGGCTGGCCTTGCTTATAGTGGGAACCTGATGGTACTTACACCTTGTGCCAGGTCCACTTATCCCTTATTAGTAGATTAGTAGTGTTCTAGCAGCTTAGGCTGATAGAGATAGCTATAGCAGAGCAGCTTAGGCTGAACTAGGAGACATGCAAAGCTCCTACTATAACACTTATATCAAATAGCACTATACCATAAGAAACACAATACTCAGTTATTAAAAAATAAAGGTACTTTCTGGTCACTTTCTAGGAGAAGGCTAAGGAGAAGATCTTTTGTAGGATGCTTACCAATGCTTAAACCTCTTTCAATGAATTTGTCAATTTGTCTCCAAATCATTGCGTAGTAAGCAATCTACAGGTAATTCAGAGGCTACCACAACTTTCTTTGGACCAGTAAACCCCCCAGTTGAGATTCACAACAGCCATGGGGTGGCTAAGTGTGTTATTGTGAGCATCAGTCACTTGGTACTGCTGACCAAGTAGGTATTGATCAGGGTGGACCAGTTTCTCAATCACCATAGTGACACTGGCACCTGTATCCCTGGTGGCCTCAACCTCAACACCATGTATTAGGGGAAATTGCTTGTACTTACCCATATTAAGGGGACAAGCAACCAAGGTGGCAAGGTCAATACCACCATCAGAGACTAAAACAGCCTATGTGGTCTCCCTAACAAGACCAACCCCAACTATACTACCAATGGTGAGCCCAACTACACCCTTAGATTGGCACTTTGTAGTAGACTTCCCACCACCACTGCTATTACTAGGGGCACTAGAGGTTGCAGTTTGGGTTGTGGTAGTGGGAGCCTTGGTGTTTTTCTTTGCACAAGTGGAATCACTTGCCCAGTGGCATTTTACTATACATAAATAACACCATGGCTTCTTTTGTTTGTGGGAAGAGGATTTGGACCCTCCACCGCCAGAGGATTTTGGTGGGCCTGATGACGACGCAGAATGTTTTTTATCTTTGTCCCCACCCTTGTCAGCTCTCTCAGGATTAGATTATACAAGCTTTCATAGTCAGTCACGTTACTGCCATGTAACCAACCCTCCAAGGCCTTCACTGAACAGTCTACAAAGGCTGTCCAGTCTTGAGAGGATTATTTTCTGGTGTCTCTGAACTTAATCCTGTATTGTTCAGTGGTTAAGCCAAATCCATCCAAGAGTGCATTTTTCAAAATGTTTTAATTATTAGCATTACTTTCTCTGACAGTAAGGAGCCCATCCCTACCCTTACCAGTGAAAGATAGCCACAAGATAGCATCCCACTGCCTTTGAGGGACCAACTGTATCATACAGGCCATCTCAAGTGCAGCAAACCACTTGTTAATGTCATCCCCCTCCTTGTAAGGGGGGACTATCTTATGCAGGTTTCTGGAATCTTGTTCTCTCACAGGATTGCTATCAAAAACACTGCTGTTACCTCCATGGGGAACTAACCCCAACCTCTGCCATTCCCTCTCTACATCTATAGATTCCCTGTCTAAGGCCAGCTGCTACTGTCTTAGCTTCAGCCTGGCCTCTTCCAACCTCAGCTTTCTGAGTTCCCTTTCCATAGTGTTATCCTCAGGGTGGGAGGCTTGGGAATTATGAGACACAGAGGAAATGTGGGAATTAGCAGAGTGAGACCTGCCCCTAATTGGCTGGACTCTATTAACCTGGCCTTTAGGAGTGAAAGGTGCCCTACTAGTGTGTGACCCCCCTCCCACTACCAGTGTCACTAGATGGCCTGTTAGCTGGCAGGTCTTTGGAAGAACCCTCCCCAGCATCCTCAGGGGACTCCTCTGAGTCTGTCTGGGTACCCCCCTCCTCTACCTCCTGGGATGGGCCAGACTGGTTCTGGTCACTTTCTAGGAGAAGGCTAAGGAGAAGATCTTTTGTAGGATTCTTACCAATGCTTAAACCTCTTTCAATGAAGAGACCCCTCAAACCTTTAAAGTTTAAACTACCATAGGCTGCCTGGACAACTGTGGGAGTAAGTTCTACTGCAGACATGATTGTTAGAAATGGTTTAAGACGGAGAGAAAAAAGTTTAGAAACTTTTAAAGAAAAGAGAAAAACTTTTTCAAACTTTTCAAAACTTTTCAAAACTTTTCAGAAACATTTTAGAAAGTTTAAAGCAAGCATGTTAAACTATTTAGGTTAACTGTGTATATTCTGAAGTATCTGGTATATGTTTTTCTTATGAAAATCACCAATGACAAAGTGGTAAAGCAGTTACAAGTACTTATCCCACCGCTGCCACCAATGTAGGAGGCTGGCCTTGCTTATAGTGGGTACCTGATGGTATTTATACCTTGTGCCAGGTCCAGTTATCCCTTATTAGTAGATTAGTAGTGTTCTAGCAGCTTAGGCTGCTAGAGGTAGCTATAGCAGAGCAGCTTAGGCTGAACTAGGAAACATGCAAAGCTCCTACTATACCACTTATATCATATAGCACTATACCATAAGAAACACAATACTCAGAGTTACTTAAAATAAAAGAACTTTATTTTAGTGACAATGTGTCAGAAATATCTCAGAGGATATACTCCCTTAGGAGGTAAGTAAAGTACACAAAATATACACACAAACCAAAATCAGGTAAGTAAACAGTTAGAAAAGTAGTGCAAACACTGTAGAATACAATAGGATGCAATATTTCTAGGAACAACAGAAACCATATACTAAGAAAGTAGAATGTGAACGACTTAGGGACCCCAGGCAAAGTGTAGTGTGTAGAGGGTCGCTGGGAGTGTAAGAAAACACTAAGGGAGTCCGAGATACCTCACCCCAAGACACTGAAAAGTAGGAGTAAAGTTAACCTACTTCCCCAGAAACACAATAAAGTTGTGATAGGAGATTCTGCAAAGACAACAACTGACTGCAAAGCACTGAAGATGGATTCCTGGACCTGAGGACCTGCAAAGGAAGGGGACCAAGTCCAAGAGTCACCAAAGTGTCCAGGGGGGTCAAGAGCCCACTAAACCCCAGATGAAGGTGCAAAATGGCTGCCTCCGGGTGGAAGAAGCTGAAGATTCTGCAGCAACGGAAGATGCCAGGAACTTCTTCTTTGCACAGAACATGTCCCACAGTGTGCTGGAGGATGCAGAGTTGTTTCCACGCAGAAAGACTGCAAACAAGCCTTGCTAGCTGCACAGGTCTCAGTTGAAGAAAATGGGTGCTGCCTGGCCCCAGGAAGGACCAGGAGGTCGCCCCTTAGAGGATGAGACAGAGGGGGCAAATTGTTAACATTTACAATCTAGCCAAGATAGTCTTACACAGCAAAGAGTCATGCTGCATCTTGGGTGTGTAGTGACCCTCAAGATCAGGAGGCAAAGTTGTCCAAGATTATAAACTTAGTGTATACGTCTGTGAGAAGGGACACTTTTTGAAATGCCATTTTGATGAGCACCTATAACTTGTAGACACCATTGTTCGTAGCAGTGACAGGATATAAACTAAACGCTTGCAAGTCTAAAATCACCTTTTTCTATTAATTTTTTCAGTTATGATTTACCGAGGAAGGAAATGAGCTGGCCCCTGATTTCTAACACAAGTGTACAACGCATTAGCTTCTCAACACCATTTCAAAATTGCAAGCCCTCATGGAATTTTTTAAAACTCTGATGTTAACTATCTACCACACTAGAGAGCATGGCTACAGTGGGTGTACATCAAAGCAGAAGTGGCCTGTTGGAGCAAAGCTTCCTCTGCCATTTAATGCTTATGATGCCCGGCGTAGCCAGAAGACTCAGGTTGGAGTGAACCTGGCTGGAGTGAGGGCTGAGATGGATACAGTGAGACCTTTTGCACCCCTGGAGTGGTGAGAGGAGGCAGTGTATATTAGCTTTTGTGGGAGGCAGAACCAGGGTCTGGACCCATCACAAAACAAGAGTAAGAGGTTAGGCAGGCCTGCTCCTGGCAGGGATTTTGAGGAGAGTCAGCATGCCTAGGCACTGCTCTTGGTTCTCTGCCTGGATCCAGCTGGCCCGAAGGGGTGTTGTGGGGGTTTGATACTCCCCCTGATGGTAAACCGAAATGTGGCATGCAACGTACATGGGCAAGTGGATGTCTTCTGCCACATCGGTCTCCACCTTCACCCCTCGGGCCTGCCAAATAGGAGGGAACTGACACAGCCAGTCGAGGGACCTTCGAGGTAAAAGACAAATTATCGTACGTGACCAGGTCCTGGGTGCTGAGCCTTGGAGATGCCTGCACTTTTACCCCATGGACAATCTTTAAACAACAATAGTGGAAGAAACTGTAAGTCCTCAGCCATACTGCCCTGGAGAGAGATTAGTAAGTGAGCTCAATGGTGTGGTGGGTGCGACTGAAAATCTGACTAATTCTGGGAACCTGCTGCTCGTGCTCACATAGTGTGCCTTAAATGGTTGGAGGCAGGCTGGTTGCCATACACTGCTGCACAAGCTATCACTGACATTTTTATACTAAACTCAGACACCATATCGATGCCTTCATAGAGGATCTCATTAAATGAGGCATTCACTGACTAATTATAGGTGTCTCAAAATGACTGATGAATCAGTAGATCTAAATAACTCGTACATTAGTGAAGATCTGTTAACGTCTTGTTTAAAACATACTTTTATCATATATTTTGATGTGATTACACAGACCTATCTAGGTCTGGTTTTAGCAAAGACCTTTTGGATTTCACTAAAATTGGCCTGTTCTTGTGTCATTCACATTTTACTTCCACCCACTACAGCACAGGGCAGTGGGTCTGCCTACTTCAGTCACTGGCTACCTTCGCTTTGAGTGACTGCATTTAGCCCTTGCACAATTAGCACATCACACACAACATAGTTTCCTTCAGTGATAGTGTTTGTGTTACTTTATTATTACTTTAGTGTTACCTATGTTTGTAGAGTCTGATTTGATAGCAGGACTCTTTTTACCAGATGATGGCACAGGGCATATTCCAATTTTATCAGTTCCTATATCCTAGGAATACTGTTGTAAATTCATTTTGAAGTGTGACTTCTTTTTTCACACCATACCAGCAGCTCACATGAACTCCGAATATAGGGCCAGATGTAGCAAGGCTTTTTTGTGCCGCAAACAGTGAAAATCGCTGTTTGCGAGGCGCAAAACCCACATCGCGGTGTCCATTCCCATTTTGCAAGTCGGTAACCTGGTTACCGACTCGCAAAATGGGACTGCGAGTTGCAAATAGGAAGGGGTTTTCCCCTTCCTACTTGCGAGTCGAAGCGCGATGTAAGATTGTTTCGTGACCGCAAACGCAGTCACAAAGCAATCTCAGTTGCCACCAGTGTCACACTGGTGGTAACCCATTCGCAAAAGGGAAGGGGTCCCCATGGGACCCCTTCCCCTTTGTGAATGGCCTTGAAAACAATTTTTGAGAGCAGGCAGTGGTCCTTTGGACCACTTCCTGTTCTGAAAAAATGAAACTGACACGTTTCATTTTTTCCTTTTCAAATGCATCTCGTTTTCCTTTAAGGAAAACGGGCTGCATTACAAAAAAAAAAAACTGCTTTATTTAAAAGTAGTCACAGACATGGTGGTCTGCTGTCTCCAGCAGGCCACCATCCCTGTGAGGGCTGCGACTCGCAAGGGGGTCACAAATTGCGACCCACCTCATTAATATAAATGAGGTGGGCCTTTGCGACCCCCTTGCAACTCACAGATGGTGTCAGGGACACCATCCTGCATTGCGATTTGCAAATTGGGAGTCGCTCAGACTCGCAATTTGCGAGTCGTAATGCAAAATTTCCTACATCTGGCCCATGATTACGAGTGAGTCCTTAATTTCCGATTACTGCTTAAACCCCTGTTTTTGCAGGGGTCAGAACTTCGAGTTCAGTGTTATTTAATGCATCCGAGAGTGATCAGATTCGTTAAATACCTCAATCTTGGTTACATTTTGATAGGACGAACATGATGAAACATAACAGCGGAACTTGTAGGGTACTTACGGGATCATGCAAATTTTAGAGAATTTAACACCAAAAGCTGAATATTGTTCCCCACCGACTCATAAGAGTTGTTATTAATTGCACACAAATACATTTTGCAAATATGATACGTTATTTATCATGTGCAATAAAAAATACCTAACCTTGTAAGTGAGGGCCAAAGTAGTTTCCTTCAGTGCCATAAAGTACTATAGCAATGTGGCCTTTTTTGAGTCAATTTTGCCTTCACTCAATGTTTACATTGATGAGGGTTTGGCAGCTTCACAAACAATAAAGGTTTGCGAAAACCATGCGAAAACAAAACAGATAATTCCAAAAGGCTGGAAGCCAACGACAGAACAATTGTCTTTGCCAATGCTTGTTTTATTGGTTAACACATAACTAATTTACCTGAATGTTACATGTTGTTTGTTTAATAACAGTAATCATGTCCATCCAAATGCTGATAAAGTTAAAAGGAAAATCTTTTTTTTCCTTAAAAAGCAAATATAAAATTACATGAAATTAAAAAACTTGTAGAACGCACTCATACCTTGTCTTTACCAAATTACTGTGACGAAGAGCATCAGTTAAGAAACAAAGAGGTTAAAAGCTGAAAATCTACGTTTTTAATGTTTTCTAAAAAGGGCGATTGCCTCTAAGGACTGAATATATCAAGGCATAAAATTCTAACGTTTATCCGTAAAGTGAGAGACTGTGACTGTGCCACTAAAAACTTCTAGAAGTCGACCTGAGAAGCCGTTCGGGATCATAGCTGCACAATTTCAGCCTAAGAAATCTGGGACACATATTATGAAGAGTTTTGTGTGCCAAAAAAAGCTCCTTGAACAAGGCCCTCTTACTTACAGGTACCCAGTGCGCCTGGATCAGTTCCCTAGAGGCAGACTGATGTTGAGGTATGTCCAGTAGGAGACGTCAGCTGCATTGTGGACCACTTATAAGATTTTCAAGTATAGCACCTTAATGCCCAAGTAGAGAGAATCGCAATAATGATGTTGGGAGAAAATCACCGTTTTACATAAGGGCAAAGAAATTAGGAAACTTTTTTTTTAGAAAATTAGAACAGGACGACGAGATTTGGCTCCTTTGATTTGCAAAAGAAAGAGAATCACTAAAAACGACTCTATAGTTACTTACTAATTTGGCTGAGGTGGTAATGTACCATACTCAGTTGGCCTCCGGGAGTTGGACCATGTAGATCGTTGGCTCCTTAAATAAAGGACCTTTGTCTTTTCACCGTTTAACTTGAGGTTAGTTGTTTTTCACCCAGATACCGGCTTCAAGAATACATTTGCGAACGTATAGCGCTGCCGATTAGGTTTTGTTGGTGTAGTAATGATTATCTGAGTATCAGCGTAAGAAGGGGCAGAGAGTCCAACAATCCTGGTCAGAGAAGTCAAGGTAGAGACATACAGATTAAAAAGGGTTGTGATCAGCGAAGAAGCTTGTAGAACCACATATGACTCAGAAAAAGGTTGAAAAGTGAATTGATTACAAGCCACTGTTTGTGTTCTCTTTGACAGAAAGGAATGTAGCAGATGAAGGGCCTGAATTATCACTAACACTGAATGGCAGACGGTATCCTTGGTGTGCTTGTGTGCTGCTCTATGAGGAGTTTCTGCTGGTGACCAACATTTGCTCTGATAGGTTTCACAGTGGTCTGCGGGACTACAAAGTACATCAGTGTGAGAAAGTAGCCTCTTTCTAGCATGGTTACCCCAACTTTTGGCCTGTTTGTGAGTGTGTGTCAGTGTGTTTTTACTGTCTCACTGGGATCCTGCTAGCCAGGACCCCAGTGATCATAGTTTATGGCATAATGTGTGTGTTGTCAGTAGTGCTTAACTGTGCCTAACTGTGTCACTGAAGTTCGCCTAACCTGCTTCCAAATTAATCACTATAGTTTAATGACTTCATTTACCAATTCCAATTGGCACGCTGGACCCTCCTTATAAGTCCCTAGTATATGGTACCTTACCTAGGTACCCAGGGCATTGGGGATCCAGGAGATCCTTATGGACTGGAGCATTTCTTTTGCCACCAATAAGGAGCTCAGACAAACCCTTTCACATGACTGCCACTGCAGCCTGTGTGAAATAGTGCACACACAATTTCACAGCCATTTTCACTGCACTTAAGTAACTTATAAGTCATCTATATGTCTAACCTTCATTTACTGAAGGCTAGGTGCAAAGTTACTAATTGTGAGTGCACCCTTGCACTAGCAAAGGTGCCCCCATGCTGTCCAGGGCCAATTCCCCAGACTTTGTGAGTGCGGGGCTATTCTACGTATAGGTCAATACCTATATGTAGCTTCACAATGGTAACTCCGAATATGGCCGTGTAAGGTGTCTAATATCAGGGAATTATGCTCCCATTCCAAATCAGGTATTGGGGAGCCAATTCCATGCATCGTGGGACCCCCAGTTTTGCTAAACCAGCTCTCTGAGGCTTGCACTGCAGCTACAGCTTTTGCGACCTCACAAACAGGGTTCTGTCCCCCTGGGGTCTGAGCATCTCAGTCCCAGGAAGGCAGAACCAAGCATTTCCTTTGGGAGGAGGGTGTTACACCCTCTCCCTTTGGAAAGAGATGCTACAGGCTTGGGAAGGGTAGCCTCCCAGAGCCTCTGGAAATGCTTTGAAGTGCACAGATGGTGCCCTCCTTGCATAAGCCAGTCTACACCGGTTCAGGGACCCCCAGTCCCTGCTCTGGCATGAAACTGGACAAAGGAAAGGGGAGTGACCACTCCCCTGTCCATCACCACCCAGGGGTGGTGCCCAGAGCTTCTCCAGTCTGTCCCTGATGTTGGCCACCTTGTTTCCAAGGTGTGGGGATGCACTGGAGGCCTCTGAGTGGCCAGCGCCAGCAGGTGACGTCAGATACCCCTCATGATAGATCCATACCTGGTTAGGTAGCCAATCCCCCTCTCAGGGCTATTTAGGGTCTCTCCTGTGGGTTCCTCTTCGGATTCTGCTTGCAAGTTTCCATCAGGAATCCTCTGCAACCACTGCTTCATCCTCTGGCCTCAGATCAACCCCAGACTGCTCCAGGAACCGCTGTAACTGCAAAAAAGTATCCAGAAGGGCTACTTTGATTCTGCAACTTCAGCTCTAGCCAGCAACTGCAACAGTTTCCATGGTGTTCACGCTCTGGGGACTCCCTGTGTTCACACTGCACTACTGTAGAAGGACCGAAGAAATCTCCTGTGGAGTGACGGAGTCACTTCCCTGCTTCAGCAGGCACCTTCTAAGACAAAGACCGGTTCTCTTGGAGTCCTCTCCTGGCAATGACCGTGCTCCTTGGAACACAGGTGGTGGCCAGATTTTGAGGTCTGCAAAGGATTCTGGGTAACAGAACATGGTGAGAGCCCCACAAGTCACCCCATATTGGATTCCCCTATGTGTCTATTTTTTAAAAATGCACAGGTTTCGTAGGTTTCCCTACGTGCCAGCTGAGCTAGAGGCCAAAATCCACAGCTAGGCACTTTGCAAAAAACATCTCTGTTTTCTTTGGGAAAATGTAATGTGTCCACGTTGTGTTTTGGGGCATTTCCTGTCGCGGGCGCTAGGCCTACCCACACAAGTAAGGTACTTTTTTTATTGGGAGACTTGGGGAAACGCTGGGTGGAAGGAAATTTGTGGCCCTTCTCAGATTCCAGAACTTTCTGTCACCAAAACGAGAGGAAAAAGTGTTTTTTGGCCAGATTTTGAGGTTTGCAAAGGATTCTGGGTAACAGAACCTGGTGAGTGCCCCACAAGACACCCCATATTGCATTTCCCTAGGTGTTTAGTTTAAAAAAATGCACAGGTTTGGTAGGTTTCCTTAGGTGCCGGCTGAGCTAGAGACCAAAATCTATAGCTAGGGACTTTCCAAAAAACATGTCAGATTTCAATGTAAAAATATGATATGTCCATGTTGCGTTTCATCTCAGGAGCATTAGGCCTACCCACACAAGTGAGGTACCATTTTTATCAGGAGACTTTGGGGAACACAGAATAGCAAAACAAGTGTTACTGTCCCTTGTCTTTCTCTACATTTTTTCCTTCCAAATGTAAGACAGTGTGTAAAAAAGACGTCTATTTGAGAAATGCCCTCTAATTCACATGCTAGTATTGACACCCCGGAATTCAGAGATGTGCAAATAACCACTGCTTCTCAACACCTTACCTTGTGCCCATTTTGGAAATACAAAGGTTTTCTTGATACCTATTTTTTACTCTTTATATTTCAGCAAATGAATTGCTGTATACATAGGATAGAATGAAAACCCATTACAAGGTGCAGCTCATTTATTGGCTCTGGGTACCTAGGGTTCTTGATGAACTTACAAGCCCTATATATATCCCCGCAACCAGAAGAGTCCAGCAGACGTAACAGTATATTGCTTTAAAAAATCTGACATGGCAGGAAAAAGTTACAGAGTAAAACGTGTAGAAAAATTGCTGTGTTTTTCACCTCAATTTATTTGGTTTTATTTCAGCTGTTATTTTCTGTAGGAAAACCTTTTAGGATCTACACAAATTACCCCTTGCTGAATTCAGAATGTTTTCTACTTTTCAGAAATGTTTAGCTTTCTAGGACCCAGCACTTGTTTCACACCCATTTGTGTCACTAACTGGAAGGAGGCTGAAAGCACAAAAAATAGTAAAAGTGGGGTATGTCCCAGTAAAATGCCAACATTGTGTTGAAAAATGGGGTTATCTGATTCAAGTCTGCCTGTTCCTGAAAGTTGGGAAGATGGTGATCTTAACACCACAAACCCTTGGTTGATGCCATTTTTAGGGAAAAAAACACAAGCCTTCTGCAGCCCTTTTTTCCCATTTAAAAAAAAAAACGAAATTTTCACTGTATTTTGGCAAATTTCTAGCTCTCCTTCAGGGCAACCCACAAACTCTGGGTATCTCTAGAATCCTAGAGGGGGAAAAGGCTTGGCAGCGAATTGATTAAATGAACAGTATTAATGTTTGGATAGGATTTAGGTGGCCATAGTGAGTGGCTGGTGGGTGATGGGTTTAGATAAGGATAGTAGTATGGTCTGCATGGCCTAGTAGGGACAGGGGGCTGCATGCTTCAAGGTTATTTGGCTGAGAGTCTTGTATGATTGCTAGGATATTTATCCATTTGTGGTTATTAGGAAGTTCATAGTTGGTTGTAACTGGTTTTGTAAGGTCTTCAGTACTATTTCACTATGCATTGGATGCCAAGCATACCCATTCTGACTTTGCTTTTACACTTGACAAGGTTTTCAATGCTTATATCAAAAGGCAATGAGGGTTTGGAACTAAAAACAATTGGGCATAAAGAAAAGAAGAAAAAATAGCAGAAGAAAAGTAGGAAGGAAAACATAAAAGATAGAGACCCTTATTCACAAAAGTATCTTCAGTCATAAATGCATGTTTATGGCCAAAAATAGCTTCATGTACACCGGCAAAGAACCCACGAAAAGATTCCTGGTAGGTGTATATGGGTTTGCTGCTGCAGATTGATTTGCCACATGTGCAGCAACATCCACTGTCATAAATCCCACTCAAGGAGTACTACGTTAGCATTGAAAGGCATGTAACCTTGTAAGTTCGGGAGCTAAAGTGCATGTGCATTCTCTCTCCCTGAAAACATGGTAACATTGGCTCATACCCAACTGGCATATCTAATTTACTTGCAAGTCCCTAGTACAGTGCACTACATGTGCCCAGGACCTGTAAATTAAATCCTACAAATAGGCCTGCAGCACTGGTTGTGCCACCCATATAAGTATCCCCTTAACCATGTCTCAGGCCTGTCATTGCAAGGACTATGTGTGCTGTTTCACTGCCACTTAAACTTGGCATTTAAAAGTACTTGTCAAGCCTAAAACTCCCCTTTTTATACATATAACTCACCCCTAAGGTAGGCCCTAGGTAATCCATAGGGCAGGGTACTATGTACGTGAAAGGCAGGACATGTACATATGTTTTTTTATATGGCCTGGTAAAGGAAAACTCCTCGATTCGTTTTCCACTACTGTAAGGCCTGATCCTTTTGTAGGATAGCATTAGGTCTACCCTCATATACTGTTTGAGTGGTAGATTCTGATCAGAAAGGGGTAACCAGGTCATATTTATTATGGCCAGAATGGTGATAGAAAATCCTGCTTATTTGTCCGGTTGGATTTTATCTTACTATTGTGGAAATGCCACTTTAAGAAAGTGAGCATTTCTCTGCACTTAAAATCCATCTGTGACTTACAGCCTGCCTCTAATCCACATCTGGGCTGGGCTGGTTGACAGCTCCCTCGTGCATTTCACCCATACAAACACAGGATACTCAGTCACACCTGCACTCATTTACATACTCAATGGGTCTTCCTGGGCTGGGAGGGTGGAGGGCCTGACATATACATTTCAAAGGCTAGAGGCCTGCCCTCACACTATGGACTGCAAAACCCTCTACTGGGACCCTGGCAGATAGATCTGTATTGAAAGGGGACCTTGTGCACTTCAAAACCACTCTTTGAAGTCTCCGCCACTTCAAAGGTATTTTTGGATTTATAAAATGGGTTCCTCACCCCACCAAATCAGATATTTCTGGACCTGAACCTACAACCTCTCAAGAGGAACTGCCTGGCTGCCCAAATGACTCTTCTGGACTGCTTTGCTGAGAAGGACTACTGCCCTGCTGTTGCCCAGCTGCATTGCTGCCCTCTGACTTTGCTGAGAAGTGCTCTCCAAGGGCTTGGATTGAGCTTGCATCTTGTTTTTTGAAGTCTCAGGACCAAAAAGACTTCATACCTTGAGGAAACTCCCTGTGCACCAACAATTGACTCACAGTCTGCCAGAAATGAACACAGCCTGCCTTGCAATGAGAAAATGGCTGCACAGCTGAACCAGAACAAAGCAGCCCGACTTCCTGAGTGAAGATTCAACGCAGCGCCTGCCTTACGGCTGGAAATTCAACACACAGCCTACCGGACTGAGGCACAGCCGAACAGTAACGA
Source organism: Pleurodeles waltl (assembly GCF_031143425.1). NCBI lineage: Eukaryota > Metazoa > Chordata > Amphibia > Caudata > Salamandridae > Pleurodeles > Pleurodeles waltl. The sequence goes on from NC_090445.1 coordinate 380,680,668, forward strand.
TGCAGCCCGACTTCCTGAGTGAAGAATCGATGAAGCGCTTGCCGTTCAACAGAACATTTGACGCATCGCCTAGCGGATTGACCCAATGGCTGTGGCTTCTTCCTGCATGCCCAGGATTTCCATACATCGTCTCTGGGCATCAAAAAGATCCCCGCATCCCTATGAGGACACAAGCCTCCATGCAAGAAATTGACACAAAGCCCCTTGGAGTGTAGAAAGAAACAACGCATCATCTGTACCATGCCAAAAAGTCAGACACACACCATATTTTCCATGTATCTTCTCCTCTGCGGTCTCCGTGCGTTGTATTTTTGATGCAAACCAGATACTTTTTGAAACCAAGAGACAACTGTTGATTTCTAAGATTTAAGACTCTTTTTAATCTTGCAAAAGTGATAGCTCAACTTGTGCCTATTGAATCTTTATTGTTTTGACCTTAATGTAACCAGATAAATATCATCTACTTTTCTAAACCTCTGTGGTGTATTTTTGAGGTGTTTTCACTGTCTTAATGTATGGTTTATTGCACAAATACTTTACACATTGTCTTCTAAGTTAAGCCTAACTGTACAGTGCCAAGCTACCAGAGGGTGGGCACAGGATAATTTGGACTGTGTGTGACTTCCCTGTCTAGGATTGTGGTCCCTATTTGGACAAAGGTGTCTACCTCTGCCAAATAGAGGCCCCATTTCTAACAGTCATTTAGAGCAGTGGTTCCCAACCTTTTGATTTCTGTGGACCCCCACTTTAACATTACTGAAACCCAGGGACCCCCACTGAATCATCATTAGAATCCGGGGACCCCCGCCTGAGTCATTACTGGAAGCTAGGGACCAAATTTGTCAATATTTGTTAATATTGTTTAATTTTCTAGGCTCTCGCGGACCCCCTGAGAAGGCTTCGCGGACCCCCAGGGGTCCCCGGACCACAGGTTGGGAACCACTGATTTAGAGTAAAGGCAAATCACAAACCTTCCTTTTTAATATGTACAAGTCACCCCCAAGGCAGGCCTACAAGACATAAGGCAGGGTGTTGTATATTAAAAAGTAGGACATGTGTTTTTACATTTCCTGATGGTAAAATACCAACATTGCTGTTTTCACTATAGAAAGAATAGTAGCCCCATTGGCCAGCACAGGGTTACATGCTGACAACTCAGCAGTGCTAATTTCTGAATAGGACTACTAAATATGGTACTTCAAGGCATCAAAGGAATTGTTGCATTAACCCAAACTTTTTGATGAAGTCCAATTCATTGTAACTTTTGCCCAAACGGCAACTTTGGAAAGTTGACACAAAGTGTTCCAGTAACCGTCTACCGGCTGTCCTTAAGACAGCCTTCTGTCCTCCTTGGTTAAGGTGTGAACGATTCTCAGGAAGGAACACAAAGGATCAGCAAAGGCAGGAGGTCGGACCACCTCCTGGCAGGGAGACCAAACTGAGTATAAAAATAAAATGCTGTCTACAACGGGGAGGCTGTCTTTAAAGGGCAAATAGTAGTCACACACGAGAAGGGCTGCTTGTTTGTTTTAGTAGACAGTCTGGTGTGCTGTATAGAGAGAAAGAAGCTGTTGACAAACTTTTTTTTTCATGGGCATCCATCCTCCAGGCAGCCACATCTCTGGAATGGGCTACAGAGCTCCAGATGCCAAGCGAGTGGTTCTCCCATGTTTTGTGGGAACAGAGTGGTACATTCTGGACTAGCCAGATGCCATTCTTCAACGAAAGTCATCACTGTGCAGAGATATGGTAGTCCATTGTCTAGTAGTCACTGCATCCCCAAGAGAAATAACTGGGCATAAGAGTGACATGCCTGGTACCCAGGCCCTAGATCACATCTTCAATGGAGAACGGCCTGAAGAAAGACTGCCCTGATGTTCCCTTGACCCAACAAAGTGAGTACCAAAGCCTGGACTGCACCTGCTGCACATTGAGCTAGAAAAGAAAGCACTGTGCCTGTAGTATGCTGCGGGGGGGAAAACGTCCATGAGCCCAAAACAGAAAAGGAGACTCCCAGACTAATTTGGCTGAGTTCCCCTGATAGCTACAGGGCTATATAAGCTGAAGCAGCCTCCTTTGGTGAGTTGGCAGCCAGGAATGCTTGATCGCTGCTGACTGCTGAAGTGCTGCCGAGTAGACCAAGTCTGAACCCTCAAAAATTGCACCAAGTCTGCTGGACCAGGGGATACTCATCGGCGTACAGGTTGGTCACCCAGAAAGTTAGTTACTACCAGTTAAAGGGAAACACTTGCTTAATTTTAACCAGAGACCAGTAGATCTGTGGCAATTGATTGTTCGCTGGACTTCACCCCTTCTTTGAGGTACATCAGACTCTATGACCATAGTTACCCAACCATGTTCATGGACTGAGGGGTGCCTCAGGAAACTCCCCAAAACTGACTCATCATCCTTAAGCATCTTCAGCATCCTGCATCCTCTGCATCTGGACTACTCTAGTGATGTCTGTGGTGGTTTGCACATAGAGGCTGGAACTGGACTTGCAACTTCTTTGACTGTGAGGTAATTGTTCTACTGGACCTTGATGGTCGCTGTGACTGGCTCCCTGCTGGAGTTGGTTGCCACAAGAGTATCTATATAGCCACTTACAAGTTAATTGTCATGGCTAACCCTAAACTGCGAGTTGCAGTAGCTTACAATGATTTATTGCATTTAAGTGAAAAACTGTAATCTATTATTTATTTGAAAATTCATATTGTCTTAACCCTCCAATGGATTTTTTTCATTGAGGTATCTATTTAAAGATAAAAATCCCAACCTATTTTGGTGTCAGATTTTTATTGTGCTGCATGTTCTTTGTATTGAACTGTTTTGGTACTACCAACTGCTTTACACTTGTTCCTTTGAGAAAGCCTGACTGATGTCAGCCACAGCTAGCCAGGACTGATATAAGGTTTTACAAACAAACCTGACTGGACCTGATATTGAATTGAGATTTTATTACACTGTAAAGTTCCACAACCACCCCACATAATAAGCCATTTTCTTCACATTGGTGCCTATTGGTGGGATCCAGAGCCTGTGTTTTCCAGTACCATTCAGTTAATTAATCAGAAACCTTACAAATCTTCCAAGTCAATACCTGGAATGCAGTACTTGTGATTTCCAATTAGTCTTGACAAGTTCGAAGTTTCCAAGAGTTTGCAATTTTTTTGCATTTTTGGACAAGTTTAAAAAGTTTAAAAATGCTCAAAAAGTTTCTAAAGGTTGTAAAAAAAAAAGAGTTCAGGAAACACGGAGGTTAAGTCGGCCACTCTATCCACCTGTAAAATTAATGAGTTGAGAGGATTGTGCAAGGAGAGAAAGATTTACTTGGGCTCTTCAGCAAAAAATGAGGATCTCAAGAAAGCCCTCAGGGCCAGGAAAGAAGCCCACACAGAGAGTCTTAGACTCCTATGAAGGCAGTATTTATAGAATTGTTTGGTCTCACCCCAAAGGAGCATTAACAGAAATCTACTAAAGCACACAAGGGGGCAACACAGACATGGGTGGACTTTGTGAATGCTTCAGTAAAGGCGCTGGATGTCTGGATAAAGGTTAACAAGGTAGACACATATAAAAGGCTCTATAATTTGGGGTTAAAGTGCACATACTTGCAAATACTCCTACAGAGAAGGTAGACCAGCATTTGGTAGATTCTACACTTTCTAGCCCCAGAGAGCTGGGTAAGATGGCAGATGACTGGATGCGCACTAGGATATCCAGAAAGTCCCATGGAGGTGACCCTAAGAAAGGGGGACAGGCTCATCTTCAGGGGAAAGATGTTAATAACAAAGGAAGAAAGAAAGAGTTCTCTATAGAGCCCTAAAAGAATGCCCAAAGGTGGGGTGGTGAAGTCCGCAGGCACATCCTAGTCCAGGGGCAAAGAGGATTCCTTGGAAATTAATATGACTCTTCAAAGGCTAGGCTGTGTTTTGACTGCCAGCAGCGAGGACACAACAAAGGAGATAGGGAGATTCTATATGCACCAAGAAGCCAACCAGTGGTGACCATCCTAAGGTCATTGCCACAGTAGGGATGGTAGGAGAGGTTATCCCTGGGGTTTCTAGGGGTGTACTGAGGTCAGCCTAGTATTAACAGGTAAGGTCAAATTGACACATTGGCAACTGGGCCTCCAAGTATGGAAACGCTCAGGTAGTTGCCAAAAATCAATGGGGTTGAGGTCAAGGCCCAGGGATACATGTGCCAGTTTAACCATGGTGATGGCCAAACTGTATTCCTCCGACCACATCGTCCGTGATAATCTACACCAGATAGTAAACTCTGACAATGATACAAATTTATCTCCCATTCCTATGGTGAACATTGAGGACAGTTACTGGCCTGAAGAGGGTAGCTTTGTCCCCCGCCATCTCAGTGGAGAGTCTGCTGGGAAATGAACTGGAAACTTTTTCTTGGGCAAGTGTGGAAAGGAGGGCTCATGCAGCAAATATGGGTCTACCTGAGTGTGTGTGTTTGGCAACAAGAGCACAAACAGTCCTACAGGCTAGTCATGTAAAAATGGAACCTGGAAGAATGGCCCAGGCCCCCCAAAGCAAAAGAAAGGACAGGAAGTCTGTCCAGCCAAATTCCCGAAGTCTTCAGATCCAAAGGGATTCTAACCCTAAGGGGAAAGACCTGCTGCTTTTAGAGGAGGATGTCCCCTAGAGAGACATGCCAAACTTGGCAGAGCTTCAGGGGGCAGGCAGCTCCTCTAGGGAGGACTTGTGCTACGAGCAGAGGACTTGCCCCACTCTTGCTGGCCTTAGGGAACTAGCTGAAAGGCAAGAACTGAGACGTGAAAATGGTGCACATATGGTGTACTGGGTGATTTCTGTGTAGTGAGGCAAAGACCCCAAACCAGGGGCAACCAGGAGAGAGGTGGACCCCTAAGAATAAAGAGAGCTCCAGCTCAACGTTATCCAGAACATTTATTTGCCTGGAAATTTGGGGCAGACTAAAATCTGGGCAATATTAGCCACTCACTTTTATTGACCTCGCATGTCAGAAAAAGTGAATTAGTTTTCTCCTGTATCACATGTCAAACTAATGAAAGATGAAGCAGGCCAAGGGCACCCGGACACAATAACCTATGGTGGGGCCCCCCTTCGAGGGGGTATGGAACAATACTTTTGGTCCCCTCACCCCACAGCTGCATCTGAGAAGAGATTCATCAGGGGGGTGTTGGACCATACTGCCAGGTACCCAGAAGCAATACCCCCAAAGGCAGTCACTGCATCTGCAGTGGCAAGGGCACTCCTTGGGTTCTTCCCCAGGGTAGGATTCCTTCAGGAAGCTATTTCTGACAGAGGCACCAACTTTTTTTCTGCCTATCTGAAAGCTATGTGGGATGAGTTTGGTGCTACTTGCAAGTTTAGCACCCTCTACCATCCCCAATGAAATCGTGTAGTTGAGAAATTCAATAAGACTATGAAGGGCATGATCATGAGTTTACCAACAAAACTCAGAAGAACAGAGGATATTCTTCTTCCATGCCTACTGGTGCCAGTAAAGAGGGTGAACTCCATCCCATATAATCTCTTCTTTGGTCACTCTCTAAAATTAATTTTGACTTTGGTAAGAGAAGGATGGGAGAAGCCGATCAAAAAGCCAAAACAGGACATAGTGGACTATGTACAAGACTTTTGCTACGGAATGGCTGGGCATATTTAAAAGAAAAACAAGAAAATAAAAGCCAGCCAGGAGTTTGTTAAGTACTGGTATGAGCAGAAGACCTCCTTAGTTGAGGATTTTGCAGCTTGTGGTTCCCAGGGCCCTATGAGACAAGGTGGCTAGGCCCTATTCAATTTTGGAAAATAAAGGTGAAGTCACCTAATTGGTGGAGATAAGCAGCTCAAGCTACCCTCATAGGGTGATACATGTCAACAGGTTGAAACCACACCCTAACAGGGCACACATGACTATGCTCATGCTCATGGTGGCAGGTGGCAGGTGGTAGGGAAGAAGAGGACACTGAGCCTCACCCTGTTCTACTGTGAAGTAATTCCAAAGATGGCTCAGTAAATGGAGTAGTGCCCTCCTCTAGATTAACAGACCAGCAGCAGAGGGACCGTTATATCTTATTGAGACAATCTGCTGGTTTGTTTTCCTTGACCGTAGGTGTGATAACTTGGTGTGTTCATGATGTGAAAACAGGTAGCAGCTTGCCTGTCAAGACTAACATTTATATACTGACAGACAAGGTCAAAGCTAGCACTAACGGTGAAGTGGCCAAAATGCTACAAGTTGGGGTGATTGACCCATCTAACAGTCCTTGGTCCAGTCTAGTAGTGCTGGTATCCAAACCTAATCCAAAAGGTGGGAAACCTGAGATTAGGACTACAGAGCCCTTAATGCAATCTCTAAATCCGATGCTCACCCCATACCAAGAGCTAAAGAGCATACACACAAATTAGGGGCTGCCACGTACTTAAGTACATTTGAGTAAACTTCAGAATACTGGCAGTTTGATTTCTCCCAAGGAGCCAAGAAGAGGTCTGCATTTTTAACTCCAGAAGGCAACTTTCAGTTTAATGTGATGCCCTCTGGGTTGGAAAATCCCTGTGCCACCTTTCAGAAATTGGTGAATTGAGTTCTGTCAGGTCTGGAAGCTTTCAGTGCAGCATACCTTGATGACATTGCGGTATTTAGTTACACCTGGGAGGAGCATCTGGTCTAATAGAAGGAAGTGCTTTAGGATGAACAGCAGGCAGCCCGGGCTATTACTGAAAGAGAATGGCGTTGCCTTCCCCACATGGAGCACTACTGGCTTGTGTACCGATTAACATCTATCTGTACCACTCCCCACACCACTTTAAATACACAACGCTGGTTGGTGCTAGAAAGTACAATGTGGACAAGCAACTGCACCCTCTTCCCACAGTTTATGGGCTCCAAAAATGTATGACTTTTTAAGATCCCAATAATTCAAACTACCTCTAACATATGGAAAAAGGGGCATTTGATCCAAAGGGAAGACATGGTCATACAAAAAGGGTGCCCATTTGGGGTAACAATAGGTTTCAAGAAGGAAATTAGCATCTCCTCGGTACTCATTTTATATCTAACTTATCTTACCTGAATAAAGACCTTCAGGTAGAATTCCACCTCCTAAAGGTCTAATTTTGGGACTTTCAAAGGCTACAACATCATCCCTGCTTGCTAAACCCACCACTGACAGAGACTCAGCCCAAGTCCTCACTCCTGTCTTTCCTCTCAAATTGTGGAACTTATAAGGGAATGGTTTCAGACCTCTACAAACTTGTCACCGATAAGAAGAGGACTCAAGGACTGATGTGCTGATCACCTGCATCTTGAATACCAGGCTGATGACTGGGTTGACCTAATGGCCACACATGTCAAGGGCCTGAGGAATGCATGCCTTAAATTTAGCACCTTCAAAATACTTCACAGATTACACTGGACTCTCTAATGGTTACACAGCACGAGGCTATTACCTGTGACAACGTGCTGGAGAAACAACCAACCCGGGTTCATTTAGTACATATTCTTTGTGAATGCTCAGCATTAACATCCTTTTGGGAAGCAGTCTGGGGGCACATGACGCATGTCCTGGGACCTTAGGGCCCGCTTGCAGGATGGATGGTCCTTCTATATGATACAGCAGTTTTTACAGACATTACTCATCACATGAGTAGATTGTTTACCATCACCCTGTCCACAGCTAAGCTCCACATACCCCCTCTCTGGAGATCCCCATACAGCCCAGATATGCAAACATGGGTCCAAGAGATAAGCAAAGTAGCCACATATGAGCTGGTCATCATTAGGCTCCATGAGCAGCTTGAAAAATGTGATCGCAGCTGGGGACTCTTTTTGCAGGTCCCACCGCCATGAAGGGGTTAGGGAGATGGGCTCATGGGATTTTTCTTACTCCACCCGATAGTCACCAAAACTACAAGTCTCCCTCAAGGGCTCACTGACAGGTAGTAAGGATAAACATTAAACCCAGCTTGTTGCTGAAGTCACATTTCATGTAACCTTTGCCCAAATGGCAACATTAGAAAGTTTCCACTTTGTTGCACAAAGCTCTTAAGTGACCATTCACGGATGCATGCAAGCTGTTGCCCTTCTTGGGGGAGGTGTGAAGGATTCTTTGCAAAGGCAAGATGTGTCACCACATCCTGGCAGGGATGCCAAACCGAGGATAAGGCTAGATTGTGATGTTCAAAGGGAAAGCAGCCTTTGAACAGGAAATGGTACTGTCACACCATGGGGGTTGCTATTTTGTTTTAGCAGACAGGCTGTCACCTTGGACAGAGAGGGAGAATCTGTTGCTAAAAGTTTTTTCTGTGAGTATGTAGCCCTCCGGTAGCCACACCACAGGGATGGGCTAGGAAGCTCCACACATCAAGAAAAGGGTTCTGCCATGCTGGGAGTGGACTGAATAGTGAATTCTGAGCTAGACATATGCCACATTTTGCTTGAAGTCATCACTAGGTGGGAGGGGACGTGGTTCTTGAGGGCAAGAACTGAGTACAAAAATGGCACCCAGGCTTCAGATCAGATCTCTACTGGACAGCGGACCAAGGAGGGAATTCCCTGCTGTTCTCTGGACCCAGCAAAGAGAGACCACAGCAAAGACTGGACTCTACCTGCTGCGCCTTGAACTAGCAAAGAGAAAACTGTGGTGCCATGCTCAAGGAAAAGTTATCCTCAAGCCCCAGACAGAGAAGGTGACTCCATGAGTCAGTTGGCTGACCCCCTGTTAGAGTCACAAGGCCATAAAAGCTGAACAAGCCTGCCTTGGTGTAGTGAAATGTGTGTTTTGACCACTGACTTTGCGTTGCACCACTTTGCACCTGGCTTAGTTGTCCAGTGCTCACCAGTTACAGGCTCCATTTTGTATTCAGTTTAGCCTTAGCTTTATTTTGCCTATTGACCTTATCGTAGCATTAGACACTGCCATGTTAAAAGCTGCCAGTGATTTTTCACGTTGTACACTGTGCATTCTGTCTTGTTTTCGTACTTTTCTTTCACCAAAGGCTTTGGATGATAAGAATGTACTCAGACGGCAGGAAACAGCCTTGCTTTGACTTGACATCTTGGTATTGTGGCCAAATCCCAACGTGTTATTTTCAAAGCATACCTAAACTAGCCAGCACGTTTGAATACTTCTTGCACCAGCAGGAAGGGTTTTTCTAGAAAGCTCTTTCCTTGTTTTTTTTAAGATGTAAAAGAGACCCAAATCGACAGTAGGAGATTCAGAGACCTCAATCAAGATTCAGAGTTCAGATGCCTGACATAGATTTCCCGTGAGGGTAGAGATCTCTCTTTCTTGCAGTCGAATGGGATCATCGGCTTGCTGGCAGTAGAAAGATGAAGCACCTGACAGGCCCTACGTTTTTTTTTAAAATTAATTATTTGCTTTGCATTATAATATAGATCCATATATTTGCTGTGTATATTGCAGTGGAGAATCAGTCGTGTAAGTTTTCATTTCATTGTTGTTACTATTTTTAAACGTGTGCTTACAACATACTAATCTCCTTTTAGGAACCTTGGGTAGTGAAATAATAAATTTCTTCTTTGGACTAAGAAGTGCATTCCAGAGATTTTTTGTCAGTGCATGAGTATTTCAACTGGGTCATTAGTGAAGAGCAAAACACTTGGTAGCGAAGAATGCCTTATTGCTGCTGATCACCACAGTGCAGCTAGGGAGACCAAGCCCGACCATCAAAACTTGCACCATAGTTTGCTGGAATCAGAGTGCAATGTGGTCACTTAGCATGGACGTTACTGCCATGTAAAGGGAACTGCTGGTTTCAGTGTAACCGGAGACAAGTGGACCAGTGGAAGCTAGTTTTTGGCTAGACTTCACCCAGACTTCGAGGGACATCCACCCCTGTGGCCTAAGTCACCCCACCATGTTTGTGAACTGAGGGGTTGCCACAGGAAGACCCCTAACACAACCTCAGCAAAGTCAGCATCTTCAGCATCCTGCATCCATTCTATAGGGCAACACCACTGATGTCTAGCCATTTTGCAGGTACCTTGTCAGGGTAACCTTAAACCAAAAGTCACATTAAGTTCCAATGATTTATTGCTGTGAGTAAAAAGCTGTGATTTATTGTTTCTTTAAAATCTTTATCTTCAGAAACCTCCAGTAAATTTTTGTTGCTGAAGTGTATATTATAAGACAAGAATACAACCAAGTTTCATAACTTGGTGTTCGATTTTTATTGTGCCTTGTTTTCTTCTTATTCAACTGCTTTAGTACTTTTCAATGCTTTACACTTGTTCCTTTGATAAAGCATGACTGCTCAGCTCTGCTCTGAGTCACTGCTACCCAGGACTGCGCTATCATTTTAGAAACAAGCCTGTCTAACTGGATATGGAACTGTGCCTAAACTACACAGTGAGGTCCCACAACAACATCATTTAATAAACCATTTATCTCACAAGAGGTTAAATCCTGTGGGGACTGTCACAAACAAATCTTTAATGACAGATTTACATTAGGTAAGTGTGAGAAAGTAGCCTCTTTCTAGCATGGGTACCCCAACTTTTGGCCTGTTTGTGAGTGTGTGTCAGTGTGTTTTACTGTGTCACTATGATCCTGCTAGCCAGGACCCCAGTGCTCACAGATAAACACCTATATTTACTTGTCTAATTTTGGTGTCTAGTGTATATATTGTGTATAATACTTACCTCCAGAAGGAGCATTGTCTATAAGATCTTTTTGGTACCTTGTCACCCAAATAAACACCTTTATTTTTGGTAACACTGAGTATTGTCTTTACTTGTGTATAAGTACTGTGTAACTATAAGCGGTATTGCATGAGCTTTACATGTCTCCTAGATCAGCCTGCTCTGCTATAGCTACCTCTATCAGCCTAAGCTGCTAGAACACTACTACATTCACTAACAAGGGATAACTGGACCCGGTGTAAGGGTTAAGTACCCAAGGTACCCACTACAAACCAGGCAAGCCTCCTACAGTAAGCCACTGGTGTTTGGGTTTGGTGCATGACTCATGCAAGGAGTAGGCCATTATGAATCCAAAAATGGGAATGTGTAGCGAAACAGTACATTGTCAAACACTGGAATAAGTCATGGAAGTCCTGCTACTGTTCAAAGTCGAGGGCGCAAGCCATTTCCTCTTTCGCTACTGCTCCCACTACATGTCCTGATCACAGTCCAAGTCATCCAGAAAGTCAGCATCAAAGTGAAATGACAAGATGGCGAAGCAGGGATCGTTTTAGTCCTGCCTTTCTCAGCCTGAGAAGTCTGGAGGACTTCAGGGTGCCGCTTGGTCTTGATAACAGATTTGTGCTGAGAAAGCCCTCAGAGCATGCACAACCAGGAAACAGTTGAGAAAGCTGGCAGGATTAGGCACTGCAATGTTGCTGGTAGTCGTCTTGCTACTTTGTTGCAGTTTTGCAAGCGTCCTGGAGCAGTCAGCAGTCGATCCTTGGCAGAAGCTGAAGAGGAAGATGCAGAGGAACTCTGGTGAGCTCTTGCATTCGTTATCTCAAGAGAAACCCACAGGAGAGACCTTAAATAGCCCTCAGAGGAGGATTGGCCACCTAACCAGGTAAGCACCTATCAGGAGGGATCTCTAACGTCACCTGCTGGCACTGGCCACTCAGAGCTCTTCAGAGTGCCCCCACACCTTGCAATGCAAGATGGCTGAAGTCTGGGGCACACTGGAGGAGCTCTGGGCTCCACCCCTGGGGTGGTGCTGGACAGGGGATTGGTCACTCCCCTTTCCTTTGTCCAGTTTCCCACCAGAACAGGGGAGAAAGGGTCCCTGAACTTGTGTAGACTGGTTTATGCAAGGAGGGCACCATCTGTGCCCTTCAACGCATTTCCAGAGGCTGGGGGAGGCTACCCCTCCCCAGCCTGTAACACCTATTTCCAAAGGGAGAGGGTGTAACACTCTACTCTCAGAAGAAATGCTTTGTTTTGCCTTCCTGGGACTGGGCTGCCCAGACCCCAGGAGGGCAGAACCCTGTCTGTGAGGTGGCAGCAGCTGTAGCTGCAGTGCAAGCCTCAGAGAGCTGATTTGGCAGTACTGGGGGTCCATGGTGGAGCCCCCAGGATGCATGGAATTGGCACCCCAATAGCAGATTTGGAATGGGGGAACAATTCCATGATCTTAGACATGTTACATGTCCATATTCGGATTTACCATAGTGAAGCTACATATAGATATTGACCTATATGGAGTGCACGCGTGTAATGGCGTCCCCACACTCACAAAGTCCAGGAAAATGGCCCTGAACTATGTGGGGGCACCTTGGCTAGTGCCAGGGTGCCCTCACACTTAGTAACTTTGCACCTAACCTTCACCAACTGAGGGTTAGACATATAGGTGACTTATAAGTTACTTAAGTGCAGTGTAAAATGGCTGTGAAATAACATGGCCGTTATTTCACTCAGGCTGCGGTGGCAGTCCTGTGAAAGAATTGTCTGAGCTCCCTATGGGTGGCAAAAGAAATGCTGCAGCCCATAGGGATCTCCTGGAACCCCAATACCCTGGGAACCTAGGTACCATATACTAGGGAATTATAAGGGTGTTCCAGTATGCTAATGAGAATTGGTGAAAATGGTCACTAGCCTGCAGTGACAATTTTAAAAGCAGAGAGAGAGCATAAACACTGAGGAACTGGTTAGCAGAGCCTCAGTGACACAGTTAGGCACCACACTGGGAACACATATATGCCACAAACTATGAGCACTCGGATCCTGGCTAGCAGCAGTCCAGTTACACAGGCAGAAACAAACTGACACACAAGTAAAAATGGGGGTAACATGCCAGGCAAGATGGTACTTTCCGACATAGGTACTATGCCACCACACGTCGTTCCGAATCAGACAATGAAAAACACAAAAAGTGTGGTGGGGACAAGATTTAATGTAAGGCCATTACCTTCTTGATTATAACAAACTTGTTATAGAGGCTCATTGGAGAAACGCTATGAAGTGATTGGGTGCAGCAGATCAGCTGTGAGAGAATTACTCGGAACATTCCTAGGACTTCCAGGTACGCATCAACCAAGGATAAATACTTGTATCCCTTGACCTCTGGTCAGCTTTTGTCACAGCACTATGGCAGAAGGAATTTTATATGATGATGAGGAAGTACTGGCAATCTTATCTGCACCTTCCTTATTAGGCAACACTACATTGGCTCAAACTATGATGTAACTTGGAGATTGGGACACTCTGGTAGAACTAAAGAGAGGCCAGGTAAAGACCATTCTTCACAGGGCAATAATGACTGAATACCTATAGGGTTGTGTAGTCCTGAATGGCCTAATTCGCCCAAATGAAAGACACATTTTCTTGAGGACAAAGAATTTAGAAAGGGCTGGTTGCTGATTGCATGGAAATGCATGCGCGATTGGCTGGTGCTGAATATAAAAACAGCCAAGAGATAATCAGTAGCTCTTGTGATACAGATTAAGGCAAGTGAGAACAACCTAAAGACTGGTTTAACTACACAGGCCTATAAGAAAAACCTAGAGGAGTCTAATAAAATCATAGCTCAGTTCAAGGATTACTTGACACAACAAAAAATAACTAAGTTTCAGAAAGATCTGAAATAGTTCTCACATGATAAAGTATATCCTTACTCTAAAGATGATTATGGCCCTCATTATGACCCTGGTGGTAAATCCCACTTATTGCCATGCTGACGGCCATCAACTTCTCGCCGTGGCGGTGGATATCCGTTCACCATAATATGACACACACACACACCAATCCGACGAATTCAGCCACAGACACAATTCTGCCAGACCAAAGGTCAGTGATAAACTGGCTGTATCAAAAGCCACACCGTTACACCAACAGAACAACACCCACCACATTATGACCCACGAATCACTACGGCGGACATTCATCAGCAATAAACCATTGGCGGTACATACCGCCACGCTCAGAATGGACACCCACAGACAAAACAACACTACATTGGACAATTCAAACAACACACACCTGACACCCGTACACACACCACACCCACACACCCATACCACTATAAAACACACACCCACATTACCCACAACCCTTTATGGATACAATTCATTGGCACGAGACTGACACCAAGACCTCTGACACATGTACATACACATATCACATACACCCATTCATCCCTCACGCATTCCACTTCACACATTCCAACCCATTACTCAACACACCCTCACCAACATACATCACAGGTCACCCATGGCACCACAAAGGCACCCCCGTTTCACTGAGGAGTTAAGGGTCATGGTGGAGGAAATCATCAGGGTAGAGCCACAGCTGCTTGGAGCACAGGTGCAGCAAATATCAATAGCCAGGAAGATGGAGCTATGGTGGATAATCGTGGACAGGGTCAACGCCGTGGGACAGCACCCAAGAACAAGGGACGACATCAGGAAGAGGTGGGAGGATCATGTCTTGGCAATACTGCATCCTGAGGGCCTGGCCAGAGTCGGAGGAGGACTGGACTCTGGTAAGTCACCTTTCAACAATTATTACCCCCATACATGCATGCCATCACATACCCTCACCCTCACTCCCATCACTCCACTCCATCCCACACACTCCACCATCACATCTCACTAATCCCAATGCAAGCTCTGTATGCTTTAACCATGCATGGACACCCCTCACAGCCCTGCATGGACACTCATCACTAAAGCATGCACAGCATAGAGAACTCACAATTCTGCCATACACCAACATACACAAGTAAAAGCTGGCCGGGCAACACCAACTATAGAGGGGAAGCCAGGGATGTACAATATGTCATACACATTAACCATAACACATCATTTACATCCCCACAGGTACCCCAGCCAAGGTCACCGGAGAGGAGATGCCAGCACTATCCAGTTCCCCAACAGAAAAGACCCACAGTGATGACAGTACCTCTGGTCTTCAGGATCTGGACGATCTACCTGACCCATCAGAAACCACTGGACAGCCGGTTACCCAAGTCCAGTCACAGACCACCACATAGCCTCCCCCATCAGGAACCAATACCACAGCACCCACCCAGCGTCCCCACACCTCTGTCCCCAGGACACGTCAATCAGCAGTGTGCCCACCTGTACAGGGACCCCAGGCCACACCTCGCACCCAAGACAATCAGGGACCTGGGGTCAGTGGCAGTGGGCACACGGTTTAGGGGACAGAGGCACATGCCACCAGGCACACTGGGAGGACTGCTGTGCGCCAGGGGGAGGACAGGGCGAGGGAACCGACTCTCCAGGAGGCACTCTCCGAGATCCTGGGTCCCTACCAACATTCCCAGGACACGATGGGCCAGATCCTAGACAACGTGCAGGAGAACAAGCGACTGCAGGAGGGACAGTACCAGGGGGTCAGGGGGCACTTGCAGGCCATCAAAAACACCCCGATCTCCATAGCAGGGGTGCTGGCAGACATGGCCAACATTATGAGGGCCCCTACCACTAGCCAGTCATCTGAACAGCCTTCGACATCCGCTGCCGCTAGTGGCCAGGAGGCCCACCACAGTACTCACAGGCCACCAGCACCCCTTCCCCTGCAGAAGGTGACCCACCCTGCAAACGTTCCCTGTGATCCAGACTGAAGCCAGAGACACTTGCCAAGACCCCAGCCAGGAAATGAGATTCTCCTGATTATCCCCTTTGTGTCCCACTCAGTCACTCTGTCCACCATTGCTCCCCTTCCTATGTCTTCTTGGACAATGCACCTGTGCTTCGAACAGACTGGAACAATGCCCTGGACTTTCCTCCATCATCATCCCATCCCATTGCACTTTCCCCTCTATATATTAGCACTTCAATAAACACCCTTTGATAAAAATCTATTTCGAGTATGTCATGTATTTCAAATATGTATTGTTTGAAACACGTACAACAATTGCAAATGAACTACATAGAATGAGCATTGAATTAATGACCTATAGCTGGCTGTTGTGATCACACCAGGAGTATTTGTCAAATCACCAACATCTGCAAAATGAATAGCCAGAGGGAACAGTAAGTGGGCATAGAAATGGGAAATACCAGCATGCCAATGCCACACAGAATACAACCAGTCATTGAAATTTAAAGTTCCACTGTTTCACCTGTGTGTCATTGGAAGTACTGACGGATTGCAGATGTTCTGTTATCCACATCCTCATCCTCTGCCTCCTCATCCTCACTGTCCACAGGGTCCACTGCTGCAACAGGGGCATCTCCAGTCTCCTCCTCCTGCAGAAAAGGCACATGGCATCTGAGGGACAGGTTGTGCAACATGCCGCATGCCACTACTATCTGGCAGACCTCCTTGGGTGAGTAGCACAGGGATCCACCTGTTAGAACCTGTCCTTCAGGAGGCCAAACGTTTTCTCAATTATCCTTCTGGTTCCTCATTATAACGTTCTTCTGCCCTTGTTCTGGCAGTCCTCATAGGGGTCAGCAGCCATGATAGGTCTAGGTAACCAGAGTCACCTGCAAATATTGAGGGACAACATTTAGCCACACACTATCCTATATGGCTAACACTATAGCCATACACAAACATATACTGGGTGGGAACCAGAGCTCACCTATTAGTCACACCCTGTGCCTCAGTAGTAGGGCCATCACATTTGGGATGCTGCTATTCCTCAGGACAAAGGCATCATGCACCGACCCAGGATACTTAGCATTGATGTGGGAGACATACTGGTCCGCCAAGCACACCATCTGCACATTCATAGAGTGGAAACTCTTACGATTCCTGATCACCTGTTCATCTGGTGGAGGGGACAAATGCAATATGTGTACCATCAATTGCCCCAATTATATTGGGGATATGTCCCATTGCATAAAACTCGGCCCTCGCAGTCGTCAAATCCTCAACCTGGGGGAATGCAATGTAGCTGCACATGTGTTTGTCAGGGCAGACAACACTCTTGTCAGCACAATTGAGAATGTTGGCTATGACATTCCTGCTGCCAAGCCCACTGTCACTTGGAAAGAACCAATTGCCAGGAAATGGAGAACTGATAGCACTTGCACAAGAGGGGGGATCCCAGTGGGATGACGGATAGCAGATATCAGGTCAGGCTCCAATTGGGCACACAGCTCTGTGATTGTGGCCCTGTCCATTCTATAGGTGAGAATTTTGTGCCTGTCCTCCAGTGTAGCCAAGTCCACCAGGGGTCTGTACACAGGGGTATGTCATCATTTCCTATTCATCTGCAGGGGTAGGAATCTAAGGGACAAAAGAGTGAGGAGGCTGTCACAAACTGAACCATGGAGCCACAACAGTAGCCTGCAATCTGTAAACATGTAATGGGTCAGTGTGATTTGTTCAGTATGTGCCTATTTCTCCTGTGACACAGCATTATTCCATAGGCCTGCCCACCCCCGGAAATGGCGTCTGCCTGTCCTGTGTGGAGGGACAGGTGGAAGTGAGGTAATGCCGCTGACGTTGTGCGCCGTGGCGGGAGGCGGTTGGGATTCGTTAACCAATTCATCATTGGTTAAAATTGGGCCCTAATGGGTACAGTGGTCAATGGTGATCTACGCCGGCAGTAACGGTATGCATCGTTGTGGATGTGACCACCAATTTGTACCTGATTCCTCACTTGTTTCCTGCCCTTCCATAGGAGAGGACCTACACTGCATGTGCTGCTGTCAGCTGTGTCTGGAATCTACCATGGCCCTTGTGACCAGGGAAAGGGCTCCACTTCAGAGGAGTTGGAGAGACTGGTGGATGGGGTCCTACCCCAATACGGACTGCTGTATAGGCCTCCAGACCAACAGTTGAGTACACTGTGTACACTATGCACATGGCATGAATGTATGGAGGTGTGTGTGAAGGTGGGAGGGAAATCCTCTTGGCTGGGTACACAATGAGTACTGGGATATGTGTGTGCCAATAGTAATGGGAACGGGTATGGTGGGCCATTTGTGTGACAGGCTGGACTCTTTGTCTAATGGTGTTCTCCTGTTTGTATTGCCTCTGCAGGTCAGCGCCCATCAAAAGAAGGGTATATGGCGTGCCACCGCCAAGGAGGTGCGGACCCTGGTGGTCTATGGCAGGCGGAGCACTCACTGTCGCAAACGGTGGGAGGACCTGAAACGCTGGGCATGGAAGACCGCGGAGGCCACGCTGGGGATGGCCTCCCAACGAGGAAGGCGTGCCCGTCGAACCCTGAACCCCGATGGCCCACATACAGGCAGTGGCCTATCCACAGCTGGATGAGCATTTAAGGGCATCACCACAGCCACAAGGGGGTGAGTACAGTGGCCATCATTGAAGGAAACGGCTAGAGGGGTGGTATCCGGGTGGTGAGTGGGCATCAGTGGGTGCCCCTAGGCCAGGCCAGCCATAGCAGCATAGGTCCTCTGGTGGCTAAGGGTATGAAGGGGAAATACTGAAATACTGCCTACCTAGCTTGTAAGCATCTACTACTGGTCAGGGCTGCATGGGTCCCAGGTGTGCTGCAGTTGACGGTGTGTGCTCCTCCTCATGCCTTGGTGGCTAGGAATATCACTGGTAGTCCAATGCATAGCGCATAGGCCTGTTCCCTGTGTGTGAGGGTGCTGCGTACGCCAACGGTGGTGTTGGTGCAGTCATTGACCTAGTGTATTGTTTGTCTCTAACCTCCCCCTTTCTTCTTTTGTCATCCTGTCCTTATGTGCATTAGCATAATCTGGCGGAGGAGCCAAGGCACCGGCGACGGAGGGAGCTGCATCCCACAGCACCCAGGAGGCAGAGTCCACTGACGCTGAGGGCACACGTGGGACGGAGGGCGAGGGGAGCACCACAGCAGAGACTGGAGGGGACAAAACAGACTCTGATACCTCCTCTGATAGGAGCTCCCTGGTGGTGGCGGACACTACTGTGACCACCCCAGCTACGGGTACAGCCACCACCCCGTACCAGCACTGCCTTCGCAGCAGCCCCTCAGTGAGTTGCCCATGCCCGCTCACCCAGGAGGGTGGGCATCTCCTTTGGCCCAGGTACCTCAGGCCCTGCCCCAGTGAGCCCTGCTGCCCTGAGTGAGGAGGCTATTTACCTCCTGAGATCCATCTCTGTAGGGCAATCAACCATTGCTAATGCCATCCAGGGGCTGGCAGCCCAGATGCAATAATCTAATGCATTCCTGGAGGGCATTCACACTGGATTGGCGGCCCAACAGAGATCGATCCAGGCTCTGGCCTCCTCTCTGATGGCAGCCATTGTCCCCGTTTCAACCGTCCCCCCTCCAACTTCTACTTCCCAGTACCATTCTCCTCAACCCGAACCCCTTCCAAGCACACAGCCAGACGAGCATGCACAGAGGACAACACCTAAGAGTGTCACAGGCAAACACAAGCCTGGCAGGCACTCACACAAACACCATTCATTTGCAGACACAACAACATCCACTATTTCCACTGTCTCCCCCTCCTCCTCCTACTCCTCCACCTCCCACCCAGTTACGTCCACAATCACACCTGCATGCACTACATCATCATCCACTACTTGCATCATCACCACACCAAGCAGAACACACACCTCACTGGCAGACACCTTCACAACATCCATGCAAGGTCTCCTATGTCCTCGCCCACCATGTCTGTCCCCCCTCCTAAAATATACAAACACAAGCACTCAGACACCCAACAGCCATCCACCTCACAACAGCATACAACCCATACACCTGCACCCATATCCAGCAATCACCTCCAACAACCACTCCCTCATCTTCCACTCCCATGTATTCTCCCTCTTCCCGCCCGAATGTCCCTAAAAAGCTTTTCCTTTACACCATTGACCTCTTCCTTACCCCTCCCCCCCGTCCTGCCCGTATGGCCAGGGTATCAAGAACCCAGCCAAGCACCTCAGCCAAACAGTCCACGGGCCCAGTTTCATCAGCACCTACTCGTGGTGGAAAGGATTCGAGGCCACCAATGCTGAAGGGGAAGGAGCCTGAACCAGCCAGCAGAAAGGGAAAGGAGCCTGCACCTGCCAGCAGAAAGGGGAAGGAGCCTGCACTAGCCAGCAAGGAGGGGAAGGAGCCTGCACCAGCCAGCAAAGAGAGGAAGGATCCTGCACCAGCCAGCAAAGAGGGGAAGGAGCCTGCACCAGCCAGCAAAGAGGGGAAGGAGCCTGCACCAGAAGCTGTCACAGATTTCCCACCACCAGCCGTGGTTGTGCTGCCATCACTGAGTGCAGGGGCTGAACATGAGCCTCCCACAACCACCACCACCACAGTGCAGCCATCGGAGGGTGCAGGGGCTGAGCAGGAGCCTCCCACTACCACCACCACAGTGCTGCCATCACCTCCGGCGGACGCCACATGATCCAGCCTCCATGGGCTGCTGTGAGGCCTGCCCCACCGGAACCAGTGGGGTATTCACCCACCCGAGAGACTGTGGCCTTGCACTCCCCTTGACCAAGCACAGGGCACGTTGTCCCCTCCAGAACCAGTGGGCAAGTCACTCAACCAAGAGACTGTGGCCTTGCCCTCCCCAGGACCAAGCACAGGGCATGTTGCCCCCTCCAGAACCAGTGGGCAAGTTACCCACCCGAAAGGATGTGGCCTTACACTCCCCTTGACCAAGCACAGGGCATGTTGTCCCCTCCAGAACCAGTGGGCAAGTCACCCACTCGAGAGACTATGGCCTTCCACTCCCTAGGACAAAGAGCACAGGGCATGTTGTCCTCTCCAGGACACCCACTTGAGAGACTGTGGCCTTGCACTCTCCAGGACAAAGAGCACAGGGCATGTTGCCCCCTCCAGAACCAGTGGTCTTGTTTCCACATCCAGCTGAGGTGCCCTCCCCGAGGTGCCTACCTATTTGTCAACTGATGCCGGTGCGGTGTTCTCTCCGTATTGATGCAGGGAACGAGTGGGGCCTTGGACTTGCCCTGTGGACATGTGGCCCCTGTGAACTGAGGACTGGGCAGTGTCCCTTTTTTGTACATTTGTACATACCTGTTTGATTGCCAAATCAGCTTATTAATTTTGATGTTGATCGTATTACAATTACTTTAGTCAATTCCTGTTGTCCTTGCATTATTCAGCTGTTTTACGGGGGTAAATTGTTATTTGTTTTTGGTGCAGCTGGTTATGTGTATGGTGTGTGTGTCTTGGGTGTGTATGGTGCGTGTGTGTCACTCTTGTTTTCCTCCTCCCCTCCCTTGTGTACCAGGCGGCTGTACTCACCGTCATCGTCTTCGCCGGCGTTGGTATTTGTGGTGGACCATAACGTAGAAGATCATCTGAAAGACTTGCAGGTCTGGTTCCATGGCGGCGTGGTTCTTCCCTGTGTCTCCAATGGTGAGTCCTTTCACTTCTGAGCTCTGTTTCCGCCAGGGTTTTGATGGCATTGGTACCACCCCGGAAAAGGTGGCGGTTTGGCATATCATAATGTGGTGGGTGGTACTTTGTCTTCCGTCTGGCTGTTGGCAGCTACCACCATGGTGACTGTTATTTCCACCCCAGCGGTCGGTGTGGTGCATTGGCTGTCTTACGGAGATATCACCGACATGGCCATAATTTAGCAGTACTTACCGCCAGCTTGTTGGCGGTATTACCGCCACTTTATCACCGACCGCCAGGGTCGTAATGAGGGCCTATGTCCCTAAAGCAAACAGTCCCTCTGACACTGCATCAAAGGCAGTTCAGGGTCCGACTCAGACAGCGACTTCTGCCCACGAGCATGACAGAGAAGAGATAGAAGGGGGAATCAGAGGGCCTGCTGGAATCAGCCACCAGCATTAAGACTTTTCCCTCCTTTTAATGAACAGCCTTGGGGGTGGACACCACATTATGGTATGCCCCCCCAGTTTGGCCCGACATCGATCTTCCTTCCACAACCAACTCTATGGTCACACCCAAGAAATTCTTTGTTTAGATGGAGGCCAGGGATGGTCAAGAGGGAAAAAGAAAGGGGTCTCCTGGCAGAACAGAGAGACCCATCACGAAACAGACATAGAGAGGGAAGCGACTACTAGCGCAAGCAAGGTATGATGGTCCTACAAGATACTGTGATAAACCTGAGCACATGAAACTTGAAGAAGTTTAAGAAACTGTACTCAACAAAGGACTGGGCTTAGTCCCACCCCAAGAATTGACATCTTCCAACTAAGTAGCAGAATTTCTATGGAAGATCAGATTAAAAACATTTTTCCTTGAATGTCGCATGACTAATAGTGAGGAGTACAAAAACACTGGGCACTGCCTAAAATCCTCATTGATACCACCTGCCAATACAATGCCATTGGAGGTGCTCGCCTTTGAAACAGCTGTTAACTGTGAGATTGATAACCTTGAAGAAGTACAACACAATGGGGGTCATTAACCTGCCAAGTTGTAACCGCCAGGCGGGCGCCAATGCAGCCACACTCACGCAGTGCCCATTTTGACATCCCCGCCGGCCCAGCGGGGATGTGGGCCGCAACATGGAGCCGGCGGTGTTGCGGCCGTGCGATGGGTGCATAGAAGACAGTGAAAAGCCACATGGGGCCCTGTCAGGGAGCCCCTGCACTGCCCATGCCAGTATCATGGGCAGTGCAGGGGCCCCCAGGGCCCCCGCGTCTCCCCGTACCGCCATCCTTTTCCTGGTGGTTCAAACCGCCAGGGAAAGGATGGCGGTCGGGGACTCGTAATCCCCTGGGCAGCGCTGCCCTGGCGGATTACTACAGCCGGGGCCATTGTGGCGGAAAACCGCCGGCCCCGGCGGTGCGACCGCGGCCCAGGAAGCACCGCCAGCCTGTTAGTAGTGCTTCTGTCATTTTAGCCCTGGCGGTCTCGTACCGCCAGGGTCAAAATGACCCCCAATGTCTTTAACAATACAAGTAGAGTCGAAATTAAAGCATTGCACAGTCTGGCTAAGGACACTACTATTATGATTAAGCCAGACAAGGGTAGGGCAATAGTGATTATGCCTGACACAGATGCACAGGGAGGAGTGCTTATACTTACTGAATGACTCCTGCAACTACAAACGTCTGGAACTTTCTTGTCTCTACAGGCTTAGAGAATGAATGGATCGCCAAGCATGAGGCAGGATTCCTGGTACAGAAGACACCGAAAATACCTTACTTCTATATCTAGATTCACAAAGGAAAAATTCCTCTCCCAATGAGACTGATTGTCTCAGGCATAGGCTCAACTTGAAAACCTTTAGCACAGTTCTGTGACATGTTCCTCTGGTCCCTAGTCAGAAAAATGCCAACCTATTTGCATGATACTAAAGATGTCTTAAAATTTCTGTAAAGAATTATCTTTGATAGTGAAAAGGAATTACTGATCAGCTTAGATGTTGAGTCCCTGTATACCAACATTCCACAGGAAGCAACCCTGGAAGTAAAAGATGGGCAACTGGGAGTCAATCACACCACCCAAATTAGTTTTGGACTTAGCGCTTCTTGTTCTCACGCAGTATTGCTTTGAATTCAAAGATGAGTTTTTTTCTGCAGGTTCAAGGGACATCTAAGGGGAGCACCTTCCCTCCCAGCTTGGCATGTCTCTATGTCCATTCTTTTGAGACAGATTGTGTCTTGCACTCCTCAACCCTCCTGGGAAATATTAGGGTGTGGAAGTGCTACGTTGATGATGTACTCCTGATCTGGAATGGCACAAGAAACAAGGCAATACTTTTTGACAACTGACTGAGTGCTCTAAATCCATTTTTATGGTTCATCATCACCATTGGTGGCAATGAACTACCTTTTCTTGACCTCTTAATTCAAACGAGTGATGGGCACCAACAAACACAAGTATATTACACACCCACTGATGGGAACAATTTACTAAGATTTGATAGTTTCTATCCTCGAGCCTTGAGAGAAAATCTACAAGAGCCAGTTTTTGCAATTAAGATGTAATTATTCCAACATTAAGGAATATACCATACACACAAAGAAACTCTCTAGTAAATTAGCAGCAAAAAATGACCCTGTCCATTTGGTACACAGAGCCAACAAAAGAGCCCTGAATAACAACAGAGAAAAACTGCTCAAGGCATTCAAAAACACCTACAGGGGAGAAAATAATTTGCGTCTCCACCTTCAGTCCTCTCTCTAACCAACTGCATAGGATCATAAAAGACAAATTGAGAATCTTGGTCTCAGGTGGCCTACCTTTTGGTTATGGTTGTACACACATGCCCTAAGGATAGGGTCAACACTGGCAGACACAAAACCCTTTGGAACCACCTGCCTCCAGAGGCCATTTTCCCTGTGGGAAGTACAGTTTCTGCCTTTTTACAAAAAAACGACAAGCCTCGGCCTTGGACTCAGAACCTTATGGAAATTGAGAGCTGTATAAAATTGTAACAGTACAAATGTGATCTATGTGCTTAAGTGTCCATGCAATCTAAGATACATTGGCATGACCACAAGACAGGAAGGGAGAAACATTTGTGAACACAGGAGCACTATTCGATGCAAACAGGACTCAACAAGGTTTACCAATCATTTCATCTAAAAATATCACAGAGCAGATGACATTGAATGGTGTGTTACTGAAAAACTGACACAAACAAGACAGGATATGATCCAACCAGTATTATGGTTCGAACAAAGGTTGGTGTGGATGCTCAACAGAGATAGAAGTGGGCTTAATGATGAGGTGCCATGGGCTTCAATACAGAAACAATAGGAGCCGTTTTCTGCAGATCACAAGAGCATGAATGCACCTGATGCTGATGAGACAACACAACCTAACATGCCATCTATTGATGGCTTTTCTTCAAAATTGTAATAGACATGAAAGTGTGAGTGTGCATTAGGATGATGTGGGCCTGCCTATTAATAATGACAGGTCCCCAAACCTTTATAATGTTACTTTTCTCCCCACTCTCCTTCTAAATCAGTAAATCAAACAACAGTGGGGCTCATACGATATGAGGCACAATCAATGCAGAAAACGACCCTCTTTCTTGGCATGGTTATCCCATTTTCTGCCTGATGTCAGTGTGCTTGACTGTGTTCACTGGGATCCTGCTAACCAGGACCCCAGAGATTATGCTCTCTCTTCTGAAATTATGTATTTCACTCACAACGGGCATACTGGCGTCCCCTTATAAGTCCCTAGTATATGATACCTATGTACCCAAGGCATTGGAGTTCCAGGGGGCTGCAGCATATATTTTGCCACCCATGGGGAGCCCATGCATAGGCTTCTGCAGGACTGCCATTGCAGCCTGCGTTAAAAGGTGCAAACACCCTTTCACTGCCATTTACACTGCACCAGGTCACTTATAAATCACCCGTATAGCAAGCCCTCCAGCCTGAGGGTTGGGTGCAGAGTACCTGTGTGTGAGGGTACCACTGCACTAGTAGAGGTACACCCACGACCTCCAGGACCATTTTCCCAGACTTTTTGAGTGCGGGACACCACTTTACTCATGTACTGGACATATGTCACTACCTATGTCCAGCTACAGAATGGTAACTCCGAACACAGGCATGTTTGGTATCAAACATCTTAGAACCATACCCCAAGGCTTTTGCAAGCATTGGTTGTATGATTCCATGCACTCTGGGGGCTCCTTAGATGAACCCCAGGATTGCCCTTTTAGGCTTCTGAGGTTTTCCAGGCAGCCCCAGCTGCTGCCACCTCACAGACAGGTTTCTGTCCTCCTGTTGCTTGAAAAGCTCGAGCCCAGGATGGCAGGACAATGGGTATACTTTGGGAGAGGGCTGTTACACCCTCTCCCTTTGGAAATAGGTGTTACAGGCTTGGGAAGGGTAGCCTCCACAAGCCACTGGAAATGCTTTGAAGGGCACATTTGGTGCCCTCCTTGCATAAACCAGTCTACACTGGATCAGGGACCCCTAGTCCCTGCTCTGGCATGAAACTGGACAAAGGAAATGGGAGTTACCACTCCCCTGCCCATCACCATCCCAGGGGTGGTGCTCAGAGATTCTACAGAGGGTCCCTGGGTTTGCCATCTTGGATTCAAGTTTGGCAGGGAAATCTAGGAGCATCTAGTGGTCAGTGTCAGCAGGTGATGTCAGAGTCCTTCCCTGATAGGTGATTACCTGGTTAGGTGACCAATACCCCTTTCGGGGCTATTTAGGTTCTCTCATTTCAGTGGTTCTCAGATTCGGATTGCAAGTCTCTATGCAGGAATCCTCTGCATCCTCCCCTTTGACTTCTCACTGAAGAAACTGCATCAGGACCCTCCAAGCCACAACAGAAGCAAGACGATTTCTGCAACATTGTATCTCCAGTTCCTGCCAGCAACTGCAACTGTGCATCCGCTCAAGACAGCCCGTCTTCAGCCTGTATCAGAAGAGCGAAGGAATCTCCCTTAGGTGAAGGAGTCACTCCCCTGCTTCTGCAGGCACCAACTGCAACGACGACTGGCTGGGTGGATCCTCTCTCCTGCTGAGCTGCGTGGATCCTGTATCAGGAGTGGTGGACTGAAATGTTCCTGACTGTCCTCTCTTCCAACTGTCCAACTTTGGTGGAGGTAAGAGATTGCCTCCCTACGCAAGACAGTACCCCCAAGCACTACGTGTTTTGCAGCTGTAAGGCTTTTTGGCATACTCCCTCCAAGTCCTTCATGCATCTTGTAGCTGCAGCCCCAGCACTCTATTCTGCAAAGCACAGTTTTCTGAGTGGTTCTCAAGCGGCGTGGGAGCCTTTGTAGTGCTGCATGGGCCTCTTCTGCAACTTTCTTGTCCCCATGTTGTGGGACTCCTGTGTGCACTGCCTAGTCTTCTGTGGGCTCTCTGAGTTGCTGAGGGCCCCCTAAGAGTCCCCCTCATGGGTAGAGTCCATCTGGTCCTTCCTGATCCCGCGCAGCGCCATTTACCGCTAACCATGAGCTTTGCATGTGCCAAGGCTTGTGGGCAGACTCTGACGACGCAAACCCAGCTGCAATCCTACATCCAGTGTGGGACATCACTTGCACCCTCCAGGAACCTGACTTTGTCTTCTTGGGTGCAGTGCTGACCTTTCTTCTTCACTGGCGTTTGCACCTTTATCCGGGTTAGCAGGGGCTCCCGCTATTCTTGGTCTCTTCTGTGTTTCTTGGACTTGGTCCCCTTCTTCCACAGGTCTTCTTGTCCAGGAATCCACTGTTGGTGTCTTGCAGTCTCTTCTGGGTTTTGCATAATTCTTTCTCTCATTTCTGTGTGCGTTCTGGGAAAGTTACTGTGATTTACTTCTGCTTTCCTGGTCACTGGGGTGGGTTCTGGTACTTATGTTTGGGTCTTTCTAGTGCTCCCAGTCCCCTCTACACACTACACTTGCCTAGGTGGGAGATTGACTTTTGCATTCCACTTTCTTAGTATATGGTTTGTGCTTCCCCTAGGCCCATTTCTAACTATTGTGATTTTCACTAATTGCACTGTTTTCTAACTATTTGTATGCCTATTTCTGCATACGAGTGTGTCTAATTTGTGTATTACGTACCTCCTAAGGGAATAAAGTCTCTATGGTATTTTTGGTATTTGTGTCACCAAAATAAAGTACCTTTTCTTTCATGTGTGTGAGTATTGCATGGCTACAGTGGTATTGCATGAGCTTTTCATGTCACCTAGATAAGCCTTGGCTGTTAATCTATAGCTACCTCTAGAGAGCCTGGCTTCTAGATACTGCCTTCACTTCACTAATAAGGGATAACTGGACCTGGTATAAGGTGTAAGTCCCATAGGTACCCACTACACACCAGGCCAGCCTTCTACGTTGGTGGCACTGGTGGGAATCAATTGCCTTATCACTCTGTTATCTGGTGCTTTCCTCAGGAAAGACTACTCCATACCCAGAGACAACACATAGTACCTAGTGCAGGAATGTGGTCTCTAATCTTCTTTCTGAGACACTAGAGGTTAGGTAGGTTAGGTACGCCCTACACCACCCTAACACACACGCCATGTTTGCAGCTGGACCCAGCTCTGAGGTCATGGACTCTCCTTATGAGGGCATGACCTTCAAGAAATTGAAGTATCTGTGTTTAGAGAGGAAGCTAGACATGGGGAAGAATCCTAATAAGAGTTTACTTCTGAGCCTCCTTCTTCAGGATGACCAAAAGCATGCTGGGAGCCAGGAGGAGGAGGAGGAGGGAGATTCTAACCCCAGTGAGTTAGAGGATAATCTTCCAGGCCCAGGGGAGGGTTCTTCCATGGATCTTGTTCCTAGCAGACCAACTAGCATAGCTGGTAGTGGGAGGGGAAGTCACTCAGGTAGGGCTCCCTTTACACCCAGAGGAAAGGGAGCTAGGGCCACCAAGACTAGGGAAATATCTACTTCTGACCACTCTCGTATCACTTCAGTATCTGAGGGGTCACTCTGCACAACTCCAGGGGATGACTCTATATATAGAGAGCCGAGAAAGCTGAGCCTGGAGGAGGCCAGGATGAGGCTGCAGCAGCAACATCTAGCCATAGATAGGGATGCCGTGGCAGTGGAGAGGGAGAGGCATGTGTTGGGTTTAGCACCCAATGGTGGCAGCAGCAGCAGCAGCAGTTTCGGGGTTTTAGAGTCAGGGAGGACTCCATAGATTTAGGGAAACCTGCACAAAATTGTTCCCTCATACAAGGTGGGGGATAACATCTACAAGTGGTTTGCTGCACTTGAGAGGGCCTGCAAAGTTCAGAGGGTCCTTCAAAGGCAGTGGGATGCTATTCTCTGGTTGTCCTTCTCTGACAAGGGGAGGGATATACTTCTCACTGTCAGAGAAGAGGATGAAAACAACTACAACATTTTTAAAACAGCATTCATAGAAGGTTTTTGTCTCTCCATAGAACAATATAGGATCACGTTCAGGGAGACCAGAAAAGAAGCCTCACAGGTCTGGGTTTACTTTGTCAACTTTTCTGTTAAAGCTTTAGAAGGCTGGTTATATGGCAGTAAAGTGTCTGACTACAAGGGCTTGTATAATCTGTTACTGAGAGAGCATATTTTAAATAATTGTGTGTCTGACTTGTTGCACCAATACTTGGTAGACTCAGATCTGACCTCTCCCCAAGAACTGAAAAAGAAGGCAGATAAATGGGTCAGAACAAGGGTGAGCAGAAAAGCTCATATGGGGGTGAGAAGGACAAGAAGAAGGATGGTAAGTCCAGTGACAAAGGTGAGGGCGAAGATAAAAACAAAGCGCCTTCATCAGACCCACAAAACTCTTCTGGGGGTGGGTCTAAATCCTCTTCTCATCACAATCAGAACAAAAAGTATTTGTGCTATATTAGTGAAACACAGGCCATAGTGGAGGAGGCAGTTCTGACCCTAAGAAAAGCACCAAACCTCCCACCACCACTATCCCCACTGCTACAACTAGTGCCCCTAGCAATAGCAGTGGTGGTGGGAAAACTAATACTACAAATAGACAATCCAAGGGTGTAGCAGGGCTCACTCTGGGAAATGTAGTGGGGGTTGGTTTAGTTAGGAAAATCACTGAGGCGGTTTTAGTCTCTGATGGTGGTGTTGGCCTTGCCACCCTTGTTGCTTGTCCCCTTAATATGGATAAGTACAAGCAACAACCCCTAATAAATGGTGTTCAGGTTGAGGCCTACAGGGACACAGGTGCTAGTGTCACCATGGTGACTGAAAAAATGGTGGCTCCTGAGGAACACCTACTTGGTCATCAGTACCAAGTGACTGACGCCCACAACAATACTGTGGGCCACCCTATGGCAGTTGCTGATATTAAGGTGGAGGATGGGGGTTCAGGTCCTAAAAAAGTTGTAGTTTCTACAGACCTACCTACTAGTGAATGACTTGGAGACTTCAGCTTGGGCTGAAGTAGAGGTGGAAGCCTATTTAGCCATGCTGGGAATTCCTGGGCATATATCTGCTTTAACCAGGGCTCAGGCCAAGAAGCAAAGAGAACTGTGAAACTTAGATCCTGAAAATATGGACCAAGAGCTTCCTAAAAGCAGGGTTAAGAAGGGCAAGAAATGATCCCCTATCCCTCACTCCACTGATGATTCCCCCTTTGAGGAGGAGGAGTCAACTCCTTGGACCTTGGACAGAACCTGCACCTGAAGAACTTCAAGCTGACACAGCTGACCTCTAAGGTGTGGGGGGGGCGGACTGCCAGGGAGGAGTTAAGTGTTGCACAGCAAACCTGCACCACACTTGAGGGTTTGAGACAGCAAGCTGTCAAGGAAGAAGCAAGAGATGTCAGCGGCACCCACAGGGTGTACTGGGAAAACAATCTCTTTTATACAAAAGCAAGGAAACCCAAACCTGGTGTCACCAGGAGACTGGTCATCCCTCTGCAATAGAGACAATTTTTGTTGACATTGGCACATGGCATTCCCCTTGCTGGACATCTGGGGCAAAGTAACACCTGGGACAGACTGGTCCCTCACTTTCACTGGCCTCACATGTCAAAAGATACCAAGGAGTTTTGTTGCTCCTGTGTCATTTGTCAAGCCAGTGGCAAGAAAGATGGCACTCCAAAGGCCCCCTTAATCCCACAGTCAGTGCTTGGGGTACAGTTTGAAAGGGTAGGGGTTGATATTGTTGCCCCTCCCCCCTTTGACCCTTCTACAGCTTCTGGAAACAGATTTATTCTGGTGGTGGTGGACCATGCCACCAAGTATCCAGAAGCCATACCTCTTAGGACCACTACAGATCCTGCAGTGGCCAAAACCTTACTGGGAATCTTTTCCAGGGTGGGTTTCCCAAAAGAGCTTCTTTCAGACATGGGTAGCAACTTCATGTCTGCATACTTAAAAGCAATGTGGGAAGAGTGTGGTGTAACATACCAATTCACTACACTTTACCACCCCCAAACAAATGGGTTGGTTGAGCATTGTAATAAAACATTTAAAGGCATAATTATGGGATTCTCTGAAAAACTCAGGAGGAGATGGAATGTCCTGTTACCATGCCTCCTCTTTGCCTAAAGGGAGGTACCCCAAAAAGGAGTGGGCTACAGCCCCTTTGAAATCCTCTTTGGACACCCTGTGAGGGGTCCATTAGCTCTTGTGAAGGAAGGTTTGGAGCAACCCCGATGCCCCTAAACAAGACATATTGGACTATGTACTTGGCTTCAGATCAAGGATGGCTGAGTACATGAAAAAGGCCAGTAAAAACCTACAGACAAGATTTGCAAAAACAATGGCATTACCAGAAGGCTGCCCTGACAGTGTACCAACCAGGCCAGAAAGTGTGGGTCCTGGAGACTGTGGCATCAAGAACACTCCAAGACAAATGGCGTGGACCACACATCATAGTGGAGAAAAAGGGTGAGGTCAATTACAACAGGGCTGACTTAACCCTGCTCATGACCATTGATGAGGGACAGGAAGAAGAGAGTGACCCTCTCCCTGACCTCTTTTCTAATTCTGAAGCTGATGGTTCAGTTTAGGGGGTGGTCTTAGCAGATTGTCTTTCTCAGTCTCAGAAAGAAGGCTGCAGAAACCTCCTAGGACAGTTCTCAGAACAGTTTTCTCTTACACCTGGTCAAACCACATGGTGTGAACACACCATTGATACAGAGGACAGTCTGCCTGTCAAACGTAACATTTACAGACAACCTGATTATGGAAGTGATTGCATCAAAGCAGAGGTGCAAAATATGCTTGACCTGGGAGTCATTGAGCACCCTGATAGTCTCCTGGCTAGCCCAGTGGTGCTGGTCCCAAAACCCCACTCACAAAATGGGAAAAGAGAGATGAGATTTTGTGTTGACTATAGAGGCTCAATACAGTAAACAAGACAGATGCTCAGCCAATTCCCAGGGCAGATGAGCTCAGAGATACACTGGCATCTGCCAAGTATCTCAGTACTTTTGACCTTACTGCAGGCTATTGGCAGATTAAGTTGTCAGAAGATGCTAAACAAAAGACAGCATTTTCAACCATTGGAGGGCACTACTGATTCACAGTAATGCCCTTTGGTTTGAAAAAATGCACCTGCCAATTTTCAGAGGTTGGTGAATACAGTCCTCCAAGGTCTGGAAGCCTTCAGTGCAGTATAGCTAGATGATATAGCTGTCTTTAGCTCCACCTGGGATGACCACCTGGTCCACCTATGGAAAGTGTTAGAGGCACTGCAGAAAGCAGGCCTTACTATCAAGGCTTCAAGGTGCCAGCTAGGGCAGGGGAAAGTGGATTATCTGGGACACCTAGTGGGTGGGGAACAGATTCAGCCACTACAGGGGAAGAACCAAACCATTTTGGATTGGACTCCACCTACTACACAGACCCAGGTCAAAGCCTTTCTAGGTCTCACTGGGAATGACAGAAGGTTCATTAAGAACTATGGCTCCATTGTTGCCCCTCTTAATGACTTCACCTCCATGGAAATGCCTAAGAAGGTATTATGTTCAGCCAGCTGTCAAAAAGCATTTGAGGAACTTAAACAGACCATGTGCTCTGCACTTGTTCTAAAGACCCCAACCTACTCCAAGAAATTCATAGTTCAGACAGATGCTTCAGAGGTAGGGGTGGGGCAGTTCTTTCACACCTTAATACATATGGCCAGGATCAACCAGTAGCTTTTACCAGCAGAAGGTTGACCCCCAGAGAAAAGCGATGGTCAGCCAGAGAGAGGGATGCCTTTGCTGTGGTCTGGGCCTTGAAGAAGTTGAAATCATACCTCTTTGGCACTCACTTCATTGTTCAGACAGACCTCAAACCTCGATTATGGCTTAAGCGAATGAAAACAGAAAACAAAAATTGTTGAGGTGGTCCATTTCTCTATAGGGTATGGACTTTACAGTGAAAAATAGACCTGGGATGGACTTTCCAGATATTTCCACTTAGACAATGAAGACTCATGTGGGCAAGGTTAGCCTTGTTACTCCTCGTTTGGTGGGGTGTAGGAAAGTACCCTCTTTTTTGGCATAGTTCCCCCATTTTCTGCCTGATGTCAGTGTGCTTGACTGTGTTCTCTGGGATCTTGCTAACCAGGACCCCAGTGATTATGCTCTCTCTCCCAAAACTTTGTATTTCATTCACAATTGGCATCTGATGCTGTAGGAAAGTACCATCTTCCCTGGCATCTTACTCCCATTTTTCACATGTATGTAAGTTTGTTTTTGCTTGTCTCACTGGGACCCTGCTAGCCAGGACCCCAGTGCTCATAGTTTGTGGCCTGAATGTGTGTATCTGTGTGGTGATTAACTGTGTCACTGAGGCTCTGCTAATCAGAGCCTCAGTGCTTATGCTCTCTCTGCCTTTAAAATTGTCACTATAGGCTAGTGACCATTTTCACCAATTCTAATTGGCACACTGGAACACCCTTATAATTCCCTAGTATATGGTACCTAGGTACCCAGGGTATTGGGGTTCCAGAAGAACCCTATGGGCTGCAGCATTTATTTTGCTACCCATAGGGAGCTCACACAATTCTTACATAGGACTGCCACTGCAGCCTGAGTGAAATAACGTCCACATTATTTCACAACCTTTTTTGCTGCACTCAAGTAACTTATAAGTCACCTATATGTCTAACCCTCACTTATTGAGGGTTAAGTGCAAAGTTACTAAGTGTGAGGGCACCCTGGCACTAGCCAAGGTGCCCCCACATAGTGCAGGGCATCTTCCCCGGACTTTGTGAGTGCGGGGACACCATTACACGTGTGCACTACATATAGGTCAATACTTAAATGTAACTTCACAATGGTAACTCTGAACATTGCCATGTAACATGTCTAAGATCATGGAATTGTCCCCCATGCCAAATCTGGTATTGGGGTGCCAATCCCATGCATCCCCGGGGCTCCACCATGGACCCCGGGTACTCCCACACCAGCTCTCTGGGGTTTTCTCTGCAGCTACCGCTGCTGCCAACCCACAGACAGGGTTCTGCCCTCCTGGGGTCTGTGCAGCCCAGTCCCAGGAAGGCAGAACAAAGGATAACCTCTGAGAGAGGGTATCACACCCTCTCCCTTCGGAAATAGGTGTTAAGGGCTGGGGAGGAGTAGCCTCTCCCAGCCTCTGGAAATGCTTTGGAGGGCACAGATGGTGCCCTCCTTGCATAAGCCAGTCTACACCAGTTCAGGGAACACCCAGCCCATGCTCTGGCACGAAACTGGACAAAGGAAAGGGGAGTGGCCACTCCCCTGTCCATCACCACCCCAGAGGTGGTGCCCAGAGCTTCTCCAGTGTGTCCCAGACTTCTGCCATCTTGAATCCAGAGGTGTGAGGGTACGGTGGATGCCTCTGAGTGGCCAGTGCCAGCAGATGACGTCAGGGACCCCTCCTGATAGGTGCTTACCTCACTAGGTGGCCAATCCACCTTTGAGGGCTATTTAGGGTCTCTCCTGTGGGCTTTTCCTCAGATAACGACTTGCAAGAATTCACCAGAGTTCCTCTGCATCTCTCTCTTCGACTTCTGCTAAGGATCGACTGCTGACTGCTCCAGGACACCTGCAAAACTGCAGCAAAGTAGCAAGAAGACTACCAGCGACATTGTAGCGCTTAATCCTTCCAGCTTTCTCGACTGTTTCCTGGTGGTGCATACTCTGGGGGCTGTCTGCCTTCACCCTGCACTGGAAGCCAAGAAGAAATCTCCTGTGGGTCGACAGAATCTTCCCCCTGCTTCAGCAGGCACCAAACTTCAGTGTCACTGGTACTCTGGGACCCCTCTCATCCTGACGAGCGTGGCCCCTGGAACACAGGTAGTGGACCCAAGTGACCCAGACTGTCCAGTCGTCCGACTGTCCAAATTTGGAGGAGCTAAGTCCTTGCCTACCCTCTCCAGACAGTAATCCTGTGTACTGTGTGAACTGCAGCTGCTAGGGCTTCTGTGCACTTTTGCAAGGAATCTTTCGTGCACAGCCCAGGTCCCAAGCACTCCATCCTGCATTGCTCAACTCGCTGAGTTGACCACCGGCTTCATGGGACCCTCTTTTGTAGTGTTGAGACGACCGCCATGCTCAGTTTTCTTGAACCTGTGTTCAAGTACTTCTGTGGGTGCTGCCTTCTTGTGCATGGGATATCTGTGTTGCTGAGGGCCCCTCTGTCTCCTCTTCCAAGTGGCGATCTCCTGGTCCTTCCTGGGCCCAGGCAGCACCCTTTTCCATTAACTGTGACATTTGCAGCTAGCAAGGCTTGTTTGCAGTCTTTCTCTAAAGACACAACTCTGCATCCCCCAGCACTCCATGGGACGGACATCTTCTGTGCAAAGGAGAAGGTCCTGGCATCTTCCGTTGTTGCAGAATCTTCAGCTACTTCCACCCAGAGGCAGCCATTTTGCACCTTCATCCGGGGTTTAGTGGGCTTCTGCCCCCCCCCCCCGGAAACACTTTTGTGACTCTTAGACTTGGTCCCCTTCCTTTACAGGTCCCCAGGTCCAGGAATCCATCTTCAGTGCTTTTCAATCTGTATTGGTCTTTGCAGAATCTCCTATCACAACTTTAGTGTGTTTCTGGGGAAGTAGGGTCACTTTACTCCTACTTTTTCAGGGTCTTGGGAAGGGGTACCTTGGACACCCTTAGTATTTTCTTACACTCCCAGTGACCCTCTACACACTACACCAGGCCTAGGGTCCCTAAGTGGTTCGTATTCCACTTTCTTAGTATAGAGTTTGTGTTGCCCCTGGGCCTATTGCATCCTATTGTATTCTACAGTGTTTGCACTACTTTTCTAACTGTTTACATACCTGATTTTAGTTTGTGTGTATATTTTGTATATTTTACTTGCCTCCTAAGGGAGTATGGGCCAGATGTAGCAACCCGTTTGCGAGTCGCAAACGGTGAAAATCGCCGTTTGCGAGTCGCAAACGTGGGTTTGGCATGCAGAAATGCATATTGCGAGTCGTTACCGACTCGCAATATGCATTTCCGACTCGCAAATAGGAAGGGGTGTTCCCTTCCTATTTGCGAGTCGCTGTGGGATGCAATTCCATTTGCAACCGCGTACGCGGTCGCAAATGGACTTGCAAACCATCCACTTCAAGTGGATGGTAACCCACTCGCAAATTGGAAGGGATCCCAATGGGACCCCTTCCAGTTTGTGACTGGACCCCAAAATATTTTTTCAGGGCAGGGAGTGGTCCAAGGGACCACTCCCTGCCCTGAAAAAATACCGAAACAAAAGGTTTCGTTTTTTTTGCAGTGCAGCTCGTTTTCCTGTCAGGAAAACGGGCTACACTTAAAAAAAAAAAAACTGCTTTATTTAAAAGCAGGTCGCGAACATGGAGGTCTGCTGACGTCAGCAGGCCTCCATGTTAGCGAGTGCCCATACTCGCTATGGGGCCGCAATTTGCGACCCACCTCATGAATATTCATGAGGTGGGTCATTGCGACCCCATAGCGAGTTGCAGTCGGTGTCTGAGACACCGTACTGCATTGGGAATTGCGACTTGCAATTTGCGAGTCGCTCCGACTCACAAATTGCAAGTCGCAATTCCCAACTTTCCTACATCTGGCCCATAGTCCTCCGAGATATTTTTGGCACATTGTCACTAAAACAAAGTACCTTTATTTTTAGTAACTCTGAGAATTGTGATTCTTATGATATAGTGCTATATGATATAAGGGGTATAGTAGGAGCTTTGCATGTCTCCTAGTTCAGCCTAAGCTGCTCTGCTATAGCTACCTCTATCAGCCTAAGCTGCTAGAAAACTGCTAATTTACTAATAAGGGATACCTGGACGTGGCACAAGGTGTAAATACCATCAGTTACCCACTATATGCTAGGCCAGCCTCCTACAGATGCCCCCTAAGAAGTCCATAAAATATGGTACCTAGGTACCCAGGGCATTGGGGTTCCAGGGGATCCCTATGGGCTGTAGCATATATTTTGCCACCCATAGGGAGCCCATGCAAAGGCTTCTGCAGGACTGCCATTGCAGCCTGTGTGAAAAGGTGCAAGCACCCTTTCACTGCCATTTACCCTGCACTAGGTCACTTTTAAGTCACCCCATGTCACCCCTATAGCAGGTCCTCTAGCCTTGAGGGCAGGGTGCGAAGTACCTGTGTGTGAGGGCACCCATGCACTAGCAGAGGTGCCATTGACCTCCAGGACCATTTTTCCAGACTTCTTGAGTGCGGGGACACCAGTTTACGCGTGTACTGGACATAGGTCACTACCTATTTCCAACTACATAATGGTAACTACAAACCTAGGCATGTTTGGTATCAAACATGTTGGAATCATCATACCCCAAGGCTTTTGCAAGCATTGGTTGTGTGATTCCATGCACTCTGGGGGCTGCTTAGAGGACCCCTAGTATTACCATTTCATCTGAGGTTCTCCAGGCAGCCCCAGCTGCTGCTACCTCACATGCAGGTTTCTGTCCTCCTGTTGCTTGAAAAGCTCAAGCCCAGGAAGGGATAACAAAGGATTTCCTTTGGGAGAGGGCTGTTACACCCTCTCCCTTTGGAAATAGGTGTTACAGGCTTGGGAGGGGTTGCCTCCTCAAGCCACTGGAAATGCTTTGACGGGCACATTTAGTGCCCTCCTTACATAAACCAGTCTACACTGGTTCAGGGACCCGCACTCCCTGCTCTGGCGCAAAACTGGACAAAGGTAAGGGGAGTGACCACTCCCCTGTCCATCACCACCCCAGGGGTGGTGCTCAGAGCTCCTCCAGACAGTCCCAGGGTTTTACCATCTTGGATCCAAGGCTGGCAGGGAACTCTGGGAGCATCTGAGTGCCCAGTGCCAGCAGGTGATGTCAGAGCCCTCCCCTGATAGGTGCTTACCGGGTTAGGTGACCAATCACCCTTTCAGGGCTATTTAGAGTCTCGCCTTTGGGTGGTTCCTCAGATTCATATTGCAAAACTCCAGCAGGAATCCTCTGGATCCTCCACTTTGACTTCTAACTGAAGTAACGACATCTGGACACTCCAGGAACTCTACAAGCTGCAACAAAGAAGCAAGACGCCTTCTGCAACATTGTATCTCCATCTCGTGCCAGCAACTGCAACTGTTTCCCAGTCGTGCATCCTCTGAAGACAGCCCATCTTCAGCCTGCATCAGAAGACTGAAGGAATCTCACTTGTGGTGAAGGAGTCACTCCCCTGCTTCTGCAGACACCAACTGCAACAATGACAGACTGGGTGGATCCTCTCTCCTCCTGAGCTGCATGGATCCTGCAGCACGGGTGGTGGACTGAAGTGATCGCGACGGCCCCCTCTTCCAACTGTCCAACTTTGGTGGAAGTAAGAGCTTGCCTCCCCACGCAAGACAGTACTCCTATGCACCCCGTGTTTTGTAGCTTCCAAGACTTGTTGGCATACTCCCTCCAAGTCCTTGACACATCTTATAACTCCAGCCCCCAGCACTCTATCCTGCAACACACAGCTTCCTGAGTAGTTCTCCAGTGGCATGGGAGTCTTTGTTGTAGTACTGCATGGGCCTCTTCTGCAACTTTCTTGTCCACATGCTGTGGGACTCCTGTGTACCCTGCCTGATCTTCTGTGGGTTCTCTGAGTTGCTGAGGGCCCCCTCCGACTGCCCCTGCTGGGTAGAGTCCACCTGGTCCTTCCTGGTCCCGGGCAGCGCCATTTACCGCTAACCACAAGCTTTGCGTGTGCCAAGGCTTGTTGGTGGACTTCGACAACACAAACCCGACTGCAATCCTCCATCCAGCATAGGACATCACTTGCACCCTCCAGCAACCTGAGTTTGTCTTCTTGGGTGGAGTGCTGACCTTTCTTCTTCACCAGTGGTTCTCCTTTTGCACCTTCATCTGGGTTAGCAGGGGCTCCTGCTCTTGCTGGACTCTTCTGTGCTTCTTGGACTTGGTCACCTTCTTCCACAGATCTTCTTGTCCAGGAATCCATTATTGGTGTCTTGCAGTCTCTTCTGGGTTTTGCATAATTCTTCTTCTCGTTTCTTTGTGTGTTCTGGGAAAGTTACTGTGATTTACTCCTGCTTTCCTGGTCACTGGTGTGGGTTCTGGTACTTACGTTTGAGGCTTTCTAGTACTCCCAGCTCCCCTCTACACACTACAATTGCCTAGTTGGGAGACCGACTTTTGCATTCCACTTTCTTAGTATATGGTTTGTGCTCCCCCAGGCCCATTTCTAACTATTGTGATTTTCACTAATTTCACTGTTTTCTAACTGTTTGTATGCCTATTTCTGCATACTAGTGTATCTAATTTGTGTATTACTTACCTCCTAAAGGAGTATAGTCTCTATGGTATTTTTGGTATTTGTGTCACCAAAATAAAGTACCTTTATTTTTCTAACGCTGAATATTTTCTTTTATGTGTGTGAGAACTGTCACTACAGTGGTATTGCATGAGATTTGCATTTTCCTAAATAAGCCTTGGCTGCTCATCCATAGCTACCTCTAGAGAGCCTGGCTTCTAGACACTGCCTGCACTTCACGAATAAGGGATAACTTGACCTGGTATAAGGTGTAAGTGCCATAGGTACCCACTACACCCCAGGCCAGCCTCCTACAGTCAAGAGTTTTAAGCGATCACCATGCTCTTCTTGCATCGCCCCAAAAAAGAACTGCAATTCCGATGATTACTTCCGAACAGTCATGCCCAGCCTTGATGAGGCCGCCTCCAACGACCCTCCTCTGTCAACACAGGTGCCTTGAAATAGCTGCTCCCGCCATGCCTCCTTTCTACATATGGCTGAGAGTGGCTTGAATTAGGTGTAGACGCACAATGATCCTTTTGACTTTGTGAGTAATATGGGGTATTTTTGGGTCCCAACTCTTCAATGTCTGCATTCATGCTTTGCTCATGAATAGAGATGTGGTGTCTCTTACACAAGAGCTCCACAGCGTATTGGGGGCATAGACTGTGGGCTTACACTCACCCGCATATGGTATGAATGGATAGTTCAGATGTCCTTGATTTCAATTACCTGCTGCTCGGGTTTTCACACGAGGCCCCAGTGCCACACTGGGACTGTTGGCAAATGCTTGCCTTTATTATGATCAAATGATATAGATGTACTTGATTTCACTTTTTGCATGGGTCTTATGTCTATAGGAGTGATACTCCTACTATATATGTGCGGACAGTGAGGTTTGTAGCTCATACACCCATGGGGAACCATTTGAAGAATACAGGGCTAATTGTTTATAACAAGGTGAAGATAGATTTAGCATTACCAACAACCCAGAAAGTAAAAGAATGAATGTTTTCTCTTTGAAGAAACTCTTTCTCTGAGGTGTGAGATTTAAGTACTTTATCCACACCAGGTGCTTTGGTTCAATGGGCCTAAATAGAGCAGAATTGAATGACTCATCTTGACAAGTGAAGCATATAACTCTTTATCACTTATGTTTGTTTTTACTCTTTTTCCTTTAGTGTGTGACAATAAATGACATCATCCTAGTCCCAGACCAGATGCCTATACCCCTAAAGTTTAGGGTAAGGAATTTCAAGGTGACACTTGAGGTGTCTTTAAAATGAGGCCTTTGAGTTGCATTGTCATAAGCTTTGGTTAGACTGCAACTTAGATAGCCTTTGAATATGGGCATGAGCAAGTAGTTGACCGCCCTTATTAATTTATATTTAGCTCTTGAAGCATTTAGTAACTAGGAACACATGTTGTTTTAGCATGAAATTAGGCACTTGTGTTTGCAGTGTTTTGTAGTGCATGTTCACGCTGTGTGTGTGCCTTTAATGTATAAAACCTAGCACAAGGGGGTATTACACCCTCAGCAATCATCTGTCTTTATTTTCTTTCCGATAAGTGTTTAGAATGGAGATGATGGGTATTATTTTCCCTCACACTATGATGATGACAATATATATATGGATTTATACGAAGCCAGTGGGTTGGACACTTCCCTGGACACAGGGTTGTTTTCTCCCTTAACACCATCAATGGAAGAGAGTGCATCCTTTGTTGTGGTGATACAACATGCAGAAGAGGTATTAGAATTGCAGTTGCTACCTACTGAATGTAAGAGTAAAATGTTGACAAATGTTTTGCATCATCAGCAAGATTCCTCAGAGCCTTTACTCAGTTCAGCCCTAACTGACACGTTAATTGGCCCTGTTCCTGTCCACCGGTGAACAGACAGGTAGCAACCATTGTACTGACCCAGGGCCAGTGCTTTGAAAAAAAAGGTATATGGTAAAGTATCACAAATATAATTGTCAATGACAGACCGGTAAGTTCTTAGTATGTAAAATCAGTACTTAGTATATTGGAAGGAAATTTTAAAGGCCCAGTAGATTTCCTGCACTGGAGTGTGCATTGCTGTGAGCCTGCTGTCATTTTTTAAAGGCAGGCCTTCCTTGCAGGCTGTCTTTAAAAAATAAAATATATGCCAATTCAACTTTTGAATTAAAAGTACTTCCAAAGTGATAATCTACCTTATTTGTACATATGTCACTTCCACCCAGGTCTCCTCTGGATGCCCCAGGGGTGGGGGACAATGTAATGATAAGCAGGGACATTATAAAATATGTTTTTATGCCCTGGTGAGGGAAAACTGCAGCTTTCTGTTTCCCCCATTGTAGAAAGTTAGCTCCTTGGGCTAAAATGGAAATATTTTTCATAAGCAGAAGTATTGCTAGGAATGAACTGAACATTGCATGAAAGGACTCAAATAAATGGTGATGATAAATCCCACAACTTGCAATTGTTGAATTGATCATAACTAATACAGAAAATAAGTTATACAACTTTCTTTTCTGTAAGCCAAGTTCCAGCCTGCTAGTGGTCTCTCCTGATTGGTCAGCCCTAACAGATTAGCCAGGCTGCTTTGATGAGGTGATAAGTGTCCTGCACTGAACAGAGGTTAACTGATGGGGAGGTTGGCAGATGCTAAGGCCAGCCTGGGAAGGGGGCTGGATAAATCAAGGTGAGGCTTCGAACGGAAGGCAGTCAGAAAGGAATGCAGCCTGGCCTGCCTTCTCACCCTGTACCCCAGGGATGTGCAGAGGGGGAGTTAATGGAAATTAGCTGCACCAGGTCTTTCTCCTCTGGAGGAAAATCATCCATCTTGGCATGTTAAAGTGCAGTGCTTTATGGGACAAGATGCTGCACTTTTGAGGAAGTTGTCATGTTTCTGGGCAGCACCCTGCAGCTCATTGGGCAAGAATGCCCACTGACTTTCCCCCAAGATGATTGAATAAAAGTGACTGATCTGCATTGGAACTCAGATCTGCTGCCTGAAAACACAAGAAGAAGGATTGCCCTGCTGGAGCCCTGCTCTGCAACCCAGAGGACTGGATACTGAAGTATTGCTCCGGGTGCAGACTGGAACAACAGCCTGAAGGATATTGCCTTGTTTTCAAAAGACATAGGAGTGGACTCCCAGAGAGCAACAGGTCAAAAAACATTACCTACACCAACTTCAACAAAAGTCCCCAGCCTCTAGTTCGTCCTGTGGACTTGCAAGTATTTGGCCAGGTGCATTGTGAGAAATTAAGTCCCTAACTTCCAAGTACCACTGCAGGGCTCCATGACCCTTGGATTTGTGTTTTGGACAAGTTGAGACCCAAAGGAGAAATTTGGAGAACTTTTGTGAAAAAGCTTCATAAGGTGACGATCTGTCGACAAAAGTCAAGTCACTGACGAACTGTGACGCATCATGGATTTCTAGTTCATCCCCCTGAAAGCTCTGGAGCACTAGACTTCCAGGATTTAAACCGGGGCCTTGCTGGAAATCAAGCTGTCGTCGTCGCTTTCAAGCCCTTCCTGGCAAGGGGCATTGCTTCATGACCTAAAACTTTCCAAGTGCAAAGGTAAAATTTTGACCAAGGCCTCCTGCTCAGTGTATCCGAGGAGGGCTCCATTGCGGTAGGCCTCAAACTTTGACTTGGTCATGATCAAGCATGACCAGATGTCCCCGGGTGGCGCTATTGCTTTCAAAGCTCTAATAAGCACATTTTTTATTTAATCTTTAAAAATCCATAACTTTGGTTCCCTATATTGGATTTTTGTTGTTTAGGTATCATTTTAAAGACATAAATATTTACTATTTTTATACATTGGTATGGGATATTTATTGTGTGTTGTGTCTTACTTACCAGGGGTTGAGCCAGGGACTAATGTTTTGAAACCTTGACTGGACCTAACACTGTCTGGAGGCATTATTGCTAGTGGTTGGTGTGTACTAACCTCTACTAATAACTAGCCACCAACAATTATGAACCCTAATTCCCTACGACCCCCCAGAAAGAGGGTCGACAAGAATAGAGGCATTCAGGAAGCTGATGTTTTCATCAGCCAGCCTAGCCTTCTGGTCCTTTACTGCCAGTTGTTTGCTGGGGAGGTATTCTATTGCTTTATAAACATGGTTGGCAAGACATTCCAAGCGGTCCCAGGAAGACCTTTAGGTAAGCCTGGCTCAAACCATTCAGGATCGCCAGGATGCAGACAAATACATCATGGGTTCTAGA
The DNA here is from genome assembly GCF_031143425.1 of Pleurodeles waltl. Classification (NCBI taxonomy): domain Eukaryota; kingdom Metazoa; phylum Chordata; class Amphibia; order Caudata; family Salamandridae; genus Pleurodeles; species Pleurodeles waltl. Next base: position 380,723,827 of record NC_090445.1, read on the forward strand.
TTGGGTACTACTGACTGTTTTGGACAGAGTAGTCGGCGTGGTACTTTGGTATCATACTTGGATGAAATCCATGGGCTTTTCTGGTGTTATGCAGACCTCACTGATTATAATGCTATTCGATGGATCTCACCTGTTTAGTGAGAAGGGCGATTCTGCACTGGAGTGCTTCAAAGAGAGCTGGGCCATAGCACATCCCTTAGGCCCTTCTACTCTGGCTAGATAGTACCTTCAGTAATGTCACCCCTTTTGAGGCTTCTCCAGAGGTTTGGTGTGCCAACAACACCAAGGCCCACTGCCTCTGCAACATGCACCTTAGCCATTTTGGGGTGGCGATCAAGCAGGCAACATACAAGCCATTAGAGCCAATCAACTTTCTAGCCCTCTGTCTCTGTGGCATCTGTATCCATGTCGCTTTAGTTTGTCCTCAGTTGCACACGAGCATCCTGTGGGAGGTAGGACCATTAAATTTCCCAAAATGTGGCAAAATATAACATCCAAAAAGTGCGTCTTTCAGATTGTTAAAGGGGAAATACCCTGTTTTTCCTTATCAATCTGTCCACTTCAGAGGTGCAGGATCTTTTGGCCAAAGGTGACATCAAGAGTGGTCTAGCCCTGAAACAGCTGTTACGCCTACTTTTTCCTCATGTCAAAGAAGGACAGGGACATGCCTCCTGTTTTACATTTCTACCCTCTGAATTCTTTGTTACAGAAGGACAAGTTCAATATGTTTAGGTTGGCCCAGGTTCTGTCTGTCTAGGATCCTGGTGACTGGTGACTTTGGACCTTCAGGACACCTACTTTCTTGTACCTATCCTGCAGTCCCCCAGATGCTTGCGGATCGAGGTAGGCCATGGGCATTTTCAATTTGTGGTGCTCCTCTTCAGCCCACGAGTGGGCTGCAGTTGTTCAGGAAAGAGATGGTAGTGGTGACAGCACATCTTTAGAGGCTGGTGATTTAAATGTTCCCCACCTCATTGACTGGCTGTTGAAGACATACTTGTCACAGTCAGTCATAGATCACTTCCAGAGGACAGCAAACCTTCTGACCTCACTAGGATTCCCCATCAACATGATGAAGTCACATATGACTCCTTTGCATGAGCTCCCTTTCATCTAAGCCATTCTGAATACAGGGCTGTTTTGCCTCTTCCCTCTGCCTCAATATGTGCAGGACATTTGGGCTACAATCCTGATGTTTCAGCGTTGGTCACGGGTCTCAGTGAGGCTAGCTCTAAGGCTGCTTAGCTACTTGGCCTACTACAGCCTGCTTGTCAACTATGCCAGGTGACATATGCGGGTTATGTAGTGTAACCTGAAGTCTCAGTGGGCCCAGCACAAGGACACGTGTTGGATTCCATCCAAGTTTAGGAGGAAACTGCAAAACACCTCAAAGTGGTGGCTGCTTGGATGCAACAGTACCAGTGGGAGACCACCCACAATGACACACCCAGAGCTGATGGTCTTAACAGATGCATCACTCCTGGAATGGCATGGAGTTCAGAGGACTCTGGCAAAGACCTGTCTCCAAATCAACCTGTTGGAGTGGGTCCCATTCACCTGTCACTGAAAGTCTTCCTCCGATCCATTAAAGAAAGACTTGTACAAGTTCACATCAACATCACCACTGCCTTGTGCTACTGCAACAAGGAGAGTGGGGTGGGGTTCTGGGTCCTGTGCCACAAGGCACTTCATCTCATGAACTGGTTGTAGCATCACAGCATTGCCATGGTTGTAAAACACCTGTCAGTATCAGGTCAAACAAACTCAGTCAGCAATATCTAGGGGCTCACAAAAGGTGGATACACCCTAAGATGGCATAAGGTCTTCCTTTAATAAAGATTACTTTTTGTTGTGTTGGCAATGGCCCTCTCTGAATGCCCCCCCCCCAAACCTTTTGCCTCTTACACCTCCACTTTTTGCTTTGTTCATTTTTGTTGGTCTCAGGACTATGTGTACTTTGCCACTGCTAACCAGTGCGAAAGTGCTTGTGTCTTCTCCCTAAAACATGGTCAGAGTGGTTTAAACCTAATTGACATGTTTAATTTACTTGTAAGCACCTTGTAGAGTGGTATATCGTATACCCAGGGCCTATAAACTAAATGCTACCAGTGGGCCTGCAGGACTTATTGTGCAACTCTCTTAAGTACCCCTCATAAACATGTCCCAGCCCTGCGATTGCAGCCTGAATGCAGTGTCACACTGCCATGTGGACTTGTCATTTAAACCCCCATGCCAAGCCTTCAACTCCCCTTTTACTACATATAAGTCAACCTTAAGCAAGGTCCTATGTAGCCAATAGGTCATGGTACTGTGTAACTAAAATATAGGACATGTACTTTTACATTTTGCATAGCCTGCTATTGAAAAACTCCCAACTTCATCTTTCCCTACTGTGAGGCCTACCTTCCCATAGATTACCATTGGGGATTCCTTATTACATTTAATAAGCTGTAATTCCAGAAGGAGAGGAGGTAGAAATATCCTGTTCGGTATCAATAGAATTGTAATGGTAAACCTTCTTTAATGGTAAAGCCAGAGTTTGCTTTACAGTTTTGAAAATGTTACTTTTAGAAAGTTGGCATTACCCTGCCCTTAGCACTTTGTGCCTGCAGCCGGCCTTAGGTCACATGACTGGGTGTAGCTGACAGTTAGACTTTATGAATTCCTCCATGACAGTCACAAAATAGTGGGGTTAGCTGAGCCTCAATGGGTCATCTAGCAGGAGGAGGGGGCAGAGCTGAGCACAGACCCACTTACACCTGATAGGCGGTGTCCTGTCTTCTCACAATAGGCCTAATGACAAGACCATGTCCATTCACCTGAATTCCAGGTTCCGCTAGAGTGAAGAGAATAAAACTCTTACCCCTAAATGCTATTCTCTGGTATCTGAAATAAACAGGGAACAAGCAAATAGCTTCCGGGTGAAAGGCATAGGGAACAGGGATTTGGAAAGGGAAGAGAAACAAAACACTGGTTCAGGAAGGAGCGTCACTGTTGTTTTAAGAAAGTTGCCTCAGGGCTTAGTGCAGGAATTCTAAGACCAAAAACCAATCAATAACAAAAGAACTACAAATATCACACAGTCTTTCAGGAAAATAACAATAATTATTATCCTTCGATTGGGCAATCACCTAGGGCCAGATGTAGGAAGCCTTTTGCGCCTCGCAAACGGCGAAAAACGCAGTTTGCGAGGCGCAAAAGGCTGAACGCGATGCAGAGTCACATTTTGCGCGTCGGTACCGACTCGCAAAATGTGATTCCGACTCGCAAATAGAAAGGGGTGTTCCCTTCCTATTTGCGACCGCATCGCAATGCTGAGTTGCTTTGTGACCACGAAAGCGGTCGCAAACCAACTTGCAGTTACCATCCACTTGAAGTGGATGGTAACTCATTCGCAAAAGGGAAGGGGTCCCAATGGGACCCCTTCCCCTTTGTGAATGCCCACAAAAATATTTTTTCAGAGCAGGCAGTGGTCCTAGGACTATGGACCACTGCCTACTCTGAAAAAAACAAAACAAAATGGTTTCGGAATTTTTTCTTTTTGCAGCTCGTTTTCCTTTAAGGAAAACAGGCTTCAAAAAGAAAAAAAAAACTGCTTTATTTAAAAAGCAGTCACGGACATGGTGGTCTGCTGCCTCCACCAGGCCACCATCCCTGTGAGTGCCTAGACTCGCTATGGGGTCTATGATTGCTCAACTATTAAGCACGCTTTTGTAACTCATAACAAAATCGTTATGAATTCAAAATTATGAATTTTTCTTTTGTTATTCATTTTCACACAATAGACTTGCTCCAAAACATAACATTTAAGTTTGCATAGATATCGAGCGATGCTTTCAGGAGTTCACAAACACTTAACTTCAATGCTGCTTTTAAAAATACCTCTCAATCTGTCTTTGGAAAATAGTCTTGTATCACGGGTTTTTCAGCATCGACTAATGTCTTTCATAATGCATCAAAAGGTCACTAACCTCAAGAAAGCTGAAAACAGGGAGATGTGAGGGTAATTACTCACGGACCAACTTCTCCTGGAATGTTTCGATTATTTGAGGAAGATGGAATGCTGCTTGTTAATTCTCCAGCCATTGCGAAAGTAATCCGCTCCAGAGAGGGAAACTCCGATGAAGCCTCGCACTGAAAAGATGACTCCTGAAAGAATCAGGGAACTCCAGCTGATCCGGGAACACCTGCGAGCAAAGGAAGACTCGAAGCCAAGCACAGGAAACACCTTGGCAGTTCTATTTATAGACTGGTGATGAGTCCTTCTGGTGATTCATATGAAGGAATTCTGGTGATGAGTCATCAGAAACATGCTGGTGATGAGTCATCAAACACTTCTGATGATTCATATGAAGGAATTCGATGTCTCCATAAACCACTCAGCACACAGTTGAAAAATGGAACAACAATTGCTTTTATCAATATAAACAAACATGCAATGTAGTGTTCCTCACAAGTTACAGGGAAGTGCTGTGCTGTAAACATATTCATGACATGTTTCATTGTTCTTTATACATGTGGAGTTATTTTGTGAGGGTGCAGCAAGAAGCATGAGTGTGTGAGTGCGAGTCCTAACAGTACCTCCCCCAAAAGGGCTTTTCACTGGCCGTGGTTTAGAGGGGTATTGTGCATGAAAGGAACGTACCAACTGTGGGGCGTGGACATGGGCGGCTGGTTCCCTCGACTGCTCTTTGGGTGGGTAATCTTTCCAGTCTATTAGATAAAAGAGATGTCCTACGTCGTCTACAAGAATCAACAATGCGATGGACTTCAAATTCTTCATGATTATCCCTAAGTATGGAAGGTGGTGGGGGAATAGGTTGAGTGGTGGGGAGAAATGGTTTGCGCAACGAGACATGAAATACTAGATGCATTTTATGTTCACTTGGAAGGTTCAGTTTCATAGGGTTGATAACTTTGCTGATGGTGAAGGGACCTATGAACTGAGGCTGTAGTTTAAGAACCCCTGGTATAGATAAATAAAGGGTGCTTAGCCATACTTGATCACCTTCTGCATATGTTGGTGCAGATGTACAGTGTTTGTCTGCTTGTTCTTTCATCTTTTCCTTGTTCCAGATGTTTTGCAATTCAGATAAATGTACATGTACTGCAGGTACATTTTGGGATGGTAGGAATAGTATGCACCTGGGATGATAGCCTAGATACAATAAAAAGGTGACATGTTATGAGCCAAATGAATGCTGTTGTTATATGTAAATTCAGCTAAGGGAAGTGCTTGCAACCAACTGCTAGTTAAGGTGGTAATTCAACAATGTAGGATCTGTTCCATGGTTTAGTTAGTTCTCTCTGTTTGACCATCAGTTTGTGGATGATGTGCAGAGGATAACCGATGGTCAAAACAAAGAGAAGAACATAGTTCCTGCCAAAATTGTGACACAAATTTTGTTCCTCGATTAGAGATAATTACAGTTGGCAGGCCATGAAGCTGGACAATATGCATTATAAACGGTTCAACTAGTTCTTTAGTAGTTGGGATTTTAGTGAGAGGAATGAAAGAGGACATTTTTGAGAATACATCCACTACCACTAATATATATGTATTCCCCTTATCCTTTGGTAAATCGGTTACAAAATCCATAGTAATGGTATGCCATGGAGCTGGCGGTACTGGTAGAGGAATACGTTTTCCTATGGGGGTTCTATGTGAGGATGTGTTACAAGCACATACCGGACAAGTTCGTATAAACTGCTTTACATCTGCATCTAGGGAATCCCACCAGAACCGTCAGGTGCACAAGTCCTTAGTCTTACGCTCTCCTGGATGTCCACTCGAGGAGGTCGAATGACACCATTGAATAACCAGCCCTCTCAGATTCTTAGGGATAAACAAAGCCTGATCATGATAAAATAGATTGTCAGAAATGTATTGGATTGGATGTGCTAACCATTGTTCCATAATTTCCTTCTGCAATTCTTGTTTTAATTGGTCCAAAAGTGGGAGCTCGTCTGAACAACTACCTACATTTTTTTCTGGGGGAATCATTGGAATCGGTGTTATTTGTCTTGTATCTGATTGTGTTGTGGTTTTTTGGAGATATGACAGGGCGTCAGCCTTAAATTGTTGTGTACCGGGTCTATAAGTAATTATGAAATCAAATTCATTAAAGAAAGAAACCCATTTCATTTGTTGTAGGGTAAGTGCTTTTGCAGATCTATAAAACTGTAAGTTGTTATGATATGAATAAATAGTGATGGGTAAACGTGCTCCCCAACAACGATGTCTCCATTCTTGTAAGGCCAATTTTAAGACGTTTTCTTTTGGCTACTGTATAGTTTTGTTCTGCCTGTAAAAGTTTTTACAGAAGAAGGCTATTGGATGTATATTCCCAGTTTCAGAATCTCGCTGAGAAAGGATTCCACCTACTGCCACTTGTGAAGCATCTGCTTCTACATAGTAAGGTAGAGAGGGATCAGGATGCCTTAATATGAGTGCAGTAGTAAAACTCCCTTTTAATGAGTCAAAAGCTTGTTCTGCTTCAGAAGTCCACTGAAAAGATACTCCTTTTCATAACAATTGAGTAAGTGGGGCCAGAGTGTCAGAAAAGTTGGAGATAAACCTTTGATTGAAGTTAGCAAAGCCAAGTATAATGCTGATTTCTTTTACATTTGTGGGTTGTGCCATTGTCAAATAGCACCAATCTTTTTTTGATCCATTTGGACCCCTTGTTTTTACAAAACAAGCCCTAGAAATTCCACTTGAGGAACATGAAACTGAATTTTTTTTACTTGCCATACAAATTATGTTCACATAATTTGCGTAATACAGTGCAAACATGGTTCTCATGTTCATTTTCATTGTGTGAGTAGATAAAAATATCGTCTATATAGACTATGACAAAGCTATCCAAGAATTCACTAAGAACGTCATTTATAAAGAATTCAAATAACACAGGGGCATCACACAAACCAAACAACATCACACAATACTCAAAAAGACCGTATTTTATGTGAAAAGTCGTTTTCCATTCATCGCCCTCACGGATTCTGATGAGGTGGTAAGCTCTGCGAAGGTCAAGTTTGGTAAAGATTGTGGCTTTGTGAAGTTGGTTAAGAAGGACTGGGATCAAGGGAAGCAGGTACATGTTTTTATGGTCACCTTATTAAAGTCTCTATAATCAATACAGACCCTAAGATTCCCATTCTTCTTTGAAATAAAAAACAAAGGAGACAAAACAGGGGAAGTAGAATGGCAAATTAAGCCAATTGCCAAGAGCTTGTCTAGATAGTCTTTTAAATACTTTGTTTCTGGTTCTGATGAACATGAACAGCGGCAGTTGCCTGATTTAGGTCTTCCTCCAAGATTTTGTATGTCATCTTTGTTGCCAGGTGTCCCTCTACAAAGTCTGGGACAAGTTTGTGGCCTGGTATGGCACCCTCAATATGGACGCATTACTGGTCAAACTGTCTAATATCTTGTTCTTCCCCTTTCAGTATTTTTGCGTTTGCCAGACGAGCCATCCTTGTTCAAATCAACTGTTGTGAAGAGGTTTACAAAACTTCTGACACATTTGTTTACCCTCAAGCACTTTGTGATGCCACAGTGGGATTGCAATTTGGTCCTCACTTTCCTCATGTGCATTCCCTTCAAATCAATGTACTGTGACACACAGTGTCTCCTTACTTTGAGGACTATGGGCCAGATGTATCAAAGCTTTTTCCATTTGCAAACGTTGAGAATCGCAAAATTCCACAGTTTTTGAAAATGCCTTTCAGAATGTATGAAAGGCGTTCACAGTGCAATTTCAAGGAATCATTAAAATATCGATTCTCTAAAATTGTGACTCCATTTAGGAAATCGCAAATAGGGAATATCTATTTGCGATTACTAGTGCACATGTATCATGCATTTCCTAAATGCGAATTTGGCAAATAGTAAAGGCAATTACCATGAATTGAAGTTTGGTGTTAAGCATATGCAATTTTTTAAAATGCATTAAGAATGCATTTTTAAAAGTTACAGGTAGCGCACACATGCCCCTTGGCCATGTGTGCGCTTTACATGTCCACAAATATTTTTTTGGGGTGCATCAATGGGGGCCTTAGGCCCCAACCACCCTGGGATTTGCATTACCTAATTTGAAAATTCCTAACAGGAATTCTCAAATTTGGAAATGTAAAACCATTCACATCTACAGACGCATAGGGATGAATGGAGTCCTATTCCCTAATTGTGATTCGCTAATAGCGATTGCAATGTTTAAGAAATCGCTATTACCGAATCTCAATTTTCACACATCCCATTTTGTATTTCTCAAATAGCGATTTCTTAAAATTTGCTATTTAAGAAATGCAAACCGGGAGCTTGATACATCTGGCCCTAAATTCTTGGTTGCAATAACTTCAGCTTGTTGGATTAGTGAGCTCGAAGCTCTCTTTGTGCAGTTGTGTTGTGCCACTTTTTTCCCAGTTTGAGGACCAAAGCAGCCTTTTTGCCAAAAGTCATGACTTCTGTTCATGTTCAGCAATCAATCACGCTCCCAATGGTCTATGCCACCCTTACCCCTCGAGCTAGGAGGAGAGGCTCCTTGTGCTGAAGACCAACAGAGCCTTGAGCTTTTACATTAATCACACAAAAGTCTATGGGGTGGATGATCAGCTTTAGTTGGATTCCCTAGGGCAGTAAAGGGAAGGCAGTGCAAAAAAAGACTCTATCAAGGTGGATAGTCATCTACATTAAGTTGAACTACGTCTTGACCACAAAGCATCCTCCAGAAGGACTGAAAGTCCATTCCAACAGGACAAAGGCTGCAATCACTACATTGCCACTCAGCATGTCTGTCATTGGTACCTGTCAAGACATTACTGAATCCGTTCATAAAGAACTAAGGGCCATATGTACGAACACATTTTCCCATTGACACAGAATGGGAAAAACACTTTGCTACATCTGGCCCTAACTCCTTTAAAGTCAGGTTCGATGGACCCTTTTGATATGACGTGTTCCACAAACCCACCATCTTGCTTCAGTATCCATTCTAAAGTTGAGGAATCTGCAGTTAGAAGTATTTATCAGAACACGTTTGGTAAACCTGTTTCTGATCAATACTTTGTCTTACAGCAGATTCTTCACACCCTCCCTGTTTTTTGAATGGTCTATTATTCCATCTAAAATGTTTTTAATCCTGAGATCTGCACACTGGTGGCTGTGATTATTGTTGAGCTCCACGTCTGAGTCATGGACAGAGCCAATAAAAAAATTACATTGGTGCAGGTGTGGTGTTTATATGCAGCTCCATTTTCACTTCCTGAGTGGAACGAAGTCAATGCAGAACCGCAGATCACCACTGACTGGTGCCTAGGGATATACTAAAGGTGAGGAACATATGGTTAGAGGAAATATCCACCAAAAAGAGCAACATTCATGCAATCAAGGCCAACTTGACAAATAAAATCCCAACTAACATAAATAATCTTTTATCACGTCAATGACAATTTTATATGGTAAACAGTATCTTGCAGGAATTCCCAAGTATGCATGCCCCATTGTTTCTATTTTTGTCTTTTGACCAGCACCATTTTGACAATGGCTGAAGACCATGATGTACAAAGAAAGAGGGTGGCATAGGCATTATTTGCCAAGGTTCATCCCAAAAATAGCGGTCCATCTAAGAACCCCGTTAAAGAACAGGAATTATGAGACAAGCTCAGGAAATTGGAAAAAAGTATGCAGATAAGAGTTATCAAAGAGGTGGGAAGAAACCTCCTTACAAATCTATGTGGATAAGGGTATGGTCCAGAGTGGCCTGCCCATATATGCCATACCGTCTTATGACTCACTGTAGGAAGCTGGCCTGATGTGTGGTGGGTACTTAAGGTACTTACACCTTATACCAGGTCCAGGTATCCCCTATTAGTGAAGTGTAGGCAGTGTCTAGAAGCCAGGCTCTCTAGAGGTATCTGTGGATGAGCAGACAAGGCTTATCTAGGAGACATGCAAAGCTCCTGCAATACCACTGTAGTCACACAGCACTTATACACATGAAAGAATACACTCAGTTTTACAAAAATAAAGGTACTTTATTATGGTAACACAAAACCAAAAATACGCTAGAGGCAATACTAGTTTTCAGAAATAGGCATATGAATAGATAGTTAGAAAACAGTGCAAACAGTGTAGAGAATAGTGGCCCAAGGGGGGAGCACAAACCATATACTAAAAAGAATGGAATGCAAGAGTTGGACCCACACGTAGGTAAGTGTAGAGTGGTGCTGGGGGTACCATATAAGCACAAAGGTAAGTACCACAGCAACCCCAGCAGCCAGGCAAGCAGGAGTAAATCACTAGAATTTCCCCAAAACACCCACTTAGAAGAAAAGAAGAGAATTGCAAAACCCAGAGGTGACTGCAATAAACCAACAGTGGATTCCTGAAGAGGAAGACCTAAGGAAAGAGAAGACCAAGTCCAGAAGACACAGCAGAGGTCAGAGGGGGCAAGAGCACCTACCCACTAAGCTGAGGATGCAGGATTTGGTCGACAGTGAGGAAGGAAAGGCAGCACTGTAGCCCGGTAGTTGGAGTCGAGTTCCTGGAGGATGCAGGTGATGTCCTGCACCGGAAGGAAGTCTGCAGTCAGGTTTGCGTGTTCGGATTCCACAAACAAGCCTTGTCACGGGCAAAACTCGCAGTTGGTGGAAAGTGGTGCTGCCGAGGACCAGCATGGCCCAGGAGGACTCAACCCAGTAAAGGAAGTCTGAGGGTCCCTCAGCATCGCAGAGCACACGGAAGCACAGGCAGCACTCACAGGAGTCCCACAGGACGGGGACACAGAATTTGCAAAAGGAGCCCTTGCAGTACTACGAAAAGGAATCCCATACCACAGGAGAGCCACTCAGGGATCTGTGCATCGCAGGAAGGAGTCCTGGGGGCTGGAGCTACAAGGTGCCTGAAGACCCCTTGGAAGAAGTGCCGACAAACCTTGGCAGCTGCAAAGGACGCAGTGAATGGGGTTACTGTCCTGTGTGGGAAGGCAAGGGCTTAACCACTCCCAAGTTGGACAGCTGGTAGAGAGGACCAACAGGACCACTTCTGACCACCACCCGGGATGCAGGATCCATGTATCTCAGCAGGAGATGGGAGCCACACAGCTGTTCGTTGTTGCAGTTGGTGCCTGCAGAGGAGTGACTCCTTCACTTCAAGAGAGATTCCTTCTTCTTTCCTGTACAGACTGAAGACGGGCTGTCCTCAGAGGTTGCACGACTAGGGAACTGTTGCAGAAGCTGGAAAGAGCCGTGGAAACAATGTTGCAGGCAAAGTCTTTGTCTTTGTTGCAGATTGTTAGGTCCTGGAGAGTCCAGATGCAGTTTCTTTTGTCAGAAGTCGAAGTAAAAGATGCAGAGGAATCCTGTTGGAATCTTGCAAGCCAAATCTGAGGAACCACCCAAAAGAGAAACCCTAAATAGCCCTGAAAGGGGGATTGGTCACCTAGCTGGGTGACCACCTATCAGGAGGGGGCTCTGACGTTACCTGCCTGACCTGGCCACTCAGATGCTCCCAGAGTTCCCTGCTAACCTTGGATCTAAGATGCCAAAACCCAGGAACCCTCTGGAGGAGCTTTGTGCACCACCCCTGAGGTGATGATGGACAGGGGAGTGGTCACTCCCCTTTCCATTGTCCAGTTTCACGCCAGAGCAGGGACTGGAGGTCCCTGAACTGATGTAGACTGGTTTATGCACAGAGAGCATCAAATGTGCCCTTCAAAGCATCCAGTGGCTTGGGGGGCAACCCCTCCCAAGTCCAGTAACACCTATTTCCAAAGGGAGAGGGTATATACACACCCCTCTCCCAAAGGAATTCCTTTGTTCTTCCTTCCTGGGCTTGAGCTGCTCAAGCAACAGGAGGGCAGAAACCTGTCTGTGAGGTGGCAGCAGCTTGGGCTACCTGGAAAACCATAGAAGGCTATAGAAGCAGTGCGGGGATCCTCTAAGGAGCCCCCAGAGTGCATGGAATCATACTTGCAAAAGTATTGAGGTATGCTTCCAACATGTTTGATACCAAACCTGCCTAGGTTTTGAGTTATCATTATGTAGCTGGACATAGGTAGTGACCTATGTCCAGTACACGTGTAAAATGGTATCCCCACACTCACAAATTTCAGGAAAATTGATCTGGTGTTTGTGGGGGCACCTCTGCTAGTGCAGGGGTGCCCTCACACACAAGTACCTGCTGCCTGCCCTCTGGGCTGAGAGGGTCTACCATAGGGGTGACTTATAGTGACCAGGTGCAGTGACCTATAATGAAAACGGGTGCATGCACCCAGTTCACGCAGACTGCAGTGGCAGGCTTGCAGAACCCTTTGCATGGGTTCCCTATGGGTGGCAGAATAACTTCTGCAGCCCATAGGGATCCACTGGAACCCCATTGCCCTGTGTACCTAGGTACCATTTACTAGGGACTTACATGGGGGGATGAGTATGACAGTTGTGGGAAGAAAAAGGTTCCAGCAACCAAGTTTAAAGGAGAGAGCATAATCACTGGGGTCCTGCTTAGCAAGATGCCAGTGAACACAGTCAAACACACTGACAAAAAGGCAAAAAGTGGGGGTAAGCAAGCTTGAAAGAGGCTACTTTCCTACACTCACCAAACCCCAAAATGGTAGGGGCATGGGCCAGTAATCCTGCAGCAAGCTGCAAACGGATTTTGGAGGTACTAATCAAGTATAATTTTTTCTGACAGAGACAGTGGGCCTGATTCTAACTTTGGAGGACGGTGTTAAACCGTCCCAAAAGTGGCGGATATACCACCTACCGTATTACGAGTTCCATAGGATATAATGGACTCGTAATACGGTAGGTGGTATATCCGCCACTTTTGGGACGGTTTAACACCGTCCTCCAAAGTTAGAATCAGGCCCAGTATCCTTAAAGAAATAACTAGTATTAAAGAGGAACTGAACCAGAAATCCAAATAAAAAAAACTATTGAAAAATTCTTGGAGGAAATGGAAAAGAGGTGTGAAAAACACATTAAAGCAAGGAAGCAACGCAATTTGAAGAGAGGCCAACAGACTGCCCAGGGGACAACAGCGAATAAGAGCAAAGGCAGGGGAACCGAAACAAGAAGATCGAGGAAGAGGACAGGGTGGAGCAGACAGAGGAGACAGAGACTCAGACAAAGGAAGTAAAAGATGTGCATCAAGATCGCAGAGGTGCATGGGAAGCAACAAGAGCCCTGGAATGGAACAATAATGGAAAATGAATTGGAAAATACAACTATAATTACCATCAGATAGAAACTTGACTGATACTGAAAAGAATACATTTTGTTTAAGACTCTCTGTCCTGTTGTGGGCTTTAACTATGTTGAGACAAGGATTGATCTAGTCACATTCATTAGGAAACTAAAACTGAAAAATGAAGAAAGGGCATAGTTTGCAAAAAGGGAGAACTGGTGGTGAGAGCATGAGTGATAGTACGGTTGTCTCTAGTAATCTTGTAATTGGGGACACAGATATGCTTATGACCTTACATGAACTGGAAACAGGAGCTGGATTGGACTATCGTGAGGGATGTATTCACATTGGTGAATGATTTGGCTATAACCTATGACACTTCATACAGAGTGATTTTAAACCACAATCTACCTTCTTACCACAAATGCCCCATGACAATATTGATACGTTTCAGAATGTTGCCATAAAAATAATTGAAGTATCTGAGGACCTTGAGACATAGGGGCCCGGGTAACCTTACTAGAGCCCAGAAACAAGCCACTAAGTCCCTGGCAGACAATTTGAACATCATTATACGACCTGCTGATAAGGGTGGCAACGTTGTACTCAAGAGGGAAATATATGTGAAGGAAGTCATGTGCTAAGTCAGTGACACCAATTGCTATGAAACTATAGACAGCAAAACCTACAATAAACATGTAATAGATCTATGGAACCAGTTGGAGATTTGGAGTGACAAAGACCTCCTAGAATGGGAGAAGTATTGCTATCTCAGGACGGAGTTTCCCCAGCTACCTGTGTTATATCTTCTTACCAAGATACATAAGGATAGTACGAATCCACCAGGTAGACCCATAGTGTCCTCCAAAGGTGGTATTTTGGTGAATGTGTCTAAATACATGGATTACTTTTTGAGGGATTTTGTCACCAGCCTCCCCTCAGACGTTAGGACATAAATGACTTTCTATTAACATTAGAGTTTTTGAATTAAGAAGAAGCCTTTCTTCTTATGGCGCTGGTTTTTTGCTCCTGCTATACTATCATCAAGCATGAGGTAGGCCTTCAAGCATGCAAATACTTTTTCAGAGCAAGACTGATCACGTACCTAGCACACAAAAAGATGTTGATCGAAATGATTAGATACTGCTTGACACACTAAATTATTTTGTTCAATGGCACACTGTAGCGACAACTTCAGACTAAGATGGGCACTTGCTTCACCCCCATTTTGCGAACCTGTTTCTTGGCTAGTGGGAAAAGCAATTATCTGAGGATGTCAACAAAACCAGTGAGATGGAACATGCTGTTATGTGGGTGAGGTATATAGATGATTTGTTCATCATCTGGAATGGTTTGAGTGAATCCACAGAGGGTTTTGTCAGAAAATTGAAAATGAACTGTTAAAACCTCACATTCACACATACAATCAGCAGGGAGAGCATTGAATGTTCAGAAGTGTGATCAATGATAGCAAGATACACACCAGCCTATTTAGGAAAACCACAGCTGGCAACAGTCTCCTCCGTGCCCTCATGGATTACTTGGATACTCTAAGATGGAACATCCAATACAGTGCGCTCCTGAGGGCTAGAGGGAACTGTAATACTGATGAAACATACAAAAAAAGAAGAGATGTAGATGGAATCCAGATTCAGAGGCAGGGGATACCGACAATTATTCATCAATGAGGTTGTTAACAAGATGATGAAAATCAGTAGCGAACATATTCTGTTCAACAACAGCAGGGAAGCAGACACTCGAAAACCCTAAACCACAAGGATGACATACATCAATAGCTCTAGGAAGATACAAAAATCATTTCTATAAATTAGAATATTCTCATGAGTGACTCCATTATTGGACATACCATGAATGACTGACGCAACATATCACAAGGGACATTCTCTCAAGGACCGCCAGGCACACAGTGGCATCATTATTACCAACAGAGCAGCAGCACAGAGCCAACAAGGTTTTTTCCAATGTGGTTACTCCAAAGCATGCAAACACAGCAGCAGAAATAAGAAATACACTACACCACATAAGGAGGACCAATAGGGTGATAAGCCAGTTGTTGACTTTTAGCTCGCAGAATGTTGAATATATATTGAAATGCCCATTCAAACTCAGATATGTGGGTAGCACCACACAAGCTGTCAAACAAAGCATTCTAGAACATTTTAGGGCTATTGACCACTGGGACCTCATTTACCCTGTAGACAGGCACTTTAAGAATGTATACTACAGTGACTGTATGAAACTTTCCTTTTTTGCCATTGAACAAATGTCTCTTAGAAATAAAGGAGGCAACAGAATGTGGATTTTGAGACAAATTGAGACAAAGTACATCATGGATTTAGATTCCAATACCTCAGCAGGATTAAAGTGTGATGAAGAAATGAGTGTCCATCTAGGGGATGGATAACCCCCTATCATTATGTTGTGCTTTGCACTCTCTCTTGTACAAATGTATAAAGTCCTATTTAAGATTGTCCTTAATATTATATATTCTTTTATTACAGGAGGAAAGGAATGTGATATTGTACAACAGTGCAGGAGTAATTGGAGGGATATCCCCAACCCTTTTATTTGTTTGCACGCAAGGTTGATTGCAGCACCGCACAGATAAGATTTTGTTTTTCACTTTTGTTACATGGCTGCCACATCAATGTGTAGACAACGTGCTATCCTTATGCTTGAATAGAACTATTTGGTACATTGTGGTTACTTGCATGCATTTAGGAAGGTAGAATGTTCCCTTTCTATGTTCATTGAAGCAGGATGGCATATGCTTTAATTTTGTACTTTTAGTTTTTGTCCCACTTCATGTCTAATATGTTAATATGTGTGTTTGAAATTGTGTGGGACAGGGTTCCCTTTGCAAACTCAGGCATAAGTGCATGGGACATACATACTTGGGAATGCCTGCAAAATACTGTTTACTTTACGTATTGCCCTACTCCATCTCATTTTTAATGGTCATCAGCATGATACAAGATTATTTGTGTTGGATGGGCTTTTTTTTTGCCCATATGGGCTTGATTGCATGACTTTCCTCAATGTTTGGGTCATGCAGGTGTTGTGAATCCCTTCACAATTGTATTCATTCATGGTCTGTAGGAATTTGCCCACTTCGGCAAGACCATATGATATTCTCACATCAGTAGGACAACCTGTCCTGGGCATACTTCATATTTGAACCTACAACAGAGATTAGGAACACTTAGAGGTTGTCTCTTTTACATACATTTTGAGATGTATTTGTGTCCAATTTGATGGTATTATTTCACTATGCATGCAGCCAGGTATAAAGGATTTCACTCTGCTGGCAGGCATCGTGCCTTGAGGTCCATGCATACACTTGAGTGTAGGCTAAGCGTGACACAGTGATTATGTGCCAAGTGACATTAGCAACACAGTCCAGTGTAAATTGTGTGCATTTTAGCAAGTTACCGATAAACTGTGTATTCATTATTCGTGATATTCGATATGCAATACTTATCTTGCCTGTAACTTGATGAAGAGTCATTGTGTAAAGTATCTGTGAAGCGCTTAAATTACAGTAACACATTGAAAACACCACAAAAAGAATCCACACCATTTTAGAAGAATAGATCATATTTATCTGAGCACAACAAGACCAGCATGATAATAAGTAGAAGTCGAGATAGTAATTTGTAAAGATTAAACCCAAAAATAGTGCTATTAAGTGGTTAGTGCTAAATGGTTACTTGAGGTCGCCCTGGACCGGGTTAAATCCAAAATTCAGGCTGACCGCAATGGAAGGCAGGCTGGCTACAGGACTCACACAGAACCCACTGAAAAACTACCTTGGATCGGATCTGATCCATGCAGTTGGGTAGATGTGTTGCATTGAGCTATGCAACAATGTCCTTGGATTGGCGTTGTTGAACCTTGCAGTCGGGTCCTATGTCATCATCAAATCTGCACTGCGTCAGCATCAAAGGGCACTGTGTCGGTTCTGAGGAGCCTCAATGGTCAGAATGCATCGATTGTTGCAAAGAAACAACTGCAGAACCCACTTCTGAGGCCAAGGACTGGATAGGCACCTCAGGCCAGGGAGGTCTCACAGATGACAGAGTCCAGCAATTGAAGCAAAGTGGAGGGAAGTCTTCAATGGCCATGAGACTTCAAGAAAAGGGTGCAAGTCAACAAGCCCTTGTAGTACTTGGGCTCAAGGATGTAGAGAGCAGGTTTAGTCCTTCTCACTCTGCGGCAAGAAGCATCAGGTACCAGGCCAACACAGTAAAGCAGGTAACAAAGTGGCAGTCCCCTTTGCAGCAAAGCAATCAGCAGGTCAACACAGTAGTGCAATTAGCAAAGTGTCAGTCCCTCATGGCAGCACAGCAGCTACAGCAGCTCTTCCTCATGGCTGAATGTCCTTGGTTCCAGTAGATATCTGATTTAGTGGGGATTGGACTCCAATACTTATACCCAGTTGAGCCTTAAAAGTGAGAGAGACTTCAAGGAGAGGTTTGTGTAGAGATTAAGGTCCCTGCCCTTCCTTTGCTGACTCCAGACACTCTACAGGAGGTTATACAGCTCTTTTTGTGGAGGCAAGTACAGCCCTATTAGGTGTTAGCTCCTCCATTCCATCTAGCCCAGGAAGGCCCACCAGCCTTGTGATGGGCAATCAGGATGCAAGTGTCACACCCCAGCAACCTATGCGTGTGACTGTCTACAGGAAATGAACAAAGGCCAGCTGTCACTTACCCCAGACGTGTATTCAGAGGCTGGCAGAGGCACAGAATGGTTAAAGTAGAAAAACTTCCTGAAAGTGTCCTTTTCAGACTTACAATTTAAAATCTTCACCATAAGTTATGATTTTGAATTATGATTGCAGAGACATCCAAACTCAGTATTTCTATCTTGTCCCAATTGGAAATTACACGTAAAATATATTTTAAGGCAATCCCCGTATTAACCTATGGGAGAGATAGGCCTGGCAGTAGTGAAAACAAATTTAATAGTTTTTCACTACCAGGACATGCTAAACGTAAAAGTACATGTCTAACTTTTTAGATACACTGCACCCTGCCCTTTGGTTAACTAAGGCCTACCTTAGGGGTGACTTACATGCAATAAAAAAGAAGGTTTGGGCCTGGCAAGTGGGTACACTTGCCAGACTCAGATGGCAATTTAAAACTGCACACACAGACTACGCAGTGGGAGGCCTGAGACATGTTTAAAGGGCCACTGTAGTGGATGGCACAATCAGTGCTGCAGGCCAACTAGTAGCATTTTATTTGCTTGCCCTGTGCACAGATAGTGCTCTTTACCAGGGATTTACAACCACATAAAATCTGACAATTGTGGATAAGCCAATGCAATCATGCTTAGAGTACTGAGAACCTGCACTTTACCTCCGGTCAGCAGTAGTAAAGTGCACAGAATCATAAAGGCAGAAAAAACAAGTCCGAAAAACAGGAGGTCAGAGGGCAAAAAGTCAGACAAAAGTCACACCAAGAATGGCAGGTTGAACACTAAGCAAGATATGTTTCCTGGAATTCTTGTATTTTTTGTCTGGAAGAGCATAGAAGCTGGCCAGACAAGCCATCTTAAAGGAGGTCTTCAGGAAATGGTGGAAGAAGGACCTCAAGCTTCTGTCACACTGAGATGAACTGCTGAAGGTGGCATGATGAGGAGGAGTGCTATGGAAGATGTGACAAGCCTTCATCTGATCCAGATGTCTCCAGACTCTGGCCACGCTGGGTGTGAACTGTAGTATAAGTCGCTGACAGAGTGAGTGGATGCAAACTGCTAATGAATTAGTTATCTGAAGTGACCTAAATAAGATGCTCCCCTAAGCAGCCTTTGTGATTGTGGAAGGCTCGACCAAAGTTAATGTGCTTCAAGACTATCACAATGTACAAAGAAAGGAGGTATACTACAAAAGTAGAGTGGGGAACAGAAAGGCTACCCGGAACTGATTGCATGGTTATTAAGAACACAGGGTTGTCAGCTACCCAGGTGAGAAAAGCAATATATACAGGGAGTGCAGAATTATTAGGCAAGTTGTATTTTTGAGGATTAATTTTATTATTGAACAACAACCATGTTCTCAATGAACCCAAAAAACTCATTAATAGCAAAGCTGAATATTTTTGGAAGTAGTTTTTAGTTTGTTTTTAGTTTTAGCTATGTTAGGGGGATATCTGTGTGTGCAGGTGACTATTACTGTGCATAATTATTAGGCAACTTAACAAAAAAAAAATATATACCCATTTCAATTATTTATTATTACCAGTGAAACCAATATAACATCTCAACATTCACAAATATACATTTCTGACATTCAAAAACAAAACAAAAACAAATCAGTGACCAATATAGCCACCTTTCTTTGCAAGGACACTCAAAAGCCTGCCATCCATGGATTCTGTCAGTGTTTTGATCTGTTCACCATCAACATTGCGTGCAGCAGCAACCACAGCCTCCCAGACACTGTTCAGAGAGGTGTACTGTTTTCCCTCCTTGTAAATCTCACATTTGATGATGGACCACAGGTTCTCAATGGGGTTCAGATCAGGTGAACAAGGAGGCCATGTCATTAGATTTCCTTCTTTTATACCCTTTCTTACCAGCCACGCTGTGGAGTACTTGGACGCGTGTGATGGAGCATTGTCCTGCATGAAAATCATGTTTTTCTTGAAGGATGCAGACTTCTTCCTGTACCACTGCTTGAAGAAGGTGTCTTCCAGGAACTGGCAGTAGGACTGGGAGTTGAGCTTGACTCCATCCTCAACCCGAAAAGGCCCCACAAGCTCATCTTTGATGATACCAGCCCAAACCAGTACTCCACCTCCACCTTGCTGGCGTCTGAGTCGGACTGGAGCTCTCTGCCCTTTCCCAATCCAGCCACGGGCCCATCCATCTGGCCCATCAAGACTCACTCTCATTTCATCAGTCCATAAAACCTTAGAAAAATCACTCTTGAGATATTTATTGGCCCAGTCTTGACGTTTCAGCTTGTGTGTCTTGTTCAGTGGTGGTCGTCTTTCAGCCTTTCTTACCTTGGCCATGTCTCTGAGTATTGCACACCTTGTGCTTTTGGGCACTCCAGTGATGTTGCAGCTCTGAAATATGGCCAAACTGGTGGCAAGTGGCATCGTGGCAGCTGCACGCTTGACTTTTCTCAGTTCATGGGCAGTTATTTAGCGCCTTGGTTTTTCCACACGCTTCTTGCGACCCTGTTGACTATTTTGAATGAAACGCTTGATTGTTCAATGATCACGCTTCAGAAGCTTTGCAATTTTAAGAGTGCTGCATCCCTCTGCAAGATATCTCACTATTTTTGACTTTTCGGAGCCTGTCAAGTCCTTCTTTTGACCCATTTTGCCAAAGGAAAGGAAGTTGCCTAATAATTATGCACACCTGATATAGGGTGTTGATGTCATTAGACCACACCCCTTCTCATTACAGAGATGCACATCACCTAATATGCTTAATTGGTAGTAGGCTTTCGAGCCTATACAGCTTGGAGTAAGACAACATGCATAAAGAGGATGATGTGGTCAAAATACTCATTTGCCTAATAATTAATAAATAGTAATATTTAAAAAAAACATTTTAAAACCATTTGAATGCATTGGATGGATGGATAAAAACGCTCAGTTTGTAACTGACTTTTCAGGGCGTATGCTTACAGATTAAAAAAAATAGGTGGGAATCTTTGTGGCATTGACAGGATAAGAAGACATTTGAGAATGGTCAAGAAATATACTCCCAAAATTGCAGACTCCCACATGGGAAGTACCAGCCACAGAATGGATAGGTTGCAGTTATCTCCAAGATGTCCTAGAAAAACAGAACATAAGAAAGTACTCATCGTCATCCCACTTACCTTATTGCATTGAAGATATTATTTGGAAAGCTTTGGCAGTAAAGTGAGGATGTCAGTTCTTGTGGTCTGAGGGTAAAACAGTATGGTGGAAGAGAAAGTGTCACCCACACATATAGAGCACCCCACTCCTACATAAGTATATCCAGTGGTACTAAAAATAGCTCAACAAGGACATGGGAGATTGATGTGCCAGGGAACTTACAAGTATAGATTAGCAACCAATTAGAGTTAAGGAAGGAAACATAGACATCTCTCAATGTGAGCATCTATCACTGCACGGAAATGTAAGAAAGCCACTGATCAAAGATATTCTATTACTGGCAACATCAAGAAAAGAAACACAGGAAACTGTACTACAAAGTCCATCAGGGACACCTCAAAGATTTTGCCCATGGACTGATTCAAAGACAGTTCTCTAAGGGAGATTCAAAAGAGGATCCACATGCACATGTTAAAATGTATTGGGAGGAAGGGATTTACAGTGAGAGCACAGATACAAAAAACTTACTCTATTTCTCCTTAGTGCAAACCAGAGATTTCTTCAAACAGGAAAAGAAGACAAGGAAGACTCTTAGCAAGCAAACTCAATCCTATAATGATGCCTTATTGGATGATGAAATCGATAAGTGGAGAGGGAGTAAGAGTGACAGAAGAAGCTAAGAAGAGCGCGCTATTAAGGGAACGCAATCATACCTTATAGGAAGTGGAGGTACTAGAAGCAGTTGCAATAAAGCAAGCATCTGCAAAGCCAATAGGGCTGGCATTGGCTGCCAGTCTTTTTGCAATGTCAATGCTTGTTTGGGTTTGTCATGTTTTTTGCAAAACTTTATTCTTGTGGAAGCTGCTAGGCCCTTCACAACCTAAAAAATATATTGGCAAAAAGCAAAACTCGTTTTGGTCTCAACAAGTACACATATCCATAGTAGTTCCTGACACCTTCTGGAACTGCTTTGTGTGTGGATGTGCACCTTGTGAAAGGCAGAATGCGGTTACTCGCAGTGAAATTAGCCAATGGTTGAAGTGGACTGACCCATTCCCCTGTGTTGTATCCTGTAGTTTAAAGAAAAATGGGCAGGATTTAATAACAGACCAATGTATGAAGACCGTTGGCTGAAAGTCCCCATAAGTCTGTTTTACACATAATTTTAAGAAAATCAAAAGCTCTTGGCTAACACCATCCTAAAAAAAGATGGTAATTTTCATAACACTGACTTCTGACTAACAAATTAAAAACTGAAATTACAATCATGAGCACAAATCACATTCCACACAAACAAATCTATATTCAATCTCCCCTTCTCCACTCATATGACGTCTAGAAACACTGTTGTTGATTATGTCAACAACTTTTAAGTGCATTGCTGATAAAACCTACACCTCTGCATTCCAGCCCTCCTTATGATCCAGTGATACCAGCACTCATGTACAGGGCCAGCTTTAGGGCAGTTGAACGGTCCAGTCCCATCTGGCCCTGAGCTGGGTGGAGGCTTTGAGTTTAGAAATAACTTACAGGATAAAAACACCAAAACACCTGCTACAAACTTCCTTGTGTGTCCAGCAGTTTTCATGCAAAAGTAAAAATGTTAAGATAACTGTGGCTATTATTGAGCCTGCTGGAGAGAGATTGAGTTTGTCTACTGGCTGTTTTGACTTATTATACAGTAGTGTTTCAAAGTACTGCAAAGAATGTGCACCATGCAGATCACAGAATTGTATTTTATGTGGATAGTTTTGTTAGTTAGTGCTTTTGTCACAGAGATCCTTTTGTTAGTTGCAGTTCATAAATTACAACCCTAACACAGCACAGTGACCTATGAACTATCATCAAAGAGCTGCATGCAAACTGCAAAGTGTAGTGTAGAACGTTGTGCTTTGTTCCAAGTCATTCATTATTCTAATGTTGCTAAAAAAGGTTTGTTTGTGTAGAAATACATTCTTATTAGTAAAGCCAAACTCAACTACTGTGGTAAGTTTTAAATCCTGAGTTTGTGCTTTTCTAGACCAAACACACTTAAAATATACTGCTTTCTTGTATGGATTTTGTTTTACACAAACTTTACTGGTTTTATAAAGGTTCAGTACAATTATCAGTGTACGCTCAAGTATGTGAGTATCACATCATAATGTAAAAATTATATCACTATGGCATTCATTATACTGTGTGTTTCATTCAGTAAAAATATCATACATTACAGTGGCTTCACATGCAATAAACCACCCACCCCTCCAACGATTTGAACGTCACATAAAAGTAAGCAGGAAAATGGTCTATTATGCTTGAAGGTATGTAGAATGTGGGTATTAATGTAGTTAGAGTGTGTGGGGTGGATATGGGGGTAGTTCTATCGTGCCTGAGGGTACCGCAGGAATAATGACCTAGCCCTCCCCATCATATTCCGCATACAGTGCTTTGAGGCCCTCCATAAATGCATCCCATTCAGGCAAGAAGGTTTTTTTCGAAGACCTCTATACACTTCCCTCCGCAAGGCAGTGCTTGTGGCTGGTTCCCCTGCCTAGTAATATGGATAACGTGATTATGACACCTTTAACCCCCCTGGTCTTATGTAACATTTCCCATAGACTGATTTACACACTTATGAATAATTGTGTCTGTATAATATGTGTGTGTGTGTGTGATGTAAAGTGATCTGATACCCTACACTGGTATGAGTAGCATTATAAAACAAATGAAATGCATGTTAGAGAAGGGCTATGGAGAGAGGATGGAATCCATGCTGAAGGAGATCATGGAGGAGGGGCGGTGCCAAAAAAGATCTTTGCACGGAGGTCATCAGCAGTAAACCCGGCCCGCACCTATAAAGGAGTAGTTCTCAAGAACACGTTTTGCAAGTCTACCTCTCTAGAAGTTATGTGGCTAAATGTTTAGAATCTGCCACAGGAAGATTTATACGACTGCTCTAAATAGAGAAATGCTATTTTAGAGGGACTTACATCTAATTATTAGGCAAGCTTGGCACACGAGTCATTTTAAGTGCCTAAAACAATACAGAAATATATTTAAACCAATGTACACAATGAATCCAAATCTCAAATTCACTCCAGAGAAATTAACAATTTACAGGAGGGGTACGTGCCTGTAGAATCCCAGTCTAGGACATCCAAAATACTTCACAATTGAAAAGGGCATATACTGTTGTACCCACGGCGTAACAAAGTCCCTCCGCAGCCCCTCCTCCGGGGCTGGCCCTCAGCACAACACCTAGCCTGAGTGTGTCCGAGGGGGTCCCCTTCATGTTCTGTGCAGGGTGGGGGGAGGCCTTCGGACCCACTACATTTATTTAAATGGGGAACTCAATACTTTGGAAATCACTCTGGAACTCACCAGGTTCTTGGACTGAATTTCAATTTCTTCTCTAGCTCAACCACCAATTACAATACTTTAGACCTTAAGCAGAAACATTGCCTGTTTTGAAGTAAGCACTACGTGCCATTTTATAACTCACAGACTACCTCCTTACTGTCTCAGTACCCGTGAATGGCCCTTGTGTTTTCCCTGATTGCTCTTAGTGGAAGGCGCTCAGTCCTGGCAGGATATACCAGCATCGGTAGAGGCCCCTGAGAGTTCACTGATGCGACAGCAGACCCAGATGGAGCCTATGTAACAATTAGAAACATCTTGTTCCTTTACAGTGAACACCAGGGGCTCCTCGATCCACTCCCTCCCTAATGGAACAGGAATAGAGGAGACCCACGAGGGAAAAGCACCAGTTACATTTTTTTTGTTTGTTTAATAATGCTTTATTGAAGAAATTAGCATACACTAGTACAATAGAATAGATACATTGTAACTAAAAGAAAACAAATAATCATAATCATAAAGATAATTATACCTATAAAAACAATTTGTATACACAACCAGACTATAATATTGTACCGTAGAATATTAGAATATTTTGTTATGTTTTAGTAAAGAAAGAAAGAGAAGAGAGAAAGGAAATAAAATAAAAATTGAAACAATGCAAATTAAAAATCACAACTTTACAATAAAGCAACTATTAAGTATTAACAGTAGTATGAAAGGTTTTGTGTTGCGAAAGAAAAGAGGTGAGAGGAAGCTAAAGCATGTCCCTTTTAATTAACAGTTGAGTAGTATTAGCATTTGCTCGATCCATTCTGTGATTATAACAGATCAGATTCCACCAAGCTACAACAGATATTTTCGTGGTATCTTTCCAATTAGAAGTTATAATTTGCAGTGCACTAGCAATGAGCAAATCAGCCAATTTACCAAGCAGTGGTTGGGAATACCAAATAGATGTAGTACTACCCCAAAAAATATGTAATATATTGAAAGGTACATTGATGGAGAAAATCTGATTAACTTCAACCCAAACTTGTTCCCAAAAAGTATGAACTGCAGGGCACTCAAAAAACACGTGCATATAATGGCTGTTTTCTTTAGAGCATGACCAACACTTGCTATCTGTAGTAAGTTTAAATTTATAAAGATCTACAGGAGTATAGTACAACCTATTATAAAAGTAAAATAACATTTGGGTTGTAGATGCTGAACGGGATGTTGTATGGAGTTTTTACCATATTTTTTTTCCATGTAGATATAGGAATGTTTTGATTGAAATCCTGCTCCCATGCTAATTCTATTTTAGACTTTGGTCTCGCAAGAGTGGTATGTGTAAGGGTTCTGTATATAAAGGGCGCTGGGACTTGTGAGGAAAAATTATGAGGTTGGGAAATAGGCAGTGTAGAAGAGGGAGCCTCCAAAGATTGAGACAACAAGTTATAGAGGATAGCAAAGAGAGTTTGGTATTGCACAGCATAATAAGTGGAGATATGAAATGTCCGTTGAATATCTTGAAATTCAAGTACAGCATTATCTAGAATTAAATGATCTAATAATGTCTTTGTGCATCCACTCTTCCATACTAAAATTCTATTATGAAATGTAATATCATTATTGTACCATATAGGAGTTTGCCTAAGGTTCTCATATGAGGACTGAGAGGCAAGAAGTAATGGCCTGGCAATAGAAATAGAATGAGTTATTATCGGAGAGAAAAGAGATTTAGGAGGTTTTGAAAGCCGAACTGCATCCCTAAGTGTAAATGGTGTAATTTGTGAGTGTTCCAATTGACTCCATAGAGAGGTCCCTTTATGAAAAATGGGAGAGAGGGACAACCATATTTGTTTTAAAACAAATGCAGAGTGATATCTTCTAAGGCATGGAAAATTTACACCTCCATTATCTCTAGGTTCCTGCAGTTTGACTAGAGATATACAAGATTTACGTTTGTTCCATAAAAATTTCATAAATAATGCATTTTTAGTTTTTAAAAAACTAGAAGGAAGTTTAACTGGGAGCATAGATAAATAAAAATTTTAAATGGGCAACAACATCATTTTAATTGTGGCCAATCTTCCCCACCAAGTTAAATAAAGAGGATACCATCCGTCAAGTAATTTCAAAATCTTTGACTCTACCTCTTTGAGATTAGTTCTAATAGTGTCTTTCAGAGAGTTGGAATAGGATATGCCCAGGCATTTGATATGCTTAGAGTTCCACGTAAAACCAGTATCTTTAAACATGTCTGGTAGACAATAAGCATTAAATGACAAAACCTCTGATTTGTCTACATTAAGCTTATAACCTGAGACACTTGAGTATTCTTGTAATGAGTTCAAAAATTTAGGAATAGTCTTTTGAGGATTAGAGATAAAAAGTAAAATGTTGTCAGCATAAACTGTGAATTTAATCTCAGTGTCTTTATGTTAAAAACCATAAACATCAGATGACCTACGTATTTTCTCTAGAAGGGGCTCAAGTGCTAATATAAATAACAGATGTGATAGAGGACAACCTTGTCTAGTACCTCTGTGCAGGGGGAAGTAATGGGATTGTTTACCATTAACTAAAATTGATGTAGAGGGTGAAGAGTATAAAATTCTATTAAGTTTAATAATATGAGGACTAAAATGATTCCATTTTAATGCTCCAAACATAAAATCCCAACAAACTCGATCAAAGGTTTTTTCAACATCTAGAGTTATGGCAGCTATAGGATCCCTGGACTTAGAGGCAAGATGGATAATATTGAGAAAAGTTCTAGAATTATCTGATATGTATTGCCCCTCAACAAAACCTGACTGATGAATGTCTATTAAGTCTGGGATAATATGATTAATCCGTAAGGTTAGGACTTTTGCAAAGATTTTACAGTCAACATTAATAAGGGATATAGGTCTGTAATTACCACATTTGGATAAATCCTTATCCTTTTTAGGAATCAAACACAACACAGCTTCAGAAAAAGCGTCCTTTACTTGAACATTTCATATGAAATATTGAATCAGTGTTAGTAGCTTTGGAACTAAAATAAATGCAAAAGTTGAGTAAAATTCTATTGAAAAGCCATCTGGGCCAGGAGCCTTATCTTTAGGAACCTTGGCAATGGCATTTTTAATTTCTGTTTCAGATAGGTCAGAGTCTAATAGTAACAAATCTACTTTTTGTTTCGAAGGAATAGAGTGGAAGAAGGTATCTACTTTCCGGGAGTATATAATGTGGTATAATAGTCGGTATAGCATTCCAGGATTTTTGAGTCTTTAGTGTGTCTGTTTCCAAATGTGTCTGTGATAACAGTAATTTTAGACTTTTGTTTTTTGATCTTTAAATAATTTGCCAATAGTTTACTCGCTTTATTTTTCCCCCGTAAAAATTTATTTTGAGTAGAGTTCCACATGCACTTTCTAAGGAATGCTTATTGTATTGTAATTTAGCATCAATCAACCTGGATAAGATATCTAGTT
The DNA here is from genome assembly GCF_031143425.1 of Pleurodeles waltl. NCBI lineage: Eukaryota > Metazoa > Chordata > Amphibia > Caudata > Salamandridae > Pleurodeles > Pleurodeles waltl. Next base: position 380,751,666 of record NC_090445.1, read on the forward strand.
TGTTAGATGAGAAATATTCATGATAAAGACACTTTATTTGTGTGAGCAATTGAGAGGAAACTTTAGATTTTTCTTTTTTTTAATAGCAACATAATCTATAATAAAGCCTCGAGCAGTAGCTTTAAATGCATCCCATATAAAGTTCATCTGAGTATCAGAAGGTAAATTGGGCATAAAAAAATCTTTAGAAAACATTGTAAATTGTTAAATAAATAAATGATCTTGCAAGAAAGTGTTATTAAAACTCCAGCGATTAGAAAAGGAGGAATTTCCTGGAAGGTTCATATCAATTATTACCGGGACGTGATCTGGTAAAAGAATAGACCCAAAGTCAGCATGTGAAATTCGTTGTATAACACTTTGTATAGCAAATATATAATCTATTCTAGAATATGAGTGATGTACTGGAGAATAAAACGTGAATTCTAATACATCTAGGTGAGCAATTCTCCATACATCACGTAAACCTCTGGAGGAGACTGCTTGATAAAATGTTTCTTGCATTTTATTAGGGATATAACGAGTTTGAGAGCGACGAGCTACAAAAGGATCCATAAATTGATTGCAATCACCTCCTACCACAAGATTTTCAGAGTTGCAAGATAGTAATAAAGAATAAAAGTTAACCCAAAATTGAGGCTCTACTCCAGTTGGACCATAAACATTGCAAATGGAAAACAGCATACCATTAATCTTAACTGTCAGTAAAATCCATCTTCCTATATCATCCTTAATCTCTTCCACAATTTGTATTTGTAAAGATCTATGAAACAAAATTATTACCCCATTCTTATTATGAGCTGCGGAGGAACCAAAACATGACCAACCCATTTTCTATTTAGACTGTTAAAGTCCTGCTGATGGGTTTCTTGTACAAGAGCAACTTGACAATTCAATTTAGAGAGATGTTGGAGCACTCTTTGTTTCTTAAATGGATTACCTAAGCCCTTAACATTCCATGAGATAATACGAAGTCATTTAACTAGTAGAAGTCATATAGACAACAGAACCTTACCGAAACCTAAGACCAGTTACATTTTGAGTTTGCTATATTTAATCTGTGCACCTTTTTTTTACTATGAATGATCAGTCAAAAAGTATCCCTAACATAACATTTACTTTTCTTCAGTGGCCTGTCTGTGATTGTTCTGGCTAATGTTTGGCTGCATTTTGGTCACGTGATCTAGGACAATTCTAGTCTGTAACCAGGCATGCTGCCACGTGAAATCAGAGGTACATTTGCAGTCCTGCGTTCCGGACTAGACCAAGAAATGATATCCCAGCTTCAAACAGCAGTTACTTTCTTAGTATGTTGAAGATACCATGGCATGCATGGCAATAAAGAGAGACTAGCCATGTGTGTCTCTATAATCTACTCACAGGTGATGTGCATTGCTCTCAAATATTCTGGATTGGGCTACTGAGCACAGCTCAGGCTGCATTCAAACAGTACTACCTTTCACCTGTTTGTTTGTTTAACAGTCAATAGGCTTATTTATACCAGCTTGTGATTGTGTTTGGCATCATGTTTGGCATCTGATTGCAGCCACTGAAATACAAACCTTCTGTCAGGGAATTTCAGTCTTCTGATTTTGCTAATGAAAATGTACAATCGTATGGCAATCAGATACATAAACCATTTAGGAGCACAAGATCCAAATCTTTGGTAGAAAAAGCATTTTCAAAGTTTTGCCTCAATCGCAGGATCTCTGTGAGTGCAGAGAACCTACCAGGCATTGACAATTCAGTGGCAGATTGGCTCTCAAAGTATCTGAGAGATTACAATGATTGGCACTTACATCTGTAGGTACTTCAAGAGCTGAATCATTGGTGGGATTCTTTTCGATCTACCTATTCTGTCGTCACTGAATTATCAGCTTAATCATTTTTATATTCAGTGTCCGGATTCCTGGACCCTGGCCAAGACATTAATGCTTGCCTGGTCAATAGGCCATCCCTATGCTTTACATCCTTTTGCTGTGACATTTAAGTGTAGCTCAAATTTGTAGACAAGCAGCAAACCTGTGCATACCTATTCCAGTGCTTCTCCCTTATCATTCTTGCCTGTTGATGAATCCTAGGAGATTCCATCACTAGATGATATTGGCAGGGAGTCTCCAGTTGACTGCTAGGAATCAGTAATAGGAGGAGATACCTCCCAACAAGCTTTTGACAGGTACCATCCCCGTGGTGACGTAGGCAATGACGTAGGCAGTGGCGTGGGTCCCCCCGCCCCATGCTGACGTAGGCCCTGATGTAGGTGTAGGTGTGTCACGTGGTTTGTGACATCATGGTGTCACGTGTTAGGCATGTGCCAGGGTCCTAGCCCCTTGTGTCTAGGTCTATGGACTGTGTAAAATGAGGGCCTTAGTGGTGTGCAACCTGTTTTAGAGGCCAAGAGGACAGGTCTGGACATGTCAGACATTCAGGACCAAGTGGCTGCTTGGGAGACTCCTCACAGGGCGGAGCATTGGGAGTGCAGGCCAAACCTCCTCACTGCTGGCTAATCCAAAAAGAGAGGTGGGCAAATGCTGCAAAAGCCGTGACGTGATTAGCACCTCATGTAGCAGCAGCGTATTGGAGCCATCACGGAGAGCATGTGACCGCTATGTGTTGTAGAGGCGTATGCCCTTTCTGAACCATAGAATACATATAAGGAGTTGGTTAGAGCAGCATGCTATCCGTGAACCACTGCTGAAATAGGTTTTCTAGGCAATATGAAGAGATACAATCCACTCACCAGAAATAACACCGCCTCAGGAGCCCAGAACCCTATCAATAAATACTATCAGACCCTAGCACCTCTTGTGTTGGATGAGAATGCACAGCAGACTACCCCTAAAGATGGGGGCTCCGACATTACTGGGTTGCAAGAAGAACTGTGCCAGCGGCTTAAAAAGCTCAGCCTCAAGGATTTGTTGCAACTGGTATCCCCGTTCAAGGTTGATAGCAGTGACAGCAAAGCCTCGAAAGACTAATTAAGTGATGCAATCAGCTTCAACGACACTGAAGATGACGAAGAAGGTGTAGCACCACCAAATTTACTGATCTATGAAGACATTGGCTTTCAGGAGGACCGTGATCCAGAGGCAGTCGTGTTACAGCGGACAAATGTAAAATCCGAAGACGCTTATACACCAATGGACCTATGCGACTAGCAAGATTTGAGAGCCGCCGCTGAGTGTAGCAAAAATGCTGAGGTTAGTAAAAACTCTATAGACAATTATCGTGTATACGCCTATATCATACTTTTAACTAATAGTATGTCCTTTGCTTTCTGTTTGAACCGTAGAAAACAACTGGAGAAAGAGATGCTCTAGAGGGGTCTACGTCAAAGGTTAACAACATACATTTTTACTGCTTATGCTGTTCCAGACACTCTGAAAGTATTACAAGCCAGAACAAACAGCAGCATAAGAAATGTGTCAGCACTTACAATAGCACCGATTCTGAAAAGAAAATACCGGGCATAGCCTACCACACCATTTGCCCTTTTAAAGGTTTTGCGGCGACTGTTGTGAACACATGTGTTAAACGTGATTATTATAACCTGTGTTACAGGCATAAAATTAATGAGCCACGGCAAGAGGCTCACGACTGTCTATACGAGTCGTACACTACAAGAACAATTCGGCACATATGTAGCCGGTTAGACCCACACAAGGTATATACGTTCTTAAAGGTGGTGTACGGTGGTGTATGGGTTGTCAGCTGTGAAAAAAGGTGTCCACGTCGATATGATTAAGGTTTTGGCAGCAGCAGTCAATGAGATCCGATACGCTGCTGAGCCCTGCTCAAAACTCGAACGTATGCAGGGGCAGTGTACCTTTTTTGCCAAAAGCTTGACAGAAAGGGTCATAGAAAGACAAATGTGTGATATTTATTATTAAAATAGAAGAAGGAGGTATTTAGCCCACCGAAAGTTGTTTTAAAAAAAAAAAAAAAAGAATTCGTGGATAGCTGACCATAATGGTGTTACTTAATGCTACATACTTATTCACTTTTAGGACGAGAATCAGAGTGTCGCAGGGAAAGATGTCTATGAGTTACACCCAGGCTGCATTAACACTCAATAGGCTTATTTATGACAGCTTGTGCCTGTGTTTGGCATCATGTTTGGCATCTGACTGCAGCCATTGAAATACAAACCTTCTGTCAGGGAATGTCAGTCTTCTGATTTTGCTAATGAAAATGTACAATCGTATGGCAATCAGATACATAAACCATTTAGGAGCACAAGATCCAAATCTTTGGTAGAAAAAGCATTTTAAAAGTTTTGCCTCAATCACAGGATCTCTGTGAGTGCAGAGAACCTACCAGGCATTCACAATTCAGTTGCAAATTGTCTCTCAAAGTATCTGAGAGATTACAATGATTGGTACTTACATCTGTAGGTACTTCAAGAGCTGAATCACTGGTGGGATTCTTTTCGATCGACCTATTCTGTCATCACTGAATTATCAGCTTAATCATTTTTATATTCAGTGTCCGAATTCCTGGACCCTGGCCAAGACATTTCTGCTTGCCTGGTCAATACGCCTTCCCTATGCTTTATATCCTTTTGCTATGACATTTAAGTGTGTCGCTCAAATTTGTAGACAAGCAGCAAACCTGTGCATACCTATTCCAGTACTTCTCCCTTATCATTCTTGCCTGTTGATGAATCCTAGGAGATTCTATCACTAGATGATATTGGCAGGGAGTCTCTAGTTGACTGCTAGGAATCAGTAGTAGGAGGGGATACCTTCCATCAAGCTTTTGACAGGTACCATGCCCCGTGGTGACATAGGCAATGACGTAGGCAGTGGCGTAGGTGCTCCCGCCCCATGATGACTTAGGCCCTGATGTAGGTGTAGGTGTGTCACGTGGTTTGTGACATCATGGTGTCAGCGTGAGAAATATGTCAGCATTTACAATAGCACCGATTCCGAAAAGGAAATGCCGGGCGTACCCTACAACACCATATGCCCTTTTAAAGGTTTTGCGGCGACCGTTGTGAACACATGTGTTAAACATGACTATTATAACCTGTGTTATGGGCATAAAATTAATGAGCCACAGCAGGAGGCTCACAACTGTCTATACGAGTCGTACACTACAAGAACAATTCGGCACATATGTAGCCGGTTAGACCCACACAAGGTATATAAGTTGTTAAGGGTGGTGTACCGTGGTGTACGGGTTGTCAGTTGTGAAAAAAGGTGTCCACGTCAATATGATTAAGGTTTTGGCAGCAGCGGTCAATGAGATCCGATACGCTGCTGAGCCCTGCTCAAAAGTTGAAGGTATGCAGGGGCTGTGTACCTATTTTGCCAAAAGCTTGATAGAAAGGGTCATAGAAAGACAAATGTGTGATATTTATTATAAAAATGGAAGAATGAGGTCTTTAGCCCACTGAAAGTTGTTTAAAGAAACAAAAAAAAAACAGATGTCGTGGATAGATGACCATAATGGTGTTACTTATTGCTACATACTTACTCACTTTTAGGACGAGAATCAGAGTGTCGTGGGGAAAGATGTCTATGAGTTACACCCAGGCTACATTTGTATCGGGAGATTGATATATCTGCTGGCTAAAGAGAGAATAGCTGAAATACACCCTGTGACTCTGTGTAATCTGAACATTACGGAACCTTCGGCTACGTTGCAGTGCGACAGCCCTGTGTGTATCTCCAACTGGTGTATCAACGCACAGCGAATAAATACTGGAGTTCGGCCCAAGACCGTGCGTGTGAGTTAAGACTTTCACCACTGAGAGGGCTACACTGTGCTTTGGAACTCCTGACTGAAGATTATTTCACAAATAAAGGAACTGTTTTGTCCAACCTAGAACTGTATCAACTGTTGAATGCTGTCAGTATCCTGAGCGACCAGAATTATAGGTGGGGGAGCGGTAAGTCATGTCTAGAGCTATTGAGTGTATAGCTATAAAAATTTCAAAGCTTGTGACACTGAGACCTAGTAAAAGGAACTGCTCTGAGTAATATATGTAACATGTATTGTACTATGTATATGTAGTCAAAAGGCCTCAAGGTGGCTATGTACTGCAAAACGTCAAGTACACAGTGTTTATGTAGTGCTGACTCACTTTTATTTATTGTTTTTTTATGTTTAATAAAATGACCTTACTCAAAACAAATGTCTTTCATTTCTTGGTTGCAGTGTGTGACAGCATGACAGGGGCTGCTTTAAGGAAGCTTTATTACAATACACAAGGGGTTGGAAGCTTTGGAGGCTCTGAAGCTCTATTTAGAAGGGCTTGAGTTGAAAATGAATCTGTAAACCGATCAAGGGTGAAGACTCGGTTAGCGGGGGAAGAGACGTATTCACTCCACAAACCAGCCAGGAGATGTTTTAAGAGGAGGGCCACAGCTGTTAGCAGCTAGATTATCAGTGGCAGGCAGACATAATTAGTCTCCCAGATCTAGCAAAACATAATAACGGCATAATGTATATATTAACAGTAATAAACGTATTGTCCAAGTACGCCTGTGCAGAGGCGTTAAACGATAAAAGTGGTACCAGAGTCACCGCCGCCTTTAAAGACATCTTTGCAAGAGGTCGAGTACCTCAAAAACTACAAACAGACACTGGAAAGCAATTTTTAAACAAACCTTTTCAGAAATCGTTAAAGCAGCACGCTGTTCAGCATTTTGTAATGCACACTAAGGTAAAAGCGGCAGTTGTAGAACATTTTAACAGAACTTTAAAATCAAAGATACATGTATGTTCTACAGGCTTTGATAGATGTTTATAACACCAGTTACCGTAGGACCATCAAAATGTTTCCCGTGGAGGTAACGGGGGATAGTTTGTTAATGGTATGGAGAACTGTGTACAGGAGTCCTCTCGAGGCGATTGTCAAGAAACCTGCTTTAAAAGAAGGGGATAATGCCCTGGTTTCAAAGTTGAAGGGCGTCTTCACCAAGGGCTACCAACAGACATTTAGCGATGAGATATTCATAGTGGAAAGTGTGGAGCTTAAAGAAGGGGTATATATTTACAAGTTGAAGGACTACGACGGCGAAAGGGTAGCTGGTGTCTTATACAACAAAAAGTTACAAAAGGTGCCCTACGATCCGAACAGGGTGTACAGGGTTGAAAAGGTTCTGAAAAGGAAAGGCAACAGAGCTATGAGGCAGGCACTGGTCAAACAGTGGGGGTGGCCTAAGAAATTTAACAGTTGGGTTTTGGCCAGGTCACTACACGGTGTGTGAGGTCTTGCTGTAAGTGCAGAGATGGATACCCCACCTTTTTATATTACGCTACCATCCAACACCTCAAAGTAAAAGGTTCCCAGACAATTAGATTTCTAACTATACGGTGAAACTGGGTAAACCGGTAGACCTGAAAAGGTCCTGGAAGGTGGCCCTAACGGAGATACAGTACCCAAGAACATGGAATACATTTACAAAGCACTAGGCTAAATTTCATATAAAGCGCTCTCAGGACTTTTTGAGCTTCCCCGTGAATTTCCCACACGGGTATTACACCACCGTAGTGGCGGTGGTCGACGCCATCAATAGAGCCATACCCGGCATTGAAGAGTATGCGAATATACATCTGGTGTCGGATAACGTTAGAAGAATAGTGTTTCTTAAAGCCCCCGAGCTCGATACCAGGTTTACCTGTACCAGTAAATTACAAAGGGTTTTAGGGCCATACAACATGTGAAAAGACAGGTGGATCCAGACCCTATGTGCCCCAATATTAGCGGCGTATTTTATACACTCTACGTGTATAGTGACATCGTAGAACCTCAGAGGATAGGGGATAGTTATTCGCCGTTGTTGAGATAGGTCCCAGTAAAGACCGAAAATAACACGATGGTTTATATACAACATCACAAACCCGACTACGTAGCAATTTCCCAAAAACATTTTGATACTATAACCATCATGATCTACGATGATCAGTCAGAGCCAGTGGCCTTTAAATACAGGAAAGTTATTATTAAGCTTCATTTAAGGCCGCGACTGTGACTATTAGGCAATTGCAATGGTCATTATGAAAACATACAGGGATCCCCCTATGTATAGGGACTATTATAGAGTTCAGGCCGGTTACTTTCAAGGGGCTCCCGTTATGTACAGGGCCGGATTGGGGCTTCTTTCAGAGTTTGTTTAAAAGAGGCATGAGTTTCTTGAGAAGAGGAGACAAAATTGCAAAACTTCATGTTAAAGTGGCTGCGACGAACACAGCCCATGACGTTGAGGGCTCTGTAACGTCGACTGTTGCTGAGCGCATGAACAAACAGCCCCAGGAAGGAGCAGGGTATTTGTACAAGGCGCATGCGGGGTGTTAAAAGGAGACAAAGGTCTTCGAGGTGTGGGGGCCCGCCAATGCCCTATAAAAAACTGAGGACTTCTTCAAAAGGCCCACACAAAAGAAGAGTAGTAAGACTGAGGAGATCTTCCAAGAAGAAGAAGAGACCACGCCCTAGTGCGAATATTTTTTAAATCCGCTATCATGGCCTTCGTACACTGAGCCTCGGATGAATGCGCCAAATCTGAGCTAGATTTGTTTTCTATTAAACCCACACAGACCAGCATCGAGAACAGTTTTTTCATGGAAGTATTGCCTCTAGTGGCTCTGACGCCTCTGGCGCCAATAGTGTTTTATGTGTCGGGCTACACCTCGTCTGCAAAATAACCAAAGCGAACAGCACCAACATCGAGGCTGATGCTAAAGTGCCGCTGATCGCTGAGCCCATCGCAACCATGTTTAATCAGGTGGATCTTAACCTGGGCTATCGACTCGTCATGCAGAGTGAGAACATGTATGCCCAGAGGGCCTACATAGAGAGTATTCTAAATTACAGTTGTGAAGCCCTGGACACACAGCTTCCAGCGGGACTCTTTTGCAAAGATACTGAAGCGCAATTTGAGGACACGGCGTTGGATGGGGGTAAGGATAGTTTTATAAAAAAGAGCCAGCTTTGCCGCCAACAGTAGGCAGTTTCACCTCCTGGGGTGCATACATTCAGACCTTTTCTTCCAAGATAAGCTTCTAGTCAACGGTATAGATCTTAAGATCAAACTCAATCACAACAAGGACGCGTTCTGTCTAATCAGCGGTAATGCAGAGCAGTATAAACTGGTTATACTGTCGGAGAGCCTGTTTGTAAAAAGAGTGAAAGTGTCACTGAGCGCTAGACTGGCCAACGCTGAAGCTTTACAACTATCGAACGCCAAGTACGCCATTGAAAGAGTGGCTCTGAAGATATTCAGCATCCCAGCTGGTACTGGCTTAACGCAGCAGCAGAATCTATTTCTGGGGCAACTACTGACACTCATCATCATAGGGTTTGTGGACAATACAGCTTTTAGCGGGCTCTATACCTCTAACCCTTTCAACTTCAAACACTATGACATCAACTATGCCGCTTTGGTCCATGAGGGAGCTGTTATCCCCGCAAAACCGTTCACTCCAAGTTTTGGAACATCCAAGTTTGTCAGAGAATATCTCGGTCTGGTCTCTATAACAGGGACACATCTGTGGGACTCAAGAGTCGTTGTTTCAAGATAGGGGTATGGGTCCGGCTACATGTTGTTTGCGTTTGACCTGACTCCTGACCTGGAAGATGGGGACCACTACAACTTGATCCAAAAACAGAAATCTAAAAGCTGGAATACGCTTTACACAGGCGCTGGCTACCAACGTGAATATGGTTGTATTCTCGGTATTCAACAGCGTTTTCAAGGTCAATCACGTCCGACAGCTTATGTTTGACTATCATTAAAATATTCTAAAATGGACACTGCGGAGATACGTGACTTCTTAAGCCGGCATAAATACGATAAGAAATACTTTTTAGGTGTATTTCCTAGCGACGGGCAACCTGAAAAGATAGACCCAGAAAGACCCCACGCCCTAGTCTTTAACACCGACCAGCATTGCAAGGGTGGTACACATTGGGCAGCCATGTTTCTGGATGTAGACAAGGTTATAGTGTTTGACAGTTCAGCGGAGTTCCCTGAGCATAACATTGATACAAAACCGATATTCAAATATGTAAAAAATGCATCTCCCACAGTTGAGTATAACAAGCAGCGTGTACAGGATTCTCTAAGCCATCACATGTGGGGAACATTGTAAATATTTAATTAGTAAAATGTCTGAGGGTATGATGTTTCAAATTTTTTAAAATCTGTATTCCGCTGATCTAGTAAACAACAATGGTATTGTTATGAAATATGTGAATGAAAACACTAGGCCCATGTGGATCATTGCTAAAACAGAATACGGTGTTTGCCAAAAGTGTAAGACCTTGTAAAGCCTCTATTTGTACTGATGGCTGTCCACAATAAAAAAACATTTTAAACACAAATTCAGACTATGAATTTTTATTCACCCACCACACATTTTTTAAAACCATTTAAAAAAAGGTGACTGATGACTTTTGAAAAGTTAAAAGTGTTTATTACAAACAGTTTTCAGCACAAAAATGTACATGGGTAAAGAAATAAAAGAAGTATAAATCTTTTGAGATGTGAACCTTTTTAACAAAACTGTACAACGGTTCAAATTTCATGATTACATTAGAGCGGTAACCATGTGTTCATTTTGAACAGTCTCTTTTTAGGCTACATGTGTAGAGCGTCGCTGCTCCTAGACGGTGTTAGCCGAGGGAAGAAAGGCGACATCGACATGGTGGGACTCCTGGTAAAAACACCAGGGGTTGGATCTTTCAAACTTTCAAGCCTTCGCTGGTGGTCAGCGTTACCAACGATCGTGGAGGGGATGTTGAGTTCCACAGCGTCGCGTAGGAACTACTCCCATCCTCTAGCAGCATTTTGTGTCAATAGGGTTTTACTGTACGTGAGGTCTCTGACCAGATCGTACATGTGTGATCCAGCAACCGGTTGTCCCTTGTGAAAGAATTCACCCTGGTCGTTCCAAGAGGTCAGATCTGTAGTCGCAGTCATTTTACCGAGCAGCATCTGCGCCGCCCCTCTATACCTCTGGCTTATATTTCTTAAAAGGTCTTCGTCAACAGCATCCGCAGGGACCGGGGCCCAGGTCTTGAGGGGCTACGGGGTCTACTGCTGGCTGTTCCGTGGCGGGGGTATACAGAGTCAATTTGTTTTTTTCAGATACTATTTGTTTGTAATACTGTAAAAAGTTTTGAAGGTCTCCTGAGTAAAGCCTGCTTTGTCATGTGGTTGTCAATCGGTTCAGTTCAAAATGGCTTTGATCTCAGCATTGAGACGCTGCATCTCGTTTCTGTGTATGTCCCAGACGTCGGCAGTAGAAGGGCCCAACTGTTCCAGCTGGTGGCGTGGCATAAGGTACATTTTTTGGGAGTGCTCCATCATGTCCTTGACAGGATACCTGTTATTAGGGGTATAGCTATACCCAGCAGCTCCCCTATAAAACCTCCATACTGTTTGACCAGTTTCTTTTTAGAAAGGAGCAACACCCTTTTATTGCTGAGCTTCTTAATAATGTGGCGCTTCTTCTTCAGCACACGGAACTGGCTCGTTGATATCGGGACATTACCTTTTAGAGTGTATAGGGTTATTTCTGAAATGGCCGCCACTAAATCGTCCAAAGCAGCACATAGGATAGCCTTTCTTTTCAGGGGCCTGGCTGTGACCAGCATTTTTAGGAGGTCTAAATTGCGCCGTAGCCGCGCAGACATGGTGGTGACTTTATATTACAACGTTTAGAGTGTAAATGTTATAAAAGTCTTCTTAAGGGGTCTCTTTGTAGGCATTGGGGACTGTTTTAAGCGTGTAAGAGACTGGGAAGTCAGGGGGGAAAATACTGGTGCGTAGTCCGTAGTCTTCTAGAGTATTGGGTTTTAAATCTACCAGTAAGTAGCCATGGGGTTTTGCAGTGGCGTCGTTAAACGATTCAATGAAAAACTGTGTGTTTCCAGGATACATCTGTTTAGCTATAGTTTATATTTGAAGCTTGTCGCAGGGTTTTTAAATAAGACCCATTATGAGGCGTTGAGAGTTATAGAACCACTGCTTTTAACCTTGCAAATCAAGTTCTGCACAATGTAGCATATGCTCAGATTACGATGATGTGAATATTGAGTAAAAGCCCTCTCGATCTTGGGGTGGTCTCCACCGTCACGCATGAGATCATCCACAACGACCATGTTTACAAGGTGTTTAGGTAACAAGTCATCATCGTTGAGATTACTGAGGATGCCTTCTATAAATCGGATATGTGGGAACTTTAGGGAGCGTTTAGTGTAAAGATCTTGCCAGCAAGAATAAAGCCATACAATGTTGTTAGGGGTCTGAGATAAAACACCGGGAGCGTTTTCTAACAGTTTCTTTATAAAATAACTTTTATAGCTATTTGAGGAACCTGCTAAAATGCAGGAGAAGGGGTGTTGCAGCCTGGTGTCCATAGCGGTTGGGGTTCGGCACTCTAATGTCTTTTAATAACCATACAGCATTATTTTGTGATTTTCGGCGAGGACCCATTTATCTAACACTACGCGCAGTGTTTTATACAACGGCTGAGTTGTAATTTCCTACATTTTTTTGGACCTGACTATGCTAGGGTGGGTTATGACTATTGCTTTGCTATTTTTGTGATAGTTCGATACATAGTACTCGTGCACCTGACCCTTCAGACTGTCAAAATGTATTTTAACCGTATTGCTAACGTTAAAGTGATACATTTGACTTTCATGCAAACCCTGTTGTTAGAGGTTTTGTAACTATAGGTCTTGGGTCCGGAGGAAGTTTATTCAAGTAAGTTATTCATCCTTTTCGAGCTCGCTGGTCAAATCTCCTAGATAATCACCCAGCTGAGGATCGTCATCACCCTCTTTACTCACAAAACTAACAGAGTTGGTGTCGATCCTGAAGCTTATCCAACAGCCTGTAAAGCTCTAGACAAGCGTGAGCGGTTGTGAAGCACACTATGAAGATGTTTATATTGTTACACGTTGTGGGGTACTCTTTGGGGTATTTCCAGCATAGAACAGCCATCTCATCATCTATAAATTCACAACTGGACACATCCTAAGATGGGGCAAATCGATACTTAAAAAGATTGTCTGGATCTGTGACGATGGATGTGTTTGACAAACTGGTACACTGTGCAAATTTTCTCCACAAGGAATTGAGACAGAGCTTTGCTAACTGACATCTGGTGGGGTTAACCTTAATAAACTCAGGTCTAAGCATAATACCCTCGTGAGCATGATAATCAGGGATGTACTTTTGCTTCGAGGGTTCATAGACAGACCGGTTGGGATACCACAATAGCTCCTGTTTGTCTTTGAGAAACAAGTTGATGTATTCAGAAAAGAGTCGGGTTGTGGTGAGTGGAAAGTGCCAAATTTCCAGTATTTTACTGAGGCGGTCCCATTTCTTGAGAGCCGTTTGTACCTCGATGGTACACCATGTCCCCTCCAGCAGCCTTTGCTCATCACTATGTCTATACGCACTAGTCTGTTTACTTTCAGCGCCTGTTCGACATAGGGAGAACATTAGCTTGCTGTTGACCCTGTACAGAAGTATCAGGAAGTGAAGCTTCCGCAGAGGGTGAATTTGACACTTAACGAGCCCAAAGTACTTGTCAAGGGGCTTAAAGTTCCTATATATTATCCTAGGATGCCCCACTGGGTACAACTTCACTTTCTCCACAAATGGATACAGACTGGTGAAGTCATAGTAGTGTATTTTCTCACTCTCACCAGCGACCCGGTACAGTTGTATGGCGTTTGTACAGCCGTTGTTAGAAATGGGGTCTCTAGTTGGGAGTCGGTTTGCACCCTGTCCAAGTAGGGACCCTCACTCTAGTCAGGTTAAGGGAGACACCTGCTCAGATAACCCCTGTTCACCCCCTCGGTAGTTTGGCACAAGCAGTCCGGCTAATCTCCAAAGCAATGTGTAAAGCATTTGCACATAACACACAGTAATAAGTGAAAACACTATAAACAGACACCACACCAGTTTCAGAAAAATAGCCAATATTTATCTATATAAAACAAGACCAAATATGATGAAAATCCAACATGCAGTAATAAAAATATGAATTCTGCAGAATTTACTCAAAAATGCAGTTCCTTTAAGTCAATAGCTCCACGTGGGGCTATCACGGCGTTGTGATCAGCAAAACCAACAGTTCAGGCCGGCTGCGGTGTTGCAGGCCAGCTACGGTGTCGGGAAGACCTGCAAACAGTACCTTGGATTTGTAGGGCATTGTGATCCTCGTGGTGAGCTCTGGCGAGCGGCATCACTGACCATGCGGTGTCGGTTCCGGAGTCGGTGCAGTAGTCGTTGTGCCCTGGAGGGCACACACGTTGCAGGAGTAGATGGCGTCGGGCTGCGGTGCGAATCAGGACAATGCGGCATGTGGTGTCCACAGGTCACGGTGCAGGCAGCGGCTCGGTGACGGCGTCCAGCAGCGTTGGTGAGACCAGGACTGTGGTGTGAAGCAGGGCAGTGCGACATGCGGTGTCCACAGGTCACGGTGCAGGCAATGGCATCGTCGTTGCTGAAGCGCTGTCGTCGGTAGGCCCAAGCCAGCGGTGCGGGACAGGACGGTGCTTCGTGACCCTCATGAGCGGTGTCCACAGGCCACGGTGCAGGCAGGATGCCTGGTGATGACAGAGGAGTCGATGGTGCTGGTGTCGGTGGACCGGGGCTGCGGTGCAGGATGGGACGGTGCTTCATGTACCTCACGAGTGGTGTCCACAGGCCACGGTGCAGGCAGCGGCGCCAGTGTCAGCAGGAGCGTCGTCGTCGGGGATGCCCAGGCTGCGGTGTGAGTAGGTGATGCCGAAGTGCGGGGCCCACAGGTCGCTGTTGGAGCAGCGACTCGGTGAATTCGTCGGATGACGGTGTTGGGGAGACCAAGGTTTAGGCCTGGCAAGTGGGTACACTTGGCAAGTCAAATTTGCAGTTTAAAACTGCACACACAGACACTGCAGGGGCAGGTCTGATCCATGTTTACAGGGCTACTAATGTGGGTGGCACAACCAGTGCTGCAGACCCACTAGTAGCATTTGAGTTACAGGTCCTGGGCACCTCTAGTGCACTTACCTAGGGATTTACCAGTAAATCAAATTTGCAAGTCATGGATAAACCAATCAACAGTACACTTTACACAGAGAGCGTTTGAATATTAGCACTGGTTAGCAGTGCCCAGAGACCTAAAGCCAACACAAAACAGGTCAGAAAAAACAGGAGGAAGGAGGCAAAAAGACTGGGGATGACCCTGCAAAAAGGGCAATTTCCACCACAACCCCCACCAGCTTAAAGCCAGGGGAGAACAATCAATAGCTTGATGTACTTCCCTGATTGGGGCAATAGAACAGGGACCCAGGACCACAACAGCAGGGGCATGTTCCAGTTCTACGCCTTCCTAACTCCAGTTGGATCCCTCTGTCCATACTCTCAGGGTCCACCAAGCTAACCCATTGGGAACCTTCCTCCTCATCTGCAGATACCATCTGTGGAGCACCTAACCTTACTTTGCTCACAGATGTATCCTAGGGGCCAGATAGTACCACCAGAGCCAACACAGTGGTGTTGCCCACTCCACCCCCAGAGTGTGACTCTTGCCCCCCCAGGGGCAACTCTGTCCACAGGACAGCAAGCCACAGTGGCCACTGACAGCTGTCAGGGATGAGAGCCAGGCCCTAGGCCTTTCAAGGCTCTCCAACCACTGTGACTGTGGAGAGTGAGGGGGCGGTAGCCCAGATGCCTGGCACCCTGTGACCACTCTCCCTTCCACCAGGTCAGGGATGACAGCCGGACCCTGGTCATCCCCTCTGGGGCTCTGTACCCTCCCCCTAGGAGCAGCACCCCCACAGTCGAGAATTGTCAGGGTGCTTGTAGAAGTAGTCCTGCACAATTCTCCCACCAGTGCAGGGATGTTAACCTGCAATTGGTCTTCCAACCTGGGGTCTGTACCTTCAGATTGGACCAGGGGCGAGGCTTCCCTCCTCCTGCCCCCCCTTCTGGGGTCCTGCAGCCCCCAACTAGGAGTGGCCTCCCTAGAAGACAACACAGTAGGGGCATTGTTAGCAGAAGCCCCTCCCTCCAGGTCAGGGGGGACACCCTGAACCTGGCCTTTCAATCCAGGGTTTGTACCCTTAGATTGGACTGGGGTCAGGGGTGAGTTTCTCCCTCCCCTGTCCCTGCTTCCAGGGTTCTGCACCACCCACCATGGAGAGCACCCCTAGAAGTCACACCAAGGGGGTTGCCTGGGCAAACCACCCCCCCTTCAGGTCAGGGTTTACCCCCTGCACCTGATCCTCCAGTCTAGGGTTTGTACCCTCAAACTGGACCACTGCCTGGCAAACCAGGACTTCCTGGGGAGCACACCTACTCCCAATCAAGTCAGAGTTTACCCCCTGAACTTGATCATCCAACCCAGAGTCACCACCCTGTGGTTGAACCATTGCCTGGTGCACTAGGACTTCCTGGGGGGCACACCTAGCCCCCATAAGGGAAACACCTGCCCAAGGGCCACCCAAGAGTCCGGCTGGTGCAGGTCTCTGACCTCTGCACATCTGGCAGAGTCTGGATTCCCCAACCCAGAAATGGTCTCACCAAGGTCATTCCTGGGGTGCTCTGACCTTAGCAGAAACCCCTGACCCTCACAACCCCCTCTCAACCCTCTGTCTGGACTTCTGCACCCCCTCACTAGGAGTGGTACTGCCAGACACCAGAACTGGTGGGACGCTGGCTACAGCCTCCCCCCAAATTCTCCTGACACTGTGGGGTCTCCCTCAGCAGATGGCCCTACTGCAGAGGCTAGGCTCCCCTCCTGGCGTTCCCTCATGGAACCCTCCAGGACCTGGGACTGGATCTCGGGCACCCTGGGCCTCAGCCCAACGCCATTCCCTCTCCTCAGAGACTGGACATGGGATCCCGCACCCATACCACTACACTGGGACCTACCAGGGACACTACAATCCTTTCCCACCTCACCTGGTTGGGAAATAACTAGACCACTTCCCTCAGGAGGACCCCAAAATCCCATTTCAGACACTCTGGTACTCACCCAGAGGTCTTTCTCCAGTGTAAGCTCCCTGGGGTAAGAGAAATCACACTCTACCGGGTGTTGGCGTAGCTCTAGAAAATAAGGACTAGACATATGCTCTCCAGCAATTGCATCACTCAGCCCCTCACATGAATAAACCAAACTACCCTTCACCCAACCATCCAGTGACTCAGCCTTGAAAAAGTACCCCACATCACCCTCCTGAGACTGGTGAGACAATACCTGACTGTCCCTGACACTCAAACCACACTCTTCTAGGATGTCTCCACACTCCATAATCAGGACTTCTACCTGGGGGTAACCCCTCTCCCTGTCACTCTCACCTAGAGCCAGTAGAGTGTCCCTCCCATCACTAGGAATAGGACTCCCTATGCCAGTTCCCCAATCCACCTCAGGGATCCTGTGCATCACTGGAGCTACCTCATACCCCTGAACCTGCTGGTGTATGTTAACCCCCTACTTCAAGTAGCACACCAAGTCTCTGGGCATGTGCACTCCTTCATCTGCACTGGATACAAGATTTTTGCTACCACCATCTGAACTGGACTCAGCCCTCATGGCTTCCAGTTTCAGCTCTTCACAGCTCAGCTCTTGAGCTGACAAATTTTTTTTATCCTTGGCTAAGGCTCTCTTAGCCTCAGCTCTCTCGAGGTGTTCGTCCAGCTCTCTCATCCACTGCTCCTGAGCTAGGAGCCATTCCTTTCTCTCTGGTTCCCTTTCCTCATCAGAGTAGTCCTCCTCCTCGGAACGATCTGGTATGGCTGCTTCCCAGCGTTTCATCTCATACTGAAACAGGGCTGCCTCAAAGACCCACCTCAGGGACCTTCTCTTCGCAGCCAGCCCCCTTTCCTTGCAGAGAACCTTTAGCTCCCTCAACGTGTAGTACTCCAGGTGCCAGAAGTTGACTTCCATTCTGCAAAGGCCTCACAACCAAAAACCAGAGCCCAAAAATATCACAATATCTCTAGGAGGACGCCAGAGAACAAAAAAGAAAACACAGTATGTGGTACGTAGTTGTCTGCAATATGGTAGTAGTGTACACCAATCACTGTGGGTCAAGTGCAAATGCAAGTCCTATCCCACCGTTGCCGCCAGTGTTAGTTGGCAGTCAGTTTGAATCCTGTCCAAGTAGGGACTCTCACTCTAGTCAGAATGAGGGAGATACCTGCTCAGATAACCCCTGCTCACCCCCTTGGTAACTTGGCACAAGCAGCCCGGCTTATCTCAGAAGCAATGTATAAAGCATTTGCACAGAACACACAGTAATAAGTGAAAACACTACAAACGGACACCACACCTGTTTTAGAAAAATAGCCAATATTTATCTATATAAAACAAGACCAAATAAGATAAAAATCCAACATACAGTAATATAAATATGAACTCTGCAAGATTTACTCAAAAATGCAGTTCCTTGAAGTCGATAGCTCCACCTGGGGCTATCACAGCATCGTGATCAGCAAAACCAACAGTTCAGGCCGGCGCGGCGTTGCGAGCCAGCTACGGTGTCGGGAAAACCTGCAAACAGTACCTTGGATTTGCGGGGCACTGTGATCCTCGTGGTGAGCTCCGGAGAGCGGCGTCGCTGACGTCGCGGTATCAGTTCCGGAGTCGGTGCAGGAGTCATCGGCCCCTAAGGTCACACGTGTTGCAGATCAAACTCCAGGCTGATGAAGTCGGGAGCGCCTGCGAGGATGGCGCCAGGGCTGGCTGCAGTGAGAAGCAGGATAATGCAATGTGCGCCACATGGCACAGTGCAAGCAGCGGCTCAGTGACGGCTTCTAGCTGCATCGGTAAGACTAGGGCTGCGGTGTGAAGCAGGGGGGAGCGACGTGCGGTTTCCACAGGTCACGGTGCAGGCAGCGGCTTTGTCATTGCTGAAGCGCTGTTGTCAGTAGGCCCAAGCCAGCGGTGCAGGACGGGATGGTGCTTCGTGATCCTCACGAGCGGTGTCCACAGGCCACGGTGCAGGCAGGATGCCTGGTGATGACACAGGAGTCGATGGTGCTGGTGTCGGTGGACCGGGGCTGTGGTGCAGGACGGTGCTTTGTGTACCTCACGAGCGGTGTCCACAGGACACAGTTCAAGCAGCGGCATCGGTGTCAGCAGGAGCGGCGGCGGCGGAGATGCCCAGGCTGCAGTGTGAGCAGGCGATGCCGGAGTACGGGGCCCACAGGTCGTGGTGTTAGCAGCGGTTCGGTGAAGTCGTCCAATGATGGCGTTAGGGAGACCAGGGTCGCGGTGCGAAGCAGAGCAATGCGACTCTGTTTGGGGTCGGCAGGTCACGGTGCAGGCCAGCGGCGTCGTTGGCAGCGTCACTGTGGTTTCTCCTCTTGAACAGCACAAAACACAAAGTTCCCAGTGCTGCAGGTCGAGGAAACTGAAGTTTTTGGTGTCCCTGAGACTTCCAACAGGAGGCAAGCTCTACTCCAAGCCCTGGGAGAACTTTCTCAAGCAGGACACACAGCAAAGTTCACCCTTTGCACTCTTTACAGGCAGAAGCAGCAACTGCAGGCCAGTCCAGCAAAGCAACACAGCAAAGGGACAGTACTCCTCCTTCAGCTCTTCAGCTCTTCCCCTGGGCAGAGGTTCCTCTTGATTCCAGAAAAATTCGAAAAGTCTGGGGTTTTGGATCTTCTTCTTATACGCAGTTCTGCCTTTGAAGTTGGCAAACTTCAAAGCAAAGTCTCAAGTGTTTGCAAGAGCCTTCCTTGTCCAGGCCACGCCCCAGACGCACACCAGGGGGTCGGAGACTGCAATGTGTGAGGGCAGGCACAGTCCTTTCAGATGTGAACTACCACTCCTCCCTCCTCTCTAGCTCAGATTGCTCATCAGGATATGCAGGCTACACCCCCACCCCCTTTTGTGTCACTGTCTAGAGAGGTGCAAAACAGCCAAACTGTCAAACTGACCCAGACAGACAATCCACAAACAGGGAGTGTCACAGAATAGTATAAGTAAGAAAATGCCTACTTTCGAAAAGTGGCATTTTCAAACAGACAATTTAAAAACCAACTTCACTAAGAGATGTGTTTTTAAATTGTGAGTTCAGAGACCCTAAACTCCACATTTTTATCTGCTATCAAAGGGAATCTGCGCTTTAAGGATATTTAAAGGCAGCCCTCATGTTAACCTATGAGAGAGATAGGCCTTGCACAGTAAAAACCGAATTTGGTGGTATTTCACTGTTAGGACATATAAAACACACTAGTATATGTCCTACCTTAAACTTACACTGCACCCTTCCCGAGAGGCTTCCTAGGGCCTACCTTAGGGGAACCTGACATGTAGTAGAAGGGAAGGTTTAGGCCTGGAAAGTGTGTACACTCGGCAAGTAGAATTGGCAGTTTAAAACTGCACACACATACAATGCAGTGGCAGGTCTGAGCGATGTTTACAGGGCTACTAATGTGGGCGGCACAACCAGTGCTGCAGGCCAACTAGTATCATTTGATTTACAGGCCCTGGGCACCTCTAGTGCACTTTACTAGAGACTTACCAGTAAATCAAATATGCCAATCAGGGATAAACCAATCAACAGTACACTTTACACAGAAAGCATATGCACTTTAGCACTGGTTAGCAGTGGTAAAGTGTCCAGAGTCCTAAAGCCAACAAAAACAGGTCAGAAAAAATAGGAGGAAGGAGGCAAAAAGACTGGGGATGACCCTGCAAAAAGGGCCATTTCCAACAGCCACCGAATAAGGCGTTGCGGCATTCCAACGGTGCTGGTAACTGCTGACTCTTAATAAAAGTGCCCAGTTCAGCATCTTTTGTTAGCTCGTTGTAGGAGGCTGGACTGGCTTGTAGTGAGTACCAAGGGGTACTTGCACCTTGCACCAGGCCCAGTTATCCCTTATTAGTGTATAGGGTGTCTAGCAGCTTAGGCTGATAGATAATGGTAGCTTAGCAAAGCAGCTCAGGCTGAACTAGGAGACGTGTGAAGCTACTACAGTACCACTTAGTGTCATATGCACAATATCATAAGAAAACACAATACACAGTTATACTAAAAATAAAGGTACTTTATTTTTATGACAATATGCCAAAGTATCTTAGAGTGTACCCTCAGTGAGAGGATAGGAAATATACACAAGATATATATACACAATAGCAAAAATATGCAGTATAGTCTTAGAAAACAGTGCAAACAATGTATAGTTACAATAGGATGCAATGGGGAAACATAGGGATAGGGGCAACACAAACCATATACTCCAAAAGTGGAATGTGAACCACGAATGGACCCCAAACCTATGTGACCTTGTAGAGGGTCGCTGGGACTATTAGAAAATAGTGAGAGTTAGAAAAATAACCCTCCCCAAGACCCTGAAAAGTGAGTGCAAAGTGCACCAAAGTTCCCCTAAGGACAAAATAGTCGTGTTAGAGGGAGAATGCAAGGAAAACACAAATCAGCAATGCAACAACGATGGATTCCTGTCTGAAGGTACCTGTGGAACAAGGGGACCAAGTCCAAAAGTCACAAGCAGCTCGGAGATGGGCAGATGCCCAAGAAATGCCAGCGGTTGGTGCAAAGAAGCTCTTACTAGGCTGAAGAACTGTGAATACTGCAGGAACGACAAGGGCTAGAGACTTCCCCTTTGGAGGATGGATCCCCCACGCCTTGGAGAGTCGTGCAGAAGTGTTTTCCCGCCGGATGGACGCCAGCAAGCCTTGCTACACGCAAATCGTGCGTTTGGCGTTTTTGGACGCTGCTGGGGCCCAGGAGGGACCAGGAGGTCGCAAATTGGACCTGCAGAGAGAGGGGACGTCGAGCAAGACAAGGAGCCCTCACTGAAGCAGGTAGCACCCGGAGAAGTGCCAGAAACAGGCACTACGAGGATGCGTGAAACGGTGCTCGCCGAAGTTGCACAAAGGAGTCCCACGTCGCCGGAGACCAACTTAGAAAGTCGTGCAATGCAGGTTAGAGTGCCGTGGACCCAGGCTTGGCTGTGCACGAAGGATTTCCGCCGGAAGTGCACAGGGGCCGGAGAAGCTTGCAAAGTCGCGGTTCCCAGCAATGCAGCCCAGCGAGGTGAGGCAAGGACTTACCTCCACCAAACTTGGGCTGAAGAGTCACTGGACTGTGGGGGTCACTTGGACGGTGTCGCTGGATTCGAGGGACCTCGCTCGTCGTGCTGAGAGGAGACCCAAGGGACCGGAGATGCAGCTTTTTGGTGCCTGCGGTTGCAGGGGGAAGATTCCGTCGACCCACGGGAGATTTCTTCGGAGCTTCTGGTGCAGAGAGGAGGCAGACTACCCCCACAGCATGCACAAGCAGGAAAACAGTCGAGAAGGCGGCAGGATCAGCGTTACAGAGTTGCAGTAGTCGTCTTTGCTACTATGTTGCAGGTTTGCAGGCTTCCAGCGCGGTCAGCGGTCGATTCCTTATCAGAAGGTGAAGAGGGAGATGCAGAGGAACTCGGCTGAGCTCATGCATTCGTTATCTAAAGTTTCCCCAGAGACAGAGACCCTAAATAGCCAGAAAAGAGGGTTTGGCTACCTAGGAGAGAGGAAAGGCTACTAACACCTGAAGGAGCCTATCCCAAGGAGTCTCTGACGTCACCTGGTGGCACTGGCCACTCAGAGCAGTCCAGTGTGCCAGCAGCACCTCTGTTTCCAAGATGGCAGAGGTCTGGAGCACACTGGAGGAGCTCTGGACACCTCCCAGGGGAGGTGCAGGTCAGGGGAGTGGTCACTCCCCTTTCCTTTGTCCAGTTTCGCGCCAGAGCAGGGGCTAAGGGGTCCCTGAACCGGTGTAGACTGGCTTATGCAGAATTGGGCACTTCTGTGCCCAACAAAGCATTTCCAGAGGCTGGGGGAGGCTACTCCTCCCCTGCCTTCACACCATTTTCCAAAGGGAGAGGGTGTTACACCCTCTCTCAGAGGAAGTTCTTTGTTCTGCCATCCTGGGCCAGGCCTGGCTGGACCCCAGGAGGGCAGATGCCTGTCTGAGGGGTTGGCAGCAGCAGCAGCTGCAGAGAAACCCCAGGAAGGGCAGTCTGGCAGTACCAGGGTCTGTGCTACAGACCACTGGGATCATGGAATTGTACCAACAATGCCAGGATGGCATAGAGGGGGCAATTCCATGATCATAGACATGTTACATGGCCATATTCGGAGTTACCATGGTGAAGCTACATATAGGTAGTGACCTATATGTAGTGCACGCGTGTAATGGTGTCCCCGCACTCACAAAGTTCAGTGAATTGGCTCTGAACCATGTGGGGGCACCTTGGCTAGTGCCAGGGTGCCCTCACACTAAGTAACTTTGCACCTAACCTTTACCAGGTAAAGGTTAGACATATAGGTGACTTATAAGTTACTTAAGTGCAGTGTAAAATGGCTGTGAAATAACGTGGACGTTATTTCACTCAGGCTGCAGTGGCAGGCCTGTGTAAGAATTGTCAGAGCTCCCTATGGGTGGCAAAAGAAATGCTGCAGCCCATAGGGATCTCCTGGAACCCCAATACCCTGGGTACCTCAGTACCATATACTAGGGGATTATAAGGGTGTTCCAGTAAGCCAATGTAAATTGGTAAAAATGGTCACTAGCCTGTCAGTGACAATTTGGAAAGCAATGAGAGAGCATAACCACTGAGGTTCTGATTAGCAGAGCCTCAGTGAGACAGTTAGTCACTACACAGGTAACACATACAGGCACACTTATGAGCACTGGGGCCCTGGGTTACCAGGGTCCCAGTGACACATACAACTAAAACAACATATATACAGTGAAAAATGGGGGTAACATGCCAGGCAAGATGGTACTTTCCTACACAACCCCCCCCCAAACGAAGGACAATAAGACTAGCCATTACCTGATGAGTCTTCATTGTCTAAGTGGAAATATCTGGAGAGTCCATCTGCATTGGAGTGGCTACTCCCAGGTCTATGTTCCACTGTATAGTCCATTCCCTGTAGGGATATGGACCACCTCAACAATTTAGGATTTTCACCTTTCATTTGTTTTAGCCAAAGTAGAGGTTTGTGGTCTGTCTGAACAATGAAGTGAGTGCCAAACAGGTATGGCCTCAACTTCTTCAGAGCCCAGACCACAGCAAAGGCCTCCCTCTCAATGGCAGACCAACGCTTTTCTCTAGGGGTCAACCTTCTACTAATAAAAGCAACAGGTTGATCCTGGCCCTCAGAATTAAGTTGTGATAGGACTGCCCCTACTCCTAATTCAGATGCATCAGTTTGGACATAGAATTTTTTAGAGTAACAAGGGCTTTTCAGGACAGGTGCAGAGCACATGGCCTGCTTCAGCTCCTCAAAAGCTTTCTGACAGTTTGCTGTCCATAATACCTTTTTAGGCATTTTCTTGGATGTGAGGTCATTAAGAGGGGCTGCAATGGAGCCATAGTTCTTAATGAACCTCCTGTAATACCCAGTGAGGCCTAGGAAGGCTCTCACCTGAGTCTGAGTGGTAGGGGGAATCCAATCAATAATAGTTTGGATTTTCCCCTGAAGTGGTGCAATCTGTTCCCCACCCACAAGGTGTCCCAGATAAACCACCTTACCCTGCCCTATCTGGCACTTTGAAGCCTTGATAGTGAGGCCTGCCTTTTGCAGGGCCTCCAAAATTTTCCAAAGGTGGACCAGGTGATCATCCCAGCTGGAGCTAAAGACAGCTATATCATCCAAATATGCTGCACTGAAAGCTTCCAGCCCTTGCAGGACTGTGTTCACCAACCTCTGAAAAGTGGCAGGTGCATTTTTCAAACCAAAAGGCATTACAGTAAACTGGTAATGTCCTCCCATGGTAGAAAATGCAGTCTTAGGTTTAGCATCTTCTGACATTTTGATCTGCCAATACCCTGCAGTCAAATCAAAAGTGCTTAGATACTTGGCAGATGCCAGTGTATCTATTAGCTCATCTGCCCTGGGTATAGGGTGAGCATCTGTTTTGGTTACCAAGTTGAGACCTCTATAGTCTACACAAAACCTCATTTCCTTCTTTCCATCTTTAGAATTGGGTTTTGGTACCAGTACCACAGGAGAAGCCCATGGACTGTCAGAGTGCTCAACCACTCCTAGTTCCAACATCTTCTGAACTTCTTGCTTTATGCAGTCCCTGACATGGTCAGGCTGCCTATAGATCTTACTTTTGACAGGTAAACTGTCTCCAGTATCTATAGTGTGCTCACACCAAGAAGTGGTGCCTGGCACAATGGAGAAGAGTTCTGAAAATTGTCCTAGGAGATTTATGCAATTATCTTTCTGCTCAGCAGTAAGACAATCAGCCAAAACTACCCCTTCCACAAGAGCATCTTGTTCTGTGGAAGAGAAGAGATCAGGTAGAGGATCACTGTCTTCTTCCTGTCCCTCATCTGTTGCCATGAGCAGGGTGAGATCAGCCCTGTCATAGTAGGGTTTCAGGCGGTTGACATGGAGCACCCTAAGGGGACTCCTGGCAGTGCCTAAGTCAACCAAGTAGGTGACTTCACCCTTCTTTTCAACAATTGTGTGTGGACCACTCCATTTATCTTGGAGTGCTCTTGGGGCCACAGGCTCCAAGACCCACACTTTCTGCCCTGGTTGGTACTGAACCAAAACAGCCTTCTGATCATGCCATTGCTTCTGGAGCTCTTGGCTGCCCTGAAGGTTTTTACTGGCCTTTTTCATGTACTCAGCCATCCTTGATCTGAGGCCAAGTACATAGTCCACAATATCCTGCTTAGGAGCTTTTAAAGGTTGTTCCCAACCCTCCTTTACAAGTGTGAGTGGACCCCTAACAGGGTGTCCAAAAAGAAGTTCAAAGGGGCTGAAGCCCACTCCTTTCTGGGGTACCTCCCTGTAGGCAAAAAGGAGGCATGGTAGAAGGATATCCCATCTCCTGCGGAGTTTTTCAGGGAGTCCCATAATCATGCCTTTGAGAGTTTTATTAAATCTCTCCACCAGTCCATTTGTTTGTGGATGATAGGGTGTTGTGAACTTGTAAGTTACACCACACTCCTTCCACATGGCCTTTAAGTATGCAGACATGAAATTGCTTCCTCTGTCTGATACTACTTCCTTTGGGAAGCCCACCCTGGAAAATATTCCCAGGAGGGCCTTTGCCACTGCAGGAGCTGTAGTGGTCCTTAAAGGAATAGCTTCAGGATACCTTGTGGCATGGTCCACTACCACTAAGATAAACCTATTGCCTGAAGCAGTAGGAGGGTCAAGGGGGCCAACTATGTCAACCCCTACCCTTTCAAAGGGAACCCCAACCACAGGCAGTGGGATAAGGGGTGCCTTTGGAGTGCTACCTGTCTTGCCACTGGCTTGACAGGTTTCACAGGACTTACAAAAATCTTTTGTGTCCTCAGACATCCTAGGCCAATGAAACAGTGGTACCAATCTGTCCCAAGTTTTCATTTGACCCAGGTGCCCAGCTAAGGGAATGTCATGTGCCAGTGTTAGGAGGAACTTTCTGTACTCCTGAGGAATCACTAATCTCCTGGCAGCTCCAGGTTTAGGATCCCTTTGCTCAGTGTACAAGAGGTTGTCCTCCCAGTAAACTCTGTGTGAGTCACTGACATCCCCATTAGCCTGTTTGACAGCTTGCTGTCTGAGACCCTCTAATGTGGGACAGGTTTGCTGTGCCACACTCAGCTCCTCTCTGGCAGGCCCCCCTTCACCCAAAAGCTCAGCAGTGTCTGCTTCCAGCTCCTCTGGTGTAGGTTCTGCACAGGGAGGGAATTCTTCTTCCTCAGAATTAGAATCCACTGTAGAGGGAGGGATAGTAGGAAGTGGTTTGCTTCTACTAGCCCTAGCTTTAGGGAGCACTTGGTCCATTGTTCCAGGATCCAAGCTTCCCTGTCCTTTTTGCTTTTTGGCCTGAGCCCTTGTCAAAGCAAAAATATGCCCTGGGATGCCCAGCATTGCTGCATGGGCCTCCAACTCCACATCTGACCAAGCTGATGTCTCCAAATCGTTCCCTAATAGACAGTCTACAGGTAAATCTGAAGCTACCACAACTTTCTTTGGACCAGATACCCCCCCCCAGTTGAGATTTACAACAGCCATGGGGTGGCTTTGTGTTATGTTGTGAGCATCGGTTACTTGGTACTGGTGTCCAAGTATGTGTTGTTCAGGGTGCACCAGTTTCTCAATCACCATTGTGACACTGGCACCTGTGTCCCTGTAGGCCTGGACCTCAACACCATTTATTAGGGTTAGTTGCTTGTACTTCTCCAAGTTATGGGGGCAAGCAACCAAAGTGGCTAAGTCAATAGCCCCTTCAGAGACTAAAGTAGCCTCTGTGGTCTCCCTAATCAGACCAACCCCAACTAAATTACCAAAAGTGAGCCCAGCTACTCCCTTGGATTGGCTATTAGTAGGTTTGCTCCCACCACCACTGCTATTAGTAGGGACACTAGGTGTAGCAGTAGGGGTTGTAGTGGTAGGAGCTGTGGTGCCTTTCTTTGGACAACTGGGATCTGTTGTCCAATGGCCTTTTATCTTACATAAATAGCACCATGGTTTCTTTTCCTTGTTCTGATTAGAGGAGGGTTTGGGCCCACCACCCCCACCAGAGTGTTTTTGTGGGCCTGATGAAGACTCATTTTTAGATTTGTCCCCACCCTTGTCAGAAGACTTACCATCCTTCTTTTTGTTGCCATCTTTGTCACCCCCTGTATGAACTTTTCTGTTCACTCTTGTTCTGACCCATTTGTCTGCCTTCTTTCCCAATTCTTGGGGAGAGGTCAGATCAGAGTCCACCAAGTACTGGTGCAACAAATCAGACACACAATTATTAAGAATATGCTCTCTCAGGATTAAGTTATACAGGCTGTCATAATCAGTAACTTTACTGCCATGTAACCACCCCTCCAAGGCCTTCACTGCCTGGTCAATGAAATCAACCCAGTCTTGTGAAGACTCCTTTTTGGTATCTCTGAACTTGATCCTGTACTGTTCAGTGGTTAAGCCATAACCATCCAGGAGTGCATTCTTAAGAACTTGGAAATTGTTAGCATCATTTTCTTTTACAGTAAGGAGCCTATCCCTACCTTTTCCAGTAAATGATAGCCATAGGATAGCAGCCCACTGCCTTTGAGGGACATCCTGTACAGCACAGGCCCTCTCAAGTGCAGCAAACCACTTGTTAATGTCATCCCCCTCCTTGTAAGGGGGAACTATCTTATGCAGATTCCTGGAATCATGCTCTTTTGCAGGATGACTATGGGGAATACTGCTGCTGCCACCATGGGTATCTAAACCCATTTTCTGTCTTTCCCTCTCTATTTCTAAAGACTGTCTATCCAAATCCAGCTGTTGCTTCTTGAGCTTCAGTCTGGTTTGCTCCACTCTCAATCTATTGAGCTCCCTTTCCAACAATCTGTCATCAGGGTGGGTGGGAGGGACATTTCTAGATACAGAGGTGTGATGGGAATGAACAGAAGGAGACCTGTCCCTTACAGAGGGCACCCTAACAGCTTGGCTACCAGTATAATGTGAGAGCACATCATCAGTATGATGTGATTCAACCTCTGTACCAACTATGCTAGACTGTCTAGTAATGGGCAGGCTGAGAAGTTTCTTTCCTGAACCTTTTCCTGGGGGAGTCCCTGGATCAGATTGAGAACCATTAGCTACTTTTTCTACAGATTGGGCACTTATGGCCTTATCCTGTACTCTAAGCATATTAATTAACAGTTCTAAGGAAGGATTCTTCCCTACACTCAAACCTCTCTCTATGCAGAGACTCCTTGCTCCTTTCCAGCTAAGGTGATCATATGCAAGTTTGGACAGTTCAACTTTTTGGCCTGTGCCAGACATTTTTTAGAGAGAGTTAAAGTGATAGACAAAGAGAAAAAAGTTTTCAGAACTTTTTGGAAAGACAGAAAAAAACTTTTTAAACTTTTAAGAACTTTTTGAAAGTTTAGAAGTACTTTTCAGCACTTAGAAAAGAGTGAAAAGAGGAAATGCAAAACTTTTTGGCTATGTGTATATACACTGACCTTGTTTTGTATATTTTTCTCTTATGAAAAGTACAATGACAAGAGTGGTAAGTAGTCTCAAGCACTTATCCCACCACTGCACAACCAATGTAGGAGGCTGGACTGGCTTGTAGTGAGTACCAAGGGGTACTTGCACCTTGCACCAGGCCCAGTTATCCCTTATTAGTGTATAGGGTGTCTAGCAGCTTAGGCTGATAGATAATGGTAGCTTAGCAAAGCAGCTCAGGCTGAACTAGGAGACGTGTGAAGCTACTACAGTACCACTTAGTGTCATATGCACAATATCATAAGAAAACACAATACACAGTTATACTAAAAATAAAGGTACTTTATTTTTATGACAATATGCCAAAGTATCTTAGAGTGTACCCTCAGTGAGAGGATAGGAAATATACACAAGATATATATACACAATAGCAAAAATATGCAGTATAGTCTTAGAAAACAGTGCAAACAATGTATAGTTACAATAGGATGCAATGGGGAAACATAGGGATAGGGGCAACACAAACCATATACTCCAAAAGTGGAATGTGAACCACGAATGGACCCCAAACCTATGTGACCTTGTAGAGGGTCGCTGGGACTATTAGAAAATAGTGAGAGTTAGAAAAATAACCCTCCCCAAGACCCTGAAAAGTGAGTGCAAAGTGCACCAAAGTTCCCCTAAGGACAAAATAGTCGTGTTAGAGGGAGAATGCAAGGAAAACACAAATCAGCAATGCAACAACGATGGATTCCTGTCTGAAGGTACCTGTGGAACAAGGGGACCAAGTCCAAAAGTCACAAGCAGCTCGGAGATGGGCAGATGCCCAAGAAATGCCAGCGGTTGGTGCAAAGAAGCTCTTACTAGGCTGAAGAACTGTGAATACTGCAGGAACGACAAGGGCTAGAGACTTCCCCTTTGGAGGATGGATCCCCCACGCCTTGGAGAGTCGTGCAGAAGTGTTTTCCCGCCGGATGGACGCCAACAAGCCTTGCTACACGCAAATCGTGCGTTTGGCGTTTTTGGACGCTGCTGGGGCCCAGGAGGGACCAGGAGGTCGCAAATTGGACCTGCAGAGAGAGGGGACGTCGAGCAAGACAAGGAGCCCTCACTGAAGCAGGTAGCACCCGGAGAAGTGCCAGAAACAGGCACTACGAGGATGCGTGAAACGGTGCTCGCCGAAGTTGCACAAAGGAGTCCCACGTCGCCGGAGACCAACTTAGAAAGTCGTGCAATGCAGGTTAGAGTGCCGTGGACCCAGGCTTGGCTGTGCACGAAGGATTTCCGCCGGAAGTGCACAGGGGCCGGAGAAGCTTGCAAAGTCGCGGTTCCCAGCAATGCAGCCCAGCGAGGTGAGGCAAGGACTTACCTCCACCAAACTTGGGCTGAAGAGTCACTGGACTGTGGGGGTCACTTGGACGGTGTCGCTGGATTCGAGGGACCTCGCTCGTCGTGCTGAGAGGAGACCCAAGGGACCGGAGATGCAGCTTTTTGGTGCCTGCGGTTGCAGGGGGAAGATTCCGTCGACCCACGGGAGATTTCTTCGGAGCTTCTGGTGCAGAGAGGAGGCAGACTACCCCCACAGCATGCACAAGCAGGAAAACAGTCGAGAAGGCGGCAGGATCAGCGTTACAGAGTTGCAGTAGTCGTCTTTGCTACTATGTTGCAGGTTTGCAGGCTTCCAGCGCGGTCAGCGGTCGATTCCTTATCAGAAGGTGAAGAGGGAGATGCAGAGGAACTCGGCTGAGCTCATGCATTCGTTATCTAAAGTTTCCCCAGAGACAGAGACCCTAAATAGCCAGAAAAGAGGGTTTGGCTACCTAGGAGAGAGGAAAGGCTACTAACACCTGAAGGAGCCTATCCCAAGGAGTCTCTGACGTCACCTGGTGGCACTGGCCACTCAGAGCAGTCCAGTGTGCCAGCAGCACCTCTGTTTCCAAGATGGCAGAGGTCTGGAGCACACTGGAGGAGCTCTGGACACCTCCCAGGGGAGGTGCAGGTCAGGGGAGTGGTCACTCCCCTTTCCTTTGTCCAGTTTCGCGCCAGAGCAGGGGCTAAGGGGTCCCTGAACCGGTGTAGACTGGCTTATGCAGAATTGGGCACTTCTGTGCCCAACAAAGCATTTCCAGAGGCTGGGGGAGGCTACTCCTCCCCTGCCTTCACACCATTTTCCAAAGGGAGAGGGTGTTACACCCTCTCTCAGAGGAAGTTCTTTGTTCTGCCATCCTGGGCCAGGCCTGGCTGGACCCCAGGAGGGCAGATGCCTGTCTGAGGGGTTGGCAGCAGCAGCAGCTGCAGAGAAACCCCAGGAAGGGCAGTCTGGCAGTACCAGGGTCTGTGCTACAGACCACTGGGATCATGGAATTGTACCAACAATGCCAGGATGGCATAGAGGGGGCAATTCCATGATCATAGACATGTTACATGGCCATATTCGGAGTTACCATGGTGAAGCTACATATAGGTAGTGACCTATATGTAGTGCACGCGTGTAATGGTGTCCCCGCACTCACAAAGTTCAGTGAATTGGCTCTGAACCATGTGGGGGCACCTTGGCTAGTGCCAGGGTGCCCTCACACTAAGTAACTTTGCACCTAACCTTTACCAGGTAAAGGTTAGACATATAGGTGACTTATAAGTTACTTAAGTGCAGTGTAAAATGGCTGTGAAATAACGTGGACGTTATTTCACTCAGGCTGCAGTGGCAGGCCTGTGTAAGAATTGTCAGAGCTCCCTATGGGTGGCAAAAGAAATGCTGCAGCCCATAGGGATCTCCTGGAACCCCAATACCCTGGGTACCTCAGTACCATATACTAGGGGATTATAAGGGTGTTCCAGTAAGCCAATGTAAATTGGTAAAAATGGTCACTAGCCTGTCAGTGACAATTTGGAAAGCAATGAGAGAGCATAACCACTGAGGTTCTGATTAGCAGAGCCTCAGTGAGACAGTTAGTCACTACACAGGTAACACATACAGGCACACTTATGAGCACTGGGGCCCTGGGTTACCAGGGTCCCAGTGACACATACAACTAAAACAACATATATACAGTGAAAAATGGGGGTAACATGCCAGGCAAGATGGTACTTTCCTACACTCGTCTAACCACTCGTGTTCCCAGAGGGTTCTCAAAACAAAGCCACTGCTTTCAATATACTATGCCTTCGCCAGAGTACGACGCTGCAGATGTTCACACGTGGTGCTCTGCAGTCTATTAAACTTGTGGGGTTTGTAGCAACACAGACACCTGTGGTAAAATCAACCGTTGAACTCAAAGGCGGTTGGTACCCTGTTAATTAACGCATACCCGTCTAGGTAGTAGCAGCCCAAGCGGTATTCGCCGCCCTGCAACACGCGTTGAATGAAGATTTTCTCTTTCTCCGAGACGTACATGAGCCACTGAATAGATGGTGTGGAGTAATGTTTCTGTTTACCGGAATAGAGGTCCAGCTTCACTAGAACTATGGTTTCAGGTTTTAAAAACATGTGCTGATAAATAGACATGCACACTGAAGCCAGAGTAATGTTCATAAATGGGTCTAGGTATTTCATGATTTTTTCTCTTACAAGATTTGGTTTTAATAATCCTGACCCATTTTGACATCTCCACCACAACGTCTCTGAAATGTTTGCACGCTTTTTGCCAGATCATGACATCAGCATGACAGTAAGCTTTCTACTCTGTTTGAAAATGAAATCAATTTTCACGGTTTTCGTCGTACCACTGTTGAAAGCTCTCTTTTTCAGACGGCATCATGTACTCGACGCCATAACTGTCAGGCGGAGCCATATGACTGCTGTAATTCTGATTTGCCCATGTGTTAAAAAAGTGAGGGAAATAACCTTTGCAGCCTTCAAAACCAAAGGCTTCTGGCAACTTGCCCATCTTAATGGGCAGAAAATTCAAGGTGTCTATGTACCTAATTTCAAAAGGCACAACCTTTAACAGCATCAGTTTGGAACCCGGGGTGATGAGCTCCACGGCCAGATTTTCACGAATCAGGTCCCGGAGAATAAAGAACGAGTCGTCCGCTTTTGAGTTGTGAGCTAGCATTGTATACTCGTATTTCGGATGCATGAACGTGTTGAGGAAATCGTTCATGCACGACCGGCCTTCAAACTCCCTGTTTTCATCGGCTGTTAAATGATGGGCATAAATGTAGTTAGGCTGGTACACACCCGTCTCCTGCGTACATTCTATATCGAACACTATATAGTCTTCTGTTTTTTTCTGGGTGAAGCCTTCGAGCATGTAACACTTGTGTGCTATCCCAGCTATAAAATACGCTTTACACCTGGGACATTGCATACCTTTACAATCGTGGTCATAGGCCTTGTAACACCCGCAAGCCCCACAGTCTGATTTACGGACGCACTGTGTGAGGCTTATGTGTAAGTTGAAGCAGGCTTTTGACCGACAAAACATTTTACACATTGAGCATTTCACCTTCTTAGAGTAATCAGCGACACACCCATGCCTCTGACACATTTTACAGTGCATTTCACACTGGTTTCGGTCCGATTGTTGTATATGTGGTCGCAATGCTTACACACGTACTTTGCTCCTAGAAAACCCTTCAGGTTCAAGATACAGTAAAAGTGTTTTTCATGATGTAGCACATAAACGGTCTTGTTTTTGACGTGCTCATTGGTAGTGAAGTACTTCCAAGAACCAATGTGGTACAGAACTTTTACCGTAATGGCAAAAAGGTTCTCAAAAAGGCCCAAGTCTCCAAAACCAACCAGTCTGTCTGGCTGTAGTTGAAGCGCCTCATGGGCTGCTGCTGCCATAGACATAATGGCATTGTCTGAGGTAGCTCGGTCCACCAACAACCCTGCGATGCTCGCCGCCAAACACATATTGGTAGCTCTGTGTTTAAATTGAGCAACCATTGATATTTTTGCCTCTGATTTTACTGTACATGATGCTCTTTAAGGTTCTGGAAGCACCGCCCTCACGACCCCTAACAACGAGGGTGATGATTTTTAAGGTCCCGTATGCCAGTAATTCAGCCTTGCTCTGTAAAAGCTTAGACAGGTTTTCTAGAAATGTCACAGCATCAAACACATCTCAAGACGACCGTCTGGTGAACAGAGGACTATTGAGACCCTGCCCCTGAAAACGCATCTGAAAGAAATCGTTAGGCCCCACATCATTTAACAATTGTTCTATGAGCGTTTGCATGGCCTGGTGTATAGCTATAACACCCTGATCAGAAGAGTTTAGACGGTCTAGCTTAACAGACCTAAACTCCTCATAGTGCTCTGTAGCGTTAAACCTCTCTACAGTGCGACTGTACCTTCTTACACTTTCCAAAAACACCTGTTCTGAATCCTCAGTTTGAGTACTGTTAGAGGTTGGAGGGCTCCCCAGGATATCATCCTACAGTAGGGCTCCCCGGGGTATCATCCGACAGTAGTTGACTACGGTTCGTTGGTGTATTTTTATGCCATATTGTAATGCTTAGTGTGGCTTTCTTTAATTTTCTTTCTAAAAGCTCACAGTTTCAAGTGCTACTAGCCCATTTCTGTTTCTTACAAACTCAGCTGGTTTTTGGCAACCGACCACAGCCTATTTGAACAATAGTTGGAATATTTACAAAAGGTGACTGTTGGACCTGGCCCTTTGACAGGGTCATTCCCCAGACTTTTTGCTTTTTGCCTCCTTATTTTTCTGACCTTTGTTGGCTGACGTTTTGACTCTGAGCACTTTTTCACTCCTAACCAGTGCTAAAGTGCATGTGCTCTCCCTTACAAAATTGGTATGATTGGATTATACCTAATTGGCATTGTTAATTTACCTATAAGTCCCTTGTAAAGTGGTATCACTATTCACAGGGCCTATAAATTAAATGCTACTAGTGGGCCTGCAGTGCTGCTTGCGCCACCCACTGAAGTAGCCTGTCAAACCTATCTAAGGCCTGCTAGCGCAGAGCCTGTGTGCGCAGTTTCCTGCCACAGGGACCTGGCATCTAAATTAACTTGAAAGGCCCAGAACTCCCCTTTTACTACATGTAAGTCACCCCTAAGGTACGCCCTAGCTAGCCCTTTGGGAAGGGTGCCATGTATGTAGAAGGCAGGACATGTGCCATGTTGCGTGGCCTGTCCTGGTAGTGACAAACAGCCTAACTTGGTGTCTCACTGCTGTGAGTGCTGCCTCTTCATAGGATTGCATTGAAAATGCCCTGCCTTATGTGTAAGGGGTATTGTCTGATTTATGAGGGGTAGCGTATGCATGTTTGTTATGGTTGTGATAGTGGTAAGAAATGCTGCTTACTGGTGTAGGTGTATTTATTATTACTATCACAGAAATGCCACTTCTAGATAGTGCGCATTTATCTGTGCTTATGATTTGGTGTTTTGCAGCTTGCCTCCAATCCACGTCTGGGCAGACTGACAGTTGGGACCTTGTGCATACTTCTCAGACAGGCTGAACACAGGGAGGGTGGAGGTGTCACAGAGGTGCATCGACATATTGTAAAGACTTCCTGGGCTGAGAGAAGGGAGAGGCGGGGCACAACTGCATTTGTAAAGGCTGTGCCCTGGCCTCACACAATAGGGTTGTTAACCCCCTACTGATGTTTGGAGCCTGTGCTGAAAGTAGAGAGGGGGCACTCCCAGAACCAGTTGTAACTGGCTGGAACCTCCTCTCCCTACCATTGTAAAACACACTGTAAACTCAGTATAAGTACAGGGAAATTTTCCACCACAATTTTAACATTCTTGGAACTTGAAACTAGACACAGAACGCTGATGAATGGACTCACCAGGAAACCACCGTGGACTGCTGCTGTTGTGCTGACCTGTGACCTGCCTGGTCACTAGAAGGAACTGCCACCATCTGTACCCCTTGTGCTGGCCTGTAGCTGGGCCCACCAGCCCTGTGCTTCTTCTTGTCCTGCTTGCTCCCAGGGGCAGGGTGCTGTGGCCCCTGACCCCTGCATCGATCTTTACATCTTTGCCCAGTGCGTCTTCAAAAGGCGCTCTCTTCATTGCTGAGGAAAAGATCACTGCCGCAGCCCGGGATTCAGATTTGCCGTAGCGCCTTGAAAAGCGCTTTATTCTGCTCCCCAAATAAACCCGGGCTGAGAAACAAGCCCTTCGCGCTTTCACAAGCGCTCCTCTGCTGCTAAGATTCACTGTCGCAGCCCGGGCTTTTGAACTTTGCCTTAGCGCGAGGTCCGCACGAATCTCGTGCCCCTGGGGCACAAGGAAAATCCAACCGGAGCAAATGTGCTCCTGTCGGCGCCCCTGGGGCACGGTCCGCGCCCAGGAGCACCCCCGGGGCACAAGCCGCCCCCGATCCTTGAGAGATCACAGTGGCGGCCCGGGAAGACCACAGAACACTCGCACACCACGGCGGGTGCGGGCGAGTGCCTTCTCGGGCCCCCAGAGGGGTCCGAGTTCCGGAATTGCTAGATCGCAGGACTCGGGGAAAGCGAGGGAAGTGCCCCCTTCCCCGGTTGCTGCCGTAGGAGCAGGACACTCCTTTTATCACACCATTTTGGTCATACCTGTTTCCCCGGGAAGGGAGACCTCGACAGAGGTCCCTTTCCCTTCGCCCCACAGTTGTTTGGGTCTCGCCTGGCCTCCACCCCGAGTACAGGGTGTGAGAGGGCCGAGGCAGGCCCCCACCTAAGGCGCGGGTCCCCGGAGGGGCCCATTTTACCCAGAAGAGAGGGCGCGGACCGCCCCTCTCCCCAGGAGCATTGCGTGGCCCCCATTGTGCGCGCAGGAGCGCCGGGGGCCCCCTCATGCTTTTCTAGGCATTGGGAGTGCCTCCCCTACAGAAACCAGGTACTTTTTAGGGAATCTGGGCTCCAGGAGCCTAGTATAGACTTTTGGAGGTTTTTAGATTTCCTACCTCTTTTCTGCTATACATATATGTGCTAATGTTCCTTTTATGGGCATGTCTAGCTGATATGTATTTGTATGACTTGTGATGTTCCTTCTATGGGTATTTAGGAATTATTCATGACAAGTGCATTTAACTCTTATTGTAATTCCTGACTACTGCTTATGTTGCAGAATCCTGAGTACTTACTCAGTGTTTTAATGTGACAATTGCGTATTCTTGCAGAGTATTAGTAACCTTGTGTAATGATCTGACAACTGCTAAGGTAGCAGGGTATTACTTATGTGTAATGTTGGTCTAATTATGTTTTGTGCAATACAGATTATTTTTACATAGCTCAGTGTTGTGTTTACTTTGTGGTGTACATTTTGCGTCACATGTGTTGTGTGTGTTGTGCAAACACTTTACACATTGCCTCTGGGATAGGCCTGACTTCTCGTGCCAAGCTACCAAGGGGGTGAGCAGGGGTCATCTTGGACGTGTAACTCCCTTGCCCTGACTAGAGTTGGTAGGTTCTGCCTGGCTGAGGTGCATATCCTAGCCAACCAGAAACCCCATTTCTAACAGTGACCCTGACATTTCACCTAATAAGGGCGGGGATCCTTCAGAATGTTTTGGGTTGAGCCTGCTCTGAACTTTACCCTTTGAGGCCCTGTAATGCCTATATTCCCTCTTAACGTTATATTTTGAGGCCTTATGGGGAGTGTTTTAGGTGTTGAGGGTTCTATTTTTAGGAGTTTTAAACAGTTAGGGACTGGCTCTCGCGGCTTGTGGCTTGTAAAACACGCAGAGCTTTACTGAGTACATCCTGGGTCTTATTTTTTATATTTAGACCTAAGGACACCAGTATTAATAAATGCGACTCTTACATTCCTTAGGTCGGCCTGCATGCATAGTCACGTGGGTATATTACTTATGCCTACAGCTGCTGAATACCAAGACTGGACCACCTCGTTTCTACACTGTGCCAACATCTGAATTAAAGCCCTCACGGTAGCTCTTGAGGACGCAGTATTCAGGCTGTTCTTACCCAGTTTTAAAGTCTTTAGGCGTAGTCTGAATTTTAGCTGTCTAACAGATTGGTGTATTTCTTATATATATATGTGTCCAGGACTCTAGTACGGTCCGAAGCACCGTGTTCTGGGTCATTACTTGAGACATTAGATGGATGATTGACATTTCCCTGGGTCGCCCCAGCTACAGGACCCCAGTTAACATTATTACCCCCTTTCTGAATGGAAGGACTGGAACAGGTCAAAAAAGCAGGGCTCCAATGTGAACACCCTGGGGTTTGGGAGGCCTCAGCATCGCTAGATGGTGTTCCAAAACTCTGATTTTGTGAACCGCTACATCCTGTACTGCTGGCGGGGTATATTGAGGAGGAGGGTAAAGACCACTGCAGGCAGGAACTTGGTGTCAGGCTGGTGGAGTCGTACGGTCCAGGGGGTGTAACTGGTGACATCAGACATGGGGAAGTTAAATGTTAGTCATAATAACTCAAGGCCTCAGATGCATAGGAAGTGTTATGGATGGGTGATGGTGATTGAGACCCTGTTGATTGCAACCCTGCGGTGGACGCATTAGAAGAGTCACAGGGCGTTGCTGTGGCTTCAGAACTCTCAACCATACTTGATAGCGCCTTGATAAGTCCTATACACCTGGAATAAGGATCCTCTATGGGGTGATAATTTTCCAATTGAGTGTCCCAAAAACTATGAGGGATAGTTATACCGGTTGTTGGTGCTAGGTCGCTGACGGACCCTCCTATAATAGACTCTGCAAGCGTTGAACATTTAGAACGTTGGGGCAGGGTGGAGCAGTCTGAGCCTTAATAACTTTTTTAAAAGACAGGTCTAAAGGCAAGGCTTGTAGCTCAGGGGTCTGCAGCTTCTTCTTACGGTTCTTTAAGGGCAACCGATTTATTTTAGGATTGGTGCACTGCTTCAGGTCTCCTCCAGAGGTTTTACATGGTACAAGCTGGTGTGTGTCTTAGGTTGTAAGCGTGCTGATGTCAGAGTGTCCAAGCCCCTGCACATAGGTAGTTGCTGTAGACGTGTTTGCGGTACTGGGTGTACTGGGTGTAGGAAAGTACCATCTTGCCTGCCATGTTACCCCCATATTTCACTGTATATATGTTGTTTTAGTATATGTGTCACTGGGACCCTGCCAGCCAGGGCCCCAGTGCTCATAAGTGTGCCCTGTATGTGTTCCCTGTGTGATGACTAACAGTCTCA
The DNA here is from genome assembly GCF_031143425.1 of Pleurodeles waltl. Classification (NCBI taxonomy): domain Eukaryota; kingdom Metazoa; phylum Chordata; class Amphibia; order Caudata; family Salamandridae; genus Pleurodeles; species Pleurodeles waltl. Next base: position 380,790,682 of record NC_090445.1, read on the forward strand.
CTGAGGCTCTGCTAACCAGAACCTCAGTGGTTATGCTCTCTCTGCTTTCCAAATTGTCACTAACAGGCTAGTGAACAATTCCACCAATTCATATTGGCACACTGGAACACCCTTATAATTCCCTAGTATATTGTACTGAGGTACCCAGGCTATTGGGGTTCCAGGAGATCCCTATGGGCTGCAGCATTTCTTTTGCCACCCACAGGGAGCTCTGACAATTCTTACACAGGCCTGCCACTGCAGCCTGAGTGAAATAACGTCAACGTTATTTCACAGCCATTTACCACTGCACTTAGGTAACTTATAAGTCACCTATGTGTCTAACCTTCACCTGGTGAAGGTTGGGTGCAAAGTTACTTAGTATGTGGGCACCCTGGCACTAGCCAAGGTGCCCCCACATCGTTCAGGGCAAATTCCCCGGACTTTGTGAGTGCGGGGACACCATTTCACGCGTGCACTATACATAGGTCACTACCTATGTATAGCGTCACAATGGTAACTCCGAACATGGCCATGTAACATGTCTAAGATCATGGAATTGTCTCCCCAATGCCATTCTGGCATTGGGGAGACAATTCCATGATCCCCCGAGTCTCTAGCACAGACCCGGGTACTGCCAAACTACCTTTCCTGGGGTTTCACTGCAGTTGCTGCCAACCCCTCAGACAGGTTTCTGCCCTCCTGGGGTCCAGCCAGGCCTGGCCCAGGAAGGCAGAACAAAGGACTTCCTCAGAGAGAGGGTGTTACACCCTCTCCCTTTGGAAAAAGGTGTCAGGGCTGGGGAGGAGTAGCCTCCACCAGCCTCTGGAAATGCTTTGATGGGCACAGATGGTGCCCATCTCTGCATAAGCCAGTCTACACCGGTTCAGGGATCCCCCAGCCCTGCTCTGGCGCGAAATTGGACAAAGGAAAGGGGAGTGACCACTCCCCTTACCTGCACCTCCCAGGGCAGGTGCCCAGAGCTCCTCCAGTGTGCTCCAGACCACTGCTATCTTGGAAACAGAGGTGTTGCTGGCACACTGGTCTGCTCTGAGTGGCCAGTGCCATCAGGTGACATCAGAGACTCCTTCTGATAGGCTCTTACCTTTCTTACTAGCCTATCCTCCTTCCTAGGTAGCCAAACCTCCTTTTCTGGCTATTTAGGGTCTCTGCTTTGGGGAATTCTTCAGATACCGAATGCAAGAGCTCATCAGAGTTCCTCTGCATCTCCCTCTTCACCTTCTGCCAAAGGATCGACCGCTGACTGCTCAGGACGCCTGCAAAACCGCAACAAAGTAGCAAAGACGACTACTGGAACCTTGTATCGCTTCATCCTGCCGGCTTTCTCGCCTGTTTCCTGGTGGTGCATGCTCTGGGGGTAGCCTGCCTCCTTCTTGCACCAGGAGCTCTGAAGAAATCTCCAGTGGGTCGAAGGAATTTTCCCCCTGCAACCGCAGGCAACAAAAGACTGCATCACCGGTCCTCTGGGTCCCCTCTAAGCACGAGGAGCGTGGTCCCTCGAACTCAGCAACTCTGTCCAAGTGACTCCCACAGTCCAGTGACTCTTCAGTCCAAGTCTGGTGGAGGTAAGTCCTTGCCTCCCCACGCTAGACTGCATTGCTGGGTACTGCGTTATTTGCAGCTGATATGTATTTGTATGACTTGTGATGTGTTCTCTAATGTTCCTTCTATGGGTATTTAGGAATTATTCATGACAAGTGCATATAACTCTTATTGTAATTCCTGACTAGTGCTTATGTTGCAGAATCCTGAGTACTTACGTGTTCTAATGTGACAACTGCGTATTCTAGCAGAGTATTAGTAACCTTGTGTAATGATCTGACAACTGCTAAGGTAGCAGGGTATTACTTACGTGTAATGTTGGTCTAATTATGTTTTGTGCAATACAGATTATTTTTACATAGCCCAGTGTTGTGTTTACGTTGTGGTGTACATTTTGCGTAACGTGTGTTGTGTATGTTGTGCAAACGTTTTACACATTGCCTCTGGGATAGACCTGACTGCTCGTGCCAAGCTACCAAGGGGGTGAGCAGGGGTTATCCTGGACGTGCAGCTCCCTTGCCGTGACTAGAGTGGGTAGGCTCTGCCTGGCTGAGGTGCATACCCCGGCCAACCAGAAACCCCATTTCTAACAGTGACCCTGACATTTCACCTAATAAGGGCGGGGATCCTTCAGAATGTTTTGGGTTGAGCTTGCTCTGAACTTTAGCCTTTGAGGCCCTGTAAATGCCTATATTCCCTCTTAACTTTATATTTTGAGGCCTTATGGGGAGTGATTTAGGTGCTGAGGGTTCTATTTTTAGGAGTTTTAAACAGTTAGGGACTGGCTCTCGCGGCTTGTGGGATTTGAGCACTTGTAAAACACTCAGAGCTTTACTGAGTACATCCTGGGTCTTATTTTTTATATTTAGACCTAAGGACACCAGTATTAATAAATGCGGCTCTTACATTCCTCAGGTCGGCCTGCATGCATAGTCACGTGGGTATGTTACTGATGCCTACAGCTGCTGAATCGCAAGACTGGACCACCTCGTTTCTACACTATGCCAACATCTGAATTAAAGCCCTCACGGTAGCTCTGGAGGACGCAGTATTCAGGCCGTTCTTACCCAGTTTTAAAGTCTTTAGGCGTAGTCTGAATTTTAGCTGTCTAACAGATTGGTGTATTTCTTATATATATATGTGTCCAGGACACTAGTACGGTCTGAAGCGCCGCGTTCTGGGTCATTACTTGAGACATTAGGTGGATGATTGACATTTCCCTGGGCCGCCCCAGCTACAGGACCCCAGTTAACATTATTACCCCCTTTCTGAATGGAAGGACTGGAACAGGTCAAAAAAGCAGGGCTCCAATGTGAACACCCTGGGGTTTGGGAGGTCTGAGCATCACTAGATGGTGTTCCAAAACTCTGATTTTGTGAACCGCTACATCCTGTACTGCTGGCGGGGTATATTGAGGAGGAGGGTAAAGACCACTGCAGGCAGGAACTTGGTGTCAGGCTGGTGGAGTCGTACGGTACAGGGTGTGTAACTGGTGACATCAGACATGGGGAAGTTAAATGTTGGTCATAATAACTCAAGGCCTCGGATGCATAGGAAGTGTTATGGATGGGTGATGGTGATTGAGACCCTTTTGATTGCAACCCTGCGGTGGACGCATTAGAAGAGTCACAGGGCGTTGCTGTGGCTTCAGAACTCTCAACCATACTCAATAGCGCCTTGATAAGTCCTATACACCTGGAATAAGGATCCTCTATGGGGTGATAATTTTCCAATTGAGTGTCCCAAAAACTATGAGGGATAGTTATACCGGTTGTTGGTGCTAGGTCGCTGACGGACCCTCCTATAATAGACTCTGCAAGCGTTGAACATTTAGAACATTGGGGCAGGGTGGAGCAGTCTGAGCCTTAATAACTTTTTTAAAAGACAGGTCTAAAGGCAAGGCTTGTAGCTCAGGGGTCTGCAGCTTCTTCTTATGGTTCTTTAAGGGCAACCGATTTATTTTAGGATTGGTGCACTGCTTAAGGTCTCCTCCAGAAGTTTTACATGGTACAAGCTGGTGTATGTCTGAGGTTGTAAGCGTGCTGATGTCAGAGTGTCCAAGCCCCTGCACATAGGTAGTTGCTGTAGACGTGTTTGCGGTACTGGGTGTAGGAAAGTACCATCTTGCCTGGCATGTTACCCCCATATTTCACTGTATATATGTTGTTTTAGTGTATGTGTCACTGGGACCCTGCAAGCCAGGGTCCCAGTGCTCATAAGTGTGCCCTGTATGTGTTCCCTGTATGATGACTAACTGTCTCACTGAGGCTCTGCTAACCAGAACCTCAGTGGTTATGCTCTCTCTGCTTTCCAAATTGTCACTAACAGGCTAGTGACCAATTTCACCAATTCATATTGGCATACTGGAACACCCTTATAATTCCCTAGTATATGGTACTGAGGTACCCAGGCTATTGGGGTTCCAGGAGATCCCTATGGGCTGCAGCATTTCTTTTGCCACCCATAGGGAGCTCTGACAATTCTTACACAGGCCTGCCACTGCAGCCTGAGTGAAATAACGTCCATGTTATTTCACAGCCATTTACCACTGCACTTAAGTAACTTATAAGTCACCTATATGTCTAACCTTCACCTGGTGAAGGTTGGGTGCAAAGTTACTTAGTGTGTGGGCACCCTGGCACTAGCCAAGGTGCCCCCACATCGTTCAGGGCAAATTCCATGGACTTTGTGAGTGCGGGGACACCATTTCACGCGTGCACTATACATAGGTCACAACCTATGTATAGCGTCACAATGGTAACTCCGAACATGGCCATGTAACATGTCTAAGATCATGGAATTGTCACCCCAATGCCATTCTGGCATTGGGGAGACAATTCCATGATCCCCCGAGTCTCAAGCACAGACCCGGGTACTGCCAAACTACCTTTCCCGGGGTTTCACTGCAGCTGCTGCTGCTGCCAACCCCTCAGACAGGTTTCTGCCCTCCTGGGGTCCAGGCAGGCCTGGCCCAGGAAGGCAGAACAAAGGACTTCCTCTGAGAGAGGGTGTTACACCCTTTCCCTTTGGAAAAAGGTGTCAGGGCTGGGGAGGGGAGTGGAGTGACCACTCCCCTGACATGCACCTCCCAGGGCAGGTGCCCAGAGCTCCTCCAGGGTGCTCCAGACCTCTGCCATCTTGGAAACAGAGGTGTTGCTGGCACACTGGACTGCTCTGAGTTGCCAGTGCCATCAGGTGACGTCAGAGACTCCTTCTGATAGGCCCTTACCTTTCTTACTAGCCTATCCTCCTTCCTAGGTAGCCAAACCTCCTTTTCTGGCTATTTAGGGTCTCTGCTTTGGGGAATTCTTCAGATACCGAATGCAAGAGCTCATCAGAGTTCCTCTGCATCTCCCTCTTCACCTTCTGCCAAAGGATTGACCGCTGACTGCTCAGGACGCCTGCAAAACCGCAACAAAGTAGCAAAGACGACTACTACAACCTTGTATTGCTTCATCCTGCCGGCTTTCTCGCCTGTTTCCTGGTGGTGCATGCTCTGGGGGTAGCCTGCCTCCTTCTTGCACCAGGAGCTCTGAAGAAATCTCCTGTGGGTCGACGGAATCTTCCCCCTGCAACCGCAGGCAACAAAAGACTGCATCACCGGTCCTCTGGGTCCCCTCTCAGCACAACGAGCGTGGTCCCTGGAACTCAGCAACTCTGTCCAAGTGACTCCCACAGTCCAGTGACTCCTCAGTCCAAGTTTGGTGGAGGTAAGTCCTTGCCTCCCCACGCTAGACTGCATTGCTGGGTACTGCGTGATTTGTAGCTGCTCCGGCTCCTGTGCACTTTTCCAGGATTTCGTTCGTGCACAGCCAAGCCTGGGTCCCCGACACTCTAATCTGCAGTGCACAACCTTCTGAGTTGTCCTCCGGCGTCGTGGGACTCCCTTTTGTGACTTCGGGTGGACTCCGGTTCACTACTCTTCTAAGTGCCTGATCTGGTACTTATGAGGTGCTGCCTGCTTCTGTGAGGTCTCCCTGACTTGCTGGGCGCCCCCTCTGTCTCCTCATCCAAGTGGCGACATCCTGGTCCCTCCTGGGCCACAGCAGCATCCAAAAACCAGCTAGCAAGGCTTGTTTGAGGTCTTTTTGCGTGGGAACACCTCTGCAAGCTTCTTCACGACGTTGGACATCCATCCTCCAAAGGGGAAGTTCCTAGCCCTCTTCGTTCTTGCAGAACACAAAGCTTCTTCCATCCGGTGGCAGCTTCCTTGCACCCTCAGCTGGCATTTCCTGGGCATCTGCCCACTCTCGACACTGTCGCGACTCTTGGACTTGGTCCCCTTGTCTTACAGGTACTCAGGTCCAGAAATCCACTGTTGTTGCTTTGCTGGTGTTGGTCTTCCTTGCAGAATCCCCCTATCACGACTTCTGTGCTCTCTGAGTGTTGTAGGTGCACTTTACACCTACCTTACAGGGTCTTGGGGTGGGCTATTTTTCTAACCCTCACTGTTTTCTTACAGTCCCAGCGTCCCTCTACAAGCTCACATAGGTTTGGGCTCCATTCGTGGTTCGCATTCCACTTTTGGAGTGTATGGTTTGTGTTGCCACTATACCTATGTGCTCCTATTGCAATCTACTGTAACTTTACATTGCTTGCATTACTTCCTTTTGCTATTACTGCATATTTTTGGTATTTTGTACATATATCTTGCGTATATTTGGTATCCTCATACTGACGGTTCTCACTGAGATACTTTTGGCATATTGTCATAAAAATAAACTAACTTTATTTTTAGTATATCTGTGTATTGTGTTTTCATATGATATTGTACATATGACACCAGTGGTGTAGTAGGAGCTTTGCATGTCTCCTAGTTCAGCCTAAGCTGCTCTGCTATAGCTACCTTCTATCAGCCTAAGCTGCTAGAAACACCTCTTCTACACTAATAAGGGATAACTGGACCTGGTACAGAATGTACGTAGCCCTTGGTACCCACTACAAGCCAGGCCAGCCTCCTACACTGGGCATACCCTTTATTACTGCTGATGCGGTATAGTTAAGAGCTGTACCTGGGCCATGACCTCTGTCTGTAGAGCCGATGCACGGTTGGTCCTGGGGTCCTGCGATGTTCACGAATGAGGCTGGTGCCATGGGGTTTTGAAGGGTCACGTTGTTGACCTTTAAAGACGGCGCCGTCGACTTAGCCTGATGGCCAACTCCTCCAGAGCTCTTTTGTGATGACTCTAGGATGTAAAGATAAAAAAATACATATTGGGTGCTGTTACCACAGTGATGAAAGAGGTTGGAGACACACTAAGGATTGAATTCATCTGGCTCTACAGTTTCTAAAAACTCACCTGAGGTGTCCCATTGTGAGGGGCCTTTCTTAGTAGGTGGACCTTACACGCTTGGGACTTCCTTTTGCAGACCGTCTTTTTAACGCTCCCTACCATATTATGGGTTGTTCCCCCAGGGGTCACTTGTACCAGAGGGGGGGCCCAGAGAAAAAAAAGATTAAAATGTTCCATTTACAATATAATACACAGACTATACAAGTTCTCTTAGGGTTCCTTCAATGCTGCGTTTATGGGGACTTTTTAGGTTTTCACAGTGTTTACACATGGACTCCTTTTATTTACCTGCCAAAGCTACATCCTGAGACATTGTGCTTGGACACTCTTGAGCCTGGAGGATTTGTTACAGAGCACCAACCGCAAGCTGTAGTTCTGCATCATAACCTGTAAAAGCACACAAACACATAGGAAACCATTAATGGTAAAATAAAAAAATAACAATCATGAGATCTTTGTTTAGAACCCGTATCTCTGATATACCTTGTTGCATTGCCTCCATTTCCTCTAAGGACATCGCAGGCTCTTGGGGATCCTATGCACAAAAGAGACAAAATTTACTTTAAGCATAAGTCATTTAATTACACTAATTATACAAATATATAACTCAACACAATTTAAAAACATTACAGTTTATTGAATCTATACATATACAATAGACTGGAAGTCGGATCCTAGGATCCACGCCATGTTTTCGCCCTAGCTCTCCAATGCTCTGAACCATGTGTGGGGGCGGAGCTCAACTAAAGTCCAGCCTCCGGGTGGAGCAGATAGGCTAAGCCAGCACCAGAACCAGCAAGTACAAATTAAGCATTGCCTCCACCCTCTAAAAAAAGTGCAAATGCTCAGCACCAGAACCAACAAGTATAAATTAAGCATGGCCTCCACCCCTCCAAAATGAGTGCAGGCCCTCAAAAATACATGCAAATGCTCAGCACCAGAACCAACAAGTACAAATTAAGCATTGCATCCACCCTCCAAAATAAGGGAAAATGCTCAGCACCAGAACCAACAAGTACAAAATAAGCATTGCCACCACCCTCCAGAATAAGTGCATACCCTCAAAAATACATGCAAATGCTCAGCATCAGAATCAAAAAGTACAAAGTAAGCATTGCATCCACCCTCCAAAATAAGTGCAAATGCTCAGCACCAGAACCAACAAGTACAAATTAAGCAATGCCTCCAACCACTAGAATAAATACAGACCATCAAAAAATAGGTGTAAATGCTTAGCACCTGAACCAACAAGTACAAACTAAGCAATGCCCCCACCCTCCAAAATAAGTGCAAATGCTCAGCACTAGAACCAACAAGTACAAAATAAGCATTGCCTCCACCCTCCAGAATAAGTGCACACTCTAAAAAATGCATGCAAATGCTCAGCATCAGAACCAAAAAGTAGAAATTAAGCATTGCCTCCACCCTCCAGAATATGTGCAGACTCTCAAATATAAGTGCAAATGCTCAGCACCAGAACCAACAAGTACAAATTAACCAATGCCTCCACCCTCCAGAATAAGTGCAGACCATTAAAAAATAGGTGTAAATGCTTAGCACCTGAACCAACAAGCACAAATTAAGCAATTCCCCCACCCTCCCAAATAAGTTTAAATGCTCTGCACCAGAACCAACAAGTACAAATTAAGTATTGCCCCCACCCTCCAGAATAAGTGCAGACCCTCAAAAATAAGTGCAAATGCTCAGCACCAGAACCAACAAGTACAAATTAAGCAATGCCTCTACCCGCCAGACCCTCAAAACTACATGCAAATGCTCAGCACCAGAACCAACAAGTACAAATTAATCATGGCCTCCACCCCTCTAAAATAAGTAAAGACCCACCAAAATAAGTGCAAATGTGCAGCACCTGAACCAGCAAGGACAAATTAGGCATGCCTCCACCCCTCCAAAACAAGTAAAGACCCACCAAAATAAGTGCAAATGCTCAGCAACAGAACCAACAAGTACAAATTAAGCATGGCCTCCACCATCCAGAATAAGTGCTGACCCTCAAAAATAAGTGCAAATGCTCAGCACCAGAACCAACAAGTACAAATCAAGCAATGTCTTTACCCTCCAAAATAAGGGCAGACCATCAAAAATACATGCAAATGCTCAGCACCAGACCCAACAAGTACAAATTAAGCAATGCTGCCACCCACCAAAATAAGTGCAAATGCTCAGCACCAGAACCAAGTACAAATTAAGCATTGCCTTCACCCTACAAAACAAGTAAAGACCCACCAAAATAAGTGTAAATGCTCAGCACCAAAACCAACAAGTACAAATTAAGCATTGCCTCCACCCTCCATAATAAATGCAGGCCCTCATAAAATAGGTGTACATTCTTAGCAACTGAACCAACAAGCACAAATTAAACATTGTACCCCCACATCTCGCCACAGGCCTCCCCAACACAGATTAATATCATTTTAAAAAGTGTTTTTAAAGGTAGGCATTACCTAGCCGCTCAACTATCCACATATAGGTCTGTTCTTTGCAGTCTGCATCTTAACCCTCTGTGCTACTTTACAAATCATCAACACACCCTCTAAACAAAACTCAGTCTTGAACGTTAATTACAGGCTAAACATTATAAATGCATCCTAATGACAATTTATAGTATTTGTTTTTACATTGTTAGCTTCATAAGTTATTGCTAAACACAGCGATCTCTGAGACCTGCGCCACCCTGTCCACATCACCACCAACCCTAAGGTAGACACTGCTAATAACCTTTTTAAAACATACAGGGGGTTATTCCAACTTTGGAGGAGGTGTTAATCCGTCCCAAAAGTGACGGTAAAGTGACGGATATACCACCAGCCGTATTACGAGTTCCATAGGATATAATGGACTCGTAATACGGCTGGTGGTAAATCCGTCACTTTTCCGTCACTTTTGGGACGGATTAACACCTCCTCCAAAGTTGGAATAACCCCCACAGTGTTTGAAAAAACTATTTTATAAAAACCAACTGAGTAATAAAATTGTGTTGGCCTAAACTACATAGCTAAGTATTACAATATTAAAAACATTTTAATCATCGTGTATATTGTTCTATAAATTTAGACACTTCTATTTTTACAACAACCATTGTTCTTACGTCTTTAAACATACTGTACACCCTCTATATATTAAACAACTGTTTTCAACACTGTATAAATGTATGTCTCAAAATAACCTGTACAAAAACATGTGCATTTTACTCTGCTAGGTATAGTTAAAAAAAGTTGCAACTAACATCATGTTAAACTACAATAGAACATATCCAAGCATCACAATGTTACAGACCTTAAGTAGAAGAGGTTTAGCATCACCAGTCTGTGTTGTGCCCTTCATATTTTTCTCCTTCAGGTGCTCTGGAAGACCAAGCTCTCTGTAAACATCCAGTATGTAGTTCAGAAAAAGAGCCTTGTGAATGTGGGGGTGTTTTTATATGGCCCACACTGTGTTGATTATGCATAGGTTTTTGTTGTGGGGGCTGGGCTTAGAAATAGACTTCTGTTTTAGGGGGGACATGCTTTTCTTCTGTCTATTTCAAAACGTTTTTATATTGCCTGATCACTTTAGACTATGCCATATCCTGATCACCTTTGAACCCACGTCTGTGAACTCTTAGGGTTACATCTGTTTTAGGTTTACAGTGTCTGTCTTCTGTCTTTTTCAAAACTTTTTTAATTGCATGGTTACTTTAGACTCTGACATATGCTGAGCACCTTTGAACCATGGCCTGGGAACACTTAGGGCTACATCTGTTTTAGTTTTGCAGTGTCTGTCTTCTGTCTATTTCAAAACTTTAATTGCACGGTCACTTTAGACTCTGACATATGCTGAGCACCTTTGAACCATAGCCTGGGAACACCTGGGGCAACATCTGTTTTGCATTTCTAAATTGATTGGCTGGCTCTAACACAATCAATATTTGCCCACCCCTCTTTTTGGATTAGCCAGCAGTGAGGAGGTTTGGCCTGCACTCCCAATACTCTGCCCTGTGAGGAGGCCCCCAAGCAGCCACTTGGTCCTGAATGTCTGACATGTCCGGACCTGTCCTCTTAGGCTCTGAAACAGGTTGCACACCACCAAGGCCCTCATTTTACACAGCCCATAGACCTAGACACAAAGGGCTAGGACCCTGGCACATGGCTAACACGTGACACCATGATGTCACAAACCACGTGACACACCTACATCAGGGCCTACGTCAGCACGGGGCAGGGGCACCCACGCCACTGCCTATGTCATTGTCTATGTCACCACGGGGTGTGGTACCTGGCAAATGCTTGCTGGAAGTTATCCCCTCCTACTACTGGAATCCCTCCAGGCAATAACACACATTCAGTCGTTATGGTCCCAAAGAGCTTCCAAAGCCTGCTAGTCAGCTTGGGAGGAGTTGGTCAAGCAAGTGCATGGAAAGACATCTTGATCCTGTTTTTGTGGCTGTAATTGCAGCTCTTATTTTTCCAACTGCTTTGACATCTCAAAATAAATTGTTTCAGATAATTAATAGCAAACGACTTGCAATTTTGGCAGAACAGAAGCACACAGATAAGAAACCTTTTGGTAAACATAATTTAGTGTGTGGATTGTTGACATAATTGACATTTTAATCCTCTGAAGCCACAGTTTTCATCATTATGAGATGTTCCCTTGGTAATTCAACTATTTCAGTCTTAGCCAGATAACAATTCTCTTTCTCTTAAGATGCTATCAACAAAACTAACTACACTCCTTTTTTTAATTTCATTTCAGAGAGTGTCAGATGTTATTGTAAAGGATATTTCTGCAATACCTTATTTAAACTCTGGTGTTATTTTCTCAATATGTATGAAGAAAGTATGATTGAGTGTCGATATTTTGCTTCTCATCCAAAATTCTATCTTGTATTATGCCTTAAAGAATATGAAGTTAAGACAACAGATCTAAGAATGTCTTCACCTTATGATATCCTTTAGGAAGCCTTAAGCTCCTGTTTCTTCCACAAGTCTAGCTCGATGAGTTCAGTGGGTGTGCCCTAACAGTGGTAAACACTTATTATTTTTCCATGGATTTCATTAGTACAATCGCACCTAAGCCTTCTGTGCGGAGGAATTGGTTGGAAAATATTGCTTATCCACTGGCTGGCCCTGAGGGTCAATGTTCAGGATGTTTTAATGGAAACTGGTAGTTCACCCATCTTTAGGGGCTCTATGATGAGCTTCAAAGTAGCATGATAGAGTCTCTGGTCTTACCATAAAATACAATTCTTCCTAACTATGAAAGCAATGAAAATCCTTATGCAATTAAAGACACAAAAGTGAATACTATCAATCCTCTAACTCTCAATTACATGTCTCTCCTTCCAGTAACTATTGTGAGTGCACTATTAAATCTTTTTGTTTCCACTCCTTTCTATACCCAGGTTCACTGACACCAGATTCTCTCTCAGTATTCCAAGACGGTCATTCAGGATGGATTTTTTTCCTGTGGATTGTCTGTTATTATTAATACTATTGTTTCCGACATGGATTTTGTTACAAAAAGGGTTGTTGGTTGAATGGGGGTAAGAGGCCTGGTGAAGCAACAGCCACAATCCCTTGAAGGGTAAACCACAAAAACACTACATTATCGTGTGCTTAACCCTGGGTAGGTGAGCACAAAAACCAATCAGGCTTAACTTAGAGGCAATGTGTAAAGTATGTATGCAGCACACAAACAGTAGTAAAGTGAAAACCCTATACAAGAAAAACCCAAAACCAATTTAGAAAAACAGAGTACATTTTAATAAATTATTTGACATAAAAATGACAAACATCCAATCAGTAGTACCAGAGTGATGAATTCTTAAAGTTTTTAGTGAAAATAGCACCAAAAAGCATAAACGTCAAACTGCGGACATCTGGTTGCACTGGGGCAGGTCACAGTCACAAATTCAGACCACCTGCGATAGAGCACAGGCTGGATACAGTCACCAGGTTGAAGTTCAAGTTTTACCTTCTTAAATCAGTGCCAAGAGTGTTGTTTGAGATGGAGGGGACAGCAAGAAGCAGGTAGAAGGTTGCAGGAGGCTGCCAGTGTAGCGCGAAGAACAGCAAAGTCTTTGCGGATGGGCGTTGCTGGAGCTTCATGTTGGCAGTTCTTACAAGCAGTCGATTCTGTAGCGTGAAGGGATGGGCAGACAGTACTTTGCATTGAATCTCAGTGCGAGTGGGGAGGTCAGTGCAAATGGACCCGTTTGCGGTCACGAAGAGCCTAAAAGTTTGACTACATCTCTCTGAGCCACATCAAGGCTCAAGGACCTGAGGGACACCACTTGGGGTCAGGAACTAAAATCAGCTCTTCAAACCCTGGGAATTCAACAATACAGGTTGGCCAGTTATTTCTCCTGCCTCTACTCTTTTTGCTGTTGCCAGCATCTCTTTCAAATACTAAGATTATGACATTTACAAAAAAATGCTTGCACACATATTTTCGCCTATATATCACAGCAGATAGAAACACAATGATGGCACTGCATGTCCTTCATGTGCAGCCACACCAAGCACTACATAGCTCTTCTGCATAATTCCTTAGTAACATATTTTGTTTCTCTTCTGTTTCTTTTTTCTCCATCCCTCTAGTACCACTTAGCACCTTACGCCATCATCTGGTACTTTCTTCCCATGCCTTCTAAGTCTTTGGTTTTCCCCTCCTGTCATGCCCAGGTGTTTTCACTCTGTCGTTCTCCTGACTTTTTTCCCTTTACTTTTCTGTGCTGTGGTCTGGTTTCAACTACCCCCTCTGATGCTCCCGCACTCTTGCCCTAATCTTTTGTGCTACCATCATACCCCTTCGTTCTCTTGTTTTTGTATGCTTTCCTGCATGTCAACCACCAAACCTCCAGTGTTAGCTGACTCTGGGGTGCGAGGCTTTGCCACTGGTCCAATCGCCCTGTACTTGGTGCTGACTCTGCATCCCAGCATGTCTTCGCACGTGTAGCTCTCCTATTCTGCTCACGCCCAGCGTTGCCATATTTTGAGACCCGTCTCGCAAGATCAACACCACACAATGATAAACATATTAGCAAACCATGTCAGTGTTTAATTAATTCCAGCACTGCTTTTTTGGCAATGCTCCCATGTTGTCTATTTACCTGAGATACTCGAACAAACATGTTTTGTGCAAGACAATCATGACACCATTAGACAGCAGTGAAATAAATATTATGGAAGATGTTTCAAAAGTGTGCGTTAATGTGAAGCGACAGTGGGAACCCATAAAAGACGTAAAGCAGAAGTGCCCTGTCTTATTTGTGCGAGGGTCACTACAGGGATAAAAGAAGGCCACAGAAAAGGGACATTCACTTATCTAATCAGTCCCTCCACTCCAAAGTCCTTCACAGAGATCACTTACTCGTGTACTAAAAGCTATACAGGGCCTTTGTTTTTTGCCTTTATGTTGCATACAAGTCTTGACTAAAACTCCCCGTCTTGGAAAAAGGAGATGGGTTTGATTGGGGTGCAAATAAATGCAAAGCTATTAGAGCGGAAAGGAAAAATAGCCCATTTCTAAAACTTTCAGCGATACCATCTCCCCAACATCTCAACACTAATACTCCCTCACCACTGCTGACACTATCTGTCATCACTCCTCTTGTTCCATCCCTCTTCATCATTAGCACTGTCCCCCTCTCACACCGCAGCTGACTTTGAAATGGGTCTCTATCAGGCCCTGTATTCATGTTATGAAATTTATAGGCAAAAGCACTGATCAATATCTCTATACTGAAAACCCTAAAGTAATTCACTTCATCAAAGCAGCCATGTTTTCACTTCACATTTTACTTCACTGCATTGCCTAAGAGTATTTGCTTTTTTTTTTCCAAATGCTGGGTTTCTGTCATATTATTTTCATGCACATATGACTCTTGTATAGTGCATATGGTGTAATGAGTCACTACGGGATGTCTGCCTGAGTTCAGGTTGAGAGTGGGCATTTATGACAACCCACAACTGACAGGCCTAAGGCTGAAAACAGTACGAGTTTCTCACAGTTGCTGCCAGTGGGTCATTGAATGCACATCCAACTCCTCCCCGTATTGCTGAACACAAAGCTATGGTCATGTAGACGCCAAACGTAAATGAAAACAGTACTGTATATGTACAGCAGGATGCTGGGTCACGGCCCGTTTCGCATGCCCATCTGGGTGAGATGGGTCTTTTTTTCTCCCACATCTTTCTGAAACCACCCATCTGCATGTCTCTCGCAATCTCTTTACTTTTCAGCACAAGATGTGCATTCTCACTTTCTATGTGTATTCCTTTTCATCAGTGCAGGAAATGAGGGGGTCCAGCCAGAGAGAGCCAAATCCTTCCCACGATCAGTGAAATATGCTGTATTTGTCTTCAGTGTAATCCGCTTCACGCAGCACTTTATATCTGCTAAACTGGAGCTGTCAAGGCACACATTAGTGAGGACCTGACACCAATGAGAATCGTCATTATTATTCCAGCTTGGTATAGGGCTGTGCTTCTAGTCCTGTCAAGAAGCTGGGAGAGGAAATGATGAGGGTCTTCCTCTTCATTTCACCTCTGGCTCCTCAACGGGAGTCATGACTTGCTGGATCCAATGTTCAGCTCAGAATTCCTGCACTGGTGGAGTCTTTGTGTGATGGCCTGTTCCAGTCCAGGTTTCTCCCTCAGAATTCTGGGACATGTAGCCTTATTTTATAACGGAATAAACAAAACTACAAGTCCCACAAGTCAAGGATAACCCAGACTATACAGCACATCACGAATGAACATGGAAAACTTGTCAGGGCTCTCGTAAGGTTGCAACGTAATCACTGGCAAAGCCATAGCATCCGGTGCCCTTCTTGGAATTCTATTTTGTTAGTAGACTTTATTATACAAATACCATGCCAAAATAGGCATCGCATTAGATTGCACTGCGTCTAGACCAAATGTGATGGCCATTTTGGAACATTAAAACTAAAAGAGAATAGCAAACAGAATTCCGAGATGGATCTTAGAATGGCATTAGTGAAATAATAATGTGAAGTAAGCAAATTTCCAAGATGGCTACCCGATGATGTTGGCTTTGCCAATCCAATACTTGCACTACAGTTGAACAAGCAATGGCAAATGCCACTGAAGGCAACCGTGAGTAGTCACATTGATAAAATGGGACCCCTTAGCTTTGCTACTGCTTAAATTGCGCTGTCAATTGTATTTTCATTTAGCAAACAGGTTTGTCTGTTTTTAGTAATCTGTATATATGGGGTATTCCGTGCTCTGTCATTGCAACGATTATGGTCCCAATGCTGCAACTTCTTGTCTTTGGAATAATGTATTGAAAAGTTTCTTTCATGCAACAAATAAGGACAAGTACCACCAGCTCTGCCACGTTCCCCAGGTCCATGTGTGATGTGCTGTTCCAATCCAGTTTTTTGCTTTCTATTCTGGGACTTGTAGTTTTATTTTTTCCGTTATAAAATAGGAATACCAGTCGCAGAATTCAAAGGGAAAACCCTGGACCTGGAGCAGCACATCACGCATGGACCTGGGAAACTTGGCATCTATGTTTAAGTTGCCAGCAAAGGAAGGCAGGTAAGAAAAAGAAAAGTGTTGTTTCTCTGGGCATGTGTGAATGAAAGGGGGTTTCTGAGTGACTGAGAGAGAATGTGCTTGAGTGAGAGAGTGTGTGCGCATAAAGTGTTTTCGAGAGTGTCAATGAGAGTGAAAGAATGTGAGAGTCACAAGTGAGTATGAATAAGTCAGAGCAATTGCAAGGGTGTGTGTAAAGCAGTTTGAGTGAGTTAGAATGAGTGAGTTGGCAGTTGTGAAAGGAAGTGAGTTCTGCTATTAATGGTGCAGCATGTGCAGTTTCACCAGGGCCCAGAGGCCTGAGGAGCCTACTGAAACCTATTTATTAAAACAGAGCACCTGTACAGCAAGAATTCCAATCAGAGCCCCTGCACAACAGTAGTTGTGTGAGGGTTATTGTTTGTGAAAGAGTGAGTGTGTATAAGTGCATTTGTGAGTGAAAGTGAGAATCAGTGAGTGTGAGTGTATGGGTACATTTAAGTGAGTATTAATTTATGAATCACAATGAGTAAGAATGAGTGAGGGGGAGACAGAGTGTGAGAGTAAGAGAGTATGTTTGTTAGCATGTTTTATGCTTGTGAGTTAAGTGCTGGTCATGGCATACTCAGGATAATTCTTGGCTTGTTGGGCCATCTAAGATAGCTTACTGTCGCTGGCATATTGAAGATAATTCTTGGTATAGGGGAGGGTACCCTTTGGAAAATGTAGGCCCTGACATACTGGTTGTAATTCTTGCTATTTGGGTTCACCTATGATAAAATGATAGTGCAAACATTCTCGAGATGATACTTGGCACCCACGGCACATTGGGGTGGAAACTAAAATGCTGGTCATTTTTGACTTATGGGTCATCCATAGTATATATGTTGTATCCATGGAAAACATGACATATGGCATTGGCACACTGGAGATAATTCATAACATATAGGTGGCACCCAAAACAAATTTTGAAAAAAGTGAGGTGAAACCATGGCAAGTATTATGCCTCACCACTTTCAGGGATGACAAACCACCATTGGTCTGTACTGATAAAAAACTGTATCCCTACTCAAAAGGACCACTTTTTATCAGCCAGAGAATAGCAAAAGATTTAGAAAAAAAAACAATAATGTTCTAAACCTGTGGCTTGAAATTGACATGTAGCTCCCCGATACTGGTTTATAGCTAACTGTGCTGTATTACCGGACCTTAAGCGTATGAAGGTCAAGTAACAAAAGGATTTCCTTGACAAGAGCAGAAACTCAGTGATCTTTCAACATAGAATACAGTTCTATGATTTGCATGTTAGATGTTGCAGCAGGCACATTAAGCCTCTATGCTACCTTATGATGAGTCAAAACTGTGACTAGGCAAAGCACAATTCTATGTTGTTAATATTATTATTAGTCCCTGAAAATTGCTGTTGACACACAGAGACCTCTGCATCAGGTGCCTCAAACCCGTACCATATTTTGAAATGCTTCCTATTCATGATAAGTTAAGCAAAGACGCTGTGTATTACAAAAGGTTTGGGAGTGAGTGTTCCTAGCTTCAGGGTGGCATTAGACGTGATGTGGACAATGAAGATGGGTGGTGGGCTGTTGTGTGTGTGAAGGGAAGTGTAGAGCACAATCTGGCTGACCTGTTCTGTACAGAGACAGAACCAGAGGTGGGTGTAGTGATGTATTGGTTTGTATGTAAAAGAAGAATGCTATGACATCAGGGGCAGTGGGATGTTGGGGCAGTGGAATGTTGGGGCAGGCTGTGACTGGGGATTGGAATGTTTTCATATGAAAGGTGAGAGTTGTGCCGGTTTGGGGATGGCAAGCTCATGTATCTCTGTCTGTACATTATAACTGGAAATAAACTTTTAAGGAAAGAACAAGAAGAGCCAGTGTACTTACTTCAGTGGGCATAGTGGCGGTTCCTGCTAAAGGGCGGAGGAGTGTTGCCCCGCCTGCTGCGAGCGCAGCGGGGAACAGATTAGTACAATTATCATTATCATTGTATTATTCTATGTGCTGCTGGCCCGCGCTGTTGAAGTGCGAGTGTGAGCGTGGGCCAGATCCCTGATGATTGCAGGATGACTGCCACCAGTGTGCATGTTGGATTGGCCGGCTATCTACAACCAGCCTATCCGAAATGCTCAGTTCAAACATGGCAATCCCAGTGCTGTAAAACAGCTGGTTGGACTGTAAGCACAGACCCCCAGCCTTAAAATGAGTGCTAGATCATCCTGCTCCAACCAATCCTGGAGCTGCTCTATGCTGACACCAGGATTGGTTTTATTCACGTGCAGGAAGTCAACCACCTTCTTTCACTTTCCTGCTCATATGTCCTGGGAGAGGGCCGACACGGACAGAGTGCCTTCAGCATCTTGGTGAGTTTTCGGCATCGCTCCACACCCAACTAATGTTTAATGGTTTCAGTCGCCCCTGGGAGGGTACAGTCAGAACCTAGGAAATTAAGACTCCTCCACTTGCTGGCCTAGTTCTGTGTCTCTGGCCTCATTCTGACATAGTGTCTCCTCTCTGAGTCTTCTGAAAAATATTCTGGTGCCTGCAAAGCCATTCCTCTGGTGTCACCCTACAAGTACAGTCAAAGTCAGTGATGAGTTGACCAATGCAAGAAGCAGGCGCTCGACAAGATGAGTCACAAGAGGAGAGTAGAGAGAGGGGAGCTGGGTGCTTAAGCCGGATCTTTGCCACATAGGTATGAGGGCCCTCCAACAAGTGACACAATTGGGGTGGTGTCACTATTTCATACTTTACCAGAGAGGTTGCCATGCCATCGCCTCAGATGTGTCACGATGGGTGTATGAGGTTGGCCTTGGGGGATGGGGAAGGCTACTAAGGCAGAAAGTAAAGAAACGGATGTAGCTAGCTCAGTGCAGCAGACACAGCACATGCAACTGACTAATGTGTGTGTGCAGACATTAAATAAAGGTAGGAAAACCTGGTCAAAATGAGCTGAAAAAAATAAGGCACTCGATAGTTTTGTTTTTACCACATAAATTAGGAAATATCACCCATTTGTGTGGGGAAATAGCCCAATCTGGTGACCATATGGCAGTTGATTTATACCAAGTTGGTGCTCCTGCCTTTAGCTTGCAGAGTACTCTGTTTTTTACATGTCGCATACCGACTTCACTTAAAGAGACTTTAATGAGGATGCTTGTAGTATACATTAGTGGTATTCTTTAATCTAGTGGAAAACAGTTTAACAAGGGAGCCTATTTTCTCATACTGGCAAACCTCCATAACCCCTGTCTGTCACACATACCACCGACAAGTACCATGAGCTTATCGCCAGCACTCTTTAACATGTATACGTTGGTTCACAGTATTCTTACCCATATTGCTTTCTCACTGTTTTTCAACCATATATCTCCCGTTTTCCTCTTCATGTAATCTGTTGGATGGAAATGTCCTGTGTATGGTATATGGGTAGGTTCCCCTGAACTAAGTGCCTTTCCTTGTTTTTATTTTGGCCCGCACAGTAATATAAACGTGCGCAGAGACCTAGGTTTGTCCATGACTACTTGAGGTCATGCACCTTTCCTGCGAACTGAAGGGAAGTATCAAGGGTGGATCTGTCATGGTTACTGCACTGGTCCGAATAGGACTGCAAGTGTCTGCATTGACCCCGCAGGGTCAACAACAAACTCGCTATGCCGCGAAGCCAATGCAGCCAGTCTCGTTCATGTGCCAGAACTAAGTGGGTGATCGAACATAGAGACACAACTGGCACCTAGCCTACCTTATAGTCCCTTGAACTATTTCTGTTCACCGTGGCTCCTACCTGCTGAAGTGATGCGGGTTGTCAGCTCAGCCCTGGAGGGGAAAGGAAAAAGCTATTGCATATTACCGACACCAAGGAGAGTAAGCAGTAAAAGAACCAGGCTTATGAAGGAAATTGAGCCCAGACCTGAGCCAGGTTCATGCTTTTACCTGACTACTGGGAAGGGAACAGACAGTGGCAGGTTTCCCGGGAAGGGGGGGGGTGGTTCTCAAGGGAACTTAGCGAGTGTAGTGTCACAAGGGAGACTCTTGGGAGGGTTCAATGGTAGGAACCCAGGGAAGGAATGTTGTTGTGTTTTGTTGTCTCAGCCACATAGGCCAGGTTTTCCCCAGACATGTGCAGAGTGTTTGCTTTCCAGTATTTCCCTGATGCATTCAACCTCTTTCAAGAGTACCACTGTCAACAAACTGAGGTATTCCTTTGTGTGGGTTAAGTCTAGCTGGGACCTGGAACTTGCACTTGGCTCTCCGGAAAGCAAAGGCTGGGAATAAGAAGAATGCCAGGGAGTTTTAGAAGTACAAGTACAGATTAGTTTATCAGGAAGGGAGGTGGGAGAGACAGGAGGAAGAGAGAGGAAAAGGAAAGTGAACGGCACAATAAAGAGAGAGAGAGGTGGAGAGAGATAGGGAGAGGGGATAGCTTTAATTAGGGTAAGCTCAGATTTAGCAGAGGGGACAACTACATTTGCTCTACAGAGGTGCCTGCCGAAGTTCTTTAAGGGATTGTGCACAAATATGTGGAAGGCCAGGATATTTTGGAATTAATAGTGAATGAAGGTAGGTCTGATTATGCACTTTGGACTGAAACCAGCTTAATACCAATGAGAGACGGTGTTGTTCCCTTTAAAACCTGAATTCATGGTGTATTTCATGATTAGAATGCATAGTTGAAGGGGGTGACAAGCACAAAGATGCATCTCCTTGAATTCTACCCATGGTGCCTCAAATTAACCACCCCAATGGCTACTTTAACCAGTTTTTAACCAAAAACTCACGTAAGGGGCCACATAGAAGTTGGAAGCAGTGAACAGCGACAATTAGAAGGAAGCCCTACTGATTCTGGCAGAGGAGTGGACTGTGAGAAGCAAACTGTAGAATTCAAACTGGCCGCCCAGAGCTTTGCTAAGCCGATCCACCTTCTGGGACCATGATGTTGGGTTGAGGTGGCTGTGGCTTCTCCTGGTGCTCCCGTTGCCCCTTACCCTTGCTGAAGAGAAAGAGAGTTAGGGCCACATGTACAAAGCTTTTTTCTTGTCGCAAACAGGTGTTTGCGACAAGAAAAAAGCATATTGCGATGCACAAACCCAGTTCTGCAATTCAGTTATCTCTTTTCCGAATCACAAAAAGGGTTTGTGAGTTGCAGTTAGGAACGGGCGTTCCCTTCCTAATTGTGAGTAGCAGTGCTATGTATGGTTGTTTTGTGACCATGAATGCGGTCACAAAACAATTGCAGTTAGCACCAATTTCAAATTGGTGCTCACCCATTCGCAAACATTGCAAACTATGTGAATGCATGCAAAATAATTTTTTCAAAGCAGGCAGTGGTCCCAGGGACCACTACCTGCTCTGAAAAAACGAAAACAAAGCTTTTCATTTTTGTTTTTGAAATGCATTCCGTTTTCCTTTAAGGAAAACGAGCTGTATTTAAAAAATACTGCTTTATTTAAAAGCAATCACAGGCATGGTGATCTGCTGTCCCCAGGAGGCCACCATCCCTGTGTGTGTGGCCATTGCCAATGAGGTCACAAATTGCGACCTACCTCATCAATATTAATGAGGTAGGTCATTTGCGACCCCATTGGGAATCGCAAACAGTGTGAGTTACAATGTTGTGCATTCGGTATTGCGACTCGCAATTTGCAAATCACAAAGATTCGTAAATTGCGTGTCACAATACCATAGGGTTGTACACCTGGCCCTTATGCCTTGTTTGCAGTCCGCCCGAGGAGAGTTGGAACCTTGGCAGCTGCGATGGCCATGATGTGTGGTGGTTTTGACACCTAATTGTAATTATAATCTACATAAGATAGTTGACAAGCAGCTTCAGCACACAAGAAACACACCTGGCCAGGGCCCAACCCTTACTCAGTACCGCCACCTATAGTAGGAGCATCTCATCCACGCACCAACTACAAATAACATGGCTTCAAAGAGAGCACTCCTGAAAGTGTTCCTACACATAGCAGCACAGCTCAGCAAAGGCTTGATGAAATTCAACAACATCACCCTCACATTAAAAGACCTACATTAGCACACCCTTCAACACGTGATCATCTTCAAAATAAGCTGCATCACTTATAAAGTCCTCAACAGCAATACCTGAGCTTACTTGTAAGCAAACCAGGGGACAATTTCAGACCAGATGACCCAATATCGTCATCCTGGAGACAAGATTACAAAACTAAATAAAACAGAAGGCAAATCTTCTCTATTCATGCTCCCAGAATCTGGAACAACATCACTATTAACATCATACGATCACCACTTCTACTACTTCTCAGAAGAAAGCTGAAGACACACCTGACCCAACAGTCTACAGTACCCCTGATAATAGTATCTTGTCGTAGTTTGGACTCTTGCTCTAGGCAAGACTGCTGGTTAAAGGATAACAGTACTTTTGTCTGTAGGCGACTATGCCTATCCTACAACAAATCGCAACTGTTGTCCCAATCTTACCGGCTCACTAGCAGCACCTCACTGGAAATACGATAGTAAAAGGTGATTTGTGGCAGCATTTACGCATGGACTCGAGAATAAAACATTGCAGGGAGTGTTGTGGTTAAACGGAGATTACCCCTTTCTCACAGATATATCATGTCTCATACAAACACGGGCAATGACAAAGATGCAGTAAAGTTTCAATAGTTTTTATTTAACACAACTACAATTTGCGATATGATGCATGGGCTGCAATGATTAGGACAATGAATAATGCAAGAAACAGAATTGTGAAGACGAGAGTCATTATTACAAAGACCCCCACCATCTTGCAATGCATGAAAAAGACATCCGAGGTGTAATATGCCCTAATACCCTAATGAGATAGGCCTAACCTCCTACCTAATGGAGAGCTGGGTTTGTTAAACCTAATCTGCCAATGCCATGTCCATGAGAGGAGCTCCCAACCCTCATTACCTTGGAATGAGGTCTCTAACTCAGACTCCGCAGGGACACGAAGACTGGGTTAGTGTCAAGACGACGTGCAGCCTCGGTATCAGCGATGGTGGCGATACCCTCTGGTCGGAATCCCTCTGATTATCTGTCTAAAGTGCGATGTATTAATACAGATCTACAAGGACCCCTGACGTAGGTGTGTTCCCAAACAATGGATAACAGATATGCTTGGGACGGCAATTGATATAAACAATCCCTCGAAAGTATAGAGAGGTAAAATCCCTAAGTGTGAACACCTACTGTTTGTCTTTGGTGTTTGATATTGACGCCTTAGCGCGGTGGCACTGATAATGCAAAGCATAACAAGTGGCCTAACTATAAACATGGCAGCCATCTTAGATTAATTAAATAATTAAATGGGCTAAGACAGAGCAAGCTAAGTAGGTTAAAAGTCGATAGGTGAAGGGGGACGAGTCTGCAAGCCAGAGGCTAAGCGAACTCCTGTTATCCCATTAAAACAAACTAGGATTCACTACATCTTCCTGGGGGCCATATCTGCTTTTCAGCACTGCGTTGCTCTTGAGCTACGTTCACTCTCTACAAATACCAAAACATACACACATAAAAGCTCAGTGAGGATGGTGGATGGAAATTCTTCTTGCACATATTACAAGGGAAGGTTTTATCCATTCTATGTATTTATTTCAGTGCAAGCGAGGGTGATGGGTAATTATTCAGTTTTGTATTGCACTGGTAAGAGTGCTGATATGGTGGCAAAGCTTCGATCATATTTACTGTATGTAATTACATTAAAATCCTTGTGTTGTATCAGGATTCAGAAAGAACCACTGCACCGAAGCAACACCGAAACAGCACTTATCACAACCACTGATGACATTCAAATCATCCTGGACTGAGGAGAAACAGCAGTCCTTATGCTGCTTGGCCTCTTTGCGGCCTTTGACACTCAAAGCACCCTCATCAGAAGTCTCCATGAGATTGGAATACAAGGGTCCACTCTTCACTGGATCTGTTCCTTCCTCACAGGAAGAACCCAAAAGGTTAGCCTGTCGCCCTTCACATCAGAGACAAAGAAACTGATATGCGGAGTCCCACAGGGATCGTACCTCAGCCCCACCCTTTTCAACATATAAATGACTACACTCGCTAGCACCTTCCGATCACAAGACATCACTGTCATCTACGTCAATGACACCCAACTCACCTCGCCCTGATGGACAAAACAACCACTGCCAGAACCAACTTCATCAACTGCATGACCATGGTAGCAGACTGAATGTGAATCACCTGGCTGCAGCTCAGCTCTGACAAGATGGAAGTACTGACCTTTGGCAACAAGATCTCCCCAGGGAACTCCACCTGGCAGCTGTTGGAACTAGGGCCAGCACCCACACCCACAGACCACGCAATAAATCTAGGGATCATTCTGGGCGACAAGCTCTACATTACGGCTCAAGTCAACGCAGTGTGCATAACCTGCTTCCACATCCTAAACATCTTGTAAACTTCTTCAAATGTTTGTGTCAGAACACCAAATGGACCATCACACAAGCACTCATAACCAGCAGGCTTGGCTACAGCAATACTCTATTCGGATCCAAACAACTCCTACACAGACTCCACATCATCCAGAACACCGCTGCAAGGCTCATACGTGACCTCCCACTCTGCACTCACATCACACCGCACCTCAGGAAGCTTCACTGGCTCCCCATTCACAAGTGCAGCCAATTAAAACTTCTCACGCACCCCTACAAAGCCCTACACAACACAGGCCCAGAATACCTGAGCATCCGCATATACTTTCACCAATCCACTAAACACCAATGTTCTGCCTCACTCTCGATTGCACACATCCCTCTCAACAACAAAATCAAAACTGACGGTCGCTCATTCTACACTGCACCAAAGACTTGGAACGACTTCTCTATACACATACTCAAACACCTGGATGCCCTCTTGGGTGATTAGTGTGATGTACGAATAATTATAACATAACATAGTTAGTCTGTGACCATCACAGCTAAACTGATGGATCTGTTTCTACATTCAGTCTGCAGACACGCACTAGTCCACTTTTCCTGAATTTGGATGAACAATCAATAATACCTATTCCATGATTAGTCCTTTGAATAAGTGATTTGTTTTAATTTCATTGCTTTAAACTGTCTCAGTATACTAGAATACCTGTTCACTGTATTCTCATTTTAATACTCATTTTGGTATAACATTTAGGCCCTCATTATGACATTGGCAGTAAATCCCACTTACCGCCATGCCGACTGCCACCAACATAACGCTGCCGCTGCAAATAATTGCCAACTATATTCTGAAACACACATACCAATCCGTCACTATAAAACCACACACACAAGCCCACCAGCCCAAAGGTCACTGATAAACTGGTGGTATCAAAACCCACACCGTTACGCCAACAAAACAATGGCCATCACATTATGACCCACGAATCACCGCAGCGGACATTCAATGGCGGTAAACCATTGGCAGTAAATACCGCTGTGCTCAAAATACATACTGTAGGAGGCTGGCCTGGCTTATAGTGGGTACCTGATGGTACTTACACTTTGTGCCAGGTCCAGTTATCCCTTATTAGTAGATTAGTAGTGTTCCAGCAGCTTAGGCTGATAGAGGTAGCTATAGCAGATCAGCTTAGGCTGAACTAGGAGACATGCAAACCTCCTACTACACCACTTATATCATATAGCACTATATCACAAGAAACACAATACTCAGAGGTACTAAAAATAACTAAATAAAGGTACTTTATTTTAGTGACAATATGCCAAAAGTATCTCAGAGGATATACTCCCTTAGGAGGTAAGTAAAATACACAAAATATACACACAAACCAAAATCAGGTAAGTAAACAGTTAGAAAAGTATTGCAAACATTGTAGAACACAATAGGATGCAATAGGCCTTGGGGCAACACAAACCATATACTCCAAAAGTGCAATGCGAACCATGAATGGACCCCAGGCCTAGTGTAGTGTGTAGAGGGTCGCTAGGAGTGTAAGAAAACACTAAGGGTTTCCAAGATACCCCACCCCAAGACCCTGAAAAGTAGGAGTAAAGTTACCCTACTACCCCAGAAAGACAGTAAAGTCGAGATAGGGGATTCTGCAAGGACAACAACTGACTATAAAGCACTGAAGAAGGATTCCTGGACCTGAGGACGGCAAAAGAAGGGGACCAAGTCCAAGAGTCATGCAAGTGTCCAGGGGGGCAGGAGCCCACTAAACCCCGGATGAAGGTGCAAAAGGGCTGCCTCCAGGTGGAAGAAGCTGAAGATTCTGCAACAACGGAAGATGCCAGGATTTTCTCCTTTGCACAGACGATGTCTCACGCCGTGATGGAGGATGGAGAGTTGTTTCCACGCAGAAAGACCGCAACCAAGCTTTGCTAGCTGCAAGAGTTGCGGTAGAAGAAAATGGGTGCTGCCCGGACCCAAGAAGGACCATGATGTCGCTCCTTGGAGGAGGAGACAGAGGGCGCTCAGCAGCACAGAGAGCCCACGCAGAAGCAGGCACCACCCGCAGAAGCACTTGAAAAGTCGGTCAAGAAATCTGAGCACAGCGGTCGTCTCAACACTACGAAAGAGGGTTCCACGAAGTTGGTGGTCAACTCAGCGAGTTGAGCAATGCAGGATGGAGTGCTGGGGACCTAGGC
Source organism: Pleurodeles waltl (assembly GCF_031143425.1). Classification (NCBI taxonomy): domain Eukaryota; kingdom Metazoa; phylum Chordata; class Amphibia; order Caudata; family Salamandridae; genus Pleurodeles; species Pleurodeles waltl. The sequence continues at coordinate 380,817,687 of NC_090445.1, forward strand.
TGTGCTGTGAATGAAGGATTCCTTGCAAAAGTGCACAGAAGCCCTAGCAGCTGCAGATCACACAGTACACAGGATTACTGTCTGGCGTGGGGAGGCAAGGACTTACCTCCACCAAATTTGGACAGAAGGACCACTGGACTTACAAGGTCACCTGGATCCAGCGCCTGTGGTCCAGGGACCAGGCTTGTCAAGATGACAGGGGACCCAGAGGACCGGTGATGCAGAGGTTTCGTGTCTGCGTTAGCAGGGGGAAGATTCCGTCGACCCACGGGAGATTTCTTCTTGGCTTCCAGTGCAGGGTGAAGGCAGAAAGCCCTCAGAGCATGCACCACAAGGAAACAGTCGAGAAAGTCGGCAGGATTAGGCGGTACAATAATGCTGGTAGTCATCTTGCTACTTTGTTGCGGCTTTGCAGGTGTCCTGAGCAGTCAGCGGTCGATCCTTGGCAGAAGTTGAAGAGAGAGATGCAGAGGAACTCTGGTGAGCTCTTGCATTCGTTATCTGAAGAGAAACTCACAGGAGAGATCCTAAATAACCCAAAGAGGAGGATTGGCCACCTATCCAGGTAAACACTGTAGGAGGCTGGCCTGTAGTGGGTACCAGAGGTACTTACACCTTGTGCCAGGTCCAGTTATCCCTTATTAGTGTAGAAGAGGTGTTTCTAGTAGGTTAGGTTGATAGAAGGTAGCTATGGCAAAGCAGCTTAGGCTGAACTAGGAGACATGTAAAGCTCCTACTATACCACTGGTGTCATATGCACAATATCATAAGAAAACACAATACACAGACGTACTAAAAATAAAGGTACTTTATTTTTTTGACAATATGCCAAAAGTATCTCAGTGAGTACCCTCAGTATGAGGATAAGATATATACACAAAATATATGTACACAAACCAAAATTATGCAGGTAATAGCAAAATGAAGTAATGCAAGCAATGTAAAGTTACAGTAGATTGCAATAGGAGCACATAGGTATAGGGGCAACACAAACCATATACTCCAAAAGTGGAATGCAAACCACGAATGGACCCCAAACCTATGTGAGCTTGTAGAGGGTCACTGGGACTGTAAGAAAACAGTGAGGGTTAGAAAAATAGCCCACCCCAAGACCCTGAAAGGTAGGTGTAAAGTGCACCTACTACCCCCAGAGAGCACAGAAGTCGTGATAGGGGGTTTCTGCAGGAAGAACAAACACCAGCAATGCAACAACAGTGGATTTCCAGACCTGAGTACCTGTAAGACAAGGGGACCAAGTCCAACAGTCGAGACAGTGTCAAGAGTGGGCAGGAGCCCAGGAAATACCAGCTGAGGGTGCAAGGAAGCTGCCACCTGTTGGAAGAAGCTTGGAGTTCCGCAAGAAAAAGAGGACTAGGAACTTCCCTTTGGAGGATGGATGTCCCACATCGCCATGAAGCTTGCAGAGGTGTTCCCACGCAGAAAGACCGCAAACAAGCCTTGCTAGCTGTAAGGGTCGCGGTTAGGGTTTTTGGGTGCTGCTGTAGCCCAGGAGGGACCAGGATGTTGCCACTTGGATGAGGAGACAGAAGGGGGGCCCAGCAACGTAGGGAGCCCTCACAGAAGCAGGCAGCACCCGCAGAAGTACCTGAACAGGCACTTAGAAGAAAAGTGAACCGGAGTTCACCCGAAGTCACAAAAGGGAGTCCCACGACGCCGGAGGGCAACTCAGAAGGTTGTGCACTGCAGGTTAGAGAGTCGGGGACCCAGGCTTGGCTGGGCACAAAGGAAATCCTGGAAGAGTGCACAGGAGCCGGAGCAGCTGCAATTCATGCGGTACCCAGCAATCCAGTCTAGCGTGCGGAGGCAAGGACTTACCTCCACCAAACTTGGACTGAAGAGTCACTGGACTGTGGGAGACACTTGGACAGAGTTGCTGAGTTCCAGGGACCACGCTCGTCGTGCTGAGAGGGGACCCAGAGGACCGGTGATGCAGTCTTTTGTTGCCTGCGGTTGCAGGGGGAAGATTCCGTCGACCCATGGGAGATTTCTTCAGAGCTCCTGGTGCAGAGAGGAGGCAGGCTACCCCCAGAGCATGCACCACCTGGAAACAGTCGAGAAAGCCGGCAGGATGAAGCGATACAAGGTTACTAGTAGTCGTTTTGCTACTTTGTTGCGGTTTTACAGGCGTCCTGAGCAGTCAGCGGTCGATCCTTTGACAGAAGGTGAAGAGGGAGATGCAGAGGAACTCTGATGAGCTCTTGCATTAGTTATCTGAAGAATTCCCCAAAGCAGAGACCCTAAATAGCCAGAAAAGGAGGTTTGGCTGCCTAGGAAGGAGGATTGGCTACCAAGAGAGTTAAGAGCCTATCAGAAGGAGCCTCTGACGTCACCTGCTGGCACTGGCCACTCAGAGCAGTCCAGTGTGCCACAGACACCTCTATTTCCAAGATGGCAGAGGTCTGGGACACACTGGAGGAGCTCTGGGCACCTCCCTTGGGAGGTGCAGGTCAGGGGAGTGGTCACTCCCCTTTCCTTTGTCCAGTTTCGCGCCAGAGCAGGGCTGGGGGATCCCTGAACCGGTGTAGACTGGCTTATGCAGAGATGGGCACCATCTGTGCCCATCAAAGCATTTCCAGAGGCTGGGGGAGGCTACTCCTCCCCAGCCTTTACACCTATTTCCAAAGGGAGAGGGTGTTACACCCTCTCTCAGAGGAAGTCCTTTGTTCTGCATTCCTGGGCCAGGGCTGCCTGGACCCCAGGAGGGCAGAAACCTGTCTGAGGGGTTGGCAGCAGCAGCAGCTGCAGTGGAGACCCCAGAAAGGCAGTTTGGCAGTACCCGGGTTCTGTGCTAGAGACCCGGGGGATCATGGAATTGTCCCCTCAATGCCAGAGTGGCATTGGGGTGACAATTCCATGATCTTAGACATGTTACATGGCCATGTTCGGAATTACCATTGTGACGCTGTACATAGGTAGTGACCTATGTACAGTGCACACGTGTAATGGTGTCCCCGCACTCACAAAGTCTGGGGAATTTGCCCTGAACGATGTGGGGGCACCTTGGCTAGTGCCAGGGTGCCCACACACTAAGTAACTTTGCACCCAACCTTCACTAGGTGAAGGTTAGACATATAGGTGACTTATAAGTTACTTAAGTGCAGTGGTAAATGGCTGTGAAATAACGTGGATGTTATTTCACTCAGGCTGCACTGGCAGGCCTGTGTAAGAATTGTCAGAGCTCCGTATGGGTGGCAAAAGAAATGCTGCAGCCCATAGGGATCTCCTGGAACCCCAATACCCTGGGTACCTCAGTACCATACACTAGGTAATTATATGGGTGTACCAGCATGCCAATGTCAATTGGTACATTTTGTCACTAGTCTGTTAGTGACAAATTTGGAAAGCAGAGAAAGCATAACCACTGAGGTTCTGGTTAGCAGAGCCTCAGTGAGACAGTTAGGCATCACACAGGGAACACATACAGGGCACATACTTATGAGCACTGGGGCCCTGCCTGGCAGGGTCCCAGTGACACATAGACTAAAACAACATATATACAGTGAAATATGGGGGTAACATGCCAGGCAAGATGGTACTTTCCTACAAACACCTATCAGGAAGGGTCTCTAATGTCACCTGCTGGCACTGCCCACTCAGAGGCCTCCATTGTGCCCTCACACCTCTGCATTCAAGATGGCAGGGGTCTGGGACACACTGGAGGAGCTCTGGGCACCACCCTTGGGGTAGTGATGGATAGGGGAGTGGTCGCCCCCCTTTCCTTTGTCCAGTTTTGTGCCAGAGGAGGGACTGGGGATCCCTGAAGTGGTGTAGACTGGATTGTGCAAGGAGGGCACAATCTGTGCCCTTCAAAGCATTTCCAGAGGTTTGGGGAGGCTACTCCTCCCAAGCCTGTAACAACTATTTCCAAAAGGAGAGGGTGTTACACACCTCTCCCAAAGGAAATCCTTTGTTCTGCCTTCCTGGGCTTGAGCTTTTCAAGCAACAGGAGGGCAGAAACCTATCTGAGAGGTGGCAGCAGCTGGGGCGGCCTGCAGAACCTCAGAAGCAAACAAACACAAATGATGGATGGAATGCAGAACCAATCAAACATTCTCCCCCACTCACAGATCTGCGTTTAATCCATCAATTCTTTTGCTCACCACATCACCCCAGTTTGCACCCAGCCATATGCAAGTCAGTCTTGACCCCTTTCCCCATGGGAACACAGCTCGAACTGGCAGACCAGGTCCTCTCTGGACCAGAAACAAGTATCTTGGGACTGGTGTCAGGGTATCACCCTTCATCAGCCAGGCTAGCTTGAATCCAGTGGCTTAGTGAGCCCATGACCCATGTATGGGCATACCAGGCACACTTTTGGCGACAAAAGCAAACAAACACAAATGATGGACAGAATGGGGAACCAATCAAACATTCTCCCCCACTCACAGATCTGGGTTTAATCCATCACTTCTTTTGCTCACCACCTCACCCCAGTTTGGACTCAGCCATATGCAAGTCAGTCTTAACCCTTTTCCCCATGGGAACACAGCTCGAACTGGCAGGCCAGGTCCTCTCTGGACCAGAAACAAGCATCTTGGGACTGGTTTCAGGGTATCACACTTCATCAGCCTGGCTAGCTTGAATCCAGTGGCATAGTCAGCCTGGGACCCACGTCTGGGCATACCTGGCGCACTTATGGCGACAACAGCAAACAAACACAAACGTTGGACAGGGTCAGAAGGCTAGAATGGCAATACTGGGGGTCCTCTAAGGAGCCCCCAGAGTGAATGGAATCATACCACCAATGCTTGCAAAAGCCTTGGGGTATGATTCCAACATGTTTGATACCAAACATGCTTATGTTCGGACTTACTATTACATATCTATTCATAGGGGATGTATTTTGGAACAACAAATGCGTTTACAATGCGGTCTTTACAACGACCGTGTCTTTATCACACATGCTTAACCACGCATGCCTTTACAATGAATTTAGTTGTAAAAGCATGTTTGGTAAAGTAACATGCATGGTAAATTCTCCCCCTCCCCTTCCCTTAAACCTGACATCATACTCTGCCTGTCAAGCCTTTAAAACTGCCCCTTCCAACACCTGGCCAGACCCCTAGCCCCCCCGGCCTACCCTGCCCTGTCCTAAAACGTGTCTCAAACTTTCCTAAAAACTGCCCATGCCCCCACCCTGCCCTAGACTCTAAAATTTACCCTGGCATAAAAATAACCCCACCTGTCCTAAAAACTACCTAAACCGTAAAACCTACCTTGGCCTATAAACTACCCTTCCTTGCCCTGTGCTAAAAACTACCCAACCCCCTGCCCTAAACCCTAAAACCTACACTGTCCTGTCCTAAAAACTACCCTGACCCCGCCTTCACTCTAAAACCTACCCAACTCCTCTCCTATAGCCTACCTCGTGCTGTCCTAAAAACTATCTTGACCCCCGCCCTAAACCCTAGAAACCACCCTGTCCTAAAACCTACCCTGGCCTAAAAACTACTTGACCCCCGCCCTAAACCCTACACTGTCCTGTCCTTAAAACTACCCCTACCACACACCCCACCCTAAACCCTGCCCTGCCCTGTCCTGTCCTAAAAACTCCACACTGTCCTAACAACTACCCGACCCCACTCTAAACCCTAAAACCTATTGTCCTGAAGCATACCCCACCCTGTCCTAAAAACTACCCCACCCCTTCACCCCACCCTGAATCCTAAAACCTACTCCACCCTGTCGTAAAAACTACCCCGATCCCTACCTTCACCCTAAACCCTACCTTTCCCTGTCCTGAAAGCTACCCCGCTCTGTCCTAAAAAAACTACCCTAAATCTACCCTGTCCTAAGACCTACCCCACCCTGTCCTAAAAACTACCCCGACCCCCGCCTTCACTCTAAAACCTACCTAACTCCTGTCCTAAAACCTACCCCAGGCTGTCCTAAAAACTACTCTGACCCCCCGCCCTAAACCCTGAAACCTACCCTTTCCTAAAACCTGCCCTGTCCTAAAAACTACCCGACCCTCTGCCCTAAACCCTAAAACCTACACTGTCCTGTCCTAAAAACTACCCGAGCCCTTGCCCCAACCTAAACCCTAAAACACACCCTGCCCTGTCCTAAAACCTACCCCGCTGTGTCCTAAAAACTACCCAACCCCGCTCTAAACCCTAAAACCTACCCTGTCCTAAAACCCACCCCACTGTGTCCTAAAAACTAACCCAGTCCCTGCTTCAAACCCTAAAACCTACCCTGTCCTAAAATCTACCCCATCCCACCGCCCCACCCTAAACCCTAAAACCTATTGTGCCCTGTCCTAAAACCTACCCCGATCCCCCACCCAGTCCTAAAAAATACCCCAACTCTCCCTCCCCACCCCAGGCCCACTTACCTCTCTCCCCTGGTCGCTGCTCCTTCCTGCTTGCTTCCTTCCTTCCGCCCAACTGCTCTCTCTACCGTTACCACGCATATGTGTGGTAAACGCATGCGTAGTAAATGCATATACGTGGTAACGGCAGCGTGGTCCATGCATATTGTTGCACTGACTGCGTTATTAATGCTGTTTCCCGTCATAGGGAGTGACCTATGTCCAGTACACTCGTAACATGTCGTCCCCACACTCACGAAGTCCAGGAAAATGGTCCTGGAGGTTGTGGAGGCACCTCTGCTAGTGCAGGGGTGCCCTCACACATAGGTACTCTGCACCCTGCCTCAGGGTTGGAGGGCATGCTATAGGGGTGACTTATAAGTGACCTTGTGCAGTGTAAATGGCAGTGAAAGGGTGCATGCACCTTTTCACGCAGGCTGCAATGGCAGTCCTACAGAAGCCTTTCCATGGGCTCCCTATGTGTGGCAAAAGATAAGCTGCAGCCCACAGGGATCCCCTGGAACCCCATTGCCCTGGGTACATAAGAACCATATAATAGGGATTTATAAGGGCGCACCAGTATGTCAATTGTGGGTGAAATGCTGAGTTCCAGTATGCAACAACCATAATTTAATGGAGAGAGCATAACTACTGGGGTCCTGATTAGCAGGATCTCAATAGACACAGTCAAACACACTGACAAACAGGCCAAAAGTGGGGGTAACCAAGCTAGAAAGAGGCTACTTTCCTATACAACTGTTCTGCTTTCCTTCTTAACTCGTTTTCAGAGCTTACAGAACATATCAAGAATGCACTTCTGAGTTCAAAGAAGACTTTTATTGTTGTTAATTCTTCTAAAACCACAAGTTCGTGAGTGACGAATTAATAGATTTCAAGCACACGTTAATGAAAACAAAATATATCACAGTTTGCAATATACACAGCAGGTTATATTTATAAGATATTGAATGCAAAGCAAAACAAATACTTCACCGTGTGAGAAACTATTTACAGCTTCATCTTTCTGGGGTCTGCAAGTTGATGACTCCTGGTCAACTGCGAGAAAGAGATAATCTACCCACATGGGAGGCTGGCAACTGGCGCCAAGTTCCAGTCTGAAGTCAGGCAGATTCGAATCTAATTCTCTGAAGCCCGTGAGCCACCCTTAGAACAGCGTTCCCCCTCCTCTCAGACCCGGGAAAACTACGCAAGCCTTTGGAGATTGGCCAGATCTCCTAGACTGCTCCTCCTCCCAGGCTTGAGCAGGATGGTAAACACCACCTGTACTCTCTCTTATCAGGTCTAGTCTAGTGTGCGAAGAAAACAGCTTGGTTCATCTTGTGCAAAAACACAGCTTGGAAAAATACAGCTTGGATTCTCAACTGTAATGTCTAACTCCACGTTAAAGGCAATAGGCAGCTAACCTAAATATCAAATTCAATGTTTAGTGTCATGTCAAAGCCAATAGGCAGCTGAACTGAATACAAAATGTAAGGTCTAATATCATGTCAAAGCCAATAGGCAGCTGAGCTGAATACAGAATGCAATGTCTAATATCATGTCAAAGCCAATAGGCAGCTAAGCTGGATACATCATGTCAAAGCCAATAGGCAGAATACAGAATGTAATGGCTAATGCAATGTCAAAGCCAATAGGCGGCTAAACTGAATACAGAAAGTAATGGCTAATGCCATGTCAAAGCCAATAGGCGGCTAGGCTGAACAAAACATACAATGTGCTACTGGTGAACATTGAGCAACTAATATGCGCAGTGGTGAAACACAAAGTCATTGGTCAAACTCCATTAATATCATGACAACAACCCTCCCAAAAGAAGGACAATAAGGCTAACCTTGGCCAGTTGAGACTTCATTGTCTAAGTGGTGATACGTGGAGAGTAGCTCTGCAATAGAGTGGTTAGTCCCTTTATTATCCACTATGTGGTCCCTTGCCTTTGGGGAGGTGAACCCCCCTGTTTGGTTACTTTTAGCTAAAGAACAGAGAACCTGTGAACCCTGAGATTCGCTATGCTTAAGGTTAGTAAACAGTTTTAAAGTGTGGCAGGATGACTGTCCCTGGGACCCTAAGTTAGGACAGGGTTGCTGTCCTAAGAGTTGTAATGCCAGACATGGATGCTGTATTAGCAAGGCTAGAGCAGGGCAAACACTTTGTCCCCATGGCTCTAAAGGAGGACAGGGCTGCTGCACTTCTTGAGGTAGAGCAGGCAAGGGCTTTACAAAAGGTCAGGTTTTCTGTCCTAAGGTTTTAGAGGTAGTGTGAGGGGGGCTGCACTAAAGTTTCTCTGGGAGGGCTGGAGGGTTGCTCCAAATTTTCTAAGACAGAGCAGGGTTGCTGTTTTGTCTTAGGTTTCTCACAGAGAGGTACTTTTACCTCTGGGAGTCCAGCTGTTGTAGCTTTTGACTCACTTGATACAGGCTCTACCCTAGGAATCAAGCAAGCAAGGATGGGACACCTTTGTGAGAACTAGGACTCACTGGGTCACCTATCTAAAAATGGCTGACATGTTTCTGCCCTCTACAATGAGCCAAGGAAGGTCTGGGGGCATTCTTCAGGGCCTAGGATCCCTTAGAGTTATGCATTGCAGAGACGGACATCTAACACTCAGTAAGAGAGTAGGTAAAATAAAGTGAGAATTGATACGGCCTACCTGAAGCGAGGAACTACCTAGCGTAGGCCCCAAGTCTAAAGGCTACTTGCCCCCAGACTCCAGGAGGGGGAATGTCCCCTTATAGTCACATATGCATCAAAGGAGGCACTCGCTGTGTCCCTAATCCATCCCCTCACTGGACCACTTGAGGTAGATAGGTGACTCAGTGAGTCCTAGTTCTCACAAAGGTGTCCGATCCTTGATTTTAACACACCAGCAGACACCATTATTAAAAGTGTAGATTGCACACTGGTAACTGCCTAGGTGTTTTTATATCTTTATTAAACAACAAGAGGCACTTGTTGTATCCACAAAGTTAAACAAATAGCACAGAAATATCTGTCATAGTCATTGTAAATATCCGAATTTGTAGAACAACATCCCATGTATCTCTGGAATAGTGAAATGTACACACACAAAATAAAATGCGAAATAAACTTCAGTGTGATTCAAAATTTCTTGTGCTTTAATGTCAATGTCCAATTTTAGTTCAGTTTGTATTGGAGAAAGTTGTCATACATAATATTCCAATCCATTCCATGGCCATACATCAATGTACCAAATCGTTCAATCCGTTATTCTACGGTGCTTGCCATACGTAATATTCCATTAAAAGTCCACAGCCAACACGTGCTTCGTCCGGGGGATTACCCCGTTGACTTCGTCAGGGCTGCAATTTCATTGGAGGTAATCATATTAAGTAAATATAAATAGTCATCAGATTCCAAGATAATACGTAAACCCGTCACCAGTTCTCCAAGGGTGAGATGGATAATTGTGAGTTACTAGAATGAACATGCTTCACAGAAAACGCACACTCGATGTGACAAACCATAGATAATATCCACAAATCAAATCTGTGAATGGGAATTAGTAATAAGATATTGCGCAAATGTGCAAATCAAAGTGTGATTAATTCAGAGATTCTTCATCCTTGGAAAGTATAATTCTAAGCACCTAACCCAAATCAAAGAGTAAACTCTCATGCAACATAAAATCCACTGCTATATGTGCGAGCTATTAAAGAAACCAGTACTAGGCATTACCTGTATAATAAGTCTACTGTGTGTCACAGAAATTGGAGTACTGCAAATACAAGCCGTCTGCTAATGAGCCCCAATGTGTTCTTCTTCCTAGACGCATATTATATTATTTAAGGTTAATGTCCATACTGTATAAGGGAGAGGCTGCCAGGGCGAGGTAGCTAATCATTTAACATTGACAGGGTAAAACTAGCAGAGGAACTTTTTGGTAATTTGGCACGAGGCGGTACATTCTCAGATTCAATAACGAATAGTAATCATTTTCGCAAAGAGGGTTTAAGAAGCAAATTCATAAGACTAGAAAGACTTAAAAAGAATGAAGTTTTAAAATGGTGGGATGGAGCAACACTTAAGCAATATGTAAAACTTAATCGTATTCCACGGGGTCTAAGATCCCAGATGTTTCCAACCTATGACGATCTGGACACAGATCTATTGACTCTTTGGGACAAGGAATTAACTTCTAGCTCACTAAGACTCATGGAAATTCTTATCACTAGTTCGGAAAGAAAGGTGTCTAGATTGCAATCAGAGATTACTACACTCAAAGCAGATATCAAAGAGTTGAATCTCCCTGAAGCTACTGAAAAGAACTACAAAATTCTGGATGAGATCCTTTCACAATTCCAGCAAGAAATTACACAGTGTAAACCAAGGAAGCTAAAAAGAGATGAAAGAGACTATGAATCAGGGAGGGTGTTTACTTTTGCAAGAAAGTATGACCATTTGGTTCAGTCAAATTTGAGCAGACAGGAATCTCAGTCTTCCATTACTTCTGGTTCTACTTCTACAAGTGCTCAGTTGTCCAGTGATAGTGATATTGAAGGTGGTGTGGGCATGAAATCGCAATGTTTATCTAAAAGACACTAAATACTGGAAGACCAGAAGGGGTAGGAGAGGGGGAAAACAGTACCAAAAACAGACATGAAAACGAGATAATGGGACAAACGAGTTTGAATCGAAATAGAATGGACTAAATAAATGTTGTCAACTTATTGGTTATGAATCTCTCACGTGACATGAAATCACTTTTCGAAAATGGATTACATTTTTGCCCCATGGATCAAGGGGACACATGTAAATCCAAAATAGATCTTTTCAAATCTGTACGCAGACTCAAACTGAAAAAATATTTCACATTGAATCCAACAGATGCACAGAGGAGGGACAACCCAGTACAAGGCTTAAACTTAAATGAATTGTCAATTAAAGTCATTAATGATACTGCCATATTACTATCCATCTCTGAACACGAGGAGATTCCAATTATCTTCTCGCAGGTATTGGATGATCTGAATATAGCACATGATATCACTATCAGTAGTTTTCTTAGAAAAAAGTTGAGATGGGTCCCTAAGTTTATGGGCAATAATAATCTGGATATCTTCTTTGATTTAGTATGCAGAGACTTAGACAAAGTGAAGTCACACCACAGTACCTCCAATTTCAGTCATGCAGAGAGGAAGGCTCTTAGAGAACTCAAACAAAATGATTAAATCATGATCAGGCAAGCAGATAAAGGAGGCAATGTGGTGGTAATGAATAAATGTGACTATGAGAATGAAATTCTCACACAATTGTATAACGTTCAATTCTATGAAAAACTTACGTACAACCCGATTCCGGGCCTGATTAATATCATTCAGAGAAAATTGAAAAATTGGTATGAGCACAAATTACTTAATAAAGATGAATATCAATATCTCCTGGTGGATCATCCCAGGTATCCATGTTTATATTCTCAGCCAAAAATATACAAGGAATTACTATTTCCACCAGGGAGACCAATTATTTCGGGAATCTCTGGACCTACCGAAAAAATATTAGAATATGTTGATGTGTTCCTTCAACCAATGGTTAATAACCTCCCCTCATACATTAAAAATACCACACATATTCTAAGTATACTAAGTGATTTTGAAATTTTAATATGTTATTAGTCACTTTGGATGTTGTTTCTCTGTACACATGTATAAGACATGATTTGGGTCTGAAAGCTGTTGAATTGTTTCTCAATAGGAAATCAGTTACCTTATGGGAACATACAAGGATGATATTGGATATGATCGATCTAATTCTCAATAATAACTTTTTTCTTTAAAAAAAAGAGTGGTATAGACAGAAGCAGGGGGTGGCGATGGGCTTAAGATTTTCCCCTTCTTACACCAACATATTCATGTGTTGGTTTGAGGAGAGGTGGGTCTGGGTCCCTGATGCCGCCAAATGGCACAAGGACATACTATATTGGGGTCGTTACATCGACGACTACCTCATGATTTGGAATGGCAGTGTGGAGCAATTAATCAAATTTTGTGAATTTCTTAATCTTAATGATATGAATGTGAGGTTTACTTACCAATATAGTACTAATCTCATTGATTTTCTGGATGTACAACTATTCATAGAAAACAATAAAATACACAGCAGGTTATACAGAAAATCCACTGCATGCAATTCGATCTTACATGCTGAAAGTGCCCACCCACAGCATCAAATTACTTCAATACCTTTTGATGAAATGATCAGGGCAAGACGTAATTGTAGTAAAAATGACGAGTTCGAAACATATATAGATGAAATGTGTCAGCGGTTTGAACAGCGAGGATATCAAAGGCACATTATTAATAAGGCACAGCGTAGAATAAAATATATCCACAGGGAGGACACACTTAAATCCAAAGAACACACTGTAGGAGGCTGGACTGGCTTGTAGTGGGTACCAAGAGGTACTTACACCTTGCACCAGGCCCAGGTATCCCTTATTAGTGTAGAGGGGTGTCTAGCAGCTTAGGCTGATAGAAAAGGTAGCTTAGCAGAGCAGCTTAGGCTGAACTAGGAGACGAGTGAAACTCCTACAGTACCACTAGTGTCACTTGCACAATATCATAAGAAAACACAATACACAGATATACTAAAAATAAAGGTACTTTATTTTTATGACAATATGCCAAAGTATCTCAGTGAGTACCCTCAGTATGAGGATAGCAAATATACACAAGATATATGTACACAATACCAAAATATGCAGTAATAGCAATAGAAAACAGTGCAAACAATGTATAGTCACAATAGAATGCAATGGGGGCACATAGGGATAGGGGCAACACAAACCATATACTCTAGAAGTGGAATGCGAACCACGAATGGACCCCAAACCTATATGACCTTGTAGAGGGTCGCTGGGACTGTAAGAAAACAGTGAGGGTTAGAAAAATAGCCCACCCCAAGACCCTGAAAAGTGGGTGCAAAGTGCACCTAAGTTCCCCAAAGAGCACAGAAGTTGTGATAGGGGAATTCTGCAAGGAAGACCAACACCAGCAATGCAACAACAATGGATTTCCTGACGAGAGTACCTGTGGAACAAGGGGACCAAGTCCAAAAGTCACGATCAAGTCGGGAGTGGGCAGATGCCCAGGAAATGTCAGCTGTGGGTGCAAAGAAGCTGCCACCGGATGGTAGAAGCTGTGGATTCTGCAAGAACGACAAGGGCTAGAAACTTCCCCTTTGTAGGGTGGATGTCCCACGTCGTGAAGAGTCGTGCAGAGGTGTTTCCGTGCAGAAAGACCGCAAACAAGCCTTGCTAGCTGCAAGGGTCGCGGTTAGGGTTTTTGGATGCTGCTGTGGCCCAGGAGGGACCAGGATATCGCCAATTGCGTGAGGAGGCAGAGGGGGCGTCCAGCAAGACAAAGAGCCCACTCAGAAGCAAGCAGCACCTGCAGAAGTGCCAGAACAGGCACTACGAAGTGGAGTGAACCGGAGCTCACCTGAAGTTGCACAAGAGGGTCCCACAAAGCCGGAGGACAACTCAGGAGGTTGTGCAATGCAGGTTAGAGTGCCGGGCACCCAGGCTTGGCTGTGCATAAAGGAAATCCCGGAGGAGTGCACAGGAGCCGGAGTAGCTGCAAAACACGCGGTTCCCAGCAATGCAGTCTAGCGTGGGGAGTCAAGGACTTACCTCCACCAAACTTGGACTGAAGAGTCACTGGACTGTGGGAGTCACTTGGACAGAGTTGCTGAGTTCAAGGGACCTCGCTCATCGTGCTGAGAGGAGACCCAGAGGACCGGTGATGCAGTTCTTTGGTGCCTGCGGTTGCAGGGGGAAGATTCCGTCGACCCATGGGAGATTTCGTCGGAGCTTCTAGTGCAGAGAGGAGGCAGACTACCCCCACAGCATGCACCACCAGGAAAACAGTCGAGAAGGCGGCAGGATCAGCGTTACAAGGTCGCAGTAGTCGTCTTTGCTACTTTGTTGCAGTTTTGCAGGCTTCCAGCGCGGTCAGCAGTCGATTCCTTGGCAGAAGGTGAAGAGAGAGATGCAGAGGAACTCTGATGAGCTCTTGCATTCGTTATCTAAGGAATTCCCCAAAGCAGAGACCCCAAATAGCCAGAAAAGGAGGTTTGGCTACTTAGGAGAGAGGATAGGCTAGCAACAGCTGGAGGAGCCTATCAGAAGGAGTCTCTGACGTCACCTGCTGGCACTGGCCACTCAGAGCAGTCTAGTGTGCCAGCAGCACCTCTGTTTCCAAGATGGCAGAGGTCTGGAGCACACTGGAGGAGCTCTGGGCACCTCCCAGGGGAGGTGCAGGTCAGGGGCGTGGTCACTCCCCTTTCCTTTGTCCAGTTTCACGCCAGAGCAGGGCTGAGGGATCCCTGAACCGGTGTAGACTGGCTTATGCAGAGATGGACACCATCTGTGCCCATCAAAGCATTTCCAGAGGCTGGGGGAGGCTACTCCTCCCCAGCCCTGACACCTTTTTCCAAAGGGAGAGGGTTTAACACCCTCTCTCTGAGGAAGTCCTTTGTTCTGCCTTCCTGGGCCAAGCCTGGCTGGACCCCAGGAGGGCAGAAACCTGTCTGAGAGGTTGGCAGCAGCTGCAGTGAAACCCCGGGAAAGGCAGTTTGGCAGTACCCGGGTCTGTGCTAGAGACTCGGGGGATCATGGAATTGTCTCCCCAATGCCAGGATGGCATTGGGGTGACAATTCCATGATCTCAGACATGTTACATGGCCATGTTCGGAGTTACCATTGTGACGCTATACATATGTCGTGACATATGTATAGTGCACGCGTGTAATGGTGTCCCCTCACTCACAAAGTCCGGAGAATTTGCCCTGAACAATGTGGGGGCACCTTGGCTAGTGCCAGGGTGCCCACACACTAAGTAACTTAGCACCCAACCTTTACCAGGTAAAGGTTAGACATATAGGTGACTTATAAGTTACTTAAGTGCAGTGGTAAATGGCTGTGAAATAACGTGGACGTTATTTCACTCAGGCTGCACTGGCAGGCCTGTGTAAGAATTGTCAGATCTCCCTATGGGTGGCACAAGAAATGCTGCAGCCCATAGGGATCTCCTGGAACCCCAATACCCTGGGTACCTCAGTACCTTATACTAGGGAATTACAAGGGTGTTCCAGTATGCCAATGTAAATTGGTGAAATTGGTCACTAGCCTGTTAGTGACAATTTGGAAAGGAATGAGAGAGCATAACCACTGAGGTTCTGGTTAGCAGAGCCTCTGTGAGACAGTTAGTCATAACACAGGTAACACATACATATAGGTTACAAACTTATGAGCACTGGGGTCCTGGCTAGCAGGGTCCCAGTGACACATAACAAACATACTGAAAAAATAGGGTTTTCACTATGAGCACTGGGCCCTGGCTAGCAGGATCCCAGTGAGACAGTGAAAACACCCTGACATACACTCACAAACAGGCCAAAAGTGGGGGTAACAAGGCTAGAAAGAGGCTACTTTCTCACACACACTACACAGAGTGGGTAGAATAAAGTAAGACTGGTAACAGATTATACAGAAAACTCCAAACTGTTGCGAAAATTTGTTCATAAACATTGGCATATTTTGTTACAAGATGATACCCTGATAGACATCATTAGTAACAAACCTGAAATTACTTATCGGAGGGGTAAATCCCTTAGAACTCTTCTTAGTCCCAGTTACCCTACAGTACATGAAAGAGAGAATTAGTTTTCTGCCCACACAATGGGCTTTCATAGTTGCGGACATTGTGGACTGTGTAAATGGGCCTGTCGAAGAAGAACAGAATTTACAGGCAACCTAGGCCAGACCTTTAAGATCAGATCAAATATCAATTGCATTACCCCATTTGTGGTTTATATTGTCTCTTGCAAATGTAACCGTTTCTATGTGGGTAGCACAATTCGTTTGCTAAGAGTGAGGATTGGAGAACATGCAAAGGCACTTGTACATGAGGACTACCGATACCCACTGGTAGCACACATAGGGGGTTATTACAACTTTGGAGGAGGTATTAATCCGTCCTAAAAGTGACGGTAAAGTGACGGATATACCACCAGCCGTATTACGAGTCCATTATATCCTATGGAACTCGTAATACGGCTGGTGGTAAATCCGACACATTTGGGACAGATTAACACCTCCTCCAAAGTTGTAATAACCCCCATAATGTCATGTGAATCACAAGGTTCTCGTAAAACCTTTGAATTCTTTGGTATTGAACACGTAAGAATGGACCCCAGAGGGGCAATAGAGAATTGGCTCTAAGAAGAAAGGAGGCTTTATGGATTTTACTCCTCAGAGCGGTAGAAACAGGTCTTAACATGGACAGAGAACTGGAATATTTTTTAGGGGACTAGGATGAGTTGAAAAGGCATCATGTAATTCAATGAATACAATGCATAAACACTGGGAATCAGTGGGTACACTTGGGGTTTGTCATTGTTTGGTAACAAACGTGTACCAGTCTTGACACGTATAAAGGTGTTTTTGTTGTTTCCGATGATTCAATATGTGCCATATGAATGGATCAAGTCTGAGAAACACTACAATTTTGTCCACAAATGTTTGATACATGTAAATAATTGGCATATGTTACTAAGTTGATTTCTATAACTATACCTTGTATAATTGCTAACTGATATATGTTGCATATGACAATCCTGGTGCTTCAGTCAAGTTCAGCAGTTACAATATATATATTATTATGTTCATGTATGAGATCAGAACTTATTTGCATCCTTATTGATGATAATTTCTATTGTGTTGGTCCTTAATTTTCACTTTCACTACTAACGTTCCAAGCATGACAACATTATTGTCCAACACCTATTTTTATGAAGGATATTCCTTCTTATTTCTTCATTTTCTTTCTTAGAAACCAGTATGTTTTTGGCAATGATTTTCCTTTTAGTATTTATTAGCATTTGTGATATAAATCGTCATATGATAATTACATCGGGAATCAACACAGTTTTGTAGTATTTCTCGTAAGATATTTGCATTTCTTGCCACCTAAGATGGCCGCTCATTTTTGAATTGGTCCTTTTTTTATGTTATTGGTAGGTGAGTCCATAATCGAGCGATAACTGCACCCGACAGGATAGTTTTATAGTCCCTTTTTTATGGTGGATCTCTGAGATATGATCAAGGCGGGAAGGTTCCGACGCGTACTCGCGTTTGGATCACAGATAATCGAACGCATACTGCACATATCTTCGTACTCAGGTAGGTCACTGTAGAAAGCATAACGGTGGCAATTAATTTGTGACGTGTAATGTATATTGTCTTAAATATACTATCGACTGAGCT
The DNA here is from genome assembly GCF_031143425.1 of Pleurodeles waltl. NCBI lineage: Eukaryota > Metazoa > Chordata > Amphibia > Caudata > Salamandridae > Pleurodeles > Pleurodeles waltl. The sequence continues at coordinate 380,835,323 of NC_090445.1, forward strand.
AATGTGATTCTATGTGTTACCGCCAATGAGTTTGTTTATTTATATGCATTATTGGGTTAGATTGGTTCTTAACTGGTAACAGAGGGTGTTTGCTCAGCAGTACACTAATGATAGAGACATTGTGAATTGAAGTGGCTGTGCTGTTGAACTTTTAATGTTTACATACTACTTGGCAGTTGGACATTAACCTTAAATAAAGGCGTCTAGAAAGCAGGACAAATTGGGGCTCATTAGCAGACGGCTTGTATTTGCAGTACTCCAATTTCTGTGACACACGGTAGACTTATTATACATGTAACATCTAGTACTGGTTTCTTTAATAGCTCGCACATATAGCAGTAGATGTTATGTTGCATGAGTTTACTCTTTGATTTGGGTTGGATTAGAATTAATCACACTTTGATTTGCACATTTGCGCAATATCTTATTACTAATTCCCATTCACAGATTTGATTTGTGGATATTATCTATGGTTTGTCACATCGAGTGTGCGTTTTCTGTGAAGCATGTTCATTCTAGTAACTCACAATTATCCATCTCACTCTTGGAGAACTGGTGACAGGTTTACGTATTATCTTGGAATCTGATGACTATTTATATGTACTTAATATGTTTACCTTCAATGAAATTGCAGCCCTAACGAAGTCAACGGGGTATTCCCCGGACGAAACACGTGTTGGCTGTGGAGTTTTAATGGGATATTACGTATGGCAAGCACCGTAGAATAACGGATTGAACGATTTGGGACATTGATGTATGGCCATGGAATGGATTGGAATATTACGTATGACAACTTTCGCCAATACAAACTGAACTAAAATTGGACATTGACATTAAAGCATAAGAAATTTGGAATCACACTGAAGTTTATTTCGCATTTTATTTTGTGTGTGTACATTTCACTATTCCAGAGATACATGGGATGTTGTTCTACAATTTCGGACATTTACAATGACTATGACAGATATTTCTGTACTATTTGTTTAACTTTGTGGATATAACAAGTGCCTCTTGTTGTTTATTATTATGAGCTGTATGGACTGCCACACAGTTGGGGATTAGGGGTGTGGTCCCCCAAGGATGCCCCGTAGGTTAATGAGGGTACAACTCGATATTCACCTCTTAGCCTTGAGCGCCAAATTTCTCCCATTAGATTGCACCCGTGTCGAGCAAGAATTTAGGTTTTTATATCTTTCCCTAGCTTAGCTGGATCCCACAAATTCCAGAAAATAAAAAATGTATGCACTCCCTCCCATTATTTTAACGGTGAGGTTGAGTCCGCACAGGTGGCATTGTCCTACCTGGGTGGGGCTAGGTGGGCAAATGATGAAGCATGACACTATATAGTGTGTGAGACCACCTAGTCCGTAAAGGAAACATCCCCCCGCCCCACCACCACTTCACAGGTCTTACTCTCCATTCATACACCCAGTGAGGTCAAGGAGCTCCAGGAAAATCTCCTTTGGGTACAGCTCCTCATTATAAGTGAACCCCATACCTTTTTGTGTTTTTTGGCTTTTCATGTAGGGAGTTAGTATGGGTCAATTCCTTTAAATGTATTCAGTTCCTATCTCCCTGACTCTCTATTTGTGTTATGATGGTGCTTATGTTTGCCTGAGCCACTCTTGTGTGTTGATGTGTGTGCATGCTGGTCTGATGGTGTGCTTGGGATAGGCTGAGGTACAGGGGATTGGGTATGGGTGGAGGAGGTTGGCGGGGGAAGGCTGGACACAGGGACAATGGTTGCCATCAGTGCTGTGGCCAGAGCCTGAAATGCTCTCTGTTGGGCTGCCTGCCCAGAATGAATGCCCTCCAGGTATGCATTTGATTGTTGCAAATGCCTCTCAATTCCCTGGATTGCATTCAGAATGGTACATTGCCCAACAGTGAGGGATCTCAGGAGGTCAATAGCCTCCTCACTGTGGGCTGCAGGGCTGACTGGGGCAGGGCCTGAGGTGCCTGGGGCGAAGGAGATGCCCACCTTCCTGGGTGAGCGGGCACAGGACAGATGCTGAGGGGCTGCTGGGAGGGCGGTGCTGGTATGGGGTATAGAAGGCTGGCCTGGCTTATAGTGGGTACCTTATGGTACTTACACCTTTTGCCAGGTCTAGTTATCCCTTATTAGTAGAATAGAGGTGTTCTAGCAGCTTATGCTGATAGAGGTAGCTATAGCAGAGCAGCTTAGGCTGAACTAGGAGACATGCAAAGCTCCTATTATACCACTTATATCATATAGCACTATATCACAAGAAAACACAATACTCAGAGTTACCAAAAATAAAGGTACTTTATTTTAGTGACAATATGCCAAAAGTATCTCAGAGGATACACTTCCTTAGGAGGTAAATAATATACACAAATAATATGCACACAAACCAAAATCATGTAAGTAACAGTTAGAAAAGTAGTGCAAACATTGTAGAATCACAATAGAATGCAATACGTAGAAATAGGCCTAGGGGCAACACAAACCATATACTCCAAAAGTGGAATGCAAACCATAAATGGACCCCAGGCCTAGTGTAGGTTGTAGAGGGTCACTGGGAGTGTCAGAAAACACTAAGGGTGTCCAAGATACCCCACCCCAGGACCCTGAAAAGTAGGAGTAAAGTTACCCTACAACCCCAGAAAGACAGTAAAGTTGAGTTAGGGGATTCTGCAAGGACAACAACTACCAGCAAAACACTGAAGACGGATTCCTGGACCTGAGGACCTGTAAAGGAAGGGGACCAAGTCCAAGAGTCACGCAAGTGTCCAGGGGAGGCAGGAGCCCACTAAACCCCGGATGAAGGTGCAAAAGGGCTGCCTCCAGGTGGAAGAAGCCAAAGATTCTGCAGCAACGGAAGGTGCCAGGAACTTCTCCTTTGGTCAGAAGATGTCCCACGGCGTGCTGGAGGATGCAGAGTTGTTTCCACACAGAAAGACCGCAAACAAGCCTTGCTAGCTGCAAGAGTCGCGGTTGAGGATTTTGGGTGCTGCTAAGGCCCAGGAAGGACCAAGAGGTCGCCCCTTGGAGGAGAAGACAGAGGGGGTGCTCAGCAACTCATAGAGCCCCGCAGAAGCAGGCAGCACCCGCAGAAGTACCTAAACAGGCACTTAGAAGACCTGAGGACAGCGGTCGACTCAGAGTCACAAAGGGGGGTCCCACGACGTCGGAGTCCAACTCAGCGAGTTGGGCAATGCAGGACGGAGTGCTGGGGACCTGGGCTAGGCTGTGCAAGAAGGAAGTCTTGCAAAAGTGCACAGAGGCCGGAGCAGCTGCAGTTCACGCAGTACACAGGATTACTATCTGGCGTGGACTTACCTCCACCAAATTTGGATAGAAGGGCCACTGGACTGTGGGAGACACTTGGACTCAGCTCCTGTGTTCCAGGGACCACGCTCGTCAGGATGAGAGGGGACCCAGAGGACCAGTGATGCAGAAGTTTGGTGCCTGCATTGGCAGGGGGAAGATTCCGTCGACACACAGGAGATTTCTTCTTGGCTTCCAGTGCAGTTTGAAGGCAGACAGCCCTCAGAGCATGCAGTTGAGAAAGCCGGCAGGATGAGGCGCTACAATATTGCTGGTAGTCTTCTTGCTACTTCGTTGCAGTTATGCAGGCGTCCTGGAGCAGTCAGCGGCCAATCCTTGGCAGAAGTCGAAGTGCAGAGGAACTCTTGTGAGCTCTTGCATTCGTTATCTGAGGAATAGCTCACAGGAGAGACCGTAAATAGCCCACAGAGGAGGATTGGCAACAGAGAAAGGTAAGCACCTATCTGGAGGGGTCTCTGACATCACCTGCTGTCACTGGCCACTCAGAACTGTCCATTGTGCCCTCACACCCCTGCATCCAAGATGGCAGAGGTCTGGGACACACTGGATGAGCTCTGGGCACCTCCCATGGGAGGTGCTGGACAGGGGAGTGGTCACTCCCCTTTCCTTTGGCCAGTTTCTTGCCAGAGCAGGGCTGGGACAATCCCTGAACTAGTGTAGATTGGCTTATGCAAGGAGGGCACCATCTGTGCCCTTCAAAGCATTTCCAGAGGCCAGGAGAGGCTACTCCTCCCAGGCCCTTCACACCTATTTCCAAAGGGAGAGGGTGTAACACCTCTCTCTCAGAGGAAATTCTTCATTCTCCCTTCCTGGGACCAGGCTGCCCAGGCTCCAGGGTGGCAGAAACCTGTCTGAGGGATTGGCAGCAGCAGTAGCTGCAGTGGAGTCCCCGGAAAGTTAGTTTGACAGTACCCGGGCTGTATGCTGGAGACCCAGGAATGCATGGAATTGTCCCCCCAATACCAGAATGGTATTGGGGTGACAATTCCATGATCCTAGACATGTTACATGGCCATGTTCGGAGTTACCATTGCAACACTACATATAGGTAGTGACCTATATGTAGTGCATGCGTGTAATGGTGTCCCCACACTCACAAAGTCCGGGGAAATTGCCCTGAATAATGTGGGGGCACCTTGGCTAGTGCCAGGGTGCCCACACACTAAGTAACTTTGCACCTAACCTTCACCAAGTGAGGGTTAGACATATAGGTGACTTATAAGTTACTCAAGTGCAGTGTAAAATGGCTGTGAAATAACGTGGACGTTAATTCACTCAGGCTGCAGTGGCAGTCTGGTGTAAGAATCAATCAAAGAGACTTATAGAGCGTGCTACTCACCCGTGAGGGTCTTGAGGCACTGGGGGGGGGGGTGGATAGAGAAGGAGGGAGGGGAGGGGACATCACTGTTCGAAAAGCCAGGTCTTAAAGGTTCTTCCTGAAGAGCAGGAGGTCTTGGGTCTTGCGGAGGTGGGTGGGGAGGGAGTTCCAGGCCCTGGGGGCTGCAGCCCAAAGGGATCTCCTGGAACCCCAATACCCTGGGTACCTAGGTACCATATACAAGGGAATTATAAGGGTGTTCCAGTGTGCCAATGAGGATTGTAAATATCAGTCACTAGCCTGCAGTGAACATTTTAAAAGCATAGAGAGCATAAACACTGAGGTTCTGGTTAGCAGAGCCTCAGTGTTACAGTTAGGCACCACACAGGGAACACATATAGGCCACAAACCTATGAGCACTGGGGTCCTGACTAGCAGGATCACAGTGACACATATCAAAAACACTGACAACATAGGGTTTTCCCTATGAGCACTGGGCCCTGGCTAGCAGGATCCCAGTGAGACAGTAAAAACACCCTGACATATACTCACAAACAGGCCAAAAGTGGGGGTAACAAGGCTAGGAAGAGGCTACCTCCCGCCCCCCCCCCCCCCCAAACGAAGGTCAATAGGGCTAACCTTGGCTGGTTGAGTCTTTATTGTCTAAGTATCTAAGTGGTGATAAGTAGAGAGTAGCTCTGTAGTAGATTGGTTACTCCCTTTATCATCCACTATATGGTTATTTCCCTGTGGGGATGTAAACTACCCTGTTTGAAGTTTCTTAGCTAGCCAGCAATGTGAAGTTATATTCTCAGAGTTCCTATTAGTATGTTTAAGTTTAGAGCAGTGGGAATTGTCCACTGGACCTATATCAAATGATGAGAATGCCAGACAGGGTTGCTGTCTCAGTAAAGCCATAGCTGGGCAAAGCCCTAGTCCATATGGCTGTAAGAGAGAACAGGGTTGCTGTTTCTCTTTAGTTGGAGCAGGGCAGGGATTGTGTCCTAAGAGCTCCACACTAGGGCAGGGCTGCTGTCCTAAGTGTTGTGAGGCAGTGCAGGGTTGTTGTACTAAAGTTTCTCTGGGAGGGTCGGAGGGATGCTCCATGTTAACTAAAATGGTACACTTTTTCTCACCAATATTAGTTATCCCACAGAGAGGTACTTCCACCTCAGGGGGTACAGCTGTGTTAGCTGATGGTTCCCTTGGTACAGGTGCCACCCCAGGAGAGGTTTCTCCCAACACAGGAATGGTATCCTGAATGGCACGGTGGGTAGATAATACTGTGATGGCCATTTCACCTGTTGTTGTAGAAGGATCCTGAGTTTTCAGGCCTTTTTCTCTCCTTTGCTTTTTCATTTCAGCTGAAATGAGAGTAAGCAATTCCTCAGGGATACCCTGCATGGCTGCATGGGTATTAAACTCTACCTCGGCCCAACCTGAGGCCTCTAGGTCATTACCTAAGATACAGTCTACAGGTAAGCTAGGTGATACTACCACCTGCTTAGGGCCAGTAACTCCACCCCAACTAAACTGAATTATAGCTAAGGGAAGGAACTTAGTGGAGTTATGGACATCAATAATCTTGTACTGTTGTCCAATGATGTGTTGTGCAGGAGACACTAGGTTTTCAGTCACCAAAGTGATACTGGCACCTGTGTCCCTGTAGGCCTGAGCCTCAACACCATTTATTGAAACTGTCTGCCTGTACTTATCCATTGCAAGGGGACAAGCAGCCAGTGTGGCAAGGCCAATGCCACCAGGTGCGACAGAAACTGTCTTGGGACTAACTACCCCAGGTTCTATGATGGACCCAAAAGTGAACCCAACTACACCCTTATTTTGACTGTTGCCAGCAGACCCACCACTATTACCACTACTGCTAGGGGCACTAGAGTTTGATGTATTAGTGGTGGTAGGCTCAGGGAGTTTACCTGGGCAGGACTTATCCCCTGGCCTTTATTTTTAAACACATAGCACCAAGGCTTTTTAATGTGTGTGGGTTGTGAAGAAGAGGAAGAAGATGATTTATCCCCACCCCCTGAAGAGTGTTTAGAATTTGAAGAAAGATCTTTAGTTTTACCTTTATCCCCATGCTTATCCTGAGATTTCTCACCATCTTTCCTCTTGCCATCCTTGTCACCTCCTGTATGAACTTTTCTGTTCATTCTTGTTCTGACTCATTTGTCTGCCTTCTTTCCCAATTCTTGGGGAGAGGTCAGATCTGAGTCTACCAAGTACTGGTGCAACAAATCAGACACACAATTGTTCAAAATATGTTCTCTCAGGATTAGATTATACAGGCTTTCATAGTCAGTCACCTTACTGCCATGTAACCAACCCTCCAAGGCCTCACTGAACAGTCTACAAAATCTGTCCAGTCTTGAGAGGACTCTTTTCTGGTGTCTCTGACTTAATCCTGTATTGTTCAGTGTTTAAGCCAAATCCATCCAAGAGTGCATCCTTAAAAACTCTGTAGTTATTAGCATTACTTTCTCTGACAATAAGGAGCCTATCCCTACCCTTACTAGTGAAAAATAGCCACAAGATAGCAGCCCACTGCCTTTGAGGGACCAACTGTACCATACAGGCCCTCTCAAGTGCAGCAAACCACTTGTTAATGTCATCCCCCTCCTTGTAAGGGGGGGCTATCTTATGCAGGGTTCTAGAATCTTGCTCTCTAACAGGATTACTATCTGCAACACTGCTACTGCCACCATGGGGAACTAACCCCAATCTCTGTCTTTCCGTCTCTATGGCTAGGGATTCCCTGTTTAAGGCCAGCTGCTGCTGTTTAAGCTTCAGCCTGGCCTCTTCCACCCTGAACCTTCTGAGTTCATTTTCCATTAAGTTAACCTCAGGGCGGGAGGCTTGGGAATGTTTAGATACAGAGGAAATGTGGAAATTGGCAGAGAGAAGCCTGTTCCTAACTGGCTGGACCCTAGTAACCTGGCCTTTAGTAGTGAAAGATGCCCTACTAATGTGAGAACCTCTCCCACTACCAGTGTCACTAGGTGGCCTGCTAGATGGCAGGTCTTTGTAAGAACCCTCCCCAATCTCTTCAGGGAACTCCTCTGAGTCTGACTGGGTACCTTCCACTCCTACCTCATATTCCTGAGATGGGATTCTAGGAGCAGGTTAAAGAGAAAGTCCTTTGTAGGATTCTTACCAATGCTTAAACCGCTTTCTAAGCAGAGACCCCTCAAACTTTTAAAGTTTAAACTGTCAAAGGTTGCCTGGACAATTTTGGGAGTGGGCTCTACTGCAGACATGATAGAAAAGGTTTAAGATAGAGAGAGAAAACGTTTTAGAACTTTTGAAAGTACATAGAAAAAACTTTTTCAAACTTTTTTAGAACTTTTAAAAGTTTTCAGAACTTTTCAGAAACTTTGTAGAAAGATTTAGAGCAGAAGAGTAAACTGTTTTGGTTCAATGTGCATATATTGAAATATTTGGTATATGTTTTTCTTATGAAAAGCACCAAATCACAAAGTGGTAAAGCAGTTACAAGTACTTATCCCACCGCTGCACCACCAATGTAGGAGGCTGGCCTGGCTTATAGTGGGTACCTTGTGATACTTACACCTTGTACCAGGCCCAGTTATCCCTTATTAGTAGATAAGAGGTGTTCTAGCAGCTTAGGCTGATAGAGGTAGCTATAGCAGAGCAGCTTAGGCTGAACTAGGAGACATGCAAAGCTCCTACTATACCACTTATATCATATAGCACAATGTCATAAGAAAACACAATAATCAGAGTTACTAGAAATAAAGTTACTTTATTTTAGTGACAATATGCCAAAAGTATCTCAGAGGATATACTCCCTTAGGAGGTAAGTAATATACACAAAATATATACACACAAACCAAAATCAGGTAAGTAACAGTTAGAAAAGTAGTGCAAACAATGTAGAACACAATAGAATGAAATTGGGAGAAATAGGCCTAGGGGCAACACAAACCATATACTCCAAAAGTGGAATGCGAACCACGAATGGACCCCAGGCCTAGTGTAGTGTGTAGAGGGTCGCTGGGAGTGTAAGAAAACACTATGGGGCCAAGATACCCCACCCCAAGACCCTGAAAAGTAGGAGTAAAGTTACCCTACAACCCCAGAAAGACAGTAAAGTCGAGATAGGGGATTCTGCAAGGACAACAACTGACTGCTATGCACTGAAGACGGATTCCTGGACCTGAGGACCTGTAAAGCAAGGGGACCAAGTCCAAGAGTCACGCAAGTGTCCAGGGAGGGCAGGAGCCCACTAAACCCCAGATGAAGGTGCAAAAGGGCTGCCTTCGGGTGGAAGAAGCCGAAGATTCTGCAACAACAGAAGGTGCCAGGAACTTCTCCTTTGGTCAGAAGATGTCACACGGCATGCTGGAGGATACAGAGTTGTTTCCACACAGAAAGACCGCAAACAAGCCTTGCTATCTGCAAGAGTCGCGGTTGAGGATTTTGGGTGCTGCCAGGGCCTAGGAAGGACCAGGAGGTCGCCCCTTGGAGGAGGAGACAGAGGGGGTGCTCAGCAACACAGAGAGCCCACGCAGAAGCAGGCAGCACCCGCAGAAGCACCTGAACAGGCACTTAGAATATCTGAGGACGACGGTTGACTCAGAGTCACAAAGGAGGGTCCCACAACGTCGAAGTCCAACTCAGCAAGTTGGGCAATGCAGAACGGAGTGCTGGGGACCTGGGCTAGGCTGTGCACAAAGGAAGTCCTGCAAAAGTGCACAGAAGCCCGAGCAGCTGCAGTTCATGCAGTACACAGGATTACTGTCTGGTGTGGGGAGGCAAGGACTTACCTCCACCAAATTTGGACAGAAGGGCCACTGGACTGTCAAAGACACTTGGACCCAGCTCCTGTGTTCCAGGGACCACGCTCGTCAGGATGAGAGGGGACCCAGAGGACCCATGATGCAGTCTTTTGGTGCCTGCATTAGCATGGGGAAGATTTCGTCGACCCATGGGAGATTTCTTCTTGGCTTGCAGTGCAGGGTGAAAGCAGGCAGCCCTCAGAGCGTGCACCACCAAGAAACAGTCAAAAAGCCGGCAGGATGAGGCGCTACAATGTTGCTGGTAGTCTTCTTGCTGCTTTGTTGCGGTTATGCAGGCACCCTGGAGCAGACAGCAGTCGATCCTTGGCAGAAGTCAAAGAGGGAAGTGCAGAGGAACTCTGCTGCGCTCTTGCATTCGTTATCTGGTAAGATGCCCACAGGAGAGACGCTAAATAGCCCACAGAGGAGGATTGGCTACAAAGAAAGGTAAGCACCTATCAGGAGGGGTCTCTGACGTCACCTGCTGGCACTGGCCACTCAGAGCTGTCCATTGTGCCCTCACACCTCTGTATCCAAGATGGCAGAGGTCTGGGACACACTGGAGGAGCTCTGGGCACCTCCCCTGGGAGGTGCTGGTCAGGGGAGTGGTCACTCCCCTTTCCTTTGTCCAGTTTCGCACCAGAGCAGGGCTTGGGGACCCCTGAACCGGTGTAGACTGGCTTATGCAAGGAGGGCACCATCTGTGCCCTTCAAAGCATTTCCAGAGGCCAGGAGAGGCTACTCCTCCCAGGCCCTTCCCGCCGATTTCCAAAGGGAGAGGGTGTAACACCCTCTCTCAGATGAAATTCTTTGTTCTGCCTTCTTGGGACTGGGCTGCCCAGGCCCGGGGGGGGGGGGGCAGAAACCTGTCTGAGGGGTTGGCAGCAGCGGTAGCTGCAGAGGAGACCCCGGAAAGTTAGTTTGGCAGTACCCGGGCTCTATGCTGGAGACCGGGGGATGCATGGAATTGTCCCCCCAATACCAGAATGGTATTGGGGGGACAATTCAATAACCCTAAAGATGTTACATGGCCATGTTCGGAGTTATCATTATGACGCTACATATAGGTATTGACCTATATGTAGTGCACAAGTGTAATGGTGTCCCCGCACTCACAAAGTCCGGGCAATATGCCCTAAAGAATGTGGGGGCACCTTGGCTAGTGCCAGGGTGCCCACACACTAAGTAACTTTGCACCTAACCTTCACCAAGGGAGGGTTGGACATATAGGTGACTTATAAGTTACTTAAGTGCAGTGTAAAATGGCTGTGAAATAACGTGGACGTTATTTCACTCAGGCTGCAGTGGCAGTCCTGTGTAAGTATTGTCTGAGTTCCCTATGGGTGGCAAAAGAAATGCTGCAGCCCATAGGGATCTCCTGGAACCCCAATACCCTGGGTACCTAGGTACCATATACAAGGGAATTAGAAGGGTGTTTCAGTGTGCCAATGAGAATTGGTAAAATGAGTCACTAGCTTGCAGTGACAATTTTAAAGGCAAAGAGAGCATACACAGAGGTTCTGGTTAGCAGAGCCTCAGTGATGCAGTTAGGCACCACACAGGGAACACATACAGGGCATACTTTATGAGTACTGGGGTCCTGGCTAGCAGGATCCCGGTGACACAGGGAAAAACAAACATACATATAGTAAAAATGGGGGTAACATGCCAGGCAAGATGGTACTTTCCTACACTGCTATAATTAATGTAACCCTTGATTGTGTTGTTTGGGCTCTGTACAGCAACCACACTGCAGGTATTTGTGACACAGTAACACCACTGGGTGAGGGAGTGCAGGGGAAGTGCGGGCAACAATGGGCAACTTGGTCAGCGTAGAATAAGTGAGTGTGTGTCTGTCCACAACACAACAGAGTGGACTTTTTATATGTGGTTTAAAATCCAACATTTGAATCCATACTTTTCAAAATTTTGTAGCTTGGGGAGAACCCCTTCACACCCGATTTTTGCACTTCGGGCTCCCTCATTATACTCGAGTATAACATTTACAACTCACCACTTTGAAAAATCCACCAGCTGCCACTGGATTTATCAGTACAATCTTTTTGGTTCAGAAAAAAGGTGGCGGCTCCCGTCTGGTCCTGAACCTCAGAGCATTCAACTCTTGGATCGTGTACTGCCATTTCAAAAAAGTGGAGGGCATTAATTTGCTCCGGGATCTGTTGCAGGAAGGCGACTGGTTGGTGCGTCTCGACCTAAAGGATGCTTACTTAACAGTCCCTATTTATTCCTCTCATTGTTTTCTTCCATTTTGTTGTCAGGCCCAGTGGTAGGAGTTAGCCATCTTTCTCTTTAGTCTCTCATCGGGCCCCATGGTGTTTCACCAAACTGCTACGGCCAGTAGTTCAGTATCTCACAGAAAGAGGGGTCCACCACATTATATATCTCAAAGATATTCTGACAATGGCGCAAAGGAAAAGCTTGGTTCTTCTGCAACTTTCCTGGACTATCCAACTATTGCAAGACCTTAGTTTTGCCATCATCTCAGACAAATCGGTAATGAGTCCCTCCCAAACTATAGAGTTCTTAGGCTTTCAGGTGGACTCCATCAAAGCTCAGTTGAAATTACCTCTGTCAAAACTGACCTCCATCAAGAAGGAGTTGAGGCGAGCCCTTGCCCTTGTGACTGTCTTTGAGGATTCTAGCGCGCCTGGTGGGCCTTTTAGCATCCTCCATCCACGGCATATTTCTGGGTCCCCTTCCTTATCGAGTCCTACAATGTCTTAAGATGTTGCATCTTCAGAAGGGATTAGCATACTCTGAACAGATAGTCCTGTCTGAGGAGGCCAGGATGTGGATAGCCTGGTGGTTAGACCACATGTATGCTGCGTGGAATGGCAAAGCCAAAGATGTGGGGGGGGGGGGGCAGATGGTCCCCGAGGAACTCAGTCTACACATCAACTGCCTTGAGTTAATGGCGGGAGCTTTTGAGATCTGATCCCTTGATCCCCTTCTCCCCTTTCCCCCTGCAAAGTAGAATGTTGTATTCTTCTCCCCCCAGCCAACCTATCAGTGGAATGTTACATAAATCGACTAGGGGGAACAAAGTCAAAGATACTGGTCAAGATTGTCAAGGACTTTTGACATTTTTGTCTCCAGCATCAGATTTCTGCGACTACGGAATATATTCAGGGCACTCCAATGTAGTAGCGCACTGCTGGATGCCAGTGACAAGAGACTGTCCCCATGTATTTCACACCTTGAATTGGCTGTGGGGTCCGTGTGAGATAGATCTGTTTGCGTTTCGTCTGAAAGCTCAACTTCCTCTCTTAAGCAGCTGGAGACCAGATCGCCAAGCAGCAGTGTAGGAAAGTACCATCTTGCCTGGCATGTTACCCCCATATTTCACTGTATGTATGTTGTTTTAGTCTATGTGTCACTGGGACCCTGCCAGGCAGGGCCCCAGTGCTCATAAGTATGTGCCCTGTATGTGTTCCCTGTGTGATGCCTAACTGTCTCACTGAGGCTCTGCTAACCAGAACCTCAGTGGTTATGCTCTCTCTGCTTTCCAAATGTCACTAACAGGCTCAATTTACCAATTCACATTGGCATACTGGTACACCCATATAATTCTCTTGTATATGGTACTGAGGTACCCAGAGTACTGGGGTTCCAGGAGATCCCTATGGGCTGCAGCATTTCTTTTGCCACCCATAGGGAGCTCTGACAATTCTTATACAGGCCTGCCAGTGCAGCCTGCGTGAAATAATGTCCACGTTATTTCACAGCCATTTACCACTGTACTTAAGTAACTTATAAGTCACCTATATGTCTAACCTTCACCTGGTGAAGGTTGGGTGCAAAGTTACTTAGTGTGTGGGCACCCTGGCACTAGCCAAGGTGCCCCCACATCGTTCAGGGCAAATTCCCCGGACTTTGTGAGTGCGGGGACACCATTATACGCGTGCACTATACATAGGTCGCTACCTATGTATAGCGTCACAATGGTAACTCCGAACATGGCCATGTAACATGTCTAAGATCATGGAATTGTCACCCCAATACCATTCTAGTATTGGGGGGACAATTCCATGATCCCCTGGGTCTCTAGCACAGAACCCGGGTACTGCCAAACTGCCTTTCCGGGGTTTCCACTGCAGCTGCTGCTGCTGCCAACCCCTCAGACAGGTTTCTGCCCTCCGGGGCCCAGGCAGCCCTGGCCCATGAAGGCAGAACAAAGGATTTCGTCTGAGAGAGGGTGTTACACCCTCTCCCTTTGGAAATAGGTGTGAAGGGCTGGGGAGGAGTAGCCTCCCCCAGCCTCTGGAAATGCTTTGATGGGAACAGATGGTGCCTATCTCTGCATAAGCCAGTCTACACCGGTTGAGGGATCCCCCAGCCCTGCTGTGGTGTGAAACTGGACAAAGGAAAGGGGAGTGCCCACTTCCCTGACCATTACCGCCCATGTGAGGTGCCCAGAGCTCCTCCAGTGTGTCCCAGACCTCTGCCATCTTGGAAACAGAGGTGTTGGGGGCACACTGGAGTGCTCTGAGTGGCCAGTGCCAGCAGGTGATGTCAGAGACCCCCTCTGATAGGCTCTTACCTCTCTTGGTAGCCAATCCTCCTTTCTTGGTAGCCAAACCTCCTTTCTTGGCTATTTAGGGTCTCTCCTCTGGGGAATTCTTCAGATAACGAATGCAAGAGCTCACCAGAGTTCCTCTGCATCTCCCTCTTCACCTTCTACCAAGGATCGAACGCTGACTGCTCCAGGACGTCTGCAAAACCGCAACAAAGTAGCAAGACGACTACCAGCAACATTGTAGCGCCTAATCCTGCCGGCTTTCTCAACTGTTTCCTGGTGGTGCATGCTCTGGGGGTAGCCTGCCTTCACCCTGCACCAGAAGCTCTGAGGAAATCTCCTGTGGGTCGACGGAATCTTCCCCCTGCTAACGCAGGCACCAAAAGACTGCATCACTGGTCCTCTGGGTCCCCTCTCATCCCGACGAGCGTGGTGCCTGGAACACAGCAACTCTGTCCAAGTGACTCCCACAGTCCAGTGACCCTTCTGTTCAAGTTTGGTGGAGGTAAGTCCTTGCCTTCCCACGCTAGACTGCAAAGCTGTGTACCGCGTGATTTGCAGCTGCTCCGGCTCCTGTGCACTTTTCCAGGATTTCCTTCATGCACAGCCAAGCCTGGGTCCCCAGCACTCCGTCCTGCAGTGCACAACCTTCTGAGTTGTCCTCCGGCATCGTGGGACCCCCTTTTGTAACTTCGCGTGGACTCCGGTTCACTCTTCTTCCAAGTGCCTGTTGGGGTACTTCTGCAGGTGCTGCCTGCTTCTGTGAGGGTTCTCTGAATTGCTGAGTGCCCCCTCTGTCTCCTCCTCCAAAAGACGACATCATGGTCCTCAGCAACACCCAAAAACCTCTACTGCGATCCTTGTAGCTAGCAAGGCTTGTTTGCGGTCTTTCTGCGTGGGAACACCTCTGCAAGCTTCATCGCGACGTGGGACATCTGTCTTCCAAAGGAGAAGTTCCTAGTCCTCTTCTTTCTTGCAGAACTCCAAGCTTCTTCCAACCGGTGGCAGCTTTCTTGCACCTTTAGCTGGGGTTTCCTGGGCCCCTGCCCCCCCCGGACACTGTTGCGACTATTGGACTTGGTCCCCTTGCCTTACAGGTACTCAGGTCCAGAAATCCGTTGTCAGTGCACTGCTGGTGTTTGTTCTTCCTGCAGAATCCCCCATCACGACTTCTGTGCTCTCTGGGGGAAGTAGGTGTACTTTACTCCTACTTTTCAGGGTCTTGGGGTGGGGTATTTTTCTCACCCTCACTGTTTTCTTACAGTCCCAGCGACCCTCTACAAGCTCACATAGGTCTGGGGTCCATTCGTGGTTCGCATTCCACTTTTGGAGTATATGTGTTGCCCCTATACCTATGTGCTCCTATTGCAACCTATTGTAATTCTACACAGTTTGCATTACTTTTCTTGCTCTTACTTACCTAATTTTGGTTTGTGTACATATAACTTGTGAATAGTACTTACCTTCTTACTGAGGGTACTCACTGAGATACTTCTGGCATATTGTCATAAAAATAAAGTACCTTTATTTTTAGTAACTCTGTGTCTTGTGTTTTCTTATGATATTGTGCATCTGATATGAGTGGTATAGTAGGAGCTTTGCATGTCTCCTAGTTCAGCCTAAGCTGCTTTGCCATAGCTACCTTCTATCAGTCTAAGCTGCTAGAAACACCTCTTCTACACTAATAAGGGATAACTGGACCTGGCACAAGGTGTAACTACCTCTGGTACCCACTACAAGCCAGGCCAGCCTCCTACAAGCAGGCTCCAACATGTTACTCCAATCTCAGACAAAAGGGCTCCTCTATGCATTTCCCTCCCTTTTCTAGGATTCAGAGAGTACTCTCACAGGTAAAGAGGACCATGGTTTCCAATAGCAATGTTGTTGTCTTGTGCTCCTCCAATGACTTCAATCCTTCCCATTTCTTCTCTCTGATCCGTCAGGTCTTCCTCATCTGTTGGTGATGACGGGTCAGTTGTCCCTCATGGTGTGGAGACTTTCTTGAGATGCTAGCAAATGCAGGAGTTCATAGAACACAATCTTCTTCTTGTCTCAGTCTTGGGCCTCCTCGACTCATAATTGATACAAAGCATCCTGGAAGAGGAGGACATGTTGGTGTGGTGAATGGAGTATTGATTCCTTGGGGGCAGAAGTACATGTGATTGCAAATTTCAATAGGAATTGGCCTCTCAAGGACTGGCGTGTCGGACCATTAACAATTTTAGATCTGCTGTTTCATCAGGCCATCCAAACTTAAACAGTAAACCTGTGGGGGAACATCCCTTGGTCTGTAAACTTTTCAGGGGTATTAGGATGGTTCATCCTTCACAATCAAAGTATACTACATCATGGAATGGTTTGCATTTTTTGAGGGCATGGCCTACCAATGAATATCTCTGTCGTAAGCAACTGTCTGCAAAACTTACGCTTCTGCTATGTCTGGTTTCCTGTAGGTGCGTATCTGATGTGCACGTTTTGGCTTTAGCAGGTAGAGTATTTAATCTGCCTGGTATTTCATTTTTCATTTCTAGATGTACCAAAACTGCATCATGTATTTCTTATCCTGCTTTACCTCATACTCAAAAGCTATCTGTGGTGAAGTGCTTGAAAGCCTTTAAGGACTGTACTCAAGAGTTTCATAGAGATTTGTCTGGTCAATTGCTTATTTCCCTACAGAGCCCTTTTAATAAATTCTCAGCGGCTACTCTGGCCCGTTGCGTCAAATGGTTGTTATGTTAAGCTGGAATTGATACCTCTGTTTTTGCCACTCATTCTGTGCATGGAGCCATGGCCTCTAAGGCTTTCTGCATGTGTTCTCGTTTAGAGGACATTATGGCCATGCCTGATTGGTCTTTGGATTCCACGTTCAAAGTGTTCTACCACAAACCAATTATTGATGTTGCGTCCACACTAGTGATTTAGCTTTAAACTAGCATAATCCAAAGCCTCGGTTCTGACATAGAAGAAAAACATTTTCTGGCTGACGCATCAAGAATTTTAGATTCTATTAAGGACACAGCGGCGAGGATTATCCCACCCATATAGCATACACAGTTTTAAATACTATTCAAAGTATGATGAATATTGAATAATGTACACTTTGTCAGCTGTCAACTCTATTATGACCTCTTTAATTGCTTTGTTTGAGACCACCTCTCCTAGCATTATCCGTGCTTACCATTCAGTGTGTAGAGCTCATTTGTTTTTTGTTTTTCAGAAACAAATTCCTGCTTTGTGATTTTGTTTCTGAAAATCAAAAGTTTTTTAAAAGATTGGAGGGTGGGCTTCAAAACAGACAGCAGTTGCCCACCAAACGTTTTGCACATTGAAAGGCATTGTGGTGACTTCCTTTCAATCTACAGAGATGACTGCTAGGATGGTCAACACTACATTTGGAAGGCAGTACACCATGAGAATGGCAGAGGTAACGTCCCCTACCACCCTGGCGGACTATATTTCATTCACTAAAGTATAAAACAGGTGCTTTGTATCTGCAATGTGACCATCACTGCCTTGCTTTCGTCATATTTTTTTACCTTTGCATGCAAGCCGACTTCTTATTGGCTAACACTGCTACATCTCTAAATTTCAGTTTAGCGGTGAATCTGTAGTTGCATTTACACAACTATTCTCAAGTGTGGACGCTTAGTTCGCTTTCAGATTCACCTATGGGTGCTCCATCTGGGACAAACAGCTCAACATTTTTTTCCTCTTAATGTAATGGCCCATTACATTTAACTGTAAGGTAATCAACCTTAAGGTCAACGTTTTTTGTACCTCTTTTGACATATTGTAAGCTTTGCTCCTGTACCTGATGTTATGCTGAAGCTGCCAAATTGTCCAGTCCTCTCAGATGCTCCCTTTGTTTCTTTCTTCAAATGAGTGGATAAAATATGCGCAGCGTAATAAAATCTGTCTTTCATGACACCACATACTATTTTGTCTCCTTCCCCTTTACTGTGTATTTCGTCTTCTTGTTTCTTTCTAGTCTGCAATTGTCTAGCTCTACTATACCACTTCTCCATCTTAGGTGTACATCTCTTTAAGGCATTGACTCTTAAATATACCCACACAACCTCTTGAAACAATTGTGCACTCATCATCCTGTATGATGGTGACCCTTTCTCCTCTCCCTTACCTTCTTTCTCCCATGTCCCAAACACATTTGTCCCTCCACATTTCACCCCAACTCAATCTCTTGGAGCACTGGTAGATCATGCTTAGTGTTGATACCCTAACCTTCCTCACCCACAACCCTACCCTAACACTCTAATCTGCCTTTACCCTAAATTGTGCTTCCCTTGGCTCTCCCATGATGCTTCTCTCTTTCTAAACCTTGCCCTTCCATTCACATCACTTTTTCTAAATCAAAATAAAGGTTGGAAAGGTAAAACAATTACTAAAAAGGGAATTCAAGGCCTGAAGCTGTTGCTGACTGGAGCATCAATGAGTCTCACCCTAACTTGCCGTCACCTCAATTATGCATTACTACAGCTTGTCATCAATTAACCTATCCCTAACATATCTGCCTGTACTAGATGTCAGAGCTTGGCATTTTGTAGAAGATACGTATTGGACCTGTTAGCCTTTGGTGTGGTCTTCCCACAAACAATTTGCCTTCTCCCTTCCTGGAGGCAGATATTTTTGTTAGCTTTAGGAACTCTGTGCACTTTACCACTGCAAACACAGTGCTAAAGTGCTCTCTCTCCTAAACATGGTAAAATTGACTTACGCCCAATTGGCACATTTACTTAGGTCGCTAGTAAAGTGATACTACATGTACCAAGAGCCTGTAAATTAAATGTTACTAGTGAGCCTGCAACACTTAATGTGCCTCCCACTTAAGTAGCCCTTCAAAACATGTTTCAGGCCTGGCACTCCAACATGTGTGTAGTGTTAAACTGCCAATTTGACTTGGCAAAATATCCACTTTGCCAAACCTAAACCTTTCTTTTTAATACATATAAGAAACCACTAAGGTAGGCCCTACACAGCCGGTAGGGCAAGGTGTAGGGTATTTAAAAGGTTGGACATGTACATTTCTACGTTTTACATGTTCTGGTAGTGCAACACTCTTAAGTTTATTTTTCACTAATGCAAGGCCTAACGCTCTCATAGGATAAGACTGGGTTACCTTATTACATTAAAAAGTAATAAAGTTTGCTTGAGAACAGGAAAGAATCTCATGCTTGGTCGCTAATTAATTGTAAGTTAAAATACTCTTTAATGGTACAGATGGATATTAAGTCACAGTTCTGAAAATGCCACTTTTAGAAAGTTGTCATCTTGTCCTAACCATTTAGTGCCTGTGCCCTGGCTTGTGCACTAAATGGAGTAGGCAGTGTGTATTCCTTCCAGAGAGTGAGACAAGGTAGGGCTAAGTGTTGGCAGAATAGGCCATAACAAGGATTGGAGGGGAGAGGTGTAGCCTGCCCATTTACATTTCACAAGTCTTTTGCCACCTTAAACCTCTTGGAGCCTGGGCAGGGGAAGGAAGAAATTTCCAGAACCAAATGGCAGGAAGGCCTAGAAGCTTCTTCGACTGCAAAAGCTGGCACCAGGTATACAGACTGGTCCGTCAGACCAACTCTTCAGTACACTGCTGGACTTGTGGAAGACTTCCTTGTTTCTCAAAAGACTGCCCTTCTGCTTGAGGTCTGGCTATTTTCTCAGAGGACTGTCCTGCTGCTTGAGGCCTGTCTTGCTGGTTGAAGGAGAGAGGACCATCTCTTTAAACCCAGGACTGTCAGAGTGACCCTAAAGGTTAGTTGGCTGAGCTCCTGTTCTGAGCTACAGGTACACAACAAGCGCCAGAGGCCTCCCTGCAACTGCCCAGCTGATCATCTGCATCTGGGTCTGCAACTTGCCCTCCTTGAACCCTGCTGGCCTCTGCTGGAGTGAGTTTCTGATCCTCAAGATCCCCATATCATGGACCCTTAGCTGGCATCAGTTGAGCTCTTCCTGTAAAGATTTGGGCTCTTTGTGACAGCGAACAGGCTTGGTCGCTCCGCGATCTAGCCACCAGTGACAACTGCCAACTGGGTGCTGCAGTGAACCTGACTCTTCGCACTACAGCGACCACCTGCACCACGAGATCTCCACTTTGCACTACAGCACTGACAATCTGCGGTGACCACTAACCTGAAGCCCCAACCACTACTGTCTGCATCACCCAAAAGGATCTAGTCACTATAATGACAACCATCTGCGAAGCCCAGCCTGCTCTTCTTGCTACAGCGGTGGCCACCCGTGACACTTTCTCTCTCTGCTCCTCACGGTTTCCTCCTTTGCAAACTGGACTCTATGCTGGCATTTCGGAAGGTAACTTTTTCAGCAAGATTAAACTAGTCCTTGCATCGGGCCCGTGCTCCATATTGCTCGGCCTGAATTTGTGACTTTCCCCAGTCTAGCATGACCAGATGACCACAAGTGACGCGTTGTCCTTTTAGGTGCTATTCTTACCTAAACTGCAAATCTCTAGTTTTACTGATTGTATTTTTTTCCGTTTTGGTTGGTTTAATTTCATTTATTACGTTTTAATCTATTTTTCTAAATTTGTGTGGGATATTTCTTTATTGCTGTTTGTGTTCTGCATAAATACTTTACACAGTGCCTCTAAGTTAAGCCTGCCTTCTTTTGAGCTAGGCTACCAGGGGGTTAAGGACAGGTTCACCTAGTGACTTTTTGTGGTTCACTCTGACAAGGATTGTGGTTGTGGCTTGAAAAAGAGCAACACCCCCCTCAACCAATAACCCAATTTTCCACTATGTGTCTTTTACTGTCTTAAGATATTATCAGACTCTTAGGATATCACAGAGCTTTTGCCCTGTATGCACACTATGGAGCACATTAATTTATCACACAATAAATGTCATCATATTTCCTACATCGCAGAAGAAAAATCTTTTAATACAATTTTCTTTTTATAGATCTTTATGAACAGTATAAACTAAACAACAGTTAACAGACATTTCTTTCTGAAAACACGTTTATCCTCTTTACATTGGTTTTCTTTCCCAAAACATTCCTCTATCCACTGTGTATCATTAAAGCCCTGTACAAATCCTCCCTTTAAGGAACCTCTTTTTATTAGCTGCATCATCACAGCCTGTGAATACTCTACTCTATTTTTCATGTATCTTTAGTTTCACACGTTTGACTGTCTCTTACACATTATAATTACAGTCAAAAGGTTCTCCAGTCACATTGGTTCAATTTCCAGTGTTTGAAAGTGAGATTGCCTGGCACCAACCTCAATCCGGCATGCTTAGATTACAAGAAAAGTGCCAAGGATATGGCCTTCCACACAGCCAGAGATTATCAATTTGATGACAAGCATGGTGTCTGTTAACGGAAGTGGAATGTGGGTGATTTGGTCTTCATGAGGAAACCTGTTTGGTCACTTAAATGGAGGTGCAAATATGTGGGACCAAAAGGCATTATCCAAGTGAAAAGGAATGTGGTTGTGTTGAGCGATGGTGGTGTGTGGATTTTGTCACAGTTGGCTAAGTGGGAAAGAAGTGATGTTGTGGGTGATACCTAAGGAACACCACTTTCATGTTTCTTTCCCCATCACAGGATTTCGCAGGAGATAAGAGACATTTGGAGATTGATTCTGAATCAAACCATGAGAATGTTCATGGCTCTTCCAGGTACAGGAAGAAACCATCATATCTGGGTGACTATGTTTTAAAATAAGGGAAGCATTTACCCCAGAACATATTGTGCTTACATGAGGAAAAATAAAAATCCTTATTGCTCCCTTGTTTTTATTTACCATTCCTTGGCTATTATTACTTATTTGTGTAGTGGCTAATGATGTATGTATGTATAAACTATTGTGAAAATTGTATTTATTTATCTGTTCATTCCTACATTTAGGAAAAGGCGGATGTCTTATAACATGGATGACATTGTCTCTACAGTGTTCCACAAAAGTCTTAAATCATGACTATGTCCTGAATTCTGTGGCAACAGTGGGACAATGAATGAGGGGGCAATGAGAGGAGAGCTGTTGATCAAGGTGGAAGAAATAAAATCACACACGTTTACTGGCTCCTGTTCCGATCTTAACAGGATTGCTTTCAAGTGGGTAAATCTGTGCACTTTCGACCTTTTATCTGACCCCCCGCCCATCCATTTCAAAAGCTATTACCGCAATACCTGTAAAATCCACTTTTGTTTTACATTTGTTCTTTAGTAAAACTTTGGAACCAGTAGTAACTTAAGTTTGAGCCATCATCTGCCATCAATTTAGATTTGTTGCTAGATGGTAGCCCCTGTGGGCTGCCTTCTTCAAAACAGCATCTCTTTCACATCACTGCCATATTGCTCATCTCCTGTTGTACTTCCACGTACTGCAGAGATAATACTTCCGTTGGTGTATTAAAAAAAAGTTTCTCTGTAATGTCTTAACCCATTTCCTGTAGGTGCCTCGAAATCTTCCCATCTTCCTTCTTTATACACTTATTTGTGTTCTCTGCTTTATATAATTAGGAAAGTTGAGATAGCATTCCCGATTGTATCTGTAGGTTTAAAAATGTTTCTAGAGGAGGAAAGTGAAACCCCTTCTTCGTTTGACATTGTGGAGTGTCTGTCTACTTGTTTTGTACTGATGTGAAATAGGAAGTCCTGCCCCGAATGTTTCAGCCTCTCTCTCCTTTTAACCTACCGTCTCTGTTGCTCACCTTGTCGACCAGGGTATCTAGGATGTTCCTCAAGTGTCTGTAAATAGTCTTAACATGGATATTTGGAGTAGAACTGCTCATATACAAGGAGGCCTGATGTTGTTATTGTTAAATGACCAGTGATTATTGTTAGCCAACTTAATGACACCCATCCTATCGATCTCAGAAAGATGAAAGTAGACCTCGATTTCATGTCTTGATTTCATAGTAATGTTTTAGTAACAATGCTCCCTGTGAGATTTTAACAATGTAAACTCTTCATGTTTATTGAGACAATTTAACACCCTTGCACCCCTTTGAAATCTACCCTTAACCCCCCAACCCTATCTATTTTTATAGTCCCCCTTGAATGTGAACACCATTGTCTGGCTCCAGTCATTGCATCTGCAAAGAAGTTGGAGATGGAAAGATCCCAAAATATCACAACTCTATCAAATCTCTATTTTTTTTAGCCTGACAATTCCATTGTTTCTCTGGTACTGAAGCATTGTAAGCTTACAAAGCTTCGAGTACATCACCTGGGCTATGTTTGTGGATCGTTTTAGATGTTTTTCCTGTGCCACAGCAGTTACATTTGGAAGTGGGGAATGAAATCTGTTTTTTCCAATTCACTGCCAAGATCTGTATCTATTCCTATGCATTTCATGACAGATATGTCATTAGGGCTGCGAATGCATTAATGTTTTTCGCTTTTCTTATATGTATGCAGTAAATGGTATGATGCATACTGAACTCCAGTTTTACTTCTCCTTTTTGAACATCAACAGTACCACCAGATTCGTTAATCACTCTTTCTCCCAATTCACACTAATACCAACTTCAGATATGAATAACTGTAAAGTATCTGTACTTACTCATAGACTATGAAATGTTCTGTGATCACTACTCTCTTGAATAAGCCTCAGGCCAACCTGACAAACTAGTGAAATTGCAGTCCGACCTCCAATATTCCGTATCTCTCAAGTTTCTTGAGCAATTAGTGAGAGCTGAGTTCCAGATCTATATCATAAAAGAAGATCGACCTTGGAGCCCTGATTTTGTTAGATTTATTAGTGCCATTTGTCTCTGTCAACCATGCTATACTACACCTTGGACTGGAAGACGATGGGGTTGAACGATACTGCTCTGACCCAGTTTTCCTCACGCTATTCCGAGAACACAATCAATAAGAATTGCTTTTTTCACTTCGAAATGGAGCCCGTCTGTGGGTGGTGTCATCAACAGCATTATCCTCACCCCTTAGCAAAATCTACTTCTGGCAATTGATAATGCTTTTTAAATCACGAACTTCCCCTTTCATAATTATGTGGATGATTCACAACTCACTCTGAATAACATGCCTTGGGCATTTGAGGAAAAAAAGAATCTGTGGTACACCTATTAAAAATGTAATAGATGGACGTGCTCAAACCACCTAAAATGTATTGCCAGTAAAGCTGATATTATATTAGTATTTTCAGCTCACCTGCCTTCGATGTCAAAAATTGAGGCTTACTGGTGGATCGTGTAGAAGTATAATCCCAAAGGCAATAAAAGAAAAGGAAACTGAACTCCACATGGCAGGGCTCGAGATGATTGCCGAGAGAAAGACCCAGAACAAAGTCACAAGACTTGCTACCCTCATCAGTGTCACCCAGAAAAAAAACATAAGATGCGAAAGCACAAAGAAAGGTAAGACGCTCTCCCTCACCTCAGGATTCCTCGTGTAGCTGGAGCTCACTTATCATTTTCTGGAAGATCCAGCGCCTACTGTCCCTTTGGACCCGGTGCTGGTCTTCGATCCGCTGACAACTGTGGTGCCACCAACGAGGCCTCGACCCAGTCAGCAATACCATGAGCTTCCAACCCCTCAAAGCAAGACTACCAGCAGGACAATTAATTTGGGGGCTTTTCGAAAGGGTTCTTCTAGTGGGGCAGACAACAAGCACAAAGCTCCCAACAACAGCAGCAACACAATCTGTTGAACAAGCAATGTCAATGCAGAGGAAAAGGTAAGGGGTCTCACCTTGCCTCTTCCTTTTCCTCATCCCCCAGCCCCTGCTGGGATGCAGCCCTAGTTTGTTCTTGTCAGAACACAGG
Source organism: Pleurodeles waltl (assembly GCF_031143425.1). Taxonomy (NCBI): domain Eukaryota; kingdom Metazoa; phylum Chordata; class Amphibia; order Caudata; family Salamandridae; genus Pleurodeles; species Pleurodeles waltl. Next base: position 380,860,071 of record NC_090445.1, read on the forward strand.
GTGCAGGTTCTTTCCTCAGGCCTGAAGGGCCATAGTTTCAGATCAGTGGCCCTGGCAGATTGTGGAAAGGAGCTATGCCCTACCCTTCCAACAGGCCCCTCCATCCATTCCCCACTACACCTGCCCCTCCAATGGATCACCTTCCCATCCTTTATCAGGCGGTAGAGATTCTACTACAAAAAGGGGCAGTGGAACTGGTGCTAGAGCAGAAATGGGACCAAGGTCTTTGACTGAACCTAGATCTCAGGTCCTTGAATTGGTTCCCTTGAAAAGAGAAGTTCAGTATGCTGTCTGTGGCACAGATGTTAGTCACGCTTAAAGCGAAAGACAGGATGTGTCTGTGGACCCACAGAACACACATCTCATATACCAATTCAATGTATTACGAATTTCTGGTCCTGTTTGGTTTGACCTCAGCTCTGTGTGTGTGTGTGTGTGTGTGTCTTCACAAAGGTAATGGCAATATGTACTGCCAAGCTCAGACTCAGAAATCCCAGTGTTTCCATACCAGGTACGACTCACTCTTCAAGGCTGAGTCCCCAGAGATGGTGTTGCATCACCTGCAATTGACAGCCTTTCTGCTGTTCTGTCTGGGCTTTTCCATCAAACTGGCTCCCTCTCAGAGCGTCCTGTTGATATGGGCCACACTAAGTCTAACTGAGCATTTCCTACTCCTCAGAGGATAAAGGATATTCAGGCTATGTTCCAGAACAGAACACATATTAAAACCCTGATTGCTATACGCTAAGTTTGCTGGCTTCTTGCATTCTCATAGTCACTCAAGCATGCTGGCACATGATGGCCTGGCAGTGGTGCTTATGCAGGCAGTGGTCCCAACATGGCAAAGATATGTCATATTATGTAATGATCTCAAGGGACACTGTAGCCGCCTTAATGTGGTGGAGTAGTGAGGGCAACTTGGTACAAGGGAGGCCATTCCAAACAGTACCAGATGTTTGCTCAGTAGTAACGGATGCTTCCACCCTAGGGTGTGGAGCATATTTGAAGGACCTGGAGATACGTCTCCAGAGAAGAAGATATTGCATATCAATCTGTTGGAGCTGTGGATGATTCAGCTTGTGCTCAAATCCTTCCTACCATTCCTTCACTGGCAGTCCATCCAGATTGCGAAGGACAACACAACTGTGATGTGGTGCATGAACAAGCATGGGGGAGTAGTGTCACACCTTCTCTGTCAGGAAGAAATACTGCTTGGGTCCTGGGAGCAAGAGCAACAAATATTGTTAGTTGCCAGTCATCTGACTGGAGCGCTGAATGTTCGAGCAGACATTCTGGGTCAGCTACACCATGCCAAAAAGTGGATGCTTTAGCAAGACATGGTCCGATCCAGCTTTGATCACTAAAGCACACCTCAGCTGGACCTATTATTCAAACATGGCCAACGCCCTACATTCTGTGCCCTCTAATAGCTTTAAGAGATGTGTTTTGGTTGAACCAGAACTTGCTGCATCACTACGCAGTTTCCCCCATACTCTTCATTCCTCGGGGGCTGAGGAAGATTCACTTAAATGGGGCAAAGTCATCTTAATTGTCCCAGAGTGGTCGAGAAGGGTAGTGGATGCACCCTTAATGCATATTTCCTCCATCTCTCTCACAGGCTAGACTATATCTCCCAATTGCAGGGGCAGGTATTGCACCCATACCTTTAAAGACTCCACCTTCAAGTTTTGAGATTGAGCAGGGACACATGAATGCTTTTTCTCGACCTCCTGAAGCAGCTGCTGTTATCCTAAGTGCCCACAGATACTAAACCAAAATGGTATATCCTGGGAGATCGGGTAAGTACGTTACATCGTGTGCAGACAGTTCAGCAGACCCTTTTTACGGTCCACTTGTCGGACATATTACAGTTCACCCTGTCATTAGCTCAGCAGAGGTGTGAAGGGGTTAGATTGAAGGGCTTTCCCCATCTTCCAGATTAGCTGTAATCTGTTAACATCAAATTTGTTCAAATCGTCAATAATCCCTGCTTACTTATAAGATTGTTTTTCTAGTAGTCATTACATGAGCGAGATATGTCAGTATTTACAAGCGTTGAGCCTCAAGCCCCCCTTGACTCCCTTTTTCCTCAACAAGCTGGCTCTTAGATCCAGGGGTGCTTTCTTGCACAAGGTGATTACGTCATTTCAGTCCATCATGCTATTTGTATTATTTCCTCCTTCGTGCCCAGCTAAAGAGGAAGAGAGGCTCTATAGGCCCGGATTCCAACAGAGCAGTCAATTTTTATACTGACTGTACCAAGGACGTCTGAACAGAAGATCAGCTTTTCACAGGCTAACCCGGCAATATGAAGGGCAAAGCCATCCAGAAGGACTTTCTCAATTTGAATCAACATACGCATCCAGATATGCTACAACTTGGCTCTCAGAGTGCCCCTGAAGAGTATCAGAGTGCATCTACCAGAATGAAATCCTCCACTTCTGTTCGGGTAAGGAGAGTCCCCACTGCAGAGATCTGCAAAACAGCAATTTGGGCTTCTATTTATACGTTCACAAAGCATTACTATTTGGATACGGAGATACGGAGGGAGGACAGTTTGCACGCTCAGTCATTGATGACTTGATAGTTTAACCAGACTTTCAAACCCACCTCCTACTTGGCCTCTGCTTGGAGAATCTATTCGAAATACTAGGAATCTGCAGGTACAAGTAACCATCAGAACTACAGGTTACTTACCTTTGGTAATAATGTTTCTGGTGGACACTATCTACCTGCAGATTCCTCACCAACCCTAACCCTCTCCCTTCATTGGAGGCTTGTTTTCCAATGAAGTTACCATAATAAGATCATGATATGGATGTTGTACTGCACTTTGTCAATCTAATGTTGTTCTCATCATGTTCTCCTCTAAGGTGCATAAAAAAGGATGGGAAACATGTCAGGGCATCTGTAGGAGTGCTTAATTGACACTGACATCAAGATGGCATTGTTTCCGGTGCCTAAGTGGAGCCATCGCATCCAATTGAGAGCTACTGAAAGATTTTCCAGATTCAACTACGCACCTGGGATATTCAATAGGTGAGGAATCTGCATGTAGCCAGAGTATCCAACAGAACGATTGTTACATAAGATACGTAACCTTTCCATCAGTGTCTTCACTTTAGCCATCACACTGGTGGTGGCATTGAAACAAAGAAAACCTAAATAGCTAGGGGGTATTGCGTGCAGCCGGCCACCTACCTAAAAGCCTGGACTTTGCATGCCATACTCTAAATGATTTGCCAAATCTCATAAGTGAAGAATACTGGCTTCTACCATCTATGTTTCTTAAGGAAAACATGTAACTGTTTACCCCTAAAGATCCAGGTAATACCAACAGTAATGATGTCTCACCTGGACTTTGTCAAAACTGCATACTTTGGAGTATAAAATTAACTGAAGGCCAATTTACAGAAGCTACAAAATACAATGTGTAAGTGTAAGCGTTACTATGTGTGCATTAGAAAGACCATGTTACTTCAGAATGTAAAACACTGCACTGGCTCCCAGTCAAGCAGAGATTTCAGTTTGAATTGCTATGTCCGGTGATCAATGGCATCAGCTGAATGGGCCAAAATGCACCTACTGGCACTTAAAAAAAAATATCAAACTGCTAGGCACCCATGATCGGCTAAGCAAGATATGCTCTGCATCCCTGAATATAGAAAAGAAAGTGGAGGTGGCGCTTTTCACCTGCGAACCATTCTAGGAATACACTGTCAACAAGGTTGTTCCTGCCTCTGCTCTTATTCATCTGCTCTGGAGTCCCTTTGTTCTATACATCTCTTACCACTTTGATACTGTTTCGACTGAAAGTGTGCGTTGCAAGATATTAAACATAACATTAACAGATGTTTGGTTAGTTGGTTTATTTCATCTTCTACTACATAACTGTCTCTTTTTCACCCTGATTCAGTTTATTTTGTTGTTTATCATTTTAGAACGCCCATTTTCCCAATATTTGTAAGATGTGGAGTCATTCCTTTGATTTGACCACCCTTTGCGCATTACAAATATTAGAGCCAGTTTAAGCATTCTGGTAGGCCTATTATAACTAGTAAAAAAAAAAAACTCAATCTGAAACTCTTGACTTTTTCTGCTCTTCAGATGTGCAATCTTGGGGTCTACTGTTTTTTTTTTTAGTTTTACAAATAGGTAATGGTGTTTCGTGTGTACACAATCAACCAGTTTATTTTTTCTTTATGCAAATATAACCTTGCGAAAAACAATAAAAGGAGAAACATCTGTCTATCTTCTAATTCATGGCATGCTGCTAAGGAATGTAGTTGTATGTGTCTTTCTGTGTTTTATAAGATGGCTTTGCCGGCTAAAACTTTTCTCACATTCATTGCAATTATATGGTCTTACTCCTGAATGTATTAGTACACGATGTTGATCAAGATTACCTTTCAAATTGAATCTTTTGTGACAGTCGGTACACTCGTAAGGTTTTTCGCCTGTGTGCGTCCTCCAGTGTCTGGTAAAATCCCCCTTCTTAGAAAAGCTTTTATTACATTGAGTGCATGCATATGGTCTAACACCTGCATGCGTTCTAAAATGCCTTATAAGCTCTGCACGTAGACTAAAGCTTCTCTTACATTCAGTGCAAGAGTATGGTCTCTGGATTTGTTTTGTGTTTGGAAATAGAGATGTTTTTTTCAGATCACTGAGATGCGTGCTACTTATGCATGAGGTCCCTTCTTTAGGAGTCCATAGCTGCAAATCAATATGTGTTGGACTACCAAAACCCATTTCACAGTCAGAGTTTCTTTCAACACCAAGTCCCCAGTAGTTATCTGACCATAGCTGGTTTCTAGGCTCTGTCTCCTTTTCAGTCGTTTGTGGCAAATTCATGTCATTTTGCCACGATGAAACAGTTTTTACTGGTAGACGTTCAGTACAAGCTCTCTCCTTCCTTTGCCTGTTCATACTTTCTTCTTGAGCTGAAATCAAAGAGAAGAGCAGTGTTTATGTTTCTAAAAGTTAGAGAGTATATATGAAAAAGAATTCTTAAGTTATATTTTATTATATCTATATAAGGCATCGCAGAAAGATGAAATTCAGACCACCTCTCTCACATTTCCTGATTTTGTGCTTATTTACTTGTGCGAAAATACATCAGTTTACAAGTTGGTAAAAAGTAGCTCTTACCTGTTGGACAAGAATGTATTCAGCTGGATTGCTTTAAAATAAAATGAAAAGAAGTGCCCTAAACAATAAAAGACCTGTGGCCTGTCATGGCAAAATATAATTTACTGTGCAAAGATGGGATGTTTTTACTGATAATCAAAACTCCACTTTCTGAACACCTGTAGCATTAATCCTTTCTAATATTCTTGTAAAAGGTCGGTATCAATTGATGCCTTCTAAAGACTCGTGCAACACGGGCTTTAAAAAAAATTGTCTGGCAAAAATCATATGTAAAAGCGTATTCCACACTGCAAATCTTTGCTTATTACATATTGAAACAAAGAGGTTTAATCGCAGTCTCATTTGATTTTGTTTTATGTTTGAATAACTGATCTAGCTAGAACGTCACATCAGATTCTTATAGGGCAAGAGACATCCCTCTCTTTTTCGTACAAACAAATACAAACATTTAACCATAATCTTTCTGGAAAGATACCAAGGCCCACACCGTGTGAATCATTACCTCAAGTTTGAAATATTTCCAGTTCATTATTATCAATTTTATGTGTCCTGGCAAAAGTTAAAACAACTTTGCTCCAACAATCGTCAATACTGACCACCTAATTGCGAGCATGGTTAATTATGTTGGTGCCTTTGCATGAAGTGTGTTAAATACAGAGCTGCTAGCAGTTTTAAACAGTATACGAGTGAGGTTATACACTGCATGATGTGGAGGAATTATCTGCTTCATCATCCTGAGCTGTTAGACATGATGAAGAGGCATGAAAAGGGCTGCAGGAATGTAGGATAATAATGGTGCTTCCACTGCACAAGTACATTTCAGCCTTTTATGAAGTAGCCATAAAATGGAAGTAAGGCTGAATTACTCTGAGCGTCCACCAACAATACTTAACAGAAGCTTATTGTGAGCAAGTGAAGAGACTGGCCTTAATGTAGGAGTAAAAAACTTCCATTTGAAAAAAATGTAATATCAAGGCTTATGAAATCTCTACTCTACTTGGTATTGTGTGTGATCTAAATCCAAATTGTTAATAGAGTGTTGTACATCATTTTGCTGCTTGCATGGACTCGCAAAAGAAGTGAAATAGGTAATAGTAACCGACTGAAATAAGATTTCAATATGTTATTTTAACATGACCTTCACAGCTATTTCAAACAATTTACTCACATGTGGAAACATTGATGCTTCTTCTATTTTTAATCCCCTGATGGTCCAAAGAACATGTTTCCTCCTCTTCTTTTATGATGAAGGAAGTAAACTCCAGTCCTGCTGATAATGGAAATGTAAGGATAATTAGGCTCACTATGTAAATATATATTAGGGTGAAATCTCTTTAGTGAAATTGTGAGTACAGTAACCGTGGCCTTCTGTATTCTATTAATAGGATTTGTCAATAGGATACCAGAAAATTATAGATTGATACCATAGGATCGGAAAAGTATAGACTAAACTCCAGATCTCTTTTCTTTTTTTTTTTTACAGTTTAATATAGTGCAAACATGGTTCACATTACATTACACGTGTTTTAAGTACATAGTGATTTGCCGAGAATCAAAGGAGGTTAGCTGAGACTAGGATTCAAACCTCATTGCTCAGTTCCAAGGTAGCCAGTTCTTGCCCTAGGCTACATCTCCTCCCTAGATCTTACGTAGGTTTCAGCTGGTTGGGGATTCATTTTCATTTTTCATTTTTAGGAGGTCTGTGAAAGTTAACAGTAGTTGGTAATGAAGTGTTCAAAGAAAAAAATACTTATCGGAAGTTCATGTTCTTTTTGAGGGACAACTTTAATGCAGTGATAAGCAGTGTTCATTTCCACTCAAGTTCAGAATCCTGAGTACTTTTTAAAAGATAAACTCTTTTAAAAACATTTAAAAAAACGTTATTCCCATCTATAAGCAACATGTACTGAATGTGTTTATTTTTCTTTTAAAACAATCCAATTGCAAATTATACTAACCTGAAAAAATAGCACTGATACAAACTTTTCTTATTTTATTTTAGAGGTACCAAAATGCAAGAATGTTGAGACAGGTACTTGCTTAGAAAGGAATTTGAGCTCCTTTTCCCCATAGTCCCATTCATCTCTTTTGTAATCCAGCAAAGTTCACATGGACAGTTTGCGGCACTTTCACTGGGCCCTATCCACAAACGTATGGGTAGTAAAGTCAGAAATTGAATTCCCCAGGATTATTCTCATGCTTGAAGCAGATTTCCAATTTTCATGGTAATCACCAAGAATCCTAGGATTTTTCTGGAAACCTATACCAGTTGTCGATTTTCATGAGTACTCCAATAGGTATTAGGTACCCAATTACAAATTCTCGCCATGCTCTAAACTCTACTTGGGTACATTTTTATGCAAATGTAAATTTGCAAAAATGTTTTATTCTTCAGCATAGAGAAAATATTGCTGCCAGTACAGAAACCCCTTCTCGTAAAGTCTTATTAAGCACAAGGCTGTTGCACCCCCATCCCAGTTTTTGAAAGGCACACTAAAAGGAAATAAGTGCACTTTTAAGGTGCCAAATCCACATGCAAAGTGGTTTCTGAATACACACAAACTTGTGATTTTTTTCAAAAAGAGTTGAAGGATTGAACTTTCAGAACACCCACAAACCTGCTGCTCACCCTTTGTAAATATGGATAGTGATGCAGTCTCTAGTTCATATGTATAATTTTCAAATGTAAACTTTCACCAACCCTGATGCTTTGTAAATCACCCTATGTGCTTTTCCCAATCCCTCCTTAACATTTATCTAGCCTCAACTATCGCTGATGCCAAAATAAATTCAGCTTCATTGATACGTTCAGGAATCTTTCAGGTTCTGTTGAAATGTTCCAGGCAGAGAGAGACTTTCTGATCAGCTCCTTAACTCACCAACAAATTTCTGGCGAAGTTTCACAGATCTCCACACCCAATTACACAGAAACATATTCGACCATAGCAAAAAGTTGCCAAAGTGTAGGGAGTATGTAGCATAAATAAAATAGATGAGATGGTGCTTCGGTTAATGCAGTCGCAACTAAAACAGGTCTCTAAAAAGTCAGTACATTCGGGCGTGGCTGTGTCGGGGCTCAAGATGACCACTTAGTTCGGCAGCTCCGCCCCAGCGCAGGAGATGCAGAGACCAAGAACATGCCCATGATGCACCTGAATCCTAAGACAGAATGTAAGCAGTGGAGGCTCACCTAACGATCAATGTTTCACCCAGAAACAACATCTAAATCAGGTTTTGCCTTCCTGTTGATTCCTATGCTGATTTTCCTGCTGCGTGGAAAGCCACCACCATGATGCTATCCGATTGCACACACTAAGGAGCTGGGTAGCCTTTAATTCTACAAATCATAAGAGTGCTTACCTTCATACAACACATGGTCTTTTGATATGATGTATTAACTTTTTCTGGCTTCTCATACTTGGGTTGCTTGTGGGCTACATTGGGCTGCCGATCCTACTACTTTTAATTCGGGAGAGGAGTGGCCTCCGCTTCAGTGAGTCGCCAAATAACTTATCTTTATGCAGTAGCTAGCCTTATGATGGGGGAAATATCACTTATTTCTTGCAGCCTTCTATTCTTGGGCTACTGTTAGGCTACTTTGGGCTATTTAAGCTACCAACCATCGAACTTCTACTTCACTGAATGAGATGAGTGTTCTTTATCTCTGAATTTCTTGAGAGTGCCTGCCTACAAGCAGTTCCTTCTGTTTTGTTGGAAATATTAAATTTATTGTGCTTATACAATCTTCAGTAACTGGGCAACCTCTGGGCTACTTTCTTATTGTAAATCAAATACCTGCCCATTGTATTGCATGCAAATTACTCCTGTGGATCACAGATCAGTCTTACAACCATTAATTGCAACTTTTGTGCCTTCTATTTTACAGGAGCCCTATTAAGATAGCCTAGCTCTGTCAAACACATTAGAGTTAGACTAACACATTTTAGTGCTGGTGTCCGCATCACCGCACTAAAATATATTAGTCATGCATTAATAGCACCCTGACCCCCCCTTCACCTCCAGGTTCAAGGCACACTCAACAAGGAGCTTTATTTAAGGACCTAGAGCTGTGCTAATGATTGCACTCTGTGCTGTCTGCCAGTCTGCTGTATGAAATACACTTTGGCCTTTACTTATCAACTAACCTGCCAATACACTGACTACATAGGTATTGGCGCTGAGCACCAATCCTTGGATTTAAACAAGCCGTGTCTGGCCTCTCCTTCAAGCATACCATATGGCCTATTAGAGCTGTGCTTGGTAAACAAACATATCTGCCTGCAACAATAGGGGCTTGGGGAGAGCAAGGGCTTGCTCGATCTCCCCGCGGGCATATCGGGCGTGGATGGTGCAATTCACCACTCGGACAAAGGGGATTGGCCATGGGTTGGGTTAGGTTGGGGTTTTGTTGTGATATATAGACTGGGCAGGGTTGGGGCGGCCTCTTTGGCCATGTCACACCCAAGGGAGTCAGGGCATGGTTGTTTTTGTGCATAGGAGGTAGGCCCAAGTTTAAATTTCAATTTTCTGGTCTCAGTTTCAATTTCGTAGTCTCAGTTTTAATTTCAATTTCCTTAGTTTCGGTTTTAAGGTAGTTGGATTTCAGAACAATGGCAAAAGGAATTAAAGTGGTTGAGGCATTGAAAACGTTGATGGAGGTGGGGTGGGAGGTTTTATTACAGGAGGGTGCTCTTGAACAGGGTTGGGTAAGCCTTAAAAGCCCTAAACGAGCCTCAGGAGAGGGGGTGGCTGCTGCAGTAATGGCTTGTGCCTTACCGTCATGCAGCAGAAAGAAATTCAAAAACAAAAGTGTGTCGGGCATGTGGCTCACCTATTTCTGAAGGGGGTCCAGTTCCTCGCTTCAGTGAGTTTTATGCGCTGACCTTGGAGTGAGGTGCTCGATCCGGCCATAGGCTGTCACACCGTACCGGTATGCCCGGGAGACAGCTCCTAGGAGGCCGAGGCAGGGGTCAGTCAGGAAGGAGTGTGGTGCGCCGGGTGAGCCGCTTGGGGGCTCGTATTGCCGACACGCATGCGCGCTACGATGTCGGCATTGTTAGAGAAGAGTAACTGGGTTGTGCATACTAAGATGGCCACCCCCATGTTATCGCCCGAGCCGATTCTCATTTCGGACTCAGATGATGAAGTTATGTTACCTGCAAAGACAGGCATGTAGAGAGTGGCATTTGCTGCATAGTTTCAGCAAAAACTAAAGGTGGTTCATCCTGACAAGCAAGTTATACACCATTTGGTCAGTCCTATGATAAATAAAATACAGAGATGGCATGCAGACCAGGAGAGAATGGTTGGATGTTTCAAGGTAGGTTTGTCCTGTTCAGCAAGCATTTGAGGATGATGAGAATTATATTGATTTACAGCAGTTACAGGTTGAGGAGTTTACTGTGCAGAATGAAGGTTTAGAGTCACAGAACAGGGCAGCTGAGTTAGCAAAGAAGGGGTGTGACATTGCTATGGGGGTTTGTGCCCCTGGGGTTTTGGCCCAGCAGACATCAGCAGCGGAAAAGAGGTCCAATTTTGTGGTGCCAGTGAAGGTCTGGGCACCTTCAGGACATAAGGCGGAAGAGAGGGTGGTATCTGGAGCGAGCCATCTGACTTCTAGGAAGTGGCCTGTTGAATCTGTAGACTCAGGACACAGGCGAAGTATTGAGATGCCCACGACCAGCCGTGACTCTGATTTAAATTTTTGTACACATATTCCTATTCACGATGAAAGTTTGGATTATGAGTATGAAGCCAGAGGAAGGGCAAAGGGAGGTCTAGCAATCCTCATTTCAACATTGGTACCCTACTTATTGGTGAAATCCTCCCTCGATTCCCCCTACTACCAGTTTTTATACTTCCGGATAGATGGGATCTTAGGAATTGTAGTAATAAACTATTACTACAACAAATTTGATGGCACTAAGAGTAGTGGCATCGACCCTTCATGATGACTTACAGGCTTTTGTAAACGATATAACTTCAAGTTACATAATAATATGGGCTGGAGATTTTAATATCGGGATATGCAAGAATACCATAGGGGAGACATGCGGATTCACCGATGAGGGGGGATGTACTCAATTGCACTTTATACACAATAATTATGGAACTGCATTGAATGAAATACTATTTAGACATGACCTAGAGTTGATGGAACAAGATGGGCATAAAGGAGAGAAGCTCCCATTGTTTGTAGGAAGAGGGCATTTCTCGACAATCGATCACATACTAATGTCAAAGAGCCATTTGGATATGGTCGTTTCACTGAAGATTGAGCCCACTATATATAGTGACCACTACCCCCTGATACTGACTATGAGACTAGCTAAACCCTCTAATATAGGTGAACGACTAGCAATGGATATAGGAATAAGAAGTGGAAATGGACTTGCGATTAAATGGACTGGGATAAATGAAACGGATGTGATGAACAAAGTTTTGACACAACATCGCCAAGAAATCATCATATGCACAGAATATAATCAAAATTCACATATGATCCTAGGGTCCTTTAATCAACTTAGAATCGCCATTGCAGGACGTTTATTGAGAGCTTCGGGGGGAAAAAGAATGGTAAAGTGGGGTGGTTTGATCACAATTCCTCATCAGCCAGCAAGGAATTAAAACAAGCCCTGCAGGCCCGACCAAGAAACAGAGAAAAAGTAATTATTAAACGTTCTAATTACAAACACGCATTAGAAACCAGGAAGGCACATCTGAGAGCTAGGGCCTGGGCAAATCTTGAACAAGCAACGACACTAAGAGATAGTACCCTATTTTGGAAAACAATCAACCAACCTTTCCTAAAAGATAGTGATGCATCCGAAATAACAGTACATGTTCCTCTATTGGAATGGCTTTCTCATTTTGGATAAATTTTTAACCCAGAAAACCTGGCTATTCACCCACCAAATAATGGGATAATTGAGATCAACCCACCCTTCTTGAAACCAGTCAGTTTAGAGGAAGTGAAATTTGCCATGGGAAGATGCCCGAAAGGGAAGGCGCCAGGCCCTGACGGGGTGCCAGTAGATGCTTATTTGACACACGTTGATTTATGGTGCCCTATCCTGACCCAAGTCTTTTTGTGTGTGACAAAGGGATATATTTTAACATCATGGAGTGAAAGTATAATTGTCCCTATTTTTAAAAAGGGGCATAGAGGCGACCCCAAATGCTATCGGCCAATCTCACTTTTGGATACCTCTGTTAAACTGCTGGGAAGAGTACTTGTAGAAAGACTAGAAACTTGGGCAACAAATAATCATATACTTACAGAGGCTCAATTGGGATTTAGGCCTGAGGTAGGCACCCTGGAACAATGTAGAAATCTTAACCTAATAATAAGCAAGTATACAATAGCAAAGAAGGGTCATGTATTTCTCTGTTTTGCAGATCTTAGTAGTGCCTTTGATTTGGTGAATCATGCTAAGTTGTAGAAAGTTTTAATAGATATGGGTGCGCCCTCCGATATAATAAGCTTCTTGGCACAACTATGCAATAATCTAACAGCACGGGTGAGATACGGAAGAAATGGAGAATGTACGCCAGGCTTTAGGATAGGGAGAGGAATACGCCAAGGTTGTGTCTTAGCGCCGCTCTTATTCTCTCTTTATAAAAATGGTGTGGATGCCCACTTAAAAAACTTAAAAATTGATTGCCCTAAAATAGGAGACTGCTCTATCCCAATTCTTTTATATGCAGATGATGCAGTTTTGTTGTCACAAACCGCAAATGGGCTACAGCAACTAATGGAGGGCTTCATGGAATTTATGGAGGAAAGAGATATGATGTTGAATATGAGTAAAACAGTGGTTATGACTTGTGGACAGGGAAAGGCCAGGAAGAAAACTTATTTTATTAAGGGCCACAAATGTGAAGAAGTGAATGGATTTACATATCTGGGTATACAATTTTCTAATATGGGACACTGGAAACAACACCTGGAAATTACCAAAATGAAGTATATCAGGACAACTGAGGCAATCTTTAGATTCTCCAATAAAATTGGTAATAAACCCCTAAGGGAAATGCTGCAAATTTACAAAAGCAAATCAATCAGCAGCATTACATATGGTTCTGCCCTTTGGGGCTCGATGCCCGAGATCCATTAACTACAAGTGTTAGAGAATACATTTTTTAATAGACTACTTGCAGTCCCAAATACCACTTCCACATACATGGTACATAAGGAATTGGGTAGTCCCTGCGTGGAGGATTCAATATATATAAATGCGTTGTCAGCCTGGCATGGCATTTGGACAAAAGAAGGGACGTATCTTACCCGAAAGATTATTAAAGTATTGCCTTACATTAGAACATCGGGATAGAATCCCATGGTTCATGCACCTAAAAGATCTATTGGGAGGTATAAATCTAACACCTAACTTAGACAACCCAGGCATAGTTCTCCGAATTTAGCAAGAAAGAACTGAAAAATCATTTAATAGCTTGGAGGGCCAGAGAAAGAAGAAACAGAGAATGCATGAAATCAACGGTAGCTCTTTACATGATTGAAAACAATGAGGTTATACCGAATTATTTACTGACAGTTGTGAACACTCAGCATAGATTTTATTTGACCCGTTTACGTTTTAGAATGTTGCATTTTTTGGTAGCCTTCCCAAAAATGAGAACTTGGAGTAAAAGCCTACCGAAGTGCCCCTGTGTGGGACGATTTGCACAATCTACAACGCACTTTATTTTATCTTGTAAATTTTATCATGATATTAGGAAACAATTCTTAAAACCACTATTTATTATTAATAAGTTATTTTATTGCAGAGAAGCTTTTAACTATTTATTTAAACTGGATACGAATGAGAAATGTGAAGCAGTGATAAATTTAATTTTACATGCAATTGAACAGAGGAAAAAGTTGTCCTATCTAGAAAAACTCCGATACGAGAATGAGTAATCGCATAATTTGTCACAACAAAGATTTTTATCCTTTTATTAGTAACGTATCTGGAATTTTTTTTATTGTATAACTTTTTATTTTAAAGAGACTGTTCCTTTTTTCTTTTCTTTTATGGAGTAAAATCCGAATAAAGATTGTTTTGAATTGAATTGAATTGAGTATGAACAGGAGCTAGAAAAAGGTGAAATTTGGGAGCATAGGGAACACAGATTTATTCAAGAAAACAAAAAGGGAAGGGAGGTGCTAATTCTAACAGGGAGAGGGGTCCCATACCCAGGTCGATCCAGTGTAATCGGACAAGCGAAATGGATAGTCGAATTAATGCTGGTGGATCTCTTCTGAAAGGTGAGAACAAGTTTCTACTTTGTGGGCAAGGGAGTGGTAATACAAAAGTGGTCTGTTTGGTTTCAGTAGCGGTGGGAATACTCCGATGGCGGCGCCAGAAAAGGTATGGGGAGCTTGTTTGACAGGGGTGATGGAGATGAACAACGGTTAAAAGATTAAAACATTGCCACTGCACAAAAAGATGATGGTAAAGATGGTAAAGTGGCAGAGAAAGAGGTGGATTCTCATACGGTGAGTGAAGGTAAGGATGTTGCATTTCGGGGTAATGTAAAAAAAATAAGAAATTACCATACATTAGGGTGTTGATGCCTTTTGGGGCACATCTTACCCAAGCTATGAAGGAGAAAATATGCAAAGGTGAGTTTGTGGATGTTTCTAAGGGCCAGATGTAGCAAAAGGTTTTTCCCATTCTGCGTCAATGGGAAAATGTGTTCGTACATATGGCCCTAAGTTATTGCATAGAGAGGTACAAGCAAAGGAAGGTTCTAAGGAGGAGGAATGGGAATTACATAGAAGACCTAAAGTTCCCTCTACAATTGAGAATTGGACACCAGCATTTTTAATTTTTTTTAGTGTTTATTGTGAGAAGCATCCTGAGCAATGTGTTTCTCTTTTTAAGTACATGGATGTTGTGTATTTAAGTACATGGATTATGGAGGTTTCGGTTGGTTTAGATATGACGAAAAATGTAGGGCTTGGATGGAAATATTTACGGATAAGGAGTGGGGCGATATTGACAACGAGCTTTGGATGCAATGGTTACACACTTCCAAAACAGCCCGGCACTTCATACAGCTAGTGGTCTTCTGGTCCCTTATAAGCCCTTTCAAGGTTGTCCCATCCGAGGGGGGGGGGGGGGTAATTCAGTTAGAGGGTCATTCCCCAAGAATGGTTTGTGATGGTCATTTAAAACAAAGGCGCATGCACAATATTACAGTGCAAATTTAGACATGACTGCTCCCATTGTGGAGGTAAGCATCCCCTGGATCAGTGCTTCGAGGGAATGCAGTGGGGTTGGCAGGCAAACTGAGGTAGGGGGGCAATAAAGGAAGGGAACAATTTCAGCAAGTGGTGGGAAAAGGGCCCTACTCCTATTAGATGGGAGATTTTGTTTTATTGGCTACACTTTTATCCAAAGAGAGAAGAGGCGAAGCTGTTATACTGGGGTTTTGCAGAAGGTTTTAGGCTGTGTTATTGAGGTCTGAAAGTGCACAGATGGGCAAAACATTTGAAGTCAGCATGTGAAAGGCCTAATGTTGTGAAGGGGAAATCAGTGAAAGAATTGAAGGCAGGCAGAATAGTGGGACCTTTTGATTGTAGGCATTTTTCTAATCTGACTATTTCAACATTGGGAGTGGTTGAGAAGAAACAGCCGGGTGAGTTTCGATTGATTCATCACCTATCATGGCCTTTGGGGGAGTCAGTCAATGACTTCATTGCAGAGGAGGATTCTATGGTCCATTACTTGTCAGTTGACAAAGCAATTCGCCTAGTTAAAACTTGTGGTAGGAATGCATTGATGGGTAAGCTAGATACTCAGGGGGTTATTCCAACTTTGGAGGAGGTGTTAATCCGTCCCAAAAGTGACGGAAAAGTGACGGATTTACCACCAGCCGTATTACGAGTCCATTATATCCTATGGAACTCGTAATACGGCTGGTGGTATATCCGTCACTTTACCATCACTTTTGGGACGGATTAACACCTCCTCCAAAGTTGGAATAACCCCCTCAGTCTGCTTTAAGATTGTTGCCAGTCCATCCTGAGGATTTTTCATTGTTAGGTATGCAATTTGATAACATGATATTTGTTGATAGAATGTTGCCAATGGGTTGCTTGGTGTCTTGTTCATTAGTTCAAACTTTCAGTTGTTTTTTGCAGTGTTTTTTTCAACAGAAGAAAGGTTTCAGAAAAGTTACTCACTACTTAGATGATTTATTTTTGGTGGGCGACGCAGGTTCAAATGTATGTGCAACTGGTCTTGTGCATTTTCATGACTGAATGATGCCGATGGAAGTGCCTTTGGCTCTTGAAAAGACTGAAGGTCCAGCTACTATTATTACTTTTCTTGAGATTTAATTGGATTCAGAGAAGTTGGAAGTTCGTTTACCAGTGGAAAAGGTGCAAAGATTGATTGCTTTGTTGGAGGAAGCAGTCTCCAAGGATAAGTTGGAACTGCACCAGGTGCAGGCTTTGTTGGGACATTTGAATTTCTCTTGCCGCGTTGTAAGAGTTGGGAGAGCCTTTTGTAGACAACTCGGTTTTGCAGTGAGAGGGGCAATTTTGTCACAGCACAGAATTCGGCTTAAGGCTGCTATTAAAGCAGACGTAAGGATGAGAATCTGTTTTTTGAAGAGTTTCAATGGAGTGAGCATGCTGTTGGTGGATGAGGATGAATTGGCATGTGCAGATTTTTTCTGATGCTGCAGGTGCGCATGGCTTTGGTGCTTTTGGGGATGTCCATTGGGTGGCTGAACAGTGGCACGAAGGCTGGAGGGCAGCACACCATAGCATTGCCTTTTTGGAGTTTTTTCCTCTGGTAGTTGCTCTCGTTTTGTGGGGAAAATTCCTGAGTTGCTTTTAATGTTGATAACCAGACGGTGGTGTATCTGGTCAATTCTCAAAAAGCGAAGGATGAGAAAGTTTTGAGGTTACTCTGGGTGTTCCTGCTTTATTGTTTGAAATGTAATATTTTGTTCAAGGCTTGTTACGTGCCTGGAGTGAATAATGACATCGCTGATGCGCTATCTCATTCGCAGCGGCAGAGATTCTGTGGACTAGAGCTGGGAGCGGATTTGATGAAGGCACCAATGCCAGTGGAGCTTTGGGATATAGGAATGTGAGGATATTACATTTGATTTGTCAATACTTTGAGGTCTTATGACGGGGCTTGGGCTGAGTTTATTGAGTCAGGGGCAGTAAGAAGAATGGAGGGTCCTCATATGTTTTGGTTTAGAAGGGAGGATGCAGTTTGTTTCATAATGGCTCAAATAGATAAGGGCCTCACAGCAGTAACCATCTCAGGTAAACTTGGGGTGTGTCATTTTTTTGTATTTTGGGCCTACGATCCTATGGAAGGGGAAATTTGTAGGAGGCTGGTGGCTGGCTGGGCAAGGGAAGGGGATTTGCGGTTGGATCGTAGGCGTCCCATTTCTAGGTTTATGCTGCAAGACATTTTGTGTGTGCTGGATCAGGTTTGGTATTCTGATTGGAAGGAAACTTTGTTATCATTGTGTATGTCATGGTTATACCATGGGGTTTGCGAGTTTCTGAATTAATAGGCAATAGGGGTTTCAGCAGTATACAGCGTTCTTAGGTAAGCTGATGCTGTTGTTGTTGTCATCCAAAACAGATAAAATTTCTAAGGGTAGGGAAGTATTGTCAAAATCTACTGTCAAGCCAATTTGTCCATTGCATTATTGGTTTGTTTTTTCATCAGCAATTTTGCCTGGAAATAATGAATATATTTTTGTTCATGAGGATTGTTTATTTCTAAATTCTTTCCAGTTGTTAGCAGTTTTGTGATCCGCTTTGGGTAGGTTAGGGTTATCACAGAATGCAAAGGGCATGCATTCTTTTCATATTGGAGCGGCTACGGATGCAAGAAGAGAAGGTAGGAGTGACCAGTAGATTGTGGAGGCCAGGTGCTGGAAGTCCCAGTGTTTTAGGAGATACATTAGGGTGGGGGTATCCTGATGTGTGATACTTTTGTTTTGTCATCATAATCCTTTGGGTAATTTTGTTTTTCTTTTCAGGTTTTCTGGCTGGTCTGCAGTCTGAAAGCTCCTCTGTGTGGATCGTTGGGCATTCATTTATCCGTTGGGTGATTAAACAAGCAGATTCACGGCCTTTTGGGAGACAGTTGGGTTTTGATGGTGCAAGGGTTCAGGTTTCTTGGGTAGGAAGTAGCGGAATGAAGTGGGAGAGCTTTTAGACATTCTTTCAGCAAGATAAGTAAGTGGGTTTTGTCCAAATTTGTTGGTTTTGCATTTGAGCGAAAATTACTTGGTGCAGTTGTCAGGGATAGGTCTTTTGAAAGCTATGAATTTGGATTTGGTTAGGTTGAATGCTAGTTTGTCAGGCACTCATATCTTATAGACAGAACTTGTTCCAAGGAGATTTTGGAGAGGTGATCGAAATTTGGAGGGGATTGAGAAACAGCGGAAAAAGGTCAATAGAGAAATGAAGGGTTTCTGTAGATAACTGGGTATTTCAGTGTTGCAACACTCTGAAATTGTGCACACGGATGCCTCATTATGAAGGCAGGATAAAGGGCATCTTTCTTTTTGGGGAATGAGTTTTACATCTTAGAGTTGAGGATTAAGATTGCAGAGCTGCTAGGTGAAAGTTTGTGGGATCGGTGATTCTTTAGGTGTTGTGGGTGGGATAGGTAAACCCCTTCGGGTTTCCCTGGGTGGCGGAGAGGAGAGACATTTCAGTGGTTGCGAGGGGGTATGGAAACACCATGATGAGAGGGCAAGGATACTGAGAAGGTCCAAAGGGATTGAGGGGCAAGGGGAACAACACTAAGGGAACACTAGGGCACAGGGGTACTGGTTTTGGGTCAAGGAGATTTGGGAAAGGACAATGGATTTTATTAGAGGGTGGGGGTGGGGTTAGGTGGATTTGTTATGTATTAGTGAAGTCATGAATTAGTTTTGTTAGGCTTCATGCCAAGGTTGTTTTTATTGTTACCAGAACTGTTCTATTGAAGCAGCATTTTACCCCTTATTTAGTTGCAGCGTGTTTTATTGTGCCGTTTTCGCCCGATGAAGCAAGGGTTTGCCTTGTCTCCCCCCGGGCATATCGGGCGTGTATGGTGCAATCCACCACGTGGACAAAGGAAACTGGCCATGGGTTGGGATAGGCCGGGGTTTTGTTGTGATATATATAGACTGGGCGGGGTTGGGGCGGCCTGTTTGGCCGTGTCACACCCCAAGGAGTCAGGATATGGTTATTTTTGTGCCCCTCCCTCCCTCCCTTGTATAGTGGTATTTTTTTAATTCTGTAGGTTGTATTTTTGCTAGTTTGCTTTTCATCTATTTTTAAAGATTTTTCTGAGAAATATTTAGGCAAATTTCAGTGCACTTTGGGCAGATTTGCTTAATGAGGCTTTGATAGGGCAGGTCAGTTTCTTAGGTCATTGCTGCTGGTAGAATGGTCTGGTAAGCAGAGAGGAGAGACATTTCAGTTGTTAGGAGGGGGTATGAAAACACCGTGATGAGAGGGCAAGGATATTGAGAAGGTCCAAAGGGATGAAGGGGCATGGGGAACAACACGAAGGGGACACTAGGGCACTGGTCGTGGGTCAAGGTGATATGGGAAAGGACAATGGATTTTATTAGAGGGTGGGGGTAGGGTTAGGTGGATGTGTTATGTATTAGTGAAGTCATGAATTAGTTTTGTTAGGCTTCATGCCAAGGTTGTTTTTATTGTTACCAGAACTGTTCTATTGAAGCAGCATTTTACCCCTTATTTAGTTGCAGCGTGTTTTATTGTGCCGTTTTCGCCCGATGAAGCAAGGGTTTGCCTTGTCTCCCCCCGGGCATATCGGGCGTGTATGGTGCAATCCACCACGTGGACAAATGAAACTGGCCATGGGTTGGGATAGGCCGGGGTTTTGTTGGGATATATATAGACTGGGCGGGGTTGGGGCGGCCTGTTTGGCCGTGTCACACCCCAAGGAGTCAGGATATGGTTATTTTTGTGCCCCTCCCTCCCTCCCTTGTATAGTGGTATTTTTTTATTCTGTAGGTTGTATTTTTGCTAGTTTGCTTTTCATCTATTTTTAAAGATTTTTCTGAGAAATATTTAGGCAAATTTCAGTGCACTTTGGGCAGATTTGCTTAATGAGGCTTTGATAGGGCAGGTCAGTTTCTTAGGTCATTGCTGCTGGTAGAATGGTCTGGTAAGCAGAGAGGAGAGACATTTCAGTTGTTAGGAGGGGGTATGAAAACACCGTGATGAGAGGGCAAGGATATTGAGAAGGTCCAAAGGGATGAAGGGGCATGGGGAACAACACGAAGGGGACACTAGGGCACTGGTCGTGGGTCAAGGTGATATGGGAAAGGACAATGGATTTTATTAGAGGGTGGGGGTAGGGTTAGGTGGATGTGTTATGTATTAGTGAGGTCATGAATTAGTTTTGTTAGGCTTTAAGCCAAGGTTGTTTTTAGTGTTACCAGACCTGTTCTATTAAAGCAGCCTTTTACCCCTTATTTAGTTGCACTTAGTTAGTGTTTTATTGCGCCGTTTTCACCCGATGCAGTGTGTTAACTGGCCCCTGACACTGAGACTGTGGGCGGCAGCTTTCGTATTCAGGGCCGTGCATACTACCTGTGTCATATAGTCCAGAGGGGTAGCTGTGCAGGGCAGTGTGTGAGCTAATTCATTTTGTTTTGGATGTTTGTAGGCTTGTTGGGTCATGTGCTTCACGTTTTACTTTTGATTTTCCCGATATTACACCAACGCAGTGCAGTGGTCCTTGCCAGCAGTAAGCTCAAATGAAGTAACTCATTGCTGCAAATCAACTATACTGTCTGTGCATGAAGTAGTGGAAGGCAGCTTTCTTTTTCCTTGCCTTGTCTGCTGCCAATAATTTCCTTAACGGCTATGTGAAGTGGTGGAAGGCAGCTTCCTTTTTCCTTGCCTTGTCTGCTGCCAATAATTTCCTTAACGGCTGTGTGTGAGCAGATTTGTTTTGGATATTTGTGAGCGCTGATTTAGTCCATTGCTTTTTACTCACTACTGATTTTTCTGCTATAGAAACCTTGCAGCAGCAGGCTTAAATGCAGATTCAACATCCCCATAACTGAGTTGGAACACATCTATATAGCATACGTTATGGTTTTAGGGTGGTGCAACCGGTGCAGCTGTACTGGGCGCTGACCTGGATTGGGGGCTCTGACCTCAGGGGGCGCAGTGTTTAGCAATAAATTACAAAGTTGTGATTTAAAAATCACATCCTGCTGAAAAGTTCCTTGTGAGTCCAGTCTTCATGAAGCAATTAAAATGTCAAGATAACACTTGTGATTGATGTTCCCGCTAGGGAGGGAGATGGAAATTGTGCACAGCAGCAGCTTTGACTCAACATAAAGTAGCATAGAGCGTTAATATGCCTGCTGCAAAGAACAGAACTATATTTCATGTGGATAGCTGAGTGGATTAGTAAAGCCAGCCTTTACAATCTCCTTAAACAAATGTATGTATGTGAAAGGGGGCTATGGAGAGATGAGAGGCACATGTTCCGGGTGGTAGTTATGGGGTCAGGGGGCATCAAAAGGGACTGTCGCACAGGGCGCTACCAGCACTAAAGCCGGCCCTGCATACGATATGGCGGGCGGCAGCTTTCTTTTTCATTACCGGCCCTATGCCTGTGCAATACATTTCTGAGGGGTAGCTGTGCAGGCCAGTGTATCAACTGATTAATTTTTGCTGTTTGGTCTGGTGCAACGGGCTTTAGTGGTGATTTCTGGATAATACAACAAACCATGCCTGAAGTACCCTTAAATAAATTCAGCACCTCAGACCATGCTAAACTCCTACAGCGGGTGAAGTAGCAGACGGCATCTGAGAGCCTTCTTTTTCCTTGCCTCTGCCGCCACCAGTGCTGTCCCCGAAGGGGAGGTGTGACACATCACAGACAGGGCTGATTTTTAGGCTGATTGTTTGCCTGTTGAGCCAAACCATGTGCTGCAGCAAGCAAAACTTCACGCTTTCTCTCATTGCTTGAAATTGCCTATTTATCGTGTCTTGTTTGCAAACGTGTGACATTCTTCTAGCTGTCTGATTTGCTAATGAGGCCACTTTTTATTTAATGTCCGGGCTTATTTTCTGTCCCAGTCCATGCCTTGAGGAGAGCTATTTCCTCCCTGTTGACGGAAACAGGTGAGCTTTCTGACAGCTCAGAACTGGACCATCATTCTGCTTACATATATCAGCAATGCCTGCTGCTGCAGCATAGTGACCAATTTGCCCTGCCCAGCCGAAGACCTTGGAAGATGCTCAGAGCAAGTGCTCATCCTGGCAGACACGTGCAGACACACTCCCTAGACACTTCTGGTGGCACAGTCTAGTCAGGTGAGTTGAGTACTCTCTCTGGAGTGAATCACTCAGATCTGCAGCATGTACATTAACCTACCAGGCTGCCATTCCACTTTTAGATCTATGGTACTAAAGCGAGCCAGACTATTCTTAATTTCAATATATTTTGAAACACACTGGTCTCTACAACTTACTGCCTATTAAATAGTGTCCATCCACGATTGATGCCTTGTCAAGCTAAGGATATGACTCAAGAGGCCCCTTGCAAACTTCCTTATAGTATGTCTTAATTGCAATGAATGATTGTGCCACAGTTGTATCACAGTACTGTCATCATAGAAAGAGGCTGTAGGTTAGGGATATTCCATTTCAGGAGTTTTTAATTTGTTTTAAGAACTTTTTGGATCTTTGTATTGCTCATAAGGTTGTAATTTCTGATATTTAGCTCTTTCAGTACAATTTATTGCTTGGTTTTACTCGCAAAAGGGGGTCACTCTAAGTGTCACACATATGCAGTTGAATGTCACTCATAAGTACATTGAAACCATGTAAATGTCACACATAAGCAATCTGAAAACTTGGCAGCTATGATAGCCCCAGACTGCTACACCTTGATTTCTTTGGGCTACTTCTTCATACCAAAGACCTACCAAATGTGACTTTAATAACACACAGTCTGTAGTCCTCGCATACAATCACTATAAAATTCACTGTGTGCCGTAATACTGCATCCTTTGATTTATTAGCACCACATCACCGTTCACCTCGAAAAATAAATTCCTATCAATTAAAATTAAGACTACCTTAGTCCTACTGCATGGCTCCTCCACATTCAATCCAGTTTAAGCAGCAAAACGGCAGAGAAATACCAGAAGGAACAGAAAATAGCCATGAAAAGATCAAAGACAAGTCCTCCAATCCCTTACTCTGTCATTAAATCTAAATCTGAATCATTATCTACCATGGAGGTGATACTTAAGAAACAGGAGGAAGTGTATGAGCTGGCCATTTCCACTAAGAACAATACAGACGATATGCAAACTGATATCACTATGATTAAAAATTAGGTTAAGCAGATCAACAGCAGAATTGCAGTGACGGAGGATCAAATAAGCAGCCTGGAAGACAGAGAATCTTCACACTTGAATCAGCTTGCTTCTTTTATGACCAGTTCCCTCACATTACATACAGAAATAGCAGAATTGGAAAACCACAGTCACATTTTTGGCCTACTCATAGGTTCAGAAGGTCAGGACTCTAATGCTTGCATCAAATTCTTGGAGACATGGATTCCTCAAATGACTAGCTCATCTTTTCAGAAAGACTTTGAATTAGAAAGAGCTTATAGGGTGCCGGCCCTTCTCAATCCGAACAAGAAGCCTCCAAGACCAACTGTCCAACACACAGAACTCATTGAAGTATATAAGGAAAGATAACCACTGCATCTGGAAAGGTCACAAAATACAACTCTCCCATAACTTCTCAAAAGCCACAGTGGACACTAGGAAAGCCTTCTTGGCCCTTAGACTGACAGCCAGGAACATGGAATTTTCTTTTGCAGGTCCGTCGAACTATCGAATTTCGTTGAATGGTTCTACGCGATCTTTGCATCAAATGCAGAATTGAAAAAATTATTTGATGAACTTGGTGATTCTGACATGGATACTTTATTTTCAAAGCCTAAATCTACAAACTTTGACAAGTAGGAGATTTGTTACATCCAGTTCTACATGTGGTCATCACTCTCAATGTCATTCTATATGACTACGAAATACTGCTATGTATCCTAATAATGGTATCTTTTACCTTTATCAGTTTTGTTTACTTTTTGTTTTACTCTTGCACAATTATTCACTTCTTGTGAAGTCTTAGATTGTTTCTTTGACTGCCTTCAAAACAGACATTTATTATGATGTTTTTAATGTTTCTAAAATGGTTTAACCAGACTGGTTAACTGTCAATTCATTATGGCTACCTCTAGCTTCTATCTGCATTCCTAGATTTGTGGTAGTAAATGACTACTCTTGCATTGGGGGAAGTATCTGGTCCTATTCCCCACATTGCTGAGGTATGTATCTCAGGGAGGTGAAGTGTGATGGTAATGGGTCTTGAAGATTGACAACCTGTTTAATCGCAAATTTTACTGTTTTTTTGGGAAAAATATTTTTCTCGTTTGTTGGAACCTCGTGATTTAATTATAGTCAATTTCTAGGATTTCTTTCTATTTTTTTAAATAGCTTTTTCTGACTGTCTCTTCTTCCTTGGAGAGTTGTTCTCATTTGTGGTCTGCTGTGGCTACGTTTTCGGTATTGTATGTCCTCTGTGTAATCTTAGGAAGAACTCTTTTCATCTAATTGTGTGTCATCATTACCTAGAGTCCATGTTAGGAACTGTATCTCCAGCATCTTTTTCATATTAACGTATGGCTCAAACGAAAAACAGCCTCAACATTCTCTAACTCAATGCAAAGAGAAATATCAAAAGTAAAAGTTGCAAAATAACCTATTATCTTTATAGATTGTAAGAGGACATTACTTCACTTTAAAAGACTAAAATTCAAGAGAGGAAAGCTACCTATTTTGGGAAGAAATGGATAAATTAGGTAGCCACGCTCCTGCAGTACGTAAGAAAAATGGTGTTTTAACCCTTGTTGCCAAGAAATATAATATTTCCATAAAAACAAGTAAATATGACAGAGAAGGCAGATGGATTAATCTCAGAAATGAGTAAATAGGAAAAATCATTTTGTTATTAACCCCTTCACTGCCAGGCCTTTTCCCCCCTCAGGTGGCAGGCCTTTTATTGGCTATTTGGGGAAGTTCACGCTTAGGTCCTCATAACTTTTTATCCACATAAGCTACCCACAACAAATTTGCAGCCTTTTTTCCAACATCCTAGGGATTCTAGAGGTACCCACAGTTTGTGGGTTCCCCTGAAGGAGACCAAGAAATTAGCCAAAATACAGGGACACTTTTTTTTTTTTTTTTTTTAAATGGGAAAAAGGGCTGCAGAAGTCTTATGGTTTTTTTCCCTAAAAATGGCAGCAACAAAGGGTTTGCAGTGCTAAAATCACCATCTTCCCAGCTTTCAGGAACAGACAGACTTGAATCAGAAAACCACATTTTTCAACACATTTTGGCATTTTACTCTGACATACCCCATTTTTACAATTTTTTGTGCTTTTATCCTCCTTCCAGTTAGTGACAGAAATGGGTGTGAAAACAATGCCTGTTTCTGGACAGCTAAACATTTCTGAAAAGTAGACAACATTTTGAATTCAGCAAGGGATCATTTGTGTAGAACCTACAAGGTTTTCCTACAGAAAATAACAGCTGAAATAAAAAGATAATGAAATTGAGGTGCAAAAAACAGCCATTTTTCTCCATGTTTTACTCTGTAACTTTTTCCTGCAATGTCAGATTTTTTAAAGCAACATACCATTACGTCTGCTGGACTCTTCTGGTTGCGGGGATATATAGAGCTTGTAGGTTCATCAAGAACCCTAGGTACCCAGAGCCAGTAAATGAGCTGCACCTTGCAATGGGTTTTCATTGTATTCCGGGTACACAGCAATTCATTTGTGAAACTATAAAGACTGAAAAATAGGTATCAAGGAAACCTTTGTATTTCCAAAATGGGCGCAAGATGAGGTTTTGAGAAGCAGTGGTTATTTGTACATCTCTGAATTCCGGGGTCCCCATACTAGCATGTGAATTACAGGGCATTTCTCAAATAGATGTCTTTTTTACACACTGTCTTACATTTGGAAGCAAAAAATGCAGATAAAGACAATGGGCAATAACACTTGTTCTGCTATTCTGTGTTCTCACAAGTCTCCCAATAAAAATGTAACCTCACTTGCGTGGGTAGACCTAATGCCTGCGACAGGAAACGCAACATGGCACATCACATTTTTACATTGAAAACTGAGGTGTTTTTTGGAAAGTGCCTAGCTGTGCATTTTGATCTCTAGCTCAGCCGCCACCTAGGAAAACTTGTGCATTTTTTAAAACTAGTGACCTAGGGGAATTTAAGATGGGGTGACTTGTGGGGCTCTCACCAGGTTCTGTTACCCAGAATCGTTTGCAATCCTCAAAATTTGGCCAAAAACCCCCACTTTTTCCTCACATTTCGGTCACAAAAAGTTCTGGAATCTGAGAGGAGCCACAAATTTTCTTCCACCCAGCATTCCCCCACGTCTCCCAATAAAAATGGTACCTCGCTTGTGTGGGTAGGCCTAGTGCCTGTGACAGGAAATGCCCCAAAACACAATGTGGCCACATCACATTTTCCCAAAGAAAACAGAGCTGTTTTTTGCAAAGTACCTAGCTGTGGATTTTGGCCTCTAGCTCAGCCGGCACCAAAGGAAACCTGCCAAACCTGTGCATTTTTTTAAAACTAGACACCTAGGGGAATCCAAGATGCGGTGACCTGTGGGACTCGCACCAGGTTCTGTTACAAAGAATCCTTTGCAATCCTCAAAATTTGGCCAAAAAAAAACACTTTTTCCTCACATTTCGGTCACAAGAAGCTCTGGAATCTGAGAGGAGCCACAAATTTCCTTTCACCCAGCGTTCTCCCAAGTCACCCAAAAAAACGGTACTTCACTTGTGTGGGTAGGCCTGGTGCCGCAAAAGAAAATGCCCCAAAACACTATGTGGACACATAAAAATTATCAAAACTACCTGTTTTTATGGCATTTAGGGAAACCTAGCAAACCCAAACATTTCTGAAAACTAGACCAGGGAGTCCAGGGAGGTGTGACTTGCTTGGATCCCCCAGTGTTTTCTTTCCCGGAATCCTCAGCAAACCTCATATTTAGCCAAAAAATCAAATTTTTCCACATTTCTGTGTGGGATCCCACACAGTATAAGGGGTCGCTCCCCTTGCGTGAAATTGACACAAAAGTATAAAAATCTCTGGTGTCTAGTTTAGAATGGCCTAATAAAAATAGGCCGCTCTGCCCCCAAGGGGCCAGAAATGACCTAAAATGATTTTTCCCCGCATGGGAGCAACCCTTGCCTAAGGGGTCGCTCCCCACATCTAAAAAAAAAAAAAAAAAAAAAAAAAAAAAAAAATTTATCCCTTGTGCCTAGAGGTTTCTGCAGATCGGCCTAATAACAATAGGGGGGGGGGGGGGGTGGAGGGGGCAGAAAAGGCCTTAAAAAAATTGCCCCCCTAGGGAGTGACCCTTGCACAAGGGGCCGCTCCCCTTATTGAAATATATATATATATTCAAAAAATATCCCTGGTGTCTAGTAGGCATTTCTGCTGCTCGATCGCGAATGCTGAGAGAGACATGAAAGGAAAGGAAAGGCCTTTCCTTTCATGCCTCTCCCGCCCCACCTTCCAGTCAGAAGAGAAATGCTTTTGCATTTTTCTTCCGGGATCGTGCTGGAAGCACAGCTTCCTGCAAGATCAGCAGTGACCTCTAATGAGGTAAGCGTGCGATTTGAGCGCTGACATCATCAGACATCACTGGGGGGGTTTGGGGGGGTTGGGGTGGAAGGGGAAGCGATTCCCCTTCCATCCCTGCCCTTAGGCTCATGGGGGAAGCGTTGTGCTCCCCCTTGTAGGCCCGGTGCGGGACGAGCTGGTCTCGTCCCCGGCACACGGGAACCGTGTGCGAGGACAAGACCAGCTCGTATGGGCACCCTAAAGGTTAATGTATATACGACAAATGGGGAACAACATAGCTTTTGGGAAGTGCTTGAGTCAAATATGGCTTTTATTACTGATGATACAGTGATCCTCTTCAGGGAAGACTTTAATTTATCTATGGATTACACAAGAGATAAATTATCTAGGTGTTCGTACCGACCCTAAGGCTCATATAGCCATGAAAAACAAATAGTGCTCAAGGTTTAATCTAAAGGCTGCATGGGGACACCAACATTCAGACACGTTCGATTTCACGCTTTTCTGTCCGCTGCACCAGCTTACTCGAGAATAGATTATTTAATAATTTCAGGTTCTCACACTTGATGCCATTAGTACAGAAACCAGACACATCATATCACTCATATGGAGTGCACCAATTATTTAAAAAACCTCTGGAGATTAAACAATGAGGTTTGTAATGATACTAGCCATAAAGCTAAAAATTTGTACTGAAACCTGAAACTTCCTTTATGCTAACCAATTGAGTGACATTTCCCCTCCTACAAGGTTGGACACTTTAAAAGCTACTATCAGAGGTACACTCATCAGCATCATATCCTTCATGAGCAAACTAATAACTGACTGAATAACTTAGAAAAATAATTTAAATCGGTGGAACTCCAAGAGACAGGATATGTCTAATACACAGCAATTAACCACACTAAACAAAAAATAAAATAGTAGCATAAAATAAGCTACTGAGTAAAAGGGTAGGTGTCTGGATTTAAAAACAAAAGGGCATCCAAATGTGAAAAGTTAATAGAGCTGCTATGATGGTAGCTGTAGATTTGAAATTTAGAGAGAACAAGTATTCGGTAACAATTATAAGAGGCTATGGTGATACAATACATACCAATCCGAAAATGATAGCTAATCTTTTCAAAAATTTCTATATGGACCTGTATGATAACACACAATCTGATTCTGAGCAATGTAAAGAATCCCTTAAAAATGTAAATCTCCCTACCATCACTGTTCAGGAAAGAGCAACTCTTGCTGCTCCTTTTCTGTGGAGGAAGTTTGGTCAGTCATTAAACGATAAAAGTTCTCCAAGGCCCTGGGTCCTGATGAATACACTGTATCTATCTATAAACGTTTTGGGCCAGAACAAGATTTCTCATTGTTAGACCAAGACCTGTCATCTTCCTCTAAAGGAGGAATTGCTGTCACACTGGCTGAAGCAGCTATTGTTGTCATTCCAAAGGAAAGTAAAGATATATCACTTCTGAAAAATTACAGAACAATATCACTGATAAATATAGATTGTAAAATGTACTCTAACGTTCTTGCCACATGGTTGGATTAACTAATCCTTAAACTAACTCAGCCAACCAAGTTGGATTTGTTAAAAACAGAATGTCCAGTGATATTACGGATTTGTTTTGCCACATTATTGAAACGGTCTCACCGTCTACTTCCCCACAATTGCAATAGCCTTTTGTAAGAAATTGAGTTATGTTGTGTGCCCTGAATAAGCAATAAGTCCACAATTGTCCTTTACGAGAACTAAGCACCCCCAATGTAGCACTTGAATCTCTCAGGGTAGTGAGCAGACCAGGCCAAGGCCCAATCAAGGGAGGTGGTGTGGGCTAGTAATCACCATTCATTGGCACACAATAATAACACTCAATAAATGATTGTCAAGTCAGTACTTTTTCTTTAGAAAAAGCAGTACATTTATTACACACACGCTACTAAATACTACACAATAATTTACAAATATATATTGGCAGATGGAAAATACCATATATGACATTGCATAATCACTTCTGACCCCCAAAAGGGGTCACACAAACATATCAAGTGAGTCTATTTGTTTTGTCAAGGTTCAAGAGCAACAAACCACATATGAAAATTGCCCTGAAATTAAATGCAGTTATCACAAATAATGCTCCAGCATGAATACACTTATTAATACTGATAAAACATATATACTTCGAGCAGAAACCATTTGTAGGAGGCTGGCCTGGCTTGTAGTGGATACCAAGGGGTACTTACACTTTGTACCAGGTCCAGTTATCCCTTGTTAGTGTAGAAGAGGTGTTTCTAGCAGCTTAGGCTGAACTAGGAGACATGCAAAGCTCCTACTATACCACTGGTGTCATATGCACAATATCATAAGAAAACACAATACACAGATATACTAAAAAATAAAGGTACTTTATTTTTATGACAATATGCCAAAAGTATCTCAGTGAGTACCCTCAGTATGAGGGTGCCAAATATACACAAGATATATGTACACAATACCAAAAATATGCAGTAATAGCAAAAGGAAGTAATGCAAGCAGTGTAAATTTACAATAGATTGCAATAGGGGCATATAGGTATAGGGGCAACACAAACCATATACTCCAAAAGTGGAATGCGAACCACAAATGGATCCCCAAACCTATGTGAGCTTGTAGAGGGTCGCTGGGAATGTAAGAAAACAGTAAGGGTTAGAATAATAGCCCACCCCAAGACCCTGAAAAGTAGGTGTAAAGTGCACCTATAACCCCCAGAGAGCACAGAAGTCGCACTAGCCAAGGTGCCCCCACATTGTTCAGGGCAAATTCCCCGGACTTTGTGAGTGCGGGGACACCATTACACGTGTGCACTATACATAGGTCACTACCTATGTATAGCGTCACAATGGTAACTCCGAACATGGCCATGTAACATTCTAAGATCATGGAATTGTCACCCCAATGCCATTCTGGCATTGGGGAGACAATTCCATGATCCCCCGAGTCTCTAGCACAAACCCGGGTACTGCCAAACTACCTTTCCCGGGGTTTCACTGCAGCTGCTGCTGCTGCCAACCCCTCAGACAGGTTTCTGCCCTCCTGGGGTCCAGCCAGGCTTGGCCCAGGAAGGCAGAACAAAGGACTTCCTCAGAGAGAGGGTGTTACACCCTCTCCCTTTGGAAAAAGGTGTCAGGGCTGGGGAGGAGTAGCCTCCCCCAGCCTCTGGAAATGCTTTGATGGGCACAGATGGTGCCCATCTCTGCATAAGCCAGTCTACACCGGTTTAGGGATCCCCCAGCCCTGCTCTGGCGCGAAACTGGACAAAGGAAAGGGGAGTGACCACTCCCCTGACCTGCACCTCCCAGGGGAGGTGCCCAGAGCTCCTCCAGTGTGCTCCAGACCTCTGCCATCTTGAACACAGAGGTGCTGCTGGCACACTGGACTGCTCTGAGTAGCCAGTGCCAGCAGGTGACATCAGAGACCCCTTCTGATAGGCTCTTACCTGTGTGGCTAGCCTATCCTCCTTCCTAAGTAGCCAAACCTCCTTTTCTGGCTATTTAGGGTCTCTGCTTTGGGGAATTCTTTAGATAACGAATGCAAGAGCTCATCAGAGTTCCTCTGCATCTCTCTCTTCACCTTCTGCCACGGAATCGACCGCTGACTGCTCAGGAAGCCTGCAAAACCGCAACAAAGTAGCAAAGACGACTACAGTAACCTTGTATTGCTGATCCTGCCGCCTTCTCGACTGTTTTCCTGGTGGTGCATGCTGTGGGGGTAGTCTGCCTCCTCTCTGCACTAGAAGCTCTGAAGAAATCTCCCGTGGGACAACAGAATCCTCCCCCTGCAAACGCAGGCACCAAAAGAACTGCATCACCGGTCCTCTGGGTCCCCTCTCAGCACGACAAGCGTGGTCCCTGGAACTCAGCAACTCTGTCCAAGTGACTCCCACAGTCCAGTGACTCTTCAGTTCAAGTTTGGTGGAGGTAAGTCCTTCCCTCCCCACGCTAGACTGCATTGCTGGGTACCGCGTGATTTGCAGCTGCTCCGGCTCCTGTGCACTCTTCCAGGATTTCCTTTGTGAACAGCCAAGCTTGGGGCCCGACACTCTAACCTGCAGTGCACAACCTCCTGAGTTGTCCTCCCGCATCGTGGGATCTCCTTTTGTGACTTCGGGTGAGCCCCGGTTCACTCTTCTTTGTAGTGCCTGTTCCGGCACTTCTGCGGGTGCTGCCTGCTTCTGTGAGGGCTCCCTATCTTGCTGGGCGCCCCCTCTGTCTCCTTACGCAATTGGCGACATCCTGGTCCCTCCTGGGCCAAAGCAGCATCCAAAAATCCTAACCGCAACCCTTGCAGCTAGCAAGGCTTGTTTGCGGTCTTTCTGCGTGGGAACACCTCTGCAAGCTTCTTCACGATGTGGGACATCCATCCTCCAAAGGGGAAGTTCCTAGTCCTCTTCGTTCTTGCAGAATCCACAGCTTCTACCATCTGGTGGCAGCTTCTTTGCATCCTCAGCTGGCATTTCCTGGGCATCTGCCCAATCTCGACTTTGTCGCGACTCTTGGACTTGGTCCCCTTGTTCCACAGGTACTCTCGTCCGGAAATCCATCGTTGTTGCATTGCTGGTGTTGGTCTTCCTTG
Source organism: Pleurodeles waltl (assembly GCF_031143425.1). Lineage (NCBI taxonomy): Eukaryota > Metazoa > Chordata > Amphibia > Caudata > Salamandridae > Pleurodeles > Pleurodeles waltl. The sequence continues at coordinate 380,892,561 of NC_090445.1, forward strand.
CAGAATTCCCCTATCACGACGGGAATATAGGTGCACTTTACACCTACGTTTCAGGGTCTTGGGGTGGGCTATTTTTCTAACCCTCACTGTTTTCTTACAGTCCCAGTGACCCTCTACAAGCTCACATAGGTTTGGGGTCCATTCGTGGTTCGCATTCCACTTTTGGAGTATACGGTTTGTGTTGCCCGTATACCTATGTGCTCTCATTGCAATCTATTGTGACTGTACATTGCTTGCATTACTTCCTTTTGCTATTACTGCATATTTTTGGTATTGTGTACGTATGTCTTGTGTATATTTGCTATCCTCATACTGAGGGTACTCACTGAGATACTTTTGGCATATTGTCATAAAAATAAAGTACCTTTATTTTTAGTATATCTGTGTATTGTGTTTTCTTATGATATTGTGCATATGACACCAGTGGTATAGTAGCAGCTTTGCATGTCTCCTAGTTCAGCCTAAGCTGCTCTCCATAGCTACCTTCTATCAGCCTAAGCTGCAAGAAACACCTCTTCTACACTAATAAGGGATAACTCGTCCTGGTACAGAGTGTAAGTACTATGAGTATAACGTAGTTTACTCTCCATTAACATAGCAAACATAGGAATGGAAATCTTAAATTCAAATATACAACATACAATATATTTCAATTTAGATATTTATTATAACTAATTAAACATTCAGTTCGCACATAATATAATCAACATAGAATCAACCAAAAAAATATAATACAACCCCCTAACCTAAATGAAACATACATATATGAAAACATAAATTTGGACTACAAATTTGAAGTTGGAGAGTGTTTAATCCAGCCTGTAAGGGATATCTAAGTTCTTTCATATCTCTGGTATTTTATCTCATTTTAATATAAACAAACTAGTCTTTTACTATTCTTGACTAGATTCTCTCGGTGGTAATCCAACACTTTTATGCTATAGGTGATTCTATTTCTGCACTTTATCTAGTATTTTGTTGGACACTAATGGTGCTTTCCTTGGATTTTTAGATTTATTTACCTTTATTAAGCATTGATTTTGATCTTGGGCACTTTATTGGTGTTTTTTCTTAATTAAGTCACTTGAGTTGGTCTGGTTGCAAATCTGACATGATTCGAGCCTTCCCCCTATGCAAAGAATTGTAATGAATAATTTTGATGTTCGCTCGCTCTTGTGTCCAGGTGCATTGACCGTGGCTGGCCTCCCACTCCCCCCATTCACGGGCACAAAGAGCGGGTGACCCAGACATGCGAGGAATGCAGTGGCACTACCCCCTCGCTATTCCATACCATTGGGGCCCAGGGGTAGGTCCTTGCCCACTTCCATCCACTGCAGAGGAGCGCAACAGCACTTTCGAGCATTTTGTGATTTCTCTTACTCTGGAGGCATCGAAGGTCCAGGAATGGGGTCCCAGCCCTCTAACACAAAAATACACCTGGAGGATGGGGTCCACGGGCAATGGGATTTAACGAATGAGGAGACCCCATGCATATCCCCTCCTGGCAATATTTTTATATGTTTTCCTTGCGCCGTCTCCTGTCCCTCCATGTTGGAATTTCACTAAAAAGAGAGAGGAGCCTCCCGCGCTCTGAGCAGGAAAAGGTCAACTTTGAAATACCATAACTTGGAACACATTGGGCCGATCTGGACAATCCTAGGTTCATTTTGACCCTGGTGAGGAGCTCCAGGGACAGTTGCAGCAACCCTTTCCACCTCCAAAGTGGTGGAGTCCTACAAGAGCTAATTTGCCTGGTTCCTTGTGCTAGCTCTTCTCCAGATCTTGGATTCTGGGTGTAGAAAAGTCCATGGCTTTCCCCTAACTTGTCCTCAGGGGCAGAGGGGGTGTAAGAAGGCCATCGTCACTGGCCCCTGGTGAGAACCACTCGTGCTGGGGTCAACTAGGCAGAGTCCTTAATCCTGAGTGGGGGTCAGGCGGTTTGTCCTTCCAGTTCTTTATGGTTGTCTCAGAATGCAACAGCGAAGTGTAAAAAGAAAATACACAAACAAGAGAGAGTCTCCCAAACCAGATTTGGATTGGGGGCCAATTCCATGATCTTAGACACCTTACATGGCCATATTTGGGGTTACCATTGTGAAGCTACACATAGGTATTGACCTATATGTAGTGCACACATGTAATGGCGTCCCCACACTCACAAAGTCCGGGGAATTGGCACTGGACTGTGTGGGGGCACATTTGCTAGTGCAAGGGTGCCCTCACACTTAGTAACTTTGCACCTAGCCTTCAGTAAATGAAGGTTAGACATATAGGTGACTTATAGGTTACTTAAGTGCAGTGAAAATGGCTGTGAAATAGTGTGTGCACTTTTCACTCAGGCTGAAGTGGTAGTCCTGAAGAAAGGTTTGTCTGAGCTCCTTATGGATGGCAAAAGAAATGCTGCAGCCCATAAGGATCTCCTGGAACCCCAATGCCCTAGGTACATTATACTAGGGACTTATTGGGGGGGGGGGGTCCAGTAAGCCAATCAGAATTGGAATATTGAGTCACTGAACTATTATGACAAATTTGGTAAGCAGAGAGAGCATAAGCACTGGAGTTCTGGTTAGAAGAACTTCAGTGACACAGTTACGCATACTGACAACACACATAGGCCACACACTATGAGCACTGGGGTTCTGGCTAGCAGGATCCCAGTGAGACAGGCAAAACACACTGACAAATAGGGGTTACCATTGTGAAGCTACATATAGGTATTGACCTATATGTAGTGCACACGTGTAATGGCGTCCTCACACATAGTGCACCCAGCCTTCAGTAAATGGAGGTTAGACATATAGGTGACTTATAAGTTACTTAGTGCAGTGAAAATGGCTGTGAAATAATGTGTGCACTAATTCACCCAGGCTGCAGTGGCAGTCCTGTGAAAGAGTTTGTCTGAGCTCCTTATGGGTGGCAAAAGAAATGCTGCAGCCCATAAGGATCTCCTGGAACCCCAATGCCCTGGGTACCTACGTGCCATATATTAGGGACTTATAAGGGGGGGTCCAGTGTGCCAACGGAAATTGGTAAATGAAGTCATAGTGACAAATGTAAAAGCAGAGAGAACATAAGCACTGAGGTTCTGGTTAGCAGAGCCTCAGTGACACAGTTAAGCACTATTCACAACACACACATTAGGCTACCAACTATGAGCACTGGGGTCCTGACCAGCAGGATCCCAATGAGACAGGCAAAAACATACTGACATACAGGTAAAAACGGGGGTAACATGCCAAGAAAGATGATACTTTCTAACAGAGCGAATAACATCACACTACAGTAATCCCCTCAGAGACCAAGACCCAGTCCATATAGGAAAAATTGGACCTTTATCTTGTACAAATTAAGCCTCCGTGAATAGTGGACTCATTATTAATTTTGTTTTTTAGTTCGATTATGCCCATTTTTCGTTTCTTTGCCATTTTGTATTATCATCTCCTCACCTTCTTTCTACTCCCTTCTCCTTTCTCTTCCTCCCTTAATTATTATCCTGTTACTTATTTCTAAGTAGTCCTGTTGATAACGTTCAATATTATTATAGCACTGTATAAACTAATGCAACAGCACTCTACATATTTTGGTTTTGTGAAGTTTGTCAATCTATGTATGACCTATGCTGAATTTCCTTAAAACCAATAAATCATTTTGAAATAAAAAAAAAAAGTCAGTCCAATCGGTGTTAACATTCAGAAGGATTTAAAATTTACCAGAACTGGGGCTGGTGTGTTTGTCTCTTTCATCACCTGGATGATCTATTTGAAAAGGATCTGACTCTTCATCCTTCCTCAAACCAATTTCAGTATTGATGCGTGGAATTCCTGTTGGACGAAATAGGTTTTTATGTTTCATGCTACATGCAAGCAGGTACCATTATTACTTTAAACAAATGTATAATATTCATGAACATGGAACCACAAATAAAACAAGCATTTGCAATGCAATGGGTCTTGCTATTACTCTAGTTAAAGCTATTACCGCTGTAAACTTCTAACCGGACTTTTCTTGCCCCATAAACTGAAAAATAAAACAGTTTTACATAAGTGAGCTGACGCCCACCATGAGCGCAAATCAAACACACAAAAGGGAACAGAAGTCTGCTCACAGTTAAACATATCGGCAAAAGTGCAATTAATTATCCATGTAACCGCAAAAGTGCAATTATCTATGTAACCGACAAAAGTGCAACTATCCATGTAACAGGGTCGATGTTATGCAAAGCACTCAACTTCTTCCCAGCGAGATTGCGCTGTCTACGAAATAAAGAGAAAAAATAGTGCAGAAACCATACGGAAAACATGGAGCCTCGTACGTTTTCGGTAGTTGGCCGGTGCGCTCGAGGCGGGCTAAACACCGGAAGAGGCATGACGTATGCATGCCTTCCACTAATTACATCATGCTAATTTTAAAAGGCAAGCAGACAAACTAACCAAATGGATGGGATTGACATGGGCGTGGTCAACGATTACACAAGGGACGGAGCGCTTTGAGCTCAAAACTAAAAAATAATCTTGAGCAGCAGATATAAAGCAATGTAACCAAAGCACATAAAGTTTTATGTGGTATAAAAATTCACGAAATGCGAAAGAGGAATGACATAAACAGTGTTTGCTCCATTCTATATTATTAAAACATTTCTGCACTCTTGTGTCAGTATGTTCTCTACTTTTACTCTGACGAGTTTACATAATATATATTCAACTAAAAACAATGGCCCTCATTCTGACCTTGGCGGTCGGCGGAGAGGCGGCGGTCGGACCGCGAACAGACCGGCGGTCCAAAAAATGGCATTCTGACCGCGGCGGTCACCGCCGCGATCAACCGCCACTTCCCCACTCCGACCGCCACGGCGGTCATGACCGACGGGCTGGAGTTTGCACACTCCGGCCCGGCGGTCGACCCAAGACCGCCAACCGTATCATGACCCTGCTTACCGCCGCGGTTTTTGGCGGTCGGGAACCGCCATGCGAACCATGGCGGTAGGCACTATCGGGGCCAGGGAATTCCTTCCCTGGCACTGATAGGGGTCTCCCCCACCCCCCACTGCCCCCCACGAGTCCTCCCCCCACACCCTCCACCCCCCTGCCACCCCCCAGAGGTGGTACGAACCCCCTGCCCCCCCACCCCGACATGCACATACACGCACCCCGACATGCACGCACCCCCAACATGCACATATGCACACCCCCTACACACACACATACACAACGGGGGCACATACCCGCACACATACATGCCGACATGCGCACCCACCGAACTACACACATTGCCCAAAGGCACAGCAGCACCCCCCGCCCGCATGCACGCACTCACACACCCCCTCTACACACCCCCATGCACGCACACATCACACAACACCCCCCCACCCCCTCCCCTCACGGACGATCAACTTACCTTGTGCGTTGGTCCTCCGGGAGGCGACGGGAGCCATAGGGACGTGACCGCCAACAGAAGACCGCCAACAGAAGACCGCCACACAGAAATGTGGGTCGTAATTCTGGGGGCGGTGTTCTGCTGGCGTGGCGGTGGAGGTTGACCAGTCTCCACTTTCCCGCCGACCGCCAGTGTGGCTGCTGGCGGTATTCCGGCGGAACGCTCCCAGCGGTCGGAATACGCGCAGCGGCATACCGCCGCGGTCGGCGGTCTTTACCGCGGCGGTAACTCAGCGGTCTTGCGAAAAGACCGCCAAGGTCAGAATGAGGGCCAAAGTCTTCTACTTTTAAACTATGAGGTTTTTTCTGTTTTTATTACTAATGAAGCATGGACAGTACTTAGTTTTCTAAAAGAGTAAAGGTTGATGACGGACTGGACATTTATAGTTAAAATACTCTACTGCGTATGTGCGCATACACATATGCAAAGATTCATTAGCAAATGATACCTCACTTGAATTTTTCTAAATAATTTACAATTGAGTTGCTCCATTTTTGAACCAGTGCAAATAAAATATATTGTTATAATATGGACTGGGCCAAAATCTGCCAGATTCCCAAATACGCAAGCTGTACAGAATAATAAAATGTTTTGTTTATTGTTTTTCACCAGAGGGATTTTCTATGTAATCTATCTCCACGAGGATCGGCCACTTCAGGAGTACATACAATTATTTGACTGACGCCCTCTGGCCGAATTAAGTTTATTTTGACTGACCGACAACTGTATTGTGACATAACAATTGGCCAACTTATTTAACAACAATCAAATAGCTATGTATTTTTGGAGACAACTTTGATACACACTCCTGTTAATTTAAATCCAGAAGCAAGGCTAAGGCATGTTGTTCACAGAAGGGCTGGAGAAAAATGTATGGAAAACTTTAAACTGATAAATATATATGCAGCTCTAACAGCATTTTAAGAAAAGTTGTACCATTTTCAGTTTTTATAGTTTCACTTGGTTTGTCTGACATTGCTGACTTTTTATTATTGTTAACAATGGCTTAATAAAAATAGCATTAGTTAACATGGTTTCATAGTCTTTACTTTATTTTCCACACATTAGTTCTACGTTGACCATTCCTTCTGTAATAGCTAGCACCAGGATCCATTTCTAGGATACAACTGTATTGTAATATTTATATAATGCTTACTACTCCTGTGTGGGGCGTTGAAGCTCTTGCCTATATGGGGAGCATGCAAGACAGTGTAGGCTAAGTGGTTGGAAGTGTGTCGCCTTAGTTTTCATCCTGTGTGAGAAGCGTTTCTGTGTCGTGCATGAAGACCATTGAGGTATGGTTATCGTGTAAAGGGACTCAGCGCTTAAAAGTGTGATGTATGATGAAATGTGAGAGATAGGTGTGTGGTTTATTGTTTTCAGTAATCTGGCACTTAAGGCCAGCTCTGCACTCAGCTGGTTATTGCACTGGGTTGTTCGTTCTAGGGTATTTTGTTCTAAGGTAATGGTCCTCAGCAGGCATGACTGGAAAGAGCAAAGCTGAAGGAGGGATGGGCTTTATCATCCCATATATGATTGTCACCTACACTAAAGTCCTCCATTGGACAGTGGCATGGGCCGATCGCTTAACTTGTGTTGGTTGATTTATATCCTGCTGACTGATACAGTACTGGGTGGTGGACATGCCCTTAGCAATTTATTCTCATTCTACAGAATTATTATGGGTGGTTTATTTGCTGTGGACTGGTACTGGTAGAGTTATGATATTACTAATATTGTGGGTTATATACAGGGCCACTGGAATAATGTGACTCTATGGGTGTGGCGCTTTTCACATAATCGTAGATTTGCTAAATGTGCCAGATAATCCACTAACTGCTGCACAATCTGCAGATTTTATTTTTTAAAAAATGTTTTTAGCTCAACGGTTTAAAAGTAACTAAAAACGCAGCAATAGGTGTTGCAGCACAGTGGAAAACCCTTGCCAGTGCCTGACTGGTCTTCTTTCTGTTGCTTGTTGCTATATTTGAAGTTGAACAATGAGGTGCAACCAATGTTTGAGCAGTGTTAACAAGTGTAGAAATGTCAAAATAATGATGTAAAACTAACATAAACTGTGACGCATTATGATTCATTGTTTGCCTTTTCTTGCTGCATAATTTACGCAACCTTGCCACATAATCCAGTATCTGCTGCATAATCTGCAGATGTTAACAAAAAAGTGTTTCTAGCTCAACGGCTTAAAAGTAAGTAAAGGCACAGCAATAGGTGTTGCAGCACAGTGGAAAGCCCTTGCCAGAGCTTGACTGGTCTCCTTTCTGTTGGTTGTTGCTATATTTGGGTGTTAAACTGGAACAAATGAGATGCAACCAATGTTTCGACAGTGCTAACAACTGTAGAAATGACCAACTAATGATGTAGGACTAACATAAGCAGTAACACATTATGCTGCGTTTACTCAACCTTGCCACATAATTTGGCCCTTCCCTGCTGCATAGTTCCAGTACCCCTGGATCTACACTGTATAAAGAGTTATATAGTGCTTACTACCCCATGCATGCTGCTCCAGAACCCAGGGTTAGTAGGTTTCTTCGGTGATTGGGATTAGTCTTGGGCTCTTATGGAATGCATTTACTCCAGCTTCAATGAGGTACACTAAATTAATTGGAGTTAGCTGTGATGAATTCATGCATTGGTTGGCAACTTTAATCAATGAACTACATAAAATTAGGTATTGCTAGAATGCAGGGGTGTGACTTTCAAAACACAGGATGTGATCTTTGAAATGAGGTGTTGATAATTTGTACAGCTACAATATAAGGATTAAAGAAAAACATACATGTGACTTAGATTAGGCCATACTCAGAAAGGAGGCATGCAGAGGACAGAAAGGAAAGAAAGAAAAAGAATGGACAATCAAAAGTGTTAAGTTAATGTTAGTTTTCGTGCAAGGTTTTTAGAGACATTGTGGCGGTCTTGTGAGATAACATGCATAAATTGTAGAAGGAAGCATTATTTGCATGTGTTACCATTCCACTGTTCGCCATGAGAACCAAAACATGCACTCACACCATCACCATTCACAGGTAAATATAATTTAAAAATATAGCGTCATCTGTGCATAGTATCCAATGGAAGCAAAACCCCCAGAACTAGAATTTCGTATTTGAAATGTTTGGACTTGACATGCTTTCTCTCTAATGATCAGTGCAGGATTAAGGAGAACAAAATCTGTTTTAATGAGTTTTGTGTGCGTGTAAAGTAACTCTTCTCAAGGCAGGTAGCACTGCGGACTCTTCCTTCTGATCACCCACAGTAAAAGCACAGTGATGTGTAAAATCCTGCATCTGGCTGTCATTCAGCATTCCTGTAGGGAAAGACCCTGCTTAAAAACATCCTCACCTGAGTAGTAGAAACTGCAGTCTCACCCAGTTTAGCATACCTGCAGTGCGTGCAAAAACACAAGCATTGGCAAAGCCAATAGGTCTCACTTTTATGAGATTTTTTTTTCTGTTCTCGAAAGCCGCTAGGTTTTGGCAATACGAAAGCTGTTGGAATTGTAAATGACAATGCCCCTCATTCTGATTCTGGCGGGCGGCGGAGGCCGCCCGCCAGAATTCAGCCCTCCATAATACCGCTCCGCGGTCAAAAGACCGCGGAGGGTATTATGAGTTTTTCCCTGGGCTGGCGGGCGGTCTCCAAAAGACCGCCCGCCAGCCCAGGGAAAAACTCCCTTCCCACGAGGATGCCGGCTCGTAATCGAGCCGGCGGAGTGGGAAGGTGCGACGGGTGCTGTTGCACCCGTCGCATATTTCACTGTCTGCCAAGCAGACAGTGAAATACTTGTAGGGGCCCTCTTACGGGGGCCCCTGCAGTGCCCATGCCACTGGCATGGGCACTGCAGGGGCCCCCAGGGGCCCCGCGACTCCCCCTCCCGCCATCCGGTTCCCGGCGGGAGAACCGCCAGGAACTGGATGGCGGGAGGGGGAGTCGGAATCCCCAAGCCGGCGCAGCAAGCTGCGCCGGCTTGGAGGATTCCTGGGGGCAGCGGGAAACCGGCGGGAGACCGCCGGTTTCCCTTTACTGACCGCGGCTAAGCCGCCGCGGTCAGAATGCCCCGCGGGGCACCGCCGGCCTGTCAGCGGTGCTCCCGCGTGCCGCGGCCCAGGCGGTTCTATACCGCCAGGGTCGTAATGAGGGCCAATGTCTTTTAGCCATGTGTTGTGCAGTGGATATGTGTGGAGTGGAGTTATGTAGCTTAAATTGGTTTGTTGTGGAATTGTGTAGCATGGAACTGTATGGAGTGGAGTTGTGTAGTGGAATTATGTGTCATGGTGTTCTGTGGAACTTTGTGGATAGCAATTATAAGGTATTGACTGTACTGGAACTATGCGGAGTGGGTTTGTATGTCATGGAGTGTAATTATGTGTAATGGTATTGTGCGCTGTAGAGTGGCATGTAGTGCAGTTGAGTTATGTTGTGTGCTATTGAATTTTGAGGCACAATGCTGAATTCTGTGGTGTGGAATTGAAATGTGTGGAGTTGAGTTCTGTGGCATGGAACTGTGTGGTGTTGAATGAAATTATGCTGTTTGAAATTATGCGGCATGATGTGGAGTGTATTTATGAAGATTGTTGCTATGTGGCATAGTGGTTTTATGTGATATTGAGTACAGAGTAATTATGTAGAGTTGCATTATGTGGCACTGAGTAGTATTACGTGGCATGCAATTATGTTGTGTGCTGTAGAATTGTGTGGAGGGGAATTGTATGGAATTATGTGGCATATTTTGGAGTGATATTATGTGGGGTGGAAATGTTGCATGGTGAGGAGTAGTATTATGGTGTGTGTAGGAAAGTACCATCTTGCCTGGCATGTTACCCCCATTTTCACTGTATGAATGTGTGTGTTTTAGCCCTTGTGTCACTGGGATCCTGCCAGGCAGGACCCCGGTGCTCATAATATGTGCCCTGTATGTGTTCCCTGTGTGGTGCCCAACTGTATCACTGAGGCACTGCTAACCAGAACCTCAGTGTTTATGCTCTCTCTGCTTTCTAAATTTGTCACTGCAGGCTAATGACTAAATTTACCAATTCTCATTGGCACACTGGTACACCCATATAATCCCCTTGTATATGGTACCTAGGTACCCAGGGTATTGGGGTTCCAGGAGATCCCTATGGGCTGCAGCATTTCTTTTGCCACCTATAGGGAGCTCAGACAATTCTTACACAGGCCTGCCACTGCAGCCTGAGTGAAATAACGTCCACGTTATTTCACAGCCATTTTTCACTGCACCTATATGTCTAACCATCACTTAGTGAAGGTTGGGTGCAAAGTTACTTAGTGTGTGGGCACCCTGGCACTAGCCAAGGTGCCCCCACATCGTTCAGGGCAAATTCCCCAAACTATGTGAGTGCGAGACACCATTACACGCGTGCACTATACATAGGTCACTACCTATGTATAGCGGCACAATGGTAACTCCGAACATGGCCATGTAACATGTCTAAGTTCATGGAATTGTCACCCCAATACCATTCTGGTATTGGGGGGACAATTCCATGATTCCCCGGGTCTCTAGCACAGAACCCGGGTGCTGCCAAATTGCCTTTCCTGGGTTTCCACTGCAGCTGCTGCTGCCAAACCCTCAGACAGGATTCTGCCCTCCTGGGGTCTGGGCAGCCCCAGCCCAGGAAGGCAGAACAAAGGATTTCCTCTGAAAGAGGGTGTTACACCCTCTCCCTTTGGAATTCGGTGTGAAGGGCTGGGGAGGAGTAGCCTCCCCAGCCTCTGGAAATGCTTTGATGGGCACAGATGGTGCCCATCTCTGCATAAGCCAGTCTACACCGGTTCAGAGATCCCCCAGTCCTGCTCTGGCGCGAAACTGGACAAAGGAAAGGGGAGTGATCACTCCCCTAACCAGTACCTCCCAGGGGAGGTGCCCAGAGCTCCTCCAGTGTGTCCCAGACCTCTGCCATCTTGGATTCAGAGGTGTTGGGGGCACACTGGACTGCTCTGAGTGACCAGTGCCAGCAGGTGACGTCAGAGACCCCCTCTGATAGGCTCTTACCTCTCTTGGTATCCAATCCTCCTTTCTTGGTAGCCAAACCTCCTTTTCTGGCTATTTAGGGTCTCTCCTCTGGGGTATTCTTCAGATAACGAATGGAAGAGCTCACCAGAGTTCCTCTGCACTTCCCTCTTCGACTTCTGCCAAGGATCGACCGCTAACTGCTCCAGGACGCCTGCAAAACCGCAACAAAGTAGCAAGACGACTACCAGCAACATTGTAGCGCCTCATCCTGCCGGCTTTCTCGACTGTTTCCTGGTGGTGCATGCTCTGGGGGCTGTCTGCCTTCACCCTGCACTGGAAGCCAAGAAGAAATCTCCCGTGGGTCAACGGAATCTTCCCCCTGCCAACGCAGGCACCAAAAGACTGCATCACTGGTCCTCTGGGTCTCCTCTCATCCTGACGAGTGTGGTCCCTGGAACACAGGAACTCTATCCAAGTGACTCCCACAGTCCAGTGATCCTTCAGTCCAAGTTTGGTGGAGGTAAGTCCTTGCCTCCCCACGCTAGACTGCAAACCTGTGTACTGTGTGATTTGCAGCTGCTCCGGCTTCTGTGCACTTCTCCAAGGATTCCTTTGTGCACAGCCTAGCCTGGGTCCCCAGCACTCCGTGCTGCAGTGCTCAACCCTCTGAGTTGGACTCCGACGTCGTCGGACCCTTCTTTTGTGACTCTGGTTACACCAATCTTCTAAGTGCCTGCTCCGGTACTTCTGCAGGTGCTCTCTGAGTTGCTGAGCGCCCCCTCTGTCTCCTCCTCCAAATGGCGACATCCTGGTCCTTCCTGGTCCCCAGCAGCACCCAAAAACCTCTACCGCAACCCTTGCAGCTAGCAAGGCTTGTTTGTGGTATTTCTGCGTGGAAACATTTCTGCAACGTCCAGCACGCCGTGGGACATCGTCCATCCAAAGGATAAGTTCCTAGCTCTCTTCTTTGATGTAGAATCCGAAGCTTCTTCCATCCAGAGGCAGCCTTCTTGCACATTCATCTGGGGTTTCCTGGGCTCCTGCCCCCCCCTGGACACTATCGTGACTCTTGGACTTAGTCCCCTTGCCTTGCAGGTACTCAGGCCCAGGAATCCATCTTCAGCGCTTTGCTGGTGTTTGTGGTTCTTGCAGAATCCCCCTATCACGACTATTGTGTCCTTCTTGGGGTAGTAGGGGTACTTTACTCCTACTTTTCAGGGTCTTGGGGTAGGGTATCTTGGACACCCTGACTGTTTTCATATAGTCCCAGCGACCCTCTACAAGCTCCCATAGGTCTGGGGTCCATTTGTGATTCGCATTCCACTTTTGGAGTGTATGGTTTGTGTTACCCCTAGACCTATGTTCACCTATTGCATCCTATTGTAATTCTATACTGTTTGCATCACTTTTCTTACTATTACTTACCTGTTTTGTGTTTGTGTACATATGACTTGTGTATATTACTTACCTTCTAACTGAGGGTTCCCCACAGAGATACTTTTGGCATATTGTCATAAAAATAAAGTACCTTTATTTTTAGTAACTCCGAGTATTGTGTTTTCTTATGATATTGTGCTATATGATATAAGTGGTCTAGTAGGAGCATTGCATGTCTCCTAGTTCAGCCTAAACTGCTTTGCTATAGCTACCTTCTATCAGCCTAAGCTGCTAGAAACACCTCTATTCTACTAATAAGGGATAACTGGATGTGGCACAGGGTGTAAGTACCACCAGGTACCCACTATAAACCAGGCCAGCCTCCTACAGTTTGGAATTATGTGCAATGTTGCAAAGATGAATTTATTTTGTGGAGTGTAATTATGTGTTTTGGAATTGAGTGGATACATGTGGAATGTAAATATGTGGCTTGAAGTCAAACTATGGAGTTTGCAGTGTAAGTATGTGTATTGGAATTATCTGGAGTTCAATTGTGTTGCATGGAGTGTAATTATATGGCTTTGAGTGGAGGGGAATTATGTACCATAGTGGGAGACACTTGGGCTACAGCATTAGCAATCAGGGCAAAGAAGTCTTTTTGATCTGCATTGCCCATTCCTCATGCATAGGAGCTACAGAGGATTGATGGCCTCAGGTCCTAACAGTTTGTAGACTGGATGTCCAATTAGTCCTCACACCTCAACCATGTCGAGCTGGAAGCATGCCAAGGGTTGGAAAGCGAGTCTGAGACGCTGACAAAGTTATTCCATGAGCTCAGCCTTCAACCATGGAAGCACCACCATTTCAAACAAGATAATCTTTTGAGAAGAGCGCCCATGAGCAAAAACAAAATAAAACAGTGGAACATGAGAAAAGACGACTTGGCAAAATAAAAGTTAGCTAGCTATTAAAAAAAAAAATGTAGCAAATTTGTTTATCCTGCTACCCATGTTTTTGCCATTCACAAGCCTTCGGTTTGCAGGGCAGTAGAAGTTAAATCAAACCAAATAGTACATCGATCACGTGGAGAGTAACAGACAGGCACTAACTGAGTTACATTAATCAGTGCTTGATCCTTGTGCCACAGAGAGGAACGAAATGATACCACATCTAAAGCGGACGAATTACGAGGCCATAAAGAAAAGTTCCATTAAACCAATGTAATGTTTTTAAGTAGCGGTTTAACATTTGAAATTATTTAGAGCTGCAGTACCTAGAAGGCATACGGGCAGAAACCACCCTCGTTCTGTTGACCTTTGCCAAAGTAAACATAACCCCTCAACGCCCTCCCTCCCAAGATTGCCATTTTTATCCCAACCTGGTGAGTTCTCGTGTGGAGAAACTTTACTGGCAGCGCACATTTATAATTCTCGTCTTACTAGAAATAGCAACACAAAAGTAAACACATATGCTGGGTCTGATTGTGCTCTCTGTTATCTCCCCGGAGCCAGGGAAGGGCTGCAACCCCTCTACTTCTCTGCCCTGGGTGGCGGAGCATGGGGAGGGAAGGGCAGGCATGCGAAGGGAAGTCGGTTCGGGATCATTCCCTTCTCTCTAGGCTGAGACTTTCTTTGTGGGTTTTTTTTTCCAGAGTTTGTTGTTTATCTGTGACTTCTGAGATCCCGAAGTTCATTATTACCGACGTTCATTAATTTTTATACACAGCATTCCCTTCTGGTGGCTGAATTAGCAATATACCGTTAGCCATTGTTATCGTAGGTGCCCACTAAAGAGTAAAATATATCAGTTTCTTAATGGCATGGTGGGTTTATCACAGGAACTTTCCATAATTGGCATGAGGGGCATTTTAACTACGCAGTCCAGATGGGTTAAAACATTGCAGATTAAAGCCACAGAGAAAGATGACAAGAGACTGAATTTGGAAGGGACAAGAGTTATATGCATGTTTAACCACCTAGACCTTTGGCCAGATGTGTGACACAAGTGGAAATCAAAAGATTGGTATGTGTTTTTCAGTGTGATCGAGGATTCCTTTGAGTGAGCTAGCCTTTCTAGAATGAAAGTGATGATGCTTGATGACTAATATATGTTTGATATAGAAAGTGTTTGACATAAGGCAGTTATTGTAGTTGTAATTACGTTTATACAGTGCTTATTAATCTTGAAGCACTGTACAATGAGTAACACGCTATTCACCAAGGTTAGTGGTTAATACAGTGGTTATTGTTAATTATTGTGATTACAACAAGAGACAAATCAAATTAGGCATGATACTGAGAAGAGGCTACACTAAAAAATAGAAAGCTGCATAGGATAGAAGGTTAGAAGAGGGCTACTCTGAAGACAGAAAGTAGAGTAATCAAGCAGAAGTCATAGTCAATTTAAAATGTTCATGCATGCTTTTATAAGTATTGTGGGAGGCTTTATGAGATAGCCAGCAAACGGAGAATGTAGGCTGTAGAAAGAAACATTATTACATACACTGATCCAAGTCTGGGGCATGTAGCTTAACCCCTTCGCTGTCAGGCCTTTTCCCCCTCAGGTGCTAGGCCTTTTTTGGGCTATTTGGAGCAGTTCGCACTTAGACCCTCATAACGTTTTGTCCACATAAGCTACCCACACCAAATGTGTGTCATTTTTTTCAATATCCTAGGGATTCTAAAGGTACCCAGAGTTTGAGAGCTCCCCTGAAGGAGACCAAGAAATTAGCCAAAATACAGTGAATATTTCGTTTTTTTCAAAAGAATGGGAAAAAATGGCTGCAGAATAAAGCTTGCGTTTTTTCCCCTGAAAATGGCATCAACAAAGGGTTTGCATTGCTAAAATCACCAGCTTCCCAGCTTTCAGGAACAGTCAGACTTGAATCATAAAACCACATTTTTCAACACAATTTTGGCATTTTACTGGGAAATACACAATTTTTACTATTTTTGTGCTTTTATCCTCCTTCCAGTTAGTGACAGAAGTGGGTGTGAAACCAATGCTGGATCTCAGAAAGCTAAACATTTCTGAAAAGTAGACAAAATTCTGAATTCAGCAAGGGGTCATTTGTGTAGATCCTACAAGGTTTCCTACAGAAAATAACAGCTGAAATTAAAAAATATTGAAATTGAGCTGAAACAAACTGCCATTTTTCTCCACATTTTACTCTGTAACCTTTTTCTGCGATGTCAGATTTGTGAAAGCAATATACTGTTACGTCTGCTGGACTCTTCTGGTTGGGGGGATATATAGGGCTTGTAGGTTTATCAAGAACCCTAGGTACCTAGAGCCAATAAATGAGCTGCACCTTGCAATGGGTTTTCATTCTATATTGGGTTTACAGCAATTCATTTGGTGAAATATAGAGAGTGAAAAATAGGTATCAAGGAAACCTTTGTATTTCCAAAATGGACGCAAGATAAGGTGTTGAAAAGCAGTGGTTATTTGCACATCTCTGAATTCTGGGGTCACCATACTGTGAATTAAAAGGCATTTCTCAATAGATGTCTTTTTTACACACTGCCTTACATTTGGAAGGACAATATGTAGAGACAGACAAGGGGCAAGAACATTTGTTCTGCTATTCTGTGTTCCCCCAAGTCTCCCGATAAAAATGGTACCTCACTTGTGTGGGTAGGCCTAGGAAAACAGAGCTGTTATTCATAAAGTGCCTAGTTGTGGATTCTGGCCTCTAGCCCAGCCGGCACCTAGGGAAACCTAGCACACCTGCGCATTTTTGAAAACTAGACACCTAGGGGAATCCAAGATGGGGTGACGTGTGGGGCTCACACCAGGTTCTGTTACCCAGAATCCTTTGCAAACCTCAACATTTGGCCAAAAAAACACTTTTTCCTCACATTTCGGTGACTGAAAGTTCTGGAATCTGAGATGAGCCACAAATTTCCTTCCACCCAGCGTTCCCCCAAGTCTCCCGATATAAATGGTACCTCACTTGTGTGGGTCAGCCTAGTGCCCACGAACGGAAATTCCCCAAAACACTATCTGGACACATCAAAATTATCAAATACAAAACTAATTGGGACACCTGCGTTTTTGGTCCTGGGCTCAGCAGCCATAAAGGGAAACCTACCCAACCCGGACATTTCCAAAAAGTAGACACCCGAGGGAGTCCAGGGAGGTGTGACTTGCATGGATTCCCCGGTGCTTTCTTACTCAGAATCCTCAGCAAACCTCAAACTTAGCTAAAACATTTCCCACATTTCTGTGTGGGATCGCCGCACCAGGACAAATTTCCTACCACCCAACTTTTCCCTCAGTCTCCCGGTAAAAATGATACCTCACTTGTGTAGGTGGGCCAAGTGCCTGTGACAGGGAAGAGCTAAACACATGGTGAAATTGAGGGGGAACCAAAGCAGGTCCAAAAAGGCTGTTTGAAAAAAAAACATTTCTAGGTTGACAAGTGGGGCAGAATTTTTATCGGTATGGATTAAACAATGCTGGGTGATAGGAATTTTGTGGATTCCTGCAGAATCCGGAAGGTTCCATCACAAAAATGAAGAAAAAAATTGTGATTTCCAGCAAAGTTGGAGGTTTGCAGGGCATTGTGGGTAAGAAAATGGTGTGGGGTGCATGTGAAGCACACCACCCTGGACTCACCCAGATGTTTAGTTTTCAGATGTGTCTAGGCCTTGTGGATTTTTCTGCATGGCAGCGTCCCAAAGTTTAAAAAGTACAGCTCTCACCAGTCCAAGTGGGACAATTGTGAGAGTCAGCCAAGCTCTCATGGCCCAAATGTAAAACCAAAACCCAAAATAATGAAATGTCCTCTTGCTTGCCGTGGGATAAGAAGTTTTAGTGTGCAGGGGAAAGCTGAAACACTGTTACCCCCTTCAGTTGGGGTAGGGGCATAACCATGCCTATACTGGTTGGTAGCCACCACCCCACAATTTTTTTAATGTTTTTTTAATTAGACTTCTTGCCCGCCCCGGGGTGTGAATCGTGGGTAATTGCCCCATCTGCCCAACTTTGTCCCCATTTCTTCAGGGTGGGAGTATGGCTATAACCCCACCCTCTTATCTTGAAAAAAAAAATCTTCCCTGGTCTGTGGTGGGCTTTCTGCCTTCTAAAAATAGGCCGATCTGTCCCCAAGGGGGGCAGATATGGCCAACAGTAATGTGCCCCCATGGAGGGCGACTCTTGCCCAAGGGGGTGCCCCCCAAACAAAACACACACACACCAAACCCTGGTGCCTAAGTGGTTTCTGCCCCCCTCGGGGGCAGACAGGCCTAAAAGAATTAGGCTGATCTGCCACCAAAGGGAGCAGAAATGGCTTAAAATAAATTTGCCCCCCAGGGGAACGACCCTTTCCTAACGGGTCGCTCCCCTTATGAGAAAACCTAAAAAGAAAAATCCTGGTGTCTAGTGGGCATTTCTGTTGCCTGACTGCATCTCGGTCGGGCAGCAGAAATGCTGAGAGAGACATGAAAGGAGAGGAAAGGCCTTTCCTCTCCTTTCATACCTCTCTCGCCCCTCCACGTGATCGGAAGAGAAATGCTTTTCGTGGTCGTGCGCTGACGTAACAGAGGGGGGTGGGGTGGAAGGGGAAACCCTTCCATCCCTGCCCTGGAGGTGAGGTGAGACTCATGGGGGGAGCGCTCCCCCCATGAGCCAGTCCAAGGACATAACGGTTACGTCCTTGGTGCCTCAGCGCCGCAGCCAAGGACATAACTGTTACATCCTTGGCTGCGAAGGGGCTAAACATGGAAGTTAAAGTGTGCACATCTTTTAGACATTCCAAGCCAGAGCCTGCTGTGTGTCAAGCCTAGGGCATCCCTTTAAAACATAGTCAGGATTATCCCAAGCTTGATTCAGGGTCTATATACTGCCCAAGGGAAGGTAGAACAGATGCCTTCTTTAGAAAATGTCATTTAATGACCTTCTCAAACTATTCTGTATAAAAGGGAGTTTTCACTCACTAAAGAATGAGCTATTTTACACCGGATTAGAGTTTCTTATTAATGAGCAGTCAAATTTATACCTTGTTTTGTTACCTAAGTCCATTAGAGGTTGTTTCTATGGCACAGTAAAGCAATCACTTATATGAAAGATGCCTTGCGCTAATATCCGAAGTGTACGTTGTGTGTATTTGTGTTCATGGCCTCTGTGGTATATGCATTCTATGTATAAGTGAAGCACAGTAACAGAGGCCTGGGGGTTCTATTTTGGAAGCCCCACCTCCCCGGTCTGTTCCTGTGCACAAGATTGGGGTGAGGCAATTTTCCCACACAGTAGTAGTGTATTGCTGACATTCCTGAAGCAGGAGGGAGGAGACCTGGACAATAAACGGGGCTAAAAGAGACATTGCTCTTGTAGAAATTCCATTAGATCCTTTCTGTGTGAGGGTCAGCTAATCATTCTTCCTGTAGCACTGGCGCCTTGGTAGATGGGGAGAGTAAAAGGTGGGGCTGAAGTCTCCGTTGTTCAGAGTTTGAAGGGAACTTTAGTTGAGGCCTGCTTTTTGCCTTTGTGGTCGTTTATGGCCTGGGTGCAGATAGTTTGCTCCTCTTATGAAATAGACATACACACAACTCTGGTGGGTTTGTGAAGTCGGTGCGTCTTTTTTTTTGGGGGGGGGGGCTGGATTGGGTGTTGTAAATATAATTTTGTGGAACTGTACTTAGAATGTGGGTGGATTTTGGGTAGGGAGGTGGCATATTTGTGATAAGCTTGCTTTTGGCAGGGAGCAGGCAGGATGTGTACTGTGCTTCAAGTAGTACTGAGAGCTATGGGTGGAGGTAATGGCGATGGGGAGAGTTTTAGGCAGGGCCCTTATGCGTACTGAGGGAGGTTGATGGAGAACAGGGTGACCAGTGATACAACTGTAGTATAATGGGACACGCAGGGTTGGGAAACTACAACAGTATCATCTAAGCTGTGGTGTGTGCCATCAGTGGTATTATTGGCGTCTTAGTGTTTTACACCATGAGACGCTGATATTCCATAGACCTCGTTGTGATTGGCTCATGGTTTAGAACCTGTTCATGAGGCTTAGGACTGGACACTGACATTTACACATTTAACTCACCTTTGTTAGGAGGGTTATTGTTTTTTGATCTGTCTGAGCCAGGCCAGTCTCTGCAATGTAGCTCTTTCTGTTCCTCAAGCTGGACAAAGATGTCTTGGTGCACTGGAGAATAGATGTCTGTTCAAAACATAAACAATAGACATGTGGCTGATGATGTACTTCTCATTGGAGCAAATGAGCAAATGACTAAGTCGACATGACATCTGTGTGCCAGGGCTGTGCCAATTGTGGGCACAAAGGTACAGTTTAGGGAAAGAACACTGGTGCTGGGGCCTGGTTAGCAGGGTCCCAGCATACTTTCAATCATAACTGGCATCAACAAAAGGAAAAAGGTTAGGGGGTAACCATGCCAAGGAAGGCATTTCCTAACACTGATTCACTAGATAAACACCCTTAAGAGAACCTAACACAACTGCCATGTTCTAATCTCCAAAGTCAACCCTTTCATCTCTGTAGGTATCACCCATGGGTTACCTTGTTGTGAAACAGTAGCCTCTTCATCAGCAATGCTGGATATCTTACTGTTAAAGTAGGATATCCTCCATGGGATTATAGAGGTCCTTGTCATCAGCCCTGAGCAATGAAGCATCAGAAAAAGTACACAACCTCAATGAAAGATATATTGCTTGATCTTAAATCTATCAATTCCTGTATGCCCACTTTAGTAAGGCCAATTTCCCAAACAAGCGCTTCCACAAGTATTCAGACTGAAGGAACAGAATGTACAAAGATCTTCACCCTTACTTCTCTCCCCTACAGACTTCATATAGAATAATTATAAAAAGCTGAAAAGACTATTCAAGGTATAGTCATTACTTCCTGCACCATTATCAAACAACTAAGGTTTGTGACTAAAGTAGGCACTAAACATTCTCAGTTGTCTGAAAAGGGGAAACTCCCATGCTCCACCAACCCAGAGGTTTCTTCCAAAAGAGAACAGCCAAATAACGGGCCACAAAGCTCAGTCATTCAGGAAAAGATTACCCCCACTCTGTTCTTAAAAGTAAATTTGAAATTACCAAAACAGAATACATAGATAAAAATTGATTTGGATAAGTCACATGGAAAAATCACTTTATTTAGCCAGGCGCAACATTTAAATCTTTTATCGTGTGATGCAACCAATTTGATTGCCCTCTAATCTACTTAAATATATTAAGAGCCGGGAAGAAGGCAAAGTAGCTACACTCTCTAAACAGTCACATTTATTCTCACTTTTTAGTCAAATGTTCTCCTAAAGGGTATCTCTACAGCCTATTAAAAGCAAGTAGGCTTCATGAAAACCATAAAAGGAAGAGAAGTGAAGTGTCTACCTCTGTGCTTGAATCTTTAAAAAAAAGGTGATCACGAAAGCCCAATGAGATCTAGCATCTCAGGGGCTGATTCTACTTCCAAATGAAGATACTGTTAGTGAAAATCTCCCCCTTCTGTAATATTAAGGAATCATGCTGGTTTGACGGCTTCTCAACTCTCTCAGATACCTTTCTCACATATAACTCCCTTCTGCACAAAGTAATTTCCTACAAGTTAATCCTTCCTTAATAGCGAAGAGAAGAGTTGATTGTTCAAATCATCTTCATGATGTTGTTAGTGTCTTTCCCGTTCATCAAAATTGTGTTGACCACTTACGTCTTAATGTGTCCTGTGATGTCTCTTAGGAAAAAGGTTTCAAACAATCCCCTCGTCTTGAAACATACACAGTTTTAATGCAGGAAGGAAAGCTTTTTTTCAGGTGTTCCCCCACTGCAGCCGATTATGTTTGCAGAAGGCTTGGCACATGATCCCCGGATTAATTGAGGGGTTTGTGACAGTATCCCTAGGGACCTCATGAAATAATGCATCAGTTAGAACCGTAAGACTGACATAAAAATAAATCTCATAATTTCAATAAACTTTCCACTGAGTGTGGGTGGATTTTACCATGTAAAGTCGATTTATATAGTAGTATAATAAATATATATTATTAATAAAGTCCTCAATGGCTGACATACAATTTAAAGATGTGATAACAGGCCTTGGATTCTTTTTCAGACATATGCACTTCACTTTCATTACTTTATAACTCCTTTGTTTTTTGGTCCATGTACAGTATTTTATTGTTCTGTGTTTAAAAGACTTTGATCTAAATAACTAAACTTTTCAGCTACAAGAGATATATTGCTTTAACATCTATGACATGTTACAGCTAGTAAAATACGCACTTACTTCACAAGAAAAGGGATTAGTTTTAGTTACACATTCTTAAACCCTGTGAAAGGTTATTTTAGTGTATATTGTGGCCCTCTTCTCTTCCAGGGTGTATTCACGGAAGTATGATAGATTGATCAGTTATAGTGGAAAGCATCAAATGTGAACAACTTAATATTTTCAGAAACTTCTTGTAGAGTGTCTTATTGTTTTGATCTTGTTGTAGAATGCTTCTTAGTAAAAACATTGAAACAAAAATCATAACCCTCCCTGAATCCTAGCCTTCAATATATGAACACTCAGGGACCAAATTAAAAACACAATATAGGGAGCTCTGAACACCTCTATTTGGTTCCTGTCTCAACTGGAATTTAACTTCACTTGTGATAACAGAAGACCTAGTTCCAACATATTGTATGCTGCTCAAATGGCAAAACCCTTGAGGAAACCAAAATGCCGCTGAGGCTTTCAGAAAATAGTCCCACTGAAGAAATGCCTTTATGCACCATTTCCTAAACTGTGGGTTGTGAGACAATTTTTGGTGAGTCACGAACATCAGAGCAATAAATAAAGACGGCTTTAAATTCTGTGTTTATCTTGTCGCATTTGCCAGTGCTTCAAAAATAGATGTCAAATGTTAGGCTATGGCTTCTGACAAATTGCTGTTAATTCTTTTAACATGGAGATTTCACAAAGTGAAAGACATTTTAAAGTGAATTATATGGCAATCTTGCTGGAAAACAGGAAGTGTGAAAGGAAAGGCTGTAGGATGTTTTGTTTTACAACACACAACAAAATGTAAATGCTTGTTAATGAACTTTATGCAGTCAGCAGTTAGGAAAGCAAAATTAAGCCATTTTTTTGTAACACTGAGGTGTGCTGAAATACGTGATGAACTCAATTTCCACATATTTGTGAGTTATTTAGTGTCATCAGTAAAGCTGTATGTGTGTGCAAAGTTAGTGGTCATGTCAATGGAAATTGTGTTGTCTACGTGATGATGTGCTAGCACATAATGCTTTAGTTACATTAAAAAAATCACTCCACCTCATGTCCATTAAAGTTGGATGGATCATGAAAGTTTGTTTTTTCAAAAAGTGGGTTTTAGTTTCAAAATGTTTGGAAGCAGTATCTTCATAAACTGTAGACAAATAGCTACAATCGGTTGTTCTTTGTTCTATACAACCATTCTCATTATTTTTTTCAATAAAGCCAGTCAACACGTAGCAACACGTACTAAGCATTAAGGCATTAGTAAATTTCAAATATTGTTATCAACATGTATCAAAGGTACAGGAATATAATCATATAAATTAAATCTCTTCCAGTGACATTAGTTCAACTTTTTTTTGTTTAACTATGTTATACACAACAATAAAGCATGGTGAGTTATACATTTTCTGCTACAGGCATAGCATCCATTCCTGGCACTTTATCTCAGCTGACACGTTTTAGTGCACATTTAATTACACCTTCTGTAAGTAGAGTTCCCAGGTCTATTTTACTTTATACTTCAAGTTTTAGGAGGTTCTTTATGAATGCTACCAACCTCATCAATGTATCTCTGCCACCTATAATTAGCCCTAATGTTTCATGAATATCATTAATTTTCCTGAGTTTTTGTTTGATATTACGATTTCAAACATTTGTACATACCGGAGGTGGATGAATTAATGGCTGTTCTTTTCTCTGGTTCTGGGGGTTCCCAGATGCGTGTCTCTTTACTTTTAGCAACCTTAACTGATGTATCAGAAAAGAGTACAGGTTGAACTATAATTATGAAGAGAGAAACATAAAATAATGTATTTATACAATGTATTACACACCATATGATAGAAATCAGCATCAGGGCCAGAACATCGGGGACAGTTAGCGTGGGATCTGAGACCTGCCTTATGAAGCCTAACGGGCGTGAGGTAAGGTAAGTTATGCGCAGGTAGTATGTCTGTAACACACGAAAGCGGGTGGCCATGGCCAGGGCCCTAGGGGCCATCAGTGCCTCCCTCCAGTCCTCCTCATTCATGGGGCCAAGCCACTCCTCCCACCTCCGACGGAGCTTGTCTAGCGACTGAGCAGTGTTAGTAACTAGAGAGCGGTAGATCCGTATCATCCCCCACCCTACCCAAACCCCCCATCAACTCCTTCACCTCCATGGGACTGAACTCAGGAAGGACCTCCCACGCCCGGATGTATACATGTAGCGCATGCCGGAGTCGCAGGTAACTATGAAACTGGGTCTTATTAAACTAAAAGTTCTGTTGAAGCTCTTCAAAGGACTGCATGTGCGACCCCTCCCAGACATCTCCAAGTAAAAAGATTCCTATGAGGTCCCATCTCTGAAATCCCTCCAAGGCCGAGACTTCCGCCAACCACCCCCTGTGCCACAGGGGAGTATGCTGGGTGAGACGGCCCCACCAAACCCAAAACTTCTGGGCCTCACGCCAGCCCATCAAAACCACCCTTGTCACATCCCGGATTGCGAGGGGGATGGGTCGGCAATACAACGCTCCAAGCACCTTGGAGTAACCCATCATCTGAAATTCCAGTTGGTACGCCGGGTCTGACCAGTCACCCCACCCCCCCCCCCCCCTCCAGTCATTTATCACCAGCAGGCGCATTGCAAGCCAATAATAATAGATGTAAGTTATCCCCAGCCCGCCTTCATAAACATCCCTCTGGCAATTGCCAAGGGCTAACCTGGGTCAGGTACCGCACCACAAAAACTGTCACGCTACTGTATCCATTTCTCTAAACCATTTCCGAGGCACTGGATAAGGGACATTCTGCAACAGATAAAGGAACCGGGGGAGGATCATCATTTTATATAGTGCTATTCTGCCTAGCAAGTTAAGGGGCAGGGTCTGCCAGCGCTGAAGGTGAGTGGGGAGACGTTATACGCCCAGGCCAGCTCTGGCAACAAGGCCACCTGCGCACCCAGGTATCTGAAGCTGTTACGCCTAATAGGGATGCCCTGCTGCCAGTCCACACAGTCTCTGGAAGAGTGTAGAGGCACCAGCAGGGACTTACTAGGATTGAGAGACAAACCGGAAGCCTCTAAGAACAGGCCCACGATCTGCAGTGCCTGGGATACGCTTCGGGCGGGGTTGGCCAGAAAAAGAATCACGTCATCCGCATAAAGTCCCACGCAGTCTTCCTGCCCCGCTGGCCATGACCATCTATCTATCAGGGGGTCCTCCCTCAGTAACTTTGCCAAAGGCTCTACCACCAGTGCGAAGAAAAGCGGGGACAGGACACAACCCTGGCGGTGCCCAGTCGAATGGGGAACGGGTCTGAGGTCAACCCGTTCACCTGCACGGTTACATTGGAATAGAGGAGTTTCACTAGGCCGCGAAACCTGGGACCGAGCCCATTACTCTATAACACCTTGTCCAGGTAAGTCCAGTCCACTGTATCGAAAGCCTTTTCGAAGTCCAGCAGGAGGAGCACCAATGGAGGGGTCAGGATGACAGGGGACTGCATAATTTAGAAACTAAAATGGTGGATGAAGGAGGTGCCCTAGATAGTTGGCTTAGTGGTTAGTTTTCAGCACTGCCATTTTGGATGTCGGGACTATTGGGGGCTCTGCTACCAATGACTGTGATCTTGCTACTAATATTCTGTGTAATGCAGGCAATACTAGCTGTGTTAGGGGAATAGGCACTAAGGCGGGGGAATGTTTTAAATTAGGACACCAACACAAGTAGTAGATTCCCAAGGCAATATGTATCACCTGGTACCAAATACAGACCATGATTTAGATAAGGTAGTTGAAATATCAACTGGAGGGGGGAATGTTGTAAGAAATGTTAAAAAATGAGTGCACTACCATGAATATGAAATGTGAAAACATTGTGCAACATCGAGCACCACTCGAGGCTACACAGCTGTTCACAAGCAAAAAACAGTTTAGGTGAAACTCCCACACTGACGTGAGCAAGGTAAAAGGTTCATGCAAGGATGAAGCGAAATAAGAAACATGAAAGGGTCATCTGTTAAAGGCCAATCATGTCTGGCAAACCTGCAGGTATTTACAACATTAGCACACGAGCCCCAGGCACACTTTCCATGCCTACAAACAGATCGCGGACTGATTAGAGACTGGGCACATAATTGAATTAGCCCAAAGCGCACAGATGCATGACTTACAATGGGTGCAGGGAAGAAATCTAATTCTGAGCATCCTTGAGCCTCGGACACACAATGCTGTCAGCACATACTTCACACAAATTACATTTACAAAAGATCACAAACACATTCATAGGTCAAAGAATGCTTTGTCATAAACCTCTGTTGAATGTATAATAAAGTGCAATTAATGTCTTAACCTAGGTATTCCGGGTTATGGAGTCACATGTTTTAGAGTGTTTTCCATTTTAATCTGTAAACTTGCAAGTTATCTATTGTTAACCATATGTAATAAAGTACTGTACTGATTTGTATGAAAGGGCTAGTCCGTCTGTGAACAGGCACTTGAGAAAAACTGTAGAGGCAGGTCATGGTGGGCTGAGGTGCAGTCTGCAGTGTATTTCTCCCTGTCGCAACAGTTAGTAAATACTGTCTTTGGAACTGCGAAGAGAAGTCTGCATGGTCATTTTGAGTTATCAGAGCGTATTCGTTCACCCCATTAACAGGCTTTTGCCAATGCTAGCAAAATTGCTAAGTACAAGCATTAGCAGAGTCAATAGCTGTGGCAAGCCATCTTGGTCTATTACTTTCTATACTTCCAAGATGGCCACTACTTTCAATAATCATATAATGTGATGTTCCTCTGGGAAGTATAGAAAATGCTTTTCCAAGATGGCTGGCCTCCGCTATTCGCTTTGACTCTGCTGGTTTATTTGTGCAAGCACTGAAGAATATAATTCCAGGAGTGGGCTGTAGGTTGGGAAAGTGTGGAGGGAAGGGAAGCGAGGAAGAGATTGAGCTGCAGCAGTGCTTGGTATTAGAGACAGCAATACTGCAGCAGTGGAGGGAGGGAGCTGAGGGAACAGTAGAAGATGACTGGGGAGGTGGGATGGGGAGCTGAAAGAGAGAGAATAGAGACAGAGGAGCAGGACATGCACACCAGGTGAGTGCTAAATATCAAATGGCATACACAGAATAGAGCCAAAAGAAAAGTAGTTCCATCAACAGCAGAAGAATATACTCAATTAAAACCACACAGGGATACCTAAATACTTCAAGGGCACGGCAAACACAGGAATATGGGTAAACATTCTCCAAATTAGAAGCGAGGACCTGAAACGGACAAGAACACCATCCAATCATGAGCAAGGGGCAGATCAAAATCCTAGTCTAGGCTACAGTGCTATCTGTGATAGACACTTAAAGATGTCTTTAGCCAGACTACAAAAATGAAAGAAACTAGGCTGCTTCCAGTCTATCAGGTCTCACATTACTGAAGCTGAATAAACAAGAGTATTTTGTTCTCTCTCAGTTGCATCACATAACCTCAGTTCCTCATTTCCACAAGTTCAGACCTTACGACTCTCCAGTCTTCACTCTTTGTTTCATTGTTTCCCTTGTTGTCTCTACTTCTCATTCGCACAAGCTCTCTCTCAGTAGTATCATTCAACAACATTAATGCCTCACCAATGCATGGATAATCACAGTTTTGCCTCTTTTGACTGTTCTTGCGATTCTTCAGACATTGGTTTGTCTCTACTTTGACTTCCATTGATTTATCTGGGCTGACAGTCACAACACCTGTAAATCAAAGACAGAAATCAATTACTTTACTTTGGTGAGGGTTGCCTTGTCTTGCCTACTCCAGATATAACTCAGCTTGTCCTGGAGTTCCTGACATATTTAAAAGATGTATTTATGTACTTGTTAGCATACCCCAGCTTGTATGACTCATTTGCCTGACCTTGTTTGTACTTTATCTTTCAGTCTCATTTTTTTTTTAACTTTATGTCAACAATTTATTACAAAGGTAAAGCATCAGAGGAGGTATTAGTGTAGTTTACAAATACTCTGCAGGCATTTTGATTGTAAACTAGTTAAAGTTTCAAGAGTAAAACAAACATTTTACATAACATTAGATATAGTTCAAGTTAAGTAGCAATTAATGTTTTACATATTTTCTAAAAGTAAAAATGTAGAGTAAAGATCATATGTTGACTGGAAGTGTTACTGAATGTTGTTGCTATGCTTGTGAATAATTGGTTCCGTACTTATAAAGTCTTCAGTCTCACTGCTTTCAAGTGGAACAAGTCCTTTACTTCTGAGGCAATGATAACGGCCTTAGATTGTTGGTGAAGTATGCTTTCTTCTAAATGAGACCACATATTTAGAAATTTTGAGCCAGTACAACAGATTACAACAAGCACATTGGTTCTCTTTGAAGCTCTTTTACACAATAATATCCTTTTCTTTAGACATGTTTTGTTCCAACAACAGTTAATCTCTTTTGTTTCCATTAACCATTGTTAGAACAAAACATGCCTAAAGAACATTATATTATGGTTTACAAAGGAGCCCTTAGTGAACCATTGGTCCTCGCTATGTTCAATTATCAGTTTTATTTAAGTATTTTGAGTAGCACTTGTGATGCGCTATAAGGAATTGATCTAAGACAGGGGAAGCAAGGGGGCACCTAATACTTTTGATTACTCGATCAACTGTCTGATATGTTGTTATCCAATTTATGATTAGAAGGCAAAAGGAGCAAATCATTCAAGCAGAAGTCCAAGTAGTACCTGGGCAGGTTCCAATGGCCCAGGTGCCAGACTGTTTCCAACAAAAGGAGAAGGACCATAATGTGTCAGCCCCTAGCAAACTCATAGTGGCCAGTCACCAATGAGGAAAACTCATTGCCAACAGGCACCAAGGACACAACATCACATACAGACTTTATCTCGCAAGCATACCCAACAATCTGCACCAATCAAAGTTACTAATCGTCAATATTCTCAGGGGGAGCAAAGGTAGTGGAAGTTCCCACAGCGGAGGACGAACAGATATTATTGTACCTGGGCACGCAAGAGTGGGAGGACATACTGACAGCATACTCTCAGGACTCCTCACCAGTTCACAAGGTTACCCCTAGAAAAGCATCTCACGCAACAATCCAAAACAACGTCAAGGTCACAGTCACAAGCCCAAATAGTGATGCTAACAGAAATGGACACCAGCGCAAACTCTAGGGAATAAAACACTGATGGTGCATGGGCATCCCTTCTAAAAACCATGCAGCTTCTACTTGAAGCTCTCCAATATAAACCAGATAAAATGGGCATTCCATTAACACTACTCAATACACTGGCAGTGTTTGCAGCAGGAATAGATGGGAAGGTAGGGGATCTGATACTCCTTATAAATGCACAATCTGATGTGGCCAGCACACAGGTCAACGGTACATGTGGCCCAGTTGAAGACAAACTATCTTCATTAACTTCCATGCTCAGTAACCTGTGAATGAACCTGAAACTTGGGGCTTCCAGCAATCTCTGCCTTCCCCTTCCCACCCCAAAGCTGGCATTTCAGCTCAGGAGCTGCCAGAAACTTACCCAGATACAGTAAGGGTTTCAATATGCAATCAGGGAGAAAGGGACCAGGTTGGGCAACCGTCTGACGGCACTTGATGTGGAAACACCAAATACCTCAGGCTTGGCAGCCTTCAACACCTAACCTTTGGGACATACCATACCTCCTGGCATCCCTGCGGACGGGAAAACAAATGTCAAACAAAGACAGGCTCAAAAAAGAAATGTTCATAATAAGATATCTCTAAGGAACAACAAGGATATTGCCCTCATTTTCAAGTTACGGACTGGCTCCAAACTCAGCCCATCAGCAACAGAGACCTGCCAAGCAGCAGGGTCTCCAACCTCCCTCCCCTCCACCCTCCACCCCCCACCCCCAGGTGAAATAAAAAATTCCTTAGCAAGAAATCAAATGCTAGTAAAGAGAAGATCTGCACAAAATCAGTTAACCTTCGAGGGGGCACAAACAACACAGATCCAGCCCCTGCTTCCACCTTAACTACAGCACAGGAGGCCCACACAACAGAGCCCGCCTGCAAAGAGCAAGCACCTACTGGAAGTGAGCTGGGAGAAAGGGCGGCCCCCCCAATACCAACATTATTACAGGCAAAATTGTACTGGTTTCACACTCAGCAGAGTCTGAAGAAAGGGTGGGTTCCCCCAATTCCAACACCTCCACTGACAAACCTGCGCAGGTTGCGAAAACCTCAGAGTGCTTCACTAACGGAGTTCTTAACCCACTTGTACACTACAACTCATCAGTCTCCAACGCTAAAAGTGCATCACCGCAGGAATCCACACCACCTAACCTCTTTCTACTAAAGGGAACAAGTCAGAGTACGACGACCTGTAATACAGCCACAGGGGTGTGGAATTTATTAAAATATCTACTTTTCCAGGGGACAGGTTGCTTCCCAAATCTACTTGTCCTGTAAAAAGATCTACTTGTCCCTTTGGTGCCATGTAGCGTGGCAACAAATTATGGCAGCAATCTCATTATGTAAGAGCTCTGATAACAGCCTCTCTGATTATGCCAGGGCTACTACCATAGTAGGGCTTGAATACTTGCAATTTCAATCCCTACTGTAGCAATTTCCTTATTTTGCCACCTTTCTGCAGATCTGCATACTGGGGCTGGAGGAAGCAGTAAGCAATAGTTCCAGGGCTGGAATGCCTTTGAGTCTGCAAACCTACTAACCAGCATGTTTTAAAGATTTTCACCAGCTTCTCTCTAATATTTTCCCATAATAAGAAAGGTTGGACATTTACTCCTGACAATGGCAGAATTAGAACTTCTGCCAGGGTTGGGAAGAAAGTGGCTGGAGGGAAAATGAACTTGCAAATGCTCAATAGATTTTCACATGAGCGAATCTACACATGCATATTTACCCATGCTAAAATACAGTTCACAAATATTTTATAGGGGTACGACATTACCATGGGTGCACTTTTGTGACTTTCTTTAAGAATTTGGGGCCACATGTAGGTAGGTTCAGATTTGCGACTCGCAAATTGCTAGTTGCAAATCCGAATGTAGGATGGTGTCCCTGACACCATATGTGATTCGCAAGGGCTTCGCAAATGCTCACCTAATGAATAATCATGAGGTGGGTCGCAATTTGCAACCCCCTTGCGAATAGCGGCCCTCACAGGAATGGTGGCCTGCTGGAGACAGCAGACCACCATGTCTGTGACTGCTTTTCAATAAAGCAGTTTCTTTTTTTTTTTGTAATGCAGCCCGTTTTCCTTAAAGGAAAACGAGATGCATTACAAAAACGAAAAATGAAACGTTTTCGTTTCATTTTTTCAGAGCAGACCACTACCGATTGCCCCTCACCATCCTGAATGGGCATATTAGTTGATGGATAGTTTTTAGAATCCTCTTCCGCGCAAGGGGAAGAGGGATTTTTTGGCAGTTCAGAATCTGATGAGGTTTTAAAGTTTGTGTTAAATAGTGAATATGGATTTTACTGCAATGGTGCAAATAACGTATCAATCTATCAATTTATGACTAGAACAAATGATTGTAAATCTTGTTTAGCATCTAAACGTAATCTAGTTTTAGTAGTGTTAAGAAAGCTTAAGCCATGTCATAAAAAGTTTAGATCATTATAATTTTCGTCAATCACAATTTTGGTAAATTCATTACACTTTTTGTAAATGTGAGACCAACACAGTTCAACTTATTTGTTCTTTTGAGGAATGTTTAAAATAGCCCATGATAAATGTACCCATCAGTCTTCATAGTCCATTTGGAATAAAAATAAAAAAAACAGCTAACATGTGTTTCACAACATAACAGATACACACATAAATAGTTTCCAAACCACTGAATAATAATCGTATAGATCAGAATAACAGAATTATGAATTGAGCAATGAATTGTCAAGTGTTAAATCAGAGATGTATAATTCCTATTGCCCGACGCCCGGGACATTATGTTTGGGGTCAAGGGCAACAAGTTTTCATGTTTATTTTGTCCTTGAGACAAGTAGCCCCAACCCCCTGCAGCACAAACCCTTTGACTGCCAGTTTACAGAGAAGGGAACCATCTGCAGTTGAGGTAATGTGTGTCCATATCTTAATGCTGTTCAAACTTGTAGTTATGGTTCATTAATGAAAAGCCTTCGTTATTAGTGTGAGAGTTGTAAATAAACGTTTTAAGGTACACTGCACTAGTGACATTGGTTCCAGTTAAAAAAGAAAACAAAGTGTACACACATTTGAAAAGTTCAACAACATGAGGCTAAGTACAATGCTCCCAGAATGCTCTCCGATTAGATGCAAATGTTTGCAAAAGCTTGTAAGCAAGAGTGATTCTTTACTTTCAAAATAAAATGTTTAGAAAAAAAAAAAGTTTTGCTAACATGAAATTTTAGGTACTATTTCTTTGAAGCGTCATTCAGGAAAATCTGTTGATGCATGCTAGTATTTCCAAACAATATTCCTGGAGAACAATCAGTGTAGCCATTTTCAACAAGATTATGGTAAGCATGAAAATAAACAAGCACTGGCAAAGCCAATCGATCTGACATGCTTTGTGAGTCTTTTGGTTTTGTCAATGCGTGTCTTGTTTTGACATGGCTTTTGTAACATTTTATTGTTGTTGGAGCTGCCAGGCCCTCACCATTGTAACAAACACTGACAAAAAGATAAAAAAATGTTTGGTCTCAAAAAGCACACATTGCCCCCAGAGGCATATCAAATGCCTTGCAGCCCCCCTCCTGGGGGGGCCCTTCAGCATAGCACCTGCACTGAGTGAGTCTGGAGTGGTGGGCCCCTCCATATTCTTTGCAGGGAGGCCTTCTCCCATTTTGTTACGCCACTGATTGCCACAGTAGTTCCTGGCACTGAACAAAACTACTTTGTGTTCCAATATGCTCCTTGTGGATGAGAAGAATGTGATCACTCACAGCTAAGCCAGCCGACAAAGAGAGAAATAAAAGTTTAATTAAAAAAAAAATGTCTTTGTTAACGCCAGACCTAATCAGGGACCCAGTTCTTAAAGAAAGTCACTAAAGTGCACCCATTGGTATTTGACTTTGAATTAGTGGCTTTATGAATTCTCAAGGACCGTACTCCAAGAAAATATGGATGTGTAGATTTGCTTGTGTGAAAATCTATTGAGGGATCACAAGTTCACTTGCTCTCCAACCACTTTTTCCCAACCCTGGAAGAACTTATACTTCTGCCATTGCCAGGAGTAAATTTCCATCCTTTCTCATTATGGGAAAAGATTAGAGAAGATCTGGTGAAAAACCCTTCAAACATGCAAGTTAGCAGGTTTGCAGACTCAAAGGCACTCCACCCTTGAAACTAAGGCTTACTGCTTCCTCCAGCCCCAGTATTTAGATCTGCGAAAAGGTGGCAGAATAAGGAAATTGCTATAGTAGGGATTGAAATTGCAAGTATTCAAGCCCTACTATGGCACTAGCCCTGGTTTAATCAGAGAGGCTATTATCAGAACTCATACATAATGAGATTCCTACCTTAATTTGTTGCTGCACTACATGGCGCCAAAGGGACAAGTACATTTTTTAATAGGACAAGCTGATTTAAGAAGCAAACTGTCACATGGACAATAAGATATTTTAATAAATTCCACACTCTTGTAAGTATTGATTGTCCGAATACATAAATCTTCCAAGTCCCACAGTGTAGATATTCCTTTTCAATTGCTCAGTAACTGATTATCACATTTGATTATTACCATGATTAAAGGATGGTTACAAAAGCTAAATATTCAATTTAATATGGTTTAATATATATTTAATGCACTATTAGAGTAGTTTAGACCCATTGTATTCTTTATATGTGACTAAAGAGTCATCATTTACCATAAATTAATCTATGTGCGGATGACCACAGTTATTCTCAACAGCTCTTGCTAATGTCTATTTTTATCATTCATTCATCATTAGTTTATTACTATTTACAGTTGAATCACAGTATTTCATTCTCATATGTAGCAGGCTTGCCAGGTTCTAGATGCACATACAAAAATAACTTCAAGCTTCACACACTTGTACATTCACAGATTCATATACATTTTGAACCTAATGCATATACAAACAGACACAGAATACTTTCAGTTATGTCTCTGGACTCAACAGTTCAGTGCTAACAGCAGACTAATAAATTAGGAAGGGTTGTCATTCCTTCATGTGAGTTATAATCACTATGCCTCAAGGTGAAATATTATTTTTATTAAAATGTATAGCAAGATTTTAGAAAATGCAGAATAGGTCACAACCTCATAATGGAGTGAAAGGTCATACAATGTCACAATGGTTTGAAGCCAGCTATGGGTCTGGCTCATTTACAGCATGGTCAAGGTGGGGTAGTGGAGTGCTTTTGTTAGCTTATCATAAACATGATGTGATTAGTAGAAGTGTAACAAGAATGTAATCTTATAGCAAAGCCCTAAACTGATCTTTTGAATTAGTATTTTCTTGTACTGTTTGCCACAGTTGTTCAAGATTTTGTGCAGGGTAGTGCATAGATGTGTGTCAATTTATGTTACCCATGCTGACATCCACTCACATCCCCATCCACTCCCTTATTACTCACCTGAAGAATATTTATCAATGTGTCTTCCTTCTGAGTCCTGACTGACCACAGGCAACACAGATTCTTTTTCATTGTCTCTTAATGAAAAGACCGTGGTGGCAATTAGAGGACCTGACATTAAAAGGAAACAGGAAGAAACAATGAGTATATAGACCCATGTGCAATAAGTAAAAATGCAACCTATGTTTGCACTGCAATGTGCTGTAAGAGCAATCTAAGGAGTTTATGGTATGGAAATAGCAGCTCTCAAACCTTTCTATGCGTCCTTTCCAAACCTCATACGAAATGCTGATGAAGAGAAATGTGGAGGAGGACCAAAACGATAGCAAAGAAGGATATTTAGACATGCAGCATACATACCAGTAGAGAAAGAGAAAACCAGAGTAGAGAAAGACTTGCAGTGCAGAAGTTACAGTCATAGTCTACAATAAGAATACACAGGACAGAAGGCAGTCCATATGAAGGACTCAATTCATGGGTTAGCAACAAAATAGTAAATGGGAAAGCAATACATACAGTACTGTAGTCACAGTTCTCATACAAAAAAGCAAGCTGTACTGTACAGTACATGTTTACGATAAAATAATGAAAAACATACTGAGCCCCATTAACAGTAGCGGTATCCCAACCTGCACATTATCTCCAGGGAGTGGGGATGAGGGTATTACTTACTGCCTAGGGTCATTATCTGTAGACTGGCGTTTTATGACCTTATATTTATTGGTGTTGTTTCAAAAGGTGCCAATTAACATCTGCTGAAACCACTGCAAGGGTAGAGGCTGTGGGTTTGGGCACATCTGGTCCCAGTGGTCTCAGTCTCACATCTGCACCACCAAGAGGGGAGTGTAGGAAGGTAGCCTCTTTCTAGCCTTGTTACCCCCACTTTTGGCCTGTTTGTGAGTATATGTCAGGGTGTTTTTACTGTCTCACTGGAATCCTGCTAGCCAGGGTCCAGTGCTCATAGTGAAAACCCTATGTTGTCAGTGTGTTTGATATGTGTCACTGGTATCCTGCTGGCCAGGACCCCAGTGCTCATATGGTTGTGGCCTATATGTGTTCCCTGTGTGGTGCCTAACTGTATCACTGAGGCTCTGCTAACCAGAACCTCAGTGTTTATGCTCTCTCTGATTTCTAAATTTGTCACTGCAGGCTAGTGACTAATTTTACCAATTCTCATTGGCACACTGGTACACCCATAGAATTCCCTTGTATATGGCACTTAGGTACCCAGGGTACTGGGGTTCCAGGAGATCCCTATGGGCTGCAGCATTTCTTTTGCCACCCATAGGGAGCTTAGACAATTCTTACACAGGCCTGCCACTGCAGCCTGAGTGAAATAACGTCCATGTTATTTCACAGCTATTTTTCACTGCACATAAGTAACTTATAAGTCACCTATATGTCTAACCCTCACTTGTTGAAGGTTAGGTGCCAAGTTACTTAGTGTGTGGGCACCCTGGCACTAGCCAAGGTGCCCCCACATCGTTCAGGGCAATTTCCCCAGACTTTGTGAGTGCGTGGACACCATTACACACGTGCACTGCACATAGGTCACTACCTATGTGTAGCGTCACCATGGTAACTCCGAACATGGCCATGTAATATGTCTAAGATCATGGAATTGTCACCCGAATACCATTCTAGTTTTGGGTGGACAATTCCATGATCCCCCGGGTTTCTAGCACAGAACCCGGGTACTGCCAAACTGCCTTTCCGGGCTTTCCACTGCAGCTGCTGCTGCTGCCAACCCCTCAGACAGGATTCTGCCCTCCTGGGGTCTGGGCAGCCCCGGCCCAGGAAGGCAGAACAAAGGATTTCCTCTGAGAGAGGGTGTTACACCCTCTCCCTTTGGAAATAGGTGGGGAGGAGTAGCCTCCCAAACCTCTGGAAATGCTTTGATGGGCACAGATGGTGCCCATCTCTGCATAAGCCAGTCTACACCGGTTCAGGGATCCCCCAGCCCTGCTCTGGTGCGTAACTGGACAAAGGAAAGGGGAGTGACCACTCCCCTGACCAGTACCTCCCAGGGGAGGTGTCCAGAGCTCCGCCAGTGTGTCCCAGGCCTCTGCCATCTTGGATTCAGAGGTGTTGGGGGCACACTGGACTGCTCTGAGTGGCCAGTGCCAGAAGGTGACGTCAGAGACCACTTCTGATAGGTTCTTACCTCTCTTGGTAGCCAAACCTCCTTTCTTGGTAGCCAAACCTCCTTTTCTGACTATTTAGGATCTCTCCTCTGGGGTATTCTTCAGATAACGAATGCAAGAGCTCACCAGAGTTCCTCTGCAGTTCCCTCTTCAACTTCTGCCAAGGATCGACTGCTGACTGCTCCAGGATGCCTGCAAAACTGCAACAAAGTAGCAAGATGACTAACAGCAACATTGTAGAGCCTCATCCTGACAGCTTTCTCGACTGTTTCCTGGTGGTGAATGCTCTGGGGGCTGTTTGCCTTCACCCTGCACTGGAAGCCAAGAAGAAATCTCCCCTGGGTCGACGGAATCTTCCCTCTGCTAACGCAGGCACCAAAAGACTGCATCACCGGTCCTCTGGGTCCCCTCTCATCCTGACGAGCATGGTCCCTGGAACACAGGAACTCTATCCAAGTGACTCCCACAATCCAGTGATCCTTCAGTCTAAGTTTGGTGGACGTAAGTCCTTGCCTCCCCACGTTAGACTGCAAACCTGTATACTGCGTGATTTGCAGCTGCTCCGGCTTCTGTGCACTCCTCCAAGGATTCCTTCGTGCACAGCCTAGCCTGGGTCCCCAGCACTCCATCCTGCAGTGCTCAACCCTCTGAGTTGGACTCCGACATTGTGGGACCCTCGTTTGTGACTCTGAGCCAGCTTTGGTTCACAAATCTTCTAAGTGTCTGCTCCGGTACTTCTGCGGGTGCTGCCTGCTTCTGTGGGGGCTCTCTGAGTTGCTGAGCGCCCCCTCTGTCTCCACCTCCAAGGGGCGACATCCTGGTCCCCTGCAGCACCCAAAAACCTCTACCGCGACCCTTGCAGCTAGCAAGGCTTGTTTGCGGTATTTCTGCGTGGGAACACTTCTGCAACCTTCAGCACGCCGTGGGACATCTTCCATCCAAAGGAGAAGTTCCTAGCTCTCTTCGTTGTTGCAGAATCCTAAGCTTCTTCCATCCGGAGGCAGCTTCCTTGCATCTTCATCCAGGGTTTCCTGGGCTCCTGCCCCCCGTGGACACTATTGCGACTCTTGGACTTGGTCCCCTTGCCTTGCAGGTCCTCAGGTCCAGGAATACATCTTCAGTGCTTTGCTGGTGTTTGTGGTTCTTGCAGAATCCTCCTATCACTTCTATTGTGTCCTATTGGGGCAGTCGGTTTACATTACTCCTACTTTTCAGGGTCTTGGGGTGGGGTATCTTGGACACCCTGACTGTTTTCTTGCAGTCCCAGTGACCATCTACAAGCTCCCATAGGTCTGGAATCCATTTGTGATTCGCATTCCACTTTTGGAGTATAAGGTTTGTGTTGCCCCTAGACCTATGTTCACCTATTGCATCCTATTGTAATTCTACAATGTTTGCATTACTTTTCTTACTATTACTTACCTGTTTTGTGTTTGTGTACATATAACTTGTGTATATTACTTACCTTCTAACTGAGGGTACTCACTGAGATACTTTTGGCATATGGTCATAAAAATAAAGTACCTTTATTTTTAGTAACTCTGAGTATTGTGTTTTCTTATGATATTGTGCTATATGATATAAGTGGTACAGTAGGAGCTTTGCATGTCTCCTAGTTCAGCCTAAGCTGCTTTGCCATAGCTACCTTCTATCAGCCTAAGCTGCTAGAAACACCTCTAGTCTACTAATAAGGGATAACTAGACCTGGAACAGGGTGTAAGTACCACAAGGTACCCACTATAAGCCAGGCCAGCCTCCTACAGGGAGCATACACGTTCCCCCCACCCTAACCCTACATGTCCCAGCTGCCCCCTGCTGCTTTTACAACATGCTCTGAAAGGCCAGTGGATTTGTCCCCAGAACCTGGGAAAAACATTAGGAAACTCTTCCTGGGTCTGTGCGGTTCTTCCTCTTTCCAGGAACAACTCATAACTTCCAGATGTTTGTGTGGGAATAGCAGTCAGAATTAAAGATTGTGGCAACCTTGTAGAGAAGAGGGAGCCATTTGCAAAGCACTTCTAAAATATTAATCAAAATACACATTGTTTATTCTAAGGTTTACGCTTGTCTCTGAAAATGTGCACATGCCTGAAACATCCGAGTAAAGCTTTGTTGTCAACAGGTTAGAACTTAGATGAAATTAGAGAAAAACAGCAATGCATCAGACTAAAACCCTTTATCTGTAGAATCTATAAAAAAATCACTGTCAAAGCTAATAGGTTTGCCTGTTTCAAATAAATTACAGTGTTTCATCAACTATGTGTGCAGTTGGTTGAATGAGTAAATAGGTGAATGTGAGATTGGGTTAAAGGTTGGGTGAGTGTGGGTGAGTGAGGTGTGCATTCATATGAGTGAGATAAACAAAGTTATGCCCACTATTTATTATTGTTTGCGAGTTGTAATACCTGAAAAAGTTGAAGACTGATCTGGTGGCTGGTGCTGGAAATACATGGATCAATGGTTTTCTAAGGAGGGTTTCCCAGCTGGGCCTAACAAGTAGTTACATGAATGATCCAGTGGCTGTTTACAAACAAGTGACTCCTCTGATCATCACCATATCAGAATAACTTACCATAACTCCATGTTTGTGCTACAGTGTTTTGTGTATTACCTATTTACCCCAGAAAGCCAATAAAATGATGCAAATACAGAACATGTAAACCAAGGGAAACTAATCTCAAACAACAATGACCCTGTCCTTGACGAGGAGAGGACCATATTCTAGAATAGGAACAAATGTCTCTGCAAAGTCAAGGTAATTCCAAGGTTAGGAATAATCATGCTGATCAATTGGCCAAACCTGGTGCGATCAACAGAGAAAAAACTAAGAACCTCATGAAGGATGTTCAAAATTGATGCTCAGACTTGACAACAGACACAAAAGTATGAAAGCTGCCAACAAAACAGCGTGCGCTCGATACTCCTGATTCAGACTGGATAACCAACCTAAAAAAATACCAATATTTGCATCATTTGGTTAATTCCTGCTTAGCACAGGATGAGATGGGATTGTTGCTTAGACTTAAAAGCATTTCCAAACACAAAATATACTATTAGTTTGAAAGCCTAGCTCTAGTTTAGACCATTAATTCAATGAACATGCACTTTTTTCTGGCCACCTCGATTCTTCTGAAGTACCATAAAATGTTCATATTGTCCATATTAATTCTAGGATGAAGACATCTATTGCAAGGGTTGATGTTTGGTTCTAATCTGTGTTCCCTATCAAATTGTGAAAGGGTATAGGTGACCCCAGTTGGTGAAGGAAGTACAATCCTGCAGACATAAAACCAATCAATCAAAAGTATCCAACTGCAACAAGAAAGAATTACCAATACACACAACAGATGGAACTATATCCCTGACTACCAAGATTGGCAGGAGACTCCTATACTTAAATGAAAATACTTCAGAGATCCCAAGACATGAACAGAAAGGTGGTGGAAGTCATGTCTGCACAAGCTACGAGGCTAGAGTGGGCATGTGCATTTTGTTTTTATTCTTTTTATTTTGGTTTGGTTTAGTTTGAACTAAAGGTGAAGGGCTTGAAATTAAACACTCTTTATCATTAAAAAAGAAGCAGTATCACTATTATTGTTTTAAAAGTGTTGGAGCACGTTTTGCATCTGAAATTTTTTTTTTGCATCTGAAACAGAGAAAGTGCCACAAAAGGCTAGGAACAGTGAACATATATTCATGCACGCTTGCAGAAGTTAATGTATTTTGTTTTATGTTCATGTTATATATATAATGCAGTCAGTGTAACACTATTCATGTCATATTTAATGACCATGAAAATTAATTTAAAAAATATTCTCAACACGGCCCTACTTTTGTACGTAAGGCTTTTCATTGACTTCCCAGCACCCAGAGTAAAGTTACCTAAAGAAATCAAGGCCTGATGAATTTCATTCATTACATTCCTGTAAAGTTCCTTCTGCCACTCATGTAAAAGCTTCCACTCCTCTTCAGGGAAAAACGCTGCAGCATCGGAGAGAGTAACTGCCACCTGGAACACAAAGTTGTGTGTCATACAATTACGGCAATAATGCAATAAACTATGATATTTAGTAACAATACAATAGTTTTAAACTTGGAATTAATTTCTGCTGATACCTACATTTACACCCAGCCATAACCGTCTGCTTTTGGCTCCTTGTTTTCGAAGCTGGTAAGAATAGTATCTCTGTGCACAGAATGCCTTTACCCAAACCCAAATGTGTGTGTGAACATGGTCTGCACAGCCACTAGAATATGTGACAAAGGGTAATCCATGGTGACCATCAACAATTGATTAAAGTTGTAGGTGGAAGCTTGACAGAAAACACATTTTCTACATAGATATGTACCGCCCCATCAGCACACTATAGCCAATTTCCATAATCCAAAGTAAAGAAATGGTTCTCTTCATCCATGAGTCGTCATCCTACTCTTAAAGGATAATAATAGGGAACATAGCATAACCAAATGTCCACTCATTATTATGTTCAGATCTGTGGCTACAGCAGTGACATGCCACAAGACTCGCTACTGGTGAGGCCAGTTCTCTGGAGACAGTCTAACTCAAAGGTAATTAGGTAATCGTTGAACCCTTACGAACACAGGAAGCAGGTACTGCTGCAGAGTCAGTGCACTGCCAAGTACCTCCTTTTATGGGCGAGCGCAAAGCGCTCAGTCCATAAAGTAATCTCTCTTTGGGCTTCAAACCACGCCCACGTCAGTCTCTTTCATTGGTTCCGGGGCTTGCTTTTATTTGTGAAAGGCATGCATATGTCATGCCTTTTCTGGTGTTTAGCCCACCTACACAGCACCGGTAAACTACTAGGAACATACGAGGCATGATGTTTTGAGCCTGGTGTCTGGACTACGTTATCTGTTAATTTTCCACACAGCACACGCTGGGGTTTACATAGCGCGATTGCGGTGTGTTTTTTTCTTTTAATTTGTGTGGCAAGAAAAGTTTGGTTGGGAGTTTACAACGCAAATAGCTCCAACTCGAGCAAATGCGAGCCCTGTTGCACTGAAAATGCTTGTTATGCTTTACTTTGACGGGGCAGTAAAGCCAATCAGTCAAGACTTCCTCGTGGAAGATGGGTGAAATAGGAAACTGTGAGAAATTGGGTTATTTGTTTGGGGGTGAGGACAACAACCACAATACTTGTCAGGGTGAACCACAAAAGTAATAAAATGAACCTGTGCTTAACCCTCTGGTAGCTTGGCACAAAATCAGACAGGCTTAACTTAGAGGTATTGTGTTCAGTATTTATACAACACAAACAGTAATAAAACGAAAATATAACACAAGAAACCCACACAGATTTAGAAAACAGTAAAATGTAATAAAGTGAGACTAAAACTATATGAAATTTTAAATGTTTAAGTAAAAGTAGCACCAATAAGAACTCGCTAACTGTGGGTATCTGGTTGCGCTAGTTGGGACATAGTCACAAAGTCAGGCTGACCACAATTGACAGCAGGCTGGATGCAGGGACCACGTTAATCCTGCTGACAAAGTTACCTTCTTAAAGTTTGGTGTGCAGATTTCAAAAGTTCAGGATTTCACATGAGGAGCTCACCGGGTATCAGCCAAGGGTCGTGGATTTGGCGAGGCACCTCTTGGGGATCAAGAACTCCTCCAGCAGAGCTCAGGCAGGCCCAGTTGCAGGTCAAGGTAGGTCCAGCTGCAGATCTAAGTAGTGCCAGTTACAGCCGACCAACTGGAAAATTGCAGGAAGGCCTCAGGAGCTTTTTGTGGTCCTACAGCTCAGAACAGGAGCTCAACCAACAGACCCTAGGAGTCACTCTGGTACTCCTGGGTTCAGGCAGTGGGTTGTCTCTCCTTCAAGCAGCAAGGCAGGCCTCGAGCATAGGCAATCCTATAAAGGACAAGACAGACCTCAGGCATCAAAGCAGTCCCCTAGTATAAGCAGGGCAGTTCTCTGAGAAACAAAGCAGGCCACAAGCAGCAGGGCAGGCCTCAAACAGCAGAGGAGTCCTCTGGATTACGAAGCAGTCCTTCTGTTATCCTCTGCAGGTCCAGGAATTTAATAAAGATTTAGTCTATGGGTCCACTATTTATACTTGGTGCCAGCATTGAAGTGGATGAACCTTCTATAGTTTTTCCCCCACAGATGGCTCTGAATTTTCCTTCCTCTCAGCCAAGGTCCCAAGATGTCTGGGGTGACAAAGTTCAGGTGTCAAATTCTTTGTGAGTGTGTTACGGCAGGTCCTCTGAACCACAAGTGGGGAAGCTAACAGCTTCGCCTCTCCCATGCTGGCTGGATGGCCCTCTCCTAGCTACACCCATGTTCTATTGTTCACTGTTTGGGCTCAATGCACATTTGTGATGGGTGAGCAATTAACAGGTACAGGGATCTGAAAACTCCTGGAAGGCCTCAGAAAGTGTATGGTAGGAAAAAGGCAATTTTCTAAAAGTAAAATTTTTAAAATTATTATCTAAAATCTGACTTTACCATTAAATGGTATTTTATATTATAATGTGTTTGAGTCAAAAAAGGATATTTTAAACTGCTTCCAATCAACCTTTAGCACTTATTAAATGTAATAAGGTAACCCAATGTTATCCTATGGCAGATGTAGGTCTTACAGTAGTGAAAACAAAGTTAGGAGTTTTTCACTATCACAACATTTAAAACTTGAAAACACATGTCCTACTTTTTAAATACAATGCCTCCTTCATATGGGCTGTTTAGGGTGTTATTTAGCAGTGGCTTATATGTATTAAAAACAATGGTTTAGACTTGGCAAGAGCCTTATTTTTCAGTTTAAAACTGCAGAAAGACTACAATGGCAGGCCTGAGGCATGTTTAAGGGGCTACTTAAATGGGTGGCACATAAGTGCTGCAGGCCCACTGGTAGCATTTAATTTACAGGCCCTAGGTACATGTAGTACCACTGTACTAGGGACCTACAAGTACATTAAATGAGTAACTGGGTGTAGGATGATTTAATATTGTTTTAAGGGGTGAGCACAAACACTTTTGTGTTTGATAGCAGTGGTAAAGTGCACATCATCCAGAAAAGCCAACAAAAACAGGTTCCGAAAACTGGAAGGGTGAAGGCAAAAGGTTTGGGAGTAACCTGAAGAGAGGGCTGTGTCCAACAGACGCATAGGTCAGTCAACATATGCAGCTGTTACAATAAGTATATTAATCAAATCAATAATGTTACTTTTTTGCTAGATGATATAAGATGTCACATAGCAATCAGTGGTAAAGGAAAGTTCTTCAGTCTCCGGAGCAAACTATAAGTATAGAGTATAATGTTCTGGCTGTATTTCCTGCACAACAG
Organism: Pleurodeles waltl; assembly: GCF_031143425.1. Classification (NCBI taxonomy): domain Eukaryota; kingdom Metazoa; phylum Chordata; class Amphibia; order Caudata; family Salamandridae; genus Pleurodeles; species Pleurodeles waltl. The sequence goes on from NC_090445.1 coordinate 380,936,613, forward strand.
ATATTTTGTGGCTGTAACTCTGCATATGGGTTGTACTCCAAATGTAGAGTTACCTTGAGACCTTTTTATGGTTTTCAGAAAGAACAAGAGCACAGCTGTATTCAGTGCCAGTCAATGGAAAAAAATAGGATAATAGCGATGTACAGACGCCCAGGTCTTACTGCTTATTCTCCGGTAAAGCACAGGGATGACAGATACATCAGTAGCACATGCAACATGGGCCTTCCAGCTCTTCTTCAGCCACTCCCGGATATGTGAGATTGAGCCTCAATTCCATTCATAGGTTGATTCACAAACAGTTTGTAACTGGTTCATACTCCTAGAGGAGTATTACTTAATAGCCAAACTCCTTTGGGTTCCGCTTTAGAAGAGACTGCATTGTCCCTTTTACGTCCTAATTAGTTTGATTACAGGCTGTATTCTGGGGCCCTAGGGTTCGGCGAAGTCCATTCCAAGATGGCGCGCAGGGTGGTGCTTTCAGAGACACACGTCCGTTAAGTACGCAGCGCACGCTAGCTATAAAAAGTCTATTACTTCTGCCCGTGTGCGGCGGTTCTTCTACACCGGGCACTGGTGGGAGCCCTGTACGGGGGCTTGACTGCAGCACTCGAACTACATTCAAATAAAGATTCCTGGGAGGCACTTGGTGCCACAAACTTGTGAGTAACTTTGAGGGCAAACACATACGGTGTACTGTTTAGCGGGCACTTGAATGTCGCTGTCTGAAGCATGACCCTCCTGACTTGTATTCTATGGTATTGGCTCATAAAGACCGCAAGCTAAATGTCGGAGAGCTTATGGGGACATAAGGAACTTTGTTTCAGGTCCCGATCGGCCTACCGGTAGGAAAAAAGAATCTAAAAATTAATAAACACGTTTAAAGCTCTTCTTTTCCTAATTCACACACTAAGAGTTTGCTTATGTCACTTTTTTGGGGCTGGTCCTTGTATAGGGTTTTTACCTTTGCTTTCTCACTATGGGGTGCATTAGAGTGTTCCATATTTTAACAGGTTTATGTCCACTTTCCATTTTTCAACACTATATCGTTTTATAGCACTAGACTGAGTTTTTAGCATACCCTAAGTGGTAGTCTTAAAGGCAAATGGCTGATATCTTTGCACGATCATTTGTATGAGAATTAATTACCAGTTCCCATTTGTATCTATGTTCAATAGGCATTGTTATCTCCAATTGGTCCTGATGAGGCCCAGAAGGGATGGGGCCGAAACGCATCGACAATAGGATCTGATAATAGGATCTTGTGAGGTTGCAATAAATATTAAGGAACTAAGGACTAATCTACATATTATCTCAAAATGAGAAGACATAGGTGGTCATTCTGACCCTGGCGGTCTTTGACCGCCAGGGCGGAGGACCGCGGGAGCACCGCCGACAGACCGGCGGTGCTCCAATGGGGATTCCGACCGCGGCGGTAAAGCCGCGGTCGGACCGGCACCACTGGCGGGGTCCCGCCAGTGTACCGCGGCCCCATTGAATCCTCCGCGGCGGCGCAGCTTGCTGCACCGCCGCGGGGATTCCGACCCCCCCTACCGCCATCCAGATCCCGGCGGTCGGACCGCCGAGATCCGGATGGCGGTAGGGGGGGTCGCGGGGCCCCTGGGGGCCCCTGCAGTGCCCATGCCACTGGCATGGGCATTGCAGGGGCCCCCGTAAGAGGGCCCCTACATGTATTTCACTGTCTGCTGCGCAGACAGTGAAATACGCGACGGGTGCAACTGCACCCGTCGCACAGCTTCCACTCCGCCGGCTCGATTCCGAGCCGGCTTCATCGTGGAAGCCTCTTTCCCGCTGGGCTGGCTGGCGGTCTGAAGGCGACCGCCCGCCAGCCCAGCGGGAAAGTCAGAATTACCGCCGCGGTCTTTCGACCGCGGAACGGTAACCTGACGGCGGGACTTTGGCGGGCGGCCTCCGCCGCCCGCCAAGGTCAGAATGAGGGCCATAATGTCTATACATGAGTTATATGTCTTTTTACGAACAACCATCACTATTTTGTGGATTTATATGTAATATTAATGGACAACCACACTGTGAATTAAATCTTTTGGAGAGCAACGATACCTTTAGTCATATAGACTAATGTCATTTCAATCTAAGTTTTTGGCAATAAACTGATATATGTATTTTAGCAGTTGAAGGAAACAGTTTGTTTGTTTTCAATGTTGTCGTGCATTATTATTTTCTATGACTAATCTGAATAAACCATGAAATTAAGTTTCACTTCTAAAGGTTGGATTGATTACCCCGTTTTAGGATGAATTCTTATGCTATTCTTTCCTACTAGATTACCACATGTCTATGTAAGGTCTTCTGTTTACCCAGGTCTAGTAGGGTTATGTGGGTAGACCTCTGTTAGTATGGGCTTCTTCAGCCACTCAGCAAAACATAGGTGCAGCAGCACAAGGCACGTGGGCTTTAACCCTCTTCGTCAGCAGCTCACTGAAATACATAAGCAGTTGCAGGCACAAGGGATGCATGCCTCCTCTCACAGACACTAAATGCTCTTCTTCAGCCACTCAGGAAAAAGCAGATGCAGCTATATGCACAAAGTACACTGGCTTTCACACATTTTTTCCAACACTGCTTGATGCTATGCTCTTCAGTTGGGGAGGGCACTGTCCCAAGATTCTGGGCTCAGCACCTGTGATCACACCAAATGTTCTCCTGACAGCAAACAAGAAGGTCTGAACTCTAGCCAGCCTTGGGGTATCCAGCTTTAGGAAGCCAGTCAATGATTCTGTCTCTTGTCTCACCCTTCCAGCACACATTTGTGCAGAGCTTTGTTGCGTAAAAGATGAATACTAGAAAAGCCAAATGGTCAGCCTATATCCAGTACAGTGGCATTTGGACACAGATCAACTAAGATTCAAAGTTTGATCCAAATTTTCATGAAAACCATCATATGATTGTGCATTTTCCTTCCAGGTGTGCCATAACTCGGTGTCAACCAGCCACAGGGAAAATGTAAGTTTATGTTTACTGGCGTCTGAAAACGTTTGCACGGTCAGGTGCTGTTGCTTGCCTCCCACCTTTCTGGCATAACAGAAAACTAGAGGTGGGGGGTTGGGAAGGATAGCTCCTAACACCATAAGCAGCTGTAAAAATGTGTATTCCTTGTCTGTATGTCAAACTGAATACTGAATATAGATGTGTACTTAGATGTGCACCTGTCCTTGCCAAAGATATCCATATATACGGCACAAATAATCCACATTATATTGCATTACATTGGTTCAATGTTAACCACCACATTATTCTATCTACACTACAGTTTCCTATTTTTATATTCAAAATGTTATAATTGACAAATAGAATACAAATACATCCTGTACCACTTCCTGAAAATGGAGTGCAGTATTTCATTATACACTTGGCCACAGTCATAGGTTCTTCTTCTAAAATTGCAAAAGGGATAAGGGGAAATAGTAGGCTATCGCTAATATGGAATAACTTAAGGGGTTCCAAATAAATGGGAGTGGGGCAGCTATGGGTAGCTCACCATTCGTGTACCAAAGCATTACTTAAGCACACCACATCAAAATAGGGGACCATCATGACAACTGCATAGATTTACACAGAGAACCACTTCATGCAGGAAACGGACTCAACATGTTTATAAAAAGACACATGCTCAACTACTGTGATGCGCTGCTACTGCCTGTTAGCAGTCAGCTGGCCATGGGGGTGGTAGCCATCCATGTTATTAAGAGTAACACTTTGGGTGTATCCCATACTGGTGGCCAATATAGCTAAATCATGTAGCAACCTTGTCTGAAGACTTGTGGTACAAACCTACTGTATAAGAAGATTAAATTGGTCATTTAGAATAAGAAAATGAGGAGTGTGGCATGGATGCCACCTGCGATGGCTGCTTGATCCCAGAGCTCTGTTGCACGTCGGAAACTTAATTGCGTCTTTCACGACGCTTATCATGCTTTGAGGGGATATAATGTATTTACCTGTTGTTGGAACACCAGGAGCATGCCATCTTGGTGTTTTGAGGATCAGATGAAACCAGTTTTGCTTTCTATTTTGCTGCCATTGCTGATGAGAGGCTTGCAGCCACCATTTTAAATTAGCCGTCCCCACTTATGCTGCACTGCGCGGTGAAACTGTGAAATGTGTCCTTGCTCTTGAACCTTTTCTTTCCCATATCCGACTTAATTCACCTGGCTTTCGATGTGGATATCGCCAATTGTAGCTTGCAGCTTATGCGGATGTTCTCTTTCTTTTGTCCCCGGAAACATTCTTACCGGCACTGCTTAATGAAATAGCCCTCTTCTCTGATGTTTCAGGTTATAAGATCAACAAAGATAAAACTGAAATTCTTCCCCTAAAAAAATAAACCACCAAACACTACTTTCTAAAGGATGGTTTTCAGTGGGCGTCTTCTTATTTGATTTCTAATACAGTGCAAGCATCCATTTCCATTAACTTTAAGGAGCTATTTACTTAAATTTAAAACGTTATCTGCTTGGAACTCCTTATTTGTGTGGGGCTATGTAGACTCCAATAAAATGATGATTTCTCCTCTTGTATTATATTTTATTTCTATGATGCCGGTCTTTATTCCCACAACTATCTTTAAGGAGATAAACTCTAGGCTTACAATTCTTTGTGGAATAACAGAGAGGTAATAATCTCTCTATCTCTTCTACAAAATCAAAATTTGACAGAGGAGTCAATTTTCCAGACTTTAATTGATATCAGTAAGCTTTTGGTCTACATCAAGCTTCCTTTTGGATTTTCAACCAGACATCACCCTTCTCTCCTTTATGGTTTCATGTACGGAAGGCATGCCTTCAACCTTTCTTTCCAAAATAAGTTATTTCGTCACTCACTAAAACTTCCTTTGTTGTATCTCCGTTTTTAAACCTACTACTTCTTTGATAAGATCTACGATTGTTCCTGTTAATTTAACACCTTGCATTTTCCTCAATACTTTCATATGGCATAATAAGCTTAATAAAATTCACAACAGACCGATTTGTTGGCACTCTTGGAGGTCTAAGGGTATTATGTGGGTTACACAATTGTTTGAAAATGAAGCCCTTATCTCCTTTCCAAACTATAAACACACATTTCACTGTCCCCAATCTTTTCAAACGTGTTTTTCACTATTTATTAATTCCATCCTAGATGCTCTTTTCTCCTTACAGTAGACCTCTCGCTCCACATTAAGTACTTCAGATTTCATCACATTTCTCATTGTTTGTACTAATGCATCTGTTATTTCCAAAACTATTCCATTCTCAACAACTCAACCACCTCCAAAGCTGAACTTCTTCGGGAAAAGAACTTGGAGTAAACTGGCATATTCCCTTCTGGAACAAGATTTGGTCATGTATCTATAAAATTTCGAGATCAGCTAGTATTACTGAGCCTTTCTTTTTTTCTTTACTACAGACTTTACTATACTCCCATACAATTTTCAAAATATTCAATGGATACCTCGCCTCAATGCTGGTCTTGTAAGTTTCCCAAACACTGACATTATACATATCTTACTTAGTTGTGTTATTTAATTACCCTTACACAGTTTCCTTTTGCCATAACGTTTGGTCACAAATCAGGTGAATATTTGAAATACAACATTCTTTTAACATTCTCAAACTTTTTTTAGGAACCTTAACTGGTGAGTTGTCCTCCTCTTTCCCTGACTGTAAATTACTTGCCATTTTTTTTTAGCAATTATCTATCAACAAATTGCCTTTAGTTGGAAATTCTCATCTAAATTATCATATGAGATTTGAGGGAACTGCATTTGTTCTCATCATAAATTGAATACTATGTATCATTCTAAATCATCTTTTTCTCATAATGCTCAATTATTACAGTTACCATTATCCTCTTTTTTCAAAAATACTGTGAGCTGTTTATCACCCACCAGCTGTACTTTGTCTGAAAATTTCTATCCACCATGAACATGTTATCTCTTTGCTGCTTCAATTTTGCAAGATACACATATTCTGCACTGTGAGCCACATCAGTGTAATGGGATTTAATCAAACTGATTCTAATATCTATTTGCAAAAACTGCTAACTGCTTTTTGGCGTGTTAATGTCCGCTGTACAGCTTCTGTTTTATTTTTCATGTCTGCAGTGACCGTAGAATACACTTATGATTTAAGGGGTATGGGGCAACAGTGATGATGTTGCCATGTATTTTAAAGTACTCTGTGTTGTTCATTAAAACGTTATGGTAAGTTGTTGCGAAGTTCCATGACATTACGAAGTAATCGGCCTTTGGCCTCATTCCTTTATATAGTCCTGGAACTCCTCAGTTAGGGAACACTTTACCCCATACATCCTGCCCCACGTGCTGCTCCCCTAAGGACTGTGAAAGGTGCTTGTCGTGTTCTTGATCCCTGCTGGGAACACGCTTCAAATAGCACAAAACTCTACTGTGTGTTTCATCTTTGCCCTGAAGCGCTGTGACGGAATGCCCCTGCAGTAGTGTCTTATCACTTGGTGGGTGACAGAAACAGAGGATTGATTTCAAGACACAGGCACACAACGGTGGACCGACATGTTCCTTCCTGTTCAAGGCTTATACCTATGGAAATCTCTTCCGCCTTCGCACAGAAGACAATTTTCTAAGGTTGAGGAAGCGGCTGAAGGTGTAAATCTTCAACATGCACTAGGACTACAACATAGTTGACAATCCTGTCTCCTGTGACGGTCTGTTGCTAATGATATCCCTTGACCCTGGGTTAGTGCCCGATCTATCCCTGCATTCCTTGAAAGTGCTCTGGAGCTATCTCTGGCTATGGTAGTGTAAGAGGATAAGGAAATGCGAAAAAACTCAGTAAAATGACAAACTAAATGATTGCGGACTGTCTATTATCAGTTAAGTTGCTTAAGAAAGCCGAAACATAACACGAACACTGAGAGTACAAAAATGTTGCACGTTTGTAGATGTGCGTACAGAGCAAGAGCAAACCAGGAAGTACGTGCCCAGTAGAGCACCGGTACCTGCCACTGACCTTATCTGGGACTTGCTTGTACATTTCTCTTCTTGTTGCGATTTTCCAGCCGTAAGTTCAGTTTCCGACCTCAACAGGACCAAGTTTATGGCATTAATACCTACAAAAACGTTTTCCCGTTGATCAGTAGTAACATAAATTTGCTCAGTGGGCCACCATCATCTGCCCGACTGCACATGTCCAGAAGATGGTACACTACTCTCTGGGACATGCTCAGACAGCACTGTAAAGAGACACTGATAGGTGCGGTGACGCGACACTAGGTAGCGAGTTCTTTTTCCGATTCTTTTCAGTCCATAGAGCCATTCGGCCACTCAGCAGTTTGTAATTAATCGTTAAGGCGTCTTCATCTTTGACAAATGGGGGAAGTTTTCATAAAGTTATCTATATTAGTTCTAATGTTTTCTAATTTTTGTAAAAATATGAAAAAAACAAACGCGAAATGAAAGGCGTCTCTTTTTTGCGCATGCTCCATGGTGGGTTTGCACGCCCGTTGCCCTCAGCACTATTAACGACTAACGCGTCTTTTGTATGCGCATGTTCAGCAGTTTATACAGACTGGACATATACGTTTTGTGTACATTCTGGTTCCAGCGTTGAGGGTTGTTCAGAAATTAACGAATTGATGCGAAATTGTGAAAATCGCCTTTTATCGGAGACACCGGCGTGCGGTCCTAAATAGTTTTTTATCTGACCTGTGTGAACTCAACTATTGTGAAAAAAACTTACCGACTACCCATGATGAGGCGTTGAAGTACTTTACGATGGGCAGCACGCTGCTCTAGAACTCCTGATTAGGTGTTAGTCCAGTGTTATTGGCACATAGCTGACAAGTTTTCCGTTTGCTTACGTGTCCCATTCCCATGCGTGCAGTGTGTTTATGGAGCTGCCAAATTTAGAATTTGTCTAAGAGTGACATGTCCATGTTCTCGAAGAATTCTGTTCACAGAGTGGGCTGTTGCGCAGCAAGGGGGTGACATGAGCACTTGTGTAAGAAATAAAATCAGAACTGCTCCTGCTGCCCTGTTGATAGTTACACCACTGAGGGCTAATTTTGAAACTTGGTTTGCATACATTAAAACTACAGTGAAAAGGACATACTGTGTTTGGACTTGTATAAAAGCATAACTTCCAGCTCACTCATGCCCTGCCAGTGTCATCTTTTTAAACACTGCGCTATGGGGCATGCAGTTTTGCTTCCCTGTTCCAATATGCAAATGAAGCTGCTGGCTTAAAAGACAAATTTACATTTTCGTATCCGACATACAGTTTATGGAAACATGCAATACGCAGAACTGACTGAGAACAGTCTACTCACTGAAAAGGGCACCTGAATAGACAGATATTTTCCTAAACATTATGTGGAAGTCTGGAACTGGACAGGTTTCCTGATGAGATACAATACTGCATATTCTATCACAGCTGTTCCATCTTTGAAAATGCTAAAGTTTGCATATGTCAGAGTAACGAGATTACAATTCTGCATTGCTAACTAAGGGAGACGATATGTTGTAAAAACAATTTACTCAAGACTACATGAAATTTTTATTTGGCAAGATTTACGGTAATAGCACTGCCATTCCGAAAAAAGCAGACATGAAATAATTCCACACATTTTACAAGTCTCATGCTCTGCTCACAGAACTTTAGATTTTTCTTCAAAACAGAGCTCCCATATTAACTTTATAAAATGTAAAAAAAATGAATAATAAAGATCACTTAATTCAGGAAACTTGCCTTCTTCAAAGACACTTGTTAGCAGAGATCAGTCTGGAAGAACTGAGGTACGAAACACTTACCCTAAGCATGGAGTGGAACGCACCGCTCAGCTGCTGGGTGAGCGACTCTCATTGAGCAGGAGCGGCACGCTTGAACCAACTGAGCTTTATTGCTCTCTGCTTCCCTGGCCACATCATTGACCTGCCAGCATGCAGATCAACCAACTTGTGCAGAGAAGCATGCTTACAGCACATGGAGCTGACTTAACCCAGCAACCGATTCCGCATGTGTCTTAGGAGGACAGAGCAGAGCTCTGACATTGCCAGCCCCCACTCCCTGGAGTCCACAGAGTAGTTTCTCCTGGCCGACTTGAATTTCCACCTCAAGGACTGCAACAACCGAAACGCCACTTCCCTACTCGACAATCTCACCAGCCTTGGGCTCAAGCATCTGATCATTGCGGCCAGGCACGGCGCAGGACACACACTAGATTCCATTTTTACCTCTAGCAACCGGATCACCTTCAAGAATACCTCAACTCCAGACTCGACCGTCCATCACTGCACACACTTCGCCATCACTGCACCCAAAAGCCGCCTCCGTGTCCCCAGGGACCCCCACAGGAAATGGAACAGAATCACTGATGAGCAACTCACAACGACCCTCACCAAATCACCCCCCCAACGACGCCAATGCTGCAGCACGCAACCTCAACTCCTGGATCACTGAATGCGTGAGCTCCTTAGCCCCTCTCTGATCAGCTTCGGTCAAGTGCGTCCTAAAAAAGCCAGCTGGTTCACCACGAACTCCAAATGCACCTGCAGGCACCTAGAGAAGAAACGGAGAAACAGCAAAACCAGGAAATACCTCGCCTCTTTCAGAGCTGCCATAGCCACCCATCACCAACGCATCAAGAACACAAAAAAAGCGGCACTCCGTGAATGCATCAACACCTCCCCGCACAACACGAGATAATTCTGCACGGTAAACAACAAATTCACCAATCCTCCCTCCGAAGCCACCAACACCTCAACACCTCCCACCGCAAGACCTCGGCGACAAACTGGCCACTTTCTTCTACCTCAAGATTAAGGACATCAACAACAACTTCCTCCTGCAGAACCCACCCAGAGTCAGAACCTACGACCTACCCAGCCCCCCAGAACCCACCCAAACCATCAACAGCTTGTCCACGCTCACCACAGAAGAGACTGAATCATCATGAACAGCATTTACTCTGGAGCTCCAACAGACCCCTGTCCTAACCACATCTCCAACAGATGCAGTGCATCTATCGCACCCAAGACGCTGAACTGCTCCATTACAACAGCCACCTTCGCCGAAGATTGGAAAGATGCCAAAGTCTGCCCCCTCCTAAAGAAACCCACGGCCGACCCATCAAAACTTAAGAACTTCCGACCCATCTCACTGCTACCCAACCCAGCCAAAGTCCTGGAAAAAGCCATAAACTCGCAGCTGCGACAATTCCTCGAACAACAACTTTCTGAATACCTCTCAGTCTGGATTCTGCAGCAACCACAGCACGGAGACAGCTCTTCTTGCAGCCACTGATGACATCCGCACACTCCTCGACCGCGGACACACCGCAGCACTCATATTCCTTCACCTCTCAGCAGCCTGCAACACGGTCTCCTACAGCACCTTATGCATCAGACTCCACGACGCAGGAATCCACGGAAAAGCCTTACAATGGATCCACTCCCTCCTCAACAGAAGAACTCAGAGAGTCAGGCTCCCACCCTTTATATCCAAACCAACAGAAGTCAGCTGCATAGTCCCTCAAGGATCCTCCCTGAGCCTAATGCTCTTCAACATATGCATGGCCCTGCCTGCAGCCATCGTCAGAGACCACGAAATGAGCATTGTGTCAAACACCGATGACACACAACTCATCATTTCCCTCACTGAAGACACAGACAAAGCTAAGAGGAACTTTCACACCAGGATGAAAGGTGTCATGGCCTGGATAAGGGAGAGCTGCCTCAAACTCAACTCGGATACAACCGAGCTCATCATCTTCAGAAACTCCACCTCAGCCTGGGACAACTCCTGGTGGCCCACATTGCTCAACGCACCACCTACTCTGACTGCCCACACCCGCAACCTAGGAATCATCCTCAACTCCTCCCTACCAGTGACTTGACAAGTTAACGTAGTCACCTCTTCCTGCTGATACACCCTCTGCCAAATCCACAAAATCTTCAAATGGATCCAGATCAACTAGCGCAAAATAATCACCCACGCCCTAGTCACTAGCAAGCGCGACTATGGCAAGGCATTCTACGCCGGCATGTCAAAAGAACATCAGGAAACTACAATTTATTAAAAATGCAGCCATAAGACTCGTCCTGAACCTCCCCCGCCAAGAACATATCTCCCAAAACCTGAGGACCCTCCATTGGCTCCCAGTAGAGAAGAGAAACAACTTCAAACTATTCATCCAGACCTACAAGGCCCTGCACAACATCGGACCGGCCTACCTAAACCACTGCATCTCCTTCCATAACCCTGCCAGACCCCTCCGTTCTGCCCAGCAGGCTCTAGCTACCATCCCACGCATCCGGAAAACTACCGCCAGAGGAAGATCTTTTGCATACTTCGCAGCTAACAGCTGGAACAACTTGCCCACGCACCTCAGACAAAGCCCATATCCCTCAATTTTCAGGAAGAACCTCAAAACATGGCTCTTCAAATGAGTCCTAGACCCAGTACCAGCGCCTTAAGACCCTCACAGGTGAGTAGCTGCACTTTTCAAAAAATGATTGAGCTCGATGTGGCAGTGACAACGCTGCTTTCATGTCAGGTGCTATACACAGCGGTGCCCAGGTGCAAGATGATCAAGCCAGTGTGTTCTGTTTGCAGGGTCGGGTGACAACAACCTGCCTGTGCAGAGAAAATAATCCTTATGACAACACCCCAAGTGCCCAATCACAGGACGAGACTCAACAAGGGTCCAAGATAGGCCCGGTTCCAGAATTCTGGATCGAGGAGGGCAGAGAATGAGCATGGATGGGCCACAAAGAAGAATGCAAGAATGGACCAAATGCAAACTATTTTTGTGTAAAGTTTAACAAAGTGAGACTCATACTACTCTCCAATTGGGTGCTCCGGTCCACAAGCAGTGCAGAAAATTCCCATTCTTTGTGTTTGCCATATTTTGTGTATGGTTCAACACTCATTCTGTCAAGCTATAGCCCTCAATGTGCAGAGTCAGCAGTGACTGTTTAATTGTGGCTCTGGTGCTGCAGTCTTTTTAGACACCTGACTGTTGTAAAATCAAATCAGTAAAGGGTCAAACAAATTATGTGGATGACAAGTCTACCACTTGCTTGTCGCCCCCAAAAGTGATGAGCGGTTAGTTCTCATTTTTCTTACAGTTTACATTTGTGAAAAAGTGTCAATAAAACATTTTTTATCTTGTACTACCAGAAGGTACCTAAATTCCGAGAATTCATAGCACACTGTTTCTCTGTGCAAAGTCTCATCCTACTCACCACCTAATCTTTTTATGTCATCTTTGTCATCCTTCATGAACAATCTGAAGGTATGCTGAGTAATGGGAGATCAGTGGCAGAACATCTCCTTCAAATTGCTGATCTTGACCTCTTGCCTGACACATGAGTACAGAGAAATTCATATCACACTCTACATGAACGAATAAGAGCTAACTATTAAATCTTGACAATTGCCCAACCTCCCAGGCTAATAAACCCAGAAGCAGGCTAGCCTCAAGAGCTCACAACTTACAATCTAACACTGATAAACATTGAACCCACTCATCTTTCAGGACATCTAGATGTTATTTTTGTCTCCCCCGAGTTAAAGTGCACCACATATACTTGTATATTTCTATCAGAGCCAGACCATCACTGAGTACTTTCCACTCTCAATACATCTAAAACAACGAAAACCAATAGAAGTAAAGTCATAACAACAGACAGATGACGTTGGAGATGTTTCTCTATCCAGGGTGGAAGTGAATTAATCACACCTGTCTGCCTCCAACTCCAATACGGTCAATCGAAATGACCCAAATTATGGTTTAGTTGTTTTTAATAAAAATCTAACAAATTACTTGACAAGACACTACCATTAAGTCCTGCAGATACATAAAAAATCTTTCTCAAAAGAACAGCCCTTGGTTTACACTTGAACTACACACCTGTTAACTCGAAGCCAGGAGAGCAGAAAGAAAATGGCAGTCAAATTACTCCGATCAGCTAAAACAACTTTAGATCATGGCACTATCATCATACTAACAACAAATTATTTTGGCTAAATAAAACAACTATTCCCCCCACGTTATGCTAACCACCAACACATCGAAAGGCATCTTCATTTTAGTGTAAAATTGATGTAACCAATTTGTGCCTTGGTAACCTTTGCGTACAAAATGTCACAGTTCCTTGCAACCACCATTGAGACCAATAATTATTTTGCAACACCTTTAAGCAGGTTTCAGATCTGGTCAAAGCACAGATCTTTAATGTACTTTGGTGATGAATGATCTCCGGAGGCTTGTGGACCATAGAGACTGTTGCCCTTTTTAACTTTTTCGCTGCCTTAGATACCACTAACCAATCGCCGTTGCTTAGATTAGAGGTTTAGAGGATGTATTCCTTAATAAACTTGACGAAAAATGTCTCCACTCATTTTTGACAGATTATGCCTGGATAGATTTCTACTTTCAAGGCAGTGCCAAGTAAGGTTATATATAGAGTGTCCCAGGGTCTGTATTTCTCTCTCTGTTTTTTAATAGCTATATGTTTCAGTGGCGGCTCCTCTGTTTGAGCGGAAGGGCGTCGCCCCCCTGCCAGCAGTGGCAGCTGCAAAACTTTTTAAAGAAAACAATAATAAACTATGTTTATTATTGTTTCCTTTAAAGGGGGAGGGGCCATGGGGTGACGTGCGCTGAGGGGGAATTCTCAGCACTCCCTCTTCATAGTGCATGTGTGTTTGGCCGGCCATCTTGGGCCGGCCAAACACAAATGTGGTGTAGGCTGCTGGAGAGAGCCTACACAGGCTCACGGTCTGCCTGGGAGTGCCCTGACTGGGCGCTCAAAGCCAGTCCTGACGCTATTCTGAGTTGCATCAGGATTGGCGCAGGTTAGGCTGGGAGCCTGTGCCTGCAGAGGCAGAGGAGCGTTGAGGGACAAGGGAGCGGAAGAGGAAGGAAGCGTTTTTTTTTCTTTATTAAAGTTCATGTTTATACCCTCCTGCCTCCTCCCTGCCACGCCTCCCCACCCCCCCCTTCCGCAGCCCTCGAGCCGCTACTGATGTGTTCATGTTAGCCTTATTGCTATATACTAAGGGAGTGCAGTTTTATATCTGGTCAGCTGTGCAGCAACCCGTTCCACACTTGGGTGCCTGCAGGAGGGGTTAATTGACATCTTGATCAGTGTATGTCAATGGATGACCTCTAATTTTAGCAAATTGAACCCATTAAAATGGACCTGCTGATCATAAAGAATGCCGTTTACAAATGGGACCGGATGACCATGGTGATTGCCCCGCCCTCCTCTCTCTCCTGCTGTCCAAGCTAAAGTTGTGTGGAATCTGGGTATTCACTTAGATTTGGGCCTTTCCCAGGAAATACAGAGATACAAGGTAGCCAACTCCAGAACACAATCCTCCTCTATTTTTCACTACAGTACCACACCTCTTAGTCCAGCCACGACTGCATCATGGAAATGCCATCTACCTAGGCCAGTCAGAAAAACGTTTTAGAAGGGTTCAGCTCATAAAATGTCACAGACAAGCTACTGACTGGTGCCAAAACTAAAGCTCCTCCTACCCATATCCTAAGGATGGTTCATTGTCAAGGAAACAGTGTTTGTTAAAAACCTTAGACCTGTTGCACTTCTTCTCTCCACCAATTCTAACTTCAAAATTAGAATGTTCTTTAGTTAACATCAGGATGCAATGTTTCATATGATCATGTTTCAATCCTTGTTCATATACTGTCATAAGTTAGGAAAGAAAATGCTACCAAGTCTCATGTTCCAAATGTATTCAAATTTTTCATTACTTTTCTTGGTAATCCTTTTAACATTCTTTCGGTTATATCACAAAACAGCTCGTAATGGGAGATTGTGGTTCTTTTTGTTATAAAGGGTGTGTCTCAGGATACCTTGGTAGGAGGCTGGCCTGGCTTAAAGTGGGTACCTGATGGTACTTGCACCTTGTGCCCGGTCCAGTTATCCCTTATTACTAGATTAGTAGTGTTCTAGCAGCTTAGGCTGATAGAGGTAGCTACAGCTTAGACAGCTACAGCTTAGGCTGAACTAGGAGACATGCAAAGCTCCTACTATATCACCTATATCATATAGGTACTATATCATAAGAAACACAATACTCAGGGTTACCAAAAATAAAGGTACTTTATTTTAGTGACAATGTGCCAAAAATATCTCAGAGGATATACTCCCTTAGGAAGTAAGTAAAATACACAAAATATACACACAAACCAAAATCAGGTAAGTAAACAGTTCGTAAAATGGTGCAAACACTGTAGAATACAATAGTATGCAATAGGCCTAGGGGCAACACAAACCATATGCTATGAAAGTGGAATGCAAACCACAAATGGACTCCTAGGCTAGTGTAGTGTGTAGGGGGTCACTGGGCGTGTAAGCAAAAACGAAAGGTGTCCAAGATACTCCACCCCAAGGCTCTGGAAAGTAGGAGTAAAGTACTACTATTTCCCCAGAAACACACTAAACTCGTGATAGAGGATTTTGCACAGACCACAACAGACTGCAACACACTGAAGATGGATTCCTAGACCTGAGGACCCGCAACGGAAGGGGACCAAGTCCAAGAGTCGTGAAAGAGTCCAGGGGAGGCAGGAGCCCACTAAACCCTGGATGAAGGTGCAAAATTCCTGCCTCTGGATGGAAGAAGCTGAAGATTCTGCAACAACGAAAGGTGCTAGGAACTTCTACTTCGTGCAGAAGATGTCACAGGGAGTGCTGGAGGATGCAGAGTTGTTTCTTTGGCAAAAGACCACAAACAAGCCTTGCTAACTGCAAGAGTCGCGGTTGAAGAAAAAGAGTGCTGCCCGGACCCAAAAAGGACCAGGATGTCGCCACTTGGCAGAGGAGACAGAGGGGGCCATCAGCAACGTAGAGAGCCCATGCACAAGAAGGTAGCCACCGCAGAAGCACTTGAACAGGGGTTCAAGGAGTCTGAATACAGTGGTCATCTCAATACTGCAAAAGAGGGTCCCACGAAGCCGGAGGTCAACTCAGGGAGTTGAGCAATGCAGGACAGAGTGCTGGGGGCCTGGGCTTGGCTGTGCACGAAGTATTTCATGGAATTGTGCACAGGAGCCCTAGCAGCTGCAGTTCACATGTTGCACATGATTACTGTCTGGAGAGGGGAGGCAAGGACTTACCACCTCCAAATTTGGACAGTTGGACCACTGGACAGTCTGGGTCACTTCGGTCTACCAACTTTGTTCCAGGGGCCACGCTCGTCAGGATGAGAGGGGTCCCAGAGTACTGGTGACACTGAAGTCTGGTGCCTGCTGAAGAAGGGGGAAGATTCCGTTGACCCACAGAAGATTTCTTCGTGGCTTCCAGTGCAGGATGAAGGCAGGCAGCTCTCAAAGCATGCACCACCTGGAAACAGTCGAGAAATCCGGCAGGAGTAGGCGCTACAATGTCGCAGGTAGTCTTCTTGCTACTTTGTTGAAGTTTTGCAGGCGTCCTGGAGCAGTCAGCGGTCGATCCTTGGCAGAAGTCAAAGAGAAAGGTGCAGAGGAACTCTGGTGAATTCTTGCAAGTCATTATCTGAGGAAAAGCCCACAGAAGAGACCCTACATAGCCCTCAGAGAAGGATTGGCCAACTAGTCAGGTAAGCACCTATGAGGAGGGGTCTCTGACATCACCTGCAGGCACTCGCCACTCAGAGGCCTCCAGAGTGCCCTCACACCTCTGGATCCACGATGGCAAAGGTCTGGGACACACTGGAAGAGCTGTGGGCACCACCCCGGGGGTGGTGGTGGACAGGGGAGTGGTCACTCCCCTTTCCTTTGTCCAGTTTTGCACCAGAGCAGGGACTAGGGGTTCCCTGAATCTGTGTAGACTGGCTTATGCAAAGAGGGCACCATCTGTGTCCTTCAAAGCATTTCCAGAGGCTGGGAGAGGCTACTCCTTCCCAGCTCTTAACACCTATTTCCAAAGGGAGAGAGAGGAAATTCTTTGTACTGCCGTCCTAGGACTGGGCTGCCCAGACCCCAGGAGGGCAGAACCCTGTCTGTGGGGTGGCAGCAGCAGTAGCTGCAGAAAATACCCCAGAGAGCTGGTTTGGCAGTACCTGGGGTCCATAGTGGAGCCCTGGGGATGCATGGGTTTGGCACCCCAATACCAGAGTTGACATGGGGGGACTATTCCATGATCTTAGACATGTTACATGGCCATATTCAGAGTTACCATTGTGAAGCTACATATAGGTATTGACCTATATGTAATGCACATGTGTAATGGCATCTCCGCACTCACAAAGGCTGGGGAAATGGCCCTGAACTATGTGGGGGCACCTTTGCTAGTGCAAGGGTGCCCTCACACTTAGGGCCATATGTATGAACACATTTTCCCATTGACACAGAATGGGAAAAACCCTTTGCTACATCAGGCCCTTAGTAACTTTGCACCTAACCTTCAGCAAGTGTTCAAAATCTCTGCAGGGGACCGCAGAGGAGGCGATGCGTGGAAAATAGGGAGGTGTGCGTCGGTTCCCTCCCTTTTCACACAGACTTGAATTGTTATTTTTCACGCACGGGAATACTTTGCATCAATTTCCAGCGTGCAGACTTAGATCCTCTTCGGGATGCAAGGTTTTCGGACACCCTGGGTTTGATGCGTGGAATTCTGGGCTTGCGGAGCAAAGTCACAGGCGCTGCATCGATTTGGTTGGCGTTGCGTGGAAATTTCTCCCACACGGCAGGCGCTGCATAGATTCCTCTGTGGAAGTTGGGCTGCGTCATTCCGGCTCAGCTGTGCATCAATCCAGTGGGATGTGCTTCGAATTTTCAGTCATTATGCTGGTGCTGCTTCGATCTGCTCCTTGCGAAGTCGGGTTACGTCGTTCTGGTTCGGCGTGCGGTCAATTTTTCTGCGCGAGGCAGGCTGTGTGTCATTTGTTTCTTGGCTGTGCGTCGAATTTTCGCCGCACAAGGAGTCCAGTTGCAGGAGTGAAGTCTTTTTGATCCTGAGACTTAAGGGAACAGGAAGCAAGCTCTATACAAGCCCTTGGAGAGCACTTCTCAGCACAGCCAGAGAGCAGCAAGGCAGCAGAGCAACAGCAAGGCAGCAGTCCTTCACAGGAAGCAGTCCAGGTGAGTCCTTTGGTCAGCCAGGCAGTTCCTCTTGGCAGGTCTGGTTCAGGGATTCTTCACCAGCATGTTTCTTGTCCAGAAGTGTCTGTGAGGTAGAGTGTCTACCCAAAGAAGTGTCTAAGTTAGTAGGGTCAGAGACCCTGCTTAAATACCCAAATTTGCCTTTGAAGTGGGGAGACTTTAAAGAGTCGCTTAGAAGTGCACAAGATCCCCTTTGAGTTCCATCCTGTCTGCCAGGGTCCCAGTAGGGGGTGTGGCAGTCCTTTGTGTGAGTGAGTGCAAGTGTCAAGCCCTCCACCCTCCTAGCCCAGGAAGACCCATTCAAAATGCAGATGTATGCAAGTGAGTTTGAGTATCCTGTGTTTGGAGTGTGTTTGAGTGAATGTACAAGGGAGCTTTCAACGAAACCTAGCCAGATGTGGATTGGAAGGCACAGAAGGATTTAAGTGCAGAGAAATGCTCACTTTCTAAAAGTGGCATTTTCTAAAATAGTAATATTAAATCCAACTTCACCAGTCAGCAGGATTTTGTATCACCATTCTGGCCATACTAAATATGACCTTCCTACTCCTTTCAGATCAGCAGCTACCACTCAAACAATATATTAGGGTAGCCCCAATGTAAGCCTATGAAGGTAGCAGGCCTCACAGCAGTATAAAAACGAATTTAGGAGTTTTACACTACCAGGACACCTGCCTTTTGCCTACACAGCACCCTGCCCTATGGGTTACCTCGGGCATACTTTAGGGGTGACTTATATGTAGAAAAAGGGAGTTTTTAGGCTTGGCAATTACTTTGAAATGCCAAGTTGAATTGGCAGTGAAACTGCACACACGGGCCTTGCAGAGGCAGGCCTGAGACATTGTTAGGGGGCTACTTATTTGGGTGGCACAACCAGTGCTCCAGCCCACTAGTAACATTTAATTTAAAGGCCCTGGGTACATTTAGGGCCTCATTATGACCCTGGCGGGCGGCGGAGGCCGCCCGCCAGGATCCCGCCCTCCAAATTACCGCGCCGTGGTCAAAAGACCGCGGCGGGTATTACGAGTTTTCCCCTGGGCTGGCGGGCGGTTCCAGTTAAACCGCCCGCCAGCCCAGGGGAAAACGACCTTCCCACGAGGATGCCGGCTCGTAATCGAGCCGGCGGAGTGGGAAGGTGCGACGGGTGCTACTGCACCCGTCGCGTATTTCACTGTCTGCAAGGCAGACAGTGAAATACATTTTGGGGCCCTCTTACGGGGGCCCCTGCCGTGCCCATGCCATTGGCATGGGCACGGCAGGGGCCCCCAGGGGCCC
Source organism: Pleurodeles waltl (assembly GCF_031143425.1). Lineage (NCBI taxonomy): Eukaryota > Metazoa > Chordata > Amphibia > Caudata > Salamandridae > Pleurodeles > Pleurodeles waltl. The sequence continues at coordinate 380,955,993 of NC_090445.1, forward strand.
CGCGACCCCCCCTACCGCCATCCTGTTCATGGCGGCTTTCCCGCCATGAACTGGATGGCGGTAGGGGGGGTCAGAATCCTCATGGCTGCGGAGCGCGCTCCGCAGCCATGGAGGATTCCAATGAGCAGCGGAAAGTCAGCGGGAGACCGCTGACTTTCCGCTTCTGACCGCGGCTGAACCGCCGCGGTCAGAATGCTCATTGGAGCACCGCCAGCCTGTCGGCGGTGCTCCCGTGGTCGGTGGCCCTGGCGGCCACCGGCCGCCAGGGTCAGAATGACCCTCTTAGTGTACTTGACTAGGAACTTACCCAATTGGCTTATTTAATTTACTTGTATGAGCCAGTTTCACCAGGTCTTAAGGAGAGAGCATATGCATTTTAGCGCTTGTTAAGTGCCCAGAGTCCTAAAGCCAGCAAAAATGAAGTCAGAAAAAGAGAAGGAGTAAGGCAAAAAGTTTGGGGGTGACCCTGCAGAAAGGCCATTTCCAACATATCCCCCTTCCAGCCTAAAGCCAGGGTAATCAACACTCTGTTGGACTTCCCTGCTTAAGGCGATAGAATACGGACAATGGCCCACTACTGCAAGGGCACTTGCCAGTTCTACGCCTTTCTGACTCAGTGAGGCTCCTCTGTCTATACTTTCTGGGGCCACTGAGCTCACCCATTGGGAACCCTTCTCATCACCTGAGGACCCCAACTGTGAAGCTCCTAACTTTAATTGGCTCACAGATGCATCCCAGTATGCAGACAGTACAACTATGGCCAACAAAGTGATGTGGCCTGTTCCATTCCTTGGGTCTGACTTCTGTCCCAACCCAGGGAATACTCTGTCCACAAGGACAGAAACCAACAGACGCCACTCACAGCTGTCAGTGTCAAGAACCAGGCCCCAGACCATCTACTGCTAAGTGGAGACCCTGACTGGAGCCTTTGGATGAGCTTCTCCTCCAGCTGGGCGGCTGGTAGGGAGCTCCCAAGAGGCTCCTGAAGCATCTCAGAATGGGGGGCAGTAGCCCCAGGGGTCTTGTACCCCTTCTCTATTCTTACCAGTTCAGGTGTCGGTCCCTGATACTGGTCACCCAGCCCAGGGTCTGTACCCTGAGGCTTAACAGAGGACAAGGGTGAGTCCTTCCTCAACTTGCCTCCACATCTGGGCTCACGTACTCTGCTCTGGGGAGTGGTACTGCCAGACAGCTGAACTGTCATGGCCCCCGTTAGGGCTCAACCCTCTCAGTTCTCCTGGCACTAGGGGTAACTCATTCCCCAGAATGCAGTCAATGGGCAGCTGGGGACTAACTATGACCAGCTGCTGGGCCACCTCTCCACCCCACTCCAGGGACACCAGGGCCATGGGGCTGAAGAAATCCTCCCCAATGGCTGGAGTCACTCTACACACCTGGCCGGTGTACTGCTCTGGTGACACTAGTCTTTCCGCCATCATGGTAAGACTTGCTCCTGTGTATCTCAGAGCGGTGACTGGCACCCCATTCACTCCCACCTGGTGGAAATGATGACTCCCACCCTCAGGGATCATCCGCTTACCCTCTGAGTCCACCTCCCAACTAAAGGAGATGAAGGCATGTCTACAACCTGCCCCTGGGGACTACTTTCCCCTAAAGCCACATTGGCCACCCCTGTAGATGTCCCACCAGGGGGTGATTTCTTTGGACAGAGTCCCCTTTCCTGTGTCCTAGCTTGGAACACTCAAAGCAGCGGGGTTGGGAATGGGATGTTTTGGGCCACTGACCACTAGAACCACCACCCTGTTTCTCAGATGGGGCATGAGAACCCTTTCCTACCCCCTTAGTCTGAGACTTGTCTCAGTTATTTCAAACCTCCCCCTGTCTCTGTTGGGAGGAACCTGAACCACCCATCTTGGGGTCACTCCCAGATACCTTTTTGGACACTCTGGTACTAGTCCAGAGGTCCACCGCCTCAGCAAGCTTCCTGGGATCAGTCAGCTTACTGTCTACTAAATGCTGGCCCTACTCTGTAAAAGAAATACTGCACAAATGCTCTCTTAGAATCAAATCATATAATCCTTTGTAACCATTTACTTTGCTGCCCCACACCCATCCATTCAGTGCCTTACCAGAGAAATCAAAACAGTCTACCCAAGTTTGTGTGGAGAGTTTGGTGCTGTCCCTGAACCTCTGACGGTATTTCTCAAGAGTCAGCCCAAACTTGGCAAGTAAAGCAGTTTTCATGGGTGCATATATATTTTGATCCCTCGGATCCAGTGTAAGAAGTGTGTCCCTCCCCACAGCTGTACATACCACCACAAGGCTGCCCCCCCATTGCTCTATAGGAACCCATGAGCCCTTAGTGCAACTTTGTATGCAGCCAGCCACTTATCAATGTCATCTCCCACCATATAACCGGGCACAATATTTTTAGGTATACAAACCTTTCTCCAGCAGACTCTGCATGTGTGCTGCCACCATTACTGCTGAACTCAGACTGCTTTGCCTTAAGATCCAGCTCCTTGAGACTCAGTTCATGAGCCAACAAAAGTTTATTTTCAGCCAAGGCTTTCTCAGCTGCAGCCTCAGCTGTCCTCTCTTCTGCCACTCTTTGAGCTTTCCTCTCTGCTGCGTCCATGTTTAACTTTGCCATTTGCAGTTGAAATTCTCTTTCCTCCCTCCTTTCCTCTGTGGTCAGGCCACGGTCAGAGACACTGCTCCCTAGTTTACCATGAGGCACAATTCCAGGGGGAACACCCCCTACTACTGGCAAGAAATCCCCTGAGGGGTCATCTTCTGGACCCTCCTCCTCAACATTCTTCTCAGAATGGGCTTCTGCCCAGGTCCTCAGCACATTTTGGAATTCCTCCTTTCTGGAGGCCTTCTGGGTAGGTACTCCTATATCCCTGCAGAACCCCTTCAGCTGTTTGACACTATGGCCCCCATTACAACCTTGGTGGTCGGTGATAAAGTGGCGGTAATACCACTAACAGGCTGGCGGTAAATACCGCTAAATTATGACCAGGGCGGAAAGAGCTCAGACAGACAGCCACTTTAACACACCGACCGCCAGGGCGGAATCAACAGGCACCATGGCAGTAGCCACCGACAGCCAGGTAGAAGTCAATGGTTCGCCCACCATATTATGACATGCCAATCCGCCACCTTTTCTGGGGCGGTACCAACAACATCAAAAGCTTAGCAGAAACACTGCACAGAAGGGAAACGACTCACCTGTGGAGATTCAGGGAAGAACCACGCCACCATGGAGCCTGAACTGCATATATTCCCAATGCTGTTCTACGTCCTGCTCCACCACGAACACCGACGGCGAAGACGACTACAGTGAGTACAGCCGCCTAGCACACAGGGTGTGGGGGGAGGAAAAAGAGAGTGACACACACACGCAACATGAAACACCCCCAACTTTAACATCATACACACAAGCAGATGCAGTAACATAACATATACATCCAGTACCCCGCTGGAGAAATGCAAGGACAACACGAATAGATAAAAGTGAGTGTAATGAGATAAATAAAGTAGTAATACATGCATCCAATCTAAAAGTATGTAATATTTACAAATCAAGGGACACTGCCCACTCCTCAATGTTCGTGGGCCACAGTGCCACATCACTGCAGGGGCATCAGTTTGAAAATATGCAGGCACCTCAGGGGGACAGGGAACGGGGGGGGGTCACCTCAGCCGGCAGATGGAACAATGCCAGGTGTCCTGGAGGGGGCAACATGTCCTGTGCGCTGTCCTGGGGAGTGCAAGGCCACAGTCTTTCAAGTGGATGACTTGCCCATATGCTCTGGAGGGGGCAACATGCTCTGTGCTTTTTCTTGGGGAGTGCAAGGCCACAGTCTCTCGTGGGTGACTTGCCCACCGGATCTGGAGGGGTCAACATGCCCTGTGCTCTTCATTCTGGGAAGGATGGGGTGAGTGGATGGCTTCTCCACTGGTTCTGAAGGGGGCATCGTGCTCTGTGCTCTTCATCCTGGGGAGTATGGCGTAGGAGGCTGGCCTGGCTTATAGTGGGTACCTGATGGTACTTACACCTTGTGCAAGGTCCAGTTATCCCTTATTAGTAGATTAGTAGTGTTCTATCAGCTTAGGCTGATAGAGGTAGCTATAGCAGAGCATCTTAGGCTGAACTAGGAGACATGCAAAGCTCCTACTATACCACTTATATCATATAGGTACTATGTCATAAGAAACACAATATTCAGGGTTACTAAAAATAAAGGTACTTTATTTTAGTGACAATGTGCCAAAAATATCCCAGAGGATATACTCCCTTAGGAGGTAAGTAAAATACACAGAATATTCACACAAACCAAAATCAGGTAAGTAAAACAGAAAGTAGTGCAAACACTGTAGAATACAATAGGATGCATTAGGCCTATGGGCAACACAAACCATATACTCTGAAAGTGGAATGCGAACCACGAATGGACCCCCTAGGCTAGAGTAGTGTGTAGAGGGTCGCTGGGAGTGTAAGAAAACACCAAGGGTGTCCAAGATACCCCACCCCAAGACCCTGAAAAGTAGGAGTAAAGTGATACTACTTCCCCAGAAACACACTAAACTTGTGATAGAAGGTTCTGCAAAGACCGCAACAGACTGCAAAGCACTGAGGATGGATTCCTGGACCTGATGACCTGCAAAGGAAGGGGACCAAGTCCAAAAGTCGCGAAAGTGTCCGGGGTGGGGAGGAGGAGCCCATTAAACCCCAGATGAATGTGCAAAATGGCTCCCTCCGGATGGAAGAAACTGAAGATTCTGCAACAACGAAAGGTGCTAGGAACTTCTCCTTCATGCAGAAGATGTCCCACGGAGTGCTGGAGGATGTAGAGTTGTTTCTTTGGAGAAAGACTGCAAACAAGCCTTGCTAGCTGCAAAGGTTGTAGTTGAAGAAAAAGGGTGCTGCCCGGGCCCAGGAAGGACCAGGATGTCACCACTTGGGAGTGGAGACAGAGAGGGCCCTCAGGAATACAGAGACCCCACGCACAAGAAGGCAGCACCCGCAGAAGTCTTTGAACACGGGTTCAAGAAGACTGAGCACGGCGATCGTCTCAATACTACAAAAGAAGGTCCCACGAAGCCGAAGGTCAACTCAGGGAGTTGAGCAATGCAGGACAGACTGCTGGGGGCCTGGGCTAGTCTGTCCACAAAGGATTCCTTGCAAAATGGCACAGAAGCCCTAGCAGCTGAAGTTCACGTGGTGCACAGGATTACTGTCTGGAGAGGGGAGGCAAGGACTTACCTCCTCCAAATTTGGACAGTTGGTCTACTGGACAGTCTGGGTCACTTGGGTCCACCACCTGTGTTCCAGGGGCTACGCTCGCCAGGATGAGAGGGGTCGCAAAGTACCGGTGACGCTGAAGTTTGGTGCCTGCTGGAGCAGGGGGAAGATTCAGTCAACCCACAGGAGATTTCTTTGTGGCGTCCAGTGCATGGTGAAGGCAGACAGCCCCCAAAGCATGCACCACCAGGAAACAGTTGAGAAAGCTGGCAGGATTAGACGCTACAATGTCGCTGATAGTCTTACTGCTACTTTGTTGCAGTTTTGCAGGCGTCCTGGAGCAGTCAGCGGTCGATCCTTGGCAGAAGTGGACGAGAGAGGTGCAGAGGAACTCTTGTGAATTCTTGCAAGTCGTTATCTGAGGAAAAGCCCACTGGAGAGACCCTGAATAGCCCTCCGAGGAGGATTGGCCACCTAGTCAGGTAAGCACCTATCAGGAGGGGTGCTGCTGGCACAGGCCATTCAGAGGCCTCCAGTGTGCCCTCACACCTCTGGATTCAAGATGGCAGAGGTCTGAGACACGCTGGAGGAGCTCTGGTCACCACCTCTGGGGTGGTGATGGACTGGGGAGTGGTCACTCCCCTTTCCTTTGTCCAGTTTCGACCCAGAGCAGGGACTGGGTGATCAATAAACCGGTGTAGACTGGCTTATGCAAAGAGGGCACCATCTGCGCCCTATAAGACATTCCCAGAGGCTGGGGGAGGCTACTCCTCCCCAGCCCTCAACACCTATTTCCAAAGGGAACACCCTCTCTCAGAGGAAATCCTTTGTTCTGCCTCCCTGGGAGTGGGCTGTCCAGACCCGAGGAGAGCAGAACCCTGTCTGTGGGGTGGCAGCAGTGGTAGCTGCAGAGAAAACCCCAGAGAGCAGGTTTGGCAGTACCCAGGTTCATAGTGGAGCCCCGGGGATGCATGGGATTGGCACCCCAATACCAGATTTGGACAATTCCATGATCTTAGACATGTTACATGGCCATATTTGGAGTTACCATTGTGATGCTTCATATAGGTATTGACCTATATGTAGTGCACACGTGTAATGGTGTCCCCACTCTCACAAAGTCCGGGGAAATTGCCCTGAACTATGTGGGGGCACCTTTGCTAGTGCAAGGGTGCCCTCACACTTAGTAATTGTGCACCTAACCTTCACTAAGTGAAGGTTAGACACATAGGTGTCTTATAAGTTACTTAAGTGCAGTGTAAAATGGCTGTGAAATAACGTATGCGTTATTTCACTCAGGCTGCAGTGGCAATCCTGTGTAAGATTTGTCTGAGCTCCCTATGGGTGGCAAAAGAAATGCTGCAGCCCATAGGGATCTCCTGGATCCCCAATATCCTTGGTACCTAGGTACCATATACTAGGGGATTATAAGGGTGTTACAATTAGAATTGGTAAAAATGGTCACTAGCCTATAGTGACAATTTTAAAGGCAGAGAGAGCATAAGCACTGAGGTTCTGATTAGCAGAGCCTCAGTGACACAGTTAGTCACTACACAGGTACACACATTCAGGCCACATACTATGAGCACTGGGGTCCTGGCTAGCAGGGTGAGACAGGCAAAAACAAACTTACATACATGTAAAAATGGGGGTAACATGCCAGGCAAGATGGTACTTTCCTACAGATGGGGTGAGTGGATGGCTTCTCCACTGGTTCTGGAGGGGGCATTGTGCCCTTTGCTTCTGATCCTGGGGAGGATGGGGTGAGTGGATGGCTTCTCCACTGGTTCTGGAGGGGGCATCCTGCCCTGTGCTCTTCATCCTGGGGAGGATGGGGTGAGTGGATGGCTTCTCCACTGGTTCTGGAGGGGGCATCGTGCCCTGTGCTCTTCATCCTAGAGAGGATGGGGTGAGTGGATGGCTTCTCCACTATTCTAGAGGGGGCATCATGCCCTGCGCTTCTGATCCTGGGAAGGATGGGGTGAGTGGATGGCTTCTCCACTGGTTCAGGAGGGGGCATTGTGCACTGTGTTCATCATCCTGGGGAAGATGGGGTGAGTGGATGGTTTCTCCACAGGTTCTGGAGTGGGCATTGTGCCCTGTACTTCTGATCCTGGGGAGGATGGAGTGAGTGGATGGCTTCTCCACTGGTTCTGGAGGGGACGTTGTGCCCTGTGCTCTTCATCCTGGGGAGGATGGGGTGAGTGGATGGCTTCTCCACTGGTTCTGGAGAGGGCATCATGCCCTGTGATGCAGGTCTTGGGGAGTGCAAGGTCACAGCGTCTCAGGTGGGTGTCAATCCCACAGGATTAACACAGGCATCCAGCCCAACAGCCCATGGACGCAGGACTACATACTGTCTGCCGGCGGTGACGGCAGCTCAGTGGTTTTGATGGTGATGTTGCCGCTGGTGGTGGGGGGAAGCTCCTGCCCATCCCCTGCAGCCTCCAACGGCTGCCCACTGCTGGTGGTGGTGGTGGTGCTGGTGCTGCTGCTGGTGGTTGTGGGGGGAAGCTCCTTCCCATTCCCTGCACCATGCAGCCTTGGATGGCTGCACCACCATGGTTGGTTGTGGGGGCTCCGACTGAGTACTAGCACCAGACCCCTTGTCCTTTCTGCCTGCGGGCGTAGGCCCCTTGCCCTTCCTGGCAGCAGCTGGGGATAGCGTCTTGCTCCTCTTGGCAGCAGCTGGGGATGGCTCCTTGCTCCTCTTGGCAGCAGCTGTGGGTGGTACCTTTACCCTCACAGTAGCAGCTGGGGGTGGCACCTTGACCTTCCTGGCAGCACTTGGGGCAGGCACACTTTCCTTGTGGCCGCCTGGTGCCCAGGATCCCTTCCCACCACGAGTTGCTGTGGATACTACTAGGCCCGTGGACTGGGTGGCTGAGTTCCTTGCCTGGGTTTTAGCCACCCTGGTCAGATGAGGGAGGGGTAGGGAAGAGGTCAATGGTGGAGAGAAAAAGCTTCTTAGGGACATTGTGGCAGGAAGAGGGAGAAGTTCTGGGAGTGGAGGAAGAGGGAGTGGTTGTAGGAGGTGTCTGTCTGCTGTGTTTGGGTGAAGGTGCATGGGCTGGATGCTGTTGTGAGGTGAATGGCTGTTAGTTGTCTGAGTGCTTGCGTTTGTGTACTTTGGGAGGAAGGGGCACAGATACAGTGGGTGAGGACACAGGGGACATGTGCATGGCTGTTGGGGTGGTGACTGCCAGTGAGGTGTGTGTTCTGATAGGTTTGCTGGGGATGGGGGTAGCGGATGAGGATGTAGTGCATGCAGGTGTAAGTGTGACACAACTGGGAGGGAGGTGGAGGAGGAGGAGGGGGACACAGAGGAGGCAGTGGATGTTGGTATGTCTGCATCTGGATGGTGTTTGTGTGAGAGCCTGTGGGATGAAATGTGGTGCCTGTGTGTGCCTGAGCCACTCTTCTGTGTTGTCTTGTGTGCATGCCCGTCTGCCTGTGTGCTTGGGATAGGTTGGGGTTGAGAGGAATGGGTTTGGGTAGAAGAAGTTGGAGGGGGAGGGTGTAAACAGGGACAATGGCTGCCATCAGAGAGGAGGCCAGAGTCTGGATTGATCTCTGTTGGGCCGCCAAGCCAGTGTGAATGCCCTCCAGAAATGCATTGGACTGTTGAATTTGGGCTGCCAGCCCCTGGATGGCATTCACAATGGTTGACTGCCCAACAGCGATGGATCGTAAGAGGTCAATAGCCTCCTCACTCAGGGCAGCAGGGCTAACTGGGGCAGGGCCTGAGGTGTCTGGGGTGAAGGATATGCCCACCCTCTTGGGTTAGCAGGCACGGGCTAGTCGCTGAGGGGCTGCTGGGAGGGCGGTGCTGATACGGGGGTGGCAACTGTACCTGTAGACGGGGTGGGCACAGAGGTGTCCGCCACCACCTGGGAGCTTCCATCGGAGGAGGTATCTGTGTCCAATCTGTCCACTCCAGTCTCTGCTGTGGTGCTCCCCTCACCCTCCGTCCCAATAGTTCCCTCACCGTTGGTGGACTCTGCCTCCTGGGTCCTGTGGGATGCAGCTCCCTCCATTGCTGGTGCCTCTGCTCCTCCCCAGATGATGCTAACATACATAGGGACAGGATGACAAAATAAGAAAGTGGGAGAGAGATAAAGGATACACTTGGTCAGTAGCTGCACCAACACTACCGTTGCCGTACACAGCAGCCTTGCACACAGGGAACAGCCCTACGCACTATGCATGGCACTACCAGTAACAATGCTAGTCGCCAGGGCACGGGGAGGGACACATACCACCCACTGCAGCATACCTGGAACCCACACACCCCTGCCCAGTAGTGGATGTCTACTAGCTAGGTTGGAGGAATATCACATCAGAACCCTGCCCAACATGAGACCTACACTGCAATGGCAGCCCTGGCCTAGGGGCACCTACAGGCACACCCCCCCCACCCGGATACCACCCCACCAGACATAAGTAGTAATGATGGGCACTGTACTCTTGTTGCTGCTGTGATGCCCCCAAGCGCCCATCCAGCTCCGGATAGGCCACCACCAGTATGCTGGCCATCAGTGGGGTCAAGGTCGATGGGCACCCCTTTCTCATTGGGAGGCCATTCCCAGCTGGGCCTCTGCCATCTTCGGTGCCCAGCGTTTCAGGTCCTCCCACCGTTTCCGACAGTGGGTGCTCCGCCTGCCGTAGACCCCCGGGTCCGCACGTCCTTGGCCATGGCATGCCATAAACCCTTCTTTTGATGGGCGCTGACCTGCAGAGGAAATATACACAGGGAAAGGTATTAGTTAGACCATCCTGCCTATTATACTCATGGCTGACCATAGCCCTCCCATCCCCTTACGCACAGACATGGCCCAGCAGAAATGCTGCACGCTGCCCAGGGCACATCTACCAACCCCCCTTACACAAGGCCTTCACACACAACACTCCATGCATTCATGCCCCATGCATCGTGCTCACAGTGTACTCACCTGTTGGCCTGGAGGCCCATACAGCAGTCCGTACTGGGGTAGGACCCCATCCACCAGTCGCTCCAACTCTGCTGAGGTGAAGGCAAGGGCCCTTTCCCCAGTCACATGTGCCATGGTAGGTTCCAGACACAAGTGACAGCAGCACATGCAATGTAGGTCCTCTCCTTTTGAAGATGAACAGATAGAAAATGGCGGTCACATCCACAGCTGTGCATACCGTCACCGCCGGCATACATCACCATTGGCCACTGTACCCCATAGGCCCCAATAATATCCAGTGAGGAGTTGCACTGCGGTTCCCGACCACCTCCCGCAGTGGCACACAACATCAGCGGAATTACCTCACTTCCATCTGTCCCACCATACAGGACAGGTGGACACCATTTCAAAGGGGGGGGGGTTAGACTGCATCACAGATCAAAATTGTACATTTAAGACATATGCCACTAATATATTAATAAATCACATCATGCATTAAACTGTAGTGGCTACAATGTACAGATTATGACCGGCTTCTCACTCTTTTGCCCCATAGATTGCAACTGCTGCGGATGAATAGGAGATGGAGACATCCCCCCTATGTACAGACCCCTGGTGGACTTGGCAACAATGGAGGACAGGCACATTATAGTCACCTACAGACTTGACAGGGCCACAATCACAGAGCTATGTGCCCAATTAGAGCCTGACCTGAGATCCTTTATCCGTCACCCCACTGGGATCCCCCCTCTTGTGCAAGTGCTATCAGTGCTCCATTTCTTGGCAACTGGTTCTTTGCAAGTGACAGTGGGCATGGCAGCAGGAATGCCACAGCCAATGTTCTCAATAGTGCTGACCAGAGTGTTGTCTGCCCTGATTAAACACATGCGCAGCTACATTGTTTACCCCCAAGTGGAGGATTTGGCCACAGTGAAGGCTGACTTTTATACAATGGGACATATCCCCAACATCACTCGGGCGATTGATGGAACACATATTGCATTTGTCCCCCCCCGCCAGAATGAACAGGTCTTGGCAACTGGTTCTTTCCAAGTGACAGTCGGCTTGGCAGCAGGAATGCCACAGCCAATGTTCTCAATGGTGCTGACCAGAGTGTTGTCTGCCCTGATTAACGTCATGTGCAGCTACCTTGTTTTCCCCCAAGTGAAGGATTTGGCCACAGTGAAGGCTGACTTCTATACAATGGGACATATCCCCAACATCACTGGGGCGATTGATGGAACACATATTGCATTTGTCCCGCCCCCCCGCCAGAATGAACAGGTCTTCAGAAATCATAAAAGTTTTCACTCAATGAATGTGCAGAAGGTGTGTTTGGCGGACCAGTACATCTCCCATGTCAATGCTAAGTATCCAGGCTCGGTGCATGATGCTTTTATCCTGAGGAATAGCAGCATTCCAAATGTGATGGCCTAACTCCAGAGGCACAGGGTGTGGCTAATAGGTGAGCCCCGGTTCCTACACCCCTTCGCGCACAGATTTGCATAGTTATTTTCCAAGCACGGGAAGGCCTTGCATCGATTTCCGGTGCAGGGACTTGGATCCCCTTTTAGTTGCGGGGTTTTCGGATCCCACTGGGTTGATGGGTGGAATCCTGGGCCTGTGGAGCGAAGTCACAGGCACTGCGTTGATTGGGTGGGCATCGATCTTCTCTTTGCGAAGTCGGTCTGCGTCGTTCCTGTTTGACATGCAGTGATTTTTTTCACCGCTGGGCAGGCTGTGTGTCATTTTTAGCAGGCTGTGCATCGAATTCTCACCGCACAAGGAATCCCGTTGCAGGAGTGAAGTCTTTTAGGTCCTGAGACTTCAGGGAACAGGAGTCAAGCTCTATCCAAACCCTTAGAGAGTACTTCTCAGCACAGCCAGAGAGCAGCAAGGCAGCAGTCCTTCACAGAAAGCAGTCCAGGTAAGTCCTTTCGGCAGCCAGGCAGTTCCTCTTGGCAGGTTTGGTTCAGGGATTATTCAGCAGGTTTCTTGTCTAGAAGTGTATGTGAGGTAGAGTGTCTACCCCAAAAAGTGTCTACGTTGGTAGGGTCAGAGACTCTGCTTGAATACCCAAATGTGCCTTTGACGTGGGGGAGACTTCAAAGAGTGGCTTAAAAGTGCACAAGATCTCCTTTCAGTTCCATCCTGTTTGCCAGGGTCCCAGTAAGGGGTGTGGCAGTTCTTTGTATGATGGCAGGCTGCTGTGCTTTGACATGCAAGTGTCAAGCCCTCTACCCTCCCAGCCATGGGAAAACCCATTCCAAATGCAGATGTATGCAAGTGAGTTTGAGTATCCTGTGTTTGGGGTGTGTCCGAGTAAGTGCACAAGGGAGCTGTCAACGAAACCTAGCCAGATGTGGACTGGAAGGCACAGAAGGATTTACGTGCAGAGAAATACTCACTTTCTAAAAGTGGCATTTCTAAAATAGTAATATTGATTCCAACTTCACGAGTCAGCAGAATTTTGTATCACCATTCTGGCCGTACTAAATATGACCTTCCTACTCCTTTCAGATCATCAGCTACCACTCAAACAATATATGAAAGTAGCCCCATTGTTAGCCTATGAAGGGAGCAGGCCTCACAGCAGTGTAAAAACGAATTTGGGAGTTTTGCACTACCAGGACATGTAAACTACACAGGTACATGTCCTGCCTTTTGCCTACACTGCACCCGCCCCTATGGGTTACCTCTGGCATATCTTAGGGGTGACTTACATGTAGAAAAAGGAGAGTTTTTGGCTCGGCAAGTACTTTTAAATGCCAAGTCGAATTGGCAATAAAACTGCATACACAGGCCTTGCAGAGACAGGCCTGAGACATGGTTAGGGGGCTACTTATGTGGGTGGCACAACCAGTGCTGCAGCCCACTAGTAGCATTTAATTTACAGGCCCTGGGCACATGTAGTGCACTTGACTTGGGACTTACAAGTAAATTAATTAAGCCAATTGGGTTTGAGCCAATGCCACCATGTTTTAAGGAGAGAGCATATGCACTTTAGCACTAGTTAGCAGTGGTAAAGTGCGGAGAGTCCTAAAGCCAGCAAAAATGAGGTCGGAAAAAGAGGAGAAAGGCAAAATGTTTGGGGTTGGCCCTGCAGAAAGGCCATTTCTAACAATAAATACAAATTGAAATATCACTTTTGTAATGTTAAGGTAAGTCTGAAGCCTTTAAAAAGCAACAAGGGTCTCTTGCAAGAACAAAGTACCTGGTATGCGTCAAAATTACATGCCCAGGGACTGCAGAGGAGGAGATGTGTGAAAAATGAAGGGTGTCCGTCGGATTTTCTGGGTACACACAGAAGATGTGTTGATTCTTTTCCACGCGGCAAAGACTTTGCGCTGAATTCTGGCTTGCAGGTTTGAATCTTCTTTGCAATGCTTGGTCTTTTGACGCCCAGGAACGATGTTTGGAAATCCTGGGCATGCAAGACGAAGTCACAGGTGCTGGTCGATCCGGTGGATGATGCATTGGAGTTTCTGTCCCACGGCAGGTGCTGTGTTGATTCCTCCCCCTGGAAGTCAGGCGGTGTCGTTCCTGCTTGATGATGCATCGATCCAGTGGGCTGTGCATGGAAGTTCTGGTTGCAATGCTGGTGCTGCGTTGATCGCCAATCGGGGAGCCAGGCTGCGTCGTTCCGGTTCGGTAGTGGGGTGATTCTGTCACCGCTAGGCAGGCTGTGCGTCCATTCCGGCAGGCTATGCGTCAGTTTGTGACGCACCAGGAGTTCCTTTGCAGAGATGACGTCTTTTTGGCCCTGAGACTTCAGGAAACAGGAAGCAACTCAACCCAAGCCCTTAGAGAGCACTTCTCAGCACAGCCAGAAGCCAGCAAGACAGCAGGGCAACAGCAAAGCAGCAGTCGTTCACAGCAAAGCAGTCCAGGTGAGTCCTTTGGACAGCCAGGCAGCTCCTTGGCAGGTTGCAGGATCTGGTTCAGAGTATCTGTTCCAGGAAGTGTCTAAGTTGGTAGGGTCAGGGACCCACTTTATACACTGAATTTAGGAGTTTTCCACTACCAGGACATATAAAATACACAGGTATATGTTCTGCCTTTTACCTACATAGCAACCTGCTCTGTGGGTTATCCAGGGCTTACCTTAAAGGTGACTTATATGTGAAGAAAAAGGGGGGTTTCAAGCTTTGCAAGTACTTTTAAATGCCAAGTTGAAGTGGCAGTGAAACTGCACACACAGGCCTTGCAATGGCAAGCCTGAAACCTGGTTAAGGGGCTACTTATGTGGGTGACACTATCAGTGCTGCTGGCTTACTAGTAGCATTTAATTTACAGGCCCTGGGCACATGCAGTACACTTCACTAGGGACTTACAAATAAATTAAATATGCCAATTGGGTACACCAATGTCACCATGTTTTAAGGGAAAGAGCATATGCACTTTAGCACTGGTTAGCAGTGGTAAAGTGCACAGAGTCCTAACACCAGCAAAAACAGTGTCAAAAAGTGGAGGGAGGCAAGCAAAAATTTGGGGGTGACCATCCTTGAGCTGTCAGGTCTAACACTCACCAATAAACAGGATTAGCCATACTAAATATGACCGGGTTTCCCCTTTCAGATCAGAATCCACCACTCAAAAGCTAGTCTAGGAAAGGAACAGGCCTCATAGTAGTGGAAAACTAATTTAGGAGTTTTTCCCTACCAGGACATATAAAACACATATGTACATGTCCTGCCTTTTACATAGCACAGTGCCCTATGGGTTACCTAGGGCCTACCTTAGGGGTGACTTATACATAGGAAAAGGGGAGTTTCAGGCTTGGAAAGTACTTTTAAATGCCAAGTCAAAGTAGCAGTGAAACTGCACACACAGTCCTTGCAATGGCAGGCCTGAGACATGGTTAAGGGGCTACGTATGTGGGTGGAACAATCAGTGCTGCAGGCGTTCTGGTAGCATTTTATGTACAGGCTCTGGGCACATGTAGTGCACTTCACTAGGGACTTATAGGTAAATCAAATATGATAGTTGGGGATGAACCAATGTTACCATGTTTAAGAGAGACAGGATATGCACTTTAGCACTGGTCAGTGGTAAAGTGCGCAGAGTCCTAAAACCAGCAAAAACAGTGTCAGAAAAGTGGAGAGAGGAAGGCAAAAAGTTGGAAGATGACCATCCTAAGGCTGTCAGGTCTAACGCTGTGTTAATCTGGGAATCAATAATCCACTCCCATGCACCAGAAACTCCGATGATGAATCAGAATATGGGAGTTACTCTCTCACAAAGTATAGGTGCCAGAGCAACCCCAGATGCTATATCCCTACCTATTACTGTTGGTCCAGCGGTACCATTATTTGCACAGAAGAAGCTGACTATAGGTGAACAGGGAGCAATGTCCTAGAACCTAATGAGGGGAGTACCTAATGAACATGTTCAGGTAGTCTCTCCTGTGGGTAAGACTTTTGATGGATCAAGATCATTGCTGGACCTTAGTCCATTCGTAGCACTTCCAGATACTGGTTGTGCGGTTGTGTAGAGTGCAGCAAATACCGTGCCCCAAGTATTACAGTTTTCTACTGTAGGGACCATTCCAAAGGGCAAGCACATCGTTAATATTCTATGTTTATCCTGAGGTCCCGTATGGGGAAACACTCCCTCCAACGTATTAATTTTCTGTGCTAACCAAAACGGAGTTTCCTCTCATTTGGCGGGTACTTTACCCATAATCGAATGTACAGTCGCAGGATTTATACCTGGCGTTACTGCATGTGGATGTGCTGGAGCAGCACATGCTGGGTTTGTATTTAGTGTTTGCATCACAAATTGTACTAATCGTCTAGATATTGCTATTAATTCAATATATAAGTGACAAACCTCAGCTACTGCTAAATTTGCAACCGCAGGATGTGGTGTATAGGTGGCCAATAAAGGCCAGGTAGGACCGTCATTACTTAGTGGACCTAACCTTACTGGTAATATTGTGTGGGGTAGGGTGCCATCAAGCCAATGATTATGTTCTTGATAAGATAGACGTATCTCTAAATATGCGTATGCTCTGTATTGTCCAGGCGCATTTGCAGGTGTTTATTGGTGAAATGTATTTGTGTTCCCATCAACTGCTGGAAATGTGACCCAAGAGTAAAAAAGTTCTGTTCTATAAGCTGTATGGGCGTCCACCATGAATGTGACTGGACCTCCCTGAGCCGTTAGGCCATTTGCTAGTAAGTGTGCTGTTAGAGGTTGTCTCATATTAACAGCTATTTGTACCTGTTGGGGATTCGCCATGATAGTAACACTATGAGTTCAGAGAAGGCACACCAAAATGAGGCTTCCTTTTAAAGTTCGAGCTTGAACAACCGCCAGTTGTAGTAGGATTACCTGCACAGCTGTGGTGGACATCCTCAGCACTACGGACATCTCCGCATACGGCATTGAGGTGCTATTATATATAATGAGACAGAGATACTCTGGGGGACGGGAAAATTACAGCCTGACCAAACGTTGGCAGCGACATCGCGTAGGCTCTCTTTATTCTAATGAGACTACTGGATTTTGGGCAGCAAGATCGTCCACGGTGTGGGAGACTGAGTCTGACCCACTGTGGGTGACACCTGTTACCCTAAATCCAGGTTTTGCTCCGGCTAACTAGCAGTGCCTCATCTCTACCAGCAGATAGGGATGATTGGGCAGCCGAGCGCATGACATATTAGGCTTCTCAGGGAAGTCGTGGTCAAGCCTTGGTAAAGGCAAAACGTGCGCTTAGTGGAAAGTGCAGCTGCCGGGGACTAGCAAAGCCAGGAGAACACAACGCAGAAGGGGGAACCAAAGGGGGCCCTCAGCGTTGCAGAGAGCCCACAGGAGCACAGGCAGCACACATAGGATTCCCACAGGACGGGGACACAGAAAGTGCAAATGGAGCCCGTGCAGCACTACGAAAAGGGGTACCACGCTGCAGAAGAGTCACTCAGGGAGCTGTGTGTTACAGGATGGAGTGCTGGGGGCTGGAGCTACAAGAAGATTGAAGACCCCTTGGAAGAAGTGCCAACAAGCCTTGACAGCTCATTGTGTTTAGTTGTTTCTTCCTCTTCCTTGTTTTAGAGCATCTTTCTGTTTCTTTGCAAAGTCTGCAGGGTCTTTTAAATTAATTTTATGTAGTGGGAACGCAACACAGAGGTATTGGAGCTATTTATTTTATTTTTTTACATTTTTATATAATGTGAATTTGGTTCAAAGGAATTATGGCACTTTACATGAGCACCAGTTACATTACACAAGAACACATTCATTTTTGGTAGGAAGGGGAGATTAAGCGATTTGCCCAGAAACACAGGATGTAGAGCTGGCACTGAGACTCTGTTCCCCAGCTTCAAAGTCGGCAGCTCTAGCCCTTATGCCACATCCTCTCCCCTAAGGTTTTTTTATCTGGTGTGTGTTGGGGCAGTCTAGCAATAACTCCATTTTTTTAATATAGCGTTTGGTAATACAGGTTCTGCCATTTCATAGCACTGAAAAGCAATTGCCATTCTTAACAAAATTGTGTCATTTATTTGCATCAACCTTGCAGAGATGGAGAGGTGAAAAAGCTATGTCAGGATTGTAATCTGTGACATTCTCGTTCTATCAAGACCTCTGCATTGGGTGCATTAACCAACTGACTTGAGTAGAGCTTAACACTGGATGACAGCATGGGCTTAGCAACCAAGCACATTGGTTGGTTTTAGGCAATAAGATGGAAAAAGGTGTTGTCTCCAAATTGATGGAAAAGGAGTCGTATCTCTAGACCCAAGCACTTAACAGCCTCAAGTTTGATAGCAAAATACATCTAGCATTTTTAGATGTAAATTGAGCCTCTTCAACAAGAGTTCAGTTAGGGTGAACTCGATACAAAGGTATTACAGCGGTTTACATGATTATCAGTTACATTATACAACAACACATTCATTTTTAGCAGCAAGGGAAAATTAAGTCCCTCATTACAACCCTACTGGTAAATCCCACTTACCGCCGGGCCGAAGGCCGCCAACATACCGTGTTCACGGCGAAAATCTGCAACGGGTATTATGAACCCCACTGAGAATTCCGTCACTATACAGACACCCACGCAAGTCCGCCACACCAAACGTCAGTGATAAACTGGCGATAGCAAAACGCACACCGTTGCTCCAACAGGAATACGCCCACAGTATCACAACCCACGAATCAATGCAGCAGTCTTTCAACCACGGTAAACCATTGGCGGTACACACTGCAGCACTGAAAATATACACACACTTACAAAACAACACCACATTGGGCAATTCAAAATACACACACCTTGACACACATACACACACCACACTCACACACTCACAACACTATAAAACATACACCCACATTACCCACAACCCCTTACACCGAAAAACTTTGAAGAAGCAGAGAGAGAGAAAAGCAAAGACCACACCAGCATCCAGAGACACACAACACCATCACTCATACACCATCCACGCACATCACACCACATACCCCAACACATCACCCCGAACATCACATCAACCATCACCTCACACATCACTTACACCACATCATGGCACCTCAAAGACACCCCAGGTTTTCTGAGGAGGAGATCAGGGTCACGGTGGAGGAAATGATCCGGGTGCAGCCACAGCTATTCGGATCACAGGTGCAGCAAACCTCCATTGCAAGGAAGATGGAGCTATGGTGGAGAATTGTGGACAGGGTCAACGCAGTGGGACAGCATCCAGGAACAAGGGATGACATCAGTGTAGGAAAGTACCATCTTGCTTGGCATGTTACCCCCATATTTCACTGTATATATGTTGTTTTAGTCTATGTGTCACTGGGACCCTGCCAGGCAGGGCCCCAGTGCTCATAAGTATGTGCCCTCTATGTGTTCCCTGTGTGATGCCTAACTGTCTCACTGAGGCTCTGCTAACCAGAACCTCAGTGGTTATTGTAGGAAGTTGTCTCTGTATGTACTATTTCAAAGTAAGAAATAGCATGCACAGAGTCCAAGGGTTCCCCTTAGAGGTAAGATAGTGGCAAAAAGAGATAATTCTAATGCTCTATTTTGTGGTAGTGTGGTCGAGCAGTAGGCTTATCAAAGGAGTAGTGTTAAGCACTTGTTGTACACACACAGGCAATAAATGAGGAACACACACTCATAGACAATTCCAGGCCAATAGGTTTTTGTATAGAAAAATATATTTTCTTAGTTTATTTTAAGAACCACAGGTTCAAGATTTACATGTAATACTTCAAATGAAAGGTATTGCAGGTAGGTACTTTAGGAACTTTGAATTAGCAAAATAGCATATACAGTTTTCACATAAATCACATATAGCTATTTTAAAACTAGACACAGTGCAATTTTCACAGTTCCTAGGGGGAGTAAGAGTTTGTTAGTTTTTGCAGGTAAGTAAACCACCTACGGGATTCAAGTTTTGGTCCAAGAGCGGCCCAAAAGTTACCACACCAGCAGCTCAGGGCCGGTCAGGTGCAGAGGTTAAAATGGTGCCCAATTTGGTTCCCAGGCTTCAATGGAGAAGGGGGTGCCCCGGTTCCAGTCTGCCAGCAGGTAAGTACCCGCGTCTTCGGAGGGCAGACCAGGGGGGTTTTGTAGGGCACCGGGGGGGACACAAATCCACACAGAAAGTACACCCTCAGCAGCACGGGGGCGGCCGGGTGCAGTGTGCAAACACGCGTCGGGTTTCCAATGTAAATCAATGGGAGACCAAGGGGTCTCTTCAGCGATGCAGGCAGGCAAGGGGGGGGCTCCTCGGGGTAGCCACCACCTGGGAAAGGGAGAGGGCCTCCTGGGGGTCACTCCTGCACTGGAGTTCCGATCTTTCAGGTCCTGGGGGCTGCGGGTGCAGAGTGTTTACCAGGCGTCGGGATCTAGGAGTCAGGCAGTCGCGGTCAGGGGGAGCCTCGGGATTCCCTCTGCAGGCGTCGCTGTGGGGGCTCAGGGGGGGCAACTCTGGCTACTCACGGTCTCGTAGTCGCCGGGGAGTCTTCCCTGAAGTGTTGTTTCTCCACAAGTCGAGCCGGGGGTGTCGGGTGCAGAGTAGCAAGTCTCACGCTTCCGGCAGGAAACGCAGTTGTTTCAAAGTTGCTGCTTTGTTTCAAAGTTGCAGTCTTTGGTGAACAGGGCCGCTGTCCTCAGAAGTTTCTTGGTCCTTCTAGAGCAGGGCAGTCCTCTGAAGATTCAGAGGTCGCTGGTCCTGGGGAAAGCGTCGCTGGAGCAGTGTCTTCAGAAGGGGGGGAGACAGGCCGGTAGAGCTGGGGCCAAAGCAGTTGGTGTCTCCGTCATTTCTGCAGGGTTTTTCAGCTTAGCAGTCCTCTTCTTCTTAGGTTGCAGGAATCTGAGTTCCTAGGTTCTGGGGAGCCCTTAAATACTAAATTTAAAGGCGTGTTTAGGTCTGGGGGGTTAGTAGCCAATGGCTACTAGCCCTGAGGGTGGGTACACCCTCTTTGTGCCACCTCCCTGAGGGGAGGGGGCACATCCCTAATCCTATTGGGGGAATCCTCCATCTAAAAGTTAGAGTCACTTCAGCTCAGGTCACCTTAGGGGCTGTCCTGACTGGCCAGTGACTCCTCCTTGTTTTTCTCATTATCTCTCCTGGACTTGCCGCCAAAAGTGGAGGCTGTGTCCAGGGGGCGGGCATCTCCACTAGCTGGAGTGCCCTGGGGCATTGTAACACGAAGCCTGAGCCTTTGAGGCTCACTGCTAGGTGTTACAGTTCCTGCAAGGGGGAGGTGTGAAGCACCTCCACCCAGAGCAGGCTTTTATTTCTGTCCTCAGAGAGCACAAAGGCCCTCACCACATGGGGTCAGAAACTCGTCTCTCAGCAGCAGGCTAGCACAGACCAGTCAGTCCTGCACTGAACAGTTGGGTAAAATACAGGGGGTATCTCTAAGATGCCCTCTGTGTGCATTTTTTTATAAATCCAACACTGGCATCAGTGTGGGTTTATTATTCTGAGAAGTTTGATACCAAACTTCCCAGTATTCAGTGTAGCCATTATGGAGCTGTGGAGTTCATTTTTGACAGACTCCCAGACCATATCCTCTTATGGCTACCCTGCACTTACAATGTCTAAGGTTTTGCTTAGACACTGTAGGGGCATAGTGCTCATGCACCTATGCCCTCACCTGTGGTATAGTGCACCCTGCCTTAGGGCTGTAAGGCCTGCTAGAGGGGTGACTTACCTATGCCACAGGCAGTGTGAGGTTGGCATGGCACCCTGAGGGGAGTGCCACGTCGACTTAGTCTTTTTATCCCCACTAGCACACACAAGCTGGCAAGCAGTGTGTCTGTGCTGAGTGAGGGGTCCCCAGAGTGGCATAAGATATGCTGCAACCCTTAGAGACCTTCCCTGGCATCAGGGCCCTTGGTACCAGGGGTACCAGTTACAAGGGACTTACCTGGATGCCAGGGTGTGCCAATTGTGGAGAGAATGGTACATTTTAGGTGAAAGAACACTGGTGCTGGGGCCTGGTTAGCAGGGTCCCAGCACACTTCTAAGTCAAGTCAGCATCAGTATCAGGCAAAAAGTGTAGGGGGGGGGTAACTGCAACAGGGAGCCATTTCTTTACAGTTATGCTCTCTCTGCTTTCCAAATTTAACAGGCTAGTGACTAATTTTACCAATTCACATTGGCATACTGGTACACCCATATAATTCCCTAGTATATGGTACTGAGGTACCCAGGGTATTTTGGTCCCAGGAGATCCCTATGGGCTGCAGCATTTCTTTTGCCACCCATAGGGGGCTCTGACAATTCTTACACAGGCCTGCCAGTGCAGCCTGAGTGAAATAACGTCCACGTTATTTCACAGCCATTTACCACTGCACTTAAGTAACTTATAAGTCACCTATATGTCTAACCTTCACCTAGTGAAGGCTGGGTGCAAAGTTACTTAGTGTGTGGGCACCCTGGCATTAGCCAAGGTGCCCCCACATCGTTCAGGGCAAATTCCCCGGACTTTGTGAGTGCGGGGACACCATTACACACGTGCACTGTACATCGGTCACTACCTATGTACAGCATCACAATGGTAACTCCAAACATGGCCTTGTATCATGTCTAAGAACATGGAATTGTGCACTGGGGGGACAATTCCATGATCCCCCGGGTCTCTAGCACAGAACCCGGGTACTGCCAAACTGCCTTTCTGGGGTCTCCACTGCAGCTGCTGCCAACCCCTCAGACAGGTTTCTGCCCTCCTTGGGTCCAGGCAGCCCTGGCCCAGGAAGGCAGAACAAAGGATGTCCTCTGAGAGAGGGTGTAACACCCTCTCCCTTTGGAAATAGGTGTGAAGGCTGGGGAGGAGTAGCCTTCCCCAGCCTTCCCCAGCCTCTGGAAATGCTTTGATGGGCACAGATGGTGCCCATCTCTGCATAAGCCAGTCTACACCGGTTCAGGGATCCCCCAGTCCTGCTCTGGTGTGAAACTGGACAAAGGAAAGGGGAGTGACCACTCCCCTGACCTGCACCTCCCAGGGGAGGTGCCCAGAGCTCCTCCAGTGTGTCCGAGACCTCTGCCATCTTGGAAACAGAGGTGTCTGTGGCACACTGGACTGCTCTGAGTGGCCAGTGCCAGCAGGTGACATCAGAGGCTCCTTCTGATAGGCTCTTACCTCTCTTGGTAGCCAATCCTCCTTCCTAGGTAGCCAAACCTCCTTTTCTGGCTATTTAGGGTCTCTGCTTTGGGGAATTCTTCAGATAACGAATGCAGGAGCTCATC
Organism: Pleurodeles waltl; assembly: GCF_031143425.1. NCBI lineage: Eukaryota > Metazoa > Chordata > Amphibia > Caudata > Salamandridae > Pleurodeles > Pleurodeles waltl. The sequence goes on from NC_090445.1 coordinate 380,978,840, forward strand.
AGAGTTGATCTGCATCGCCCTCTTCACCTTCTACCAAAGTAACGACCGCTGACTGCTCAGGACGCCTGCAAAACCGCAACAAAGTAGCAAGACGACTACCAGCAACCTTGTATCGCTTCATCCTGCCGGCTTCCTCGACTGTTTCCAGGTGGTGCATGCTCTGGGGGTAGCCTGCCTCCTCTCTGCACCAGGAGCTCTGAAGAAATCTCCTGTGGGTCGACGGAATCTTCCCCCTGCAACCGCAGGCACCAGAAGACTGCATCACTGGTCCTCTGGGTCCCCTCTCAGCACGACGAGCGTGGTCCCTGGAACTCAGCAACTCTGTCCAAGTGACTCCCACAGTCCAGTGACTCTTCAGTCCAAGTTTGGTGTAGGTAAGTCCTTGCCTCCCCACGCTAGACTGCATTGCTGGGTACCGCGTGATTTGCAGCTGCTCCGGCTCCTGTGCACTCTTCCAGGATTTCCTTTGTGCACAGCCAAGCCTGGGTCCCTGACACTCTAACCTGCACAACCTTCTGAGTTGTCCTCCGGCGTCGTGGGACTCCCCTTTGTGACTTCACGTGGACTCCGGTTCACTCTTCTTCCAAGCGCCTGTTCAGGGACTTCTGTGGGTGCTGCCTGCTTCTGTGAGGGCTCCCTGACTTGCTGGGTGCCCCCTCTGTCTCCTCCATCAAGTGGCCACATCCTGGTCCCTCCTGGGCTACAGCAGCACCCAAAAACCTCTACCACGACCCTTGCCGCTAGCAAAGCTTGTTTGCAGTCTTTCTGTGTGGGAACACCACTGCAAGCTTCATCGCGACGTGGGACATCCATCTTCCAAAGGAGTCCCTAGCTCTCTTCTTTCTTGCAGAACTCCAAGCTTCTTCCAACAGGTGGCAGCTTCCTTGCACCCTCAGCTGGCATTTCCTGGGCTCCTGCCCACTCTCGACACTGTTGCGACTATTGGACTTGGTCCCCTTGTCTTACAGGTACTCAGGTCCGGAAATCCTCTGTTGTTGCATTGCTGGTGTTTGTTCTTCCTGCAGAATCCCCCTATCACGACTTCTGTGCTCTCTGGGGGTAGTAGGTGCACTTTACACCTACCTTTCAGGGTCTTGGGGTGGGCTATTTTTCTAACCCTCACTGTTTTCTTACAGTCCCAGCGAACCTCTACAAGCTCACATAGGTTTGGGGTCCATTTGTGATTCGCATTCCTCTTTTGGAGTATATGGTTTGTGTTGCCCCTATACCTATGTGCTCCTATTACAATCTATTGTAACTTTACACTGCTTGCATTACTTTTCTTGCTATTACCTGCATAATTTTGGTTTGTGTGCATATATCTTGTGTATATATCTTATCCTCATACTGAGGGTACTCACTGAGATACTTTTGGCATATTGTCAAAAAAATAAAGTACCTTTATTTTTAGTACTTCTGTATATTGTGTTTTCTTATGATATTGTGCATATGACACCAGTGGAATAGTAGGAGCTTTACATGTCTCCTAGTTCAGCCTAAGCTGCTTTGCCATAGCTACCTTCAATCAGCCTAAGCTGCTAGAAACACCTCTTCTACACTAATAAGGGATAACTGGACCTGGCACAAGGTGTAAGTACCTCTGGTACCCACTACAAGCCAGGCCAGCCTCCTACAATCAGGAAGAGGTGGAACGACCTACAGGGGAAGGTACGTTCCGTGGTATCAAGACGCCAGGTAGCAGTACAGAGGACTGGCAGTGGACCCCCACCTCCTCCCCCTCAACTAACAACATGGGAGGAGCAAGTCTTGGCGATCATGCATCCTAAGGGCCTTGCAGGAGTAGCAGGAGGACTGGACACTGGTAAGGCACATTTTTAATACTATATACCCCGCCCTACCTGCATGCCATCACATACTCCCACCCTCACTCCCATGACTCCACCATCTCCCACACACCCCACCATAACGACCCACCACTCCCACAACCAAGCCCTGCATGCAGCAACAATGCATGGACACCCATCACAGACATGCATGTACACCCATCACCAAAGCATGTCCAATAGAGACTCACCCAGGCCACAAAATCATTACTCACACAAGGGCCAAGGCGATAGTGCAAGCACATTAATATTTGGAAACACATCCATTGCACAAGATGGCACACACAGATAAAATAACAATGCATTAACACCCCAACAGGAGCCCTACCCAACGTCATCGGACAGGAGGTGCCAGCCATATCCAGTCCCCCGACAGGAGAGGCCCACAGTGATGATAGCATCTCTGCACGCCTGGATCAAGATGACCAGCCTGGCCCATCAGGGACCTCTGGACAGTCGGTTCCCTTGCCACACTCTCAAGCCACCACAGAACCTCCCTCCTCAGGAAACACCACCGCAACACCCACCCAGCGGGCCCATGCCACTGTTTCCAGGACATGTCAATCAGCAGTGTGTCCACCGCTACAGGGACCCCAGGAAACCCCACAAACACCGGACGATCAGGGACCTGGGGCCAGTGGTAGTGGGCACACAGTTCAGGGGACAGAGGCACAGGACAACAGGGAAGCTGGGAGGACTGCTGTGCTACAGAGGGAGGAAAGGCCCAGGGAACTGACCCTCCACGAGGCACTATCAAACATCATAGGAGCATACCATCATTCCCTGAGACAATGGGCACAGTACTGGCCAAGTTTGAGGAGACCCAGCGGCTGCAGAAGGGACAATACATGGGGATCAGGGAAGACCTCACCAACATATACACTATCCTGGTCACCATAGCAGGGGTGCTGGCTGACATAGGCAATACCATGACAGAGGCAGTGGCACAACAAAGGGCACCTGACACTAGCCAAATCGAGGAACAGCCCTCCACCTCCGCCGGCACTAGTGGACAGGAGGCCCCGCCACAGGACCAACAGCCCACCAGCACCCCACCCTCTGCAGAAGGAGAACCACCCCGCAAACGGTCCCTGCGATCCAGGCAGAAGACAGAGAACATTGCCAAGACCCCCACCAGGAAATAAGACTATCCTGATTGTCACCCTTCTGTCCCACTCAGTTACCCTGTCCACCTTGAACTGCCATTACTCCTCTTCCTATGCCCCACTGGACAATGCACCTGTGATACCAAGAGACCGGACTTTACTATGGACCTTCCTCCACCATCACCCCAGCCCCTTGCACATACCCCTATACTCATTAGCCCCTAAATAAACACCCTTTAATCACAAAAAAATCTGGAGTCAGTCTGATCTTTCACAAATGTATTATTACAACATCAGCAACAAATAGCAATGTTAATGTTCATTTGCTCATACCAATGTATGACAGTTGTTGGGCAGCCGTACATATAGCAGAAGGCAGAATGAGGTACCTAGATCTGAAAAATTGAAATCCAAAGTGAACTGTCAGTGTCCATATACAGAGGTTAAGAGGCTGACTTATACAATGTCCTACAGTATTCAGAAATGTGACGAGGAGTTACAGTCTCTTACCTGTGTGTCACTGGAAGTACTGCATGATGATGTTCGTTCGGTTGTCGATATCTTTTTCCTCTGCCTCCTCTTCCTCACTGTTCACAGGCTCCACCGCTGCCAAAAGACCATCACCATGCTCATCCTCCTGCAGAAAAGGCACCTGCTGTCGCAATGCCAGGTTGTGCAACATGCAGCATGCCACGATTATCTGGCACACCTTCTTCGGTGAGTAGTATAGGGAGCCACCTGTTAGATGGAGGCACCGGAGTCTGGCATTCAGGAGGCCGAACGTCCTCTCAATAATATGCCTAGTTCACCCATGTGCCTCATTGTAGCGGTCCTCTGCCCTTGTCCTGGCATTCCTCACTAGGGTCAGTAGCCATGAGAGGTTGAGGTAACCAGAGTCACCTGCAAATGTCGAAGGATAACTGTTAGACACAAACTAACCTTTAGGGACTACCCCATACCCAGACACCTACTCATACTGTGTGGGGACCTTGGGCTCACCTATTAGACACACCTGGTGCCTCTGGAGTTGGCCCATCACATAAGGGATACTGCTATTCCTCAAAATGTAGGCTTCATGCACAGAGCCAAGATACTTGGCATTCTCATGGAATATGTACTGATCCACCAAACACACCATCTGCACATTCATCGAATGGTAGCTTTTTCTATTTATGTACACTTGTTCATTTCTGCGGAGGGGGGTCAAATGCCACATGTGTACCATCTGTGGTACCAATGATGTTGGGGATATGTCCCAGGGCATAAAAGTCAGCCTTCACTGTGGGCAAATCCTCCACGTGGGGGAACACGATGTGGAGGCGCATGTGTTTCAGCAGGGCAGATAAAACTCTGGTCAACACGTTAGAAAACATTGGCTGAGACATCCCTGATGTCATGGCCACTATTGTTTGAAAGGAGCCACTTGCCAGGAAATGGAGCACTTACAGGACCTGAAGTAGTGGGGGAATTTCTGTGGGATGTCGGATGGATAACATCAGGTCTGGCTCCAATTGGTCACACAGGTCTTGGATTGTGGCACGATCAAGTCTGTAGGTGATTATGATGTGTCTGTCTTCCATTGTCGACAGGTCCACCAGGGGTCTGTACAGCGAAGGATGCCGCCATCTCATCATCTGCCCCAGCAGTTGTGGCCTATGGAGGAGAACAGTGAGCAGAGGGTCATGTACCACATAGGTTGCATAAGTGTGTCTGCAGTAATGTGAGTAAATCCGTGTGTGGTGTAGTTAGTCCATATATGTGCCAAAATGTGCTGTGATGCAGTTATGTGCCATGCCATGTGCCCCCCTGAAATGGCGGTTGCCTAACTTGTGAGGAGGGACAAGGGGAATGAGGTAACTGCGCTGGTGTTGTGCTGCGTCGCGGTCAAAGACCGCCGCGTAATTCAGCATTGGTTATCATTGGGCCCTATGGGTTCCAGGAGCCAATGGCGATGTACGCCGGCGGTGACGGTACGCACTGCCACGGACATGACCACCATTTTCTATCTGTTCACTCACTTGATACCTGACCTTCAACAGGAGAGGACCTACACTGCAAGTGTTGCTGTGACTTCAGTCTGGAAGCGACAATGGCTCGATTGTCTGGGGAAAGGGTCCCTGCCTTCACCGCAGAGGAGTTGGACAAACTGGTGGATGGGGTCCTCCCCCAGTACACGCTACTCGATGGTCCTGCAGACAAACAGGTGAGTACACTGTGAGCATGATGCGTGGGCAATGCCTGTTTGGAGTGGTGTGGATTGAAGATACGTGTGGCGGGGTGCTGAGGGCTGCATGTGAATATGGTCAGTGTATATGCGTCAGGGCATGGGTGGGAACTGGTGGGCAATTAGTCTGACGGCCCGGACGGGTGAGTAATGTCCTTTCCTCTTGTACCTTTCCCCTAGGTCAGCGCCCAACAGAAGAAGGGTATTTGGAGTGCCATCGCCAAGGAAGTGCGTACCCTGGGGGTCTATCATAGACGGAGCACCCACTGCCGCAAGAGATGGGATGACCTGCACCGCTGGAGCAAGTAGACTGGCCTCCCAACGTGGAAGGAGTGCAATGACCCCCCCGATGTTCCGCTTCCCGGCGGTGGCCTATCCTGAGTTGGATGGGCGCTTGAGGCCATCACAGCAGCCACAAGGGGTGAGTATAGTGCCATAAATCTGACTGCGCGCTTTACGAAGTGTCTGGGTGGGGGATGTGGGCTGTGGGTTCCCCTAGGCCAGGGCGAATATGGCAGGGTAGGTCCCTTGTTGGGCAGGCTCTGAGGCACTCCAACCCCAATATTTTTAGTGGGCATCTACTACTGGGCAGGATCCTGTGGGTTCCAGGTGTGTAGCAAATGGCGTTAGGCCTTGTACCCCATGGCCTGGTGACTTCCCTACTAACTGGTAGCGCATGGCCTAGTGCATAGGACTGCTCCATGTGTGTTGTGTCCGCCAACGGTAGTGGTGTTGCTGGCATTGACCATGTGTGTTCTGTCTTTCCCCTCCTTCTTGTTTTGTCACCCTGTCCTTGTGTGCATTAGCATCATCTGGCGGAGGAGCTGAGGCACCGGCGTTGGAGGGACCTGCATCCCACATTGCCCAGGAGGGTGAATCCACGGAGGGTGAAGGCACCAGTGGGACGAAGGGCGAGGGGAGCTCCACGACGGGGACAGGAGGGGATACCAGCGACAGCGACTCCTCCTCTGATGGTATCTCCCTGGCGGTGGTGGACACCTCTATGCCCACCCCAACCACAGTGCAGCCGTCACCACCCCTACCAGCACCGCCCTCCCAGCAGCCCCTCAGTGTGTTTCCTGTGCCCGCTCACTCAGGAGGGTGGGCATCTCCTTCACCCCAGGCACCCCAGGTCCTGCCCCAGTCAGCCCGCTGCCCTCAGTGAGGAGGCTATTGACCTCCTGAGATCCATCACTGTTGAGTAGTCAACCATTCTGAATGCCATCCAGGGTGTCGAGAGGCATTTGTAGTAAACAAATGCATACCTGGAGGGCATTCATTCTGGCATGGCGGCCCAACAGAGAGCATTTCAGGCTCTGGCCTCAGCACTGATGGCAGCCATTGTCCCTGTGTCCACCCTCCCCCCTCCAACTTCCACTACCCAGACCCAATCCCCTCTACCGCAGCGTATCCCAAGCACACCATCATACCAGCATGCACACACATCAACACACAAAATTGGCTCAGGAAAACATCCCACAGGCACTCACACAAGCACCATACCCATGCACACATACCAACATCCACTGCGTCCCCCTCCTCCATGTCCTCCACCTGTCTCGTCTCCACTTACACCTGCATGCACTACATCATCAGCCACTGCCTCCATCACCAGCACACCCATCACTACACACCGCTCACGTGCTATCACCACCCCCACAACCATTCACAGATCCCCTTTGTCCTCTCCCACTGTGTCTGTGAGCCCTTCTCCCAAAGTACAAAAAGGCAGGCACATACCCACTCAACAGCCATTCACCTCACAACAGCCTCCAGCCCATGCACCTTCACCCAAACTCAGCAGACGTACACCTCCTACAACCACTACCTCTTCCTCCACTCCCACCCCCTCCATCTTCCCATCCCAGTGTGTCTAAAAAACTTTTCCTAGCTAACATTATCCTCTTCCCTACACCTCCACCCCGTCCTTCCCCTAGGGCCAGGATGTCTAGCTCCAAGCCCAGCACCTCAGCCACCAAATCTGCATCCACTGTGGTCCCTGCTAGTCCAGTACGATATAAGGGGGCACCGGTCATAGCTGGCAGTGTGAAAAGAAGGACCACCCTATTCCACCACCTGCAAAGGTAAAAAAGGGGCCGGCTTCCAGCAGTAGACAGTCACACCACCCACCCAACAAGGCCTCGCCCAGACACTGAGTGAACAGTGCCAAGGTCCCTGCAGTGACTGTCAAGATGGGGAAGGGCTACAAGCCAAAAGGCACGTCACCTCAGGGAGCGATGTCTCCTGGTGAGGGGCTGGTGACCACCATATCATCAGGGATGCCAGCCACATGCACCACAGTCACCACCGCTGCTCCGACTGCCACCTGCACCGCCACCTGCACAGCCACCTGCCCCGCCTCTGCCACAACGTCAGGCTGCAGCATCTTCCCCAAGGATCAGCCACCCGAGCCTGCCAGAGACAGTATGGTGTCTCCATCCACCACAACAGTCACTTGCCCCGTGGCTAGCACTGGTAGCATCTCCGCCGCAGCCACCGCCACCTGAACCACCATCAGCACCACCACGTGCACAGCCGATGCCACTCTGTCGGACGTCAGCCCCATCCCCAGTGGGCAGCCATCAGAGTCTGCAGGTGACATCCTGGACCCTGGACACGCCACTTGAGACACCACCTCCAGCACTGACAAGAACCAGCAATTGGCAGCCTAAGTCGCGGCAGAATGGAGTGTGGCTCTGCCTCCATGGAGTATCATGCTACCTGTTCCAGGTACATCGCGTGGCTAAGACACCCAGGTGAGAGGATGTCAACTGCCACACTCCAGGTGCAGCATCACTGGGCACTAAGCCCCCTCCAGAACCAGTGTAGAAATGCATCCACTCACCCTATCCTTGGCAGGATGAAGCACACTGGGCACACAGCCCCCTCCAGAACCAGTGTAGAAATGCATCCACTCACCCAGTCCTTGGCAGGATGAAGCACACTGGACACAAAGCCCCCTCCAGAACCAGTGGAGAAATGCATCCACTCACCCTATTCTTGGCAGGATGAAGCACACAGGGCACAAAGCCCCCTCCAGAACCAGTGGAGAAAGGCATCCACTCACCCAGTCCTTGGCAGGATGGAGCACACTGGGCACAAAGCCCCCTCCAGAACCAGTGGAGAAAGGCGTCCACTCACCCAGTCCATGGCAGGATGAAGCACACTGGCCACAAAGCCCCCTCCAGAGCCAATGGAGAAAGGCATCCGCTCACCCTATCCTTGGCAGGATGAAGCACACTGGACACAAAGCCCCCTCCAGAACCAGTGGAGAAATGCATCCACTCACCCAGTCCTTGGCAGGATGAAGCACACTGGGCATAAAGCCCCCTCCAGAACCAGTGGAGACTGTTATCCACTTAAGAGACTGTGACTTTGCACTCCCCAGGATGCAGCAGTGGGTAAATCACCAACTGTAAAGACTTGAGAGACTGTGGCTTTGCACTCCCCAAGATAAAGCAGTGGGCAAACCACATACTGGAGAGACTTGAGATACTGTTGCTTTGCACTCCCCAGGATAAAGCAGTGGGCAAACCACCCACTGGAGAGACTAGAGAAACTGTGGCTTTGCACTCCCCAGGATAAAGCAGTGGGCAAACCACCCACTGTAAAGACTTGAAAGTCTGTAGCTTTGCACTCCCCAGGATAAAGCTTGGGGCAAACCACCCACTAGAGAGTCTTGAGGGACTGTGGCTTTGCACTCCCCAGGATACATCAATGGGCATGGAGCCCCCTCGTGGAGCAGTGGTGTCGTGCGTTCATCAGGCTGAGGTGCCCCCCCTCCCCCTGAGGTGCCTGTTTCATTTTGATCTGATGCCCCTCCAGTGTTCTCTCCGTTTGGAGTCAGGTATCTAGTGTGGGCCTCGCCCATGCATTTTGGACCCAGTTGTCCATGGACAATGATTGGTGTACTATTCGGACTTGTGTAGTTGGTGTACATAATTGTATATACTGAATTTTGAGTTTTGGCTGATGGATTTATTTTGATTACAAGTGTTCAAATAATTTCCCTTTGTCCTTGCGTTATTCAATGGGGGGTGGGAGGCTGTGTATGTAATGTTGTAGCATGTATTTGTGTGTATGGTGTTGTGGGTGAGGGTGGGGGTGTTGCGTGTGTGTGTCACTCTCTTTTCCCTCCCCCCTCCCCTGTGTTGTAGGTTCAGTACTCACCGTAGTCGTCTCCGCCGTCGTTGGAGCTCCTGATAGAGGAGCAGGAAGACCATCGCCGGTAGGATCTGCAGTTCTGGCTCCATGGCATCCTGGTTCCTCGTGGGATGTGGAGAGGTGAGTGTTTTCCCTTCTGTGTAGTGTTTCTCCCATGTTTTCATTCGCGTTGGTTCCGCCCCGGAAAAGGTGGCGGATAGCTGTGTTGTGATAGGGTGGGCAGTACATTGTCTTCCGCCTGTCTGTTGGCGATGTCCGCCACGCTGTTTGTTTCTACCGCCGTGGCTGACGGAGTTTTAAAGTGGCTGTCTATGCTGGCGGTTTCCGCCACGGTCGTAATCCCATTTTTTTTTTCCGCCGGCCTGTTTGCGGTATTACTGCTGCTTTAACACCGACCGCCAGGGTTGTAATGAGGGCCTAAGTCCGAATGTAGGAAGTTGACCTGGACCTCCCAGCCAGTGTATCCGAGGAGGGCTTCAAGGACATCGGATCAAGATCCAGGTTTGCCCCGGTCGAAGGATTTTCACCTCGAAAAAATGACTAAGTCCAAAGGTAAAAATCTTCACCGAGGGCTCCCGCGACGCGTATCCGAGGAAGAGTTCCAGGAGGTCGGATTGGACTGTCAGGTTCGTCCCGCTGAAGAAAGTCTTCAGAAAAATGACTAAGTCCGAAGGTAAACTTTTGAACGAGGCTTCCCACGGGCTGTAGCCAAGCCGGGCTCCATCGCGGTAGGTCTTAAACTTTGACTTTGCCCCGATCGAGATGCGACCAGATGACCAGATTGGCGCTTTTTGTTTCTAGGCGCTAGAAAACAATAATTCTTTAAAAATTCATATCTCCGGTTGCCCTTATCTGATTTTATTCGTTTTTGTGTCATTTTAAAGATAAAAATATAATCTATTTTCATAAATTGGTTGTGGATTTTTAAACTGTTTCCTGTGTTTTATTTAATTACTGTTTTGTGATATTTGAATGCTTTACTCTCTGTCTCCTAAGTTAAGCCTTGTCGCTCGTTGCCAAGCTACCAAGGGTTGAGCTGGGTTTAATGTATTGAGACCTAACTGGGCCTAAGTGGAGGTTAGTGGCCTATTTTTAAGTGTAGGTACCTACCTGCCCTTACCAATAATCCACTTTCCAACATATTTGGTGCGCAGTGGTGGGATTCTGTACTTGTGTTCAGTATCACATTACAGTTTTAAGTAAAACAAATTAAAAATCCTTTAAATTGTCCTAGTGCAAAAATTGTTTTTAATTTTTAATTTGGATTAATTTAATTTATTGCATTTTTGTGATTTTTCTAAATTCTTGTTTCCAATTCTGACAAAAAGTTTTTGTTGACACAAAATTTGGGAACCGTGGAGCTTGATCTGGCTAGCCTACCCACACTGACAGTAGTCTAGCTTAGGGGGTTGTATACTGCAAGGGGGTTGCCTGCAACCACTGACCTCAGGAAGCATGTCCTGATTAAATCCCTGACAGCATGGGCTGAGGCCCAAGAAGTAGGCCCAGAGGAAGCCACAGAGGAGGAAGTAGCAGGGGAGGATGCTAGCTCCAACCACTCAGGGGAGGGAGGGCATCTGAGCCTAAGTGAGGAGGAGGAAGACCGGTCCTCACTACACACAGTCACTAGGGGCATACCCAAAGCTAGTTGGGGGAAGGTGGTCTCTTCAGGAGGAGAGAACGTGTCCTTCAGGGAAAGAGAGCTGGAGGCCCAGCTAGCATTCATAGCTTTGGAGGCAGAGAAGCTGGCCCTAGAAAATAACAAATGGGCAAGGGAAGAGAAAAGAGATGGTGGCAGCGACAGAGAAGCTGAGGTGTCCATGGGTGTTTTTTTTTGCCCCAGATTACCCAAGGGGGTGTTTCCTGCCTAGGTAGAGGGGGAGGACATAGATAAGTGGCTGGGGGCCTTTGAGAGGGCCCTCCAGATGAGGAGAGGTGAGCCTCAGTACTGGGGTTCACTTCTTTGGGAGTTGGTCCCCAACTCTGGGAGGGATAGACTCCTAACCTTGAGCGGTGAGGAGGCAAATTCATACCCCAGTATGAAGAGATGCTTGATTAAAAAGTTTGGTCTGACCCCAGAGCAGTATAGGCTCAAGTTTAGGGACACCCAAAAGACAAGCACCCAGCCCTGGGTGGACTTTGTGGACATCTCAGTTCAAGCACTAGAGGGCTGGAAACAGGGCAACAAGGTTGCCTTTGAGGGGCTGTACAATTTGATTATGAGGGAGCACCTTCTAAACAATTGTGTCCAAAGGAAGCTCCACCAGTATCTAGTTGATTCTAAGTTGACCAACCCCAGAGAGCTGGGGGAGGCAGCAGATGACTGGTTAAGAACTAGGGTTAACCAGAAACTCCCAGAGGGTGATCAGAAAAAGGGAGGACATGGTTCTTCTCAATGGAAGAACCAAGGGAAAGATGATAAAAAGCCCAAGGAGTCCTCACAAGAGTCCCCAAAAACTTCTCAGGGTGGGGGATCCCCGAGCCATTCCACTTCTAAGGGGAAAGGGTATCAGGGGAAGCATTATGATCCTGTTAAAGCAGGAAAGTTTCAGGAGCTTGCTAAGGCCGGCAAGTGCTTTGAGTCTCATCAACCTGGACACAAAAGAGGAGATGCTATCTGCTCCAAGAAGCCCCCCACTGGTGGGCAATCCCAGGGGATTGCTAGTGTAGAGATGGGGGTGGTAGTTGGCCCATGGCTGGGATCAGGGTACACAGAGGTCACCTTAGTATCCGTGGGTGAGGTGGACATTGCAACTATGGCCACCTTACCTCCCAGCATGGAGAGGTATAGGCAGAGGCCTAAAGTCAATGGGACTGAGGTGGAAGCTCTGAGAGATACAGGAACCAGTGTGACAATGGTCACAGAGAAGCTGGTTTCTCCAGAACAGATCTTACCTGGTGTCTTCCACCAAGTGACTTATGCAGATAGATAGCAGAACCCAACTCCATCCCATGGCCATGGTGAGCCTGGAATGTGGAGGTGTGACTGGCCCTAAGAAGGTAGCTGTAGCTCCTGCCCTCCCAGTTGAGTCTCTGTTGGGAAATTATCTTGAAGCATCTGAATGGTCAGAGGTGGAGAGAAGGGTCCATGCACAGATGCTGGACCTCCCTGAATGGGTGTGTGCTGTGACCAGGTCACAGGCAGCACAACAGGGAAGTGCTGGACACTTGGACCCTGGAACAATGGGTCAAGCCTCCAAGAAGAAGAGAAAGGGCACTGAGTCTGGCTTGCCAGCCCCCACAAGTACAGAGAATTAGGAGGAATCCAAACCTGAGGGGGAGGATCTGACCTCTGAGGGAGGGCTTCTTCCCCTGCAAGCTCTGCCTGACTTGGCAGAACTGCAAGGGGCAGGTGGGCCCACCAGAGAAGAGTTGTGGCAGGGACAAAGAGAGTGTCCCACTCTTGAGGGCCTAAGGCAGACTGCTGCCAGGCAAGAACAAGTGGATACCAGTGGGACCCACAAGGTTTACTGGGAGGATGGAGTTCTCTACACCGAGACTAGGGACCCTAAACCAGAGGCAACCAGGAGAGTGGTGGTCCCCCAGAAGTATAGAGAATTCATCCTCAATTTAAGCCATGATAATCCCTTAGCTGGATATTTGGGACAGACCAAGACCTCGAACAGGCTGGTCAACCATTTGTATTGGCCCCAAATATCAGAAAAAGTCAGGGAGTTTTGTAGCTCCTGTGTTACCTGCCAAGCCAGTGGCAAGGCAGGGGCAAGCCAAAGGCTCCCTTGATACCACTGCCAGTGGTTGGGACTCCGTTTGAGAGGGTGGGGATTGACATTGTTGGTCCCCTAGACCCACCAACTGCCTCAGGCAACAGGTACATTTTGGTGGTTGTGGACCATGCCACCAGGTACACTGATGCAATATCCCTCCGGACTGTCACTGCTCACACAGTGGCTAGGGCCCTACTTGGTGTGTTCACCAGAGTAGGATTCACAAAGGAGGTGGTCTCAGATAGGGGCACATATTTTATGTCTGCCTATCTGAAAGCCATGTGGGATGAGTGTGGTGTTACTTATACGTTCACCACCCCCTATCATCCACAGACCAATGGTCTGGTGGAAAGATTTAATAAGACCCTGAAAGGCATGATCATAGGTTTGTCTGACAAATTCAGGAGGAGATGGAATGTTCTCCTCCCATGCCTGCTGTTTGCCTACAGAGAGGTGCCCCAGAAGGGGGTTGGATTCAGCCCCTTTGAATTACTGTTTGGGCACCCTGTAAGAGGCCCATTGTGCTTGGTGAGAGAGTCTTGGGAGAAGCCTCTCAAAGAGTCCAAGGAGAATATGCTGGATTATGTGCTGGGCCTGCGGTCACACATGGCTGAGTATATGAAGAAGGCAAGCAGAAAGCTGGAGGCCAGCCAAGAGCTCATGAAGCTCTGGCATGACCAGAAGGCTACCATGCCTGAGTATCACCCAGAACAGCTGGTGTGGGTTTTGGAGCCCATGGCTCCTAGGACACTTCAGGCCAAATGGACTTGGGCCTATCCAATTGTGGAGAAAAAGGGTGAGGTCACCTACTTGGTGGACCTTGGCACCCCCAGGAATCCTCATAGGATCCTGCATGTCAACAGATTGAAACCCCACCAGGACAGGGCAGACATGACCATGCTGATGGTCACTGATGAAGGGAAGGAGGAGGAGAGTGAACCTCTAGCAGACCTCCTGTCCTCAAATAAACAAGATGGGTCAGTGGAGGGAGTGGTACTCTCTCCCAAGTTGACAGACCAGCAGACTGCAGAAAAGTTTTGGAGCAGTTTGCTAGTCTGTTCTCCCTGACCCCTGGACTCACCAATTGGTGTGTCCATGATGTTGACACTGGTGACAGTTTACCTGTCAAAAACAAGCTGTACAGGCTGTCTGACCAGGTCAAGGCCAACATCAAAGGTGAAGGTGCTAAGATGCTGGAGCTCAAGGTAATTTACCCCTCTGGCAGTCCTTGTTCCAGTCCAGTGGTACTGGTGCCCAAACCTAATCCCCAAGGCGGGAAGAAGGAAATTAGATTCTGTGTGGACTACAGAGGTCTAAATGCAGTCACCGGGACTGATGCTCACCCCATACCTAGAGCTGATGAGCTCATTGATAGGTTGGGGCTGCCAAATTCCTGAGCACATTTGATCTCACCTCAGGATACTGGCAGATTGCCTTAAGTCCAGGAGCTAAGGAGAGGTCAGCATTTTCCACACCAGAGGGCCACTTTCAGTTCAAGGTGATACCCTTTGGCCTGCAAAATGCTCCTGCCACCTTCCAACGGTTGGTGAATAGAGTCCTGTCTGGGTTGGTATCTTTCAGTGCAGCTTATCTGGATGATATAGCTGTATTTAGTTCAACCTGGGAGGACCACCTGGTCCACCTGAAGGAAGTGCTTCAGGCCCTGCTTCAAGAAGGCCTGACTATCAAGGCAAGCAAGAGCCAGATAGGGCAAAGCTCAGTTGTGTACCTGGGCCACCTTTTTGGTGGAGGCCATGTGCAACCTCTCCAGCCCAAGATCCAGACTATCCTGGATAGGGAGGCTCCTAAAACCCAGACTCAGGTCAGGGCCTTTCTTTCCCTGACTGGCTTCTACAGGAGGTTTGTTCAGAACTATGGGGCCATAGTGGCCCCTCTGACTGAGCTTACTTTCAAGAAACAACCCAAGAAGGTCATTTGGACCCCAGAGTGTCAGAAAGCTTTTGACACCCTAAAACAGGCTATGTGTTCAGCACCAGTGTTACTGGTCCCTGAGTATAGCAAGGAGTTTATAGTGCAAACAGATGCTTCAGCGGAAGGGATTGAGGCAGTGTTAGCACAAGTTAATGAAGAGGGCCAAGATCAACCAGTTGCCTTGATCAGCAGACGACTACTCGAAAGAAAAGATGGAGTGCCATTGAGAGGAAGACCTTTGCTGTGATCTGGTCCCTGAAGAAGTTGAGGCCATACCTGTTTGGCACTCACTTCCATGTACAAACTGACCACAGACCTCTCAGATGGTTGATGCAAATGAGGGGGGAGAACCCAAAACTGCTAAGGTGGTCAATGTCCCTACAGGGGTTGGACTTCACAGTGGAGCACAGACCTGGGACTGCCCATGGCCAACAGATGGCCTTTCCAGGTTTTTCTTAGCTGAAAAGGACTACCAGGGTGTAGGTTAGTACCCATCACCTTTCATCTGGGGGGGTGGGGCAGTGTAGGAAAGTCCTCCTTTTTGCCCTGGTCACCCCCAAACTTTTTTAACAGGTACTGGTGGTTACTGACGCTTGACTGTTCCCTGTGTACTGCTTACCAGTCCCAGGGCCAGTGCTCTGTGTAAAGTGGATATGCAAATTAGGCTAATTATAATTGGCAAAGTTAACCTACCTATAAGTCCCTAGTATATGGTAGGGCATGGAGGTTTAGGGACCCCAGCATAGGTAGTGCCCCCATAGGTGCACTGCTGAGGTGCCCAGTGTCATTTTAAAGGCAGGCCTGCCTTGCTGGCTGCTTTTAAATTAAAGTTACATGCAAATTCGACTTTGGAATTAAAAGTAGTTCCAAAGTCTTAAACTACCTTTTTTTTTACATATAAGTCACCCCTAAGGTGTGCCCTATGTGCCCCTAGGGCTGGCTGCCATGTAACTATAAGCAGGGACCTTATAAAAATAGTTTTATAACCCTGGTGAGGTAAAACAGCCAAATTCGTTTTTCCCTCATTGTAGTGAATGGCCTCCATAGGCTAGAATGGGGAGACATTTTATTTTATTTTTAAAAATCCCCTTAAGTAACAGATACCAAGAGTTTGGTGTCAAATTAATTGTTATAATAAATCCCACAACTTCCAGTTGTTGGATTTAATATAACTTGTTCAGGTAAAGAGTTTTAAACTTTACCTGAAAAGTTGCCAACTTCAGACCTGCAGTGTTTTTGCTGCTGTGCTCTGATTGGCCAGCCTCTGATGAGGTGTGAAGTCGCCTGGCTTCACACAAAGAGATGTGCCTGTCGGAGGAGATCTCCCCTCAGCAGATGGTGAGGCAGGAAGGGGGAGGGCTGCCAAACTGGTCTTCAAAGGCAGAGAAGGACATTTGGAGCAACCCAGCAACACCCCCACATCCTGCAAACCCAGACAATTAGGTGCCCCCTTGATTAGATTAGGAGAGGGGTGTGTTTAAGATTTTTAGCCACACCAGTGGGTGGGCTCAGCGAGATGTAACCTCCAAAAATCACTTTCAGCCATGATGGATTTTTGGGGAATGTTGCTCCCTGGGATTTATTTTTGCCACACTTCCCAGGAGGTGGTCATCACAGGGGGAAGGACCCTGCCACTGATTGGAGAACCAGGACCCCCCTGTTTTTCACCCAGGAGCAAGGATAAAACTGGCAGACCTGCACCCACACCTCAGATCCCCATCATATTCCAACAAGGAAGAACTACAGGAGAAGAAGGACTGCCCTGCTGGACCCCTGGCCTGCACCTGGACCCTGCACTCTGAAGAACTGCACCAGCTGCACACTTCGGCTTCACCACAAGAAGGACTTTGCCTGCCTTAAACTGGTTCAAGGAGGGACTCCCTGTTTGCTACAGAAAAATTGCTAACCAGAATCCCCTGCACCAAATCCTGAAGAAACCAACCAGCTGACCACTGTCCAGTGGCCACAAAGGAGTTTGCACCAGGTGCATTCTGGGACTTGTAGTCCACACCCCCAAGGAGCATCTTAGAGCTTCTGGAACCTTAGGGTGAGCTGTGGACCCCAAAAGAACCTTAAAAGAACATCTGGGAGAAGCTCCAGAAGTTTGCAGAACTTTGGAGAATTTTTTTAAAAAAGGACCGACCTGCCGCGGCAACTCTAGCCGGCTTGCCTCAACCGCAACCCAGCCTGACTTGCAGGTTCGTCCTGGTGAAGAAAATCTCCAAAAAAGAAACTAAGTCCGAACGTATGAAGCTGACCGAGATCTCCCAGCCAGCGTATCCGAGGAGGGCTCCATGGACGTCGGATCAAGATCCAGGTTTGCCCCGGTCAAAGGATTTTCACCTCAAAAAAATGACTACGTCTGAAGGTAAAAATCTCCATTGAGGGCTCCAGCGACGCGCATCTGAGGAAGAGTTCCAGGAGGTCGGATTGGACTGGCAGGTTCGTCCCACTAAACAAAATCTTCAGAAAAATGACTAAGTCCGAAGGTAAACATTTGACCCAGGCTTCCTGCGGGCTGTAGCCGAGCCGGGCTCCATCACGGTCGGCCTTAAACTTTGACTTTGCCCTGGTCGATGTGCGACCAGATGACCAGATTGGCGCTTTTTGTTTCTAGGCGCTGGAAAACAATAATTCTTTAAAAATTCAGATCTCCGGTTCCCCTTATCCGAGTTTATTTGTTTTTGTGTCATTTTAAAGATAAAAATATAATCTATTTTTATAAATTGGTTTTGGATTTTTAAACTGTTTCCTGTGTTTTATTTCATTACTGTTTTGTGATATTTGAATGCTTTACACTCTGTCTCCTAAGTTAAGCCTTGTTGTTCGTTGCCAAGCTACCAAGGGTTGAGCTGGGTTTAATTTATTGAGACCTAACTGGACCTAAGTGGAAGTTAGTGGCCTATTGCTAAGTGTAGGTACCTACCTGCCCTTACCAATAACCCATTTTCCAACAATATTGTTTAGGCTTCTTCTATGTTCATTATGCTGCTGTCTGCAGATTTGTTTTATCTTTTTAGTGGAAAGTGTGAGGTTTTAGACATAGAAATGTTACTATCATGTCTGCTTCCTATCTAGGATGACATATTTTATTGTTCTTGTTGTGGCGCTGCCATAACATCATGGGCGCCCTCTGCAGAAGCTGACATGTTTTTAATGGTTTTAGTTAAAGAAGCATTCCAACTACATGCAAAGTGAGATTACACATTTAGCACATATTTATTTTAGTCTTGTTGATGCATCAGTGTCTAGAAGTACTGTTTTATTTTATAACTATAAGATACAATTGGCAATCAGGTACTATAAAAACACAGGCATCTGGCTATAAGCTAGAGGGGATTTCTGCTAGGACTAACACCCCTGATTAGCACTGGGTTGCAGCGATAACCTCCCTCTGGGAGCTGTGAAGAGAAGCTGCCTTTAGTCTTCCATTGCTTAACATTTCTGGGCAAAAACTGGCATAGAGAATAGCTATAAATAGCACAAAATATTATTTTGTTACATTATTTTTTTTAATTCAAATTTGGTTATTAAATATTTTAGAATTAAATAATAAATATGTGCTCTTTTTATATATTTTTACATTAATTTATATTTATTTATATCTTTATCTATTTAAAATATTTTAGTTAACTCTAACGTTATTTCTTGTGGGATTTTATTTTATGTCCCTACCTCCATTGTTTTTCTTATAGGAGTCTGTTACAGTCCACTGGTTAGCCATTTCTAATGCTGGATTTACTTCAAAAGTGTAAGTCACTACAAAAGTGCAGTTTGTGAATATCAAAACGTATTAAACTTATTCAATAGTGTTCACTTATTCAAAGTGCAGTTTGTGAATCAAGTTATTCAGATGGCTATAATGAGTCAGCATCTACAACTGTCGTTAGCATCAAGAGGGAAATTAAAAGGAACAGTATAAGCCTATACTTTTGTTTCTTCAGGGTATACTATTTGTCCCTGTATGAGTCATGAACTGTAAGAAAACCCTTAAAAAGCATTGGAAATAAAGTTACACCTTATTTCACAATGCTAGTGTTTCAGGCATACTCCATTTATTTCAGAATGTATGTTTTTGGAAACTGCTATATAATGTAACATAAAGCTCTCTTAATGTCAAAATCATAATTAGTTTAGAATTAAAAATATTTTTCTTGTAGTGCTTGCTGTGCCAAAGTCCTAATGCTCTTACTGTGGAGCCATTATGATATCAAATATAAGATTATGTATGTTCCATGTATTGTCAAGGATACAATTTGAACGTTGAGGGCCTGATTACTACCTTGTCGGAAGGGATTACCTCATCACAAAGGTGACGGATATCCCGTCCGCCGTATTACAAGTTCCATATGATATAATGGAACTGGTAATACAGCAGTCAGGCTATCCATCACATTTGTGATGGCGTAATCCCCTCCGCCAAGGTCGTAATAAGATACAAGGGCATTCTATACTGCAAAATCATGCTACTCATTCCAATAATTTCTTCAGTAATATTGGATAAAGCAGCATTGATGTCTTGCCAGCCTCTTTATTAATTGAGTTTGCTTCTTTGTTTTTACTACATTTAATGCTACCCCTACTGGAGGAATCATTCCTGGACAAATGTCTAAAATATCCTACACTGTGTCGTTCCTTTGGGGGTAAAATTAGATAACCTCAGTTTTTTAGTGTGATATATAAGTGGAGATACCCATGCTAGATAAAAGGAGCCATCCCATCTGGTTGGTAAGGAGAAGTCACCTATTTTTCCACAAACATGGTACATATTTTGGGAACTTCATCCTATTTTAGTGCACAAATTGTTCTGGAATATTAAATGTATGTATGCAGTTACTTTAACCCAATTTTAGGGTTCCCTTATGGGCTATGCAATGCCTCCCTTCCCTTTCACACCATAAATTTTAAGTTGGATCTATATATAGTGAAGCATTTTCCTTCAAAATAGGTTCAATATTAAACCTTAACACCCCTTTTTTACTTAAACAAATGCCTTGTGCCATTTTCATATTTAGTTAAAAAATATTTTTCCTCCTTTGGGAAATTCTTGATTCTGTACAAAATGTCTTGAATACCTCTATGTAAGTTAGGAAAGATAAATAACAGATGACCATGGAGGGGAAAGAGATCAATAAAGCACACTCATAATGATAGTAAGACTGGATCAACTGAATATGGGTGTTTTCTCAATACTCATTTTGACAATGAGAATGCATATCTTTTTAGTCATTTTCATCTATATTTTTGAAGCATTGCTGGTATAGAGCACCTATTTTTTTTTACAGGGGGGATCACTTACATTAGCAATGCCAAGCTCACTCTAATTGTGCAGATAGTGAGCGCAGCCCCCATGATGATTAGAACAATATTTTGCCCCTGATCTTCCCCCATTGCTTTCTTCATTGTTTTGCTTTGACACCCCTCTTTTGTTGGCTTCTTATGATTGGATCACCTGCCTGGCTGGTTGTTTCTGGCAGTAACCACTGACTGGGGTAGTTCACCTGCAAGGTCTCGGGGTCACGGTCTCACTTTGACACCTCTCTTTTGCTGGCTTTTTGTGATCGGTCACCTGCCTGGCTATTTGTTTTTGACGGTAACCACTGACTGGGGTAGCTCACTCTCAGGGTCACCCTCTGTGGTTCCCACTTGTTTGTTATGGGAGGAGTACCTCGCAGCTTTTCACATTTCATAGCATTGTTCGGTACCAGTAGGACCTGGCATGGCCCCTTTCAGCAGATATACAGACAACTCTTCTGGATGTCATTTTTAAGTGGAACCCAATCTCTGGG
The DNA here is from genome assembly GCF_031143425.1 of Pleurodeles waltl. Classification (NCBI taxonomy): domain Eukaryota; kingdom Metazoa; phylum Chordata; class Amphibia; order Caudata; family Salamandridae; genus Pleurodeles; species Pleurodeles waltl. Next base: position 380,999,624 of record NC_090445.1, read on the forward strand.
ATCTAGAATATGACATGGAGTAGTCAAAGGTATTGGGGTTTCTTGCTGGACTTGGCGAGGCAGAACTCACTGCAACAGACAGTCTTTTGTATAAGTCAATGATCAAGTCATCAGTTGTCGACAGCAACACAGTTCTCACATGCCTGGAATTTCATCGACCACCCTATCATCAATTAATGGAGGAAACAAACTTGCCTTTTCATTTGGTGAAATGGAAACTCATGAGTGCCAGAAGTAAGACGTTTGGCCATGTCAAGCTAGTGGAATGTGCACAACTTTTCAACTTATTTTTCTTGATACTATTCAAGTGTTTCACAGTGCCAGAAAATGGAGGGTGATAAGCGCAATGTAGCGACACCCTCATCCTTGCATATTAGTTTCATGATTTAATTTTTGATTTGTCCACTCTGGTCACTTTCCCTGTATATCTTTACCCAGTACTTAGGGGTCAGTTTTTCAACAGCTTTAAGCAACAGTTTTGCACAGTCCCAGCTATAAACTGACCGTTGGTTGTTACAACCCACTCAATTGCCCTCTGTACAGTGGGTTTGGCGCACAGGGCACATGTTGTATTTCTCCTGTGGCACTTCATGGCCTCCTACAACCCCAGGCTCCATTTTCCCACTACACCTAAACCCTTGTCAGGCTCCTCCCCAGAGAACATGAACCCATTAGAACATTCTGGTACTGTTGTTAAATTTGTTTTTCGGTTTGCATACTTGCGCGGAATATGCACGTTTCCTGTTTATTGGTTCCATCTCCCATGACCTATTGACTCCACCTGCTAATGCTACTTAATTCCACCTGTTTCTATTTATTGGGTCCAACTGCCATGACCTTTTGACTCAACTTGCCAATGTTAACTGATTCCTCCTGCTTTTGTTTATTGGTACCAACTGCCATGACCTATTGACTCCACCTGTTAATGTTAATTGATTGCTCCTGCTTGCATTACAAGTCAGAACCATTAGGCCAATAGGTCTTTTCTCTCAGGGCCCATTGAAACCCTTCTGGCTCCCATGTGACACATGCATTTCAGGACTCAGCCATACCCATACAGTTTGTAAACCACACCCAAAACTTGAGTCGGTTTTTGCCTCATTCCTGTTCAGAGCAAGCATCATCCCTGCACTTACCTCCTGAGTTGACCGTATTCCTCCAGCGCTTTAGTGTAACCCTTCATGTAGCTCCGCCATGTAGCTCCTGTGATCCAGACATCATCTTCGCTTCTGTCGCCTTCGCTTTCAGTTTGGCGATTCATCTTCCTCCTTGGTTCCCTGCGCTACAGCTACAAAGACTTCCTCCGGATTCCAGTTTCAAGTAGGAGAGACAAGGCTAAGTACTTGATCACAGGTTAATGCGCACTAACCCTTAGATTAAGTTCCTGATTTAGGTCTTGGTGGAAGGGAATCCTCTGTCACAAACGTGATAGATATCCCATCCACCATATTATGATCCGATTCTATCCTATGGGGATCGTAACACGAAAGAGGGGCTATCCATCACATGTGTGACAGAGTATTCTCTCCACCAAGACCAAATCAGGCCTGAAGACTAAGACTTTCTATAAGATGGAGTTCTGAATGAACAAAGCTCACTTTCCGGATATTGGATGCTACCTTTGTTTCAAAAGCTTTAGCGCTCCGAACTTGTTCACAGAGTGGGTGCTCCGGACCTAAATTATATCATAACTGAAATCCGCCCATCAGTAATATTTGGCAAATTGTTGTAATAAGAATGAGAGAGGACTTATTACAGTGCACTCTATATGTATACAAACTTGCACAGAGAACTGAATGTAAAATGATTCTTGGTAGTGCCAGAATCTCCAGCTTTACATTTTGACTTGTACCTGATCTGATACAGTACTTGTGGTGAAGCCTGTAAGTGTACAATATTGTGAATAGCTATGTAATCTTTGTATGCTGAAAACTGTTGATAAACTATTCTTCTTATTTCCAGTGCACTACACCCACACAAACACAAAAGGTTTAGGGAGTGCAGGACCTCGTACACAGTGTTGCAAGGTAGTAGCGCAGGCCTGATGCCACAAGACTATCTTTTCTTATTTTGTCCCAACCACCCATTTCCTCAAGGGCAGCTTAAGATTTAAGGGTTTAGGGTCCCTTGATCGTAGCCTGTCCTCTGGGGAGATAAGAGGTCCAGCGTCACCTCCACAGTCGGAACCAGGTGAGTGTGTGTCCTCTAGAGAACCTACAGATCATGGTCAGCACATATCTGTATCACCTAAAGGGTGGCATCTATATAAGGCCAATTTGCAACATCAGAAAATGGTCTGTAAGCTAAATGGAAATTACTCATCTTCCTTTCCCCACTTGTTTTTCTAACAAACCCAACACTGTGAGCAATAGTCTTGGGCACATTTTCAGAAATGCTTATTCTACCATATTCTCTGGCTGCTAGCAACCATTACATAGTTAGGCCTATAACATAACTTTGCCATATTTGACGAAAGAGAATTTGGTAGAACAACGCTTTCTGGATTGACCCACATCCCTTCTTCATTTGTTTGCAACTGTTCTGCTCCTATCTTACATTTTATGGATTGACCCACATCCCTTCTTGATTGTTTTGCAACTCTTCTACTCCTATTCTTGCTTTACCTTTTGTTCTGCATATTCCTGAGTGTTCTTGACCTCTTCCATCATATGTGCAGGCACACTGGGGACATTGGGGACTGTCACAGTTGCAAATAGAGAAGCATACTCAAAAGAACCATATAGTGCATAAAACCTGGCCTCTGGACACCTCATCTGACCCTCCCCAGTGTGCTGCACATATCACAACAGCTATCTGAGATGGCATTTACAGAGCTCGCCAAAAACTCCAAAAAACAGAAGCAACTCTCCTGCCTTATATATAAGGAAAACACATGATAATAAAGTATTCTTATTATATAAAGAAGGAAACACCTTTATTGTATATCAATAAAGCAAACCCACAGTGACCAAATCTAAACATAAAATAACAAATAGCATCCCTCCAACGTAAAATTTATAAATAACAACACTACATAGACAGAAACACAACATATAAGACAACATTCGTCCAACTATGTCAGACACGATCACACATATATTGAATATCAAAATACCCCAAAAAACCAAAAGACACAATCTAAACAAATAATTTCTTCAAAGAAATAGCATACACAAAACTTTAATATAATACTCAAAAATAAAAGAAACAAAGAATATGTCATAGTTCACTATCTGACTCATTCGTTGTTTATTCCACCAATCTCACATTAATCTTCAAAGCTGTGTGTCACATCCTTGTCTATACACTCAACTTTGGTACTCCGTCGCCAAATTGTGTGTCACATCAATCTTCAAGATGTGTATCCAGATCTCTATATTTAGCAGATCCTCTAATTATGTTTTTCAGTTTCTTTGCCAACAAATATTTTATTAGTTCTTGAGCTGGCACAGAGTCACAGTGTTGTCTGTTTCCATACAACACATCCAACTTTGGTATGTATTCATCTATACACCCAACTTTGGTACTCATTCGCCAACGCACGTTTCCGTGGATTCAGAACTTCCAATGTATACAATCTCCCAACCACCTTCCTCAGGGCTAGGATCTAATAAGCACCAAAGGCACAATAATGTATCAAGTGAGGTCTCTCCCTTAAATAATGAGTCCTGTATATCTTATTCCATGTTTCTTGAACACAACGGATGTTCAAATTACCAAAAATCAGTAAAGCTTGTCACATTTACATTTCCTGTTTTCTCATTATTGCAACAAATTCTGCAACTTGTTCTGATCATACATTTACCATAAAAGAGGCTTCAATTATTCTTAGTGGTTCACAAAGCATATGCAGCCCTCATAGTCTCTTAAGCGTGCCACATCTACCAACAACGCATTAGCACAATGTTCCAGGGGTTCAGCTTTGATATCAGGACCAGGTTTTGTGCGCACATCAGTCCCTTTTGCACAATCTTTATCTTGTTGATTATCTTCCTAGGACGTCAAAGACAACAGTGTGGCAACATTCAAAAGTCGGCAGTTTTTTACTGATATGGTGGGAGTGGCAAGCAGCTTTATTTCATAATCTGTAAGTTGTACATCTGCCAAAACCTTTCACCTGAATAGGGTACATACACAGGATGACCTAACACAATATTTTAAGACTGTTCCACAACCACTGGTGATGTGACAATGGCTCCAAAGCACCCTGGGAGAGCTGCCACTACATTATCCAAGGAAGCTGAAAAATATGCTACTGGGACCTGTCGATCACCATGTAGTTGTTTCAGTACTGACAAAGAGCATCCCTCCATCTCAGCACAGTGTAGGAAAAAACCTTATCGTAACCTGGCATACCCAGATGCTGGGAAGGAACACAAAGCATGTTTAAGCTCTAGAAATTACTTTTGACAATACTCTGACCAGTGTACTGGATTGGAGATTTCCTTCCCTGTCAATCATTAAAGAGGGTGGGCTATGAGGAAGAAGTTCAGAATGCACTTTTTGCAGTACCTCACCATCCCTTGACTCTTTCTGTGTACAAGGCAGAATAGTCTGTAACAACAGCTGTCATCCTTTCCTGAGACTCCTTTATTGTCCTGTTTCTAATTCATGCCTTAAACAGATTACTTTACATTGCCATTTTGAAGTTTTGTGTGGGAGACCTTGTGTCCCTTTGACCCAAATGATTTATTAGGTGATAATGTCCCATTTATATGCCTTCCTCGTAAGTGAGGCAACCAGTAAGTTGTCAATATACTGAACCAACACAGATCGATGAGCGATATTCAAAGATTTTAGGGCCTTGTGAAGAACTTGGGAGAAACTAGATGGTGACTTGGTATACCCTTGTGGGATTCTTTGCCAACAAAACACACATTTGTGAATGTAAAAAGGAATAAATATTGACTGCTTTCATGCAATAGCATTGAGAAAAATGCAGATCAGAGATCTATGACAATGAACCGTTCTGCATTGGTGGGATTCTGGGATGTAATCAAGGCAGGGTTTGTGATTATGGGTAAAACTGGATCACAATATCATTAATCGTTCTAAAACCTTGGACTGTCCTCTAAGATACCCCATACCCTTTGCACACAGGGAGAAGGAGGGTGTTACATGGGTTTTATTGTATTTATCTGAAAATGTCTTGCTTCAACAAGTCGTGTACTATAGGCTTAAGTCCTGCCTCAGCTTCTTGTGACAATTTGTATATGTGGTAATCTTGCACACTCCATCAGCTTTACATGTACCAACAGGGCATTATGTATCTACTCTATTGCTCCACCCTTCACTGCCCAGAGTCCAGCCAGCACTGTATTGTGTAAATCTTCAGGTATTTCATTCTATTTGGGAGAGGTCACATTTTGCATCATCATCAGAGCTATCACTTGAAAATGTGCACCGTTGATGTTATGTTATGTTACATGGATTTGTAAAGTGCAGCTAATCACCCGAGGGGTATCCAAGCACTGGAGCAAGCTGTAGAATCTTAGTTGAAGATCCAAGTCTTCAGCTTCTTAGGGCATTCCAGAAGTGAGGAGGAAGACCTTAGGTGTAGAGTGAGGTTGTGTCATGTTTTAGGTGCAATGTATGAGAAAGCTAGCCCTCCTGTTCTGCTTCTGCAGATGCAAAATATATGTGCAAGAGAGAGAGAGTGGCAGAAGTGTCTGGTGGGCTAGTGGGAGTTGAGATATGCTGGTCCAATGTTGTATAGTGCCTTGTATGCATGCATGAAGAGTTTGAATTGGCAGTGTTTATGTATCAGCAGCCAGTGGAGATCTCTGTGGTGAGGGGTGATATGAGAGCACAGAGGGAGGTCCAAGACAAGTCTTGCAGTGACGTTCTTGATGTTCTGGAAATGGTGGAGGAGGTGGTTGGGGATTCTGGCATAGAGTGTGTTGCTGTACTCAAGTGTACTGGTGATTAGGGCTTGAGTGACGGTACGTCTGGTCCTCTTGGAAATCCATCTACCCATCCATTCAGCTCCTCAGGCGTAGAATACACACTACAGTTCATTTTGTACAAAAAATACCTTCCCAACAAATACACTCCGTTGGTGTCACTGAACAGAAATTCATGTTGTTCTGTGATGAGACCTATTATCACCAGCACAAGGTTTAAAAGACAATGAGTAATAACAAGACTAGAAATGTGGACTGCTTGCGCTCATTTTCCTGAGAAGGGTAAATGGGAAACATTGGCAGATCTTATAGTAGAATGTGCAGCCTACATATGAACCAAGAAATCCACAAATTGTCTATTCATTCTTCTTTTCACATAGGGGCATTCTTGATCTACTAGGCATAGCAGCCCACAAGCATTCCCCTAACCACTCTGCCATCCCTATGGGATGTAGTTAGGGCCTGTTGGGGCCTCAGATGTAGCAGCGAAATGTAGCAGCACAGATATTGGATGAACTGCAGCCACAATGGCAGATGGAGGGTGTAGAGGAGCTGTTGTATAAAACGGAGTTGCTGCTACAGTTGTGGGGAAGGCAGCAGCAGATTGAGCAGTTGGCCTAGCTGGTGGGGCGGGAATACCTCTAGAACCTTATCCCTTTCTCCTCGTTCTTCCAGTGCACTGGCTCCCTACACATGAAACATAGATTTATTTTGGCCCCCCTCACAACACCATCCCTTACCCCTTGTTCAGCCACCTTTGCCTCTTCCTCCACTCCCTCTGGCTGATTTGTTTGTACATGCACCGCCGTTGCCTGCAGCATAGGTGTGTTTGTACCACTGTCAACTTATACTTATCCTTCTTCCGTTTCCAATCACGATATTCATTACAATACCAGCAACATATCCTCTATTGATCCTCTATTGTTGTAGCTTGCCACAGAGACAGTAGTACCTGTGTGCTAATATCAGGCCACAACCCTTCACAAACACCACAGCTGGCATTCCTTGCTCAGCTGCATCTTCTATTCCACTATGTTGCTTATGCACCTGTAACAGTCTCTCATTAATGCGTATTTAGGCCCTTACCTTTATTCTGAGTAGTCTGACTCATTTTTTACCAACTTACATGTTGCTGTAGCACCTTTTCCTTTAAATATTGCATTGTGTCTTTGAACTTATCCATCACTACTGATGAGGGGTCAAACTTTGGACCTACACTGAGTTTCTGTATTTGGCGACTTCAAAGAGACCTTAAAACTGTCTCACAAGTCTTTTCACACTAAAATAGGCAACAGTTGTTGGAAAGTGGATTATTGGTAAGGACAAGTAAGTACCTATACTTAGCAATAGGCCACTATCTCCCATTAGGTCCAGTTAGGTCTCAACAAATTAACCCCAGCTCAACCCTTGGTAGCTTGGCAACCAGCAACAAGGCTTAACTTATGAGACAATGTGTGTAAAGCATTCATATATCACAAAACAGCAATAAAATAAAACACAGGAAACAGCTTAAAAATCCAATTTAAATAGGAAATGTTTTTCTCTTTAATTTGACACCAATACGAATTCAATCGGATAAGGGGAACCCGAGATATGTATTTTTAAAGAATTAATGTTTTTTAGTGCATAGAAACTAAAAGTGCCAACCTGGAAATCTGGTTGCACCTTGACCGGGCAAAGTCAAAGTTTGAGGCTGACAGCGATGTAACCCTACTTGAATACAGCAAGCAGGAAGCCTCAGTCAAAAGTTTACCTTCTGACTTAGGGGCAGATTTAAGAGCCCTTAGTACCTTTGTGTAACAACTTCGCATTGGTATAGCGCACTACTTACTCGTTAGGGTCTCAAGCACTGTACGCATACTGCTGTGGAACCCCTCCTGGCTTTTCCTGTGAGGCACCCACTCCTGGGCAACCCCCAGGGTGAAGCAAGGCATCCAAGTGCTGTCAGGGCCGTTGTGGAGATTAAGCAAGCTATTGCCCAGAGTTACAGAGTGGGACCCATTAATTAGATTAGGCACTGAGGTGAGAAATATCTGGTCCAAGGGAATTGAGCCCAAGACCCGCTGAGGCGGGAATTGAATCCTGGTCCTGGGCCAAATCTCTGCCTCAGGGTCTGCCACTCCAACCATTGTGCCACACTTCTCCACTAGTGTTGTGCCACATTAGCGTCATTTGTGTTACGCTACGCTATTGTGGCCTAATGAGGCCAAAAAGTCTGCACCAGATTTGCAAAGTGATGCAATGCATGCAACGCACCACTTTGTAACCCCTTTCGCTACATTATGCCGCACCAGGCATATTGTATGCAAAGGGGGCATTTCCCCATTAGGGAGGCTGAAATAATGGTGCAAAGAAATCTAAGAGATTTCTTTGTGCCATTTTTTTCGACATTTTTAACGCCTGCTAAAAGCAGGCGTTAAAAGGAGGCATCCGATTGCTTACAATGGGCTTTGCAGGATTAGCATAAAAAAATGTTTACGCTAATATGACAAAGCTCTGAACTAGCATCAAAAATGTTGGCGCTAGTTCCCTAACTACTGCCATGGTGCACCATATCTTGGGTACGGTGCACACATGGTGGCGTTAGGGAGATGCTAAACGGCGCAAAACATGTAGCTCTGCACTGGATGCAGTTCCACATTCTTAAATCAGGCCCTTGGTCTTTTTCTTGAAGAGGTTTCTCACCGGGACAAAGTCGCAGATTGGATCCGACTATCTGGAGCCCTCTTTGAAAACGCATCATAGAAGACCTTGGTGAAGGATTCTACCTTCGGACTTAGTTGATTTTTCGGGACAGAAATCTTTCTCCGGGCCCAATTTGAAATTGGATCCGACGTCCCTGAAGTCCTCCTTGAATGCGCTGCGTGGGAAGTCCAGGTCAACTTTTTACATTCAGACCTTGTCACTTTTTTGGAGCTTTTTCTCCCTGATTTCTCCCTGGTAAACTCCTTGATAATTTTAAACATATCAACAGGAAACAATGATGTTTTCTATACTCAGGAGATGCAAACTGGCATCCGAGATCAAGTAAAGGAAGTGTTCCTTTCTGCCCTCCATGGGGCATGCTCACACCCTCGGCAAGTCAGGCAACTGAACCAACACAGCTGCAGTGTTTCGGGGTGCCCAATCCACTAAAAGTGCAGGAACCAGACGGCACCACTCAGCACTGATGAGGTCATCTGTGTGAAGCCACTGGTGTGGTTTCTGATCAGAGGTCCTGCCCCCACCAACCACCCCACCCCATGAATGGTTAAAGAGGGCTGGCAAACAGTACATATTTACTACACAGGATGGATTAAAACAGTGTGAACTTTTCTGTCCTTTGGGGGAAGTCTGGCTGCTTTTCTCTGAATTGGTTTGGCGCTGTCACGCTTTTGAGAAATTGGCTTCATCGCTCTCCTCTAGCTCCTCGGTATCGCCTTTCCTTCTGCCTGCAGGTTTTTGATGTGCTAAGATGCCTGATCTAAAAGACAGCCTGAGAGTTGAGAGCAGCGAACCTGGATTTTCGGGTGATTTCCTTGAAACATGCCTGATTTGGTTTGTTGTTTTGGTACCTGGCCCAATGTGCTCTCCCTGTCAGTCAGCTTTTAAAGTACTAGCTCAGTGGGTTAATTTGCCTACTGCTAAAATGTTCTACCTTTTGGGAATGCCAAAGGAGTACCTGCAGATTGAATACTGGTAGGATATGGAATTGGAGACTCAAAGCGCAATGGAAATGTCGGAGGGTGCGCTTGTATTCCCCTTGATCCCCTTACTTGTATGTCATCAGAGCAGCACTTTGTTGATGTTTACTTCCTTCACCTAATCATGACACATGTGAACCGATCTTGCTAGTTCACATGTAAGACTTCCATCTCCAGGATAGTCTAGTTAGTTCTTGCAGCATCTTTGCACAGACAGCTGTCATTTCTTACTTAGTCAGATTCTGTGACTGCTCCCTTGGTGATTACCATTTAACCAAATGTAATTTGTGCCTCTCTCTTGCCTGCTCTCTCAGTGATGGACGGTTCCTTCCTGTTCTGCCTACAGCTTGTCTGCTGCATGCTTGGGAAGTAACACTTGAACTGACCTATACGTGTGATTAAGTTCATCCTTTCTGCTATGAACACAGACGTCATATACTTTAATGCTGTGTGTAATCTTAAAGAAACACAATAACACTGACAACCGGCTGGTTCTTCTCAAGAGCCTGCACTAACCATTGAATAAATGACCAGCAGAATGGTTGCAGTTTAATAGATTAGAAAAGGGGAACAACTTGTGTTCAGAACACCCTTCTAGTATATTGAATTGACAGGATTCAGTCTAATATGCAAATGTTGATGTTTTTAGCTGGAGGATCTGGGGAATGGCACGTGGCAATTGTAGTTATGTGTTTGCAGTATATTTGTTTCAGAATATATTGACTGAAGCTCGGGGCATACAGAGCTATCCATAGACGTTGCGTTTCCAAGCTCTTTAGCTCAAGCCTTTGCACACATAGAGACTATTGTCAAGGTACGTTTGCCATGATTGTCAGCAATTGTTTGCTGTGGCTCAGGTAAAATAACTCCAGGTCCCTCAATGTCATGTACCCTATTACTGGGTGCTAAATGTAAACATATGGGGTGGACCCAGCACTGGGTAATTTGATGATGCAGGTAGCACCCAGATGCAGAGTGGCACACACCTCGGGTATCATGTTTTTTTCTTTGTCCTCCGCTCTTAACCTAATCTTCCCGCATTATATTACCACCAGTTACTGCACAATATATTGGCTTTCTCAATAAGCAAGTCAGAACACTTTTATGGAGTTTCAGTAACTGATATTGCACAACTACTCCCCAAGCTAAAACTTACTACAAAAAAAATATTATTAATCTCATAGGCAAAACCGAATGCATTTACCAATGCTTGTCCATCTTCTTTGAGGTCTCCCGTTTTCAAGGCTGTGGCACCATTCTTCCTTGTTATCACCCATTGTAGTTCTCTCATAGAGTTTGTGTGAAGCCACCCAACAGTGTCCCATGCACAGGCACCCTGCCTGTTTCTTCTCACGCGTGGAGACCTTTTACGTGAACATTTGTGACAAGCGTGAAGGAGTTCCCTCCTTCTGGCATATCCTTTCAGTATACATAATTTATTACCTTTTCCTCAGTGGTGACCTGCACACTAACCAAGAGATCATTGTACGGAGCATGTCTTAATAGGATTAACAGTGACAAACACACCTTAAATTAAATGGTGCAAGAGTGACACAGAAATTTGCGGTAACGTGCACATCTTAGGCTACCTAATGTGTATCACTCTGCTCTTGTCTTCACTGTTATCTTACACAATCGCTTCAGCGGTAATACATGCACTTTAAAAAATATTAGATTTGAGCGTCTTCCTAATTATTATTGTGACATGCACAGCATGTGGCTGTCATTTCACTTTCATGATTAATAGTGAGCTTCCATTACATTAACTTTCACATGTCCATGTAGAACCAACAATGAATACCACTGATTTGCTTTAACTTATGTTTCCTGATGTTATTGTTTTCAGTCATACTAAGTACATTGCAAGGTTCACTGTAATTGCATATATGCTGCACCTTTTGAATATTGAAAATCTTGTGAGATTGTATTATTAGCTATAAATTCACACATAATTATCCAACACAATTGCAGCTGCAAACATGAGTCTGCCACCACGATTTTTGAATGAATCGTGCAATCCTACTTTGTCTTGGAAGGAATGGACAAAGGTATTTGAATCCTATTTGATAGGAATTGACGTTAAGAGGTTCCGCTCGGTACATAAGCAGCATATTCTTCTACATAAGGTAGGTATTCATGATGGGAAACTATACAAAACATTACTGGGACCTAATTAAGGTTTAGGTGAGGAAGAAAGTGGTACGTTAGATTGTACAAGAGAACATTTCCAAAACTGGAGTTACAATTCAAGGACAAAGTTAGTGCAGTGTTCGAACGCCATATGTTTTTTTAAAATAAAATTGAACTAAACATGACAGTGTGACCAGTTTTATTGCAGTTGTGAGTGGTCTTTCCAAATTGTGTGAGTTTGGTAGCCCTATAGACTTTCTGATAAGAGATAGGTTAAAAAATAATTTAATTATCAAAACTGTTGTCTAAAATAAAATACCTACTTTTCAAGGTGCCGTGGAAATTTCAAAATCAGAGGTGCATACAGGTCAAAGCCAGTGTCTATGGTCATACAGTTGACAACTCAATTCAAGGCCTGTTAAGGTTTTACCACAATTTACCAAATGCTGCCCCAAGTATATCCCATTTGTATCTCTAAAAGGCAGAAATCCTTGAACTATACTTAGCCCCAGTTGGCTTGGTAAGGGAGGCAATAGATTAACTGTTGATCCCAAAAAGTGCATAGAAATGATACAGAAATATCAAAAGAAATACAAAACACAGTATGATTCAAATAGCAGGGTGTTAAAAAACAAAAATAGAGGGTGGGTGATTGGGTTTCAGGTAAAAGGTCTAATATTAATCTCATGAAGGGAAGCAAAGTTTATGAACCTATGCGAATCACTGAAGTCAAGCACAATGTTGTAAATGTTAGAAATGGGCAAGTTTGGAGACTTGCCACATTCTTTAGTGAACCACCTAAATACTCTGCGAATGTTTTTGATGAACATGTGACCAATAACAGAGACAAAAGTGATGTTGCAGCCAAAAGCTGCATATCTTTACTGCATGCCACAGAGGCTTTATAACGCAATCACTGTTACATATTTATTATTCTGGTGGCCGGATTTGTTATAACCTGTTACATACAAATAAATATATACACTCTTATTATGTTTTACATTTCCCTCTCTATGTATTGTAATCCCCTTTCTCCCGTTTCATTATGGATCCTTCCACACTGACAGTTTAGATTGTTGGTATTGTGGTACTCTACCTCAGTTGAGGAGAGCCCTGAAGATGGAGTAAAGCACTTAGGTCCAGATGTAGGAAACTTTTTGCCCGTCACAAACAGCGAATATTGCTGTTTGCGACGTGCAAAAAGCACATTGCGATGCCCAATCCCCGTTTTGCGATTCGGTAACCTGGTTACCGAATCGCAAAACGGGACTGCGAGTCGCAATTAGGAAGGGGTGTTCCCTTCCTAATTGCGAGTCGCTGCGCGATGTTGTATTGTTTTGTGACCGCGAACGTGGTCGCAAAACAATCACAGTTAGCACCCATTTCAAATGGACCACTGCCTGCTCTGAAAAAAATGAAACAAAAACTTTTAATTTTTTAGTTTTGTAATGCATCTCGTTTTCCTTTAAGGAAAACGGGCTGCATTACAAAAAAAACAACTTCTTTATTTAAAAGCAGTTACAGACATGGGGGTCTGCTGTCTCCCGCAGGCCACCATCTCTGTGAGTGCCGCGATTCTCAAGGGGGTCGCAAATTGCGACCACCTCATGAATATTCATGAGGTGGGCCTTTGCGACCCCCCTGCAATTCACAGATGGTGTCAGGGACACCATCCAACATTCAGTCGGTCTGACTCGCAATTTGAGGGTCGCAATTCAGAATGTACCTACATCTGATACTTTAGCTGTTGCCATTAGCTTGCTTTCTTCAAAAACATTTGCCCACATACTGTTCACGTGTCAAAATTAAACTAGTGAAGCAAAACCTCTTCAGTTAATGGTACATTGTGCCACATAATTTGCTTTTCTTGCTGCATAATTTAGTCAACCCTGTCGCATAATTTAGTGCCGCCAACAACATATTTCCAGTGCCACAGTGCAGCAGCGCAGTACCTCGCATTCTGTATTTCAAAGGAGCCCTGGCGGCTGTGCTGTAAACTAAGGGTGGGTGAAGTTGAATTTGGAACAAGTTGACCAAAAGGCACAGATTTCATGAAGTGGAACTTTGGAATTTAATTTAAAGAACGGGTTTCTTCTAGCATATTCTGTAGTTTTCTCCCTTACATATTGCTCTCTCCTGACTTACCCCATTGTCGGTCACCCATTCCTTACGTGCTTAATACTATGATTATTTAGGAATTTTTACTCGTAGGTAATATTCATTCGTTTGTTTTTAACTGTATTTAAATTGTACATTCTTTTCAGCGTTTCTCGACTGCTCCCTGGCTCTGTGCATGGGTTGGTACTTTAGCGGTACCCCAATTCTTTGTTATCATTTCTTGTTTTTTTAGGAAAGGACCGCAATACACAGTCACAAAGAAGTGACGAGCCTTCTATCTGTATAAAAAAACACCCGGATTCTTGCAGTGGTTCATTTAATTTTCCTCTGATGCAGTGGTTCCCAACCTGTGGGCCAGGGACCTCTGGGGGTCCGCAAAGCCTCCTCAGGGGGTCCGCGACTGCTTAGAAAATGTAATATTATTAGGTTCCAACTATCAGTAATGACTCAGTGGGGGTCCCCGGATTCCAATAATGATTCAGTGGGGGTCCCCGGGCTCCAGTATTGATAAAATTGGGGTCCACAGAAGTCAAAAGGTTGGGAACCACTGCTCTGATGAATTACAACAGCGTTAAACTAGTCCACTGGGAAAACCCAAGAAATCGTCTGTCTATGCCGAGAGAGCTATAAAACTGATGAGAAAGACTGAATCTGATTCTCACTCGCATTTAGGTATCGCCCCACTTGAAGTCACTGTGCGCTTGTTCGTTTTAATAAATAGTGCGTCATCTCCACTGGACCATGACCCTGCAGGTGGAAAAATAGACATTTGCTGCGACCGAAGAATATGAAAAACCATATTTTATGCAACGTGTGGCTGTGCAAAATTACGCTACACTTATGCAATCAATGTCATGGGGAGGATTAATAGGGTTAATTGGACCACATAGGCTGCCCGCTGATCCTTAACCCTTAGCTGCTGGGCCTCCCCACCCTCCAGTGCTGAGCCCTCTTTTGGCTATTTAGGGTAGTTTGCGCTTAGGTCCTCCATGAAAAATTTGCATCTTTTTTTCAACATCCTGGGGATTCTAAAGGTACCCAGAGTTCGGGGGTTCCCCTGGAAGAGACTGAAAAAATTGCCAACATACAGCTAAAATTTAGGTTTTATGGGAAAAAAGTGCTGCCGAAGAAAGCATCTGTTTTTTTACCCTGCAAATGGGATCAACAAAAGGTTTGCAGTGATACAATCACCATCTTCCCAGCTTTCAGGAACAGGCAGACTTGAATCAGAAAACCACATTTTTCAATACAGTTTTGGCATTTTACTGGAACATACACCATTTTTACTATTTGTTGTGCTTTCAGTTTCCTTCCAGTTAGTGATAAAAATGGATGTGAAACCAATGGTGTACAACCATTTGTCCACCACTGGACAGCTAAACAGTTATAATAAAAAAAATAGTGAAATTGAGTTGAAGAAAACAGCTATTTCTGTCTATGTTTTCTTCTTTAACATTTTCCATCCGTGTCAGATTTTTGAAAGCAATATACTATTACATCTGCTGGACCCTTCTGGTTGCGGGGATATATAGCACTTGTAGGTTCATCAAGAATCCAAGGTACCCAGAGCCAATAAATGAGCTGCACCTTGCAATGGGTTTTCATTGTATACCGGGTATACAGCAATTCTTTTGGCAAAATATAAAGAGTGAAAAATAGGTATCAAGGAAACCTATGTATTTCTGAAATGGGTACAAGATATTGAATATGAAGCAGTGGTTATTGGCACATCTCTGAATTAGGGGAAACCCATACTAGCATGTGAATTACAGGGCATTTCTCTTACATTTGGAAGGCACAAATGTAGGGAAAGACAACTGGCAAACACTTGTTCTTCTATTCTGTGTTCCTCCAACTCTCCTGATAAAAATGGTACCTCACTTGTGTGGGTAGGCCTAGTGCCCGCAACAGGAAACGCCCCAAAACACTATGTGGACACATCACATTGTTCCAATGAAAACGGACACATTTTCTGCAAAGTGCATAGCTGTGGATTTTGGGCTCTAGCTTATACAGCACATAGGGGAAAACCTCTAAATTTTTTAAAACTAAGCACCTAGGGGAATCTAGAATGTGGTAACTCGTGGGGCTCTCACCAGGTTCTGTCACCCAGGATCCTTTGCAAACCTCAATATTTGGCTGAAAAACACTTTTCCTGCATATTTTGGTGATGAAAAGTTCTAGAATCTAGGGGGAGCCACAAACTTCCTTCCACCCAGCATTCCCCCAGGTCCCCCGATAAAACTGTTACCTCACTTGTGTGGGTAGGCCTAGTGCCCGTGACAGGAAACGGCCCAAAACACTACTTGGACACATCAAATTGTTTCTGTGAAAACAGGCATGTTTATACAAAGTGCCTAGCTGTAGGTTTTGGGCTCTACTTTAGGCTCAGCTGGCACATAGGGAAAACCCAGTAAACCTTCATATTGTTTAAAACTAGACACCTAGGGGAATCGGGAATGGGGTGACTTGTAGGGGTCTCTCCAGGTTCTGTCACCCAGAATCCTTTGCAAACCACAAAATATGTTTAAAATAACACATTTTCCCCACATGTCAGCGAAGCAAAGTTCTGGAATCTGAGGGGAACCACAAACGTCCTTCCATTCACCATTCCCCCAAGTCCACTGATAAAAATGGTACCTCACTTGTGTGGGTCGGCCTAGTGCCTGTGACACGAACCACCCCAAAACACTATGTGGAAACAACACATTTTTCAGTGAAAATAGGCATGTTTATACAAAGTACCTAGCTGTGGGTTTTGGGCTCTAGCTCAGGCTCAGCCGCCACATAGGGAAACCTCGCAAAGCTACATATTTTTTTTAAACTAGACACCTAGGGTAATCAGGAATGGGGTGACTTGTGGGGATCTCTCCAGGTTCTGTCACCCAGAATCCTTTGCAAACCTCAAAATATGCTTACAATTGCACATTTTCCTCAGATTTAGCAATGCAAAGTTCTAGAATCTGATGGGAAACACAAACTTCCTTCCACCCAGAATTCCCCCACGTCTCCTGATGAAAATGGTACCTCACTTGTATGGGTCAGCCTAGTGCCGATGACAGGAAACGCACCAAAACACTATGTGGACACATCACATTTTTCCAATGAAAATTGACACATTTTTGCAAAGTGACAAGCTGTGGGTTTTGGGCTCTAGCTCAGGCTCAGCCGGCACATAGGAAAACCTAGCAAACCTACATATTTTTTAAAACTAGACACCTAGGGAAATCCAGAGTGGGGTGACTTGTGGGGGTCTCACCAGGTTCTGTCACCCAGAAACCTGTGCAAACCTCGGAATATGTCTAAAATAACACATTTCCCTCACATTTCAGCGATGCAAACTTCTGGAATCTGAGGGGAACCACAAAGTTCCTTCCGCCAAGAATTCCCCCATGTCTCTCAATAAAAATGGTACCTCACTTGTGTGGCTAGGCCTAGTGCCCGTGACAGGAAACACCCCAAAACAATAAGTGGACACATCACATTTTTTCAATGAAAACGGACACGTTTTTTGCAAAATGCCTAGCTGTGGGATTTGGGCTCTAGCTCAGGCGCAGCCGGTACATAGGGTAAGCTAGTCAACCTACATAGTTTTTAAAACTAGACACCTAGGGAAATCTAGAGTGGGGTGACTTGTGGGGGTCTCACCAGGTTCTGTCACCCAGAATCCTTTGTAAACCTCAGAATATGTGTTGAAATAACACATTTTCCTCACATTTCAGTGATGCAAAGTTCTGGAATCTGAGGGGAACCACAAACTTCCTTCCACCCACCATTCCCCCAAGTCTCCCGATAAAAACGGTACCTCACTTGTGTCGGTCGGCCTAGTGCCTGTGACAGGAAACACCCCAAAACACTACATGAACACATCACATTTTTCCAGTGAAAATGGGGATGTTTATACAAAGTGCCTAGCTGTGGGTTTTGGGCTGTAACTCCGGCTCAGCCGCCACACAGGGAAACCTAGCAAACCTACATATTTTGTAAAACTAGACAACTAAGGGAATCCGAAATGGGGTGACTTGTGGGGGCCTCTCCAGGTTCTGTCACCCAGAATCCTTTGCAAACCTCAAAATATGTCTAAAATAACACATTTTCCTCACATTTCAACGAAGCAAAGTTCTGGAATCTGAGGGGAACCATAAACTTCCTTCCACCCAGCATTCCCCCAAGTCACCTGATAAAAACAGTACCTCAATTGTGAGGGTCAGCCTAGTGGCCGTGACAGGAAACGCCCCAAAACACTATGGCCCTCATTCTGACCCTGGCGGTCGGTGATAAAGCGGCAGCCAACCCGCCAACAGGCCGGCGGTCCAAAATATGCAATTCTGACCCTGGCGGGAACCGCCAACACAGCCCGCCGCATTAACACTCCGCCCGCCACGGCGGAACAAACAAACAGCGCGGCGGTCCCCGCCAACAGCCAGGCGGCAGACAATGTACCGCCCACCCTATCACGACCCACCAATCCGCCACCTTTTCCGGGGCGGGAGCACCGCCGATAAAAACACGGCGGAAACAGACTACGAACGGGAAAACGCTCACCTCCACATACACCACGCGAGATTCCGGCAGTATGGAACCCGAGTTGCAAGTCATCCCCGCACTCCTATACCTGCTCCTGTACCAGGAGCACGCCCGGCGGCGCGGAAGACATCGGTGAGTACTGCACCTACGACACAGGGGAGGGAAAAGATTACCGGCACACACCCACCCACCCACACCCACTACAACACACACATCAATGCATTCCCACAGATCACTGTCACAACCCACAAACCCCCCCCTTCCGAAATAATGCAAAGACCAAAAGAAGAGATCTCAAACGGGCAGATATATTGAAAAATGGACAGCAGTAATCCAAATAAATAAATAAACTATGTACAAAATATATACAGCTACTAAATGTAGTCCAACCACTGTCCGTGGACCACAGGGGTCCTGAGCAAAGGGGCAAGGCCCAGTCCCACGACAAGAACTCCACGGAGAGAACACTGCAGGGGCATCAGAAAGAAAAAAGGACAGGCACCTCAGGGGGAAGGGAAGGGGGGGCACCTCAGCCACTTGAGTACACGACGCCAGATCCACGAGGGGACTCCATGACCACTGGCCCATCCTGGGGAGAGCCAAGCCACAGTCCAAACAGTCCATACAGTTGGTGGCCTGCCCACTGGGCCATCCTGGGGAGAGCCAAGCCACAGTCCAAACAGTCCATACAGTGGGTGGCCTGCCCACTGGGCCATCCTGGGGAGAGCCAAGCCACAGTCCAAACAGTCCATACAGTGGGTGGCCTGCCCACTGGGCCATCCTGGGGAGAGCCAAGCCACAGTCCAAACAGTCCATACAGTGGGTGGCCTGCCCACTGGGCCATCCTGGGGAGAGCCAAGCCACAGTCCAAACAGTCCATACAGTGGGTGGCCTGCCCACTGGGCCATCCTGGGGAGAGCCAAGCCACAGTCCAAACAGTCCATACAGTGGGTGGCCTGCCCACTGGGCCATCCTGGGGAGAGCAAAGCCACAGTCCATACAGTCCATACAGTGGGTGGCCTGCCCACTGGGCCATCCTGGGGAGAGCAAAGCCACAGTCCAAGCAGTCCATAACAGACTCCACTGCCACTGGAGGAGGCATGTTGGCCAGAGGACATCCTGCAGCCCTGCCCGAGACAGATCCTGCCCTGCCACGTCTGCCAAAGGGCCAGCGGTTCCTGCCTGGAAGGGCCCAGTTCAGCGGTTCTTGCCTTGAAGGGCCCAGTTCAGCGGTTCTTGCCTTGAAGGGCCCAGTTCAGTGGTTCTTGCCTTGAAGGGCCCAGTTCAGCGGTTCTTGCCTTGAAGGGCCCAGTTCAGCGGTTCTTGCCTTGAAGGGCCCAGTTCAGCGGTTCTTGCCTTGAAGGGCCCAGTTCAGCGGTTCTTGAGACGGCGGTCCCCAGCGGAGCGGTGCTGGAGACGGCGGGGCCCAGTTCAGCGGTTCTTGCCTTGAAGGGCCCAGTTCAGCGGTTCTTGAGACGGCGGTCCCCAGCGGAGCGGTGCTGGAGACGGCGGCCATTCTATGGCCAACTGCTCATTGCCTGGTGGTGCCCTCCTGGGCAGCGGGGATGGTGCTCCTTCAATGCCCACCTGGGCTGTGGGTGGTGGGGCCCTCCTGGCCAGCTGGGCTGGGTCCTCCCTGGGCAGCGGCTATGGGGGTGGTGGGCTCTCCCGGGGCAGCTGTGCCGGTTCCTCCCGGGGCAGCGGCTATGGGGGTTGCGGGCTCCTCCTGGGCAGCTGTGACGGGTCCTCCATGGGCAGCAGGCCTGCTGCCTGACTTCTCCGCCTTGCTGCCCTTGCCCTCCTTAGTCGGGAGTCTGTGGCCCTTTCCTCCCTTTGGAGTTGTGGCTGTTGACGGTGGCTGGCTAGTGTCCTGGGGGGATATCGAATCCGGGCTCCGGCGGCGGCCCTTCCGCCTTCTGCTCCTCTTCCCAGGGGGTGGGCTGGCTGTCCCCTTGCTGCTGGGCGAAGATCCAGACCTGCGGGCTGGTGGGCTCCAATACCCCTGCACCCTTGTCAAGGGGGCTGCAGGGCTGGTGGTGGCTGAGGTGCTCTTTTTACCCCGACGAGAAGGAGGGGGGGGCTCAGGGTCAGGAAAGAAGGTAGCAGTAGAGAGATAGATTTTCTTGGGACAATGGAGAGTGGTAGGTACAGTGGGTATGGGAGTGGAGGGAGAGGATGTGGTTGTAGGCGAGACAAGTTTGCTGTCTTTGGGTGCAGGTGCAGGAGCGGGAGGCTGTCGTGAGGTGGATGGCTGTTGGGTGGGTGGGTGGCTGCGTTTGTGTGGTGTGGAAGAGGGGGTGACAGACACAGTGGGAGAGGACACAGGGGACGTGTAAATGGCAGTGGGGGTGGTGACTGCACGTGTGCGGACTGGAGTGGAGGGTATGCTGGTGATGGAAACACTGGCTGATGGTGAGGTGAATGAAGGTGTGAGTGTAGACGTCACAGGGAGGGAGGAGGGAGACGAGGAGGTGGGGGTCACAGAGGTGGTAGTGACTGTTGGCATGTCTGCATCGGAATGTTGCTTGTGTGAATGTCTGCGTGATCTGTGGTGCTTATGTTTGGATGAGCTGCTCTTGGGTGTTGAGGTGTGTGCAGGCTGGTCTGATGGTGTGGGTGGGACAGGCAGAGGAACAGGAGACTGGGAGGAGGGAGTTAGTAGAGGGAGGCAGGAGACAGGGACAATGGCTGCCGTCAGTGCTGAGGCCAGAGCCTGGAACGATCGCTGATGGGCAGCCTGACCCGAATGAATGCCCTCCAGGTACGCATTGCTGCGATGAACCTCCCTCTCCACCCCCTGGATGGCATTCAAAAGGGTAGTCTGCCCAACAATGAGCGTTCGGAGGAGGTCAATGACCTCCTCACTGAGGGCAGCGGGGGTAACAGGGGCAGGGCCTGAGGTGCCTGGGGCGAAGGAGATGCCCGGCTTCCTGGCAGAGCGGGCACGGGGCGAACGCTGAGGGGCTGCTTGGAGGGCGGAGATGGTGCGCTGGGTGGCGGCTGTACCTGTAATGGCGGGGGGCACGGATGGTGCCACCCCCGCAAGGGAGCTCCCTTCCGAGGACGTGTCCGTGTCGCTGCAGGGTCCAGTCGTCCCCGTTGTGGAGCTCCCCTCGCCCTCCGTCTCACTGGTCCAGTCAGACTCTGTGGCATGGCCCTCCTGGGCCATGTGAGATGCAGCTCCCTCCTGCCCCGATGCCACTTCTCCTCCGCCTGATGATGCTGATGCACACAAGCACAGAAAGACAAACAAAAAGGGGGGGGGGAGAGAGAAATAAAGAGATTTTGAGTACATGGATCACCGGTACAGTTAGCGGACATGACAGACACAGATGCCCCCTGCACTAAGTTGCGCACTTGGGGTCCGCTACGCATTCCGTGGAACATGCCCTACACGCCTAGAGTTGACAACTGCACCCATGGATGACACGGCCCAGGGATGGCTGTACTGACACACTACTGAGGGTGGTGGCTTGGGACACAGGGGCTTACGGGGGTGCACAGCCTACAGATATCGCCCTGGCCTGGGGGGACCCACAGCCCACCTCCCCCACCCAGACACCTCCACTGTGCGACAACAGAGTAGATGATGCTTGTACTCACCCCCTTGTGTCTGCTGTGCTGCCCTCACGCGCCCATCCAAATCAGGGTAGGCCACCGCCAGGATCCGGAACATCAGGGGGGTCAGTTGACGGCAGGCACCCCGCCTACGTTGGGAGGCCATCCCCAGCAGAGACTCGGCGGTCTTCTTGGTCCCGCGGCGGATGTCCTCCCACCTCTTGCGGCAGTGGGTGCCCCGTCGATGGTGGACCCCCAGGGTCCGGACTTCCTTGGCGATGGCACGCCAAATCCCGATCTTCTCATGGGCGCGGACCTATGTGACACGTACAGGGAGGGAGAAATACCACGTTCAAGTTTGTCTGCATTTTCGTTGCCAGTGGCCCAACGCCCCCCATCCCCGCCAGGCCCTCCGCCAGCCCCAACATGCCCCCCATCCCCGCCAGGCCCCCCGCCAGGCCCCCCGCCAGGCCCAACATGCCCCCCATCCCCGCCAGGCCCCCCGCCAGGCCCCCCGCCAGGCCCAACATGCCCCCCATCCCCGCCAGGCCCCCCGCCAGGCCCCCAAGCCAGCCAGTGGCCCCAAATCCATATTGAATTAAACTCACTTGTTGGTCTGGAGGACCGTAGAGTAGCGCATACTGGGGGAGGACCCCATCCACAAGTTTCTCCAACTCCTCTCCAGTGAAGGCAGGGGCCCTTTCCCCAGTCGCAGCAGCCATTGTCCCTTCCAGACCGAGGTCACAGCAACACTTGCAGTATAGGTCCTCTCCTGTGAAAGTTCAAGTCGCAAGTGGATAAGTAGATAGGAAATGGCGGTCACGTCCGCGGCGGTGCGTACCGCGGCGGGGCGTACCGCCACCGCCGGCGCCCTTCGCCATTGGCTCCTGAAACCCATAGGCTTCAATGTTAACCAATGCGGCTTCGCGCCGCGGTCTTCGCCCGCCGACCGCCGCGGTGTGCCACGCCAGCGCATTGACCTCACATCCCATTGTCACACTTCACAGGTCAGGCAGCCGCCATTTCGAGGGTCCACATGGCTCAATTTCAACTGCGTCACACAGGCCTAGGCCTTGCATAGCCACTCAGACACGCCATTCACTGCATAGAGAATCGTTTACTGTGCAAGCTGTGAGTACGTACCTGTGGGTTGCTTGACTCTGTGCTCCATGTTGTCCTTCCTAGGCACCGTCCGCTGGGTTTGGCGAGGAGACGGATGAATCCTCGCGTGTACCGACCGCTGGTGGACCTGTCGACAATGGAAGAACGCCACATTATCCTGACCTACCGGCTTGACCGTGCCACTATACATGAACTGTGTGCCCAGCTGGAGCCCGACCTGATGTCCCCCATCCGCCAACCCACAGGGATTCCCCCTCTGGTGCAGGTCCTGTCAGTACTCCATTTCCTGGCAAGTGGGTCATTTCAGACAACAGTGGGAATTGCTTCTGGGATGTCTCAGCTCATGTTTTCGAAGGTGTTATCCAGAGTGTTGTCTGCCCTGATGAAATACGTGAGGAGCTACATCATTTTCCCTGAGGTGGGCGAATTGGCTACAGTGAAGGGTGATTTCTACGCCCTTGGACATATTCCCAACGTCATTGGTGCCATTGATGGGACCCATGTGGCTTTGGTTCCCCCAAGAGACAGGGAGCAGGTGTACAGGAACAGAAAAAGTTACCATTCCATGAACATCCAGGTGGTGTGTTTGGCTGACCAGTACATCTCGCATGTAAATGCCAAGTTCCCTGGGTCAGTGCATGACGCCTACATCCTGAGGAATAGCAGCATCCCTTACGTGATGGAACAGCTAGAGAGACACCGTGTATGGCTATTGGGGGACTCTGGGTACCCCAACCTGTCGTGGCTACTGACCCCAGTAAGGAATCCCCGGACCAGGGCAGAGGAACGGTACAATGAGGCCCATGGGCGTACTAGGAGGGTGATCGAACGCACCTTTGGCCTCCTAAAGGCCAGGTTTAGGTGCCTGCATATGACAGGTGGATCCCTAATGTACTCACCTAAGAAGGTGTGTCACATCATCGTGGCCTGCTGCATGCTTCACAACCTGGCTTTGCGCCGCCAGGTGCCTTTCCTGCAGGAGGATGGTCGAGACGGTGGTGTAGTGGCAGCTGTGGAACCTGTGGAGAGTGACGAGGAGGAAGACGACGGGGCTGAAACAGACAACAGGGACAGAATCATTGAACAGTACTTCCAATAGGACACAGGTAACAATTCAAACATAATTTAGTGAATGTGAACTACTCTCCTGCATCTCTGCTGCCTGTCTATTTGCCCCAGTGTATGATGACTGAGTTGTGGCTTTTCCCTCCCTATTTCAGATCTGGGGTCCCCACTACGAGTCCTGTGCTTCGTTTCCCATGGACTACAGCTTTGTGGCAGCTGTTTGTTGACTTCACTATGTACACGGACATATTTGCACTGTCATGTCAATTACAATATTTTGAAATCACAGCCAGACTCCAGATAGTTTTGTGCTAAATGGGTGTTTATTTCAGTGCTCAAAATGGGATGGGTGGTTTCAAGGGGGTGGGGGCTATGGTGAAGGAATGTCCATGGCAGAGTCCAGAGTAACAGTCACACAGGTGCATTGTCCAGAGGCCTGTGGAGAGATGGAGCATGGGCAGTTCAAGGATGGACAGGGTGACAATGTGGGACAGTGGGATGACATCAGGTGGTATCCTTTGCTGGCGGGGGTCTTGACATCCTACTCTGTCTTCTTGCGAGATCTCAGGGCCCTCTTGCGGGGTGGTTCTTCTCCTGCAGGAGGTGGGGGTCTGGTGGGCTGCTGTTGTGCGGGGGCCTCCTGACCACTAGCGCCGGCGGAGGTGGTTGGCTGTTCTTGGTCCAGGCTAGTGGCAGGGGCCCTTTGTTGTTGTTGAGTGTCCGTCCTGGTGTTGATGAGGTCCTGCAGCAGCCCGACCATGGTAACCAGGGTGGAGGTGAGGGCTCTGATGTCCTCCCTGTACCCCCGATAGTGTTCCTCCTGCAGTACCTGGATCTCCTGGAACCGGGCCAGTACCGTCGCCATCGTCTCCTGGGAGCGGTTGTATGCTCCCATGATGGTGGTGAGGGCCTCGTGGAGAGTGGGTTCCCTGGGCCCGTCCCCCCCCTGTCGCACAGCTGCCCTCCGAGTTGCCCTGTTTCCCTGGGCCTCTGCCCCCTGGCCGGTGTGCCCACTACCACTGCCCCCAGGTCCCTGTTGTTGTTGGGGTGGTGGGTTATCCTGGGTGCCCTGTAGTAGTAGACACACCGCAGATTGACGCGCCCTGGAGACAGAGGCATGGGCCCGCTGGGTGGGAGCTGTGCTGGTGTTCCCAGAGGGGTTTGGGTCTGTAGTGGCCTGTGGCTGTCTGAGGGGAACCGACTGTCCAGAGGTCCCCGATGGTCCGGGCTGGTCATCGGTGTCCAGGTCGACAGAGCTGCTGTCATCGCTGACGGCCTCTTGGGTGGGGGGTGTGGAGAATTCTGGGCCCTCCGTGGCGGTGTGTTGGCGGTCGGGTCCTGCAGGGGTATAGAGGTATGGTTATAGTTTCAATGTGTGCCATATGGGTGTATCTGTGGGTTCCCGTGTCCCCAAGTGCTGGCATTCGTGTGTGGGGGCTTTGGTGAGGGTGGCTTGTGGGGGGGATGTGTATATGCATTGGGCATGCTTTGGTGATGGGTGTCCATGCTTAGTGGACGCATGCAGGCCTAGGTTTTGGGATGTGTGGGTTGTGATGGTGAGACAT
Source organism: Pleurodeles waltl (assembly GCF_031143425.1). NCBI lineage: Eukaryota > Metazoa > Chordata > Amphibia > Caudata > Salamandridae > Pleurodeles > Pleurodeles waltl. The sequence goes on from NC_090445.1 coordinate 381,025,295, forward strand.
TGGCAGGGAATAGGTGTGCTGGGGGTGGGGGTGAGGATGGTGGTGGGGGTGAGGATGGTGGTGGGGGTGAGGGTGAGGGTGGGGGTGAGGATGGGGGTGGGGGTGAGGGTGGGGTTCGAGGATGGGGGTGAGGGTTGGGGTATGATTTGGCATGCAGGTGGGGGGGAAGCAGTAGTGAAGCTTCAACTTACCAGTGTCCATTCCTCCGCCGACTCCTGCGAGGCCGTCAGGATGCAGGATGTTCAAGACTTCCTCCTCCCATGTTGTAAATTGTGGGGGTTGAGGTGGGGGTCCTCCGCCAGTCTTCTGCATGGCGATGTTGTGCCTGGATACCATGGAACGCACCTTCCCCCGTAGGTCGTTCCATCGCTTCCTGATGTCTTCCCGATTTCTGGGGTGCTGTCCCACAGCGTTGACCCTGTCGACAATCCTCTGCCATAGCTCCGTCCTCCGGGCAATGCTGGTGTATTGGACCTGTGTGCCGAAGAGCTGGGGCTCTACCCGAACGATTTCCTCCACCATGACCCTGAGTTCTTCGTCTGAGAAGCGGGGCTGTCTTTGGGGTGCCATGGAGTGGTGTGTATGATGTGTGGGGTGGAGTATGTGTAGTTAAGTGTGTTGAGTGTGGTGGTGTGTGTTGTTTTGTGTGTGGATATTGTGTGGGTGATGGTGTAGTGTGCCTCTGTGTGATGGTATTCTGTGATCGCTGATGTGTCTCTCAGTGCTTCTTTCTGAATTTTTTGTCGTAGGGGTTTGTGGGTGATGTGGGTGTGTGTTTTATATTGTATTGTGTGTGTGGGAGTGGTGTGTGTATGTGTATCAGGTGTGTGGAATTCAAATCGGCCAATGTGGCTGAGTTATGTTCGTTTGTGTGTATTCTGACCGCGGCGGTGTGTACCGCCAATGGAAAACCGCGTTTGAATGACCGCCGCGTTGATTCGTGGGTCGTAATGGCATGGGCGTATTTCTGTTGGCGTGACGGTGGAGGTTTGGTCACCTCCACTTTTCCGCCGACCGCTGGTCTGGCGGTCTGTTGTGGCTGTCGGATTTTCGGAGGTTTGGCTGCTGCGGGTCAGAATGACGGTGGCGGGTTACCGCGACCGCGGCGGAATTATGGAGGATTTCTGACCGGCGGTAGGCGCCTTTTACCGCCGAGGTCAGAATGACCACCTATGTGTATACATCACATTTTTCCAATGAAAACGGACAAGTTTTTTGCAAAGTGCCTAGCTGTGGGTTTTGGGGTCTAGCTCACACTCAGCCGGCAGATAGGGAAACCTAGCAGACCTACATATTTTTTAAAACTAGACACCTGGGGAAATCCAGAGTGGGGTGACTTGTGGGGGTCTCACCAGGTTCTGTCGCCCAGAATCCTTTACAAGCTTCAACATGTCTCTAAAAAACACATTTTACTCATATTTCAGCGATGCAAAGTTCTGGAATCTGAGGGAATGTAGGAAAGTATCATCTTGCCTGGCATGTTACCCCCATATTTCCCTGTATATATGTTGTTTTAGTGTATGTGTCACTGGGACCCTGCCAGCCAGGGCCCCAGTGCTCATAAGTGTGCCCTGTATGTGTTCCCTGTGTGATGACTAACTGTCTCAATGAGGCTCTGCTAACCAGAACCTCAGTGGGTATGCTCTCTCTGCTTTCCAAATTGTCACTAACAGGCTAGTGACCAATTTCACCAATTCACATTGGCATACTGGAACACCCTTATAATTCCCTAGTATATGGTACTGAGGTACCCAGGGTATTGGGGTTCCAGGAGATCCCTATGGACTGCAGCATTTCTTTTGCCACCCATAGGGAGCTCTGACAATTCTTACACAGGCCTGCCACAGCAGCCTGAGTGAAATAACGTCCACGTTATTTCACAGCCATTTACCACTGCACTTAAGTTACTTATAAGTCACCTATATGTCTAACCGTCACCTGGTGAAGGTTGGGTGCTAAGTAACTTAGTGTGTGGGCACCCTGGGACTAGCCAAGGTGCCCCCACATCGTTCAGGGCAAATTCCCCGGACTTTGTGAGTGCGGGACACCATTTCACACGTGCACTATACAGAGGTCACTACCTATGTGTAGCACCACAATGGTAACTCCGAACATGGCCATGTAACATGTCTAAGATCATGGAATTGTCACCCCAATGCCATTCTGGCATTGGGGAGACAATTCCATGATCCCCCGAGTCTCTAGCACAGACCCGGGTACTGCCAAACTACCTTTCCGGGGGTTTGCTGCAGCTGCTACCAACCCCTCAGACAGGTTTCTGCCCTCCTGGGGTCCAGCCAGGCTTGGCCCAGGAAGGCAGAACAAAGGACTTCCTCAGAGAGAGGGTGTTACACCCTCTCCCTTTGGAAAAAGGTGTCAGGGCTGGGAAGGAGTAGCCTCCCCCAGCCTCTGGAAATGCTTTGATGGGCACAGATGGTGCCCATCTCTGCATAAGCCAGTTTACACCGGTTCAGGGATCCCCCAGCCCTGCTCTGGCGCGAAACTGGACAAAGGAAAGGGGAGTGACCACTCCCCTGACCTGCACCTCTCAGGGGAGGTTCCCAGAGCTCCTCCAGCGTGCCCCAGACCTCTGCCATCTTGGATTCAGAGGTGTGCTGGCACACTGGACTGCTCTGAGTGACCAGGGCAGCAGGTGACGTCAGAGACTCCTTCTGATAGGCTCTTATCTGTGTTACTAGCCTATCCTCCTTCCTAGGTAGCCAAACCTCCTTTTCTGGCTATTTAGGGGCTCTGCTTTGGGGAATTATTCAGATACCGAATGCAAGAGCTCACCAGAGTTCCTCTGCACTTCTCGCTTCAACTTCTGCCAAAGGATCGACCGCTGACTGCTCAGGACGCCTGCAAAACCGCAACAAAGTAGCAAAGATGACTACTGCAACCTTGTATCGCTTATCCTGCTGCTTTCTCGCCTGTTTCCTGGTGGTGCATGCTCTGGGGGTAGCCTGCCTCCTTCTTGCACCAGGAGCTCTGAAGAAATCTCCTGTGGGTCAACGGAATCTTCCCCCTGCAACCGCAGGCAACAAAAGACTGCATCACTGGTCCTCTGGGTCCCCTCTCAGCACGACGAGCATGGTCCCTGGAACTCAGCAACTCTGTCCAAGTGACTCCCACAGTCCAGTGACTCTTCAGTCCAAGTTTGGTGGAGGTAAGTCCTTGCCTTCCCATGCTAGACTGCATTGCTGGGTACCGCGTGATTTGCAGCTGCTCCGGCTCCTGTGCACTCTTCAAGTATTTCCTTTGTGCACAGCCAAGCCTGGGTCCCCGACACTCTAACCTGCAGTGCACAACCTTCTGAGTTGTCCTCCGGCGTCGTGGGACTCCCTTTTGTGCCTTCGGGTGGACTCCGGTTCACTCCTCTTCCAATTGCCTGTTCCGGTACTTCTGCGGGTGCTGCCTGCCTCTGTGAGGGCTCCCTGACTTGCTGGGCGCCCCCTCTGTCTCCTCATCCAAGTGGCGACATCCTGGTCCCCCCTGGGCCACAGCAGCATCCAAAAACCCTAACCGTGACCCTTGCAGCTAGCAAGGCTTGTTTGCAGTCTTTCTGCGTGGGAACACCTCTGCAAGCTTCTTCACGAAGTAGGACATCCATCCTCCAAAGGGGAAGATTCTAGCCCTCTTCGTTCTTGCAGAATCCACAGCTTCTACCATCCGGTGGCAGCTTCTTTACACCCTCAGCTGGCATTTCCTGGGCATCTGCCCACTCTCGACATTGTCGCGACTCTTGGACTTGGTCCCCTTGTTTCACATGTATTCAGGTCCAGAAATCCACTGTTGTTGCTTTGCTGGTGTTGGTCTTCCTTGCAGAAACCCCCTATCACGACTTCTGTGCTCTCTGGGGTTATAGGTGCACTTTACACCTACTTTCCAGGGTCTTGGGGTGGGCTATTTCTCTAACCCTCACTGTTTTCTTACAGTCCCAGCGACCCTCTACAAGCTCACATAGGTTTGGGGTCCATTTGTGGTTTGCATTCCACTTTTGGAGTATATGGTTTGTGTTGCCCCTATACCTATGTGCTCCTATTGCAATCTATTGTAACTTTACACTGCTTGCATTACTTCCTTTTGCTATTACTGCATATTTTTGGTATTGTGTACATATATCTTGTGTATATTTGGCATCCTCATACTGAGGGTACACACTGAGATACCTTTGGCATATTGTCATAAAAATAAAGTACCTTTATTTTTAGTACATCTGTGTATTGTGTTTTCTTATGATATTGTGCATATGACACCAGTGGTATAGTGGGAGCTTTGCATGTCTCGTAGTTCAGCCTAAGCTGCTCTGCTATAGCTACCTTCTATCAGCCTAAGCTGCTAGAAACACCTCTTCTACGCTAATAAGGGATAACTGGACCTGGTACAGAGTGTAAGTATCCCTTGGTACCCACTACAAGCCAGGCCAGCCTCCTACAGGGGAGCCACAAACTTCCTTCCAATCAGCATTCCCCCACGTCTCCCGATAAAAATGGTACCTCACTTGTGTGGCTATGCCTAGTGCCCGTGACAGGAAACACCCCAAAACACTACATGGACACATCACATTTTTCCAATGAAAACAGATGCTTTTTTTGCAAAGGGCCTAGCTGTGGATTTTGGACTCGAGCTCCGCCAACACATAGGGAAACCTAGCAAACCTATACATTTTTTAGAGCTAAAAACCTAGGGGAATTCAGAATGTGGTGACTTGTGGGAGTCTCACCAGGTTCTGTCACTCAGGATCGTTTACAAACCTCAAAATTTGTCTAAAACAACATATTTTCCTCACATTTCAGTGTTGCCGAGTTCTGGAAATTGAGGAGATCCACAAACATCCTTCCACCCAGCATTCTCCCAAGTCTCTGATAAAAATGGTACCTCATTGTGTGGGTAGGCCAAGTGCCCGTGACAGGAAACACCCTTAAACACTAAGTGGGCACATCACATTTTTCCAATGCAAAAGGGACGTGTTTTGAAGTATGAAGCTGTGGGTTTTGGGGTCTAGCTCAGGTTCAGCCGGCACATAGGGAAACCAAGCAAACCTACATATTTTATAAAACTAGACACCTATGGAAATTCAGACTGGGGAGACTTGTGGGGTTCTCACCAGGTTCTGTCACCCAGAATTGTTTCCAAACCTCAAAATGTGTCTAAAAACACACATTTCAGTGATGCAAAGTTCGGGAATCTGAGTGGAGCCACAAACTTGCTTGCACTCACCATTCTCCCAAATCTCCCAATAAAAATGGTACCTCACTTGTGTGGCTCGGCCTAGTGCCTGTGACAGGAAATGCCCCAAAACACTACGTGGACACTTTTTTTGCAAAGTGCCTCGCTTTGGATTTTGGCCTCTAGCTCAGTCACCACATAGGGAAACCTAGCAAACCTATAAAGAAATGTTTCAAACTAAACACCTAGGAGAATCCAGAATGTGGTGACTTGTAGGGCTCTCACGAGGTTCTGTCACCAGAATCCTTTGTAAACCTCAAACTTTGGCTAAAGAATCACTTTTTCCGCACATTTAGGTAATGGAAAGTTCTGGAAACTAAGGGGAGCCACAAACTGCCTACCACCCAGCATTCCCTCAGGCCCCCCAATAAAAATGTTACCTCACTTTTGTGGGTAGGTCAAGTACCCGCGACAGGGAAAGTCCCAAAATGTATTGTAGCTGTAATGATAACTAAGGCGAGTGTACTAATTAGTCCTGGGATCGGGAACCATTTATGGAAACCTATCAAACCCAGACATTTCTGAAAAGTAGACATCAAGGGGAGTTCAGGGAGGCATCACTTGTGAGGATTCCCCAACGTTTTTTCCCCAGAATGCCCTGCAAAGGTAAACCGTTGAATAACAGCACTATTTTCCTTGCATTTCTGTGATGTAAACTACAGTAATATGCAGGTATTCACAAACTGCTTACAGTCCAGCATTCCCCAATTTGTCCCGATAAAAACGCTACCCCATTGATGTGCCTGGGCTTAGTGCCTCTGACAGGAATGGATCACACAATGGTCAATGGTAGTCCTTATATGAGGGCTACTGTTGACCCTGGGGTGATCCATTCCTGATGTAGACACAAGCACACAAATGGGGTAACGTTTTTATCAGGACAAGTGGGGAAGCACAGAGGGGTAGGAATGTTGTAGATCACCTTTCAAATAAGGCCTTCCTGGAATGGTTTCCTGGCCATTGGCCAGCACACGCATTCATGGCTTTAATCCTTACCTTTCATTTCCATTATTTCTTCTGTCAAAATGTTGATTGTAGAAACAAAAGAGACGTTTTCTGTTGCATTTTGTGGGTAATCATGTTATAACTGCTCACATTGGGCTAATTCCTGAGCATTTTACTTTTAAAATGAATATATGTACATAGCACTAATTAGAAATGTAAGGATATTTTTATGCCAAGTATTGATAGGCGGCAGTCTTTAGAAACCAAGGTTTTGACATTAGGTTGACAGTCACTCTTTAACAATTGCAGCCAATTTTTGTAAAGAGGCGGTCTCTTTGCCTCATGCAATGTGGAGCACCTTCAATTAGTTTTGACATTTTTAAAACTATACTCAGGATCTGAGCATCCACGGGAAGGGCCATATTATTCAGCGGAATTTGCTTACTGTGGCAAGAAAAGGCAAATTGTGAGCATTATGTGAAACATTTTGTGGCAGTGTTACTTCACTATTTTATAACTTGTGCTGGCTTTAGGACTCTGGGCACTTTACTTCTGCTGGCCAATGCTAAAGTGCAAGTGCTCCCCGTCTAAATAAAAATTCCAGAAGTGAGGAGGAAGACCTTAGGTGTAGAGTGAGGTTGTGTCATGTTTTAGGTGCAATGTATGAGAAAGCTAGCCTCATCTATTCTGCTTTTGCAGATGCAAAATATGTGTGCAAGAGAGAGAGAGTGGCAGAAGTGTCTGGTGGGCTAGTGGGAGTTGAGATATGCTGGTCCAATGTTGTATAGTGCCTTGTATGCATTCATGAAGAGTTTGAATTGGCAGTGTTTGTGTATCGGCAGCCAGTGGAGATCTCTGTGGTGAGGGGTGATATGAGTGCACTGAGGGAGGTCCAAGACAAGTCTTGCAGTGACGTTCTTGATGTTCTGGAAATGGTGGAGGAGGTGGTTGGGGATTCTGGCATAGAGTGCGTTGCTGTACTCAAGTGTACTGGTGATTAGGGCTTGAGTGACGGTACGTCTGGTCCTCTTGGAAATCCATCCACGCATCCATTCAGCTCCTCAGGCGTAGAATACACACTACAGTTCATTTTGTACAAAAAATACCTTCCCAACAAATACACTCCGTTGGTGTCACTGAACAGAAATTCATGTTGTTCTGTGATGAGACCTATTATCACCAGGACAAGGTTTAAACGACAATGAGTAATAACAAGACTAGAAATGTGGACTGCTTGCGCTCATTTTCCTGAGAAGGGTAAATGGGAAACTTTGGCAGATCTTATAGTAGAATGTGCAGCCTACATATGAACCAAGAAATCCACAAATTGTCTATTCATTCTTCTTTTCACATAGGGGCCTTCTTGATCTACTAGGAGCATAGCAGCCTGCAAGCATTCCCCTAACTACTCTGCCATTCCTATGGGATGTAGTTAGGGACTGTTGGGGCCTCAGATGTAGCAGCGAAATGGGGAAAGGAATCATTCAGCACAGATAGTGGCTGAACTGCAGCCACAATGGCAGATGGAGGGTGTGGAGGAGCTGTTGTATAAAACTGAGTTTCTGCTACAGTTCTGGGGAAGGTAGCAGCAGATGGAGCAGTTGGCCTAGCTGGTGGGGCGGGAATACCTCTAGAACCTTATCCCTTTCTCCTCGTTCTTCCAGTGCACTGGCTCCCTGCACATGAAACATAAATTTATGTTGCCCCCCCCTCACAACACCATCCCTTACCCCTTGTTCAGCTACCTTTGCCTCTTACTCCACTTCCTCTGGCTGGTTTGTTTGGACATGCACCGCCGTTGCCTGCAGCATAGGTGTGTTTGTACCACTGTCAACTTATACTTATCCTTCTTCCGTTTCCAATCACGATATTCACTACAATACCAGAAACATATCCTCTATTGATCCTCTATTGTTGTAGCTTGCCACAGAGACAGTAGTTCCTGTGTGCTAATATCAGGCCACAACCCTTCAAAAACACTACAGCTGGCATTTCTTGCTCAGCTGCATCTTCTATTCCACTATGTTGCATATGCACCTCTAACAGTCTCTTATTAATGCGTATTTAGGCCCTCACCTTTATTCTGAGTAGTCTGACTCAGTTTTTACCAACTTACATGTTGCAGTAGCACCTTTTCCTTTAAATATTGCATTGTGTCTTTGAACTTATCCATCAGTACTGATGAGGGGTCAAACTCTGGACCTACACACTGAGTTTCTGTATTTGGCGACTTCAAAGAGACCTTAAAACTGTCTACAAGTCTTTTCGCACTAAAATAGGCAACAGTTGTTGGAAAGTGGATTATTGGTAAGGACAGGGAAGTACCTACACTTAGCAATAGGCCACTATCCCCCACTAGGTCCAGTTAGGTCTCAACAGATTAACCTCAGCTCAACCCTTGGTAGCTTGGCAACCAGCAACAAGGCTTAACTTATGAGACAACGTGTGTAAAGCATTCAGATATCACAAAACAGCAATGAAATAAAACACACTAAACAGCTTAAAAATCCAATTTCAATAGGAAATGTTTTTCTCTTTAATTTGACACCAATACGAATTCAATCGGATAAGGGGAACCTGAGATATGAATTTGTAAAGAATTAATGTTTTTTAGTGCATAGAAACTAAAAGTGCCACCCTGGAAATCTGGTCGCACCTTGACCGCGCAAAGTCAAAGTTTGAGGCTGACAGCGATGGAGCCCTATTTGAATACAGCAAGCAGGAAGCCTCAGTCAAACGTTTACTTTCTGACTTAGGGGCAGATTTAAGAGCCCTTAGTACCTTCGTGTAAAAACTTTGCACTGGTATAGCGCACTACTCACCCGTTAGGGTCTCAAGCACTGTACGCATACCGCTGTGGAACCCCTCCTGGCTTTTCCTGTGAGGTACCCACTCCTGGGCAACCCCCAGGGTGAAGCAAGGCATCCAAGTGCTGTCAGGGCCGTTGTGGAGATTAAGCAAGCTATTGCCCAGAGTTACAGAGTGGGACCCATTAATTTGATTAGGCACTGAGGCAAGAAATATCTGGTCCAAGGGAATTGAGCCCAAGACCCGCCGAGGGGGGAATTGAATCCTGGTCCTGGGCCAGATCTCTGCATCGGGGTCTGCCACTCCAACCATTGTGCCACACTTCTCCACTAGTGTTGTTCCACATTAGCGTCATTTGTGTTACGCTATTGTGGCCTAAGGAGGCCAAAAAGTCTGCACCAGATTTGCAAAGTGATGCAATGCATGCAATGCACCACTTTGTAACCCCTTCCGCTACATTATGCCGTGCCAGGCATATGGTATGCAAAGGGGGCATTTCCCCATTAGGGGGGCTGAAATAATGGTGCAAAGAAATCTAAGAGATTTCCTTGTGTCATTTTTTTTTGGCATTTTTAACGGCTGCTGAAAGCAGGCGTTAAAAGGAGGCATCCGATTGCTTACAATGGGCTTTGCAGGATTAGCATAAAAAAAAAATTACGTTAATATGACAAAGCTCTGAACTTGCGTCAAAAATGTTGGCGCTAGTTCCCTAACTACCGCCATGGTGCACCATATCTTAGATACGGTGCAAACATGGTGGCGTTAGGGAGACGCTAAGGGGCGCAAAACATGTGGCGCTGCACTGGATGCAGTTCCACATTCTTAAATCAGGCCCTTTGTCTTGAAGATGTTTTTCACCGGGACAAAGTCGCAGATTGGATCCGACTCCCTGGAGCCCTCTTTGAAAACACATCATAGAAGACCTTGGTGAAGAATTCTACCTTCGGACTTAGTTGATTTTTCGGGACAGAAATCTTTCTCCGGGCCGAATTTGAAATTGGATCCGACGTCCCTGAAGCCCTCCTTGGATGCGCTGCGTGGGAAGTCCCGGTCAACTTTTTATGTTCAGACCTTGTCACTTTTTTGGAGCTTTTTCTCCCTGATTTCACCCTGGTAAACTCCTTGATAATGTTTTCTATACTCAGGAGATGCAAACTGGCATCCGAGCTCAAGTAAAGGAAGTGTTCCTTTCTGCCCTCCATGGGGCATGCTCACACCCTCGGCAAGTCAGGCAACTGAACCAACACAGCTGCAGTGTTTCGGGGTGCCCAATCCACTAAAAGTGCAGGAACCAGCTGGCACCACTCAGTTAGCACCGATGAGATCATCTGTGTGAAGCCACTGTTGTGGTTTCTGATCAGAGGTCTGACTCTTCACTTCCCTCCCCCCCCAACTACCCCACCCCATGAATAGTTAAAGAGGGCTGGCAAAAAGTACATATTTACTACACAGGATGGATTAAAACAGTGTGCACTTTTCTGTCCTTTGGGTGAAGTCTGGCTGCTTTTCTCTAAATTGGTTTGGCGCTGTCACGCTTTTGAGAAATTGGCTTCATCGCTCTCCTCTATCTCCTCGGTATCGCCTTTCCTTCTGCCTGCAGGTTTTTGATGTGCTAAGATGCCTGATCTAAAAGACAGCCTGAGAGTTGAGAGCAGCGAACCTGGATTTTCGGGTGATTTCCTTGAAACATGCCTGATTTGGTTTGTTGTTTTGGTACATGGCCCAATGTGCTCTCCCTGTCAGTCAGCTTTTAAAGTACTAGCTCAGTGGGTTAATGTGCCTACTGCTAACATGTGAAACCTGCAGGTCTTGGGTTTGACTATATAAATGCTCTACCTTTTGGGAATGCCAAAGGAGTACCTGCAGATTGAATACTGGTAGGATATGGAATTGGAGACTCAAAGCGCAATGGAAATGTCGGAGGGTGCGCTTGTATTCCCCTAGATCCCCTTACTTGTATGTCATCAGAGCAGCACTTTGTTGATGTTTACTTCCTTCACCTAATCATGACACATGTGAACCGATCTTGCTAGTTCACATGTAAGACTTCCATCTCCAGGATAGTCTAGTTAGTTCTTGCAGCATCTTTGCACAGACAGCTGTCATTTCTGACTTAGTCAGATTCTCTGACTGCTCCTTTGGTGATTACCATTTAACCAAATGTAATTTGTGCCTCTCTCTTGCCTGCTCTCTCAGTGATGGACGGTTCCTTCCTGTTCTGCCTACAGCTTGTCTGCTGCATGCTTGGGAAGTAACACTTAAACTGACCTATACGTGTGATTAAGTTCATCCTTTCTGCTATGAACACCGACGTCATATACTTTAATGCTGTGTGTAATCTTAAAGAAACACAATAACACTGACAGCAGGCTGGTTCTTCTCAAGAGCCAGCACTAACCATTGAATGAATGACCAGCAGAAGGTTTGCAGTTTAATAGATTAGAAAAGGGGAACAACTTGTGTTCAGAACACCCTTCTAATATATTCACTTGACAGGATTCAGTCTAATATGCAAATGTTGATGTTTTTAGCTGGAGAATCTGAGGAATGACACGCGGCAATTGTAGTTATGTGTTTGCAGTACATTTGTTTCAGAATATATTGACTGAAGCTCTGGGCATACAGAGCTATCCATAGACGTTGCGTTTCCAAGCTCTTTAGCTCAAGCCTTTGCACACATAGAGACTATTGTCAAGGTACGTTTGCCATGATTGTCAGCAATTGTTTGCTGTGGCTCAGGTAAAATAACTCCAGGTCCCTCAATGTCATGTACCCTATTACTGGGTGCTAAATGTAAACATATGGGGTGGACCCAGCACTGGGTAATTTGATGATGCAGGTAGCACCCAGATGCAGGGTGGCACACACCTCGGGTATCATGTTTTTTCTTTGTCCTCCGCTCTTAACCTAATCTTCCCGCATTATATTACCACCAGTTACTGCACAATATATTGGCTTTCTCAATAAGCAAGTCAGAACACTTTTATGGAGTTTCAGTAACTGATATTGCACAACTACTCCCCAAGCTAAAACTTACTACAAAAAAAATATTATTAATCTCATAGGCAAAACCGAATGCATTTACCAATGCTTGTCCATCTTCTTTGAGGTCTCCCGTTTTCAAGGCTGTGGCACCATTCTTCCTTGTTATCACCCACTGTAGTTCTCTCATAGAGTTCGTGTGAAGCCACCCAACAGTGTCCCATGCACAGGCACCCTGCCTGTTTCTTCTCACGCGTGGAGACCTTTTACGTGAACATTTGTGACGAGCGTGAAGGAGTTCCCTCCTTCTGGCATATCCTTTCAGTATACATAATTTATTACCTTTTCCTCAGTGGTGACCTGCACACTAACGAAGAGATCATTGTACGGAGCATGTCTTAATAGGATTAACAGTGACAAACACACCTTAAATTAAATGGTGCAAGAGTGACACAGAAATTTGCGGTAACATGCACATCTTAGGCTACCTAATGTGTATCACTCTGCTCTTGTCTTCACTGTTATCTTACACAATCGCTTCAGTGGTAATACATGCACTTTAAAAAATATTAGATTTGAGCGTCTTCCTAATTATTATTGTGACATGCACAGCATGTGGCTGTCATTTTACTTTCATGATTAATAGTGAACTTCCATTACATTAACTTTCACATGTCCATGTAGAACCAACAATTAATACCACTGATTTGATTTAACTTATGTTTCCTGATGTTATTGTTTTCAGTCATACTAAGTACATTGCAAGGTTCACTGTAATTGCATATATGCTGCACCTTTTGTATATTGAAAATCTTGTGAGATTGTATTATAAGCTATAAATTCACACATAATTATCCAACACAACTGCAGCTGCAAACATTAGTCTGCCATCACGATTTTTGAATGAATCGTGCAATCCTACTTTGTCTTGTAAGGAATGGGCAAAGGTATTTGAATCCTATTTGATAGGAATTGATGTTAAGAGGTTCCGCTCGGTACATAAGCAGCATATTCTTCTACATAAGGTAGGTATTCATGATGGGAAACTATACAAAACATTACTGGGACCTAATTAAGGTTTAGGTGAGGAAGAAAGTGGTGCGTTAGATTGTACAAGAGAACATTTCCAAAACTGGAGTTACAATTCAAGGACAAAGTTAGTGCAGTGTTCGAACGCCATATGTTTTTTTTTTTAAATAGAATTGAACTAAACATGACAGTGTGACAAATGTTATTACAGTTGTGAGGGGTCTTTCCAAATTGTGTGAGTTTGGGAGCCCTATAGACTTTCTAATAAGAGATAGGTGCAAAAATAATTTAATTATCAAACTATTGTCTAAAATACTTACTTTGCAAGGTGCAGTGGAAATTTCAAAATCAGAGGTGCATACAGCTCAAAGCCAGTGTCTATGGTCATACAGTTGACAACTCAATTCAAGGCCTGTTAAGGTTTTACCACAATTTACCAAATGGTGCCACAAGTATATCCCATTTGTATCTCTAAAAGGCAGAAATCCTTGAACTATAGTTAGCCCCAGTTGGCTTGGTAAGGGAGGGAATAGATTTTCATCCCAAAAAGTGCACAGAAATGATGGAGAAATATCAAAAGAAATACAAAACACAGTATGATTAAAATAGCAGGGTGTTAAAAAACAAAAATAGAGGGTGGGTGATTGGGTTTCAGGTAAGAGGGCTAATATTAATCTCATGAAAGGAAGCAAAGTTTATGAACCTATGCGAATCGCTGAGGTCAAGCACAATGTTGTAAATGTTAGAAATGGGCAAGTTTGGAGACTTGCCAAATTCTTTAGTGAACCACCTAGATACTCTGCGAAAGTTTATGATGAACATGTGACCAATAACAGAGACAAAAATGATGTTGCAGCCAAAAGCTCCATATCTTTACTGCATGCCACAGAGGCTTTATAACACTATCACTGTTACATATTTATTATTCTGTTGGCCGGATTTGTTATAACCTGTAACATATAAATAAATGTATACACTCTTATTATGTTTTACATTTCCCTCTCTATGTATTGTAATCCCCTTTCTCCCGTTTCATTATGGATCCTTCTACACTGACAGTTTAGATTGTTGGTATTGTGGTACTCTACCTCAGTTGAGGAGAGCCCTGAAGATGGAGTAAAGCACTTAGGGCCAGATGTAGTAAACTTTTTGCACATCGCAAACAGCAAATTTTCAAATGGGTGCTAACCCATTTGCAAAAGGGAATGGGTCTCCATGGGACCCCTTCCCCTTTGTGAATGGCATCAAAAACATTTTTCCAAAGCAGGCAGTGGTCCCATGAACCACTGAGTGCTCTGAAAAAAATGAAACGAAAATGTTTCATTTTTTAGTTTTGTAATGCATCTCATCTTCCTTTAATGAAAACGGGCTGCATTACAAAAAAAAAAAAATGCTTTATTTAAACGCAGTCACAGACATGGTGGTCTGCTGTCTCCAGCAGGCCACCATCCCTGTGTGTGCCGCCATTCTCAAGGGACACCATCCAACATTCTGAATTGCGACTCGCAATTTGCTGGTCGCAATTCAGAATGTACCTACATCTGATACTCAAGCTGTTGCCATTAGCTTGGTTTCTTCAGAAACATTTGCCCACATACTGTTCACGTGTCAAAATTAAACTAGTGAAGCAAAACTTCTTCAGTTAATGGTACATTGTGCCACATAATTTGCTTTTCTTGCTGCCTAATTTAGTCAACCCTGTCGCATAATTTAGTGCCGCCAACAACGTTTCCAGTGCCACAGAGCGCAGCGCAGTACCTCGCTTAGCACATTCTGTATTTCATAGGAGCCCTGGCGGCTGTGCTGTAAACTAAGGGTGGGTGAAGTTGAAGTTGGAACAAGTTGAACAAAAGTCACAGATTTCATGAAGTGGAACTTTGGAATTTAATTTAAAGAACGGGTTTCTTCTAGCATATTCGGTACTTTTCTCCTTTATATATTGCTCTCTCCTGACACCCCATTGTCGGTCACCCATTCCTTACGTGCTTAATACTATGATTATTTACGAATTTTCCTCGTAGGTAATATTCATTCTTTTGTTTTTAACTGTATTTAAATTGTTCTTTCTCAGCGTTTCTCGACTGCTCCCTGGCTCTGTGCACGGGATGGTACTTTAGCGGTACCCCCATTCTTTGTAATCATTTCTTGTTTTTTTAGGAAAGGACCGAAATACACATTAACAAAGAAGTGAAGAGCCTTCTATCTGTATAAAAAAACACCCGGATTCTTGCAGTGGTTCATTTAATTATCCTCTGATGAATTACATTGGCGTTAAACTAGTCCACTGGGAAAAAAACAATAAATCGTCTGTCTATGCTGAGAGAGCTATAAAACTGATGAGAAAGATTGAACCTGATTAGAAGGAGAACCCGCATGTTTTACAACCAGACTGTGCTGACGGAGTCCTCTCCAGCGCCACTTGTGTTTGAAGTGTCCCAGCCCACCGAGCTGCTTTCAAGCACCTTCTTAGAATGAAAGCTAAAAGGTATTAAAACTCATTCATATTTATGTTTGTACCTGCCCTGTAGTGATGGTGGATTTATTGTCAATATCTGGTACACTAGGTAGGTTTTAAACATCTAACAGCCTTTAGGCATAGACGCTTCCCTGCTTCTCACTCGCATTTAGGTATGCCCCACTTGAAGTCACTGTGCGCTTGTTCGTTTTAATAAATAGTGCGTCATCTCCACTGAACCATGACCCTGCAGGTGGAAAAATAGACATTTGCTGCCACCGAAGATTATGAAAAAACATATTTTATGCAACGTGTGGCTGTGCAAAATTACGCCACACTTATTCAATCAATGTCATGGGGAGGATCGATAGGGTTAATTGGACCACATAGGCCGCACACTGATCCTTAACCCTTAGCCGATGGGCCTCTTTTGGCTATTTGGGGTAGTTTGCGCTTAGGCCCCCATAACTTTTTGTCACAGAAGTCCTCCATGCCAAATTTGCATCTTTTTTTCAACATCCTGGGGATTCTAAAGGTACCCAGAGTTCGGGGGTTCCTCTGGAAGAGACTGAAAAATGAGCCAACATACAACTAAAATTTGGGTTTTATGGGAAAAAAGTGCTGCCGAAGAAAGCATCTGTTTTTTTAGCCTGCAAATGGGATCAACAAAAGGTTTGCAGAGATACAATCACCATCTTCCCAGCTTTCAGGAACAGACAGACTTGAATCAGAAAACCACATTTTTCAATACAGTTTTGGCATTTTACTGGAACATACACCATTTTTACTATTTGTTGTGCTTTCAGTTTCCTTCCAGTTAGTGATAAAAATGGATGTGAAACCAATGGTGTACAACCATTTGTCCACCACTAGACAGCTAAACAGTTATAATAAAAAAAATAGTGAAATTGAGTTGAAGAAAACAGCTATTTCTGTCTATGTTTTCTTCTTTAACGTTTTCCATCCGTGGCAGATTTTTGAAAGCAATATACTGTTACATCTGCTGGACCCTTCTGGTTGCGGACATATATAGGGCTTGTAGGTTCATCAAGAATCCAAGGTACCCAGAACCAATAAATGAGCTGCACCTTGCAATGGGTTTTCATTGTATACCGGGTATACAGCAATTCTTTTGGCAAAATATAAAGAGTGAAAAATAGGTATCAAGAAAACCTATGTATTTCTGAAATGGGTACAAGATATGGAGTATGAAGCAGTGGTTATTGGCACATCTCTGAATTAGGGGAAACCCATACTAGCATGTGAATTACAGGGAATTTCTCTTACATTTGGAAGGCACAAAGGTAGGGAAAGACAATTGGCAAACACTTGTTCTTCTATTCTGTGTTCCTCCAACTCTATAGATAAAAATGGTACCTCACTTGTGTGGGTAGGCCTAGTGCCCGCGACAGGAAACAACCCAAAACCCTATGTGGACACATCACATTGTTCCAATAAAAACGGACACGTTTTTTGCAAAGTGCCTAGCTGTGGATTTTGGGCTCTAGCTCATCCAGCACATAGGGGAAACCTAGCAAACCTATACATTTTTTAAAACTAAACACCTAGGGGAATCTAGAATGTGGTAACTTGTGGGGCTCTCACCAGGTTCTGTCACCCAGAATCCTTTGCAAACCTCAAAATTTGGCTAAAAAACACTTTTCCTGCATATTTTGGTGATGAAAAGTTCTAGAATCTAGGGGGAGCCACAAACTTCCTTCCACCCAGCATTCCCCCAGCTCCCCCTATAAAACTGTTACCTCACTTGTGTGGGTAGGCCTAGTGCCTGTGACAGGAAATGGCCCAAAACACTACGTGGACACATCAAATTTTTTCAGTGAAAACGGGCATGTTTATACAAAGTGCCTAGCTGTAGGTTTTGGGCTCTAGCTCAGGCTCAGCCGCCACATAGGGAAACCTCGCAAGCTACATATTTTTTAAAACAAGACACCTAGGGTAATCAGGAATGGGGTGACTTGTGGGGATCTCTCCAGGTTCTGTCACCCAGAATCGTTTGCAAGCCTCAAAATATGCTTTCAATTGCACATTTTCCTCAGATTTAGCGATGCAAAGTTCTAGAATCTGTTGGGAACCACAAACTTCCTTCCACCCAGCATTCCCCCAGGTCTCCTGATAAAAATTGTACCTCACTTGTATGGGTCAGCCTAGTGCCGATGACAGGAAACGCACCAAAACACTATGTGGACACATCACATTTTTCCAATGAAAACTGATGCATTTTTGCAAAGTGCCAAGCTGTGGGTTTCGGGCTCTAGCTCAGGCTCAGCCGGCACATAGGAAAACCTAGCAAACCTATATATTTTTAAAAACTAGACACCTAGGGAAATTCAGAGTGGGGTGACTTGTGGGGGTCTCACCAGGTTCTGTCACCCAGAAACCTGTGCAAACCTCGGAATATGTCTAAAATAACACATTTCCCACACATTTCAGCGATGCAAACTTCTGGAATCTGAGGGGAACCACAAAGTTCCTTCCACCAAGAATTCCCCCATGTCTCTCAATAAAAATGGTACCTCACTTGTGTGGCTAGGCCTAGTGCCCATGACAGGAAACACCCCAAAACAATAGGTGGACATATCACATTTTTCAAATGAAAACGGACACGTTTTTTGCAAAGTGTGGGATTTGGGCTCTAGCTCAGGCGCAGCCGGTACATAGGGTAAGCTAGTCAACCTACATAGTTTTTTAAAATAGACACCTAGGGAAATCTAGAGTAGGGTGACTTGTGGGGGTCTCACCAGGTTCTGCCACCCAGAATCCTTTGTAAACCTCAGAATATGTCTGAAATAACAAATTTTCCTCACATTTCAGCGATGCAAAGTTCTGGAATCTGAGGGGAACCACAGACTTCCTTCCACCAACCATTCCCCCAAGTCTCCCGATAAAAACGGTACCTCACTTGTGTCGGTCGGCCTAGTGCCTGTGACAGGAAACACCCCAAAACACTACATGGTCACATCACATTTTTCCAGTGAAAATGGGGATGTTTATACAAAGTGCCTAGCTGTGGGTTTTGGGCTGTAACTCCGGCTCAGCCACCACACAGGGAAACCTAGCAAACCTACATATTTTGTAAAGCTAGACAACTAAGGGAATCAGAAATGGGGTGACTTGTGGGGGTCTCTCCAGGTTCTGTCACCTAGAATCCTTTGCAAACCTCAAAATATGTCTAAAATAACAAATTGTTCTCACATTTCAACGAAGCAAAGTTCTGGAATCTGAGGGGAACCATAAACTTCCTTCCACCCAGCATTCCCCCAAGTCTCCTGATAAAAACGGTACCTCAATTGTGTGGGTCAGCCTAGTGGCCGTGACAGGAAATGACCCAAAACACTACGTGGACACATCACATTTTTCCAATGAAAACGGACACGTTTTTTGCAAAGTGCCTAGCTGTGGGTTTTGGGGTCTAGCTCACGCTCAGCCGGCACATAGGGAAACCTAGCAAACCTACATATTTTTTAAAACTAGACACCTAGGGAAATCCAGAGTGGGGTGACTTGTGGGGGTCTCACCAGGTTCTGTCACCCAGAATCATTTGCAAGCCTCAACATGTCTCTAAAAATCACATTTTACTCATATTTCAGCGATGCAAAGTTCTGGAATCTGAGGGGAGCCACAAACTTCCTTCCAACCAGCATTCCCCCACATCTCCCGATAAAAATGGTACCTCACTTGTGTGGCTAGGCATAGTGCTCATGACAGGAAACACCCCAAAACACTATATGAACACATCACATTTTTCCAATGAAAACAGACGCTTTTTTTTGCAAAGGGCCTAGCTGTGGATTTTGGACTCGAGCTCAGCCAACACATAGGGAAACCTAGCAAACCTATACATTTTGTAGAGCTAAACACCTAGGGGAATTCAGAATGTGGTGACTTGTGGGAGTCTCACCAGGTTCTGTCACTCAGGATCGTTTGCAAACCTCAAAATTTGTCTAAAATAACACCTTTTCCTCACATTTCAGCGATGCAGAGTTCTGCAATCTGAGAGGAGCCACAAACATCCTTCCACCCAGCATTCCCCCAAGTCTTCCAATAAAAATGGTACCTCATTGTGTGGGTAGGCCAAGTGCCCATGACAGAAAATGCCCCAAAACAGTGGTTCCCAACCTTTTGAATTCTGTGGACCCCTATTTTATCAATACTGGAGCCCGGGGACCCCCACTGAATCATTATTGGAACCTGGGGACCCCTACTGAGTCATTACTGATAGCTGGGACCTAATATTATTACATTTTTTAAGCAGTCACAGACCCCCTGAGGAGGCTTCGTGGACCACCAGGGGTCTCCGGCCCACAGGTTGGGAACCACTGCCCCAATACACTACGCAGACACATCACATTTTTCCAATGAAAACAGACACATTTTTTACAAAGTGCCTAGCTGTGGGTTTTGGGCTCTAGCTCAGGCTCAGCCGGCACATAAGGAATTCTAGCAAACTTACATATTTTTTAAAACTACACATCTAGGGAAATCCAGAATGGGGTGACTTGTGGGGTCTCACCAGGTCCTGTCACCCAGAATCCTTTGCGAACCTCAAAATTTGTCTAAAATAACATATTTTCCTCACATTTCAGCGTTGCCGAGTTCTGGAAATTGAGGAGATCCACAAACATCCTTCCACCCAGCATTCTCCCAAGTCTCCCGATAAAAATGGTACCTCATTGTGTGGGTAGGCCAAGTGCCTGTGACAGGAAACACCCTTAAACTCTACGTGGGCACATCGCATTTTTCCAATGCAAAAGGGATGTTTTGAAGTATGAAGCTGTGGGTTTGGGGTCTAGCTCAGGTTCAGCCGGCACATAGGGAAACCAAGCAAACCTACATATTTTGTAAAACTAGACAACTATGGAAATTCAGATTGGGGAAACTTGTGGGGGTCTCACCAGGTTCTGTCACCCAGAATTGTTTCCAAACCTCAAAATGTGTCTAAAAACACACATTTCACTCACATTTCAGCGATGCAAAGTTTGGGAATCTGAGTGGAGCCACAATCTTGCTTACACTCACCATTCCCCCAACTCTCCCAATAAAAATGGTACCTCACTTGTGTGGCTCGGCCTAGTGCCTGTGACAGGAAATGCCCCAAAACACTACGTGGACACTTTTTTTGCAGCCTAGCTGTGGATTTTGGCCTCTAGCTCAGTCAGCACATAGGGAAACCTAGCAAACCTATAAAACATATTTTCAAACTAAACACTTAGGAGAATCCAGAATGTGGTGACTTGTAGGGCTCTCACAAGGTCCTGTCACCAGAATCCTTTGTAAACCTCAAACTTTGGCTAAAGAATCACTTTTTCCTCGCATTTCGGTGATGGAAGGTTCTGGAATCTAAGGGGAGCCACAAACTGCCTTCCACCCAGCATTCCCTCAGGTCCCCCAATAAAAATGTTACCTCACTTTTGTGGGTAGGTCAAGTACCCGCGACAGGGAAAGTCCCAAAATGTATAGTGGCGGTAATGATAACTAAGGCGAGTGTACTAATTAGTCCTGGGATCAGGAACCATTTAGGGAAACCTATCAAACCCAGACATTTCTGAAAAGTAGACATCAAGGGGAGTCCAGGGATGCATCACTTGTGAGGATTCCCCAACATTTTTTCCCCCAGAATGCCCTGCAAAGGTAAACCGTTGAATAACAACACTATTTTCCTTGCATTTCTGTGATATAAACTACAGTAATATGCAGGTATCCACAAATTGCTTACCGTCCAGTATTCCCCAACTTGTCCCGATTAAAACGCTACCCCACTGATGTGCCTGGGCTTAGTGCCTCTGACAGGAATGGATCACACAATGGTCAATGGTAGTCCTTATATGAGGGCTACTGTTGACCCTGGGGTGATCTATTCCTGATGTAGACACAAGCACACAAATGGGGTAGCGTTTTTATCAGGACAAGTGGGGAAACACAGAGGGGTAGGAATGTTGTGGATCACCTTTCAAACAAGGCCTTCCTGAAATGGTTTCCTGGCCATTGGCCAGCACACGCCTTCATGGGGTTAATCCTGACCTTTCGTTTCCATTATTTCTTCTGTCAAAATGTTGATTGTAGAAACAAAAGAGACGTTTTCTGATGCATTTTGTGGGTGATCATGTTATAACTGCTCACATTGGGCTAATTCCTGAGCATCTTACTTTTAAAATGAATATATGTACATAGCGCTAATTAGATATGTAAGGATATTTTTATGCCAAGTATTGATAGGTGGCAGTCTTTTAAAACCAAGGTTTTGACATTAGGTTGACAGTCACTCTTTAACAATTGCAGCTAATTTTTGTAAAGAGGTGGTCTCTTTGCCTCATGCAATGTGGAGCACCTTCAGTTAGTTTTGACATTTTTAAAACTATACTCAGGATCTGAGCAACCACAGGAAGGGCCATATTATGCAGCGGAATTTACTTACTGTGGCAAGAAAAGGCAAATTGTGAGCATAATGTGAAACATTTTGTGGCAGTGTTACTTCACTATTTTATAACTTTTGCTGGCTTTAGGACTCTGGGCACTTTACTTCTGCTGGCCAATGCTAAAGTGCAAGTGCTCCCCGTCTAAATAAAACTGGAGATTGGTTTATTCATGTTGGCATATTTGATTTACTATTAAGTCTCTAGTACAGTGCACCATGTGTGCCCAGGGCCTGTAAATCAAATGCTACTAGTGGGCCTGCAGCACTGATTATGCCACTGACATGAGTAGCCCTGCAAACATGTCTCAGGCCTGCCATTGCAGTGCCTGTGTGTGCAGTTCTAAACTGCCAGTTCAGCCTGGCAACTGCACCCACTTGCCAGGCCTAAACCGTCCCTTTCACTACATGTAGGTCCCCCCTAAGGTAGGCCCATGGGCAGGGTGGAAAGTATGTAAAAGGTAGGACATGTACTGGTGTGTTTTACATGTCCTGATAATGAAATACTGCTTAATTCGGTTTTCACTATTGCAAGGCCTATCTCTCCCAAAGGATAACATGGGGATTGCCTTCAAATACCTTTTAAGTGTAATTTCCCATTGGAGCAGATAAAGATGTGGAATTTGGGGTCTCTGAACTTACAATTTTAAAATAAATCTGTTGGTGACATTGGTTTTTAAATTGTAAGTTTGAAAATGCCACTTCTAGAAAGTGGGCATTTTCTTGCTTATAATCCTGTGCCTCTGCTTGGTTGTGGAATACACGTCTGGGTCAGGATGAGAGTTGGGCTGTTTGTGAATTTTCTCTAGACAGTCACACAAAGGGAGCTGAGGTGTGCCCTCTATATCCTGATGGGTCTTCCTGGGCTGGAGTGGTGGGAGGAACTGCCACTTGCACCTGAATAGTGCTGTGCCTTTTACACAAAGCAGTCTCCAATCCCCTGGAGTGTGTCTGGAGCCAGGGCAGGAAAGGCAGGTTCTTGTGCACTACAAAGACTTTTCTTTGAAGTTTGCCTACTTCAAAGGCAGACATGAGTATAAGTATTGGACCTCTGAGACCACAGCTTTAGAATCCTTCTGGACTGAGGACATTCTGCCAGGAAGAAGAGCTAGATGCTGTAGGAAGGGATGCCACTCTGCCTGTTGTTTTGCTGTGCTGGCCTACTGCTTGCTGCTTCTGTCCTGGGAGTAAAAGGACTGGACTTTGCTTTCTACATCCTGCTTCCTAAGGTTTTTTAAGGGCTTGGACTGAGCTTGAGTCCTGTTAGAAGTCGCAGAGACATTAAAGACTTCATCAGCCAGCACCTGGGTTCCCTTGCTGAGAGTCCTGACTTGCCAAGTTGTACCAAATCCAGTTCCTGGGCCCTTGGGAGTGAGTTCTAATGTAACCAAGAAGAAACCAAGTGCATCAACTCCAGAGCGAATTCTGAACCAGCACCGCTGTCGTACTGCATGCCACTGCCTGCACTGAAGCCGTGGTCCACCTTTGAGTGTAATGACCAATGCCGACGTCGCAGGCCCGATGCTGCTCAGCGCCTCCGAATTCCTGCAACAGCATGAGTCCTGAGTGAAGTGTCCCTGACATCTGGGACAATTTACTGTGACTCTGCCGCATCATTTGTGGCCCTGTGGTGTGATCAGGACACCGCAAAGTTGACGCCTCGCTTCTTGGCCTGCTGGATTCATTGACCCTGCCCGATTGTAAGGAACTGACGCCTCACCGCAGACACCGCAACAACTCCCCTGCAACCATAAGAAACTAACACCTTACCTATCCTGCCTCGCAGTAAGGACCCAACTCCTCCGCTCCGAGTAGTAGTAAGGAACCAACGCTGCACCGGCTCCAGCGACACCTCACCTCCCTGACTCCGTGCAACATCTTTGCTTCTGCAGTGTTTTCAATGGATTAGTGCCTGGGGTCCTTGCGGCTCCATGACCGGCCTGCCCTCCCTTGCGAGTTGCGAGTGACGTTAGACTGTTGGGAACGACTCCGTCAAAGATGTTGTGATGTTGCTCCTAGTTGGAGCTATTGTGTTTCTAAGCACTTTACTGAGATTTAACCTGTAAACATTTGTATCTTTGCTTGTGTATGTTAGATTTTTCTTTTGTTTTATTCAGATACATCTTGGCTATTTGTTCAAACTGGTATGGAGTCCTTTTGTAATGTTTTTACAGTTACTGTGAGTGTGTGTGATCAAATACTTTAGAAATTGCCTCTGAGATAATCCTGACTGCGTGTGCCAAACTACCAAGGGCGTGAGCAGGGGTTATCTTAGCTGTGTGGCACCCTTACCTACACTACAGTGAGGGTCCCTAATTGGACAGGGTACAAACTCCAGCCAACTAGATACCTAATTTCTGACATTGGTGATCAGCGGTGAGGGTAGGACTTGTGTTTGTACTTGACCTACAGTAATTGGTGTACACTACTTCCATATTGCAGAACATTACACAACCACATACTGTTTTTTTCTTTTTTTGGCCTTCTCTTCTTTTTGCCTTCTTGAAACTTTGCAACTTTTGCATCATCCACAATCATGTCTCAGTCTGGGGAGCCATCAGCAGTTGCTTCAGATTTGGTGTCTGAGCAGGAGAAGTTAGAAACCCATTTGGTGCTTCAGCTTAAAAAGTTCTGTAAGGAGCTCAAGTGTCCTATTAAAGGACTCGTTAGAAAGGAGACACTGCAAAAGGTGCTGCGGGCCTAGTTGCCAGAAAAGGCGGCTGATGAGCACACAGAGGAGAAGAATGTTGTTGTGGAGGCAGAGGAGGAGAACCTGCATGAGGATATGGTGGATAGTCAGCACCTGGATCTGCCTTGGAGGAAAGCACCTTCCAGGGCAAACAGCGGTGTTTCCTCAAGAGGTCTGACCCCAGATGAGCTGGAGGACAGGCGGGAGGCCAGGAGGCTTCAGATAGAGTTGGAGAAGCTTAAGATGAAGCATGAGATGGAGCTTTATTTGGAACAAGCTAGGTTCAGAAGAGAGGCAGAGAGAGATAACATCGCCATGGAGAAAGAGAAAATGCTTTTAGCTTAACAGCTGAGCTTAAAGGAGCTGGACTTGAAAGGCAAGGCCAGCACAGATTGGGGCAATGCTTCATCAGTGCAGTCTGAGAGAAGGGTACATCTTCCCAAGAATCTGGTAAAAGAGTACACTAAGGAGAATGATATACACAGGTGGTTTCAGGGCTATGAGGCAGCTCCCTCCCTGAACGGGATCCCTGAGAAAGATTGGGGGAGCAGGCTTGTAGAACTACTTCACAGTGGAAGGGAGGGGAACCTTCTTGACACTACAATCAGCTAGCGAGCTCACCTACAGTACATGAAGGGTAGGAAACTTTGGGCCAGATGTAGCAAGATATGCTTTTGCGATTCTGAAATTGCGAGTCGGTGCGACTTGCAATTTCAGAATCGCAAAAGCATATGCAGAACTGGTGTCTCAGACACCTTCTGCGAATTGCTATGGAGTCGCAAAGACCCACCTCATTAATATTAATGAGGTGGGTCGCATTTTGCGACCCCATAGCGATTCCCTGCACTCACAGGGATGGTGGCCTGCTTAAGTCAGCAGACCTCCCTGTCTGTGACTGCTTTTTAAATAAAGCAGTTTTTTTTTCATTTTGCAGCCCGTTTTCCTTAAAGGAAAACGAGTTGCAAAATGAAAAAAATACCGAAACCATTTGGTTTTGTTTTCTATATCGTTTTAATAATCTGGGCAACATTCACAAAGGGGATGGGGTCCCATGGGGACCCCTTCACTTTTGCGAATGAGTTACCACCAGTGTGACACTGGTGGTAACTGCGAGTTGCTTTGCGACCGCATTTGCGGTCACAAAGCAATTCTGAATTGCGATGCGAGTCGCAAATAGGAAGGGGACACCCCTTCCTATTTGCGAGTCGCATTCACAAATTGCGAGTCGGTACCGACTCGCAATTTGTGAGTGTGCATCGCGTTAGGCCGTTTGCATGGCGCAAACTGCAATTTTCGCAGTTTGCACCATGCAAACGGCTACCTACATCTGGCCCTTAATTCCCAAACCTGGCTTGAGTGTGTAGATTTCTTCTGCAGAGCACTGGATGGTTGGGTGAAGGGCAATGAGTAAACCGAAACAAACTATCAGGGGCTGTACTCTTTGTTTGTTTGAAAGCATAGTCATAGCCTGGGTTTTCCAGAGCTGCACCAGCACTTGATTGACAGCAGACTTACTGGACCCAGGAAGTTTGCTTAGGAGACAGACCGTTGGGTCAGTACCGGAGTCCACAAGAAGGTTTATGTTGGAGACTCAGGCAAAGATGGGCAGGGTTGCCGACAGAAGATGGGGGGGAACAAGGATAAAAGTAAGGTGTTCTCAAAAGGGTCCTAAACCAGTTCCCAGGGTAAGGATTCCTAACCCCATTTTGAAAAAAGTTGGTTCCCTTTTGGAAAGCCTGCAGGGAGCGGACCCCAGAAGTGATCTGCCTGTGGACAGGAAGGACATTTCAACCCCAAGTGGGCCCCCACCGGTGGGCAGTCACATTGGGTAGCCAGTGTAGCGCTTGGGGAAGAGTTGGCCCTAGTTAGTGGTGGGGAGTTAACTGAGTTAATCCTTGTCTTCCTGGGTGAGGGTGAGATGGTCCAGAAAACCTTCATGCCTGACAATACTAAGAAGTACAGGCAGCTGGTGACCATCAATGGGTGGCGGGTGGAGGCTCTGAGAGATACAGGAGCCAGTATGACGACTGTCCACTGTCATCTGGTGTCTCAGGAATAGGTAATCCCTAATGTGGTTCACCAGGTTGTAGTAGTAGACAACAGTAAGCACCAATGTTTGGTAGCTCAGGTTCCCTTTGAATGAGAGGGGGATTCAAGTTCCTTGAGAGTAGCTGTGAGTCCATCCATGACTGTCTGCTAGGGAACAACCTGGAGAATAACGCCTTGAAGAAGGTGGAACTTAGGTTGCACTTGAAGATGTTAGGATTGCCAGAGTGGGTGTGCATGACCACACGGTCCATGGCCACCAGAGAGGGTGATCAGATGGACCTGGAGTCTGAAACAGTGGCCCAGGTGCCTGCCAAGAGGAGGAGGAAAAGGGGCACGGAAAACCCGCTCTTGAGATTCCCATGGTCTGGGAGCAGGTTGAACCTCAGGGAGATGCCACCGAACCTACATTGGAGAAAGTGACTGAATAGGAGGACCTGCCTGAGCTGACCCAATGGCAGCGGGAAAGGAGGCCACTCCAGGGAGGAGTTCTGCGAAGCACAAGAAATGTGCCCCGCCCTTGAGAGGCTTCGGAAGCAGGCTGAAGCCCAGGCAGCTGGTGACGCCTCTGGATCTCACCTTCTATACTAGGAGAATGATCTCCTGTATAGCGAGCCTGAGGTTGCTGAGCCTAGGGCACCCCATGTGCTGGTGGTACCCCAGTGTATCAGAGCCTTCCTACTGGGTCTGGCTTATGATGTGCCACTGGCAGGTCATTTGGGGTAGGACAAGACCTTTGGCAGGCTTGCCATCCACTTTTATTGGCCTCAAGCGAGGAAAACGCAGAAGCATTCTGCAGGACCTGTCAGGCAAGTGGCAAATCTGGGAAGAGGTGCAAGGCTCCTCTTGAACCGTTTCCTGTTGTGAGCACCCCTTTTAAGCGGGTAGGCAATGACATTGTGGGGCCTCTGGATCCCTGGACAGTCACAGGTAACAGGTGGATCCTGGTCTTGGTGGGCCGTACCCCCTGGGACCCAGAAGCTATCCCTTTGAGGACAGTGACTGTACCCACTGTGGCCAGGGTACTTATGGGGATCTGTACCCATGTGGATTTCTCCAAGGATGAGGTATCTGACCGGGGTACCTATTTCATGTTGTACATGAAAGCCATGTGGAAGGTGTGTGGTGTTACCTACCAGTTCACCACGCCTTGCCACCCCCCCAAGGCAATGGGTTGGTTAAAAGGTTCAACTGTACTCTCAATGTGATGATTATAGGTCTCTCAGAAAACATGAGGCATTAGTGGGACGTCCTGTTACCATGCCTGTTGTTTGCTTACAGGAAGGTACTGCAGAAGGGGGTTGGCTTGAGCCCTTTTGAACTTCTGTACGGGCACCCTGTAAAGAATGGCTGGGACCAAGCTCCTAAGAAGCCGCCCTAGAGTGTATTCAGTTGCATGCTGGTCTTCACGAACCAGACAGCCTGCTTTTGAAAACTTGCCCAAGAGAATCTAGAAGCTAGCCAGGAGAGCATGAAATGTTTGTACGCCCAGAATACCACTTTAGTTGAGTTTCAGCCTGACTAGAAGGTGTGGGTGATGGCCCCTGTAGAGTCCTGTGCTCTCCGAGACCATTGGTCTGGGCCTTTTGAGGTGAAGGAACACAAGAGCAAAGTCACCTTACTGGTGGACATGCAAACCCCTAGGAACCCTTTGAGGGTCCTGCATGTGAACCGCCTCAAGCCACATTTTGAGAGGTCTGAGCTGACCATGTTCTTGGTCACGGATGATGGGGTGGAAGAGGAGATTGAGCCTCTCCCCAAACTCCTTTCTGCCAAAGAGCAGGATGGGTCAGTAGTGGGTGTGAACCTCTCCCATACGCTGACCCTAAAACAGTAGAGGGACTGTTGCTAGTTTCTGGGACAGTTTACCTCCATGCTCTCACTCACCCCTGGGGTCACCCAATGGTGTACTCATGACATTAACACTGGGGATAGCCTACTGGTCAAGCACAAGTCTTACAGGGTGACTGACAGAGTGAGAAACAGCATCAATGAGTATGCCTCTAAGATGCAGAAGTTAGGGGTGATTAAGCACTCCAACAGTCCATGGCCCAGCCCACTGGTTGTGATTCCCAAGGTTTCTCCACCTGGTGTCACACCTGAACTTAGGCTCTTTGTTGACTACCAGGGGATCAGTTCCATCACCAAGACTGATGTGCACCCCATCCCCCTAGCTGATGAGCTCATTGACCAGTTGGGAGCTGCCAAGTTCTTCAGCATGCTTGATCTAATGTCTGGGTACTGGCAGATTGTCTCAACCGAGGGGGCCAAAGAGAGGTTGGCATTCTCAACACCAGAGGGGCATTACCAGTTCTGTGTTATGCCCTTTGGGTAGAAGAACGCCCTATCCACATTCCAGAGGCTGGTCAACCAGGTCCTGGCTGGGTTACAGAACTTCAGTGCTGCCTACCTGGGCGGCATTGCAGTCTTCAGCTCTAGCTGGGAGGACGAATTGTACCATCTCCAGGAAGTGTTGAGGGCACTGCAGAGTGCAGGTTTCACTATCAAGGCCAGTAAGTGCCAGATAGGGCAGAAGGCTGCGGTGTGCTTGGGACACAATGTAGGGAGCGGCAGGTGCTGCCCCTACAAGCCAAGATTGATACTATTCTGGCTTGAGTACCCTGAAGACCCAGACAGAGGTGAGAGCCTTTTTAGGCCTCACCAGCTACTACAGAAGATTCATCAAGGGGCATGGCACCATTGTTGCCCCCTTGACAGAGCTGACTTCTAGGAAGTAGCCCCATCAGGTAATCTGGACAGAGGCGTGCCAGACTGATTTGGACACCCTGAAAGAGACTATATGGGGAAGTGATTGACCTCAGAGGAATGGCTTCTGTATGCCGGGTGGCATGGTCCACCAAGACCAGGATGAACCTGTTGCCGATGGCTGTCTTGGGATCCAGGGGT
The DNA here is from genome assembly GCF_031143425.1 of Pleurodeles waltl. Taxonomy (NCBI): domain Eukaryota; kingdom Metazoa; phylum Chordata; class Amphibia; order Caudata; family Salamandridae; genus Pleurodeles; species Pleurodeles waltl. The sequence continues at coordinate 381,054,815 of NC_090445.1, forward strand.
CCCACAATGCCAATACCAACCTTTTCAAAAGGGGTACTAACTAAAGGAAAAGGTTGGAGGGGAGCCTTACATTTCCCCCCCACTCTTGCGGCTTGCTTGACAAGTTTGGCAAGGCCTACAATGAGCATCTGAGTGCCTGCACATTAGGGGCCAGTAGAAGTGGGTGACAAGCCATTTAAAGGTCTTGTCTTGCCCCAAATCTCCTGCTAAAGGCATATCATGAGCCAAACCCAGTAGGGAGGCCCTGAAGCACTGGGGTACCACCTGCACACGGGCTGACCCAGGCTCAGGAGCCTTAGGCTCACTATACAGGAGGCCGTCCTCCCAGTAAATCAGGTGAGATCCTGGCTCCTTGCCAGCCGCCTGGTCTGCAGCCTGCTGCTGCAAACCCTCTAGAGTATGACATGTCTTCCATGCCTCACAGAATGCCTCCTTGGTGAGTCCCCCTTCCTGCTGCCACTGTGACAGCTCAGGGACCTCCCCCAGTTCAACCACCTTTTCCCCTGTAGGCTCCGGGGTGTCACCCTCAGGCTCTGCCTCTTCCTGGTCCGTGGGAACTTCTGGGCTGGTTTCCCGAGCCCCCTGCCCTTCCTCTTCTTGGAGGTCCCCTGGGCCACTATTTCAGGCTCCAGGGGCTCTTGACCACCCGGACAGGCTGCCATTGACCTGGTGGATATATATACCCACCCAGGCAGACCCATCATCTCCAAGTGTGACCTGTGTTCCACCTCCTTCCAAGGGGAATCCTCCAGGTCATTGCCAAGCAAACAATCTGCAGGCATGGTTGGACTCACAGCTACCTTCAAGGAACCTCAGACCCCCCCATTCAAAGGGAACTCTGCACAGGCTCTCTGAGTTGTCTACTAGGTGAAGTACTCTGGGATCTATCTGCTCTTCAGACACCAGGCGACTCCTCACTGTAGTCACACTGGCTGCTGTGTCTCTCAGAGCCTCCACGATCTGTTCATTGATGGTCACCCACTGCCTGTACTTCTTAGTGTTCTCAGGCACTAGGGTCCTCTGGCCCCTCTCACTGTCCCCTAGTGAGACAAGGGTCATCTCAGCTGGCTCCCACCCACCTGGAACCAACTCCTCCCCTAGCGCTCACTAGCCAAACCCTGGGACTGCGCACCAGTGGGTGCAGGTGTACTCTAGAGGCATTTGGGGTCCCCCCTCACATGGCCCACCTGGTCACATGCATAACACTTATGTGGATTTCCCTTTGGAGAACCATGGCTTCTTTTCACTGGGGGGTTGGGAATCCTTACCCTGGGAAATAGGTTGTGGCCCTATAGAGAACTCCCCCTGTTTACCCTTACCCCAGCATTCTTCTGAGAGGGACCCTGCCCATCCTTGGTGTGGTCTCCCTCATACCCCTTCTGGACCCTGGGGCTCTCCCAGCGGTCCACTTCATGCACAAGCTTCCTGGGGTCAGTCAGGTTGCTGTCAATTAGGTGCTGTCGCAGCTCTGGAAAACATAAACTGTACAAGTGCTCCCAAGCAATCAAATTGCAAAGCCCCTCATACGTTGACACCTTACTGCCCTTCACCCAACCATCCAGTGACCTGCAGAATGAATCAACACATTCCAACCATGTTTGGGATTCATTCCTCTTATAGGACCTGAACTTTTCCTTATACTACTCAGGGGTGGGACCATATCTTGTGAGTAGGGCATCCTTCATGATAGAGTAGGTGAGCCCCTGGGGATCCCCTAAGGATGTCAGAGTATCCCTCTCCTCTACCTCAAAGTGCTTCCATAAACCCGCCCCCCCCATGAGCTTCAGGGACCAGATACATATGGAGAGCAGACTCATGCCCCTTGAACTGCAAGAATATGTCATCCTCCCTCTTGTAATCCTTTACAAGATCTTTAGGAATGTGTGCCCTTCTATCAGGCTGCACTGTGAAATTGCTGCCCCCATCTCTACTGGACTGGCTCCTCTGATCTAGCTCCCACAAGCTAAGCTCATGAGCCAGCAGTATCTTCTTTTCTTCAATGGCCATCTTTCTCTCCTCCCTCTCCCTCTCCATCTTGAGATTGAGCTTCTCCAGCTCCAATTGACACTCTCTCTCTGCCTGTCTGTCCTGTAACTCTTCAGGGGTCAGACCCTTTGGTAACACATTGTTAACTGCCCTGGTGACTCTCTCCCTGGACATAACACGCCCACCTACTATACCACTGTGAATGGATTGCTCTGCCTCCTCCTCACTCTTCTCCTCTGTGTGCCCCTCAGCTGCCTTGGCTGTTACCCAGGCCCTCAGTGCCATCTGCAGCTCGTCCTTCCTTGTGGAGCCTTTAATGGGACAAGCAAGGTTTTTGCAGAACTGCTTTAACTGGTTAACTGTATAGCTCTCCAGCTTTTCTACATCGAAAGCAACTCCAGCTGATGCATCTCCAGACTGAGACATGATGAAGAGTTAAAAGTGCAAAGTTCCAAAGGCAGAAAAACAAATTCCCAAATTAAGTTCAAGAAAAGTCACTCAGGAGATCAGAAATATATGGAAGTACAACAAAAAAGTCCCAAAAGAGACAAAGCAAAAATCACAAGACAATTAGTATGTGGTCACGTAGAGGTCTGCACTAAAAACAGTAGTGTTTACTTAATCACTGTATGTCAAGTACAAATACAGCATCATATGTGCCCAGGGCCTGTAAATCAAATGCTACTAGTGAGCCTGCAGCACGGATTGTGCCACTGACATGAGTAGCCCTACAAACATGTCTCAGGCTTACCATTGCAGTGCCTGTGTGTGCATTTTTAAACTGCCAGTTTGACCTGATGAGTGCACGCATTTGCCAGGCTCAAACTTTCCCTTTTTAATACATTTAGGTCACCCCTAAGGTAGGCCCAAGGCAGTCCCATGGGCAGGGTGCAGAGTATATAAAAGGTTGGACATATACTCGTATGTTTTACATGTCCTGGAAGTGAAATACTGCTCAATTCCGTTTTCATGATTGCAAGACCTATCCCTCCCCTAGGATAACATTGGGATTGCCTTGAAATATCTTTTAAGTGTTTTTTCGCATTGGAAGTAAATAGAGATATGGACTTTGAGGTCTCTGAACTCACAATTTAAAAATGCACCTTTCAGCAAAGTTTGTTTTTAAGTTGTAAGTTTTAAAATGCCACTTATAGAAAGTGGGCACTTTGGGGCAGATGTAGGAAGCATTTTGCATGGTGCAAACTGCGAAAATCGCAGTTTGCGCCAAGCAAAATGCTCATTGTGATGCTCATTCACAATTTGCAAGTCTGTACCGACTCGCAAATTGTGAATGTGACTCGCAAATAGGAAGAAGTGTCCCCTTCCTATTTGCGACTCGCATCGCAATGCTAAATTGCTTTGTGACTTTGAATGCGGTCGCAAAGCAATTCACAGTTATGAAAACAAGATTTAGCAAAAGGGAAGAAAGATATATGAAACAGCGCTCACAGTCTATCACCAAATAAACTTAGTAAATCCTTATAAGTACACAGTGCTCCTGGCAGGGGGATCTTCCTCCCTCCTCCAATGTTTCCAAAGGAAACCAAGCATCGACATAACAGGTGTCAGGGCACTCATGAATAAAGTTCAGTCCTCCATACGTTTCAAGACTTGATAAACCATCAATTATGAGTCGGACCGGGATGTTAGGCAAAAGGTCTGTTTAACCTTGAGATGCAAAATCCATTGGAAACCAATATTTACAATCCACCAACAGCCAACAGGTGTTTCGTCCTATGAGAAAAATTATTCTCAAAGACTTCATCAGGGCTACAATAAACATAAATGGTAACTTAGTTAAATGGGACTTATCCCACTCAGCATCTAGTATCCTTAATCCCGTGACCTTTGTGAAAAAATCTTTATCACAGTATGTGACTTTGCATGACACAAAGAAGATATTAAAATCTTAGAATGTACAGAAGGTCACCATAAATACAAGTTTATAATCTGTGACATAAAACATGCATGAGAGATACCATGTGAATTAGAGTTTGTCGGGAGGGTTACATCTAATATTAGATAACAAAATGCAGAAATGTAAGTAAACTCAGTAATAGCAGGATAGTCATGGCACCCAGGTCCCTGATTGTCCTGTGTTTGTGGGGTTGCCTGGGGCCCCTGTAGTGGTGGACACACTGCTGATTGATGTGTCTTGGGGAAAGTGGCATGGGCCCGCTGGGTGGGTGCTGTGCTGGTTTTTCCTGAGGGGGGAGGTTCTGTGGAGGTTTGGGACTGTGGCAGGGGAACTGACTGTCCAGAGGTCCTAGATGGGGCAGGCTGGTCATCTTGATCCAGGCATGCAGAGCTGCTGTCATCACTGTGGGCCTCTTCTGTGGGTGGACTAGATATGGCTGGCCCCTCCTGTCCGGTGACATTGGGTAGGGGTCCTGTTGGGATGTAAATGCATTCGCAGTTACCACCAGTGCCACACTGGTGGTAACCCATTCGCAAAAGGGAAGGGGTCCCCATGGGACCCCTTCCTCTTTGTGAATGTTGCCAAAAATGTTTTTTCAGAGCAACTCTGAAAAAACGAAACCAAATGGTTTCGTTATTTTTTTTATTTTACAACTCGTTTTCCTTTAAGGAAAATGGGCTGCAAAATAAATAAAAAAACAGCTTTATTTAAAAAGTAGTCACAGTCATGGAGGTCTGCTGTCTTCAGCAGGCCACCATCCCTGTGAGTGCAGGGACTCGCCATGGGGTCGCAAAATGCGACCCACCTCATTAATATTAATGAGGTAGGTCTTTGCGACCCCATAGCGAATCGCATACGGTGTCTGAGACACCGTTCTGCATCCGATTATGCGAATCGGAACTTCCTACATCTGCCCCTTTCTTCCTTAACCATTCTGTGCCTCTGCCTGCTTGTGGAATACATGTCTGGATCAGGATGACAGTTGCGCTGTTTGTGAATTAACTCTAGGCAGTCACACAAAGGGAGCTGATACCCTGCATATTCTGATGGACCTTCCTGGGCTAGAGTGGTGGGAGGAGCTGACACTTGCACCTAAAGAGGGCTGTGTCTGTTCTTACACAAAAGAGTCTCCAACCGCCTGGAGTGTCTGGGGCCAGGGCAGGAAAGGCAGGGTCTTGTGCACTACAAAGACTTTCCTTTGAAGTTTGCCTACTTCAAAGGCAGAAATGAGTATAAGTATTTGACATCTGAGACCACAACTTTAGAATCCTTCTGGACTGCAGTCATTCATTCTGCCACTAAGAAGAGCTAGATGTTGTAGGAGGGACTGCCACTCTGCCTGTTCCTTTGCTGTGCTGGCCTACTGCTTGCTGCTTCTGTCCTGGGAATGAAAGGACTGAACTTTGCTTTCTGCATCCTGCTTCCTAAGGTTTTCCCAGGGCTTGGACTGAGTTTGCCTCCTGTTAGAAGTCTCAGGGACTTAGAAGACTTCATCTGTCGCCACCTGGGTTCTCTTGCTGAGAGTCCTGACTTGCCAAATGGTGCCAAATCCAGTTCCTGGTCCATTAAAAGTGCGCTCTGGTGTACTCAAGAAGAAACTAAGTACATGGACTCCAGGGCAACTTTGGAACGGGTGCTGCTGTCTGACTCTGCGCCGCTGCCTGCACTGTAACCATAGTCCCCTCTGACTGCAATGACTGCGACCGATGCCACAGCCCCGACGCCGCTGCAGTGCCTCCGAAGTCCCACCACAGCGGGAGTCCTGAATGTCATGTCCCTGATGTCTGGCAGAACCGACTCTGTTTCTGCCTCAGCAATTTGGCTCCGTGATGTGATCAGGACACCGCAAAGTTGACACCTCACATCTTGACCTGCTAGATTTATCGACCCCACTGGATCGTATGGAACGAACACCTCACCATCGATACTGCATCACCTCCTCTTCAACCGTAAGGAACCAATGGCTCACCTCCCATACCTCGCAGAATGGAACCATGCTTCACCTCCCCGGTAGCAGTAAGGACCCACACCGGCTCAAGCTATGCCTCACCTCCCCGATTTCGTGCAGCGCCTTTGCTTCCTCATCGTTTTCAAAGGTACTGTGCCTGGGGTGCGTGCAACTGTGTGACCGGCCTACACTCTCCTGTGAGTGGCGTTGGACTATTGGGAACAACTCTCTCAAAGGCATTGTGATAGCTGTAGTTGGAGCTATAGTGTTTCTAAGCACTTTACTGAGATTTAATCTTTAAACATTCTTGTTTTATTCAGATAAATCTTGGCTATTTTTCTAAACTGGTGTGGGGTCCTTTTGTGGTGCTTTCACTCTGTTACTGTATGTGTGTTCAAACACTTTCAACATTACCTCTGAAATTAGTCTGACTGTTCGTGCCAAGCTACCAAGGGGGTGAGCAGGGGTTATTTTAGCTACATGGCTCCCTTACCCTGGCTAGAGTGAGGGTCACTACTTGGACAGGGTGCAACCACTGCCAACTTGAGATCCATTTCCAAAAACATCAGTGTTTTAGTGCCACTGCAATGGCTGTACTAATGAAAGCTACTGCTCTGTTTGGGAAGTGTCTTTCCAAACAATTTCGAGCATGTTCATTTACCCTAGTCCTCATGTGTTCCCGTTGCCAGTGTTGACGTGTAATCCGACATGGAGTGTCCATGGGAATTTGTATGACAACTGACACAGTAAACTTTGGTCAAGTGACGCACTGGCTGACCGGAATGATTTTTGTGAAGACATAACTTGCTGTTGGTTAGTGCTGAACAAATTATAACAGTCCATCCTTTTAATAGCTTGCAAGGAAGAAGAATCACCTCTCTGCAACTTGGCACAAAGTAATGCTGATTAACTGCATTTATTAAAACTAGCTATAAAAAGAAGGGTTATTACTGAATCCTTCTCGACTGAGCGCTATAGAAATTGGAAAATAAAAAAATGACACAAAGGCGCACTCATGTGACACAGATCATCATTTATGTTGCTCTTTTGAGAGATGAAGCAATGCACATTAGTCAGGATATGCAACAGTTATGTCTGGTGCAATTCGTGAATGTCCTTTCAGGCCCCAAGGGCTAGAAATATTGTTGTGAACTAGAACACAATACCACAGACATCACTAGGCCACTATCTGGTATGGTACCAAAATATCACAGTCAGAATATCGTCTGACATAAATATCATTTTAAAGCCTATTACCCCATAGTGGTTAATAATGAAAGATATGAACTTTTGTGTGCTAGAAGAAATATAATTTACATTTGTGTCGTTGCTTCATAAAAGCAACTAGAGCATTCAGTTCTCTTTTTGTATTCTTCTTATACATTCTTTTAACGTGTATTTTTTGGCCATGAAGGTGCTCTATTTAGCATGTAAACAACAGCATGATTAAAAACCTCTGTTAAAGAGTTACCTCCTTTTAACGTGTGTCCTATTCTAATTTGTGTCCAAATGGGTAAAATTACTTATTTCAAACATTGGAGTAATGAACAAATATTTGCCTATGAAATGACCCAAGCAGCTCCTTGTTACACAAAAACATTTTGAACTTATTGCCTACTATTGCTGTGAAGAAGAATGCTCAAGTCTAGAGCATAATTTAGACTCACTTGAGTTTTTTGAATGAAAATTCTCTCAAATACATGTATAATTTATACCCTTACATTTTTACTTCAAAGGGCAGCTTCCTTTATTCGGCATAAAGAGTCATAAAAGAACACACAAATAAAGAAGAGTATATGGTTCTTAATAATTAAAACACCAAGTTGATAAAAAAAAAGCTTAAGATATCTGACCGTGACAAATAAAGACCTTTCAACACTATTTATCACTGAAAACGGAAACTTTTAGACCGGTGGTTTTAGGAACACATTAACTGCTATTGCAAAGCCTGTAAATACATATATACACATATGAAATAAAAAGTAACGCTCACAACCTACCACAGATTATATACAAAGCTATATTGCATGTTGTAGGAGGCTGGCCTGGCTTATAGTGGGTACCAAGTGGTACTTACACCTTGTGCCAGGTCCAGTTATCCCTTATTAGTAGATTAGTAGTGTTCTAGGAGCTTAGGCTAATAGATGTAGCTATAGCAGAGCAGCTTAGGCTGAACTAGGAGACATACAAAGCTCCTACTATACCACTTATATCACATAGCACTATGGGCCTCATTATGACCCTGGCGGTACAGAACCGCCAGGGTCAACGGGGGCGGGAGCACCGCCGACAGGCCGGCGGTGCTCCCTTGGGCATTCCGACCGCGGCGGTAACGCCGCGGTCGGACCGGGACAACTGGCGGTCTCCCGCCAGTTTCCCGCTGCCCAAATGAATCCTCCAAGGCGGCGCAGCATGCTGCGCCGCCTTGGGGATTCTGACACCCCCTACCGCCATCCTGTTCCTGGCGGTTCGCCCGCCAGGTACAGGATGGCGGTAGGGGGTGTCGCGGGGCCCCTGGGGGCCCCTGCAGTGCCCATGCCAATGGCATGGGCACTGCAGGGGCCCCCGTAAGAGGGCCCCGCTAGTATTTCACTGTCTGCATAGCAGACAGTGAAATACGCGACGGGTGCAGTAGCACCCGTCGCACCTTCCCACTCCGCCGGCTCGATTACGAGCCGGCTTCATCGTGGGAAGGTTGTTTTCCCCTGGGCTGGCGGGCGGCCTTTTGGCGGCTGCCCACCAGCCCAGGGGAAAACTTGGAATACCCTCCGCGGTCTCTGGACCGCAGAGCGGTATTTTGGAGGGGGGAAGTCTGGCGGGCGGCCTCCGCCGCCCGCCAGACTTAGAATGAGGGCCTATATCATAAGAAACACAATACGCAGAGTTACTAAAAATAAAGGTACTTTATTTTAGTGACAATGTGCCAAAAGTATCTCAGAGGATATACTCCCTTAGGAGTTAAGTAAAATACACAAAATATACACACAAACCAAAATCTGGTAAGTAAACATTTAGGAAAGTAGTGCAAACACTGTAGAACACAATAGAATGCAATAGGAAACAATAGGCCTAGGGGCAACACAAACCATATACTCCAAAAGTGGAATGTGAACCATGAATGGACCCCAGACCTAGTGTAGGGTGTAGAGGGTCGCTGGGAGTGTAAGCGTGTCTAAAATACCCCACCCCAAGACCCTGAAAAGTCGGAGTAAAGTTACCCTACTACCCCAGAAAGACAGTAAAGTTGAGATAGGGGATTCTGCAAAGACAACAACTGACTGCAAAGCACTGAAGACAGATTCCTGCACCTGAGGGCCTGTAAAGGAAGGGGACCAGGTCCAAGAGTCACGCAATTGTCCGGGGGGGGCAGGAGCCCACTAAACCCCGGATGAAGGTGCAAAATGGCTGCCTCTGTGTGGAAGAAGCCAAAGATTCGGCAACAAAAGAAGGCGCCAGGAACTTCTCCTTTAGTCAGAAGATGTCCCACGGCTTGCTGGAGGATGCAGAGTTGTTTCCACGCAGAAAGACTGCAAACAAGCCTTGCTAGCTGCAAAAGACATGGTTGAAGGTTTTGGGTGCTGCCAGGACCCAGGAAGGACCAGGAGGTCGCCCCTTGAAGGAGGAGACAGAGGGGGCACTCAGCAACAGAGAGAGCCCATGCAGAAGCAGGCAGCACCCACAGGAGCACCTGAACAGGCATTCAGAAGATCTGAGCATGGCGGTCATCTCAGCATAACAAAAGAGGGTCCCACGAAGTCGGAGTCCAACTCAGTGAGTTGGGCAATGCAGGACGGAGTGCTGGGGACCTGGGCTAGGCTGTGCACGAAGGAATCCTTGCAAGAGTGCACAGAATTCCTAGCAGCTGCAGTTCATGCAGTACACAGGATTGCTGTCTGGCGTGGGGAGACAAGGACTTACCTCCACCAAACTTGGACAGAAGGACCACTGGACTGTGTGGGTCACTTGAATCCAGCGCCTGTGTTCCAGGGACCACGCTCGTCGATATGAGAGGGGAGACAGAGGACCGGTGATGCAGACGTTTGGTACCTGCATTAGCAGGGGGAAGATTCTGTTGACCCATGGAAGATATTTTCTTGGCTTCCAGTGCAGGGTGAAGGCAGACAGCCCTCAAAGCATGCACCACCAGGAAACAGTCGAGAAAGCCGGCAGGATGAAGCGCTACAATGTTGCTGGCAGTCTTCTTGCTACTTTGTTGCGGTTTTGCAGGCGTCCTGGAGCAGTCAGCGGTCGATCCTTGGCAGAAGTCGAAAAGATAAGTGCAGAGGAACTCTGGTGAGCTCTTGCATTCGTTATCTGATGAGAAACCCAGGAGAGACCCTAAATAGCCCTCAGAGGAGGATTGGCTACAGAGAGAGGTAAGCACCTATCAAGAGGGGCCTCTGATGTCACCTGCTGGCACTGGCCACTCAGAGGTCTCCATGGTGCCCTCACACCTCTGCATTCAAGATGGCAGAGGTCTGGGACACACTGAAGGAGCTCTGGGCACCTCCCCTGGGGAGGTGCTGGTCAGGGGAGTGGTCACTCCCCTTTTCTTTGTCCAGTTTTGCACTAGAGCAGGGCTGGGGGGATCCCTGAACCGGTGTAGACTGGCTTATGCAAGGAGGGCACCATCTGTGGCCTTCAAAGCATTTTCAGAAAGGCCAGGAGAGGCTACTCTTCTCTGGCCCTTAACACCTGTTTCCAAAGGGAGAGGGTGTAACACCCTCTCTCAGAGGAAATCCTTTGTTCTGCCTTTCTGGGACTGGGCTGCCCAGGCCCCAAGGGGGCAGAAACCTGTCTGAGGGTTGGCAGCAGCGGTAGCTGCAGAGAAAACCCCAGCGAGTTAGTTTGGCAGTACCCGGGCTCTATGCTTGAGCCCCAGGGATGATGGAACTGTCCCCCCAATACCAGAATGGTATTGGGGTGACAATTCCATGATCCTAGACATGTTACATGGCCATGTTCGGAGTTACCATTGTGAAGCTACATATAGGTATTGACCTATATGTAGTTCAACCGTGTAATGGTGTCCCCGCACTCACAAAGTCCGGGGAAATTGCCCTGAACAATGTGGGAGCACCTTGGCTAGTGCCATGGTGCCCTCACACTTAGTAACTTTGCACCTAACCTTCACTAAGTGAGGGTTAGACATATAGGTGACTTATAAGTTACTTAAGTGCAGTGTAAAATGGCTGTGAAATAACGTGGACGTTATTTCACTCAGGCTGCAGTGGCAGTCCTGTGTAAGAATTGCCTGAGCTCTCTATGAGTGGCAAAAGAAATGCTGCAGCCCACAGGGATCTCCTGGAACCCCAATACCCTGGGTCCCTAGGTACCATATACTAGGGAATGATAAGGGTGTTCTAGTGTGCCAATCAGAATTGGTCAAATTAGTCACAAGCCTGCAGGGACAATTTTAAAAGCAGAGAGAGCATAAACACTGAGGTTCTGGTTAGCAGAGCCTCAGTGATACAGTTAGGCACCACACAGGTAACACATACAGGGCACACTTTATGAGCACTGGGGTCCTGGCTAGCAGGATCCCAGTGACACAGACAAAAACAAACATACATATAAGTAAAAATGGGCAAGATATCACTTTCCTACACATGTCTAGTGCATATTGGTATCCAGGTGATAAAACTTGTTAAAAAACACAATTTAAGAATCAAGAATAAACAAAATACCATAAGAAATCATAAACAAAAGTCAGACAAACGTTTTCAAATGCTCTATTAAAAAATTTCAGTTACTAAAAACAGATGCACCACAGGTTTTCCTGATTGGTAAAGCGCTTCTCATATAATTAATGAAAGCATAACAAATTTGAGGAGACCCTTATTGCTCTAAGCATTTCACACTGATCTCATACTGTCTGATTTAGCTGTCTTCAAAATTGCGATAAACAATTGTCTGTGTGGATGCCTATACAAAGGGCTAAAAACCATAAAGTGATTTATACTATGACCTGACAAGTTATCACATAGGCAGGTCGGACTGTTCGGGAGCCATGTACCATGGCCAGGAATCACTACCAAGAAGTGCAATGTGCTAAGTAGTAATAGAATAAGATAAACTCTATATTGTGGCTTACTTAGTAGGGCTAGATAAGATTCCAACATCAGAGAAGGAGGATAATTTAAAATACTTAACTATAGACTGTATGGTTCGTACCTTGTTATAGCTTGCAGTAATACAGTACTTAAAGAACAGACGTGGTCATTGCAACCCTGGCGGTCGGTGTTAAAGCGGCGGTAAGAACGCCAGCAGGCTGGTGGTAAAAAAATGGAATTACAACCGTGGCAGAAACCGCCAACATAGACAGCCACTTTAACACTCCAACCGCCACGGCGGTGCAAACAAACACCGCGGCGGTGTTCTGCTTTCCTACTAATCTCGTATCAGAGCTTACAGAACATATCAAGAATGCACCTCTGAGTTCAAAGAAGACTTTTATTGTTGTTAATTCTTCCCACCCACAAGTTCGTAAGAGACGAATTATTAGATTTCACGCACAAAAGTAGTCACAGCATTAAAACAAGGTATATATCTGTTGCAATGTACACAGCAGGTTATATATATATATATGATATTGATAAGATATTGAATGCAAAGCAAAGCAAATACTTCACCGTGTGAGAAACTGTTTACAGCTTCATCTTTCTGGGGTCTGCAAGTTGATGACTCCGGTCAACTGCGAGTAAGAGATTATCTACCCACACGGGAGACTGGCAACTGGCACCAAGTTCCAGTCCGAAGTCAGGCAGAAAAGAATCTAATTCTCTGAAGCCCTGAGCCACCCTTAGAAAAGCGTTCCCCCTCCTCTCAGACCCGGGAAAACTACGCAAGCCTTTGGAGACTGGCCAGATCTCCTAGACTGCTCCTCTTCCCAAGCTTGAGCCGAAAGGAAAACACCAAATGTACTCTCTCTTATCAGGTCTAGTCTAGTGTGAGAAGAAAAAAGCTTGGTTCATCTTGTGGAAAAACACAGCTTGGAAAAATACAGCTTGGATTCTCAACTGTAATGTCTAACTCCACGTTAAAGGCAATAGGCAGCTAACCTAAATTTCCAATATAATGTCTAATGTCATGTCAAAGCCAATAGGCAGCTGAACTGAATACAGCATGTCAAAGCCAATAAGCAGCTGAACTGAATACAAAATGTAATGTCTAATATCATGTCAAAGCCAATAGGCAGCTAAGCTGAATATCATGTCAAAGCCAATAGGCAGAATACAGAATGTAATGGCTAATGCAATGTCAAAGCCAATAGGCGGCTAAACTATATACAGAAGGTAATTGCTAATGCCATGTCAAAGCCAATAGGCGGCTAGGCTGAACAAAACATATAATGTGCTACTGGTGAACATTGAGCAACTAATATGCGCAGTGGTGAAACACAAAGTCATTGGTCAAACAAAATTAATCGCATCACAGGCGGTAACCGCCAACAGACAGACGAGAGCCAATGTATCGCCCACAGTATTACAACCCACCAATCCGCCACCTTTTCTGGGGCGGATTCAGCGCGAACAAAAACACGGCGGAAACAGAACTTCGAAGGGAAAACACTCACCTCGACACACCCCACGAGTAAAACCAGGACGCCATGGAACCGGAACTCCAGATTTTACCAGCCTTTATCTTCCTGGTCCTCTACCAGGAGCATGAACGCCGGCGGCGAAGACAACGGTGAGTACTGCACCTACGACACAGGGGAGGGGGGAGGGAAAAAACAGTGACACACACACACGCGACACCCCCACCCCCACCCTCACCCACTACAACACACACGCTAATACATATTGATACATCACAGTTACACCCCCCCAAACCCCCCTGGAAGAATGCAAGGACAAAAGGAAATGAGTCGAATAATTGTGATATATTCAATTACATACATCAAAAATATTTACAAATATGTACATTTATACTATATACAATTAAATACACCAAGAACACAAGTCCAATGGAGTCCACCATTATAGTACGTGGATCACTGGGCCCAAAGGCATGGGCGAGGCCCACACAAGATACCCGAACAAGACGGAGACAACGCTGCAGGGGCATCAGATAGAAATAAGACAGGCACCTCAGGGGGAAGGGAAGGGGGGCACCTCAGCCGGTTGAGTGCACAACGCCAAATCCACGAGGGGGCCCCATGCCCACTGTGCAATCCTGGGGAGTGCAAAGCCACAGTCTCTCAAGTCTCTACAGTAGGTGGGTTGCCCACTGCTTTATCCTGGGGAGTGCAAAGCCACATTCTTTCAAGTCTCTACAGTGGGTGGTTTGCCCACTGCTGCATCCTAGGGAGTGCAAAGCCACAGTCTCTCAAGTCTCTACAGTGGGTGGTTTGCCCACTGGTCAATCCTGGGGAGTGCAAAGCCACAGTCTCTCAAGTCTCTACAGTGGGTGGTTTGTCCACTGTTCAATCCTGGGGAGTGCAAAGCCATAGTCTCTCAAGTCTCTACAGTGGGTGGTTTGCCCAGTGCTTTATCCTGGGGAGTGCAAAGCCACAGTCTCTCAAGTCTCTACAGTGGGTGGTTTGCCCACTGCTGCATCCTGGGGCGTGCAAAGCCACAGTCTCTCAAGTCTCTACAGTGGGTGGTTTGCCCACTGTTCAATCCTGGGGAGTGCAAAGCCACAGTCTCTCAAGTGGATGTCAATCTCCACTGGTTCTGGAGGGGGCCTTGTGCCCAGAGTGCTTCATCCTGCCAAGGACTGAGGTAGTGGATGTCATTCTCCACTGGTTCTGGAGGGGGGCCTTGTGCCCAGAGTGCTTCATCCTGCCAAGTACTGAGGTAGTGGATGTCAATCTCCACTAGTTCTGGAGGGGGCCTTGTGCCCAGAGTGCTTCATCCTGCTCGTGGCGGCCTCAGTAGCATCCGAGCTTTTGGTGCTCATGTGCCTGCGGTGCTTGTGTCAGCGGTGTCCTTGGCAGCGGTGCTTGTGGCGGCGGTGTCCTTGGCAGTGGTGATTGTGGCGGTGGTGTCTTTGGCAGCGGTTCAGCTGCTGGCGGTCTTGTCCTGTTCAGCGGTGCTTGTGGCGGCGGTGTCCTTGGCAGCGGTGCTTGTGGCGGCAGTGTCCTTGGCAGCGGTTCAGCTGCTGGCGGTCCTGTCTGTGGCAGTGGGGCTGCTGGCGGTCGCCTCCTGGGAAGCGGGCTGCTGCTGGTGGTCCTGTCTGGGGCAGTGGGGCTGCTGGCGGTCACCTCCTGGGCAGTGGGGCTGCTGCTGGCGGTCCTGTCTGAGGCAGTGGGGCTGCTGGTGGTCGCCTCATGAGCAGCAGGGCTGCTGCTGGTGGTCCTGTCTGGGGCAGTGTGGCTGCTGGCGGTCACCTCCTGGGCAGCGGGGCTGATGGCGGTCTTCTCCGCTGTGCTGATCTTCCCAGACTTGCCGGTTTTCTTGTGTCCCTTCCTCACCTTAGAAGGTGTCTCAGCTGTCTCCACAATCCCAACTGTACCCCTGGGAGCGGCTTTGGTGGCTGGTGTCTTTCCTCTCACCCGCCGGGCACTGGCCAACTTTTGATGCTTGATAGGTGGGGGACTGTCTGTGCTGTGGCTCCTTGCCACACTGCCTGCCCTGCTGCCTGGTGCACTCCATAATCCGGTGACTACTGGCACCACTGGTCCCGCCGATGTTGTGGCTGAAGTGCTAGGTTGGGACCTAGAGAGTCGGGCCCTAGGAGACTGACGGGGTGGGGGAGGTGAGGGAAAGAGGTCAAGGTTGGACAGGAAAAGTTTCTTAGGAATACTGGGACAGTTATCTGGAGGGGGTTTGGGAGTGGAGGAAGAGGTTGTGGTTGTAGGAGATATACGTTTGCTGACTTTAGGTGAAGGTGCATGCGCTGGAGGCTGTCGTGAGGTGTATGGCTGTTGGGTGGGTGTGTGCCTGCGTTTGTGTACCTTGGGAGGTGGCCTCACAGACACACTGGGAGAGGACCCAGGGGATGTGTGAATGGTAGTGGGGTTGGTGACTGCACTTGAGCAGGGTGTGGTGATGGGTGTGCTGGTGATGGACGTAGTGGCTGAAGATGTGAGTGGAGGCGAGACAGGGAGGGAGCAGGGAGATGAGGAGGAGGGGGACACAGTGGAGGCAGTGGATGTTGGTGTGTCTGCAGGTGTCTGATGCTTGCGTGAGTGCCTGTGGGATGTGTGGTGCTTATGTTTGCCTTGCCTTCCTTAGTGTGTTGAGGTGTGTGCATGCTGGTCTGATGGTGTGCTTGGGATAGGCTGAGGTACAGGGGTGTGGGTCTGGGTGGAGGAAGTTGGAGGGGGGAGGCTAGAGACAGGGACAATAGCTGCCATCAGTGGTGAGGCCAGAGTCTGAAAAGCTTGCTGAAGGGCTGCCTGACCAGAATTAATGCCCTCCAGGAATGCATTGGTTTGTTGCAACTGCCTCTCAACACCCTGGATGGCATTCAAAATGGTAGGCTGCCCAACAGTGAGGGACCTGAGGAGGTCAATAGCCTCTTCACTGAGGTTAGCAGGGGTGACTGGGGCAGGGGCTGAAGTGCCTGGGATAAAGGTGATGCCCACCCTCCTGGGTGAGCGGGCACGGGGCAAAGGCTGAGGGGCTGCTGGGAGGGCGGTGCTGGTGGGGGGGTGGCGGCTGTACCTGTAGATGTGGGGGGGAACAGATGGGGCCGCCACCGGAAGGGAGCTCCCATCAGAGGAGGAGTCCGTATCGCTGGTGTCAGCTCCTGTCCCCGCCGTGGAGCTCCCCTCACCCTCCATCCCACTGGTGAATTTGGAGTCCGTAGTCTCACCCTCCAGGGCCATGTTGGATGCAGCTCCCTCCTGCTCCGGTGCCACTGCTCCTCCGCCTGATGATGCTAATGCACACAAGTACAGGGAGACCACAAAAAAGGGGGGGAGACAGAAGAAAGGCATGTTGAGTGCATGCAATACCGCTACCGTTGGCGGACACGACAGACACAGAAGCCTCCTGCACTACGCCGCACACTTGGGGTCCACTATTCAATCCCTGGGACATGGCTTACAAGGCTATGGCCGATTTCTGCACACATGGATGTCACAGGAGCCTGACTAGGTGTAGTTGGCACTGTACCCAGGTGGGGTGGGGTGCCACAGGGACTGCCTGAAAAAGGGGACTTAACTAGCAACCTCGACCCTGGCCTAGTGGAACCCACAGCCCACCTCCCCCACCCAGACACCTCCAATGGCGCTGAATCTGGTGAAGGAGAGTGCACTCACCCCCTTGTTGCTGCTGTGATGCCCTCAAGCGCCCATCCAACACCGGGTACGCCACCGTCAGGATCCTGAACATCAAGGGAGTCATGGAGGCAACGGGCACCCCTCCCACGTTGGGAGGCCATACCCAGCTGGGCCTCTGCCGTCTTCTTGCTCCAGCGGTGAATGTCCTCCAATCTTTTCCAGCAGTGGGTGCTCCGTCTGTGGTAGACCCCCAGGCTCCGGACTTCCTTGGCGATAGCACGCCAAATATCCTTCTTCTGGTGGGTGCTGACCTACAGGAATTGTACAGGGGAAAAAGAGAAGTAATTACCAACTGCACCGTCACAGTCATTGGCCCGCATCCCTACCCTTGCCATGTGGCACATGCACTCACCGTCGTTTCATGCACGCCTCATTCTCCCCCCCCTATCTTTCATCCACCCCACTCCACACAGGCATTGCCCATACAGCATGGTAATGGTGTACTTACCTGTTTGTCTGGAGGACCGTAGAGTACTGTGTACTGGGGGAGGACCCCTTCCACGAGATTCTGCAACTCCTCCGTGCTGAAGGCAGGGGCCCTTGCCCCAGATGCACGAGCCATTGTGTCTTCCAGACTGAGGTCACAGCAGCACTTGCAGTGTAGGTCCTCTCCTGTCAAAGATCAGGTATCGAGTGATTGAACAGTGAGAAAATGGCGGTCACGTCCGCGGCGGTGCGTATCGTAACCTCCAGAGTACATCGTCCTTGGCTCCTGGGACCCATAGGGTCCAATGTTAAACAATGCAGAATTGCGCCGCGGTCTTCGACCGCCTACCACGATGGTGTACAACGCCAGCGCAGTTACTTCATATCCCATTGTCCCACTTTACAGGTCAGGCAGCCACCATTTCAGGGGCCCACATGGCTTTATTTTTGACTGCATCACACATACCTAGGCCTTGGCTCAACACTCATACAGGTACATTTCGGTTTATGAATAGTTTTCTGAGTAAGCTGTGTTTACGTACCTCAGAGTTGGTTGACTCTGTGCTCGCTGTTCTCCTCCATAGGCACCGTCTGCTGGGGCATGTGAGGAGATGGCGGCATCCTCCGATGTACAGACCGCTGGTGGACCTGTCGACAATAGAAGACAGACATGTGGTCATCACCTACAGGCTTGATCGTGCCACAATCCAGGAACTGTGTGCCCAGTTGGAGCCAGACCTGATGCCAGCTATCTGCCATCCCACAGGAATACCCCCTCAAGTGCAGGTGCTGTCAGTACTCCATTTCCTTGCAAGTGGGTCTTTTCAAACAACAGTGGCCATAGCATCAGGGATGTCGCAGCCTATGTTTTCCAAAGTGTTGTCCAGAGTGTTGTCTGCCCTGCTGAAACAAATGCGGAGGTACATCGTTTTCCCTCAGGTGGAGGATTTGCCTACAGTGAAAGGTGACTTCTATGCCCTGGGACATATCCCCAACATCATAGGTGCCATTGATGGGACACATGTGGCCTGCTGTATGCTTCACAACTTGGCTTTGCGATGACAGGTGCCTTTTCTGCAGGAGGATGGTCCAGATGGAGGTGTTGTGGCAGCTGTGGAGCCTGTGGACAGTGAAGACGAGGAAGCAGAAGAAGAGGACATCGACAGGAACTCGGTGATCCTGCAATACTTCCAGTGAGACACAGGTAAGAAGTCAAACCTGCCTGCTACATGTACTTTAACACTACTACCTCTCTACTGTCTGTCCTTTTCACCCAGTGTATAGTCACTGAGTTGTCACTTTCCCTTACGATTTTACAGATGTGGGTCCCACTGTGTGACATCTGCTTTGTTTCCTCATGAACTAGAGCTGTGTGACATATGTATGTTGACATTACATTTGAAGGAGCATTTTGTCACTGTAATTGCTAATACACTAATTCAAAATCACAGACAGACTCCAGATTGTTTTGTGCTTTAAGGGTGTTTAATTTAAGTGCACAATATTGGAGGGGGTTGTAAAATGGTGAGGGGTGATGGTGGAGGAATGTCCATGGCAGAGTCCAAGCTATTAGTCTCACAGGTGCATTGTCCAAAGGGGCATAGGAAGTGGAGCTGGGGCAGTTTGAGGATGGACAGGGTGACAAGGTGGGACAAAGGGATGACAATCAGGGTGGTCTCATTTCTTGGCGGGGGTCTTGGCATTGTTCTCTATCTTTGTCCTGGATCTCAGGGACCATTTGTGGGGTGGTTCTCCCTCTGCAGGGGGTGGTGTGCTGGTGTGGTGGTCCTGTGGCTGTGCCTCCTGTCCACTAGCGCCGGCAGAGGTGGTGGGCAGTTCATCGTCCAGGCTAGTGTCAGGGGCCCCTTGTTGTGTCACAGTGTCCCTCCTGGTGCTGAGTACTTCCTTCAGCACCCCTACGATGGTGCCCAGGGTGGAGCTGATGGTTCTGAGTTCCTCCCTGAAACCCATAAACTGTTCCTCCTGCAGGCGCTGGGTCTCCTGAAACTTGGCCAGTACCGTTGCCATCGTCTCCTGGGAATGGTGGTAGGCTCCCATGATGTTGGAGAGGGCCTCGTGGAGAGTGGGTTCCCTGGGCCTGTCCTCCCCCTGTCGCACAGCTGCCCTCCCAGTTCCCCTGTGTTCCTGGGCCTCTGTCCCCTGAACCGTGTGCCCACTGCCACTGCCCCAGTTCCCTGTTGTTGTTGGGGTAGTGGGTTAGCCTGGGTTCTCTGTAGTGGTGGACACACTGCTGATTGACGTGTCCTGGAGACAGAGGTATGGGCCCACTGGGTGGGTGCTGTGTTGGTGTTTCCAGTGGGGGAGGCTCTATGTTGGCCTGTGACTGTGTCAGGGGAACCGACTGTCCCGAGGCACCCGATGGGCTAGGCTAGTCATCTAGATCCAGTTGGACAGATCTGCTGTCATCACTGTGGGTCTCTTCTGTGGGGGGAGTGGACATGTCTGGAAACTCCTGTCCGGTGACGTTGGGTAGGGGTCCTGCAGGGGTGTAAAAGCATGATTATTGCATCTGTGTGTGCGATGGTGTGCAATGGGTGGGTGACCGTGTACCCCAGTGCTTGAATTCCTGTGTGGGACCTTGTGTGATGATGGTTTAGGGGGGTGTATGGGTATGCGCAGTGGCCATGCTTTGGTGATGGGTGTCCATGCTTTGTTGTTTCATGCAGGGATTGCTGTTGGGATGTGTGGTTTGTGATATTGGGACATTTGTGAGGAGAAGGAGTGATGGGGGTGAGGGCGAGGGTGTGGGTATGGGATGGCATGCAGGTAGGGTGGGGGATATAGTACTAAAGATTTGCCTTACCAGAGTCCATTCCTCCAGCTACTCCTGCGAGGCCCTCATGATGCAGAATAGCCAGGACCTGCTCCTCCCATGTTGTTAGTTGTTGGGGAGGAGGTGGGGGTCGGCCACCAGTCCTCTGTACCGCGATGTGGTGTCTTGGACCACGGAACGCACCTTCCCCCGTAGGTCGTTCCACCTCTTCCTGATGTCATCCCTATTTCTTGGGAGCTGTCCCACTGCGTTGACCCTGTCCACTATTCTTTGCCATAGCTCCATCTTCCTAGCTATGGAGGTGTGCTGCACCTGTGATCCAAATAGCTGTGGCTCTACCCGGATGATTTCCTCCACCATGACCCTGAGCTCCTCCTCAGAAAACCTGGGGTGTATTTGCCGTGCCATGGGGTGGTGTGGGTGATGTGTGGGTTGGTGTGTGTTGTGATGTGTGGGGTGATACTTAGAGGTGTGTTGTGTGAGGTGCGTGGATGTTATGTGGGTGATGGTGTTGAGTGCCTGTGGATGCTCGTTTGTAGATGGTGGTGTCTCTCTGTGGCCTTCAGTCGCATTTAATGTCATAGGGGTTTGTGGGTGATGTGGGTGTGTGTGTGTGTTCTATATTGTATTGGGTGTGTGGGAGTGGTGTGTGTATGTGTATCAGGTGTGTGTATTTCGAATTGTCCAATGTGGTAGTGTTTTGTAAGAGTGTGTGTATTTTGAGCGCGGCGGTTTGTACCGCCAATGGAATACCGCGGTTGAAAGACCGCTGCGTGGATTCGTGGGTCGTTATAGTGTGGGCGTATTCCTGTTGGCATGACGGTGGAGGTTTTGTTTTCGCCAGTTTACCACTGATCTTTGGTGTGGCGGACTTGTGTGGGTGTCGAAATTTTGGCGGATTCCGACCTGTGGGTCATAATGACGGTGGTTGGCGGTCTTCTGCACGGCGGTAAGCGGGTTTTACCGCCAATGTTGTAATGACCCCCAGAGTTTTTACACGCCCTTCTGAGGTGGCTTCATTAAGGTCAGGATTCATAAAAGATTTTAGAACACCCAAATTTACAAATGTCTGTCTCACATATTGTAACCATGGGATCTGAGCCACATTATCCAATAGTAGGTAGTCCTTAAGAATTGTTCTTGTTAAACCAGTCTCAGGTTTAGACCAAATTTTAAGCCATAACATCAAAGGCACCACCTTAATTGCATCTCCTACATAGTTCATTCCCATCTCCACATGGCAAATATACGTAGCTGTGTCCGGGTTAAAGTTAAAGTCCTGTGCAGAAACAGTTTTCAACCCTTTGTAGGCTTTCAGCATTGGAATATCCCCAGCCTCCTGTCCTATAAAGCCCCATCGGCATACACTTTCTTGTGTATATTTATAATAGTTCTTTCACTGGTTTATGTCCTAACTTCAAAGCAAACCTGAAGACTGTTTCAACTGCTCTGTGAAGCTGAAGATTTCTTAAATTCAGACGGATGCCCTAACTTAAGGTAGAGTCGAAAGGGGGCCCTAAATAATTAAAAGTGTAGACTTTGACAATGAGCACTCCCTCAATCAAATAAGACCTGGATTGTACAGTTTTTGGTCCAGTAGTCAAAAGAATGAGTTTGAAAGGTTGACCTTTGTGTCCAGGTCATTCATGCATGAGGTAAATGAATCAAGCAGTAATTGGAGGCCATTGACCGTTCTTGTTAGAAGTGGGAGGTCATCCTCATACAAGAGAATTGAGATAGAACATTTCCCAATCTGCAGCATATCCTTCCCTTTTACCACAAAGGGACCCTCCAGGGCATTACTATGGATAAGTAAAACAAAAGGAGCCAATATGCATCCCTGATGTACCCCACAGTTACAGGTTTCTAGCGAAGTACACTCCTCATTTGGGCCATAATGCACTTTTGCAGAGGTTCCTCAATGAAGCCTTCTCAGCAATTCCACTAGTGCTTTCCGCACACCCAACTTTTCCATAATGGACCATAATTTCGACTGTTTTACAATGTCAAAAGCACAGGAAAGGTCCATAAAAGCCATATGGACGGCTCCTATCCTGACTTTGGTATACTCCTCCAGGATAAGATAAAGTGTTAAAGATTGATCTTCTGTTTCACAACCAATACTGGGGTGAAAACCGAACTGAATATCAGACAAGATGTGATGATATTTAGCCCAAGTCTCTAATCTAGAAAAAATAACATTGCCTACATTTTGCTAGTCAAATCCAGAAATGAAATGGGTTGGTGCTTTTCTTGAACGTTAAAATGCTCAACTCTGGGAGTTAAGTAATCTGAAAAAAAGGGCAATCCACAATTTCTCAAAACCTTCTGCTATCCCACGGCTGAACGGCTATATGGATATTTGAACATTCTACCCACTTAGGGTAGAATGTCCTAAATTAAAAAGGGAAAAGCAAAAATACAAACAGTGGAATGTTGGAGCAGAAGGCTTATACCATTTGTAAGAAATTGGGTTACTGGACGAGGAGAGTGAAACCCTTCTCAAGTAGCAACTGCAAACTTTGCCACTGTAAAGTCTCAGGTAAACCCCAAATTAACCTGTGTTCAACCCTCTGGAAACTTGGTACAGAGCAGTCAGGCTTAACTTAGAGGCAATATGTTAAGTATTTATGCAGCACTTCAAACAGTAATTAAGTGATAACACAACACAATAAAAAACAACACTAACTTAGAAAAATAGAGTAAATTTTAATAAACAAACAAGACCAAAGCAACAAAAATCCAATATGTAATTTTAAAGATTTCAGTGAAAATAGCACCAAAAAGCAGAAAGCGCCAACTGTGGTTATCTGGTTGCACCGGTCTGGGACAAAGTTATGCAGCGATGGAGCTTGGGGCCACTACAGGGACCCACTTAGGCCCACTGAATGCAGTACCTTAATCCTAGTTGTAAAGAGATGCAGAGTCCCCTATCGAAGAGGTGATGCGAGGTCCGGGTGAGATGATGTATCACACAGTAGCAGTTCTGATGGGCTACGTTGGGCAAAATGTCCTTGTATAGAGGTGCATTGGCTGCAATGGGCACTGCAAAGTCCTTGTGTCAGTGAAGTCTGTGCAGCAGGCAATGCGTTGGTTTGTAGGGCAAGCAGCAAAGGCGATGTGCCGAATCTGTGGAAGATGTGTGTAGGAGGCTGGACTGGCTTGTAGTGAGTACCAAGGGGTACTTGCACCTTGCACCAGGCCCAGTTATCCCTTATTAGTGTATAGGGTGTCTAGCAGCTTAGGCTGATAGATAATGGTAGCTTAGCAGAGCAGCTTAGGCTGAACTAGGAGACGTGTGAAGCTACCACAGTACCACTTAGTGTCATATGCACAATATCATAAGAAAACACAATACACAGTTATACTAAAAATAAAGGTACTTTATTTTTATGACAATATGCCAAAGTATCTTAGAGTGTACCCTCAGTGAGAGGATAGGAAATATACACAAGATATATATACACAATAGCAAAAATATGCAGTATAGTCTTAGAAAACAGTGCAAACAATGTATAGTTACAATAGGATGCAATGGGGAAACATAGGGATAGGGGCAACACAAACCATATACTCCAGAAGTGGAATGCGAACCACGAATGGACCCCAAACCTATGTGACCTTGTAGAGGGTCGCCGGGACTATTAGAAAATAGTGAGAGTTAGAAAAATAACCCTCCCCAAGACCCTGAAAAGTGAGTGCAAAGTGCACTAAAGTTCCCCTAAGGACAAAATAGTCGTGTTAGAGGGAAAATGCAAGGAAAACACAAATCAGCAATGCAACAACGATGGATTCCTGTCTGAAGGTACCTGTGGAGCAAGGGGACCAAGTCCAAAAGTCACAAGCAGCTTGGAGATGGGCAGATGCCCAAGAAATGCCAGCGGTTGGTGCAAAGAAGCTCTTACTAGGCTGAAGAACTGTGAATACTGCAGGAACGACAAGGGCTAGAGACTTCCCCTTTGGAGGATGGATCCCCCACGCCTTGGAGAGTCGTGCAGAAGTGTTTTCCCGCCGGATGGACGCCAACAAGCCTTGCTACACGCAAATCGTGCGTTTGGCGTTTTTGGACGCTGCTGGGGCCCAGGAGGGACCAGAAGGTCGCAAATTGGACCTGCAGAGAGAGGGGACGTCGAGCAAGACAAAGAGCCCTCACTGGAGCAGGTAGCACCCGGAGAAGTGCCAGAAACAGGCACTACGAGGATGCGTGAAACGGTGCTCGCCGAAGTTGCACAAAGGAGTCCCACGTCGCCGGAGACCAACTTAGAAAGTCGTGCAATGCAGGTTAGAGTGCCGTGGACCCAGGCTTGGCTGTGCACGAAGGATTTCCGCCGGAAGTGCACAGGGGCCGGAGAAGCTTGCAAAGTCGCGGTTCCCAGCAATGCAGCCCAGCGAGGTGAGGCAAGGACTTACCTCCACCAAACTTGGGCTGAAGAGTCACTGGACTGTGGGGGTCACTTGGACGGTGTCGCTGGATTCGAGGGACCTCGCTCGTCGTGCTGAGAGGAGACCCAAGGGACCGGAGATGCAGCTTTTTGGTGCCTGCGGTTGCAGGGGGAAGATTCCGTCGACCCACGGGAGATTTCTTCGGAGCTTCTGGTGCAGAGAGGAGGCAGACTACCCCCACAGCATGCACAAGCAGGAAAACAGTCGAGAAGGCGGCAGGATCAGCGTTACAGAGTTGCAGTAGTCGTCTTTGCTACTATGTTGCAGGTTTGCAGGCTTCCAGCGCGGTCAGCGGTCGATTCCTTATCAGAAGGTGAAGAGGGAGATGCAGAGGAACTCGGCTGAGCTCATGCATTCGTTATCTAAAGTTTCCCCAGAGACAGAGACCCTAAATAGCCAGAAAAGAGGGTTTGGCTACCTAGGAGAGAGGAAAGGCTACTAACACCTGAAGGAGCCTATCACAAGGAGTCTCTGACGTCACCTGGTGGCACTGGCCACTCAGAGCAGTCCAGTGTGCCAGCAGCACCTCTGTTTCCAAGATGGCAGAGGTCTGGAGCACACTGGAGGAGCTCTGGACACCTCCCAGGGGAGGTGCAGGTCAGGGGAGTGGTCACTCCCCTTTCCTTTGTCCAGTTTCGCGCCAGAGCAGGGGCTAAGGGGTCCCTGAACCGGTGTAGACTGGCTTATGCAGAATTGGGCACCTCTGTGCCCAACAAAGCATTTCCAGAGGCTGGGGGAGGCTACTCCTCCCCTGCCTTCACACCATTTTCCAAAGGGAGAGGGTGTCACACCCTCTCTCAGAGGAAGTTCTTTGTTCTGCCATCCTGGGCCAGGCCTGGCTGGACCCCAGGAGGGCAGATGCCTGTCTGAGGGGTTGGCAGCAGCAGCAGCTGCAGAGAAACCCCAGGAAGGGCAGTCTGGCAGTACCAGGGTCTGTGCTACAGACCACTGGGATCATGGAATTGTACCAACAATGCCAGGATGGCATAGAGGGGGCAATTCCATGATCATAGACATGTTACATGGCCATATTCGGAGTTACCATGGTGAAGCTACATATAGGTAGTGACCTATATGTAGTGCACGCGTGTAATGGTGTCCCCGCACTCACAAAGTTCAGTGAATTGGCTCTGAACAATGTGGGGGCACCTTGGCTAGTGCCAGGGTGCCCTCACACTAAGTAACTTTGCACCTAACCTTTACCAGGTAAAGGTTAGACATATAGGTGACTTATAAGTTACTTAAGTGCAGTGTAAAATGGCTGTGAAATAACGTGGACGTTATTTCACTCAGGCTGCAGTGGCAGGCCTGTGTAAGAATTGTCAGAGCTCCCTATGGGTGGCAAAAGAAATGCTGCAGCCCATAGGGATCTCCTGGAACCCCAATACCCTGGGTACCTCAGTACCATATACTAGGGGATTATAAGGGTGTTCCAGTAAGCCAATGTAAATTGGTAAAAATGGTCACTAGCCTGTCAGTGACAATTTGGAAAGCAATGAGAGAGCATAACCACTGAGGTTCTGATTAGCAGAGCCTCAGTGAGACAGTTAGTCACTACACAGGTAACACATACAGGCACACTTATGAGCACTGGGGCCCTGGGTTACCAGGGTCCCAGTGACACATACAACTAAAACAACATATATACAGTGAAAAATGGGGGTAACATGCCAGGCAAGATGGTACTTTCCTACAATGTGCTGCACCACAGAGGAGATGTGTTTGTTCTGCTGGATCCACAGATAGCCTGACAGAGCACCTTCAGGCCCACTTCCAAGTGTCTAGTACTGGGGTACTACCACTTGGGAGGGCAGGACTCCAAATTCTGGGTTCAAGGTTGTTGGGAGCCTGCTCTGTCCCTGACGATTCTGATCAGGGAGCCAGCCAACTCTGGGGTCCTGGGTTTAGAGATTCAGGTCCAGTCCTTCTCACCCAGGCAAGAGGGCAGCAGAGCAGCAGGTCATCAGAGCAGGGAAGCAGTCCAGCAGAGTGGCAGTTGCTCAACAGCTCAAAAGTCCTAACCCTGGCAGTGTCCACAGGTCCAGAAGTGTACTGAAGAGTTATGGTCGAGGTCCAGTATTTATACCTCGTGCCAACTTTGAAGTTGGGGAAGCTTCTAGAGGCTTCCACCCACCTGAGGTTCAGGCATCCCTTTCCTCTCTGTCCAGGCCCAGCTTGTCTGGGGATCAAAATAGTCCAATGTCAAACCCTTCTTGAGAGTGCTCAGGAAAGGTCTTAGTGATGTGAAAGTGTGTTAGATGACAGCTCTTCCCCTTTGTTAAGTCAGAGTGGCACATCCTATCTTCCCTTTGTCTCATTGTCTGGGAGCAATACACAAAGGCCAACTGCCAGCTTCACCTAGTCATGTGACCGGGGATCAGTCTGCAGGCACCAAATGTATAGGACAAGAAAATGTCAACTTTCTAAAAGTGTAATTTGCAGAATTGTGACTAAAACTCTGAATTTACCATTAAAGAGGGCTTTTGATTACAATTCTTTAGACAGCAAACTCAGTGTTTCTGCTCCAACCTGGAAGTTGCAGCTTATTAATTGTAATGAGGTATCTTCAATGTTATCCTAATGGAGAGTTAGGCCTTGCAGTAGTAAAAACACATTTAAGATTTTTTCACTACCAGGACATGTAAAACCTAAAAGTATATGCCCTACTTTTTAAATAGGTCTATTTTGCCAGGTCAAAATGGCAGTTTTAAAACTCACACACAGGCTACAATGGAAGGCACAAGACATGTTTAATTGGCTACGTAAGTGGGTGTCACTATCAGTGCTGCAGGCCCATTAGTAGTACTTACTTTATAGGCCCTTACAAGCAAATTAGACAGACCAATTGGGTGTAAGAACAATCTACCATGTTTTAAGGAGAGAGTACTAGCACTGGTTAGCAGTGGTAACATTTGCAGAGTCATATAACAAGCATAAACAAAGTCAGCAAAATGGGATGATTGAAGGCAGAACATTAGGGGAGAACCACGCCGAGAATGCCAGGTCTAACATCATCCATTATAAGCCCGAAGCCACGTCATTGTCTTCAATGTAGCTCTCAACATTCCAGTTTTCTAATAGACACTAATTCTAGTGTGATGCTACAGTAACAATACCTACATATGAACATCCTTAAGAAAGATACATTTAACTGTAATGATGTATTTCCAGAGTCAAAAATAGACAAAACTAAAGCAATCCTTTGTGTCTTCAGTAATATCATAAATAATGATAATGATTGTTAAACCTGACAGCCTTAGGGTGGTCACCCTTAACTTTTTGCCTGCCTCCTTCCACTTTGTGGACACTGTTTTTGCTGGTTTTATGACTCTGCGAACTTTACCACTGCTAACCAGTGCTAAAGTGCATGTGCTCTTTCCCTTAAAACATGGTGACAATGGCTCATACCCAATTGGCTTATTTAATTTAATTATAAGTCCCTAGTAAAGTGCACTACATGTGCCCAGGGCCTGTAGATTAAATGCTGCTAGTGGGCCTGCAGCACTGGTTGTGCCACCCACATAAGTAGCCCCTTAACCATGTCTCAAGCCTGCAATTGCTGTGTGTGCAGTTTAACTGCCAATTCGACATGGCATTTAAAAGTACGACCCTTTTTCTACATATAAGTCACCCGTAAGGTAGGCCCTAGGTAACCCATAGGGCAGGGTGCTATGTAGGGAAAAGGCAGGACATGTATCTGTGTAGTTTATATGTCCTGGTAGTGTAAAAACTCTTACATTTGTTTTACACTGCTATGAGGCCTGCTCCTTTCATAGGCTAAAATTAGGGCTACCCTCATATACTGTCTGAGTGGTAGATTCTGATCTGAAAGGAGTAACAAGGTCATATTTAGTATGGCTAGAATGGCAAACTCCTGCTGACTGGTGAAGTTGGATTTAATATTACTATTTTAGAAGTGCCACTTTTAGAAATTGAGCATTTCTCTGCATTTAAATCCTTCTGTGCCTTACAATCCACGTCTGGCTGGGTTAGTTGACAGCTCCCTTGTGCATTTCACTCAGACAACCCCAAACACAGGATGCTCAGTCACACCTGCACACATCTGCATACTGAATGGGTCTTCCTGGGCTGACAGGGTGGAGGGCCTGACACTTACATGTCAAAGGACAGTGGCCTGTCCTCACACTATGGACTGCCAAACCCCCTATTGGGACCCTGGCAGACAGGATTGAACTGAAAGGGGACCTTGTGCACTTCTAAGCCACTCTTTGAAGTCTTCTCCACTTCAAAGGCACATTTGAGTATTTAAACAGGGCCTCTGACCCTACCAACTGAGACACTTCTGGACAACATACCACTGGTGAAGAAACTTGGAACCATAACCTGCAATCTGCCAGGAGAAGCTGCCTGGCTGCCTAAAGGACTCACCTGACTGCATTGCTGAAAAGGACTGCTGCCTTGCTGCCCTCTGGCTCTGCTGAGAAGTGCTCTCCAAGGGCTTGGATTGCGCTTGCCTCCTGTTTTCTGAAGTGTTAGGGACAAAAAGACTTCATTTCTGCAAAGAACACCTTGTGCAGTGAAATTTCAAGCACAGCCTGCCAGAAACGTCCCACAACCTGCATCGCAGTGAGAAAATCACTGCACGCTGAACCTGAGCGAGGCAGCCCGGCTCCCCGAGTGGAGATCGACGCAGCACCAGTGTTGCGACCGTAACTTCGATACACGGCACACAGGATCGACACGTAGCTGAGCGGAACGACACAGCCCGACTTCCTGCGAGAAGACTCGATGCAGCGCCTGCTGTGCATCAGAAATTTCCCTGTATCGCCCACTGGATCAACGCAGCTCCTGTGACTCCGTCCTGCAAACCCAGGATTTCGCTGCATCGTCCCCATGGCATCCAAATACCCTGCAACCTGAAGAGGATCCAAGTCCGCTTTCTAGAAATCAACGCAAGGCCCTGGCTGCGTGAAAAATATTGACACATCATCAGTGTGTGCCTAGAGAAACCGATGCACACCTCCCCGTTTTTCACACATCTCTTCCTCTGCGGTCCCTTGCAGATAATTTAGACGCAAACCAGGTACTTTGTGCTTGCGAGAGACACATTGCTTTTGAGAACTTCACTCTTTTTTTATCATATGTAAAGTGATATTTCAACATGTATTTATCAAATCTTGATCTTTTTGACCTTATTTTATCCAGCTAAATATTCTATATTTTTCTAAACCTGTGTGGCGTATTTTTGTAGTGTTAATACTGTGTTATTGCATGATTTAGTCAATAAATACTTTACACATTGCCTTCTAAGATAAGCCTGACTTCTCAGTGCGAGGCTACCAGAGGTTGGGCACAGGATAATTTAGATTGCGTGTGACTAACCCTGACTAGAGAGAGGGTCCTTGCTTGGACAGGGGGTAACCTGACTGCCAACCAAAGACCCCATTTCTAACAATGATAATGTGATATCATCCATGATGTCAATTGCAATATGGTTGGGGTAGTCAAGGTTGTCTGACACACACGTTATAACTCAGGAATTTCAGAAGTATGTAGAGTTTGTATTATAACTGTAACATTCTTTTACATGAGCTTTTGTGCGGAATTTTGTGTTGATAAAGTTAAAGAACAATAGATTTTCCTTTTGAAAGTTTTGTTGGTGAATATTTGTCTTGTTTTACCACATATTTAGGAGGGTGCTTCAATGTGTCCCTGCGGTCAGAGTCAAATGGCCACAGCCATTGCACCATGCACAGTCCTTCAGCCTTTCCCCTTGCCAGTCCCATCCCAAAAGAGCCTGATGAGTGAATTTCAACTGAGTATCATAGCTTCTTAGAACAGGATATGACCTTAAACCACCCCGTTCCCCAGTTTCTTATGCCCTCTGAGACCGCAGAGCATACCTTTTGGCCTTGATCCATGGGCTCCTGTTAAAAGTCCTCGTCTTTCTGTGCTCAACCCTCCTGCCTCATATCTTCACAAGGCAAATCTTTCTCCAAATGCAAGTGGGCTCTGAGTGCATGGTTTATTCCACACTGATTATCCATTTTTAGCCTTTTTGTTTCTGAAGTGAAAATGTAAAATAAGGAATGCCGGTAAAATAAGGAATGCCAGTGCCCAAAGTGTTTCTCAGAAGCCCACAGCTGGTATTGATGAATGCTCAGATTTCCAGATATCAAAGCTGCAGAGTCCTGACTCCACTTCATCCCTCTTTCTTCCACCACAATACACTGCCTTCTCCTTTATTACATTATTTGGGATTCTTTTTCATCCCTGCTTTCTCCATCTGTCATTTCTTTTCTGTCTTTCTCTTCTTCCTCCCTTTGTCTTTTTCTCTATCTTGCTCTGGGTTAAAGTCTGATAAAGAAATGTAAGTACTTGTTAAATGAGTGCCAATGGATCCACCTGCAACCACTGGCTCAAATTAAGCACTGCTAACAGTGCTTTACCTTTGGCTGGGTACAGAGGTCTGTAGACAGAGAAAATTGAATTTGCTCTTCCCCAGTGCACACCTCCCAGCTGTGACCAGGTGGCTCATGGTGAAGTTCATGACCGTCCGTTATTTTTCCTTGCTTGATTGGTCATACTCGAAGTGCTCTGGCAGCACTTCTTGGGCATTCTTTTGGCCCAGGCCCTGCAGTAAGTAGCCCATGCCCCACTGGCTGTGGTCTTCCTTGATTCAATATGGGCAGGACCTTTTGCACCCAAGCTTTCATAGCAGCACCTGAGGAGCATGAGCCCAGGGATGAATGTAACAATACTGACATCAATAATATGAACCGCAGATATTTTGACTCCACAATATCAAGTTCCACTGTATCATCTACATAAGCCTATATGGGAAAGCATAGCTTTACTAATATGATTCCACATTTACTTATTGTGACAATATAGTCGTGCTCTATATTATTGATTCAATATAAATGCAGGTGAGGGTCATTACGAGTGTGGCGGTGGCAACTGGACTGCTGCCAATGCGGCAGTCTGACCGAAACATTACAAACATGGCGGTCGGACTGGCAGGGAACCACCAGCTCTGCCAGGATCTTGGATCCCGGTGGTTTGGAGGTGGTGGTGATCCTAATGCGCCAGGGCAGTGCTGCAAGCAGTGCTGTCCTGGGGATTATGACCTCGTTCTCCACCAGCCTTTCATGACAGTAACACTGCAATGAAAGGCTGGTGGAGAACAAGTACAGGATGCCACGGGGGGGCCTGCACTGCCCATGCACTATCACAATGTTCACTGCCTGCTTTGCAGACAGTAAACATTGCAAGGATGCTGGTGCACCCTGTGGGCTACAGCATTGCTGCTAGCTTGATTACGAGCTGGTGACTATGCCGTCACCTGTTTCCCGCTAGGCTGGAGGGCAGAAGCAAAGGTTTCCACCCATCAGCCTAGTGGGAAACTCTTAATGGGGCAGACGGGGAGGTAGCCTGTGTGCCAGAACCTCCCTGTTGGAATACTGGCAGACGGTAAAAAACGTCTGCCACACTCGTAATGACCCCCTATGATACACCGAACAAAGGACATTGACTTTGGCCATACCCTGTGCCAAATCCACATTCTTCCCAAGCCATTAACCACAGCCATTTTCTGAGTGCCACAGGTTCTGTGTGCAGGGCATGCTCTCTAGTAATGCTGTAA
This sequence comes from Pleurodeles waltl, assembly GCF_031143425.1. Taxonomy (NCBI): domain Eukaryota; kingdom Metazoa; phylum Chordata; class Amphibia; order Caudata; family Salamandridae; genus Pleurodeles; species Pleurodeles waltl. Next base: position 381,087,169 of record NC_090445.1, read on the forward strand.
AATCAACTCACTTCGATCAGAGGCATTTTGAGATATCTTTCGGAAGCCCTGTCCTACAGTATTTGATTGCAGAGTATGTCATTTGACATCTTATTTATTCATTATTCTGGCAGATAATAGCATCTGACATAAAACCACTTAGAAGACACAGGGGTGTAGCTCTTTCTGTGTGTATCCCAGTTAGCTCAATATTCAGTTAAGGAAATGTAGGGGTTACTTGGTTTCTGTTTAATTTTTGCATTTGTGTAGGTTACGTTGTGTTCTTTGGGGCTCTGTTCCTCTCGAGAATGGTGCAGTCCCATATGATTAAATACTTAAATGTTAAAGCCCCAGTGAAGAAATGTTTTTAAAGATATTTCTGACACATTTCCAGGTCTGGAAGGATCCAATTTGACTACAGTATCTAAAGTTGTGAATGGATGAGAGTATGAAAAGTTTTGCATTTTATTCTGCGTGACATCTGAAGACAGTGGATGTTTTTGAGTCATGGGTGGTGTGCACTGATTTTAAAAGTTGAAGAAGAGTCCACCTGCTTTGGTTTGCAATCTCTGTAACCCCAACACCTCATTTTTTTGTTACTCAGGTTTAGATAATGGAAGGTTTACTTCACAGGTAAGTTGGGAGTCTTTCACTTTGCATGTCTTTATTTCACAGGTAAGTTCGTTTTACGTGACTTAGGGCCTGATTTTTAGTTTGGCGAATGGGGTTACTTTGTAATAAATGTGACGGATATCCCGTTGCCGTATTACAATCCCAATATAGCCTATAGGAATCGTAATACGGCAGACGGGATATCTGCCACATTTGTGATGGAGTAACCCATCCGCCAAACTCTAAATCAGGTCCTTAGTGTTAACTGTGTATGTGTGTGTACACTAATATACATATATATTGTTATGCTTATGTCACTTGAAATTATAGTAGAGATATAATTTAGATTTAAATTTAATTTAAGTAATAAAGGTAAAAACAAGTTAATTTTAAGTAATTAAATATGTAGTAATTACTTTGTAGAGTAATACAAAATTAGATTTGAAATATTTAAAAACTGAATTTATTTGCACACTTTAGGTATATGCTTTCAGTTTTTAAGGATTAAGGGATATGTTGTTTTATGGGTATTAAGGGTTTTAGGCCACAGGAATGTGTAGTGAAAAGGTTTTTTTTATTCAGGGATGGGTCGTGTATAAGGGCATTAGGGAGCATATGTCTTTGTGTGTGTGTGTGTGTGTGTGTGTGTGTGTGTTAATTACAATTAACTTAAAATGTGGTATAATTATTTAATATTATATCACTGGAGTTTAAAAATTCTTATAATATTATTGTAATAAATAAAAACTATATATATCCTGGTAACCAATATATGAAGTACAGAATAGCTGCATTTAGTGAATTTCTTGTATCGTCATTTATTCTGTGACATCACATCAGTTGACTGCGCATAATCAACGTTTATCGTCCTGGATGACCTTGATCAAAGATACCCCCATGCTTTTTGCTGCTCACTTAAGTGCATTAGTGTAAGTATCAAAAAATATTCTGTGCTTTTGTAAACAAAAGCAGACATTGGGCACTACTACAGTTGTCTTCTATAAAAGTAGTTTTATTTCTTTTTCTGTTTTCATTCCAGATCGAACCTTTGTTTCTAAGACCAGGATGTAACTGGTCTCCAACCGTCGCAAGGTCAGTTCTCTGTTACAACCCTTGCTATTTTACAAAATACAAAAGCAACTTCTCATTGCTTTTGTGTACTTTGTGGAAATACCGAGCCACGAAGTAATATCTGACGTGGATCCTTATCTCTCTTAGTTGTTATGGTATTCGTTTTCTAGGGTTGAGCCTGTGATAGCATGCGGTACGACATGCGCACGCCGTGCAAGACACTATTGTTAGCCAAAAAAAAAGGGCTTGGTGCCCACCCGTTGCTACCCAGTTGCTGACTTCCATGGCACTGTTCTTTACAGCTTTTTAATTGCTTTGTAATTGGTCACTGACAGCCAAGCATCATTTGTGTTCCTTTCTCTGGAGCAGGAACAAGCACTGCCTTTTCAACCTAATCAGTGCCCGTTTGCTGCTCCCATTGTGATTGAGGTACTATTTTGCTCTTTCTAACTTCTGGCACCCTGAAGACAGAAGGTGTGTGACTGGCAAAAACGTGCACAGAAGGACAAACAACATTTTAAAGTTTTGTTTTCTATAGGTAGCTTTCTTTTATTTTGCCAAGTCTTCTTTTCTCACTTGGCTACTCCATTCCTCCCAATCCACCCAAACAATCTGCCCCAATCTAACCTTACCCAATCCAATCATCCCCAGTCCAGTTCTCCCCATCCACTAAATCCAATCCATTCACGCCAATCCTTTCCCTCCCACTCCAATTCACTCACTCCAATCCATTCTACCTACCCCACTTCAATCCTATCCATTGCAACCAAACCCATCCTACTCCACTCCAATCCACAATTCCACTCCAGCCCATCCCACTCCAATACACACACCCCACTCCACCCCATCCCAGTCCACCTTACTACACCCCACTCCAATCCAATTCACCAGGCTCTAGTCTAATCCACCCCACATCAATCCAAAACTCACCCCACTCCAATCCAATCCACTCCAATCCACATCTGTCCAATCCAATCCACCCCGTTCCAGCCCTATCCTATCCAGTTCAACCCACCCCACTCCAGACCACTCCAGTCCACCCCACTCTAATCCAATTCACCCCATTCCAATCCAGTCCAATCCAATCATCCCCACTGTAATCCAATCCACCCCTGCAATCCATTCCAATCCAATCCATTTCAATTCACCCCACTCCAATCCACCCTGATCCAGTCCACCACACCCCAAATCCAATCAACCCCACCCCATTCCAATCCACCATACTTAAACCAATTCACCCTACTCCAATCCACCCCACCCCACCCCACTCCAATCCACTCTACTCCACTCTAACCCACACCAGTCCAATACCTGAAGAGTATGTAGTCTGTGGATACAAGGGCGTGCATGCTGATGATGTCGGAGATGGAGTTGCTGAACTGCTGTCGGGGTCCGGGGAGTCTGTAAACGAGGGTCCATTTGAGGGTGGTGTTTGGATCATGTGGATCTGGAAGTGCAGGTGTTCGGTGGTGCTGAGGGTGTCTTCAGTGCTGGTTGTGATTCTGAGGCTATTCCTGTGGATGATGGCGACACCTCCTCCTGGTCTGTTGGTGCAGTCCCTAGGGGTGATCTTGTAGCCATCCGTATGGCTATGGCGATGTCGGGCACTGAGGAGGGGTTCATTCAGATCTCAGTCAGGAAGGCGATGTCTGGGGAGACTAAGTCGAGTAGGTTCCAGAGTTTGATGGCGTGTTTGTGGATGGAGCGGGTGTTGAGTAGTATGCATCTGAGATGGTTGCGTACTGCCTTGGCGGGTGGATCGCTGGTTTGGAGGCTGATGAGGGTGCAGTTCCTGCAGGAGAAGGGATCCGTGGGTGAGCTGTGGGGTGGCCTGATGGCAGGTGGATGAGCTGCTGGCATTGAGCGTGTGAAGGGTGATGGTGTCGTAGCAGCGTTGTGTGTCGCGGCGGTGGGGGGAGCAAGAACCTGGGATTCCGGTGATGGGTGCGGTCCAGGCAAGGACAGGTGCAGACGGGTTTGCTTTAGGTGCGCCTTCGGCGCACCGCCGTCACTGCCGCACAGCATCCGCCATTACGTAGGGAGGGAGGAGGAAAGGACAGCTGTAAGGCAGGAGCGGGGGCCAAAAATGGCATGAAAAAAGGGGGCGGGCCGTGGGGCAGAAGCGGCGGGAATGCAGTGGGAGAGAGAGGTGGGAGGTGGGGCCGCAGGGGCAGCAGTGGCAGGGGAGAGTGAGACTGAGAAAGAGAGAGTGGAGTGAGAAGAGAAAGAAATGAGGAAAGAGTGAAGCGTCGAAGCAAAAGGAAAAATGAGCACAAAAGGGACAGAACACGGAAGGAAAAGTACACAAAGAGCAAAGTAGGAAAAAGGAGAAGAGAGGCAGAGGACAGACTCGTAGAAGAGCAGAGCTCTCCCACTAGACACCAGGTATGAGGCGCAGGCTCGGTAGGACGCCTGCGGGTGGAGGAGGGCCTCAAACTGCTGACAGAGGTCAGGAGTTCAGAGGAACGAGGGCTGTACTTGCTCGTGGAGCTACGGGAGGCAGAGCAGTTAACGGACGGGGTCAGTGATATTGCTCATACTACCGCGCAGTGGTCGCCATTAAGTAGGGAGGGAGAGGACAGCTGGGAGGCGGGAGCGGGGGTGGAAAACAGCACGAAAAAAGGGGGCAGCAGCAGTGGGAATGCAGCGTGAGAGAGAGGAGAGGGGCTCGGCTGCAGGGGCAGCAGCAGTGGGGTAGAGAGAGAGAGACAGAGAGAGAGAGCGGAGTGAGAGGAGAAAGAAACGAGGAAAGAGTGAAATGCAGACGTGAAAGGCAAAAGGAGCACAAAAGGGACAGAACACGGAAGGAAAAGCACACAAAGAGCAAAGTAGGAAAAAGGAGAAGAGAGGCAGAGGATAGCCTAGTAGAAGAGCAGAGCTCTTCCACTAGACACAAGGTATGAGGCGCAGGCAAAAGCCTGCTAGTGGAGGAGGGCCTTGAACTCCTGACAGAGGTCTACTTGCAGGGGGAGTTACGGGAGGCAGAGCAGTTCACTGACAAGCCCAGTGATATTGCTCGTCCTACCATGCAGCGGCTGCCATTAAGTAGGGAGGGGGGAGGAGAGGACAGCTGGGAGGCAGGAGCGGAAAAAGGCGAAATAAAAGGGGGTGAGCCCGCAGGGGCAGCAGCGGCGGGAATGCAGTGTGAGAGAGAGGGCCACAGGGGCAGCAGCAGCAGGGGAGAGAGGGGGGATAGCATGAGTGAGAGAGAGAGAGAGCGGAGTGAGAGAAGAAAGAAATGAGGAAAGACTGAAATGCAGAAGCGAAAGGAAAAAGGAGCACAAAAGGGATAGAACACGGAAGGAAAAGCACACAAAGAGCAAAGTAGGAAAAAGGAGAAGAGAGGCAGAGGGCAGCCTAGTAGAAGGGCAGAGCTCTCCCACTAGACACCAGGGATGAGGCGCAGGCAGATGCCTGCGGGGTAGAGGAAGGCCTCGATCTCCTGACAGAGGTCAGGAGTTCAGAGGAACGATGGCTCCACTTGCAGGTGGAGCTACGGGAGGCAGAGCAGTTCACTGGCGAGGTCAGTAATATTACTTCTTTGGCTTTGCCAATGCTTGTTTTGCATAGTGTCTGGTACTACTTACCTATATCTTTCCACATGGACACTCTAAACTCGCAAGAATCTTGAGATCTCTTTTTTCTTTTTTGAGTGATGAATATGGTTTTGTGGCTGAGCTGTTGCTACATGCTTTACATTACTTATAAGTAAGAAAACCTTGTATTTCAAACTTTATTGTATTGTCTATACAATTGAAATTTCTCTTCAACAACTTATCTCTGATAGACCTTTTCTATATGTGATCTAGGGCCAAAGGCTGACATCTGTCCCAATTATGTTATCTGCTTATAGTATACCTCAATGTTGATTGACAACTTGTCCCACACTTTTTGAAATGTTGGCTTAAGTGGTAATAGACCCAGGTTTTTTTCCTTCCTCATTTGCCCCTTCTTTGCGTCTATAAATTAGTTGTATCTCATTTATTTGTCGACCTCCCCCAGCTTGGGTGAGTACACATTTGGGATAACCTCTTTCCTCGAGTCTCATCTTGAAACCTAATGTCATCACTACAGTTTTGCCTAGCTCTTATTAGTTCCGCAAGAGGCACATTTCAATTGAGTCTTTAAGGGTGGATGTTGCCCATGTGAAGCACACTTTCTCAGCCATTTTTTGCGAAACAGAGATGATTTAGGGTATGTATGGTTGTGCACCATAGCCATAACGTCCAAGACGTGCACTGACATTTTATTGGTCTAGCAAGTGAAATGCAATTTAAGCTTGTTGTTCAGATGTTCAATGAACTGCCTTTGCATATGATAAATAGGTGGTCTATGAACAGTAATCACAATATTACATTTTTTTGTGTACTTAGTATGCTTCAAATGAGGTACTTTGAAGGACTAGAATATCACTGCATGAACATATGCTCTGGTTTCATTGCTTAGGGATATGACAGGTCCAATAGCCATGCATCTGCCTTTGTCAGGAATGTTAAATGCTGCGCATTATGGGCCTTCTTGTTCTTCCCCACAAGCTTAGTATTGGACCTGGCCTTTTTTGCAGGCTCATCCCCAAACGTTTTTCCTTCCTTCTCCTATTTTCTGACTTCTTTTTGTTGGCTCTAGGACTCTTGGCACTTTATCACTGCAGATCAGTGCTAAGGTGCATGTGCTATCCCTTCTAAACGTAGTGTGATTGGCTTACACCTTATGGGCCTATTTAAATAACATGTAAGTCCCTTGTACAGTGGTATCCCTTATACCCAGGGCCTGTAACTTAAATGTTACTAGTGGGCCTGCAGCGCAGCTTGTGCCACTGAGAGAAGTAGCCTTTCAAACCTGTCTCAGACCTGCCATTGCAGGGCCTACTTGCACAGCTTACTGCCACATGGACCTTACATGCCAGGCCTGGAACTCCCCCTTTACTACATATACGGCACCTCTAAGGTAGGCTCTAGGGAGCCCTGTAGGCAGGATGCTGTGTAGGTAAGAAGTAAGACATGTGCCTTTTTGTGTGACCTGTCCAAGTCGTGACAAACAGCCTATTTGGATTCTTACAGCAGTGAGTGCTGCTTCTCTCATGGGATTGCATTCAAAATGCCCTTTTTATATGGCTAAGTGGTATTTTCTGATCTTTGAGAGGTGTTGTGGGCATGTTTGGTAAGGTTAGAATGGTAGTGAGAAATGCTGCTCAATGGAGTAGGTGGATTTTTTATCACCATTGTGGACATTCCACTTTTAGAAAGTGGACATTTCTCTGTGCTTATGACTCTTTTGTTTTTGCAGCTTGACTCCAATCCACTTCTGGGGTAAGGTGACAGCTCCACTTGGTGCGTACTTTTCAGACAGTCATCACACAGGAGGGGCTTGGTGTGACAGACGAGACATCTCCATACTGAGTGGTCTTCCTAGGCTGGAAAACGTAGAGGCGGTGCTCACTTACATTTGTAAAGGTTGTGTCCTGCCCTGACACAAAAGGCTTGTTTATCTCCTACTGATGTTTGGAGCCAGTGTGGAAGAGAAGGGGCATTCCTGGAACTGGTTAGAGTTGTTTGGAACCTTCTCCCCACTTTTAGAAGCTGGCAAACTGGGGATAATTGTGAGAAAACAGGGTTGATTGCAGAGGCATCCTAACCTTTTGCCCCCATTTATTTTGCTAACCAGGCCAAGGGCCTGTGCTCTTTGTAAAATGACTATGCATAATAGGCTAATTATAATTGGCTATATCAACCTACCTATAAGTCCCTAGGATATGGTAGGGCATGTAGGTTTAGGGATCCCAGCATAGGTGAACTGCTGAGGTTCCAGGGTCATTTTAAAGGCAGGCCTGCTTTGCTGCCTGCTTTTAAATTAAAGTTATATGCAAATTCGGCTTTGGAACTAAAGATACTTCCAATGTCTTAAACTACCTTATTTTTACATACAAGTCACACTTAAAGTGTGCCCTAAGTGCCCCTAGGGTTGGGTGTCATGTAACTACAGACAGGGTCCTTATAAAAATAGCTTTATAAGCCCTGGTGAGGTAAAATAGCCAAATTCGTTTTTCCCTCACTGTAGAGAATGGGGAGACTTTATTTTAATTAACAACGTCCCTATAAGTGACAGATACCTTGAGTGTTGTATCAAATTAATTGTTATATTAAATCCTACAACTGGCCATTGCTGGATTTAATATAACTATTTCAGGTAAAGAGTTTTAAAACTCTAACTGAAGTTTCCAACTTCAACCCTGTAGTGCCCTTCTCTGATTGGCCAGCATCTGGCAACCTGACCAGGCTGCCTTGATGAGGTGTGAAGCGGTCTAGGCTGGACACAAAGGATGTGCCTGGGGTGGAGATCTGCCTCAGCATATGGTGAAACAGGATGGGGGGGAGCAGCCAAACTGGTCTTCAAAGGCAGAGAAGGACATTTGTAACAGCTCAGGACCTCTCCCATTTCCTGCAACCCTAGACAATTAAGTGCCCTCTTGATTAGATTAGGAGAGGGAAGGAGAGGGGTGTGTTTAGGATTTTTAGCCACTCCACTGGGTGGGCTCAGCCAGATCTAACCTCCAAAAATCAGTTTCAGCCTTGTTGGATTTTTTAAGAATGTTGCTCCTGCGGATTGATTTTTGCTACTCTTCCCAGAAAGTGGTCATCCAAGGGGTGTGAGAAAGTAGCCTCTTTATAGCCTTGTTACCCCCACTTTTGGCCTGTTTGTGAGTATATGTCAGGTTGTTTTCACTGTCTCACTGGGATCCTGCTAGCCAGGGCCCAGTGCTCATAGTGAAAACCCTATGTTTGTTATGTGTCACTGGGACCCTGCTAGCCAGGACCCCAGTGCTCATAAGTTTGTGGCCTATATGTATGTGTTCCCTGTGTGATGCCTAACTGTCTCACTGAGGCTCTGCTAAGCAGAACCTCAGTGGTTATGCTCTCTCTGCTTTCCAAATTGTCACTAACAGGCTAGTGACCAATTTCACCAATTCACATTGGCATACTGAAACACCCATATAATTCCCTAGTATATGGTACTGAGGTACCCAGGGTATTGGGGTTCCAGGAGATCCCTATGGGCTGCAGCATTTCTTTTGCCACCCATAGAGAGATCTGACAATTCTTACACAGGCCTGCCAGTGCAGCCTGAGTGAAATAACGTCCACGTTATTTCACAGTTATTTACCACTGTACTTAAGTAACTTATGAGTCACCTATATGTCTAACCTTCACCTGGTGAAGGTTGGGTGCAAAGTTACTTAGTGTGGGCACCCTGGCACTAGCCAAGGTGCCCCCACATCGTTCAGGGCAAATTCCCCAGACTTTGTGAGTGTGGGGACACCATTACACCGTGCACTATACATAGGTCACTACCTATGTATAGCGTCACAATGGTAACTCTGAACATGGCCATGTAACATGTCTAAGATCATGGAATTGTCACCCCAATGCCATTCTGGCATTGGGGAGACAATTTCATGATCCCCCGAGTCTCTAGCACAGACCCGGGTACTGCCAAACTGCCTTACCTGGGGTTTCACTGCAGCTGCTGCTGCTGCCAACCCCTCAGACAGGTTTCTGCCCTCCTGGGGTCCAGCCAGGCTTGGCCCAGGAAGGCAGAACAAAGGACTTCTTCAGAGGGAGGGTGTTACACCCTCTCTCTTTGGGAAAAGGTGTCAGCCTCTGGAAATGCTTTGATGGGCACAGATGGTGCCCATCTCTGCATAAGCCAGTCTACACCGGTTCAGGGATCCCCCAGCCCTGCTCTGGCACGAAACTGGACAAAGGAAAGGGGAGTGACCACTCCCCGGACCTGCACCTCCCAGGGGAGGTGCCCAGAGCTCCTCCAGTGTGCCCCAGACTTCTGCCATCTTGGAAACAGAGGTGTTGCTGGCACACTGGACTGCTCTAAGTGGTCAGTGCCATCAGGTGACGTCAGAGACTCCTTCTGATAGGCTCTTACCTTCCTTACTAGCCTATCCTCCTTCCTAGGTAGCCAAACCTCCTTTTCTGGCTATTTAGGGTCTTTGCTTTGGGGAAACCTTCAGATAACGAATGGAAGTGCTCATCAGAGTTCCTCTGCATCTCTCTCTTCACCTTCTGCCAAAGGATCGACCGCTGACTGCTCAGGACGCCTGCAAAACCCCAACAAAGTAGCAAAGACGACTACTGCAACCTTGTATCGCTTCATCCTGCTGGCTTTCTCGCCCGTTTCCTGGTGGTGCATGCTCTGGGGGTAGCCTGCCTCCTTCTCGCACCAGGAGCTCTGAAGAAATCTCCCGTGGGTCAACGGAATCTTCCCCCTGCAACCGCAGGCAACAAAAGACTGCATTACCGGTTCTCTGGGTCCCCTCTCAACACGACGAGCGTGGTTCCTGGAACTCAGCATCTCTGTCCTAGTGACTCCCACAGTCCAGTGACTCTTCAGTCCAAGTTTGGTGGAGGTAAGTCCTTGCCTCCCCACGCTAGACTGCATTGCTGGGTACCGCGTGATTTGCAGCTGCTCCGGCTCCTGTGCACTCTTCCAAGATTTCCTTCGTGCACAGCCAAGCCTGGGTCCCGACACTCTAACCTGCAGTGCACAACCTTCTGAGTTGTCCTCTGGCATCGCGGGACTCCCTTTTCTGACTTCGGGTGGACTCTGTTTCACTTCTCTTCTAAGTGCCTGATCCGGTACTTCTGCGGGTGCTGCCTGCTTCTATGAGGGCTCCCTGACTTGCTGGGCGCCCCCTCTGTCTCCTCATCCAAGTGGCGACATCCTGGTCCCTCCTGGCCCGCAGCAGCATCCAAAAACCCTAACCGCAACCCTTGCAGCTAGCAAGGCTTGTTTGCGGTCTTTCTGCGTGGGAACACCTCTGCAAGCTTCTTCACGATGTGGGACATCCATCCTCCAAAGGGGAAGTTCCTAGTCCTCTTCGTTCTTGCAGAAACCAAAGCTTCTTCCAGCAGGTGGCAGCTTCTTTGCACCCTCAGCTGGCATTTCCTGGGCATCTGCCCACTCTCGACATTGTCGCGACTCTTGGACTTGGTCCTCTTGTTTCACAGGTACTCCACTGTTGTTGCTTTGCTGGTGTTGGTCTTCCTTGCAGAAACCACCTATCACGACTTCTGTGCTCTCTGGGGGTTATAGGTGCACTTTACTCCTACTTTTCAGGGTCTTGGGGTGGGCTATTTTTCTAACCCTCACTGTTTTCTTACAGTCCGAGCGACCCTCTACAAGCTCACATAGGTTTGGGGTCCATTTGTGGTTCGCATTCCACTTTTGGAGTATATGGTTTGTGTTGCCCCTATACCTATGTGCTCCTATTGCAATCTACTGTAACTTTACACAGCTTGCATTACTTCCTTTTGCTATGACTGCATATTTTTGGTATTGTGTACATATATCTTGTGTATATTTGGCATGCTCATACTGAGGGTACTCATTGAGATACTATTGGCATATTGTCATAAAAATAAAGTACCTATATTTTGACTATATCTGTGTATTGTGTTTTCTTATGATATTTTGCATATGACACCATTGGTATAGTAGGAGCTTTGCATGTCTCCTAGTTCAGCCTAAGCTGCTCTGCTATAGCTACCTGCTCTTCTATCAGCCTAAGCTGCTAGAACCACCTCTTCTACACTAATAAGGGATAACTGGACCTGGTACAGAGTGTAAGTACCCCTTGGTACCCACTACAAGCCAGGCCAGCCTCCTACAAGGGGGAAGTGGCTTGCCTGAGATTGGACCGTCGGGCACCCCTGTGTTTCACCCCAGGTGCACGGATAAATATGGCAGAGCAGCACCCACACATCAGATCCCTGCTGGGAGAAGATACTGGAAAAGAAGGACTGCCCTGTTGCACCCCTGACCTGAACCTGGACACTGCACTCTGAAGGACTGCACCAGCTGCACACTTGGGCTTCACCGCTAAAAGGACTTTGCCTGTCTTCTACTGCTTCAAGAAAGGACTCCCTGTTATCTACAGGTACATAGGAGCTGCCCAGCGTCCCCTGAATCAAGTCCTCCAATCAGACAGAGCCCAACTGACAGTTGTCCAGTGGCCATTTGAGAATTCTGACAAGGTGCATTCTGGGAATTGTAGTCCCAACTCCCAAGGAGCAACTCAGAGCTTCTGGATCCTTGGATCAAGTTGTGGACACTTCAAGGACCCAAAAACGACCTCTGGAAGAAGGCCCCGAAGTTTGGAGACGTTTGAAGCAACTCCATAAGTTAAAGAGGTGCATTGTGGGAGTTGTTGTACCATACCCCAAGAGGCAAACCAGAGCCTCTGAACCCTTGCCTGGTGCTGTGGACTACTTTCCTGAATCAAGGAACACTTCTGAAAGTAAGTGCAACAGTGTTACCTCGTGGGTGGCCTGAACTCTGGGCTTTGTCCCTGTCCAGTGTGACTTTTTTTGAACTCTTCGATCACTAGTTGCTTCTATGTGCTAGAAAACATTAATTCTTTAAAACTTCATATCTTCAGTTCCTGTTATCCAATTTTAATCATTTCATGTCATTTTAAAGATACCAATATAATCTTTTTATAAGTTGGTGTTGGATTTGTATTGTGTTTTGTGTTTTACTTATTTAGTGTTTTGTGATTTTTAAATGCTTTACACACTTGTTTCCTAATTTAAGCCTTGTTGTTCATTGCCAAGCTACCAAGGGTTGAGCTGGGTTTAAGTTATTGAGACCTAACTGGACCTAAGTTGGGGTTAGTGGCATATTGCTAAGTGTAGGTACTTACCTGCCCTTACCAGTAATCCACTTTCAGACTATAAGAATAGGGGTTGTTCCCCATGTTTGAGAACTGACACACAGAAAACAGAACTGATCCCACCATCTAGATGCTGGACACTAGATGCTTCTGGTGGGACTCCCCAGGAACTGCCTTAGGACTGGTCTATTGATGGACTGACGTGTGACCTGCTAGGTCACCAGAGGGACTCTTGTGCTGGCTTGTTTGCCTGGGCCCTGCAGCTTTATGCCCCCACAGCAGTCTCCAGGGTATGCCCCCCTTGCTCCCCTGCTTTTCTGTTGGTGTAGTACTGCTTCCTTCAGCTGCGCATTAGCCGAGTGCCCTTTGCCCTTGTGAAGCATGTGGAGAGAACCCTTGGGGCATCTGCGAGTGAAGAGTGCTTGCATTTTTGCCCAAAGCGCTGTAATCTGTGACTTTAGCATGTGAAGACACTTTTTCTCAGCCTGGCACCAGAGCGTGGTGAATGCTCGTGTCTTGAGGCTCTTTCACCTTTTTTGCCCTGAAAAAACAGAATGTAGCGAGCACTGAGGGCCCTTGTGGCCCCTCCCCCTTTGGCGACAAGGTCAGTAGGAGTGAGGAGAGCCTCCACGGCTGCTAGCTGGTATCCCTGTACCGTTGACGAATTGCACCAGAGACACAAGCAGGCACCTACTTAGGTGTTGACGCCACTGTGACCCTACAGATTCAACTGAGGAGAGGAAGGGAGCTGGGACCTGTGTGGGCAGCTGGTGAGGAAGAGAGGAGAAGCAAAGCAGCTTTGAAAAGCAGAGCAGCAGGAAGCAGCTGCACCGCCGACCTAGAAGATCAGGACAGCTTGGGGCCCACTCGAGGAGCTCCTGATGGCAAGAATACTGATCGAGGTCTCGCTGCGGGGCCCTGTTCCTTTGAGGCACCAGCAGGTGTTTTTTTGGCCCTGGCGAGGGAGATGGAGCTGGAAGGAGCCACCCCTTCCCTCGAGCACAGGACCACATTCCTGAGGGCGGCAGTCCCTGCCAGGATCCATTCACAGGGAAGCCCAAGGAGGGTTTCCCCCACCATTCTGTGCAGAAGCGGCCCCCATGAGAGTAGCGGGTCGCTACCTTAGGTAGAGAGATAAGTACTGCATTTGTAGGAAAAGGAGCACCAGGGCTACCTTAGGTAGAGAGATAAGTACTGCATTTGTAGGAAAAGGAGCACCAGAGCTCTTCTGTTGGACAGGGTGCTCATACTCTGAATTACTTATGATAGGAGCGCGGGAGCTCCTCAGTTGGACGGGGTGTGTTGTGTGACCATCTTGCGTCAGGAAGCAGTGCAGGTGTGCAAGGCACTATATATAGAAAGTGATTTGTAATTATTTCTGCCCTCATTTCTGCATTATTCTCAGTGTGCGGGAGGATATATGTTGTGCTTGCCTTGTTGGGGGGTGTATATACTCTCAGGATCAATGATATATGCAGATGGGAATGTTTTCATGCTATGTGCATTTATTTTGGTAATAATGCTGACCTGACTTCTGCTTGCTTTAGCAGGGTACTAGTAACCTGTGTGATGATCTGACAACTGCCTGTATAGCAGGGTATTACAGATACATGTTGTTTTTGGTCTAATGATGTCCTGTGCAATACAGTTTATTTTTATATAACTTGTTGCAGAGTTTTCACTGCAGTGTATTTATTGTGTCACTTCTGTTGTGTGTGTTGTGCAACCACTTTATACATTACCTCTGGGATGAGCCTGACTGCTCATGCAAGCTACCAAGGGGATGAGCAAGGGTTATTTTGGGTATGTAGCTCTCTTGTCCTGATTAGAATGGTGGTCCCTGCATGGCTGAAGTGCCTACCCTAGTCAACCAGGAACCCCATTTCTAACACTTAGCATAACTTCTGCACTCCTTTGATGGAGCTTGATGTAGACTGAGCCACCATATGAATTGCTAGAACTCACTCTGCTGAAAAATAATCTCATAATGTTTTGATTTTGAGTACTTGTACAAACAGAAAATGTCTCACAGGAGACAGGATCGAATCAGAAAATGTTACATAAATTAAATTTTCTCTGTGAACCCACTGCATTTGCTAATATTTGTAGTGGCATTTGAATGCAAGGTATGTCCTCAAATTCAACTTTTACTCAAAATACCCCAAAGTGCATTTCCAGTAATTTACACACAATTTTGTATATTTTTCTTGATGTTTGATGTAATTTCAGGATTTTACATAACTTTAGTCAATACACTCCACAGCATGGATTATATTCAATTGGACTGTTTAATTTACTTATAAGGCCCTTGTACTGTGCACTATATGTGCCCAGGGCCTGCAGATTGAATGCCACCCACTTAAGTAGCCCCTTAACCTTGTACCGGGCCTACCAGTGCAAGGCCTGTGTGTGCAGTCTCACTGCCAATTCGACTTGGCATTTTAAAGTACTTGCCAAGCCTAAAACTTCCCTTTTTCTACATACAAGACACCCTTAAGGTATGCCCTAGGTAATCCATAGGGCAAGGTGCTGTGTGGGCAAAAGGCAGGACATGTACCTATGTAGTTTACATGTTCTGGTAGTGTAAAACTCCCAAATTTGTTTTTACACTGCTGTGAGGCCTGCTCCCTTCATAGGCTAAAATTCAATCAATCAATCACTGCATTTGTAAAGCGCGCTACATACCCGCAAGGGTCTCAAGGCGCTAGGGGGGGGGGTACTGGTTGAAGAGCCAGGTCTTGAGGAGTCTTCTGAAGGCCAGCAGGTCCTGGGTCTGTCGTAGGATGGTGGGGAGAGTGTTCCAGGTCTTGGCATCAAGGCCGGAGAAGGATCTGCCGCCGGCGTTGTTTTTTCGGATGCGGGGGACTGTGGCGAGGGCGAGGTTGGCTGAGCGGAGGCTTCGGGTGGGGGTGTGGAAGCTGAGTCAGTTGTTGAGGTAGGTGGGTCCGGTGTTGTGCAGTGCTTTGTGTGCGTGGATCAGGAGCTTGAAGGTGATCCTTTTGTTGACAGGGAGCCAGTGCAGGCCTCTCAGGTGGAGTGTGATGTAGCTGCGGCGGGGGACATCGAGGATGAGTCGGGCCGAGGTGTTCTGGATGCGTTGGAGTCGTATCAGGAGCTTGTTTGTAGTTCCTGAGTAGAGGGTGTTCCCGTAGTCGAGTCTGTTGGTGATGAGGGCCTGGGTAAAGTTTTTTCTCGTGTCGAGGGGGATCCATTTGAAGATCCTGTGGAGCATACGGAGGGTGTTGAAGCAGGACACGGAGACGGGGTTGACTTGCCTGGTCATGGAGAGAGTGGAGTCGAGGATGACCCCCAGGTTGCATGCGTGGTCCGTGGGTTCCGGGGCTGTGCCTAGTGACGTGGGCCACCAAGAGTCGTCCCAGGCTGATGGGGTGGGTCCGAGAATGAGGACCTCCATCTTGTCTGAGTTCAGCTTCAGTCTACTGTCCTTCATCCAGTCGGCTACAGCCTTCATTCCTCGGTGGAGGTTAGCTTTGGCGGTGTGGGGATCTTCGGTGAGGGATATGATCAGCTGGGTGTCGTCGGCGTAGGAGATGATGTTGAGGTTGTGTTGTCGTGCGACGTGGGCGAGGGGGGCCATGTAGATATTGAACAGTGTCGGGCTGAGGGAGGATCCCTGTGGGACGCTGCAGATGATCTCGGTGGTTTTGGAGCGGAAGGGTGGGAGGCGGACGCTCTGGGTTCTGCCAGAGAGGAAGGATGTGGTCCAGGTCAGGCCCTTCTCTTGGATACAGGTGTCATGGAGGCGTGCTGATAGGGTGCGGTGGCAGACCGTGTCAAAGGCTGCTGATAGGTCCAGGAGGATGAGGGTGGCTGTTTCTCCTTTGTCCATCAGAGTCCGGATGTCGTCAGTGGCGGCGATGAGGGCGGTCTCGGTGCTGTGGTTACTGCGAAAACCGGATTGGGAAGGGTCCAGGATGTTGTTGACTTCGAGGTAGCGGGTCAGCTGTTTGTTGACAATCTTCTCAGTCCCTTTTGCCGGGAAAGGGAGCAGGGAGATGGGCCGGAAGTTCTTGAGGTCCTTGGGGGTCCTCCTTGGGCTTCTTCAGAAGGGCGTTGATCTCAGCGTGCTTCCAGCTTTCTGGGAAGGTTGCTGTCTCGAAGAAACAGTTGATTGTTTTCCGGAGGTGGGGCGCAATGGCTGCGGTGGCTTTGTTGAAGACGTGGTGAGGGCAGGGGTCCGATGGAGATCCGGAGTGGATGGAGTTCATGGTTTTGATGGTGTCTTCATCGCTGACGCTGGACCAGATGGTCAGGCGACTGGGGCGAGTGGTAGTCGCAGGGGTGGTGGACTCGGTGGTGGGTGCTGGGGGGTCGGGTTGAAGCTGTCATGGATGTCGGTGATCTTGCGGTGGAAGAAGTTGGCCAGGGAGTCGCACAGGTCTTGAGATGGCGGGATGTCGTTGGTGATGGAGCTGGGGTTGGAGAGTTCTTTCACGATGCTGAAGAGCTCTTTGGTGTTGTGTGCGTTGTTGTCTAGGCGGTCCTTGAAGGTGGTCTTCTTGGCGGTACTGATGAGTTGGTGATGTCTCCGGGTGGCACTCTTGAGGGCTGTGTGGTTGTCTGGTGTTCTCCAGCTTCCGACAGGTGTGCTTGGAGATCCGGAGGTCCTCGGTGAACCAGGCGACTTTCTTGTTGGTGTGGTTGGTTGTAGAGGTCTTGAGAGGGGCGAGGGTGTTGGCGCAGTCATTGATCCACTGTGTGAGGTTGGTCGCGGCGATGTCTGGGTCGGTGGGGTCGGTGTGTGGTCTCAGGGCGAGGGCGGTAGTCAGTTGGTCCTCGGTGACCTTGCCCCAGCAGCGGCGTGGTAGCTCTTGGGTGCGGTGGTGTGTTTTCTGAAGGTGAGGTGGACGCATCTGTGGTTGGTCCAGTGTGGTTCGTGGTGTGGTTGAAGGAGATGTAGGGGATTGCGGAGAAGATGGGGTCGAGCGTGTGTCCAGCGGTGTGAGTGGGTGTCGTTACGAGCTGTTTGAGTCCAAGGTTGGCGAGGTTGTCGATCAGGGCGGTGGAGGTGGCGTTGTTGTTGTTCTCGAGGTGGAAGTTCAGCTCCCCGAGGAGGATGTAGTCCGTGGAAGGTAGGGCGTGGGTGCTGATGAGGTCGGTGATGGTGTCACTGAACTGTGGGCGGGGTCAGGGAGGTCTGTAGATGAGAGTTCCTCTGAGGGTGGTGTTGGGTTCGGTGTGGATCTGGAAGTGCATGTGCTCGGCGGTGGTGAGGGTGTCATCCGTGTTCGTTGAGATTTTGATGGAGTCTTTGTGGATGATGACGATTCCTCCTCCCACTCCGTTGGTGCAGTCTCTGCGGGAGATCTTGTAGCCCTGTGGGATGGCTATGGCGATGTTTGGTGCTGAGGTGGCGTTCAGCCAGGTCTCCGTAAGGAAGGCGACGTCGGGGGTGGTGGAGTCTAGGAGGTTACAAAGTTCGATGGCATGCTTGCGAACGGAGCGGGTGTTGAGGAGGATGCAGCGGAGGTGGTTGGGTTCTCTGGCTGGTGGTGTGGAGGGTTGGATGCTGGTGAATCTGCAGTTCCGGCAGGTGAAAGGCCCCTGGGTGCGTTTCGGGGTGGCCCGGTAGCAGGAGTGGTCTTGTCTGGTGTTGAGTGCGTGGAGGGTGCTTGCGTCGTAGTGCAGTCTGGCATTGCAGGGGGTGCGGGTTCCAGGGGTTCTGGTGCTGGGTGCGGTCCAGGCGCAGACGGGCTTGCCTTAGGCGCGCCTTCGGCACGGCAGCGGCGTGTCCGCTTCGCGGCATCCATATGAGGGCAGAGGGAGGGAGGAGCAGCTGGGAGGTGGAAGCGGGGTGGCCAATGGGAGTGAAGGGGCGGGGCAGCAGGGGCTCAGCGGCGAGGGAAAAACCCGGGGGAAAAACGGCGGGAAAAAACGGCGGGAGAGGGACAACAGAGCACAGGGGTACAGAAAGCAAAACACAGGGGCACAGAATGAAAAAGCGAAGTGGCACAGAAGCCAAGCGCAGGGGTACAGAAAAAAGGGAGCGAGTAGTCAGGCGGCAAAAGCAGCAACGGAGGTTCAACCCACAGGGGGCTGCGTGGTAGATGGGGGGAGCGACCTGCCTGGTGACAGGGTCAAAGGTCGCTCTCTACCACTCCTTCGCGGCCTCCATATGAGGGCAGAGGGAGGGAGGAGCAGCTGGGAGGTGGGAGCGGGGCGGCCAATGGAAGTGAAGGGGGCGGGGCAGCAGGGGCTCAGCGGTGAGGGAAAAACCTGGGGAAAAAAACGGCGGGAAAAAACGGCGGGAGAGGGACAACAGAGCACAGGGGTACAGAAAGCAAAACACAGGGGCACAGAATGAAAAAGCTAAGTGGCACAGAAGCCAAGCGCAGGGGTACAGAAAAAAGGGAGCGAGTAGTCAGGCGGCAAAAGCGGCAACGGAGGTTCAACCCACAGGGGGCTGCGTGGCAGATGGGGGGAGCGACCTGCCTGGTGACAGGGTCATTGGGGCTGTTCTCATATATTGTTTGAGTGGTAGCTGCTGATCTGAAAGGAGTAGGGAGGTCATATTAAGTATGGCCAGAATGGTGATATAAAATCCTGCTGACTGGTGAAGTTGGATTTAATATTACTATTTTAGAAATGTCACTTTTAGAAAGGGGGCATTTCTCTGTACTTAAATCTTTCTGTGCCTTACACTCCACGTCTGGCTGGGTTTAGTTGACAGCTCCTTGTGCATTCACTCAGACACACCCCAAACACAGGATGCTCAGCAGCACTTGCCTACATTTGCATTTTGAATGGGTTTTCCTGGGCTGGGAGAGTGGAGGGCCTGCTCTCACACACAGGACTGCCACACCCCCTACTGGGACCCTGGCAGACAGGATTAAACTGAAAGGGGACCAGGTGCACTTCTAAGCCACTCTTTGAAGTATCCCCCACTACAAAGGCACATTTGGCTATATAAACAGGGCCTCTGCCCCTTCCAAGTTAGACACTTCCTGGAGCAGAAACTTGTAACCAGAACCTGCATCCTGCCAAGGAGAACTGCCTGGCTGCCCAAAGGACTCACCTGACTGCTTTCTGTGAAGGATTGCTGCCTTGCTGTTGCCCTGCTGCCGTGTTGCTTCCGAGCTGTGGTGAAGAAGTGGTCTCCAAGGGCTTGGATAGAGTTTTACTCCTGTTACCCGAAGTCTCAGGACCAAAAAGACTTCTCTCTTGCAACTGGACTCCCTGTGCGGCGAAAATTAGACGCACAGCTTGCTAAAAATGACGCACAGCCTGCCCTGCGGTGAAAAATTGACTGCACGCCGAACCAGAACAACGGAGCCGGGCTTCGCAAGGAGAAGATCGACACAGCGCCTGCGTTGCAACCGGAACTTCGACGCACGGCCCACCCGATCGACGCACAGCTGACCTGGGACAATGCAGCCTGGCTTCCAAAGGGGAAATCGACGCAGCGTCTGCCGTGCGGGAGAAACTTTCCTGCAACGTCCACCGGAATGACGCAGCGATTGTGACTGCGCTCCACAAGCCCAGGATTCCACGCACAGACCCTGGGGCATTGGAAAACCATGCAACCCGAAGAGGATCCACGACCGAGCGCCTGAAATCAACGCACAGCCGTCCCTGCGTGGAAACTAAATGACGCACCACTGTGTGCGGCCCGACAAATTGCCGCACACCTCCCTTGTTTCCACGCTTCTCCTCCTCTGCGGCCCAGTGCGGAGATTTTTCATGAGAACCAGGTACTTTGTGCCAAAAGAGACTTTGGCCTTCAATAGAACATTGGCGGTAAATCCCGCTTACTGCCATGCAGAAGACCGCCAACACACTGCCGCGGCCGAGGAATTCTGCCACAGCTATTACGACCCACAGCTTGGAATCTGCCAAAATCTAGACACCCACACAAGTCCGCCACACCAAAGGTCAGTGAAAAACTGGCGATAACAAAATCTCCACCGTCGCGGCAACAGGAATACGCCCACACTAGCATGACCCACGAATCCACGCGGCAGTCTTTCAACTGCAGTATTCCATTGGCGGTACACACCGCCCCACTCAAAATACACACACATTTACAAAACACTACCACATTGGACAAATCGAAATACACACACCTGATACACATACTCACACCACTCCCACACACCCAGTACAATATAAAACACACACCCACATTACCCACAAACCCTTACTACCAAAAATTTGGATGAAGCAGAGAGACAGAAAAACAAAGACCACACCAGCTGAGAGAGACACACAATACCATTACTCATACACATCCACGCACAAAACATCACACAGCCCTAAACATCACCCCACACATCACAACACACACCACCTCACACATCACCCACACCACCCCATGGCACCGCAAAGACACCCCAGGTTTTCTGAGGAGGAGCTCAGGGTCATGGTGGAGGAAATCATCCGGGTAGAGCCACAGCTATTCGGATCAGAGGAGCAGCACACCTCCATAGCTAGGAAGATGGAGCTATGGCGCAGAATCGTGAACAGGGTCAACGCAGTGGGACAGCACCCAAGAACATGGGATGACACCAGGAAGAGGTGGAACGACCTATGGGGGAAGGTGCGTTCCGTGGTCTCAAGACACCACATTGCAGTTCAGAGGACTGGCGGCGGACCCCCACCTCCTCCCCCACAACTAACAACATGGGAGGAGCAGGTCTTGGCTATACTGCATCCAGAGGGCCTCGCAAAGGTAGCTGGAGGAATGGACTCTGGTAAGTCTATTCTTTAACTACCATATCCCCCACCCTACCTGCATGCTATCACATACCCTCACCCTCAACCTCACCCCGATCACTCCAACTCCTCACATATGTCCCACTATCACAAACCACACATCCCAACCCATTGCACACCATGGCACACACAGATGCAACAATCATGCCTTTACACCCCTGCAGGACCCCTACCCAATGTCACCGGACAGGAGGTTCCAGACATGTCTTCTCCCCCCACAGAAGATGCCCACAGTGATGACAGCAGCTCTGTCCAACTGGATCTAGATGACTAGCCTGGCCAATCTGGGACCTCGGGACAGTCTGTTCCCCTGACACAGTCACAGGCCACCACAGAGCCTCCCCCGCAGGAAACACCAGCACAGCACCCACCCAGCGGGCCCATACCTCTGTCCCCAGGACACGTCAATCAGCAGTGTGTCCACCACTACAGGGAACCCAGGCAAACCCACCACCCCAAGAACAGCAGGGACCTGGGGGCAGTGGCAGTGGGCACACGGTTCAGGGGACAGAGGCCCAGGAAAACCGGGGAACTAGGAGGTCTGCTGTGCGGCAGGGGGAGGACAGGCCCAGGGAACCCACTCTCCACAAGGCCCTCTCCAACATCATGGGAGCGTACCATCATTCCCAGGAGACTATGGCAACGCTACTGGCCAAATTTCAGGAGCCCCAGCGGCTGCAGGAGGAACAGTATTTGGAGTTCAAGGAGGAACTCAAATCCATCAATACCACCCTGGGCACCATTGTAGTGGTGCTGAAGGACCTTGTGAACACCAGGAGGGACACTGTGGCACAACAAGGGTCCCCTGACACTAGGCTGGATGATGAACTGCCCACCACCTCCGCCGGCGCTAGTGGACAGGAGGCACTGCCACAGGACCACGACACCAACACCCCACCCTCTGCAGATGGAGAACCACCCCACAAGCGGTCCTTGAGATCCAGGACAAAGACAGAGAACAATGCCAAGACCCCTGCCAAGAAATGAGACCACCCTGATTGTCATCCTTCTGTCCCACTTTGTCACCCTGTCCATCCTTAAACTGCCCTAGCTCCTCTTCCTATGTCCCTTTGGACAATGCACCTGTGAGACAAAAAGACTGGACTCTGCCATGGACATTCCTCCACCATCACCCCTGACCACTTTAATACCACCTCCACCATTTTGCACTTAAATAAACACCCTTGAATCACAAAACATTCTGGAGTCAGTCTGTGCTTTCACAAATGTGTATTTGCAATAAATGAGGAAAATACCAATTTCAATTCAATTTGTCAACATTCCTATGTCACACAGCTCTAGTCCATGAGGTAACATACCAGAGGTCACACCGTGGGACCCACATCTGTAAAATGGAAAGGCAAAGTGAAGAGTCAAGGCCCATACACTGGTTGAAAGTGACAGACAGATGATAGGTCTTACAATTTTATCAGATGTAGGAGGCAGTGATGTCTTCTTACCTGTGTCTCACTGGAAGTATTGCTGAATCACGGTGTTTCTGTTGTCTATGTCCTCCTCTTCTGCCTCCTCTTCTCTGTCCACAGGCTCCACAGCTGCCACAAGACCCCCTTCTGGACTATCCTCCTGCAGAAAAGGCACCTGTTGTCGCAAAGCCAAGTTATGAAGCATACAGCAGGCCACGATGATCTGGCACACCTTCTTTGGTGAGTAGTAGAAGGAACCACCTGTCGAATGGAGGCACCGGAACCAGGCCTTCAGGAGGCCGAAGGTCCTCTCTATGACTCTCCTAGTTCGCCAATGTGCCTCATTTTAGCGTTCCTCTGCCCTTGTCCTGGGTTTTCTCACTGGGTTCAGTAGCCATGGCAGTTTGGGGTACCCAGAATCACCTGCAAATGTCGAGGGACAACTGTTAGACACACACTAACCCTTAGGGACAACCCCAGACTCAGACAACTATTCACACGGTATAGGGTCCTTGTCCTCACCTATTAGCCACACACAGTGCCTCTGGAGTTGCCCCATCACATAAGGGATGCTGCTATTCCTCAGAATGTAAGCGTCATGCACTGAGCCAGGAAACCTGGCATTCACATGGGAGATGTACTTGTCTGCCAAACACACCATGTGCACATTCATAGAATGGTAGCTCTTCCGGTTTCTGTACACCTGTTCACTCCTGCCGGGAGGGACCAAGGCCACATGTGATCCATCAATGGCACCTATGATGTTGGGGATATGTCCCAGGGCACATTTCACTGTAGGCAAATCCTCCACCTGAGGGAACACGATGTAGCTGTGCATGTGTTCCAGCAGGGCAGACAGTACTCTGGACAACACGTTTGAGAACATTGGCTGAGATACCCCTGATGCTATGGCCACTGTAGTTTGAAAAGACCCACTTGCCAGGAAATTGAGTACTGACAGGACCCTCACTAGAGGGGAGATTCCTGTGGGATGGCGGATAGCTGACATCAGGTCTGGCTCCAACTGGGCACACTGTTCATGGATTGTGGCACGATCAAGTCTGTAGGTGACTATTACATATCTCTCTTCCATTGTCGACAGGTCCACCAGCAGTCTGTACACCGGAGGATGCCGCCATCTCCTCACCTGCCCCAGCGGACGTGCCCTATGGAAGAGAACAGCGAGCACAGAGTCAGCCAACACTGAGGTAGGAAAAAGACAATTTTATTGCACACATTTGTCAATCCGCTATGTGCCTTTCTCTATGTGTATGCAAGGCTTAGATGTGTGTGACGCATATAAAATTAATGCCATGTGGCCCCCTGAAATGGCGGCTGCCTGACCTGTAATGTGGGACAAGGGGATATGAGGTAACTGCGCTGGTGTTGTACACCATCTCGGTAGGCGGTCGAAGACCGCGGCGCACTCCTCCATTGGTTAACATTAGACTCTATGGGTCCCAGGAGCCAATGACGATGTACGCCGGCGGCGACGGTATGCACCGCTGCAGACGTGACCGCCATTTTCTCTATGTTCAATCACTTGATACCTGATCTTCGACAGGATAGGACCTACACTGCAAGTGCTGCTGTGACCTCAGTCTGGAAGCGACGATGGCTCATGTGTCTGGGGAAAGGGCCCCTGCCTTCACATCGGAGGAGTTGGACAAACTACTGGATGGGGTCCTCCCCCAGTACACGCTACTCTACGGTCCTCCAGACAAACAGGTGAGTACACTGTGGGCATGCTGTATGGGCAATGCCTGTTTGGAGTGGTGTGGATGGAAGATTCGGGGTGGGGGGGGAATGAGGCCTGCCTGATCGGATGGTGAGTGTTTGTGAGTCTGGGCAAGGGTGGGAACGTGGGCCAATGACTGTGATGGTCCGGACGGTTACAGTTTTTCCTTTTGCCCTGTACTATTCCTCTAGGTCAGCGCCCACCAGAAGAAGGATATTTGGTGTGTCATCGCCAAGGAAGTCCGGACCCTAGGGGTCCACCACAGATGGAGCACCCACTGCCAGAAAAGATGGGAGGACATTCACCGCTGGAGCAAGAAGACGGCGGAGGCCCAGTTGGGGATGGCCTCCCAACGTGGGAGGGGATCCCGTCGCACCATGACCCCCCTGATGTTCCAGATCCTGGCGGTGGCGCATCTGGAGTTGGATGGGCGCTTGAGGGCATCACAGCAGTCACAAGGGGGTGAGTACCGTCACATCCATCTGACTCTGCGCGCATTGGAGGTGTCTGGGTGGGGGAGCTGGGCAGTGGGTTCCCCTAGATTAGGACGAGCTTTGTAGGCAAGGACCCTTTGTGAGGCAGGCTAAGTGGCACCCCAACCCCACCAGAGGTAAGAGCCACCAACACCTAGTCAGGCTCCTGTGACTTCAAAGTGTGCAGCAATTGGGCATAGGCCATGTACCCCATGTTCCTTTGATTAATTAGGGAACTCTGAGTGCATGCCGTAGTGCAGAGGGCTGCTGTGTCTGTAGTGTCCGCCAACGGTAGCGGTATGGCATGCACTGAACATGTCTTTCTTCTTTCTCCCCCCCTTTTTGTGGTCTCCCTGTTCTTGTGTGTATGAGCATCATCAGGCGGAGGAGCTGTGCCACAGAGCAGGAGGGAGCTGCATCCCATATGGCCCTGGAAGCCAAGACAACGGAGTCAGAAGTCACCAGTGGGACGGAGGGCGAGGGGAGCTCTACGGCGGGGACAGGAGCAGAGACCAGCGACACCGACTCCTCCTCTGATGGGAGCTCCCTTGCGGTGGCGGGCCCCTCTGTCCCCCGCATCAACAGGTACAGCCGCCACCCCCCCTACCAGCACCGCCCTCCCAGCAGCCCCTCAGTGTGTGTCCCGTGGCCACTCACCCAGGAGGGTGGGCATCTCCTTCGCCCCAGGCACCTCAGGCCCTGCCCCAGTCAGCCCTGCTGCCCTCAGTGAGGAGGCTATTGACCTCCTGAGATCCCTCACTGTTGGTCTACCATTCTGAATGCCATCCAGGGTGTAGAGAGGCAGTTGCAACAGACCAATGCATACCTGGAGGGCATTCATTCTGGCCAGGCAGCCCAACAGAGAGCATTTCAGGCTCTGGCCTCTGCACTGATGGCAGCCATTGTCCCTGTGTCCAGCCTCCCCCTCCAACTTCCTCCACCCAGACCCAATCCCCAGTACCTCAGCCTATCCCAAGCACACCATCAGACCAGCATGCACACACCTCAACACACAAGGGTGGCTCTGGCAAACATAAGCATCACACATCCCACAGGCATTCACACAAGCATCATACCCATGCAGACATGCCAACATCCACTGCCTCCACTGTGTCCCCCTCCTCCACGTCTCCCTCCTCCCTCCCTGTCACGTCTCCACTCACACCTGCATGCACTATATCTTCAGCCACTACCTCCATCACCAGCACACCCATCACCACACACTGCTCACGTGCAGTCACCACCCCCACTACCATTCACACATCGCCTGTGTCCTCTCCCAGCGTGTCTGTGAGCCCCCCTCCCAAACTACACAAACGCCGACACACACCCACCCAACAGCCATACACCTCATGACAGCCTCCAGCCCATGCACCTTCACCCAAAGACAGCATACAAACACCTCCTACAACCACTACCTCTTCCTCCACTCCCAAACACCCTCCATCTACCCGTCCCAGTGTGTCAAAAAATCTTTTCCTCTCAAATGTTGACCTCTTCCCTACACCTCCCCCCCAGTCCGTCTCCTAGGGCCTGCCTTTCCAGGTCCCAACCCAGCACCTCAGCCACCACATCACCGGGCACAGTGGTGCGAGAAATATCTGGATTCTGGAGTGCGTCAAGCAACAGGGCTGCCAGTGTCCCAAGGAGCGAGTCCAAGTACATTCCCCCACCTACAAAACTGAAGAAATTGCCCACATCCCAGAGGGAGAAGGCCAAAACACCTGCCACCAAGGGCTCAGCCAAGACAACAGTTGGGAGTGGCAAGACAGCTGCGCCACCATCCAAGGTGGGAAAGGGCCTGAAAAAGAAAGGCAAGTCAATGTCACCAGCACCGCCAAGGGCCCTGCCGCCAGCACCCAAGACACTGAGCCCTTCACCAGCACCGTAGACACTGTGCCCTTTAGCAGCACCGCGGTCAGTGAGCCCGCCACCAGCACCCCCGCTCATGACACCGCCGCCAGCACAGAGGTCAGTGAGCCCGCCACCAGCACTGCCGCTCATGACTCCGCCGCCAGCACTGAGGTCAGTGAGCCCACCACCAGCACCGCCGCTCATGACACCACCGCCAGCACCGAGGTCAGTGAGCCCCCCACCAGCACCGCCGCTCATGACACGCTGCCAGCACCGAGGTCAGTGAGCCCGCCACCAGCACCTCTGCCCAATGACCGCCGCAAGCACCGCCGCTACTGAGCCCGGTACCAGCACCGCCAGTGGCCACGCCACATCCTGAGCCAGAGGCACCACCGCCAGACATGGCTGCCATCCCCAGTGGTCATTCGTACGAGGCTGGTAGTCAGTTCCAGGGGCCTGGGCAGCTTCCATGTTGCCCCACCGTCAGTGGACTGTCACATCCACTACCTCAGTCCTTGGCAGGATGCAGCACTCTGGGCACAAAGCCCCCTCCAGAACCAGTGGAGAAAGGCATCCACTACCTCAGTCCTTGGCAGGATGAAGCACTCTGGGCACAAAGCCCCCTCCAGAACCAGTGGAGAAAGGCATCCACTACCTCTATCCTTGGCAGGATGAAGCACTCTGGGCACAAAGCCCCCTCCAGAACCAGTGGAGACTGTTATCCACTTGAGAGACTGTGGCTTTGCACTCCCCAGGATAAAGCAGTGGGCAACCCACCCACTGGGAAGACTTGAGAGACTGTGGCTGTGCACTCCCCAGGATAAAGCAGTGGGCAGCCCACCCACTGGAGAGACTTGAGAGACTGTGGCTTTGCACTCCCCAGGATAAAGCAGTGGGCAACCCACCCACTGGAGAGACTTGAGAGACTGTGGCTTTGCACTCCCCAGGATAAAGCAGTGGGCAGCCCACCCACTGGAGAGACTTGAGAGACTGTGGCTTTGCACTCCCCAGGATACATCAATGGGCATGGAGCCCCCTCGTGGAGCTGGCAGGGCACTCATCTGGCTGAGGTGCCCCCCTTCACTTCCCCCTGAGGTGCCTGTTTTTTTCCATCTGATGCCTCTGCAGTTTCTCTCCGTTTCGATCGGGTATCTTGTGTGGGCCTCGCCCATGCATTTTGGGCCCAGTGGTCCATGGACTATATTGGTGCAGGACCTGGACTTGAATTCTTGGTGTACATATTTGTTTTTAGTGTATATAAAATATTGACTAATGGATTTTACATGATTACAATTGTTCAACTAATTTCCTTTTGTCATAGCGTTCTTCCGGGAGGCTTGGGGGGTGTAAATTTAATGTTTCAGCATGTATTGGTGTGTGTGTTGTTGTGGGTGAGGGTGGGGGTGGGGGTGTTGCGTGTTGCGTATGTGTGTCCCTCCCCCATCCCCTGTGTTGTAGGTGCAGTACTCACCGTGGTCGTTGCCGCCATCGGTCGTGCTCCTGGTAGAGGAGCAGGAAGACAATCGCAGGGATTATTTCAAGTTCAGTCTCCATGGCGTCCTGGTTCCACGTGGGTTGTGTAGAGGTGAGTGTTTCCCCTTCCAAGTCCTGTTTCCACCGTGTTTTTGTTTGCGTTGAATCCACCCCGGAAAAGGTGGCGGATTGGCCTGTCATAATAGTGTGGGCGGTACATTGTCTTCCGCCTGACTGCTAGCGGTGACCGCCATGCTGTTTGTCTATACTGCTGTGGCGGTCGGAGTGTTAAAGTGGCTGTCTATGTTGGCGGTTTCTGCCGTGGTCGTAATCCCATTTTGTTTCCGCCGGCCTGTTGGCGGTATTACCGCCGCTTCAACACCGACCGCCAGGGTTGTAATGAGGGCCTTTGTTTGCTTTAAAAAGACTTAAAAAGACTTAAGACACTTTGGCCCTGATTATGACCTTGGCGGACGGCGGACGCCGTCCGCCAAGGTACCGCCGCCAAATGACCGCACCGCGGTCAGAAGACCGCGGCGGCCATTCAGACATTTCCTCTGGGCCGGCGGGTGCTCTCCAAAAGAGCGCCCGCCGGCCCAGAGGAAATGCCCCTGCAACGAGGACGCCGGCTCAGAATTGAGCCGGCGTAGTTGCAGGGGTGCGACGGGTGCAGTTGCCATGGGCACTGCAGGGGCCCCCAGGGGCCCCGCAGCACCCCCTACCGCCATCCTGTTCCTGGCGGGAGACTCGCCAGGAACAGGATGGCGGTAGGGGGTGTCAGAATCCCCATGGCTGCGGAGCGTGCTCCGCAGCCATGGAGGATTCTGTAGGGCAGTGGTAAACCGGCGGGAGACCGCCGGTTTACCCTTTCTGACCGCGGCTGAACCGCCGCGGTCAGAATGCCCTCGGGAGCACCGCCAGCCTGTTGGCGGTGCTCCCGTGGTCGGTGACCCTGGCGGTCACCTGCCGCCAGGGTCAGAATGACCCCCATAATATCACTTTTCAGTGATATGTCTACATTTACTTATTGCATCTTTGATCGTTTTGACCTGCAAATATCCAGATAAATATATTTTTTTCTAAACACTGTGTGGTGTATTTTTGTGGTGCTATATTGTGTTATTGTATGATTTATTGCACAAATACTTTGCACATTGCCTTCTAAGTTATTCCTGACTGCTCAGTGCCAAGCTACCAGAGGGTGGGCACAGGATAATTTGGATTGTGTGTGAATTACCTTGACTAGAGTGAGGGTCCTTGCTTGGACAGGGGGTAACCTGACTGCCAAAGAAAGACCACATTTCTAACATTGGTGATCAGCGGTGAGGATAGGACTTGTATTTGTGCAGTGACATACAGTAGCTAAGTATTTCACTACCTACCCACAGTATCTTTTTTCTGCAGTTTCGTTTTTCCTATTCAGAGGAGGATGCTGAGGAGGAGGTGCCAGAAGACGGCCCCCCAGAGGATTTTCTGGCATCAGTGAATGTTACCACTGCAACCGTGCCCCCTGCCAAACCAGGGAGAAGTGTCTCTGATCAAAGCCTGACCGCAGAGGAAAGGAGAGAGGAGAGAGAGTTTTGGTTGCCAATGGCAAGGCTAAAAATTGAGGCTCAATAGGAGGAAAGGAGGGCAGAGAGAGAAGCTTAGTAAGCAGAGGCTGAAAGAGCAGCCAAACAGATTGAAGCTGAAAGAGCTGAAGCTGCAGCTGAGAGAGCCTTGGCTAAGAAAAAACTATTGTTGGCTCTTGAATTGAGTCTCAAGGAGCTGGTGATCAAGGCGAGACAGTCTGAGTCCAGCAGTAATGGTGGCAGCATACAGGCAGGACCTGCTTGAGAAAAGAAGGTTCGTATACCCAAAAATGTGGTGCCCGGTTTTGTGGTGGGAGATGACATAGATAAATAGCTAGCTGCTTATGAAGTTGCGCTAGGGGCTCATGAGGTTTCTGAAGGGCAATGGGGTATAGGTATGTGGAGTTATGTGCCAGCACTGGGGAGGGACACAGTTCTCACACTGGATCCAAAGAATCAAAACACATACCCACTTCAGAAAACCATTTTACTTGCCAAGTTTTGGCTGATCCCTGAGAAATACCATCAGAGGTTCAGGGACAGCACCAAACAGTCCACACAACCATGGGCAGATTTCTTTGACTTTTCCAGTAAGGCACTGACTGGATGGGTGGGGGCGGCAAAGTAAATGATTATAAAGGGTTATATGACTTGATTCTGAGGGAGCATATACTCAATATTTCTTTTACAGAGTTGCGCCAGCACTTGGTAGATAGTAAGCTGACTGACCCCAGGAAGCTTGCTGAGGAGGAGGACCTCTGGGTTAGCACCAGAGTGTCCAAAAAGGCATCTGGGGGGACTCCCACAAAGGTGGTCAGGGTTCCCAACAGAAGAAAGAGGGGGAGAAAACTTAAAGAAAAGGAGTTCTCAAAAGGCCCCCAAAAGAATTCCCAAGGTGGGGATGGATACCATTCCTCTTCTAGGTTTGCAAAGAAGCCAGGGTACTTTGATAAAACATTAGGGAAATTCATCCCCAAATGCTTAGAGTGCTACCAGCATGGACACTCTAAGGGTGACTCCCAGTGTCTCAAGAGGGCATAGTCCACCACTGGACAGACACCTAGGTTGCTAGTGTAGCGCTCGGGGGGAGACAGTCCCAGTTAGCTTAGGGGAGCAGGCAGAGGTTTTCGTAGTGTCCCTGGGAGAAAGAGAGATGGTGCCTAAAGCCTACATGCCAGAAAATACTTTAAAGTATAGGCAGTGGGTCACCATTGATGGGCAAAGGGTGGAGGCTCTGCGTGACACAGGAGCCAGTTTGACTACTGTCAAGAGTCAGGTGGTGTATTCAGAGCAGATAGTCCCGGATACATTCCACCAGGTCATAGTCGCTGACAATCGCGAGAGTCACCTACTGGTGGCTCTGGTTCCCTTTGAGTGGGGGGGGGTTCTCTGATACTCTGAAAGTAGCTGTGAGTCCTCCATGCCTGTAGATTGTCTGTTAGGCAATGATCTTGAGCATACTGCCTGGAAAGAGGAAGAGCTCAGATCGTACCCGGAGATGTTAGGTTTGTCTGAGTGGGTCTGCATGGCCACACGGTCCATGGCTGCCCGGGAAGGGAGGCAAGGGCGTTTGGAGCCTGGAACAATGGCCAGACAGCTGCAAAGAGAAAGGGCAAGAGGGGCGGGAAACCTGCTTCAAAAGTCCCCACAGTGGTGGACAGGATCCCTGAGGAGGAGGACGCCCCTGAGCCAACTGGGGAGGACATAGCTGACCTGGGTATCCTACCTGAACTTACTGGCTGGCAAGTAGAGGGTGGGCCAACCAGGGCAGAATTCTGCAAAGCGCAGAAGAAATGCCCCACGCTTGAGGGTCTGAAGCAACAGGACACAGCCCAAGCAGCCATTGACGCCTCTGGCACTCACCATATTTACTGGGAAAATGATCTCCTTTACAGTGAGCCTAAGGTTCCAGATCCTGGGGCAGCCGTGTGCTGGTGGTCCCCCAGTGTTACCGGGCATACCTACTGGTTCTGGTTCTGGCTCACGACATTCACCTGGCAGGACACGTGGGCCAAGACAAGACCTTTAACCAGCTTGTCACCCACTTCCATTGGCCCAGAATGAGGTTAGCCTCAGATAATTTCTGCAGAGCTTGCCCCACCTGTCAGGCTAGTGAGAAGACAGGGAAAAAGCGTAAGGCTCCCCTGCTCCCACTCCCTGTCGTTGGCACCCCCTTTGAAAGGGTGGGCCTCGACATTGTTGGTCCCTTGGACCCTAAAACTGCCTTGGGAAACAGGTTTATCCTGGTTTTGGTGGACCATGCCGTCCGGTATCCAGAAGCAGTCCCTGTGAGAACAGTGACTGAACCGGTTGTGACCAAAGCCCTGTTGGTAATATTTACCCATATGGGATTCCCTAAGGAGGTTGTGTCTGACAGGGGCACAAACTTCATGTCTGCGTACATCAAGTCCATGTGGGATGAGTGTGGGGTGACCTACCGGTTTACCACCCCTTATCAACCTCAATCCAATGGGCTTGTTGAGAGATTCAACAAGACCCTGAAGGGCATGATTAATGGCCTGACTGAAGCCATGAGGCATAAGTGGGACTTCCTCTTACCATGTCTGTTGTTTGCTTACAGAGAGGTGCTCCAGAAAGTGGTGGGGTTCAGCCCCTTTGAGCTTCTCTATGGTCACCCTGTCAGGGGACCTCTAAACATTGTTCAAGAAGGCTGGGAGAAAGCTTCCAAGACACCTCCCCAGGATGTGGACAGCTACATGCTGGCCCTCCGCAACCAAACCTAATGCTTCTGGAAGCAGGCCAAGAATAACCTCGAGGCCAGTCAAGAGGTGATGAAGGAGTGGTATGACCGGAAGTCCACTGTGGTTGAGTTCTCACCTGGAGACAAGGTTTGAGTGATGGAGCCAGTAGAGCCCAGGGCTCTCCAGGACCGCTGGACTGGCCCCTTTGAGATCAAGGAGCCTAAAGGGGAGGCCACTTACCTAGTGGACCTCAAGACCCCTATGCACCCCTTAAGGGTCCTCCATCACTACAGACTCAAACCTCACTTTGAGAGGTCTGAGATCAGTATGCTCCTGGTCACAGATGAGGGCATGGAAGATGAGAGTGAACCTCTCCCGACCTCCTCTCTTCCAAAGAAGGTGATGGGTCAGTGGAGGGTGTCAGATCTGACTCCCTGACTCTAAACCAGAGAGGAGACTGCTATGAGCTGTTAAAGCAGTTCTCCTCCCTGTTCTCTCTTACTCCGGGACTTTCCCACCTATGTGTTCATGACATTGACACGGGTGAGAGTCCCCCTATGAAGAACAAAATTTACAGGTGATCAGATAAGGTGAAGGCCAGCAACAAGGAAGAGGTCTCCAAGATGTTGACTTTAGGGGTTATTGAGAAATCCAGTAGTTCCTGGGCCAGCCCTGTGGTGCTGGTTCCTAAGGCTGCTGCTCCCGATGCGAAGCCAGAACTCAGGTTCTGTGTGGACTACCGGGGTCTCAACTCAGTCACACAGACTGATGCTCACCCATCCCTCGATCTGATGAGCTCGTTGACAGACTAGGCGCTACCGAATTCTTGAGTACGTTTGATGTTACTTCAGGGTACTGGCAGATCACCCTGACTGAGGGGGCCAAAGAGAGATCAGCATTTTCTACACCTGAAGGCCGTTACCAGTTCCAGGTGATGCCATTTAGGTTGAAAAATGCCCCCACTACCTTTCAACGGTTGGTTAATGGGGTCCTATCTGGCAAGGATGCCTAATATGCAGCCTACCTGGATGACATAGCTGTCTACAGTTCCAGCTGGGAGGAACACCTGGTCCACCTCAAGGAGGTGCTTCAGGCTCTGCAACAGGCAGGCCTGACCATCAAGGCCAGTAAGTGCCAGATTGGGCAGGGTTCCGTAGTGTACTTTGGACACCTAGTAGGTGGTGGCAAGGTGTAGCCACTCCAGGCCAAGATTGAAACTATCAAGGACTGGCAACCACCTAGAACACAGACTGAGGTGAGAGCCTTTTTAGGCCTCACTGGAAACTATCAAAGATTCGTCAAGGGCTATGGTACCATTGTGTCACCCTTGACAGAACTCAGTTGCAAGAAACAACCTAGGTCGGTGAATTGGACAGAGGCTTGCCAGAAATCCTTTGATTCTCTGAAGGAAGCCATGTGCACGGCCCCGTGCTCAAGGCCCCTGACTACTCCCAGGAATTGATTGTGCAGATAGACGCTTCAGAGCATGGCATAGGGGCTGTTCTAGCACAGCTAAATGAGGAGGGCTCAGATCAACCAGTAGCCTTTATTAGCAGAAGGCTCTTACCACAGGAACAGTGGTGGAGTGCTATTGAGAGAGAAGCATTTGCTGTGGTCTGGGCACTGAAGAAGTTAAGACTCTACCTATTTGGGACTAACTTCCGGGTTCAGACACACCACAGGCCCCTCAGATGGCTCAGGCAGATGAGGGGTGAGAATCCAAAACTCTTCAAGTGGTCCATTTCCCTACAGGGGGTGGACTTTATGGTGGAGCATCGCCCGGGGATTGACCACACCAACGCTGATGGTCTCTCCAGATACTTCCCCCTTAGCGATGAGAGCTCCCAGGAGGTTGGGTAGCTCTCCCCACTTTCAGCTGGGGGGGCACATGTTAGACCTGACAGCCCTAGGGTGGTCACCCCTAACTTTTTGCCTGTCTCCATCCACTTTTTGGACACTGTTTTTGCTGGTTTTTAGACTCTGTGCACTTTGCCACTGCTAACCAGTGATAAAGTGCATTTGCTCTCTCCCTTTAAAAATGGTAACATTGGATCATACCCAATTGGACTATTTAATTTACTTATAAGTCCCTAGTACTGTGCACTATATGTGCCCAGGGCCTGTAGATTAAATGCTACTAGTGGGCCTGCAGCTCTGGTTGTGCAACCCACTTAAGTAGCCCCTTAACCTTGTCTCAGGCCTGTGTGTGCAGTCTCACTGCCAATTCGACTTGACATTTATAAGTATGTGGCACGCCTAAAACTCCCCTTTTTCTACATATAAGACACCCCTAGGGCAGGGTGCTGTGTGGGCAAAAGGCAGGGCATGTACGTATTTAGTTTATATGTCCTGGTAGTTTAAAACTCCCAAATTCATTTTTACACTGCTGTGAGGCCTGCTCCCTTCATAGGCTAACCTTGGGGATGTCCTTATATATTGTTTGAGTGGTAGCTGCTGATCTGAAAGGAGTAGGAAGGACATATTTAGTATGGCCAGAATGGTGATATAAAATCCTGCTGACTGGTGAAGTTGGATTTATTATTACTATTTTAGAAATGTCACTTTTAGAAAGTGAGCATTTCTCTGCACTTAAATCTTTCTGTGCCTTACAATCCACGTCTGGCTGGGTTTAGTTGACAGCTCCTTTTGCATTCACTCAGACACACCCCAAACACAGGATACTCAGCCTCACTTGCATACATCTGCATTTTTAATGGGTCTTCCTGGGCTGGGTGGGTGGAGGGCCTGCTCTCACACACGGGACTGCCACACCCCCTACTGTGACCCTGGCAGACAGGATTGAAGCGAAAGGGGACTTGGTGCACTTCTAAGCCACTCTTTGAAGTCTCCCCCACTACAAAGGCACATTTGGGCATATAAACAGGGCCTCTGCCCCTTCCAAGTGAGACACTTCCTGGAGAAGAAACTTGTAACCAGAACCTGCATCCTGCCAAGGAGAACTGCCTGGTTGCCCAAAGTACTCACCTGACTGCTTTCTGTGAAGGACTGCTGCCTGGCTGTGGTGAAGAAGTAGTCTCCAAGGGCTTGGATAGAGCTTGCCTCCTGTTCCCTGAAGTCTCAGGACCAAAAAGACTTCTCTCTTGCAACTGGACTCCCTGTGCTGTGAAAATTTGACGCACAGCTTGCAAAAAATGACACACAGCCTGCCCCGTGGTGAAAAATTCATTGCGTGCTGAACTGGAATGACGCAGCCTGACTTCGCAAGGAGAAGATCAACGCAGAGCCTGTGTTGCAACCGGAACTTCGACGCCCGGCCCACCAGATCGACGCACAGCCGACCTGGGATGACGTAGCCCAACTTCCAGAGGGGAAATCGATGCAGTGCCTGCCGTGTGGGAGAAACTTCCCAGCAATGTCCACCGGAACGATGCAGCGCTTGTGTCTATCTCCAGCCCGGTGGCCGGCATAGTACCGCTGGCGGTATTTTGAGCCTGCCTACCACCATGGTTTTCATGGCGTTAGCAACGCCACAAAAACCATGACGGTAGGCCCTACCGGTGATAGGTAATTCCTTCCCTGTCACCGGTAGGCGGCTCCCCCACCCCCAACACTCACCTGACACCCACCACCTCTCCTTCATCCAAACTCCCCCACACCCTCCTACCCTCACACATACACACCCCCACCCCCTCCGATCCTCACACACACACCCACCCCCTCTGATCCTCACATACACACACCCCACCCCCTCTAATCCTCACACACACACACACACACACACACACCCAACCCCATACATGCACACCAGCAGACATGCACCACCCATACATACACTCACTCACACTGGCATACACGCATTCATGCAAACGCTGGCATACACGCATTCAGACACACACTGGCATCCATACATGCATACTTCCAGATTCAACGGGCGTGGCGGTGCTGGTGGTAGGAGCGCCAGCTTACCACCATCCGCCAGTATGATCGCTGCCGGATTTCTGTGCTTATTATGGCGGGAGTCAGGTAGTGCTCATAATATGGTCGATGGATGGTAGCCGTGTTGACAGTATGTTGGTGGCCGTCACCGCAGCAGTAGGCGATTTTTACTGCCAGTGTCATAATGATGACCATAATCTATTACAATCCAGCACCTAAAGTTTATAGAAACTACACCAGATGTGATGACCTAAATCCAAAACTGCTGCTCGTAAAAACACATTTGTAATATTCTTGCAATGTGTCAACGATAATAAAAACCAAAGATATGTTATGGAACTTAGGTGCATATTTGTACTTGGCTTGCGCCGTATAAGCGTCAAAACGTTTGACGATAAAATGTAGCATAGCTAACTCCATATGTAAATTTTGACACTAGAGCCGTCTAGCGTCAATATATTGGAGTTAGCGCCATGTTTAGGATGCGCAAAACTACCTTGCATCAAAGAGATGCAAGGTAGGTGTTCCCATTCTAAACACAATGATAACCCTCAGTGCCATATTTATCCCCCTGTGCAAAAATGTGTTAAAAAGAGGCTCACACACTACCGCACAAGGAAAAAACACAGAAGGAGCCTTGGAAACTGCCGGGACAATATGGAAGTGCTACTGCTCAAGCTTGGCACATGCCGCAGACGTCTGCGAAGACAGAAAACACAACCACCATCATCGCAGCAACCTCCAACCCTACCACAACAGCCACAGAGGCAGCACAGAAGGCAGGAGAGAATCTTTAGACAGCGAATCACCATCTTTGGAATGAAGAAATAAGATGTGGTTCGGATGTACAGACTGAACCTGGGAGTCCATTGTACGCCTGCTGCACCTGATTGCCCCACATATCACGGCAAGGCTGCAAAATCCCCATAACATTCCACCCATGATAAAACTCCTCGCTGTCCTCCACATGATGGCGTCTGGGTCATTCCAGACAACAGGTGCTCTAGTGGCAGGTATCTCCCAGTCATCCTTCTCTGTCTGCCTACCAAAGGTCCTGGACGCAATCCTACACCTCATGCCGCAACACGTCTGCTTCTCAAACACCCAGCAGCTGCAGCAGGAGACCAAGCAAGGTTTCTATCACATTGCTATGTTTCCACATGCGCTGAGTACAATGGAATGTACCCATGTCCAGCTGGTGCCACCTGCAGGAACAGAACCACAAGCACACACATTCCATCAATGTGCAGGCCATCGTGGACCACTGTGGGCTCTTCAGAAACATCCGGGTGAAATATCCCGATAGCATCCATGATGCATACATCCTTCGCCATTGCACCATCAGCCAGCAGTTCTAGGATAGCTAATATGGCAATGGGCTACTCATAGGAAAGCCACCATACAAATACCACACAACACACCAACCATCAAGGACAAACAAGACAAACACAACAATAAATACACATGGGCAGGTCCACAGAGATGTACAGGCAACAACATATAAGCCACATGCCACACTACCATGCATGCCGCAAACACTTACACCTAAATCTACATAACACAGCAGCACCCTGACTGGCATACCACATGTGGACAGGTAGAGACAAGTCTCCTTTGCATGCAGAAGCTGCTCACAATCCACTACAAGTGTCCACAGGTTGACAACTAAATACAGAGCATAAACACACAGTACAGCATAAAAAGAAGAACACAGGCATGTCAATGGCATAAACTGTGGTCAGGTTGAGGAAGTCACACATGGGCACAGTCCCACATAAACCATGGTGTGGAAGCCTCGGGCAGAACCTAATCCAATGTCACCCAAGTGGTGCCATAACCAAGTATACATCAGCTACACATACTTGCCATACATGTAGTGTGCATATACACCTGTCTGCTGCATTGTGCCCCACACTTATGTATACAAAAATATTTGCCATCGAAGAGCATGGTGCTGAATCATGAGAAACTCCATTGCAACCTCACTTGCGCCCTTACACTAAGAACACCATCATGGCCCTCATTATAACATTGGTGGTATATATCGCCTACCGCCGCGGCTTCAGGCGCCAAAAGACCGTTACCGCGGCTACCAGCCGTCAGCTGGATTATGACCATAGACAGATTTCTGCCAGAAGGATGGCGGAAATCGGGCTGTGTCATGCCAGCTCTAACTAGTGGTAAGGTGGAGCTGCTGCCAGCAGCAGCACCACTCAAGTAGACCGACGCAGACCGTATCATGATGCATGATATGGCCTGGTGATGTTCTGCTGGCGGATGCTGCTGCTGGCAGCAGCGCCCCTTCCCGACTCCTGCCGAAGGACCCCCTCACAAAAGGTAAGTCAGGTGCTCCGAGAGGGGAGGGGGGTGGGAGGTGTTGTGTGTGTGTGTGGCGGTGTGTGTGTATGTCTGTGCGTACGTGTATGCGGATGTGTGTGTTTGGATGTGTGAGTATGTGTATGTTGTATTGTGTGCATGCATGTGTGATTGTTTGTATGTCAGTGTGTGTGGATGTGTGTGTGAATGGATGTATGCATGCGTGGATGAATGTGAGTATGAGTGTGTGTATGCGTGTGTAGGTTGGTGAGGGAAGGTGCGTGTATGTCGTAGGGGTGTCTGGAGAGGGAGGGGAGAGGTTGGGGGGAAACCTGGGGAGGGGGGAAGGGGTGGAGAAGACCCCTATCAGTGACAGGGAAAGAATTCACTGTCATTGATGGTGCCTATCGCCATAGTTTTTGTGGTGGTAAGGTTGTCACGAAAACCATGGCGGTTGGCTGGGTCATAATCCCAGCCTGGCGGTCATTATTGCTGTGGCGGACGGTGTGGTACATTGGCGGTTTAGCTCAATATGGAGAAAAGTACCACCAGCCTGTTGGCAGTACTTTTCTCCATTTTACCACCATCCGCCGGGGTCATAATGACCCCCGTGTCTGTTCCAACTACCAGAAATGGTCGACCATGGTGTTGGGTCTGTGAAAAAACACTAACATTCAGGGATGACATAGTAGGATGCAGTAGGTGTATTGTGGAGATACCTGACCTTATATGCACCATACTAAGGGACCCATGTGAAACATAGCTGTGCCCCCCCCCCAAAAGCCTGCACTATGCATGTGTAGAAAGTGACTGTCAGAAATCATGTAATAGAAGCTAGGAGATACTTCTGCAACAAATTACATCATCCTACCAACACTCCCCTACACTTCATGGCTGGCACAACCATCATCTGCCACAAAGGATCACTATGGCCCATAATAAAGGGAAAATGACGGAGTGCAATGCAGTGCCAACATTGTTTACACAAAGCAGGGATGCGCCTTATTTTTTTTAAAACAGCACACCCCTGTGTTTTCCCCTGTACTGGCATGAAAAGTAGCTAACAGCCCCAACGCAGGGCTGTGATTGTTTATGTGTGGGAAGGGACACTTTCCAGCATATAAACTACCATGTCTAGCATTTTGCTTCTTCTATGCATACAGCAGTATGCAGCACACATCGAAGTAGTAAAATACATGGAGGAATAAGAGTTTTCCTCCTCGTTGCACCTTGCTAATGCAACCCCTTGAATGTGGTAGATTTTGGTGCTGCGTCAGGTTTACGAAAACTTGTAAATCTGAGGCAGCGCGAAAATGCAATGGGTGTTGCTGTGGGCGTGTGTGTTGCTGTGGCATGCACACAGCAACACCCATTGCACGCCCCTTTCATGCAAAGGGCTGCATGTGAAGGGTCCATATTTACAAGGTGATTTCAAGCTACAAAAAGTGGCATAACGCCACCTTTTAAATACGGGGCAGGGTATAGCAACCACCAGAGCTTCAAAAAAAGTGATGCCCTGGTTGCGCTAGGGGCTAATAAATATGCCTCTAAGTGTCACACTGCATGAATAGTGCAACATATTAAAATGGACGGCACAGTCTGGCTTTGTAGGTCAACTATGCTGTATCAAAATCGGACACCATTGTACTGCTAGGAAGTGGTATGTGCCATGTAAGAATAGAACACTGCTTCAAATATGGACTACACAACACATGTACCCTAATCATGACCATCACTTTTGGGAACAACATAAAACTTCCCAGGCCCTTGAGCCACTACCCAAGTTTGTCACATGCATCAACAGAGTCCAAAAGAAGCCATTTCACAAGAACAGAAACATACACTACACCACAAGCCCGTCCGTGTCACCACTCCAACTAAAATGTACAATTGCCATGGGATGTCCAAATCACTATCAACACTTACCAGCACATCTCCTCTCTATCCTTTACATCTGACCAAGGGTACGGCATTCAGTTGTTTCTGATGACCCCTTTTGCCAATCCCACAAGGGTGGAACAGCGGGCTACAACGAGGGACACAGGAAAATGGTAATGTGGTGGAGAAGACATTTGGCCTTCTGAAATCCAGGTTCAGGTGTCTGGCCCTGACAGGAGGAAGCCTCTTGTATGCTCCACCACTTGTTTGCAAGATCATCATGGCATGTGAAATCCTGCACAACATTTGTGCTGGGACAAATTTCCCCTGGGATGAACAAGATGATGTTCCCAGTGGGGACGAGGATGACAATGGAACTGATAATGTGGAGGGAGAACAAATTAACACTACTGCTGAAGTTTGTAGGAGACTCCACATTGTGGATAACTTCTACACATAACCACAATACTTTATCACTTTGTAAATAGCACTAATAAATCACTAAGGCCCTCATGACGACCCTGGCAGTCGGTGCTAAAGTGGCAGTAAGACCGCAAACAGGCCGGTGGGAAAAAAAATTGAATCATGACCGCCGCGGTCATCCGCCACTTCACCATTCCGACCGCCATGGCGGTGATGACCGCTGGGCTGGAGATTTCAGTCTCCAGCCTGGCGGCCGTCACTACACCTCCAACGGTATCAGGACCCTGCATACCGCCATGGATTTCGGGTGATTGGGAACCGCCATGAGATCCATGGCGGTAGGCACTATCAGTGCCAGGGAATTCATTCCCTGGCACTGATAGGGCTCTCCCCCACCCCGCTACCCCCATGAGTCCTCCCCCCACACCCCCTACCCCCCCTGTACCCCCAAAAGTGGCACAACCCCCCTCCCCACCCTCACCCCAACTTGCACATATACACATATACACACCCCTACACACACACACCCCCAACATGAACATACATGCACCCCTACACGCACACATACATTACGACAACACATACCCGCACACATACAAACAGACATGCACACCGACCGACCTGCACACATTTCCGATACACACAGCACCCCCCGCACGCATATACACACTCACACACCCCCTCTACACACTCATACGCATACCCCATGCACGCACACAGCACACAACACCCCACTCCCCTAACCGACGATCAACTTACCTTGTCCGTTGGCCCTCCAGGAGGGGACGGGTTCCATGGGGGCAGCTCCGACACAGCACACCGTCACCAGAACACCGCCACACCGAATCATGGGATGTGATTCTGTGGGCGGTGTTCTGTTGACATGGCGGTGGAGGTTGAGCAGCCTCCACTTTCCCACCTTCCGCCAGTATGGCTGCTGGTTGCTTTCCGTACGGAAAAGGACGGAGGGCTGCCAGCAGTCATAATGCGCGGCGCGGAAGACTGCCACCACTGTACCACGGCGGTACCTCGGCGGTCTTGCGAAAAGATCGCTGAGGTCATAATGAGGGCCTCAATCTCCTTGGTCACCTCATTCTCCACTACATATGCCATTAGAATGTGACTCAAACCTCAGTGAGCAGGTAGGTAACAAAAAGGTGACCAGTATTGTAGTAACAACATTTGTGACAAGAGTGGGTCTACTGCCAACATCTCAAATATCAGTGAGACGCAATTCGCGGGTATGTAAATCCTGAAGGTCTAGATCCATGCACCACCACATATGTTGCCCCATCAAGTGGGCAAGGTGCCAGTACCTAGCCCATCAACCACAACAACACCATGCATAACAAGATGAATGCAAGGGGGACACACATCAGGTAGGGGCTGTCAACAAATGGATATCAAGTTATGTAGGAACAGAACACTGTCACAACTCATGGTGACAGTGGTATTGCCTGCATGGGTCATGTGTGACAAGGGTGCTACATCATTGTGAACTGTGGCCTCTCAGTGAAAGCCCAGGGATTGTAACCAATGGCTGATGCTGAGCCTGCACAGTGTATCCATGGAATTGTGTCCCAGCACTGCCAATGTGTACAACCCTGGCACATGGTGGATTGTATCTCACATATGGCACACACACTTTGGGTGTGGAGTTCACAATGGCAGCTATGGGTGCACTATCCAAACACATGACCTATAGTCACCATCAATAGATATTTTGGGACAATGAACCACCACATATTCAAGAGGGTTGAATGTAGGCAGAGTAGCAAATATTCATGATGTACGTAAGATGCACAATTGTCACACAAATCTGCTGTCCTGACACATGGCTATAACAAATCTAGGCAAACATGTGCAGACTGAAGGATGAGTGTATGTTCTATGTAGCAACGGTTTTGCCAAGATCAAAAATGTTTGATGTGTCAGCATATATATCTAGTATGCTGTGTGCAACTACATCACACAGCACAAAGCAATACACACCACTCATTGTCAGCCACATGACAGAACAAGTCCATGATATCAACATTAACAAAGAATTCCATACATGTTGTGGCCTCCAACTTTGCAATCAGGTGTGGGATGTACATTGTTTAAATATGTCTGAGACACAACGCCAAACAGAGTGGGAGTAGACCTAGCCATATATGTTGCTATTGGCTAATGAACTCTCCAGCACTGAGATGATGTAACACCTCAATATCAGTCAGTCATGGTAAGAGTTACCTAGGCTGTGCCATGCTGGAAGAAATGCAAACACATGCACAATGGACATACTTGATGGACTGCTTTCAGACACCCACATAACCGTGCAAATACAACATGGGGGGTCAAATGGAGGCAACAAAAGTAGTGTGGCATGAGTAATGTCATGTGTGTGTGGAGCCCATGACAACTCACAAATACTGACAATGGAACCATACCTATCAAGTTGTCAGGAGAAGATGTAAAAATCTTCCATGAACAAAAGTCACATGTTACATTATGTCCAATGTATGTATAGACAATGTTGCAGTATGAGATGTGCAAAAAGTGCAAACAGACAAAAGAATGAGAGCAATGTATGTTACAATACATGCCTCACCAGTAGTGCAGGAATACATGGAGAAGGGACACACACAGACCAACACTGACTGTACAACACATCAATGTCTACATATCAAATTTCATATATGTAACGGAGAGGATGGCTAGGTCAGTACATCACCCAGTCATGTTGGCACCTTGCATACTATGGTATTTGCCTATCACATGCTACCATAACAGGAGGCTGAGACAGATAACATGATCTGTTCCCTGGCACATTTCCAATGTTGCAGTCACAACAGAGATACAAGCCCAAAAAGATGCCCAAGGGAACTGCTAAGGACATCAAAACATGTCACATGTACAAAATGTGCAAGACCTGAGTACTGTACGTGAGAGGGGAAAGCTGACATCAAGTACAGCAGTGGGAAATGTGAGATACAGGACTGTATGACCACAATTGTGCATTTGTCTGTCTGCTGGGGAGTGCGCATCGTATGTCTGAGTGGCAAACATGAAGAAGCTAGGTCCCTGCTCAATGAACCCACACACCACTGCTCTAGCTACATGAATATATCACATTGTCAGGGGCCTGATGCAGGTGCACGGGGGTGATTAAACTGGTGTTCCATTGACTTACCTCTTCACATGCAAACATGGGTTTGAGTTGCTATAGAAACTCAGACTGTTGAGATGATGAGTAGGGTGGTACAAATGCCAGACTGCAGCACTGTGACACAGTGGTATGCCATTATTTGTGACAGTCAATACTAACCTGATGTGGACACATTTGGGTGCCTAGTTGATGGCATGCACACATATGCCACATATGTCAGCACACATGCACCACTGTATTGGCTCAGGCATGGAAATGTGTAAGGATTGAGAGCAAAAGGCAACCTAGCACAAAAGTGGGGCATAGGTATCACTAGATCAGTGACTGTCAGAAATGAGCTACAAATGTGTTCCGACATACGGAAACATGGGTAGCACTGATGTGACAATGACAACATATGCATTTGTCAAATGGTAACATGTGTCCATGCAGGAAGATAATAATGTGAGGTT
Organism: Pleurodeles waltl; assembly: GCF_031143425.1. NCBI lineage: Eukaryota > Metazoa > Chordata > Amphibia > Caudata > Salamandridae > Pleurodeles > Pleurodeles waltl. Next base: position 381,131,600 of record NC_090445.1, read on the forward strand.
TCACATCCCATGAACACACCACTGTCATCATATGTGACAGAAATCACAAAACACATGTGCATACACACACACACACAGCAGATACCAATCTTCCACGACACATGTGTAAATGACATCTCCTGCAACTACGGTGCATGGGGGCACAAATGACACACGTGTAGCAGAGCCACTTGAAGGGAAATCCAATGACACACCAGAGAGTGAACATACATACACAGGCAAACTGGCAGGGTTGACATGATGTTAATGCAGTTCAGGTCCAATGAGTACTGTTTGCAGAAACTTTAGTGGTTGTCATATGTATTACCATGTGTTGAACATAGGCCACCAAACACGTTTGGTGTTGTAGTATGTGCACATCTGTATCTCAGACATAACAATTTAGCCCACGCCCAAATGAGTTTACGTGCACTTGTATACACACATAGCACACTTGTGCGCAACATGTCTGTGGACACAGTGTAACTACACATGCACATGTGCATGAGTTATTGAGTAATCACATGCAGTAGAATAACAAACTAACACATAGGTCCAACATACCATTGTCACTGTAATGACAGTACTTGACATTCACCCACATGTTGCCATACCACATGTACACCATTGTTGCGCACCCCATGTAACATGTGAAGTCACTCAGGGTTCACGCAAGGCACACAATGCAAAAATCCATGGAATGTCATTACGCGTGAAATGTTTTCACGCATACGCATATGCCATAAAATACCCCTAAGCTAAAAGACGCATAGCCCCTGTGGTCTATAGCACGTCCACAGGCCTCTTCACGCTAATGGTGTGAAAATATTACACATAACTGTAGTGCATTAAAAAAAACAACGCATGAGTGAAAAACTTGATGCACATGCCCAGGAAGTGATGTACCAGAACATCCTGCCTGCAACCATGCTACAGTGAGTGTAGTTTCACTTTCACTTCACAGTCTGTTTCTCTGTGACTGTGTGAGGTTTAGGTACTGGTGGATTTGTGGAGTGTTTGTTGTGTTTGTAGTATACATTGTGCTGTGTCCTGTGTTATTTTGTATAATGATTGTCTCAAAACTTGTTTTTTGTATAGTGAGTGTACTGTTATTGTCTCTGTATTGTCAGGTATTTGTCGTGGGTAGTTTAGTAGTTGTGGTAGTTTGGGTAGTTGGGATAGGGGTAGGGGTTAAGTTGTATTTTTGTTTTTTTGGGGGTGAACTCCATTCACTACTGGGAATATCTGGGAAAGGGAGGATGAGCTGGATATCTGCAGATGAGTTGGGGGGGGAGTTCATCTGGCTTGTGGCACACTACCTCCCCATGATGCTGCAACTGGGTGGCCGGGTGATTCTTGGCTACCCCATGGAGGCAAGGCGGCTGTGGTGGGGCAAGGTGCTCCACCAGCTTACCCAGATTTTTGCAACGGGAAGTAATGACCGCCAAATTAAGCATCACTGGGCATATCTGGTGTTGAGGGAGCTGGATCTGCTTGACCATTTGGGAATAGAGACTGATGGAACAGTTGATAAGTCTCCCATTGCTATACAATCCAATTTTGTTAGCATGTGCATGGCAGTTCCTCTTAAGTTTGAGTGCTGCATGCAATGAATGTGGACATGTCGTATGCGACCTGTATGAAGAGTCCATGCCCCACATTAGGGCTGCATTTCAATTGTACAACAAGGAAGCAAATGCAGGACAGATGTATAATTTACCCTGCACAACCATGTCAAAGTGTTGTGATGCATGCATTGTGTACGTAGGTAATAATCAGCTACAAATGAGGCCTGCGCCATACCACATGCACGAAAGGGGGTCCCAAAACATTGTTGGAATCCTAAAGTATTATCCTCTGAGTCAGAAGATAATTCCCTATGTATCATTTTCCAGCACTCAGAATAACTGTTGAGAGAAGGTGTGTAATGTGGGCATATAAATGTATGGGAAGGGCCCCCATGTACTCAGCAGTAGTTGTGATGATCTGTTGCATCTCCTGCTGAGTGCATCATTGACCTTCACATGAATAGCTGATATTGGGCGACATCTGCATCATGCTGTGACATATTTCTGACTACACACACACATGTTGGTGAGTAGGGGGTGCACTGAGGACCACAAGGACAGTACAGATGCAATTGGTGCTGCACCACTGTAGTCCTATCGGGTCCTTTGTGTAATTAGCCAAGGCCATGTAGGGGTGCTTGATCATGCAATGGTCCAGATTATGGGCAGTTCCATTTTCCATTTAATTGTGTATCACAGACAGCCTATATGATGTCAATAACCAGACACATGTGCTGAGTCAGTTCCACAGGCCTGCCGCTTCTCACTGACAGTATAGGGCTGCCAGGCATCAGCTCCATCACATGCATACCACTCACTAACCTGCACCAATAGATGCATCCTTTGACCACTGAGCAAGTGTGTCCATGTTGAGCCATATTTCTATGCCCATGCTCTTATCCTTCACTAAACTAACAATGGTATACCATGGCAACAATGGCAGGCCACACTATTGGCACTACATCCATGATTTCATCCAGTCAATGTGCAGGTAGTACACTCCCATAACACTTTTGAAAGTATGTGCGCCTTGAGATGGCACACACATATTATGTACTTCCCTGAAGGATGTATGATGCCATTCCTCAACACCTTGGAATACCCACACAAACCTAGGGTGGTAGTTTGTCAGTTTGCTATGACAATGATGTAGATGTATACAACATCTGATGCAGGCTAAAATGCCATGGGTGTTATAATGGGCCAGGCACTGCAACAACCATCGCATGCCCCTCAGATGGAATATACATTATGAAGCATTCCCATATGATAGTGGAGGTGTCGTGCTAACAGACAGCTGCATGACAATGCCATGTATAAATGGTGCAGTGAGAAGCGCCACAGGAGTGTCAGGGGCAGTGATAGATTGTAGGTGCATGGGTCAACCTTATCTGAGAGTATGTGTGGTTGAGTGATCATATATGTAGGTCTGTTGCTATGATCTACCACTAGGATGACTACCTAACTCAACCTAACAAGTTTACACTGTAAGGTGTTGTCAATTTACTGAAACCTGGCTTTTACACTAAGCAACATGGGAGAGGTGACAGGTTTTCAAGACCCCAAAGCATCCAGTAAGTGTCATATTGTGCGTCCTGTGAGCAAATCCAGGGAATGCTGTGAGTCAGTCAGAAGTGTGGAATGCAATGACGTGGATTTTTGGCCTGACCAATGATCTGATATCATAGGAGGATGGATGGTGACATGATGTATGTTGGAATGTTAGGCAATGGGAATGGCATGCATGTAGTACACGGGCCAACGTGTGCTGGCATGGAATTGTGTGTAGTAGAAAAAGTAATTGCTGACCGCATATTCATTGCTGTATACCATTATAGGTTACAGGGAAGCTGTATATGTATATAGCATTCCTGTTGACAACCACTTGTCACAGCACCATTGTCAGCACTGTGTGCCACACATAGCATACACTTATTGACATGATGGTACAGATGTGGGTTCTTTCTGCAGAAGTCACTAGGGGGGTTTGGTAGGAGACACACACACCACAGGTGCCTCAGTAACCTTCAGATATGATGAGTTTGTAGGACTGCAAGGAGCCATAATGTGCTGCATCATAGTCACTAGTGCACACAATTTGTGGACAACTCCACTCCAGATGGTTGTAGGAAAAGTCCCACACCAGATGTCTGCAGTTTTCACAACATGGTCCTGCCACCATGATAATTGTGACTGATGTAGGTCACATCACATATCCATATGATGTGAATTGTGTGTGTGAGGCTGGTACTTTGATGATGTATGACATGCATATGCTAATGATGCTAATGCTAATGATGTAACACGTTTCAGGATAGAGTTGCAGCACCCACTGCAGTGCCAAAACCACTGTGGGTTAAAGACCATCCATACAGCCACCTTGTGTGTGCTGTTTAACACAGGTAGGGCTACATAGCACAGGGTAGGGGGCTTCAGTTCTGTGATGTGTTGACAACTGTGATGAGCATCTCAGGCTTTGGCCAACCTTTCTTCTGCCAACATTGCATTAGTTGTACATGTGGGCACATCATGGGAAATGGCATGGCCCCTTGTATCATATGCTCAGGCCAGGTCTTAAACCAGGACACATGAATGTAGATTTACCAAACCTCAGAATATCAGGTTGGTAGTTAGGAGTTCCACTATAATATGGGCCACACTTTGACTCCATAATGAGTGGTCAGGCCTTGATGTATCGCCATGGATGTTGGGGAGATGGATAGCATTACCAGCCCTCTTTATGCCCAGGGAAACAGTAAATCCAGACCTGTAGAGGCACATGATCCTCACAAGGTAGAAGACACAAATGTTGATCAGGGTTGTATTTGTTCCTATCGGCTCTGGGCCCTTTGAATTTACAATGGATTGCAGTCATCTCACTGACATATACATGATACTGGTGATATCTGGTTGGAAATAGACATAGATGAGGAGGAAGTCATTGTTGAGGAATGTGTGTTGGACTGGATTTTTTATTTGCTGTTGCAGTGTAATTTAAAAATCTGTACAAACTCCACCTAATGCTGATACTGATGCTTGCTTGTCCTCATATTTCAGCAGCCAACATGACTCATGAGCAGAGGCTCATGTTTATGAAGAGGGCAGAACGTTACTGCCACATCCTTGAAGTGAAAGCGGGATACCGAATGATGGCCAGGTGATTCAGGCATGAGAATGCTTCTGTGATATGGCGTGCCTTTGCACATGGTGGTCTGACAAAGCTGGCACCAAGGGACACAGGAGCAAACTCCTCAGGGATGCAGGGGGGTGACAGCTGGACCCACACCCTCAGCATCAGCTCCACCTGTCTCCCCTCAGCCACAGGTACTGCCACCAGTAGCCAGTGTACCAACTCCATTTGACCTGGACCTCAGGAGGGACCTGAATGCAATCCTCAAGTGACTAGATAAATTGGAGGAGGAATCATCTGACAACAGGAGGATGTTGAAGTTCATTAAAAATAAAATCAAAAAGGGAAAGAAATACACATTTGGACTTGTGGGCTACCTCCCAGTTCCTTCCCCTCCCCATTAAAGTTTAAATAGGTTTTAGATTGGGTTTTAGACAGTTAGTATTAGGTTAGTGTAGGGTAGACATAAGTTAGGTTTAGTATAGTGGGGGGTGGGTTTTTCTTACTATGTTTTTGTTGGGGGGGGTCATGCTGGGGTATTAGTGTTTAAAAAAGATATATAAAGATATTAAAACAATTACAAAAAATATATATTTGTTTAGGCCATAGGATAAGTTAGTTCATGTGTAGTTATAGTAATTGTTGTCCTACTTGTATCTTGTTTCTTAAGTGGGGTGGCGGGCCAATGTTTACAGTCTCGTGTTCCATGTGTAAGATAAATTTAGATTAGGTTAGATAGATGAGTATACTTATTATAGGTTAGTTTAGGATAGGTTAGGGTTTAGTTAATATATAGGTTAATGTTTTTTATAAGAAGTCCTCTTTATATTAGCATACATTTTGTGTATGTTGACCTTCTCATGAGTGCACTGGGCAAATTGGGAGAATAGCCTGTGGAACTCTTATTGTCTTCATATCCCTGATTTACCAAGTGCTTCCCCTGTTGACGAAGGTGCTTTCACATCGGCAGCAACATCACAACTACCGGTCCATGCTTTTGCCATCCAGTGTACCCGCTATTCACAATGTCTATGTATACTTTGTCTTAAACAGGTAGGTCTGATACTTCAGCTGTCATTGGTGGAGTCCTGTAGTTTCAATTTTGGGAACTGTGACACATCTGAAAACAGGCACAATTGGATCTGTATCATGTTAGCTACCTCTGTATCACACAAATGATTTGTTCTGGGACTCCCAGCTGGCTATATTGCCATTGACTTGGTTCTCAGCCATACCTGCCATATGTAAAAAATAAATGATATATGAATAAATTTTTGCTTTTATGCTCAGTGAATTGGTTGTATCAGACAACACCATCATACACCTTTCTCATGTTAACATCCTTGTGTGTACCTTTGTGTCCCACAGCCCTGCACTAATGTACTGCTATTCTGTAATCATTGACATGGATTCACAAAATTCAATCATTTAGCTGAGTAGATGGATCATAGAAAACGTAGACATTCTAAATGTGTACAATGTGTTTATATACAGGTGGAAGTGTGGAAGTTAATTATTTACAATGTCCAGGTCTAAGACCCGATTAGTGAACGTCATGGATATTTTAGTGAATGTCATGGATATGTGACACAATCAGAGTCCAGAGTTGAAGGACATGTCATGAGACATGCTTAGTAGTAGTGTCCGTTAGTGAAGAGGAACAAAAATTGCCAATAGGTATTTCAGAGACAATGAATACATAGCAGACAAGTCAACAATGGGTGGGTGAAGAGAACACATTTCCTACTGTCACAACACTGGCATGATCTTAAGGCCAGAACTAAGGAGAGTTATCCATGTAGCACAGACTGGTGCTAGCGGGTACTCTTCCTACTGAAGGTAATTTCTTCCTCATCTTCATCCTCTGATGTGTGTGGTGCCTCTTGTGCCAGTGGTGGTGATGTTGTAGAGTTAGAGGGGGCCGCACACACTTCAGGAGGATTAAAGATGTGGAGTCCAAGTTCATTATAGCTGCAACATCGTGGTGGTAGATAGCCATGTCTTCGCAGAGGGAAGCCACTTCCCACTGAATGGACTCCAGCCTATTGTCTGCTACGCTGCTGCCAGTTTGAGAGGGCAAATGTTGTGGCCTCTCCCTCATGGCAGCAGCTATGTCCGCCAGGGACTGCTAGAGTCCACGCAGTGGGGAGTGTGTGCCTAGGATGGCAGCTGTGTTTTCATTAGGTGTTATGAGGCACATCCGCACTCCCTTTAGGCTGCCTGCCACAGGCTCCATCCCCACCCCCACCTGCTTGGCCAGCTCTCGCTGGACTCCTACCACTGTCCTCTGAAAGCTGGTCTCTGGATCCTCGGAGTCCAGGGCTGTGTCAGTACTGGCAGGTGGTATATTTTGGTTGTTGGATGGTTCATGTGGAGACCCCGCAAAGCTGTGTGTCCTCCTTGCAACTGGAGGTGGTGTCTGGAGGGATCCTAGGACATCCTGAAGAGTCGGTTCATTGATGGTTGTCAGCTGGTCATCCAGGTCATCATTGAAATCCAGGACAGGCAGGCCGGCAGGAGGAAAGCGATCATCCTCTGCAATGAGATAGTGTAAAATCAGTATTAGATTGTTGTGGCAGTTGACATGGCACACCATTTATCTGGTAGTGGAGAATCAGTGACTAGTTAAAGGCCCAAGGTTGTTATTGTACATTATGTGGCATATATTCTTAGTCCCTAGTGCCACTGGAGTGTCACATAAAGGGACGCTCCAGTGGCACTGTGGGCTGTGTAGTTTTTACTAGGTGGCATTAAGCCACTTATTGTGCCTTGATGCCACATTGTAAATACGGCCCGTCCCATGAAGCACTTTGCGTGGAAGGGCCATGTCAACACCCATTGCATTTTGATGATACCCCAGATTTACGTGCAGCACCACTATCTAACACCCGTAGCACGGCACAATGTTGATGTATACTTTAATTCCTCCTCATGTTTTTGTCTAAGTGTGCTGCTTTACACTGTACACATGGACCAAGCAGATTGCCATATCAGTTTCTTGTTGAGCAGGAAGGTGCTCCTTCCTACACAACAATATTCTCCCCGTCAACACAGCCATCCTTGCACGGGATGTGACGTTGGGGCTGGACAGCTAATTTACCACAAACACAATGATGGCCTGTGTGCTTTTGATTTTTGGTCAAGACTGTGTTTTCTAAATGTCAGTGCGTGATCCAGCCTAATTTGTTACAGAGGCACCCACCTTCGTTTCCAGCGTGAGCAGGACCTCTACCTTGTTTAATGGTGGGATTGCAGCTACTTGTTCTACTGCACACATGGGCCTTCATAACGAGTCTGACAGTCCTGTGACTGCCAGAATTGCAGTGGTGCTTGGAACACCACCAACAGCAGCAGTCCAACCAGCACATTAGGACCACAGTGTAAGTGCCACGGTCCAATGGCATGGCACTGCCAGGTTACTGCCAGCCTACGGGCTGGCGGTGCCACTGGTCTTAATCCTCCAGGCCAGCATTGCAATCAGTGCTGCCCTCCAGATTATTATCCCACTTTCCCACCAGCCTTTGTATGGCAGTCCGTCCACCATCCAAAGGCTGGTGGTAATGTGGTGTGGGGGCCATGGGCAGCCCCTTTGCTCTTTCCACTGCCCAATTTACGGGCAGTGATAAGCGCACCCCTTGGCACTCGCTATATTACGAGCCAGCGTCAATGTTGTGGTGAGTTAACCACAGAGCTGGCAGCCTGAAACACGGTTTCCACCTGCTGTCCCAGCCTGAATCTCGTAATGCCTACTGCAAGGGAAAACCATACTGGCGGTCTTTCCAACACAGGACTTTGGCGAACAGTCTCTGCCAGCCACCAGTGTTGTAATGGGGACCATAATGTTCATAGACATGCACCATGTGTTGTATTTGTTCTATTGCTTGCCCATTCCCATGTGGGTAATATGGTTGTGTCTGCGTTGTTGTGGGTTCACCCTGTATGTGTTGTGTTCCACATGTTGCAAGCTTTAGTGCAGATTTTTCTCTTGTGGCATAGTTCTGGGCAGCACCAATATGTGTGGCTCAACACTGCACCAGGTTAGTTACACAAGGTAGTGCCATGTTTACTGGGATATGGGACAGCACTGCAATTCGCTTTGCAGATGCACTGATTTGTTCTTCCTGCACCAAGACAGGCATTGTTGCAGCATGAGGAAAGAGTGGCTGCATTCAGGGGTCGAATTGTTTATGTGCAGGGTGGTGTCCCTTCCTGCACATATACAAGTTAAGTTAGCTAAGGTGGCATTTCAATGTGTGCTGCAAGATGAAGCACACATGTGTAATGGCAATGCAACAAGGAGGTGGGGGAGCATTTTTGCGCAACACCACCCTGAGCCCACTCAATGGTACTGACTTCCGCCCTAGTCTCAGATGTCTAAATTGTGTGGGTACAGGAACTTTGACATTATGCAAAAGTAGTTGTTATGGCACAGCAACAGGCACAGTATTTACACGACCCTTCCAGCCAATGTAGTACATAATTACGTGGTGGAGTATAGCCCTGGTGATCGGCGTATTTCCATGTTGTGTATGAACTTTGTGCTACACGTGTAACATGGAGTTCCTTCTAAATTCTGGCATGTGGCAAATATTTTTTTCTGGTCATGCATGCACTGGTGAGTCTGATGAGATTTGCCCGCGACTAACAATCCCACGCAAAATTTGCTGGATGCTTGTGGGGCTTCTGGTCACTACTGAGCATTCTGCCGCCATATTCATGATTTTGGCTAGCGGCCCCAGCTGCTTCTTGAGCAGATTTTTTTTGTCAAGAAGCAGCTAAATCTACTCAAAATGAAGTTTTTTTGAGTGAACATTCTTCTCCTGTGGACTGTTCAGGTTGCTTTTTGGGCAGCAGCATTTTTTTAATCTTACTTTATTTTGCAACAGGAAGGAAGTGCCCCAGAGACTCCAACTTTCTCTTCCTGTCCAGGAGGCTCCTCCCAGCACTTTGTCCACTTCCTGGTCACTTTTCATTTGGATTTCAACGTGGAGGTGTCACTCTCTCTGTTTGCAATTCCTGCTGCATATATACCATTGGATTTTAAGGATTTTGTTTTTGTGATTCTACAAGTAAGTTGAAAAACATTTATATAAGGGTGTTGTGTGTTTGATACAGGGCATGTACCAGCATTTATTTGAACTTTTTATTCATTTTTTAAATTTTATTGTTGCGGTGGGTGGCCTTGAGTTTCAATAGGGGCCTAATTAATATTTAGCATTTCATTTTTTATTGAAAAGGAAAAAGGTTGCATACTTCAGTACATTTTTGCCATGTATGTTAATTTTGCACTATTCATTTATTTCACTATGTGAATTGTGGACTAATCGGCCCCGGGCATCCAGCTAGTACTAGTCATGAGTACATGAGAGAACTGTTTCTGTGGTATATGTTGTTTTAAAACATCATTTATGTCAGTGATGGCATTCGATTGAATTCAAAATGTATGCTTTTTTATATTTTATATTGTTTTCTGCAAAAAATTGTATTTTGGTAGGGTAAAATTTGATGCTTGGAAGGATATGTTTTGATGTAAAAGTTTTATATCTCACTTCATTTTTGTTGTTGGCATTGCTTAATTGTAGTGTTTTCTTCATTGCTACCATGCCTCCTTTGTCTGGTCAGTATGTGTGTGTTTTTACCAAGGACCATGATTTGTCTTTGTTTATTTTCCATACCATGTTGCCGAGGGCCATTTTGTGTAGTCAGTGTCCATAGGCCTGCATATGTTCTTTGTTCTCTATGCCTTTTTGCTTGCTGTTATTTGACCATGTGTTGGGCAGCCATTTTATGTAGGCAGTCAGTGTGCTTTTGCCATAGGACCACATGTGTTCTTTGTTCTCCAATGCGTCCTTGCTTGCTATTGTTGTTGTTGTTTGACCATGTGGCCAGCGGCCATTTTGTGCAGGAAGTCATTGTGCTTTTGCAGAGGCCTGCATGTCTTCTTTGTTCTCCAATGCCTCATAGTTTACTGTTTTTGTTTGACCATGTGGCCAGCGGTCATGTTGTGCAGCCAGCTCGTGTGTTTTTGCCCATAGGCCTGCATGTGTTCTTCTTTGTTGCCCATACCTCCTTGATTGTTGTTTAACCATGTGGCCGGCTGCCAATTTTTGTATCCAGCCAGTGTGCTTTTGCCATAGGCCTGCATGTGTTTTTTATTGTCCGTATCTGAGTCCTTGCTTGTTGTTTTTGTTTGACCATGTGGTCGGTGGCTATTTTGTATTGGCAGTCAGTGTGTTTTTGCTATAGGCCTGCATGTGTTCGTGTTGTTCAATGCCTCCTTGTTTGCTGTTGTTGATGTTGTTTGACTGTGGGCCAGTGGTTATTTTATGCAGCCAGACAGTGTGCTTTTGCCATAGGCCTGCATGTGTTCTTGTTTGTTGTCCATGTCTCCTTGCTTGTTTTTTGACCATGTGTCTGGCGGTTGTTTTGTGGAGCCAGCTAGGGTACTGCTGTCATAGGCATGAATGTGTTCTTCTTTGTTGTCCATACCTCCTTGCTACTTGGTGTTTGACCACATGCTTGGCAGGCATTTTGTGTAGGCAGTCAGTGTGCTTTTGCCACAGGACTGCATGTGTTCTATATCAGTTTAAATAATATGCTTCAGGGTCATGGTAGTATATGTATGACCACTGTTTATTATTATACACATTTATTTCCATTTTTCACCTGCACCTCCTTGCCTCCCAAACCCCAATGGGTTGCTAATAGTCCCTGTTGGGCCTGCCCAAATTCAGGCCCAGAATACTGTTGCTCCCTAAAGAGAAGGAGCACATAACCTTCAAGGCTGCGTGCTGCCCTGCAGGAACCAACTGATCGCCAGAGTGAATTCCTGTGGATACTTACCAGTTGTGGCGCCTTGCCAGCATCTTTCTGGATTCTTTGTGTCTTCGGTACTCCTGTTTGGCTGAGTCCTTCGCAGCGCGATGCATCTCCTCTTGACGGGCTCTTGTCATGGTTGTTTCTTGCTGGAGGATATTTTCTCCCTGGCAACCTGAAAAATACAAAAGAAAGCAGCATTTAATTATCTCCTCAGGGTAACGCATGTGCTCCAAATACGTTTTATAGACACTTATCTGATTTGTTCTTGGGGGTGCATTTCCTGGGTCACAGACAACTTGTAACAAGAAAAAACGGGGACAGTGATTAGTGGTATTATATTGGGGACATTGTTTTTTAAATCAAATAACACTGACAAAACTGTATTAAGTCTGAGTTAGATGTATTCTACATATATGTTTTTGTATGAAACTAAAGAAGTTTTGAGTTTGCCTAAGTATTGTAATAATCATGCAGTATTAATGATTGGAATTAAAGTCCGAGGCATGAAGGAATGCATAATGTCTACTGATATGCAGATAACGTTTATTACTATTCATACAGTACCTGCAAGTTCCATATCTTTTCCTGAAGCCCAACACCACTGGATAGGTATGCAAATTTTTCATTTGAAAATGAAATATTATGTTATGATGATGTGGGTTCACTTTGGGAAGGATACGCTAACCACACTAACTTATATTGTCTGCACTATGAATACTTTAAAAAAAACTGCAAAATTGTCACGCTTCACTAAATGTTTTTGTTGCTTGTTTGCTTTTAGGTGCACAATGGACATCACCCACAGAGTATTTTCAGACAGAAGCCGGCACAAATATACGTGACCACAACAAGTGAGTTGTCCAATCTCTTCCGCTTGTGCAGCTTAGTGCCACTGCCTACTGACAGAGTTTGAAGGTGGCCCCAAAGAAAGGTGCTACCAAGAAAGTGGCAAGACAAAAGGAGAAGAAGCAGATTTCCACCACTGTCATTTCAGAAATGTGTGCCTGCTGCACCGTCCTCTGGCCAGCAAGATTGGTGCAGCACTCCCACATCAATGCCACCATCCCAACCTAAGTCCAAAGCCATATCTTTTAATGAGGCAGACACTGCAATCATGGCGACGAGCAATGATTCTGAATTGGAGTTGTTTCAGCCGCAAGCTAGTACCCAGTCATCGCAGGAAACTGAGCAGTGGACAACAGAAGCCACAGCCAACAATAGAAAATCTGCCTGAGGTAGGAACAAAACAGGAGGTTAAGCTTCCTGCTATGCAAGATGTAACTCTTCTTCAACCATTGACTTCCTGATCTCCAGCAAGAAAAAGCTAGGGTACTCCACCATCTTCTTTAAGCCTCTCTTCTGATGATCTGTACATGGATTAGACCCTGGCTAAGTCCGAGACCTGACACAAAAGGGAAAAGGAAAGCTCTTGAAAGCCTTACAATTATGGAAGGAGGCGAGGAGGACGAGTCAGTCACTGTAATGGAAGATGGTTCAGAGGACACTAACATTGCCCCTCATTTTCAACCTTCTCAGAGGAATGTGGTACATGTACCACCACCACCAGCATCCATATTTGTAAGGCCTCCAATGAGACCTGTATCCACCACTACCTCAGTTGAACGTTTCATTGCAGAGAGGCAATCGTTGACACACCCTCTCACCTCCAGTTCTTTGGGCATTGGCAGTGGCACCAGTGGACCACTAAAAAAGTTCTCCTCTCCAGTTTGGGACTTCTTTATGATTAGCAAGCAGGAGGATAAGAAAAGCAGACAGAGAACATTGCGATGGTGCTGGCCAATCCATGGCCTTCTCTTCTCCTACACAAAAGGCGAAAACTCTATAACACTCTTGCTTACCTAATCTGTTCAGCCAGGTATTCTAGACAGATGTTCCAAGAGAATGCAGATGCACTGTCCAATTTGGCATTTACAGTATAATTATTTCTTTTAACACTCATCATTTTCAAAACTATGGGTGTCATTCTGACCCGGGCGGTCTTGGACCGCCAGGGCAAGAATGACGGAAGCACTGCCAACAGGCTGGTGGTGCTTCAAATCACATTCTACCGCCGCGGTCGCCCCGCCGGGGCCGGTGGTTTTCCGCTGTTTTTGCCCCAGCTGGGAGAATCCGCCAGGGCAGCGCTGCAAGCAGCGCTGCCCTGGGGATTCTGACCCCCTTACCGCCAGCCTGTTTATGGCGGTTTTCACCACCAGGAAGAGGCTGGCGGTAAGGGGTGTCCTGGGGCCCCTGGGGACCCCGCACTGCCCATGCCACTGGCATGGGCAGTGCAGGGGTCCCCTAACAAGGCCCCGGCCAGCTTTTCACTGTCTGCCTAGCAGACAGTGAAAAGCGCGACGGGTGCGACTGCACCCGTCGCATGGCCGCAACACCGCCGGCTCCATTCGGAGCCGGCTCCTGTGTTGCAGGCCTCATTCCCGCTGGGCCGGAGGGCGCTAACTTGGTTAGCGCCTGCCGGCCCAGCGGGAATGTCAGAATGGGGGCCGCGTAATTTTGGCCGCATGGCGGCCAAATGGCGGTTTCCGCCTCCGCCCGCCAAGGTTGGAATGACCCCCTATGTTTGTTCACTTTTCTTTAATTTGTATTTTTCAAACCTAGATGAAAGAGCATATCGATATAACTTGGGTCTATGGGGCTGAAGTACTGCTTGCAATGCATTTAAGTGAACTACGTCATTCCTTCATTTCTTTCCACAAGAGATTGATGATGATCATGTGCTGCTTATTGTCCTGATGAATATTGTTGTTGTATAGTGTTTGTCTTTTTCATACCTTTCCCCAACTCCCCTCCTTCCCATCCATTCATCAAACCCCTAACCATCTTCCCCTGGGCTGTGTGATTTATTGAGGTGTGACTTAATTTATGTCATTATTGGATCATACACTTGGTCGGGCGGATATGGTGAAAGCGATACCAACTTACTGCAGGATCTTCTACTCAATAGCCCACACTAGCCCCACTCACCCACCCACCCATGCATAAAAGTATACATTTAACATCATTTGTCAACATCATCATTCAAGCCTTGTATTGTGTAAACTTGTCCATTGACTCCTGACTCTGAGTTCACTCCTTCGGACTCTAGGATTTCATAAGTTTAGTTTTCAATTAAATTCTAGCTTCTCATTGCTTAGAAGAAGGTACTATGGCTACATTTAGTTATACTATCAGGTTATCTTTGTTGTTTTATGGCGGTAGTCTGAGATCAGTCCTTGTAAAGTTATGATATAAATATAACCCACTAACTCTGTGTTTTCTTTTAATCTAGTTCCCTGTGATGGATAATACTTTTGATTAATCCTACAGTTGGAGTTCACCTAGGTGGCAGTAGGACCTTGCTTGTGATGCCTTTCCTCTTAGCACAATGGCCTGCTGCTACTACTACTACCGCCACCATTAAGGAAGTACCTTGGGGAACCCTGTAGTAAGGATTTGGAAGAGTGAGAGACCTAGTAGCCATCACTTCATCTATTCAGGTAAGGGAACTATGAAGTGAAGTGAACTAGTTTAGTTATTAATTAACTAATGTCTACTACAGATAAGTACGTTCTCATTTATCTAGATTGTTGTGGGCAATATAGGCAATGGCAGTATATCATCCTAATGGTCAATATAGTTACAGTGGGTAGTAAGTCTGGTCATAACTAACTATAACTAACTGGTATACACTTTGATAAGCAGTTAAAAACATGCTGCACAAAAAGGCAATAGTGCATTGTAAAAGTAAAACACAAAACCTATTTCATGCATTAAGTATAAGAATAATTTTTCCCTTTACTTTTTTTTTTTGTTGCAAATTCAACAAATATAAATAAAATCCATCCTCTCCACCTACAACAGGCCCTCCTTTCCCCCAAACAAATCACCCCATCCCCAACCAATGTTAAAAGAAAACTAGTCCAAAGTAAACTTCAAAGTCCCAGTCTCTTCCCATTGGCCATCCTCTCCACCCACAACAAAAGTCCCTCACACCAAAACAAAATATAAAAATGGGCTTCAGAAGAGGGTATCATCAATGCAGGTCCGGAGTCTTCTGACTTCCTGTTGGAGGCTTGCCACTTGCTGGTGATGCTTTACCAGCTCATGCAGCACACGGCATTGGACAAGAGATAACAAGAATTTCAAGAAACATTAGTTAAAAAGGAGAGTTGAAAAAAGAAGATTAAATAAAAAAATAAACAAGGCAAATTTATTCTAAATGTGGAGAAGTAAAAGTTAGGGAAATAATAATAACAACAGTACTTACTGGGGCCAGCAGATCTATCAGCTTCTGTGCGTGGTGGAGTGGTACTTTTACCCCACCTGGCACTGCTGGCAGCCCCTTCCCTGATCTTCCCTAGATTATTGGTACAGTTAATCTCCCCAAAAATATTTTGACAGTTAAAGGCAAACACAGTAACATTGTACTTTACGCCTGTAGTACTAGTATTGAGTTGACCTAATCCTAATTTCATATACTTTAGCCCTATTCCTAATTTCCTAAACTACATTTGGAACTAGTAGTGCATTGCAACAAATGATATTTGCTTCTCACCCCCTTTGATGGGCCTACTCAGTCCTACTCAGTCTCCCTTTTCAATGCATAGGTGCATACTACACATCACTGAGAGATTGGAACTGTATGAGCTACATAAAAAAGGTGTAGAGAACACAAACTCATTGATATTACTACCACTATCTAAGTGACAGAAGAGGAGTCTGCATGGCTTCTTCAATAATCAGGTAAAGCGAGCACCTACGAGTACGATTACGTAGCACTGAGCACCTGGCTAGCTCAAGCTGGATCACATGATGACAAAAAATGTAAAATACACAAAGACACACACTGATAAAAAAGGTAAATGAGGGGTGGATGCGTGGGATAGGAGAAGGATTGCATGGATCAAAACATTAGGCCCAACATCATGCAGAGAACAGAAAGCAGGTAAAACAAAATGGTGGCAACCAGGCAGACTGCGTGATGCAGTTCACGCTGATTTTTCTGCGCAAAAGTGCAGATCGCAGTACTTGCCTGTAAAAAACCAGCATGAACGGGCGGATGAGCACTTCCGTCCACTTGTGGAGTTCCACGGAATCTTGCTGAGTTTTTTGGCACTCTGCAGAATTCCATGGAGTAAAACTCAGTGAGTTCCACCCTGGCCTGCCACAGAACCCCTAGTTGTTAATGATTAGCACTGGAGTAGTCAGGAGTGCCTTGTAAAGGCTGCGGAGGACACAGGAGTGGGTAAGCGGGACACAGGAGTGAATAAAAATGCTATGACACGGGCAGATTTGACTGTTTGCGTTAGTGACGCTCACACTGCTACATCCTATCCTGTACCTGATATGCTGATATGTGCATGTATCAGTGAAGTTTAGTGAAAAATTATCTTTAGATGGTATGACATTCAAAGCTACTGGCTGTGAGTGCTTGTTTAATAATTGAAACACAAGATAGTGTGGGGGAGAGTGCTAGGTAACAATGAGGGTAATGCACTGGGAGGAGAGAGATGACCTGCAAATGCACTCATATGGAGTGCTAGATAGCAAATTAAAAAAAATATTACCTTCTGAAGTGGGTATCCAGTGGAAGGACATTGGCCACTAGCCACTGTCCAGTGACCGGAAGCAATACTTGGGCCACGTTCCACAGTGTTGACAGGCAAAAGAGGAAGATGTTCAAAGTGAAAGCAGACGGCGTGCTCATAAATCAGAATCAAGGTAACAAAAGCGACATGGAAGCCAACCAATGGAAGTGCCGCAGGCTCTAGGCCGCTTTAAGGATTTTTTTTTCTAATACAAGAGATTTTGCAAGCACAGCACAAGCTCCATGCAGGTGAAACCTACAAAGGACTCTAGGAGAGCTGTAATAGTAAGACAGCTACACAGTTGAAAATATTAGGTGTGAAAATTGAAAGTCTTTTTATTTGATTGGTTATTTTTATCACCAATCACAGAACCAGTTTGCCATTTATCTCATTATGTGGAGTACACCGGGAGAAATCAGTGTTTGGAACAATGTACTACCTTCCAGATAACAGCCATCCAGTTCTTCCATTAGTCAACTGAACCACAGAAAGATTGCCTAAATCACGTGATAGACACAGTTTGGAAAGTGGAAAGGCAAGGAGGGAAATGGTTAAAGGGATCGAGATAGGCATTAGTTACAGCAGTTATAAGTAGCCATATGCAGTATGAGAGATAGCTCCAGAGATGAACTCAGGATTCAAATCCATATACTAGAACCATAACCTTAATCATAATTAAGACCATTACTAACATCATAATACAATTGTTAAGATAATAAGAATCATCATAATCATTTTGCTACTCCTCATCTACCCTGATTGCATTGTATATGTGGTGTATGTCAGATACATCCATAATGCATCCCAGACTAAACTGTGAGATTATATCTGATATCCTTGCTCACATAAACTGTACATAGGGAACATAAAGAAGAGTAAGACAAGAAAATAAAAGAAAGGACTTCTTCAAGGCAGTGAATTATTATCACAAAACATTACATTATGACAAGATATGTCAAATCCATGGTACCTGGCAGAAAGTGAGAGTCAATATTGTCGACCAGAGCCTGGTAAGCAGATGTCATCCTTTGTGCTGTGAAATATGTATTTCACAGTAGAGGGTGGTTATCCAGAGAGGATCACATAAGATAACTGATAGCTCAGTAACATCATAGAATATCTTGCCGCAAGTGTGCAAACCTTCAAAGGAAGCAAAGTTAAGGAGTACTCCCTTGTAAGTTTATAAAGGTGCCCTAAATCTCATCAAACATTTCATATTTATTGTTAATTCTATACATTAACTGTGCATGATGCTCAACCATTTGTAATTCCACCAATTATTGCATGTAAACGTGGAGGCCTGGTGCTAATGTGGCAGAATGCATATTTGGCCAATGATAATGAGGTAGCTAGCCACCTGTGTATATGTGTATTTAAGTCTAGTACATCAGCCATTTCATGGAGAATAGCTAAATATGGAGAGAGGAGTATTGAGAGAGAACTAAAACTTTGCAGATGGGACCATTCTGCCTTGAGATAGGATTCTAGGGTTAGGCATGACCAAAAGATATAATATGAGTTGCATTTATCATCTTTGCATTTCCAACAATGATGCAGTTCCAACAATGAAGGTAAAGTAATAACTTCATTTGTTTAAGGATTTGTGATATCCAATACCAGTCATTCAGAATCTTCAAATAAATGAAATTTAGCCTGGATTCCCTGAGAACCCTATCATGGTTATGAAACAGTGTCACCCAATCTACAGGCAAATAACCCTCACCAAGAATATCAACCAGATGAGCCTGCCCATATTAAGGGTAGAGTCTGAATGAAGGTGATTCAACTGGTGAGGTTCCCAGTGCCATGCAGAGACAATGACCTGACGGACAATACCTCCAGTGATCAGAATCATGAAGACTAAGGGCATATTTACAAGAAAGTGTTGCATCATGGACGATGTGCCACTTTTCTTGTCTCCCCCCCACCAGCACCTAACGACACCATGGTTGTGCCGTATTAACAATAGCAATACAATTGTTTACGTTATTGTGGCGCTTTGCTACACTAGCGTCAAAAATGTTGACACTAGTGCAGCAAAGCACGGGGAGGCCCATTGAATATAATGAATGCTTCATTTTAACGCCTGTCTTGGGCACGCATTAAAAATGCTGAAAAATGTTGTAAATTTCACTACATTTTTCAGGCCTCCCTCAGCTGGAACGTCCCCCTTGCATCTATTAAACCTGACACAGGCAAGAATTGCGCCACTTTGTAAATATGGCGCCGCAGAAAAGCCACCATAGGGCTGCCTTAGAGTCAAAAAAATGACACCATGGCGGTGTTAAGGGGCACAAGGGGCTTGTAAATATGCTGCTCAGTTTAATCTTCACTGCCTGAAATTATTTAAGGTAATCGTTATACGATTGGTACACATGTTTCAGACCGCTTGCGCGCCAGGGTGCCCAGAATAACAATTTGGCAATAATATGTATTCCCTCATTATACCACAACAGCACCATTTTTTGGAAAATGGGGAGATGCCCATGAGCTTGTGTATGGTGTGCCATAGAGTGCCAGTCACAGAGAGACTTGGGTTTCCATCTACCCTTGCTTAGTAGTAGCTAAATATAAAGGCAACAATAAGCGAAGGCATCGCAGGAGGTAATGCTCTACCAGTACCCACATCAGGGCGTCTCTGTGGTAGCACATATAATAAGACATGCGTGATAGGTGGATGGCTAAACTGTGTGATGTCATATGTAGCAAATGTATCTCCAACACCATGGTATCTAACCATAGTCTGCAGGCTGTCAGCCTGGATTTATGTCCACTCCAGAGATATGATGTGATGTTTGCCTCTATCTGAGAAAGCAACTGCTGAGGTACCTGAGTCGCGTACGTTCTCATTATGCTAATAAAACTACTGGATTTCAGGGGCAGAATCACCTGTACTGCGGGGGACTGAGTCTGACCCTGCACCATGTGATGCATGTCGGCCTAATCCGGGTTTGTTCCCGCTAACTAGCAGTGTCTCATCTCCACCCAAGAACCTTGATGATTGGGCTACCGGGCGCATGACATAAATGACTCCTCAGGGAACTCGTGGTCACTCAGATCTCATTCGTATCCCTCAGTTAAATTAGTCTCACTTATGCAAGGACAATCAGAGGCAGAGTATAGTTCAATAAGGTTTTATTGAAGTAACTGCATCTTAGATAATAAAGCATGTACTGCATTAACTAGGATGATGAAGCACAACAGAATTAAAATTGTGACAAGGAGAGTAAAACACAAGAATAACACTACCATTGTGTCACTAAGATTTGTGAAGGATAGTTCCTACCTAGGCTATGTTAGAGCACAGCATGTTAAGCTCTAATTCTGCCCTTCAGGTTCCCCCTGTGAAGACATCATCCCTCATACCTGAGCAAGAGGCCTGTGGCCTTCAAAAGCAGCTGCAGTGAAGCAATCAGCAATCAGCATACAGTTGCGGTCATCTGGCTGAAAGCTCCCTCTAACGTATATGGATCAAAATAGTGTTTTTATGATAAAACAGATGATGTTCCAAGAAAGGATCCCTATGTAAGAGTGTGTATGTTTCTGTGAACATTGGAGACAAAGGGGGTCATTATGACCCTGGCAGAAGGCGGAGAAGCAATGGTAAGACCGCCAACAGACTGGCGGTCTTTTTTTTCGAATTCTGACCATGGCGGTAACCGCCATGGTCATCCGCCGGTTCTCTGTTCCGCCTGCCGGGCTGGAGACCTGGGTCTCTAGCCTGGTGGCCGTCACTATATCGCTGGCGGTATTTGGACCCGGCTGACCACCATGGACTTCATGCGGTTTGAAACCGCGATGAAATCCATGGCGGTAAGCACTATCAGTGCCAGGGAACTCCTTCCCTGGCACTGATAGGGGTCTCCCCCACCCCCTACCCCCACCCGACTCCCTCCCCTAAACCCCCCACCACCCCTGCCACCCCCCAAAGGTGGCAGGGCCCCCCTCCCCACCACGACCCCAACATCACATCACTCACTCACACACAACACGCACGCAGGCACCACCAACACACATACACGCACACACACCAACATACATGCCACCATCCACACACACAGTCAGACACGCACACCCACATTCAAACATACACGCACACACCCATACAGACATACCCACAGACATACACGCATTCATTCCCATACTCACGACACACCCGCAAGCATGCAGGCACTCAGACATCCTCACGACATACACACATGCACACCCCCATGCACGCGCACACACACAACATCCCCCCTCCCCTCACGGACGATCGACTTACCTGGTCCGACCATCCTCCGGGAGGGGACGGGAGCCATGGGGGCTGCTCCGCCGACACCACACCGTCAACACAACACCGCCACGCCGAATCACAGGACGTTATTCTGTGGGCGGTGTTCTGTTGGCGTGGTGGTGGAGGTGGAGCAACCTCCACTTCCCCGCTGCCCGCCAGTATGGCTGTTGGCGGCTCTCCGTCCGTAAAAGGACAGAGAGCTGTCAACAGTCATAATAAGCCGAGCGGCAAACTGCCACCACTGGCGGTCTTCCGCACGGAGGTCCCTCGACGATCTTCACAAAGACCGCAAATGTGGCTATTGTAAAAGCTGAATAAAGAATATATAGGTTAAAGTGCACAGCGACAGGCAAGTATGCTAAAATAATGTGTATAAAACTATAGCTGAACTGGTTACACAACACTTGTAAATGTATCATGCCAAAAAAGAATTAAACCTAGGGACGCCAGCCATTTTCATCCTCTGCACCTTTTCCCATAATGAGAGATTCTGGTGTGACCACTACACAACATCTTGGGCCAGATGTATTTGCATTCGCAAAATTCGGCCATTTGCGTGTGCAAAAAAGTGGTCTGCGATGCATGAAAGGCATTCGCAGACCAAAAATAAGAAATAGCAAAAATTGTGATTTTTTGCATTGCGACCTGGTTTTGCGAGTCGCAATTTGGCGATTCGGTATTTCTAGTAGGAAATTGCGAGGCGCAAATTGTGATTCGCAAAATCCAAGTCGCAAAGAGATGCATCAAAAAATCGCAAATTGCGATTTTTCGCAGAATGGCATTTTGCACATACAAAATACCACTAACTGAAACCAGGTGGTAACCAGGTGCAACCTACATAAAGAGGCCCAGAATGCCTTAGATTCTTTTCAACAATGGCTGCACATTTTCAGAGTGCGCATTACGCTTTTTAACCTGACAGAGGAGGAAATATATGAGAGGTATAGGTTGAACTCAGCCATGATACTTGATCTGATAGCTGAGCTACAACCCATACTGCAGCGCAGAACACTAAGGACTCACAGCACACCTGCCCATGTGCAGGTATTATGCTCCCTCCACTTACTCGCCTCAGGGAGCTATCAAGGGGTCATAGCAGCAGCTGGAGGGGTCTCACAGAGTACCCTCTCCAGATTTTTCAATGCATTTATCAACGCCATGCTCAGCAAACTACACCAGTACATCAGATTCCCCCACACCACACATGAAATACAGCAGGCAAAAATAGAATTTTACCAGATAGCACAGTTCCCCCACGTCCTAGGTGCCATAGATGGGACACATGTGGCAATCTGTCCACCATCCTCCACAGAGTATGTGTACCGCAACAGGATATACCAACATTCAATGAATATACAGGTGATATGCAATGCCTCCTACATCATTACTGATCTCGTGGCCAGGTACCCAGGGAGCACACATGATTCGTACATCTTTCGCCACAGCGGGATTCACACACGACTGCTAGCTGGGGAGGATATCTACTAGGTATTGTCCCTCTATACAATGGTGCATTAATGGCGTGCTGATGTCCGATGGCCCACTTCTTATCATACCCTCTGTCCCTTCCAGGAGACATGATGACACCCTACCTCAATCCTGCAACCCCAGCTGAACGGAGATACAATGCAGCACACAGGGCAACCCGCAATGTGGTGGAGCGCTGTAGGAAAGTACCCCCATATTTCACTGTATATATGTTGTTTTAGTGTATGTGTCACTGGGACCCTGCCAGCCAGGGCCCCAGTGCTCATAAGTGTGCCCTGTATGTGTTCCCTGTGTGATGACTAACTGTCTCACTGAGGCTCTGCTAACCAGAACCTCAGTGGTTATGCTCTCTCTGCTTTCCAAATTGTCACTAACAAGCTAGTGACCAATTTCACCAATTCACATTGGCATACTGGAACACCCTTATAATTCCCTAGTATATGGTACTGAGGTACCCAGG
The DNA here is from genome assembly GCF_031143425.1 of Pleurodeles waltl. Lineage (NCBI taxonomy): Eukaryota > Metazoa > Chordata > Amphibia > Caudata > Salamandridae > Pleurodeles > Pleurodeles waltl. Next base: position 381,154,908 of record NC_090445.1, read on the forward strand.
GTATTGGGGTTCCAGGAGATCCCTATGGGCTGCAGCATTTCTTTTGCCACCCATAGGGAGCTCTGACAATTCTTACACAGGCCTGCCACTGCAGCCTGAGTGAAATAACGTCCATGTTATTTCACAGCCATTTACCACTGCACTTAAGTAACTTATAAGTCACCTATATGTCTAACCTTTACCTGGTAAAGGTTGGGTGCTAAGTTACTTAGTGTGTGGGCACCCTGGCACTAGCCAAGGTGCCCCCACATCGTTCAGGGCAAATTCCCCGGACTGTGTGAGTGCGGGGACACCATTTCACGCATGCACTATACATAGGTCACTACCTATGTATAGCGTCACAATGGCAACTCCGAACATGGCCATGTAACATGTCTAAGATCATGGAATTGTCACCCCAATGCCAGTGTGGCATTGGGGAGACAATTCCATGACCCCCCGAGTCTCTAGCACAGACCCGGGTACTGCCAAACTACCTTTCCCGGGGTTTCACTGCAGCTGCCGCTGCTGCCAACCCCTCAGACAGGTTTCTGCCCTCCTGGGGTCCAGCCAGGCTTGGCCCAGGAAGGCAGAACAAAGGACTTCCTCAGAGAGAGGGTTACACCCTCTCCCTTTGGAAAAAGGTGTCAGGGCTGGGGAGGAGTAGTAAGAGGGTAATGTAGTCTTTTGTTGCCTGCGGTTGCAGGGGGAGGATTCTGTCATCCCACTGGAGATTTCTTCAGAGATCCTGGTGCAAGAAGGAGGCAGGCTACCCCCAGAGCATGCACCACCAGGAAACAGGTGAGAAAGCGGCAGGATCAGCGAAACAAGGTTGCAGTAGTCGTCTTTGCTACTTTGTTGCTGTTTTGCAGGCTTCCTGAGCAGTCAGCGGTCGATCATTTGGCAGAAGGTGAAGAGAGAGATGCAGAGGAACTCTGATGAGCTCTTGCATTCGTTATCTAAAGAATTCCCCAAATCAGAGACCCTAAATAGCCAGAAAAGGAGGTTTGGCTACCGAGGAAGGAGGATAGGCTAGCAACACAGGTAAGAGCTTATCAGAAGGAGTCTCTGACGTCACCTGCTGGCACTGGCCACTCAGAGCAGTCCAGTGTGCCAGCAGCACCTCTGCTTCGAAGATGGCAGAGGTCTGGAGCACACTGGAGGAGCTCTGGGCACCTCCCCTGGGAGGTGCAGGTCAGGGGAGTTGTCACTCCCCTTTCCTTTGTCCAGTTTCGCACCAGAGCAGGGCTGGGGGATCCCTGAACTGGTGTAGACTGGCTTATGCAGAAATGGGCACCATCTGGGCCCATGAAAGCATTTCCAGAGGCTGGGGGAGGCTACTCCTCCCCTGCCTTTACACCATTTTCCAAAGGGAGAGGGTGTAACACCCTCTCTCAGAGGAAGTCCTTTGTTCTGCCATCCTGGGCCAGGCCTGGCTGGACCCCAGGAGGGCAGAAACCCGTCTGAGGGGTTGGCAGCAGCTGCAGTGAAACCCCTGAAAAGGCAGTTTGGCAGTACCAGGATCTGTGCGACAGACCACTGGGATCATGGGATTGTGCCAACTATGCCAGGATGGCATAGAGGGGGCAATTCCATGATCATAGACATGTTACATTGCCATATTCGGAGTTACCATTGTGAAGCTACACATAGGTAGTGACCTATGTGTAGTGCACGCGTGTAATGGTGTCCCCGCACTGACAAAGTCCGTGGAATTTGCCCTGAACAATGTAGGGGCACCTTGGCTAGTGCCAGGGTGCCCACACACTAAGTAACTTGGCACCTAACCTTTACCAGGTAAAGGTTAGACATATAGGTGACTTATAAGTTACTTAAGTGCAGTGGTAAATGGCTGTGAAATAACGTGGACGTTATTTCACTCAGGCTGCAGTGGCAGGCCTGTGTAAGAATTGTCAGAGCTCCCTATGGGTGGCAAAAGAAATGCTGCAGCCCATAGGGATCTCCTGGAACCCCAATACCCTGGGTACCTCAGTACCATATACTAGGGAATTATAAGGGTGTTCCAGTAAGCCAATGTAAATTGGTAAAATTGGTCACTAGCCTGTTAGTGACAATTTGAAAGAAATGAGAGAGCATAACCACTGAGGTTCTGGTTAGCAGAGCCTCAGTGAGACAGTTAGGCACTACGCAGGGAACACATACATATGGGCCACAAACTTATGAGCACTGGGGTCCTGACTAGCAGGGTCCCAGTGACACATAACAAACATACTGAAAACATAGGGTTTTCACCATGAGCACTGGGCCCTGGCTAGCAGGATCCCAGTGAGACAGTGAAAATACCCTGACATACACTCACAAACAGGCCAAAAGTGGGGGTAACAAGGCTAGAAAGAGGCTACTTTCTCACACAACCCCCCCCCAAACGAAGGACAATAAGGCTAACCTTGGCCAGTTGAGACTTTATTGTCTAAGTGGTAATAAGTAGAGAGTAGCTCTGCAATAGACTTGTTACTCCCTTTATCATCCACTATATGGTTACTTCCCTGTGGGGATGTAAACCACCCTGTTTGAAGTTTTTTAGCTAAGCAACAATGTGAAGATGTATTTTTAGAGTTTCTATCAGTAAGTTTTAGTTTAGAGCAGTGGGAATTGTCCACTGAACCTATTTGTAGTGATGGAAATGCCAGACAGGGATGCTGTCTCAGGAAAGCCATAGCTGGGCAAAAACTTTGTCCATATGGCTGGAAGAGAGAACAGGGATGCTGTTTCTCTTGAGTTGGAGCAGGGCAGGGATGCTGTCCTATGAGCTCCACACTAGGGCAGGGATGCTGTCCTAAGTGTTGTGAGGCAGTGCAGGGTTTCTGCACTAAAGTTTCTCTGGGAGGGTTGGATGGATGCTCCATGTTAACTAAAATGGTGCTCTTTTTCTCACCAATGTTAGTTATCCCACAGAGAGGTACTTCCACCTCAGGGAGTCCAGCTTTGCCAGCTGATGATTCCCTTGGAACAGGTGCCACCCCAGGAGAGGTTTCTCCCACCACGGGAATGGTATCCTGAATGGTAGGGTGGTTAGGGGATACTGTGATACCCTTTTTACCTGTTGTTGGAGAGTGATCCTGAGTTTTAAGGCCTTCTCTCCTTTGCTTTTTCATTTCAGTAGAAATGAGAGGGAACAATTCCTCTGGGATGCCCAGCATGGCTGCATGGGCATAAAACTCTACATCAGCCCAACCTGAGGCCTCTAGGTCATTACCTAAGAGACAGTCTACAGGTAAGCTAGGTGATACTACCACCTGCTTAGGGCCAGTAACTCCACCCCAACTAAACTGAATTATAGCTAAGGGAAGAAACTTAGTGGAGTTATGGACATCAATAATCTTATACTGTTGTCCAATGATGTGTTGTTCAGGATGCACTAGGTTTTCAGTCACCAAAGTGATACTGGCACCTGTGTCCCTGTAGGCCAAGGCCTCAACACCATTTATTGAAACTGTCTGCCTGTACTTATCCATTGTAAGGGGACAAGCAGCCAGTGTGGCAAGGCCAATGCCACTAGGTGTGACAGAAACTGTCTTGGGACTGACTACCCCAGTTTCTACTATGGACCCATAAGTGAACCCAACTACACCCTTAACTTGACTGTTGCCAGCAGTCCCACCACTAGTACCACTACTGCTAGGGCGCTAGAGCTTGATGTATTAGTGGTGGTAGGCTCAGGGGGTTTACCTGGACAGGACTTATCCCCTGGCCTATGGCCTCTATTTTTACACACAAAGCACCAAGGCTTTTTAACTTGTGTAGGTTGAGAAGAAGAGGAAGAATTTGTTTTATCCCCACCCCCTGAAGAGTGTTTAAGATTTGAAGTGGGATATTTGCTTTTACCCTTATCCCCATGCTTATCTTGAGATTTTTCACCATCTTTCTTCTTATTGTTCTCTTTGTCACCCCCTGTATGAACTTTTCTGTTCACCCTTGTTCTGACCCATTTGTCTGCCTTCTTTCCCAATTCTTGGGGAGAGGTCAGATCAGAGTCCACCAAGTACTGGTGCAACAAATCAGACACACAATTATTAAGAATATGCTCTCTCAGGATCAAGTTATACAGGCTGTCATAATCAGTAACTTTACTGCCATGTAACCACCCCTCCTAGGCCTTCACTGAATGGTCAATGAAATCAACCCAGTCTTGTGAAGACTCCTTTTTGGTCTCTCTGAACTTTATCCTGTATTGTTCAGTGGTTAAGCCATAACCATCCAGGAGTGCATTCTTAAGAACTTTGTAATCATTGGCTTCATTTTCTTTCACAGTAAGGAGCCTATCCCTACCTTTTCCACTAAATGATAGCCATAGGATAGCAGCCCACTGCCTTTGAGGGACATCCTGTACAGCACAGGCCCTCTCAAGTGCAGCAAACCACTTGTTAATGTCATCCCCCTCCTTATAAGGGGGAACTATCTTGTGCAGATTCCTGGAATCATGCTATTTTGCAGGATGACTATGGGGAATACTGCTGCTGCCACCATGGGTTTCTGAACCCAACTTCTGTCTTTCCTTCTCTACTTCTAAGGTCTGTCTATCCAAATCCAGCTGTTGCTTCTTGAGCTTCAGTCTGGTTTGTTCCACTCTCAATCTATTGAGCTCCCTTTCTAACATTCTGTCATCAGGGTGGGTGGGGGGGACATGCCTTGAAACAGAAGTATGGTGAGAATGGACAGAAGGAGACCTATCCCTTACAGAAGGCACCCTAACAGCTTGGTTTACAGAAACATCACTTCTACTGTGGTGAGAATGAATGCTCTTGCTATGATGTGAGACAACACTATCTGTATGGTGTGACTCTTCGTCATTACCAACTATGCTAGACTGTCTAGTAATGGGCAGGCTAGGAAGTTTCTTTCCTGAATCTTTTCCTTGGGGAGTCCCAGGATCAGATTGGGAACCATTAGCTACTTTTTCAACAGATGGGGCACTTTTGGCCTTATCTTGTTCTCTAAGCATGTTAAGTAATAATTCCAAAGAAGGATTCTTCCCTACACTCAAACCTCTTTCTATACAGAGACTCCTTGCTCCTTTCCAGCTAAGGTGGTCATATGCAAGTTTGGACAGATAAACATTTTGGCCTGTGCCAGACATTTTAGAAAGAATTTAAGTGACAGAAAAAGTGAAGAAAAAGTTTTTCAGAACTTTTAGAAAGACAGAAAAAAAACTTTTTTAGCTTTTTAGAACTTTTTAGCAAGTTTAGAAGTACTTTTCAGCACTTAGAAAAGAGTGAAAAGAGGAAATGCAAAACTTTTTAGTTATGTGTACACACACTGAACTTGTTTTGTATATTTTTCTCTTATGAAAAGTACAATGACAAGAGTGGTAAGTAGTCTCAAAGCACTTATCCCACCGCTGCACAACAAATGTAGGAGGCTGGACTGGCTTGTAGTGAGTACCAAGGGGTACTTACACCTTGCACCAGGCCCAGTTATCCCTTATTAGTGTATAGGGTATCTAGCAGCATAGGCTGATAGATAATGGTAGCTTAGCAGAGCAGCTTAGGCTGAACTAGGAGACGAGTGAAGCTCCTACATTACCACTAGTGTCACTTGCACAATATCATAAGAAAACACAATACACAGATATACTAAAAATAAAGGTACTTTATTTTTATGACAATATGCCAAAGTATCTCAGAGTGTACCCTCAGTATGAGGATAGCAAATATACACAAGATATATGTACACAATACCAAAAATATGCAGTATAGTCTTAGAAAACAGTGCAAACAATGTATAGTTACAATAGGATGCAATGGGGACACATAGGGATAGGGGCAACACAAACCATACACGCCAAAAGTGGAATGCGAACCACGAATGGACCCCAAACCTATGTGACCTTGTAGAGGGTCGCTGGCACTATTAGAAAATAGTAAGGGTTAGAAAAATAGCCCACCCCAAGACCCTGAAAAGTGAGTGCAAAGTGCACTAAAGTTCCCCAAAGGACAAAGAAGTTGTGATAGGGGAATTCTGCAGGAAAGACACAAACCAGCAATGCAACATTGATGGATTTCCAGTCGAGGGTACCTGTGGAACAAGGGGACCAAGTCCAAAAGTCACAAGTCCAAAAGTCACAAGCCAGTCGGAGATGGGCGGGTGCCCAGGAAATGCCAGCTGTGGGTGCAAAGAAGCTGCTACTGGACAGTAGAAGCTGAGGATTCTGCAGGAACAACAAGGGCTAGAGACTTCCCCTTTGGAGGATGAATCCCCCACGCCGTGGAGAGTCGTGCAGAAGTGTTTTCCTGCCGAAAGATTTCCAACAAGCCTTGCTAGCTGCAAGTCATGCGGTTAGCGTTTTTGGATGCTGCTGTGGACCAGGAGGGACCAGGATGTCGCCAATTGCGTCTGGGGACAGAGGGGGCGTCGAGCAAGACAAGGAGCCCTCTCAGAAGCAGGCAGCACCCGCAAAAGTGCCAGAACAGGCACTACAAAGAGGAGTGAAACGGTGCTCACCTGAAGTTGCACAAAGGAGTCCCACGTCGCCGGAGACCAACTTAGAAAGTCGTGCAATGCAGGTTAGAGTGCCGTGGACCCAGGTTTGGCTGTGCACAAAGGATTTCCGCCAGAAGTGCACAGAGGCCGGAGTAACTGCAAAAGTCGCAGTTACCAGCAATGCAGTCTGGCGTGGGGAGGCAAGGACTTACCTCCACCAAACTTGGACTGAAGAGTCACTGGACTGTGGGAGTCACTTGGACACAGTTGCTGGATTCAAGGGACCTCACTCGTCGTGCTGAGAGGAGACCCAGGGGACCGGTGATGCAGTTCTTTGGTGCCTGCGGTTGCAGGGGGAAGATTCCGTCGACCCACGGGAGATTTCTTCGGAGCTTCTAGTGCAGAGAGGAGGCAGACTACCCCCACAGCATGCACCACCAGGAAAACAGTCGAGAAGGCAGCAGGATCAGCGTTACAGAGTTGCAGTAGTTGTCTTTGCTACTTTGTTGAAGTTTTGCAGGCTTCCAGCGCGGTCAGCAGTCGATTCCTTGGCAGAAGGTGAAGAGAGAGATGCAGAGGAACTCTGATGAGCTCTTGCATTCGTTATCTAAGGAAATCCCCAAAGCAGAGACCCTAAATAGCCAGAAAAGAGGGTTTGGCTACTTAGGAGAGAGGATAGGCTAGCAACACCTGAAGGAGCCTATCAGAAGGAGTCTCTGATGTCAGCTGGTGGCACTGGCCACTCAGAGCAGTCCAGTGTGCCAGCAGCACCTCTGCTTCCAAGATGGCAGAGGTCTGGAGCACACTGGAGGAGCTCTGGACATCTCCCAGGGGAGGTGCAGGTCAGGGGAGTGGTCACTCCCCTTTCCTTTGTCCAGTTTTGTGCCAGAGCAGGGCGAAGGGGTCCCTGAACCGGTGTAGACTGGCTTATGCAGAAATGGGCACCATCTGTGCCCATGAAAGCATTTCCAGAGGCTGAGGGAGGCTACTCCTCCCCTGCCTTCACACCATTTTCCAAAGTGAGAGGGTGTAACACCCTCTCTCAGAGGAAGTCCTTTGTTCTGCCATCCTGGGCCAGGCCTGGCTGGACCCCAGGAGGGCAGAGACCTGTCTGAGGGGTTGGCAGCAGCAGCAGCTGCAGTGAAACCCCTGAAATGGCAGTTTGGCAGTACCAGGATCTGTGCTACAGACCACTGGGATCATGGGATTGTGCCAACTATGCCAGGATGGCATAGAGGGGGCAATTCCATGATCATAGACATGTTACATGGCCATATTCGGAGTTACCATTGTGAAGCTACACATAGGTTGTGACCTATGTGTAGTGCACGCGTGTAATGGTGTCCCCGCACTCACAAAGTCCGGGGAATTTGCCCTGAACAATGTGGGGGCACCTTGGCTAGTGCCAGGGTGCCCACACACTAAGGAACTTGGCACCTAACCTTTACCAGGTAAAGGTTAGACATATAGGTGACTTATAAGTTACTTAAGTGCAGTGGTAAATGGCTGTGAAATAACGTGGACGTTATTTCACTGAGGCTGCAGTGGCAGGCCTGTGTAAGAATTGTCAGAGCTCCCTATGGGTGGCAAAAGAAATGCTGCAGCCCATAGGGATCTCCTGGAACCCCAATACCCTGGGTACCTCAGTACCATATACTAGGGAATTATAAGGGTGTTCCAGTAAGCCAATGTAAATTGGTAAAATTGGTCACTAGCCTGTTAGTGACAATTTGAAAGAAATGAGAGAGCATAACCACTGAGGTTCTGGTTAGCAGAGCCTCAGTGAGACAGTTAGGCACTACGCAGGGAACACATACATATAGGCCACAAACTTATGAGCACTGGGTTCCTGACTAGCAGGGTCCCAGTGACACATAACAAACATACTGAAAACATAGGGTTTTCACCATGAGCACTGGGCCCTGACTAGCAGGATCCCAGTGAGACAGTGAAAATACCCTGACATACACTCACAAACAGGCCAAAAGTGGGGGTAACAAGGCTAGAAAGAGGCTACTTTCTCACAGCATCCTCATACTGAGGGTACTCACTGAGATAGTTTTGGCATATTGTCATAAAAATGAAGTACCTTTATTTTTAGTATATCTGTGTATTGTGTTTTCTTATGATATTGTGCAAATGACACCAGTGGTATAGTAGGAGCTTTGCATGTCTCCTAGTTCAGCCTAAGCTGCTCTGCTATAGCTACCTTCTATCAGCCTAAGCTGCTAGAAACACCTCTTCTACACTAATAAGGGATAACTGGACCTGGTACAGAGTGTAAGTATCCCTTGGTACCTACTACAAGCCAGGCCAGCCTCCTACATTGGTTGTGCAGCGGTGGGATAAGTACTTGTAACTACTTACCACTTTGTCATTTTGTACTTTTCATAAGAGAATAATATACAAAACAAGTTCATTGTATGTACACCTAACCAAAAAGTTTTGCTTTTCTTCTCTTACTCTATTTGCTAAGTGCTGAAAAGTACCTCTAAACTTCCAAAAAGTTTCAAAAAAGTTGAAAAAGTTTTTTTTTCTGTTTTCTTGAAAAGTCCTGAAACTTTTTCTCTCTTTTATCTGTCTCTAAACCTTTTTCTATCATGTCTGATGTAGGTCCTTCTCTTGATCTGGTCAGCTCAGCTTATGACCACCTTAACTGGAAAGGTTTGAGAAGTCTCTGCATTGATAGAGGTTTAGGGGTAGGAAAGAATCCCTCTAGAGAATTGTTATCTAACATGCTTATTGAGAATGATAAGGCCTTAGCTGGTTCACCCATTGAGAAGTTAGGAGATGGTTCACACTCTGACTCTGGGGCACCCCTAGTAAGAACGTTGGAAGGTGATCTTCCCAACCTGCCCCTTAGCAGACCACCTAGCATAGCTGGTACTAATGTGAGTTCTCATCACAGTAGGGATGTTATTCCTGCAGGCCAGGTTGTTAGGGTGCCAACGGTTAGGGACAGGTCTCCATCTGTTCATTCACATCATTCTTCTCTGTCTAAGCATGCCCAACCCACCCACCCTGATGACAGATTGTTAGAAAGGGAGCTCAAAAGATTGAGAGTGGAAGAGTCCAGGCTGAAGCTTAAACAGCAACAGCTGGCTCTAGACAGGGAATCTTTTGACTTAGAGAAAGAAAGACAGAAGTTGGGGTTTGGACCCCATGGTGGCAGCAGCAGTATTCCAGGTAGTAATCCTGTGAAAGAGCATGATTCTAGGAATCTGCATAAGATAGTTCCCCCTTGCAAGGAGGGGGATGACATTAACAAGTGGTTTGCTGCACTTGAGAGAGCCTGTGTTGTACAGGGGGTCCCTCAAAAGCAGTGGGCTGCTATCCTATGGCTATCATTCAGTGGAAAGGGTAGGGAGAGGCTCCTTACTGTGAAGGAAAGTGATCCCAATAATTTTACAGTTTTAAAGAATGCACTCTTGGATGGATTTGGCTTAACCACTGAACAATACAGGATTAAGTTCAGAGAAACCAGAAAAGAGTCTTCACAAGACCGGGTTGACTTTGTTGACCATTCAGTGAAGGCCTTGGAGGGGTGGTTACATGGCAGTAAAGTTTCTGACTATGAAAGCCTGTACAATCTAATCCTGAGAGAGCATATTCTGAATAACTGTATGTCTGATTTGTTACACCAATATCTAGTGGACTCAGATCTGACCTCTCCCCAAGAATTGGGAAAGAAGGCAGACAAATGGGTCAGAACAAGAGTGAACAGAAAAGTTCATATAGGGGGATACACGGATGGCAAGAAGAAGGATGGTAAGTCTTCAGACAAGGGTGGGGACAAATCTAAAAATGAGTCTTCATCAGGCCCACAAAAACACTCTGGTGGGGGTGGTGGGTCCAAATCCTCTTCTAATCAAGTAAAGAAACCATGGTGCTATTTATGTAAAGTAAAAGGCCATTGGACAACTGATGCCAGTTGTCCAAAGAAAAGCACCAAGCCTCCCACTACCACAACCCCTACTGCTACACCTAGTGCCCCTTGTAATATCAGTGGTGGTGGGAGCAAACCTACTAATAGCCAATCTAAGGGAGTAGCTGGGCTCACTTTTGGTAATTTAGTTGGGTTTGGTCTTGTTAGGGAGACCACAGAGGCTGTGTTAGTCTCTGAAGGGGCCATTGATTTGGCCACCTTGGTTGCTTGTCCCCTTAATATGGATAAGTACAAGCAACTTCCCCTAATAAATGGTGTTGAGGTTCAGGCCTACAGGGACACAGGTGCCAGTGTTACCATGGTAATAGAGAAACTGGTACACCCTGAACAACACCTACTTGGTCACCAGTACCAAGTGACTGATGCTCATAACAACACTCTTAGCCACCCCATGGCTGTTGTGAATCTCAACTGGGGGGGGGGTTACTGGTCCAAAAAAAGTTGTGGTTGCCTCAGATTTACCTGTAGACTGTCTACTATAGAACGATTTAGAGACATCAGCTTGGGCAGAAGTGGAGTTGGAGGCTCATGCAGCAATGCTGGGCATTCCTGGGCATATTTTTGCTTTGACAAGGGCTCAGGCCAAAAAGCAAAAAGGACAGGGTAACTTGGATCCTGGAACAATGGACCAAGTGCTCCCTAAAGCTAGGGTTAGTAAAGGTAAATCCCTACCCACTATCCCTCCGTCTACAGATGATTCTACTTCTGAAGAAGAAGAATTCCCCCCCTGTGCAGAACCTTCACCAGAGGAGCTGGAAGCAGACACTGCTGAGCTGTTGGGTGGAGGGGGGCCTGCCAGGGATGAGCTGAGTGTGGCACAGCAAACCTGTCCCACATTAGAGGGTCTAAGACAGCAAGCTGTCAAACAGCAAAATGGGGATGTCAGTGACTCACATAGAGTTTACTGGGAGGACAACCTCTTGTATACAGAGGCAAGGGACCCAAAACCTGGAGCAGCCAGGAAATTGGTCATTCCCCCGCAATACAGAGAGTTCCTCCTAACTCTAGCCCACGAAATTCCCTTGGCTGGACATTTGGGTCAGATGAAAACATGGGAAAGGCTTGTCCCCCTGTTTCATTGGCCTAGGATGTCAGAGGACACAAAAAAGGTTTGTAAGTCCTGTGTCACCTGTCAAGCCAGTGGCAAAACTGGTGGCACCCCAAAGGCTCCCCTTATTCCACTGCCTGTGGTTGGGGTCCCCTTTGAAAGGGTAGGGGTTGACATAGTTGGCCCCCTTGACCCTCCTACTGCTTCAGGCAATAGGTTTATCTTGGTGGTAGTGGACCATGCCACAAGATATCCTGAAGCAATAGCTCTAAGGACCACTACAGCTCCTGCAGTGGCAAAAGCCCTCCTGGGAATCTTTTCCAGGATGGGTTTCCCAAAAGAGGTGGTATCAAACAGGGGTAGCAACTTTATGTCTGCATACTTGAAGGCCATGTGGAAGGAATGTGGTGTAACATACAAATTCACCACACCTTATCATCCACAAACAAATGGACTGGTTGAGAGGTTTAATAAAACTCTCAAAGGAATGATAATGGGACTCCCTGAAAAAGTCAGGAGAAGATGGGATGTCCTGTTACCTTGCCTCCTTTTTGCTTACAGGGAGGTACCCCAGAAAGGAGTGGGCTTCAGCCCCTTTGAACTCCTATTTGTACACCCTGTAAGAGGTCCTCTAACACTTGTAAAGGAGGGTTGGGAACAACCTTTAAAAGCTCCTAAGCAAGACATAGTGGACAATGTACTTGGCCTAAGATCCAGAATGGCTGAGTATATGAAAAAGTCCAGTAAAAACCTTCAGGCCAGCCAAGAGCTCCAAAAGCAATGGCATGACCAGAAGGCTGTTCTGATTCAGTACCAACCAGGACAGAAGGTGTGGGTCTTGGAGCCTGTGGCCCCAAGAGCACTCCAAGACAAATGGAGTGGACCCCACATCATTGTTGAAAAGAAGGGACAAGTCACCTACTTGGTTGACTTGGGCACTGCCAGGAGTCCCCTTAGGGTGCTCCATGTCAATCGCCTACAACCCTACTATGACAGGGCTGATCTCACCCTGCTCATGGCAACAGATGAAGGACAGGAAGAGGAGAGTGACCCTCTCCCTGATCTCTTCTCTTCCACAGAACAAGATGCTCTGGTGGAATTTGTAGTTTTGGCAGACTGTCTTACTGCTGAGCAGAAAGACAACTGCATAAATCTCCTGGGTCAGTTTCTGAACTCTTTTCAACTGTGCCAGGCACCACTTCTTGGTGTGAGCACACTATAGATACTGGAGACAGCATGCCTGTCAAAAGTAAGATCTATAGGCAGCCTGACCATGTCAGAGACTGCATAAAACACGAGGTTCAGAAAATGCTTGAACTGGGAGTGGTTGAGCACTCTGAAAGTCCATGGGCCTCTCCTGTGGTACTTGTACCAAAGCCTCATTCCAAAGATGGGAAAAGGGAAATGAGATTACAGAGGTCTCAACCAGGTAACTAAAACTGATGCTCACCCTATACCCAGGGCAGAAGAGCTAATAGATACACTGCTGGCATCTGCCAAGTATCTAAGCACCTTTGATTTGACTGCAGGGTATTGGCAGATCAAGTTATCAGAGGATGCTAAAGCAAAAACTGCATTTTTGACTATTGGAGGGCACTACCAATTCACAGTAATGTCCTTTGGTTTGAAAAATGCACCTGCCACTTTTCAGAGGTTGGTGAATACAGTCCTGCAAGGGTTGGAGGCTTTTAGTGCAGCATATATAGATGATATAGCTGTCTTTAGCTCCACCTGGGATGATCACCTGGTCCACCTGTGGAACGTTTTGGAGGCTCTGCAAAAGGCAGGACTCACTATCAAGGCTTCAAAGTGCCAGATAGGGCAGGGGAAAGTGGTTTATCTGGGACACCTGGTAGGTGGAGAACAGATTGCACCACTTCAGGGGAAAATCCAAACTATCATGGATTGGGTTCCCCCTACAACTCAGACCCAGGTGAGAGCCTTCTTAGGCCTCACTGGGTATTACAGGAGGTTCATAAAGAACTGTGGCTCCATTGCAGCCCCTCTTAATGACCTCACTTCCAAGAAAATGCCTAAAAAGGTATTGTGGACAGCTAGCTGTCAGAAAGCTTTTGAGGAGCTGAAACAGGCCATGTGCACTGCACCTGTCCTAAAAAGCCCATGTTACTCCAAGAAATTCATTGTTCAAACTGATGCATCTGAATTAGGGGTAGGGGCAGTCTTATCACAACTCAATTCTGAGGGCCAGGATCAACCTGTTGCTTTTATCAGCAGAAGGTTGACCCCTAGAGAAAAGCGTTGGTCTGCCATAGAGAGGGAGGCCTTTGCTGTGGTCTGGGCACTGAAGAGGTTGAGGCCATACCTGTTTGGCACTCACTTCATTGTTCAGACAGACCACAAACCTCTACTTTGGCTAAAACAAATGAAAGGTGAAAACCCTAAATTGTTGAGGTGGTCCATATCTCTACTGGGAATGGACTATACAGTGGAACATAGACCTGGGAGTACCCACTCCAATGCAGATGGACTCTCCAGATATTTCCACTTAGACAATGAAGACTCATCAGGTCATGGCTAGTCTTATTGTCCTTCGTTTGGGGGTGGGGGGGTTGTGTAGGAAAGTACCATCTTGCCTGGCATGTTACCCCCATATTTCACTGTATTTATGTCGTTTTAGTGTATGTGTCACTGGGACCCTGTCAGCCAGGGCCCCAGTGGTCATACGTGTGCCCTGTATGTGTTCCCTGTGTGATGACTAACTGTCTCACTGAGGCTCTGCTAACCAGAACCTCAGTGGTTATGCTCTCTCTGCTTTCCAAATTGTCACTAACAGGCTAGTGACCAATTTCACCAATTCACATTGGCATACTGGAACACCCTTATAATTCCCTAGTATATGGTACTGAGGTACCCAGGGTATTGGGGTTCCAGGAGATCCCTATGGGCTGCAGCATTTCTTTTGCCACCCATAGGGAGCTCTGACAATTCTTACACAGGCCTGCCGCTGCAGCCTGAGTGAAATAACGTCCATGTTATTTCACAGCCATTTACCACTGCACTTAAGTAACTTATAAGTCACGTATATGTCTAACCTTTACCTGGTAAAGGTTGGGTGCTAAGTTACTTAGTGTGTGGGCACCCTGGCACTAGCCAAGGTGCCCTCACATTGTTCAGGGCAAATTCCCCGGACTTTGTGAGTGCGGGGACACCATTTCACGCGTGCACTATACATATGTCACTACCTATGTATAGCGTCACAATGGTAACTCTGAACATGGCCATGTAACATGTCTAAGATCATGGAATTGTCACCCCAATGCCATTCTGGCATTGGGGAGACAATTCCATGATACCCTGAGTCTCTAGCACAGACCCGGGTACTGCCAAACTACCTTTCCCGGGGTTTCACTGCAGCTGCTGCCAACCCCTCAGACAGGTTTCTGCCCTCCGGGGGTCCAGCCAGGCTTGGCCCAAGAAGGCAGAACAAAGGACTTCCTCAGGGAGAGGGTTTTACACCCTCTCCATATGGAAAAAGGTGTCAGGGCTGGGAAGGAGTAGCCTCCCCCAGCCTCTGGAAATGCATTGATGGGCACAGATGGTGCCCATCTCTGCATAAGCCAGTCTACACCGGTTCAGGGATCCCCCAGCCCTGCTCTGGTGCAAAAGTGGACAAAGGAAAGGGGAGTGACCACTCCCCTGACCTGCACCTCCCAGGGGAGGTGCCCAGAGCTCCTCCAGTGTGCTCCAGACCTCTGCCATCTTGGAAACAGAGGTGCTGCTGGCACACTGGACTGCTCTGAGTGGCCAGTTCCAGCAGGTGACGTCAGAGACTCCTTCTGATAAGCTCTCACCTGTGCCTTTATTTTGAGTATATCTGTGTATTGTGTTTTCTTATGATATTGTGCATATGACACCAGTGGTATAGTAGGAGCTTTGCATGTCTCCTAGTTCAGCCTAAGCTGCTCTGCTATAGCTACCTTCTATCAGCCTAAGCTGCTAGAAACACCTCTTCTACTCTAATAATGGATAACTGGACCTGGTACAGAGTGTAAGTACCCCTTAGTACCCTCTACAAGCCAGGCCAGCCTCATACAAGCGCATATTTGGATTGCTGAAGAGTCACTTCCAGTGCCTTCACAAAAGTGGAGGGGCACTATAGTACAGTCCAGAGACGACATGTAGAATAGTGGCTACTTGTGCTATCTTGCACAACATAGCTACCACCAGGGGCATACCTGTAGAAATATGTGATACTGAATCTGATGAGGATGATGATCCCATACCACCCCTACATCCAGCAGACAGGACCAGTGCAGCAGAGGGAAGGCAAAGGCGTGCCGACCTCACACACAACCATTTCAGACGTGAGTATAAATTACACTAATCCTCTGACAACTGTACCAGTAGTGAAATAAATGTATTACCTTAAGTCAGGTAATGTTCGTGTGAGGAATAACAAAAAAAGGTTAAGTGAGAAACACAAAACAATGACGGACCTGAGTAATGCACTATTACTTCATAGTGAAAACAGAAGTCCACTCACAGCTAGAGTCATTATTTGTGCCCTCGCACACCTCTCGGGTGCCCAGTTACATCACTGGCACCTCTAATGTCAGCCTCAGTGGCAGTGCTGTGCCTTACACTGCGCCGTCTCGTGTCCAATGCTGGTACAGCTACACTGCTGAGGCTGGAACTGTCCTCAGTGTCCCCCAGTGCTTGCTCACTCGGAGTGGCTGACCTTGGTCCCATAATGTATTCAATCACATTGGTGATCTGCACCAGTCCATTCACAACATCCCTGCTGCTGTGTGCTGCCTCCACTTGTGCAGCCACTGCACGACTGGCAATCAGTGCAGTTGAATTTGCCACCCTGTTAGACGAACGATAGAAGCTGCCAAACATGTTCCGAAATCTGCGCTCCTGTCTGCGTTGGCTCACCCTCTCATGGCGCAGCTCCTGGCAGAGTTCACGGACAGCACTTGTGAGGTCTCTGGTGTCCTGTGATGCCTGCACCTGACCCTCACGCAGCTGTACTATGTTGTTATTAAGGGAGTCAAGTTGGTGATGCAGGCCCACCATGTTGCGGTTATGTTTGCGCACGCTTTTGTCTAATCCGAGGATCCTCTTATTTTGTAGGCGCTGCTGCTGCAACATAGCAGCTTCCAGCCTACCAAAGAAGGAGGGACCCTCACCTGCCTCATGCTGCTGTGCCCCGGAATCTGTAGCCATCCTGCGTGGTGCTGTGGTCTGATGACACCTGACCTCCTGCATCTGGCTGCGCCTGCCTGTTGCTGATGGGGAAATTGGCCCTTCCTGCTGCTCATCTGAGTTGTTGCTGAGCTCTGGCAGTGGCAGTGCCCTGGGCCTGCGTCGGACAGTCGCAATGTTGAGGTACCCACTGGTGTTTGAATCGGAGGCCAGATGGGTGTCAGTGTCGTCTACCCGTGCTGATGCTGTGGCTGCTGGACCTGGCCCACCTGCAACGACAATATGCAGCATGTCAGTTATGTATGTTACAATTATGGTCAGACAATGGTAATAAAGGTACAGGTACTTCTTTACACTGTGTTGTGTGTGTTGTGTTCCTCTGGGTGTCACTCTGCTTAAATACATTGTATGTACTACTTTTAGCTCTGGGTTGTGGACTGCCACTCTCATAATGCATTGTTGTGCTGCTTCTAAGATGTGGACTAGACTACTTCTCACAATGTTTTACATTACTTGCTAATTCCTAAGGGGCTATTGTGCATACACATATTGGGTTACAAATCAATATTGCACTTACCTTGGCTGGTAATTGGTGTGCCGGAGGTGCCGATCTCTGTGACCCCTGTCAGCTTCAGGGAGGAGTGTGGACTCGACTAGGTCCTCCAATGGTGTGGATGGTGCCTCTGTGGGTGGAACACCTCCTGTGCCCCTGCCTCCTGCAGTCTCCTTGCCACCCTCTCCTTCGCACGGGACCGCAGGTCATACCACGTCTTCTTGATTTCTTCAACGGAGCGCTGTGCCACTCCAATTGCACAGATTTTTGATTGTATATACACCCATAGTCTCCTCTTCTCACTCTCAGGCACCTGGAGTGAGCTCTTTCCAAAAAGGCGGTCATGGCTCCTGACCACCTCCTCAGTCAGCACCTCAAGCTCCTGCTCGCAGAATTTTAGCTTGCGTTTTCTTTCTCCCTTCTCCTGTGCTTGGCCTGGGGTGTCCATCCTTGCTCAGGTGTGCTGGTTCCTTCTGAGTGCTGCTCTGTGTGGCTGGGCTGCTCTCTCTCAGGATGCTGGTTTGGGTGTGGCACCTGAAACTGCCTGGGATGACTCATTTCCTGCTGGTGATGTCATCAGGCTCCTCCAGGTGTGCTTTCTCGAAATTTCTCTCAATTTGCGATTTTTTACCGAATCTCAAACAAAATCGCAATTTGCGAAAATGCAAATTGCGATTCGGTAAATGGGCCTCGCAAACCACAAATAGCGATTTTTAAGAAATCGCTAATTCAGAATCGCAATTTTGTTACATGGCCAATTGCGACTCGGAAATAGCGATTTCTTAACAATCGCTATTTGCGATTCGCAGTGCCATTTATTCATACATATGGCCCCTTGTTTGGTGTGGGCCACCATGTGTGTGAGCCCCCTCATATTGCAGACACCCTATTAGTGAAGCCCCTCAGGGACCTACCTCATAATATAGCCGTGTAATCTAGTGGTAGTGGATGCTCTGGACATAAGAAGGGCATCAAACTTGATCTAGTTGATTTTATGGCTGGGCCAATGTGAAATTATTTTACTAATGGACATGCCTTCTGCAACTATGGTCTCTGGATAGGACAAAAGAAGCAGAATGTTATTTCACATACAGTAAAGGCCTTCATCTCGCCTCACCTATCCCTGTGAATGTACCCTTGACATCACAAGAGAGCCAGCTATCTGCCAACAGAAGGTCCTGGACGAATAGGAAAAGGAGCAAGGACAGAAAACATCTCTGCTGGGCACCACTGTCTATCTTGATGGTGCTGGGCATGAAGCCTCCACAATTAATGCCTGCGGTGGGTGAACTATATGAGAGGTGGACCTTACCCAGAAAGTTTTCACCTAGCCACATCCTGGAGATTGCTCGAAAAAGATACAGCCATTCAACACGACCAAACACTTTTTCAGGATGTAATAAGAGAGCAAACACTTTGTCAGAGTCGTATTTCATCTGCAATAAGAGATGCTTTAGGGTCTGTAGATGGTTATGAGAGGAGCGTAAAGGCACAAAGACAACTTGTGACTTATAGACTGACTGGTGAATCATATTGCCCAAGCATTTTGACAATAGTTTGACTATTATCTTTAGATCAATGTTGATCAAAGAGGATGTTCAATAGCTAGCACACTCCAGTAAATCCTTATGCCTCTTGAGTAAAAGGGTGACAGTAGCCTTGTTAGATTTAGTCCCCGGTGAGTCAGAGCTTACAGCCTCCTGATGTGCCCAAGTCAGGTTGGGTACTAAGAGAGTCTTACATTTGTTATTGAATGCATCAAGGAATCCACCTTCTCCTGATGATTTGCATGTAGGCAAAGCAGAGATTGCATCAGCCACCTCCTTTTTTGTAAACTCTCCCTCAAGAGGTGCCCAACTCGATCTGATACAGTAGAGGGCCAAGAAAGCATCATTTTCTTTGGTCAGTGCCTTGTGTTTTGAGATACTTAAGGAGGTATCCTAAGAGATAAAACAACCCACTTTATCAAAAGGGTAATTCAACAAATTACCATTTTTATCACAGATTGCAAATATAGCTAGCTGTTACTCGCTCTGATTTAACTGTTCAGCTAGTAGTCTCACAGCTTTTTCTCCCTGGTCATAGCTCAACCATTGTAACTTAACTAAGACCTTCTTAGCCACTTCTGTTAAAATGTGTTAATTCCATAGGATATAATGGACTCGCAATACGGCGGGCGGGATATCCCTCACATTTGGGATGGATAAACCCCCCTCCGCCAAAGATGTAATCAGGCCCATAGTGTGGTTGATAAGGTTACTGCACTTCATACCAATAGTGATTTTTTTATACAGGAAAATGTAGAATGGATTATAAGGATAGAGAATTTTGTCATGAGATAGAGGTGAGATACATTTAGACTTTACGTGGGACCTTTTGTAAATGGGGATACCACAATGAATGCTATTTCCAAATATTCTAGGACCAGAATAGTGATTTACCATATTCCAGTACATTGAGGAGTGAGTTCGTTTTTGATCTTTGCAACCAATAGAGTCACTGTAGGATTTGTTGAAAATGAAAGGTGGAAGATACCTATTCAGAGACGGCTGCAACATATGACTGCACATGTAGTATGGATGAGTGGTCATCTGAGATGAGTGAGAGAACTGTTTTGGGATAGCTGCCTGCCAATAGCGCAGCGGGAGGCAAGAAAGTAACAAAAGTTATTAAAGTAAATAAAGGAGGCAGCTGTGGGGGCCAAGAGGATGGTGACTAGGCAGTGGAAAAGATTGTGAGAAGAGTATATATTTCCATGCACAGAAGACAGAGTCTGCCAGAAGTGGAAGGCTACTTCATCCAATTGAAACTTTGTGAGACAGAAATGCTCCTGGGTTGAGCAAACACGAGAATCAAGAGGAAAGTCATCAACAAGAGGGTAGCTTTGAGGAAGTGTGACACGCCACAAATAAATATATCTGTGGCTTGGTAGTTGGGTCTGGGGGCCAACAGTCGGTTCTCCAGTGTCTCTGTAGGTTGTTCTTTTCATCCGAATTTCACTAAGAGATTTTAACAAGGAACTTAAATGCATTTAGGTCTAGCTTTGGATAGATTTTGGGTCAGAATTGTGTCACTTTTTGATGCAGCCCTGGGACACAATCCTTTTTCATATTTACAAAGCCACGCACACGTCAATTTGTGTGGCTTTGTAAGAGAAAGCAATGCAGTGCATTGCCCTGCCTTGCTTTATTTTGTGCCAGGTAGGCATTCCATGGGTGGCACACATGGATTTTGATGCAGACCCATATTTACAAAGAGTTGTAATCATGGGTTTGTGCCTGAGGCTGGTGTCACAAGTAGAAATATCTTTATTTCTCCTTGCTATTTTCATTTTGCAAATGTGCTGCATTCTGCAGTACACACATAGAGGTCAAAAGCCCCTAAGTATAGTTATTGTGCAGTAATGTATCCCTTTCTGCATAAAAACTATCCTGAAATGAACACAGACACACTTGCACTGTGGCACAGAAATGGCACAGTTCTGTTCTCTTCAGGTGACAGCAACTTTGCTCCCTACGCTGCTTTGCAGCACTTCTTTGTAAATAGAAATAAGAAAAGTAGCAATCCTGCAACCATAGAAGAACATCCTGAATGACTGCAAATGTACTACGTTTTAGAATTAACAAACATTTAGTAAACCTGGAAAGCCACACTAGCCTCACTTTTCCAGGATTAGTACTGGCAATCAAACATCCAAAAGATGATGGGAGGAATGCTTACAAATAAGCTACCTACAGGCAATCTCTTGTGGCAGCATTTTAAACACTGTTTCTCGTCCACGGTGCCACTCTATACAGAGGGCCTGATTTAGGATTTCGTAGATGAAGCAAAGGCAGATAATATGGCAGAGGACTTTACTGCCTTTACTTCACCCGCTAAATGTCCAGATGTCTGCCAGCCCTATGGACATCTCTATACATAGGCAGAAACTGCTGTCATGGAAGTTCAGGTCAATGTAGGAAAAGTATAATGGACAGGTCCGTCAAACATGATGACTGGCCATCAAACTTTTCCAAAGCTTTCATTTTTCAAAAACAATCTCCCAATGCAGGAGTTTGTTTTGGGAAAAAAAATATACTAGTGGTCCCTACACCAATTTTCTTCCTATCACACCTACTCCATCGGGCACTAGAATGAGGTTTTATACTGACAGAATATATTTAACTCTGTCAGTTTAAAACTTGCAGTCTGCCCAACTCAAAATCGGGGGTGGACAATAAGTGTGGTGGACAGGGTACTCAATCACCTTTGCAACATAGTACCTGTCTACCAAACTCTAAATCAGGCCCTGAGGCGCACCAAATGCAAATCAGTCCTTATCCTTCTCATGAGAGCAGTCCATCCTGAACCTTGGTCACCTAACACTTTCACCCACTGGCCCATTGCTTTTTAGTTGGGAAATCTGAGATTCACACCTCCCGAAACAGAATGATTAAGCTACAGCCCTGGTCATCAGATCAGGAGCAGGGAAGACAGGTAGCACAGCTATTCAGTCATCAGCAAGGAGCCCAGTCCAAGAATATGATAAGTACCAGAAATAGTAGCTTTGCAAACAGATACCGAAATCTCTGTAGCCGAGACCTAAAAAGATCTCTCCAGATACATCTTACTGGTTTGTATTTTGTATACTGGAGGACTGCAAAACAGAGGTATCTGATCTTGCAGAGCCCAGTCAAACTCTTGCTACCAGAGTTATCCTGAATAAGATTTTGGAACTTCATAAGGTAAACATTTAATATGACAAGCCACCAACTCTTCCTTAACCTCTCTCCAACTCTGAAGTCTTCAGTAATATTTGAACAAGTGAACAATCTTCTTCCAAAGAACCATGTTTTTTAGCTGGTCGGCAGTGTGGTAAACCTTGGCCCTGAAGTAACAAATCTCAATGGCTTACATTATTACTTCTTGAGGAATTTTACGTTTCAGTAACTAATCCATCCATCGGATACTCTGCACTGATGGGTCAGATTAATCATTACATTCTTTCTTAATTGAATCTAGATTTTGCATTTTAAAATCATCTATTTACTAACTGTTATATGGTTGCATATGAACTGCATTACTAGGTATTATTTAGTTTCAATACTTTGACACTTTGATAGAATAAAATACTACACAGTGAACTTTGTCAGTATTTGTTTATATCAAAAATGGCAAATGCTGATAATTGTTGTTTCATCTTTGCCTGCTCTAAAAGTGTAACTTACATTGTCGAAAGGTTATTTTACTTTGCTAGCTTTCTCTGTATATAATGCTGCTTATATACATTCCTGATAGAAATATAACTTCACAAATGCAATGTTATTTTTCTGTGTTTGCTTTTCTGAAGTTGCTAATATGTCTCTTGATAAATTTGCTATTACAATTTCATTGTTCACTTTCTTCCGTTGCCAAATGTAGCTTACTAACTGCAGTGCTATTTTAGTTTTACTTGTATTCTTTCAGCAAAGTGTTCACTGATGCTAGTATTGCTAACCTTTTTTCGCTTTCTCTTGCAGGATAGGAGCTAGAGCCTACTTTTCGGAGAAGACTAAACCTTACTTGGCTGCTGATGTCAGGTGAGTATCTAGAGAATACCAAATATGTGCTACCGAAGTGAAATCCCATCGTTAAAGTGCTGAGTTGGGGAGAAAATGGACTGCCAATATGTATTCTGACACAAAATGGTTACTGGATCCTCCCAGACATATGTGGTTTTAAAATTTTCGGTGAGATGTGAGGTGTCAAAACATTAAGTTAGTAGGTGAGAAAGTATCATGGTAGACATCCTCCCCTCTGTGAAGTCAAGGATTGTTCTGCTGTGGTGGAGTATCCATCTTGGTTGGGCTGTCCACCTACGAATGTCTTAAATGTGTGCGTCAGTTGGGACTGCCTATCAAATGAGGAGGAGCTCATTTGACATGGAGTCAACTTAGCAGTAGACCCAGGAGAACATCTTTCGTTTGGGTTTTGGTTGATATTGGCACTGCATATTCAAACTTTTATGTGGATATGCCTGAAAGTACACTGACAATCAACACAACCTTGTACACTACTCTGCTTTTCAGGTATTTCCTTTGTGCAGTCGTGTGCCTGTTATTTGACTATAATTGTTGGAAAACACATTTTACCATATGGAAAGATTAGGTCTGGCTTTAGCCAAGAACTTTTGATATATTAAAAATATATGTACAATATACTTATGTATAGGGCATTTTAGCCATCTTTCTATGTTCATTAGTCTGTGGGTGTGTCATTCATATTTTGCTTCCTCCCATTACGGCATACAGGAGGAAAGAGGGGTCAATCCACATCCACCTCTGGATATCTTTATTTTGTGTGACTGCATTTTGCTCTTTTTCAAGGCGCACATCCGTGCACTAGCTAGTTCCTTCTGTACCAATGCTTTTGTTTTTAATTTATTACTTTGATGTTGCCTTTGAGTTTAGAATCTGACGTGACAGTAGGACGATTTCTACCAGATATGAGCACAGGTCACCTTCGGCCCTTTATCAGGTCCTGTCCACTGCCAATGCTTTAAATCCCTTTTGAAGTGTCCTTTGCCTGACTGATCATACTTCATAGGATAAAAGATAGCTTTGATTTGAAACTGTTTTTTCCTCCGAGGACTGTGACAATAATGTAACAATCCTACTCCATTGAAGTGGATGTGAATTCAAATCCACAACAACGCCCTGTAGCACACAACTGCTGATTCAAGGGGTGGGGTGGGAAAGAGTAAAGAGGAAATAAGGGCATGCATACTATCCTTCTGAAGCATCTTACGAACTTGGGACTTACCATGTATAGGGAGATCCCCAGATTGAAGTACCCCTCCCAGGGCTTAATTTGAAGAGGTGGATTCTGGTGGTCAGCACCAGCACTTAATTGGCAACACCCGCACTTATGACAGTCTGCAATGTGGTGGTGCTGTTTAATTTAGAGACGAGCACAAATGTTGCTTATTGCTTAATTATACATCGAAAATAACACATACCTGTCATCTAAACCATTGTTATTGCTTTGGGGACCTAGAATAGCTGAATGGTCACACTTGTAGGAGTTTGAGGGTTAGTAGTTGTGCTGGTTGTGTTGGTACTGTCATTGGCAGCACCTGCCAGCGGCAAAGGGTGGTGCAAGCAGCAGTGGTCTCCTGACAAGGGTCATGTTACTGTTTTTACAAATTAACCACTGCCTCTACCCTACATGTATACAATCACTCCTCTCACACATTTTACATTCAGGGGAAATAAAGAGGGTCAGTCCTGACAAACTATATGGATATTGCTAAGGTGACCCAGTAGGCCATCTTATCACACTAGGGTTGGGCACCACTGATTGTAAAGTACTGCAAACTACTATTTTATGCATGCATTCTAAGTTCAGACAGTTAGAGGGCTTGCCTATCTCTAGACGCTGTAACTAGGGGGACACATCTGAATACCCTTTGGTCTATCGGCTGTAACTCACCGAGCATCCGCTGAAGCACATTCATTTTGGGATAAGCCCTTAAATGTTATTAATGTTGTACGGAGAGGGAGCATGGACCTTCAAAGCACTCAGCAGATCGCAATAATGCTTAATGGTTTGCCTGTGTTCTAGATTTAGTGTGAGTGATGCACACTAAACAGGCAGTGACTATGTTGGTGCCATGAGACTATGAAAAAATGGTTTGCAATTGAGACAGTTTTTTCAATGTCACTAGAGCCACTAGATTTGTTGTGCACAAGGTTGGAAACATTCACAGTATAATAAAACAGGTAACAAAGAAGTTTACCTGGTTTCTGCAAAGCTTACCTCTTGCTCAAGGGCTTCAGTTGCTTTACTTGGAGGGGGGTTGGCTTGGAGGTAGACATGTCTCTCCCACAAGCAGGCATCCCATCCCTACTATCAGAAATCCTGGAGGTGGACTACAGGCAAAGAGGAATTGATGCAGCTATATTTTTTATATTTCTCTCATTCCACCATGAGCTAACAGGAGTCCCAAGTCTCAGTGTGTAAGACAAATCACTGAAGCCTATGGTCCATTTTGGCGAGATATCAGGCTGCAGGAAACAGAACTGGGTGAAGTTAAATGATTGCCTTATGTAAAGTCAACAAGTTAGGAAACTTCACCCAACTTCCCAAAGGCAGTGTTTCCAGACAGCAATCGACTTCATGGGCACCATTTTAAATTCAACCATGCTTACTTCCCTGGATCTTTTGCATACAAAATATATTATCTCTAAGCTCAAGTTAAGTGAATTCTGTAAACCTTAGTCATGTCTGTCTGAGATCACAATCTGTTCACACCTTTGTTTCCACTAGCCACAGAGGGGCATATTTATGAACCTCTTTGCGCCACTCTTGCACTACGTGACGTAGCGCAAGAGCGACACAAATGAAAAATGAGATTCAAGATGCCACGCAAGACCACATTGCGTGACATCATAAATCTTGTGCAATGAAGCGCAGCACAAACTACTGCATTTCATTGCTCTGCACCAGGGAGGCATTTCCATGGGTGTTGTGTGGATGTCCCACACAACATCCATGGACTTTGACACCTTTGCAGATTTTCAAGAATAGGTTAATTTCGGAATACGCCAAAAAGAGCCCCAGGAGAAGCGTAAAGAGGAGAAATATCTTTATTTCTCCTTTTTTTTTCCTCTTTATACGTGTGCTTCATTCTGCACCATGCACAGAAGAAGGAAAAGCCTCAAGGGATTGTTTTTGTGCAGTAAGGTGTGCCTTCCTGTTCAAAATACAATCCTGCATGCCACACACTCACACTTCCACCAGCACAGGGGAAAGGACATAAATGCGGCACATTGCCTTAAAAATGGCACATTCCTGAACTTTTCCAGTGGCTCAGCGCAGCAAGGTGGCCTGCTGTGCTGCACCACACTACATTTTTATAAATATGGTCCATCCTGTCTAGGACTGTAGGTATGAACACCATAGCAGATGCCAAGCAGTAGGATTTATTAATGAACGAGTTCTATAGCACACTCGCCATTCAAAGAAGGGGACTCAGCAGACTAGAGTCAGGCTGTGTGAGAGACTTGGACTAAGGGTGGATCTGGGAAGGAGATTTCCTTTGATCTGATTGGGGACAGCAGGGAACAGGTGGGTTGGATAATAAAGTAAATGGAGAGCTCCACTCTGTTGACAAAAGGTGCATTTTGGAATTTAGATACATTGAGCTCTGGGATACTTTTGCTGCCTCAAGGCATACACACAGGAATGGAGGTGTTTAGCTTTGCTCCTCAGTGCTAGTAGGGTGCCCATGATAATCATTATGAACGTCTATGGTGCAGTTGAAGTGACGGTCAGGTTACCACTCTAAAGTATCCAGAATGACCATCTTCAAAGAGACATATTATGTCGATATGAAGAGGAGTGGTAACTTTCCTGACCGCTGTGCAGGAGAATTCTATTCCTTTGTGCGTAAATACTGAAGAGTTTTGATCTTCCTATCTTCTTTAATATTGGAGAGAATCTTTAACTTTTCCTTTAGCATTTTGCTCCAGGGCAGGTGGTACCAGTCTACTACTGCTATTCATGGCTAAAAGGGTCAGGGTTTGCAGCAGAAGTTTGGAACATTTCACCTGAGTCTGGAGGATTTAGAAGTTCTGGGTTCAGAATACATTATTGCATGAATTTAACAAATCCAGAGGTTAAGTGACACCTGAAAGGTCTAGCGGACCTGAAGCGCTTCAGCAACCAGAAAAATTGAGATGGAGTGTGGGGAACCCGTCAAGAAGGTGCGAGGATTTTGTTTACAAGTTAGCAGTGCTTTCAGAAGATGTGCAAAACCTTTGGACACAAAAACTATGGGGGTGATTCTAACCCTGGCGGTCGGTGTTAAAGCGGCGGCCAACCCGCCAACAGGCTGGCGGTCAAAACAATGGAATTCTGACCCTGGCGGGAACCGCCAACACAGACAGCCACTTTAACACTCCGACCGCCACGGCGGTACAAACAAACAGCGCGGCGGTCACCGCCAACAGCCAGGCGGCAGACAATGTACCGCCCACACTATCACAACACACCAATCCGCCACCTTTTCCGGGGCGGGAGCACCGCCGATAAAAACACGGCGGAAACAGACTACGAACGGGAAAACGCACACCACTACGCACTCCAGGAGGAAGGAGGACAGCATGGAACCTGAATTAAACATCCTACCTGCTCTCGTCTACCTTCTCATCTACCACGAGTACGAAGTCCGGCGCAGATGACAACGGTGAGTACTGCACCTACGACACACGGGAGGGGGGAGGACGAAGGTTACGGGCACACACATATGCGACCCCCCCCCCCCAACTATGTACACACCAATGCAGAGCAACAAGTCACAGTGACACCACCCAAACACCCCTGAAAAATGCTATGACATAATCAAATTTGGAATAAATATTTATGTACCAAAAAGCTCCTGAAAATTATCGTACAACCATGAAAGATATTTACAAGAAAAGAAATGATATACACATCAGTGTATAACTGAAGTAACAAGTCCTGCACATCCTACGAATTCATCATGTCCGTGGGCCAAAGTTTTGAGAAACAAGGGCAAAGCTCACACAGGAGACCTGAGTCCTTTGGAGAGAACACTGCAGGGGTATCAGATGTAAAAACTACAGGCACCTCAGGGGGAAGGGATGGGGGGGCACCACAGCCACATGAGTCCACGACGCCAGATCCACGAGGAGCCACCATGCCCACTGTACCATCCTGGGGAGTGCAAAGCCACAGTCTCTCAATGTCTCTACAGTGGGTGGGCTGCCCACTGTACCATCCTGGGGAGTGCAAAGCCACAGTCTCTCAATGTCTCTACAGTGGGTGGGCTGCCCACTGTACCATCCTGGGGAGTGCAAAGCCACAGTCCATCAGGTGGATGACAGTCTCCACTGGTCAAGGAGGAGGCATGGTGGGCACAGTGAACCATAAACAGTGCTTGAGACGGCGGTGCCCAGCGGAGCGGTGCTTGAGAAGAAGGGCCCAGCGGAGTGGTGCTTGAGAAGAAGGGCCCAGCGGAGCGGTGCCTGAGACGGTGGTGCCCAGCGGAGCGGTGCTTGAGATGAAGGGCCCAGCGGAGCGGTGCTTGAGACGGCGGTGCCCAGCGGAGCGGTGCTTGAGATGAAGGGCCCAGCGGAGCGGTGCTTGAGAAGAAGGGCCCAGCGGAGCGGTGCTTGAGATGAAGGGCCCAGCGGAGCGGTGCTTGAGAAGAAGGGCCCAGCGGAGCGGTGCTTGAGAAGAAGGGCCCAGCGGAGCGGTGCTTGAGATGAAGGGCCCAGCGGAGCGGTGCTTGAGACGGCGGTGCCCAGCGGAGCGGTGCTTGAGATGAAGGGCCCAGCGGAGCGGTGCTTGAGAAGAAGGGCCCAGCGGAGCGGTGCTTGAGATGAAGGGCCCAGCGGAGCGGTGCTTGAGATGAAGGGCCCAGCGGAGCGGTGCTTGAGAAGAAGGGCCCAGCGGAGCAGTGCTTGAGATGAAGGGCCCAGCGGAGCGGTGCTTGAGAAGAAGGGCCCAGCGGAGCGGTGCTTGAGATGAAGGGCCCAGCGGAGCGGTGCTTGAGACGGCGGTGCCCAGCGGAGCGGTGCTTGAGATGAAGGGCCCAGCGGAGCGGTGCTTGAGAAGAAGGGCCCAGCGGAGCGGTGCTTGAGATGAAGGGCCCAGCGGAGCGGTGCTTGAGACGGCGGTGCCCAGCGGAGCGGTGCTTGAGACGGCGGTGCCCAGCGGAGCGGTGCTTGAGATGAAGGGCCCAGCGGAGCGGTGCTTGAGAAGAAGGGCCCAGCGGAGCGGTGCTTGAGATGAAGGGCCCAGCGGAGCGGTGCTTGAGATGAAGGGCCCAGCGGAGCGGTGCTTGAGAAGAAGGGCCCAGCGGAGCGGTGCTTGAGATGAAGGGCCCAGCGGAGCGGTGCTTGAGAAGAAGGGCCCAGCGGAGCGGTGCTTGAGATGAAGGGCCCAGCGGAGCGGTGCTTGAGACGGCGGTGCCCAGCGGAGCGGTGCTTGAGATGAAGGGCCCAGCGGAGCGGTGCTTGAGAAGAAGGGCCCAGCGGAGCGGTGCTTGAGATGAAGGGCCCAGCGGAGCGGTGCTTGAGACGGCGGTGCCCAGCGGAGCGGTGCTTGAGATGAAGGGCCCAGCGGAGCGGTGCTTGAGAAGAAGGGCCCAGCGGAGCGGTGCTTGAGACGGCGGTGCCCAGCGGAGCGGTGCTTGAGATGAAGGGCCCAGCAGAGCGGTGCTTGAGAAGAAGGGCCCAGCGGAGCGGTGCTTGAGATGAAGGGCCCAGCGGAGCGGTGCTTGAGAAGAAGGGCCCAGCGGAGCGGTCCTTGAGATGGCGGGGCCCTCTTCAGCGGTGCCTATCTTCACGGCGGGGCCCTCTTCAGCGGTGCTCTTCTGCACGGCGGGGCCCTCTTCAGCGGTGCCTATCTTCACGGCGGGGCCCTCTTCAGCGGTGCCTATCTTCACGGCGGGGCCCTGTTCAGCGGTGCTCTTCTGCAACGCGGGCCCTGTTCAGCGGTGCTCTTCTGCACGGCGGGCCCTCTTCAGCGGTGCTCTTCTGCACGGCGGGCCCTGTTCAGCGGTGCCTATCTTCACGGCGGGGCCCTGTTCAGCGGTGCTCTTCTGCACCGCGGGCCCTGTTCAGCGGTGCTCTTCTGCACGGCGGGGCCCTCTTCAGCGGTGCCTATCTTCACGGCGGGGCCCTCTTCAGCGGTGCCTATCTTCACGGCGGGGCCCTGTTCAGCGGTGCTCTTCTGCACGGCGGGCCCTGTTCAGCGGTGCTCTTCTGCACGGCGGGCCCTCTTCAGCGGTGCTCTTCTGCACGGCGGGCCCTGTTCAGCGGTGCCTATCTTCACGGCGGGGCCCTGTTCAGCGGTGCTCTTCTGCATGGCGGGCCCTGTTCAGCGGTGCCTATCTTCACGGCGGGGCCCTGTTCAGCGGTGCTCTTCTGCACCGCGGGCCCTGTTCAGAGGTGCTCCCCTGCACCGCGGGCCCTGTTCAGCGGTGCTCTTCTGCACGGCGGGCCCTGTTCAGCGGTGCCTATCTTCACGGCGGGGCCCTGTTCAGAGGTGCTCTTCTCCACGGCGGGCCCTGTTCAGCGGTGCTCTTCTCCACGGCGGGCCCTGTTCAGCGGTGCTCTTCTCCACGGCGGGCCCTGTTCAGCGGTGCTCATCCAGCAGGTCAAGGGAGCCAGACCTGGCCTGGACTCCCTGCTCAGTCGCCCTCGGACCGTGACGTTTCTGGACCCTTCGGGGACGGACTCCTGGCCTCTTTAGTGTCCTCCTTCCCAGCTGGGATGTGACATGTGGGGTCCACCTTCTCCGCGCTCCTGCTGCCCTTCCGCTCCTTTGATGGGGCTCTCGGGCCCTTGCCTCCCCTAGATGGTGTGGCTGGTGAAGTGGCCGCACATTGCTCCTTGGGGGCAGCCCTGTCAGTCCTCGCACGGCGGCCCTTGTTTTTGCGGGTCCTCTTGCCGGGGGGGGGGGGCTGGATGTGTTCTTGCTGCTGATCGATGTGTCACTGCTGGCAAAGGGTGGACTCCAGAACCCATGCACAACAGTGACACTCAAAGCTGGGCTGGTGGTGGCTGCGGTGCTCTTGGGACTCTTTGCAGACGGAGGGGGGAGCTCATCGGAGGGAAAGAGGTCAAGATTAGCCAGGAAAAGCTTTTCAGGTCCAAGGTAAAGGGTAGGAGAAGTGGTGATGGGAGTAGAGGAAGAGGATGTGGTTGTAGGAGAGTCAGATGTGCTGTCATTGGGTGAAGGTGCTGGTGCTGTAGGCTGACGTGAGGTGGATGGCTGTTGGGTGGGTGTCTGCCTGCGTTTGTGTGTCTTGGAAGAGGGGGTGACAGACACAGTGGGAGAGGACACAGGGGACGTGTAAATGGCAGTGGGGGTGGTGACTGCACGAGTGTGGACTGTACTGGAGGGTGAGGTGGTGATGGAAGCACTGGCTGATGTTGGGGTGCATGCAGGTGTGAGTGTAGACGTCACAGGGAGGGAGGAGGGAGACGAGGAGGAGGGGGACACAGAGGTGGTTGTGACTGCTGGAATGTCTCCATCTGGGTGTTGCTTGGGTGAGTGTTTGTGGGATCTGTGGTGCTTGTGTCTGGATGAGCTGCTCTTGGGTGTTGAGGTGTGTGCAGGCTGGTCTGATGGTGTGGATGGGATAGGCTGGGGAACAGGAGACAGAGACAGGCTGGAGGCAGTAAGAAGAGGGAGGCTGGAAACAGGGACAATGGCTGCCGTCAGTGCTGAGGCCAGAGCAGTGAACGCTCGTTGATGGGCAGCCTGACCCGAATGAATGCCCTCCAGGTACGCATTGCTCTGTTACACCTCCCTTTGCACACCCTGGATGGCCTTCAAAAGGGTCGTCTGCACAACAATGAGCGTCCTCACCAGGTCTATGAGCTCCGCACTGAGGGCAGCAGGGGCAACAGGGGCAGGGGCTGAGGTGCCTGGGGCAAAGGAGACGCGCGCCTTCCTGGGCGAGCGGGCACGGAGCGTAGGCTGAGGGGCTGCTGGGAGGGCGGTGCTGGTGCGCTGGGTGGCGGCTGTACCTGTAGAGGCGGGGGGCCCGGATGTTGCCGCCACCGCTAGGGAGCTCCCATCCGAGGACGTGTCGCTGTCGCTGCTCTCACCAGCGGTCCCCGTCGTGGTGCTCCCCTCGCCCTCTGGATCACTGGTGCCCTCGGTGTCTGTTCCTGGGCCCACCGTCCTGCAGCTCCCTCGTGCTCCGATGCCAAATCTCCTCCGCCTGATGATGCTAATGCACACATGCACAAGAAGATGAAGAGAAAGGGTGGGGGGAGAAAAAAGAAGACCAGGTTGAGTGCATGCAATGTCAACACCGTTGGCGGAGAGGACAGACACAGGAGCCTCATGCACTAAGCCGCGCATTCGGGGTACACTACTCAGTACTACTGACTAGGACAACAGGCCAAGAGATGTCAAACGCGCACATGGGTGATGCTGGACCATCAATGGCTGTACTTGTCACCCTACAGAGGTGGGGGCCGGGGGCACAGGGCCATGCCTAAGGGAGAGGACTACACTACAGAAAGCGCCCTGGCCTAATGTCACCCACAGCCCTCCTCCCCCACCCAGACGCCTCCACTGCGCAGAAAGATAGGAGAATGTGCTGATACTCAACCCCTTGTGTCTGCTGTGATGTCTTAAAGCGCCCATCCAATTCAGGGTAGGCCACCGCCAGGATCCGGGACATCAGGGGGGTCATGGTGCGACTGGCACCCCTCCTAGGTTGGGAGGCCATCCCCAGCAGTGTTTCTGCGGTCTTCCTTGTTCCTTGGCGGATGTCCTCCCACCTCTTGCGGCAGTGGGTGCCCCGTCTGTTGTGGACCCCCAAGTTCCGGACTTCCTTGGCGATGGCACGCCAAATCTCGATCTTCTGATGGGCGCTGACCTATTTGACATGTACAGGGTGGAAAGGAGGAAATCATCAATGACCTGCATGTTAGATGTGATTGGCCCCCCCCACCAACTTTGCCATATGGCACATGCTCTCATCTGTCGTGCGTTGCACTCCTCATTCGCCCCCCACCCCACCAACTTACATCCACCCCAATCCACACAGGCATAGCCCATTCCATGTGCACCCGGTGTAATCACTTGTTGGTCTGGAGGACCGTAGAGTAGCGCATACTGGGGGAGGACCCCATCCACGAGCTTCTCCAACTCTTCAGACGTGAAGGCAGGGGCCCTTTCCCCAGTCGCAGCAGCCATTGTCACTTCCAGACCGAGGTCACAGCAGCACTTGCAGTATAGGTCCTCTCCTGTGGATGATCAGGTCTTGAGTGATCAATCAGCTAGGAAATGGCGGTCACGCCCGCGGCGGTGCGTACCGCGGCGGTGCGTACCGCGACGGTGCGTACCGCGACCGCCGGCACACATCGTCATTGGCTCCTGAAACCCATAGGGTTCAATGTTAACCAATGCGGCTTTGCGCCGCGGTCTTCGACCGCCTACCGCCACGGTGTGCCCCGCCAGCGCATTGACCTCACATCCCATTGTCGCACTTCACAGGTCAGGCAGCCGCCATTTCAAGGGCCTACATGGCTTAATTTTGACTGCGACACACAGGCCTAGGCCTTGCATTGCCACACATACACGCCTTTCAACCCATTGCCATTCTTTAACTGTGCAAGCTGTCTGTACGTACCTGTGGTTTGCCTGACTCTGTGCTCCATGTTGTCCTTCCTAGGCACCGTCCGCTGGGACTTGCGAGGAGAAGGACGAATCCTCGCGTGTACCGACCGCTGGTGGACCTGTCGACAATTGAAGAACGCCATATAATACTTCGATACAGACTTGACCGTGCCACTATCCATGAACTGTGTGCCCAGCTGGAGCCAGCCCTGATGTCCCCCATCCGCCAACCCACAGGGATTCCCCCTCTGGTGCAGGTTTTGTTAGTCCTCCATTTTTTGGCAAGTGGGTCATTCCAGACAACAGTGGCCATGTCATCTGGAATGTCTCAGCCTATGTTTTCAAAGATTTTGAGCAGAGTGTTGTCTGCCCTGATGAAACTCATGCGGAGCTACATCATTTTCCCAGAGGAGGGTGACTTGCCTACAGTGAAGGGTGATTTCTATGCCCTTGGACATATCCCCAACATCATTGGTGCCATTGATGGGACCCATGTGGCTTTGGTACCCCCAAAAGACGATGAGCAGGTGTACAGAAACAGAAAAAATTATCATTCGATGAATGTCCAGGTGGTCTGTTTGGCTGACCAGTACATCTCCCATGTAAATGCCAAGTTCCCAGGGTCAGTGCATGACGCGTATGTTATGCGAAATAGCAGCATCCCCTATGTGATGGAGCAGCTACAGAGACAACGTGTGTGGCTAATAGGTGACTCTGGTTACCCCAACCTGCCTTGGCTACTGACCCCAGTGAGGAATCCCCGGACCAGGGCAGAGGAACGGTACAATGAGGCCCATGGGCGAACTAGGAGGATCATCGAAAGGACCTTTGGCCTCCTGAAGGCCAGGTTTAGGTGCCTGCATATGACAGGGGGATCCCTGATGTACTCACCAAAGAAGGTGTGCCACATCATCGTGGCCTGCTGTATGCTTCACAATCTGGCATTGCGACGTCAGGTTCCTTTCCTGCAGGAGGATGGTGCAGATGATGGTGTTGAAGCAGCTGTGGAGCCTGCGGAGAGTGAAGAGGAGGAAGACTCAGAGGACGACACAGACAACAGGGACAGAGTAATAGAACAGTATTTCCAGTAGCACACAGGTAATAATCACCCATGCCATTTTACATTTCCTGAAAGCCTCCTGCATCTCAACTTTGTCGATTTCCCCCCAGAACTATAAACATGATGTTTGATTTTCCCTTCCCTTTTCTGTGCTGTATGAGCCACTGCGTGACCTCGGCTTGGTTGGCCCATGGACTAATGCTAAGTTACCTCGGTATGTGTAATTCACAATGTTAAAAATACGTAATTGATATGTAATGTGTAATACATTTGTAAATAAGACAGGCTGAGTCCTGATTGATTTCAGTGCAATGTGTGATTTATTATTAGTGCATAGATATTGGTACATGATAGTGAAACAGTGATGGGTGGGGGTGGAGTAATGTCCATGGCAGAGTCCAGTTCTCAGTCTCACAGGTGCATTGTCCATATGCCTGTGGCAGGATGGAGCAGGGGCAGTTCAAGGTTTGACAGGGTGGCAATGTGGAACAGTGGGAGGACTTCAGGGGGTATGTGATGCTGGCGGGGGTCTTGACATCCTACTCTGTCGGTTTTTTTGATCTCAGGCTCCTTTTGCGGGGTGGTTGTTGTTCAGCAGGAGGTGGGGTTCTGGTGGGCTGTCGTTGTGGTGGGGCCTCCTTTCCACTAGCGCCGGCGGAGGTGGTAGGCTGTTCCTGTTCCTGGCTAGTGACAGGGGCCCTGTGTGATGCCACATGGTCCCGAAACGTGTCCTCTATACGGTTCAGGGCCTGGACTATGCTCCCCATAGCGGTTGAGATGTTGGTGAGTTGGTCGCTGAACCCCATGTAGCGTTGCTCCTGCTGTGCCTGGATCTCCTGGAACCTGGCCAGTACCGTCGCCATCGTCTCTTGTGAGTGGTGGTAGGCTGCCATGATGGTGGTGAGGGCCTCTTGGAGAGTGGGTTCCCTGGGCCTCTCCTCCCCCCCCTGTCGCACAGCAGCCCTCCGAGTTGCCCTGTTTCCCTGGGCCTCTGTCCCCTGGACGGTGTGCCCACTCCCACTGCCCCCAGGTCCCTGTTGTTGTTGGGTTGGTGGGTTACCCTGGGGGCCCTGTAGTGGTAGACACACCGCTGCTTCACCTGTCCTAGAGACAGAGGCATGGGCCCGCTGGGTGGGAGCTGTGCTGTTGTTCCCAGAGGGGGTTGGGTCTGCAGTGGCCTGTGTCTGGGTGAGGGGAACCGACTGCCCAGAGGTCCCCGATGGTCCAGGCTGGTCGTCAGGTTCCAGGTCGACAGAGCTGCTGTCATCACTAGGGGCCTGTTCCGGGGGTGGGATGGACATTTCTGGTCCCTCCTGACCGGTGTGTTGTCGTTCGGGTCCTGCATGGGGTAAGATGATATGGTTATTGTTTCTGTGTGTGCATTAGCTTGCGTTTTATGGGTGCCCTTGTCCCCCAGTGCTGGCATTCCCTTGGGGGAGGTGTTGTGAGGGTGTTTTGTGGGGGGGGGGATGGGTATGTGCAGTGGTCATGCTTAGGTGATGGGTGTCCATAGTTTGGGGATGGCATGCAGGGGTTGGTGTTGGGTGGGTTGTGCTGGAGAGACATTCTCAGGGAGGATGTGTGCTGGGGGGTTGGGGGTGGGGGTTAGCATGCTGGGGGGGGGTGAAGTGGTTGGCCTTGTACTTACCAGAGTCCATTCCCCCGTGTACTCCAGCGAGGCCATCAGGATGCAGGATGTTTAGTACCTCTTGCTCCCATGTTGTGAATTCGGGTGGAGTGGGTGGGGGTCCCCCGCCAGTCTTCTGCACTGCGATGTTGTGTCGCGAGACCATCGAGCGCACCTTCCCCCGTAGGTCGTTCCATCGTTTGCGGATGTCCTCTCGATTTCTGGGATGCTGTCCCACCGCGTTGACCATGTCCACGATCCGCTGCCAGAGCTCCGCCTTCCTTGCTATGGTGGTGTGCTGAACCTGTGAGCCGAAGAGCTGGGGTTCCACTCTTATGATTTCCTCCACCATGACCCGGAGTTCTTGGTCCGAAAAGCGTGGGTGCCTTTGTGGTGCCATGGGGTGGTGTGTATGAGGTGTGGGGTGGTGTATGTGATGATGTGTGTGTTGGTGTGCGGTGCTTTGTGCTTCTATGTGGTGTGTGTGATGTTGTGGTGTGCCTCTGTGTGTCTGGCTATCTATTCTCTGATGTGTCTCTCTCTCCTTCGTCTCTGGTTTTTGTTGGTAGGGGTTTGTGGGTGATGTGGGTGTGTGTTTTATATGGTATTGGATGTGTGGGAGTGGTGTGTGTATGTGTTTCAGGTGTGTGCCTTTCAAATTGTCCAATGTGGTAGGGGTTTGTAAAGGTGTGTGTATTTTGACCGCGGCGGTGTGTACCGCCAATGGAATACCGCGGTTGAATGACCGCCGCGTGGATTTGCGGGTCATAATGGGATGGGCGTATTTCTGTTGGCGTGGCGGTGGAGGTTTGGTCTTCTCCAGTTTACCGCTGGCCGCTGATGTGGCGGACTGCAGTGGAGGGCGGATTTTTGGAGGTTTTGCAGTTGTGGGTCAGAATGTCCGTGGCGGCTGACCGCGGCCGCGGTGGTATTGTGGCGGCCTTCTGACCGGCGGTAAGCGGCTTTTACCGCCGAGGTCAGAATGACCCCCTATATGCCTGTAAGGTCAATACTACCTTCTAACCATCTCTTAAAGAAAGAATTTCAGTAACATTGTGTTTTTCTATTCACATCCTTTAAGAAGTTGTAGACTACAACATATACTGAACATATAAAACCCTGTGGCATTCTCTCCAGCTTCAGCTTTTAAGGTTGATTTTTTAGCTTCCTAAATGCTTCTAAATCAGAAGGAAAAATATTTCAAAGCAGGCACCTAGCAAACACATTACAACTGCATTCACTCATGTGTCAGCCACATAGAGTGTTTAGGTCCAATCGCATGGAGGAAATGTGGGTGTTTTCCAATATTTTTTCAGCTGTGTGAGAAAACAAAATTCATTTTCTGTTGCTTTTCAATGAAGTGGGCTCTCTTTGTAGTGTACAAAAATGATGTGAACTGTGCAGAGAGTCCAAGCATACCCACCTTGGTCTACAGATGTAAAAACTTTTTTATAGTAGCTTGGTCAAGCAGTTAGGCCAATCCTGAAGAAGTGCTAAGCATATGTACTCATGGTATCAATAAATGTGGACACACACTCAAAAGAACAACTTGAGACCAATTTACAAAAATACTTCAGATTCTTATAACATTTTTTAGATCAAGATCATCAAAATCGGGCAAGTGCTTTTTAAGTTATGATTTTCAACATTTAGCAAAAATAGTCTTTTTGTGAGTAATTACGCACCATAGAAATCAATGGGAGAAAACTTTAAAAATGCATATCAAATCAGACACTGCGTTTACCAATGTCTCCTTTTGTTGTAGGTCGAGGTCATCGAGATATCGTGTGGACCAGCCAGGGAGGATCGGCCGGTTCCCGGTTTCACCTGGAGCAGCTGCTGAAAAGTCCTTGGAGCTGGTGCAGGACCACATCAGGGGACCACTTGGAAAAGCAATGCACAGGCGAACTTCAAGGTCAGTCCAGTGGGTCCCCTTGCACTGTAGAGGTCGCAAGGGGTGTGGGACCCTTAGAGCACAGCTTTTTCTCCATTGCAGGGCCTAGGGAGGCCAGGGGCAGAGCAGATACGTGAGCCAAGAGCTATGCGCAGAAGTGCCATTGGAAGCAGGGGGCAGGTCACTTTGAGGGTGAATTGCAGGTCAGCAGGGCCACTCCGGTGGGGAGGTTCTAACATGTCCAGTCCCTAGACTGGGGCTTGATCCTGGTCCTTTGAGAGTCTGGAGTGGACTTTTCTTCTAGGTGTCCGACTTTGGGGGCCCAGAACCCCTATCTATTGCGCGGTTCAGCTACTGGAGATAGAAGTGCCACCAAACTTAGAACACTTGCAGGATTTGTCCTTTGGGGGGAATTTGGTCCAGCTGCTGTTTCCAGATCCCCGTGTCAGAAGCTGGTCAGTAAACTGGACTTCAATGGTCTATTGCTTCTTTGTTGCAGGGAGTAATACCTTCACTCTGGAGGGAGATATTTGGTGATATTTGGTGATTTTCAGAAGGGTGGAGGTTCTCTGGGGTTTTGCAGAGTCCATCTGATGCCCATGCAACCCCCTCAGCAGCGATTGTCGAATCCTGGGTGCAGCAGGCAGGGTTTGGCACCTTTTTCTTTGTGCAGCAGGAATGCAGTTCTCAAGCCTTGGGTCTTTTTTGATGCTGGCCTTCAGTGTCCTTGGAATCTGATCTGCAGGTCTAGGGGTGCCCACTAAATACTGCATTTAGGGGGCGTTTAAGGGAGTCCCTAGTAGTGACCAATGGATCATTAACCTTGGGGTGGTTAAACCTACAATGTGACCACTTCCTGTGGGCAGAGGTTACTTCCCTATCACGTATTTTCCTACCATGCAAGATGGAGGAAAATGAAATGGAGGGGTCACCTCGCATGCAACACCTTAGGGGTGGTGCAGACTGGGGGTGGCCAATCCTCCAGTCCTTTGTGCATTTTCCCGCCATTGCTTATGCCAAAAGTGGCGGTTTGCAATGGGGGCAGCCATCCACTGCCAGCAGCAAGGTTAGGGGTCGCGTTTCAAAGGAGACAAGCCCTTTGAAGCTCACTGACAGGGCAGTGCGCGTTCCTGGGGGAAGAGGTGTAACACCTCTGCCCAGGAAAGTGTTTTCTGCTCCCAGAGAGCCCCAGGGCTCCTGAATCTTGTCTGGTGGTGACAGGCTGTTTGTAACCAGCCAGCAACCATGCCAGGGTTATTAGCTTTTGTAGGGGGGACCTCTAAGGTGGCCTCTGGGTACATTTTTCAATAAATCCAATACTAGTACCAGTTTCAATTTATTTTTCTACCAAACAACCCAGGGTTCAGAGTGGCCATCATGTGGTTGTGAAACTCGTACTGACCAGTGTCAAGCACATGCATTTAAAATGGCTGCTCTGTTCACTTACTATGTCCCAGGTTTGGCAAGGACACAGAAGGGGCATATTGCTCATGCATCTATGCTCACACATGTAGTATAGTGCACCCTGCCTTAGGGCTGCAATGCATGTCAGAGGGGTGGCTTATCTATATTGCACGCAGTGTATAGTGGACAGGTCACACAGGCTGTGTGCCATGTTGAGTTTACATTTTAGGACACTCAGCCTGCAATGGCAGTGCTAGGTGCAGTTGGATACATGGTCCCTGAGGGTGACAGAGTCTGTGCTGCTGCCCTCAGGGGCCTACCTTTAGTACCCCATGCCCTGGGTACCTAAGTACTATTTACTAGGGACTTATAGTGGCAGCTAAAGGTGTTGCTAATTGTGCCAATGTATCACAACAGTTTTAGGAAAGACTGGCCCAGGGAACTTGGTTAGCAGGGACCCTGGACACTAACAACTTTGAAACCACAACAAATAACAGGCAAGAATTGGGGAGCTAACCATGTCAAAAGAGGCCCTTTCTCACAGTGGTTATTGTTGTGTTTATAACTTTAGATTTATACATCCTGTTAGAAATGGGGTCTCTAGTTGTTAGTCGGTTTGCACCCTGTCCAAGGCGGGACCCTCACTTTAGTCAGGATAAGGGAGATACCTGCTCAGATAACCCCTGCTCACCCCCTTGGTAGCTTGGCACGAGAAGTCAGGCTTATCTCAGAAGCAATGTATAAAGCAGTTGCACAGTAACACAGTAAAAACACCACATAAGGACACCACACCAGTTTTAGAATAATAGCCAATATTTATCTGTGTAAAACAAGACCAGAACAATAAAAATCCAACATACAGTGCTAAAGATATGGATGTTGTAAGATTTCACTTAAAAATACAGTTCCTTGAAGTCGATAGCTCCACCTGGGGCTATCACAGCGTCACGATCAACAAAACCAACAGTTCAGGCTGGCTGTGGTGTCGCGGGCCAGCTAAGGTGTCAGTAAGACCTGCAGACAGTACCTTTGGAATTGCAGGGCGCCATGATTCTCGCGGTGAGCTCCAGGGAGCGACGTTGCGGTGTCAGTTCCAGAGTCTGTGCGGGAGTCATCTGGCCCTTGAATTCATATGCGATGCAGGTAGAACTCCAGCTGATGAAGTCATGAGTGCTGGCATGGATGGCGTGGAGGTTGAGGTACAAAGCTGGATGGTGCGACGTGCAGTGCCCACAGGTTACGGTGCAGGCAGTGGCTCGGTGATGGCGTCCAGTGGCATTGGTGAGACCGGGGCTGAGGTGTGAAGTGGGGCGGTACGATGTGTGGTGTCACCAGGTCACGGTGCAGGCAGCGGCATCATGGTTGCTGTAGCACTGTCATTGGTAGGTCCAGGACAGTGCTTCCTGACCCTCACAAGCAGTATCCGCAGGCCACGGTGCAGGCAATGATGCCTGCTGATGACACTGGAGTCGATGGTGCTGGCGTCGGTGGACCTGGGCTACGATGTGGGATGGGACGATGCTTTGTGTATGTCACGAGCGGGGTCCACAGGCCACCGTGCAAGCAGCAGCACCGATGTCAGTAGGAGCGGCATCATCGGGGATGCCCAGGAAGCGGTGTGAGGAAGGCGAAGCCGGAGTGTGGGGCCCACAGGTCGCGGTGCAAGCACCGGCTCCGTGAAGTCGTCCGATGACTATGTCGGTGAGAGAAGGGTAGCAGTGCAAAGCGGGGCAGTGAGGCTCTGTGCGGGGTCAGCAGGTCACAGTTCAAGCCAGTGGCGGCGGTGGCGGCGTCGTAGTGGTCTGTCCTCTTGAACAGCACAAAACACACAGTTCCCAGTGCTTCAGGTCGAGGAAACTGAAGCCTTTTGTCAGCGAGACTGGATCCTTTGGAGTTTGCGCCTGTTCCCAATATGTCCACCTCTTGGCAGCTCCAACTCTACTAGCCGTTATAGCACAGAGTTAAAGAATAGCGAAGCGGGGAAAGGGGTTTAGGTTGGGAACAGCGGGGAAGGAGACCTGTGGAAACAAGAGTTAAGAACACAATAGCAAAGTTATTCACTTTAATCTTCATGAACTTTGTTATAATTATCTATACTCTGACAACATGAGAGATCAAGAGCTTTTCAATAACATGACTTTTTAGTTCTGGATACCTGGAAGTAAAAGAAGGATTACGCAGACTTTCATATAAGCATTTCCAGAATAACATCTTAAGCACTGAACATGGAACTCTCTCAAGTTAGTTCTTGGACTAGCAACTACGTCATAACAAGAATCAATTAACATATTCATTTCCAAAACATGAACTGCGAAAGACTCATGAATGATACTGTCAAGTTACACTCTGTTTTGATTTGAGTTTCAGGATTCAATTGCTCAGCAATTACTATGCATCTGATTGCCAAACTGTACATCAAGATTCCAATACCTGAAATGATCGCACAACTTTGCCAATCCGAACTGCAAGGGTTAAATGCCAAGAATGAATTGCGCAAACTGCTGCCGATTCAACCATCAAGATTCAAATGCCGGGAAATGATTGCGCACTCTGACGATCTGGACTGCAAGGGTTAATTGCTAAGAATGAATTGCACACCCTGCTGCTGATTCAACCATCGAGATTCAAATGCCAGGAAATGATTGCGCACTCTGCCTATCTGAACTGCAAGGGTTAATTGCCAAGAATAAATCGCGCTCACTGCTGCCGATTCAACCATCAAGATTCAAATGCCAGGAAATGATTGCGCAATCTGCTGATCTGGACTGCAAGGTTTAATTGGCAAGAATGAATTGTGCACACTGCTGCCGATTCAACCATCAAGATTCAAATGCCAGGAAATGATCGTGCACTCTGCCGATCCGAACTGCAAGGGTTAATTGCCAAGAATGAATCGCGCACACTGCTGCCGATTCAACTATCAAGATTCAAATGCCAGGAAATGATTGCGCACTCTGCCGATCTGAACTGCAAGAGTTAATTGCCAAGAATGAACCGCGCTCACGGCTGCTGATTCAACCATCAAGATTCAAATGCCAGGAAATGATCATGCACTCTGCCGATCTGAACTACAAGCGCCAATTGCCAAGAATTATGCTGCCCGTAGAGCGCGCACTGTCCTGGTGTTGACACCTTTGGTGTCCGTGAGACTTCCAACTGGAGGCAAGCTCTACTCCAATTCCTTGGAGAACCTTCTCAAGCAGGACACACAGCAGAGTTGACCCTTTGCACTCTTGTCAGGCAGAAGCAGAAACTGCAGGCCAGTCCACCAAAGCAACACAGCAAAGGGACAGTACTCCTCCTCCAGCTCTTTAGCTCTTCTCCTGGGCAGAGGTTCCTCTTGATTCCAGACAAATTAAAAAAATTCAGGGGTTTTGGGTCCACTACTTATACCCCTTTCTGCCTTTGAAGTAGGCAAAATTCAAAGAAAAGTATCTCTTGTTTGAAAGTTCCTGCCTTGCCCAGGCCAGGCCCCAGACACACACCAGGGGGTTGGAGACTGCATTGTGTGAGGGCAGACACAGTGCATTCAACTGTAAGTGACCACTCCTCCCTTCACTCTAGCTGAGACGTCACTTCAGGATATGCAGGCTACACCCCAGCTCCCTTTGTTTCACTGTCTAGAGGAGAGGTGTAAACAGCCCAACTGTCAAACTTACCCAGACGGGGAATTCACAAACAGGCAGAGTCACAGAATGGTTTAAGCAAAAATAATGCCTACTTTCTAAAAATGGCATTTTCAAACTCACAATCTAAAAAACAACATCCTTAAAAGATGTCTTTTTAAATTGTGAATTTAGAGAACCCAAACTCCAGATTTATACCTGCCCTCAAAGGGACTCTCCACTTTAAAGTTATTTAAAGGTAGCCCCCATGTTAACTTATGAGGGATATAAGCCTTGCAACGGTGAAACCTGAATTTGGCAGTATTTCACTGTTAGGACATGTAAAACACACCAGTACCATGGGGTTACCTAGGGCCTACCTTAGGGGTGCCTTAAATGTACCAAAAGGAAAGGTTTGGGCCTGGCAAGTGGGTACACTTGCCAGGTCGAATTGGTAGTTTAAAACTGCACACACAGACACTGCAGTGGCAGGTCTGAGCCATGTTTACAGGGCTACTAATGTGGGTGGCACAACCAGTGCTGCAGGCCCACTAGTAGCATTTGATTTGCAGGCCCTAGGCACCTCTAATGCACTTTACTAGGACTTACTAGTAAATCAAACATGCAAATCAGGAAAAAACCAATCAACAATACAATTTACACAGAGAGCATATGCATTTTAGCACTGATTAGCAGTGGTAAAGTGCCCAGAGTCCTAAAGCCAATAATAACTGGTCAAAAGAATTAGGAGGAAGGAGGCAAAAAGATTGGAGATGACCCTGCAAAAAGGGCCCGGTGCAACACATCCCATTTCATTATTTTTGGATATTTGACCCAGTGGAACTGTATTTTGCCTTATTACATTTTAGGTTATTCAACTAACTTGTGTGGCCCTTTTAGATTCTGATTAATTACGTCCTTAACCTTATTGTTGTTTGGCTACTTGTTACACATTCACCAAGCCATTTTCATTGAGGAGTGCCTTGTTAATGATGTTACATTACCAACCATGGGCCTACTATTCCTAACACAAACCATGTTACCTTTGTGGATCAGGTTTTTGGGTCCTTGAGAGAGTTCAGTCACAGTTCACATCCAGACTGTGGCCTCTCTCTTTCCCGAGCCTAGCACTTTAATGGTCTACAAAACAGCACATGCTTTGCAGTATTAAGGTGAAATATTCCACATATTTTCCATGAAACCTATACACTACCTTCTTCCCCCTCACTCTAACCCACTTTAAGTACTCTACCCTCGGATGTGTTCCAGTATAGCTATTGAAAAAAATGGTACCCGATAGACAGGTAATTTGCGATGTCTTATATTATACAATGGCAGATATCTGTCTCCAAGGATGTTTGTGCCACCTTTATTTCTATTTATGAAATTGTATGCACAGTGTGCTTTATTTTATGAATCGTATAGT
Organism: Pleurodeles waltl; assembly: GCF_031143425.1. Classification (NCBI taxonomy): domain Eukaryota; kingdom Metazoa; phylum Chordata; class Amphibia; order Caudata; family Salamandridae; genus Pleurodeles; species Pleurodeles waltl. Next base: position 381,199,191 of record NC_090445.1, read on the forward strand.
GTTTATAGACAGGTCATCTACATGCAGAAGTGCTCTACTTAGCATACAAATATGCTACAGAGTTGGTTTAAGGGTGGTTCTCCTTTCAAATGTCCTTTGCAGAATGCTCAACAGACACAGGTGGTCATTCTGACCTCGGCGGTAAAAGGCGCTTACCGCCGGTCAGAAGACCGCCACAACACCGCCGCGGTCGCGTTAAACCGCCACGGTCATTTTGACCCGCAACAGGCAAACCGCCAAAAACCCGACATCCACAAAAGTCCGCCACACCAACGGCCAGCGATAAACTGGCGAGGACCAAACCTCCACCGTCACGCCACCAGAAATACGCCCATGCCATTACGACCCACGAATCCACGCGGCGGTCTTTTAACCGCGGTATTCCATTGGCGGTACACACCGCCGCGCTCAAAATACACACACAGCTCCAAAACACAGCCACATTGGACAATTTGAAATACACACACCTGAGACACATACACACAACACTCCCACACACCCAATTAACTATAAAACACACACCCACATCACCCACAAACCCCTACGGCCACAAATCAGAGCCGAAGCCCAGAGAGAGACAGCACAGAATAGAGAACACCATCACACAGAGGCACACTACACCATCGCCCACACAATATCCACGCACAAAACACCACACACCACCACACTCACCACACTCATCACCGCAAACACCACCCCACACCTCTTCCACACCACCCCATGGCACCCCCAAGACACCCCAGGTTTTCAGACGCTGAACTCAGGGTCATGGTGGAGGAAATAGTTCGGGTAGAGCCCCAGCTCTTCGGGACACAGGTGCAGCACACCAGCATTGCCAGGAAGATGGAGCTATGGCAAAGAATAGTGGACAGGGTCAACGCTGTGGGACAGAATCCACGAAATCGGGACGACATCAGGAAGCGGTGGAACGACCTACGGGGGAAGGTGCGTTCCATGGTATCCAGGCACAACATCACGGTGCAGAAGACTGGCGGCGGACCCCCACCTCAACCCCCAGAATTTACAGCATGGGAGGAGCAAGTCTTGAACATCCTGCATCCTGAGGGCCTCGCAGGAGTAGCTGGAGGAATGTCAAACCATTAACTTCTTCATCCCCCCCACCCACCAGCATGCCAACTCATAACCCCACCCTCGCCCCCCACCCCATCACACATCCTCCTTGCTAATGTCTCACCATCACAACCCATCCATCCCAACACCAAACCCTGCATGCCACCACAAACCATGGACACCCATCACCTAAGCATGCCCATTGCACATACCCATCTCCCCCACAAACCACCGTCACAACAGCCCCCACAAGGGAATGCCAGCACTGGGGTACACGTGCACCCACCCATTGCACGCTATGGCACACACAGAGCAATAACCATACTCTTATACCCCTGCAGGACCCGAACGCCACCACACCGCCCAGGAGGGTCCAGAAATGTCCATCCCACCCCCAGAAGAGGCCCCCAGTGATGACAGCAGCTCTGTCTCCCTGGACCCAGATGACCAGCCCGGCCCATCGGGGACCTCTGGACAGTCGGTTCCCCTCACACAGCCACAGGCCACAGCAGACCTACCCCCCTCTGGGAACACCAGCACAGCTCCCACCCAGCGGGCCCATGCCTCTGTCTCCAGGACACGTCAAGCAGCGGTGTGTCCACCACTACAGGGCACCCAGGTTAACCCACCACCCCAACAACAGGGACCTGGGGGCAGTGGTAGTGGGCACACGGTCCAGGGGACGGAGGCCCAGGGAAACAGGGGAACTGGGAGGGCTGCTGTGCGACGGGGGGGGACAGGCCCAGGGAACCCACTCTCCACGAGGCCCTCTCCTCCATCATGGGAGCATACCACCACTCCCAGGAGACGATGGCCACGGTCCTGGCCAGGTTCCAGGAGATCCAGGTACTGCAGGAGGAACAGTTTATGGGGTTCAGGGAAGAACTCAGAAACATTACTTCCGCAATGGGCTCCATTGTCGTGGCTCTCAACCAGATTGTCACCACATTGCGGGACACTGTGGCACCACAAAGGGCCCCTGTCACTAGCATGGACCAAGAACAGGCTACCACCTCCGCCGGCGCTAGTGGACAGGAGGCCCACCCACACAAGAACAACAGGCCACCAGAACCCCACCCCCTGTAGAAGGAGAACCACCCCGCAAGCAGGGCCTGAGATCTAGGAAGAAGACAGAGTAGGATGCCAAGACCCCCGCCAGGAAAGGATACCCCCTGATGTCATCCCACTGTCCCACATTGTCACCCTGTCCAACCTTAAACTGCCCCTGCTCCACCTTCCACAGGCATATGGACAATGCACCTGTGAGACTGAGAATCTGGACTCTGCCATGGACATTCCTCCACCATCACCCATCACCGATTTTCAACCATGTCCCTAAATTGAGCACTTTAATACAAACACTTATTGCACAAAAATAATCTGGAGTCTGCCTGTATTTTGAACAAATGTATTAGACATAACCGTGCCAAAATGTCCAGTTACATTGTGATGACAACATACCACTGTCACACAGCTGTAGTCCATGGGCAAACAAAGCAGACGTCACGCAGTGGGGCCCACATCTCTGAAATTGGAAGGGAAAGTCACAACTCAGCATAGACTGGGTGAAAAGGACAGACAGTAGAGAGGCAGGAGACTGTAAGTAAATGTAAAATGCCGGTGTAGATTCTTACCTGTGTGTTATTGAAAATACTGCTGTATTACTGTGTCCCTGTTGTCTGTGTCGTCCTCTTTGTCTTCCTCCTCTTCGCTCTCCACAGGCTCCACAGCTGCCACAACACCACCATCTGGAGCATCCTCATGCAGGAAAGGCACCTGGCGTCGCAAAGCCAGGTTGTGAAGCATACAGCAGGCCACGATGATACGACACACCTTCTTTGGTGAGTACATTAGGGATCCACCTGTCATATGCAGGCACCTAAACCTGGCCTTCAGGAGGCCGAAGGTGCGTTCGATCACCCTCCTAGTCCGCCCATGGGCCTCATTGTACCGTTCCTCTGCCCTTGTCCTGGGATTCCTCACTGAGGTCAGTAGCCACGACAGGTTGGGGTAACCAGAGTCACCAATTAGTAACACACGGTGTCTCTAGTTGTTCCATCACATAAGGGATGCTGCTATTTCGCATGATGTACGCGTCATGCACTGACCCAGGGAACTTGGCATTTACATGGGAGATGTACTGGACATTCATGGAATGATAACTTTTTCTGTTCCTGTACACCTGTTCACTCCTGCTGGGGGGGACCAAAGCCACATGTGTCCCATCAATGGCACCAATGATGTTGGGAATATGTCCAAGGGCATAGAAATCACCCTTCACTGTAGCCAAATCGCCCAACTCAGGGAAAACAATGTAGCTCCGCATGTATTTCATCAGGGCAGACAACACTCTGGACAACACCTTTGAAAACATTGGCTGAGACATCCCTGATGAAATGGCCACTGTTGATTGAAATGACACACTTGCCAAAAAATGGAGTACTGACAGAACCTGCACTAGAGGGGGAATCCCTGTGGGTTGGCGGATGGGTGACATCAGGTCTGGCTCCAGCTGGGCACACAGTTCCTGTATAGTGGCTCGGTCAAGCCTGTATGTCAATATGACATGTCTTTCTTCCATTGTCGACAGGTCCACCAGCGGTCTGTACACGGGAAGATTCCTCCATCTCCTCGCAAGTCCCAGTGGACGGTGCCTAGGAAGGACAACAGCGAGCACAGAGTCAATGAACCCACAGGTACGTTCCCACAGCTTGCACAGTACACGATTCTCTATGCATTGAATGGCTTGTATGAGTGTCGATGCAAGGCCTAGGCATGTGTGACGCAGTAGAAATTAAGCCATGTGGGCCCTTGAAATGGCGGCTGCCTGACCTGTGCAACAATGGGATGTGAGGTCAATGCGCTGGCGTGGCACACCGTGGCGGTAGGCCGTCGAAGACCGCGGTGCAAAGCCGCATTGGTTAACATTGAACCCTATGGGTTTCAGGTGCCAATGGCGAAGTGCGCCGCGGGCGTGACCGCCATTTTCTATCTGCTAAATCACTCGATACCTGATCATCCACAGGAGAGGACCTATACTGCAAGTGCTGCTGTGACCTCTGTCTGGAAGAGACAATGGCTGCTGCGACTGGGGAAAGGGCCCCTGCCTTCACTTCTGAAGAATTGGAGAAACTTGTGGATGGGGTCCTCCCCCAGTATGCGCTACTCTACGGTCCTCCAGACCAACAGGTAAGTCCACTGGGAGCATGCTTTGTGGGCAATGCCTGTGTTGAGTGGGGTGGATGAAAGATGGGGGGGAGGGGAGCGATTGAGGCATGCATCAAACGACACAAGAGCATGTGCCACATGGCAAGGGTGGGGATGGGGGGCCACTCACATCGAGCATGCAGAAAATGATGATATTTTAATTTCTCCCCCTGTACATGTCACATAGGTCAGCGCCCATCAGAAAATCGACATTTGGTGTGCCATCGCCAAGGACGTCCAGACCCTGGGGGTCCACAACAGACGGGGCACCCACTGCCGCAAGAGGTGGGAGGACATCCGCCGCGGGAGCAGGAAGACCACAGAGGCTCTGCTGGGGATGGCCTCCCAACGTAGGAGGGGTGCCACTCGTCACTTGACCCCCCTGATGTCCCGGATCCTGGCGGTGGCCTACCCCGATTTGGATGGGTGCGTGAGGACAACACAGCAGACACAAGGGGGTGAGTACAAGCACATTCTGCTGATTTTGCGCACATTGGAGGTGTCTGGGTGGGGGAGGAGGGCTGTGGGTATCCCTAGGCCAGGGCGATTTCCGTAGGCTAGGCCCCTCCGTTAGGCATGGCCCTGTGCCCCCGCCCCCCACCTCTGTAGGTTGCCTAGTACAGCTAATCATGGCACTGTGTCACCTATGTGTGGATTTGTCGTCCATAGGCTTGTAGGCCATGTCCCACGGATTGAGTAGTGTACCCCAAGTGCGCGGCGTAGTGCAGGGGGCTTCTGTGCCTGTCCTCTCCGCCAACTGTGTCGCCAATGCATGCACTCAACATGTCTTTATTTCTCCCCCCCCCCTTTTTTGTTGGTCTTCCTGTTCATGTGTGCATTAGCATCATCAGGCGGAGGAGAAGTGGCATCGGAGCACGAGGGAGCTGCATCTCACATGGCCCTGGAGGGCCATGCAACCGACTCGAAGTTCACCAGTGAGACGGAGGGCGAGGGGAGCTCCACAGCGGGGACACGTGGAGACACCAGCGACACAGACACGTCCTCAGAAGGGAGCTCCCTTGTGGTGGCGGCAACATCCGTGCCCACCGCAACAACAGGTACAGCCGCCACCCAGCGCACCAGTTCCGCCCTCCAAGCAGCCCCTCAGCGTTCGCCCCGTGCCCGCTCACCCAGGAAGGTGGGCATCTCCTTTGCCCCAGGCGCCTCAGGCCCTGCCCCAGTTACCCCTGCTGCCCTCAGTGAGGAGGTCATTGAACTCCTCAGGACGCTCATTGTTGGGCAGTCTACCCTTTTGAATGCCATCCAGGGTGTAGAAAGGGAGGTGCACCAGAGTAATGCATTCCTGGAGGGCATTCATTCGGGTCAGGCTGCCCATCAGCGATCGTTCAACCCTCTGGCCTCAGCACTGACGGCAGCCATTGTCCCTGTCTCCTGCCTCCCTCCTCCAACTTCCTCAACCCAGTCCCACTACCCTGTTCCTCTGCCTATCCCAGACACACCTACAGACCAGCCTGCACACACCTCAACACCCAAGGGAAGCTCATCCAGACATAAGCACCACACATCACACAAGCATTCACACAAGCAACTGCCACATGCAGACATGCCAACAGCCACTGCCTCCTCTGTGTCCCCCTCCTCCTCGTCTCCCTCCTCCCTCCCTGTGACGTCTCCACTCACACTTGCATGCACAACATCATCAGCCACTACGTCCATCACCAGCACACCCACCAGAACACTCCGCACACGTGCAGTCACCACCCCCACTGCCATTTACACGTCCCCTGTGTCCTCTCCCAGTGTGTCTGTCACCCCCTCTTCCAAACCACACAAACGCAGGCAGCCACCCACCCAACAGCAATCCACCTCACGACAGCCTCCAGCACAAGCACCTGCACCCAAAGACACCAGACTTCACTCTCCTACAACCACATCCTCCTCCACTCCCATAACCATAGCACCTACCCTTCCCACTGCTCCTAAAAAGTTTTTCCTGTCCAAAATTAACCTCTTTCCATCACCTGACCCACCCCTTCCATCTCATAAGAGTCCAATCAGCACCTCAGCCACCACAACCCCTGGACCTACAAGGACAATAGTCCAAGGATTTTGGAGTCCACCACCTTCAAGGGCAGCTACTTCAGCTAGCAGTAAAGGGACAGCCAGCCCACCCCCTGGAAAAAAATCAAAGAAAGGCAAGCCCCGGCGCGAGAGGCCAGAGACGGCAGGCTCCAAAGGCACTACCCTGGCACCGTCAGGAAGTGGGGTACCACCTGGCACACCGACAAAGGGAGGAAAGGGCCACAGAGGAGTAGGGAAGGGTGGCAAGGGCAGCACGCCAGACAAGTCCGGCAGCAGGCGAGCTGCCCAGGAGGGCCCCACCAGCCCCATTCCAGGTGTGAAGGAGGACACCCACGGGCCCGGGACGCCAGCACAGGAGGGCCCCGCAAGCGAGAAGACAGATGTGCACGAAGGGCCCGGCAGCCACATGTCGGGTGGCGAGTGAACTCCATATAATGGCCAGATCTGGTGCCCTGGAGACACATGTCAAGCACCGCTGAACAGGGCCCTTCAAGTCAAGCACCGCTGAACAGGGTCCTTCAAGTCAAGAACCGCTGAACAGGGCCCTTCAAGTCAAGCACCGCGCTCTGGAGAGGCACCTGTGCGCCGGTGAGTGGTACATAAACCTGAGAAGACTTTTGGCGGCATTTCAAGCAACCCCACAGACTTGGCTGCTCTCTGCTGATGACGGGCTAAACCTAGAAACACGTGTCCAGAGATACACAGCACTTGCTGCACCTACTTAGGTGAAAGACTTTTGATTACTTTTTCAGCACGAAACAAAGTGACTGCATTTACCATGATGCATTGGGGCTAACTTTTTGCTTGAGTGTGAGGCAGTGTGCTCCCTTTTTTCTTTTTGTCCAATGACTGCTCCCTTGAGCTAACGAGCTGACGAGCTCTGGAGAGGCACCTGTGCGCCGGTGAGTGGTACATAAACCTGAGAAGACTTTTGGCGGCATTTCAAGCAACCCCACAGACTTGGCTGCTCTCTGCTGATGACGGGCTAAACCTAGAAACACGTGTCCAGAGATACACAGCACTTGCTGCACCTACTTAGGTGAAAGACTTTTGATTACTTTTTCAGCACGAAACAAAGTGACTGCATTTACCATGATGCATTGGGGCTAACTTTTTGCTTGAGTGTGAGGCAGTGTGCTCCCTTTTTTCTTTTTGTCCAATGACTGCTCCCTTGAGCTAACGAGCTGACGAGCTCTGGAGAGGCACCTGTGCGCCGGTGAGTGGTACATAAACCTGAGAAGACTTTTGGCGGCATTTCAAGCAACCCCACAGACTTGGCTGCTCTCTGCTGATGACGGGCTAAACCTAGAAACACGTGTCCAGAGATACACAGCACTTGCTGCACCTACTTAGGTGAAAGACTTTTGATTACTTTTTCAGCACGAAACAAAGTGACTGCATTTACCATGATGCATTGGGGCTAACTTTTTGCTTGAGTGTGAGGCAGTGTGCTCCCTTTTTTCTTTTTGTCCAATGACTGCTCCCTTGAGCTAACGAGCTGACGAGCTCTGGAGAGGCACCTGTGCGCCGGTGAGTGGTACATAAACCTGAGAAGACTTTTGGCGGCATTTCAAGCAACCCCACAGACTTGGCTGCTCTCTCCTGATGACGGGCTAAACCTAGAAACACGTGTCCAGAGATACACAGCACTTGCTGCACCTACTTAGGTGAAAGACTTTTGATTACTTTTTCAGCACGAAACAAAGTGACTGCATTTACCATGATGCATTGGGGCTAACTTTTTGCTTGAGTGTGAGGCAGTGTGCTCCCTTTTTTCTTTTTGTCCAATGACTGCTCCCTTGAGCTAACGAGCTGACGAGCTCTGGAGAGGCACCTGTGCGCCGGTGAGTGGTACATAAACCTGAGAAGACTTTTGGCGGCATTTCAAGCAACCCCACAGACTTGGCTGCTCTCTGCTGATGACGGGCTAAACCTAGAAACACGTGTCCAGAGATACACAGCACTTGCTGCACCTACTTAGGTGAAAGACTTTTGATTACTTTTTCAGCACGAAACAAAGTGACTGCATTTACCATGATGCATTGGGGCTAACTTTTTGCTTGAGTGTGAGGCAGTGTGCTCCCTTTTTTCTTTTTGTCCAATGACTGCTCCCTTGAGCTAACGAGCTGACGAGCTCTGGAGAGGCACCTGTGCGCCGGTGAGTGGTACATAAACCTGAGAAGACTTTTGGCGGCATTTCAAGCAACCCCACAGACTTGGCTGCTCTCTGCTGATGACGGGCTAAACCTAGAAACACGTGTCCAGAGATACACAGCACTTGCTGCACCTACTTAGGTGAAAGACTTTTGATTACTTTTTCAGCACGAAACAAAGTGACTGCATTTACCATGATGCATTGGGGCTAACTTTTTGCTTGAGTGTGAGGCAGTGTGCTCCCTTTTTTCTTTTTGTCCAATGACTGCTCCCTTGAGCTAACGAGCTCTGGAGAGGCACCTGTGCGCCGGTGAGTGGTACATAAACCTGAGAAGACTTTTGGCGGCATTTCAAGCAACCCCACAGACTTGGCTGCTCTCTGCTGATGACGGGCTAAACCTAGAAACACGTGTCCAGAGATACACAGCACTTGCTGCACCTACTTAGGTGAAAGACTTTTGATTACTTTTTCAGCACGAAACAAAGTGACTGCATTTACCATGATGCATTGGGGCTAACTTTTTGCTTGAGTGTGAGGCAGTGTGCTCCCTTTTTTCTTTTTGTCCAATGACTGCTCCCTTGAGCTAACGAGCTGACGAGCTCTGGAGAGGCACCTGTGCGCCGGTGAGTGGTACATAAACCTGAGAAGACTTTTGGCGGCATTTCAAGCAACCCCACAGACTTGGCTGCTCTCTGCTGATGACGGGCTAAACCTAGAAACACGTGTCCAGAGATACACAGCACTTGCTGCACCTACTTAGGTGAAAGACTTTTGATTACTTTTTCAGCACGAAACAAAGTGACTGCATTTACCATGATGCATTGGGGCTAACTTTTTGCTTGAGTGTGAGGCAGTGTGCTCCCTTTTTTCTTTTTGTCCAATGACTGCTCCCTTGAGCTAACGAGCTGACGAGCTCTGGAGAGGCACCTGTGCGCCGGTGAGTGGTACATAAACCTGAGAAGACTTTTGGCGGCATTTCAAGCAACCCCACAGACTTGGCTGCTCTCTGCTGATGACGGGCTAAACCTAGAAACACGTGTCCAGAGATACACAGCACTTGCTGCACCTACTTAGGTGAAAGACTTTTGATTACTTTTTCAGCACGAAACAAAGTGACTGCATTTACCATGATGCATTGGGGCTAACTTTTTGCTTGAGTGTGAGGCAGTGTGCTCCCTTTTTTCTTTTTGTCCAATGACTGCTCCCTTGAGCTAACGAGCTGACGAGCTCTGGAGAGGCACCTGTGCGCCGGTGAGTGGTACATAAACCTGAGAAGACTTTTGGCGGCATTTCAAGCAACCCCACAGACTTGGCTGCTCTCTGCTGATGACGGGCTAAACCTAGAAACACGTGTCCAGAGATACACAGCACTTGCTGCACCTACTTAGGTGAAAGACTTTTGATTACTTTTTCAGCACGAAACAAAGTGACTGCATTTACCATGATGCATTGGGGCTAACTTTTTGCTTGAGTGTGAGGCAGTGTGCTCCCTTTTTTCTTTTTGTCCAATGACTGCTCCCTTGAGCTAACGAGCTGACGAGCTCTGGAGAGGCACCTGTGCGCCGGTGAGTGGTACATAAACCTGAGAAGACTTTTGGCGGCATTTCAAGCAACCCCACAGACTTGGCTGCTCTCTGCTGATGACGGGCTAAACCTAGAAACACGTGTCCAGAGATACACAGCACTTGCTGCACCTACTTAGGTGAAAGACTTTTGATTACTTTTTCAGCACAAAACAAAGTGACTGCATTTACCATGATGCATTGGGGCTAACTTTTTGCTTGAGTGTGAGGCAGTGTGCTCCCTTTTTTCTTTTTGTCCAATGACTGCTCCCTTGAGCTAACGAGCTGACGAGCTCTGGAGAGGCACCTGTGCGCCGGTGAGTGGTACATAAACCTGAGAAGACTTTTGGCGGCATTTCAAGCAACCCCACAGACTTGGCTGCTCTCTGCTGATGACGGGCTAAACCTAGAAACACGTGTCCAGAGATACACAGCACTTGCTGCACCTACTTAGGTGAAAGACTTTTGATTACTTTTTCAGCACGAAACAAAGTGACTGCATTTACCATGATGCATTGGGGCTAACTTTTTGCTTGAGTGTGAGGCAGTGTGCTCCCTTTTTTCTTTTTGTCCAATGACTGCTCCCTTGAGCTAACGAGCTGACGAGCTCTGGAGAGGCACCTGTGCGCCGGTGAGTGGTACATAAACCTGAGAAGACTTTTGGCGGCATTTCAAGCAACCCCACAGACTTGGCTGCTCTCTGCTGATGACGGGCTAAACCTAGAAACACGTGTCCAGAGATACACAGCACTTGCTGCACCTACTTAGGTGAAAGACTTTTGATTACTTTTTCAGCACGAAACAAAGTGACTGCATTTACCATGATGCATTGGGGCTAACTTTTTGCTTGAGTGTGAGGCAGTGTGCTCCCTTTTTTCTTTTTGTCCAATGACTGCTCCCTTGAGCTAACGAGCTGACGAGCTCTGGAGAGGCACCTGTGCGCCGGTGAGTGGTACATAAACCTGAGAAGACTTTTGGCGGCATTTCAAGCAACCCCACAGACTTGGCTGCTCTCTGCTGATGACGGGCTAAACCTAGAAACACGTGTCCAGAGATACACAGCACTTGCTGCACCTACTTAGGTGAAAGACTTTTGATTACTTTTTCAGCACGAAACAAAGTGACTGCATTTACCATGATGCATTGGGGCTAACTTTTTGCTTGAGTGTGAGGCAGTGTGCTCCCTTTTTTCTTTTTGTCCAATGACTGCTCCCTTGAGCTAACGAGCTGACGAGCTCTGGAGAGGCACCTGTGCGCCGGTGAGTGGTACATAAACCTGAGAAGACTTTTGGCGGCATTTCAAGCAACCCCACAGACTTGGCTGCTCTCTGCTGATGACGGGCTAAACCTAGAAACACGTGTCCAGAGATACACAGCACTTGCTGCACCTACTTAGGTGAAAGACTTTTGATTACTTTTTCAGCACGAAACAAAGTGACTGCATTTACCATGATGCATTGGGGCTAACTTTTTGCTTGAGTGTGAGGCAGTGTGCTCCCTTTTTTCTTTTTGTCCAATGACTGCTCCCTTGAGCTAACGAGCTGACGAGCTCTGGAGAGGCACCTGTGCGCCGGTGAGTGGTACATAAACCTGAGAAGACTTTTGGCGGCATTTCAAGCAACCCCACAGACTTGGCTGCTCTCTGCTGATGACGGGCTAAACCTAGAAACACGTGTCCAGAGATACACAGCACTTGCTGCACCTACTTAGGTGAAAGACTTTTGATTACTTTTTCAGCACGAAACAAAGTGACTGCATTTACCATGATGCATTGGGGCTAACTTTTTGCTTGAGTGTGAGGCAGTGTGCTCCCTTTTTTCTTTTTGTCCAATGACTGCTCCCTTGAGCTAACGAGCTGACGAGCTCTGGAGAGGCACCTGTGCGCCGGTGAGTGGTACATAAACCTGAGAAGACTTTTGGCGGCATTTCAAGCAACCCCACAGACTTGGCTGCTCTCTGCTGATGACGGGCTAAACCTAGAAACACGTGTCCAGAGATACACAGCACTTGCTGCACCTACTTAGGTGAAAGACTTTTGATTACTTTTTCAGCACGAAACAAAGTGACTGCATTTACCATGATGCATTGGGGCTAACTTTTTGCTTGAGTGTGAGGCAGTGTGCTCCCTTTTTTCTTTTTGTCCAATGACTGCTCCCTTGAGCTAACGAGCTGACGAGCTCTGGAGAGGCACCTGTGCGCCGGTGAGTGGTACATAAACCTGAGAAGACTTTTGGCGGCATTTCAAGCAACCCCACAGACTTGGCTGCTCTCTGCTGATGACGGGCTAAACCTAGAAACACGTGTCCAGAGATACACAGCACTTGCTGCACCTACTTAGGTGAAAGACTTTTGATTACTTTTTCAGCACGAAACAAAGTGACTGCATTTACCATGATGCATTGGGGCTAACTTTTTGCTTGAGTGTGAGGCAGTGTGCTCCCTTTTTTCTTTTTGTCCAATGACTGCTCCCTTGAGCTAACGAGCTGACGAGCTCTGGAGAGGCACCTGTGCGCCGGTGAGTGGTACATAAACCTGAGAAGACTTTTGGCGGCATTTCAAGCAACCCCACAGACTTGGCTGCTCTCTGCTGATGACGGGCTAAACCTAGAAACACGTGTCCAGAGATACACAGCACTTGCTGCACCTACTTAGGTGAAAGACTTTTGATTACTTTTTCAGCACGAAACAAAGTGACTGCATTTACCATGATGCATTGGGGCTAACTTTTTTGCTTGAGTGTGAGGCAGTGTGCTCCCTTTTTTCTTTTTTTCACCGCTGAACAGGGCACCGCTGTCTCAAGAACCGCTGAACAGGGCCCTTCAAGTCAAGCACCGCTGAACAGGGCCCTTCAAGTCAAGAACCGCTGAACAGGGCCCTTCAAGTCAAGCACCGCTGAACAGGGCACCGCCGTCTCAAGAACCACTGAACAGGGCCCTTCAAGTCAAGCACCGCTGAACAGGGCCCTTCAAGTCAAGAACCGCTGAACAGGGCCCTTCAAGTCAAGCACCGCTGAACAGGGCCCTTCAAGTCAAGCACCGCTGAACAGGGCACCGCTGTCTCTGCACCGCTCCGCTTGGCCCTTCATCTCAAGCACCGCTCCGCTGGGCCCTTCATCTCAAGCACCGCTCCGCTGGGCCCTTCATCTCATGAACCGCTCCGCTGGGCACCGCCGTCTCTGCACCGCTCCGCTGGGCCCTTCATCTCAAGCACCGCTCCGCTGGGCCCTTCATCTCAAGCACCGCTCCGCTGGGCACCGCCGTCTCTGCACCGCTCCGCTGGGCCCTTCATCTCAAGCACCGCTCCGCTGGGCACCGCCGTCTCTGCACCGCTCCGCTGTGCCCTTTATCTCAAGCACAGCTGAACAGGGCCCTTCAAGTCAAGCATCGCTGAACAGGGCACCGCCGTCTCAAGCACCGCTGGCCCATTGGCAGAAGGGGCAGGCCCGGATCTGTGTCGGGCAGGGCTGCACGAAGCACTCTGGGCACCATGCCTCCTCCAGTACCAGTGGAGTCTGTAATCCACTTGATAGACTGTGGCTTTGCACTCCCCAGGATGGCATAGTGGGCAACCCACCCACTGTAGAGACTTGTGAGACTGTGGCTTTGAACTCCCCAGGATGGCACAGTGGACAATCCACCCACTGTAGAGACTTGTGAGACTGTGGCTTTGCACTCCCCAGGATGGCACAGTGGGCAACCCACCCACTGTAAAGACTTGTGAGACTGTGGCTTTGCACTCCCCAGGATGGCACAGAGGGTAATCCACCCACTGTAGAGACTCGTGAGACTGTGGCTTTGCACTCCCCAGGATGGCACAGTGGGCAACCCAACCACTGTAGAGACTTGTGAGTCTGTGGCTTTGCACTCCCCAGGATGGCACAGTGGGCAATCCACCCACTGTAGAGACTTGTGAGACTGTGGCTTTGCACTCCCCAGTATAAAGCAGTGGGCAACCCACCCACTGTAGAGACTTGTGAGACTGTGGCTTTGCACTCCCCAGGATGGCACAGTGGGCAATCCACCCACTGTAGAGACTTGTGAGACTGTGGCTTTGCACTCCCCAGGATTGAACAGTGGCCATGGAGGCCCCTCGTGCATCTGGCGTCGTGGACTCATCTGGCTGAGGTGCCCCCCCTTCCCTTCCCCCTGAGGTGCCTGTAGTTTTGATATCTGATGCCCCTGCAGTGTTCTCTCCAATGGATTCGGGTCTCCTGTGTGGGCTTTGCCCATGTGTTTAGGCCCATTGGCCCACGTACAATGGCTGAAACCCAATTTGGACAGGACAATTTACATATGTATATATAGTTATAGATATTCGAAATATTTTTTTACTTAGCCGTACAATATACTTCAAATTTCATGATCATTTTATTTTGTCTTTGCATTCTTCCGGGGGGTTTGGGGGGTGTCACTCTGAGTTGTTGCTCTGCATTGATGTGTATGTAGTTGTGGGTGAGGGTGAGGGTGGGTGTGTCGCGTATGTGTGTGCCCGTAATTTTTTGCCTCCCCCCTCCCCTGTGTCGTAGGTGCAGTACTCAACGTTGTCTTCTGCGCCGGCGTTCGTGCTCCTGGTAGAGGAGCAGGAAGACAATAGCTGGTAGGATGTGTAGTTCGGGTTCCATGCTGTCCAGATTCCTCGTGGAGTGTGTAGAGGTGAGCGTTTTCCCGTTCGTAATGTCTGTTTCCGCCATGTTTTTATCGGCGGGGCTCCCGCCCCGGAAAAGGTGGCGGATTGGTGAGTTGTGATAGGGTGGGCGGTACATTGTCTCCCGCCTGTCTGTTGGCGGTGACCGCCGCGCTGTTTGTTCGTCCCGCCGTGGCTGTCGGAGTGTTAAAGTGGCGGTCTCTGATGGCGGTTCCCGCCAGGGTCAGAATTCCATTTTTTTGACCGCCTGCCTGTTGGCGGTTTGGCCGCAGCTTTAACACCGACCGCCAGGGTTGGAATGACCCCCACAGTCTTTGAGTAGCAATGCCCATCACAGCAGGGTATTCTCTGGCCTGGAGCACACAAAGCAGAGACACAAAGATTTGTCAGATGTATCCACCTGGAAAACCAACAGAAAGTGTAATTAGGAAAAGATAAAAGGATGGGCTTTCCCTAAAGGGCCCCCTTCATCTTGCACAACAGAATCTATAAACCCACTCCTAACACCTACCATCTACTAAAGGGCAGTGCTTCAGAAAGTACAATCAACAGCTGCCAAGTAGCAAAATATTCATTGAATTTCTAAAGAGAATCCAGTCCCCCTTTTCTTCACCTCAATGTCTGGATCTTCAACCTCCAGCTATACGAATGTAGGCAGTACACTTTCCCTCTCCTTGAAAGCTGTCTTCAACCTCCATCTTGTGCAATGCTAGCCTGAGGCATCCAAACTGGATCTCATTCTGCTTCGTAATTAATACTGTCCTTGAGGGAGAACATCAGAAATCATCTGCTTAAGCATGTGCAGAACCTCCTTTCAATGTCTGGTCCAGCCACTACTTTACGCTTCCATTCCGTGAGCTAATTAGCTTACCCTGATGAAGCAGTGGTCTAATGGTAGCCTAGCAATAAACAAACAATTTACCTTATTCTAGTGCCTATCAAACATACCTAACATTCCACTATCTTCACATGAAAATATATGTTGCTTTTTCTACCGTCTTGCCCCATCGAATTGCATGCTAAAATCCAGCCGGAAAACTAACCTTTAATTGCGGATTGTCACCTCTCCTTTTTCTTTCAACTGTCATCTCCTTCCCTTCCATCCACTGCATGCCTCCTCTCTCTCAGAACAATCTTCTCAAAGTTATAATAATATATTTCTGAAATTTGTCACAACTCATTTCTGATATCAAAACCTCTCTTATCTTTGAGTCATACACATGCGCTCTGCACTTGAGAGGGCCTGTATGGTACAGTTGGTCCCTCAAAGGCAGTGGGCTGCTATCTTGTGGCTATCTTTCACTGGTAAGGGTAGGGATAGGATCCTTACTGTCAGAGAAAGTGATGCTAACAATTACAAAGTTTTGAAGGATGCACTCTTGGATGGATTTGGCTTAACCACTGAACAATACAGGATTTAGTTCAGAGACACCAGAAAAGAGTCCTTTCAGGACTGGACATACTTTGTAGACTGTTCAGTGAAGGCCTTTGAGGGTTGATTACATGGCAGTAAGGTGTGAAAGTATGAAAGCCTGTATAATCTAATCCTGAGAGAGCATATTTTGAACAATTGTGTGTCTGATTGCACCAGTCCTTTGTAGACTCAGATCTGTCCTCTCCCAAAGCATCGGGAAAGAAGGCAGACAAATAGGTCAGAACAAGAGTGAACAGAAAAGTTCATACAGGAGATGACAAGGATGGCAAGAAGACGGAGGGTACGTTTTCTGACAAGGGTGGGGACAAAGATAAAAAAATGTTCTGAGTCTTCATTAGCCCCACAAGAATCCTCTGGGGGTGGTGGGTCCAACTCCTCTTCTCACAATCAGAAAAAGCCATGGTGTTATTTATGTAAAGTAATAGGCCATTAGGCAAGTGATACCACTAGTCCAAAGAAAAACACCAAGGCTCCCACTACCACAACCCCAACTGCAACCTCTAGTGCCCCTAGTAATAGCAGTGGTGGTGGGAAGTCTACTACAAATAGCCAATCCAACGACATAGCTGGGCTAACTATTGGTAGTGTAGTTGGGGTTGGTCTTGTTAGGGAGACCACAGAGGCTGCTTTAGTCTCTGATGGTAGCATTGACTTTGCCACCTTGGTTGTGTGTCCCCTTAATATGAGTAAGTACTAGCAACTACCCCTAATAAATGGTGTTGAGGTTGAGGCCTACAGGGACACAGGAGCCAGTGTAACTATGGTTATAGAGAAACTGGTTCACCCTGATCAACACCTACTTGGTCAGTAGTACCAAGTAGCTGATGCTCACAATAACACACTTAGCCACCCCATGGCTTTTGTGATTCTCAACTGGGGGGGGGGGGTTACTGGTCCGAAGAAAGTTGTGGTAGCCACTGAATTATCTATAGATTGCTTACTAGGCAATGATTTGGAGACATCAGCTTGGGCTGAAGTGGAGTTAGAGGCTTATGCGGCAATGCTGGGCATTCCTCTGCATATTTTTGCTTTGACAAGGGCTCAGGCCAAAAAGCAAAAAGGACAGGGGAAACTTGGATCCTGGAACAATGGACCAAGTGCTCCCAAAAGCTAGGGGTAGTAAGGGTAAATCCTTCCCACTATCCCTCCCTCAGCAGAAGATTTCCCTTTTGAAGAAGAGGAATCCTCGCCCTGTGCAGAACCTACACCAGAGGAGCTGGCAGTCATACACCTGCAACCTAACAATACCTAATCTCCTATAGCCCATCTACTAACCCCACCAAACATCTACATGAACTCAGATACCCCCCCAGTGCTAATAATCACATCCAACTGCTGCATCCAACTGCTGTTAATTTAGTCTACTACAATGAAACTTGAGTGAGCGTTTGAAATGGTTTGTTTAAGCGCACAAGTGTAATCCAAATAACTAACAATAACCAACAACACTGGACTAACCACTAATCTGGAAAAGAGTGCCACTCTGTGTAAAGTGGTTCAATGCCTCATCAGGGGTAGTAAGAGCTATATATGTACAATTGAAATAAAATGCAAGACAGGTGTTAGAGTAAATTAATTTGCAGCAAACAGAGTCATGGAAAGAGTAGCTGGGTCTGGTAATCATTTTATGTTTAAAATTCTTTGCACCTATGTGCAGAAGGAGAGAGGTAGAGACAGAGGCCTTCATTACGAGTATGGCTGTCGGACCGGTGCGGCTGGTGGTGAGCTACTCTGGGCCAGCGGCATGCCTGAGACCAACGGCTGTAT
This sequence comes from Pleurodeles waltl, assembly GCF_031143425.1. Lineage (NCBI taxonomy): Eukaryota > Metazoa > Chordata > Amphibia > Caudata > Salamandridae > Pleurodeles > Pleurodeles waltl. The sequence goes on from NC_090445.1 coordinate 381,217,075, forward strand.
AACGAGGCAGCAAACTGCCAGGCTTTTCACGGTGGTCGTCCCACCACGAAAACCCTGCCAATAACTCACCTGGCAACAGGAATCCCCATTCCTGTTACCGGCATGCGCATCCCCACACGTCCACACACTTGCAGACACACCCCCCCACTTGCCCACACACTTCCTGACTCCCACTCCCACCCGACCGCATGCATACATCCAAACACCCCAACAAAACACAAACATTCATGCATCCCCACTCGCTCACACACAGACACTCACCCCCACCCAACTGAACACAAACAGACATGCATCCCCACCCAACCAAAGACACGCTCCCCCACACGCACGCATGCATATGCATTGCCCCCTTCGCATTCATGCACACACCCCTCCCCATACATTCACCACACCCCACCCTCTGCTTACATTCACACACACCCCCCCCTCTGCATTCATGCACACAAATCCCCACCTTCTATATTCATGCACAAACACCCCCCCACCCTACGCATACATTCACACACACACCCACTCTGCATTCATGCATACCCCCACCTACTGCATACATTCACACATATGCACACCCAATACGACACACACACACACGCTCACACACATACACGCACTTACCACACACATGCACCTACCACTCACGCACACACCCCTTTCCAGTCGGTCCACCTACCTGTATGGGCTGCACAGCAGCCCAAGTCGAGGAGGTCATCCAGGAGGGGGTGGATGTTGGTGGTTCCACTGCCAATGCCGCACCGCCATGAAAGGCCCGCCCTGCCATATTACTGCTCGTAATATGGTGGGTGGAGTCCTTCCGACGTGGTGGTGCTGGTGGTGGGACCGCCTCTCTCTCTCGTCATTGGTTGGCCTGGCAGTGGGTGTAATGTGGCTGTATTTCGGCAGTCTCCTGTGTGTGCCTCGTAATACGGTGGTCAGGAGACTGCCATCATTGGCAGTATTTTTTCAGCTGCCAGTGCGGTGGTCTTGCCGAAATACCGCTAAGGTCGTAATGAGGGCCAGAGTAGTGTGTGTGTGTGTGTGTGTGAGAGAGAGAGAGAGAGAGAGAGAGACAGAGAGAGAGAGCTATATAGAGTGAAAGAGAACATTTGGGTCCCTTTCAAATTTAGATTTTGATCTTGGAGACATCTTTATTGTTAGTCAGATTCGTTTACTTTTAAAACTTCTCTTAACAGTATAGAGAAATGAGCAAACTAGCTGAAATTTCAGCTTCTGACGTCCGAGTTCCACAAATATCTTTGCAGCAGAGGCACTAAACCTAATGAGATATCTTAATGAAAGAGAAGCCAGAAAAGCAGCTTGTGGGAGACATAGGAAAAAAAGCGAGGAAAGTTTATCGTAAAACAGTGTTAACAAGTAAAGCAGGATGTAAAATCAAATGGGTGATAGAAGAAGAGAAATTGTTGTGTTCTGGAACAGTGAGAGAGATGGGATGGAGAAGCAGATTAAAAATTATAAAGGACAGAGAACAGGAGGCGAGAGTAAAGCAGCACAAGGGACATAGTGAGAACGCAATAGACAAGTTGGGCCCGATTCACAAAGGTAAACTTAGACCCAAATTCTAAGTTTAGACTAAAAGTCTAAAGTCAGACCAAAAGTCTAACTTTACTAGTAGTAAAGTTTAACTTTTGGTCTAAGTTTAGACCAGAGACCAGAAGTCTAAACTTAGACCAAAAGTCTAACTTTACTACGAGTAAAATTGGACTTAAGGACTATACTAAGACTTTTGGTCTAAAGGTAGACTTTTGGTCTAAGTTCGCCTTTGTGAATTGGGCCCTTTGTTTTTATCCTGAACTGGAGCAAAACAAAAGCGTATAAAGCAAATTTCACACAGGGATACACTCATAAAATAAATTAACATGTGCACAAAATATACCACAGGTGTGCATATATGTCTGTTCAGGCACTAACTTTGGGGTTGTCATGATTGTGGGAAGCAATGTCCCAGTGCATCTGGGGTCATTTCACTTAGTGTAGGCACTGGAAATGACAAGTCTTGCATCACTTTTGAGCCGAATCGTGTCTTAAACAGTTGAAGAGCTCGAGCAAATGTATTTTGCCACCTTAGATAGAAGTAATTGCCCCTTGTGCTGGAAATGTTGAAGCATTTGATGGCATCTCTAGGCTAATTATGATGTGTTACTCTCTAATTATGTTTCTTTCTGAATCTGTGCAGTCTATCAAGTAACTTTAGTACGTGTTTCTTTATTTCCTCAGAAGACCCACATGGCAAATGCAAACTGTTCTGGAAACATCAGCAACGACCCGGAGGTTGTCCTCCTTGGACTTCATGTGCCTCATGGCCAAAAGTACCTACTCTTCGCGATACTCCTCACTACTTACCTTTTAACAGTGGCTGGGAACATTGTGATTGTTCTTACGGTAGCAACTGACCGTCATCTCAACTCTCCCATGTTTTTCTTCTTGGGAAATTTGTCTTTTTTGGATATTTGGTACATAACAACTACTATACCGAACATGTTGGCTGGAATGCTGAACAATGGCACCGCTATGTCTGTCTCTGCTTGCATCACACAATGGTACATTTTTGCTTGGCTAGCGACCACCGAATGCTACATGCTGACTGTGATGGCATATGATAGATATGCAGCTATTTGTTGTCCTTTGCATTACTGCAAGCTTATGGGTCCAAACATATGCCTGTCCTTAGTTACATCCGCCTGGTTGGGCAGTTTGCTTCTTGCATCAATCACAATGTCTTTACTCCGCAAATTACAGTTCGCAGATTTCAGTGTAATCGACAACTTCTTCTGCGAATTTGCACCCCTTGTAGAAGCTGCATGCTCCGATACATATGTGGTTAGAACAGTAATCTTATTCATGTCCATCTTTGTGCTGATAATCCCGTTCCTGTTAATCACTGTGTCCTATGTTTATATCATATCAGCCATTTTGAGAATTTCCTCGGTCAAAGGAAGACACAAGGCCTTCTCGACCTGCAGCTCTCACCTCGCTGTGGTTGTGACATATTTTGGGACACTAATTATGATGTACTTAGTAACGTCAGTGACAAGTCAGTTGTTGAGTTTATACAAAGTTCTGTCCTTGATGTACACAGTGGGGGTGCCGATGCTGAATCCCATAATTTACACTATGAGGAATAAGGAAATCAGGGAGGCCCTTGGAACATTGTTCAGCAGGAAGCCGAAATTGTAAAGCCACTAACATGGAATTATTGCAAATAGTCTAAACCACTGGCTGTCACTCTGTGTAGCATCCCAACCTATTTTGGCTTAGTGTTGATTTGCACAAGCCGGGCACCTGTTGAGAGTGGCACAGTGGTCTTAGAATGCTACCCCGAGCAATTGCAAGTGTTTGTGACTATTAACAAGCATTTTTTCTTTCATCCTCTGTGTATTTTATGTAACACAAGTGGCCAAGGGTATGCAGGCAGAGGGAACTCTTGCTCGAAGTGCCACTGGACCCAAGCCATAGCTTACTGCAGTGCTTAATTTGTGCTTGTTGTTTCCGGTGCAGAGCACCGGCACTTATTTGTGAGGGCCGGGGCTTATTCTTATGCCTCAAGCATTTGCTGCGAGCAAAAGACACATATGGGAAAGACGGAAGAACGAAAAACTTAAAAGCGTCATAGAGGGAGAAATTAGAAAGTTGCAGGATGAGCTGAAAGGGCAGGGGTGGCTTTAAATGGATTGAAGAGGCCCGAGATGGCTTCAGGATTACGCTGCCTCAGTATTCAGTGCTTGCAGATTTAATTACAGCAGCCTCATGTTTAAGAGAAGGTCTTTGAGCACCAGCAGCTCTTTATTTACAAATTAAGCACTGCCTTACTGACAAGCGTAATTAGACTGAAACTGTTCTAGGGTCTCTTGAAGGGGTTCTCATCTGTCACTTTGGGATTGAATGCTCCCACAAGGACAGGGCTAGTTCGAATTTGCATAAAATGGGACTCTGTCTAGTGTAAAACAGTTGGCGAAAAACATTGGGTTGGAATGCTACGCTACGCGATTACACGTGGTTTAGACTATTTTCAAAGCATTCCTCCATCATCTTTTGTATGTTCAATGTAATGAAACACCGTTTAGTTATAAATAACAATACTTTTATGTAGGGATAATGTCTACAGGGGTGTGTGTGCGTGGCATGTGTATATGTGCGTGCATGCATGTATGTTTGTGTGTGTTGGTACACCAGTGATTTCTATATAGTTTTCCATCACTTTATGCATATTTTCTATTTTCAGAACTTTCCCTGAACATGCGTTTTTCGAAAAATACAATTTGGACCAGCACACAGTCACCTTATTTTGGACTTTAGAACATTACATATTTCGAATGAAGACAATTTCATAGTTCTTTTTGCTAGTGTACATTCCACCTGGAAGTGAGTGAGCAGTGATTCCTTAGGGTAGGTTATTCTCACTGTCAGGCATACGATTCCTTTTCTTCAAATGGATAATGTCTTGCCTGTTAGAGTTACTCCAGGTCTGTACTAGCACTATTTGTCTATGGTCTGAGAAAGGTATGCATCAACTAAGTGCTGAATGTAAATGCTGTCTAGTTTCACGCATAGTATGTCACCATAGACATTGTCAAAGCAATCAAACACATAGCTAGCTATGTAAACTGTTTTCAAATCCTAGCTCCGACTTGTCGTCCATGGTCAAGTGAATTGCGAAGTTTCAACTGTCAGCACTGCAGCCAAGTTTAAAAACTGTCAAGAAAAGGAAACGTTCAGTGAGAGGACATAAATCTTTCCAGATTCACAGAGTAAGAGGGGGAACAGAAAAAGGCCTCGGTTTGAGCTATAAGTGACGTGAAACAAACATAAAAATAACGGCGGGTGAAATATCAGTATGTGACAAGAAGAAGTGAATAACTTTGAAAAATTACCTTTTCTAAAATCTGCATCCGTGAACAGAGTTAATCATGGACACTCGAAAGCAGAGCCCCCCAAAGTGTCATGGACAGTTGCCAGATAGGCTCCTCACCCACAATGTGAGAGACAGACCACGTTTGGGCCTAGAGTGAGATCAAGTTTGGGGTTCCAAGTCAAGTCTGAGTGACCACAATTAAAAATCAGGACAGAGCCTAGCTAGTTCTGAGAGTTTGAACATTGGCTAATCAGAATTGCTAAAATAATGATGGAGCCTGGGGCCCTATCTTTTTATCCTGGGTCTGATGAATCTTTTCTTCTCAGTTCTGAGCGATGAAGAGATAGTTTTCCAACATTATTCAAATCAATTACAGTGCAACTCAATAGTCACACCTTAAACCTCAGAGTCCAAATTAAAGTTTCAAAGGGCTTTACGACAGACTTGAAGCCAAAGTTACACAAGTGAGTCTCAAAACCATAGTATAGATATAAAAAATCACCAATGGAGAATTAAGGTGTTGCACAGTATTAAATCAAAACAAAATATAGAAGGCCGAGCGTCAATAGCAACAATGCAGAAGTTCAGAAAGTACATGGTGTCTGGGTTCTAAAATTAAGTTCTCTTGTTTAACCATTGAATCTAGCTCCTAAACTATTCTAATACTTAAGGAATGTCTGAGAAAGGTTAGCAAACATAACTTCAGTAGAAGATTTTGTCTAAGAGAGGTGCTGTGGCAATTTCATGAGTTATGGCTAGCTCTGCAGGCTGTAAGTCAAAACAGTCATGCAAAACATGACTCACATGTAAGCATAATCTCATCTCCTTTCACATTAAGGGCCAGATCATGAGCAGCTGCCCTGGCTCAACCTAGAACGGAGCATCTATTTGTATGTGTTTGCAGTGTGTAAAATCCAAACATTTAACTCTCTGACTTAACCGCTATGGTGCCTGGGGCGAGGTGGCCTCGTCCTCGCGCGTGGTTCCTGTGTATCGGGGATGAGACCAGCTTGTCCTGCACCGGGCTCACGGGGGGAGCGCTAGCTAGGCAATGGTCGTTCCCCTAGGGGAAAATTTATTTTAGGCTATTTCACCCCCCTTTGGGGGCAGATCAGCCTATATTTCTTAGGCCGATCTGCCCCTAAGGGGGGCAGACACCACTAGACACCAGGATTTTTTTTTATTGCACCAATTTCATGCAAGTGGAGCGACCCCTTAGGTAAGGGTCACTCCCCGGGGGGCACATTTACTTTAGGCCATTTCTGCTCCCCTTGGGGGCAGATCAGCCTATTTCTATTAGCCAGCAGGGACTGGTGTGTGTTTTGTTTTGGGGAGCAGCCCCTTGGGCAAGGGTCGCTCCCCATGGGGGCACATTACTGTCTGCCATATCTGCCCCCATTGGGGGCAGATCGCCCTATTTTTGGAAGGACCGTCTGCCACCAAGGGGGGCAAAAAGCCCACCAGAGACCAGGGAAGCTTAAAAAAAAAAAAAAAAAGAGATTGGGGGTTTGGCCATATCCCCACCCCAAATAAATGGGCAGATGGGGCAATTACCATGGATCCACTCCTGGGGGGGGGGGGGGGGGGGGGGGCAGAAAGCCTACTACATTCCAGGGAATAAAAAAAAAAAAATAGTCGGTGGTTATGCCCCCACCCCAACTGAAGGGGGTAACAGTCTTTTTAGCCCTCCCCGCACACTTAAACATCTTATCCTACAGCAAGCGAGAGGACATTTGATTATTTTGGGTTTGGTTTTACACTTGGGCCATGCAAGCTTGTCTTACTCTCAAAATCATCCCACTTGGAATGGTGAGGGCTTCATTTTTTGGACTTCGGGACGCTGCCATGTAGAAAAATCCACAAGACCTAGACACATCTGAAATCTAAACATCTTGGTGAGTCCAGGGTGGTGTGCTTCACATGACCCCGCACCATTTTCTTACCCACAATGCCCTGCAAACCTCCAACATTGCTGGAAATCACACATTTTCCCCACATTTTGGTTCTGGAACCATCCAGAATCTGCAGGAATCCACAAAATTCCTACCACCTAGCATTGTCGCATCTATACAGATAAAAATTCTGCCTCACTTGTCACACTAAAAATGTTTTTTTCAAACTGTCCTTTTGGATCTGTTTTGGTTCCCCTTCAATTTCGACATGTTTTTGGCTCTTCCCTGCAACAGGCACTTGGCCCACCTACACAAGTGAGGTATCATTTTTACCGGGAAACTGAGGGCAACTTTGGGTGGTAGGAAATTTGTCCCCGTGCAGTGATCCCACACAGAAATGTGGGAGAAATGTGATTTTTTAGCTAAATTTAGGGTTTGCTGAGGATTCTGGGTAAGAAAACACAGGGGGATCCACGCAAGTCACACCTCCCTGGACTCCCTCGGGTGTCCAGTATTCAGAAATGTTTGAGTTTGGTAAGTTTCCCTATATGGCTGCTGAGCCCAGGACCAACAACGCAGGTGTCCCCCCCACCCAAAAAAAACAGGTAGTTTTGTATTTGATAATTATGATGTGTCCACATAGTGTTTTGGGGCATTTTCTGTCAGGGGCACTAGACCTATCTGCACAAGTGAGGAACCATTGTTATTGTAAGACTTAGGGGAACGCTAGGTGGAAGGAAATGTGTGGCTCCTCTCAGATTCCAGAACTTTCTGTCACTGAAATGTGAGTTAAAAGTGTTTTTTTGACCACCTTTTGAGGTTTGCAAAGGATTCTAGGTAACAGAACCTAGTAAGAGCCCCACAAGTCACACCATCTTGGATTCCCCTAGGTATCTAGTTTAAAAAAATGCACAGGTTTGGTAGGTTTGGTAGGTTTCCGTAGGTGCCGGCTGAGCTAAAGGCCAAAATCCACAGCTAGGCACTTTGCAAAAACAGCTCTGTTTTCTTTGGGAAAACGTGATGTGTCCACGTTGTGTTTTTGGGCATTTCCTGTCATGTGCACTAGGCCTACCCACACAACTGAGATACCATTTGTATCGGGAGACTTAGGGAAATGCTGGGTGGAAGGAAATTTGTGGCTCCTCTCAGATTCCAGAACTTTCTGTCACCCAAATTTGAGTTTAAAGTGTTTTTTGGCCAAATGTTGAGGTTTACAAAGGATTTTGGGTAACAGAATCTAGTGAGAGCCCCACAAGTCACCCCATCTTGTATTCCCCTAGGTGTCTAGCTTTCATAAATGCACAGGTTTGGTAGGTTTCCCTAGTTGCTGGCTGAGATAGAGGCCAAAATCCACAGCTTGGCACTTTCTAAAAAACACATCAGTTTTCAGCGAGTCACTTTATTTTCTTTGGGAAAATGTGATGTGTCCACGTTGCGTTTTGGGGCATATCCTGTTGCTGGCACTAGGCCTACCCACACAAGTGAGGTACTATTTTTATCAGGAAATTTGGGGCTCCTCTCAGATTCCAGAACTTACTGTCACCCAAATCTGAGGACAAAGTGTTTTTTTGCCAAATTATGGGGTTTGCAAAGGATTCTGGTAACAAAACCTGGGGAGAGCCCTACAAGTCACCCCATCATGGATTCCCCTAGGTGTCTAGTTTTCAAAAATTCACAGGTTTGGTAGGTTTCCCTAGGTGCCGGCTGAGCTAGAGATCAAAATCCACAGCTAGACACTTTCCAAAAAACACATCAGTATTCAATGTAAAAAGGTGATGTGAACATGTTGTGTTTCCTGTCGTTTTGGGGAATTTCCTGTTGCGGGCACTAGGCCTACCCACCAAGTGAGGTACCATTTTTATCCGGAGACTTGGGGGCACACATAATAGCAGAACAAATGTTATTGCCCCCTGTCTTTCTCTACACTCTACATTTTTTCCTTCCAAATATAAGACAGTGTGTAAAAAAGATGTCTTTTTGAGAAATGCCCTGTAATTCACATGATAGTATGGGCACCCCGGAAATCAGAGATGTGCAAATAACCACTGCTTCTCAACACCTTACCTTGTGCCCATTTTGGAAATACAAAGGTTTCCTTGATACCTATTTTACACTCTTTATATTTCACCAAATGAATGGCCTGATACCAGGTCTTCAAGGAAAACTAATTTCAAAGTACAACTCCTTTATTGGCAGCCTAGGGTTGCTGATGAACCTACAAGTCCAATGTATCCCAGCAACCAGAAGAGTCCAGCAGACGTAACGGTATATCACTTTTGAAAATCTGACATCACAGGGTAAAGTTACAGAGTAAAACGTGGAGAAAAATTGCTTTTTTTCACCTCAATTTCAATATTTTTTTATTTCAGCTGTTATTTTCTGTAGCGAAACCTATACGATCTACAAAGATAACCCATTGGTGAATCCAAAATTTTTGTCTACTTTTCAGAAATGTTTAGCTTTCCGGGATCCAGCATTGGTTTCATACCCATTTCTGTCACTAACTGAAAGGAGGCCAAAAGCACAAAAAATAGTGAAAATGGGGTATGTCCCAGTAAAATTCAAAAAATGTGTTGAAAAATTTGTTTTTCTGATTCAAGTCTACCTGTTGCTGAAAGCTAGGAAGATGATGATCTTAGCACCTAAGTGCTTTGTTGATACCATTTTTAGGGAAAAAAACACAACCCTTCTTCTGCAGCCCTTTTTTCCCAAATTTGTTTTTAAACAAAAATTTTGCTCTATTTTGGCTAATATCTTGGTCTCATCCAGGGGAACCCACAAACTCTGGGTACCTCAAGAATCCCGAGGATGTTGGAAAAAAGGACGCAAATTTGCCGTGGGTAGCTTATGTGGAGAAAAGGTTATGAGGGCCTAAGCACAAACTGCTCCAAATAGCCAAATAAAGGTCTGGCACCTGAGAGGGAAAAGGCCTGGCAGCGAAGGGGTTAATGCATAAACTGCAGACAGGTTGGGGAGGAAATTACTGCTCACTGTTTCCAACTAGTGCTATCTGCAGCTTATGCACATATTTAGAGAATTTCTTTGTTGAATGTATACATTTAGGATACTGCAAATGCATATTGCTCATTTACGTCAAGGCAAGATTATTTATGAAGTGTTATCCCTGTGGTAGCTATGTGCCATCACAGTAGAAATCAAAAGACAAAGCTTTATTAAACTCTTAAATTGAGTGAGGACAATGGATTCCCATGACAGGACTCCGAGAACCAGACATAGTCCTATGTAAAGAAGAGAAAACCAACCAATCATTGCCTGTAGATCTCAATGGTTGACAAGTTTAAAAATTATGGCAAGTGCCTGGAATATGGGACTCGTCAACAACCAGAAGCAGTGTAGTCTGTGAAAAGACAGGTGAGCATCTACCCATTACAAACCGTACAACAGTTCTGGATTTTTATGTGGCCCGACAGCTGTTTTGCAGCCTCATTGTAAAGAATGTCATAGTAATCAAATAGTGATCCCACTATGCCTTGAAGGGTGGTGGCTCACTCCTCTTTAGGTTTGCAAGGTCTTCACTTGGCCAACACGTGGATGTGAACATAACAGCTCTTGAAAGTCCTTCCTAACTCAAATCATTATATTCAAACACCTTAAGGGGCAAAGTTAAGAGCCTCTAGTGCTGCTTTACGTCACATTACAGTCACTTTTCTTTACATTTATGTGGCCCAACAAGGCCAAATTCGTTGTGCCATATTTACAAAGTGACACATTGCATGCATTGCACCACTTTGTAACCCTTTGCACTACATTATGCCTGCGCCAAGCATAATGTATGCAAAGGGGGAGTTCCACTATTAGGGGGGCAAGAAAAATGGCGCAGAGAAATCTAAGAGATCGCTTTGTGTCATTTGTTTTCGCACTTGTAACGCTGTGTTCAGAGCAGGTGTGAAAAGGAGGCACACCATTCTTTACAGTAGACCCCAAGGGGTTTTGCAGGATTAGCAAAACAAAAGGATGATGGACCGAGTGTTGAACAATGCAAACACTCACCCCCAGTCACAGATCTGGGTTGATTCCATAGTTCTTTTGCTCACTATGCCACCAGAGTTTGGACCCGGCCATATACAAATCAGTCTTGACCCTGTTCCTCATGAGAAGAGTCCAGCCCGAACTGCCAAGCCAGGTCCTCCCTGGACCGCAAACAAGCATCCTGGGACCTGTTTCAGGGTTTCGCCCTTCATCAGCCAGGCTAGCTTGAATCCAGTGGCACAGTGAGGAAGGGACCCACGTCTGGGCATGCCCTTCCCACTTAAGGCAACTTTAGCAACACAAAAGGATGATGGACGGAGTGTTGAACAATGCAAACATTCACCCCCAGTAATAGATCTGGGTTTAATCCATCATTCTTTTGCTCACTATGCCATCCCAGTTTGGACCCTGCATATGCAAATCAGTCTTGACCCTGTTTCTCATGAGAACAGTCCAGCCCGAACTGCCAAGCCAGGTCCTCCCTGGACCGGAAACAAGCATCCTGGGACCGGTTTCAGGGTTCACCCTTTATCAGCCAGGCATGCTTGAATCCAGTGGCACAGTGAGCAAGGGACCCACGTCTGGGCATACCCTTCCCACTTAGGGCAATTTTAGCAACACAAAAGGATGATGGACGGAGTGCTGAACAATGCAAACACTCACCCCCAGTCACAGATCTGGGTTTAATCCATCGTTCTTTTGCTCACTATGCCACCCCATTTTGGACCCGGCCATATGCAAATCAGTCTTGACCATGTTCCTCATGAGAACTGTCCAGGCCGAACTGCCAAGCCAGGTCCTCCCTGGACCGTAAACAAGCATCCTGGGACCGGTTTCAGGGTTTCACCCTTCATCAGGTGAGGGTTTCTTCAAGGGTACTTTGACAACTGCATGTTGCTATTGTTTCCAGAAAGGTGGCTGCACTGATAGAGTTTATAGGGCCATGTGTTACTTGTGTGTGTTGGTGCTGGGCTGGACAAAGGCAAAACATTAGAATGTTGCATTGGATTTTTCTTGAGGGACAATTTTCAGCAAGTAGCCATCCTTGTCAGTTGCTCAGCCAGTGATGTGTGAGCTGCCACGAGGCTCAGACTTGTCAGGCTTGCCTCAATGATAGGTTAGCCTATTGGCAAAAATCAATGTGGACCACTGGCTCCAACTAGTTACATTGCCGGACCACACAAAACGATAGTTCAGTGTATTAATTAATAAATGCTTGCCTGTCCTAAATATTATTTATAAAAACATCATCCCCCTTCACTTAATAAAGTAAAATGTACACCGTACTGATAACACTTATGGCAGACAATATTTCTGCATACAATATTGTGACAAACAAGAAATCCAGCCATATCTGACTCTATGGAATCTGCTTGGCTGTCATTGCAGCACAAGTCTGTAGTCTGTAATTGTAGAAAAATGGAGATTATCATCTGTGGTAATACATTAATTTGAGGTGTGGTCCCTGGCTGCAGAATTTGGGACCAAATTTAATGTCATGCTCTATAGTTTGAAACATTCCGACATTCTAATTTATAGGCGATTGTCCTTTGCCCCCTGTGCCTTAAGTGGCAATCATCCATATATCGTTCACCATCAGGTTTGCATTTTATTTTATTGAGTCTTGTCTTTATCACCATGCTTCCAGTGTTGCTCCTTGTTGAGTATTGGTGTATCACCCAGGTTATTATATTGCAATGGGATTTAGTTAGGACTTCCTCAATATTTGTTTTCTGAACTGCAGCATCTCGAAAAGCCTGCCAGTTGCATCCTGCATCAAGCATTGGCTCACTGCACCACTTGTCAAATGCACTGTGTGAGGTTGACAGGATCCGAGTTTTGTATATTTAGCATTCCAGATGAACCCGCTGAACAAGTTGCCAAATTGTTTCTGGTCAGGACCAGTCAATGATGTTTATGTCCTAGTTGGATTATTATAAAAAATTTGCAGAGATGGATACCTAATTTAGGTTCAGGCAACCAAGCATTGGCATTCCACATGCCTTAGTAACAGCAAAATATTTCCCCGAAGTTCTTCAGATAGCTGTTGACCTTGCTGTTTACTGATGATCCCTGCAGATTAATACCAGTTGAATTCAGTAATAGCTTACAGAGACCACCATGAAGCCATTCAATGTATAAATGTTGTAGAAAATAAATACATGCATTAATGTAACCATATGAGTCCAGTAAAAGGTTTGTCAGTCTGATCGGGGTGCATTGACTGCATGTTCTTTGTGGGTGGTGTATAGTATTTTGCCATGCATGCTGCAAACATTTTCTTCGCCTCAAGAAGCCACCTACACTTCAAACATTACTTATTGCCTGATGTGATCATCCAAAATATCCACAAAATATAGCTAACGCCAAGCTTCAGAGGGACTGTAAGGTTTTGGAGAGTTCTTGGGATGTGGATAAGTTGTGGTGCATAAGCGTTTTATGCCCTGGCATTCACATGTCTCTAAATGTACGTATGCAAATTTAAAAACATTACAGCAAAATAATTTTTGACCAGAAAAACAGGTGTAGTTCAGATAAGTATTAATTGGGAAAAGTTTTATGTAATACAAATTGCCAGTGATCATGCTAAATGTGCTATTTTGTTTCTAATTCCCGGCATGTCTTCGGTCCCAGGCCTCTCAATGAGGACAGTTCAACCACACAGTACATAAAATATGGTTAGGGGAAAGTTTCTATTTTGCTTTGGCATCCACCAACATATCTGCCAAATTGTCGTCCATTCAATGTGTCTTTCAGTTTCCAGTAGCTCACTACTGATTTTGTTGTAGAGGAAAATTACAGTGCTGCTTTCACTGCGGCCTTTGCAGTGTGGGCTTGAGAAAGAGAACATTGGTACATGTGAAGATGGAGGATTTGAGTGAAGGTAAGGAAGAGGACAGCAGGTTTATGTGCATGCAAGAGAAGGGTCATGCAAGGTTGAGCTGGAGTTGAGGTTGGCACTAGAACAAGGCTCCTGTGAGAAATAGGGAAACAGAAAGGCCCTTTACAAGAAGCAAGTCTGTGACCTAGCACATAGGTCAGTTAGGTCTTATGGAACTTGGTCAGTAGCATGGCACACCCATACCATACAGATTGATATACAAATATGGAAAGGGTGTGTTGTTGCCATGGTGGTGTAAACTGCCTCATTTTCTGTGCAACATTGATAATCAACATGCCTGTGATTATTGTGTGAACAGTGTCAGTTGCAGTAATGCTTGTGTTACCAAATACCGCTTGGAAATAGGGTCTTTGGCTGGCAGTCAGTTTGCACTCTATCCAATCAGGGACCCTCACTCTAGTCAGGGTAAGGGAGTTACACTCCTAAGACAACCCCTGCTCACCCCCTTGGTAGCTTGCCACAAGCAGTCAGGCTTATCACAAAGGCAATGTGTAAAGGATTGGTAGCAACACACACAGTAATACAGTGAAAATGCTACAAAATGGACACCACATCAGTTTAGAAAAATAATCAATATTTATCTAATTCAAACCAAACCAAAAACAACAAAAATCCAACATACACAAGTAAAGTTATGAACTTTTAAAATAATCAATTCTTACTCCATAGAAAACAATGGAAACGTTGTTACATAAAGTATTCGGTTTGCATAAAAAATAAAGCCGCCCGGGTGAGTGTGCTTCGAAAAAGTCAGCGAACCATGATTTTCTCACTCACAAGTAAGGATGTGCATCGTTTTCCAGACGGGGCACATCGGGTCCACCCAGCTTCACGTTGATTATGATGCCCATTGATGATGCATGAGAAATCCGGCCGCACGGTCATGGAAAACCACGCTGCATGGAGTTTGCATAATTTTCAGCAGCCGCAGGCAGGTGTTGCATCGTTTCTCCAGCCGCAATGCAGGTGATGTATCAATTGTCCAGTCGCGATGCAGGTGGTGCATTGATTTCAGCCGCAAATCGGGTGGCATGTTATTTTTACAGTCGCGAAGCAGGTGGCCTGTCGAACCTTACCCCGCACAGCTTCCTGTGCGTGGATTTCAGTCATTGTTCTACCAGCTTCACCTTTCGAGGGCCCAGGTACTGGATAGGGCACCACTCGGCAGGGCAGAAGTCTGAGCAGAGTCCAGGTGCTGGGAGAGGAAGTCTTTGATGGTCCTGAGATTTCAAAACAGGAGGCAAGCTCAGTCCAATCCCTTGAAGACACTTCACAAGGAAAAATATACCACAAAGTGCAGTTTTTCCCCTCTTTCAGGTAGAAGCAGCAAGTGCAGGCCAAAACAGAAAAGCACAGTTACAAGCAAAGGGGCAGTACTCTTCCTCCAGCTCTTCAGCTCTTCTCCTTGGCAGAGATTCCTCTTGGTTCCAGAAGAAATCTGAAAATCTGGGGTTTTGGGTCCACTACCTTTTCCCCTTTCTTCCTTTGAAGTAGCCAAACTTCAAAGGAAAGAATCTGTTGTTCACAAGATCCTGCCTTGCCCAGGCCTGGCCCCAGACTCACACTAGGAGGCTGGAGACCTAATTGTGTGAGGGCAGGCACAACCCCTTCAGGTGTAAGTGACCATTCCTCCCTCCACTCTAGCCCAGATGGCCCATCAGGATATGTAGGCTAAACCTCCGGTCCCTTTGTGTCACTGTCCATAGGGGATTCACAACAGCCCAACTGTCAGTCTGGTCCAAACAGGGAATACACAAGCAGACAGAGTCACAGAATGGTTTAAGCAAGAAAATGCCTAGTTTCTAAAAGTAGGATTTTCAAACAGACAATTTAAAAACCAACTTTACCAAAAGATGTATTTTTAAATTGTGTGTTGAAAGACCCTAAACTCCATATCTCTATCTGCTGCACTTAAAGGCTATTTAAAGGCAGTCCTATATGAACCTATGAGAGAGATAGGCCTTGCAACAGTGAAAAACAAATTTAGAAGCATTTCACTGTTAGGACATGTAAAACACATCAGTATATGCCCCACCTTTAACATACAGTGCACCCTGCCCATGGGGCTACCTAGGGCCTACCTTAGGGGTGCCTTACATGTATTGAAAGGGAAGGTTTGGGCCTGGCAGGTGGGTACATTTGCCTTTTCAAATTGGCAGGTTAAACTGCACACAGACACTCCAGTGGCAGGTCTGAGCCATGCTTACAGGGCTACTCGGGTGGGTGGCACAACCAGTGCTTCAAGCACACTAGCAACATTTGATTTACAGGCCCTGGCCACTTCTAGTGCATTTCGCTAGGGACTTAGTAGTAAATCAAATATGCGAATTATGGAAAAACCAATTACACATACACTGTACACAGTGAGCACTTGCAGTTTAGCACTGGTCAGCAGTGGTAACGTACCCAGAGTACCAAAAACAGCAGAAACAGAGTCCAGCACACAGTCAAATCATGGGAGGCAGAGGCAAAAAAGACAGTGGAGACCACACCAAGGATGCCAGGTCTAACAGTATTGCCACTGATTGGCTGTTTAATTATCACACATACCTCATTGAGAGCGTATTAGAAGGCAATCACTTGTATAATTGATAGAGCTTCTTGGAATATTGCTACAGGTTGCTCTCACTGATCACTGCTGTTTCATTTAATGCTTGATGCTCTTACCAGAAGTCTCATGAAATGTATTCAGAAGTAAAGCATGTGTTTTCTCCTACAATCATTTAGGGACTGGTGTGATAGGTTTGGAACTAGCGGTCAGCTCTGAAGCCCTGCGAGGAAGGTGAGCAAAAATGTTTTCTGTGAAAGAACCAAGATGTGGCATATACAACTAATAGATTTTTCTCTTGGGATTCTGCCTGAGGGCCAGAAGGCTGGCACCCTAATGTTCATGTTTCTACACCTCGGGCCTCATTATGAGTCTGGCAGTCTTTTGGCAAGACCGCTATGGTGGCGGCCATCAAAAGACCGCCATGTTGGCAATCATCCAACCGCCGTATTAAGAGTTACACTGTGAAGTCATCCTAAAAGAGGCCACATTTCCAAAACCACTAGTCACTTGAGGACGGAAAAGGGGTGGTTCCACCACCAGCCGACAAAAATCCTCCCATCAGATTAAGATCCACAAATCATGACAGAGGTTCTTTCATGGTGAAAAACCATTGGCAGTGCGAACCACGACATTCTCAACTCAGATCACACTGAACACAACTCCACAGTGGACAGTCTGAATACCCCACACTGGACACACATTCACACACCCAACACACCCAACACACCTACACACTGCACTATAAAACAAACCCCTACACAACCCACAATCTTTTGCAACCAGAGCACCACTCACAGCCAGAGACTAGCAAAACTATAAAGAACTACCTAAACAAACAATAGGCACCCCGCACATTTCACTTATCACTCATCCCACAACATACACAACACACAATTTTTCAACCTACACAATACACAACAGCCGTCACCCACTCACATCACAGCACCCACACCTCATCACTAAAATGTTTTCATCCTTTTTTACTACCTCACCGTCTTCACCACTACCATGTCCCCACAAAAACATCCACATCCAGGAGTTGAGGGTCATGGTGGACAAAATTGTCAGGCTAGAGCGACACCGGTTTGGAGCACAGGTCCAGCAAACATCAATTGCCAGGAAAATGGAGTTGTGGCAAAGATTAGTTGACAGGGTCAATTCTGTAGGCAGCTATCCACTTACAAGGGAGGACATCAGGAAGAGGTGGAATGATCTCAGGGGAAGGCATGTTCCATGGCATCCAGGCACCAGCTAGGGGAACCAAAGACTTGTGGTGGCCACCACATCCATCCCCTACTTTCACATCTTGGGAGGTTTTGGACATACTGCATCCTGGGAGCCTAACAGGAATACCTGGGGGAGTTGAGTTGGGTAAGTCATCAAAACATTCATGCCACTCAATTGTCAGGACCTGCATGCTCCCTCAACAACTTATCCCACCCCAATTAACACACCAGCCACTACACCTTTGTCCAAATCACTGAATACCCCTCTCTGGCATGCCACATATCCACTAACCTCAACTGGCCCCACATCCCTTGGAAATGGCAATTGTAGTACTAGCTAATAATAGCACTACTACTCCCAGAATGCAATATCCCATCATTGTGAAAACCTGGAGAGTGCAACAATCATTAGATGTAATGCATGTTAAACTAACTTCCTATCTAAATCATCTTGAATGTCCTAGTGTGGAACAGGATATGGCAATGACAGCAATGCAATAGCTCACTTACACTATTATCCCAAGCAAACACACATCAATAGCTGAGTGCCCATTCTTAATGGCCTCAGATCAAAGATTCCTAAGCAAGAAATGTACTCACCTGGGTTGGAAAGTCAGATGGCTGAGTGGATGCACATGCAGTACATCCATATACAGGTCAATGTCCTTTGATTACTCACATACGATGTCCCTACAATGGCACTAATGTGCATTGCATAGCTCTTATTTGTGCTATCTATCATGTTAAACAGTTCACTAGGGAACAGAGGTGAACAGCCATGTCAATATTTAGACAACATCAGATGGCATCAGCAGTAGAATCGCTACCAACGTTGCCTAACAAATCTAAACATGGAGTATGAAATTGAAGTCACAGAGGTTTATGATGTACCAATTTATGCTGTGCATCAGCTGTCAATGTCATTGCTGGGAATCATGTTAAGGCACTGCCTGCATCTCACACAACTGCAAAAATACCCCCAAATTAACCTGAACTCTGAGTTCCACTTCTCCCACAGGTTACCTTGCCAGTGTCACCGTAGAAAGGATACCAGAGACTGTCACTACTCCTCTGGATGAAGGCCCCAGTGAGAACGACACCCCTGGATGTCTGGACACTGACCACGAATCTGGCCCACCAGGGACATCTAGTCAGTCAACAACTGTCAGCCTCACCCTGCCCACATCCACTACTGTACAGCTACCTGATTCCCTTTTTATCACCCTTCACAGTGATGGTCCTGCCACCACTGGGAGTGGGCACACTGTGCCAGGGGCACAGGTACATAGGGGTAGGATATGTGGGAGGTATTCTGTGGGCCAGAGAATGGGGTATCAAAGGGACAATACTGAGGAGGAAATCATCTCCCAAGTCTTGGGAGCCTACCAAAATTCCCAAGGCATGATGGGCCAAGTAATCACCATGCTGGGACAAATCCAAAAGCTGCAGAGGGACAACCACCAGGAAGTCATTCAGCAGTTGCAGGCACAAAATGCCATCCTGGATTCTATTGCTGGGGTGCTGAGGGACATCAACACTACCCTGAGTAGGTCTGCAACACAACTTCATGCCTCTTCCACTAATAATGACTCTTCATGCCCTTCAACATCTGCAGCTGCTGGTGGAATTGAGGCCCTGGCAGGGGAAGGACATGCCTCAGACATCCCACCCTCTGTAGTTGAAGAACCATCCCACAAACATTGACGCTCACCCAGACATCCAGCAGGAGCTGATGCCAAGGCCAATGCCACTTCCAGGAAGTGAACCTCTCCTGACTTGTTCCCCTTGTGTGCCACAGATGCACCCTGTTGACTGTTCTGTGACCAAACTATATTTCCCTTTTTGCTGGACTTGTGTATCCTAATGGTGTAGCAGCTACCCTCATGATTCCAGCCACTATGACTGAATCCTTCACTGTTTGTTTTGTCTTTTTGTTAGTTATTAGTCACACATATTGTTTTACTGTTCACAATAAAACACCCCTGACCACAGGTCCTCTGTATGTTTCATTTATCAACCATGTACAACTGTTATGCATGGCAACTCTGCTAACAATATGCCCTTCTGTGTGGTAAAACCTATGTAATGGACATCACACATGGATTCTGTCAGCAGGAGACCCATTACATTAGGATTCCAACATGGACAGATTCAAAAACTGGTTATGCTACATCTACACAGATTTATTGGTAGACATGCAAACAGCACATAGAGCATAACTGAGTATAACATCAGGATGTTTACTAAGGTGTCACACAATGCTAAACCACAGGATACAGAGTTTAGGGTCATGTTAGTCTTCCTACAAGGCACGAGGCACACAGATTTGTCCTTTGTGTCATCTGGTGAAGCCTCATGACATACCCATACCATAGCTTCCAAATATACACATCCCACAGTACATACAGGTATAAGTACTGATGTTCCCAGTCCAGGGATCTCTCACTTACATTGGTCACAAATCTGCAGGCTTGTCACTCACCTATGTCAGTCCATAGTGGCATGCACATTGGTCTGCAAAGTAGGAATGCACTGACAGCTTCAAGTAAGAATACTTACAACAGACACCATTGTGATGGGAGAGGCAATAGTCCTACATAGGATCCTGAGACTAGATGTTCATTGCTATCACTATATGTCCTTCAGTTACACAGCTTTTACTGCTCACATGCACAAATAGACAACTAAACATGTAGGCAGCACTCACAGATATACTGCACAATATAGGGAATAGTTTATGATGCAGAGTACAAAACTCTTCTATACATGAAATGTGTACAAATGGCAGTCGCATGACTTACTGTACGGGACATGTGGAAGTGACCTAAGTCTGCTGACGGAAGTCTCTATGGAGGTAAGCGGTCACAACCATGGTACACATTGCTTCCAATTTCAGACTTGGGCCAATGGCGATGTCCGCCAGTGGTGACAATCCTGTATGTGGCGAACATGCACCACCATTTTCTGCAGTATTGCTCACTTGACTCCTGGCACAGCTGCCAGCGAGACCTCTACTACCTGAGCTGCTGTGTCCTGCCCCTGGGAGCTGTCATGCCCACGTCCTGCAAGTGCGAGCGCTCCAGCCTTCACCCCTGAATAGCTGGACAAGCTCATGGAGGAGGCCCTACCCCTGTATGACCAGCTATATGGTGCACCAGAGGAGCAGGTGAGTCCAATGGGATACCAGTGCGTGAAAGGTGAGGTGTATGATGGTGTACCAGTAGTGAGGATGTTGATGCATGCAGATGCTAAATAGTGCATGAGTGTGAACAGAGAAGATGGGAATGGTTGCCTACTTACTGTCACTGAAGTGTTCTGTCCATTTGTATTGATATGGTGCATGTGGCCATGACTTTTTCCTTTTCTCTGTGTCATCCGGTCCACCAAAAGATCTTTCTACAAAGAATGAATTGACAACAATGCAAACAACAGCAAGGAACTAGTCAGCATAATCAATGAACTTACCAACCCTAAGTCCTGCTCCACCGACCCACCCCACTCGCAAGACCTCTGCGACTCCCTCGCCACCTTCTTTCACTGCAAGATCACAGACATCCATGGAAGCTTCGCACCACTGTCTCCCAACACCACCACCAAGGTCGACCCCATCGGGCCCCTCAGCACCAACATACTGAGTGCCTGGACCCCCACCAATGATGAGGAAACCACCAAGACCATGAGTACCATCTACTCCGGCTCTCCCGCTGACCCCTGCCCTCATCACATCTTCAATAGAGCCAGCCAAATCATCGCCCCCCAAACTCCGGACCATCATTAACAGCGCATTCGAGACTGCCATCTTCCCGGAGAGCTGGAAACACCCCGAGGTCAACGCCCAGCTCAAAAAGCCCAAAGCCATCCCTGAAGACCTCAAACACTACTGTCCTAGCTCCCTACTCCCCTTCCCCACGAAGGAGATCGAGAAGATAGCCAACACCCAACTTTCCAGCTTCCTGGAGGACAATGACCTAATCGACGTCTCCCACTCCGGATTCCGCAAAAACCACAGCACCAAGACCGCCCTCATCGCCTGCACCGATGACATCAGGAATAGACTCGACAAAGGTGAAACCGTCGCCCTCATCCTCCTTGACCTTTCCGCAGCCTTCAACATTGTCTGTCACCACATCCTGCGCACACTCCTCTTCAATGCCCGAATTCGCCACAGAGCCCAGGACTGGCTCACCTCCTTCCTCTCAGGAAGGACCGAAAAAGTGTGCCACCCCCGTTCCTTTCTAAGGCCACCAAAACCATCTGTGGAGTTCCACAGGGCTCCTCCCTCAGCCCTACCCTCTTCAATGTCTACATGGCTCCGCTCGCCAACATCGTCCGATCCCACGGCCTCTACATCGTTTCCTATGCTGACAACACTCAGCTCATCCTCTCTCTCACGAAGGACCCCGCATCCGCTAAAAACAACCTCCACACCGGACTCCACACCATCACCAACTGGATGAAAGCAAGCTGCCTCAGGCTCAACTCAGAGAAGCCCGAGATCATCGTCTTCGGCCCCAACAGCTCTGCATGGGATGACTCCTGGTGGCCTGCCACTCTGGGGTCGGCCCAAACGGCAACCACCCACGCACGCAACCTCAGCTTCATACTGGACTCTGAGCTCTCTATGACCCAGCAAGTCAACGCCATCTATTCCTCATGCTACAACACCCTTCGAATGCTCCGCAAGACCTTTAGATGGATTCCCATGGAAACCATAAGAATGGTCATCCACACCCTCGTCAGCAGCAGAGTGGACTACGGCAACGCCCTTTACGGGCGAACAACGGCCAAGCTCCAGAAGAAACTCCACCGCATCCAGAATGCCTCAGCACGACTTATCCTCAACCTCCCTTGCCACGAACACATCTCAGCCCACCTTAAAGACCTCCACTGGCAACCCATCAGCAAAAGGATCATCTTCAAACGCCTAATCCACGCCCACAAAGCTCTCCACAACAACAGACCGGCCTACCTCAACGAGAGCCTCCACTTTCACGTCCCCATACGCCAGCTCTGCTCCACCAACCTGGTCCTTGCATCCATCCCCCGCATTCACCATACCACAACCGGCGGCAGATCCTTCTCCCACCTTGCCACCAAGACCTGGAACTCCCTCCCCATAAGCCTACGTATGACCCAGGACCTCTTTACCTTTAGGAAGTGCCTCAAGACCTGGCTCTTCGAACAGTAGCACCACGCCACCCCCAGCGCCTTGAGACTCTCTGGGTGAGTAGTGCGCTTAACAAATATCTGATTGATTGATTGATTGATCCTTGCAGGTCAACGCCCATCAAAAAAAGGGAATCTGGCGCGCCATCACTAAGCAAGTGCAGACCCGGGGGGTCCACAGCCGGCGGAGCACCCACTATAGAAAGCTGTGGGAGGACCTGAGATGCTGGGCCCAGAAGGCTGCAGAAGCCCAGCTGCGGATGTCCTCCCAACGAGGGAGGGGTGCCTGACGAACCTTGACACCGCTAAGGGCCCACATTTTGGCGGTGGCCTACCCTGAGGTGGATGGGCATTTCAGGGCAGCACAGCCAGTCTTACCTTTGTCAATCTGAGGCTGTTTGGACAGTTCTAGTAATGGATCTGCTCATTTCTTCATGACTTAGTAGCGTAGCAGGGCTTTCATTTGACATACACATGTTGGTGTTATGGGATATGTTGTCATTCAATTTGCTTGACTCCACGTGTATGTGTCATTCATGGACACATTAATTATTATGTATGTAAGGGTTAGTGCTGAACTATGGTAATAGGATTCACAGTTGTTAGAGATGTAGGTGTTTAGATGTTGTCACATAGAGGTTTCTAATTAGCATGTATAGTGGAATGGTATGTGGCCTTCATGCACATTGTATGGTGTCCATTGTACTGGAGGTGTTGGTATGCTTCCTGTGGTTGTCTGTGGTTGTATCCTGTGTACTACGTAGGCCCCTGTGGAAGGACATACAATTGTTGTCTATGTGTAAATGAGTTAGATAAGTGAGTTCCGATACTCTTAATAAATCCTTTTATAGTATTTAGGGTGATGTTTCAATGACATGCTATGTCATTTTGTGAGGCACACTCTTTGGGTATGCCATAGGTTGTATCTTTATCTGAGGTGTTTCACATTTTAAAAGATATGGACAGATTCACAAGTTTAGTATGTGTATCCAAAGCAACATGCTGTGTTGTATTTGAAGTGAGATGAGTTTACTTTCATGGAGCATGGCTACTGGTGATGGACTGGTCAAGTGTGGATTAGGAGGTGGCATGATATTGTGTTGTCAGGAAACAGAATTTCCTAAGCATGATTTGTTGATACACAGTGATGCTCAGTATGGGGAGAGAATTGATTGGAAGGTGATTAGTGGTCCGATGGTTGGCTTATGTTGTGGGTGACACTGTGGTCATATGGGAATGTTGCAAGTATGTAGTTGTGACATGATGGAAGCTCTAAAATTTCCTACCTGGGGCTTTCTAAGACATGGATGTGATGTTACTGTTGTGTATGAAATGTATGTGTATGAAAAGACTGTGAATACTCTCACTCTCTTTCTGTTTCTCTGCATCAGCATCGGCAGGTGAAGGAGATGGGGCACAGCTGAGTGGGAAAGCTGCTGACCACAGAACCCATAGTGCTGATACCATCGACACGGAGGGACCCTGTGGCCCCAGGGGTAAGGGGAGCGCTACAGCGGATACATGATCTACCTCATTATCATTGGAATCCTCCGCCAGTGGACACTCCCTGGAGGTGGCAGACCCATCCGGGACCACCCCAGCATCATCTCTGTCTGCCACCCCCTTACCACCACTGCCCTTCCTGCAGCTCCCCAACCAGTTGGCCGTGCCCGCTCACTCAAGAGGGTGGGTGTCTTCTTTGCTGCAGGCACCTCTGTCCCTGCCCCTGTCAGCCATGCTGGCCTCAGTGAGGAGGCTATTGACCTTCTGAGGTCAATCTCTGTGGGTCAGTCGACCATTGTGAATGCCATCCAGGGACTGGCAACTCAGATACAGCAGAGCAATGCATTCTTGGAGGGCGTTCACGGTGCACTGGCTGGCATACGTAGATCCTTTCAGGCTCTGGCCTCCACACTGACGGCAGCCAGTTACCCTTTGTCTTCTGTCCCCCTCCACCTTCCTCTTCCCAATCTCAAACCCCTCTTCCCCAACCCAGCCAAAGCACACAGACAGACAAGCGTGCATCCACCTCAACAACCAAGGGTAGCTCAGACAAACACAAGCACCACTAAACACACCACAGGCATGCACACAGGTGACATATACCTGCACGCACATCAACAGTCACAACCTGCTCTGACATCCCCACCACCTCCAGCATCCCAGAAACAACACCTGACACACCTACAGACACCATACCAACATTCACAGATCAAGCCACTACACCTATCGTACCAACAGACAGCACCACAGCAGACCCTTAGACATCCACCCCAGTCACCACATCTACAGGCACCACAACCACAGACACACCTACATACAGTACATCCACCATACCTGCAGTCACCACCTCAAAAAACATTCACCCACCCACTATGGCATCTCCCAGCACCTCTACCCCCTCCTCCCAAGACACATAAATGCCCACACTCACCCACCCAACAGACACACACCACCCATCGCCCGCATGCATACCTCACACAAACATGCACCAAAGACATACACAACAACACCTCAGACAACCACACCCTCTCCCTCCACACCCAAACCCTTTTGCTATGACTGTCCCTGTGTATCTAAGAAAGCTTTCCTTTCAGAGTTTGCAGTTTTCCCTACTCCTCTCCCACTCCATGATACCCCTAAATGTGCTGTGTCCCTCCTCAAGTCTGGCCCTTCCACCTCCAAGGCCTCCCCTGCTCCCCCTGCAAACGTTCCCATGCCCCTCCCTCTGCAAAGAAGTATACCCCTCCACCTAAAAGCCGAACCTCCCCTAAACCTAAGTCCAAGCCCGAACCCCCCTCCCAAGCCAGATCTCGAATGCCCCCCTCCTAGCTCCCCCAGAAACCCCCTGAGGTGCCTGCCTGCCCCATAGATGCCCCTACCTGTGGCGGTTACATGGCAGTCAGGAGTTAAGTTTAGAGCACACATATGTGTACTGTGTGAATTGTGACTTTTTATAAAAGGACTCGCCTATGGCCTT
Organism: Pleurodeles waltl; assembly: GCF_031143425.1. Classification (NCBI taxonomy): domain Eukaryota; kingdom Metazoa; phylum Chordata; class Amphibia; order Caudata; family Salamandridae; genus Pleurodeles; species Pleurodeles waltl. The sequence goes on from NC_090445.1 coordinate 381,242,646, forward strand.
TGTTTTACCATCATCATGGTTTTAATATTAAGTTAAACCAACCAGTTAATGGTTTCCTCGTTACATCTTTGTCACACAATTCTTTCCCTAATATATAGTTGCTCCTGGCTGACATTAGTCGTTTTTTGTAAGTGTGTGCGTTCTGCTTGGGTTCTGTGTGTTCTTTGGCAGTATGTGAGGTTGTCCATATATATGTGTAAATATAAATAAATATATGATGACACAACACACACACACACACACACCCACCCTGTGGTCAGAGCTAATAATATTCACCAGCTCAGGAGCCATTTCCAAATAGTAGGGAAACCCAGACAAATTCATGCAAAATCCAAGGTTGTTAATGGACAGTTATGCTCCACTTAAAATGATGTTAATAGAATAATGAGGTTGATTTTGCCATCTAATTTATGTGTTAAAGTACAAGAGACCCCACAGTGACCAGCATTAGTAACAGAAAGAAAGACTAATAGTAAAAGTAATTTCTATGATCCTGACAAACAGAAGAGATGCATTTGCAACCCAAATAGGGTCATTGTGTCCCAAAAAGAGGGATTGGATGAAAATAAATACATGGAAAAAAAGCAACACATTGTTAGGCTGTTTTTTACAAAGTTGATTTGAAAAGCCTGCCACTGTGGGATGACACTATATCAAGAAAACAACATCAACATGCACAAATGTTGCCAAAAAAACATCAAAAGTTTAAACATCTTGATCTAACACTAAAACAGCAAACACACAAATATCAATGACAAAAATATGAAGATGGCCCCTGCCTCTTGGTATTCCTGGACCTTTCAGCTGCCTTCATCACAGTTGACCATCCCAATCTCATATGCATCCTCAAGTTATGAATGGGATTCACCAGCCATGTCCTTCACTGGTTTTCCTAGTACCTTTCCAACCAACACGTGTTTGTTCACATGAACACTTCCAGGTCACAAAAGATTCTTATCACACGTGGAGTCCCCAGGGGATCCATGCTGTCTCCTGAGCCACTTGGAATTTCACTCACAGCTAACAGCATTAAGATTTACCAATATGCAATGATACATGGCTCCACTTGAAAGTCTTTTCTGCTTCAGACATCTAACGCCTCAAACAGTGCTTACAAATCATCTAGACCTTTGTGTGCAGAGCCTATTTCAAACTCAACCTAACTACAAACGAAATACAGTACAAACCTGCCTCAATGATATGAACCTCAACAGTTTCAAACTACAAATCTAATTGAGTGCCAAATCATTTGTATTCACTCTGGTCACCAACCTCTCCCTCAAGGAACATATTGCCAAAAACCAAAGATGGCTTGGTAGCAGATCTCTCTTCTAAAGAAACTCAAACCGTTTATTTCAGAAAGTGACTTCAGAACTTCTGTTTAAACCTTGTACTCTCGCATCTGAATGTTGGTAATTCCCTGCTCTGTGGCCACCCAGATTCTACATTGCCACCCCTTTGTTGCATCCTATGTGCCACAACATGTCTATTCCAGGCCTGAAAAAATATGATTGCATCACCTTTAACCTGATGGAACTCAACTGGTTACCCTTGGGAGCCAGCACCATCTTAAAAACTAGCTCCATCATTTATAAAGCCATAACAACCAACACCCTCGCTTATCTTGCAGACAAGCTTACCATCTCTGGTGATTCTTGGTACACCCACACCCAGGACACCATCAGCTTGTAGACCTAGAAGAGTCAAAAAGAAAAAAAAGCAGGAGAACATCTATGCACCCAGGATCTGGAACAACATCTTTGTATCCATTAGGTCCTCCCCAAAACTGCTCCAAGTTAGGAAAGATTAGAATCTCACCTCTTTGAAGAACACTGCATTGCAATACATAAACCTGCCACAACTCAGCTTCCTCTCCTTTACTTGCAGACTTTAAGCTTGCATACAAACAAACATATATACATATATATATATATATGCATCTCTGAAATACGCATCTAAAATACAATATTGTAAACAAAAATAAACAAATAACAAATATCCTCTGCACAATAAAGCCAAGGAATCTTAACAACAATGGCCAAAACCAAAATATCGAACACTAAAAAAATCAACATAATTCAAAATAAAACACATTATATCAAACTAACTTTACACATACATGCAAAAATAAGTTAAAATAAACATTATATATGTTAAGTAAATAACAATAACAATAAGCATTTACCTTAAATGGTGCCAAAAAGGAAAAACCTGAACTAGTCTCCAACCAACCAACCAACCAATCAAATCAAACTTAAAACAGTTACGAAATAGAAACAATTAACAAACAGTATTAAAAAGCCACGGAAGGCACAACTAAATGGCTAATAAAGAGAATTACAGCAGTACCATAACTCTGCCAGATTGCAAAGTGACAAAAGAAAACCGAAAAAAAAAAAAAAATAACAAAAAGTATTTTAAACTATGATACATATGTATTTTCTGTTTACAGATGCATCTGCTACAAAATTGAAAACATTGTAAAAGAAATAGAAAATATAGACACCAACACTTAATTGCACAAAATCTAAAAAAAAACCTCAAAGTCAGTATATAAATGAAAGCACAAAGCTAACAATAAAGTAAAAACAAACACTTTTAATAGATTACAAAAAAAAAAAAATGAACAGGACCCCAACTAAATGTTAGATTAAAATATAAAGCTACACAACTAACAAATTCCACCACTTAACCGAATTCAGCAAATGAAAACTGTGCCAAAAACAACACTAAACAGCACCTGCTAGGTGAACTTCCACAAGCAACATAAGGTAAAGACAACATCCAGAAGGTAAATTAAAATATGAACCTGCAACATAAAAATGTTCAAATCAAATAACATTGCCTACTATTTCTTTTCAAAAGTTAATATAATGTTCTATATTCTATAACACACTGCAAAAATGCCAGAAACAGCAAAATACATAAAATCTCCAAAAAAAATGATGATGTTAAATTAGAGAGGACCTGCTCCATGAGTCAAAAACACACTGGAAACACACCAAATAATATAAAAAATATGCTATGGCAGGTCTACCACTAAACATAAAGCAGTTGAAAGGAACATAATCATCTGCTAACATTTCTGAAATAGAAGTCCTAATTACTGTACAGAACCTAAAAAATACACACAAATGTTTTATCTACAAATAGATATATATTGCACTTTTCAGTACTTAAATATAATGTGGCTTTAAAATATAAATGTAATGAATAATGTTTGTTAAAAATTACTTTAAATGTTTTAGAAAATTGTATAACTGCAAATGAAAAATGTATTTTTACAGTACACTACAACTATATCATGTATGTGTAATTAAGCTATGCTGAATGATTATTTTAAAATAAAAACATCCTCAAAACCTATAATTATTGAACAATAATGTACAGGAAAAATTGTACATATTTCAAAAGATATTTAGAAAATGTACACTCCAAGCCTGGATAAGTGTTGAACAGTGGTGGGCTCAATTTTTCTTTTCCCACAACAAAATTAACCATACTGCAGCAAGTGTTGGATGTTGGGAGGGTACTTTGAGGGGTTCGGATTTACTATTTTCACTCCAAACTTAACCACACTGGGTAAAGTGTTAGACTATGGGGAGAATCACATTTACTAAATCACACCCCAAATGTAGATACATTAACAAAAATGTTGTCCATTTAAATTAAAAAACAAGTACTACCACAAATTTCTAATACATATTACACTTAAAAGAATACTTTACAGAAATACATTTTCACTATCCCAATAAACAAACAAAAAATTAAATCGAGATAGCTACCAATAAATAGCAATAATTTACTATAAAATAAAAATAACTGTAAGAATATATATGAAATTATTTAACAATAAACCATTTTTAGAATATAAAATACATAACAAAGATATAAATCTTCAAGATGCAAAAATGCCTTATACTAAATCCAGAAATGTATTAACAATAAGTGCATTGAATATTTTTATAATTTGAAATGAATATTAAAAAAACTATAAACAATTTGTAAAAATTGAAATATCCTCATTTTTAAATGTCCAGTGTAAAAAAGAACTACAAATCCTCTTAATGGATTCAATTCAATTATGTAAATAAAAATAGAAAATACTTGATCAAGGATCAAATATACTTTGATAACATTATATACCAAATATACCATTAGATATTTAAACAATATAACAGTACAAAAAACTTTTTAAAATAGTAAATATGTAGATTTCAATGTATTTCTAAATGATAAACTCAACAACAATCTTAAGCATGGCAAAATGAAAAAGGTAATCATTTAAGATTACTCCCCACCCTAGTCCCCTATAAGCCCATTAACCCACTCCTAAAATTACAATACTAAGAAAATATAATAACATTAAAAATATACAATATATGGAAATAAAATATCACTTAAACAATGATGTAAAATATCTTGACACAGCATGCAATGACAATTCGACAATATAAAAACATTTTTAAAAAGTGATATTCTGGGCCTCAAAATTGTTCAAATCATAATATCTAAGACACAATGGCCCTCATTACAACCCTGGCGGTAAATCCCACTTTCTACCGTGCAGAAGACCGTCAACATACCGTTGCAGCAGCGGAATTCTGCTACAGGTATTACGACTCACAGCTCGGATTTTGCCACAATACAGACACCCACACAAGTCTGCCACACCAAAGGTCAGTGATAAACTGGCATTCCCAAAACCTACGCCAACAGGAATACACCCACAGTATCACGACCCACGAATCAACACAGCGGTCTTTCAACCGCGGTAATCCATTGGTGGTACACACCGCCGCGCTCAAAATACACATATATTTACAAAACACAACCACATTGGACAATTGAAAATACACACACCTGATACACATACACACACCCAATCCAATATAAAACACACACCCACATCACCCACAAACCCTTACAACCAAAATTCTGAAAGAAGGCCAGAGAGAGAGACTACCTAACACAGACACACAACACCATCACTTAAACAACATCCATGCACCTCAAGCAACACACAACACATCCCCTCACACATCACAACACACACCACCTCACACATCACCCACACCGCATCATGGCACCTCAAAGACACCCCAGGTTCTCTGAGGAGGAGCTCAGGGTCATGGTGGAGGAAATCATCCGGGTAGAGCCACAGCTATTCGGATCACAGGTGCAGCAGACGTCCATAGCAAGGAAGATGGAGCTATGGCAGAGAATTGTCGACAGGGTCAACGCAGTGGGACAGCATCCAAGAACACGGGATGACATCAGGAAGAGGTGGAACGGCCTACGGGGGAAGGTACGTTCTGTGGTATCCAGACACCAGATTGCTGTACAGAGGACTGGCGGTGGACCCCCCTTCTCCCCCACAACTAACAACATAGAGGGCCTCGCAGGAGTAGCAGGAGGACTGGACTCTGGTAAGGCAAATCTTTACTACTTTAACCCCCCCACCCCACCTGCTTGTCATCACATACTCCCACCCTCACACCCATCACCCCAACAACCCACAGATATCCCACTAACACAACCCACACATCCCACAATCAAGCCCTGCATGTAACACCAATGCATGGACACCCATCACCAATGGTTGTCCAGTAGAGAGACTCACTCATGCCCCAAAATCACCAATCACACATGAGCCATGGCAATAATGCAAACACGGGAGTAGAGGGTAAGTCACCCATTGCACAAGATGGCACACACAGATAAAATAACTATGCATTTACACCTCAACAGGACCCATACTCAACGTCACTGGACAGGAGGTGGCAGACATATCCAGTGCCCCCACAGAAGAGGCCCACAGTGATGACAGCAGCTCTGCACACCTGGATCAAGATGACCAGCCCGGCCCATCAGGGACCTCAGGACAGTGGGTTCCCCTGACACAGACACAAACCACCACTGAACCTCCCCCCTTAGGAAACACCATCACAGCACCAACCCAGCGGGCCCATCCCTCTGTCCCCAGGACACGTCAATCAGCAGGGTGTCCACCACTACAGGGAACCCAGGCAAACCCACTAACACAGGATGATCAGGGACCTGGGGTTAGTGGCAGTGGGCACACGGTTCAGGGGACAGAGGAACAGGATAACAGGGAAGCTGGGAGGACTGCTGTGCGACAGGGGGAGGACAGGCCCAGGGAACCCATTCTCCACAAGGGAACTCTCCAACATCATGGGAGCTTACCACCATTCCCAGGAAACCATGGGCACGGAACTGGCCAAGTTTCAGGAGACCCAGCGGCTGCAGGAGGAACACTACCTGGGGATCAGGGAGGACTTGAAGTCCATCAACACCACCCTGGTCACCATTGCAGGGGTGCTGGCAGACCTTGTCAACACCAGGAGTAACACAGTGGCACACCAACGGGCCCCTGACACTAGCCTGGATGAGGAACAGCCCTCCACCTCTGCCGATGCTAGTGGACAGGTAGCCCCGCCACAGGACCAACAGGCCACCAGCATCCCACCCCCTGCAGAAGGAGAACCACCCCACAAACGGTCCCTGAGATCCAGGAACAAGACAGAGAACATTGCCAAGACTCCCGCCAGGAAATAATACCCCCTGAATGTCACCCTTCTGTCCCACTTTGTCATCCTGTCCACCTTAAACTGTCATTGCTCCACTTCCTATGCCCCATTGGACAATGCACCTGTGAAACAAATAGTCTGGACTCTGCCATGGACATTCCTCCACCATCACCCCAGCCCATTTCACACACCCTTCCACTTATTTGCACAGTAATAAATACACTTGAATCACAAAACAATCTGGAATCTGCCTGTGCTTTCAGTAATGTGTAATTGCAAAACCTCTGGAATATAGCAATGTCAATGTACTTGTTCACATATCAATGTAACACAGATATAGGCCACCAGTAAACATAGCAGAGGGCACAAAGTGGGACCCAGATCTATGAAATGGAAAGGCAAAGTAACAAGTCAGGGTCCATACACTGAGTGAAAATGACAGGCTTATGCTAGCTCCAACAATAGTATGAGATGTGGGAAGCAGTTACATCTTCTTACCTGTGTCTCACTGGAAGTATTGCATGATGATGTTGTTTCGGTTGTCGACATCTTCTTCTTCTGCCTCCTCTTCTTCACTGTCCACAGGCTCCACAACTGCCACAAGACCACCATCTGGCCCATCCTCCTGCAGAAAAGGCACCTGGCGTCGCAAAGCCAGGTTGTGCAGCATACAGGCCACAATTATCTGGCACACCTTCTTTGGTGAGTAGTAAAGGGAGCCACCTGTAAGATGGAGAAACCGGAATCTGGCCTTCAGAAGGCCAAAGGTGCGTTCTACAATCCTCCTAGTTCGCCCATGTGCCCCATTGTAGCGTTCCTCTGCCCTTGTCCTGGGATTCCTCACTGGGTCAGTAGCCATGACAGGTTGGGGTAACCAGAGTCACCTGCAAATGTTGAGGGACAACTGTTAGACAGACACTAACCCTTAGGGACAACCCCATACCCAGACACCTAGGTCAACTGTGTTGGGACCTTGGCCTCACCTATTAGCCACACACAGTGCCTCTGGAGTTGCCCCATCACATAAGGGATGCTGCTAGTCCTCAAAATGTAAGCGTCATGCACAGAGCCAGGATACTTGGCATTCACATGGGAGATGTCCTGGTCTGCCAAACACACCATCTGCACATTCATGGAATGGTAGCTTTTCCGGTTTCTGTACACCTGTTCATTCCTGCGGGGGGGGGGACAAATGCCACATGTGTACCATCAGTGGCACCAATGATGTTGGGGATATGTCCCAGGTCATAGAAGTCACCTTTCATTGTGGGCAAATCCTTCACCTGAGGAAAAACGATGTAGCTGCGCATGTGTTTCAGCAGGACAGATAACACTCTGGACAACACGTTAGAGAACATTGGCTGGGACATCCCTGATGCCATGGCCACTGTTGTTTGAAAAGACCCACTGGCCAGGAAATGGAGGACAGACAGGAACTGCACTAGAGGGGGGATTCCTGTGGAATGGCGGATAGCTGAAATCAGGTCTGGCTCCAACTGGGCACACACTTCCAGGATTGTTGCACAATCAAGTCTGTAAGTGATAATGATGTGTCTCTCTTCCATTGTCCACAGGTCCAGCAGGGGTCTGTACACCGGAGGATGCCGCCATCTCATCACCTGCCCCAGCAGACATGCCCTATGGAGGAGAACAGCGAGCAGAGGGTCATCCAACACTTAGGTATCACAATTTGTAATTTGGTAAAACGTTGGAAAATCGCAATGTGCCGGTATCTGTCTGTATTCCACGTCTAGATAGGTGTGACACAGTTTTTTTCCATCCCATGTGGCCCCCTGAAATGTCGGCTGCCTGACCTGTAAGGTGGGACAAGAGGAAATGAGGTAACTGCGCTGGCATTGTACACCGTCGCGGTGGGCGGTCGAAGACCGCGGCTCAGTTTAGCATTGGTTAACATTGGGTCCTATGGGTCCCAGGAGCCAATGTTGATGTACACCAGCGGTGACGGTATGCACCGCCGCGGACGTGGCCGCCATTTTCTTACTGTTCACTCACTTGATACCTGACCTTCAACTGGAGAGGACCTACACTGCAAGTGCTGCTGTGACCTGTGTCTGGAAGCGACAATGGTTACAGTGTCTGTGGAAAGGGCCCCTGCCATCACTTCGGAGGAGTTGGAGAAACTGGTGGATGGGGTCCTCCCCCAGTACACGCAACTGTACGGTCCTCCAGACAAACAGGTGAGTACACTGTGAGCATAGTGGATGGCACATGAGTGTATGGAGTGTTGTGGATGGAAGAGGGTGGGGAGGGGGACAGGCCAGCATGTTAGGATTCTGTGTGTATGTATGGCTGGGCCAGGGTGGGAGGTGTTTGGCGATGCGTGAGATGAAATGCACGGGCTAGAAATATCCATTTTTACTTCTCTTTTCTCTAGGTTAGCGCCCACCAGAAGAAGGGTATTTGGCGTGCCATGATTGTATGTAGGAACGACGCCTGCCAGAACAACGAATGCCTGAACAACGAGGTCGGGACAACAACCTCGTTGTTACCACTAATGCCTTTACCACGAATGCCTTAACAACGATTTTTCATGGTATAGGCATTCCTGGTAAAGGCATTAGTGATATGCATGTATTGTTCCTGCATGCGTCCACCCTGGCCCCCCACCCCTAAAAATTACCGCAACTCCCCCACCCCCCCAAAACTACCCCAACCCCCACCTCCTCCCTAAAATTACCGCAACCCCCACCCTACCCCCAAAACCTAAAACAACCCCAACCCCACCCCATCCCTCAAACCAAAAGTACCCCAACCCCCACCCCTAAAACTACTCCGAGCCCCCCACCCTGCCCCTAAACCTAAACCCCCAACCCCCACCCCGCCCCTACAATTACCCGACCCCCCCAACCCACCCCTAAAACCTAAAACCACCCCAACCCCCACCCCTAAAACAGCCCCAACCTCCATCCCATCCCTAAAATGGAAAATACCCCAATCCCTTCCCTAAAACTAAAACCCCGAACCACGCACCCCTGCCCTCCGCCCCTAAAGCTGAAAATACCCCGACCCCAACCCCTGCACCTAAAACTAAAGACCCGACCCTCCACCCCACCCCTAAAACTGAAAATACCCCCACCCTCACCCCTAAAACTAAAACCCCGATCCCCCCACCCTGCCCCTAAAACTGAAAATACCCCGACCCCCCACCCGGCCCCTAAAACTAAAACCTCGACCCCCACCCCTAAAACTGAAAATACCCCAACCCCCACATCTCCACCCCTAAAACTAAAACCCCGACCCCCGCACCACCGCCCCTAAAACTGAAAATACCCCGACCCCCACCCCACCCCTGAAACTAAAACCCCACCCCCCACCCCCGCCCCATCCCTAAAACTGAAAATACCCGACCCCCCCACCCCGGCCTATCCAGAGTTGGATGGGCGCTTGAGGGCATCACAGCAGCCACAAGGGGGTGAGTACACTCTAATTCAGCTGACTCTGCGCGCTTTACGAGGTGTCTGGGTGGTCGAAGTGGGCTGTGGGTTCCCCTAGGCCAGGGCGAACTTTGTAGGCTAGGCCCCTTGTTAAGTAGGCTCTGTGGCACCCCAAACCCACTACTGGTAATAGCCATCTACACCTAGTCAGGCTCCTATGACTTCCAGGTGTGCAGCAATTGGGCTTAGGCCTCGTCCCCCATAGGCATGTGAATTTGCTAGGACTGTTAGTGCATGGCTTAGTGCAGAGGGCTCCTCCCTGTGTGTTGTGTCCGCCAACGGTAGTGGTGTTGCATGCACTGAACATGTGTTTCTTCTGTCTCCCCCCCTTTTTGTTTTGTGTCCCTGTTCTTGGGTGCAATAGCATCTTCTGGCGGAGGAGCATTGGCACCACCGGAGCAGGAGGGAGCTGCAACCCACTTGGCCCTGGGGGTGAAGCTACAGAGTCTGATGGCACCAGTGGGACGGAGGGTGAGGGGAGCTCCATGATGGGGACAGGAGCATACACCAGCGACAGAGACTCCTCTGATGGGAGCTCCTTTGCGGTGGCGGGCACCTCTCTGCCCACTGCATCAACAGGTACAGCTGCCACCCCCCCTACCAGCACCGCCCTCCCAGCAGCCGCTCAGCGTGTGTCCCGTGCCCACTCACCCAGGAGGGTGGGCATCTCCTTCGCCCCAGGCACCTCAGGCCCTGCCCCAGTCAGCCCAGCTGCCCTCAGTGAGGAAGCTATTGACCTCCTGAGATCCATCACTGCTGGACAATCTACCATTTTAAATGCCATCCAGGGTGTTCAGAGGCATATGCAACAAACAAATGCATACCTGGAGGGCATTCATTCTGGGCAGGCGGCCCAACAGAGAGCATTTCAGGCTCTGGCCTCAGCACTGATGGCAGCCATTGTCCCTGTGTCCAGCCTCCCCCCTCCAACTTCCTCTACCCAGACCCAATCCCCTGTACCTCAGCCTATCCCAAGCACACCATCAGACCAGCATGCACACTCATCCACACACAAGAGTCGACATGGCAAACATAAGCACCACACATCCCACAAGCACCCACACAAGCACCATCCCCATGCAGACACAGCAACATCCACTGCCTCCACTGTGTCCCCCCTCCACATCCTCCTCCACCCTCCCTGTCTCATCTCCACTCACACCTGCATGCACTACATCCTCAGCCACTACCTCCATCACCAGCATGCCCATCACCACACACTGCTCACGTGCAATCACCACCCCCACAACAATGCACAGATCCCCAGTGTCCTCTCCCAGTGTGTCTGTGAGCCCTCCTCCCAAAGTACACAAACACAGACACACACCCACCCAACAGCCATCCACCTCACAACAGCCTCAGGCCCATCACCTTCACCCAAATTCAGCAAACATACACCTCCTACAACCACTACCTCTTCCTCCACTCCCAAACCCCCTCCATCTTCCCGTCCCAGTGTGTCTAAGAAGCTTTTCCTGGCTAACATTGACCTCTTCCCTATACCTCCCACCCCCTGTCCTTTCCCTAGGGCCAGGCTTTCCAGGTCCAAGCCCAGCACGTCCGCCACCAAATCCCCAGGCACAGTGGTGCCAGCAACTGCAGGGTCATTGAGTGCGCCACCTATCAGGGCTGCCAGTGTGCCACCTCGCGAGGCCAAGGACATTCCGCCACCTGCCAAGGTGAAGAAGGTGCCCACATCCCAGAGGGAGAAGCTGCACCTACCAGTCACCAAGTGCTCCGCCAAAACAAAAGGGGACAGTGGCAAGACACCTGCGGCACCATCAAAGGTGAAGAAGGAACAGAAGCAGAAGAGCAGGTCAGGACAGGGCACAGTGGCACCGACTGAGGGACTAGTGTCACCCCTTCTGTCAATGACTACACCAACCTGTACGGCGGCGAACCCCGCCACCTGCCCCGCCACCAGCACCACCACCTGCACTGCCACTAGCACGCCACCTGCACTGCCACCAGCACCGCCACCTGCACAGCTACCTGCATCGCCACCTGCACCACCACCTGCACTTCTGCAGCCTCTGCAACAGTCCCCAGCATCTTCCCCAGTGGGCAGCCGTCCGAGGCTGCAGGATACGTCCTGCTGTGTCCCTCAACAGGTGCTGACACATGCACCTCCACCAGAACCGCCACCACAGACACCGCCGTAAGCACCGCCAACAGCCCTGCAACGTGCTCGGACAGTGGCACCACAGCTGACATGGCTACCATCCCCAGTGGGCAGCCGTACGAGGCTGGAGGAGACTTCCTGGACCCTGCCCAGTTTCCATGAGGCATGACTTTCATCACTGTTTGCACCTGCAGGTGGAAGACGAAGCCGCAGGAGGGTGGGGTATGTCTCTGCCTCCATGGCGTATCATGCTACCTGTTCCTAGGTAATCACATGACACACACACCCAGGTGAGGGAATGGGACCGGCCACACTGCATGTGGAGCACTCTTGGCACAAGGCCCCCACCAGAACCAGTGGAGAAAAGCATCCACTACCTCAGTCCTTGGCAGGATAAAGCACTCTGGGCACAAGGCCCCCTCTAGAACCAGTGGAGAAAAGCATCCACTAACACTGTCCTTGGCAGGATGAAGCACTCTGGGCACAAGGCCCCCTCCAGAACCAGTGGAGAAAAGCATCCACTAACACTATCCTTGGCAGGATGAAGCACTCTGTGCACAAGCCCCCCTCCAGAACCAGTGGAGAAAAGCATCCACTACCTCAGTCCTTGGCAGGATGAAGCACTCTGGGCACAAGGCCCACTCCAGAACCAGTGGATAAAAGCATCCACTACCTTAGTCCTTGGCAGGATGAAGCACTCTGGGCACAAGGCCCCCTCCAGAACCAGTGGAGAAAAGCATCCACTAACACTGTCCTTGGCAAGATTAAGCACTCTGGGCACAAGGCCCCCTCCAGAACCAGTGGTGAAAAGCATCCACTAACACTGTCCTTGGCAGGATGAAGCACTCTGGGCACAAGGCCCGCTCCAGAACCAGTGGAGACTGGTATCCACTTGAGAGACTGTGGCTTTGCACTCCCCAGGATAAAGCAGTGGGCAAACCACCCACTGGAAAGACTTGAGAGACTGTGGCGTTGCACTCCCCAGGATAAAGCAGTGGGCAAACCACCCACTGGAAAGACTTGAGAGACTGTGGCTTTGCACTCCCCAGGATACAGCAATGGGCAAGGAGCCCCTTCGAGGAGCAGTGGCGTTGTGCGTTCATCCGGCTGAGGTGCCCCCCCTCCCTTTTCCACTGAGGTGACTGTTTATTTTCAATCTGATGCCCCTGCAGTGTTTTCTCCGTTTCAAGTCAGGTATCTTGTGTGGGCTTTGCCCATGCATTTTGGGACCACTGGTCCACGGACAATGATTGGTACACTATCCGGACTTGTGTAGTTGGTGTACATATTTGTATATACAGATTTTTGAACTTTCACTATCTGATTTTTCATGATTACAATCATTACAATCATTTCCTTTTGTCCTTGCGTTCTTCCAGGGGGTGTATATGTAATGTTGCTGCATGTATTTGTGTGTATGGTGTTGTGAGTGAGGGTGGGGGTATTGCATGTTACGTGTGTGTTTCACTCTCTTTTCCCTCCCCCCACCCCTGTGTTGTAGGTGCAGTACTCACCGTGGTCATCGACGGCATCTGTCCTGCTCCTGATAGAGCAGGAGGAAGACCAGCAGTACGCGTAACTCGGGCTCCATGGCTTCCTGGTTCCTCGTTGGATGTCGAGAGGTGAGTGGTTTCCCTTCTGTGTACTGTTTCCGCTGTGCTTTTGATAGCGTTGGTTCCGCCCCGGAAAAGGTGGCGGGTAGGCCTGTTGTAATATAATGGGCGGTACTTTGTCCTCTGCCTGTCTGTTGGCAGTTACCGCCGCGGTGTATGTTTCTACTGCCGTGGTGGTCGGAGTGTTAAAGTGGCTGTCTATGTTGGCAGTTTCGACCATGGTCGTGATTTCATTTTTTTTCCGCCAGCCTGTTGGCGGTATTACCACTTCTTTAACACTCTCCGCCAGGTTTGTAATGAGGGCCAATATTTGTTCCTCACATTCGTTTTATAACGATATTTTCGGAACAATGCTGTCACCAGCGCCAATTTTCTTCGGTGTTCGCTTGTGTGGCTGGTTTGCAAGTTAGAATTAAAGACCATCTTTATTGTGTGCATGGATTGGCAAAGTGAAACACTTCCAGAGGTTACAGAGCTTGCACATTATTGCGCACAGGGTAATAAAAAGGAGGATGAGAAAGCAGGTGCCAACCTGATGACTATGCAAATGCAAATTTTGCAAGCCGAAACACAGCAGCAGCTGGGTATGACACTAAGAAATAGTGCAATGGTAATATCCATACATGGGTCTAATACGAACTGTGTCATAGGCCTCAAGCTTTACCTAAATGATAAGACCTAAATCGGTCAAAACGGTTCTGGGGTTGCTTGTGTTCTGATCTGAAGGGTACCTGGTCTTGCAGTTTGACTGGACTATTCCTATTGGAACAGGACTAAGACTACTTTGCATAAAGTCGGTCTCTGTCTAGAGTGATTGCCAGTTGCTGAGATTAATTGAAGCATTCTTTCCATCACCTTGGTATTTTTGCACTGACAAAGAGAGCACTAGGTTTGAGATTTAATAATAGGGGTAGGGGATGGAAGAGAAGGACTGGAGAGAGAGTGAGGGGACGAGGGTTTTTTCTCTACACCTCAGAGGGTATGCTACATCTATGATTCATTAAGCCATTGTAGGAATGAGTGATCCAGGGGATCCCTATGGGCTGCAGCAAATATTTTGCCCCCCATAGGGAGCCCGTGCAAAGGCTTCTGCAGGACTACCATTGCAGCCTGCGTGAAAAGGTGAAAGCACCCTTTCACTGCCATTTGTCACTACACCGCGGCACTTATAAGTCACCCATAAGGCAGGCCTTCCAGGCCAGAGGGCACAGTGCAAAGTACCTTTGTGTGAAGGCACCCCTGCACTAGCAGAGGTGCCCCCACAAACTCCAGGCCCATTTTCCAGGACTTTGTGAGTGCGGGGACGCCATTTTATGCATGTACCGGACATAGGTCACTACTGAACAAAGGCATGTTTGATATCAAACATGTTGGAATCATACCCCAAGGCTTTTGAAAGCATTGGTTGTTTGATTCCATGAACTTTTGGGGCACCTTAGAGGACCCCCAGTATTGCCATTACAGCCTTCTGAGGGTTTCTAGGTAGCTCCAGCTTCTGCCACCTCCTAGACAGGTTTATGCCCTCCTGTTGCTTGCAGTCTCTTCTGGGTTCTACATAGTTCTTCTCGTTTCTGTGTGTGTTCTGCAAAAGTTACTATGATTTACTCCTGCTTTCCTGGTCGCTAGGGTGGGTTGTGGTACTTACCTTTGGGCTTTTGTACTACTTCCAGCTCCCCTCTACACACTACACTTGCCTAGGTGGGGGACCAACTTTCGCATTCCACTTTCTTAGTATATGGTTTGTGCTCCCTGTAGGAAGTTGGCTCTGTATGTGCTATTTCAAAGTAAGGAATAGCATGCACAGAGTCCAAGGGTTCCCCTTAGAGGTAAAATAGTGGTAAAAAGAGATAATACTAATGCTCTATTTTGTGGTAGTGTGGTCGAGCAGTAGGCTTGTCCAAGGAGTAGTGTTAAGCATTTGTTGTACATACACATAGACAATAAATGAGGTACACACACTCAGAGACAAATCCAGCCAATATGTTTTGTTATAGAAAAATATCTTTTCTTAGTTTATTTTAAGAACCACAGGTTCAAATTTAACATGTAATATCTTGTTTGAAAGGTATTGCAGGTAAGTACATTAGGGACTTTGAATCATTTCAATTGCATGTATACTTTTCAAGTTATTCACAAATAGCTATTTCAAAAGTGGACACAGTGCAATTTTCACAGTTCCTGGGGGAGGTAAGTTTTTGTTAGTTTTACCAGGTAAGTAAGACACTTACAGGGTTCAGTTCTCGGTCCAAGGTAGCCCACCGTTGGGGGTTCAGAGCAACCCCAAAGTTACCACACCAGCAGCTCAGGGCCGGTCAGGTGCAGAGTTCAAAGTGGTGCCCAAAACGCATAGGCTATAATGGAGAGAAGGGGGTTCCCCCGGTTCCGGTCTGCTTGCTGGTAAGTACCCGCGTCTTCGGAGGGCAGACCAGGGGGGTTTTGTAGGGCACCGGGGGGGACACAAGCCCACACAGAAATTTCACCCTCAGCGGTGCGGGGGCGGCCGGGTGCAGTGTTAGAACAAGCGTCGGGTTCGCAATGTAAGTCAATGAGAGATCAAGGGATCTCTTTAGCGCTGCAGGCAGGCAAGGGGGGGCTTCCTCGGGGAAACCTCCACTTGGGCAAGGGAGAGGGACTCCTGGGGGTCACTTCTGCAGTGAAAGTCCGGTCCTTCAGGTCCTGGGGGCTGCGGGTGCAGGGTCTTTTCCAGGCGTCGGGACTTAGGTTTCCCCTGAGGGGAGTGCCATGTCGACTTACTCGTTTTGTTCTCACTAGCACACACAAGCTGGCAAGCAGTGTGTCTGTGCTGAGTGAGAGGTCTCCAGGGTGCCATAAGACATGCTGCAGCCCTTAGAGACCTTCCTTGGCATCAGGGCCCTTGGTACTAGAAGTACCAGTTACAAGGGACTTATCTGGATGCCAGGGTCTGCCAATTGTGGATACAAAAGTACAGGTTAGGGAAAGAACACTGGTGCTGGGGCCTGGTTAGCAGGCCTCAGCACACTTTCAATTGTAAACATAGCATCAGCAAAGGCAAAAAGTCAGGGGGCAACCATGCCAAGGAGGCATTTCCTTACACAACCCCCCCCCCCAAACGAAAGAGGATGAGACTAACCTTTCCCAAGAGAGTCTTCATTTTCTAAGTGGAAGAACCTGGAAAGGCCATCTGCATTGGCATGGGCAGTCCCAGGTCTGTGTTCCACTATAAAGTCCATTCCCTGTAGGGAGATGGACCACCTCAACAGTTTAGGATTTTCACCTTTCATTTGCATCAGCCATTTGAGAGGTCTGTGGTCAGTTTGAACTAGGAAGTGAGTCCCAAAGAGGTATGGTCTCAGCTTCTTCAGGGACCAAACCACAGCAAAGGCCTCCCTCTCAATGGCACTCCAACGCTGCTCCCTGGGGAGTAACCTCCTGCTAATGAAAGCAACAGGCTGGTCAAGGCCATCATCATTTGTTTGGGACAAAACTGCCCCTATCCCATGTTCAGAGGCATCTGTCTGCACAATGAACTGCTTAGAATAATCTGGAGCTTTTAGAACTGGTGCTGAGCACATTGCTTGTTTCAGGGTGTCAAAGGCCTGTTGGCATTCCACAGTCCAGTTCACTTTCTTGGGCATTTTCTTGGAGGTGAGTTCAGTGAGGGCTGTCACAATGGATCCATATCCCTTCACAAACCTCCTGTAATACCCAGTCAAGCCAAGGAATGCCCTGACTTGAGTCTGGGTTTTTGGAGCTACCCAGTCCAGAATAGTCTGGATCTTGGGTTGGAGTGGCTGAACTTGGCCTCCACCTACAAGGTGGCCCAAGTAAACCACAGTTCCCTGCCCTATCTGGCATTTGGATGCCTTGATAGAGAGGCCTGCAGATTGCAGAGCCTTCAAAACCTTCTTCAGGTGGACCAGGTGATCCTGCCAGGTGGAGCTAAAGACAGCAATATCATCAAGATAAGCTGTGCTAAAGGACTCCAAACCAGCAAGGACTTGATTCACCAACCTTTGGAAGGTGGCAGGGGCATTCTTTAAACCAAAGGGCATAACAGTAAACTGATAATGCCCATCAGGTGTGGAGAATGCTGTTTTCTCTTTTGCTCCAGGTGCCATTTTTATTTGCCAGTACCCTGCTGTCAAGTCAAAGGTACTTAAGAATTTGGCAGCACCTAATTTGTCTATGAGCTCATCAGCTCTAGGAATTGGACGAGCATCTGTCTTGGTGACAGAGTTGAGCCCTCTGTAGTCCACACAAAACCTCATCTCTTTCTTTCCATCTTTGGTGTGAGGTTTGGGGACTAAGACCACTGGGCTAGCCCAGGGGCTGTCAGAGCGCTCAATTACTCCCAATTCCAGCATCTTGTGGACTTCCACCTTGATGCTTTCCTTAACATGGTCAGACTGTCTAAAAATTTAGTTTTTGACAGGCATGTTGTCTCCTGTGTCCACATCATGGGTACACAGGTGTGTCTGACCAGGGGTTAGGGAGAAGAGTTCAGGAAACTGTTGTAGGACTCTCCTACAATCAGCTTGCTGTTGGCCAGAGAGGGTGTCTGAGTAGATCACTCCATCTACTGAGCCATCTTTTGGGTCTGATGACAGAAGATCAGGGAGAGGCTCACTCTCTGCCTCCTGATCCTCATCTGTTACCATCAACAGATTTACATCAGCCCTGTCATGGAAGAGCTTAAGGCGGTTCACATGGATCACCCTCTTGGGGCTCCTGCTTGTGCCCAGGTCCACCAGGTAGGTGACCTGACTCTTCCTTTCTAGCACTGGGTAAGGGCCACTCCATTTGTCCTGGAGTGCCCTGGGAGCCACAGGCTCCAGAACCCAGACTTTCTGCCCTGGTTGGAACTCAACCATTGCAGCCTTTTGGTCATACCAAAACTTCTGGAGCTGTTGGCTGGCCTCAAGGTTTTTGGTTGCCTTTTCCATGTACTCTACCATTCTAGAGCGAAGGCCAAGTACATAGTCCACTATGTCTTGTTTAGGCTCATGAAGAGGTCTCTCCCAGCCTTCTTTAACAAGAGCAAGTGGTCCCCTTACAGGGTGACCAAACAGAAGTTCAAAGGGTGAGAATTCTACTCCCTTCTGTGGCACCTCTCTGTAAGCAAAAAGCAGACATGGCAAGAGGACATCCCATCTCCTTTTGAGTTTTTCTGGGAGCCCCATGATCATGCCTTTTAATGTCTTGTTGAATCTCTCAACTAAGCCATTAGTTTGTGGATGGTATGGTGTAGTGAATTTGTAAGTCACTCCACACTCATATTACATGTGTTTTAGGTATGCTGACATGAAGTTGGTACCTCTGTCAGACACCACCTCCTTAGGGAAACCCACTCTGGTAAAGATACCAATGAGGGCCTTGGCTACTGCAGGGGCAGTAGTCGACCTAAGGGGAATAGCTTCAGGATACCTAGTAGCATGATCCACTACTACTAGGATGTACATATTTCCTGAGGCTGTGGGAGGTTCTAGTGGACCAACTATGTCCACACCCACTCTTTCAAAGGGGACCCCCACCACTGGAAGTGGAATGAGGGGGGCCTTTGGGTGCCCACCTGTCTTACCACTGGATTGACAGGTGGGGCAGGAGAGGCAAAACTCCTTAACCTTCTGGGACATATTGGGCCAGTAGAAGTGGTTGACTAACCTCTCCCACGTCTTGGTTTGTCCCAAATGCCCAGCAAGGGGAATATCATGGGCTAAGGTCAGAATAAACTCTCTGAACGACTGAGGCACTACCACTCTCCTAGTGGCACCAGGTTTGGGGTCTCTGGCCTCAGTGTCACCCCCTGTGGAAGTTTTGGACACCCTAGTCTTGACCCAATGGTCCGCCTTCTTTCCCAATTCTTGGGGAGAAATTGGTCCTAGGTCTACCAGATGCTGATGCAGTTTATCATTGAAACAATTACTTAACAGGTGTTCTTTTACAAATAAATTGTACAGCCCATCATAATTACTTACACCACTGCCTTGAATCCAACCATCTAGTGTTTTTACTGAGTAGTCTACAAAGTCAACCCAGGTCTGGCTCGAGGATTTTTGAGCCCCCCTGAATCTAATCCTATACTCCTCAGTGGAGAATCCAAAGCCCTCAATCAGGGTACCCTTCATGAGGTCATAAGATTCTGCATCTTTTCCAGAGAGTGTGAGGAGTCTATCCCTACACTTTCCTGTGAACATTTCCCAAAGGAGAGCACCCCAGTGAGATCTGTTCACTTTTCTGGTTACACAAGCCCTCTCAAAAGCTGTGAACCATTTGGTGATGTCATCACCATCTTCATATTTAGTTACAATCCCTTTAGGGATTTTCAACATGTCAGGAGAATCTCTGACCCTATTTATGTTGCTGCCACCATTGATGGGTCCTAGGCCCATCTCTTGTCTTTCCCTCTCTATGGCTAGGATCTGTCTTTCCAAAGCCAATCTTTTGGCCATCCTGGCTAACTGGATGTCCTCTTCACTGGAGTTATCCTCAGTGATTTCAGAGTTGTTGGTCCCTCCTGTGAGGGAACCAGCATCTCTGACTATTATTTGTGGAGTCAGGGCTTGAGAAGCCCTGCTCTCCCTAAGTACGACTGGAGGGGGGGAATTTCCCTCCAAGTCACTATCCTCATCCTCTGAGTTGCCATCCTCAGAGGGGTTGGCCTTTTCAAACTCTGCCAAAAGCTCCTGGAGCTGTACTTTGGTAGGTTTGGGGCCCATTGCTATTTTCTTTAGTTTACAGAGTGACCTTAGCTCTCTCATCTGTAGATGGAGGAAAGGTGTGGTGTCGAGTTCCACCACAGTCACATCTGTGCTAGACATTTTGCTTCTAAAAGTTGGAATACTTTTTAAGAATCTAAAACTGGTTCTAGAATCTAATTCAAACTTTTACAAACTTTTAAACTCTAAAAGAAATGCTAAACAGGATCTAACACAAGGCCCTAGCAGGTCTTTTAAGAATTTAGAAAACTTTTCAAATTGCAAAAATCAATTTCTAATGACAATTTTGGAATTTGTCGTGTGATCAGGTATTGGCTGAGTAGTCCAGCAAATGCAAAGTCTTGTATCCCACCGCTGCCACCAATGTAGGAAGTTGGCTCTGTATGTGCTATTTCAAAGTAAGGAATAGCATGCACAGAGTCCAAGGGTTCCCCTTAGAGGTAAAATAGTGGTAAAAAGAGATAATACTAATGCTCTATTTTGTGGTAGTGTGGTCGAGCAGTAGGCTTATCCAAGGAGTAGTGTTAAGCATTTGTTGTACATACACATAGACAATAAATGAGGTACACACACTCAGAGACAAATCCAGCCAATATGTTTTGTTATAGAAAAATATCTTTTCTTAGTTTATTTTAAGAACCACAGGTTCAAATTTAACATGTAATATCTTGTTTGAAAGGTATTGCAGGTAAGTACATTAGGAACTTTGAATCATTTCAATTGCATGTATACTTTTCAAGTTATTCACAAATAGCTATTTCAAAAGTGGACACAGTGCAATTTTCACAGTTCCTGGGGGGGGAGGTAAGTTTTTGTTAGTTTTACCAGATAAGTAAGACACTTACAGGGTTCAGTTCTCGGTCCAAGGTAGCCCACCGTTGGGGGTTCAGAGCAACCCCAAAGTTACCACACCAGCAGCTCAGGGCCGGTCAGGTGCAGAGTTCAAAGTGGTGCCCAAAACGCATAGGCTATAATGGAGAGAAGGGGGTGCCCCGGTTCCGGTCTGCTTGCAGGTAAGTACCCGCGTCTTCGGAGGGCAGACCAGGGGGGTTTTGTAGGGCACCGGGGGGGACACAAGCCCACACAGAAATTTCACCCTCAGCGGCGCGGGGGCGGCCGGGTGCAGTGTTAGAACAAGCGTCGGGTTCGCAATGTAAGTCAATGAGAGATCAAGGGATCTCTTTAGCGCTGCAGGCAGGCAAGGGGGGGCTTCCTCGGGGAAACCTCCACTTGGGCAAGGGAGAGGGACTCCTGGGGGTCACTTCTGCAGTGAAAGTCCGGTCCTTCAGGTCCTGGGGGCTGCGGGTGCAGGGTCTTTTCCAGGCGTCGGGACTTAGGTTTCAGAGAGTCGCGGTCAGGGGAAGCCTCGGGATTCCCTCTGCAGGCGGCGCTGTGGGGGCTCAGGGGGGACAGGTTTTGGTACTCACAGTCGTAGAGTAGTCCGGGGGTCCTCCCTGAGGTGTTGGTTCTCCACCAGCCGAGTCGGGGTTGCCGGGTGCAGTGTTGCAAGTCTCACGCTTCTTGCGGGGAGTTGCAGGGTTCTTCAAAGCTGCTTCTTGAAACAAAGTTGCAGTCTTTTTGGAGCAGGTCCGCTGTCCTCAGGAGTTTCTTGTCGTCGTCGAAGCAGGGCAGTCCTCAGAGGATGCAGAGGTCGCTGGTCCCTTTGGAAGGCGTCGCTGGAGCAGAGTTCTTTGGAAGGCAGGAGACAGGCCGGTGAGTTTCTGGAGCCAAGGCAGTTGGTGTCTTCTGGTCTTCCTCTGCAGGGGTTTTCAGCTGGGCAGTCCTTCTTCTTGTTGTTGCAGGAATCTAATTTTCTAGGGTTCAGGGTAGCCCTTAAATACTAAATTTAAGGGCGTGTTTAGGTCTGGGGGGTTAGTAGCCAATGGCTACTAGCCCTGAGGGTGGGTACACCCTCTTTGTGCCTCCTCCCAAGGGGAGGGGGTGTAGGAAAGTACCATCTTGCCTGGCATGTTACCCCCATTTTTCACTGTATATATGTTGTTTTAGTTGTATGTGTCACTGGGACCCTGGTAACCCAGGGCCCCAGTGCTCATAAGTGTGCCTGAATGTGTTACCTGTGTAGTGACTAACTGTCTCACTGAGGCTCTGCTAATCAGAACCTCAGTGGTTATGCTCTCTCATTTCTTTCCAAATTGTCACTGACAGGCTAGTGACCATTTTTACCAATTTACATTGGCTTACTGGAACACCCTTATAATTCCCTAGTATATGGTACTGAGGTACCCAGGGTATTGGGGTTCCAGGAGATCCCTATGGGCTGCAGCATTTCTTTTGCCACCCATAGGGAGCTCTGACAATTCTTACACAGGCCTGCCACTGCAGCCTGAGTGAAATAACGTCCACGTTATTTCACAGCCATTTTACACTGCAATTAAGTAACTTATAAGTCACCTATATGTCTAACCTTTACCTGGTAAAGGTTAGGTGCAAAGTTACTTAGTGTGAGGGCACCCTGGCACTAGCCAAGGTGCCCCCACATTGTTCAGAGCCAATTCACTGAACTTTGTGAGTGCGGGGACACCATTACACGCGTGCACTACATATAGGTCACTACCTATATGTAGCTTCACCATGGTAACTCCGAATATGGCCATGTAACATGTCTATGATCATGGAATTGCCCCCTCTATGCCATCCTGGCATTGTTGGTACAATTCCATGATCCCAGTGGTCTGTAGCACAGACCCTGGTACTGCCAGACTGCCCTTCCTGGGGTTTCACTGCAGCTGCTGCTGCTGCCAACCCCTCAGACAGGCAGCTGCCCTCCTGGGGTCCAGCCAGGCCTGGCCCAGGATGGCAGAACAAAGAACTTCCTCTGAGAGAGGGTGTGACACCCTCTCCCTTTGGAAAATGGTGTGAAGGCAGGGGAGGAGTAGCCTCCCCCAGCCTCTGGAAATGCTTTGTTGGGCACAGATGTGCCCAATTCTGCATAAGCCAGTCTACACCGGTTCAGGGACCCCTTAGCCCCTGCTCTGGCGCGAAACTGGACAAAGGAAAGGGGAGTGACCACTCCCCTGACCTGCACCTCCCCTGGGAGGTGTCCAGAGCTCCTCCAGTGTGCTCCAGACCTCTGCCATCTTGGAAACAGAGGTGCTGCTGGCACACTGGACTGCTCTGAGTGGCCAGTGCCACCAGGTGACGTCAGAGACTCCTTGTGATAGGCTCCTTAAGGTGTTAGTAGCCTTTCCTCTCTCCTAGGTAGCCAAACCCTCTTTTCTGGCTATTTAGGGTCTCTGTCTCTGGGGAAACTTTAGATAACGAATGCATGAGCTCAGCCGAGTTCCTCTGCATCTCTCTCTTCACCTTCTGATAAGGAAACGACCGCTGACCGCGCTGGAAGCCTGCAAACCTGCAACATAGTAGCAAAGACGACTACTGCAACTCTGTAACGCTGATCCTGCCGCCTTCTCGACTGTTTTCCTGCTTGTGCATGCTGTGGGGGTAGCCTGCCTCCTCTCTGCACCAGAAGCTCTGAAGAAATCTCCCGTGGGTCGACGGAATCTTCCCCCTGCAACCGCAGGCACCAAAAAGCTGCATTACCGGTCCCTTGGGTCTCCTCTCAGCACGACGAGCGAGGTCCCTCGAATCCAGCGACGCTGTCCAAGTGACCCCCACAGTCCAGTGACTCTTCAGCCCAAGTTTGGTGGAGGTAAGTCCTTGCCTCACCTCGCTGGGCTGCATTGCTGGGAACCGCGACTTTGCAGCTACTCCGGCCCCTGTGCACTTCCGGCAGAAATCCTTCGTGCACAGCCAAGCCTGGGTCCACGGCACTCTAACCTGCATTGCACGACTTTCTAAGTTGGTCTCCGGCGACGTGGGACTCCTTTGTGCAACTTCGGCGAGCACCGTTTCACGCATCCTCGTAGTGCCTGTTTCTGGCACTTCTCCGGGTGCTACCTGCTTCAGTGAGGGCTCTTTGTCTTGCTCGACGTCCCCTCTCTCTGCAGGTCCAATTTGCGACCTCCTGGTCCCTCCTGGGCCCCGGCAGCGTCCAAAAACGCCAAACGCACGATTTGCGTGTAGCAAGGCTTGTTGGCGTCCTTCCGGCGGGAAAACACTTCTGCACGACTCACCAAGGAGAGAGGGATCCGTCCACCAAAGGGGAAGTCTCTAGCCCTTTTTGTTCCTGCAGAAACCGCAGCTTCTTCTGTCCAGTCGAAGCTTCTTTGCACCCGCAGCTGGCATTTCCTGGGCATCTGCCCATCTCCGACTTGCTTGTGACTTTTGGACTTGGTCCCCTTGTTCCACAGGTACCCTAGATTGGAAATCCACAGTTGTTGCATTGCTGGTTTGTGTCTTTCCTGCATTATTCCTCTAACACGACTCTTTTGTCCTTAGGGGAACTTTAGTGCACTTTGCACTCACTTTTCAGGGTCTTGGGGAGGGTTATTTTGCTAACTCTCACTATTTTCTAATAGTCCCAGCGACCCTCTACAAGGTCACATAGGTTTGGGGTCCATTCGTGGTTCGCATTCCACTTCTGGAGTATATGGTTTGTGTTTCCCCTATCCCTATGTTTCCCCATTGCATCCTATTGTAACTATACATTGTTTGCACTGTTTTCTAAGACTATACTGCATATTTTTGCTATTGTGTATATATATCTTGTGTATATTTCCTATCCTCTCACTGAGGGTACACTCTAAGATACTTTGGCATATTGTCATAAAAATAAAGTACCTTTATTTTTAGTATAACTGTGTATTGTGTTTTCTTATGATATTGTGCATATGACACTAGGTGGTACTGTAGTAGCTTCACACGTCTCCTAGTTCAGCCTAAGCTGCTCTGCTAAGCTACCATTATCTATCAGCCTAAGCTGCTAGACACCCTATACACTAATAAGGGATAACTGGGCCTGGTGCAAGGTGCAAGTACCCCTTGGTACTCACTACAAGCCAGTCCAGCCTCCTACATTGGTTGTGCAGTGGTGGGATAAGTGCTTGAGACTACTTACCACTCTTGTCATTGTACTTTTCATAAGAGAAAAATATACAAAACAAGGTCAGTGTATATACACATAGCCAAAAAGTTTTGCATTTCCTCTTTTCACTCTTTTCTAAGTGCTGAAAAGTACTTCTAAAACTTTCAAAAAGTTCTTAAAAGTTTAAAAAGTTTTTTCTGTCTTTCCAAAAAGTTCTGAAAACTTTTTTTTTCTCTTTTTCTATCACTTTAACTCTCTCTAAAAAAATGTCTGGCACAGGAAAAAATGTTGAACTGTCCAAACTTGCATATGATCACCTTAGCCGGAAAGGAGCAAGGAGTCTCTGCATAGAGAGAGGTTTGAGTGTAGGGAAGAATCCTTCCTTAGAACTGTTAATTAATATGCTTAGAGTACAGGATAAGGCCATAAGTGCCCAATCTGTAGAAAAAGTAGCTAATGGTTCTCAATCTGATCCAGGGACTCCCCCAGGAAAAGGTTCAGGAAAGAAACTTCTCAGCCTGCCCATTACTAGACAGTCTAGCATAGTTGGTACAGAGGTTGAATCACACCATACTGATGGTGTGCTCTCACATTATGCTGTTAGCCAAGCTGTTAGGGTGCCCTCTGTAAGGGACAGGTCTCCTTCTGTTCATTCCCATCATACCTCTGTATCTAGAAATGTCCCTCACACCCACCCTGATGACAGATTGTTAGAAAGGGAGCTCAATAGATTGAGAGTGGAACAAACCAGACTGAAGCTCAAGAAGCAACAGCTGGATTTGGATAGACAGTCTTTAGAAATAGAGAGGGAAAGACAGAAGTTGGGTTTAGATACCCATGGTGGCAGCAGCAGTATTCCCCATAGTCATCCTGCAAAAGAGCATGATTCCAGGAATCTGCACAAGATAGTTCCCCCTTATAAGGAGGGGGATGACATTAACAAGTGGTTTGCTGCACTTGAGAGGGCCTGTGCTGTACAGGATGTCCCTCAAAAGCAGTGGGCTGCTATCCTATGGCTATCATTTAGTGGAAAAGGTAGGGATAGGCTCCTTACAGTGAAAGAAAATGATGCCAATAATTTCCAAGTTCTTAAGAATGCACTCCTGGATGGTTATGGCTTAACCACTGAACAGTACAGGATAAAGTTCAGAGAGACCAAAAAGGAGTCTTCACAAGACTGGGTTGATTTCATTGACCAGGCAGTGAAGGCCTTGGAGGGGTGGTTACATGGCAGTAAAGTTACTGATTATGACAGCCTGTATAACTTAATCCTGAGAGAGCATATTCTTAATAATTGTGTGTCTGATTTGTTGCACCAGTACTTGGTGGACTCTGATCTGACCTCTCCCCAAGAATTGGGAAAGAAGGCAGACAAATGGGTCAGAACAATAGTGAACAGAAAAGTTCATACAGGGGGTGACAAAGATGGCAACAAAAAGAAGGATGGTAAGTCTTCAGACAAGGGTGGGGACAAATCTAAAAATGAGTCTTCATCAGGCCCACAAAAACACTATGGTGGGGGTGGTGGGCCCAAATCCTCCTTTAATCAGAACAAGGAAAAGAAACCATGGTGCTATTTATGTAAAATAAAAGGCCATTGGACAACAGATCCCAGTTGTCCAAAGAAAGGCACCACAGCTCCTACCACTACAACCCCTACTGCTACACCTAGTGTCCCTACTAATAGCAGTGGTGGTGGGAGCAAACCTACTAATAGCCAATCCAAGGGAGTAGCTGGGCTCACTTTTGGTAATTTAGTTGGGGTTGGTCTGATTAGGGAGACCACAGAGGCTACTTTAGTCTCTGAAGGGGCTATTGATTTAGCCACTTTGGTTGCTTGCCCCCATAACTTGGAGAAGTACAAGCAACTAACCCTAATAAATGGTGTTGACGTCCAGGCCTACAGGGACACAGGTGCCAGTGTCACAATGGTGATTGAGAAACTGGTGCACCCTGAACAACACATACTTGGACACCAGTACCAAGTAACCGATGCTCACAACATAACACAAAGCCACCCCATGGCTGTTGTAAATCTCAACTGGGGGGGGTAACTGGTCCAAAGAAAGTTGTGGTAGCTTCAGATTTACCTGTAGACTGTCTATTAGGGAATGATTTGGAGACATCAGCTTGGTCAGATGTGGAGTTGGAGGCCCATGCAGCAATGCTGGGCATCCCAGGGCATATTTTTGCTTTGACAAGGGCTCAGGCCAAAAAGCAAAAAGGACAGGGAAGCTTGGATCCTGGAACAATGGACCAAGTGCTCCCTAAAGCTAGGGCTAGTAGAAGCAAACCACTTCCTACTATCCCTCCCTCTACAGTGGATTCTACTTCTGAGGAAGAAGAATTCCCTCCCTGTGCAGAACCTACACCAGAGGGCTGGAAGCAGACACTGCTGAGCTTTTGGGTGAAGGGGGGCCTGCCAGAGAGGAGCTGAGTGTGGCACAGCAAACCTGTCCCACATTAGAGGGTCTCAGACAGCAAGCTGTCAAACAGGCTAATGGGGATGTCAGTGACTCTCACAGAGTTTACTGGGAGGACAACCTCTTGTACACTGAGCATAGGGATCCTAAACCGGGAGCTGCCAGGAGATTAGTGATTCCTCAGGAGTACAAAAAGTTCCTCCTAACACTGGCACATGACATTCCCTTAGCTGGGCATCTAGGACAAATGAAAACTTGGGACAGGCTTGTTCCCCTGTTTCATTGGCCTAGGATGTCTGAGGACACAAAAGAATTTTGCAAGTCCTGTGAAACCTATCAAGCCAGTGGCAAGACAGGTGGCACCCCAAAGGCACCCCTTATCCCACTGCCTGTGGTTGGGGTTCCCTTTGAAAGGGTAGGGGTTGACATAGTTGGCCCCCTTGACCCTCCTACTGCTTCAGGCAATAGGTTTATCTTAGTGGTAGTGGACCATGCCACAAGATATCCTGAAGCTATTCCTTTAAGGACCACTACAGCCCCTGCAGTGGCAAAGGCCCTCCTGGGAATATTTTCCAGGGTGGGCTTCCCAAAGGAAGTAGTATCAGACAGAGGAAGCAATTTCATGTCTGCATACTTAAAGGCCATGTGGAAGGAGTGTGGTGTAACGTACAAGTTCACAACACCCTATCATCCACAAACAAATGGACTGGTGGAGAGATTTAATAAAACTCTCAAAGGCATGATTATGGGACTCCCTGAAAAACTCCGCAGGAGATGGGATATCCTTCTACCATGCCTCCTTTTTGCCTACAGGGAGGTACCCCAGAAAGGAGTGGGCTTCAGCCCCTTTGAACTTCTTTTTGGACACCCTGTTAGGGGTCCACTCACACTTGTAAAGGAGGGTTGGGAACAACCTTTAAAAGCTCCTAAGCAGGATATTGTGGATTATGTACTTGGCCTCAGATCAAGGATGGCTGAGTACATGAAAAAGGCCAGTAAAAACCTTCAGGCCAGCCAAGAGCTCCAGAAGCAATGGCATGATCAGAAGGCTGTTTTGGTTCAGTACCAACCAGGGCAGAAAGTGTGGGTCTTGGAGCCTGTGGCCCCAAGAGCACTCCAAGATAAATGGAGTGGACCCCACACAATTGTTGAAAAGAAGGGTGAAGTCACCTACTTGGTTGACTTAGGCACTGCCAGGAGTCCCCTTAGGGTGCTCCATGTCAACCGCCTGAAACCCTACTATGACAGGGCTGATCTCACCCTGCTCATGGCAACAGATGAGGGACAGGAAGAAGATAGTGATCCTCTACCTGATCTCTTCTCTTCCACAGAACAAGATGCTCTTGTGGAAGGTGTAGTTTTGGCTGATTGTCTTACTGCTGAGCAGAAAGATAATTGCATAAATCTACTAGGACAATTTTCAGAACTCTTCTCTACTGTGCCAGGCACCACTTCTTGGTGTGAGCACACTATAGATACTGGAGACAGTTTACCTGTCAAAAGTAAGATCTATAGGCAACCTGACCATGTCAGGGACTGCATAAAGCAAGAAGTTGTTGGAACTAGGAGTGGTTGAGCACTCTGACAGTCCATGGGCTTCTCCTGTGGTACTGGTACCAAAACCCAATTCTAAAGATGGAAAGAAGGAAATGAGGTTTTGTGTAGACTATAGAGGTCTCAACTTGGTAACCAAAACTGATGCTCACCCTATACCCAGGGCAGATGAGCTCATAGATACACTGGCATCTGCCAAGTATCTAAGCACTTTTGATTTGACTGCAGGGTATTGGCAGATCAAATTGTCAGAAGATGCTAAACCTAAGACTGCATTTTCTACCATTGGAGGACATTACCAGTTTACTGTAATGCCTTTTGGTTTGAAAAATGCACCTGCCACTTTTCAGAGGTTGGTGAACACAGTCCTGCAAGGGCTGGAAGCTTTCAGTGCAGCATATTTGGACGATATAGCTGTCTTTAGCTCCAGCTGGGATGATCACCTGGTCCACCTATGGAAAGTTTTGGAGGCCCTGCAAAAGGCAGGCCTCACTATCAAGGCTTCAAAGTGCCAGATAGGGCAGGGTAAGGTGGTTTATCTGGGACACCTTGTTGGTGGGGAACAGATTGCACCACTTCAGGGGAAAATCCAAACAATTATTGATTGGGTTCCCCCTACCACTCAGACTCGGGTGAGAGCCTTCCTAGGCCTCACTGGGTATTACAGGAGGTTCATTAAGAACTATGGCTCCATTGCAGCCCCTCTTAATGACCTCACTTCCAAAAAAATGCCTAAAAAGGTATTATGGACAGCAAACTGTCAGAAAGCTTTTGAGGAGCTGAAGCAGGCCATGTGCTCTGCACCTGTCCTGAAAAGCCCTTGTTACTCTAAAAAATTC
The DNA here is from genome assembly GCF_031143425.1 of Pleurodeles waltl. NCBI lineage: Eukaryota > Metazoa > Chordata > Amphibia > Caudata > Salamandridae > Pleurodeles > Pleurodeles waltl. The sequence continues at coordinate 381,272,846 of NC_090445.1, forward strand.
TATGTCCAAACTGATGCATCTGAATTAGGAGTAGGGGCAGTCCTATCACAACTTAATTCTGAGGGCCAGGATCAACCTGTTGCTTTTATTAGTAGAAGGTTGACCCCTAGAGAAAAGCGTTGGTCTACCATTGAGAGGGAGGCCTTTGCTGTGGTCTGGGCTCTGAAGAAGTTGAGGCCATACCTGTTTGGCACTCACTTCATTGTTCAGACAGACCACAAACCTCTACTTTGGCTAAAACAAATGAAAGGTGAAAATCCTAAATTGTTGAGGTGGTCCATATCCCTACAGGGAATGGACTATACAGTGGAACATAGACCTGGGAGTAGCCACTCCAATGCAGATGGACTCTCCAGATATTTCCACTTAGACAATGAAGACTCATCAGGTAATGGCTAGTCTTATTGTCCTTCGTTTGGGGGGGGGTTGTGTAGGAAAGTACCATCTTGCCTGGCATGTTACCCCCATTTGTCACTGTATATATGTTGTTTTAGTTGTATGTGTCACTGGGACCCTGGTAACCCAGGGCCCCAGTGCTCATAAGTGTGCCTGAATGTGTTACCTGTGTAGTGACTAACTGTCTCACTGAGGCTCTGCTAATCAGAACCTCAGTGGTTATGCTCTCTCATTTCTTTCCAAATTGTCACTGACAGGCTAGTGACCATTTTTACCAATTTACATTGGCTTACTGGAACACCCTTATAATTCCCTAGTATATGGTACTGAGGTACCCAGGGTATTGGGGTTCCAGGAGATCCCTATGGGCTGCAGCATTTCTTTTGCCACCCATAGGGAGCTCTGACAATTCTTACACAGGCCTGCCACTGCAGCCTGAGTGAAATAACGTCCACGTTATTTCACAGCCATTTTACACTGCACTTAAGTAACTTATAAGTCACCTATATGTCTAACCTTTACCTGGTAAAGGTTAGGTGCAAAGTTACTTAGTGTGAGGGCACCCTGGCACTAGCCAAGGTGCCCCCACATTGTTCAGAGCCAATTCACTGAACTTTGTGAGTGCGGGGACACCATTACACGCGTGCACTACATATAGGTCACTACCTATATGTAGCTTCACCATGGTAACTCCGAATATGGCCATGTAACATGTCTATGATCATGGAATTGCCCCCTCTATGCCATCCTGGCATTGTTGGTACAATTCCATGATCCCAGTGGTCTGTAGCACAGACCCTGGTACTGCCAGACTGCCCTTCCTGGGGTTTCACTGCAGCTGCTGCTGCTGCCAACCCCTCAGACAGGCAGCTGCCCACCTGGGGTCCAGCCAGGCCTGGCCCAGGATGGCAGAACAAAGAACTTCCTCTGAGAGAGGGTGTGACACCCTCTCCCTTTGGAAAATGGTGTGAAGGCAGGGGAGGAGTAGCCTCCCCCAGCCTCTGGAAATGCTTTGTTGGGCACAGATGTGCCCAATTCTGCATAAGCCAGTCTACACCGGTTCAGGGACCCCTTAGCCCCTGCTCTGGCGCGAAACTGGACAAAGGAAAGGGGAGTGACCACTCCCCTGACCTGCACCTCCCCTGGGAGGTGTCCAGAGCTCCTCCAGTGTGCTCCAGACCTCTGCCATCTTGGAAACAGAGGTGCTGCTGGCACACTGGACTGCTCTGAGTGGCCAGTGCCACCAGGTGACGTCAGAGACTCCTTGTGATAGGCTCCTTCAGGTGTTAGTAGCCTTTCCTCTCTCCTAGGTAGCCAAACCCTCTTTTCTGGCTATTTAGGGTCTCTGTCTCTGGGGAAACTTTAGATAACGAATGCATGAGCTCAGCCGAGTTCCTCTGCATCTCTCTCTTCACCTTCTGATAAGGAAACGACCGCTGACCGCGCTGGAAGCCTGCAAACCTGCAACATAGTAGCAAAGACGACTACTGCAACTCTGTAACGCTGATCCTGCCGCCTTCTCGACTGTTTTCCTGCTTGTGCATGCTGTGGGGGTAGCCTGCCTCCTCTCTGCACCAGAAGCTCCGAAGAAATCTCCCGTGGGTCGACGGAATCTTCCCCCTGCAACCGCAGGCACCAAAAAGCTGCATTACCGGTCCCTTGGGTCTCCTCTCAGCACGACGAGCGAGGTCCCTCGAATCCAGCGACACTGTCCAAGTGACCCCCACAGTCCAGTGACTCTTCAGCCCAAGTTTGGTGGAGGTAAGTCCTTGCCTCACCTCGCTGGGCTGCATTGCTGGGAACCGCGACTTTGCAGCTACTCCGGCCCCTGTGCACTTCCGGCGGAAATCCTTCGTGCACAGCCAAGCCTGGGTCCACGGCACTCTAACCTGCATTGCACAACTTTCTAAGTTGGTCTCCGGCGACGTGGGACTCCTTTGTGCAACTTCGGCGAGCACCGTTTCACGCATCCTCGTAGTGCCTGTTTCTGGCACTTCTCCGGGTGCTACCTGCTTCAGTGAGAGCTCTTTGTCTTGCTCGACGTCCCTTCTCTTTTCAGGTCCAATTTGCGACCTCCTGGTCCCTCCTGGGCCCCAGCAGCGTCCAAAAACGCCAAACGCACGATTTGCGTGTAGCAAGGCTTGTTGGCGTCCTTCCGGCGGGAAAACACTTCTGCACGACTCTCCACGGCGAGAGGGATCCGTCCACCAAAGGGGAAGTCTCTAGCCCTTTTTGTTCCTGCAGAAACCGCAGCTTCTTCTGTCCAGTCGAAGCTTCTTTGCACCCGCAGCTGGCATTTCCTGGGCATCTGCCCATCTCCGACTTGCTTGTGACTTTTGGACTTGGTCCCCTTGTTCCACAGGTACCCTAGATTGGAAATCCACAGTTGTTGCATTGCTGGTTTGTGTCTTTCCTGCATTATTCCTCTAACACGACTCTTTTGTCCTTAGGGGAACTTTAGTGCACTTTGCACTCACTTTTCAGGGTTTTGGGGAGGGTTATTTTGCTAACTCTCACTATTTTCTAATAGTCCCAGCGACCCTCTACAAGGTCACATAGGTTTGGGGTCCATTCGTGGTTCGCATTCCACTTCTGGAGTATATGGTTTGTGTTGCCCCTATCCCTATGTTTCCCCATTGCATCCTATTGTAACTATACATTGTTTGCACTGTTTTCTAAGACTATACTGCATATTTTTGCTATTGTGTATATATATCTTGTGTATATTTCCTATCCTCTCACTGAGGGTACACTCTAAGATACTTTGGCATATTGTCATAAAAATAAAGTACCTTTATTTTTAGTATAACTGTGTATTGTGTTTTCTTATGATATTGTGCATATGACACTAAGTGGTACTGTAGTAGCTTCACACGTCTCCTAGTTCAGCCTAAGCTGCTCTGCTAAGCTACCATTATCTATCAGCCTAAGCTGCTAGACACCCTATACACTAATAAGGGATAACTGGGCCTGGTGCAAGGTGCAAGTACCCCTTGGTACTCACTACAAGCCAGTCCAGCCTCCTACAGGGGGTCACAATCCTAACCCTATTGGGGGAATCCTCCATCTGCAAGATGGAGGATTTCTAAAAGTTAGAGTCACCTCAGCTCAGGACACCTTAGGGGCTGTCCTGACTGGCCAGTGACTCCTCCTTGTTTCTTTCTTTGTTCCCTCCAGCCTTGCCGCCAAAAGTGGGGGCCGTGGCCGGAGGGGGCGGGCAACTCCACTAAGCTGAAGTGCCCTGCTGGGCTGTGACAAAGGGGTGAGCCTTTGAGGCTCACCGCCAGGTGTTACTGCTCCTGCCTGGGGGAGGTGTTAGCATCTCCACCCAGTGCAGGCTTTGTTACTGGCCTCAGAGTGACAAAGGCACTCTCCCCATGGGGCCAGCAACATGTCTCTAGTGTGGCAGGCTGCTGGAACTAGTCAGCCTACACAGACAGTCGGTTAAGTTTCAGGGGGCACCTCTAAGGTGCCCTCTGGGGTGTATTTTGCAATAAAATGTACACTGGCATCAGTGTGCATTTATTGTGCTGAGAAGTTTGATACCAAACTTCCCAGTTTTCAGTGTAGCCATTATGGTGCTGTGGAGTTCGTGTTTGACAAACTCCCAGACCATATACTCTTATGGCTACCCTGCACTTACAATGTCTAAGGTTTTGTTTAGACACTGTAGGGGTACCATGCTCATGCACTGGTACCCTCACCTATGGTATAGTGCACCCTGCCTTAGGGCTGTAAGGCCTGCTAGAGGGGTGACTGACCTATACTTGCATAGGCAGTGAGAGGCTGGCATGGCACCCTGAGGGGAGTGCCATGTCGACTTACTCGTTTTGTTCTCACTAGCACACACAAGCTGGCAAGCAGTGTGTCTGTGCTGAGTGAGAGGTCTCCAGGGTGGCATAAGACATGCTGCAGCCCTTAGAGACCTTCCTTGGCATCAGGGCCCTTGGTACTAGAAGTACCAGTTACAAGGGACTTATCTGGATGCCAGGGTCTGCCAATTGTGGATACAAAAGTACAGGTTAGGGAAAGAACACTGGTGCTGGGGCCTGGTTAGCAGGCCTCAGCACACTTTCAATTGTAAACATAGCATCAGCAAAGGCAAAAAGTCAGGGGGCAACCATGCCAAGGAGGCATTTCCTTACACTCCCCCAGGGCCATTTCTAACTATTGTAATTGTCACTAATTGCACTGTTTTCTAACTGTTTTTATGTCTATTACTGCATACTAGTGTATAATATTTGTGTATTACTTACCTTCTAAGGGAGAATAGTCTCTATGGTATTTTTGGTATTTGTGTCACCAAAATAAAGTACCTTTATTTCTGTAACACTCAGGTGGTCATTCCGAGTTTGGCTATAACTGAACCTCCACGCTGGAAACAGTCTTTTGCCCACTGTCAGGGTGGTGGTGCAGACCGCCATATAACGAGTAAGGCGGTAAACCCAATGCAACACAGACAACTCACCACCGCCAACGAGCAGCATCCGGCGAAGGAATCTGACTTCAGACTGGCAGAAGCTAATGTCCTGCCCGCCATGTTCCGAGTCACCATACCACCAGGATTGCTGGTGTGGGCCGGTGGCCACGGAAATCCTGGCAGAAACAGAAAGTACAAAAGGAGACACCCACCTCCAGGCACAGAGACACCTCTGTGGCTGCCAAGGCAGACAAACTGCTAGTCTTCCCAGCATTGTATCTCGTCATACACCTTCAGGGCCACCGACAACGACGAAGATGATAACCGTAAGAATGCCTAGTGCAGAGTGGAGAAAATGGCAGTGATACAATCACACACATAACACACATTCCTCGCACAGACAGCTAAGGGTGGGAGAGGAATATGGAAGTGGTCAAGGGTGGCAAAGAAAACTTTCTTAGGTACATGGGGTGGTCACATGAGTGAGGGTTGGGAGTGGAGGTAGAGGAAGTGCTCATCTGACGTGCTGGTGTGCTGTACGTGGATGCTTGTGTGTGCAATGTCTGTATGTGTGTGGTGGCTGAATGTTGGGTAGGTGAGTGTGTGTGTGCATTCATTGGGAGGAGTGGGGCAGAGATGCAGGGAGAGGGAATGGGAGATGTGTGAGTGAATGTGGTAGGTATACTTCATCAATGCTATTGTAGTTGTCTGAGACCCAGATTGTCTCATGTGTTACCTTGGTAATTCCAGATGGCATGCATGGTTTTGTCGAGAGGTCGATCTCTGTGGGTCAGTCTGCCATCATGTATGCCATACAGGGACTGGCAACCCAAATCAAACAGATCAATGTATTCCTGGAGGCCATTCATGATTCAATGGCTCGCCTACAGAGATCTTTTTAGGTTCTGGCCTCAGCACTGACGGCAGCTAGTCACTCCTTGTCTTCTGTCCCCCCTCTACCTTCCTCTTCCCAGTCCAAATCCCTCCTTCCCCAACCCACTCAAAGCACACGGACAGACTTGCACACAACCACCTCAACACACAAGGAAAGCATACACTCAAACACATAGCACAAGACACATCAGCATGCACACAGACAACATCCACCCACAAACACAGCAACAATCACAACTTGCCCTGACACCTTCCGCAACACACACTTGACATCTGGCACACATACAGATACCACATCAACAGTCACTGATACAGCCTCTAAACCCATCCTACCTGCAGACACCACCCCAGCAGACCCTCAGACATCCACCCTAGTCACCACACCTGCAGACACCATATCCATAGACACACCTATATGCAGCACATCCACAATACCTGCAGTCACCACCCCAACAGACCGGCAACCCTGCACTACTACCCCCTCAGCCCAAAATACATAAACACCGTCACTCATTCACCCAACAGACACCCACAACACATAAGCACACCTGGCACCAACATGCACCCAAGACATCCACACCTTCATGTCAGACAACAACTCTCTCAACCTCCAAATCCCAACCCCATTCTGATGACCATCCCCATGTGTCAAAAAAAGGTTTTCTTTTGTGTGCCTTGACCTTACTCCTGTTCACCCCCAGTGCTACCTCCAAAATGATAGTTTCCCTCCCAAAGTCCCTCCCTTCTACATCCAAGGCTTCCCCAGCCTCCTGCAAGTACCAATGCCCTTTCTCCAACCAAGAAAAAGGCCACCCCTCCCCAGAAGGCTCCCCCCAAGCTCAAACCCAACCGCATCCCCTCCCAAGCCTCCCTCTCCTACCTCTCCAGATCATCCCTGAGGTGCCTGCCTGCTGCCTTGATCCCCTACATGTGAAGGTTACATGGCAGTCAGGAGTTACGTAGGGGCCCAACTATGAGCCTTTTGGCCCAATACTATGTTTTGCACTGGCCTATGGCCTCGGACTTTGGTTTCCAGACCTTATTTAATAATAAAGCCAACCAGTTCTTTGTTTATTGGATACACCTTTGTCCTGCGTTTCCTTCCCTAGCTTTCTGTTGCTCCTGAGTGACATTGGTTGTGTGCCTGTAGACTTGTGTGTTTGTGCTGCTTGCTGCTCTATTTTTTTTTTTTAGCAGTATGTGAGTTTGTGTGCAGTGTTGTTGTGCCCCAAGGAAGGGTATGTGTTGTGTGATGGGTATGTGAGTTTAGCTGCAATGTTTGTGTCATGGCATTGTGTTGTGCTTGTTGTGGTATGTCTTTCTTTTTGTGTTGTGCAATGTGGTTATGTATGGTGTAAGGCTTGTCCCCCTGATATGGCTATTGTCTACATGTGGTGTGTGTGTTGAGTTGTGCTATTTTACTCTGCACTTGTTGTGCATGTGTTCATCACAGTTGATTAGTATAGGGCAATGTCCAATGGAATGTGAATTTGTATGTGCTTTATTGCCTTGCCCTTCCCCATTGTGTGACTGTGCATGGCAATTGGTATTTGTATTGCTTGTCCCTGAGATCCAATCAGTGTCATTTCATGTGCACATGTTGTCTGTGGCCCTGTTCAATGTGATATGCATCCCAGTGCAGCCTCCTTCCATGTATGGTATTGATGCTCCTATCCCAGTAGTGAAGGTTTTATTGTGGTGGTGCGCTTTGTGTCTTTTGTCTGTTTATGTCTGTGTGTATTATGCATTGCATTATGTTTCCGTTGTGCTATGTGTGTGTAATGTGTATGTCAATAGCAGGTTTCTTTGATTGTGGTAATTTGTGTGTGCCATGGCACATGTATGTATATGTGTGTGTTGTGTGTGTGGCCAATCCCTGGGCAGTGTTGGGTGTAAGTGTGTTGAATGTCTTTGTATATGTGCAGTAGTAGTGTAGTTGTTGCTATGTGTCTGATTGTTGTGTGGCCTTCAGTATCTCTGAGTCTGTGATGGGTAGCCGTGTGTACATGTGTAGTGTTGCTGTGCAGTGTATGTGTATGTGTAGCTGCTGCCCGTGGTGTTCATCCCCATGATCTGTTTGCTAGCAGTACAATTTTTTTTCTAATAGTAATGATACAGGTAGGTGTTTGTACTTACGGTTGCTGTCATCCATTTCGGCATTGAATCTGTTGTCCTTCGGCGATTAAGCACAGCGGCATGATGTTTGGGAATGGCTCTATGGCGGCTCTGGATGTGTATGGCTGTCTGCAGGTCAGTGTCTCCCTTCATGCTGTCTGTTTCCACCTTCTGATACATGGTGGTTGGAACCCAGGAGTCACACTGGTGGTGTGCAACATCCTATTAGGTCCGGCAGAAACATGGTCGTTGCCAGACTGTTTATGCTTCCAGGGAACCGCTGAGGTCTGTGCTACCTGGTGGTGGCAGCAGACCGCTGTCAGTCTTCTACTTGCTTGACTGCCAAACTCATAATACAGAGGTCTGCTCCGCCAGCCTATTGGCAGTATGACCGCAAAACTCTTAATCAGTCCCATTATGTTTACCCATAGAGTGCACCAACTGACTTTGAATTTTTTTATGCCAAGGGTATACAGAGCACCATCACTATTTTCTCTCACAGACTGAAAATAGATTTGCAGACATTGACATTTCCAGCTAGTTCCAACCTTGTCCAGTAGGTAGACAACGTTCTACTTTGCCCCCTTCTTGTCAAGCATGTCTGCTAGATCTCATTGCCTTGTTGACCCACTTAGCTAATAATGGGTCATGATATTTCCAAGAGGACAAGACACAATTCTGCCAACAGAATGAATGTATTATGAACAGTTTTGCATCCTGTGACTGGGTCACAGCTCATACATTTGTAGTCATGGACAGATACTGTCTCCAATGGATTTTAGGCTATGCTAAGCTCACTAAGCTTTTGCTGGCTCTTACCAAACTGCCTGCTTTTGATGCATCCCCAGATAAATGAGGCAGAGTAGTCTTTCATTGCATTGAAACAAACTGCAGCACCTGCTGTAAGTCTCCCTGATTATGCAGAAACTTTTATCATTTATTATCATGCAAAAGACTATTTTGCTATGGGAGTCTTTAGATAGAAACATGAGGAACACAACAGTTCGACTGCTTATTATTCTGTTTCATGGGGATACTGCAGTGGCCGCTTTTCCTCCATGGTTATAATCTGTTGTTGCACCAGTTGCATTAGGCCAAGTTTGGGAAATATTGTTCTTGGTGCTTCGTTGATGGTTGTGGTATCATATGCAGTTGCCTCTTTGTTGCTGAACTATAAAACACAATATCTCACTAATGCTGGACTAACAAGATATGAGTTGATTCTTCTTTCAGTTATATCACTTTAGTAAGAGCTATCTCTCTACTGCATCATATTTCCCATCCCAACTGTTAAAACCTCATGACTGCACAGCTATTATGGCTCTCATTGTAAAACCTCATGTTGAATTGTTTGATATACCCATGTCTAACAGTGACTGTGTTATCTTCATAGGTGGTTCTTATCTGTGAAACAAACAAGGTTATCTGATTACATCGAATGGGGTTTGCACTAGATCTTCTGTTGTGGAATTAATTTTGTTAAGCAGAATTTACTAAGTATAAGTTGATGAATTAATTACTTCAATAAGAGTATGTGCTTTGGGTGTAAAAAAAGTAATAACCATTTACACAGATTCAAGGTATGCCTTTGGAGTTATCCATGATACTGCAATAAAATGGCAAGGATACAACACTTGGGTCTCTGCTAGAGACTATAAAAGGGTCTCTGAACTTGTAGAAAGAGGACGGGAGGGGCAAATTGACATGCTAGACATCTCCCATTTGCCAACCTCCGCAGTAGAGAAAAATGGGGAATCAGTGCTTGTATCCATAATGTCAACAAAGACACCTTAATTTAGTTAGTAAGTAACCTTTACCTCTCACGATTGGCATACTGGTGCACCCATGTAAGTCCCTAGTGTATGGTACTTAGGTGGCTAGTGCATTGGTACACCAGGGATGTTACATGGGCTGCAGCATGTATTGTGACTAAAGGCCTGCTAATGCAGCCTGTGTGAAATGGTGCATGCACCTTTCACCCCAGATATGAGGTTTACATTATATCACGGTCACTGCACTTTGACTCTTTAAGTCACCCCTAAGGTCACCCTTCAGCCCAAGGGCAGGGTGCATGGTTCTATGTGTGAGGGCGCCCCTGCATGAGCAGAGGTGCTCCTACAAACCATGACTCCATTTTCTTCTGGGCTTTGTAAGTGTGGGGAAGTCATCTTAAGATATGTAGTGGATACTGATCAACATGAGATGTCCAGTGGTACATAATGGCTTCACCAAACTAGTCATGTATCAACTATGTTGGAATCATGCAACTACACCAATTCTTGTGGGGCCCGTCAGGCATTGCAGTGCCGGCCTGACGAGGAGCATAGCCCTATGATGAAGAATGTCACCGGAAGGTGAGTGAGGGCTCTTGCTTCGAATATATTGATTTCCATTTAATTCAGAACCATTATTTTTAAAGAAACCTTTTTGTGCTTTGGAACTGTGTGTATTCTTTTTTTTGATTAGTCACCCTACTAAACCTCATCTCTTAGAGATGCTCATCCAACATAACCTCCAGAATCCTGAAGGTCAGGTAGAGCAGGAAGACCAAGGTTGGAGGGATGACGCTCCAGAGTTGATTAAGGAAGTACCTGGTACATCAAGGTTTCACTATGAACATGCACAGGAGGACTCAGAAGAGATCCTTGAGAGCAACCGTAGGCCGGTAGGGGGAAGTACTGATAGTACTGATGGGGGCCACAGAGGTAGGTCCACTTTTTCTCCCTGTGGGGTGGTACACAGGGTTATGAGGAGGAAGAGATTCTCCTCAAATTCATCCTCACTCGCCTCAGCATCCACTGCTGAAACCATCTATTCTATCAAGAGAAGTTAGCTTTAGACAGGAAGGTCCAGTTGCTCAAATATGAGATGGTTAAGCTCAAGGTGAAAAGGGAGTAGTTGGCCCTTGAGAGGGAAGCCCTAGAGGTGGTGAGAGAAAAGAAGAATTTGGGGTTAGAACCCCATGATGACAGCATTAGAGACTCTGGGTCAGGTAGGGACACTTTGACTCTAGGACTCTCAGCAGGATAGTTCCCCCGTACAAATTTGGGGATGGCATCCACACATGGATAACTGCTCTGGAGACGGATTGTACATTCCAAAAGGTCCCCCAGAGGCAGTGGGAAGCTATCCTGTGGCTCGCTTTTGCAGACAAAGGTAGAGAGATACTTTTGGTAGTCAGAGAAGACGATGCAGACAACTACCAGGCTTTGAAAGAGGCACTGATTGATCGGTCTGGGCTTACAACTGAGGAATGGAAGATAAAGTTTAGAGAAACTCAGAAGGAGTCTTCTCACGACTGGATTGGTTTTGTAGACTCTGCAGTTAAGGCTCTGGAAGGCTGGTTACATGGTAGTAATGTACATGACTATAAAGGGCTGTACCATTTGATCATGAGAGAGAACATCCTTAATAACTGTGTGTCTGAAAAACTGTACCAATACCTTGTGGACTCTGAGCTGACATCTCCTCAAGGATTGGGAAAGAAGACAGACAAATGGGTTTGCACCAGGCTGGGTAACAAAACCCATAGTGGGGGTGACAAAAAGAAGGGTAATACTTCTAAGTCCTCAGGGAAGGATGGGGAGAAACCTAAAGACAAAGGAAAGAGTCTTCATCAGGTCTACAAACTTCTTCTTTTAGGGGTGGGTACAAATCCTCCTCTTCCTCAAAGAAGAAACCATGGCGCTTTCTTTGTAATATGAGGAAATACAGGCAGAATCCCCTCATTAATGGTATTGAGGCAGAAGCTTACAGGGACACAGGTGCAAGTCTCACTATGGTGACTAAAAAACTTGCTGTCACCTAAGCAGGCCCTACCTCGGCACACTTACCAAGCAACCAACGCAGACAACATCACTAAGTGCCAACCCAGGCAGTGGTTAATTTCAGCTAAGGTGGAGGGGATTACTGGCCCTAAGAAAGTTATAGTATATTTATCCTTTCCTGTAGAGTGTCTTAGGGACAAGGGTTTGGAGACTAGCATGGTTTGAAGTGGAGTTAATCCTTGCTGACAGCCTTACTGACCAGCAACAATCTGACCACAAACAAGTACTCAGTCAATTACATAACTCTTTTCCCTGACACCCACTCAGACCACCTGTGCGCCCATGATGTGGACATCAAGAGCAAAATCTACAGGTAACCTGGCTATGTCAGAGATTGCATCAGGGCAGAGGTCCATAAGATGCTAGAGTTTGGGGTTTTTGAGCCTTTAGACAGCCCTTGGACTAGTCCTGTAGTCTTTGTACACAATCCTTATTCCCAGGGCAGAAAGAGAGAGACAGGGTTCCGTTTAGACTACAGAGGTCTCAATGCTGTCACTAAGGCTAATGCTCATCCTATCCCCATGGAAGATGGTACTGTTGATAATCTGGCTGCAGCCAAGTATCTCAGCACTTTTGACTTGATTGCAGGCTCTTGACAGATGCTGCCAAACCAAAAACTACATTTGCAACTCCTGGTGGGCACTTCCAGTTTACTGTGATGCCCTTTGGATTGAAAAATGCACCTGCCACATTTCAGAGGTTGCGAACCAAGTTCTGGCAAGACTGGAAGATTTTAGTGCACCATATCTAGATGATATTGCTGTATTTAGTTCCACCCAGCAGGATCACCTAGTCTACCTCAGGAGTGTTCTTGAGGCCTGGTAAAAGCCAGGCCTTACTATAAAGGCTAGTAAATACCAGATAGGGCAGAGCAAAGTTGTTTACTTAGGCTATCTGGTAGGTGCAGGTCAAGTTCAACCTTTATAGAGCAAAATCCAAACCATTGTGGATTGAGTTTCCACCACTCCTTAGATTCAGGTCAGAGCTGTTCTGGGCCTGACTGACTGAGTATTACAAGAGATGTGTTAAGAGGTATGGGTCCATTGTGACCTCCCTGAATGATTTCTTCACTACTAAAATGCCAAAAAATGAAAACTGGACAGTTAGCTGTCAAAAGGTCTTTGATGCCCTGAAGAACACCTTATGCTCAGCTCCAACTCTTAAAGGCCCTGACTACTCAAAATAATTCATTGTTGAGACAGATGCTTCAGAAATAGGCATGGGAGCAGTACTATCCCAACTTAATGAAGAGGGCCAGGGTCAACTAGTAGCTTTTATTTGCAGGAGGTTGACCCCCAGAGAGAATCCATGCCAACGTTAGAGAGGGAGGCCTTTTCTGTGGTCTGGGCATACCTATTTGGCACTCACTTCATTGTTCAGACAGACCACAAGCTCCTCCGATGACTAAAACAGATGAAGGGTGAAAATCCAAAACTTTTGAGCTGGTCCGTTTCCTTACAGGGGACGGGCTTTTCAGTGGAACATAGACATGGGAGTAACCATGCCAACACAGAAGAGCTTTCCAGATATCCCCACTTAGAAAATGAAGACTCACCTGGGTAATGCTAATCCTATCCTCTTTCATTTGGGGGGGAGGGGTAATGCAGGAAAGTAGCATTTTCTGGACTTAGTTACCCCCGCTTTTTGCCTGGTTTCAGTATGTTTAGACTGTAGTAGACTGGGATCCTGTTAACCAGGACACTAGTGTCAGTCTTCTCTCCCCTAAATATAGTTGGTAAGTAACTTTTACCTCTCACAGTTGCCATGGTGGTGCACCCATGTAAGTCCCTAGTATATGGTACTTAGGTACCTAGGGCATTGGTACACCAGGGGTCCCCTAAGGGCTGCAGTATGTATTGTGTCACCCTTGGGGCCCATGCAAACTGTGACTACAGGCCTACTATTGCAGCCTGTGTGAAATAGTGCATGCACCTTTTACCCCAGATATAAGGTTTATCTGGCCCTATAAGTCACCCCCTAAGTTAGACCCTTAACATGGTTCTTGGTTTTAAGTGTGATGGCACCCCTTTATGAGCAGAGGTGCCCACAGACTCCATTTTCTTGGTTTTGTAAGTGTGAGGAAGCCATCTTAAGGTTTGTGGTGGACACTGGTCAACACGAGATGTCCAACTACATAATGGCATCTCCCAACCTGGTCATGTTTTTATCAAACATGTTGGAATCGTACAACTACACCGATTCCAGTGCTAGTTGCATACCATTTACTCTGGAGGTTCCATAGTGGATCCCCTATGTCTGCCTCTATAGATTTGTAGGGTCTGTATGCCAGACCGTGCTGCTGCTGACCCCTGTCACTGTTCCGCCCCCCTCTGCTGAAGCAGGGGAAGACAGACCAAAGGATTTACTTTAGAGGGGAGGTGTTACCACCACTCATTTAGAAATATGTGTCTCTGGACTGGGGTAGAAGTGTCTCTGAGTACCACCAGACTGCTTTGAAGGGCACAACAGGTGCCTTCTTTGCATAAACCGCTTTATTCCAGTGCAGGAGCCCCTGGCTTCTGTTCTGATACAAAACCACACAAAGGACAGGGGAGTGACCAGCTCCTTCCCTAGGTAGGTATCCAAAGCTCTGCCGTGTGGCCACTTAATTCTTCCATCTTGAAAATTAGATGAGCATCGGACCCTAGAAGCATCTGACTAGTTAGACCAGCTGGGTTTGGTACCTGACCCCCGGGATAGGTGGGTCACTGCAGTAAGTGTCCAACCCCCTTCCTGGGTTACTTAAAGGCTCCCTTGAGGGTGGGACCCTAGATTCACTGTGGATTCATCTGAAGAGTCTTCTGGAAGACAATTCTGCAACCTGGTCATTGGAACCGCTGCTGGACTGTGCCAGGGCCCAAGGCAATACTGCTCCCAGTAGGAGGACTCCTACTGCAACTTTTTCTATTGCCATTTTAATGAAAACAGTAACACATATAGGACAATAACCCCGACACACAGTGCACAATCATCATACAAGGGCCTGATTCAGACCTTGGCGGACGGCGGAGGCCGTCCGCCAAGGTTCCGCCGCCGAATGACCGCACCGTGGTCAACAGACCGCGGCGGCCATTCAGACATTTCCGCTGGGCCGGCGGGCGCTCTCCAAAAGAGCGCCCGCCGGCCCAGCAGAAATGCCCCTGCAACGAGGACGCCGGCTCAGAATTGAGCTGGCGTAGTTGCAGGGGTGCGACGGGTGCAGTTGCACCCGTCGCGTATTTCAGTGTCTGCAAAGCAGACACTGAAATACTTTGCGGGGCCCTCTTACGGGGGCCCCTGCAGTGCCCATGCTGTTGGCATGGGCACTGCAGGGGCCCCCAGGGGCCCCGCGGCACCCCCTACCGCCATCCTGTTCATGGCGGGTTTCCCGCCATGAACAGGATGGCGGTAGGGGGTGTCTGAATCCCCATGGCGGCGGAGCGCGCTCCGCCGCCATGGAGGATTCATTGGGGCAGCGGTAAACCGGCGGGAGACCGCCGGTTTACCCTTTCTGACCGCGGCTGAACCGCCTCGGTCAGAATGCCCTCGGGAGCACCGCCAGCCTGTTGGCGGTGCTCCCGTGGTCGGTGACCCTGGCGGTCACCCGCCGCCAGGGTCAGAATGACCCCCACAAGTGTTTACAGTCCTCATGTCAGTAAACAAAGGTTTGCTGGTAAGCCATATATAACACCTGCTGAGCATTCTTGTACATATAGACAATATAGTCCCATCACCCCTCCACAGACATCGACATCATCTACTTCATCATGGAAAAGCCTAATAGTCTTTTGGGCAAGATGCATGAGGTAACTCTTCTGCACAAATCTCCAACTGGTCTTTACAGTTCACAAAATCCTTGTAGCATTGCATAACAGTTGGGTATCTCTCCTGCCCAGCATATGGCTACCCTGTGTTTAGCCAGCAGAAGAGCCACCGCCAACAGTTTACAGTTTGAAGGTTGCAATAATTTAACCCTCTAGGTGCGGGCCATGACGAGTGGCCGATGCCAGGGAGGCATTTTAAAAATCCTCCTGTGCAAACCCCGGGAGACAGGGAAGAACTTCAGCCTCTTCCCCATCCCACCCACGTGAGGCGCACTGATGTCACATTTTTCCTCACCGGAGGTTCAGAGGTGCAGGTAAGCGTGCTCTCTTCACTCCGAGGGGAAAAAAGGCTAAAACGGCCTTCCCAGATGTCAGGGAGACATCAATGGAAAGGGGAGTCTCCCATTTCCATTGATGCCTTCCTCGCATTAAGTCCTAATCATGGCTGTGATCTATGACCAGGAAACGGCCCTAGGCGCCAGGGATCTTGTTTGGGGGGCTTGGGCCAGAGTAAGTGGGAGAACCCCCCGCAGGGGCATAATTTTAAAAATAAAATATGTTAGGGTTCTCCCAGGGGGGCGATCATGCCCCCCAGGGACTAAATATATATATATTTTTTTAAACAATAAAAAAAAAACATTAAATGGTGGGGTCAGCCCTCTTTACTGGGTCCGACCGCTATGGGGGCATCTGGCAATATGTAGTTTAAAAAAATAAATGGCTTGCCCTGGGCGGGAGTTCCAAATGTTGGGGTCAGTCTTCGAGCTGGGGCATAATTCTTTTTTATATGTGTGGTTTGCCTTGAGGTCGCAATCAGACCCAGGAAAATTAAACATGTATTAAAAAAAGGTGATGTAGAGAGAGAGACTATCTCTCTATCTATATATATATATATATTTATAAATATATATATGGAGAGAAAGAAACAAACATATATATAATTTTTTCTAGCGAGAGATTCTCTTTATATAGAAATAGATCTGTCTTTTGTCTAGTGGTAGTTTTGACGCCATAAATTAGCACATATGGTTTATATGCCTGCTGCAAAGAATAGATATGTATTTAGCTGAGTGGATTAATAAAGCCAGGCATTACGTGCACTTTAAAACAGATGAAATGTATGTGCAAGGAAGGCTATGGAGAGAAGAGGGACACTTTTGCTGGGTGGTGCTGAGGGAATTAGAGGATGAGGTTATAGGAGGGGGAGCACCACAAATGAGTCACACTGGGTGCCACCAGTGATAAAGGCTGTGATGATGGGTATGTGGTAAGGTGAAGTAATAGTTTTTTTTTCATTTTTTTTTTTCAGTGTCTTCAGGGAATCTGCTGATTCAGAGAAGAAGTGAAGGTAAGGTGACTTGACATTTGCAGCTGCATACATCACACACACAAGCAATTTTGTGAACCCATCTGCCTTCTATGTAGACTAGTGATTTAGAGGGACAGTTTAGCCAGTGGCAGATATGGCGTCTCGTTGGATGACTGCTACTGAAGCCGTAACTCGGGTTATGGTGGACAGCACTGAGGCAGGATCAAAGACTGAGACAGCATATACTGAGATGACATCTGAGGAAGAGGACAATAGGGCAGAATCTGGGAGTGATTTTTCAGTCAGCGGAGCCACATTTGATGACAGTTCTTCCAGTGATTCTGAGGGAGACTGCAGGAAAGTACCATCTTGCCTGGCATGTTACCCCCATATTTTCACTGTATATATGTTTTTTTAGTGTATGTGTCACTGGGACCCTGCCAGCCAGGGACCCAGTGCTCATAAGTGTGCCCTGTATGTGTTCCCTGTGTGATGACTAACTGTCTCACTGAGGCTCTGCTAACCAGAACCTCAGTGGTTATGCTCTCTCTTTACTTTCCAAATTGTCACTAACAGGCTAGTGACCAATTTCACCAATTCACATTGGCATACTGGAACACCCTTATAATTCCCTAGTATATGGTACTGAGGTACCCAGGGTATTGGGGTTCCAGGAGATCCCTATGGGCTGCAACATTTCTTTTGCCACCCATAGGGAGCTCTGACAATTCTTACACAGGCCTGCCACTGCAGCCTGAGTGAAATAACGTCCACGTAACTTATAAGTCACCTATATGTCTAACCTTTACCTGGTAAAGGTTGGGTGCTAAGTTACTTAGTGTGTGGGCACCCTGGCACTAGCCAAGGTGCCCCCACATTGTTCAGGGCAAATTCACCAGACTTTGTGAGTGCGGGGACACCATTACACGTGTGCACTGTACATAGGTCAGTACCTATGTACAGCGTCACAATGGTAACTCCAAACATGGCCATGTAACATGTCTAAGATCATGGAATTGTCATCCCAATGCCATTCTGGCATTGGGGAGACAATTTCTTGATCCCCCGAGTCTCTAGCACAGACCCAGGTACTGCCAAACTACCTTTCCTGGGGTTTCACTGCAGCTGCTGCTGCTGCCAACCCCTCAGACAGGTTTCTGCCCTCCTGGGGTCCAGCCAGGCTTGGCCCAGGAAGGTAGAACAAAGGATTTCCTCAGAGAGAGGGTGTTACACTCTCTTCCTTTGGAAAAAGGTGTCAGGGCTGGGGAGGAGTAGCCTCTCCCAGCCTCTGGAAATGCTTTGATGGGCACAGATGGTGCCCATCTCTGCATAAGCCAGTCTACACCGGTTCAGGGATCCCCCAGCCCTGCTCTGGCGCGAAACTGGACAAAGGAAAGGGGAGTGACCACTCCCCTGACCTGTACCTCCCAGGGGAGGTGCCCAGAGCTCCTCCAGTGTGCTCCAGACCTCTGCCATCTTGGAAACAGAGGTGCTGCTGGCACACTGGACTGCTCTGAGTGGCCAGTGCCAACAGGTGACGTCAGAGACTCCTCCTGATAGGCTCTTACCTGTGTTGCTAGCCTATCCTCCTTCCTAAGTAGCCAAACCTCCTTTTCTGGCTATTTAGGGTCTCTGCTTTGGGGAATTCTTTAGATAACGAATGCAAGAGCTCATCAGAGTTCCTCTGCATCTCTCTCTTCACCTTCTGCCAAGGAATTGACCGCTGACTGCTCAGGACGCCTGCAAAACCGCAACAAAGTAGCAAAGACGACTATTGCAACCTTGTATCACTGATCCTGCCACCTTCTCAACTGTTTTATTGGTGGTGCATGCTGTGGGGGTAGTCTGCCTCCTCTCTGCACTAGAAGCTCCAAAGAAATCTCCAGTGGGACAACGGAATCCTCCCCCTGCAACCACAGGCACCAAAAGAACTGCATCACTGGTCCTCTGTGTCCCCTCTCAGCATGACGAGCGTGGTCCCTGGAACTCAGCAACTCTGTCCAAGTGACTCCCACAGTCCAGTGACTCTTCAGTCCAAGTTTGGTGGAGGTAAGTCCTTGCCTCCCACGCTAGACTGCATTGCTGGGTACCGCATGATTTGCAGCTGCTCCGGCTCCTGTGCACTCTTCCAGGATTTCCTTTGTGCACAGCCAAGCCTGGGTCCCCGACACTCTAACCTGCAGTGCACAACCTCCTGAGTTGTCCTCCGGCGTCGTGGGATCTCCTTTTGTGACTTCGGGTGAGCTCCGGTTCACTCCTCTTCGTAGTGCCTGTTTCAGCACTTCTGCGGGTGCTGCCTGCTTCTGTGAGGGCTCCCTGTCTTGCTGGGCGCCCCCTCTGTCTTCTCACACAATTGGCGACATCCTGGTCCCTCCTCGGCCACAGCAGCATCCAAAAACCTAACCGCGACCCTTGCAGCTAGCAAGGTTTGTTTGCAGTCTTTCTGCGTGGGAACACCTCTGCAAGCTTCTTCACGACGTGGGACATCCATCCTCCAAAGGGGAAGTTCCTAGGCTTCTTCGTTCTTGCAGAATCCACAGCTTCTACCATCCGGTGGCAGCTTCTTTGCACCCTCAGCTGGCATTTCCTGGGCATCTGCCCAATCTCGACTTTGTCGCGACTCTTGGACTTGGTCCCCTTGTTCCACAGGTACTCTCGTCCGGAAATCCACCTTTGTTGCATTGCTGGTGTTGGTCTTCCTTGCAGAATTCACCTATCACGACTTCTGTGCTCTCTGGGGAATATAGGTGCACTTTACACCTACTTTTCAGGGTCTTGGGATGGGCTATTTTTCTAACGCTCACTGTTTTCTTACAGTCCCAGTGACCCTCTACAAGCTCACATAGGTTTGGGGTCCATTCGTTGTTCGCATTCCACTTCTAGAGTATATGGTTTGTGTTGCCCCTGTACCTATGTGCTCCTATTGCAATCTACTGTAACTTTACATTGCTTGCATTATTTCCTTTTGCTATTACTGCCTATTTTTGGTATTGTGTACATATATCTTGTGTATATTTGGCATCCTCATACTGAGGGTACTCACTGAGATACTTTTGGCATATTGTCATAAAAATAAAGTACCTTTATTTTTAGTATATCTGTGTATTGTGTTTTCTTATGATATTGTACATATGACACCAGTGGTATAGTAGGAGCATTGCATGTCTCCTAGTTCAGCCTAAGCTGCTCTTCCATAGCTACCTTCTATCAGCCTAAGCTGCTAGAAACACCTCTTCTACACTAATAAGGGATAACTGGACCTGGTACAGAGTGTACGTACCCTTTGGTAACCACTACAAGCCAGGCCAGCCTCCTACAGAGACGATGAGGACAGTCGTGCTATCCCTTTGCAAGCACACTCTGTGCAGTGGTACAACAGCGGGTTAGCCCAACCCAGAGAGCAGGTGCGTGCGGCAGCAAACATAGAGAGAGTGCTATCTTGGCAGCCCCCTGATTTAGTTCAGTGCCAAATTAAACTTTTTATTGGTGACTCAGAATGTAAAGTCGATACGGCTAACTTTTTGCCAATCGACTACATCCATCTAGTTTTTGATGTTGACTTCCATCAGCAAATTGTGCAGCAAACAAAGGTGCGTGCAGAATCATTTCTGTGAGAGCACATATGCACTCTGTGGCGCTGTGCTATGGCACACCAGTGAACTCCCACTTCGCTGGCGGAGTTGAAGATATTTTTGGGCCCTACGCTCAAAATGGGTTTAGTGCAGAAACCCACCTAGCACGGTTTGGGTAACCCCCATATTTGCACTGTACATGATCAGAGATCGTTTTTTGCTACTGCAGCGCATGCTGCATTTCAATGACAATTCTGCTGCATTGCCCCGGGACCGTCGAGACCATGACAGGTTGTTCAAATTTCGTCCTGTCATGGAACATTTGTCTGCCAGGTTTCCAGGGATCTAAACTCCTGGAAAGAATATAGCAGTCGTTGAGTCCTTGGTCCTGTACAAAGGGTGGCTGCTGTTCAGACAGCATTGCGAGCAAAGGAGCTCGCAATGTTATCAAGATGTACATGCTGTGTGAGAGCTCCTTTGACTATGTGTACAGCTTGAGAGTGTATACAGGGAAGTACTCCACCCTAACCCCTGTAGATTTCCCTCCCACGTTAAAGGTCACAGGTAGGATTCTATGGAAACGGGCCCAGCCACTCCTTCGCAAAGGTTACAACCTTAATGTGGACAATTTCTATACAGGAATAAAGCTGTTCAGTGAGCCCTACACATCTGGCACTGTGGCCTGCGATACAGTTTGTTGTAACCGCAAAGGATTCCCACATGAGCTTGTTTGCAAGAAGCTCCAGAAATCCCAATATACTGCTTTGAGTTCCAACAAACTGCTCACAGTCAAGTTCTTGGATAGGCGTGATGTATACATGCTTACTGAAATTCATGAAGAGAGCACTTCCACCATCAGGGTTTGTGGTCAGATGGCCAAAGTCCACAAGCCCACCTGTATACTTGATTACAATAAGTACATGGGCGGAGTTGACAAGAACGACCAGGTTCTTCAACCATACAATGTGTGTCGTAAAACTTGTACTTGGTACAGGAAACTGTTTACCCACTTGATCCACATGGCAACATACAATGCATATGTTTTTTATGATCAGACAACCACAGGAAGACTCATGACTTTCCTTGATTTCCAGTTGTTCGCAATTAAAAGCCTCACAGTTGTTACATAAGCAGCAGCCGCCACCTCATATGTTCTGGAGGATGTGGCAAGGCTGCAGGAGTGATGCTTTGCTGATCGCATTCCTAAAACCCCCACAAAGGGTTGTCCATGTCGCCATTGTAAAGTGTGCTTGAAGCATCTGTTATGTAGCTATTTTAGCCATATTTTAGACACGTTATTTTAGCAAACTAGTGTAGGAAAGTACCATCTTGCCTGGCATGTTACCCCCATTTTTACTCATCTGTATGTTTGTTTTTGCCTGTGTCACTGGAATCCTGCTAGCCATGACCCCAGTGCTCATAAAGTATGCCCTGTATGTGTTCCCTGTGTGGTGCCTACATGTATAACTGAGACTCACCTAACCAGAATCTCAGTGTTTATGCTCTCTCTGCTTTTAAAATTGTCACTGCAGGCTAGTGACTAATTTTACCAATTCTCATTGGCACACTGGAACACTCTTATAATTCCCTAGTATATGGTACCTAGGTACCCAGGGTATTGGGGTTCCAGGAGATCCCTATGGGCTGCAGCATTTCTTTTGCCACCCCTAGGGAGCTCAGGCAATTCTTACACAGACCTGTCACTGCAACCTGCGTGAAATAACGTCCACGTTATTTCACAGACATTTTCACTGCACTTAAGTGACTTATAAGTCACCTATATATCCAACCCTCACCTGGTGAAGGTTAGGTGCAAAGTTACTAAGTGTGAGGGCACCCTGGCACTAGCCAAGGTGCCCCCACATCGTTCAGGGCAATTTCCCCAAACTTTGTGAGTGCGGGGACACCATTACACGCGTGCACTACATTTAGGTCAATACCTATATGTGGTGTCACAATGGTAACTCCGAACATGGCCATGTAACATGTCTAGGATCATGGAGTTGTCACCCCAATACCATTCTGGTATTGGGGGGACAATTCCATGCATCCCCGGGGCTCTAGCATAGAACCCGGGTACTGCCAAACTAGCTCTCTGGGGTTTTCCTGGCAGCTGCAGATGCTGCCAACCCTCAGACAGGTTTCTGTCCTCCTGGGGTGTGGGCAGCCCAGTCCCAGGAAGGCAGAACAAAGAATTTCCTCTGAGAGAGGGTGTTACACCCTCTCCCTTTGGAAATAGGTGTGAAGGGATGGGGAGGAGTAGCCTCCCCCAGCCTCTGGAAATGCTTTGAAGGGCAGAGATGGTTCCCTCCTTGCATAAGCCAGTCTACACTGGTTCAGGGATCCCCTCAGCCCTGCTCCAGTGTGAACCTGGACAAAGAAAAGGGAAGTGACTACTCCCCTGACCTGCACCTCCCTAGGGGAGGTGCCTAGAGCTCCTCCAGTGTGTCCCAGACCTCTGCCATCTTGGATGCAGAAGTGTGAGGGCACAATGGACAGCTCTGAGTGGCCAGTGCCAGCAGGTGATGTCAGAGACCCCTCCTGATAGGTGCTTACCTCTCTCAGTAGCCGATCCTCCTCTGAGGGCTATTTAGGGTCCCTCCTGTGGGTTTCACGTCAGATAACGAATGCAAGAGCTCACCAGAGTTCCTCTGTACTTCCCTCTTCGACTTCTGCCAAGGATCGATCGCTGACTGCTCCAGGACGCCTGCAAAACCGCAACAAAGTAGCAAGAAGACTACCAGCAACATTGTAGCGCCTCATCCTGCCGGCTTTCTCAACTGTTTCCTGGTGGTGCATGCTCTGAGGACTGTCTGCCTTCACCCTGCACTGGAAGCCAAGAAGAAATCTCCTGTTGGTCAACGGAATCTTCCCCCTGCCAACGCAGGCACCAAACTTCTGCATCACCAGTCCGCTGCGTCCCCTCTCATCCTGACGAGCATGGTCCCTGGAACACAGGAGCCAAGTCCAAGGGTCTTCGACAGTCCAGTGGCCCTTCTGTCCAAATTTGGTGGAGGTAAGTCCTTGCCTCCCCATGCCAGACAGTAATCCTGTGTACTGCGTGAACTGCAGCTGCTCGAGCTTCTGTGCACTTTTGCAAGAATTCCTTCGTGCACAGCCTAGCCCAGGTCCCCAGCACTCCATCCTGCATTGCCCTTCTTGCTGAGTTGGACTCCGATGTCGTGGGGCCCTCTTTTGTGACTCTGTCCTCAGATCTTCTAAGTGCCTGTTCAGGTACTTCTGCGGGTGCTGCCTGCTTCTGCGTGGGCTCTCTGTATTGCTCTTCTTCCTCCTCCTCCAAGGGGCAATATCCTGGTCCTTCCTGGGCTCTAGCAGCACCCAAAATCCTCAACCGTGACTCTTGCAACTAGCAAGGCTTGTTTGCGGTCTTTCTGCATGGAAACAACTCTGCATCCTCCAGAACTTCATGGGACATCTTCTGACCAAAGGAAAAGTTCCTGCCACCTTCTGTTGTTGCAGAATCTTTGGCTTCTTCCACCCAGAGACAGCCCTTTTGCAACTTCATCGGGGGTTTAGTGGACTCCTGCCCCCCTGGACACTTTTGTGACTTTTGGACTTGGTCCCCTTCTTTTACAGGTCCTCAGGTCCAGGAATCTGTCTTCAGTGCTTTGCAGTCAGTTGTTGTTCCTGCAGGATCCCCTATCTCAACTTTACTGTCTTTCTGGGTAGTAGGATAACTTTACTCTTACTTTTCAGGGTCTTGGGGTGGGGTATCTTGGACACCCTTAGTGTTTTCTTACACTCCCAGTGACCCTCTACACACTACACTAGGCCTGGGGTCCATTAGTGGTTCGCATTCCACTTTTGGAGTATATGGTTTGTGTTGCTCCTAGGCCTATTGTCTCCTTTTGCATTCTACTGTGTCCTATAGTGTTTGCTCTAACTTTCTAAGTGTATTACTTACCTGATTTTGGTCTGTGTGTATATTTTGTGTATTTTACTTGCTTCCTAAGGGAGTATATCCTCTGAGATACTTTTGGCATATTGTCACTAAAATAAAGTACCTTTATTTTTAGTAACTCTGAGTATTGTGTTTCTTATGAAATAGTACCTATATGATATAAGTGGTATAGTAGGAGCTTTGCATGTCTCCTAGTTCAGCCTAAGCTGCTCTGCTATAGCTACCTCTATCAGCCTAAGCTGCTAGAACACCTCTTTTCTACTAATAAGGGATAACTGGACCCAGCACAAGGTGTAAGTACCACAAGGTCCCCACTATAAGCCAGGCCAGCCTCCTACAACTAGGCCTGCGGTTGTGCACTTTAGCCCAGCTACATTTTATTCAGATTGCTTTATTGTTCTAGCAATAGCTACTTTTGAGGTGTTGTTTTATTTCCTTTTATCTAATTAATCTTTCACATAGGAAAGTATTACATTCAGTAGGACATTCATTTCACTTTGTGCTTTCTTCAAGGTTACAGTCAGATAGGGTTGCCGGCAAATGTGGTACGCTGTGTCTCCAACATTCGCAGAAAAATACATACTCATATGTGGGGACCATTTCTTAGACTGCCAACTGTTTATTATAAAAACACTCTTTTGTCCCATACACGTTAGAGGGAGATTCCAGCTGGATGCTGATTGCCTCGCTTCACCTGCTTGCTTAGACTGCTAAACCCCTGGCCTACATGGGGATGGTGTATTTCTAAACTACAGGCTCCCATACTCAGGTATGAGGGATGATGTTTTCCCAGGGGGAAACCTGAAGGGCGGATTAGGCTTATTATGCTGTACTCGACCATAGCGTAGGTAGGAGAACTACATATCAATTCTAGTGACAGTATGGTGGGACTGTTTTTGTGTTTCACTCTCCTTGTAACACGCTTGCTTTTATTGTGTTCTTTCATACTAGTTATTGTAATACATGCTACTTTATCTAAGAAGCAGTTACTTCAATAAACTCTTATTTAATTATATCCTGCCTCTCTTTGACCTTGCCTGTGTGAGACTAGTGTAACTGAGAGGAAGGGACGAGATCTGATTGACCACAATTCCCCTGAGGGGTCTTTCTTGTCATGCGCCCAGTTGCCACAATCATCCCTTCTCTTGGGTGGGAATGAGGTGCTGCTAGTTAGCCGGAAAACCCAGACTAGGACGACAGGTGTCACATGGAATGGAATTGTACTAAGTACCCCACGATCTATGGGGTTCTGCCGCCCGAATCCAAAAGCCTCATTAGGATGATGAGAACCTACGTGACATGGCGCCGCCAACGTTTGGTCAGGCACTAATTTTCAGATCCTCCTAAGTATCTCTCTCTCACTAAAGGCAAAAGACACCTTGATACTATATACGGGAGCGTCCATGGTATTGAGGATTTACTGCTCAGCTAAATAGGTACTACCTATATAAAGCTGTAGGTTGTTGTTAAAAGGATCAATCCCCAGTTGGTGTCCTAACATGGCAAACCCTCAACGGGTGGTACTTGCAGTAAATATGCGACCACCCCTTACTGCTCATTTATTGGCAAATGGTCTAACGGCCCAGGGGGGTCCAGTCACATTTGTTGTTGAGACTCATCCAGCCTACAGAACAGAGTTCTGCAAACGTAACTGCACAATACAGAGCATATTCATATCTAGAAATACGTTTATCTTATAAAGACCATAATAATTGGCTTGATGGCGTCCTACCATATGTAATATTACATGTTAGGTGAGGTCCTCTGAGAAATGATGGCCCGACCTGGCCTTTATTGGCCACATATATACCACACCTGATGCAGCAACCTTAGCAGTAGCTGAGTTCCACTGCTTATATATAGAGCTCACTGGAATATAAATACGGTTAGTACAGTTTGCATTGCTAAACATTAACCCAGCACAGCAGCACATGCTGCCCCAGTGCAAACACTTGCAGTTACGTCAAGCATTAATCCTGCAACTGTACATTCGATCATGGGTAAAGCACCCACCAAGCGGGAAGAAATTCAGTTTTGGTTAGCTCAAAAAATAAATGCAGCGGAAGCAGTCTTTCCCCATTCAGGTCCTCAGAACAACCATAGAATCCTCACTATGAGCTTGCCATTTGGGATAGTTCCTACATTAGAAAGTTGCAACAAATGGGGCACAGTATTTGCACGCTCTGTACTACCGCACATGGTACACCAACACTTGCCAATCTTCCAGAGGTGTTAAAACAAATTCAAGATGAATACAGAGCTGCCCCGGCCATCGATTTGGGGATGCAATTAATGGGCAATTTTGCCACGGTCTTCAATAATATTAAGTAACCTTGAAGTGGAAGTTGTCGCACTAGCAGTACCCATGCAGCCATGGGACGTTCCTGCACAGGATCAAAAACCGGAACTGCCAAAGATTATCGCTGAGACTCACTCTAGTATTGTTCGAGATAGTCTGGGGGCCAGACCAATAAAATCTAAATTACAAGGTAGATCTAATAAAGCTTCTACTAAACAAGCACCTGAAGGTTCTAAAAAGTGCTGGGATAAAAAACAACAAGCCCCAAAAAAGAAAATGCAGAATGTCTGCATTTGGAGACCCCTCAGAATAGCTATAATCTTAGAAATAGAGATAATATAAAAATGCCTGATAGGTATCAATATATTGATACATGCCAATCTCGTTCCTTTCAGGATTCACCGGAAAAACGCAGTGAGAGAGGTGGCCGGTCAGAACAGCGAACAAAGTACGTGAAACAGAGAAAGGACTCACAACGCCCGACTAAAGTGTTAAGAAAGAAGAGAAACTTCCCCAACAAAACCCAATTTAAAAAGAAAAAGGTGGCAGCAGTTGTGATACGACATGTCACTCAGGAAGAGGGCTTTACCGAAGAACAGAAAGTGGGCTCTGACACTGCTAGACAGTGCAGTAGAGGTCACAATAGTTCGCCCATATCTTCAAGAGCATCTGGAGGTGAAAGCAACTAATGACTTCTTACAAGTTGAGACTGCGGACATGCGTGTCTCCGCACCCGACAGGGTATATAAAGTAACTATACAGTTAGAGGGAGACATTGAATGCATAATAAACTCTATCTTTTGGGACTGCGTCGATATCATTTATGATATATTACTGACTGAAAACTATTGGCCACCAGAATACGTCCGTGATCTCCTTAATGGAGAAGATAGAAAAATATTTATTTTCCCTTGTTCCCAGAAAGCTCGCTAAAATACACGCCATTGATTGAGTGTTATATCGCAACTACTTAGGGTGGGAAAAAGATTCCCCCTATCACATAATACCAATTAAAAGCCAACCTCAACCCCAATATCCGATAAAGCATGAAGCTAAAGCACTTGTGAGGGAAATCCTCAAACAACTAAAGTACCAGGATGTAATTGAACCCTGTGTTTCACCAATGAACAATCCTTTATTTCGGGTCGCTAAACCAGACCATTCATATAGAATAGTTTTAGCCTACAGACATTTAAACAGTCACACATACATATTTGCTATACAAAATGAACACAGCATGGCACTTATGAACAATATAGTGCGCAAAAAATACAAAACGACCCTGGATATTTCCAACAGAATCTTCTGCCAAAACATAGCATTTGAAAGTAGAGGCTGAACAAGTTTCAGTGTTTAAGCTCTCAGAAACATTTCTGCCAACTCCCACAATGATAAAAGAACAGTCCAGGACTGTTCTGAGCTCGTGTTGCATCTATTTTACACAACATTGACCCTGAGGTGTTGTGAAACGTGGATGACATCTACCTCATAGACGACTACCTCATACAACATATAAGACGGGTTGCCCGCATTGTTGTTGGATTTGCTGAATTCGGCTACACATTCAGTTTAAAAAAAAAAAAACTAGCCTTCCTTAGTGCCCTGTTTTTGGGATACGAACTGTTGGATGAAGGCAAGAGCCTTGCTGCCCAATTTTTAGAAAAATGTGCACAATTTCAACCACCAAACACAATAAAAAAAGCTCCAGTCATTATTGGGCTTTTTACATTTTGGCAGAATATACATTCCACATTATGCACAATGCATCAAACTATTGTATGACTTAATACGTTATGACTTTACCAGCAAATACTGGACAGTCGAACACACATGCATTCTTAGAGCATTACAAAAAGACATGATTAATTCAAAACACCTACATACAATGGACAACAAAAAACATCTGGTCATCACATTAAGTGCTGGTGCCATTGGTTTCACCCATGTGACATTCAGTGAGGGTGAGACCGTTCCAATTGCACACAAATCACATTTGTGCTCCACAGCTGAACAACGCTTTGCTCCCACTGGGAAAATTCTCACTACTGTTCAGATGGCTGTCATCAAAGAGAGACCTCTGGCCCAGTGGAAATGTATAATTGTTGTATCCCCCATTCCAGTCCTCAACGCTGTTACCAAAGCTAGCATTCCTAACTCTAAAGCATTACATCCACGTTGGATCCAATGGGCAAGGTCTCTGATGGCCACTGATGTTGATCATATTTTTACCAAGAGGTTTTGCAATATGAACTTGAATATCCAGTTCTAGCAAATACATTGCCTATTGAACAATATGAGACAATTCTGTACACTGATGGTTCAGCCCAACCAGCTATAGGCACCAAACATCAGTATTCTGCTGCTTGCGCAGTTGTGAGTGGATTCATGAAGGATGGCCAATTCCATCCTCAACATCCCTTCATACAGATCCTAGGGGATTGCACTACACAACTTGCAGAGCTCAAGGATCTGGTGATGGCACTGGAACATACATATTCTGAGCAGATGATGTTGATTGTTTGTGATTCGTACTATTGTGTCCAGTCCTTCAATGAATATCTGCATTACTGGCGACAGAATGGGTTCACAGATTCAAAAGGACGCACAATTGTACACAGACTTCTGTGGGGAAAGTAGCGGATCTCAAGGAAATGCTACCCAATGTCCATGTTGTTATACACTAGGACATCAGCCTATTGGAATACACGTTGCAGGCACCACCTTGGCTGATGAAGCAACCAAATCAGCAGTAGAAATGGCTTCTGTTGCTGCAGTAACTCATTCTAAAATGAAATTGGATAATGAAACACTGGCAGCTGTGAAAGCTTCGGCTGATGGCACACCCTTACCAAAAGCATATCCTGTTAAATACTCCTTCATGCCTCTATACAGCCCTAGTAGTGATACCGGGGGTAGGAAATCATGTGATTCCCAATAAAGACTAAAGACCAGAATTGATCAAAGCAGCATATGAAGGAGTTGTTTCTACCCATGCTGGTGTGGTGGCTACAATTTCACTGTTACAAGCACATTACTGGTGGCCAGGTCTTTACAACCAGACCAGGCAGTATGTCCTTTGTTGTGACATCTGCCAGCAGATTAACGGATCCACCATCAAACGTCCAACGCAGACACTCCTCTTAATTTCCAACAAACCATTACAATGTGTGTACTTGGACCATTGTGGTCCCCTTACCCCTGATAGTGCATACAAATATATTTTAGTCGCTGTTGATTCATGCTCCCGATTTCTATGGGTTTGGCCCCAACGCTCGGCTGACAACCGAACTGTTATTAAAGATTTGCAAGTAATTATCAGCACATATGCTTTTGGGGCTTTCCACTCGGACCAGGGCCCTTCTTTTGCCTCAAGGGCTTTCAGTGACACCATGGCTTTGTTAGGGGTCCAACTGCAATATTGTCTCCATTTTATCCCTAGGAAAATAATGTTGTGGAGCAACGAAACCAAGATTTAAAGCAATCCTTAACAGCCTAAATATATTGCGCACGGGTCGTAGTTGGTTTACACACCTGTACAGAGTCTGGAGAGCACTTAATAATCTGTCCAGAAGGTTCCTAGGGGGTGCACTTCATACGAATGCATGTTTGGAACACAATTGTATGTTCCTGATCTTGATGGTCCAGGCGTTGGGGCAGCAGAAACACCTTTTGACATAAATGAACGTGTCACTGTCTTGCAGGACTTACAACAGTTCCGTGATGACAACCCATCTGCCAGTGCTACCCCCTTGGGATTAAGGGATGCACCAGTAACATCTACCAGCTGGATTCCAAAACTTGGGGATCTAGTGCGTTAAAAGATTGCTGTGAAAAAGGAGTTTGGTCCTTATTTTTCACCAGTTCCAGTCCTGGGAATGCACGGTACCAGAACTGTCATACTACCACCGCTACCTGGTTCTAAAGAAAATCGCTTTGTCTCCATCAACAATGTCAAGCTACACCATGTGGCCGATCCTGCACAGCAGACCTAGGGACCTCCTGCGTAGTACCCGAATCCCTCTCACTACAGACCAGGCTGTCCCTCTACAGGTTTTCAGCATTAATGCTGATCCCTCCCCGAGTTCGGGGAGCGTGGAAAATGAGCTTTCATTGGTTTCCCTAACTTCTACTACCATGAGTAACACTAATAATATTGATCAATTTTATTCAAATTCTATGCAAACGGATGGCATATTCTACTATGAACCACAGAGGGAGACTGCTGCAAGTCCTTCACTTCCAAACACGGCTCCAGTTTTTGCATGAACTGCTTCTAGATATTTTACCGACATCAATGACACTTTTACTGGCTCATCCGCCTCTACTGCAACAGAACTGTCAAGAACACGTAAACTGATAAATTGGCTCAAAATTAACTATTTTATTCTCCCATGGAACTACCTATGGCTCTTATTAAATGCACTCACCTTTGTCCTTTGGATTGGGTTTGTCATTGTTTTCTTTTTACTTATACATGGTCATTACCTTTCTGAAAGATCTACATTTGAACTGATGGATGAGGTCTTAAAACCACATTTTTCATCATACAAAATCCACGGAGACTTGTCCCTGGTGAACATTTCTGCCATACCAATTCCTGATGGGATTGTTTTGGATAAAGTATTATTTGATATATACAGTATGGCCTACCACAAAACAGCCTGGTTTTGTAATACAGTCACCTGTATATTTAGCCCTAGGCTCGGCGGCCATAAAGGGAAACCTACCAAACCCAGAAATTTCTGAAAACTAGACACCTGGGGCAGTCAACGGAAGTGTGGTGTGTTTTGATTCCACAAAGTTTTCTTACCCAAAATACCCTTCAAAGGTGAAAAGTTGATTAAAAACACAGTTTTTCCTTAAATTTTTGTCACGTAAACAACAGAAATGTGCAGGGATTCCCATCACCCAGTGTTTCCACACTTGCCCTGATAAAAACACAACCCCACTTGTATGCCTGTGCTTAGTGCCTGTGTCAGGAATGGATCACTCCAGCGTCAACAGTAGCCCTCATGCAAGGACTACCATTGACCCATGTGTGACCCATTCTTTTTGTGGGCACTAGGCCTACCCACACAAGTGAAGTACCATTTTTATCGGGATACTTGGGGGAATGCTGGGTCGAAGGAAGTTTGTGGCTCCCCTCAGATTCCAGAACTTTGCAGCACCGAAATGTGAGGAAAAAATATTTTTTAGGCACATTTTGAGGTTTGCAAAAGATTCTGGGTAACAGAACCCAGTGAGAGCCCCACAAGTCACCTCATCCTGAATTCCCCTAGGCGTCTAGTTTTCAGAAATGCACAGGTTTGGTAGGTTTCCCTAGGTTGCGGCTGAGCTAGAGTCCAAAATCCACAGTTAGGCACTTTGCAAAAAACACATCTGTTTTAATTGGAAAAATGTGATATGTCCATATTGTGTTTTGGGGCATTTCCTGTTGCGGGCACTAGACCTACCCACACAAGTGAGGTATCATTTTCCCAGGAGACTTGGGGAATGCTGGGTGGCAGGAAGTTTGTGGTTCCGCTCAGATCCCTGAACTTTGCAGCACCAAAGTGTAAGGAAAAAGAGTTTTTAAGCCAAATTTTCAGGTTTGCAAAGGATTCTGGGAGACATAACCCAGTGAGAGCCCCACAAGTCACCCCATCCTAAATTCCCCTAGGTGTCTAGTTTTAAGAAATGCATAGGTTTGGTAGGTTTCCATAGGTGCTGGCTGAGCTAGAGGCCAAAATCCAAAGCTAGGCACCGCAAAAAACACATCCATTTTCATTGGAAGAAAATGTGATGTGTCCTTGAGGTGTTTTGGGGCATTTCCTGTCACAGGCACTAGGCCTACCCACACAAGCGAGGTACCATTTTTATCGTGAGACTTGAGGTAATGATGGGTGGAAGAAAATTTGTAGTTCCCCTCAGATCCCCGAACTTTGCAGCACCGAAATGTGAGGAAAAAGTGTTTTTTAGCCAAATGTTCAGGTTTGCAGAGGGTTTTGGGAGCCAGAACTCAGTGAGAGCCCCACAAGTCACCCCAAGCTGGACGCCACTAGGTGTCTAGTTTTACAAAATTGCACATGTTTGGTAGTTTTCTCTAGGTGCTGGCTGAGCTGATGTCCAAAATCCACAGCTAGCACTTTGCAAAAAACAGGTGAGATTTCATTGCAAAAATGTGATGTGTGCATGTTGTGTTTTGGGACGTTTCCTGTTGCGGGCACTAGGCCTATCCACAGAAGTGAGGTACCTTTTTTATAACAAGACTTGGGGGAACACAGAATAGAAGAACAAGTGTTATTGTCAATTGTCTTTCTCTACATTTTTGCCTTTCAAATATAAGACAGTGCGTAAGAATGAAGTCATTTTGCAAAATGCCCTGTAATTCACATGCTAGTGTGGGAACTCCCAGATTTAGAGATGTGCAAATAACCAGTATTGTCTAAATTCCTTATCTTTTGCCCATTTTTGAAATAGATAGGTTTCCTTGATATCTATTCTTCACTCTTTATATTATGCCAAATGTATTGCTGGGTACCTGGTATACAATACAAACCCATCTGAAGGTGCAGCTCACTTGTTGTCTCTGAGTAGCTTGGGTTCTTGATGAACCTACAATACCTATATATCTCCACAACCAGGAGGGTTCAACAAACATACCAGTATATTGCTTTAAAGAATCTATCATACCTGGAAAAAGTCACGGAAGAAAAAGTTGTCAGACAGCACTGTTTTTTCAACTTAATTTAAATATTTTTTTATTTCAACTGTTACTTTCTGTAGGAAAATCTTGAAGGATCAATACAAATGACCCCTTGCTAAATTCAGAACTTTGTCTACTGCTCAGAAATGTTTAGCTGTCCAAGATCCACCATTGGTTTCACAATCATTTCTGTCACTAACTGGAAGGAGGCTGAAAGCACAAAAATAGTAGAAATGTGGTATGTCCCAGTAAACTGCCAATAGTGTGTTGAAAAATGTGGTTTTCTGATTCAAGTCTGCCTGTTCCTGAAAGCTGGGAAGATGGTGATTTTAGCACCACAAACCTTTTGTTGATGCCATTTGCAGGGAAAAACCACATGCTTACTTCTGCAGCACTTTTTCCCCATTTAAAAAAAACAAAAATAAATTTTAGCTGTTTTTTGGCTAACTTCATGGTCTCCTCCTCAGGAACCGACAAACTCTGGGTATCTTTACAATCCCCAGAACATTAAAAAGAAGGATGCTTTTTTGGTATGAATAGCTTATGTGCACAAAACATTATGTGGGCCTAAGCATGAACTACCACAAATAGCCAAAAAGGGGCTCAGCACGAGGGGGAAAAAGACCCAGCAGCTAAGGGGTAACATAGCCTAATAGACATTCACAAGGATCACAAGCACAGGTTTGTTTATGATGGCAGTAAGTATCTGAGTAACAGAGGTCCTTTATTTATATTTTAGGACATCGCCATGTAAGGTGCAGGAAATCCGCACCCGGCTCCTGGCATCTATGGCAGTGATCATTCTGCCAGGGGCCATTCCTGGCCAGTTGTATAGGCATGTAATACATCTAATGCAAAAAACACATTTTTATAATCTGCAGGATTCCATTAGCTGTAAGTTTACTAGTCAACAAGCAGCAAAAAGGCCAATCTAATAACATGATTGGGGGTTTGAGTGCGGCATTCCATCAATCAAGGAGCCCCATAGCAGTGCTTCATCTCCTTCTGCATACAGAGAGGCAATCAGACCTGTGCGGGAGTCTCTTGTCAAGACTGCTTGCAGCGGGTAACACAGGGGGACCTGCAGGAAGGTCTCTTAGAGCAGCCCTCAATCTCAAATATGTAAAATGCGTGAGGGGTAACTCTTGACTCTGCTGTGGCAGGTCAGAGAACTCAATGAAAGTATCGTTTGGGAATAGGTCCCCAAGTGTTCACAATTCCCATCCCAGAAAAGGGCCATCGGCTTTGACTCTTGTGTGACTGAAAGGTTAGGCACCACCAGAGTATACAGTAGGTATCAACCAGTCCAAACTCCATTAGCTTGTCACGCCCACAAGGTACAAATAAGCATGCCAATATTACCCCTTGCCACCTCTAAGTAACTATGGAGCATCAGGGTGGATAATGGTATAGGATCCGTTGGCAAGGTGCGGTGTGTATCACTCGGGGTGCATCCAGTGACACATGTGTAGCGCCTGAACACTAAGATAATAGAGGTGGAAATCTGGAGTGTTGAAGCCACCCATGTCAAATGGGAGAGTGAGCTGCGCCCATGCAATTCGTGGTTGCTTGCCTCCCCATGCTAGTGCCATCTGTAATGATTGCAAGATTTTAAAGAAAGGCTGAGTTAGAGGCACCGAGATATTTATAAACAGATAAAGAAACTGTGGCAATATGGTCATTTTCATTATCGCTTTGCGATCGGCTAAGGATAGTGGAAGGGGAGACCAATGCTGTACCTGGTCCTTTAATTTAGGGACAGCTTTGCCATAATTACATCCGATGACCACTACCGGCTCTCTATGCACCCAGACTCCGGATCCATACAACATTGTAATGGAAACTCTATGTGGACCACTCTGGTGCTCTCTTTAAGCGAGAACACATATCATACCATGTCATCTGCATAGAACGATATTGCTAGGGGGTGCAGGCAAAACCGGACGGACACTGCTGCATGCTGTTGCCGAACAATACATGCTAGTGGCTCTTCAACTAGGGCAAATAAAAGCTACGATAAGGAACAACCCTGATGGGTGCCCGTATATACTGGAAATGGGTCGGATGTTGTTCCGTTGACCTGTGTCCTAGCTATACGGGTCAACAAACAGATCCAAGAGTGGAACCCGTGGGAATACCTACCCGTTGCAGGATAGTAAACATATAGGTCCAGGCTATGGAATCAAAGGTCTTAGCTGCATCTAAGAGCATTGCCACAGCTTTGAAGGATGGATCTATTTGCTGTAGATGGTCCGAAGATTATGTGTAGTGCTACGGCATGGGTACTCGCAAACATTTTCCCAGGGGCCAAAAAGTTTGGTCTGTGATGTGCCCGGGGGACGCATTGATGCCAGGTGGTCGGGTGGGGTGGTGGGTGGGATTGGTGGCAAGATAGGTGTAGGAGAAGCAAAGGATATACATCTAGTGGCTGAAATAAACAATGGGAAACCAGAAAACCTGGAATTAATCCTGGCTTATACACTTTTCTAAATTGTGTGAGCCTAGGCAATTGTTTAATATCACTTTCCATCCTTTTTCTGCATTATCACATATGAGAGGACCTCGAATTACATGATTTGATAGTGTGTGCTGCTTCTAACCTGCTTCTATGTTTCATTTGCTGCTTCTAACCTGCTTCTATGTTTCATTTAATAAACTATAATGTTGTTCATGTATGATAGGAACCCAGGCCACCCATAAAGTGCACATACCAAGTGACTTGTCTCTTTAATTTACTATTGGTGCTGTTCTCAGGGTAAGGGGAAGAATTAATGTTTCCAAATGTATGTTTGAAAACTATCACTTTTAAATGAATACATCTCAATGCACTGATAAAATTAATTGTTCTATGGTGAAAAGGTTCTGCATGTTAACTCAATACACTTTTTAAATTTTGAAGAGACTGTCTTAGTTTATGACACTTATGCTGCAAGAAGGCTTTCAAAATGAAGGTTTTTCTAAAGTTAAGCAAAGGAGTCCCTAGTTATTTCCTTTCTTTTAAGTTTGAAATAAATGATTGTGTGTCTATTTAATATTTTTATTGTTAGTGTGGAGTCGAGCAAACAGCTGCCCAGTGCTCCTGTTGGCCAGGGGGGCCGCATGTAAAGGTCAGAGGGGCCGCATGAGGCCGGCGGGCTGTACTTTGAGTATCCATGTGCTATGGGATGGTAGAAACCCGGCCTGATCTGGGAGAACCAGGTAAGGCATCAGTAGCAGGAGATGAGTAACTATTAAATTAGCCAAGACTTTTATGTCTGAATTAACAAGGGATAGTGGGCGATTTGAGTCACAACGCACCAGAAGCTAGTCTGGCTTAAGCAGCGTGACCACAAGTTCTTCCCTCAGAGAGATCGGAAGCCGCCCCTCTATGTATGTTTCATCTAACATAGCCAGAAGGTACAAGCTTCAATATTGGTATATTCCTTACAAAATTCCCCTGGCATGCCATCAAGACCTGGGGCTTTGCCACTGGGAAGTCTGCAAATAACCTCTTTGACTTCTTCAATGGTAAACGGCTGGCTGAGGAATTCCCTCTGGCCCGATGATAGCCACGCTAGCGTGATATTGTTCAAATACAGTGCTATATCCTGAGCTGCTGCCATCTCCCTCTACTCATACAGCGCAGAATAGAAGGAAACAAACTGTTTAAGAATAGAATCATTATCCCAGCATGTTAGAAATGGGATCTTTGCTTGGCAGTCAGGTTACCCACTGTCCAAGCAGGGACCCTGACTCTAGTCAGGGTAAAGAAGAATCACACTCAGTTAACCCCCGCTCGCCCCCTTGGTAGCTTGGCACGAGCAGGCAGGTTTAACTTCAGAAACAATATGTAAAGTATTTGTACCAACACACACTGTAATACAGTGAAAACACTACAAAATGACACAGCACAGGTTTAGAACAATATGTAATATTTATTTGAACAAAACAAGACCAAAACAACAAATATCCAACATACACAAGTCAAGATATGAATTTTTAAAAGAATAAGAGTCTTAATGCTTGGAAAACAGTGAGAATGCTGTTGTTATACAAAGTACCTGGTTAGCGTAAAACATAAAGCAGCACGGGTGAGCGTGCATCAGAAAAGTCAGTGATGTGTCAATTCCTTACTCACAAGTGAGGCTGTGCGTCCTTTCTTTCTCCGGTCTGGTCGGTGATGCGTCGGATTCCAGATGGGGCACCTCGGATCCACGCAGTCTGGTTGACTTGGATGCCTAGGGATGAAAATCCGATTGAACTGTATCAGAAAACAGTGCTGCGTGGTGTTTGTGTCGTTATCAGCCTCCGTTATCGCATTATTCACATAATTTCTCCATCTGTGTTGCATTGATCTTCTAGCCATGATGCAGGTGGAGAGTTGATTTCAGCCGCAAAGTTGTTACGGACAGTGCATCAAACATTTCCCCACACGGCGGTCTGTGCATGGATTTTAATTTTTTTGTCTGCAAACTTCACCTTTCAAGGATTCAGGAACTGGATAGCGCACCACTTGGCAAGGCAGGAATATCAGCAGAGAGTCCAGGTGCTGGCAGGGGAAGTCTTTGATGGCCATGAGACTTCAACAACAGGAGGCAAGCTCAGTTCAAGCCCTTGGAGATTCTTCTCATGCAGGAATGCACAACAAAGTCCAGCTTTTGTCCCCTTTCACAGGCAGAAGCAGCATCTGCAGGATAGCCCAACAAAGCACAGTCACAGGCAGGGGCAGCACTTCTCCTCAGCTCTTCAGCTGTTCTCCTTGGCAGAGGTTCCTCTTGATTCCAGAAGTGATCTAATTTTCAGGGATTTTGAGTGTACTACTTATACTCCTTTCTGCCTTTTGAAGTAGGCAAACTTCAAAGGAAAGTCTCTCTTGTTCGTAAGATCCTGCCTTGTCCAGGCCAGGCCAGAGACACACACCAGGGGGTTTGATACTACATTGTGTGAGGGCAGGCACTGCCCTTTCAGGTGTGAGTGACCACACCTCTCCTCCCAGCACGGATGGCTCATCAAGCTATGCAGGCTACACCCCAGCTTCCTTTGTGTCACTGTCTAGGGAGAGCCCAACTGTCAAACTGACCCAGGCAGGGAATCCACAAACAGGCAGAGTCACAGAATGGTCTAAGCAACAAAATGCCTACTTTTTAAAAGTGGCATTTTCAAACACAGAATCTAAAAACAAACTTTACTAAAAGATGTATTTTTAAATTGTGAGTTCAGACACCCTTAACTCGACATGTCTCTCTGCTCCCAAAGGGAATCTGCACATTAATAATATTTAAAGGCAGCCCCATGTTAACCTATGAGAGAGATAGGTTCCTTTCCCACAGTAGCACTGTGGGATAGTGTGCCTCCAGCAAAGCACAATGTGTAACATACAGTTCAAATAAAAAATCTTTTTATTTCGACAGCTCAGTGGGTTACTGTTTTTGACACAGGAACCCCTTTGTTAATTACAGTTCATAAGATACAGTCCTAATATGCAGAGTGAGCAATGAACCAAAATCAAATAGCAGCATGGAAACTGCAAGACATGGGTTTACAGCCTTATTATTTTTCTCTTATCTTTTATTAGTCTACGATTGTTAAATATGATTCCTTTGCATAATAACAACTACTTATTAGTAAAACAAATCCAACCAGTATGTTATGTTTTACATGTTTGTATTTACCCAGACTAAGCACTCTTAACATATAGGGGGTCATTATGACCCCGGCAGACGGCGGAACTTTGGCAGTAGTACCGCCAACAGGCTGGCCGAGTTTTGCTGGAGTATAATTACTGTGGTGCATTCGCCACAGTCATGCCACTGGTCACCGCCAGGCTGCAGCTGGGCGGTCGTAATCTGCCAGGGCAGCGCTGAAAGCAGAGCTGCCCTGGGGATTATGAGTCCCCAACCGCCAGCCTGTCCATGGCGGTAAACAACGCCATGGAAAGGCTATCAGTAACGGGGACTCGGGGTGCCCCTGGGGGCCCCTGCACTGCCCATGCACTTGGCATGGGCAGTGCAGGGGCCCCCAGGCACAGCCCCATCATGCATTTCACTGCCCGAATTACGGGCAGTGAAATGCGCGACGGGGGCTGCTGCACCCGCTACACATCTACATTGCCGTCGGCTCTATTACGAGCCG
Source organism: Pleurodeles waltl (assembly GCF_031143425.1). Lineage (NCBI taxonomy): Eukaryota > Metazoa > Chordata > Amphibia > Caudata > Salamandridae > Pleurodeles > Pleurodeles waltl. Next base: position 381,312,199 of record NC_090445.1, read on the forward strand.
GCTTCAATGATGATGTGACTTTTCCGCTGGGCCAGAGGACGGAAAGGTCATAATAGGGTGCCACACATACCGCCAGCACTGGTGGTATGTTGGCGCCCGCGGCTTCGGCGGTCTTGAGAAAAGACCACCGAAGTCGTAATGAGGGCCATAATGCCTACCGGTATGTAAAACATGTGACTCCTACGCATTGTGGTCTTCTATGTCTTCAACAGGGCCTCTGGAATTATGTGTCAAGGGAGGGCCACATTAATGCAGCTGGGTTAAGTAATTTATGTGTCAAGAAAAGGCAACTTATGTGGCGTAATGTGGCACATTTTGTGATTATTTTGCCATTTTTAAACTTGTTAATACTGAGAATAGTGATGATGGATTATGTGGCAAATGCAGCAAATGTATAATAATGTGAAAATCGTTGCAGCTGCACAATTGCTTAATTCCTGTGGCCCTGGTCTCAAGTAAATTTCTCTTACATTGGCTTGCACACTTATACAAACTATTTTGTCTGTATAATATGTGTATGATATTCACTTTCCAACACCCTACTCTACCCTACATACTTGGAATGAGTAGATCTGTAAAATAAATTACCTACTCATGAGTTTGGTTCTTTGTAGCGGTGAGGGACACCATGGGAGAGTCATTGAATCCTTTGGGAAGGAGGTTTGTTTGGAGGGCACAACAAATATTCTCACACTATCTGACACCAGCACTAAAGCCAGCCCTGTCAGGGGCATAACTGTCATTCCTACATTCTGTTCAGCAGCCCAAGTCCTGAGGTAAAAGCACTTCAGCAGTTGTTTGTGGGACAACTGGTAGGAAGATATAGGCCCTCATTATCAACACAGTGGTCACAACTGCTGTGTTCATGTTGGCGGTCAAAACACTGACCGTCAGCATCCCTGGATCCCCGCTGGCCAAATAAAGAACCTTTCTGTGGGCCGGCGGGTGGAAACATTGTTGACCCGCCATGCCGGCTGGCGGTTTCAGCCGCCAATGTGGGCATGGCGGGCCAAACCGCTGTGTTCATAATGACCACCATAGTCTATGACTGAAGGGAGTTCATTTTATTGCAGTCAGTGGTTCTTGTAAAGTTTTTATTTCAACATTCTAGTTAATGGAGAAGGAGGAGCACAAGTATAAATGCCTACATAATGTGACTGAGGTACTCCAATCCCCAAATCTTCTAATGCTGCTGTAATCTTCAAGTCAAATACTCCTTGCTGGAACCTTAGATTGATTTCTCTCTCATTCTTTGAAAAACTGCAGTTTCTTAACAGTTTTTTCCTGCATATATATATATATATATATATATATATATATATATATATATATATACATACACATGTATATGTTGCAAAATGGGTTATTGGTAAGGGGAGGTAAGTACCTATACTTCGCAATAGGCCACTGACCTCCTCTTAGGTCCAGTTAGGTCTCAGTAAATTAAACCTAGCTCAACCCTTGGTAGCTTGGTAGACAAAGCATAAAGCATTCAAATATCACAAAATAATAATTAAATAACGCACAGGAAACAGTTTAAAAATTCAAAACCAATTTATAAAAATAGGAAATATTTATAGCTTTAAAATGACACCAACACAAATAAAATCTGATAAAGGGAACCGGAGATATGATTTTTTTTAAATTAAGGCTTTTTAGCGCTTAGAAATGAATAGTGCCAATCTGGCCATCTGGTCGGACCTCGACCAGGGCAAAGTCAAAGTTTAAGGCCGACCGCGATGGAGCCCTGTTCGGCTACAGCCCGCGGGAGACCTTGGTCAAAAGGTTACCTTCGGACTTAGTTGTTTCTATGGAGATTTTCTTCAGTGGGACCAAGTCGCCAGTCCAATCCGACCTCCTAGAACTCTTCCCCAGATACGTGTCAGGAGCCCTCAGTGGAGATTTTTAGTTGTTTTTTCAAGTGAAAATCCCTTGACTGACGCAAACCTGAATCTTGATCCAACGTTCTTGGAGCCCTCTTCGGATACACTGCCTGGGCGGTCCCGGTCAACTTCCTACGTTCGGACTTTGTCACTTTCTCTGAGATTTTCTTCATTGGGACAAAACCTGCAAGTCAAGCCGGGTCACGGCTCACCCCAAGGTTCTAGAAGCTCTCAGATGCTCCTGAGGGTGCAGACTACAACTCCCAGAATGCACCTGGCGCAAACTCTTTTTTGGTCACCGGACAGTGGTCAGCTGGTCAGTTTCTTCAGGAGTTGATGCAGGGGACTCTGGTTAGCAAGTCTTCATCTGTAGCATACAGGTAGTCCCTGTTTGAACCAGTTGAAACCAGGCAAGGTCCTTCTTGTGGTGAACCCCAAGTGTGCAGCTGGTGCAGTCCTCTAGAGTGCAGTGTCCAGGTGCAGGTCAGGGGTCCAGCAGGGCAGTCCTTCTTGTTCTGTAGTTCTTTCTGGTAGGGATCTGAGGTGTGGGTGCAGGTCTCCCAGTTTTATCCTTGCTCCTGGGTGAAAAACAGGGGGGTCCTGGTTCTCCAATCAGGTGCAGTGTCCTTCCCCTGGGATGACCACTTCCTGGGAAGTGTGGCAAAAATCAATCCCAGGGAGCAATATTCCTCAAAATTCCATTTGGCTGAAAATGATTTTTGGAGGTTACATCTGGCTGAACACACCCACTGGTGTGGCTAAAAATCCTAAACACACCCCTCTCCTGCCCTCTCCTGCCCTCTCCTAATCTAATCAGGGGGCACATAATTGTCTGGGTTTGCAGGATGTGAGGGAGGTGCTGGGTTTCTCCAAATGTCCTTCCCTATCCTTGAAGACCAGTTTGGCAGCCCTCCCCCTATCTGCTTCCCCATCTGCTGAGGGAAGATCTCTTCTCACAGGCACATCTCTTTGTGTTGAGCCAGGCCACTTCACACCTCATCAATGCAGCCTGGCCAGGCTGCTAGAGGCAGGCCAATCAGAGCAAAGCAGGGCTGGAGTTGGCAACTTTTCAGGTAAAGTTTAAGACTCTTTACCTGAACAAGTTATATTGAATCCAACAACTGGAAGTTGTGGGATTTATTATAACAAATAATTTGATGCCAAACTGGAGGTATCTGTTACTTAGGGGGACTTTTAAAATTAAAATAAAGTCTCATTTCTAGCCTATGGATGCCATTCACTACAATGAGGGGAAAACAAATGTGGCTGTTTTACCTCATTAGGGCTTCTAAAACTATTTTTATAAGGTCACTGCTTATAGTTACATGGCACCCAGCCCTGGGAGCACAGAGGTCACACCTTAGGGGGTGACCTATATGTAAAAATAAGGTAGTTTAAGACTTTGGAACTACTATTAATTCCAAAGTCGAATTTGCATGTAACTTTAATTTAAAAGCAGCCAGCAAGGCAGGCCTTCCTTTAAAATGACACTGGGCACCTCAGCAGTGTACCTATGGGTGCACTACCTATGCTGGGGTCCCTAAACCTACATGCCCTACCATATACTAGGGTCTTATAGGTAGGTTAATTTTGCCAATTATAATTAGCATAATTTGCATATCCACTTTGCACAGAGCACTGGCCCTGGGACTGGTAAGCAGTACCCAGGGCACAGCCAGGAGTCAATAACCACTAGTATCTGTCCAAAAAGTTTGGGGGTGACCAGGGCAAAAAGGATGACTTTCCTACAATATATATATATAAATACATATATATATGTTGTGCAACTCTGTCCAAAAGGCAGCAGAGCACTGTGCAAGTTCCAAGACAAAGTTTAAGTCTAGACACCAGAATCAAATCTTTGAGAGATATATTTACTAACATTTCACTCAACCCAGCGCAGTAAGTGGAGTTGCTGTGCTGCATCACTTGAAAGGGAAAGAGCAGAGTAGCACCATATATTTTATAGCTATTGTGCATTGAAATTGGAATTGAAAGGTCTGACATGTAAGTTACAAAGTGAAGGCTCACATAAGATCCCTGTTCACTCCCTATTCAACCTGAGCATTTCTTGGTTCCCTTTTCTCTATATGTTTCCTCCTCTCCTCTTCCTAGTTATGTGTCTCTGCCTATCTCCCCCACATGCTTTCTCGCTGTTCCCTCTACATCACCTCTTATATGCCCTTCTAGCTTTTTTCTCTTTTCAACCTTCTCTGTGTCACCCTCACCATCTTTCTGTATCTGTTTTTGCTCTTTTCTCTGCTCCATCTTCTTCTGTTGTCTTTTTTTCCTCTTTTCACCATCTGTTCTTTCTATCAGCTGGCAGCCTTCACTTGTTTTCCTCTTCTCTCACTGTTCACTCTCCCTGTTCCTACCTTCTGTCTCTCCCTCTCTGTATATAGCCCTTTTTCCTTTCTTAGCATTTCCTTCTCTTTGTAACACTCTGTTCAACAACACAGAAATGCTTCTGGCACTATCATTCATGGTATTGGTAAGAATTGTGAAATCTGCGTCTTAAGTTGTCTGACAAATTCTGCTGATCAGGTATATGAATACTAGTTGTTTCATCTTTAAACCTGTTGAGCTACTTGTGAATGTTTGCTCAACACTCCAGTGTGTAACACAAACTTAACATCATAAACCTATCTTGGCTTGTACTTCTGTCAGTTGTCTATTTTATAATTGTGCAAAATCCTCAGATGTGTTCTTAAAAATGTCCTTTCGTCCTGAATTTCGATCCTTTGTCCTGAAGTTTTACTATCATTGTCCAGAATTTTCCTTTTTGCCAGATGCATTTAAAGCAGGTCCCGCTGTCAAACAGCAGAGCTTTCATCTCTGCCACACGTGCAGGGGGCAGAGATTAAATCATTCAGCAATCACAGAGCTGTGTCAATGCAGATCAGTGCTTACTGAAGCAAGGTATCCCTTAATAGCTCTTCTTTTTTTTCTAAATACATATCAAAATACATAAATAAACAGGGACTGTGGGGGAGCCCTTGAGGACTCCCTCGTGTTCCCTGAAAGTCCATACAGGGCTTAAAAAAAAAAAACATTATATAAACCCCCATAGCTCAATGTGAGGGTTGCAGACCTTCACACTGAACTTTGAGGGTTTTAGTCCAGCTGGTCTTATTTCCTTTTTTTTTTTTTAATAAGACAATTTTTTTTTTTAACTCATTCTAAGAATATCAGACATCAAAGCCTTTAGAACTCTATCTCTCTCCCTCTCACTTTCTTTCTCTATCTCTCTGTCTGTCTTTCTTTCAATTAATTATCCCACTCCAACATCCATTCAGACACTTACGTACCCACTCACAGACCCACAGTTACACTCATGCACCCACTCACAGACCCATCCAGACACTCACACACTCACAGACCCACTCAGACCCTCATGCTCTCACTCACTGCCATAGTCAGACCCTCACACACCCACTTAGACACACTCAGACAGCTTCGCACTCACTCACACACCCACACAGACCGTTACACACCAACTCACATACCCACTGACACCCTGATGCACCCAGTCACATACCTGCACACATACTGATGCACCCACTGAACCACTGATGTACACATTCTCACACTCAGACATTCACTGTGAAGGCCAATCTTACCCCCAGATACAGCCTCTCACACCTATTCTCACACCCAGAGAAGCTGCAGTCAACTTCCGCCGTGCATGCGGAAAGGGCCGTGCATAGCATCGGGTTGGATTGTTTGGGGGGGTTGGCAACAGGAACGAAACGAAAACTCACACCATAAGGTAACTATAACTCACGCCTTCACCATGCACCGCTAATTTCTCAGCATATATCTTTAATGACATATTCTATGCCATCTTGCATATTCTCACTGCACTGTTTGCAATAAAATGTTTGATGAGACAATTGAGCATTGTGAAGGCGCATGTTACAGTTACTTTATGGTGCGAGTTTTCATTATTTGAAAGAACTATAACTATAACTGCTGAATTTCTATGGTTTTGTATGAGGAAATTCAGAACCTAACTATAATGTCCCTATAACCTTTGTCTTTTTCAGTGAACATACACACCAAAAAACACAAAAAAAAGGGAAAGGGGCCAGGGCAATAACACCTAGAGCTGGAGTTAGGCTCACATTCTAAACGTACAAAACCATAGAAATTCACCTGTTATAGTTACAATTATCTCAAGTAACTATAACTCGTGCCCTAAGATAACTATAACTCACGTCCTTGCCATGCACTGCTAATTACCCCACGAATCACGGTACTCATGACATTTTTGATATCATCATTGATAATATCAATGTAATGTTTGCAGTAAAATTTCTGACAAAAAAGTGTGCATGAGTGATGGTGTGAGCCTACGGCATGAGGCTGCTGGTGATGGTCTTGGCCAGGACATCATCAGCCAAGTCTTGGGAGCCTACCAACAATCCCAAGGCATGATGGGCCAGGTACTTGCCAAAGTCAGGGAGATGAAGCAGCTGCAGAGAGACTTCCATTGTGAGTCTCTGGAAAAATGGGAGGTCATCAGCACCATCCTGGCCTCCTTAACAGGGGTGTTCAGGGATATCAGCAGTACCACGATCATGAAATGTGAGCAACACCACACCCCTTCCTTTGGCCAAGAAAAACCAGCCCTTTCAACATCTGTGGTAGCCACTGGAAGGGAGGCCTTGTCAGGGGAAGGACTTGGCTCAGTACCCCTGCCACTGTAGCAGCAGATCCCCCCCACAAACAGTGACGTCCACCCATGACTCCAAGAGGTACAGATGGGAAGACATCAACCACTGCCAGCGAGTGACCTCTTCTTGAAGGAACTCCTTTGTGTGCCACAAATTCACTCTGTTGACTGTTCTTTAACCACTTTCCATTTTCTATGGTATTATGAACCTGGATGTTGGACTTCAAATGATGGGGCATCTACTAATTTGATTTCATCCACCAGGACTGATCCTTTCACATTTTTGTTGAGTCTGACAATTACGTCCTGTTCATATGTAAATAAGCACACCTATCACAAAAATACTGCCTACTACCATTGTTTCAACATTTGAAATGGTTGAATTTTAAACCCATGTGATTCACATGAGGGAGACATAAGATGGTAACAGAAGGATGGATATGTCTCAGGTAGTGTCATGCTGAGAATTAGCAACACAATGACACACCTGTCTGGACACACCAAACATTTAATTGCACAGTATAGCACATAGGCTGTTAAAATTCCTGGATTGTCGTAGCCAGGAATGGCAGAACCATCTTGAGTCAGGCTAAATATCACAACTGTACCGTCCCCCAGACCACAGAAGAAAGGGCTTTGTCAGAACTTTATCCCATAGAATAGGTTAAGAACTGAGTGTATCTTGTCACTAGCTAGAGCCTTATCACATACCAAAACCATGTCTGCCAATTTAACATATGCCATGGCACAGACAGAGTCCCTGATCATAGGTCTATCCCATTACAATGAGCAAGCATCTGGTGGCATGACACAAACCTATGTCCGTGTTGTGGCAGAGACACTGTTGCCCTCAATGAGGAAACACATTGATAGCTACACAATATTTATACAGGATCATTGTCAACACAGTGTCAAGGGGGAATGCATGGATTGCACTGGATGACATGTTTCAAGGGCACATGATCACACACATAAGACTATTAGAGCAACTCACCACATCAAACAAGTGTATTGTGCACTTCAGAATTACATCCACCCACTGTCCAAGCTGCTTTGGCACAGGACCCACACACCCCATATCTGTGAGCAACATTACCTGGGTCAATCCATGTCCACTTCAGATGCAATGAGACTGACACAAACAAAGCAGATCATCAAGGTAGCAACATTTGCAAATCACACTTAGCAAGCAAACCTTGGCTGTATACTGCCTAGCTTCATACCTCCTGTGGATAGGAAACAAATATCCTAGTCAACACATCCTGACCCCTACAGTTCCCCATACAGTTACAGTAATCACATAACATTACATACTCAAGTGAAGTAGTGATTGATGAGATCTGCCCTCAAGTCTTCACCTTCCTTTTCATCACTGTTATCCTCACTTGGCATTTCTGGATTCTCACACAATGGTACTGCTAGCTCCCCCTGATCTGGAACATAGGGGATAGCTCTCCTCAGGGCAATGTTGTGGAGCATGTAGCAGGTCACAATGATCTCACATACTTATTTGGGTGAGTAGAGGAGGGCTCCACCTGTCTTCTACAGACACCTAACCCTGTCTTTCAGGGGCCCAAAAACCTGCTCCACGACACGTATTCTTCCTTGGGCATTGTTGAAGCGGACTTCCCCTGGCATAGTTAGGTCACTCACCGGTGTCAACAACCATGAATGGTATGGGTATGCAGAGTCCCCTGTAATGGAATGAGAGCATGGTATGTGCAGCTATGAGTCCCTCTCACCTGAATTCTTGCTGCAGACACTGCATACAAATGAATATGACATATGTGACTTACTAACCAGCCAGGCCCTCTCTGGGTACAGTCGTGACATCAACTGTGTAATTGTGCTGTTCCACATGATGAACACATCATGGACTGAACCCGGATATCAGGTACAGACCTGTGATATGTAGAGGTTCACCAGGCACCAGTTCACCATTGTCATGTGGTGGAATCAAGGGAACATGTGTACCATCAATGGCTCCCCCAACATGTGGGATGTATGCCAAACCAAAGAACTCAGCCTTCTCATGGACAAAATCCTCACGTTGAGTAAACTGGATGGAGCTGTCCAGGTGTTTTAACATTACTGAGAGTACATCCTTCATTAAAAGAGCAAACATAGGCTGGGACATCCAGGCAGATGGGTCACTGTATTTTGGAAGGACCCTGTGGCCAGGAAGTGCATCACTGCCATGACTTGTGTAATGGGTGGGATGCTATTTTGATGACGAATGGCAGCCATCAGATCTGGCTCCAACTGACGACAGAGATCCATGATTGTTTGCAGATTCAGAAGGTAGATCTGGATAATCTGTCTTCCTTTCATGGTTCGAAGGTCCAGCAAGGGATGGTAGACAGGAGGATACCTGATCTTTCCTCTCCCTGGGTACCTATGTAGGACATGTAATGAGTTTAGTCATCACTCTATGTGTCCCTTGCAACATACATTAGGCATGTCAATGACAACCTGTGACAAGGCATGTCATAATCTGAGGACATGATACACAGTACACTTCATCACTGTCAATGATGCAGAATCAGCATGTTTCCCCCTTGCTTTGCTACAAATGTGTACACATCATCTATCTGGGAACTAGGAATTGGTGCATAATACTTTCCACTCGGACTTGATGTTCCAAAACTTAGAAACCCGGGGGGAGAGGGCTGTTCCACAAAGCAAGTTGCCACATGTGTCAGGCAATATACAAAAATGGTGTCCAACTCAAGGATCCATTTTACAGGACAGGACAAGCACTTATCATTGGTATTAACAACATTTTCGGAATTGTGGCACATTTTTGTTATCCATAAAACGTATTTCATGTCTCTAAAACGCGCTGCCTGAATTACTCCACTGGAGACTATAAACCACCTGTGACCACCTGCGGAGCATGGCGTAGGCTGTTGCGACTGTGGCGGACACAGCCATAGGCTAACGTTGTTGCCAGTGGTGGTCGCATGCCAATGGTTGTGTCCGCCGGCGGTGATCATGTATGTGGGGGACGTGACCACCATGTTCTGAAATATCCCTCACTTGACTCCTGACACTGCTTCCAGCAAGACCTCCATGACCTGAGCTGCTGTTTACCGCCTCGGGGAGCAATCATGCCACGTCCAACAGGTGATAGGGCCCCTGCCTTCTCTCCAGAGGAGCTGAAGAAGCTAGTAAAGAAGGTCCTACCCATGTATGAACAGCTCTATGGTGCACCAGAGGAACTGGTATGTACCTTATGTGCAGTTATTTTCACTGAACATCACCATATTTTCCCTCCTCACAGGCTAGATTGTGCCCATGCATGCCAGAACATGAGATTGAGTCGCTGTGGCATCAATGGGAGAGTCAATGTTCATGTAACTGTGTTCTGTTTAGTTGGGTCCTAAGACTTTGGTGTGTGTGTCTGTTTTGAGTGTACCTGGTTGTACTTTATGTTGGATGCACAAAACTAGATGAGGTGACATCACAGCCATCCCCATACATCACTTGATACATGGATGTTGTCAATGTGAGACCACATGTTTTTGCACAACAGCATGAGCTCTGTATGCATGTTGTATTTGTCAGTTGTGTGTCAAGTGAGCTATGTGTATGTTGCCTGTTTGATTTCAAACTACATCTTGACCCAAGGGTAGGTCGCTCCCCCTGCCGCTGCAGCTCCTCCAGGTTCCTGAGTTCCTGAGACCCACCTCACAGTAAGTACCCCCCCCTCCCAGCCCCTCGCTCTGCCCCGCGCTACTCACCCTCTCTCCTGCTTCTTTTCTTCTTTTCTTCTTCTCTGTTCTTCTGTTCTTCCTCCTCGCTCCTCGTCTGTAATCTTCTTCTGTACTCTTCTTTTCCCCGTCTTCACTCTTCTTCTCTTGTTCCTCATCTTCTTCTGTGGTCTTCTGCCCTCTGTTCTTCGTTTTCTGTATCTTCTTCTGTGTTCTTCTGTGTTCTTCTGTGTTCTTCTGCTCTTCCGGTCTTCCTTTCTTCTCTCCTTCCGGTCCTCTGGTCTTCCTTTCTTCTCTCCTTCCGGTCCTCTGGTCTTCCTTTCTTCTCTCCTTCCGGTCTTCTGTTCTTCTGTTCTTCTGTTCTTCCGTCCTTCTGGTCTTCTGTCTTCTATCTCCTGCCTTCGGCTCTTCTGCCTCCTCTGTCTTCTTCTCCCCGTGCCTGCCCTCCTGCTCCTGCCTCATCCCCCTCCCTCACTCGCATCCCCCTCTCTATCTCCCCTATCTAACCCGTTCACTATCTACCTCCCTCACTCCTCCTATCTACCTATCTCTCTATCTCTCTATCCCACTATCTAACTCCCTCACTCTCCACCTCCTCCTATCTTCCTATCTCTCTATCGATTTCCCTATCTATCTATTTTCTCTATCTATTTCTCTATCTCCCCCCCTCCCGCCACCCCCTCTATTACCTATCTTCCTATCCTCTCACTCTACCTCTCACCCTCACCCACCTCTACAACCCCCACTCCCCTATCTTCACAACCCTACTCCTATCTTTCTCCCTTATCTCCTAAACCTCCTAACACTCACCCCCTCCACCCTTAAACCCCCCTCCCCCAGCTCTTCTCACTCTACCTGTCCCCCCTCCCTCGCGCTTTCCCGCCGCGACCTCCTGCACGCCTCCGCCCACCAGCTCCCATTGGCCCCCAGCTGACCCCTCCCCCCTCCTACCTCATATGGCGGCCGCTGCGCGACAGTGGTAGCGACCCTTGACCCAAGGGTACGTCGCTCCCCCTGCTGCTGCAGCTCCTCCAGGTTCCTGAGTTCCTGAGACCCACCTCACAGTAAGTACCCCCCCTCCCAGCCCCTCGCTCTGCCCCGCGCTACTCACCCTCTCTCCTGCTCCTGCTTCTTTTCTTCTTTTCTTCTTCTCTGTTCTTCTGTTCTTCCTCCTCGCTCCTCGTCTGTAATCTTCTTCTGTACTCTTCTTTTCCCCGTCTTCACTCTTCTTCTCTTCTTCCTCATCTTCTTCTGTGGTCTTCTGCCCTCTGTTCTTCGTTTTCTGTATCTTCTTCTGTGTTCTTCTGTGTTCTTCTGTGTTCTTCTGTGTTCTTCTGCTCTTCCGGTCTTCCTTTCTTCTCTCCTTCCGGTCCTCTGGTCTTCCTTTCTTCTCTCCTTCCGGTCCTCTGGTCTTCCTTTCATCTCTCCTTCCGGTCTTCTGTTCTTCTGTTCTTCTGTTCTTCTGTTCTTCCGTCCTTCTGGTCTTCTGTCTTCTATCTCCTGCCTTCGGCTCTTCTGCCTCCTCCGTCCTCTTCTCCCCGCGCCTGCCCTCCTGCTCCTGCCTCATCCCCCTCCCTCACTCGCATCCCCCTCTCTATCTCCCCTATCTAACCCGTTCACTATCTACCTCCCTCACTCCTCCTATCTACCTATGTCTCTATCTCTCTATCCCACTATCTAACTCCCTCACTCTCCACCTCCTCCTATCTTCCTATCTCTCTATCTATTTCCCTATTTATTGATTTCCCTATCTATCTATTTTCTCTATCTATTTCTCTATCTCTCTCCCCCTCCCGCCACCCCCTCTATTACCTATCTTCCTATCCTCTCACTCTACCTCTCACCCTCACCCACCTCTACAACCCCCCCTCCCCTATCTTCACAACCCTACTCCTATCTTTCTCCCTTATCTTCTAAACCTCCTAACACTCACCCCCCTCCACCCTTAAACCCCCCTCCCCCAGCTCTTCTCACTCTACCTGTCCCCCCCTCCCTCGCGCTTTCCCGCCGCGACCTCCTGCACGCCCCCCAGCTCCCATTCGCCCCCAGCTGACCCCTCCTACCTCATATGGCGGCTGCTGCGCGACCGCGCCGCTGGCGCGCCGGAGGAGCGCCAGAGGCAAGCCCGTCTGCGCCCGTCCGCGCCTGTCCCGCGCCCAGCGCCACGACCCTGGTCCCCATCTCTCCCAAGCCCCTCTGACCCGCTATGACCCCACCACCCTCCACGCCCTCAACCCAGGACGCTCCAACACCTGCTTCCAAGCTCACCCCAAACGCACCCATGGACCCTTCGCCTGCAACTCCTGCAAACGCATCTTCCACCACGCAACAACCACGACCACAAGCCCACGCGCCATCAACCACCTCAAGTGCATCCTAGTCAACGCTCGCTCCGTCCACAAACACGCCGTTGAACTCTGGGACCTCCTGGACTCCATAGCACCGGACGTCGCCTTCATCACGGAGACCTGGATGAACGGCACCTCGGCCCCTGACATCGCCACTGCCATCCCCGTAGGCTACAAGATCTCCAGAAAAGACCGCACCAACCAAGTAGGGGGAGGTATCGCCATCGTCTTCAAAGACTCCATCAGCGTCACCACCTCCACCGAAGACACCCCTCTCGCCGCTGAACACCTGCATTTTCAGATCCGCACCGACCCGAGGACCACCCTCAGAGGATCCCTTGTCTACCGTCCTCCCGGGCCACGTTCCCCTTTCAGCGACGCCATCGCCGACTTCATCTCCCCGCACGCCCTCGCCTCTCCGGACTACATCCTCCTAGGCGACCTCAACTTCCATCTGGAACAAAACAACGACCCCAACACCACCACCCTGCTCGACAACCTCGCCAACCTCGGCCTCAAACAACTGGTGAACACCGCCACCCACATCGCCGGACACACGCTTGACCCCATCTTCTCCGCCAGCAAACACGTCTTCTTCAGCCACGCCTCCGCCCTACACTGGACCGACCACAGCTGCGTCCACTTCACATTCCGACGCAAGACCCACCACCTCCGCACCCAACCCATCCCTCGTCGACAGTGGAACAAGATCCCCGAAGAGCAACTCTTCTCCGCACTCGCCGCCAACCAACCCACCCTCACCACCGACCCCAACGACGCAGCCCTCAACCTCACAAACTGGATCTCCAACTGCGCAGACATCCTTGCTCCCCTCAAACGCACGCATCGACAGACCAACACCAAAAAACCTCTCTGGTTCTCTGACACCCTCAAAGAATCAAAGAAAACTTGTTGCGCCCTTGAGAAAGCCTGGCGTAAGGACCACACCGCTGACAACATGACCGCCCTCAAGAACGCTACCCGCGAACACCACCACCTGATCCGCGCTGCCAAAAGGAACTTTTTCACCGACAGACTGGACAAAAACAGGCACAACAGCAGAGAACTCTTCAGCATCGTCAAGGAGTTCTCCAACCCCAGCGCCAACGCCAACGCCGTCACGCCCTCACAGGATTTGTGCGAATCCCTCGCCACTTTCTTCCATCGCAAGATTAGCGACCTCCACGACAGCTTCGGACACCAGACCCATCCAAACACCACCGAACCGGCATCCACGGCCATCACCCTCAACAACTGGACCCACATCAACACGGAAGAAACCAAATCCATCATGAACTCTATCCACTCCGGCGCCCCTTCGGACCCCTGCCCGCACTTCATCTTCAACAAAGCCGACGACATCATCGCCCCGCACCTCCAGACCGTCATCAACTCTTCTTTTTCTTCTGCTACCTTCCCCGAATGCTGGAAACACGCCGAAGTCAACGCCCTACTAAAGAAACCTACGGCTGACCCGAGCGACCTGAAAAACTTCCGCCCCATCTCTCTTCTGCCTTTCCCAGCCAAAGTAATAGAGAAGACCGTCAACAAACAGCTGACCACCTTCCTGGAAGACAACAACCTGCTCGACCCCTCACAAACCGGATTCCGAACCAACCACAGCACTGAAACCGCCCTCATCTCAGTCACTGACGACATCAGAACCCTGATGGACAACGGTGAACCAGTCGCCCTCATTCTGCTCGACCTCTCGGCTGCCTTTGACACCGTCTGTCACCGCACCCTAATCACCCGCCTCCGCTCCACCGGGATCCAAGGCCAGGCCCTGGACTGGATCGCCTCCTTCCTCGCAAACCGTTCCCAAAGAGTTTACCTCCCTCCGTTTCGCTCAGAACCCATCGAGATCATCTGCGGCGTACCAAAAGGCTCATCATTCAGCCCGACACTCTTCAATGTCTACATGAGCCCCCTCGCCGACATCGTACGCAAGCACGACATCATCATCACATCCTACGCCGACGACACCCAACTTATACTCTCCCTCACCAAGGACCCCGCCAGCGCCAAGACCAACCTACAAGAGGGTATGAAGGACGTCGCAGATTGGATGAGGCCCAGCCGCCTAAAGCTGAACTCTGAAAAAACGGAAGTCCTCATCCTCGGCAACACCCCGTCCGCCTGGGACGACTCCTGGTGGCACACGGCCCTCGGCACCGCACCGACCCCCACAGTCCACGGCCACAACCTCGGCTTCATCTTGGACCCTCTTCTCACCATGACCAAGCAAGTCAACGCCGTGTCCTCCGCCTGCTTCCTCACCCTCCGCATGCTCCGCAAGATGTTCCGCTGGATCCCCGCCGACACCAGAAAAACCGTGACACACGCCCTCGTCACAAGCCGCCTGGACTACGGCAACACCCTCTACGCCGACACCACAGCCAAACTCCAAAATCGCCTGCAACGCATTCAAAACGCCTCGGCCCGCCTCATCCTTGACGTACCCCGCAGCAGCCACATCTCCGCACACATGAGACACCTGCATTGGCTCCCAGTCAGCAAAAGGATCACCTTCCGACTTCTCACCCACGCACACAAAGCCCTCCACGACAAGGGACCGGAATACCTCAACAGACGCCTCAGCTTCTACGTCCCCACCCGCCTCCTCCGCTCCTCTGGCCATGCACTCGCAGCTGTCCCTCGCATCCGCCGCTCCACGGCGGGTGGGAGATCTTTCTCCTTCCTGGCGGCCAAGACCTGGAACTCCCTCCCCACCAGCCTCAGGACCACCCAGGACCACTCCGCTTTCCGGAGACTCCTAAAGACCTGGCTGTTCGAGCAGCGATAACCCCCCCTTTTTCCCCTAGCGCCTTGAGACCCGCACGGGTGAGTAGCGCGCTTTATAAATGTTAATGATTTGATTTGATTTGGCTTTACTAAACTGTTATTCTGAAGGCATATCCTGACTCACTCTGCCCTTCAGGTTGCCACATACACATTACATGCAAATATGTTGCATGATGTATTGCCATGCATGGAAGTGAAAAGTGAAGGGAATGGAGCACCATGTAGGTTCTGTCTGCTCAGAATGCAGAGACCAGGGCCTGCCAAATGTTTCTCCCAGCATGGGTCCTATTCTAGGCTGGTGTTGAGTCTTTTTGACCATGCAATTGTGACACTGCGCCCACTCCCTGTATCCAAGTATTTCCTGTCATGTGAACCAATTTAGGCTGTGTTAATAAATACAGCTTATTGGGGTTCTTTACCTGATGAGTATGTAAATGGTTTTAGTAGGGATACAACGATCTGTGTATTATGTGCACTTGGCATCACTGTCAATGTGTGTCTCTGTCCCCTGGCCTCACTCCTAGAGCCCTGTTGATAACATCAAACGTGTCATGTTTGTCCTGTGCAGGCTTATTGCATAAATGATAGTCCCATAGTGCAGACAGTGTGATGAATCCTGGGAACCCATGATATATGACTCATTGGTTTGGTCACATATCAGAGAATGGAAAAGCATGCCTTTGTTTGAGGGGTGCCATCTCTGTAGGATGAACACATATGTCCAGAAACATGTTCTGTGGCACACTCAGCTCTCAGTCAGATTGCTACTGCTTGTACCACAAGATGTCAGTTGGCCTACCTAGTCAGTGGAGGGTCTGAGTAGGGTGATGGATAGGTCTGCAGATTGAAGTGTTTTTTGTCATATGCCTGTACTCAGTGGCTAGTATATGGCACACTTAGGCAGTTCAGCCAAAACATAATGTTCATAGCTTTGTGTACTGATATGTGTGTGACTCAGCCAATTTGGTTGGGACTTGTGGACATAATTTCTTGACTTGTCTTATGCATACATGCAGGTCAACACCCATCCGAAGAAAGGGTTTTGGAGAGCCATTGCTAAGAAGGTGCAACCCTGGGGGCCCAGAGCCGTCAGAGCGCCCACTACAAAAAGACGTGGGAAGACCTGAGATGCTGAGCCCAGAAGATCGCAAAGACCTAGCTGGGGCTGTCTTCCCAACGTGGGCGGGGTGCACATTGGACAATGACCCCTCTAATGGCCTGCATTTTGGCAGTGGCCTACCTGGAGCTGGATGGGCGTTTGAGGGCAGCACCGCAGCCACAAGGGTGAGTAGACAGTAAATTCCTACCTGTCCCTTTGTCAGGTGATTGAGTGGAGTACTGATTGCTTCCCCTGACAATTAGGGATGAGCCACGTGTCAGACAGTAGATGGGAGATTGTTTGTATTGACATGTCATGTGTATCAAACTAGTCTACCTTGCCTTCTGAACCTGGGATCTGGTAAAAACCTGGGGAGAATCCTCAAACAACTTTCTCTGAATGGACCATAAATGGCTGTATACAGTGATCTTTAATGTACTTTTTTGTTGCAGTGGGTGTAATTTCTGACCCACGGATCACTTCCCTGAAATTCAAAGACAAAGGGCAAGTGGGTTATAGATCACTGTCCTCTGCAATGTGTCTGGGAAAATGTGTGTATATAGCCATATGCCACCCAGAAGCAAGTTTTATAGAGTGTATTAAGTGTGCTTGTGCCTCACTGCAGTCTGTGATGTGTTTGTACCAGCACAGATGTGACATGACTTACATTGTTAATGGTTTGCTGATGTAGCAAATTACTTTCCCCAGGTAAGTGGGAAATGTCCATTGAGTAGAATTATGTTCCATGACTGTAGCCAACACGTCAGCATGTGTCCTTTTCCCTTTAGAAAACATCCTTATTCTGCAATGTCATGCATGTTCTACCCATGTTGATAGGATGATGTCTGCATTCCCTAACATATATGTGCATAGAGAACTGTTAGTGGAATAGCACATTTACAATGCTGATCCATTTCATCTTGTGCCACAGACAGGTGTTTGCCAGCATTGTTTAGTGTCTGACATATACCTTCATGCATCGTCCTATGTCATTTGTCATGTGTAGGAGGCTGGCCTGGCTTGTAGTGGGTACCAAGGGGTACTTACACTCTGTACCAGGTCCAGTTATCCCTTATTAGTGTAGAAGAGGTGTTTCTAGCAGCTTAGGCTGATAGAAGGTAGCTATAGCAGAGCAGCTTAGGCTGAACTAGGAGACATGCAAAGCTCCCACTATACCACTGGTGTCATATGCACATTATCATAAGAAAACACAATACACAGATATACTAAAAATAAAGGTACTTTATTTTTATGACAATATGCCAAAAGTATCTCAGTGAGTACCCTCAGTATGAGGATGCCAAATATACACAAGATATATGTACACAATACCAAAAATATGCAGTAATAGCAAAAGGAAGTAATGCAAGCAATGTATAGTTACAGTGAGCTGCAATAGAAGCACATAGGTATAGGGGCAACACAAACCATATACTCCAAAAGTGGAATGCGAACCACGAATGGACCCCAAAACTATGTGAGCTTGTAGAGGGTCGCTGGGACTGTAAGAAAACAGTCAGAGTTAGAAAAATAGCCCACCCCAAGACCCTGAAAAGTAGGTGAAAGTGCACCTATATTCCCCAGAGAGCACAGAAGTCGTGAACGGGGAATTCTGCAAGGAAGACCAACACCAGCAATGCAACCAAAGTCGATTTCCGGACGAGAGTACCTGTGGAACAAGGGGACCAAGTCCAAGAGTCGCGACAAAGTCGAGATTGGGCAGATGCCCAGGAAATGCCAGCTGAGGGTGCAAGGAAGCTGCCACTGGATGGTAGATGCTGTGGATTCTGCAAGAACGAAGAGGGCTAGAAACTTCCCCTTTGGAGGATGGATGTCCCACGTCGTGAAGAAGCTTGCAGAGGTGTTCCCACGCAGAAAGACCGCAAACAAGCCTTGCTAGATGCAAGGTTTGTGGTTAGGGTTTTTGGATGCTGCTGTGGCTCAAGAGGGATCAGGATGTAGCCACTTGGATGAGGAGACAGAGGGGGCACCCAGCAAGTCAGGGAGCCCTCACAGAAGCAAGCAGCACCCGCAAAAGTAGCACAACAGGCACTGAGAAGAGGAGTGAACCGGAGCTCACCCGAAGACGCAAAAGGGAGTCCCACGACGCCGGAGGACAACTCAGGAGGTTGTGCACTGCAGGTTAGAGTGTCGGGGACCCAGACTTGGCTGTGCACGAAGGAAATCCTGGAAGAGTGCACAGGAGCCGGAGCAGCTGCAAATCACGCGGTACCCAGCAATGCAGTCTAGCGTGGGGAGGCAAGGACTTAACTCCACCAAACTTGGACTGAAGAGTCACTGGACTGTGGGAGTCACTTGGACAGAGTTGCTGAGTTCCAGGGACCACGCTCGTCGTGCTGAGAGGGGACCCAGAGGACCAGTGATGCAGTCTTTTGTTGCCTGCGGTTGCAGGGGGAAGATTCTGTTGACCCACGGGAGATTTCTTCAGAGCTCCTAGTGCAGAGAGGAGGCAGGCTACCCCCAGAGCATGCACCACCAGGAAAACAGTTGAGAAGGCAGCAGGATCAGCGATACAAGGTTGCAGTAGTCGTCTTTGCTATTTTGTTGCGGTTTTGCAGGCGTCCTGAGCAGTCAGCGGTCGATCCTTTGGCAGAGGGTGAAGAGAGAGATGCAGAGGAACTCTGATGAGCTCTTGCATTCGTTATCTAAAGAATTCCCCAAAGCAGAGACCCTAAATAGCCAGAAAAGGAGGTTTGGCTACCTAGGAAGGAGGGTAGGCTAGCAACACAGGTAAGAGCCTATCAGAAGGAGTCTCTGACGTCACCTGCTGGCCCTGGCCACTCAGAGCAGTCCAGTGTGCCAGCAGCACCTCTGTTTCCAAGATGGAAGAGGTCTGGAGCACACTGGAGGAGCTCTGGGCACCTCCCCTGGGAGGTGCAGGTCAGGGGAGTAGTCACTCCCCTTTCCTTTGTCCAGTTTCGCGCCAGAGCAGGGCTGGGGGACCCCTGAACAAGTGTAGACTGGCTTATGCAGAGATGGGCACCATCTGTGCCCATCAAAGCATTTCCAGAGGCTGGGGGAGGCTACTCCTCCCCAGCCCTGACACCTTTTTCCAAAGGGAGAGGGTGTAACACCCTCTCTCTGAGGAAGTCCTTTGTTCTGCCTTCCTAGGCCAAGCCTGGCTGGACCCCAGGAGGGCAGAAACCTGTCTGAGGGGTTGGCAGCAGCAGCAGCTGCAGTGAAACCCTGGGAAAGGTAGTTTGGCAGTACCCAGGTCTGTGCTAGAGACTCGGGGGATTATGGAATTGTCCCCCCAATGTCAGAATGGCATTGGGGGGACAATTCCATGATCTTAAACATGTTACATGGCCATGTTCGGAGTTACCATTGTGACGCTATACATAGGTAGTGACCTATGTATAGTGCACACGTGTAATGGTGTCCCCGCACTAACAAAGTCCGGGGAATTTGCCCTGAACGATGTGGGGGCACCTTGGCTAGTGCCAGGGTGCTCACACACTGAGTAACTTAGCACCCAACCTTTACCAGGTAAAGGTTAGACATGTAGGTGACTTATAAGTTACTTAAGTGCAGTGGTAAATGGCTGTGAAATAACGTGGACGTTATTTCACTCAGGCTGCAGTGGCAGGCCTGTGTAAGAATTGTCAGAGCTCCCTATGGGTGGCAAAAGAAATGCTGCAGCCCATAGGGATCTCCTGGAACCCCAATACCCTGGGTATCTCAGTACCATATACTAGGGAATTATAAGGGTGTTCCAGTATGCCAATGTGAATTGGTGAAATTGGTCACTAGCCTGTTAGTGACAATTTGGAAAGTAAAGAGAGAGCATAACCACTGAGGTTCTGGTTAGCAGAGCCTCAGTGAGACAGTTAGTCATCACACAGGGAACACATATAGGGCACACGTATGAGCACTGGGGCCCTGTCTGGCAGGGTCCCAGTGACACATACCCTAAAACAACATATATACGGTGAAATATGGGGGTAACATGCCAGGCAAGATGGTACTTTCCTACCTGATGTAGGATTGCAATAACAATGAGGGACATGACATTTAGGCCCAGATTCTGGAACCACTCTGTGTTCATCTATACCTTTGATGTAACATCTTGTGGAAAAGTGCACTGCACATGTTTAATGATTGAGGATTGTTCCCTGACTGTTGTCATGCATCATGGGGTGACGTACAGTGATGCTGACATCACATGTGTTTGGATTCAGGCATTCATCCACAGACAGACACCAGGGTTGGCATGTCTTAGATGTGGATAGTAATGTTGCTTCTCATTGGATAACAGGTTTGGACCCTCCTGTTTTTTACTTGCAAGTCTGTGTCTCTCCAACATGCAATGTATCACAGACACACTCAGATGATGTCATTGTACTTGGTGTCAGACATTAGTGGGTACTATCCTGGGGCTGACTGATTCATTGTTATGTGTATTCTGCAGACATCTCTCCCTGACATATTGGACCTGACATCAGTGTTATTCCTTTCAATTACACATGTCAGTGGCATTGATACTACCTCCTTGACTCTATCAGGACAGGTGTCACTTTTTGAGCTGTACATTGTTGAACTGTGTCCATTTTGACATGGGTATTTCCATGTCAACTACTCCAGGATGTTTCACTTTTGTTTATGCGATAGCTGGATTTCATTGGCATCATCTAGAAATTGTTGGTACCTCATGGATGTGTAAAATAGATATATGCATTTACTTGTGTGTGTAATATGGAAAGTTACTTTACCAAGTGATTGTATTGTTGGCTACAAGTAAACTGAGATCTGTTCCATGTGGCACAGCTGTGAAGATGGAAAGGTCACCTAGTTGTTGAATGGCCATTGTGGTTACAAGACTTCAGCCATGCACTTGACATGATGCTGTTGGTTGACAATCAGAGTTGTGATTGAGGTGTTATAACCCTATTTCTCATTCTTTTTGCAGCATCAGCACAGACAGGCAAATGAGATGGGACACAGTTGAGTGGAGAAGCATCCGGCCATGGGACCTCGGGTCAAGCTACCACTGCCACAGGTAGAGTGCCACAGGAGAGACAGGATCGACATCCTCATCATCGGATTCCTCTTCCAGTGGCTACTCCCTAGTGGTCATGGATCCATCAGGGACCTCCCCCAGTACTATCCTTGTCTGCCACCCCCGGTTCTACATCAGGCACCTCAGCCCCTGTTAGCCCTGCTGCCTCCAGTGCGGAGGCTATTGACCTCCTGAGAATGATTTCTGTGGGTCAGTCTGCTGTTGTGAATGCCATCCAGGGATTGGCAAGTCAGCTACAACAGACGATTGAATTCCTGGAAGGCATTTGTGGTGCAATGTCTGGCTTACAGAGATCTTTTCAGGTCCTGGCCTCCATACTGATGGCAGCCAGTCACCCTCCTGCTCCTGTCCCCCCTCAACCTTCCTCTTCCCAATCCAAATCTCCCCTTCCTGCCCAAAGCACACAAACAGATCCTCATGCATCCACCTAAACAGTCAAACGTGGTGCACACAAACACAAGCACTACAAGACACACCGGCATGCATACAAACAACATCCACCCACAGACACAGCAACACTCACATCATCAAGCCTACCTACAGACACCACTGCAACAATCACTGTCTCAGCCAACACACCCCTCCTACCTGCAGACACCACCCCAACAGACTCTCATACATCCACCACAAGCACCACACCCGCAGAAGCCACAACTACTGACACACCTATAGCCACCACATCCACCATGCCTGCAGTCACCACCCCAACAGACACCCACCCACCATGGCATCCCCTAGCACCTCCACCCTCCTAAACCCAAAAGATACATAAACTCCCTCACTCACCCACCCAGCAGACAACTACCACACACAAGCATTCCTCACATAAGCACACACCCAAGACATCCACAGCTGCACAGCCTACAACCACTCCCTCAACCTCCAAATCTCTCCTCCTTCTAATGACCGTACCCTTGTTGCCAAAAAACTCTTTTTGTGTGACCTTGGCCTTACCCTTGTTCACCCCGTCCCCGAACCACACCCAGAAGGACCCCACACAGCTTCCAGTCTGTCCCTCCAAGGTCTCCCCTACCGCCCTGCAAGTAGCCATTCCTGCCCTGAAAGAACCCCACCCGTCCCAAGAAGAAGACTACCCCTCCCCAGCCCACACCCGTCCTCCCAAGTCCAATTTCCCTCCCCTGATAATCCCTGAGGTGCCTGCCTACCTCCTTGATGCCCCTTCCTGTGGAGGTTACATGGCTGTCAGGAGTCAAGTTGGGGCACAACAGTGTGCCATTATTGGCACTTATCATGGACTGGCCAGTGGCCTTTGGAAAATATGAATATTTCTTATTAATAAACCCAACAGTATTTTTGTTTTGGGTACACCTTTGTCCTGCAATTGCTTATCTAGCTTTCTGTTGTCCTGCTGCTCCACTTGCTATTGTTAGCAGTATGTGAGTTTGTGTGCAGGTTCTTACAGTGCAGGTAGCCGTAGAGCATTTGTCGGGTAAGTGGGAAATGGGTTTCCTTATGAGTGAAGTAAGTGGGGTGGGGCTGACACTGTCCTATTCAATTGTTATGTGTGGCATGTATGGGGTGTGGTGATGTCAGTAATTTGTAAAGTGCAACTGGGCACGCAGGAAGTGTAATTCTGGATCTAGGGCTTCAAAGTCACCCCCAGTGAAATGGAAGTGGATTGTAATGCATGCACTGCGGCACTTTGTAAATATGGCGTGGGGGAAATGCCACTTTAGTGCCACATTAACGTAAAACAAAATGACACGGTGGCGGCGCTAAGGTGACGCTAGGTGCTCTTAAATCTGCCCCTTAGTATGTGCGACTACGGCCAAACATTGTAGCATATAGTGAGCTCTGCTTGCTTCCAGTAAAGCAGCCTTAAGCACAAACCCTGGGTGTCTGAAGTAGAACTTCCCTAAAGGAGCATACGTCTAAATTTAGCTACTGTGTCATAGAGAACTGCTTAAAAACACTACCTGATGAACTAGACAAGGGGGCATGAAGATCATGTTTTGCACATTTGAGCTAAGGTTTACTGTTAGCTCTCTTCATTAAAACATAAGCCAAGATGCCTGTGCGCAACAATCAAATCCCAAAGGACACTTCTGGATCAATTCAGTATTGCTGTCTTCTAAACATTACATACAATACACTTATCTTGAAGGTAGATTGCTAAGCACTCTGCCTTGTGCCATTTAAACAGATGAACTGTGAGGACTGCAGCGATCAAAGCCTTGGAGTGTCAGTTCAAGTGTTGATTGGTCATTACTTTCAGAGCAGCGTGGACAGTCCTTTTCTAAAGCAAAGCTGATCGCAGTAATACCTCCTCCCCTCCTCCATCGTATCAAGGAGCAATGTGAGTGCCTATCTGCTTTGCAACCATCATGTTCAATAGAGTCCTTCATGCATTTCTAAACGTTCCACAAGTGCCTCAGGTGCACTTTAGTGTGGTGCAGTAGGTGCCAGTGGGAAGGAGAGACGCACCATTCTCCATTCCATGCCCTCATTGACAGATTGGGGAAGAGCAAACCTTGCTCCTGATTCTTTTTTATATTTCATATTTCATTATAGTGGCTTGAATGACTCCTTCTCAGGGATACTGCACTAGTGGGGGCATGCTAGAGGTTTTATTGAGGCATGGGAGAGGTAAATGGCAAGATGCCATGTGAGTTGAGAATACAGGCACTTTACTGAAATTCTCTTGCAGCCTTGAAGATTCGACATTGAAGTGCAGCAGATGATGTTCTGGTCCCTGCAGCAAATAGTTTTTTGTCTTAGATCTTTAAATGAAGTTAATTTAATAGAGATACTGGCATTTTAAAACTCTCTCATTGCCTTTGAAATACTCTGCAATCCACCTTAACCACAACTGCAAAAAGCCAAAGGATTTGAGTAACTAACGCTCCTTAAATGATGTGAAACACATACCAAAAGCCTCTAAACCATTTGATAATCTATGTGTATTGATCTACATTCTTATTTTGATAGACACGCCGAATTTCCTTTGTCGGTTTGCATTAAAAAATCTACAAGTGTAAAAAGAGATTCCTTAACGTTCTTGTAACAATTATTGTGTATTGTAATCGCGCTAACGTACTCGTCTGTGCTGTTGGTGTTCAAGCTGTGAAATTGAGGTGGTTCACAATGGCATGACTGGTACACAACCGCTTGATTTAACGGTCACCAAATGTGTGGGCTAACACAGCGGGCACATACACTTTTTTATATTGTTCACATATGCAGTGATGGTGTTCGCAAGTCCGGATCACTCCCCAGTTACTGCTGTTACTGACATGTTGACTACCTAACAAAATCCTCAACATTTCATGGATATCCACAGATTCTAAGCATATACTGTATACATGATCTTGGTATTTTCTCATTGTTTCTGTAGACTGCATGCTTGTTGAACCACAAACTGTATCTGTCGGAATTTATATTAATGCTGGGGGTGTTGCATTCTTTTATTGCTGTTGTTCTTTTTCCCTTTTTCCCATGCCAATCTTCAGATTAATTTATCAAAATATTTTGATTGTGAGCCTCTTTCAATGCCTTCCTTTACACTGTTCTTTTAATTGCATAAAGAATAGGATCTTTCTGTTTGCCACCTCATTGTGTTGCAGGGAACATAGCACAATTTGTACTTGGCAATACATGGCTGTAGCTGATAGGGCGACAACAATTTCTTGCTGTTTTATGGTCTTGCAGGAGTGCATATGTTGATATTAACAGCAGGTCTTTTCTAAGACTGAGGAATTTAAATTTCCCGATGCTTTTTCTTTATTGCATGTTGTCTTATATCTTCTTTCAACATATGATATCTATATTTCCATTGGTCTTTCTAGTGTCAATACTTCTGGTGGTACACCAGTTATAAGGTATGGCTCGTCTCGATATATTTGTCATCTTGCCACTTGTTAATGACAGATTGTTGTTACAGCTTTTGTGTTTGATGTGCCATTCTAATTTTCTTCTTTATTGTTCTCATTCATCTTTCTATTTTCTCTTTTGGTCTGTGGGCTGTAAAGGGTTATCTTGTGATGACTGAAACCTACTTCTTGGCTTCAAACTCATTGAAGCTGCTGCTGTTAAATGATGGCCCACTGTCTGTTTTTACTTATCAAGGTATTTCCCACACTTCAAAAACACTTCTCAGTGCTAACATTACAACCCACATGTATAATCCTCAAGAAGTCTACACGCACATATCACAAGTAGTCATAAATTAGCGCCAGCATGTGTTGTCCATCTGGTAGGACAGAAAAGCCTGCACTAACCTATTTTCAGGGTATTCTTCTTGTTGACAGAGGTAGAACTGCGGGGGTCATTGCTTGTGTTACTTCGTTCTAGACACAGTGAATGACTTTATCTTCTACGATTTTGTGCAGACCATGAAACCATAGTTTCTTAGCATCTCTTCTGAGTGTGCTGCTTGTGATGTTTCTTGAGTGTTAAATCCTCAAAATTATTACATTTTTGTTTCTTTAGTGCAATTAAGCGATTGCCTTTCATTTGTATTAGTTAGTGCTTAATTTGAACCAGTGGTTTCCCATGTTGGGCACCGGCAATTAATTTTTAACACTGAAACTAATGACAGTGGACCACATGGTGACATTGTCTGTCCAAGTTTGACATGAGCACAGCAGCAGCATTTAATAATTCAATGTGCACTAACAATGAATACTATCTGGTGTCTACGCCATTCCTTTAGTTTTAACTGGCTTGGAATAGTCTGAATTGTCACACTTACAAGAGTGTGATAGTTAATAGTTGAATTGGTACTGTCATTGAATGTGTTGGCATGAGCAATGGTTGGTGCAAGCTAAAGTGGTGAGTTAATATGTTTTTTCTGTTTGCTTAGTTACATTGGTGCCATGTTCACAATGTGTTGTTACGTTTCTTGACAGGACACTTGATGGATTTTTAACTTCTGGTTTGAAAATTCCTTCATAGTTGCCATGTTGTAGGCTGAATGGTGACATTTCTTTTCCAACCAGCACTTTGAAGTGAGTTGATTATAAGTGAATGTCAGCAGCTTGTGATCTTAAATAAATTTAGATTTATGTCCTTTGAGCTCAAATGTATCATGCTGACATGCCCAAAATATATCTAATGCCACATGTTCCGTTCGGAAATAGTTTGGTTCTGTTAGTCACCTAGTAGCAAATGTAATTTTCACCAGTCGTTGTAGTTTCTGTTATTATTTCCACTAGTAAAATTTGACTCGCATCAATCATTACCTCATCTTGCTTGAGGGTCACAGTCTGCTAATTTGGTATATTCTAAGAGTGAGTTAAAGACACTCTCAAAAGTTGTTTGTTTCTGTTATACCCAGAACCAACTTGTTTTTACTTCTTGTGAGTTCTCATAATGGTTGTGTTATGGTCACAAGATGTTCAGTGAATGTTCCAGAGTAGTTCACAAAACTATGGACACTTCTCGTTTCTGACACCGTGTATGGTATTTTGGCTTCATGTGGGGCTTGTTGGGGGTGTGGTGATCTTCTGTTGGGAAAATCAACAACAACCTTCTAAAGATACTCATCTTTGTGTGCTACATTTGACACTTATTTTTCTTCAATGTCAAACTGGTTTCTTGTATCCATATGTGTACTGCCTTGGGCACATTCGGTGGTCTCCCATTTTTCTAGTAAATATTAAAATATAATCACTTGAGCACACCTTTTACATCATTATAATTTCCCTTATAGCATTTTAAATAAACGTCTGCAGTCAGAAATTGTGTGAAACATAAGCATTCAAAATGCATCACAAGGATTGTTATGTATCTTGAAGCTGGTCCCAGCTGTACCTGGGGGTGTCATGATATTTGTTAAACACTGGGTGCCAATATGGTCTGTTGGGAACTCATTTGGTCTGAGAAAAGAGCGATTTCTTCTACTAACCATGGTTCTACCCTGAAAGGTGTCTCCTTTAGGGTATCACAACGAGGATGAAAACCCACAATGGAGAAGAACATTCTTTGGCAATCTTGCGATTCTTGATAAAATATGTGGATAACATTGATCGTATAGCAAGGTACCAAACTCCTCCTAACACCAAAGGATTAGGGAGTCAGGCAGTACAACAGATCTCAGGAAGCAACATCCACAAAGAATCCCAACCGCTTGAGAATTACATGACAACCTGAGTGTTACAATGTCTAGCAGACAACAGGAAAATGGAAACCCACAAAGGTACAATGCAAACTATCGAGGAAAAGTTAAGGACAAAATGAATGACTAGTGGGCGCTGCGCTCATCAAATAATCATAGAGCAAGATGCATTGAGATGTCTTATGCCTTTCAAGTGCTTTCATATATAACAAAAGGTTACAGGGATGTTATAGTTATGTTCTGAATTTACTCACACAAAACAATTAGAAATTCAGCAGTTATAGTTAGAGATATTTCAAGAAAGATTAACTTGTGCCCTAAGGTAACTATAACTTGTGCCATGAACCGTTTTTTCATTAATAATTTGACTGCTAATGTTTCATCAATATTTTTTGTGACATTATAGAAGTTGTATGAGTGCTGTAATACCTGGGGTAATTAGCAGAGAATGACAAGGGTGCATGTTATAGTTACCTTAGGGCTTGAGTTATAGATACTTGAAATAACTCTAACTATCGCTGCTGAATTTCTTTGGTTTTGTGCGAGTAAATTCGGAACCTAACTATAACGTTCCTGTACCCTTTCGTTTTTAAGGAGAATTTATGTTTTGCTTTAATTCTATTTCCTAACGTTAAAGTCCCTGTAACCTATGTTTTTTTCAGTGAATATCTATGTTTTTTTGATGTAAAGTAATTTAAATGACAATACGTTAATTTAAATACTGCAGTGCATGAGCTTTGTCTGTGCACGGTAGGAGCTGGTTGCAGGGTCTGGCCGCAGGCTTGGCCTTGCGACCAACTCCCTTAACTAACACACTGTGCCATGCATGGCCTTCAGCCATATTTGGTGGAGTTAGCCGCAGAGCCTGCGGCCAACCCACTTAACTACCTAACCTTGCACAAGCTTCAGCCTTGCAAGGCAGGGGTTGGCTACAGCCAACCCCCTATAACCACCTATCCATGCATGCATAAGTCTCTGAGTTGGTCTGTGATTGTGTGCGTGAGTACCTCAATGGGTCTTTCTGTGGGTGCATAGGTCTCTGAGTGGGTGTCTGACTGGTTACATGAGTCTCTGAGTGGATCTGTGAGGGGATGCTTGACTCTTTGAGTAGGTCTGTGAGTGGATGCATGACTGTCTGATTGGGCCTGTGAGTAGGTATGTGATTGTCTGAGTGGATCTGTGATTGGGGGCATGAGTGTCTAAGCGGGTGTGTGAATGGGTGTGTGCGTGTCTGAGTGGGTCTGTGAATGGGTGCATGAGTAGGTTTGTGGGCGTATGAATGTCTGAGTGGGTTTGTGAGTGGGGGCATAAGTGTCTAAGCAAGTCTGTGAGTGAGTATTTGAGTCTCTGAATGGGTCTGTGAGTGGTTGCATGAGTCTCTGGGTCTGTGAGTGGTGCATGAGTATCTAAGTGGGTCTATGAGTGGGTGCGTGAGTGTCTGACTGGGTCTGTTAGCGAGTAAATGGGTCTCTGAGTGGGCCTGTGAGTCGGTGCATGAGTGTCTAAGCGAGTGTCTGAGTGCGTCTGTGAGTGAGTTGTGAGTGTCTGTGTTGGTGTGTCAGTAGCTGTGTGAGTGACTCGGCAACAAAAGACCCTCACCTGCCTTTTTATCCATCAAAAGTCCCCAGTTTTGCACACAATACCTACCTAACTGGATTTCTTTCTGCCTCCTTGGGTAAATGTCCAGTATGTATTCTACACTACAGCTGCATAATGGAGCGCAAGGAAATGTCACCAGTGACCTTGTGTATATTTTGGAAATATGGTGCCTCGTTATCCTTAAATATGTGATAACATGAATCCTCCTAAAGAGGGATCAATGAGACTACAAAGATGTAAATGTCCACCAAACCAGGATCCTTCCTGTTATCTATACGATGTAAATGCGTCTTTTTTTGTTCAGATGTCCTCATATTCCTTGGATTTAAGAATGCACCTCCAAAATTGGCGTGAAATGCACTGGGGGGCCATTTGGTAAGCTGTTCATCATTGTGGCAAAAGGTGGGAAGACCTTTGCATACTACTAAGGTGGACGGTGTGGGCCCAAGTGGGTGGAGCTTTCAGGTGATTTGCATACGCGTAGCAATATAAAAGAAGAACCATGGACTCTGCTTTCACCAGGAGAAGACAAGGAAGAACCCACTAATCAGAGTCACATACAGATTGTGCTTCAATAGATCAATGATGCAGTCACCTTCACAAAGGATTTCAGATCATTTTTTCAAAATGAAAGCTGAGAAAACACACTTAATGAGGGAGGGAGGGAGGCCACGCAGCACTCCTCCCAGACGACCCTACCCCATGGGGCCTGGCAATGTCTTTTGGGAGTCCTTTGGCACCCAGTGTGTAGGATTAGGACCGCAGGGGGAGTCTCACGGGTCCAGCGATCCGTGCTGACTCCCATCCTCCTGCGGGAGCCGGCATTGCTATTGCACACAGGGGGCTTTTAAACATGCAGCTCACTGTGTGCAAGAGCAATCATTTATTCTCTTTCCTTGCCCGTGTGTCTGCAGGCAGTGAACGGGATGAAATCTCCGCTTCCAGTGAGCAGGAGCACTTTGTCAGCTCCTGCCCATTGAAACCGGAGTGTTTGCATTTGCTTGGTGGGAGCTCCCAAAGCTCCCACCAAGCAAAAGCAAAAAGCTAAGTCCTGGCCCTGCCTTTATTTTTAAGGGCTGGACCCAGGTAGGGGCTAAGTCCTGGGGCCGTATGTGACCCAGAAGGGGGACCACGCACACCCTCTCCTATTCGTTTGAAAGTATTCGGCCCCAGGGAGGTGGTGGTCCCCGGGCCCAGAGGATCCATGGGACACCCCCATTAAATGTTATTTAGCCCTGAGAAGGTGGTGGTCACTGCGTCCCGGGGGGGGGTCTGCTCGCTCCCCCACCCATTACTGCTAAGTTAGCCCTGGGGAGGTGGTGGTCACCGGGACCTAGAGAGCAAAAGCAAACAAAGTCTGGTTTCTGACAGCGACAGCTGTCAAACAACTCCTGCTGTCAGAAAGTGGAGTTTTCATCTGTCTACCCTGCACCAAATATGCGTGTAGGAAAGACAGATAAAAAAAAGTACCTGCTCCCACAGGGCATGGGCAGCCAGCAAGGATCGCAGAGGCCTTGAAACTCCCCCGCTCCCCCGTCCTGTCACTCTCCTTTCCATCTTATAATGAGATGGAAGAGAGAGAGAGATTGTTACTGCAATGGTCTCTCCATATAAGTACTTGAATTAGTCAGAACTTAGGTTGGAATATTATGGATAAATTAGGATGCAGCTTAGACCAGAGTGTTTTCTGCTCCTGCACTGTCACTCACAAGCTGGAAGGTTTAAATCCTAGTATGTCATTGTAGTGTGTCTTTATTTACTAGTGTTTTGACTGTTAAGCCTTCCTAAAACATTCACATCTCTTTGCTATCACGATCTGTGGATTGAATGTCAGAGGTATGTCTTGACATAGCATAGTCAGGAGTAACCTGTGACCTAGTGGTTAAAGTCACAGACCTTCACACCGAGAGTTGAAGTTTGACTCCAGGTGTATCAGTGGTCATTTCCCTCCTTTATTTCTTTTTAACTGCAAATGGTTGAGCTCAGACTGAAAGGTAATCTCACTCTTTTTAATTCACAAATACATTTTTCTTTTCAATTTGTCCAGAAATATCTCATTCTAAGTATATCAACCATCAAATCCTAAAAACATCTCTATCTCCCTCCGTCTTTTTCACTCTCTCACTTTCAAGCTCTTTCTCCCATTCACACTCCCACTCAGACTCTTATGCACCTACTTATAGACACACTCAGACCCTTGTGTACCCAATCACAACCCCACACAGACCCTTACTCACTAAGTCACAGACCCACTCAGACACTCATGCAGCCACTCACAGACCCACTGACACCCTCATGCATCCACTCACAGACCTGCGCAGAGACTGATGCACCCACTAAGGCACTGATGCATGAACTCTCTGTAGGAAAGTACCATCTTGCCTGGCATGTTACCCCCATTTTTTCACTGTATATATGTTGTTTTAGTTGTATGTGTCACTGGGACCCTGTTCTCTCTCCTGTAGTGACTAACTGTCTCACTGAGGCTCTGCTATTCAGAACCTCAGTGGTTATGCTCTCTCATTTCTTTCCAAATTGTCACTAACAGGCTAGTGACCAATTTTACCAATTCACATTGGCTAACTGGAACACCCTTATAATTCCCTAGTATATGGTACTGAGGTACCCAGGGTATTGGGGTTCCAGGAGATCCCTATGGGCTGCAGCATTTATTTTGCCACCCATAGGGAGCTCTGACAATTCTTACACAGGCCTGCCACTGCAGCCTGAGTGAAATAACGTCCACGTTATTTCACAGCCATTTTACACTGCACTTAAGTAACTTATAAGTCACCTATATGTCTAACCTTTACCTGGTAAAGGTTAGGTGCAAAGTTACTTAGTGTGAGGGCACCCTGGCACTAGCCAAGGTGCCCCCACATTGTTCAGGGCCAATTCCCCGGACTTTGTGAGTGTGGGGACACCATTACACGCGTGCACTACATATAGGTCACTACCTATATGTAGCTTCACAATGGTAACTCCGAATATGGCCATGTAACATGTCTATGATCATGGAATTGCCCCCTCTATGCCATCCTGGCATAGTTGGCACAATCCCATGATCCCAGTGGTCTGTAGCACAGACCCTGGTACTGCCAAACTGCCTTTCCTGGGGTTTCACTGCAGCTGCTGCTGCTGCCAACCCCTCAGACAGGTTTCTGGCCTCCTGGGGTCAAGCCAGGCTTGTCCCAGGATGGCAGAACAAAGGACTTCCTCTGAGAGAGGGTGTTACACCCTCTCCCTTTGGAAAATGGTGTGAAGGCAGGGGAGGAGTAGCCTCCCCCAGCCTCTGGAAATGCTTTCATGGGCACAGATGTGCCCAATTCTGCATAAGCTAGTTTACACCGGTTCAGGGGACCCCTTAGCCCTGCTCTGGCGCGAAACTGGACAAAGGAAAGGGGAGTGACCACTCCCCTGACCTGCACCTCCCCTGGGAGGTGTCCAGAGCTCCTCCAGTGTGCTCCAGACCTCTGCCATCTTGGAAACAGAGGTGCTGCTGGCACACTGGACTGCTCTGAGTGGCCAGTGCCACCAGGTGACGTCAGAGACTCCTTCTGATAGGCTCCTTCAGGTGTTAGTAGCCTATCCTCTCTCCTAGGTAGCCAAACCCTCTTTTCTGGCTATTTAGGGTCTCTGTCTCTGGGGAAACTTTAGATAATGAATGCAAGAGCTCATCAGAGTTCCTCTGCATCTCTCTCTTCACCTTCTGCCAAGGAATCGACTGCTGACCGCGCTGGAGGCCTGCAACACTGCAACATAGTAGCAAAGACTACTACTGCAACTCTGTAACGCTGATCCTGCCGCCTTCTCGACTGTTTTCCTGGTGGTGCATGCTGTGGGGGTAGTCTGCCTCCTCTCTGCACTAGAAGCTCCGAAGAAATCTCCCGTGGGTCGACGGAATCTTCCCCCTGCAACCGCAGGCACCAAAAAGCTGCATTACCGGTCCCTTGGGTCTCCTCTCAGCACGACGAGCGAGGTCCCTCGAATCCAGCAACTGTGTCCAAGTGGCCCCCACAGTCCAGTGACTCTTCAGTCCAAGTTTGGTGGAGGTAAGTCCTTGCCTCACCTCGCTAGACTGCATTGCTGGGAACCGTGACTTGTGCAGCTACTCCAGCCCCTGTGCACTTCCGGCAGAAATCCTTTGTGCACAGCCAAGCCTGGGTCCACGGCACTCTAACCTGCATTGCACAACTTTCTAAGTTGGTCTCCGGCGACGTGGGACTCCTTTGTGTAACTTCGGGTGAGCACCGTTTCACACATCCTTGTAGTGCCTGTTTCTGGCACTTCTCCGGGAGCTACCTGCTGCTGAGAGGGCTCCTTGTCTTGCTTGACGTCCCCTCTACCTCCTCGTCCAATTTGCGACCTCCTGGTCCCTCCTGGGCCACAGCAGCATCCAAAACGCTAACCACACGATTTGCAGCTAGCAAGGCTTGTTGGCATTCTTTCAGTGGGAAAACACTTCTGCACGACTCTCCACGGCGAGAGAGATCCGTCCACCAAAGGGGAAGTCTCTAGCCCTTTTCATTCCAGCAGAAACCTCAGCTTCTTCTGTCCAGTAGAAGCTTCTTTGCATCCACAGCTGGCATTTCCTGGGCATATGCCCATCTCCGACTTGCTTGTGACTTTTGGACTTGGTCCCCTTGTTCCACAGGTACCCTAGATTGGAAATCCACCATTGTTGCATTGTTGGTTTGTGTTTTTCCTGCATTATTCCTCTATCACGACTTCTTTGTCTTTGGGGGAAATTTAGTGCACTTTGCACTCACTTTTCAGGGTCTTGGGGAGGGCTAATTTTCTAACTCTCACTATTTTCTAATAGTCCCAGCGACCCTCTACAAGGTCACATAGGTTTGGGGTCCATTCGGGGTTCGCATTCCACTTTTGGAGTATATGGTTTGTGTTGCCCCTATCCCTATGTGTCCCCATTGCATCCTATTGTAACTATACATTGTTTGCACTGTTTTCTAAGACTATACTGCATATTTTTGGTATTGTGTACATATATCTTGTGTATATTTCCTATCCTCTCACTGAGGGTACACTCTAAGATACTTTGGCATATTGTCATAAAAATAAAGTACCTTTATTTTTAGTATAACTGTGTATTGTGTTTTCTTACGATATTGTGCAAGTGACACTTGTGGTACTGTAGTAGCTTCACACGTCTCCTAGTTCAGCCTAAGCTGCTCTGCTAAGCTACCATTATCTATCAGCCTATGCTGCTAGACACCCTATACACTAATAAGGGATAACTGGGCCTGGTGCAAGGTGCAAGTACCCCTTGGTACTCACTACAAGCCAGTCCAGCCTCCTACATTGGTTGTGCAGCGGTGGGATAAGTGCTTTGAGACTACTTACCACTCTTGTCATTGTACTTTTCATAAGAGAAAAATATACAAAACAAGTTCAGTGTGTGTACACATAGCTAAAACGTTTTGCATTTCCTCTTTTCACTCTTTTCTAAAGTGCTGAAAAGTACTTCTAAACTTTCAAAAAGTTCTTAAAAGTTTAAAAAGTTTTTTTTCTGTCTTTCTAAAAAGTTCTGAAAACTTTTTTCTCTTTTTCTATCACTTTAACTCTCTCTAAAAATGTCTGGCACAGGCCAAAATGTTGATCTGTCCAAACTTGCATATGATCACCTTAGCTGGAAAGGAGCAAGGAGTCTCTGCATAGAGAGAGGATTGAGTGTAGGGAAGAATCCTTCCTTGGAATTGTTACTTAACATGCTTAGAGAACAAGATAAGGCTAAAAGTGCCCCATCTGTTGAAAAAGTAGCTAATGGTTCCCAATCTGATCCAGGGACTCCCCCAGGAAAAGATTCAGGAAAGAAACTTCTTAGCCTGCCTTTTACTAGACAGTCTAGCATAGTTGGTACTGAGGTGGAGTCACATCATCCAGATGATGTGCTCTCACATTACACTGTCAGCCAAGCTGTTAGGGTGGCCTCTGTAAGGGACAGGTCTCCTTCTGTTCATTCCCATCATACCTCTGTATCTAGAAATGTCCCTCCCACCAACCCTGATGACAGATTGTTAGAAAGGGAACTCAATAAGTTGAGGGTGGAACAAACCAGACTGAAGCTTAAAAAGCAACAGCTGGATTTGGATAGACAGTCTTTAGAAATAGAGAAGGAAAGACAGAAGTTGGGTTTAGATACCCATGGTGGCAGCAGCAGTATTCTTCATAGTCATCCTGTAAAAGAGCATGATTCCAGGAATCTGCACAAGATAGTTCCCCCTTATAAGGAGGGGGATGACATTAACAAGTGGTTTGCTGCACTTGAGAGGGCCTGTGTTGTACAGGATGTCCCTCAAAGGCAGTGGGCTGCTATCCTATGGCTATCATTTAGTGGAAAAGGTAGGGATAGGCTCCTTACTGTGAAAGAAAGTGATGCCAATAATTTTACAGTACTTAAGAATGCACTCCTGGATGGTTATGGCTTAACCACTGAACAATACAGGATAAAGTTCAGAGAGACCAAAAAGGAGTCTTCACAAGACTGGGTTGATTTTATTAACCATTCAGTGAAGGCCTTGGAGGGGTGGTTACAAGGCAATAAAGTTACTGATTTTGAAAGCCTGTATAACTTGATCCTGAGAGAGCATATTCTTAATAATTGTGTGTCTGATTTGTTGCACCAGTACTTGGTGGACTCTGATCTGACCTCTCCCCAAGAATTGGGAAAGAAGGCAGACAAATGGGTCAGAACAAGGGTGAACAGAAAAGTTCATACAGGGGGTGACAAAGATGGCAACACAAAGAAGGATGGTAAGTCTTCAGACAAGGGTGGGGACAAATCTAAAAATGAGTCTTCATCAGGCCCACAAAAACACTCTGGTGGGGGGGTGGGTCCAAATCCTCCTTTAATCAAAACAAAGAAAAGAAACCATGGTGCTATTTATGTAAAGTAAAAGGCCATTGGACAACAGATCTCAGTTGTCCAAAGAAAAGCACCAAGCCTCCTACCACTACAACCCCTACTGCTACACCTAGTGTCCCTACTAATAGCAGTGGTGGTGGGAGCAAACCTACTAATAGCCAATCCAAGGGAGTAGCTGGGCTCACTATTGGTAACTTAGTTGGGGTTGGCCTTGTTAGGGAGGCCACAGAGGCTGTGTTAGTCTCTTAGGGGGCTATTGATTTAGCCACCTTAGTTGCTTGTCCCCTTAATATGGATAAGTACAAGCAGCTACCCCTAATAAATGGTGTTGAGGTTCAGGCCTACAGGGACACTGGTGCCAGTGTGACTATGGTCATAGAGAAACTGGTCCACCCTGAACAACACCTACTTGGTCACCAGTACCAAGTAACCGATGCTCACAACAACACACTTAGCCACCCCATGGCTGTTGTTAATCTCAACTGGGGGGGGGGTTACTGGGTTACTGGTCCAAAGAAAGTTGTGGTAGCCACGGATTTACCTGTAGACTGTCTACTAGGAAATGATTTGGAGACATCAGCTTGGTCAGATGTGGAGTTGGAGGCCCATGCAGCAATGCTGGGCATCCCAGGGCATATTTTTGCTTTAACCAGGGCTCAGGCCAAAAAGCAAAAAGGACAGGGAAGCTTTTATCCTGGAACAATGGACCAAGTGCTCCCTAAAGCTAGGGCTAGTAGAAGCAAACCACTTCCTACTATCCCTCCCTCTACAGTGGATTCAACTTCAGAGGAAGAAGAATTCCCTCCCTGTGCAGAACCTACACCAGAGGAGCTTGAAGCAGACACTGCTGAGCTTTTGGGTGAAGGGGGGCCTGCCAGGGAGGAGCTGAGTGTGGCACAGCAAACCTGTCCCACATTAGAGGGTCTAAGACAGCAAGCTGTCAAACAGGCTAATGGGGATGTCAGTGACTCTCACAGAGTTTACTGGGAGGACAACCTCTTGTACACTGAGGCAAGGGATCCTAAACCTGGAGCTGCCAGGAGATTAGTGATTCCTCAGGAGTACAGAAAGTTCCTCCTAACTCTTGCCCACGACATTCCCCTAGCTGGGCATCTAGGACAAATGAAAACTTGGGACAGGCTTGTCCCCTTGTTTCATTGGCCTAGAATGTCAGAGGACACAAAAGATTTTTGTAAGTCCTGTGAAACCTGTCAAGCCAGTGGCAAGACAGGTGGCACGCCAAAGGCACCCCTTACTCCACTGCCTGTGGTTGGGGTTCCCTTTGAAAGGGTAGGGGTTGACATAGTTGGCCCCCTTGACCCTCCTACTGCTTCAGGCAATAGGTTTATCTTGGTGGTAGTGGACCATGCCACAAGATATCCTGAAGCTATTCCTTTAAGGACCACTACAGCTCCTGCAGTGGCAAAGGCCCTCCTGGGAATATTTTCCAGGGTGGGCTTCCCAAAGGAAGTAGTATCAGACAGGGGAAGCAATTTCATGTATGCATACTTAAAGGCCATGTGGAAGGAGTGTGGTGTGACTTATAAGTTCACTACACCCTATCATCCACAAACAAATGGACTGGTGGAGAGATTTAACAAAACTCTCAAAGGCATGATTATGGGTCTCCCTGAAAAACTCCGCAGGAGATGGGATATCCTTCTACATGCCTCCTTTTTGCCTACAGGGAGGTACCCCAGAAAGGAGTGGGCTTTAGCCCCTTTGAACTTCTTTTTGGACACCCTGTTAGGGGTCCACTCACACTTGTCAAGGAGGGTTGGGAACAACCTTTAAAAGCTCCAAAACAAGATATTGTGGACTATGTACTTGGCCTCAGATCAAGGATGGCTGAGTATATGAAAAAGGCCAGTAAAAACCTTCAGGCCAGCCAAGAGCTCCAGACGCAATTGCATGATCAGAAGGCTGTTTTGGTTCAGTACCAACCAGGGCAGAAAGTGTGGGTCTTGGAGCCTGTGGCCCCAAGAGCACTCCAAGATAAATGGAGTGGTCCCCACACAATTGTTGAGAAAAAGGGTGAAGTCACCTACTTGGTTGACTTAGGCACTGCCAGGAGTCCCCTTAGGGTGCTCCATGTCAACCGCCTGAAACCCTACTATGACAGGGCTGATCTCACCCTGCTCATGGCAACTGATGAGGGACAGGAAGAAGACAGTGATCCTCTACCTGATCTCTTCTCTTCCACAGAACAAGATGCTCTTGTGGAAGGGGTAGTTTTGGCTGATTGTCTTACTGCTGAGCAGAAAGACCATTGCATAAATCTCCTAGATCAATTCTCTGAACTCTTCTCTACTGTGCCAGGTACCACTTCTTGGTGTGAGCACACTATAGATACTGGAGACAGCTTGCCTGTCAAGAGTAAGATCTATAGGCAGCCTGACCATGTCAGGGACTGCATAAAGCAAGAGGTCCAGAAAATGTTAGAACTAGGAGTGGTTGAGCACTCTGAAAGTCCATGGGCTTCTCCTGTGGTACTTGTACCAAAACCCCATTCCAAAGATGGAAAGAAGGAAATGCGGTTTTGTGTAGACTACAGAGGTCTCAACTTGGTAACCAAAACTGATGCTCACCCTATACCCAGGGCAGATGAGCTCATAGATACACTGGCATCTGCCAAGTATCTAAGCACTTTTGACTTGACTGCAGGGTATTGGCAGATCAAATTGTCAGAAGATGCTAAACCTAAAACTGCATTTTCAACCATTGGAGGACATTACCAGTTCACTGTAATGCCTTTTGGATTGAAAAATGCACCTGCCACTTTTCAGAGGTTGGTGAACACAGTCCTGCAAGGGCTGGAAGCTTTCAGTGCAGCATATCTGGACGATATAGCTGTCTTTAGCTCCAGCTGGGATGATCACCTGGTCCTCCTATGGAAAGTTTTGGAGGCCCTGCAAAAGGCAGGCCTCACTATCAAGGCTTCAAAGTGCCAGATAGGGCAGGGTAAGGTGGTTTATCTGGGACACCTTGTTGGTGGGGAACAGATTGCACCACTTCAGGGGAAAATCCAAACAATTATTGATTGGGTTCCCCCTACTACACAGACTCAGGTGAGAGCCTTCCTAGGCCTCACTGGGTATTACAGGAGGTTCATTAAGAACTATGGCTCCATTGCAGCCCCTCTTAATGACCTCACATCCAAGAAAATGCCTAAAAAGGCATTATGGACAGCAAACTGTCAGAAAGCTTTTGAGGAGCTGAAGCAGGCCATGTGCTCTGCACCTTTCCTGAAAAGCCCTTGTTACTCTAAAAAATTCTATGTCCAAACTGATGCATCTGAATTAGGAGTAGGGGCAGTCCTATCACAACTTAATTCTGAGGGCCAGGATCAACCTGTTGCTTTTATTAGTAGGAGGTTGACCTCTAGAGAAAAGCGTTGGTCTGCCATTGAGCGGGAGGCCTTTGCTGTGGTCTGGGCACTGAAGAAGTTGAGGCCATACCTGTTTGACACTCACTTCATTGTTCAGACAGACCCCAAACCTCTACTTGGCTAAAACAAATGAAAGGTGAAAATCCTAAATTGTTTAGGTGGTCCATATCCCTACAGGGAATGGACTATACAGTGGAACATAGACCTGGGAGTAGCCACTCCAATGCAGATGGACTCTCCAGATATTTCCACTTAGACAATGAAGACTCATTAGGTCATGGCTAGTCTTATTGTCCTTCGTTTGGGGGGGGTTGTGTAGGAAAGTACCATCTTGCCTGGCATGTTACCCCCATTTTTTCACTGTATATATGTTGTTTTAGTTGTATGTGTCACTGGGACCCTGTTCTCCAGGGCCCCAGTGCTCATAAGTGTGCCTGAATGTGTTACCTGTGTAGTGACTAACTGTCTCACTGAGGCTCTGCTAATCAGAACCTCAGTGGTTATGCTCTCTCATTTCTTTCCAAATTATCACTAACAGGCTAGTGACCAATTTTACCAATTCACATTGGCTAACTGGAACACCCTTATAATTCCCTAGTATATGGTACTGAGGTACCCAGGGTATTGGGGTTCCAGGAGATCCCTATGGGCTGCAGCATTTATTTTGCCACCCATAGGGAGCTCTGACAATTCTTACACAGGCCTGCCACTGCAGCCTGAGTGAAATAACGTCCACGTTATTTCACAGCCATTTTACACTGCACTTAAGTAACTTATAAGTCACCTATATGTCTAACCTTTACCTGGTAAAGGTTAGGTGCAAAGTTACTTAGTGTGAGGGCACCCTGGCACTAGCCAAGGTGCCCCCACATTGTTCAGGGCCAATTCCACGGACTTTGTGAGTGCGGGGACACCATTACACGCGTGCACTACATATAGGTCAGTACCTATATGTAGCTTCACAATGGTAACTCCGAATATGGCCATGTAACATGTCTATGATCATGGAATTGCCCCCTCTATGCCATCCTGGCATAGTTGGCACAATCCCATGATCCCAGTGGTCTGTAGCACAGACCCTGGTACTGCCTAACTGCCTTTCCTGGGGTTTCACTGCAGCTGCTGCTGCTGCCAACCCCTCAGACAGGTTTCTGCCCTCCTGGGGTCAAGCCAGGCTTGTCCCAGGATGGCAGAACAAAGGACTTCCTCTGAGAGAGGGTGTTACACCCTCTCCCTTTGGAAAATGGTGTGAAGGCAGGGGAGGAGTAGCCTCCCCCAGCCTCTGGAAATGCTTTCATGGGCACAGATGTGCCCAATTCTGCATAAGCCAGTCTACACCGGTTCAGGGGACCCCTTAGCCCTGCTCTGGCGCGAAACTGGACAAAGGAAAGGGGAGTGACCACTCCCCTGACCTGCACCTCCCCTGGGAGGTGTCCAGAGCTCCTCCAGTGTGCTCCAGACCTCTGCCATCTTGGAAACAGAGGTGCTGCTGGCACACTGGACTGCTCTGAGTGGCCAGTGCCACCAGGTGACGTCAGAGACTCCTTCTGATAGGCTCCTTCAGGTGTTAGTAGCCTATCCTCTCTCCTAGGTAGCCAAACCCTCTTTTCTGGCTATTTAGGGTCTCTGTCTCTGGGGAAACTTTAGATAATGAATGCAAGAGCTCATCAGAGTTCCTCTGCATCTCTCTCTTCACCTTCTGCCAAGGAATCGACTGCTGACCGCGCTGGAAGCCTGCAACACTGCAACATAGTAGCAAAGACAACTACTGCAACTCTGTAACGCTGATCCTGCCGCCTTCTCGACTGTTTTCCTGGTGGTGCATGCTGTGGGGGTAGTCTGCCTCCTCTCTGCACTAGAAGCTCCGAAGAAATCTCCCGTGGGTCGACGGAATCTTCCCCCTGCAACCGCAGGCACCAAAAAGCTGCATTACCGGTCCCTTGGGTCTCCTCTCAGCACGACGAGCGAGGTCCCTCGAATCCAGCAACAGTGTCCAAGTGGCCCCCACAGTCCAGTGACTCTTCAGTCCAAGTTTGGTGGAGGTAAGTCCTTGCCTCACCTCGCTAGACTGCATTGCTGGGAACCGCGACTTTTGCAGCTACTCCGGCCCCTGTGCACTTCCGGCGGAAATCCTTTGTGCACAGCCAAGCCTGGGTCCACGGCACTCTAACCTGCATTGCACGACTTTCTAAGTTGATCTCCGGCGACGTGGGACTCCTTTGTGTAACTTCGGGTGAGCACCATTTCACGCATCCTTGTAGTGCCTGTTTCTGGCACTTCTCCGGGTGCTACCTGCTGCTGAGAGGACTCCTTGTCTTGCTTGATGTCCCCTCTACCTCCTGGTCCAACTTGCGACCTCCTGGTCCCTCCTGGGCCACAGCAGCATCCAAAACGCTAACCGCACGATTTGCAGCTAGCAAGGCTTGTTGGCGTTCTTTTGGCGGGAAAACACTTCTGCACAACTCTCCATGGCGAGAGGGATCCGTCCACCAAAGGGGAAGTCTCTAGCCCTTTTCGTTCCTGCATAAACCTCAGCTTCTTCTGTCCAGTAGAAGCTTCTTTGCATCCACAGCTGGCATTTCCTGGGCATATGCCCATCTCCGACTTGCTTGTGACTTTTGGACTTGGTCCCCTTGTTCCACAGGTACCCTAGATTGGAAATCTACCGTTGTTGCATTGTTGGTTTGTGTCTTTCCTGCATTATTCCTCTATCACGACTTCTTTGTCTTTGGGGGAACTTTAGTGCACTTTGCACTCACTTTTCAGGGTCTTGGGGAGGGCTAATTTTCTAACTCTCACTATTTTCTAATAGTCCCAGCGACCCTCTACAAGGTCACATAGGTTTGGGGTCCATTCGGGGTTCGCATTCCACTTTTGGAGTATATGGTTTGTGTTGCCCCTATCCCTATGTGTCCCCATTGCATCCTATTGTAACTATACATTGTTTGCACTGTTTTCTAAGACTATACTGCATATTTTTGGTATTGTGTACATATATCTTGTGTATATTTCCTATCCTCTCACTGAGGGTACACTCTAAGATACTTTGGCATATTGTCATAAAAATAAAGTACCTTTATTTTTAGTATAACTGTGTATTGTGTTTTCTTATGATATTGTGCAAGTGACACTTGTGGTACTGTAGTAGCTTCACACGTCTCCTAGTTCAGCCTAAGCTGCTCTGCTAAGCTGCCATTATCTATCAGCCTATGCTGCTAGACACCCTATACACTAATAAGGGATAACTGGGCCTGGTGCAAGGTGCAAGTACCCCTTGGTACTCACTACAAGCCAGTCCAGCCTCCTACACTCTCACACCCAGACAGAGACTCTTATAGAGACTCTCATAGCCACTCTCATATTCAGATACACCCTGTCACACCTATTCTCAAACCCAGAGATGCAGGCTGTGTCCAACTCCTGCCATGCACGGCTGAAGGGCCATGCGCAGTGTAGGGTAGGATGGTTAGGCGTGTTGGCCACAGGACCTGGCTGCAGGCCAGGCCTTGCAGACAACTCCTGCTACGTACAGACAAAGGCTGTGTATGGTGCAAGGTTGGGTGCTTATAGGGGGTTGGCTCAGGGTCTGGGCGCAGGCCAGGCCCTGTGGCCAATCGCAGTTGGCCGTGCACGACGGTAGCTGGATTAACGTGTAGTAATGAAAATTAATGTGCATTAAAAAAACATAGAAATTCACTGAAAATAAAGAAAGGTTACAGGGACATTATCGTTAGAAAATAGATTGAAAAAAAAACATAAAAATTCACTGAAAAAACCAGAGGTGACAGGGATGTTATAGTTAGGCTTACATTGTAAACATACAAAACTATCAAAATCCATCTGTTATAATTAGAGATATCTCAAGTCACTATAACGCGTGCCCTAAGATAACTATAACTTGCACCCTCGTCATTCACTGCTAATTACCCCAGAAATTACAGCACTTGTGACATCTTTGATTACATCACTTGTATCAATGTGATATCAGATGGGATATCCATTACTGTTATGACAGAGTAACCCATCTGCTGAGTTCTAAATCAGGCCCAAACCTTTGAGTTTGGGGAGGTATTTCTGTTCCTCTGGCAGGATGAAAATTTGAGCATTGCCCAGAAACTTAATTACTGCCAGGGGGTTTTAGTCCTGACATCCTTGGTGTGGTCTCCA
This sequence comes from Pleurodeles waltl, assembly GCF_031143425.1. NCBI lineage: Eukaryota > Metazoa > Chordata > Amphibia > Caudata > Salamandridae > Pleurodeles > Pleurodeles waltl. Next base: position 381,355,876 of record NC_090445.1, read on the forward strand.
CGTTCTTGTTCGCCTCTGCTTTTAACTGTGTGCTGGACTTTGTTTTTGCTGGTTTTGGTACTCTGGGCACTGCTGACCCAGGCTAAAGTAAAAGTGCTGTGTATGTAAATTGTATGTGTAATTGGCTTTACTAGTAAAACACTAGTAAAGTGCACTAGAGGTGCCCAGGGCTTGTAAATCAAATGCTAATAGTGGGCCTGCAGCCCTGATTATGCGGCCCACATGAGCAGCCCCATAAACTTGACTCAGTCCTGCCACTGCAGTGTCTGTGTGTACAGTTTCAAACTGCCAGTTTGACCTGGCAAGTGTACCCACTTGCCAGACCCGAACCTCTCCCTTTTGTACATGTAAGGCACCCCTAAGGTAGATCCTAGATGGCCCCATTTGCAAGGTGCAATATATGTTAACGGTAGGACACATACTGGTGTGTTTTTACATGGCCTTACAGTGAAATATTGCCAAATTCGTTTTTGACTGTTCAAAGGCCTATCTCCCTCAGAGGTTAATATGGGGGCTTCTTTTAAATAACATTTAAATGCAGTTTCCCTCTGAGAACAGATAGAGATTTAGACTTTGGGGTCTCTGAACTCACAATTAGAAAATACATATTTTGGTAAAGTTGTTTTTATATAGTCAGTTTGAAAATGCCACTTTTAGAAAGTGGGCATTTTCTTGCTTAAACCTTTCTATGACTCTGCCTGCTTGTGTAATTCCTCTGTGGGTCAGACTGACAGTTGGACTATTTGTGAATTCCCTCGAGACAGTGAAGCAAAGGGAACTGAGGAGTGTCCTGCATATCCTGATAAGTCTCCTGGGCTAGAGTGGGGTGGGAGGAGCTAACACCTGCACCTGAAAGGGCTGTGCCTGTTCTCACTCAATGCAGTCTCTAACCCCTTGGAGTGTGGCTGGGGCCAGGCCTGTGCAAGGCAGGATCTCATGAACAACAGAGACTTTACTTTGAAGTTTACCTACTTTAAAGCAAAAATGAATTTAAGTAGTGGACCCTGTAGGAAAGTACCATCTTGCCTGGCATGTTACCCCCATATTTCACTGTATATATGTTGTTTTAGTGTATGTGTCACTGGGACCCTGCCAGCCAGGGCCCCAGTGCTCATAAGTGTGCCCTGTATGTGTTCCCTGTGTGATGACTAACTGTCTCACTGAGGCTCTGCTAACCAGAACCTCAGTGGTTATGCTCTCTCTGCTTTCTAAATTGTCACTAACAGGCTAGTGACCAATTTCACCAATTCACATTGGCATACTGGAACACTACCTATGTATAGCATCACAATAGTAAATCCGAACAAGGCCATGTAACATGTCTAAGAACATGGAATTGTCACCCCAAAGCCATTCTGGCATTGGGGAGACAATTCCTTGATCCCCTGAGTCTCTAGCACAGACCCAGGTACTGCAAAACTACCTTTCCCGGGGTTTCACTACAGCTGCTGCTGCTGCCAACCCCTCAGACAGGTTTCTGCCCTCCTGGGGTCCAGCCAGGCTTGGCCCAGGAAGGCAGAACAAAGGACTTCCTCAGAGAGAGGGTATTACACCCTCTCCCTTTGGAAAAAGGTGCCAGGGCCAGGGAGGAGTAGCCTCTCCCAGCCTCTGGAAATGCTTTGATGGGCACAGATGGTGCCCATCTCTGCATAAGCCAGTCTACACCGGTTCAGGGATCCCCCAGCCCTGCTCTGGCGCGAAACTGGACAAAGGAAAGGGGAGTGACCACTCCCCTGACCTGCACCTCCCAGGGGAGGTCCCCAGAGCTCCTCCAGTGTGCTCCAGATCTCTGCCATCTTGGAAACAGAGGTGTTGCTGGCACACTGGACTGCTCTGAGTGGCCAGTGCCAGCAGGTGACGTCAGAGACTCTTTCTGATAGTCTCTTACCTGTGTTGCTAGCCTATCCTCCTTCCTAGGTAGCCAAACCTTCTTTTCTGGCTATTTAGGGTCTCTGCTTTGTGGAATTCCTTAGATAACGAATGCAAGTGCTCATCCGAGTTCCTCTGCATCTCGATCTTCACCTTCTGCCCAAGGATCAACCGCTGACTGCTCAGGACGCCTGCAAAACCGCAACAAAGTAGCAAAGACGACTACTGCAACCTTGTATCGCTTCTCCTGCCGCTTTCTCACCTGTTTCCTGGTGGTGCATGCTCTGGGGGTAGCCTGCCTCCTCTCTGCACTAGGAGCTCTGAAGAAATCTCCTGTGGGACGACGGAATCCTCCCCGTGCAACCGCAGGCAACAAAAGACTGCATCACCGGTCCTCTGGGTCCCCTCTCAGCATAACGAGCGTGGTCCCTGGAACTCAGCAACTCTGTCCAAGTGACTCCCACAGTCCAGTGACTCTTCATGTGCAAGTTTGGTGGAGGTAAGTCCTTGCCTCCCCACGCTAGACTGCATTGCTGGGTACTGCATGATCTGCAGCTGCTCCGGCTCCTGAGCACTCTTTCAGGATTTCCTTCATGCACAGCCAAGCCTGGGTCCCCAACACTCTAACCTGCAGTGCACAACCTTCTGAGTTGTCCTCCGGCGCCGTGGGACTCCCTTTTGTGTCTTCGGGTGGACTCCGGTTCACTCCTCTTCCAAGTGCCTGTTCCGGTACTTCTGCCAGTGCTGCCTGCTTCTGTGAGGGCTTCCTGACTTGCTGGGTGCCCCCTCTGTCTCCTGATCCAAGTGGCGACATCCTGGTCCCTCCTGGGCCACAGCAGCACACAAAAACCCTAACCGCAACCCTTTTGCAGCTAGCAAGGCTTGTTTGCAGTCTTTCTGTGTGGGAACACCTCTGCAAGCTTCTTTACGATGCGGGACATCCATCCTCCAAAGGGGAAGTTCCTAGTCCTCTTCGTTCTTGCAGAATCCACAGCTTCTACCATCCGGTGGCAGCTTCTTTGCACCCTCAGCTGGCATTTCCTGGGCATCTGCCCACTCTCGACATTGTCGCGACTTTTGGACTTGGTCCCCTTGTTCCTCAGGTACTCAGGTCCGGAAATCCACTTTGGTTGCATTGCTGTTGATGGTCTTCCTTGCAGAATTCCCCTATCACGACTTATGTGCTCTCTGGGGAATATAGGTGCACTTTACACCTACTTTTCAGGGTCTTGGGGTGGGCTATTTTTCTAACCCTCACTGTTTTCTTACAGTCCCAGCGACCCTCTACCAGCTCACATAGGTTTGGGGTCCATTCGTGGTTCGCATTCCACTTTTGGAGTATATGGTTTGTGTTGCCCCTATACCTATGTGCTCCTATTGCAATCTACTGTAACTTTACATTGCTTGCATTACTTCCTTTTGCTATTACTGCATATTTTTGGTATTGTGTACATATATCTTGTGTATATTTGGCATCCTCATACTGAGGGTACTCACTGAGATACTTTTGGCATATTGTCATAAAAATAAAGTACCTTTATTTTTAGTATATCTGTGTATCGTGTTTTCTTATGATATTGTGCATATGACACCAGTGGTATAGTAGGAGCTTTGCATATTTCCTAGTTCAGCCTAAGCTGCTCTGCTATAGCTACCTTCTATCAGCCTAACCTGCTAGAAACACCTCTTCTACACTAATAATGGATACCTGGACCTGGTACAGAGTGTAAGTACCCCTTGGTACCCACTACAAGCCAGGCCAGCCTCCTACAGACCCCAAACCCCAGACTTTTAGAATACTTCTGTATCAAGCAGAATCTCTGCCAAGGAGAAGAGCTGGAGGAAGAGTACTGCCCCTTTGCTGTGTGTGTGCTTTGCTGGGTTGGCCTGCAGTTACTGCTTCTGCCTTAAAGAGGACAGACTGGATTTTGCTGTGTATTCTGCTTTTGAAGATTCTCTAAGGACTTGGACTGAGCTTGCCCTCTGTTCTAAAGTCTCAGGGCTGTCAAAGACTTCATCCGCCAGCACTTGGGATCTCTTGCTGTGACCCCAACCCTGCCAAGTGGGGCCACATTCAGCCCCTGGGCCCTTGAAAGGAGAAGCTGGTGAAACCAAGGTGATATTCCACGTACCAGAGCCGAGCAGCAGAAAAATCAATTCAATGCCTTTACTGCAGCTGCAAAATTGACTCATCACCAGCTGAGTGCGGATTCATCGCTTCTGTGACTACAGATTTTCCACGCATCATCCCTGGACATCAAAACCTGCAACATCACCATGCAGACCCCGAGGCTGCTTGTCTAGAAATCAACGCATCTTTTCCTTGTGAGGAAAGAATCAACACATCGCTTGCCTGGCAAAGAAGAATCGATGCACAGCCTCACTTGCAAGTAAGGAATCAACACATCATTTGCTTTTCCGACACACACTTACCTGTGAGACTTTATTTTTGACGCATATCAAGTACTTTGTGCTTAAACAACACATCCATTGATTTCTATGGATTAAGACTCTTTTCACTTTCATATCTTTGCTTGTGTATGTTGGATTTTTGTTGTTTTGGTCTTGTTTGATTTAGATATATATTGACTATGTTTCTAAAATGATGTGGATTCCTTCTGTGATGTTTTCACTGTGTTACTGTGTGTGTTGGTACAAATACTTTACACATTGTCTCTGAGATAAGCCTTACTGCTTGTGCCAAGCAACCAAGCAGTGGTTATTCTAGGGGTGTATCTCCCTACCCTGAGTAGAGTGAGTGCCCCTGCTTGGAGAGAGTGCAAACTGACTGCCAATCAGAGACCCCATTTCTAACAATATGATTATAAACTGTCTTGGGTGTTTTATGAGTAACAATAACTCAATCACCCTCATGAACGTGTTTTAACATTTTTCTAAAGCCCATTTGGGTCTAAGGCCTTTGTCAGGGGTGTTAGCATCCCTGCCTAATTAATCATTCATACTATTCATAGAAATGAGGCCTACAACTCTTACTTAATTAAAGTCTCCTCTTGGAGAAAACCCTAAAGCAAAGAAATGTAGGAGGCTGGCCTAGTTTGTAGTGGGTACTTTGGGTACTTACACCTTATACCAGGTCCAGTTATCCCTTATTAGTGAAATGTAGTAGTGTTCTAGCAGCTTAGGCTGATAGAGGTAGCTATAGCAGAGCAGCTTAGGTTGAACTAGGAGATATGCAAAGCTCATGCAATACCACTTATAGTTACACAGTACTTATACACAAGTAAAGACAATACTCAGTGTTACCAAAAATAAAGGTATTTATTTGGGTGACACAGTACCAAAAATATCTTAGAGACAATAATCCTTCCGGAGGTAAGTGTTATACACAATATATACACTAGACACCAAAATTAGACATGTAAGTAGTCATAGAACAATGCAATCAGTAGGAAATCCTATAGAATGCAATGGGAGAAAATAGGTCTAGGGGCAACACAAACCATATACTAAGAAAGTGGAATACAAATTACCCCCTAGACAAGTGTAGTGTGTGCAGAATCACTGGGAGAGTAAGGATACAGTAAAGGTAAGTAAATTACCCCACCCCAGAGCCCAGAAAAGCAGGAGTAAAGTACTGCAAGTTTCCTTAGGACACACTACACCTCGTTTTGGGAATTTTGCAGCAGCCAACCAGGTCTGAAAAGAGCAACTGCTGGATTATTGGACCTGAAGACCTGCAAAGGAAGGGAACCAAGTCCAGAAGTTGAAAGAAGTTCCAGGAAGGACAGGAGCCCCTGCCAACCCAGAAGAGGGTGCAAAAGAAGAGTCCCTGGTTAGTCAAAGACTGCAGAAATGTACCCTAGGAAGATGCCAGTGGGTTCCTGCATGATGCAAAAGATGTTCCACGGCATGAAGATTGTTGCAGATGAGATTTCATATTGGAAGGTGCCAACAAGCCTCGGCTATGACAAAAGTGCATTTTGCATCAAAATGGCGCTGGATGAACCCAGGAGGGACCTGGGGGCCTCACCTCTATGTGAGGAGAAAGAGGTGGCTCTCCGCACTTTGGAGAGCCCTCAGGATGCCAGCCAGCACCCCCGAAGCCGCAGGACCCAGGTTCAAAGGAGGTGCGAAATGCAGTTGATGCAGCACAAAAAAAGAAGGTCCCACGCTGCCGGAGAACAACTCAGCGAATTGAGCATCGCAAGATGGAGTGCTGGGGACCTGGGCCAGGCTGTGCACAAAGGAATTTCTCAAGGAGTGCACAGAGTCCTCAGGAGGCAAAGAAGACGCAGTACACAGGGGTACCATCGCTCTTGGGGAAGGCAAGATCTTACCTCCTCCAAATTGCGTCAGCAGGACCGCAGGACAGTCTATGTCAATGATATCCACCTTGTGTGTCCTTAGGAGCACGCTCGTCGCTGTGAGAGGAGTCCCAGGGTTCTGGTTGTCGTCTTGGAAGGTGCCTGCTTGGAGCAGGGGAGTGACTCCGTCACTCCACGGGAGATTTCTTCAGTCCTTCTGGTGCAGGATGAAGACAGGGAGTCCCCAGAGTGTGCTCATCATGGAAACTGTTGTAGGTGCTGACTTGTAACTGAGGTTGATGAAGAAAAGTGTCTCTTGTAGACACTTTGTTAGAGTTACAACATTTCTTTCTGGTTAGCAGAGCCTCAGTGACACAGTTAGGCACTACACAGGTGTACATATTCGGCCATAAACTATGAACACTGGGGTCCTGGCTAGCAGAATCCCAGTGAGACAGGCAAAACACACTGACAAATAGTTTTTTATCTATGAGCACTGGGGTCCTGGCTAGCAGGATCCCTGTGACACAAACAGGCTAAAAGGGGGGGAACCATGTTAGAAAGAGGCTACTTTCCTACAAGTAATAACAAAAATAATCAAATGCTTAGGGAACATGTGAGCAAAGATCAATATATTTCGATAATATATCATGAGTTTGCTGAATCATAGTACTCCTCAAAAGACAACAATTTGTTCTCAGTATTAGATCCTCAAAAACAATGATAACCTTTTTATTTGGCAAACATAGTGCAGCATGGCAAACCACTGCAAACATACACTTCAAACATAAGCATGCATATTTGTGTATGTTCATGCTAAATATCCAATCACACTGCTTACCCTAATTTTGGGTGATTCGAGAATCATGCAGGTAAGGAGGGAGGGAGGTGTGCCACTGTAGTTACACTCAAAAAGAAAGGTGTTAGTTATTTTAAAGAGGCAACTTTTTTGCATGGAGGAACAAGATGCCTATTTCTGGTCATTGGCATTGGGTTTAAGGCCCTCATTATGACCATGGCGGTGAGAACTCCAATAGACAGCCAATGTACCACACCAACCAGCAGAGCGTTAACACCACTGACCACAGCGGTAGCCGTCAACAGCCAGTCGGAAGACAAAGTACCACCCAGGAAAACGCCACGATTTCTGAGGTGGTACCACACCATCAAAACCCTGGCGGAAACACATCACAGAAGACCAAAGACTCACCATCGGAGACACAGAGAAGGACAAAGCTGCCATGGAACCAGAACTGCAAGTCTTTCTCATGCTCATCTATGCCATCCATGCTCTTCCTGGAACACCAAAGAAGACTACGACGGTGAGTACAGCTGCCTAGCACACAAGGGAGAGAGGGAGAAAAAGGAGAGTGACACACACACACACATGACACACATCCAATACACACACACACATGCAAGGACAACAAGAATGCAGTAATGAGAATGTATTGATTGTGAACAGCTACCAAAATAACCAATTGTACAAAAAACAGATATGTACAAATGTACACAAAGGGCCAATGCCCAGTCCAAAGTACTAAGGGCCCACATGGCCACAGGGCACAGTCCAAGGCCCAGCTCAAATCCTGACACCATCCGGATCGAACTCTGCAGGGGCATCAGTTTGCAAGTGGGCAGGTACCTAAGGGGGATGGGGGATGGGGGGCACCTCTGCAGAATATGGGAACAAGCCTACTGGTTCTGGAGAAGGCTCCATGCCCATTTCTCTGCGCTGGGGAGTGCAAGGTCACAGTTTCTCAGGTGGGGAACATGCCCACTGGTTCTGGAGGGAGCTCCAGGCCCATTTATCTGTGCTGGGGAGTGCAAGGTCACAGTCTCTCAGGTGGCTGGCTTGCCTACTGGTTCTGGAGGGGGCTCCATGCCCATTTCTCTGTGCTGGGGAGTGCAAGGTTACAGTCTCTCAGGTGGCTGACTTGCCCACTGGTTCTGGAGGGGGCGTCATGCCCATTTCTCTCTGCAGGGGAGTGCAAGGTCACAGTCTCTCAGGTGGGTGACTTGCGCACTGCTTCTGGAGGGGGCTCCATTCCCATTTCTCTGTGCTGGGGAGTGCAAGGTCACAGTCTCTCAGGTGGCTGACTTGCCCACTAATTCTGGAGGGGGCTCCATGCCCTTTTCTCTGTGCTAGGGAGTGCAAGGTCACAGTCTCTCAGGTGGGGAACATGCCCACTGCTTCTGGAGGGGGCTCCTTGTACAACAGTCCCTGGAGGGTGGCCTACATGCTGGTGGTGAGGCTGCAGTGTGTCATCTGGAGGCGAGGGCTCACTATGTCAGCAGGTCAAGGTGCCTCCTGGGCAGCCTCTGCTGGAGGTGAGGGCTGCACTGTCTCAGCAGGTGAAGGTGCCTGCTGGGCAGCCTCTGCAGAAGGAGTAGGCTGCACTTCCTCAGCTGGTGGTGAGGGCTCCGTGACCTCTGGTGGTAGTGGTGTCACCCTGACAGCCTCTGCTGGAGGTAAGGGCTGCACTATGTCAGCAGTCAAAGGTGCCTCCTTGGCAGCCTCTGCAGGAGGTGAGTCCTGCACTGCCTCAGCAGGTGAAGGTACTTCCTGGGCAGCCTCTGCAGGAGGAGCTGGCGGTGAGAGCTCTGTGACCATTGGTGGTGGTGTCACCCTGACAGCCTCTGCTGGAGGTGAGGGCTGCACTGTGTCAGCAGGTGAAGGTGCCTCCTGGGCAGCCTCTGCTGGAGGTGAGGGCTGTACTGTCTCAGCAGGTGAAGGTGCCTCCTGGGAAGCCTCTGCAGGAGGAGTAGGCTGCACTTCCTCAGCTAGCAGTGAGGGCTTCATGACCACTGATGGTGGTGGTGGTGTCACCCTGACAGCCTCTGCTGGAGTCGAGGGCTTCTTCCCCTTAATTGCAGGAGGTGTGGGTTCCTTCCCCTTCATGGCAGGAGGTGCGGGCTCCTTCCCCTTCATGGCAGATGTTGAGGGCTTCTTCCCCTTCATGGCAGGAGGTGTGGGATCCTTAACCTTCCAGGCTGGTGGAGTGGGATCCTTCACTGTCTTGCCACAACGACTGGGAGGTGCCTCCACTGTCAATGTGGACTGTTTGGCTGAGGTGCTGGGCTGGGTCGTTGGGACCCTGCTGTTAAGGGCAGGATGGGGGGAGGTGGAGGGAAGAGGTCAGTTTGGGCAAGGAAAAGCTTCTTAGGGATGGTGGGGGCGGAAGAGGGAGGAGGGATGGAAGTGGATGTTGTGGGAGTAGTTGTTGGAGGTGTATGTTTGCTGGACTTGGGTGCAGGTGCATGGGCAGTGTGCTGATGTGAGGTAGATGGCTGTTGGGTGTCTGAGTGCCTGCGTTTGTGTCTTTTGGGGGGGCAGACAGGGTGGGAGAGGATACAAGGGATGCGTGGATGGATGTGGTGGTGGTGTCTGCTAGTGAGGTGTGTGTGCTGCTTGGTGTGGTGATGCTGGTGGTGGATGTTGATGCAGTGCATGCAGGTGTGAGTGTGGACCTGACTGTGAGGGAGGTGGAGGAGAAGGAGGAGGGGGAGACAGTGGAGGCAGTGGATGTGGTTGTGTCTGCAACAGTCTGGTGTTTGTGTGAGTGCTTGTGGGATGAAGTGTGGTGCCTGTGTGTGACTGTACCACTCTTGTGTGTTCTCTTCTGTGCATGCTCGTTTTTATGAGTGCATGGGATGGGTTGGTTTTGAGGATACTGGGAAGTGGTAGTTGGAGGGGGACGGTATGAACAGGGACAATGGTTGACATCAGAGAGGAGGCGGCCAGTCCTCCATGGATGCCCTCCAGGAATGCATTTCATTGCTGGATCTGGGATGCCAGCCCCTGGATGGCATTCACAATGGTTGACTGCCCTACAGAGATAGATCTCAGGAGGTCAATAGCCTCCTCACTCAGGGCAGCAGGGCTTACTGGGGCAGGGCCTGAAGTGCCTGCAGCGAAGGAGATGCCCACCCTCCTGGGTGAGCAGGCCCAAGCAACTCTCTGAGGGGCAACTGGGAGGGCGGTGCTGGTACAGGTGGTGGCTGTACCTGCAGCTTGGGTGGTCACAGAGGTGTCAGCCACGACCAGGGAACTTCCATCGGAGTTGGTATCTGAGTCTGTGTTGTCACCTCCTGTCTCCGCCATGGTGCTCCCTTCGCCCTCTGTCCCATGATGGCATGCCATAATCCCTTCTTTTGATGGGTGCTGTCCTGCAGAGATAATACAGACAGGAGGACACCATTACACATACAATCCAGCCTGTAACACATATGGCCCACCAGTCCTGTTTCCATCACCATTGGCACACACATCGCCTGGCGCACACCATGTACACCACCACAAGACATCCCCTGATGACACGATGCTTGCACGAACATCTCCATGTATCCTTCACACATGCATTGTGTCCAAGGTGTTCTCACCTATTGGTCTGGAGGCCCATACAGCAGTCCGTACTGGGGTAGGACCCCATCCACCAATCACTCCAACTCCTCAACAGTGAAGGCAGGGGCCCTTTCCTCAGTCACATGGGCCATGGTAGGTTCCAGACACAGGTCACAGCAGCACACTTAGTTTAGGTGTTCTCCTGTTGAAGGTCAGGAACCAAGTCAGGAATCAGATAGAAAATGGCAGTCACGTTTGTGGCGGTGTACACAGCCACTACCGGCGCTGATCTCCATTGGCCACTGTACTCCAAAGAGCCCTATATAATCCAATGAGGAATTGCACGGCGGTTTGCCCAAGACCGCCATCTGCCATGATGCCCAGAGACGGCAGAGTTACCTCACTTCCCCCGGTCCCTAGATACAGGAGAGGCGGTTGCCATTTCATGGGGATGGATAACGATCATATCAACCTTAACTGCGTCACAGCCTAGATTAGCACATACCTCGCCATTCCCACTGTCCCATCACATAAATGCACTAGGTACACTGAGGTGGGGGTTCCAGTGTTCAAATTGTGACAGCCTACTTACTCTTGTGTCCCTTAGATACCTAACACTGCAGATGCAGGAGTAGGAGACAAACCCCAGTGTTCAGACCCCTTGTGGACTTGGCTGCACTGGAGGACAGGCACATTATACTCACCTATAGACTGGACAGGGCCCCAATCACAGAGCTGTGTGCACAATTGGAGCCTGACTTGATATCTGCTATCTGTCATCCAACTGGGATCCCCCCTCATGTGCAGGTGCTATCAGTTCTCCATTTCCTGGCAACTGGTTCTTTCCAAGTGACAGTGGGCTTGGCAGCAGGAATTTCACAGCCAATGTTTTCAAGAGTTTTGTCTGCCCTGGTGAAACACATGTGCAGCTCCATAGCTTTCCCCCAGGTGGAAGATCTGGTTACTGTGAAGGCCGGATTCTATGCAATGGGACATATCCCCAGTATTGTTAGGGCGATTGATGGGACACATATTGCATTAGTCCCCCCCACCAAAATGAACATCAGAAATAGTAAGAGTTTTCACTCACTGAATGTGCACATGGTGTGCCTGGTGGACCAGTACATCACCCACATCACTGCCAAATATCCTGGGTCGATGCATGACGCCTTTGCCCTGAGGAATAGCAGCATGCCAAATGTGATGGCCCAACTACAGAGGCACAGGGTGTGGCTAATAGGTGAGCCATGGTCCCTGCCCACTGTATGTTAGTGTATGCCTTCAGGTGTCATCCCCATAGCATTGTGTGAGGTTAAATGTTGTCTCTCAATACTTGCAGGTGACTCTGCCTACCCAAACCTATTGTGGCTGCTGACCCCTGTGAGGAATGCCAGGACAGGGGCTGAGGAAAGTTATAATGAGGCACATGGGCGAACCAGAAGGATCAATGAGAGGACCTTCAGGCTCCTGAAGGCTAGGTTCAGGTGCCTCCATCCCTGCACTACTCACCCGGGAAGGTCTGCCAGATAGTAGTGGCATGCTCATGTTGCACAACCTGGCCCTCAGATGGCATGTACCTTTTCTGCAAGAGGAGGAGACTAGAGATGCTCCTGTGGCAGCTGTGGACCCTGAGGACAGTGAGCATGAGGAGGCAGAGGATGAGGATGAGAACAACCGAACATCAGTTATATGTCAATACTTCTGATGACACACAGGTGAGACAGTGCAACTGAACATTCGTTTGACTATTGATGTTTTCTGTGTGGCTGCAGCATGATGACATTAACTTCCTTTGCATCTCAACTTACTGTCACCTATGGCTTGTTATTTCACAGATGTTGGTGAGATAACAACTGTGTACTGATGTGATTACCACAGACAGCTACAGGTCATTATTTGTATGCTCTCACAGTGTTCAGATAATTTGCACTAGATGTGACTGTTTCCATAAATGCACATTTTCAACACATAAAATACTAGTAGTCAGGTTGTGTTCAAGGGTGTTTATTGGAGTGCTATGAAATTGAGGGGAAAGTGCAATGGAATGGGGTGATGGTGGAAGTAAGTCCAGGGTATTGTTCCAGTCTGTTTGTAGCACAGGGCCAGGGTCCAAGGGGCCATAGGAAGGGGAGCAAAGGCAGTTCAAAGTGCACAAGGTGAATGTGTGGGACACAAGGGGGACAATCAGGAGAGTTTAATTTTCTGGCTGTGGTCTTGGCAAGTGTCTCTGGCTTCTGTCTGGGTTTCAGAAAATGTTTGTGGGGTGGTTCACCTTCTGCAGGGGGAGGGGTGCTAGGGCCTGTGGGTCCTGTGGCGGGGCTTACTGCCCACTATCTGCCCACTATCTGCAGCGGACATGGAGGGCTGATCAATGGACTGGCTAGTGGTAGGGGCCCGCTGCTGTGCTGTTGATTCCCCCATGATGTTGGCCATGTCTGCCAGCACCCCTGCTATGGAGATCAGGGTGGTGTTGATGGCCTGCAAGTCCTTCCTGATCCCCTGATACTGTTCCTCCTGCAGACACCTGTTCTACTGTCATTGTCAAGGATCTGGCCTATCGTGTCCTGGGAATGTTGTTAGGCTCTCAGGATCGCTGAGTGTCTCCTGGAGAGTCAGTTCCTTGGGCCTGTCCTCCCCCTGGTGCACACCAGTCCTCCTAGTGTCCCTGTTGCCCTGCGCCTCTGTCCCCTGAACGGTGTGCCCACTGCCACTGACCCCAGGTCCCTGATTGTCTGGGGGGCGAGGTGTAGACTGGGGTCCCTGTACATGTGGGCACACTGCTGATTGATGTGTCCTAGGGACAGAGGTGGGGGTACGCTAGGTGGGTGGTGTGGTGTTGGATACTTATGGGGAGGCTCTGTGGTGCACTGTGAGTGGGTTGGGGTGACCGACTGTCCAGTGGTTCCTGATGGGCCAGGTTGTTGGTCCAGATCCTAAAGTCCCGAGTTACTGTCATCACTGGGGGAATCTTCTGTTGGGTGACTGGATAGTCGTGGCACCTCCTCTCCGCTGGGATTGGCTGGGGCACCTGTGGGGATGTCAGTGATGTATTATGCTTCATGTCTGTGACATATTGTACATCCCTGGCTTCCCCTCTATCGTTGCTATTGTCCTGCCACCTTTGTTTGTATATGGTGATGTATTGTGGGATTGTTAGTTTCCCTATGCTGTGCATGCTTTAGTGATGGATGTCTATGCAGGGCTGGGTGGGCTGTCCATGCATTGATATGGTATGCAGGATTTGGCATGGGGATTAGTCATATGTGTAGCTGCAGTGAGTGGGATGGAGTGGAGTGATGGGAGTGAGGGTAAGGAGGAGTGATGGCATGCCAGTATGGGGGGGGGTTATAAATAGTAAATATTGACTCACCAGTGTCCAGTCTTCCGGATACTCCAGCGAGTCCCCCAGGATGCAGAAATGCCAAGACTTGCTTCTCCCATGACATGAGCTGTGGGGGAGGAGATAGGGTCCTCCTCCAGTCCTCTGTATGCACGCTGGTGCTTTGCTGCCACGGAATGTACCTTCCCCCATAGGTCGTTCCACCTCTTCCTGATGTCATCCTTTGTTCTTGGATGTTGTCCCACGGCATTCACCCTGTCCAAGATTCTCCGCCATAGCTTCACCTTCCTGGCAAAGGATATTTGCTGGACCTGTGCTCCAAACAGCTGTGGCTCTACCCTGACTATTTCCTCCACCATGACCCTTAACTCCTTATCAGTGAAACGGGGGTGCCTTATTGGGGACATGGTTGTTGTGTGGTGTGTGTTGGTGAGAGGTTGGTGAGTAATGTGATGGGGTGTGTGATGTGGGGTGTGTGAAGGATGTATGGGTGTATGTGGTGTGTATGTCTACTTGTCTTTGTGCTGTTTGTGTCAATCTCCTGGCAGTAATTGTTGTTCATAAAGGATTGTGGGTAATGTGAGTGTGTGTTTTATGGTGCTATGGGTGGGTGGGTGTGGTGGGTGTATGAGTGTCAGGCTTTACCACCATTGACTGTCTGCTGTGGTGATTCGTGGGTCATAATGTGGTGGGCGTTGTTTTGCTGGCGTAACAATATGGGTGTTGGTACTGCTACTTTAGCACTGACCTTTGGGCTGGCGCATTGGTGTATGTGGCAGTATTATGTTGGATTGGTGTGTGTGTGTGTGTCATAATATGGGGAATGGATAATCGCCACCGCGGCCGTATATTGGTGGCCGTCACCATGGTGGTAAGCTAGATTTTACCGCCAATGTCATAATGAGGTCCTAATTGTCTAAAGATAGGCCATTTCTTTTGAAAGATAATAAAATGCATTCCACGTGGCCTAATTGTTTAACATAGGTTGTGCATTATTTATAATTTCAAATGCGTACGTTATTTGTAGATTAGTATAAACCTGGTGCCTGTGTGGGGATTATGTAGAAGGAACCTTTTTTTTGATTAGTCGTAGAGATGGAGTGAGCCAGCCCCCTGACCCAAATTGCTTTGTTTCAAAAAGGTTGGATCCTTACTAGAGGAAGATGTCCCTATGCTGGTTTCAAATGAGACAGCCCCCCACCACTCCCACTTACGTCATCAAGGTGGCAGTACCTGCTTCCAAACCTAGCTTATCCTCTCGTACCCGTCACCAAACAATTCATTTTTGTGTGGGCCAGCTTTTTGAAGGGGAAGATGCAGGCTTACTCCTGCTTGTTGCAACGTGATGATGCATTGTGTATGCTAATGTCGCGTGTTGTGCTGGGCTGATGGGAAATTGAGATTTCCCTCGCTTCACAGCACAACCAGTGACTTTTCTTGCTAAATGCTTCTTGTACTGATTTAAGGGGCATCTGTGGTCCCTTAACAAGTTATTTCTTTCTCTTTTCACAATAATTTGTTATGACTCATTGCTGCTCTGTGTATCATATATTATTGGGAGTGTAACAAGGGCCGGTTTCCTGTATTGCTGCTATTTTTGTGTATTGGTACAAAAATACCCAAGGTTCAGTTACTTTTTGCACCAACTATAAACCATAGATGATATGTACCATTTGTCATGTTACTGTACTTCATTTTATATGGTATTTACATGTGTAACCTATGACTCATTTCCTGCATTTCTGCTATTCCAATGCATCAGTGCACATATTGTCTACTATTCAATTATTTCTTTGTGCCAAACACAAGCTATGAATGATATGCCATATTGCAACTGTCAATGTGACTCGCATCTCCTGCTTTTGGTCACCTGGTGTTTTGGGTTTGGTTATTTGCCAGCAAAGGAGAGGGAAAAAGTCATAACACAATGAGTTTTTCACTCTGCCATCATGATGGTATTAACAATTCAGTCAGCCCAGTGGGAACGGTGCAGCTGCATTGCCGCTGGCCATTCATAGAGCCGCGGCAATGCTGCCACAAACAGCGGGCATCCACACCCTTGAAATGCAGACTGTCTGCACAACTGACAGTGTGCATTTCAAGGGTGCTGGGCAGGGAAACCTCTGCACTGTGGCCTCCTGCACTTGTTCTCAGCCACCCTTTTTGTGGAGGTGGACCCACCCTGGCTCGTTACAACCTGACCCACTGTCAGTCCATCGGGATCTAGGACTTTGGTTGGGATGGCAGTAGGTTGGCAGGCCTGCCTACCAACCTCGTAATGTAGAGGTTGGACCACCACAGCCACAGCGCTCTGACAGCCACTGTAAGTCTGGTGTTCCAAGACCACCACACTCATAGTCGGGCCATAATCCTCAGCAAAGGATGTTTTTTTAATTTTTCACCCATATGCCTGTGAAAAGTGAAAACAACATCCTTGAATGTATGTGTATTTTAGGAATTGTACTGATCATTTGTAATTTAAAATCAATCATTTTTTTCCAAGGACTTTTATTTACTGTTTTAGATTTTACAACTGATAAAAACTCAGAGTAAGTTGAGTATTGTTGTCAGGAAGTAAACCATAAGCTAGTGGGATGGTAGCGGTGTTAATGTTTGCAGGAATAGTATAGATTTGGGTGAACGGATGGGGAGTTGATTTAAATGTTTAATCCATCAGGCAAATGTCACTATTCTCCAGGGTTAAAGTGTTATGTTCTGTACTAAAGGTTAGTAATCATTTTAGAGGGCTCTTGTTATCATAGAATAGAAAAAGGGAGGGATTGAGGAGTTCCCACCTGGGGATTACTCACCTGGTTGTCATTAAACCATTCTTCTCAAATTTGGGATCCCAAGCATAGTGCTGGCAACATGCATGGGAATGTTCTAGGCAACCTCCCTCAAAAGCCACTGGGTTCATAGGAGGTGGCTGCAAGTGTCTTTAATTGCTGAATACTTTCCCTAACTTCAATATCTATTGTAGATACAGAATGATTGCACTCTGTGGTTATCTTCATTGTGTCACTAGGAGTAATCACTCTTCTTTTGTGATGGGGTGAACAACATTTAACACATCTCCAATGACTACTGGGCTCAGTTAATCTCTCCTTGCAATAAATGTTCATAATCTAATGCCACATTCAGATTTGATGCAGCTGGCTTGTCTTATGTTTTCCATTTTTAAATAATCTGCATAAGAAACAGAAAGGCATGTTTACTGTTGAGGCTTATTTTTTTCTTTATCATTGGTCCTTCTAAGGAAAACAATCTGAGGTTAACTGATGCAGCCTGTTGAGAATGAATGTTAAATTACATTGTTGAATGAGAGGAAATGGATTCTTTGTTAGTTTTCTGTCCTGTAAAAAGAAAGTTGTTATTATATTTTATCTTAAAAATATTACCTCTTGATTTGTTCCTTTGTCGTCAGGAATTTATAGATGGTATTTTTAGATTGGCAGAGGTTTTCAGGACTGCTGTGGTCTTTCGTTCTTTGTTGTGTATCGAAAGTTAGAAACGCATTTTTTAATATTTTCTGCTTTTTACACCTTTGTGAAATATATATGTGCTTACTATTGACTGCTGTATTACTTACTTTTTTTGTCTTGGTGATTTTTTTTCACTGTTGCTCAATAATTTTGAATTCTTTCTTTTTAGTTTGTAGTAATTGTTTCTCTCTTTAGAAGCTTTGATGTTTGCTTTATGTTCTAAGAAAAAAACAAGTTAAATGTGCACTCTTTTTTATTGTTAAACCCGTTCCCAGAGGTAAGTACTTGGTGGGGTTAGAATAGCAATTTTTCCCACCAGCCACCGACCAGCACCTTCCCTGAGGTAAGTACTTGGTGGGGGTTAGAATAGCAATTTTACCCATCAGCCACTGCCCAGCACCTTCCCTGAGGTAAGTACTTGGTGGAGTTAGAATAGCAATTGCCCCCCCAACCAATGTCCAGCATCTTCCCTGAGGTAAGTACTTGGCGGAGTTAGAATAGTAAATTAGCCCTCCAGCCACTGTCCAGCGCCTTCCCTTAGGTAATTACTTGGTGGATTGGAATAGTAAATTTCCCCCCCACCCACTGTCCAGCACCTTCACTGAGGTAAGTACTTTGTGGAGTAAGAATAGTAAATTTGCCCCCACCACTGTCCACCACCTTCTCTGAGTAGATTGCACTTTGTCATTTTTTTTAATAACAATTATCTTTGTTAGTCTTGAAGTAATATTACCATCACATTGTGTTCACAGGATTCACAAAGTACATCTTTTTAAACTGAATGGTTGTTTGATATATGTAGCAGCTTCTAAGCATATTATTAAATATGTAAGTTACACTTATTTGGATAGTAGATGGCAGTGTTTCATACTGTCTCTGATCAATTCTCCTGCTCACTCTGGTGCATGCGGTCACACCAGAAGGCAGTGTAACACTGACTACAAAATGGTGATTGCCTGCTTATATGTTTTTTTAAAGTTTGTTCTATAATTTACAGTGAAATAAGTGTTGAAAACTGCACTTCTTTATGAAGTAAATCCTGATTGAAGTTATACTTATGTTTGTGGCAAAATGTAATGTGTTTTGACCTTCTTCTCAGAATTTGTCAGTTACCTTGGTTGAGGACAAGGTTTCTGCTCTTATTCAAAGGAAAGAAAACAGTTTTTTAAAAAAAATGTAAATTCTGTTTAACTTCTTCACTAAATATTTGTGCCATGTTTTGATCTGTTCCTTTTGTTTTGAGTTATTTTTAATACATTTCTAAAGTGCTGAGAATATTTGCTTTTTGTGGTGTTTGTTTATACTAATGTTAAAAACTTATACGGCATGTTGTGCTGTTTTATGGTGCTATCAATTTGGAAAGATTTCCTTAAGGTTGCGAAGTAATGCATTGATTTGCGATGTGTTGCATTGTGTTGACGTTTGCTGCTTGGAGATGCACATCTTATATTTTTGTTAATGCATACAAATATTGGGCCTGATTAGGAGTTTGGCGGTTGAACTGCCTGAACTCCAATACGGCAGTGGTGAGGTGGCCATAAAGCCGGCAGCCTCACCACCGTTGTATTATGATGTTTCAGCCGGCCAGCCCGGTAACAAAAGTGTGGTGGCATTGGCCTCGGCTCCCCAACGCTGTCGCACACAAGCACCTTCAGAATGCTCACTGTCTGCACTAGCAGACTGTGCACATTCTGAGAAGGCTGGCAGGGGGCCCCCCAGCACTATGGGGGTCATTCTGACCCTGGCGGTCATTGACAAGGGCATTCTGACCGCGGCGGTATGGCCGCAGTCAGAAACGGAAAACTGGCGGTCTCCCACCGGTTTTCCGCTGCCCTGAGGAATCCTCCATGGCGGCGCAGCTTGCTGCGCCGCCATGGGGATTCCGACCCCCTCACCGCCATCCTGTTCCTGGTGGTTTTGACTGCCAGGAACAGGATGGCGGTGAGGGGTGTCGTGGGGCCCCTGGGGGCCCCTAAAAGATTTTCAGTGTCTGCCATGCAGACACTGAAAATCGCGACGGGTGCTACTGCACCCGTCGCACCCTTCCCACTCCGCCGGCTCCAATCGGAGCCGGCTTCCTCGTGGGAAGGGGTTTCCCGCTAGGCTGGTGGGCGGCCTTCTGGCGGTCGCCCGCCAGCCCAGCGGGAAACACAGAATAACCGTGGCGGTCTTCTGACTGCGTAGCGGTATTCTGTTGGGGGAACTTTGGCGGGCGGCCTCCGCCGCCCTCCAAAGTTAGAATCACCCCCTATGTTTCCACCAGCCTTTTCATGGCAGAGACTCTGCCATGAAAATGCTGGCGAAAATTGAAGTTGTGACCATAACTTCGACTGCCCCCAACCCCTGGGGATCCCTGTTCCTGGTGGTGGTGGCGGTCTCCTGGTGGTCCCACCACCACAATCATAATTTGGAAGCCGGATCATTAGGAATGCGGCGATCTGACCGCCACCATGAGTTTGGCGGTCCGTGGACCGCTAAACTTGTAATAAGGCCCATTGTAAAAAATATAGCTGGCATTTTAAATATATTGTATGTGTATATATTATTTGGACATTTTAAATCCACATTTATTACAATTTTTACATTAATAAAAAAGATTGATAGTAAAGGTTTGCTTGGTAAAGGTCTGTGTGGCAAATGAATGCATGATGATGGAACATACCGGCAATGACTGCATGGTAAATGCATACATTGTAAAGTCATGCGTTGTAATATCATACAGCCATCAGAACCTATTAAGGATTGGCATTGGTGCAACTCATAGAAATGAAAGTTGTATATATAGTTGTATGTTGTATATTTTGTGTGTAGTAGGAGTTGTTCTGTGCACAGTTGTTTGTCGTACTGGGATAGGAGTTAGGGTTGGTTGGTGACAAACCCTGTGAAAAGATATATTTTAGTTAGGAGCATGAGTCTGGTAGTGCATTTCATAGTAAGTAGGTCTGTTCACTGTGTGTGTGTGTTTTTTGTGTACACCAACAGTGGTGTTGTTGCCGCCATTGACCAAGCGTATCCTTTGTCTCTTTCCCTCCCTTTTTTGTTTTGTCACCCTGTCCTTATGTGCATTAGCATCACCTGATGGAGGAGCTGAGGCACCGGCGATGGAGGGAGCTGCATCCCACAGGGCCCAGGAGGCCGAATCCACCGACGGTGAGGGCACCAGTGGGACAGAGGGCGAGGGGAGCACCACAGCGGAGACAAGAGGGGACAGTTCAGACATGGATTCCTCCTCTGATGAAAGCTCCCTGGTGGTGGCGGACACCTCTGTGCCCACCCCAGCTGCAGGTGCAGCCGCCACCCCCGCACCAGCACCACCCTCACAGAAGCCCCTCAGCATGTTTCCCGTGCCCGCTCACCCAGGAGGGTGGGCATCTCCTTTGCCCCAAGCACCTCAGGCCCTGCCCTAGTTAGCCCTGCTGCCCTGAGTGAGGAGGCTATTTACCTCCTGTGATTCATCTCTGTTGGACAGTCAACCATTGTGAATGCCATCCAGGGGCTGGCAGACCAAATGCAACAGACAAATGCATTCCTGGAGGGCATTAACACTGGCATGACGGTCCAACATAGATCAATCCAGGCTCTGGCCTCCTCTCTGAAGGCAGCCATTGTCCCTGTTTCTAGCCTCCCCCATCCAACTTCTTCTTCCCAATCCCATTCCCCTCAACCCCAACCTATACCAATCACAGTCAGACGAGCAGGCACCCAGGACAACACACAAGAGTGGACATGGCAAACACAAGCACCACACTTCATCCCACAGGCACTCACACAAACAACATCCAGAAGCAGACATACCAACATCCACTGCCTCCACTGTGGCCCCCTCCTCCTCATCTTCCACCTCCCTCCCAGTTGCGTCTACACTCACACCTGCACGCACTACATCCTCATTCACTACCCCTATCATCAGCACACCTATCAGCACCCGCCGATCACTGGCAGTCACCACCCCCACTTCCATGTACACGTCCCCTGTGTCCTCTCCCACTGTGTTAGTGCCCCCTCCTCCCAAAGTACACAAACACAAGCACTCAGACACCCAACAGCCATCTACCTCACAACAGCACCCAGCCCATGCACCTGCACCCAAACACAGCAGACAGACACCTCCTATAACCATTCCCTGTACCTCCATTCCCAAACCATCTCCCTCTTCCCGCCCCAATGTCCCTAAGAAGCTTTTCCTCTCCACCTTTGACCTCTTCCCTAGCCCTCTCCCCCATCCCTCATGTCAGGCCAGAGTGGTCAGAACCCAGGCAAGCACCTCAGCCACCCAGTCCAGGAGCACAGTAGTGTCCACAGCTACACCAGTTGGGAGAGAATCCTGGGTACCAGGCAGTCACACTGATAGGGTGCCTGCACCAAGTGCTGCAAAGAAGGGCAAGGAGGCACCCCCAGCTTCTGCAAAGAAGGGCAAGGAGGCATCCCAAGCTACTGGCAGGAATGGCAATAGGGCCTGCACAAGGAAGCAAAAAGGACAAGAGGCCTAGTGCTGGGACTCAGTCAGAGCCCCCACCCCCAACCATTGGTGGTTCAGCTGTCGAGGCTGCAGGGGAAGGGCTGGAGCCTCCCCCCACCTCTGCCAGCACTGCCACCAGCACCACTGCCAGCAGCAGCAGCCCCAGTGGACAGCCGTCCAAGGCTGCAGGAGAAGGGCTGGATCCTCCCCCCACCACTGACAGCACCGACACCAGCACCGACACTGCCACCACTGAGCAGCCGTCACCGCCGGCGGACAGTGTGTAGTCCTGCATTCATGGACTGTTATGAGGCCTGGGCCCTGTAAATCCTGTGGGTCTGAAACCCAGGTGAGAGACTGTGACCTTGCACTCCCCAAGATCTGCATCACAGGGCACGATGCCCCCTCCAGAACCAGTGGAAGAAGCCATGCACTCACCTCATCCTTCCCAGTATGAAGCACACTGGGCACAATGCCCCCTCCAGAACCAGTGGTGGAGAAGCCTTTCACCAGAGAGACTGTGGCCTTGCACTCCCCAGGACAAGTCAGTGGGCAAGTCACCCACTTGAGAGACTCTGGCCTTGCACTCCCCAGGACAAGTCAGTGGGCGACCCACCCACTAGAGAGTCTGTGGCCTTACACTCCCCAGGACCAAGCAGTCGGCAAACCACCCACTAGAGAGACTGAGGCTTTGCACTCCCAAGGACATCGCACAGGGCATGTAGCCCCCTTTAGGACCAGTGGCGTTGTACCATCTTCTGGCTGAGGTGCCCCCCCCATTCCCTATCCCCCTAAGGTTCCTGTCTATTTTCGACCTGATGCCCCTGCGGTGTACTCTCCGTATTGTTGCGGGAGTGAGGTTGGGCCTTGGACTTTGTGATGTGGCCCACGGACATTGAGGACTGGGCAGTTTCCCTTGCATTGTAAATATGTATATACTTTTTGAATTGGATGCACACATTTCTCCCATATTTATCTTATTACAGCCTTTTTACACTATAGTAGTTGTCCTTGCATTATTCCTGAGGGGTACGGTGTGTATTTGTTATGTTAGTGCATCGGGTTGTGTGTGTGGTGTTGAGGGTGGGGGTGTTGCATGTAGTGTGTGTGTGTCACTCTCTTTTTCCTCCCTCCCTCCCCTGTGTGCTAGGCAGCAGTACTCACCGTGGTCATCTTCGCCAGCGTTGGTGTGCGTAGTGGAGCAGAAGGTAGAAGAGCATGGGGAAGACATGCAACTCGGGCTCCATGGTGGCGTGGTTCTTCCTTGAGTGTCCAGAGGTGAGTCGTTTTCCTTCTGTGCAGTGTTTCCGCAAGGCCTTTGATGTCGTTGGTACCGCCCCGGAAAAGGTGGCTGATAGGTGGGTCTTATTACTGTGGGCAGTACATTGTCTTCCGCCTGGTTGTTGGCGGTTACCGCCATGGTGCCTATTGATTTCGCCCTAGGGGTCGGTGTGTTAAAGTGGCTGTCTGTCTGAACGGTTTCCGCTGTGGTCATAATCTGATATTTATTACTGCCAGCCTGTTGACGGTATTACCGCTGCTTTATCACCGACCGCCAGGGTTGTAATGAGGGTCAATGTGATCTATGTATTTTCTTTAATCAAATGATGTCTCAAATTGCACGTTCCATGGGAGCGTACACTTTATCTGTTTCCTCCTTGAATATTCTACAATCACCCTCAGTTGGGAGGACTCAGATGGCTCAGTACGAGGTTGGTGGGCTGGCTATCAGCTACCAGCCCCATGCAGAGGAGACTGCTGTGGAGCTGGTGGTCTCCCTCCCAGGCCGATTACAAGGTTTCCAACGGGGCTGACTATCAGAAACCTCCAAAATTGAAGGTTAGCGCCAGTCAGCCCATTGGAAACTGTGCAGCGGCATGGACCGCCGAGGCCAATGCCTTCACGCAGGGGTTACCACCAGCACCCTTGGAATACACACGTTCTGCTTAGTGGTGGCCACCAGGGTCATAATTTGGTGGTCGGACTGCCAGGAGTGTTGCGGTCCGACCTCCAATGCGAGTCTGGCAGACTGAAGACCGTCAGCCTCATAATGAGGCCAATAGTGTTTACATAGATTGGGCAGCACCATACCTCTCGCTGACCTATTCTGTTGTAGCAGCGGGTGGACATACTAGGGGCCATATGTACGAACACTTTTTCCCATAGACACAGAATGGGTAAAAACGTTTGCTACATCTGGCCCTAGGTCTCTATACTTTCAAATATATCTTCCTAAAATGGTTGTCTACAATGGACTGGGAATTGACTTGAAAATATGTAAGAACCACAGCTGGATATTCATTTTTATTAGGTTTATCAGCCCTGATCATGCAATATACAATTGTGAGCATTTTTCAGTCCTTTTGTGCAACACATCAGGAATTCAAAAAACTAACCCGTGTTTAATGCAAAATCACAAGCAGCACAGCAAATAATTAAAAGACAATTGTCATTTCAACTGGCTAGAGCTCTCACTAGAAAAGGATCAATAGTGGCCTAACGCTAAAATATATACAATTTCAGGCAGTTTACACAGATTTTCTCTTAATACAAGTCTTTGGAACCTAACCATGAGACAGAAAAGTAAGTGTATAAGTGGCTTACTTTCAGTAAGTGCATAATTGGCAGGATCTAATCCCATAGGCAACATAAGAAATTCTCAAGGAGAAGATACTGATGCATGAATAAAATACTGCGCTCATAATTCTTCTAAAATTCCACTTTCACTTTCCATTACTGGAAATGAGGTTACTCTTTGCAGAACTGTGCAAATGTTGTGTACCGAATAAAATGGTTTCTGAGCCTACTGGAGCCAAAGGGTACTTCACTTCAAAAAGAAACAACATAATGTTTGATTATAAAATATATGCTTCATACTATGTCATGTGGATGTATATAAAACAATGTTGTACAATTGTTCAGTGTAATAGATCCTCATTACTTATCGGGAGAATCTGGGTGTTACATCTACTGAGAATAGGTATAAAATCCTCTTGCTTAATCAAATTCAATAAAGGGAATTTTGCTTTTTCGGCTTCAGGTTTCGGACGGTACTGGGTCACTCCCGATAGCTTTATTGGAAGGTTGACTTTCCCCTTTTTAGTGTCCACAGAGGAGATTAACCCACAACGTCAGCCCACTTGGACCACAGGGTAGATGGTACCTCTGAAAGCAATTAATTTAAATCAGTGCACAAACAGCCATACCACCTTTACTTTTCCAACATAAGCTCTCACATAATAACAGAAGTACCTAGTTTTCCTTTTTGAAAGCCTGTTTAGGAATGCCTCTCCCAGGGTACCAAATACAGTGAAATTGAGATTGCATAAGATGTCTTTACCTAACAAACTGATTGGAAGGTCAAGCTGAGCAAAAAATAATATTTATCACTCAGAGGTCCTACAGCTATGGGTACAGTTTTAATAATTTAACGGGCACCTCTCTGGTATGAAATACCAACTTAATGTATGCACATGTTCCAAATGATGTAAAGAAGGGAATTTGGTAGTTTTTAGAAGTGAGCAACAAGCACCTGTGTTAATAAGGCAAGTAGTATGTTTACCATTGCACATAAAGGACATTCTCACCTACTCGAGTATACTTAACACAGTCGAAACCTCTCAGGCTGTCCTCTTATTCAGGGTTAGGATTTTGGGCACAGTCTTGTTGCCAATGCTCCAGCTGACAACCAGAAAAATAGGAACCTCCTATTCCCCGGGTGTTCCCCTGGGCCCTTCCGTTCCCTCTGCCAACTCTCCCACCTCCCTGTCCTCTCCCCTCCCCCCCTCTGTTAAGTACAACATCCCAGCCAATTCACTGTCAACTTCATGTTTTGCAGTTTTAGGGAAAGAAATTTGGATACCTAATTTTCTTTCTTTTTCGCTTAGAATGCCACTCAATGATTTGCAACAGTCACCAGTTCAGTCAACGTCTTGGTCAACCATCCAAAGCAGATTGACCTTAAGGGGAACTGGCTTTTAAAATTTGGTATTAAATTCCTGTACAAAAGCAGAACCTATTGCTTCTTGAGTCATGTCCATCCAATGGGCTATGACTGAATATATTTCAAACACATCTTTAGGTGTGTCAAATCTTCCCATGGAGGAAGTACAAGAAAAATCCCGCTTCCAGGTGCCACTGGAAACGACATTTTGCTGTAATGTGAAAACGTACTATCCTGAATAAAATGCCTTCTGTGACTACAACAGCCATGAAACTAAGCAAGCATATTTGAAGCTAAATGATACAATGATTGAAAAATATTTTGCTACACACTATATCATGCAGATATATATGTAAAACGATAACACTGCATTACATAGGGATACATAATTACATTTTTTTCAGGGAGTAGCTATGACTCAGAGATATTTCATGTGGCCCCTAGTCGACTACAATGGGAAGCTTACTTCTAGCTCTGTCTCTAAAAACAATAAAGCACCTCTGATTTTTCAGCGTGGATCTTGTATTCTGACACTGCTTTAAATGTTTCCACTTACCCTAGAATAGCTGATGCCAGTATGAGAAGAAGATTGTCAGCATAAAACATGATCTTATTTTCATCCCCTCCAAGTTTCATTCCCTCTGCTTCTGGTGAAGCTTGCATCATGAATACCAAAGGTTTGATGCTAACAGCAAAAAGTAGTAGGGTTAGGGGGAATCTCTGTCTTGTTCCTATTGTTAGCTTTATTAATGGTGAAAGGCCACTATTCAGTGCCATTTGTGGCCTAGGGATTTTATATTTTTCCATCACCATCTTTATGTATTTGGTTCCTATGGCAACCCTTCTTTCACCCCCGCAAAAAGGGCCAGTTCACTTTGTTGAAAGCCTTTTCAACATCCACAGTAAGAAATACTGCTGGTATTTTATTCTTTCTCATCTTTTTGACTAGATGGGTTGCCCTCCTCATAGTTTTGTGGGACTGCAAGACCCCCAAATACTCATTTTGATCAGGGTCTAATACTAGCGAGATAATTATTTTCCAATCTCATTGTCAATACCTTTGTATGCAGTTTTCCACTGACATTCGGAAAAGTGATAAGTTCATACGTGAAACATAGGTCAATACGTACAAAGGCATTTTGCCTTTTCTAATGGTGTGAATCGCAATTTTGGGCAGTTAGAAAATGCAAAATGCCATTTCAGTATACATGAAAGGCATTTGCGGTGGTGCAAAATACACTTTCTATTCAGTAGAAATTGCATTTTGGAAATTACTAAATAAGAAAACTATAATAGTGGTTTCCAAACAGCAAAATTCTAACAGCATGTACAAAGGAATTCTTAATTGGGAATAGTCGCAAAATGGCCATTTAGGAAATACAATTACCATCAATCTGGAGATAACCAGGTGAAAACTATAAAAAGGCACCCAAAATGTACTAGGGCCTTTCAGAATGGATTTACTGTTCAGGTGCAATGAATAATAGTTATTCTGAGATACATGTGGTAAATAAGTGCATTTGAAAGTAATCTGTGCCCACAATATTGTTCCCACCACATGCTTATACATATATATGTTAAACTTTTCCTGAACGTGGGGTGGGGTTCTAGCTCTAAACATTTCAATATAACAAATAGGAAATATAGGTTTTCTTGAATTGGCCCAATCAACCTAGTATGATCTGGAATATCAGATTCTACTTTATGTAACAGTCTACAGCAAGAAGCAAATTCTAAACTAACGAGGTCAGTTGCAGCAACTTAAAAGGAGAGAAAAAACAACTTTTACAAAATATTTGAGCATGCGTTTCCCAAAGGACATTTTGGGAATCTGGTATTGTGCAGAAAAGTTTAACCACATTTCTTTAATTATTGTTCTGTTCATAATTTATTTACCTGCACATAGTACTTTTATACTATTTGTAGAATAGGATGTTAGTTTAGTTCACAGCCTTCATGATCCTTGTGGATATGGTTCATATTTAAGCTCTACAACACAGAATGATGAATAAGAATGTATTGGTATTTCATGATACAACTTCCATTAAATATTCTTGGTGTTGATTCCCTGTCACCGGTATTAGGTTCTCGTACCCCCACAAAACACACCTGACACCCCCCACCCTCCATCCAAAATCCCCCCAACCCCTCTGATCCACACACTCTCCCCAACCCCATGTACGCACACACCTGTAGACATGCACCACGCATACACCCAATCGCTCACACTGGCATACAGGCAATCATACACACATACTTCCAGACATGCTCGCACACATTCTTTCACACACTCACACTGATATGCAGACATGCACTCACTTCACCATTCTTACAAGCATTCACTCACATGCATACAGCCATACAAACAACGCAACACACAGACACCTTCACACACACACTCATGCATTCATGCACACAACCAGACACACACAACACCGCCCTCCCCTGTCGGAAGATCGACTTACCTTTGTCGAGGAGGTCTTCCGGCAGGGAACGGGAAGGGGTGCTGCTGCCACCAGCAGTGCCCTGCTAGACCGTATCACAGGTCATGATACAGCTTGCAGTGTTCAACTGGCGTGGCGGTGCTGGTGGTAGCAGCGCCAGCTTACCACCATCCACCAGTATGATCACTGCTGGATTTCCGCCCTTCTTGTGGCGGACGTCTGGCAATGATCATAATATGGCTGAAGGATGCTAGCCGCGGTGATGGTATGTCGGCAGCCGTCACCGCGACGGTAGGTGGTTTTTACCGCCATTGTTATGATCAGGGCCTTAATCTCCCCCTTCCTAAAAAAATGAATGTGACCTTGAATAATGTTATTAGCGCTTATGTAAAGCGGTCCAATTTATTTACAAAACTGCAATAATAATAAAATAAGCAGTTTCTTTACAGGGCATAATCCTTAAGACATTTCACTCTGTCTAAATTGTTTACTTATTGGGGCTTGGTACCCAACATTTACTGCAGTGAGCAGGTTTCCAGAGTACCTCTGCTGGGTATTTTTAGGGAGGGTGGCTCTCATAACAGCAGCTTGTATCCGCACTGCTGTCTTCACACCTCCTTATCTTCTTTGAGAAGGAAATGATTAGGTCAAGGGAAGCGGGTGCTAGGGGGCACCTAAGTTGGGAGAAAAAACACAAAAGAGCTAATGAAGGCTGTTTGTGTGTGCATGGGAGCCAAAAGGAATATTTCACAATGTCTGAACTGCAGGCCAGGCTGGCTGCCCCAGCACAGTCAGCCCTGCTCAAAGCAACTGACCGGGGTGTCTAAAGCCCATTCAGCCTTATGGATTTCGAATGCCTGATCGTAGTAGACACACTCATATGTACAGGTATGTCAGCTAAATGGTAAAGCTCAGTAAGTACGGGATTGAGTCAAAGCTGTAAGCCTTTAGGGGAAGGATCTAAATTAAAGTAGTGATTGTTCAATGGGAATTTTTCAGGCACATGCACTACCTGTAGACAGAAGCATGGTGACGGATAGCAAAGCTACAGAGAATCCAAGATTATGGAGATGAGACAAGTAAAGAAGAAAGACTGAAGAAATCACTGGGGCAATCCGATGAAATGGAATGATGAGAGACACAGTCAACATGGGGCAGGGGCATCGAAGATATAGAGGTGCCTTATGAATGACAAAGTAAACTGATAAGGGGGTAGGAAAGATAGAAGGAACTCACAGGATGCTCTAGACTGTGATCTAACAATGGATTGGGAGGACCTGGTTAAAACTGTGAGACCCGTAAGGAGGGTAAGCAAATAAAGAGGGCAAGGACAGCCAAGGGTAGAGTCTACAGGGCAGGCCAGCCCAGGACAAAAGAGCCCCGGGCGCCAGGCTCTGAATTTACCCATGGCTATATGGAGTTACAATAGGACACAAAACCTAATCACTACGAGTTGATTCAATCAAACATACAGAACAGGTTGCAGTGGATGTGAAACATAACATTTCCCATCAGAAGTACAACTGAAAGTATAATATAAGTGTTGGGCTGAGTGTAGGTTTTCAGAGCTGGAGAATTTGGGAGTGGACAAAGGAGGGTGGAGCATGCAAGGGCAGTACCAAGGAAGAAACACCACACAGAACAAAAGTGAGGATAGTATCAGTTAATGCAAAGGTGCTTAATGGCTTGGCGATAAGAGGGTTGAGATGGAATTGACTAAACACCCTCTAACCAGACACATTTGTCTACAGTAAAAAACTCTAAAAAAGTGAGCAAAACAGAATTAAACAAATACAATTTCCTTAAGCTTATGATACATCTGCCAGGTCCAAGCCTGATATTCATGAACATGTGCCTCCCATTTATAGTGAAGTATTAAAAAACACGCTGGCATGAGTAGCCAAGGGAAATGTCATAATCACAGGAGATTTCAATGCTGTCTGAGACTCCCAAATAATAAGGAAATAGAAAGGAATAAAACAGATGGGACAGCATTTTGAGTTTTTCATCCTTCAGAAACTTCTGTTCATATTTGGATCTCACCATCTGCTTTTAGGCTCCAGTCATGAGTCAACTGTCTCTCAGGACTGATATAATAATACCTTGGGTTTTTCATGGTTAAATAAGGATGGGGTGTCACTTAATTCTTTGTTTAGGCCCAGAATGAGAGAGTTCAGCCATAGCATGTCTGTTCATTCCGGTGCCATTGCCCCTCCCAATTAATGTGTTTTTAATGTTGCTTTAAGCATTTTGCTCCATTCCTTAATTTGAACTCTGCAATTCAGATGAATTATTTTCCCTATTAACAAATTCTGATTTCCTAATCTTACCTGTGTGCGCTTGCAAAAGTGTGTGCATTACTGAGTAGTACTTGTGGTATCTATGAGTATTTTATCATAAATGTGTGTGAGACCATCATATTTTTAGAGTCAGTCTTGGTCTTTGTGGTGATAAATTGAGTTGTTGATTGAGTCGGTGGTTAACCCAACTCAAGCAACAGCCACAGTCCCTGTCAGGTAGAACCACAAAAGTCACTAAAATAACCCGTAATTAACCCTCTGGCACAAAATAAGTCAGTCTTTGAGGCAATGTGTAAAGCATTTATGCAGCACACAAACATCAAAAAAGTGAAAACATAGCGCAACAAAAGTCCCACACCAATTTAGCAACATAGAGTACATTTTAATAAATTATTTGACACCAAAACAGAAAAAGTTGAATCAGTAGAACCAGAGTTTTTAAAGGGGGAGGGGGTTTGGGAGTGGAGGAAGAGGTAGTGGTTGTAGGAGGTGTCCGTTTGCTGACTTTGGGTGAAGGTGCATGGGCTGAAGGCTGTCGTGAGGTGGATGGCTGTTTGGTGGGTGTGTGACTGCATTTGTGTACTTTGGGAGGAGGGCTCACAGACACACTGGGAGAGGACACAGGGGATGTGTGAATGGTAGTGGGGTGGTGACTGCACGTGAGCAGTGTGTGGTGATGGGCGTGCTGGTGATGGAGGTAGTGGCTGAAGATGTAGTGCATGAAGGTGTGAGTGGCGATGTGACAGGGAGGGAGAAGGGAGACGCGGAGGAGGGGGACACAGTGGATGCAATGGATGTTGGTATGTGTGCATGGGTATAAAGCTTGTGTGAGTGCCTGTGGGATGTGTGGTGCTTATGTTTGCCAGAGCTACCCTTGTGTGTTGAGGTGTGTGTATGCTGGTCTGATTGTGTGCTTGGGATAGGCAGAGGTACAGTGGATTGGGTATGGGTGGAGGAGGTTGGTGGAGGGAGGCTGGACACAGTGACAATGGCTGCCATCAGTACTGAGGCCAGAGCCTGAAATTCTCTCTGTTGGGCTGCCTGACTAGAATGAATGCCATCCAGGTATGCATTTGTTTGTTGCAAATGCCTCTCAACACCCTGGATGGCATTCACAATCGTAGACTGCCCAACAGTGAGGGATCTCAGGAGGTCAATAGCCTCCTCACTGAGGGCAGCAGGGCTGACTGGGGCAGGGCCTGAGGTGCCTGGGGCAAAGGAGATGCCCACCTACCTGGGTGAGTGGGCACAGGACAGACGTTGAGGGGCTTGCTGGGAGGGCGGTGCTGGTAGGGGGGGTGGTGGCTATACCTGTAGATGCAGGGGGCACAGAGGGGCCTGCCACTGCAAGGGATCTCCCATCAGAGGAGGAGTCGTGTCACTGGTCTCTGCTCTAGTCCCCGCTGTGGAGCTCCCCTCGCCTTCCGTCCCACCAGTGAATTCTGACTCCGTAGTCTCGCCCTCCAGGGCCATGAGGGATGCAGCTCCCTCCTGCTCCGGTGGCACAGCTCCTCCGCCTGATGATGCTAATGCACACAAGAACAGGGAGAGCACAAAAATGGTGAGGGAAAGAAAGTAGAAAGACATGTTCAGTGCATGCAACACCGCTACTGTTGGCGGACACTACAGACACAGCAGCCCTCTGCACTACGCCATGCACTTAGAGTTCCCTAATATATCACAGGGACATGTGGTACATGGCCTATGCCCGATTGCTGCACACATGAAAGTCACAGGACCCTGACTAGGTGTAGATAGCTCTTACTATTGGTGGGGTTGGGGTGCCACTTAGCCTGCCTCACAAAGGGTCCTTGCCTACCAGGCTCGCCCTAGCCTAGGGGAAGCCACAGCCCACCTCCCCCACCCAGACACCTCCTAATGCACGCAGAGTCAGATGGATGTGACTGTACTCACACCCTTGTGGCTGCTGTGATGCCCTCACGCGCCCATCCAACTCCGGATACGCCACCACCAGGATCTGGAACATCAGGGGGGTCATGGTGCGACGGGCACCCTTCCCACGTTGGGAGGCCATCCCCAGCTGGGCCTCTGCCGTCTTCTTGCTCCAGCAGGAAGGCCCTTCCATTATTTTACGGCAGTGGGTGTTTCGTCTGTGGTGGACCCCCAGGGCCCGGACGTCCTTGGTGATGGCACGCCAAATATCCTTCTTCTGGTGGGCGCTGACCTACAGGAATAGTTCAGGAAAAAAGGTAAAACATTAACCGTCCGGACTGTCACAGTCATTGGCCCACGTTCCCACCCTTGCCCTGACACACATACACTCACTGTCGCATCATGGACGCCTCATCCCCTCCCTCTATCTCCCATCCACACCACTCCAAACAGGCATTGCCCATACAGCATGCTGACAGTGTACTCACCTGTTTGTATGGAGGACCGTAGAGTAGCGTGTACTGGGGGAGGACCCCATCCACTTGTTTCTCCAACTCCTCCGATGTGAAGGCAGGGGCCCTTTCCCCAGACACTTGAGCCATTGTCGCTTCCAGACTGAGGACACAGCAGCACTTACAGTGTAGGTCCTCTCCTGTCGAAGATCAGGTATCAAGTGAGTGAACAGAGAGAAAATGACGGTCACGTCCGTGGCGGTACGTACCGTCACTGCCGGTGTACATCGTCATTGGCTCCTGGGACCCATAGGGTCCAATGTTAACCAAACCAGGATTGCGCTGCAGTCTTCGACTGCCTACCGCGACGTGTACAATGCCAGCGCAGTTACCTCACATCCCCTTGTCCCACATTACACATCAGGCAGCCGCCATTTCAGGGGATCACATGGCATTAATTTTAAATGCTTCACACATATCTATGCCTTGCATACACACTAAGACAGGCATATAGCGGATTGACAATTGTGTGCAAGAAAGTTGTTTTTTTTGTACCTCAGTGTTGGCTGACCCTCTGATCGATGTTCTCATCCATAGAGCATGTCCGCTGGGGCAGGTGAGGAGATGGTGGCATCCTCCGGTGTACAGACCGCTGGTGGACCTGTCAACAATGGAAGAGCAACATGTAATAGTCACCTACAGACTTGATCTGGCCCAGTTGGAGCCAGACCTGATGTCAGCTATCCGCCATCTCACAGGAATCCCCCCTCTAGTGCAGGTCCTATCAGTACTCCATTTCCTGGCAAGTGGGTCTTTTCAAACTACAGTGGCCATTGCATCAGGGATGTCCCAGCCTATGTTCTCAAACGTGTTGTCCAGTGTGTTGTCTGCCCTGCTGAAACACATGCGCAGCTACATCATTTTCCCTCAGGTGGAGGATTTGCCTACAGTGAAAGGTGACTTCTATGCCCTGGGACATATCCTCAACATCATTGGTGCCATTGATGGGACACATGTGGCCTTGGTACCCCCACGCAGGAGTGAACAGGTGCACAGAAACCGGAAGACCTACCATTCTATGAATGTGCAGATGGTGTGTTTGGCAGACCAGTACATCTCCCATGTGAACGCCAAGTTTCCTGGCTCAGTGCATGACACTTACATTCTGAGGAATAGCAGCATCCCTTATGTAATGGGGCAACTCCAGAGGCTCCGTGTGTGGCTATTAGGTGAGGACAAGGACCCTATGCAGTGTGAATAGTTGTCTGGGTCTGGGGTTGTCCCTAAGGGTTAGTGAGTGTCTAACAGTTGTCCCTCGACATTTGCAGGTGACTCTGGCTACCCCAACCTGTCATGGCTACTGACCCCAGTGAGGAATCCCAGGACAAAGGCAGAGGAACGCTACAATGAGGCACATGGGTGAACTAGGAGGGTTATAGAGAGGACCTTCGGCCTCCTGAAGGCCAGGTTCCGGTGCCTCCATATGACAGGTGGTTCCCTATACTACTCACCAAAGAAGGTGTGCCAGATCATCGTGGCCTGCTGTATGCTGCACAACTTGGCTTTGCGATGACAGGTGCCTTTTCTGCAGGAGGATGGTCCTGAAGGAGGTGTTGTGGCAGCTGTGGAGCCTGTGGACAGTGAAAAAGAGGAGGCAGAAGAAGAGGACATAGACAACAGAAACACCGTGATCCAACAATACTTCCAGTGAGACACAGGTAAGAAGACATCACTGCATGCTGTATCTGATACCCTTGTTCTACCTCTGATCTGTCTGTCACTTTCACCCACTGTATGGACACTGAGTTGTCACTTTCCCTTTCCATTTCACAGATGTGGGTCCCACTGTGTGACATCTGCTTTGTTTCCTCATGGACTAGAGCTGTGTGACATAGGTATGTTGACAATACAATGGATATAGCAGTTTTCCACAGTTATTGCAAATACACATTTTCAAAAGCACAGACTGACTCCAGATTGTTTTGTGATTTAAGGGTGTTTATTTAAGTGCAAAATATAGGAGGGTGTTTTAAAATGGTCAGTGGTGATGGTGGAGGAATGTCCGTGGCAGAGTCCAGTCTATTTGTTTCACAGGTGCATTGTCCAAAGGGGCATAGGAAGTGGAGCTGGGGCAGTTGATGGATGGACAGGGTGACAAAGTGGGAACAAAGGATGACAATCAGGGTGGTCTAATTTCTTGGCGGGGGTCTTGGCATTGTTCTCTGTCTTTGTCCTGGATCTCAGGGACTGTTTGCGGGGTGGTTTTCCATCTGCAGGGGGTGGGGTGCTGGTGTCGTGGTCCTGTGGAGGTGCCTCCTGTCCACTATCGCCGGTGGAGGTGGTGGGCAGTTCATCATCCAGGCTTGTGTAGGGGCCCCTTGTTGTGCTACAGTGTCCCTTCTGGTGTTGAAGAGTTCCTTCAGCACCCCTACAATGGTGCCCAGGGTCGTATTGATGTTTTTGAGTTCCTCCCTGAACCCCAAATACTGTTCCTCCTGCAGCCGCTGGGTCTCCTGAAACTCGGACAGTACCGTTGCCATCATCTCCTGGGAATGGTGGTAGGCTCCCGTGATGTTGGAGAGGGCCTCGTGGAGAGTGGGTTCCCTGGGCCTGTCCTCCCCCTGTCGGACAGCAGCCCTCCCAGTTTCCCTGTGTTCCTGTGCCTCTGTCCCCTGAACCGTGTGCCCACTGCCACTGACCCCAGGTCCCTGGTGTTGTTGGGGTGGTGGGTTAACCTGGGTTCCCTGTAGTGGTGGACACACTGCTGCTTGATGTGTCCTGGGGACAGAGGTATGGGCCCACTGGGTGGGTGCTGTGCTGGTGTTTCCTGAGGAGGGAGGCTCTGTGGTGGCCTGTGACTGTGTCAGGGCAACCGACTGTCCCAAGGTCCCAGATTGGCCGGGCTGGTCATCTAGATTCAGTTGGACAGAGCTGCTGTCATCACTGTGGGCCTCTTCTGTGGATGGAGTGGACATGCCTGGAACCTCCTGTCAGGTGACGTTGGGTAGGGGTCCTGCAGGGGTGTAAAGGCATGATTATTGCATCTAAGTGTGCCATGGTGTGCAATGAATGGGTGACCCTGTACCCCAGTGCTTACATTCTTGTGTAGGACCTTGTGTCTTAATTGTTTAGGGGTCTGTGTGGGTATGTGTAGTGGACATGCATTAGGGATGGGTGTCCATGCTTTGTTGTTGCATGCAGGGCTTGGTGTTGGGATGTGTGGTTTGTGATAGTGGGACATATGTGAGGAGTTGGAGTGATGGGGGTGAGGGCGAGGGTGGGGGTATGTGATAGCATGCAGGTAGGGTGGGGGATGAAGTACTTAAGATTTGACTTACCAGAGTCCATTCCTCCAGCTACTCCTGCGAGGTCCTCAGGATACAGTATAGCCAAGACCTGCTCCTCCCATGTTGTTAGTTGTGGGGGAGGAGGTGGGGTCCGCCGCCAGTCCTCTGAACTGCAATGTGGTGTCTTGAGACCACGGAACGCACCTTCCCCCCAGGTGGTTCCACCTCTTCCTGATGTCATCCCATGCTCTTGGGTGCTGTCCCACTGCGTTGACCCTGTCCACGATTCTGCGCCACAGCTCCATCTTCCTAGCTATGGTGGTGTGCTGCACCTGTGATCTGAATAGCTGTGGCTCTACCCGGATGATTTCCTCCACCGTGACCCTGAGCTCCTCCTCAGAAAATCTGGGGTGTCTTTGCGGTGCCATGGGGTGGTGTGGGTGATGTCTGAGGTGGTGTGTGTTGTGATGTGTGTGGTGATGTTTAGGGGTGTGTGGTGTTTTGTGCGTGGATGTGTATGTGTGATGGTGTTGTGTGCCTCTGTATGCTGGTGTGGTCTTTGCTTTACTGTCTCTCTGCTTCTGCCAAATTATTCGTTGTAAGGGTTTGTGGGTAAATTGGGTGTTTGTTTTATATTGTACTGGGTGTGAGGGAGTGGTGTGTGTAAGTGTATCAGGTGTGTGTATTTGGAATTGTCCAATGTGGTAGTGTTTTGTAAATGTGTGTGTATTTTGAGGCTGGCAGTGTGTGCCGCCAATGGAATACCGCGGTTGAAAGACCACCGCGTGGATTCATGGGTTGTGATAGTGTGGGCGTATTCCTGTTGGCATGACGGTGGAGGTTTTGTTATCGGCAGTTTATCACTGACCTTTGGTGTGGCGGACTTGTGTCGGTGTCTAGATTTTGGCGGATTCTGAGCTGCGGGTCGTAATAGCTATAGCGGATTTCTGCGGCTGCGGTGGTGTGTTGGTGGTCTTCTGCACGGCGGTAAGCGGGATTTACCGCCAATGTTGGAAAGAGGGCCCTAGTCATAGCAAGACTCATATTTCCCTATACTAATCCACCATTAATACTTTTGGGTTTCGACTTCTTATCAGGGGTAGTAAGCACTATATAAATACAATTACAATTACATATTGTTAACAATAGCACATGGAGCAGCAAGCAGGCCCAAACACACACAACCTGGAGGCACACAACCAAAGTCACTTAGGAACAACATAAAGCTAGGAAAGGAATTGCAGGACAAATGTATACCCAAAAAATAACAATTTGGGTTTATTCATTGTGAAAACTTGGAATGCCGAAAGGCCATTGGCTAGTCCATAAAACAGCCCAATAAAGGCACACTGTTGAGCCTAAACTTGATTCCCGACTGCCATGTAACCTCCACAGAAAAGGGAATCAATGGGCAGGTAGAAACCTCAGGGATTATATGGGGTGAGGGAGTGGGGATCGGATTTGGGAGGGGGAGTTTGGGCTTTGGAGGGGTGGTCTTCTTAAGAGGGGTGGGCCTCTTCTTGGGAGGGGTGAGCTTCTTCTCTGGGGTGGGAGAATTATGTGTACTTGTAGAGTGGGAAGGGAAGTTATTGGAGATGATTGGGGGCCATCTTGATCTGGGATGGGAGGGAATAGGGCAAAGGTTCATGTCAAACAAAAAATGTTTTTTGGGCACACAGGGATGGTCATCAGAAGGGGTTTGGAATTTGGAGGTTGAGGGAGTGATTGTCTGATGTGTATGTATGGATGTCGTGCCTGCTTATGAGAGGTATGCTTATGTGTAGTGGGTGTCTGTTGGGTGGGTGAGTGAGGACGTTTATGTGTCCTGGGATTAAGGAGGTGGAAGTGCTGACGGATGCCATGGATCTGTCTGTTGGGATGGTGACTGCAGGTATGGTGGATGTGGTGGATGTATGTGTCTGGAGTTGTGGTGTCTGCGGTGTGGTGCTTGTGGTGGATGTCTGGGGATCTGCTGGGGTGGTGCCTGCAGGTAGGATGGGTGTGGTGGCTGTGTCAGTGACTATTGTGGTGGTGTCTGTAGGTATGCTTGATATCGTGTGTGTGATGCTGGGGGTAGTGGAGTGGTCAGAGTGGTCAGGGGACGTTGCGAGTGTTGCTGTATCTGTGAGTGTTGTTGTTTGTGGGCATATCAGTGTGTCTTGTGATGCTTGTGTGCACTTCATTTGTCTGTTGAGGTGGATGTTTGAGTGCTTTGGGCAGGTAGGGGAAGGGGGATTTGGACTGGGAAGAGGGAGTTGGAAGGGGAATGGAAGGTGGGGGAAGACTGGCTGCCATCTGTGTGGAGGCCAGAGCCTGAAAAGATCTCTGTAGGTCAGCCATTGCACCATGAATGCTTTCCAGGAATGCATTTGTCTGTTGGAACTGACTTGCCAATCACTGGATGGCATTCATCGTGTGGTCCGACCCACAGAGATACTTCTCAGGAGGTCCATAGCCTCCTCGCTGAGGACAGCAGGGGAAGCAGGGGCTGGGGCAGAGGTGTCTGTGGCAAAGGAGTAGCCCACCCTCTTGGGTGAGCAGGCAGAGACAACTGGATGGGGAGCAACAGAGAGGGCGGTGATAGAATGGGGGATGGCAGACAAGGATGCTGCAGGCAGATTCCACGTTGGGTCCGCCACCACTTGAAAATGGCCACTGGAAGAGGAATCTGAGAATGATGACGATGTCCCGGTCACCCCCGTGGCACTCCCCTCGCCCCCCTGGCCACTGAGTCCCTCTGTGTCGGCGGTGTCTTGACCTGAGGTCCTGTGGCCAGATGCTTCCTCACTTGGCTCGGCCTGTGTCCTTTGCTTTGCCTTCTCTGATATTGCAAAAAGAAAGATAAATAGGGCCATAACATGTTCATTTTAACACTTTAATCACAATTCTGATTGACATACAATACCAACACGTCAAGTAGGCCGCAGCAAAAACGTGCTCCTAAGTGGCACACACATGTGTCAAAGCATATGCATGCATGCCATCTGGATTTACTAAAGTTGCCCACAGGAAAAATCAGGATCTCAGACAACTACAATTGCATGGCTGAAGTCTTTCAACTAAATAACCGGACAACAACTAGGAGACCTCTCCATCCTCAAAGCTGTGCCATATGCAGCAGACCTAAGTTAACTTTTGGAAAATAATGGTATCCCACTGTAAAGTCCATTCCCATATTTCACACACAAGGTCTTGCACTCATCTATAATGTACCAACAATTAGAAATTATGCCATGAAATCCTGCTTTGTTGATTATAAAAGTGAAACTTCCTGGAATAGGCGACATATAAATAACCCGTGCCACACGGTAAACATTTCAACAATGTATAATTTAAAAAGTGACACCTGTCCGAATAGAGTCAAGGAGGTAGTATCCTTGTTACTTGGATAGGCCTCACATGTGCCATTGAAAAGAACACTTTTGACGGCAGGTTCAATATGTCAGGAAGAGATGTCTCCAGAGTACACAAAACAATGATTCAGTAATCCCCAGGATAGTCACCACTAATGTCACCTATTACAATCACATTATCTGAGTGTTTCTGTAATAACCATCTGTCCTTTGTATGTTCGAAAGACACCTAAATTCCAGTGACTTATAGAAGGATCTCAACTTGTTGTCCAATGAGAAGCAACAAACATCACTATCCACATCTTGGACATGCCAACCTTGGTGTCTGTCAGTGGATGAATGTCTATTCCCAAACATATGTGATGTCAACATCACTGCAAGTCACTTCATGATGCATGCCAACAGTCAGGGCCCAATCTTCAACCATTACACATGTCCAGCGCACTTTTACACATGAATGCACGTCAAGAGCATAGATAAACACGGAGTAGTTCCACAATCTGGGCCTGTTGGAAAATGGGTTATTGGTAAGGGCAGGTAAGTACCTTCACTTAGCAATAGGCCACTAACCCCCACTTAGGTCCGGTTAGGTCTCAGTAAATTAAACCCAGCTCAACCCTTGGTAGCTTGGCAACGAGCGACAAGGCTTAACTTAGGAGTGTAAAGCATTCAAATATCACAAAACAGTCATGAAATAAAACACAGGAAACGGTTTAAAAAACCAAAACCAATTTAGAAAAATAGATTATATTTTTATCTTTAAAATGACACAAAAACAAATAAAATCGGATAAGGGGAACCAGAGATATTAATTTTTAAAGAATTATTGATTTCTAGCGCCTAGAAACAAAAAGCGCCAATCTGGACATCTGGTCGCACCTCGACCGGGGCAAAGTCAAAGTTTAAGGCCGACCGCAATGGAGCCCGGCTCGGCTACAGCCCGCGGGAGGCCTCGGTCAAAAGTTTACCTTCGGACTTAGTTGTTTTTCTGAAGATTTTCTTCAGCAGGACGAACCTGCCAGTCCAATCTGACCTCCTGGAACTCTTCTTCGGATAACCGTTGTGGGAACACTCGGTGGAGATTTTTTCCTTCAGACTTAGTCGTTTTTTCAAGGTGAAAATCCTTCGAACAGGGCAAACCTGGATCTTGATCCGACATCCTTGGAGCCCTCCTCCGATACGCCTGCTGGGAGGTCCCGGTCAATTTTATAAATTCAGACTTAGTCTCTTTTTTGGAGATTTTCTTCACTGGGACGAACCCGCAAATCAGGCCGGGTCGCGGTTGAGGCAAGCCGGCTAGAGTTGACACGTTGGTCCCTCTATGGAGCTTTTTTCCAAAAGTTCTTCAAACTTCTCCAAACTTCTGGATCTTCTCCCAGATGTTCCTTTAAGGTTCTTGTGGGGTCCACAGTTCACCCCAAGGTTCAGAAGCTCTGATATGCTCCTTGGGGGTGTGGACTACAACTCCCAGAATGCACCTGGTGCAAACTCCTTTTTGACCACTGGGCAGTGGTCAGCTGGTTGATTTCTTCAGGAGTTGGTGCAGGGGATTCTGTTTAGCAATTTTCCACCTGTAGCAAACAGGGAGTCCCTCCTTGAACCAGTTAAAGCCAGGCAAAGTCCATCTTGCGGTGAAGCCCAAGTGTGCAGCTGGTGCAGTCCTTCAGAGTGCAGGTTCCAGGTGCAGGCCAGGGGTCCAGCAGGGAAGTCCTTCTTCTTCTGCAGTTCTTCCCGGTAGGGATCTGGTAGGGAACTGAGGTGTGGGTGCAGGTCTGCCAATTTTATCCCTGCTCCTGGGTGAAAAACAGGGGGGTCCTGGTTTTCCAATCAGGTGCAGGGTCCTCCCCCCTGTGATGACCACTTCCTGGGAAGTGTGGCAAAAATCAATCCCAGGGAGCAACATTCCTCAAAAATCCATCATGGCTGAAAGTGATTTTTGGAGGTTACATCTGGCTGAGCCCACCCACTGGTGTGGCTAAAAATCATAAACACACCCCTCTCCTGCCCTCTCCTAATCTAATCAAGGGGGCACCAAGTTGTCTGGGGTTGCAGGATGTGGGGGTGTTGCTGGGTTGCTCCAAATGTCCTTCTCTACCTTTGAAGACCAGTTTGGCAGCCCTTCCCCTTCCTGCCTCACCATCTGCTGAGGGGATATCCCCTCCCACAGGCACATCTCTTTGTGTGAAGCCAGGCCACTTCACACCTCATCAAGGCAGCCTGGCCAGGCTGCCAAAGGCTGGCCAATCAGAGCACAGCAGCAAAAACAATGCAGGGCTGAAATTGGCAACTTTTCAGGTAAAGTTTAAAATGCTTTACCTGAATAAATTATATTAAAACCAGCAACTGAAAGTTGTGGGATTTACTATAACAATTAATTTGATACCAAACTCCTTGTATCTGTCACTTAATGGGACTTTTAAAATTAAAATAAAGTCTCCCCATTCTAGCCTATGAAGGCCATTCACTACAATGAAGAAGAAAGGAATTTGGCCGTTTTTACCTCACCAGGGCTTATAAAACTATTGTGATAAGGTCCCTGCTTATAGTTACATGGCACCCAGCCCTAGGGGCACATAGGGCACACCTTAGGGGTGACTTATATGTAAAAATAAGGTAGTTTAAGACTTTAGAACTACTTTTAACTACTTTTAATTCCAAAGTCGAATTTGCATATAACTTTAATTTAAAAGCAGCCAACAAGGCAGGCCTGCTTTTAAAATGACATTGGGCACCTCAGCAGTGCACCTACGGGTGCACTACCTATGCTGGGGTCCCTAAACCTACATGCCCTACCATATACTAGGGACTTATAGGTAAGTTGACTTAGCCAATTATAATTAGCCTAATTTGCATACTGATTTTACACGAAGCACAGGCCCTGGGACTGGTTAACAGTACCCCGGGCACCATCAGAGTCAGGAAAACACCAGCCAAAAGTGGAAAATGGGTGCAAAAGGTTAGGGGACCTCTACAATCAGCCCTGTTTTCTCACAGGGCCTAACTGTTATGTCCCTCATTGCTACTGCAGTTCTACATGTCAAAGGACAAATTATGACACATGAAGGTATTTGTCAG
Organism: Pleurodeles waltl; assembly: GCF_031143425.1. Classification (NCBI taxonomy): domain Eukaryota; kingdom Metazoa; phylum Chordata; class Amphibia; order Caudata; family Salamandridae; genus Pleurodeles; species Pleurodeles waltl. The sequence continues at coordinate 381,398,383 of NC_090445.1, forward strand.
ACAATAAACACCACCATTGTAATTGTACTATTCCACAAACACTTTTCCATGCACATTTATGTGAGGCAGACATCATCCCATCAACATGGGTAGAACATGCATGAAATTGCAGATTAAGAATGTTTTCCCTAGAGAGAAAAGGACACATGCTGATATGTAGGTACAAGGAATGTTGGCAACACTCATGGGACATAATTTATGTCAATGGACATTCCCCACTTACAAGGGGACAGTAGAATGCTACATCTGCAAACAAATAACCATGTAAGCCATATAACATGAACCTACACATCACAGACTGCAGTGAGGCACCAGCACCCATCAGATACTGAAGATAACTAGCTTCTGGGTGGCAGATGCCTACACACACATGTACCAAGACACTTGGCAGTGGACAGTGATTCATAACCTATTTACCCTTGGCTTATAACATATTTAGGGGGAGTTTTCTGTTGGTTAGAAATTATTCCCACTACAACAACAAACAGTACATGAATGATCACTATACACAACCATGTGTGATTCCTGCAGAGCAAGTGGTTTGATGATGCCCCTCCCCAGTTTTGTACAAGGTCCGAAGTTCAAATGGCAAGGCACACCAGTTTGATTCACATGACATGTCAATACAAACAATCTCCCATCTACTGTGTGACACATGGCTCATCCCTAATTGTCTGTGGGAGCAGTCACTACCTCATTCAGTCACCTGACAATGGGACAGGTAGGAATTTACTGTGTACTTGTGGCTACAGTGCTTCCTTCAAGCGCCCATTGAGCTCTGGGTATGCGACTGCCAGAAGTGAGCCATCAGGGGGGTCATTGTCCGATGGGCACCCCGCCCAGCTGGGCCTTTCCAATCTTCCGGCCCAGTATCTCAGGCCCTCCCACCTATTGCAAAAATGGGTTACCCACCAGCTTTGGGCCCCCCTGGGTCTGCACCTTCTTGGCGATGGCTCTCCCTATCCCTTTCTTCTGATGTGTGTTGACCAGCATGGATGCAAAGGGCGAGAGAAGAAATTGTGTCCACAAGTCCCATCCAAAATGGCTGAGTCACATACATGTCAGTACACAAAGAACATTCTCCATTTGCCCAGACTGCCCAAGTGTGGCACAACTAGCCATTGAGTACGTGGACATGACTACAAACACTTCCCAATCTTCTGACAAACCCATCACCCTTCCCAGGCCCTCCACTGACATCTAATGGGACATGTGCTAACAATCTAACTGATATCTGAGGAACTATGGGACACACCACACCTCCATGGCTTCTGAAAGGTAGACTCCTTATGCTATGTGAGAATGATTCTCTGTGTACAGTTCCTACATGCTACTGCCAGAGTACAAACTCAAACATTATACATGGGTAACAATGAGGGGACTGGCATGGTGGGTACAGAAAGTGTCTACCATGTCTGTGTGGACATGTGGACTTACAAATGCATATTCATGCCACCTCAGGGGTTGGGGTTCTATGTCATGTACTTGTACCACAGTAAATGCTTTTGAACATATGTGTCCATCCTACAGACATAGCATCCAACAAACAAAGGCATGCATTGTCCATTTACTGACATGTGACCAAACTACCGAATCATATATCATGGCTTCCCAGGAATCAACATGCTGTCTGCACTGCAGGACTATCATTTATGAAATAGCCTGCACAGGACTAATTTGACCTGTGTGAAGGTGACAACAGGGCTCTGTGAGTAAGGGACCTATAAGGGGACAGATATACAGATTGGCAATGATACCAAGTGCAGATTGGTCACAGATCATTAACTCTCCCCTAAAACATTTTCATACTTATCAGGAGAAGCTGCTAATCAGCACAAAACCTAGATTTGGCCACATGACAGGATCAACTGGGATACAGGGAGTGGGCACAGTGCCACAGTTGCATAGCAAAAGTGACTCAACACCAGCCTAGACTTGGACCCACACTGGGAGATACATTTGACAGTCCCAGGTCTCTGCAGACTGAGCAGACAGAACCTACATGAAACTTCCTTCCCATCACTTCCATGCATAACAGTACATCAGGTAACCAACAACAATGTGGCATGTGTTGTGTATGTTGCAACCTGAAGGGCAGAGTGAAATATGCCTTCAAAACAACAGATTAACAAGGCAAGATGTAGTTTTAAATCTCAGTTGCAACATACACATAGCTCAGCTTGCACACACCTCACACATACAACATGCATACACAGCTAATGCTTCCATGCAAACACATGTTGTCTCACATCAAAAACATTCATGTGGTAAGAGATGTATGGGAATGGCTGTGATGTCACCTCATCTAGTGTTGTGTATACAACATAAGCTAGATCAGGGTACACTCAAAACACACACAACAATATGTTAGAACTCAATGTCTTTCACTGAACACAGATCCATGCACATTGACTCTACCATTGGTGCCACGCCGACTGCAACTCTATGGCCTTGACATCACATTCTGCCACACATGAGCATAATCTAGCCTGTGAGGAGGGAATGTATGGTGAACTACCGAAAAATAAACATGTACATGAAACACTTACCTGCTCCTCTTGTACACCATAAAATTGTCCAAACAGGGGTAGTACCTCTGTGACCAGCCTTGCCAGATCCTCCGGGGAGAAGGCATGGGCCCTATCACCTGCTGTATGGTGCATGATTGCTCCCAGAGCCGGTACACAGAAGCTCAGGTAGTGGAGGTCTTTCTGGCAGCAGTGTCAGGAGTCAAGTGAGGGATTTTGCAGAACATGGCGGTCACATCCGCCATGTACGCGCTGTCACGGCCAGCTGACACAGCCATTGGCCTGCGACCACCACTGGCAACATCATTAACCTATGGCTGTGCCTGCCGTGGTTGCAACCGCCTGCCTTCATGATGACTTCTGCTGGTGGTTGCGGGTGGTTCCTAGTGTCCAGTGGAGTAGATCAGGCAGCTGCCAATTTAGAGGCTTGAAATGCATTAAATTCTTCCAAAAATGCATCACAGCTCCAAAAATGTCCAGTGATTAGTGCCTGTCTTGGCTTGTCGCATAGGTCCTACTACTCATACACCAATTTTGTGCATTGTTAGACACCAATTACAATTTACTTGTTGCAAGGGACACATTGAATGAAGGCAAAATCATTTCTTGTCATACATAGATACTCAGTGAGGGAGAGGATCAGACAACCTCCTGTCTGTCCTCCACTGCCAATCCTTTGGACCATGGAAGAAAGCCACATCATCCGGATCTACCGTCTGAATCGGCAAACAATCATGGACATATGTCGTCAGTTTAAGCCAGATCTGATGCCTGTCATTCATCATCCAAATAGCATACCACCCATTGCCCAAGTCATGGCAGTGTTGCACTTCATGGCCACAGGGACCTTTCAAAATACAGTGGCACTATCTGCTTGGATGTTCCAGCCTATGTTCAGTCTTGCTTTGAATGATGTACTCTTAGCAATGTTGAAACAACTTGACAGCTACATCCGGAATCCTCAACATGCGGATTTGGCCCTTGTGAAGGATGAGTTTTATCATTTGGTAGACATCCAACATTGGGCGGGAGCCATTGATGGTACACATGTTGCCTTTGTCTCATCGCATGACAATGAGCAAGTGTACTGCAACAGAAAGAGCTTCCGTTCCATCAATGTCCAAGTTGTTTGTTTGGCGGACCTCTCCATTTGACAGGTCTGTGCCTATTATCCGGGTTCAGTCTATGATGCCTTCATTATGCAGAACAGTGCGATCCCCCAGCCGATGTCACGACTGTACCCATAGAGGGCCTGGCTGGTTGGTAAGTCACATATGTCCTGTTTGTTTGTGTGCAATGTTTGCTGAAAAAACTGCAATGAGAGGGACTCATAGTCACACAGACGTCCCAATCCATAACAGGGGACTCTGCAGACCTGTACCGTCCATGATTGTTGGGCGGGCATGGAGTGTGCTATGGGGCTCCTAAAGGCCAGATTTAGGTGTCTGGACAAGGCAGGTGGAGCCCTCCGATACTCACCGCAAAAAGTTTGTAAGATCATTGTGGCCTGCTGTGTGCTCCACAACATTGCCCTAAGGAGGGATATCCCATACATTCCAGATGAGGGGGAGCTAGCAGTGCCACCAGGTGAGAATCCTGAAATGCCAAGTGAGGATGACAGTGATGAAGAAAAAGGTGAAGACTTGCGGGCAGATCTCATTAATCACTACTTTACTTCAGTGGAGTATGTAATGTTATGTGATTACTGTGACTATGAGGAACTGTAGTTGTCAGGATGTGTTGAGTAGGGTTTTTTTCCCAAATGACAGCGGATCTCATACTTTGCACTATACAGCCAAGGTTTGCTTGCTAAGTCAGACTTGAACATTTCACTACCTTGGTTATCTGTTTTGTCTGTGACAGTCGCATTGCATGTAAATGGATCTGCTGATGTTTGATACGAGGTTTTGGTCAAAGGTATTAGGTTTCCAACCTAAACTTCTTGTATTGGTTTTGACCAGGTACCTTCACCATGCTATCCTCATTTGAGAATTTCAGAGTTGTGACATTAGCAGGTATCTGTTGCTTTTCTGACATGTGAAGTGGACATGGATTGAGCCAGGTAATGTTGGTCACAGATGTAGGGTGTATGAGTCCTGTGCCAATGCAGTTTGGACAGTGGGTGGGTGGAATTCTGAAGTGCACAATACACTGGTTTGGTGTGGTCTGTTGGTTCAATTGTCAAAAGTATGTGGTCATATGGCCTTGAAATATATTCTCTTCAAATGCAATCCATGCATTCTCCCTTCACATTGTGTTGTCAATGGTCCAGTATGGCCTTTTTGCAGCTGTAGATGTGTTTTGACATTGCAGGACACAGTGCCTGTGCCACAACACTGACATAGGATTGTATCAGACCACCAGATGCTCAGTCATTGTAATGGGATTGACCTATGATCAGGGACTGTTGTACTACCCTCTGTCTGTGCCAGGGCATATGTTATGTTGGCAGACCTGGTTTTGGTATGTGATAAGGCTCAAGCTGGTGACAACATCCACCAGTCTGTTAGCCTATTCTATGGGATGAGGTCTGACAAAACCCTTTCTTCTGTGGTCTGCAGGACAGTACCTTGGGATATCTAGCCTGATTTAATATGGTTTACCCATTCCTGGCTATAACATTCCAGACATTTTAGCAGCCTACGTGCTGTACAGTGCAATACAATGTTAGGTGTGACCAGACACTTGTATCACTGTGTTGCAAGTAATCCTCAGCATGACACTACCGGAGACATATCCCTCCTTCCATTACCATACTGTGTCCTCCTCATGAGCATCACAGGAGCTTACATTTCAACATTTCAAAATGTGGAAAAGAAGGTAGCATGCAATGTTTTAGTGATAGATGAGTTTATTGACAGAGGTGCAGGAAATAATTGAGAGATGCAACAGAAAGATAAAGTGGAGGAATCAGTCATGGTGGATGTGATCATGTTAATAGATGCCATAGCATTTGAAGCCCAAAGTCCAGTGTACTACTACCATAGGAAATGAAAGGTGGTCAGAGAAGAGTCAACAGAGTACATATGTGGCACACAAAGAAGTTCCTTCAGGAAGAGGTCACTTGCTGGCAGTTGTTGATGTCTTGCCATCTGCATCTCCTGGAAGCTTGGGTTGACATCCCAGCTTTAGGGAGGGTTCTGCTGCTACAAAGGCAGGGGTGTCTGTGGCAGGTTCTTCCCCTGACAGGGCTTCCCTTGCAGTGGCTGCCACAGATGTTGATGGGACTGGTTTTGCTTGGCTAGATGAAGGGGTGTGGTGTTACTCATGGTCCCTGATCAGGGCACTGCTGATCTCCCTGTACACCCCTGATAGGGAGACAAGGATGTTGGTGGTAGCCTCCCATTTTTCCAGAGACTCACAATGGAAGTTCTTCTGCAGCTGCTTGATCTCCCTGAATTTGGCAAGTCACGCCTGGCCCATCACACCTTGAGATTCTTGATGGGCTCCCAAGACTTAGCTGATGGTTTCCTGGCCAGGACTATACCCAGTAACCTCATGCCGCTGGCCCACAACATCCCTCCCACTCACCCTACCCCACGTGCCAGCACCCTTGGCACAGCTGGCCCCTTACCACTGGTTCTAGGACCATCATTGTGGGAGGTATGTTGTTCTGACTCAGGATCCTGGACTGGGGGCACAAGATGGTTGTCACAGACCTTGAGACATAGGTTAGGGTGCAAATGGCTGCCTGCCAGTTGATGCAGCTGGGCTGGGAGGACTCAATGTGGTCACGCTGAGGCTCACTGGTGTCATCTGACCAGGTTGCCCTGATGGGCTGAAACCGCCCTCAACGTCCAGGCATCCAAGAGTGTTGTCATCAGTGAGGGCTTCATCCATTGGGGTAGTGGCAAAGACTTGAATGAGCTCTGTGGTCCCAGTGGCAGCTAGACCTGTTGATGTGAGAGATACAATGTTACAGGTTGTATTGTAACATCTACCTCCAATAGTTTACATAGGCCTTTTACACATTGGATTTGCAGGTTTTCCCTAATGCGACAGGTATACATGGTATCAATTGTATTGACCTGATATTTGAGTAACATACCAACTCCATTTCAGTTAACCAGCTTCAGAATGTATGAGTTTATTAGCACTTGAGAGGATGGTCACATGCTTACATCTTACCAGCAGTGCAGGCAAAACAGTGGCTGGGCAGAATGTAGTTTAGATAATTGTATGGCCTACTTGACTGTGATACAGGCAGACCCAGAACTTTGCTGTATATGTGATTGTTGTCATCATGTGGTCAATGCACTGTGAAAGTGTCTGCTGCAAATACCATTCAGGTGATGTATCTTGAGGCCTTTGATTTTTTCTTTTTTTTTGTTGCACACAGGCTGAGCTGTCTTTCATGTCCACAATATTTTCATATTGGCTTAGCTGCTCAAGTTGGATCTAGGTCGTTAGCCACATCACTGAGTGTACCATGATCTGTATTTTGGTGTCAACATCAGGGCAGTGCGCGCTCTACGGGCGACTAGAATGCAAAAATCCAGCACTCTCAAGATAACGTAATTCATGCATTATGCTGATATGCTGTTGTTTAACCTTTTGCATTGCAGAGTTTAATCCTGAAGACCTATGTTCAAGGTGCATATAAATACTGTTCATTTGCAATGTACTCCTGCAGGCTTTCAGAGTGTGTCAGGGTGTGGTCCCCTTTCCAGGGCCTTCTAGAAGCTTTCCCTGCAGCATGCCTGGGTGTGGTTTGTGGGCTGGGCCAAGACTCTATATAAGGGAGCCAGCCCAGCTCCACGTGCTCACTATTCAGAGGTCCCAGTGCAGAGTAGCAGCAACTTCTTGAGCTCCTGTTCCGGAGGCCTATTTTGATCTTCCAGGCCTCGCCCTTTCACTTTGCTGGGTGATTCTTGATCAGGGCGGTAAGACGGAGGTCGGGGTGGGCCCCCAGTCCCGTTCTCGAAGGATTTCGAGTTCTTGGGCCTAATTAGCATGATAAATCTATTTTGCTCTTGTGCGTGTGAAAGTGCGCTTGATGTTTAATGGCATTTACACGCTGGCACTTGAATCGGCTAGACGCGCAATTCTTTCTTCGTATACAAATCTTGATATTCATTGTGCGCAACCAGTTAATGGCATTTACAAGGTTGCATTCGAATCGGCAAGACGCGCAATTCTCTATTCGAGTACAAATCTTGATATTCATTGTGCGCAACCATTATATGGCATTTACAAGGTTGCATTCGAATCGGCAAGACGCGCAATTCATTTCCTGGGCTTAATTCATGTTATTCATTGTACGCTACCATTTCTTGGCATTCATATGGTGGTATTCGAATCGGCAAGACGCGCAATTCATTTCCTGTGCTTAATTCATGTTATTCATTGTACGCTACCATTTCTTGGCATTCATTTCTTGTGCTTAGTTTATGATATTCAGTGCGAGCTACCGTGTCTTGGCATTCACATGGTGGCCTTCGAATCGGCAAGAAGCGCGATTCTTTTCTTGTGTCTAATTCATGATATTCATTTTGTGTTACCATTTCATGGCATTCACATGGTGGTATTCGAATCGGCAAGACGCGTGATTCATTTCCTCTGCTTAATTCATGATATTCAGTGTGCGCTACCATCTCTTGGCATTAACATCGTGGCCTTCAAATTGGCAAGACGCGCAATTCATTCCTTGTGTTAAATTCATGATTTTCATTGTGTGCTACCATTTCTTGGTATTCACTTGGTGGCCTTTGAATCGGCAAGACGCGCGATTCATCTCTTGCGTTTTAATTCATGATATTCATTGTGTGTTACCACTTCATGGCATTTACTTGGTGAGCTTCGAATCGGCAAGACACGCGATTCATTTCTCGTGCCTAACTCATGTTATTCATTGTGCACAATCATTTCATAAACCTTTGTGGAAATCTGCAATGTGCGCAATTCATGTTCCTGCATTTTAAGAAAACTAAAGTGTTAGAATCCTAGATGTTCTATTGTGTGTGCATAATAAGTCCATCTAGTACAATTCATATAATGTTATAGAAACCTTTCAGATTATTTCCTGGTCTGGTCCTCATGCAAAGACTATTCTTGAATTTGAAAGTGTAATGCTAGAAGGTTCTGTTGTTTCTAAACCATGTGTAACATTTTATTGAGTGGTTCATTAGAAAAGGGTACTAATCTTTCTTTATTCCCTCACAGGTATCCAGACATCTTGAGGCCAGGGGCCAGATGCAGGAAACTATTTACTAGTCGCAAACGGCAAAAAATGCTGTTTGCGGTTCGCAAATTCCAGTTTCCAATGCAGAAATGCATATTGCGAGTCGGGCAAATAGGAGTGGTATGCAATACCATTTGCGACCGCATATGCGGTCGCAAATGGCGTCGCAGTTACCATCCACTTCAAGTGGATGGTAACCCACTCGCAAATTGGAAGGGGTCCCCATGGGACACCTTCCACTTTGTGAATGGACCCAAAACTATTTTTTCAGGGCAGGTAGTGGTCCAAGGGACCACTACCTGCCTTGAAAAAATACCGAAACTAAAGGTTTCGTTTTTTTTTTAAAGTGCAGCTCGTTTTCCTTCAAGGAAAATGGGCTTCACTTAAAAAAAAAAAAGACTGCTTTATTTAAAAGCAGTCACGAACATGGAGGTCTGCTGACGACAGCAGGCCTCCATGTTTGCGAGTGCCTATAGACGGTATGGGGCAGCAATTTGCGACCCACCTCATTAATATTAATGAGGTGGGTCTCTGCGACCCCATACCGACTCGCAGACGGTGTCTGAGACACCGTTCTGCATTGGAAATTGCGACTTGCAAGTCGCAATTTCCAAGTTTGCAATTTCCAAGTTTGCTACATCTGGCCCCTAGTTATTTAAGTTCATGCTTAAGTTATCCATGTTTCCAATATGACAATGCTTAGAGTCATAGCCTAGTAATTAATATGGTAAAATCTTGATATTGTGTGTTTCAACCTTTTGCTTCCTACACGTCTCCTTCCCAGCTGTTCCCTACCTAATCCCCTTTTACCCACTTGGACTCTCTTAGACTCTGTGACATTCTAATCAGAGTATTGGAGCTGCCTTGTGGTGGACTTGTTGGGAACTTGCACAGACCCTGAGGATCTGGTGACTCTGACATTTGGTCCCCCTGAGGTGGGTAAACCTCATTTGTGAGTTCACATAGAGATGCACAATGTCATATGGACTGTGGCCTGGTTCTTGGAGTTAAAGGGACTGGCCCTGCTGCCATCTACAGTCATAGTACTCCAAGTACCTCACACAGTATAGATAGGTCATCCTTTCAGGGGAGTACACTTCCATTCAAAGTTGATGAACACGGATATTCGGACGTATGTACTCTGGGCTTGTGTTTGAATTTGGGGAGACAGAGCCTCCTGGCCTTAGTAGTCATGTGACTCCTTATACTTCATGCACTTGTTATATGTCATCCTCCCACGTATGTACACTTCATGTGTGATTTCCAAAATAAGGGTATATTTGCAACTGTACACTGGACTGGTGTATGGAGTGACTGTAAGGGAGCCTCCTGTAAGCTGAAGCCATGTAACTCCCTGTATTACATACACTAAAATGATGGTTTCCTCCCAGATGAGTAGACTTCAATTATGGTTTGGTACACAGGTGTATTTTGGGGAAGGACACAGTTTTGTTGTTTGTAGTAAGGGAAGCATTGTCTGCTGTGAGTTACAGTTCTGTCACTCTCATTGCTTCACAATACCTGATAGATGCCAACTCCCCCAGTGAGTACACATCATTTGAGATTTGAAATTCTGTTGTCTTCAGGAAAGGGGACACTGTTCTAGTGTTTGTATTGGTGGTGGTGGTGCCTCTTGGCCTTAGCAGTCCTGTTAGTGCCTGTTCTACACACACAGCATACAGATGTCATCCTTCCAGGTGAGTTCACTTCAATGGGGAGTTCAGGACCACGGATCATTGGAGCAGAGGACACTGTGTTGGCTGAGTGGAGTGACAGTACTAGTGCCTCTTGGCCTTATCAGTCCTGGTAGTACTTGTGCTACACACACACTATACAGATGTCATCTTCTCAGGTGAGTACAAAACAATGAGGAGTCGACAAACAAGGTAATATGGGATAGGATACACTGTTCTGATTTTTGTAATTGTAGAACAGTGCCTGTTGGGAACTGTAGTGCTGCCAATCCAGTGCTGCACACACTATATAGAGACGTTGTGCCCCCCGGTGTGTCTACTTTACATGTGGGATGCCAGACTGGGGTCTATGGACAGGGGGACACTGGGCTGGTAGGTGGGGTGACAGTGAAAGTGCCAAAAGGTAATCAGTGAGCATGCATGAGAATACATTGTGGTGATATTGTTGTGTTGTGACTTACCAGACTCCACTCCCCTAGGTATTCCTGTCAAGCCCTCAGGAAGCAGGATGGCCAAGACCTCTCCTCCCAGAATGTGAGTTGTAAGGGAGGAGGGGGACCACCGCCAGTCTTCTGGACCTGCGGCTGGTGCATGGATGCCATGAGACCTTCTCCCTTAGGTTGTTCCTCCTCTTCCTGATGTAGTCCCTTGTGCGCGGGATCAGTTCCACAGAATTCACTCTGTCAACTATCCTTCGCCACATTTCCATTTTCCTGGCGATAGTAGTGTGCTGGTCACCTAATAAATGTGGCTCTACTCTTATGAGTTTATCCACCATGACCCTCAACTCATCTTCAGGGAAAGGGGGATTTTTCTGGGGTGACAGAGTGGGGATTAAAAAATAAGTGATTGGAAATGAACAGGTGACATTGAATTAATCGGGTTGGGAAAAGCAAATGGAGTGTGTTGACGGTGTGGGATGCGGGCTAAGAGAAAGTTGTGGGGGTGCCCAATCTATGGTTTGGTAATTTTTGAATGGGCTCTGGCTTTGGTGTTGTAGATGCAAATGATTGTGGTTAGTGAAGGGGTCTGTTTTATGGTGTGCTTTGCAGTTGTGTCCGGTGTGTCAGTGTGTGGTAGTTGTGTTGTTTTCAAATGCATCCAATGTGGTGTTGTGTATTACTTTGTTGAACACGAACCACCGTGGTTTGGACTACCATTGGCGGACCGAATTTTGACTTGTAATATGTTTGGTGGTTGGTTGACGGACAATTGTTCTGGTGATTGTAAAGCCTATTTCTCACCCTCAACTATACTGGCCATGTGTGTTTTTTGGATTGCTTTTTCGGTCCTGCCTGTGTAACTCGTAATCTGGCGGTCTATCTGACTGCCAACATGGTGGTCTTTTGGCAGCTGCCACTAAGGCAGTCCAACCCCCAAACTCTTAGGCCCTCAGTCTCTTTTTTGGACATCCAAGCTCTCCACAGGAACAAGACTGGAGGATGTAGCAAATGAGAGTTCCACAAGGCTGGATACCTCCTGAGCAATGGACCACTGATTAGGATTTGCTACTGCAGAGAAAAACATAGTAGGAGCAGCCAACCGGCGATGCACCTTGGGCAGATAGACAAGCAGGTTGGTCCATGTCTCCTATAAGTTCTAAGAGAAGGTTTTAGCCAGACAATTTCAAAGTCCCAAGTTTTGGATTTTGGTTATTTTGGCACCTTTAACACAATCAACAATGGTCCAGGACTGGTGAGGCACGACTTGGAGGGTGAGGACTTGTTCAGGCTTCTGATGCCTGGAGTAATTTGTTCTAATAGAACACAGACTTAAAGAATGGAGAATAGAACAGCGGAGAAATCAGAGGCTCACTTTTACTTATCCTTCCATAGTTATAAAGCGGACTAAGCCTATTCATCACCTGACGAGCCTGACAATCTAATGCAGCTCAGCTCTGGCAGAGTCCCATTGTCTCGTACTGAAAACAGTCAAAGAAACAAGGGAGGCTCATGTGTCTATTGTGCAAGCCCAAATCAACTGCAGTGAAACTGTCCTGTCCGATCTTCAAGTCCCTAGGGAAATGCCAGATTCCTTCATTTAAAGGAGACAAGGGGTGGGCAAATCTACTCTCCCTAACGTTTTCAGTACCTCTGATGGGGTCAGTTCATGCTTGTTCATGCTGAATATAATTCTTGAAGTCTACTCTAGCCAGTCTACCGCTGTTCTAGGCCTCTTAGATTCCGGTGCCTCATTGACAAAAGGTTTCATGAATTCCATCATGGTTCTTCTTTTAGTGTCCTTAAGAAATCCTAAAGAGGTGATTGCCTTTGAGGAAATCAAGACTCCTTACTATGCCATACTGTTGGAAAATGGATTATTGGTAAGTACCTACACTTAGCAATAGGCCACTAACCTCCACTTAGGTCCAGTTAGGGCTCAATAAATTAAACCCAGCTCAACCCTTAGTAGCTTGGCAATGAGCCACAAGGGTTAACTTGGGAGACAAATATGTAAAGCATTTAAAAATCACAAATAGTGAATAAGTAAAAGACAAAACACAATAAAAAAGCAACACCAACTTATAACAATAGATTATATTTGTATCTTTAAAATTACACCAAAACGATTACAATCGGATAAGGGGAACCAGAAATATGAATTTTTCAAGAATTAATGCTTTCTAGCGCATAGATGCAACTAGCGCTCAATGGGTTAAAAAACAAAGGTCACACTGGAAAGGAACAAAGTCCAGAGTTCAGGCTACCCACTAGGTAACACTGTCACACTTACTTTCAGAAGTGTTTCTTGATTCAGGAAAGTGGTCCACAGCACCAGCCAAGGGTTCAGAGGCTCTGGTTTGCTGCTTGGGGTCGGGGACTACAACTCCCACAATGCACCTCTTCAAATTATGGAGTTGCTCCAAACATCTCCCAACTTCTGGATCATCTTCCAGAGGTCCTTTTTGGGTCTTTGAAGTGTCTACAACTTGATGCAAGGTTCCAGAAGCTCTGAGTTGCTCCTTGGGATTTAAGACTACAATTCCCACAATGCGCCTGGTCAGAATCCACAAATGGCCACTGGACACTGGTCAGGTGGGCTTTGCTTGCTCTTTTGTACCTGTAGCAAACAAGGAGTACCTTCTTGAAGCAGTAGAAGACAGGCAGAGTCCTTTCAGTGGTGAAGCACAAGTGTGCAGCTTGTGCAGTCCTTCAGAGTGCAGTGTCCAGGTGCAGGTCAGGGGTCCAGCAGGACAGTCCTTCTTGTTCTGTAGTCCTTTCAGGTATGGATATGAGGTGTGGGTGCAGGTCTACCAGTTTTATCCTTGCTCCTGGGTGAAATACAGGGGGGTCCTGGTTCTCCAATCAGGTACAGGGATCCTGATCAATCCCAGGGAGCAACATCCCTCAAGAATCCATCATGTCTGAAAGTGATTTTTGGAGGTTACATCTGGCTGAGCCCACCCACTGGTGTGGCTATAAATCTTAAACACACTGTTCTCCCTCCCTCTCCTAATCTAATAAGGGGGCACCTAATTGTCTGGGGTTGCAGGATGTGAGGGAGGCGCTGGGTTGCTTCAAATGTCCTTCCCTACCTTTGAAGACCAGTTTTCAACCCTTCCCCCTTCCTTCCTCTCCATCTGCTGAGGGAAGGTCTCCTCCCCCAGGCACATTCCATTGCGCTGAGCCCAGGCTACTTCACACCTCATCAAGGCAGCCTTGCCAAGCTGCTGGAGGCTGGCCAATCAGAGCAAAGGACTACAGGGCTGAAGTTGGCAACTTTTTAGGTAAAGTTTAAAACTCTTGCTCAAGATATATTAAATCCCACAATTGTAAATTGTGGGATTTAGTGTAAAAATTAATTTGATACCAAACTTAAAGTATCTGACACTTAAGGGGACTTTATAAATTAAAATAAAGTCTCCCCATTCTAGCCTGTGGAGGCCATTCACTACAATGAGGAAAAACATGACTTTGGCTGTTTTACCTCACCAGGGCTTATAAAACTTTTTTTTATAAGGTCCCTGCTTTTAGTTACACGGCACCCATCCCTAGGGGCACTTAGGACACTCCTTAGGAGTGCCTTATATGTAAAAATAAGGTAGTTTAAGACTTTGGAACTACTTTTAATTCCAAAGTCGAATTTGCATGTAACTTTAATTTAAAAGCAGCCAGCAAGACAGGCCTGCCTTTAAAATGACACTGGGCACCTCAGAAGCGCACCTAAGAGTGCACCACCTATGCTGGGGGCCCTAAACCTACATTCCCTACCATATACTAGGGACTTATAGGTAGGTTGACTTAGCCAATTATAATTAGCCTAATTTGCATACTGATTTTACACAGAGCACAGGCCCTGGGACTGGTTAGCATTACCCAGGGCACCATCAGAGTCAGGAAAACCCCAGCAAAAAGTAAAAAATGGGGGCAAAAATTCAGGGGCCTCTGCAATCAGCCCTGTTTTCTCACACTTAGTGATTGATGAGCCCTGGGTGGAGCAACACAATCATTCCATCAATTGGAATATCAGAGTTGTGTTACTTCCCTCACCGTTCTGAAGAGATAATTGTCATTCGGAGGAAAGCTCTTGGACTTTAGGGGCTACCACTGTTTCTCAGACTTCCTTTATCCCTGTTGCTTATTAAGAGTTTTCTGATATTTTTTAGAAGGCTACTACTGTGTTACTCTCTCCTCATAGGGAGATGGATACTTTGTGCCATTCCAACTGTACTCTTTTCTGTTTCCCAGTATGAAACGCAGGTTAATTTGAAACACTTAGATGAGAGTCTTTAAAATGGCTTGTTTGTTTAGTCAACACTCCCAGCTGGATCTCTCCTTTACTTCGTCAATAAAGGTCCAGGTTGCGAAGACCATGTATTGATTATTGTGGATTTATTAAGGCCACCGCTACCCACTTCCACTCATCAAAGACATCCTTGAGTCCATTTAGGGTGCTAAATATTTCTTGAAGTTAGATTTCCATGGATCTTACCATCTGTTGTTGGACACTATGAATATTGAATCATGCTCTTTGACCTTACCGATGCTCCAGCACCTTTTTTTAGAGATTTATTAATAGTATATTTTCCGAAATCCTGAACCACTTACTTGAGGTGTAATTAGCCAATAGTCTGATTTCCGGTGCTTCTCTTCTTGATCATGGAATCCATGTTTGATTTGTCCCTCTGTGACACAGAGAAAACCATCTATCTTGTAAAGTGAAGATGTATGAATTTGAAAGAACAGAAGTGGAGTTTCTGAAGTATTCCTGAAATGCCACCCTGAACAAATGGGCAGAATACTTACCCATAGTAGAGTTCTTGTTTAACAAGTCTGTTCACTCTGTTACAAAGGTTCCTACTTTTTTGTATTTAGGGTTTCCATCCTTGCTCTTGTCCATCTTCTCCTCTGTCCACTAAACTTGTGCATGAGCTGCTGACTTTCTGGAGAGATTTGATGCTGGAAAAAAAGTTAGTGCCTGTAATCTATAAGATTCTAAAATTGCTATGAAGGTTAGAACTCATGAAAGAATGAGACCAGTTCCAAACATTAAAGTGGAATATATGATTTTCTGGCTTCCAAGTTCTTGCCCACTTGACAATTTCCAGTCTGGTTTCATTCTCAATGTTTAGGTCAATTTTTTTATAATCAAACAAATCAATCATGTTGCCTTTAGACTCTGTCTTCCTAATTCTTGGATGATTCACCTCACTTTTCATGTATGCCAGCTTAAGGCTTATGTGCCTGATCCTTTGTGTCAGGATTCTTCTACTCCCCTTGTAATGATAGATGGGGAACCAGAATGAATTCAAGGCTAGTGAGATCTGTGGTTCCTGGGTCTTCAGAGTCAGTTTGCAGATCACTGGAAAGAATATCCTGCTAGGGATCTTTCTTGGATTCCTGCTTCTTCAGATCCTGCCCCCAGATTGGTCCATCAGTTTTTTTCTGGTCTTTCCTGACAAACCTGAAGCCACGGAGGGCGGGTATACTGTCACATCCATGGTGTATCTCCTTCCTGGCTAGCCAAGATGCACAGTACTTTGAGTAGTAGAGGAGTTCCTGGGACTCAGAAAATACAGCAAGAAGCCCACCTCTGATGGCTGTGGGGTCCACTCATCTGGGACCACATTCTGTCAAGCTCCTGAGTTTGTAGCTGCTGCTTCTTGCTCCTTCACCACCAAAATGGCAATCACCAGCTTGAGGGTTTGCAGCTGCCTTTTAAGCCTTCTCCGTAGTTGGTCCAGTTCAGGTTTTTGTTTCCTTTACTTTTCCTTTTACACCAAGGCTGTTTCTTCTTTGGTTTCTTCCTGATTTTCCCAATACATGATGGTTTCTGTCCTGTGGTGTTCAATGTCATGTCCTTTTCCTGTCTTGTTACTACTTAAGGCCTTCAGTCTGGTTGGAGAGTATGACGCAACAAAGCATTGTTCCTTTGCTGGTTTCCTCACTGCCTTCACTTGTTGATCCTAACTGTATGATCTATTAGAATTCCACATTTGGATTCCTCATTCCTGGCTTTTTAAATTTTTTAGAATCTTTATCCACCTATGAGGTTTTTCATATCTTTGGCTTTATCCTCCTGAGAAGGTGGCAGCTTCTTGAGGACACTTGCCTGCTACATAATTCACATTAATAGCAATGCAGTGACCCATTGTTCCTCAGAACCGTAGCCTAATGCTCTACATAATCTATGTGGTTCTGTTGGAGGCCCTCTAAGAATAAATGCTAATTTTAAAGCAAGTTAGATCAATTTTCTTGTGAAATTCTATACATTAATTGAGAAACATTTGAAAACATTAGTCTGAACCACTGGGTTTGTACAAAACAAGTATATATTCTTGTGTGACAATTTTACTCCCCAATATTACTGTATAAGGGGGGACGTGGCCACAAAGGTAATGGAGATGCATCTGTAGCTCTGTGTCCCGGTGCCACAGGCCCTGCAGGTGACATAACCCTGATGCCTCCCTAATGTCTGAGGGCAACAGAGAGTTTTGGAGCCCCTAGAGGTGCTGGTGAGACAAAGGCAAATCCCCCGGCCTCCAGCATGAAGAACTCCTCCGAAGGCCCCATGGCTGCTGCAGAGCCCAAGATAGCGGTGCCCGGCAGAGATATTGTTGGGGTCGCAGGCATAATGTGGCAGCCTCTTTAAGGTGGAGCACATAGCCTTTAAGGCTACGCGCAGCATCATGATGACTGCTTGTCGTCAGCTACCCTCCCCCTGTACTTACCTGTGTAGAAGCTCTGTCCTCTTCTCATCACGTTCTTATCAAGTGTTCGGTGTCCTCGTATGGCAGTTTCTCTTTTCTCCATCAGGTCATCGGGGTCCCTGCTCCTGTCCCTGATGATCTGCTGGCAACCTGCAAAAGACAATCAAAAGACATTATTCAAGCAGCAGCCTATACAAATTGGTAACCTTTATGACTTGTACAAAAACAAGAAAGAAATACTTATCTGTTGAGAATGACTAGTGAAGTCAACCATTTTTTGTTGTTGTTTCTACTAGAGGAAAGAAAAAAGATATATTATTGTTTTCAGCAGCGTTTTGTTTATATCAAGGAATCATGTTAAGGTTGTTAGTAGTACATGTCTCGGACATTAATTGATGCATAGTGACTTATTGGTAGAATATTGACATGCTGTGTATTTTATGATTTCAGGAGATGAAAGCCAATTAAAGCTAGGAATCATTAATTGAACCTTGAGTCACTGTAAAGGACTGATGTTTGATTATTTAGTTTTGTAAAGCCTATATAATTAGGTAGGTGTTAATGTGAACTGTTATATGTCTACCAGCATCTGAGACTATTACTTGTGTAATTAACTATCCTGAGTTTATCTTCTGGAAGTATTGCATCGTGAAATTTAGTCTACAGGAACCAGTACCTAAAAAAGAAAGAAGGGGCATTAGGTAATCAAACGTGGGTTACATAAAATTGGAAAGAAGTCAAATTGAATATTCTAAGTACTAAAGGTTGTTCTTATGTTTATTGGAAACTGAAAAGACACACAACATCTCACAGTGGATATCTGTTCTGGTCCTGGGCAAGGTTTGTCCCTTCATCCTTTTGGGTCAGGCATGATGTAATTTGGAGTCCGTTTGATTCATAGGGAGGTTGGGAACTATGTTGTGTCAATTTCATTCCTGCTGAAGGGTACAAGCCTGACAGCTCTACTCTGAACTGGGTGGCTTCAGTGGGAGAGTGCATACTTCTCCCTGGAGTTTGGAGGTAACCCTCTGAAGTGGGAGGATGGAGTGGTAGGTGGCAGATCCATCAGCGAAGGTGGAAATGCAGTGAGCTCCCGGCCAAGTCGACATGTTGCAGGAGGGGCCTCACTCCGAGGCCATGGTTGCAAGAAGAGAGATGCTCGACCCTTGAGAGAGGGTACTCAAAGAGATGTGGCAAGGTTTGCCTATGGAAGCATAGTAGAGGAATATTCCGCCCTGGTGGATGGAGGTGCGGGCCGCGGTAATCCTCAAGTGGAAAATAGGAGCATTTGGTTCCCCTCCTGCCTGTTTTTAAATTTCGCAAGTGTGCAGCACCTTGGCTTCAGCTAGTGCAGGGCTCCACCAGTCAGGTACTGCAACATTCACCAGTGAGGATGATGAAAGTGGTGTCTGTCATCTCAGGGCCACAGCATGGCACTTTAGTTTGTCATGAAGTGTTCCTTTCCCCCAGATTCAGCGTGTGTCATGAAAGAGGTGAGGCGATTTCTAGGAAGACTTAACTGCTTCCTGATATACTGGTAACACTTGAGTGTCAACTGAGTGCTTTATCTGAGTGCATCTAGGGGATGCTAGAATTCCCTCCAAAGCAGTAGACAGTGACTGTTGAAAAAGTGGGCAGAGTCAGATTGAGGAACGGCCAACTAAGGGAGCAGTTTCCTTTTTGTTTCTGGTTCCACGATGGCGCCAATGCTTTTTTCTGGCCTATCGGCCTTGGGCATTTATAGGCTCTAAAGAGTGGCAGACAGAGAATCAACTATGGCACAACTAGGACCAATGGTCAACGACAACACTGCCAAAATGCAAAAACATCAGACAGAAGTCAACTTTTTAAAAGCCAAAAGGACTGGATGATGCAGAAGGTTGGTCCAGCCTTAATACTGTGTACCTGCTGGGGTGTCCCAGAAGAAGCAGAGTGAACTAGCATAGAACTGAATGTGGAAAAATGGCTGTTGATGACAGTGCTGGGGGAAAGAGCATCCACTTTTTTCATGCTGGAATGTGCACATAGATTCCCTGGTAGGCCACTGGCACCAGGAGCAGCCTGGCCAATTGTGACCAGACTTCTCAATTTCCAAGATTGTGACAAGATACTACAAGTGGCACAGTAACACAGTGTAGGAGGCTGGCCTGGCTTATAGTGGGTACCTTGTGGTACTTACACCTTGTGCCAGGTCTAGTTATCCCTTATTAGTAGATTAGTAGTGTTCTAGCAGCATGGGCTGATAGAGGTAGCTATAGCAGAGCAGCTTAGGCTGAACTAGGAGACATGCAAAGCTCCAACTATACCACTTACATCACTTAGCACTATATATTAAGAAACACACTAATCAGAGTTACTAAAAATAAAGGTAATTTATTTTAGTGACAATATGCCAAAAGTATTTCAGAGGATAGACTCCCTTAGGAGGTAAGTAAAATACACAAAATATACACACAAACCAAAATCAGGTAAGTAAAACACTTAGGCGGTCATTACAACATTGGCAGTAAAAGCCGCTTACTACCGTGCAGACGACCGCCAACACACCGCCCCGGCCGCGGAATTCCGCCACAGCTATTATGACCCACATTTCGGAATCCACCAAAATTCAGACACCCACACAAGTCCGCCACACCAAAGGTCAGTGATAAACTGGCGAAAACAAAACCTTCACCGTCACGCCAGCAGAAATAAGCCCACACTGTCACGACACACAATCCACACGGCGGTCTTTCAACCGCGGTATTCCATTGGCGGTACACACCGCCGCGCTCAAAATACACACATTTACAAAACACTACCACATTGGACAATTCAAAATACACACACCTGATACACATACACACACCACTCCCGCACACCCAATTCAATATAAAAAAACACACACCCACAACGCACAAACCCCCACAAAAAAAAATTCAGAAAGAAGGCCAGAGACAGAGCACCAGCAAGAACAACAGCATCCACAGGCACACAACACCATCACCCACAGAACTTCCACGCACCTCACACAACACACCACTACATATCAGCACACTTATCACCTCACACTCCACCCCACACATCACCTACACCACCCCATAGCACGGCAAAGACACCCCAGGTTCTCGGAGGAGGAGCTCAGGATGATGGTGGAGGAAATCGTCCGGGTAGAGCCACAGCTATTCGGAGGACAGGTGCAGCACACCTCCATTGCAAGGAATATGGAGCTATGGTGAAGAATAGTGGACAGGGTCAACACAGTGGGACAGCACCCAAGAAATCGGGAGGACATCAGGAAGCGGTGGAACAACCTAAGAGGGAAGATGCATTCCGTGGTCTCAAGACACCACCTGGCGGTTCAGCAGACTGGCGGCGGACCCCCACCTCCTCCCCCACAACTAACAACATGGGAGGAACAGGTCTTGGAGATTCTGCATCCTGAGGGCCTCGCAGGAGTAGGTGGAGGAATGGACTCTGGTAAGTCAAATCTTAACTATTACAACCCCCACCCTACCTGCATGCTATCACATACCCCCACCCTCACCCTTACCCCCAGCACCCCAACTCCTCACATATGTCCCAACATCACAAACCACCCATCCCAACACCAAGCCCTGCATGCAACAACAAAGCATGGACACCCATCACTAAACCATGCCCACTGCACATTCCCGTACAACCCTCTAAACCATCCTCACACAAGGTCTCACACAGAAATGCAAGCACTGGGGTACACGCTTACCCACCCATTGCACACCATGACACACACAGATGTAATAACCATCCTTTTATACCCCTGCAGGACCTCTACCCAACGTCACCGGACAGGAGAGTCCACACATGTCCATACCGCCAACAGAAGAGGCCCACAGTGATGACAGCACCTCTGTCCCACTGGATCTAGATGACCAGCCCGGCCCATCGGGGACCTCGGTACAGTCGGTTCCCATCACACAGTCACAGGCCACTACAGACCTTCCACCCTCTGGAAACACCTGCACAGCCAGCGGGCCCATACCTCCGTCCCCAGGACACGTCAATCAGCAGTGTGTCCACCACTACAGGGAACCCAGGATAACCCACCACCTCAACAACAACACCTGGGGGCAGTGGTAGTGGGCACACGGTCCAGGGGACGGAGGCCCAGGAACACAGGGGAACTGGGAGGGCTGCTGTGGGATAGGGGGTAGACAGGCCAAGGGAACACACTCTCCACGAGGCCCTCTCCTTCATCATGGGAGCCTACAACCACTCCCAGGACACAATTGCAACGGTACTGGCCAAGTTTCAGGAGACCCAGCGCCTGCAGGAGGAACAGTATATGGGCTTCAGGGAGGAACTCAGAACCATCAGCTCCACCCTGGGCACCATCATAGGGGTGCTGAAGGAACTTGTGAACACCAGGAGGGACACTGTGGCACTACAAGGGGCCCCTGACACTAGCATGGACGATGAACTGCCCACCACCTCTGCCGGCGCTAGTGGACAGGACGCCCCGCCACAGGACCACCACACAAGCACCCCACCCCCTGCAGAGGGAGAACCACCCAGCAAACGGTCCCTGAGATCCAGGACAAAGACAGAGCACGATGCCAAGACCCCCGCCAAGAAATGAGACCACCCTGATTGTCATCCTACTGTCCCACTTAGTCACCCTGTCCATACTGAAACTGCCCCAGCTCCACTTCCTATGCCCATATGAGCAATGCACCTGTGAGACTAATAGACTGGACTCTGCCATGGACATTCCTCTGCCATCACCCCTCACCATTTCACTACCCCCTCCAATATTGAGCACTTAAATAAACACATTTAAAGCACAAAACAATCTGGAGTCTGTCTGTGATTTCGAAATAGTGTATTAGCAATTACAGTGACAAAATGCTCTTTCAAGTTTAATGTCCACATACCTATGTCACACAGCTCTAGTCCATGAGGAATCTAAGCAGATGTCACACAGTGGGACCCAGATCTGTGAAATCCTAAGGGAAAGTGACAACTCAGTGACCATACACTGGGTGAAAACAACACACAGTAGAGAGGTAGTAGTGTTAAAGTACATGTAGTAGGCAGGTTTGTACTCTTACCTGTGTCTCACTGGAAATATTGCTGAATCACTGAGTCCCTGTTGTGCATGTCTTCTTCCCCTGCTTCCTCATCTTCACTGTCTACTGGCTCCGCAGCTGCTACAACACTGCCATCTGGACCATCCTCCTGCAGAAAAGGCACCTGTCGTCGCAAAGCCAAGTTATGAAGCATACAGCAGGCCACGATGATCTGGCACACCTTCTTTGGTGAGTAGAATAGGGATCCACCTGTCATATGGAGGCACCTGAACCTGGCCTTCAGGAGGCCGAAGGTCCACTCGATCACCCTCCTAGTTTGCCCATGGGCCTCATTGTAGCGTTCCTCTGCCCTTGTCCTGGGATCCTTCACTGGGGTCAGTAGCCATGACAGGTTGGGGTAACCAGAGTCACCTGCAAATGGCGGGGGGCAACTGTTAGACATGCACTAACCTGGAGGGATATCCCCAGACCCACACAACCATTCCCACTGACTTGCTTCCAGGTGCTCACCTAATAGCCACACACGGTGCCTCTGGAGTTGACCCATCACATGAGGGATGGTGCTATTCCGCAGGATGTAGGGGTCATGCAATGAGCCAGGGAACTTGGCATTCACATGGGAGATGTACTGGTCTGCCAAACATACCATCTGTACATTCATCGAATGATAACTCTTCCGGTTTCTGTACACCTGTTCACTCCTGTGGGGGGGGGGGGGTACCAAAGCCACATGTGTCCCATCAATGGCACCTGTGATGTTGGGGATGTATCCCAGGGCATAGAAATCCCCTTTCACTGTAGGCAAATCCTCCGGCTGAGGGAAAACAATGTAGCCACGCATGTGTTTCAGAAGGGCAGACAACACTCTGGACAATACGTTGGAAAACATAGGCTGGGATATCCCTGATGCCATGGCCACTGTTGTCTGAAAGGAACCACTTGCAAGGAAATGGAGCACTGACAGCACCTGCACTTGAGGGGGGATTCCTGTGGGATGGCGGATTGCTGACATCAGGTCTGGCTCCAACTGGGTACACAGTTCCTGGATTGTGGCACGCTCAAGCCTGTATGTGATAATCAAATGTCGCTCCTCCATTGTCGACATGTCCACCAACGGTCGGTACACCGGAGGATGCCGCCATGTCCTCACATGTCCCAGCGGACGGTGTCTATGAAGGACAACAGTGAGCACAGAGTCAAACAACTCAGAGGTACGTACCCACAGTTTACACAGAACACCTATCATACAAAAAGGTGGCCTGTATGTCTGTTGAGTCTAGGCCTAGGTATGAGTGACACAGTTGGAAATGAAGCCATGTGGGCCCCTTGAAATGGCGGCTGCCTGACCTGTAAAGTGGGACAATGGGATGTGAGGTAACTGCCCTGGCGTTGTACACCGTCGCAATAGGCGGTAGAAGACCGCGGCGCAATGCTGCATTGGTTAACATTGGACCCTATGGGTCCCAGGAGCCAATGGCGATGTACGCCGGCGGTGACGGTACGCACCGCCGCGGACGTGACCGCCATTTTCTATCTGTTCAATCACTCGATACCTGATCTTCGACAGGAGATGACCTACACTGCAAGTGCTGCTGTGACCTCGGTCTGGAAGAGACATTGGCTCGAGTGTCTGGGTAAAGGGCCCCTGCCTTCACATAGGAGGAGTTGGAGAAACTCGTGGATGGGGTCCTCCCCCAGTACACGCTACTCTACGGTCTTCCAAACAAACAGGTAAGTACACAGGGAGCATGTTGTATGGGGTATGCCTGTGTGGAGAGGGCTGGATGTAAGAAGGAAGTGGGGAGAGTGCTGCGTGCATGAAAGACGGTGAATGCATGTGCCACATCGCAAGGGTAGGGATGGGGGCCAATCACTTCGACAGTGCAGTTGGTAATAACTTCTCTTTTCCCCTGTACATTTCATGTAGATCAGCGCCCACCAGAAGAAAGATATTTGGCGTGCCATCACCAAGGAAGTCCGGACCCTGGGGGTCTACCACAGACGGTGCACCCACTGCCAGAAAAGATAGGAGGACATTCGCCGCTGGAGCAAGAAGACGGTGGAGGCTCAGCTGGGGATGGCTTCCCAACATGGGAGGGGTGCCCGTCACACCATGACCCCCCTGATGTTTAGGATCTTGGCGGTGGCCTACCCGGAGTTGGATGGGCGCTTGAGGACATCACAGCAGTCACAAGGGGGTGAGTACACTCTCATTCTGCTGACATTGCGCACAGTGGAGGTGTCTTGGTGGGGGAGGAGGGCTGTGGGTTTCCCTAGGCCAGGGCAAGTTCCGTAGGCAGGGCCCCTCCGTATGTCAGGCTAAGTGGCACCCCAGCCCACCTCTGTGGAGTGCCAAGTACAGCTAGTCATGCCCCTGTGTCATCTATGTGTGCAGATGTCGTCCATAGCCTTGTAGGCCATTTCCCAGAAATTGAACAGTGGAGCCCAAGAGCAGGGCGTAGTGCAGGGGGCTTCTGTGTCTGTCGTGTCCGCCAACGGTAGAGGTAATGCATGCACTCAACATGTCTTTCTTCTGTCTCCCCCCCCCTTTTTGTGGTCTCCCTGTTCTTGTGTGCATTAGCATCATCAGGCGGAGGAACAGTGGCACCAGAGCATGAGGGAGCTGCATCCCACATGGCCCCGGAGGGCGACACTACGGAGTCTGAATTCACCAGTGGGACGGAGGGCGAGGGGAGCTCCACGGCGAGGACAGGAGCTGACACCAGCGAGACGGACTCGTCCTCTGATGGGAGCTCCCTTGTGGTGGCGGCAACATCTGTGCCCCCCGCATCTACAGGTACAGCCGCCACCCCCCTACCAGCACCGCCCTCCCAGCAGCCCCTCAGCCTTTGCCCCGTGCCCGCTCACCTAGGAGGGTGGGCATCACCTTCGCCCCATGCACCTCAGGCCCTGCCCCAGTCACCCCTGCTGACCTCAGTGAGGAGGCCATTGACCTACTCAGGTCCCTCACTGTTGGGCAGTCTACCATTTTGAATGCCATCCAGGATGTAGAGAGGCAGTTGCAACAAACCAATGAATTCCTGGAGGGCATTCCTTCTGGTCAGGCGGCCCTTCACCGAGCTTTTCAGACTCTGGCCTCAGCACTGATGGCAGCCATTGTCCCCGTCTCTAGCCTCCCCCCTCCAACTTCCTCAACCCGACCCAATCCCCTGTACCTCAGCCTATCCGAAGCACACCTACAGACCAGCATGCACACACGTCAACACACAAGGGAAGCTCAGGCAAACATAAGCACCACACATCCCACAGGCACTCACGCAAGCATCACACACATGCAGACACAACAACATCCACTGCCTCACTGTGTCCCCCTCCTCCTCGTCTCCCTCCTCCCTCCCAGTCTCGTCTACACTCACACCTGCATGCACTTCCTCTACAGCCACTACGTCCCTCTCCAGCACACCCACCACCACATCCCACTCACGTGCAGTCACCACGCCCACTACCATTCACACGTCCCCTGTGTCCTCTCCCAGTGTGTCTGTGACGCCCCCTCCCAAGATACACAAACGCAGGCACACACCCACCCAACAGTCATCCACCTCATGACAACCTCCAGCACAAGCACCTTCACCCAAACTCACCAAACGTACACCTCCTACAACCACCACCTCTTCCTCCACTCCCAAACCCCCTCCAGCTACCCGTCCCAGTGTGTCCCAAAAACTTTTCCTGTCCAACCTTGACCTCTTTCCCACACCTCCCCCACCCCGTCCGTCTCCTAGGTCCCAAACTAGCACCTCAGCCACAACATCTCCGGGACCAGTGGTGCCTGTAGTCACCGGAATGTGGAGTGCACCGGCCACCAGGGCAGCCAGTGTGGCACGGAGCCACAGCACAGACAGTCCCCCACCTGTGAAGCATCAGAAGTTGGCCAGTGCCCGGCGGGACAGGGGGAAGACTCCAGACACCAAAGCCACTCCCAGGAGTCCCGCTGGGAGTGTGGAGTCAGCTGTGACACCTTCCAAGGTGGGGAAGGGCCACGAGAAACCCAGCATGTCTGGGAAGAGCTGCACGGTGGAGAAGAACGCCATCATCCCAGCTGCCCAGGAGGCCACCGCCAGCACCAGTCCAGCTGCCCAGGAGGCCACCGCGAGCACCAGCCCAGCTGCCCAGGAGACCAGCACCAGCCCAGCTGCCCAGGAGGCCACCGCCAGCACCAGCCCAGCTGCCCAGGAGGCCACCGCCAGCACCTGTCCAGCTGCCCAGGAGGCCACTGCCAGCACAAGCCCCACTGGGCCATGAAGGACCGCCAGCAAAAGGCCCGTTGGGCTATGGAGGACCGCCAGCACCAGCCCCGCTGGGCCATGAAGGACCGCCAGCAGCTGAGACCCTGCAATGGGGACCGCCATCTGAAGCACCGCTGAACAGGGCACCACCATCTGAAGCACCGCTGAACAGGGCACCGCCATCTCAAGCACCGCTGAACAGGGCACCGCCATCTCAAGCACCGATAGCCCATGAGCTGTAGGGGCACTGACACAACTGAGTCTGTCACAGGATGAATGATGCACTGTTCAGCGGTGCTTGAGATGGCGGTGCCCTGTTCAGCGGTGCTTCAGATGGTGGAGCCCTGTTCAGCGGTGCTTCAGGTGGCGGTCCCCATTGCAGGGTCTCAGCTGCTGGCGAATGATGTACTCTGGGAACAATTCCCCCTCCAGTACCAGTGGAGACTGTCATCCACTACCTCTGTCCTTAACAGGATGAAGAACTCTGGGCACCATGCCCCCTCCAGAACCAGTGGAGCCTGTCATCCACTACCTCTGTCCTTAACAGGATGAAGCACTCTTGGCACCATGCCCCCTCCAGAACCAGTGGAAACTGTCATCCACTACCTCTGTTCTTAACAGGATGAAGCACTCTGGGCACCATGCCCCCTCCAGAACCAGTGGAGACTGTCATCCACTTGTGAGACTGTGGCTTTGCACTCCCCAGGATTGAGCAGTGGGCAGACCACCCACTGTAGAGACTTGAGAGACTGTGGCTTTGCACTCCCTAGGATTGAACAGTGGGCAGACAACCCACTGTAGAGACTTGAGAGACTGTGGCTTTGCACTCCCCAGGATTGAACAGTGGGCATGTGGCCCCCTCGTGGATTTGGCGTTGTGCACTCAAGCGGCTGAGGTGCCCCCTCCTTTCCTCCCCCTGAGGTGCCTGTTTTCTTGGTATCTGATGCCCCTGCAGTGTTCTCTCCATCATGGTCGGGGATCTTGTGTGGGCCTCGCCCATACCGTGTGGTCCCAGTGTTCCACGGACTATCTTAGTGCACTACCTGGACTACTATGCTTGGTATTTATTTTGTACATGGTGTATATATATATTTCTGCCTACTTGTTTTTAATATATTACAATGGTTACACTAATTTTCTATTGTCTTTGCATTCTTCCGGGGGGTTTGGGCGGTGTAACCGTGATGTATTGATATGCATTTGTGTGTGTTGTAGTGGGTGAGGGTGGGGGTGTTGCATGTGTGTGTCCCTGTATTTTTGCCTCCCCCCTCCCCTGTGTCGTAGGTGCAGTACTTACAGTGGTCTTCGCCGCTGTCGTTCGTGCTCCTGGTAGAGGAGCAGGAAGACTATCGCAGGAGAATTTGGAGTTCCGGGTCCATGGTGTCCTTGTTCCTCGTGGGGTGTGTAGAGGTGAGCGTTTTCCCTTCGAAATTCCTGTTTCCGCTGTGTTCTTATCCGCGTTGAATCCGCCCCGGAAAAGGTGGTGGATTGGCCTGTCATAATAGTGTGGGCGGTAAATTGTCTCCCGCCTGTCTGTTGGCAGTGACCACCGCACTGTTTGTTTGTACCGCCGTGGCGGTCGGAGTGTGAAAGTGGCTGTCTTTGTTGGCGGTTTCTGCCACGGTCATAGTTGCAATTTTTTTACCGCCGGCCTGTTGCCGGTTTTACCGCCGCTTTATCACCGTCTGCTAGGGTTGTAATGACCACCTTAGAAAAGTAGTGCAAACACTGTAGAACACAATAGAATGCAATAGGAGACAATAGGCCTAGGGGCAATACAAACCATATACTCCAAAATTGGAATGCAAACCACGAATGGACCCCAGGCCTAGTGTAGTGTGTAGAGGGTCACTGTGAGTGTAAGAGAACACTAAGGGTGTCCAAGATACCCCACCCCAAGACCCTGAAAAGACCCTACTACCCCAGAAAGACAGTAAAGTTGAGATAGGGGATTCTGCAAAGACAACAACTGAGTGTAAATCACTGAAGATGGATTCCTGGACCTGAGGACCTGTAAAGGAAGGGGGCCAACTCCAAGAGTCACCCAAGTGTCCGGGGGGGGGCAGGAGCCCACTAAACCCCAGATGAAGGTGCACAGGGCTGCCTCCGGGTGGAAGAAGCCAAAGATTCTGCAACAACGGAAGGTGCCAAGAACTTCTCCTTTGGTCAGGCGTGCTAGAGGACCCAGAGTTGTTTCCACAAAGAAAGACTGCAAACAAGCCTTGCTAGCTGCAAGAGTCACGGTTAAAGTTTCTGGGTGCTGCCAGGGCCCAGGAAAGACCAGGAGGTCACCCCTTGGAGGAGGAGACAGAGGAGGTGCTCAGCAACACAGAGAGCCCACACAGAAGCAGGCAGCACCCGCAACAGTACCTGAACAGGCATTCAGAAGATCTGATCATGGGGGTCATCTCAGCACAACAAAAGGGAGTCCCACAAAGTCAGAGTCCAACTCAGCGAGTTGGGCAATGGACGGAGTGCTGGGGACCTGGGCTAGGCTGTGCACAAAGGAAGTCTTGCAAAAGTGCACAGAAGCCCTAGCAGCTGCAGTTCACGCAGTACACAGGATTTCTGTCTGGCGTGGGGAAGCAAGGACTTACCTCCACCAAGTTTGGACAGAAGGGCCACTGGACTGTCAGGGACACTTGGATCCAGCTCCTGTGTTCCAGGGACCACGCTTGTCAAGATGAGAGGGGACCCAGAGGACCGGTGATGCAGAAGTTTGGTGCCTGCGTTAGCAGGGGGAAGATTCCGTCGACCTACGGGAGATTTCTTCTTGTCTTCCAGTGCAGGGTGAATGCAGACAGCCCTCAGAGCATGCACCACCAGGAAACAGTTGAGAAAGCCGGCAGGATGAGGTGCTACAATGTTGCTGGTAGTCTTCTTGCTACTTTGTTGCGGATTTGCAGGCGTCCTGGAGCAGTCAGCGGTCGATCCTTGGCAGAAGTCAAAGAGGGAAGTGCAGCACAACTCTGGTGAGGTCTTGCATTCCTTATCTGGTGAGAAGCCCACAGGAGAGACCCTAAAAAGCCCTCAGAGGAGGATTGGCTACAGATAAAGGTAAGCACCTATCAGGAGGGGTCTCTGACGCCACCTGCTGGCACTGGCCACTCAGAGGTGTCCATTGTGCCCTCACACCTCTGCATCCAAGAAGGCAGAGGTCTGGGACACACTGGAGGAGCTCTGGACACCTCCCCTTGGGAGGTGCTGGTCAGGGGAGTGGTCACTCCACTTTCCTTTGTCCAGTTTCGTGCCAGAGCAGGGCTGGGGGGATCTCTGAACCGGTGTAGACTGGCTTATGCAAGGAGGGCATTACGGGAAGAGAGACGCCGGGGTAGGTGCGTTCACTACGGACCTCTGTACAAATGACAGCAGCAGTCCTAGGCATTCATCTTCCCAGGGAGCCTATTCCATAATTTGGGAATGGGCGACCTTTTTGTATTTGACCGGACGGACAATAGACTTCACTCTAAGTGATGGGAGTTACTCTCTCCCTCCTTTTTATCTGTCCTCTTATAGTATTGATATTTTGAGTACTTCAGGAGAAGTTTTGTTTTTGTTGATGTTGGTCCTGATGAAGTGTCATTGGATCCGTTTGGACCATCGGACGCGAAACATGTTGACCCCCGTCTAGAGGCAAGGTGATAATTTCCCAGTCCAGACCCTTTATCAGAAAGTGGTTGAGCATTATTCTCACACTAACACTTTCACATTGTTTTTAATCTTGGTCTAAGTTCTCTGTTTCTGAGAGCAAGTCATTTGGTTGTTGAGACTTAGAATCAATTTTAATCTATATTCTTTCTCTCCTGTTTGTTGAGAGTCTGCCCCTAGGCAATCAAGTGAGATAACCTTCCGTGGCAGTCTCTACAAAAGATCTCTGGCAAAGAGCCCCCGCAAGGGGAGCCCGTCAGATATTGCAGCGCCGGTCTGACGAGGAGCATCCCCTGATGATGAAGCATGACATCCAAACGGATGTGTGAGGGCTCTTGCTCCTAAACCTTTGGGTTCCCTGTGTGATCTTCTGGAACAGTGTACCTTTTGTTTTATGCAAGGAGGGCACCATCTGTGCCCTTCAAAGCATTTCCTGAGGCCAGGAGTGGATACTCCTCTTAGGCCCTTAACACCTATTTCCAAAGGGAGAGGGTGTAACACCCTCTCTCAGAGGAAATCCTTTGTTCTGCTTTCCTGGGGCTGGGCGGCCCAGGCCCTAGGTGGGCAGAAACCTGTCTCAAGGTTGGCAGCAGAGGTAGCTGCAGAGAAAATCCTGGAGAGTTAAGTTGGCAGCACCCGGGCTCGATGCTGGAGCCCCGGGGATGCATTGAAATTCTCCCCCCAAAACCAGAATGGTATTGGGGTGACAATTCCATGATCCTAGACATGTTACATGGCCATGTCTGGAGTTACCATTGTGACGCTACATATAGGTATTGACCTATATGTAGTTCACGCGTGTAATGGCGTCCCCGCACTCACAAAGTCTGAGGAAATTGCCCTGAACAATGTGGGGGCACTTTCGCTAGTGCCAGGCTGCCCTCACACTAAGTAACTTTGCACCTAACCTTCACTAAGTAAGGGTTAGACATATAGGTGACTTATAAGTTACTTAAGTGCAGTGTAAAATGGCTGTGAAATAACGTGGACGCTATTTCACTCAGGCTTCAGTGGCAGTACCTGTGTAAGAATTGTCCGTGCTCCCTTTGAGTGGCAGAAGAAATGCTGCAGCCCATAGGAATCTCCTGGAACCCCATTACCCTGGGTACCTAGGTACCATATACTAGGGAATTGTAAGGTGTTCCAGTGTGCCAATCAGAATTGGTAAAATTAGTCACTAGCCTGCAGAGACAATTTTAAAAGCAGAGAGAGCATAACCACTGAAGCAGAGCCTCAGAGATACAGTTAGGCACCACACAGGGAACACATACAGGGCACAGTTTATGAGCACTGGGGTCCTGGCTAGCAGGATCCCAGTGACACAGGCAAAAACAAACATACATACAAGTAAAAATGGGGGTAACATGCCAGGCAAGATGGTACTTTCCTACACACAGGCCTTGACAAATCAAGTGGGGTTCAGTTAATGTCTATCCAGATTACACCTGAGCAGTGCATAGCAACAGGAAGCATTCGGTACACCTGCAGCACCTTAATTTGAAATATACTCTATTAATTCTGGCATAGAGTGTTACTTTGAGATGGGGTACGCAGAGGATACCGCTATCTACTTAAAGCAGACAATGCTTCAACAGGGGCACAGCAATCCCTATCCTGGACTTTTACTGTTGGGTGACCCAGTTGTTATTGATCAATGACTGGCCATTCGTGGCACAGAGGGAGCCATTGATAATGACGGACAGGAGGGTTATGGATCAGAGAGGCAATGTCATACAGCTGTATGGTAGAGGGAAACGGGCTTAGTTCCTGACCACAAAGGTGATGGTGGTCAAGATAGGGAGAAGGGCGAACCAAAATATGGGGTGGCGGGACAGACTAACAATAGAGAAGCGTTGAGGGATGTGGCAGACTTGGCAACCCTATGTGGAGATGAGCGGTACAAGAAATGGGACTTTTTGGTATCTCCAAGCTGAGAGATATATGGAACAAAATCCTTCACTGACTTGTACAAACAGTATGACCTTGTTGGGAATCATTATTTGTGGTATCCATAGAGTAGTTGTATTCTATTGAGCTGTATCGGTCCATTCTCTGATATAGCTGAAGAGTATCCACCGGGATTGCATTGTTGTGGGGGCCCCTTTAACAGACATGCTATGTCCCAGAACACCAAACTACCTATATTAGTCTGCCCCCGCTAACCTCCTTGAGAGAAAAATGGGAAAGGGAGTTAGGTAGACTCAAAATGATGACTACCACACAGCCTGTAGGTATCCTGTGACCTTGTAATTTTAGCTACATTTTGGTTGCGTGAACTGAAATTGTTTCATAGAACTTACAACACTGGGGCTAGGTTATTTGCAATGAGCAGGATTGATACTGAGGGTGTATTCAAAGTGGTACACTTTTGCATAAGGATCAGAAGATCTGGGCAGGGATACAGAATAGAATGTCTAGCTCTCAGTGAATCATTAGAGCTCAACCCCCCCACCAGGTGGTTACATTAGGAATATGGGGAAAACAAGCTTTGGACAGATCCTAGCTACTCTTCTTTAATGTGGCATTGGAATCTAATGGATTGGTGAATGAAGCCAGAATATAATGTAAAAGATGAGCGTTTGCCAGCAAAAACATTACTAAAATATGGAGCCCATGGGAGTATATGTATGAAGATTTTTCATAGACTGTCATGTCCTGGGGCGCCCACCATCTTATTGTGGATAAGCTCCTTCACAGTATAGCTTGCCATGTGGGGATGCTGATAGGAATGGAGGAGATGTGCTGGAATACTGGTAGTTCAGATCCATCATATTGTTGATTGTCATTCTACTGATGATTGCCTGACATATAAGCCATGAGGTGCAGGGTTGTCGTTTTGTTTTCAGCCATGTGAATACTACAAAAACTCAATAAAGCAAATGAAAAAAATATTACTCTATAAGGTGCTCAATGCATGACAAGTGACAAAAAGTGAGTGTACAATGCTGTTTTGTTTGAGAAACAATTGTATATTGGTTCAATAAATATAATCATCACAAAGGTAAAGAAAACACCACAAAAATAAATTCCATCTGAGGGAGGAATACTGTACAACCATAAACACAGCAGTCTGAATGCCCAAATTACTGCATGTGATGGATCAGCATTAAAACATACATACATTAACTAATTACAGAGCAAAAACAATATGTACACAATGCTGGTATAAACTCAAATATTACTGTCTATTCACAGTTGAAGAATTCCACCTTTTTGTTGATTTCCTCAAATTCATTTAGACCCCTGTGATATTCAACAAATCTATCCACTTGCATTTTACCAAATTCGTGATCATGTTCAAATCACTCTCATGTGGGTTCTTGGTAGTTTCATCAAGTACACATTTCTATAGATTCTCTGCTCTATGACCAGCACTGGTAAAATGGTGTACAAATGAAGCCTCTTGGGTTTTACATTGTATTCTACTACACTGCTGTAGGATCCTGGCCTTAACTTTCTTTTGGGTCTGACCCATGTAAGTCAAATCACTTGGGCATTTGAGTAGGCAGAAGAGGTTTTCGTGAGGCCTTCTTGGGCCTACTTTGTTTCTCTGTTTTAGTTCCATATTTTTCACATTTTAGACACATTTTAGCAATGTTAAATTTCATGTTTTATGCTTGCACAATATTATTTTGAGAAGATGTTGTACATGCTTCTTGTTTTCAGTAAGCCTTTCTTTCTATGTAATCTGTAAACTCTCTTGAAGGCTAGAAACATAGAACGAGATCCCATTGCTTTCATTGTCCTGCAATAGGATCCTAAAATGGATCCCATGTTGTGATATTTCTATTTCAGCTGTCTCACAGTTCAGTCATCCAGGTATGGGGGCTCAGGCTATTCTTCAAGATCTAGCAGAGGGTACACCCACTACGCTGTCAGAGTGTAGGTAGGAACATATTGAAATATGATCTTTTCACCAGGTTAGTAATGCTCGTCAAATTACTTTGTTTCATCTGCCTAATAATCAGAGCTCATTCTCTCTATGCAAGAATACAATTATTTCAATACATGTTTGAACACCTTTATTCTGTTCTTACTTGTGCTTACCATGGGCATTCATAAGTAAACAATAAAAGGGTAAGATCTTTTTTCATGATTTTCTTGGGAATCAGAGTAGCCATGTTTGAGGTTGGCAAAATCACCTGCCACCCCGGGTACGTTGGGGGTTCGAATGAAGCACTGTGAGCTACCTAGGAATTAGGCTGACATTTCCTGATGGTGTAGATGCACTCAGTCCCTACATCCGGAAGATCTATCATCCTAATACAAAGTCCTACCTTCTTAATGGAAATCTGTAAAGAAATGGCTCCCTGTTGCAGTTACCCCCCACTTTTTGCCTGATACTGATGCTGACTTGACTGAGAAGTGTGCTGGGACCCTGCTAACCAGGCCCCAGCACCAGTGTTCTTTTACCTAAAATGTACCATTGATTCCACAATTGGCACACCCTGGCCTCCAGATAAGTCCCTTGTAACTGGTACCTCTGGTACCAAGGGCCCTGATGCCAGGGAAGGTCTCTAAGGGCTGCAGCATGTATTATGCCACCCTAGAGACCCCTCACCCAGCACAGACACACTGCTTACCAGCTTGTGTGTGCTGGTGAGAACAAAATGAGTAAGTCGACATGGCACTCCCCTCAGGGTGCCATGCCAGCCTCTCACTGCCTATGCAGTATAGGTAAGACACCCCTCTAGCAGGCCTTACAGCCCTAAGGCAGGGTGCACTATACCATAGGTGAGGGTACCAGTGCATGAGCACTGTGCCCCTACAGTGTCTAAGCAAAACCTTAGACATTGTAAGTGCAGGGTAGCCATAAGAGTATATGGTCTGGGAGTCTGTTTTACACGAACTCCACAGCACCATAATGGCTACACTGAAAACTGGGAAGTTTGGTATCAAACTTCTCAGCACAATAAATGCACACTGATGCCAGTGTACATTTTATTGTAAAATACACCACAGAGGGTGCCCCCTGAAACTTAACCGACTATCTGTGTAGGCTGACTGGTCCCAGCAGCCTGGCACACTAGAGACATGTTGCTGGCCTCATGGGGAGAGTGCCTTTGTCACTCTGAGGCCAGTAACAAAGCCTGCACTGGGTGGAGATGCTAACACCTCCCCCAGGCAGGAGCTGTAACACCTGGCGGTGAGCCTCAAAGGCTCACCCCTTTGTCACAGCACCACAGGACACTCCAGCTAGTGGAGTTGCCCGCCCCCTCCGGCCCCGGCCCCCACTTTTGGCGGCAAGGCCGGAGAAAATAATGAGAATAACAAGGAGGAGTCACTGGCCAGTCAGGACAGCCCCTAAGGTGTCCTGAGCTGAGGTGACTCTAACTTTTAGAAATCCTCCATCTTGCAGATGGAGGATTCCCCCAATAGGATTAGGGATGTGACCCCCTCCACTTGGGAGGAGGCACAAAGAGGGTGTACTCACCCTCAGGGCTAGTAGCCATTGGCTACTAACCCCCCAGACCTAAACACGCCCTTAAATTTAGTATTTAAGGGCTCTCCCTGAACCTAGAAATTAGATTCCTGCAACAACAAGAAGAAGGACTGCCTAGCTGAAAACCCCTGCAGAGGAAGACCAGAAGACAACAACTGCCTTGGCTCCAGAAACTCACCGGCCTGTCTCCTGCCTTCCAAAGAACTCTGCTCCAGCGACGCCTTCCAAAGGGACCAGCGACCTCTGAATCCTCTGAGGACTGCCCTGCTTCGACGACGACAAGAAACTCCTGAGGACAGCGGACCTGCTCCAAAAAGACTGCAACTTTATCCAAAGGAGCAGCTTTAAAGAACCCTGCAATCTCCCCGCAAGAAGCGTGAGACTTGCAACACTGCACCCGGCGACCCCGACTCGGCTGGTGGAGAACCAACACCTCAGGGAGGACCCCCGGACTACTCTACGACTGTGAGTACCAAAACCTGTCCCCCCTGAGCCCCCACAGCGCCGCCTGCAGAGGGAATCCCGAGGCTTCCCCTGACCGCGACTCTCTGAAACCTAAGTCCCGACGCCTGGAAAAGACCCTGCACCCGCAGCCCCCAGGACCTGAAGGACCGGACTTTCACTGCAGAAGTGACCCCCAGAAGTCCCTCTCCCTTGCCCAAGTGGAGGTTTCCCCGAGGAAGCCCCCCCTTGCCTGCCTGCAGCGCTGAAGAGATCCCTTGATCTCTCATTGACTTCCATTGCGAACCCGACGCTTGTTCTAACACTGCACCCGGCCGCCCCCGCGCCGCTGAGGGTGAAATTTCGGTGTGGGCTTGTGTCCCCCCCCGGTGCCCTACAAAACCCCCCTGGTCTGCCCTCCGAAGACGCGGGTACTTACCTGCTGGCAGACTGGAACCGGGGCACCCCCTTCTCTCCATTGAAGCCTATGCGTTTTGGGCACCACTTTGAACTCTGCACCTGACCGGCCCTGAGCTGCTGGTGTGGTAACTTTGGGGTTGCTCTGAACCCCCAACGGTGGGCTACCTTGGACCAAGAACTGAACCCTGTAAGTGTCGTACTTACCTGGTAAAACTAACAAAAACTTACCTCCCCCAGGAACTGTGAAAATTGCACTGTGTCCACTTTTAAAATAGCTATTTGTGAATAACTTGAAAAGTATACAGGCAATTGAAATGATTCAAAGTTCCTAATGTACTTACCTGCAATACCTTTCAAACAAGATATTACATGTTAAATTTGAACCTGTGGTTCTTAAAATAAACTAAGAAAAGATATTTTTCTATACAAAACCTATTGGCTGGATTTGTCTCTGAGTGTGTGTACCTCATTTATTGTCTATGTGTATGTACAACAAATGCTTAACACTACTCCTTGGATAAGCCTACTGCTCGACCACACTACCACAAAATAGAGCATTAGTATTATCTATTTTTACCACTATTTTACCTCTAAGGGGAACCCTTGGACTCTGTGCATGCTATTCCTTACTTTGAAATAGCACATACAGAGCCAACTTCCTACAAAATCATATAACAAGATTTGTGTTGTCACAATTAGTGTGTTTTTTAGAATACATTTTGTATTGTTGTGTATTAAGTTCCATGACTCTGCAGTCATATAAGATGCCTTGCATTTCCCACACTTGAAATGTCCCACAATGGGTGGCAGGTTAAACTGAGTCTTATATCTGGTGGGTCTGGTGTCAGCAATAAGGCACTCATTACATGATCTATCATACTCCTTCCTCTCTTGAAGGCCAGCTAAGATTTGACATTGTTATTCAGTTCATCTCGTGCCAAATCCCAATGTCTGTTAATTATTTTCTTAGTGCCATTACTACATGTCCAACAATAGTCACACATCTCATTCAGTCTCTCTTTTACCCTTCTTGTTCCTTGGGTTCCAACGGTTATACTTGGGGCAGTACTATGATCTTTTTAGTGAATGTTTCAGTAGCCCTTTAAGTTAACACCTGTTTTATATTCTTTTGATTAGAAGATAGGATTCACTGAAGGTATCTACCCAGCGGTCATAATTTCTCATGATCCTTAAGAACTCCCAATAGGGTATCTTATGTCACATACTCCTTGAATAATGGCTTGTTTAAGCTAAGAGTGTGTATGTCAGCGATCCATATTAACGGGAAACACCCGGAACAACGACTCCTAAACCACAAAGTCGTGGAAAACGAAAGTGAAACAACGGTTTTGTTTTCCACGACTTCCTGGTTTTCGGGCCTTAACCATGCATGTGTGAACCACGTACATGCGTGGTTAAGGCACAGAAGAAGAGAGTCGACATGGTGAAGGAGGAGGTAAGTTGGGCTGGGACTGGGGCTGTTTTTTTGGGGGTAGGGTGGGGTGGGGTCTCGGGGTGATTAGGCTTTAGGGGGTGGGGGGTCAGGGTTTAGGTTTTGGGGGGTTTAGGGGGTTGGGGTGCTTTAGGAGCGGGGTGGGGACTCGGCTATTTTTAGTTTTTGGGGGTGGGGTGAGGGGCTCGGGGGTTAGAGTTTAGGGGCAGGGAGGGGGTCAGGGTTTAGGTTTAAGGGGTGGGTTGGGGGTTGGGGTGCTTTAGGTTTTAGGGGAGGGGGTTGGGTTTGTAGTAATTTTGGGGGTGGGAGGTCACGATAATTTTTAGGGGTGGGGTTGGGGGGACGCATGCTGGAACCATGCATGTTGATCACTAATGCCTTTACCTGGAATGCCTTTACAACGAAAAATCGTTGTAAAGGCATTCGTGGTAAAGGCATTAGTGATACCAACAAGTTTGTTGTTCCGAACTCGTTGTTGAGCCATGGGTGCTTGAAGCACTCGTGGTTTCAACATATAACCATATTAACATCAAGAACCGTATTGAAATCCCCTTCCAACACCCAAGAGAGATGGGCCCATTCTGATAACAGTGTAGACTTGGTTCAGTGCGTATATACATCCCACCATTACTTACTCACCATCAAGTAGGCCCCATACCAGCACGCATCTGCCTTGCGTATCAATTTTAGTGTATTGGGCCAGGAACGCGGCTCCCGTCTGTATCCAAATGGCCGCTCCACAAGTAAAAGCAGAGTAGGAAGTGTGGAAGAGCTGTCCCCTCCATTCCTGCTGCAACTTAAGGGCTTTCGGTGTTATAAGATGTGTTTCCTGTATGAAGGTCATGCTCTCACGGTGTCTATTCAACTGTGCCAGGACCCTATCACGTTTATAGACTGGTCCCAGCCCCCTAACATTCCAGGTAATTATATTGTAAGATTTTGGGATTGTAGCCATGATGAAAATGTGTACTAAGTGAGTCAGTTCTCACCTCATTGAGCATTGTGTGTCCAAACAGTAATCCATCATCGACAGAAACATAACAACAACCAATTTTTCCCAATACGAGGTCCAGCATATAAACGACGCTTGACCGTTTAAACATACTTAACAGAATTTAACTGACATTGAGATTTCTAGACTTACACTAACGGGGTATTGTGGCTCTTGCAATTTGCTGCACATTGTCAAGGTGCTGGTGTTGCTACCTCACTATTGGAGGTACGGACCCAGGCCCAATCAATAACAAAATGGCTACAAATTGATCTCCTATACTAAGGTGGATAATATGAGAATTACACACATGAGTATTAAGTAACCGTTATTAGGTTAGGGAGCAGTATGCAGAACATTACACAGTATTCAATTTAACAGTATTTGTGTTGGTGTCCG
Organism: Pleurodeles waltl; assembly: GCF_031143425.1. Classification (NCBI taxonomy): domain Eukaryota; kingdom Metazoa; phylum Chordata; class Amphibia; order Caudata; family Salamandridae; genus Pleurodeles; species Pleurodeles waltl. Next base: position 381,438,029 of record NC_090445.1, read on the forward strand.
GGGAGCCCCACTTTTTTACTGAGTATGCAAGTGGTCTTGTGTCCTCCACAACAACAGCCCTACAACATTTATGAAGGGCCGGTGGGTGAGTCGTCTGAGGCAGAGACCCAGTCAGTTGACCAACCTGTGATCCATGGACATTCTGGTCTAGCCATTCTCTTGCCGTCACTGATGTGTCAAAAAAATTTAATTGCCGCTCAGGTATGATTTTTAGTTTGGCTGGGAATATCAGTAAATACACAAGGGCCAAGGGGTTCTTGGCTGATGTTTCACTTCCTGAAAGGAGGCCCTCTGTCATTGCAACGCCACTGTGTAATCCGGGTATATGGACACTTTTGTTCCCTCAACGGAGTGCAGCGCATGTTCTAGGGCTGCATGGAGTAGCGTGCCTCTGTCTCTGAAGTTCAACATTTTTGCTACTATTGATCTCGGGGTGGCACCCAGAACGGGCTTCCTGGTAGGTACTTGATGTGCCCACTCCACTATTGTTCTGCTTTCCTTCTTATCTCGTATCAGAGCTTACAGAACATTTCAAGAATGCACTTCTGAGTTCAAAGAAGACCTTTATTGTTGTTAATTCTTCCCCACCCACAAGTTCGTGAGAGACGAATTATTAGATTTCAAGCACACGTCGCAGCAATGAAAACAAAATATATCACAGTACTTCTCAGTTGCAATGTACACAGCAGGTTATATATATAATGCAAAGCAAAACAAATACTTCACCATGTGAGAAACTATTTACAGCTTCATCTTTCTGGGGTCTGCAAGTTGATGACTCCAGTCAACTGCGAGAAAGAGATTATCTACCCACACGGGAGACTGGCAACTGGCACCAAGTTCCAGCCCAAAGTCAAGCAGATTCGAATCTAATTCTCTGAAGCCCCGAGCCATCCCTACAAAAGCGTGCCCCCTCCTCTCAGACACGGGAAAACTACGCAAGCCTTTGGAGACTGGCCACATCTCCTAGACTTCTCCTCTTCCCAAGCCTGAGCAGAAAGGAAAAAACCAAATGTACTCTCTCTTATTAGGTCTAGTCTGGTGTGAGAAAAACAGTTTGGTTCATCTTGTGGAAAAAACACAGCTTGGAAAAATACAGCTTGGATTCTCAACTGCAATGTCTAACTCCACGTTAAAGGCAATAGGCAACTAACCTAAATATCAAATGTAATGTCTAATGTCATGTCAAAGCCAATAGGCAGCTGAGCTGAATACAAAATGTAATGTCTAATATCATGTCAAAGCCAATAGGCAGCTGAGCTGAATACAAAATGTAATGTCTAATATCATGTCAAAGCCAATAGGCAGCTAAACTAAATACAGCATGTCAAAGCCAATAGGCAGAATACAGAATGTAATGCCTAATGCAATGTCAAAGCCAATAGGCGGCTAAACTGGATACAGAAGGTAATGGCTAATGCCCTGTCAAAGCCAATAGGCGGCTAGGCTTAACAAAACATATAATGTGCTACTGGTGAACATTGAGCAACTAATATGCGCAGTGGTGAAACACAAAGTCATTGGTCAAACATCATTAATAGCATCACAACTATGAAGATGGCAGACAGCCCCTTTGGAGTCACTTGCGATTGCAGCCATTTCTCAATGATGTTATTCCTGCCCGCCCTGCCCTCTGCATCTTTGGCACACTCTTGAAGTTGTTTCACTTGTTTACATAACTGGGCCACCATTGATCCACGTTCATCATGCCCCGGAGTTAAAGTGGCTAATGTTTGTTCTGTTGACCCTGTCTGCAAGTTTATGGTGATCATCCTTAAGCAGACAGATATCTGTGGTAAAGACCCCAAGTTGCTTTTCCATGGCCACCCTGGAGTCATGTATTTCCTGCAATATAATGTCCAGGGGGCTGGGTTTGGTGCACCCCATAATGAAAGCTAAGGCAATGATCCTGGCCCGGTGGGGCCACAAGCTCCACCCAGCACACTGGGCTGTCGTTCCTCACTGGGCCAGGCCAGCACCCCTCTCTTGGGCTGACATCAGCAGCCTATCACCTCCAGAGTCCACAGGGACCCTCTGTATGTCACCAGGCCAGACAGGGACAAGGCGTATGAACAGAGTCTGGCCGCTAAAGAGCACAGCCCAGCCCAGCTCCTCTGCAGCTAAGTCGCCGCTTCCATCCGCATCTCCGGATCCCGGCCAGGCCCACTCCGTATTCTCCCATTCAGACGGGCCTCCCCAGAGGCCTTCACCATGCCACTGGGGGGCCAGGTAAGGCAGGAGAGCAATCAGGGCCTCACCTCTCCATCAGGGCCTTCTGCAGATTGACAGGTCACTCAGGGGCTGGGTGCACTGCTGCGCCTCACTCGGTGTGAGCACTGCCGCAGCTAGGCTGCCACTCCGTCCCCACTTCCGGATCCCAGCCCGGCCCTCTCCTCACCTCAGTAATCAGCCGGGCTGATCCAGAAGCACCTGGTCCGACGTGGGCCAAACCAATCTATTAAGGCAGCCAAGAAGACCTGCTGGCAGGAACAGCTCGGGGGTCCCAGCACTAGGCCATCTTACGGCATGGCGCTGCCCAGCCCGGTCACGGCCGCCACCACAGTCACTGAAGGGCCACTCCGCACCCACCTCTCTGTCTAGTGCTATAAGCTCTGCGTAGCATGGGTGTAGTGATAGGCTTGTAGGTGGGAATAGAATGTAGAGGAAGGGGGATTCTAGGTGGAGTGTTGAGAAAGGGGAGTCTGGAAGCGGCAGGAGGAGGAGGAGAGGCTGAAGCTGGAGTGCTGGGAGTTGCTGTATTACCACCACTACCAGTACATCTGTACAGGAACCTACTATCAGAATAAAGGACTATTCGTATCATCACCGTGTAATTATTACATAAATGGCGACGAGGAGACTCTGTGCAGAAACCAAGCGACTCCCTACTCCTAACTAATGTGAGCAACAGAAGAAACCCGAAAAATATATGACAGATCTTGAACTGAATAACTGTAAGTGCCAAGTTACATATATTTTGAAGGAGCGTGACTGTTTTCATAAGACCTTTTTCAGTGTGCCTAATAATGTGGAAAGGATACCAATAATAGTACGACATTAACGGTGAATCGATTATAAAGATTCACATTTCATGCCGTAGCAATCGGCTGTCGGCATTGCTGTGTAATTATTAATAGAAAAGAGCACACAACGGTTTTCTGAAAGTGTAAATTCAACGGAAAGAGCACGCGACGGTTTTCCGAAAATAAACAGTTCCATTCACGCGCTGAAAAAAAGAACACTTCTAGCGCGTACTTCAAACAGAACCGGAACGCGAGGAAATGTAATTCCTAACACGCGCTAAAAATAGAATACCGGCGCGTGGAACAGCAAAGGGACAACAACGCGAAGAGATACAATCGTAGATGTAGCGGCATAAATCAAGAACTACTCACATTTTGTTGTCGACTCTGACTCCTTTCTGTGTTTTCATCGATCTCACAAGCAGCAAAGCAGCAAAACAGAAGAAGGACTCTTACAAATGAACTAGAAAAAAGACTGTGATATGAAATACCACATTGGAAACTGAAGGAAGATTGTAATTATAGATTGTGATTTATTTTAATTTCTAGTTATTTTGAATTTAGTGCAGTTATGGCTGAACAAAGTATCTCAGCACCTCCGTGTTTTTTACCTTTGCCAGGAGAGCCAACAATTCCTTGGAAAAGGTGGAAGAACATTTTTTCTACTTATTTATTAGCGATAGGGGGGGACAGGTACAGTCCTCTTAGGAGACAAGCAATCTTATTGCATCATTTAGGGACTGAAGGTCGTAGATTATATGATGATTTGCCTGAGATATCCTTGGGCATGGGGGATGGACAACCTGCAAACCCATATGAAATGTCTCTACAAATGCTGGAGACACATTTTACTCCTAAAATAAGTATAGTATTTGAACGACATAAGTTCTTTTCTAGAATTCAGGGTTATGATGAGGATGTATTAACTTATGTTGCGGCCTTGAGGGGATTAGCAGTAACGTGTGATTTCCAAAATTTGAGTGACTCCTTAATACGTGATCAGATTGTACGCTGTACTAACAGCAAGAAAGTGAAGGAGAGATTGTTATCCATTGATCCCTCATTGGAAGAGTGCATACAAATAGTGCGAAGTATGGAGCATACTGAAACATGGATGAAAGAAATTGAAGTTAAGAGTCACATGAGGGACTCGGACAAGGAAAACACAGTTGAGGTGAAAGAGTTCAAAGTAAAGAAACAAGACAAGAATTCTGGAAACAAAGGAATTAAAGTCATGGAGAAGAGGAATCCTAACATTTTGTGTTATAGGTGTGGAGGTTTGGGACATATTGCCTCTAGTCCTATGTGCATTGCGCGTACCTTAACGTGTAGGGTGTGTGGAATAAGAGGTCATTTGGCCAAAGTGTGTAGGTCGAAGGGTAAAGTATTGAATAATAGTATCAAATCTGTGGATAATGCACAAGAAGAGCAGGAGGAGATTGTTCTAACTATTAATAGTGCTTTGGAAGTTAACCAACGAGAAATAGAATCCAAAACTGAAAGAAATTTCAAGAAGGAGAGCACTGTCAAATTGGAAAAACCCCACTGTGACATAATGTTGGAATCCAGATCTGTAAGGGTACTAGTGGATTCTGGTAGCCTATTTACTTTGATATCCAAGAATGTATTTATGGAATGTTTGGAAGGGAAGATTGAGGATTTGCAAAATGCAGACGTCAGAGCAGTTGGATATGGAGGGAAGAGAATCAATATTCTAGGAATGAAGTGGATGGACATTTCGTTCAAGGGCAATGGAGTATACGGGAAGGTGTATATAACTTCTGACGGGTCAAATCTTTTAGGATGGCGACATCAGAAAGACTTAGAGATAGTACTGGACCCTAATGCAGTTGAACCTGTCATGATTGTGGAAAAAGCAAATATTGAACATATGGAGACTCAAGAAATGGAAACAGAGTGGTCCAGAAAGTTAATGGAAAAATTTCCCAATGTGTTTACTGAGAAATTAGGTAAACTGAAGAAGTTTACACATCGCATAATTTTAAAGGAAAATGCGATACCAGTAGTCCACAAGGTGAGGTCCATACCATTTTTGATGAGGGAACCACTCCAACAGGAACTTAACAAATTGTTAGAGGAAAAGATTATTGAACCTATAGAGTCCTCGGAATGGTTGGCGCCTATCGTTGTGGCACCTAAGAAGGGAAACAAGATTCGTCTATGCATTGACTTGAGGGATTTGAACAAGAACATTTGGGTGGACAGGCAGCCTTTGCCGAACATCACAGAAATGTTGAGTATGATGGGGGGTGGTAAAGTGTTTAGCGTATTGGACATGTCTGCGGCTTACCATCAAGTTAACTTGCACCCGGATTCACGGCCATTAACATCTTTTGTTACTCCTTTGGGTGCATACCGTTACTGTAGAATGCCTTTTGGGTTGGCCTCAGCATCAGCTGTATTCCAACGAATCATGCAGAATGTTTTTAATGGGCTACAGAATGTATTGTGTTTCCAGGATGACATCATAGTAGTGGGAAAATCTTTGAGTGAACATGATGAGTTGATGGGGAAAGTCTTAGAGAGAATTGAGGCTCATGGGTTGACTGTGAAGAGAGAGAAATGTCAGTTGAGGAAAGATCGAGTGAATTATTTAGGTCACGAGGTATGTGCTGAAGGGATAAAACCAAAAAGAAGTATTATAAGGGCGATTAGTGAGGCACCGAGACCACAGAACAAGGATCAACTAAAATCATTTCTGGGATTAGCAGAATACTGTTCAGAGTTTGTACATGATTTTACTGTGGTTGTGGAGCCTATGAGATTGTTGTTAAAAAAAGGGACAGTGTTTGAGTGGGGAGAGGAGTGTGAAACAGCATTTATGAGGATTAAGAGTTCCATTATCAATGCTCCTACTCTGGGACATTTTGATGTGTACAAGAAAACGATCTTAATGACGGATGCTAGTAGTGTGGGATTAGGAGCGGTTCTCATACAGGTGGTGGAGAATGAAGAGAAAATCATTGGATTTGCATCTCGTAGACTTCAGGGGGCAGAACGCTCATACTCTGCCATTGAGAAAGAGGCGTTGGCCTGTTGCTGGGGTGTAAACCACTACAGGTACTATCTATGGGGACTGCCTTTTGTACTTCGGACGGACCATAAACCGTTATTGCAAGTTTTTAAGTGTGGTCGAGGTTTGGAGGGAAGTATAACACCCCGGATATCTAGATGGTTGCTTCATATTATAGATTTCAATTTTGTGGTGGAATTCGTAAAGGGTAAGAAAAATGTTGTGGCCGACTGTCTGTCACGTTTGCCAGTTGATGAGAGTTCTGAAGAGGGGTCGTTAATGTATGAAATGGAAGTAGAGGTGTTTCCAATAGATGTTGAGTTGGCATTAGGACAAGAGGAGTGGGAGGAAGCTGTAGTGGAGGATGAAGAATACTGTGAGTTAAGAAGGCTCATATGTGATCCTGATAGTAGTAGCAGTCTCCCACATGAAAGTTTGAGACAATATTTAGAGGTAAGGAATGAATTGAGTATTCAAGGAGAGAAAATATTAAGACGCGGGAAAGTTGTTCCTCCAAGGAAACTGAGGGTGAGGTTGATAAAATTAGTGCATGAGGGTCATCTAGGAAGGAGTTTAACCAAGAGGAGACTAAGACAATTTTATTGGTGGCCTGGAATGGATAGGGAGGTTGAACGGATGGTGAGTGAATGTGTAGCGTGTGGTAATAGTGACAAGACCAGAGTTCTCAGGCAGCCACCTTTAGGATGTGTACAGTTCCCAACACAACCATGGGAGAAGTTAGCTTTGGACTTTATAGGCCCAGTGGATAAATTGGGTAGGAGGAATCGATTCCTTGTTGTTCTGGTAGATTACCATAGTAAATGGTTCGTGGTTAAGAGTTTAGAACGAATCACGACCAGTAATGTTATAGAATTTCTTAAGAAAGTGTTTTTGGAAGAAGGTGTGCCGAGAGTTCTGATTACTGACAATGGCGTGCAATTGGTGTCAGCAAGCATGAAGGAATTCCTGACTGGATTGGGGATTAAACATGAGAAGGTTGCGTTGTTCCATCCGCAAGCTAACGGATTAGTGGAGAGGGTGAATCGAATGATTATGGAGAATATTCAACTCTCTTTGGCGAATGGACTAGATTGGAGAATGGAATTGAACAGAATGTTGTGGGCACATAGAGTAACACCCCATTCGATAACGGGGGAGTCGCCATTTGTTGCTCTTAAAGGTAGAGAACCAGCAACGAAGGAATTTCCTTGGTGGTTATGTGAAAAGAAACAAGTATGGGTTGATCGGGGAAGGATGAGAATGAGGGTAATAGATCAGCAGGAGCGTAATAAATTAAGATATGACATTAGGAGAAGAGTGAAGAAGATTGATGTGGAAGTTGGTGATTGGGTGGTAGTGAAAAGGTTTGGTGTAGTGAAGAAGGGTGAAAGCAAGTTTTCTAAACCACAAAAAGTGATAAAGGTGTATAACAGTGTGGTTAAGCTGGATGATGGAAAGGAGTGGAGTATGGGAAACTTATGCAAAATTAGGAACGGTTAATATTGTTTTAATTGTAATAGATATTATCTGTATATAGTTTTGTGTGTATTCTCTTTTGTAGGATGTGTAAGGGGGGAGATGTGTAGTGATAGGCTTGTAGGTGGGAATAGAATGTAGAGGAAGGGGGATTCTAGGTGGAGTGTTGAGAAAGGGGAGTCTGGAAGCGGCAGGAGGAGGAGGAGAGGCTGAAGCTGGAGTGCTGGGAGTTGCTGTATTACCACCACTACCAGTACATCTGTACAGGAACCTACTATCAGAATAAAGGACTATTCGTATCATCACCGTGTAATTATTACATAAAGCTTGACTGGAGCGGTGTATGAGTGCCGATTGCATCTGATAGTAGAGATAAATTATGGGCATGGGCCTGGAGCCGCAGAGTTAGACATCCACCAACTTTGGCACCTGGCCACGCCCCCGATACACCTCTTCCATAAAGTGATGTTTTCTATGAAAGGGTTATCACGTCAAAAATTAACCGAATGATAGATCTTGTGTTCAAACCATCCGCTTGAGTAAAATAAATCTACTTGAAATGCTTCTTTCAATAGAAAATTGCCTGAACAGTACATTTCTCCCCAAAACGATGTGATGTAGAGTAATTACACAATCTTGGTATCTTGCTAATTTTGTGTAGTAAAATTACATGAAATTACTAAAATTCTGAAATTACTAAAAGCATGCCACTTCCTATGGCATAATTGCAGTTTCACCCAGGTCTACTTACAGTCACATTTCCAGATCTCCTCACCACCACCTACACATGCTCACCAGAAGGCGAAGTTAAATCAATCACCTAACCATCCTCACTCATATGAACACAAAACAACATATTATCCATCAACCATGGTAACTTCCACTTCATGTTACGTTCTACTTCCTACTTCCATTGCTCTCCTCTATAACGCATTAGACCCACTCTTACAAACCATCAACCTACTGAAATGCCACACAGTACTTAAAAGTGTTTTTTTTTTTTTAGAAATGTGTTTGCATTCATGCTTATATAAGAAGATGTTAGCCAGATCTGGTGTGAATCCCGCTCTCAATTTTAGAAATTGCTTTGTGGAATAATGGCACTATAAACTCCATAAAAAGTTAGATGGGTTGCTCAATTGAGTTAAGTACATCCTCAGCCACCTCTAGGGCTGTATGTTGCTTAGATGTTTCTGTAAAAATAGGCTATGCCCATGGTATGGGGGAAGAATGGTTATCCTCTATTTGTCTGATCACATCCATGGTGTCACATACATAGAATTAGGTGGTTTTAAAAATAAGTCAAAAGGACTGACAAAGTGGTTCTAGAATAGAACCACACCCTGACTCAATAGGATGACATGGTGGCTTGTCCAACCTTTTGTCTATTTCGGGGAAGGTGTAGATGGCATGCATATTCTTTGCTTAAGTAATCAAATTTCTGGTCACTTAGATACCCTTCCTTTGTTATTCATTTCTTGATCAGAGTACTGACCTCATGTGTGGGATCTCTTCTTGATTTGGTATATTGGTCTTGTATCCCCAGCTATGAGAATATTTCTGTTGTGGAGTCCTCAACATTCTGTACCACTATCACTCTGTTTGAATTTTTTTCCATTCAATTGTATGTCCTTAAACCTTCAGGACCCAACTAATGTAATAATATATTCTTCTTCCTCTCAGGAGAAATGTCTTCACAGTTGATTGTTTCAATCTAGCTAATAAATTACTACTTCCACTCAGGCCATTTTAGGGTGGTTCTCCTCTAACTGCTGGAAAAAGGTAGAGGAGAAGATAAGGAAAAAGTCTGTGCAGTGCACATTACTAGTGGCAGCTGGAAATACTTGGAGCACTTAAATAAATCATGTAGTGCAAACATGTTTATTTTTTCTCTAGCAAAGACAATCTGTGTCAAGAATAGAAGACACAAGAGAAACAAAATAGATTGGACTGTCACTACACTAATACAAATTTACAGCTATTGGTGAATGACACCCTGCAGAAGAGTATTGAGTCGCAAAACACTTTGCCAATTAATTAATGCTGCACGTAAGAAGAAACCAAACAGGTAGCAGTAACTGCTCTATCATCAATGAAGTTTGCCATCAAATTAAAATGTCGGTACTTCCCAAGGAATGCACACATCAACTACAATGTGCAAAGTAGAACTGCTGAAGCAAGATGGCAAATTCTAAACATAATCTTAAATTGCAGGCAGCAACAAGAAACTGTTCCAAAATTGCCACTCACAAGCATAACCTCTCACTACACATTTTCAGATCCAAAATGGCCATGAGGAAGCATATTCACACATTGCATATTTCAGATCCTTGAAGACAATGTGTTACTTCCTTGCTGATGACATTGAATACAGGTGTTTCTTCACAAAAATATGATGAAGGAGACAACTTGTGCACATGCTAAAATGTACCAGAGAGATAATCCACCAAAAACACCACTATGTGGTCAATAGTAGAAGTCACACCACATGCTGTGATGTTTAAACACCTTACCTTCAAGGTGCAAAGAATCGGACGTCAGCCGCACTTCCTTGGAAGAAAACATCTGCAGCGCAATGGTCCAGTGCAGGAACCTGAAAACTGTAGGCTCCAAAACAGTGTTCTCATGCAAACCAGGGCTGAACCAGCTCATCACCAACTTTTTAATGATGGGTTCTGCAGGGTAGAGGTTGAAGTAGAGAGGTTTATTGTAGCCCCGGTGCTGAATAACCGCACCTCAGACATGATTACAGTAACTGACATATATTAATTCTAAACAGGAATCAAATGCTGTCATTAGCAGAACAGTAGGAGTGAGCATAAGCCTAGTCACACTCTCAATCTAAGGTAAGTATTCACAACATAACAAATAGTCTACTTGTAAATATGGATATGTTGTTTTTTGTCATAGTATTTGATATCCATGAATGCCTCTTTGACATTAGGTAAAGCCTCATTATTGAGTATTTACCCTTTGTGGTCAGTTATCTGCTTTGTTAGTTTGCACGCACATTCCAAGGCTGTCTCATTCAATGCCTGGATTAATTATTACCCACAAAACTGAAGTTCTCCCTAAATTTTGGGTATTCTCTGAATATGGCTGGTTAATTTCTTACTTTAGCCTTGTGGGTATGATATTTGATTGGAAGTATTAGGTCAATACATTTCCTTGGAGATGAGTCCCGGACAGTTTCTTTTCTAATTTCTGTAGTTTGTTCAAGTCTTCTTGAAAAGTATTGCTAATCAGAGCAAGGGTTGTATCTAAGAGGCAGATTATTTAGCTGCCTGATAGACTATTGGTGTAATAAATATCGTATGGACAGAGAAACAAAATATCGAGAAAGTGCAAATAGGTAGGTATAGATTTACTATTCTTAGCACCACAACTATGCACCTTTAAAAAAAAATATATATATATATATATATACACGTATATATATATATATATATATATATATAGTGTGTCAGGTTACATATATGTGCAGTTGAGTATAGTAAAACTTTGTTTAGCCATAAAAAAGTATCTTTAAAATAATTTTGTCCTTGCTATTCTTGACACAATATTTTGTCCATATGATATTTTTAACTCAATATTTTTTTAACCACCAATTATTGGAGGACTTCACTGAATTAGAGCTTGAGTCTTATGTGAGTTTACATGTGCCTATTGTATTCAGTGGTGAAAGCAAGGGGTAGTTTCTATTACATTACCATTCAGCCAAAACAACAACTATGTGTCATTAGCAAACCAAAAATAGGTTAACCAGAATGGCCTATTCAAAGCAACAAGTATAACATCATATTCATTAAAAAGTGTAGGGCTTAAGGAGGAGCTCTCTGACACACCACAATTGAAAGCATGCAAAGAGGACAGAAACTGTGGCTATGAAACTGTCTGCTGCCTTTCTGTGAGAAATGACTGCAGACATTTGGTGGAGCAGGGACATTTAAATATATTTTTGGTTTACACTACCAATCTTACCAACTCATCAAGTCAGAAGCCCCTGATGTTACTGATCCCAGGCCGAAAGACCTTGGATGTAAGTAAGAATTAGTCAGAGCTGCAAATTAAATCAACTTTTTCATCCCAGTTCAATTTCAAACTTTTAGGAGTCAATGATGAGAGTTGGAGTGAGTTTCAAAGCTTTACTTAAAATCTTTTAGAAAGTGAATTGTTATTGTTCAGCTTCACAGCTTTATTGTAAGTGTGGATATTAAAGTAAACATGTTAATACACTATTATGTTCCATGCAAATAAGCCTACGCAAAGGTCAAAATATAACATCTTTATACATTTTAATCATACTTCACTTACTGTCAGCTTTTCTGAAGTTTAATATTTCACATTCCTGACCTTGGTCAGGCTTTGCAAAAAGAAAAAAAAAACATTCTGCAGCCACTCTAACTAAATTACCATGAATGCAAAAGCCTAGTGCTCTCATTTGCTTTTAAACTTTAGCTTTTCATTTTAGGCCTACACGTTATTTCTACATGTTAATTATATTCATTCTCATTATTTAAAAATGCCCTAGCACATTCAAGCATTTGTGAGTTAATCTCAGTCTCATGAAGTATTATGATAAGTTGTGAATGGTCCATGGATGGCATAATGTATTAGTCTGTTGTGATTTTATCTAATGCAGGGTGTTGCTTTGTTGCTTTTCATTATCCCTCCTTTAATGCAAGATTTTAACTTTTGATGTTATGGTTGAAATGAACATGTGAATATTGAACTGTAAGACTTCATTGTATTTTGTGTCTACTATTGCTTATCTGTATGTAATTGCTTTTCAGGTTCACACTGCAGATCACAGGTCTATGCTGCAGGTCCGGATGACCCTTGGAAATAGGACAAGGGTTATATTGTTCATCTTGTTGGGATTTTCTGTTGACGCCAATGCACAAGCTGCACTTTTTGGTGTTTTTGTGATTGTTTATGCCATCACTCTGCTGGGAAACCTTCTCATTATCACACTTGTCATGATCTCACCAAAGCTGCACACTCCAATGTACTTTTTCCTGTTCAATCTATCCCTCCTGGATATCGGTTATGCATCAGTTACAGTCCCCAGGATGCTGAGGGACCTTCTGATTGAGCAACAATACATTGCTTTCAATGAATGCATCACACAGGTGTTTGCTTTCCTTTTCTTGGCAGGGACAGAGGTTTTACTTCTAAGTGCTATGTGCTTTGATTGCTTACTGTCCATCTCACGCCCCTTGAAGTACCCAATTCTAATGAGCAGGAGTGTCTCTTTCATGTTTGGTTCTTCCTGTTGGATGACTGGTTTTCTCTATTCCTTAACAACAACACTTCAGGTCTCTCAATTAAGCTACTGTGGAGATGTGATTGAAAATTTCCTCTGTGAGGTCCCAGTCTTGTTAAGGCTGGCATGCCCAGATGCAAATACCACAGAGACAGTGCTCTTCACACTGGCTGGTATTTTTGTTGTCATCACCTTCCTAATTATATGTGGGTCCTATGGTCACATAATGAAAATCATTCTGAAGATCCCTTCCATGGAAGGGAGGAAAAATACTTTCTCTACCTGCTCTGCTCATCTCATGGTAGTCTTCCTATTTTACGGGCCTGAATCCGGTAGATACTTGAACCCTTCCATCAGTTCACTTGGACAAGACAAACTGGCTTCCCTATTTTATGCAGTCTTCTCTCCCATGCTTAACCCAATTATATATAGCCTTAGAAATGGAGAAGTGAAAAATGCTGCAAAGAAGGCTTTCAGTACAAACATATATTAAATGGCCTCTGGGATCTGTCTATGTTTCTATGACCAGGAACTCTGTAAATACCAAATTCCATACAATCCAACTCAATGTGGGTATAATTTTTAAGGAAAGACCTGATAAGTTAGACATAGCTTCATTTGAATATTATAATAGCATTGTCAAGAACTGTGTTATAAAATGTGCTCCAAGTGCATTTTACCACCCAGAGTGTACTTATCTTTCACCACTTCTAGGAAAGTACCCTCTTTCTTGGCATGGGTACCCCTTTTCTGACTGTGTTCACTGGGATCCTGCTAATCAGGACCCCAGTGATTAAGCTCTCACTCCCCAAAACTCTGTATTTCATCCCACAATTGGCATACTGGTGTCCCCATGTAAGCGCCTAGTATATGGTATCTAGGTACCCAGGGCATAGGGGTTTCAGGGGATCCCTATGGGCTGCAGCAGTTATTCTGCCACCCAAAGGGATCCCAAGAAAACGGTTCTGTAGGACTGCTATTGCAGACTACTTGAACCGGGTGCATGCACCCGTTTTTACTATAGGTTACTGCTCCAGGTCACTAAAAGTCACCCCTATGGCAGGCCCTCTCGGCCCAGAGGGCAGGGTGCAGGTACCTGTGTGTGATTGCACTCCTACATTCTGCAGCACACATAGAGGGATATTTCTCTGGGGATTGTTTTGAGAGTAGGGCCTGTAATGATACACTACATTTATTTTACCAAGGAGAACTAGATGCAATTTTGCCACCTTTGGTGGCAGGGGAAAAAGGTTTGTCCTCTATTCCTATCAGCCAGCTGCCACCAACTGCTAGCCAGATCATAGCCTCGGCATTGGGTGGAAGTCATCTATTGAAATGGGATTCTGCTTTGGATGGACCGCTAGAATCCATTTGAGTCTAGTGCTCTGCCCGGTTGCAGCACAAAAGTCAAGGGCAGGCCTTGCCAGGAGACTGGTGACATTAGTTAACAGTGAAGAGCAGAGCATGGATAATGTGCTTGAAACACTTATGACTAATAAAAGTAATGATAGCAAAAATGCCTTGTGCAATGCTTGTGTGTAACAGGATTACATACAAATGAAAGACTGATCCTTCCACAGAGCAATGTAATTTTCTGATTTTACTTTTAGCTTTATAAAATGGCTTGAAATGTTAGAGTGGAAGCCACCATACAGTATCATGGGATGTTTCAACAGCATCCTAACTCCATTAAAATGATGGTGGTGGTGAAAACCCAATCCAAACAGAGGAAAGCAAAGATTTAAATCACAATGGTTACATAAAGACAATATCTAATTACCGAACAAAATACTATTTTCATTTACTGAAATAATACTTTTACTGCATCAAGCTAACATCCAGTCACTCCTAGAAGCAATGTCCTAGAATGATTCACTTTTAAAATGATATCCTCCAAATCTAAAGAAAACTAAAAAGATCAAATCCTCCCAAACCTATGTGCCACTTCTGAGATACCAGACAAAAGAATCAATCTCTCCTTCAAATACTCAACTCACATTACATAACAACTTCTCAAGCTCAGCAAACCCCCTTTAACAGTTATATGGAGCTTCATTTAGACTTTTATGGAGTTAGCATCATATTTTGAGATCACCCCAGGGCAGGTAGAGATCTCTGTTCCTTCAAAGGAGATGCTACTATGGCGACTCATCTGAATGCCCTGAAAGTGTGCCGAGAGGCTGTCGTATTTCATGCGGCCACTCAGCAAACTGTTTTGTTTTACAAAAACAAACTCCCTAATTGGCTGTGTGTTTTTGTAAAAGTACAAATAACCTTTACACCTTGGGAGTTTCCTCCCAGGAGCCTGGGTGGGGGCTAGTTTTTTTCTTTTTTTTAGTTCAGCACAGAAAATAATACATCAGACCATCACCTCTATATAGGGCTGAAGGTCTGATGCACTTACAACAATGGCCCCAAATCTGATGAGCTATTGGTGTAAGGTTCCCACTGGCAGAGCCAGTGGTGCCACCACTGTTAAAAAACATGGTGGGACACCAGGCTGTAAACCAAGCAGTTTGACTGACAGTTTGAGTACTTTGTCAGACAAAATCTAAATGAGGGCCTAGGCCCACAAGCACAAAATCACTTATCACTCCTTCATAAACTGTAGTTGTATAGTCATTAACATTTTAAATTAATTAAGCCTTACAATTCTGCGGTGTGCAAATATTCTACTAGTGGACAAATATTCTATATATACCACACACAGTTTTCAATGTAGCATGAAAACGGTATGCAATAAGAGAAGCTGACTTTCTCATTTTCCTAGGCCCAAGTCTACAGCCCCTCAACTTCAATTTTGGATCAATTGCACCTTTCTTGGACACGGTCTCCGACGCGCTGGCGAGCTTAAGGCTGAAGAACCCTATTCTATTCTATTATAGAAAATAGCAGGATAAAATTATTTTGCTGATGTATTGTGAAATCATGAATTAAATTGTACTGATAATTTGTTATGGGTGTTTTATTTTTTGCAAGGTAGGTTTCTGTTCAATTTTCTACAGCATGCTACATTTTTAAGTCTAATGGAACATTGTATATATTGTGTCTGCATGACAAAATATATTTCTAAGCATTATAACATTGCCATTTTTCACAGTTCAGTTATAGTACATTAGAATCAAACCATTGTATAGCAGGCATTGTTAATGCTTCCAATTCTAAGATTTTGCTCATCAGTCTCTTATTAGCTCAGAGCTCAAAAGGTCAACCTCTCTGCCATCTGACACAGGGGAAAACCTTAAGATCTCATTTGATCCTGACCACCATTTCCCTCTCAGTAATATGATTAAATGTATTTTCCCACACGTTTCATCAGGGTTATGTTTGTCCTCTTTACTCACCCCCCAGGCCATCAAATTTATACTTGCCAGAAGTTACTTTTAGACGCATTACTGTAATGCCATGCACAATGCTTTGCCACCAAAGCCATCAGGAGGCTTCAATGACGTCATAATAAAGCAGCTGTCTCATCGTGAATAGGAGCTGATCATGGCACATCACTCCGGATCTGCGTATGACAACGCATAAACAAAAGTGTAAACGTTTATTAAACTTAAAAAAAAAATAGAAACAACATTTGTAATATATTAAATACAAATAATGTTATTTTTCTGATTTAAATTACAAGAGAAAATTACAATATATAAACATAGTTTTATAATGTATTCAAATGATATACAATGATGCACAGGCTTAATTAAAAGCATTGTAGTTATATTTTAATAGAAAAGAGGTTACATTATTGGTTACATTTGAAAAAGATTCTTAAAGTACTAAATTAAAAGTAAAAATAATAATTTATTTTTAGATCTTTGTTCACTATTAAATTAAATGTATTTATATTTGTAAATATTTTAGATAATTTAATTTAACGTAATTTGTTTTGAATAAACATATTTATTTAACTTAATTTAATAATTTTTCCATTGGAGTTTTATTTTAAGTCCCTTCCCACATTATTTTCAATGGGAGGGTGTTACAGTACCAGTGGTTGGTCATGTTTGGTGCTGAACATAGTCCAAGTCAGAGCTGTAGTAGATTTATTAATACTGTTTTGCACCCTTTTTGGCTGTTGTAATCTTTTTTAAGTGCAATTTGTGAATAGCAATGGCCATACTTTTTGGTGGGTTGTGCATGTCCCTCCTTAAATCCCTAACTAACCGGTGCATTTCCCTCCCTTAATCCCTATCTAACCCAGCATTAACCCTTTTTACTCCTCCTTTAACCGCTCCCATTTAGTAGTTACGTATGCCACACTTTATAGCCACTCCTCTCTGTCCCTTCAACGTGTTCTACTAAAATGTATACTTATGTGTTCAGCGATTCTGCAGTCAGGGCAGAGATTTCTGCCCAAAAAAGATAAATGAGGCAGAGGTGTAACCTCCATATGTAGGTGCGTAAATAGCATTTTGTAGTATGTTAGTAGTATTTTTCTACCACTACAAAATGCAGATTCGGAATATTCCCCAGGCAGCTTAGTCTGGATACAGCTCGGAAGCATGACAGCACAGTGTTGATGATTAATAGCAGGTACACTAGAGAGCTTGTGCACAGAGATTGAAGCAGATTGTGCCCCAGGAGGTGATACAATCAGAGGAGAGGCACATCATTATAGTCAAAAGTTAGTGGGGAGATTTTCAAGCAATAGGCTCCAGGGATGCAAAACGTAGACAGGACATTGGGTATTAGAAAAGTAATGTAAAGGAGTGAGGGTTTTAGGCAGGTGAAGGGAAAGATCATGGGGAAATGACAAGGGAAGGAAGGTGTGACTGCTAAGCAGAGTGAAGGGAAGTGTAAGAGGTGGATTCATAGGCCATACATGTAGATTTTTGTAGGAGAAGGGATGAAGAAACAGTGATAGGGATTGGGTCAGTCATGGCCCACGAGGATCTCAAAATTGCAGTTTGATCTGATTGCAGTGGAATTAAGAGAGAAAGGAAAACTAGTCTGGAAGGTAAGGAAAATTAAATAGCTTAGCCGCCATTAAAGTTAACCGCAGATCAATGCAGTGGAATGAAGAGAGTTGCAATCTGTTACAGTATGACCTGGCTTATTTTTTTAGGATAGGTCTTTCGACAAATATCTTTCCTGTCAGGACCACCAAGCTTGGATTGGTGATACAAATCTGCCAAAATTATCAATGGTTCATACATACCCATAAAGAAAAACTTAGTCCCTTTTTAAAAAAAAAATCTTTAAATTACCAGTGGTGTTCCACAAGGCTTCTCCCTCTCAGTTGTCCTCTCCATCACATATTACCACTCTTAGAGTAATCCTAAATGCCCACAATGCTGGCTACAGTATATTGGAAACCAATACCATACACAACTGGATCAAATAAAAGCAGTGGGCTGTCATCAACATTCCTAAAAGTGCATCCAGAGTCCAGGTCGAGCTTGAGTTTGGCCTAAAAAAACATATTTTTCAAGTTATGGAGGCTATGGGCTGCAGAGAACAGCTCCATAAATAACTTTTGCTGGCACTAAGTGAAGGCTCAACAAATCACTAACAGAAAAGGAATTTGGAGAAATTACATAAATCAGGTGATTCAAGTTCTGGGCATGGAAGATGCCTGGGAAACCAGCATGGGAAAGTTGGCTTTTAACAAAACTGCAAACATTTCCATTTGTATTTTATCATTCATAACGGACAAGGACTCCTAGGCTAAAAGGAGGCATGCCTGGGTCATACTCAACAATGTCCCACCACACATAATAATACTTTTCCACTTACATAAAACACCAGTTTATGTTATTTCGTCTGGTTTGCTTTGACACCAAAGACGTATGCCCCCCTTGGAAAAGACAGTTTATATGCCAAAATTGTTGATTATGTGGTTACAATTGAGAGCCCCTATTACATGTATTTTGCACCTGTCCGGGTTTAGGGGCAGAAAGAAGAAAGTTCTTGAAATATTTTCTACTTCAAAAGATTTGCTCCTGTAGACAGGTAGTAATCTTCTGGTTATATGGTAAGTTAATTCCATATTGCTGCAGGGGAGTAAAGGTTTTACATTCATTTTTAAAGGATTTGGTTAAGATTGAGAATGGGTAATTGATTGAAAAGGAGTAATTAGGAGAAAAGCGGTCTTTGGCTTGATACTGTGTACCATACTTTTATCTGCATCTTCTGATTAACAAGATTCATTTTGGACCCCTGCACTCAATACTTGCCATGATTCATGCAGTAAATGACCTTAAGCATTCACTTTTTTGTATCTTTTCATGTTAACCTTATTTCTATTAGATGTTTTTATTATTTTATAATGTGAGGTTTTATATTAACCATATATTCGATACATAAAAGCAGTGCTTAATTATCCTTACCATATGCACAAATGGATGCCAAACAACTAGTTGTCCGTGCACAGCAAAATTAAAAAGATAATGCTCATTGAACCTGAAAAGCCTGATACCCTTACCAAAGTCAATCTTCTGTAGGAATCATCTTCAACTCTGAACTTTCACAACGCAAGTTAAAACTGCAACCAATCTTCAGCTCCATCATCTCTATGGGATACTCAATATTGTGCAAACTCAATAATGAATAGTCCTAAATCTAGCAGTGACCCACTCACACATCACTTATTGTAATATAGTTTGTGTAAGTATCTCAGAAACAAGGAGCACAAAATGTTGCTGCAGATGAATTTTTGGCCTGAAAGGTTCTGTTGACATCACTCATGCTTTTAAAAATTTCTCCCTCACTTTTCTAAATCATTCATACAATTCTACCCAGCCCGATGCTGATGATCCCACTGACAGTCTTTAGATTATTTGAACATTCAGGAAAAAAATATATATAAACACCAGGATCCGTCTGGAAGGTGCATTAATGTACAATGGGTAATTGTTTTTATATTTCTGATGGTTAAGGATATTTAGATTAAAGGATTTCAAATTCCCTGCACAAACACATCAAGAAAAATTAAGAACAGTTCCATGAGCACTGTTAAAGAAGTGTAAGTGCCATTTTCGAGGATTTTGTTATAACTTTATTTACCATAAAGCCAACTCATTTATTACCTAAACTTCAAATGTGCTTCCTACGAAACTTATTAAATACGTGTTCTAGCTCTCATTTGCATTCAAGAAATAATTTCTGAAAAGATAAATGGAAACATCATAACTAAGTTATTTAAGACATTTACCTAAAATGTCCTATGGCTATCCCAACATATGTTGTAGTGGACTTTATTAAAAATCGTAGAATTAAATACATAGGGTCGAATTCATAAACTGCATTTTGGAGTACGTAAATTAGTAATCCAACAGTACCATATATTTACTATGAAATGCAATCACCTCCTCTGCTCCTTCTATCTTTTCTGAATACACAACTTTATTATCTCTGCACTTATGGGTATACATTTTAGTAGTAAATAAGGGGGTTAAGGGAATGGTGTGAAAATGAAGATAGATTATAATTCTGGTAAATGTGAGGAGTACAAGGAAAATTATGGACAGGATTGGAGAGAGATTCTCTAATACAGAACACACATCCACATATGAGTAAGAAATTTTTTATTAAAAAAACACACTTCTAATTCTACTACAGCTCTAACAGGGGCAAAACAGTCACAAATGTAGTCCATCCAAACCTTGCAGTAAGCCAAGTGCAGTCCATGTCCAATCCCTAGTACTGCAACACACTCCCACAGAAAACAATGAATGCAGCAAATAACTCTGGCATGTATTTTATGGGGCTCCTGTCAAAGTTTAGAGGTGATGTGGGCCTCATAGGTCTGTGTGCCTCAGATGAATCCCATACATGCGTTGACCCTGCAGGATGACACTGGAACTTATTGGTCATTGCTTCTATCATCTTCATGATCAAGGCATGTTTTCTTACATTTTGTTCTCTCAAAAAGCTCATGTTCATAAGTGCATCTTTGCCATGTCTTTGTAACTTTAGGGATGTAAAAATCCTCTGCATGGTTAAAGACCTGCCCTGAGTTTTCAACAGTATTGTTGTATATTGATTTTTTGTCGCAAGTAAACATGGATCATGCATGTGTGCCATGACATAGGCCTGTCCCATGGATTGCAGTCTTGTTGAACTGAGTGGCACCCAAAGCGTTCCCCTCATAGTGGTGGACGTCTACCCACTTCACCAGGAGATAGGCAGCATATGTATGGTGGTGACAGCATTTTGTGTAGTGGTCAACAGTAGTGAACATGACCTTTTTATCCTGTGTCACTGGAGTGAGGCTTAAAGGCTCACTCACCTTTTTAAAAATTCAGCTGTTGTGTGTTTAACTTACCCTTGGCCTACATCAGGCCATTGTGGAGTGCTGCACAACACAAACGTATTGACTATGTGCTGGGTGTATGTGTGCCTGGGAAGGGTACAGTACAGGCATAAAGAAGTACTGTGCAGTTTGTGTGTAGTAAGTGTTGGGGGTACATTACTTGAGAGATGGGGTATTGTGCAGTATGTCCGTAATGAAAGTATGTATTGGGTGTATGTGTGCTTGCATGAACTACATGAAGAGTGAAGTGATGTGCTATGTGCACACGTTTTTTAAAATTCAGCTGTTGTGTGTTTAACTTACCCTTGGCCTACATCAGGCCATTGTGGAGTGCTGCACAACACAAACGTATTGACTATGTGCTGGGTGTATGTGTGCCTGGGAAGGGTACAGTACAGGCATAAAGAAGTACTGTGCAGTTTGTGTGTAGTAAGTGTTGGGGGTACATTACTTGAGAGATGGGGTATTGTGCAGTATGTCCGTAATGAAAGTATGTATTGGGTGTATGTGTGCTTGCATGAACTACATGAAGAGTGAAGTGATGTGCTGTGTGCACACAGTTAGTGTGTTTGTGCTGGCAGTGTCTGTGTTTGCAAACAGCATTAAAGCTTCAGTGCTGAACAGTGTGCGCAGACCGAATGTGTGTGCTGAGTATATGGGTACAAGTCATGGTACAATGCATTGAGGTAAAAGTGCTGGACACTAAGGACCTCATTTACAGGGTCCGCGGAACAGTGGTGCTCAGCAAGTGCCTTGCTGCTCTGTCCTGCACATCTAGGAAAGAGCAGAAATGCACAGTATCTAGAAGGTACGGTGCATTTATATCATCTACCCCTGCGCTGGCACACAAATTGGTGCCATGCACCAATGCAGGCACCCTTGCACAATGGTGCTTTCTTCTTTCTATGTGTGCTGAAGAATACAACACACTTACAAAGAGGAAAAAAACAGGGAGAAATAAATATATTTCTCCGAATTGCTTCACTCTTACACCACCCCTGAGGTGGTGTAGGAATCTGACACATTCCCATACTTGTAAATCTGGGAATGCATGAGATTGCTTTAGGCTCCATAGGTGTTGTGTGGGAACACCCATGGCAACACCCATGCAATGCCCCTTTAATTCAGTAATATGCATGAAAGGGTCCATATGCACAAGGCCATGAAAAGCCACGGAAGGTGGCTTTGCATGACTTTGTAAATATGGGCTGCCACACTGCACCACATGATGGCAAAACAAATACTCTCTGGTGATGCAGTGTGCCTCTATGGCCTTTTAAATAAGGCCCCTAGCATACAGTGAAAGGACACTGAGTAAAAGTGCACCTGCAATGATACAATACATAAAACACCTTAGGTGCAAGTCTGGGGAACCCCGGCCTCCCTGGTGAAGATATGAGGAGTAGAGGAATTTCCCCAGACAGATTTGTGTATAGCTGCATTGCTGTGAGTGTTGTGGGAAGGTGCAGATCACAAAGAAGGGGCCTGGACACATCTCAGGAACGGAGATGGGACTGATAAGGGAATCATAAACAGTAAGGCTGAGAGCCTGGGATTAACTTTTTGATGCCCACATCACCGTGGCTGACATCCAGGTGTGAATTCTGGTCACGTCCATAAATTGTGTTGTTGGTCAATCTTTGGAGTCGTTCCTCCTGTGACAGAAATCCTTTCAAGGGGAAAGAAGAAAAGAACTGCCCGCTTCAAGAAAGCGGAACCCTGACATAAAACCTTATTTTGGTGTCTTGAAATGAACTATAAGTAGGGGAGGTTAAGACACCAAACTTTATAATCAGCCAAGCAGCCTGAAGGACTGTGTGAGGAGGGCTCAACAAGGCTATTGCCTATGCAGGGGCGGTTGTTGTTAATGGACGTGATAAGTGTTGACCTACCAACCTGAAGAAAGAGCAAAGAAGAGTAAAAGAAACACATTGAGTAGCTGAAAGAAATGTCTAAATAGCAACTCGCTGCTCTGTTATAAAATGGGTAGAATCTGTGTTTTTCCCTGTGAGGGTGGTTTTGGGAGCAGCCTTCTACACTTGTGCCAGCAGGGCGAGGAGTTCCTTGACCTGAAGGCATAAAACAAAACAGTGACATCACACTGGAGGGTGCTGTGTGAGTTTCAAAAGGAGGAGTTTACTGAAACCAATCATTTAAATAGCCAGCGGTGGAGCAGGCTGATGAAATAAAGATAGTAGTGGGTGGCAACAGTTTGCTGGTCATCGGGAAATGGGATCAGGCCGTAGGAGGAGTCAAGCTGCTCTTTGTGTAAGCCCCTGGACCAGATTTATGTTTTGAGTTCTGTAAACATTTTATTTAAATGGTAGTTACGGAACTGCTTTAAAATGAAACGTTACAGAGCTGCCACTTCACAGTGCTCCTGCCTCTCTCCTCCTGTCTTGCAGCACTGGACTATTGGCCATCAGAATACTGTGCTCACAAGACAGAAGTAAGTGGAAGAAGCTTGAGTCAGATGCCTGGCTCTGGCAGAGGGCCTCTTGGAACCTCAAGCAAACAAGTCAAATTTAATGGAGGCGATTTGGCCATATCTGCCAACCATGTAAAAAAAAAAGGAAACCAGGTTCGAATTCCAGCAATGGCACAGCATTTTGCCTGTGAATCCAACAAATGTCATTGTGCCCAAAGAAAAACAGACTGCAAAGTACTCTGTATCTATTCTGAATTGCTGGCTGCGTTATGTACATCTGCTAAAAAAACATAGAGTCTGTCTGTCACCCATGTTGTAATATTATTCTCCAAGTATGAACAAAAACACATCAACCTTCAATTTCAGACAGTATGAAACTTGAAAATCTGGGATCACTCCCTGTTTCCTCGCTTGACCAAAATTTGTGATCTATTCATGGAAATCACACCTTAGTATCAAGATTTCATTTCGTTCATTATCACATTCAAATATATGAGTTCAGGATGTGTGCTTTACATGAACATCACTCGTGTCTGATTTAATAGCCTATAACGAATCTCCAGCTATAATAAATATCTAGTTATGGGTGACTGACACACAAGGCCCAGGATTAGACTGTACTGCTCCCACTTTAACCACAATACATATCTTTCAGAGATGACCTGATGAAAGTGCACCTAACTTGTGTACAAAATCATCTTATTTTGCTACTCTTCGTCACCTTCTCCCACTCAATGCTGAGAATCCATTCTTCACTGTTGGTCTGAACAGGTGTGACCAGTTATTTCACCCTCTCATTATCATGGAAATCAAATCAAACCTTAGTATTGGCTTGCAGTGAAGCCTTCTCTCTAATGCTCTGTGGGACAACACATGTTCCAGCTTAGGTAATATGTCCTAACATTGTAGCTTAAAAACACACAGGAAAAATGAGAACATTCCAAAACAGAAAAGGCTGTGAGAAGGTTTCCCTGTCCTTGAGTGATTGCTGGGTAGGCATTAAGCACTGACCCATGTTTTCATAGCTTGCTGAACGCGCCGTCTGGCTCCTAAAATGGGGAAGGGCACATGTAGTACTGTGTCTGTATCAAATATTCTTACTGTAAAATATGACAGTCTTAAAACTATGTATCCATTGCTGGGCAGCTTGCCAGTAGAATGTATACACGACATTCCATATTATTCGAATGATTTTGGTACATCACTTCTTTAGCTTATCTATTACTATCCATGCAATTCCCACAGAATGTCTCACAATCTAAGTTTTAAATATCCACGAGCAGCGTTTGAATAAGCATAGAGTAAGTACATTGACAATGTTCTGTTAGTCATCATTAAAAGCCATCAATAAGGTATTAAACCTGGGGTACTTTTAAGGCTTACTTTTAATGGTTGTGCAGTAATTGCCCAATTTAGATCCCTTCTTCTACACTTTTCAGTTAATGTATGCTGTAAACTATACAGTTTGAATACTTTTTTTTGAAAAAATGTTCTTGTGAGGAGAGAACCTTCCTTCCACACCTTCTACACCCACATTTTTAAGTTCAAGCTTGCTCGCTGCACTAGCACTTCATACTTGGGTATAAAATGTTCACCCCACTACTTTTAATAACCCCCAACCACCACTGGGCCTGTGGCCAGGACTAGAGAGCAAGGCCTGCTCCTCTCCAGCCTAAGTGAGGAGACACTAACCAGGAAATCATGACCACCTGCCCTTGAGCCTGGTGCACCAGTGCCTGTCTGTTTACCAGGACCAGTGTGTCCTGTGAGGAAGAGAAGAGCATTGGAAGGTGAGAGGTCTAGTGGGGAGAGGACTCCCTGAGTGAGGTGTGAAGGGATGGCTGCGCATGGATGCAGTTTTTGCTTGTGTGCAGTGTCGGCTTGTCACCCCCATATGCCAGGAAAGGGCTGCCATGGGCTGAGCTGTGCATTAAGTGCTGTGCAAGACTGACCATGCCTGTAATGCCATGCTGCTGAGACCCTGGATGCCAGAGTGGGCGACAAGTAGCATTGCTACTGGAGGAGTGCTGCGACTAGTACCTCTCTTGACTGGGGTGTTTGTACCAGAAAGCCTGCATCTATTTTGACCAGTACCATGGAAACCCCATATGACAGAAGGGGCTGCCAGTATTAACGTTGCAGAAGGATTCGGGGCGCCACAAGAAGAAGGTACTGAGGTTAAGTTGGCGGGTTGAACCGGCACTGCAATGAAACTGCCCCTGACTACCACTGAGGAGTTCTGAGCAGACTGTGGATGACATCACACCCTCGCTGGGCGCAGGTTATGAGCTGAACAAAGGATCACCCCCAACCCCCTCTGCTGGGTAAAGCCAATTTCCCATGTCTTCAAAACCTTGGAGCTGCACTGACAACTGAGAGACCTCTGGCAGTGCTGCTAAGGAGAGAGAACCTGCGGCACTTAGGGGGTCATTACAACATTGGCGGTAAAAGCCGCTCACCGCCGTGCAGAAGACCGCCAATACACCGCCACGGCCGCGGAATTCCGCCACAGCTATTATGACCCACATCTCGGGATCCGCCGAAATTCAGACACCCACACAAATCGGCCACACCAAAGATCAGTGATAAACTGGTGAAAACAAAACCTCCACCGTCACGCCAACAGAAATAAGCCCACACTATCATGACCCACGAATCCACGCAGCGGTCTTTCAACCGCGGTATTCCATTGGCGGTACACACCGCCGCGCTCAAAATATACACACATCTCCAAAACACCGCCACATTGGACAATTCAAAATACACACACCTGACACACATACAAACACCACTCCCACACACCCAACACAATATAAAACACACACCCACATCACCCACAAACCCCTACGACCAAAAATTTGTGACGAAGGCCAGAGAGAGACTACAGCAATAGACAACCCCACCACACAGCGGCACACAACACCATCACCCATACAACATCCACGCTCAAAACACCCCACACTATCACACATCACCATACTCATCAACACATACACCACCCCATACATCACCTACACCACCCCATGTCACGCCAAAGACACCCCAGGTTTTCCGAGGAGGAGCTCAGGGTCATGGAGGAGGAAATCCTAGGGGTAGAGCCACAGCTATTTGGAGCACAGGTGCAGCACACCTCCATAGCCAGGAAGATGGAGCTATGGCGAAGAATCGTCGACAGGGTCAACGCTGTGGTACAGCATCCAAGAAATTGGGAGGGCATCCGGAAGAGGTGGAATGACCTACCGAGGAAGGTGCGTTCAGTGGTCTCCAGGCACAACATTGCAATTCAGCGGACTGGCGGCGGACCCCCACCTCCTCCCCCACAACTAACAACATGGGAGGAGCAGGTCTTGACCATCATGCGTCCAGAGGGCCTCGGAGGAGTCGGTGGAGGAATGGACACTGGTAAGTCAAATCTTAACTATCATATCCCCCACCCTACCTGCATGCTATCACACATCCCCACCCTCCCCCCACCTATCACTCCAACTCCTCACTAATGTACTAATAACACAAACCACACATCCCAACACCAAGCCCTGCATGACACAACTAAGCATGGACACCCAGCACTAAAGCATGCTCACTGCACATACACATAGCAACCCCCCAACCATCATCATACAAGCCCCCACACAGGAATGCTTGCACTGGGGTACACGCACACCCACCCATTGCACACCATGACACACACACATGCAGTAATCATGCTCTTATACCCTGCAGGACCACTACGTAACGTCACCACACAGGAGGGTCCAGACATCTCCACTCCACCCACAGAAGAGGCCCACAGTGACAACAGCAGCTCTGGCCAACTGGATCCAGATGACCAGCCCGGACCATCGTGGGCCTCGGGACAGTCGGTTCCCCTTGCACAGGGACAGCCCAACACTGACCTTCCACCCTCTGGTAACACCAGCACAGCACCCACCCAGCGGGCCCATACCTCCGTACCCAGGACACGTCACTCAGCGGTGTGTCCACCACTACAGGGAACCCAGGGTAACCCACCACCCCAACAACAACAGGGACCTGGGGGCAGTGGTAGTGGGCACACGGTCCAGGGAACAGAGGCACAGGAACACAGGGGAACTGGGAGGGCTGCTATGCGAGAGGGGGCGGACAGGCCAAGGGAACCCACCCTCCACGAGGCCCTCTCCTCCATCATGGGAGCATACCACCACTCCAAGTAGACGATGGCTGCAGTCCTGGCCAAGTTTCAGGAGACCCAGCGCCTGCAGGACGAACAGTTTTTGGGGTTCAGGGAGGAGCTCAGAACAATCAGCTCTGCCCTGGGCACCATCGTAGGGGTGCTGAAGGACATACAAAAGACCATGAGGGACACCGTGGAACTCCAAGGGGCCCCTGACACTAGCATGAACTGGCCACCACCTCCGCCGGCGCTAGTGGACAGGACGTCCCGCCACAGGACCACCACACCAGCACCCCACCCCCTGCAGACGGAGAACCACCCCGCAAGTGGTCCCTGAGATCCAGGAACAGGACAGAGCAAGATGGCAAGACCCCCGCCAGGAAATGACACCACCCTGATTGTCCTCCCACTGTCCCACTTTGTTACCCTATCCAGATTGGAACTGCCCCAGCTCCACTTCCTATGCCCATATGGGCAGTGCACCTGTGAGACTAATAGACTGGACTCTGCCATGGACATTCCTCCACCATCACCCATCACCATTTTGCCACCCCCTCCAATAATTAGCACTTCAATAAACACCCTTGAACCACAAAACAATCTGGAGTCAGTCTGTGATTTTGAAAATGTGTATTAGCAATGACAGTGACAAAATGCGTTTTCTAATGTAATGCCAACCTACCTATGTCACACATCACAAGTCCATGAAGGATGCAAGCAGATGACACACGTTGGTAACCACACCTGTGAAACCGTAATGGAAATGTACAACTCAGTTACCAAATACTGCTACTAATTGACAGACAGGATAGAGGTAGAAGTGTGAAAGTGAATGTAATAGTAAAAAAATTGTTCTCACCTGTGTGTCACTGGAAATATTGCTGTATGACTGACTCCCTGTTGTCTATGTCTTCTTCCTCAGCTTCCTCCTCATCACTGTCCCCAGGCTGTACAGGCTCCACAGCTGCCACAACACCGTCATCTGGACCATCCTCCTGCACCAAAGGCACCTGGCGTCGCAAAGCAAGATTGTGAAGCATCGAGCAGGCGATGATGATCTGGCACACCTTCCTTGGTGAGTAGAATAGGGAACTACCTGTCATATGGAGGCACCTGAACCTGGCCTTCAGGAGGCCGAAGGTGCATTTGATCACCCTCCTAGTCCTCCCATGGGCCTCATTGTAGCGTTCCTCTGCCCTGGTCCTGGGATTCCTCACTGAGGACAATAGCCAGGACAGGTTGGGGTAACCAGCGTCCCCTAATAGCCACACCCGGTGCCTCTGGAGTTGACCCATCACGTACGGGATTCTGCTATTCCGCAGGATGTAGGCGTCATGCACTGAGCCAGGGAACATAGCATTTACCTGGGAGATGTACTGATCTGCCAAACATACCATCTGTACATTCATGGAATAATAACTCTTCCAGTTCCTGTACACCTGTTCACTCCTGTGGGGGGGGACCAGAGCTACATGGGTGCCATCAATAGCACCTATGATGTTGGGGATATGTCCCAGGACATAAAAGTCACTTTTCACTGTAGCCAAATCCTCCACCTGAGGGAAAAAGATGTAGCTCCTTACTTGTTTCAGCAGGGCAGACAACACTCTGGTCAACACGTTGGAAAACATAGGCTGGGACATCCCTGATGCCATGGCCAGTGTTGTTTGAAATGATCCACTTGCAAGGAAATGGAGCACTGATAGCACCTGCACTTCAGGGGGTATTCCTGCGGGATGGCGGATTGGTGAGATCAGGTCTGGCTTCAACTGGGTACACAGTTCCTGGATTGTGGCACGGTCAAACCTTTAGGTGATGATCAAATGTCGCTCCTCCATTGTTAACAGGTCCACCAGCGGTCGGTACACCGGAGGATTCCGCCATCTCCTCAAATGTCCCAGCTGACGGTGCCTAAGAAGGACAACAGCGACCACAGAGTCAACAAATTCCCAGGTATGTGTGTGGAGTGTAGGCCTAGGTATGTGTGACACAGTAGTAAATGAAGCCATGTGGGCCCCTGAAATGGCAGCTGCCTGACCTCTAAAGTGGGACACTGGGATGTGAGGTATCTGCGCTGGCGTTGTACACCGTCGCGGTAGGCGGTCGTAGACCGCGGCGCAATGCTGCATTGGTTAACATTGGACCCTATGGGTCCCAGGAGCGCTATGATGAAGTGCACCGGCGCTGATGATACGCACCGCTGCGGACGTCACCGCCGCGGACGTGACAGCCATTTTCTATCTGTTCAATCACTCGATACCTGATCTTCGACAGGAGAGGACCTACAATGCAAGTGCTGCTGTGACCTCGGTCTGGAAGAGACAATGGCTGCTGCGTCTAGGGAAAGGGCCCCTGCCTTCACTGCTCAGGAGTTGGAGAAGCTAGTCGACGGGGTCCTCCACAGTACACGCTACTCTACGGTCCTCCAGACCAACAGGTAAGTACACAGGGAGCACGTTGTATGGGCTATGCTGGGTGGAGAGGGCTGGATATCAGTAGGAAGGGGGCAGAGTTCAGAGACCATGAAGGACTGTGAATGCATGTGCCACATGGCAAGGGTAGGGATGGGTGCCACTCACATCGACGGTGCAGTTGCTAATGATTTCTCTTCTTCCCCTGTACATGTCATGTAGGTCAGCGCCCACCAGAAGAAGGACATTTGGCGTGCCATCGGCAAGGACGTCTGGAGATGGGGCACCCACTGCCGTAAAAGATGGGAGGACATTTGCCGCTGGAGCAAGAAGACGGCGGAGGCTCAGCTGGGGATGGCCTCCCTACGTGGGAGGGGTGCCCGTCGCACCATGACCCCCCTTTTGTTCCGGATCCTGGCGGTGGGTTACCCTGAGTTGGATGGGCTCTTGAGGGCATCACAGCAGACACAAGGGGGTGAGTACAAGATCATTCAGCGGACTTTGCGCGCAGTGGAGGGGTCTGGGTGGGGGAGGAGGGCTGTGGGTTTCCCTAGGCCAGGGCAAGTTCCGTAGGCTAGGCCCCTCCGTAATGCAGGCCATGTGGCACTACACCCCACCTCTGTAGAGTGCCAAGTACAGGTATACATGCCCATGTGTCATCTATGTGTGAAGATGTCCACCATAGCCATGTAGGCCAGATCCCAGGAGTTGCATCTGTAGAAGCCAAGAGCACGGCGTAGTGCAGGGGGCTGCTGTGTCTGTATTGTCCACCAACGGTAGCGGTAAGCCATGCACTCAACCTGTCTTTCTTCTGTCCCCCCCACCTTTTTGTGCTCTGCCTGTTCTTTTGTGCATCAGCATCATCAGGTGGAGGTACAGTGGCACCGGAGCACGAGGGAGCTGCATCCCACATGGCCATGGAGGGCCACACCACAGACTCTGAATACACCAGTGGGACAGAGGGCGAGGGGAGCTTCACGTCGGTCACCGGATCACCAAACAGCGACACAGACTTATCCGCCGATGGGAGCTCCCTTGTGGTGGCGGCACCATCTGTGCCCCCCACTTCTACAGGTACAGCCGCACCCCCCCTACCAGCACCACCCTCCCAGCCTTCGCTCCGTGCCTGCTCACCCAGGAGGGTGGGCATCACCTTCGCCCCACGCACCTCAGCCCCTGCCCCAGTCACCCCTGCTGCCCTCAGTGAGGAGGCCATTGACCTCCTCAGGTCACTCACTGTTGGGCAGTCTACCATTGTGAATGCCATCCAGGGTGTAGAAAGGGAGTTGCAACACAGTAATGCATTCCTGGAGGGCATTCATTCTGGTCAGGCTGCCCTTCATCGAACCCTGCAATCTCTGGCCTCAGCACTGATGGCAGCCATTGTCCCTGTGTCTAGCCTCCCCCCTCCAACTTCCTCCACCCAGACCCAGTCCCCTGTACCCCAGCCTATCCCAAGCACACCATCAGACAAGCATGCACACACCTCAACACACAAAAGTAGCTTAAGCAAACATAAGCACCACATAACCCATAGGCACTCACACAAGCATCACCCACATACAGACACAGCAACATCCACTGCCTCCACAGTGTCCCCCTCCTCGTCATCTCCCTCCTCCCTCCTAGTGTCGTCTACACTCTTACCTGCATGCACTACATCTACAGGCACTAGGACTCGCACCAGAACACCCAGCAGCACACCCCGCTCACCTGCACTCACCACCCCCACTACCATTTAGACATCCCCTGTGTCTACTCCCAGTGTGTCTGTGATGCCCCCTCCCAAAGTACACAAACAGGGGCACCCACACACCCAACATCCATCCACCTCACGACAGCCTACAGTACCTGCACCTGAACCTGCACCCAAATCACCTAAAGTTACACCTCCTACAACCACCTCCTCTTCCTCCACTCCCAGACCCCCTCCAGCTACCCATCCCAGTGTTCGTCAGAAATTCTTCCTCAGTAACGTTGACCTCTTTACCACCACTCCCACCCCTCCAATTCATAGGTCCCGTAGTAGCACCTCAGTCAAAAAAAGTCCAGTACCAGTGGTGCGTGTTAAAGGTGTGTGGAGTGCACCGGCCACCAGGGCAGCCAGTGTGACACGGAGCCAAAACACTGCCAGTCCACCCCCTGTAAAGCACCTTAAGTTGGAAAGTGGCCGACGGGAGAGGATGAAGACTCCTGCCGGCAAAACAGCTCACAAGGGTCCCGGGGGGAGTGCCGAGTCAGCTGTGACGTCTGCCAAGGTAATGAAGGGGCAGAAGAAGTCTCCAAAGTCTGGGAAGAGCAGAACGGAGGAGAAGGCCGCCATCCTCCCCACCGGCCGGGACGCCCCCGCCAGCACTGTCGTCACTGGTCAGGAGACCACCGCCAGAGTCAGTGCCCTGGAGGGCACCAGTATCGTCACTGGTCAGGAGACCACCGCCAGAGTCAGTGCCCTGGAGGGCACCAGTATCGTCACTGGTCCGGACACCACCGCCAGAGTCAGTGCCCTGGAGGGCACCAGTATCGTCACTGGTCAGGAGACCACCGCCAGAGTCAGTGCCCTGGAGGGCACCAGTATCGTCACTGGTCCGGAGACCACCGCCAGTGTCAGTGACCTGGAGGGCCCCGGCAGCCACAGCCCCGCTGGGCACTGAGGGACCGTAATGCCACACACCGCTGCACAGGTCAGAGACAGCAAAGGCAAGCACTGCTGAACAGGGCAAAGACCGCCATGGTGAAGACCGCTGAACAGGGCAAAGCACCGCTGAACAGGGCAAAGCACCGCTGAATAGGTCAGAGACAGCACAGGCAAGCACCGCTGAACAGGTCAGAGACAGCAGATGCAAGCACCGCTGAACAGGACAAAGACCGCTATGGTGAAGACCGCTGAATAGGGCAAAGCACAGCTGAACAGGCCAAAGACCTCCATGGCAAAGCACCGCTGAACAGGTCAGAGACAGCAGAGGCAAGCACCGCTGAACAGGGCAAAGACTGCCATGGTGAAGACCGCTGAACAGGCCAAAGACCGCCATGGCAAAGCACCGCTGAACAGGTCAGAGACAGCAGAGGCAAGCTCCGCTGAACAGGGCAAAGACCACCATGGTGAAGTCCGCTGAACAGGCCAAAGACCGCCATGGCAAAGCACCGCTGAACAGGTCAGAGACAGCAGAGGCAAGCACCGCTGAACAGGGCAAAGACCGCCATGGTGAAGACCGCTAAACAGGCCAAAGACCGCCATGGCAAAGCACCGCTGAACAGGTCAGAGAAAGCAAAGGCAAGCACCGCTGAACAGGGCAAAGACCACCATGGTGAAGACCGCTGAACAGAGCAAAGCACCGCCACGGTGAAGACCGCTGAACAGGGCAAAGACCGCCAAATCAAGCATCGTTAGCCCATGTGCAGCTGGGACAGTGACGGAACTGGGACCGTCACGGGGAGCGTGATGCACTCTGTCTGTCCTTCACAGGATGAAGCACTCTGGGCACCAGTCCCCCTCCAGAACCAGTGAAGACCTGCATGCACGCTGTCTGTCCTTCACAGGATGAAGCACTCTGGGCACCAGTCCCCCTCCAGAACCAGTGGAGCCCTGCATCCACTTGAGAGACTGTGGCTTTGCACTCCCCAGGATGGAACAGTGGGCAACCCACCCACTGTAGAGATTTGAGAGACTGTGGCTTTGCACTCCCCAGGATGGAACAGTGGGCAACCCACCCACTGTAGAGACTTGAAAGACTGTGGCTTTGCACTCCCCAGGATACATCAATGGGCATGGAGTCCCGTCGTGGATCTGGCGTGGTGCTGTAATCCTGCTGAGGTGCCCCCCTTCCCTTCACCCTGAGGTGCCTGTTGTATTTCTATCTGATGCCCCTGCAGTGTTCTCTCCGTTTGTGGACAGGTATCTAGTGTGGGCCTCGCCCATGCATTTTAGGCCCAGTAGTCCACGGACATTGATATGTGCATACCTGCAGTACTACTCGTGATGTGTGATTTTTGATTGTTGATATGTATCTGTATATATTTGGTTACTGTATTTTGATACATTACAATGTTTGGACTGATTTCCTTTTGTCTTTGCATTCTTCCGGGGGGGTTGTGGGTTGTTACTGTGCTGTTTGGAAATGCATTGGTGTGTGTGTTGTAGTGGGTGAGGGTCGGGTTGGGGGTGTTGCGTGTGTGTCCCTCTTACTTTTGCCTCCCCTATGTCGTAGGTGCAGTACTCACCGTTGTCTTTGGCGCCTACGTTGCTGGTGATCGTAGAGGAGCAGGAAGACAAGCGCAGGGAGTATTTGTAGTTTGGGCTCCATGGTGGCCTCCTTCCTCGTGGAGTGTGTTAAGGTGAGCGTTTTCCCATTGCAAAAGCTGTTTCCGCCGTGTTTTTATCCACAGTGAATCCGCCCCGGAAAAGGTGGCGGATTGGCAGGTTGTGATACTGTGGGCGGTACATTGTCTCCCACCTGTCTGTTGGTGGTGACCGCCGCGCTGCTTGTCTGTACCGCCGTGGCGGTCGGAGTGTTAAAGTGGCTGGCTATGTTGGCAGTTTCCGCCACTGTCATATTTCCCTTTTTTTGTCCGCCGGCCTGTTTGCGGTATTACCGCAGCTTTAACACCGTCCGCCAGGATTGTAATGACCCCCTTAGTGTTGTTGTATGAGCCACGGGAAGCACAACCTCTCAGAGCAGAGCAGGACTTGTGGGTGCTTGCGCTGGGGGCAACAGCTGCAATGCCAAATTTTTCTATGCTGCAATAGTGGATCGGACGAGAACTGGGCTGGTTGGGTCCCAAAGGACTCACTTCTAATGTTGCAGCACCATAGATACTTTTGACTGAAGAGTTAAATTAGAGGTAGAGGCTGCACTCATCAATGTAAGATCCTCACATAAGAATGCACTAAACATTTTAGAGCTTCTCAGTGATGAGCACCTTGACATCTTGTTCCTCACCAAAATCTGGTCATCTGAGTGCTTGATACCTAATATCACAATGGGGATTCCGAAATGTTATAGGATGCTCCTCTGTGGCAGGATGGGCAGAAGAGGTGGGGGAGTCACGATTGTCTTCAAACAGTCGCTTAGGTGTGCCTCGTTTGAGGTCATAGAGCTTAAGGGGATGATGTCGTTCTGCTTCAATCTTACATTGTCTGCTTAAAAGTTACTATTCAGTTTCCTAATTTATCAGCCTCCTGGCTATGTGGGCGCATTCCTGGCTTCCTTAAATTAGTCCATATTGAAGTTTCTTTTACAATACTCCAGTTATTATGTGTTAGGAGATCTGAAGCTTCATTTAGATACTATCTCAGATCCTCATGGTTGATTACTCCTTGATAATATGTACTCCTGGAATATGAAGAAATTAGTGGAATGACCTACCCACTCTGGTCATATCCTGGACCAAATGTTTTCAAACAACCAGATCACTGTGTCAGGCATTCTGAATGACTGCTCCAACCATCCTCCCATACCCTTTTCATGGCGGGTGGATCAGGGTCTGATAGGTAGAAGAACTATCCCATCCCTCCCCCATAGAAAGTTGGCAAAAATTCAGTGTGAATAATAGCAGACATTCTCAGTTTCACTATCCCAACATTGTGTAGGGAGACTGTACGAAAGAAGCCTCTTTCTAGCTTGGTTATCCCCACTTTTGGCCTGTTTATCAGAGTGTTTAACTGTGTCTACTGGGATCCTGCTAATCAGGACCCCGGTAGTTATGCTCTCTCCCTTAAATTATGGTTATGGCATATTGGTAACCCTGTATTTCACCCACAATTGGCATACTGGTGCCCCCTTATAAGTCCCTAGTATATGGTACCCAGGGCATTGGCGTTCCAGGGGATCCCTATGGGCTGCAGCATATCTTTTGCCACCCATAAGGAGCCCATTCAAAGGCTTCTACAGGACTGCCATTGCAGCCTGTGTGAAAAGGTGCATGCACCCTTTCACTGCCATTTACACTGCCCCAGGTCACTGATAAGCCCTTCCTATAGAAGGCCTTCCAGCCTTGAGGGCAGGGTGCAGAGTACCTGTATGTGAGGGCACTCCTGAAATAGCAGAGGTGGGCCCATGACCTCCAGGACCATTTTCCCAGACTTTGTGAGTGCAGGGACACCATTTTACGTGTTTACTGGACATAGGTCACTCCTATGTCCAGCAACATAATGGTACGTCCGAAGATAGGCATGTTTGGAATCACACATGTTGGAATCAAACCCCAAGGCTTTTGCAAGCATTGGTTTTATGATTCCATGCTCTCTGGGGGCTCCTGAGAGGACCCCAGTATTGCCATTCTAGCCTTCTGAGGTTTTCCAAGCAGCCCCAGGTGCTGCCACCTCTCAGACAGGTTTCTGCCTTCCTGTTGCTTGAAAAGCTCAAGCCCAGGAAGGCAGATCAAAGGATTTCCTTTGGGAGAGGAATGTTACACCCTCTCCCTTTGGAAATAGGTGTTATAGGCTCGGGAGGGGTAGCCTCCTCAAGCAACTGGGAATGCTTTGCAGGGCACATTTGGTGCCCTCCTTGCATAATCCGGTCTACACCCAGTCCCTGCTCTGGCGCGAAACTGGACAAAGGACAGGAGAGTGACAACTCCTCTGTTCATCACCACCGCAGGGGTGGGGCTCAGAGCTCCTCCAGAGAGTCCCTGGGTTTTGCCATCTTGGATTCCAAGTTGGCAGGGAACTCTGAGAGCATCTGAGTGGCCAGGGCCAGCAGGTGACGTCAGAGCCCTCCCCTGATAAGTGCTTACCTGTTTAGCTGACCAATTGACCTTTCAGGGCTATTTAGGGTCTCTCTCTGGGTGGTTCTTCGGATTCAAAGTGCAAGACTCCAGCAGGAATCCTCTGCATCCTTTAGTTCACCTTGTTACCGAAGAAATTGCATCCCTCCAGGAACTCTACAAACTGCAAAAAAGAAGCAAAGACATTGTACATTGCAACATTGTATCTTTAGCTCCTGCCAGCAACTGCAACTGTTTCCTGGTCGTGCCTCCTCTGAAGACAGCCTGTCTTCAACCGGCACCATAACAATGAAGGAATCTCCCTTGGAGTGAAGAAGTCACTCCCTTGCTTCAACAGGCACCTCTCTGCATAGACAACTGGCTGTGTGGGTCCCCTCAACTGACGAGTTGCATGGATTCTGCATCATGGGAGGTGAACTGAATTGGTCCCGATGGTCCTGACGTCCTACTGTCCCACTTTGGTGGAGGTAAGAGCTTGCCCCCACACCCAAGACAGTACCCCCGTGCACCTCATTTTTTGCAGTTGCCAAGGCTTGTTGGCATCCTTCCACAATGTTCTTCACGCACTATGCAGCTCCGGCCCTCAGCATTCCTTCCTGCGATGCACAGCTTCCTGTGTGGTTCTCCGGCAGCATGGAATCCTTTGTTGTAGTTCTGCGTGGGCCTCCTTTTGCACCTTCTTCGCCCCCGTGCTGTGGGACTCCTGTGCATGCTACCTGATCTTCTGAGTGCTCTCTTAGTTGCTGAGAGCCCCCTTTAGCTCCCCTTCCTGGATAGAGTCCACCAGGTCCCTCCTGGTCCCGGGCAGTGGGCAGCTCCATTTTCCGCTAACCGCAAGCTTTGCGTGTGCCAAGGCTTGTTGGCATAATCGAGCTACGCAAACCAGACTGCAATCATCCATCTGGAATGGAACATCATCTGCACCATCCAGGAACTGGCATCCGTCTTCTTGGGTGCAGTACTGACTGTTGTTCTTCCCAGGTGGTTCTTCATTTACACCTTCATCCACGTTAGCAGGGGCTCCTGTTCTTCCTTCTGTGCTTCTTGAACTTGGTCCCCTTCTTCCACAGGTCTTCAGGTCCAGGAATCCACTGTTGGTGTCTTTCAGTCTCTTCTGGTTCTTGCATAATCTTCTTTCTTGTGTTCCTGTGTGTTCTAGAAAAGTTACTGTGATTTACTCCTGCTTTCCTGGGCTCTGGTGTGGGTTCTATTACTTACCTTTGTTGTTTTCTAATACTTCCAGCGCCCCTCTACACACTACATTTGCCGAGGAGGGAAACTGACATTCGCATTCTTAGTATATGGTCTGTGTCCCCCCTAGGCTGATTTCTAACTATTGTGATGTCCACTAATTGCACTGTTTTCTAACTATTTTTACAGCTATTTCTGCATGCTAGTGTTTATAATTTGTGTATTACTTACCTACTAAGGGAGTATAGCCTCTATGGTATTTTTGGCATTTGTGTCACCAAAATAAAGTACCTTTATTTTTGTAACACTGAGTTTTTTCTTTCATGTGTGTGAGTACTGTGTGACCACAGTGGTATTGCATAAGCTTTGCATGTCTCCTAGATAATCCTTGGCTGCTCAGCTACAGTTATCCCTAGAGAGCCTGTCTTCTAGACACTGCCTACATTTCACTAATAAGGGATAACTAGGCCTGGTATAAGGTGTAAGTACCTTATGTGCTCACTACAAACCAGGCCAGCCTCCTTCAGAGACTGAAGTTGAATAACTTCCAAACATTTCTTTCAGCTGTGTTATTCTTGATGTCCCTGTGCAATATTCAGTGCAATACCAGCGAAACTGAGATGTTGTTTTTTGGCTCTCCTTCTCCACTGTGGGACGGTCTATGATGCCCAGTCAGATCCCATCCCTTCCAGCTCCCCCCTCCGTAGTGAGGAATCTGGGGGTGAAATATAATAACTTGACTGCATTTGGGACTGAGGTTGGTAGCATTGTGGACGTTTCCTGTGGCTTTTTAAAGTCATTAAGGTCATTTTTGTACCTGTTACACGAGGGCATGAGAAAACAGTAGTTCATGCACTGATTATATCCCATTTGGACAATACAAATCTTTTGCTTTGGGGCCAGCCTGCTTACCAACTGGGAAGACTGCAGTTAGTGCAGGATGCCCAACCTCAGCTTCTATGGAAAGTGTAAAAAAGGAGTCACATCCAGCAGCACCTGAAGAAGCCACTGGCTTTGAATTAAAGAGAGAGAAACATGATCAGACCGTATATTCCGGCTCAATCCCTATTCTCCACTGACACTCAGCTGATAGTGGTTTTGAGAAATAGGAGAAAAAAATGGTGTGATTCTCTTTTTTGATTCTCATTGGCACTACCTGTAATTCTCTCCCTATGCAATTTTGGGAGTTGAAGGAAAAACAGACCCCCAAACCCCTTCTTAAGACTTGGCTATTTGAAAGACCATTGGAGTAATTATGTGCAAGAACTGATAATCAGTGAACCTAGTAGCATGAGGACACTCTCAGAGTAGCCCTGCACTCTTCAGATTCAATGATTGATTGATTGCTTGATTAATTAAAGGGGAACTCTTGAGTACTGTCTAATAGTGAGCAGTCCCTTGATGCAACCACCAATGAATGGGGAATAACCCTGAACATGTTACACAAAGGAGGTTGGGGCAGGGATTTGCCTAAAAACTATTAGAGCAACAACCTTCAGGGGCACTGTGTCATTGTTTTCCAATGTTGTATTCCTTTGCATGTGTAGAGTTAGCAATAAAATATTCCCTTTTTTCCTTGAAAAACAAGTATTTGACTGGACATTGTTTTATGTTTTGTACTGTTTGCCCTTTTAGTTATGTGTCATGTTCTGTATCTACAGTCCTGTCTGAGGGAGCCTAAACTGCTCAACTGCAGCTACCACTGAGAGTCAATTACAGAAGGGTCACTTAGCAAAGTTGCTCAGGATCCATAGTAGCTCAGGCTCCAGGACATCAGGAGTAAAAGGCCTCAACCACAAGGATTGGTGCAAGTAATATTTACATGCCCTGTTTGAACCTCTGAAAGAGGTTCTGACAGTAGCATTCCACAACATTATCCAAGGCACATGTCAGGTTGTCAATCTCATGACGAAGCCCTTTAAGATAATCTAGAATCTCACGTCAAGTCACTGTCATGTCACAAATATCCCCAGCATAGTTGACGGCTACTAGAAACATTTACCCTCTTAGATGACAGGAATTGACCATGCCAACGCCGACCTCTCCCATATATGGCTGTCTGACATGACCATAGAGGGCTACCATCTAGGAGGTTGCAAGGGAGATATTGATGAAAGTGGGAGGTCTAATTCTCACTAGGCATGTTCTCTCCTTCAGATGATTGAGTGAAGATGGAAGATGTAGCAGCATGGGATGAGTGGATAGAGGAGTCAACTAAGGTACCTGTAGGTTGAGGGCTACTTAGAAGGGAGTCCTGCATAGCTGGTACAAGCACCATGGCATTTTAGCTAGTGGCTTTGTATTAGCACTTCTCACGAGAGACTTTGGAAGCAGACTGCTGGATAGGACTGAGGTGTTTTTGGCCAATGGGTTCTCTGTCGGGCCAACAACATCATCCTCCTCCTCTTCCTTCTCTTCCTCTTTCTACTTCACCACCTCCTGTTCCTCCTCCTGTTCTTCTGCAGTGGTGTCTGCTGAAATAGCTGCTTAGGAGAGGATTGGATTTAGACAGGTGATTGCCCACTGCCCTCCAGGTTTAAATGGTGCAGCATTCTTGCCAGACTCAGGCCCATATTTATACTTTTTGGCTCAAAACTGCGTTTGCACAGTTTTGCGTCAGAAACTATAGTGCTGGTTATTCCATATTAATGGAATGGCACAATCCGGCGCAAAGGGTGCGCTAGCATAAAATAAAAATTATGTTAGCCAGGTGGGGGTGGCAGTATGGGACAAGGGGGATTTGCACAAAAAAACGACGTTAGGATGGTCAGAGTGAAAAAAAATACTCTAACCAGCCTAGCGTCATTTCTTGATGTAAAACCATTATACCACATGACTCCTGTCTTATAATAGACAGGAGTCATGCCCACCACCCCAATTGCGAGCACAGGGGACAAGGGTCTCCTGGGCATGGCCATTGCACCCTGTAGCATGTAGGGGGCCCATTTAAGCCCCCCCAAAGGCACTTTGAAAAGGAAAATAAAAATACTTATCTCTACTTACCTGGGATGGGGTCCTCCATCCTCTGGTGTCCCTCTAGTGTGGCTGGGAGTGTTCCTGGGGCTTCGGGAGGGCACCTGTGGGCTCTTTCCATGGTGTTTGACCATGGAAATGGGTGCACAGGTCCCCTAAAGCCTGCCCTGACCCAGGCGTTAAACAATGGTGCCAAGCAGGCTTAGCACCCTTATTTAGGCCCACCTCCCTCCCGTGCACCTTTTTTTGCACAGGAGGATAAATAAGGAGCTAGGGCCTTAAAGTCATTTTTTGGATGAGAATGCCCACCCTGCATCTCATTGACGCAAGGTGGGTTCACGCATCCAAAAAATTACTCTAACTCCAATATTTTGACGTTGGACTACTCTAGGGTCAAAATATAAATATGGAGTTAAGTTTGCACTGCATTAGCATAAACAAAATTATTCTAATTCAGAGCAAACAGGGGGTAAATCTGGGCCTCAGTGTCCCCAGTACCTGTAAGAGGAAGATGTTAAAAGCTCAAATGCATAAAAAAAAGTCTCTGCTCAATAATGTAGCAGACTCATTTAACAATAGTGTTCAGCAAAACAGTCACACATTCAGTTAGATACTTGAGAGGGTACTTTAAAATATTTATGTAAAGGTTGGTACATGCATGTAATGTCTATATTTATGCAATGGTGAATCACCTGTTCTAGCTACAGATGCTTGCTTTGTAGATGAATCCCTTGACTTCAGCTGATGAACTATTGACCTGGAAGACAGTCGTGGTATGGTATCCCTGATCCAGCAGTTGGAGGGAAGATTAATGTGAAATCAAATATAAGGAGTTATGAATATAACAGTGATATTTGACAGAAATTATGTCAATTCAGAGATATACCTGAAAACGAATTTATAATTCACAACAAATAAAAAGATCATTTGAAAAATGTATAAACAATGCAGTTGGAGAGAAGATTAATGTGAAATCATATATAAAGAGTTATGAATATAACAGTGATATTTGACAGAAATTATGTCAATTCAGAGATATACCTGAAAAAGAATTTATAATTCACAACAAATAAAAAGATGATATGAAAAATGTATAAACAATGTTGAGAAAGTACAAATGATGAGATTCACTAGTAGATGTGTGATGTGCTGAGATCTACCTGATCGACGGATGGAAGAGGGCTGAACTGCTTTTCTGATGCTAGCTGCAATATATACACCAGAAGCTGTTGTCTGCCTGTAGCTGAAAACAGAGGCATACAAGGAATTCCATGGACATGCTTTGTGATTGTACTGTGACATATTGGATACACAGTAAAACAAGCACACAGTGTCCTCTCCTGAAGATTGTTAACTGAGCTAAAGGAAATATTTGTGTACTGTCATGTGTCATGTCACAACATTAAGAAAAAGGACATATGATATCACTTTCCCTAATAGAATAAAGTAGAAACATGGGTGGATGTAGGGATGTGGGACTGTAGACATACACCTAACCTGTCCCTTACGATGACAAAGACCCAACCCAAAAGAACGCACCATATTCTTACCAGTACCTCCCATTCATCAACTGTGTGTAGCCAGTTCTGCTGCAGCTATAGCAGCAGACGTAAGTTGATGGCTGGTGGTGAATAGGACAAAACACAGACCCTTAAACGTGGATTAAGATAACAGACGTGGATGAGCATATTTGTGAGTTAAAATTTCATTGTAAGTTAAGGTTGAATAAATTAGTTCATAAAAATGAGCACCGATTAAAAAAACATACGGATATAAAATACAATGTTATAGTTTACAGTGTGTGAATGACATTAATATCATAGTGGTATACCTGTGCTTTTTGTAGGGTTGCATTAGGAGAAAGGTCATGTGTGTTGCTTTGCTATATTAGGAAATACTCCTCCCCAGCAGTAGCAAACAAATTACTTGAATTGATGACTATAAAGAGGAAGTAGGAGTACAAGGAAATTATTAGAAGTAGTAAGGTTTGAAGGATGAGTGTGTTCCAAACTATAAAAAGATATGCATGTGATATCTGCATATCAGTGTAAGGATATTGATCAGAGTTGCACGAGTGGTTGTAGTAAAACTTTTAGGTAGGGGGCTTACTTCTTACGTGGCCTTATGTCCGGATTGTCTGAAACATGCAGGCCATATAGCAGATGAGGGTGCATTGTGGAGAGAACATACTTCTTGAGGATATGAGATTGAGACATGATGCAAGTGTGCCTCCAGGAAGATCCTTTGCCACCTGAACTGGGTAAAGGTTATTCATCCTACTCATCCTATACTTCCATTTTGTTTTAAGCCCCCCTCTGGTGCATGCATCTTTCCCAGTGTATTTACATAGTGTGCAATCTCCTGTCACTAAGTGCCTTCTCTCCACACTGTTTCTCAATTGAGGTAAACCATAGTTGATCGTAGTGTTTGACCAGAGACAACTACAAAAAATGTCTCCTCCTCATTGCAGTTCTTCTTCCTCTTAAGTGGTGTGGCCTGCATGCTAGATGTGTTTACTGTTAGGTCCACAAAGATGTAGTCCAAGAGAAAGAAGACAGAACTTTGGGTGTGCGCTGTATGTCTACAGGATTTCTACATGTGTGCAATTAGGTCATATGCACAGAATTTGCTGATTCTCTTCTATTTGGAGGCCTTCATCATGGTGGCATAGT
This sequence comes from Pleurodeles waltl, assembly GCF_031143425.1. NCBI lineage: Eukaryota > Metazoa > Chordata > Amphibia > Caudata > Salamandridae > Pleurodeles > Pleurodeles waltl. Next base: position 381,481,633 of record NC_090445.1, read on the forward strand.
CTCCACCTCCATAGCGGAGCTCTCCAACTCCATTGTGGATATTTCTACCAACAGGTGGAATGTAAAATATTGTCATAAAGTTACCTTTACTTACTTTTGAAGTTTTAAACTCAATTGTAGGAAACTCCACTCACACTTTCAAGTGGTAAACACCGTAAGTATATGCCCAACTGTAGATCTCCACTCAGAAATAACAAATAGCAAAAACATGCAGCATTACACCTCGACATGGGAGTGCTGTGCACCACAGCACTAGTCTGAAAGTAAAGTGTTAAAAGTGGTACTTACTTAACTGTTGGGGGGTTCAGGAAAGGGCTTGTTAATATAACACACCAACATAAAAGACAATTGTAAATTGTACAAAAAAACACATTTAAATCTAATACAGTAGCACTACTGGCAAATCAGGATTGAAGGTACTGTAGCCTAGCCTTGAAGTAAGCCAGCACTACACATGGCCAAACCACTGGCACTGCAACACACTTCCACAGAAATCAATGGAGGAAGGACATCTATAGAACTAACATGTAGGAAACATATAAATACATTTATTAAAATTAGTTTACATTTTCTTACTATGAAAAGATCACTTTTAAAGTTAGAAGTTGAGCAAACTGATGATAAAGACACAAAAGGATTTTCTTGTAGGCCAAAAAGAGCCAGAGAAAGACCCCATGATGAGCCTGGGGACTGCAGAGAGAGAATCTAATAGACAAGGCTTGATTTATAGTTTGGCAGCTTGGGTACTCCATCACAAACATTCCCAGATGCCATATTACAAGTGATATAAGATACAATGAGCTGATCTGACCTTTGTGGACTAAGGGTGAATCTTTGCTCAGTCTACAATCATTCTCTCCCACATGAATTGCCAGTTTTGGGCCTGATTATAAGTAAAAGTGCTATGCATTGCACTTGGCAAATAACCATATCCTTGGATTTATTATGTATTGGCTGTGATAAATAGCACCTATTACGAGTCATTGAGGGATAACATGCAAATGTTGATGCTTAACATGACAAAATCCATATGGTCCAGTAAATATTGTACATATTTCCCCTGTTAAATTTCAGAAGATTTGATCTGCTGAAATTTCACGAATGTTGGATGTTAGACCTGGCATCCTTGGCTCCCCTAACTTTTTGCCTCTACTTCTCAGGTTGTTGATGAATGTTGTACTCTGTTTCTGCTGTTTTTGTTACTCTGGGCACTTTACCACTGCTGACCAATGCTAGAGTGCAAGTGCTCCCTTTGTGGAATTTTATGTGTATTTGGCTTTTACTAGTAAGTTCCTAGTAAAGTGTACTAGAGGTGCCTTGGGCCTGTACATCAAATGCTGCTAGTGGGCCTGCAGCACTGATTGTGCCACCCACATGAGTAGCCCTGTAAACATGGCTCAGACTGAGCCACTGTGTGTGCAGTTGTAAACTGCCAATACAACTTGGCAAGTATATCCATTAGCCAGGCCTAAACCTTCCCTTTCTATACATTTAAGGCACCCCTAAGGTAGGCCCTAGGTAGCCCCATGGGCAAGGTGCAGTACATGCTAAAGGTTGAACATGTACTAATGTGTTTTACATGTCCTAACAGTGAAATGCTGCCAGATTTGTTTTTCACTGTTATAAGGCCTACCTCTCTCAAAGGTTAATATAGGGGCTGCCTTTAAATCCCCATAAGTGTAGTTTCCCTTAGAGAGCAGATAGAAATATTGAGTTTGGGGTCTCTGAACTCACAATTTTAAAATACATCTTTTAGGGCCAGATGATGAAAACTGGGGTCTGCGAATAGCAAAATGCGATTTTTAAGAAATCGCTATTTCTGAGTCGCAATTGGCCATGTAACAAAATTGCGAATCAGAATTAATGATTTCTTAAAAATCGCTATTTGTGGTTTGCGAGGCCCATTTACCGAATCGCAATTTGCTTTCTCGCAATTTGCGATTTTTTAGCGATTCGGTAAAAAATCGCAAAATGCGAGAATGTTCGAGAATGCACACCTGGACAATCCTGATGACACCACCAGCAGGAAATGAGTCATCCCAGGCAGTTACAGGTGCCACACCCAAACCAGCATCCTGAGTGAGAGCAGCCCAGCCACATTGAGCAGCACTCTGAAGGAGCAGCATCACCTGAGCCACAATGGAGCCCCAAGGTACAGCAGAGGAGAAGCAGGAGAGGAAGAGCAAACTGAAGTTCAGTGAGCAGGAGCTGGAGGTATTAACAGAAGAGGTGGTGAGGAGCCATGACCGCCTGTTTGGCAAATCATCCCTCCAGGTGCCTGAGAGTGATAAGAGAAGACTATGGCTTGAGATCCAAAGTAAAACCTGCGCTATTGGAGTGGCACAGCGCTCCATTGAGGAGATCAAGAAACGCTGGTATGACCTGCAGTCCCGGGCAAAGGAGAGGGTGGCAAGAAGACTTGCAGAGGCCAGGAGCACAGGAGGAGGACCACCAACCGAGCCACCTGCCACACCACTGGAGGACCTGGTGGAATCAACACTCCTACCGGAAGCAGTGACAGGGGTTCACAGATATAGACACCTCCGCTCAACCAAGTACCAGCCAAGGTAAGTGCAATGTTGTTGTGTGAACATAATATGTGCATGCATAAAAGCCCCTTAGGAATTAGCATGTAATGTGAAGTAGTGTGTGAAGTAGTCCACTCCACATCTTAGTAGCAGCACAACAATGCATTATGGGAGTCGTGGTCCACAAACTAGTACAGACAGTGGCATGGCAATGTAAGCAAGCATAGTGACACCCAAGGTAACACAACACACACTACACCATGTAGAGCAGTACCTATAGCTTTATTGCCATTTCTGGACAGATAATGTAACATACAGAACTGACATGCTGTATATTGTTGTTGCAGGTGGGCCTGGCACAGCAGCCACAGAAATTCCGTGTGTAGGGGAGACGGACATACAGCTACCCTCTGACACCAACACCAGTGGGTCTGTCAATGTCTCCACTGTGCGCCGCAGGCCCAGGCCATTGCCACTTCCAGACCTCAGTGGTGACTCCGATGTGCAGCAGGAGGGGCCAAGCACACCATCTGCACCCGATAGGCGCAGCCAGATACCAGAGGACAGGGGTCATTCAGCACATCGCAGAAGTGCCACAGTGTCCCAGCAGCAACCGCAGGAGGCAGCTGAGGGTACATCCTTGTTTGGTGGACTTGAGGCTGCTATGTTGCAGCAACAGCGCCTGCAAAAGAGGAGAATCTTGAGTCTGGACAGGAACCTTAGAGTCCACAACAGACATATGATTGGCCTGCATCGGCGACTTGACACCCTGAACAACAATATCACCCAGCTGCGTGAGGGACAGGTGCAGGCCTCTCAGGACACTAGGGAGCTGGCCAGTGCAGTGCGTGACCTGTATGAGGAGCTGCAGCTTGAAAGAGTGAGTCGACGCAGACATGATCACCACTTCTGAACCATGTTTGCGAACTACTGCAGGTCCTCAAATAGGATGGCCAACTCCACCGCCCTCATCACCTGTCGTGCTTTGGCGGCCCAGGTGGAGGCTGCACACACCAGCAGGGATGTGGTCCAGGGCCTTGTCCAAATCACCAATGTGATAGAACTAGTCATGGGACAGACGTCGGCCACTCCCAGTGAGGTTGCCTTGGGGGACACAGAGGACAGTTCGAGCCTCAGTAGTGTGCAAGTACCTGCTTCAGACACCAGACGGCGCAGTGCCAGGCGCAGCACTGCCACTGAGGGTGACATTCAGGGTGCCAGTGAGTCAACTGGGCACCCCAGTGGTGTGCGAAGGAGGAGGAAGTGACTCTTGCCACATTGACACTGGTGTCCCCACTATGATGTATTAGTGTGGGACTCAGTTCTTTTGTTTATTTTTGTTTTTCTTATTCACCTTTGTACTTCTTTTATCACAATTAATTACCTGACGTGAGGTAATAAATTTCTATCACTACAGGTACAGTTGTCAGTGGAGTTTTGTTATACATACTCACGTCTAAAATGGTTGTGTGTGATGTCAGCACGCCTTTGCTGTCCCTCTGCCCGCACTGGTCCTGTCTGCTGGCTGTAGAGGTGGTATGGGATCGTCATCCTCATCTGATTCAGTGTCACTGATTTCTATAGGTATGCCCCTGGTTGTAGCTATATTGTGCAAGATTGCACAAGTAGCCACTATTCTACATGTGGTTTCTGGACTGTACTGTAGTGCCCCTCCACTCTTGTGGAGGCAACGGAAGCGACTCTTCAGGAGGCCAAATGTGCACTCCACCACGTTGCGGGTTGCCCTGTGTGTTGCATTGTATCTACATTCTGCCGGTGTGGTGGGATTGAGGTAGGGCGTCATCATGTAGGTGCGCACTGCATAGGCACTGTCTCCTGAAAGGGACAGAAGGTTTGATGAGTACCTCAGCCATCTGACAAGGGTTTGTTATCTATGCGCCATTGTAAAGAGTGACATTTCCTAGTAGATATCCTTCACCAAACTCCCCAGCTAGCAGTCTTGTATGAATGCCGCTGTGAAGAAAGATGTATGAATCATGTGTGCTCCCTGGGTACCTGGCCACAAGATCAGTTCTGATGTAGGAGGCATTGCATATCACCTGTATATTCATGGAATGTTGGTGTTTACGGTTTCGGTACACATACTCTGTGACAGATGGTGGACATATTGCCACATGTGTGCCATCTATGGCACCTAGGACGTGGGGGAACTGTGCTATCTGATAAAACTCAATTTTTGTCTGCTGTATTTCCTGTGGGGTATGGGGGAATCTGATGTACTGTTGGAGTTTGCTTAGCATGGCGTTGATGAATGCATTGAAGAATCTGGAGAGGGTGCTCTGTGACACCCCCCCAGCCGCTGCTATGACCCCTTGATAGCTCCCTGAGGCTTGTAGGTGTAAGGAGCATAATACCTGCACATGGGTGGGTATGCTCTGGGTCCTTAGTGTTCTGCGCTGCAGTAGGGGTTGTAGCTCAGATATTAGGTCAAGTATCATGGCTGAGTTCAACCTATACCTCTCATATATTTCCTCCTCTGTCAGGTCAAAAAGTGTAATGCGCACTCTGAAAATGCGCTCCTATCTCCTCCTCCTTCTCCTCAAACCTGGCAGGATCCTCATCCTCCTCGCCATGACGTAGAGTGCAGCCATTGTGGTAGAGAGTCTGAGGCATTCTGGGCCTCTTTATATAGGTTGCACCTGCTTACCACCTGGTTTCACTTAGTGGTATTTTGCATGTGCAAAATGCCATTCTGTGAAAAATTGCTAATTGCGATTTTTTGATGCATCTATTTGCAATTTGGATTTTGCGATTCGCATTTTGCACCTCGCAATTTCCTACTGGAAATACCGAATCGCAAAATGCGACTCGCAAAACCAGGTCGTACCGCAAAAAAATCAAAATTTTTGCGATTTCTTATTTTTGGTCTGTGAATGCCTTTCATGCATCGCAGACCACATTTTTGCACTCGCCAACGGCCGATTTTTGCGATTCGCACAGTTTGCAAGTGCAAAAACTTTTCATACATCTGGCCCTTAGTGAAGTTGCTTTTTAGATTGTTAGTGTGGAAATGCCACCTTTAGAAGTCAGCATTTTCTTGCTTAAACCATTCTGTGACTCTGCCTGTTTGTGGATTCCCTGTCTGGTTCAGACTGACAGTTGGGCTGTTTGTGAATCTCCTCTAGACTGTGACACAAAGGCAGCTGGGGTGTAGCCTGCATATCCCGATGAGCCATTTAGACTAGAGTGGAGGGAGGAGTGGTCACTTACACCTGAATGGGCTGTGCCTGCCCTCACACAATGCAGTCTCCAACTTCCGGTACGTGTTGGGGGCCTGGCCTGGTCTGGACAAGGCAGGATCCTGTAAACAACAGAGTCTTTTCTTTGAAGTTAGGCAACTTCAAAGACAGAAAGGGGAGGAAGAATTGGACCCAAAACACCAGACTTTAGATCACTTCTGGATTCAAGAGGAACCTCTGCCATGGCGAAGAGCTGAGGAAAAATGCCCTGCCTGCAACTGTGCGTTTTTCGGCTATCCTGCAATGGCTGCTTCTGCCTGTGAAAGGGGACAAAGACTGGACTTTGTTGTGCATTCCTGCTTGAGAAGAATCTTCAAGGGCTTGGACTGAGCTTGCCTCCTGTTGTTGAATTCTCAGGGCCATCAAACACTTTCTCTGCCAGCACCTGGACTCTCTGCTGAGACTCCTGCCCTGCCACGTGTACCCCATCCAGTCCCTGTGCCCTTGAAAGGTGAAGTTGGCAGAACCAAGACTAAAATCAACGCACAGAACACGGTGCAGGAAATCTTTCAACACACAAACCTGCAACACGGCCGATGAATGACGGTCGACCCGCTTCACAGCAAAAATCGATGCTCCACCTGCATCGCAGCTGGGAGATTGATGCATCGCAGCTGGAGGAATGACACAACACCTACTTGCGACTGCTGATAATTACAAAAACCCCCGCAGCGTGATTTTCCAACACAATGCGACCGAATTTCACACGCATCGTCGATGGGCGTCAAAGTCATTGTGAACCTGCGTGGATCCGAGGTGCCCTGTCTGGAAAATGACGCATTGCTTACCCGAACAGAGAAGAAACGACGCACAGCCTCATTTGCGAGTAAGGAAATGACGCATCGCTGCCTTTTCTTCCTCTCCCTCGCCCGTGTGGCTTTATATTTGATGCAAACCAGGCACTTTGTGTAAGAACAATGTTTCCATTGTTTTCTATGGAGTAAGATTCTTATTCTTTTGAAAATTCATATCTTGACTTGTGTATGTTGGATTTTTGATTTAGATAAATATCACCTATTTTTCTAAACTGGTGTGATGTCCATTTTCTAGTCTTTTCACTGTATTACTTTGTGGGGCGGTACAAACACTTTGCACATTGCCTCTGAGATAGGCCTGACTGCTTGTGCCAAGCTACTAAGAGGATGAACAGGAGTTATCCTGAGTGTGTATCTCCATTGCCCTGACTAGAGTGCAAACGGACTGCCAACCAGAGACCACATTTCTAACATTGGGTTACTCAACACATCTGATAATTATCTGATTCATTAAATAAAACCAAAAGGGTAATTCTGTTCCATGCATAAACAGGGGTTTACGCATTGAACAGAATTAACCATCCAACTTGTAATGAGGGCCTTAGACTTTTGTTTGTCTAACCTCAGATAAATGTCACCTCTTTTGATTGGTGGAGATCTTAATGTCACCTTTGAGCCTCTTGAAAGTGTGCATTTGATTACAGAAGAAGAATATGAAGCAATGGGCATCCCAACCCTAGATTGTCCATTTACACCAGATACTATAGGGGCCGTAGAGCTTGGCCAACTGACACAGTCGCACAATATAGCTGTAACAGTTGGTTAAAATCCTATTAAGCTATGTTTCAACTTTTCCTAGAGGGAAGCACAAAAGTAGGATAAACTATTTTCTTTTGGACATAGCTCTATAGGATAGGTTGCCTGATGTTATAGTGATTCCTAGAACATATAGTGACCATTGTGCATTGCAACTTATCTTAACTCCTACCCTTATTTTGGACTGTAGCTGGAAAAGTGGTATAAATCAAATGGAGTCTCCAATAGGTCAATTAAATGGATGAAGATTGGTATTAATCAAAAAGTTCAAATAAAGATTTACAATGCTTTCTGTTCCACACATTCACATCATGCTGACCTACCACGGCATGAAATCCCTAATACTGAGATCCATCAATGATTATTTGACTAATTGAGAGAACTTTTGCAACAGCCCATCCATACTCTTCTTGGATTAGAAATGCCAGATCACACTACAGGTATGTTCTTAATGCAAGTAAAAGGGAGTCTAGGTGGATATTGTACAGGCCTAAAGGGCTAATGATATGACTTCCTTCTGGCATATAATTGCCCATGGTAGCAGTAGGAGAAGTTTCCCTACTTACCATTTCATCCAACCATTGTGAGGTGTCTCCAATTGTGAGAGACTTTGGGCCAGATGTAGCAACGTTTTTGCACGTTGCAAACAGCAAATTTCGCTGTTTGCAACGTGCAAAAACCACATTGCGATGCCCATTCCCCGTTTTGCAAGTCGGTAACCTGGTTACCAACTCACAAAACGGGACTGCGAGTCACAATTAGGAAGGGGTGTTCCCCTTCCTAATTGCGAGTCGCAGCGCAATGCTGCTTTGCTTTGTGACCGCTTTCGCAGTTACCACCAGTGTCACACTGGTGGTAACCCATTCGCAAAAGGGAAGGGGTCCCATGGCATGGATTTTTTTTTTTCGTTTTGTAATGCATCTCATTTTCCTTTTCAGAAAAACGGGCTGCATTACAAAGAAAAAAAAAAACTGCTTTATTTAAAAGCAGTTAGACATGGTGGTCTGCTGTCTCCAGCAGGCCACCATCCCTCTGAGTGCTGCGAGTCGCAAGGGGATCGCAAATTGCGACCCACCTCATTAATATTAACGAGGTGGGCCTTAGCGACCCCCTTGCGACTCGCAGATGGTGTCAGGGACACCATCCTGCATACTGAATTGCGTCTCGCAAATTGCAAGTCTCTCTGACTTTCAATTTGCGAGTCGCAATTCAGTACTTATGTACATCTGGCCCTTAGATCCTACACCTGATATTACTCTGGTTTTTTACCACAATACCCTGTCTGTCCTTATTACACCCATGCTTCAGGCATACCCGTTTTTCTCTATGGCAGATACTCAGGCTGTTATTGCTACATTCAAGAATGGTAAAGCCCAGTGCCCTGATAAGACCCCAGAGGATCTCTATCACCATGCTGGCCAAATGTGGACTCCTTACATAAACTTACCTTTTAACTCTAGAATTGATGAGGCTGAGATCCCGACTCATGCCATTGGGGGCGGGCAATATTATCCCTATCTATAAAAAGGGGGCTAGAGCATTATTAGGATATTTTAGACCCATAAACTTAGTGGCTACTATTTAAAAGATCTTCAACAGACAAGTTCTTTATAAACTTGAACACTGAATAGCAGAAGACAGCATTTCATCTCCCTTATACCCTGGATTTAGAACAAAAGTGGACACTATTGATCAAATGTTTTACTTCTCACTCATTCAATGGATATATTAGTAAATTCATTTTATATTGCCTTTCTTGATTTATGGTAAGCATTTGACCTTGTTCCCAGACAGTCACTGTGGGAATATCTCATGTAAATGTGTGTGCCTGCTCTACTATTGTCCACTATAATCAAATTACACAAGAACAACTCCGCTCAGGTGTATTAGGGCAAAAAGACGTCGCTTTCTGAATGTAGAGAGATTAGGCAGGGGTGTGTCCTTGCCACCACTCGCTTCTCTCTTCATATTAAGAATGCTTTTGACACTCTTTTAGACTGAATTAATGTCTTACCCAAAATAAATGACTTGTTTATACCTGCCTTATGTTTCGCAGATGGAACTCTTCTATATATAACCCCTATGGGATTTCAACATCTTTTAGCCACGTTTAAAATCTATTGTGGTTATAAGGGCCTAGAAATTAGCATCTCAAAAACAAAATACATGGCTATAAAACCCCACAGGTACTTTAAAGGAAACATCCATATATGGCCAACTCTAATGGAAAAGGTGGAAAGTGTCGACTACCTGGGCATCAAGATCGATAGTAGATCATCTTGGGCAGCTCAGGGCACAGGGCAGGTGCTTTCTTTAAGCTTCAATTTACAAACATTTCTAGATTTGTTTCACCAGCTCTGGAGGTATATAAAGTCAAAGCACAGTCTGCAGCCCTCTATGAAGCTGAGTTATGGGGCCAAGCAAATGTATAAGTATTGGGTATAGTGGAAAATGCCTTTGACCGACCTGTTTCAATCTTCCACAAAGCACCCCTTTAATTCCTTTGTTTCTAACATTGGGCATGTAAAATTGAGCACTTAGCTGTCTTAAGACCTCCTTTGTACTGGGTATGACCATGGTCAAGCAAAGAACTGGTCTCTTGTAAGGTGAGCCTTACTGAAATTTTGAAAGTCGATACTTCTAATACATTAACCTGGGTTTGCCATGTGAAATATTGACTAGGTATACTAGGGTTAGAAAACTGGTAGATAGATCCAACAGCTGTTTCTAAAGCCAGTGTAAAAAAACAAAATCGTACTGGGACTGTCTAGTGGGACAGATACAATTGCACTCCTCAGGGGGCAGTCTTGAAGCTTGGAATTTATACCTTTACCCTCTCTAGAAGTTTTTGTAGATGAAATTGAACAGCCTCTGGCAAAGACTCTCTGAGGTTTTAGGTTTGGAATCACCTGCCTTGAAGGTTTTACATCCAATTTGTACACTTCCCAATGTTCCAGAACTCATTGTTCACGTTGCAACCATCAAGAAGTAGAGAACACTGAACATTTACTATTTTTCAGTCCAGCCTATCTTCCAAGAGGAAGTGGATTGGCCCCATATGCTTTTGTTTGGGCCTTGGTCAGTATTTGCCCACTTTAAGGATTTTATAGGGATGTTATGGTGAGGCTCAGATTTTACACGCACCAAACCATAGAAATTCAGCTGTTATAGTTAGAATTATTTCAAGTAACTATAACTAGTGCAAAAAGGTAACTATACCTCGTACACTCGCCATGCACAGTTTTCACATCAACAATTTTACTGCAACTGTTAGTGATATTATCAATGATGTCATAGAATATGTCATGAGTGATGTAATATCTGCAGTAATTAGCAGTGCATTTCAAGGGCAAAAGTTATAGTTACCTTAGGGCACGAGTTCTAGTTACTTGAAATAACTCTAACTATAGCAGCTGAATTTCTATGGATTTATGTGTGTGAAATCTGAACCTAACTATAAATATGTTTGACCTCTGTTTTTTTTAGTGAATTTTTAAGGGTTTTTAATTCTATTTCCTAACTATAAAGTCCATGTAACCTTTGTTTTTTTCAGTGAATTTCTATGTTTTTTTTAATGTTAGGTGAATTGCCCATTGCAATGCACGTGCGGGGGTTGTGTTGCAGGGCCTAGCCTGGCATGTGCTGCCTCAGCCGAGCTTGCTGCACCTACCCCCCTCCTCCTTGCCCTCCATAGTCCAAGTCCATGCCCCTGCTCCCTCATTACAGCCCTGTGTGGCCATTGTTCTGCCACTGACTTTCCCGCCTGCCCTGAACAGTAAGCTTGCAGCCCCATCCACCTCCTCCCTATCCTCTGTTGTCCAAGTCAATGCACCAGCACCCTCCCTCCTGCCCTGCATGGTCCAATGTGCTTCCACTGACCTCTATTTAGCTTGATCTCCCTGCCCACTCCTCCTGCCATCAGTTGCCCAAGTCTATGACCTATCATTGCCCTTCAGCTTAGCCTCTGTGCTTAGCTTGCTGCCTCTACCCTCCGATGTATGTGTTCTTGTCCCTGCTCTCTCCTTTTTGGCCACCATGTTCCATGGACCTACCACTTCCCCTCCTATCTACTCTGAGTGTTCTGTTGAGCTGCCACTGCCCTTCTCACCTCCCTATCATGGCCACATGACTGTCGCCTGTCCCTGCCAACTCCACCCTGTCAGTCCATGTTCATGCCCCTATCCCCTTCCCACCTGCCCTCCATGGTCCATTTTGCTGCTACTCTCTTCTGCCCTCCATGCTCTACTGCTCCTCCTGCCTACCCTCAGTGGTATGCCCATTCCCAGCCCTCTCTTGTCAATGTCTGGCCCCTACCCATCCATTCTGTCCTCCATGGACCTCTGTGCATGCTCCTGCCTCTTGCCCACCATGGTTTTTGTGCGGCCACTAACCCTCCCGCTTGCCATGCATGAACTTCTGTGCTGCCACAGCCCCTCTCACCAGCCCTGTGTTGTCATCTTGTTGCCACTGAACCGCTCCCATCTTCGCTATGTTGTCTGCATGTATTCCATTACAGTCTCACTGTTTCCCTCCGTGGTGTGCTGTGGCTCCAATGCCCATTCCGCCTGCCCTCCATGGCCAGCTTGCTGCTCCAGCCCTGCCCCGTTGCCCCTGCCCTCTGTTTTCCATGTGCAGGCTCTATTCACCTCCCGCCTGCCATGTCTGGTCTGTTGTTGTGCCCCTGAGCTCCCCTCCTGCCGTTCATCAGCAGCTATATTGCAACTGTTCCTTCCTTCTGTCTGGATGATCAACTTTCTGCCCTTGCCTCTTTCCCCTTTTTCCCCTCTGCTCTGTGTTGTCCATGTGCTTGACCCTGTCCCCTCCCTATTGCTTTCCATTAGTCGTTGTGCTGCACTGCCATTCCGCTTGCCTTGTATGGTGCTGCTGCAGCCCCTAACACCTCCTGTGTAAGGTAAGATTGGTGCCACTGTCCATCTCCCTCCTGCCCTCTGCTATCTGAGTCCATGTCCATACCGCATTTCCTCCTGCCCTCAGGGATCCAGTGTACCATATTTGTCTTAATTTCAAACTTGGTAAGAGGGAAATTGTGAAAACAAATATGGAATTGCTTTTCCCCTTTGACTTAAATTAAAAAGTGTATGTTAAGCAGGAGACAGATGAAAAAAGCCCTTTTGGGCTTAAAAATGTGGGGAGTCTCCTGTTTGAATGGAGTCGATTGGCATGTAGGGATGTACTACCACGGCCTCTTCCTTCTTCCATGGTTGGTTTGTTGCCCCTTCCACCCTTTCCCCTGCCCTCCATGGTCCATTGTGCTGCCACTGTTCCTACCGCCTGCCCAGGGTGACCAACTTGTTCCCTCGGCACACTTCTCCCTGTTCTCAACTATGTGCCCCTGACATCTGCCTTCCCACAGTATTCTATTGAACAACTAGATTGCTAATATTCTATATTTATTACAAAAGTGTGGCACGCCTACCGTCATCTTGATGTAATGAAAACTGTACTACCTAAAGCATTTCCTTTAGAAATTATTTAAAATGAGAGGGTCTTATTCCCATAGAAATTATGGTTAGTGCACTAAAAAACTAAAATAAAGACATTTTCTGTTTCCGAAATAGTGACAAAGCACTTTTAAATTATTTGCTATCTGGATGTTTTTTTTATCCAGTTGATCACTTGATTATATGTTACACTTAGGGGAAAGAATGTGGTGTTACGGCCAGAGCTGCAGACTTTGCAACTAGGGAACAAGGTTCACGTTTTGGCATCAGCTGGCCATCCTGTGATTCTGGGCAAATCACTTAGGCCCTCATTACAACTCTGGCGGTCGGTGATAAAGCGGCGGTAATACCATCAACAAGCTGGCGGTAACAAAAATGGAATTATGACCATGGCGGAAACTGCTCAGACTAACAGCCACTTTAACACACCGACTGCCATGGCGGTAGCAACAAGCACCACGGCGGTAACTGGCAAGAGCCAGGCAGAAGACAATATACCACCCATTGTATTAAGACAGGCCTATCCGCTACCTTTTCTGGGGCAGTACCAACGACATCAAAAGCATGGCTGAAACAGAACACAGAAGTCAAAGGACTTACCTCTGGAGACTCAGGGAAAAACCACGAAGCCATGGAGCCCGAGTAGCACATCTTCTCCATGCTTGTATACCTTTTCCTGCATTACGAACATCAACGCCGGCGAAGACGACCAAGTTGAGTACAGCTGCCTAGCACACAAGGGAGGGGGGGAAGAGAGTGATACACACACGCAACATGCAACACCCCCACCCCCATACACACAACCCGATGCACTAACATTACATATCCACCCCGTACTGCTCAGGAATAATTCAAGGACAAAAGGAATTGATTAAAGTGAGTGTAATAAGATAAAATAGTATAAATATGTGTTTCAAATTCAAAATGTAAATACATATTTACAAATGGAGGGACACTGCCCAGTCCTCAATGTCCGTGGGTCACGGGGCCACAACACATAGGCCAAGGCTCCACATTACTCCTGCAACAACAGGGAGAGAACACTGCATGGGCATCAGGTCAAAAATACACAGGCACCTCAGGGGGACGGGGAATGGGGGGGCACCTCAACCACAAGATGGTACAACACCACTGGTCCTGGATGGGGCTACATGCCCGGTGCGATGTCCTGGGGAGTGCAAAGCCACAGTCTCTCTAGTGGGTGGGTCGCCCTCTGCTTGATCCTGGGGAGTGTAAGGCCACAGTCTCTCTAGTGGGCGGTTTGCCCACTGCTTGGTCCTGGGGAGTGCAAAGCCACAGTCTCTCTAGTGGGTGGTTTGCCCACTGCTTGGTCCTGGGGAGTGCAAGGCCACAGTCTCTCTAGTGGGTGGTTTGCCAACTGCTTGGTCATGGGGAGTGCAAGGCCATAGTCTCTCCAGCGGGTGGCTACTTCCACTGGTTCTGGAGGGAGCTTTGTGCGCAGTGTGCTTCATCCTGGCAAGGATGGGGTGAGTGGATGGCTTCTTCCACTGGTTCTGAAGGGGTCTTTGTGCCCAGTGTGCTTCATCCTGGCAAGGATGGGGTGAGTGGAAGGCTTCTTCCACTGGTTCTGGAGGGTGCCTTGTGCCCTGTGATGCAGCACTTGGGGAGTGCAAGGTCATAGTCTCCCACCTGGGTGTCACACCTACAGGATTTGCAGGGCCCAGGACACACTACAACCCATGGAGGCAGAACTAAACACTGATCGCCGGTGGTGACGGCTGCTCAGTGGTGGCAGTGGCAGTGCTGGTGTTGGGGCTGGCAGTGGTGGGGGGAAGGCTCCAGCCCATCCCCTGCGGCCTCGGACGGCTGCCCACTGGGGCTGCTACTGCTGGCAGTGATGGGGGAAGGCTCCAGCCCATCCCCTGCAGCCTCGACAGCTGTCCACTGGGGCTGCTGTTGCTGGTGGCGGTGCTGATGGGGGTGCTGGTGGTGGTGCTGGGGGTGGTGGGGGAGGCTCCAGCCCATTCCCTGCAGGCTTTGACCGCTGAACAGCCATGGTTGGTGGTGGGGCTCAGAATCAGTTCCAGCACCAGGTCTCCTGTTCTTCTTGCCTGCTCGTGCAAGACCCTTTCCCTTCCCTTTGGCAGCTGGTGGTGCCTCCTTGCCATTCCCTTTGGCAGCTGGTGGTGCCTCCTTGCCCTTCCTTTTGGCAACTGGTGGTGCCTCCTTGCCCTTCCCTTTGGCAGCTGGTGGTGCCTTCTTGCCCTTCCCTTTGGCAGCTGGTGGTGCCTCCTTGCCCTTCTTTGACTCACCCGGTGCAGGCACACCTTCAGTGCTGCTGCCTGTTTCCCTGGAGCCTCTCCCACCTGCAGTAGCTGTCGACACTACTGTGGCCGTGGACTGGGTGGCTGAGGTGCTCGTCTGGGTTCTGACCACCTTGGCCTGACATGATGGATGGGGAGGAGGGGTAGGGAAGAGGTCAACGGTGGAGAGGAAAAGCTTCTTTGGGACATTAGGGGTGGAAGAGGGTGAAGGTTTGGGAGTGGAGGAAAAGGGAGTGGTTGTAGGAAGTGCATGGTCTGGATGCTGTTATGTGGTGGATGGCTGTTGGGTGTCTGAGTGCTTGCGTTTGTGTACTTTGAGAGGAGGGGGCACAGACACAGTGGGAGAGGACACAGGGAATGTGTGCATGGATGTGGGGGTGGTGACTGCCAGTGACTGGTGTGTAGTGATAGGCGTGATGGTGATAGAGGTAGTGGATGAGGATGTAGTGCATGTAGGTGTGAGTGTATACGCTACTGGGAGGGAGGTGGAGGACGAGGAGGAGGGGGACACAGTGGAGGCAGTGGATGTTGGACTTCCTGCATCTAGATGGCGTTTGTATGAGTGCCTGTGGGATGATGTGTGGTGCTTGGGTTTGCCTGAGCCACTCCTGTGTGTTGTCTTGTGTGCATGCTGGTCTGCCTGTATGCCTGGAATAGGTTGGGGTTGAGGGGAATGGGTCTGTGTATTCAGCCTCATGGGCCCTGTGGGATGCAACTCCCTCTGTCGCCGGTGCCTCTGCTCCTCCACCAGATGATGCTAATGCACATAAGGATAGAGTGACAAAACAAAAAGGTGGGGAGAGGCACAGGATACACTTGGTCAGTGCTCCAACACCGCCGTTGGCGTACATGACACACACACACACAGGGAACACCACTAGGCAATGCACAACAAGTCACAATGATAGTCACCAGGGCACGGACAGGAATACCTAACGCCAATAGCAGCATACCTGAGACCCACAGATACCTGCCCAGTAGTAGATGCCTGCTAGCTTGGTAGGAGGTGGTGTACATCAGACCCTGGCCAACACAGGACCTACCCTGCAATATCTGGCCTTGCCTAGGGGAACCCACAGGCCCACATCCCCCACCCGGAGGCCACCCCACCACGCGCAAGTAGTATATTGGGAAACTGTACTCAGCCCCTTGTGGCTGCTGTGATGCCCTCAAGCACCCATCCAGCTCCGGATAGGCCACTGCTAGTATGGGGGCTATCAGGGGGGTCTGGATTTGAGGGGCACCCCTTATTCGTTGGGAGGCCATCCCCTGCTGGGCCTCCACCGTCTTCCTTGCCCAGCGTCTCAGGTCCTCCCACCGTTTGCAACAGTGGGTGCTCTGCCTGCCGTAGACCCCCAGGGTCCCCACCTCCTTGGCGATGGCACGCATATACCCTTTTTCGGATGGGCGCTGGCCTGCAGAAAAATACACATAGAAAAAGCTATCAGTCATACCGTCCGGCCTGTTACACTCATGTCCCATCATAGCCCTCACATCCCCTTACACACAGTCATTGCCCACCATACATGCAGCATGCTGCCGAGGACCCTTCCACCAACCCCCCCACACGAGGACCTCATACACAGCACTCCATGCATTAATGCCCCATGCATTGTGCTCACAGTGTACTCACCTGTTGGTCTGGAGGCCCATACTGCATTCAGTACTGAGGTAGGACCCCATCCACCAGTCTCTCCAATTCCGCAGCGGTGAAGGCAGGGGCCCTTTCCCCAATGTCTCTCCTGCTGAAGGTCAGGTAGCAAGTGACTGAACAGATAGAAAATGGCGGTCACATCCGCGGCAGTGCTATTGATGGTACACATATTGTATATGTCCCTCCTCGGAAAAATTAACAGGTGTTCAGAAATCAAAAGAGCTTTCACTCCATGAATGTGCAGATAGTGTGCCGGTTGGACCGGTACATCTCCCATGTCAATGCAAAGTATCCTGGCTCTGTGCATGATGCCTTTATTCTGAGGAATAGCAGCATCCCATATGTGATGGCTCATCTCCAGAGGCACCGGGTGTGGCTAATAGGTGAGCCCTGGTTCCCACCCAGTGGATGTTGGTGTATGGGTATGGTGTTGGCCATAAGGGTTAGTGTGTGTCTAACAGGTATCCCTCGATATTTGCAGGTGACACTGGTTACCCCAACCTCTCATGGCTACTGACCCCAGTGAGGAATGCCAGGACAAGGGCAGAGGAACGTTACAATGAGGCACATGGGCAGACAAGAAGGATTATCAAGAGGAACTTTGGCCTCCTGAAGGCCAGGTTTTGTTGCCTCCATCTAACTGGTGGATCCCTGTACTACTCACCCAAGAAGGTCTGCCAGATAATCGTGGCATGCTGCATGTTGCATAACCTTGAATTGAGACGCCAGGTGCCTTTTCTGCAGGAGGATGAGGCTGGAGATGGGTGTGTGGCAGCAGTGATCCCTGTGGACAGTGAAGATGAGGAAGCAGAGGATGGGGATGAGGACAACAGAACAGCAATAATACAACAGTACTTTCAGTGACACACAGGTAAGACACTGTAACTTCACTTTACATTGACAGTTTTGTGTTGGACATTGCACATGGCAGGCAGATTCTCCCAATTCTATGGCCACTTACTGTACCCTTTGGCATCTCTATTTTCAGATATCTGTGCCCCACTCTGGCACCTAGTGTGTTGACTGCAGCCTACTACAGGTCATTCCTAAGTATACATTCCTGTTCAGTTGTATTGCAGTGTTTAAAGCTTGTTAAACAAATACATAGTTCCATCATTTGACAGACTCCATACTTGTATTTTTTTAAATGGTGATATTTATGTGTCATTAAGTAGAGGGGTATAAGCAATGGGCTGGGTTATGGTGGAGGAAAGTCCAGGATAGAGTCCAGTCTATTTGTATCACAGGTGCATTGTCCAAGGGGGCATAGGAAGTGGAGCAATGACAGTTCAAGGTGGACAGGGTGACATAGTAGGACACAAGGGTGACAATTAGGGGAGTCCTATTTCGTGGTGGGGGTCTTGGTAATGTTCTCTGGCTTGTGCCTGGATCGCAGGGACCATTTGCGGGGTGGTTCTCCTTCTGCAGGGGGAGGGGTGCTGGTGGCTTGTTGTTCTTGTGGCAGGGCCTCCTGTCCACTAGCTGCAGTGGAGGTGGAGGGCTGTTCATCAGTGTGGCTAGTGTCAGGGTCCCGGTGGTGTGCCACTGCATCCCTTATGGTGTTGGCCATGTCTGCCAGCACCCCTGCAATGGTGACCAGGGTGGTGTGGATGTCCTTCAGGTCCTCCCTGATCCCCAAGTACTGTCCATCCTGCAGCCACTGGGTCTCCTGCAACTTGTCCAGTATCTGGCTCATCGTCTCCTGGGAATGGTGGTGTGCTCCCAGGATGTGGATGAGTGAATCCTGGAGAGTCAGTTCCCTGGGACTATCCTCCCTCTGTCACACAGCAGTCCTACATACTTCCCTGTTGTCCTGTGCCTCTGTCCCCTGAACCAGGGTCCGTACCTCCTTGGCGATGGCACACCATATACCCTTTTTCTGATGGCCGCTGACCTGCAGAAAAATACACATAGAAAAAGGTATCAGTCACTGTGCCTACTGCCACTGACACCAGGGCCCTGATCATCCTGTGTTTGTGGGGTGGCCTGGGGTTCCTGTAGTGGTGGACACACTGCTGATTGACGGGTCCTGGGAACAGAGGTATGGGCCCGCTGGGTGGGTGCTGTGCTGGTGTTTCCTGACGGGGAGGCTCTGTGGTGGTATGGGATTGTGCCCGGGTAACTGACTGTCCGGAGATACCGGATGAGCCAGGTTGGTCATCCAGATCCAGGTGTCCAGAGCTGCTGTCATCACTGTGGTCCTCTTCTGTGGTGACGTTGGGTGGGGGACCTGTGGGGATGTAAATGCAGTGTTATTGGTTCTGCGTGTGACATCTTGTGCATGGGTGTGTTGCCCTCTATGGTTGTGATTGCCCTGTCAGCTTTGCCTTGTGTGAGTAGTGATTTTTTTGGCTAGGTGATTCTCTATAATGTGCATGCTTTAGTGATGGGTGTCCATGCAGGTCTATGATGGGGGTCCATGCATTGGTGTTACTTGCAGGGCTTGGTATTGGGATGGGTGGGTTGTGATGGTGGGGTGTATGTGAGGTGGTAGGGTGATGGGGGTGAGGGTAGGGGTGGGGGTATGTGATGGCATGCAGGTAGGGGGGTGCAAGTAGTATAGAGTTGACTTACCAGAGTCCAGTCCTCCTGCTACTCCTGCCAGGCCCTCAGGATGCATGATTGCCAAGACTTGCGCCTCCCATGTTGTTAGTTGTGGGGGAGGAGGCGGGGGCCCACCGCCAGTCCTCTGTGCTGCTATCTGGTGTCTTGCTACCATGGAAAGCACCTTCCCCCATAGGTCGTTCCACCTCTTCCTGATGTCATCCCTTGTTCTTGGGTGCTGTCCCACGGCGTTGACCCTGTCCACGATTCTCCGCCATAGCTCCATCTTCCTAGCAATGGATATCTCCTGCACCTGTGATCCAAATAGCTGTGGCTCTACCCTGATGATTTCCTCCACCATGACCCTTAGCTCCTCCTCTGAGAACCTGGGGTGTCTTTGTGGTGCCATGGGTGTAGTGTGAGTGGTGTGTGTGAGGGTGCATGGGGTAATGTGTTGGGGTGGGTGCTGTAAGGTGCGTGGATGATGTATGGGTGATGGTGTTATGTGGCTCAGGCTCTGTGGGTGTTCTTGGTGTCTCTCTCTCTCAGTTGTCAATTTTTTTTAGTCGTAAA
This sequence comes from Pleurodeles waltl, assembly GCF_031143425.1. NCBI lineage: Eukaryota > Metazoa > Chordata > Amphibia > Caudata > Salamandridae > Pleurodeles > Pleurodeles waltl. The sequence continues at coordinate 381,501,510 of NC_090445.1, forward strand.
GGGTTGTGGGTAGTGTGGGTGTGTGTTTTATAGTGGTGTGGGTGTGGTGCGTGTATGTGTGTCAGGTGTGTGTAGTTTGAATTATCCAATGTAGAGTTGTTTTGTTTGAGTGTGTGTATTTTGAACGCAGTGGTATGTACTGCCAATAGTTTACCGCGGTTGAATGTTCGCTGCGGTGATTCATGGGTAATAATGCTGTGGGCGTAGTTCTGTTGCCATAACGGTGTGGGTTTTAGTACTGCCAGTTTATCACTGACCTTTGGGCTGGCGGACTTGGGTGTGTGACTGTACAGTGAAGATATGTGTGTGTCATAATATGGGTAGCAGTAATCCGCCGCTCCGAGGGTATGTTGGCAGCAGTCAGCATGGTGGTAAGTGGGACTTACGGGACTTACTGCCGATGTCATAATGAGGCCCTTAATCTCCTCATGCCTAAAGCCCAAAAAGAATGAGTCCTTATGTAATGTAACTGATGCTCATGTATAGCACTCCAATACACTTGTGAAGTCTTTATATAAAACTGCAAAAAAATAAACAAATAAGTCTTTTGCACATGTCTGTCATTGGGCTATACTTGGGCTACATTTGGGTGATACTTGTGCTACATTTGGGCTCTTTTCTCTCTGGTAGATATCTTGTGAGACTTATTTGTTATGAAGCTCCCCAGTCTCCTCTTGTACTGTAGTACCCTCAGTAGAAAATGCTTTCAATTTTTCCACTTCAATTCCATCAAGATGACAGTCGGGTGTGCCACACTATTGGCATAAATTCAGAATGCTAGCTCTCTAGTTGCTCATTAGAACACTGTAGTAAACTGCTGATCACCAGGAAGTTAACTGGCAGTCTTCTGCTGGTGTTGAAAGTGCATGTTTCAGTCTACATGTCAGAATGTTTTTTGTTTTTTTTAAATAGAAGAGGAAGGTAATTGAGAACTCAGTTAAAACCTGCCCTAATTTTTCTTTCTTCAGAACTAACCATAATTTCTATGACAAAATGAAACACTCATTGTGTTCCTTTCTAAATTAAATGTTTTAGGTTTTACCAGTTTGATTCAATCAAGCTGGCTTCAGGGGTGACACACTTTTGTCATATGTAAGACTGTCAGCATTCTAGTTGTTCTTCAGAACAACCTGGGAGCCTGTAGCAGAGCACAAGAGAATAAACGATGGGATGCTCCCGTGGAAGTATAACAGGAAGATATTTGAGAACTCACTTAAAACTTGTCCAAATTTCTATTTCTACAGCATTTACCATAATTTCTATGACAAAAAGACACTTCTAAATTAAATGTTTTAAGTTTTACCCATTTGATTCAATCAAGATGGCTTTAAGTTAACCACACTTCTGTCAAAGGAAGACTGTTAGCACTCTAATCTGGGAGGCTGCAGTAGAAGAGAGGTAAATCAACTAACAGGTTGCTCCTGTTGGAAGTACATGTTTTACTGAGAATGCCACACTTCATTCTCATATGGCTGAGAAAGAAAGTATTAATTTGCAGAAAATATGTTCTCATTTTAACTTCTGGAGCACCTTCCATAACCTGTATGGGAAAATCATGAGAAAAAAGCAATATCCTCTCTAACATGATTCATGAAATCCCAGCAGAAGGCTTTTTCACTGGGTAAAGGAGGAAACATTATTTATATAGTAACTAAAATCTGTTAACACCATTTATGCATTCTCTTCCTTGTGACTCTCAAAACCTGCCATTCACTACAATGCATTTCAATGGGTGCTATCATGTGTTTTGCTCCCAAGATGACTGCCAGTACTTTATGGGTAAAGTGCTGCCAGCCAATCAGATCTTACCATTAGATCTGTGCTTAGGCTCTGCCCAGATATTTCTTTTTCCTTCAACATTTCAAAACATACTAAACAGATTTGCACCTAATAACAATAAGCATGCTTTCTGGACCAAGAGCTACACATCGTCCAAATTTGGTGTAATTCTGTTGCTCGGTTCGGGCTGTAGTCATGTTAAAAATCCCTATGGGAATTAACATGGGAAATGCACTTTTTTTGACACCCTGTTTTTCTCAGTCCCCACTTGATGAATCACCCCAAAACTACTGAAGATTTGTCAAATGGTGCCAAAGTTATAGGCACGTCAAAAAATGCTTTTCCTATGGAAACGCCTACCACCGCAGCGATGGCCGCCAAAAGACTATCGAGGCAGCTACCAGCTGTCCTCCAAAAGAAGGGCGGAAATCCGGCTGTGGCCATACTGGCGGATGGCAGTAAGGTGACGCTGCTACCACCAGCAGCATGACACCAGTAGGCTGCCGCCAGCCATATTATGAGAAATAATATGGCCTGGAGGTGTTCTGCTGGCGGGCGCTGCTGGCAGTAGCAGTGCCTGTCCCGTCTCTTGCCGGAAGACCGCCTGGATCCAAGTAAGTCGGGTCTCCGACAGGGGAGGGAGGTGGGGTTGTTGTGTGTATGTGTGGGGTTGTGTGCATGTATGTGTGTGCATGATTGCAGGTGTGTGTTGTATGTTGACTGCATGCGTGAATGTAAGGAAGTGTGAGTGCGTGTATGTATTGTAATCGTGATGCGTGTCTGCGTGTATGTGTTGAAGTGTGTGCGGATGTGTGTGTGATTGGATGTTTGCATGCGTGTATGTATGTGTGAATGAGTGTGTGTCTGCATGTGTGTATGTGAAAAGAGGTGTGTGGATGTATGGGGGGTGGGAGGGTCATTGGAAAGGTGGAGGGGTGGGGGGCACCTATCAGTGACATGGAAGGAATTTGAACGTCACGAAAACCATGGCGGAAGACGGGGTCATAATCCCGCAGGCGGCACAATGGTGGCTGCCGGGCTGGAGATGGATATCTCTAGCCCGACGGCTGTTACCACCGTGGCGGTCAGAGTGGTACATTGGCGGGTTGGCTTCAGCCAACCCGCCAATGTCATAATGTGGCGGTAAGTTCTGCTAGCCTGTTGGCGGTACTACCGCCACATTATTGCCGACAGCCGGGGTCATAGTGACACCCTATGTCCTAACTGCAACTACTTATTGGTGACTGCCAGTAGGTAATTTATTAACATATATAGTTTTGTAAAGTAAATCTATACTTACCTCTATAAACTCACCTTCATAATATGTTTGTCCTCAATATTTTTTCCATGACTTTCTAGTATCACAATATTCCGGTGATTGTATTGAGGTGGAATATTCTCTCAGGCAGTCCCTGGCTGATGCTTGGAGTAGCAATAGTACTGCGGCCAGGTAATTTATCAGCTTGATCTGCCATTGATGAGGAAGTAATACCAATGCCAAGTAGATTCTGAATAGTGCTTCTATGAGCTAACTGCAAATTCTGTGCTTAAATCAGGTGTAATTTTGGTATTATTTAGAAGGAATGTATGAGTCTGTAAGATTTTACAGACCCGATAAATAACTTCTGCACCCTCTAAAAAAAATGGACAGATTATACAGTACTGTCATCTAATTATGAAAAGACACACATTCATTTACCATAAGGTTACACACCAGAGATGTCTGTTACTTGCGTAAAACTATTGAGGCAGAAACCAGTCTAAATGGAAAGAAATCTAAATTGGAAGTGTAATCTCATTTTGCAAAAGTGTGACTCAAAATTTTAATTATAATCCCATGTCATAACAGTGAAGAAACCTCTGGAAGCTTGAATTGGTAAGGGGGTGTAACTTTGCATCACTTTGAAATCCCCCAGAGAGATGAATCGTAGAATGGCCTGAAGGATTACCATCTTAGAAGGTTGGCAAGTTAAGAAGGCTTGAAAGCTTTTTTTGCAACAACCTAGCCCTTGTTCTTTGGAGGGGGGATGACTGTACCCTTGTGGACAAGTCCTAGATGCCCTGAAGAAGACCTTAAAGTTGAACGGGCAATGCTGAGAAGGAGATGCCAGAAAAAAGACTTCTAAATTGTTTGGACTCAATCTGATGATTAGATACAATTATTTGAGGAAAACAGGACTTTTATTATGAGGCTTGCTGGGTTCTTCAGTAATTTAGAAACATCCTTCATACTCTCTTGGCTCAGTTATGACTTTGCATGGGGTTTTGGAGGTGACATGATGAAACAGCTAAACCTGAGACCTGTCGGCATAGGGGCCTCCCCATCTACAAACCGTTCCTCCAAAGGTCTGGCTAGTGCACTTGAAAAACGAGGACAAAAAGATTTGTGAAAGCCGAGTTCACTCCCTCTGGCAGGAGGATGAGTAGGAGCCAATAACACTTGATCTTCAACTGATTTCTTCACCAGATCTTCAAATTCTCACCAAAACAACTTACCACTGTTGAAGGGAAAACCGTTTAGAAGGGATTTCTGGGAATTATCTGCCTTCCTAACCCTCATCATAATGTGTATTTTTGTTGGGAGAGCTGATCTGAAGCGTCCGTTATGGTGCATGGACCATCAAAAGAAATGCCAGGCAACAGTCTGACCTGCTGCTCCATGACAGTTAGATGAAAGGTTCAATGCATTCCCTGACCCATCACTACAACCAAGGATTGGAAATCCTGCAGCAGTGACAGGACCACACAGGTTGCATAAGAACTGACTCTGACCATGTCAGTGGGAAACTGTGGGAAAGGAATCTTGGAAAGTTTGTTTTCTCCACATCGCTTCACTCCTCTGGCCAGGGCTTTTACTCACAGCTGGACATAATAGCATAGTCTGACTATTTTTTTCTGATATTCTAAAAAAAAAGATGCCTTCTTTCTCCTGGGTAGAGGAAATATGAAAGCCAAATTACTGCTCAGGTGATGAATTAAGTCTGCTCTATGCATGTCTTCCCCTTTGTTACACTTCTTTATCAGATACATTAGTCTCCTGATTAGCAGGGAAATTAAGTCTACCTTTTTGCTATTGAGGTGGCCCCTCCTCAGCTTGTAATATGGCCTCTACAGCTTGATTGATCAAAGACTGTAACATATGAGTGAAAATCATATTTTCTGGTCAGTTGTTGAATGGTGTAGAGCTTCCCCATCTGAGGATTTAGACTCCTCATTTCATTTTTTGCCTATATGCTAACAGTGCTCCATGTTGTAACGTCACTAAATTGGCGTCTTTTGTTAGGTACAGGAAAATGTTTTCTGTGTCTCCTGTTCATGCAACCAAATAACCTGTCTGTTCTGAAATTCTTTCAAGACCACTGCCATACCAGAAACAGACAGAGTTGTCCCAGGAACAGACAGACCACATTTGCTCCCCCTAATCACTTAGTGGAGATATGCAGGGCACAGAACCCTAGGCACTTAGCAACTAGAAGGAATTTCAAATGACCAAAAACAGCAGGCCTAACGAAAATAAATACACAGTCCTGTCACACAAAGTTGCAATAATCCAGCTGAACAAATGGTTTGGCAGGCAATACAGGAAGGCCACTAGAGCAGTCCTATCTCCGAAAGCTATTCTTGGAAGAAAGGCAAAAAATGACATTGTATGTATGCTCATAGTACATGTATATGCCAGATGTTAACAGCATAATGTGGCAACCAGGCAATCACATCTAAAGAATACAGTGAAATGGACTAAAAACAGTAGTAGGTAAGAGTAAATATCTCACCTGTTCATCATTTCCCTTTTTCCTGTTAGCTAAAAGTGAGGAAGTAACAAGGGGTCCTTCCACCTAACATTTGTTTACATTATTGTTTATAATTTTTTATGAGATCAATTAAATCTGTGTATTAAATGAGACGAAGCTCATCAAGTAATGATTGGGATGAAGAAGCCGGGTGAGGAGATAATGTACATGTTGGCAACCCTTCACATAAGAAGACAAACATACAGAACCAACGAGATAGCAACCACTCTTAGTATAGGACACTCCTATCTCTACTTGAAAGTCTCCTCCGCTTCAGACATCCTATGCCTCAAACACTATCTGCACATCATCCAGACCTGGATGTCTAGCACCTATCTGAGGCTCAACTCAATTAAAACAGAATCCCTGTTATTAACCAAGAACAGCAAACGAGAACCAGCATGAAATTGTCTCAATCCCACAAACCTTGTCTTTTAAATGAATGCCAGGTCACTTGGATTCATTCTGGACACCAGCCTCACCCTCTAGGAACACAATGACAAAAAAAGACAACCTGGTACCACGGCTCTCATCTACAAAAGGTGAAACTGTGTCTTCCAGGAAGAAACTATAGAACTGCTAACCAAGCCCTCAAACTCTGGCATCTGGATGGTGATAATGTCCTGCTCCATAAACTCCTAGATTCCACACTATCATCCCTTGAGGGAATCCTTCAGGATGAAGAAATATCATCACATCACCCCTATTCTGATGGAACTCCATTGGCTCCCATTGCTGGCCTGTATCATTTTTACAACAAGCTGCATTATTTACAAAGCCATCATAGCCATTACCCATGGTCTGCACCATCTCTGGTACTTCTTGACACCCTCATTACCAGGACCCATCAGACTTCCCACATGTGCACTCAGAATCTGAAACAACATCTTCACATCCATCAGGAACACTCCATTACTGCTCCAATTTGGGGATGATTTGAAGATTCACCTCTTTAAAGAACACTACATCAAAATGTATTAGCAGTTCACAAACCATTTTCCTCTCCTATCACTCATTGACCTTATGCTTGTATTTGACCCTGTACAGAACTCTGCTACTGTCTGGCTAGTCTTGCATTTCAGAAATACCACATACAAACATACATATCTCTAGTCTCAATAGTGTTACTGGACAACTCTAAAATGTGTTACATGGTCCTGTCCCACCCAATGATACCATCTTTCTAATTCTCACAGTACTTCCTTATTTAGCTGTCCTTTAGACATCTCTTGTGAAATCAGCATGAATTGCTTTGAGCTAAGTCGGATATACCATGTCAAATGCAAGAAATGGAGCATTTGTTTGTTGGTACATGAGCCGTAGAAACACTGTTCTAAATTGACAATTACATAATTTATATCAAAGGTGGTAAACATAAAGAACTAGTACTCTTGACTATGGACCTTATTTAGATCTTGACGGGAGTTGCGTCCCTCTTCCATGACAACAGTTTCAAGTACTCCGTTAAGCTGACGGAATTCTGACCACCATATTTAGATCTCTTGCAGTTCATCCATTGTTTGTGTCAACCGAGTGTACTCTGTCGCGCAAGCAGTATCCCACAGCCGAGGTGTCAGACACCAATGCTGGTGTATAGTACTCTGTTGCCACCAGGGTGGTGGGATTGCGGTGACAATATTTAAATAACACAGTCAAGCTGGCGGAGTACCAGTGTCAGTTACATGATGGCGGGAGTCCATTGCTGGACCTGTCCTGCATTGTACTATGGCTATGGCTATTGGATGGAAGCTAGGAACACACATCTGATATGTACTGACCAATTGTGAATACCTGCAAACCACACTATAAAGCAATCTCCATTGCAGTCCATGATTCTTTGGCATTTCTCTGCAGAACACCATTCGGATGCCCAGCGTGCCACTCATGAGTCAGGGTTTTTCTTTGTTTTTTCCTCCCTCTGTTGATTTTCCTTTCAATTCATTTTCTTGATTTTTCATCAACATTTGGTGCACTAGAGAATTTTTTTGTTACTCACTATGGCAGGGAGGGGGAATCTGCCCACTCCGAAACACACAAACAGCACAACCACACATAAATACAAACACAGCAGAAAATAGGCACACACACAAACACCGTTGAGACACCACACTCACCAGCACTGTCACCACCAGCACACCCACAGACACCCAAGCTACCACCACAACCACATGCACAGCCACCACCAGCTGCACACCTACAGACATCACACCCATCACCACACCCACCGATGCCACACCCACATGCACCACCATGGCATTACCCCAGACTTTTTCCGTTTTACCTTCCGTTTTGTTGCTGTATCTTCTGTTGGCCTTAGGACTCTGAGCACTTTACCCCTGTGAACCAGTGCTGCAGTACATGCGCTTCTCCCCTAAACATGGTAACATTGGTGAATCCCCAAATGGTTTATTTAAATTTACATGTAAGCCCCTTGTAAAGTGATATACCATATATCCGTGGGCCTGTGAAATAAATGCAACTAGTGGGTCTGCAGCACTGATTGTGCCACCCACATAAGTAACCCTGTAAACATGTCTTAGGCCTGCCACTCCAGAGCCCATGTATGCAGTCTCACTGCCACTCCGACTTGGCATTTAACATTTCTTGCCAAGGCTTAAACTCTACTTTTCTTACATATACGTCAACCCTAAAGTAGGCATGAGGTAGCCTATACAACAGGGTGCCATGTAAGTAAAAGGCAGGACATGTTCTTTTAAGTTTTTTATGTCATAGTAATGAAAAACTCCCAAAGTTTTTTTCATTACTGTGGGGCCTGCCCCTCTCATAGGCCAGCATTGGGAACTCCTTAAAATATTGTAAGCTGTAATTTTTGATCTGAGAGGAGTGGCTGCATCATATTTAGAATCATTGGAATGGTAATGATAAAGCCTCTTTACTGGTAAAGTCATATTTATTGTTACTATTTTAGAAATACCACTTTAGAAAGTGGACATTTCTCTGGCCTCACTGCCTGGTGTGCCTACACTCTGTCTCCAATATACGTCTGGCCTCGGCTAGGTGACAGCTACAATTGTGCATTCCCTCCAAACCCTACAACACAGGCTACTTAACTGCATCTGCATTCATCAGCATACTCATGGGTATTGCTGGGGAGGACGTTAGCAAGAGCTCACACTTACATTTCAAAGGGTAGTGATGAGGGCCCACACAAAGGGGCTGATTACCTCCCACTGATAGGCTTCAGCTAGGGCTGTAAGGGAGACCTGTGCACTTAAAAGAAACCTTTTGATGTCATCCCCCACATTAAAGGCACTTTTTTGTATAAGTATTGGGTCTCTGACACCCTAAAAGCAGATCACCCCTGGACCTGGAAGAACCTCTGCTGGATTAAGGGCTACTGCTCTGAAAGGATTACCCTACAACTGCTGCCCTGCCTTGCTGCACTGCCCTAATGCCTGCTGGCCTCTGTTCTGCCAAGAGGGGCTACAGACTACACAAAGAGAGACTCAAGGGCATGCTGACTTGCCCCCTGTTCTCCTTCAAGGTCTCAGGGACATCAAAGACCTTGTGAACGACTCCATGGAACTACCATTCTAATTACAACAACTCCAGGCGCAGCTTCGTCTGAGCCTCCTACCCCCTTCATCGACAACTCTAGGAGCGGCTTCGTTTGAGCCTGCTGCCCTGTTCAGCAAAGACCCAAGAGCAACTTTGTCCTAACTTGCTGCCCTTTCCATCAAAGACCCAAGAGTGGCTTCATCCTAACTTGCCGCCCACTCATTCCAGCTGCCAGTTCCTAAAATGTCTGTGAGCGACACCTTGACTGTTCTCTTTCCAGTGCTTCTGCCCGCAGTGCCCCGCCTTGTCGCCCTAGCAACGGACGTGCTGCACACCATCAGCCAGTGAGCCGCACTCCCACTCAACTCTACTTTTCTGCCGCAGCGCCGGCCCCAGGCATTCCCAGGTTCATGAACTGTAGCTGCAGCAGTGTATTCCCAGGAGGGGTTAGACCCGGGCAGACTTGGCAAAATAAACATACAGTTTGATTTTTGTTACCTCTACACCTGGGTCAGATCCAAGGGGCCTAGACAATACTGTTGTACGCACCTTGCAGCAGAAGGAGCGTGATTTTACCAATATCATAGGCACCCTAAAAAATAAGTACAGTTTAAGGCACTCCTTTCTTGACAAGCTGTAAAGTGAATTGCTCATGATATTTATTAGATTTTTGTAATTTTGTTCTTGAACTACTCAGATAAATAATCTCTATTTTTTATAAATCTGCGTGGGGTCTTTTCTGTGGTGTCTTCACTGTGGTTACTGTGAGTGTGTTGCACAAATTCTCTGCACATTGCCTTCAAAGTTAAGCCTGCCTGCCCTGTGCCAAGCTACCAGAGGGTGAGCATAGGTTAATTTAGATTGTGTATTTGACTTACCCTGATTAGGATTGTTGTCCCTACTTGGGCAGGGTACATACCTCTGCCAACTAGAGGCCCAATTTCTAACAACCACCACATCTAAAAGCACCACAACCACACCCAGCAGCTTAACAGCACATCAATCCACACACCCACATACATTAGAGATACCCCTCACTAAACACAAACACCTGGACTCACCCAAACAACATACACCTAGGAAAAATACACATTCAAATGCACACAACATACACCAGACCCACAGGCAACTGCAACCTCAACAAACACATGAACATTACCCACTGCCACTCCCTCTACCTCCCTAACCCATCTCCCTACTGAGTACCCTACTCATTTTCTCCAAGAAAATGTGCCCTAGCCTTGACCCCTTCCAAATCCCAAACCACTTCTAAACACAAACCCACAAATTCCAAAGCCCAGGCCTCCTCTCCTGTACCCAAAACCACTCCTCTCAAACCCAATCCCCCCACTCCCAAGAAAGATCATTGAGGTGCCTGCTCTGCCCACTGAATACCCCTTGCTGAGGAGGCTGTACTTAACAGTGTGATTAGGAGGCAAGTACTGGGCCTGCAGCCCAGAGATCTTATGCAGGGCTGTTTGGAGATTGTTTATGATTTTTTTCTTTCCCATTCAAAATGAGTAATGTATTTACATTTCTTTTCAATACCTTTGTCCTGCCATTCATTTTAGATTATTAGTAATTGATTGATGACAATGATATTTATGCCAATGTGTGTGACATGCACTTATTTTCCTTCTGACAGTGACAAGCACAGGATTTATTTCTGACTTGTTTAAATAGTGCATACATTGGTGTTGGACATTTGTGATGGACACATTAATTTTGATGCAAGCATTCCTCCTCATACTAGACACTTACATCACAATTATACATTTATATTTTTGCATCTTGAGAATGCAGGTGTGTTTATTTTTTAATGATACGTGTTAATACACACAGAGTGAGAAAACACCTTTGAGTTAAATAAAATCTAATGTTTGCACAAGACAAGTGGACATGTTTAGTTTAGTTTTATAGATTTATAGAGGCCGTAGTTACCCAAGGGCATTCCAGCGCTGACAATACATAACGACTCGAGAGAATAGAAAAAGAGTAAATTAGCTGCCGAAAAGAATGGAAAGCCGCATGCCGTATGAAAATCCGCTCTGAGGGCTCATGGCGTAGTTCAAAGGGGAGAGCATTCCAGAGGAGGGCAGCCTTACTGGGAAAGGAATTGCCTCCCCAGGCTCTCTTGGACTGGGGTATATGAACATTCTGGAGGGAAGATGATCGCAGGCTTCTGGAAGGGGTATAGATAAAAATCAGTTTTCTGAAAAAGGACATGTGACCTTCATGCATCTGACATGTTTGATGTTTAGCGGTAACGTTGGTTGTACTTGTTTGGCGACCCCTTTTTTTGCATTGTGTAATACAATTTCTACATTATATTGGATTTATGTAGTTACAAAGATTTGTACTGTTTATGTATATGATATGGTAGTTTCAGGAAAATTATTGCACTAGGAATTTCAAATTAGGGATTAATGTGACTTTTTGTGTAGTTGTTCATTGGCATGAAGAGAGTTAGTACCCGATTGGTCAGTGTTGATATATAGAGGTGCGTTTCTTTAAGTTTTTCAAACAACCACATTACACACATATGCATTGCACATCATTGTACTATTGCTTGCAAGTATTTATTAACCCCATTGGTGTGGGTGTTGGCCTCTGGCCAATGCCCGCACTACCTCCCCGGTGTGGGTCACGACCAGTGGGTGACACCAGGTAGGGGATTAAAAAAATCCTCTGGTGCAATGCACTGGAGGATGTCTTTTCTTTTGTTTTACCCCGTGAGACGCAAAAAAAATTCTGTGTCTTCCCCACCCCCCGCCTGTCCCTCTGTGACGTCAGCGCGCGACGAGGTCCGCTGATGTCACATTTTTCCCCACCAGAGCAGCGGAGGAGCAGGTAAGAGTCCTCTCTCCACTCCAGTGAGGAAAAAAGACCAAAACGGCCTCCCCAGATGCCCGGGAGGCATCGATAGAAAGGGGAGAGTCTCCCTTTTCCATCGATGTCTTCCTGGCACCGTTTCCTGGCCATGGATGGCAGCACAGCTAGAAGAGGAGGCCGTGAGAGGCAGTGCACCAAAAATGACTCTCGCACTGGGTGCCACCAGCGCTAAAGTCTGTGAAGATGGGTATGTGGTGAGGTGAAGTAATAGTGTGTCTTTTTTGTTTCTTTCAGTGTCTTCAGAGAATCTGCAGAATCAGAGAAGAAGTGAAGGTAAGGTAATGACATTTGGACACATCACACACACTCACAAGCAATTTTGTGACTCTATCTGCCTTCTACGTAGGCTATTACTTTAGAGGGACAGTTTAGCCAGTAGCAGAGATGGCGTCTCATTGGATGACTGCTGCTCAAGCTCTAACTCAGGTTATGGAGGATAGTTCTGAGGTAGGACCAGAGACTGAGACAGCATCTGAGGTAGAGGACTATGGGGCAGATTCTGGGGGTGATTTTTCAGTCGGCGGAGTCCTATCCGATGACACCTCTTCCAGTGATTCTCAGGGAGACGATGACAGTCGTGCTGTCCCTTCGCAAGCACAATCTGTGCAGTGAGGAAACAGCGGGTTAGCCGAACCCAGAGTGCAGGTGCGTGCGGCCGCAAGCACAGCGAGAGTGCTCTCTTGGCAGCCCCCTGATTTAGTTCAGCACCAAATTCCACCTTTTACTGGTGATGCTGGCTGTAAAGTCGATACAGCCAACTTTTTGCCAGTCGACTATGTCCATCTATTTTTGGATGTTGACTTCCTTAAGATAATTGTGCAGCAAACAAATTGGCGTACAGACCAATTTCTGAGGGAGCATGGAGGCACTCTAGTGCCCCGTTCTAGGGCATGCCAGGGGACTTCCACTCTGCTGGTGGAGTTGAAGATATTTTTGGGCCTTACGCTCAAATGGGGTTAGTACAGAAGCCCACTTTGCAGTCTTACTGGACGATTCGCACAGTTTGGGTAACCCCTATCTTTTCACTATATATGAGCAGAGATTGTTTTTTCCTACTGCAGAGCATGCTGAATTTCAATGACAGTTCTGCTGCATTGCCCCGGGACCATCCAGACCATGACAGGTTGGTCAAAATTCAGCCTGTCATGGAACATTTGTCTTCCAGGTTTCCAGAGATCTCTACTGCTGGAAAGAATATAGCGGTCGATGAGTGCTTGATCCTGTACAAAGGACGGCTGTTGTTCAGACAGTACATTGCAAGCAAAACAGCTCACTATGGCATAAAGCTGTACATGCTATGTGAGAGCTCTTCTGGCTATGTGTACAGCTTGAGAGTGTATACAGGGAAGGACTCTACCCTAAACCCTGCAGTTAGGGGTCACAGGTAGGATTGTATGGGAACTTGTCAAGCCACTCCTTTACAAAGGATATAACCTTTACGTGGACAATTTCTATACAGAGTACAGCTGTTCAGTGAGCTCTACAAGGGTGGCACTGTGGCCTGCGATACAGTTCATTGTAACGGCAAAGGATTCCAACAGGAGCTTGTTTGCAAGAAGCTCCAGAAATCCCAGAGTACTGCGTTGCAGTCCAATGAACTGCTCGCAGTCAAGTTCTTGGATAGGCGTGATGTATACTTGCTCACTACAATTCATTATGAGAGCACTTCCCCCATCACGGTTTGTGGTAATTTGGCCGAAGTCCACAAGCCCATCTGTATAATTGATTTCAATAAGTACATGGGCGGAGTGGACAAGAACGACTAGGTTCTCCAACCATACAATGCGTGTCGTAAAACTTGCACTTGGGACAAGAATCTGTTTACCCACCTGATCCAGATGGCAACATACAATGCGTATGCTGTTTACCGTGAGACAACCACAGGAAGACTCATGACTTTCCTTGACTTCCATTTGTCTGTAATTGAAAGCCTCACTGCTGTTACAGAAGCAGCAGCAGCAGCCTCCTCCTCATATGTTCTGGAGGGTGTGGCAAGGGTGCAGGAGCAACACTTTGCTGGTCGCATTCCTAAAACACCAAAAAAGGATCATCCATGTTGTCGCTGTAAAGTGTGTTCAAAGCATGGAAAGGGGCAGGATAATTGCTGTTTCTGTCCCCAGTGCCTATCTCAACCAGGCCTCTGTGTCCCTACTTGCTTTACGTTGTATCATACGAAAGCAAAGTTCTGGGGAATCGACTGAGGTGGAGCTGCCATTGGGTAATCCTTTTAGTTTAATCCACAGTTAGGCACTTTGCAAAAAACAGCTCAGTTTTCTTGGGGAAAATATGATGTGTCCATGTTGTGTTTTGGGGCATTTCCTGTTGCGGGCACTAGGCCTATCCACACAAATGAGGTACCTTTTTTATTGGGAGACTTGGGAGAATGCTGGTTGATGGGAAATTTGTTGCTCCTCTTAGATTCCAGAACCTCCCATCACCGAAATTTGAGGAAAAAATGTTTTTTTGACAAATTTTGAGGTTTGCAAAAGATTCTGGGGAATAGAACCTGAAAAAGCCCCACAAGTCACCCCATACTGGATTCCCCTAGGTATGTACTTTACATATATGTATAGGTCTGCTAGGTTTCCCTAGGTGCCAGCTGAGCTAGAGGCCAAAATTACTTTGCAAAAAACAGGTCAGTTTTCATTCAGAAAATGTGATGTGTCCACGCTGTGTTTTGGGGCATTTCCTGTCAGGGCCACTAGGCTTACCCATACAAGTGAGATACCATTTTTTATCAGGAGATATGGGGGAACACAGAATAGAAGAACAAGTGTTACTGCCCATTGTCTTTCTCTACATTTTCTCCTTCCAAATGTAAGACAGTATGTAAAAAATAAGTGCATTTTGAGAAATGCCCTGACCTCCGGATTCAGAGATGTGCAAATAACCACTAGTTTTCAAAACCTTATTGTGTGCCCATTTTGGAAATTCAAAAGTTTCCTTGATACGTATTTTTCACACTTCACCAAATGAATTGCTGTATACCCTGTATACAATGAAAACCGATTGCAAGGTGCAGCTCATTTATTGGCTCTGGGTACTTAGGGTTCTTGATGAACATATAGGCCCTACCTATCCCTGCAACCATTAGATTGCTTTTGAAAATCTGACATCACAGGGAAAAGTTACAGAGTAAAACACAGAGAGAAATGGCTGTTTTTTTCACCTGAATTTCAATATCTTTTTATTTCAGCTGTTATTGTGTGTAGGAAAACCTTGAAGGAGCTACACAAATGACTCCTTGCTGAATTCAGATTTTTTTCTACTTTTTAGAAGTGCTTAGCTGTCCGGGATCCAGCATCCCATTTCTGTCACTAGTTGGAAGGAGGCTAAAAGCACGAAAAATAATAAAAATGGGAATGTCCCAGTAAAACGTCATAATTCTGTTGAAAAATGTAGTTTTCTGATTCAAGTCTGCCTGTTCCTGAAAGCTGGGAAGTTGGTGATTTTAGCACTGCAAAGCCTTTGTTGATGCCATTTTCAGGGAAAAAACGTGTTTTCTTCTGCAGCCCTTTATCCCATTTGTCTAAAAAAAAAACGAAATTTCAGCTGTATTTTGGCTAATTTCTTGGTCTCCTCCGGGGAACCCAGAAACTCTGAGTACCTTTCGAATCCCTAGGATGTTGGAAAAAATGGACACAAATTTGGCAAGGATAGCTTATATGGACAAAAAGTTATGAAAGCCTGAGATTGGCCTACCTCAAATAGCCAAAAAAGGGCTCAGCACTGTGGGGGGGAGGGTTAAGGCCCAGCAGCTAAGGGGTTACACATGCATGGGTCCAGAAGTAATGTACACAGACAATTTTGATGGCAACAAGCAAAACAGTCACTTTCCTTCAGTTCCAGCATAGATGGGGTTGATTTCCATCGTGGTCCAGTAGCAGCAGGAAAGGTTGGACTTGTACAATGTGGTTCATGGCAGCAGGAAATGAGAAAAATAGAAAAAAAGGTACATTTTGAGCTTATATACCTCCCAATCCACCCATCTCAGGTGTGGAGGTTTATCTGCCACAGTTACGTCGGCGGGAAGGCACATTGTGATTGGCCCAGTGGTAAAAGTGGCTAGAGTCCTGCCGCCAGTTGTTTTTGCCTATGTGCCATCAACGCAGGTGTACAATCCTGGCAATGATGGCAGTTCGTCGACTGACGTATGTCTTTGGAAATGCTAACATCTAAATAAAGTGGACGGACCACCAAGGTGATGGGCAGGAATTCTGATGGAAAATGGTCAGCAGGACCGATGCCGCCAAGACCTAACTCAGGTCTTATGTTACTAAGTGCATTAGAATAAAACGTAAAACGTGAAGCCTTGAACATCCCTGTTTACTACCAGAATATCTAACATAGTGCCATTGAGTGACGTTTCTCCCTATTTATGGAATCAAATGACTGCATAATGATGAAGCTCAATGGTCAACAGCATTCATTTTTGCATCTATGACAAAAAATGCAAAACAGAAGCAAATTTGGTCAGAAACAGTGACACTGTTACAAATGTAGGTGAGCAAAACGTCACCAAAGAAATGTTTCTGTGTTATAGATTACTGATATTTTACGCTAATACGTAAATCAATGCCTTTCTTGTAGGCTATTTTCTACAGTCAGCACTTTCTATATTAGTTATTGAAGGTTGGAGTGCAGCACAGGCCTTTTTATTCATATTGAACAAAATTGTGTCAATGGCATTTTGGCAAAACAAAATTATGACTCTCTTTGGTTCTCCAAAGTATGTTCAAATGTGTATCAGCATTTATATTGTGAATAAGGTTCAAAATAACTCATACGAAGATACTTTAAATTGACTTGGAAAGCAGCTTTATTGTAATTCGAAGCACTTTAAGTAGACTAGCCAAAACATTGCAGACATTGGTGACACAAATTAAAATCAGAATGACACATTAGTACAGAAACTGATTGTACCACCTAGAAATGCTGGAGCTGAGTAGAATGGGAAACAACCCACCATTTCCATACAACCGTTGTTTGACAAAATAGAAAGACATGCCAGGATAATTTCTACGTGCTTAATATTTTTACACAAAAATAAATGAATAATAGTCACATGCTAAAACCATCTACCCCTTGCAGGTAAATACCAAACATAGCTTTTAAACAAAAAAGTGAAGCTGTTTTCCCCAGCTTTGAAGTACTGCACTAGATACATCAATTGTCCTTTACACATGGGCAAATACATTTATCATGGCTTTACATATGTATGCCTTTTTAATGGACTATCTTCATTCCTTGGCAGTCAGTCTGCCTAAGAGGTAGTTTTTGGTATTCATTTTAGGTCTAAGGAGGATAATATACACCTTGTGGAAAAATATACATGACAACAGACCTAAACTGGAGGCCAGGATGGCGAACACCTCCACAGCCACCATATACTTACCTTGTGTGCTAAGATAGGCCGGGATGAAGGAGAGCCACACGCTGAGAAACACGAGTAGACTGAAGGAGATGTGTTTGGCTTCATTGAAGCTGCTTGGTAACTTCCTTGAGAGGAATGCAACAACGAAACTGGCGGATGCCAGCACACCCAGGTATCCCAGCATGCAATAGAAAAGGAATAGTGACCCTTCATAACACTGGATGATAATGCTGGTGGCCGAAGTTGTGTTGATGCCAGAATAAGGTGGATTAGTACCCAACCAGACAGAGCATATAATAAGTTGAACAGCTGAACAGGAAGCAATGAGGTAGCTGGGTGTCCTAGACCCAACCAATTTGTTTAGTTTGCTGTTGGGCTTGGTGGCACTGAACGCAACAACGACCATTATCGTCTTACCCAAAATACATGAGATACTGAGTGAGAATAAGAGTCCAAATGCTATTTGCCGAAACATGCAGGTCCATTTAATAGGGCGTCCAATAAACAAAAACGAGCAGAGGGAACAGAGCACGAGAGACCCCAGGAGAAGGTAACTGATCTTCCAGTTGTTAGCTCTAACTATTGGAGTGTCCTGGTACTTTATAAAAACACAAATTATTGAAATAGTGAGTAAAATAATGAAAATCGAGATGGCAGAGAGCACAATACCAAGTGGCTCACCATAGGATAAGAACTCGATGGCTCTGAGAACACACTTGTCTCTCTTCTCATTTGACCATTCGTCTTCTTTGCATTTAATACAGATCGTGGCATCTAATGAAAAAAAACAAAATGGAACACTACTGTTATCTATTAATTCTGTGTGGCCTTTCATTTGTTAATTAAGATGTGAATTTGTATATTCCAGCCACTTAATTAAAACTAACTGTCATATGCTCTACCAATTAAAGGCTGTTTTAGAGTTTGTTCACTTCAGTCTCAACAACATGCTGTAAATAAATGCGTTAAAACGCAGAACCTGTGTGTTTCTGACTCATAATTGGATATAAAAAGAGACATCGTTTTCCTGTCCTCTGAAAACACAATTTCATTCATTTGTAACAAATGTCCTTGCTTAAAAGGTAGCTGAGAAAAGAAAATGTCGGTTCATCCAGCCTGGTATTTTTAGAACCTACCCAGACTTTCAAGGCGGTCTATTTGGGCACTAGATTATGAGTTCAAGTAGCAACGTATGATTGGTAACATTTCAACATTTCCTAAGCGATTCAGGTTAGAGTTTCCATGTATTCGAGCCTTTTTACAGCAGAATGACTCAGTTCTTAATTGACTGTGTAGAATTACTGAAAAACGAAGTTCAGAATACTTTATTCGTCTGTATCTTCAGATTAAATACATTTCAGAATTCAGCATATCCTGGGATTCCCTCTATTTGCCTTCTAACTCCTCCCAATGCCAGACCCTCGAGGTGAAAGAAAATCCCCACCTGTTTTAGGGATACTTGCTCCATTGCATTGGGTGGTAGGCTACTGTGTGTAGCCTGTTCCTTTAAAGCAGGTAGATATTGTTCTTGACAACTAGCTATGAAAGTAGGTTTAGTCAATGTCATCTTTCTTCCTCCTTCAAAGTGGGGGGATGTCCCTGGTGCTAGTTAGCCATGAGAACCAAGGGACTCAATTGCAGGAAAGGGTTGAAGGCCACCCTGTACTGATACTCAAAAGAAAGAAAACTTGAAAACGTGTAAAAGTCACATTTGTAATATGAATAATAAAAATCCATGTTGGCTGTTTGTGAGAAATGGGATTATTAGTTGAAGTGGATGGAAATCCTCTTCAAGTAAAAGTGACAATAGTCCTTACCAGGTCCACTAAGGTCTCAATAATTTAAACTTGAGCGCAACCCTTGGTAGCTGGAGCACACAGCTTAATTTAGGCAAAATATGTAAACCCTACTTATCAGTAACAGAAGAGTCATTTTATTCACCATACCATTCATAGTCTAGAATAGATTATAATTTTCTGGTAGGAATGTCCCTGAAAATGTATAACATTCTGAAATTGGTTGTATTTTGATTTTGGATCATGACACAGTTTGTTCAAATGTTGATGTATTACTAGGGGGAAACAAAAAGGACAATACATGGAGATCTATTCCTGCATTATCAAAATATGCTAATTTTAATAAGAATCTGAACATTTGGTAATTCATTGTTTTAAATCAATAAAGTGTCAGATACCTCTGTGCATAATATTGGCTAATTTTTTAAAGCTGCTTCAAAATATTTTAATATCTAATGTGTATCCAAAAAGATCAGTAGCAATCAAGACAAATGAAACCGTAAGGCACATTAAGTACTTGGAACATTTATAATACTCCTCTTAATCTGAAGATGCCCTTTAAAACTCTGGGTAGGTATTATGGAGGTCCAAACAAGATGGGTAAAGTATAGGCTGAATATCTAAATCTAAAATTGGTTTAATCATTGATGAAAAGTCTGGTAGTATTAAGACAATTCGTAGTAAAATTAGGGATAATTTCTTAAATTTTTACTCCAACTTTTGCACTCCAGAGTCTTATCCTTCTTTAAATCAATTAATACATACTTCTCTGAAAAATCAAGAGATAAATATCCTTATTAAGTTCTTTCTTGTTTTTAGAATTTGACATTAGACGAATAACTGAATGTAATAAAATTATGTGAACAAGTGACAGCACCTGGTTTGGATGTTTTTTCCTTAGATTTTTATTCTCATTTTTCTGATTTATTGGCCCTTAAATTATTGTTCCTTTGTGAGCATTTTTGTTCTACTAATAATCCTCAAGGCACTTTTTGCAAGCTTTGATATGCCTGATTCCTAAAGATGAAAAAGGCAATTCTTATTTTAAAAACAACCGTCGAATATCAATAATTAATATAAGTTGTAGAATAGTTGCTAAAATATTAGCCAATCAACTAGGGAGTAAAGAATATAATATTTAGTTTCATTAGGTTGCTATTCTTATATTACTCTAATACTCCATTAAATCTGTATTTTTCAGAGACATCCATTATCTAGTTCCTTCTACTTTTGTTTCATGACATTTTCTTGGCAATCCTTACATGCATATATTACAGTTCTGATATTTATAGTATTTTATTGATAGTTTTTCATGTTATTGGATTTATGTTCTTTGATTGGATGAACATTATAGTTCTGTTTTACTTATTGTCATGTGCATAGAGACTGGGACCCTTTTTAAATAAATTTGCTCCCAAGGGACAGAGGCCCTGGAGTCTTTACATCTTCAGTAAAGGGGACTGAACACTGCCTCTCCTTTATCATAATATCTTCCACAGGCATTGGGGTCTGACAACATCAGGGCAGTGCGCGCTCTATGGGTGACTAGAATGCAAAAACCTAGCAATTTCAAGCTAACATAATTTATGCATTGTGCTGATATGCTGTTGTTTAACCTTTTGCATTGCAGAGTTTAATCCTGAAGACTTATGTTCAGTGTGCATATAAATACTGTTCATATGCAATGTACTGCTGCAGGCTTTCAGACTGTGTCAGGGTATGGTCCCTTTCTAGGGCCTTCTAGGAGCTTTCCCTGCAGCATGCCTGGGTGTGGTTTGTGGGCTGGGCTAAGACTCTATAAAAGGGAGCCAGCCCAGCTCCACGTGCTCACTATTCAGATGTCCCGGTGCAGAGCAGCAGCAACTTCCTGAGATCCTCTCCCAGAGGCCTACTTAGATCTTCCAGGCCTTTGCCCTTCATTACTTTGGTGATCCTTGATCAGGGCGATAAGATGGAGGTTGGGCTGGGCCCCCGATCCCGTTTTCGAAGGCATTCAAGTTCTTGGGACTACTTTTTCATGTTGAGAGCCACTTTCCTCACCAATGCTTCACCCTCGATGAGGTCCTGAGATAAGGGCTAGGTGAAGTTTGTGATTCAAGGTACCATAATAAGGACCATCTGGGAGAGCACAGGAGCTTTGGTGACTTGAAAGGGACCAGGGTGAGGCCCTTCAATTTCTACGTTGACTGAAAGGTGGGGAAGAGAAGCTTTTTGATCCAAAGATATAATACCTTCCCCCTGGCCCCAAAGCCAAGTGAGAGAAAAGTAAGACCCAGAACCGGTTTGGCAATCACAGGCAGGGAGGGACTGCTAGACACCCTAGACACATCCCAGGGTGGACCACTGACTGCTGACAAGGAGAGAAAAGGGTCTGCAATATTTGTTTTCCTTCAGTACAGTGCACTACAGGATAGTTTGCAGTAAGGAAAACCAGGGTGTGCTGAAAAAAGGGGGAAGGTTTGCCTAGTATCAAACTGACATCTCATCTCCAGCTTGTCACAACACATCTGGGCCTGTGGAAGATCAAAAGAGGAAGATGCCTACTGTTCCTGGCCAGGCTTGAAGGGTTGCTTCTTCCACCTGTAAAGGCAATGTGTAAAGTGTTTAGAAATTCACACCTCTACTTGATGTAATGCTAGAGCTCTGAACCTGCATCAATAGGGAAAGGTGAACAGTTTCATAATGTTCAGAAAGACATTTGATGAGATAGATGTGAAGCAATGTCTTCAGAAAGATACAGGAGTATCACAGCAGCCAGGCTACCCTGGTCTACCATGAGCCCAAGTTCATCTATGCTCACCTGCAGAGCTGGCTATGTACTACAAACACTCTGAAGTGTATAGAAAAATGAATTGTAGGAACACAGGGATTTGGCAAAAGGAAGGTAAATTGTGTACCAGGTCTTGAAAGTAGTGTAGGCAAGAAAAGGGAGCAAGGGAGGTCTCTATATGTAAGGCTTAATCTGTGAATTTTCTGGTGATCTTAAAAAAGACTTGATACTGCATGAAGGACACCCCTTTACTGGAATCAGATGAGTACCTGAAATGTCAGTCAATATAGCATTGCCCCTTCAATGTGAAACAGAACTAATCCTTCAATGGTTGTTCAGAACTGTCATCTAGGAGAAAAGGCGTCATAACTTGGAGCAC
The DNA here is from genome assembly GCF_031143425.1 of Pleurodeles waltl. Classification (NCBI taxonomy): domain Eukaryota; kingdom Metazoa; phylum Chordata; class Amphibia; order Caudata; family Salamandridae; genus Pleurodeles; species Pleurodeles waltl. The sequence continues at coordinate 381,523,810 of NC_090445.1, forward strand.
TAGTAGATGATGGCAACAACAGATTTTGATCTTCTGTCCAAAGTACATTTGAAACTCAGATGTAAGACATTGTAGATGCTCAGTGATTTGGCATCATTTATGAATTGTAGTGTGACATCATTAATGTTCATCTCATTCACCATTTCTATACCTGTTGTTGCCTTTTTGGCATTTGTGCTGAGAACAAAGTCAATCTTGGTAGGACTCAACCTGCAGTAAGCTCCATGTTTGGATGGTGGAGAAACATGACCAGACAATTCTTGCCCTAGATGATATTGTTGCCCAATATTACCCTAAGTTAGAATATGGCGTTACATACACACCAATCAATGCTGATGTCCATGTCAGTTATAATTGTTTCCCAGGGGCTAGTGTATAATTTGAAAATTATTGGTGAGAAGATTGAGCATTGGAAAACATGTGGGCAAGAGGGTGTGATGCTAATCTTGAGGAATGGGTGACATGTTAACCATATTGGCTGTATTTATCAGGTCAGAGGTCAGCTATTTACGGGATGATGGGCAACAGCAAATATATAAGTGGTAGATAGTTATGACTTTCAACTGTCATCATTAAAATGTGCTAACACATGAGTGGTATGTTGTCAGCTGCATACTAAAGGGTGTTTTTGACATAACCATTTTCTTTTACGTTTTCTGTGTCAAGTACACTGTCATGTTTTATTATTCTTTTATGTTTAGTTTCCTCAGTTACCTACACTAAAATGGCAGCTAAGGTTTGTGTAATTGAGTAGGTTCTTCAAAGAACTACTTGCTGTATTGGTCATCTTTAGTTGCCCATTGTGGGTTGCCCATTGTGGGTTACCCATTGTGCTAATATGAACTGTAAACAGTAGCATCATTGGTCCAGTCAAAGTGCAGTGAAGTTCTGTTGAGGGCTAGAATGTTTCCCTTGCTGTACTTTAGCACAGTGATGAGCTGTGTGTTACCAGCACACCAAAACTGGAGTCTCTCCTTATCTTGGTGGTTGCCTGCAACACTGAAGTCACAGAAGATTTTGGTGTCAAGTGCTTTGGTGCATCTTGTGCGGTCATGTGCATTCATTATTTTTACAACATTTATTTATTGAACACATAACAGTACAGTGCCAACAAGAGAGTCAAAGGGGCATTGAGTGGCATATGCAGGGAGATGTGCACAAAAATACAAGAAGGGTCATTAAAATGCAGCATTAAATTTGCCTTATAAAGCACATGCAACATATAACAAGTTCTACAAGATACCAGAGACCAGACATTGTTGGGTAAAAGATAATTGAGCCCAGAGTGTATGGTAGCTCCCCTCTCCGAGTGATACACTCTCTAGAAAGACTAAGGAGGAACTTCAAAGAGAGAGGAGGTGTGAAGGGAGGGAATAAATTAAGGAAGGTGTGCATAACAGCGGGAGAGTGAGGTCTTGTAGGTACCAACAATGATGTGCAGACCTCTAAGGAGACACCCAGTCTGTTGTTGGCACATTTGGGCCCTCATTACGACCTTGGCGGGTGGCTGAAGCCGCCCGCCAAGGTCTGATCGCCGGGCGGCCGCCAATGCTGCTGCACTCCCGCCGCAGCCATCAGGAGATCCCTGCTGGGCCTGTGGGCGGAAACCTGGTTTCCGCCCGCTAGCCCAGCAGGGATCTCAGCCGCAACACAGGAACTGGCTCCAAATGCGGCCGTGCGGCCGTGCGACGGGTGCAGTTGCACCCGTCACGCTTTTCACTGTCTGCATAGCCCTAGTGGCCCCACGACTCCCCGTACTGCCAGCCTTTTCCTGGCAGTTTAAACCGTCAGGAAAAGGCTGGCGGTAGGGGGACTTGTAACCCCCTGGGCAGCGCTGCTTGCAGCGCTGCCCTGGCGGACTAAAACCACTGGGACCACTGTGGCAGTAAACCGCCGGTCCCGGCGGTGCAACCACAGCGATTCCGCCGCGGTTGTAATGCCCTGTGAAGCACCGCCAACCTGTTGGCGGTGCTCCTTCCGAAACGGCACCGGCAGGGTTGTAATGAGGGCCTTGGTCTCCTACCATCTTCACCAGCATGGTACCCTGTGCCTCCATGATAGGCAGGGAGTTCAGACAGGTGATGCTGCAACAACCACCATGAAAGGGTCCCATGTGACTTAAAAATATGGGACTGATCATTCAGTTCATAAGTGATTTTCCCATAGACTGCTATGTGCTACAGTTCAAGCAGCCATTAGTTGCATCAGTTAGTGAGGGAAGGCTAGGTTGTCACCAGTGGCAAAGTATGTATAATTTGGCCATGGCAATCAAGGTAGTATGCCATCTGCAATCATATTGGGTAACATCAGGTAAGTCAGAGAGGTCATGTATGAGAGCGAGGTGAGGAATGGGAGAAATCTGCCGAGAGCTAGACTTCCCTACTTGGTCCCAGGCAAGCATCCAGTGGAGTACAATAGCTGGGCAGGACTATGAGATATTGTGCAGATCACAGTGAGTGGCATTGCTCCTCTAAAAGAGGTCAGAGAGTAGGAGTTTTGCTCTTTGTAGTTTCCAAGGAGTCACGTACCAGTCCTTTGGGGATTAAGCCTTCCCCTAAAAGAAGCTGCCATCAAAGTCTGGTGACTGTGAGGGATAGGAGGGAGTGTTGACCTCTGATAAGGACTGCATAATAGCCAAACACAAGCACCCTATACTGGCCAAAGGCCCGAAGGTACTGGAGCAGGGGAGACAGAAGCAACTCCACTGCCTGTGGACTGTGCAGAGGCAGAGGGATAGTTGTTGATAACGGCAAATGTCCAGGGGCTGTAGTCCCAATTCTGTTCATTGCAGATCAAACTATTTGAGCCCACCTCCATCTAAGCTATGCTCAAAACCTTGTATGCTGCGATTGTTTCAGGTCATCCTGTAAAATGGTTAGTTGACAATGGGAAGAGTGAGATTGTGCGATATAGGGGCCTTTTGGTGCAGTAGTGGGACACTCTCAAGAAGTGAAGTGGCTCCTGCCAGGCCCAGACTGTTTTTGTCATAATCAGGCTTAAGGCATCTCCCAGGTCCTCAGAGATAAGGGGGTAGCATTGTGATCACAGGTGATAGGAGATGATGCTCTAAGCGTGCCAGAACGGGTTTTGCTTGCCGTAGTATAAATGGGCCATAACCTGACAGAGATGGCCAAGCAGTAGGAGGCAAAGTAAGGGAGCCTGAGGCCTCCAGCCGTCATGTTGGATCCGATTCTTTAAGCTCAAATACATGGCTTGCACCCACTCCATTTGTATAAGTGGATGACAGCCTTCATATATACCAAAAGATTCTTGGGTACCCGGCGGGGCTGCATGCCAGAGACAAATTGAAAGAAAGGGGTTGTGCTCATTTTCACAGTTGAGAATCTCCCCACAAAGATATTTTAGGTGACACCACTTCAGGAAGTCCTGCTGTGTCCATCACAGGAGGGGGAGACCCCCCTATTGATTAGGAAAAGAGGGGGCAGGCCCTGACTGGTCCCACAGCAGTCTCACACGCATTATAGAGAAACCCACAGCAAGACACTTCAGCAGTGGGGGAGTCATACAGTAAGTAAACTTTCTGGGTAAAATGATCCCCCTATCCCATGTAGGACATAAGCTGGATGAGATATGGCCATTAAACGTGGTTGAATGCTTTTCGGTATCTAGTCAGAGAGCTAGCATGTCTGGTAGATTGTCCATACAGCGCCACAAGAGATGCGCCAATGTTCGTAAGCGATTATGGGAGCTACACTCATTACAAAGCCCACCTGGGTCTCATGAGGAAGTTACAGGATCAGGTTCCCCAACCGGGTCACCAGGATTTTGTCCATCAATTTGAGATCAATATTAAAGAGGGAGATCTGATGGTAGCTAGCACAATCTTGGAGGTCTTTCTTGCCTTTTAAAGAAGGGTGGTTACTACTTTCTTGGATATGGCCCTGATAAGATTGGGTAAGAATGTCCTTCATGACTTTCTAAAACCCACCAGGGAACCCTTATTCTTCAGGGGACTTACGGGTGGGGAGCCCTGATGATGATGATGATGATGATTAGTGTCAGCCACTTCTTTCTCCATGATTACGCGCTCCAGGCCCACTTCACCTTCTTCATTCAAAGTGGGAAGGTGCAAAGTATCGAGGAACTGTTCAATCTGATTTATAGTGGCCCCCAGTTTCAAGGAGTATAGAGTCATATAATAGACCTCAAAGCAGCTCTCTGTGTCGCTGTGTCGGGTAACCAAGATTTGACCCGCAACATCCTGGATCACTTTTATGGTGAGCTGGGATTTCGCAGCTGAGAAGCCACTAGCCTACCAGCTTTCTCCTAATGCTTGTAGTGGCACCAGTGGAGTTTGAACATTACCTTCTTGGTTGCCATGGTAAAAAAGGAGTTCAACTGTATCTTTGCTAGATGTAATTGGGTCACAGTGACTCCGTGGAGTTGGCTGTAAATGGGCAGTAAGGGCATCTATGTCGGATTACAGGGCCTTAAGATTTGTCTAGAACTTGTGCTTCATAAGCATGCAGTCCTGCTTCAGCTGACTTGGTAGTCTTGCCTTACATGCTGCCCAGAAAACCCTACAAGAGCCTCATTATATGTCAAGTAATTGCAGTGATGGTGTGGCTACTCCTTACTCTCCAGGCATCTGTATGCAAAATGCCTTCATTCACCACAGAATTTGGGGTTGGTTGATAACCCCTAAATCCAGGCTGAGGCAGACCGGGCAATGATCAGCAGCACCCATGCAGAAAGAAATAGTCAATGCAGGACTGGGTTCCAGGGGGGCAGAAAAGAATGGTGTAGTGCCTATTGGACAGGTCAGGTCATGTGTCAGAGGGGTGCAAATGCGAAAGTTAACTGAGTGGAGAGGAACAGAAAGAAGGGGAGAGTCAAAGACAGGAAAGTGAAGGGGGCGAAGGGGTGTTGTGTTTTGGGGCCTTTCTTGCTACCAGCACTAGACCCACTCATTTGTATCAGGATAATTGGGTGAATTGTAGGTGGCAGGAAATATGTGTTTTCCCACAGATTCCAGAACATTCCATCACAGAAATGTTAGGAAAATGTGTTTTTTAGGCAATGTTTGAGGATTGCAAGGGTTTCTGGGTAAGAAACCTTGGAGAGACCAACGCAAGCCATCCCTCCTGGAATCCCCCAGGTGTCTAGTTTGGAATAATGTGCAAGTTTTCTAGGTTTCCTTAAGTGCCGGCTAAGCTAGGGCACAACATCCACAGGTACCTACTTTGCAAAAAAATATTTTTAGGAGCAGACTTGGGGGAATGGTAAGTGGTAGGACATTTGTGGATCTCCACATATCCAGAACATTCCATTACAGAAATATGAGGAAAATAATTGTTTTTTTTAATCAAAGTTTGAGGTTTTTAAAGGCTTCTGGATAGAGAACCTAGGAAGAGGCATGCATGCCATCCCACCCAGGATTCTCCTGGGTAACTCGTTTTTAAAAAATGTGCAGGTTTCCTAGGTTTGCTTAGGTAAGAGCTGAACTGGGGCCCCAAATCCACAGCTAGTTACATCGTAAAAAAGGGTCAGTTATCAGTGTAAAAATATGGAGTTTTGGGGCCTTTTCTATTGCAGGTGCTAGGCCTACACACACAAGAGATGTAACAGTTTTATCTATAAACATAGGGGAATGGTAAGTGTTAAGATACGTGTGGTTCCCAACAGATTCCAGAACTTTCCATCACAGAAATGTGATATTCCAAGCTCCAAACTGTTGTGGTGAGCAAACAAATGATAGATTAAACCCAGATCTGTGACTGGGGATGAATGTTTCATTTGCTCAGCATTGCATTCATCATCTGTTATTGTTACTTTTGTTTCCCTAAGTGGGAAGGGTATGCCCTGATGTGGGTCCTGTGCTAACTGTGCCACTAAGTTCAAGATAGGCTGGTTGATAAGGGGTGATACCCCAAAACCAGTCCTGGGATGCTTGTTTTCAGTCCAGGGAGGTCCTGGCCTGGAAGTTTAGGCAGGACTGTTCCCATGGGGAGTAGGGTCAAGACTGATTTGCATATGAGTGGGTCCAAACTGGTGTGCTGTAGTGAGCAAAAAAACTATGAATTAAACCCAGACAATCCAGATGTTTTTCTCATGGAAATGTGAGGAAATCTGTGTTTTTATTCAAAGTTTGAGGTTTGCAATGTCTTCTAAGCCTTGATACCACCGTGTGTATAGTTTTAAAAAAAGTGCAGGTTTGCAAGATTTCCCAGGGACCCGCTGAGCTAGGGCCAAAAAACTCAGCTACTGACTTTGAAAATAGGGTCACTTTTCAGAGGAAAAATGTTGTGTTTTTGGGCCTTTCCTGTCATGGTCACTAGCCTTACCCACACATCTGTGGTAGTATTTTATTCAGAGACATGGGGGATGAAAGATTACAGAAGTTCCCCTCACAGAAATGTGTATTTTTAGTCAAGGTTTGAGGATTGCAAACACTTCTAAGTAAGAAAGTCTGGTGTGAGCCACGTGTCACCACAACATAGATTTCCCTGGATATCTACTTTGGAAAAATTAGCATAAATTGCTAGGTTTCCCTAGGTGCTCACTGAGCTAGGGATCAAAATCCACAACTATGACATTAAGCAAAGGTTCTGTATTTAGTTGAAAAATGTGATGTGTCTATGTTTCGTTTTGGGCCATTTGCTGTTGCAGGCACTAGGCTTATACACACATGTGAGGTATGATCTGTATCAGGAGACATATCGAAATGAAATACAGAATAGTAGTACATTTATTGTTACTATGTGTATTTCCCTCCTTTTGTGCCTTTCAAATATAAGCCAGTTTGTAAGAAGAAAGGCATTATGAAAGATGCTGTCTGAATCACATGCTAGTATGGGTACCCTCAAATTGAGAGATTCAAAGATAACTGTAGAGACGGGGCCACTCACCTGAAAAGCAGGATGTCTGCAGGGGCAACGGTATGCCCCCTACCTCCTGGAACACCTCTCGGCACTTCGTAGTGGACACAGAAACCCCAGCAGGTGGCCCAAAAGGAAAGGGGGAGTAGAGGAGAAAGAGACAAAAACACTGCCATGTCTTGCCGGTCCAGCCAGGCACCCTGTATCTTTGGGGGGCAGGTTGTTGTTGACAGAGTGATAGTAGAGTTAGTGCACTTAACTTCCTTGAAACTAAATCCCTCTTTCTGATATAGGCACAGGAGCGGTAGAAGAACACCGGGATGCTCCAGCACTTTTCTTGCGTAATAACTGTTGGCACAATTACTAACACGGTATTACCAAACACCCAAACTGAGTACCATTACAATAAGTACTGCGACAATGGGGCTGGCTTCACAGAGATTCACTGTTGCACACTACAATTAGAACTGTGGTTGCACTTATCATGCACAAAAAAGACAAACAAGGACATTAATTATATCACATATAACTTTCCTGCATGCATAGGGTTAAACTAAAAGGAACAAAAACAATCCAATTAATGCAAATGTCCACTCTGGGTTTCAAACAGTTAGGGTGGCCCAGTTTCGCTTGGTTTCACTCTGTGTGTGAAAAACCCTTCAAAAAGCAAATTCCTCAAACCTGAAACGCAGGCCTGAATGACACAATTTAAATCCAAGGGTTATGCTATTAGAGAAAGAAAAGTCACGTAAACGCTCTTTTAAAATTGCACTGTCACTTTTTGCAGTACTTGAGCTCAAGCAGATTTCCTGAAGCCCATTTAGGCAAGTAACTACAATAATAATGTAGAATGTTCAGAAATGCATTTGTCTCTTCAAGATAAGCGTGTGCTCAAAGAACAAACTCCCTGGAGAATACTAGTCACTGCAGTCTTTTCCAGAGTGCTGGAGGAATGCCTGGTGTCAGCTAGTACAGAAACAAAGAAAAGAATTACCTCAAAAGTGCTGAATACGACAGCAGGGGCTGGACTGCCAAATCAGATGCTGAGATCAGGAAGCAAAACAAAGCAAAGCAGGGAGGCATGCTTCACTCTGCTATTTATAGCCAATCAGGAAAGCAGTTGTGTTTCCACATGTGGATGAGTCACCACACCCAATTAGAAGCACATGTCTACACCTGCTCACATTAGCAAACAAACATTGGTAAAACAAGGATTGATAAAGCCAATTGTGCACCACAGCACATTATGTTTAATTAAAAACATGAAGGTTTAACCAAGAACAGAGATATGATGTAACCCTAATCCCTGGGGATGCTAACAGATAACACAGGAGGCACCTTGGGGATTCCTGACAATAACCACTACTCCTAAACTCCATATCTGGTGTTCATTTTGGAAATACATAGGTTTCTGTGAGACACATTGGAACACAATTGTATGGTGCTAGTTAGTTGTTGGCTCTTGGCACTCCAGGTTCTTAGAAAACCTAAAAACCCTATACAACCCTGCAACTGGAAGTGTCTAGTAGATGTAATGGTATACTGATTTTGTAAATCAGCCATTGTGACGGAAAGTTACAAATGGAAACATTGTCACAAATGGCTATTTCTATCTACTTATTTTCAATATGTTTATTGTTTCAACAGTTTATTTGGAAAAACCTTAAGGGATCTACACAAATAACCCCTTGATGAATTCAAAATGTTGTCAGCTTTTCAGAAATCTTTAGCTTTCTAGGATTGACCATGGGTTTCAAAACAATTATCTACCACAAACTGGAAGTAGGTTGAAGGCACAAAAATTAAGAGTTCCTAAAAATATCAAAACTGTGGTAAAAAAACATATTTTTTTGATTAAGCTCAGCATGTTCCTGATGTATGGGAAGATGGTGACTGTAGGAGAGCAAAGCTTTTGTTGATGCAATTTTTAGAAAAACGCGGAGACCATTTTTTCCAATGTTTCTCTAAAAAACAAAATGTAGCTATATTTTGGCTATTTTCTTCTCCCCTTTCAGGAAAATCTATTAACTCTGTGTTTCTTTAGAATCCTGAGGAAGTTGGAAAAAAGGATACAATGTTGGCATGGATATCTTATGTGTCAGAAAGGTTTTTGAGGCCTATGCGCAAACTATTCCAAACAAGAAGGCATGCTGGTGGAAAAGGCTTAGCAGCAAAGGATTAATATTTGCAGCCCAGAAAATGCAATCACAAAAACAACCACAAGAGGGCCTTGCACTACAGCTGATGAGTATAGAGCTCCATCTAGGAGTGCTTTAAAAAACATGGTAAATTCTCTTATGTTCATATATTCAATTACCCAGGAGACTTACTGTTTTTTTCCAATGTTACAGGGCTGCATATCTCCATGCAGCCCTCCCCACAACATTAACACGAATGTTTGTTGGTGCCCCTGTCCTTTCAAGAACACCCTAAAGCTAAAAACAAAAAGATATATATAAATAGCCCTGGTGAGGCATTATGGGATGCTCCTTAGCAAGAGCAGTTGAGTACTGAGGTGCTCTGGACCCTCATTTATTATTCACTGTTTTTCACAATTTTGTCTGCTTTTCTATACTTTTGGGATGTAACATGAGACTCAGGCCCTCTGTGTCCCCGCTAGCTCCCAGCAAGTGTTTCCATTTCACAGTGCTATGCAGGAGCTGGATATTTTTTTTTATTAATGGGTGCCCAAGGCCCGTTGAGTGGAGTTTTGGTTTTGGAACCACCCCCTTTTTCTCAGCCTCTGCTTGATGTATCACCCCAAAACTTTCCAAGAGGGAGCTGGGACTGATAAACGTTTTTGGGAACGATTTATAAAGATTGGTCACATAGTGCAAAAGTTATTAGTAAACAAAAAATAAATTTCCTATTGTATCTAGGGCCTAACTATAACTACAGACTGGTGACATGTGTGTGCATCTGTGTGTGTGTGCGTGTGTGTATTTAACATACTGATCAGTTTTCAGTGAGGTAATGTTTTTTAATTATGATGTAAGTATAGTTACATTTTGACTGATATAATCTGCTGACATGATGATTTTCTACTTTCCTCACAACTCCTCAGTAGAACCCATTGCAAGTGTTAAAGACATAAACAGAGAGTGTCCTAGCACTCAAACAAAGCAGCACAGAACTTTTCTCAGGTAAGTGTCTTCAGGAGAGCTGCTGTCAGTAACACTCCATATCATTGTGGTACATGGAATCATCACATCGTTTGTTTAACTTTTCAAATATCAAACGTAGTAGTGAATTACTCATCAATGTTCACTGAGGCTTATTCATTCAAACATGTATTTCAGTTCTGTTTCAGTATAGTAATATCATAATTAAGCTTATATTTTATTGAATGTTCATTATCAAATATGCATGTGCATAATCGTTTACTGTGCAAACGTTTGCATGTATTTTGACAAATTATTTTATATGTCCTTTCTTGCCAACCACAAGCCTTGTCCCAGTGTGGTATGAACATGGCTCCATCATGAGTCTAAAAGGCCTTGAGTCTCAGAAAAAGTGTCCATGAGCCACATTGTAGGGCCTCCTTATGATTCCTCGATGTGCTGAGCACCAGGACCTTATTTTGTATATAAAAAAAATGGAATGGGAATCAGCGTGTCCTGCCTCTACCCCTAAAGGCCCAACACACTTTGGGGGTGATTTTAACCTTGGCGGACGGCGGAGGCCGTCCGCCAAGGTACCGCCGTGAAATGACCGCACCGCGGTCAAAAGACCGCAGCGGCCATTTAAACATTTCCGCTGGGCCGGCGGGCGCTCTCCGAAAGAGCGCCCGCCGGCCCAGCAGAAATGCCCCTGCAACGAGGACGCCGGCTCAGAATTGAGCCGGCGTAGTTGCAGGGGTGCGACGGGTGCAGTTGCACCCGTCGCATATTTCAGTGTCTGCAAAGCAGACACTGAAATACTTTGCGGGGCCCTCTTACGGGGGCCCCTGCAGTGCCCATGCCGTTGGCATGAGCACTGAAGGGGCCCCCAGGGGCCCCGCGGCACCCCCTACCGCCATCCTGTTCATGGCGGGTTTCCCGCCATGAACAGGATGGCGGTAGGGGGTGTCTGAATCCCCATGGCGGCAGAGCGCGCTCCGCCGCCATGGAGGATTCAATGGGGCAGCGGTAAACCGGCGGGAGACCGCCGGTTTACCCTTTCTGACCGCGGCTGAACCGCCGCGGTCAGAATGCCCTCAGGAGCACCGCCAGCCTGTTGGCGGTGCTCCCGTGGTCGGTGACCCTGGCGGTCACCGGCCGCCAGGGTCAGAATGACCCCCTTTATGCCCAACTGGGGCACCTTACGCCTGAGTACTGCAGCCTTCCCCATGGCAAGTATGAGGAAATTTGGATTTCTCTGGGTGTAGCTTTGACATGGACGGGGAGAGAGTCTGTAAATGCACCCATTCTTCTTCCCAAAGGTAGCCACTGGCTAAGATCTGATGCAAAGATGGGCTATGGCCCAACAATTCCATTATTAATACCACATTCTGGTGTCCAGTGATTTCTCTTCTCCCTGTGGCAGGAGGATATGTGGTAAACTTTGTGGTGCTAGTGACTGCAGTCCAGTGCCAGGATGAGAAAGCTCAGCCCATCATTCTGTTTCTCAGTTTTTGTCCTGACTACCTCAGAGACTCCCTGACACTGCAAGGGCATGTAAAACCAACGAGAGACCAATAGGGAAACAAAGTGAAAAAAATATAATGGGGATCTGGACCATGCTGGCATTGGATCCCCTCCCATGGTACCTGACAGAATTGCTGGCAGGTGATCAGCAATTGTGGTCCCAGAATAGTGTGCATGTACCTCCTCTGTGAAAGTCATGGGGAATGGCTGAAGCGTTTCAGCTCTAGGTCAACTTGCAAGCAGGGAACACAAACTACTCTGCACATTTCTGAAATATAGACACACAAGGAGACATAGGACAGAGTGGTTTTAGTGGATCCCAGCACATTTGCTTACCCTTTTATTACGTGATAGAAATCTCAGATACCTTGGGCCTGATTCTAACCCTGGCGGTCGGTGTTAAAGCGGCGGCCAACCTGCCAACAGGCTGGCGGCCCAAAAAATGGAATTCTGACCCTGGCGGGAACCGCCAACACAGCCCGCCAACTTAACACTCCGACCGCCGCGGCGGTACAGACAAACAGCGCGGCGGTCACCGCCAACAGGCAGGCGGCAGACAATGTACCGCCCACACTATCATAACTCACCAATCCGCCACCTTTTCCGGGGCGGGAGCACCGCCGATAAAAACACGGCGGAAACAGACTACGAACGGGAAAACGCTCACCAAAACACACTCCACGAGTACGGAGGACAGCATGGAACCCGAATTAAACATCCTACCTGCTCTCGTCTACCTTCTCATCTACCACGAGTACGAAGTCCGGCGCAGACGACAACGGTGAGTACTGCACCTACGACACACGGGAGGGGGAGGACGAAAGGTTACGGGCACACACATATGCGACTCCCCCCCCCCCAATCATGTACTCACCAATGCAGAGCACCAAGTCACAGTGACACCACCCAAACACCCCTGAAAAATGCTAGGACATAATCATATTTGGAATAAATATTTATGTACCAAAAAGCTCCAGAAAATTAGCGTACAACCATGAAAGATATCCACAACAAAACAAATGACATACACATCAGTGTATAACTGAAGTACCAAGTCCTGCACATCCTACGAATTCAGCATGTCCGTGGGCCAAAGTCTTGAGAAACAAGGGCAAAGCCCACACAGGAGACCTGAGTCCTTTGGAGAGAACACTGCAGGGGCATCAGATGTAAAAACTACAGGCACCTCAGGGGGAAGGGAAGGGGGGGGCACCACAGCCACATGAGTCCACGACGCCAGATCCACGAGGAGCCACCATGCCCACGGGACCATCCTGGGGAGTGCAAAGCCACAGTCTCTCAATGTCTCTACAGTGGGTGGGCTGCCCACTGGACCATCCTGGGGAGTGCAAAGCCACAGTCTCTCAATGTCTCTACAGTGGGTGGGCTGCCCACTGGACCATCCTGGGGAGTGCAAAGCCACAGTCTCTCAATGTCTCTACAGTGGGTGGGCTGCCCACTGGGCCATCCTGGGGAGTGCAAAGCCACAGTCTCTCAATGTCTCTACAGTGGGTGGGATGCCCACTGGACCATCCTGGGGAGTGCAAAGCCACAGTCTCTCAATGTCTCTACAGTGGGTGGGCTGCCCACTGGGCCATCCTGGGGAGTGCAAAGCCACAGTCTCTCAAGTCTCTGCAGTGGGTGGATTGCCCACTGGACCATCCTGGGGAGTGCAAAGCCACAGTCTCTCAATGTCTCTACAGTGGGTGGGCTGCCCACTGGACCATCCTGGGGAGTGCAAAGCCACAGTCTTCCAAGTCTCTGCAGTGGGTGGATTGCCCACTGGACCATCCTGGGGAGTGCAAAGCCACAGTCTCTCAATGTCTCTACAGTGGGTGGGCTGCCCACTGGACCATCCTGGGGAGTGCAAAGCCACAGTCCATCAGGTGGATGACAGTCTCCACTGGTCAAGGAGGAGGCATGGTGGGCACAGTGAACCATCAACGGTGCTTGAGACGGCGGTGCCCTGTTCAGCGGTGCTTGAGACGGCGGGGCCCAGCGGAGCGGTGCTTGAGACGGCGGGGCCCAGCGGAGCGGTGCTTGAGAGGAAGGGCCCAGCGGAGCGGTGCTTGAGAAGAAGGGCCCAGCGGAGCGGTGCGTGAGAGGAAGGGCCCAGCGGAGCGGTGCTTGAGACGGCGGGGCCCAGCGGAGCGGTGCTTGAGAGGAAGGGCCCAGCGGAGCGGTGCTTGAGAGGAAGGGCCCAGCGGAGCGGTGCTTGAGAAGAAGGGCCCAGCGGAGCGGTGCGTGAGAGGAAGGGCCCAGCGGAGCGGTGCTTGAGACGGCGGGGCCCAGCGGAGCGGTGCTTGAGAGGAAGGGCCCAGCGGAGCGGTGCTTGAGAGGAAGGGCCCAGCGGAGCGGTGCTTGACAGGAAGGGCCCAGCGGAGCGGTGCTTGAGACGGCGGGGCCCAGCGGTGCTTGACAGGAAGGGCCCAGCGGAGCGGTGCTTGAGACGGCGGGGCCCAGCGGAGCGGTGCTTGAGAGGAAGGGCCCAGCGGAGCGGTGCTTGACAGGAAGGGCCCAGCGGAGCGGTGCTTGAGACGGCGGGGCCCAGCGGTGCTTGACAGGAAGGGCCCAGCGGAGCGGTGCTTGAGACGGCGGGGCCCAGCGGAGCGGTGCTTGAGAGGAAGGGCCCAGCGGAGCGGTGCTTGAGAGGAAGGGCCCAGCGGAGCGGTGCTTGAGACGGCGGGGCCCTGTTCAGCGGTGCCTATCTCCACGGCGGGGCCCTGTTCAGCGGTGCTCTTCTGCACCGCGGGCCCTGTTCAGCGGTGCCTATCTCCACGGCGGGGCCCTGTTCAGCGGTGCTCTTCTGCACCGCGGGCCCTGTTCAGCGGTGCCTATCTCCACGGCGGGGCCCTGTTCAGCGGTGCTCTTCTGCACCGCGGGCCCTGTTCAGCGGTGCCTATCTCCACGGCGGGGCCCTGTTCAGCGGTGCTCTTCTGCACCGCGGGCCCTGTTCAGCGGTGCCTATCTCCACGGCGGGGCCCTGTTCAGTGGTACTCTTCTGCACCGCGGGCCCTGTTCAGCGGTGCTCATCCAGCAGGTCAAGGGAGCCAGACCTGGCCTGGACTCCCTGTTCAGTCGCCCTCGGACCGTGACGTTTCTGGACCCTTCGGGGACGGACTCCTGGCCTCCTTAGTGTCCTCCTTCCCAGCTGGGATGTGGCATGTGGGGTCCACCTTCTCCGCGCTCCTGCTGCCCTTCCGCTCCTTTGATGGGGCTCTCGGGCCCTTGCCTCCCCCAGATGGTGTGGGTGGTGAAGTGGCCGCACATTGCTCCTTGGGGGCAGCCCTGTCGGTCCTCGCACGGCGGTCCTTGGTTTTGCGGGTCCTCTTGCCGGGGGGGGGCTGGACGTGTCCTTGCTGCTGATCGATGTGTCACTGCTGGCAAAGGGTGGGCTCCAGAACCCAGGCACAACAGTGACACCCGAAGCTGGGCTGGTGGTGGCTGCGGTGCTCTTGGGACTCTTTGAAGATGGATGGGGGAGGTCATCGGGGGGAAAGAGGTTAAGGTTAGCCAGGAAAAGTTTTTTAGGGCCAAGGTAAAGGGTAGGAGAAGTGGAGATGGAAGTGGAGGTAGAGGAGGTGGTTGTAGGAGAGTCAGGTGTGCTGTCATTGGGTGAAGGTGCTGGTGCTGTAGGCTGTCGTGAGGTGGATGGCTGTTGGGTGGGTGGCTGCCTGCGTTTGTGTGTCTTGGAAGAGGGGGTGACAGACACAGTGGGAGAGGACACAGGGGACGTGTACATGGCAGTGGGGGTGGTGACTGCACGAGTGTGGACTGTACTGGAGGGTGAGGTGGTGATGGAAGCACTGGCTGATGTTGGGGTGCATGCAGGTGTGAGTGTAGACGTCACAGGGAGGGAGGAGGGAGACGAGGAGGAGGGGGACACAGGGGTGGCAGTGGCTGTTGGCATGTCTGCATCTGGGTGTTGCTCGGGTGAGTGTTTGCGGGATCTGTGGTGCTTGTGTTTGGATGAGCTGCTCTTGGGTGTTGAGGTGTGTGCAGGCTGGTCTGATGGTGTGGATGGGATAGGCTGAGGAACAGGAGACAGAGACAGGCTGGAGGCAGTCAGAAGAGGGAGGCTGGAAACAGGGACAATGGCTGCCGTCAGTGCTGAGGCCAGAGCAGTGAACGCTCGTTGATGGGCAGCCTGACCCGAATGAATGCCCTCCAGGTACGCATTGCTCTGTTGCACCTCCCTTTGCACACCCTGGATGGCATTCAGAAGGGTCGTCTGCCCAACAATGAGCGTCCTTACCAGGTCAATGAGCTCCGCACTGAGGGCAGCAGGGGCAACAGGGGCAGGGGCTGAGGTGCCTGGGGCGAAGGAGACGCGCGCCTTTCTGGGCGAACCGGCACGGAGCGAAGACTGAGGGGCTGCTGGGAGGGCGGGGCTGGTGCGCTGGGTGGCGGCTGTACCTGTAGAGGCGGGGGGCACGGATGTTGCCGCCACCCCTAGGGAGCTCCCATCTGAGGACGTGTCGCTTTCGCTGCTCTCACCAGCGGTCCCCGTCGTGGTGCTCCCCTCGCCCTCCGGATCACTGGTGCCCTCGGTGTCTGTTCCTGGGCCCACCGGGGCCTTGTGTCCTGCAGCTCCCTCGTGCTCCGATGCCAAATCTCCTCCGCCTGATGATGCTAATGCACACATGCACAAGAAGATGAAGAGAAAGGGTGGGGGGAGAAAAAAGAAGACCAGGTTGAGTGCATGCAATGTCAACACCGTTGGCGGAGAGGACAGACACAGGTGCCTAATGCACTAAGCCGCGCATTTTGGGTACACTACTCAGTACTACTGACTAAGACAACAGGCCAAGAGACGTCAAACGCGCACATGGGAGATGCTGGACCTTCAATGGCTGTACTTGTCACCCTACAGAGGTGGGGGCCGGGGGCACAGGGCCATGCCTAAGGGAGAGGACTACACTACAGAAAGCGCCCTGGCCTAATGTCACCCACAGCCCTCCTCCCCCACCCAGACGCCTCCACTGCGCAGAAAGATAGGAGAATGTGCTGATACTCACCCCCTTGTGTCTGCTGTGATGTCTTAAAGCGCCCATCCAATTCAGGGTAGGCCACCGCCAGGATCCGGGACATCAGGGGGGTCATGGTGCGACTGGCACCCCTCCTAGGTTGGGAGGCCATCCCCAGCAGTGTTTCTGCGGTCTTCCTTGTTCCGCGGCGGATGTCCTCCCACCTCTTGCGGCAGTGGGTGCCCTGTCTGTTGTGGACCCCCAAGGTCCGGACTTCCTTGGCGATGGCACGCCAAATCTCGATCTTCTGATGGGCGCTGACCTATTAGACATGTACAGGGTGGAAAGGAGGAAATCATCAATGGCCTGCATGTTAGATGTAATTGCCCCCCCCCCCCCACCCACTTTGCCATATGGCACATGCTCTCATCTGTCGGGCGTTGCACTCCTCATTCGCCCCCCACCCCACCAACTTACATCCACCCCAATCCACACAGGCATAGCCCATTCCATTAGCACCCGGTGTACTCACTTGTTGGTCTGGAGGACCGTAGAGTAGCGCATACTGGGGGAGGACCCCATCCACGAGCTTGTCCAATTCTTCAGACGTGAAGGCAGGGGCCCTTTCCCCAGTCGCAGCAGCCATTGTATCTTCCAGACCGAGGTCACAGCAGCACTTGCAGTATAGGTCCTCTCCTGTGGATGATCAGGTCTCGAGTGATTAAGCAGATAGAAAATGGCGGTCACGTCCGCGGCGGTGCGTACCGTGGCGGTGCGTACCGCGACCGCCGGCGCACTTCGTTATTGGCTCCTGAAACCCATAGGCTTCAATGTTAACCAATGCGGCTTTGCGCCGCGGTCTTCGACCGCCTACCGCCACGGTGTGCCCCGCCAGCGCAGTGACCTCACATCCCATTGTCCCACTTCACAGGTCAGGCAGCCGCCATTTCAAGGGCCCACATGGCTTAATTTTGACTGCGACACACAGGCCTAGGCCTTGCATTGCCACACATACACGCCTTTCAACCCATTGCCATTCTTCAACTGTGCAAGCTGTCTGTACGTACCTGTGGTTTGGCTGACTCTGTGCTCCATGTTGTCCTTCCTAGGCACCGTCCGCTGGGACTTCGGATGAGAAGGAGGAATCCTCGTGTGTACCGACCGCTGGTGGACCTGTCGACAATGGAAGAACGCCATATAATCCTTCGATACCGACTTGACCGTGCCACTATCCATGAACTGTGTGCCCAGCTGGAGCCAGCCCTGATGTCCCCCATCCGCCAACCCACAGGGATTCCCCCTCTGGTGCAGGTTTTGTCAGTCCTCCATTTTTTGGCCAGTGGGTCATTCCAGACCACAGTGGCCATGTCATCTGGAATGTCTCAGCCTATGTTTTCTAAGATTTTGAGCAGAGTGTTGTCTGCCCTGATGAAACTCAAGCGGAGCTACATCATTTTCCCCGAGGAGGGTGACTTGCCCACAGTGAAGGGTGATTTCTATGCCCTTGGACATATCCCCAACATCATTGGTGCCATTGATGGGACCCATGTGGCTTTGGTACCCCCAAAAGACGATGAGCAGGTGTACCTAAACAGAAAGAATTATCATTCGATGAATGTCCAGGTGGTCTGTTTGGCTGACCAGTACATCTCCCATGTAAATGCCAAGTTCCCAGGGTCAGTGCATGACGCGTATGTGATGCGAAATAGCAGCATCCCCTATGTGATGGAGCAGCTACAGAGACAACGTGTGTGGCTAATAGGTGACTCTGGTTACCCCAACCTGCCGTGGCTACTGACCCCAGTAAGGAATCCCCGGACAAGGGCAGAGGAACGCTACAATGAGGCCCATGGGCGTACAAGGAGGGTGATTGAGCGAACCTTTGGCCTCCTGAAGGCCAGGTTTAGGTGCCTGCATATGACTGGTGGATCCCTAATGTACTCACCAAAGAAGGTGTGCCATATCATCGTGGCGTGCTGTATGCTTCACAACCTGGCTTTGCGACGCCAGGTGCCTTTCCTGCAGGAGGATGGTCCAGATGGTGGTGTTGTAGAAGCCGTGGAGCCTGTGGAGAGTGAAGAGGAGGAAGACTCTGAGGACGACACAGACAATAGGGACAGAGTGATACAACAGTATTTCCAGTAACACCCAGGTAAGAATCACCCACGCCATTTCACAATTGCTTCTAGCCTCCTGCATCTATACTTTCTGTAGTTCCCCACAGATGTTTTTTATTAATTTATGCCTTTCCCTTCCCTTCTCAGTGCTGTCTGACTCAGTACCTGACTTCTGCTTGGTTCGCCCATGAAATACAGCGTATTGACATTGGTATGTTGTCATGACTAATTGACAGAACAGAAATTGAACAGTAATATGTTATCCCTTTGTTAATAATACAGCATGACTCAAAACAGGTTTGTGTGCAAAATGTGATTTATTTACAGTGCTAGATACCGGTACATGTGATTCTAAGGGTGATGGGTGGGGGTGGAGGAATATCCATGGCAGAGTCCAGTTCTCAGTCTCACAGGTGCATTGTTCTTTTGCCTGTGGAAGGATGGAGCATAGGCAGTTCATGGTGGACAGGGTGGCAATGTGGGACAGTGGGAAGACTTGAGGGGGTATGTCCTGCTGGCGGGGGTCTTGACATCCTACTCTGTCTTTTTCTTTGGTCTCAGGCTCCTCTTACGGGGTGGTTGTTCTTCAGCAGGAGGTGGGGTTCTGGGGGGCTGTCGAGGTGTTGGGACCTCCTGTCCACTAGCGCCGGCGGAGGTGGTAGGCTGTTCCTGGTCCGGCCTAGTGACAGGGGCCCTGTGTGGTGCACCATGGTCCCGCAACGCGTCCTCTATCCTGTGGAGGGCCAGGACGATGGTCCCCATTGCGGTCCCGATGATTCTCAGCTCCTCCCTGAACCCCATGTAGCGTTCCTCCTGCTGTGCCTGGATCTCAGTGAACCTGGCCAGTACCGTCGCCATCGTTTCTTGGGAGTGGTGGTAGGCCCCCATGAGGGTGGTGAGGGCCTCTTGGAGAGTGGGTTCCCTGGGCCTCTCCTCCCCCCCTGTCGCACAGCAGCCCTCCGAGCTGCCCGGTTTCCCCCGACCTCTGTCCCCTGGCCGGTGTGCCCGCTCCCACTGCCCCCAGGTCCCTGTTGTTGTTGGGGTGTCGGGTTAGCCTGGGTGCCCTGTAGTGGCAGACACACCGCTGATTGAGCTGTCCTAGAGACAGAGGCATGGGCCCGCTGGGTGGGAGCTGTGCTGGTGTCGGCAGAGGGGGTCGGGTCTGGTGTGGCCTGTGTCTGGGTGAGGGGAACCGACTGCCCAGAGGTCCCCGATGGTCCGGGCTGGTCATCAGGTTCACTGTCGACAGAGCTGCTATCCTCAGTGTGGGCCTGTTCCGGTGGTGGGATGGACACTTCTGGACCCTCCTGGCTGGTGTGTTGTCGTTCGGGTCCTGCATGGGGTAAGAGAGTTTGGTTATTGTTTCTGTGTGTGCAATAGCATGCGTGTTGTGGGTGCCCTTGTCCCCCAGTGCAGGCATTCCCTGGAGGGAGGTGTTGTGAGGGTATTTAGTGGGGGGGAGGGGTTAGTGCAGTGGTCATGCTTAGGTGATGGGTGCCCATGGTTTGTGTTGGCATGCAGGAGTTGGTGTTGGGATGGGTGGGTTGTGCTGGTGAGACATTGTCAGGAAGGATGTGTGCTGGGGGGTTGGGGGTGAGGGTGGGGGTGTGGGTTGGCATGCTGGTGGGGTGGGGGGGATATAGTAGTTGAGATGGGACTTACCAGAGTCCATTCCTCCGGCTACTCCTGCGAGGCCCTGAGGATGCAGGATGGTCAAGACCTCTTGCTCCCACGATGTAAATTCGGGAGGGGTGGGTGGGGGTCCGCCGCCAGTCTTCTGGACCGCGATGTTGTGCCTGGAGACCATCGACCGGACCTTCCCCGTAGGTCGTTCCATCTTTTGCGGATGTCCTCCCTATTCCTGGGATGCTGTCCCACCGCGTTGACCCTGTCCACGATCCGCTGCCATAGCTCCGCCTTCCTGGCTATACTGGTGTGCTGCAACTGCGAGCCGAAGAGCTGGGGTTCCACTCTTAGGATTTCCTCCACCATGACCCGGAGTTCTTGGTCCGAAAATCGTGGATGCCTTTGGGGTGCCATGGGGTGGTGTGGGTGAGGTGTGGGGTGGTGTATGTGATGAGGAGTGTGTTGGTGAGTGGTGCTTTGTGCTACTATGTGGTGTGTGTGATGGTGTAGTGTGCCTCAGTGTGTCTTGCTTTGGATTGTCTGCTGTGTCTCTCTCTCCTTCTCTCAGTAATTGGGGTCGCAGGGGTTTGTGGGTGATGTGGGTGTGTGTTTTATAGTTGGTTGATTGTGTGGGAGTGGTGTGTGTATGTGTATCAGGTGTGTGTTTTTCAAATTGTCCAATGTGGCTGTGTTTTGGTGATGTGTGTGTATTCTGACCTCGGCGGTGTGTAGCGCCAATGGAATACCGTGTTTGAATGACCGCCGTGTGGATTCGTGGGTCGTAATGGCATGGGCGTATTTCTGTTGGCGTGACGGTGGAGGTTTGGTCATCTCCAGTTTATCGCTGCCCGCCGATGTGGCGGGCTGCAGTGGAGGACGGATTTTTGGAGGTTTGGCCGTTGTGGGTCAGAATGACCGTGGCGGTTGACCGCGGCCGCGGCGGTGTTATGACGGTCTTCTGACCGGCGGTAAGGGCATTTTACCGCCGAGGTCAGATTCACCCCCCTTGTGTTCACACACTTCTTATTGCAATGTTTTCCCAATCTGTGGGATGACCTAATGCAAGGTATAGAAACAGACCAAAAGTGTACCATATGAAGACCTCATAGACACCGCATTGACTTCAAATGGTCCAACTTTTCTCTTATGGGTGATAGGTCAATTCACAAGTAGGAGTTTTATTAGGAGAAGTGTGGGAAATGTTCAGATTCCAGACCCCTCAGTACTATGAGTTCAAGTTCAAGTTTATTTATTTAAATGCATAGTTAATTACAACCGATACATCATACATGCTCACTCCAATTATACATTGTAACATATAGATTCAATATAACTAGCCTAGATTTCTTCAATTTGCATTTCATAAATATATATTATTATTCATTGTCATTACTACCAAAAACCTCTTAGATAGGAGTGAATACGTTATAATCATACCCATATAAGTATTTTAATTGGGTGCATAACATTCCCACTCCCCTCATCTTGTAGTGCAACTCATCTTGTGTTATAAGGTATCTTAAAAATACAAGTTTTTCTACTTATAAAATTATTTAGTACTCAAAAAAGCAAAAATACTTCCATGGATTCTGAACAGGGGAAACTTAAAAACGGCACTGATCTTCATAATTTCATAAATTATAGGCCAGCAAGCATGTATTATTTTTATAATGATTGATGAATATGTGATACGTTTTTAACTATCAAACGCATAAACTTTATAAATCTGGCGTTCAAATTATAGTCAGAAGGTTTAAAACAAGCTATCACCGCTTCTCCACAGGACTGTATTCCTCTCTGATAGAAAGCGGTTTTTAAGGGAGTATCAAACTCATTCAGCAGACCAATCCATATACAGATCAGCTGAGTAATGTCTTCCACTCCACACCTATAGAGCCTACACTAGAAAGTTGCTGCAGTACGTTCCCATGGGGTAGGTGGGTGCCTCCAGGAATAAGGCCAGATCTATGTTTGATAAAAAGGTCCTTATCAGCTTTTGACTACCCAGCTTACAGATATGGCTGGCATTTCAAAGTTTTGTACTAATTAATAACCATCCATGAGTGCGACCTGGTTGCTAACAAGCTCTTATCCATAAGTACTGATCTCTTTTTCACTATTCGGTTTAAGATTTTTTTAAAGGTGCAATAGGAAAGGTTTGAATCCCATAGTTCCCGTACCTCCAAGTCTTCTAGGGGCTGATCTAAATATTGTCTGGATTTAGTTGTAGGATTCCAACGGATCTCCTTCCAGAGTGCCTGGCAGAGATGATTTTCCTTTGTTAACTGTAGGTGTTTCCATGTTTTAATGTAGCTGCATTTACTAGCAATATGTTGGTTTAAGTATGCAAACTCCAGCCTAATTTGAGCTTGTGAAGTGTATCCTGGTAGTTGGAGTAGAGCCCTAAATACTTTTCCAATTATTCCATTTAGAATAGTGGCATCTTATCCTTGCAGGGCTTCATGACCGTACCCTATAGTCGAATTTAGTTTTGTCACAATAACTTGTAGGAGGGGGTGATAGCTAGGGCCATTTAGCGACTTTTTCAGAGTGCCAAAGGCAAGCAGTAGAACATTTCCTTTCCTATGTAAATCTTGCTTCTGAGGGAGAAAGGAACCCCGTTTATCAAATAGTACACGCAGGTACCTATAATGGTTGACTTGATCTAATACTCCACCTTGTGTGTACCATTTATCAACTTTAAAGGTTTTTTTACTGCCTTCCATCACTTTGTTTTTTTTCTGATTGATTTTCATTCCGTTCTGCTCAGCATATTCGATTACATTTACGATAAGCCGACGTAAAACTACTTTAGTTTGGCTTAAGAGGACTTTATCATCAGCGTATAACAGATTGGAAATAGACATGTCCCCAATGTTAGGGGAATGCGTGTTCACATTATTCAATCATTCAGGAATTTGTAAAGTGCACTATTTGCCTGTGAGGGTCTCAAGACACGGAGGTGGGGGGGGAGGTGCTGCTACTGCTCGAACAGCCAGGTCTTGAGAAGTTTTCTGAAGGTAAGGAGGTCTTTGGTCTGATGCAGGTGGGTGGGAAGAGTGTTCCATGTCTTGGTGGCGAGGTGCGAAAATGATCTGCTGCCGGTTGCAGTTCTGCAGGCGCGTGGGACGGTTGCGAGGGTGAGGTCGGCGGAGTGGAGATGCTGGGTCGGGGTGTAGAAGGGGAGCTGTCTGTTGAGGTATTCTGGTCCAGTGTTGTGCAGCGCTTTGTGAGCGTGGTTGAGGAGTTTGAAGGTGATTCTCTTGTTGACTGGGAGCTAGTGCAGGTCTCTCAGATGGCCTGTGATATGGCAGTGGCGAGGGATGTCCAGGATAAGGCGTGCAGAGGCGTTCTGGATGCGTTGCAGCTTCTTCTGGAGTTTGGCCATGGTTCCTGCGTAGAGGGCTTTGCCATAGGCCAGTTTGCTGCTTACAAGGGCTTGGGTGACTGTTCTTCTGGTGTTGGTGGGTATCCATTTGTAGATGTTTCGGAGCATGCGGAGGATGTTGAAGCAGGCGGAGGAGATGGCATTGACTTGCTGGGTCATGGATAATGAGGAATCCAAGATGAATCCTAGGTTGTGTGCGTGGTCAATGGGAGTCGGAGCTGCTATGAGAGTGGCAGCCCACCAGGAGTCATTCCATGTGGAGGGGGTGGAGCAAAAGATGAGGACTTCCATCTTGTCAGAACTGAGTTTGAGGCAGCTGAGTCCTTGGTGAGGGAGAGGACCAGCTGGGTTCTCGAGGTGGAACTTTAAGTCCTGAGAAGTATGTAGTCAGGGGGGTGGGGGGCCTGTAGACGAGGGCCCCTCAGAGGGTGGTGTTTGGGTCAGTGTGGATCTGGAAGTGCAGGTGTTCGGCGGGGCTGAGGGTGTCTTCAGTACTGGTCGTGATCCTGAGGGTGTTCCTGTGGATGATGGCGCTGCCTTCTCCTGGTTTATTGGAGCGGTCCCTGCGGGTGATTTTGTAGCTGTCCGGGATGGCTATGGCGATGTCAGGCACTGAGGAGAGGTTCATCCAGGTCTTCGTCTGGGAAGGCTGAGTCGAGTAGACTCCATAGCTCTACTGCATGCTTGTGGACTGAGCGAGTGTTGAGGACGATACATCTGAGATGGTTGCGTCCTGCCTTGGTGGGTGGGTCGTTGCCGTGGAGGTTGGTGAAGGTGCAGTTCCAGCAGGAGAAGGGTCCGTGGGTGGTCTACCGGGAGACTTGAAGGCAGACGGGAGAGCGGGTGGTGTTGAGGGCGCGGAGGGTGGCGACATCGTAGTGAAGATGTGCGTGGCGGCGGTGGGGGGACGAGAGACAGGGGTTATGGCTCTAGGAGCTATCCAGCCGCGGATGGGTGCAGATGGGTTTGCCAAAGGCGTGCCAGTGGCACGGCCGTGCAGCAACCGCCATTAAACAAGGAGGTGGGGGAGGAGAGGACAGCTGAAAGGCAGGAACAGGGGTGAAAAACGGCACGAAAAAGGGGGCGGGCCAGGGAGGCAACAGTGGTGGGTGTGCAGCACGAGAGAGAGAGGAGGGGGCCGGGCCGCAGGGGCAACATCGGTGGGGGAGAGAGAGAGGGGGGGCGAACGAAGTGAAAGAGAGAGAGCAGAGTGAGAGAAAAACGGGGAAGAGTGTAACACGAAGTAAAAGGAGCACAAAAAGGGAAAGACACGGAAGTGGAAGCAGAACAGAGAGCAAAGCAGAAAAAAGGAGGAGAGAGACAGAGGGCAAAAGGACAAGCAAAAGGAGCACAAAAAGGGACAGACACAGAAATTAAAGCAGAACAGAGAGCAAAGCAGAAAAAAGGTGGAGAGAGGCAGAGGGCAAAAGGAGAAGCAAAAGGAGCACAAAAAGGGACAGACATAGAAGTGAAAGCAGAACAGAGAGCAAAGCAGAAAAAAGGAGGGGAGAGGCAGAGGACAGCCTAGTAGGAAAGCAGAGCTCTCCCACAAGACACCAGGGATGAGGCACAGGCAGAAGCCTGCGGGTGGAGGAGGGCCTCGAACTCCTGACTCTTATTGAGCTTAAGAGTCAGATCTGATAAAAAGAGATTTAAAAGATATGGAGCCAGTACACACCCCTGTTTCAATCCTTGTTTTGGTTCAATTTTCCTTGAATGGAAAGAACCGTCCCCTATCTTTACTCTAATCTATGTATCTGTATATAACTGCTAAATAGCCTTCAATAATAATATGATAAGAATTAGTGATTAAAGAAAATAGGGACAAGGAGGCCACAGTGTAGTCAAGTGTTGCTTGGGTTCCAGTGACATAACAGGTGGCCGGTGGTGGAGTATCTTGTGAAAACCTCCCATTTTGGAGTCTGAGTCCAAGGCCCTCAAGGTTTTTTATCAAGATGAGTGCCTTTGTGTCAGGTTTACCTAGCTCTAAAGTCCCCAGGGACTGCTGCGGCACTGCCCACTGCTGATTTTGCAGCATAGTGTGGGCATCCCTTTCAAAGGGATTTAATAAATTCATATTTAAGTCCCCAGCTGCTAAAAACTCCAGGGATCCTAGGTCCTGATAGCCGGTTAATATTATGTCTATCAATTTAGAGGATATGTGTTTTCTACAGCGTGCATCACGGTTGGCTATAGATGTTAATTAGCAAAAGAGAGCTCATAAGCTCCTTGTTCCATCCATCTAATTTTACTATCAAAAAGTCTTCATTTTCCTCATATACCCGTGTGCATGATATATTCAATCCAGCTGAAATAAAGATTGCTAAGCCCACCCTTGGGTGGCCAAATCTTTTTTCCCTAATTGCTGGGGAACAAAAAGCCCACAAATCCATCAATTGTAAATGGGTTGGTAGCCCGAGTCTCCTGTAAAAACAATAATTAGAAATGTATTCAATAGACTAGTAAAATCTTTTTGTTAGATATTTAATCTAATCCAGTTTATATTCCAGGAGCATACGTGGAGTGGTTTGTCATAGGGAGTTACCAACCCAGAGCATGTCAGGCTAATCGGAAGTCACTGACGATTTTCTTTGTGGAGTGCTGCCGACAGCCATCCTAGATCTAGTTCCTGTAAAGGGTGAGCATAGGATACTTTGTGCCCAATGTATTGATTATCAATGCATTGATTTCCAATTGCAGATCTAAGGACTGAAAAAAATGTATTTTGGCCTTTTGATTTGTTTAATTTAGGCCTATTGTTTTGGGCCTCTAAGGGGTCAGGGTAACCTATTTGTTGGGGTATACTAAATCTAATTCCCCATTTTGAGAAATAACTTTTTTTCTTTTATGACTCTTTTAACCAATTGTGATGACTTCCAGGCAACCATGGTTGATTTGTTAGTTTTACCTGCGTTGCTATTTACCCCTGACAGGAATTCTATAGAGACAATATCAGTAGATTCTATATCTTTCAGGGCTGGAATAACTTGTAGGAGTTTTATTATATTCCCTCAGTTTAGGATATCAAATGGGCCCCTAAACTGGTATTGTGGTTCCAGAATCAATTGTTTACAATCTGCAGGAGGACTGTTAGTTGGACTTCTTATAAAGCCATCCTTTTCTCCCACTAGAGCTATTACTATATGTTTCATTTTCTGGAACCGTGGCGAAAAGCCTCTCTCCGGCCATCCCGAATTTGCTACATTTAGTCCTGTCTCATGTAAGAAAATGCCACTGTTGGCATGGTTACCCGCCAGCACCAGTGTTCCCACCCGAAACTGTACCTTTGTCTCCACAATTGGCACAGCCCTGGCACACAGGTAAGTCCCTTTGAAATGATACCCCTGGTACCAAAGGCCCTGTGGCCAGGGAAGGTCTCTAAGGGCTGCAGCATGGATTATACCACCCTGGGGACCCCTCGCTCAGCACATGCACACTGCCTCAAAGCTTGTGTGTGCTGGTGGGGAGAAAAATACTAATTCGACATGGCACTCCCCTCAGGGTGCCATGCCTACAACCCACTGCCTGTGGCATAGGTAAGTCATCTCTTTAGCAGGCCTTACAGCCCTAAGGCAGGGTGCACTATACCACAGGTGAGGGCATAGCTGCATGAGCACTATGCCCCTACAGTGTCTAAGCCAATTCTTAGATATCGTAAGAGCAGGGTAGCCAGAAAGAGTATATGGTCTGGGAGTTTGTCAAACACAAACTCCACATTTCCATAATGGCTACACTGAATACTGGGAAGTTTGGTATGCCAGTGTGGGATTTATTGAGAACTGCACACAGAGGGCATCTTAGAGATGCCCCCTGTATACCAGCCCAACTACTAGTGCTAGGCGGACCGATTTCTGCCAGCCTGCCACATCCAGACAGGTTTCTGGCGACATGGGGTGAGTGCCTTTGTGCACTCTGTGACCAGGAACAAAGCCTGTACAGGGTGGAGGTGCTTCACACCTCCCCCTGCAGGAACTGTAACACCTGGTGATGAGCCTCAAAGGCTCAAGCCTGGTGTTACAACACCCCAGGGCACTTCAGCTAGTGGAGATACCCGTCCCCCAGACACAGCCCCCACTTTTGGCGGCAAGTCCAGGGGAGATAATGAGAAAAACAGGGTTTCCTTAGCTGAGGTGACCCCTGCATCTTGCTTTGGAGGAATTACCCCAATAGGATTAGGGATGTGCCCCCTTCCCACAGGGAGGAGGCACAAGGAGGGTGCAGCCACCCCCAAGGACAGTAGCCATTGTCTACTGCCCTCTAGCCCTAAACACACCACTAAATTGAGTATTTAGGGGTGACCCTGAACCCAGGAAAACTGATTCCTGACAGCCTGCAACAAGAAGGACTGCTGACCTGAAAGCCCCACAGAGACGACGGGGACAACAACTGACTTGGCCCCAGCCCTTCCGGCCTGCTCCAGACTCAAATAACCTACAACAGCGATGCATTCAGTGGGACCAGTAACCCCTGCAGACTCAGAGGACTTCCCTGCAACCCAAAGGACCAAGAAACTCCTGAGGACAGCGGCTCTATCTGAACATCCAAGAAGAAACCATCTTTAAAGGGACTCCAGCCTCACTCCGGAAGCATGAGCCCCCAACACTCTGCACCCGATGCCCCTGGCTCGTGTCCAGAGAAACCAACATTGGGGCGAGGATCCCCAGGTAACTCCTATGATGTGCACACCCTGAGACGACCTCCTTGCACCCCCACGGCGATGCCTGCATAGAGAATCCAGAGGCTCCCCCTGACTGTGACTGCCCGGTAACAAAGAACCCGACGCCTGGAAGAAGCACTGTGCCCGCAGCCCCCAGGCCCGAGAGAAACCAACTACCGGCACATGAGTGACCAGCAGGTGGCCCTGATCGTTGCCCAGTCAGTGGCTGGCCCAAGAAGCCCCCCTGTGCCCTGCCTGCATTGTCAGAGTGACCCCCTGGTCCCTCCATTGATTTCTATCTGAAACCCGGCACCTTCTTCACACGCTGCACCCAGCCCCCGTGCCGCTGAGGGCGTATTTTGTATGCCTGTATGTGACCCCCCCAGTGCTCTACAAAACCCCCCTAGTCTGCTCCCAGTGGACGCAGGTACTTACCTGATAGCAGACTGGAACCGGAGCTCCCCTAGTCTCCATAGGTACCAATGTTATTTGGGCCCTACCTTAACCTCTGCACCTGACCAGCCCTGTGTTGCTAGGTGTTTGTGGTTGACTTGAACCCCCAATGGTGGGCTGCCTATGCCCCAGAAACTGACCTTGTAAGTGCTTTACTTACCTGATAAACTAACTTGTACTTACCTCCCCCAGGAACTGTTGATTTTTGCACGATAGCCACTTTTAAAATAGCTTATTGCTATTTTTTGCCAAAACTGTGCACCTTAATGTTTTACTTCAAAGTTCCATACTTCCCTGTGCCAAGTACCTTACAATTTATTTATTTACTTGAATTCTGAATCTTGTGCTTCTAAAATAAATTAAGAAAATAATATTTTTCCATATAAAAACCGATTGGCCTGGAGTTAAGTCTTTGAGTGGGTGTTCTCATTTATTGGCCGTGTGTGTGTAACAACAAATGATTAACACTACCCTATGATAAGCCTAACGATCAACCACACTACGACAAAATAGAGCATTAGTATTATCTAATTTTGCCGCTATCAACCTCTTGGGTGAACCCTTGGACTCTGTGCACACTATCTCTCACTTTGAGATAGTATATACAGAGCCAACGTCCTACACATTTGATCAGTTTAAGGGCTCAGAGAGTGGTCTGGGAAGTGCCACCATTTCCTTTGTCCCTGGTCTCACCACTTCCAACTGTCTAATGGCAGACCCACTTCCTTTTTCTGCCTGGGGCTGAGTCATTTGAGCCCCTTGTTGTTTGGCATATTCAAATTTGTAACTGTGATACAGATGCCTTCTTCTTCAAAAGACCTCCTACGAATCTCTGGTGTAATACTTATTTCGGTTTTGGGTTCCCTTTGGTATGGTTTGATATTTTGAGGTACCTGCTTTGCTGGATCTATTCCCTTTAGGTTTATCAGATCCTGTCTATCCTTATATATTTTATGCTCCACTGTAAAATTAGATTCATTTGAATTCCTATGGTCTAGGAAAATAGGGCCCTTCTTTCGTGGGAACAACTTGTTGGCTGTTAGACTGCTCTTTTTGTTGATACTCAAGTCATGAGACATTTGCATCCCATTTCTTATATCTAGAGGGAGAGAGGAGCTCATCTTCATAGTAGAAGGGCCCATTACAACGTCCCTTTTTATTCCTTGTTTTCTATTGCTTTTTCTTTTATCTTTTAGTGGCCAGCCTTTCAGCGTTTAGCGGATACATCGCAGATTTAGGGGAGGGGGGAGAAATTTCATTTATCAGGGTCTGAGACTGACGGCTTTCTTCCTCCTCAGAGGATTTCAGTAAACATACCTTTTCTCAGGGTATTCCCTACTGAACGCACCCCAGTTCTTCAAAAAAGTAATTTTTTTATCAGTTGTTATCTCAGGACAGCGAGTAGCTGTACTGCCCATATTTACGTTACGTGGCTGGTAAACTGCAGCTACCCACATCTCTAGAATGAATGAATTTCAAAAGGAAAATTGTGATCTTTCTTTGTTGAACTTTGGGCCTTTCCTGTTGCACTTGATAAGTCCATCATACAAGTGCAGTACTGTTTTAGCTGCAGAAGCATGAGAAAATATAATAGTAGGACAATTGTAATTATCCACTGAATTTCTCTCCATATATGGCTTCCAAATGTAAACCAATGCACAAGAAAGAGCACATTATGTGAAATTCTCCCCTGATTATGCATGGTATGGATAACTCAAATCCAGAGATGTACAAATAACCACCATTCCTAAGAATAATCTTGAGCTCATTCCAAACATGCATAGGTTGACTTTATAAGCATTTTCATTAATTAGATGTTACTAAATGAATTGATGCGTGGCCAGTAAACAGAGAAAAATCCTAATAATATGCAGTTGAGTTTATGTTTATGGCTATCATGTGTTTTTGACAACCAAGAAACACTATAAATCCCCGGAAGAGTTTGACAGACTTAACCATGTATTACCTGTATACACCAGACATCTGAATATAAAAAATTAAAGATGAGAACTGTGAGAAAGTGAACTATTAGTTGGGGTGAATGCTAGTTCATCACAGGTAATAATGTCAAGAAATAACTATTCTCATTACGTTCAGTAAAGGTTTCAGTGATATAGCACTGTGTGCAATCCCAGAGCAAAGAGACACTTAACTTAAGAAAATGTGTAACGCATTTAGAAGTATCAAAACAGTAAATAAGAAAATGTAAAAAGAATAACACAATTAAAATCCTACTCAAATGTATATAAATATAGATTAATTAATGATTAAAATAACAATGAAATGACAAAAATCTAATCGGGGGAACTGAAGATATGCACTATTGAGTTTTTAATAACAATAGCATCAAAAATGTTAAGAGCCAACCATGGTCATCTGGTTGTGCTTGACTGGTACCTAGGCATAATTTAAGTTCAACCCCAATGGAGCATTGTTCGGATACAGGAACCAGATTTGACCTGGTGGGAAGTTTTACCTTCTGACTTAGTTTTTTTAGATGGAAGTCAAAATCCTTAGATGGGCAAGGCAGCAGACTGTGACTGAGAAGTGCGTCATGAGTCTGGATAGCCGGCAGATGATGTCCCGATAAAGCCATTAACCTTTAGTGAAAAAGCTCTGAGCAGGAGAAATTCAATTTTTGCACCCAGTTCGCTCAATGACCATATACATTTGACACCTTCACCAGGTGAAGACTTCTACTTTCAGGCGTAGGGGTTGATTGTGATCTTGGCAGATGAGTTACTCCGTCACAACGGTGACAGATATCCCGACAGCTGAAATATAGATCCCATTATATCCTATGGGATTTATATTTTGGCAAACAGGATATCTGTCACAGTCCACCAAGTTCTCAAACAGGCTGAAAGTCGCTTTTTTGGAGCTTGGATTTCTCTCTAGGGCAGGGCTTCAAGCCTTGTCCCGATGGGGGAATTCGAACAGGGTTCCACCATGTCAGATACCCTCTCTGGAGTGCCCCTCTGAAGTAGATTTGCTGCTGCAGAAAACAAACTGATCTGGAGTAACCTGAACCTTTCACCCAGTGGCAGCACAGCTTTGTGGGATTGACTTAGCATGATTGTCCCAGTCCTCTGTAGGTTTTTAGAGCCAAAAGGTTCCTATGTCTCCGGTGCTTTAGGGTGTTAGTAACAGTACACTTTGACATAGCCAAGGGTTTCATGACCTTAAGAGCAGCACTTGGGGTCAAGACTCACTCCAGAAGTAGTCAATAGCAGGGTCCAAAGCTAGTCCATTTGGAACTAGTTAGTGAGGCACTTCAGGAAAACAGTTTCTCGCAGCTCAGAATGTTTTTGTTGGTTAACAGAAAGTTTGCCAACTGACCCTTTGAGTCCACTTCTTTGTCCTAGGTATAAGTGCCGACTGCAATCTTTTTCGGGAGATGTGTGCCTGCCACAACATCCTTCAGGGTGGGACCTGGGTGCAGCACTCCTGCATCAACAGGCCCACCCCAACCTAAGCCCGAGACCATATCTGTCAGTAAGGCAGCCACTGCAATCATGGTGACGCCAACGCGCAGTGACGTTGAATTGGATTTGACCCTTTCGCAAAGTAGTACCTAATCCTCTCCGGAAACAGAGCAAAGTGGACTACAGTCTAAGCCAGCATTAGTAGATCTTCCTGACGAGGTTGAGTTTCCTGCCGGACAAGAATCGACTCTTTTGGAATCATTGGCTCCCAGATCTCCAGCAAGGAAAAGGAAGTGTACTACTCTACCATCTTCTACAAGCTCCATTTCCGATGAATATAGTTGTTGTTTCTTTTGTATAGTGTGCGTTGTTGTCACACCTTTCCCCAAATGACCTTTCTCATCCATTCACCGAACCCCTAACCCTCTTCCCGCTGGCTGATTTTTATTGAATTGTGATTTAATTTTACACTATAAATGGACTCACACTTTTGCTGGAGCAGATGTGCTGACACCTGCTCACTGCATGATCTTCTATTACTTGAGCATTAGCCCACACCGACCCCATTTACCCCCCACGCATCATTCGCCAACATCATCATTCAGGCCTTGTGTTGTGTTTTGCGTAAATGCTTAACCTTGTCTTCACCACTCCTAACTCTGAGCCCATTTCTTCTGACTTGAGTATTTAATTTCCTAAGTTCAGTTTTAATTAAATACTAGCTCCCCATTGCCCAGAAGAAGTTGATATTGCTCATTTTTATTATCATATCAGGTCTTCTTTGCTGTGTGTCATCATACTGTCATTGTTGTAGTCTCGTCTCAGTCTTTCTAAAGTTATGATATAATATGACTCACTAGCTCTCTCTTTTCTTTCAATCTAGTTGACAGTGGTGGATAACCCTTTGATTAATCATACAGTTGGAGTTCGCAGAGGTGGGAGTGGCACCTTGCTTGTGATCTCTTCTCTGGTAGCTCACTAGCCTTCTACTATTACTACTACCACCACCATAAGATGGCACTTTGGAAAAACCCTGCAGTAATAAGACTGAGGTAACAGCCCTTCCCTTCATCTATTCAGGTAAGAGAATTATTGAGTGAAGTGAAATTGTTTTGTTAGCAATTTACTTCTACTGAAGATGTTGTTTGTGTGTATCTAGGTTTTTGTAGGTGTACTAGGCGATGGCAATAACCCCTAGTGATCAATGTAGTTAGAGAGGGTAGTACAGCAAGGGTACAACTAACTGACATACTTTTTTCAGCAGATTTAAAAAACAGGTTATGCTAAGAAAGCAGTGCAACCTAAAACACCCAAATGAAGTTTTGAGGCATAAATAGTGTAAAATAAATGATTCCCTTTTTATTATTTACAATTATAAAACCCAACCACCCACAAACATGCCCACCCCTCTCCTCAAACAAACCACCCTGTTCCCAACTAAAGTCCAGGAAAACACAATCTAAAGTCCAACAAAAATCCAAATAAAATGTCCAAAGTGAAAAGACCAAGTCCCAACTCCCTTTCCCACCCTCTCCTCCCGCAAGTGTCTCTCCCACCAAAAACAATTTTTAAAAAAGGGTTAAAAGAGGGTGCTGTCCATGTTGGTCCTGAGATCACCTATCGTTGCCTCAACCTGTGCCACCTGGCCGTCCAGGAACACAAGGTGTGGGACACAGTGCTGGAAAATGCAGTGTAAGCATAGGGGCAGCAGTGGTGGGCTATGGATGGGCTTCTGCCAGCTGGTGGCAGCGATGACTGTATTGTTGCCAATGGGAGGTTGGAGGCACAGATGGCTAGTTGGAGGTGTTTGGACCCACGGGCAGCTGTCTGGGTCTCATTCTCATCCTCCTGAAGCACCACCAGTCGCTGGGTACTCTGTGCAGATGGCCTTGAGTCTCTGTTACCTCAGCTGGGCTGCTATCTCCTGACATGCAGGAGTATGTCCACTAGAAGTAGCTATAGCAGGAAAGAAAAAGTAAAATGACAAATTGTAAACAGTGCTCTGTGCAAACAATGGTTTAAAAAGTAGAATGGCACAGTTGCAGTACATTGCTGGACCCCTAGGGCCATTGGAATTTGAAGTCGCTGATTTTAAACCACACATGCCACACTGTTGAAAGGGTAACATTTTCATGGGAATTAATCCATTATGGAGGTCACGAAATATACATCACTCGTACATAAATATGGCACATGTGAAAAAGGGAGTTTTCAATATTTTTTGGGTGGCTGGTGACAGAACTTGGAAAACAATAAAAGACTGAAGCACTAGGAGGTGACAGAGTGGGCACTGGGGGGGGGGAGGAGGGTGGTAAAACACACCTTGTTTTACTTTTGCAATGCATTATCAACTTTGTAAATGCTACATTAACAGAAACAGATGTAGATTATGCAGACAACACTATTGTCCTGCTGAATTGAACTACGCTTCAGTTACGTCTCAGTAGCATAGATGAATAATTTCATGGGCAGAGAGGTAATGAATGATGATGGCCAGGAGGATACATATCTGCCTTTCTTAATAACTATAGTCAGTTAAGTGAGTAGACAGAAAGTTAAAATACCCTTCATTTTGAACCAAAGCTTTGATAAACAAGCAAACCAAGCAAAGTAGGTGAACAGACACGTCACTCTTCAGAAGAGCTCCCTTATTTTTTGATTCAAGCAATTATGCATTAAACTTTTCATTGCTCTATTCACCATATGATACCCATCATTTAAGCTTTACATTCTCTCTCATCCAGTCTTTTACCATTCCAATCAATCCATTCATATATCCACCCATCCATCCATACACTCACCTATCCTGTATCCACCCTTTCAACCATCCTTTCACCCATCCCTTGTTATTTTTATAAAACAAATTCAGCAAAATGCAACGGAATAGAGCACTACTGATCTATCTTCTTTTATCATTCACTTTAGGAATTTTGTTGGTTAACTATGATAGAAAAGCCAGGTGGGCAAATCAACCACAAACATTTTGTAATGGAGGAGCAGAGCTATGTCACTGAAGTTCAACAAAAGTGTAGAATATTTGGTCAATCTAGGAAGACCTATGGTTATTTGGGCAAGTCTTGGTTGGCAAATATAATGGGACAATCCTCCTACTATCTTCTAGCCATGCTGCACTGTCATCAAAAGTGCTAGTATTATATCCACACAACATAGGGGGGCCACCATGACCACTCACTTATTTTACTGTTTGAGCATGAGCAAGGAAGAGAAAATCTTCACAACCATGCACAGAAAAGCTGACTTGGGCATGCAATCCTCTTGGTGGAGTACCTTTCCTAAAAATCTGTCCTCTTAGTTTTACAGTACCAGACCGCAAGATATATACAGGGGGGAGGGAAAGTGAAGGTTCGTAACAAAGTTGACAACAGCAAAATACTAGTACAAACAGGAGGAAGTCAGGTACAGAAACCTGAAAAATATAAAAATACAGGGATGACAAGAATTCAACAAAGCTTAGAACAAAAATAAGTACAAAGAAATGCAGAGAAGCACAGTAAAACAAAAGAAAGATATTATGAGGAGGGCTAAATGTTGGGGAAATAATAATAAGAATAATATAGCAGGTAGACTTACTGGGGTGAGCAGGTCTTCCAGCTGTCACAGTGGTGGTGGCACTGGCATGCCTGGCTCCTGGAACGGCTTGATATCTTGCCTTCTTCTTTTCCTTTTGTGCTGGAGTAAGAAGTAAGGAAGATAAAATCATAGATTAGTTGAGCAGTTATTCTACCAAACACATTTTGACAGGCAAAGACAAGCACAGTAACATTGAACTTTTCTAATTTAGATTGCCTATAGTACAAGTATCGACTCAACTTGACCTATTAATCTAAGCCCTACTACAAATTTCCTAAACCTAAACTACATTTGCAACTATGTACCACTACTAATACATTCATATTGCAACAAATGATCTTTGGTTCTCAAACATGTTTGAAGGGCCAGCTCAGGCTCCCTTTTTTGAAAATGCTAAAATGCATACTACACATCACTGTGAGACTGTGATTGGGACTGCATAAGCTACACAAAGAAAGGCACAGAGAAGAGAATGTTAACTCACTGATATTACTTTCCACTACTGCCACTATCGTATTCTTCGTGGCAGGACAGAGGATTCTCAGTCTTCATGGCTTCTTAAATATTCAGTCTGAATGTGGGCCAATGAGTATAATTAGGTAGCGCTGACTGAGCACCTGGCTAGCTCAAACTTGATCACATATTATTCAACATCACATAAACTCAGTACTGATATTTGGATAAAAATAGCATTGCTGAACACTCAACAAATAAATAACTATTTCCCCACGAAGCCCTACATATCTTATGCCTAGCAGGTCACTTAAGTCCTACCTGCCATCCTGTTTGTCTGCCCAATGGAGCATCAACTGCTGCCGGGTGCACTGGACCCCAGTGTGTCAGTGCGAACACTGGTATTTCCTCCCCCACAGCAGTCAATGCTTCCAAATGGCATAATCGCTCCCAGGCCTGCCGCCTGCTGCCAACATGGAGGGGAGGTGGTGTTGCATAAAGAACACAAGTGCTGCCGCCTCCATCTCTGTAAAAGTGGGACGGGCTGATGTCCTCAAGGTGTGCATCTAGCAGCCGCACAGGAAGCACCACTCCCTCTTTCACCCTGCTCTGCCATGGCACTGGGTGGAATAAAGAGGAAGAAATAAAAGAAAGGGAGGAAGAAAGAAAGAAAATATTAAGAAGTAAAAAAACTAAGCATTTAGAAGCCACAAAAACATACAAAAGAATGACAAAAACATAAAATGCACAAACACAAAGACGCACACTGATGCAATAAAGAAAAATGAGGGGTGAATAATTTAGATAAGTTTGGGATTGAAAAGATTAAGAGTGAATACATGTTAGGCCCAGGACCATGCACAGAGAGAAACAGAGAAAACAAGATGACTGTGCACATACGACCTGCTTTGTGCCATTCGCAAGATGTTTTCAGTGCAAACAGCAAATTGTGCTCCTCAATGTGAAAAGCGTGGCACAAATGGGTGCATCAAGCAATTTTCCTGCTGGTGCATTTCTTTAGAGCTCGCAAAGTTTTTAAACTGATTCGTAGAATTCCACATAGCAGAACTCTGTGATCTTCGCCCGCCCGTACCTCTCTTCCACTGGGATGGAGCCTAGCTGACTGAGACAAAGGAAGAGAGGCCATTTCCCTGTAACATAGTAGGCCTCTTTGATGTTTATTAGGTCCTTGGGCACAGCCTAGATCATCATCATGCCAGAAAAACAGAGCACCTCTTAAAATCCAAAGTCTTTTTCTCAGCTCTCAGAGGAAGTTCACAACTCAACATGTGGCTTATTGAGCTACATGATGACAGTTGGAAGTTCATTCAAATGGTCTTCTAGAGGCTTTCGGTCATGAAAGAGGGGACTTTCTAAAAATACAGCTTTCAAAATATTTAGTGCAAATCCAATTTTACCAGTGAATTGGGTTTAAATTACATTTTTTTAAAGTCCAGTAATTAACTTTGTAGCTGTTTCCTTGGAGGAAATAACTTTACTAAATTTAATATTGAATCCTGTAGAACAGTAGACCCAGCAATAGTGCAATACAACTTAAACATTAAACTTTTAAATGTTCTCCTTTTAAATACCATGCACACTGCCTTATGGGCATCAAGACCTACATGGGGTGAATTGTCAATAATGGAAAGGAGGTTTTAGGCCTGTCAAAGGGGTTATTTTGACAGGAAAAATCTGAGGTTTAGACCTTCACAGCCAGAATACGGGTGATAAGCTTGCAGTCATGTTTTAAATTGTCACTTTAGTGGTGGCACAATATGTGCTATAGCATAATAGTGAGATTTAATGGGCCCTTGGTACATTTTGTACATTATAACAGGAACTTATAGTTAAGTTAAATATGTCAATTAGAAATATAGTCAATTCAACATGTTTTAGTGTTCAAAAACATTTATTGACCCTGCAAACTTAGGCTCAGGTCTAAAACTTCTTGTGGAGGGTCTGCCTGGACCCCTGCAGCCCCCTGTAATGTTATATTAACATTGGGGGTGTTTCTGTCCTCCTGTGGTCACCACAAGGAACAAACTTTAAAAAAAGGAAGCTCTGCAGTGCATTATAGATTGCTCCATAGCAGCACAAATGCTTTGTTCACTCTTGCATTTTGTTTTTTGTTTGTTTGTTGAGGGTGAACAGTCCCTCCTGGGACACACCAATACACAGTTTTTGTTTGGGCATCGCAGGAAGCCCACTCCTGCACTACGCAGCTGACTCACACCCTGGCTGACTTTGTCAGCCTGTGCAGGTGCTGGCAACTAAATTTTCCCTTTGCTAAGTTTTGGCAGGGTGCTGATCGTGCAGTGGCCACGCATGGGAACTGGGAGCAGCGGTAATCCTACCACCACTGGGTGGGTGCAACAGTGTTCGCCCTTCCTTTCTTTGCCTTTGGAGGAAGGGATGGGGGTCTAGGGCTTCATTTCTTCATACGGCGACATAGTTTGTGCTATGGCCCAATCTCTGGCCCAACCTTGGGTTATCAATAAAATAGTGGCAGAGCCTCACGCACACTTTTCTTCATTTTGGGCATTTTTAAATGAGCAGAACTTCAAAAGGGCATACCACTGTGCTGTTTTTCTTGGTTTTGGACTCATTTTGCTTCTGGTGGCAAGCTCTAGCCACCTGAAGCCTTTTCAGTAAGCCTTGTGGCCTCTAATTTGGACAATTGGCTGGGAGCTGGTCTCACTGACTCCCTGTACCAGCTTTTCTCCTTTGCTTTGTTTCTAGTGCTCCTCTCCTCCTGCTGGGGCACAGAAGTATAGAGCTTCACCCAACTTCTCCTGAAAAGTTATAAGGAACACAGCCTGCTGGTTCTAGAGAGGCCCATTGGTCCTGGGGTCAGATGCAGACAGATTCCCTAGTCCATTAGGATATCAGAGGGCTTGTCCTTCCAGCTGGCTATGGTGTTGCCACTGTCCAGTTCCAGGGTCTGACTATCTCTCCCTAGTGCAAAATCTTGTGGGGGTGAAACGTGCAATCCTAGGGTGTTACATCCCCCCTCCACCCATGTCTCAACCCTCCTGTCAGGCTGCTAGGACAATCCAGGAGGGCACCTTAAAGTAGTCTCTGTGGACATCTCCTCTGGGGGCCTCAGCTCCACCCCTAGCTGACATCACTGTCTGGTTATTTCCCACTATTACATTAAAGGGAAACCCCCTCCCGTGTTGACTCTAGATGTCTGGTTTCCATCCTTTGTTTAGTGGACCTGGCCTGTAGCAATCCCGGTACAGTGTAACAGCTAATAACCAGATGCAGATATTATTCCCCATCTCTTCCCCCAAGAAGCTGAGTGAAGCAATGTTAATTTCTCCTTTTCTGTGGGGAGGCATTTGACTCTTCTGCTGGGGAGCACAGTAGTTGGTCCAGCATTTTATTTTGTCCTCATTCACTTTTAGATAGTTTAGTTTAGCTTAGAAGATTTATAAAGCGCACAGCTACCCAAAGGCCTCCCAGCACTAAAAAAGGGAAGTAACAGCTCTGATGCAAAAAATATTGACTCATAAGGAAAAGAAAGTTAGATCGAATAAAGGACAGTTTTTAATTTTTTCTGGAATGGAAGTTCCAAAGGTTCTTGCCGGAGTTCTAGAGGTACGGTATTCCAAAGGCACGCTGCCTTAATTGAAAAGAAGTTACCTCCCCATGGATACCTCTTAAACCGTTCTATGTGCACCCAGCTAGTGCAGTGGTGGAGGATCTCAGCGTTCTAGTGGGGGCATAAAGAGAAATGCTTTGTCTAAGAAAATGGGGTCCCTTTTTGTGCAGAGCTTTATGTATCATGCATAGGGCTTTAAAGTGAATACTTGGCTGAATGTTGTCTAGGTAAATTCATAAGTAGTCTTGCGGCCGCATTCTTTACGACCTAGTTCAGGAGAGCTGAGAAAAAGAGGGTTGCCGTAGTTGAGTCGAGAGAGTATCATGGCCTAAATAAGAATTCTTCTGGCCAGAGGGGGTAGCAGCTTGAAGATTTTTCTTAGGGTTCTAAGGAGACCAAAACAAGAGGAAGAAATCTTTTTGGATTGTTGTTCCATTGTTAGGCAACCGTCCAGCCAGAAGTAGGAAAGTTGCTAAGAGCCTCTGGGTACTGTGCCAAAAGATTAGAAGGAGCGCCATTGCCTACGATCAGCACCTCTGATTTCCCATCATTAAGTTTCAGTTTGGACATATTCATCCATTTACCGATGTCCGCTAAACAGAGGGAAAGATTCGTTAAAGAAGGATCCTTGGTATTGGAAAGAGATACTATTAATTGAGTATCGTCAGCATAGGTGACCACTGAGAGGTCATATGGTTTGACAATTTTAGCTAAGGAGGAATGATAGATATTAAAAAGAGTAGGGCTTAGAGAGGAGCCCTGTCGGACTCCACAGGTCAGGGGAAATATATTGGACAGGAAAGAACGGTCCAAGACTTGGAAGGTTCTTACTGTGAGGAAAGAAGAGAACCAAGCCAATGCTGTACCTTCTATCCCTATACTAGAGAGCCTATGGCAATGGGTGTTGTGATCCATGGTGTCAAAAGCTGCACTGAGATCCAATAAAATAATGGCTGCATGACCTTCCAGATCTAAAAGTTGCTGAGTGGACTCAGTGACTGCCAGAAGGGCCGACTCAGTACTTTATTGGGGTCTAAATCCCATTTGAGAAGAGTCTAAGAGTTCATGGTCTTCAAGAAAGCATGTCAATTGCTTATTGACGTGCTTTTCCATTATTTTAGCTAATATTGGAAGAAGGGACTGTAATTACTGAGCAGAATAGGATCGAGTTTAGGCTTTTTCAAAAGTGGTTTAATGATGGCATGTTTAAGGGATTGTGGCAGGATTCCTGAAATTAAAAAATGATTAAGAATCCTTGTCAGTAGCGGAACAATAATGTCAGAGACCGACGCCATAATAGCGGGAGGGGAGGGATCAAGAGGGGATCCTGACTTAATATTGTGAAGGAGGTCTATAACCGAGGCTTCTGTTAGAAGCTGGAAACATGCAAGTGAAATCCCTGAGGGCTGGGGGTTGGCACACTGCTCACTCATGAGTTCCTGGTTTATTGTAGTTGGAAAGGAAGAGTATATATCAGTAATTTTCTTCTGAAATAAACTGCCAGCTCATTACTGTGTTCAGTAGAGGCCTCTATTGGTGACTCATCAGAGGTCAAGTGGGTAAATTCTTTAAAAATATGAAAGCTCTCTTTCTAGGAGTTTTCTGATTGCTCTATTTTAGTGCTATAGAATAGGTATTGGGCTAATTTAATGTTGTCATGATAATTTCTAATGGCTTCTCTATAGATTTTCTTGGAGAGAATACTATAGTCTTTCCTCCAAATTCTTTCCAGCTTCTTACGTTTCTTTTTTTGTTCTAACAATTGAGGAGAAAACCAGGAATTAAGCTTGTGTATAGGCTTTTTTATTCTCATCTTAATTGGAGTCGTTATAGTTAGGGGGTGAGGAACAGCGAATGTCATGCCATTCTTTGAAATCAAGTTTTGACCATTGACGACCCGTAGTTTTTGTAACGATTTGATGACAGAAGGAA
Source organism: Pleurodeles waltl (assembly GCF_031143425.1). Classification (NCBI taxonomy): domain Eukaryota; kingdom Metazoa; phylum Chordata; class Amphibia; order Caudata; family Salamandridae; genus Pleurodeles; species Pleurodeles waltl. The sequence continues at coordinate 381,565,490 of NC_090445.1, forward strand.
ATATCATAGAGAGGTGTAAATGACCGAAGATAATGGTCTGCCCAAGTAAGAGGCAGAGGAGTATAGAGAGAGAGATCTGAAAGATTACTAAAGATAAGGTCAATGGTATGGCCTTTATAGTGAGTAGGCCCAATAATATGCTGAGTAAGGTCTAATGCTGCCAGCGAGGATAAGAGTGATTTTGCGGAGGGGCAGTCCATATTGTCAATCTGGATGTTAAAGTCTCCAAGTATGGTTAAGTTAGGAGTTTTACAGAGTTTACAGAGAAGACTTGCTACAGAATCGGGTAGAGCTTGAAAGAAGCTCGCATATGGGCCTGGGGGCAATAAATAAGAATCCCGTGAAAGGTAGCAGAAAGGTATAGCGAAAAAGCCATACTTTCGCAACTTGGAATAACAGGGGTGGTGGTGACGCATTTGTTTTCTAATAGATGATGGCAATACCACCTCCTCTGGCCTGAGATCTATCTAGGTGAGCAATTGAATAGTTAGGGGGAAGTGCTTCGAGAGTTTCAAAAGAGGTGTCTTCATTAAGCCATGTTTCTGTCAGAAATAGGATGTCAGGGTAGTGATCTTCTAAAAGAGTAAAAATGTGCAGGCAGTGTGCGGGCAAGGAGCGACAGTTGAGCAAAAAACAGTCTGCCTAGATGACTAGGGCTGCTCTCAGAGAGGGATGGCAGGACGGGTGATGGAGTCTAGGAGCAGCTGTGGCAAGACCAAATTAAGATAAAAATGGATCACAACCAGAAAGGTGTCCATTTACCATCTGAACGATTGTTGCTGTATACACCAGTACAGTGATAGAAAGGAACCCAACTTCAACTAATTCCCCTCGGCCCACCCAGCTTAATCCTTGAACCTGAGGGGTTGATGACTATCTTTCTCCATCTGGTTTAACAAACCCATGCATGTGCTGAGCTCCTATTGTTACTGCCAGAGTCCAGATCTAACTTGCACACTTGATCTGCTGCCTTTGACCATCTATACAGGGTCGGAGCAATAGGTTATACTGATCTCCCTCCTTTCAAGCAGCTTCAAATAACAGAAAAGTCTTCTGACACTTGACATAATGACTGTGCTTAGTCATACAACCATCCAAAACAAGGTCAATCGAGGACTGATCCCCACTTGATGACCCATTAGCACTGAGAGAACCTTAGATATACCCTCACAAAAGGTGTTCATCTGGGTGCAGGTGACAACATATGGATGTCATTGGGTTTCTCCTCTCCGCATCTGTTATAGCATGGTACAGGTACTCTCACAAATGTAGCCATCTTCTTTATGGACAGATAAATTCTATGCAGTGTGAAGAAGTGTTTTCTCCTGTAAGCTGCTGATTTAGCCGTGGTGTCCAGTAGGTGCAAAGGCTCATTCCATACATTGTGCTGCCCTTCTACTGGCACGTTCATTCCACAGGAATTCAGAGGGATCCTACACCTTTTATCACCTGCCTTCACTATGTCCCAAAACCAAATAAAGATATCTCTTTCTAAAGGTGCAGGGCTCTGTGTCCTCTCTTAAGCTCCTATCATTCCTTGGCCACTCAATTTTGTGTCACCCTCCCATGAAACTAACTGCCAATGATTAAACCACAAGCCAGGGCCCTTACATTTTTTCACAGAATGATTCCCATTACATTACCCTGTTATCCTCCCTTAAGTGCCCCAAATTTGTCATACCAGACTCAATCATACACAAACGTAGCTTGTCCTCCAGAAAAGGTGGAATCCTGAATTAATTTTAAACAGGGGCCTACTCTGAAGAGTAGCCTATACCCAGTATTCTTCTAATGCCACCTTCCTAAACATTTTTTTTCAGCAAATTTATAAAGAAACTTATCTGATCCTGTTGAATATAACATAGCAGTGTATAATTCCCCCCTCCCGCTAGAGTTATCGGCAGTCAACAATAGCATTCTACTATTTCTGAATAAGAACAAATAATTATATAGTACGACATCTGGGAAAGCCACCCCTCCTTTTTCCACTATTCTTCCGATCTTTTTCCAGCTCAGTCTGGGCCCCTTAGAAGCCCAGATAAAAGTTTCTAACTTGCCCTGTATCCTCACAAGATATTCTGTGGGAAACTAATGAGATGTTATCAAACAAGAATGTAAATTTAGGGAGGATCAACATCCTAACTAAATGTGTTGTTCCATATAATGTGAGTGGAATGTACCCCCATCGGTCTTTTGTACATCCTTTACAACTTAGTGGGACAAAAGGTATGCAATATGATCCTAAGCCGAGTCAGAGAAATATGACAACTCTGGGTGAACCTATAAGGTGTACGTGTAGGTTCTCTGGATGCATATTCCAACTTGCAGTCGATGTTTCACCCCAATTTGATACATCACTGGACTTTGTCGGTCTCATGAAATCAAAACTGTAATTTAAGGTAGAAATTCTCCTATGTCAGGGATGTGGAATTCCTGTCACCCACTGCCTGGGACTTGTTGGGTGGGGTCAAGGGCAACAAGTTTTTATGTTTATTTTGTCCTTGGGACAAGTAGATCCCACCCATTGCTGCCTAGTCTTTGGCTGTAGTTTACAGAGAAAGGAGCTGTCTGGAGTTGAGGTAATATGTCCATCCATATGTCAATGCTGTTTGAACTTGTATTTAGGGTTCATTAATTAAAAACCTTAATTATTAAGGTGAACGCTGTAAATAAACGTTTTAAGGTCACACTACACTATTGACAGTGGTTCCAGTAAAAAAAAAAAAAAGTGTACACACGTTTGAAAAGTTTAACAATATGAGCTAAGTATAATGCTCCCAGAATGCTCTCTGATTAGATGCAAATGTTTTCAGAAGCTTGTAAGCAAGAGTGATGAGTCTTTGCTTTGAAAATAAAATGTTCAGAACGGAGGAATTTTTTTTTAGCTACAATGAAATTTCGGGTGCTATTTCTTTGAAGCGTTATTTAGTAATATGTGTTGATGTATGTTAGTATTTCCCAAAAATATTTCTAATGGAAAATCAGTGTAGCCATTTTAGGCAAGATTATGGGATGCATGAAAATAAACAAGCACTGGCAAAACCAACCGATCCAACATTTTTTGTTAGTCTTTTGGTTTCGTCAATGCGTTTCTTGTTTTGACATGGCGTTTGTAACACTTTATTGTTTTCGGAGATGCCAGAGTCTTACGATTTTAACACACACTGACAAAAATATGTTTTTTTGTCTCAAACAGCACTCATTGCCACCAGTGGCGTTACAAAAGCCCTGCAGTCCCCCTCCAGAGGGCCCCCTCAGCACAACACGTGCCCTGAGTGAGTCTTGAGGGGGCGGGCCCTACATGTTCTTTGCAAGGGGATTCCTCCAGTTATGTTATGCCACTAATTGTCACAGTGGTTCCTGCACTGAACAAACTACTTTATATGCCAACATGCTCCTTGTGGAAGAGAAGAATACAATTACTCGCAGTAAAGCCAGCCCACAGAGAGAGAAAGACATAGAAGTTCAATAAAAACAAAATATCTTTGTTAAAGCCAGATCTAATTAGGGACCTAATTCCTAAAGAAAGTCACAAAAGTGCACCCATGGTATAAGTCTTTGAATTAGTAGCTTTCATTAATTCACAAGAATTTACAGAAGTGGACCAGGAAATCGTGCTCCTAGAAAAAATATTTGATCTACAGTTTAGCATGAGCAAATGTGCATCTGTAGATTTGCTCATGTGAAAATCTAGTGAGCGTTTACAAGTTCACTTTCTTTCCAACCCTTTTTTTCACTATCCGTGAAGAACTTCTATTTCTGCCCTTGTCAGGAGCAAATTTGCAACCTCTCATTATGGAAAAGATTAGAGGAAAGCTGGTGAAAATCCTGAAACCATGCAAGTTAGTAGGTTTGCAGAATCAAAGGCATTCCAGCCCTGGGACTATTGGTTACTGCTTCTTCCAGCCCCAGTATGTAGATCTGCGGAAAGATGGCAAAATAAGGAATTTGCTATAGGAGGGATTGAAATTGCAAGTATTCAAGCCCTATTATAGTAGCAACCCTGGCATAATCAGAGAGGCTATTATCAGAGCTCTCACATAATGAGATTGCTGCCAGAATTTGTTGCCGCACTACATGGCACCAAATGGACAACTAGATTTTTTTACCGGACAAGTAGATTTAAGAAGCAACCTGTCCTATGGACAAGTAGATATTTTATTAAATTCCACACCCTGCTCTATGTGTATAATACATTGACACTGTCCATACTGTTAAGTGGGATAAAGCAGTAAACCCTACTGACCTTACCTGAGAATACAGACTAATATTATAAGGCCTACCCCAGGCATACATGTAACCTTGCAGAGTCTCCTCTGTGCCATGCTACCTGTGCACAATTACCTGGCTGCGCAAAATAGTAGTCTCACACACGCACATGTGTTTACACATTTGTTCAGATGTATCCAGCCAAATGCCCCGTACCCTAGCCATATAGCAGCAGCCTTATCTTAGAAGGCGAACACTGACAGTAAACAAAAGTGAATGCTTCTGTGGCTACTTTGTAGATGAGGAAAATAACCTTCTTCATCAAGCAGGTACTGTGATAGGAATGTGAAGACATGTGACAAAACTTTGGAATCCAAGGCAGTGTATTCAGAAAGAGAAGGACATATATTCCCAGTTGATGATCTGAAGAATGTATTAGTCCAAGGTAAAACCTTCTTCTGGTCTGGAGCCAGTGACATCCTTTTATGAACTGGGTGATTGTGCGCCACAAGATGGATGTGAAGATGTCTGCTGCAGAGGAGTGGGGCTGTGATCTTTAATACAGCCATGTACTATTCTTGGATAAACCTAGTGTGGGAGAATAACAGGCTCTCTAAGACGATCCTGCTAGCCAAGAATGGTTAGTTTTGACAGAGGTGTCAAACCCAGCTGCTTTCTGGTGATCTAAGATTTCTGCCTCTGCATCATCTTCATCATGTGAAAATTCTACAACAGGCATCTACCAGGTATCAGCATCCAAGAAAAATAGGTCCTTGAGGCAGCCAAATTGGCGCACCCTAGAAAGTTGTTCAGTGAAAGTCTGCTCTCCGTTTAGTGGAATAAATATTCTGCCAGGTCATGAAAGGCTATTTAGATGCCACCACCAAAAGGGATGTTAGTATTTACAGTGATATAAAACTCAAGTTGCTTCCTGGTAAGGAAGCCCAAATAGGCTGAAACTGGTCTAACGTTGCTTGTGTTCCCTCTCAGGTGGGACCTGAGATGGTAGTTTGGGCTAGATCAAGGCTAGTTTGCATATGTATGGTACCTGTCTAAGGTAGCAAGGTGGGTAAAAACATACTAAAATGGATAGCAGTTCTGACTAATTACCAAAATCTGAGATCAACTGAAGCTATCTACATATCTTTTTTTTGTTTTTCTGACGGCATTTCTGGTTTATGGTCTGTAGTCCAAATCCTGGTTCCTCATTAAGGACTAACTGTAGGTTGAAAGAGCAGCACCGAAGAGGCTGCACAGCTCTGATCATGGTTTTCTGACACCTGGCCTGAAGCTATGGCTAAGGATAAAAAGTGCATTGCCCAGAATATAACTATATTAAAATGCTGAACATTGCATATTTGGCCTTTGGATCTTTGTTGAAAGTATACAGTAAACTGATCTTATGATACCAGGCAGAGTGGTGCGATGTAGGAACTTGCCTCATTATAACTAGAAGTGGTTCTGAGCAGTAGTAAGTGCACTGTAGTGCTATCATGTGGTGGTGGGATTGATTGCTATGAGAAGAGTTTTGAGATCCAGAACGGTACTTGAGGATATTCTGAAGGTATGTGAAGAAGTACCCATCACAAATGTCTGGTATCTCTGTGCTAAAGAAGTTGACTAACTACCCTTTTCCTTATTCCTTGTAGTGGTTGACCAGTCTGGCTGTACTGTTTATGATGGGAGTTGACTGTTGATAGGCATGTTATGTACCATAATACATATCTGCAATCTGGTCAGCCGTCTTCAGGTGCTGCACTTTACTCCAGCTGATCTCTTCATTCAGGTTCATGAAGCATTGTTTGATTACTGCGATGTTTCCATCATGAGAGGCCAAGTGCCCAGTTATCTCTTTTTGCACTCTGGTGGCTGAGGTTTGTTTGGGGTCATGAAACTAGTCTTTAGTTGACTGTAACAGTGAAGTAGGAAAACACAAATGGTTGACCAATGTGTGTATGTGGAGTCAACATTGGAATATGACTCAAGAAGTATTTACATTTACTCAATATGGGTGTCCTTGCATCTGTCTGTAGATTATACTGGGTTCCCAGAAGCAAGCATCATGACTGGCCAGCATTCAGACCATAGTGTGTGTATTGCATATAAACTGTATATTGAAAGCACTATGAAACTCACAATTACACAGTACACACAGGGATATAGTTGAGACGTCTTAATCACATAGTTGAGTCTTTTTGATCACAATATGGAGCAAATTTATGAGTGGGTTACTCCATGCTTGCACCACGCACCATTGTACATGCATTGTGCAAACCATTAAGTCATATTTTTGAAGCTGCACAAATAAATTTTGCGTGTTTTTGAATGCCCTTAAAAATATGGAGTAAAGCAACGCATAGCAAATTGCTGCTTTGTCTTGATCTGCCCTAGGTAGGCATTCCATGGGTGTTGCGGTGTGTGTTACGCACAACTCCCATGGATTTTGACGCATTCCCAGATTTACAAGGACTTGTAAACCTGGGAATGTGGCAATATCTTATGCCTACCCAGGAGAGGTGTAACGAGGAGAAATATCTTTATTTCTTCTTCTTTTTTATCACTTTATATGTGTGCTGCATTCTGTGTATGTAATGGTGTATGCAAACATGGATGACTTAAAAAATGGATGGTTGAATGAAAAGCAGGGTACATGGATGTCTGGATGAAAGGACAGATGGCGGATGGATGGATGGATTGAAAGATTGATGGATGGATGGACAAGTGAATGAAAGGGTAAAATGATGGATAGATAGATAGATAGATAGATAGATAGATAGATAGATAGATAGATAGATAGATAGATAGATAGATAGATTGATTAGTAAAATGATGGATGGCTGAGTGAAAGGGTAAATGGAGGGATGCATGAACGGATGGATGCATGGGAGAAAAGGTGGATGGATGGGTTTAAGAATTAAGAATGGATGACTGATTGAAAGAGTGGATAGATGGAGTAGTCTAACGAAGGATAATGAAAGAAGGATAGATGGAGCAAAAGGGTGGATGGTTGAATGAATGGATGGATGAAAGGGGGATAGATAAGTGAAAGTATGGATGATTGAGTGGATGGATTGATTTGATGGATAGGTATGGATGATTGAGTGGATGGATTGATTTGATGGATAGGTGCCCCTGGACCAATGGCAGCTCTCCTTTACGGGATCCACAGCTACACTATTCATCCTTGTTTTGGGGCCCATTTTAATAGTATCACAAATTAATATTTAATCACTCAATCTAATAAAAATAAAATGCAGACCCGCTTCGGGTCCAGCAACAAACTGAGGAAGCTTGTGACATTGTTTGATTGCTCATACAAGTGCATGAAGGTGCCTGTGCCAGCCGTCAGAGGTACTGTTCAGAGCTGGAAAAATTCCAGGACTGTGAGCATGTCTGTGTGACTATGTGTGTGAGTTAAAGTGAGAGTGAGTCAGTGAAGGAGTGAGTGAGTGAGAATGAGTGAAGATAAGAACTGGTATGCGCGGGAATGAATGTGAGCGAGTGAGGAAGAATGACAGTGAGTGTAACTGAATGTTACTGTATGTGAGACTGAGTCACGGTAAGACTGAGTAATTCTGATTGAGTGAGAATGAGTGGGACTGAGTGAGACAAAGTGGGCCACAGTAGAATGAGTGAGACTGCTTGAATTACTGAGACCAAGTGAGACTGAGTGAGTAAGCGTGAGACAGTAAACTTAGTGCAAGAAAATTTGAGAAAACCCTTCAAGAAAAAGCTCTTTGGAATTTGAGCCAAAGATTATACCCCCACTTTTAAAGGTCACCAGCTTCCACTGCCAAAACCTGCATGGTACAATAAATATCTAATACATTTCCCCAGTAAAATTTCTGCAGGCTTGGCTTGACGAAATGTAACCAATGTTGGGTTATTTAAAGCATCTGATTATTATCGATGAGTGAAATAAAGCCAAATTCGTAATTCTGTCCATGCATCAACATGGGGCGGAATTAACCGCCCAACTTGTAATCAGGCCCTCTGGATGGAATCTTTGGCATAGCTTTGGCATAGTTTTGGGGAGCATAGCAACATCAGGATCATTTAGACTTTGTCAGGTGGCCCACCAGTACTGGCAGTCTGCTGGGAGGAGGGAGTTAAAGTTCATGATCTCTACCCCCCATTGATGATCGGCACCCTACTTACACCCCCCTGCCTGCCTGGCAGAGATCTCTGTGCTGTAAAGGAATCTAGAGCAGCTCCCTCACAGCACTGCAAGTTTTCCTGTGACCGAAATGCCTCAGATTATGGACAAAGACAAGGAAAATCAATGATGGTCATTCCATCCTAAAAAGATCAGGATGACTGCGATTATGCCTCAGTGGTTCTGTGGTGTATGGATTGAAGGGTAAAGGGTTCCTGTTGGCAAAGCCAGCTGAGGCTCTGCCAAAAATAACCCAGACATTTCTCCAGCTCTAAATAGGGCAGAAAGCTATCCTTTTTCTCCATAGGCATTGAGTGAAAACTTTTGTGATGATGCTGGCCAGGCAGGAGTGCCTCACCCGAGCTGTGTAGCCATTGAGGGTTTTATTTTGTTTAAATTGTCTATTTGCATTACTCCTCCTTCTGAAGTGTTACATGAGTATGTATTCCAGATAGAATTCCATGTTTTTGTGGCTCAGCTTTCTTGGGTTGTCATCATTGTTGTATACCATAGATGGAATCTTGCTTTCTGTGTGAGTTTTACATTGTTTTGGGAGAGTCGGTTGCTGAGGTGGATGATGTCTTGAGCATCATCATACTGTGACTGTATTGATGCCGATATTCCTATATTGAAGCTGTTTTTTAATTCATGGGAAATGTCTTATGATTGCAACACTGGGGATGTGATATAGAGAAGGCAGTGATGGTTAATAGGACATGCACACTAGCCGCTGCTTTTCTTCTAATGTGGATATTGCCAGCATACCTGGGTACCATGATGGAATTATGGTTATTCGAAAAGTAATCCTAACTTGTGAGTAAATATGCAGAATCCATAATACAAGTGTCACAGCCATCTTAGAAGGTTCTTCCAGGATGTGGGTTGCTAACACATTTCTGCCCTTTTTGGCACTACCTAAATGGTGGACAACTGGGTGAGCAGCTGATGATTTAAATTGGCATCCTGGCGGCCAAACACAGTTTCTAAAGAATGACCTAGTCGTGTTTCAACATTGCGAAGATCCTGCTCTCCGCTTTGTAAAGTGGCTGAGAACAGATTTCTGGCTGCTGCTCACTTCAGGATCAGCCTGTTATATTTGAAATGCAGTTAGTAAAGACTGTGGCGCTCATTATGAACTTGGTAGCAATCCCTGCAATCCCGTGCTGACGGTGAACAAAAGACCGCCAGTGGCGGTGAACTGCATTCCGCCACATAATGATGCCTGTAGGAGGCTGGACTGGCTTGTACAGTAGAGAGTACCTAGGGGTACTTGCACCTTGCACCAGGCCCAGTTATCCCTTATTAGTATATAGGGTGTCTAGCAGCTTAGGCTGATAGATAATGGTAGCTTAGCAGAGCAGCTTAGGCTGAACTAGGAGACGAGTGAAGCTCCTACAGTACCACTAGTGTCATATGCACAATATCATAAGAAAACACAATACACAGATATACTAAATATAAAGGTACTTTATTTTTATGACAATATGCCAAAAGTATCTCAGTGAGTACCCTCAGTATGAGGATAGCAAATATACACAAGATATATGTACACAATACCAAAATATGCAGTAATAGTATTAGAAAACAGTGCAAACAATGTATAGTTACAATAGGATGCAATGGGGACACATAGGGATAGGGGCAACACAAACCATATACTCCAAAAGTGGAATGCAAACCACGAATGGACCCCAAACCTATGTGACCTTGTAGAGGGTCGCTGGGACTGTAAGAAAACAGTTAGGGTTAGAAAAATAGCCCACCCCAAGACCCTGAAAAGTGAGTGCAAAGTGCACTAAAGTTCCCCAAAGGACATAGAAGTCGTGATAGGGGAATTCTGCAGGAAAGGCACAAATCAGCAATGCAACAACGATGGATTTCCAGTCGAGGGTACCTGTGGAACAAGGGGACCAAGTCCAAAAGTCACAAGCAAGTCGGAGATGGGCAGATGCCCAGGAAATGCCAGCTGTGGGTGCAAAGAAGCTGCTACTGGACAGTAGAAGCTGAAGATTCTGTAGGAACGACAAGGGCTAGGAACTTCCCCTTTGGAGGACGGATCCCCCACGCCATGGAGAGTTGTGCAGAAGTATTTTCCTGAAGAAAGACCGCCAACAAGCCTTGTTAGCTGCAAATCGTGCGGTTAGGGTTTTTGGATGCTGTTGTGGCCCAGGAGGGACCAGGATGTCACCAATTGCGTCTGGGGACAGAAGGGGCGTCGAGCAAGAAAAGGAGCCCTCTCAGAAGCAGGCAGCACCCGCAGAAGTGCCAGAACAGGCACTACAAAGTGGAGAGAAACAGTGCTCACCCAAAGTCGCACAAAGGAGTCCCACGTCGCCGGAGGACAACTTAGGAGGTCGTGCAATGCAGGTTAGAGTGCCGTGGACCCAGGCTGGACTGTGCAGAAAGGATTTCCGCCGGAAGTGCACGGAGGCCGGAGTAGTTGCAAAAGTCGTGGTTCCCAGCAATGCAGTCTGGCGTGGGGAGGCAAGAACTTACCTCCACCAAACTTGGACTGAAGAGTCACTGGACTGTGGGAGTCACTTGGACAGAGTTGCTGGATTCAAGGGACCTCGCTCGTCGTGCTGAGAGGAGACCCAGGGTACCGGTGATGCAGTTCTTTGGTGCCTGAGGTTGCAGGGGGACGATTCCGTCGACCCACAGGAGATTTCTTCGGAGCTTCTAGTGCAGAGAGGAGGCAGACTACCCCCACAGCATGCACCACCAGGAAAACAGTCGAGAAGGCGGCAGGATCAGCGTTACAGAGTTGCAGTAGTCGTCTTTGCTACTTTGTTGCAGTTTTGCAGGCTTCCAGCACGGTCAGCAGTCGATTCCTTGGCAGAAGATGAAGAGAGAGATGCAGAGGAACTCGGATGAGCTCTTGCATTCGTTATCTAAGGAATCCCAAGAGACAGAGACCCTAAATAGCCAGAAAAGAGGGTTTGGCTACCTAGGATAGAGGATAGGCTAGCAACACCTGAAGGAGCCTATCAGAAGGAGTCTCTGACGTCACCTGATGGCACTGGCCACTCAGAGCAGTCCAGTGTGCCAGCAGCACCTCTGTTTCCAAGATGGCAGAGGTCTGGAGCACACTGGAGGAGCTCTGGGCACCTCCCAGGGGAGGTACAGGTCAGGGGAGTGGTCACTCCCCTTTCCTTTGTCCAGTTTCGCGCCAGAGCAGGGCTAAGGGGTCCCTGAACCGGTGTAGACTGGCTTATGCAGAAATGGGCACCATGTGTGCCCATGAAAGCATTTCCAGAGGCTGGGGGAGGCTACTCCTCCCCTGCCTTCACACCATTGTCCAAAGGGAGAGGGTGTAACACCCTCTCTCAGAGGAAGTCCTTTGTTCTGCCATCCTGGGCCAGGCCTGGCTGGACCCCAGGAGGGCAGAAGCCTGTCTGAGGGGTTGGCAGCAGCAGCAGCTGCTGTGAAACCCCGGGAAAGGCAGTTTGGCAGTATCCAGGTCTGAGCTACAGACCTGTGGGATCATAGGATTGTGCCAACTATGCCAGGATGGCATAGAGGGGGCAATTCCATGATCATAGACATGTTACATGGCCATTTTCTGAGTTACCATTGTGAAGCTACATATAGGTAGTGACCTATATGTAGTGCACGCGTGTAATGGTGTCCCCGCACTCACAAAGTCCGGAGAATTGGCCCTGAACAATGTGGGGGCACCTTGGCTAGTGCCAGGGTACCCTCACACTAAGTAACTTTGCACCTAACCTTTACCAGGTAAAGGTTAGACATATAGGTGACTTATAAGTTACTTAAGTGCAGTGTAAAATGGCTGTGAAATAACGTGGACGTTATTTCACTCAGGCTGCAGTGGCAGGCCTGTGTAAGAATTGTCAGAGCTCCCTATGGGTGGCAAAAGAAATGCTGCAGCCCATAGGGATCTCCTGGAACCCCAATGCCCTGGGTACCTCAGTACCATATACTAAGGAATTATAAGGGTGTTCCAGTAAGCCAAGATAAATTGGTAAAATTGGTCACTAGCCTGTTAGTGACAATTTGAAAGAAATGAGAGAGCATAACCACTGAGGTTCTGATTAGCAGAGCCTCAGTGAGACAGTTAGTCATAACACAGGTAACACATTCAGGCACACTTATGAGCACTGGGGCCCTGGCTGGCAGGGTCCCAGTGACACATACAACTAAAACAACATATATACAGTGAAAAAATGGGGGTAACATGCCAGGCAAGATGGTACTTTCCTACAATGCCAAAAAGGCAAACCTCCAAAAATCTTGCAACCTCCACTCACCGCCAGGGCCAACGAAAGTGGGAAGGCAGTACACCTTACTCCGCCACCGCCATGCAGACAAATACCCCGCCCACCAAATAATGATGCACAAATCAGCTCGGCGGACAGTCAATGTCGAACGACCTTTGGTGGTACGGACCGCCACGGCCAGCAATGGGACCCGCCAACAACAAATACATACATTGGCAAATTTGAAAAGCACTCATTGAACACACATTCACAACACTTTAAAACACATACATGCACACCCCACAATTCTTTGCAACACCAATAGCACGACAGATATTGACACCACAACACGCATACACTGAACTAACCATCACACAAGTCACACACACAACAACACCACCAAAACACATACATTGCACATCTACCATCACAAGCCACACACCCAACTACACAACAGCACCCACACCAAAACACTTACAACACACCACCCACAACACACACCATGGCACCCCCTAAGCAACCCTGCTTCACCGACAGGGAGTTAAGGAGCATGTTGGATGAAATACTCAGGGTCGAGCCACACCTATTAGGGGCACAGGTGCAGCAGATGCCCTTGGCCAGGAAGATGGAGCGATGGCAGAGGATAGTCAACAAAGTCAATGCATTGGAAAACCATCCACTCAGAAGGGATGACATCAGGAAGAGATGGAATGACCTGCGGGTGAATGTGCATTCCATGGCATCCAGGCACAACATCGCCATGCAGAAGACTGGTGGTGGGCCCCCGCCTCCTTGCCTCGAATACACCAACTGGGAGGAGAAGGTCCTGGCTATCCTGCACCCAGAGGGCCTCACTGGACTCACTGGAGGACTGGACTCGGGTAAGTAAACTACAATACCTTAACAGTCACCACACCTGTAATGCATGTATCACTCCATCCCTCTCACTACCACCAGGACCCCATCCCCTACCCAGCCCAAAACCCCCACACACTCATATCCAAGCCATCTGCATGCCTACAATCCCCCATACAAATACCATCCATCCCCCTGTGCACTGTCACCAACCCATGCATGTAATCTCAGGAGCACTAGAACACCCACAATGCACCACAACCCCCCTCAAAAAATGCATCAAAATGAACATGAAGGGACCCTGCATGCCACTACATGGGAATTCAACCACCAATTACTGTTGACCAGTGCTGCAATTGACAAGAAAGTGAAGGACACCCACATCTCTATTCTCTCACACACAGGTACCACTACCCATGCCAACCGAATGGAAATGTCAAGGACAGCCAGTCCTCCACCTGAAGATGAAGGCCCCAATCAGGAGAGTGCAGAAGAATGTCTGGACATAGAGGAAATCACTAGCCCATCACCCACCCCTGGACAGTCACCCTCCAGAAGCCACACCCAGGACACGAATGACACCCCTACCACTCAGCCACCACCATCTGGCCAAACGACCCCACACAAGTGTCTGCAGGCCATGAACTGGCTGCCCACATGTACAGAGGCCCGAGTCTCCACCCACCACCAGGCAGGATGATGAAGGGCCCACTGCAAGTGCGACTCAGACCTGTGTAGGGGATACAGGCACAGGTGGCTAGGGCCAGTGGGAGGGTAACAGTGGCCCAGGGGGCATGGCCCAAGGAGGGATGCTGCTGCCCAGGACGTCATTGCTGAGGTCCTGGGAGCATTCTACCATTCCCAGGACAGGATGGGCCAAATCCTGGCCTGGTTGGAGCAGAATCAGAGGCTGCAGGTAGCACACCACCAGGAGGCCATGAAACAATAGAAACAGCTCAATGCCACCATGGCCTCCATTGCAGGGGTGCTGCAGCGCCAGACAAACATCCAGCCTGAGTTCTCCACCCACCTGCAGGCCCCTTACACTAGCCAGGACACTGCCCTGCCATCCACATTTGCAGTAGCTACTGGACTGGTGGCACTGCCAGAGGACTCACAGGACACCAGCACCCCTACCCCTGCAGCCCAGCTTCACCCTCGCAAACATGCCCTCAGACCCAGACATTCCACTGAAACACCAGCCAAGACCAAGCCCAGTGCCAGGAAGTGACTCTACCCTGATCTGTATCCCTTGTGTGCCACTGAGCTACCTTGTTGACATGCCACTGCCATCTCACCGTCTTCAAATGGCCCCATGGACTATAGCCCTGTGCTGCCAACAGCTGAGCATATGTACATGTGTGCACACAAATACATGTGTGCACACAAAATATCTGTCCTTAATCAATATGAGTAATCAATTGTGAATGTGAATGCCTTAGCCAGTTCCCATCATAATGCTGCTTTTATTGCAGGAGGGGATCTAACGGACTGTAGTGTTTGAAGTATGTCACACTGTGCATTCCATAGCGTTAACTCGGATCTGTCACTTCAGTCATGATTTTGCTATATCACTGCTAAAGGACACCACAGCATCTACTACATGAGTCACCCTGAAACAATGCAGTGAAACCATCATCATCATAGGAAATGTACCTGAGAGTCACTGGAGGTACAGCCGGATTAGCGGGGCCTGCAGTTGATGTCTTCCCCCTCTTCTTTACCATCACTATCATCCCTCCTCTGAGGTGGTAGGGCTAGTTGGACAGCATCCTCCTATCCAAAAGTGGGATAGCTTTCTTTACAGCCGCGTTGTGTAGCATGCAGCAGGCCATCACTATCTTACACATCTTGTAAGGGGCATAGCACAGGGATCCTCTAGAGAAACGGAGGCAACAAAATCTTGCCTTTAGGAGTCCTATGGTCCGCTCAATCATCCTCCTAGTTCAACCATGTACCTCATTATAATACCTTTCTGCATTTGTCCTGTGATTCCTCACAGGTGTCAGGAGCTATTGCCTGTTGGGGTAGCCAGAATTCCCTGCAAAAGTGGGCAAAAGAGGGTTGAAAACACTCTATCTACTTGCATAAAGCCTGCCTGTCCGCTATGTAACTGATCAAGTGGCATACACACTCACCTATGAGCCAAGCTCTGTCCCCCTGTAGTTGTCCCATTATGTGTTGTACACTGCAGTTTATCAGGACAAATGAATCATGGATCGATCCTGGGAGCCTTGCATTGACATCTGAAATGTACTGATCAGCAGTACACAACAATTGGACATTAATTTTACAATTCCCAAGCACCAGTTCATTTACTCTTGGGGGTATGAGGGCTATATGGGTAACATCAATAGCACCTATCACATGGGGGATGTTTGCAAAAGCATAGAATCCAGTTTTGATGGCGGCGAGATCAGTTAAATGGAGAAGTGGCCAATATAACTAATGCTATTAAATATATCGGCGCCCTTTCAAAGATGGCGCCTCTGTGCCGCCGGGAGAGTAGCTTCTCTGTTGTGAGGTTTTCGGTCTTGCCGTAAATGGCACGTGTATACCGGCATGCTTTATTTTGTTCACCAAGGCGGCGGGGATGTAACGCGTATCGGGGAATGGCTGAACCAGGAAGCCGGGCCCCAGTCAGTGGAGCAATTTTGGGTGAGCCAACAGAAGGGTACCATTATTCATCTAAACAAGTCATTTGGCGCCTATTCGTGTTAGATTTATTTTTGTTTTTGAATATTGTAGGTTCTGAGCATACTCGTGGGCTAAATATTTTGAGTAAGGTACTTGTTTACGTACCGGTAGGTGATTCGACTTTATTGCACATTGGTGTAGGTGGTGGACACATATATTTAGTTGCTTGGGAAATTCTCTTATTTCATTTTGGTATTATAATTTCTTTACAGCAGTTCTGTTTAACGCCTAGGGTTGGTGTTCTAGTGTTACTTTGGAAGATTCAGTGAGGTAGGTTTTTTTCATTTGGTCAGTGATTAGTGGTGGTCCTTGGGGATTAAACACATTGAACTTTGTTGGTGCACATAGTTGTTAGCAAACACTTTTAGCTTATTGATATTCACCAGCTTGAGTCATCCACACGTTTGTGCTGTGGTTGGTCACTTTCACTTTTTTGGATGTGATGGTCTAACAATTAATTTGCACATGCATGAATTATATAAATTATAATGGGGTTTATAT
Organism: Pleurodeles waltl; assembly: GCF_031143425.1. Classification (NCBI taxonomy): domain Eukaryota; kingdom Metazoa; phylum Chordata; class Amphibia; order Caudata; family Salamandridae; genus Pleurodeles; species Pleurodeles waltl. The sequence goes on from NC_090445.1 coordinate 381,582,125, forward strand.
ACATTATATTCCATTGTTAGTGATATTAAATTTTAGTAAATTTTGAGACTTGTTTGACACTTAATCATATTAATTTTGATATATCCATGTATGGAATTTAAAGACCTTCTCTTTCAATGTACAAATACTGTTGTTTGTTGTGTTTTATAGCCTTGAAAAAGTCAAGGGGAATATACCCCCCATGACGAAACACGTGTTGGCTGTTCCTCATGGCTGTTGTTCTCTTTTCATTATTTCGAATGAAGGAATTTGCATGCTGCTTTTCGCTACATTAAAGATGGATTGACCATGACATACAGAGGCTTCTGGATTACTGCTAATTTCATCTGTACAATTAATCTTCTTATTTACTAATGGACTGCGTATTACTAATATAGTGGCTAATTTATGTTTATAGAGTGCCTAGGTCCTTTTTTCTAAAGTTCTGTATATCTGTGTTCTCATAGATTTTGGGGGTAGGGAAGAATCCTCTAGGGCCGGGAGCACCTAAGCTCATAATTTAAGGGGACTGTTGGGAGCGCTTCTTTTTCCTTGTTCCCCTTGTAATGTCTTCCCATTCTGTTAATTTTATTTGAATAGGGGTAGCAGCTCCTTACACCTTGAAGTCTTTTCTTACTTATACAAGCTAATATGGATCGTATGAAATTAGCAGCGGATTTATTTGGAGAGTCTGGGTCTACTATTAATACGCACACGTCTAACTCTGCTAGCAGTGTAACCAAAAAAGTTGGACTAAGGGAAAGATTTATCAAATTAGAGAGATTAAAAAAGCAGGAGGTTTCCAAGTGGTGGGATGGAGCTACGCTCAAACATTATATCAAACTGAATAGAATACCTAGGGGTTTGAGGTCTCATTTATTTCCCACATTTGATGATTTGGACTCTGACCTTTTGGATTGTTGGGAACAAGAATTGATCTCCAGTTCTATGAGACTTATGAACATTTTAATTGAGAACTCTGAGAGGAAAGTGAATCAATTACAGAAAGATATTGAATGTCTAGAAACTGAGATTAAGGCTATGAATATGGAAGAGGCAACCTCTAAAAACTATGCGATTCTAAATGAAATCGTGAGTCAACACCAGTTGGAAGTTACTAGGAGAAAGTCTCGTAAACTGAAGCGCGATGAGCTTGACTATAGTAGAGGGAGAGTCTTTACATTTTCTCGGAGATATGATCACTTAATACAGGACACACAGGGTAAGCAGTCTCTACAAATAAGTGCTCAGTCATCACTTAGTAATATCTCAGCTAGTAGCAGCGATTCGAGTGACGTGTCTAATGTTTCAGATCAGAATGCACCAATTAAACAGGGTACAGTTTCTTTTTTAGCCGAAGTACAAAGAATCAGACAAGGACAGAGGGAGGTAAACAGACGTACAGAAGACCCCGGAAAACAAGGAGAAGTAAGAGAGGAGGGACTCAAAGAAACAAGAATAGGGGTCCAAACCAGATCCTGGAACAGGCGAAAATGAGTAATACTGAGAGTAAGACAATTAATATTGTCAACCTATCAGATGTGGAACTATCTAAACATGCCAATACATTACTCACTAAGGGACTGGGGTTTTGCCCATATAGCTCTGGGGATTTTCAAAAAACCAAAATAGATTTTTTCAAGTATGTGAGGAGACTTAAACTTAAGAAATATTTTGGTACGTCTACTAGCACTTCTAAAAGGGATATTCTTTCCTCTTGCACTAAAGATTATCACCCTCTCTCCATACGGGATATACAAGATACATCGGTACTGCTGTCTATTACAGATTTTGAACAGGATCCCTCGGCAATTCTTAACATTTTGGAGGATTTGGATGTAATGGCCGATACTATGGCAAGTGGTTTGAAACTAAAATCTAGATGGACGCCTGTCCTTAGTGGTGGGAATTGCGTGGACACTTTTTTCAAACTAGTTTGGCAGGATTTGTTAATAGCTGAGAAAAGGAACAAGTCTTATTATCATCATCGGTATGACAATTTGTCGGTTGGTGAACTTGAGTGTCTTAAAAGTTTACGCTCTAACAAGGATATTATAATTAGAGAGGCCGACAAGGGCGGTAATATTGTAGTCATGAATAGTGCGGACTATGAATCAGAAATTATCAGACAGCTCAGTGACTTTGAATGCTATGAGCGAATTGAGACTAATCCCATACCTGGTCTTTCCAACAAAATTAATAAATATTTGAAACTTTGTCTTGATCAACGTTTGCTCAAGGATGATGAGTATATGTACTTGCGGGTGTTTAGACCCAGATATCCTTGTCTTTACACTCTGCCCAAAATCCATAAGGACTCTCGTTCACCGCCGGGTAGACCCATTGTATCTGGAATAGGTGGCCCTACCGAAAAATTATCTGAGTATGTAGATATTTTTTTACAGCCTTTTGTTACCAATCTTCCCTCTTATATAAAGGATACCAAACATGTTCTTGGTATACTCAGTGATATTAATTGGGAACAGGGTATGAAGCTAGTAACTCTGGATGTGACCTCACTATATACTAGTATTGATCACGACTTGGGCATGACAGGTTTACGTTATTTTATATACAGCCAATCAGCTAGCCTTTATGGACATACCACGATGATTCTAGATATGATAAGATTAATTCTGGACAACAATTTCTTTCTCTTCAAGAGTAAATGGTTTCGACAAAAAAGGGGTGTCGCAATGGGATCTCGTTTTTCACCATCGTATGCGAATCTTTTCATGGGTTACCTCGAACACAAATGGATATGGGGGCCTGATGCTAAAACCTGGAATTCTAATATACTTTTCTGGGGTCGATATATCGACGACTGTCTCATGATATGGATAGGGGACCTCAGGCAACTAAATGAGTTTGTTAACTTTCTAAACTCAAATCATTTTAATATAAGGTTCACCTGGGATCATAGTGAGACGTGTATATCCTTTTTGGATGTTGAACTTTTTATCTGCAAAAACAAGATCGAAAGTCGTCTATATAGAAAGAGTACAGCCTGCAATTCCATTCTGCACGCTAGCAGTGCACATCCGAAACACCAAATTTACTCCATTCCCTATGGTGAAATGGTACGTGCTAGAAGGAATTGCAGTATGGATAGCGATTTTCTTAATAATATTCAGGATATGTCCTCTAGATTTGAGTTTCGGGGTTACCCTATGAATATTGTGACGAAAGCACGTATTAGAGTTGGTCGTTTGCCTCGGGCCGACACTTTGAGACATAGGGATAAAGTATCCGACAACAATATTAGGTGTGTAGTTGACTATACTCCGGCTTCAACAGCTCTTCTCAAAAGTATGAAGAAATATTGGCATATATTACAGGCAGATACCTCTCTGAAGGGTTTATTATCTGAATCACCAATGTTTACTTACCGAAGAGGTAGAACCCTTAAAAATATTCTGTGTCCTAGCTACCCTATAAAATTGCAAAAGGATAACTGGCTTACTACCCATAACAAGGGGTTTTTCAAGTGTGGTCGATGTGGGATGTGCAAGTTGAGCAGATCGGGGATTTCGTCTTTTGAAAGTTTGACGGGTGATAAATTTTACATCAATGCCCACATCACATGCGATAGCTGCTATGTGATCTATATGATCATATGCAAATGTGGTCTATACTATATTGGTAGTACAATTAGATCTCTCAAAGCTAGAATCAGTGAGCATTATAGGGCTTTGAAACATCGTGATGAACGTTATCCCATTGTCACACACATGAGTCATTGTGTTAGACAGACTAATGGATGTAATTTCGAATTCTTTGGTTTCGATTTGGTCCATGCAAACCCACGTGGTGGAAATAGAGAGTTACAATTAAGAAAGAAGGAGTGCCTATGGATTCTTAAACTTAGAGCTGTAGAAACAGGACTCAACTCCAATTACGAAATGGAATATTTTTTGGACTATGGTATCCAGTATAATGTTTTTTGTGTTGTATCATTAGAATTTAATTTTTGATTATGAATAAACCTTTTGGAATAGGTAGTGAATTAATGTGCAGTATGTAATAATATACTCGTTATGCTGTTTTTTCCGAACATTATTCTTGATACATATCAATGATATATGGCTGTTTAGTTGTATAGATAATAATTACTGATGTTGAGACCTTCAACTTGATGGTGATTTCATTCCATCCGCTATACTTTGTAATTGTATTTGTCGTATTATTTGTGAACTCTTTTCTGTATTGTAACTCTTGTGGTAATCATTACTTTTGTTCTTTATTTGTGTATGTATAAGGTATTATTCTCAACATGTCAATTTTTCAAATTTTATATATATTATCTCTATTGCCTAGCTAAATGGGCTATGTCACCATCACATCCTGAATTGTGGGGTGGGAATCATGACGCAGACGTGCGTTTGGCTATAAATTATGACTCTAGCCTTCTGATTAGTTACTCTTGAGTTACCTTGAAATACTAATTCTAATGAAATGGTTGTTTTTTCCAAATATAGGGGATAATTTACACATTTTCTTTCATATTTTTTCATATTATATAAATCTGGTTCTTTTATTATATAGGGTAGACGCTGTTTAAATGGAGAAGTGGCCAATATAACTAATGCTATTAAATATATCGGCGCCCTTTCAAAGATGGCGCCTCTGTGCCGCCGGGAGAGTAGCTTCTCTGTTGTGAGGTTTTCGGTCTTGCCGTAAATGGCACGTGTATACCGGCATGCTTTATTTTGTTCACCAAGGCGGCGGGGATGTAACGCGTATCGGGGAATGGCTGAACCAGGAAGCCGGGCCCCAGTCAGTGGAGCAATTTTGGGTGAGCCAACAGAAGGGTACCATTATTCATCTAAACAAGTCATTTGGCGCCTATTCGTGTTAGATTTATTTTTGTTTTTGAATATTGTAGGTTCTGAGCATACTCGTGGGCTAAATATTTTGAGTAAGGTACTTGTTTACGTACCGGTAGGTGATTCGACTTTATTGCACATTGGTGTAGGTGGTGGACACATATATTTAGTTGCTTGGGAAATTCTCTTATTTCATTTTGGTATTATAATTTCTTTACAGCAGTTCTGTTTAACGCCTAGGGTTGGTGTTCTAGTGTTACTTTGGAAGATTCAGTGAGGTAGGTTTTTTTCATTTGGTCAGTGATTAGTGGTGGTCCTTGGGGATTAAACACATTGAACTTTGTTGGTGCACATAGTTGTTAGCAAACACTTTTAGCTTATTGATATTCACCAGCTTGAGTCATCCACACGTTTGTGCTGTGGTTGGTCACTTTCACTTTTTTGGATGTGATGGTCTAACAATTAATTTGCACATGCATGAATTATATAAATTATAATGGGGTTTATATACATTATATTCCATTGTTAGTGATATTAAATTTTAGTAAATTTTGAGACTTGTTTGACACTTAATCATATTAATTTTGATATATCCATGTATGGAATTTAAAGACCTTCTCTTTCAATGTACAAATACTGTTGTTTGTTGTGTTTTATAGCCTTGAAAAAGTCAAGGGGAATATACCCCCCATGACGAAACACGTGTTGGCTGTTCCTCATGGCTGTTGTTCTCTTTTCATTATTTCGAATGAAGGAATTTGCATGCTGCTTTTCGCTACATTAAAGATGGATTGACCATGACATACAGAGGCTTCTGGATTACTGCTAATTTCATCTGTACAATTAATCTTCTTATTTACTAATGGACTGCGTATTACTAATATAGTGGCTAATTTATGTTTATAGAGTGCCTAGGTCCTTTTTTCTAAAGTTCTGTATATCTGTGTTCTCATAGATTTTGGGGGTAGGGAAGAATCCTCTAGGGCCGGGAGCACCTAAGCTCATAATTTAAGGGGACTGTTGGGAGCGCTTCTTTTTCCTTGTTCCCCTTGTAATGTCTTCCCATTCTGTTAATTTTATTTGAATAGGGGTAGCAGCTCCTTACACCTTGAAGTCTGTTCTTACTTATACAAGCTAATATGGATCGTATGAAATTAGCAGCGGATTTATTTGGAGAGTCTGGGTCTACTATTAATACGCACACGTCTAACTCTGCTAGCAGTGTAACCAAAAAAGTTGGACTAAGGGAAAGATTTATCAAATTAGAGAGATTAAAAAAGCAGGAGGTTTCCAAGTGGTGGGATGGAGCTACGCTCAAACATTATATCAAACTGAATAGAATACCTAGGGGTTTGAGGTCTCATTTATTTCCCACATTTGATGATTTGGACTCTGACCTTTTGGATTGTTGGGAACAAGAATTGATCTCCAGTTCTATGAGACTTATGAACATTTTAATTGAGAACTCTGAGAGGAAAGTGAATCAATTACAGAAAGATATTGAATGTCTAGAAACTGAGATTAAGGCTATGAATATGGAAGAGGCAACCTCTAAAAACTATGCGATTCTAAATGAAATCGTGAGTCAACACCAGTTGGAAGTTACTAGGAGAAAGTCTCGTAAACTGAAGCGCGATGAGCTTGACTATAGTAGAGGGAGAGTCTTTACATTTTCTCGGAGATATGATCACTTAATACAGGACACACAGGGTAAGCAGTCTCTACAAATAAGTGCTCAGTCATCACTTAGTAATATCTCAGCTAGTAGCAGCGATTCGAGTGACGTGTCTAATGTTTCAGATCAGAATGCACCAATTAAACAGGGTACAGTTTCTTTTTTAGCCGAAGTACAAAGAATCAGACAAGGACAGAGGGAGGTAAACAGACGTACAGAAGACCCCGGAAAACAAGGAGAAGTAAGAGAGGAGGGACTCAAAGAAACAAGAATAGGGGTCCAAACCAGATCCTGGAACAGGCGAAAATGAGTAATACTGAGAGTAAGACAATTAATATTGTCAACCTATCAGATGTGGAACTATCTAAACATGCCAATACATTACTCACTAAGGGACTGGGGTTTTGCCCATATAGCTCTGGGGATTTTCAAAAAACCAAAATAGATTTTTTCAAGTATGTGAGGAGACTTAAACTTAAGAAATATTTTGGTACGTCTACTAGCACTTCTAAAAGGGATATTCTTTCCTCTTGCACTAAAGATTATCACCCTCTCTCCATACGGGATATACAAGATACATCGGTACTGCTGTCTATTACAGATTTTGAACAGGATCCCTCGACAATTCTTAACATTTTGGAGGATTTGGATGTAATGGCCGATACTATGGCAAGTGGTTTGAAACTAAAATCTAGATGGACGCCTGTCCTTAGTGGTGGGAATTGCGTGGACACTTTTTTCAAACTAGTTTGGCAGGATTTGTTAATAGCTGAGAAAAGGAACAAGTCTTATTATCATCATCGGTATGACAATTTGTCGGTTGGTGAACTTGAGTGTCTTAAAAGTTTACGCTCTAACAAGGATATTATAATTAGAGAGGCCGACAAGGGCGGTAATATTGTAGTCATGAATAGTGCGGACTATGAATCAGAAATTATCAGACAGCTCAGTGACTTTGAATGCTATGAGCGAATTGAGACTAATCCCATACCTGGTCTTTCCAACAAAATTAATAAATATTTGAAACTTTGTCTTGATCAACGTTTGCTCAAGGATGATGAGTATATGTACTTGCGGGTGTTTAGACCCAGATATCCTTGTCTTTACACTCTGCCCAAAATCCATAAGGACTCTCGTTCACCGCCGGGTAGACCCATTGTATCTGGAATAGGTGGCCCTACCGAAAAATTATCTGAGTATGTAGATATTTTTTTACAGCCTTTTGTTACCAATCTTCCCTCTTATATAAAGGATACCAAACATGTTCTTGGTATACTCAGTGATATTAATTGGGAACAGGGTATGAAGCTAGTAACTCTGGATGTGACCTCACTATATACTAGTATTGATCACGACTTGGGCATGACAGGTTTACGTTATTTTATATACAGCCAATCAGCTAGCCTTTATGGACATACCACGATGATTCTAGATATGATAAGATTAATTCTGGACAACAATTTCTTTCTCTTCAAGAGTAAATGGTTTCGACAAAAAAGGGGTGTCGCAATGGGATCTCGTTTTTCACCATCGTATGCGAATCTTTTCATGGGTTACCTCGAACACAAATGGATATGGGGGCCTGATGCTAAAACCTGGAATTCTAATATACTTTTCTGGGGTCGATATATCGACGACTGTCTCATGATATGGATAGGGGACCTCAGGCAACTAAATGAGTTTGTTAACTTTCTAAACTCAAATCATTTTAATATAAGGTTCACCTGGGATCATAGTGAGACGTGTATATCCTTTTTGGATGTTGAACTTTTTATCTGCAAAAACAAGATCGAAAGTCGTCTATATAGAAAGAGTACAGCCTGCAATTCCATTCTGCACGCTAGCAGTGCACATCCGAAACACCAAATTTACTCCATTCCCTATGGTGAAATGGTACGTGCTAGAAGGAATTGCAGTATGGATAGCGATTTTCTTAATAATATTCAGGATATGTCCTCTAGATTTGAGTTTCGGGGTTACCCTATGAATATTGTGACGAAAGCACGTATTAGAGTTGGTCGTTTGTCTCGGGCCGACACTTTGAGACATAGGGATAAAGTATCCGACAACAATATTAGGTGTGTAGTTGACTATACTCCGGCTTCAACAGCTCTTCTCAAAAGTATGAAGAAATATTGGCATATATTACAGGCAGATACCTCTCTGAAGGGTTTATTATCTGAATCACCAATGTTTACTTACCGAAGAGGTAGAACCCTTAAAAATATTCTGTGTCCTAGCTATCCTATAAAATTGCAAAAGGATAACTGGCTTACTACCCATAACAAGGGGTTTTTCAAGTGTGGTCGATGTGGGATGTGCAAGTTGAGCAGATCGGGGATTTCGTCTTTTGAAAGTTTGACGGGGGATAAATTTTACATCAATGCCCACATCACATGCGATAGCTGCTATGTGATCTATATGATCATATGCAAATGTGGTCTATACTATATTGGTAGTACAATTAGATCTCTCAAAGCTAGAATCAGTGAGCATTATAGGGCTTTGAAACATCGTGATGAACGTTATCCCATTGTCACACACATGAGTCATTGTGTTAGACAGACTAATGGATGTAATTTCGAATTCTTTGGTTTCGATTTGGTCCATGCAAACCCACGTGGTGGAAATAGAGAGTTACAATTAAGAAAGAAGGAGTGCCTATGGATTCTTAAACTTAGAGCTGTAGAAACAGGACTCAACTCCAATTACGAAATGGAATATTTTTTGGACTAAGGTATCCAGTATAATGTTTTTTGTGTTGTATCATTAGAATTACATTTTTGATTATGAATAAACCTTTTGGAATAGGTAGTGAATTAATGTGCAGTATGTAATAATATACTCGTTATGCTGTTTTTTTCGAATATTATTCTTGATACATATCAATGATATATGGCTGTTTAGTTGTTTAGATAATAATTACTGATGTTGAGACCTTCACCTTGATGGTGATTTCATTCCATCCGCTATACTTTGTAATTGTATTTGTCGTATTATTTGTGAACTCTTTTCTGTATTGTAACTCTTGTGGTAATCATTACTTTTGTTCTTTATTTGTGTATGTATAAGGTATTATTCCCAACATGTCCATTTTTCAAATTTTATATATATTATCTCTATTGCCTAGCTAAATGGACTATGTCACCATCACATCCTGAATTGTGGGGTGGGAATCATGACGCAGACGTGCATTTGGCTATAAATTATGACTCTAGCCTTCTGATTAGTTACTCTTGAGTTACCTTGAAATACTAATTCTAATGAAATAGTTGTTTTTTCCAAATATAGGGGATAATTTACACATTTTCTTTCATATTTTTTCATATTATATAAATCTGGTTCTTTTATTATATAGGGTAGACGCTGTTTAAATGGAGAAGTGGCCAATATAACTAATGCTATTAAATATATCGGCGCCCTTTCAAAGATGGCGCCTCTGTGCCGCCGGGAGAGTAGCTTCTCTGTTGTGAGGTTTTCGGTTTTGCCGTAAATGGCACGCGTATACCGGCATGCTTTATTTTGTTCACCAAGGCGGCGGGGATGTAACGCGTATCGGGGAATGGCCGAACCAGGAAGCCGGGCCCCAGTCAGTGGAGCAATTTTGGGTGAGCCAACAGAAGGGTACCATTATTCATCTAAACAAGTCATTTGGCGCCTATTCGTGTTAGATTTATTTTTGTTTTTGAATATTGTAGGTTCTGAGCATACTCGTGGGCTAAATATTTTGAGTAAGGTACTTGTTTACGTACCGGTAGGTGATTCGACTTTATTGCACATTGGTGTAGGTGGTGGACACATATATTTAGTTGCTTGGGAAATTCTCTTATTTCATTTTGGTATTATAATTTCTTTACAGCAGTTCTGTTTAACGCCTAGGGTTGGTGTTCTAGTGTTACTTTGGAAGATTCAGTGAGGTAGGTTTTTTTCATTTGGTCAGTGATTAGTGGTGGTCCTTGGGGATTAAACACATTGAACTTTGTCGGTGCACATAGTTGTTAGCAAACACTTTTAGCTTATTGATATTCACCAGCTTGAGTCATCCACACATTTGTGCTGTGGTTGGTCACTTTCACTTTTTTGGATGTGATGGTCTAACAATTAATTTGCACATGCATGAATTATATAAATTATAATGGGGTTTATATTCATTATATTCCATTGTTAGTGATATTAAATTTTAGTACATTTTGAGACTTGTTTGACACTTAATCATATTAATTTTGATATATCCATGTATGGAATTTAAAGACCTTCTGTTTCAATGTACAAATACTGTTGTTTGTTGTGTTTTATAGCCTTGAAAAAGTCAAGGGGAATATACCCCCCATGACGAAACACGTGTTGGCTGTTCCTCATGGCTGTTGTTCTCTTTTCATTATTTCGAATGAAGGAATTTGCATGCTGCTTTTCGCTACATTAAAGATGGATTGACCATGACATACAGAGGCTTCTGGATTACTGCTAATTTCATCTGTACAATTAATCTGCTTATTTACTAATGGACTGCGTATTACTAATATAGTGGCTAATTTATGTTTATAGAGTGCCTAGGTCCTTTTTTCTAAAGTTCTGTATATCTGTGTTCTCATAGATTTTGGGGGTAGGGAAGAATCCTCTAGGGCCGGGAGCACCTAAGCTCATAATTTAAGGGGACTGTTGGGAGCGCTTCTTTTTCCTTGTTCCCCTTGTAATGTCTTCCCATTCTGTTAATTAAGGTGATTTGAGAAGTGCCTATTTTCATGACTAGACATTTGCTTTCTGTAGCTAAAATAAATATTTAGCTGCAGATGTAATTGGCAGTTTTTGAGAGAAAAAGTGTTAACTAAACACGAGTCTCTACAAATGATTCTTCTTGGAACTGAGGCAGCTCTTAATTTGTAAAAAAGAGAGCTCTCCCATGACTCACATGGCGAGGAGGGCATTACCTTTTTTATTTTAAAAAAGTAAACAGCTTGCCATCCTGTTGGAGCCGTGAAGCTTTTTTTCAGTTTGGTGAACCGCTGTGATGGCGGTTTACACCAATGCTTTATAAACGACTGCCAGCTTGGTGATCATTCAAAAATTAGATGGGTGGCATCCAATGTTCCCTCTAATTTTTTCCACTGTGTGCGGCAGTGTGCGGACTCTGTGCGCTGCAGCCAAGGATACGTGTGCCAAGAAATTGACCAGTCACGCGCGCGCAGCTCATAACTAGCCAAGATCTTTGGCATTAGCCTCTCCATACCACTAAAGCAAAAAAGGGATATCATTGCTTCATGCAATAGGGCATCAAGGCAGTTTTGTGACCTGGTTGCACACCCCCAGGACATGACCTGTTAGGGGAGCACGTATATTGCTCTAAAAGGCTTATTTAGGCTTAGAAAGTGATAACGCATATAAACTACCACAAAGTATAGGAATGGTGGAACATTTGATAACAGCACATTTTCTACTGTTCTGAAGCATTTCCTAGCTCATTAACCATTAATTTCCAAGACAAATATCACTTGCTCGCTTGTATGCTAAAGTACGTCAAATGATGTTTAAAACACTCCCCGTGGCATTTAAACGCTGTTTTCATTGACTTCAATCCAGATTCAAATATGAGCATTATCTGCCTTAGGGTAGCACGTATATCGCTCTAAAAGGCTTTTTTAGGCTTAGAAAGTGATAACGCATATAAACTACCACAAAGTATAGGAATGGTGGAACATTTGATAACAGCACATTTTCTACTGTTCTGAAGCATTTCCTAGCTCATTAACCATTAATTTCCAAGACAAATATCACTTGCTCGCTTGTATGCTAAAGTACGCCAAATGATGTTTAAAACACTCCCCGCGGCATTTAAACGTTGTTTTCATTGACTTCAATCCAGATTCAAATATGAGCATTATCTGCCTTAGGGGAGCACGTATATCGCTCTAAAAGGCTTATTTAGGCTTAGAAAGTGATAACGCATATAAACTACCACAAAGTATAGGAATGGTGGAACATTTGATAACAGCACAACGTGCGCGCTTGCCAAAGGGGCCTGCACGATGGGGGAAGGCAAGGTGCGCGCGCGCTCGTGCGCGTGCCTTACAGGGAACATTGGTGGCATCCCTGTCAGGGTGACGGAGTGATTTACTCTGGCACTGTGGTGGAGAAACAGGGAATCCACCTATAATTAAACTGGGTGCTAAGTCATAATGTAAAACCTTTCATGAAGACAACCCCAGTTAGCGAATCCAACCTTTGCGCCATCGTGGTCGGCCTCAAATCATGAATGAACCTATTTTTACTCAAAACTTTAAAATCTCCAATCTTTGGTTATTCACATTGGCATTTGTCCTTTTGTGTCATTTTATTTATTTGAACTGCATAATTACTTTACACATTTCTCTAACTTAAGCATGTCTGCTCTGTTCCATAGCTAACAGGAATTCAATAGTGGGTAGTGACCTTGAGGGTTCCCCTTATTAATATTGATAAAAACGATGTCAAAGTACGCCATTGTTAAACCTGGCATCCTTGGCATGGTTTCCCCTGTCTTTTTTGCCTCTGCTTCCTATGTTTGGACTGTGTGCTGGACTCTCTTTTTGCTGTTTTTGGCACTCTAGCAACTTTACCACTGCTGACCATTGCTAAAGGGCAAGTGCTCCTGAGTAAAGTGTATGTTCAATTGGCTTTTTCTGATTGGCATATTTAATTTACTAGTATGTCCCTAGTAAAGTGCACTAGAGGGTCCTAGGGCCTGTAAATCAAATGCCACTAGTGGGCCTGCAGCACTGGTTGTGCCACCCACCTTAAGTAGCCCTGTTTACATGGCTCAGACCTGCCACTGCAGTTTCTGTGTGTGCAGTTTTAAACTGCTAATTCAGCTTGGCAAGTGTACCCCCTTGCCAGGCCTAAACTTTCCCTTTTTATACATGTAAGACACTCCTAAGGTAGGGCCTAGGTAGCCCCAGTGCTAGAGTGCAGTGTATATTAAAGGTGGATCATGTAATGATGTGTTTTACGTTTCCTAACAGTGAAATATTGCCAAATTCAGTTTTCACTGTTCCAAGGCCTATCTCTCTCAAAGGTTAACACTGGGACTACGTTTAGATATCCTTAAAGTGCAGCTTCTCTTTGAGAGCTGATCGAAATCTGGAGTTTGTGGTCTCTGAACTCACAATTTAAAAATACATCTGTTAGTGAAGTTGCTTTTTAGATTATTAGTTTGAAAATGCCACTCGATTCAAGCTGCTGGCGAATGAAGGGTGATATCCTGAAACCGGTCCCAGGATGCTTGTTTCCGGTCCAGGGAGGACCTGGCCTGGCAGTTCGGGCTGGACTGCTCCCATGGGGAACAGGGTCAAGGCTGATTTGCATATAACTGGGTCCAAACTGGGGTGGCATGGTAAGCAAAATAATTGATGGATTAAACCCAGATCTGTGACTGGGGTGAATGTTTGATCTGGTTCTACATTCCGTCCATCATTTGTGTTTGTTTACTTCTAGAAAGTAGGCTTTTTTTGCTTGACCCATTCTGTGATTCTGCCTGTTTGTGGGTTCCCTATCTGGGTCAGACTGACAGTGGGCTGTTTGTAAATCTCCTCTAGACAGTGACACAAAGGGAGCTGGGGTGTAGCCTGCATATCCTGATGAGCAATTTGAGCTAGAGTAGAGGAAGGAGTTGTCACTTATACCTGAATGGGCTGTGCCTGCCCTTCCACAATGCAGTCTCTAACCTCCTGGTGTGTGTCTGGGGCCTTTCCTGGGCAAGGCAGGATCTTGAGAACAACAGAGACTTTCCATTGAAGTTTGCCTACTTCAAAGACAGAAAGGGGTATAAGTAATGGACCCAAAACCCCAAACTTCAAATCACTTCTGAAACCAAGAGGAACCTCTGCCAATGAGAAGAGCTGAACAGCTAAGGAGAAGTGCTGCACCTGCCTGGGACTGTGCTTTGTTGGGCTATCCTGCAGTTGCTGCTCTTTTTCCTGTGAAAAGGGACAAAGACTGGACATTTTTGTGCATTCCTGCTTGAGAAGAATCTCCAAGGTCTTGAACTGAGCTTGCCTCCTGTTTTGAAGTCTCAGGGCCATCAAAGACTTTCTCTGTCAGCACCTGGACTCCTGCCCTGCCAAGTGGTGCCCTATCCAGTCCTGGGACTCTTGAAAGGTGAAGTTGTCAGAAAAAGAGCAGAAATCCGCACACAGAACAACGTGCAGGGACATTTTTGATGCACCATCCGCAACACAGGTGATAAACAATGTGCCACCGCTTCGCAGCTAAAATGACACTCCACCTGCATTGTGGCTGGAAGTTCGACGCAATACAGCAACACCCACTTGCGGCTGCTGATAACAATGCAAACCCCAAGCAGAGTGATTTTCTAACACCCTGTGACCAGATTTATCATTCATCGTCCCTGGGCGTCAAAGTCATCATGAATCGACGCAGATCCGAGGTGCCCTGTCCCAAAATTGATGCACCGCTGCCTTGCAAGGGAGAAAAACGATGCATCTCCTACCCAACCGGAGAAGAAATGATACACGGCCTCACCTGCGAGTAAGGAATCATTGCTTTGCTGACTTTTTCGATGCATGCTCACCCGTGCAACTTTATTTTTTACACAAACCAGGTACTTTGTGTAAAAACAAAATTTCCATTGTTTTCTATGGAGAAAGACTCTTATTCTTTTGAACATCCATGCCTTCACTTGTGTATTTTGGAATTTTGGTCTTTTTTGATTAACATAAATATTACCTATTTTTCTAAACTAGCATAGTGTCCATTTTGTAGTGTAGTGTAGGGATCCTGCTAACCCCAGTGCTTATGCTCTCTCTGTTTCCAAATGTGTCCTTACATACTGGTAACCCAGTATTTCACTACAAATTGGAATACGTGTCACACCTTATAAGTCCCTAGAAAATGGTACCTCGGTGCCCAGGGCTTTGGGGTTCAAGGGGATCCCTAAGGGCTGCAGCATTACTTTTGCCACCCATAGGGAGCCCATGCAAAGACTCCTACAGGACTGCCATTGCTGCCTGTGTAAAATAGTGCATGCACTATTTCACAGCCGTTTTCACAGCACTAGGGGCCAGATGTAGGTAGCCTTTTGCACGTCGCAAACTGCAAAAATCGCAGTTTGCGGCGTGCAAAAGGCCTAACGGGATGCATAACCTCAAATTGCGAGTTCGTACCGACTCGCAATTTGAGGCTGCGGCTCGCAAATAGGATGGGGTGTTCCCTTCCTATTTGCGACCGCATCGCCATGCTGAGTTGCTTTGTGACACGAATGCGGTCGCAAACCAACTTGCAGTTACCATCCACTTGAAGTGGGTGGTAACTCATTCGCACAAGGGAAGGGGTCCCCATGGGACCCCTTCTCCTTTGTGAATGTCGACAAAAATGTTTTTTCAGAGCAGGCAGTGATCCTATGGACCACAGCCTACTCTGAAAAAAACGAAACCAAATGGTTTCGTAAGTTTTTCTTTTTGCAGCTCGTTTTCCTTTAAGGAAAATGGGCTGCAAAAAGAAAAAAAAAAACTGCTTTATTAAAAAAGCAGTCACAGACATGGAGGTCTGCTGTCTCCAGCAGGCCACCATCCCTGTGAGTGCATGGACTCGCTATGGGGTCGCAAACTGCTGTCGTAGTTTGGACTCTTGCTCTGAGCAAGACTGCTGGTCTCAGGATGACAGTACTTTCTTTTGTAGGTGACTAAGGGGGTGATTCTGACCCCGGCGTCTAGGGTCGGCGGGAGCACCGCCAACAGGCTGGCGGTGCCCCGCAGGGCATTCTGACCGCGGCGGTTAGGCCGCGGTCAGAACAGGAAAACCGGCGGTCTCCCACCGGTTTTCCGCTGCCCTTCTGAATCCTCCATGGCGGCGCAGCTCGCTGCGCCGCCATGGGGATTCTGACACCCCATACCGCCATCCTGTTCCTGGCGGTTCGCCCGCCAGGAACAGGATGGCGGTATGGGGTGTTGTGGGGCCCCTGGGGGCCCCTGCAGTGCCCATGCCAATGACATGGGCACTGCAGGGGCCCCCGTAAGAGGGCCCCACAAAGAATTTCAGTGTCTGCTTTGCAGACACTGAAATTCGCGACGGGTGCAACTGCACCCGTCGCACCTTCCCACTCCGCCGGCTCCATTCGGAGCCGGCTTCCTCGTGGGAAGGGGGTTTTCCACTGGGCTGGCGGGCGGCCTTCTGGCGGTCGCCCGCCAGCCCAGCGGGAAACACAGAATAACCGCAGCGGTCTAATGACCGCGGTGCGGTATTCTGGAGGGGGGAACTCTGGCGGGCGGCCTCCGCCGCCCGCCAGATTTAGAATCACCCCCTAAGTCTCTTCCTACAACTAGTTGTAACTGTTGTCCAAACCTTACCTGCTTACTAGCAGTACCTCACCAGAAACACAATAGTAAAAAATGATTTGTAGCAGTCGCTTACGCATGGACTCAAAGTACGATATCTCAGGGTTGTCGTGGTTAAATGGAAATTACCCTTTTCTCACAGATTTACTATGTCTCATACAAACAAAGGCAATAACACAGATGCAGTGAAGTTATAATTGTTTTTATTCAACATAACTGCAATTTGTGATAAGTTGCATGAACTGCAATGATTAGGATAATGAATATACCAAGCAACAGTATTGTGAAGAAGAGAGTCATTGTTATAAAGACCCCCACCATTGTGCAATATATGAAAGAAATATATGTATATGTATAAGATGGAATAAGCCCTAATACCCTAAGGAGAATAGACCTACCTAAAAGGAGAGCTGGGTTCGTTAAACCTAATCTGCCAAAGCCGTGTCCATGAGAAGAGCCCCCAACCCTCGTTACCTTGGAATGAGGTCTCTATCTCAGACTCCGCAGGGACACAAAGACTGGGTCAGCGTCAAGATGACTGCAGCATTGGTATCAGCGATAGTGGCGATGCCCTCTGGTTGGAATCTCTCTGATTATCTGTCTATAGGTGTGATCGATTTATACAGATCTACAAGGTCCCCTGACATAAGTGTTATTCATAACAATAGATTACAGGCATGCTTGGGACGGCAATTAATATCAACAATCCCTCGAAAGTATAGAGAGGGAAAATCCCTAAGTGTGAATACCTAGTGTATGTTTGTCTTTCGTGCTTGATCTTGACGCCTTGGCGCAGTGACACTGATAATAGAACCCATAACAAGTGGCCTAACTATAAACAAGGCCGCCATCTTAAAGGAAATAAATAATTAAATGGACTAAGACAGAGCAAGCTAAGTAGGTTAAAAGTCATTGGGTGACGGGGGCACGAGTTTACAAGCCTACGGCTAAGCTAACTCCTGTTATCCCGTTAAAACAAACTAGGATTCACTACACCCTCCCATTGCCGTAACAGGTATGATGAAGGTAAAATAACCCAAACGCTAAAAAAATTGCTACTGAACTAAAAGCCAAAAAATAAAAACGAAAACTCAAGCTAAAAAATGTACTTAATGACAAAATAATCCCTGTGTGTTAAAATTAGTTAAAAAAAACATACAGAGATGTTAATATCAACCATGACAAGTATAGCAAACCTTTAGTATAATCGCATATTTTGGAACTGGGAACTGGTAAGCAAATTCATCAAATCATGTGTTATATGCAGGATCTTGAAGAATGTCATCGAAGTCACCATTCAAGGATCTTAAAAACTAGTCAACATCGTCTGAAGTGAAATCGAGAGCTGGACGGACAAACGGATCCACAGAGCAGAAGTCGGCCACATTCACCGGTGTATCGATACTCGCTGCAGCGTCCTCATCCATGTTAGATCTTATAACAGAAGGCTCATAGGTGGCTTCGCGGAGCAACCTCAGTCTCAAGGGGCATGACCGTGTATGAACCCTCATCGGGGACATCAGCAGTTCGTGGTCCACAGGAGATGTTGGTGCAACAGCAAGACAGACCATAGGCAGATGTTCAAAGAAACACCATATGCAGCGGAATACCGGTTGTACACACCAGAGTAGAGGCCGGAATGACCAGTCAAACTCAGTTCCACCAGCAAAGGTGTACCGAAGATCCAAACCATGCGTTCACGGCACAGCGGGGTTGACGGGAGCGGCTCCATTGCTCTGTGTCGCAGGAAAGAAACAACCACAGCGAATCAGAAAAAATAGCAGTAGCAGTCCGCCAATTAAAGCCAAAATAATTGGAAAGCCACCAAACACACTGGAAAAGAGACAATGGATGGCTGATGGGATGACTCCGAAGACAGTCTGGAAGATGGACGTGAAACCAGACCCGACAGCCTTAAAGAAATGAACAATCCCAGTTGTGCTTGAAGCATTGAATATTCTGCATACCAGCTCTCCAAAGTGTTTGGGGAAATCGGTATTTAAAAGGGATTGTATCTTGGCTGATGATCTCGCAATCTGGAGAGCATACGTCTCTTTTGCGGATGTCAAGGCGACCTGTTTCTGAAACAATAGCGCCTTCAGTCTACTCAACTTGTCATAGTTCACATTAATAGTATCAATGTGGGGCCATATTTCAGATGCTTGTATCTCTCGTGTGGGGAGAAACAAAACATGGCCACAACACGTAACGACCTTCGTGATTGAGATTGAGAAGGCAATTCCAGGTCGCAAGCCGCAACAGCTTTCATCGTTCAGTAGAACATAACTCCCATTAGAAAGTACATGAAACACTGAACAAATCAAGGGGACGGGAGTACCCTTCAGAAAACAGGCCAAATTTGCGACCCCCGCATTGCAAAGACAGTGAAGAGACACCTGTTTGCATATCATGGAATGACGAACAGCAGTCTCACATTCACTTCCGCTAAGAAAGACCTCCTGTTCACCGTTCAAACATCGATACTCAAAGGGCAACTCCCACTCTTCCTTAATAAAGCTATCTCCTAGGCGTTCATATCGTCCCAATGCAAGATGTTTCAGGCAGCTCGAGAAACTAAAGGTCGAAAACAGTAAATTAATAATGCCGTGTAAGAGCCAGATAGTTGAAGGACTCTCTGCTACCGTGAAGGGCAACTTATCTAACTTCTCTACTTGAAGCAGGGTGAAACGAGCCTCCCTTTTAGCCATTGTCTCTTGTTCCCTGGAAAAATTAAAAGCAGCAAATAGTTCACTCCCATTAATGTACTTCCATGGAATGTGGCCACTTCTCAGTATCTGCAATGCCCAACCCAGCTGCATGATGGAACGTAGCTGTGTTTGCCCTTGATATAACCGGGACAAATCAGTCTGAGTGATATCAATAGCAGATGACACTATATTTGACAGTGAATAAATCCTGTTTGACAGCGTGTTCATGCCATTGTCGACAACAGCCAATGTTTTTTCCAAATTCTCCTTATCAAGTTGCCTTAAACGTGCAGCAGCCTCAATTTGGGAAAGTTTCAAAATTACATTAGACATAGCATATAAAAACTGTTTCGAGTGTTGTTTCCTAGGACCTAATAGGAAATCCTGTAAGTCTATACTGTCAGAAAGAGAGTTCAGGTGTTGTTTAACCGCTGTTTGTCTGCACCCATTGCTGGCACAGCTTACCCACACTGTATGTTGTAATTATACCAGTATGTTGACCTGATAGAAAGCGAGGGTCAGGCCTATGAATGGAAAAACCCCCTGAAGAGTTCAAAAAACGCCTTTGACACTCATCAGTGTCGGTGGGCCATACCAACCATCCGCCGGGACGGGAAAGTGAAGAATTATAAGCACCAGCCTTAACCATTGCATCTAGCCTGTCCTCTGAAACATTAAGAAAGTGTTGCCAATCTCTAAATTTTGTCAGAGTAGGGATACTGGGCGTGTTCAGATCTTTAATTTTTGCTAACCCCAGACATGATGTTTGCTCAACAGTGTCATTTCAAAAAATCATTTGCACAGGAATCAAGCATGCTCGAAACAAAGCCTCCCTACCCTGTATTTGCCAATCTTGTGTCCCCCATACACTCTTCAAATCGATAGTGTTTTTCCAATATCCGTAACCCTCAATCGAGAGCCGGGAAACAAAGGGACCTGAATAAAAATCAGTTTCGTATCTGTTAGAAAAAAGTTTTCTAAATTGCGCTGGAGGTAATTTAAAATAATACGATTCAGCTTTCTTGGTATCATGCCCAGAAAAGTATGTGAATTTGTCACTGTAATACTTTGGACTCCCCACCTGTGGTGTTGAACAGTGTTCCCATTGTGTGTAGTTAAAGAGAGGCCTATATCTAGTTGCACGGTGCAGGTAGTGATGTCCCCAATTGTTATAGCAGAACATTTCCCCATAATTCATTGTATAATCATATACATCATCACTTCCAAAAGTGGAGTAGTCCTTCATTTCAGTTAGCATTGAATCAACTGTTTGGACATCCCAATCATCAGAGACAACATTAGGTGTAATAACATCAGACATTGAAATTTTGAACACGTATAGTATTTGAACTATCTCTGTAGGCCCGTATATATTGAACGGAACTTTGTCCCACACAATCCCATCAGGAATTGGAATAGCTGTAATATTGAGAGGGGACAAATCATGTCAGACCTTATGTGAAGAATGATGTGGTGTTAAAATTTCATCAACAGGCTCCACAGAGGAGCGATCAGCGAAATAGTGACCATTAATCAGTAAAAAGAAAACAGTCACAAAACCAATCCATAAAAATAATGCAATAAATGTCAAACAGAACCATGGATAGTTCCATGGATATCAAATAGTTCTTCTTAAGCCATCAATAGAATTTGCTACTTCTTGAAAGTTTGTCAGTCTCAGTTGAGGATGAATCCAAAGAAAAATCATCAATGTTCACAAAATAACTAGAGGAAGTCTCTGCAAACACAGGACCCGGTGAATTCTCATCCACCGCTCGTGGAAGTTCTTGATAGACAACGTTATTAGCCGTGGAAGTGTTTGTGTAAAATACAGCCAAATCCTGAAGCGGGGTGGTCACGAAGTTGTTACTGGAACCAACAAAAGTTAATTTTCCACCCTCCCCATGGTCGAGGAAGTGTCCGGAACAGCAGTTGACATAGTTGCATAGTCAGTAGTAGTGATATTCATCCTACTATTTAGATGGATGTCCTGTTGCGTAGTGAGAGGGGATTGAGAACTACCTAAGGGACCTCCTGGTCTACTGTGAAGAATCGGCCACATGGTGTAATTTGATGTCATCAATGGAGATGAATCTGTTTGATTTGGAACCAGACAATGGTGGAAGGATGACAGTCCTAGTGCCTTTTATCCCCAAGACCGGTACAGGTGCTCTTTATGATGGACCAAACTCTTTTTTCACAGCGATCTTCTCATGAACCAGATCCCCAACGTTAGGAATCCAGCCAGTTGAAGTTTTCGCCAATTCCCTTATGCCCAAGGTGGCAGCACTTGCAGGTGATTTATCATCACGGAATTGTTGAAGCTCCTGTAAAACAGTGAGACGTTCTTTTATGTCAAATGGTGTTTCTGCTGCCACCATACCAGGGGCATCAAGATCGGGGGCATACATAGGTGTCCCAAAGAGAACCTCATATGGAGACTTTCCCCCCAACGACTGTCTTGGCAGATTATTCAGTGCTCTCTGGACCCCATATAGGTGATGTAACCAACTGCGGCCTGAACCTAATACTCGAGCTGTTAAAGACTGCTTTAGATCACGATTCTGCCTCTCCACGACCGAATTTCTCTCGGGATGGTATGGTGAGGAGTAATGGAGTTCAACACCCATCGTTCTCATGGTGTCCCTGAAAGCTTTAGAGGCAAATGCAGGGCCCTGGTCCGAATGGAATGCTGCAACCGCATATGTACAATAAAGATCAGCAAATCTTTTATAACAGTCCGGGCGTCAGCCGACCGCTGTGGCCATACCCACAGGAATCTAGAACAGGAATCCACAGCCACTTAAATGTATTTATATACACCATCAGGCTGCAAGGGACCACAATGGGCCAGGTACACACAATGGAGTGGCTTGTCTGACACTAAGAGGGATGTCTGCGGAGGGCGTTTGATATTTGAGCCCTTAATCTGCTGACAAATGTCACAGCAAAGGACATACTGATTAGTCCGTCTGCATAGACTAGGCCACCAGTATCGTTGTTGTAGAATTGTTATAGTGGCCTGTATACCAGCATGTGCAGAAGCGACACCCTCATGTGCAGCAGTAATCAGCTCTAATCTTTGGTCTTCATTGGGGATTACTCGATCACCTACCTCAGGAATCATTGCAAAAGCAACATTCTGTGCACTGATTTGATAAGTATAGTTCGCAGGGTATCCTTTCAGAAGGGTCTTGACTGCAGCCGAAGCTTTAATGGCAATCAGTATTTCATTATCAACCTCGTCCGAGAACGAGTCACTGCAGCCACAGAAGCCGTAGCTACTGATGCTTTGGCTGCTTCATCAGCCAATGTATTGCCGGCAACGTGTATTCCTACACGTTGGTGTCCTAATGTATGAACTACATGGACACATGGAAGCTTATATTTAATGTCAGCCACCCTTCCCCACAACATTTTGTGTTTAATGGTGTTCCCTTTAGAATCTCTAAACCCGTTCAGTTTCCAATGATTGTGATATTCATTGTATGACTGGACGCAGTAATATGAATCACAGACGATCTAAGTCTGTGTTCCTGGCTCAGAATGTTCGAGCGCTAGAAGAAGAGCCTTAAGCTCGGCCAACTGGGCTTTGCAGTCCCCTAAGGTCTGAGTGTAGGTATTGTGAGGATGGAAAACTCCGTCTTCCATTACCCCGCACACGGCTGTGCAAGCTGCCGAGTATTGATGTTTAGTAACCACAGCCGGTTGTGCTGATCCGTCAGTATAAATGATGGTATTATAACTGTCTATTGGCAATATATGTAGAGGAGCGGGGTACTCCTGTTCATACTGGAGAAATTCTTGTGTCTGAAGTCTTGGGTCAAACACATAATCAACATCAGTGGCGGTCAGAGACGTTGCCCATTGAATCCAGCGTGGATGTAATGCCTTAGCGTTTTGAAACGCTCGCTTTAGTGACAGCCTCTAAGGCCGGCACCGGGGAGACAACAATAATGCGTTTCCCCTGGGCAAGTGGCCTCTCCTTTATGACGGCCATCTGAACTGCTGTCAGAATTTTTTCTGTAGGAGCAAAACGTTTCTCAGCATTGGAGTACAAATGTGATTTGTATGTTATCGGCACCGTGTCACCCTCATTAAAGGTGACATAGGTAAATCCAAGGGCACCAGCTATTATTCTGATGACCAAATTTGTTTTATTATCACATGTGTATAAGTGTCTAGCTTCCAGCATGTCCCGTTGTATGTCCCTAAGGATGTGTGTGTGTTCAATTGTCCATCGCCTGCTAGAAAAGTTGGGCTGAATTAAGTCATAAAGTGGCTTGATGCGTTCAGCATAATCTGGAATGTATGTTCTGCCAAAATTAAAGAAACCCAGTAATGACTGTAATTTCTTAAGCGTATTCGGAGGCTGTAGCTAAGCACACTTTTCTAGGAAGTGCGGGGCCAGGCTCTTCCCCTTGTTTGATAGCTCATATCCTAGGAACAATACAGTAAGAAAGGCTATCTTGCTTTTCTTAAAATTAAATTTATAACTGAAGGCTGCAAATCCCAAAATGATACGATCGACCCTCGCAAGATGAATGTCGAGGGCGTCGTCAGTGAGATAGATATCATCCACATAGGATAATGCATTGGAATCGAGCTTGTGCAAGATTGATGTTACACGGGCTGAAAACAGTCCTGGGCTGTTTTCATAGCCTTGGGGTAAACGACAAAAGCATTTCTGAGAGCCAAAGGAAAATGCGCTAAATTCTGGCAGAAAAACCCATTAGATATATCCAATGTAGTTTTATATTTTTTACACACTATGGCCCTCATTCTGACCCTGGCGGTCGGTGATAAAGCGGCGGCCAACCCGCCAACAGGCCTGCGGTCCAAAATATGCAATTCTGACCCTGGCGGGAACCGCCAACACAGCCCGCCGCATTAACACTCCGCCCGCCACGGCGGAACAAACAAACAGCGCGGCGGTCCCCGCCAACAGCCAGGCGGCAGACAATGTACCGCCCACCCTATCACGACCCACCAATCCGCCACCTTTTCCGGGGCGGGAGCACCGCCGATAAAAACACGGCGGAAACAGACTACGAACGGGAAAACGCTCACCTCCACATACAGCACGCGAGATTCCGGCAGTATGGAACCCGAGTTGCAGGTCATCCCCGCACTCCTATACCTGCTCCTGTACCAGGAGCACGCCCGGCGGCGCGGAAGACATCGGTGAGTACTGCACCTACGACACAGGGGAGGGCAAAGATTACCGGCACACACCCACCCACCCACACCCACTACAACACACACATCAATGCATTCCCACAGATCACTGTCACAACCCACAAACCCCCCCCTTCCGAAATAATGCAAAGACCAAAAGAAGAGATCTCAAACGGGCAGATATATTGAAAAATGGACAGCAGTAATCCAAATAAATAAATAAACTATGTACAAAATATATACAGCCACTAAATGTAGTCCAACCACTGTCCGTGGACCACAGGGGTCCTGAGCAAAGGGGCAAGGCCCAGTCCCACGACAAGAACTCCACGGAGAGAACACTGCAGGGGCATCAGAAAGAAAAAAGGACAGGCACCTCAGGGGGAAGGGAAGGGGGGGCACCTCAGCCACTTGAGTACATGACGCCAGATCCACGAGGGGACTCCATGACCACTGGCCCTTCCTGGGGAGAGCAAAGCCACAGTCCAAACAGTCCATACAGTGGGTGGCCTGCCCACTGGGCCATCCTGGGGAGAGCAAAGCCACAGTCCAAACAGTCCATACAGTGGGTGGCCTGCCCACTGGGCCATCCTGGGGAGAGCAAAGCCACAGTCCAAACAGTCCATACAGTGGGTGGCCTGCCCACTGGGCCATCCTGGGGAGAGCAAAGCCACAGTCCATACAGTCCATACAGTGGGTGGCCTGCCCACTGGGCCATCCTGGGGAGAGCAAAGCCACAGTCCAAACAGTCCATACAGTGGGTGGCCTGCCCACTGGGCCATCCTGGGGAGAGCAAAGCCACAGTCCATACAGTCCATACAGTGGGTGGCCTGCCCACTGGGCCATCCTGGGGAGAGCAAAGCCACAGTCCAAACAGTCCATACAGTGGGTGGCCTGCCCACTGGGCCATCCTGGGGAGAGCAAAGCCACAGTCCATACAGTGGGTGGCCTGCCCACTGGGCCATCCTGGGGAGAGCAAAGCCACAGTCCAAGCAGTCCATAACAGACTCCACTGCCACTGGAGGAGGCATGTTGGCCAGAGGACATCCTACAGCCCTGCCCGAGACAGATCCTGCCCTGCCACGTCTGCCAAAGGGCCAGCGGTTCCTGCCTTGAAGGGCCCAGTTCAGCGGTTCTTGCCTTGAAGGGCCCAGTTCAGCGGTTCTTGAGACGGCGGGCCCCAGCGGAGCGGTGCTGGAGACGGTGGGGCCCTGTTCAGCGGTTCTTGCCTTGAAGGGCCCAGTTCAGCGGTTCTTGAGACGGCTGGCCCCAGCGGAGCGGTGCTGGAGACGGCGGGGCCCTGTTCAGCGGTTCTTGCCGTGAAGGGCCCAGTTCAGCGGTTCTTGAGACGGCGGGCCCCAGCGGAGCGGTGCTGGAGACGGCGGGGCCCAGTTCAGCGGTTCTTGCCTTGAAGGGCCCAGTTCAGCGGTTCTTGAGACGGCGGGCCCCAGCGGAGCGGTGCTGGAGACGGCGGGGCCCAGTTCAGCGGTTCTTGCCTTGAAGGGCCCAGTTCAGCGGTTATTGCCGTGAAGGGCCCAGTTCAGCGGTTCTTGAGACGGCGGGCCCCAGCGGAGCGGTGCTGGAGACGGCGGGGCCCAGTTCAGCGGTTCTTGCCTTGAAGGGCCCAGTTCAGCGGTTCTTGCCTTGAAGGGCCCAGTTCAGCGGTTCTTGAGATGGCGGGCCCCAGCGGAGCGGTGCTGGAGACGGCGGGGCCCTGTTCAGCGGTTCTTGCGGTGAAGGGCCCAGTTCAGCGGTTCTTGAGACGGCGGGCCCCAGCGGAGCGGTGCTGGAGACGGCGGGGCCCAGTTCAGCGGTTCTTGCCTTGAAGGGCCCAGTTCAGCGGTTCTTGCCTTGAAGGGCCCAGTTCAGCGGTTCTTGAGACGGCGGGCCCCAGCGGAGCGGTGCTGGAGACGGCGGGGCCCAGTTCAGCGGTTCTTGCCTTGAAGGGCCGAGTTCAGCGGTTCTTGCCATGAAGGGCCCAGTTCAGCGGTTCTTGAGACGGCGGGCCCCAGCGGAGCGGTGCTGGAGACGGCGGGGCCCAGTTCAGCGGTTCTTGCCTTGAAGGGCCCAGTTCAGCGGTTCTTGCCTTGAAGGGCCCAGTTCAGTGGTTCTTGAGACGGCGGGCCCCAGCGGAGCGGTGCTGGAGACGGTGGGGCCCTGTTCAGCGGTTCTTGCCGTGAAGGGCCCAGTTCAGCGGTTCTTGAGACGGCGGGCCCCAGCGGAGCGGTGCTGGAGACGGCGGGCCCAGTTCAGCGGTTCTTGCCTTGAAGGGCCCAGTTCAGCGGTTCTTGCCTTGAAGGGCCCAGTTCAGCGGTTCTTGAGACGGCGGGCCCCAGCGGAGCGGTGCTGGAGACGGCGGGGCCCAGTTCAGCGGTTCTTGCCTTGAAGGGCCCAGTTCAGCGGTTCTTGCCGTGAAGGGCCCAGTTCAGCGGTTCTTGAGACGGCGGGCCCCAGCGGAGCGGTGCTGGAGACGGCGGGGCCCAGTTCAGCGGTTCTTGCCTTGAAGGGCCCAGTTCAGCGGTTCTTGCCTTGAAGGGCCCAGTTCAGCGGTTCTTGCCGTGAAGGGCCCAGTTCAGCGGTTCTTGAGACGTCGGGCCCCAGCGGAGCGGTGCTGGAGACGGCGGCCATTCTATGGCCAGCTGCTCATTGCCTGGTGGTGCCCTCCTGGGCAGCGGGGATGGTGCTCCTTCAATGCCCACCTGGGCTGTGGGTGGTGGGGCCCTCCTGGCCAGCTGGGCTGGGTCCTCCCTGGGCAGCGGCTATGGGGGTGGTGGGCTCTCCCGGGGCAGCTGTGCCGGTTCCTCCCGGGGCAGCGGCTATGGGGGTTGCGGGCTCCTCCTGGGCAGCTGTGACGGGTCCTCCATGGGCAGCAGGCCTGCTGCCTGACTTCTCCGCCTTGCTGCCCTTGCCCTCCTTAGTCGGGAGTCTGTGGCCCTTTCCTCCCTTTGGAGTTGTGGCTGTTGACGGTGGCTGGTTAGTGTCCTGGGGGGATATCGAATCCGGGCTCCGGCGGCGGCCCTTCCGCCTTCTGCTCCTCTTCCCAGGGGGTGGGCTGGCTGTCCCCTTGCTGCTGGGCGAAGATCCAGACCTGCGGGCTGGTGGGCTCCAATACCCCTGCACCCTTGTCAAGGGGGCTGCAGGGCTGGTGGTGGCTGAGGTGCTCTTTTTACCCCGACGAGAAGGAGGGGGGGGCTCAGGGTCAGGAAAGAAGGTAGCAGTAGAGAGATAGATTTTCTTGGGACAATGGAGAGTGGTAGGTACAGTGGGTATGGGAGTGGAGGGAGAGGATGTGGTTGTAGGTGAGACAAGTTTGCTGTCTTTGGGTGCAGGTGCAGGAGCGGGAGGCTGTCGTGAGGTGGATGGCTGTTGGGTGGGTGGGTGGCTGCGTTTGTGTGGTGTGGAAGAGGGGGTGACAGACACAGTGGGAGAGGACACAGGGGAACGTGTAAATGGCAGTGGGGGTGGTGACTGCACGTGTGCGGACTGGAGTGGAGGGTAT
This sequence comes from Pleurodeles waltl, assembly GCF_031143425.1. NCBI lineage: Eukaryota > Metazoa > Chordata > Amphibia > Caudata > Salamandridae > Pleurodeles > Pleurodeles waltl. The sequence goes on from NC_090445.1 coordinate 381,610,315, forward strand.
GCTGGTGATGGAAACACTGGCTGATGGTGAGGTGAATGAAGGTGTGAGTGTAGACGTCACAGGGAGGGAGGAGGGAGACGAGGAGGTTGGGGTCACAGAGGTGGTAGTGACTGTTGGCATGTCTGCATCAGAATGTTGCTTGTGTGAATGTCTGCGTGATCTGTGGTGCTTATGTTTGGATGAGCTGCTCTTGGGTGTTGAGGTGTGTGCAGGCTGGTCTGATGGTGTGGGTGGGACAGGCAGAGGAACAGGAGACTGGGAGGAGGGAGTTAGTAGAGGGAGGCAGGAGACAGGGACAATGGCTGCCGTCAGTGCTGAGGCCAGAGCCTGGAACGATCGCTGATGGGCAGCCTGACCCGAATGAATGCCCTCCAGGTACGCATTGCTGCGATGAACCTCCCTCTCCACCCCCTGGAGGGCATTCAAAAGGGTAGTCTGCCCAACAATGAGCGTTCGGAGGAGGTCAATGACCTCCTCACTGAGGGCAGCGGGAGTAACAGGGGCAGGGCCTGAGGTGCCTGGGGCGAAGGAGATGCCCGGCTTCCTGGCAGAGCGGGCACGGGGCGAACGCTGAGGGGCTGCTGGGAGGGCGGAGATGGTGCGCTGGGTGGCGGCTGTACCTGTAATGGCGGGGGCACGGATGGTGCCACCCCCGCAAGGGAGCTCCCTTCCGAGGACGTGTCCGTGTCGCTGCAGGGTCCAGTCGTCCCCGTCGTGGAGCTCCCCTCGCCCTCCGTCTCACTGGTCCAGTCAGACTCTGTGGCATGGCCCTCCTGGGCCATGTGAGATGCAGCTCCCTCCTGCCCCGATGCCACTTCTCCTCCGCCTGATGATGCTGATGCACACAAGCACAGAAGGACAAAAAAAAAGGGGGGGGAGAGAGAAATAAAGAGATTTTGAGTACATGGATCACCGGTACAGTTAGCGGACATGACAGACACAGATGCCCCCTGCACTAAGTTGCGCACTTGGGGTCCGCTACGCATTCCGTGGAACATGCCCTACACGCCTAGAGTTGACAACTGCACCCATGGATGACACGGCCCAGGGATGGCTGTACTGACACACTACTGAGGGTGGTGGCTGGGGACACAGGGGCTTACGGGGGTGCCCAGCCTACAGATATCGCCCTGGCCTAGGGGGACCCACAGCCCTCCTCCCCCACCCAGACACCTCCACTGCGCGACAACAGAGTAGATGATGCTTGTACTCACCCCCTTGTGTCTGCTGTGCTGCCCTCACGTGCCCATCCAAATCAGGGTAGGCCACCGCCAGGATCCGGAACATCAGGGGGGTCAGTTGACGGCAGGCACCCCGCCTACGTTGGGAGGCCATCCCCAGCAGAGACTCGGCGGTCTTCTTGGTCCAGCGGCGGATGTCCTCCCACCTCTTGCGGCAGTGGGTGCCCCGTCGATGGTGGACCCCCAGGGTCCGGACTTCCTTGGCGATGGCACGCCAAATCCCGATCTTCTCATGGGCGCGGACCTATGTGACACGTACAGGGAGGGAGAAATACCACGTTCAAGTTTGTCTGCATTATCGTTGCCAGTGGCCCAACGCCCCCCATCCCCGCCAGGCCCCCGCCAGGCCCCCCGCCAGGCCCCCCGCCAGGCCCAACATGCCCCCCATCCCCGCCAGGCCCCCCGCCAGGCCCAACATGCCCCCCATCCCCGCCAGGCCCCCCGCCAGGCCCAACATGCCCCCCATCCCCGCCAGGCCCCCCGCCAGGCCCTCCGCCAGGCCCAACATGCCCCCCATCCCCGCCAGGCCCCCCGCCAGGCCCCCCGCCAGGCCCCCCGCCAGGCCCAACATGCCCCCCATCCCCGCCAGGACCCCCGCCAGGCCCAACATGCCCCCCATCCCCGCCAGGCCCCCCGCCAGGCCCCCCGCCAGGCCCAAGATGCCCCCCATCCCCGCCAGGCCCCCCGCCAGGCCCCCCGCCAGGCCCAACATGCCCCCCATCCCCGCCAGGCCCCCCGCCAGGCCCTCCGCCAGGCCCAACATGCCCCCCATCCCCGCCAGGCCCCCCGCCAGGCCCAACATGCCCCCCATCCCCGCCAGGCCCCCCGCCAGGCCCAACATGCCCCCCATCCCCGCCAGGCCCCCCGCCAGGCCCCCCGCCAGGCCCCCAAGCCAGCCAGTGGCCCCAAATCCATATTGAATTAAACTCACTTGTTGGTCTGAAGGACCGTAGAGTAGCGCATACTGGGGGAGGACCCCATCCACAAGTTTCTCCAACTCCTCTCCAGTGAAGGCAGGGGCCCTTTCCCCAGTCGCAGCAGCCATTGTCCCTTCCAGACCGAGGTCACAGCAACACTTGCAGTATAGGTCCTCTCCTGTGAAAGTTCAAGTCGCAAGTGGATAAGTAGATAGGAAATGGCTGTCACGTCCGCGGTGGTGCGTACCGCGGCGGTGCGTACCGCCACCACCGGCGCCCTTCGCCATTGGCTCCTGAAACCCATAGGCTTCAATGTTAACCAATGCGGCTTCGCGCCACGGTCTTCGCCCGCCGACCGCCGCGGTGTGCCACGCCAGCGCATTGACCTCACATCCCATTGTCACACTTCACAGGTCAGGCAGCCGCCATTTCGAGGGTCCACATGGCTCAATTTCAACTGCGTCACACAGGCCTAGGCCTTGCATAGCCACTCAGACACGCCATTCACTGCATAGAGAATCGTTTACTGTGCAAGCTGTGAGTACGTACCTGTGGGTTGCTTGACTCTGTGCTCCATGTTGTCCTTCCTAGGCACCGTCCGCTGGGTTTGGCGAGGAGACGGATGAATCCTCGCGTGTACCGACCGCTGGTGGACCTGTCGACAATGGAAGAACGCCACATTATCCTGACCTACCGGCTTGACCGTGCCACTATACATGAACTGTGTGCCCAGCTGGAGCCCGACCTGATGTCCCCCATCCGCCAACCCACAGGGATTCCCCCTCTGGTGCAGGTCCTGTCAGTACTCCATTTCCTGGCAAGTGGGTCATTTCAGACAACAGTGGGAATTGCTTCTGGGATGTCTCAGCCCATGTTTTCGAAGGTGTTATCCAGAGTGTTGTCTGCCCTGATGAAATACGTGAGGAGCTACATCATTTTCCCTGAGGTGGGCGAATTGGCTACAGTGAAGGGTGATTTCTACGCCCTTGGACATATTCCCAACGTCATTGGTGCCATTGATGGGACCCATGTGGCTTTGGTTCCCCCAAGAGACAGGGAGCAGGTGTACAGGAACAGAAAAAGTTACCATTCCATGAACATCCAGGTGGTGTGTTTGGCTGACCAGTACATCTCGCATGTAAATGCCAAGTTCCCTGGGTCAGTGCATGACGCCTTCATCCTGAGGAATAGCAGCATCCCTTACGTGATGGAACAGCTAGAGAGACACCGTGTATGGCTATTGGGAGACTCTGGGTACCCCAACCTGTCGTGGCTACTGACCCCAGTAAGGAATCCCCGGACCAGGGCAGAGGAACGGTACAATGAGGCCCATGGGCGTACTAGGAGGGTGATCGAACGCACCTTTGGCCTCCTAAAGGCCAGGTTTAGGTGCCTGCATATGACAGGTGGATCCCTAATGTACTCACCTAAGAAGGTGTGTCACATCACCGTGGCCTGCTGCATGCTTCACAACCTGGCTTTGCGCCGCCAGGTGCCTTTCCTGCAGGAGGATGGTCGAGACGGTGGTGTAGTGGCAGCTGTGGAACCTGTGGAGAGTGACGAGGAGGAAGACGACGGGGCTGAAACAGACAACAGGGACAGAATCATTGAACAGTACTTCCAATAGGACACAGGTAACAATTCAAACATAATTTAGTGAATGTAAACTACTCTCCTGCATCTCTGCTGCCTGTCTATTTGCCCCAGTGTATGATGACTGAGTTGTGGCTTTTCCCTCCCTATTTCAGATCTGGGGTCCCCACTACGAGTCCTGTGCTTCGTTTCCCCATGGACTACAGCTTTGTGGCAGCTTTTTGTTGACTTCACTATGTACAAGGACATATTTGCAATGTCATGTCAATTACAATATTTTGAAATCACAGCCAGACTCCAGATAGTTTTGTGCTAAATGGGTGTTTATTTAAGTGCTCAAAATGGGATGGGTGGTTTCAAGTGGGTGGGGGCTATGGTGAAGGAATGTCCATGGCAGAGTCCAGAGTAACAGTCACACAGGTGCATTGTCCAGAGGCCTGTGGAGAGATGGAGCATGGGTAGTTCAAGGATGGACAGGGTGACAATGTGGGACAGTGGGATGACATCAGGTGGTATCCTTTGCTGGCGGGGGTCTTGACATCCTACTCTGTCTTCTTGCGAGATCTCAGGGCCCTCTTGCGGGGTGGTTCTTCTCCTGCAGGAGGTGGGGGTCTGGTGGGCTGCTGTTGTGCGGGGGCCTCCTGACCACTAGCGCCGGCGGAGGTGGTTGGCTGTTCTTGGTCCAGGCTAGTGGCAGGGGCCCTTTGTTGGTGTTGAGTGTCCGTCCTGGTGTTGATGAGGTCCTGCAGCAGCCCGACCATGGTAACCAGGGTGGAGGTGAGGGCTCTGATGTCCTCCCTGTACCCCCGATAGTGTTCCTCCTGCAGTACCTGGATCTCCTGGAACCGGGCCAGTACCGTCGCCATCGTCTCCTGGGAGCGGTTGTATGCTCCCATGATGGTGGTGAGGGCCTCGTGGAGAGTGGGTTCCCTGGGCCCGTCCCCCCCCTGTCGCACAGCTGCCCTCCGAGTTGCCCTGTTTCCCTGGGCCTCTGCCCCCTGGCCGGTGTGCCCACTACCACTGCCCCCAGGTCCCTGTTGTTGTTGGGGTGGTGGGTTATCCTGGGTGCCCTGTAGTGGTAGACACACCGCAGATTGACGCGCCCTGGAGACAGAGGCATGGGCCCGCTGGGTGGGAGCTGTGCTGGTGTTCCCAGAGGGGTTTGGGTCTGTGGTGGCCTGTGGCTGTCTGAGGGGAACCGACTGTCCAGAGGTCCCCGATGGTCCGGGCTGGTCATCGGTGTCCAGGTCGACAGAGCTGCTGTCATCGCTGACGGCCTCTTGGGTGGGGGGTGTGGAGAATTCTGGGTCCTCCGTGGCGGTGTGTTGGCGGTCGGGTCCTGCAGGGGTATAGAGGTATGGTTATAGTTTCAATGTGTGGCATATGGGTGTATCTGTGGGTTCCCGTGTCCCCAAGTGCTGGCATTCGTGTGTGGGGGCTTTGGTGAGGGTGGCTTGTGGGGGGGATGTGTATATGCATTGGGCATGCTTTGGTGATGGGTGTCCATGCTTAGTGGACGCATGCAGGCCTAGGTTTTGGGATGTGTGGGTTGTGATGGTGAGACATTGGCAGGGAATAGGTGTGCTGGGGGTGGGGGTGAGGATGGTGGTGGGGGTGAGGATGGTGGTGGGGGTGAGGGTGAGGGTGGGGGTGAGGATGGGGGTGGGGGTGAGGGTGGGGTTCGAGGATGGGGGTGAGGGTTGGGGTATGATTTGGCATGCAGGTGGGGGGGAAGCAGTAGTGAAGCTTCAACTTACCAGTGTCCATTCCTCCGCCGACTCCTGCAAGGCCGTCAGGATGCAGGATGTTCAAGACTTCCTCCTCCCATGTTGTAAATTGTGGGGGTTGAGGTGGGGGTCCTCCGCCAGTCTTCTGCACGGCGATGTTGTGCCGGGATACCATGGAACGCACCTTCCCCCGTAGGTCGTTCCATCGCTTCCTGATGTCTTCCCGATTTCTGGGGTGCTGTCCCACAGCGTTGACCCTGTCGACAATCCTCTGCCATAGCTCCGTCCTCCGGGCAATGCTGGTGTATTGGACCTGTGTGCCGAAGAGCTGGGGCTCTACCCGAACGATTTCCTCCACCATGACCCTGAGTTCTTCGTCTGAGAAGCGGGGCTGTCTTTGGGGTGCCATGGAGTGGTGTGTATGATGTGTGGGGTGGAGTATGTGTAGTTAAGTGTGTTGAGTGTGGTGGTGTGTGTTGTTTTGTGTGTGGATATTGTGTGGGTGATGGTGTAGTGTGCCTCTGTGTGATGGTATTCTGTGTTCGATGATGTGTCTCTCGGTGCTTCTTTCGGAATTTTTTGTCGTAGGGGTTTGTGGGTGATGTGGGTGTGTGTTTTATATTGTATTGTGTGTGTGGGAGTGGTGTGTGTATGTGTATCAGGTGTGTGGAATTCAAATCGGCCAATGTGGCTGAGTTTTGTTCGTTTGTGTGTATTCTGACCGCGGCGGTGTGTACCGCCAATGGAAAACCGCGTTTGAATGACCGCCGCGTGGATTCGTGGGTCGTAATGGCATGGGCGTATTTCTGTTGGCGTGACGGTGGAGGTTTGGTCACCTCCACTTTTCCGCCGACCGCTGGTCTGGCGGTCTGTTGTGGCTGTCGGATTTTCGGAGGTTTGGCTGCTGCGGGTTACCGCGACCGCAGCGGAATTATGGAGGATTTCTGACCGGCGGTGGGCGCCTTTTACCGCCGAGGTCAGAATGACCACCTATATTGTTTATCAGCGCTGTGCTGTGTGAATTTTGTATAGCATATGTGCGTGTATGACTATTTAAGTGTCTATAATCAACCACTATTCTATATGAATGATCAGGTTTTGCAACGGGAAATAATGGATTATTCATTGCCGATGTACAGGGCTCAATCAATCCCTGGTATTCAAGTTGTGACAGTATCTCCGTCACCGGAGCTTTCGCTTCATGTTTAACAGGGTATTGTGGCTGCGGGTGCGGTGTAGACCTAACGGGAATAACATGACAAGGAGAGTCATTGTCCCAACCTACATGATTACAGTATAATGCAGGTGCCTGCGCTAAAGCCCATTCAGCAGAATAGGCTTTTTTCCGGAACAAGATCGGAGAAAGAAGGCAAAATGACATCTTCCCCATGTGGGAGCTTGCGGACATGTTCAGGTGGCCAGTCTCTCTCGGCCAGCAGGATATCACTAGTAAGTTCATCCCAAAATATTACACTAATAATGCGTTCCACGTCTCCCTCTATCTGAATTGTTAAATCATAAACCTGATCGGGTGGGAGAATGCGGCCATCCACTGTCTGAACGCTATGTAATCGCTAGTTGCTGTCGCAACCAGATGATCTTTCAGACTCTGGCGACATATCGTGACCTCTGCCGCGCTGTCCAACAGAGTTACTGCCCACCTCTTGTTCCTGAACAGTGTTCTCAATACTACTGGCATTTTTAACGGTCAGTGCTGCCACTTTCTTCTTTTTAAATTGTGGCTTTTGCTGAGGAGTCTTTTCTTCTTTTTTAATGGTAGACTGTGGCGAGTCTTTCTTTTATTTCACGTATTCCAGACGTCGATCTTGACGGCCCCCTCTCTCGCTACGTTTATCCGGTGCGTCCTGAAAGGAACGAGAAGGACGTGAATCAGTATATCTGTCTGGAGTACTAATGTTATCCCTATTCCTGAGATTATACCTCCTTTCGGAGTACTCTGGATGTGGAGAATCAGCTCTTTTATTTCTCTTGTCTTTGAAATCTTTTTGTTTGTCCCAGCGCTTTTTAGAGCCCTCTTGTGCCTTCTTTGTACCTTCCTTATGGGTGGTAGTCGGTATGTCCAATTTTTTTGGTTTGGCTCCCAAACCATCCCGTCCTATACTAGTATAGGTATCGGAGATTATTTTCGGTAGCTGTCTCTCTTGTTCCATATTTGGAGTTTCCCGGAGACACTGGAGTATTGCCAGTGCCACCACTTCCCCTTTAATATTACTTAGTATTATCGAGTAGACGGCGTCAAAGTTACACATCAATTTCATCCCCAGATCCAGGGCCGGTGCAGCCCCATGCTCATTTTGTATTTGTTTTAACACTTCCGGTAAATTGGCAAGTGTAGGGGTACCATGTGTGGTAGTATAAACGGCAGCGAAGACTGTACCCCAAGTGGCACATTCATCCACCGAGGGAACCATCCCAAACGGCAAGCACATAGTGAGCAATCTATGTTTTTCCTGTGGCCCCGTATGGGGGAACACAGCTTTCAGCTGATTTGTTTTCTGGGCAATCCAGAACGGTATTTTTTCCCGTTCCGTGGGCACTTTACCCATAATAGTATGCACTGTTTGTGGATTAATCCCAGTAGCCAATTGATATCCACCAGCTACTGGTGGTGCTGGACGCACTGGTGTAGTGTTCGATGTTCGCATTACGAACTGAACCAATCGTCTATATAATGCCACTAATTCATTATATAATATTCGTAAATCTGCGATCGGCATAGTCTGTATGCCTGGGTGAGGTGTATATGTGGCAAACATGGGCCATGTAGGCCCTTCATTACTTAAAGGACCTAGCCTCACCCGTCGTAGTACATGCGGTAGGGCGCCTTCAAACCAGTTCTGATGCTCCTGATATGTGAGCGATATTTCATGATACGGGTATGCTTCGTATCTTACGGGTACGTTCGCAATGTCATATGTGTGAAATGTGTGCGTTCGTTGGTCAGCGTCAGGAAAGGCAACCCAACAGTAAAATGTTTCTGTTTGGTAGGCTTCAGTCGCTTCTATAATCAGAGTAACATCCCCGCCCTCTTCTGTAACGCCATGCGCTAATAAATGTTGTGTAAGTGCATGTCTAGCATTTGCAGGAATGTCTATGGTATTAGCCATAGTTGTTTAGCGAAACGGAACACCAAAAAATAGGGGATGCTTTTCCTTTAGATGAGTTCGAGCTCGAACAACCTACAGCCTAATTAGGTGTTACCTGTTCAACTGAGGAGGATTCTCCCAAAGACCACAGACGTCTCTGTATAATGGTACTGAGGGTACCTGTTGTCTGTGAGACAGTGATAGTCAGGGTATCCGTAAATTAGTGCCTAAACACCATCGTTGGTGGCGCCATGTCGTAGTTTGGACTCTTGCTCTGAGCAAGACTGCTGGTCTCAGGATGACAGTACTTTTGTTTGTAGGTGACTAAGGGGGTGATTCTAATTCTGGCGGGCGGCGGAGGCCGCCCGCCAGAATTCCGCCCCCATAATACCGCTCCGCGGTCAGAAGACCGCGGAGGGTATTATGAGTTTTTCCCTGGGCTGGCGGGCGGTCTCCAAAAGACCGCCCGCCAGCCCAGGGAAAAACTCCCTTCCCACGAGGATGCCGGCTCGTAATCGAGCCGGCGGAGTGGGGAGGTGCGACGGGTGCAGTAGCACCCGTCGCGTATTTCAGTGTCTGCAAGGCAGACACTGAAATACCTTGCGGGGCCCTCTTACGGGGGCCCCTGCCGTGCCCATGCCATTGGCATGGGCACGGCAGGGGCCCCCAGGGGCCCCGCGACCCCCCCTACCGCCATCCTGTTCATGGCGGCTTTCCCGCGGTAGGGGGGGTCAGAATCCATGGGGGATTCTGAGGGCAGCGGTAAACCGGCGGGAGACCGCCGGTTTACCCTTTCTGACCGCGGCCAAAGCGCCGCGATCAGAATGCCCTGCGGGGCACCGCCGGCCTGTCGGCGGTGCTCCCGCCGACCCTCGCCCCGGCGGTCGAAGACCGCCGGGGTTAGAATCAGGGCCTAAGTCTCTTCCTACAACTAGTTGTAACTGTTGTCCAAACCTTACCGGCTTACTAGCAGTACCTCACCAGAAACACAATAGTAAAAGGTGATTTGTAGCAGTCGCTTACGCATAGACTCAAAGTACGATATCTCAGGGTTGTCGTGGTTAAACGGAAATTACCCTTTTCTCACAGATTTATTATGTCTCATACAAACAAAGGCAATAACACAGATGCAGTGAAGTTATAATAGTTTTAGTCAACATAACTGCAATTTGTGATAAGTTGCATGAACTGCAATGATTAGGATAATGAATATACCAAGCAACAGTATTGTGAAGAAGAGAGTCATTGTTATAAAGACCCCCACCATTGTGCAATATATGAAAGAAATATATGTATATGTATAAGATGGAATAAGCCCTAATACCCTACGGAGAATAGGTCTAACCTCCTACCTAAAAGGAGAGCTGGGTTCGTTAAACCTAATCTGCCAAAGCCGTGTCCATGAGAAGAGCCCCCAACCCTCGTTACCTTGGAATGAGGTCTCTATCTCAGACTCCGCAGGGACATGAAGACTGGGTCAACGTCAAGATGACTGCAGCATTGGTATCAGCGATGGTGGCGATGCCCTCTGGTCGGAATCCCTCTGATTATCTGTCTAAAGTGTGATCTATTTATACAGATCTACAAGGTCCCCTGACATAAGTGTTATTCATAACAATAGATAACAGGCATGCTTGGGACGGCAATTAATATCAACAATCCCTTGAAAGTATAGAGAGGGAAAATCCCTGAGTGTGAATACCTACTGTATGTTTGTCTTTCGTGCTTGATCTTGACGCCTTGGCGCAGTGACACTGATAATAGAACCCATAACAAGTGGCCTAACTATAAACAAGGCCGCCATCTTAAAGGAAATAAATAATTAAATGGACTAAGACAGAGCAAGCTAAGTAGGTTAAAAGTCACTGGGTGACGGGGGCACGAGTTTACAAGCCTACGGCTAAGCTAACTCCTGTTATCCCATTAAAACAAACTAGGATTCACTACACTGCGACCCCTCTCATTAATATTCATGAGGTGGGTCTTTGCGACCCCATAGCGAGTCGCAGAAGGTGTCTGTGACACCTTTCTGCATTTGGTTTTGCAAGTTGCAATTTTCGAGTCGCTATGACTCGCAAATTGCAAGTCGCAAAATTATACTTACCTACATCTGGCCCTAGGTCACTTATAAGTTACCTATATGTCAGGCCTTCAAACTCTGAAGGCTGGGTGCAAAGTACCTGTGTGTGAGTGAACACCTGCATTAGCAGAGATACCCCACATCATCCAGGACCATTTTCCCAGATTTTGTGAGTGCGGGATGCCATTTTAAATGTGCAGTGGGCATAGGTCAATAATATGTCCAGCTTCACAATGGTAACTCAGTGTAAGGTGTCTAACAACTGGAAATTGTACCCCAGTACTGATTACAATATTGGTTGCACAATCCAATGGACTTTGGAGGCTCCACAGTTGCCCCCGAGTATGTCAAAGAGAGGTTTCTGCCCTCCTGTTGCTTGAGCAGCTCAAGCCCAGGTAGGCAGAACAAAGGATTTCCTTTGGGGGAGGGGTGTCACACCCTCTCCCTTTGAAAATAGGTGTTACAGGCATGGGAGGGGTATCCTCCCAGATACTCTGGAAATACTTTGAAGGGCACAAATGGTGCCCTCCTTGCATAATCCATTCTACACTGTCTCAGGGACCCCCAGTTCCTGCTCTAACGTGAAGCTGGACAACAGAAAGTTAAGTGACCACCCCCTTCTCTATTACCACCCGCACGGTGGTGCCCAGAGCTCCTCCAGAGTGTCCCTGGGTTTTTCCATCTTGGATTTGGGAGCATCTGAGTGGCCAGTGCCAGCATGTGATGTCAGAGACCCCTCCTGATAGGTGCTTACCTGGTAGGTGACCAATCCCCCTCTCAGAGCTATTTAGGGTCTCTGGGTGTTTATTGAGAGTCAGATTGCAAGACTCCAGTAGCAATCCTCTGCATTCTTTACTTCATCTTCTACTGATGGAACAGCCGCTGACTAATCTAGGAACTCTACAAAACTGCAACAAAGAAGCTAAGACAACTTCTGCAACATTGTATATTCAGCTCCTGCCAGCAACTGCAACAGTTTCCAGGTTGTGCATCCTCTGAGGACTGCCTTTCTTCAGCCTGGCCCAGAAGAACCGGAGGAATCTACCATGAAGCGACGGAGTCACCTTCCTGCTTCAGCAGGCACCTCTCTATAGTGACGACAGGTGGCTTGGATCCCCTCCACCAAGCGGTCCAGGGAGAGTTCGGTATAGGCGCACAGTGAGCGCCCCCTTTGATGTATGTTTGACTATAAGGGGACACTCTCCCTCCTGGATACCAGAGGCTAGTAGTCTCTAGGGATAGGGCCTCCTCAAGTTAATTCCTTGGGTAAGGTAGGCCCATTATCTTATTACTTTCACTCTCCATTATTTTGGAGTATGCTCTTTCACTCCAGTGTGATTCTTAGGGATCCGAGGCCCTGATGAATGCCCCAAGACCTTCCTTGGCTCATTATTAAGGGCAGAAACATGTTGGCAACCGAATTTTAGATAGTTGACCCTGTGAGTCCTTGTTCTCACGGAGGTGTCCCACTTTTTGTTTTTAACCACACCAAATCAACACCATTATTCAATTGTAACTTTGCACTGGTGACTGGTTAGGTGTTTTTATTTTCCCTAGGTTAGCTGGATCCCACATTTTTACAGACCAAGAATTAATTTACGCACTCCCTCCTGTTCTTTTAACAGTGAGATTGAGTCCGCCCAAGTGGCACTGCCCTATCTGGGCGAGACTAAGTGGTCAAATGATGAAGCATGACTCTATATAGTGTGTGAGACCACCTAGTCTGTTAAGGAAATTCCCCCTGCTTTTTCAACACTCCACAGCGTTGCACTGACCTCATTTTCCTAGTAGGGACTTCGAGCAGCGGGGATCATAAGCATGCCCCTTACTCACGCTCTTTGATTTATTAGTGAACCCCGTACTTGTTTGTGTTATTTTTGGATCCCCTCTCCAGATGACAGGTGTGGCTCCAGCAACACGGATCGTAGTCTAAACTGACTCCGACAGTCCCAACGTCCAGCTGTCCAACTTTGGTCGAGGTTAGAGCTTGCCTCCTCACACAAGACAGTACCCCCGTGCACTGCATGACTTGCAGTTGCCAAGGCTTGTGTGTGATCTTCCAAGAAGTTCTTCGTGCACAGCACAGCTTTGGCTCCCAGCACTCCATGCTGTGATCCACAGCTTCCTGAGTGACTCTACGGCGGCATGGGAATCCTTTGTGTCATGCTGCATGGACCTCAATTTGCACCTTATTTGTCCCTGTGCTGTGCGACTCCTGTTCACGCTGCCTTGTCTTCTGAGTGCTCTCTGAGTTGCTGATAGTCTACTCTGTCTCCTCCTCCTAGGTAAAAGCCACCACGTCCCTCCTGGTCCCGGGCAGTGCCATTTCCCGCTAATCGTGAGCTTTGTTTGTGCCAAGGCTTGTTGGCGGAATCCAGCAACACAAACCAGACTGCATTCATCCATCTGGCGTGGGACATCTTCTGCACCAACCAGGAACTCGCATCTGTCTTCTTTGGTACATAACTGACCTTGTCTTCTCACTGGTGGTTCTTCTTTTGCACCTTCATCTGGGTTAGCTGGGGCTCCTATTCTCACTGGAGTCTTCAGTACTTCTTGGACTTGGTCCTCTTCTTCCACACGTCTTCACGTCCAGGAATTCATCACTGGTGTCTTGCAATCTCTTCTGGTTCTTGCATAATCTTCTAACACAACTTATTGTGTGTTTTAGGAAACCTATTGTGATTTACTCCTGTTTTCCTGGGCAGTTGGGTGGGGTTTTTTACTTACCTTTGGTGTTTTCCTACACTTCCAGCGCTCCTCTACACACTACACTTGCCTAGGTAGGAAACCAAATTTCGCATTCCACTATTTTAGTATATGGTTTGCATTCCCCCAGGCCTATTGCAACCTATTGTGATTTTCACTGTTTGTATTGTTTTCTGACTAGTCTTTTACCTGTTTTGGTTACTAGTGTATATATTGTGTGTTTTACTTACCTCCTCAGGGAGTATAGTCTACAGTATTTTTGGCATTGTGTCACTAAAATAAAGTACCTTTATTTTTGTAACACTGAGAATTGTCTTTCATGTGTGTGAGTAGTGTATGACTACAGTGGTATTGCAGAAGCTTTGCATGTCTCCTAGTTCAGCCTTTTGCTGCTCTGCCTTCAGCCACCTCTAGACAGCCTGGCTTCTAGACCCTGACTGCATTTCACTTAGAAGGGATAACTGGATCTGGTATAAGGTGTAAGTACCTTTGGTACCCACTACAAACCAGTCCAGCCTCCTACGTAAAAGCCATGAAATGTCTATGCATAACAAAAAACCTGCATCACTGTTGTTGAATCCACCCGATATGACCTTCTCATCAGCCCCCAGTCAGAAATACATGGTCAGGCAAGCCCTGGGACCTAGGCCTAAAGCAACTGATTGACAGATCACAGGTGGAGTGTCACGTAGCCTGTAGACAAACGTGCGAACAGGAAAAACCTTGATCAATCCCTCAGATAGACAGTGACACCACAGTGGTCCTAGGATATTGACCCCCAATAAAACACATTTGGCCGGAGGAGTGTGCGTTCCCAAAACACCATAAAAGTGAAATGCCACATGAAGTTAGGAACACACACAGCTAATCAGAACACAATACACACACAACATGCAGTGATCACATGCTCCCCATGACGGACATCTGGACATGTTACCTACTAGCCCCCATTATGACCATACAGGTCAAGACCCACCGGTACACTTTATCAGATGGTCAGATTTATGACTCGATGACTAGGCCTGGATTCCTTTCACCAAGGTATGCGTAGAATTGTTTTTGACGCTTCAAGAAATTTATATAATGATGCTCAGAACCCATGAACTTTGAGACAGTCATCAGACCCCAACTCTGTACTGCTCTCTTGGCCACTGCATTTAATTAAACCAACTGTTCCTGTTTTGCCAAATGCCTCTTCTCTTTCATTTCTTTAAGGTAAATCCACATTCGAGCAACACCTGGGCAAGAGTTGTGATTATTCCCTGAAGAGGACAGTCATCCACCCCAATTAATAATCTAATTTCTTACAAGTACCTTATCGGATTCTGCCCTGTTATTGCGTAGGAAAGCATTACCCTGCAGTTAATTGGAAGTGATCCCACCAAGCCCCCCACATTTTAGCATGTTTATTATGGCATCTTCTTGATTGGTAAATTGGCCCTTATCAGTGATTACCTCTTAGCTATCCTTCATGTGAGGGTCCAGTTTTTCATTTCCAATTATGTGTTCTGTGTCTTTTAATCAAAAATGTCCATCAAACCAATCAAGATATGTTTCCCACCTTCCGTCCCCCAACTTCCTTGTAACCCCATGTTTAGAGTGAAAAATCAATGAGTGTTTTAAGTAATGCAAATTGACCTTGTGGCGGAATTTTTGACTGGGCATGCCTCTATAAAATCACCTACACCTTCCTGACCTCCTACAGTTGGAGAATTGCAATCTTGCCATCCTCCAGAATCATTTGGGAGTAATCCTAAACCTTGTATACAAATTTA
This sequence comes from Pleurodeles waltl, assembly GCF_031143425.1. NCBI lineage: Eukaryota > Metazoa > Chordata > Amphibia > Caudata > Salamandridae > Pleurodeles > Pleurodeles waltl. The sequence continues at coordinate 381,625,464 of NC_090445.1, forward strand.
TATTGTATTACTTGCAGTCTAACTGACATGGCTAGTGTGTAAAGTATAATTTGCCTATTCCTCCAGTCTGCCTTGTCAAGGGTTCTGACATCCTCCCCTGACAGTGATTTTTAATTCTGACAAATTCCCCGGTGAATTACAAATGAGGATTCGCTATTCTTTTGAGATTCCTCCCTGACCAATATCCTTAATCGATCAATTTGCCTGTAGTGCACTATAGCCTGGGTTGGCTGTAATGTCACTGGCTAGAGCTGTGGAGTGTGCATTCTTCCTGAAAAGTGGTGAAGGGATTCATGTGACTTGCCTTTCATATATCACCCACCAGGGATATTCCAATATGGTCATGCACTTTGAAGCCCTGTAAGCCAGTGCTATGTGTAGGGTAGGTTCCATGCCTTACTGGTTTTTCCTGAATTATATTGACCTGCTATTGTTGTCTGTGACTGAAGTGATATTGGATTGTGATCCATAATGAAGATTCATCACCCTGTCTTCCTCTAGTAAATCATGTTTTGCATGAAATTGTGTGCCTCGTATGTTGTTGTAGAGCCACATATTTATGAAAGGTAATTGGGTAGTCCATACAAGAAGGAGTATTACTAATTGGGGTGGATATGCCAACCACTGTTCAGTCATAATCGCATACCTGTAATCTTGTCCAGGTCTTCTGCTGTCTGATGTATGAGTGACTGTTTCCATAACCCACAGAGTCTACATTCATACTGGATGCCCTTAGGAAGCTGCCAAGATGCCAGCTTCTCAGGAGGAAAAAGCTAAACACATAAAAAACCTCCTGGTTGGAAAAGGACTTCTGAGGATTGAAGAAAACCAGGAATCTAGAATCCGGAATCTGGTAGTGTAATTATTGTAAGAGTGAGGACACAGGATAAAAAAGTGGAGGGAGAGAGGAAACAAGTGAAGGAACACAGCTTTGTTGCGACACACCCTCCAACCAGAATGAGACTTTTAAATAGTAGGAGAATAGGAATACCAAATTACATCAAACACCATATTATAAAGAAACACAAGGAATTAAGAAATTAGGAAGAAATCAAAGGATAAAAGGCAAAGATGCAAAGGGAAAAGGAAAGAGAATAAAACTGTGAAGTGCTGTGGAATCATCTAAAAAAAAGGCAGTTCAAACCCTTTGGCAGGTGATTGCCATTTTGAAGCCAGTTCTCTAGTGGTTTGCCCTTTCACCCTTGATGTCTCATACCCATTTGTAAATTATTGACTGAACTGTGACCTTTTTTCAGAACTAATTTAGAGTCCTTGAAATCCCTTCTGCCTATAAGTGCAAGCCACCCATTGGCCAATAACCTCCAGTCTTACATCCTTGCACGCTGGTAAGCTCCAGTGTGCTTTAATACCCACTCTTTGATCAAGCATAAGAATGAAACACATGAGCTGATTCTAGCAGAGACCCTTGATTGCCTCTGTACTAAAGTAACCTGGACCAGGGATGACTCTTAACCCGATTTAGTTGATGCTGTTCCGTCAGGATACACTATCTTTATACAGGATGGCCAAGGATGAATAGGAGGTAGATTGGCCATAATAGCAAGGGATGAGCTAGATGTATCTTGAATCCTATAGTTCTGAATATCAAAGACGGGATGGAGGCAGCCTTTTTTAGACTCAGGATCTCGGTTAGGGATAGAGGTATCCTGGTTTAAAGACCACCTGGCTCAAGCTTTATCCAATCTTGGGGGCAGGCGATCAAACCTTATCTAGGTTATAAACACATCACTATTTTAGTGAACTTCAGTTTTCATCTTGATGACCCCTTTTGTAGGGACACAGCCTTACTGCTCAAACCTATGACAGGTTTAGAGCTTCTCCAAATGGTTATGTCACCGACTCACTCATCTGGGCATACCCAGGATGGTATCTTTTCCAATTATCCTGGCTTATCAATCAGGAGAGTCCTCCCTCTCAGCTGGACAGACCAAGTTGCCATTTTCATCATTCCTTCTTTTCACCTTAATTCTAATACCAATCAGGTTTTTCAGAATCTTGTCACATGAAGAAGTGTGAAAAAATTACTTAAACGTACCTAGAACTCTATGCCTCTCAGGACACCCTGGCAACCTCCCTAGGCTTCTCAGCTGATAGTTTTAACATCTGGATCACATCTTCTTTGGACAGCATTGCCCCTATGACAACTAAATGAATGTTGAGAAATAAACCTTCTGCACCATGGTTCTCAGCAGAACGTACGGAGTTCAGGCAGGAATAGAGTATACAGGAACATAGGTGGAATTCCATCTATGATCATTAAACAAAATAATAAGCAAAAGGGAAACATAAGACTCTGTTGCTACGCTACAAGCAGGCAATAAATCTGCCATAGCAGCAAACTTTACGGGAAAAAAGTAGGGCAGCGAGTAATTCCTCTAAGTAATTTTTTAAAGTGGTCAAGGATCTGGCCGCTTCCCCTTCTCAGAGTTGGGCACCCTTCTCGCAAGATTTCTGCAATGGCACGACAGAAGGAAAAAAGAGATATCTATTCCACGTTTGAACTCCCTCTGAAAGCTGATTCCCCGCCTAATGGTGTGTGCTAATTTAGATACCAGCTCCTCAAAATATCTTCCATCTCCTTACAGCAGATCAAGGAGCTGTTACTGATCATCAAATCTGGATCTCCTGAGGACCTGTATTCTGCCAAACTATTCCATCTGGCTCAGGACCAAATTGCTGACTTTTTGCATAACACATTTATGAGTATGCTGCAATCTGGAATATTTTCTCCTTCATGGGAGCAAGCAATCGTCACCACATTGCTGAGAAAAATCTAATGCAGATCTGGAACATTCCAAAAATGCCTGCCCCATTTCCCCTGGCCAGCAAAGGTTTTAGATAAAATCATTAACCTAGAAGTTGTGAAGTTCTTTGAAGCACAAGGCATTTTGGATCTATCACAAAAAGGATTCACAGCTGGCCACTGCACAGAATCTGCCCTTGTGGTAGTAACGGATAACATCTGCCACCAGGTTGATTGGGAATGGGAGGCAACCAGCTGACTCAATGGCTGAAAGACATAGGGGTTGGTATCCTGGCTCTCAGCCTACTTTCATCCTACCTGACGGATAGAGTTCAAATGGTCAGCTCTGGGGGTATTAAGTTGAAGGCTTTTTGCATTCCATGTGGTGTCCCTCAAGGATCGACTCTTAGTTTAACTCTTTTAAATGTGTATGTTGCTCCCCGGGCAGCTCTCGTGTGCTCCTTTGGATGCAAAGTACAGACTTATGCTTTTGATCCAACATCTGGTGGCTGGTGAAACGTGGGTCTCTCCCCACCCCGGTCAATTCACCTAAGAATCTGGGTGCCATATTTGACAACGCTCTCAGCTTTGACACTTAGGTCAATCGTATGTTGAGTACATGTTTTTACATCATCAGAATCCTTAGGAAGATTTTTCCTTACATTCTGGAGGACTTACCCCAGCTGGTCAACATTGCATTCATTGCATCACGGTTGGACTATTGCAACTCTCTTAACATCAATGGCTCTTGTGTCAACAAACTACAAGTGGCCCAAAATGCAGATGCCGGCCTTATTTTGTACATCCCCAAGCATGTATCAGTTAGGGAGGGCCTATAGTCTCTTCATTGGCTCCCTATAAAAACCGGTTTGTTTTTAAGGTCTCATGTTGACCTTTCTGGCATTACACTAGCAAAGCTCAGACCAAATGAACACTTTATTTCACTGGCATTCACCTGGCAGACTCCTCAGGTCCTCTTCTTGTAAACTGGTGCACATGCCTAGATTTCACAGAGTTAGATGTGGGTTAGGGCACTCTCAGTGGCTGCTGCGAATTTGTGAGACACCCTACTGCCCATATCACCGTAATTTCGTCTCTCTCAATTTTCCAGAAACAGTTCAAAGCATGGGTCTTCAATCTCCATCTTTCTTAAGCACAGACTCTGCCATGATCTGGGTCTTTCTGCATAGAGCTTTCACACCCTTGATTTTAGTGTACTTTACAAATTTCAAATGCATTCATACATAGAGAAACAAAACAGTCAAAAAGTGAAAACACAGAACAATAGAAATCCTGCAAACCAATTTATGACAAAAGCAAAAAGTGTAATGAATGAAACAAACCCAAAATGACAAGATTCCAATAAGGAGAACCCAAGACATCTTTCCCCAAAGAGTTAAGGATTTGAGAGCCATGTTCCACTCCTGGTACCTCTGAAACTTTTCCCAGCACCCATAAGGTTAATTGCAGAAGTTTCAAGGAAGTGAAAAAGAGGGAGGGTTGGGGAAGGTGGAAAGAATGCAATCAGAGACGGAGCATGCAGAGAAAAGAGAATGAGTGCAACAGAATGGATGGATGCAAAGGGAGAAATTGGACAAGAAAATGAAGGGGTGGGGCTGGGGCTGGAAGGCAATTTTGCCAGGGTTACTTTTGGTTCCCCAGTCTTTCCATGGGTGTGGATTGCCCACAATCAGTTCTTTATCTCATACATCCAATCCAAACATTTCACCAAAGAAAATCTGATTTTTTTTATATATCTCTCTGTTACCTGTGCATCATGAACACTTTCTCTGGAAACACATTTTGAAGGATTGTTTTAATCTTGACTGTGGTAACTTCATTGACAAAACCAAAATACAGCTGCCAAGATTAGTGATCTGTAGCTGCAAAACTATATTTAAGAAAACCCTTCAAAACATTCAATGGACCATTGACATCAATTCTGATTGTAGACCAAGCCTTGTCTCGCACAGAATTTGACTCCACTAGGCTCACAGTGGTAACTTGTGATTTGCTACTGATGGGACAATATACAAATTGCCTCACATACTGCTCGAATGATCTGTCCAATCCTGGCCACCAAAATAATTCTCTGATGCTTGTCTTCCTAGCTTGTATGCCTATATGACCCTCATGTGCTAATTACAGCAACCTGGAAAGTAAAGACACAGGTACTCCCAAAGCTATTAACTCCACTCAATTCATGAATGATATGCTGATAAGCTTCCACAAATGAAACCTTAGAACTAGGATACCCCTGGCTACCCAGCAGAACCACTTATTAAAAGTGTCATCTTAATTCAACACCTGTAATCAATCAACCTCAGAGACGGCATCTTTGGTGATAGTTGTCAGATCACTGACCACAACTTCTTCATCATTATTTACTTTATCATCTTGAGAATCAAATAGCAATCTGGAAAAAAAATCCACCATAATATTCTTCACACCAATTATTTATTCTGAAGTTATGGTACCCAAATTCTTAACACCTGGCTATCCTTGGCATGGACTTCCCAGAATCCTTAGTGGTGAAAAGATCCACCAAGGGCCTGTGGTCAACCTGAACCTAAACATCTGATATCCACTAATAATGTTGAAAATATTTGACAACCCACCAGCTCTAAATTGCAAATCCCGCTAATTTATCCTTGCCATCATTATACTGTAGTAAAACTGCTCCCAGCTCATACTGAGTAGCATCAGCGACTGCACTGCAAGAGTTACGAGTATCGAATTGTTTCAAAAGAAATTTGCAACATTATCTCTGTTGACGTGATCAAACTCATCTTCACAGCATTCATTCAATGCACACATTTTGCCTTTCTACAATAATATGAGTGCAATATGTGTTTTCAGCACAATTGGGAGTGAAACACACAGATAATTCTAACAACCCAAGGAAACAGCTCAACTGTTCTTTTCACTTTGGCTCTGGGGCCTTGAGAACTGTCTTGACTAAACTTTCTTTAGATTCCACTTCTATGGCAATCATTTTATTACCTAAGTAATTTGTACTCAACTCTTCAAATTACTCTTTTCCATATTCAAAGTAACTCCTTTTTTCCATAGATTAGATACTTGTCCTACAAGCATGCACTCATGCACCAATCTATTTTCTGCATAGTTTAAAAATCCATCTTGGAAAAAATAACTCCATCCACATGTTTAAACAACATCTCCATTAATTTGCAGAAAATTGCAGAAGCAAGGTCAAACGGCATACATTTAAAGTGGAAAGCCCCTCAGGCATATTATAAATCAGGCAGTAAGACTCTTCATGCAGGGCTACTTTTTGGTAGGTGGAAGTCACAACTATGATTGTAAAAACATCTGCTCCATTTGTAAGCAAGAGCAATGCAAAAAGACGTGGATCCCGAGCTCACTATGCCACTGTACTCCAGCTAGCCTTGCTGATGAGGTGTGATACCCCAAAATCGGTCCCAGGATGCTTGTTTTCAGTTCAGGGAGAATCAGGCCTGGCAGTTCATGCTGGACTGTTCCCATGGGGAGCAGGGTCAAGACTAAATTGCATGTGGCTGGCTCCAAAATGGGGTGGGGTGGTGAGAAAAAAGAACAAGGGATTAAACCCAGATCTGTGACTGGGGGTGAATGTTTGACAATGTTCAGCATTCCGTCCATAATCTTTTGTGTAGTCATAATTGCCCTAAGTGGGAAGGGTATGCCCAGATGTGGACCCTGTGGTCACTGTGCCTCTGGAATCAAGCTATGCTGACTGATGAGGGATGATACCCCGAAACCGGTCTCAGGATGCTTATTTATGGTAAAGGGAGGACCTGGCTTGGCAGTTCGGCTGGACTGTTCCCATGGGGAGCAGGTTCAAGACTGATTGGCATAGGGTTGGGTCCAAACTGGGATGGCAAGATGAGCAAAACAATGATGGATTAAACCCAGATCTGTGACTGGGGTGAATGTTTGACAACGATCAGCATTCCGCCCGTCATCTTTTTGTGTTGCTATAGTTTCCCTAAGTGGGAAGGGTATGCCCAGACGTGGGTCGTGTGCGCACCATGCCATTGGATTCAAACTAGCCTGGCTGATGGGTGATGATACCCCGAAACCGGTCCAAAGGATGGTTGTTTATGGTCCTGGGGTGACTTGGCCTGGCAGTTCTGGCTGTACTATTCCCAAGAAGAGCAGGGTCACACCTGATTTGCATATGGCTGGGGCCAAACTAGAGTGGTATGGTGAGCTAAAAACAATAGATTAAACACAGATTTGTGGCGGGGTGAAAGTTTGACAATGCTCAGCATTCCGTCCATCCTCTTTTTGAAGCACATCCACATTTTCTGTTATGTGTCTGCCCACACATATCTTTGCATTAAGGTTGCTAAGGTCCACACATATTAAGACAGACCCCTTTGTCTAGTGGCCTAAATCTACAGGGGTAACAGATAATGGTTCTCAGTTTACTTTCAGAGTATGTGACACTTTTCTTAAACACCTGGGTATCAAACACACCACCACATCATTGATCCCCAGGATCAATGGACTCGTTCAGCAATGCAACAGAGTTAATAAAGAAAGTATCCTCTCGTCTATGGTGGATAGACTGGATTAGATGTATGAGTTATAGAACTTTGTTGTGGGTGATTCGCATCACACCTAATGCTGATACTGTAGTGCCACCCTTTGTGCTTTTAAGAGAGACTCCTGGTTCTAAAGTGACCCTGTTGTGGATGGTTAAAAGCAGACTCTTTATAGCTGCATGAAATTTAATCTCAGAATTCAAGGGTCTGGCACGTATTTGCTGCCACATCATGTCACAGAAGTTCACAACTTCACAACGCTTAGTTGGCTGAACACTGGAGCATATATGCAAATGAGTTCCAGTGATGATGACTGTTACAAATCCTAGAAAGCACGTTAATTGAAAAATGTGAATTTCTAAGAATCCAGGGAAGTTCTTTGTATTTACTCCAATGGCAGATTTAAAATTTGGTAGCATTCAGCAATTACATTCACCACTATAAGTTGTAATAATGCAAAGAAATGCAGTGCAGAAACAAATATGACAAGCACCAACAATTTCTACAGGTCAATCCTTGCAAGATACTTGTCAGCAATGAAAAGAAGAGGATCTGCATTCCAAAGCCAAGTGAATAAACACATTTATTTAATCAGAATAACACATCCAGCAGGAATGAAGGCTGGAAGATAACTGCCCAGCAATCTTTCAAGGCAATATTATGTGGTGATGACATTCTGAAATATGTGTTCTGTAAGAGAGCATAACCTGGGTCATAAGACTATCACAGACCATAGCTGCATCTCTGGGATTGAGCCCCTACATGCAAAACATGTTCAGTCAAGTCTTCCTGCAGCCAGAAGAACACTGTTCTATACCAACACAAAAGATTTCTGAGGAACCTTCGGCCACACACTGCCATGAGAGGATTCATACTATTGTCAGTGATCTTCAGTGGCCAACAAGGAACATGTATGGCATCAGAAAACCACTATAATTTTTTATGAAATTCCAATTAGTTAAAAAACACTGTTTTTCTGCTGAAAGACCAAAGAACAAAATTAGGTTGATTTTTTTCACTTTAGAGAAAAATTATGAAATGAAAAAATGATGATGTTTCTTACCAGTCTCATTTGTGATCTCTCCATTAGGACATGGAACACAATCATAGCAGCAGCTGGGCTGTCCTTGAAGACTGACCTTTCGAAAACCAGGCAAACAGCTCAAACTGCAGACAGACAAAGGGACCTGTCGTAGAAGTCACAGAGAAGAACAAGTTATACATTGGTATCATCTAGGATATTAGTTGGTCCTAGAGATCACCATTCTGAAAGTGCAGTGGTGTGCCATAGAAGTGACTTGTAATTTGCTGCTCACCTTGCGCTAAGTATTACTTATGTGATTGGGAACTCGTTTACTAATTCCTCCCTCATTTTATACCTTGTCCCTCATGGCTCTATTATAGCAACATTGTGTTTAAATATCTATGTGTGAGAAAATGGGTTGTTGGTTGAGGGAGGTGTGAGCCCTTCCCAAGCAACAACCACAATTCTTGCCAGAATGAACCACAAAATTCACTAAATTAACCTGTGCTTATCCCTTTGATAACTTGCCACCAAAGCAGTAAGGCTTCACTTAGAGGCAATGCGTGAAGTATGTATGCAGCACTCAAACAGTATTAAAGTGGAAACACAACAAAAGAAATATCACACACCAATTTAGAAAAAAGAGAACATTTTGAATAAAGTGACAGCAAATGACAAAAAAAACATTCAGTGGAACTAAAGTTATGAATTTGTAGAGTTTGAAGTTAAAAATAGCATCAAAAAGAACAAAGCGCTAAGTGCAGGTATCTAGTTATGCAAGCCTATGGCAAAGTCGAGATTTAAGACTGACTGACTGCAATGAAGTAAGGTTCTGCTACACATGCTGGATAGGGCCAGTGTTGGCCAGTCTTGGCTCCCCTTCCGGCATCTGAGGAAAAATGTTGGAGAAGGTAAAGTTCAGTAGGGCAATGGAGCCTAAGATGTCCAAAGAAGTGGCATCGTCATCGGGAAGCCCGAATATGTACTGGCATATTCTACGTTCATACTTGATTATGATCTTGGCAGATAAAATAATCTGTCAAAAAAGTGATGGATATCCCATCTGCCATATCACAATCTCCATAGGACTTAATGGAAGTGTAATACAGCAGGGGGGATATTCATCATGTTTGTGACAGATTAACCCCATGCGCCAAGATCGTAATCAGGTCCTTAGTCTCTTTTTTGGAAGCTGCAAATCTTCAATGGGACAAAGATGCAAACTGTGGCTGATGAGGGCTTCTAGGAGGCTAGAAATGTTTCTGAAGAGGAGCCACTGAACATATTTGCTGCTACAGAGAAGAACGCAGGAGCTACTGCAAAGTCAGGCCAATCCGTGATGTGCCTTGGGCGGGTCCCTGTCTCCTGTTGGTTCTTGAAGAACATTTTCACTGAAACTGTCCTAAATTTTGGATTTTGGGCTGTCTGGTCACGTTCAGCACCAATTTCAAGGGTCCAGGACTAAGAGGAAGCCACTTGGACAGGCAGGACTCACTCAGCCTGGGTCCAGGTACAGGTTCAAGGTGAGTTCAACCTTTACTGCTGCTTTGGCTCTGACCAGGAGGCTAACCAACTAGCCCTTGGAATCACACTGGTAGTCATTGGTTCAAGTTAAAAGGCAGGTCTCATACAGCAGGGTGGTCCTCTGAGGAAACAGGTCAAGCCTCACGCAGAATAACAGGAATTAGCAGGCTAGTCCTTTGAAGTACACAGCAGACCTCAGGCAGCAGGACAGTCCTCTGAGTCCTCCACGGGTCCAGAAGTTAAATGAAGATTAGGCCTGAGGGCCCTATTTTTATACCTGGAGTTCCCCCCACAGAAGATTCAGTAATTATTTTTGCCTCCCTGCCCTGGTCCCAGGATTGTAGGATCTGGAGTGACAAAAGGCTAATGTGAAGTTCTTAATGTGTGTGCTGAAACAGCTCATTTGAAATGTAAATGGGGCTGTGCACAGCTCCTTCCCTCCAAGTCTGCCAGGATGGCCCATATTGCCATTACCAAGTCCCCGTTTCTGACACTGTCCTAGAAGAATGCACAAAGGCTACCTAGTGATGTGACCCAGATACTTCGGAAAAGAAAATACCATCTTTATAAAAGTGTAATTTTCAGAAATCCACATTTTCTATTAAAGGGTATTTCAAATTACAATTATTTAGAGACCAAAAATGATATTTCCTACGTGTTCCCACACACAAGTTTTCATCTATTAATAGTAATAACATAACTGAATGTTATTGTATAGGATAAGTAGGCCATGCATTAGTAAAAAACAGATTTAAGAGTTTTTTTTTTTACTAACAAAGCATGTAAAACTTAAAAGTACAAGCACCACTTTTTAAGTACACTGCAGCCTGCCCTAAAAGCTGTTTAAGGCCTATACTAGGGGTGACCTATATATACTAAAAAGGATGGTTTAGGCTTGGCAAAGGGGCTATTTTGCCAAGTTGAGTTGGCAGTTTAAAATTACAAGTGAGGTGCAATGGCAAGCCTGAAATATGTTTTGAAGGGCTACTTCAGTGGGACGCAGGCCCATAAGTGGCATTTAATTTGCTGGCGCTGGATAGATGTAGTACCACTATACTAGGGACTTCCAAGTAAATTAAATGTACCAATTTGGTGTAGGCCAATCTTACCATGTTTAGGGCAGCGAGCACAAATACTTTACCATTGGTTGCCAGTGGCGAAGTGCACAGAATCCTAAGGCAGACAACAACAAATTCCACAAAACAGGAATAGTTAAGGCAAACAGGCACTCATTACAACCCTGGCGGTCAGTGTTAAAGTGGCAGTAATACCGGCAGCAGGCCGGCGGTAAAAAAAATAGGATTTGGACCATGGCGGTTACCGCCATCCAAATCTGCCACTTTAACACACCGACCACCAGGGTGGTAACGACCGTAGGGCTGGAGACTTCGGTCTCCAGTCCAGCGGCCGTCACTAGACTGCCAGTGGTATCAGGACCCCGCATACCGCCATGGACTTCGTGGGGTTTTGTACCACCACGAAATCCATGGCGGTAGGCACTATCAATGCCAGCAAATTCGTTCCTTGGCACTGATTGGGGTCTCCCCCTCCACTCTCCCCCTCCCCTGAGTCCTCCCCCAACACCTACGACCCCCTACCACACCCCAAAGGAGGTAGGACCCCCTCCCAACCCCTGCCCCCGCCCTCACCCACAGAAATCCCGACACACACACCCCCTACACGCACGCTCACACAACTCACACACATACACATGCACAACATGCATACATGCACACCTACATACACGTCACATTTCCCATACACACATTACACCCCCCGCATGCATACGTGCACTCACACAAACCCTCTACATACTCACACGCACACCCCTATGCACGCACACACCACACAGCACGCCCCTACCCCCTTCCCCTAACGGACGATCACCTTACCTGTTCTGGTGATGCTCCGGGAGGGAACAGGATCCATGGGGGCTGCTCTGCTGCCAGCAACCCGTCACCAGAACACCTCCATGCCGAATACTGGGATGTAATTCGGTGGGAGGTGTTCTGATGATGTGGCGGTGACAGTGGAGCAGCCTCCACTTCACTGCCGACAGCCAGCATGGCTGCTGGCGGCTCTCCGAAAAAGGGCAGAGGGCTGCCAGCAGTCATGATATGGTTGGTGGAAGACCGCCACCACTGGCGGTCTTCGGTTCGGAGGAAGACCGCAGAGGTTGAAATGAGGGCCACAGTTTGCAGGAAGGTCACTCTAAGGCTTACAGTTCTAACACTATGTTGAGCTCCTGGGTTAACTTTAAAAAATTTAGGGCCTCATTACAACTTTGGTGGGGGGCAACCGCCGCCTGCAAAGTTGTAACCGCCGTGCCCATTATGACATCCCCGCTGGGCAGGCAGGGATGTGGGCTGCAACATGGGAGCAGGCTCCAAATGAAGCAGGCGGTGTTGCGGCTGTGCGACGGTGCAGCTGCACCCATCGCGCTTTTCACTGTCTGCTATGCAGACAGTGAAAAGCAATGTGGGGCTGTGCCTGGGGGCCCCTGCACTGCCCATGCCAAGGGGCCCCGCGACTCCCCTTCCTGCCAGCCATGAAAAGGCTGGCAGGTAGGGGACTCGTAATCCCCTGGGAAGCGCTGTAAGCAGCGCTGCCCTGGCGGATTAGAATCGCCGGGACCATCGTTGTGGAAAACTGCTAGTCGCGGCGGTGCGACTGTGGCGCTTCCACCGTGGTCGAATAGGCAAGATTGCACCGCCAGCCTGTTGGCGGTGCCATTGCCAAAACAGCCCTGGCGGTCTTTGACCCCCAGGTTGTAATGAGGGCCTTAGTATCTTGTTTCACCAATATGCAGGTTTATCTCGAATTTTTGCAGATCCATCTTAAAACTGACATTCTGACTTCAAAGTATTCACAAATAGATGTAACAATAGCATCTCAAATAAAAGACAATGAATATGGAATGACTTTTTCTCTTCATACTCATTTATTCTGTTTTCAATCTTAATAGTCAGGTGTTATCACTCTTGAATAGATCACACACAATCTATAGCTATGTCTTCCAGTTTCAAATTGCACAAACTCAAGAACATATAACAAACCACCCCAAGATTTCAAATTGACAGAAAGGGTTATTATAATCTCTTTTCTTGATTGTGGATCTCTCCTCTTCACTGGTTTGCTGAATATTAGTTTCATTCCACTCAGAGGATTGCTTCATGTTGCTGCCAGGAATCTCAATGGTTACTCACACCAAACTGATGTGTGCTACACTAGAAGAATTGCTTGTTTTACATGCATAGCCCTGAAACCCAAACAATCTAGCCTTAAATTTCTGTTTTTTTTCTTGGAGAGAAGATCCCTTTCCACCTTTTGGTTAAAAAAAAATTCTTGTTTGGCAAATGCTTCAACTGCAACGTTCCCAGAATCTGGGACTTTCCCCTTCTTCATTGAAAAGATGCCTCTTCTTTTCACTTTTTAGAGCCTCTTCCTAAGAACTTGTGCCTTGAGAAATATTTGCACTTCTATAATCTATGCTGCATGGTTTATTTCACACCATCTCAAGAGAGCAAATATAGGGCATGATTTAGATCTTGGTGGTGTTACCACTAAGCCGCGTCAGACCAGAAAAGACCGTCAAGTTGTCGGTGTTCCGCATGCCATAGTTTGATGTATTTTGGCTAAGATGAAGACCGCTACAATGGAGTGCTCTTCCTAGCCGTCAGTCAGATGGGTTCCCGCTGCCCATTTTTAGATGTTACAGTTGGACAGATGGTGTCCTGCCGACCGTTTTCTGATGGCGGGAGGACATTGCGAGTCTCAATGGACGTCGGACAATGCCAGTCCGAAACATAAAAACACGCACACAAGCACAACTACACACATTACGACAGTGACTGCCACACAACATGCACCTAATTTCTGCACACAGCATACACAACAACATCCAAACCATATGCAAGTGGCACACATACTGACACAACCACACCACCCACTATATCTCCCTCCATCTCAATCAGTCAATCGCATCACACACACACATATTCGTTCACATGCAACTCGCAGCACAACATGACAGATACATGACAGATAGAGGTCCCCGTGCAATGTGCACACATCAGCATAGTTGACAAATGTGAGTGTACCATCATTGGACTGCCAGCATTCATTTGGCAATGAATACTGCCACCATAATGACAGTTGTGTGTGTGTGTATAATATGTTTTGTGTATCAGTGTGTCCCCGTACGTGTTTGGCCCACTCATGTCCATGACATATGCATGTCACAGTAATTTGGAAAATTGCTGTTCCCCAATACCGCTCAATCATTGCAGCAAACCAAGCTTATGTTCTCCCAGGTGGCATATTTCTCCAATGTCATTGGCTATGTAGATGACACACATATTACCATATGTCCCCCTAAGCAACTGAATACATCTACAGTTACAGGAAAAACACACAGTCACTTAATGTGCAGGTAGTATGTGATGCCTCCTGTATCATTTCAGACCTTGTGGCCAGATTCTCAGGCATTACCAACAACTCCTTAATGTTCTGTCACAGTGGAATTCACAACCGACTGGCACATGGAGTTTGCTACTTGGTAAGAGATTTGCACACTCAATGTATGCATTGGCCACCACTGTGTTGTAATGTGACTTAATGGTTTTAAGTATCATGTGCATATGCCTTATGACCCTGGTTACTCATACTAAACCTGAATACAAGTGCAAGATGTGACACAGCACAACATGCATCATGATTGAGTGGACCTTTGGGTTCCTGAATTCCCGCTTCCGCTGCTCCCACAAAACCAGTGAGGCCCTGTTGAACAGACCAGATACATGCTTGTTCGTTTGCCTGTTTGAGGAGTTTTATGTAGCATAAACATGAGTATCTCAGAGTGCTATACAAAAAACAGTTATGTTAGACAAGCATAGATGCAAATTGTAAATACTGTATACGTAAAAAATAGATTAAGCCTACAAATGAGAAAAGGAACAAGAAGAAACATAATAAATATGGTGTAACAAAATTGCATGGTTGATTTTGAAATCCGGGATTTATACCCAGATTATTAGTCAGTTTTGAGTCGCTTCAGATCTACTGTTGAAGCTATTTATTCAGCAGAAACAGTTTACTTATTTTCTGAAAGAGGTGGTTGAAGGGTTCGATATAGTTTCATGAGGAAGTCTGTTCTAAATTCCAGAAGCAAGACCAGAGAAGGAGTGGTTATAAGTTCTCTTTTTGATTTTCTGTGGTTTTAACAATAGAGAGCTATAGCTTCTTAGGGACATACTCATATCAGAAAGTTTGAGTTTTTATTCCTGGTAGACAGGAGTGTTATGATGAAAAGCTGTAGGCATTAAGCAGGCTATCTTTAACTTAATTTGTGCTTTGAGAGAGAGCAATTTGAGTTGTATTAGATCTGGTGTGATGTGATCATGTTTTCTTGATTTTGGAATGAGTCTTGCAGCTGAGTTCAATGTAGCCCTTAAAGGAGCCAGTCTACTTTGGGTAACCCAGCCAGGGTTGCACTCCCGTAATCTAAATGGGAGATGACTAGGGATTGGTCCGCTAAGAGAAAGTCATCTGGAGGCAAGAATGATTAGATTTTTCTTAGATCATTCAGTTTGAGATTAGCTCCTTTGGTGGTTGCGCTGATGTGAGAATGCATATTTAGGAATTTGTCAAGATTTGTGCCTAATGATTTGGTGCAGTGAACAACATGAGGGGCACAGTTGAGCACTGTTGGTTGTTTGAGCCAATTTCCAATGGGGGCAGAGTGGTTGTGAGGGGCGATCAGGAGAAATTCCATTTTGAGTGTGTTTAGCATAAGGTGATTGGGTGTTAACCATTGTTGGGTTTTCAGTGTCGCATAGCTAAGAGATTTGATAACTTCAGAACATTTTCATGTGCAGTTGAGTATCATCGGGGTTCATGTGATAATGTATGTTTGAATGATTCAGAATTTCAGTGAGAGGTTCCATGAAAAGCGTGGGTCAGAGTGTGGATCCTTGAGGAACTCCAGATGAGACGAGCGTTCCATTAGAAAGGGATTGATTGTCTTTGTGTTCTGTCATGTAGTTTGAAGCAAACTAGCTTAAAACAAGACGAGGTAACCCTATCCTTTTCTCAAGAAGGTCAATAATGGTGAGGAGAGATCAAGAAGTATGAGCAGAGTTTGTTCTGGTCAAGTAGTCTCAGGGAATAATCAACAATGCGTGATGCTGCTAAATCATTGCCACAGGTGCGATAGTTCACAATATTGAAATGAGCAAAGGGGGACCACAAAATCCCCATAGAGCCAGATACTGCCTCTGATGATGAGTTACCACTGCTATAGGTGCAGCAGGAGGTCCCATGTGCAGCAGAGGAACGTGCACATCTAACAAAGATCACAACTATTTTTTGAGGAAAGATACATTTGATTTACAAATAATGAGACATCACACATGCTGCTAATGCTTAGTGCATAACCGTGACACCGCCTTTAATGCAGGTAACGACAACACTGTAACACACAAGGATTGCCTGTATCCTTGTGTAAGTAACATAGTTAGTTTATGTGCAACAAAAGTAACAAATGCAAAACAAAACTAAGGTGACTCATTCCTGTACAGTTCTTCACTTCTTTCTAGATTTGAGTTGGGGACACAGCATTTTTTGGTGTGGAGATTCTGTAGGGGCTGTGGTCACTTGCACAAGCCCAAGTGCATCTCCCTGACAGCAGTGCCCCATGTCAGTCTGAATATTCACAGTACAGCTTGCTTGCATTGTTGTGGCTCATGCCAGGCAGTTGAGGGACCGGGTGAAGGAATCAAACTTTGCCAGGTACTGCCTGTGCCTCTGTTTCTGCACACTGTGCTCCCTCTCCACTGCTGCTAGTCAATGGTCCTGACTTTTCTCTAGGTTCTGCTGCAACGTAAACACATGTTGCAGCTGCCTACTAACTATCTGTGTCTGTTTTGTCTGCAGCCACTGTACTGAGATGCTGGATCTCTCCAACTGACATACATAGGAGCACTATTCAACATGTTTTCTGACAAGTTCTCAGTACAGACTGCTGATCTTTGCTCACTGCTCTGTCTGTGTGTCTTTGACTCCGATGTTATGGGGTCCCTGGTCTGTGATTGGCCCTGATCACTGTCCACAAAATCTGTCAGTGGTGAGATGGTTGCTCTCCTGCCAGTAGGAGTTGGTGTGATGGGTGAAGGGGCTGGTAGTGTTGTGTGTTGCATGACCACATCAGTGTCACTAGGCCCTTCGGCTGCAGTGGGTCCTGGCAAGTCTGGGCTGTGAGCTCTGTAAACGAAAATAAATAGTTCATGTAAAAAAATTGCTATTGCTATGTTTTGTCCACAATGATGTTTGTTCCTCTGTGACATGTGTTTGTGACTTGTTAATGTTGTAGTGATTTGATTGGGGTAGTAATCAGCACACAGTGCCTCAAAAAGGTGATGTGTTTTACAACTCCCACAATGCATTGCCAGGGTGTGGCAAACATCTCTATGGACCTAATCATGCTGTGTGTATGTTATATGGATTTACTAACATTGTATTTTGTTAAGTACATAAAGCAAAGATGACTTACTGTGAATGGTGCCTGCTGGATTGGAGGTGTTAATGTCACTACTCCTACCACACTCTTTGATTCCAGGGTCCGCTCTATCAGTGTCTCCATGGGAGTTGGATTGTGGTGTTGTGGGGGTCCTCCACCAGTTCCATGTCACTCTGCCATGCTGCTGGCCAGCTCTCTTTCCTACGAGACCTCAGATCGTACCACCTTTTGCATTTCTCAGGGATAGTTTTCTGGGTGACTCCTAGTGAGTTCATCATCTTCATGATGGTGGTCCATATCAGTGTATTTTGCTCTCTGGCACAGAAAAGGCCTTTCCAAAAAGTTGGTCTACATTGTCCACACAATCCTCTGTCAGGAGCTCCAACTCCTTCTCAGTGAACTTCACTTTGCGCTTTCTGGACCCTGAGTCCTTGCTCCCATCCTCTGTGGCCATGGTATTCTCTTTGATGGTGTACTCTGTTGCAGTGGTGCTGCACGTGGACCTCCTTACTTCCAGTGAATGCCTTAGTCTTGTGGACACGCCCTATATTTTTAACCTCTCTATTCTGACATCATCATTGTGCGCCAGGAGACACGATTTCCAAAATTTGAGATTTCCTAATAGTGATTGTGACTACATAGGAACTGCTATTAGGAAATACCAATTTTGGAACATTTCAATATGCGATTCCCAAATAGTGCTTTCTTATGATTCGCTATTTAGGAATTGCAAATGGGAAATGTTGTACATATGGGCCTTAAGCTCTTAAATTAGGGACACTAAAGATTTTCCCCAAAAATGCAGTAGGATCGGGTAACAGTGTGCAGGACTTCCCCGTGATCAATCTAGATATCACAAGTCTGTACATGAGTATTGCACACCTAGTTGGGATAAAGGTGTGTAACTATGTCCTCAGAGGTAGGTCAACAAAGTATTTTCAGCACACTAAAATGCTTTTGACCATGCTGAAATTTTGCGCTGAACAGTTTTCTTATTCAGAGAAAGTTCTACAGTCAGAAGTGGGTAACAACGTTGAGCACCTGGTTTCCACCCCGCCACACAACTTTTTTTGTGGGCTGGTAGGAGAAGTAGGTGACCTAGCCAGGCAAGAATGAAGAGTGGCTGGAACACTGGTGGCCTTTTTGTCATATGCAAAAGGAGGACATATATTTAGCAGAGAAATACGTCATGGAGCTCAACTTACATTTTACTAGCACTATCAACATACGTGAAGTACATTTTCTGGATTTGACTTTAACAGTTCAGGATAATGAAATTATGAGTAACTTGTGCAGAAATCCTACTTCTGGCAATAGCATTTTACATGGGGCAATGAACAACCCTGAGAACTTCAAATGGAGTATCTCCTATGGGGAGTTACTCTGAGCTAAATGAACTTGTTGCAGCAACAAGGATTTTAAAAGAACACAAATGGAAATTATATCTATATTTCAGGAACAGGGATTCCCCAAGGAAATCCTGATAAAATCTACATAGAGGTTGAAGGAACACATGCATGTTGAGTTAGAGCAGAATAGAATTCAGACCACAGCAAAGTATGTAACACTATTCATTACACCATTTCCACAGATACAGCTACGGTCCAAAGCATACTGCGAAAGAATTGGAATATTCTAACAGCAGATTGCACAATAGGACACACTCTGAAAGAATACCATCAGACCAAGTACAGAAAGTGTAATCCACTGAAAGACTATCTTGTTCACAGTCATTTCTTGCCCATTACCAAAGTAAGGAAGCATATTCAAGAAAGAGGCTTTTTTCCATGCACTAAATGTTAGACTTGTAAATATAGTGTTAGAAGTATATCATATAACATACCAGGAAATACCAATCCAAGAAAAATTACAAAATATTTAAACTGTTATTCTGCCAACACAGTATTTTGTTTGATATGTCCTTGTGAGACAAAATGTATGGGGAACACCACACATCCAGTTAAGCATGGAATCTTGGAACATATGTGAGCGATAGTAAAGGAGGATGCTATATATCCAGTTTTCCGACACCTTAAAATATGTCAAATGGCAATCGGAATCTCCTTGGTATTTCTGATTTGATAGGGTTGGAGTAGCTTAACGTATGGGTCAAAACTCTTTGATAAAGAACATTATGGAGCAATAACTCCAAACAAATAAACTGACTCATTCATTCCTCCCCTCCCTCATTTCCCCAGGGCTCGCTTAGGCCAAAATGTAAAAATGCTATAATTCGACTGGACGCAACCATCCTGTGACACTGAGAACTCTATACAGCGAGTGTGTGTCGCTATCTGTGAGTCTGAATAAATGTAGGTATTTAGGGCAAGTGATGTCCCAGAACTCATCCGAGAGTAGTGTGAAATAGGGGTACCATAATTGTCCTTACGAATCTCCCTGTGCTGTGAGTTACAAGGTGAGTCTCTCCATCCCCAAAATTCGCCATAAATGGTGAAGCCATCCCTGGTGTGTGGAGACCCCACTGAAGTCCCAGTGTGCTATAATGTTCTGCAGTGCTGCACTAAGAGCCATCCCTCTCTGTTGGTCTCTACGTGATAGGAGGGGAAAAGTAAGCTTGTCAGTTAGCCCCACGATAATGTAGGCTGGGAAGTGGAGTAGCTTAGTGTGTAAGTGTATACCTATGTCATCTATAATTTTTGCCCAGTAAGAGGTACTTTTTGGAAAGTCCCACAGTAGGTGCCAGAGGGTTCCAAAGGAGCCATATCCTCACCAACAGTTAGCGCTGCATGTGGGGTTACACCTGTGGAGAAGTACCTGTGTGAATTACGAGTAAGTGGCTATTGTAGTGGCAATTTCGACACTAGCTGAATTATGGGCTGTGTGCCACCCCACTCTCTCTGTGTCAGTTGACGCCCAAGTTCCAGTTCCCACCGTCACTGCCCTACAGATTTAAGTTGCTGAGCGGGCTGACGTAGAAGGCCATCTAATTCAGTTATCAGATGTTTGTCTGACTTTTTCGTCACTAGGGATTTTTCAAATGAGGTGAGGGAACGTTGTACTTCCGGGTGAACCATCAGCTGGGTCACCCAGTGTCTGATTTGGAAATATCTCAGCCTCTCCATTTCAGGGAGATTGTATTCAGCACAAATCTGTGCAAAGGTTAGGAGGCCATTCTCGTCAAACTTATGACCAAAGGAGCGACACCCTGCACTCTGCCAGAGTTGCAATGCTCCTTGGTCGAGGCCAGGGGTGAAGTCCGCATTGCCACTAATTGGCGTTAGGTGGGAGGGAAACGAGGATAAATCACTCTTCTCACTCACCTGGTCCCAGACCTCTATTGCTGATCTTGCGATGGGAAAGAAGTAGAGACTCTGTGGTCAAGCTGCCTTGTTCATAAAGTAGATCTTTCACAAATGCGTCACTGTGATCTCTCAATCCATAAAAAGCCATTGCTTCTCCGGCTCCTCTCTGAAAGACTCAACCAAGAACTGGAGCTGCGCCATTTGATAGTACTGTAGAAGGTCCAACATACTGTTGCCTTCTTCCCTCGGGGGCCTGTACATCAGATCCTTGTGCATCTGAGGTGGCGTCCTGGACCAGGCAAAGCAATTAATATCTTGTTTGAGAGTGTGAATGTAGCTATGGGGGAGGTTTCCATCAGTAGAGTTTGGAATAAAAATAGGGCTTTCAGCCAGAACTGACATCTTCATGGTGGCTACTCATCTGAGCCAAGAGAGGCAGTCTGGGCGCCAGTGATGTAGATCCGATTGGATTAGTATGCGCAGAGCTTTATAGTTTAGAAGGGTGGTCTTCCTAATTGTAATGGTCAGTTGAATCCCTAGATAGGGAAGAGAGGGCAATGCCCATTGGATCGGGTGCTCCAGGGCAATTGCCGCCTACGAGGCCAGGGATAGAAACAGCTGGATTGTTCCAGAGATGCTGTGCTAAGGGCTTCATGTAGAGTGCGAAAAGCTGAGGTATGAACGGGCATCCCTGCCCTGTGCCCCTGCGGATGGGAAATTTATTGGAGGTCTGGCCATTTTCTTGGCCGGACACAGATGGGTGGCCATTATTGCTAAGAAACCAGGAGCAAAATCTCGCACTGACTCCAAAATGATGGAGAGTGTTTTCCAGGTAGGGCTAGTGGACGCAATGAAATGCTTTCTCAGCATCCACAGCAAGGAGCATTCACTCCTGGTGAGAGCACTGGGACTGATCAATTAAGTGAAGGATGCGTTTAGTATTGTCGCTGCACTGGTGGTTGGGGATTAACCCCGTTTGGTCCAGGGCAACCAAACCCAGCATAAGGGGATTGAGTCGAACGGCCAAAATGCTGGTGTATAGTTTTATGCCATTGTTCAAGAGGGATATGGGGCAGTAGAAAGTGCACTGTCTTGTGTCTTTCCCGGGTTTTGGAATGACCACTGTCGCTGCCTCCAACATGGAAGGTGGTACTCTACCCATTGAGGATTCAGGTCAGAATGGGGGCTAGCTGCATGCAAAAGGTTTTATTGAATAAGGCAGTAACCCATCTATCCTTGGAGATTTAAGAGTCTTTTGCCGGGCTATTGCCAAAATTGCTTCCTCTATCTGAACCGGGTGATCTAAGGCCATAACCCAATCCTGCATGAGTCGTGGAACCCAGATAGAGGCCCGGTGCATCCAGGGTCAAGGACTGTGCCATGTGGAGCTCATGATAAAAAACCTCGAAAGACAGCTGCATTAGAGCTATCCTCCCTGAGGCTGGAGCCATCTGTTGCTTCCAGGGACTGTACCTTCCTTGCCTGTTGTTGTGCACTCAGTCGGTTAGCCAGAAGGCGCCCACACTTGTCACCTCCAATATCAAAGGAATGATGAAGTTTGAGGGCAGCATATTCTGCCCTGTCCAGGGCAGGGCTTGCCAGTTGCTTATGCACTGCCTATAACTGAAGCCAGACTCCAGGTGAACCCGTACACTGGTGTATGTGTTCGAGTTCCTGTACCTTCCGGCCTAGGTGCTCCCGCTTCCCACAACAGAGTTTGTTATCTAGCATGGAAATGGCAATCAGTTCTCCTTTGATGATAGCCTTTAAGATATCCCAGGGAGTGGAAATAGAGACATCCGACATGTTGTTGAGCTCCAGGGAAGTGGTCAGTGCTTTGGTAAGCTGGGTAACCACCTAAGGATGGTGTAACAAAGTGTTGTATAGGCCAAGGCCTAAAGGGATGAGGATCATTGTGAGAGAGAGTGCTGCATGGTCTGACAGGGAGCGGGGTTCTATTTCCACCATCTCAATCAGGGATTCGAAGTCCCTGGTACCTAAGAAGTAATTTATTTGGGTGGGTGATTTGTGTGTGTGAGAGTAAAATGAAAAATCCTTAGTTTGGGGTTAGAGGTCATGCCAGAGGTCCTACAGTCTCAAATCCCATAACCAAAGTGTGCACTCCTGAGAAAGAGCCACTATGTGCCCATGTCGCTGTATAGATCTATCTAGGCTATTGTCGAAGACCAAGTTGAAATCCCCCCCACAAGCACAAGGGGTTCCTGTGTAAACATGACCTCTACCATCGCATGGCCTATAAATCACTCCTGGCCTTCATTAGGGGCGTAGATAGCCCCAAAGGTGAAGGTACAGGTGCCTATAGTTACTGAATGTACCAACAACTGACCCTCTTGATTTCAGGTAGTTTGGGGCCCACCTGACCCTTGAAAGAATGGGACATTAGAATGGCTACCCCTGCAGTTTTAGTTGGAGTGGAGTAAAAATATTGAAACAGGAAGGCTGGTGATCGTAGTCTATGTCAGTCGCTAGAAACTATTGGGTCTCTTGAATAAGTCAGCTTGAGACTGTTCTAAATAATATAGTATAGACCTGCCCCTGGGGTGATTCAGACCCTTCAAATTCAGGGTAATGATCTTGAGTGTGTCATGCATGTCGAAGGTAATCTGGGTGAGCCAGTGATTTCTGGCGTATGGAAGCCCCACCCCTGAATCTGGATAGTCGAGGCATGTATTGGTCGAGTCGAGATATAGGGCTATGACATTGTTCAATAAGAGCAATAAACTGCCGGACCCCTTTCAAACAATAAAAATATACACAGCAAAACAGTAAGAACGACTTAGTCCGTGTTTGGATGCCCAAAGGAAATCCAAAGGGGTCACAGTATTGAAATAATCGAGTGTGTGTGGTGGCACAAGCAAACCTCTCCCATCACCCCCAACCAACCCCCCAGCCCACAATGCGGAGCGTCACCTGAGGAGGTTCAGATGCATTCATATGTCCTCAGTGACCTTTGGCACTTCCAGAGAGTCTCTAGCATTGTTCATATCTGTAGCTCCATTGTCTCCGGACCTGGATGAAGGTCAAATGGGGAGCCTGTACCCTGCCTTCATGACCGTCTGCAAGTCTTCCTGCTGTGAGGATCAGCCTGCAACTCAGGAAGACTTGCAGCCTGCAACTCCAGGGTAGAGGATTAGTTGATGTTGAACAGCTGGCAGGCTTCTTTGAGAGAGCAATTATGATGGAGCCTGCTGTCAGGACAGAAGATGACCTGGAAGGGGTGGCCCCATACATATGATATACTTCTGTCCCGGAGGGACGCCGTAACAGGGCACAACTCCCGGCATTTCTGGAGTGTTGAGGTTGCCAAGTTATGATACAGCATCAGCTTGTGGCCTTCAAAGAGCACTGGATGATGATCCCTGGTGGTCCGAAGAATACGCTGTTTGAGCTGGAAAACGTGGATGCACACCAAGATAACTGCTGGAGGTGTTGAGTCTGGCATTGGTAGACCCACTCTGTGTGCTCTGTTCAGCTAAATATCTGTGTCAGGTGAAGAATCCAAAATTGCCCTGAACAGATCCTTAACACATGCCGCAACATCTTTACCATCCACCCCAGTAGGAACTCCCTCGATACAGATGTTATTTCACTGTGAGTGATTTTTAAAATCCTCGACGTGTGTCTACAGGTCGATCTACTGGTCCTGGAGCCTGATGATTTCCTGTTGAAGATGTTCATTTCTTCATCTCGACTGATACACTGATCCTCTCAAAGGGAGACTCTTTTCCCCTATGGAGTCCATGTCATGGCAGACGTCTCGGAGGTCACTTCTTTCTTGACAGATTTTGAGCATTTAGGAAAGAGGGGATCAATAGGCCTCCATCTCCCCCCATCAGGCACTGGCTTTGAGGTAAACTCTTCCCATTAGTCCCAGAGCCAGGGTCACACCATCTTGGTGAGCATGTCCTTCAGGCTGTGATCTTTCTTCCCCTAGTCCACAGCCATAGCCCTTAGGGCCATGTCCCAAGCACCAGCCACTCCTAACCCCCGCAACAGGCTGGCCCGATCCTGGTGAGGCCCCTCCTTCGGTATACAGTATTGCAGTGGCAATGGTAGGGGAGGCACTCAAAGGAGCACCCTTCCTTCTCATGTAAGTTGCAAGGTAAGATGTAACACCCAGGGATGCAGATATTGTAGGCCCTTGATGACAACAGCCCCTCAGCTAAGACCCCAAGGGCAAGGCATCCATCAGTGGGGAGCACCAGAATGTTACCACAAGGAACCTCTACTCCAGCGCAGCTCCAGGGGGTGCCATCCCAAGTGTTCTGTATGCAGATTGCTCCTTGAGGTGAAGCCCCAGTCCAAGTTTCAGTAGGACAACACAGTGAGTGCAGTTGTGTTGCCCTCAGTGATTCTGCAGTCAAGGAAGCCCCCCCAATAGGCACTCTCCCCACCACGGGGGAAAGGAGTCAGCCAGACCTCTGGTCGCTAGGCTCAGGGTTCAGGGCACAGCAGGACCATCCATCTATGAGGGTGGGAGGGGGAGCACAGCTAGTGGGTACCTGTAGATCAGTAGCAGGGGTTCCAGCAAAGTCCAGCCTCCCAAATATTCCATGCTGTCCTCCGGCCTCTGCAGTCACCTGGCGTGGACCTCCAGGCCTCTTCACTCAGGGGTCCTGCCTGCCATTGGGGAGGCTGCTCCTCGTACACCTGGGCGGGGTGGTGCCCTCTGTCCCTCAAATCACTGCCAGGCTCCCGTGTGCGGCTCTCAGGAGGAAGAGTGGGCCACGGGCAGTGCGCATCCAGGCCCCAGACACGTGCATTGTCCCCTGCCTGCAATCAGCCGGCCGACATGCGCTTAGGCAGTATGCCGCTCATTGCTGCCAGAGCTGCTGCACTACCTCAGGTTGCCTCACTGGCATTCCTTCATGCTCCTCAGGTCTTGGGGTGTTCCTTTACCTCAGTGTGTCCCGTGACAGGCAATAAATGTAGATAGGACTGGTGGTAGGAGCAGAGCGGCGTTGGAACATGTCAGTCTGCCATCTTGGCCATGACCCTGAGTAGTGTAATTTAGTGCTCAATACATTCATACATTATATACACTGATTGAGTGATAATAATAACATTAATCTGTGTGCACTGTATTAATCGAATAACAGTGGTTGACTGTATTTAACTGTAGTGAGAGCCACTTATATATTAGACTATAATCACTGTATTTAATCAAGCTAAGCGTATCTATTGATTGCAATCTTTTTCCTTCTCTTAATACTGTTCTGAGTTGGGATTAGGCCTCAGTCACTTAAATGATTTTGTTAAAAGAAATACTTTGCAAGCTTCATGTTTTCCTCTCCTCTCTAGGTGAATTATTAAGGAATGCTCATTAGTTAGAATAGGGCTTTCGTGTTACATTTGGGCAACTTTTAAATTGGTCAGTATTGTTGAAAGGTGGTCATGTAGATGCAGAGTGTGGGGATGGGAGAGATCCTCCTGTACTAGGCTGACTGAACTGTTACTAGCTTCAAGTTTGTATACCTCTTGTTCTGATGATGGGAACCTGCTCCCAGAGACAAATGTAATCTGATAGAAAGTGGGTTACTGGTTGACTGGGATGTGCACCCTGGTAAAACAGCAACCACAATCCTAGTCAGGTTAAAGCACAAGTAAACCCCATATTAAGCTCTGCTGACACCCTGGTAGCTTGGTGCAGAGCAGTCAGGCTTAACTAATAGGAATGTGTAAAGTATTTGTGCAACACTTCATACAGTAAAACGGCAACCGCCTCCTAGATGCTTTATCTTTTCACTTGCTGCAGACAACCACCCTGTGGAAGGCAGGATCCAGCACTTTCTTCAAGGTTGGCCATCCATCACTTTAATCAAATGGGTCCTCCAAATTGTGAAGCATGGAAATCCATTAACCTTTTTTTCTGGCATGCCTCCCATTCCTCCCACATAGGAACTGCTCTCAGAGGATTACCTGATCATTCTTATGCGCAAAAAGTGCAAGTTTTACTTTTCCTGGTGCCATTGAGAGGGCTCTATACCCGAATATAGGAACAGGTTGTTGATTTTGTTATTTCCTCGTGCTGAAGAACGACAGAGGGCTTCAGCCTATTATAGATCTTTGTTCATGGAATGCTTTCCTAAGGAATGACAAATTCAAAATGCTCACATTGGCCCAGACGGGGTAACGTGATGGTGGCTCCCCTTTGGCCTCACCAGTGCACCTTTGGTGTTCATGAAAGTAATGACATGGTTGCCACCTGTCTCTGGTGGTGAGCGATGCCAGTTTTCCCCTACCTCGATGACTGGCTGTTGATGCAAGGCTCACCACAGCCAGTAAAGAATGACAATGGTGAACCTTCTGACATTGGTGGGGTGCATGATCAATAGTAAAAAGTCACAACTGATTTTCACAGAGGATTCTTCTTGGACTGTTGGACCTGGCCCTCTCTGCAAGGTCACCCTCAAAGATTTTGCATTTCCTCTTCCACTTTTTGCTGAAATCATTTTTGTAAGCCTGCTAACCAGTGCTAAAGTGCTTGTTCTTCCTCCCCTAAAACATGGTTTATCCCCAATTAGCATATTTAATTTAATTATAAGTCCCCTGTAGAGTAGTAAACCATATACCCAGGGCCTGTAAATGTTGAATACTATCATTGTGCCTGCAGCACGTATTGTACCATCCACTTAAGTAGCACTTTAAAACATGCCCCAGGCTTCCATTGCAGCTAGAATGCTTTTTTAGCTGCCGGGTCGACTTGGCATTTAAACCCCCTTGCCAAGCTTTTAACTCCCCTATTACTGCATATAGGCCCCTGATAGCCCATAGTGCAGGGTGCTGTGTAATTAAAAGTAGGATTGGGCACAATCCACAGAATTTGATTCAATGGAATTCTACAGAATAAAATGTATATTCTGCAAGATTCAGCAGAATTCCGTAACGGGTGGAGTAGGCTTTTGAAGCTATTTTTTTAGCACAAAATGCACCCTTGCATTGAATGGATGTGAGGAAGCATTTTCACTAAGAAAAAGTGCTGCCAAATAACAAGTGCACTTACAGTGCATATACTTCACTGCCCTCACATATTCTGCAGTGATTATTGCAGAGTATATAAGGGCAGGAGGCATATGCCCTACTGTGTAACAGTGGTTAATTTGACATCTCTCAATTTGTGGCTACCCATACCAGCATGTAATTCAGAGGCAATTTTTCAAAATGTCTCCTTTCTTACACACTGGCTTACATTTGGAAGACACAAATGGAGTGACTTCCACTTGCTCATAACAAGTAGTCTACTATTCTATGTTCCCGTCTGTCTTCCAATAAAAATGGTACCTCATTTCTGTAGGTAAGCCTACTGCCCTCAACAGAAAATGTGCAATATGTACACATCACATTTTGTTATTGAAAACTGGCCCTTGCTTTGCAATGTAGGCAACTGTGGATTTTGGCCCCCAGCTCAGTCAACATCTAGTGAAACCTAGCACACCTGCACATTTTAGAAAACTAGACACCCAGCCACATCTTGTGTGGTCTTCCACCAGAATTTCTACACAGAATCCCTGGTAAACCTAAAACTTTGACTATAAAACACATTTTCCTCATATTTCTGTGGTAGAAAGTTCTGATATCTTCAGGGATCACAAATGTCCTACCACCAAGCATTTACCACATCTCCTGATAAAAATGGTACCTCACTTTTGTGGATGGCTTCGTGCCCGCCACTAGAAACAGCTGAAAATGCAACACAGGCACATTACATTTTTCCACAGACAACTGACCCTTTTTTTGCAATGTGCCTAGCTGTGGATTTTGGGCCCTAGCTCAGTCAGCACCTAGGGAAACCTAGTAGTCCTGCACATTTTTGAAAACTAAACACCTAGGAGAATCCAGAGTGAGGTAACCTACATGACTCTCACCAGCTGTTCTTACCCAGACACCTTTTCAGACCTAATACATTGATTAAAACATTTCTGTTAGTAAAACTATTGCAATCTGTGGAGAGCCCCTATGTTCCAATCATTTCCCTACAGACACTGAAAATCGGGTCGGGTGCCACTGCACCCGTCGCACACCAGCAACTCCGCCGGCTCCATTCGGAGCCGGCTTCATCGTTGCTGGGGCTTTCCCGCTGGGCGGGCGGGCGGCCTTTTGGCAGTCGCCCGCCCGCCCAGCGGGAAAGTCCAAATGACCGCCGCGGTCTCCGGCGGAATGACCCCCTTAGTGCCTTTGACAGGAAAGGGTTACAAATACAACATAGACACATCACATTTTTGCACTGAAAACTGAGTTGTTTTTGCAATGTGGGTAGCTGTGGATTCTGGCTGGTGCACTGACGTCCAAGATGAGTGATGCTGAAGAGGAAGCAATTCTGCTTTTCCCTCAGCCTTTTCAAAAAAAAACATTTTTCTGGTGCATGATCCAGTGTATCCTGTAGGTAAGACCTAAAATGAACCCAAAAGGGCTCTCTTCTGTCCTGACTATTGAACTTAATTTTGAAGGGGATCCCAGTGGGCATCACAAACCCTATGATTGCAGCGGTATGTCTGTGCCAATTGAGTCAAGACTACTCCATCCACTACAGTATTAAATGACCAACATAGTCTCTCCTGATCCGAGAGCACCCCCGATTGTGTCATTGAGGAACAGTTTCCTGCAGTCCTGAGGATACAGGACTTGATACATTATAGTTAAAAACTAAAATACTGGGACAATTGCAAGAACATTCACAGAATTGTCGGAATAGTACAGCTGCATACGTAGATTGAGGACATGACATGTTTTGACAACAAGCAAGAACACATCTCTTAAATTTATAAAACTGGATTATAGATATCATGCCTATTTGTGAGATTTCATTGTTCAATATTAGTAAAAGGTTTATATTTACCAATTAAATCATTTACATATTTCCCAATAAACAGTGTAAAATTGTACAACAATGCAGATATTGTTGGTATAAATGTTCCATATATGTGTGCCAAACCCAGTTGTCTGTATCACTTGTGATCCTAATCAAGTATTAGTTCACTAGGGAGCAACAGTAGACATACCTTAGAGTATACAGAATTCCATAGTATGGCATGAGGGTTGATTGTGATTTCATGACCTTTCTTTGCTCTGTAATCAAACATTCCCACAGTTGCCAATGTATATGTTCCATTTGGAAAGATATGCCAATTCAGAATATCATACACAGCTGGAGGATCCCCATTCTTATCGAAAAATAACTCTTCTCCAGAATTGGTTGTGAAATGTACATTTCTGAGATGATGCAGGACCTAGAAATTCATGTACACTGTTATGATTTGTATGCAGTAACAATACAAAATATTTCTCACAGCTCATTTAAGCAGGTATTCTTTAATAGTAGGCATTTCTTGTAGTTAACATGTAACCTCGGTGTACATCATAAATAGATTAAATCATGCTCTTCTACACCAAGGGGCATATTTATACTTTTAACGCAAATTCGGTACAAAACTAACTCCATATTTGTGTTTTGACGTTAGACACATTTAACGTCTAAATATAGGAGTTGCACCATTTTTTGGATGCGTGCACCTTCCTTGCATCAATGAGATGCAAGGTTGGCTTTCCCATCTAAACAATGGTGCTATCCCCATAGCCCCATATTTATCCCCCATGCTTAAAATGACGCATGGGTGGGAGGAGGGGCTAAATAATGGTGTGAAGCTTGCTTTGCATCATTATTTAACACCTGGGTCAGACCAGGCGTTACGGGACCTGTGGACCCATATACACCATGGAATGGGTCCACAGGTGCCCTCCCGAGCCCCAGTAATGTCCCCAGCAAAGGGACACCGGAGGATGGAGGACCCCATTCCAGGTAAGTCTGGGTCAGTATTTTCCTATTTTATTTCTTTGACATCGGGGGCCCTAACTTGGGGCCCCCTGCATGGCACAAGGTGCAATGGCCATGCTCAGGGGACATTCGTGCTTGCTATTGGAGTCATGGGTATGACTCCTGTCTTTCCCAAGATGCAAATCATTTTTTTGGTGGTTGTGCACCAGGAAATGGTGCTAGTCTGGCTAGAGGCATTATTTTTGCCTCTAACCCGGCTATTGTCATTTTCTGACGCACACCCCTCTCCTTCCCTACCGCCACTCCCAACCAAGTAGCGTCTTTTTCACCAGCCCAAGTTTAGTGCTGGAAGCGCCATTCAATAAATACAGCACCCGGCTGGCATTGTCAAATGATGTAACAGAGCACTAAACTTTTTGCTGCATAACTGCGTTAGCGCAGTTTTGTGGCAAAACGCATAAATATGGGCCCAAGTACTTTAACAGTAGTAAACATGAAAAAAGACAACTATATCTCATGCTCATCTATGTGCAGATTTTGTCTCTCAGGACAGGACAAGGAACTAATGGGAGCACTAGAAGTTATTTAAATACCAGGCTCTTATTGCACGAGACAGTAAGCAAGCTTGAGAAACGAACCTAAAATTCCCTTGGCGGTTAGGGGTGAGAAGGAAATTTCCTTACACATGAAATGCCATAGATGTTCAACTCATGGAAAGTTTGTGCTGAGGTAGATTTTGTCTGCAGTCTGCATTTGTTGCTGGTTTTACATGCTTAATAGTCACAGCACTCTTTATCGTGTGATCCTTGGAGGGTTGTGTGCAGCTTAGGAGTGGAGATACATTGAGATAGTACAGTAGGGCTGCATCCTCAGGTCACATCTTTATGGGTGACTGTTGGACTTGGTAGTCTCTCCAGGGTTATCCCCAAACTTTTTGCCTTCACCAGTCCTAGTTTGGCTGAATTTGTTTTTGTTGGCCTTAGGACCCTGTGCACTTTACCAGTGGTAACCAGTGCTAAATTGCATGTGCGCACGCCCTAAAACATGGCACAATTGGCTTACACCTGATTGAAATATTAAATTAACTTATAGGACCCTACTAAAGTTGTACATACCATACCCAGCACCGTTAAATTAAATGCTGCTAGTGGGCCTGCAGCACTTGCCTTTCAACCCATTTAAGTAGCCATTTTAAGCATGTCTCTGGCCTGTCAGCCTGTGTGTGCAGTTTTAAATTGCCTTTTCGGTCTGGCAAAACAAACCTTTTGCCAAGCCCAAATCTACCTTTTTAATACATATAAGTGGCCCTTAGGGTAGGCGCTGAGCAGCTCATATGGCAGGGGGCTGTGTAATTAAAACATTAGACATGTTGCCATTTACTTGTCAAAAACCATTTGGTGTCTGCAGCCAGTATCCCGGGTCTCATGACTATGGGGGTCATTCTGACCCCGGCCGGTGGCGGAAGCCGCCGGCCTGGCTGGAATCGCCAGAATACCGCTGCACGGTCAAAAGACCGCCGCGGGTATTCTGGGTTTCCCGCTGGGCTGGCGGGCGACCGCCAGAAGGCCGCCCGCCAGCCCAGCGGGAAACACCCTTCCATGAGGATGCCGGCTCCGAATGGAGACGGCGGAGTGGAAGGGGTGCGACGGTTGCACCCGTCGCGATTTTCAGTGTCTGCAGACACTGAAAATCTTGGTGGGGCCCTGCATTGGCATTAGCACTGCAGGGGCCCCCAGGGGCCCCACGACACCCCATACCGCCATCCTGTTCCTGGCGGCCAAAACCGCCTGGAACAGGATGGCGGTATGGGGGTCGGAATCCCCATGGCGGCGCAGCAAGCTGCGCCGCCATGGAGTATTCCCTAGGGCAGCGGAAAACCGGCAGTTACCGCCGGTTTTCCGTTTCTGACCGCGGCTGTACCGCCGCGGTCAGAATGCCCATGGGAGCACCGCCAGCCTGTTGGCGGTGGTCCCGCGGTCGTTGGCCCTGGCGGATTTTACCGCCAGGGTCAGAATGACTCCCTATGTGTAGCTGGCAGTTGGTCTTTATGTATTGCTCACAGATAGTGAGACAAAAGGGAAAAACATGTTGGGAGGATGGGCCATCTCTGACTTTAAAGGGGGCAGAGCAGTCACCTACCACACATTCACATCACAAATACTGTCTCAGCACAATTACCAAGGGTTTCATGCTTGTCTTTTGTGCCCACAGACAAGTTAGGGACAGAGTGGTGAGGCAGGAAGTTACAGACACCTCAGTCAGGGGCATATTCCTGAAGGTTCTCCTACGTCAAGGTGGGCACCAGGTGTAAATAGAAGACCCTCAGACCTAACTCTTCAGATCACTTCTGGACCTGTTGACTCTGCAAGGAAGAAAGACTGCTCAGTTGTGAAGTCTGTCCTGCTGTTGCTGCACTAGGACTCTTCTGCTGCTGTGAACTGCCCTGCTGAATCCAGCTTGCCTTTGGGGGCCCAGGACTCCAGGAAATCTCCAAGGATCAGTTGCCCTACCCCTTGTTTATGTCACAGGGATATTTCAGAGTTATTCAATGCCAACGCATCTCCATGCATCTCAACACAGGTCATCTCCATCGACCCTAGCCGTGAGCAACGCAGATCGTCCTTGACTCTAATGTATCTCAGCAAACGTCCTCACAAGCCCCAGCCGCTTCTTCAAGGCCGATGCAGCCTGAGGACAACACTGACTCAGAGCAGTGCATCTTGTCCCCTGTGCTGATGCATCAATGTGCAAGTCTTCCCAAATCCACCAGCTTCCTTTATTACTAAGCAGGACCTCTCAGAGAAGCTCCTAGACAACAGTCATTGACTCTGCCTCTGTGCAATGCATCTCAACACCAAACCTCACATCACAGCTTCTTGACAGCTCCTCGACATTGGTCAGCGCATGTCAATGTAAGGACTTTGCATCTTGACTCCCAGGCCACAAAGTACTTTGTCAGCGGACTGAATCCAGTCCTGTATCCAGCCGATGCTCCCTTGAAGTTAGCCTGAGCTTGTGACTTGGACCTGGTCTACTGTGAACCGATAACCGCTGTTGGTGCGTGTTGCTTCTCAGTGCTTGTTTTTCACAAAACATTCAAAATTGCATATCTCTGGTTCTACTAACAGCCACAATCCCTGTCAGGGTCAACCATTAAAAGTCACTAAAATAACCTGTGCTCAACCCCCTGGTAGCTTGACACAAAAGTAGTCAGAGACAACTTTGAGGCGATGTGTAAAATATTGAAGCAGCACACAAACAGTAATAAAGTGAAAACATAACACAAGTAACGCCTCACACCAATTTAGAAAAATAGAATACTTTTTAATGAATTATCTTGACACCAAAATAACAAAAATTCAATCAGTAGAACCAGAGTTATGATATTTTAAAGTTTGAAGTGAAATTTAGCACCTAAGGTGTCAACCGCGGATCTCTAATCACATGAGATCAGGTCTTAGACCAGACGCCTTACAGTGGTCTTACCCCCAGCTTTTTGCCTACCTCCTTCACTTTTCTGACCTTTTTTTTGCTAACTTTAGGACTCCGTGCAATTTATCACTGCTAACCAGGGCTAAGCTGCTTCTGCTCTCTCCCCTAAACATGGTAATATTGGCTTGTCCCCAGTTGGCATAGTTAATTTATTTATAAGTCCCTAGTAGAGCGCACGACATGTGCCCAGGGCCTATATATTAAATGTACTTATGGGCCTGAAGTACTGATTGTGCCATCCACTTAAATAGCACACTCACCTTGTCTCAGCCCTGCCATTGCAGAGCATGTATGTGCAGTTTGCACTGCCATGTCAACATGGCAAAATAACCTTGTTGTCAGGCCCAAAACATACATACAAGCCACCCCAAAGATAGGCCCTGGACAACCCAGAGGGCAAAGTGAAATGTATTTAAAAGGCAGGACAAGTACTTTTCAGTTTTACATGTCCTGTTAGTGAAAAATCACAGTTGTTTTCAGTACAGCAAGGCCTATCTCTCCCATAAAATTATATTGGGATTAGGTTATTACATTTTATAAGTGTAATTCACAATCTGGTAGAAATACATTTTTTGAGTTTGGCGTCTCTGGAATCAGAATTTAAAATCACAGCTCATGGTGAATGCAGTTTTTAAATTGTAACTCTGACAATGCCACTTTTAGAAAGCTGGCATTTTCTTACTTTAGTCATTTGGCTCCCTCTCTCTGAATACACGTCTGAGGTGGGTGATAGCTTGGCTCTATGCATTCCCTCTAGACATCCACACACAAAGGGAGCTTAGATATGAATTAATGGGCTTTCCACATCCTGATGGGCTATCCTGGGAAGGATGGGTGGAAGGGCTGGGCACAGCCTTTCACTTACACCTCAATAGGCTGTGTCCTGTCCCCACACAAAGGGTTGCATGCCCTTGTGTCCTGTTCCCACACAAAGGGCTGCATACTCTTATGTAGTGAGTATGGAGCCAGGGCACGAAAGGAAGACTTCTGTGCTCTTCAAATACCTTTCTATGAAGTCTCCCCCACTGTAAATGCACAAATGGGTATAAGTACTGGTCATCTGACACCATCACTTCTGGACCTGATGATACTCTGCCAGGAAGAAGGACTGTTGTGCTGCTACAAGGACTGCCACTCTGCTGGACTGCTATTCTGCTGGTCTCCTGCTTTGCCTCCTTGCTGCCAGCTGCCTCTTGCATGGGAGCGAGAAGGATTGGACCTGCATCTCTCTCCCCAGAACCCAGAGTGATTCCAAGGGCCAGCTGAGTGGTGTTCTGTTTTCTGAAGTCTCAAAGACATAACATTCTGCCAAACTAACTATACCTGCACCTGGACTCTGCCATCTGTGCTTCTGCCTTTCAAGTGGTGCCATCACAGCCCTGGATCCTTGGAGGTGAGGCTTAAGGTGTTTCTTCAGTCAACCCACGCATTCTCCCCAGAACTGGCACATCTTCGCCAATGCAGGGATTGGAACTAGCTCATCTTCACCTTTGCATGGATAGGAACCGGTGCATCCTCGTCGCCACATGGAGCGGGCCCAGTGCCTCACATTCTGAACCAGCACATTGCCCTCAGGATTGATGCATCCTCTGCTACAGGAGCAGAACCAACGCATTGCATTCAGACCAGCGCTTCACCAATTTTGCGTGGAGAAAACTGACTCATCTTCTGTTGTGGGATGAGAACTGACGCATCACCTGGGCTGCACCTTGCTTCCTCCTCAATATTGATGCAGCCAGGATCAAGGTATTTTTGATCAGCAAATGCAAGTGGGTCCCTGTATCTGGCCCGTGCTCCATCATGGTCAGGCTGAACTCTTGGCTTTGTCTCGGTCTGGTGCGACCAGATGTCCCCGATTGTCACCTTTTTACAGTTTATTCTTAGAAAAATCATAACTCAAGTTCTACTTATTGGATCTTTTTTTGTTTAGGTCTTGTTTTATTATTAACTTTAGTGCTATTTTTTCACTGTTTTACTGTTTGAAGTGCTGCACAAACGCTTTACACATTGCATCTTATGTTAAGCATGACTGCCCTGTCACAAGGCTACTAGAGGGTGAGCACAGGTTAATTTAGGGTGTGTTTGTGAGTTACCCTGATAAAGACAGCGGTTCTTGCAATGACAGGGTGCATACCTCTGTCAAAGCAAAAACCCAATTTCCAACACAAAGGCAAAGTTGAAAGTTAGCAAAATGCCAATGGACTGTGGTTCAGAAAAAAGAAGTGATCTGGGCCTGATCTCAGCTCAATTTTGGGCTTAGAAGAAAATTGTGTGGGAAGGTAAAATTTGGTGGGGCAAGGCAGCTGGCAGTTTCTGAAGAGAAGGCATCATCGTAAAGGAGCCACTGGCTGAAGCCATTCCCGCTGGTCTGACCAGCAGGAAAAATGCTACGAGATGGCACTCTGCTCCCTTAAAGTGCTATCTTGTAGCGCAGAGGGGGCCATCCAGCAGCCTCAGAATGCATACTGCTTGCATTGCATACTCCGATGATGCTGGGCAGAGGGGCCCTGCGCTTGTTGTCCACCAGCCTTTTCATGTTTGTGAAACCGCCATGAAAAGGCTGTCAGAGAACAAGGTTGTATTTAGCAGGGAGGCCCTGGCTAATTGCAACCAAGGCTGCTGTCACCCTGTCATGATCTAGGATCCTGGCAAAGACAGTGGTGGGATGGCGATGCGACCGCCAAACTTGTAATGTTGCGGTCGGACCGCCACAGCCCGCTGGTCCAACTGCTACCACAGGGCTGGCAGGCTTGTGACCACCAGCCTCGCAATAAGGCCCCTAGTCTCTTTTTTGGAATTCAAAGATCTTCCGTGAGATGAAGCTGCAGCCTGTAGCTGACGAGGGCTCCACGAGGTTGAATACCTCTTCTGTAAACAGCCACTGAACATGATTTGTTGCTGCAGAGAACAATGTAGCGGGAGCTGCAGCAAAGTTAGGCCCACTGGTGATACACCTTAGGTGGATCAACAAGCTTATAGATTTTGGTCTTCTCTTAGTTTTCAGAGCATCTTTTAGTTGAACAATTTTCAAGTCCTAAGTTTGAGCATTCTGGGCTCATTTAGCACTGCTTCCAAGGGTCCTTTACTGGAGGGGCACCACAAGGAGGGTCAGGAGTTATTCAAGATGATTGGAAACTGGGGAGAATATGGTGGCTGGCTAGGTAAAAGGCTGCAGGAGGGGCTCTGCTGGGCCATAATCGAGACGGGGCGTGGAGGACTGAAGTGAGGCGGACGGAGGCGGCGACTTACCAGGAGTATCAGGTGATCATAGAGGAGGTGTGATGAAGGGGGCCTGGAGTTGCAGGGGTGCAGAACGAGCTGAGCTCCGGAGGAGAGCAGTGACCGGATGTCAGACAGGGAAGGGGAACGCCTGCAAGGATTCCCCTCTTGGGGAAAAGCAGTGGAGTCAGCACAAACAGCACAAGCAGCACAAGCACAAGTGCTAGGCTGAGGAGAGCTGGAGAGATTGTAAGTTGACTTGTGGGCACTCAAGGTATTGTGAAACACCCCATTTGTTTAGATGAACGGCGTTGGAGGCATACTGAGTCTTTGAGGGGACAAAGTGGAAGTGCTACGGGGGCTGCTGGAAGGCTGGCTTCAATAAAAATAAAAGGAGAGGTGGTTGCAAGGAGGATGCTTGGGATGAGTCCTGTGTACTCTTTGAGGAGTGGCAGGAAGATTTTTGGGGTTAAAGAGAAGTTGAATGAGAGAATACGGACTAATAGACCTAAGATTACCCCTTCACTAAGAACAAATTTTAGGGTTTTACCTAGGAATCAAATGTAAGAGTCGAACCTTACAGACAAAGTGGGGCAACGAGGTTCTGGCACTGATATGGCTACCTCAAGGGTTGTTATTCGTTTGTGGGAGTCTCATGTACCCCAAACAATATGTATATCAATTAGATTTTCACCTTTGTTGGTTTGGGACGGTTGGAGGGGAAGAAGGAAAGTGCTTTAATGTCTTCGAGGGTCTGGGCTCCGGACAGTAATTCCTTGGAATTCACAGAGGAAGAACTAGCAGAGTTGGGGGGAGCCCACCAGCAAGAACAAGCTCATGCCCCCTGCTGGATAAGCCTCCTATCCTAGGATTGGTTGGAACCAGGGAAAGCCAGTGTCAGGGTATGGTGGAAAGCCCTTTGAGTCATTGTATTTCAGAAATGTTGAAAATTCTGACGTTGGAAATTAAAGATGGGTTTGAAAAATGTGAGAGTAGAGTCCTATGCAAGACATTTGGGGAAACAATTGTTGATCTGGCAGGTAGGACAGCTGTACTCGAGGAAGAAGTAGGGGGTCTAAAAGTAGTAGTGAAGAAGAGTAAGAAGACAATCCAGAGTTTGAAAGCTGGAAAGGAAAGTGTTAGGAATAAGTTGGAGATTTTGGAAAATCACCAGAGAAGGAATAACTTAAGGCTTCTAAAAGTCCCTGAAAGGATAGAGGGTAATGATTTCAAAGGCCTTGTGGTCCGTCTGATTAGACAAGGATTACAGTCAATGAGGCAGATATTGTGAATGACAGACAAAGTGTACACTGGGTCTCCTTTAAAATGCTGCCAAACAGAAAGACCCCTGGGAAAATCTTGATGTGTTTCATACATATGCAGTTAAAGAAAGAATTCTGGTAGCAGCATTGAAAAAGAAATCACTTTCGGCAGATGGAGTTTCTTTTGAAATCAGGTCAGAACTTTCGAGCACAACTTTGAGTAAGCAGTGGGAGCTATGTAAGAGAATTGATGCTCTCAAGAAACTAGGAGCCACGGGTTAGTTGAAATTCCCAGCTTCTTTGAGAGTGATGGTGAATAATCAAATGTACAATTTTAAAGAAGCCAGAGAAGTTGATGACCTGATAAAATCATTAGAAGAAGTTAGCTAAGTGGGGAATTCGCAGCCTACTTTAGTCCATCTTTCCCTTTCCGTTTGCTTAGATGTTGAATGTCGAATGTTTGTCTGCACTTTTAAAGTCCCAGTGGTAGCCCCCGAGGTGATGATACCTAGAAAAAGATGCATGGGGGGAGTTCTCCCAGAGAGGTATGGGTTGAGGAGGGGGGACGCAGGGAGAGGAATAGGACACAGGGTGGGGAGCATGTGGAAGGAAAGGAGAAAAAATGTCCTCAGAGTAATGGGAACTAGGGTGAGCTTAGGAGGGATAACATGTTTTAAACCAATGACAGGAGGTAGATGATGGGGTTGAAGGAGCTGAGGCTGCCGTCTTGGAATATGACCGAATCACGGGTAGTAAATAGACGAAGGAGGTTGTTTCAATACATGAAAGATATTCAAGCAGATGTATTAGTGTTGCAAGAGATTCACCTTTCTAGACAAGAGTATGTGGAGTTGTTTAGGATATGGAGATGGGTGCAATGGATAGGAATCTTGGGCCGGAGTGGCGGGAGCAAAAGGGTTGTGGTGCTTAGGAAATATCATCCTAATATCTCCCTTCAGGAGAGACCAGTAGACAGGGCTGGAAGATAGGCCATATGGAGGTTGGTAGCTTATGATGAGGCATTTACGGTGGTGGGTTAATATGGTCCCAATAAGGATAATATTGCCCCGTTAGTAGATGTATTTCAGCACTTGCTCCAATTTTCAGATACGATTATTTGGATGGGGGATTTTAATGTGGTGTTAAATTATGATTTAGATAGATAATCAGGAAGTAGATCTAGAATTAATGAGAAAATGTGACGCCTAGTACTATTTATAATGTCTCAGTTGGGGCCATATGGGAGATAATGGGGTTAACCCGGGGGTACACATTTAACAACAAAAAATATAGACATCAGTCCTGGATCTGTTACATTTTAATGGATAAGAACTTGGGACAGAGTTTGAAGGAGATAGTTCATTTTGGAGCACATGTATCTATTTTTGTGATGCGTAATGACATTTTAGAAGGTAGAAGTATGATGCCTCCGTCTTGGAAGGAAGCAAGTATCACAGAAATTTTGAAGCCAGGGAAAGACTCAAGATCTTGCGATGCATATAGACCAATTTCCCTATTAAATAGTGATTACAAATTTTTTGCAAAGATTATGGCGAATAGATTAAGTGGTGTCATGAGAAAGCTTATTCACATGGATCAAAAGGGTTTTTTGAAGGGCAGGTTGGTGCAGGAGTTGACAAACACCCTGATAGGCTCAATTGATCTGGCTATTACATGCCAGGATCCCTTGGCAGTAGTAAGGGTAGACACTAGTAAAGCATTTGATAGGGTTAACTGGGTTTATTTGGAAATGGTCTGTGAGTTTTTTCATTTGGGTAAGAACTTCATTGGCGTGTTGCAGGAGATTTATCAAGACCCCGAAGTGAGAGTCCTAGTTAATGGTGTTCTAACTCTCCCTTTTAAAATTCAAAGAGGAACAAGACAAGGGTGCTCGTTGTCGTCATTACTTTTTATTATACAAATAGAGCCTCTAGTGTGTCAATTTAGGAGGGATTAGAGGACACACCCGTTTCAGAGCAGGAATTGGAGTAAAAATATTCCCCTATACGCAGACGATATGTTAGCATACACAGCAGATTTTGGTCAAGTAATGAGAGCCCTGGAAGAGCTGGATTTGGGAAAATCAGTGGATTTGCTGTAAATAGTGAAACATCTGAAGTTATGGTATGGAACACGCAGGTGGAAGGGATCTCTGTAAAGAAGAAGGTGAAATATTTAGGGATCACAATAGCTCAAGATATAAATAAAATTGCAGAAGTTAATTTCACGAAGGTTTTGAGGGAAGCTGGCCAGCTAATGAAGAAGTGGGTCAGTATTCATCTTACGATGATAGGACCGGATAACTTAGTCAAGATAATGATCTTACCAAAATGTTTGTTTATTTTTAATGCAGTCCCTTTGATGTTTAAGAAAACGTTGTTGAGTAAAGTTCAGGGAGTAAATAGTATTTTTTTTGGGCCTCAAAAGTGGTACGTGTTGCTTAGAAGAAGTTGAGGAGGAAGAAAGAGAAAAGAGGGCTGGCATTACCGGATGCACAGTGTTATGCGTGGGCCTTCTTCTTGAAGAATACAAGGGAGCTAATGAAGGAGCCAGGGGAATCTGAGAAAAGACACATTTTTAAAGTTATGATGAAAATAAATGGTGTATCGCAGAGTGGCTTTTTATATAAATTTGGTGATCAAAGTTCTTAAAGAAAAAATTTCAAGGTAATCTCAGATTTGGTAAAACTCTGGTGTAGGAAAGTACCATCTTTTTGGCACTGTTACCTCCATTTTCTGCTTGATGTCAGTGTGCCTGACTGTGTTCACTGGGATCCTGCTAACCAAGACCCCAGTCATCATGCTCTCTCTCCTCTAAATGTTGTTACTGCAAATTGGTAACCCAGTGTTTCACCCAAAATTGGCATACTAGTACCCCCTTATTAGTCCCTACTATATGGTACCTATGCCTAGGGCATTGGGCTTCCAGGGGATCCCTATAGGCTGTAGCATGCCTTTTGCCACCAATAGGGAGCCCATGAAAAGGGCTCTGCAGGAATGCAATTGCAGCCTGCATGAAAAGGTGCATGCACCATATCACTGCTATTTACACTGCACCAGGTCACTTATATGTCACCCCTATAGCAGGCCTTCCAGCCCTGAAGGCAGGGTGCAGAGTACCTGTGTGTGAGAGCACCCCTACACTAGCAGAGGTGCCCCTATGAACTCCAGGACCATTTTCCCTTACCTCATGAGTGAGGGGACGCCATTTTACGTGTGCACTGGACATAGGTCACTACCTATGTCCAACTCCACAGTGGCCACTTTTAGTATCAACCATGTTGGAATCATACCCCAAGGCTTTTGCAAGCATTGGTTATATGATTCCATGCACTCTGGGGGCTCTTTAGAGGACCCCCAGTACTGCCATTACAGCTTTCTGAGTTTTACCAGGCAGCCCCAGCTGCTGCCACCTCTCAGACAGGTTTCTACCCCCAGTTGCTCAAGCAGCTGTAGCCCAGGAAGGCAGAACAAAGCATTTCCTTTGGGAGAGGGATGTTACACCCTCTCCCTTTGGAAATAGGTGTTACAGGCTTCTGAGGGGTAGCCTCCCAGAGCCTTTGGAATTGCTTTGAAGGACACAGATTGTGTCCTCCTTGCATAATCCAGTCCACACCAGCTCAGAGACCCCCAGCCCCTGCTCTAGCATGAAACTGGACAAAGGAAAGGAGAGTGACCACTCCCCTGTCCCTCACCACCCCAGGGGTGGTGCCCTGTGGGTCCCTGGGTTTTGCCATCTTGGATTCCAAGTCACCAGGTGACATCAGAGCCCTCCCCCAATAGGTGCTTACCTGTTTAGCTGACCAATCCCCATATCAGGGTTATTTAGGGTCTCTCTCTTGGGTGGTTCTTCAGACTCAGATTTCAAGACTCCATCAGGAATCCTCTGCATCCTTTGCTTCATCTTCTTGCCGAACAAGCTGCATCTGGACCCTCCAGGATCTCTACAAACTGCAACCAAGAAGGTAGGATGACTTCTGCAACACTGTATCTTCAGCTCCTGCCAGCAACTGTAACTGTTTCCAGGTCATGCATCCTCAGAGGACAGCAAGTCTTCAGCCTGCACCAAAAGAACAAAGGAATCTCCATTGCTTCAGCAGGCACCCCTCTTCAGCAATGACCGGTGGCTTGGGTCCTCTCTCCTGACGAAGTGCGTGGATCCAGCATCACGGGTGGTGGACTGAAGTGGTCCCAATGGTCCTACAGTCCAACTGCCCACTTTGGTGGAGGTAAAAGTGTGCCTCCCTATGCAAGACAGTACCCCCAGGCACCGTGGCACCATGTGTTTCACAGTTGCCAAAGCTTGTTGCCATCCTTCCACGAAGTTCTTCATGCACAATGCAGCTCGGGGCCCCAGAACTCCTTCATGCGATGCACAGTTTCCTGAGTGGTTCCCCGGCCGCATGATATGCCTTTGTGAAGGGCTGCAGGGGCCTCCTTTTGCACCTTGTTTGCCCCTGTGCTGTGGGACTCCTGTATGGGCTGCCTGGTCTTCTGAGGGCCCTCTGAGTCATTGAGAGTCCCCCTCCTGGGTAGAGTCCACCAGCTCCTTCCCTACCACCACTCCCACCCAAGTAGCGTCTTTTTCTAAGACACCAGCCCAAGTTTAGTGCTGGAAGCGCCATTCAATAAATACAGCACCCGGCTGGCATTGTCAAATGATGTAACCAGGCACTAAACATTTTGCTGCATAACTGCGTTAGCGCAGTTTTGTGGCAAAATGCATAAATATGGGCCCAAGTACTTTAACAGTGGTAAACATGAAAAAAGCAAACTAAATCTCATGCTTATCTATGTGCAGATTTTGTCTCTCAGGACAGGACAAGGAACTAAAGGGAGCACTAGAAGTTATTTAAATACCAGGCTCTTATTGCACGAGACAGTAAGCAAGCTTGAGAAACAAACCTAAAATTCCCTTCGCGGTTAGGGGTGAGAAGGAAATTTCTTCACACATGAAATGCCATAGATGTTCAACTCATGGAAAGTTTGTGCTGAGGTTGATTTTGTCTGCAGTCTGCGTTTGTTGCTAGTTTTACAAGCTTAATAGTCACAGCACTCTTTATCTTGTGATCCTTGGAGGGTTCTGTGCAGCTTAGGAGTGGAGATACATTGACATAGTACAGTAGGGCTGCATCCTCAGGTCACATCTTTATGGGTGACTGTTGGACTTGGCAGTTTCTCCAGGGTTATCCCCAAACTTTTTGCCTTCACCAGTCCTAGTTTGGCTGAATTTGTTTTTGTTGACCTTAGGACCCTGTGCACTTTACCAGTGGTAACCAGTGCTAAATTGCATGTGCTCACACCCTAAAACATGGCACAATTGACTTACACCTGATTGAAATATTTAATTAACTTTTAGGACCCTATTA
The DNA here is from genome assembly GCF_031143425.1 of Pleurodeles waltl. Lineage (NCBI taxonomy): Eukaryota > Metazoa > Chordata > Amphibia > Caudata > Salamandridae > Pleurodeles > Pleurodeles waltl. Next base: position 381,669,239 of record NC_090445.1, read on the forward strand.
AATTTGTACATACCATACCCAGCACCGTTAAATTAAATGCTGCTAGTGGGCCTGCAGCACTTGCCTTTCAACCCATTTAAGTAGCCATTTTAAACATGTCTCTGGCCTGTCAGCCTGTGTGTGCAGTTTTAAATTGCCTTTTCGGCCTGGCAAAACAAACCTTTTGCCAAGCCTAAATCTACCTTTTTAATACATATAAGTGGCCCTTAGGGTAGGCGCTGAGCAGCTCATATGGCAGGGGGCTGTGTAATTAAAACATTAGACATGTTACCATTTACCTGTCAAAAACCATTTGGTGTCTGCAGCCAGTATCCTGGGTCACATGACTATGTGTAGCTGGCAGTTGGTCTTTATGTATTGCTCACAGATAGTGAGACAAAAGGGAAAAACGTGTTGGGAGGATGGGCCATCTCTGACTTTAAAGGGGGCAGAGCAGTCACCTACCACACTTTCACATCACAAATACTGTCTCAACACAATTACCAAGGGTTTCATGCTAGTCTTTTGTGCCCACAGACAAGTTAGTGACAGGATGGGGAGGCAGGAGGTTACAGACACCTCAGTCAGGGGCATATTCCAGAAGGTTCTCCTACGTCAAGGTGGGCATCAGGTGTAAATAGAAGACCCTCAGACCTAACTCTTCAAATCACTTCTGGACCTGTTGACTCTGCAAGGAAGAAAGACTGCTCAATTGTGAAGTCTGTCCTGCTGTTGCTGCACTAGGACTCTTCTGCTGCTGTGAGTTGCCATGCTGAATCCAGCTTGCCTTTGAGGGCCTAGGACTCCAGGAAATCTCCAAGGATCAGTTGCCCTGCCCCTTGTTTATGTCACAGGGATATATCAGGGTTTTTCAATGCCAACGCATCTCCATGCATCTCAACACAGGTCATCTCCATCGACCCTAGCCGTGAGCAACGCAGATCGTCCTTGACTCTAATGTATCTCAGCAAACGTCCTCACAAGCCCCAGCAGCTTCTTCAAAGCGGATGCAGCCTGACGACAACACTGACTCAGAGCAGTGCATCTTGTCCCCTGTGCTGATGCATCAATGTGCAAGCCTTCCCAAATCCACCAGCTTCCTTTATTACTAAGCAGGACCTCTCAGAGCAGCTCCTAGACAACAGTCATTGACTCTGCCTCTGTGCAATGCATCTCAACACCAAATCTCACATCACAGCTTCTTGACAGCTCCTCGACACTGGTCAGCGCATGTCAATGTAAGGACTTTGCATCTTGACTCCCAGGCCACAAAGTACTTTGTCAGCGGACTGAATCCAGTCCTGTATCCAGCCGATGCTCCCTTGCAGTTAGGCTGAGCTTGTGACTTGGACCTGGCCTAGTGTGAACAGATAAGAGCTTTTTGTGCGTGTTGCTTCTCAGTGCTTCTTTTTCACAAACATTCAAAATTGCATATCTCTGGTTCTACTAACAGCCGCAATCCCTGTCATGGTCAACCATTAAAAGTCACTAAAATAACCTGTGCTCAACCCCCTGGTAGCTTGACACAAATGTAGTCAGAGCTAACTTTGAGGCGATGTGTAAAATATTGAAGCATCACACAAACAGTAATAAAGTGAAAACATAACACAAGTAAAACCTCACACCAATTTAGAAAAATAGAATACATTTTAATGAATTATCTTGACACCAAAATAGCAAAAACTCAATCAGTAGAACCACAGTTATGATATTTTAACGTTTGAAGTGAAATTTAGCACCTAAGTGGTAAAGCTGTCAACCGCGGATCTCTAATCACATGAGATCAGGTCTTAGACCTGACAGCCTTACAGTGCTCTTACCCCCAGCTTTTTACCTACCTCCTTCACTTTCCTGACCTCTTTTTTGCTAACTTTAGGTCTCCGTGCAACTTACCACTGCTAACCAGGGCTAAACTGCTTGTGCTTTCTTCCCTAAACATGGTAATATTGGCTTGTCCCCAGTTGGCATATTTAATTTATTTATAAGTCCCTAGTAGAGCGCACTACATGTTCCCAGGGCCTATATATTAAATGTACTTATGGGCCTGAAGTACTGATTGTGCCACCCACTTAAATAGCCCACTCACCTTGTTTCAGCCCTGCCATTGCAGAGCATGTATGTGCAGTATGCACTGCCATGTCAACATGGCAAAATAACCTTGTTGTCAGGCCCAAAACATACATACAAGCCACCCCAAAGATAGGCCCTGGACAACCCAGAGGGCAAGGTGAAATGTATTTAAAAGGCAGGACAAGTACTTTTCAGTTTTACATGTCCTGGTAGTGAAAAATCACAGTCGTTTTCAGTACAGCAAGGCCTATCTCTCCCATAAGATAATACTGGGATTAGGTTATTACATTTTATAAGTGTAATTCACAATCTGGTAGAAATACATTTTTTGAGTTTGGTGTCTCTGGAATCACAACTTAAAATCACAGCTCATGGTGAATGGTGTTTTTAAATTGTAACTCTGAAAATGCCACTTTTAGAAAGCTGGCATTTTCTTACTTTAGGCATTTGGCTCCCTCTCTCTGAATACAAGTCTGAGGTAGGTGATAGCTGGGCTCTATGCATTCCCTCTAGACAGGCACACACAAAGGGAGCTTAGATATAAATTAATGGGCTATCCACAGCCTGATGGGCTATCCTGGGCAGGATGGGTGGAAGGGATGGACACAGCCTTTCACTTACACCTCAATAGGCTGTGTCCTATCCCCACACAAAGGGTTGCATGCCCTTGTGTCCTGTTCCCACACAAAGCGCTGCATACTCTTATGTAGTGAGTATGGAGCCAGGGTAGGAAAGGAAGACTTCTGTGCTCTTCAAAGACCTTTTTTTGAAGTCTCCCCCACTGTAAATGCACAAATGGTTAAAAGTACTCGTCCTCTGACACCATCACTTCTGGACCTGATGATACTCTGCCAGGAAGAAGGACTGTTGTGCTGCTACAAGGACTGCCACTCTGCTGGTATGCTATTCTGCTGGTCTCCTGCTTTGCCTCTTCGCTGCCAGCTGCCTCTTGCATGGGAGCGAGAATGATTGGACCTGCATCTCTCTTCCCAGAACCCAAAGTGATTCCAAGGGCCAGCTGACTGGTGTTCTGTTTTCTGAAGTCTCAAAGACATAACATTCTGCCAAACTACCTATACCTGCACCTGGACTCTGCCATCTGTGCTTCTGCCTGTTAAGTGGTGCCATCACAGCCCTGGATCCTTGGAGGTGAGGCCTAAGGTGTTTCTTCAGTCAACCCACGCATTCTCACCACAACTGGCACATCTTCGACAATGCAGGGATTGGAACTAGCTCATCTTCACCTTTGCATGGATAGGAACCGGTTCATCCTCGTCGCCACATGAAGCAGGCCCAGTGCCTCACATTCTGAACCAGCACATTGCCCTAAGTATTGATGCATCCTCTGCTACAGGAGCAGAACCAACGCATTGCATTCAGACCATCGCTTCACTAATTTTGCGTGGAGAAAACTGACTTATCTTCTGTTGTGGGATGAGAATTGATGCATCACCTCGGCTGCACCTTGCATCCTCCTCAATATTGATGCAGCCAGGATCAAGGTACTTTTGACCAGCAGATGTAAGTGGGTCCCTGTATCTGGCCCGTGCTCCATCATGGTCAGGCTGAACTCTTGGCTTTTTCTCGGTCTGGTGCAACCATATGTCCCCGATTGTCACCTTTTTTCAGTTTATTCTTAGAAAAATCATAACTCAAGGTCTACTTATTGGATCTTTTTTTGTTTAGGTCTTGTTTTATCATTAACTTCAGTGCTCTCTTTTCACTATTTTACTGTTTGAAGTGCTGCACAAATGCTTTACACATTGCATCTTATGTTAAGCATGACTGCTCTGTCCTAAGCTACTAGAGGGTGAGCACAGGTTAATTTAGGGTGTGTTTGTGAGTTACACAGATTAAGACAGTGGTTCTTGAAATGATAGGGTGCATACACAATTTCTAATACAAAGGCAAAGTTGAAAGTTAGCAAAGTGCCAATGGAGTGTGGGTCAGAAAAAAGAAGTGATCTGGGCCTGATCTCAGCTCAATTTTGGACTTAGAAGAAAATTGTCTGGGAAGGTAAAATTTGGTGGGGCAAGGCAGCTGGCAGTTTCTGAGGAGGAGGCATCATCGTAAAGGAGCCACTGGCTGAAGCCGTTCCCGCTGGTCTGACTGGCAGGAACAGTGCTACGAGATGGCATTCTTCTCCCTTAAAGTGCTATATTGTAGTGCAGAGGGGGCCATCCAGCAGCCTCAGAATCTATACTGTTTGCAGTGCATACTGCGATGATGCTGGGCAGGGGGGCCCTGCACTTGTTGTCCACCAGCCTTTTCATGGTAGTGAAACCGCTATGAAAAGGCAGTCGGAGAACAAGGTTGTATTTAGCAGGGAGGTCCTGGCTAATTGCAACCAAGGCTGCTGTCACCCCGTTGTGATCTAGGATCCTGGCAAAGACAGTGGTAGGATGGCGATGCGACCACCAAACTTTTGACCACCAGCCTCGCAATAAGGCCCCTAGTCTCTTTTTTGGAATTCAAAGATCTTCAGCGAGATGAAGCTGAAGCCTGTAGCTGACTAGGGCTCCACAAGGTTGAATACCTCTTCTGGAAACAGCCACTGAACAGGATTTGTTGCTGCAGAGAACAATGTAGCAGGAGCTGCAGCAAAGTTAGGCCCACTGGTGATAACCTTACGCGGATCAACAAGCTTGTAGATTTTGGTCTTCTCTTAGTTTTCAGAGCACCTTTTAGTTGAACAATTTTCAAGTCCTAAGTTTGAGCATTCTGGACTCATTTAGCACTGCTTCCAAGAGTCAATTACTGGAGGGGCACCACGTGGAGGGTCAGGAGTTGTTCAAGATGATTGGAAACTGGGGGTGAATATGGCGGCTGGCTAGGTAACAGGCTGCAGGAGGGGCTCTGCTGGGCCGTAATCGAGAAGGGCGTGGAGGACTGAAGTGAGGCGGACGGAGACGGCGACTTACCAGGAGGATCAGGTGATCAGAGAGGAGGTGTGGAGAAGGGGGCCTGGAGTTGCAGGGGTGCAGAACGAGCTGTGCTCTGGAGGAGAGCAGTGACCGGATGTCAGAGTGGGAAGGGGAACAGCTGCAAGGATTCCCCTCAGGGGGAAAAGCAGTGGAGTCAGCACAAGCAGCACAAGCACAAGTGCTAGGCTGAGGAGAGCTGGAGAGATTGTAAGTTGACTTGTGGGTGCTCAAGGTATTGTGAAACACCCCATTTGTTTAGATGAACGGCGTTGGAGGCTGAGTCTTTGAGGGACAAAGTGAAAGTGCTACGCGGGCTGCTGGAAGGCTGGCTTCAATAACAATGAAAGGAGAGGTGGTGGCAAGGAGGAAGCTTGGGAAGAGTCCTGTGTACTCTTTGAGGAGTGGTAGGAAGGTTTTTGGGGTTAAAGAGAAGTTGAATGAGAGAATACGGACTAATAGACCTAAGGTTACCCCTTCGATAAGAACACATTTTAGGGTTTTACCTAGGAATCAAATGGAAGAGTCGAACCTTACAGACAAAGTTGGGCAACGAGGTTCTGGCACTGATATGGCTACCTCAAGGGTTGTTATTAGTTTGTGGGAGTCTCACGTACCCCTAACAATATGTATATCAATTAGATTTTCACCTTTGTTGGTTTGGGACGGTTGGAGGGGAAGAAGGAAAGTGCTTTAATGTCTACGAGGGTCTGGGCTCCGGACAGTAATTCCTTGGAATTCACAGAGGAAGAACTAGCAGAGTTGGGGGGAGCCCACCAGCAAGAACAAGCTCATGCCCCATGTCGGATAAGCCTCCTATCCTAGGATTAGTTGAAACCAGGGAAAGCCAGTGTCAGGGTGTGGTGGAAAGCCCTTTGAGTCATTCTATTTCAGAAATGTTGAAAAATCTGACGTTGGAAATTAAAGATGGGTTTGAAAAATCAAGTTCTAACCAATGTGAGAGTAGAGTCCTATGCAAAACAATTGGGGAAAAAATTGTTGATCTGGAAAGGAGGACAGCTGTACTAGAGGAAGAAGTAGGGGTTCTAAAGGTAGTAGTGAAGAAGAGTGAGAAGACAATCCAGAGTTTGAAAGCCGGAAAGGAAAGTGTTAGGAATAAGTTGGAGATTTTGGAAAATCACCAGAGAAGGAATAACTTAAGGCTTCTAAAAGTCCCTGAAAGTATAGAGGGTAATGATTTCAAAGGCCTTGTGATCCGTCTGATTACACAAGGATTACAGTCAATGAGGCAGATATTGTGAATGACAGACAAAGAGTACACTGGGTCTCCTTTAAAAAGCTGCCAAACAGAGAGACCCCTGGGAAAATCTTGGTGTGTTTTCATACATATGCAGTTAAAGAAAGAATTCTGGTAGCAGCATTGAAAAATAAATCACTTTCGGCAGAGGGAGTTTCTTTTGAAATCAGGTCAGATCTTTCGAGCACAACTTTGAGTAAGCAGTGGGAGCTAGGTAAGAGAATTGATGCCCTCAAGAAACTAGGAGCTACAGCTCAGTTGAAATTCCCAGCTTCTTTGAGAGTGATGGTGAATAATAAAATGTATAATTTTAAAGGAGCAAGAGAGGTTGATGACCTGATAAAATCATTAGAAGAAGTTAGCTAAGTTGGGAATTCGCAACCTACTTTATTCCTTCTTTCCCTTTCCGTTTGTTTAGATGTTGAATGTTGAATGTTTGTCTGTACTTTTAAAGTCCCGGTGGTAGCCCCCGAGGTGAAGATGTCTAGAAGAAGATGGCAGGGGGGAGTTCTCCCAAAGAGGTATGGGTTGAGGAGGGGGGACGCAGGGAGAGGAATAGGGCACAGGGTGGGGAGCATGTGGAAGGAAAGTAAAAACAAATTCCTCAGAGTATTGGGAACTAGGGTAAGCTTAGGAGGGATAACATGTTTTAAACCAATGACAGGAGGTAGATGATGGGGTTGAAGGAGCTGAGGCTGCTGTCTTGGAATATTACTGAATTAGGGGTAGTAAATAGACAAAGGAGGTTGTTTCAATACATGAAAGATATTTGAGCAGATGTATTAGTGTTGCAAGAGATTCACCTTTATAGACAAGAGTATGTGGAGTTGTTTAGGATATGGAGATGGGTGCAATGGATAAGCAGCTTGGGCCGGGGTGGCGGGAGCAAAAGGGTTGTGGTGCTTAGGAAATATCATCCTAATATCTCCCTTCAGGAGGGACCAGTAGACAGGGCTGGAAGATAGGCCATAGGGAGGTTGGTAGCATATGATGAGGCATTTACGGTGGTGGGTTAATATGGGCCCAATAAGGATAATATTGCCCCGTTAGTAGATGTATTTGAGCACTTGCTCCAATTTTCAGATACGATTATTTGGATGGGGGATTTTAATGTGGTGTTAAATTATGATTTAGATAGATAATCAGGAAGTAGATCTAGAATTAATGAGAAAATGTGAAGCCTAGTACTATTTATAATGTCTCAGTTGGGGCTATATGATATATGGAGGGAGATGATGGGGTTGACCCGGGGGTACACATTTAGCAACAAAAAATATAGACATCAGTCCTGGATCTGTTACATTTTAATTGATAAGAACTTGGGACAGAGTTTGAAGGAGATAGTGCATTTTGGAGCATATTTATCAGATCATTATGCTATCTAGGAGAATATTGGTCTAAAAGGGAACATGGATTGGGGTAGGTGGACGCTTGATAGAACCTTGTTATTTGATGAGATGGTGGCGGCAGAATTACAAGCTGAGATAAAGGAATTCTTCGATCTTAATGTGGGCTCAGTCTCCCTGGTTTTGGTATGGGATGCCTATAAGGCATTTATGCGAGGGAGACTAATTAGAGCGGCCTTGTTTAAAAGGTGATTGTATAAAGAAGAGAAATGGTCTGCAAGTTTTTTCATTTGGGTAACAACTTCATTGGCGTGTTGCAGGAGATTTATCAAGACCCCGAAGCGAGAGTCCTAGTTCATGGTGTTCTAACTCTCCCTTTTAAAATTCAAAGAGAAACCAGACAAGGGTGCTCGTTGTCGTCATTACTTTTTATTATACAAATAGAGCCTCTAGTGTGTAAACTTAGGAGGGATCAGAGGACACACCCATTTCAGAGCAGGAATTGGAGTAAAAATATTCCCCTATACGCAGACGATCTGTTAGCGTACACAGCAGATTTTGGTCAAGTAATGAGAGCCCTGGAAGAGCTGGATTTGGTAAAATCAGTGGATTTGCTGTAAATAGTGAAACATCTGAAGTTATGGTATGGAACACGCAGGTGGAAGGGATCTCTGTAAAGAAGAAGGTGAAATATTTAGGGATCACAATAGCTCAAGATATAAATAAAATTGCAGAAGTTAATTTCATGAAGGTTTTGAGGGAAGCTGGCCAGCTAATGAAGAAGTGGGTCAGTATTCATCTTACTATGATAGGACCGGTTTACTTAGTCAAGATAATGATCTTAACGAAATGTTTGTTTATTTTTAATGCAGTCCCTTTGATGTTTAAGAAAACGCTGTTGAGTAAAGTTCAGGGAGTAAATAGTATTTTTTTTGGGCCTCAAAAGTGGTACGCGTTGCTTGGAAGAAGTTGAGGAGGAGGAAAGAGAAAAGAGGGCTGGCATTACCGGATGCACAGTGTTATGCGTGGGCCTTCTTCTTGAAGAATACGAGGCAGCTAATGAAGGAGCCAGGGGAATCTGAGAAAAGACACATTTTTAAAGTTATGATGAAAATAAATGGGGTATCCCAGAGAGGCTTTTTATATAAATTTGGTGATCAAAGTTCTTAAAGAAAAAATGTCAAGGTAATCTCAGATTTGGTAAAACTCTGGAGTAAGAAAGTACCATCTTTTTGGCACTGTTACCTCCATTTTCTGCTTGATGTCAGTGTGTCTGACTGTGTTCTCTGGGATCCTGCTAACCAAGACCCCAGTCATCATGCTCTCTCTCCTCTAAATGTTGTTACTGCAAATTGGTAACCCAGTGTTTCACCCAAAATTGGCATACTAGTACCCCCTTATTAGTCCCTAATATATGGTACCTATGCCTAGGGCATTGGGCTTCCAGGGGATCCCTATAGGCTGTAGCATGCCTTTTGCCACCAATAGGGAGCCCATGAAAAGGGCTCTGCAGGAATGCAATTGCAGCCTGCATGAAAAGGTGCATTCACCATATCACTGCTATTTACACTGCACCAGGTCACTTATACGTCACCCCTATAGCAGGCCTTCCAGCCCTGAAGGCAGGGTGCAGAGTACCTGTGTGTGAGGGCACCCCTATACTAGCAGAGGTGCCCCCATGACCTCCAGGACCATTTTCCCTTACCTCATGAGTGAGGGGACACCATTTTACGTGTGCACTGGACATAGGTCACTACCTTTGTCCAACTCCACAATGGCCATTTCTAGTATCAACCATGTTGGAATCATACCACAAGGCTTTTGCAATCATTGGTTATATGATTCCATGCACTCTGGGGGCTCCTTAGAGGACCCCCAGTACTGCCATTACAGCTTTCTGAGTTTTTCCAGGCAGCCCCAGCTGCTGCCACCTCTCAGACAGGTTTCTGCCCCCAGTTGCTCAAGCAGCTGAAGCCCAGGAAGGCAGAACAAAGCATTTCCTTTGGGAGAGGGATGTTACACCCTCTCCCTTTGGAAATAGGTGTTACAGTCTTGTGAGGGGTAGCCTCCCAGAGCCTCTGGAATTGCTTTGAAGGGCACAGATTGTGTCCTCCTTGCATAATCCAGTCTACACCAGTTCAGAGACCCCCAGCCCCTGCTCTAGCATGAAACTGGACAAAGGAAAGGAGAGTGACCACTCCCCTGTCCCTCACCACCCCAGGGGTGGTGCCCTGAGGGTCCCTGGGTTTTGCCATCTTGGATTCCAAGTCACCAGGTGACATCAGAGCCCTCCCCTGATAGGTGCTTACCTGTTTAGCTGACCAATCCCCATATCAGGGTTATTTAGGGTCTCTCTCTTGGGTGGTTCTTCAGACTCAGATTGCAAGACTCCATCAGGAATCCTCTGCATCCTTTGATTCATCTTCTTGCCGAACAAGCTGCATCTGGACCCTCCAGGATCTCTACAAACTGCAAACAAGAAGCTAGGATGACTTCTGCAACACTGTATCTTCAGCTCCTACCAGCAACTGCAACTGTTTCCAGGTCATGCATCCTCAGAGGACAGCAAGTCTTCAGCCTGCACCAAAAGAACAAAGGAATCTCCATCGCTTCAGCAGGCACCCCTCTGCAGCAAAGACCGGTTGCTTGGGTCCTCTCTCCTGATGAAGTGCGTAGAGCCAGCATCACGGGTGGTGGACTGAAGTGGTCCCAATGGTCCTACATTCCACTTTGGTGGAGATAATTGCTTGTCTCCCTATGCAAGACAGTACCCCCAGGCACTGTGTGTTCCGCAGTTGCCAAAGCTTGTTGCCATCCTTCCACGAAGTTCTTCATGCACAATGCAGCTCGGGCCCCAGAACTCCTTCATGCGATCCACAGTTTCCTGAGTGGTTCCCCGGCGGCATGATATGCCTTTGTGAAGGGCTGCAGGGGCCTCCTTTTGCACCTTGTTTGTTCCTGTGCTGTGGGACTCCTGTGTGGGCTGCCTGGTCTTCTTAGGGCCCTCTGAGTCGCTGAGAGTCCCCCTCCTGGGTAGAGTCCACCAGCTCCTTCCGTACCACCACTCCCACCCAAGTAGCGTCTTTTTCTAAGACACCAGCCCAAGTTTAGTGCTGGAAGCGCCATTCAATAAATACAGCACCCGGCTGGCATTGTCAAATGATGTAACCCGGCACTAAACATTTTGCTGCATATCTGCGTTAGCGCAGTTTTGTGGCAAAATGCATAAATATGGGCCAATTACTTTAACAGTAGTAAACATGAAAAAAGCAAACTAAATCTCATGCTTATCTATGTGCAGATTTTGTCTCTCAGGACAGGACAAGGAACTAAAGGGAGCACTAGAAGTTATTTAAATACCAGGCTCTTATTGCACGAGACAGTAAGCAAGCTTGAGAAACAAACCTAAAATTCCCTTAACGGTTAGGGGTGAGAAGGAAATTTCTTCACACATGAAATGCCATAGATGTTCAACTCATGGAAAGTTTGTGCTGAGGTTGATTTTGTCTGCAGTCTGCGTTTGTTGCTGGTTTTACATGCTTAATAGTCACAGCACTCTTTATCTTGTCATCCTTGGAGGGTTGTGTGCAGCTTAGGAGTGGAGATACATTGAGATAGTACAGTAGGGCTGCATCCTCAGGTCACATCTTTATGGGTGACTGTTGGACTTGGCAGTCTCTCAGGGTTATCCCCAAACTTTTTGCTTTCACCAGTCCTAGCTTGTCTGAATTTGTTTTTGTTGGCCTTAGGACCCTGTGCACTTTACCAGTGCTAAACACGCCCTAAAACATGGCACAATTGACTTACACCTGATTGAAATATTTTTAATTAACTTTAGGACCCTACTAAATTTGTACATACCATACCCAGCACCGTTAAATTAAATGCTGCTAGTGGGCCTGCAGCACTTGCCTTTCAACCCATTTAAGTAGCCATTTTAAGCATGTCTCTGGCCTGTCAGCCTGTGTGTGCAGTTTTAAATTGCCTTTTCGGCCTGGCAAAACAAACCTTTTGCCAAGCCTAAATCTACCTTTTTAATACATATAAGTGGCCCATATAGTAGGCGCTGAGCAGCTCGTATGGCAGGGGGCTGTGTAATTAAAACATTAGACATGTTACCATTTACTTGTCAAAAACCATTTGGTGTCTGCAGCCAGTATCCCGGGTCACATGACTATGTGTAGCTGGCAGTTGGTCTTTATGTATTGCTCACAGATAGTGAGACAAAAGGGAAAAACATGTTGGGAGGATGGGCCATCTCTGACTTTAAAGGGGGCAGAGCAGTCACCTACCACACTTTCACATCACAAATACTGTCTCAGCACAATTACCAAGGGTTTCATGCTAGTCTTTTGTGCCCACAGACAAGTTAGTGACAGGGTGGGGAGGCAGGAAGTTACAGACACCTCAGTCAGGGGCATATTCCAGAAGGTTCTCCTACGTCAAGGTGGGCACCAGGTGTAAATAGAAGACCTTCAGACCTAACTCTTCAGATCACTTCTGGACCTGTTGACTCTGCAAGGAAGAAAGACTGCTCAATTGTGAAGTCTGTCCTGCTGTTGCTGCACTAGGACTCTTCTGCTGCTGTGAGCTGCCCTGCTGAATCCAGCTTGCCTTTGGGGGCCTAGGACTTCAGGAAATCTCCAAGGATCAGTTGCCCTGCCCCCTGTTTATGTCACAGGGATATATCAGGGTTTTTCAATGCCAACACATCTCCATGCATCTCAACACAGGTCATCTCCATCGACCCTAGCCGTGAGCAAGGCAGATCGTCCTTGACTCTAATGTATCTGAGCAAACGCCCTCACAAGCCCCAGCCGCTTCTTCAAAGCCGTTGCAGCCTGACGACAACACTGACTCAGAGCAGTGCATGTTGTCCCCTGTGCTTATGCCTCAATGGGCAAGTCTTCCCAAATCCACCAATTTCCTTTATTAGTAAGCAGGACCTCACAGAGCAGCTCCTAGACAACAGTCATTGACTCTGCCTCTGTGCAATGCATCTCAAAACCAAACCTCACATCACAGCTTCTTGACGGCTCCTCAACACTGGTCAGCGCATGTCAATGTAAAGACTTTGTATATTGACTCCCAGGCCACAAAGTACTTTGTCAGCGGACTGAATCCAGTCCTGTATCCAGCCGAATGCTCCTTTGCAGTTAGGCTGAGCTTGTGACTTGGACCTGGTCTACTGTGAACAGATAAGCGCTGTTGGTGCGTGTTGCTTCTCAGTGCTTCTTTTTCACAAAACATTCAAAATTCCATATCTCTGGTTCTACTAACAGCCGCAATCCCTGTCAGGGTCAACCATTAAAAGTCACTAAAATAACCTGTGCTCAACCCCCTGGTAGCTTCACACAAAAGTAGTCAGAGCTAACTTTGAGGCGATGTGTAAAATATTGAAGCAGCACACAAACAGTAATAAAGTGAAAACATAACGCAAGTAAAACCTCACACCAATTTAGAAAAATAGAATACATTTTAATGAATTATCTTGACCCCAAAATAGCAAAAAATCAATCAGTAGAACCAGAGTTATGATATCTTAAAGTTTGAAGTGAAATTTAGCACCTAAGTGGTAAAGGTGTCAACCGCGGATCTCTAATCACATGAGATCAGGTCTTAGACCTGACAGCCTTACAGTGGTCTTACCCCCAGCTTTTTGCCTACCTCCTTCACTTTTCTGACCTCTTTTTTGGTAACTTTAGGTCTCCGTGCAACTTACCACTGCTAACCAGGGCTAAACTGCTTGTGCTCTCTCCCATAAACATGGTAATATTGGCTTGTCCCCAGTTGGCATATTTAATTTATTTATAAGTCCCTAGTAGAGCGCACTACATGTGCCCAGGGCCTATATATTAAATGTACTTATGGGCCTGAAGTACTGATTGTGCCACCCACTTAAATAGCCCACTCGCCTTGTCTCATCCCTGCCATTGCATAGCATGTATGTGCAGTTTGCACTGCCATGTCAACATGGCAAAATAACCTTGTTGTCAGGCCCAAAACATACATACAAGCCACCCCAAAGATAGGCCCTGGACAACCCAGAGGGCAAGGTGAAATGTATTTAAAAGGCAGGACAAGTACTTTTCAGTTTTACATGTCCTGGTAGTGAAAAATCACAGTCGTTTTCAGTACAGCAAGGCCTATCTCTCTCATTAAATAATATTGGGATTAGGTTATTACATTTTATAAGTGTAATTCACAATATGGTAGAAATACATTTTTTGAGTTTGGTGCCTCTGGAATCACAATTTAAAATCACAGCTCATGGTGAATGCAGTTTTTAAATTGTAACTCTGAAATTGCCACTTTTAGAAAGCTGGCATTTTCTTACTTTAGTCATTTGGCTCCCTGTCTCTGAATACACGTCTGATGTGGGTGATAGCTGGGCTCTATGCATTCCCTCTAGACAGGCACACACAAAGGGAGCTTAGATATGAATTTATGGGCTATCCACATCCTGATGGGCTATCCTGGGCAGGATGGGTGGAAGGGCTGGGCACAGCCTTTCACTTACACCTCAATAGGCTGTGTCCTGTCCCCACACAAAGGGTTGCATGCCCTTGTGTCCTGTTCCCACACAAAGGGCTGCATACTCTTAGGTAGTGAGTATGGAGCCAGGGTAGGAAAGGAAGACTTCTGTGCTCTTCAAAGACCTTTCTTTGAAGTCTCCACCACTGTAAATGCACAAATGGGTAAAAGTACTGGTCCTCTGACACCATCACTTCTGGACCTGATGATACTCTGCCAGGAAGAAGGACTGTTGTGCTGCTACAAGGACTGCCACTCTGCTGGTCTGCTATTCTGCTGGTCTCCTGCTTTGCCTCTTTGCTGCCAGCTGCCTCTTGCATGGAAGCGAGAATGATTGGACCTGCATCTCTCTCCCCAGAACCCAGAGTGATTCCAAGGGCCAGCTGACTGGTGTTCTGTTTTCTGAAGTCTCAAAGACTTAACATTCTGCCAAACTACCTATACCTGCACCTGGACTCTGCCATCTGTGCTTCTGCCTGTTAAGTGGTGCCATCACAGCCCTGGATCCTTGGAGGTGAGGCCTAAGGTGTTTCATCAGTCAAAACACGCATTCTCCCCAGAACTGGCACATCTTCGCCAATGCAGGGATTGGAACTAGCTCATCTTCACCTTTGCATGGATAGGAACTGGTGCATCCTCAACGCCACATGAAGCGGGCCCAGTGCCTTACATTCTGAACCAGCACATTGCCCTAAGTATTGATGCATCCTCTGCTACAGGAACAGAACCAACGCATTGCATTCAGACCAGCGCTTCACCAATTTTGCGTGGAGAAAACTGACTCATCTTCTGTTGTGGGATGAGAATTGACGCATCACCTCGGCTGCATTTTGCATCCTCCTCAATACTGATGCAGCCAGGATCAAGGTACTTTTGATCAGCAGATGTAAGTGGGTCCCTGTATCTGGCCCGTGCTCCATCATGGTCAGGCTGAATTCTTGGCTTTGTCCCAGTCTGGTGCGACCAGATGTCCTCGATTGTCACCTTTTTACAGTTTATTTGTAGATAAATCATAACTCAAGTTCTACTTATTGGATCTTTTTTCATTTAGGTCTTGTTTTATTATTAACTTCAGTGCTATTTTTTCACTATTTTACTGTTTGAAGTGCTGCACATATACTTTACACATTGCATCTTATGTTAAGCATGACTGCTCTGTCCCAAGCTACTAGAGGGTGAGCACAGGTTAATTTAGGGTGTGTTTGTGAGTTACCCTGATTAAGACAGTGGTTCTTGCAATGACAGGGTGCATACCTCTGTCAAAACAAAAACACAATTTCTAATAAGAAAGGCAAAGTTTAAAGTTAGCAAAATGCCAATGGAGTGTGGAACAGAAAAAAGAAGTGATCTGGGCCTGATCTCAGCTCAGTTTTGGGCTTAGAAGAAAATTGTTTGGCAAGGTAAAATTTGGTGGGGCAAGGCAGCTGGCAGTTTCTGAGGAGGAGGCATCATCGTAAAGGAGCCACTGGCTGAAGCCATTCCCGCTGGTCTGACTGGCAGGAACAGTGCTACGAGATGGCATTCTGCTCCCTTAAAGTGCTATATTGTAGCGCAGAGGGGGCCATCCAGCAGCCTCAGAATGCATACTGCTTGCAGTGCATACTTCGATGATGCTGGGCAGGGGGGCCCTGCACTTGTTGTCCACCAGCCTTTTCATGGTAGTGAAACCGCCATGAAAAGGCAGTCAGAGAACAAGGTTGTATTTAGCAGGGAGGCCCTGGCTAATTGCAACCAAGGCTGCTGTCACCCCGTCGTGATCTAGGATCCTGGCAAAGACAGTGGTGGGATGGCGATGTGACCGCCAAAGTTGTAATGTTGCGGTCGGACCGCCACAGCCCGGTGGTCCAACTGCCACCACAGGGCTGGCTGTCTTGTGACCACCAGCCTCGCAATAAGGCCCCTAGTCTCTTTTTTGGAATTCAAAGATCTTCAGCAAGATGAAGCTGCAGCCTGTAGCTCCACGAGGTTGAATACCTCTTCTGGAAACAGCCACTGAACAGGATTTGTTGCTGCAGAGAACAACGTAGCAGGAGCTGCAGCAAAGTTAGATCCACTGGTGATACACCTTAGGCAGATCAACAAGCTTGTAGATTTTGGTCTTCTCTTAGTTTTCAGAGCACCTTTTAGTTGAACAATTTTCAAGTCCTAAGTTTGAGCATTCTAGGCTCATTTAGCACTGCTTCCAAGGGTCAATTACTGGAGGGGCACCACAAGGAGGGTCAGGAGTTGTTCAAGAAGATTGGAAACTGGGGGAGAATATGGCGACTGGCTAGGTAACAGGCTGCAGGTGGGGCTCTGCTGTGCCATAATCGAGACGGGCGTGGAGTACTGAAGTGAGGTGGGCGGAGCCGGTGACTTACCAGGAGGATCAGGTGATCAGAGAGGAGGTGTTGTGAAGGGGGCCTGGAGTTGCAGGGGTGCAGAACGAGCTGTGCTCTGGAGGAGAGCAGTGACCAGATGTCAGAGAGGGAAGGGGAACAGCTGCAAGGATTCCCCTCTCGGGAAAAGCAGTGGAGTCAGCACAAGCAGCACAAGCACAAGTGCTAGGCTGAGGAGAGCTGGAGAGGTTGTAAGTTGACTTGTGGGCGCTCAAGGTATTGTGAAACACTCCATTTGTTTAGATGAACGGCATTGGAGGCATACTGAGTCTTTGAGGGGACAAAGTGGAAGTGCTACGGGGGCTGCTGGAAGGCTAGCTTCAATAAAAATAAAAGGAGAGGTGGTGGCAAGGAGGAAGCTTGGGAAGAGTCCTGTGTACTCTTTGAGGAGTGGTAGGAAGGTTTTTGGGGTTAAAGAGAAGTTGAATGAGAGAATACGGACTAATAGACCTAAGGTTACCCCTTCACTAAGAACAAATTTTAGGGTTTTATCTAGGAATCAAATGGAAGAGTCGAACCTTACAGACAAAGTGGGGCAACGAGGGTCTGGCACTGTTATGGCTACCTCAAGGGTTGTTATTAGTTTGTGGGAGTCTCACGTTCCCCAAACAATATGTACATCAATTAGATTTTCACCTTTGTTGGTTTGGGACGGTTGGAGGGGAAGAAGGAAAGTGCTTTAATGTCTACGAGGGTCTGGGCTCCGGACAGTAATTCCTTGGAATTCACAGAGGAAGAACTAGCAGAGTTGGGGGGAGCCCACCAGCAAGAACAAGCTCATGCCCTATGTCGGATAAGCCTCCTACCCTAGGATTAGTTGGAACCAGGGAAAGCCAGTGTCAGGGTGTGGTGGAAAGCCCTTTGAGTCATTCTATTTCAGAAATGTTGAAAAATCTGACGTTGGAAATTAAAGATAGGTTTGAAAAATCAAGTTCTAACCAATGTCAGAGTAGAATCCTATGCAAAACAATTGGGGAAAAAAATGTTGATCTGGCAGGTAGGACAGCTGTACTCAAGGAAGAAGTAGGGGGTCTAAAGGTAGTAGTGAAGAAGAGTAAGAAGACAATCCAGAGTTTGAAAGCTGGAAAGGAAAGTGTTAGGAATAAGTTGGAGATTTTGGAAAATCACCAGAGAAGGAATAACTTAAGGCTTCTAAAAGTCCCTGAAAGGATAGAGGGTAATGATTTCAAAGGCCTTGAGGTCCGTCTGATTACACAAGGATTACAGTCAATGAGGCAGATATTGTGAATGACAGACAAAGAGTAAACTGGGTCTCCTTTAAAAAGCTGCCAAACAGAGAGACCCCTGGGAAAATCTTGGTGTGTTTTCATACATATGCAGTTAAAGAAAGAATTCTGGTAGCAGCATTGAAAAATAAATCACTTTCGGCAGAGGGAGTTTCTTTTGAAATCAGGTCAGATCTTTCGAGCACAACTTTGAGTAAGCAGTGGGAGCTAGGTAAGAGAATTGATGCCCTCAAGAAACTAGGAGCTACAACTCAGTTGAAATTCCCAGCTTCTTTGAGAGTGATGGTGAATAATAAAATGTATAATTTTAAAGAAGCAAGAGAGGTTGATGACCTGATAAAATCATTAGAAGAAGTTAGCTACGTTGGGAATTTGCAGCCTACTTTATTCCATCTTTCCCTTTCCGTTTGCTTAGATATTGAATGTTGAATGTTTGTCTGCACTTTTAAAGTCCCGGTGGTAGCCCCCGAGGTGAAGATGTCTAGAAGAAGATGGCAGGGGGGAGTTCTCCCAGAGAGGTATGGGTTGAGGAGGGGGGACGCAGGGAGAGGAATAGGGCACAGGGTGGGGAGCATGTGGAAGGAAAGTAAAAAAAAAACCTCAGAGTAATGGGAACTAGGGTAAGCTTAGGAGGGATAACATGTTTTAAACCAATGACAGGAGGTAGATGATGGGGTTGAAGGAGCTGAGGCTGCTGTCTTGGAATATTACTGAATTAGGGGTAGTAAATAGACAAAGGAGGTTGTTTCAATACATGAAAGATATTTGAGCAGATGTATTAGTGTTGCAAGAGATTCACCTTTCTAGACAAGAGTATGTGGAGTTGTTTAGGATATGGAGATGGGTGCAACGGATAAGAAGCTTGGGCCGGAGTGGCGGGAGCAAAAGGGTTGTGGTGCTTAGGAAATATCATCCTAATATCTCCCTTCAGGAGGGACCAGTAGACAGGGCTGGAAGATAGGCCATAGGGAGGTTGGTAGCATATGATGAGGCATTTACGGTGGTGGGTTAATATGGGCCCAATAAGGATAATATTGCCCCGTTAGTAGATGTATTTGAGCACTTGCTCCAATTTTCAGATACGATTATTTGGATGGGGGATTTTAATGTGGTGTTAAATTATGATTTAGATAGATAATCAGGAAGTAGATCTAGAATTAATGAGAAAATGTGAAGCCTAGTACTATTTATAATGTCTCAGTTGGGGCTATATGATATATGGAGGGAGATGATGGGGTTAACCCGGGGGTGCACATTTAGCAACAAAAAATATAGACATCAGTCCTGGATCTGTTACATTTTAATAGATAAGAACTTGGGACAGAATTTGAAGGAGATAGTTCATTTTGGAGCACATTTATCAGATCATTATGCTATCTAGGAGAATATTGGTCTAAAAGGGAACATGGATTGGGGTAGGTGGACGCTTGATAGAACCTTTGTTATTTGATGAGATGGTGTCGGCAGAATTACAAGCTGAGATAAAGGAATTCTTCGATCTTAATGTGGGCTCAGTCTCCCTGGTTATGGTATGGGACGCCTGTAAGGCATTTATGCGAGGGAGACTAATTAGAGCGGCCT
This sequence comes from Pleurodeles waltl, assembly GCF_031143425.1. NCBI lineage: Eukaryota > Metazoa > Chordata > Amphibia > Caudata > Salamandridae > Pleurodeles > Pleurodeles waltl. Next base: position 381,688,553 of record NC_090445.1, read on the forward strand.
TGTTTAAAAGGCGATTGTATAAAGAAGAGAAATGGTCTGCAAGTTTTTTCATTTGGGTAACAACTTCATTAGCATGTTGCAGGAGATTTATCAAGACCCCGAAGCGAGAGTCCTAGTGAATGGTGTTCTAACTCTCCCTTATAAAATTCAAAGAGGAACAAGACAAGGGTGCCCGTTGTCGTCATTACTTTTTATTATACAAATAGAGCCTCTAGTGTGTAAACCTAGGAGGGATCAGAGGACACACCCGTTTCAGAGAAGGAATTGGAGTAAAATTATTCCCCTATACGCAGACGATCTGTTAGTGTACACAGCAGATTTTGTTCAAGTAATGAGAGCCCTGGAAGAGCTGGATTTGGGAAAATCTGTGGATTTGATGTAAATAGTGAAACATCTGAAGTTATGGTATGGAACACGCAGGTGGAAGGGATCTCTGTAAAGAAGAAGGTGAAATATTTAGGGATCACAATAGCTCAAGATGTAAATTAAATTGCAGAAGTTAATTTCACAAAGGTTTTGAGGGAAGCTGGCCAGCTAATGAAGAAGTGGGTCAGTATTCATCTTACAATGATAGGACCGGTTAACTTAGTCAAGATAATGATCTTACCGAAATGTTTGTTTATTTTTAATGCAGTCCCTTTGATATTTAAGAAAACTTTGTTGAGTAAAGTTCAGGGAGTAAATAGTATTTTTTTTTTGGCTCAAAAGTGGTACGCACGCTTGGAAGAAGTTGAGGAGGAGGAAAGAGAAAAGAGGGCTGGCATTACATGATGCACAGTGTTATGCGAGGGCCTTCTTCTTGAAGAATACGAGGGAACTAATGAAGGAGCCAGGGGAATCTGAGAAAAGACACATTTTTAAAGTTATGATGAAAATAAATGGTGTATCCCAGAGAGGCTTTTTATATAAATTTGGTGATCAAAGTTCTTAAAGAAAAAAATTCAAGGTAATCTCAGATTTGGTAAAACTCTGGTGTAGGAAAGTACCATCTTTTTGGCACTGTTACCTCCATTTTCTGCCTGATGTCAGTGTGTCTGACTGTGTTCACTGGGATCCTGCTAACCAAGACCCCAGTCATCATGCTCTCTCTCCTCTAAATGTTGTTACTGCAAATTGGTAACCCAGTGTTTCACCCAAAATTGGCATACTAGTACCCCCTTATTAGTCCCTACTATATGGTACCTATGCCTAGGGCATTGGGCTTCCAGGGGATCCCTATAGGCTGTAGCATGCCTTTTGCCACCAATAGGGAGCCCATGAAAAGGGCTCTGCAGGAATGCAATTGCAGCCTGCATGAAAAGGTGCATGCACCATATCACTGCTATTTACACTGCACCAGGTCACTTATACGTCACCCCTATAGCAGGCCTTCCAGCCCTGAAGGCAGGGTGCAGAGTACCTGTGTGTAAGGGCACCCCTACACTAGCAGAGGTGCCCCCATGACCGCCAGGACAATTTTCCCTTACCTCATGAGTGAGGGGACGCCATTTTACGTGTGCACTGGACATAGGTCACTACCTTTGTCCAACTCCACAATGGCCATTTTTAGTATCAACCATGTTGGAATCATACCCCAAGGCTTTTGCATTGGTTATTTGATTCCATGCACTCTGGGGGCTCCTTAGAGGACCCCCAGTACTGCCATTACAGCTTTCTGAGTTTTTCCAGGCAGCCCCAGCTGCTGCCACCTCTCAGACAGGTTTCTGCCCCCAGTTGCTCAAGCAGCTGAAGCCCAGGAAGGCAGAACAAAGCATTTCCTTTGGGAGAGGGATGTTACACCCTCTCCCTTTGGAAATTGGTGTTACAGGCTTATGAAGGCTAGCCCCCCAGAGCCTCTGGAATTGCTTTGAAGGGCACAGATTGTGTCCTCCTTGCATAATCCAGTCTACACCAGTTCAGAGACCCCCAGCCCCTGCTCTAGCATGAAACTGGACAAAGGAAAGGAGAGTGACCACTCCCCTGTCCCTTCCGACCCCAGGGGTGGTGCCCTGAGGGTCCCTGGGTTTTGCCATCTTGGTTTCAAGTCACCAGCTGACCAATCCCCATATCAGGGTTATTTAGGGTCTCTCTCTTGGGTGGTTCTTCAGACTCAGATTGCAAGACTCCATCAGGAATCCTCTGCATCCTTTGCTTCATCTTCTTGCCAAACAAGCTGCATCTGGACCCTCCAGGATCTCTACAAACTGCAACAAAGAAGCAAGGATGACTCCTGCAACACTGTATCTTCAGCTCCTGCCAGCAACTGCAACTGTTTCCAGGTCATGCATCCTCAGAGGACAGCAAGTCTTCAGCCTACACCAAAAGAACAAAGTAATCTCCATTGCTTCAGCAGGCACCCCTCTGCAGCAACGACTGGTGGCTTGGGTCCTCTCTCCTGATGAAGTGCGTGGATCCAGCATCACGGGTGGTGGACTGAAGTGGTCCCAATGGTCCTACAGTCCAACTGCCCACTTTGGTGGAGGTAAAAGCTTGCCTCTCTATGCAAGACAGTACCCCCTGGCACCGTGTGTTTCGCAGTTGCCAAAGCTTGTTGCCATTCTTCCACGAAGTTCTTAATGCACAATGCACCTCGGCCCCAGAACTCCTTCATGCGATGCACAGTTTCCTGAGTGGTTCCCCGGCGGCATGATATGCCTTTGTGAAGGACTGCAGGGGCCTCCTATTGCACCTTGTTTGTCCCTGTGATGTGGGACTCCTGTGTGGGCTGCCTGGTCTTCTGAGGGTCCTCTGAGTCGCTGAGAGTCCCCCTCCTGGGTAGAGTCCACCAGGTCCCTCCTGGTCCCAGGCAGTGCCAGTTTCTGTTAACCGCATGCTTTGCGTGTGTCAAGGCTTGTTGGCGAAACTTAGCGACGCAAACCAGACTGCAATCATCCATCCGGCACAGGACTTCTTCTTAAGTGCAGTAATGACTGTTTTTCTTCACTGGTGGGTCTTCTTTTGCACTTTTATCCGGATTAGCAGTGGCTCCTGTTCTCCCTGGACTCTTCAGTGGTTCTTGGACTTGGTCCCCTTCTTCCACAGGTGTTCAGGTCCAGGAATCCATTGTTGGTGTCCTTGTAGTCTCCTCTGGTTCTTGCATAATCTTCCTCGTGTTCTTGTGTGTTCTAGGAAAGTTACTGTGATTTACTCCTGCTTTCCTGTGCTCTGGGTTGGGTTGTATTACTTATATTTGGTGTTTTCTAATACTCCCAATGCCCCTCTACACACTGCACTGAAAACAACTTTCACATTCCACTTTGTTAGTATATGGTTTGTTTTCCCCCCTAGGCCCATTTCTAACTATCGTGATTTTAACTATTTGCACCTTTTTCTAACTATTTTACAGCTATTTCTGCATTCAAGTGTATATTATTTGTGTATTAATTACCTCCTAAGGGAGTATAGTCTCTATTGTATTTTTGGCATTTGTGTCACCAAAATAAAGTACCTTCATTTTTGTAACACTGAGTATTTTCTTTCATGTGTGTGAGTACTGTGTGACTATGTGGTATTGCATGAGCTTTGCATGTCTCCTAGTTAGGCCTTGGCTGCTCATCCACACTACCCCTAGAGAGCCTGGCCTCTAGGCACTGAATACATTTCACTAATAATGGAAAGCTGGACCTTGTATAAGGTGTAAAGTACCTTTGGTACCCACTACAAACCCGGCCAGCCTCCTACATCTGGTGGGGTGTGAGAAGTGCCACTAACTTAACTTATTATAGTAAGTATGCACCAATTTGAAATCCTCCAGGTTCCCCGGAATGGACTAGAGACAGGTTGGCTGTTCCTTTAAAGGAGGAAGCCTGTTTGGACTGGGGGTACCTGGTCAAGGATGGGTGTTTGGAATCTATTGAGTACCTCTATGGGGAGATGGGGGGGGAAATCTTTCCAGGTTTAAATACTTCCAAATAAGTAGCTGGATGACGCATGTAAAGGTGGAGGTAGGGGGCTCAAACAAACTGGAAGAGTTTCTACATCTACATCCCCCCGAGAAAGGGGATTACAAAACTGTACTGGTTGATATTGGAGATTGCGGATGGAGAGTTTACCCTTCCGGAAGAGGTGTGGAGTGAAGTCTTGCTAGGACAACAGATGAGAGATCAATGGCAAGTATCTAATACTCTTCTATATGCTGCAGTTTGGCCTGCGTCTTTAAGAAGGAATCATCTGTTCTCAATCCACAGGACCTTCTGGACTCCTGGAAAGTTATCTAAGATGGGGCATGGAACTACAAAGGCATGTAAGAAATGTGGCCTGGTATTAGTGGATGACCTACATATGTTTTTGAGGTGCCCACAGCTTACTCGGTTTTGGAAGGAGGTGGAGGAGATAATAGGGGAAATTCATTCTATGGACTGCCAGGTAAGCCCCTCCTTAGTTATTTTTGGATCCCTACAGAACCATTACCAGTTGACAACCAAAACTGACAGTGCTAAATTGCTTTTTTATATGATTTTTTTGGCCGGATGAGAAATTTTCTCCCCGACTGCAGGAATGGAAGGAGACACTAGCCTACAATTTAAATTTGGATATGAAGGGGAAAAAGACATATACATTTTGGGCTCCTTTGAGAGAGTGGCTAGAAAGAACTGAATAGTAGCTACATGTGAAGTGGTTTTGGTATTGTCCTATGATTATACTGCTTACTGCTCTCAAGATTCTCTCTGTGGAGCCAAAGCAGTTCACGATCAGGGACTCAGCTATAACTCCAGACAGGAGCCTCTTGCCGGAGTGAGGTAAATAGTGAAAGGAGGTTTCCATGTTTTTTTTGGGTTCCCCCTCTGATTCAGATTGTGGTAGTAAATGAGGACAAAAAAAAGATGATTGGAAACTTTTCTGTCTCTGAAGCACTAATAAGAAGGCCAGCCAATTAGCCCCTTGGAGTTAGCCTGAAAGTCCTGGATTCAAGGAGATGTGCAGGACTCAAACAACTGGGCAGACCTCTGGGGGCTCTGAAGGCACAGAGTAGGTGTTAAGCAGCAGCACAGTCCATCTTAGGGCAGCAAAGCAGTCTTCTGAAGTACATAGCAGTCCATGGCAGCAGGCAGTCCTCTGACAGTCCTTCTACAGGTCCAAAAAGTAAGCGGAAGAGTCGGCCTGAGGGTCCTATTTTTATACCTGGCACCTCCTTTGAAGTAGGAGAAGTTTCTAGAGGTACCCATTTCAGAAGTGCTTCAAAAGTGGGCGTGTGCCCAGGTCTGCCCTCCCGTCCTGCCTGACAGGGCCCATCAAGGCACACCAAATCCCTCTAATTGTGTGGCTGTCAAGGAGGAATATACAAAAGCCAACTGGCAATTTCACTTAGTCATGTGATCCAGGAGCAGGCTGGAGACACCAAATGATTAGAACAGGATAATGTCAACTTTCAAAGTGGCATTGTCAAGAATTGTGACTTAAAATTCAACTTTACCATTGAAGAGGATTTTAAATTACAATTCTTCAGACACCAATTGATTTTCCTACCTGTTACCAATTAAAAGTTACCTACTTTTTTGTCAGCGTTTCCCTATTGTAGATCCAGACACTAAGGATACTTAACCCTTATTAGGGTGTTCCCTGGTCTTTATGTACATGTTGTGACTTCTTATATATAAGTTGGATGTCCTCTACAAGGCAATGTGTTGACACAAGGTTTTTTTTGTGCCTCATTGATTAATAGCTTTCTATTGAATGATTATCCTCTCTGGTGTACATTTCAGAAGCCCTGAGGAAGTCTTAGATAAGATGAAACATGTGTTCTTAGATTGAAACAGCACATTCATTAAATCCACTTCTCAGATCTGAAGTTAATTGGATGTTTTATGTTCATATTTTTAAGAGTGTATTTGCACTAACTGGTTAACATATATTAAATGAAGCTTTGTACAACAAATAAACTCAATGTTCTCAATATAATACCTAATTGTAGTTTGTGCTAATTAGTATGGTATTTACTATATTGTGTGCTTCAGACGTATATTGAATCCAATCAAACGTTATTACTTTGTGCGTGTTTCACTAACATAACATGTAAAACTCAAAAGCATATGTCTAACTTTCAATTACCATGTACTCTGCCCTAGCGGCTGCCTAGGGTCTACCCTGGGTGTTTCCTGTATGTAATAAAAAGGGTGTTTAAAGCTTTGCAAAAGGGATTATTTTGCCATGCCATGCAGTGGCAGGCCTAGGACATGTTTTAAGGGACTACATAAGTGGATGACACAATGAGTGCTGCAGGCCCACTTGTAGCATTTAACTTATCAGCCCTGGGCATGTGGTATAGCACTTTTGCTAACAACGTTTAAGTATATTAAGTATGCCAATCAGGAGCAAGCTAATCTTACCATGTTTTAGGGTGTGAGCACAAGAACTTTTGCATTGGTTAGCAAAAAGCATGGGGTGCCCCTGGAAAGTCCCAACACGCAATATGGCTTTAATGCCCTCAACAGAGCTGCTGCAGTGCAAGCTCTTCCTAAGTTATAGAGATTCCCACCTACTCAAGAAAATCTGTGACGACCACACCTTGCTGCATAGGGATTGGTCTTTGTGTCAAGCAGCTGCAAGAGTACCTTTGTCCAGGGTATCGTGATTTAAATGCTAAGGCTTCGGACAAGAAATGTGACTGCTGTGGTTTGGAACAATTTCAGCTGAGATGCAACTGTGTACATATAAAGAACATGCTGGGAGGACAAGTTTCACATTGTCAGCAAGTATAAAATAGACCACTAACTTGACAGTATTGGCTATGCCACCAGGGAAATGTTACCTCTGGTATGTAAGTAAAGCACAATTGCCATGCCAGCAATTCACACTATTGTAGCCCATTAACATGTAAATTCTCATTGTCATCCTAGTATTTAGTTTGTCCATTGGGAGTTGGGTAGAGATGCCCCTGATGTGGCAGTGGATGGGAGAGTGATACTTTCTAGTCAATCAAGGGGAGAAGGGACTTGACATTCTCATAGATGTACTTGAGTTTTTTTTCAAAATAGATAGGTATGCACATAGACTGAGCTATAGGTCGATGTTTTGTCTGCTAGCGTATGGCTGCGGGAATTCCTTCACAATAGCAAAGATTTTTCTTGTGGAGATTTCCTTGTTGCATGCAACTAGAGACAAGTATCTAAATTGTCAAAAGTGTTGATGATATTGGAGTAGAGTTGATTTATGTGTGCTCCTACGTAGATCTGAGCGGGAGCATTTAAACAGTGCTCCATCTGCTGTAAGTCCTCAGTCCACTAGTTTTCATGCTGGGTTCTATGGGTGGTCTGGTGGTTTCTTAAGGGGGCATGGTGTTGGATGTTTTGATGACCGACCAAGGCGTTGAAGTTCCTGGTGTCAGGTACAATGTTGGGCTTACAGTGTGGGGTGTTTGATGAGCTCTGAATTCTAGTTCTCTCCTGTGACTGCTTTTCAGGAGTTTGTGCTGGTGTTAGGAGCGATAATGAGCTAGGGCAGAGAAGTGAAGAAGCAGGAACTGATTAGATGTTGGTCAGACCAGGTTTTGGGGGGGGGAATCCTGATGTGCTTGAAATTGGTGAATGTTAGGTCCAAGCAAGTGGCCAGGTAGGTTGGTAGCCCCCTCTAGTCATTGTTGTAAGCCTAGTGTAGTGGATCCCATTTAGTTTTAATGGGAATCAGGGGTTAGCTTAGCCTTCTGACTTCCAGGTTTGTGCCTCAAACACCTAGTGACTTTTAACCTACTTAACTTGCTCTGTTTTTACAGATGTATTTAATTATTTCTTCCAAGATGGCTGATGTGTTTATATTTTGGAAGATGTTTTAGTTTCATGTTATAATTGCCACTCTGTAAATTCATCACTATCATCATCAAAGATAAATGAAATACATAGGTATTCACATCATATACTTTCCCACTTTTGTGTGACAGTAACATAATGTACCTTTTCAGGGAATTTTGTATATAATTGCTGCCCCAAGCATGCCTTCTTTTCTATTGTTTGGGAACATACCTGCGTCAGGGGTCCTACAAGATCTGTGTACATACTTCTGACACAGACAAGATTATCAGAGGGATTCCTACCAGATGCAATCAATGCTATCTATGCTACACGTCGCCTTGATGCAAACTCAGCATTCGTGTCACCACGGAGTCTGATCTAGAGACCTCATTCCAAGGTAACAAGGGTTGGGGGGCTCTTCTCATGGACATGGTACTGGCAGGTTTAGCACACCCAGCCCTCTTTAGGTTAGAGATTAGGTTCATCATACTAGGGAATTAAGGCTTATTTCACATGTATTTTACATCTTATGTTATTGCACGATGGTGGGGGTCTTTGCATGCATGACTCTTGTTTTCATAATTCTGTTCCTTGTACTGTTCATTACCCTAATCATTGCAACCCATGCAATTTACAGCAGATTACAGTCTTGTTAATAAAACCTATTGAAAACTTTACTGCATCTCCTTCATTGCCTGTGTGTGACTGAGACTTGTTACTTGTGTGAGAAAAGGGTAATCTCTCCACTGAGATGTCGCACTCTTGAGTCCATGCGTAACGGCTGCCACAAATCACTTTTTACTGTTTGGGTTTTTGGTGAGGTACTGCTTGTGAGCCAGTTGTGACTTGTTCTAGGATTAGCCTAGTCGCCTACAAACAACAGTGCAGTTCTCCCTAAACCAGCAATCTTGCCTAGAGCAAGAGTCCAACTACGACACTAGGACTTAAAGATAATCTGGTTATTCACGAAGGTCATTGCTGATGGTGCCCTGTAAATGAAAATTAAAATTTCCCAGTGTGATGCAGTAGTGAAATCTAAGTACAAAAGGGGAAACAAGTTCCATAAATTTGAAGCTGAAACTTTTTCTAGAGCTGGGGGCTCTAGAGGCTGGTGGGCAGCCACAAGGCAGCCACACTGTCAGATGCCCTGTCCTTCACTCCCCTAGTAATTTGTCTGCCTCTCTGGTGGAGGTCTCTGAAACAAAACTGCATTTGCAGCACTGGCGGATTAACTTTTGTCACAGCCCAATGTTGACTGGACTGCTATATTTTTGGCCAGCTCAGTATTTTAGTCAGGCTACTGCATGACCTGGTTTTCTTGTGGCTGACGGTTTGCTGCAGTAGAGACAGCTGAAGGCCACCCTTCAAAATTTGTTATAGGCACCAAAATTTGTGTAGGCACCAAATGGCTTGTGGGGTTGGAACTCTGTGATGTTATGATAGAGGACCTGTTCTACCAAACTCTAAATTAACCTTTTTCTATAGGGAGCCCAAACATCATCACTTAATCCTTAGCCAATACAACTAATGTGGCTTTAATGATGGTCAGATTGTTGAGGTCCCCACAGTACCTTAATAGATGAAGGATAAAAAGGAATCGACTGGGATCGCCTGCTTTTTGATACAGCTTTTGGTGGAGATCTCTATAGAGTTCAAACAAGTTCTAGTTGTCTAGAGGAATGATAATGTGAGATTTAGTGCAGATACGCTGCTTTCCGAAACATTCTTAATTTTTTCAAAGATCCTGAATGCAATTTGTCAGATTATTTTAGCTGTTTTTTATAAATACATTACCCTGCAACTTAGGTATGAAACATAAGACAAAGGCTTCTAAATAATCAAGCAATTGATAGTACTGACTGCAGGTCTGTGGTTTTTCTGTTCTTCCACCCCACCTTAGATACAAGGCCTTAGAGGCTTCTTTGATCTTTGGGATTTCAAATCAGGGAGGATTACCACCACCTTAAAGCAAAGCTCCCCACCGGAATCTTATTGGAGTGGGGGCCCTGGCATTCCCAAACCCCATAAGGTCCCTCCAGGGAATGGTACTTCTGAAAGGAGAAACACTGTTCTCTTTATTTTACTTCAAAGACAAAAATCTTCAAGATCCAAAAAATAGTCCCAGTTTTGTATCATGTATAACGAAAAGTCTTTTTGGTGTAGTTATTATTCCCAACAATATGAGGTTTTTCCTAAGCGGATCTATGACAATTCTTAAAGTAATGTAACATACCTACTAAGGTCCCAATTCTGAGTGAGGTAGAGTGAAGTTACCACGTGAAATTTCATGAGGCCTGATTCAGAGCGGGAAGATTTTCTACACTTGGGTTTCCAGAGTGTAGAAGACTATGTCAGTTTTTTCTGTTAGGAAAAATCACAGAAGGTAGGAACTATGAGTTGTGTTACCAGAGAAATTGATCTTTACTGACTAATATGGTTTATGGATCATACATCAGGCTTTAATGTGTGCTGGCAAGAGGAAGCCAGTGCAATTAAGGTTCAGGTAATATGTTAATTCTCGGCGTTAAGATGTGCAGGGCATGCAGGACAGTTTTAGTGGTGTCAATTTGGTATCTGGAAAGCCATGTATAATGGTGTTCTCCCTGATAAGAAGTGATTGGATGAGCCGAAGAGATGTTGTCTTGAAGATGGGAAACCAACACTTCATTTTGTGCAGTATGCTGATCTGACATGAAACAAGGCCATTTGTTTTCTTTTGTCTTTACATGGTCCTTCAAGGACACGCTTGGGTCAGTATAAAAGCAAATGGATTTAGCAGTGTAATAGGCATGGAGAGAATCTGTTTAGTCCACAATCAGTCAAGGCCAAATCCTCTGGCTGTAGTGGGCCACCAAGAACAAAATGTCAACTGGATTTAGTTTGAAATGTTTCTTTTTTATTTAATCATATTTGAATGCTTTCCAAGCATTATATAGATTGCCATATGTCATTATCTGTGTGAAGGATTTGTGTTTAGTTTTCTATGCTCATCAGCTGAATGTTATACTCCTAAATTTTAGATAGTAAAATCAAACAGGTTTTCCTGTTGGCTAAGTAGTACTCATAGTGGTTTGATGTAGAGATTAAATATCATGGGGCAAGTATGAAATCATTGTGCCACAAACAGTTGAACTGCATAGGATGATATATGATGATATATGAAGATATGGCTAAGCCAATTATTTTCTGTTTGAGTGAATGGAGGTGTTCAAGTACAGCATAGATATTTAGCATTGTTAGATGGTGAATAATATAAATGTCCAGTGGCACATCGGAGTGAAGAAGGCAAGGGACATTGTACACAGTGGCCCCACACCATTGCCAGCCTCCTGGAGAACTGAAGCACCCCAGCCTAGTAAATCAGGAGAGGTTCTAGAACAGCTGAGCTGGGTGGCAAGGGTTCTTCCGAAGATGTTACCTAGGATACAAAAACCAGTAATGTGGTGGTAGTTGTAACTTTTGTCAGAGCGTAAATAGAGTATTTTAAATCTAAGATTTGACCACTTTTTACAGAGAGGGACATGCCTATAAAGAGTATATGTTGATCACACCAAGAAGATGTTTGAGGATCACAGTTGCTCGGGATTTATTAATTGAGGCAGTGTAGGAAAAGTACCATCTTGCCTGGCATGTAAACCCCATTTTTACTTGTGTGTCTGTTTGTTTTTGCCTGTGTCACTGGGATCCTGCAAGCCAGGACCCCAGTGCTCATAATTTGTGGCCTGTATGTGTTCCCTGTGTGGTGCCTAACAGTATCACTGAGACTCTGCCAACTAGAATCTCAGTGTTTATGCTCTCTCTGCTTTTAAAATTGTCACTGCAGGCTAGTGACTAATTTTACCAATTCTGATTGGCACACTGGAACACCCTTATAATTTCCTAGTATATGGTACCTAGATACCCAGGGTACTGGGGTTCCAGGATATCCCTCTGAGCTGCAGCATTTCTTTTGCCACCCAAAGGAAGCTCAGACAATTCTTACACAGGACTGCAACTACAGCCATTTTACACTGCACTTAAGTAACTTATAAGTCACCTATATGTCTAACCCTCACCTGGTGAAGGTTAGGTGCAAAGTTACTAAGGGCCAGATGTAGCAAAATCCATTTTTGCGACTTGCAAATTGCAAGTCTGAGAGACTCGCAATTTGCAAGTCACAAAAACGGATGCAGAATGGTGTCTCAGACACCTTCTGCGACTTGCTATGGGGTCGCAAAGACCCACCTCATCAATATTCATGAGGTGGGTCGCATTTTGCGACCCCATAGCGAGTCCCTGCACTCACAGGGATGGTGGCGTGCTGAAGTAAGCAGACCTCCATGTCTGTGACTGCTTTTTAAATAAAGCAGTTTTTTTTTTCATTTTGCAGCCCGTTTTCCTTAAAGAAAAACGAGTTGCAAAATAAAAAAAATACCGAAACCATTTGGTTTCGTTTTTTCAGAAAAAATATTTTTGTCGACATTCACAAAGGGGAAGGAGTCCCATGGGGACCCCTTCCCTTTTGCGAAAGAGTTACCACCAGTGTGACACTGGTGGTAACTGCGAGTTGCTTTGCGACCGCATTTGCGGTCACAAAGCAAGACTGAATTGCGATGCGAGTCGCAAATAGGAGGGGAACACCCCTTCCTATTTGCGAGTCCCATTCACAAATTGCGAGTCGGTACCGACTCGCAATTTGTGAATGTGCATCGCGTTCGGCCGTTTGCATGCCGCAAACTGCGATTTTTGCAGTTTGTGACATGCAAATGGCTTACTACATCTGGCCCTAAGTGTGAGTGCACCCTGGCACTAGCCAAGGTGCCCCCACATTGTTCAGGGCAATTTCCCCGGACTTTGTGAGTGCGGGGACACCATCACACACGTGAACTACATATAGGTCAATACCTATGTGTAGCTTCACAATGGTAACTCCGAACATGGCCATGTAACATGTCTAAGATCATGAAATTGTCCCTTCAAGCCAAATCTGGTATTGGGGTGCCAATCCCATGCATCCCCTGGGCTCCAGCATGGACCCCGGGTACTGCCAAACTAGCTCTCTGGGGTTTTTCTCTGCAGCTACCACTGCTGCCAACCCTCAGACAGGTTTCTGCCCTCCTGGGGTCTGGGCAGCCCTGTCCCGGGAAAGCAGAACAAAGGATTTCCTCTGAGAAAGGGTGTTACACCCTCTCCCTTTGGAAATAGGTGTTAAGGGCTGGGGAGGAGTAGCCTCCCCCAGCCTCTGGAAATGCTTTGAAGGGCACAGATGGTGCCCTCCTTGCATAAGCCAGTCTACACTGGTTCAGGGAGCCCCCAGCCCCTGCTCTGACACGAAACTGGACAAAGGAAAGGGGAGTGACCACTCCCCTGTCCATCACCACCCAAGGGGTGGTGCCCAGAGCTCCTCCAGTGTGTCCCAGACCTCTGCCTCTTGAATGCAGAGGTGTGAGGGCACAATGGAGGCCTCTGAGTGGCCAGTGCCAACAGGTGACATCAGAGACCCCTCCTGATAGGCTCTTACCTGGTTAGGTAGCCAATCCTCCTCTGAGGGCTATTTAGGGTCTCTCCTGTGGGTTTCTCATCAGATAACGAATGCAAGATGTAGGAAAATGGCTCCCTGTTGCAGTTACCCCCCACTTTGTGCCTGATATTGATGCTGACTTGACTGAGAGGTGTGCTGGGACCCTGCTAACAAAGCCCTAGCACCAGTGTTCTTTCACAAAAAATGTACCATTGTTTCCACAATTGGCACACCCTCAGACAGGTTTCTGCCCTCCTGGGGTCTGGGCAGCCCAGTCCCAGGAAAGCAGAACAAAGGATTTCCTCTGAGAAAGGGTGGTACACCCTCTCCCTTTGGAAATAGGTGTTAAGGGCTGGGGAGCAGTAGCCTCCCCCAGCCTCTGGAAATGCTTTGAAGGGCACAGATGGTGCCCTCCTTGCATAAGCCAGTCTACACTGGTTCAGGGAGCCGCCAGCCCCTGCTCTGACACGAAACTGGACAAAGGAAAGGGGAGTGACCACTCCCCTGTCCATCACCACCCAACGGGTGGTGCCCAGAGCTCCTCCAGTGTGTCCCAGACCTCTGCCTCTTGAATGCAGAGGAGGTGTGAGGGCACAATGGAGGCCTCTGAGTGGCCAGTGCCAGCAGGTGACATCAGAGACCCCTCGTGATAGGATCTTACCTTGTTAGGTGGCCAATCCTCCTCTGAGGGCTATTTAGGATCTCTCCTGTGGGTTTCTCATCAGATAACGAATGCAAGATGTAGGAAAATGGCTCCCTGTTGCAGTTACCCCCCACTTTGTGCCTGATATTGATGCTGACTTGACTGAGAAGTGTGCTGGGACCCAGCTAACAAAGCCCCAGCACCAGTGTTCTTTCACTAAAAATGTACCATTGTGTCCACAATTGGCATACCCCTGGCACACAGATAAGTCCCTTGTAAAAGGTACCAGTGGTACCAAGGGGCCTGTGACCAGGGAAGGTCTCTAAGGGCTGCAGCATGTGTTGTGCCACCCTTAGGGACCCCTCACCTAACACATGCACACTGCCATTGCAGATTGTGTGTGTTGGTGGGGAGAAAATGGCAAAGTCGACATGGCATCCCCCTAAGGGTGCCATGCACACAAAATAGTGCCTGTGGCATAGGTAAATCAACCCTCTAGCAGGCCTTACAGCCCTAAGGCAGGATGCACCATACCACAGGTGAGGACATAGCTGCATAAGCAAGATGCCCCTACAGTGTCTAAGTCCATTCTTAGACATTGTAAGTACAGTGTGGCCATATTAAGTATATGGTCTGGGAGTTTGTCAAAAAATGAACTCCGCAGCTCCATAATGGCTACACTGAATACTCTGAAGTTTGGTATCAAACTTCTCAGAATAATAAACCCACACTGATGCCAGTGTTAGATTTATTAAACAATGCACACAGAGGGCATCTCTGATGCCCCTTGTATTTTACCCAATCCTTCAGTGCGGGACTGACTGGTCTGTGCCAGCCTGCTGCTGAGAGACGAGTTTCTGACCCCCTGGGGTGAGAGCCTTTGTGCTCTCTGAGGACAGAAACAAAGCCTGCACTGGGTGGAGGTGCTTGACACCTGTAACACCTATGTAACAGATGTAACAAAAAAGGCATTTGCGATTCGGAAATAGCGATTTTTATTAAATCACTATTTCTGATTCGCAAAATGCAATATATCATATTTGCGATTCGGTAATAGCGATTTCTTAAAAATCGCAAATGCTATTACCGAATCGCAAATTGCGATACCGGCCCCATTCGCACCTATGGGCCTGTAGGCCCATATTTGCAAATATTTTGCATTTCCCAAATTGCGAATTCATAACTGGAATTGGCAAATTTGGGAAATGCACACCCCAGGGTGCTGGGGGCCTAAGGCCCCCTCTGCTGCACCCCAAGAAGTTTTTTAAGGACCTGTAAGGCGCACACATGCCAAAGGGGCATGTGTGCATTACATGTCAATTTTAAAAATGCATTTTTAATGCATTTTTTAAATTTGCACATGGTTACCACCAAGTGCAACTTGGTGCTAATAGCGATTCCTTAATGCCCAATTCGCATTAAGGAATTGCGTGTTACATGTGGTTTAGAAATCGCAAATAAGGATTCCTTATTTGCGATTTCTTATTTAGAGAATCGCAATTTGCGATTCTCTAAACAGGCTCACAAATTTAAGGAATCGATATTTTAGCGATTCCTTAACTTTGCATTGTGAATGCCTTTCATAAATACTGAAAGGCATTGATACATCTGGCCCTAAGTGAAGTACCTTGCATTTAATGTGTTTACTGCAAATCTTGAACCTGTGGTTCTTAAAATAAACTAAGAAAATATATTTTTCAATATAAAATCCTATTGGCTTGGAGTAAGTCTTTGAGTGTGTGTTCCTCATTTATTGCCTGTGTGTGTACAACAAATGCTTAACACTACCCTCTGATAAGCCTACTGCTCGACCACACTACCACAAAATAGAGCATTAGAATGATCTACTTTTGCCACTATCTTACCTCTAAGGTGAACCCTTGGACTCTGTGCACACTAGTTCTTACTTTATATACATCGCCAACTTCCTACACAAGAGCTCACCAGAGTTCCTCTGCACTTCTCTCTTCGACTTCTGCCAAGGATCGACCGCTGACTGCTCCAGGACACGTGCAAAACTGCAACAAAGTAGCAAGAAGACTACCAGCAACATTGTAGCACCGAATCCTGATGGCTTTCTTGACTGTTTCTTGGTGGTGCATGCTCTGAGGGCTGTCTGCCTTCACCCTGCACTGGAAGCCAAGAAGAAATCTCCCATGGGTCGACGGAATCTTCCCCCTGCTAACGCAGGCACCAAACTTCTGCATCACTGATCCTCTGGGTCCCCTCTCATCTTGACGAGCGTGGTTCCTGGAACACAGGAGCTAGATCCAAGCGACCCCAACAGTCCAGTGGTCCTTCTGTCCAAATTTGGTGGAGGTAAGTCCTTGCCTTCCCACGCCAGAGAGTAATCATGTTTACTGTCTGAACTGCAGCTGCTCGGGCCTCTATGTACTTTTTCAAAACTTCCTTTGTGCACAGCCTAGCCCTGGTCCCCAGGACTCCGTCCTGCATTGCCCAACTGGCTGATTTGGACTCCTACGTCGTGGGACCCTCTTTTGTGGCTCTAAGTCGACTGTCATCCTCAGGTCTTCTAAGTGCCTGTTCAGGTACTTCTGTTGGTGCTGCCTGCTTCTGCATGGGCTCTCCGTGTTGCTGAGCGCCCCCTCTGTCTCCTCCTCCAAGGGGCGACCTCCTGGTCCTTCCTGGGCCCTAGCAACACCCAAAATCCTCAACCACGACTCTTGCATCTAGCAAGGCTTGTTTGCGGTCTTTTCTGTGTGGAAACAACTCTGCAACCTCCAGCACACCGTGGGGCATCTTCTGACCAAAGGAGAAGTTCTTGACACCTTCCGTTGTTGCAGAATCTTTGGCTTCTTCCACCCGGAGGCAGCCCTTTTGCACCTTCATCCGGGATTTAGTGGGCTCCTGCCCCACCGTGGACACTTGTGTGACTCTTGGACTTGGTCCCCTTCTTTTACAGGTCCTCAGGTCCAGGAATCCGTCGTCAGTGTTTTACAGTCAGTTGTTGTCCTTGCAGAATCCCCTATCTCGACTTTACTGTCTTTCTGGGGTAGTAGGGTAAATTTACAACTACTTTTCAGGGTCTTGGATTGGGGTATCTTGGATACCCTTAGTATTTTCTTACACTCCCAGTGATCCTCTACACACTACACTAGGCCTGGGGTCCATTCGTGGTTCGCATTCCACTTTTGGAGTACATGGTTTGTGTTGCCCCTGGGCCTATTTCTCCCTATTGCATTCTATTGTGATCCTACATTGTTTGCACTACTTTTCTAACTGTTACTTACCTGATTTTGGTTTGTGTGCATATATTTTGTCTATATTACTTACCTCCTAAGGGAGTATATCCTCTGAAATACTTTTGGCATATTGTCACTAAAATAAAGTACCTTTATTTTTAGTAACTCTGAGTATTGTGTTTTCTTATGATATAGTGCTATTTGATATAAGTGGTATAGTAGGAGCTTTGCATGTCTCCTAGTTCAGCCTAAGCTGCTCTCCTATAGCTACATCTATCAGCCTAAGGTGCTAGAACACCTTTAATCTACTAATAAGGGATAACTGGACCTGACACAAGGTGTAAGTACCACAACGTACCCACTATAAGCCAGGCCAGCCTCCTACATGTGGTATTTGTGCCTTTGGAGTGTGTAGATGCGATATTTTGTTATCTCAGTTATATTGATGCAATTGTATCCAAAAGCAGTCTTGCAGGGTTTCAGTTGTCGGGGCACATGGGACAATATTATCTCCAAGGCTGGTGTTTATTGTGTCATTGACTGGAACTATGCGTATCCCTATTAAAACCTCTATGATGACCCGGTTATTTTAACTAACAGGCGGTAGGTGAGGTGAAATGTGATGTGATGAAAAGGCATGGAAGTCACTCTAATCAATCGTTATTTAAAGGGTGAAGAGGAGGTCGGTCTGAGAAGAGTTTTTAGATGCGCCTCGCAGACATCTGTGGTGACCCATATTGAACTGTCAATACAAGTACGTCACAAATGAAGCAAGGATACATACCACCGTCCTCCTCGAAGCAAAAATTGAGGTACATAAAAGGGTTGATTTTCGAGGAGCTCATGGAAAGGTATGGTTTATTTTTACACATATGTAAGACAGTGCTTTAAATGGGCCGGTACTCTCCGGTACTGAGTACCGGCACTTTTTTATTTTGAGAGGGAGAGTACCGGCATATCTCAAGAAAAACGCAATACTTTTAATTGGAGAGTACCGGCACTTCTCAGAAACAAGCAGGTACTCTGGTACAGAGTACCTACAGTTCTATTTTTCCATTTAAAGCACTGATGTAAGAGAAATATACTGCTTTTTGTCACCGGCATCAAAGTTTATCATATTTCCTTACCTGCACTGCAAAACAACAAGTTTCCAGTTTTTATGCGGCAGTCCTTTGGCGATATGCTTCGACGTGTTTCGAAAATATTTCCCATTAAAATGTAATCTTCTCAGGTCACTCTGAGAGTGTGGGTGTGTATATCGAATGAAATATCACCATAATGGTATAGTTGTGTTACAATGCCCCTCGAAACACAGAATCAAGTTCGTCTGAATGCTGTATGGCATCAATATTACCAGAAACCTTTGAGAGCCATACAGACCAAGTGTAGTTATAAATTTAGCACATGTCAAAATGCATCAATTGGGATTTCGTTTTTAATAAATTGCTCGTGTCATGATTTTTACCTGCTCTTGCCCCATTTACAAAACTAATTTAAATCCCAGATTTAAATTCATGACAACTATCGTGGTCTCAGTATCATTTGTCTTTGTAAAGTTCCATTAGCTCAAAAGTTGGGATTGCTTAGCATTCACAGAACGTGACCTAGCAGCTGTTAATCCATTTACTTAAACAGCAGCAGAATGATATGAGGGAGCAAATCCCATACATGAAGGAACAACATATGTTCATCACTGAAGGTTTAAAAGCTCATACAAACATATCACTTGTTTCCGCCCTTTCCCATTCTGGAAATGACCGCAGACATAAAATAGGAAGAGGAATGGAACACCCTAAACTTCGTGAGAGGTAGATAAAGGGATGTTCCACAGATAAAATCCTGTTTTCTACAGGAAAAGAAAGGCATTAGGATTTGAGAGTTTGACGTTTTACCCTGCAGACAAATATACACAGTAAAAATGTCAGCACCTACACCAAGAATCAGTTTTCACAAATGTTTCTTAGGAGTACAGCTAGAAAGCTGTGACTGGCGCATCCTTCGTGGTATGCTCTTGGAAAGGTTTGTTAATGCTAAAGAAACCTAAGCCGATGGCCATGTGCCTTCACAATGCAGCGAACAAAGCTAGAATGGATGTTGCTATTTGACAATATTAGAAAGGCAGTCCAATATAGTCATTATAGCTAGCAAGCTAAGTTTCTAGCAAGAGTTGCAAAAAGTTCTTTCTTGATCGGGTTACAGTTTGGAGTAAGAAGCAATATTGTCGAAACGTTTGTTTACGCATATCTTCAATAATCTGTATGTTTTAGATTAAGTACTTTGCTGAACTACTTCAGATACATTCATACTCATAACTGTACCATAAATGCATATAGCTTTTACCTAGGCGTACGATATTTATGATCAATTTAGTAGAAATATCAATTGTTGTTCCCCCTCTTATCCCCAGAGAAAGGAGAGGATAGCTCTCAGGAACCTTTTTGCCTACAGGCCAGGAAGTGTTCAGGAGTCACCTCCGCCCACTGGGTTGTACTGCAGAAAAGTAGGACTTCACCTCTCAGTTCCTCAAAACACATCCAGATCAGACTGCAAGATACGGGAAAGATCGTGGAGCTTTGTTCAGTGGAGTGTGGCTGTTGGTTTGTCGGACCCCCCAGTGTGAAGCACCAGAGCAGGATGGTTTTTGGAAGGTGTCTAGTTTTGTAAGGCCCCCGCCCTTCCTGCAGCCATCACTGCACATGGAGCAGGATTCTCACTACTCAGGGGGTTAGTTCTGAACAGTGCAGCAGTGCCACAGTGGATGAGAGCGGCGGAGAGCAGGCAGTGGTAACGGCATCTGGGAGGAGCAGTGCAGTAGCAGCGGCCGGTGTTTTCACATGTCTCCTGGAGTTGGAGGAACAGCGCTGCCCTTGGCTGCTAGATCAAAGAGTGCTAGCTTCTTTTCAGGGAGGAGTAGGATTGCTCCCCCCCCCTTCATGCAGGGTATTTAGAATGTACCAACAGAGTTTTCCTTTCTGCCCCAATTACATTGGTTCTGTCCTGTTTGCAAGGCTGGGTGGAAACCAGCTCTGTTCCCGGCTAGTTACGTTGGCCCTTATTACAACATTGGCAGTAACTACCGCCTACTGCCACGGCGACGGATGGCAACATATCACCGCCGTGGCTACCAGCCGCATACGCATATCATGACTGCCGACAGTATACCGCCAGAATGCTGGCAGAACACCGCCGATGGTCATGGCTGCGGACATCGGTAAGGCGGAACTGCTGACAGCAGCACCGCCATGCCAGCAAAACACTGCGGACCATTTCATGAGCAATGATACGGCCTAGCGGTGTTTTTCTGGCGGACCGTCTACAGCCGGAGGACCCCCTGCAAGCAGGTAAGTTGGGTTCTCTGACAGAAGAGGGGTAGGGTGGTATTGTGTGTATGTGGGGGGTGTGTGTGTATATTTTGCAATGCGTGCATGTGGGTGTGAGTCATGTTGAATGCATGCTGAGACCCCTATCAGTGCCAGGGAAGAGATTCCCTGGCATTGATAGTGCCTACCGCCATGGTTTTCGTGGCGGAAAGTTTGGCTCAAAAACCATGGCAGTAGGCAGGGTCATAATCCCGAGGGTGGAATTGTGACGGCCGCCGGGCTGGAGATTGAAGTCTCCAGCCCAGCGGCCGTTATCACCCTGGCGGTCCGTGTGTTAAAGTGGCGGTCTTTGATGGTGGTTACTGCCAGGGACAAAACCCCTTTTTCTTTTACCGCCGGCCTGTTGGCGGTATTAACGCCGATTTAACACCGACCGCCAAGGTTGTAATGAGGGACTTTGTTTGGTGAGCTGCTGCATACATTGTTGCAGGTGATGCCCTGTCAGCAGAAGCTCAGTGCAGTCTTCAGCTCCCACTCCTCACTTACTGGATCAATATAGGGGCGGCCCTGTTTTACCCAGACAGGACTGTGGGCCCCTAGGAATTATGGAGGATGCTGCTTCCCAAAATGCTGTTTCACCCAACAAGAACGCGAGTATGTCCCAGTTTCTTTTTGGCTCTATTGAGACAAGGTGAGGAGGTGTGGTTCTGCACTCTTAGAGAACATTAGACTCCTTCATTTCCTCACTCCATTCTCCTGCTTCTGCCACCCTAAGCGGCATAATGAGCGCCAGGAGTAAAGCAACCAAGGTAACACATTCAGCACCTGCGATCGTGACTCCCTCTACTCCAGTTCAACTCATAGTAGCTACTGGGGAGCCATTCGTCCTGAAAGTTGCCTCCCCAGTCCAGCAGAGGTCGATCAAGGGGACTAATGTGAATGGGGCTGCTTGTCAGTCAGAGTTTGGAGATGGGCTGGTACAGCCTCCATAGTTTTCTCAATATGGCTTAGCAGATGTATTAGGGGCATGACCACAGGATTATACTGCCATGGGGAGCGGGGGCAACCAGCAGGCTTTCTTATCCCTCTCTGACTCAGGTAGCCTATCTGAACACTATAATAATGATAATCAAGTTGTTTATTTAATCCTAGCAGTTAAGGATCACGTTGATCATCTAGAGCTATTAAGGAGGTCCCCTATGCACTTGGATATCTCTACTGATATCTACTACTACTACTACTACTACTACTACTATGCTTCCCTTGGGGGATTTGAGTGGTCTAGTGGGGTTGTCAGCCATCCAACTGGGGAACTTTGTTACAATAGCTTTTGAGCAGGGTATATTGGACCCTACTTCTTCACTCGAGGGGGAAGAAGAGCCTCCTGTGGGATCCTGATGGGACTGACCTAGCTCCCATCAACCTCTCTCCAGTTGTGTCTCTTCCCCCTACTGCCTCACCAGCCGTCAAGCAGTCTAGTTCCAAGGATGGGGCTCCCTCGGAGGATCCTCCTCCCGTGACAGGATCATCATTGGTGCACAATGCCCACACCCTGAACTCTATTTACAATCTCCTCTTGCAGCACAGGGAGCAGTATCAGAAACATTCTCTGGCATTGAAGTTGCCCCGCCTTACGACCCAGGTGGTGCTATGGAAGCTGTTTAACAATATGGATACTATTCAATCTCATCAGGGTCAGCAAGGAAAATCGTTCAGTGATCACCCAGCATGAACCCCAGTTTTCTAATCTCTCATCTAGGATGGAAGATATCAAGAACCAATCACCAAAAATAACCTATGTGTTCTGGGGTTCCTTGAAAGCACTGAATGAGAAGATGCTAAAGACATTGTCGTTCGCCTGCTCTGAGAAGGCCTTCCAACAGATTGCCTGATTCAGAGGGTGCATCACATTCCATTCAGGCGTCCAAGCAAGGGGGTACCCTCTCATACCCTCGGCCCATTTTGATTTCCATAGGGAATTTCAATCTTCGGCAGGAGATTCATCAAGCTGCTTCACCAAAATCACCTGTTAAGGCATGTGGGGTGCACTTTTTTGTTTGGATTTTTGTCATCAAACTGTTGTGAGGCATTGCCACCTCCATGAGCATATCCCAGCACTCCAGAAGTTTGAGGCAACTGATTCTCTTTTGGAAACCACAACTCTGCTGATTTGATTTGAAAGCCAAACGTTTTTGTTATGATGGTCCAAAGGGTCAGGAATTATTAACCAAATGGCAGTAGGGGAATTGAGCTTACACTGCTACATGATTCATGTTCAAATACGCTTCCAACTTTTTAGGTGGAGCAGGGTCTGATGTGGGTGATTCTTAGTCCTAGAGGTTATGGTCGGGGGGACACCAATACTGGCTCAAATTGGGAGGGGTTCCCTCTGGAGGGGTTAGGGAGTTGTTAATGATGCGTAATAAATGTGTCTCTCCATTTTTTTCTTTGCTTTCATTTTTAGCAGGAGGTGTATCAGTATTTTTCATTTTTTTGATCTCACTTTCTAGTACACTTAGGGGGGTTGGACCCAGGCTTGAGCTCTCCTTTGAGCTAAACAGCTGGGGGCCTCGAGTGCTGGGGTTAATGGCCCTTTTTCTAGACCAAAGCAGAAGGGGGTTGGTTAGCTAGATTGGGAACCACAGGTGTGGGGAGGGGGGCAGGGTCGGTTCTTGGGTTGGTAATTTGGGTTGGATGTTTTGGTTTCTGGTTGTAGGGTTAGAAAAAATGGAAAGTATGACACTGAGAAAATTGGTTTGCTGGAGAATAATGGTGAAGTTTAATTTATGGAAAGCTACTCAGGAGTTGACATGGCAGAAATTTGATTGTGTGGGAGCAGCTTGTGGTTTTTGAGTCAGGGTGATCATGGCGGGTAATAGTAGGTATCGTGGCCAGCAGTTGCAGATCTTGACCTGGAATGTTAATGGGGCCAAGCACTGCATAAGTATAAGATGGTCAGGGAAAAACTAAACACCCTTAAACCTCAAAGTATCAGCCTTCAGGAGATGCACTTCTTCTGTCAGGAAAACTATTACCAGTGTTTCCTAAGTTCTTCCCTCAGCAAAAACTCTTCCCCTTTTCCTTGTACCCACGTTGGTTGTAGCGATGTCCTCACTCACGGTGGCTCTTGCGGAGGCTGTTCTTAGGACTAGCTTCTTCAGGCAAGATGGTGGCCGCAAATCCTTGTGAGGTCAGTGCTCTAATGTTTCTACCTTAGTCTTGTGCTGAAGCTTCCCTCCAGCTATTTCTCTCTGGGAGCCCTACACTTCAACTGTCATCCTGAGGAGAATGAGTATTTTTCCTGAGGCACTTCGTTTCATAGAGAATTCTTCTAGTTTTGAGTGATTAATTATTTTTCTGGTTACAGTGTGCACACCAGCTACTTTCTCCCTTTTGGAGAAGCTGAATTTCCTTCTTCTAACAACTGGCTATTGGCTTTCTGAGGAGAACTTGTTTTGGCTTAACAGAACTTCAAGCAACTGCAGTAAGGAATCCTTTTGTATGATTCCCAGACTTGCAAATATATATATGGACTTATATATTCAAAAACTCTTTGCTTTGCAGACTTGTCAATCTTAGAGACAAACCTCAATGCTCATACTAATTCCTAAAGAAAGTGATTGAGAAAACTGAACCTTAAGAAGGAGTTTTTGTTTCCTGTTAAGACATTAGTAGTTTGTATGTTTGTGAACTTTTGACCTGTTCTCCAGAGAACCTTGGAAACCTCTGACTCCTGAAGAAAAAAATATATTAAGTTTACATTGTTTTCTTAGAGAGATGCTAGTCCCTCAAAAGATCAAGGTAAGGAGAACAATAGAAATAGGTGAATGTGAATGGCTGAACAGTTGAATGTGCAGTAGGAATGTACTTATCTATGCTCTTATCACCCCACTGCAGGTCCTTCCTTTAAAGAAATTCTAAGAAGAAGAAAGGTGCAGGTTTTCAGAGACACACACTGAATATCCTATCTTCAAGTGGGAAACACAGGCAGGAACTGCATCTGGAGGCGATCTATCTTTTTCTATTCCCAATCCCCTTTCCCCCTAGCGGATGCAGGGTTCAGATAATCTGTTACAGTCTGAGCATGCATCTGTTGGAGGGAGTTGGGTGAAAGGCATCTGCTCCTGTTGAAGTTTGATTTAATGGGTAATCTTCTGACATCTCCTACATAGAAATTCCTCTGTTAGAGGATCTTAGTTACAGAGCTTTATGTACCTTTTATTTTACCTCTGCTCAGATGAGTGCCACAATATTGGCTCTGGATATTAAATGGCGTATCTTGAGGCAGAAGGTCAATCCAGGGTCCAATGGCTTTTGGCAACTATCTTGAAGGATAATCTGTGCTTTACTGTTGTGTCACCTATGGACTAAATAATGATGACACAACAATTTTAGATGTCTTGTTGGTGGAGCTCTATTTCTGGTTACCGCCCCTCATTGTTTGTGAGGTTTTTAACGTAACACTATGCCTCAGAAAAGACTATGGGGGTCATTACAACCCTGGCGGACGGTGTTAAAGCTGCGGTAATACCGCAAACAGGCCGGCGGACAAAAAAAGGGAATTACGACCCTGGCGGAAACCGCCAACTAAGACAGCCACTTTAACACACCGCCCGCCACGGCGGTACAGACAAACAGCGCGGCGGACACTGCCAACAGACAGGCGGGAGACAATGTACCGCCCACACTATCACAACACACCAATCCGCCACCTTTTCTGGGGCGGATTCACCGTGGATAAAAACACGGCGGAAACAGCTTTTGCTATGGGAAAACGCTCACCTTCTACACATCCCATGAGGAACGAGGACACCATGGAGCCGGAACTACAAATACTCCCAGCCCTTGCATTCCTGCTCATCTACGAACAACAGCGACGTAGGCGCAGAACATACCGGTGAGTACTGCACCTACGACACAGGGGAGGGGGGAGGCAAAAGTTAGGGGGACACCCACCAAACACCCCCACCCCCACCCTTGCATATCACAACATACACACCAATGCAGTCACAAAAATCACAGTAACAACCCACAATCCCCCCGGAAGAATGAAAACACAAAGCGAATTGCGGTCAAACTTTGTATTGTGCCAATATACTACTCATAAAAAATATACTGATATATATCACGAAATCTGTCAAAAATAAATGTACAATACAAGAAGTAGTGCAGATATGTACACAACAATGTCCGTGCACAAACAGTCCAAAAATGCATGCGCGAGGCCCACAATAGATACCTGACCAAAATCCGAGAGAACACTGCCGGGGCATCAGCTAGAAACAATACAGGCACCTCAGGGGGAAGAGAAGGGGGGGCACCTCAGCCACATGAATGCGAAGCCAGATCCACGACGGGGCTCCATGCCCATTGATGTATCCTGGGGAGTGCAAAGCCACAGTCTCTCAAGTCTTTACAGTGGGTGGGTTGCCACTGTGCCATCCTGGGGAGTGCAAAGCCACAGTCTCTCAAGTCTATACAGTGGGTGGGTTGCCCACTGTGCCTTCCTGGGGAGTGCAAAGCCACAGTCTCTCAAGTCTGTACAGTGGGTGGGTTGCCCACTGTGCCATTCTGGGGAGTGCAAAGCCACAGTCTCTCAAGTCTATACAGTGGGTGGGTTTCCCACTCTTCCATCCTGGGGAGTGCAAAGCCACAGTCTCTCAAGTCTATACAGTGGGTGGGTTGCCCACTGTTCCATCCTGGGGAGTGCAAAGCCATAGTCTCTCAAGTCTATATAGTGGGTGGGTTGCCCACTGTGCCATCCTGGGGAGTGCAAAGCCACATCTTCGCAAGTAGATGCAATTCTCTACTGGTACTGGGTGGGACTGGTGCCCACACTGGATGAGTCTCCCCGTGAAAGTACATGTCCTGTCACAGTCCCAGCTGCACATTGGAGAACGATGCCTGATGTGCCGGACTATTCATACCCACACGGTCTTTGGCCTATTCAGCTGTATTCACCATGGCAGTCTTCGGCCTGTTCAGCGGTGCTTTGCCATGGCGGTCTTAGCCTTGTTCAGCGGTCTTCACCATGGCAGTCTTTGGCCTGTTCAGCAGTGCTTTGCCATGGCGGTCTTGGCCTTGTTCAGCGGTCTTCACCATGGCAGTCTTTGGCCTGTTCAGCGGTGCTTTGCCATGGCGGTCTTTGCCCTGTTCAGCGGTCTTCACCATGGCGGTCTTTGCCCTGTTTAGCGGTGCTTTGACATGGCAGTCTTTGGCCTGTTCAGCGGTCTTCACCATGGCTATCTTTGGCCTGTTCAGCAGTGCTTTGCCATGGCGGTCTTGGCCTTGTTCAGCGGTCTTCACCATGGCAGTCTTTGGCCTGTTCAGCGGTGTTTTGCCATGGCGGTCTTGGCCTTGTTCAGCGGTCTTCACCATGGCGGTCTTTGGCCTGTTCAGCGGTGCTTTGCCATGGCGGTCTTGGCCTTGTTCAGCGGTCTTCACAATGGCGGTCCTTGGCCTGTTCAGCGGTGCTTTGCCATGGCGGTCTTTGCCCTGTTCAGCGGTCTTCACCATGGCGGTCTTTGCCCTGTTCAGTGGTGCTTTGACATGGCAGTCTTTGGCCTGTTCAGCGGTCTTCACCATGGCAGTCTTTGGCCTGTTCAGCGGTGCTTTGCCATGGCGGTCTTTCCCTGTTCAGCAGTCTTCACCATGGCGGTCTTTGCCCTGTTCAGCGGTGCTTTGCCATGGCAGTCTTTGGCCTGTTCAGCGGTCTTCACCATGGCAGTCTTTGGCCTGTTCAGCGGTGCTTTGCCATGGCGGTCTTGGCCTTGTTCAGCGGTCTTCACCATGGCAGTCTTTGGCCTGTTCACCGGTGCTTTGCCATGGCGGTCTTGGCCTTGTTCAGCAGTCTTCACCATGGCAGTCTTTGGCCTGTTCACCGGTGCTTTGCCATGGCGGTCTTGGCCTTGTTCAGCGGTCTTCACCATGGCAGTCTTTGGCCTGTTCAGCGGTGCTTTGCCATGGCGGTCTTGGCCTTGTTCAGCGGTCTTCACCATGGCGATCTTTGCCCTGTTCAGCGGTGCTTTGACATGGTGGTTCTGGTACGGATATTGGTGTGTGGCATGACGAACTCCACACTGGACGTTGGTGTGTGGCATGACGAACTCCATACTGGACGTTGGTGTGTGGCATGACGAACTCCACACTGGACATTGGTGTGTGGCATGACAAACTCCACACTGGACATTGGTGCATTGGTGTGTGGCATGACGAACTCCACACTGGACGTTGGTGTGTGGCATGACGAACTCCACACTGGACGTTGGAGTGTGGCATGACGAACTCCACACTGGACATTGGTGTGTGGCATGACGAACTCCACACTGGGCCTTGGTGTGTGGCATGACGAACTCCACACTGGACATTGGTGTGTGGCATGACAAACTCCATACTGGACGTTCGTGTGTGGCTTGACGTTCCATCATTGCCCAGCGGGGCTGTGGGATTCTGGACCCTCCTGGACACTGACTCCGGCGGTGGCGGTGGTGTCCTGACCAGTGACGATACTTGGGCCCTCCTGGGCTGTGACTCTGGCGGTGGTTTCTGGACCAGTGACAATACTTGGGCCCTCCTGGGCTATGACTTTGGCAGTGGTTTCTGGACCAGTAACGATACTTGGGCACTCCTGGGCTGTGACTCAGGCGGTGGCGGTGGTCTCCTGACCAGTGACGATACTTGGGCCCTCCTGGGCTATGACTCTGGTGGTGGTTTCTGGACCAGTGACAATACTTGGGCCGTCCTGGGCTGTGACTTTGGCGGTGGTTTCTGGACCAGTGACGATACTTGGGCCCTCCTGGGCTGTGACTCTGGCGGTGGCGGTGGTCTCCTGACCAGTGACGATACTTGGGCCCTCCTGGGCTATGACTCTGGCGGTGGTTTCTGGACCAGTAACGATACTTTGGCCCTCCTGGGCTATGACTCTGGCGGTGGTTTCTGGACCAGTAACGATACTTGGCCCTCCTGGGCTGTGACTCCGGCAGTGGCGGTGGTCTCCTGACCAGTGACGATACTTGGGCCCTCCTGGGCTATGACTCTGGCGGTGGTTTCTGGACCACTGACGATACTTGGGCCCTCCTGGGCTACGACTTTGGCGGTGGTTTCTGGACCAGTGACGATACTTGGGCCCTCCTGGGCTATGACTTTGGCGGTGGTTTCTGGACCAGTGACGATACTTGGGCCCTCCTGGGCTGTGACTCCGGCGGTGGCCTCCTGACCAGTGACGATACTTGGGCCCTCCTGGGCTATGACTCTGGCGGTGGTTTCTGGACCAGTAGAGACGGTGCTGGCGGTTGTGTTTGGACCGCCGGAAATGATGGCACACTTCTCCGCCGTGACACTCACAACAGGTTGGGGAGACTTCCTCGGGACCTTCCCCACCTTCTTTGGAGTTACAGATGACTTACCAATCGCCTTCGATCCCATTTCACTTTTTGTCCCACCAGGAGTCTTGACACGGTCCCGTCGTCCACTCTCCAATTTCAGAGCCTTTACAGGGGGTGGGCTGACAGTGCCTTGGCTCCGGGTCCTACTGCCTGCCCTGGTGGACGTGGCACTCCAAAAACCTGGTACACGCACCACTGGTACTGGAGGCTTTTTGATGAACTGGAGGGGGGGTGGGGGCAAAAAGGTCAATTTCACAGAGGGACAGTTTCTGACAGACACTGGGATGGGTAGCTGGAGGGGGTCTGGGAGTGGAGGAAGAGGGGGTGGTTGTAGGAGGTGTCACTGTAGCTGTTTTGGGTGCAGGTGCAGGTACTGGAGGCTGTCGTGAGGTGGATGGATGTTGGGTGAGTGATTGACGGCGTTAGTGTACTTTGGGAGGGGGCGTCACAGACACACTGGGAGAGGACACAGGGGACGTGTAAATGGCAGTGGAGGTGGTGAGTGCAGGTGAGCGGCTTGTGGTGCTGGGTGTCCTGGTGTGAGTCCTAGTGTCTGTAGATGTGGTGCATGCAGGTGTGTGTGTAGACGAGACTGGGAGGGAGGAGGGAGAAGAGGAGGAGGGGGACACAGTGGAGACAGTGGATGTTGCTGTGTCTGTATGGGTGTGATGCTTGTGTGAGGGCCTGTGGTGTGTGTGGTGCCTATGTTTGCTTTAGCTACTTGTGTGTGTTGACTTGTGTGCATGCTGGTCTGTAGGTGTGCTTGGGATGGGCTGGGGTACAGGGGATTGGGTCTGGGTGGAGGAAGTTGGAGGGGGGAGGCTGGACACAGGGACAATGGCTGCCATCAGTGCTGAGGCCAAAGATTGCAGGGTTCGCTGAATGACAGCCTGACCAGAATGAATGCCTTCCAGGAATGCATTACCGTGTTGCAACTCTCGCTCTACACCCTGGATGGCATTCACAATGGTAGACTGCCCAACAGTGAGTGACCTGAGGAGGTCAATGGCCTCCTCACTGAGGGCAGCAGGGGTGACAAGGACAGGGCCTGAGGTGCCTGGGGCAAAGGTGATGCCCACCCTCCTGGGTGAGCAGGCACGGGCGAACGCTGAGGGGCTGCTGGGAGGGCAGTGCTGATAGGGGAAGTGGCGGCTGTACCTGTAGAAGTGGGGCGCACAGATGGTGCTGCCACCACAAGGGAGCCCCCATCGGCGGACGAGTCTGTGTCGCTGTTTGGTGATCCTGTGGCCGACGTGAAGCTCCCCTCGCCCTCCGTCCCACTGGTGAATTCCGAGTCTGTGGTGTGGCCCTCCATGGCCATGTGGGATGCAGCTCCCTCGTGCTCCGGTGCCACTGTACCTCTGCCTGTTGATGCTGATGTACAGAAGGACAGAGAGAGCAGGAAAAGGGGGAGACAGAAGAAAGAGAGTTTTAGTGCATGGCATACCGCTACCGTTGGCGGACAAGACAAACGCAGCAGCCCCCTCCATTACGCCGTGTTCCTGCCCTCTGCACATGCAATTTCTGGGATATGGCCTACATGGCAATGGTAGAAATCTGCCCACATGGATAGCAAAGGGGCAACTATACATCAATTTGGCTTATTTTAGAGCTGGGGTAGAGTTCCACATGGCCTACATAACGGAGGGGACTTGCCTACCTAACTCGCCCTGGCCTAGGGACACCCACAGCCCACCACCCCCACCCAGACAGCTCCACTGCACGCAAAGTCCATAGGATGAGGTTGTACTCACCCCCTTGTGTCTGCTGTGATGTTCTTAAGCGCCCATCCAACTCCGGGTAGGCCACCGCCAGGATCCGGAACATCAGGGGGGTCATGGTGCGACGGGCACCGCTCCCACGTTGGGAGGCCATCCCCAGCTGAGCCTCCGCTGTCTTCTTGCTGCAGCGGCGAATGTCCTCCCATCTCTTCCGGCAGTGGGTGCCCCGTTTCTGGTGGGCCCCCAGGGTCCGGACCTCCTTGGCGATGGCACACCAAATGTCCCTCTTCTGGTAGGCGCTGACCTACATGACATGCACAAGGGAAGAGGAACAGTCATTACCTACTGCACCATCGTTGTAATTGGCCCCCTCCCAACTCTATCCCTGTGGCCCATTCATCTCCATGCATGACTGTTCTATATACTCTGCCCCCTTCCCTCATCCACCCAGCCCTCTCCACCCAGGCCTAGCCCATACAACGTGCTCCCTGTGTACTAACCTGTTGGTCTGGAGGACCGTAGAGTAGCGTGTACTGGGGGAGGACCCCATCTACAAGTTTTTCCAACTCCTGTGCAGTGAAGGCAGGGGCCTTTCCCCAGATGCAGCAGCCATTGTTGCTTCCAGACTGAGGTCACAGCAGCACTAGCAGTGTAGGTCCTCTCCTGTCGAAGGTCAGGTATCTAGTGATTGAAGACATAGAAAATGGTGGTGACGTCTGCGGCGGTGCGCATCATCACCGCCAGCGCACCTGTTCATTGGCTCCTGGGACCCATAGGGTCCAATGTTAACCAATGCAGCATTGCGCCGCGCTCTACGACCGCCTACCGCGACGGTGTCCAACGCCAGCTCAGTTACCCCACAATTCCATTGTCCCAGTTTAGAGGTCAGGCAGCCGCCATTTCAGGGGCCCACATAGCTTCATTTACTACTGCGTCACACATACCGAGGCCTACACTCAAAACCTTTCCCGGATGGGCTAATTGTCTGTTGTAGTCTTGTGTGTAACTGTGGGTACATACCTGGAGGAATGCTGACAGTTTCTTCGCTGTTGTCCTTCTTAGGCACCGTCAGTTGGGACATATTGCAAGATGGCGGAATCCTCTGGTGTACCGACCGCTGGTGGACCTGTTGACAATGGAAGAGCGACATGTCATCGTGACCTACCGGTTTGACCGTGCCACTATCCAGGAACTATGTACCCAGTTGGAGCCAGACCTGATGTCACCAATCCTCCATCCGACTGGAATCCCCCCTCTAGTGCAGGTGCTGTCAGTACTCCATTTCCTTGCAAGTGGGTCATTTCAGACAACAGTGGCCATGGCATCAGGGATGTCCCAGCCTATGTTTTCCAACGTCTTGTCCAGAGTGTTGTCTGCTCTGCTGCAACACGTAAGGAGATACATTATTTTCCCTGATGTGGCGGATTTGCCTACAGTTAAAGGTGACTTCTATGCCCTTGGACATATCCCCAACGTCATAGGTGCCATTGATGGGACCCATGTAGCTCTGGTCCCCCCCGCAGGAATGGACAGGTGTACAGGAACAGGAAGAATTATCATTTGATGAATGTCCAGATGGTCTGTTTGGCAGACCAGTACATCTCCCAGGTTAATGCTATGTTCCCTGGCTCAGTGCATGACGCCTACATCCTGCGGAATAGCAACATCCCTGATATGATGGGTGAACTCCAGAGTGTATGGCTATTGGGGGACTCTGGTTACCCCAACCTGTCCTGGCTACTGACCCCAGTGAGGAATTCCAGGACCAGGGCAGAGGAACGGTACATTGAGGCCCATGGGCGGACTAGGAGGGTGATCGAGCGGACCTTCGGCCTCCTTAAGGCCAGGTTTAGGTGCCTCCATATGACAGGTGGATCCCTATTCTACTCACCGAAGAAGGTGTGCGACATCATCATCGCCTGCTCCATGCTCCATAACTTGGCATTGCAACACCAGGTGCCTTTTCTGCAGGAGGATGATCCAGATCACTGTGTTGTTGCAGCGGGTGAGCCTGTGGAGCCTGTGGACAGTGATGAGGATGAAGCTGATGAAGAAGAAAACGACAACAGGGAGTCAATCATACAGCAATATTTTCAGTGAGACACAGGTGAGTACAATTTCATGTATCACATAATATTAAATTTCACACGTCTATCTCTATCCTGTACCTACATTTCACTCCCTATTTGTTAACTGAGTTGTCCCCTTCCATTTCAGTTTCAGTAATGTGGTAACCTACGTGTCAACAGCTTGCACCCTTGAAAGGCTTGTGATGTGTGACATTGGTAAGTTGGCCTTCCAATGGGTAACCTTTTTTAACACTGTAATTGACAATGCAAAGTTCACAATCATTGACTGACTCCAATATTATTGAGGTTTCAAGGGTGTTTATTGAAGTGCATAAAAATGTAGGGGGGTTGTGAAATGGGGATAGGTCATGATGGAAGAATGTCCATGGCAGAGTCCAGTCTATTAGTCTCACAGGTACATTGCACATCTGGCCATTGAAAGTGGAGCTGGGGCTGTTCCAATGTGGACAGGGTAACAAAGTGGGACAGTGGGGGGACAATCAGGGTAGTCTTATTTCCTGGCGGGATCTTGCCATCTTGCTCTGTCCTGTTCCTGGATCTCAGGGACCGCTTTCGTGGTGGTTCTCCATCTGCAGGGGGTGGGGTGCTGGTGTGTTGGTCCTGTGGCGGGGCGTCCTGTCGTCCACTAGCGCCGGCGGAGGTGGTGGGCAGTTCGTCGTCCATGCTAGTGTCAGGGGCCCCTTGGAGTGCCACGGTGTCCCTCAAGGTCTTTTGAATGTCCGTCAGCACCCCTACGATGGTGCCCAGGGCGGAGCCGATGGTCCTGAGCTCCTCCCTGAACCCCAAATACTGCTCCTCCTGCAGACGCAGGGTCTCCTGCAACTTGTCCAGGACCATGGCCATCACCTCCTGGGAGTGGTGGTATGCTCCCATGATGGAGGAGAGGGCCTCGTTGAGAGTAGGTTCCCTTGGCCTGTCCTCCCTCTGTCGCACAGCAGCCCTCCCAGTTCCCCTGTGATCCTGTGCCTCCGTCCCCTGGACCGTGTGCCCCCTACCACTGCCCCCAGGTCCCTGTTGTTGGGGTGTTGGGTTAGCCTGGGTGCCCTGTAGTGGTGGACACACCGCTGATTGACCTGTCCTGGGTAGGGAGGTATGGGCCCGCTGGGTGGGTGCTGTGCTGGTATTACCAGAGGGTGGCAGCTCGGTGTTGGGCTGTGGCTGGGCAAGTGGAACCAACTGTCCTGAGGCCCACAATGGTCCGGGCTGGTCATCAGGATCCAGTAGGGCAGAGCTGCCACTGTGGGCCTCTTCTGGGGGTGGAGTGGTGTTGTCTGGACCCTCTGGTGTGGTGACGCTCCTTCGGGTTCCTGCGGGGGTATTAGTACATGATTATTGCATGTGTGTGTTTCATGGTGTGCAATGTTTGGGTGTGCGTGTACCCCAGTGCAAGCATTCCTGTGTGTGCTTGTGTGCTGATGGTTGGGGGGTGTTGTGGGTCTGTGCAGTGGGCATGCTTTAGTGATGGGTATCCATGCTTAGTTAGGTCATGCAGGTTTTGGGGTTGGGATGGGTGGTTGTTGTCATGGGTAGATAGGTGAGGATTTGGAGTGATAGGAGAGGGTGTGAGGGTGGGGGTGTGTGATAGCATGCAGGTAGGGTGGGGGATATGATAGTTGAAATTTGACTTACCAGTTCCGTTCCTCCAACGACTCCTGCGAGGCCCTCAGGATGCAAGAAGGACAAGACTTGCTCCTCCCATGTTGTTAGTTGTGGGGGAGGAGGTGGGGGTCTGCCGCCAGTCCGCTGTACCGCGATGTGGTGCCTGGATACCGCTGAACGCACCTTCCCCCATAGGTCGTTCCACCTCTTCCTGATGTCCTCCCTATTTCTTGGGTGCTGTCCCACAGCGTTGACCCTGTCGACTATTCTTTGCCATAGCTCCATCTTCCTGGCTATGGATGTGTACTGTACCTGTGATCCAAATAGCTGTGGCTCTACCCTGATGATTTCCTTGACCATGACCCTGACCTCCTCCTCGGAGAAGCGGGGGTGTCTTTGGCGTGACATGGGGTGGTGTGTGTGATGTGTGGGGTGGTGTATGTGTTGATGAGTGTGGTGAGTGTAGTGGTATGTGGTGTTTTGTGCGTGGATGTTGTGTGGGTGATGGTGTAGTGTGTGAGAAGGTAGCCTCTTTCTAGCCTTGTTACCCCCACTTTTGGCCTGTTTGTGAGTGTATGTCAGGGTGTTTGTCACTGTTTTCACTGTCTCACTGGGATCCTGATAGCCATGCCTCAGTGCTCATAGTGAAAACACTATGTTTTCAGTATGGTTGTTATGTGTCACTGGGATCCTGCTGGTCAGGACCCCAGTGCTCATAGGTTTGTGGCCTATATGTATGTGTCACTGGGACCCTGTCACACAGGGCCCCAGTGCTCATAGGTGTGCATGTATATGTTCCCTGTGTGGTGCCTAACTGTCTCACTGAGGCTCTGCTAACCAGAACCTCAGTGGTTATGCTCTCTCATTTCTTTCCAAATTGTCACTGACAGGCTAGTGACCATTTTTACCAATTTACATTGGCTTACTGGAACACCCTTATAATTCCCTAGTATATGGTACTGAGGTACCCAGGGTATTGGGGTTCCAGGAGATCCCTATGGGCTGCAGCATTTCTTTTGCCACCCATAGGGAGCTCTGACAATTCTTACACAGGCCTGCCACTGCAGCCTGAGTGAAATAACGTCCACGTTATTTCACAGCCATTTTACACTGCACTTAAGTAACTTATAAGTCACCTATATGTCTAACCTTTACCTGGTAAAGGTTAGGTGCAAAGTTACTTAGTGTGAGGGCACCCTGGCACTAGCCAAGGTGCCCCCACATTGTTCAGAGCCAATTCACTGAACTTTGTGAGTGCGGGGACACCATTACACGCGTGCACTACATATAGGTCACTACCTATATGTAGCTTCACCATGGTAACTCCGAATATGGCCATGTAACATGTCTATGATCATGGAATTGCCCCCTCTATGCCATCCTGGCATTGTTGGTACAATTCCATGATCCCAGTGGTCTGTAGCACAGACCCTGGTACTGCCAGACTACCCTTCCTGGGGTTTCACTGCAGCTGCTGCTGCTGCCAACCCCTCAGACAGGCAGCTGCCCTCCTGGGGTCCAGCCAGGCCTGGCCCAGGATGGCAGAACAAAGAACTTCCTCTGAGAGAGGGTGTGACACCCTCTCCCTTTGGAAAATGGTGTGAAGGCAGGGGAGGAGTAGCCTCCCCCAGCCTCTGGAAATGCTTTGTTGGGCACAGATGTGCCCAATTCTGCATAAGCCAGTCTACACCGGTTCAGGGACCCCTTAGCCCCTGCTCTGGCGCGAAACTGGACAAAGGAAAGGGGAGTGACCACTCCCCTGACCTGCACCTCCCCTGGGAGGTGTCCAGAGCTCCTCCAGTGTGCTCCAGACCTCTGCCATCTTGGAAACAGAGGTGCTGCTGGCACACTGGACTGCTCTGAGTGGCCAGTGCCACCAGGTGACGTCAGAGACTCCTGCTGATAGGCTCCTTCAGGTGTTAGTAGCCTTTCCTCTCTCCTAGGTAGCCAAACCCTCTTTTCTGGCTATTTAGGGTCTCTGTCTCTGGGGAAACTTCAGATAACGAATGCATGAGCTCAGCCGAGTTCCTCTGCATCTCCCTCTTCACCTTCTGATAAGGAATCGACCGCTGACCGCGCTGGAAGCCTGCAAACCTGCAACATAGTAGCAAAGACGACTACTGCAACTCTGTAACGCTGATCCTGCCGCCTTCTCGACTGTTTTCCTGCTTGTGCATGCTGTGGGGGTAGCCTGCCTCCTCTCTGCACCAGAAGCTCCGAAGAAATCTCCCGTGGGTCGACGGAATCTTCCCCCTGCAACCGCAGGCACCAAAAAGCTGCATCTCCGGTCCCTTGGGTCTCCTCTCAGCACGACGAGCGAGGTCCCTCGAATCCAGCGACACCGTCCAAGTGACCCCCACAGTCCAGTGACTCTTCAGCCCAAGTTTGGTGGAGGTAAGTCCTTGCCTCACCTCGCTGGGCTGCATTGCTGGGAACCGCGACTTTGCAAGCTTCTCCGGCCCCTGTGCACTTCCGGCGGAAATCCTTCGTGCACAGCCAAGCCTGGGTCCACGGCACTCTAACCTGCATTGCACGACTTTCTAAGTTGGTCTCCGGCGACGTGGGACTCCTTTGTGCAACTTCGGCGAGCACCGTTTCACGCATCCTCGTAGTGCCTGTTTCTGGCACTTCTCCGGGTGCTACCTGCTTCAGTGAGGGCTCTTTGTCTTGCTCGACGTCCCCTCTCTCTGCAGGTCCAATTTGCGACCTCCTGGTCCCTCCTGGGCCCCAGCAGCGTCCAAAAACGCCAAACGCACGATTTGCGTGTAGCAAGGCTTGTTGGCGTCCATCCGGCGGGAAAACACTTCTGCACGACTCTCCAAGGCGTGGGGGATCCATCCTCCAAAGGGGAAGTCTCTAGCCCTTGTCGTTCCTGCAGTATTCACAGTTCTTCAGCCTAGTAAGAGCTTCTTTGCACCAACCGCTGGCATTTCTTGGGCATCTGCCCATCTCCGAGCTGCTTGTGACTTTTGGACTTGGTCCCCTTGTTCCACAGGTACCTTCAGACAGGAATCCATCGTTGTTGCATTGCTGATTGGTGTTTTCCTTGCATTCTCCCTCTAACACGACTATTTTGTCCTTAGGGAAACTTTGGTGCACTTTGCACTCACTTTTCAGGGTCTTGGGGAGGGTTATTTTTCTAACTCTCACTATTTTCTAATAGTCCCAGCGACCCTCTACAAGGTCACATAGGTTTGGGGTCCATTCGTGGTTCACATTCCACTTTTGGAGTATATGGTTTGTGTTGCCCCTATCCCTATGTTTCCCCATTGCATCCTATTGTAATTATACATTGTTTGCACTGTTTTCTAAGACTATACTGCATATTTTTGCTATTGTGTATATATATCTTGTGTATATTTCCTATCCTCTCACTGAGGGTACACTCTAAGATACTTTGGCATATTGTCATAAAAATAAAGTACCTTTATTTTTAGTATAACTGTGTATTGTGTTTTCTTATGATATTGTGCATATGACACTAAGTGGTACTGTAGTAGCTTCACACGTCTCCTAGTTCAGCCTGAGCTGCTTTGCTAAGCTACCATTATCTATCAGCCTAAGCTGCTAGACACCCTATACACTAATAAGGGATAACTGGGCCTGGTGCAAGGTGCAAGTACCCCTTGGTACTCACTACAAGCCAGTCCAGCCTCCTACATTGGTTGTGCAGTGGTGGGATAAGTGCTTTGAGACTACTTACCACTCTTGTCATTGTACTTTTCATAAGAGAAAAATATACAAAACAAGGTCAGTGTATATACACATAGCCAAAAAGTTTTGCATTTCCTCTTTTCACTCTTTTCTAAGTGCTGAAAAGTACTTCTAAACTTTCAAAAAGTTCTTAAAAGTTTAAAAAGTTTTTTTCTGTCTTTCCAAAAAGTTCTGAAAACTTTTTTTCTCTTTGTCTATCACTTTAACTCTCTCTAAAAATGTCTGGCACAGGCCAAAAAGTTGAACTGTCCAAACTTGCATATGATCACCTTAGCTGGAAAGGAGCAAGGAGTCTCTGCATAGAGAGAGGTTTGAGTGTAGGGAAGAATCCTTCCTTAGAACTATTAATTAATATGCTTAGAGTACAGGATAAGGCCATAAGTGCCCAATCTGTAGAAAAAGTAGCTAATGGTTCTCAATCTGATCCAGGGACTCCCCCAGGAAAAGGTTCAGGAAAGAAACTTCTCAGCCTGCCCATTACTAGACAGTCTAGCATAGTTGGTACAGAGGTTGAATCACATCATACCGATGATGTGCTCTCACATTATGCTGGTAGCCAAGCTGTTAGGGTGCCCTTGGTAAGGGACAGGTCTCCTTCTGTTCATTCCCATCATACCTCTGTATCTAGAAATGTCCCTCCCACCCACCCTGATGACAGATTGTTAGAAAGGGAGCTCAATAGATTGAGAGTGGAACAAACCAGACTGAAGCTCAAGAAGCAACAGCTGGATTTGGATAGACAGTCTTTAGAAATAGAGAGGGAAAGACAGAAGTTGGGTTTAGATACCCATGGTGGCAGCAGCAGTATTCCCCATAGTCATCCTGCAAAAGAGCATGATTCCAGGAATCTGCACAAGATAGTACCCCCTTATAAGGAGGGGGATGACATTAACAAGTGGTTTGCTGCACTTGAGAGGGCCTGTGTTGTACAGGATGTCCCTCAAAGGCAGTGGGCTGCTATCCTATGGCTATCATTTAGTGGAAAAGGTAGGGATAGGCTCCTTACTGTGAAAGAAAATGATGCCAATAATTTTACAGTTCTTAAGAATGCACTCCTGGATGGTTATGGCTTAACCACTGAACAGTACAGGATAAAGTTCAGAGAGACCAAAAAGGAGTCTTCACAAGACTGGGTTGATTTCATTGACCATTCAGTGAAGGCCTTGGAGGGGTGGTTACATGGCAGTAAAGTTACTGATTATGAAAGCCTGTATAACACAATCCTGAGAGAGCATATACTTAATAATTGTGTGTCTGATTTGTTGCACCAGTACCTGGTAGACTCTGATCTGACCTCTCCCCAAGAATTGGGAAAGAAGGCAGACAAATGGGTCAGAACAAGGGTGAACAGAAAAGTTCATACAGGGGGTGACAAAGATGGCAATAAGAAGAAAGATGGTGAAAAATCCCAAGATAAGCATGGGGATAAGGGTAAAACCAAAGATCCCACTTCAAATCTTAAACACTCTTCAGAGGGTGGGGATAAAACAAATTCTTCCTCTTCTTCCCAACCTGCACACATTAAAAAGCCTTGGTGCTTTGTGTGTAAAAACAGAGGCCATAGGCCAGGGGATAAGTCCTGTCCAGGTAAACCCCCTGAGCCTACCACCACTAATACATCAAGCTCTAGTGCCCCTACCAGTAGTGGTACTAGTGGTGGGACTGCTGGCAACAGTCAAGCAAAGGGTGTAGTTGGGTTCACTTATGGGTCCATAGTGGAAACTGATGTAATCAGTCCCAGGACAGTTTCTGTCACACCTAGTGGCATTGGCCTTGCCACACTGGCTGCTTGTCCCCTTACAATGGATAAGTACAGGCAGACAGTTTCAATAAATGGTGTTGAGGCCTTGGCCTACAGGGACACAGGTGCCAGTTTCACTTTGGTGACTGAAAACCTAGTGCCTCCTGAACAACACATCATTGGACAACAGTATAAGATTATTGATGTCCATAACTCCACTAAGTTTCTTCCCTTAGCTATAATTCAGTTTAGTTGGGGTGGAGTTACTGGCCCTAAGCAGGTGGTGGTATCACCTAGCTTACCTGTAGACTGTCTCTTAGGTAATGACCTAGAGGCCTCAGGTTGGGCTGATGTAGAGTTTTATGCCCATGCAGCCATGCTGGGCATCCCTGAGGAATTGTTCCCTCTCATTTCAAGTGAAATGAAAAAGCAAAGGAGAGAAGGCCTGAAAACTCAGGATCCCTCTCCATCAACAGGTAAAAAGGGTATCACAGTATCCCCTAACCACCCTACCATTCAGGATACCATTCCTGTGGTGGGAGAAACCTCTCCTGGGGTGGCACCTGTTCCAAGGGAATCATCAGTTGGCAAAACTGTACTCCCTGAGGTGGAAGTACCTCTCTGTGGGATAACTAACATTGGTGAGAAAAAGAGCACCATTTTAGTTAACATGGAGCATCCCTCCAACCCTCCCAGAGAAACTTTAGTACAGAAACTCTGCACTGCCTCACAACACTTAGGACAGCATCCCTGCCCTAGTGTGGAGCTGATAGGACAGCATCCCTGCCCTGCTCCAACTCAAGAGAAACAGCATCCCTGTTCTCTCTTCCAGCCAAATGGACAACGTTTTTGTCCAGCTATGGCTTTACTGAGACAGCATCCCTGTCTGGCATTTCCATCATTACAAATAGGTTCAGTGGATAATTCCCACTGCTCTAAACTAAAACTTACTGATAGAAACTCTGAAAATACATCTTCACATTGTTGGTTAGCTAAAAAACTTCAAACAGGGTGGTTTACATCCCCACAGGGAAGTAACCATATAGTGGATGATAAAGGGAGTAACCAGTCTATTGCAGAGCTACTCTCTACTTATCACCACTTAGACAATAAAGTCTCAACTGGCCAAGGTTAGCCTTATTGTCCTTCGTTTGGGGGGGGGTTGTGTGAGAAGGTAGCCTCTTTCTAGCCTTGTTACCCCCACTTTTGGCCTGTTTGTGAGTGTATGTCAGGGTGTTTGTCACTGTTTTCACTGTCTCACTGGGATCCTGATAGCCATGCCTCAGTGCTCATAGTGAAAACACTATGTTTTCAGTATGGTTGTTATGTGTCACTGGGATCCTGCTGGTCAGGACCCCAGTGCTCATAGGTTTGTGGCCTATATGTATGTGTCACTGGGACCCTGTCACACAGGGCCCCAGTGCTCATAGGTGTGCATGTATATGTTCCCTGTGTGGTGCCTAACTGTCTCACTGAGGCTCTGCTAACCAGAACCTCAGTGGTTATGCTCTCTCATTTCTTTCCAAATTGTCACTGACAGGCTAGTGACCATTTTTACCAATTTACATTGGCTTACTGGAACACCCTTATAATTCCCTAGTATATGGTACTGAGGTACCCAGGGTATTGGGGTTCCAGGAGATCCCTATGGGCTGCAGCATTTCTTTTGCCACCCATAGGGAGCTCTGACAATTCTTACACAGGCCTGCCACTGCAGCCTGAGTGAAATAACGTCCACGTTATTTCACAGCCATTTTACACTGCACTTAAGTAACTTATAAGTCACCTATATGTCTAACCTTTACCTGGTAAAGGTTAGGTGCAAAGTTACTTAGTGTGAGGGCACCCTGGCACTAGCCAAGGTGCCCCCACATTGTTCA
Organism: Pleurodeles waltl; assembly: GCF_031143425.1. NCBI lineage: Eukaryota > Metazoa > Chordata > Amphibia > Caudata > Salamandridae > Pleurodeles > Pleurodeles waltl. Next base: position 381,730,051 of record NC_090445.1, read on the forward strand.
GAGCCAATTCACTGAACTTTGTGAGTGCGGGGACACCATTACACGCGTGCACTACATATAGGTCACTACCTATATGTAGCTTCACCATGGTAACTCCGAATATGGCCATGTAACATGTCTATGATCATGGAATTGCCCCCTCTATGCCATCCTGGCATTGTTGGTACAATTCCATGATCCCAGTGGTCTGTAGCACAGACCCTGGTACTGCCAGACTACCCTTCCTGGGGTTTCACTGCAGCTGCTGCTGCTGCCAACCCCTCAGACAGGCAGCTGCCCTCCTGGGGTCCAGCCAGGCCTGGCCCAGGATGGCAGAACAAAGAACTTCCTCTGAGAGAGGGTGTGACACCCTCTCCCTTTGGAAAATGGTGTGAAGGCAGGGGAGGAGTAGCCTCCCCCAGCCTCTGGAAATGCTTTGTTGGGCACAGATGTGCCCAATTCTGCATAAGCCAGTCTACACCGGTTCAGGGACCCCTTAGCCCCTGCTCTGGCGCGAAACTGGACAAAGGAAAGGGGAGTGACCACTCCCCTGACCTGCACCTCCCCTGGGAGGTGTCCAGAGCTCCTCCAGTGTGCTCCAGACCTCTGCCATCTTGGAAACAGAGGTGCTGCTGGCACACTGGACTGCTCTGAGTGGCCAGTGCCACCAGGTGACGTCAGAGACTCCTGCTGATAGGCTCCTTCAGGTGTTAGTAGCCTTTCCTCTCTCCTAGGTAGCCAAACCCTCTTTTCTGGCTATTTAGGGTCTCTGTCTCTGGGGAAACTTCAGATAACGAATGCATGAGCTCAGCCGAGTTCCTCTGCATCTCCCTCTTCACCTTCTGATAAGGAATCGACCGCTGACCGCGCTGGAAGCCTGCAAACCTGCAACATAGTAGCAAAGACGACTACTGCAACTCTGTAACGCTGATCCTGCCGCCTTCTCGACTGTTTTCCTGCTTGTGCATGCTGTGGGGGTAGCCTGCCTCCTCTCTGCACCAGAAGCTCCGAAGAAATCTCCCGTGGGTCGACGGAATCTTCCCCCTGCAACCGCAGGCACCAAAAAGCTGCATCTCCGGTCCCTTGGGTCTCCTCTCAGCACGACGAGCGAGGTCCCTCGAATCCAGCGACACCGTCCAAGTGACCCCCACAGTCCAGTGACTCTTCAGCCCAAGTTTGGTGGAGGTAAGTCCTTGCCTCACCTCGCTGGGCTGCATTGCTGGGAACCGCGACTTTGCAAGCTTCTCCGGCCCCTGTGCACTTCCGGCGGAAATCCTTCGTGCACAGCCAAGCCTGGGTCCACGGCACTCTAACCTGCATTGCACGACTTTCTAAGTTGGTCTCCGGCGACGTGGGACTCCTTTGTGCAACTTCGGCGAGCACCGTTTCACGCATCCTCGTAGTGCCTGTTTCTGGCACTTCTCCGGGTGCTACCTGCTTCAGTGAGGGCTCTTTGTCTTGCTCGACGTCCCCTCTCTCTGCAGGTCCAATTTGCGACCTCCTGGTCCCTCCTGGGCCCCAGCAGCGTCCAAAAACGCCAAACGCACGATTTGCGTGTAGCAAGGCTTGTTGGCGTCCATCCGGCGGGAAAACACTTCTGCACGACTCTCCAAGGCGTGGGGGATCCATCCTCCAAAGGGGAAGTCTCTAGCCCTTGTCGTTCCTGCAGTATTCACAGTTCTTCAGCCTAGTAAGAGCTTCTTTGCACCAACCGCTGGCATTTCTTGGGCATCTGCCCATCTCCGAGCTGCTTGTGACTTTTGGACTTGGTCCCCTTGTTCCACAGGTACCTTCAGACAGGAATCCATCGTTGTTGCATTGCTGATTGGTGTTTTCCTTGCATTCTCCCTCTAACACGACTATTTTGTCCTTAGGGAAACTTTGGTGCACTTTGCACTCACTTTTCAGGGTCTTGGGGAGGGTTATTTTTCTAACTCTCACTATTTTCTAATAGTCCCAGCGACCCTCTACAAGGTCACATAGGTTTGGGGTCCATTCGTGGTTCACATTCCACTTTTGGAGTATATGGTTTGTGTTGCCCCTATCCCTATGTTTCCCCATTGCATCCTATTGTAATTATACATTGTTTGCACTGTTTTCTAAGACTATACTGCATATTTTTGCTATTGTGTATATATATCTTGTGTATATTTCCTATCCTCTCACTGAGGGTACACTCTAAGATACTTTGGCATATTGTCATAAAAATAAAGTACCTTTATTTTTAGTATAACTGTGTATTGTGTTTTCTTATGATATTGTGCATATGACACTAAGTGGTACTGTAGTAGCTTCACACGTCTCCTAGTTCAGCCTGAGCTGCTTTGCTAAGCTACCATTATCTATCAGCCTAAGCTGCTAGACACCCTATACACTAATAAGGGATAACTGGGCCTGGTGCAAGGTGCAAGTACCCCTTGGTACTCACTACAAGCCAGTCCAGCCTCCTACATAGTGTGCCTCTGTGTGATGGTATTCTCTATTCTGTGCTGTCTCTCTCTGGCCTTCGTCTCTAATTTCTGGTCGTAGGGGTTTGTGGGTGATGTGGGTGTGTGTTTTATATTGTATTAGGTGTGTGGGAGTGTTGTTTGTATGTGTATCAGGTGTGTGTATTTGGAATTGTCCAATGTGGCGGTGTTTTGGAGCTGTGTGTGTATTTTGAGCGTGGCGGTGTGTACCGCTAATGGAATACCGCGCTTGAAAGACCGCCGCGTGGATTCGTGTGTCGTAATAGCATGGGCGTGTTTCTGTTGGCGTGGAGGTGGAGGATTTATTTCTGCATATTTATCGCTGACCTTTGGTGTGGCGGTATTGTGTGGGTGTCTGAATTTCGGCGGATTCCGTGATGTGTGTCATAATAGCTGTGGCGGTCTCCCGCCGCCGCCACGGTGTATTAGCGGTCTTCTGCACGGCGGTAAGCGGCTTTTACCGCCAATGTTGTAATGACCACCTATGTTTTTGGTCCAGGGCAGGTGGTGCCTGGTTTTTCAGGGGAATTATCGACGTAGCGGGGCTCTGCAACAACTCATCTCATCGTATCTGGTGCTTGATCTCTGGCGCCTTGATTATCCCAATGAACCTGTCTTTACGTTCTATTCTGCTCCCCCATATTTGGATATGTTTCTAGTAACCAACACATGGGTCAAATCCTCAAAGATGGAGTTAAATCAGAGAATAAAATCCAACCATAACTTTGTTTATTCAGCCCAGTGGTCCACTTTAGCCCTTTGGGTTTCAGGAATGGACTTTTGAGTGAAGACTACTTCTTGAGGAGGGCTATATCTCCTCCATGAGCCTTTATTTACACAGGTTCCTACAGGTTCATATTGGCTCAGCAACTCCTAACATTGTTTGGGATGCACTTAATATTTATTTTCAGTAACAAATGCTCCAGTTTGCTGCCCGTCAATAGAGGGAGAAAAGTTGGAGTAGACTGAGGCCTGCCGGACTCTCAGTATCATAGATACCAATTTGGGATGCAGCGTAATTGTTAGGGATGGCCTGGGACCGATGATCTCATGAAAATCTGACTGTTCTTCAAGCTTTTCTTAGCAGGGGAATTTGGGACAGGGCGGTCAAAAACTCCAGCGCTAGGCACATGTTGAGTTTCAAGAACAGTGAAGAGATGGGGTGGCTGCTCTCTTGTGCAGTGAAGGTCAGTTCCAGGGTTAACACCATTAAGCATATCAGGACTGAGAAAGGGGAGCCACTGTTAATGATTTTTCCCTCAGTTCTATCAGGCACTCTATCATGAGGATTGCTTTCCCTTGGTTCAAGCTATCTCCCAATTTGTTGGGCGGTATCTTCGGCATAGGATTAGTCTCACCCAGAGGCAATCTAGAAGCAGCGATGACTCTTTTAGAGGTGGGGTCTGTCATTGATTATTTACCCAAAAGTAAGGGTTCTGGTCCTGACCAGATTCAATTAGAGTTCCATGCTACCTTCTCACATAACCTGGCTCAGGATCTCCAGGATTTGTTTAATTCTTATGACGTGTCTGGTCATGTTCCTGAGGTGAGACCAATGTTGTCATTTTCCCTAAAAAGAGGAAAGATCATACTCTTTGGGGTTCATATCACCCAATTTCATTAATTAACGCTGACTCAAAGATTTATATGCATATTCTGGTTAATCGTCTATCAGCTGTCATCACAGGCTTGGAGAATTCAACAAGTAGGATTTATCCTGGGACGGGATACAACATCACATTTCAATATGGCAATCACACCCCGGAGGCTGTCTCCGCTACCAAGGCTCAATAGGTTTGAACCTGTTAGACGTGGAGAAGGCCTTCAATTGTGTTTCTTGGCCCTTCCTCTGGGCAGTTATGGCAACCGCTGGTTCTAGCTTTGACTTTCGAGTCCGTCAACTTTACACTGGTCTAAAGGAATGGCTTCGCTGTTCGGGATTTTTTGCTGACCCTATTGTTATTTGCTGTGGCACCAGGAAGATGTGTCCTCTTTCTCCTCAGGCATTTGATTTGTACATCGAGCCTCTTATTCAGTTTCTCAAATTGGTGGAGGATATCCAACCCCTAAGAATTCATCAGTTCAAAGTTAAGGCTTCAGCCTATGCAGGCAATATGGCAGTATTTACCCCTTCCCTGTGAAAGACTTAAGGGCAGTCGAGGAGGCTGCCTATTTATTTGGGAATGTTTCCGGCTATAAGCTTAATTCAGGTATAACTCAGGTCTTGTCTAATGTCACTCTCTCTGTTCAGGATAAGAGATGGGTACCCTCCGCTGTCTATTTGGGGGTAGAGCTATTGGTACATATGGTGGAGATTGTTGAAAATAATTATGAGAAACTATACACCAACAAACAATCAGTGTCTTTCAAAACTGGGTTTATCTCTATTTGAGCTTTATTGGCCTATGCAACCTTATTAAAATGGTTGTCCTTCTGAGATACTAGTATCTCTTTTGTTGCATCCCTCTTTTTCTTCCTGTGGTGTTTTTCGATAAGATAAAGCCCTCATCGAAGATGTTTATCTGCCTTTAAAGTAAGTCTCACAGTAAGATACAGTTTCCCAAGCAACCTTAGGAGTAGGAGGAAGAAGGTTAGAATTCTTTCTATATGTCAGTTGTTTGAGGGGAAGTCTTTTTATTATTTTTTTAGAAAGTGCAGTAGCAGTGTTTGTTTCCTTGTTCTAGCTTTTACAGCCATTTGCAAATATAACATTTAATTTCTACTGTTAATAAGGATGAGTTCAGTGGCTCAGACAATCCCCAATTAATGCTGGTAATGAACGCTCCAGATTAGAGGAATATTGGTTTGGTCTATAAGTTAATTTATTTCTCTTCATGCATCTATGTGACTGATCCTTTTTAGCAGAGGACGACTAGATGCAGCATGTAGGAAAGTACCCTCTTTCTTGGCATGGTTACCCCCATTTTCTGCCTGATATCAGTGTGTTTGACTGTGTTCACTGGGATCCTGCTAACCAGGACCCAAGTGATCATGCTCTCTCTCCCAAAAGTCTGTATTTCACCCACAATTGGCATACTGGTGCCCCATTATAAGTCCCTAGTATATGGTACCAAAGTACCCTGGGTATTGGGATTCCAGAGGATCCCTATGGGCTAGAGCATATATTTTGCAACCCATATGAAGCCCGTGCAAAGGCTTCTGCAGGACTGCCATTGCAGCCTGCGTGAAAAGGTGCAAGCATCCTTTCACTGCCATTTTCACTGCACCAGATCACTTATAAGTCACCCCATAGCAGGCCCTCCAGCACAGAGGGCGGGGTGCAAAGTACCTGTGTGTGAGGACACCCCTGCACTAGCAAAGGTGCCCCCCACAAACTCCAGGGCCATTTTCCCGAACATCGTGAGTGAGGGGGCCCCATTTTACCTGTGTACTGGAAATAGGTCACTACCAATGTCCTGCTACATATTGTTAACTCGGAACATAGGCATGCTTGGTATCAAACATGTTGGAATCATACCCCAAGGCTTTTGCAAGCATTGGTTGAATGATTCATGCACTCTGGGGGCTATTTAGAGGACCCCCAATATTGCCATTTGAGCCTTCTGAGGTTTTACAAGCAGCCCCAGCTGCTGCCACCTCACAGACAGGTTTCTGTCCTCCTTTTGCTTCAAAAGCTCAATCCCAGGAAGGCAGAACAAAGGATTTCCTTTGGGAAAGGGGTGTTACATCATCTCCCTTTGGAAATAAGTGTTACAGGCTTGGGAGGGGTAGCCTCCCCAAGCCACTGGAAATGCTTTGAAGAGAACATTTGGTGCCCTCCTTGCATAAACTAGTCTTCACCAGTTCAGGAACCCCCAGTCCCTGTTCTGGTGCGAAACTGGACAAAGGAAAGGGGAGTGACCACTCCCCTGTCCATCACCACCCCGGGGTTTGTGCTCAGAGCTCCTCTAGATGGCCCCTGGGTTTTGCCATCTTGGATTGAAGGTTGGCAGGGAACTCTGGGAAACATCGGAGTGGCCAGTGCCAGCAGGTGACGTCTGAGCCCTCCCCTGATAGGTGTTTACCTGGTTAGGTGACCAATCCCCCTTCTAGGTCTATTTAGGATCTCTCCATTAGGTGGTTCCTCAGACTTGGATTGGAAGACTCCAGCAAGAATCCTCTGCATCCTTAACTTTGACTTCTCATTGAAGAAACTGCATCTGGACCCTCCAGGAACCTACAGGCTGCAACAAAGAAGCAAGATGCCTCCAGCAACATTGTATCTCTGGCTCCTGCCACCAACTGCAACAGTTTCCCGGTCATGCATGCTCTGAAGACAGCCCATCTTCAGCCTGCATCAGAAGGAAGAAGGAATCTCCCTTTGGGTGGGGTGTAGGAGCACTCCCCTGCTTCTGCAGGCACCAACTTCAAAGATGACCTGGTGTGTGGATCTCCTCTCCTGCGGAGCTATTTGTGTCACCAAAATAAAGTACCTTTATTTTTGTAACACTGAGTATTGTCTTTCATGTGTGTGAGTACTGTGTGACTACAGTGGTATTGCATGAGCTTTGCATGTCTCCTAGATAAGCCTTCGCTGCTCATCCACAGCTACGTCTAGGGAACCTGGCTTCTAGACACTGCCTACACTACACTAATAAGGGATAACTGGGCCTGGTATAAGGTGTAAATACCATAGGTACCCACCACACACCAGGCCAACCTCCTACACAGCAAGCTCCTGAAATCGGATGTATCAGCTGGGGTCATGCAGCTCAATAACCCTGTGGTGCAGACGGTCTTGAATGTTTCACACATTAAGGTTCACCATATTAAATGCATCAATGAGTTTTACTACAATCCTGATTGTCTTAGGGTTATGAAGCTGTAAGCGGATGATCATTGCTTTTGCTGCAGGCTTGAGGGTGCCTACTTAAGGCATTTGTTTATGGGAAAATTAACATCTTGAACCTATTGATAGGGTGGAACTCGAAGTTGATCATACTGGGGAATTTGTTGGTTATCTCTCAACACCTCGCTTTGTTGTTTCTTTACAGTTTCTTTGGCCAAGCTGGTGTTGGCATGCTCCTGGCTCTAGATTGAGACCCACAATCTCTGGCAAGGTTGGTTCTGTTGGAAGATTTGTAGCCCGAAAGAAGACTTCAGCAGATTCCCTTCAATAAAGTATCTGGTTATGGTGTACTCTACCTGACTGCAGCTTCCAGGCTTGGTCTGTTTCAAGGTTGCAAACTCAAAAAGAGACTGAGGGCCTGATTACAACATTGGAGGAGGTGTTAATCCATCCCAAAAGTGACGGTAAAGTGACGGATATACCACCAGCCGTATTACGAGTCCATTATATCCTATGGAACTCGTAATACGGCTGGTGGTATATCCGTCACTTTACTGTCACCTTTGGGATGGATTAACACCTCCTCCAAAGTTGTAATCAGGCCCTAAGGGTCTGATTTAGAGTTTGGTGGGCAGAGGTAAGTCCATCAGTATTGCAGAATACTTTACTTCTGCCAGACTGAGGGTCTTCTCACAGCAAATTTAGATTTACATACCAGCCTTGACAACAACTCTAAGCATTGTCAGGAGGGCGGTCACAGTGGTTCTTGTCAATGTAATAAAGGTTTGACAGACAATAGCAACCATCAACCTTTTAACATGTTTTTGTTTTTCAAAAACAAATTCCCAAATCAGGATTTGGTTTGTAAAAAAACAAAGATTAATGTCCCCAGCATCAGTATTTACTCATGGTGTGCAGGTCATTTAAATGTTTTTACTATACCTTACCATCACTTTTTCACCATGGTTAGGAGAGCAAAAACTGCCCATCTGACTGCCCGCTCTAAATTGAGTGGGCATTTGAAAGGCCAAACCTCCAAGACCTTTATTCTTCGGGGTGGTCAAAGGGGTATGTCAACAATGAGGATGGAGTAGTCGCTGTTGCTGACATATTTAATAGCCACCCGTCTGTAAATCAGATGAGTGGACATTCAGTTTGGGGGAGAGGGTACTACATCACCAGCTGAAGGAGTACCCTCTCTGCCAAACTCTAAATCAGCCCTAAGTCCAAAAGAATAACCTTTGGCTGGGTGAAAGTGTGAAATGTATCTGTCAGCTAAAGCAGTGTGTTGTTCCGCTATACCACCTTGCGATCAACTTGATTTCTGGTTCATTCATATGCATATATCAAGAATAATCATTAGTCGAAGGATGCAAAAGCCCTTATCCACTTAGGTGCATGCTTCATCACTGAGCTAGCTCCTCAAAGGGTGGGTGTTGCATTACCCAGTGAATGTCTGAGAACTGGGGCTCATTAGCGGAGATATTTTTTCTCCCTCTGCCACCATCAGGAAGTTCAAAGGATGAGTGTGCTTCTCTCCCTACTCTAAAGAATACCAAGGTGAAGTTTGCTCTGTATGGGGCTATCCTTGACGAGCACTTGCATGCTAACAATGCACCAATAGGACTAATAGTGGCAAATGAGCCCATGCCACATTTTGGAAAGAATGTGTTGTTGATCCATTTTAGTTTGCTCAGATACAAGAGTTCACTTAGGCTTGGCTTGCAGGTCTGTGCCCTTTTACCTAGTTAACATGCTCTGTTTTATTATTTGTTTTTCTATCATCTTAGCTGTACTTTCGGTTCTTGCATTTTATGTAGGAGGCTGGCCTGGTTTGTAGTGGGTACCAAAGGTACGTACACCTTATACCCGGTCCAGTTATCGCTTATTAGTGAAAAGTAGTCAGTGTCTAGAAGCCAGGCTATCTAGGGGTAGCTGTAGCTGAGCAGCCAATGCTTATCTAGGAGACATGCATAGCTCTTGCAATACTACTGTAGTCACACAGTACTCATACACATGAAAGAAAATACTCAGTGTTACGAAAATAAAGGCACTTTTTATTTTGGTGACACAAATACCAAAAATACCTTAGAGACTATGGGCCCGATGTAGGTAGCTAAAAAATAGCGAGTCGGAAATTGCGAGTCGTTCGGACTCGCAATTTCCGACTCGCAAACGTGTATCCAACAAGAAAAAGCAACTTCATTTTGCGACTCGTAAATGAAGTCGCACCGCAGATTGCGAGTCCGCTGTTTGCGAGGTCGCTTTTTGCTAAAAACGGACACGCAAATTGCGATTGGGTGTCGCAAATTGCGACTGTGCTGAAAATTGCATGCAGGTGCAGCAGAACAATCTGGAAAACACTTCCTGGCTCAGAAAGTTAACAAATTCACCTAGGAGGAGGGAGGACCACACCCTTTTCTAACTGCTGAGCAACCACCTGGAGGTACAGCAGCAAGAATGGAAGACTCTGGCAGGAAGAGAAAACTGAAGTTTTCAGAAAAGGAACTTGAGGTGCTGACAGACGAATGCTGCCAGCACCATGACCAGCTATTCAGAAGGGCTGCCCTGAGTGTGCCAGAGACGGAAAAAAGGAGGATCTGGAATGACATCCAGGAGAAGGTCAATGCCATAGGGGTGGGCCACAGGAGTATAGAGGAGATAAAAAAGAGATGGTATGACCTGCGCTCCAGGACCAAGGAGAGGGTGGCAGAGCGCCTCCGGTAGATGAGGGGCAGAGGAGGAGGCACATCCACCGTCCCACCACCCACACCCATGGAGGAACTTGTGGAACCAACCTTTGAGACTGAGGCAGTGGCTAGAATGGGAGTGCTGGACACGTCAGCGCCAGGGACATCAACAAGTGAGTACCATGAAAGATGCATGTACACCCATGTCAGCCATACCCCCGCCCACCCAGTACACAGCAGCATGCACAACCAAATTAGATCCATTCCAGACTTGCAACCACCAGAATGGTGCATTATGGGCAATGTAGTTCAGTAGTCAGCTGATAGGCAACAGTTTATTAGGAGGCATACAACAGATGTTAGATACTGACAGTGTGTTCCCTATGTCCCACAGGTCTCCCACAAGACACCCCCACCAGCCAGTCCATCCAGGGTGCAGAGAGCAGCCAACAGGCAGCACAGGAGTCAGAAGCAGCCACTACAGGGCCCAGCACCACCCAACCACAGTCCCCTCCAGCTGCACCAATGGACATTGTGGATATCAACACAGTACCCGGTCCCAACAACAGTGTCATGCAGCAGGACCCTGAAGCTCCACTGCGTTGCAGACGCAGAGTCCATGTCCCAGCAGTGTCCCAGGAGGATGTAGGTGACTCTTCTATGTCCGCCGTAGAGGCAGCCCTCATAAGTGGTCAGCGCCTGCAAACAAGGCAGATGAGAGTAATATCAGGGGCAATGCAATGTATGGAGCGTAATTTCACCACAGGGCTGGCACAGGTGAACACACAGTTCCAACGCCTGAACGATAATGCTGATGACCTTGCACTCTCCATCCATCAACTCGTAACTGAACTAGTGTCAGAGAGAGAGAGTGCAAGGCGCAGTGAGCGGCAACTCGTACACCGGTTGGACCTCATGGCTGCATCAATCATCCGCCTGGCAGTCAACACCACAGGGCTGTCACACCATACAGTTAGTTTGCAGGTGGACTTGGGCCACTTTGCAGTTGATGTGGCTTGGGGACTGGGTCGCATCAGCCACGCAATGGACATGCTGGAGGCAAGACAGATGGCTAGGGGCACGGCAGAGACACCTCAGGATAGTGAGGAGGGGTCCACCGTCAGCAGTGCATCTGCCACGGACACACGAGTCTTGAGGAGTGGCAGTGCACGTCAGGGGTCTGCTGACACGGAGCACTAGCCATGCTGGGCGTCCCAGGCGGAGGAGTTGAGGCTATGCACTGCAGGACACTTGAGGCACATGAAGTGAATGTGTCCTCATTGCAGGTGGACATTTACAGCCCCTTCACAAAAGTTCAGTTCATCATTACTTAGGTTCACTTAATAAAAGTTCTTGTTTGTTCCACTTCACAACTGGGCTCTTTGTGTGTGACATTAGTGTGTGTGGTGACAGTTAGCACGTACCTTCCAAAGTATTGGTTTGCAATGTGGTCCCGTATCTGTCTGCCTTGATTTGCAATGCTTCTATCCCCATGATGGCGATGTGGTAGCTCTTGCTCGTCATCCTCCGAATCGGGGTCTTCAGGGGTGAGATGTAGCCCACGTCTGGTGGCAATATTGTGCAGTATAGCGCATGCGCCAACTATCTTGAATGCTGTTATTGGGTCATAATGGAGTGCACCTCCACTTCTGTGGAGGCATCAGAATCTTGCCTTTAGCAGGCCAAAGGTCCTCTCTATGACATTTCGGGTCCTCCTATGTGCACTGTTATATCGCCTCTCATTCTCATTGCTGGGTGTTAAGTACGGGGTAAGTATCCATGGTTGTAGCGCTTATGCACTGTCACCTGTTTGGCATAAATGGACAATGTTAGCAGGGCATGGATGGATTCTACAGTGACCTGTGTGTATGGCTTCAGGGTGTATTCAGCAATACCTAAGAGATATCCGTCTCCAAACTCCCCACGTTCTAGGCTTTGGTGTATCCCACTGTGCCTGAAAATGTAAGAGTCATGTGTACTCCCTGGAAATTTGGCTACCATGTCAGTGATAACATAATGGGCGTCACATACCACCTGGATGTTCAGTGAGTGGGTACACTTCCGGTTGTGGAACAGATATTCCAGATTTGCAGGAGGGCATATTTGTATATGTGTCCCGTCTACACACCCTATTACATGAGGGAAGTTGGCAATCCTGTAGAATTCCAACTTGGTGCTGTTGATTTCTGCCTCATTCCTGGGTAGGTATATGTATCTGTACATGCGTGTGAGTATGGCATCTAAGAAACATCTGAAAAACCATGAGAGTGCACTTTGGGACACCCCACCTGCCACAGCAATGACCCCCTGATAGCTACCCGAGGCCAAGAGGTGCAGTGAGCATAGCACTTGCACATGTGTGGGGATGGCGCTGCCGCGCACTGTCTGTCGTTGCAGCTGCGGATTGAGTAGATCTATTAATTCTAATATTGCTGCACTGCTGAGTCTGTATTTATCATATTTCTCCTCTGTCTGCTGGAATAGTGTCTGCCTGGTTCTGTATATCCTCTCCTGTCTCTGGCTCCTCCTCCCCCTCTGCTGTGCGGCGTGGACTCTCCTCCTCCTTGCTATCACATATATCTCCGCCATCTTGAGTAACCCAGATGCCTTCTGGGTTTCCTTTTATACTTTGGTTTTGCTTACCACCTGCTCTGACTTAGTGGTAAATTGGGTGTGCAAAATGGGCTTTTTGCGACTAGGCGCAATTTGCGAGTGGCTTTTTCATATGGTTTGCGACTCGCAAATTGTGACTTCCTATTTGCGGGTCGCACAATGGGGTCGCAAATTTTGCGAGTCGGTAATGGCTCGCGTCACAATTTGCGATTCGGAAATGGAGTTTTTGCATTCCATTTCCGATTTTGCGAGGTCACAAGTTGCGATTCGGGCCATTTGCGACTCGCAAAATTTTGCTACATCTGGCCCTATATTCCCTTAGGAGGTAAGTAATATACACAATATATACCCTAGTGTCCAAAAACAGGTAAGTAAACAGTTAGAAAACAGTGCAAATAGGGAACATCACAATATGCTGCAATGGGCCTGGGAGGAACACAAACCACATACTAAAATAGTGGAATGGGAATAGGCAAGTGCAGTGTGTAGAGGGGCGCTAGGTGTGTAAGAAAACACCAACAGTAAGTATTAGAACCAACCCCAAAGCCCATGAAACAGTTGTAAATCACAGTACGTTTCCTAGAACACACAAGAGGTTGTGATAGAATATTATGCAAGAACCTGAAGAGACTGCAAGACACCAATGATGTATTCCTGGACTTGAAGACCTGTGGAAGAAGGGGACCAAGTCCAAGAACCACTGAAGAGTCTAGGGAGAACAGGAGCCCCTGCTAACCCAGATGAAGGTGCAAAAGTGGAACCACCGGTGAGAAGACAAAGTCAGTTATGCACTCAAGAAGACAGATGTGGGTTTCTGGATGGTGCAGAAGATGTCCCACACAGGATGGATGATTGCAGTCTGATTTGCGTTGCTGGATTCCACCAACAAGCCGCGGGACACGCAAAGCTTGTGGTTAGCAGAAAATGACGCTGACCGGGACCATGAGGGACCTGGTGACCTCTAACCAGGAGGGGGAGATAGAAGGGGCCCTCAGCCACTCAGAGCCATCAGAAGACCAGGCAGCGCACACAGGAGTCCCAAAGCATGGGGACAAAGAAGGTGCAAATGGAGGCCCATGGAGCACCACACAAAAGGATCCCACACTGCCGGAGAACCACACAGGAAGCTGTGCATTGCAGGATGGAGCACTAGGGGCCTAAGCTTTGCTGTGCACGAAGAACTTTATGGAAGGTCGCACACAAGCACAGTGGTACTGTAGGCAAGCCTTTACCCCCATCAAAGTTGGACACTTGGACCTTGGGACTGTCAGGGTCACCTTAGTCCATCACCCGTGTTGCTGGACCCACGCTCATCGTCAGGAGAGAGGACGCACACCATCGGTTGTCACTACAGAGGGGTGCCTGCTGAAGCAGGGAAGTGACTCCGTCACTCCACAGGAGATTCCTTTGGTTCTTCTGGTGCTGGCTGAAGACAGGCAGTCCTCGGAGGATGCCCGACCTGGAAACAGTTGCAGCTGCTGGCAGGAGCTGAAGATACAATGTTGCAGAAGTCACCTTTGCTTCTTTGCTGCAGTTCGTAGAGTTCCTGTAGAGTCCAGATGCATTTCTGTCAGTAAAAGATGAAGTAAAGGATGCAGAGGATTACTGCTGGAGTCTTACAATTCGAATCTGAGGAAACACCCAGGAGAGAGACCCTAAATAGCCCTTAAAGGGGGATTGGTCAGCTACACAGGTAACCACCTATTAGGAGATGGCTCTGACGTCACCTGCTGACACTGGCCACTCAGATGCTCTCAGAGTGCCCCAACTGCTTGGAATCCAAGATGGCAAAACCCAGGGACACTCTGGAGGAGCACTGGGCACCACCCCTGGTTTGGTGATGGACAGGGGAGTAGTCACTCCCCTTTCCTTTGTCCAGTTTCCTGCCAGAGCAGGGTCTGGGGGTCCCTGAACCAGTGTAGACTGGATTATGCACGGAGGGCACCATCTGTGCAATTCAAAGCATTTCTAGAGGCACTGGGAGGCTACCCATCGCATGTCTGTAACCCCTCTTTCCAAAGGGAGAGGGTGGAATACCCCTCTCCCAAAGGAAATCCTTGTTCTGCTTTCCTGGTCTTGAGCTGCTCAAGCAACAGGAGGGCAGAAACCTGTCTGTGAGGTGGCAGCAACTGGGGCTGCTTTGAAAACCTCGGAAGGCTGGTATGGCAGTACTGGGGGTCCACTGTGGAGCCCACAGAGTGTATGGATGGGATTGTGCAACCAATACTAGAATCAGTTTTGGGGTACAATTCTAAGTTGTTAGACACCTTACATGGCCATATTCAGGGTTACCATTGTGAAGCAGGAAATAGGTATTGAACTATGTCTCGGGCACGCGTAAAATGGCATCCCTACACTTACAAAGTCTTGGAAAATGGTCCTGGATGGTGTGAGAGCACCACTGCCAGTGCAGGTGTGCCCTCACACACAGGTACTTTGCATCCAGCCTTCACGGTTGGAAGGCCTGACATATAGGTGACTTATAAGTGATCTGGAGCAGAGTAGATGGCTGTGAAATGATGCATGCACCATTTGACACAGGCTACAATGGCAGTCCTATAGAAGCCTTTGCATGGGCTCCCTATGGGTGGCAAAAGTAATGTGGCAGCCCATAGGAATCCCTGGAAACCCAATGCCCTGGGCACCTAAGTACCATAAGCACCGGGTTTCTGGTTAGCAGGATCCCAGTGACACAGTCAAACACAGTGACATCAGGTAGAAATTGGGGGTAACATGCCAAAAAGAGGGTACTTTCCTTCATTTTATAAAAAGTTTTAATGTTATAATCAGTTGCCATTCTGTGAAAGCATCACTGTCAGTAATGTATGTATTGGGTTGGCATCATGTCCTTTCACTTCTTAGAATGTAAACATGTCAGGCACTTTTGTTATGAGATTGACCATCCAAGTTTGCGCACACAATCTAACGCTTAGGAACATACCCATGTCAGTGTGTCTGCACAAACAATAACAAGGGATCTATATAAAGTCTTTGTGAGACCAAGGTCATTAGAGGGGGTTCAACTCAGGAGATTCCATCTATACTGCACGTCAGTTTTCAGCAGTCCTCAGCCTTGCGTCTCTACATCGCCTGATATAGGGACTGGAGGCCAACCTTGTTCTAAGGTAACAGGCGTTGGGGCGCTTCTCATGGACATGGCTGGGGCAGATTAGGTTTAGCATGCCTTGCTCTCTCTTCAGGGTAGAAATACACTCTTAGGAGATATTTGCATATTCATATTGTTTGCAAAATGTTAGGATTGATTCTATTCACATAATGTATCTGTACAGTCCTGATCTTACTGTTTATCATTATTTTAATCATTGCAGCACATGTGTCTTACCTTAGATTGAAGTATTTTCAATAAATGTATTGAAAACTATTCATTATCTTCGTTCTTGCCTGTGTTTGTGTGTGTGTGTGTGTGTGTGTGTGTGTGTAAGTGACTCATTTCTAATGAGAGAAAAGGGTAAGACTTATTGTACTGAGATTCTCTGAGAGGATTTTAAAGTCCATTCACTAGGCTGCAGGAAATCACCTTTACTATTTGTGTTTTGGTGAGGTGCTGCTAGAGAGATGGAAAGGTTGGGCCTGGACCTGCCAACGGTTTTGGGAGTGACTCAGTCACCTACAATCAGAGGTGCTGCCACTCCTAATCCAGCAGTCTGGTAGAGATACAAGAGTCCTTACGACAAATGAACACAGATTGTTTGGAAATGCACCTGATCTTTTAATTCTATTATCAATACATCAAAGAGATTATCTGAAGCATTGCTTATCAAGTTCCAGGTGGCAGAAAGCAGGCTAAAAGCAATATCAATGAGCATCAAATCATCAAGCATTAATCCATAGACGAAATCCAGGGTTCTTGGTAGACTTTAAGTTCTGATTAATACAGCAGTGATGAAGAATCAACAAAGCCACAAACTAACCTATGGATTCTGAAAAGTTCCAACATTTTATCTGCCAACACCATTTTGGCACCCTCTGATGGGAGTTTACTACCTAGGGTCATTAATTTTCAGAACAATCATTCTTTTTTAGGTATGGCCAGGGCAGAGGAAGAGAAAGAAAGGAAAAAAAAGAAGATCCTCACAACAGGTCCAATGGACGGAGGAAAGTTAAACACAACAACAACAATTTAGTAATCAATTTATCCAATCAAATATTGACACGTTGTGAAGAAAAGGTTTTGAACATAAAACAGGTGCTTGTTCCAACCCCCAACTGACAATTTCCCATTGTAGACTTCTGTGAGTTCAGGAAAGTAAGACTTAAAGTTGCTCCATGGACAATTTGATTGGATCACTGAAAACCAACACAGATCCTCATAACCCATCAATTTTTAACACCGCGACCACAGCAAAACCCCTCTGAGTCAAACATTTGAAAAAAACAGTCCTTAAAGAGGTCTCAAGTATAAAAGGGAGAAATACTTTTCACAATACAAAAAAAAAAAAAATCATTTTCTATTAACACCCTATCAAGAGACCTATCAGTTATCATCAAACAAGTGGATAAAGGAGGTGCGGTTGCCACCATGAACAGAGATGACTACACAAAGGAACGTCTCAAGCTTTCATCAGATACAAACAACTATACAAAAATTAAAACGGAGCCAACACCAGTTTTGAGCAAAATAATTAAGCCATAGTGTACAAAGGAGAAACATTAGAATTTAGAATGGATCACACATTTGGAGGCTGACTTCCTTCAGAATTAAAATTAAAAGATTCCATACTTTTAAACCCTTCCCAAAATTTATAAAGGCATTATCCCACCTCCAGGAAGACCTATTGTTTTTGGTATTAATACGGTACTTGAACTATTATCAATCATTGTGACTATTTTTTGCTTACAATGGTACAAGAAATGCCCTCCTTCATAAATGATACCAAAGATGTTCCAAACCTACTGAAGGTCTTTGATCTTGATGGAACAATCCCCACCCTCATTTCTCTTGATGTCAAAGGTTTATATACCAGTTTCCCCCAAGAAGCCTGTCTTCTTGTAATCATGGAACTCCTTAGGATAAGAACATTGACTTCAATAGCACCAATAAATTCCACCATGGAATGTGCCTCAATAGCACTGATGGAAAATTACTTCCAATTTGAAGATGCATTATACCTACAAAGCAAAGGTACTTCAATGAGAACTAGATTACCCAAAGCCTGGCATGCTTGTATTTGCACCACTTTGAGAAAACCTGCATCTACAGCACTGAAAGTGAGATCATGCTGTAGAAATTGTTCATAGGTGACATATTGAAAGGGGATACAGCACACATGGAAACATTTTTTATGTGCATCAATAGTTTGTAAAATTCACACAGACAATGTCTCAGGAAGAAATTGCCTTTCTTGACCTCATAATCACCATCAAAGGGAGTACTATTCCAAAAAAAAACTTCCATAAGAAAACAGATAGGAACAGTCTTCTGCAATGCAACAGTTATCATCCTTGATCTCAACACATGATTATACCTTCGAACAATTCCTAAGACTATGCAGGAACTGCTATAGGCTAAGTGGTGTGTTGGAAATGGTCTTTCTGCAGGGTCACCCCCAAACTTTTTGCATTCCTCCTTCTCTTTTTCTGATCTCATTGTTGCTGGTTTTAGGAGTCTGTTCACTTTACCACTGCTAATCAGTGCTAAAGTATATATGCTCTCTCCTTAAAACATGGTGACATTGGCTCATACCAAATTGGCTTATTTAATTTACTTGTAAGTCCCTAGTCAAGTGCACTACATGTGCCACGGGCCTGTAAATTAAATGCTACTAGCGGGCTGCTGCAGTGGTTGTGCCACCCACATAAATAGCCCCTTAAACATGTCTCAGGCTTGCCTGTGCAGTGCCTGTGTGTGCAGCTTCACTGTCACTTCAACTTGGCATTTAAAAGCACTTGCCCAGCCCTAAGCTCCCCTTTTTTTATCATATAGGTCACCCCTGAGGTAGGCCGTAGGTAGCCCATAGGACAGGGTGCTATGTAGGTAAAAGGCAGGACATGAACATGTATGTGGTATATGTCCTGGTAATGTAAAACTCATAAATTCGTTTTTACACTGCTGTGAGGCCTGCTCCTTTCATAGGATAGCATTAGGGCCACCCTCGTACACTGTTTGAGTGGTAGATCCTGATCTGAAAGGAATAGTCAGCTCATATTTAGTATGGCCAGAATGATGATACAAAATCCTGCTTAATGGTGAAGTTGGATTTTGTATTACTATTTTAGAAATGCTACTTGTAGAAAGTGAGCATTTATCTACACTTAAATCCGTCTGTGCCTTCCAATCCACATCTGGCTAGGTTTAGTTGTTAGCTCCCTTGTGCATTCACTCAGACAACCCCAAACACAGGATTCTCAGTCACAATTGCACACATCTGCATATTGAAAGGGTCTTCCTGGGCTGGGAGGGTGGTGGGCCTGTCACTTACAGGTCAAAGGACAGTATCCTGCCCACACACAAAGGACTGCCACACTCCCTACTGGGACCCTGGCAGACAGGATGGAACTGAAAGGGAACCTTGTGCACTTCTAAGCCACTCTTCGAAGTCTCCCCCACTTCAAAGGCACATTTGGGTATTTAAGCAAGGTCTCTAACCCTACCTTCTTAAACACTTCTTGACAAGACACTCATGTCACAGACACTTCCTGGAGAAGAGAACCTGAACCAGAACCTGCAACCTGCCAGGAAGAACTGCCTGGCTGCTCAAAGACTCACCTGACTGCTTTCTGTGAAGGACTGCTGCCTTGCTGTTGCCCTGCTGCCTTTCTACTCTCTGGCTGTGCTGAGAAGTGCTCTCCAAGGGCTTGGATAGAGTTTGCCTCCTGTTCCCTGAAGTCTCGGGACCAAAAAGACTACATTTCTGCAAGAAGAACTCCCTGGGAGGTGGAAATTGATGCACAGCCGGCAGAAACGATGCATAGCCTGCATCGCGGTGAAAAATTCACTGCACACTGAACCGGAATGACGCAGCAGGACTTTGCAAGGAGAAGATCGATGCAGCGGCAGTCTAGCGACCAGAATTTCTACGCACGGCCCACTAGATCAACGCACAGCTGAGCAGGAACGACTCAGCCCGACTTCCTGAGAGGAATCAACACAGCACCTGCCGTGCAGTAGAATTTTCCACACAACGGCCACCGGATCGATGCAGCCCCTGTGACTTCGTCCTGCCAGTGCCGGATTTCAGTGCATCGTTCCTGGGGCGTCTGAAAACCCTGCAACCCAAAGAGGATCCAAGACCGAGTGCCGGAAATTGACACAAAACCTTCCCTGCATGGAAAATAAACAATGCATCATCATGTGCTGCCCGAGAAATCGACGCATACCTCCCTGTTTTCCATGTATCTCCTTGTCTGTGGTTCCTTGTGGAGATTTTGAACGTAAACCAGGTACTTTGTGCTTGCAAGAGACATTTGTTGATTTTAAGAGACTAAAGACACTTAATATCATTTTTACAGTGATATTTCAAAATATACTTATTGCATTTTTATCGTTTTGCCCTGCATATTAGCAGATAAATATTAAATAATTTTTTTAACACTGTGTGGTGTATTTATGTGGTGTTCTACTGTGTTATTGCATGATTTATTGCACAAATACTTTACACATTGCCTTCTAAGTTAAGTGGTCAGTGCCAAGATACTAGAGGGTGGGCACAGGATAATTTGGATTTTGTGTGACTTACCCTGACTAGAGTGAGGGTCCTTGCTTGGACGGGGGTAAACTGACTGCCAACCAAAGACCCTATTTCTAACAGTGAGTTTGAAGATCAAGCTGACCTACTATCAAAGAAGCTGCAAAGAAAAGAATACCACTTCAAAAGTCCATTGAGAGGCACGTAAATGGGTTAGGAATAAAGAGGCCCTGATGGAAACAAGACAAAAGAGTCCTCGGGAGAAGATTGCATGTGTAACCACAAAGACCTCCTATCAAGTATTGTGAAAAGGATTATAACAAAGAAATGGAAAATTCTCAACACTAGCAAGATGCAATAAGAAAAATACACTTTTTACCTTGAGAAACATAAGAGACTCGTTGGCCCACAGTTGATGTAACAGTAAAGCTTACTTCCCCACTATTAACACAATATGGAACTCCCAAAGGTGACTTGTCATTTCCCCTGTGGCGGGTGCAATGTCACCAAAGGACCAAACAGACAGAAGTTGACCTTGGACTTCCCAAAAATAGCAACCGAAAGATCAAACCAATTGCACTACTAAGAATTACATATATTTGATTCAATGTTTGTGTTCTTTATGCTACAATGCAATGACAACTCATCCAATTAAAGTGAAAATCAATATCACACGAGCACAGTGGAGTGTCTATGTGCAGCAACACAATTGTGTTGCCATTACTTGGTTAATGGACACACATTAAATGAGATAAGTTGGCTGCTTATTGAGAAAGTACAAGAAGGCCCAGCTATTCAAAAGAGACTTTTACACAAGGAAAAGAGATGGGTGTTCAGACTCCATACTGATATAAATGGCATCCACTGTAAGATCTCTTGGACACTTTTTTCTAAACGATGCAATAACAGTGACTAGCAGTTTTGACCCTAAAGCAAGAAGATGTTTTTCTGATATGATTTTTCAATACATTTTCTCTTTTTTTATTTTTTTATTCATTTTAGTTTTCATAAATGTTTTGGTTCATTTGTTTGGGCATTTCCTCCTGGTACTAATGAGGTGCCTGGGGGGTCCATGTCACTCACATTTTATTGGTGCACAAAAATGTGAGTTGTAGTCATATTTTCTATTGGCCCTTCTTTTCTGGGAAGACCTCACATCCGGTTCTCTCTTGAGTTTACTGAATGATGCATTTATATATCTGGCTGTTGTAAATAAAAAAAGAACAGTTCCAAAATGGAATCCTGTTACACTGTCCCATTCAGACACTGTTCTTTGAGATATTCTGTCAATTCCCCTTTCTCTATTTCTTCATCTCCTTTTGATAGAAATGTGTCACATGTTCAATAACCGACATTGGTGATTCTAGTTAGAGAACGTTTAAACATTCAGTTTGCATTATGGACCCACCACTTACAAATGGCGACCACATATCTGGGCACCCACATAACATGCTGATGTTAGAGTTGATCTTTCCTGTACACGGAAAACGGAATTAAAAATGTCCTCATGCCTCCCCATAGTCACCATAGAGGGACTCAGGAAGCAGGATAGGATTTCCACTTTATCTTCTCCAGACTCAAGTCGAGGAGCATCATTATTACAGAATGTTTTTTCACTGTTACCTTTGAATGTGATCTATGTTGTATTTGAGTTTTTAATTACTGGTAACTAAATCCAATTGAGTAGATAATGGTCTACATTTGGTCCTGATGAAATGCCTACAACTTCCTAGCACTTATGGGGATGAAACATGTTGACCCTGCTGTAAAAGCCAAGAGCTCATTAACAAACCTAATTGGTCCAGTTATGTTTTTAAACTTGGCATGGGCACTCACCAGGAGTAAATATTGTTACAGGAGTACCTATCACCAATCTTATCTTCTCTTTCACCCAGTCTACCTCCTACTCTAACAACAACCTAACTAGAGCAATGATCTGAGCGGATATAAAACAACGGCCCTGGGGGAGTAAAAAATGACCTCTGCTAAAGAGCCCCGGTTCTTAGAAGCATGTTTTGTATTGCAGTGCACACCCATCAAGGGGCTAGCCCGATGATGAAGCATGGCATCAGGGGGTGAGGGCTTTTACATCCTTCAACTAAGAATTCCCCTTTATAGATAGATATCATTGAACCATACGTGAAGTCGATCTCAAGGTGGAGTACCGGAACAGCGCACTATTTTTGCTCATAGACTGTTAGTTTGAAGAGGATGTGCGCTGGATCATGATAAATATTACCCCCCTTATTAGGTTACAAGTGAAAGTATTTTGCCATAAGAGGACATAGGCAGGGGAAACATTTTTGTGTTTCCAAAATGAGCTTTTCCTGTCAAAACCATTAGTTTCAGCTAGATCTGATTCAAAGTATATCTAACTTCAAGACGTCTTTACAGATACAGCTTTCAACCTTGTCCAGCTGAAGGATTTATACTTCCATAAAGGTTTTAAGTCAGAAGGTAATTGTTTTAACCAGGGTGACCCACTAGGCTTAGCCATCATGTGGTACATTGCAGCGGACTTCAACTTGGCCTAAGTCCTGGTCAACCACAACCATAAACACCATGCTGTCTTTGGTACTTTTAACTTAGAAACTTGAAAATTCAAATCTTCCCCTTTTTGGATTTAAATATTTGTTCTGTCATTGTTCTTATTACATTTTTCTTGATTTTTAGAAATTGGTTGTGTGGTTCTTATACTGTTACATTTCTTTTATTTGGTTTGATACTGCTAAATACTTACAATATGTTCCATTTGATGAGTCTATCTGTTTTGTTCTATAGCTACCAATAGTTGAGCCCAGGTTTAAATTGTTGAATCTTGTGTTTTACCTTGTAAGGTTTTGGATTTATTAATTGGGAAGGACCTGTATGTTCCCTAATTAATAACTCATTTTCTTGCAATAACCTTATTCATAAAGCACAGCATTCACCTAGCAGGCATCTTGGCGCTATCAGCGATCAACAGTAAATATTAAGGGGAGCCCATATTATTCTTTAAAGAAGATGGACTCCAGGCTATCTTATTTGGTAAAGAGCCACGTTTTTAAGCTCTTCCTGAAACTTGATAAATTTCCATTTGTTCTGAGGGAGAGAGGTGATTTATTTCGAAGTTGCTCTGCCTTGATTTGGAAGGCTCTCCCTCCTACCCTAGTTTTCTTAAACTTGGGTACAAAAACAAGTTTAGCTGAAGATGATCTCAATCTCCTCACAGGTTTGTAATAGATACATTTATCCTGTAGAAGTCTCAGTCCTAAGCCATTTAAGGCTTTGTGGACTATGCACATAACTTCGAAAATGCCTTTCTCTTTTATTGACAGCCAATGGATGGCTCTTTTAAGGTATGTGTTACAGAATCAAACCTTGATATATTAAGTGCTAGTTAGATTACCATCACTTGTATCCTCCAATGTTTTTTAAGGTAAAGTTCATGAGTCCATTGGAAGTAGCAACTGTCCTACTGACCAGAACTTCCATGGAGAGTTTTATCTTGTTCTGAGCTCCTACATTTCGCACAATTGGTCTGTTATTAGGTCCATATTGTTTGTCCATGGCCAGAAGTTATTTGGAAGTTGATATGGTACCTTGCTGGAGGAGCAACACAGGAACCCTGTCAAATTTCAGCATATTATTCTCAACCAATTTGCCATCTCTGCTAGGCAAATGTGGAATTTATCCAATTGAGTAGGATCATTATTATCTTGCAACATTATTAGTTGGGTGTCTTCTGAATATTATAAGAACGACAACCCAAGTGATTCAATCAATGTCAAGAGGGGACATAAGTATGCACTGAACAAAATGGAGCTTTATGCTGAACCCTGTGTCTCTCCATGCAAGATTTAAGTAAGTACAGACCTAAAACGGGGAAGAAAAATTGCTTGACATCTCCCTGATAAGACAGTGCCTTAAATCCATGTCTGCTTCAATCTACTGAGTAGGATCAGATGGTTGACGGTATCAAATGCTGCTGATATATCTAGCAACACTGTAGTCTGTTCACTGTCAACCCTCATTCTCAACTCATCTATTGCCATGATAAAAGCAGATCCCATGCCATATGCTGGCCTAAAGCACATCTGTTCTGGTTCAAATAGCTTGTTAGATTCCAAAACATTTATTAATATTTTGCTGGCATATTTTCTACAATCGTGACCTGGTATGGGAGCTGAAAAACAGAGCGAAAGGATCCTGGACATCAGGTTGCATTGCTTACTGTAGTGATGTGACTAATGCTTTCTTCCAGGCTGATGGTACCGAACCCGTGGCTGTCTGGAAACAGTTCACTCGCTTTTTATTTCCAGATCTTACTGGGTCTAGTAGTGAGCCTGACAAAATTGACATAGCTAACATACTAAATTCTTACCCATTCAACAAATCTATTTTGGCCACCTTCCCCCTAGTTCCTTCCTGCTACAAATCGGCCATTGAAGTGCAGGTGAGGTTAGTAGGTGTAGCCTTAGTTTTAAGATTTTCCCCTTGCTCATGCATATTCTCTAAACTGATGTCTTTTAAGATGAAGTATAATTTATTATGAAAGAAATCAGACAGTGTCTTGCAAAATTCCTGTGAAGGTGCTACTGTCAATTTTGTACAGTCTGGGTGACCTAGATCTTTGACTATTTCAAAGATTTTTTTTTTAGCTTTATTAGCTCTATTAATAATAACATATGTATAGTAAGTTTCTTTTGCCTTTCTAATCTTATTTTCATAATTTTTTTAAAGTTCTTTCAGTGATAGCTTATCTTTGTCTGTGTGCCCTATACCATTGCTTTTCCAGCTTTCTACACTCAATGTTTCTTTCCTTGAAGGTTTCTGTATACCACTGGATTTAGGGGTTTTGCTTTGGTTTGGATTTCGTTTTTATTGGGGTAAGTTCATTTAAAGTCTCTGTAATTGCACCCTGTAAGTGGGCATAGTTTGTGTCTCCTTTCTCTGCTTCTTGAAAACAGTGTGAAGTATTGAAGATTGTTGTTCCCTCCATTTTCCTTAGTTTCACCAGGCTCTTCTCTGTACCCTAATTTTGGTAGTTTTTAAGTTATCTTTTTGGTTGGGCCTGATTAGTTTAAAGGTGATTAGGTAGTGATTTGACCAACTCACTTGAGTCACGTCCTCTATTACCACCATACCTTATGGGGCTAGTACTAGATCAAGTGAATGCCCACCTTGATGTGTGCGACTCCCAACAAATTGTTTTAATCCCAAATTCTCACATAAGGTTGAAAGGTCATTAATTTGAGTGTGACAAGTGTCTTCGACCCAGATGGTAAAGTCTGCTAATACTAAGGGCCTGATTACGACTGTGGTACAAAAGTGACGGCTATCTCGCCCGCCATTTTACAAGTTCCATAAGATGTCATGGAATTTGTAAGAGCTTAGAGAGGGTTAAGGATACATTTGATACCAAATTTAGTAAGACTTGAAGAGAGTTCTGAGAAGTACCTAGCGATCTATAACAAAGAATCCCTGGCAAGGCAATCCCCCTTTTTTCTTTTAGTGAGAAACTTAATATTTTCATACCATTTATTTCTTTAACTGGAAATATTACCATTTCCCATTCTACTTTGAAAATAATTGCTACTTCTCCCCCTCTTTTGTTAGCTCTAGGCTGATGTATTGCTTTATATCCTGGTAGGCAAATGAATCTTAGGTCCACCAATGTGTCCTTAGGAATCCAGGTCTCTGTTATAAACAGCATATCCCATTCTTTGGATTCAAGCACAAGGTAAAGTTCTTATCAAAGATCCTGTATTAATAAGTCCACAGTTAGGGACCTTGCCCGTAGTCCAATCCTCCTCCCTAATACCCTTCTCAGGGAGGATGCACGCCACTCTTTTTCTCTATCCTGGTAGGTTGGCCTAATTCTATCTTTGTCAGCATTTGGGTTCAGTTCCCATAGTTCCTTACCTAGAGTATGTTATTCTTGGGGTTTGCTGAAGTTTTTCTGGCTTTAATCTGGCAGCATGGCTGGTGCTGGCTGTTTCTGAGATGCTGACGGGCTTGCCTATGGTGTGTCTCAATGTGCCATTGGCTCTCCTGCTGCGTGCACCACTGCATGGATGTGCCAGATTGCTGCAGATACAGCCCCTTCCTGTTCTTGAATGAAAACAACTAAACCGCTCTCCTAGGACATGCCAAAAATGGCGACCATCACCAGTTCAGTGCAAAAAATAGCAAGAACTCTAATTAAAATGTTTCAGTTTTCCAATTCAATAAAAAAAAGAATCCCCTTTTAACCCCTTCGCTGTCAGGCCTTTTCCCCCTCAGGTGCCAAACATTTTTTGGCTATTTGGGGTAGTTTGCGCTTAGACCCTCATAACTTTTTGTCCACATAAGCTGCCCACGCCAAATTTGCGTACTTTTTGTCCAACATCCTAGGGATTCTAGAGGTACCCAGACTTTGTGGGTTGCCCTGAAGGAAACCAAAACATTAGCCAAAATACAGCAAAATTTCGTTTTTTTAAGAACAAATGGCGAAAAAGAGCTGCAGAAGAAGGCTTGTGTTTATTCCCTGAAAATGGCAAATCAACAAAGGGTTTGTGGTGATAAAATCACCATCTTCCCAGCTTATAGGAACAGGCAGAGTTGAATGAGAAAACCCAATTTTTCAACACAATTTTGACATTTTACTGGGACATACCTAATTTTTACTATTTGTTATGCTTTAAGCCTTCTTCCAGTTAGTGACAGAAATGGGTGAGAAACCAAGGCTCGGTCCGAGAAAGCTAAACATTTCTGAAAAGAAGACAAAATTCTGAATTTATCAAGGGGTCATTCGTGAAGATCCTACAAGTGTTTCCTACAGAAAATAACAGCTGAAATAAAAGAATAGTGAAATTGTGGAGAAAAAAACTGCAATTTTTCTCAACATTTTACTCTGTACATTTTTTCCTGCGATGTCAGATTTTTGACAGCAACATACTGTTACGTCTGCTGGACTCTTCTGGTTCCGGGGATATATAGGGCTTGTAGGTTCATCAAGAACCCTAGGTACCCAGAGCCAATAAATGAGCTGCCCCTTGCAATGGGTTTTCATTATATACCAGGTATACAGCAAATAATTTGCTGAAATATAAAAAGTTATAAATAGGCAAGAAAACCTTTGTATTTCCAAAACGGGCACAAGATGAGGTGTTGAGAAGCAGTGGTTATTTGCACATCTCTGAATTCCAGGGTGCCCATACTAGCATGTGAATTACAGGACATTTCTCAAATGGATGTATTTTTTACACACTGTCGTACATTTGGAAGGAAAAAATGTAGAGAAAGACAAGGGGCAATAACACTTGTTTTACTATTACGTATTCCCGAAAGTCTCCCGATAAAAAAGGTACCTCACTTGTGTGGTTAGGCCTACTCCTCCTGATAAAAAAGGTACCTCACTTGCGTGGTTAGGCCTACTCCTCGCAACAAGAAACACAAAATTGACACATCACATTTCTACATTGAAATCTGACATATTTTTTGGAAAGTGCCTAGCTGTAGATTTTGGCCTCTAGCTCAGCCGGCACCTAGGGAAACCTAGCAAACCTGCATATTTCTGAAAACTAGACACCTCGGGGAAATTAATATGGGGTGACTTGTGGGGCTCTGACCAGGTTATGTTACCCAGAATCCTTTGCAAACCTCAAAAATTGGCCAAGCAAACTACTTTTCCTCTCATTTCGGTGACAGAAAGTTCTGGAATTTGAGAGGAGCCACAAATTTCCTTCCACCCAGCGTTCCCCCAAGTCTCCTGATAAAAATGGTATCTCACTTCTGTGGGTAGCCCTTGCGCCCGTGAAAGGAAATGCCCCAAAACACAACGTGGACACATCACATTTTCACAAAGAAGAGCTGTTTTTTACAAAGTGCCAAGCTGTGGATTTTGGCCTCCAGCTCAGCCGGCACCTGGGGAAACCTGCACATTTTTGAAAACTAGACACCTGGGGGAATCCAGGATGGGATGACTTGTGGGGCTCTGACCAGGTTCTGTTACCCAGAATCCTTTGCAAACCTCAAAGTTTGGCCAAAAAAACACTTTTCCCTCTCATTTCGGTGAGAGAAAGTTCTGGAATCCGTGAGGAGCCACAAATTTCCTTCCACGCAGCGTTTCCCTAAGTCACCCGATAGAAATGGTACCTCACTTGTGTGGGTAGCCCTAGCGCCCGCTAAAGGGAATGCCCCAAAACACAACGTGGACACATCACATTTTCTCAAAGAAAACAGAGCTGGTTTTTACAAAGTGCCTAGCTGTGGGTTTTGGCCTCTAGCTCAGCCGGCACCTGAGAAACATAGCAAACCTGTGCATTTTTTAAAACTAGACACCTAGGGGATTCCAAGATGGGGTGACTTGTGGGGCTCTGACCGGGTTGTGTTACCCAGAATCCTTTGCAAACCTCAAAATGTGGCCAAAAAACACTTTTTCCTCTCATTTCGGGTGACAGAAAGTTCTGGAATCTGAAAGGAGCCACAAATTTCCTTCCACCTGTTTCCCCTAGTCTCCCGATAAAAATGGTACCTCACTTGTGTGGGTAGGCCTAGCACCGGCGAAAGGAAATGCCCCAAAAGAAAAACGTGGACACATCACATTTTCCAAAGAAAACAGAGCTGTTTTTTACAAAGTGCCTAGCTGTGGATTTTGGCCTCTAGCTAAGCGGGCACCAGGGAAAACCTAGTAAACCTGTGCATTTTTGAAAACTAGACACCTAGGGGAATCCAAGATGGGGTGACTTGTGGGGCTCTGACCAGGTTCTGTTACCCAGAATCCTTTGCAAACCTCAAAATTTGGCCCAAAAATACTTTTTCCTCTCATTTCGGTGACAGAAAGTCCTGGAATCTGAGTGGAGCCACACATTTGAAATGGTACCTCAATTGTGTGGGTGGCCCAGGTGCCTGCAACAGAAAAATGCCAAAAACCTCCAGAGATTGAGGGGATGGCACAGCGACTTGATAAGCACATATTTTTCTTTTAGACATCTTTTAGGCTGACTCTGCTTTGGGGACGCACACAAGGGAGGTATCATTTTACTCGGGAGACTGAGGGGAACTCTCGGTGGTAAGAAATTTGTGCCCCAGCAGTGATCCTACAAAGAAAAGTGAGGAAAATATGCTTTTTTAAGCAAATGTTGAGGTTTGCAGACGAATCTGGGTAAGAAGGTGTTGGGTGATCCAGGCAAGCCACACCTCCTTGGACTCCTTGGGGTGTCAATTTTTATAACATGTCTGGGATTGGTAGGTTTCCCTAGATGAAGGCCGCACCCGGGACCAAAAACATAGGTACCTCCTTAAACACATGTAGTTTACAATGGATAAATTTGATGTGTCCACCTACTTATGTGTTGTTACAAACACTAAAATTGTGAAAAGAAAGGCCCTTTGGTTATGTTAAAAAGACCCCTCACCCACCAACCAATTTGGTGGCATGCTTCATCATCGGGGTCCCTCCCGAGACACCTAGCGTCTCACAGGTGTGCTGCAACGCCTGATTACAGCGGAGCAGGTTTTGTAATTTTTATCACACATACTAGTTGGATTTGGCATGAGGGTGAGTGATGGTTTAGTGGATCAAATTTAATAAACAAGAGATTTACCAAAAATGAAATGCACTGTTAATAACTGAAAGGCCAAAAAACTGAACCAATGACTCACAGTTCGTGAGCTGTAAAGCCACGACAAGGCAGCAACCGCTTTACAGTCCATTCACACACCTTCCATACATGACATGCACAAGACCATTCATGCTGCCAGCCATGGGCCCAGCACATTACAACACTTGCATCGACAGACAGCGCCACTCAAGGGCCCATTACTTTCATACGCCCACATGGCTGATACAGCAATCACACCAGCTGATGAGTGTGTGGACTGGTGTTGACACCGCCAGCCTAGCGCCACCTCACGCACACCGCCAGCCAAGCGCCACCCCACTCACACCGCCAGCCAAGCGCCACCCCACGCACACCGCAGGCCAAGCACCACCACACGCACACCACCATCACTTTTTTTTTGTTTTTAAACAACAAAGAAATCACTAATTATAAATAAGTACAAAACTACAAACACAAAAGCTCTAACAGCAGTTTACGCTCACGGAATTTCCCAATAATTCTTTTGTGTGTGGTAGCTCCTGAAACAGCCACCCACACACAGCCCAGGCTTTGAAGGACAATCAGGGCAGTACACCCTAGTCTCCTTCCTGATACCTCTTTGAGCACAGACTCTACATCTCTTAGCAGGAAAGTTTTTTTGGGCCGTGAGAGGAATGTGCTCAGCAAAGTGACAATCTTTCAATCTAGCCACATCCTGCACCACTGCTCCTATAGGAACTCTTGCCTGTTCCAGCACAACAAGTCTCCTGAAATATCACAAATGTCATCCTTAACTCTGGAGAACTATCCTTGAACACAACAAAAGCATTAAAAGTTGCCAAGTGGAAACGGTGAACTGCTAATTTCTTATACCAAACATAAGACTTACGAGCAGCAGTGTAAGGTTCCAACCTCAGATCTACTCTATCAACATCACCCATGTGATTATTATAGTCTAAAATGCACACAGGTTTGCGCACTTTGGCAACCTGACCCCAAACAGCCACAGTTAAAGTCCTCTCATCATGGATGGTACTTAGCATGTACACATCCCTCTTGTCTACAAATTTCAGAGCTAGCAGCTCATCATTCCGCAAGGCACTGCACTGTCCCTTCTCAAGTTATTTACAGACAAGATCTCTTGGATAGCCTTTCGGATTAGAGCGGATTGTGCCACAACTAACGGTGTGCACTCTGAACAACTCCTTGAACAACTGAACTCCAGTGTAGAAGTTATCTACATATAAATGGTGACCTTTGTTAAACAGTCGTCTACTAAGTTCCCACACAATTTTCTACTAACTCCAAAAGTGGGTGGACAACCGGGGGAGTCAATATTGGAATCCCTACCAGTGAAGTCCCGGAAATTATGAACATATCCTGTACTTCTTTAAGACAGCATATACATCTTAATTCCATACCGTGCCCTCTTGCTAGGAATGTACTGCCTAAAAACCCAACGACCCTTGAACAGGACCAAAGACTCATCTACAGATATTTCTTTGGATGGAACATAGATCTCTGAAAACCGATCTACCAAATGATCAAGGACAGGTCTAATCTTAAAAAGACGGTCAGAATCAGGGTGATCTCGTGGCAAGGCTAAAGCATTATCTACAAAATGCAACATCCGAAGAAGAACCTCATACCAGTTATGACTCATGATGGCAGGAAATATAGCAGTTGACATTAAGGGACTAGTAGACCAATATGAAGACAGTGATGGATTCCTTATCAGCCCCATCAAAAAAGTTAAACCCAAGAGCTTTTTCAACTCTTTCAGATTTGTGGGAATCCGCCGGCTAGCTCTAGAGTGAGGCCTAAGTCTGGCAGCGTTGTCCCTCAAAAACTGCTCTGCATACAAATTAGTCTGCTCAACAATCTCTTCCAAAAATATATTGTCCATAAACAACTCAAAAAAGTTGAGGGGCAAAAAGTTTTCCATATTAAATCGACAACTCGGGAAACCAGTAAACACAGGCAACTGTGGCTGCACCTTGTTTGGTGCAACCCATGTGTCAGGTCATCCAATGGAAAGCCTTACAGCTGCTGGCTCCTGCACCATCGGCACATCAGTGTTCACCTCTAAAACAGGCCCTTCATCACCACTGAGAGTGGCTTCATCATCAGATGATTCCTCTCTGATAGAAAATTCACTTCAAGAATCTTGCACTTCCTCCTCTGCTTCAGATGCAGAGCCAGTCTCATAATCATGGTCAGAAGATGACTCAAAAAGCACACCAACAACCTGCTGAGCTGTCATCCTATGGCTAGCCATGATCCTTTCTACAAAAATTACCTGGACAAATGCACCACCAACAACCAGCACTGTGTAAGATAAGGAACAAACAAAGTGTAGCTTTATCACTAAGAGTTATATACTCAAAAATTATACCGCTCACTTGCCTGAAAAAGCTTGACTCACAACCAACTACTCTGAACAGCCACAGCAATCACCAATGATATCCCACTAAAAAGAGAAAAAAAGCAAATTATACATAAGACAATACAGTAATCATTGTGCATAAATCTGAAGACAATTTCACACACAATCCTGCATTCAGTACACCACCTACAAACATGTCATTCATGCATGGCAACATTACTCCTTTGGAGTAAATGTATTTACTTACCTAAAACATGCAACTACGCTTATCGCAGGACAACCACTGCCACAACTGAAACAAGCCACAGCAAAAGAAGCAAAAGCTTTGAACTAGATCAAAAAGAAGAAATAAACTGTTATCATAAATGCAAATACTTTGCCAGTTGACAAACACCCCGCCACCAACCATTTTTAAATGTTCCCTTGCGTCTAGTGTTCTCTGCTTGGGGGGAGAGGGGCCTAAAGAAAATAGGCCAATCTGCCCCAAGGGGGGGCAGAAATGCCACAGAATATATTGCCCCCTTCAGGGGGGCGACCCTTGCCCAAGGGGCCACCCCCCCACACAAAGCACACACATACACACAAACACACATAATCACTGGTGCTACGTGGATTCTGCCTCCCTTGGGGGCAGAAAGGCCTAAAAAAAATAGGCCGATCTGCCCCCAAGAGGGCCAGAACTGCCCAATAGCAATTTTTGCCCCTTGCGGGTGACCCTTGCCCAAGGGGACACCCCAACACAAAAAAGAACAAAACAAAAGAAAAAAAAAATCCCTGGCGTCTTCATGGTTTCTGCCGGGCCTACAAGAACTAGGTCAATCTGACCCCAAGGGGGCAGAAATGGCCTACATTACATTGCCCCCTTTGGGGGAAACCCTTGCCCATGGGGCCACCCCCCCCACACAAAGCACACACACACACATGATCCCTGGCGCTAAGTGAAAGGCCTAAACAAATAGGCCAACCTGCCCCCAAGGGAGGCAGAACTGCCCAATAGTACTTTTTGCCCCTTGAGGCGGCCCTTGCTCAAGGGGGCAAGGGACTCAAAACTAATTTACATTTGGAGAGTTACTTGGGGGCTTTCTCCTGAGGGAGTTCCAAGGTTCCTGAAACAGGAGTTGTTTCAGTGAATCAACCTCCCTACCATAGACGATGAGCCGTGGGTGAGAGCGAAACTTGAGATAAATAGCAACTAAAGTGAACTAGTGGAATTCTATTAATCAAGCAGTGTTCATATAACACAGTCAACCCTTTGACTGCCTGAAATTATTGATAACTGGCAGCTGTGCCTGACAGTATGGTGCAGTGTGAGTGTAAGGAAAACTACAGGTGGGAATTTAAAAACACATTTACCTGTACATTAATTTCCATTTTATTGTGAGATAGATTTTTATCACTGCCAAATCTGTTGCTGTGCTATGTTGAATGCAACATAGAATTTAGCTTGCTTGTTGATTTTGCAGTGCAGTGCAATGTACATTCATCTTTGTTATTTTTGCTCAGTAGGCATAAAATGAACAAATACTTGGTAGGAGTTTTCAGCAAAATGGGGCAAATGCAACTAAGAGTATATGCTTAAGTACTGTCATTGTGATGCTATTATGCCATGATGTCATGCTCAAATTATGCTCAGCCCATTCCTTCACGAGTAAGACCCTTTAACTTAAGGTACTATTGAATCACCACTGAGAGAAAATGGGAGGTGACTTTACCTCCCACTGGTCATTTTATTTGAAGAAGTAGTAAGGGGTAAGACTGCAGAAAGCCAGATGGAAAAAGAAAAAAAATATACTTGTGTCATAAAGACACTGGTGACCATGAATTGATAGAGCCTTCCAATCAGAACCTAAAACTCCCTCTAGATAACAATGAAATGGCGATTTTTTATTCATGCCTTTCCTACAACCACAGACTGTGAGAATTTGGGTTGTGGGTTGAGGTCAGTATAAACCTACTCTAGGAATAGCCACAATCCTTGTCAGGGTGAACCACAAAGAGTCACTAAATTAATTTGTGCTTACTCCTCTGGTATCTAGGCACAAAGGCAGTCGGGCTTAGTTTAGTGGCAATGTGTAAAGTATATATACAACACTTAAACAGTAATAAAGTGGAAACACAACACAATAAAAAATGAAAGTGAAAAATAGTGGCAAAAAGGGAAAGCACCAACCGCGGACATTTAGCCACGTGAGACCAGGGCAAAGTGTAAAGTTGTGGCCAACTGTGATAGAGGGTGGTTTGGACTGGGTAAGTGTAAACATTCTATATGTAATGCCCCCATGGCTCCAGGAACTCCACCACTTGGATCCTAGAATGGTAGTATCAGCCAGTACATTTATTAAGGTTTCTATAGCCTGCAACACCTCAATATCTAAATTATGGAGGATATGTTCACTTTTATATTTGTTAGCAAAGTACACATATTAGTTTAGTTGAATGCCCAACCAACCTGAAAGACAAAGAATTTGAAAGAAAAATTTAGCCAGTTACACTTTCCTATCCACCTGTGATTATCACAGTAAATATCCATAAAAGTACTTGTTTAAAACAAAGCCACTCACAGTTTTGTGGTTCCCCCCATTTTCTCTGAGAACTGAATGGTATCTATCACAGAAAAGATCAGATACATCGGTTACGATGCATCTAATCTTAGATGGCTTCCTTTGATTTAGCATTTTATAAATGCACCCACTCCCTTCCCATTCAGTCTACTCTCTCCTTTCCTACCTCACCCCTCTCCACCCTGGCCCATCCCATCAACTCCTGTCCTATTCCATTCCATCCCATGCCATACCCCATCTCAAGATTATCACATCCTAAATTATACACATACCAAACCATACCATATCAAATCAGGTAGTACCATTCTTGAGTTATATGCTGGAATACAATCTACAGAAATATAATTTGTCATAAGTGTTATGTCCTGAAAACCGTTGCCAATGATATGGATTCACTACAACTAGAGACATGTTTGTAAACAATTTTCAGAACACAATATTTAAGTTAGAGTATATTCTGACACTCGTATTATGGTACTATACTGTACTACCACGCAATGATATACTATATAACCACACTATACCATAAGTTACAAGTCCACACCATACCATCTCAAATCTTACAATAGTATTCCATATCTACACCACCGTAACAGTCAAGTCACTAATAATTTAGGTTTGCTTTACAGTACTCGATGTACAACCTGGCTTAAAATGCATTAGTGTGATCCTTAAACAACTTTTTACCTGGTGAGGTTGATATTTTCTGATTTTCACACACGGTGTGTAATCGAGCATGTTGTCCACAGCGTCACAGGCCAGAATTTTGTTCAAAGCATGTGCAAACGAATAAACAGCCAGATATGCATGGTATGTAAACCTGAGATTACTAAAGTCGAAGAGGAAGGGAGCCAAATCAGCTACTTGTTCTTTTTGAGTGCAGAATTGACCCTTGAAATCGCCAACATCCAGGGTCCCATTGTCTTCCCATTTGCACACAAATGCTTTTTCCCAGAAGGATTTAATAAAGATGTCAGTCGGTGATGTTTTCGGGTGAATGTTGTATACAAACTCTTTAAATCCAGGAATTTCGGCAAAGTGAAAAGCGAAAGCTATTGTCCCATTTAAAGACTCCCATGTTTGTCTAGAGAATAAATCAGGAGTGATTAGAAAACGTGTGGCACCTACCAGGACTTTTCCAAGGTGTTTCTCTTCAGCAAGCATCTCTAGAAACCGTATCATAAAACCAACATGACTATAGATCACAACGACGTTCACTGTTGATATTTTTATCACGTTGACAAGGCTCATAGTTCTTTCCATGGAATGCTGAGGGGATACCTTTTCACTAAAATCAACACATCCTCCTGTCTTTTTTATTTCCTGCTTGAGCAGTTCACTGCCTATGGTGCTCAAGTAATCATCTGAAGCCACAATTCCAACCCATGTCCATTTAAAATGTCTGAGCAATGTTGCAATAGCAGAAACTCCCATCAGATCACTGGGCACGGTTCGTAAAAAGGATGGATAGAGATGCTTGTCGCTGAGGGAAGGCTGGATGCTGCCGTAGCTGACCTAGGCAGAAGTAAACAATGATATCATATGTAAAGCATCACTTACATTTTATTTAGGCGAAATCCCTTATATGTTGTTATTTTTGAGTGCTCATATACCTTTACGATTCACTCCTATTATCTCCCGTGACGTATCGGGTAACTTAAATACTAGGTACTTTCCCGTAAAGAAGAAAGTTAAGGTGCCATTTATGATTGTATAGGCAACTGTGAAAAAAGACTATCTAGATATGAAATACTGATAAGCCAGTATTGGTAAGTTTGGCTAGCATGAAATGTATGTTAAAGGCTTCTGTAATTAGCTGGAATACTCATAGCATTATGAAGTGTAGATTAACCTTACAAATCAGCTGGGAGTCAAAGGATGCTATCCATACTGCATGACCACACCATTATAATTGTCGGTCCACTACTTTCTACGAGCTCCTGACTGTTGAGCTTTGTCATATTGTGCTATACTTCCATCATATCTTGCCTTTAGCCTCCTACTCGTTCAGTTCTTCGCCTCTGCTTTCCTCAATTCTAGTGGGCAGTACGTTGCTTTTTTTAGAGCAATGCACAGAGAGACTGTCATGGAGAAGACTGTGCTGCTGCTCATGAAGTTGGGCCCGATATGAAGCCACATTTGATTTCCCTCAGACAGGCTGGTTGTAGATACTTTGACAGAGGAATTTCGCCTGCAGACCAGCATTATTACATGCGAAGTAAGAATTGCTACTGAAGAATAGGGTGCCCAACAGTAAGAGTGATATTAGTTCTACAAGTTATATGACACATTCAAATTGGTAAAGATTAACTCACGAAGTACTGACTAAAGTTAAACTAATGGCACAATTTATGTTCCTCTTTTACAAGGAAAGCATATTTGTTCAACAATGTCTGGAACATAAATAAACACGTTATATCATGAAACCCAAAGAGTGTCTGACACTTAAACGAATAGGGGATCGTGATCAAATTAATTAAGGTAGAGCTCCAGTCAGTGTTACAATTAAACATTATTATGACTGTAAGAATATCCGTTCTTTTTGCACGATCATTCCTATTTGTTTGGTGACTAGTGTTGCTGTTTTTAAACACTGAGGCACTGCTGTCCACTTCCCAGTATATGTTTTCTGTTCCCTAAAACATGGTAAACAGAATAAATTCTGCTATATTTGGTTTTGGAAGCCCTGCAGGTTGATTCTACCACTATTTTTGATATTTATTAAAATCCAATTCACTGGTGAAATCGAATTTGTAGTAAATAATTAGGAAAATGACTTTTAAAATGTGAGACTTTGTCTGCGTTGACACTCCCAGAGCAGAAACAATGGCTTAGGCCTTTGGCAGAACGGTGACGAACTTAAGAGAGATCAGTCCATCACATGACCTGCTTCCTGATATATATAAAAGAAAGTTGTGTGACCAGACACTACTATGTGCAAACAGGTCCAATAGTGATAACTTATTTTCATTGACACTGTTTAGACCAAAAGGCCTCTCCTTATCAGGATGCACAGATCCTCACCAACCAAGGTGGCGTGCTTCATCATTGGGTCCTGCTCCACATTAGGTGGGCAGTGCAATACCCAACGGTTCCTCAACAGAGCACTTTAATGGAGATCTTTTTTCATGTGTCTTGAGCTCCAGATAGGATATAAGTTGGTACCCCCTTTCCATTAGAACAAGTGAAAAAATGGCAGAGTTGGGCAGTATAAAGTTGCGTAAGGATATCAAAAGACCACATTTTATTAAATATAGGTTAAATCCATGGTAAGATTTAAAAGGAACCAATAGACCCATAGGACCTAAATTATTTGCAAGTCCTTCACACGTCAAAATGTTTTTTGTCCATTTGTTCAGGAAGAGACAATGGCAATCTGTCGGGATCTGAAGGGTCCTAATTTACTTTGTATGGGCATTCTGTGGAAAGCTAGACTTTCATTTGTGACCCACAATAAAGTGCTGCATGTCTAAGTGAAAAAAATAGATAGCCCCTATTTTTAACTTACATATCTATTCTTCAGACGTATCCAAAAAAGAGAAATAACAAACAGACATTTGACATAATGAATTTACACTTATTTACAAATCGATTCAGAAAACCCACCATATGTGGCTGTTGCCATCCTCATAAGTATTAATGAAAGCATACAAATTGGATCATGTGAGTGAGGGCAATAGTATCCGTTCTCCCTTTTAGTCTTAGTAAATGTATGAAAAGGTAAGAAGAACGCCCTTACTCTAATCCTAGTTGATAAGGACCCCAAAGGATATGGGGACACTGACTACACTTTTGCTCTCTATTAAGAGTAAATGAAAAATAACTCATACTAGGGGTGTGACTATAATGTCCCTTTGGGAGTTGAAAAAGCATATACCTCACAGGTGACTTTTCGTTCATATCCACCTACTTGCTGAGTGAAAGTACTGTGGCATAACCTTGCCAACTTGCTCTCAACTGGTCTCAGTGAATGGGTGGTTATATAGGGATTTCAAGATGGTTCTGGTCTACGCCCCACAGTGTTGTACATCAGAAAGGTGGCTGTGCTATATGATATATTGCGTCACTCTGTGATGAGCGATTTTGGAAGAATGAAGGGTTCCATCTTCACATGTGTTTTTGTGATTGCAAAAAAGTGTGCAAGATGTGTAAAACATACTCCTGAGCCTCAGTCAGTGAACAACTAAAAACTTGGAGTAAAATATTGATTACATTTCCACTTTACATAGCGTTTCAATTTCTTTGCAAATAACAGGGAGTATGACTCTTCACAGTCATGTAAATATATCCCTCATTGCACTTGCAGGATTAGTGTGGAAATCAGACTGTAAAAATGTGTGAGAAACATTTAGGGTGTAAGCACATGTGAGGTAGGGGTATTAGCAGTAGTATCATGTGTATTGGTGTCATAAACTGTCGTAGAGATACTATTAAGGTGGAGTTACTTTTATGTAACAACAATGCTGCTTCATTGAGGCAATGATCGTTATAAATGATTGAGCATAGGCTCTAGTTAGCTTCATATTTGCTCGACCAGTCCTCATTGCTAATATGCTTATCTTCACGATAATGGTGACCATGGAATGTCATCATTCAGGCCTATGATGGAGGTTTTCAGTTTATGTGTCCACCAAATATATACCGCCAAATAAATCCACCAAATATAGATAGACACTTTTCAAAGTTAAATTTGTCCTCGACTGATTGTGAATGACCCCATGTAATGTTATTTGGATTGCCTTTTTTCAAGGACTTGAGTGGTCAGTTCAGTTCAATGTACTGTAAATGACCTGGGTCTCTTCTCCTATCAATACAGTTGGTCGTGTTGCAGTTTATACCCTTCCACAGTTCCCATTTTCAGGGTAGGCCAAGTTCTTTTGTTTGAGTTTTTCTTGTGCAGAAATTTCAATGATCCCATGCAAAATGTCTAGTAAATCTGCTGAGAACCTAGCTCATAGTTATAGATTCAATTCTTGTCTCCATTTTGTCTAAGATGTTTTAATGCTTTAAATGCAAAGAGGGATTTTGAAAATGGTAAATTGCCAGTGTTCAGGATGTCCCAGTTTATACTGCTGATCCTTTAAAGGTCATTGGAGATAGGTGCTTATATTGAATCAATCAATCAATCAACATTTATAAAGCGCAGCTTCTCACCCGTGGGGTTTCAAGGGGACATGGGTCAGTCAAAGAGCTAGGTCTCGAGGTCCTTCCTGAACTGAGCCAGCAATGGGGCGGCCTGAGGTGGAGCGGCATCATGTTTCAGGTATGCGCAGTGAGGTGGGAGAAGGATCTTTTTCCAGCTGTGTTTTTCTGGATCCTGGGGAGAGTAGCAAGGGCCAGTTGCACTGAGTGGAGTTGCCTAGAGAGGGTGCAGAACGAGAGGCAGTGTTTGAAGTAGGCAGATCCTACATTGTGGGAGGCCTTGCATGCCTAAATCAGGAGTTTGAAGGTGACGCGTTTGTTGAGAGGGAGCTAGTGCCGGTCTCTCAGGTGGGTGGACATGTGGCTGTGGAGGGGGATGTCCAGGATAATTCTGGCTGTGGCGCTCTGTATTGTCTAGAGCAGTGGTTCCCAACCTTTAAACTTCTGTGGACCCCCACTTTAGCATTTCTGGAGCTCTTAGACCCCCACTGAATCATAGTTGTAATCTGGGGACCCCCTAATAGGTCATTACTGAAAGCAGAGAACGTAATGTGTTAATATTATTTAATTTTCTAAGCAGTCGCAGACCCCCTGATGAGGCTTCGTGGACCCCCAGGGTCTAGAGTCTTGCTTGGAGGTTTTTGTTGATTCCAGCATAGAGTGCATTGCCGTAGTCGAGTTTACTGCTGATGAGTGCCTGGGTGACTGTTTTCCTTGTGTCGATGGTGATCCAATTGAAGATCTTTTGAAGCAGGTGAAGGGTGTGGAAGTATGATGGCATTGACTTGGCGGGCCATAAACAGTGATGAATCGAGAATGATGAAGGTGTGGTCGGTCGAAGGTGGGCCAGTTCCAATGCTACTGGGCCAACAGGAGTCGTCCCAGGCGGAAGTGGCAGGTTCCAGGATGAGGATCTCTGTCTTGTCCAAGTTGAATTTGAGGCAGCTGTCCCTAATCCAGTCAGCGACTGCCTTAATTTCATTGTGAAAGTTATTTTTGTCTTTTGATGGTTTTTCGGTGAGGGAGAGAATGAGCTGTGTGTTGTTGGCGTATGAGACAATGTTGAGCCCGTGATGTCTGACGATCTCGGTGAGCGAGGTCATGTAGATGTTGAAGAGGGTAGGGCTCAGGGAGCATCCCTGAGGACCTCCACATCTGATTTCCGTTGGCTTGGAGGTGAAAGGTGCGCGGCTAATTCGCTGGGCTCGGCCGGTGAGGAAGGAGCGGATCCACTCCAGGGCTTTGCTGTGGATACTAGCATTGTGTAGTCTGGTGCACAGGGTGGTGTGGGAGATGGTGTTGAAGGCAGCAGAGAGGTTGAGGAGGATGAGGACAGCTGTCTCACTGCACTCCAGTAGGGTGCAGCTGTCATCTGTGGCTGCTAAGAGTGCAGTTTTGGTGCTGTGGTTGCTACTGGATCCGGATTGGGAGGGTTCAAGGATGTGGCTGGCTTCGATTAACTCAGCAAGCTGTGCGTTGATCGCTTTTTTGATTACCTTGCATGGAACAGGGAGCAGTGAGATAGGTCTGTAGTTTTTCAGCTCCATTGGGTTTGTGGCAGGTTTCTTCATGAGGGGCTTTATCTCTGCATGTTTCCAGGTGTGTGGGAAGGTGGTGGATTCGATGGAGCAGTTTATGGTACGGCATAGCTTGGGAGCGATGATGGTTCTAGCTTGATTAAAGATGTGCTGGGCACATGAGTCCAAGGGTCCCACATTTAGGGGGTCATTCTGACCTCGGCGGTAAAATTCTCTTACCGCCGGTCAGAAGACCGCCATCATACTGCCGCGGCCGCGGTAAACCGCCACGGTCATTCTGACCCACAACTGCCAAACCGCCAAAAACCTGACATCCACTGAAGGCCGCCTCATCAGCGGTCAGCGATAAACTGGAGATGACCAAACCTCCACCGTCACACCAACACAAACACGCCCATGCCATTACGACCCACGAATCCACGCAGCGGTCTTTCAACCGCGGTATTCCATTGGCGTACACCGCTGCGCTCAAAATACACACACCTTTACAAAACACATCCACATTGGACAATTACAAATACACACACCTGATACACATACAAACAACACACCCACACACCCATCACTATATAAAACACACACCCACAACACCCACAACCCCCCACAAATCGAATTTCAGAGACAAGGCGCAATACACAGAGAGAGAGCACAGGGAACGCAAACCACAACACACACAGGAACCCAACATCATCACCCACACCACATCTACGCACAAAACACCACACACCACCACACTCATCACCACAAACACCACCCCACACCTCATCCACACCACCCCATGGCACCCCAAAGACACCCCAGGTTCTCGGACCAAGAACTCAGGGTCATGGTGGAGGAAATAATGAGGGTAGAGCCCCAGCTCTTCCGCACACAGGTGCAGCACACCACAATATCCAGGAAGGCGGAGCTATGGCAAAGGATCGTCGACAGGGTCAACGCTGTGGGACAGCATCCCAGAAATCGGGAATACATCCGAAAGCGCTGGAACGACCTACGGGGGAAGGTGCGCTCGATGGTGTCAAGACACAAAATTGCTGTGCAGAAGAC
Source organism: Pleurodeles waltl (assembly GCF_031143425.1). NCBI lineage: Eukaryota > Metazoa > Chordata > Amphibia > Caudata > Salamandridae > Pleurodeles > Pleurodeles waltl. The sequence continues at coordinate 381,772,476 of NC_090445.1, forward strand.
TGGCGGCGGACCCCCACCCACTCCACCCAAATTCACAGCATGGGAGCAAGAGGTCTTGAACATCCTGCATCCTGAGGGCCTCGCTGGAGTAGGCGGAGGAATGGACTCTGGTAAGTCTAATCTCAACTACTTCACCCCCCCCCAACCACCAGCATGCCAACCCACACCCCCACTCTCACCCCCAACCCCCCAGCACACATCCTCCCTGTTGATGTCTCACCAGCACAACCCACCCAACCTAACACCAACCCCTGAATGCCAACACAAACCATGGACACCCATCACCTAAGCATGACCACTGCACGTACCCATCCCCCCCCCCAAACCACCCTCACAACTCCTCCCACAAGGGACTGCCAGCACTGGGGGACAAGGGCATCCACAAATCGCACGCCATGGCACACACAAAAGCAATAACCATACTCTTTTACCCCTGCAGGGCCCGAACGCCAACACACCGGCCAGGAGGGTCCAGATTTGTCCATCCCACCCCCGAACAGGCCCCCAGTGATGACAGCAGCTCTGTTGACCTAGAACCTGATGACCAGCCCGGACCATCGGGGACCTCTGGACAGTCTGTTACCCTCAGTCAGCCACAGGCCACAGCAGACCTACCCCCCTCTGGAAACACCAGCACAGCACCCACCCAGCGGGCACATGCTTCTGTCTCCAGGACAGGTCAAGCAGCGGTGTGTCTACCAGTACAGGGCACCCAGGGTAACCCACAACCTCAACAACAACAGGGACCTGGGGACAGTGGTAGTGGGCACACCGTCCAGGGGACAGAGGCCCAGGAACAAAGGGGAACTGGGAGGGCTGCTGTGCGACAGAGGGAGGACAGGCCTAGGGAACCCACTGTCCAAGAGGCCCTCACCACCATCATGGGAGCGTACCACCACTCCCAAGAGACGATGGCGACGGTCCTGGCCAGGTTGCAGGAGATCCTGCTTCTGCATGAGCAACAGAATATGGGGTTCCGGGAAGAACTGCGCAGCATCAGTTCCGCAATGGGTACAATGGTGGTGGCACTCAACCAGATTGTCACCACTTTGCGGGACCATGTGGCCCCCCAAAGGGCCCCTGCCACTAGCATGGAGGAAGAACAGCCCACCACCTCCGCCGGCGCTAGTGGTCAGGATGCCCGGACACAACAGCAACGGCCCACCCGGACCCCACCCCCTGCAGAACAAGAACCACCCCGCAAGAAAGGCCTGAGATCTAGGAAGAAGACAGAGTAGGATGTCAAGACCCCTGCCATGCACGGAATCCCCCAGATGTCATCCCACTGTCCCACTTGTTCACCCTGTCAAACCTTGAACTGCCCCTGCTCCACCTTCCACAGGCATATGGACAATGAACCTGTAGGAACGACAGTCTGGACACTGCCATGGACATGCCTCCACCATCACCCATCACCCTTTTTGAACTATACACCTATTTTATAACTTTACTAAACACAATTATTGCACAACAACCAACTGGATTCTGCTATCTATTTATTCAAACCAAATGTATTCGAGATAACCAACAAAACATTTCTATTTACTTTGTGATGACAACATACCAGTGTCACACAGCGGTAGTCGATGGGGAAAAAAAACCAGAGGGCACTCGGTGGGGATCAGATCACTGAAATAGGAAGTGAAATACACAACTAAGTTACCATACATTGTGGTGAAAGGTCAGACAGTAGAGAGCCTCTACAGTTACAGATATAATACAATGCAGGAGTAGATTCTTACCTGTGTGTCACTGGAAATACTGCAGTATGACTCTGTCCCTGTTGTCTGTGTCGTCCTCTTCGTCTTCCTCCTCTTCACTCTCCGCAGGCTCCACAGCGGCCACAACACCACCATCTGGACCATCCTCCTGCAGGAAAGGCACCTGGCGTCGCAAAGCCAGGTTGTGAAGCATGCAGCAGGCCACGATGATATGACACACCTTCTTTGGTGAGTACATTAGGGATCCACCAGTCATATGCAGGCACCTAAACCTGGCCTTCAGGAGGCCGAAGGTCCGCTTAATCACTGTCCTAGTACGCCCATGGGCCTCATTGTACCGTTCCTCTGCCCTGGTCCTGGGATTCCTCACTGGGGTCAATAGCCAAGGCAGGTTGGGGTAACCTGAGTCACCAATTAGCCACACACGCTGTCTCTGTAGCTGTTCCATCACATAAGGGATGCTGCTATTTCGCATGATGTACGCGTCATGCACTGACCCTGGAAACTTGGCATTTAAATGGGAGATGTACTGGTCAGCCAAACAGACCACCTGGACATTCATCGAATGATCATTTTTTCGGTTCCTGTACACCTGTTCATTGTCTTTTGGGGGAACCAAAGCCACATGGGTCCCATCAATGGCACCAATGATATTGGGAATGTGTCCAAGGGCATAGAAATCACCCTTCACTGTAGGCAAGTCACCCACCTCAGGGAAAATAATGTAGCTCTGCATGTATTTCATCAGGGCAGACAACACTCTGGACAACACCTTTGAAAACATAGGCTGAGACATCCCTGATGAAATTGCCACTGTAGTTTGGAATGATCCACTGGCAAAAAAATGCAGTACTGACAGCACCTGCACTAGAGGCGGAATGGCGGATGGGTGACATCAGGTCTGGCTCCAGCTGGGCACACAGTTCCTGTATAGTGGCACGGTTGAGTCTGTAGGTGAGTATGACGTGTCTTTCTTCCATTGTCGACAGGTCCACCAGCGGTCTGTACACGGGAAGATTCCTCCGTCTCCTCGCAAGTCCCACCGGACGGTGCCTAGGAAGGACAACATGGAGAACAGAGTCAAGCAACCCACAGGTAAGTGCCCACAGCATGCACAGTACACGAATCTCTCGGTATTGAATGGCCAGTATGAATGTTGGTGCAAGGCCTAGCCATGTGTGACGCAGTAGGAATTAAGCCATGTGGGCCATTGAAATGGCGGCTGCCTGACCTGTGAAGTGTGACAATGTGAAGTGAGGTCATTGCGCTGGTGTGGCACACTGTGGCTGTAGGCGGTCGCAGTCCGCGGCGCAGAGCTGCATAGGACAACATTGAACCCTATGGGTTTCAGGAGCCAATGGCGGTGAGCGCCGGCGGTCGCGGTACGCACCGCCGCGGCCGTAACCGCCATTTTCTCTATGCTTAATCACACGAGACCTGAGCATCCACAGGAGAGGACCTATACTGCAAGTGCTGCTGTGACCTCGGTCTGGAAGTGACAATGGCTGCTGCGACTGGGGAAAGGGCCCCCGCCTTCAGTTCCGAGGAGTTGGAGAAGCTCGTGGACGGGGTCCTCCCCCAGTATGCGCTACTCTACGGGCCTCCAGACCAACAGGTGAGTACACGGGGGGCAATGCATATTGCCCAATGCCTAGGTTGAGTGGGGAGGATGTACGATGGAGGGGAGGGCAGCGAATGACGAATGCATGGCACGACAAATGAGAGCATGTGCCACATGGCAAGGTTGGGGAGGGGGGGCCACTCACATCGAGCATGCAGAAAAGTGATGAAGTTTCTCTTCCCCCCTTGTACATGTCACATAGGTCAGCGCCCATCAGAAGATCGACATTTGGCGTGCCATCGCCAAGGACGTCCGGGCCCTGCGGGTTCACAACAGAAGGGGCACCCACTGCCGCAAGAGGTGGGAGGACATCCGCCGCGGGAGCAGGAAGACCGCCGAGGCTCTGCTGGGGATGGCCTCCCAACCTAGGAGGGGTGCCAGTCGGACCTTGACCCCCCTGATGTCCCGGATCCTGGCGGTGGCCTACCCCGATTTAGATGGGCACTTGAGGACATCACAGCAGACACAAGGGGGTGAGTACAAGCACATTCAGCTATTTTGCGCGCAGTGGAGGTGCCTGGGTGGGGGAGGAGGGCTGTGGGTATCCCTAGGCCAAGGCGATTTCTGTAGGATAGGCCCGTCCGTGAGCTATAGTCCTGTGCCCCCGCCCCCCACCTCTGTAGGGTGCCTAGTGACGCGATTCATGGACCAGTGTATACTGTGTGGGCAGTTGTCGCCCATAGGCTTGTAGGGCATGTCACAGTGAATGAGTAGTGTACCCCAAGTGCGCAGCGTAGTGCAGGGGGCTTCTGTGTCTGTCCTCTCCGCCAACGGTGTCCCCAATGCATGCACTCAACCTGTCTTTATGTTTTCCACCCCCCCCCATTTTCTTTGTTTTTCTGTGAATGTGTGCATTAGCATCATCAGGCGGAGGAGAAGTGGCATCGGCGCAAGAGGGAGCTGCATCTCACATGGCCCCGGAGGGCCATGCAACGGACTGCAACATGACCAGTGAGACGGAGGGCGAGGGGGGCTCCACCACGGGGACCCGTGGAGACGTCAGCGACACCGACACGTCCTCGGAAGGGAGTTCCCTTACGGTGGCGGCAACATCCGTGCCCACCGATCCTACAGGTACAGTCGCCACCCAGCGCACCAGCTCCGCCCTCCCAGCAGCCCCTCGGCCTTCGGCCCGTGCCCGCAAGGCCAGGAAGCCAACCATCTCCTTCGCCCCAGGCACCTTAGGCCCTGCCCCAGTTACCCCTGCTGCCCTCAGTGAGGAGGTCATTGACCTCCTGAGGACCATCATTGTTGGGCAGTCTACCCTTCTGAATGCCATCCAGGGTGTGGAGAGGGAGGTGCATCAAAGCAATGCATACCTGGAGGGCCTTCATTCGGGTCAGGCTGCCCATCGACGATCGTTCAACGCTCTGGCCTCAGCACTGATGGCAGCGATTGTCCCTGTCTCCAGCCTCCCTCTTCTGATTTCCTCCACCCAGACCCACTCCCCTGTTCCTCTGCCTATCCCATCCACACCTACAGACCAGCCTGCACACACCTCAACACCCAAGGGCAGCTCATCCAAACATAAGCACCACAGAACACACAAGCATTCACCCAAGCAACATCCAGATGCAGACATGCCAACAGTCACTACCTCCTCTGTGTCCCCCACCTCCTCGTCTCCCTCCTCCCTCCCTGTGACGTCTCCACACACACCTGCAAGCACACCACCATCAGCCATTGCACCCATCACCAGCAGACCCTCCAGACCAGTCCGCACACGTGCAGTCACCACCCCCACTGCCATGTACAAGTCCCCTGTGTCCTCTCCCAGTGTGTCTGTCACCCCCGCTTCCCAACCACACAATCGCAGGCAGGCACCCAAACAACAGCCATCCACCTCACGTCAGCCTCCAGCCCAAGCACCTGCACCCAAAGACAGCACACTTGACTCTCCTACAACCACATCCTCTTCCTCCACTCCCATATCCACTCCAGCTACCCTTTCCATGGCTCCAAAGAAATTTTTCCTCTCTAAACTTGACCTCTTTTCCTCACCTGACCCACCCCCTCCGTCCCGTAAGAGTTCCACAAACACCTCAGCCACCACCAGCCCAGCAACTCCCAAGCACGTCGTGCCTGGTTTTTGGAGTCCGCCATTTCCTTGGTCTGGGACATCGACCAGCAGCAAAGGCACAGCCAGCCCCCCCCCCCCTGGGAAGAGGAGCAAGAAACTCAAGGGCAGGCGCGACAGGCCTGATACGCCTGCCCCCAAGGAGGGTGGCCTCGCACCGTCACCTGCCACATCGGGTAAGGGAGCCAAGGGCCACGGCGAGTCTGCCAAGGAGGCCAAGGGCAGCAAAACAAAAAAGGCAGGGAGCAGCCGACCTGGCCATGAGGGCCCCACCAGCCCCATTCCGGGGGTATCGGAGGAGACCCAGGGCTCCATCAGAGGAGGGCCCCGCAACGGAAAGGTCCGATGCAGACTGAGCGGCAACTATTGGCCAGGTGTGGTTCACTGGATACACAAGACAGGCACCGCTGAACAGGGCCCCGCCAAGACAGGCACCGCTGAACAGGGCACCGCCAAGATAAGCACCGCTGAACAGGGCACCGCCAAGAGAAGCACCGCTGAACAGGGCCCCGCCGTGAGAAGCACCGCTGAACAGGGCCCCGCCAAGACAGGCACCGCTGAACAGGGCACCGCCAAGACAAGCACCGCTGAACAGGGCCCCGCCAAGAGAAGCACCGCTGAACAGGGCCCCGCCGTGAGAAGCACCGCTGAACAGGGCACCGCCAAGACAGGCACTGCTGAACAGGGCACCGCCAAGACAGGCACCGCTGAACTGGGCACCGCCGTCTCAAGCACCGCGCCGCTGGGCCCTTCCTGTCAAGCACTGCTCCGCTGGGCCCTTCATCTCAAGCACCGCTCTGCTGGGCCCTTCCTGTCAAGCACCGCTCTGCTGGGCCCTTCCTGTCAAGCACCGCTGAACTGGGCACCGCCGTCCCAAGCACCGCTCCGCTGGGCCCTTCCTGTCAAGCACCGCTCCGCTGGGCCCTTCCTGTCAAGCACCGCTCCGCTGGGCCCTTCATCTCAAGCACCGCTCCGCTGGGCCCTTCATCTCAAGCACCGCTCCGCTGGGCCCTTCCTGTCAAGCACGGCTCTGCTGGGCCCTTCCTGTCAAGCACCGTTGAACTGGGCACCGCCGTCTCAAGCACCGCTCCGCTGGGCCCTTCCTGTCAAGCACCGCTGAACTGGGCACCGCTGTCTCAAGCACCGCGCCGCTGGGCCCTTCCTGTCAAGCACCGCTCCGCTGGGCCCTTCCTGTCAAGCACCGCTGAACTGGGCACCGCCGTCTCAAGCACCGCGCCGCTGGGCCCTTCCTGTCAAGCACTGCTCCGCTGGGCCCTTCCTGTCAAGCACCGCTGGCCCATTGGCAGTCCCGGGTTTGTGTCGGGCAGGCCTTCACGACGCACTCTGCCCACCATGCCTCCTCCATGACCAGTGGTCTCTGTCATCCACCTGATGGACTGTGGCTTTGCACTCCCCAGGATGTAACAGTGGGCAAGCCACCCACTGTAGAGGCTTGTGAGACTGTGGCTTTGCACTCCCCAGGATGGCACAGTGGGCAAGCCACCCACTGTTGGGACTTGGGAGACTGTGGCTTTGCACTCCCCAGGATGGCACAGTGGGCAAGCCACCCACTGTAGAGACTTGTGAGACTGTGGCTTTGCACTACCCAGGATGGCACAGTGGGCATGGAGGCCCTTCGTGGATCTGGCGTCGTGGACTCATGTGGCTGAGGTGCCCCCCCTTCCCTTCCCCCTGAGGTGCCTGTTTTTACTTTTTGTGATGCCCCAGCAGTGTTCTCTCCAATGGACTCGATCTCGTGTGTGGGCTTTGCCCATGTGTTGCAGCACATTGGCCCACGGACATTTGGACTTGGAAAGACTGGGCTGGACTTTTGCCACTTTTATGGATATATATCTAGATGTGTATTGGTTCTTCATATATTGCTAAGATCACTATACTTTATTGTTGCAATAATATATTTCTACTTTTATATTCATTGCCTTTTGTCTTTGCTTTTTGGGGGGGGTTGGGGGTGTCACTCTGACTTTTTTATCTGCATAGGTGTGTAGGTATTTCGGTGGGGGTGAGGGTGGGGGTGGGTGTGTGGCGTATGTGTGTGCCCGTAACCTTTCCTCCTCCCCCCTCCCCTGTGTCGTAGGTGCAGTACTCACTGTTGTCCTCTGCGGCGAGGTTCGTGATCCTGGAAGAAGAGCAGGAAGGCAATGGCTGGGAGGATGTGGAGTTCGGGTTCCATGCTGTTCCGATTCCGCGTGGAGTGTGTCGAGGTAAGCGTTTTCCATTGGAGATGTCTGTTTCCGCCGTGTTTTTATCGGCGGGGCTTCCGCCCCGGAAAAGGTGGCGGATTGGTGAGTCGTGATAGTGTGGGCGGTACATTGTCTGCCGCCTGCCTGTTGGCGGTGACTGCCGCGCTGTTTGTACCGCCGTGGCGGTCGGAGTGTTAATGCGGCGGCCTGTGTTGGCGGTTCCCGCCAGGGTCAGAATTCACTTTTTTTGACCGCCAGCCTGTTGGCGGGTTGGCCGCCGCATTAACACTGACCGCCAGGGTCAGAATGACCCCCTTAATCCTTTTATCTCTGGGATTTGTGTCTGTCTCTTGAAGTGTTTCTAAATTATTACTCCTAATCATTTTCATTGCTCTTTGTAGGCCAGCAACATACAATTCATGGTGTTCCTCAAAGCAAACCAGGTCCTAGATACCTCCCAGTCTGGATTCAGGGCAACCACAGCACCAAACCTGTCCTCCTGGGAGCCACCAACGACATCTGTGCCATATTGGACCACGGAGACACGGCTGCTTCATCCTTCTCAACATCTCTGCTGCATTCAACGCAGTCTCCCACTTTACTCTCTGCACCAGACTCCATTATGCCATCATCTGCAGTAAAGCACTGGAATGGATTTGATCCTTCATCACCGGAAGAACCCAGAGTGTCAGACTCCCCCCGTTCACCTCTGCACCCAAAGAAACTTGCGGCTGAGTACCCCAGGGATCCACACTAAGCCTGACCCTCTTCAACATCTACACCATCAGGCAGCACAGCCTAAGCATTATATTCTATGCCGATGATACCCAAGTGACCCACTCTTTGTCCGGCGACCCATCAACAGCCAAGAACAATTTCTACAATGAAATGAGAGCAGTCGCTGCCTGGATGTAAACCAGCTGCCTCAAACTTAACTCAGACAAGACAGGGATCCTTGTAATCAGCTCCACCCCCTCTGCCTGGGATGACTCCTGGTGGCCAACCACCCTAGGAAACTCCCCCAACTCCATTGACCACAGCCACATTCGGGGCACCATCCTGGACTTTGCGCTCTTCATGGCCCAGCAAGTCTACGCCCTCTCATTATCTTGATTCCACACCCTGCGCCTACTAGAGAAGATTTTCAAGTGGATCCCCACCGAGACAAGGACAAACACCCATGCACTTCTCAGAAGCAAACTAGACAACAGAAATGCAAACTACCCCTGTATCACAAAGATGCTCCAAACAAGACTACAGCGAATCCAGAGTGCAACAGCCAGACTCATCCTGGACAAATGCATTACCTACAAGATACTGACGCACACCTACAAGGCACTGCCCAACATAGGACTGGCATATCTCAATCACTTCCTGATTTTCTACACCCCAACCAAGCAGCTCCGATCCTCCCAACTTGCCCTCCTCGCCATTCCCAGAATCAAGAAGAGCACAGCTGGAGGCAGATCTTTCCCTTATCTCACAGCCCGAACACGCTTCCACTCAATCTCAGAGTGGCCACCTCGCTGAAGCAGTTCAGGAAGGATCTTAAGAGCTTTTCCAGTGAGCAGCAAGCCCACAACAGCGCCTTGAGACCCCAAGGGTGATAAGTTGTGCTTTACAAGTGATTGATTGATTGATTGATTGCCCTTCTATGGGTATTGTTTGTATTGTAATTTATTTGCTGGGCCCCCTTCTTGGTCATTATAGCTCAAGAATTCACAGCAATTCCATCTCCAACATAAATATTGCCCAAAGTGTAGATTCTCTTGGAGAGTCCTAGTGTAAAAACTGTTCATCCATTCTAGATTAGTATGGTCTGCCAGTTTCTGGTAGGTCTTGGTTGTTGGTATCCCAACATGAATGTTTATTCCCAGTCCAAAAACATAATCTTTGATCAGAATAGTAATTATGAGGTGTACCATTGTTTTGATCTGTTGGTCTAATTCCTTGTAAGGGTCTGTAGTTGTGATTTTATAGCTGCTTTGATCACTAAAGAGCAATAGTGTTCTTTAGTAGACGTAAGAACAATAGCTCTTAACTTGTCAGTGGGCTTGAGTGTTATCGTTTTGTCTTTTTTCGTCTTGATAGCTATTATAGAAATTGTAAGGAAGACCTAGGTGTGAGGTATGTGACTCCTCTAATTGGAGGAAGAGCAGGTGGAAATGGTCCAGGAACTTCATTAACTTTGAAAGGGACGGAGGCAAGGCCTGCCCTTTTATAGTCAAGTGGAAAGGGAGCCCCAGGAAATGAACCATTTGTTCCATGGCCAATCTGTAGCCAGCTTGGCACAAGGCCATTTGGAACTGCTTCCAGAATCAGTTTGTTGGGGCTGGGGAGGGAGGAGGGTACTGCTCAGTTCCTTAAATACTTTCCTGGTTGGCACATCAGACACTGGCAGAAGGTACAACCAAAATGATTTTGCCTCAGCATATTGCACTGTGAGATAGTTAGCAATTAGGCAAAGAAGATGTGCTGTAAAAGTAAAATAGGTTGGAACTGCAAAAGTTTTTCTCATGGCTTGGAAGTGCCCAGGAGTCAGTCCCATCTTCTGGCTAGTGACGCCTACATAATGGCACCAAAGTAACAGCTCATCAGAACCCATCTGGGCCTGAGGAAGAACAGAAGAGAACTAGGCCTGCTTTCTTTGGTTTGTGTGGAGAGGGCTGGACCTGCTCCTACTTATCTGGAGGACTGAGAAGTAGACTCCAAGGGTCAGCTTAATGACCACTTTTGTGGCTACAGGGACACAATAATCTGCAAGAGGCCTTTTTTCTGGATTGGAGAGCTCACCAGTAGCAAATAGGCCTGAACTGGATCTTGCATGTGGCCTTTGGTGGAGTGAGCCATGTACTTTAATCCTGTATGTGGGCTCCTAGTAACGTTCAAAGAGATAGAGAGAAACTGCTCCAGAAAGTATGAACATTTGAAACTTACAAAATAGTTGGCCTTCCATGACCTCCAGAGCATCAGTGGGACCGCCTGGCAAAGGTAATAGATATTTGGACACAGCTTCAAGCTCGCATGTATTTAATGAGAAGCCACAGGGGTGGTGGTCCCCGGGGCATCGGGGGACCACAGGCTCCCCTGCATATAGTTTCATTAATGCCCCAGGGGCTAATGTTCCCCAGGGTACAGGTGGCCATAGTCCCCCCACATATATTTAACTAGAAGCCCTGGAAAGGTGGTGGTTCCCAGGGCAGTGGGGGGCTACGGCACCCCATATATGAAAAAATAAAAGCTCCGGGGAGGTGCTGATCCCAGGAGCTATGGTGGAACCGAGAGGCCACCTCATACCAATTGTCCAACAGGGGCCTATTAAAAAAAAAAAAACAAGAGCAGGAGCCTGCACTTGTTTTATTTTTGCTGCAAATTCGCAAATATTTCGATCTCACAACGAAAAAAAAAATATATATATTTTTTTTGGTCTGTGGGTGTCCCTCTTGGACCCCCACACCAGTGCTTGGGGTAAGTGTGTCTCTACCCTGGCCCCTTCTATTTTATTTCTGAGTCCCAAAATGGCTGCCAACACATCCTGGTTTAAAGTGTTGGAAGCCAATGAGAGCTGTGCACTTCCCTGCACAAGCTCGTCTTTGTTCACAAATAATTAGCGGCAAGAGTTATACAAATTAGAATTCACCTGAATTTCTCAAAAACTACTGAATGAATTTACGCCAAATAAGCGAAAGCATAATCTGCGTACTGACATCTAGCTTTCTGCCAAATTTGGTATAATTCAATCCAGTGGTTCGGCCTGTAGTTGTGTCTAAAGACTGCTTGACGGATCACCTCAAAGCTTTCCATGTGCAACAAGAATCACCACAACACGTTTGTGAAGATTCCTCAAACGGTGGCAAAGATAGAGGCAAGTCAAAAGACTATTTTCCTATGGAAACATGGTCCTAACTATAACTACCTACTGGTGACTGCAAGTAGGTAATAATATATATTTTATATCATATTGCCAATTTGTGGTTCCAATTCAGGAACCACAAATCAGCAATAATTAACAAGAAACTTGACCAGCCTGTAGCCAACCATTTTAACCTTGTGGACCATTTACTATCCGATTTGAAGATTTTCCCTGTGGAACATGTTTTAAAGGAAGAACTACTGGACATCAGAGAAAATTTCTGGATGTACCGTTTAAAATCACTGCATCCAGATGGACTGAATATCACTGACAATACCACTTGATTTCTGCATATCTGAAGAGTTCTCAGGAGTGCATTGATTCCACATTCCAATTGGAATCTTCACTCATGATGCTTTTTGAAAATCCACCAGTGTCAGCTGTGCAGCCACTGAGCAAACAATCTTGTACTACCTGAGGAAGGCGGAAGCTGAAACGTTGTAGTAGAAATATATTTTTGTTCTTTAGTGAGATCATCTGTTTGAGTCACTTCTTTCTTGGATATTACATTTTCTTGTGGCTCATTGTATCCTTTGGGATCCAGATTTTTGCCCTGGCTGGCTGTTGTTTTCTTGTGATCCTGCATCTTCCAGTGTATATATATATATATGTATATATATATATATATATATATACACACAAACACATATATATATATATATATATATACATATATATATATATATATATATATATAGACTAGCTGTATATGTGTATACTCAAGTAACACACAACACTAAGGCATTTTAATTTATAGTTGGAGTCATTCTAAAGTGCTGTACAATGTAATAGTGACCTAAAAGCCATGTACCCTTTTTACAAAGCCTTCATATAGAAAGCTGGGTTATGTGTGCCAGTTGTTTCACACTTCCAATATTAAGTATTTATACTCAGTGCTCCTTAAGAGCTATAGGTTCACAAGGTTTATTATGTTTTTCATATATTGTTTGAGCTGTACAATTTATTCTTAGTGTCATAAAAATTGTACCTTTCAAAGTCAAAGTTCTAATGAAAAAGGTGATGTGTAAGAAACCTTGACATAATAAAACATAACACTAACTTTTGTCTCATTAGAAGTGTGATGTCATATCAATACTTAGCATATGACATGATGTTAGGAATGTAATGTTTGTGTTCCTAGACATCTTTTCAACCTGACTGAAAAAGTGTAGTTTCATAGTCTTAACTAAAGTGTTTGTTATCTTGTCCCCCAGAGCATTGAAAGGAACATTTTTTCATTGGAAACAATTTTCAAGTTCTTTTTACTAAGCATTTAAATTTTAAAGGCACCTATTCATATGTTGCATTATACATCTAAAGACAGATATCCTACTCATTATTATTGTATTTTATATTGTAGAGCCAGCAGTCAGAGCTTAAGTCATAGAAACAGTACCAGATGCTCCAAACATCGGTCCTGTACTTGCAGATGCCTTCAGTGAAGACACAACTCCTGCTGGTCCTGGTCTGGGTCAGGAGCAGCCTGGTTTGTCAGGTGTATCTCCGCAGACTGCTAGCATAAGCCTCACTCTAACTACCATCATGCATACCAGATATGTAGTGCCTGCCTCTCCCCAACAGCCAGTAGTTGTAACAGCTCCTTGTGGTCCAACATTGCTACCAACATTTGTGTGTGCATCCCAGTCTGGCTACTGTATTGCCAATAACAACACCATCTGCAGTTAAGTCAGAGCCCAGTATGATGATGAAAACTGTGCAAAGGCCATAGGGTAGTGTGGTCTGGGTAGGGAAGAATTTGAGCAACAGACTGAGCCTACTGATGACCATCGTTTTCTAGAAACTATGGGCAGAACTTCATAGTAGCAGCCTCTCGGCACAAAGGCCAGATGGGCCAAATCATAGAGCTCCTCAGAGAGAACAATCAGCTCATGTGGGCATACATCTTACCCTGCATCAGTTCTCCTGAGCAACTGTGGCTCAGCTGGATCCCGGGCAAGGATCCCACCAAAACCATCACCAAGAGGAACAAGTCCTAATTTCTTCTTTTGAAACCGTACCATTCACCTTTCAGACAAGTTACTCTACAGATTCACCATCCAATGAACGCATCCACCTTGGACATGCACTCCAAATAACTGTGGATTTACCATTATAAATCTCATCAATCATGCTTGTCAAGTTTGTGACTGTAACTGTATTGTTTATTTTTTTATATTTGGTTTTCCTACATATTACCTTCTAACACTAGTTAAAACATTTATTTTTCCAAATGTATATTTTGTAAAAATAATACTACATTTCAACACATTTAAACCTTTGTTTTTGCTATGTAATGGGTTGTTAATATTTCCTGTAAGCAAACACATCAATTGGTTCAAATGGTATAAAGTAGGTATACACACACCATCATTTATAATTCATATACTTTTTTTTTCCTTACATAATCAGGGTTTAGCTCACCAAAAATAACAACCAAACATTGATGTCATTGAACTAACTAAAAGAAGTATTACACACACCAAGTGCATCATCTTGTGTTCATAATGTTTTTCAGCACATTGTAAAAAATGCTTCAGGTATATACCATAAACATAAGATCAGCATATGTACATACAGAGACATCAGTATTAGCCGTTCTTGAAATCACACATTGCAATTATTTTAGCAGTCACTACATGTTTCATGATAAGAACAATGCCAAGCACCACAAAAAGAAAATTATAGACAACATTCTACATCTGTAAATTATAAGGTTTGTACCTTTTCCTAAACAAAATTCACCTATGATTCATTTGGGCTAGTGAAGATGGCAGTATGATATGACCTGTAACATGAATGTGCATGTTTCATGACAATATTTTAAGAAACACATCTGCTAATATAATATCAAAAGCACAGGACATCAACATGCCAGTTAAAATGTGCACCTTCTCGTCTAATATTTAACAAACAAACATGACATATACAAGTTGTTAGTCTTCTATGTAACAAGCACACTGAAATACACCACCAGGTATAACCACTCTCTTTGTACGTATACCTAAACTTACTGATTAATGAAAATAAAAAGGAGCCTTTCACCTTTATGGTAGATGACTAGGAATTGTACTCCTTTAAATGTACTACTACTGACCCTCATAAGAAGAAGTTTGTATTACTTCTTGTCTCAAATCATTTCCTTCTTCCTCACCACTGTCATCTTCATTTAGCAATTCATCAACATCACCCCGACTCCAGTGCTAGGCCTATTGTGCAGCAAAGAGCATAGCATTGTGATATGGCACACCTTAACAGGTGAGTAGAGGAGGGCCCCATCATACCTATCCAGACAAGCAAACTACTGCTTTCAGGAGTCTAAAAGCCTGCTTCACAGGACTCCTAATTCTTCCATCTGCCTCATTCAAGAAGTCTTCCTCTGGGTTTATTGAATTTCTCAGGTGGTAGCAACCACAGTCATTTGAATTAGCAGAGTCTCTTCGAAAAAATACATTCACAACATGTAAGTTGAACGTTTGAAATTGTAATGTTGAGAGAACAGCATGGGCAGATTTTTGCACACATTGTAAAAAAAAACACTTCTAGCAAGCCATGCCCTCACATTTCCATTTGCTGGTGTATGTTGCTGTTGACTAGCACAAATGTATCATGGGTGGATACAGGAAAGTGTGAACTTAAGATATACATTTTGGGAATACAAACAACTTGCACATTTATGTAATGTAAATTTCTCTTTTTGCAGTACACTTGTACACTGCAATGTGTACCCCAATCAATGACACCAACAATTGGCATGCCACTCAAAGGGCAACAGTCAACCTTCACAATGTTGATTACTTGGGAATTCAATAAAGCTTTTTCAGTGTCATATTATCATTGCCAGTAATTTCTGTAGGACTCCACTGAAGGTAAATTGTGAGACCCCATTACAATTCAGCTTATATTTCTTTATTAGTTCTCTTTCGTGCATAGTGGCAAGGCCAGGAAATGAACAGAATACTCTAGACTGGCATCTTCTCACTCTGCCAGGGTCCATTTGTGGTGGTTTGAGGATGTGTCTGAAAAAAAAGTGAATGTAATATTTTATCTAATATAAATATCTACATTTCTCTTAAGTATAAATATACATTAAAGACACTAATAAAGTTATTGCTGTGTCACCTCACAGTAGAATAAATACATAGATAATTACAAAAATACACACATGAGACGTTATTCTGCTCCATGTGTTATGTTCTCATGCATCTCATGTATCTTATTGTGGACTCTGTAACTTGAAGTCTATGTTTATAATGTAACAATGAATACTACAATTCCCACAATGCAATAAGTAACATGAACAATGAACATGGGCCAGGGAGCCTTTGTAACTATTTATAACCTTATTAAAAAAACCGAAAAAAAAACCAATGGACTCCTTCAATGGAGGATTTCATTGAACCACATACAATATACGTATACTATAAAGTGCTAGTATTCCATATATATAAATGTAACTATTATGAATAAAACATTTATGTTGTCTACTGTAGTTCTGACAAATAGACCACCAATTTAGGTATTTTTAGACAGGTTTCCAACAAGCTACACGTGGTCCATCTGAAAATTGCGACTGCCTGACTTCTCCATCGTCTCAAATGGAATATGTACATTTACTAGGTGTTCCATGCATCAACGGCATACACACCCATAGGTTAACATAGGCTGATAGATAAGAGACTATCAAACGGCTGGTGTAGGTGTCCGTTGACTGATGTCCACCTCCTAGTTACATCTATGTTTCTGTCATGTTTTCTCACTTGCCTCCTAACCTTGACAGTGTACAGACCTCCTTCAGTTTTGCTGTTCTGCTTGATCTTTGAGTTGCAATGGCAGACATTACTGGAGGCAGTGCCACTAACTTCACACCTGAGTTACTCATAGATGATGCTTTGTCTCATTACAGTCAGCTTTATGGCTTGCCACAGCAAAGGGTACTTAGTTTGATTAATAATTGTTTCTTATTATTAACAGTCCATTCTCTTCAAGGTTAAACTAAGCATGTACTTTTAAGACATTATCTTCATGTAACAAATGTTAAATAAACTGTTGGACTTTCTAGTTCATGCAGGGTCATCCTTAATCTTTTTGCATCCTGTCTCCAATTTTTTCTGACCTGTTGCTGTTGGCTTTTGAACTCTGAGCACTTTACCACTGCTAACCAGTGCTAAAGTACATATGCTCTCTGTGTAAATTGTATGGTTGATGGTTTATCCATGATTGGCATATTTGATTTACTAGTAAGTCCCTAGTAAAGTGCACTAGAGGTGCCCAGGACCTGTAAACCAAATGCTACTAGTAGGCCTGAAGCACTGGTTGTGTCACCCACATAAGTAGCTCTGTAATCATGTCTCAGACCTGCCACTGCAGTGTCTGTGTGTGCAGTTTTAACTGTAAATTCGACTTGGCAAGTTTACCCACTTGCCAGGCCTAAACCTTCCCTTTTTTTACGTGTAAGACACCCCTAAGGTAGGCGTAAGGACAGAGTGCAGTGTATGGTTAGGTAGGACATATAGTAATGTGTTTTACATGTCCTGACAGTGAAATATTGCTGAATTTGTTTTCACTGTTACAAGGCCTGTCCCTCTCATAGGTAAACATGGGGGCTACCTTTAAATCTGATTAAAGTGTAGATTCCCTTTGGGAGCGGATGGACATGTGGAGTTTTGGGTCTCTGAGCTCAAAATTTAAAAATACATCTTTTAGTACAGTTGTTTTTAAGATTGTGTGTTTGAAAATGCCACTTTTAGAAAGTGAGCATTTTCTTGCTTATACCATTTCTGTGACTCTGACTGTTTGTGGATTCCCTGTCTGGTTCCGTTTGACAGTTGGGCTGCTTACACCTCACACTAGACAGTGACACAAAGGGAGCTAGGGTGTAGTCTGCATTTCCTGATGAGCCATCTGTACTAGGAGGGAGGGGAGGAGTGGTCACTTACACCTGAAAGGGCTGTGCCTGCCTTCACACAATGCAGTCTCCAACCCCCTGGTTAGTCTGGGGCCTGGCCTGGGCAAGGCAGGATTTCACATTCAAGAGAGAATTTGCTTTGATGTAGGCCTACGGAAACGGAAACCAAGAGGAACCTCTACCTAGAGAAGAGCTGAAGAGCTGAGGAAGAAGAGCTGCCCTTCCTGTGACTTTGCTTTGTGGAGATATCCTGCAGTTGCTGCTTCTGCCAGAGTAAGAGTGCAAAGACTGGACTTTGTGTGCCTTCCATCTTGAGAAGAAATCTCCAAGGGCTTGATTTAGAGCTTGCCTCCTGTTGTTTGAAGTCTCAAGTATAGCAAAGACTTCTCTTTGCCAGCACCTGGAGTCTCTGGAGAGACTTCTACTCTGCCCTGTGGTGCCCATCCAGTTCCTGGGACCCTGAAAAGAGAAGCTGGCAGCCTAGGAGGAGGAAATCCATGCAGAGAGAGCCGCACAGGGAAAAGATCGACGCAACTCCAATCTGTGGCTGAAGAAACAACACGCCGCTGGCTCCGTGGCTGAAAATCAACGCTCGCCAGAAACGCGACCAAAGAATCGAAGCACGGAGCTGGAGAAGAGCCACACAGCATAGCTGACGGAGACTGGGAGATCAGAACATGCGCTGCGTGGTTTTCGGATCATCGTGCGGCTCGATTTCTGACGCAAGCACCGCTGGGCGTGTAAAAACAAACCAAGGCCTGCCCGGACCCAAGAGTGCTGACCGGATCGATGCATTTCCCTCCTGCGGAGAGCAGAAATGATGCGCCCCGATCCAATGAAAGGAGAAACTACGCAAGGTCTCGGTGAGTGAAATCAATGCATCTCAAGCGCTTTTTGACGCACAGTCACCCGTGTGGGGTTATTTTTGATGCACCCAAGGTACATTATAACGCTAACAGTGTGAGGTTGTGTTTTAAACTATATCAAAACTCTTTTTGCTTTTTAATTGATAACTTGACTTGTGTATTGTGGATTTGTGTCGTTTTGATCTTGTTTTGTTGAGATAAATATTTTCTATTTTCTAACCTGTGCTGTGTCATTTGTAGTGTTTTCATTAATTTACTGTGTGTGTTGGTACAAATACTTTACACCTAGCACTCTGAAGTTAAGCCTAATGCTCTGCCGTGCTACCAAGGGGTTAAGCAGGGGTTAGCTGAGGGTGATTGTCTTTTACCCTGACTAGAGTGAGGGTCCTTGCTTGAACAGGGGGTAACCTGAAAGTCAACCAAAGACCCCATTTCTAACATAAACATTAGAAGTACATTGCAGCGAATGATATAAGATGTTGCTAACAGAACAATTATTTTCCCTATGCAATGCACCGTGTTTTTATTATGTTTTACTTTTAGCTTGGTGTGTGTGGGGTAGCGTTTGGCTGGCAGTGTGTGTGGACTGGCCCATGGCTGGCAGTGTGCGTGGACTGGCCCCTGGTTGTCATGAAGTGGAGCTTGGCTGGAGATGCGCGTGGGCTAGCGTTTGGCTGACTATATGTGTGACTGGTATTTGAATGTTGATTGGCAGACTTCACAGTGTTTTGTAATGTTAATTGTTTTATTTTTTGTCATAATTTGTGACCATAATGATTTATTTCTCCTTCCTATTCTAGTGCAAAGCTTTTGCTTTCCTTTGTTGTCACTTATGATTGTGGTATCAGCACTGGCAGACCTGCAATTTGTGTAGTTGAAAGTGTTTGGTAAGAAAACGTTTTTTTGTACTGTTTACTCTAAATGAGTATCAATGAACTGCATGAATGTGCTTTTTGGAAATGTATTAATAGTTGCATATTTAGCCTCTGTTAGAATGTGTGTGAAATTGTCCTTGTATTTGTGCACAATGTATATTGTGTTGTCTTGTGAGCACCTTTGTTTTGTTTTTCCTTTATAGTGGGATATCATTGGTGCTTGCTGTGTCTGTGCAGAGTAGGTGCTGGTGAGTCTAACTGTCTGTGGCAAGTGAGTGGTATTTACAGTGTATAGATATTGCTGTGCTTTGATTTGGTTGACTTGACCTTGGAATTGCTATATGTCAGTAGTTGTACTTTTGTTTGATTAAGGCACACTTTGTTTATTACTTATTTTACAGTGTTGGATATTGTTGACATTTTGTCAAGTTACTTGTTCTAGTAAGGATTATGGCTAGCCACAAGATGACTGCTTAGTAGGTTGTTGGTATGCTTTTTGACCATGATTATGAGACTGACTCTGCATCTGAAACAGAGGAGGAAGGCCATGATTCTGGCAGTGAATGTTCTGTCTGAGAGGAATCATATGATGAGGAAGCCACTCTCAGTGTGGATGAAATGCTGCTTTTAGAGGAAGACACTGATGTGCCAATGGTGGAGCAAGAGGCATCAGGATGGCAGCCTGGGGCTGAAAGGCTTCTCACAGGAAGTGCTGGACTCTGGGTTGGCCCAAACCTGGTGCAGCTGGTGTTGACTGTTTTTTTTTGGTATTGCTGGGTGTAGAATGAAGACAGAAAATGTTTTGCCTGTAAATCTCTTTCAGTTATTTATAGACAATGGGGGTCATTCTGACCCTGGCGGCCGGTGACCGCCAGGGTCACCGACCACGGGAGCACCGCCAACAGACTGGCGGTGCTCCCTCGAGCATTCTGACCGCGGCGGTTCAGCCGCGGTCAGAAACGGAAAGTCGCTGTCTCCCGCCGACTTTCCGCTGCTCGGGGGAATCCTCCATGGCGGCGGAGCGCGCTCCGCCGCCATGGGGATTCTGACACCCCCTACCGCCATCCTGTTCCTGGCGGGTCTCCCGCCAGGAACAGGATGGCGGTAGGGGGTGCCGCGGGGCCCCTGGGGGCCCCTGCAGTGCCCATGCCAATGGCATGGGCACTGCAGGGGCCCCCGTAAGAAGGCCCCACTTAGTATTGCAGTGTCTGCTTTGCAGGCACTGAAATACGCGACGGATGCAACTGCACCCGTCGCACCTTCCCACTCCGCCGGCTCAATTCTGAGCCGGCGTCCTAGTGGGAAGGTTGATTTGCCCTGGGCTGGCGGGCGGCCTTTTGGCGGCCGCCCGCCAGCCCAGGGCAAATCCCAAAATACCCTCAGCGGTCTTGCGACCGCGGAGCGGTATTTTGGAGGGGGAACATTGGCGGGCGGCCTCCGCCGCCCGCCAATGTTAGAATGACCCCCAATGTTTTCTTGAAAGAGAATGTTGAGCAGACTAATTTGTATGCTGAACAGTATTTGAGGGACAACAGTGCCAGACTTAAGCCCCACTCTAGAGCTTCTAGGTGGACTCCCACAAATCTTGATGAGTTGAAGAAGTTCTTGGGTTTAAGTTTTTTAATTGGCATGATAATGAAGCCATCACTGTATTCATATTGGTCTACTAGTCTCTTGATGGCAATAGCTATATTTCCTGAAACCATGAGTCGTAATCAGTATTTGCTTCTGCTTTGATGATGCATTTTGTTGATAATGCTTTAGCATTGCCACAAGAGCACTCTGATTGTGACCATCTTTTTAAGATTCAGCCTGCCCTTGATCACTTGTAGATTGTTTTTCAGAGATCTATGTTCCAGGTAAAGCAATGGTTGTGGATGAGTTGTTGGTCCTGTTCAAGGGCTGTTTGTTTTTAGGCAGTACATTCCTAGTAAGAGGGCCTATTATGGAATTAAGATCTATATCCTGTCTGAGAGTAGGACTGGGTATGTCTATAATTTCACAGTATACACTGGTAGGGATATCAGTATTTACACCCCTAGTTGTTCACCAGCTTTTGTAGTTAGTAAGAAGATTTTGTGGGAACTTGGTAGAGGCATTTCTCAAAAAGGTCACCATTTATATGTAGATAACTTCTACACTGGTGTGCAGTTGTTCAGGGAGTTGATCAAAGTGGACTCTGTTGCTTGAGGGACCATCAGATCTAACTGTAAAGGTTACCCAAGAGAGCTTGTATATAAAAAGCTTGAGTGGGGACAGTGTAGTGCGTTGCGTGGCGATGAACTTCTAGCTGTAAAAGGAGAGATGTGTACGTGCTGACTACCATCCACAATGAAAGTACTTCACCTCTGACTGTTTGGGATTAGGTTGCTGAATTGTACAAACCTGTATGCATTTTAGACTATAATAGACACATGGGTGATGTTGATAGAGTAGATCAAAGGTTGGAACCTTAAACTGCTGTTGGTAATGCTGACATTTGGAATAAGCACCTTAGCAACCTTTAATGCTTTTGTTGTAATCAAGGAATGTTCTCCATAGTCCAAGATGACACTTGTTCAGTTTCAGGAGTGTGTTATAGGGAGCCTTGTTATAGTGGAAAGGGAAAGAGTTCCTGGTTTTGGAGTAGTGTAGGATGTGGCTAGATTGAAAGATCGCCACTTTCCGGCTAACATTCCTCCCACTCCCAAAAAAGACTTTCTGTGTCTGTATATGAAGAGGTGCAATGAAGGAGAGTCATATGTACTGCCCCGACTTTCCTTCTAAACATGGGCTGTGTGTGCCTACATGTTTTTTAATGTAACACACTCAAAATAATTTTTGGAAGCTACCATGAGTGTAAAAGTGAACTGCCTGTTCTGTATTGTTTTATATTTTTTGTTCAGTTTTACGGTTGGCATTGGGGTCATGTATTTAGTTAGAGCTTTTGAGTCTGCAGTTATGTGTTTACTGATAATTAGTTTGTGTTTTCTTTTTTGTTAAAGACAATGTGATGGTAGTGTGGGTGGAGAGGTGCTTGGCTGGCAGTGTGTGTGCAGTGGTGCTTTTCTGGTGGTGTGCTTGGAGTGGCACTTTGCTGGTAGTGTGCCTGGAGTGGCGCTTGACTGGCAGTGTGCATGGAGTGGTGCTTAGTTAGTGGTGTGCATGGAGTGGTGCTTTGCTGGTGTTGTGCGTAGAGTGGTGCTTGGCTTGCGGTGTCTGTGAGCTGGCATCTGCCTGGCAGTGTTTAAGTAGTGACTTGCTGCTGGTCACAAATGCAATAAGAGCAGATGATTGAAGGAATGCTGAACAATGCAAACATTCACCCCGTGCTCACTGTGCCACTGGATTCAAGCTACTCTGGCTGATGAAGGGTGATACCCTGAAACCGGTCTTAGGATGCATGTTTCCGGTCCCACTGTTACTTTCTGTAGGGAAAACGTGAACGATCTGCACAAATGACCCATTGCTGAATTTGGAGTTTTGTCTACTTTTCAGAAACGCTTAGCTGTCTGGAATCAATCACTGGTTGCACACCCATTCCTGTCACTAACTGGAAGGAGGCTGAAAGCAGAAAAAATTGTAAAAATGGGTATGCCCCAGCAAAATGCCAAAACTGTGCTGAAAAATGTGGTTTTCTGAATGAAGTCTGTCTGTTCCTCATAGCTGGAAAATTAATGTTTTAGCACTGCAAATCCTCTGTTGATTCAATGTGCAGGGAAAATACCACGTTTCTTCTGCAGCACTTTGTTCCCATTTTTACCAAAAAAACACATTTTAGCTGCATTTTTGCCTATTTCTCTGTCTCCTCAAGGGAACCCCACAAACTCTGGGCACCTTGAGAATCTCCAGGATTTTGGAAAAAAAAGTGCTGCACATTTTGCATGGATTATTTATGTGGAGAAAAAGCTATAAGAGGCCCAATCACAAACTACCATAAATAGCAAAAAGGCTTGGCACAGGAGGGAGGGAGAAAAGGCCTGGCAGCAAAGGGGTTAACTTTTATATTTATAGCATTTTTGACAACAAGCTAATTAAAGGTTTACATTCACAATGTAGTTACAGGGTGGTATATCATGCTTTTCACATGTTACCTTCATTTTAAACAAAAGTGTATGCCAATATTATAAAACAGATGTACCAAAATATATGTATTTCAGGTATCTATATGTCGTGCCCTAATGAAACTATAACTCACGCCCCTTTCTCGCACATTTGCCTCATCAAGTCAAGAATTACTTTATTTGGTCTACAAAAGACCATAAACGTGCGAAAGAAGATAAAACATACAGTACAGGGATTAACGTATCAATAAAAAGGATAAAAGACATAAAGAAGAAATGAATAGGCAACGTAGTCACAGACAAACTTTCCATTATCAACCCTGTGCACTGTATATGCACACAATCTGGAAAAAACATTCTACACATAATTCACCATTATTAATAGTTTTTCTTCTAAAAAACAATAAAAACATGTTAATAACCAGATCAGCCATAGAATAAAGTGTATTGTGCGAGTAACAAATAGAGCACACGCAGATAGGATCCCCCCTGCAGCCAGCAATTTCCGTAACCCTAATGAGGACGCTAGAAAGCATGCAACACCTAAGTTGTATAAACATCCAGGAATAACTGTAAAAACATAAAGGCGGTCCTCACCTGTACAAAATGCATGGATTTCAAAAAGGGGGATAAACATGTTCTATGAGGGAGCTCATAAAAACTTTAATAGAAAACAGAGTGCAGGAGATCTTGTAGAGAGAAATTATCACAAGTACAGGGACCCAGCTTATTACCCCATGAAACAGGTTTTGGGTATGCCGATAGCCTACGGTACTGAAATCTATATCTAGTTAGAAGAAAGCAATGGTGGAGATTGGAAGAATTAAGCAGATAGGGCTCTATGGTGGGACAAGTCACATGCAGGACTTGAACATGAACCAGTGGTTTCATGAGCTCAATCGACTCTCTCTCAGTTTTTTCTCCACAGCAAAATGTTTTCCCGAGTCCATGCAGTATCTGCCTTCGTTATAGAAAGAAGCGACGCAAACAAAGCAGGACTTCCTAGTTTCACAAAGGTGTCCCTAATATACTTCAACCAACTAATCTATCTCCATCCATACAATTCCAAACAATCCTAAATCTTCTCCCTATCTAAATGGTTTTCAATATGCACCCAGGTGATCAACCACCTAATCAAAGGCCAAAGGGCAATAGGGTCCAACAAAAATGATAACCTTAACTCCTCATGAACCATATTAGCTAATGTAGAGGTAGGAACAGCTAGTAGACACCTGCAGAAAACATTTGTGGACACTTGAAGTTCCTTAACATTAGTATAGGCCCATACATCACTGCCATAAGTAGACACTGAAACAGATTTTGCCTGGTAGATCTTCAACAAGGCCCACGTGGCTTGCTGACTATGCATGCAGGAAATGAAAACAGGTAGTTTTGAACAAGGCTAACTTCTTTGCTTGAACCAAGGGCCCCCACATAGTTTGAACATAAAAGACAATGCCCAAGTAAGTATAAGACTGAACCATGGACAGCTTATTACCCTGTATTACTATTCAAGGACAATCCACTGGCTTGTCCAGCAGCCTGTCCCAAAGGTCAGTCAATCACAACGTGAACAGAAAAGGACAAATATACAAACTTGCCTTACTCAACTCTTCAATATAAAAGAGCCAGAATAAACCCCATCCATATTATAATGCACCACCTCTCTCATATCTCTGAGCACATCTGCAAGAAATCCAACAAATGACGCATTCATACCATTATCCCAAAAAATCTGTAATAAGTTTAGACCTTTTTCCTTATTAAAGGCCGAGGAGAAGCCCATATAAGCAACAAATAGTGGACCCTAGTTTGGCTACAGTATATCTATTGATTAGCATATAGAAATTAAGACACTGATCACAAGTGCCTAAGCCTGGTCAAAAAACAGTAATGGAAATCCAATAAAATAAAAATAGATCTATCCTCCAATCAAGACATAGCCCTCTCAAGCATCACCCTGCCCATTACCTTCACAACCAAATCTATCAATGAAATGGGCTTATAGTAAATAGGGAGATCCAAGCAGCCCTTCATGTAAACAGGAATGATAATGGACCCCAACCAAGAACGCGGCAACCCCGTCCGAATAGCTAAATTAAATAACCTGGTTAAAATCGGAGCACATAGACTAGGTAACAACTTAAACAGATTGGTGGGAATCCCATCTGGGCCATGGGGTTTATGGCTTGCCATCCCTTCAGTAGCTCACTCAACCTCCTTTACATCAAAAATTATACTATTCTGATCATCTGCTACAGCCATGACAGGAGACTCAATCATACTGCCATCATACTCAATACCATAGATACCCTCAAAGCGTTAAGCCCATTTCTCTGTGGTAATGTGGGAACAAGTGGCATGGGCTTCATTATCATTGAAAAAAGGGTGATTGACTATCCCCCAAAATTTTCCTCTGTCTGTCTTATTCTGCCTTATTGGATGCCTCCCGCAGGTCAGCCCAGGCAGTCTCCCTAAGTTCCCTTTTTCTCACATTAATCATCTCCTAATAGACTTTGGGGGTTATTCCAACTTTGGAGGAGGTGTTAATCCGTCCCAAAAGTGACGGTAACGTGACGGATATACCACCAGCCATATTACGAGTTCCATAGGATATAATGGACTCGTAATATGGCTGGTGGTAAATCCGTCACTTTTCCGTCACTTTTGGGACGGATTAACACCTCCTCCAAAGTTGGAATAACCCCCTTTATGTCTGTGAGAAATGAGGCAATGATCTTCGGGGTTGGCTGTGAGTGCAGACAATAGTAAATTGCTGACTAAGGGAATGTTCTTTATTAAACCATCTAGGTTTATTTGTGTTGAACCTTTTGGGGGGGAAAGGTCAATCTAGAGCTTACAGCCGCTTGAATTGCCTGAAATCCACTCCCAAAGGCAACACCATCAGGCTGATACCCCAGTCAAATGTCTTTACCTCTGGCGACAATAAGGTTCCTCAACAAATCATCAGGAACAATTTTCACCCACTTTAATCTTCTGGTATGTAATCTGGTATGTAATTTTGCCATTCAACTGAAATGTGATACTTTGGGCAGGAGCATAGGCAAAAAGCCTACAGATATTGACAAAATTGCAATAATAGTCCCCAAAACCAGAAATGCTAATGCCAAAAGAGCCAAGCTGATTGTGAAATGAGACAGTACAAACAATATAATCTAATATGGAGTTTGTACCATGACATACAAAAACTGGAGGAAAATTACCATCTGGGTTCAGGGATGACTCAGTCATAGCACATTCCTTGTTACACTCAACCAGAATATTGTTTAGACAAACACCTGCCTTACTATGCTGAAGATGCAAAATATTTTCACCAATCAATGGTCACCTAAAGAAAAAGAAAGTGGGCATGGGTGTATGTTCAAATTCCCCATTAAAATAAAACTGGCCCTAAAAAACTCCTTATGCTCTATATTCAATAAATGAGACCAGAGTGCCTGGAGTGTATCACAGAAAGTGGGGCCATTAGTCAAGTTATAATAATGTAAAGCCACCAACCTCTGTTGAAGAAAATTAAATAGCTTTCATAGGAGAGGATGTAGCAAGTTGATCAACCTTGAAGTCTAGGGACAGAGAGACCAGTGTTTTCAGGTGACCTTTAGGCTGTCCCCTCAGTGGAGGGCAGGGTGGGTTTAAAAAGGACTTTTAACTGCCCCCCCCAAAAAAACTCTCAGTCTCCCATTTCACCTGGAAACAAATTATAGCAAATGGTTTGAGATTATGAGACCAAGCTAGTTTCATTGGTTTACCTCTCACCCCAGCGACATTTTAAGAGGCTAGATTGGGGGCCCTAGTAACAATACTATTGTTCAGTTATATGAGGTTATCTGATGAAACAATAGGAAGGATGACTCCATAACTATCCAAAGCGCCCTTGCCCTCATTACTAGCATTAGTAGATTAATTGAACCCCAATAAAGAGGTATCACAAACTTCAGGCAACAAAGCCCTTGACCCCAACAACTCGAGTAATAATCTATTGGGTACTAACACAGACTGTCCCATACTCAATGTAGTTGTGACCAGTGGGCCAGAGAGTCAATCGACAGCATCTGCCCTCAGGACCTCAAACCTGTTTGTCGTTGTTAGAGCAAACCCATTGGCCTCAGATTGCCTCACATTCTGATGACATCTAGAACCAAGCTGAGACAAGGTTGGAACAGCCAGTAAAAATAAAACAGGGGTAGGACCTGAATAGGAGAGGTACAGACAGTTGAATAGACAAGATGTAAAATTGCCGGGACAACACCCCAACAGTCAAAGTTAAATACAACACAATCCCCAGCACAATTTGTAGGAGAATGTCCCACTGAGTCAAGCCTTCTAACCATTATGACCCTGTTTGCCAAGTAATGACCTTCAGGGCCCAAACGGGACAGCCAATGGGTCACTCTGTTCTTTAAAATGTGGTAATCTTCCCTGATGCCAGCTTTCAGTGCATGGACCCCAGTTAATACTACAGCACTGGGGGCAGAGGAAGAGGGGGATTTAGGGAGACAAGCGCAGGGGTGGTACCAGTACTCCTATTTTTACTATATGCCACCCCCTTCCATCCCAAGGGGGGCCTCTCAGCTGCCCTATCCTTTACCTCCCAAGGTGATACTAGTATTTCAGGTTTTTGTGTTTCGGGATGCCTGAGAGTACCAGAGCTTGTGGCTCCATTTCCAGGGTGAGCCTGGATATCACCCAAATCATTGGTGTGTGATGAAGGGCCTCCTTTGCGTGTCTGCAGAGTACCTGCCAAAGATGCTATCACCTTGCTGACATCCTTAAAGCCTCCTTTCCAGACTTTGCAATAACAGGACCAAACCATATGATGCCCCTCACATAAATATTTGCTTTACAGAAAAGCAATAGATTGTTTAGGCATGTCTCAATTGATAGGAGTTTGCCCATACATGTTTCTATACATTTGTCAACTTCCACCTCAATGATAAACTGCAGTATAGGAGCAAGCTTACTAGAAATATTGACATTGGATAGCTTCTGACTGCTACCCTTCATAGACACCTGCAGTACTGATTTATCCTTTAATTTTCATCCCGGAGAACTAGGCATCATAACTGCCTTCTTTCCTTTCTTATGTTTGGGCGCAGGAAGACCACAGGCTGTGGACGAACTCCCAGACTCTACCATTGCTGGCGGTTGATATATATCAGTAGTAACAGTCAAAGCAGCAACTGAATCTGTTACACTAAGACCTCCTTCAGCCACCTGCCTATCAGGGCCCAAAAGGTGAGTGTCAACAGATATAACTGCAGTGGTTACCAAACTGTTATTGGGGGAGGTAGATATGAGTCGAATGCCCAACATCTCCTCACACATATTGATTTCATCATTAACCACCCCAGCCACTGAAGTTAAATAGGAAAGAATGGATGGATGACCTGGAGAGGCCATTGCCAACAGTATCATTAGTCAAATCCCCTCATTGTGTGCTACCACCATCCGAAGAGGTTATCTTCCATTTGCCCATCTTGCCAAAAACGGTTGCAGGGAATGAGATTTCAAGAGGCTAGCTAAGGGTGTGGTGCCTCTAACTGTTGTTATCAATGAGCTTCAAACAGGTGCAATAAGTGTCCCAGTGGGGCATCCGGAGGCCTAAACTATCCCATAGCCTTGCAAACAACATAAATCTCCAATGTGACAAAACTGGGCAAAGAAGGGTACAAGAGCAGTGCATCTTACTGGTATACAGGACCTTGCATGTCTATCGGCCGGCAGCCTTAAACACTGCAACAGAGAGCATAAGAGCCCCTGAAAGATATGGGAACAAACCCCCAAAACAAGAAAGAGTGAAGAGTTCCTATGTGCTTCCAGGGAATTAGGGCACTTCAGCTGAGCCCCAAAAGAGAGAACCAAGGGGAGGGCCCAGCCTTTTCCAGTCTCTGACGGGCGTGGATTGGCACGCACTTGGCCTGGGCTTCACCCGGGCGCAGCCTGCATGTTTTCCATGCCACAGGAGGTGATAGGTGCTTATCAAGTGTGTGACATGTACTGAGAATCACCAGTAGCCCCTCCTCTTCACACGCAGTGCAGGCTCGGACCGTGAGTCCCACAGCAGCAGTCTCCTTTGTCAGGCCACACAGCGGGAAGTGGTAGGTGCTTATCAAGTGTATATCGCAGGCTGAAAATCACCAGTGTCCCCTCCTCCTCTTTCACAGTGCAGACTGGGACCGCAAGGCCCACAGTGGCAGTCTCCTTTGCTGTTGGCCACCACAGGAGGTGGTGCATGGCGTGGGCTGAGAATCACCAGTGGTCCCACCTCCTCATACACATCACAGACTGGTACCACAAGTCCCAGAGTGGCACTCTCCTTTGTTGTCCCCCACTATGGGAGTTGGTAGGTGCTTATCAAGTGCTGCGTGGGCTGAATATTACCAGTGGCTCCTGTTCCTCTCACACAGTGCAGCCTGGGACCATGAGTCCTACAGCGGGATTCTTCATTGTCATAGTTTTCTCAGAAATATTTCAATTGCAAATGTTGCAGTGGTATTATCAATGATGTCAGTGAAGACGTCATGAGTGATGTAATATCTTAGGGCACGAGTTCTAGTTACTTGAGCTAAGTATAAATATAGCTGGCAAATTTCTGTATTTTTTGGAGTTTAAAACGTTATGTTGATAAAGTAATATTTGACCATGCGCAGCAGGGCGTTAGTTGCAGAGATGGGCTGCAGCCAGTCCCAATGGCCAATCCGCCAAAGGCAGCCAAACAAACCATATGCAGGGCCTTCAGTCGTGCTCTGCAGGGGTTTGGCCACAGGCCACCTGGCCCTATTCTGGTAATAAGACTACGTGTTTAGGGTGGCAGTACCACCGAGTATGTAAAACTGAGTCAACCCCACACCATTTAGAAGCTGACGGCCTACCTCCTGGCTAGCCTGCAGTGCCTCACCTACCCCAATCAGGAGAGTGGTAATTTGTCCAATCTACACCTGACACTCTGACTCCTCGGGGAAGTCATGGAAACAGATCATACCCCTTTTGCTCAGTTACTCAGTGAGTGGCTCACACATACCAAGGCAGGACACAAGATGCAAACTGGATTACAATGCATTTTTAGAAGCAATTGCATTCTACTGTAAAAAGCATGAACTGCTATAATAAGGCAGATGAAACATAATACAGTAATCATCATTACAAGATTACAAGAAGACTAAAAACACAATTTTGTATGATTCTAGAATGTCTGGAGATTCTTGGCTGAGCCCTAAATCTAAATCTGAGAGCATAGTAGTTGTAACCCTTCTATCCTGATCTAAGCGAGTAACCTCAACTCCATACCTGAATAGGATAGTAAGGGTCTGCCCATTGTCTGGATGGCAATATTCTCAAAAAGCTGAAGAGTCAGTGTCAGGATCAGCAAAGCTGTCT
This sequence comes from Pleurodeles waltl, assembly GCF_031143425.1. Lineage (NCBI taxonomy): Eukaryota > Metazoa > Chordata > Amphibia > Caudata > Salamandridae > Pleurodeles > Pleurodeles waltl. The sequence continues at coordinate 381,803,099 of NC_090445.1, forward strand.
GTAGTGTTGCACGTGTCCCAAGACAGTCATGGCCAGAATACCCTCTACCCTGCTTAGGCTTATGTGTTGTTTGTATAATAGCCTGTGCAGAGTCTAAAGAACAGGCCTGATGTAATGATGTGTCTTTTGGATAGGAATTGGTTCCTGAGCCTGGCAATACATGTTGACATATCATGTACCATACCAGGCAGCTTTGGAAAAGGCACAGAGTTCACATTGTACAATGGATGATAAAATATGCAGAGTGTCTTCTAAGAAAGAGGCAGCAGATTTGAATGAAAAAAAATGGCTAAAAAAAGGTTTTGCTACAAAAGAAGAAGATGAATAAGATGTGTATGAATGTAAAAGGCACAGGCCGTGTAACTGAACTGAAATAAGGGTGTCCAACCCAGGCACCAAAAGGACCACTGCAGCACCCTCCCCTTGTCAGTTCAGGAGTACAGATTCTAATATCCAGATAAAACTAGCATAAAACCTTTAAAAGTTATGTAAGAGATATAAAGGCCCTCATTACAACCTCAGCGGTCTTCTCAGAAGACCGCCAAGGCAGCGGGTGCCAGAATACCACCAGCGCTGTCGGTATTTCTGGCTCCCTATTTTGTTACCGTCCGCTGGCCCAGCAGAAAAGTCACATCAACATTGCTGCCGGCTCGTAATAGAGCAGGCAGCAATGCTGATGTGCAGTGGGTGCAGTAGAACCGTTGCGCATTTCACTGCCCGAAATTCGGGCAGTGAAATGCGCAATGGGGCTATGCTTCGGACCCCTGCACTGCCCATGCCAAGTGCATGGGCAGTGCAGGGGCCCCCAGGGGCATCCCAAGTCCCCCTTACCGCCAGCCTTTCCATGGCGGTGTTTACCACCGTGGTCAGGGGCGCTTGCACCGCTGCCCTGGGAATTATGACCTAGTGGAGGGGTCGGCGGTATTACCGCCAGCTTACCGCCGCCCGCCAGGGTCGTACTGAGGCCAAAGTGTCTTACTAAAAAGACTGTAAGCTAAATAGAAACAAATAAAATTGTCTAGGTTGACAAGCAGAGCAACCAAAGGAACAAGGCCAAATTAAAAAATCAATTTAGAAAAAGATGCCAAATTAAAAGTCAGTGTAATCCCACATGAGGTCTTCAAACACAACAGTGGAGATGGAATTCAAGATAGATCCCCACTTTGGCAGACGATAAAACCCATGGAACCTGATTCAAAAGGTCAGCAGAGCACACATGATCTGTGGCCTCAGCCATAGCCAAGGGGGCAACATTCCAATCTGTGCCAAAATGTCAGGACCCCTGGAGCCAAATCAACTTGATCCATGAAGGCTGGCTCATAGAAGGTGCCATGGAGAAACTGCAATCTCAGGGGACAACTATGGCAATGATCCTTCAATGAGAACGTCATCAGGTTTATGTCCACAGAAGGTTCTTGTTGCTGAACAAGATACACTTCCACTGCATGATTGAAAGGGCACCAAAAGCAGTGAAAAACAGGATGCACACAGAGAATACTGATCTAAATGACAATGACCAATCCTTATCAAGTTCTTCCAACACTGATACTCCAAAAGACTGCATCATGCATTCACCACACAGTTGTGTTGGTGGGAGCTCAATCGCTCTTCTTTGGTGAGATGGGACAGCTATTGCAAATCAAAAATAGCAACAGAAAAATCCCATCAATTAATGCCAGTGCTATTGGGAAATTTCCAATAACATTTGAAATCAGTCAGTAAATTAAGGAAGGTATTATTATGAAATGTACTTACAAATCCAGACCCATCCACTCTAAAAATGTGCACAATCCCTGCAGTGGTTGATACATTAAAAATATGACTCACCAATTCACTGAAGTGTTTTGGAACATTTGTATTTAAAAGGGACTGTATCTCAGCTGAAGACCTTGCCATCTGCAGATCATAGGTCTCATGGGCAGATATAAGCGTCATGTGTTTTTGAAACAATAGTGCCTTTATTCTGCTCAGTTTAAATTGACATTAGAAGTAGCAATGTGAGGCCACATGTTTGATTCTTTTATCTTTTGCGTGGGATGGAAAAGCACATTTCCACACAGGTCAATATTTGAGAAACAGAAATCACATATGCAACACCAGCTGTCATCCCACAATAGCCTTGATCCCTCAGCATCAAGTAAATCCCATTTGATAGTAACTGAACTACTGACCGGATCACAGACTATGGAATACGCTTCAACTAGCAGGCTAAATTAACTACTCACGCATTACAAGCGCTGTGCAGTGCCACCTGTTTGCAAATCATTGAATGGCTTACAAAAGTTTTGCATTCACTTTCCCTAAGAAAAACCTCCTTTTTAGTACACAAGCATTTGAAATCAAAAGGCTATTCCCACACCTTATGGATCTCTTCTTTCACCACTATCTGTCGTTTATGTGAAAGATAGAATGCGGCACACAACTCCTTAGAGTTTACATGCTTTCAAGTCATGTGGCATGCTTTCAGAACTTGAAAAGTTCAAATCAGCTGCATAATGGACCTAAACTGTCTTTGTTCATGGTGTAAAAATGACATGTTGTTCTGAATAATGTCTATAGCAGAGGATACCATGTTGTTTAAAGTAAGCTAATGCTTTCTCCAAATTTTCCTTATCATTTGGATTAAAAGAGCAGCTGCCTCCACTTTGCAAAAGCTTCCAAATCTCATTATATGTTACACATAGACGTCTTTTGGAATGTTTTTTTTTTAGGACCTAACAAGAAATCTTGTAAGTCTATGTATTCAGAAAGGAGAGAGAGGTGTTCTTTTATAACTGTTAATGTGGAGTGTTGCAACCATTGCTGACATAATTTACCCACGCTGTATGTAGCGACATAACAAAGGCCCTGCCTGCTCACTCTAAGCTGGAGTTGATTAAACATGCATGACAACTATTTGTGTCCACTGGCCGAAATAACCACCTGTTGAGACCTGAAAGTGATGAATTAAAGGTTCCGTTCCTCACATTACTATTGAGCTGTTCTTCTGTGAAATTCACAACATTTTGACAATTTTCACATTTAGCTTTTGTAGGAACATTGGACACATTCATATCTTTTACTTTTGGCTGAACAGTGTCATTTAGGAAATTATTTGTAATGGAATTAAACACTCCTTTGCCTTGCAAATCTTTTGTTTCCCAAACCGTTTTTAAGCCAATTGATTGTTTCCAATAATTATAGCACTGTACAGCCAACTGGGTAGCAAACAAGTCTGACTACATTAACTTAGTGTCTGTAAGCAGTGCCTATTCTGCTTTTGTTGTTGGTAATTTGAAATAATATGACACAAGATTAGTAGCATCATGTCCACAAAATAAGGGTATTTTTCTACATATGGTTTAGAACTCCCTACCGGAGGATTCTGACAATGTTTCCATTGTGTATAATTAAAACCTGCTCTTGGAGTACCAGCTGCATGTAAGTATTGATGTCCATGATAACGGTAACAGAACCGTTCACCAGAATTTACACTATTCATGTAAATATCTTGACTTTCGAATACAGAGTAATATTCAAGCTCAGAAAGCATAGAATCAACAATTTTAACATTCCAGGCATCAGAAAGAACCCCGGGTGTAATAATGTAATTCATAGAAATTTCAAGAACATATGGTTTTTGTATAATTGTGGTTGGTCCAAATATATCAAAAAACAATCCCATCAGGGACTGATAAAGCAGAAGTGTTCACAATGTACAAGTCTCTTCACTCTTTGTGGGAAGACAACTAAGGCTTTAAAACCTCATCCACCAGTTCCACAACACATAGTTCAGGGAGATAATGGCCATGTATTAGCAAAAAGAAGAGAATAACAAGTCCAATTCATAGGACGACTGCAGACAATGTCAGGAGAATCCACAGGTAATACCATGGACTAATCAAATAATTGAGTTTAAGCCATTTGAAAAGCTTATGTACACTATACACTGTGGCAGTAGTCAATGCTGCAGAGCGGGTGTCTTCCACCTTGGGGGGTGCACCCCACAAGTAAGGCCTCAAGTAATCCCAGGGGCGCACTAGGCTCTGGCAAAGAGATGCATTATGCTGGTTACAGGGCTTTGTTTTAAGCTGAAATAAATGAGCAGCAGTAAACCTTCTGTAATGGGTCCTCAAAATATGTTTTGTCATGCTTATCTAAGCAGGACATATGTGTCAAAAGGGAAGGGACCCCAAATACTCTTCAAAACTCCCACCTCAACTTCTGATAATCACAATGTGGATACCTTTACACATTAGTAAGGACTATCTGACCAGAATATCAAGTTTGGCATCATTTATTTGATGCATTTTTATAACAGTAACAGAACTTAACTGCAAAGTTTAAATAAGTCCAGACATATTTAAACATTGCCAATTTGTTAGAATAATTGTGCAAAATTCTGAGGGGGCCATGATGATTTGTTTTACACTAGGGGGCATGGCATTAAAATGTTTGAAGGCTACTGCTGTAGAGTTTGAAGAAAAATCATCAATGTAGGCAAAATAGCCAGAAGCAGTCTGAGCAAACACTGGAGTCAATGCAGACAAAAGAGAACTGATAGATGTATCTAGTGGTGGTTCGCCGTAGACAATCCCATCAATCTGTATTGTGTCTGGAAATTGCAGATTTACATTTTGGACATTTCTTGTTGATGCAGTGGTACCTGGAATGAACAAAAGTTAATTTGTTACCCTCTCCCTCCTTTGGGTAACAATTTCAGCCTTTTCTAATGCTTGAAGAGGTATCTCCTGTATGGCAGTGAAAGGGACAAGGGAATTAGGAATCCTTGTGGTCTACTGTGCAGGATTGGTCACATGATGCAACTATATGTGACCAACAAAGGAAAAAGTGGTTGTCTTTGGAGCCAGGCAGTGGAGGTCAAATACTTCTTGTATCTCATATTCTAAAAACTGACACCGATACCCAGTAAGGTGGACCAAATTAATTCTTCACAGCAGCTTTTCTTGAACCAGATCCCCAATTTTTTTAATCCAGCCTGTGGAAGTTGTGGAACCCTTCATCCCCAAAGTGACGGCATGTGCTGAGCAATGTTCATATCAGAATTGTTGTAATTCCTCCAATACTGTGACACGTTCATTTATGTCAAAAGGTATTTCTGCTGCTATTGTACCAGGACCATCAAGTTCTGAGAGGAACATTGGGTTGCAAAATACAACTTCATAGGGAGTATGGCCTCTCAAAGATCTTCTAACCAGAATGTTTAAGGTCCTCTGGACTCCATACAAGTGATGTATCCAACAACGACCTAAGACTAGTACTCTGGCAGTTAAGGATTGCTTTAAGTCCTGTTATTTCCTTTCCAGAGTTTAATTTCCCTCAGGATGGGATGGACTAGAATAATACACAGTAAAAGCCATTATTCCCATGGTGTCCCTCTAACCCCCAGAGGAAGAATTAGGGTCCTGGTCTAGTTGGAATGTTGTGACTGCATAAGTCCAGATAAAAACTTCCAAATCTTTAATAACAGGTTGAATATCAGCCAACTGTTGTGGCCTCACCTGTAAAAAAATCTGGAGCAACAGTCTACTGCAAGTAGTATATATTTGTATGTACCATCTGAATTTAAGGGACCGCAATGGTCCAGGTACACACACTGCATAGACTTGTTAGAAATTAGGAGAGGTTTCTGTGGTGGGAGTTTAATGGTGGAGCCTTTTATTTGTTGACAGATGTCACAGTTAAAGACATACTGTTTGGTCTGTTTGTACTGACCGTACCACTAATATTGTTTTTCCAAAAAGGAGATGGTAGCTCTAACACCAGCAAGGGCAGAAGCAATACCCACATGAGCTGCTTTGAGATCTAGCCTATACTTTTGGCTGGGGATCACATGATCACCCACACCTGGTATTGTTGCAAAGGCAATGTTTTGGGCACTTACGTGGTATGAATACTTTTTAGGGCATGCTTTTATTAAAGGTTTGCCATCAGCTGATGCATTTATGACAGCCACAATGTCATCATCAACCATCATATGAAAACAAGTTATTGCAGCAACAGTTGTATAAGCAACTGCAGATTTGGCCCCTTCATCAGCCAATACATTTCCTATAATATGTTTTCCAATATTTTGTTGGCCCAGTATATGTATTATATGAGCCAATGGCAGTTTTCTTGAAGCTCTGCTGCTCTCCCCCAAGCAAAATTGGGTTTTATGGTGTTTCCTTTAGAATCACAGAACCCATTTAGGTGCCAGCAATGTACGTTTTCATTGAAGGACACAACAAAATAATATGAATCACACACAATAAGTGTAGGAATTTCAGGATCTGTATGTTCCTGCGTCAAGATCAATACCTTGAGCTCAGTGTATACATTTCCTGAGGGAAGAACGTTCCATCCCACATCACTTCACAAATGGCTGTGCAAGCCACAGAGTACTGAGGTTTGGTACCTATTGCTAGTTGCGCTGAACCATCAGGATAAATGATAATTTTGTAGCAGAAAACTGGCATGACATTAGCAGACATGAGGTATTCAAGTTTGTATTGAAGATACTTGTGAGTCTGTATTTTTGGATCAAAAATCAACATCAGTGGCAGTTATGGAGTTAGCCCATTGTTTCAAATGCAATTTGATATCTGCCTCAAGGGCGGGTACCAGGGTCAATCAATTAAATCAATCAATCAGTATTTTGTAAAGAACGCTACTCACCCGTGAGGGTCTCAAGGCACTGGAGGAGATGAAACTCATCCGAAGAGCCATGTCTTGGGGTTCTTCCTGATGATGGAGAGCGACGGGCTTTGTTTGAGGTGCAGGGGGGAAACAACAGTATTGCATTTTCCGTTGGCTAGTGTGTGGTTCTAAAAATTCTGGACCCATGTAATTTACTTTGCCACAGCAGTACGATTTTAGTATCAAAATACCGATAATGACTAGTACACTAAGCATGAGCATTTTCGCTCAATTCCAGCAGCGTTTTCACCTCGAAATCGCCATTTTCGACCTGCACTCGTGGCTCCCATTTTATACACAGCAGCCATTTTTAAAAGTTGCCCTCACATAGGCTTATAATACAGTCAGATTTGATTCCAAGGACACGTACACCTTGATTGACTTTTCTCTGACCTGGGCAAGCTGGAACCATTGCCTCAGGCCAAACCTGTATGGTCAGTCCCTCTCCCAGTGGCCGAATCAGATAGCATCAAGGCACACCATGCCATAAAACCCTTATTATCGCTCACACACCCTGCCTAATCTTGCTCACACCTGCACCTGCTCTTTTCTTCTTCTTACTTTACGAGGGGGAGGTGCCCGTTTTTATTGGGGGTCCACACTTATCTGATGTAAAATACTAGGCCTTGCCGGGTAATTTATTATGGGTTGGATGACATGAAATATGAGGTTTCATCATGACACTGTTTTTTCCTTTTTAGTGAAAACATGTGAATGACCAACCAAAATGTCAAGAATGTTTGCCTGAAGCTTAAAAAACTGTATATAAGGAAACCTGACTTTGCATTGAAACACAGTCTCCTGAGAACATACAAACCGTGCTGTTGTACTTCTAGGACGCTTGTTACTTGGCTGCAGCCAATAAATTTTATCTTTGACTTCACCTAGAAGACTCTGAGTTTCTGTGGTCTGAATCAGGAAAGTACCCGAGGTCTTTGGGTGTACCCTGGCACCGCTGGGTTACCGGATCAGTACCGGTTCTGAAAAACCCAGTACCTCAGTTGGCGCCCAACGTGGGGCGATACCAGCGGTACCGGTCCAAGCCTGAGGTCCGTGGGGAGCTTCGTGTGAAAATTCTGGAGGAAGGCCGCCACTTCATCGACCCCTGCATGTCGACATGGTCCGAAAGTCTTTGCTGCGAGGTTCCCCGCTTCCCGACGGCTACGAAGGACTGCTGCCCTGGCTATCGCCCTGATTTGGACCCTTGATGTTTGGTAGAGCGAAACGATAAGATGAGTCTTCTGGTGACGTCATCGATATTTTCAGTTAAGTATAAGTGGAGCGTCTCCCAGTCCTTAGTTGGACACTTGGTTTGGTCCTTAGTTGGACATTTGGTTTGGTATCCCTTCGGGATCACTTTGATTTGGAACTTGCAAGTACCAAAGCCAAAGGACTCGTGTATTCAGGAGACTATCGTAAACGATAATCCTTTGAAGTTTGAAGCTAGACTAGTGAGCGAAGATGCCTGGTCTTAGCAGACTTGGAAATTTGTTTTGTCTTGGTTGTAAAAGGGACTCCCGGTTGGAGGACTCATGTCCGGTTCCTCCGATTGGAACTCCAACCTATGAACTATATGTGAAGCACGGAGTAGGCCCCATCACGTTTAATAAAGTATGGGTCCGCTATTCTTGGAAATAATTGAGAAAAGTTTTTTTTTTTCCTTGTGAATATGACTTACAACTAGGATCTGCAAACGGTTCTGTAAGTAAATTGCGACGGCGCTATTTATGAAAAATGGCTAAAGCGCGCTGTATTGTGTGTACTGAGTGTTTTCTGTTTATATCTGAAATGAGCTCAATGTGTGTTTGTGGGTTTTCTTGATGTTTACAGTTTGTTAACTAAAATGTTGGTTAATTAATATTAAGTAGAAACTTAGAAAAAATCCAGAAATGAACAATGTGATGTGCTAACATAGCTATATGTTGTTCTTTAATTTATAGAATGAGCAATTGTGCACATATTCAAAACTGCTGTTAAATGCTTAATAAATTAGAAAACACATTCAATAGATATAAATAGGGCCCCAAAAAAACGAAATTATCTATTTTTGCAACAAAAAAAAAAATACATTTACAGCATTTTTCTTAGATGCATTGTATTAGATGTTCACAGGCAAACTTTTCAGCTGCAGTATATTTGATAGGAATGATCAATTCAGCCAGCACTTTCCCAGTTAAACATGGGTGGAATTTTGCATAACCTTCCTTTTAAATGAAAGTGGCGCAAAAGTGTGACGCATTTCAAGTTAGGCTTATGCGCTTAGGCTTGTGAGTTAATGTATCCCAAATAATAGGCAAGGGATGCAGCTTGCTTTTATATGTGGAATTATCACAAAAAAAAGAATAATTGAGTTTTTATTTTATTTTTTAAAGAAAATTATTAATTATGAAAAAAAAAATTACAAAATAAGTGCCTTTCAAAATCGTTTTTTAATATTTATAAAGCTTAATACCTATACTATGACCTCCTAACATTAAAATTTAATTTAAGTTATGTTGCACCGCTAAAATGACATTTGTATGTGCAATTTTCCCTTGGCGCAGGAGCAAACAAGCTCATTTCTATAAAGTATAAGTTAATATTTTCAATGGCTGACTCATGGATTGTGTAATAGACATTCTGGTAATGCATATTATGCAAGAAAATTGTAGGATATTGATTTTTTAATGCCTAAAATATCAAAGTCGATTTTGGGCAAAAGCAATGTTTAAACTGCATTTTCTTTCATTCAGAGTACTTTTTAAAGTGTCTCAGGCTTCAGTAAATGCATACATTTAGGTTTGATATATATTTGCAGGTTGTGCCTTCTTATGATTCAATGAGTCAATGTGCCAGTACAAAGGATTGTTTTAATATCAAGGTTGAAGGTTCTAACTTCAGCTGGGCCTACTGAGACGTTCATTCATTCGAGGTTGATGAAATATGTACCATTGCATGGGATTGCAACAAGCATTTATTCTAACAACTGGTATGTGTGTTATTAAGGTTTGTGAATTATTCACAGTAAATGTAGTTTAATAATCTGGAAATAGAGATAAAAAAAATTTGCGCCTAAAAAGGAAAAACATTTTTTTTTAAATAGAGTGAATTATTGCAGGTTAGAAGGAAAATAGGAAGGCCTACTGTCTTTGACAGATTCAGAGTGGCAGAAGCTAGGAGAGCTACAGAGGCTGGCTCAAGTCACGCTGCTGAGATGCTATCTTTAGTTTTCCCATAAACAATGGAGGAGGCTGTCATGTTGACACTTGTGACCTTTTAAATTAGGGCCTTGTCTCTGTGAAATGCAGAATGACCCTACGGGCCTCTAAAAGTGGGATTTCTGGTTTCTCCAGAAGAACATCAATATAATTAAAGAACTTAATTCCAAAGGGAAAATATAAAAAAAAGGGGTTTCTTCGAAAGTCCCAACATCATGTTAAATGCTCTGCAGAACTGATACATTTGTGTCTCCGCTCTAAAAAAATAAAATGATGCCTGCTAGTTGCTTTTATTTGACAGAAAATGAAGTGTTGCATTAAGTCTTAGACAGAAAATAAGATGCAGCCCTTTTCTAAAATTTTGAAGGCTACATGCCTTAATGAGAACGATTTGCCAATTAAGACTTATTTTTCACAGTGGAAATTGTAGGTGCCAAATTAATATGGAGTGTTAGTGTAACAATTTTTACTTTTAGAAAGGTAAAACTAAGGTGGCTTGATGTTGCGAAGTAACTGACAAGAGGGTAACAGTTAAGTAATGGAAATTTATTTTCATGTATTTGGTCCTATCATGAATTGTTCTTGCTGGTCCTGTATGTTAGAAGAGAAACAGTAAAGTTATATTTGACAGCAGATTTCCATTGCCTGGTGATCTACTGTCAAAAGGAGGGTAAGGATTTTAAACCTGACAAATTAAACAGGCCCAAATATTGGGTTTTGGGCTGCAGGTTTACAGTGCATAAAGTACATGACATGGTGTTGTGTGTCACCGCTTATTCACACATGCTATTGTTTTGTCTATGCTTTTTGTGCTTGATACACAGCAAGTATATCTGATGGCTTGACGTTTTGTGCGTTTTTATTATTTTTTATTTGTTTTTTGCATGTTTGTTGCTGCTTTTGATACTATTACAAGCTCCCCTGTGTTGTGAGGGGTTGGTCATGACGATGCCCATTGCTACGCAACAGTTGGTTGAACTTGTTCTGGTTACTAAATTCCACAGATAATGATATTTCATACTGTGAACATAAGAGACAACACTTCACCAGTGCATGTCTATTTGGCTATAATGGTATTGAAGGAAAATAAAAAGAGGTATACAGGATCAAAGTGTGTCACCTGCAGTTAGTCACGTTACTGCCCCTTCCCTTAAAGGAACAGGCAGCCCTACATTTATGTAGCCTTGATTGGACCTAAGGATGAAATTATAGATCTGTGACTCAAGGTGGCCTAATTTCTATATTACATTAGTTAATGATGTTCTGTTTCCTAAGTAGCATATGGCTTTCGTTCCTTAAAAGAAAACCAGGTTTTCATTTTTTCCTGAAGAAGGAACTGAAACATTAGCTAGGAGTACCGTATATGGTGTAGTCGCCAACGGTAGAGTTAAAACTTGTGTAACTTTGGCCTTTGTGTATCACCCGTACTCTCGGTGTTGTGTCACATGCCTGACTATCACCCAAATATTTTTTTTTGTTCTTCCTATAGATTTTTTTCTTTTGTTACTTCCCCTGACCAATGTAGCATCATGCTTAGTTATTGAGATTTTAGCTATGTCCTAGTCCCATTCCTCTTTTTTGAATTCCTTTCACCAGTCAGCCCTTTTATTATTATTGATGTATTGTTCAGGTTCACATTTCCAGACTGCAGTGATGTACCAGGGACCCCCATGTTATATATAATTCCCTTTGGTATGACCAGACTGGTTTTCAAGAATTTGCCTTAGGCCTGCTTCAATGTTTTCCAGCCTGACTGTCAGGGTAGCGATAGACTGGTTAACTGACTCAATATTATAGTAAGACAAGTTTTCCATTTCAATAGGAGATATCTTATGTTTACCTTTTTGAACATGACGAATTTTCAATGTCTATTTTAATTTGGTTTTCGGTTCCCTTCTGTTCCTGCTACTTGAATTTTTGGTGGGATCAGATGTGTCCTAATCATGCAAATATCAGGACCCTCTAGTTCTTGTCTTTTTGTTTGCACATTTGACTATTAGCCTGTGTATTGCATAGTGCACCTGATGCACAGTTTTTAAAGGAAGGTTTCTACATGTCCCTGATAATCGGTATCATGTGATTTCTCTATTGAGATGTTCTAAGGTAAGGAGGAACACCTAGACTTAATCATTGAGGAAAATATGTGTTTACCCCATTAGACAATGCCACTGTGTGAGGAAATCCATTCAGATAGAATTCTCATGTAGCTATAGATGGCAGAGAATAATGGAGAGAACCCAATTAAAGATGCTAGAGACCCTGTTTTGCCCTTCTGCCTTTGTCTTTGTATTTTATGCCCATGGTGTATGGCTACTCCTTTGAAGATTGCAGACCACCTGCTTGCAGTCCCCTTGTTAAAAACCATGAACTGTTTTTTTACTAAATTGAAGGAAACTAACAACTGTGGCACATTTCCTACATTTCCTACGTCACTAGATTCTGCGGGTATCAAGTCATAATAACCTGCAGGACATTGATTTAAGCCTAATTCCCATCAGTGACAGCTACAGATGAAAGACGGACGTCTTGGCCCTACAGTCTCAGCACCCAGAAAGTAGCAAAGCTGGACAGCGATCGCCAGCGCATGGTATCGTACTTGCTCCATCAGACGGCGTTGGACATCACAAAACCAAAGTTTCAGTGTAAAAGAGCTAAAGAGAAGGATTCATGTTGTTGATAGCAGAGCTGTTTTGAGGTTTCATTTCTCTACCTGTCATGTGCTGGTAACCTCTGACAGTGTGCAATCCCTTGAGCCCCTTGGCCTGAGTTTTGGCCACACACCCCCTTTTCTTTGCTCCAACGGAAGAAGGGCAGTGCACCGGAGATTTCAAGTTTGGAAAAAGGCACTATATTGTGGTGCCCATGAAAGAGCAGCTTGAGCGTCCTCTGACACTAAATAATGAGTGTTGGAGTCTGAAAGTGCTGCTGAGCTTGAGCTATTTCCCAATTAATGGTGCTTGGGTCTGCACGAGATGATTTGTGCCCTTGATCAATGAAGAGCACATTGTTTGTAGCGTCTGCCACAGAGTAGAGACACTAGTGCATTGCTTTAAGACATTGAGACTTTCGAGTGAGCTGTGGGTGTTTGCCAGGAGGGCACTCCAACTAAGCAGTACTTTTCTCACGAAGAGGCCTGAATTGAGAGGCCAATGCGAAAGAAAGCAACAAAAGAAAATTTTATGGACAATAGAAGCCTGCCAGAGAGGCTTTTTGAACGGACTCTGGGCATAGTAGGTTTCACAAGAGGTTTCCGTGTGATTGTATAGACTAGGTGTTAGGAGACTGATTGTTTTGCTGGCATTGTTTTAAAGTACTATTCTGTTTAGTAAAAGCAGAATAAAGTCCATTTTCTGTGGAAAGAGTACACCCTTTTCACCTTAGAGCATTGATGAGAGTCACCACTGTTCCACCTGAACATACAAAAATTACTGAAATGCAGAGGAGCCCTAAAAATGTTACTAGATAATTTTAGGATTTGCTTTTTGGTTAGGGTTGTAAAAAATTATTATTTCATTTGTAATAGTGGTCACTACTTTCTCCCGTTGTCTATATGTTCTTAATAACGTGTTTTCTAGTGTCTTTTAAACATGACGTTGTCATTTATGGGTGGGATTGTTTTTCTCTACTCAATTGACTTCTGCACCCATTTCCCAACCTATGTCTTTTCCTACTATTGTTTCTTTGCACTCTTTTCACCCTTTTCCTGAACATGAGCAGGTTAGAAGATCAGAATTTGTAAGCAATTCTTTTGTACAGCTTCTGCATCAACACTAGTTAGTAGTGAACATCACTAATTGTTGGGTGTGTGATCTTATGCCACCTACTGCAGATAGAGGTATTCCTTATTTTGTCCTGCCATATGTGGCCTTTTGTGCTACTTCATGTTCGAGGAGACCTGTCCAGAGAGAATTACCAAGTACTAGAATTTTGCTCCAGCAACATCTCCATGGCCTTATAAACATAGACCTGGACTCAGATTAGCATGAGAATAGGTTTATTGCCTATGTAAGGGCAAAAGGAGGGTTTGTGGTTCTAAAAATTCTGGACCCATGTAATTTACTTTGCCACAGCAGTACGATTTTAGTATCAAAAGACCGATAATGACTAGTACACTAAGCATGAGCATTTTCGCTCAATTCCAGCAGCGTTTTCACCTCGAAATCGCCATTTTCGTCCTGCACTCGTGGCTCCCATTTTATACACGGCAGCCATTTTGAAAAGTTGCCCTCACATAGGCTTATAATACAGTCAGATTTGATTCCAAGGACACGTACACCTTGATTGACTTTTCTCTGACCTGGGCAAGCTGGAACCATTGCCTTAGGCCAAACCTGGTCAGTCCCTCTCCCAGTGGCCGAATCAGATAGCATCAAGGCACACCATGCCATAAACCCTTATTATCGCTCACACACCCTGCCTAATCTCGCTCACACCTGCACCTGCTCTTTTCTTCTTCTTACTTTACGAGGGGGAGGTGCCCGTTTTTATTGGGGGTCCACACTTATCTGATGTAAAATACTAGGCCTTGCCGGGTAATTTATTATGGGTTGGATGACATGAAATATGAGGTTTCATCATGACACTGTTTTTTCCTTTGTAGTGAAAACATGTGAATGACCAACCAAAATGTCAAGAATGTTTGCCTGAAGCTTAAAAAACTGTATATAAGGAAACCTGAATTTGCATTGAAACACAGTCTCCTGAGAACATACAAACCATGCTGTTGTACTTCTAGGACACTTGTTACTTGGCTGCAGCCAATAAATTCGATCTTTGACTTCACCTAGAAGACTCTGAGTTTCTGTGGTCTGAATCAGGAAAGTACCCGAGGTCTTTGGGTGTACCCTGGCACCGCTGGGTTACCGGATCAGTACCGGTTCTGAAAAACCCAGTACCTCAAGTGGTCTCTCCTTCATGATCGCCAGACCCGGGGCTAAATAGTTTAGGAATGCAGTGGGGGCCATGTGGTGCCCACAGTCCTGGGGACCACCACCTCCCTGGGGCTGAAATAAAAGAATGAGAGAGGTCTGTTATAGACCTCCGAGCCCTGCGGACCACCACCTCCCCAATGCTATTTTACATTAGAGGGGGCTGCGGGCCCCCCTCAAAAAGCCATTGATGGCCATGGGGACCGCAACCACCCAGGGCTGACTCCTTTTGTGTCCCAGGGTTCCCACCCTCTGGACATAGTTGTTTGCTGTCACTTAGCAGGAGCTTTGACAACTCCCCACCAAGTCAAAGCAAACACCCCACTTTCTGCAAGTGAGAACTGTCAAAAAGGTCTCACTTGCTGAAAGCAGAGTTTTCATATGTTTCCCTGCACACAAATATGCATGAAGAGAAACAGATGAAAACATTGTTCCCACAAGTAGAGAGGTGCTATTTAAAGAAGCTCCCTGCTGGACCTCGAGCTTCCTCCAACAGTCCTCTGTCTCCCTCTCTCTCTCTCTTCCATCAAACAATGGGATGGAAGAGAGAGAGAGAGAGAGAGAGAGAGAGAGAGAGCGAGAGAGAGCTTGTTAATGCAATGGTCACTCCATGCAATGACTTCAAAACAACACTCTAGCAAAATGTTTTGCTAGAATGACATATTTACGTTTTGAGCCACAGCAGAACAGGGTCACTTCTGGCCTAATGATGAAGCTCGTCGCCTGTCAGTAGGCTGAAGGTTCAAATCACTGTATATCATGGCAGCATGTCTCTTTATTTTCCAGTGTGTTGACTATTAAGCATTCCTAGTGATGTAAGATTGAATTTTTTTCCACTCTAGTGGTTAAGGTCTCAGACCCATAAACTGAAGGTTGAGCGTTCAACTGTATTTGTGTCTGGTGTCATTTCTCTGGGTCCCCAAGGCATAAATCAGCTGGGTTATGGGGCCACATTTCCTTCTCCCCCCAAAAACTACTTTGAAGACCTGACCCCATGGGATGGGGTCCCTGGGGATAAAATTGGATGGGGGAGGGGGATATGTGGACTTGTGGCCAACTCCCACTGCTCATGGCCAAAGGACATGCACAACGTGGGGTTGGACTGTTAGGGACATTAGCTCCAGGGTTGTGGCTGTGTACGGCGGAAGGTTGGATAGATATAGGGGGTTGGCTGCAGGCCCTTTAGCCAACCGCTGCAGCGCATGGTCGAAGGCTGTGTGCAGCGGGTTTTGGATTAACCTATAGTAATGAATATTACTTTAAATTAAAAAAAATAGAAATTCACTGAAAAAAACAAAGGTTACAGGAACATTATAGTTAGGAAATAGACCATAAAAATCATAGAAATTCACTTAGAAACCAAAGGATACAGGTACATTATATTTAGGTTCTGAATTTAATAGAGTTATTTCAAGTAACTATAACTCGTGACATATGGTACTACATCTCGCACCCTCACCCTGCACTGCTAATTACCCCTGATATTACAACACTCATGCCATGTTTAAACTATCATTGATAATATCACTGTAACATTTGTTGTAAAATTATTAATAAGAAGGTGTGCAGGGTAACAAAACTGTTGCTGAGGTGCACATCTTATAGTAAATTAAAGATGGAGCATAAATTACACATTTAAGTTATAATTAGTGCTGCATGCATTAATTTATAAGTATAACTTAAGAATTTCTAATGTTTGTATAGTTTAAGTTTAGTTTGTGTAGAAAAAAACATAACGTTTCCCTAACTGTAACTTTGCTTTAACCTTTGACTTTTTTCATTGAATTTAAATGTTTCTATTTTTGATAAAAATATGTTTCAAATTGTGCTGCTCAGTGTCATTTAGCTGAGTGTTATTAAGTGGAGTGTTGTAGAGTATAGTGAATGCTGTAGAGTATAGTGAAGAACAGTATTATAGAGTGTAGTGTTGTACAGTGGAGCAGAGCAGGGTAGAGTAGAGTGGCATATCGTACAGTGGAGTAAAGTGTTTTACAGTCGAGTAGCATGGTGAGTTGTATAATGGAATGGAAAATAATTGAGTGGAAAATCATAGACAGTAGTAGTGTGTTGTATAGTGGGGGCATGGTGTACAATACAGTTGAGTGTTGTACAGTACAGTTGAGTGATGTACAGTGGCAAAGAGTGGACTAGAGTGTTGTACAGTGGTGTCTCATATAGTGAAGTGTCGTAGAGAGGAGTAGCATTTTCTGTAGTGTCATACAGAGTAGTACATTGCTGTAGAGTTGATGGGCATAGAGTGGTGTAGAGTAGCATACAGAGTAGTTGAGTCTTTTAAAGTGGAATTTTTCTCTGGTAAGGCTCCAGAATGTGTGAGGTGGTGAGTGCAAGACAGATTTGAGTCACCATTTGAGTCGATTTGCTGGTGCTTTAATAGACGTTTTACTCAAGCAGCAGCAAAATCAACTTGAATGGCTGTCAGCTTTTATGCAACGCATGGAGCCATTCACGCTGATTTTCAGCGCTGCTCCCTCTATCAGCTTAATTGCTAAGTTCTGTAACTCTGCAGAATTCACACTGCGGGTTTTGCCCACGCCTAATTTACAAGCATAACTAAAGTATCAGTGTACAAAGAATGTCATCATGGTTTGTGGATGCTATTGATAGCATTTGGAACTATAGCTTAGCAATTTAGATAGATGATGTTTTGTTAAAACTTTAGATTTAGTGATGCGCACATGAGCTTTCCCAGGATATAACAGTAGTGTCCCAGGAGGGAACTTGTAAGATGAGATGTCTGGGGCGAGTGGCTGAAAGTGTGGTCGTAAAAGGTGCAATTTCGATTTGACCAGTAACCCCTATTACCAGCAAAGCTAGAAATGTTCTGAGTTCAGTGTGCAGGCCTTGGAAGCCAACTGTAGTGTGATATGCTTTGCAACAGCTCACAAACCTTAGAGCTCACTGTTCAAAATTCATATTTTTTTACTCTTACCTCTCGCAGAATCACGCTAACTGATCTTGGTACCACATTTGCTAACTCTTTCTCAAACTAGAGTTCCAGTGTCAGCTGAGTGGTGAATATCTTTATCGATGTTTCACAAAAAGTACCCTGTATTTAGAGTAAACACATTGATACTGTATTACCTGTGGAACATGAAATACGCCCAGAATGTTGGCCATGAGGCTTGAAATTGGTCCTAAGGTTTCTCCAACAACCCCTGCTAACATGGCCTTGGAAGAACAACGGTAATTCACTGTAGGCTCCTCTGCACCAGATAATAAAGACATTGTTCCAGCCACAGCAAAGGCTTCTGATCCGCAGGAGTCGTGGATCTTGAAGCCCAGGGTGATGTTTGGTAACAATTTGGGATTGCGGTTTATCTCTTCAACAGCAAATGCCATCACCAGCACTTCCCTGTAAGACCTCACCTGAAAACTTTAAGAAAAGTTATACGTCATAATCAATTCTCAGGAGGTGCTATTGAAAATGAAGAGACATAGTAACATGACACCATCTGATTATTCATTATTTAGAATATCTATGAAGAGTGTGTTGCTTTTAGTTTCCACCTGCTGTTGTGTGAACTGCTGTCAAGTGTTTGCTTTGGGGAGCAAAAGGATTATTGTTCTACTACTGAGCATGGAATCTGGGATGTGCGGTGATTAGTTCAGGCTTTCGACAGTTATTGCCATCTTCAAATTCAATAACTGTCACTGGTCAGGAATAAACCCCATTTAGGGGTTGCCGGGGGTTGCATCGGGGCCAAGAAGATGGGGACGCCTCTGCATTCCTTAATTTTTGCGCTATTTTCATTATACTAATAGTGAATAAAATGAAATCATTAACTTTTAGTGTAACAAAAAATTGATTACGCTTAGCTGGAACGGGACTTTTGATGGCAGCTGTGTTGAGTAAAATTGGTTTTAATGTATATTGTATTTGAGCTGTGCCAGTGAGTCCCTGACAGATAGTGAGTTCGATTGAGGGAATGAGAATGAAGGAGATTAAAGAGGAGAGTGAGCAAGAATGACTGAGTGCGAATGAGTTTCAGTGAAAGAATGAGTATAAGTTAATGAGTGTGATTGAGAATGTTATGCAACGCTTGCACGTTTGTCATTGACTCTGGCATACTCAAGGAAATGATTGTCTTAGAGAGACATCCAGAACAAAACACTGGCTCTGGCGCACTTGCAGCAACTTTTAGAATGACAGGCACCTGTGACAAAGTACTGGCACGGCAGGGTTCATTCTTGGTATATAGGGCACTAAGTGTAAAATCATTGTCCTGGCATACGTGAGGTAATGCATGGCATATAGGGCACCCCTGGAAAAATACTGTCATACTAGAGGAAATGCACATTGGAAATACTTCTTAACAGAAATATGGCCAACCTAGTATATGGCAGGGTGGCAACATTGACAAAATGTTTGTCCTGACATACTGAGGTAGTTTTTTATTGTTTCTAATTCTTTTTACTTCTCTTGACCTATTGGCGTAGGCTACTGGTGAGTGTTAGTTGCAGGGACAGCAATACTAAGAGACTTGAGATTAGAGATGCTTTATTCCAGTCTAGTTATTTGTCCTTTTAACTACTTTTTCATCTTTACAGATGCTGAGAGAATGTGGTCAAGGGGTGGTAGAGTGCCTAAGCAGAACATATTGTTATGCCATTTTGTGTTATAATGATTTGTATAGAACACTAATCGCCTGAGGGAGTATCCAGGTGTTTGGGCATGTGTGTAGTTTTGTGGTGAGTCCAATCTTCAACTTCTTGAAAAACTCAAGAAGTGAGGAGGAGGCTCTGATATGTAGAGGATGATCATTCCATGTCTTGGGTGCTATGTAAAAGAATGAGTGGCCTCTAGTTGTGATTTGGCAAATGGGGGAATGTGTGCAAGTGAGGGTGAGGCACAGTGTAGGTGTCTTGTGGGTTAGTGGTCGTTTATTTGACTGTTCAGGTATTCTAGTCCTGTGTTGTGCAGAGCTTTGTATGTGTGCATGAGAAGTTTGAATTGGATGTAAACAGCAACAAGAGAATAAGACATCCATTATGGCTGTTTGGCTAGACATTATTGTTGCAGGTTGTGGAATGGTTGGAAAACCATTGCACAGTTTACTTTATATTACTGCTTAGGTCTAGCCAAAATACAGCTTTACCTGTCCCTCAGTCTCATGTAATAAACAAATATAAAACATATATATAACACTAATAGTACCCACATACCTGGTCTTTTGTGTTAGCCTCCTTTCGCTATTACTCTGTTGGAGAGTGTAAAAAATTGAGTTAATGGTTGACTGGGTTTTCTGCCCTGGTCAAGCAATAGCCACAATCCCTTGCAGGATGAACCACAAAAAGTCACTAAATTAACCTGTGCTTAGCCCTGGGTAACTTGCCACAAAAAGCAGCCAGGCTTAACTTAGAAGCGATATATAAAGCAGTTATGCCCCACAAAAACAATAATAAAGTGAAAACACAACAAAAGAAAAACCCCACACCAATTTTATTCTAAACGGAGTACATTTCAATACATTATTTGACACCAAAACAACAAAACTCCCATTAGTAGAACCAGAGATATGCAATTTTAAAGCTTTTGTAGAAACAAGTGCCACAAAGCAAAATGCACCATACGTGGTAATCTGGTCGCAGTAGATGGGATCCAAGTCACTAGTTCAGGCACACTGCAATGGAGCACAGGTTGGATACAGGACTGAGTTCAGTCTACTGAAGAGTACCTTTTGGCGTGGGTGCTGGGATGCAAAGTCCTTGCATTGAGCTGTGCGTTCTTGAAGAGCTGCTGCATTGAGTATGATGCGAGGTCTGGCATCAAGATGTGTCTTGCAGCAGTGGAGTCAATGAATGTCAGTGAAAAGCTGCAAAGCAAGACCTCCTTCTATCGTTGAGGAAGCCTGTGAGGCTTGCGTAGACTTGCACTGCCTGGGGAATAAGATGTGTTGCACTAGGCCAATGTTGGTGTTGGCCTGCGTCAGCCTCAAAGAAGCTGCTGGAGTTTGTGTGAACTTGCACTGAAATGCATAGAGGACAAGCTGCATCACACTGGCCCAGAGGTGATGGCTGACTACTCTGGGCTGCGTCAAGATTTGTGGAAATTAGTCAAAGTTGAAGAAGCCTGTTGTGTCCCTCCGAGTTGAAAAATAGACCAGCCGAATGACCCTTGGATTTCCTTGGAGTCCTGAGTCCACATAGGTGGGCTGGGTTCCACGGGGGCAGCTTACAGCAGCAACAGCAGCAACAGCAAGCCTTGGACAGCAAAGCAGTCTTTTCTCAGTGAGCAGGTCAGCAAGAGAGACTTCACAGCTGGGCAGCCCTTCGTCCTGGCATAGTCCATCGGTTCAGAATGATCTGAAGAGTTGAGTATGAGGGTCCACTGCTTATACCCAGTGCCCACTGTCAAGGGGGAGAGGATTTTAGATTCCTTCCCCTACAAAGGTGTCTGCAATTTCCTTCCTTCTTACCCTGACCCCAGACTGTCTCAGAGCACAAAAAGCCAGTTTGAAACAGTATGAGTGTGCTGAGGAAGAATACATGTGATGTTCAAGTGTCGTAGGTGATAGCCCTCCCCCTCGTCCTGACAGAGATGATCCAGCCTGATACACCTATCCCCCCTTTGTCTTACTCTCTGGGAGTAATACACAAAGACAAACTGCCAGCTACACCTAGTCATGAGACCCAGGATATAGGCTGCAAGCACCAAATGGTTGGGACAAGAAAATTACAACTTCTTAAAAGTGGCATTTTCAGAATTGTGCCTTAAAATCCAACTTTACCATTAAAGAGGGTCTTAAATTGCAATTCTTTTGGAAACCAACCTCTTCTTATCACCAATTAAACGTAATAATGTAATCCAATCTTATCCTATGAGAGAGGTAGGCCTTGAAGTAGGGAAAAACTAATTTAAGAGTTTCCACTGCCGGAATATGTTAAGGTTGAAAGCACGTGGTCAACATTTTAAATTCACTACGCCCTGCTTTTTGGCAGTTTAGAGCCTTCAATAGGAGTGCCTTATATGTATTAAAAAGGAAGTTTTAGGCCTGGCAAACAAGCTTATTTTGCCAGGCCAAAATGCCATTTTAAAAATTCACACAAGGGAAGAAGATTTTGGTTACAGAAGGGAGGGAGGTTTGGCTGAGGTCATAACTGAAATATAATAGGGTTTTGTTTAGAGAGAGGACATGTTGATGGTCAAGTAAAAATGATGCTTAGACTTTGACTTTTAGGTTGTGTGGCAATTGCCAAGGATTACATTATGTCATGCACAACTGTGTCATTAAACAATTCTTCTTCAAATAGTCATGCTTCAGTATGGTTTGGAATCTTTCGTCTCGCTCAATGGGGTCTTGGAGGGCAGTCAACTTGGAAGCATTGCTCAAAGGGTTTCCAAGCTAGTGGATTTAGCCAGGGCATGCTGGGCATATGATTGGTCAGTTAGATGATGGGGTGGCGGCCCACTAGACGTTTATTAAGCGAGGATGAAATTTGGTCCTTTTACCCATGCTGTGATAGGTTTTTTCTTTGAAGGTGGAGTATTAAGGCTGTGTGGGGAGGATAGGCTAGAATGGAACAGCTGAATTTTTGGTAAGGTTGCTGTGAATTTTATGGCTGTTGCCTAGTGAGCAGGTGCAAGGCAGATTTTAGACATTATTGCCCTCATTATGACATTGGTGGTGTTTTCCGAATACCGCTGTGGTGACGGCCGGCAACATATGGCAGTGGAGGCAAACATACGCCCTCCAGATTATGACACACACACAGAAAACCAACAGAAACCAGCCACAACCACAAATCTGCCAGACCCAACGAACGTGAAAAACTGTCAGAACTAGCACCTATACCGTTACGCCAGCAAAACAACACCCTCCAAATAATGACCCAAAAATCACCACAGAGGACATTCAACTGTGGTAAACCACTGGCAGTGCACACCGCCATGGCGGAAATGCCAACTAAAAAACCAACACGCCAACATTGGACAGTCTAAAAAAAAAACAGCTGACACAAATACACACTCCCCACCCACCAACAGCACTATAAAACACATCACCCACAATACTTTGCAAACATGAGAAGACCACAACACCTTGCTAGGACAATCCCAGAGATAACTGCACATATACCACAGCTACCCATCCATCACACACCACACACCCCGCTGCAAGAGACTGGCTCCTTGTTGCAGTATCCCCCCCCACTTTCTGCCTGGTTTTTGGATGCAACTTGGACTGGAGTGCACTGGGATCCTTGTAACCAGGTTCCCAGTGCCAGTGCTCTTTCCCTAAAAACATGGTAAAAGTAATAGGATACACCTTTTAACCACCACTATAAGCCCCTGGTAAAAGGTACGTAGGTACCCAGGGCATGGGGTAATTAAGGTAAGCCCTTAATGGCAGCAGCTCTGATTTTGCCACCCTCAGGAGATATGCATCCAGGTGCACTGGTGCAAACCTAAAATACAAACTCAACATGGCACACTCCCTGTCCACCCTATACTGCATATGTTATGGGTAAGTCACCCCTCTAGCGGGCCTTCCAGCCCTAACGCAGGGTGATCCATACTATATTTGAGGGCATAATTGCATGAGCAATATGCCCCCTCTGTGTCCTTGCCAAACCTGGGACATAGTGAGTGAACAGAGCAGCCATTTTAATATATGTGCTGGACATTGGTCAATACGAGTTTCCCAGTTACATAATGGCTACTCTGAACCCTGGGTTGTTTGGTATGTTTGGTAAATCCCAACTCGTACCAGTACTGGATTTATTATACAAAGTCACCCTTAGAGGTTCCCCCTGGAAAAGCTAACTATCCTGGCATGGTTGCTGACTGGTTCCAGCAAGTTGCCATATCCAGACAGCCAATACACAAACTCTGCCTCTCTGGTTTGTGAAGCAAAGCCCATCCTGGGTGGAGGAGCTAACTCCCCCTTCCTCAAGAATGTGCACTGCCCTGGCAGTGAGCTTCAAAGGGCTACCGCCCTTGAAACTCGACCCTCAGGCCTGCTGCTAGTAGCAGATGGCCTCCCCCTTTGCAAATCCCCTCTCTTGGAGGGAGCACAGATGGGAAACTACACAAAGGGTAGGAGGAGTGGCCTCACCTAGCCTGCACCACCCCTAAGGGACTTGCAGGCGAAGTGGACCCTTCATTTCATTTTTCTCCATCTTGGAATGGAGGAAAATAGCCAATCAGGTTTAGGGAGGTGACCCTTCCCACAGGGAGTGGTCACCATAGTGGGTGTAGCCACCCAAAGGTAAGTGTCTCATTGGACACTACCAGGTTCCCCCTAAAACGCTCACTAAATTCAGTATTTAGTGGTCTCCCCTAGACCAATAAATTCAATTTGACAAGGATTTGAAAAAGAAAAGAAGACCAGCACCAAACAAAGACCACTGCAAAAGAACTGAGTACCTGCTGCACAAGAAAAGGCGCCAAACCCTGCCTGCTGCACCCAGGACCCCAGAATCGCCGCTGTGGAGGAGCTGGACACTGGACTGACCCCAAGAGACCTTCAAGGATCACCCCAGATCTCCCTCTTGAGTGGAGGCACCACTCCAGAAAATCAAGAAACTACAAAACAGTGGACCAACAGTGAAGGTCACTTCAATGAATCGCCAATATCTCCATGACTTGAAAGTCACAGCCAGACCTGACAACACACCGACGACCAACCAGATATGACCCATAACTGTGCCAAGTTTGGTGGTGCTGCAGCCTCTAGTGGCTGAGTTACAGCAATACCCTAGGTAATTGTCAGCTGACATCGGACAACCAGAAAACCAGCTCCCCGCGAGCTGAAAACGGATCAGGAGGAAGCCCCAGTCAAGGGACTTCAGGAACACCCCAGACCTCCAACCAGAGTGCCTCTGTTGTCCTGTAGCAGCCCTCAAAGTGACTCACCTCCAGCTCCAAAGGACTCCATTGCGCACAGCTCCTGGACCTCCAACTCGCCCTGTACCCGGCCGCCCTGGGCCTTGCATCGCGGGATCTGCTGGGTGCGCTGGGTCCTCAAACCCTTGCAACCTCATAAGCCCAAGGGGACCCCCAGGCACCAACTTTAAATCTGCAAACCAGCTCCTTTTCCAAGTGGCCTATCCAGGTGGCACTGTGCCAGTGCCAAGAACCATTCCAACACTGCTCCCGCCGGAAGCGGGAGCCACCCGAGGCTCTTCAGATGGCACGAGGTACCCAGTGACTACTGCGACCATCCTGCAAAAGGAGAGACTGGTAACACAACTGTGCGATTTTTAATGCATTTTTAAAATTAACTGCCTATTGATTCCAATGGTGTGTAATTATGCACAGAAAGACTATCTTTATTAAAACTTCAAAACATCATAACTTAAAAAGTACTGAATGTATTCTAAAGATTTTGGTCTTAGAAATTATATAAAAGTCAGAAGTACTTTTATAAATTCTGGTCTCGAGTTATTCATTGAGTGTGTTGAGTGCATGATTGGATTTTTTAATACAGCAAATACTTAGCACATCTCGTGGATTAGCATAACTGCTCGACCAGCTACCTTAAACATTAGAGCATTAGGTGGTCTGATTTTTACCCCCGAGAAATAGCATGTGGTTGCCCGGACCCTCTGCATAGTGTACTCGATTTTGTACACTGCATAGAGGGCCAGCATCCAACACCCACCACATCACTCAATACCCTCTGCAGAACACACACACCACACAACACCCATGTCCTCACAAAGGCACCCCCGTTTCACTGATGAGGAGTTGCAGGTGATAGTGGAGGAAGTAGTCAGGGTAAAGCCACAGCTGTTTGGAGCATAGGTACAGCTGATTCCCAGAAAGATGGAGCTATGTTGGAGGATCGTGGACAGGGTGAACGCCATTGGACTAAACCCACGCACAAAAACAACATAGGGAGGAGGTAGAACGACCTATATGGGAAGGTGAGTTCCATTTCAGCAAGGCATTAGCTCACCATCAGGAGGACTGGCAGT
The DNA here is from genome assembly GCF_031143425.1 of Pleurodeles waltl. Lineage (NCBI taxonomy): Eukaryota > Metazoa > Chordata > Amphibia > Caudata > Salamandridae > Pleurodeles > Pleurodeles waltl. Next base: position 381,828,840 of record NC_090445.1, read on the forward strand.
GGACCCCCAACTCCTCCTCTACAGTTGACAGCATGGGAGGAGCAAGTCTTGGCAATACTGCATCCTGAGGGCCTCACTGGAGTAGCCGTAGGACTGGACACTGATGGGTCACTATTACCACCCTACCACCACCCATACCTGCATGCCATGTCACCCCCTCACCATGACTCTCTTCACTCCACTCCATCCCACACAGTGCATTGCCTCAATTACCACACCTTATTGTCTACCCCTGCATTCCAAACCCACTGCAAGCACATCCCTCTGAGCTCTGCATGCGCACCCACCAGCAATGCGTGGACAGCATGTCGAACTACCACTTACAATCCATCACCATACACTACCAAAGGTTGGAGGACAATACCAATATCATTGGATAAGATAAAAATGCGGACTATGTGACAGACGATTACCCTAACAAATCACTTACATCCGCACAGGTTCCCCAGCCAATGACAGAGGTGAGAAGGTGCCACAGCAACCCAGTACCCCACCAGAAGATGCCCTCAGTGATGACAGCAACTCTAGAGGTCTTGATCTGGATGAACTCCCTGGCTCATTTGGGACCACTTGTCAGCTACCACATCTCATAGGCAGTCCACCAAGGGCCCCTCTCAGACTCAAACACCACAGCATCCAGCCAGTGCCCCCAAACCTCTGCCCCCAGGACATGTCAATCAGCAGTGTGCCCACCTGTACAAGGCCACACGTCAACACCACACAGGCAAGAATATGAAAGTCCTGGTGTAAGTGGGAGTGGGCACACCATTCAGGGGACACAGGCACAGGGTGCCAGAGACAGTCGTAGGACAGCTGTGTGGCAGGGAGAGGCCAGGCCCAGGGAACCAACTGCCCAGGAGGCACTCACAAATATCCTGGGGCATACCAACAATCCCAGGACAGGATGGGTCAGGTGATCAACATCATGCAAGAGAACAGGCAGCTGCAGGGGGAACACCACCAGGAGGTCAAGCAACAATTGAATACCACCATGGCCTCCATTGCAGGGGTGCTGAGTGACATGGCGATCATCATGCATGAGTAGACAACACACCAGCATGCCCCTTCCACTAGTCAATGTACTGATCAGCCCTCCACTTCTGCTGCAGCTAGTGTACAGGAGACCCTGTCACAAGACTCACAGGCCACCAGCACCCCTTCCCCTGGGAAGATGAACCACGCTGCAAATGTTCCCTGTGACTGAGACAGACACCAGAAACAGTTGCCAAGACCACCGCCAGGAAATAAGCCCCTCCAGAATGTCCTCCTCCAGATTGTCCCCCTTGTGTTCCACTGATTCACCTTGTTTACTTTGGACTGCCATTGCTCCTCTTCCTATGGCCCCATGGACACTGGACCTGTGCTACGAACAGACTGGGCCACTACACTGGCCTTTCCCCAACCATCACCCCACTCTATTGCACTTTCTATTTGTTTTTCGTTATTTAAATAGACACCCTCAAACACAACTTGAGTAATAGTGCTTTCTCAGAAAGAAATGTGCAATGTATTGAACTGTATTGAACTGCATTATCTTGTGCAAGCGTCCTTGTATGTGTGAATCCATCCAACAACTGTCTCAGCAGTCTGTAGTCATCACATCAGTACACTGCTGTAGCCACACCAACATCTGCAATAAGGGAAGGCATAGGTGACTGTCAATTGTGATGCAAAGGTAGTGTCTGGCACAACAAAACAGCCACACAGCACTTTACTAAAATAGAACTATGTATAGGTCAACAGTCTTACCTGAGTATCATTGGAAGGACTGCTGAATGATGTGTGTCCTGTTGTCCACATCCTCCTCCTCTTCCTCCTCCTCCTCCTCACTGTCCTCTGTGTCCATTGCTGCAACTGGTGCATTGTCACCCCTCCCCCTCCTCCTGCAGATAGGGCACATGGCGTCTGAGGGCCAAATTGTGTAGCATGTAGCAGACCACCACAATCTGACAGACCTTCTCAGGGGAGTAGCATAGGGATCTACCTGTTAAATGGAGGTACCTGAACCTAGCTTTCAGGGGACCAAAAGTGTGTTCCACAATCCTCCTGGTGCGCCAATGTGCATCATTGTACCAATTTTCAGCCCCTGTTCTCGGATTCCTAACAGGGGTCAACAGCTAGGCCAGGCTTGGGTAGCCGGATTCACCTTGAAGAAGTGAGGGGCACACATTGGCCATGCACAATGGCATGGGGTATGACTCCAGTAGGCATACACTGACATACATTGGGTGGGGACTCAAGCTCACCTATAAGCCACACCCTGTGCCACTGTAGTCGTGCTATCACCTGTGGGATGCTCCTATTCCTCAAGACATAGGCATCATGCACAGATCCACAATACTTGGCAGTGACATGGGAGATGTACTGGTCAGCAAGGCACACCATCTGGACATTGACAGAGTGGAAACTCTTCCTATTGCTGTACACCTGCTCATTTGTCCTAGGAGGGACTAGGCGATATGGGTCCCATCAATGGCCCCAATCACATGTGGTATGTGTCCCATTGCATAGAATCCAGGCTTCACATTGGGCAAATCATCAACCTAGGGGAATGAGATGTAGCTGCTCATATGTTTGAGCAAGGCAGCCAAAACCTTTCCAGGCAGAATTGAGAACACTGGCTGTGACATTCCTGCAGCTAAGCCCACCATCACCTGGAAAGAACCAGTTTCCAGGAAATGGAGCACTTACAGTACTTGTACAAGAGGGGGGATTTCTGTGGTGCTACGGATAGCAGGTATCAGATCAGGCCCAATTGTTCACACAGCTCTGTGATTGTGGCCCTGTCCAGGCGATAGGTGTGTATGATGTGCCGGTTCTCCAGTGCAGCCAAGTCCACGAGGGGTCTGTACACGGGTGCTAGCCTCCTCCTCCTATTCCTCTGCAGTGGTTGGTATCTAAGTGAGACAAAAGTGAAATGAATGTGACTACAGGACCTACAGACACACGACATCATAGTACACAGAACATGTATGTATGTTGGACACAAGAATTGTCTAGGTGCGCCCCTCACTCAGCCAGCGCTATATGTCATGGCGGAAGGCAGTCTGCACCACCGTGGTATTCCTAATTGGCTAACATGGGGCTCTATGAAGAACAGGAACCAATGATAATCAACGCCGGTGGTTATGGTGTTCACCGCTGCGTGTGTGACCGCCATTTTCTTTCTACCACTTGACTTGATTCCTGACTTTCTACTCAACAACATCTCCACTGCATGTGCTGCTGTAACCTGTGTCTGGAACCTGCCATAGACATGTAGGGTGGTATGCATGTTTGGTATTGCAAGGTAGCTAACATACCATGGCATACAGGGCTTAGTTGGTCCCAGTAGGTGTGCAGATGGCAGTGTTTGGGTTTCTTCCGGCTATGGTAACTAGGCTATCGTTCGTCACTGTGGTCCATTCTGCACAATGGAGTGATTGTGATGTGTATGCCATCAAGTGCTGAGGTGCTGTGGTTGACCCTGTGCTCATTTTCCTTCTCCCCCACCCTCTCTCCTTTTGTCATCTTGTCCATGAGTGAGGGAGCTGCATCCGGCAGGACCCAGGAGGCAGAGTCCACTGATTCCGAGGGGACCAGTGGGTTGGAGATTGAGGGGAGCACCACGGGGAGCCTCAAGCTGATACAACTGACTCTGATTCCTCATCTGATGGAAGCTCCTTGTTGGTGGCAGACCCCCCTGGTACCAGCCTAGCTACAAGATCTTCCACCACCCTTGCACTAGCACTGCCCTCCCAGTAGCCCCCACCCAGTTGGTCAAGCCCACTCACCCAGGAGGGTGGGCATCTCCTTCACCCCAGGTACCTCAGGCCCTGTCTCAGTCAGCCCTGCTGCCCTCAGTGTGGAGGCTATTGACCTCCTGAGATCCATCTCTGTCGGGCAGTCAACCATAGTGAATGCCATCCAGGGGCTGGAATCCCAGATGCAGCAATGCAATGCCTTCCTGGAGGGCATTCACAGTGGCTTGGCGGCCCTACAGAGTTTGTTTCAGGCTCTGGCCTCCTCTCTGATGACAGCCAGTGTCCCTGTTTCTTCCCTCCCTCCTCCAGCTACGTCTTCCCGATCCCAGTCTCCTTTCCCTCAACCTATCCCACACACAATCTGACAAGCATGCACCCAAAACATCAGCCAGGACTCACACAGACAAACACAGACACCACACCACTCCACAAACACACACACAGCCAACACACAGATGCACATACAACAGCCACTGCCTCCACTGTCTCGCCCTCCTCCTCCCTCACAGTCACATCAACACTCATACCTACATGCACTGCATCATCTGTCTCAGATCCTGCCACTTGTACAGCCTTGCCCACAGTCACCACAACTACAGACATGCAGACATGCACACCACACACACATGCGCAGTCGCCCCACTATCATCAACACCTCATGCAGTACACCCACCTCATTTGCAGACACCACCACAACATACATCCACACATCCTGTTTTTCCTCTCCCACTCTGCCTGCCCCCGCCAAAGACACATAAACTCTCCTGACTCAGACCTCCAACAGCCATCCACCTCACACACATACACTGTCTGTGCACCTGCACACAAATCCAGCACACCTCCTCCTCCTCAACCACTCCCTCTACCTCCACTCCCATTCCTCCTCCTACACCCTGCCCACTAGTCCTAAAAAGCTTTTCCTTTCCCGCCTTGACCTTTTCCCTACCCACCCCCCATCCTGCATCTAAGAGGAAAGCCCCCCTCATCCCAGTACCTCCAGCTCCCATTAGACTCCTTTTCCTGCCCCTAAGATTTCCCCTGCAACTAAGGGGAACAAGTGTTCCCACCTAATTACAGTGGTTGGACAACAGGTATGTGTCCTGGCTTTCTTTGCTCCTGGGTTCGGTTGCTGTTGATTTACTCTGCAGATTGTTCTGGGTGTGTAGCATGTGTGTTTGGTGTGTTGTGTGCGTGTGTGTGTCACTCTCCCCTCTCTCCCTTGTGTGCGAGGCAGTTGTACTCACAGTCATCGTCTTCGTTAGTGTTGGTGCTCCTGGACAGCCATCGCATGGTACAGCATCGGGAAGTCTTACAGTTCGGGTTCCATGGCGCCCGTGGACTCCTCTGTATCCCTGGAGGTGTATTTCTCCATTTATATGATGTGTTCTGCCAGGCTTTTGGTGGAGAAGCTAACGACCCAGAAATCCTGGCAGTCTGCTATGTCATAATATGTTGGGCGGATCCTTGTATGTCATTTCTGTCAGCCTGGCAACGGTACTACTGCCATCGCCGGCATGGCGGTCACCTGACCGCCAATGTCATGATGATGGCCATTATGTCTATGAGCCCAGTGTTTCAACCATAGTCCTGTATCATGGTGAGGGCATCTCTAAGGCTTCTTGACCTTTAGTCTCATGCAACATCCTTGTGAGCTGTGTTAGGTAGTTTATATGTACTCTGTAATAGACTATGAGGCTCCATTTAGTCCAGCATCAAGCAATCTGAAAGATGTCATCCAGATCTGAAAGGAGATGGTGGATGATCTGCAGTGGTGGAGGTATGACTGAAATTGGTCTAGCAGTGGGCCTCTTTCCGAGCTGATGATGGTGATTGATGCACCCCTGATGGACTGTTGAGTTCATCTTGGCACAGTGGAGATCAGAGGACTCTGGACTCCATCAGATGTTCAGCTCAGATTAAGCAGCTTCAACTGACTTTTTTGATCTGCCTTGTGATTTGGTGGATGTCATGCTTGCTGCCAGGTCCACCTCAGCGAAATCCATTTCTTCCGGGAGCTGCATCAAATTTCCTTTGCTTGTAATTCTAACCCTTTAGAAGTAAAGCTATCAGATGTACTTTTTTTTATTTTATCTTTGACCAGAAAGTCCTTGCATTGGGCAGTGTTAAGGTTTTTTTTATTTAGGCCTTTTACCAGACTGACCATCCTTGTTTAAACCATTGGTTATGACAAGATGTATTAAAGGTTTGACACCCATGTTCCTGTCCAACCCATTTGTGATGATACAATACTGACTTATCTTGGTCTTTGCATTTCTCATGTGTACGCTTTTTGAGCCATGCATAGTTGATGTGTAATTGCTCATTGTGTCTTCTGATTTTGAAGACTGTTTGCACTGGTGTAGAAAAGGTTTCAGATCAAGGGGCGAATTTATGAAAAATGACGCCCCCCTAATGCCACCATGTGTGCTCCATATTTAGTATACAGTGCACCATGGAGGTAGGTAGGAAACTAGCATCAGAACTGTTGACACTAGTTCGGTGCTTTGCATGATTATTATCATAACTTCTGACGCTACTTCTGCAAAGCACCCAGAGGCCCATTGAAACCAATAGGAACTTCCTTTTAGCATGTGCTTGTAGGAAAGTACCATCTTGCCTGGCATGTTACCCCCATTTTTACTTGTGTGTCAGTTTGTTTTTGCCTGTCTCACTGGGATCCTGCTAGCCAGGACCCCAGTGCTCATAGTTTGTGGCCTGAATGTGTTCTCTGTGTGGTGCCTAACTGTGTCACTGAGGCACTGCTAATCAGAACCTCAGTGCTTATGCTTTCCCAGTCTTTAAAAATGTCACTGTAGGCTAGTGACCATTTTTACCAATTCTGATTGGCACACTGGAACACCCTTATAATTCCCTAGTGCATGGTGCCTAGGTACCCAGGGTATTGGGGTTCCAGGAGATCCCTATGGGCTGCAGCATTTCTTTTGCCACCCATAGGGAGCTCAGACCATTCTTACACAGGACTGCCACTGCAGCCTGAGTGAAATGACGTCCACGTTATTTCACAGCCATTTTACACTGCACTTAAGTAACTTATAAGTCACCTATATGTCTAACCCTCACTTAGTGAAGGTTAGGTGCAAAGTTCCTAAGTGTGAGGGCAACCTGGCACTAGCCAAGGTGCCCCCACATAGTTCAGGGCAATTTCCCCGGACTGTGTGAGTGCAGGGACACCATTACACACATGTACTACATATAGGTCAATACCTATATGTAGCTTTGCAATGGTAACTCGGAATACGGCCATGTAACATGTCTAAGGTCATGGAATTGTCTCCTCATGCCAAATCTGGTATTGGGGTGCCAATCTCATGCATCCCCGGGGCTCCAGCAAGGAACCCGGGTACTGCCAAACAAGCTCTCTGGGGTTTTCACTGCAGCTACTGGTGCTGCCAACCCACAGACAGGCTTCTATCCTCCTGGTGTCTGGGCAGACCAGTTCCAGGAAGGCAGAACAAAGGATTTCCTCTGAGGGAGGGTGTTACACCCTCCCCCTTTGGAAATAGGTGTTAAGGGCTGGGGAGTAGTAGCCTCCCCCAGCCTCTGAAAATGCTTTGAAGGGCACAGATGGTGCTCTCCTTGCATAAGCCAGTCTACACCGGTTCAGAGATCCCCGAGCCCCTGCTCTGGTGCAAAACTGGACAAAGGAGAGGGGAGTGACCACTCCCCTGTCCATCACCACCCCTGAGCTCCTTTAATGTGTCCCAGACCTCTGCCATCTTGAATGCAGAGGTGTGGGGGCACAATGGAGGCCTCTGAGTGGCCAGTGCCAGCAGGTGACATCCGAGAGCCCTCCTGATAGGTGCGTACCTGATTAGGCGGCCAATTCTCCTTTGAGGGCTATTGAGGGTCTCTCCGGTGGGTTTCTCTTCAGATAACGAATGCAAGAGCTCACCAGAGTTCATCTGCATCTTCCTCTTCGACTTCTGCCAAGAATAGACTGCTGACTGCTCCAGGACGCCTGCAAAACGGCAACAAAGTAGCAAGAAGACTACAAGCAACATTGTAGCACATAATCCTGCTGGCTTTCTCAACTGTTTCCTGGTGGTGCATGCTCTGAGGGCTGTCTGCCTTCACCCTGCAGTGGAAGCCAAGATGAAATCTCCAGTGGGTCGACTGAATCTTCCCCCTGCTAACGCAGGCACCAAACTTCTGCATCACTGGTCCTCTGTGTTCCCTCTCATCTTGAAGAGCGTGGTCCCTGGAACCCAGGAGCTGGATCCACATGACCCCGATAGCCCAGTGGTCCATCTGTCCAAATTTGGTGGAGGCAAGTCCTTGCCTCCCCACTCCAAACAGTAATCCTGTGCACTGCATAAACTGCAGCTGCTAGAGCTTCTGTGCACTTTTGCAAAGAATCCTTCGTGCACAGCACAGCCCATGTCCCCAGCACTCCGTCCTGCATTGCTCAGCTTGCTGAGTTGACCACCGGCTGCGTGGGACTCTCCTATGTAGTGTTGAGATGATCGCCATGCTCAGTTTTCTTGAATCCATGTTCAAGTACTTCTGTGGGTGCTGCCTGCTTCTGCATGGGCTCTCTGTGCTGCTGAGTGCCATCTCTGTTCCCTCTTCCAAGGGGCGACCTCCTGGTCCTTCCTGGGCCCAGGCAGTACCCATTTTCTTCAACTGTGACCTTTGCAGCTAGCAAGGCTTGTTTGCGGTCTTTCTGCATGAAAACAACTCTGCATCCCCCAGCAGGCCATGGGACATCTTCTGTGCAAAGGAAAAGTTCCTGGCATCTTCCGTTGTTGCACAATCTTCAGCTTCTTCCACCCAGAGGCAGCCATTTTGCACCATCATCTAGGGGTTTAGTGGGCTCCTGCCCCCCGGACACTTTCGTGACTCTTGGACTTGGTCTTCTTCCTTTGCAGGTCCTCAGGTCCAGGAATCCGTCTTCAGTGCTTTGCAGTCTGTTGTGGTCTTTGCAGAATCTCCTATCACGACTTTAGTGTGTTTCTGGGGAAGTAGGGAAAATGTACTCCTACTTTTCAGGGTCTTGGGGTGGGGTATTTCCGACACCCTTAATGTTTTTTTGCACTCCCAGCAACCCTCTACACACTACACTAGGCCTGGGGTCCCTAAGTTGTTCGCATTCCACTTTCTTAGTATATGGTTTGTTTTGCCCCTAGGCCTATTGCATCCTATTGTATTCTACAGTGTTTGCACTCCTTTTCTAACGGTTTACTTACCTGATTTTGGTTTGTGTGTATATTTTGTGAATTTTACTTACCTACTAAGGAAGCATATCCTCTGAGATATCTTTGGCACATTGTCACTAAAGTAAAGTACCTTTATTTTTAGTAACTATTGAGTATTGTGATTCTTATGATATAGTGCTATATGATATAAGTGGTATAGTAGGAGCTTTGCATGTCTCCTAGTTCAGCCTAAGCTGCTCTGCTATAGCTACCTCTATCAGCCTAAGCTGCTAGAACACTACTAATCTACTTATAAGGGATAACTGGACCTGGCACAAGGTGTAAGTACCATCAGGTACCCACTATAAGCCAGGCCAGCCTCCTACACTGCTCTAGCAGGCATTTAAAATCCCGAATGAATGACGCAAAGAAATCTGTTAGATTTCTTTGTGCCATTTTTTCGGCCCCCCTAACAGGGGAAAGGACCCTTTGCATACATTATGCCTAGTGCAGGCGTGATGTAGTGCAAAGGGTTACAAAGTGGCACAATGTATTCATTGCACCACTTTGCAAATCTGGTGTGGCAATTTTGGCCTCTTTGGGAGGCAGTAGAGGCTCTTAAATATGCCCCTAAGTTTAGCACCTGTGATGTATACTTTTAACAGTTCAACTCAGTACACCTTTTATTTTGGAGGTTTTTGAGTTACTTTGTCAGGAGTATACACACCTTTTTGGGGGTTCAAATTTTGCAAAATATGTGCAGTTTGCATTATGCGAATTTCAGGAGATCTTACATGTGCGAACTTTCATGAGCTTTTTTTCCACTGGAGACTGGTTTATGCAGAAAACATCTTGTGGGAACATTAAAATTGCATCCGTGACACATTTTCTCCTGTAAGCAGACTCCTGATGGGATCTCTAGTATCTTTTGAACACAACATAAGCACTCCTATTCATATGTCCTATGGATAACAGGCAAATCGATTTCATGTAAATTTGGTAATTCTGTTCAGTTTTTACAATACTTCACAAAAATGTTCACAGTTGTGTCCCTTATTTAATTTTGCCAATAAAAATATATATGCATTCAATGTGCACTTAAAGATTTACAATTTTTGGCTATAGTTGTCTACTTTTTAACAAGCTTTTCTTTGGGAATGGAAGGTAGTGTTGCCTATTTTACTACATTCAATAAATGAGCTTACACATTAATGCTGCTAGTGAGACAAGGTACTACACAACTCCAGAGAGTGCATTTAGTTTTCCGGATGCTCTCTTTATCATCTCTGCCTAGTAGCTCCTTACCATGTGTTTCACAGTTTGGGATTTTCAGCCAACAGCATGTGCGATTCTGGTTCTTATAGATTCAATTTTGTCAATATAACTTTAGGCTCAGAGCCCCCTGTTTAGGAAAGTGCCCTCTTTCTTGACATGGTTACCCCCATTTACTGCCTGATGTCAGTGTGCTTGACTGTGTCTACTGGGATCCTGCTAATCAGGACCCCAGTAAGTATGCTCTCTCCCTTCAAAATGGTTGTTTAATACTGTTAACACAGTATTTAATCCACAATTGGCATAGTGGTTCCCTGTATAAGTCCCTAGTATATGGAACCTAGGTACCTAGGACATTGGGGGTTCCAGGGGATCCCTATGGGCTGCAGCATATATTTTGCCACCCATAGGGAGCCTATGCAAAGGCTTCTGCAGGACTGCTATTGCAGCCTGCATGAAAAGGTGCAAGCACCCTTTCACTGCCATTTATACTGCACCAGGTAATTTATAAGTCACCCCTATGGCAGGCTCTCCAGCCCTGAGGGCAGGGTGCAAAGTAACTGTGTGTGAGGGCTCCTCTGCATTGGTAGAGGTGCCCCCACGACCTCCAGGACCATTTTCCCAGACTTCGTGAGTAAGGGGATGCCATTTTATGCGTTAACTGGACATAATCGAGCTACACAATGGTAACTCCATACATAGGTACGTTTGGTATCAAACATGTAGGAATAATACCCTCATACTTTTGCAAGCATTGGGTGTATGATCCCATGCACTCTGGGGGCTCCTTAGAGGACTCCCAGTACTGCCACTGCAGCCTTCTGAGGTTTTCAAAGCAGCCCCAGCTAATGCCACCTCACAGACAGGTTTCTGCCCTCCTGTTGCTTGAAATGCTCAACCCAGGAAGGCAGAACAAAAGATTTCCTTTGGGAGAGGGGTGTTACCTCCACTCCCTTTGGAAATAGGTATTACAGGCTTGTGAGAAGTACCTCCCCAAGCCATTGGAAATGCTTTGAAGGGCATATTTGGGGCCCCCCTTGCACAATCAGAGATACACCGGTTTAGGGACCTCCAGCCCCTGCTTCGTCATGAAATTGGACAAAGGAAAGGGGAGTGACCACTCCCGTGTCCATCACCACCCCAGGGGTGGTGCTCAGAGCTCCTTCGGAGGGTCCGTGGGTTTTGCCAAGGTTGGCATGGAACTCTGGGAGCATCTGAGTAGCCAGGGCCAGCAGGTGACGTCTTAGCCCTCCACTGATAGGTGCTTACCTAGTTAGCTGACCAATCCCCCTTTCAGAGCTAGTTAGGGTCTCTCTCTTGGGTGGTTGTTCAGATGCGGATTGCAAGACTCCAGCAGGACTCCTCTGCATCCTCCTCTTCAACCTCTCACTGAAGAAACTGCATCTGGACCCTCCAGGAACTCTACAAACTGCAACAAAGAGGCAAAACGCCTTCTGCAACATTGTATCTTCAGCTCCTGCAAGCAACTGCAACTGTTTCCCAGTCGTGCATCCTCTGAGGACAGACCATCTTCAGCCTGCGCCAGAAGAATGAAGGAATCTCACTTGTGGTGAAGGAGTCACTCCCCTGCTTCTGCAGGCACCGACTGCAAAAATGACCGGCTGTGTGGATCCCCACACCTGCTGCAGCATGGATCCGGCATCACGGGTGCTGGACTGAAGTGGTCCTGATGGTCCTCACATCCAACTGTCCAACGCAAGACAGTACCCTTGTGCACTGCATGCTTTGCAGCTGCCAAGGCTTGTTGGCTTCTTTCCACGAAGTTCTTCATGCATCTTGTAGCTCTGGCACCCATCACTCTATCCTGCGAAGCACAGCTTCCTGAGTAGTTCTCCGGTGCTGTGGGAGTCCTTGTCGTAGTGCTGCATGGGCCTCTTTTTTTCACCTTCCTTGTCCTCGTGCTGTGGGACTCCTGTGTGCGCTGCCTAGTCTTCTGTGGGCTCTGTGAGTTGCTAAGAGCCCCATTTGACTCCCCTTCCTGGGTAGAGTCCATCTGGTCTTTCCTGGTCCCGGACAGTGCCATTTTCTGCTAACTGCGAGCTTTACGTGTGCCAAGGTTTGTTGACGGACTCCAGGGATTCAAACCAGACTGCAATCCTCCATCCGGCGTGGGGCATCACTGCAGTACTGACTGTTTTTCTTCACCAGTGGTTCTTCTTTTGCACCTTAATCAGGGTTAACAGGGACTCCTGGTCTCCCTGGACGCTTCTCTGCACCTTGGACTTGGTCCCCTTCTTCCACAGGTCCTCAGGTCCAGCAATCTACTGTTGGTGTCTTGCAGTCTCTTCTGGTTCTTGCATAATCCTTCTTTTCTATTCTGTGTGTGTACTGTGAATGTTTCTGTGTATTGCTCCTGCTTTCCTGGTCACTGGTGTGGGTTCTAGTACTTACCTTTGGGGTTTTCTAGTACTCCCAGCTTCCCAGCTCCCCTCAACACACACTTGCCTAGGTGGGAGACCGACTTTCGCATTCCTCTTTCTTAGTATATTGTTTGTGCTCCCCGAAAGCCCATTTATAACTATTGTGATTTTCACTAATTGCACTGTTTTCTAACCATTTTTATGCCTATTTCTGCATACCAGTGCATATATAATTTGTGTATTACTTAACTCCGAAGGTAGTATAGTCTTTTGGTATTAGTGTCACCAAAATGAGGTACCTTTGTTTTTGTAACACTGAGCGTTTTCTTTCATGTGTATGAGTACTGTGTGACTACAGTGGTATTGCATGAGCTCTGCAGGTCTCCTAGATAAACCTTGGCTGCTCATCCACAGCTACCTCTAGAGAGCCTGGCTTCTAGACACTGCCTACTTTTCACTTATAAGAGATAACTGGACCTCGCATAAGGTGTAAGTACCATAGGTACCCACTGCAAACCAGGCCAGCCCCCTAACTCTGCATGTAAAATGTGTTTGGTGTACACATGAAATTGAGCTACTATACCCCATATGTACTCCATTAGAAATCAAAGCGCCTGTTTGTAGCCCTTAAGTGCCAAAGCTCCACCCACCGCAACCTCCAGTGCCAAGTCCTTTCTATGTTTTTAAAGTTTGGAGCACATCCAAAACTTTTTCCCCAAAGGATATCCAGACCAAATGTAAGTCATTTTTCTGCCCATGTAGGGGATTCTACATATACCCAGGATTTGTGTTACCCATGGAGTATATTGAGAAACTAGGTAATATGTAGCAACAATTTTTTTTTTTTTAAAGGAAAAACATTCCTATGCAAGAATGTGTGATTTAAAAATCTGTGGTACACAATATTTCACATATTTCATATTTCATATATCACAACAATATGGGAGTCAAGATAATACAGGTTCGTCATCTCTAGGCCCCATCATATGGTGCATGTTGGCAATTTTTAAGGGCGCGATGCCACAAAAACTAGATTGCGGTCATGTCCTCGATGCAGAACCACGGTTGTGGTATAGTAAGTGGGGTGTTTTGAAATGCATATAGGAATCTTGGCAGGATCATCATTTTGTATAGCGTGATGATGCTAATTACATTTGATAGAAGAGATTGCCATTTAGCAAGATTGTGATTTGCCTTTCTCTCCAATCGATTCAAGGTTTAGAGTCTAGGAAAGATCAGAGTGAAATGTCACCCAGATGCCTGGGTATTTGAAGCTAAGACGACGGATAAGAATTTCATTTTGACAGTCGAAGCAGTCCCGGAATAGGGCAAAGTCACCAGCACCGATTTGGGGGAATTAATTCAAAGGCCCAATGCTTCTTCAAAGCAGCGAAGGATGTGTAGGCAGCGGGGGCCGGTCTTTGCAGGGTCAGCCAGGTTGAGAAGGATATCGTCCGCATGTAGGGCAATGCGGTCTTCATTTCCCTCACCCTAGTTCCAACTGTGGATCTGTGCATCGCTGTGGATCAGATGTGCTAATGGCTCAATCACAAGCATGAAAAATAAGGGGGATAGGAGGCATTCTTGTCTAGTTCTCACCTGATGAGGAAGGCATGCGAGAGAACCCCTTTAATTTGTACCCCCACTGTAGGGTTGGAGTAAAGGACTTGGACCAGCCCATGAAAATGCATCCCAGCCCAGCATGCACCAATACTGGACTCTCCAGTTCACAGTGTCAAGTGCTTTTTCAAAATCAACATAAAGTAGGCTAAATCGGGGAGGAGGTGAAATTAGTGGGCCAGGTTGACATGGATATGTCGAATGCAGTGCCTTTTGCAACAGGTCAGTATAAAGCTGCATTGGTTGGAATGTATCAAGGTGTGCAGCACCTGCTTAAGCTGAGTTGCTATCATGATGGAGAAGATCTTCTCCTCACCTTTAATGAAGGAGATTGGGTGATAAGCTGCACAGGAGGTGGAGGGAGGTTGCATTTTCAAAATCACTACAATTGCTGCTGTATCTAATTTTGGCGGGAAGGCACCATTTTGCCAGACCTCATTAAAGAGGTCCAGCAATTGAGGAATCAGAATATCTCTAAAAGTAGTATAGTATTCTGTAACAAAGCCATCAGGGCCGGGGGTTGTCCCAGAGGCCATCACAGAAAGGGCTGTGGCTATTTCTTCAGCTGTGAAAGGTTCCTCCAACATTTGGGCCTACATCCGGAGTAGTCGGGGGAGGGAAAAGTCAGAAAGGAAGTCTCTGGGTTATTCAGCGTCCTCTTTAGGAGTTGCTGCATACAGTTTACAGTAGTAGTGGGCGAAGGCCTGCATCACCTCTGTCAAGGTATGTAATTTACTGTGCTGATCATCAATTATTTCAGGCATGATCCTGGTCATTTAATGATGGGAGGCAAGGCAGTAAAGGAGTTTATCATTCATGTCCCCATCCATATATTTTGGCAGTTGTGGCGCACCTCAGATGTTTTGCAGTTTTAAGAGATTGGTGGCATATTTCGTCTCTTAGGAGGTGGAATTGCTGGGCTGTGTCATCGCTTGGGTCTGTTTCAGTGTGGCTCTCTAAGCGGAGGGCACAAGCATCTAGCTGGGTGATATGAAGTGAGTGGGCTCGCTCATTTGTATGAAGGTATCCTTTAGCAAATCTTCATATAGTCGCTTTACTGGCAGCCCAGAGGGTGCCAACTGAGGAGACCGAGTCCTCGTTGCCACAGAAATAAGCCTGAAATTCTGTGCCGAGGCCTCAAGCATAAGATTTGTCTTGCAAATACCATGGATTGAGGCTCTGCATAGGGGGTAGCCATCTTTTAAGGGGCCAAGGTGAAAGAGAACTGGAGTATGGTCGTAGATGCCTCTGGCGAGAATTGAGCCTGGATGATGGTGCAAAAATCAAAAGCAGGCATACAAACAAGATCTATTTTGAAAATGAGTGTGATGTGCTGTGGATGTGTGTGTTACTTGCGAGTATCTCAGGTGCCATATCCCCCACACATCACACAAGCCAAGTGAGGCATCTCAGTCAGAAAGCTGACAGGCTCTTGTGTGCTGAGATGTGGAGGGGAACCCTACAGGGTCAATTTCAGGGGCTGCATTAAAGTCTCCCCATCAAAGTTAAACTCTGTGGGAGGCCAAGGAGGTGCTTGGAAAGGTTGTGAATGGAGTTGTTGAGGGCACCTGTAGTTGCATGTACTCTCACAAACTTGATAGTGCACCCTTCAAGTGTTCCGGTAAGGGGCAGGAAGCGACCATGAGGGTCCCTCACTTTGCAGGAGACTGTCATAGGAAAGGACCAGCACAATAATATGGCCACCCCTCTAGATCCTTGGGTAGACCCTGCATGGAAAACTCTGTCATAGCCTTTACAGGCTAAGAAGAGACAGCGATTACCCAGGAGGTGGGTTTCTTGGAGTAGTAGGACATCCATAGAATGTCGGTGTGCGAACGTGAGGACGGCAGTATGTTTCACATGGTCTAAAAGACTGTAAACATTCCAGGACAGAGCTTGGAAGGTTTCCATTGTAGGAGCACTGAAGATCATAGGGAAGCAGGGTGAGGAGATGTAGATCACCTTTCTGCATCCAGAAAATGAAAGACAACGCAGAAGAGTGCACCACTCGTCGTATCATAGGGCACATTATGTGAGTTGTAACGGAGGTGTGTGCCTCAGTACAAATAGTACCACAGAAATCAACCTATGAACAGGTCCAAACTGGTTAAAAAAACATTTATACTGATTCCTAGTCCCCAATACCCACCCCACCCCATACTTCAACCCAAGAAGCATCTGTCACCCTGCAAGAAAAACCTGAGAAAGTAAAGAATACTCAAAATGAAAAGGGAGTTGTGGACCCCTCCTTTATATAAGGATATGTGTCAGCCATCAGCTCACAAGTGATAAGGTTCTGTTAAGGAAAGTCTGTGCCCCTGGGATGGTACGTAGCATGAGAGTCATAGTGTAGGGCTTCAAGAGAGAGCAGAGTCATCACTTTGATCTGTTGGTGCAGATGGTGCTTCATTTAGGAGGCCGTTGAGAGTTGATTGATGGTCCTCTGAACTCGGGATCTGAAGGGCTGGTGGTAAGGAAGGAGAGCCATCCCAAGCTCAAGGAGTTTAGGAGGAGGATTTGGAGCACAGATTGTTGTGCGCTTCTGTGAGTGTTTCAGACGGCATTGTGTTTTGGGTTTTAGTTTAGCAGCATCAGAGGTTTTGAAGCCAGAAATTTTTCACTGAATCTTTGTGCGGTCCCAGAGGAGATGTTCTTCTGTGAGCCATTGCCAAGTGGTTTCAGGGGTAATGAAAAAGTGACTTTTGTTTGCATTGACAACTCGAAGCCAGGCGGTAAGAAGAGGCGATATTGGAGGCCCATCACCCTTAATATCTGCTTAGTTTTAGTTTACGAATAGCATAATTTGTTGGACTTTGCTGGTGTAATCAAGGAAGAGGATGACATTGGTGTCACAACAGTGGAGCTCTAGGCAAGGGCAGGCCTCCCGCAGAATGGTGTCTCTATCACAGAAGTTAAAGATATGGGCTATCATTGGCCTAGGAGGTGCACCTCAATGAGGCCTGGGGGCCAGAGCTCAGTAGGCTCGCTTGACAGCGAGCAAGGGCAATAGATGATTAGATGGCATCCAGGTTTTTATCCATGTTTCCAAGAATTCAGCAATTTCCTGTGGTTTAGGAATGCCAATCACTCGGACATTGTTGTGCCCTGGATGATTCTCAGCATCTTCGGCACTGCAATGCAGTTCCGCTGTGAAGAGGCTTGTTACTTGGGACTTGAGGGTTGCAACGTCATCTCCTCCGTGGACCACCTAGAGTCAGCCTCTGTGATTCTGGCGGCTGCATTGTGGAGTTCCTGATGGAGTAGGGCAAAATCCTCTCATACCTCACCAATTTTAGTTTCCATTGCGGTTTGAGAAGATTGTATGGCTTGGAGGATTTTGACGAGATCACCGGTGGAGGAAAAAGTGTTCCCCACTGTTCCTTCTTCAGTATTGCCAGTAGTGAACCCAGTGTTGTATTGCTCCATGCGGGTTTGGGAAGTAATTGAGGGGGATGATTTGTCCTTGCCCATGACGTAGGGCATCATTCTCCAATGATTCGGCCTGCTCGCCACCAGATCACAGTGTACATGAGCAGGCAAGTGGCTCTTGCTGGACAAGGAGGGACACTGTCTATCCTGGAAGTGTTGGATCCTCAAAAGGGCTGGCTTCTTGACCTTATTTTGAGCTGTAATGAAGACTCTTAAGGATGTTGCCAGACACACAAAGATCTGACTGTGCTGCCTTAAGGGAGAAGAGCCAAAGGAAGATGACCAATCCACAAGGGCCAGGGGTCATGTTGCAGAGCATTAGTCTGGGTGGATAACTCTAAAGTTGGCACAGAGCATTGTGTGATAGTTGGTGCAAGGCACCTTTCACAACAATGGAGGGGCAAGTATGGACACTTAAGTTTGAGTGGGGAGGCAGGTAGAGCTTATCAGGACCAATTGCTCAGCCATTTCTCAGCAGCAGTCAAGGCCTCCCAAAGGTCAGTGCTGCAGTGGAGAGGGGGGGCATACCAAACGAGAATGGAGGGTTCTTGCTCATGGCCCACACCTGTATTTTCTTCAGGATGGCCACTGTCTAGGGTCCTGAGGGGACCGTCTCCTTCTCAGAGGTCATGCCACTGCAGAAAAGGGCTTGCACTTTTAGGCGCCGAGCCCCCATCTAAAGCCATGCAACTTAACCTTGTAGGCCCATTACACTCTGCATCACACCACCGGTTCTGCAGGCTACTCCACACCCACATGAAATGACAAGATTGCCAGAGTGAAGTCCACCAATGTTCCACGCCCCCTCAGCCAGCAGTATGTAGTAATCTAACTGGGCGGATGGGTCTCAAGCAAATATGCTATTTATAGATGATCCCTTTGCCTCACCTAGGGAATCCAGGCACATGGAAGACTACTGATGGTCCAACAAAGGCCTCACAGGGTGGTTCGAGGGCTATAGCAGGTCTTTTCACAGCAGGGCTGGAGTCCTAAATGGTCAGGCGGAGGAAGGAGGCAAGAGACAGGGGCCAGGAGTCATCAGATGTGTGGGTATTGTGCGGCCAGGGGCAGATGGCACGCTAGTATCCTGGGCCTCTCCTTACCCCTCTACAGCAGTATAGTGGTGTCCATCATTGCAGTGCTGGAGGGAGCCGGACACAGCCGTAGGCCATCATCATGGGTGCGAGGCTTCTGGTCTAGGCCATGGACCGACACCGGCAGACAGGACAAGCTTCGACAGGTGGGGAGATCCCTAGGGTAGCAGCTGTCTGTAGGCTTCTGCGGTGATGCCACAATCAAAATGACCCCTCTCAGCCACCACAATTATATGCACTGGGGCCTCACCACGACAGTGGGCATTAATCACTGACAACCACCAAATTAAGGCAGTAGCAGTAGCAATGAGGATCTGGCAAATGAGGCCACAATGCTGTTTGAAGGGCAGAGAAACTGCAAGGGGAGATCAGGGGACAGCGAGGGGCACAAATCAGGACATAGTTGTAGAGCAGATAGCTGTCGAAGAGGACAGATGATGGAGAGGTCCAGAGCACTCTTAGAGTGCGACTGCCATCTTGACATCGTTAGCCATGCCCCATCAGATACAAATTTATGTTGTAGACTTGAAACAATAGGTCTTCCTACAGGAAGCTAAAGTGGCCCATAGCTGAGACCTAATCAGATGGGTTGTATGAAATTGTGAATATTAGGTGAAAAGACTCCCATATCAATTTAAAAACATTTTTTTTTGCTTTCTTTGTTTGAATTTCCAACTTTGTTACGCAATCAAACATTGTGTTGGAAATGAACCTTTCTACAGAGTCACCCCCAAACTTTTTGCCTTCCTCCTCCTACCTTTTCTAGATTTGTGTGCATTGGCCTAAGAACTCAGTGCACATTACCACTGCTAGCCAGAGCTAAAGGGCTTCTGCTCTCTTTGTGAAACATGGTTTGATTGGCATATACCTGATTGGCATATTTAATTTACATGTGAGTTCCTTGTAGAGTGGTATACCACATACCTGGGGCCGGTAAATTAAAGGCTACCAGTGGGCCTGCAGCCCTTATTGTGCCACCCACTTAAGTAGCACCTTGTCCCAGGCCTGGCATTGCAACCTGAAGGCAGTGTACCACTGCCATGTCAACTTTGCATTTAAAAACCCTTGCCAAGCCTTAGACTTTCCTTTTCTTACAAACAAATGACCCTTAAGGTAGGTCTAGGTAGCCCATAGGGCAGGGTGCTGTCTAATTAAAAGGTAGGACATGTGCTTTTTAGTTTTATGTGTGCTAGGAGTAAAAGAACTCCCACATTGATTTTCAATATTTTGAGGACTACCTTCCCCATTGGATAACATTGGGGATTCCTTATTAAAGTGAAGAAGTTGTAATTCCTAAACCAGAGGTGGTGGATATATCATGTTTAGTATCTTTGAACTTGTAAGGATAAACCTTCTTTAATGGTGAAGTCAGATTTATTCTTACAAGTTTGAAAATACCACTTTTAGAAAGTTGGAATGTTCCTGCCCTTAGCCCTCTGATCCTGTAGGTTGCAGTCACATGACTGGGTATAACTGTGAGTTGCGATGTGAATTCTCCCCAGAAACTTACACAATAGTGGTATTAGCAGAGCTGGAGTGGACCATTAACTGACTTGATGGTGTGGGTGCAGCTAAGCATATTTCCACTTGCAACTGAATAGGCTGGGCTCTGTCACCATACAGTAGGCTTAACAACCATGTAACAGCCTGAATTTCCAAGGCAGCCAGCTAGGAGCCAGAGCAGGGAAGGTAGGAAACTCCTGGAACTTTAGAGAACCATTTGTGAGAAAAGGCCTCTTTTGACATGGTTCGCCCTCCCCACCTTGTTGCCTGGTATGTGATGTAGCTTCAAAGTTATTAGTGCCCAGGGTCCCTGCTAAACAGGTTCTCTGGGCTAGATCTCTTTCCCCAAACTGTTGTGATGCATTGGCACAATTGGCAACAACTTTAGCTGCCACTATCAATCTCTAGTAAATGGTACTTAGGTACCCAGGACCTGGGGTACTAAGGGTAGGCCCCTGAAGGTAGCCACACAGATTGTGCCATCCTTTAGGGTCATTCATCCAGATACACCCAACACTGCCATTGCAGTTTGAGTGTCCTGGTGCCTGTGTCCTTGCCAAATCTGGGACATTTTAAGTGAACAGAGCTGCCATTTTAAATGCATGTGCTGAACACTGGTCAGTACGAGTTTCATAGCTACATGATGAACCCTGGGTTGTTTGGTGTCAAACAACTCAGAATGATAAATCCAAACTGGCACCAGTATTGGATCTATTACAAAATGTACCCAGGGTCAATTTAGAGGTGCACCTTGCAAAAGGTAACTACCCTGTCATGGTTGCTGGCCGGTCCCAACCAGCCTGCCACCATCAGACACAAATCTGAACCCCTGGGGTAAGAGATCCTACTCTCTGGGATTCAGAACATAGCCCTTCCTGGGTGGAAGTGCTAATACCCACTTCCACAGGAATGTGCACTGCGCTGATGGCGAGCTTCATAGGGCTTGCTGCCCGTGAAGCATGATCCTCAGGCCATCTGCTAGCAGCATATGGCTGCCCCATTGCAAACCCCTACTTTTGGAAGGAGCAATTGCGGAAAATCAAACAAAGGACAGGATCAGTAGTCAGTTCTGTCTTGCACCATACCTAAGGGCCTTCTGACAAGCTTCCACTGCAGTTGAGGGGGGACCACACAGCTGGGTGGTGATTGAGATGAATGGCCACTGTCCCAAGTTCTGAGCGGGTGCCTCAGAACTCTACTATTATTATACTGCGTTGCCCAAGCCAACAGACAGCTCATCTACTTCCCAGGGCACAGCAGTCAAAGAGATGAATAACTGCTGATCCGAATGGGGTGAGTCACACAGGCAACCTGGAACATGGAACAGGGCCAGACATTACTTAATGGTGGAACACTGCATCTCACGGTTTCAGGAGCCTTCTTGTGGCCTGGGCCCTTTGACAACATGCCCCAATAGGGTAGATTTGGCTACCTTGTAGACATTCCTTTAAGGGGCACCAGGGGGCCCAAGCACACCTTTAAAGAGGGGAGAATACCTCAAGTGGTCATTAGAAACTGATTGGTCAGTCCCTTTCCTTAACCCAGGAGCCCAAATAACACACTCATGGCACCAACCACCTTAAATGACTTCATCACAAACACCAACATCCACAACAATGCACTGGTCACACCAGAGGCAATGCACACGACCCACGCTCCAGTGGAGGGCCCCTGAGAACTTTAGTGTGGCATAGATGGCGTACACCACCGCAACAAACTGTGGATTTTCACAGAAAGTAAAAGCTAGACATAAGATCACAACATTCTCGTTGGGCTTTGCCTTTAAACATTGTTGCTCCCTCGCTACATCATCCAAGTGACCGCCAAACAAATACCCACAATGCCTCCCTAGTCAAAATATAACATTAGATAGTCCACAGAGCCAGGGTCCTTTCATATATTCTCCCAACTACCGTCACCCAGAGGAGGCACAAGACGCTGGACCTCATCTGAGGCATACCAGGGCACCCTCGCTTTATAGAGGAGAATGCAATAGGCAGACAAAAAACAGCACAAAATTAAACCCCCCCCACCATCGCCAGTGTCTCATTCACCAATCCATGAGGAGGAAGGGTGCTCTTCGCCATTACAGATTCCACCACTAAACTGGACACGAAACTGCAAGCCATTGCGACATCCTGCACATCCGTTGAGCCCTGAATACAGGAGATTCTGGTGGAGTTTGGTCTCCTGCACGATGAACAGAGGAAATTAACCTCCAGGGTTATGGACACAGAACAAAACATTGTGGATATGCAACCCCAACTGATGGATCAATCAAGGACAACTCAGGACCTCATTGAAAATGTCTGACGCTTTCAACATTGAGTGGGGGATGCTGAAGGGAGGTAGAGATAGAACAATATTTGAGTGTTTGGCCTGCCTAAGGGCACTAATTTAATGATTAACTTCCTGGAAGAGTGGATTAAAACATTTACTCTGGCCCAACCACTTTAGTCCCATTTCTTTATGTAGAGAGCTCACTGATTACCAGCTTGACAACTTCTCCTGGGATCACCCCCTTGGCCGGTGATCACAAAGCTCCTCCATTATTCAGTCACAACACCAATGCTTTTCTTTTTTAGCAGTGAAACATGGCTTTCGGGACCGCAACATTTACTCTTCCCTGTTGTTCCCTGCATGGTTGAAAATATACCACAATAATAAATAACACCTTTTTGCGGAGCCAGATGTGGCATGGGACTGGGTGGAAACTCACTTTGAGAGAAGTCACCATTTAAAATAATCCCAAGCGTCTGTACCATATCCCAGCAAAAGCAAACAAAACAGAGGCCACAAGAGAACGGAAGCCAAGGGTACCCTATGAGCTCCTACCCCACAAGAACTGAGACAAAATCAACAATCAGCTCTGGAAGCAGCGTTTGCACTCAGAAAACCCTCACCTCCTGCATTACCGCCAGTAATGAGGATGCAGTCTCTGAGGATTCTGGCCCCTCAAGCCTACTGACTGAACCAGGTGAGACCCTGCAAACTGTGTAGGATCTCCTTTAATCCCATATACCTGTACAATGCTACTGTCCCTCCAGTGGAACCAACCCCATTCAGAACTTTTCCTTCCTGTACATCTTAGGTTAATTAACCACCTGCATTTTGTGCTGGGTCAACTCGTTAGTTCCTCACATTTCGTGAGTCAACCGCTCCCTCAAGGTCTGTTGTGATATAGGTAGATCAATGAGGGATGCTTTTCTGAACAAAACATGTTATTGATTGTAAGTCGTACTTCTAACAATACACTGCCTTTGACTTACACTAGCAGTTCATCACAAAACCCCCCTTACATGTTTTGACTCGCTGAGCAGGTGTATGGGCATGCAGCTCTCAACCGCAGGCTCTGGTTTGTGTTACACTGTTTTAGCATGTTCATTACCCCCTTCCTGCACGTACCTCTGACAACTCGTGGTGATTCCTTACATGGCCAGGGAAGAATGGGTGGAACACATAAACCCCTCTTCTTCTTCTCCCCTTCCCTCCCCCCCTGCGTTTTTCTACCATCCCATCGCAACCCCATGGATCACTAGATGTTAGAGGGATGCATGTGGCACATCGCTAGTATTCAGTATATACCTACATCAAGAGACAGCAGCACATATTATTTATTACAAGAGGCACATCTCATCCAACGGCTCATCAAATGCAGGCAAGGCATAATTTACGGCACGCCCTACTTGGCATACATCCGGGGAGAATTACTCTTGATCAGGCCAGGCACCCCTTCCCAGGTCAGCAATTGACATGGAAGGGCGATATGTGTTCATAGAGGGCTGACTGCATGGGGACCATGTTCTCATGGGAAGCATGTGTGCCCCTAACTCAGATCAGGCATCATTCTGGGCCTCACTTTTGGTGGTGATGTCAAGATGGGTAGGTACCAGGTGGAGATTACAATAATATATTTAACATCTCCCTCTACTGTACCCACCCTTCCCTACCTCAAGCCCCTGTTCATCAACACTCAAATCAGTTCTCCCAATGGGTCTGTCAATAGATTCTTTTAGATGCTTTGGGTCCCATAACCCACATCACAGCCTATATTCCCATTATTCAGTCCTTCACAACCTATACATCTGCCTGGACCATTTCCTATGTACTCCTAACTTTATATCATGTCTTGGAGACAAGGACTACTCGGGTCGAGTTTTATCAGACCATGCTGACTACACACTACACATTGAATGGGGTGCACCGCATCCTCCTATCTCTACCTGGTGACTTTGAAGGAACATGCTTGATGTTCAGTTTTTTGTGATATACAATTAACTCACATATCCCAATATTTTGAAACTAACCAAAGCACAGCCAGTTTCCGTGCAGCTGACTAGGACGCCTTTGAAGTAGTCACACGGGCTCCTGCATTCTGCATATGTAGGAAAGTACCATCTTGCCTGGCATGGTACCCCCATTTTTCACTGTATAATTGTTGTTTTAGTTGTATGTGTCACTGGGACCCTGCCAGCCAGGGCCCCAGTGCTCATAAGTGTGCCTGAAAGTGTTACCTGTGTTATGACTAACTGTCTCACTGTGGCTCTGCTATCCAGAACCTCAGTGGTTATGCTCTCTCATTTCTTTCCAAATTCTCACTAACAGGCTAGTGACCAATGTCACCAATTCACATTGGCATACTGGAACACCCTTATAATTCCCTAGTATATGGTACTGAGGTACCCAGGGTATTGGGGTTCCAGGAGATCCCTATGGGCTGCAGCATTTATTTTGCCACCCATAGGGAGCTCTGACAATTCTTACAAAGGGCTGCCACTGCAGCCTGAGTGAAATAACGTCCACGTTATTTCACAGCCATTTACCACTGCACTTAAGTAACTTATAAGTCACCTATATGTCTAACCTTTACCAGGTAAAGGTTAGGTGCAAAGTTACTTAGTGTGTGGGCACCCTGGCACTAGCCAAGGTGCCCCCACATTGTTCAGGGCAAATTCCCCAGACTTTGTGAGTGCGGGGACACCATTACACGCGTGCACTACACATAGGTCACCTATGTGTAGCTTCACAATGGTAACTCCGAATATGGCCATGTAACATGTCTATGATCATGGAATTGCCCCCTCTATGCCATCCTGGCCTAGTTGGCACAATCCCATGATCCCACGGTCTGTAGCACAGACCCTGGTACTGCCAAACTGCCTTTTCAGGGGTTTCACTGTGGCTGCTGCTGCTGCCAACCCCTCAGACAGGTTTCTGCCCTCCTGGGGTCCAGCCAGGCTTGGCCCAGGATGGCAGAACAAAGGACTTCCTCAGAGAGAGGGTGTTACACCCTCTCCCTTTGGAAAAAGGTAATAAGGCAGGGGAGGAGTAGCCTCCCCCAGCCTCTGGAAATGCTTTCATGGGCACAGATGGTGCCCATTTCTGCATAAGCCAGTCTACACCGGTTCAGGGACCCCTCAGCCCTGCTCTGGCATGAAACTGTAAGAAGGAAAGGGGAGTGACCACTCGCCTGACCTGCACCTCCCCTGGGAGGTGCCCAGAGCTCCTCCAGTGTGCTCCAGACCTCTGCCATCTTGGAGACAGAGGTGCTGCTGGCACACTGGACTGCTCTGAGTGGCCAGGGCCAGCAGGTGACGTCAGAGACTCCTTTTGATAGGCTCCTTAAGGTGTTGCTAGCCTATCCTCTCTCCTAAGTAGCCAAACCCTCTTTTCTGGCTATTTAGGGTATCTGCTTTGGGGAATTCCTTAGATAACGAATGCAAGAGCTCCTCAGAGTTCCTCTGCATCTCTCTCTTCACCTTCTGCCAAGGAATCGACTGCTGACCGCGCTGGAAGCCTGCAAAACTGCAACAAAGTAGCGAAGACGACTACTGCAACTCTGTAATGCTGATCCTGCCGCCTTCTCGACTGTTTTCCTGGTGGTGCATGCTGTGGGGGTAGTCTTCCTCCTCTCTGCACTAGAAGCTCCGAAGAAATCTCCCGTGGGTCAACGGAATCTTCCCCCTGCTACTGCAGGCACCAAAGAACTGCATCACCTGTCCCCTGGGTCTCCTCTCAGCACGACGAGCGAGGTCCCTTGAATCCAGCAACTCTGTCCAAGTGACTCCCACAGTCCAGTGACTCTTCAGTCGAAGTTTGGTGGAGGTAAGTCCTTGCCTCCCCACGCCAGACTGCATTGCTAGAAACCACGTCTTTTGCAGCTACTCCGGCCTCTGTGCACTTCCGGTGGAAATCCTTTGTGCACAGCCAAGCCTGGGTCCACGGCACTCTAACCTGCATTGCACGACTTTCTAAGTTGTCCTCCGGCAGTGTGGGCCTCCTTTGTGCAACTTCGGGTGAGCACCGTTTCACTCCTCTTTATAGTGCCTGTTCTGGCACTTCTGCGGGCACTGCCTGCTTCTGAGAGGGCTCCTTGTCTTGCTGGGCACCCCCTCTGTCTCCTGACGCAATTGGCGACATCCTGGTCCCTCCTGGGCCACAGCAGCATACAAAAACCCTAAATGCATAATTTGCAACTAGCAACTAGCTTGTTGGTAGTCTTTCAGCAGGAAAACACTTCTGCACAACTCTTCACGATGTGGGACATCCATCCTCCAAAGGGGAAGTTTCTAGCACTTGTCGTTCCTGCAGAATCCTCAGCTTCTACTGCCTAGTAGCAGCTTCTTTGCACCCACAGCTGGCATTTCCTGGGCATCTGCCCATCTCCGACTTGCTTGTGACTTTTGGACTTGGTCCCCTTGTTCCACAGGTACCCTCGTTTGGAAATCCATCGTTGTTGCATTGCTGGTTTGTGTCTTTCCTGTAGAATTCCCCTATCACAACTTCTGTGCTCTTTGGGGAACTTTAGTGCACTTTGCACTCACTTTTCAGGGTCTTGGGGTGGGCTATTTTTCTAACCCTCACTGTTTCCTTACAGTCCCAGCGACCCTCTACAAGGTCACATAGGTTTGGGGTCCATTCGTGGTTCGCATTCCACTTTTGGAGTATATGGTTTGTGTTGCCCCTATCCCTATGTGTCCCCATTGCATCCTATTGTAACTATACATTGTTTGCACTGTTTTCTAAGACTATACTGCATATTTTTGGTATTGTCTACATATATCTTGTG
Organism: Pleurodeles waltl; assembly: GCF_031143425.1. Lineage (NCBI taxonomy): Eukaryota > Metazoa > Chordata > Amphibia > Caudata > Salamandridae > Pleurodeles > Pleurodeles waltl. The sequence goes on from NC_090445.1 coordinate 381,856,107, forward strand.
TATATTTGCTATCCTCATACTGAGGGTACTCCCTGAGATACTTTGGCATATTGTCATAAAAATAAAGTACTTTTTTTTTTAGTATATCTGTGTATTGTGTTTTCTTATGATATTGTACAAGTGACACTAGTGGTACTGTAGGAGCTTCACTCGTCTCCTAGTTCAGCCTAAGCTGCTCTGCTAAGCTACCATTATCTACCAGCCTAAGCTGCTAGACACCCTATACACTAATAAGGGATACCTGGGCCTGGTGCAAGGTGTAAGTACCCCTTGGTACTCACTACAAGCCAGTCCAGCCTCCTACATTGGTGGCAGCGATGGGATAAGTACTTTGCAACTACTTACCACTTTTGTCACTGTACTTTTCATAAGAGAAAAATATACAAAACAAGTTCAGTGTATGTACACCTAAACAAAAAGTTTTGCATTTCCTCTTTTCACTCTTTTCTAAGTGCTGAAAAGTACCTCTAAACTTTCAAAAAGTTCTTAAAAAGTTTAAAAAGTTATTTTTTCTGTCTTTCCAAAAGTTCTGAAAAACTTTTTCTCACTTTTTCTATCACTTAAACACTTTTAAAATGTCTGGCACAGGCCAAACTGTTGATCTGTCCAAACTTGCTTATGATGACCTTAGCTGGAAAGGAGCAAGGAGTCTCTGCATTAAAAGAGGTTTAAGTGTAGGGAAGAATCCCCCTAGAGAACTGTTGGTTAACATGCTTATAGAACAGGATAAGGCCAGAGGTGCCCCATCTGTTGAAAAAGTAGCCAATGGTTCCCAATCTGATCCAGGGACACCCCTAGAAAAAGATTCAGGAAAGAAACTTCCTAGCCTGCCCATTACCAGACAACCTACCATACCTGGTACTGATGTAGAGTCACACCATACTGATAGTGTTGTCTCACATCATAGCAAGAGTATTCCTTCTCATCATAGCAGAAGTGATGTGTCTGTTAACCAAGCTGTTAGGATGCCTTCTGTTAGGGACAGGTCTCCTTCTGATCATTCTCACCATACTTCTGTTTCAAGGCATCTCCCACCCACCCACCCTGATGACAGAATGTTAAAAAGGGAGCTCAATAGATTGAGAGTGGAACAATCCAGGCTGAAGCTCAAGAAGCAACAGCTGGATTTAGATAGGCAGTCCTTAGAAATTGAAAAAGAAAGACAGAAAATTGGGTTGGAAACCCATGGTGGCAGCAGCAGTATTCCCCATAGTCATCCTGCAAGAGAGCATGATTCTAGGAATCTGCACAAGATAGTTCCCCCTTATAAGGAGGGGGATGACATTAACAAGTGGTTTGCTGCACTTGAGAGGGCCTGTGTTGTACAGGATGTCCCTCAAAGGCAGTGGGCTGCTATACTATGGCTATCATTTAGTGGAAAGGGTAGGGATAGGCTCCTTACTGTGAAAGAAAGTGATGCCAATAATTTTACAGTTCTTAAGAATGCACTCCTAGATGGTTATGGCTTAACCACTGAACAGTACAGGATGAAGTTCAGAGAGACCAAAAAGGAGTCTTCACAAGACTGGGTTGATTTTGTTGACCATTCAGTGAAGGCCTTGGAGGGGTGGTTACATGGCAGTAAAGTTACTGATTATGAAAGCCTATATAACTTGATCCTGAGAGAGCATATTCTTCATAATTGTGTGTCTGATTTGTTGCACCAGTACTTGGTGGACTCTGATCTGATCTCTCCCCAAGATTTGGGAAAGAAGGCAGACAAATGGGTCAGAACAAGGGTGAACGGAAAAGTTCATACAGGGGGTGACAAAGATGGCAATAAGAAGAAGGATGGTAAGTCTTCTGACAAGGGTGGGGACAAATCTAAAAATGAGTCTTCATCAGGCCCACAAAAACACTCTGGTGGGGGTGGTGGGCCCAAATCCTCTTCTAATCAAAACAAAGAAAAGAAACCATGGTGCTATTTATGTAAAATAAAAGGCCATTGGACAACAGATCCCAGTTGTCCAAAGAAAAGCACCAAGCCTCCTATCACTACAACCCCCTACTGCTACACCTAGTGTCCCTACTAATAGCAGTGGTGGTGGGAGCAAACCTACTAATAGCCAATCCAAGGGAGTAGCTGGGCTCACTATTGGTAACTTAGTTGGGGTTGGTCTGATTAGGGAGACCACAGAGGCTGTGTTAGTCTCTGAGGGGGCTATTGATTTAGCCACCTTGGTTGCTTGTCCCCTTAACATGGATAAGTACAAGCAACTACCCCTAATAAATGGTGTTGAGGTTCAGGCCTACAGGGACACTGGAGCCAGTGTTACAATGGTAATAGAGAAACTGGTCCACCCTGAACAACACCTACTTGGTCACCAGTACCAAGTAACCGATGCTCATAACAACACCGTTAGCCAACCCATGGCTGTTGTGAATCTCAACTGGGGGGGGGTTACTGGCCCAAAGAAAGTTGTGGTTGCCTCAGATTTACCTGTAGACTGTCTATTAGGGAATGATTTAGAGACATCAGCTTGGGCAGAAGTGGAGTTGGAGGCTCATGCAGCAATGCTGGGCATTCCAGGGCATATTTTTGCTTTGACCAGGGCTCAGGCCAAAAAGCAAAAAGGACAGGGTGACTTGGATCCTGGAAGAATGGACCAAGTGCTCCCTAAAGCTAGGGGTAGCAAAGGTAAATCAGTACCGACTATCCCTCCCTCTACAGTGGATTCTACTTCTGAGGAAGAAGAATTCCCACCCTGTGCAGAACCTACACCAGAGGAGCCGGAAGCAGACACTGCTGAGCTTTTGGGTGAAGAGGTGCCTGCCAGGGAGGAGCTGAGTGTGGCACAGCAGACCTGTCCCACACTAGAGGGTCTAAGACAGCAAGCTGTCAAACAAGCAAATGGGGATGTCAGTGACTCTCACAGAGTTTACTGGGAGGACAACCTCTTGTACACTGAAGCAAGGGATCCAAAACCTGGAGCTGCCAGGAGATTGGTGATTCCTCAGGAGTACAGAAAGTTCCTCCTAACTCTGGCTCACGACATTCCCTTAGCTGGACATTTGGGGCAAATGAAAACTTGGGACAGGCTTGTTCCCTTGTTTCATTGGCCTAGAATGTCAGAGGACACAAAGGAATTTTGTCAGTCCTGTGAAACCTGTCAAGCCAGTGGCAAGACAGGTGGCACTCCAAAGACACCCCTTATTCCACTGCCTGTGGTTGGGGTTCCCTTTGAAAGGGTAGGGGTTGACATAGTTGGCCCCCTTGACCCTCCTACTGCTTCAGGCAATAGGTTTATCTTGGTGGTAGTGGACCATGCCACCAGATATCCTGAAGCAATTCCTCTAAGGACCACTACAGCTCCTGCAGTGGCAAAGGCCCTCCTGGGAATCTTTTCCAGGGTGGGCTTCCCAAAAGAGGTGGTATCAGACAGGGGAAGCAATTTCATGTCTGCTTACTTAAAGGCCATGTGGAAGGAGTGTGGTGTGACATACAAGTTCACTACACCCTATCATCCACAAACAAATGGACTGGTGGAGAGATTTAACAAAACTCTCAAATGCATGATTATGGGACTCCCTGAAAAACTCCGCAGGAGATGGGATATCCTTTTACCATGCCTCCTTTTTGCTTACAGGGAGGTACCCTAGAAAGGAGTGGGCTTCAGCCCCTTTCAACTCCTATTTGGTCACCCTGTGAGAGGTCCTCTAACACTTGTTAAGGAGGGTTGGGAACAACCTTTAAAAGATCCAAAGCAAGACATAGTAGACTATGTACTTGGCCTCAGATCAAGGATAGCTGAGTACATGAAAAAGGCCAGTAAAAACCTTCAGGCCAGCCAAGAGCTCCAAAAGCAATGGCATGACCAGAAGGCTGTTTTGGTTCAGTACCAACCAGGGCAGAAAGTGTGGGTCTTGGAGCCTGTGGCCCCAAGAGCACTCCAAGACAAATGGAGTGGACCCCACACAATTGTTGAGAAAAAGGGTGAAGTCACCTACTTAGTTGACTTAGGCACTGCCAGGAGTCCCCTTAGGGTGCTCCATGTCAATCGCCTGAAACCCTACTATGAAAAGGCTGATCTCACCCTGCTCATGGCAACTGATGAGGGACAGGAAGAAGAGAGTGACCCTCTCCCTGATCTCTTCTCTTCCACAGAACAAGATGCTCTAGTGGAAGGTGTTGTACTGGCAGATTGTCTTACTGCTGAGCAGAAAGACCACTGCATAAATCTCCTGGGTCAGTTTTCTGAACTCTTCTCTACTGTGCCAGGTACCACTTCTTGGTGTGAGCACACTATAGATACTGGAGACAGCTTGTCTGTCAAACGTAAAATCTATAGGCAGCCTGACCATGTCAGAGACTGCATAAAGCAAGAGGTGCAGAAAATGTTAGAACTGGGAGTGGTTGAGCTCTCTGAAAGTCCATGGGCTTCTCCTGTGGTACTTGTACCAAAACCTCATTCCAAAGATGGAAAGAAGGAAATGCGGTTTTGTGTAGACTACAGAGGTCTCAACCAGGTAACCAAAACTGATGCTCACCCTATACCCACGGCAGATGAGCTCATAGATACACTGGCATCTGCCAAGTATCTAAGCACTTTTGATTTGACTGCAGGGTATTGGCAGATCAAATTTTCAGAAGATGCAAAAGCAAAAACTGCATTTTCAACCATTGGAGGCCATTACCAATTCACAGTAATGCCTTTTGGATTGAAAAATACACCTGCCACTTTTCAGAGGTTGGTGAACACAGTCCTGCAAGGGCTGGAAGCTTTTAGTGCAGCATATCTGGACGATATAGCTGTCTTTAGCTCCAGCTGGGATGATCACCTGGTCCACCTATGGAAAGTTTTAGAGGCCCTGCAAAAGGCAGGCCTCACTATCAAGGCTTCAAAGTGCCAGATAGGGCAGGGGAAGGTGGTTTATCTGGGACACCTGGTTGGTGGAGAACAGATTGCACCACTACAGGGGAAAATCCAAACAATTTTTAGATTGGGTTCCCCCTACTACTCAGACTCAAGTGAGAGCCTTTTTAGGCCTCACTGGGTACTATAGGAGGTTCATAAAGAACTATGGCTCCATTGCAGCCCCTCTTAATGACCTCACTTCAAAGTAAATGCCTAAGAAGGTATTATGGACAGCAAACTGTCAGAAAGCTTTTGAGGAGCTGAAGCAGGTCATGTGCTCTGCACCTGTCCTGAAAAGCCCTTGTTACTCTAAAAAATTCTATGTCCAAACTGATGCATCTGAATTAGGAGTAGGGGCAGTCCTATCACAACTTAATTCTGAGGGCCAGGATCAACCTGTTGCTTTTATTAGTAAGAGGTTGACCCCTAGAGAAAAGCGTTGGTCTGCCATAGAGAGGGAGGCCTTTGCTGTGGTCTGGGCACTGAAGAAGTTGAGGCCATACCTGTTTGGCACTCACTTCATTGTTCAGACAGACCACAAACCTCTACTTTGGCTAAAACAAATGAAAGGTGAAAATCCTAAATTGTTGAGGTGGTCCATATCCCTACAGGGAATGGACTATACAGTGGAACATAGACCTGGGAGTACCCACTCCAATGCAGATGGACTCTCCAGATATTTCCACTTAGACAATGAAGACCCATCAGGTAATGACTAATCTTATTGTCCTTCGTTTGGGGGGGGGGTTGTGTAGGAAAGTACCATCTTGCCTGGCATGTTACCCCCATTTTTCACTGTATAATTGTTGTTTTAGTTGTATGTGTCACTGGGACCCTGCCAGCCAGGGCCCCGGTGCTCATAAGTGTGCCTGAAAGTGTTACCTGTGTTATGACTAACTGTCTCACTGTGGCTCTGCTATCCAGAACCTCAGTGGTTATGCTCTCTCATTTCTTTCCAAATTGTCACTAACAGGCTAGTGACCAATTTCACCAATTCACATTGGCATACTGGAACACCCTTATAATTCCCTAGTATATGGTACTGAGGTACCCAGGGTATTGGGGTTCCAGGAGATCCCTATGAGCTGCAGCATTTCTTTTGCCACCCATAGGGAGCTCTGACAATTCTTACACAGGCCTGCCACTGCAGCCTGAGTGAAATAACATCCACGTTATTTCACAGCCATTTATCACTGCACTTAAGTAACTTATAAGTCACCTATATGTCTAACCTTTACCTGGTAAAGGTTAGGTGCAAAGTTACTTAGTGTGAGGGCACCCTGGCACTAGCCAAGGTGCCCCCACATTGTTCAGGGCAAATTCCCCGGACTTTGTGAGTGCGGGGACACCATTACACGCATGCGCTACACATAGGTCACTACCTATGTGTAGCTTCACAATGGTAACTCCGAATATGGCCATGTAACATGTCTATGATCATGGAATTGCCCCCTCTATGCCATCCTGGCATAGATGGCACAATCCCATGATCCCACTGGTCTGTAGCACAAACCCTGGTACTGCCAAACTGCCTTTTCAGGGGTTTCACTGCAGCTGCTGCTGCTGCCAACCCCTCAGACAGGTGTCTGCCCTCCTGGGGTCCAGCCAGGCTTGGCCCAGGATGGCAGAACAAAGGACTTCCTCAGAGAGAGGGTGTTACACCCTCTCCCTTTGGAAAAAGGTAATAAGGCAGGGGAGGAGTAGCCTCCCCCAGCCTCTGGAAATGCTTTCATGGGCACAGATGGTGCCCATTTCTGCATAAGCCAGTCTACACCGGTTCAGGGACCCCTCAGCCCTGCTCTGGCACGAAACTGGACAAAGGAAAGGCGAGTGACCACTCCCCTGACCTGCACCTCCCCTGGGAAGTGCCCATAGCTCCTCCAGTGTGCTCCAGACCTCTGCCATCTTGGAAACAGAGGTGCTGCTGGCACACTGGACTGCTCTGAGTGGCCAGGGCCAGCAGGTGACGTCAGAGACTCCTTCTGATAGGTTCTTTCAGGTGTTGCTAGCCTATCCTCTCTCCTAAGTAGCCAAACCCTCTTTTCTGGCTATTCAGGGTCTCTGCTTTGGGGAATTCCTTAGATAACTCATCAGAGTTCCTCTGCATCTCTCTCTTCACCTTCTGCCAAGGAATCGACTGCTGACCGCGCTGGAAGCCTGCAAAACTGCAACAAAGTAGCGAAGACGACTACTGCAAATCTGTAATGCTGATCCTGCCGCCTTCTCGACTGTTTTCCTGGTGGTGCATGCTGTGGGGGTAATCTGCCTCCTCTCTGCACTAGAAGCTCCGAAAAAATCTCCTGTGGGTCGACGGAATCTTCCCCCTGCTACCGCAGGCACCAAAGAACTGCATCACCGGTCCCCTGGGTCTCCTCTCAGCACGACGAGCGAGGTCCCTTGAATCCAGCAACTCTGTCCAAGTGACTCCCACAGTCCAGTGACTCTTCAGTCCAGTTTGGTGGAGGTAAGTCCTTGCCTCCCCACGCCAGACTGCATTGTTGGGAACTGTGTTTTTTGCAGCTACTCCGGCCTCTGTGCGTTTCCGCTTTGTGCACAGCCAAGCCTGGGTCCACAGCACTCTAACCTGCATTGTATGACTTTCTAAGTTGTCCTCCGGCGGCGTGGGACTCCTTTGTGCAACTTCGGGTGAGCACTGTTTCACTCCTCTTCATAGTGCCTGTTACGGCACTTCTGCGGGTGATGCCTGCTTCTGAGAGGACTCTTTGTCTTGCTGGGCGCCCCCTCTATCCCCTGATGCAATTGGCGACATTCTGGTTCCTCCTGGGCCACAGCAGCATCCAAAAACCCTAACCGCACGATTTTCAGCTAGCAAGGCTTGTTGGTGGTCTTTCGGCGGGAAAACACTTCTGTGCTACTCTTCACAACGTGGGACATTCATCCTCCAAAGGGGAAGTTTCTACCTCTTGTTGTTCCTGCAGAATCCTCAGCTTCTACTGCCTAGTAGCAGCTTCTTTGCACCCACAGCTGGCATTTCCTGGGCATCTGCCCATCTCCGACTTGCTTGTGACTTTTGGACTTGGTCCCCTTGTTCCACAGGTACCCTCGTTTGGAAATCCATTGTTGTTGCATTGCTGGTTTGTGTCTTTCCTGCAGAATTCCCCTATCACGACTTCTGTGCTCTTTGGGGAACTTTAGTGCACTTTGCACTCACTTTTCAGGGTCTTGGGGTGGGCTATTTTTCTAACCCTCACTGTTTTCTTACAGTCCCAGCGACCCTCTACAAGGTCACATAGGTTTGGGGTCCATTCGTGGTTCGCATTCCACTTTTGGAGTATATGGTTTGTGTTGCCCCTATCCCTATGTGTCCCCATTGCATCCTATTGTAACTATACATTGTTTGCACTGTTTTCTAAGACTATACTGCATATTTTTGGTATTGTGTACATATATCTTGTGTATATTTGCTATCCTCATACTGAGGGTACTCCCTGAGATACTTTGGCATATTGTCATAAAAATAAAGTACTTTTATTTTTAGTATATCTGTGTATTGTGTTTTCTTATGATATTGTGCAAGTGACACTAGTGGTACTGTAGGAGCTTCACTCGTCTCCTAGTTCAGCCTAAGCTGCTCTGCTAAGCTACCATTATCTATCAGCCTAAGCTGCTAGACACCCTATACACTAATAAGGGATACCTGGGCCTGGTGCAAGGTGTAAGTACCCCTTGGTACTCACTACAAGCCAGTCCAGCCTCCTACAGCATATCAGTGGGGTATGCAGGGAATTGACCGGCTCTCTTCACAATGCTGAGGTCAAGGTGATGACACTTCATAATCATCTTCTACAGGATGCCACAGCACGCCAAGCCCTTATGGAGGCCGAGGCTCACCATGCCAATCTATTGGGGTGCTTACGTTCTGTTACCTATACCGAATACACAGTCAGACTCCACGTGACAGGGAACAAACTCAGGTGATACATTGATTGAGTAGTCCATCAAGACACAGATTGCCCTGATCACTGAAATATTCCACTCCATGAGGGACTCTCCCCTACATACACAAAAAGCTATACTCCAAGCTTTTCATGATTGTTATGCAAGCCTCTATAAGGTCCCCCAGCTCCTCCCAGGGACAGCATGAGGCTCTTCTTGGCCGATCTCCTTCTACCACCATTACAGCCCTAGTCTGCAAAAACCTAGATGAGTTAACACCGGAGGAGGTTAAGAAGGCAATAAATGACCTGGCTTGTAATAAAACTACTGGGTTAGACTATCTTCCACTAGAATTTTATGATTGTTTTTCAGCCCATCTTGTCCCAAAACTAGTAGCCTTCTATAATGAGGCGCTCACCATGTGCACCCTCCCAACTTCCCTCCAGGAATCTGTCATTGTCTCCCTGCCAAAACTGGACAGGTATCCCACACAGCTTACTTCTTATAGATAGGTAGCCATTTTGGGTGCCGAATGTAACATTTTAAGCAAGATCTTAGCGGAACACTGTCAGCTGGTACTCCCCACATTAGTTCACCCTGTCAAAATGGCTTTGTCCTGGGCTGCAATACATCTAATAACATTAGACATCTCTTTCACATTATGGACCGAGAATCACTGGCCCATCCCCAAGAGGTAAACCTTATATTTTATTTTCAAAAGGCCTTTGAGTCCCTCTCCTGGGACTATATATTTGAGGTCCTTTGGGTGATGGGGGGTAGGCCCCAGATTATTGGCATATACAAAACTCTTTTTCACAGGCTCTACTTCAAGGGTACATGATCTGCACCCTATATGTGCTCCATTTCCAATTAGCCATTGCACACAACAATGCTGCCTATTCTACCCAATCCTCTTTGTGACTGAAATAGAACCATTGTCTCATCAACTTTGCCAAGAACGGCATCACTAGGGAATCCCCCTTGATGGGACCATGCATGCTATTTCGCTTTTATGCCGATGATGTCCATCTCTACATCTGAAACACATTGTTGGATTTAGCCTCTATTTCAGAGACCTTCACATTCTCACATAGATTGCTGGCCTCCTGTTGTACTGGGGAAGTCCCACATCTTTTCGCTTTGCCGGGACATGCCCGACAGGATAGCCTACTGGGTGATCACACACTACCCTGGAAGGAAGCCCCTTTCCAATACTTGATGGTTCACTCTATCATTCACAACAGGACCTTTTTGAGGGTAACATGCAAAGGGTATTCTCATTCCTTAAAGCCTAATTGGACTTCTGGCAGCAACTACCACTTATCCTAACATGCCGAATAGCCCTTCCCAAAATGATATTTCTTCCTAGACTATTGTACTATTCTGCCAATGTCCCGATCTTTGTTCCGAGATCTGCCCCGCTTATTGGGTGACCTGTTGTGGAGTGGACACAGGAGACAAGTGACCCTTACAAAATTTTAGGTGCTGGTGAGCTGTGGAGGGCTAGAAGTGCCTTATTATGAAGTCTACTTTTTGGCAGTGCAATTACAATCCATCTCCCAATGGTTAGCTAGGTGGAATCTATACAAGACAAGGGGACATCAACACTTCCATTCTAAGATTAAACATCACCATTCTTGGTCCCTCCATGTCTGGGTTGCCAGAAAATGCCTTGCCAGAATCTCCCACTTCACAAGACACATCCCATCCTACTCCTTCAGGGTCCCTCTTCAGGGTCTTCCTGGCCACTTGTGTCCCTTTACAGTTGACCACCTGTTGATCTGGCATGAACACTCCCTTGACACGGTAGGGGACCACTTCCATTAACCACAACTCCTTACATTTGACCAATTAGAGGATTACGATGTCCCTCCAGGACAATTCTCACTGTACGGTCAAATCATAGCCACATGGAGATCATTATGGGGTCACCTGGAAGATATACTGCCTACCTGTTCAGTAGTCCACATGTTATACATGATGGGGAAAGGGCAACACTTAATAACATGGCTCTATAAGACCATAAGGGAGCACACAGGACCCATGCTGACACGTCTACACCAGCTGTGGGAGTACGACCTAGGTAGACCACTGCATGATAAGGAATGATCTAAGATTCTTGAATCTCCCCAATTAATTTCCAGAAACACATGCGTCAAAATATTTATTTTATAGTGCACCATGGGGCATACCTCACACCTTCTCAACTAAATTTCATGCTTTCAATGGCCAACTCGTTATGTACTAGATGCCAAAACCCAGTAGCCGACTTAAAACACATGCTCTGGACTTGCCCTATCATAACTATTTATTGGCAAACATTACTTGCCACGTTAGTAATAATCAGTGAACTGAACACTTAGAAGGTGGTGGCTTTGGGAATTTTTCACCGGGGTAAGAACTAAAAGGTTCAAGCACATTGTACCAATTTGAGTCTCTTCCTTGTGAAACGCCTGCTTACCCTCCATTGTAGAGCTCAGGACTCTATGACCAAGCACCAATGGCAAAAAATTATGCTGTGTTGGTGGGAGGCAGAATGTTCCACATTACACTGGGAAGACACCTGACGACTTTGCAATCGCCCCATCGCGGCAGCCTGGGACATAATACTCATGCAACTCAAAGACCTCATCAATGCCGATCCCCCTCCTTCCACCTAGACTACCTCATCTCTCCTCTTCCTGGCGACCTTGGGTCACCTGAGACACTACATCTCATATCTGACAATTCCCACCATGCTCATAAATGCAGCCGCAGAAGACACCCTAGTGACAGTCCCCCCTTCAGCCCTCCATATAGTCCCACTTGCACAACTCTGCGCATGCTACGACCATAGTATCTAGACATTAGTCATTGTCAATATATGAGCTACTGTACTCCCCAGTGGGATTATCTCACCCAAAACTACTCCCCAGTTTTCTGTTGTTCCTCTTTCCTCACCCCATATCAGAGTTTTTTAAAACTTTCTTTCTAGTTCAGCCAGTTCATTTATCCAAAAGGAATCCTTAAACCACCTACATTCTATAGGGATACTGGTTCCTATACATGCTACTGTTCTTCTTTGTTTGAGGCTCGCATTGTGTTTACAATGATCTCGATCATTCAACGTTGTGTAATTTATATCGCTATACTATGGTCTATCTTACGTAACTGCTTTCTTTACTACCTGCTTGTTTTCAGCGACCAATGACTATGATAACCTGTACAAATACTATGAACCACCGCTTTCCTCTTTTTGGTTAAAGTTGATTCCCATGAAGGAAATAATGTGCAAAACTTCAATAATAGGTTTTGAAAAAAAGTCAGTGTATTCACTCAGAAAAGGGAGAGCATCGCATGTGTTACTTTTTGATGGATGCGCCACATTTGGCAAACTCTAGATAAGCCTCACAATTTCTGGTTGTTCACTGCACTTAATCCCTGCCTCTTTCTCTACTACACCTTAGTTAATAGTTATCCAGTTTGGGGCTGGGGACAGTAGAATACCGCTTCCCTTCTGCTTCTATAGCGTGATTATGCATCAGTATATGTTCAATGCAGTCAAGGGGCTGTGGGGGAAGTTATTTGCAATACGATACTTTTTTGTCATTAATTATGATACAAGTATCTCGTTGTTTGAACCGTATTTAGGAACAATTACAAAAACATTAATGGATACTCACAGTTATATTCATAACTAACCATAATAAAACTAAAATCTAACTTTTCAAATCATGAACACAACATTAATGTCACATTTAGATTACTAGAAATGTGCTGTCTGTGTTGAGATTAGGGGCCACATGTATGAAATACAGGTTTTGCGACTCGCAAATTGCGAGTCAGAGCGATTCGCAATTTGCGTGTCGCAAAACCTTATGTACAAAATGTAAATGACACTGTTCTCGATTCGCTAACTGCGGTCACAAAACAATCATACATGGGACAGCGACTCGCAATTAGGAAGGGAACACCCCTTCTTAATTGCGACTCAGAAACCCTTTTTGCGATTCGGTAAATAGATTACCGAATCGCAGAAATGAGTCTTTACATCCCAAATTGCATTTTGCACGTTGCAAAACGGCCTGATTCGCCGTTTGCAGCATGCAATACAGGTTTTGCGACTCACAAATTGCGAGTCAGTGCGACTCGCAATTTGCAAGTTGCAAAACCTTATGTACAACAGTGTCAATGACACTGTGTGCGATTCGCAAGGGGTCGCAAATGACCTACCTCATGAATATTCATGAGGTAGGTCGCAATTTGTGACCCCATTGGGAATGGCCGCCCTCACAGGGATGGTGGCCTGCTGGAGACAGCAGACCACCATGTCTGTGACTGCTTTTAAATAAAGCAGTTTTTTTTTTTTAATGCAGCCCACTTTCCTGAAAGGAAAACGAGATGCATTTAAAAAACAAAAAATGAAAAGTTTTCTTTTCATTTTTTCAGAGCAGTCAGTGGTCCGTACAACCACTGCCTGCTATGAATTTTTTTTTTCGCTGCCATTCACAAAGGGGAAGGGGTCCCAGAGGGACCCCTTCCCATTCACAAATGGGTTAGCACCAGTTTGAAACTGCGATTGTTTTGCTACCGCATTCGCGATTACAAAAGAATCAAACATGGGACTGCGACTAGCAATTAGGAAGGGAACACCCCTTCCTAATTGCGACTTGCAAACTCTTTTTGTGATTCGGTAAATAGATTACCGAACCACAAAAATTGGTCTTTACATCCCAAATTGCATTGTGCACGTCGCAAACGGCCAGATTTGCCATTTGTGACGTGCAAAATGCTTCGTACATGTGGCCCTAGGTCTCTTCCTCAGTAAATAAACAGAAAAGCCTGACCAAACGTTCTTAGTCCTACCGCGCTACTCAGTCCACGTGTAGTACATTACTTCCACGTAATTTAGATAGACCATGTCCCTGAGCAAATCACTATACATAGGGTAGCCCCGGTTGCCACATCCCTGGGAACATATTTAGGGGCATATTTATGAGAGGCTTGCGCCATCAGAGTGTCACTTTTTTGATGTTCTGGAGCTGCAAGCCTCTCATTCATATCTATGAGGCCACAAAAAGCAACTTAGTGTGGCTTTGCATGGCCTCAGAGATATGGAGTAAGACAAAGCCATGCAAGTTCTGCGTTGCCTTACTCTGCGCCAGGGAGGTGTTCCATGGGCATTGCAACACCCATGGATTTTGATGCTGCCCCCGATTTGCCTAATCACAGAAACCTGAGTCAGCGGTTTAACCTTACGTCTACCCAGAGCAAGCATAACGAGGAGAAATATTTTCTTCTTGTTTTTTCCTCTTTCCATTCTGCAGCGCACGTAGAAAGAGGAAAACACCTCTCAGGATTGGTTTTCTGTAGGATGGTGCCCCTTCCTGCACAAAAGCAATCCTGCATGCAAAGCAGACTATGGCACCGTGGTGCAAGGGTGTCTGGATTAGCATTAGGCAGATAATTGTGCCCCAGTGGAGGGGGAAAGGAGAGGAATGCACCATATTTCATAAATACATTGCATTCCTGCCCTTTCACAGTGGCGTAGGACAGCACACCAAAAAGACCCTATGCCAATTCCCCATACATATGGGCCTTGGTCTTTCATTTAAAAAGTAATCATATTTATTATTCGGTAGAACAATCAAAGCAATCTGTGAACATCTAAGCAGCACCAGGGATACACCTCACAGATAGCTTAATCTATCCAGCGCAGCAGCAGTACTTTAAGATAAACATGGTGGATGAATTTAAAAGGCAACGAATTATGCTTATAAATTAAGAACACCTTTTTGGTCAAGGGATACCTCAATTCTATCTTCCAGACCCTATCCCTTACATCGGGAGGTTTGGGAGCCATTAATATTTGAGTTCAGGTGTGAAGTAACTATAATTCACTGCACCAATTTAAATCTCCCACCCCATGCTTGCATATCACCAAGAGTTTATATAACATATTTCTAGAAGCCTAAATGTCTACCAGTCTCCCGTAACCAATACATCATTATTTCTTTATCTGAAAATAACCATTACAAGATGCCTGCCAAATGAGATAGTCTGTCTTGGGCCTGATTCCACCCTTGCTGAGGTAGCGAAGAAGAAAGAGGGTTCCAAAACCCATCCCTCCGCCTCGCCTTGAAATTAAAAAAGATGCAAGTCCCCCCATCATGCCGGGACTGAGTACAAACACACGCTGGGACCAGATCGCAAGAGCACTTCTCTAACTTTGAGCCCCGTGTTCAAGTCACAAGAAAATGTGCATTTAATTCCCAACTGTTCAAGAACGCAATTGCAAAAAACAAAAGTACACTTTAAAAAAAATGCAGTTGAAGTACGTTGTTGATATGCAGACCAGTATCTTCAAAACTATGGATCAATGAGCTATACAACAGTTGTCAAATACATAACTGTGCTTAGATAGAATAGCCCTTATTTTGAAGGGTTGGGTTGAACAGCAATGAGAAAGGCAGCATACTCACAACTTAAGTGGCCTCCGACTGCACTCAGATTGATGTCGGTGGAGATCCAGAAATATTAATTGTTAGAAAGATGTGCGCGTTCTAAGGTGGTTAAGTTCACATTTGTGCACTTGCCGTCTCCTAACAGATAGGGCTATTTGACAATGGGCTATAAGTGTCATGCAGCCCTTTACCAGCCGTGTAAGTGACTGTGGCATGATGAATGTCTGCACTCTACTCACGATTCAATTCAATACCTGGATCCAGCACAAGAGCTAAGTTGCGTTTAAGATGGCATTCCTGGTCCGACCGGACCTCTGGAATGATACATTGGCCTGGAGGTGAAGTGCAGTCTGTACCTTTACATGGGTCGGTGAAGAGTGCTCGAGGTCACATTCCTTAACCAGGCCCAGGATTACTTATAGATTATTTTGCCACCTGTCCACTACCTGTTCCTCACACACATCAAATGAGAGTGAGTCTCTGTCTGCATATCCTCTCTCTCTTCTTAAGAGTTGTTGCTCAGGATGAAGGGCAGTGCAATACATATTGATGACGATCTAGTGAAATAGCTGTTGTGCCTTTGGCTTGTTTTTAACGGTGCAGACTTACACGTGGTTGGTGGTTTGATGAGTAGCAGCTTATAAAGGGTATGGGGCGGGTCTGGCCCATGAATCCCCCTCTCTTATGTTGACAACTGTCCATTTGAGGAGATGTGTTTTGGAAGGGATTTTATTTGATGCATATAGGAGAACTTTGTATGCTTTTTTTCACTTTTGTGAAGGGTGTATGTGTTCATGTTTGTTTGTTGAGATGTGACATTTTGTAAGGGATGTTTTAGTTTGAGCGTTTTTAATTTATATAATTAGATCTGTGGATGTCACCATTTTGCTATCTCACTCATCTCATCAATTTGTCCAAAATATACAAGAATATGCAGTACGGAGAGAGTGGGTTTTGGGAAGACCCACTGAGCCATTGGCTCTCACGTGTTTTCATGATTTACCGTTGATGAATGGATTTCTCATTAATATCATACACTTTCTGAATGGTTACACTGTCCTATTTGTGTTCCCACTAGGTTGTAGTGAAGGAGCTTCAACTAGTCATTTATTACTCTGCAGCAGAGACAAGGCAATTGAGAGTTACTGTGGGTTGTTTAATGTATTTACTTTTCTGGCAAAGTACATAATTTCTGATTTCTGGCAATTTGGTTTAGGAAGTGGGTGCTGTTTGGCTATATGAGCCAGACATACGCACATCCCCGTTGTTAAGTGGCCAAATATTCCTGTCACTAAGCGGTCCCTGAACTTCAATTTATTTTACCTTGTTGTCACAAAGTAAAAATATGCAATTACATATTGCATATGTACCTTTAATATATGCATTTTGTCTAAGTGTCACTGCTGTTGAATTTGACAAAGTGAAGATGTGCATATATCTAGACTTTTCTAAAATAGCAACAAAAATAATTGCATTTTCTCTGTGTTTGTTGCCATTGCCACATTGTTATAAAAACAACTATAATATTCTGTTACTAGTGAAAAACACAATACAGTAATTATTAATAATCACATTGCATTAAACAGTGTTTTTTACACCCAAAGCATGGAATTTCCGCCCACAGTGACTATATACACTAAATAAACATTTATTTTATACTCCAATTCTTTAGCACTAACACTATTTTGACAAAATATTAACATCCATTATATCTCCCAAATATACAGTGTTACTTCATGCGTACTAAATATTTATCATTTTCAAATTGTAAACAGTTTCTTTTTTACTGTAGACAATCAAATTTACCTTATTCTTCAATGCTACCATTTTTAAACAGTTTCTTTCATAGCACTTTTCCATTTCCTTTCACAAGTTTCCTCTTTATTTTTGAAAATCTTTTCTGCTCATAAAGCAATGCACACCAATATTTATACCAAACTGAGTCAAGGGGAAATTACTTTTAGCGCGGCACCCATAGGCCAAGATGGAAAACTTGAGCTACCAGGACTGACCTTTGAATCACAACAAACACATCCTTGATGTACTCATTAACAAGGAAAAGTGCTGTAATTTTTAAAACAAAAAACACATTACAAGTGTGCCGCAAGGCGTGGGATCCTTCCGAGTTTGTCTAGGCATAGGATTTTGTGCTTCCAGTACAAAAGATGTCAGGCTGCAGACATTCATCTCTGCACCATGGTGTGAGGCTGTGCTCCATGCAAGGCAGCCTAGTTAGAGTGCTGGCATGGCATACAAGCAGCAGACCAGTTTAAGTAGATATAAATCTGCGCTGAGTTTTCCCTCTTGCACAATCCAGGACAGCAAATCTTATTTCTGTGCGGGGCTGCATGAAATAATAGTATATCTGCCCTATCATCATCTGACTTCTTAGTACAGCTTAGTTCTACTGATGCAGTATGTTCAGCAAAGGAGCCCTACGGCTAGCTGTCATATTTCTGTAGATGCTCTGTAGGACGGATGGGGGCATCATGCGCACAGCCCCCCAGCTTTTATCAAACCCTTCCATTAACAAAAAGCCAAACTTGTGGGTTTTGACAATGCAGGTTTTCTTTGTTGCAGTTGTATGCTGCCTCCACTGGTTTCTATGTGATTCTACTACAATTGGTCTTGTGTGATGCGTGGCTTATTTCATGCTGGCTTGAAGTCAAGCCTAGTTGGTGTTTAGTGCTACTTGAGTGACTGTGGATGGTAATATGCTGAAATTGGCCTGATTACAGTTTAGTAGGTGTGCTTGCAGATGTGCATGGTCCTCCCTTGGACCCTCCTTGAACTTCTCCTCACCCATCTCATTTAGTAGTAGATTTTTCCCTGTCCAGACCCCCATGTACACCAGAGGAGTACTTTTTGGTGTGCAAAGTTGTATACACCTGTGACTTACTGGTATGCAAATGCGGTTGGGCTTTTGGGGAATGTTAGCTTCTGAACTGGTCTTTAGGAATTGAAATTCAACCATACTGCAGTTGTCAACTGAGCAAGCTATTACATATTTGTGCACATGGCTTTGTGAATGTGACCACAGCATTTTGTGGCTTTGTGAAAGTGACTATGCTATTTGGCCTTAGTGAGGTTAAACACGACGGGAAACCTTTTTCAGGGAATTGCGTACTACAGAAAAGCTTTGCCGGTGCCTGTGCAATGTTCAATATCTTCAAAGATTGGAGCCCTGCTTGTAACTACGAAAGGAGTGTATGGCTCGGTGAGTGTTGAAGTATCAATGTGTCTCACTATATGCTGAAATCAGATAACTTCTATGATGAAACCGCCCTCATGCTGCACTTCCCAGTACTCACTTTACACAGGACACTGGTGTTGGCTTGGCTCTGAAGCTGGTGTCAGGGTTCAAGTGCATCCAGTGGACCAGTATCACCCCTCCCAGTATGATGTCGCCCTCCTGGATGTAGGCTTTCTCTCCCTGTGTTGGAAGTCTGCAGCCAGCCCCGGCAGATGGGTGAGGTGTCGCGCACTCCATTAGAAGAGCGGCGACAAATATGCTAAGCATTTTTGTTTTTAAAAAATGACGGTGTCTAGGGTAGCAACAACCCGCACCGATTTTGTTTAATCCAGAGAGCGGTGTGATTTATGGCTGGACATGAAGATCTCCTCAGCATGGGATATACCGGCAATTATTCCCAAGACAGTGTAGGAAGCTTTGTTGTGGAAAAGGTGCGGTCCCGTCCTCTGCAATTATTTTTTTCATGCAAGAGTTGAATTTTGTATAACCTGAAATTATCATTGAAATAATTGTAATCCATATAATCACCAGGTGTTTGATTTTTTTGTCAGTCTTGTGCAAGGAATTGTTCCCTGCAGAACCAAGTATGTTGACCAGGGGTGGGCGACTCCAGGATTGTGCATCTGGGAGGCGTATGAAGAAGCCTGTGTTGGCAATAAAGTTACACGGGGAAACTGGGCAAAAATCACAAAAAAATGTTTTGTTTTGAGATCTGCGGTTTATACTGACTAAGGGGGTCATTCCGACCCTGGCGGTCAAAGAACGCCAGGGCCGCGAATGGAGGAAGCACCGCCAACAGGCTGGCGGTGCTTCCCTGCCCATTCTGACGCCGCGGTCAGAAAACCGGGTCCGGCGGTTTCCCGCCGGATTTCCCCCGGCTGGGCAACCACGGGATTCTGACCCCCTTCCCGCCAGCCTGTTTATGGCGGTTTACACCGCCAGGAAGAGGCTGGCGGGAACGGGTGTCCTGAGGCCCCTGGGGGCCCCTGCACTGCCCATGCCACTGGGCATGGGCAGTGCAGGGGCCCCCTAACAGGGCCCCAGCCTGCTTTTCACTGTCTGCCTAGCAGACAGTGAAAAGCGCGATGGGTGCAACTGCACCCGTCGCACACCTGCAACACCGCCGGCTCCATTCGGAGCCGGCTTCAATGTTGCAGGCCCCCTTCCCGCTGGGCCGGCGGGCGCTAACATTGTTAGCGCCCGCTGGCCCAGCGGGAAGGTCGGAATGGCACCAGCGGTCTTTTGACCACGGTGCGGCCAAATGGCGGTTCCCGCCAGGCGGGCGGCAACCGCCGCCCGCCAGGGTCAGAATGACCCCCATAATCTGCCAAATAGGGGAGTCTAGGAAGCGAAAGAAACAAATCTATAGTAATGTTGGATCTAATGGGTCTGACCTGTGGTCGTGTTACAGAACCCATTTTTCTGTCTTTGTATTAAACTGCCTTCGAATGAGAGCCTGTGTACTCTTTATTTGTGGTGGTTTTGTGAAACATCCTGCTATTACTTTATAAATGAGTGATGGATGTGATAACATCAGGTTTCCTCCTCATGAATTCACATGTATCCACACAGAAGACTAGTCAGAAGGGTTTTGGGCCCTGGTGCAGGACTGCTTACACAATCCCATTTTTGCTCGCTGACAAAATGTTGCCAACCATGCATTACATATGTTTCGCTTCAATAGCGCGCCTGGTCCTTAGTAAGTAAATTTACAAGAGGACGCGTATAGGCCGATGAACCTTTTGGATCGCATGGAGTATCGTAGCTATGTAGTAATTGATGAACATCAATTATCAGTGTGATCAATCAACAACCACTAAGAGAATCATTAAGCATGAGACACTATATCAACATTTCATGAATAACCACAACTCAATTATACGTTTTGTCAATTTTATTTCCCTATTAATTACAATACTAAATCATAAGGTTATTTCAAACTTTATTCAATCAGCTCAGAATTAGTTCATTAATGACCACCAATAACATAATCGAATCAGAACTTGAGAAAACATATGCTCAAATGCTTCAGCATAAGCCAACAAAGATGAATATATTAGCATTAATAGCAGAGTTCAGCAATCAATTCGTCAATCTTTTGTCACTGTCAGCGTCTCCCAAAGAATCCTACCTAATCCAAATTAGCATTTAGCATGTGGGACTTCATGCCAAAACAATTTAGAACATGAATTTGGAAAACATCTAGCTAGTAGATAACCTACAAAAACAGCGCAGTTGGTACCTAGAAAGGAAAGGCTCAAAAAGTTAACCAGTCACAGTGTCATAGCTACCTATCCATGAAATGGATCAGCAATAAAGTCAGTCTTCGTCTTCAGGTCATCGATCGATCAGCAATGCATCAGGCTCTCAAGAGCATGAGCCCAATGACATAATCTAGAATCGCGCTTTCTGGCATCCGCATTTCACCCCTCACATCTGAGGTTTTAGCCCTCTGTCATTACTTTTTATTAGAGTTTTTCAGTCCATCCCCTTAATTCCTAGTTGGTCAGTCAATCGGCAGTTATGAATCTAACCTATAATATTAATTTTACAAATCTATGAATTCTAATATTTCCCCATCCCCAATTCTTTGATTGGTTCCTTGTACCATGTCCTCATCACCTGGCTCATCAGGTATCGAAAATGTTGCATCTTCTTCTCCAGTCAGTGATTCTATGGTTGGAGTCCTGGGAATGTACATCGAGTCTGTCTTACACCCTACTTGTTACATATCCTAGTCCCTCATCTCCTGTTCGTCAGTACATTGCAGAAAATTCTTGCTAAGCAGATTTTATTAACGTAAGCAGTGCGCTAGAAATTAAGCTTCTGTATGAGGCCTGGAAAACTAGGCCACAACTTTGGCTAAGTTAACTCCACAATATAATGTAAAACATATGTTATACATCTTAATTTGACATACTACTACATTATTATTTACACATTTTCATTATTTCGCACATTTTTAGTCCTTTCAGTACACGTTCGTATAAGTGGCTGCATTCCCCGTGGGCACATTTTTAAACAGGCACATTAATTTTTCTCTACGATTAATTACTCTATGAAATGGTATAAACCATAACATATAAGCATTTATTAATAATTTCTAATTAACAACATATCTGCCTCAACAGTCCCTCCTCTGATGACTAAATATGTCATCACACCTTTCATTCCCCATCATTTTACAATTCTGTTTCTGCTGTCTTTTGTCTCCTTCTCACATCTTCCCTATAAATTCTTCCCTCCTCTGATTGTTTTTAGATCTTTTCAATTTTATCTTTTGACATAATTTACACGAACCCCATAATCCTAATATGCAAGCAATCACAATTAATATTCCCTGTATGATTTTCAATAACACCCCAAAACAAATTTGACTAAGCCGATTTCCCACTGAAGCAGATCCTTTTCCAACCTTTTCCCAAACACCTGGTTCCTTTAATTCTTTTAAATCCTTACTTGAGTTAGTAAGTAAGTCTCTTATCTCCCTATCATTGTCTGGAATATAGAAGCAACAATGCCTAGCATTAATCATTTTACAGACTCGGCCGTCATTCGCTAAACGAATGTCTAAAGCAAGTCTATTTTGAAGCGTCATAGCTCTATCCATGGCTAATTCAGAATCTATCAGGAGTATTGCCCCTGTAAAATTTGTCAGCATGTTATCCACAACAGTAGACAACTTTCATATCTTGAACGAATTCAGAATGACTCCTACTGAAAGAATCACTGCACCAAAGATATCTCCCAAAATTGTAGAAGAGGTTTCCCTCCTCTGTCGCTTATGATGTAATTCAGTCAATTTTGGAAACTTCTTTAAGTCATCTATCTGGTAAATTTTAGGGAAAACTATCCCCAAATAACATGTCCCATACCATCCTCTTGGAACACAGTAATAAGCATTAAGTCCACAAATATAATAGATCCCAGGAATAGCGGGGTCCTGACCATTCAGCATAAAAGTCCACTTACTCTGAAACAAGAACACATGCCTACATTCACTCGTTCCCACAAATAAAGTGTCAGTGCGTGATTTTGACCTATATATACAAAGCTTCCCTACATGTAGTGCATCTAATGCTAATTTCCTTTGCGTTTTAATAGCAGTGTAAGCATAATCATTCTTGCATGTTCTTTTCTCTAAACCCTTTTCTAATTTTTCTTTTAGTGCTTTTCTCCTGTCATCAGTATGCCATATGAAGCTCTTTTCTAAAGGTGTAAGCAAGCATGTGAGGTTGTTCTTGTGCGCATATGCAGTTTCAAATGTTAGTGTAGGCTCAAAGAATCCTCTAACTAGCACTATATCATGCTCTTTAGCTACTCTACTCAGATATCTAATAATAGGAACAAACAAAAACATCAAATCATAAGTTGAGTAAAAATACTGTATATACTCTTGATTATAGAAACTTGTTAGTAGCAGACTACAGCTTATTCCGTAAGTTAGCGGAAGACTATGGTACGTAACTCCTTCCTCTACTGACAAAGGAATTTGCGTACACACAAGACAATTCTTCGCATCCATTGTCTCGACATACTCACTTAATAAGCGATGGAAAACGTTAGAAGAAAGCTCTCCTTGAGCATTAGTATAGTCCTGCAAATATTTCTCATCTAGTTTAAACCTCTCTAAAGGTGTTAGTGTAGTAGTTTTAGGTTCAGAAGTAATAGTAGCTATTTTCAAATCATGAACAGACAGTCCCACAATCATCAGTATAAACAAGATTCCATACATAACTGCCAATCCAACACTCATGTATCTACAGCACCTAACAATTCTCTCTTGATTACTTAGCTCAGCCATGATCTGTAAAGAATCAGAAAGCAGAAGTAACTCTTATATAGAGTGCAGTAAAATCAAAAATGAAGAAAAAATGTTCTTTCACAGTTCTGTTTCACATTCAAGAACTCTTTTCCTTGTCAAATCGATTAGCAGCTTGTCACATCTGATTTTATGCCAATCAGGTTATTAATGTCTCTTCCGGTTTATTTTCAACAGTCTCTTTCTGAGGTTTCTCAGATTAGCTCAACAATTCAGCTTCCTCGATTACCTTCAGATTACATCAAAGTACTGACTCTGAACTTCTTTATCAAAACAAAAAGATATAAACTTGTCTTGCCATTCATTAGTAGTTGCATATGCCCATTCAAGACCTGCATAGCGTCGACTTGTTATTCTCTTTCTTTTCAACCTTCGATCACCACTTAGTTCTCCTTCACTCAATTCTTCTTTTCTCGTAGTATCCACTTCTTCCTCTATTGTTTCATTTATGACAGTTCCTTTTTCTTCCTTATCTGCGATTCAGGCCAATTATCTCCTTTTCTTGTTCCTTCTGTTAATATTCTTCTCAAGATTGGACTCTTCTCCTTCTCTTTCTCTATGGTGTTTTCTCTTGATGGACCTGCAATGGGCTCAGGAGGAGTCGGATCACTTTGACTTTGATCCGTCTCAACTTTTTCCCCTCTTGGTCTGGCACTTGCTCAGTCTGCTTCTGATCACCGTCTGCTTCTGGGAGAACCTCTGCTGAGTTAGGCTCTCCTGCTGTATCCGTTGAGATTGATTCTTCTGCACCCTCCTGTAATTCTTCACTCTCCTC
Source organism: Pleurodeles waltl (assembly GCF_031143425.1). NCBI lineage: Eukaryota > Metazoa > Chordata > Amphibia > Caudata > Salamandridae > Pleurodeles > Pleurodeles waltl. The sequence continues at coordinate 381,880,153 of NC_090445.1, forward strand.
TCTTACAGGGGTAATAGAACCATCTTCCACAAGCTCTGGTTCACCTTCAGGCTTGATTGGCTCTTTTTCCGGTGCGGCAACCTGTTTTGCTGTTGTTGGTGCTTTCAACAACACTTCTTCATGATCTGGTGGACATACCACTCTCTTTGTATGGCTCACGTGTATCCAGTTTGGAAGTCCTGCACACTTCACAGCTGTTGTTGTTGTTAACACCACCTGATAAGGACTCCTCCAATGCGGTTCCAAACAGGTCTTGCGAACGTTCTTTCTGACAACGACCCAGTCACCGGCTCTCAGGTTGTGCCCTGGATCGTGGATGGGTGGCAGGGTGGTGGCCTGCACCTGCTGAGAGAAAGAGTGAACCACATCAGCCAGACCCTTGCAGTAGTCAAACACCATATCATCTGTAATATTCACAAGTGCACTGACTGGAACTGCTGGTAATCTCATTGCTCTACACATGAGGACTTCATGAGGCGACAGCCCTGTCTTCCTGTCAGGTGTGTTTCTCATCGACATCAACACCAAAGGCAATGCATCTGGCCATTTCAGATTTGTAGCTGCACACATCTTTGAAATTCTTGATTTTAAGGTACCATTCATCTGTTCCACCAGTCCTGATGCTTCAGGGCCGTAACTACAATGCAACTTTTGCTCGATGTTTAGTGCTGCACATAAGAATTTAATCACCTCGTTATTGAAGTGAGTTCCCCTATCTGATTCTAAAGAAATCTGAAATCTGAAATGTGGTATCAACTCCCTAAGCATCAACTTTGCTACTGTGAGACTGTCATTCCTTCTTGTGGGATATGCTTCAGTCCAGTGACTAAAAACACACATAATCACCAACACGTACTTCAAACCTCCACACGCAGGCATCTCAATGAAATCCAATTGCATTCTGCTGAATGGACCTCCTACTCTTCCAATGTGGCTCAAATTCACCACTGTCCCTTTTCCCACGTTTAGTTGCTGATAAATTATACAGCGATGACATACTGCCTCTGCTGCCTGCCTAAACTTAGGGTTAAAACATTCGATCTTAAACAACCTAACCATGGCATCCCTCCCAATGTGTGCCTGGCCATGATAATATCTGGCCATGTGCGACAATAAGCTATTTGGCAGGACCATCTGACCCTCCTCTGAAACCCAAATCTCATCAGGTCGTTGGACACATTTCAATTTAGTGCAAAGACGTTTCTCTTCCTTGTCAACTTTCTTTGCATTGTTTTCAACTCTTCCAGAGTATCGATCACTTTCAATGCAAAACTTGTGAATGTGTTTTCTTCTGACATTAATTCCCATTTGTCTATGAACGATATACAGTTCAATGCGCAAAACCTTGTGACTTGATCTGTATATCCATTTCCCAGTGAAATGTAATCCTGTGCTTTTTGATGTGCACTGCATTTCACCACGGCAATTTCTTCAGGTAACTGTATTGCATACAACACTTTTATCTTGTCGCCATTTCTTACTGATGTACCAGGAGAGGTCAGGAAACCTCTTTGTGACCACAATTCACCAAAATCATGAACAATTCCAAATCCACATTGGCTGTCAGTATAGATGGTGACTCTCAGTCTCGCAGAAACATGGCATGCTCTAGTAAGAGCTACCAATTCTGCCACTTGTGCAGAATATACACCTCGAAGCCAAGAAGCTTCTAATGTACCTGTGATTGTGCATACAGCATATCCTGCTCTCAATGTCCCTGTACCATCTCTGAGACATGAGACATCAACAAAGATAATTTGGTCGTTTTCTTCCAATCGAGTGTCTCTGATATCAGGTCTTGGTTTTGTACACAATTCAGTTACCTCAAGACAATCATGCTCGATGTCTTCCTCCTTTCCAGTTTGAACAGTATCACTTGGAAGTAATGTTGCCGGGTTCAACACTGTACATCTTTTCAATGTTACATTTGGAGCACCTAGTATCCTCATCTCATACCTTGTCAATCTTGCACCAGTCAACTACTGTGTTTTGGTCCATGTCAGTAAAATCTCAAAAGAGTGAGGAACCATTACCGTCAAAGGGTATCCCATCACTACTCCCTCACATTGTGAAAGGCTTTGACCAACTGCGGCAACAGCATGCAGACAACCTGGTAAAACTGCTGCGACTGGGTCCAAGGTAGCTGAAAAATAGGCTACTGGGCGATAAGTACCTCCATTGACCTGTGTCAAAACAGACAAAGAACAAGTATTACGTTCATGACAAAACAATGTGAATGGCTTTGTGTAATCAGGCATTCCCAACCCTGGAGCTCTGCACAAACTCTCTCTCAACTCAGTCAACACTTTCCTCTGACCCTCATCTAAAGTTATGGGTTCAGCAACCTCCTTATGTGTCAGTTGCTGAAATGGTTTGGCAATCTCAGCAAAATTTGGAATCCACTGACGACAATAGCCTACCATTTCAAGAAACATCCTAACATCTCTCTGTGAAGTCGGTGGACTTCTCTGCAATATCATTGTAATCCTCTCCCTGGAGATTCTCTTTGACCCTTTCTCAATCTGGTGTCCCAAGTATTTCACTGACTTCTGACAGTACTGCAATTTCAAAGGTGACACTTTGGTCCTCATTACACCCTTGGTGGTAAATGCCGCCTACCGCGGTGCTGACGGGCGCCATCATAACGTGATCGCGGCAGTATACCGCTACAGGTATTATGACCCACACAGAGAAATCCGCCACAATACAGACACCCACACAAGTCCGCCAGCCCAAAGGTCAGTGATAAACTGGTGGTATCAAAACCCACACTGTTACGCCAACAGATATACGCCCACAGTATCAGGACCCACGAATCACCGTAGCGGTCTTTAAACCGTGGTCAACCATTGGCAGTATACACTGCCGCCCTCAAAATACACACACACTAACAAAACTACACCACATTTGACAATTCAAAATACACACACCTGACACACATACACACCACACCCACACACTCAGACCACTATAAAACACCCACCCACATTACCCATAACCCTTTCAATGAAAAAAAAGATTTCTAACAGAGAGAGAGAGAGACAAGCCAGGAGCACCCACTCAATCTGATCCACAGAACACCATCACCCATACACCATCCACGCACCTCACAGCACACACCACAACACATCACCCCACACATCCTCACACATAGCACTCACACCACATCTACGTTACCTCAAAGACACCCCAGGTTTTCAGAGGAAGAGCTAAGGGTCATGGTGGAGGAAATCATCTGGGTAGAGCCACAGCTATTCGGATCATAGGTGCAGCAGACGTCCATTTCAAGGAAGCTGGACCTACGGCGTAGGATCGTGGACAGGGTCAACGCCATGGGGTTGCACCCCAGAACAAGGGATGACATCAGGAAGAGGTGGAACGACCTAGGGGGGAAGATGCGTTCCGTGGTTGCAAGACACCAGGTAGTCGTACAGAGGACTGGTGGTGGACCCCCACCTCCTTCCCCACAACTAACAACATGGGAGGAACAAGTCTTGGCGATCATGCATCCTGAGGGCCATTATATTATATCCCACACCCTACCTGCATGCTATCACAAACTCCAACCCCTACCCTCACCTTCATCACTCCATCACCTCACATATACCCCACTATCACAACCCACCCATCCCAAAACCAAGCCCTGCATGCCACACCAATGCATGGACACCCATCACAGACCTGCATGGACCCCCATCACTAAAGCACGCACATGAGAGAGAATCACCTATCCCACAAAATCACCACTCACACAAGGCAAAGCTGACAGGGCAATCACAACCATACAGGGAAACACACTGACGCACAAGACTGCACAACCAGATACAATAACACTGCATTTACATCCCCATAGGACACCCAATCAACGTCACCAGAGAGGAGGTGCCACCAACATCCAGTCCCCCCACAGAAGAGGCCCACAGTGATGACAGCAGCTCTGCACACCTGGATCAGGATGACCAACCTGGTCCATCAGGGACCTCTGGGGAGTCGGTTACCCTGCCACAGTCCCATACCACCACAGAGCCTCCCCACTCAGAAAAAAACAGCACAGCACCCAACCAGCGGGCCCATACCACTGTCCCCAGGAAACGTCAATGAGCAGTGTGTCCACCACTACAGGGACCCCAGGCAACCCCACAAACCCAAGACAATCAGGGACCCTGGGTTTGTGGCAGTGGGCACACGGTTCAGGGGACAGAGGCACAGGACAACAGGGAAGCTAGGAGGACTGCTGTGCGACAAGGGGAAGAAAGGCCCAGGGATCCCACTCTCGACAAGGCACTTGCAGGGATCCTGGGAGGATACCACCATTCCCAGGAGACCTTGGGCCAGCTACTGGCCAAGTTGCAGGAGACCCAGCGGCTGCAGGAGGTACAGTACTTGGGGATAAGGGAGGACCTCAAACGCATCCACACCATCCTGGTCACCACTGCAGGGGTGCTGGCTGACATGGCCAACACCATGAGGGCGGCAGTGGCACACCAACGGGCCCCTGACACTAGCCACACCCAAGAACAGCCCTCCACCTCCGTCGGCGCTAGTGGACAGGAGGCCCCGCCACTGGAACAACAGGCCACCAGCACCCCACCCCTGCAGAAGGAGAACCACCCTGCAAACGATCCCTGTGATCCAGGCAGAAGCCAGAGAGCATTGCCAAGATCCTCACCAGGAAATACGACTCTCCTGATTGTCACCCTTCTGTCCCACTCTGTTACCCTGTCCACCTTGAACTGCCATTGCTCCCCTTCCTATGCCCCATTGGACAATGCACCTGTGATAAAAAGAGACTGGACTCTAACTGCACATTCCTCCACCATCACCCGAGCCCATTGTATATCCCCCTCAACCTCTTAGCATTTAAATAAACACCCTTGGAACAAATACAAGTCTGGAGTCTGTCAATTGATTGAAATATGTATTAGTTCAACAATCTGTAAACATTGCAAATCATATGTACAATTATATTTACATTGGTATGACCTGTAGTGTGCATTAGTAAACACACCAGGAGCCAGAGTGGGGCACAGAGATCTGAAAATAGAGATGCCAAAGGGTACAGTAAGTGGCCATAGACATAGGGAAATCATGCTGCCAAGTCCAATGTCCAACAGAAAACTGCAATGTAAAGTGAAGTTACAGTGTCTTGCCTGTGTGTCAATGGAAGTACTGCTGTATGAGAGAACTTCTGTTGTCCACATCTTCATCCTCTGCCTCCTCTTCCTCATTGTCCTCAGGCTCCACTGCTGCCACAAGACCATCTCCAGGCTCATCCCCTTGCAGAAAAGGCACCTGGCATCTCAAGGCCAGGTTGTACAACAAGCAACATGCAACGATGATCTGGTACACCTTCTTGGGTGAGTAGTACAGGGATCCACCTGAACCTGGCCTTCAGGAGGCCGAAGGTTCTCTCAATTATCCTCCTTGTTTGCCCATATGCCTCACTGTAACGTTCCTCTGCCCTTGTCCTGGCATTCCTCACTGGGATCAGTAGCCATGAAAGGTTGGGGTAACCAGAGTCACCTGCAAATATTCGAGGGACAACTGTTAGACACACACTAACCCTTAGGGACAACCCCATACCCATATACCCACATATACTGGGTGGGGACCTTGGGCTCACCTATTAGCCACACCTGGTGCCTCTGGAGTTGAGCCATCACATATGGAATGCTGCTATTCCTCAAAATAAAGGCATCATGCACAGAGCCAGGATACTTGGCATTCACATGGGAGATGTACTGGTCCGCCAAACACACCATCTGCACATTCAGAGAGTGATAGCTTTTTCTATTCCTGAACACTTGTTCATTTCTCCGGGGGGGACAAATGCTACATGTGTGCCTTCAATGGCACCAATGATGTTGGGGATATGTCTCAGGTCATAAAAGTCAGATTTTATTGTGGCCAAATCCTCCACCTGGGGGAATATGATGCTGCTGACATGTGTTTCAGCAGGGCAGACAACACTCTGGTCAACATGTTAGAGAACATTGGTTGAGACATCCCTGATGCCATGGCCACTGTTGTTTGGAAGGAACCATTTACCAGGAAATGGAGCCTTGACAGGACCTGCACTAGAGGGGAGATACCTGTGGGCTGGCGGATAGCTGAAATCAGGTCTGGCTCCAATTGAGCACACAGTTCTTTGATTGTGGCCCTATCAAGTCTGTAGGTAAGGATTATGTGCCTGTCCTCCATAGTCGCCAGGTCCACAAGGGGCCTGTACACAGGGGGAATTTCTCCATCTCCTATTCATCCTCAGCGGTGGAACTCTAGGGTGAAAACGGTGAGCAGAGGGTCATATTCACACATATGTTGCAATAAAAATGTATTTTTTCCTTTACAGAAACAGTATGTGAATTTGAAAATCAGTTGATGTGCCAATGTCTGCTGTGATGCAGTTGGATGCCATGGCCTGTGCCACCCTGAAGTGGCGGCTGCCTGACCTCTGAGGAGAGACAGGTGGAAATGTGGTAATTCTGTTGGCGTAGTGCCGTTGTGGTCAATGACCGCTGTGCAACTTCGCATTGGTTATCATTGAGCCCTATGGGTTCCAGAAGTCAATGGGGATGTACGCCGGTGGTGATGGTACGTACTGCTGCGGACGTGACCACCGTTTTCTAACTGTTCAATTACTTGCTACCTGACCTTCAACAGGAGAGGACCTATACTGCAAGTGCTGTTGTGACCTGTGTGTGGAAGCAACAATGGATCGAGTGTCTGGGGAAAGGGCCCCCGCCTTCACTTTGGAGGATTTGGAGAGAATGGTGGATGTGGTCCTACCCCAGTAAGCTTCACTGTATGGTCCTCCAGACAACCAGGTGAGTACACTGTGAGCATGATGCGTGGGCCATGAGTGTATGGAGTGCTGTGTGTCTATGCCTCGTGTCTGGGGGGCTGAGGGGTCCTGGGTAGAGTGCTGCATGTCTGGTGGTCAAAGTCTGTGCGGGAGGGACATTGTGGGACTTGAGTGTAACAGTCCGGACGGTATTACTAATCCCTTTTTTCTATGCATATTTCCGTGCATGTTAGCGCCCATCAGAAAAAGGGTATTTGGCATGCCATCGCCAAGGAGGTGCGGACCCTGGGGGTCTTTGACAGGCAGAGCACCCACTGCCGCAAAAGGTGGGAGGACCTGCGCCACTGGCAAGGAAGACTGCGGAGGCCCAGCTGCAGGGAAGGACTGGAGCCTTCCCCCTCTACTGGCAGTGCCACCACCTGCACCGCGGCCACCACCGCCACCTCCCCCCTGGCCACCACCGCCAGCTGCACCGCGGCCAGCAGCACCACCTGCACCGCCGCAAGAAGCACCACCACCAGCAGCAGCAGTCCCAGTGAGCAGCTGTCCGAGGCTGCAGGGGAAGGGCTGCAGCCTCCCCTCTCCACTGGCAGTACCGCCAGCTGCACCGCGGACACCACCACCAGGTGCACCACGGCCAGCACCGCCACCTGCACCACCACAAGCAGCACCGCCACCAGCAGCAGCAGCCCCGGTGGGCAGCCGTCCGAGGCTGCAGGGAAAGGGCCGGATCCTTCCCCAACCACTGGCAGCACCGCCACCTGCACTGGCACTGCAACCACTGTACAGCCGTCCCCATTGGCGGATGGACTGTAGTCATGCATCCATGGTGTATCATGCATCCTGCCCACAGACATTCATGTGGATCTGACACCCAGGTGAGTGACTGTGACCTTGCATACCCCATGTGCTGCATCACTGGGCACCAAGCTCCCTCCAGACCAGTGGAAGAAGACATCCACTCACCTTAACCTTGGCAGGATGCTGCACACTGGACACAGGGCCCCCTCCAAAACCAGTGGAAGAAGGCATCCACTCACCCTATCCTTGGCAGGATGAAGCACACTGGGCACAGGACCCCCTCCAGAACCAGTGGAGGAAGGCATCCACTCACCGTATCCTTGGCAGGATGAAGCACACTGGGCCCCAAGCCCTCTCCAGAACCAGTGGAAAACCGGTACCCACTAGAGAGACTGTGGCCTTGCACTCCCCAGGACCAAGCAGTGGGCAAACCACCCACTTGAGAGACTGTGGCTTTGCACTCCCCAGGACAAAGCAGTGGGCAAACCACCCACTTGAGAGACTGTGGCTTTGCACTCCCCAGGACCAAGCAGTGGTCAAACCACCCACTTGAGAGACTGTGGTCTTGCACTCCTCAGGACCAAGCAGTGGTCAAACCACCCACTTGAGAGACTGTGACCTTGCACTCCCCAGGACCAAGCAGTGGGCAAACCACCCACTTGAGAGACTGTGGCTTAGCACTCCCCAGGACATCGCTGTGGGCATGTAGCCCCCTCCAGGAGCAGTGGCTTTGTACCATCTTCCAGCTGAGGTGCCCCCCTCTTCCCGATCCCCCTGAGGTGCATGTGTGTTTTTGAACTGATGTCCCTGCAGTGTTCTCTCTGTATTGAGGCAGGAGTCAAGCAGTGGGCTTGGCCTATGTGTTTTGGCAAGTGGGCCATGGACATTTTGAGTGGACATTGTCCCGCCTTTTATACATATTGTATATTTTGTAAATACTGTTTTTGAATTATTAACGTATTTCAGACTATTTCTAATATAACACTCATTTGACTCCATTCCTTTTATCCTTGCATTATTCCAAAAGGTTACGGGGTGTATATGTAATGTTGTTCATGTGTTTGTGTGTATGGTGTTGGGAGTGAGGGTGGGGGGTGGGTGTGTTGCGTGTGTGTGTCACTCTCTTTTCCTCCCCCCTCCCCTATGTGCTAGTGCAGTACTCACCGTGGTCGTCTCTGCTGCCGCCGTTGGTACTCCAGGTATATGAGCAGAAACAGCAGCATGGGGAAGACCTGCAGCTCGGGCTCCATGGCATTCTGGTTCTTCCTTGAGTGTCGAAAAGTGAGTGGTTTCCCTTCAAAGTACTGTTTCTGCAGTGCTTTTGATGGCGTTGGTACCGCCCCGGAAAAGCTGGCGGATGGGCAGGTTGTAAGGGGGTGGGCGGTATATTGTCTTCCGCCTGGCTTTTGCCGGTTACCACTGTGGTGTTTGTTGCTACCGCCGAGGTGGTCGAAGTGTTATAGTGGCTGTCTGTGTTCCCGGTTTCTGCCGTGTTCATGATTCCATTTTTGTTACCGCTGACCTGTTGGCGATATTACCGCCGCTTTAACACCGACTGCCAGGGTTGTAATGAGGGCCTTTATGTCCAAATTTTCAACAGGGCAATCGAGTTGTACTTACACTCGTCCCTTGTCTTGGACACAATCAGCAAGTCATCAATGTACTGCACTAGAGTCGATTGGTAGTACCCACTATAAGCCAGGCCAGCTTCCTACATTGGTGGTGCAGCGGTGGCATACGTACTTGTAACTGCTTTATCACCTTGTCATTGGTGCTTTTCATGAGAAAAACATATACCAAATATTTCAACATGTACACATTGAACCAAAACAGTTTACTGTTCTGCTCTAAAACTTTCTACAAAGTTTCTGAAAAGTTCTGAAAACTTTTAAAAGTTTTCAAAAAGTTTGAAAAAGTTTTTCCTCTGTGCTTTCAAAAGTTCTAAAACTTTTTTCTCTCTCTGTCCTAAACCTTTTCTATCATGTCTGCAGTTGATCTCACTTCCAAAATTATTCTAGCAACCTATGAGAGTTTAAACTTTTAAAGTTTGAGGGGTCTCTGCATAGAAAGAGGTTTAAGCATTGGTAAGGATCCTACAAAAGACTTTCTCTTCAACCTTCTCCTAGAGAATGACCAGAACCAGTCTGGTCCATCCAAGGGACAGGAGGTAGGAGGGGAGGGTGCCCAGTCAGACTCAGAGGAGTTCCTTGAAGAGATTGGGGATGGTTCTTACAAAGACCTGCCATCTAGCAGGCCACCTAATGACACTGGTAGTGGGAGAGGGTCAAACATTGGTAGGGCATCTTTCACTCCTAAAGGCCAGGTTTCTAGGGTCCAGCCAGTTAGGGACAGGTCTCTCTCTGCCAATTCCCAAATTTCCTCTGTATCTAAACATTCCCAAGCCTCCCACCCTGAGGATAACTTAATGGAAAGGGAACTCAGAAAGCTGAGGTTTGAAGAGGCCAGGCTGAAGCCTAAACAGCAGCAGCTGGCCTTAGACAGGAAATCCCTGGATGTAGAGAGGGAAAGACAGAGATTGGGGTTAGTTCCTCATGGTGGCAGCAGCAGTGTTTTTGATAGCAATCCTGTTAGAGAGCAAGATTCCAGAAACCTGCATAAGATAGTCCCCCTTACAAGGAGGGGGGTGACATTAACAAGTGGTTTGCTGCACTTGAGAGGGCCTGTATGGTACAGTTGGTCCCTCAAAGGCAGTGGGCTGCTATCTTGTGGCTATCTTTCACTGGCAAGGGTAGGGACAGGCTCCTTACTGTCAGAGAAAGTGATGCTAACAACTACAAAGTTTTGAAGGATGCACTCTTGGATGGTCCTCTCAAGACTGGACAGACTTTGTAGACTGTTCAGTGAAGGCCTTGGAGGGTTGCTTGCATGGCAGTAAGGTGAATGACTATGAAAGCCTGTATAATCTGATCCTGAGAGAGCATATTCTTAAAAATTGTGTGTCCGATTTCTTGCACCAGTACTTGGTAGACTCAGATCTGACTTGGGAAAGAAGGCAGACAAATGGGTCAGAACAAGAGTGAACAGAAAAGTTCATACAGGGGTTGACAAGGATGGCAAGAAGAAGGATGGCAAATCTTCCGACAAGGGTGGGGACAAAGATAAAAAGCATTCTGAGTCTTCATCAGGACCACAACAATCATCTGGGGTTGGTGGGTCCAAATCCTCTTCTAACAATCAGAAAGAGCCTTGGTGTTATTTATGCAAAGTACAAGGCCATTGGGCAAGTGATTCCACTTGTCCAAAGAAAAACACCAAACCTCCCACCACCACAACCCCAACTGCAACCTCTAGTGCCCCTAGTAATAGCAGTGGTGGTGGGAAGTCTACTAGAAGTAGCCAATCCAAGGCTGTAGCTGGGCTCACTATTGGCAGTGTAGTTGGGGTAGGTCTTGCTAGGGAGACCACAGAGGCTGTTTAAGTCTCTGATAGTGGCATTGATTTTGCCAGCTTGGTTGCTTGTCCCCTTAATATGGGTAAGTAAAAGCAACTACCCCTAATTAACGGTGTTGAGGTTGAGGCCTACAGGGACACAGGAACCAGTGTAATTATGGTTATAGAGAAACTGGTTCACCCTGATCAACACCTACTTGGTCAGCAGTACCAAGTGACTGATGCTCATAATAACACACTTAGCCACCCCATGGCTGTTGTGAATCTCAACTGGGGGGGTTACTGGTCCAAAAATAGTTGTGGTAGCCACTGAATTACCTGTAGATTGCTTGCTAGGCAATGGTTCAGAGACATCAGCTTTGGCTGAAGTGGAGTTGGAGGCTCATGCAGCAATGCTGGGCATTCCTGGGCATATTTTTGCTTTGACAAGGGCTCAGGCCAAAAAGCGAAAAGGACAGGGAAACTTGGATCCTGGAACAATGGACCAAGTGCTCCCAAAAGCTAGGGGTAGAAAGGGTAAATCCTTGCCCACTATCACTCCCTCTCCAGGAGATTCCCCTTTTGAGGAAGAGGAATCCTCTCCCTGTGCAGAACCTACACCAGACACTGCTGAGCTTTTGGGTGCAGTGGGCCTGCTAGGGAAGGTCAGAGTGTGGCACAGCAAACCTGTCCCACACTAGAGGGTTTAAGACAGCAAGCTGTCAAGCAGCAGAATGGGGATGTCAGTGATAGCCATAAGGTGTATTGGGAACACAACCTCTTGTATACTGAGTCAAGGGACCCTAAACCTGGAGCTGCCAGGAGATTGGTCATTCCCTGGCAGTACAGAGAGTTTCTTCTTACCTTGGCACATGCCATTCCTATGGCTGGGCATTTGGGCCAGATGAAAACATGGGACAGGCTTGTTCCCCTGTTTCACTGGCCTCATATGTCAGAACACACTAACGAGTGTTGTCGCTCTTGTGTGACCTGCCAAGCCAGTGGCAAGACTGGTGGCACTCCAAAGGCCCCCTTGATTCCACTTCCAGTGGTTGGGGTGCCCTTTGAAAGGGTAGGGGTTGACATAGTTGGCCCCCTTGACCCTCTAACAGCTTCAGGCAATAGGTTTATCCTGGTGGTAGTGGACCATGCCACTAGGTACCCTGAAGCCATCCCCTTAAGGACCACTACAGTTCCTGCAGTGGCAAAGGCCCTCCTGTGAATCTTATCCAGAGTGGGTTTCCCTAAGGAAGTGGTGTCAGCAGAGGTAGTAACTTCATGTCTGCATACATCAAGGCAATGTGGAAGGAAGGTGGTGTACCTTACAAGTTCACTACCCTTTATCATCCACAAACAACTGGTTTGGTTGAGAGGTTTAATAAAAATCTCAAAGGTATGAAAATGGGACTCCCTGAAAAACTCAGAAGGAGATGGGATGTCTTTGCCCCTCAAACAGGTGTCTGCCCCCTGGGGCCTGGGCAGCCTGATCACAGGAAGGCAGAACAAAGGATTTCCTCTGAGAGAGGGTGTTATACCCTCTCCCTTTGGAAATAGGTGTGAAGGGCCTGGGAGGAGTAGCCTCTCTTGGCCTCTGGAAATGCTTTGAAGGGCACAGATGGTGCCCTCTCTGCATAAGCCAGTCTACACCGGTTCAGGGATCCCCCCCAGCCCTGCTCTGGCACTAAACTGGACAAAGGAAGGGGGAGTGACCACTCCCCTGACCAGCACCTCCCAGGGGAGGTGCCCAGAGCTCCTCCAGTGTGTCCCAGACCTCTGCCATCTTGGAAGGTGGTGTACCTTACAAGTTCACTACCCTTTATCATCCACAAACAACTGGTCTGGTTGAGAGGTTTAATAAAAATCTCAAAGGTATGAAAATGGGACTCCCTGAAAAACTCAGAAGGAGATGGGATGTCCTGTTACCTAACCTCCTTTTTGCTTACAGGGAGGTACCACAAAAAGGAGTGGGCTTTAGCCCCTTTAAACTCCTCTTTGGGCACCCTGTGAGAGGTCCCCTTGCTCTTATTAAGGAGGGTTGGGAACAACCTTTAAAAGCTCTTAAACAGGACATTGTGGACTATGTACTTGGCCTAAGATCAAGAATGGCTGAGTATATGAAAAAGGCCAGTAAAAACCTTCAAGCCAGCCAGTAGCTGCAAAAGCAATGGCATGACAAGAAGGCAGTCCTGACTCAGTACCACCCAGGACAGAAGGTGTGGGTATTGGAGCCTGTGGCCCCAAGAGCGCTCCAAGACAAATTGAGTGGACCCCATCTAATTGTTGAGAAAAAGGGTGAGGTTACCTATTTGGTAGACCTTGGCACTGTCAGGAGTGCCCTTAGGGTGCTCCATGTCAACCGCCCGAAACCCTTCTATGACAGGGCTGATCTCACCCTGCTCATGGCAACTGATGAGGGACAGGAAGCAGAGAGTGATTCTCTCCCTGATCTCTTCTCCACCATTGAAGCTGATGGCTTAGTGGAGGGAGAAGTACTTGCAGATTTCTTCATGCAGAGCAGAAAGATAACTGTATAAATCTTGTAAGTAAATTTTCTGAACTCTTCTGACTGACACCAGGTACCACTACTTGGTGTGAGCATACAATTGATACTGGAGACAGTTTACCTGTCAAAAGTAAGATTTATAGGCAGCCTGACCATGTCAGGGACTGCATTAAACAAGAGGTTCAGAAAATGCTAGACTTAGGAGTGATTGAGCCTTCAGAGAGCCCATGGGCTAGCCCAGTGGTGCTTATCCCTAAACCTCACAGTAAAGATGGAAAAAGAGAGATGAGGTTTTGTGTTGACTACAGGGGGCTCAACCAAGTAACCAAGACAGATGCTCACCCTATACCCAGGGCAGATGAGCTCATAGGCTTCTGCCACGTATTGAAGCACTTTTGATCTAACTGCAGGGTATTGGCAGATTAGGTTATCAGAAGATGCTAAACCAAAGACTGCATTCTCAACCATTGGAGGGCACTATCAATTCACAGTAATGCCCTTTGGTCTGAAAAATGCACATGCCACTTTTGAAAGGTTGGTGGACACAGTCCTTCAAGGGTTGGAAGCTTTTAGTGCAGCATATCTAGATGATATAGCTGTCTTTAGCTCAACCTGGGGTGATCACCTGGTCCACCTATGGAAAGTTTTGGAGGCCCTGCAAAAGGCAGGCCTCACTATCAAGGCCTCAAGGTGCCAGATAGGGCAAGGGAAAGTGGTTTATCTGGGCCACCTGGTAGGTGAGGAGCAGATTGCACCACTGCAGGGGAAAATTCAGACCATTATGGAATGGACTCCCCCTACAACTCAAACCCAGGTGAGAGCCTTTTTAGGCCTCACATGGTACTATAGGAGATTCATCCAGAATCTGGCTCCATAGCAGCCCCTCTTAATGATCTCACTAGCAAAAAGATGCCTAAAAAGGTATTGTGGACTGCTAGCTGTCAAAAAGCTTTTGTTGAGCTCAAACAGGCCACGTGCTCTGCACCTGTCCTAAAAAGCCTTTGCTACTCCAAGAAATTCATAGTCCAGACTGATATTTCTGAATTAGGGGCGGGGCAGTGCTATCACAGTTGAATACTGATGGCCAGGATCAACCTGTTGCTTTTATCAGCAGGAGGTTGACCCCTAGAGAAAAGCGTTGGTCTGCCATAGAGAGGGAGGCCTTTGCTGTGGTCTGGGCACTGAAAAAGTTGAGACCATACCTGTTTGGTGCTCACTTTATTGTTCAGACAGACCACAAACCTCTACTTTGGCTAAAACAAATGAAAGGTGAAACCCCTAAATTGTTGAGGTGGTCCATATCCTTACAGGGAATGGACTATACAGTGGAACATAGACCTGGGAGTACCCACTCCAATGCAGATAGACTCTCCAGATATTTCCACTTAGACAATGAAGACTCATCTAGGCAAGGTTAGCCTTAGTGTCCCTCGTTTGGAGGGAGGGGGTTGTGTAGGAAAGTACCATCTTGCCTGGCATGTTACCCCCATTTTTACTGTATGTATGTTTGTTTTTGCCTATGTGTCACTGGGATCCTGCTAGTCAGGACCCCAGTGCTCATAAAATATGCCCTGTGTGTGTTCACTGTGTTGTGCCTAACTGTATCACTGAGGCTCTGCTAACCAGAACCTCAGTGTTTATGCTCTCTCTGCTTTCTAAATTTGTCACTGCAGGCTAGTGACTAATTTTACCAATTCTCACTGGCACACTGGACCACCCTTATAATTCCCTTGTATATGGTACCTAGGTACCCAGGGTATTGGGGTTCCAGGAGATCCCTATGGGCTGCAGCATTTCTTTTGCCACCCATAGGGAGCTCTGACAATTCTTACACAGGACTGCCACTGCAGCCTGAGTGAAATGATGTCCACGTTATTTCACAGCCATTTTACACTGCACATAAGTAACTTATAAGTCACCTATATGTCTAACCCTCACTTGGTGAAGGTTAGATGCCAAGTTACTTAGAGTGTGGGCACCCTGGCACTAGCCAAGGTGCCCCCACATTGTTCACGGCAAATTCCCCGGACTTTGTGAGTGCAGGGACACCATTACATGCGTGCACTACATATAGGTCAATACCTATATGTAGCGTCACAATGGTAACTCTGAACATGGTCATGTAACATGTCTAGGATCATGGAATTGTCACCCCAATACCATATTGGTATTGGGGTGACAATTCCATGCATCCCGGGTCTCCAGCACAGAGCTCGGGTACCGCCAAACTGCTGCCAACCCCTCAAACAGGTGTCTGCCCCCTGGGGCCTGGGCAGCCTGATCACAGGAAGGCAGAACAAAGGATTTCCTCTGAGAGAGGGTGTTATACCCTCTCCCTTTGGAAATAGGTGTGAAGGGCCTGGGAGGAGTAGCCTCTCTTGGCCTCTGGAAATGCTTTGAAGGGCACAGATGGTGCCCTCTCTGCATAAGCCAGTCTACACCGGTTCAGGGATCCCCCCCAGCTCTGCTCTGGCACTAAACTGGACAAAGGAAGGGGGAGTGACAACTCCCCTGACCAGCACCTCCCAGGGGTGGTGCCCAGAGCTCCTCCAGTGTGTCCCAGACCTCTGCCATCTTGGATGCAGAGGTGTGAGGGCACAATGGACAGCTCTGAGTGGCCAGTGCCAGCAGGTGACGTCAGAGACCCCTCCTGATAGGTGCTTACCTTTCTCAGTAGCCAATCCTCCTCTGTGGGCTATTTATGGTCTCTCCTGTGGGCATCTCACCAGAGAACGAATGCAAGAGCTCACTGGAGTTCCTCTGCACTTCTCTCTTCGACTTCTGCCAAGGATCGACCGCTGACTGCTCCAGAATGCCTGCATAACTGCAACAAAGTAGCAAAAAGACTACCTGCAACATTGTAGCACCTCATCCTCCCGGCTTTCTCAACTGTTTCCTGGTGGTGCATGCTCTGAGGGCTGTCTGCCTTCACCCTGCACTGGAAGCCAAGAAGAAATCTCCCATGGGTCGACGGAATCTTCCCCCTGCTAACGCAGGCACCAAACTTCTGCATCACCAGTCCTCTGGGTCCCCTCTCATCCTGACGAGCATGGTCCCTGGAACACAGGAGCTGGGCCCAAGTGTCTCACACAGCCAAGTGGACCTTCTGTCCAAATTTGGTGGAGGTAAGTCCTTGCCTCCCCACGCCAGACAGTAATCCTTTGTACTGTGTGAACTGCAGCTGCTCAGGTTTCTGTGCAATTTTGCAAGACTTCCTTTGTGCACAGCCTAGCGCAGGTCCCCAGCACTCCGGCCTGCATTGCCCAACTCGCTGAGTTGGACTCCGACATCGTGGGACCCTCTTTTGTTGTTCTGAGTTGATCGTCGTCCTCAGATATTCTCAGTGCCTGTTCTGGTATTTCCGGGGGTGCTGCCTGCTTCTGCAGAGGCTCTCTGTGTTGCTGAGTGCCCCCTCTGTCTCCTCCTCCAAGGGGTGACCTCCCAGTCCTTCCTAGGCCCTAGCAGCACCCAAAATCCTCAACCACGACTCTTGCAGCTATCAAGGCTTGTTTGCGGTCTTTCTGCGTGGAAACAACTCTGCATCCTCCTGTACGCCGTGGGATATCTTCTGACCATAGAAGAAGTTCCTGGCACCTTCCGTTGTTGCAGAATCTTTGGCTTCTTCCACCGGGAGGCAGCCCTTTTGCCCCTCCATCCGGGGTTTAGTGGGCTCCTGCCCCCCCTGGACACTTGCGTGAATCTTGGACTTGGTCCCCTTCCTTTACAGGTCCTCAGGTCCAGGAATCTGTCTTCAGTGTTTTGCAGTCAGTTGTTGTCCTTGCAGAATCCCCTATCTGAACTTTACTGTCTTTCTGGGGTAGTAGGGTAACTTTACTCCTACTTTTCAGGGTCTTGGGGTGGGGTATCTTGGACAACCTTAGTGTTTTCTTACACTCCCAGCAACCCTCTACACACTACACTAGGCCTGGGGTCCACTTGTGGTTCGTATTTCACTTTTGGTGTATTTGGTATGTGTTGCCCATAGGCCTATTTCTCCCTATTGCATTCTATTGTGTTCTACATTGTTTGCACTACTTTTCTAACTGTGACTTACCTGGTTTTGGTTTGTGTGCATATATTTTGTGTATATTACTTCCCTCCTAAGGGAGGGTATTCTCTGAGAAACTTTTGGCATATTATCACTAAAATAAAGGACCTTTATTTTTAGTAACTCTGAGTATTGTGTTTTATTGTGATATTGTGCTATATGATATAGATGGTATGGTAGGAGCTTTGCATGTCTCCTAGTTCAGCCTAAGCTGCTTTGCCATAGCTACCTTCTATCAGCCTAAGCTGCGAGGAGCCAGACTTGAAAAACACAGTTCTTATAATCGCTTTCAGAGCTCCTGAACAGTGGAGTCTATAATGTCAGAAAATACTGGAGAAATCCCACTGTAATCCACAAATAAAAAGCACTTGAGAACAGGGGATCGTAAATACTTGTGCTATTTTATTTCATGCAATTAGGACAACAGCGAGTAATCGCACATTGCTTCCTGTGACAATCTGTTTACTTATGCCAAAACTCTCTGCCACAGCACATCTAGACCTTAGCACTGTGGCTGATAAGTCTGGGAATCAGAGTATCATGAGTCTCAATGAAGGCATCCATGTGTGAACCACAGAGATCACAAGAACAACTCTGTGCACAAGCGAGCAATAGCAATGGCAACATGATTAGCAGAATGTAGTACATTACTTGATCATTTTCTCAAAGACTTCGGTTGGGGAGCTATTGGCTGGTAGTTCTAGTCTTCCTATTGGTTTCGCAGAGAAATACAGCAATATTAATGTTGAGCTTCTCATGGAAGATAAGGCTTTTAGAGAAGGAGGATTGCTAGGCTATTATATACACATGCTCTGCAATTGAACCAATTTGATCCATTAGTCAAGGACAGCTGGAAAAGTCTTGGAAAGATTGGTTGGAGGATTCAACAATCATTTTATCTGTAGTTGGTGTTGAACATTTTAATTAAAAGAAAAATCCCTTTTCTTACATGCTTTATGACCACATATGTTAGGATATGCAGTGGTGGCAATTAATTGTAGCTGGGGTGGGATGCCACACACACGGAGCTGCACACTCACACACCTATACATTCACACTCATACACGCATACACACACCTATTCACAGCAGGCACTTACAAATACACATACGTTCATACTTACACACACTTGCATGTACGCACACACCAAACATTATAAAAGATAATACTTGCTGCACTTTCTCACTGAGGGAAGCCTCAGTGGTTCTAGGGTGGCTTTGACTGCCACCTCCTCTCACTGGCTGACCCTAGGTCAGCCATTGAGAGGAGGCGGCAGTCTCTAACTCGTCACAGAGTGGGATGGGGTAAGTGAGATTTGCTGACCCTGCCCAACTCTGTGACTATGTGGCAGTAATAGACACTCAGCCCTGGACACTTCAGGGTTTATAACTGAATTGTTGAGGTCCGAGGATATCAGGGACACTCCCCCCTAGTCATGAGAGGGAGGCCATCCAAGCACTTTGCCAGGCTGAGGAGATCATGTCCACCAGGCTGTGACAATTTTAGCCTGGCAAAGTTCAGCCCAAGTAGCCAGATGCCTGAGGATTTAGCGCATGTAAAGGGCCTGGATGCCTGAACAGAACAAGAATAGTTTCTCTCAGGCTGACATGTACTCTTCACGTTGGTGAAAAAGGTAGGAGGCGGTGCCCCTCCACCCTGCGAATGGGAGAATGGGCTTCTGCTGGATATGCAAGTTCACATACTTTTCATGATAAATATAACTAATAATGCTGGAAAAAAATCACTAATGACTTACATGCTCCATTGAAATGTTCTCATTTAGACTAGTCCCCACAGGCATTGAAGGGTGTGTGGGAATAAGACCCAGATTTACAGATTCCCTGGCAATCCCTTCTTTCAAATGGGACTTTCACAGCCCAGCTTCAAATCCTGATTAACTCTGCCCCTTCCCCCTCTGCCACAGTAGTATTGGCATCTTTGGTATGCTAACTCTTGGAGCAGCTTCAATGAGAGAGGTCTGGAGCACTCATCACGGGTCCCTTAAGTGACTGATGTTTGTTGTTTCAAATGCTCTCTTCATTCCTATTAGCAGTACAACAAAATGGTTCCTAGTAATGTAAGAATAGAGCAGAGTTGGGCTGAGAGAGCCTCCTTTAGTGCAAGTTGTTGTTATCCTTGTGTTTTACAGTTTCGTGTAATAGAGCTATATTCAAACAATTGCTGAGCTATGGAGACAAGTCAGACTCTTTACAGGCTGCTCTATGCACCATACTCTGAGCTAGAGAGTCTAGTTTTCAAGAAATTACCAAAAGGAAACAAGTAATTCTGCATCCCACTACCGCTGTCTGCACATCCCTCTAGCACATTGAATGGCCTGTTTCCTACTCATCCTAAAACTCATAACAAATCAAGATAAAACATTAATCTAGGTACATAATTCTTAGTTGGTTATATTGCTTCCTCCAATTTGATGTCAGCAAAGAATTATTTCACCCTCAACGTTGATGTCATTCACTACGACCATTGACTCTGACTCTCACTTTTCCACTCTCTGCTATGATGTGGTGTTTGAGTTGTAGGTATTTCCAAACATATAAACTCCAGTGCATCGAATGCCTTGTTCCCACAGACTCTCTGATTTTGAATGTCTTTGCCTTCCTGTCATTTATGTGTTCAGCTTTATTTTCTAAGATCATAGGCCATGGTCATTGAATCCCCACCTTTAGTGACTTACGCATATCTCAAAAAAGCAATTCCTTAACTTGATGAAGTGTTTTTTTTTCAATGATGTGCAAAAATTAATGCATGTGAATGGTATTACTTTTCTGGATCTTCACTGTAATGTAA
The DNA here is from genome assembly GCF_031143425.1 of Pleurodeles waltl. Lineage (NCBI taxonomy): Eukaryota > Metazoa > Chordata > Amphibia > Caudata > Salamandridae > Pleurodeles > Pleurodeles waltl. Next base: position 381,900,505 of record NC_090445.1, read on the forward strand.
AACAAACGTCTGAACGGTCATGTCTAGCTCGCTTGGAGAAGATATTCTACTTTTGACACAATTCTATAACCTTCCTCATAGCCTTCTTTACGTCCCTGTTCCTAAGACTGTAGATAACCGGATTGAGCAGCGGAGTCACAACTGAGTACAGAACCGGGACCATCTTGTTCCAGTCAGATGGGTAGCGCGATGCTGGTCTCACATACACAAACATCACTGAGCCATAGTACAGCACCACCACCATGAGGTGAGATGCACAGGTCGAGAAAGCACTCTGGCGGCCAATGCTTGAGCTGATCCCAACAATGGCAGAGATGATGGCCATATACGTTAGAAGGGTGAAGACCAATGAGCTCACGATTATAGCGGTGGTGAAAGCATACAGAATGAAGTCTGCCATATAGGAACGGAGACATGCTAGCTCCAAGAGTGGTCCAGGGTCACAAAAATAGTGGTTGATGATATTGGGACCACAGAAATTTAACCTGGATATGAAACTCACTGGGGCAAGGTTATACATGAAGCCGGCCATCCAGCATAGACCTGCCAAGCGCTTGGAAACTACAGTGTTAATTAATGCTGGATACCGCAGTGGATGGCATATGGCTAAATATCTATCAAAACCCATCAGGGTGAGAAAGAAACACTGAGTGGCCCCCAGTGAAAATAGGAAGTAGAACTGCAAAAAACAACCTGCAAAGGAAATGGCTTTCACCTGTAGTAAGAAGTCAGCCAGCATTTTTGGGATAGTGACAGTCGTGTACCATATTTCCAAGAAGGCAAAGTTAGCCAGGTAGCTGTACATGGGAGTGTGGAGGTTAGAGTCGAGTCTCACTGCAGCGATGATCAATAGGTTTCCTGTCAGAGTCAGAATATAGACCACTGAGAAAAGTATGAAAAGTGCTGTCTGTAAGTCCTTTCTGCTGGTTAGCCCCAAGAAAACAAACTCTGTGACAGTTGTGTGGTTCGTCATTTCTGGGCAGTCAAACTCCTATCTGTAGGTTAAAGATAAGCAGGAACCTTAAAGAGAAAAAAAAAAAAACATAAATGTAAACAGTAACTATTAATATCAAGGAAAAACCGTTACATGTGTTCATGTATTTAAATGCCCTGTGCTTGCAAAATGTATTAGCACACGTGCAAAGGGCGTTATTATTAGTTCTAATACTTTTTCAATATCCATAATGCTAATGATGACTTTCCACGATCTGAAAGGAAAAGGTGTTGTTAAGACACACAAAAGTCATTGGCACACGTGCAGTGTATACGCACCTTATATGATACATCTTCAGGTTACTGTACTGCCTTTTTATAACAGACATTTTGCTTTGCCCATTTTATCACAAAATATACAGAGCCTCGCTGCTGTAAATTCGCTCCTGTATGTGAGTTGGGTTTTGCGGCTATTGGGTCGGATTCGCAATTAAATCTCGCACAATATGTAATAGTTCGCTGTGCAAGCATCCACAGTGTATGCCAATCCATTTTTTTTTATATTCACAAAAGTACAACCCATAAAAATACGCACAGTAGAAGCTTTAATCGCACCAGTGCATTATCCTTCATGCCAGGAGAATATTGCGCACTCAGAATTTATTATCAATGTGTAAATAAATGTGTGTTTGTATAGAGAGACATGAACCAGAAAATATGGATTGCTTCTCCAAAGTGGCTGAGGTAAGCAAAAAGATTAATTAGAGGCACAATGATGTCAATGCAAACTACAGAAGTGTACGTCCGAGTGTAGAAATGCCAGTTCACAAAAAGAAACCCTCGTTCAATTCAAATACTACTATAAATCACATAAGCTAAAAATTATAGCTAACAAGCCTCGGTGCAAGTCACACGCTACTTCACTGCTATGATCAACCATAAAAACAGTGGAGACAAACAGTAACACTTCCATCACAAAACATAGTTTGAGAAATATAAAAGGCAATGATACAACAGTATATACGAAGTCAGCCACACTACGATAACAATATATCTGTTATAGTGATCTAGCCTGTCCTTTGTGCCACTGTGCGCCAATCCATAAATATGGCACCTGGCTGGTGCTATGGAATGTGATAGCAGGCGCTATGAATTTTGTGGCAAAATCCATAAATATCTAGCAGTGCAAGGCAGCAGGGTGTTGCTGAGGAGGACTGTGCAAAGTCAAACAGCTTTTGGACCAGGTCCTCGTGAAGCTGTTGTTTTTGGCTGGCAACATTGGAATAACACACCCAAGGAAGATCCATTGCAGTCTGGATCAGTTTTGCACTTCACCCAGTTAAGATGTTTTTTTGACACTTTTTCACTTTCTCACTGTTTTAGAGCTCAGATTTCTCCAGCTAGGCAAGGTTGTAGTCTATAGCCGAAAGTCTCAATGAGGCTAAGTACCTTACCTGCCATGTCCCGCTGAAAAAAAGAAAAGCTCAAAGTGGGAGGACTCTGAATCTTTAGTCCAGTGCAACACACCTTTGTTTGAAATGACTTGGCAGTTTTGTCTGGCTCCTCCAGAGGTCTTTAGAGCCAAAATGCTTATAAGTCTAAGGTTTGCAGATGTAGTAGGAGGAGTCTAAACAGATACAGCCAAGGGACCCAGGACCTCTGGTACAGCTCTTTGTGATCTGAGTGCACTCCAGCACAGGCCACAGCAGCATCTAGACAGAACTGGTCAGCTGGCAATCTTCTAAAAGGCCTCTTGTAGCCTACTGTGCACCTTTAGCTTGAATAGGCAGCACTGTGAGCCTTGGAGTTCATATCTTTGTAATGAGTACAAGAGAGAAATAGAGCATGCCAATCCTTCAGAGCTCTTCTCAGGTCTCAGGCACCAGGTTCAGTTCTCTTCTGATCTTCCTCAGGTACAATAGTGTTCTGAGGAGGGTACCACAGATACCACATTTCTGCCTTGCACCACCTTGTGGCTGGGGGTGACTCTCTACTCCCCAACGAATGGGGTAAAAGGTCCCAGAGGTTTACCATACCCACATTTTAAGCATGTCCTGTGTGTTCTACTGCAAAAAATCTCACACTGACTGTCTTTGACTAATTTCAAGATGGTGAAACGTTTTCCTCCTTGTGTAAAGCCTTTGTGCCCACCACAGAGTTGTGGCCAAGGTAGAGAGCAACCCCTCCTCTTTGGTCACTTAAACCGGTGCTGGCAGCTCCCTCCTGACTGGGATTAGAGCCTGGCTGACTGGGGAATACAGGAAAGGACCTGTTCAGGTGTCATCTGACAACTGCCTGTGACAGGGGAGTCCCTTTTGAAGTTAATCAAGTTCCTGGAAGGTGCCCAAATGGTAATCCCACCAGAAGAATAGAAACACTCCCACACACAAAGGCCCTTGTCTCTGCTCTGGGAGCAGTTTTTACATTCCCTTCAGGGCTTGAGCACTCAGGCTACTTTAGCTGGAGGCTAATGCAAATTAGTCTCCAGAGTGTTATTGGTAAGGGTAGGTAAGTACCTACACTTTGCAATAGGCCACTTACCCCCACTAGATCCAGTCAGGTCTCAAAAAGTGAATCCTAGCTCAACCCTTGGTAGTATGGCAATGAGCAGTTAGGCTTAACTTAGGAGACGTGTGTAAAGCATTTAAAAATCACAAAACAGTAAATAAGTAAAACACAAAACACAATGAAAATCCAACTGTAATTTATAAAAATAGATTATATTTTTATCCTTACCATGACACTAAAACAACAAAAATCCAATAAAAGGAAACAGAAATATAAATTTTTGAAGAATAAATGTTTGTTAGTACATAGAAACTAAAAGCCCCAATCTCTACGTCTGATCACATTCGACTGGGGCAAAGTCAATATTTGAGGCCGACCGTGATGGAGCCCTTCTCGGCTACAGTGAGCGGAAGGCATCTGTCAAAGTTTTACCTTCTGACTTAGGGGGTCATTCTGATTCTGGCGGGCGGCGGAGGCCGCCCGCCAGAATTCCGCCCCCATTATACCGCTCCGCGGTCAGAAGACCGCGGAGGGTATTATGAGTTTTTCCCTGGGCTGGCGGGCAGTCTCCAAAAGACCGCCCGCCAGCCCAGGGAAAAACTCCCTTCCCACGAGGATGCCGGCTCGTAATCGAGCCGGCGGAGTGGGAAGGTGCGACGGGTGCAGTGGCACCCGTCGCGTATTTCAGTGTCTGCAAGGCAGACACTGAAATACTTTGCGAGCCCTCTTACGGGGGCCCCTGCCGTGCCCATGCCATTGGCATGGGCACGGCAGGGGCCCCCAGGGGCCCCGCGGCACCCCCTACCGCCATCCTGTTCCTGGCCGGCGAACCGCCAGGAACAGGATGGCAGTAGGGGGTGTCAGAATCCCCCATGGCGGCGCAGCAAGCTGCGCCGCCATGGGGGATTCTAAGGGCAGCGGTAAACCGGCGGGAGACCGCCGGTTTACCCTTTCTGACCGCGGCCAAAGCGCCGCGGTCAGAATGCCCTGCGGGGCACCGCCGGCCTGTCGGCGGTGCTCCCGCCGACCCTCCCCCCGGCGGTCGAAGACCGCCGGGGTTAGAATCAGGGCCTTAGTCTTTTTATTGAAGATTTTCTTCACTTGGGCGAAGTCGCAAGTCAGATCTGACCTCCCTGGAGCCGTCTTCAGGTACGTATCAGAGGAGAACTCGGTGAAGAATTCTACCTTCAGACTTAGATGATTCTTCGTGATGGAAATCTTTATCCGGGCCAAACTTGAAATTGAATCCGACCTTTCAGAAGTCCTCTTTGGGTACGCTGCATTGGAAGCGTCAGTCAACTCTTTACATTCAGGCTTAGAGACTTTTTTAGAGCTTTTTCTCTCCGGCGCCAGGCGACCCTCCAAATCAAACCGATTTCGAGTCGGCATCTTCGGATTGCCTTTCCACGAGCCCCTGTTGGATTCCTGGATTTCTGGGGCTCTGGAGCTTTTCAGCGGGACGAACCTGCAAGTCAGACAGGGTCCCGGTCGACGTAAGCCTGCTTGACTCACGACGTCGGGTCAGTTCACTCATGGACTTTTTTTCCAAAAGGGCTCCAATCTTCTCCAAACTTCTAGATCTTCTTCCAGAAGGTCTTTGAAGTTCATTTAGTAGTCCACAGCTCACCCTAAGGTTCCAGAGTTGCTCCTTGAGGGTTAGGACTTCAACTTCCAGAATGCACCTGGCTCAAATCCAAAAATGACAACTGATCAGCTGGCCATTTTCTTCAGGGTTTGATGCAGCAGACTCTGGTATGGTATTTTCCACCTGTAGCAAACAGGGAGTCCCTTCTTGAAGCAGTTGGAAACAGGCAAAGTCCTTTTTGTGGTGAAGCCCAAATGTGCTGGTGCAGTCCTTCACAGTGCAGTGTCCATGTGCAGGTCAGGGATCCAGCAGGGCAATCCTTCTTCTTCTTTATCTTGTTCCTTGTAGGGATCTGAGGTTGGGTGTAGCTCTGCCAGTTTTATCCTTGCTCCTGGGGGTGGAAAGCGGGGGGTGGGCTCTGTCCATTCACATACAGGCCACCACCCTCTTGAGTGACCACTTCCTGGGAAGTGTGGCAAAAATCAATCCCAAGCAGCCACATACTCCAAAAGTCCAAGATGGCAAAAATGTAATTTCAGAGATTAGATATGGCTGAGCCCACTCACTTGTGTGGCTGTTTTCCTTAACACACCCTTTCCAGCCATCTCTTAATCTAATCAGGGGACACCTGGCTGTCTGGTGTTGCAGGAAATGGGGGCCTCCACTTGCTGGCCCAAACGTCCTACCTCCTTTGAAGAACATTTTGGCTACTATCCCCCATCGTGTTTCACCATCTGCTGAGGCAGTTGTCCTCCACCAGGCACTTACTTTGTGTTCAGCCCAGGCCAATTAACACAACTTATAAAAGCAGCTGGGCCAGGCTGCCAGAGGCTGGCCAATCAGAGAAGGGCACTACAGAGGTGAAACTGATAACTTTTAGGAAAAGTTCTAAAATCTTTCTAGGTAAACGTTATATTAAATTCAACAGTGGCATGTTGTTGGATTTATTATAAATTTTCATTTGACATCAAACATGACATACTTTGCTCCTTTGTATGGGAAATAAGACTTTATTATTTTAAAATAAAGTCTCCCCATGTTGCCCTATGGAGCTCATTCACTACAATGGGGGAAAACAAATGTAGCTATTTTTCCCTCATCAGGGCTAATACAACATCTTTTATAAGGTCCCTGCTTATAGTTACACTACACCCAACCGTGGAGACACTTAGGGCATACCTTAGAGATGACCTATGTGTAAACATGAGGTAGTTTAGGACTTTGTAAGTACTCTTAATTTCAAAGTTGAATTTGGGATTAACTTTAATTTAAAAGCAGCCAGCAAGGCAGGCCTGCCTTTGGAATGACATTTGGCCCCACAGCATTGCACCCATTGGTGTACTACCTATTACCTATGCTGGGGTCCTTAAACCTACATGCCCTACCATATACTAGGGAATTATAGGTAGGTTGGTACAGCCAATTATAATTAACCTAATTTGCAAATGCATTTTATTCAGAGCACATGCCCTGGAACTAGTTAGCAGTGCCCAGAGCACCATCAGATTCCGGAAAACACCAACATAAGTACAACATGGGGGCAATAAGTTAGGGGGCTTCTGTAATCAGACCAGTTTTCTCACACAGAGGCTTTAGACAAGGAAAAAGTAAGTTTCTAAATGACTTTTCACTAATATGTATTAAAAACCTGACTTCACTAGTGAAATGGGCTTTTAATAAGTATTACAAAGAGTCCAACAATTAATTTTCTAGTGAATTCCTAGCAGAAGATAGCATGTTAAATTTAGTATTGCATCCTATTTTTACTCTAGGGAACAGCCAGCCTTGCTGCAGTGAAAATAGTGATAAGTGCTAAGCACTCTAGCGACATGTTTAACATTAACCTTCTACATGCCAAACCTTTAAATATTATGCACCATACCTTATGATCTATAAGTCATACTCAGGGTTAAACTGATAATATTTAAACAAAAGGTTTTGAACTGTTAAACGTTTCATTTTGACAGGCTGAATTGCAGTTAAAAAACTGCTCCTGTCAGGCTACAATGGTAGGCCTGAAGCCTAGTTTGCATGCCATTGCAATAGATGGCATAAAAGGAACTGCCAGCGAAGAACCTAATTGTTCGCCTGGTGCCTCAATACTCCCTGTAGAGTGGACAGATAATTTTTCCCGATTATATTCTGGGATCACTGGTGTTACTTCCAGGGAATTGACCCATACCATGATTACTGAGACCCCCAAAATTGAATTTACCCTGGCAGAAACTAAGGCTGCGATCGCTTCATTGAAATGGGGAAAGGCCCCCGGCCTTGATAAAATACCAGGCGATTTATACAAGACAAACCCAGATATATGGGCCCCATATCTGAACCTCATTTCCAATGCGGTAACTGCAGGAGCACCTGTCCCGAGCTCCTGGATGGGAGCAGAGATAGTTCCCATCTTTAAGAAAGGTAACCCCTCTAACCCTGTTAACTACCGCCCAATCTCCTTACTCAACAACTTCCAAAAACTTTTTGCAAAGCAAATTTTGTCCCGTCTAGAAGGATGGATTCTGTAAACAAATGCCATTTCTGATTTGCAAGCAGGGTTCAGGCCAGCAGTTAGTACCATAGATCAGGTGCTAAGATTTTTAACAATAAAATGGAAGACTGTGGAAGTAGGAGGGGGCAACCTTTTTGTAGTTTTTATTGATCTTAGTGCCGCATTTGATTTGGTCCCTAGAAACCAGTTATGGCTGACACTAGCCAATATGGGTGTCCCACATGGCCTTTTGAAACTTATCACCCGACTACACAAGAATACTTATGCTCAAATTAGGAGCGGCAAGAATGGTGATCTAACAGAATCAGTGGCTATTGAGAGGGGAGTCAGACAGGGGTGTGTTTTGGCCCCAACCCTTTTTCTTTTATACATAAATAATTGTATTAAGTATTTAGCAAATTGCACTAATGATTCCCCAAAGCTGGCCGGCACCAAAGTTCCATGCTTACTTTATGCAGATGACACTATTCTCCTGTCCAAATCAGCCATGGGAATCCAGAATCTGGTTAACCAGTTCGGTGTATTCTGCAGAGATTACGGGTTAGACATAAATCTTAAGAAAACTAAACTCATGATATACAGTGCCCCGAACAAGAAGCTTAGAGCAAATATAAAGATGGATTCAATTCTTTTGGAGAGGGTAATGGAATATGATTATTTGGGCATCAGACTATCTGATAAGGGCAGCTGGGATCCAGCTATAAGGAAAGGGGCATTAACAATCAGCCAAAGATGTGGAGTGATAGAACGTAAAGCTAGCACTGCAACAAGCCCCCCTCTGACCCTCATCTCTGAAATATACAAAGCCCAAATCCGTGCCGCGGCCCTATATGAAGCGGAACTTTGGGGATCTCACAGACAAATGGACACTCTTCAAATCAAAGAAAATAATTTCCTTAGACACATATCCAGACTGGGGAAGGGCACGACGATGCTCCCCCTAAGACTGGACCTGGGTCTAAATAGTATTAAAGATACAGCATACTTAAGACCACTTCTGTACTGGGTCAGACTATGGAAAACGGATGAACTCGAACCCTTCAGGTCAGCAGTTAAAGAACTATTGCCACCTTGCTATGGATGGGAAAAAGTACGGTGGCTAAGGGAGATGAAAGCGGCTTGGGTTAAACTGAATTTATCCCATTATTGGGAGAATCCCGAGATGATTCCTGGTAACGCTAAACGCCTGATCAAAGACCGTTATTGGGAAAAGATCTATGAGGAATCTCTCGGCTCAAATGGGTTAGGTCGGCTGACAGCAGAGTTTCTGCTGGTTAAGCACGAACCTCTGCCTGAAAGCTTCCTGGATCTCCCTATACCAGCCCGTGCTCGCTCTTTATTACTTCAGTTCAGATATGGAACATTGGCAGTCAACAGCTTCACGGCTTGCTGGTCGACTAATAGTTCCTTATCTGACAAATGCATAAACTGCCATCTATGCAAGGAAACTTCTGAGCATGTCCTATTTTTCTGTCCTCTGTACAAATGCCCTCGAGGGAAGTGGATTACCCCTCTGTGCAAAACACTGTTATCACAAAACCGTAACAGTGTATATAGAATATGCAAATATGATACTTCCATGCTGATAGTGAGTTCTGTTTCTAAATATCTGGCAGCAGCATGGAAAATCCGCTGTAGGATCACTATAGATCTTAATCCACCGGTTGAAGAACGGTCTAGAAGTTAGCGAACTAGTACCCTGTTATATTAGTCTGGGATTTTAAATAAAACTATCAGTGCGACCTATCGAGGATAAAAGACTGTATCCCCGAGCATGCTGTCTAGTGGGTTACCCCAACTGAAGTGACCTGTAGCTCCTCAGCATATATAATTTTATAAATGGCAAGATGCAATTTATTTGATCAACTTATTCAATAGAACTGATTAATTTAGGGCATCATTTTCCACTGGTTGACTTCTAACTTTTGCTAATAGGAGCTATTGTATGTAGTTTTTATGTCTTATTTTATGTATAAACCCGTTTTAGAATGGTTTTTATGCTTTTAACAACTGATTAGTATCATTTTAGCATTCAGCGTCTTGTATAGGGTAAGATCCAGAGACTATTTTGAGAGTTTTGTCTTAATTATTTATGAAACTTTTTATGTAGTTTTATGACCTTTTTTTTTTCTTTTTTTTCTGTATTAATTGCCAATGTCTTTTTTATTTTTTTATTATGCAATGGTTTATGGCTTCTATCTTTTCGTATGTATGATTACTTTTAACTTCTCAAATGGTCCAAATCTGGACCGAATAAACTATTGATTGATTGATTAAACTGCAGTATATGAGTGACATTCACCTTACAGGCCCTAGGTCCACCTGGTACAATAGACTAGGGACTTTTAGGTAAATCAAATATGCCATTTAGGATTTTGTCAATTCAACCATGTAAAGAGGGAGACACCTTACTGTTTGTTAGATTGGAGATAACTGGACAACGTTTTATAGCCAGCAAAAACAAATAGAGCGTACATCTGGGGTACACACACAAAATATGTTGATTTCCTACACTGATAATGACCTGACTTTAGCTCTTTGTGGGTACTATCTTACATGGTGAACTCACATAGTATCAAAATGACCACATACACTGAGACAGGAATTGTGGTGAAGTGCAAAATGTCTATACCTTTCTGGCTTTTGAAGTAACATCGATAGCCATGCACTTTGTACTCAAAATGGATGAGGTGAGGGCTGAAAGGACCTTTACCTTAATTCAGGAAAAAGTGGAAATCATGTGGCAGAGTTTCTTGAGCTGCACCCTCCCCCCAGCTGTATGGGAACGCCTCATCTGAGCCTCAATACTCCACTAGGAAGGATCTGTAAGTACAGAAATGCTGAGAAGATCTCCAGCATTGCTCTAAGATCAAGGCCAGGCACATTTCTGAGAGTTAGATGATTTCAAGCGAGAGATTATGGCAGTATACTTTTCATGAGCTGTTAGCACAACAATCCATATGCACACATGTGCATATGATGTTCTACTCCTGTCATATAATGTTATGTACTTACCAGCAACACATCAAAGCAACAACTAGGTAAAAGCCGTAACACTCTACGGCCTTGCAATATTAAGAATATTAAAGCAAATCACAAATTGCCATGGCTTTTCATTTGTTGGACATGTGTTTTATGGAATAAAGGAATATATCTCAAGGGTGTGGACCAACAAGCAACACTGTATCCACAGTATTCTCTCACACAGTAATCATGTATATGTAGAACATTTGCAATATGGTTCCTATTGTGACATTTGAATCCGGTCCTCACATCATCAATGATCATGAACTATATTTAGAAGGAAGATTCTTGGAGAATCAGCTAGAGAAAAAAAATTGTTTTGGTAATTGTAATTAATTTGATGTTTTATATAGATTAAAAATTTGAGAATTTGTTTAACAATGTAAGGTTTTCAGCCTCTAATAATGTAATGATGCCAAACCCAGTAAACTTTGATTATGGTGAATTGAAATGATATTGGTATATCTGTGCTCCATTGACTTCCCACATCCAAATATTATAGTCTTTCAATTTTATACCAGAGGGATAACTGGTAGTTTGGGTTGAGTGCACAGGGACATTCATCTCTGTTTCTCCCTATATGAAAAATTTGAGAATGTGGTGTCATTGACTGTGGCGTGTGACGAGAAAGATGACAAAGTATTTACATCTCTAAGCTAGGTAAAAACCACCTCTGGCTTAGTGGAGTAACACTTTTAGGGCCAGATATATCAAGCAATTTTGCATTCGCAAACGGTGCAGACTGAAAAAATTCAGCCGTTTGCGAATGCAAAAATGCCTTCCAAGATGTATGAAAGGCATTTGTTGTGCAATTTTAAGGAATCGCTAACGTAGCGATTTCTTAAAAATGCGATCCATTTTAGAGACTCGCAAATTGCGATTCTCCAAATAGATAATCGCAAATAGGGAATTCCTATTTGCGATTTCCAAAGCACATGCATCAAGCATTACCGAAATGCGAATTGGGCATTTAGGAAATGCAATTACCCCCAAATCCAATGTGGTGGTAAGCATGTGCAATTTTTAAAAATGCATTTTTAAAAATGACTTTTAGCGTACGCATGCCCATGTGTGTGCTTCACATGTCCGCACGTATTTTTTTGGGGTGCATCAGAGGGGGCTTTAGGTCTGCAGCACCCTGGGGTTTGCATTACCTAATTTGCAAATTCATAACTGGAATTCGCAAATTGGGAAATGCAAAACCATTCACACCTATGTAGGGATGAATGGAGTCGCATTCTCTAACTGCGATTCGGTAATAGCGATTGCGAATTTTAAGAAATCACTATTACCGAATCACAAATTTCATACATCCCATTTTGCATTTCTTAAATAGCGATTTCTTAAAATTTGGTATTTAAAAAGTGCAAAATGGATCATTGATACATCTGGCCCATAGTTTTTGTTAGGCTAATAGTTACAATTCGTTTGTAAAATTTCATGTTTTGATTTCATTTTTTCCTGTAGCAATTGCACCTAATCCCTAAGGGTGTAGGGGACTGCCTCCCTACCCCACATTTTTCCAAACATGAAGAATGTCTGTCAGGCTGAGCACAGGTCGGCTTGACAGCGTCTCTTCATTTTTAGGTCAGGCAGTCAAGCAATGTACAACCACTAAATGCACAGAAACCTGGCTGTCTGAGCTGATCTTTGCCAGGCTGAAGATGTCACAGCTCTGTGGAAGTGACTTTCCCAACCCTGCAGAGCACTTGGTGTCCCTCCCTCCCATGGTAAGGTGGAACATCACTGATAGCCTTGTACCTGGGCGCCTCGATTTTAGGCCTTGAAGTGCCTAGAGCAGACAGTCTATAACTGATGCTTTCCCACAGCTACTTTAAATGATCCCATCCCACTCTGTGATGAGTAAAGAACTGCTGCCTTCTCTCATGGACTAGCATAATGTCAGCCAGTGAGAGGAGGTGGCAGTCCTAACCATCAGGCACCACGTGGGTCTTGCCTCCTACCACCGAGATGCTTCAGCTGGTAAATTTTATGTTAATGTTTGGTGCATGTGTGTGTGTGAATGCATAGATTTGAGAGAGTGTACATGTATGTGTTTGTGGCCCGCCCCCTCCTTCTCAATTTACCAGTCACCACTTGCTTGTAGATTCCTTCAGAAAATATGTATTTTTCTCAATAGACTTTTTTCTTTGAAAATAGTATTTGGGGCTTTATTTGGATATTTATTTATCATGATAGTATTTTTGACCTATTTCTTTCAATAGGATGGAGTCGCACCATTATCTTTTTCCCATTTCTTTCTTTCTTTTTCATTCGAAAAAAAAATAGGGGCATATTTACTAGCCGCTTCCGCTGCCTTAGCGCCGCCATAGCACAATTTCTTTAATGAAAAGCGGAGCTGAGGTGGCTTTTTCCACGCGCCATATTTACAAAGTTGTGCAATGCTTGCATTGCGCCACTTTGTCACCCCTTGCGCCACATTATGCCTGCGCCAGATACAATGTGTGCAAGGGGGGTGTTCTAGCACAGGATAGCCCGAAAAAATGGCACAGTGAAATTTACAAGATTTCAGTGCACCATTTCTTTCCAGCATTTGTAATGCCTGCACAGAGCAGGCATTAAAATTGTGCACCCATTTTATTCAATGAGCCTCCCTGTGCTTTGCTGAACTAGTGTCAACATTTGTGATGCCACTGCAGCAAAGCGCCAAAATCGCAATAAACATTTTGATGCTATTGTGCTAACAACTGCCATGGTGTGCCATGTTGTAAATACGGCGCAACCATGGTGTCGTTTGGAGCCAGTAGGGGGGGCACAAGAAAAGTGATGCATCATAGCTGATGCCCCACTTTCTTGTAACTACCCAATATTTGGCTTGCACCTTACCTCCTCATATGCGAATCTTGTGAAACAAATTGCATGAAGGAACTTTTTTTCGATAATCTTTGTATGTGTCAGGAACTTTTTATCAGTGATCCTTGTGTGTGTCAGGACTCTGGGTTGGAAACGTAGTGCAAAACAGAAAACTGTCTGTGTTGCATTTGCAATATCTTTTTCCTTACAGAGGTAGGATTTAAAGACTGCTAAAATATGGTGATTTACTTTCTTCTGGGTTGAACCATACTTTCCAGGTTGACAATCTGATTCTGAGTATTTGAACCCTTCAGCTGTATAATTAAGTGCCTATCAACAAATTATATAGATCGATGGTTCTTCTCCTCGCTGATTAGTTCATCAGCCGGCTCTCCTTTTCTTCACTTTTATTCTGTCATCTCTCTTTGCTTCCCTCTGGGTCTCCCGTTAAATATTATGTACCTACCTTTCTCTTTCTATGCTTGTCTGGGCTGGCTGCTGTACCCTCAAGCTTCCGGTTTATTGCTCATTAGCATTCTCGGGTCGTCCACCAGCTCTGGTTAGAGTGAGGGCTCATTATAGAGCAATCTGTCTTCGAGTTTGGTACGTTGCTTAAGTTGCCATTCAAGTAATATGCATCAATACTATTTGTGAGGATTTGGGTGTACTATATGGTATGGCTGGGACACCGTAACATGCAGTGCACTCACAAATACCATCTTGGGTTAAGTGAGGTATGTTTACTTAACCTTAAGCTCAACCCTGGGTAGCTATGGCTGCGAGAAGTAAGGCTTAGCAAAGTAACACTGTATAAAGCATTTAACAGAACCAAACAACAGAATGAGAAAGTAACATGGCATGAAAGAAATAAGACACCAATTCTTAAAAATAGATAATAATTGTATACATTCTTAGAGACCTTAAGCATCAAAATCCACCAGAGGGTTCCAGAGTTACAGGTTTTAGAAGTAGTAAATAACTTTTATAACAACCGCAAACAAGCATTTGCCAACAAAAAGTTTGTAAACTTATGAAAACTTTTGTTTGACAACTTCAGCCTGAGTTGGGGACCACGTCCAGCAAGACAAAGGTCTAGTGGGCCAGAAAGGCTACTTTGGACAGTTGCCTGGCCACTAGAGCTTTTTTGAGCCAAGATCCAAACTTTACAAGATGATTACCATAGACATCAATTGAGTGGGCCTGATATTAAGGGATGCAGGCAAAAAGGTGCTCAAAGGATCTGGTTGTAGTTTGGTCGACAGGGGTGCCTTTGTGGTGGTTCCTTGGTTCAATGGTGAAGTGGGGCAAACTTGACCACAGAGGTCAGGCTCTCTCGAAGTCCTCTACATTGCAATAGCCAGCCACCTAAAGGTGGGCTACTGGTAAGTCTGCACCAGGGGTAGAGCAAACTCGAATGATGGGGGCTAGTGCCCCTTGGGTATGATGGATCTGTTCCTGGATAGCGCTCCCAGGGTGAGCAGACATGAATGCAGGTTTTGGCTATCTCAGAATAGTCCTTTTGGGTGCGTGGGGAATGGTAGTTGCAAAACGTCTGTGGTGGCTACAAACTTTGTACCGTCTGCAACTTAAGTTCTTGTGTCCCTGGAACTGATTCCAGGAGATCAGCCAACTGATCTTTGGAGTCACTGCTGTTGTTGGATATCGGGAATCATTTTTTTCCCAAGCCAAGAGCCATAGCCACAGTCCAATCTTTGTTGGTCCAAAGTGCAGCAGGTGCAGAACTCCAGAGCGTGCAGCCTCTCTATGTACGGGTCCAAGGGCAGCTGGGCAGTTCTTCTTTGATCCTCTCTCTGATTCCATCATCTTTTTAAGACCTGGGTCCCCACTACTCTGTTTTCTAGTGGTGGAGTGGGACTTGATCGCCTCTCTACTAGGTTTCTGGGGTTCTGAGGAACTTTCTTTAGTGGGCTAACCACCTCTATCCTTTCCTTTCATTGGCCTAACGTCCCTTTTTTTTGTGCATACCATCCCTGGGTTTTCTTGGGTACTCTGGTTCTTACCCACTCATCAGCCTTTTAGCTCAACTCTCTAGGACTAGAAAGCTTTGATCTATCAGATACTGGTGTAACTTCTTGAAGGAACAATTTGTCAAAATGTATTCTTTAACAAGTAAATTGCATAAGTGCTCATAGGTCTCAACCTTGTTAAGTTTAATCCACTAATCCAGTGACTTCACATAGGCATCTACAAAATCTGCCCATGATTGTGTTGCTCCCTTTTGTGGGCTTCTAAAATGTTGTCTATACACTTCAGTGGTTGGACCAGGAAACTCAAGAGTACACCTTTCATGTGAGAGTAAGATTCTGCCACCTCATCCTGTAGTGTCAGCAATCTATCTCTCCCTTCAGTTGGAATGAGTTCCCAGAGTAAGGACCCCCACTGTTGTCCACCCTCCCTTCTCAACCTAAGAACCCTCTCACAGGACACCAGATATTTGACTATGTCATCCCCCTCGGTGTAATTAGACCCAATCACTTGGGGCAACCTGGGATCATAGGCACCCTCAGCAGTTACCTCTGTCATTCTGTTGCTGCCACTAATCTTCTGGGATCTGATGCTTGAGCCTTCTCTCCTCAAGGGCCAATCTCTTTTCTCCTAGCGCCAACTTCTTCTCCTGTAGCTCCGAGAGGCTCAGCATGATCTGAGTGTGACGGTGATAGAGTTGTCTTATTTATCCAAGGACAGTGCCCTGGGGGGACCACACAATCACTAGCCAATGGGCTACTGGGCCCCATTCTACTTAGCAATAAAGGTCCTGTGATGTGTGGCATTTAGCTATCCTAGAAAGCCACATTATTGCCCCTTTAAAGATGGCACAACCCTTCCTCTGTCGTCTGGAGCTTGGTAGCTCATCCTAGAGGTGTGGCTACCTGAGGGCTACACACCCACATTAAAACTAGCTTGGGGGGAGGTTTCCCCTATCTGGACCTGTCTCCATGGTGTCTACAGGAAGGCATCCTGTTCAGGGGTGTTGGGACCGGGTGGCCCATCAATGTCTGCTTCCCCTTTGAAGCTGACCTCTGGGCTAACTCCTCAAGTGGCAATCCTGGCAGAGGAGGTGACACCTCACTGCTGCAGCACTGCCTTTGTTCCTTAGCCTGGGAGTCATGTACACGTCTCCCCAGGCGGTCTGTGTGTGTGTCTTTGTGAGGCTACTAGACAAGCAGAGCACAGAGTGGCACATTTCTAAAGGTTGCCTATCTTTAAGAGTTTAAGAGTGACATTAATTAATGCCATGATTAATTTGATAACTTACGTGACACAGTTTGGTAGTCTCAGTCATAAGTTAGCCAGGTTGCAATATCAGCTAGTAACCCTGTTTTAGATAATGGGGCTACCAACTTTATCCACCAAAAATTAGACAATTTAGAAGTGTTGCTGTTAAGACAGATTGGCAAACATATGCCCTACTTAACAAAATACAGCTCCCTGCCGTAGGACTCCTTAGGCCTTCATTAGGGGATCCTTACATATAATATTAAGTGATAAGGGGGTTTGTCATTGATCTGAATAGCAAAGTCAAACTGGCAGTAAAAGCACTGTCCTTTTAGTCTGCAGTAGGACTGGGAGCCAATTCTGTCCCTTGTCACATGATTGATGACACAAACAGTGCCGCAGCCCTGAG
This sequence comes from Pleurodeles waltl, assembly GCF_031143425.1. Classification (NCBI taxonomy): domain Eukaryota; kingdom Metazoa; phylum Chordata; class Amphibia; order Caudata; family Salamandridae; genus Pleurodeles; species Pleurodeles waltl. The sequence goes on from NC_090445.1 coordinate 381,917,521, forward strand.
TGGACACTCTTTCTTTCATGCCCTGGGTATTGTATACTAGGGACGTATAAGTAAGTCAGGCCTTGCCAAATAGGTGTATCCAATACCACGTGTACTTTGAATGGGATTAAAACACTGGCACTGAGCTCTGGTTAGCCGGTCTGAGTGCGCTCTCCGAGCCGAAAAAAGAAGCTAAGAGTCCAAAAGGGGGGAACCTGTAAATAGCCCGTTTCCTTACAGTTGTCTATAAGTCTTAACTTATGCACCCTTCTCCCTTTCTATGCTACTTCTGTTTCTGAAGATTCTGTGACAGAAGGCCTCATTACCAAACTGGCTCATGGAGAGGACTGATTTCTGTGTCTCTCTCTCCCTGTTTCTCTGTTTACTTCTCTATAAGTCATGCTATTTCTGCAATAGCTGCAAGTGAGTGAACTGGTGGAGGATAGTGCCTTACAGTGACTTCCTCTCCTTCAGTCCAGCTTAGCAGTGAATAAGATTGATGGGAATTCCTATTGATGTGTCTATTGATGTATTGAGTGAAACTGTGACCATTTATTGTACACACATCGTAAAACACACAATATACATTTGCATGGAACAAAACATCGCACAACACAAGTGTTGGAAGTTTCTATTGTCAACATATTTTTAATGTGACATTCATCGGATGTGGCTAAATGAATATTCTTACAATGCTGCAATATATTTGTATATTCACTGAACATCTATGTGTTTTTTTAACGTAAAGTAATTTTTATTACTATACTTTAATTCAACCACCATTGCACAAGGCCTTTGGCCGTCAGTGGAAGGGGCTGGCTAGAAAGCCTGGACTGCGGCCTGGCCCTGTACCAACCCCCTAATACCACCCAAACCTGTGCCGTGCATAGTTAAAGGGGACTGGCTGCAGGGCCTGGCTGCAGGGCCAGGCCCTGCAGCCAACCTCCCTATAACCACCTAACCCTACGCCAAACATGGCCTTGGCTGTGCATGAGGAGGGTGGGTCGCAAGGCTGGGCCTCAGGCCAGGCCCTGCAGCCCACCCTCCTATAACCACTCAACCCTGTGCCACGCACAGTCATTGGCCTTGCGAGGTGGAGAATGTCAGCAGGGCCTGTCCTGCCACCAGGACCTGCAGCCAACCCCTATGACCACACAAACCCTGCCCCGCACACGGCCTTTTTGTCATGCATGGTGGGGGTTGGCCACAGGGCCAGGCTTACGGTCATGCCCCGTGGTCACCCCCCTTTAAGCTCCAAGCCCTGCACCACTCATGGCAAAAGGGATTGGAGCTTAACCCCTTCGCTGCCAGGCCTTTTCCCCTCCTGTGCCGAGCCTTTTTTGGCTATTTGGGGCAGTTCTCGCTTATGCCCTCATAACATTTTGTTCACATAAGCTACCCACGCCAAATATGCATCTTTTTTTTCCAACATCCTAGGGATGCTAGAGGTACCTAAACTTTGTGGGTTCCCCTGAAGGAGACCAAGAAATTAGCCAAAATACAGTGAAAATGTAGTTTAAAAAAAAAAAAATGGGAAAAAAGGGCTGCAGAAGGCGGCTCGTGTTTTTTCCCCTGAAAATGGCATCAACAAATGGTTTGTGGTGGTAATATCACCATCTTCCCAGATTTCAGGAACAGGCAGACTTGAATTAGAAAACCCCATTTTAAAACACAATTTTGACATTTTACTGGGACATACCCCATTTTTACTATTTTTTGTGCTTTCAGCCTCCTTCCAGTAAGTGGCCGAAATGGGTAAGAAAACAATGCTGGATCCCAGAAAGCTAAACATTTCTGAAAAGTAGACAGAATTTTGAATTCAGTAAGGGGTCATTTGTGTAGATCCTACAAGTGTTTCCTACAGAAAATAACAGCTGAAATAAATAAAAAAAATTGAAATTGAGGTGAAAAAAACAGCCATTTTTCTCCACGTTTTACTCTGTAACTTTTTCCTGCGGTGTCAGATTTTTTAAAGCAATATACTGTTACGTCAGCTGGACTCTTCTGGTTTCGGGGATATATAGGGCTTGTAGGTTCATCAAGAACCCTATGTACCCAGAGCCAATAAATGAGACGCACCATTCAATGTGTTTTCATTCAATACCGGGTATACAGCAATTCATTTGCTGAAATATAAAAAGTGAAAAATCGGTATCAAGAAAACCTTTGTATTTCCAAAATGGCCACAAGATAAGGTGTTGAGAAGCAGTGGTTATTTGCACATCTCTGAATTTCAGGGTCCCCATACTAGCATGTGAATTACAGGGCATTTCTCAAATAGATGTATTTTTTTACACACTGTCTTATATTTGGAAGGAGAAAAAATGTGGAGAAAGACAAGGGGCAATAACACTTGTTTTGCTATTCTGTGTTCCCCTATGTCGCCCGATAAAAATGGTACCTCACTTGCGTGGGTAGGCTTAGCGCCCGTGAAAGGAAATGCCCCAAAACACAATGTGGACACATCACATTTTCACAAAGAAAACAGAGCTGTTTTTTACAAAGTGCCTAGCTGTGGATTTTGGCCTGACGCTCAGCCGGCACCTAGGGAAACCTAGCAAACCTGCGCAGTTTTGAAAACGAAACACCTAGGGGAATCCAAGATGGGGTGACTTGTGGGGCTCTGACCAGGTTCTGTTACCCAGAATCCTTTGCAAACCTCACAATTTGGCCAAAAAACCACTTTTGCCTCTCATTTCGGTGACAGAAAGTTCTGGAATCTGAGAGGAGCCACAAATTTCCTTCCACCAAGCGTTCCCCCAAGTCTCCTTATAAAAATGGTACCTCACTTGTGTGGGTAGGCCTAGCGCCCGCGAAAAGAAATGCCCCAAAACACAACGTGGACACATCACATTTTCACAAAGAAAACAGAGCTGTTTTTTACAAAGTGCCTAGCTGTGGATTTTGGCCTGTCGCTCAGCCGACACCTAGGGAAACCTAGCAAACCTGCACAGTTTTGAAAACGAGACACCTAGGGGAATCCATGATGGGGTGACTTGTGGGGCTCTGACCAGGTTCTGTTACCCAGAATCCTTTGGAAACCTCAAAACTCAGACAAAAAAACACTTTTTCCTCTCATTTCGGTGACAGAAAGTTCTGGAATCTGAGAGGAGCCACAAATTCCAGCATTCCCCCAAGTCTCCCGATAAAAATGGTACCTCACTTGTGGGGGTAGGACTAGCGCCCGCGACAGGAAATGCCCCAAAACACACCGTGGACACATCAAAATTATCAAAAACTACCTGTTTTTGCGGGGGGCACCTGCGTTTTTGGTCCTGGGCTCAGCAGCCATCTAGGGAAACCTACTAAACCCAGAAATCTCTGAAAACGAGACACCTGAGAGAGTCCAGGGAGGTGTGACTTGCGTGGATCCCCCAATGTTTTCTTACCCAGAATCTTCAGCAAACCTCAAATTTAGCTAAAAAAATCACATTTTTCCACCATTTCTGTGTGGGATTACCGCACTGGGACAAATTTCATACTACTCAACGTTCCCCCCAGTCTCCCGGTAAAAATGATACCTCATTTGTGTAGGTGGGCCAAGTGCTTGTGAAAAGGAAGAGCCAAAAACATCTCGATATTGAGGGGGAATCAAAGGGGGTCCAAAAGTTTGCAAAAAAAACATTTTTAGGTTGACAAGTGCAGCAGAATTTTTATCGGTATAGATGAGACAATGCTGGGTGGTAGGAATTTTGTGGATTCCTGCAGATTACAGAAGGTTCCAACACAAAAACGTGGGACAAATGGGTGGTTTCCAGCCAAGTTGGAGGTTTGCAGGGTATTGTGGGTATGAAAATGGTGCGGGTGCATGTGAAACACACCTCCCTGGAACCACCCAGATGTTTAGTTTTCAGATGTGTCTAGGTCTTGTGGATTTTTCTACATGGCAGCGTCCCAAAGTCCATAAAGTGCAGCCCTCCCCATTCCAAGTGGGACGATTTTGAGAGTTAGCCAAGCTCTCATGGGCTAAATGTAAAACCAAAACCCAAAATAATCAAATGTCTTCTTGCTTGCTGTGGGATAAGATGTTTTAGAGTGCGGGGAGAGATGAAAGACTGTTACTCCCTTCAGCTGGAGTGTTGGCATAACCAGGCCCATTTTGATTGGTAGCCACCACCCCAATATTTTTAGTTTTTTAAAAAATTCTCTGGCATCTAGTAGACTTTCTGACCCCTGGGGTGTGGATCAGGGGTAATTGCCCCATCTGCCTACTGATGGGCAGAACAACTTTGGCCCCATTTATTTGGGGTGGGGGTATGGCCATACCCCCACCCTCTTATTTTGGAAAAAAAACTTCCCTGGTCTCTGGTGGGCTTTCTGTCCCCCCCCTTGGGGGCAGATGGGCCTTCCAAAAATAGGCCCATCTGCCCCCAGGGGGGCAGATATGGCCAACAGTAATGTGCCCCAATGGGGAGCGACCCTTACCCAAGGGGCTGCTCCCCTAAAGAAAACACACGCATACACCACACCAATCCCTGGTGCCTAAGTGGTTTCTGCCACCCTTGGGGGCATATTGGCCTAACAAAAATCGGCCGCTCTGCCCCAAAAATGGCCTAAATATAATTTTCCCCCTAGGGGAGTGACCCTTGCCCAAGGGGTCGCTTCCCACCTTTAACCCCTTCTGTGCCGAGGACGTAGTGGTTACGTCCTTCGGCACAGTGCTGCTGTGCCGAGGACGTAACCGCTACGTCCTCGGCACACAGCCCAGAGGGAGCGCTCTCGCTCCCTCTGTGTGCCTCCCCCCACCCCCCCAAGTCAGGGATGGAAGGCGGAAGCCCTTCCCCTTCCACCCCCGACCCCCCCATCCCCCCTGTGACGTCAGCGCGCGAGCGCGCGCTGATTTGTCATAGGGTCTCCCCATCGCGATGGAAGCTCTGCTTCCAGCGTGATTGAAAGAGAAATGCTCAGCATTTCTCTTTCAATCACGTGGGGGAGGCCCAGAGAGGCTTCAAAGGGAAGGAAATGTATTTCCTTCCCTTTGAAGTCTCTCCCAGGGTTTCAAAAGCCGTATTGCTTGCAATCCGGCTTTTGAAACCCTCTAGACACCAGGGATGTGGTTTTTTTTTTGTGAAAGTGACATAAGGGAGCAATGGTCGCTCCCAGGGGGGCATTTATTTTGGGGTAGAAACCACTAGGCACCGGGGATTTTTTTTTTTGCTGCCAATGTCATGCAGGGGGAGCATCCCCGTAGGCAAGGGTCGCTCCCAGGGGGGGTTAGGGGGTGGGGGAGAAATTTATTTTAGGCCATTTCTGCCCCCCCTGGGGCAGATCGGACTATTATTATTAGGCCGATCTGACCCCAGGGGGGGCAGAAACCTCTAGACACCAGGGATACTTTTTTTTTTTGTTTGTTTTTTTTGGTTTTGTGTTTCAGGTGTGGGGAGCAACCCCTTAGGCAAGGGTCGCTCCCATAGGGGGCAAATTATATTTAGGCCATTTCTGCCCCCCTTGGGGGCAGGTTGGCCTATTTTTATGAGGCCAATCTACCCCCAAGGGGGGTAGAAACCACTAGACACCAGGGAGTTTTGTTTTTGTTTTTGTTTTTCACGTAAGGGGAGCGACCCCTTAGGCAAGGGTCGTTCCCCTGGGGGGGCAAATTTATTTTAGGCCATTTCTGCCCCCCATGGGGGCAAATCAGCCTATTGTAATTAGGCTGATCTGCCCCCAAGGCAGAAACCACTAGGCCCCGGGGATTTTTGTTGTTGTTGTTTTACAGATGGGGAGCGTCACCTTAGGCAAGGGTCGCTCCCCTGGAGGGGCAAATTGTATTTAGGCCATTTCTGCCCGCTTTGGGGGCAGATTGGCTGATTATAGGTCAATCTGCCCCCAAGGGGGGCAGAAACCACTAGGCACCAGGGTCGCTCCCAGGGGGGATTGGGGGGGAATTTATTTTAGGCCATTTCTGCCCCCCCTGGGGGCAGATCGGCTTATTGCTATTAGGCCGATCTGCCCCCAGGGGTGGCAGAAACCTCTAGGCGCCAGGGATACTTTTTTTTTTTTTTTTTTTTTCGTTTTGTTTTGTGTTTCAGGTGTGGGGAGCAACCCCTTAGGCAAGGGTCGCTCCCATAGGGGGGCAAATTATATTTAGGCCTATTTTTATGAGGCCAACCTGCCCCCAAGGGGCAGAAACCACTAGGCACCGGGGGGGGTGGGGGACAAATTTATTTTAGGCCATTTCTGCCCCCCCTGGGGCCGGCTGAGCTAGAGGCCAAAATGCACAGGTAGGCACTATTTTCTATGAAAAAATTTGATGTGTCCACATTGTGTTTTGGGCCATTTCCTGTCGCGGACGCTAGGCCTACCCACACAAGTGAGGTATCATTTTTATCGGGAGACTTGGGGGAACCTGGGTGGAAGGAAATTTGTGGCCCCTCTCTGATTCCAGAACTTTCTGTCACCAAAATGTGAGGAAAATGTGTTTTTTTAGTCAAATTTTGAGGTTTGCAAAGGATTCTGGGTAACCGAACCTGGTCAGAGCCCCACAAGTCACCCCATATTGGATTCCCCTAGGTCTCTAATTTTCAAAAATGCACAGGTTTGGTAGGTTTCCCTTGGTGCCGGCTGAGCTAGAGGCCAAAATCTACAGGTAGGGACTTTGCAAAAAACACCTCTGTTTTCTTTAAAAAAATGTGATGTGTCCACGTTGCGTTTTGGGGCGTTTCCTGTCGCGAGCGCTAGGCCTACCCACACAAGTGAGGTATAATTTTTATCGGGAGACTTGGGGGATCCTAGATTAGCAAAACAAGTGTTATTGCCCCTTGTCTTTCTCTAAATTTTTTATTTCCAAATATAAGAGAGTGTGTAAAAAGACATCTATTTGAGAAATGCCCTGTAATTCACATGCTAGTATGGTCACCCCGGAATTCAGAGATGTGCAAATAACCACTGCTTCTCAACACCTTATCTTGTGCCCTTTTTGGAAATACAAAGGTTTTCTTGATAGCTATTTTTCACTCTTTATATTTCAGCAAATGAATTGCTGTATACCCAGTATAGAGTGAAAACGCACTGCAGGGTGCAGCTCATTTATTGGTTCTGGGTACCTAGGGTTCTTGATGAACCTACAAGCCCTATATATCCCCGCAACCAGAGGAGTCCAGCAGACACAACGGTATATTGCTTTCGAAAATCTGACATTGCAGGAAAAAGTTACAGAGTAAAACGTAGAGAAAAAGTGATGTTTTCTTACCTCAATTTCAATATTTTTCTTTTTCAGTTGTTATTTTCTGTAGGAAACCCTTGTAGGATCTACACAAATGACCCCTTGCTGAACTCAGAATTTTGTCTACTTTTCAGAAATGCTTAGGTGTCTGGGATCCAGCATTGGTTTCACACCCATTTCTGTCACTGACTGGAAGGAGGCTGAACACACAAAAAATTGTAAAAATGGGGCTTGTCCCAGTAAAATGCCAAATTTGTGTTGAAAAATTGGGTTTTCTGATTCAAGTCTGCATGTTCCTCAAAGCTGGGAAGCTGGTGGTTTTAGCACCGGAAACCCTTTGTTGATGCCATTTTCAGGGGAAAAACCACAGGCCTTCTTCTGCAGCCACTTTTTCCCATTTTTAAAAACAAAACAAAATTTTCACTGTATTTTGGCTAATTTCTTGGTCTCCTCCAGGGAAAATCACAAACTCTGAGTACTATTAGAATCCCAAGGATGTTGGAAAAAAAGGACGCAAATTTGGCGTGGATAGCTTATGTGGACAAAAAGTTATGATGGCCTAAGCGCGAACTGCCACAAATAGCCAAAAAAAGGCTCGGCACAGGAGGGGGAAAAGGCCTGGCGCCTAGAAGTTTCTAATAATAGGCCAATCTGCCCCCGGGGGGGGCAGAAAAGGCCTTGAAAAAAAATATTCCCCTGGGGAGTGACCCTTGCCCAAGGGGTCGCTCCCCTCATGTCAATTACCATTCCATAAATACATCCCTGGTGTCTAGTGGGCATTTCAAAAGCCAGATCACTTTACGATCCGGCTTTTGAAATGCTCTGAAAGACTTCAAAGAGAAGAAAATTCCTTTCCTTCCCTTTGAAGCCTCTCAGGGCTCCCATCACATGATCGGAAGAGAAATGCTTTGCATTTCTCTTCCGATCGCAATGGAAGCTGAGCTTCCAGTGCGATGGGAGGCGGCCTCTGTGAGGTCAGCGTGACATCACGGGGGGTGGGGGGGCCAGGGGTGAGTTGGGGGTGGAAGGGGAAGGGCTTCCCCTTCCATCCCTGCCTGGCAGGGTGGGACGGAAGACCACAGAGGGAGCGCTAGCAATCCCTCTGAGCTCTGTGCCCAGGACATAATGGTTAAGTCCTCAGCATACGAGCACTGTGCCGCGGGACGTAACCATTACGTCCACAGCACAGAAGGGGGTTAAAGGGAGCAACATTAAATATATATTAAGAAGTGCTGCATGGCTTCCCTGGCCCGGGGGACCACCGCCTTCCTGGGCCCACATAATAAAAATTCAGTGGGACATTCAGACCCCTCTAGGCCCTAGGGACCACCACCTCCTCAGTGCTACATAATAAAATATCTTAGTAGGCCAGGCACACCCCCGGTCTCGGGGACCACCACGTCCCAAGGACAACATGAAAAAATACATGGGGAGCCACAGTGACCCCCCTCAGTGCTTTGAGGAACACAACCTCCCCAGGACAACATAAAAAACATATGGGGCTGCACTGGCCCACCTCATGCCCCCAGGACCACGACCTTCCGGAGTATATGTTTTAAAAACTATTTGGGGGAGCTGAACAGACCTCCCTCCAACTCCCAGGGACCACCACCTCCCTGGGACAACATCAAAAAAATGGGGGGGCAGACTGACCCCCTGCATCCCAGTAACCACCACCTCCTTGGGGCTACATTTTAAAAAATATTGGGGGGGATGCAGGACCGCCTATGCCCCGGGGACCACCACCTTTCTGGGACTATTCTCATAACATTTAAAGGGGGGACACAAGGACCCCCAGGGGACAACCACCTCTCTGGGGCTACATATTTAAATAATATGGGGGGGCTGTGTGGACCCCCTATGCCTCAGAGAGCACCACCCTGGGCACTGGGACTACCACCTCCCTGGGACCAAATAATTATTTTATTAAAGGAAGGGAGGGCACATGGCTTCCCTCCATAGGCCAATTTAGGCACCAGGGCCCCCATCCCCCGGGGCCCTGACATATATACAATGGTACCTAGGGCACCGATGAAACCCAATGGAGACCCGGGGGAGCCTCGTTGTCCCACTGATTCCCATCTCCTTTGGTAGCCAGCATTGCTCCTGCACACAGAGGGCTGCTCTAAATAGCACCTCCCTGCATGCGGGAACAATGTTTTTTTTCCCCTTTCCCAGCCTACATGTTAATGGTCACCAGCAGTTAGTTATAGTTAAGGCCTAGTTTCCATTGTAAAAGTGTTTTTGACTTGGCTATATCTTTGCACCGTTTGACAAATTGTCACAAAATATTCACAAAAAGGTGTACCCAAGGGTCTTGTGCATGGAAAGGTTCGTGTGATCTATCAAACGGGGCTGACAAAAAGGGGGGGTCACTAAAAGTGCATTTCCCATTTTCATTCCCATCGGGACTTTGAAAACAACCACTCGGAATCTCATGCACCCATTCACACACCCACCAAGGCACTCATGGAGACACTCACATACCCTCTCAAAGGCTCATGCAAGCACTCAGAGACTCATGCACCCGGTCACCGACTTAATCAGAGACTCATGCAGTCACTCATACACCCGTACGGTACTCCAGACCCACTCAGAGACTCATACACCCCTTAACATGCTCACTGAGGTACTCATGCATACACTCAGACCAACTCAGACACTCATGAATGCACTCATAGACTCAAAGGCTTATCCAGTCACTCACACACCCACTGAGGTACTCATGGAGACACTCACAGACCCACTCAGAGACTCATGCACCCACTCACAGCCCCACTCAGAGGCTCATGCAACCACTCACACACCCAGTAGGGTACTCATGCACACACTCACAGACCCACTCAGAGACTCATACATGCACTCAGAGACGTAGAGACTAAAGCATCCACTGATATACCAATTCAGAGACTCATGCATCCACTGACAGACTCACTGAGGTACTCATGCACAAATTCACAGACACACTCATAAACTCAGGCACACACTCATAGACTCAGAGTCTTATGCACTTATTGTGTTGGACAGAATTATTTAAGAACTTGTACATTTTAAATGTGGTTGTGTACATTGAGGGCCTGATTACAACTTTGGAGGAGGTGTTAATCCGTCCCAAAAGTGACAGTAAAGTGACGGATATACCACCAGCCGTATTACGAGTTCCATAGGATATAATGGTCTCGTAATACGGCTGGTGGTATATCCGTCACTTTACCGTCACTTTTGGGATGGATTAACACCTCCTCCAAAGTTGTAATCAGGCCCTGAATGTGTGCTTTTGTTTTGCGAATTCATTACTTATTCACAATTTTTTAAAGTTGTAATAAAAAAGAGATGTAAAAAAATATACTAATATAGGATGGCTCTGACAAAAGCCTCTGTGTTTATAATACAGGATGTAGTGTTTCACATTGGTGAGAAACACTCTGTTGCCTTTGTTTGTGGAGTGGACTCTGTCACTTCTATAAATTCCATTCATGTCTAAGCATAGGTTGTTATTGTAGTTAGAGGCCATGTTATTGCCTCTGAGGAATGCAGAAACATGTTTTCCCGGTTTGTCTATCTGTGGACAGAATTTGCTTGAGCATTTCCATTTTTGTGTTTGGCATATGTTGGAGAATCTACTACTAAGGAAAAACTGCCATTAATTGTGAAAACGTATCCTTCGTACGGATTTCCAGCTCTCCCCCAGTAAGCGTGCCCAGGTCATTACCACCACAGTGCACAATCATGAGGTCAGGTGGTTGGCGATCTCTATTTAGCAAAAGGCAGCAATTGATGCTACTTTAACCCTTTGTGATCCAAGGTATGTCAACAGTTGGCAAACCCAGGTCTATACCAATGCTATTCTTTCTAGCACACTCACTAGCCCAAAACTCAGAGCTGTGGCCTACAATCCACACTCTAATCATTCCGAACGGCAAGCAGGAATAGCTCACTGGAGAAGACTGAAGGAGAATGAGATATTTTTAAAATGAAAGGCAGTTAAAATGCAGGGCAGGAGTTGTTTGAAAGGATACATTTCATTGTTCAGTTTTAATATGCAGATACTTTAAATTAGGTTGTGATTTTTAACAGTAAGAAAGTATGTCTCGGATTGGCTGTGCTTTAACTAAAAAAAAAAATGCGTTCTTGGATATGGTTGCATTTGGAGAGTCAAGCACACCTCCTGCCTTTCCGTTGCACTTTAATGTGCAGTTGGCATAGTGTGTTTTGAACTTGTGACCTACTGGTACTTATTGGTTCCTATTGAAACTCTGCTAATAATGTGTTGTGGAAGGGTATTAAAGAGACTGTATTCAACTTTACTCAAATTATAGTTGGTTAGTGCTAATTTAGAAAATTAGGGTGTGTTATCCTAATCAGGAGTTAGTATTGAAGTGTTTTAAAGGTGTAAGGAATATAAAATAGGATGGTTGATATGTTTTTGGTCCCCTGTAAATATTTGCTAATCCGTGGTGAAGTTAAACAGGGGGCCGCAATGAGCGCTGCAACGGATTCGCGAAATACCTATAACTACCCTACTATATTGGGCTTCTTCACAGAGGTTGAAGAAAGGGTTAACACACAATAACCATTGACAAGACAAGTAACAATAATATAATATGAAAGAGGTGTTTTGATTTGCTGCCTTCAGCAGTTCCAGTGAGTGTAAAGTTGAAAAGATTGTCATTAATGGTTGCTTTGTAAGAGAGTGGTTTGTCATTCTTATGCTTAGTTTTGAGAACTTGTAAGAGAATTTAATCTATCAAATAATAATAGAAAATATATATTTTATCCAGAATATCCATTTTCAGTTATGTGTGTTATGATGTACTTTTAAAGAAATTGAATTAGAAAAGTATGTATATGTGATATGAAAAAACTACGTATGATATAAACAGAAGTGTAGGAACTATACGAGTGGGTATGTGAGTAGTAGTTCTTTAGTTGGTTTCTAAATGGGTGTATGAGGGCCACAGTTGTCTGTGAGCTGGTGTAGTATTGCCTCAGCGGGTCCATGAGTGGGTGTATGACTGTCTCAGTAGGTCTGTGAGTGGGTGCATGAATCCATAAGTGGAACTGTGAGTGGCTGTATAAGTGGGCCAGTCGGTCTATGAATGGTTGGATGAGCCTCTCAGTGGGTCTGTGTGTGGGTGTATGAGTGGTTTAGTGGGTCTCAGTGGCTCTCAGTGTATCAGTGTCTGAGTGAGTTTGTGCATCAGTGGATAAGTGCATGAGTTGGTCTCTGATTGGGTGTAATAGTGCTTCAGTAAGTGTATAAGTGGGGCATGAGTGCCTGAGTGGGTCTGTGACTGGGTGCATGAGTCTCTAAGTGGGTCTCTCAGTGGATGGATGAATATCTCAGTGATTCTGTGAGTGGCGGTATGAGTGTTTGACTGCGTTTGATACTGGGTGCTAGACAAATTTAAAAAGTCATTTAAACATATTTAGAGAACCATGCAGTTAATAAAAGAGCCAGGGGTATACCGACATTCTTATTTCTACATCTGATGCAGCATTGATAGAGGGACTTATATAGTCAATGAGATATGTAGTGAAGTAGTGATGAAACATACTTGCAGATAACACAAGTAGGCTTGTGTTTATTGAGTGTGAAGGTTTACTGCCAGCTCAAGTTAGCATTAAAAACCATCTTTGCCAAGTAATAAAGTCTTATAGAAGTACGTATAACTCACCCTTCAGCTAACCTGTATGTATTTATGTAGCAATATCAGAGGAAGTTGCACACACAGTTACATACCCCTATAATCACTTTCAGAGACAGTGACCCATTCATAAATGCACTTACGCTTACATTTAGAGAGCCATAGAGTTATTAAATGAGCCAGTCATATATAAGCAAACTTATGTAAACATCTTGATGGCATTCTCTTAGAGGAACTGATACACTGGCTAAGATATGTAGTCAAATACTGATAGTAACTGATTGTCTATCTAGAGAAGAAGTGCTTTAAACATGGCTTGAGTCTACTACTGCAAAGATTGTGTATGCAGTTTTACTACCAGATAAACGTGGCTTTATAAAAGTGCCTTGCTGAGCCATAAAGTCTTGTTGTACTAAACATAGCTCATCCGTCAATTAGGCTGTAGGTGTGCCATAGAGCATGATGGTTTGAGGTTAAAACATAAGACATTTCCTTTTCAGATTCACTCAGTTATATGTGCAATTGCAGACCTCTACGCCCAGCAATAATCTCCGATTTATACTGCAACTCACATACTTATTTGCAGAAGCACAAATGCACTCATGCACCCAGTCTCACAGCGACAGAGGTAGTTATACATTCACTCACACACCCAGAGAGCAATTATCTGTAGAGGAGAATCGAAGCCAGTTGCACACATAGATAACTGCACTCAGCAACACAGTCAGTGAGTGAATGATACAACCACTTGCAAACACATTTGTAGAGCTATGGAGTAAATAAAGGAGGCACTCACATTGGACATACTTTCTTTAACATCTGCTGGCACACCCATTGTGAGTGACTGATACAGTCACTCAGAAATGTAGTCAAGTAGTCACACAATCTACTTGCTTATTCAGACAAGTAGTACATTAAACAGTCTTTGGTCCTACTATTGCATGTGGTAAGGTGGCAGTATTATGTGGTATGACTTGGGGGTCTTACTGTGTAATACTAACGCATTACCGAGAAGTGGACCTAGTGTTCACACAAGTAAATCTTAGCTCAATCCTGGTAGAGTGGCAAAGAGCAGTCAGACTACTTAGAGGGGCATGTGTAAAGCACATGGATGATAAGTAATGTATACAACTCAAAAGAAATCCAGCACCAATTTAGAAAAATAAAGCACATTTGTATCTTAGTTTAGCCACCAAAACAAACTTTGTAAGTTACATACAACTGGAGTTGTGGATATTTAAAGCGTTTAAAAATAGATGCACTTTGAGTTGTCAAACTAGTACCATTGAAGTCCATGGGGGAAGCACAGTGTGCAATCGGTCACATGTGGGGTGAGTTCTGTGGAACCCACCTCGAGTTATGGTCTGAGGGGTCCCTAGAACAAATTTCTATGGACAGTACCTTTCTACCTTGCCCAGGGAGTCTGGGTGCAGAGGAAGCCATGCTGTCCTTAGAAAAGACTGAAAACAGCGATTGCTGTCAATCAAAGAAAGAAACTGATGGATTAAACCCAGATCTGTGACTGGGGGTGAATGTTTGATTTGGTCTACATTCCGTCCATCAACTGTTCTTTTTGCATTTTTCAGCCCAAGTGGGAAGGGTATGCCCAGACGTGGGTCCCGTGCTCACTATGCCACCAGATTCAAGTTAGCATGGCTGAAGAAGGCTGATACCCCAAAACCGGTCCCAGGATGCTTGTTTCTGGTCCAGGGAGGACTTGGCCTGGCAGTTTGGGCTGGACTGTTCCCATGGAGAACAGGGTCAAGACTGATTTGTATATGGCTGGGTCCAGACTGGAACGGCATGGTGAGCAAAAAAACTGATGGATTAAACCCAGATCTGTGACTGGGGGTGAATGTTTGATTTGGTCTACATTCCGTCCATCAACTGTTCTTTTTGCATTTGTCACCCCAACTGGGAAGGATATGCCCAGACGTGGGTCCCATGCTCATTATGCCACCAGATTCAAGCTAGCGTGGCTGAAGAAGAGTGATACCCTGAAATCAGTTCCAGGATTCTTGTTTCTGGTCCAGGGAGGACTTGGCCTGGCAGTTCGGGCTGGACTGTTCCCATGGGCAACAGGGTCAAGACTGATATGCATATGGCTGGGTCCAAACTGGAATGGCATGGTGAACAAAAAAACTGATGGATTAAACCCAGGTCTGTGACTGGGGGTGAATGTTTGATTTGGTCTACATTCCGTCCATCAACTGTTCTTTTTGCATTTTTCGCCCCAAGTGGGAAGGGTATGCCCAGACGTGGGTCCCGTGCTCACAATGCCACCAGATTCAAGTTAGCATGGCTGAAGAAGGCTGATACCCCAAAACCGGTCCCAGGATGCTTGTTTCTGGTCCAGGGAGGACTTGGCCTGGCAGTTCGGGCTGGACTGTTCCCATGGGGAACAGGGTCAAGACTAATTTGCATATGGCTTAGTCCAAACTGGAACGGCATGGTGAGCAAAAAAACTGATGGATTGAACCCAGATCTGTGACTGGGGGTGAATGTTTGATTTGGTCTACATTCCGTCCATCAACTGTTCTTTTTGTATTTGTCACCCCCAAGTAGGAAGGGTATGCCGAGACGTGGGTTCCGTGCTCACTATGCCACCAGATTCAAGCTAGCATGGCTGAAGAAGGGTGATACGCCGAAACCGGTCCCAGGGTGCTTGTTTCTGGTCCAGGGAGGACTTGGCCTGGCAGTTTGGGCTGGACTGTTCCCATGGGGAACATGGTCAAGACTGATTTGTATATGGCTGGGTCCAGACTGGAACGGCACGGTGAGCAAAAAAACTGATGGATTAAACCCGGGTTGTGACTGTGGGTGAATGTTTGATTTGGTCTACATTCCGTCCATCAACTGTTCTTTTTGCATTTGTCACCCCAACTGGGAAGGATATGCCCAGACGTGGGTCCCATGCTCATTATGCCACCAGATTCAAGCTAGCGTGGCTGATGAAGGGTGATACCCTGAAACAAGTTCCAGGATGCTTGTTTCTGGTCCAGGGAGGACTTGGCCTGGCAGTTCGGGCTGGACTGTTCCCATGGGGAACAGGGTCAAGACTGATATGCATATGGCTGGGTCCAAACTGGAATGGCATGGTGAGCAAAAAAACTGATGGATTAAACCCAGATCTGTGACTGGGGTGAATGTTTGATTTGGTCTACATTCCGTCCATCAACTGTTCTTTTTGCATTTGTCACCCCAAGTGGGAAGAGTATGCCCAGACGTGGGTCCTGTGCTCACTATGCCACCAGATTCAAGCTAGCGTGGCTGAAAAAGGGTGATACCCCGAAACTGGTCCCAAGATACTTGTTTCTGCTCCAGGGAGGACTTGGCCTGGCAGTTCGGGCTGGACTGTTCCCATGGGGAAGAGGGTCAAAACTGATTTGCATATGGCTGGGTCCAAACTGGAACGGCATGGTGAGCAAAAAAAATGATGGATTAAACCCAGATCTGTGACTGGAGGGGAATGTTTGATTTGGTCTACATTCCGTCCATCAACTGTTCTTTTTGCATTTGTCGCCCCAAGTGGGAAGGGTATGCCCAGACATGGTCCCGTGCTCATTATGCCACTAGAATCAAGCTAGCATGGCTGAAGAAGGTTAACACCCCGAAACCGGTCCCAGGCTGCTTGTTTCTGGTCCAGGGAGGACTTGGCTTTGCAGTTTGGGCTGGACTGTTCCCATGTGGAACAGGGTCAAGACTGATTTGCATATGGCTGGGTCCAAACTGGAATGCCATGGTGAGCAAAAAAACTGATGGATTAAACCCAGATCTGTGACTGGGGTGAATGCTTGATTTGGTCTACATTCCGTCCATCAACCTTTCTTTTTGCATTTGTCACCCCAAGTGGGAAGAGTATGCCCAGACGTGGGTCCCGTGCTCACTATGCCACCAGATTCAAGCTGGCGTGGCTGAAGAAGGGTGATACCCCGAAACCGGTCCGAGGATGCTTGTTTCTGGTCCAGGGAGGAGTTGGCCTGGCAGTTCGGGCTAGACTGTCCCCTGGGGAACAGGGTCAAGACTGATTTGCATATGGCTGGGTCTAAACTGATGGATTAAACCCAGATCTGTGACTGGGGTGAATGTTTGATTTGGTCTACATTCCGTCTGTCAACTGTTCTTTTTGCAGTTGTCTCCCCCAAGTGGGAAGAGTATGCCCAGACGTGGGTCCCGTGCTCACTATGCCACCAGATTCAAGCTAGCGTGGCTGACAGAAGGGTGATACCCCGAAACTGGTCCCAGGGTACTTGTTTCTGGTCCAGGGAGGACTTGGCCTGCCAGTTCGGGCTGGACTATTCCCTTGGGGAACAGGGCCAAGACTGACTTGCATATGGCCGGATCCAAACTGGAATGGCATGGTGAGCAAAAAAACTGATGGATTAAACCCAGATCTGTGACTGGGGTGAATGTTTGATTTGGTCTACATTCCGTCCATCAACTGTTCTTTTTGCATTTGTCACCCCAACTGGGAAGGATATGCCCAGACGTGGGTCCCATGCTCATTATGCCACCAGATTCAAGCTAGCGTGGCTGATGAAGGGTGGTACCTTGAAATCAGTTCCAGGATGCTTGTTTCTGGTCCAGGGAGGACTTGGCCTGGCAGTTCGGGCTGGACTGTTCCCATGGGCAACAGGGTCAAGACTGATATGCATATGGCTGGGTCCAAACTGGAATGGCATGGCGAGCAAAAAAACTGATGGATTAAACCCAGATCTGTGACTGGGGGTGAATGTTTGATTTGGTCTACATTCCGTCCATCAACTGTTCTTTTAGCATTTTTTGCCCCAAGTGGGAAGGGTATGCCCAGACGTGGGTCCCGTGCTCACTATGCCACCAGATTCAAGTTAGCATGGCTGAAGAAGGGTGATACCCCGAAACCGGTCCCAGGATGCTTGTTTCTGGTCCAGGGAGGACTTGGCCTGGCAGTTCGGGCTGGACTGTTCCCATGGAGAACAGGGTCAAGACTGATTTGCATTTTGCTGAGTCCAATCTGGAACGTCATGGTGAGCAAAAAAACTGATGGATTGAACCCAGATCTGTGACTGGGGGTGAATGTTTGATTTGGTCTACATTCCGTCCATCAACTGTTCTTTTTGCATTTGTCACCCCCAAGTGGGAAGGGTATGCCCAGACGTGGGTCCCGTGTTCACTATGCCACCAGATTCAAGCTAGCATGGCTGAAGAAGGGTGATACCCCGAAACCGGTCCCAGGGTGCTTGTTTCTGGTCCAGGGAGGACTTGGCCTGGTAGTTTGGGCTGGACTGTTCCCATGGGGAACAGGGTCAAGACTGATTTGTATATGGCAGGTTCCAGACTGGAACGGCATGGTGAGCAAAAAAACCTGATGGATTAAACCCAGATCTGTGACTGGGGGTGAATGTTTGATTTGGTCTACATTCCGTCCATCAACTGATCTTTTTGCATTTGTCGCCCCAAGTGGGAAGGGTATGCCCAGACATGGTCCCGTGCTCACTATGCCACTAGAATCAAACTAGCATGGCTGAAGAAGGTTGACACCCCGAAACGGGTCCCAGGCTGCTTGTTTCTGGTCCAGGGAGGACTTGGCTTGGCAGTTTGGGCTGGACTGTTCCCATGGGGAACAGGGTCAAGACTGATATGCATATTGCTGGGTCCAAACTGGATGGCATGGTGAGCAAAAAAACTGATGGATTAAACCCAGATCTGTGACTGGGGTGAATGTTTGATTTGGTCTACATTCCGTCCATCAACTGTTCTTTTTGCATTTGTCACCCCAAGTGGGAAGAGTATGCCCAGACGTGGGTCCCGTGCTCACTATGCCACCAGATTCAAGCTAGTGTGGCTGAAAAAGGGTGATACCCCGAAACTGGTCCCAGGATGCTTGTTTCTGGTCCAGGGAGGACTTGGCCTGGCAGTTCCGGCTGGACTGTTCCCATGGGGAAGAGGGTCAAGACTGATTTGCATATGGCTGGGTCCAAACTGGAACGGCATGGTGAGCAAAAAAACTGATGGATTAAACCCAGATCTGTGACTGGAGGTGAATGTTTGATTTGGTCTACATTCCGTCTATCAACTGTTCTTTTTGCATTTGTCACCCCAAGTGGGAAGGGTATGCCCAGACATGGTCCCGTGCTCACTATGCCACTAGAATCAAGCTAGCATGGCTGAAGAAGGTTGACACCCCGAAACGGGTCCCAGGCTGCTTGTTTCTGGTCCAGGGAGGACTTGGCTTGGCAGTTTGGGCTGGACTGTTCCCATGGGGAACAGGGTCAAGACTGATTTGCATATGGCTGGGTCCAAACTGGAATGGCATGGTGAGCAATAAAACTGTTGGATTAAACCCAGATCTGTGACTGGGGTGAATGCTTGATTTGGTCTACATTCCGTCCATCAACTGTCCTTTTTGCATTGGTCACCCCCAAGTGAGAAGGGTATGCCCAGACGTGGGTCCCGTGCTCACTATGCCACCAGATTCAAGCTAGCATGGCTGAAGAAGGGTGATACCCTGAAACCGGTCCCAGGGTGCTTGTTTCTGGTCCAGGGAGGACTTGGCCTGGCAGTTTGGGCTGGACTGTTCCCATGGGCAACAGGGTCAAGACTGATTTGTATATGGCGGGTTCCAGACTGGAACGGCATGGTGAGCAAAAAAACGTATGAATTAAACCCAGATCTGTGACTGGGGGTGAATGTTTGATTTGGTCTACATTCCGTCTATCAACTGTTCTTTTTGCATTTGTCACCCCAACTGGGAAGGATATGCCCAGACGTGGGTCCCATGCTCACTATGCCACTAGAATCAAGCTAGCATGGCTGAAGAAGGTTGACACCCCGAAACGGGTCCCAGGCTAGTTTGTTTCTGGTCCAGGGAGGAGTTGGCTTGGCAGTTTGGGCTGGACTGTTCCCATGGGGAACAGGGTCAAGACTGATTTGCAAATGGCTGGGTCCAAACTGGAATGGCGTGGTGAGCAAAAAAACTGATGGATTAAACCCAGATCTGTGACTGGGGTGAATGCTTGATTTGGTCTACATTCCGTCCATCAACTGTTCTTTTTGCATTTGTCGCCCCAACTGGGATGGATATGCCCAGACGTGGGTCCCATGCTCATTATGCCATCAGATTCAAGCAAGCGTGGCTGAAGAAGGGTGATACCCTGAAACCAGTTCCAGGATGCTTGTTTCTGGTCCAGGGAGGACTTGGCCTGGCAGTTCGGGCTGGACTGTTCCCATGGGGAACAGGGTCAAGACTTATATGCATATGGCTGGGTCCAAACTGGAATGGCATGGTGAGCAAAAAAACTGATGGATTAAACCCATATCTGTGACTTGGGTGAATGTTTGATTTGGTCTACATTCCGTCCATCAACTGTTCTTTTTGCATTTGTCACCCCAAGTGGGAAGAGTATGCCCAGACGTGGGTCCCGTGCTCACTATGCCACCAGATTCAAGCTGGCGTGGCTGAAGAAGGGTGATACCCCGAAACCGGTCCGAGGATGCTTGTTTCTGGTCCAGGGAGGAGTTGGCCTGGCAGTTCGGGCTGGACTGTTCCCATGGGGAACAGGGTCAAGACTGATTTGCATATGGCTGGGTCTAAACTGAAGGATTAAACCCAGATCTGTGACTGGGGTGAATGTTTGATTTGGTCCACATTCCGTCAGTCAACTGTTCTTTTTGCATTTGTTGCCCCAAGTGGGAAGAGTATGCCCAGAAGTGGGTCCCGTGCTCACTATGCCACCAGATTCAAGCTAGCGTGGCTGAAGAAGGGTGATACCCCAAAACCGGTCCCAGAGTACTTGTTTCTGGTCCAGGGAGGACTTGGCCTGCAAGTTCGGGCTGGACTATTCCCATGGATAACAGGGTCAAGATTGACTTGCATTTGGCTGGATCCAAACTGGAATGGCATGGTGAGCAAAAAAACTGATGGATTAAACCCAGATCTGTGACTGGAGTGAATGTTTGATTTGGTCTACATTCCGTCCATCAACTGTTCTTTTTGCATTTGTCACCCCAACTGGGAAGGGTATGCCCAGACGTGGGTCCCGTGCTCACTATGCCACCAGATTCAAGCTAGCATGGCTGAAAAAGGGTGATACCCCGAAGCTGGTCCCAGGATGCTTGTTTCTGGTCCAAGGAGGACTTGGCCTGGCAGTTCTGGCAGGACTGTTCCCATGGGGTACAGGTTCAAGACTGATTTGCATATGGCTGGGTCCAAACTGGAACGGCATGGTGAGCAAAAAAACTGATGGATTAAACCCAGATCTGTGACTGGAGGTGAATGTTTGATTTGGTCTACATTCCGTCCATCAACTGTTCTTTTTGCATTTGTCGCCCCAAGTGGGATGGGTATCCCCAGACAAGGGTCCCTTGCTCTCTATGCCACCAGATTCAAGCTAACGTGGGTGAAGAAGGGTGATACCCCGAAACCGGTCCCAGGATGCTTGTTTCTGGCAGTTTGGGCTCGACTGTTCCCATGGGGAACATGGTCAAGACTGATTTGCATATGTCTGGGTCCAAACCGGAACCGCATGGTGAACAAAAAAACTGATGTATTAAACCCAGATCTGTGACTGTGGGTCAATGTTTGATTTGGTCTACATTCTGTCCATCAACTGTTCTTTTTGTGTCAATCAAAGATGCAGCACTCTGCCAAACCATACTTGGAGATGTAGTTGTTGGAGGCCGGCCTGGCTTATATTAGGTACCAGATGGTACTTACACCTTGTGCCAGGTCCAGTTATCCCTTATTAGTAGATTAGTACTGTTCTAGAAGCTTAGGCTGATAGAGGTAGCTATAGCAGAGCAGCTTAGCCTGAACTAGGAGACATGCAAATATCCTACTATACCACTTATATCACATAGGTACTATATCATAAGAAAGAAAATACTCAGAGTTACTAAAAATTTGGTACTTTATTTTAGTGACAAAATGGCAAAAATACCTCAGAGGATATACTCCTTTAGGAGGTAAGTAAAATACACAAAATATACACACAAATCAGGTAAGTAACACTGATAGAAAGTAGTGCAAACACTGAAGAATACAATAGGATGCAATAGGCCTAGGGGCAACACAAGCCATATACTAAGAAAGTGGAATGTGAACCACAAATGGACTCCTAGGCTAGTGTAGTGTGTAGAGGGTGACTGGGAGTGTAAGAAAACACTAAGGGAGTCCAAGATACTCCACCCCAAGACCCTGGAAAGTAGGAGTAAAGTACTGCTATTTATCCAGAAACACAATTAAGTCGTGATAGAGGATTTTGCAAAGACCACAACAGACTGCAAAGCACTGAAGACGGATTCCTGGACATGAGGACCAGTAAAGGAAGGGGACCATGTCCAAGAGTTGTGAAAGTGTCCAGGAGGGCAGGAGCCCACTAAACCCCGGATGAATGTGCAAAATGGCTGCCTCCGGATGGAAGAAGCTGAAGATTCTGCAACAACGAAAGATGCTAGGAACGTCTCCTTTGTGCAGAAGATGTCGCATGGAGTGCTGGAGGATGCAGAGTTGTTTCCTTGGCAAAATACCGCAAACAAGCCTTGCTAGCTACAAGAGTCGTGGTTAAAGATAAAGGGTGCTGCCTGGGCCCCGGAAGGACCAAGATGTCGCCACTTGGGAGAGGAGACAGAGGGGGCCCTCAGCAACATAGAGAGCCCACACACAAGAAGGTAGCACTCGCAGAAGTACTTGAACATGGGTTCAAGAAATCTGAACATGGCAGTTGTCTCAACACTGCAAAAAAGGGTCCCACGACACCAGAGATCAACTCAGGGAGCTGAGCATTGCAGGACAGATTGCTGGGGACCTAGGCTTTGCTGTGCATGAAGGATGTTGTGGAAATGTGCACAGAAGCCCTTGTAGCTGCAGTTCACACAGTGCCCAGGATTACAGTCGGGAGAGGGGAAGCAAGGACTTACCTCCTCCAAATTTGGACAGTTGGACCACTGGACAGTCTTGGTCACTTGGGTCCACCACCTGTGTTCCACCGGCCACGCTCATCAGGGTGAGAGGGGTCCCAGAGTACTGGTGACGCTGAAGTTTGGTGCCTGCTGGAGCAGGTAGAAGATTCCATCAACCCACAGGAGATTTCTTCGTGGCTTCCAGTGCAGGATGAAGGCTGGCAGCCCCCAAAGCATGCACCACCAGGAAACAGTTGAGAAAGCCGGCAGGATTAGGTGCTACAATGTTGCTGGTAGTCTTCTTGCTACTTTGTTGCAGTTTTGCAGGCGTCCTGGAGCTGTCAGTGGTCTATCCTTGGCAGAAGTCGAAGAGAGAGGTGCAGAGGAACTTTGGTGAATTCTTGCACGTCGTTATCTGAGGAAAAACCCACTGGCGAGACCCAGAATAGCCCTCAGAGGAGGAATTGCCACCTAACCAGGTAAGCACCTATCAGGAGGGGTCTCTGATGTCACCTGCTGCCACTGGCCACTCAGAGGCCTCCAGAGTGCTTTCACACCTCTGGATTCGAGATGGCAGAGGTCTGAGACACACTGGAGGAACTCTGGGCACCACCCCTGGAGTGGTGATAGACAGGGGAGTGGTAACACCATCTCTCAGAGGAAGTTCTTTGTTCTGCCTTCCTGGGACTGGGCTGCCCCGACCCCAGGGCAGAACCCTGTTTTAAGGGTGGCAGCAGTGGTAGCTGCAGAGAAAACCCCAGAGAGCTGGTTTGGCAGCACCCGGGGTCCATAGTGGAGCCCCGGGGATGCATGGAATTGGCTCCCCAATACCAGATTTGGAATGGTGGGACAATTCCAAGATCTTAGACATGTTACATGGCCACATTCGGAGTTACCAATGTGCAGCTACATATAGGTATTGACCTATATGTAGTGCATGTGTGTAATGGTGTCTGGGGAGATGGCCCTGAACTATGTGGATGCACCTTTGCTAGTGCAAGGGTGCCCTCACACTTAGTACCTTTGCACCTAACTTTCAGCAAGTGAAGGTTAGACATATAGGTTACTTACAAGTTACTTAAGTGCAGTGAAAATGGCTGTGAAATAACATGTGCGTTATTTCAGTCAGGCTGCAGTGGTAGTCCTGTGTAAAGGTTTGTCTGAGCTCCCTATGGGTGGCAAAAGAAATGTTGCAGCCCATAGGGATCTCCTGGAACCCGAATATCCTGGGTACCTAGGTACCATATACTAGGGAGTTATAAGGGTGTTCCAGTGTGCCAATTAAAATTTGTAAAAGTGGTCACTAGCCTATAGTGACAAATTTAAAGGCAGAGAGAGCATAAGCACTGAGGTTCAGATTAGTAGAGCCTCAGTGACACAGTTAGGCACTACACAGGTATACACATTCAGGCCATAAACTATGAGCACTGGGGTCCTTGCTTTGCAAGGTGTGGTGGCACTCTGAAGGGCTCTGACATAGACTGTCCTGAGGGCCTGCTGATGCAATTTGGAGGAGGTAAGACCTTGCCTTCCCCGAGAACGACGGTACCCCTGTGTAGTGTGTCTTCTTCGCCTCCTGAGGCCTCTGTGCAATCTTGCAAAATTCCTTCATGCACATCCTGGCCCAGGTCCACAGCACTCCATCCTGTGACGCTCAACTCGCTGAGTTGTTCGCCGGCGGCGTGGGACTTTCTTTTGTTGTGCTGCATTAACTATGTTTTGCACCTCCTTTGAACCCGGATCCTGCAGCTTCTGGGGGTGCTGTCTGGCATCCTGATGGCTCTCTCAAGTGGTGAGAGCCCCCTCTTCCTCCTCACACACAGTTGAGGCCTCAAGGTCCCTCCTGGGTCCATCCAGCGCCATTTTGATGAAAAACACATTTTTGCCATAGCCAAGGTTTGGTGGTGCCTTCCAACACAAAATCTTGTCTGCAACAATCTTCACACTGTGGGACATCTTTTGCATCATGCAGGAACCCCCTGGCATCTTCCTAGGGTGCATTTCTGCAGCCTTTGACTAACCAGAGACTCTTCGTTTGCACCCTCTTCTGGGTTGGCAAGGTCTTGTGTCCTTCCTGGAACATCTTTCGACTTCTGGACTTGGTCTCCTTCTTTTGCAGGTCTTCAGGTCCAATAGTCCAACAGTTGTTCTTTGCAACTTGGTTGGATGCTGCAAAGTCCCAACAACGAGATGTAGTATGCCCTGAGGAAACTTGCAGTACTTTACTCCTGCTTTTCTGGGTCTGGGGTGTGGCAATTTACTTACCTTTACTGTATTCTTACTCTCCCAGCGATTCTGCACACACTACACTTGTCTAGGGGGGAATTTGTGATTCACATTCCAAATCTTTAGTATATGGTTTGTGTTGCCCCTAGACCTATTTTCTCCCATGGTGTTCTATAGGATTTCCTACTGTTTGCATTGTTCGATCACTATTTACTTCTCTAATTTTTGTGTTTAGTGTATATATTGTGTATAATACTTACCTCCAGAAGGCGTATTGCCTCTAAGATATTTTTGGTACTGTGTCACCCAAATAAACTGCCTTTATTTTTGGTAACACTGAGTATTGCCTTACTTGTGTATAAGTACTGTGGCCCATATTTATACTTTTTGCCGCAAAACTGCGCTAACGCAGTTTTGCGTCAAAAAAATTAGCGCCGGCTAACGCCATTCTGAAGCGCCATGCGGGCGCCGTATTTATTGAATGACGTTAGCCGGCGTTAGCCGCCGGCGCCGTCTGGTGTGCGTTAAAAAAAACGACGTACACCAGGCAGCGCCGGCGTAGGGGGAAAATGGAGTATGGGCGTTCAAAAATGGTGCAAGTCAGGCTGAGGCAAAAAATTCGCCTCAACCCGATTTGCGCCATTTTCTTTTCACTCCCAACCCCCATTGAAATGACTCCTGTCTTAGCAAAGACAGGAGTCATGCCCCCTTGCCCAATGGCCATGCCCAGGGGACTTCTGTCCCCTGGGCATGGTCATTGGGCATAGTGGCATGTAGGGGGGCACAAATCAGGCCCCCCTATGCCATAAAAAAAATTAAAAACAAATACTTACCTGAAATTACCTTAATGTCCCTGGGGTGGGTCCCTCCATCCTTGGGTGTCCTCCTGGGGTGGGCAAGGGTGGCAGGGGGTGTCCCTGGGGGCAGGGGAGGGCACCTCTGGGCTCATTCCGAGCCCACAGGTCCCTTAACGCCTGCCCTGACCCAGGCGTTAAAATCCGGCGCTAATGCGGCTTTTTTAGACCCACCCACTCCCGGGCGTCATTTTTGCCCGGGAGTTTAAATACGACGCATATGCATCGGAGTCATTTTTTACGACGGGAACGCCTACCTTGCATATCATTAACGCAAGGAAGGTGTTCACGCAAAAAAATGATGCTAACTCCATGACCTTTGGCGCTAGACGCGTCTAACGCCAAAGTATAAATATGGAGTTAGTTTTGCGTCGAATTTGCGTCGAAAAAAACAACGCAAATTCGGCGCAAACGGAGTATAAATATGCCCCTGTGTAACTATAAGTGGTATTGCATGAGCTTTGCATGTCTCCTAGTTCAACCTATGCTGATCTGCTATAGCTACCTCTATCAGCCTAAGCTGCTGGAACACTACTACATTCACTAACAAGGGATAACTGGAACTGGTGTAAGGTGTAAGTACCCAAGGTACCCACTACAAACCAGACCAGCCTCCTACAGATGGTATGTAGGAATGTTGAAGAAGTGATAGCTGAAGTGGTACAGGGAAGGCGTAGACAGGCACCTGTGTACAAATAAAACTGTGGCAGTATTTACAGTGAACATCAAGAATTAATTGATTTATTGAGAACATTCCTTTGCCTATTTCCCTGCAAAAGTCTGAAAAAGAAAATAGGTATATTGCAAGGATTAGATCCATGCAAAGTAAGAAACTACACAAATTTAGAAGGACATTCACTAGCATGTCTATAGAAGAAAGTGTGCCAAGCACCTTTCATAATTTTAAAATGTTAGCTGTACACCACTAAAAATGAAAACTTTAGTTACAAGGCTTTACTATGTCAAAACTCTTGTTCAATGTTTGGGTGAAATTAATAGAGCACTTTTACATGCTACAGTAGCATATCTGGAAAGAGTTTGTGAAGATGTTGAATTTCGTTTCTTTGGTCCTGAACAGTGGTGAAGGAAAAATTCAGAGTTGGAATGTGCAGGTATATAGGAACAGGATACACCTTTAGTGTTGATTATTTTACAGAAGAGATTAAATTAGAAGGTTCAACACAGTTTCACGAGAGACACCAAACTGTATTTGTATTTGTATATGATGTCAACACACTCACTACAAAATTCAAACTCAAAATGTTTTTCTGTACTCTAAAACTAAAGAGGAGAACAGAGATCAGTGGTAGGATTTTTTTGCCTTTTATTTGTAATTACTGCTCTGATAAATTGAAAGATAATAAAATGCCAGCTAGAGCAATGCATACCAACTTTGAAATAATTTCAATTCCACAAGAACTTCAGGTTTTAAATGTTTATAAATGAACTCTTATACAATGTGTAAATCCTTTCCAAGCTAGTTCATATGGAACCTAAAACAGAGAAATTACCTCCCCCAGAATAGTTTAAAGCATGGGTACTCACAAACTTTTTCTCGGGGGCCAAAATAGCAGTATGGTTTGCGGCCGAGGGCTGCACTGAAGTGACAGCGGGGGGGGGGGCTTAGAGGGGGAACAACCACCCCGCCCCCTTTTTCAAAACATTGCTAAACAATGCTGCAGCACAGTTCTTACCCTTGCAGGGTCCGGTCTATCACACACAGCGCCATCTGCTCTCACCCCTACCGCCATCTGCACACAGCGCCATCTGCTCTCACCCCTACCCCAGTAACACACACAGCGCCATCTGCACACAGCGCCATCTGCACACAGCGCCATCTGCTCTCACCCCTACCCCAGTAACACACACAGCGCCATCTGCTCTCAACCCCTACCCCAGTAACACACACACAGCGCACACACACAGTGCCATCTGCTCTCACCCCTACCCCAGTAACACACACACAGCGCACACACACAGCGCCATCTGCTCTCACCCCTACCCCAGTAACACACACACAGCGCCATCTGCTCTCACCCCTACCCCAGTAACACACACACAGCGCACACACACAGCGCCATCTGCTCTCACTCCTACCCCAGTAACACACACAGCGCCATCTGCACACAGCGCAATCTGCACACAGCGCCATCTGCACACAGCGCCATCTGCTCTCACCCCTACCCCACTAACACACACACAGCGCACACACACAGCGCAATCTGCTCTCACCCCTACCCCAGTAACACACACAGCGCCATCTGCACACAGCGCAATCTGCACACAGCGCCATCTGCTCTCACCCCTACCCCAGTAACGCACACAGCGCCATCTGCACACAGCGCCATCTGCTCTCACCCCTACCCAGGTAACACACACAGCGCCATCTGCTCTCACCCCTACCCCAGTAACACACACAGCGCCATCTGCACACAGCGCCATCTGCACACAGCGCCATCTGCTCTCACCCCTACCCCAGTAACAACACACAGCGCACACACACAGCGCCATCTGCTCTCACCCCTACCCCAGTAACACACACAGCGCCATCTGCACACAGCGCAATCTGCACACAGTGCCATCTGCTCTCACCCCTACCCCAGTAACGCACACAGCGCCATCTGCACACAGCGCCATCTGCTCTCACCCCTACCCAGGTAACACACACAGCGCCATCTGCTCTCACCCTTACCCCAGTAACACACACAGCGCCATCTGCACACAGCGCCATCTGCACACTGCGCCATCTGCTCTCACCCCTACCCCAGTAACACACACAGCGCCATCTGCTCTCACCCCTACCCCAGTAACACACACACAGCGCACACACACAGCGCCATCTGCTCTCACCCCCTACCCCAGTAACACACACACAGCGCACACACACAGCGCCATCTGCTCTCACCCCTACCCCAGTAACACACACACAGCGCACACACACAGCGCAATCTGCTCTCACCCCTACCCCAGTAACACACACAGTGCCATCTGCTCTCACCCCTACCCCAGTAACACACACACAAGCGCACACACACAGCGCAATCTACTCTCACCCCTACCCCAGTAACACACACTACATTAAAAACAAATAAATAAATAACCAAAATCCTTACCTGACTCAAAGCACTGTAAAGATGCCACAAATGTAAAACGGCAGGCAGGCAGGCAGGCGGGCAGCAGACGTGGAGCCAGTGACAGGAAGCAGATGACAAAGCCCCGTAAAAGTTAGCTGCAAGCGCTGACTTTTATGGGGCTTTGGCTTCCAGGATCCTTGGAAACGCCATAAATAATGGCCGCCGTAGTAAACATAGAGGAGGGCCGCGGGAGCATGCGCAAAGAAGCCACTGTTGCGCATGCTCCCGCTGCCCTCTTCTATGTTTACATACTTCGGCCATTATCATAGGCCGTTTGTTGTACGTCTCCGCGGGCCGCCAAGGTCGGTCCATGGGGCCGCTGGCGGCCCGCGGGCCGTAATTTGAGTAACGTCGGTCTAAAGGGTAGAACTGTGTATTTGCCATTAGATTTCAATAGGAATATTGAAACTAGAGAGGTACAGAAATATTTTGAAGATGCACTTATTATTTTGGTAAATTATGTCCATACAAAGAACAAAATGATATGGCAAGAATTTGTATTAGTCGATATCGATAAGGTAAAAAAAAGCTACATTACAACCGGTACAAAGTAGCATTTATTATAAAAATGCTGATGTCGTTCAAGGTATAACACATTTAGAAGATGAAACATTACAGTCAAGTGGTCAGATAGAGAAGGTGAATCGATCAAGATCAGAAGAGATTTATGAACACTACAGCATCCATCCTCTTTATTCTGAAGAAGTTATTGATGATGCAATTGACCATTTTTCAAATGACGCAAGCTAAAGGAGCTCCTATGAATGTTTGGGAGAAAACCTTTGAGGCTCACCATTTTCCACAACTGTTTCTCACTGAAGAACGTGGACTCTGATGACCGCCCAGTACAGATACCAGCAGCTGAATACCAACCACAAGATCATATTCAGAAGATCATAGATTTTGCTAGTGTATTCCATTTATATTTGATCTTCTCTTTGAGAGTGACTTGTCTGAACTTTCATTCGCCGCAAATCACATACTAAAGACATAAGTAAATCTTCAAAACATTTCTGCTAAGGATTTTGTTCAAAAAGTTCAAGGAAAGGATGAAAGGTTGGAGTACAGCTTAAATTATTTGATGGCTTGCAAACATGGCACCAACAGATATTGGTATTGTCGTTATGATGAACTGAAATGTATGTTGAGAAACCTAGGTGCACCTACTTGGTTCCTGACAGTTGCGATGAGTATGCATGGAATGACTTGCTTGAATTTTTGAGAGAAGCAAACTCTAATTTTAACAACACTGGACTGAGGACAGCAGGAGAACTCTGTTATTTTGAACTTCACTATTGTTTGCAGATACTTCAACTATGAATTTCACACTACGATGTCTTTCATCGCCAACAAGATAACTGTTTTATTTTGGCATCAAGAGTACCAAGCAAGAGGTGCTCCTCATATTCACATGCCGTTATGGATAAAAGATGCATCTAAATTTGGGCCAGACAGTGATGAGGCTGTCCTGTCTTTCAGTGAATAGTATGTCACATGCAGTGTTCCAGGAGATACTGGTGAAAAAGGTTTGAGACAAGTTCTATGCTTCCAAAAATCACAAATGTGGAAAGTACTGCAGACGAAAATATAGAACCAAATGTCAATTTTAGACAAGATGCAATTTTGAATTGCTTCGACCTGTCATTTCACAAGGAAGAGTAAACAGCTTTTTATCTGCAGTCAGACATACATTGACACGAAAGTCACCCAATAATATTTACAACCTCAAAAAATCAGAGGCCTCAAAGTACAATAATTCTGCCATTTTAATGATGTGGAATGCACACATGGACATACAGTTTATTGCAGATAACTCTATTGCTGTTGATGGGTACGTCACTTCATATATCACAAAATATGAGAAGACAGAGAGGAAGAAATTGTACAATTTGAAAATGCTTTCCCACAGAGAAATTGGATCTTATGAGTGCACAGACAGGTTGAGCTCATCTAGTTTGTTCTCAAAGTCAAGGGGTTTTGTTTGGGTAAGTCTAGGGCTTGTAAACACATGAAATACAGTGTTAAGGTATTTCCCAGAAACTCAGTATCTAGTAGAGTTTGATCCAGAAATTAGAGAGATTGTAAAATCGAATATGTTATGCACATACTACCCAAAAAGGAGTACACGTCTGGAACACATGTGCCTTTACAAAATACTTCAGGACTACAGATATTGAAGCAATGTAGTGGAAAACAGAGAAGAAGGTAAATATGCAATTGTTGGATGTGACGGTTGTTTTGTCAGACACACCAAAGGAAATCTAATTAACCACACAAAACCTAGTTGCCAAACTACAGAGAGAAGCAAGTTTTTCTACTTGGCACTTCTACAACTGTTGCACATCCTGCATCCTGAGGGCCTCGCAGGAGTAGGCGGAGGAATGGACTCTGGTAAGTCAAATCTTCACTACTTCATTCCCCCCACCCCACCTGCATGCCAAATCATACCCCCACCCTCACCCCCACCCCCATCACACCAATTCCTTGCTAATGGCTCACCATCACATCCGACACATCCCAAAACCTAGCCCTGCATGCGTCCCCAAAGCATGGACACCCATCACCAAAGCATGCCCACTGCACACATCCATCACCCCCACAAGCCACCGTCACAAAAGCCCCCACAAGGGAATGCCAGATCTGGGGGACACGGCCACCCACCCATTACACGAAATGGCACACACAGAAGCAATAACCATACTCTTATACCCCTGCAGGACCCGAACGCCACCACACCGCCACGGAGGGTCCAGAGATGTCCATCCCACCCCCAGAAGAGGCCCCCAGTGATGACAGCAGCGCTGTCTCCCTGGACCCAGATGACCAGCCCGGCCCATCGGGGACCTCGGGACAGTCGGTTCCCCACAGACAGCCACAGGCTACAGCAGACCTAACCCCCTCTGGGAACACCAGCACAGCTCCCACCCAGCGGGCCCATGCCTCTGTCTCCAGGACACGTCAATCAGCGGTGTGTCCACCACTACAGGGCACCCAGGTTGACCCACCACCCCAACAACAACAGGGACCTGGGGGCAGTGGTAGTGGGCACACGGTCCAGGGGACAGAGGCCCAGGGAAACAGGGGAACTGGGAGGGCTGCTGTGCGACAGGGGGGGGACAGGCCCAGGGAACCGACTCTCCAAGAGGCCCTCTCCTCCATCATGGAAGCATACCACCGCTCCCAGGAGACGATGGCTACGGTACTGGCCAGGTTCCAGGACATCCAGGTACTGCAGGAGGAACAGTGCATGGGGTTCAGAGTGGAACTGCAAAACATTAGTTCCGCAATGGGGACCATCGTCGTGGCCCTTAACCAGATAGTCACCACATTGCGGGACCATGTGGCACCACAAAGGGCCCCTGTCACTAGCATGGACCAGGAACAGCCTACCACCTCCGCCGGCGCTAGTGGACAGGAGGCCCCCACACAACGACAGGCCACCAGAACCCCACCTCCTGCAGAAGAAGAACCACCCCGCAAGCGGTCCCTGAGATCTCACAAGAAGACAGAGTAGGATGCCAAGACCCCCGCCAGCAAAGGATACCCCCTGATGTCATCCCACTGTCCCACATTGTCACCCTGTCCAAACTTGAACTGCCCCTGCTCCATCCTTCCACAGGCATATGGACAATGCACCTGTGAGACTGAAAACTGGACTCTGCCATGGACATTACTCCACCATCACCCATCACTGTTTTACAATCATGTTCCTAAATTTAGCACTTTAATAAAATCACTTATTGCACTTAAAAAATCTGGAGTCTGCTTGTATTTTGAACAAATGTATTAGACATAACGGTGCCAAAATGTTCAGTTACATTGTGATGACAACATACCACTGTTACACAGCTGTAGTCCATGGGCAAACAAAGCAGAGGTCACGCAGTGGGGCCCACAGCTCTGACAACGGAAGGGAAAGTCACAACTCAGTTAACAGGAACTGGGGGGAAACACATACAGTAGAGAGGCAGGAGACTTTAAGTAAATGTAAAATGGCGTGGTTGATTCGTACCTGTGTGCTACTGAAAATACTGTTGTATCACTGTGTCCCTGTAGTCTGTGTCGTCCCCGTCGTCTTCCTCCTCTTCACTCTCCACAGGCTCCACAGCTGCTACAACACCACCATCTGGACCATCCTCCTGCAGGAAAGGCACCTGGCGTCGCAAAGCCAGGTTGTGAAGCATACAGCAGGCCACGATGATATGGCACACCTTCTTTGGTGAGTACATTAGGGATCACCTGTCATATGCAGGCACCTAAACCTGGCCTTCAGGAGGCCGAAGGTTCTTTCTATAATCCTCCTAGTTCGCCCATGGGCCTCATTGTGGCGTTCCTCTGCCCTTGTCCTGGGATTCCTCACTGGGGTAAGTAGCCATGACAGGTTGGGGTAACCAGAGTCACCTATTAGCCACACACGGTGTCTCTGTAGCTGTTCCGTCACATAAGGGATGCTGCTATTTCGCATGATGTACGCGTCATGCACTGACCCAGGGAACTTGGCATTTACATGGGAGATGTACTGGTCAGCCAAACAGACCACCTGGACATTCATCGAATGATAACTTTTTCTGTTCCTGTACACCTGCTCACTGTCACTGGGGGGAACCAAAGCCACATGAGTCCCATCAATGGCACCAATGATGTTGGGGATATGGCCGAGGGCATAGAGATCACCCTTCACTGTATCCAAATCGCCCACCTCAGGGAAAACAATGTAGCTCCGCATGTATTTCATCAGGGCAGACAACACTCTGGACAAAACCTTAGAAAACATAGGCTGAGACATCCCTGATGATATGGCCACTGTTGTTTGGAATGATCTACTTGCCAAAAAATGGAGTACTGACAGAACCTGCACCAGAGGGGGAATCCCTGTGGGTTGGCGAATGGGGGACATCAGGTCTGGCTCCAGCTGGGCTCACAGTTCCTGTATAGTGGCTCGGTCAAGTCTGTATGTCAGTATGACATGTCTTTCTTCCATTGTCGACAGGTCCACCAGCGGTCTGTACACAGGAGGGTTCCTCCATCTCCTCGCAAGTCCCAGCAGACGGTGCCTAGGAAGCACAGAGTCAAGCAACCCACAGGTACGTAACCACAGCTTGCACAGTACACGATTCACTATGCATTGAATGGCTTGTATGATTGGCAATGCAAGGCCTAGGCCTGTGTGACGCAGTAGAAATTAAGCCATGTGGGCCCTTGAAATGGCGGCTGCCTGACCTGTGAAGTGTGACAATGGGATGTGAGGTCAATGCGCTGGCGTGGCACACCGTGACGGTAGGCGGTCGAAGACCGCGGCGCAAAGCAGCATTGGTTAACATTGAACCCTATGGGTCTCATGAGCCAATGACGATGTGCGCCTGCGGTCGCGGTACGCACCGCCGCGGTACGCACTGCCGCGGGCGTGACCGCCATTTTCTATCTGCTTGATCACTCGAGACCTGATCATCCACAGGAGAGGACCTATACTGCAAGTGCTGCTGTGACCTCGGTCTGGAAGAGACAATGGCTGCTGCGACTGGGGAAAGGGCCCCTGCCTTCACATCTGAGGAATTGGAGAAACTTGTTGATGGGGTCCTCCCCCAGTATGCGCTACTCTACGGTCCTCCAGACCAACAGGTAAGTACACAGGGAGCACGTTGTATGGGCTATGCCTGTGTTGAGTGGGGTGGATGTAAGATGGTGGGGAGGGGAGCGAATGAGGAATGCAACGCACGACAGATGAGAGCATTTGCCACATGGCAAGGTTGGGGAGGGGGGCCACTCACAACGACCATGCAGAAAAGTGATGATATTTCTTTTCCCACCCTGTACATGTCACACAGGTCAGCGCCCGTCAGAAGATCGACATTTGGCGTGCCATCGCCAAGGACGTCTGGGCCCTGGGGGTCCACAACAGACGGGGCACCCACTGCCGCAAGAGGTGGGGGGACATCCGCCGCGGGAGCAGAAAGACTGCTGAGGCTCTGCTGGGGATGGCCTCCCAACCTAGGAGGGGTGCCACACGGCAACTGACCCCCCTGATGTCCCGGATCCTGGCGGTGGCCTACCCCGATTTGGATGGGCGTGTGAGGACATCACAGCAGACACAAGGGGGTGAGTATCAGCACATTCTGCTATATTAGCGCACAGTGGAGGTGTCTGGGTGGGGAGGAGGGCTGTGGCTATCTCTAGGCCAGGGCGGTTTCTGTAGGCTAGGCCCCTCCGTAAGGCATGGCCCTGTGCCCCCGCCCACCACCTCTGTAGGGTGCTAAGTACAGCTATCCATGGCCCGGGCTCACCTATGTGTGCATTAGTCGTCCATAGACTTGTAGGCCAAGTCACAATAATTGAGTAGTGTACCCCGAGTGCGCGGCGTAGTGCAGGGGGCTTCTGTGTCTGTCCTCTCTGCCAACGGTGTCGCCAATGCATGCATTCAACATGTCTTTCTTTCTTCTCCCACGGGCCCAGGACTCCAGCACAGGAGGGCCCCGCAAGCGAAAGGTCGGATGGCGACTGAGCGGGAATTATTGGCCAGATCTGGTTCCCTAGGAACACAAGACAAGCACCGCTGAACAGGGCCCCACCGTGAGAAGCACCGCTGAACAGGGCCCTTCCTGTCAAGCACCGCTGAACAGGGCCCCGCCGTGAGAAGCACCGCTGAATAGGGCCCCGCCAAGACAAGCACCACTGAACAGGGCCCCGCCGTGAGAAGCACCGCTGAACAGGGCCCCGCCGTGAGAAGCACTGCTGAACAGGGCCCTGCCGTGAGAAGCACCGCTGAACAGGGCCCGCCGTGACAAGCACTGCTGAACAGGGCCCTTCCTGTCAAGCCCCGCTGAACAGGGCCCCGCCGTGAGAAGCACCGCTGAACAGGGCCTCGCCGTGAGAAGCACCGCTGAACAGGGCCCCCGTGAGAAGCACTGCTGAACAGGGCCCCGCCAAGACAAGCACCGCAGAACAAGGCCCCACCGTGAGAAGCACCGCTGAACAGGGCCCCGCCGTGACAAGCACCGCTGAACAGGGCCCCGCCAAGACAAGCACCGCTGAACAGGGCCCTTCCTGTCAAGCACCGCTCCGCTGGGCCCTTCATCTCAAGCACCGCTCCGCTGGGCCCTTCATCTCAAGCACCGCTCCGCTGGGCCCTTCATCTCAATGCACCGCTACGCTGGGCACTGCCGTCTCTGAGCTGCTCTGCTGGGCCCTTCCTGTCAAGCACCGCTCCGCTGGGCACCGCCGTCTCTGAACTGCTCTGCTGGGCCCTTCCTCTCAAGCACCGCTCCGCCGGGCCCTTCCTGTCAAGCACCGCTCCGCTGGGCACCGCCGTCTCTGAACTGCTCCGCTGGGCCCTTCCTGTCAAGCACCGCTCCGCTGGGCACCGCCGTCTCTGAACTGCTCCGCTGGGCCCTTCATCTCAAGCACCGCTTCGCTGGGCCCTTCCTGTCAAGCACCGCTCCGCTGGGCACCGCCGTCTCTGAACTGCTCCGCTGGGCCCTTCATCTCAAGCACCGCTCCGCTGGGCCCTTCATCTCAAGCACCACTCCGCTGAGCCCTTCCTGTCAAGCACCGCTCCGCTGGGCACCGCCGTCTCTGAACTGCTCTGCTGGGCCCTTCCTATCAAGCACCGCTCCGCTGGGCACCGCCGTCTCTGAACTGCTCTGCTGGGCCCTTCCTCTCAAGCACCGCTCCACTGGGCCCTTCCTGTCAAGCACCGCTCCGCTGGGCACCGCCGTCTCTGAACTGCTCCGCTGGGCCCTTCCTGTCAAGCACCGCTCCGCTGGGCACCGCCGTCTCTGAACTGCTCCGCTGGGCCCTTCCTGTCAAGCACCGCTCCGCTGGGCACCGCCGTCTCTGAACTGCTCCGCTGGGCCCTTCCTGTCAAGCACCGCTCCGCTGGGCCCTTCATCTCAAGCACCGCTCCGCTGGGCCCTTCATCTCAAGCACCGCTCCGCTGGGCACCGCCGTCTCTGAACTGCTCCGCTGGGCCCTTCCTGTCAAGCACCGCTCCGCTGGGCACCACCGTCTCTGAACTGCTCCGCTGGGCCCTTCATCTCAAGCACCGCTCTGCTGGGCCCTTCATCTCAAGCACCGCTGGCCCATTGGCAGGGCCGGATCTGTGTCGGGCAGGGCTTCACGAAGCACTCTGGCCAACATGCCTCCTCCATAACCAGTGGAGTCTGTTATCCACCTGATGGACTGTGGCTTTGCACTCCCCAGGATGGTACAGTGGGCAATCCACCCACTGTAGAGACTTGAGAGACTGTGGCTTTGCACTCCCCAGGATGGTACAGTGGGCATGGAGGCCCCTCGTGGATCTGGTGTCGTGGACTCATGTGGCTGAGGTGTCCCCCCTTCCCTTCCCCCTGAGGTGCCTGTGGTTTTATTATCTGATGCCCCAGCAGTGTTCTCTCCAATGGAATCGGGTCTCGTGTGTGGGCTTTGCCCATGTGTTTATGCACATTGGCCCACGAACAATGGACGGTAGCCAATATGTGCCGGACTTTTGGGCTATGTATATATTGTTCATGTTGTAATATATTTTATTTATATATTTCATATTTCACTTAACTTCAAATATGCTATAATATACTTCAATTTTAATGATCATTTTATTTTGTCTTTGCATTATTCCGGGGGGTTTGAGGGGTGTCACTCTGACTTGTTGCTCTGCATTGGTGTGTAGGGATTTGGGGGGGGGGGTGGGGGGGGGGGGTGTCACGTATATGTGTGCCCGTAACCTTTTCTCCCCCCCCCCCTGTGTCGTAGGTGCAGTACTCACCGTTGTCGTCTGCGCCGGCGTTCGTGCTCCTGGTAGAGGAGCAGGTAGACAATAGCTGGTAGGATGTTTAATTCGGGTTCCATGCTGTCCAGATTCCTCGTGGAGTGTATAGAGGTGAGCGTTTTCCCGTTTGTAGTCTGTTTCCGCCGTGTTTTTATCGGTGGGGCTCCCGCCCCGGAAAAGGTGGCGGATTGGTGGGTCGTGATAGTGTGGGCGGTACATTGTCTGCCGCCTGTCTGTTGGCGGTGACCGCCGCGCTGTTTGTTTGTCCCGCCGTGGCGGTCGGAGTGTTAAAGTGGCGGGCTGTGTTGGCGGTTCCCGCCAGGGTCAGAATTCCATTTTTTTTACCACCTGCCTGTTGGCGGGTTGGCCGCCGCTTTAACACCGACCGCCAGGGTTGGAATGACCCCCTGAGTGTTCAGCCTTTCCACGCTACTAACAAATGTTGAAAGATGAGATTGAACAGGAAGAAAATATTGCTGCTGATATAGCTAAGGAGAGTTCACGAAGCAGCCAAAGTTCTGTGGCACTAAATCAAGATCTACTTGAAGAGCACATTATTATAAATGAGGCACCTATAGCAATGAAATGAGGTGGAGACTCCAATGCAGAAGCAAGAGAGTAGAATGTTGATTTCGAAAAGTTAGTAGAACAGCTAAACAATGAACAGAAAGAAATCTATGACGAAGTAAAAGGTCAAATAGAGCATAGATTTCTGTTTGAAAAGAACAATGTGCATGTTCTTCTTTTAAACCACTACTACTATACATCAATGGTCAAGCTGGCATTGGAAAAAACTTTGTAACTGAATTTCTCACTACGTATCTATACAAGACTACAGAATCAAATTTAACATATAGTAAAAGCACCAATAGGATTAGCTGCCCACAACAATAAAGGAATTACTTTACACTGGCTACTTATGCTCCCTGTTGAACATGATAATAAACTGTCATACCAGAAATTGTCTGGAGAAGCTTGTCACAAAGTTTCCAGAGCTTTGAAGAAACTGAAGCTTTTATTTATTGATGAGGTGAGCATGCTGTCAAAATTAATGGTTGCCTTCATACACTTAAGAATGCAAGGCATTTTTAAAACAAGTATGCCATACTCTTTGGAGGAAAGCATTTAATTGTCTTTCGTGATCTACTGCAACTCACCCCAGTGAAAAGACAGCCTTCTCCATAGCCTGGAGACACTTCTTCATAATTAAACCAGGAATTCTTTGGGAAGTATTGGGAATGTAATATTTGGTTAAACTTTGAATGCAAAGAACTACTGAAGAATATGCTTCAAGCATCTAACAAAGAATATGGAAATCTCCTGACGGACATTAGAGTAGGAGTTTTAACAAAGGATTGCTCTTCTACAGCACATATGCAAATACATTCTGAGAGATTTCTGTACTTAATACTACCAGGTTCCAAAACTGCATCTTTTGACAGGTTGATTAAAACACAAACCAAAACATGATCGCCCAAATTGTAGATCAGATTTATGTTTACATTGTATCTACAAAAGAACTGGAAAATACCCTAAACTAATGCTACAATGATGCAGATCAGATGGATCTAAATTGGAAACCGAAATAACAAACTTCAAAGCAGGAAAAATTTCAATTTGTGTTAAAAATGTATACAACTGTAGTTATTATTTTTCACGAAGGATTTAATATATCATCTGGACACTACGCTGTCTAAAGACTGAAACTGGATGGACAGAATGCAATGACAGCAGCCTTATATTCAAACCAAAACTACCTTTCAAACAACATTCTAACATGTATTTCTAGGATAAAAACTAAAATACAATATTTCTTCTATGGAGATTCTTAGTGTTTTAGACATCATTTGGCCTATCAGGGGTGATGTCATTAAAATGTTCTGTAAAATTTAAGAAACCACGTCTCTTCTATGAATACGTTAATATAACATCTGGAAACTGCTTAATTTGAAGCAGAGATTACCTTATAAACCACCAAATTCTTATTTTCTCTTTCATAAATAAAAATTATTGCTACTAAAAAAAAGAATACTTCACTTCTGGGACTTGTAATGCAGTAAGTTACAACACCATTGTGGCCTACCAAGTTTGATATGTTCATAAGGGATTCCAAATATTGAAATGGACCTGTAAGGATGGTTTAAGGAGGATGAGCTAATGGTTGTCTGGCAATCGAGCGAATACAACCCCTGAGGAAGTCTCTGGATAGAGATGAAACACGTTAACTGGGTCTACTTTAATTGAAAATACATTCATTCCACGGCAGGAAGGAATCCTTTGATGGATCAGATTGATCCAATGGAGCCCAAAGAGCTTTGCAGTACTGCTGCTGCAAGGGGTGTTTTCTGCCTTTCTTTATCTCTCTTTTCTCTGTTGTAAGTCAGTTATAGGTCGGTCTTAGAAATCGCTTTTGGAATAACCCTGGCCTCCCAGCTACAACCATTTCTTCCGCCGCCCTCACTGCACTTGACTCATGCTGTGAGCTGAGTGAGTACAAATGCACAGCAGGGTGGTGGTGGTTTATATAGATTTTGAGGTGAGGGTCAGCGGGTGGGTGTGCCGAGGGGTGATTTGGAGCTGGGGTTGGTGCCTGGTATTCAGGATTTTTTGGACTAGATTGGACTGCACTGGATTGGACAGGATTGGGCCTGGAGTTGGTGCCTACAGAGGACTCTGGACACTTGTAGGTCCAGGAGCCCAGTTGGGTGTCTCACCGATGGGCCATTGGTAGCATTTACAGTCCACTGTTGAAACCTTGCTGTGGGTGAAGGTGACTATCGACCAGGGGAGGTGGTAAGTGGCAGCAACAACTACCGGCTAGCACCTGCTACATTACTATGTGCAATTAATATACTTTGTTTGTACTTTGTTTATTGCTGTGTGTTTATTGCTGTGTGCTTTGTTTATTGCTACGTGTAGCGACTTTAACAGACTCCACTACCTCTTTACTACACCCTGGTTGTTGTTGACTGATGTCTGTTGACTGATCCTGATTAGGATCCATCACCTAATGCCAGGAGGTTTTTCTGGTGGTTTTCCAGCAGTTTTCCAGCTTGTTCATCCCCCACCCATGGGATGGGACACAGCTCGAGACTGTCAGCATCTGCAACCTCCTACACAGTTCTCCCTAACTGCTACCCTCCACTTTTTGTGCAGCATCTGCATCTAGCCCTCTAGCCAATGTGGGATTTCATATTATGTCCCAACTGTCTTGGCTGCCTTAGTTTGAGCCTAAGTCTGAGAAGAGGCTGTGCCTCCTCCCTTGGTTTCTGTTTCTAGAAGTATTTATTCACCTGACACATAGCTGCACTTGATCCAGCAACAAATAAATCAACCCTGAGGGGTGTATTACAGAATGGGCAAAACTAAGCTTCCAGGGAGGAACAATTATTCAAACATCAACTATGAAAATTACATCAATAGATCGCTTGCTGGAAAGGGCTATGGGGTAGTGAGTACAGAGATTGCCCTCTCAGAGAGGAAGCTTTCTCTAAATCTAGGCTTTCCCCCCAGGACCTTCCCACAAGCATCAGATGACCTTCCACTCTCCAACACAGATACAAGCCCCACTCAGACCCTTGCTCATGCATGTAATCCCCCTC
This sequence comes from Pleurodeles waltl, assembly GCF_031143425.1. NCBI lineage: Eukaryota > Metazoa > Chordata > Amphibia > Caudata > Salamandridae > Pleurodeles > Pleurodeles waltl. The sequence goes on from NC_090445.1 coordinate 381,958,766, forward strand.
AAATTACTTCATTAGAGGCTCAACAGGAGGCCCACTTAGAGACTCACTTAAGAGACCCTGTCGATGTAGGTGAAACAAAACAGCTCTGGCTCTATCGCCCCAAAATTGTCAACATGAAGTACAAGAGAGTAACCTTCACCACACCAACTGGTAAACGAACAAAGGCCCTGCCCCTACTGACAGCCATCAGTAATCTTGTAGAGAGCTGCTTAGAGAAATTCAAGCACATTCTAAAGGAAAGCTTGCACCCATAGCAGCTTGCTTAGACTCAAATTGGACGCCTTAAAAAATTAAATGCCTTCAAGTGCACTAAATAATGCTAGATGATAGGGGAAGGCCTAGGACAGTAGATTATTCAGAGTCGTCACATAGTAGTCTCCCCAAACTCCCTCCAGCAAAGATGTTCTAGCTTTGAAAACAAAATGATGTATTGGCTCAAAGCTAATTCTGGGTGCTCGCAAGACTTATCTCAAGAAATCTTGTTGGTGAGAAGGACTGCATGGCTGGATAATTTCGAAAGCCCCTTGTTAACTGAACTGCTCTTACAGTGCTTATCCAAGATGACTCCAACACTGAGCCGAGTTAAGGCACTTCCTTAGAGATATTTTTACAGGCCATCTACCATCCCTTGTCCTTCTAGGGCCACGACTCTGGCAAATGGCAAAAACTCCATCCCTGGCCATATGCCTTATGACATCCCCACCCATTTGGATGGCCAGGATTTTCGGAACTCGAACACTTCAAAATTGCGCTCCCAGGAAATTATTGGAACATAAAGACAGTTTGTGTACACTTTGTTCCATCCCTGCAATATCTTCTAATCCAGGTACAGCTGAGAGGAAGTGTAGATCCCCTACAAAGATGATCACAATTATGGACCTGAGCCTAAATCAGCCAGAATCGAACACCAAACCTCAGCCTATCAGACAAAATTGGAACAATTCTCATGGGTCCCTTAATATACTCTCTTGGAACATTGCTGTGTTCAAGACCAATGTTTTGGAACCTGAATGGCTAGAATATATTGAGCAATGTGACTTTTATAAATTGGAAAAAAACAGAGGCTAAACCAGCCCTTGTTTAAATCTGGCTAAACCACTTTTTACGCTGATGAATTGCCTTCTGCACGTGGCAGGGCTGCGGGGGGCTATTTATTTTGGTCAATATTGAATTCAACCTCCATATAGAACCCTTGAACCCCTGGAATCTTTGGGCTAAAAATCTACTTGCAGGAGGGACCTTCCATGTACCTGTTTATTGTCTACCTTAGGCCCAGGAGTAGAAGCATAGAATCACCAACTCTATCCATTCTGCAGTGTTTTGTTAGCACCATCAAGGAAAAAAATATGACAGCTATAGGCGGAGATCTGAACATTAATTTTTAACCTATTTCTGGTTATTGATTTGGTTACAGAGGAAGAAGACAAATGTTGGGGCATAACCTCGCTTAGTAGTAAATCTGTGCTCATGGGCAGCATGCAGGTTACTCGTTTTGTAATATCAAACGGCTTGGGGGTGTGCAATGGTATGTTCATTTCTGATAAACATGGTTTGCCAACTTTTAGGAGAGGTTCATTCAGAACCAACAACAATTATTTCATGATTAAAGTCTCAATGTGGGAGAAAATTGTGGATTTTAAACTGGATGACAAAGAAGACAGTGATCATTACCCTCTACACCTTGAACTCTTAGGAATCGCAACTAGAAATTGTCCAGACCCTGCATCACCTACTATAGAGTCAACTTTGGAAAATAACCGCAGATTTATTAAATGACTATTTGTTGGAAATTGGGTTATTGGTAAGGGCAGGTAGGTACCTACACCTAGCAACAAGCCACTAACCTCCACCTAGGTACAGTTAGGTCTCAGTAAATTAATCCCAGCTCAACCCTTGGTAGCTTGGCAAAGAGCATCAAGGCTTAACTTAGGAGACAGTGTGTAAAGCATTCAAATATCACAAAACAGTAATTAAATAAAACACAGGAAACAGTTTAAAAATCCAAAACCAATTAATAAAAATAGTTTATATTTTTATCTTTAAAATGACACAAAAACGAATAAAATCGGATAAAGGGAACCGGAGATATGAATTTTTAAAGTATTATTATTTTTCTAGCGCTTAGAAACAAAAAGCGCCAATCGGGTCATCTGGTTGCACCAGGACCGGGGCAAAGTCAAAGTTTCAGGCCGACCGCGATGGAGCCCTGCTCGGCTACAAGTCGCGGGAGGCCTCGGTTAAAAAGTTACCTTCTGACTTAGTCTTTATTTTGAAGTTTTTCTTCACCGGGACGAACCTGCCAGTTGAATCCGACCTCCTGGAGCCCTTGTCCGGATACGCGATGTGGGTTTCCTCGGTGGTGATTTCTACCTTCGGACTTAGTCGTTTTTTCGAGATGAAAATCCTTCGACCGGGGTAAACCTGGATCTTGATCCGACGTCCGTGGAGCCCTTCTCGGATACGATGGCTGGGAGGTCCCGGTCAACTTTTTACGTTCGGACTTAGTCTCTTTTTCGAATGTTTTTCTTTACCGGGACGAACCACGAAGTCAGGCCGGGTCGCGGTTGAGGCAAGCCGGCTAGAATTTCCGCGGCGGGTCGGTCCCTCTCTGGAGCTTTTTTTCAAAAATTCTCAAATCTTTTCCAAACTTCTGGGGCTTCACCCAGATGTTCTTTTAAGGTTATTTTGGGGTCCACAGCTCACCCCAAGGGTCCAGAAGTTCTGTGATGGTCCTTGGGGGGTGCGGACTTCAACTCCCAGAATGCACCTGGCGCAAACTCCTTTTTGGCCACTGGGCAGTGGTCAACTGATCTCTTTTTTAGGAGTTGGTGCAGGGGACTCTGGATAGCAATTTTTCACCTGTAGCAAACAGGGAGTCCCTCCTTGAACCAGTTGAAGCCAGGCAAAGTCCTTCTTGTGGTGAAGCCCAAGTGTGCAGCTGGTGCAGTCCTTCTGAGTGCAGGGTCCAGGTGCAGGCCAGGGGTCCAGCAGGGCAGTCCTTCTTCTCCTTAAGTTCCTTCTTCTTGAAAGTTGGTGGGGATCTGAGGTGTGGGGGCAGGTCTGCCAGTTTTATCCTTGCTCCTGGGTGAAAAGCAGGGGGGTCCTGGTCCTCCAATCAGGTACAGGGTCGTCCCCCTGTGATGACCACTTCCTGGGAAGTGTGGCAAAAATCCATCCCAAAAGGCAACAGTCTCTAAAAATCCAACATGGCTGAATCTGATTTTTGGAGGTTACATCTGGCTGAGCCCACCCACTGGTGTGGCTAAAAATCATAAACACACCCCTCTCCTGCCCTCTCCTAATCTAATCAAGGGGGCACCTAGTTGTCTGGGGTTGCAGGATGTGGGGGTGTTGCTGGGTGCTCCAGATGTCCTTCTCTGCCTTTGAAGACCAGTTTGGCAGCCCTCCCCCTTCCTGCCTCACCATCTGCTGAGGGGAGATTCTCTCCCCCAAGCACATTCCTTTGTGTGAAGCCAGGCCACTTCACACCTCATCAAGGCAGCCTGGCAGAAGCTGCTGCAGGCTGGCCAATCAGAGCACAGCAGCAAAAACAATGCAGAGCTGAAATTGGCAACTTTTTAGGTAAAGTCTAAACTTTTTACCTGAACAAGTTATATTAAATCCAACAACTGGAAGTTGTGGGATTTATTACAACAATTAATTTGATACCAAATTCTTGGTATGTAACATTTAAGGAGACTTTAAAATTTAAAATAAAGTCTGCCCATTCTAGCCTATGAAGGCCATTTACTTCAATGAGGGAAAAACGAATTTGGCTGTTTTTACCTCACCAGGGCTTATAAATCTATTTTTATAAAGTCCCTGCTTATAGTTACATGGCACCCAGCCCTAGGGGCACATAGGGCACACCTTAGGGGTGACTTATATGTAAAAATAAGGTAGTTTAAGACTTTGGAAGTACCTTTAATTCCAAAGTCGAATTTGCATATAACTTTAATTTAAAAGCAGCCAGCAAGGCAGGCTTGCTTTTAAAATGACACTGGCCACCTCAGCAGTGCACCTAGGTGTGCACTACCTATGCTGTGGTCCCTAAACCTACATGCCCTACCATATACTAGGGACTTATAGGTAGGTTAACTTAGCCAATTATAATTAGCCTAATTTGCATATCCATTTTACACAGAGCACTGGCCCTGGGACTGGTAAGCAGTACCCAGGGCACAGCCAAGAGTCAGTAACCACCAGTACCTATCCAAAAAGTGTGGGGGTGATCAGGCAAAAAAGGAGGACTTTCCTACACTATTGATCTAGGGGAATGCAGAGACCGTTGGTGAGTGTTCTAACTAATTTCTGACAGCCCTCTCTCCCTTTAACCACCTCCCTCCCACTGAGATTACAATTGTTGATATACATATCCAACTGGCGGGCACCCTAAAATCAATTCTGACCAGGCCTCCTGTGAGGAAGCAGCCTGGTCATAGGGCACCCAGGACAGACTCTAATCCTTAGTATACGAGGAACTGTAGCATACCCAAAAAAGCACTTATGAATGCTCTGAAATATAAAGCCCCAATGGAGCTTCATCTTGTGAGGTCCCAGGATAAGAAGACTCGAATGCTAGCCTGGCGAAGTTGAGAAAATTCTAGCTGGGGCGACCTGGTGGTGGTAGAGGATCACAGGAAATTTAGAAAAATCATTATCCATGGGAACATATGGTGAGAGGCTCAGGTTGAATAATATCTGAATCCTGAAGGATAGGTGGATCATTTCAGTAAATTATATTAAAACACGTTCGACAAGCACATTGTTTATTACCACTCCCTGCTAGAAACCAATCCACTGGATACATACTATTTCCCTGAGGAGCCCAGGGCCACTATAGCTGCGGTCAAAGTGGGTAATGCCCCTGGAGCGGATAAAATCCCAGGTGACATGATTTGGGCCCCTTATCTTAATCGACTAACCAGCGCCAATTGCTTCAGGTGTTCTGATCCCCAATACCTCTAAATGTGTGGAGATAATGCCTGTTTATTTAAAAGGGGATTGATCAAAACTAGGCAATTATAGACCAATCAGCCTCTTGGACACATTACGGAAAGTCCATGCGAAACAGATATCAATCAAAATCAATGATTAGATCAACAATACTGATATTCTGACACCCTTAAAAGTGTGATTTAGATCTAAAGTAAGCACCATAGACAATGAGGCTGCTTCTTATTGCCTGGAAGTACACTAGGTTGAGGGACAGCCATTTGTTTATAGCTTTTGTTGAGAATAGGGCAGCCTTCGGCCTAGTACCCAGTGACTTGTTGTGGGTCTTGCTCAAAAGTCTGAGGGCCTTTTTGGACAACTAATAAGGTTACATCAACATAACTACACAAAAGTCTGGTGGGGTCCGCATGGGTAGTTGACAGGTTGTATGATGTCTCTATTTACTGAGGGGTGAGACAGGGTATCTGTGCTGGACCCCACATTCTTCTCCCTCTTTAAAAACAATGTTATAGGGGTCCTTCTCATAGGTAACACAGATCCACTTAAAATAGACAGGGTATGGGTCCCCACTCTCCAATTTGCTGATGACACCTTTCTCATTTCCCAGACTCCTTCAGGCCTGCAGCAACTACTGAATAATTTTTATGATTTTTGCATATCAAAGGGTTTGGAAATCAATGTAACAAAGACAAAATGTATGGTAATTAGGTCCCATACATCCTTTAGAAATACTTTATCTTTGAAATGGGTAAAGTGGAATATGTTTTTAGGTTTAGGTTTAATTATTTGAGCATAATATTGGACAGTAGGGTTTCATGGTGCCCGCACATACAAAAGCAAAGGGCAGTACTTCACCACAAAGCTATCAACAGAACAGAAACATCAGGCAACATCAACAAGAGCCATACTTTCTGCAATTGACCTGTATAAATTAAAGGCTCAAGATGGAGGTCCATATGGTACTGAAATCTGGGGCCTCTAAACACCGAGCCGCTTACATTGAGCGAGAAAAAGTGTGTGCTCACTCCTTCATCTCATCCAGAGTACTCTTATGATCCCCATCTTCCTTGATGTTGCCTTTAAAAGAGTGGAACATATTTCTTGGTTAAGGACTCTTTATTGGGTGAGGATTTGCACCAAAGTGGAGCTTATGCCCTATAGAAGTGTTATAGAGAAATTGTTGGTGAAAGCAAGAATGTCAAAAACTACAAAATAGCTCCTAGAAATGATCAAACAAATAAATACTAGGATTATTATAATGTGAGGGAAAAGTGTTTTTTGGCCAAATTTGAGGTTTGCAAAGTATTCTAGGTAACAGAACCTAGTGAGAGCCCCACAAGTCACCCCATCCTGGATTCCCCTAGGTGTCTAGTTTTTAAAAATGCACAGGTTTTGTAGGTTTCCCCAGGTGCCGGCTGAGCTAGAGGCCAAAATCCACAGCTTTCAAGTGTCATATGCCCCTTTTCTTTCTCAACATTTTTTCTTCCCAAATGTAAGACAGTGTGTAAAAAAGATGTCTATTTGAGAAATACACTTTAATTCACATGCTAATATGGGAACCCCAGAATTCAAAGATGTGCAAATAACCACTTCTTCTCAACACCTTATCTTGTGCCCATTTTGGAAATACAAAGGTTTCCTTGATACCTATTTTTCACTCTTTAAATTTCAGCAAATGAATTGCTGTATACCCAGTATAGAATGAAAACCCATTGCAAGGTGCAGTCCATTTATTGGCTCTGGGTACCTAGGGTTCTTGATGAACCTACAAGCCCTATATATCCCCGCAACCAGAAGAGTCCAGCAGACATACCGCTATATTGCTTTGAAAAATCTAACATCTCAGGAAAAGAGTAAATAATGAAGAAAAATGGCTGTTTCTTTTTACCTCAATTTCAATATTTTTTTATTTCAGCTATTATTTTCTATAGGAAAACCATGTAGGATCTACACAAATGACCCCTTGGTGAATTTCGAATTTTGTCTACTTTTTAGAAATGTTTAGCTTTCCAGGATCCAGCATTGGTTTCACACCCATTTCTGTCACTAACTGGAAGGAGGCTAAAAGCACAATATATAGTAAAGATGGGGTATGTCCCAGTAAAACTCCGAAATTGTTTTGAAAAGTGTGTTTTTCTGATTCAAATCTGCCTGTTCCTGAAAGCTGGGAAGATGATGATTTTAGCACCACAAACCTTTTGTTGATGCCATTTCCAGGGAAAAAACACAAGCCTTCTTCTGCAGACCTTTTTAAAAAACAAACAAAAATAAATGTTCACTTTATTTTGGCTAATTTCTTGGTCTCCGCCAGGGGAACCCACAAACTCTGGGTACCTCTAGAATCCCTAGGATGTTGGAAAAAAGCCACACCTACAGCATTGGAAAAAAGGACGCAAATTTGGCGTGGGTAGCTTATGTGGACAAAAAAGTTATGGGGGCCTAAACGCGAACTGCCTTAAATAGTGAAAAAAATGGAAAATGGCTGGCAGTGAAGGGGTTAAATGACCTATTTATAGGGTAATATAGGTAACTGATGACATCTTTCTCCATTCATACACCATCCAGAAATATATCCATTCACACATACACTAATATACCCAGACATACACTGATCCATACACATACTGATACATATGCTGACACATCGGGGCACACACTGATGTATACACTAATACACTCAGGCAAACAATGATGCATACACTAAGAATCACTGGCACAACCTGAAACATACACTAATACACCCAGGCGCATACTGATGCATATCCTGACACACCCAGGCACACTGATGTATATACTACCACACCCATACACACACCCATGCATAATCTCACATACTCATGTACTCACATACATTGACTGACATATCCATTCACACTCAGACATCAATGCTGACACATCAAAGCACACACAGATACACACACTGATACACTCAGACAGCCACTCATGTATCCGCAGACACAGTCAGACACATACTAATTAATACACTTACACACCCATGCACACACTGATACATAGATGGACATACCCAGGCACATGCAAATGCATACGCTGGTACACATGGGTGCATACTCATCCATACACAAACACATCTAAAAACACATTGATGCATAGACTAACACATCAAGGCAGACACAGATACATACACTAATACACCCAGGCACATACTGATACATATGCTGACACATCTGGGCACACACTGATATATTCACTAACACACCCAGGCACACACTGATACATATGTCAATACACCCAGGCATCAACTGATGTTTATGCTGACACACCCAGGCACACACTGATGTATACACTACCACAGGCACACACTCATGCACACACTGACATACATAAGCTCTCACTTATACATAGACTGACATATCAATTCAAACACAGATATCTATGCTGACACACCTAAGCACACCTTGATGCACACACTGATACACACAGGCAGACACTGAAGCATCCACTGACACAGTCAGACACATAGTAATGCATAAACAAACACACCCAGGCACACACTGATGCATAGATTGACATACCCAGGCACATGCTAATGCACATGCTGAAACACAAAGGTACATACTCATCCATGCACTGATTCATCCAAACACACACTGATGCATAAACACATCCAGGCAGACACTGATGCATAAACTACAAAACCCAGGCACACACTGATACATCCACCTATACACCCAGGTACACCCAGGTACATGTATATACTGATATACTCAGGCAAACTTCAAAGGAAAGTCTATGTTGTTCACAAGATCCTGCCTTGCCCAGGGCTGGCTCTAGACACACTCCAGGGGGGGTGGAGACAGCATTGTGAGAGGACAGGCACAGCCCAAAACAGGTGCCAATGACAACTCTTCCTACCACTCAGGAAGGCCCATCAGCTAGTTAATGGGTCATCAGCATGTGGAGGGCACACATCAGCTCCCTTCGTGTGACTGTCTAGAGTCTATGCATGACCAGCCTCTGTCAGTCTAAACTAGAAGTTAACTCCACAGGCAGGCAGAGGCACAGAATGGCTAACCAAGAAAATGTCCACTTTCTTAATGTAGCATTTCCAAACTGACAATCAAAAAACAAACTTGTCTAAAAGATGTTTTTTTTTTGTGAGTTCAGAGGCTCCAAACTCTACATTTCTATCTGCAAACAATGGAAAACTGCACTTAAAAGATATTTCAACGCAAACCCAATGTTAACCTATGGGAGAAATAGGCCTTGCAATAGTGAAAATCTATCATTATTTCAAGGTAGGACATGTAAAACACACAAGTACATATCCTACCTTTTAAATACACTGCACCCTGCCCAATGGGCTGCCTTGGGCCTACCCTGGGTGCCTTACATATACCCAAGGGAAGGCTTGGACCTGGCAAGTGGGCGCACTTGCTATGTAGACCTGGCAGTTTAAAACTGCACACACAGTCACTGCAGTGGCAGGTCTGAGACATGTTTACAGGGCTACTCATGTGGGTGGCACAATCAGTGCTGCAGGCCCACTAGTAGCATTTGTCTTCCAGGCCCTGGTAAAATTGACTTACTAACAAAGCAACTATGTCAATCATGGAAAAAACATTTACCAATACAATTTAAATAAAGAACACTTGCACTTTAGCACTGATCATCAGTGGTAAAGAGCCCAGAGTACTAAAACTAGCAAAAACAAAATCCAGCACACAGTCAGAATACAGGAAGCAGAGGCACAAATACAGGAGAAACCATGCCAAGGATGCCAGGTCTAACAGACACATGCCAGGTGTCTTGGATAGATTGTGTGGAGGTGTTTGAGCATGCTCGTAGTTCCGCACAAGTATTTTGTAGCAGTGCTTCCTGACAATATTTTCTTTCAGAGTATGCACTCCACTTTCTGTGCCACCATGTGTTTTTGGAATTGATGGAATGGAGACAATTTTCAAAACAATGCTCTCTTCCTTAGATGGCTTTTCTTTATCTGAAGCTGCAGAATCTCCCTCATGGTGGAATGGTTCAGGACCAGATACCATTATTAGAGAGCAAAAATAGGAAACAGCACCAAGAAAAAGAACAAAAATGCTACTGCAAGTACAGAAGTGTGAAAACTAACTGCCACACCTACAGCATGAGAAAAAAAGGAGGAGGCTACCTGTTAGTATGATTGAAAAGTGTCCTAGCCAGTAACATTAATTACTTTCCGAGTCACATAGGATTCGAAACGAAGTTGCAACATCATTGCTACATCATAGTGAATCCCAGAAAACTATTTCAAATGTTCCTAACACTTTTTTCAATTATTATTCCATAATTTTTACCACTATTCTCGTGAACCACTGAAGTCAAAGAATAATTTTAATGTGTCTGTATATGTTTTCAGATACTGCTGAAAATCATGCTGGAAAAACTTGATCGGATGGGTCACAACAGATTTACGGTTCCTCCTAAAAAGATTTAGAAAGGTTTATCCAAAATAAAACTGACTGCTGAGATGTAATACAGGAACTTGACACTATCCTTCTCACAATATTATAGCAAACAGACACTAAGGCCCTCATTACAACCCTGGCGGTCGGTGGTACAGCGGCGGTAAAACCGCCAACAGGCCGGCGGTAAAAAAAATTGAATTATGACCATGGCAGAAACCGCCAACATAGATAGCCACTTTAACACTCCGATCGCCATGGCGGTACAAACAAACAGCATGGCGGTCACCGCCAACAGACAGGCGGAAGACAATGTACCGCCCACACTATTATGAGAGGCCAATCCGCCACCTTTTCCGGGGCGGATTCAACGCGAACAAAAACAGGGTGGAAACAGGCTTTGGAAGGGGAAACACTCACCTCTACACAACACACGAGGAAGCAGGACGCCACGGAGCCTGAAATCCAAATCCACCCTGCGATTGTCTTCCTCCTCCTCTACCAGGAGCACGAACGACAGCGGCGATGACCACAGTGAGTGCTGCACCTACAACACAGTGGAGGGGGGAGGGGAAAGAGAGTGACACCCCCAACCGCAACACGCACACCCCCACCAGCACCCCCACCCACAACAACACACACACCAATACATGCTGCAACATTACATTTACACCCCCCTGTAAGAACGTAAGGACAAAAGGAAATGATTGCAACCATTGTAATCAAGATGTATCCATTAGTCGAAAATGTATATACTCTATAAACAATTATGTACACCAAGAATTCAAGTCCAGGTACTGCATCTATATAGTCCGTGGACCACTGGGCCCAAAATGCATGGGCGAGGCCCACACTCGATACCCGATGGAAACGGAGAGAACACTGCAGGGGCATCAGATTGAAATAAAACAGGCACCTCAGGGGGAAGGGAAAGGGGGGTACCTCAGCCGGATGAGTGCACGACGCCAGCTCCACGAGGGGGCTCCATGCCCATTGATGTATCCTGGGGAGTGCAAAGCCACAGTCTCTCAAGTCTCTCCAGTGGTGGGTTGCCCACTGCTATATCTCTCCAGTGGGTGGGTTGCCCACTGCTTTATACTGGGGAGTGCAAAGCCACAGTCTCTCAAGTCTCTCCAGTGGGTGGTTTTCCCACTGCTTTATCCTGGGGAGTGCAAAGCCACAGTCTCTCAAGTCTCTCCAGTGGGTGGGTTGCCCACTGCTTTATCCTGGGGAGTGCAAAACCACAGTCTCTCAAGTGGATAACAGTCTCCACTGGTTCTGGAGGGGGCTTTGTTCCCAGAGTGCTTAATCCTGCCAAGGACAGAGGTAGTGGATGTCTTTATCCACTGGTTCTGGAGGGGGCTTTGTGCCCAGAGTACTTCATCCTGTCTAGGACTGAGGTAGTGGATGTGATACTCCACTGGTTCTTGAGGGGGCTTTGTGCCCAGAGTGCTTCATCCTGCCAAGGACAGAGGTAGTGGATGTCTTTCTCCACTGGTTCTGGAGGGGGCTTTGTGCCCAAAGTGCTTCATCCTGCCAAGGACGCTCCTTGGTTCACTGGCAGACCTGTTGCTTGGCGCACTCCAAATCCGGCTATTGCTGGCACCACTGTGCCCGGTGATGTGGTGGCTGAGGTGCTGGGTTGGGACCTGGAAAGGCAGGCCCTAGGGGACGGACGGGGTGGGGGAGGTGAAGGGAAGAGGTCAAGATTTGACAGGAACCATTTTTTAGACATACTGGGATGGGTAGATGGAGGGGGTTTGGGAGTGGAGGAAGAGGTAATGGTTGTAGGAGGTGTGCGTTTGCTGACTTTGGGTGAAGGTGCATGGACTGGAGGCTGTCATGAGGTGGATGGCTGTTGGGTGGGTGTGTGCCTGCGTTTGTGTACTTTGGGAGGAGGGCTCACAGACACACTGTGAGAGCACCCAGGGGAGGTGTGAATGGTAGAAGGCGTGGTGAGTGCACGTGAGCAGTGTGTGGTGATGGGCGTGCTGGTGATGGAGGTAGTGGCTGAAGATGTAGTGCATGCAGGTGTGAGTGGAGACATGACAGGGAGGGAGGAGGGAGACGTGGAGGGGTGGGACACAGCAGGGAAGTGGATGTTGGTATGTGTGCATGGGTATGATGCTTGTGTGAGTGCCTGTGGGATCTGTGGTGCTTATGTTTGCCAGAGCCACCCTTCTGTGTTGAGGTGTGTGCATACTGGTTTGATGGTGTGCTTGGGATAGGCTGAGGTACACGGGATTGGGTCTGGGTGGAGGAAGTTGGAGGGGGGAGGCTGGACACAGGGACAATGGCTGCCATCAGTGCTGAGGCCAGAGCCTGAAATGCTCGCAGTTGGGCTCCCTGACCAGAATGAATGCCCTCCAGGTATGCATTTGTCCGTTGCAACTGCCTCTCTACACCCTGGATGGCATTCAGAATGGTAGACTGCCCAACAGTGAGGGATCTGAGGAGGTCAATTGCCTCCTCACGGAGGGCAGCAGGGCTGACTGGGGCAGGGCCTGAGGTGCCTGGGGCGAAGGAGATGCCCACCCTCCTGGGTGAGCAGCCACGGGACACACGCTGAGGGGCTGCTGGGAGGGCGGTGCTGGTAGGGGGGTGGCAGCTGTACCTGTAGATGCAGTGGGCGCATAGGGGCCCGCCACCGCAAGGGAGCTCCCATCAGAGGAGGAGTCGGTGTCGCTGGTCTCTGCTCCTGTCCCCGCTGTGGAGCTCCCCTCGCCCTCTGTCCCACTGGTGACTTCTGATTCCGTTGTCTCGCCCTCCAGGGCCATGTGGGATGCAGCTACCTCCTGCTATGGTGGCACTGCTCCTCTGCCTGATTATGCTAATGCACACAAGAACAGGAAGACCACAAAAAGGGGGGGAAGAAAGAAGAAAGACATGTTCAGTGCATGCAATACCGCTACCGTTGCTGGACACTACTGACATAGCAGCCATCTGCACTATGCCATGCACTTGGAGTTCCCTAATTCATCACAGGGACATGGGGTACAAGGCCTATGCCCAATTGCTGCACACATGGAGGTCACAGGTGCTTGACTAGGTGTAGTTGGTTCTTATCACTGATGGGGTTGGGGTGCCACTTAGCCTGCCTCACAAAGGGTCCTTGCCTACAAAAGTCGCCCTAGCCTAGGGGAACCCACTGCCCACCTCCCCCACCCAGACACCTCCAATGCGCGCAGAGTCAGATGGATGTGACGGTACTCACCCCCTTGTGGCTGCTGTGATGCCCTAAAGTGCCCATCCAACTCCGGATACGACACCGCCAGGATCTGGAACATCAGGGGGGTCATGGTGCGATGGGCACCCCTCCCACGTTGGGAGGCCATCCCCAGCTGGGCCTCTGCCGTCTTCTTGCTCCAGCGATGAATGTCCTCCCATCTTCTATGGCAGTGGGTGCTCTGTCTATGGTGGACCCCCAGGGTCCGGACGTCCTTGGTGATGGCATGACAAATATCCTTCTTCTGGTGGGCGCCGACCTACAGGAATCGTACAGGGGAAAATGTAACACTTTTACTGTCCGGACTGTCACAGTCATTGTCCCACATTCCTACCGTTGCCCCGACGCACATACACTCACCGTCCGATCATGCAGGCCTCATCTCCCCCCGTATCTTCCATCCACACCACTCCAAACAGGCATTGCCCATACATCATGCTAACAGTGTACTCACCTGTTTGTCAGGAGGACCGTAGAGTAGCGTGTACTGGGGGAGGACCCTATCCACTAGTTTATCCACTATGTGTATTATGACCCACACTTAGAAATCCTCCCCAATACAGACACCCACACAAGTCTGCCACACCAAAGGTCAGTGATAAACTGGTGGTACCAAAACCCACACCATTATGACAACAGGAATACGCCTACTCTATCATGACCCACGAATCAACGTGGCGGTCATTCAACCATGGTAATCCATTGGTGGTACACACCGCTGCGCTCAAAATACACACACATTTACAAAACACAACCACATTGGACAATCCAAAATACACACACCTGATACACATACACACACCACATCCACACACTCACAGCACTATAAAACACCCACCCACATTACCCCCAACCCCTTACAATGACATTTTTGGAAGAAGCAGATAGACAGAAAAGCTACGACAACACCAGCATCCAGAGGCACACAACACCATCACTCATACACCATCCACCCACCTCAAAGAAGACACCCCTATATATCACCCCACACATCAGATCAACCATCACCTCACACATCACCCACACCACATCATGGCACCTCAAAGGCACCCCAGGTTTTCTGAGGAGGAGCTCAGGGTCATGGTGGAGGAAATCATCCGGGTAGAGCCACAGCTATTCGGATCACAGGTGCAGCAGACCTCCATTGCAAGGAAGATGGAGCTATGGCAGAGAATTGTCGACAGGGTCAACTCAGTGGGACAGCATCCAAGAACACAGGATGACATCAGGAAGAGGTGGAACGACCTACGGGGGAAGGTATGTTCCGTGGTATCCAGACACCAGGTAGCCGTACAGAAGACTGGCGGTGGACCCCCACCTCCTCCCCCACAACTAACAACATGGGAGGAGCAAGTCTTGGTGATCATGCATCCTGAGCGCCTCGCAGGACTAGCAGGAGGACTGGACTCTGGTAAGTAAAATCTTTACTACTATACTACTATTTCCCCCACCCTACCTGAATGCCATCACAAACTCCTACTCACACCCATCACCCCAACACCTCACAGATACCCCACTATCACAACCCACACATCCCAATACCAAGCCATGCATGTGACAACAATGAAAGGCCACCCATCACAGACCTGTCTGGACACCCATCACCACAGCATGTCCAAGGGAGAGACTCAGCCAAGGCACACAATCACCACTCACACAACGGCCAAGATGAAAATGTAAGCACAGTATTAGAGGGAAACACACCCATTGCACAAGATGGCACACACAGATACAATAACAATGGATTTACACCCCAACATGACCCCTACACAACGTCACCGGACAGGGGGTGCCAGCCATATCCAGTCTCACCACAGAAGAGGCCCACAGTGACAACAGCAGCTCTGCACGCCTGGATCAAGATGACCAGCCTGGCCCATCAGGGACATCAGGACAGTCGGTTCCCCTGCCACAGTCCCAAACCACCACAGAACCTCCCCCCTCAGGTAACACCTCCACAGCACCCATCCAGTGGGCCCATGCCACTCCCCCCAGGGCAAGTCAATCAGCAGTGTGTCCACCACTACAGGGGACCCAAGGCAACCCAACTAACCCGGGGCGATCAGGGACCTGGGGTCAGTGGGCACACGATTCAGGGAACAGAGGCACAGGACAACAGGGAAGCTGGGAGGACTGCTGTGCGACAGGGGGAGGACAGGCCCAGGGAACCCACTCTCCACGAGGCACTCTCAAACATCATGGGAGCATACCACCATTCCCAGGAGACCATGGGCACGGGACTCGCCAAGTTTCAGGAGAAGCAGGGGCTGCAGGAGGAATAGTACCTGGGGATCAGGGAGGTCTTGAATACTATTAACACCACCCTGGTCCATTGTAGGGGTGCTGGCAGACATTGCCAACACCATGAGGGAGACAGTGGCATACCACTGGGCCCCTGACACCAGCCCGAACGATGAACAGCCACCACGCCCGCCGGCGCTGGTGGACAAGAGGTCCCACCATAGGAACAACAGGCCTCCAGCACCCCACCCCCTGCAGAAGGAGAACCACGCCGCAAACGGTCCCTGTGATCCAGGCAGAAGACAGAGAACATTGCCAAGACCTCCACCAGGAAACAAGACTCTCCTGATTGTCACCCTTCTGTCCCACTATGTCACCCTGACCACCTTGAACTTCCATTGCTCCACTTCCTATGGCCCATTGGACAATGCACCTGTGATACAAAGAGACTGGACTCTTCCATGGATATTCCTCCACCATCACTCCAGCCCATTGCACATCCCCCTCTACCTATTACCACTTAAATAAACACCCTTGAATCACTAAACAATTCGGAGTCAGTCTGTACTTTCACCAATGTATTATTACAACCTCTTAGACAAATATCAATGTAAATGTTAATCTGCACATACTAAAGTATGACAGTTGTTGGGCAGCAGTAAACATAGCAGAAGGCAGGTTGTGCAACATACAGCATGCCACTATGATCTGGCACACCTTCTTGGGTGAGTAGTAGAGGGAGCCACCTGTTAGATGGAGGCACTGGAATCTGGCCTTCAGGAGGCCGAAAGTCCGCTCAATAATCCTCCTAGTTCGCCCATGTGCCTCATTGTAGCGTTCCTCTGCCCTTGTCCTGGCATTACTCACTGGGGTCAGTAGCCATGAGAGCTTGGGGTAACCAGAGTCACCTGTAAATGTCGAGGGATATCTGTTAGACATACACCAACTCTTAGGGACTACCCCAGACCCAGACACCTATTCATACTGTGTGGGGGCCTGGGGCTCACCGGAGGCTCACCTATTAGCCACACACTGTGCCTCTGGAGTTGGCCCATCAGATAAGGGATGCTGCTATTGCTCAAAATGTAAGCGCCATGCATAGAGCCAGGATACTTGGCATTCACATGA
Organism: Pleurodeles waltl; assembly: GCF_031143425.1. Lineage (NCBI taxonomy): Eukaryota > Metazoa > Chordata > Amphibia > Caudata > Salamandridae > Pleurodeles > Pleurodeles waltl. The sequence continues at coordinate 381,975,719 of NC_090445.1, forward strand.
GAGATGTACTGGTCTGCCAAACACACCATCTGCACATTGATTGAATGGTAGCTTTTTCTATTTCTGTGCACCTGTTCATTCCTGGGAAGGGGGACAAATGGCTCATGTGTACCATCAATCGCACCAATGATGTTGGGGATATGTCCCAGGGCATAGAAGTCAGCTTTCACTGTGGCCGAATCCTCCACCTGGGGGAAAACGATGTAGCTGTGCATGTGTTTCAGCAGGGCAAATAACATTCTGGACAACACGTTAGAGAACATTGGCTGAGACATCCCTGATGCAATGGCCACTGTTGTTTGGAAGGAACCACTGGCCAGGAAATGGAGCACTGACAGGACCTGCACTATAGGGGGGATACCTGTGGGATGGCGGATAGCTCACATCAGGTCTGGCTCCAATTGGGCACGCAGTTCTTGGATTGTGGCACGATCAAGTCTGTAGGTGATGATGATGTATCTGTCTTCCATTGTCGACAGGTCCACCAGGGGCCTGTACACCGGAGGATGACACCATCTCATCATCTGCCCCAGCGGATGTGCCCTTTGGAGGAGAATGGTGAGCAGACGGTCATGTACCACATAGGTTGCACAAGGCTATTTGCACTAATGTGATTAAATCGGTGTGTGGCGTTGTCTGTCCGTATTTGTGCCCAAATGTGCTGTGACGCAGTTATGTGCCCTGCCATGTGCCAGCCTGAAATGATGGCTGTCTGACCTGTAAGGAGGGACACGGGGAAATGAGGTAACTGCGCTGGCGTTGTGCAGCATCGCAGTAGGCGGTCGAAGACTGCCGCACAATTCCGCATTGGTTATCATTGGGCCCTATGGGTTCCAGGAGCCAATGAGATGTACACCGGTGGTGACGGTAAGCGCCGCTGCGGACGTGACCGCCATTTCCTATCTGTTCACTCACTTGATACCTGACCTTCAACAGGAGAGGACCTACACTGCAAGTGCTGCTGTGACCTCAGTCTGGAAGCGACAATGGCTCGAGTGTCTGGGGAAAGGGCCCCTGCCTTCACTGTGGAGGAGTTGGAGAGACTAGTGGATGGGGTCCTCCCCCAGTACAAGCTACTCTATGGTCCTCCAGACAAACAGGTGAGTAAACTGTGAGCATGATGCGTGGGACATGAATGTATGGAGTGGTGTAGATGGAAGATACATGTTGGGGGGGCTGGCTGAGGCCTGCATGTGAGGATGGTGAGTGTATGTTTGTCAGGGCATAGGTGGGAACTGGTGGCCAATGAGTATGATGAACCAGAAGGGGGAGCAAGTTCCTTTCATACTTTACCATTCCTCTAGGTCAGCACCTACCAGAAGAAGGGTATTTGGCGTGCCATGGCAAAGGAAGTGCTGACCCTTGGGGTCTATCATAGACGGAGCACCCACTGCCGCAAGAGATGGGAGGACCTGCACCGCTGGAGCAAGAAGATGGCGGAGGCCCAGCTGGGGAAAGGGTGCCCGTCGCACCATGACCCCCCTGATGTCCTGAATCCTGGCGGTGGCATATCTGGGGTTGGATGGTCGCTTGAGGGTATCACAGCAGACACAATGGGGTGAGTACAGTCTCATTCAGCTGACTCTGTGCGCTTTACAAGGTGTCTGGGTAGGGGAGAGCTGTGGGTTCCCCTAGGCCAGGACGAACTTGGTATGGTAGGTCCCTTGTTAGGCAGGCTCTGTGGCACTCCAACCCCAATAGTGGTAGTGGCCATCTACAACTAGTCAGGCTCTGTGGGTTCCAGGTGTGCAGCAAATGGGGTTAGGCATAGAATCCCATGAGCAGGTAATTTTCCTACGCATGGCCCAGTGCATAGGGCTGCTCCCTGTGTGTTGTGTCCGCCAACGGTAGTGGTGTTGCTGGGATTGACCATGTTACTCCTCTGTCTTTCCCCCCTTTTTGTTTTGTCACCCTGTCCTTGTATGCATTAGCATCATCTGGTGGGGGAGCAGAGGCACCAGAGCAGGAGGGAGCTGCATCCCACATGGCCCAGGAGGGTGAATGTACAGAGTTTAAAGGCACCAGTGGGACGAAGGGCGAGGGGAGCTCCACGACGGGGACAGGAGGGGACACCAGAAACAGCGACTCCTCCTCTGATGGGAGTTCCATTGCGGTGGCGGGCACCTCTGTACCCACAGCAACAACAGGTACAGTCGCCACCCCCCCTACCAGCACTGCCCTCCAAGCAGCAAACTGCTGGTAGTGCCAGTGCTGGTGGTGCTGCCTCATGTAGTGTGTGCAGGGTCCAGGACGTCTCCTGAAGCCTTGGATGGCTGCCAACTGGGGGTGCCGCTGATGTCTGCTCTAGTGGCACTGGCTGGGCACGTAGCGGGGCAGTGGCTGCGGCGGTGTCTGTGGTGGAGATGCTGCCGGTGGTGCACATGGTGCAGATGTCTGTAGTAGTGGAGGGAGACTCCAGTCTGTCTCCAGCAGCCTCGGAAGGCTGCCCACTGGGGATGATCCTGGTGACTGTAGTTGTGGCAGCTGCCATGCAAGTGGCAGTGCACATGGCGGTGCAGGTAGAGGTGCAGGTGGCAGTGCAGGACGTGGTGCAGGTGGCTGTGCAGGCGGCAGTCATTGCAGTGGTGCTCACCGTGGTACAGGTTGCTGGCCTGTCTTGAGAAATGAGGGTCACCAGTCCCTCACCCGGAGGCTCCGTGCCCTGAGGTGACTTTCCTTTGCTCTTGTGTCCCTTCTCCACCTTGGAAGTCGTTGCTGGGACATTTGCACTGTCTTTTTTGGTTCTGGATGAGGCCTTGCTGGGTGGGAGGTGCGGCTTTTCTCTTCTGCATGCTGGCCCCTTCTTTACCTTGGCAGGTGGCGGAAAAGCGTGGACCTTGGCTTCAGTAGGTGGCCCACTGGCAGCCCTGATGCGTGCCCCCTTTGATCCTCCTGGAGTTGCAGGGACCACAGTGGACGACGATTTGGTGGATGAGGTGCTGGTCTGGGCTCTAGACAACCTGGCCCTAGGGGAAGGAATGGGGGGGAGGTGTAGGGAAGAGGTCAATGCTAGCCAGGAAATTTGTTTTAGACACACTGGGACCGGAAGATGGAGGGGGTTTGGGAGTGGAGGAAGAGGTAGTGGTTGTAGGAGGTGTACGCCTGCTGAGTTTGGGTGCAGGTGCATGGGCTGGATGCTGTTGGGAGGTGGATGGCTGTTGTGTGGGTGGTTGCTTGCGTTTGTGTACTTTGGGAGGAGGGGTCACAGACACACTGGGAGAGGACACAGGGGACGTGTGCATGGATGTGGGGGTGGTGACTGCCAGTGAGGGGTGTGTAGTGATGGGCGTGCTGGTGATGGAGGTAGTGAATGAGGATGCAGTGCATGCAGGTGTGAGTGGAGACGCTACTGGGTGGGAGGTGGATGACGAGGCGGAGGGGGACAAAGTGGAGGCTGTGGATGTTGGTGTGTCTGCATCGGGATGGTGATTGTGTGAGTGCCTGTGAGATGAATTGAGGTGCTTGTGTTTGCCTAAACCACTTCTGTGTGTTGACTTGGGTGAATTCTGGTCTGAAGATGTGCTTGGGATAGGCTGGGGTTGAGGGGATATGGACTGGGTGGAGGGAGTTGGAGGGGGGAGGCTAGAGACAGGGACAAGAGCTACCATCAGGGAGAAGGCCAGAACCTAAAATGCTCTCTGTTGGGTCGCCACGCTAGAGTGAATGCCCTCCTGGTATGCATTTGTTTGTTGCAAATGCCTCTCGACACCCTGGATGGCATTGAGAATGGTTGACTTCCCAACAGTGAGGGATCTCAGGAGGTTAATAGTCCCCTCAATGAGGGCAGCAGGGCTGACTAGGACAGGGCCTGATGTGCTTGGGGCGAAGGAGATGCCCATCCTCCTGGGTGAGCGGGCACGGGAAACACGCTGAGGGGCTGCTGTGAGGGCGGTGCTGGTAGGGGGGTGGTGGCTGTACCTGTTATTTGGGTGGGCACAGAGGTGTCTGCCACCACCAGGGGGCTTCCATCGGAGGAGGAGTCGCTGTCTGAGGTCTCCCCTCCTGTCCCCGTCGTGGTGCTCCCCTCACCCTCCGTCCCACTGGTGCCCTCACCATTGGTGGATTTGGCCTCCAGGCCCATGTGGGATGCAGCTCCCTCTGTCGCCGGTGCCTCTGCTCCTCCCCCAGATGATGCTAATGCACACAAGGACAGGGTGACAAAACAAAAAGGGGGGAAGACAGAGGATACACTTGGTCAATACCAGCAACACCACCACCGTTGGTGTTCCAAACACATAGGGAACAGCCCTATGCACTAGGCCATGCACTACCAGTTACTAAAATAGTCACCAGCCCATGGGGTACAATGCCTACCGCCATTAGCTACGCACCTGAAACACACAGGACCCTGCCCAGTAGTAGATGCCCCCTAACACTATTGGTGTAGGAGTGCTTCAGAGCCTGCCTAACAAGGAGCCTACCCTGCCATGTTCACCCTGTCCTAGGGGCACCCACAGCCCACATCCCCCACCCAGGTAAACGTCAACATGAGCACAGTCATGATTCTGAATCTGTACTCCCCCCCTTGTGGCTGCTGTGATGCCCTCAAGCACCCATTCAACTCCGGATAGGCCACCGCCAGGATGCGAAACATCATGGGTGTCAGGGTCCGATGGGCACCCCTTCCTCGTTGGGAGGCCAACCCAGCTGGGCCTCCGCCATCTTCTTTGCCCAGTGGCGCAGGTCCTCCCACCGTTTGCGGCAGTGGGTGCTCCGCCTATCAAAGACCCCTAGGGTCTGCACCTCCATGGCGATGGCACGCCAAATACCCTTTTTCTGGTGGGCGCTGACCTGCATGGAAAAGACAGCAGAAAAGGGAATTAGTCAACCGTCCGGACCGTCACACTCATGGCCCATCAGATCCCTCCCATCCCCTGATGCACATACATTGACCACCATACATGCAGCACTCTGGCCAGGACGCCTAAGCCCCCCCTACATGTGGCTTACACACAGAGCAATCCATACATTCGTGTCCCACGCATCATGCTCACAGTGTACTCACCTGTTTGTCTGGAGGACCATAGAGTAATGTGTACTGGGGAAGGACCCCAACCACCAGTTTCACCAACTCCTCTGCAAGGAAGACAGGGGCCCTTTCCCCAGACACATGAGCCATTGTCGCTTCCAGACACAGGTCACAGCAGCACTTGCAGTGTGGGTCATCTCCTGTTGAAGGTCAGGTCAATCAATCAATCAATCAAAAAATGTATTAAGCGCACCACTCACCCGTTAGGGTCTCAAGGCGCTGGGGGGAGGGAGGGTTGCCGTTTACTGCTCAAAAGCCATGTCTTGGGGTGCTTTCTGAAACTTAGGAGGTCCTGGGCCTTGCATAGGTTGGTGGGGAGGGAGTTCCAGGTCTTGACGGCAAAGTGGGAGAAGGATCTGCCACTGGAGGTGGTGCGTTGGATGCAGGGGACTGTGGCGAGGGCAAGTTCAGTGGAGGGGCGAAGTTGAGTAGGTGTGTGGAAGTTTACTCGTTCATTAAGGTAGGCTGGTCCAGTGTCGTGGAGGGATTTGTGAGCATGGATAAGGACTTTGAAGATGATCCTTTTGCTGATGGGCAGCCAGTGTAGGGATTTGAGGTAAGCGGAGATGTGTTCGTGGCGGGGGAGGTTGAGGATGAGACGTGCAGCTGCGTTCTGGATTCGCTGGAGTTTTTTCTGAAGCTTGGTTGTGGTACCGGCGTAGAGGGCATTGCCGTAGTCTAGTCTGCTGCTGATGAGGGCATGGGTGACCGTTTTTCTTGTTTCTAAGGGAATCCATTTGAAAGTCTTCCATAGCATGCGAAGGGTGTTGATGGAGGAGGACGATATGGTGTTGATTTTCTGGGCCATGGAGAGAGATGAGTCCAAGACGATGCTGAGTTTTCGTGCGTAAGTGGTGGGTGCTGTGGGTGGTCCGAGGGCGATGGGTCACCGGGAGTCGTCCCTTGCTGTCTTGTTGGGGCCAAAGATGATGATTTCTGTTTTGTTGGAGTTAAGTTTGAGGTGGCCTGCTGTTATCTATTTGGCAAGGTCGAGGAGTCCGGCGTGCAGGTTTGTCTTAGCGGTGGAAGGGTTACTGGTGAGGGAGATGATGAGCTGGGTGCCGACTGCGTAACAGATTATGGTGATTCCGTGGGGGCGAGGATGTTGGAGAGGGGGGCCATGTTTATGTTGAAGAGGGTGGAGATGAGGGAGGATTCATTGGGGACCCCGCAGATGATCTTGGTGGCTGGGGATCGGAAGGGTGGGAGGCAAACTTTTTGGGTACTTTCGGCGAGGAAGGAGGTGAGCCAGTCTAGGGCCTTGTGTCGGATTCCTGCGTCAAAAAGGCGTGCGCGGAGGGTTTGGTGGCATATAGTGTTGAACGCTGCGGAGAGGTCCAGGAGGATGAGAGCGACGGTCTCGCCCTTGTCCACTCTGGTTCTGATGTCGTCTGTGCTGGCTATGAGGGCGGTTTCAGTGCTGTGGTTCTTGTGGAATCCAGACTGGGAGGTGTTGAGTGTGTTGTTTTCCTCTAAATAGTGAGACAGTTGGGAGTTCACTATCTTCTTGGCGACCTTGGCAGGGAAGGGGAGAAGGGAGATGGGACAGTAGTTCAAGAGGTCTTCTGGGTTTGCTTTGGGTTTTTTGATGAGTGTGTTGACTTTGGCGTGCTTCCAAATGTCTGGGAAGGTTGCGGTGTCGAAGGAGCTGTTGACTACGGCACGGAGCTGAGGAGCGATGATTTGGCTGGCTGTGTTGAAAATGTGGTGGGGGCAGGGGTCTGTGCGGGAGCCTGAGTGGATGGAGTTCATGTTTTTTTTGGTTTCTACATCATTGGTTGTGGTCCAGGTGTGTAGTTGGTTGATGTGGGGGGCGTTGTGTTGTTGATCATGTCGGTGGTGGTGATGGTGGGTGCTGATGCTGTGAAACTGTTGTGTATGTCTACGATTTTAGGGTGAAAGTAGTTGGAGAAGGAGTTGCAAAGGTTTTGGGTGTGAGGGGGTTGATGGTGCTGGATTTAGGTTTGGTGAGCTCTTTGACGATGGCAAAGAGTTCCTTGCTGTTGTGTGAGTTATTGTCTATGCGTTCTTTGTAGAAGGACCGTTTGGTGGTCCGGATGAGTTGGTGGTGTTTGCGTATGGCTGTTTTGAGGGCAGAGAAATTCCTCATTAACGGTTCTTGGCACCATGCTTTCTCAGTCGGCAGTCTTGGGGTCATTGGTGATGCGGGGTGCAACATGTGTGAGCTTGCCGATCAGGTGTTCTTTGGAGATCTTGTTCCACTTTTGGTAGGGTGCGGTGTGTTGTCGGTGGTGGGTTTCATGAAGGAGTAATGGACGCAGTGGTGTCAGTCCAGTGGAGTTCGCTGGTGTGGGAAAAGGTGACGTGGCTGTTGGAGGTGAAAATTGCGTCAAGCGTGTGCCCTGCTGAGTGAGTGGGTGAGGTGACCAGTTGCTTGAGGCCGAGGTTCGTGAGGTTGTCCAGCAGGGCTGTGGAGTTGCAGTTGTGCGTGCTTTCCAGGTGAAAGTTGAGGTCACCAAGGAGTATGTAGTCTGTGGAGGTGAGGGCGTGGGAACTGGTAGTATCTGTGATGGCGTCGCAGAATGGGGGGGCGGGGTCCTGGTGGTCTGAAAATGAGGGTTCCTCTAAGGGTGGTGTTGGCGTTGATGTGTATTAAAAAGTGTAGGTGTTCTGCGCTGTCCAGGGTATCGTTGGTGTTGGTGGAGATTTTGATGATGCTTTTGTGCATGATGGCGATACCTCCTCCTGGCTTGTTTATGCGGTCTCTACAGGAGATTTTGTAGCCTTCTGGGATGGCTATGTTGGGTTCTGATGAGGGGTTCATCCATGTTTCCGTGGCAAGAGCCGGCTAGAAAACGGGCGGTGCACACAAGAAGAGAAAAGCGAAGCGAAATTCAGAAAGGGCACGGGGCATTTAAAAACAGTGCAGAAAACGAAAAACGATTTACAAATAACGAAATACACAAAATACAACAAGGCAGAGCACAACTAGATATGCCTACCACTAGGCACCAGGGATGAGGTGCAGGCGGGTGACCGTGGGTGGTAGAGGGCCTCGAACTTCTTCTAGCAGCAGACGGCGTGGTTAGGGGCACGGAGGCAGGCTGGTGGAGTCAAGTTGGACTCCTGGCCAGAAACAGGTCAGGGGGTCACACAGGGCTCTGCGCAGCGGCCACCATTAAGAAGGGGAGTTGGGAGGGAGGAGCAGCTGGGAGGCAGGAGGAAAGGACCAATGGGGGCACGAGGGGGGCGGGCCGCAGGGGATGCAGCGGCAGGGATCAGGAGACCTGCAAGAGCGGCTGAAAAATGGGCGGTGCACACAACAAGGGAAAAATGATGCAGAATTCAGAAAGGGCACTTTAAAACAGTGCAGAAAACGAAAAACTATTTACAAATAACGACATGCATGAAATACAACAAACCAGAGTACAACTAGATATGCCTACCACTAGGCACCAGGGATGAGGTGTAAGCGGGTGCCTGCGGGTGGTAGAGGGCCTCGAACGTCTTCTAGCGGCATACAAAGGGGTCAGGGACACAGAGGCAGGCTGGTGGGGCCAAGTGGACTCCTGGCCAGAAACAGGTCAGGGGGTCACACAGGGCTCCGTGCAGCAGGCGTCATTAAGAAGGGGAGGTGGGAGGGAGGAGCAGATGGGAGGCAAGAGGGAAGGACCAATGGGGGTGCGAGGGGGGTGGCGCCGCAGGGGATGCAGCGGCAGGGATCAGGAGTCCGGCAAGAGCTGGCTGGAAAACGGGCAGTGCACACAACAAGGGAAAAATGAAGTGGAATTCAGAAAGGGCACAGGGGCATTTAAAAACAGTGCAGAAAATGAAAAACGATTTACAAATAACGACATACACAAAATACAACAAAGCAGAACACAACTAGATATGCCTACCACTAGGCACCAGGGATGAGGTGCAAGTGGGTGCCTGAGGGTGATGGAGGTCCTCGAACTTCTTCTAGCGGCAGACGGTGGGGTCAGGGGCACGGAGGCAGGCTGGTGGAGCCAAGTGGACTCCTGGCCAGAAACAGGTCAGGGGGTAGCAAGTGAGTGAAAAGATAGAAAATGGCAGTCACGTCCGCAGTGGTGAGTACTGTCACCGCCGGCGTACATTGTCATTGGCTCCTGGAACCCATAGGGTCCAATGATAACTAATGCGAAGTTGCGCTGCGGTCTTTGACTGCCTAGCGCAAAGGCGAACAACGCCAGCGGAATTATCTCATTTCCACTCGTCCCTCCTCACAGTTCAGGCAGCCGCCATTTCAGGGGAGCACAAGGCATGGCACCTAACTGCGTCACAGGAGACATTGGCACAGCAACTGACTCTCGAATTCACATACTGGTTCTGTAAAGGGAAAAATGCATCATTAGTGCAATAGATGTGTGAATATGACCCTCTGATCACTGCTTTCTTCCATAGGCTTCAACCGCTGAGGCTGAATATGAGATGTGACATCCTCCGGTGTACAGACCCCTGGTAGACCTTGCGACAATGGAGGACAGACACATTCTCATAACATACAGACTTGATAGGGCCACAATTCAAGAACTGTGAGCCCAATTGGAGCCAGACCTAATATCAGCTGTCCGCCAGCCCACAGGTACCCCCCCTCTAGTGCAGGTCCTGTCAGTGCTCCATTTCCTGGCAAGTGGTTCCTTCCAAACTACAGTGGCCATGGCATCAGGGATGTCTCAGCCAATGTTCTCCAGCGTGTTGACCCGAGTGTTGTCAGCCCTGCTGAAACACATGCGCAGCTATATCGTATTCCACCAGGTGGAGGATTTGGCCACAGTGAAAGCTGACTTTTATGCCCAGGGACATATCACCAACATCATTTGTGCCATTGATGGTACACGTGTGGCATTTGTCCCCCCCCCGGAGAAATAAACAAGTTTTCAGGAATAGAAAAAGCTATCACTCTATGAATGTGCAGATGGTGTGTTTGGCGGACCAGTACATCTCCCATGTGAATGTCAAGTATCCTGGCTCTGTGCATGACGCCTTTATCTTGAGGAATAGCAGCATCCCATATGTGATGGCCCAACTCCAGAGGCACCTGGTCTGGCTAATAGGTGAGCCCAAGGTCCCCACCCAGTATAAGTAGGTGTCTGGGTATGGGGTTGTCCCAAAGGGTTAGTGTGTATCTAACAGTTGTCCCTCGATGTTTGCAGGTGATTCTGGGTACCCCAACCTCTCATGGCTACTAACCCCAGTGAGGAATGCCAGGACAAGGGCAGAGGAACATTACAATGAGGCACATGGGTGTACAAGGAGGATTATTGAAAGAACCTTTGGCCTCCTAACGGCCAGGCTCCGGTGCCTCCATCTGACAGCTGTGCTACTCACCCAAGAAGATGTGCCAGATCATCGTAGCATGTTGCATGTTGCACAACCTGGCCTTGAGATGCCAGGTGCCTTTTCTGCAGGAGGATGTGCCTGGAAATGGTCTTGTGGCAGCGGGGAGCCTGTGGACAGTGAGTAAGAGGAGGCAGAGGAAGAAGATGTTGACAGCCGGAGTAATATAATACAGATGTACTTCAAGTGACACACAGGTAAGACACTGTAACTTCACTTTATTTTTCAGTTTTGTGTTGAACATTATACATGGCAGCCTGATTTCCCTATGTCTATGTCCACTTACTCTACCCTTTGGCATCTCTATTTTCAGATCTCTGTGGCCCACTCTGGCTCCTGGTATGTGTACTGCTGCCCACTAAAGGTCATTCAAATGTAAATTTAACTGTAGATATGACTTGCAATGCTTTGATAATGTTTTACTAATACATAAGTGGATCATTTGACAGACTACAGATTTGTATTCGTTCCAAGAGTGTTTATTTAAGTGGTCATAAGTAGAGGGGGATGTGCAATGGGCTGGGGTGATAGTAGAGGAATGTCCAGTTAGAGTCCAATCTTTTGGTATCACAGGTGCATTGTCCAAGTGGGCATAGGAAGGGGAGGAATGGCAGTTAAAGGTGGACAGGGTGAAAGAGTGGGACAGAAGTGTGACAATCAGGAGAGTCTTATTTTCTGGAGGGGGTCTTGGCAACGTTCTCTAGCTTCTGCCTGGATCACAAGGACCATTTGCGGGGTGGTTCTCCTTCTGAAGCGGGTGGGGTGCTGGTGGCCTGTTGTTCCCTTTGGTGGGGCCTCCTGTCCACTAGTGCCGGCGGAGGCTAGTGTCAAGGGCCCGTTGGTGTGCCACTGCCTGCCTCATGGTGTTGGCCATGTCAACCAGCACCCCTGCAATGGTGACCAGGATGGTGTAGATGTGTTTGAGGTCCTCCCTGATCCCCAGGTACTGTCCCTCCTGCAGCCACTGGTTCTCCTGCAACTTGGCCAGTATCTGGCCCATCGTCTCCTGGGAATGGTGGTATGCTCTCAGGATGTTGGTGAGTGCCTCCTGGAGTGTGGCTTCCCTGGGTCTGTCCTCCCCCTGTCGCACAGCAGTCCTCCCAGCTTCCCTGTTGTCCTGTGCCTCTGTCCCCTTAACCGTGTGCCCACTGCCACTGACCCCAGGTCCCTGATCGTCCTGCATTTGTGGGGTTGCCTGGGGTCCCTGTAGTGGTGGACACACTGCTGATTGATGTGTCCTGGGGAGAGTGGCATGGGCCCGCTGGGTGGGTGGTGTGGTGGTGTTTCCTGAGCGCGGGGAGGCTCTGTGGTGGGTTGGGGCTGTGGCAGGGTAACCGACTGTCCAGAGGTCCCTGATGGGCCAGGTTGGTCATCCTGATCCAGGCATGCAGAGCTGCTGTCGTCACTGTGGGCCTCTTCTGGGGGGGGACTGGATGTAGCTGGCACCTCCTCTCTGGTGACGTTGAGTAGGGGTCCTGTGGGGATGCTACTGCAGTGTTATTGTATCTGCTTGTGACATCTTATGGAGGGGTGTTTTCCCCTGTATGATTGTGATTTCCCTGTCAGCTTTGCCTTGTCTGTGTGGTGATTTTGTGGGCTGGGTGATTCTCTCTACTGGCCATGCTGTGGAGATGGGTGCCCATGCAGGTCTGTGATGGGAGTCTATGGACTGGTGTTACATGCAGGGCTTGGTATTGGAATGGGTGGGTTGTGATAGTGGGGTATGTGTGAGGTGGTGGAGTGATGGGAGTGAGGGTGAGGGTGGGGGTATGTGATAGCATGCAGGTTGGGTGGTGATAGTAGTAAAGGTTTGACCTACAAGATTACAGTCCTCCTGCTACTCCTGCGAGGCCCTCAGGATGCATTATTGCCAAGACTTGCTCCTCCCATGTTGTTAGTTGTGGGGGAGGTGGGGGTCCTCCGCCAGTCCTCTGTACGGCTACCTTGTGTCTTGCAACCACGGAACGCACCTTCCCCCGTAGGTCGCTCCACCTCTTCCTGATGTCATCCCCTGTTCTGGGGTGCTGTCCCACGGCGTTGACCCTGTCCACGATTCTCCGCCATACATCCATCTTCCTTGCAATGGACGTCTGCTGCACCTGTGATCGAAATAGCTGTGGCTCTACCTGGATGATTTCCTCCACCATGACCCTTAGCTCCTCCTCTGAAAACCTGGGGTATCTTTGGGATGCCATGGATGTGGTGTGAGTGATATGTGTGAGGATGTATGGGGTGATGTGTCGGGTGATGTGTGGGGTGATGTGTTGTGAGGTGCGTGGATGGTGTATGGGTAATGATGTTTTGTGCCTCTGATTGAGTGCGTGCTCCTGGCTTGTCTCTCTCTGCTTGCTATCTTTTTTTTTGCTGTAAGGGGTTGTGGGTAATGTGGGTGGGTGTTTTATATTGGATTGGGTGTGTGGGTTTGGTGTGTGTATGTGTGTCAGGTGTGTGTAGTTTGAAGAGTCCAATGTGGTGTAGTTTTGTGAGTGTGTGTATTTTGAGCGCTGCAGTGTGTACTGCCAATGGTTTACCGCGGTTGAAAGACTGCCGCAGCGATTCGTGGTTCATGCTACTGTGGGCGTATTCCTATTGCCGTAACGGTGTGGGTTTTGCTATCGCCAGTTTATCACAGACCTTTGGTGTGGGAGTCTGTATAGTGGTGGATTTCTTAGTGTGGGTCATAATACCCGTAGCAGAATAACGCCACGGTCATGGTATGTTGGCAGCTGTCTGCACGGCGGTAGGCGGCATTTACCGCCAGGGTTGTAATGAGGGCCTAAATGTTTTTTACTGCCTAGAAACAAATACCACCACTTGGGATATCTGGCAGCACCTCGACCGGGGCAAAGTTAAAATTTGAGGCCGCCCGTAATTGAGCCTTTCTCGGCTATAGCAAGCAGGAGGCCTCAGTCAAAAGTTTACCTTCAGACTGAGGCCCTCATTATGAATGTGGCAGTCTTAAGACCGCCACACTCGCAGTGGCAGTCTTACCACCGCGGTCCTGGCATTAAAGACCGCAGCATCATATGTTCAGAAGTTTAGCCAAAGCTAAACCGCCACAAAACCGGCGCGGCCAGTGGTGAGCTCCTCTGAGTCAGCGGCATGCCTAATGCTGCCGGCCGTATTTGAAGGTGAAAACTGGCAGGCTTTTCCCAGTGGTCGCCCCACCATGAACAACCTGGTGGTAAGGCCCCTGGCGACAGGAATCCCCATTCCTGTTGCTGGCACACACACCCCCAGATGTCCACACACTTGCATGTACCCCCCAACTCGCCCTGACCCAACTGCACGGAAATGAACAAACACCCCCACACGTCCACACACAATCACACATGGACCCCCACTCTGCATCCATACACACCCTCACCCCCACCCCGCATCCACACACACTTCCACCCCCACTCTGCATCCATGCACCCCCCACCCAACTCCACATCCATACACAACCCCACCCCCACTTTGCATTCATACACCCCCAACCCCCTCCACGCACGCCCATTCCATTACACACAAACATACACGCACACATCCCCCCTGTCTGGGCAAGATGGTCATCCGGGAGGGGATGGGTGTCAGCTGTTCCACCGCCAGCCTTGCACCACTGTGCACGGTCAGATGTACCATATTATGTATCGCAATACGGCAGGCAGAGTCCTTGTGGCGTGGTGGTGCTGGAACAGCCTCTCACCCGATGTCAGTCAGGCAACGGTGTCGGATTTCTGCCTGTGAATCGGCAGAGAACTGTGGGTGACACCAACACAGCGGCCACTATACCGCCATCACTGGCGGTATGGTGGCAGCATTATGCACGGCGGCCTTGGCAAAAGGCCGCTGTTGTCATAATGAGCACCTGAATATTTATTTCAACACAAGTTTCTCACCGAGACGAAGTCACAGATTAAATCTGACCTCCCTGGAGCCCTCTTCGGATATGCGTCTCATGAGACCCCAGTGAAGAATTCTACCTTTGAACTTAGTCGATTTGGCAGGATGGATATCTTCATCAATGCCGAACTTGAAATTCAATCCGACGTCGCCTGGAGCTCGTTCGGACTTTGTCACTTTTTAAGTGCTTTTTCTCTCTCATGTAGGACAACCTTCCACAGGAGGCCAATTTTGAGTCAACGTCATTGGATTCCCTTTCTAGGAGTCCCTGGTGAAATCCTCGAAGTCTGGGGCTCAGGAACCTTTCAGCTGGACAAACTTGGAAGTCAGGCTGGGTCTGAGTCGATGTCAGCCGGCTTGACTCAAGACGTCGGGTCAGTCCCTTTATGGTGCTTTTTTCAAAAATTTCTCCAATCTTCCCCAAAGGTCTGGATCTTCTTCCAGAAGGTCTTTGAAGGTTCTTTAGGAGTCCACAGCTCACCCCAAAGTTCCAGAAGCTCTGAGGGTTAGGACTCCAACTCCCAGAATGCACCTGGCTGAAATCCAAAAATGACCACTGGACAGTGGGCAGGTGGTCAGTCTCTTCAGGTTTTGATGCAGGGGACTCTTGTTAGGTATTTTCTACCTGTAGCAAACAGAAAGTCCCTTCCGGAACCAGTTGAAGCCAGACAAAGTCATTTTTGTGGTGAAACCCAAGTGTGCAGCTGGTGTAGTCCTTCAGAGTGCAGTGTCCAGGTGCAGGTCATGGGGCCAGCAAGGCAGTTCTTCATCTTCTTGTCTTGTTCTTGGTAGGGATCTGAGGAGTGGGTACAGCTCTGGCATAGTTATCATTGCTCCTGGGGTGGAAAGCAGGGGGTGCTCTTGATAATCACGTGCAACCCACCACCCTTTGGGATGACCACTTTCTGGGAAGTGTGGCAAAAATAAATCCTAAGGAGCGACATTCATCAAAAATCAAAATGGCAGAAATCCAGTCTTGGAGGTTAGGTCTGGCTGAGCTCACCCACCTGTTTGGCTAAGTTCCCTTAACACACCCCTCTCCAGCCCTCTCCTAGTACAATCAGGGAAGTACCTAGCTGTCTAGGTTTGCAGGAAATGGGGGTGGTCCAGTGCTGCCCCAAAAGTCCTTCCCTCCTTTGAAGTCCATTTGATTTGCTCTCCCCTATCCTGTTTCACCATCTGCTGAGGCAGATCTATTCCCCCAGGTACTTCCATTTGCCCCTACACACCTCATCAAGGCAGCCTGGCCAGACTGCCAGAGGCTGGCTAGTCAACGAATGGCGCTACAGGGCTGAAGTTGGTAACTTTCAGGTAGAGATCTAAAACTCTGTTCCTGACTAGCTATTTAAATTCAACAATGACAAGTTGTTGGATTTATTATAACAATCAATTTGATACCAAACTTGAAATATTTAGCTCCTTTTGGGACTTTATTAATTAGAAAATAAAATCTGCCATTGTTAGCCTATGGAGAACATTCACTACAATGAGGGAAAACAAATTTGCCTATTTTTCCCTCACCAGGTCTTCTAAAATATCTCTTATAAGGTCCCTGCTTATAGTTACACTGCACCCAACACTGGGGGCACCTAGGGGTGACTTATATGTAACAATAAGATAGTTAAAGACTTTTGAAGTAATTTTAATTCCAAAGTCGAATTTTAGGATGACTTTAATTTAAAAGCAGCCAGCAAGGCAGGCCTGCCTTTAAAATGACACTGGGTACCGCAGCAGTGTACCAATGGGTGCACTACCTATGCTGCGGTCCCTAGACCTAAAAGCCCTACCATATACTTGGGGCTTATAGGTAGGTTGATACTGCCATTTATAATTAGCCTAATTTGCATAATCATTTTACACAGAGCACTGGCCCAGTACTTACTGATTTGCAGTACCCAGGGCACAGCCAAGAGTCACTAACCACCAGTATCTTCCAAAATGTTTGGGGGTGACCAGGGCAAAAAGAATGACTTTCCTACAACTACCTGTATGGGTGTATAAGTAGGTATGTGAATAGTTGTGTAGGTGAGTGAGTGACTGTGTGAGTGACTATATTGGTGAGTAACTGGGTGAGTCAGTGACTATGGGTGAGTGAGTGTATGAGTGACTGCATAAGTGAGTAGCTCTGTCAATGACTGTGTGGGAGAGTGAGTGAATATGTGAGTAGCTTTATCAGGGAGTGAATGGCTGTGTGAGTGGCTGCATGGGTGAGTGTGTGGGTGTCTGAGTGGTTGTATGTGTGTTAGTGTCTGTGTCAGTGACTATGTGTGTGAGTCACTTTGTGAGTGGCTGTATGGGTCTGTGAGTGGATGTGTGAGTAGCTGTATGGGTCTCTGAATAGAGGAATGAGTCTTGTATGGGTGAGTGAATAGTTGTGGCAGTGGCGATGTGAGTGAGTGACCTGGTATGTGTCAGACCTTTTATGGGTATGTGAATGGGAATCTGAGTATTTGTGTGTAAGTGCATATATGTGAGCTTGCATGGGCGTGTCAGTGGTTGTGTGGATGATATCATCAGTGATGTCTTCAGTGATGTCACTGACCTTGTCATGAGTGATGTAATATGTGAGGCCATAAGCAGTACATTATGGGGTCGCAAGTTATAGTTAGCTCAGGCAACTATAACTGCTGAATTTCACTGGTTTTGTATGAGTGAAATGTGAGCCGAACAATAGCATCCCTGTAACTTTTGGTTATTTTTCAGTGAATTTCTAAGGGTGTTTAATTCTGTTTCGTAACTATAACGCCCCTGTAGCCTTTGTTTTTTTCAGTGAATTTCTATGTTTTTTTAACAATTTTGTTTCCTAACCATAACACCCCTGTAACTTTTTGATTTTTTGAGTCAACTTAAATTGTATTTTGTAATTGTAATTGCTGATGTATTTATATAGCACTTACTACCAATGTGCTTTTCAGTGAGTAGGATGCTACTCCGGAACCGAAAAGGATTGGTGGTCGATTAGTATAGAGAAATAGTAGTGCAGTATTAGTATTAGCATGAGTCAATATGAGCAGAGGTTATATTAGCGTGTTAGTTGGATTGAATAGGTTAACGGAGGGATAGAGGAGGGAAGAATCCAGAAGTGTCAATTAAGGATTATCGTAATACGATAAGGCTTGGGACAAGTAAAGGAGAGATGGAGGAGCAAAGAGTCTGTAGAAATGGGTTAGAAATGGGTTAGGGTGATCATAGTAGTAGAAGGGGTTTGGCATAAGTGAAAGGTGAGATAAATGAAGGAGAATATGATACGATTGTTTTGGAGATGATAGAAGTAAACTGAGGTTTGGGGTCTGCCTGGAGTGGGAGAGGAGGAAAGCAAGGAGATTATAGTAGCAGAATGGATGTGGGATAAGTCAGAG
Organism: Pleurodeles waltl; assembly: GCF_031143425.1. Taxonomy (NCBI): domain Eukaryota; kingdom Metazoa; phylum Chordata; class Amphibia; order Caudata; family Salamandridae; genus Pleurodeles; species Pleurodeles waltl. Next base: position 381,993,314 of record NC_090445.1, read on the forward strand.
AGTGGGGATTGAGGATTGTAACTTTAATTTGTATGGTTTCCAAATGGGAGTGTGAGTGCTTGTATAGGTTGGTAAGTGGATATATGAGTAAGTGTATGGGTCTGTCAGTGAGTGTGTGAAATATGTTATGCGTCTAAGAATGGGTGCATAAGTCTCTGAGTAAGTCTGTGAATGAGTGCATGAGTCTGTCAGTGGGTCTGTGAGTGGGTGTATGAGTCTGATGTGCTGTGTGTGTGGGTGCATGAGTCTCTGAGTGAGTCTGTAGGGGTGTGTGTCTGAGTCTCACTAGCTATGTGACTGGGTGCGTCAGTGTATGAGTGGGTGTGTGAGTAGCTGCATGAGGATGTGAGTGGGTCTGAGAATGAGTGTGTGAGGGTATGAGTGGGTCTGTGAGTGGGTGTCTGAAGGTCTGAGTGGGTTTGTGAGTGGGTCTTTGAGTGTCTGAGTGGGTCTATGAGTATGAGCATGAGGTTCTGAGTGTGTCTGTAAGTGGGTGTGTGAGGGTCTGAGTGGGTGTGTGAGTGGGTAATGAGTGCCTCTTTGGATTTGTTAGTGGGTATCTGAGTGTCTGAGTAGCTCTGTCAGTGAGTGTGTAAGTGTTTGAGTGGGTCTGTCAGTGGGTGTGTGAGCATCTGAGTGCATCTGTGAGTCGATGTGTGAAGATCTGAGAGGTTATGTGAGTTGGTATATGAGTGCAATTTAGGATCTGTGAGTAGGTGAATGAGAGTATGAGTGCATTTGTGAGGGGGTACGTGAGGCTATGAGTGGGGCTCTGAATGGCTGCATGAGTTTCTGAGTGGGTCTGTGAATTGGTGTATGTGTCTGATAAGGCCTGTGCGGGGGTGCATGAGTCAAAGAGTGGGTCTGAGATTGGGTGCGTGAGTGTCGCAGTAAGTCTGTGAGTGGATTCATGAGGGTCTAAATGTGTCTGTGAGAGGGTGCGTGAGGGTCTGAGCGAGTCTTTGAGTGAATGCATGAGTGGGTCTCTGAGTGGGTGCGTGAGCATCTCAGGGGGTCTGTGACTTGGTGTATCAGTGCCTGACTGAGTCTGTGAGTGGGTGCATGAGCACCTGAGTGGGTCTGTTAGTGGGAGCATCAGTGTCTGAGTGGGTCTTTGATTGGGTGTATGAGTCTGTCTGAGGGTTCGTGAGTGAGTATGTGAGTGTCTAAGTGGGCCCATGAATGGATACATGAGGATCTGTGAGTTTGTGCATGAGGGTCTGAGTGGGTCTATGAGTGAGTGCGTGAGTGTCTGAGTGGGTCTGTGGGTGAGGGTGTGAGTAGGTTTGTGAGTGTACGTGTAAGGGTCTAACTGGGTCTGTGAGTGGGTGCATGAATTTCTGAGTGCTACTGTGAGTGAATAAATTAGTGAATGAATGACTCTTTGAATGTTTTTTTCTGCCAATATTTACGAGCATCGTGGCAAATTTGCAAATATCGTGCATCATGGAAAAAAGTTATGGTCATAATTTCACCCTCAAAAACCCCTATAATACAGCCCTGTGGTCAGGGTACCTCTGCCTTATCCCTTATGCCAAATTCATTTTATTTTTCAGCCCGAGTGTCCCATTACCTAAAATGGCAGCAGCAGATTTCTGGTTAGGTTGCAGCCAGCCAATCTCAGCATTCCTGTTGATGGGATAGGCCGTGATGCTGCACCATATCTTTTCCCTACTTCACAAATGTTTCCAGCTTCGGTGTGTACCCTTGTGGTAAATAGAGTGCAGTAGTGCTTGATTAATACTGAGTTTGTAGTAAGTTCGATTTTGATTGAGTTTGCGTTGCCTTTCTACAAAACTGTGATCTATATATATTTACAACATTCCAAGATGGCAATTGCTCTAATATATGAAAAGTGCTACGTTTGTCATTCTTCAATGTTTACATTTGTTCACACATTGCTATTTCAGGGGAGTGCAAACACAGCATCCCTGTGAGTGAACAAGACTTAGGGGGTCATTCTGACCTCGGCGGTAAAAGGCGCTTACCGCCGGTCAGAAGACCGCCATAACACCGCCGCGGGCACGGGAAACCGCCACGGTCATTCTGACCCGCAACAGGCAAACCGCCAAAAACCCGACATCCACAAAAGTCCGCCACACCAACGGCCAGCGAAAAACTGGCGATGACCAAACCTCCACCGTCACGCCAACAGAAATACGCCCATTCCATTCCGACCCACGAATCCACGCGGCGGTCTTTCAACCGCGGTATTCCATTGGCGGTACACACCGCCGCGGTCAAAATACACACACAGCTCCAAAACACTGCCACATTGGACATTTTGAAATACGCACACCTGATACACATACAAACACCACTCCCACACACCCAACACAATATAAAACACACACCCACATCACCCACAAACCCCTACAACCACCATTTATTGACTAAGGCCAGAGAGAGACACCACCAGCTAGTACAGAGCATTCACAGGCACATAACACCATCACTCACACAACATCCACGCACAAAACACCACACACCACCACACTCACCACACTCATCACCACAAACACCACCCCACACCTCATCCACACCACCCCATGGCACCCCAAAGACACCCCAGGTTTTCAGACGCTGAACTCAGGGTCATGGTGGAGGAAATAGTTCGGGTAGAGCCCCAGCTCTTCGGGACACAGGTGCAGAACACCACCATTGCCAGGAAGATGGAGCTATGGCAAAGAATAGTGGACAGGGTCAACGCTGTGGGTCAGCATCCACGAAATCAGGATGACATCAGGAAGCGGTGGAATGACCTACGGGGGAAGGTGCGTTCCATGGTATCCAGACACAACATCGTGGTGCAGAAGACTGGCGGCGGACCCCCACCTCAACCCCCAGAATTTACAACATGGGAGGAACAGGTCTTGGCGATCCTGCATCCTGAGGGCCTCGCAGGAGTAGGCGGAGGAATGGACTCTGGTAAGTCTAATCTCAACTACTTCATCCCCCCCCACCCACCGGCATGCCAAATCATACCCCCACCCTCCCCTCCCACCCCCATCACACATCCTCCTTGCTAATGTCTCACCATCACAACCCACCCATCCCAACACCAAGCTCTGCATGCGACCACAAACCATGGACACCCATCACCTAAGCATGCCCACTGCACATACCCACCCCCCCCAAACCACCGTCACAACAGCCCCCACAAGGGAATGCCAGCACTGGGGTATACGGGCACCCACCCATTGCACGCTATGGCACACAGAGAAGCAATAACCATACTCTTATACCCCTGCAGGACCCGAACGCCACGACACCACCCAGGAGGGTCCAGAAATGTCCATTCCACCCCCAGAAGATGCCCACAGTGATGACAGCAGCTCTGTCTCCCTGGACCCAGATGACCAGCCCGGCCCATCGGAGACCTCAGGACAGTCGGTTCCCCTCAGACAGCCACAGGCCACAGCAGACCTACCCCCCTCTGGGAACACCAGCACAGCACCCACCCAGCGGGCCCATGCCTCTGTCTCCAGGACACGTCAAGCAGCGGTGTGTCCACCACTACAGGGCACCCAGGTTAACCCACCACCCCACAACAACAGGGACCTGGGGGCAGTGGTAGTGGGCACACGGTCCAGGGGACAGATGCCCAGGGAAACAGGGGAACTGGGAGGGCTACTGTGCGACAGGGGGGGGACAGGCCCAGGGAACCCACTCTCCACGAGGCCCTATCCTCCATCATGGGAGCATACCACCACTCCCAGGAGACGATGGCGACGGTCCTGGCCAGGTTCCAGGAGATACAGGTACTGCAGGAGGAACAGTTTATGGGGTTCAGGGAAGAACTCAGAAACATCAGTTCCGCAATGGGCACCATCGTTGTGGCTCTCAATCAGATTGTCACCACATTGCGGGACCATGTGGCACCACAAAGGGCCCCTGTCACTAGCATGGACCAAGAACAGGCTACCACCTCCGCCGGCGCTAGTGGACAGGAGGCCCGACACAAGAACAACAGGCCACCAGAACCCCACCCCCTGCAGAAGGAGAACCACCCCGCAAGCGGGGCCTGAGATCTAGGAAGAAGACAGAGTAAGATGCCAAGACCCCCGCCAGGAAAGGATACCCCCTAAATGTCATCCCACTGTCCCACATTGTCACCCTGTCCAACCTTAAACTGCCCCTGCTCCACCTTCCACAGGCATATGGACAATGCACCTGTGAGACTGAAAATCTGGACTCTGCCATGGACATTCCTCCACCATCACCCATCACCGAATTGCAACCATTACCCAAAATTGAGCACTTTAATAAACACACTTATTGCACAAAAATAATCTGGAGTCTGCCTGTATTTTTGAACAAATGTATTACACAGAACCGTGCCAAAATGTCCAGTTACATTGTGATGACAACATACCACTGTCACACAGCTGTAGTCCATGGGGAAACAAAGCAGAGGTCACGGAGTGGGGCCAACATCTCTGAAATTGGAAGGGAAAGTCACAACTCAGTTAACATACACTGGGGGGAAACTCAGACAGTAGAGAGGCAGGAGACTTTAAGTAAATGTAAAATGCTGGTGTTGATTCTTACCTGTATGTCATTGAAAATACTGCTGTATTACTGTGTCCCTGTTGTCTGTGTCGTCCTCTTCGTCTTCCTCCTCTTCACTCTCCGCAGGCTCCACAGCTGCCACAACACCACCATCTGGACCATCCTCCTGCAGGAAAGGCACCTGGCGTCGCAAAGCCAGGTTGTGAAGCATACAGCAGGCCATGATGATATGGCACACCTTCTTTGGTGAGTACATTAGGGATCCACCTGTCATATGGAGGCACCTAAACCTGGCCTTCAGGAGGCCGAAGGTCCACTCGATCACCCTCCTAGTACGCCCATGGGCCTCATTGTACCGTTCCTCTGCCCTTGTCCTGGGATTCCTCACTGGGGTCAGTAGCCATGACAGGTTGGGGTAACCAGAGTCACCAATTAGCCACACACGGTGTCTCTGAAGTAGTTCCATCACGTAAGAGATGCTGCTATTTCGCATGATGTACGCGTCATGCACTGACCCAGGGAACTTGGCATTTACATGGGAGATGTACTGGTCAGCCAAACAGACCACCTGGACATTCATGGAATGATAACTTTTTCTGTTCCTGTACACTTGTTCACTGGGCTGGGGGGGACCAAAGCAACATGTGTCCCATCAATTGCACCAATTATGTTGGGAATATGTCCAAGCGCATAGAAATCACCCTTCACTGTAGCCAAATCGCCCACCTCAGGGAAAACAATGTAGCTCCGCATGTATTTCAGCAGGGCAGACAACACTCTGGACAACACCTTGGAAAACATAGGCTGAGACATCCCTGATGAAATGGCCACTGTTGTTTGAAATGACCCACTTGCCAAAAAATGGAGTACTGACAGAACCTGCACTAGAGGGGGGATCCCTGTGGGTTGGCAGATGGGTGACATCAGGTCTGGCTCCAGCTGGGCACACAGTTCCTGTATAGTGGCTCTGTCAAGCCTGTATGTCAGTATGACATGTCTTTCTTCCATTGTCGACAGGTCCACCAGCGGTCTGTACACGGGAAGATTCCTCCATCTCCTCGCAAGTCCCAGCGGACGGTGCCTAGGAAGGACAACATGGAGCACAGAGTCAATCAACCCACAGGTACGTTCCCACAGCTTGCACAGTACACGATTCTCAATGCATTGTGTGACGCAGTAGAAATTAAGATATGGGGGCCCTTGAAATGGCGGCTGCCTGACCTGTGAAGTGCGACAGTGGGATGTGAGGTCAATGCGCTGGCGTGGCACACAGTGGCGGTAGGCGGTCGAAGACCGCGGTGCAAAGCCGCATTGGTCAACATTGAACCCTATGGGTTTCAGGAGCCAATGACGATGTGCGCCGGCGGTCGCGGTATACACCGCCGCGGTACGCACCGCTGCGGTACGCACCGCCGCGGGCGTGACCGACATTTTCTATCTGCTTAATCACTCGATACCTGATCATCCACAGGAGAGGACCTATACTGCAAGTGCTGCTGTGACCTCGGTCTGGAAGAGACAATGGCTGCTGCGTCTGGGGAAAGGGCCCCTGCCTTCACTTCTGAAGAATTGGAGAAACTCGTGTATGAGGTCCTCCCCCAGTATGCGCTACTCTACGGTCCTCCAGACCAACAGGTAAGTACACTGGGACCATGCTTTGTGGCCAATGCCTGGGTTGAGTGGGGTGAATGAAAGATGGTGGGGAGGGGAGCGAATGAGGCATGCATCAAACGACAGATGAGAGCATGTGCCACATGGCAAGGGTGGGGATGGGGGGCCACTCACATCGAGGATGCAGAAGGTGATGTTTTTTTTTTTTCTCCCCCTGCACATGTCACATAGGTCAGCGCCCATCAGAAAATCAACATTTGGTGTGCCATCGCCAAGGACGTCCGGACCCTGGGGGTCCACAACAGACGGGGCACCCACTGCCGGAAGAGGTGGGAGGACATCCGCCACGGGAGCAGGAAGACCGCGGAGGCTCTGCTGGGGATGGCCTCCCAACGTAGGAGGGGTGCCAGTCGTACTTTGACCCCCCTGATGTCCCGGATCCTGGCGGTGGCCTACCCCGATTTGGATGGGCGCGTGAGGACATCACAGCAGACACAAGGGGGAGAGTACAAGCACATTCTGCTGATTTTGCGCACATTGGAGGTGTCTGGGTGGGGGAGGAGGGCTGTGGGTATCCCTAGGCCAGGGCGATTTCTGTAGGCTAGGCCCCTCCGTTAGGCATGGCCATGTGCCCCCGCCCCCCACCTCTGTAGGTTGCCTAGTACAGCTATTCATGGCCCTGTGTCACCTATGTGTGGAGTTGTCGTCCATAGGCTTGTAGGCCATGTCCCACGGATTGAGTAGTGTACCCCAAGTGCGCGGGGTAGTGCAGGGGGCTTCTGTGTCTGTCCTCTCCGCCAACGGTGTCGCCAATGCATGCACTCAACATGTCTTTGTTTCTCCACCCCCCCCTTTTTTGGTGGTCTTCCTGTTCATGTGTGCATTGGCATCATCAGGCAGAGGAGAAGTGGCATCGGAGCACGAGGGAGCTGCATCTCACATGGCCATGGAGGGCCATGCAACTGACTCGGATTTCACCTGTGAGACGGAGGGCGAGTGGAGCTCCACAGCGGGGACACGTGGTGACACCAGCGACACAGACACGTCCTCGGAAGGGAGCTCCCTTGTGGTGGCGGCAACATCCGTGCCCACCGCAACAACAGGTACAGCCGCCACCCAGCGCACCAGCTCTGCCCTCCCAGCAGCCCCTCAGAGTTCGCCCCGTGCCCGCTCACCCAGGAAGATGGGCATCTCCTTTGCCCCAGGCACCTCAGGCCCTGCCCCAGTTACCCCTGCTGCCCTCAGTGAGGAGGTCATTGACCTCCTGAGGACGCTCATTGTTGTGTCGTAGGTGTCGTAGGTGCAGTACTCACCATTGTCTTCTGCGCCGGCGTTCGTGCTCCTGGTAGAGGAGCAGGAAGACAATAGCTGGTAGGATGTGTAGTTCGGGTTCCATGCTGTCCAGATTCCTCGTGGAGTGTGTAGAGGTGAGCGTTTTCCATTCGTAATGGCTGTTTCCGCCGTGTTTTTATCGGCGGGGCTACCGCCCCGGAAAAGGTGGCGGATTGGTGGGTTGTGATAGGGTGGGCGGTACATTGTCTCCAGCCTGTCTGTTGGCGGTGACTGCCGCGCTGTTTGTTTGTCACGCCGTGGTGGTCGGAGTGTTAAAGTGGCGGTCTCTGTTGGCGGTTTCCGCCAGGGTCAGAATTCCATTTTTTTTACCGCCTGCCTGTTGGCGGGTTGGCCGCTGCTTTAACACCGACCGCCAGGGTTGGAATGACCCCCATAGTGCTGAAACGCGTTGCAGGGACTGGATCTTTTTTCAATAAAGTAATTGAGGACTTTCACTCTGAGAGCATGTGTTTTCATCCATTTTGTAAAGAAGAAGTTGTCGAATATATCAGGAGCCACGCTCGATGACACACGCCACTTTCTGTAGGGAAACCTGGTGTCAGTAGAATATGTGCTTTATATATATATATATATATATATATATATATATATATATATATACTTAAGCAAAAGGTCAGAGTCACAGTCTCAGAGGCGCACTCAGCTGCTGGTAATGGAGGAGACCACCCTCAAATTATTAGTATATCCAAATAATTATTTACCGCACTCCAAAGAATCCTTTATTGCGTTTTCATTCAAACAAACAACAACCACCAACACGTTTCAACTCCACCTGAGTCTTGCTCACAGTTCAACGCTTTGGATATTATATATAACCGTGACCAAGACCGTGAAGGTCGAAACGCGTAGGTGTTAGGTGGTGGGATGTTTCGTTATTGAAAATAAAAGTGGATTCATCACAATCCTGTGAGTGCGGCATTTTTAACCTTAGTGTTAAACTGGTATAATAATATATATATATATATATATATATATATATATATATATATATATATATATACATATATATATATATTTTGATTGAACAAAACAAGAGGTACAGGGACATTATAGGTAGGTTCTGAATTTACTCATACAAAACCATTGAAATTAAGCAGTTATGGTTCTTTAAAGTAACTAAAGCTTGTGCCCTAGGGTAACTAAAATGTGTGCCCTTGCCATACACAGTTTTCTTATCAGTATTGTTATTGTAAATGATGCAGTGATATCAAAGATGCCTTTACAAGATCTCATCAATGACACATTATGTTAAGTAATCAGCTGAGCATGGTGAAGGCACAAGTTATAGTTACCTTAGGGTGCAAGTTATACAATACCCTGGATTGTTTGTGCAGGAAGGGGACACATCTGTGCACAAAACAATCCTTATAGGCAAGGGCAACACAAACAACAAACCCTTAGTAAATCTGGGCAGGGAGTAGTGGTGCATGTTAGATGAATTATACTTTCTGGATTCTGATCCAATGTGACCTAGCCAGATGCTCTGTGCTCGCTTGTGCTGTTTTAATACATTATTCCTAATCTTCCTGCCTTGTCACTCATAGCATAGAAGTATGTCAGGGTGTTAGCTATATTCTCTGTGCCTTTATGACACTCCTACAGTCTCAATCCCCCTTCTGTGTAGTATGTGTTGCAAAAGGAAACTGACTTGGCCAATCAAAGGGGGGGGCAGAGAAGTAAAGATCCGTCATTGCCCTGCATTAGTAGTTCAAAATGTGATTTTAGGTTCAGGAAACTAGAAAAAGGGCAATAGGCTATCTGATTTGGAATTGAAATGCTGCTGTGTGTGCCTGTCAAAATATTTTTGGGAGAGTGCCACTAATCATTATTTTTTTTTTATTGTTCAAATTTCTTACATCAGCTTGCAAGGGCAAGAGGGCATCAGAGAGCGAAGGGGCTGCTACCAGTACCGCCATGGTTAGTGGAACTGCCATCACCACCAGCTCTGGAGTCATGGCAGTTGGTTCTGCTAGTCCCAGAAAGTCCTGTTTGTTATTATTTCTTACTTTTACCCCTCTTCACTAGTGGGATAAGTTGGCCTTGTGTATTTTACATCCTATCTCCCTATCTACTTTTTCTCAGCTCTCCTATCTAATGTTTGCTATCTCTGCATTATCTTGTTTTTCTATAGTTCCTGTTTCTGCAGCTGAATTCCTCCTGTGTGTGGATTTCTTCTACTCTCTTTTTAGAAAGCTTTCTCTTGCCCCACTGTTATATGTCTTGTGGTACTATAAGACTAGATTTTCAGCACCATGATGAAGATTGCAGGCCCAAGCTTACTATTATTCACCAAAACATGTTAGTTGGGAAGGCTTTCTTGATCAAACATTCAAAAAAATATAGATTGGCAAAGGTCATGGACCCCCCAATGTTTTTGTTTAATTTACATAGTACAGCAGTTTCCATGTCAGTGCAGCATAGCAGGAAAGAAATTGGATTCCATTACCAACCAATACCATATGTCCTTCATTGACTATTTCCTTCCATACCTTCATTACACTTTAATTTCATCCTTTTGTAGCCTTGTCCCACCATTAGTAGAAAACGTTTTTTGGTGGACTTGACTACCTGGCTTTTTTAACATGATGTCAATCAACTAAGCTCCCAGAGTGATGGTTTCAATAGAAGACACTGCTAACCAATCTGTAGTTAGCTATTTTTGTTTTACTATGTACAATATAATTACATAGGTGATAAATATGATATCTAAATTGGGTAATTTGTTTTTTTCTAGCCACACATGCCACCAGTGTTGCATCTATAGCCAGGAAGGGAGTGGGACAGCGGAAGCCCAGGTTGTTGAAGGGGCAGCAGCCCCATCAGTGGCAGGGACAAGTGGTAAATCACCTTGCTTGTTTATTGACAGTACCAGAATTATCAAGAAAGGCAGAAGTACCATCCATCATCACATCCCTGCCCAAGGGATTTGGGTACACATGACCTAACTTCAGCATTGTTCCATTTGGCTCTGCAGTGTAGTCTGTGCAATATGTGCCTGCTTCTGTTAGTTTTACCATTGTGAAGTTTGCAATGAATTATAAACCGAAAACCATGTGTGTTTCCCAGAGCCTGCTCAGTCACCTACTACTAGTACTTCATTTCATCCTTCTTTCCTTCTGTCCCAGCTTACAAACAAATATTAATTTCCATTCTCGACATGTGCCACCTTTTTCTGCCCAACTGAATTATATTTTATGGCTTCCATGACAGATTTACGCCTGTTCCAATTTTTTACTTTTGTCATTCATCAGCTACAGTAACTGACTAAGCAAATGTGTGGCACATGAGCAGTCCAGCCGTACTGTTCTATAGCTAAGCCTCTACCTAGCTTAATCCCTCTAATTTACCTTTTCGTAGAGTAACTTTCCCTACTGCAAAGTGAAGGTATTTGTTGAAAATAATTTGTGGTGGAGGGCTTAATATGGGACTGAGGGGGTCATTCCAACTTCAGCGGGCGGCGGAGGCCGCCCGCCAAAGTTCCCCCGCCGAATGACCACCCCACAGTCAAAAGACCACGGCGGCCATTCTGGCTTTCCCGCTGGGCCGGCGGGCGACCGCCAAAAGGCCGCCCACCGGCCCAGCGGGAAAGCCCCAGCAAAGATGAAGCCGGCTCCGAATGGAGCCGGCGGATTTGTTGCGGTGCGACGGGTGCAGTGGCACCCGTCGCGATTTTCAGTGTCTGCTAGGCAGACACTGAAAATCTTTATGGGGCCCTGTTAGGGGGCCCCACGACACCCGTTCCCGCCAGCCTGTACACCGCCAGGAACAGGCTGGCGGGAAGGGGGTCGGAATCCCCATGGCGGTGCTGCTTGCAGCGCCGCCATGGAGGATTCCTTTGGCCAGGGGAAAACCGGCGGGAAACCGCCGGTTCCCCTTTTCTGACCACGGCTTTACCGCCGCGGTCAGAATTGGCCAGGAAGCACCGCCAGCCTGTTGGCGGTGCTTCCACAGTCCCCGGCCCTGGCGGTCATGGACCGCCAGAGTCGGAATGACCCCCTAAGTGCCTGATTTAGAATTAGCCAGATGTGATACTCTGTACCAAATGTCCCAAATAAAATATATCCTTTTCCCTTCCCTGTACTGCAGTGCATCGTTTATAATCTGTGCACTATGGGAAAGATGTAGGAAAAAACCAAATTGCGACTTGCAATTTGCGAGTCCGTGCGACTCGCAAATTGCAACTCGCAATTTGGTATGCAGAAAGGCGTCTCAGACACCTTCTGCAACTCGCAATGGGGTCTCAAAGACCCACCTCATTAATATTAATGAGGTGGGTCGCAGTTTGCGACCCCATTGCGAGTATGGGCACTCATGGGGATGGTGGCCTGCTGGAGACAGCAGACCACCATGTCCGTGACTGCTTTTTAATAAAACATTTTTTTTTTTTTTATCTGCAGCCCGTTTTCCTTAAAGGAAAACGAGCTGCACTTAGAAAAAAAAACGAAACCTTTTGTTTCGGTATTTTTCAGGGCAGGTAGTGGTCCATTGGACCACTGCCTGCTCTGAATTTTTTTTTTTTTTTCAGACACAAAGAGGAAGGGGTCCCATGGGGACCCCTTCCCGTTTGCGACTGGGTTACCATCCACTTCAAGTGGATGGTAACTGCGATTTTATTAGCGACCGCTTTCACGGTCGCAAATGAAATTGAATAGTATTGTGAGTCGCAAATAGGAAGGGAACACCCCTTCCTATTTGCGAGTCGGAAATGCATTTTGCGAGTCGGATCCGACTCGCAAAATGCATTTCTGCATAGCAAAGAGGCTTTTGCGCCTCGCAAATGGCGTTTTTCGCTGTTTGCGAGGCGCAAACACTTTGCTACATCTGGCCCTATGTTCTTACAGTAGACAGGATATCTGTTATAAGTCACGTGTGTGACAGAGAATTCAATCTGCCTCTTCCAAATTTGGAGTCAGGATAGAATTGAAGATGCAGTTAAAGAAGAGAAGGGCCACAGGAATTCATTATAATAAATACATAAAGTATCCATTACAATTGCCCCAAAAACATTCTGCAGACTGCAGAATAATAGAATCACTAAAATGATTCCATTAAAGTTGCACATATTCTATAAAGTGTACTATTAATTGTGTGGCATATAGACCTTACTGATTAATTAGAGGCAATTTACAAATAATGTCTGTTTAGTTTCACTATTACATCCTTCAAATACAAAAAACACGTTTTGACTACGGTGATATTATGGTGGTATTCTGGCTTTATTCCTTGCAGTCAGTGCTATTCTTCTGCAATGCATATGTGGGTAAAAACTTGGCCCTGGAGCTAATCACATCAAAAATTCCAATGGCCCCAGGGGACCAGCAATGGTCTGCTACTGTGCCACCATAAAGAAGTGTTTTTGCCCTGAGCATTACAATTAGGTGTTTTTCATTTTTTTCCTTTCTTGAGATAGCTACTCCTGCAGCTGGATGTCACCCATGCCATCAGGAGATAGCTGTCCAGCTGTGGCACCAGATGATGGAGGCTGTCATGGTGGTAGCCTTGGAGGACAAGAAAGAGCAGCCACATGCCTCCAGTACCTCCTGCAAGGCTGGCCTGCCTCCATACTAGCCACAGCCATGTCAGTGCTGCCAGCAACCAGGGTCCACCACTGCTGCACAAGGGAACACACCCCTCTTTATTGTCAACATCACAAACAGCCTGCCTCCGCCCGTGCTCCCTAATTGAACTAGGGCTTCTTCGCCACCTGGCTCAGGATGTGGCCTGCCTACACACCCACATGGATGCCCTCTGAGCCCTTTTTAATAGACTTTCTTGATGGGAGGTACTGTGTTGTTGTAGGGATAGAGGATGGGAAGTAAAGTTGGGAAGGGGTTGGACATGATGGGACATATGGAGGTACTTGCTTAGAGAGAGGGGTGGGTGTGTTGTGGAGGGAGAGGGTGTGTTTCCCTTGTAAAAAAAAAAATAGTTTTTTTCTTTCTAATGGCTATCACCCGCAATCTATCTTTGTCTTTGCACTGTTCTTTAGCATTTTTTTTTTTATTAAAGCCATCCTCTGAAATAGTCACATACTGTAGTTCGACCATTCCCCCTAGACTTTCCCTACTGAAGTCCCTTGCCTGTACTTACATATTTGTCCTGCACTCCTGCATACCCAATACTCTGCTACCAGAGTGGGAAGAACAGACTAGGTCTGTTTGACTTATTGCATGATGATGTTTTGTCACTTTTGCAGCACTCAGCCACTTATTAAAATGTACACTAGTTAGCTAATTATACCCGAGTCCTACTACCCTCTGTAATTGTTGACCACTTGGGGGGGTATGCCTATACCTACAACATACACAAAAATATTCATCTTAATGATCTATCTCTGATTGCCCCAAAAAAACAACCTCAGTATAATTTATGAACTAATTCACTTCTTAGATCGCTTATCTGAATATATCCAACGATGGCTGCAGTCTTCCATAACCTTATTGCATGGTTTCCCAAAGGGCCTTCCTAATGGTGGTAGTAGTAGTGGGCTGTCGCTAACAGGAAAGACATCACACGCAAGATCCACTCTTACCTAGTCTAAATGAGGATAACTCCAACTGTAGAATCATTCAGAAGAAGTATCTATCACAGACAACTAAAATGAAAGAAAGCACAGAGTTAGTGGGCTATTACCATAACTTATCAAAGACGGAGGCCAGACAACTATCATGACAAAAAAACTTTTATTACAGAAACTAGAAGAAGTAACTTCTCAGCAATGGGGAGACAGTATTTAGTTTATTAAAACAATTAAAACTACATTTACCAAAACCTGGAGTCAGGATTCATGACTCAGAAGAAGGTTGAGCATTTTAAGCAACACAAGGCCTAATTCAGAATGGTAAAGCATGTTACACTTTTGGTGTTAATTAACTCTTGCAGTGTAAGTTTACAACTAGTAGCATTTTCACCATTAACTTTATGAGCACTAACTTTACAAGTAGTAATTTTTATCACTTTAAAACGAGGTACTATTACTTACTACTGGTTAGTTACTACTAAGGTTACTTACTACTTATAAAGTAGCTGGTAGTTCATGCAAACTACAAGAGTGAACTTACACTAAAAGTATAACTTTATTTTGTGAATCAGGCCACGTAGTGCACACTAGTACTACCAATCACAGGCACTGTTCAACTAAGACTCTGCATCAAGATGATGTTGTTGTCCCTTTCATGCCTGTGAGGGTCAGTGGGGCTGGCGTGGGCTATTTTATTGTTCAAGTAAGAATATCCATCAGTGAGTTGGTGTCACTTTCACCACATCCACCCCGCCAAGTATGTGATCCATTTATGGTGTAAATTTGTATGTCACATCTCAAAATATGAGACAACCTGGGGGAAGAGCGTTAGGGTTTTGGCGAATGGATTGGAATGGGGAGTTGGGAAAAAATGTGACAAAGACAACAATACTCATCAGGATCAATGAGCAGCATATCATAATCAAATCTGGTGTGGGAGTAAATGAAGGAATGACGCAGTTCAGTGAATAAATGTATTGTAAACATCCCTTCAGCCCCATAGATCTGTGTTATTACCTGATTATTCTGTCACCTAGGATTGAAAAATAAAAATTAGGGAGTGGACCCACAGTATTCTAAAATTATGAAAAGAAAAGATGATACTGGATACAAATGAGAAATTAAGCGGTGCATCTGCATTCTTCTGTCTGTCTTAGGTGCATGGCTGAACCAGTCGAGCAAGGTAAGCAGGAGTGGTACTGGGCATTCGTGCAGAAGAAGAGAATGCCTGGGATTGCAAAACAGTAAATGTCAATATTGTAGAGTCAAGGAGAAGGTAACCTTCATGAGGACCAAGAGGCAGAACAAGAGCATAGGCTACTGTAATCATGACACATGTGCGATTAACTGAGAAAGGAGAACTATTTCACAACCAATCCCAGACAATTAGCTGCATGTACCTGGCTGATCAATATCACAACTGTCATAACATTTAATTGAGTAACTCCATCATTTGACATGTTTCTAGTTACAGTCCACCCAACCACAGCCACTTAGTTATAGGAGTTTGCCATTTGAGACAGCATACTACTCAGCATTTTCCAACTCTATGTGCCTCTCTCCTGTCCAAAGTCCTGAGTAGGTTTCCCTATGAAGTAGATAGGCATTGTTCATCATTTCTTTCTTTTGGCTGTTGAGGTAGTCTTGTACTGACTCTAACTCTTGACTCCTGACCCAAATGAGATTGAGAGAGATAGACCTGTAGTGCACTGCTTTTGAAGAACAAGAATAGCACACATTTTGGGTAAATTCCCTTAATAATCTGGCTGGTCCAGTGTCTGAGGATCCCAAAAAATAAAAAAATGCAGTAAGGAGAGGACCATGTCAGTAAATCTAGCTAAGTGTGAAAGGGACAATCACATTCAGGCCGAATCACCCACCAGGCCCCAAACATTGCAAATCATCAAAATCAAATTTAGAAATTAGTTGAACAACACCATCACTGTCTGTCACCAAATGAACCATCACTTACACTCAATTATTATATATCACTCATTGGTGCAATAGTTACCTGTTCCAAGAATGGTGGTACACACTTGTCTATTGTATCACCGGTTTTCCCATGGAAGCAGCACTTTGAAACTTTATTGCATGATTAATTAAAATCGTTGCACAATGTACAATAAAACTCACTCCTAAAATACATTTGTGGAGTCCAGATGTATATTATTCCCACACTGTACCCCCTTAAAACACATATAAATAGCTCAAAACTTGTGTTATACTAAAATCCACACGTACAGTACCTAAAATAAGTCCACTGGTCCATCAGCCCAAGATTCTACAATCAGAGGAGTCCACTTATATACCCTGCTCATTTGACCCATGTGCAAAGGTATAATTGACAAACTTCAAGCACTTACAGTATAGTACAAATGCTGGCTTCTATGTACCCACTTATTAACCACACAAAGGGGATGATCTATCACAGAATCATACGTTGGATTATTGATCCCTGCACAATATGCAAGTGCTGCCGTCCGATGGAGCCTTATATCATAGTAATATGAGAGTTCTATTTCACTGCAGTCACAAGTCTAGAATCCTAAGGCGTCTTTCTATAAGAAGTGACAAATGGTTGGAAGCCATTTCATCCACAACCCTCCAGTTGAAGCTACCATGAGGAGTTTGTCTCTTGGGGTTTGATGTAAACCAAGATATAGGAGTGCCTATGCTAATGTCCATGTACCCATTCTACCTAACCATGGGGAGATCTTGTTCACTACAGTCACAAGCCGACAACTCAGAAACATCTCTTTATGAGAAGTTGACAAAATTAGTTGGAAGGTAAGAGCCATTTCGTCAGTAGAGTTTGTATTTGCCTAAGATTCGTATGAACCCACGGCTCCACTGATATTCCTTATTGTAAAGATATAATTTTCCTTGGAGACTTGAGCACCCAGTTCTTTCAACTTTTTCTTCAGCAAAGCCTTCGCGATAGAGGAATCTGATATGTAAAATGGCACCAGATTGAACTGTTCCTCTGCCTGTTTTAAGTAAATGGCCCAGCTACTAGTTTCATCTTTAAAAATGTGCTTTCAGGGCCCCTCTCAAGCTATCAGTGTTAGCTTTATGGACACTCTGATAGAACTTAATCATGTCCGTTTTGCACATTATATTCATTTTTACTATTTCTAGTTCCAGTCGCATCCCTGTGTGTCCAGTTGGTCTGGGGATATGAAATGCTCTTTTGTAAACCCTCATCTGGCAATTCTCCAATGAAGTTGTTAATCTGCCCAGAAATGCAAAATGATCATAGGAAATTGCAGGTAGTAATTTCGCCTTTATCACTCTCCTTCTTGGCTCTGATGTCAGTGCCTTAAGCCGGCAATAGAGTTTTACTAGAGCATGGGAGATTTTCTCGGATTTGGCTGTCAGTGCCGCTACCTAGTGCGATGTTTTCCCTATGTTGGATAGCCAGACTCCAAGGTAATGGTACTTGTCTTCCGTCTCTATGTTTAGTGGACCGAGTTGCCAAACTCTTTGATGTTTATTTGCCTGGCGGCCAAAGACCAGACCCTTGGTTTTTTGCAGCATTTGCTCTTAATGCATTTCTTTCATTGTAGCTGTGTAGTATGTCCAATCCCGTTTTTAGCCCAATCCGGGTTTGAGTGAGGAGGACCAGGTCATCTGCATATTGGATTATAGGCAACACGGTTCAACCCAGTCTCGAAGGCAACGTATTTCCTGAGCAGTTTTGCGCTCAAATCTGCCACATACAGTTTAAAAAGAGTGGGAGCAATAACACAGCCCTGTTTTAATCCTTTGTTGGTGTTGATCTTCCTGGTTACATGTGTGTTTGTGATTTTAATACGCACCCGGGTGTCAGAATATAAAGCACAAATCAATGCTAACAGTTTTCTTGGTATCCCTCAGTCCGCCAATTTCTTCCAAAGGATTTGACGCACCATCACATCAAAGGCTGCACTATAGTCGATAAAACATGCAAAGAGAGGCTGGGATGATGGTTTCAATGCTTTTTGGCCTAAGTATGAGAGTGACAGAACATTATCTAGGGTAGAGGAGCTGGGTCTAAAGCTGGTTTGACATATGGGTAATATGTCATTTTCTACTATCCAACTTTCAAGTTCTTGGAGCAATTCGCCTGTGTAGGCTTTGCCTTCTACATCCAGCAAGGCTATCAACCTATATTTCTCCCCTGGTGTTGTCTCCTTTTTTAAAAATGGGATGTAGTATTGAGCCTTTCCATGCCTCTGGGACCACTGAGTAGTGTAGACAGTCAGTAAATAGGGTGGTCAACGGTTCGGCCCAAAATGCTTTATCATCTCTAAATGTGCTCCCTGGGAGGCTGTTAGGGCCAGGCGCTATGTTGCACCTTAAACTACCAAGCACCTCTTGCACTGCTTTAATGGTGACTGGTGTTACCGTATCATCTGGACCCTCAACTTCTAGATGCCCACCAGTACTACCTTGGGTGTTTGCATACGTTTGATCCACATACAGAATCCCCACATGCTTTTTCCATTCTCTGGCCGAAATCAGATTGGCCGTGGTTGCAGACACATGTAGAAGGTGGTTAACGTAATCCCAGAATTCTCTGCTTTTACTCGGTTGCAGTAATGCCACTAGTCGATTCCAGCATTCATCGGCCTCTTTTAGCTTTAGCTTACATATTGCGCTCTTATATTCTTTCCTTGTAAGCCTTCTATTGGCTTCCTTGCAGGGTTTTGTTTCTCCTGTAGCTCTTTCCTGCTTGCCGACATCTCCTTTTAATCTGTATACATTCTATGGTTAATGACCCACTGCTGGCAGTTTGTTTTCTGCATCCTGATTGTCCTCTGTGCCCAGTGGGGCCCACCTGCTCTCTAGTAAACAGATAGGCATGCAGGTCGACAAGCATAGGACCCCACTTATCAATTTCCCCAGATTTATAATTTATTGGCCTATTAATCTGTTTCTAGACCTCATATTTTGCTTTGCAGGGTATGTTCCATTTAATTCATTTTGTCAATAAGCAAAGGCCAGATATTAATTGATGACCACTGGTTTTGTAGGGCTCATGTCTCATCGCACCTAGGACAATTTCTATGGCCACTGGATTATGGTTGCATTCAGTTCTATTGCTCAACTTGTGAGTTGCTCATCTGCACATCAATTCTGAGCTTAGAAATATATAATATATTGTAGAGATATTTCTAAATGTAGGAATAGGTATACCTATTGCTGTTTTACTACAATTAGTTGCTTTCAGGACATGTTCTTTGAACAAAGATTCTAGATTTGATCTTGCTAGGTCTCCGTGGGACCATATCTACTGACCAAGATGGCAGAAATTAAAATATCCTGCAATCACATATTCGCGATCTGGGTGTTCATGTAAGAATTCCTTCAACAAGGATACAATTGATTTGACCATCAGCTGTTTGTTACCTCGGCTGGGATTTATATATTGATTTATGACTGTTACTGGGATAGTTCTTTTTTCTAAAGGCTAAGCCGTACATGGTTATTACCTGTATGTCACTTGTCAATTTCTCCCACCTTATCACTTTGACAGCTAAGTCTAACTTGACATATATTGCAAATCCTCCAATGCGGCTTGCAAACAAGTTCTTTTTTTTGTGCCGGCTTCTGGGTTATTGTAAAGCCTGAGATAGTTAGTGGCTCTACCGCCCAAGTTTCTTGGAAGCACAGACGCCCATATTTATACTTTTTTTGCACCACACTTGCGTCATTTTCTGATGCAAATGCAGCGCAAAAAAAGTATAAATATGGGCCATAATGTCTATCTCATTGACAAACCTTGCAATACTAGGGGTGGCTATAAGGGAGGCCAGACCTGCCACATTCCAACTAATTATTTTAATCCTGTTATTTTGTGTGCTGAGAGTAAGGCTATTATGTGTTCTGAAAGTGAGGCTTTTATGGTTAAATATACGTTTCCCCTTTGACAGCCAGCGCTGGAGAGAGCCAGTCCCATCCTCGTGCCCTTTTTTGACCGTGGTCATCTTTTCTAACATCCATTTGAGACTCTCCAATGTTCCATGTCAGTTGTATGGTGATTTTCTTGTCTATAAATAGTGGTTTTATCGCTGAAGTTCCTCTCAAGGCACTAAAAGTTTTCCTATCCAGGTGTGTTTATTAATTTCCAATGGGCAGAACTCTGGGGTAGTTTATCTCATCGGTGCCCACCAACCTTTGTTCCTTCACAGACTCTGGCACCCAGGCATGCGAAGGGACCTTCATTCTTGCTGGGTCATCTATTCCCTTATTCTGGTGAGCCTGCACAGAGTTTACTGAGGCATGCTCAGAGTTAACAGTGGAAACTCTTGGCAGTATATTATCAAATTGAGAGTTACTCTTTGTTTCGATGGCCTGGGCGACGCTGGAGTGTTGCCAGTGGCAAATGATGCTTTCCCATTCTGATTCTGTCTATCAGTTTTTTTAGGCTTTGAGTAATTTTTTCAGTCTCTTTTTCTGTCTTCTTGTTAATTGTGGCTGATGATTGTTCCTAGTGTCGGGTTTGTACGATGGCTTAACCGTTAACCACGGGTCTAGCCCTTCTGGGCTGTTTTTTGCCACAGTAACTGTTGGGGAGAGTGGATATACAGCAGATGAGGGCTATTTCTGAATTCCTTCTCCCTGCTTCACTCTTCTTCCCCTGTGGATATAAGTGTAGACAGTTTTTTTTTTTTACCTGTTGCTTCAATGGGAGCCCTACCATGCATATTATCTCCTAGCGACATACTGCTGGTCTTTCTGTTTGTTACTCCTCCGGATTTACAGTCTTGAATGAGATTTGTTAGCAGCTCTGACAAAGTTGATAGTTTATCTATGATTTCATCATTATATCTCCCTTCCCCTCCATTACTATGTGGGCTTCCTTTGAACCCCTTATCTATCATTCCTAATAAGGAATTCAGTTTGTTGTGTAACTGAAGTACGCTCTGTGCCAGCATATGAGTTAGTTCTAGGTGAATCTACATCTTTTGCGATTGCCAAGTAAGAGCCTTAACTGTGGCTAAGAGGGAGCTATTGATGGTGTTTATAATGCAGGTTGAGTGACCCGTGTTGTACTACCCCTCGCTGGGTGGGTTTTCTTCTCCTGTATCCTCTGCTGCGTCTCCACAGGGCACATCATTTCTGCCTTCCTGTTCCAGGCCTGTTTCTTGCCATGGCCTGCCTCCCTGGGCTGTTGGATTATTGGGACCCTGCCAATCCCCCTGTTGTCCCTGGGAGGGGCTGAGGTCAGGCTGGCCATTCTCAAGCAGGTCTTGTGTATCTGGCTCCACTGGTTCCACTAATCGAGATTTAGGCCTAAATATTGTAGACCTGTGGATCACAGCCTCTATTTGCAGTTGGTTGTTTTTGCTCTGTTTGCAATGACCTCATGGATGGATCAAAAACCAGCTCTGAGGTGACTGGAGCGGCCCATGTGACTTGGTTGTCTTCGGATTGATTGAATATGCTTGTTTGGCTGGCATTTGGGGACATTCACTTCAGAACCATCTTCTGTTCGTTATGATACCTCTGGGCCTTAGAACGTTACTCCGAGATCAACTCATTAACATTTCAGTCCGCGCTCTTCAGATCTCTGGGCTCCATATGTTCTATGGGCTCAGAGCCCAGAGCCCAGTATCAGAGATCTCATGGGGCTTGCAGGACTTGTATGCCTTGAGGGGCTCATATGGTACCAAACCTCCGGCAAGCCACCTTGGTCTTCATCTTCCTTCCTAACTCATCTTAAGCATGTTGGATTTGCCAAATCACCTTGGGTCCTTGTGCCCTATTGAGGTTTTCTGAGCAACAATAAGCTGACCGCTCAGCCTGCCTGTAACCCTGCGTCCTGAAAAAATTCTGTATGCCAACTTCCAGTTACCCACAAAGACTTTAAGGGCCCTTTGCTCCTTCTAACTCTTCTGTTTTACCTGTGTCCTTCGTGCCCTTTGTGACCTTTGCATCTCAGGTTTCACCTTCAGGCAGTTTTTTGGATTACTCCAGAGTTTTTGTAAAGTTATGTGAGGGTTTTGTGGCGTTTTACTGAATTTTATAAACTTTAATTGTTCAGGGAATTGGCTTTACGCTGGTCTTGGACTTTGTCTTTGTTGAGCTCGTAGAGTAAATGGGCATATAATATTTATCCGTTATATCTTGGCCTCCAGTTTCAAGCTCAGTATTCACCCTGTGTGCTGCTGCTGCCGCTGATTGAGTGCAGCTTTGCACCTAAATGAGCGCCACCACACGCCCTGCCACTTGCCGCGCTGGTCCGCTCCACTTTGCACAGGGGGGCACAAGCACGTCAATTTCACCCCCCAGTTACCGCCAGTTCCAGATTTCCCAGCTTGTAGACCTTTTCAGCTTCTGGCACAATCAATGGACAGTCCGTGTCAATGCCAAATGCTGTATGTTGCAAAGCTCTCCTTATGGCAAAACTATTGCAGCAGGGACAGCTGTGAGGCCACACAGCTGAATTTGGCATAGAAAGCGGTAGGTTTGGGATAGAGTAGGAGTGCACTCAGTAGCAATCCGTGTCAGTCAGCCACCCCTGTGTATCCCAAAACTTTCAGAGTCTCAGTGTTTTGGCATTTTGAGTGCAGTTCAAGCTGCTTGATCGCTCAGCTCAAGCTAGAGGGAGCTCAAAGGAGTTTGAGCAATTGGACAATTGGACAAGTTTGAGGAATTTTAGATTGTTTTAGGCTTGTGGGCTCATGGGCTGCATGGCGGCTGCGTAGTGGCCCGATATAGTTGGTAACACCACAACCCAGGCGGCGTGACAGCAATAGGTGAGACTGGGGTGAGGCTGGTGCATGTCTGGTTTAGCAAGATCAGGCGGAAACAAGCAGCTAGCTGGAAATTCACCGACACTGATACCAGTGTCTTGCTCTTTCTTCTCGCATCAATCCTGCCTCAGTGAGCCTCAATGGACAGCTGCCAGGACCTCCGTGACCCGCTGTACCTGGGTCTCAGTGCGAGGATGGGGGCAGTCAAACTCTGTCTGTGCTGTCCTCAAGGGCAGGCAGGCTCCACTATGCACCACGGCTCTGCTGAGCTCCTCTTGGCACCACCGACCCTGGCTGAGCTCCTCCGTGTCAGAATACGCCAGCACACCTCACGTCTCATGTCTCTCTCAGAGTATTGCTCAAAGGTGCGGTAGTGGTGAGAGCTCCACCAGACTGCCTGTGTATTGTTTACCTTGCACTCGGGTTTTTCCTGTTTTTGTCCTCAGGTCGACTGTGCTTCCTTTGTTCACAATACACTTCCACAGTCTTGATGAATGTATAGAATCTTTCTTCTCTTGGTCTCCCGTCACTTCCGGCGAGGAAGGTAAGCAGCTTTTTGTCTGTTCTGCACACACGCATGACTGGGGCTGCCTCCTTGGTGCACTCAACCCCAGCCTCCTCGCTCAGTGGCCAAATGGAAGCAGCAAACAATGTCAGACTTGTAAAATAGTGATCTTTACTGGGGCAGCCCAATAAGGGAATAAAAAAAAAGAAAGATAGTGATGGGAGGCATTGTCTTCATGTCCTTTAGGCATATAGGGAAGTTTATTCTGTGCACACTGGTCCAACTCCAATCCAGTCCATACATGAGAATAAATGGTGAGGCTGCATAAGTCAGACACCAAATATCAATGTTCCAATTTGTTTGCAAAGCAGTTTGACAATAATGTGAATGTTCCATTGTGGCCTACTCAGTCAGGGAAGTAGAGATCATCCTCAAGCTCAGGGGGCTTGCCTAGAAGTTGGTCAGCTAAGATACTTGAGTCTAATCAATTGCCCTCATCCTCGTTCCTGTGCTATTTCAGGAACAGTCTAATCTTGTGGTATGAAGTGATGGTTCATATTTATCATGGCCAATCTCTTCAGGTTTTAAGGTGAGAGACTGGTAATTTTTAATGTGACAACTGCGCCAGCTGCACTGAACACATGCTCAGAAGACACACTGGCTACGGAACAAGCAAGATACTTTGTTGCCTGCTGAGCTCTGGCCATTGGTGCATCTTCCTATACTAATAGACCAATGGGTTTTGATCCAGGTAGACCTCTTTTTGGTCATCCAGATAGTCGTGGACTATCCTCTGAAAGTTAATTTGTGCTGCCACTTGCTTGAATTCTGTTGCCTTCACCTCTGCCCTTGACTCAAGCCCTTGCCACTTGAAACCAAGCCATTGCAGAGGTTGGGTCTAATTCTGTTGCTGGTTTAGTTGCCTTAGTTGTTGCTCGTGTTCCTGGTGTTGGCTGCAGTGAAACAACAGCATTACCCTCTCTGGAGATTGAAGGCTGCATGCAAAAAATTGTGCCAGGGATTCTAACCGTTCTTCTTCCAAGTCTCTCATTTTCTCAACAATCCAAGTCTTAGATTGTGAAATATCCACTTCTGCAAAAAATTAATGAAAGTTGGCAGTATTTTTTTGCTTTGTGGATCACGTATTGTGGCAAAGATGTGTTCTTTGGAGGACACAATCTCTATTTGTAGCCTTGTATTAACAGGCAAACAAATGATTAAGCTCTGAAAAAACTCACATGATTTGTTCACACCAGCAAACCTTTGCAAAACCTTTTTTAATTGGTCATGTAGCAGATGCAACAACAGCATTGCTTGGCTCATCGTACTGTCCTCCTTACTGACTTCCTGTATGAAAATCACAAAAGAAAGTAGCATTTGTGTCAGGCATTTGACTGGCCCCTATTTGCCCATTTGTCTATCTGCATGGTAATGTTTTTACCTCCTCTCTGAAGGACATAACCATTGATCGGTTCGTCCCGCTCAAACATATGTTGAAACATGTCATAATAGGTCGAGTTTCAACGTGTTGGCACCTCTTGTATGAGGGCTTTAATCAGTACTCTATTACCACATGGAATGATCCTCAATTGCTTCTGGGATTTAACTATTTCTCTACTAAGCCTTTCTCGCTTCCCTCCCCAGTGTTAAACATTGTTTTAGCTGTTTGGAACAGTTCACACTTAAGCCTTGATAACTGTTTGCCCACATAAGCTATTCACACCAAATTTACAACCTTCTTTTGAAACAACCTAGGGATTCTAAAGGTACCCAGGGTTTGTAGATTGCCTTGGAGAAGAGTGAGAATCAGCCAAAATATTGCTAAATTTAGTTTTTGGGGGGAAAATGCAAAAATGGACATTTGTGACAACGTTTTCTTCTGTAACTTCTCATCACAATGGCCAATTCACAAATACTATATACTGTTACATCTGCTAGACCATTCTGGTTGTGAAGATATATAGGGTTTGCGGGTTTTCTAAGAACTCAAGGTAACCAGAGCCAATTACGAAGCTGCACCTTACAATGGTTTTTCATTGTGTAGTGACTACAGAGCAATTTATTTGGTAAAATATAAATAGTGAAAAATAGGTATCAAGGAAACTTATGTATTTCCAAAATGGGCACAGGATATGGAAATTAGAAGCAGGGGTTGATTGCACATCTCTCAATTTTTGGTTACCCATACTAGCATGTGAAAGTGAAAATTACTTCTTTCTAAGATGCAAGTGCAGAGAAATACAATTGGTGATAACACTTGTTCTACTGTTCTGTGTTCCTCTAAGTCTACAAATTAAGATGGAACCTCACTTGAGTAAGTAGGTCTAGTGCCCGCAAAAGGAAATGGTCCAAAACGAAACATGGATACATCAAATCTTTCCACTCAAAACTGACCCGTTCTTCGCAAATAGGGTAGCTGTGTTTTTTAGGGTCCTAGCTTCTCTGGCATCTAGGGAAAACTAGCAAACCTGTATATTATGGGAAACTAGACACCTAGGGAAATCCAGGATGAGGTGACTTGCATGACTCTCATTGGGTTGTTTTACCAAGAATCAAACTTTGACCAAAAAAACATATTTTCCTCACATTTCTGTGGTGAAAAGTTCTGGAATCTGCACAGAGCCACACATTTCCTTCCACCCAGCATTGTTCTAGTCTTGTGATAAAAATGTTACCTCACTTGGCTGCCCTACGGTTCTTTGTCAGCCCACAGGGGGAAGGCATTGTTCATGAAAGATTGCTCTTTTTGAGACGAAAACATCATCAAGTTCCATTTTGTGTGGGTAGGCATAGTGCCCATGACAGGAAATGGTCCAAAATGCAACATGGATACATTAACTTTT
The DNA here is from genome assembly GCF_031143425.1 of Pleurodeles waltl. NCBI lineage: Eukaryota > Metazoa > Chordata > Amphibia > Caudata > Salamandridae > Pleurodeles > Pleurodeles waltl. The sequence continues at coordinate 382,019,399 of NC_090445.1, forward strand.
TCCACATGACTGGCCCATGTTTTGTAAAGTGGGTAGCTGGCACCTAGGAAAACCTGGCTTCCAGCTGGTAACCTTCCATTTCAAGCAGATGGCGGCCACAAATTGTAAAAAAAAACACTTCTTCCCCAAAAGAAAAAATGAAAGAGGTCCAGCGCTATCATTTTAGCCAGATTTCTGTTGTACAAATATGCTGTTGGGTGGTTGCATTCATAGGCCTCTTAAACATGCCCATAATAGTAGCTTGGATTTTTTTCTTTTGTGCTGCAACTTCTGGAGAGAACCAGGGGTTGGTAGACTCAATGGCCGGCTTGGGAAAATCACTGTATTCGGTGGTGGATGCATTTGAGTCTTGTGTCATTTGGAGTTTGCTGATGTGGGTGATACCAGCACACTGCAGGGGACAGGGCTGCTTTGAGTAAAGTTGGCATTCTCTTATTCATCACCTCCCTTTATCACCATGATCTGAACTACCTTTTTAAGGTGTTCCTCTCCCTGGATTGTATATAGGGCCTGATTTAGATATTGTCGGAAATGGCCCCACTGTCTGTTTTCTGACTGAAAACCAGTCTGCCATACCCATCCACCTGCTGTATATAGTAGTTCGTGGCCACAGAGACTTTAACACGCCCTAGTCCCACCAACTTCGCCAAGGATTCCCATCTGCAGTGATGGCATTATAGGAAAGTGTGGCTGGTGGTGAGACTCTAGCCACACTTACCACTGAGCAGATTCGGATGTGCCATACTGCCAAGCAAAAAGGGCAGTCCAATTTCTACGTCTTACTCAGCAGATTGGAGAAGGAAAGGGGTAAAAAATGACCTTTTCCCCTAATTCCACTTCTGTTCTGGTTGGACATGACTGGACAGAACAGGACCCTCTGTCACTGCTGCCACAGTACACACGGTGAAACCAGACCCCCCGTCACTGTACATGAAGGTAGGCAACCCGCATTGGCTGTGTACATTGGGGGATCACTATACATGGCCATGGGACCATTGAAGACATATATGTGGCACAGTAATTTTGTTTAGTTGATGCATACATCTGGGACATGAGTAGGCCAGACACGGGTGGGGACACACTGGTACACAACCATATCGCACACCTCTACAGCAATCATTATGGTGCCAGTATTCATTGGCAAATGAATGCTGGCACCACAATGACGGTCTATTTACATCTGTAAACTGTGTCCAGGTGTATACATTGCCAGGGGACCTGTACCTGTCATGTTGTGCTGGGAGTTGTGTGTGTGGGACACTACTTGTATGTGTGTGTGCGATGCAATTGGCTGTGTGACATGGATGGAGCTGGAGTGGGTGATGTGATTGTGTCAGTATGTGTGCCACTTGCATATGGCATGGACATTGCTGTGTATGATGTGTTATATGTTGTATTGCTGTGTGCAACATTCAGGTGCATGCTGTGTGGCGGTCATTGTTGTGCTATGTGTAGCTCTGCTTTTGTGTGCTTGTGTTTGCAAAAATATGTGTGTAGTTTTTATGGTTGTGTTGTGTGTGATTGCAGTGTCACTAGTGTGTATATGTTGTGTGATAGATGTACATCAATGTGTGTTTTCAGCATCTACATATTGTGGTGGAATGGCAATGGGTATTGGTGTGTATATGGTATGTTGTGTCATATGTGATGCAGGGTGATGCATATGTAAAGGGAAATGTGTGTGTGTGTGTGTGTGATTAACCTGTATTCCACAGCCACTGGCATTGTCCGATGTCCACTGAGTCTAGCAATGTCTTCCCTCCACCAGCAAACCACTTGCAGGACACCACCTGACAAACTGTAATGTCTAAATACAGCTGGCGGGAACCTGCCAGCCTGAGGAGAGGAGAGGAGAGGAGAAGAGAGGAGAGGAGAAGAAGGAAATGGGGAGTTGGGAGGAGGGTAGGGGAGGAAAAAGGTAGGCCCTATTTTTTTAGAGAAGTGGATGTAGCATTTACAAAAGACCAAAAAAGAAAAAGCTTTCAGTTGTAAGTTGATTTTATTAACTCACGCACTGCCAAAGCAAAACAAAACCAAAGACAATCTTCATCAATTATGTCCTCTTCCACCCATTGAGGTCTGACAGTCACAGCTGTCTCACAGCGCTCACTCTGTAATGGCAGCAGGCGTTCCTTGAAAGTAGTGGGGTGTAATGCTTGCCCCAAATTCCAGTGCACAAGTGAGCAATCCTCTTCTTCTGAGAGGTTTGTGGGTGATGGCCAGATTCTACTTGAGAAAGCATTTGAAAACAAATGGCGTTAAACAGCATATTTTAAAACACAATTTTCACACAAAAAATTGCTAAAAAACAAATAGATCCCTGAAAGAGTAGTCAAAAAGTAATCACATCATTTCATAGTGTGCTAAGCTAAGCCTCATGTTCCACAGGAGTTGACCCATTTTTTAATATAATGCTATGGTTGCACTCATATGTGAAGAACGATCTCTAGGGTGAGCATTTTCCCATGAAAGTCTTCCATGTGGCATGGGTGTCTGCTTTTTCGAAAAGCTGCGTACTATATTTCAGTGCAAGAATTTTGTCATTGATGTCATCTGTATACCAGAGGTTATCCTTGGTCAGCATTTTGCCATGGTGGTCCCCTCCCTGTGCAATGTTAATCCTCCATTATGCTTAGACCAATCTGCAATATGCCAGATTCAGTATTTTTCACATCATTCAAGAATTACCTCTAGTATGCCAGTACCAGTATTTGCTCTGGGTGACCATTATGCCAAGAATTGCCTTCAGCATGCCTGTACCAGCATTGTGAGCATTTTGCTATGGGTGTCCTTTTCAAAGTGGACTACCCAGAACTCTGCCATGTCCCTTGTTCAGTGCTCAGGTCCATTGGAGCTACGTTACTGCTTTACAAATTCCAGCACGAATATACATGTACAGTATGTCAGTTCCATTTTTCTATCATAGGTGTCTTTTATGCTGAGGATTCACTCCAGTAAGGCAATAGCAGGATTAGCCATGGGTGCCTCTTTAATGCAATAATTAATTTCAGTATGCCATTGTCAAGGCAGACTCACAAGCATAATACAACATTTTAATTTACATTCACTCACTCACTGATACTCAACCTTTCTCATTCACTCACTCAATATTGCAATTTACTCACTCATACTGTCTAACTTACTTGCTCTCACTCTGTCATTCTCACCTATTCTCACTTGTTCTCAGTCTCACTTTTAGTTACACTCATCCACTGTCCTTAACTGTCATTCATTCTCATTCAAACAAATCCATTCTCACTACCTCATTTTGATTATCACTCATACATTCTAGTTCACTTACTGTCAATCACTTACACTTTTTTATCTTCATTGTCACTCACATGCACTCATTCTTGAATTAGTTCACCCATTTTCAGTCACTGTGACTTATTCATACTTGTTCACTGCCACTTAGTCTCTCTCACTCCTCTGCCACTCATTCAATTTCACTCCAACACACGCACACATACACACACACACATGCACACACACATACCAACACAATTCGACATTTCTTTCTTTATTTTACTTATGCTGTGCAATCTACAGTGTTCTGCTTCTAAAATGAAGTCCACATACCTTTGGGCACTCAGCTCTCACACCCAAATAAAGTTTTTACATTGTGAGACTTCCAGTCACATATACGGTGTGGTCAACATCACCCGGGCAGGCCTATATTTGTGAAGGTGATGATGTCACTTTAGGACTTGTAAATGACAGTGTTCTATTAAAGAATTGTTAGGACTGTTTACAGGGCCATGTCTAAACACAAACACAGCTCCACATGCACAGACTGCATGATATCATGGACGAGGTCTCCTTGTGGTCAACATATGCAATAATTGTTGTACTTTTTGGCATTATCAGTTTCAGAGTCTGAAGCAGTTGCACATTCTTGCATTGACAGGGGAAAAAGCATATTGCTTGTCCACGCTGTCAAGCAAAGTTTGTATATTCTTGTAATGTATGGTTTTTAAAAAGAGCGATTATTGTGAATACAAAACTGTTGCCATGTCAAATGGAATTCTAGGCTTCTCTATTTAAAGCTCTCTGATAGCCTTTCAGTGCAGCACTAAAGAGCAGAGAGAATAACTTGAATGTAAGGGAGCACAAGGAACAGAAGTAGTGTCAGTGGGTGACAGGAGGCTAGATTTTTAGCTTTGAAAAGGGAACACTCCCTCATAACTCTTCTGCCCCTGAGTAGGTGATCACAGCATGGGAAAATGATTGAGTGGGCCATATATAACATCAGCATATTAGTGGGTAAAAAAGTGAATAACAGGGATATTTTTCACCTCAGGCACTAAGTAACATCATAGACAACTCAAGCTTTGTTTTATTTGTTTATTTGTTCATTTGATATGACGTACTATGCTTTAGTGAGGACCATCCCTGCACTTCACTACTATCCATTTATAATTTTAAATATTGTCACTCTAAGAGTCTGAATCTGTTGGTCACGGTTACACACTTTTAGACAGGCAGGGAGAAAGAAGTAAAGGTTGCAACACCCGAACAACCTAGTGGGGGAGCCACAACTGACAATTTTTAAAGTAGAGTGCACTCTGAGAGTAGACAAAACTCAAGCATATTGCTTCTCTTAAATATCTGATATGCAGAAGTTTAAAGTACTTTCAATTGTATTCCCATAGCACACAAGAGGGCATTTGGATTCTTTGGGTGTAGCATTGACATGAGGAACAAAAGATGGGGATGTTAGCTCCCCTATGCAGCTTCCACTTGGCTGTCCAATTCCTGGATCAGGGGATGCAGTGCAGCACCTGGATGGGCAAAACCTACATTGCATTCTTGTTTTATATGATCGTCTGGTGGTCCTTTTGACCTTGCTTCAATGGGCAGATAGGTGGTAAACATCCCAATCTGGAAAAAGGTGAAAAAAGTTAGTTATGGAATGGGGTGGATTGCTGGATCACCTTCTCATCAATCCCTTTTCCGCTGGCACTAGACAGTATTTCTGTCCCCAAGAACAGGCTGATTGGTGTTTGGCTGTGTTCTGCCATCAGATATATCAAAACTACACCCAAGGAAATTCCAGTTCCTCTCACTTGCCATGGTAAATGGCTGCACTCTTCGGCATCTTAGCCAATCAGCAATCAAAGAATCCTATCAACCTTGACGTAATGAGAAGCCCAGGAGAGTCTAGTGTGTTTTGAGTTGCATGGATTCCAGAATGTTTGGCTATCCCGAATGCTTTGTGAATATCAAAATATGGGATGAAATAGAATATCTTCCCATACTTATGTGGAAGAAAACTCAGGGACATCTAGCCAGTGACCTGAGTATTACCATTCTGAGTTCCCACTTTTCCACTAATTTGAACACTGCCTCCAATGTGTGTATGTACCTAATATACTTCTTAGACACTGTAACAATGTGAAGTCATCATCAACACTGCATTGACTTCTTCAAATTGTATTGTACTGTAATAGTATTTATATAGCGCTTACTACCCCTGATGAGGCGTAGAAGCGCTTTTCGGCGAGTAGCACGCTACTCCGGAACCCAACAAGAATTAGTGGTGGATTATTATAGGGAAATATGAGTACAGTTTTAGTATTATTATGAGTTAATTTGAGCTGTGGATATGAGAGTTTGTTAGTTAGATTGACTGGAGTAATGGTGGGGTAGAGGAGGAAAGAATCCAGAAGTGTTAATTGAGAGTTTATGGTAATAGGATTTAGGCTTGGGATGAATAAAGGGAGGATCAAGGAGGGAAGAGTCTGTGGAAGGGGTTAGAGAGATCATAGTAGCAGGGTGAGATAAATGAGGGAGAATATAGTGGGGTTGTTTGGGAGATCATGGTAGTAAAGTGAGGTTTGGGTGAGTTAGATGTGGAAGCGGAGGGAAGAGCTTAGGCAGAGTCATTTAGGAGATGAAAGTAGTACAATGGATTTGGGATGAGTCAGAGTGGGAATTGAGGATAGATTGATAGAGACATGACATATGGTGATGGGTAGATAAGTGTGATATAAGATGAGAGCAGGGACTCATAAGTATCTAGTATAACAACTTATCTAGGAGTTATGCAATGACCCGATGAGCATGTTAAGCATAGAATAACATACACACATATATATATATATATACACACACACACACACACATATACATACACACATGAATACACACACATATGCACACATATATGTACGTACATATACATATTTAAAACATGAGTAAATATACTTAGTTAAACAGGTTTAAAGAGTGTGTGTGTGTAGTTTATTGTTATGACATAGTAGCGATACATATTTTCTAAAGAACTATATATAACTAGAATATACACATAATCAGAAAAAATATTTATCAACACAGGCATATGCAGTCCATACTTGTTTGAAAATGGTGGTTATGAAGGAAAGAGCCAACTCTTGAGTCGTTTTCTGAAGACAGGATAGTTATCTGTGGCTCTAATAGTTGGGGTTAATGAATTCCATAGTTTGGCTGCTTGAACGGAGAAGGATGTAACACCTATAGTCTTTTTCTTGTATGGTGGTATTCTAAGGCGGGGTGCCAATCTTGAGCGGAGGCTTCTTTGTTAAATGTATTTGGTTATTTTGTTTCTGATAAAAAGCGGTCCTGTTCCATGTTTAGCTTTGTGGGTGATACAAAGCAGCTTGAAAGTGCATCTTCTAGCAATGGGTAACCGGTGTAGTGCTCTCAAGGCAGGGGAGATGTGTGCTTGTGGCTTTACGTGTAATAGTGGCCTGGCTGCGGAGTTCTGGATATGTTGTATTTTTTTCATAATAGATAGAGATGATCCATGGTAGAGGCCATTGGCATAATCTAGTTTGGATAGTACAAGCGAGATAGTAGCTTGCACCTTGTATGGAAATCCGAGGTGGGGGAAGATGCGTCGAAGAGTCTTCAAGGTGATGAAGCTTGTTTGTGCTAATTTGTCCACTTGGGCATTCATAGTTAACTTGGAGTCCATGGTGAATCCAAGGTTTTTAACTTCCATGGATAATTGAGGATGTGGTCCGAGATCGTCAGGCCAGGCACACAGTGGGCCATAAATTTTCCAGTCACCACATCTGAGTATTTCTGTTTTGGAGGCATTTAGTTTGTGATGGCTCCAGGTCATCCACTGATCAACGGCTGTGACGCAACTGAAGATTTCTGAGTTTTCAATGTTCTGGTAATTATATCATGTAGGTGTTGAAAAGCAAAGGTGAGGTGATTGATCCTTGGGGGACCTCTGCTTTTGTGAGGTAGGGTTTGGATGAGGAGGGAAGAGAATAGATGATATTAGAAGTTTTGAGTGGCTCCCATTGTGAGCAAAAGGCCCAGACGTACAAGTGGGGCACTATTTTTAGCAGGTGAATTGTGGAAATGCTGGGTAATAAGAATTGTGTGCATCCCCATAGACTCTGGAGGTTTTCTTTACATAAATGAGAGGGCAGTAATGATTTTGGCCAAAGGGTGACATGTGCAGGAAATTCTGGTTAAGAAAATGTGGTGAGATAGACACAAGTAGCACCACCTTGAACTCCACTGGATGTCTAATTTTCTGAAATGTATTGGTTGGTTTCTCTTGGTAGTGATTGAACTTTGGCCCAAATACCAAACCTATCCACATCTCCAGAATGGGTTACTGTTAAAGGCAAAACTTGATGCCTCTACATGGGATTTTTGAGGCTTTCCTGTCATGCTTGATAGGCCTAGACACACAAGTGGGAGACGTGTGTAAATACAGAATAGTAGACTATTTGTTGTTATTATTTGAATTTCTCTCTATTTGCAACTTCTAAATGTAAGCTAGTGATCAAGAAATAACACATTTTGTAAAATACCCTCTGCATCACATGATAGTATGGGTAATCCCAAATGTATTCACCCATTTAAGATACTTATAAGGCCCTATTAAATAGTACCACATGTACTCACAGTCTGTAAATTAAATTTTACTAGTGGCCTTGCAGCACTTATTGTACCACCATCCTAACTAGCCCTTCAAAACATGTGTCAGGTCTGCCATTGCAGACTGTACGCAGTTTTAACCTCCCAATCAGATTTTCCACAAAGAAATCTTTCGCCAGGCTCAAACCTCCATTTTCGATACATGTAGCCATCCCTGACTTAGGTTCTAAACAGCTCATAGGGCAAGGAGCATTGTATGCAAAGGAGACGTGTTTTTAAGATTTACATGTCCTGGTAGTGAAGCACTCACAAATTCGTTTTTCACTACTGTGAGGCCTCCCTAATGTCTCCAAACTTCAAGAAGGTCTTTTTGAGGTCTTGAAGTGTCCACAACACCAGCCAAGGTTCCAGAAGCTCTGAGCTGCTCCTTGTAGACCTGGGACTACAATTCCCACATCACACATGGCCAAAGTTTTAAAAGTCCAATGGACATTGTTCAGCAAGAGTTAATGCATGGTACTCTTGGTAGCTCCTTTGTACCTGTTGCTTACAGTGAGTCCACTCTTAAATCTGTGAAGCTAGACAAAGTCCTCTTTGTGCTGAAGCCCAGATTGTCCAGCAGGTGCAGTCCTTCAGACTGTAGTCCTTCTTGGTGCAGAACAGGGGTGCAGCAGGGTAGTCTTCTTCTGATTTCTTCCTGCAGGGATCTGAGTTGCTGAGCAGCTTTCTGGCAAACAAAGGGGCCACCCTGACCAATAGGGCACAGGGTACCACCCTCTGAGATGACCACTTCCTGGGAAGTGCAACATATGTTTGCCCCACAAAGCACTGTTTCTCAAAACTCCAAAATGGAGCATTCTCTTGGAGGTTCATGTCTGGCTAAACCTACCCACAGGGTCTAGTCTGAGAGGCTCTCGCCTGGTTTGGGGTGCAGGGAATGGGGGAGGTCTGGTTTCTGTCCCAATTGTCTCCCTCCTTTGAAGAAACAGTTTGGCTACTCAGCCTCCTTCCTGCTCTGGCGTCTGCTGCTGCAGATCTTCTCCCACCACATGTCTCGTTTGCCTCAGCCCAGGCCACATCAAACCTAATTAGGGCAGCTTGGCTCAGCCTGTCAAAGGCTGACTTGTCTGGAGAGGCTGCTAAAGGGCTGAATTTATGTAACTTTAGGATATCAGTTCTTATACCACATTCCTGACAAATCTAAACTTGGCAAGTTGTTGGGTTTATTGTGATTAATATTTTGACATCTTGAATGTAGGTTGTCAAAGACAATTATAAGAATGCCTAATTATCATATATATGCCTAATTACCATATACCTTTTAAACAGAGCACTGGCCCTGTACCTGGTTAGCTAAGCCCAGGTCACAGTCAGAGTTGGTACCTACCAGTATCAGTCAAAAAATGGGGGTGATCAGGGCAAAAAGGATGACTTTCTCACATTTCAATAAGTAAAATTGCAGGTCCCGGCCATCAACTCAAAGTGTAGGGCCAAGGACACTGATTTGTGTTTGCCTGACTAACTTAGGTGGCTCACCCTTAGAAGCATCGGGGCTCCACCTTCATTGTCTCCTAACGGTATTTTAAATTATGTCAATACTGAAGGATAGATTAGCATTAAGTATTTGAATAATTAAGAAAAATCACAGGCATTGTGCTGAGCGCTAGCCTAAAGCAGTGACATCCATGTCAGGGCTAGTTCAAACGAACAAAGGTGCCTACAACAGTCATCAGACAGATTGTGTAGTAATGGAGAGGTCCCAGCCAGGCCTCACAGATCTCACTGCCTCCCCAGTAGGGAAAGGCTGCAAAACATGCGTTGTTTGCAAAGGCCTTGCAGTGCCAGGGTCAACATACCAGTCAACCAGTTACAGCACCTTTTCCCAAATCATCACAGAGATAGGATAGGGTAGGAAAGGGTAAAGTGAATAAGCAAGAGGCTGAAAGCTAAAACCTGCAAATACACAGGTTCCAGTTTTCTCGTTTCCATCTAAAAGCTGAACTATTTGATATTTCAGGTTCTAGCTGTCAGCTTCTTGCTTCAGTACTGTTCATTGTAGGGGGAGCTTTGAGCCTATCCCAACGGTCAACAGATCATCCAGAGCTGAAGAACACCCTCACACAGTGATGTTTGTAAAATAATTCTTTAAAATGTTTTGTGCATGTGTGCAGATGAGGTTGCATGTGTGTGTAAACGTGCAGCATGGATGAAAATCATTCTCAAAGCCGTTATGTCTATTGGCGTGAATAACTGGCTTTGTTTACGCTTTCTTATTTGCAGCCAATTATTATTTGTTTCCATAGGGAGCAACATGATCAAACAGTATTTACATAGCAGAAATAGAGCCCACCTAGTGAAACGGGTGGTCATTTCAAGTGCTAATTAATGGAGGAGTGAGTGAAATTATAAAGAATCAATGCTACTGCTATGCTAAATTTGCATTTGTGGTAATTTTAGCAGTAGTGCATAGGTCAAAATGTCTCAGGACGGCTGTTAGAAATGGGGTCTTTGGTTGGCAGTCAGGTTACCCCCGTCCAAGCAAGGACCCTCACTCTAGTCAGGGTAAGTCACACACAATCCAAATTATCCTGTGCCCACCCTCTGTTAACTTGGCACTGAGCAGTCAGGCTTAACTTAGAAGGCAATGTGTAAAGTATTTGTGCAATAAATCATACAATAACACAATATAGCACCATAAAAATACACCACACAGTGTTTAGCAAAAAATATATAATATTTATCTGGATATTTGCAGGTCAAAACGATCAAAGATGAAATAAGAGCTTGTAAAGATATCACTGGAAAGTGATATAAATTGTCTTAAGTCTTTAAAAAGCAAACAAAGTCTCTTTCAAGCACAAAGTACCTGGTTTGGAGTGAAAAATCTCTGTAAAGGGTTGCAGAGGAGGAGATGCGTGGAAAAATGGTGTGTGCGTCGGATTTGCACCTTCACACACGGACTTGCGTCGTTCTTTTTCACGCGGGGAAGACGTTGCATCGATTTCCGGCACGCGGACAGTCTCCTCCGTGAGTCGCAGGGTTTTCAGACGCCCTGGGGTTTGTGCGTGGAATCTTGGGCTTGTTGTCCAGCTGCACGTCGTTCTGGTGGGCTGTGTGTGGAATTTTCTTCCTCACGGCAGGCGCTGCGTCGATTTCCTCTCTGGAAGTCGGGCAGCGTTGTCCAGGAGGGCCGTGCGTAAAAGTTCAGGTCGCACCACAGCCGTTGCGTCGATCTTTTCCTCACGGGGTCGAGCGGCGTCTTTCCGGGTCGGTGTTCAGTTAATTTTTCACCGCAGAGCAAGTTGTGCGTCGAATTTTCCCCTTAGCGCCAGGGTTTTTTATGCTAGTTTGGTGCTGCGCAGGATTAGTGTAAAAAATGTTGCTGCTAATCTTGCTAATCATCCAGAGGCCTATTGTAACCTATAGGAGCCTCCATTTAATGCCTGCTTTGAGCAGCCATTAAAAGTACCAAAAACTATGGCGCAAAGAATTCTCTAAGATTTGTTTGCACCATTTTTTCAGCCCCCTCAGCCCACAATGGGGGAATGCCCCCCTTGTATACATTATACCTAGTGCAGACATAATGTGGCGCAAGGGGTTACAAAGTGAGGCAAAGCATGCATTACGCCACTTTGTAAATATGGTGCAGAGTTTTTGTCCATCTAACTCCACATTAACGTAAGAAGAATTATGCTAATGTGTTGGTAGGATGGCCCTAGACCCTCTGAAATCTGGGCCTTAAGGTGAAAAGGACCGCCAGGTGAATTAGTCGCATTAAACCTTGTAAATCATCTTATACATTGCTTCATTGGTTAGAATGAAATTAAAAACTTACACCAGTGGTTCCCAACCTTTTGATTTCTGTGGACTCCCACTTTATCATTACTGAAACTCGGGGATCCCCACTGAATTATTAGTGGAATATGGGGACCCCCCCCACTGTGTCATTACTGGAAGCCGGGGACCCTGGCCTAAACATTGTTGATGGTTTGAATCGCAAAACAATACACAAAAAAATGCTGAAACAAACATTCCATCAAACACCTACACAAATGATAACACTTTTTAGTTCATTTGCAAATAAATAAAATACAAAAAACATGTCAGTTTTAATATGAAGGTTGGAGCTTTTCTAAATTCAATTGAAGCCACACATTGTCCATACTTATTTCTGTTTGATGCACCTGCACTGTTCCTACCAATCAATCTGAGTATACTAATTACATTTATAGCCTCCAATTTTAAATTCTTTGAGAGTTACAGTACGTTTTAAAATTTCATTTGTGTATTTAGCCACTTTATTTATATACACTTTATTAATCTGTCAATATTAGTTCATTTTCTAAGCAGTCAGGGACCCCCTGAGGAAGCTTTGGGGAAACCCCAGGGGTAACTGGACCACAGGTTGGGAACCACTGTTTTACGCCATTAAACATTAAATCATGGGCCTCAACTATTTCTTAGATTCTCGCAGCTATACAAGGTCAAGAGTAAAGATATTTTTAAAGTTAACAACTCGTTCGTTTGCAGTTATCCTGTCAGAATTACACTAATCATTGCTTTCAGTTCTTTGCCTTTCCAAATGTTGAAATCGCAGCCCCAGATGTGTTTTTGAGAGCTGGGGGAAGGGAGGGGTGTTCTTTCAGTGCAGGCCTCAACCTTTGACTTCGAACTGTGTTAACACCCTTAAAAAGGGGAAACAAAAGCATCGATTTGTATACCTTAACACCTCTTCAGGTAGGAGGCATTCTCTTTGCTCCTATTTTGAGAAGGGTGGAGGTTTTCATTCCTAAAGTTTGAGAACTCCTTTGCAGGGTCTTGTTTTAACTCTGTGTAAATTTCAAGGTCTGATTTCTTGTCCTTCTTGTAATGGTGATGAGAGGAGCTGAAGAGCATTTTGTTTTCGTTTACTTGTAAAAGGGAGTGGAAAAGGTTTTCTTTCTCTTATTATCAAGGGGAAAGAGAGTACAAGTAAAATACCAGTTGTCTGTTTTATTGTGCAGTATAGACCCGACAGCAACAATCCCTTTCTTATCAATCCATTTTGCTTAGTACACGGAAAGAGGCATGAAGGCTGGCACTCTTTAGGGTTCCTCAGCAAAGTCAAAATTTGCGGGACTTCAAAAATAACACTATTTCACTGCGAAAAAGGGACATCTTTTAATGCCCGTTGAACTGATTTGTGAAGAATATGTTTGTCGCATTAATGAAATACTGGTTCACCTTTTAAGTGAGAGATTAATTTTAAAAGGTCTAAAAATGTTTTTGGTATTTGGTGATAACTCTCCAAATGGAATAGCAATGCATTGATGCCTTAAAAAGCACACTCTGAGAACAAAGCAAGTTGAAATATAGTTATTTTTTAAATTACATGGCACAAATGAATACTAGAGGGTAAATTGCACTTACGGGATTCCATGCTAAACGAAGTTGCATTTCCCTGCATGACAGGTGAGTGGTACAGTAGGTAAATGCGCTTCCCAGATATATGCCGCCCAGGACTTTTCATCCTTCTAAAGTCAACGATGAATGTGTTAATACATAGGTTAATGATTGCATCTATCATATGACTGATTTGGTTTATTATGTGCTGGATGTATATAAATACTTATATTAAATATCACTAGAGCACACACAGTATGAACATAGGTAATGAGAGCTTGAATGTAAAAATAAATAGAACATTTTTCCTCAAGCAAAAGGAGCACAAACTCTCTACTACACACAAATCTGGCACAGAGCATGTAGGGTCCCTGCAAGCGTCTCACACCCATACACACAGCATTTACATCATGGTAAGCAGTAGTGCAAGTTTTCCCAACCCACATTCAGTTAAGGCACAGACTGCAGCGGTGCATGTTTTCCTGACACAAAAACATTTGTAGCACATGTTGCAGCAGTTCAAGTGTATTCACTACATAATGGAGGCACATTTGAGGTGTAAGGCAGTCCTTCCCAAACTTTTTAGAACCACAACCCAAAACTCAAAATCACAAACCTTTGCGACTCACCTAACTTTAATGAAGATGAGGCGGTGTGATTTCTTAATGTAACTAAAGCAATCTGTCATAGCGTACTGTCATTTCCCATTGAAATGTTCATGAAATTTGCACAGACATACAGTTTTGCTGATACAACTATATTGCACACCAATGATAATATGTGGAAATCAGCAAGTAAAGGGCCTTTATTTGTTTTAATCCTTTTTTAAATCTTTGGACCTGATTATGATCTCGGCAGCTGGAAGACTCTGTAAAAAACGTGATGTATATTCCATTCTCTGTTTTACAAGTTCCTTAGGATATGGCGGAATTGTAATTGGCAGACAGGATATCCGTCACTTATCCTCAAAGATCCTAATCAGTCCCTTTGTTTATATCACACTTCAGAATTAACAAAAATGTGCGTCATTTTAGCTTTCCTAACTGCCTAATGTGTACAGTTCGATTACAAATACTTACATTTTGTTGAGTGTTACAAAAAATAACATCCTACCGCCTTTCCTTTCTCACTATTTGTAACCCAGCGTGATTGTCACATAATTCACTTTACTTTTCTTTATCTGACTGCAAACTGAAATAAGTTTGCAAGCAACATTTCCCATGTTTGAAAAGCAGTTATAATTTCTCAGAAAACATAAATTGACATTTGAACCCTGTATTTGAAGCACAGCAAATGTGACAGTATAGATGCAGAATTTAAAGACATCTTTGTTTATCGCTAAGACGTTTGTGACCCACCACAAATCATCTCACGACCCACCAGTGGGTTGCAAACTGCAGTTTATGAAACTCCAGTATAAGATACTCACTGTGCACAGGAATGCATTAATCAACAGAAGTTTATGAATACATACAGATCAGGAACATCAAAGACCGACCGTAGCAGTGAAAAGTACCCCACACACAGAACAGGTATATTGTAGTACAGTTCTGTAGTACAAGCACTACAAGCAATAGTTCAAGCTTTCTTTGTGTACATCAAGATAGGGCTTGAGCAGCAGCAGCAAGCTTTGTTTCTTGATATACATAGGATAGTGGCATCGTGGGCAGCAACTGTGCCACCTTCCATCAAACTCAGAACAGTTACACAGTATTGGTGGTGTTACTGCAGGCACTCTTATACAAAGAACATGTGCACAGGATGAACTGCAGCAGTGTTAGCTTCTTACACATGTATAACTCACACAGAAAAAGAAGAATAGCACAGGCTGCAGGAGTGCACCCTTACATTTTTCCCTCACATGCACATAGTATAACTACACCAGCAGCAGTACAATTGTCCTTATTCACCATAAAAATCAAAACGTGAGTGACGGAGCAATACAAATGTTCACAACATACAGATTAAATTAGCAAAAAAGCAACATTGCAAACTTAACAGACAATGAATAAGTGCATCATGTGAAGCTGCTGGGTACACTGCTATAAGCCTATTCGACTGAAAATATATACACAGTTTTGGAAAATGTGTTAAAGGTAAGGGCAGGTAAGTACCTACACTTAGCAATAGGCCACGAACCTCCACTTAGGTCCAGTTAGGTCACAGTAAATTAAACCCAGCTCAACCCTTGGTAGCTTGGCAGCGAACAACAAGGCTTAACTTAGGAGACAGAGTGTAAAGCATCCAAATATCACAAAACAGTAATTAAATAAAACACAGGAAACAGTTTAAAATCCGAAACCAATTTATAAAAATAGATTATATTTTTATCTTTAAAATGACACAAAAATGTATAAAATCGGATAAGGGGAACCGGAGATATGAATTTGTAAAGAATTATTGTTTTCTAGCACCTAGAAACAAAAAGCGCCAGTCTGGTCATCTTGTCGCACCTTGATGGGGGCAAAGTCAAAGGTTAAGGCTGACCGCGATGGAGCCCGGCTCGGCTACAGCCCGGGGGAGGCCTCAGTCAAAAGTTTACCTTCGGACTTATTCATTTTTCTGAAGATTTTCTTAAGCGTGACGAACCTGCCAGTCCAATCCGACCTCCTGGAACCCCTTTTCGGATACACGTCGCGGAAGCCCTCGGTGGAGATATTTATTTTTGGACGTGGTCATTTTTTTGAGGGGAAAATCCTTCGACCGGGAAAAACCTGGATCTTGATCCGACGTCCTTGGAGCCCTCCTGGGATACGCTGGGTGGGAGATCCCGGTCAACTTCCTACGTTAGGACTTAGTCTCTTTTTTGGAGATTTTCTTCAACGGGACGAACCTGCAAGTCAGGCCGGGTCGCGGTTGAGGCAAGCCGGCTAGAGCTGTCGTGGCGTGTGGGTCACTCTATGGAGCTTTTTTTCAAAAGTTCTCCAAACTTCTCCAAACTTCTGGATCTTCTTCCAGTTGTTCCTTTAGGGTTTGTTTGGATTCCATAGCTCACCCCAAGGTATCAGAAGCTCTGAGATGATCCTTGGGGGTGTGGACTACAACTCCCAGAATGCACCTGGTGCAAACTCCTTTTTGGCCACTGGACAGTGGTCAGCTGGTTGGTTTCTTCAGGAGTTGGTGCAGGGGAATGTGGTTAGCAATTTTTCACCTGTAGCAAACAGGGAGTCCCTCCTTGAATCAGTTGAAGCCAGACAAAGTCCTTCTTGTGGTGAAGCCCAAGTGTGCAGCTGGTGCAGTCCTTCAGAGTGCAGGGTCCAGGTGCAGGCCAGGGGTCCAGCAGGGCAGTCGTTTTTATCCTGTAGTTCTTCCTTGTTGCAATCTGATGGGGATCTGAGGTGTGGGTGCAGGTCTGCCAGTTTTATCATTGCTCCTGGGTGACAAACAGGGGGGTCCTGGTTCTCCAATCAGGGACAGGGTCCTTCCCCCTGTGATGACCACTTCCTGGGAAGTGTGGCAAAAAATAATCCCAGGGAGCAACATTCCTCAAAAATCCATCATGACTGAAAGTGATTTTTGGAGGTTACATCTGGCTGAGCCCACCCACTGGTGTGGCTACAAATCCTAAACACACCCGTCTCCGGCCCTCTCCTAATCTAATCAAGGGGGTACATAATTGTCTGGGTTTGCAGGATGTGGGGGTGTTGCTGGGTTGCTCCAAATGTCCTTCTCTACCTTTGAAGACCCGTTTGGCAGCCCCTTCTTGCCTCACCATCTTCTGAGGGGAGATCTACTCCCACAGGCACATCTCTTTGTGTGGAGCCAGGCTACTTCACACCTCATCAACAGCCTGGCCAGGCTGCCAGAGGCTGGCCAATCAGAGCACAGTAGCAAAAACACTGCAGGGCTAAAGTTGGCAACTTTTCAGGTAAAGTTTAAAACTCTTTACCTGAACAAGTTATATTTCATCCCACAACTGGACGTTGTGGGATTTATTATAACAATTAATTTGATACCAAAATTCTGGTATCTGTTACTTAAGGGGACTTTAAAAATTTAAATAAATTCTCCCCATTCTAGCCTATGGAGGCCATTCACTACAATGAAGAAAAAACTAAATTGGCTGTTTTACCTCACCAGGGCTTATAAAACTATTTTTATAAGGTCCCTGCCTATAGTTACATGGCACCCAGCCCTAGGGGCACATAAGGCACACCTTAGGGGTGACTTATATGTACAAATATGGCAGTTCAAGACTTTAAAAACGACTTTTAATTCCAAAGTTGAATATGCATGGAACTTTAATTTAAAAGCAGCCAGCAAGGCAGGCCTGCCATTAAAATGATATTAAGAACCTCAGCAGTGCACCTATGGGGGCACTACCTATGCGGGGGTCCCTAGACCTCCATGCCCTACCATATACTAGGGACTTATGGGTAGGTTAACTTTGCCAATTATAATTAGCCTAATTTGCATATCCACTTTACACAGAGCACTGGCCCTGGGACTGGTAAGCAGTACCCAGGGCACAGCCAAGAGTCAGTAACCACCAGTACCTATTCAAAAAGTGTGGGGGGTGACCAGGGCAAAAACGAGGACTTTCCTACACACAGTATAGCCAACTATTGTGCCAGCATATTATACCTAGATCTATAGTGGCATAGAACACCTTAAGGAAATAGGCTCACCAGGGAAGCCACCAGATCCTGGGGTTACCCACAGAGGAAATCAGTGGTGGTAGAGGTGTCTCTAAAACATTGTGACAGCCCCTCATAACAGTGCTGCTACTATCCCATTAAACGTATAGCAGCATAGCTATAAAATGTAAACACTATTATTGCAGTGACTTTGACTGAGTTTATCCTACTGACAGAATATTAACAATTAATGGCACAGGGTCTTAACAGGTCACATATATGTAGAAGAGTCCATCTATAGTTAGATGCACTTATTTAACAGTGAACATAAGACATTTAGCAAGAAATGTGGTTTCCAAATGTTGGACTCTTCTTCTACGTCCTCAGCTATGGGGTTGTTATGGATTAGACCAATTCTGCTCTTTAAGGAATTGAATGTCATAGTACATGTAAGAGACAGTTATGTGGGATTACCTGATGCACGATAGGTGAAGTCAGTTTTGGTGGTGTGTACTTAATTACTCAACATTGGTTACAAATATGTATCTGGAACAACAGAATTTCTTTTGTATAAAAATGTTATATTTGGGCTACTGTAGATGGGTGACTTTAACTACATGCCTGGTCCAGCTCTAGATTGATCATAGTTGACCTACAGACCACTAGGCTGAGTATCACTCAAACTGCACACACTAATTACATAATGTAGGTTCTTAGGAGCTGGATTACATCACCTACTCTTGTCCACATGGTACTTTTTCCTGCATAGATTATGCTGTTGTTAGTGAAACACATTATAATAATTTTGAGATGCTGAATTTCTGGAGAGAGTCCTGTCAGATCATGTACCTTTTAGGAAGCAATGAAAGCCCAGTAAAAATGTAGTTCCAACACAAATCCAATGTACAATTGGCCCTTCTGTATGCGTAGAAAATTGAAGGACAACTGTGATTACCACCAACAAAGTACAGAACTTCATCAACACCTGTGTGAGGAACATCCTTCAAATCTGCTGACCAAATGCCATTAATAACACCGACCTATGGCAGCAGATATTTCACGTCCCTGTTCATGAAGAAATCATGAAAAGATGCTGGGGATGAATATGTCACACCCACTGCAAGCCTTCATCCAACACCACCAGACAAGGCCTGACCTGGAACCCTCAAAGGAAAAGGAAAAGGGATAGGCCAAGAAACACCTGACACAGAGGCCTCAAGGCTGACTGCAAAGAGATGAGTTACACCTGGAGTTAGATTGAAAGTAAAGCCCAGGACTGAGATGGCTGGAGAGTCCTGGTTGATGGCCTACACCCCGAGAGGAGTAGTAGGCATAAGTAAGTAAATAACCCACTAGGCACCTGCAAACATGGGTGCTGGTAGATACTTTACATCAGACTACCCAAGAGCAAGTGATTCTTTCATATAAATGTGGAGTTTTTTAGGTTAGCCTTTGGGAAGATGAATGACTATTACATGAGATTCAGAAAGATCTCAGTAATCAAGAGGACAAATTGGAGGTTAGGTTTCTGACATTAGAGAATGGAGTGATGCAGAATAATAATGCACAGGAATATGTGGGTAAGAGAAGCAAGAACTGTTGGAAGGTGTAGATTGACTGGGTAAGTAAAATTATTACAAATAATGTGCTGTAACATGATGATAGAGATACAACTGGTTATTTATTCCCTTGGTTGGTCACAGGTAAAAGAGATCTTAAACTAGCTATGGTAGCACAGGGATGGGATACAATACGATTATCCCAAAATTTCAACAGGATTAGGCAAAAATATATAGCTAAAGTGACAGACTGGATATGGGGGACATTGATAAGCTGTTAGATGAAGCAGACAGCAGACCTTCCAACTTTGTGAACAGATATGAGGGAAGTGCTTGGAAACAGGTTAAAGCGCAGGACATTAAATGGGCAATTAATCATTTAAATTCAGGCAAACCTCCCAGTGGGGACTGATTGTCACCCAAATTTCTAAAGCATATTCTGACATACACCCCGAGGTTACAAGATCAATAAAATGGAGCACTGACGCTTGGGAGGCTGTTGGATTCTATGAGAAAGATGGTTGTCGTTGTACTCCATAAATAGGTGAAGAATCAGTTATATTGATATTCTTACTATACCTGATAAAATGCTGACAGGTAGACTTACCTGAGTGGTAGGTATATGGTGAGGTATGCAACAGGGCTGTAAATTGTGGCTTCTGATTTTTGTCACACACTCTAAACCCAATAACACAATTGACAAAAGTAAGTATGCAGTCAAGGGAGTAATGATAGAAAAAACAGCACATCACTCCACTTTATGCAGATGATGTTTTATTATATATGAAAGAAAAACATGTTGTGTTTTCACCAATGTTGCTAGTAACTGAGGATTACAGAGCAGCATCTGGATTTCAGGTGAATTAGATTTAGTATGTGTCATACCCTCTTCCAAAAATGAATACACGTATTGGTTCTAATGGCCATAGGGTTCAGATAAAGTATATAGCAAAAATGTACATTCTTTGGTTAATACAGTGGAAACTTTCCATCTTTGATTAACATTTTTATTGTCTTTAATGTGCAGGATGGCATCTGGAAAGTAATCATGGTTCACAGACTCATGTATCTATGGCAGAATATGTCTAGGGAGATTCCCCTCGCAGTTTACAAAAACTGAGATCAGTTAATACTGAAACTGCATTGGGGGGGCCTGAGGGAGCAGTATAAATAATGCTGATAACACAAAGGTTTACATGGTAGAATGGTGGATGTTTCTGCCAGACTTTGAATCATACTCTATCGCAAGTCAGCTGCAAAATGTGGTACTGAGGTTGTCTAGAACTTCATATTTGGTGGCAGACATGATCAAAGGACTGATGTCATTGAAACTGTTATCAATGATAATAATGGTTATATTTGGAGTTAATGGGTCCATGCACAGGTTTAACCATTTGGATGATGTGGCAGGTGCATACCACTTTACCTAATTGAAAGATATACACCTACCCATGCTACATTTCAGAGTTTCAGCCCTCTTGTCATGTTTTCACTCAAACCACCTGACATGGAACAAGGGATCTGCAGGCCTGAAGCAATTGCTGACATGTATGAAAATGAAACTGTGCTGTTTTTTAGAGAATGGCATGGAAGAGATGTAAATTCTTTCACCAATAAAGAAATAATGGCCAGGTTCTGCAAAGCATGTCCTGAGTTCCCAAGCGAACCAGAGATATACCAATTAAAGGGATTTCTGGGTCATTTGGAACATAAAGGCAGACTACTGCCCATGTTATGGCCACAAGAATACTGTAGAACTCATATACAGTCCACAATATATTGTCAACCAAGATGAGTCCATAGAAAACTTTCCAGCGTACAAATGTAAAATAATCCACAGCCAACACATGTTTAGTCATCAGTGTGAATTTTTAAAGCTGTAAAGCAAAATACAAACAATTACATGGTAATATATCCTTTGAGGATAATGACAGGAAAGCAACAGGCCTACAGTCCATACCATATTAGTGGCTGGACTGATACACCAGACTCTTGCATTGTTGAAAAGAGTGTCCATGTTGACATGCCAAGAAAAGAAAATGTGAATCAAACCAAAGATTCACTCATACATGCACTCAGAGACTCATGTGCCCACTCAGACCAACTTATAGACTCCCACACCCACTTTCAGACCCACTCAGACATTCATGCACCCACTCAAAAACCCACTCAGACCCTCATGCATCTACCCCCAGACTGTTGAAAAGTGGATTATTGATAGAGGCAAGTAGGTACCTACAATTAGAACTAGGCCACTTACCCCTACTAGGTCCACGTAGGTCTCTTTAAATTAACCCCAGCTCAATCCTTTGTAGCTTGGCAACAAGCAACAAGGCTTAACTTTGGAAACAAAGGCCCTCATTACAACCCTGGCAGTCAGTGACATAGTGGTGGTAATACCATCAACAGGCTGGCAGTAATAACTATGAAATTATGACCACGGTGGAAACCACTCAGACAGACAGCCACTTTAAGGCACCGACCGCTAGGGAGAAATCAACAGGCACCAAGGCAGTAACCGACTACAGCCAAGCGAAAGACAATGTTCCACCCAGCGTATTATGATAGTCCAATCCGCCACCTTTTCCGGGGCAGTATCAACAACATCAAAAGCCTGGCGGAAACAATGCACAGAAGGGAAATGACTCACCTCTGGAGACTTAGGGCAGAACCACCCTGCCATGGAGCCCGAGTTGCATATTTTCCCCATGCCATGACGACCACCGTGAGTATTGGCGCCTAGCACACAGAGGAGGGGGAGGAAAAAGAGAGTGACACATACATGCAACACACAAAACCCCCACCCCCAACACCATACACACAAGCAGATGCAGTAACATTACATATTCACCCTGTACCCCTCAGGAATAATGCAAGGACAAAAGGAATTGATTAAAGTGAGAGTAATAAGAGGCACCTCAGTCGGAAGATGGTACAACGCCACTGGTCCTGGAGGGGGCAATATGCCCTATGCTCTGTCCTGGGGAGTGCAAGGCCACGGTCTCTCAAGTGGGTGACTTGCCCACTGACATGTCCTGGGGAGTGCAAGGTCACAGTCTCTCAAGTGGGTGACTTGCCTTCTGGCTCTGGAGGGGGCAACAAGCCCTATGCCTGATCCTGGGGAGAGATAGGCCACAGTCTCTCAAGTGGATAGCTTCTCCACTGGTTCTGGAGGGGGCATTGTGCCCAGTGATCTCAATCCTGTGGAGGATGGGGTGAGTGGATGGCTTCTTCACTGGTTCTGGAGGGGGAATTGGGCCCAGTGATGCAGATCTTGGGGAGTGCAAGGTCACAGTGTCTCACCTGGGTGGCAGACCCACAGGATTTTCAGGGTCCAGGCTGCACAACAGCCCATGGACGCAGGACTACACACTGTCTGCCAGCGGTGACGGTGGCGGTACTAATGATGGAGCTGGCAGTGGTGGGGGGAGGCTCCAGCCCATTTCCACAGCTTCGGATGGCTGCCCAATGGGGCTGCTGCTGCTGGTGGTGGTGCTGGTGGCCTTGCTAGCAGTGATGGGGGGAGGCCCCAGCCCATCCCCTGCAGCCTTAGATGGCTGCCCACTGGGGCTGCTGCTGGTGGCAGTGCTTGCAGTGGTGGGGGGAGGCTCCAGGCCATCCCCTGCAGCCTTAGAGGGCTGCCCACTGGGGCTGGTGCTGTTGGTGGTGGTGCTGGTGGTGATGGGGGAGGCTCCAGCCCATCCCTTGCAGCCTCAGAGGACTGCCCACTGGGTCTGGTGCTGCTGGTGGCAGTGCTGGTGGTGGTGCTGGCAGTGGTGGGGGAAGGCTCCAGCTCATCCCCTGCAGCCTCAGAGGGCTGCCCACTGGGGCTGGTGCTGCTGGTGGTGGTGCTGGTGGTGGTGCTGTGGTGGTGCTGGCGGAGGTAGGCAGAGGCTCCAGCCCATCCCCTGCAGCCTCGGACGGCTGCCCACTGGAGCTGCTGATGCTGGTGGCGGTGCTGGTGGAGGTGCTGCCAGTAGGAGGGGGAGGCTCCAGCCCGTACCCTGCAGCCTTGGATGGCTGCACCACCATGGTTGGTGATGGGGGCTCCGACTGAGTCCCTGCACCAGGCCCCTTGTCTCTACTGCCTGCTGTTGCAGGCCCCTTGCCCCTCCTTCCTGCAGCTAGGGTTGCCTTCTTGCCCTTCCTTCCTGCAGCTGGGGCTGCCTCATTGCCCTTCCTTGACGTACTTGGGGCTGGCACCCTGTTCATCTGGCTGGCTGGTGGCCGGGATCCTTTCCCACCTGGAGTAGTTGGGGACACTACTGTGCCCGTGGACTGGGTGGCTGAGGTGCTTGGCTGGATTTTGACCGCCCTGGCCTGATGTGAGGGGGGAGGGCTAGGGAGGAGGTCAATGTTGGTGAGGAAATGCTTCTTAGGGACATTCAGGAGGAAGAGGGAGTGGTGGTAGGAGGTTTCAGTCTGCTGTTTTGGGTGCAGGTGCATGGGCTGGATGCTGTTGTGAGGTGGATGGCTGTTGGGTGTCTGAGTGCTTGCGTTTGTGTACTTTGGGAGGAGGGGGCACAGACACAGTGGGAGACGACACAGGGGACGTGTGTATGGATGTGGGGTGGTGACTGCCAGTGAAGGGTGTGTACTGACAGGTGTGCTGATGATGGTGGTAATGGATGAGGATGTAGTGCATGCAGGTGTGAGTGTAGACACAACTGGGAGGGAGGTGGACAATGAAGAGGAAGGGGCCACAGTGGAGGCAGGGGATGTTGGTATGTCTGATTCTGTATGGTGTTTGAGTGAGTGCCTTTGGGATGAAGTGTGGTGCTTGTGTTTGCCATATCTACTCTTGTGTGTTGTCCTGTGTGCCTGCTCGTCTGTCTGTGTGCTTGGAATAGCTTGGGGTTGAGGGGAATGGCATTGGGAAGAGGAAGTTGGAGGGTGGAAACAGGGACAATGGATTGATCTCTGTTGGGCTGCCAAGCCAGTTTGAATGCCCTCCAGGAATGCATTTGCCCTCCAGGATGGCATTTACAATGGTTGACTGCCCAACAGAGATGGATCGCAGGAGGTCAATAGCCTCCTCATTCAGGGCAGCAGGGCTAACTGGGCAGGGCCTGAGGTGCCTGGGGCAAAGGAGATGCCCACCCTCCTGGGTGAGCAGGCACGGGAAACTCACTGAGGGGCTGCTGGGAGGGTAGTGCTAATATAAGGGGTGGCGGATGTACCTGTAGCTGGGGTAAACACAGAGGTGTCCGCTACCACCAGGGAGCTCCCATCGGAGGAGGTATATAAGTGTCCAAACTGTCCCCTCCTGTCTCTGCCGTGATGCTCCCCTCACCCTCCGTTCCACTGGTGCCCTCACCGTTGGTGGATTCTGCATCATGGGTCCTGTGGGATGCAGCTCACTCCGTCGCCGGTGCATGTGATCCTCTGCCAGATGATACTAATGCACATAAGGACAGGGTGACAAAACAAAAAGGGGTAGGGAGACAAAGGATACACTTGGTCAATGGAATCGACAACACCACCGTTGGCTTACACAACACACTCACACACAGGGATTAGCCCTACGCACTAGGCAATGCACTACCAGTCACAATGCTAGCCACCAGCCCATGGGTAGGGGCACGTAACGCCAGCTGCAGCATACCTGACACCCACAGACCCCTGCCCAGTACTGGATGCCTACTAGCTTGGTTGGAGTACTTTCACATCAGAAGCCTGCCCAAAATGGGACCTACTCTGCAATGCTAGGCCTGGGCTAGGTGCACCCACAGGGCCCACCCTCACAGGGCCCACCCTCCCCCACCCAGAGTAAGTTGAATATTAGGGCACTGTTCTCACCCCCTTGTGGCTACTCTGATGCACCCAATCACCCATCTAGCTCCGGATAGGCCACCACCATTATGCGGGCCATCACGTGGGGGTCAGGGTTCAACGGGCACCCCTTCCTCTTTGGGAGGCCATCCCCAGCTGAGCCTCCACAATCTTCCGTGCCCAGCGTCTCATGTCCTCCCACCGTTTGGGGCAGTGGGTGCTCCACCTGCCGTAGACCCCCAGGATCCGCACGTCCTTGGTGATGGCACGCCATATACCCTTTTTTGATGTTCACTGACCTGCAGAGAAATGGACACAGGGAAAGGAATTAGTTTGACCGTCCTGTCTGTTACACTCATGGCCCACCAGGCCCAGGGCCCATCCACCAACCGCCCCCACATGAGGTCGTCACACACAGCACTCCATGCATCGTAGTCACAGTGTACTCATCTGTTGGTCTGGAGGCCCATACAGCAGTCGGTACTTGGTTGGACCTCAAACACCAGTCGCTCCAACTCCGCCAAGGTGAAGGCAGGGGCCTTTTCCCCAGTAACACGAGCTATGGTCGGTTCCAGACACAGGTCACAGCAGCTAATGCAGTGTAGGTCCTCTCCTGTTGAAGGTCAGGTAGCAAGTGAGGAATCAGATAGAAAATGGTGGTCACATCCGCGGCGGTGCGTACCATCACCGCCGGCGTACATCACCATTGGCCACTGTACCCCATAGGGCTCAATGCTAACCAATGAGGGGTTGCACGGCAGTTCTTTACCGCCTCCCGCTACAGCACACAACATCAGCAGAATTATCTCATTTCCACCTGTCCCTCCATACAAGACAGGCGGACGCCATTTATGGAGGGGGTGCAGGCCATGGCTCCTAACTGCGTCACAGTACACAAATGCACCATTTGGACATCTTAAACAAAGTACTGTTACAATCACAACATGCATTGAACTGTAGTGGTTGGAATGTTGAGATAATGACCAGCTGCTTACTCTTTTGGCCCATACATTGCAAACCCTGCGGATGAATAGGAGATGGAGACATCCCCCATGTACAGACCCCTGATGGACTTGGCAACAATGGAGGAGAGGCACATTATTCTCACCTATAGACTTGACAGGGCCACAATCACTGAGCTGTGCGCCCAATTAGAGCCTGACCTAATCTTTGCTATCCTTCACCCCACCGGGATCCCCCCTCTTGTGCAAGCGTTATCAGTGCTCCATTTCCTGGCAACTGGCTCTTTCCAAGTGACATTGGGCTTGGCAGCAGAAATGTCACAGCCAATGTTCTCAATAGTGCTGACCAGAGTGTTGTCCGCCTTGATTAAACACATGTGCAGCTACATCGTTTTCCCACGGTGGAGGATTTGGCCACAGTGAAATCTGACTTCTATGCAATGGGACATATCCCCAACATTATTGGGGCTATTGATGGAACACATATTGCATTTTACCCCCCCCCTGGTGAAATGAACAGGTGTTCAGAAATTGAAAGAGTTTTCACTCCATGAATGTGCAGATGGTGTGCCTGGCGGACCAGTACATCTCCCACGTCAATGCAAAGGATCCTGGGACTGTGCATGATGCCTTTTTCCTGAGGAATAGCAGCATCCCAAATGTGATGGCCCAACTACAGAGGCACAGGGTGTGGCTAATAGGTGAGCCCTGGTTCCCACCCAGTCTATGTTGGTGTATGGGTATATTGTGGGCCCTAAGGGTTAGTGTGTGGCTAACAGTTGTCCCTCGATATTTGCAGGTAACTCTGGTTACCCCAACCTCTCATGGCTACTGACTCCTGTGAAGAATGCCTGGACAAGGGCAGAGGAACATTACAATGAGGCACATGGGCACAAGAAGGATTATAGAGAGTACCTTTGGCTTCCTGAAGGCCAGGTTTCGTTACCTCCATCTAACAGGTGGAGCCCTGTGCTACTCACCCAAGAAGGTCTGCCAGATCATTGTCGCATGCTGTATGTTGCACAACCTTGTCTTGCATCGCCAGGTGCCTTTTTTGCAGAAGGACCCCGTGGACGGTGAGGATGAGGAGGCAGAGGATGACGATGACTACAACAGAAGTGCAATTAATCTTCAATACTTCCAATGAGACACAGGTAAGACAGTGTTGATACACATATAATTGAAAGTTTGATATGTGACATTGTCATTGGCAGGCTGTCTTCTATGCCCACTCATTGTACCCTTTGGCATCTATTTTTGTAGATGTGGGTGCCCCACTATTGCTCCTGGTGTGTTCAGTGCAGCCAAGTACAGGTCTTTCCAATGTAAACATTACTGTACAGTTAAATTGCAATGTTTGAACCTTTGTTAAACGAATACCTTATGAAGACATCTGACATACACCATACTTGTATTTTATCAAAGCGTGTTTATTGCTGTGCTCTGAAGAAGAGGGGGTAGTGCAATGGGCTTGGGTGATGATGGAGGAAAGTCCAGGGAAGAGTCCAGTCTATTTGTATCACAAGTGCATTGTTCAATGGGGCATAGGAAGTGGAGCAATGGCAGTTCAAGGTGGACAGGGTGTCAGGGTGGGACATAAGGGTGACAATCAGGAGAGTCTTATTTCCTGGTGGGGGTCTTGGCAATAGTCTCTGGCTTCTGCCTGGATCACAGGGAACGTTTGTGGGGTTGTTCTCCTTCTGCAGGGGGAGAGGTGCTGGTGGCCAGTTGTTCCTGTGGCGTAGCCAACTGTCCACTAGCGGCAGCGGACGTTGAGGGCTGTTTGGTGGTTTGGCTAATGTCAGGGGCCCGGTGGTGTGCCACTGCCTCCCTCATACTGTTGGCCATATCTGCCATCACCCTTGCAATGTTGACCAGGGTGGTGTTGATGTCCTTTAAGTCCTCCCTGATGCCCAGGTATAGTCCCTCCTGCAGCTGCATGTTTTCCTGCAACTTGTCCAGTATCTGGCCCAGCGTATCCTGGGAATGTTGGTATGCTCCAAGGATCGTGGTGAGTGTCTCCTGGAGAGTCGGTTCCCAGGGCCTGTCCTCCCCCTGTCGCACAGCAGTCCTCCCAGCTTCCCTGTTGTCCTGTGCCTCTGTCCCCTGAACCATGTTCCCATTGCCACTGACCCCAGGTACCTGATTGTCTTGGGTTTGTGGGGTGGCCTGTAGTGGAGGACACACTGCTGATTGACGTGTCCTGGGGACACAGGTATGGGCCTGTTGGGAGGGTGCTGGGGTGGTGTTTCCTGAGGGAGGAGGCTCTGTGGTGGTGTGAGACTGTGCTTGGGTAACTGACTGTCCGGAGATCCCTGATGGGCCAGGTTGGTCATCCAGATCTAGATGACCAGAGCTGCTGGCATCACTGTGGGCCTCTTCTGTGGGGGGACTGGATGTTGCAGGCACCTCTTCGCCGGTGACATTGGGTGGGTTACCTGTGGGGATGTAAATGCAGTGTTATTGTTTCTGCGTGTGACATATTGTGCATGGGTGTGTTGCCCTCTATGGTTGTTATTGCCCTGGCAGCTTTACCTTGTGTGAGTTGTTATTTGGTGGGCTAGGTGATTCTCTCTAGTGTGCACGCTGTGGTGATAGGTGTCCATGCAGGTCTGTGAGTGGTTATAGGTGCCCATGCAGGTCTGTGAGTGGTTTCCATGCATTGGTGATGCATGCAGGGCTTCGTATTGGGATGAGTGGGTTGTGATGGTGGGGTATGTTGGAGGTTGTGGAGTGATGGGATTGGGGGTAAGAGTGTGGGTGTGTGATGGCATGCAGGTTGGGGGGTTATAGTAATAGAGATTTGACTTACCAGAGTCTAGTCCTCCTCCAACTCCTGCCAGGCCCTCAGGATGCATGATTGCCAAGGCTTGCTCCTCCCATGTTGTAAGTTGTGGGGGAGGAGGTGTGGGTCCACCGCCAGTCCTCTGTACTGCAAGCTGGCGTTTTGCTGCAATGGAACATAATTTCCACCATAGGTCGCTCCACCTCTTCCTGATGTCATCCCTTGTTCTTGGATGCTGTCCCACGGTGTTGACCCTGTCCACGATTCTCCGCCATAGCTCCATCTTCCTAGCAATGGATATCTGCTGCACCTGTGATCCAAATAGCTGTGGCTCTACCCAGATGATTTCCTCCACCATGACCCTTAGCTCCTCCTCAGATAACCTGGGGTGTTGTTGTGGTGCCATGAGTGTGGTGTGGGTGGTATGGGTGAGGGTGTGTATGGTGATGTGTTAGGGTGTGTCTTGTGAGGTGCGTGTGTGGTATATAGGTGATGGTGGTATGTGGCTCTGGTTGTGTGGGTGCTCTTGCTGTCTCTCTCTGTTGGCAATGGTTTGTATTCATAATGGTTTGTGGGTAGTGTTGGCATGTGTTTTATAGTGGGGTGGGTGTGTGGGTGTGATGTGTGTATAAGTGTCAGGTGTGTGTAGTTTGAATGTCCAATGTGGTGTTGTTTTGTTTGAGTGTGTGTATTTTGAGCGCAGCGGTATGTACCGCCAATGGTTTACCGCCACTAAATGTCTGTGATTCGTGGGTCATAATGTTGTGGGCCATAATGTTGTGGGTAATAATGTTGTGGGCTTAGTTCTGTTGGCGTAACGGTATGGGTTTTGCTACTGCCAGATTATCACTGACCTTTGGCCTGGCAGACTTATGTGTGTGGCTGTATAGTGACGGATTGGTATGTGTATGTCATAATATGGTTGGCTGTTATCCGCCGCTGCAGTTTTATGTTGGCGGCAGTCAGCATGGCGGTAAGTGGGATTTACGGCTAATATCATAATGAGGGCCAAGTATTCCACTATCACAAAACAGTAATAAAATAAAACACAGGAAACAATTTAAAAATCCAAAACCAATTTATAAAAATAGAACATATTTCTATCTTTAATTTGACGCAAAAACAAATAAAATCAGATAAGGGGACCCGGACATATGAATTTTTAAAGAATGTTTTTAGCGCCTAGAAACTGAAAGCACCACTTGGGAAATCTGGTTGCATCTCGACCGGGGCAATGTCAAAACTTGAGGCCAACCGCCATGGAGCCCTGCCCGGCTACAGCAAGCGGGAGGCCTCGGTCAATAGTTTACCTTCGGACGTAGGCCCATATTTATACTTTTTTAGCGCTGCATTTGTGTCATTTTTTGATGCAAAAGGGGAACAAACGTACAAAATGTAATTGTATTTTGTAAGCTTGCGCCGCTTTTGCGTCAAAAAATTATACAAATGTGGCACTAAAAAAGTATAAATATGGGCCTTAGTCTTTTTCAGGACAAGTTTCTCACCAGGACAAAGTTGCAGATTGGATCCGACCTCCATGGACCACTCTTCAGATACACGTTGCAGGAGTACACGGTGAAGAATTCTACCTTTGGACTTAGTTGATTTTTCAGGACAAACATCTTTGTCCGGGCTGAAGTTGTAATTGGATCCAACGTTCCTGGAGCCCTTCTCGGATTCGCTGCGCAGGAACTTCCAGTCAACTTTTTACATTTGGACTTTGTCCCTTTTTTTGAGTTTTTTCTCCCCGATATTGGACGACCTTCCACAGCATGGCGATTTCGAGTCAACGTTGTCAGATTGCCTTTCCAGGAGCCCCCGGTGAAATCCTGGAAGTCTGGGGCTCCAGAGCTTTTCAGACGGACAAACCTGCAAGTCAGGTCAGGTTGCAGTCGATGTAATGCCGGCTTGACTCACTACATCGCGTTGGTCCCTTTATGAAGCTTTTTACTAAACGTTCTCCAATCCTCTCCAAACTTTTGGGTCTTCTTCCAGAAGATCTTTCAAGGACCTTTTGGAGTACACAGCTCAACCCAAGGTTCCAGAAGCTGGATATGCAAATTGAGCAAATTATAATTGCCAGTATCAACCTACCTATAAGTCCTAATATATAGTAGGGCATGTAGATTTAGGGACCCCAGCATAGCTAGTGCACCCATAGGTGCACTGCTGAGGTGCCCAGTGTCATTTTAAAGGCAGACTGCCTTGCTGGCTGCTTTTAAATTAAAGTTCCTTTCAAATTCGATCTTGGAAATAAAAAGTACTTCCAAAGTCTTAAACTACTTTTATTACATATAGGTCACCTAAGGTGTGCCCAGGTGCCCCTGGGTTTGGGTGCAGTGTAACGATAAGCAAGGACCTTATAAAAGAAGTTTTATAAGCCCTGGTGAGTGAAAAATAACCGCATCTGTTTTCCCTCATTGTAGTGATTGGGCTCCATAGGACAAAATGGGGAGACTTTATTTTTAAATAATAAAATCCCAAAAGGAGCTAAATATTTCAAGTTTGGTATCAATCTGATTGCTATAATAAATCCAACAACTTGCCATTGTTGAAGTTAATATAACTAGCTCAGGGAAAGAGTTTTAGAACTCTACCTGAAAGTTGCCAACTTCAGCTCTGCAGTGCCCTTCTCGGATTGGCCATCCTCTAGCAACCTGGCCTGGTTGCTTTGATGAGGTGTGAAGTGGCCTGGGCTGAAGACAAAGGAGGAGATCCGCCTCAGCAGATGGTGAAACAGGATGGGGGAGAGCATCCAAAGTAGACTTCAAAGGAGGGAAGGGCATTTGGAGTAGCTCAAGACCTTCTCCATTTCCTGCAAACCCAGAGAACCAGGTGCCCCCTTGATTAGATTAGGAGTGGGCTAGAAAGGGATGTGTTAGGGAATTTTAGCCACACCAGTGGGTGAACTCAGCCAGACCTAACCTCCAAAATTGAATTTTTGCCATTTTGGATTTTTAAGAAGTGTTGCTCTTCTGGATTGATTTTCGCCACACTTCCCCAGAAAGTGGTCCTCCAAGAGGGTGGGGGCCTGCCTAAGATTCCCCCTGCTTTCTACCCCAGGAGCAAGGATAAATATGGCAGAGCTGCACTCAGACCTCAGATCCCTACCAGGAACAAGACAAAACGAAGAAGGACTGCCCTGCTGGACATCTGATCTGCACCGGGACAATGCACCAGCTGCTCACTTGAGCTTCTTCACAAAAAGGACTTTGCCTGGCTTCAACTGATCCAAGAAGGGACTGTTTGGTACAGGTAGAAAATAACTAACCAGAGTCCCTTACACCAAAACCTGAAAAAACTGACCAGCTGACAAACCACTGTCCAGTGGTCATTTTTGGATTTGAGCCAGGTGCATTCTGGGAGTTGGAGTCCTAACTCTCAAGGAGCAACTCAGAGCTTCTGGAAGCTTGGGGTGAGTTCTGGACACTTGAAGGACCTTAAAAGTACTTCTGGAAAAGATTCAGAAGTTTTGATAAGTTTGAAGCAACTTAGGAAAAAAACTCCATAAGTGGAGTTACCCGCTGTCGAGAGTCAAGTCGGCCAACATCAACTGCCACCTGGCCTGACTTGAAGGTTAACCCACTGTAAAGCTCCAGGGTCCCAGACTTCCAGGATTTGACCGGGGGCTTGTGGAAAGGCAATCCGACAATGTTGCATCAAAAGTGGCTTGCTGAGGAGGACAGCCCACCTTCGAGGAAGACGTCCAAACGTAGAGAGCTTGCTTGAGGCTTCTCATGCAGCGTATCAGAAAAGGGCTCAAGCAAGGTTGGCCTCAACTTGTCACTTTGTCCGAGTCGAGGAAAGTCTTCAAGAAAATGACTAAGGACCTCATTTGCAAAAATGTGCCACGTTTGGTAGTGCCATGGTCCGTCCTTTTCAAAATGCAGGAATGCTCCGTATTAACAGGAATAAGGCGTACCCCTGTATTTCCCACTGTGCCGTTGCTAACTTTGCTGCTGAGCACCAATGCAGTCACCCTTGCTCCATTGTGCAAGGATGGCTTGGTTGCGGGGGAGATTGTTTTTGTGCAGGAAGGGAAACAATTTTCAATGGCGATTTGCTCTTTCTATCTGTGCTGCATAGAGCAACAAATTAGGAGAAATTAAAGAATGGAGTTAGATTTTGGTGCTGCCTCAGATTTATGAAACCTCATAAATCTGGGACAGCTTCAAAATGCAATGGGTGTTGCTGTGGAACACCCACAGAAACACCCATTGCATGCTTCTTCTATGCTGCTTGTGAAGGGGCTGTATTAACACCACCTTGTGAATAGGGTGCAGTGCACAGCTCCACCACAGCGTCACAAAAAGTGACGCTGCAGTGGTGCTAGGGGTTCACAAATGAGCCCCTAAGTGTGAAGGTAAAATTTTAACAGAGGCCCACTCCTCACTGTAGCCGAGCAGGGCTCTATCACGGTCGGCCTCAAATTTTCACTTTGCCACTATTGAGTGTGCCCAGATGTCCCAAGTGGCGCTTTTAGTTTCTAAGCGCTAAAAAACATTTAGGTGGTCATTATGAACATGGCGGTAAACACAGCCCCTCCGGCAGTGGCGGTAACTACTGCCAACAGGCTGGCAGTCCGGACCCCCAAATAATGAAGTAAATGAGAAACAAGTAGCGGTCCATCCACACACCGCCATCTTTGTAGTCCCGACGAGGACAGAGGAGGCCACCCACAGGCTGGCGGATATAATAAAACACAAGATCGCCATCAGTTCCTGGAGCGGGAACCACCGCCACACAAAGCGTGAGGGAAACAAACAATATAAAAGGTCACACTCACAGGAGGCACACACAACACATTGACGCAGACATGGAGAGAGAGTTGGAAATAATGCCAGCGCTGCTCCTTGCCATATACCTCCATGATCACCGACGAAGACGACAACGGTGAGTACCACAACCTAGTACACATGGGAAGAAAGGGCAAAGTTACACACCCACCCCCACCCACCCTGCAACACCCTCCCAACCCCACATCCCAAGCGATACATACCAAAACAAGATGTACTTACCAGACACAAGACAACAAAGACCTGCACCAAAGTACACACATGTGCACACCACACCACCATAGTGAAACGCTGAACAACGTCACTATATTGTACCAACAGCACTACTGGGCACTCAAATTTTATTAGAAAGAAAAAAAGTATTGTCTAAATAAGGCCATTGGCCAGTCCATTGTAAATACCCTGAAGGGCCAAAATAGTCTGACCTTGACTCTCACATGTGTAAAGGGTACTCCACTTGAAAGGGGCATTAATGGAGCAGCCAGACACCTCAGGGAACAGGGGCAGGGGGTGGCAGGGGTAGGGACGTATGCCCAGAAGTGGGGGGCATGGGCTTAGGTTTGGGAGGTGGAGGGGGTTTGGGCTTGCCCTTGGAAGGAGGGGGAGAGGGCTAGGACCCGGGGTGGCAGAGGGATCTGGGGCAACACAGGCTTCTTCCTCCCTGGGGAAGGGGCACACAAATGGGAAGGGTGGACTGGGGCAGACTTGGACGTAGAAAGAGTGGACTGGGCAAGGAGATGGGCACGTTCAGGGATGACACAGGGTGGGCCAGTGGGTTCGAACAGGTCAATACGGGAGAGGAAAAGCTTCTTAGGGGCAGTTGGAGGGGATTTGGAGGCAGGTCTGGGAGTGGAGGTAGAGGGAGTGTTTGTATCAGGTGTAGATGTCCGGACGTGGATGCAGGTGCCTGTAAAGTATGCTCATGTGTGGTGGATGTGTGTGGTGAGGATGTCTGTGAATGTGTGAGTGTTTTGGCAGGAGGGGGGTGGGACAAGGCAGGCTACCAGTGTACATGGATGTTATTTGGCTGTTGTCTGGGTGTCTCTAGGTCTGGTGAGTGTGCTGCCAGTGTCTGTCAATGCAGGTGTGGTGTCTGGGGGGCATGTCTGGATGTCAGATGTTGTGGTGACTGCATGAATGGGGCAGCAGCAGTGACTGAGGGTGCAGTGCGTGTGGGTGTGCATGGTGAGGTGACAGACAGGGTGGCTGGGAGCATAACACACTGGGAAAATGGATGTTGTTGTGTGTGCTTTGGTATGTTGGGTGTGTGCCTGCCTGTGGTGAGCAGTGTGGTGCTTGTGTTTGTGTGCTTCTTGTGTGTTGACGTGTGTGCATGGCTGTCTGTACGTGTGCTTGGGATGGGTGAAGGGAGTGGGGTGCTGGAAGGGCTAGAGGTGGTGGGAGGGGAGATGGAAAGACCAGGGACACTGGCTGCCGTGAAAGATGTTAAAGAAGAGGCCAGAGCCTGAAAAGATCTCTGTAGGCAAGACATGTCACTGTGAATGCCTTCCAGGTATGCATTGCATTGCTGCATCTGGGATGCTAGCCCCTAGATGGCATTCACGATGTTGTCTGCCCTACAGAGATGGTCCTCAGGAGGTCAATAGCCTTCTCCGTGAGGGCAGCAGGGCTGACTTGGGCAGGGGATGAGGTGCCTGGGGCGAAGGAGATGTTCACCCTCCTGGGTGAGCGGGTATGGGCAATTCGGAGGGGAGCAACTGGGAGGGCGGTGATGGCATGGGGTAGTGGAAGATGGCATAGAATGGGTGTGCCCAGGAGGGCCCGCCACCACCAGGGAGCTCCCATCGAAGGAGGTATCAGAGTCACTACCTCCAGTGGTAGTTGCCTCCCCCATGGTACTCCCTCCAACCCACTGGTCCCCTTGGCGTCTCTCGACTCTGCCTCCTTGAAACCATGAGCTGCTGCATCCCCACTCGCTGGTACCACTGCTCCCTCACCAGATGATGCTGATGTACACATAGGGCACACAAGCACAGGGGTGGAGAGGCAAAATGAGGGAGACATTTTTCAAAAACTGGACATATGTACATCTCAGGCCCACACACATTCCCATCCAGGTCACACACCTATACGCAGGACCTACAACATACGTCATGACTGTGCCCCTGACTAGTGGCCCTTACCCCAGAATATACCACATTACACACAGAAAACACAGACCTGATACACTGTGTGTACTACACCCACGAAAGACCATGCCCAGCCAATGCACTCACAAGTCCATGAGGCCACAAAGCATACCAGATGACAGAAAGGGGACCCCCATGGGCCTATGGAATCTGCCCAAACTAGCCCTCATACCATTCCAGGGACTTTGAGGGGGCAGGACTGCAGGAACACACCTGTCCAAGTGCATGGCACTAGAATGCATACATACCACAGCACCAACATACATCCATCAAAGCAGTATCACAACAGTGTTGTTACTTACCTCTTGTGGCTCCTGTGCTGCCTTCAAGCGCCTATCCAAATCTGGTTAGGCCACTGCCAGAATGCGGGCCATTAGAGGGGTCAGGGTCCGATGGGCACCCCTTCCTCGTTGGGAGGCCTTCCCCAGCTGGACCTCTCCGGTCTTCCTGGCCCAGGGCCTCAGGTCCTCCCACCGCTTCCTGCAGTGGGTTGTAGACCCCCAGGGTCTGCACTTCCTTGGCGATGGCTTGCCACAGGCCTTTCTTTTGATGGGCGCTAAGCTGCATGGGACACACAGAGCAAAGAAACAGACGTCGGTATGTGTGCACCGAATATAGATGACATGTCGTTCCCTAAGGAACAGGCGTTGTGGAAAGCCATGTTATCAACTCACATACAGTACATGCCAGACATTCTACGGCTGGGCAGTCACACATTGAACCCACATGCATACAGACATCCGCCACAATCACACACATCTAAGGATGACAGACGCCAACTCACGTGCTCCTCTGGTCACCCATACAACTTGGCATACAGGGGTAAGACCCCATCCACCAGCTTCACCAGCTCCTCTGCGGTGAAGGCCGGGGCCCGTTCTCCTGTGACCCACATCTCAGGGACCAGAGTCAGGGCACAGCAGCACATGCAGTGGAGTATTACCCTGCACGGGAATCATGACTCAAGTGTCAAGGGTCTGACAAAATGGCGTAGGTACCGCGGCGGTGTGCTCTGTCACCGCCGGCGGCGATCATGATTAACCCAGGTATCCCATTGACAAGCATGTAATCCAATGATAAGGTGCACAGAGGTGAAAAGGGCCTTCCGCCATGATGACTAACGCCAGCGGAATGAAGTCACTTCCACTCCCTCATACCTGGATGGCAGGAGGCTGCCATTTTGCTACCACCATGTCACCATAGCCTGGCCAGGGGCCTCATCCAGGGCCTCCTAATCTCCGATATTAGTCACTTGCTGACATGAGTCTAGGATCCTCACATGCACCCATCTTTGGAATTGTGTCCAGACTGGGATGCCATTATTACGGAGTTAACTCAACACATGGCGGTGTACTCTATACTTTGCGCCTGTGTGTGTTACCTACGTGTCACACTTACAAAGATGTCAGTGACATCATGTGATGCAGGTGTATGTTGACACTTAAAATATGTTCTTTCCTCCCCGATAGGTACAGGCCCATGTCGCGAGGGAGGCCCCATCTGCTTACAGACCTCTGGTTGATTTGGAAACTATGAAGGAACGTCACTCATAAGTGAGTGTGTATGACACTGCATCTGTACATAGCTGACAGCCAGCTAATGTGCATGTAAAGTCAGTTTCTTAAGGTCCTGTTTTGCCCACGTTTGCAGGTGATTCTGGCTACCCCAACTTGCAATGGCTCCTGACACCTGTGAGGAATCCCAGAACAGATGCAGAGAGGAATTATAATGAGGCCCCTGGACGAACTAGGAGGGTGATAGAGAGCACTATTGGTCTCCTGAAGGCCATCTCTCTGGTGGATCCCTGCGCTATGTCCCTGACAAGGTTTCACCTTTCGGCACTCATGACACCTTTGAAAACATAATTGATAATATCAATGTAATATTTGCAGTAAATGTTTAGAGGAAAAAAACTGCATGGCAGGGGGGCATGTTATAGTTTCCATAAGGCACGAGTTATGATTGCTTGTGATAACTTGAATTTCTATGGATTTGTACGTTTAAAACATCCTTTGGTTTTTTAATTTTAAGTGAAGATAGATAGATAGATAGATAGATAGATAGATAGATAGATAGATAGATAGATAGATAGATAGATTACATTGTTCATGACATGGCAAAAATGACTGTTTTGTGATATTTGAATGCTGTACACTTTGACCCTCATTACAACATTGGTGGTATACACCACCTACCGCCGCGGCGACAGCTGCCAAAAGACTGTCGCCGCAGCTACCAGCCATCTGCCAAATTATGACCGTAGTCGGAATTCTGCCAGAAGGATGGCAGAAGTTTGGGTGCAGCCATGGCGGCAGATGGCAGTAAGGTGGCACTGCTGCCAGCAGCAGCGCCACGCCAGTAGACTGCCACAGACCGTATCATGACACATGATACGGCCTGGCGGTGTCGTGCTGGCAGACGCTGCTGTTGACAGCAGTGCCCCGTCCTCTCTCCTACTGGAGGACCCCCGTCAATCAGTTAAGTCAGATGCTCCGACAAGGGAGGGGGTGGGGAATGTTATGTGTATGTGTGGGGTGTGTGTGTATGTCTGTGCGTGCATGTATGCGGGTGCGAGATGTGTGTTGTCTGTGTGTGCGTGTATGGATGTGTGAGTGCGTGTATGTTGTGTTGTGTGCAAGTATGTATGTCAGTGTGTGTGGATGTGTGTGTGCATGGATGTATGCATGCGTGCATGAATGTGGGTATGAGTGTATATACACATGTGTTCAATGGTGCGTGTATGTAGTGGTGGGGTCTGGGAAGAATGGGGGTAGGGGAAGGCCCCTATCAGTGGCAGGGAAGGAATTCTGGATAGGATATTGCCTACCGCCATGGTTTTTGTGGCGGTAAGGAGGCCACGAAAACCATGGCAGTAGGTGGGGTCATAATCCCGAGGGGAGATAGTGATGGCCGTCTGGCTGGAGACTGCAGTCTCCAGCCCGGTGGTCGTTACCGCCATGGCGGACGGTGTGGTGCATTGGCGGTTTGGCTTGGTCCAAACTTCCAAAGTCATATTATGGGAAAAAGTACTGCCAGGGCTGTAAAGAGGGCCTTTGTCTCTTAAATTAAGCCTTGTCACATGTTGCCAAGCTTTGAAGAGCTGAGCTGGTTTTAATTTATTGAGGCCTAACTGGACATAAGTAGAGGTTAATGGCCTATTGCTAAGTGTAGGTACTTACCTGCCCTTACCAAGAACCCATTTTCCAACATTTTTGGTGCACAGTCGTGGGATCCTGTTCTGTATCATGTTACAGTTTTAAGGAAAGCAAATAAAAAAGCCTTTAAATTGTCCTAGTGCAAACATTGTTTTTCATTTTTTATTTTGATTAATTTCAATTATTGAATTTTTTAGATTTTTCTAAATTCTTGTTTTCAATTTTTGCAAAACTTTTTTGTTGACACAAAACTAGGGAACCATGCAGCTTGATCCAGCTAGCCTACCCACACTGACAGTAGTCCAGATTAAGGAGTTGTGTACTGAGAGGGGGTTGCCTGCAGCCACTAACCTCAGGAAGCATGTCATGATCTACTCCCTGACAGCATGGGCTGAAGCCTAAGAAGTAGGCCCAGAGGAAGCTTCAGAGGAGGAAGAAGAAGGGGCGGATGCTAGCTCCAACCACTCAGGGGAGGGAGGGCATCTGAGCCTAGGAGAGGAGGAGGAAGACTGGTCTTCACTTCAAACAGTTACTAGGGTTATACCCAAAGCTAGTTAGGGGAAGGGGGTCCCTTCAGAAGGAGTGAACCTGTCCCTTAGGGAAAGATAGCTGGAAGCCCAGCTAGCATTTATAGCTTTGGAGGCAGAGAAGCTGGCCCTAGAAAAGAAAAAGTGGGCTAGAGAAGAGAAAATAGATGGTGGCAGTGACAAAGAAGCTGAGATATTCTTTGGTGTTTTTTTTGTCCCAGGTTACCTAAGGGGTTGGTTTCTGCCTATATGTAGAGGGGGATGACATCGATAAGTGTCTGGGGGCCTTTGAGAGGGCCCTCCAGATGAGGAGAGTTAAGCCTCAGTACTAGGGTTCACGTCTTTGGGAGTTGGTCCCCAACTCTGAGAGGCATAGGCTTCTGACCTTGAGGGAGGAGGAGGCAGATTCATAGCCCAGTATGAAGAGATGCTTAACTAAAAAGTTTGGTTTGACCCCAGAGTGGTATAGGCTCAAGTTTAGGGACACCCACAAGACAAGCACCCCTTCCTGGGTGGACTTTGTAGACATCTCAGTTAAGGCACCAGAGGGCTGGATACAGGGCAACAAGGTAAGTACCTTTACAAGTTGATTATGAGGGAGGCCCTTCTAACCAATTGTGCCTAAGAGAAGCTCCACCAGTATCTAGTTGACTATAAGTTGACCATTCCCAGAGAGCTGGGGGAGGCAGCGGATGACTGGTTAAGAATTAGTGTTATCCAGAAACCCCTAGGGGCTGATCAGAAAAAGGGAGGACTTGGTTCTTCTCAGCGGAAGAACCAAGGGAAATATGACAAAAAGCCCAAGGAGTCCTCGCAGAGTCCCAAAAAACTTCTCAGGGTGGGGGAGCCCTGAGCCCTTCCACCTAAACTCAATGGGACTGAGGTGGAAGCTCTGAGAGATACATGAGCCAGTGCGATAATTTTGTCACAGAGAATCTGGTTTCTCCATAACAGGTCTAACCTGGTGTCTTCCAGCAAGTAACTTATGCAGATAGCAGAACCAAACTCCATCCCATGGTGAGCCTGGAATTGGGAGGTGTGACTGATCCTAGGATGGTAGCTGTAGCTCCTGCCCTCCCAGTAGTGTCTGCTGGGAAATGATATGGAAGCATCTGAATGATCAGAGGTGGAAAGAAGGGTCCATGCATGGATAATGGACCTATCTGACTGGGTGTGTGCTGTGACCAGGTCACAGGTGGCACAACAGGTAAGTGCTGGACACTTAGACCCAGGAATAATGGGCCAATCCTCCAAGAAAGAAAGGACACTGGGTCTGGCTTGCCAGCCCCCCCAAGTACAGAGGGTCAGGAGGAACCCAAACCTGAGGGGGGATCTGACCTCTGAGGGAGGGCCACTTCCCCTGCAAGCTCTGCTTGACTTGGCAGAACTGCAAGGGGCAGGTGGGCCTACCAGAGAAGAGTTGTGCCAGGGACAAAGAGAGTGTCCCACTCTTGAGGACTTAAGGCAGACTGCTGCCAGGTAAGGACAAGGGGATACCAGTGGAACCCACAAGGTTTACTGGGAGGATGGAGTTCTCTATACAGTGGCAATTGACCCCAAACCAGGGGCAACCAGTAGAGTGGTGGTCCCCAGAATTATAGAGCGTTCATCCTCACTTTGAGCCACAGTATTCCCTTTGCTGGACATTGGGGACAGATCAAGACCTGGAACAGGCTGGTCAACCATTTTTATTGGGCGCAAATGTCAGAAAAAGTCAGGGAGTTTTGCAGCTCCTGTGTCACCTGCCAGGCCAGTGGCAAGGCACGGGATAAGCCAAAGGCTCCCTTGATACCACTGCCAGTGGTTGGGACTCCCTTTGAGAGGGTGGGGATTCACATTGTTGGTCCTCTAGACCCACCAAATGTCTCAGACAACAGGTACATTGTGGTGGTTGTGGACCATACCACCAGATACCCTGAGGCAATACCCCCCCAGGACAGTCACTGATCCCACAGTGGCTAGGGCCCTACTTGGTGTGTTCACCAGAGAGGGATTCCCAAAGGTCTCAGTAAGGGGCACAAATTGTATGTCTGCCTATCTGAAAGCAATGTAGGATGAGTATGGTGTTACTTATAAGTTCACCACCCTCTATCATCCACAGACCAATGGTCTGGTAAAAAGATTTAATAAGTTAATAAGAACCTGAAGGGCATGCTCATGGGTTTGTCTGACAAACCCAAGGGGAGATGGGATGTTTTCCTCCCATGCCTACTGTTTGCCCACAGAGAGGTGCCACAGAAAGGGGTTGGATTCAGCCCCTTTGAGTTACTGTTTGGGCACCCTGTAAGAGGCCCATTATGCTTGGTGAGAGAGTCTTGGGAAAAGCCTCTCAAATAATCCAAGGAGAATGTGCTGGATCATGTGCTGGGCCTGCGGCCACGCATGTCTGAGTACATGAGGAAGGCAAGCAGCAACCTGAAGGCCAGGCAAGAGCTCACAAAGCTCTGTCATGACCAGAAGACTACCATGCTCGAGTATCACCCAGGTCAGCTGGTCTAGTTTTTGGAGCCTTTGGCTCCTAGGGCACTTCAGGCCAAATGGACTGGGCCCTATCCAATTTTAGAGAAAAAGGGTGAGGTCACCTACATGGTGGACCTTGGCACCCCCGGGAATCTTCACATGATCCTACATGTCAACAAATTGAAACCCCACCAGGACAGACATGAACATGCAGATTGTGAGATGAATAACCAATTTTAACTATTTTTTGACCTCTTCCTTGTGTACTGGTGCCTGAATGTAAGCATCTTTGACTGCATAGTTGATCTTACCAGTCAGAATAAGAGTAGTACGGTTTAGAGCCCCCCTCCTGGGGGTGCCCACCAGGCATGGCAGTGCCGGCCTGGTGAGGAGCATTTCCCGATGATGATGCTAGTCATCCATTGCGATGCTTGAGGGCTCTTGCTCCTGAGACTGTCGGTCCCCTAGGATGATAGTCCTTTTTTGGAACAGTCTACCTTATATTTATTGATGATAGTTGGGAGATTGTACACTGGACCACACAACCTCCCGCCCCCCCCCCCCCTTTTTGATTGAGATTCAATTGACGGTAACCTTCCTCCAGATGCATCTCTCTGGAGAGGATTACCACACTGCCACCTTTGTCAGACAGTCTTATTACAATCTTCTGCCCAGATTTATGTGGCTCTAGCGTAATTTCAAGCCACATTGGTGTCAATTCTTGTTGCTAATGTGGGGTTGGAAGGCCAAAAACGCGGCACCTTATTTGCAAAGTTGCGCAATGTTTGCATTGCAACACTTTGTAACCCCTTGCGCCACTAGAAGCCTGCTTCAGGCATAATGTATGGCAGGGGGACGTTCTGGCACTAGAGGGCTGGTTTAATGGGTCTCTGGGTGCTTTGCAAGATTAGCGTCATAATTGTTGATGCTAATCCTGCAAAGCGCCGGACTTTTAATAGGCCGCACACATGGTGGCCTGGGGGGGGGCGCTAAGGGGATCAATCTGCCCCTTAGTATCTTTCTGTAACCCCTCTCCTGTTCAGCTTTCAACAAATTGTCATTCTGTCACTGGTTCTTACAGTCTAATTTCTTAAGGTCCTACACCACCAAGGTTTCAAAAGTATCAATGCATCATAGTTCACTTTTGCGTTAGAGGTAGATTTGACCTTAAACCTACTCAGGCAGTCCTGGTCTATATCCAGGTCATCCTAGCTCAAAAAGGGGTCACCATATAGTCATGCTCAGTATCTAATTCTGCCAGGCAAAACAGAGTATCTATGTCCCCTATAATGAGATTGCTGGTGTTCTTCTTATTGGTCCCTTCAGGGGTGGTCTTTCTCTTCAAAACATGCCCTTTTTTTAGTTTCAGTTTCCTAACGAATTGGAAAAGATCAGTCCTACTCGAGGCCAAGTTAAAGGTATTAGTGTGACAGAATGACTTCAGAACCTTAATTTCTATATCACTAAGGTTCCTATCAGCTAAATTTATCACATTAATATTTTTCTCCATTATGGTTGTACATTCTGACCCCTGTTTGTCATTTCCACTGGGTTCTGTTTTCCTCTAAAATTGTCATCTTCTTGTTTGCTTGTCTTCCTGTTTTTCTGCCTCTTCCTCTGCCTCTGGGCCTGCCCTTTCCTCTTCCTCTTCCTTGAACGTTTAACCAATTTTGTTGGCTCCTTTCCTTCCCCATCAGTTTGAACTCCCCCTGAAAATATGACAGTTTGTTTGTTACTCCTACTGTTTCTCCTACTATGTCTTCCAGTGAAACATCACTCTCACTGTACTCACTGTTACCACTTTCCTCTGGAATACTGGTATATTCTGCTGCCTGCAAGTTAATTGAGGTCTGCATCTCGTGTCTTACTCCATCATATTTGTGACTGAAGGTGAACACTCTGCCCAACTCATAGTCTCTTTAGTCTCTCAGAAGGTTTCTCTGTTTCTTCATTTCTATTTTTGTTTCCACTATTGATTTCCTCTAATAGAGCCTCTCATGCTTTCCATGCATATTTGATTAGAATAAGCATCATTTACATACAGCAGTTCGGACTGTTTACTGCCCATTCTTGTAATAGTTCTGGTATGGGATGTTCATAAGAGGGAGCTGTTCGAATTTGCAAGCCCCTGGGAATCCTTCCACAGAATATGTAGTTTTCTAAAGTCACAGCTTCCCACCACTTAGTGATTGCTTGCTTCATAAGTCTCTCCAATTTGAAATATCTCACTTTATTTGTAATATTTGCTTTTGTAGTTTTTTACAGTTCCCCTTGTGTATTGGTTGAGGAAAAATTGCCTCTGCTCTCCTCCTTCTCTCCATTTCATCCATGGTGTCAACCAACTGTCTCCTATGATCTTCTTCTGACATACTCTGTCTGGGTGTGTCAGCATTTTCAGCGATATTACAGGAGAAAAGAAATTGACTATCTATGGACTTGGATTCATTGCAGATCCACTGTGTTAAATCCATAGGTCCGGGTGCCACTTGCATTGCTGTGATTGGCTTGCAGCAGCCTGAGAAAAAACGTTGTGGCCAACGTTTTGTTCACGAGCTCGGTGTGAGAGTTAAAAATAAAACTGAAAAGTGACATAAGAGTTCAAGATTGAGATATCCTGACGCCACTGGACAGCTGGAGTGGGTCCTAAGGAAC
Source organism: Pleurodeles waltl (assembly GCF_031143425.1). Classification (NCBI taxonomy): domain Eukaryota; kingdom Metazoa; phylum Chordata; class Amphibia; order Caudata; family Salamandridae; genus Pleurodeles; species Pleurodeles waltl. The sequence goes on from NC_090445.1 coordinate 382,064,057, forward strand.
CCCTCAGGGTCAATTATTTGGCTAATTTTGTTATGGGCCGATCTGCAGATCTACAGCAGGTCTCAACACAGCCCACCGGTATGAGTTTGTGACAGATACACGGATCCAGAGCCCAATTTAAAAAAACATACAGCTACTCACATACTCACTCACCAACCCTGCGTAGGTTAATGAGGGGTGTTGTCCACAGGCCATGTGTGGAATGGTTATGGCTGCACAAGGAAGATTGGCTGCACATGGAGGGATCGGCACAGGGCCCAACCTTCCGCTGCACTAAAACAACATTGAAATTCACTGCAAAAACGAAAGTACTAGGAATTAGCATTTAAAAAACCTTGACAATTTACTGAAAAAACAAAGGTTACAGGCATGTTATAGTTAGGTTCAGAATGTATACAGACAAAACCATAGAAATTCAGCTGTTAGAGTTATTTTTAGTGTTGGAAAGTGGATTATTAGTAAGGCCAGGTAAGTATCTACATGTAGTAATAAACCACAAATCCCCACTAGGTCCAGTTAGGTCTCAATAAATGAATCCCAGCGTAACCCTTGGTAGGTTGGCTACGAGCAGCTAGGCTTAACTTAGGACACAGGTGTGTAAAGCATTTAAAAATCACAAAACAGTAAATAAGTAAAACACAAAACACAATAAAAATCCAACTCCAATTCATAACAATAGATTAGTCTATATTAGAATAGATTAGCCTCTACAGCGGCAGTCAGACCGCCTCAGAAAGACCCTGGTGGTCAGACTGCCAGGGTTCCGCCAGCACCACCAGAATCAATAATCCCAATGTGTGGCAGTGGCAGAGATAGTAATCCACCAGGACAGCGTAAATTTCGAGTCAACCTCATCAGATTACCTTTCAATGAGCCCCTAGTCGGGCCAAGTTGCGGTCAATAAAAGCCCATTTGACTCATGACCTCGAGACGGTCCACTTATGAAACTTTTTCCAAAAGTTCTCTGATCTTCTCCAAACTTCTGGATCATCTTCCAGAAGGTCTTTGAAGGTCTTTTAGGAGTCCACAACTCACACTAAGGTTCCAGAAGCTCTGAGTTGCTGAGGGTTAGGACTCCAACTCCCAGGATAAACCTGGCTCAAATCCAAAAATGACCACTGGTCAGTTGTCAGCTTCTTTAGTGCTTGGTGCAGGGGACTCTGGTTAGCTATATTCTACCTGTAGCAAACAGGGAATCCCTTCTTGAACCAGCTGAAGCTAGGCAAAGTCATTTTTGTAGTGAAGCCAAAGTGTACAGCTGGGGCAGTCCCTCAGAGAGCAGTGTCCAAGTTCAGATCAAGGGTCAAGAAGGGCAGTCCTTCTTCTTCTTGTCTTGCTTTCTTGTGGGGAGCTGAGCTGGGGTGTAACTTTGCCGGTTTTATCCTTGCTCCTAGTGGTGGAAAGCAGGGGAGGCCTCTTCCCAATTATGTGCAGGCCACTACCCTTTTGAGTGACCACTTGCTGGGAAGTGTGGGAAAAATAAATCCCAGGGAGTAAAGTTCTCCAAAAATCCAAAATGGCATGAATTCAATCTCCGAAGTTAGGTCTTGCTGAGCCCACTCACTGGTGTGGATAAGTCTCCCTTAAAACATCCCTTTCCAGCCCTCTCCTAATCTATTTAGGGGGCACCTGGCTGTCTGGTGTTGCAGGAAATGGAGGAGGTCAACTTGCTGGACCAAATGTCCTTCCCTCATTAGAAGTATAGTTTGGCTGCTCTCCCCCTGTACTGTTTCACCATCTTCTGGGGCAGTTCTCCTCCCCCAGGCGTTTCCTTTTTCCTCAGCTCAGGCCACTTCACACCTCATCAAGGCAGCCTGGCCATGCTGCCAGAGGCTGGCCTACCAGAAAAGGGCACTGCAGGGCTGAAGTTGGCAATTTTCAGGTAGAATTCTAAAACGCTTTCCCTGAGTTAGTTATATGAAATTCAACAATGGCAAGTTGGATTTATTATAACAATACGTTTGATACCAAACTTGAAATATCTAGCTCCTTTTGAGACTTTATTAATTAAAAATATACAACTTTGGCGGAGGGTGTTAATCCGTCCCAAATGTGACGGATATTCCACCCACCGTATTATGAGTTCCCTAGGATATAATGGACTAGTAATATGGCGGGTGGTATATCAGTCACATTTGGGACGGATTAACACCCTCCGCCAAAGTTGTAGTCAGGCCCAAAGTCTCCCCATATTAGCCTGTAGAGCCCATTCACTACAATAGGGGAAAGGCTTATAAAACATCCTTTATAAAGTCCCTGCTTACAGTTATAGTGCACCCAACACTAGGGGCACCTAGGGCACACTTTAGGAGTGGCTTGTTTATAAAAATAAGATAGTTTAAGACTTTGGAAGTACCAAAGTCGAATTTGGGGTTAACTTTCACTTAAAAGCAGCCAGCAAGGCAGGCCTGCCTTTACAAAAGACACTGGGCACCACAGCAGCACATCTTTTGGTGCACTATCTATGCTGGGGTCCCTAAACCTACATGCCCTACGATATACTTTGGGACTTATAAGTGAGTTGACCGAGCCAATTATAACTAGCCTAATTTGCATAATCATTTTATTCATAGCAAAGGCCCTGGGACTGTTTAGCAGTGCCCAGGGCACCATCAGAGTAAGAGAAACACCAGCATTAGTGGAAACTGGAGCATAAAGCTAGGGGGCGCTACTGCAATCAGCCCAGCGGTCCCATATCCAGTAGCTATAACTTGTGCCTTAAGGTGACTATACCTTGTGCCCTCTCCATGCAGCCTATTTCCCCACATATTACAACACTCATAACATCTTATATGACATCATTGATAATATTGCCGCAACATTTGCTGTAAAATTCTTGATTCAAAAATTGTGCATGGCAGGGGTGGCGAGTTATAGTTACCTTAGGGCATGAGTATATGCTAACAGTCCCTGTAGCCTTTGTTTTATTTTTATAATTCAACCATACAAAGATATTTAATTCTAAAAGTAACAGCAATTTTTAAAAATAGCAAAAATTAAATATTTAACTCATTTAAAGGCATGGGAAGGCTGGCAGAAATGGGAGTCATGATCAGCACAGCGCCTCCATGGCTGACCATTAGTCCACCCACTGTCAGCCCGTCAGGAACCTTGTTCCCAGCAGTGATGATAGTCTGACTGCCAGCTTCGTAATGTGGCGATCTGACCGCCTGGAGTGCAGTGGTCCAACCGTCACTGCGGAGCTGGCGGTCTCCGGACTGCCAGCCTCTTAATTAGGGTCTATATTTGTGTCATTCACCATATTTAACATGTCATTTTTCACTATGTAACTTTTCCCATTAAAATGCGGTTACCCAACTGTCAGTGATTTTCCTTTCCCTGGCACAAAGATATCACAATCTCATTTAAAAAAGTATTGTTATTCTATGTACAAAATGTCCACTCCTGAGAATGTGTTTTTCAACTTAGTGAAGGACTCCTATCTTTAACAGAGGCACATTTATAGTTTATTTTCCCCCCAAAAATGGGTAATTTAATTTCTCTTTCTCTTAAAAAGAGGGTTCACTAAACCCTTTTGAGGAAACCTAGTTGTATATCCAACCTGCACCAATGCACATCATTTGGGATCTTCTAATATTTTTATGTTAACATTGTTAAAGACTCTTGTAATTAAGGGAGCACATTTTGAAGTTTTTATTCATATGAAAAGTACAGCTGTTTGTCAGCCAAGGTGAAATTATCTGCTGTTACACAATGAGTACACCAGCTCAATTCAGGAGCTCAGTTTGTATGACTCATCAATGCTGTCGAAGGCTCTTGTATTTACCATGGGCAATCTGAGGGTGTGCTTTTCTCATGAAAAAGGCAGTGTTTCGAACTCCTGTGTGACACCTCAAACATAAAATGTGGCTCCCAAATTGATTTTTCAACTTTATTTAAGTCCCCCATGTTTTCCATGGGCACAGTTTGAGAATGTTTCTTTTCCCATTAAAAGGCGGCTGTACAACACCACTGCCATTATGTTTTTCCTACTCTTGCACAAAATGATGACTAGCCTCACTCTGAAAATCCAGCTGTATGTGTCACTCATAGAATTTGTGCTCCAAAACACAGCAATGTCTTAACTTTGCTAAACAAGGTTTATGTTTGAACATATGATAAATTATGGAGTGTGACCTAATGTAGCTCAAAAGAGTCCCTAGTGCAGGCCAAATAAACACTCTGAGAAAAGTAAAAAGTTTAGGAGAGAGGCCTATTATATTCCTGAATTCTAGAGACGAAAATATGCAAGTTATTAAGTCAATTTTTCCAATTTAATAAACCAACAAAGTCAGAAAGAATCAGTGTGGGAACTTTGTTGCAATCAACAACACAGTTTTATCTTCTACTTGGAGACTAACTGATAAGGTGGTGGCTAGAAAAGACAATGAGAACTCAAATATTTAGATTTCTAGGGAAGTGTGGACCTTCATTGATGAGCATAGTTTAAATCAGTTATTGCTGTACTTAAAGTGGGATTATTCCTGCCAGTGCTTTAATATCACTATTATCACATCATCTTATGTGTATTTATAAAGTGCATTTTTATGCCTGTAGGGTATCTTAGTGCTGAATAACTATTGTTTTTGTGAACCTAACTCAATGTTACTCTTTTTATCGACAGTGGAAGGATGAAAGTCTGAGTGGAAGCACCAGCATTCATACAATGTGAGTGGGAAGTCAAACACAGATAACTGAAATGGATACATTAGTTTACTAAGCCACCGGACTAATACTATTTCTTTGGGTCTTCAAAATAACTCTAATCAGACTTGAATATGACTATAATCACAAACTATCACTGTGCGAACTTGAACATCACTGTATTCACACATTGTCTCTGTGGGGACTTCAACGAGCCTATTCACACATGTTATTTCTGTGGGGTCAAAGGCATCAACATAATCAATCAAACACTATCTTTGCGGGGAATTGAACAAAAATATTATCTCAAACTATTTCTTTAGGGAGTGTGGTAACACTATAATCACACACCAACTCTGTGGGGACCTGGCCATCTCTATAATTACACACGATCTCTCTGGGGACCAGGGCATCCATTTAACTTTTAATCACACTCTATATCTGTGGGGACCTGGGCATCAATATAATTAATCACACACTATCTTTAAGAGGAATTGAACATGACTATCATAACACCTCTCTCTGTGGGGACCAGGGCATGTCTATAATTACACACCATCTCTGTGGGGACCTGGGCATCAACATACATAAACTTTGTAGGGACGTGAATATGACTAACATCACATGCTATCTCTGCAGGGACATCAACATCTCTATCATAAAAGACTGTCTCTAGAGGGACTGGGACAGTCTCATAGAGGGTATTTAACAGTTATCATACTCTTTCTCTACAGGTCTATAATCACCCTCTCTGTAGACATGTGGGCATCCTTATTATCATGCACTATCACTTTGGGGACCTGGGCTTCACTATAATCAGAGTATTGCTGCATCACTTGAGCATGACTGTAACTACATACTATCTGTGCTGGCACCTGGGCATCACTATAATCATATACTACCACTGCAGGGACCTGAGCATGACTTCAATATTACTATCATACCACTCTCTATGTGGGGACTTGAACATGAGTGTAAACACACACTGTCTCTGCTGATATTTACACACCATTTCTGAAGGGACTTCAACATGAACATAATAACACACTGGGCCCCATTATGAGGTTGTCAGGCGGAAAACTCTGTCCACCAAACTTCTGACAGGGTGGCTGCCACCTCCCTGATGGAGCTATGATCGATTGTCTGCTAGATGGGCAGGCGGAAACTTAAGTTTCCACCCACTGGCCTATTGGGAAACAGGCTACAGCAGTGTTTCTGGCTCGTCTATAGACTGCCACACTTCTACACTATGGGCCTCATTACAACCCTGGTGGTCAAAGACCGCCAGGGCTGTTTTGGAGGTTGCACCAACAACAGGCCAGCGGTGCAACCTCGGGAATTACAACCGGGGTAGAGACGCCGCGGTCGCACCGATGGGACCAGCGGTTTTCCGCCACGTTGACCGTGGCGTTTTTCCGCCACGTTTGTCCCGCCGGTTTTAATCCGCTGGGCAGTGCTGCTTGCAGCGCTGCCCAGGGGATTTCGAGTCCCCTTCCCGCCAGCCTTTTAATGGCGGTAGGAACCGCCATGGAAAGGCTGGCGGGAAGGGGAGTTGCGGGGCCCCTGGCACAGCCTCACACAGCTTTTCACTGTCTGCAGAGCAGACAGTGAAAAGCACGACGGGTGCAACTGCACCCGTCGCACGCCCGCAACACCGCCGGCTCAACAGTTTCCATCCGCCAGCCCAGCGGGGATGTCATAATGGCCACCGCGGGAGTGCGGTTGCATCGGCGGCCGCAAGGCGGTTACAACTTGGCGGGCGGCGGTTGCCGCTCACCAAAGTTGTAATGAGGGCCTATGTCTATGGGGACTTAAAAGTGACTAAAATAAGCACTATATCTATGGGGATCTGGGCATTACTATAATGACATACCACTTTGAAGGAACATGAGCATGACTATCATCATATACTATCTCTAAAGGGATTTGAACAACATTGATACTCTCTATGTGTGGTCTTGAATATGATTATAATCGCACACTGTCTCTGTGGGGACTTGAACATGGCAATAATCACACACTATTGAGGTGGGGACCTGGGCATTCCCATAACCACAAACTATCGCTGTGGGGACCTGGGCATCAACATAATCAATCAAACACTATCTTTTTGGGGAAGTGATCATAACTATAGTCACACACCACCTCTGAGGGACCTGGGCATTACTGTAATAGCACTATTCCTGCATAAACTGCAGCATGTCTATCATTGTATACCAAAACCAAACACAATAGTTTTGGGGACCTGAGCATCAATATAATCACGCACTGACTCTGTGGGAGCTTGAAAATTACTATCATCACGCACTTTCTCTGTCAGCTCAGGAATATTATTATAAACTCATGCCATACTTTTGGGATTATCAATACACAGCCATACAGAGATAATGCCAATTGATGAAGTTGATTAAAAAAAAAACTAGGTGGTCAGATGGCAACTTGGTTTTGCATCTTATCACATTTCAGGATATTTGGCCCCTAAATTGATTTAGCTATGTGTTGTTTTCGTAGTCCTTAAGGTTTGTGAGCACTCAGTAATAGGCTAGATATCTGTGAATCCCTTTCCGTGCCCTAGATATGCTGTACTTTTCTGCTGATAAATGCATTATCTTCAAGATCCATTTTCTATGTGCTTCTAGGACACAATGAGCTATTCATATTTGACTAAACTATCATGTGATTTAGGCACAGAACTGAAAAATAACATTTATCCATATGATTATATATTTATTCGCTCCCAAATGATAATTATTGAGTAAGTTCCCACCATGATGGTAGTACATGTCCAAGTCCAACAATGAGGGTTCTGTGTCTGTGATAAGATAACAACATATTTGCAGAATTGAAACAGGATCCTGTATTATGATTTTTTTCCTAATATTTTTCTGCTATTGGTATATTTTGAAAACATTGGGAAGGGTGAGTCCCCTCAATGAAGGTGTGCGTGAGTGAAAAAAAACATCTATTTTTTCGACAGAGGAAAACGTTGATAGATGCATGTTTTGTAATTCATGGACAATTTCACATTAAATGAAAGCATCTAGTTTTCTACAATGACTGCGGTGCTCTGCATAGAGGCATTCAAACATAGAATGGGCATGTTCACAATAGCTGTGGTGGGTACATTAGAATTGGCATGTTCTCAAAAGGAATGATGTTTGCCTTGGGAACAGCACTTTAATGAAAGACACCATTTATATTATCAAATTGCATCTGATATTGGAGGGGGGGCATTGTGATTATGGGGTTCAAGAAACAGTGGGAGTTTAAATGTGATGTGTGGATGTCACCAAAAGTATTTCTATCTACCTGGTGTCTATATCGGTTATTTAATGCATAGTATTTGGTAGTGTGTTTGATAAATGTACTCTTCCTTTGCAAAAGAAAAAAACTGACTGGACAATAATTGACTGGTTGTTTTTGTTGTGTGCTAGTGAATGCAGATTACTAGCCCCCACCACCACCCTGGGTAGGCCTAGAACTGCACAGGTTGACTACCCTGAGAGAGTCAAGTGCTACAACAGGGTACTTAGTACTCAGAAGACAACAATTGTGGATCTTTTACTTGTGAAGGACTTACATCTGCCACATCTAATAACTCACTTTCTAATAGTTAGTGACAAAGTGACAAGAAAGAGAGATACAGTAACAAATAGACAGACTGAGAGAGATTGACAGAGAGGGTGGCTGTGGCCGATTGACAGAGAGAATGACTGAGAGAGTGACTGAAAGACAAAGTGAGAAAGTGACAGGGTGACTATGAGAGGGCTGGAATCACAAAAAGATTGAGAGACATACATTGGCTCGGACCATGACTTAGAGACAGAAATGGAGTGACAGAAAGTGGCAGAGAGGGAGATGGAGTGAGGAATAGAGTGGTAAAGAAAGTGTTTGAGAGAGTAACAGAATGACTGAGAGAGAGAGTGACTGAGAGAGAGAGTGGGGAAGAGTGTGACAGTCATGCAAAGCTGGTCTGGAAATGAATGAACAAGAGAGCTAGGACACTGAGGAGACTATTTTCTGGTAAATGTGGCCCATGAAGAGCCTATTTATTTGATGAAAGGGAGGGAGGACAAGTTATTGTGAGATGCACTGGTAGCCCGACAGGGTCAAGAGTACCCGAAGAACCAAAGTGTTGAGGGTGTCATAAGGCTAATAAAGTTGGTGAAGGAAATTAGGAAAATGCTATATGTGAAGTGCAGAAGGGTAACTAAAATGTACAAATGGCTATGGGGAATGAGGGGACTAGAATACAAGAGGCTATAGAACACGGGCTGAGCGGGGACTGTTAATCCTAAGGGCCTTGAGGGGAACAAGAAAAGTACAAATGCACGTCTCAGTATAATGAAGAGTCTAAGAGCAGCCAGGGACTGTGATGCGGAGGGGATCGTGTTGGCATGAACGATACGTAGATGAAACTGAGGTTGTAAAAGCAGTTGCAGAGAGCTCACTGAGAAGGAAAGGCTGTTGGGGCCTGAGGTTCACAGTTGGTAAGCCTCTGAAGGCCTGTATTTTTAACACATTATAATAAAATGTGCTGCAAATGCGCTATTTGCTACACTCTGCACACAGCTTAAAAATGTCTATGACAAATAGCCATTTACCACTATCCAACGTGTTAAAATATTGCTGGTATAACTGTTCAATGGCTCACAATATTAATCAATCCAAAACTGTGTTACTGAAGATCAGGAACTCGCTTTTCTCCCCATATAATTTGAAGCAATATAAATGCATCCATTTTTGCTGCTGCAATCCTGAAGCTCTCAAAGGTGGATTGGATAGTAGCAATGTCTTTGGTGATGGAGACACTAATCTGAGTCTCCTCAATGGAGGAGGTGATACAGGACCTGTATGATCTTACTAATTTAGCAAGTGCTGCCACATATACATGAAACTGGGTGTTGTCTCAGAGAGGAGCTTAGTGGCACTCCACAATGTACGTCAAAGTCTTGAGAAGAAAAAATGGCCAGATAACTGCCTGACTGCTGTCACAAATGTAAGATTAAAATCATTTTAAAGATGACTTTCTTGTGCTGATTTATGTGTCTCAATAAGAGCTTCCGGTTGTAAACAGAGTCTGTGAAGAGGTCCTTTGGGATCAGGCTATAGCTCCACCTAGGTCTACAAACCCCTGTAGCCGTCTCTCACGTTTAACAAGGAGGTTTTGTTGCCATTATTGCATCGAAACCTACTTGAGATATGTCATGGAGGTGAATGTTATCAAAGTATGCGGACAGCTGGCCTTTTACTGGTTTCTTTGGGATTTTAACAGGCCAAATGAGCAAAGATATAGTGCTAATGTTAGATGTTATGGGCAGGGTCAGACAGAGTTTTTTTAAAGGGGATAACCAATTATTTCTTTCCAGGTGCTAGGCACTGTGGCTGTGATTAAAGATGTATTGCAGATGGCAGTACGACAATAATAAAGTAAGTACGCCACTAACTGAAGGATTTCAGTTACCGTAGACCATAGTATCCTACTCCGCAGAATAAGGGAAATTGGAGTTACAGGGCATGCCCTAAAGTGGTTAACGGAGTTCTTAGATGCAAGATCTTTCCAGGTAATCGACCGCACTTTCTACTCAATTATTTCCAGAGCCACTGGCAAGTACCACAGGGCTCATCCTTGAGCCCCAGGCTATTTAACATTTATATGCTACCATTTGCAAGGATAGTGGAGCCATATGGACTCTTGCTGATCTCTTATGCAGATGACACTCAGCTGGTATTCTCCCCCTCCAACTTGCATGACTCTTTTGATTCTCGGCTTGCCCCCTGCCTACAGGCAGTCTCCAATTGAATGGCGGAGTGTAAACTCAAGCTGAACGAAGACAAATCAGAGGTTATGATCATGGGTCATCACTCACATCCATACCAAGTGACCCCCGTTTTGCACTCATTAGGAGATCTCCCATCGCCCAAGAGTCACAATAAGAGTCTGGGTGTATGGCTAGATCCATAGCTTACCATGGACCATCAGGCAAAGAAAATATCCTCCACCTGTTTTGGGATATTTAGACTCCCTAGGAAAGTCTTCCAAGTACTCCCATTCATTGCAAAGAGAGTTATTGTACAGGCACTAATCATTTCACGTCTGGACTATGGGAACTCCCTGTTTTTAGAGTCCCCAAATTATGTAAAAAAGAAACTGCAGGTGGTTCAGAATACGGCTGCTCGCCTTCTCTTCAACTTGCCCAGACATCAATTGGCCAAACCAGCCCTTTTAGCTTTACTCTGGCTCCCATTGAAACAACAATTAAAGTTCAAGGCACTTTGTTGTATTCATAGAGCTCTTTATGCCAAGGGCCCTCCATTCCTCCATACTCTAGCTACTTTTCATAAGCCGATCAGACTTGTTAGGTCATTAGCAGCAGCATTAGCAGTAATTCCGCCAATAAAAAAAGCTACGTGGGTGGAAGACCTATGACCTATCTCTTTGCTAAACTTAGAAACTCTCTGCCTATTTCTCTTCGACAAACTAGCCACAAACTATCTTTTCGTTGGCTATTAAAAACATGGCATTACTAATATCTGTCCCCTTATGCTTAGTTGTTGGAGATTTCTATATAGCACTGGGAGGCCTTAGGGTGGCTATGCGCTCTATAAGTTTCCATAACATAACATAACACAACATAACATATTACGAGAACACAGATTCAGAGGAGACCAAAATACGGTGCTCTGCAGAAGCTGCACGGCATGATCCTCAGATGTACAGAAACTGTATGAAGTGAGGATCCAGATCTGGATACACAGCTACAACAGATAATTAAGAAAAGGAATCGGTATAATTGGCCTTTGTCGAGAAAATGTGCATAAATATCCAGACTTTTTTTCCCTACGGAGTACAGTCATATAATCACAGAGTGTTTGGCAATGCAGAATATCGCAAGCATCTGCAACCATCTGATGTTAAGTTGTATACCCGCACAAAAGTAGACTGGTGCTCAGACGGCAGCATTATTTGCTCAATTTGCAGAAAAGAAAGTTTTAATCATGGTGCTATTTATACATTTTTAAAGTACCTGGAGTGAGGAACCACACTAGCCACTTTGGCTACCATTCCTACCCTCATCAAATAAAAAAAAAAGTGTGCACAACCTGTCTAGGTGTAACATAAAAGGAGGATCTAATAGATGTTTGAATATTAGAATCATGGAACGTGGAAGTGTAGCACAGTTCTAAGTTAACCAGCCAAAGAGTTGAGGCTATCACTACAGTAAAAGTTTTACTATTTCAAAGCACAGCTTTTGGGAAAGACATCTGCCCCGTACTCTAATATCCAATCTGAATAAAATGGTTAATATTAACACCTATTAAGTGTATCTATCAATTAAACTATAGTAAAACTAATAATTATTACTAATTGATACAAAGAAATAACCGATTTAAGGTATCCACCTTCAACAATGCACAACAAATTAAAGAATATTTTTAGATACTATCAACTCAAACCAACAGAGATTGCTCTGCTGCTCCTTATAGCAGTTAATGGAGTCACTGTGATCATATTCCTATTTCAACACCGTATTCTACCACCCTTTGCTTAATACTGCAGTTTTACCTCATCTTCTCTGTGCCGGGCTGTAGTTCGCTTAACGGTGAAACGGAAGCGTATATAAAGCACCTTTAATCACCTCAGATACATGACAACCAATCTGAGCTCCCAGAGGTTTTCCACACTTTGAGCTCTAACCTGGGAATTGAGGGCCTGCTAAGATTTCAATATGCAGAAGGGTTCCAGCAACCTTTATTTGCAAAGCAAAGGGATGCACTAGGAAGAAGAAAACGTCTTGTTAAAGTCAAAGTATGTACGTAGCTAATTAGGAACTTAGGAGAGGACTGTCTTTTCCATGGATTTCTGTTTTCATATATTTAGAGCCTCTACTTGGTTTGCTATTTGCTTTAGAAAATTTAAGCTAGGAGTACATGGGTAATTCTTCTGATATATGCGTGCCTTAATGATGTTGTTATGTGACTTTAGCAAAATCGGTGATCCTTAAATCTTATGTTTGAGTCTTAATGTAATTAGCGGAAAAGGGCATTTAATTCAATGTTTCTGGAAATGTAAGCGTACTTTTGCTCCGAGATATATAATGCATATTTGTTTCCATGGCTACTGCTATACTCTACTTCTTTCTCATAATCTCTTCTAATCAGTGTAGAAAATGTCTTCAGCACAGAATGCATCTTTATGTCGACTAATTTACTTGATACTATGGTCAGAGAGTCCTTTATAACTTCAAGACCTTCGATTAATGTGTTGCTTTAAAAATGCGTCTTTGAGATTTGAAATAATTCATCCAATAAACATCATGCGTAGAAATAAAAATATTTTCATTGGTCATTGTCTAAACTACATCCTGCATGTAGCGGTATGGGGAAATATTTTAGAACCTACAAAAAACTCATAGCACTAGGGGTCTAGTAGATTCTTCAGGCATGTCCAGATTCTAAAGCTCTGCGCTTGTAGACCCATGGTCACTTACCCCAGTCTGCCACAAAGCCTGATCAAATGTATACACACAGATGGATTATTCAGTGCTTTAAACCCTTAGCAGCTGCCGAACCAACCAGGGCTGAGCCCTTTTTTGGCTATTTGGGTCAGTTGGCGCTTAGGCCTCGATAACTTTTTTCCAGATAAGGTATTCACGCAAAATTCACATTATTTGTTTCCAATATTCTGGGGAATCTAAAGGTACCCGGGGTTTGTGGATTTCCCTGGATGGGACTGAGAAAACAGGCAAAGTATAGCAAACATTTGTTTTTTTTTAGAAAAATCAGTAAAAATTGCTCTAGATAAAAGTGCCTGTTTTTTTCCCTTCAAATGGCTTTCACAAACGGTTTACTGTACTAAAGTCACCATCTTCTCAACTTTTAGGAACATGCTGGGCTGAATCAAAAAATGTCATTTTATACCATAGTTTTTCCAGTTTGTGTGAAATCTAAGGGTGATCCAGAAAAGCTGTAGATTTCTGAACAGTCGACACATTCTGATTTCACCAATGGGTTATATGTGTAGATCCCTCAAGGTTTTCCCAAGGACAATAACTGTTGAAATAAAGAAATATTGAAAATGACTAGAAAAATTTATGACACCATTTTTATCTGTAACATTTTGTCCCAATGGCCGATTTACAAAAGTAATACATCATTTTGGGGGTGATTCTAACCCTGGCGGTCGGTGATAAAGCTGCGGCCAACCCGCCAACAGGCCGGCGGTCCAAAAAATGGAATTCTGACCCTGGCGGCAACCGCCAACACAGCCCGCCACATTAACACTCCGACCGCCTCCGCGGTACAGACAAACAGCGCGGCGGTCACCGCCAACAGGCAGGCGGCAGACAATGTACCGCCCACACTATCACAACTCACCAATCCGCCACCTTTTCCGGGGCGGGAGCCCCGCCGATAAAAACACGGCGGAAACAGACTACGGACGGGAAAACGCTCACCAAAACACACTCCACGAGTACGGAGGACAGCATGGAACCCGAATTAAACATCCTACCTGCACTCGTCTACCTGCTCATCTACCACGAGTACGAACTCCGGCGCAGACAACAACGGTGAGTACTGCACCTACGACACACGGGAGGGGGGAGGAGGAAAGGTTACGGGCACACACATATGCGACCCCCACCCCCCCAAACTATGTACACACCAATGCAGAGCAACAATGCACAGTGACACCACCCAAACCCCCCTGAAAAATGCTAAGACATAATTAAATTGGGAACCAAAATTTTATATAAAAAATAGACTCTGAGATGTATCGGCAACTATGCAAAATATCCATAACAAAATAATACTATACACACTGTCATGGAGAACCGAGGCAATTAGTCCGCTACATCAAAGTCAAATGGAACAGTCCGTGGGTTACAGTGTAGCGACACAAGGGCAAAGCCCTCACAGGAGACCTGAGTTCTTTGGAGAGAACACTGCAGGGGCATCTGATGAAAATACTACAGGCACCTCAGGGGGAAGGGAAGGGGGGGGCACCTCAGCCACATGAGTCCACGACGCAAGATCCACGAAGGGGCCACCATGCCCACTCTGCCATCCTGGGGAGTGCAAAGCCACAGTCTCACAAGTCTCTACAGTGGGTGGCTTGCCCACTCTGGCATCCTGGGGAGTGCAAAGCCACAGTCTCTCAAGTCTCTACAGTGGGTGGCTTGCCCACTGTGCCATCCTGGGGAGTGCAAAGCCACAGCCTCTCAAGTGGATAACAGTCTCCACTGGTCAAGGAGGAGGCATGGTGGGCACAGTGAACCATAAACAGTGCTTGAGACGGCAGGGCCCAGCGGAGCGGTGCTTGAGACGGCGGGGCCCAGCGGAGCGGTGCTTGGGATGAAGGGGCCCAGCGGAGCGGTGCTTGAGACGGCAGGGCCCAGCGGAGCGATGCTTGGAATGAAGGGGCCCAGCGGAGCGGTGCTTGAGATGGCGGGGCCCAGCGGAGCGGTGCTTGAGACGGCGGGGCCCAGCGGAGCGGTGCTTGGGATGAAGGGGCCCAGCGGAGCGGTGCTTGAGATGGCGGGGCCCGGCGGGGCCCAGCGGAGCGGTGCTTGAGACGGCGGGGCCCAGCGGAGCGGTGCTTGAGACGGTGGGGCCCAGCGGAGCGGTGCTTGAGATGGCGGGGCCCAGCGGAGCGGTGCTTGGGATGAAGGGGCCCAGCGGAGCGGTGCTTGAGAAGGCGGGGCCCAGCGGAGCGGTGCTTGAGACGGCGGGGCCCAGCGGAGCGGTGCTTGGGATGAAGGGGCCCAGCGGAGCGGTGCTTGAGACTGCGGGGCCCAGCGGAGCGGTGCTTGGGATGAAGGGGCCCAGCGGAGCGGTGCTTGAGACGGCGGGGCCCAGCGGAGCGGTGCTTGAGACGGCGGGGCCCAGCGGAGCGGTTCTTGGGATGAAGGGGCCCAGCGGAGCGGTGCTTGAGACGGCGGGGCCCAGCGGAGCGGTGCTTGAGATGGCGGGGCCCAGCAGAGCGGTGCTTGGGATGAAGGGGCCCAGCGGAGCGGTGCTTGAGACAGCGGGGCCCAGCGGAGCGGTGCTTGAGACGGCGGGGCCCAGCGGAGCGGTGCTTGAGACGGCGGGGCCCAGCGGATCGGTGCTTGAGACGGCGGGGCCCAGCGGAGCGGTGCTTGGGATGAAGGGGCCCAGCGGAGCGGTGCTTGAGACGGCGGGGCCCAGCGGAGCGGTGCTTGAGACGGCGGGGCCCAGCGGAGCGGTGCTTGGGATGAAGGGGCCCAGCGGAGCGGTGCTTGAGATGAAGGGGCCCAGCGGAGCGGTGCTTGAGAAGAAGGGGCCCAGCGGAGCGGTGCCTATCTTCACGGCGGGCCCTCTTCAGCGGTGCTCTTCTGCACGGCGGGCCCTGTTCAGCGGTGCACATCCAGTAGGTTCAAGGGAGCCAGACCTGGCCTGGACTCCGTGCTCAGACGCCCTCCGGCCGTGATGTTCCTGGGCCCTTCGGTGACGGAGTCCTGGGCCCTTTGGTGTCCTCCTTTACAGCTGGGATGGGGCATGTGGGGCCCACCTGCTCCGCGCTCCTGCTGGCTGACGTCTCCGCCCTGCTGCCCTTACGCTCCTTAGATGGGGCTCTCGGGCCCTTGCCTCCCCTAGACGTTGTGGCTGGTGAAGTGGGCGAACTCTGCTCCTTGGGGGCAGCCGTGTCAGTCTTCGCATGGCGGCCCTTGTGTTTCCTGCTCCTCTTGCCGGGGGGGGCTGGATGTGTCCTTGCTGCTGATGGAGGTGTCACTGCTGGCAAAGGGTGGGCTCCAGAACCCATCCACAACAGTGACACCCGAAGTTGGGCTGGTGGTGGCTGTGGTGCTCTTGGGACTCTTTGCAGATGGAGGGGGTAGGTCATCGGAGGGGAAGAGCTCAAGATTAGCCAGGAAAACGTTTTTAGGGCCAAGGTAAAAGGTAGGAGAAGTGGAGATGGAAGTGGAGGAAGAGGATGTGGTTGTAGGAGAGTCTGGTGTGCTGTCATTGGGTGAAGGTGCAGGTGCTGTAGGCTGTTGTGAGGTGGATGTCTGTTGGGTGGGTGTCTGCCTGCGTTTGTGTGTCTTGGAAGGGGTGGTGACAGACACAGTGGGAGAGGACACAGGGGACGTGTAAATGGCAGTGGGGGTGGTGACTGCACGCGTGCGGACTGTACAGGAGGGTGTGGTGGTGATGGAAGCACTGGCTGATGTTGGTGTGCATGCAGGTGTGAGTGGAGACGTCACAGGGAGGGAGGAGGGAGACGAGGAGGAGGGGGACACAGGGGTGGTAGTGACTGTTGGGATGTCTGCATCTGTGTGTTGCTTGGGTGAGTGTTTGTGGGATCTGTGGTGCTTGTGTCTGGATGAGCTGCCCTTGGGTGTTGAGGTGTGTGCAGGCTGGTCAGATGGTGTGGATGGGAAAGGCTGAGGAACAGGAGGCAGAGACAGGGTGGAGGCAGTCAGAAGAGGGAGGCTGGAAACAGGGACAATGGCTGCCGTCAGTGCTGAGGCCAGAGCATTGAATGATCGTTGATGGGCAGCCTGACCCGAATGAATGCCCTCCAGGTAGGCATTGCTCCGATGCACCTCCCTTTCTACCCCCTGGATGGCATTCAAAAGGGTAGTCTGCCCAACAATGAGTGTCCTGAGGAGATCAATGACCTCCTCACTGAGGGCAGCAGGGGTAACAGCGGCAGGGGCTGAGGTGCCTGGGGCGAAGGAGACGCCCGCCTTCCTGGGTGAGCGGGCACGGAGCGTAGGCTGAGGGGCTGCTGGGAGGGCGGGGCTGGTGCGCTGGGTGGCGGATGTACCTGTAGAGGCGGGGGGCCCGGATGTTGCCGCCACCGCTAGGGAGCTCCAATCCGAGGACGTGTCGCTGTCGCTGCTCTCACCAACCATCGTGGTGCTCCCCTCGCCCTCCGGCTCACTTGGGCCCTCGGTGTCTGTTCCTGTGCCCACCGGGGCCTTGTGGCTTGCAGCTCCCTCGTGCTCCGATGCCAAATCTCCTCCGCCTGATGATGCTAATGCACACATGCACAAGAAGATGAAGAAGAAGGGTGGGGGGAGAAAGAGAAGACCTGGTTGAGTGCATGCAATGTCAACACCGTTGGCGGAGAGGACAGACACAGGAGCCGCATGCACTAAGCCGCGCATTCGGGGCACACTACTCAGTACTTCTGACTCGGACAACAGCTCAGGAGACGACAAACGCGCACATGTGTGAGGCTGGACCATCAATAGCTGGACTTGTCACCATACGGAGGTGGGGGCCGGGAGCACAGGGCCATGCCTAAGGGAGAGGACTACACTACAGAAAGCGCCCTGGCCTAATGTCACCCCCAACCCTCCTCCCCACCCAGACGCCTCCACTGCGCAGAAAGATAGCTGAATGTGCTGATACTCACCCCCTTGTGTCTGCTGTGATGCTCTCAAGCGCCCATCCAAATCAGGGTAGGCCACCGCCAGGATCCGGGACATCAGGGGGGTCAGGGAACGACTGGCACCCCTCCTAGGTTGGGAGGCCATCCCCAGCAGTGACTCGGCGGTCTTCCTGGTTCCGCAGCGGATGTCCTCCCACCTCTTGCGGCAGTGGGTGCCCCGTCTGACGTGGACCCCCAGGGCCCGGACTTCCTTGGCGATGGCACGCCAAATCGCGACTTTCTGATGGGCGCTGACCTATGTGACATGTACAGGGTGGGAAGGAAACATTCATCAACTTACTGCATGTTAGATGTGATTGGCCCCCCCTCCCCAACCTTGCAATATAGCACATGCTCTCATCTGTTGTGCGATGCACTCCTTATTCGCCCCCCACCAGACCAACTTACATCCACCCCACTCCACACAGGCATCGCCCATTCCATGTGCACCCGGTGTACTCACCTGTTGGTCTGGAGGACCGTAGAGTAAGGCATACTGGGGGAGGACCCCATCCACGAGCTTTTCCAACTCTTCAGACGTGAAGGCAGGGGCCCTTTCCCCAGTCGCAGCAGCCATTGTCACTTCCAGACCGAGTTCACAGCAGCACTTGCAGTATAGGTCCTCTCCTGTGGATGATCAGGTCTCGAGTGATTCAGCAGATAGAAAATGGCGGTCACGCCCGCGGCGGTGCCTACCGCGGCGGTGCGTACTGCGACCGCCGGCGCACATCGTCATTGGCTCCTGAAACCCATAGGCTTCAATGTTGTCCAATGCGGCTCCGTATAGCGGTCTTCGACCGCCTACCGCCACGGTGTGCTCCGCCAGCGCAGTGACCTCACATCCCATTGTCCCACTTCACAGGTCAGGCAGCCGCCATTTCAAGGGCCCACATGGCCTAATCTCTACTGCGACACACAGGCCTAGGCCTCGCATTGCCACACATACACGCCTTTCAATACCTAGATAACCGTGTGCCATGCAAGCAGTGGTGAACGTACCAGTGATTATCTTGACTCTGTGCTCCATGTTGTCCTTCCTAGGCACCGTCCGCTGGGATTTGCGAGGAGAAGGATGAATCCTCGCGTGTACCGACCGCTGGTGGACCTGTCGACAATGGAAGAACGCCACATCATACTACGATACCGACTTGACCGTGCCACTATCCATGAATTGTGTGCCCAGCTGGAGCCAGCCCTTATGTCCCACATCCGCAAACCCACAGGAATTCCCCCTCTGGTGCAGGTGCGGTCAGTCCTCCATTTTCTTGCAAGTGGCTCATTCCAGACAACAGTGGCCATGTCATCTGGAATGTCTCAGCCAATGTTTTCTAAGGTTTTGTCTAGAGTGTTGTCTGCCCTGACGAAACACATGCGGAGATACATCATATTCCCAGAGGAGGTTGATTTTCCCACTGTGAAGGGTGATTTTTATGCCCTTGGACATATTCCCAACATAATTGGTGCCATTGATGGGACCCATGTAGCCTTAGTCCCCCCAAAAGACGATGAGCAGGTGTACAGAAACAGGAAGAGTTACCATTCTATGAACGTCCAGGTGGTCTGTTTGGCTGACCAGTACATCTCCCATGTGAATGCAATGTTCCCTGGTTCAGTGCATGACGCGTATGTGATGCGTAATAGCAGCATCCCTTATGTGATGGAACAGCTACAGAGACAACGTGTGTGGCTAATAGGTGACTCTGGTTACCCCAACCTGCCTTGGCTATTGACCCCAGTGAGGAATCCCCGGACCAGGGCTGAGGAACGGTACAATGAGGCCCATGGGCGAACTAGGAGGATCATAGAAAGGACCTTTGGGGTTCTGAAGGCCAGGTTTAGGTGTCTGCATATGACAGGGGGATCCCTGATGTACTCACCAAAGAAGGTGTGCCAGATCATCGTGGCCTGCTGTATGCTTCACAATCTGGCATCGCGACGTCAGGTGCCTTTCCTGCAGGAGGATGGTCCAGATGGTGGTGTTGAAGCAGCTGGGGAGCCTGCGGAGAGTGAAGAGGAGGAAGACTCAGAAGACGACACAGACAACAGGGACAGAGTTATCCAACAGTATTTTCAGTAGCACACAGGTAATAATCAAGCACGCCATTTTACTTTTCCTGCAAGCCTCCTGCTTCTCAGCTTTGTCTATGACCCCCCAGTTCTTTAAAACTGATGTTTGATTTTCCCTTCCCTTTTCAGTGCTGTATGACCCACTCCGTGACTACTGCTTGGTTAGCCCATGGACTAATGCTTATTGATCTCGGTATGTGTTCAGCACAAAGTTAACAGAACATAATTGATCGGTAATGTGTTATACATTTGTAAATAATACAGCCTGACTCCTGTTTGATTTAAGTGCATTGAGTGATTTATTTTTTGTGCTAGATAATGTTACATGATATAAACACGGTGATGGGTGGGGGTGGAGTAATGGCCATGGCAGAGTCCAGTTCTCAGTCTCACAGGTGCATTGTCCATATGCCTGTGGAAGGATGGAGCAGGGGCAGTTCAAGGTTGGACAGGGTGGCAATGTGGGACAGTGGGATGACTTCAGGGGGTGTCTCATGCTGGCGGGGGTCTTGACATCCTACTCTGTCGATTTCTTTGATCTCAGGCTCCTCTTGCGGGGTGGTTGTTCTTCAGCAGGAGGTGGGGTTCTGGTGGCCTGTCGTTGTGGTGGGGCCTCCTGTCCACTAGCGCCGGCGGAGGTGGTAGGCTGTTCCTGGCTAGGGACAGGGGCCCTGTGTGGTGCCACACGGTCCCGCAACGTGTCTTCTATACGGTTGAGGGCCTGGACTATGCTCCCCATAGCGGTAGAGATGTTGGTAAGTTGATTGGTGAACCCCATGTAGCGTTCCTCCTACTGTGCCTGGATCTCCTGGAACCTGGCCAGTACCGTCGCCATCGTCTCTTGGGAGTGGTGGTAGGCTGCCATGATGGTGGTGAGGGCCTCTTGGAGAGTGGGTTCCCTGGGCCTATCCTCCCCCCCCTGTCGCACAGCAGCCCTCCGAGTTTCCCTGTTTCCCTGGGCCTCTGTCCCCTGGACGGTGTGCCCACTACCACTGCCCCCAGGTCCCTGTTGTTGTTGGGGTGGTGGGTTAGCCTGGGTGCCCTGTAGTGGCAGACACACCGCTGATTGACCTGTCCTAGAGACAGAGGCATGGGCCCGCTGGGTGGGAGCTGTGCTGTTGTTCCCAGAGGGGGTTGGGTCTGCTGTGGCCTGTGTGTGGGGAACCCACTGTCCAGAGGTCCCCGATGGACCGGGCTGGTCGTCAGGTTCCAGGTCGACAGAGCTGCTGTCATCACTGGGGGCCTCTTCCGCGGGGGGGATGGACATTTCTGGACCCTCCTGGCCGGTGTGTTGGCGTTCGGGTCCTGCATGGGGTAAGAGAGTATGGTTATTGTTTCTGTGTGTACTATTGCGTGCCATTGATTGGTGCCCTTGTCCCCCAGTGCTGCCATTCCCTTGGGGGAGGTGTTGTAGGGGTGTTTGGGGGGGGGTATGTGCAGTGGTCATGCTTGGGTGATGGGTGTCCATAGTTTGTGGGGGCATGCAGGGGTTGGTGTTGGGTGGGTTGTGCTGGAGAGACATTCTCAGGGAGGATGTGTGATGGGGGGTTGGGGGTGAGGGTGGTGGTGGGGGTTAGCATGCTGGGGGGGGGAAGTAGTTGAGATTGTACTTACCAGAGTCCATTCCTCCGTGTACTCCAGTGAGGCCATCAGGATGCAGGATGTTTAGTACCTCTTGCTCCCATGCTGTGAATTCGGGTGGAGTGGGTGGTGGTCCCCCGCCAGTATTCTGCACTGCGATGTTGTGTCGCGAGACCATCGAGCGCACCTTTCCCCTTAAGTCATTCCAGCGTTTGCGGATGTCGTCTCAATTTCTGGGATGCTGTCCCACCGCGTTGACCCTGTCCACGATCCGCTGCCATAGCTCCGCCTTCCTGGCTATGGTGGTGTGCTGCACCTGTGAGCCGAAGAGCTGCGGTTCAACTCTTATGATTTCCTCCACCATGACCCGGAGTTCTTGGTCCGAAAAGCGTGGGTGCCTTTGGGGTGCCATGGGGTGGTGTGGATGAGGTGTGGGGTGGTATATTTGGTGATGAGTGTGTTGGTGTGTGGTGCTTTGTGCTTCTATGTGGTGTGTGTGATGGTGTAGTGTGTCTCTGTGTGATGTAGCTCTCAATTCTGTGATGTGTCTCTCTCTCCTTCGTCTCTGATCTTCGGTCGTAGGGGTTTGTGGGTGATGTGGGTGTGTGTTTTATACTTGTATGGATGTGTGGGAGTGTTGTTGGTATGTGTGTCAGGTGTGTGTATTTCAAATTGCCCAATGTGGCAGTGTTTTGGAGCTGTGTGTGTATTTTGACCGCGGCGGTGTGTACCGCCAATGGAATACCGCGGTTGAAAGAGCGCCGCGTGGATTGGTGGGTCAGAATGGCATGGGCGTATTTGTGTTGGCGTGGCGGTGGAGGTTTGGTCATCTCCAGTTTTCCGCGGACCGCTGATGAGGCGGCCTTCCTTGGATGTCGGGTTTTTGGCGGATTCACAGTTGGTGGTCAGAATGACCGTGGCGGTTTACCGCGGACGTGGCGGTAGTATGGCGGAGTTCTGACCGGCGGTATGGCCCTTTTACCGCCAAGGTCAGAATGACCCCCTTTATGTCTGCTTGACCCTTCTGGCTGCGGGGATATTGAGGGCCAGATTTCCAAGGCCCTAGCACCTCTTAACGCCACACTAGTGTAATTTTTTTTTTACGCTAATGTGGCTTACATCTTTGCCATATTTCGCCATTTTGCGCCCCATTGCGCCACATTATGCCTGAGCCAGGCACAATGTATGCAAGGGAAGCATTCCCGCCGCAGTAAGGCCCGTAAAAATGGCGCAGTGAAATTTACAACATTTCACTGCATCATTTTTAGCTTCATTTTTAACACCTGCGTTTATAATGACATGCCCATTACTTTCAATGGGCCTATTTTTACTTTGAAGGATTGGCGCCACAAATATGGCGCTAATCCTGCAAAGTACCACAATTGCATCATAAATTTTGACGATATTTTCCTAACATGCGCAATGGTGCTCCCTATTGTAAATACGGAACACACATGCAATTTTTAGAGGGGCGCAAGAGGGCAAAAGAAAAGTGGGGCATCACAGCTTATGCTCAGCTTTCTTGTAAATCTGGCCCATAGGGTTTGTAGGTTCTTCAAGAACCTAAGGTACCTAGAGAAAACAACTTAGTTGCACTGTGCAATGTTTTTTCATTTAGTATTGAGTAAAGACAACTTTTTATAATGAAATAGGCAGAGTGAAAAATGGGTATCAAGAAAACTTATGTATTTCTGAAATGAGCACAAGAAATCGAGTTTAGGAGCTGGGGTTATTTCAACATGTCTGAACTTGGAGGGAATTTCAAAATGTGATCTTTTTTCTACATTGGCTTTTATTTGAAAGGCACAAATGCAGTGAAATCCAATCAGTAATAACAAATGTTCTACAATTCTATTCTCCCACGAGTCTTCTGATAAAAATGGTACTTCACTTGTGTGGGTAGACCTAGGCTTGCAACAGGAAAAGGCCTAAAAATGGATGCATGACATTTTGCCACCAAAAACTGCCCCTATTTTTTCAATGTGGGTAGCTGTAGATTTTGTACCTAGTTCAGCCAGCACCTAGATACCTAGCCAACAAATTTATTTTTAAAAACTAGACACCCAGGGGTATTCAGGGTATGCTGACTTGTGTGGCTTTCACCAAGTTTTTTTTTACCCAGAATCCCTTGCAAACCTTAAACTTTCACTAAAAAAACACTTTTCCTCACATTTCTTTGATGAAACTTCCTTCCACCTCATTTCCCAAAGTGTCCTGATAAAAACGGTACCTCACTGTGTGGGTAGGTCTAATGCCCGCAACAGGAAACGGCCCAAAATGCAGCATGGAAGAATCACATTTTTCCACTGAAAACCGACACTGTTTTTCCAATGTTGGTAGCTTTAGGTTTTAGCCCCTAGCTCAGCCAGCACAAGGGAAACCTAGCCAACCTGTACCTTTTTGAAAACTAGACAGTTAGGGGAATCCAGGGTGGACTGATGTGCATGTTTCATACCAAGTTTTATTACCCGGAATTCCTTGCAAACTTCAAAAGTTGACCAAAAACACATTTTTCTCATGTTTCTGTGATGAAAAGTTCTGGAATCTGTGGGAGCCAAAAAACTTCCTTCCACCTGACATTTCCCCAAGTCTCCTGGTAAAAATGGTACCTCACTTGTTTGGGTAGGCCTGGTACCCACAGCATGAATGGATCAAACCAAGGTCAATGGGAGCCCTTCCGTGGGAACACCTATTGACCTCAGTTTGATCTGTTCCTGTCGGTGGCACTATCCCCGGCCACATCAATGGGGCAGTGTTTTTATTGACACAGGTGGGGTAATGTCAGGTGGTAGGAATTTGGTGGATTCCCTCAAATTCCAGAAATTTCCGTCATAGAAATGTAAGAAAAATGTAGGTTTCAGGCAAAGTTGAGGTTTGCAGGGCATTGTGGGTAAGAAAATAGCATGTGATTCACACAGAGCACACTGCACTAGGATCTCTTGATTGTCTACTTTTCAAAAATGCCTGCGTATGGTAGGTTTCCATTGGTGGCAGCCAAGCATTGCTCCAAATCCTACAGCTGCCCCTATTGTTGATCTCTCCATGTGGCTCTTTAGCTCTTTGTGTCAAGGTCTCTAGACCCACCCACACAAGTTGGGTACCATTTTCTTCGGAAAACTGTTGTGTGGTAGGAAATGTGTGGCTCCCCACAGATTCCAGACATTTTTCTCACAGAGATGTGAGGGATATTTGTGTTTTGAGTCATCATTTGAGGTTTGCAGGGCATTGTGGTTAGGAAAATTGTGTGGGGTGCACATGAAGGACACACCCTGGACTCCCCCACATGTCTTGCTTTCAGAACTGTCTGGGTCTCGTAAGTTATTACCAGGTGGCAGCCTACCCAAGCCCAAAAAGTACAGCTGTTCACTATTGCAAGTGGGATGACATTGGGAGTTAGCTAAGATCTACTAACCCATTTTTAAAATCAGCACCCAAAGGAGTCAAGTGTCTTCTATGTTTTATTTAGCTCCCTGGCATCTAATAGGCTGTCTGCCCCCTGGGGGGCACATGAGGAGCAGTTGCCCCCATTTCCCCCACCAGGGGGGGCTGAAAGACTGTGTCCCAATTAACTTGATGTGCGGGAATGGCCATACCCATGCTGGGCAGCCCCCACCCACCTTTGTCCCCCAGAGGGGCAGATCAGAGATAATAATTCAGAGGGGAACAGAAAGACTGTGCCCATTTTTATTTTTTAAGGCGGTAGAGGCATTTCCATGCACATCATGGGCAGACCCTTCCTCTATACTTAAGTAAAAAATAATCTCTGGTGCCTAGTGGCTTTTGGCCCACCCCAGGGGTTCAGATCAGAGGCTATTGTCACCTCTGCCCCAGGAGGGGGGCAAAAAGACTCTGGTGGCTAGTGGGTGGAGCCCTGTTTGGGGAATGTCTTCCTGTGGCGATCCCCAAGAAGGGATCTACTGGGCTGGGGTACCTTTGGAAAGGTGAGATTCTTCCCTAAGGGTGTACGTGTGATGGCCATTTCCCATCACACGCACTTAGGCGGTTAAGTTAACATTGTCTTTTTTTTATTAGACCTGCCTTCCTAATAAGGAACCGAATTGGTGTACATGGAAGATTTCACTTCTTTTCCCTAGGATTTAGGGCCAGATGCACAAAACAATTTTGAAAATCCAATCCCTTCTATTAGCAACATTAGAGGGTTTATAGATGCAAAATTATGGTTTGTTATGTACAAGACACACCGAATGAGTCATTAACGTTTTTCCAACGTATAAGTGCTTGTGACCCATACTCAATTTCAATTTGTAAGTGACATAAAAGAGGAGTGCTTTCCAATTTACAATTGTTATGAAATGTGTCAATGTTTGGCAGCCATGACTATGGTTGCGAACAACTGAACCGTCAAGAAGATGGTCACTAATTTGCAAATGGGCAGAGATCTGTAAGAAAATGGATTATGGCTTGATTTGAGAGACTGCCCACCTGAAGGAATATTCACAGCTCTTGAGAAGGTGAACCCTGAAAGTCACTAAATTAACCCAGGCTCAGATCCTTGGTAGCTGTGGCACTGGAAAGACCAGCATAAATAAGGTCAGTGTGTAAAGTATTTATGCATTAGCAAAACAATAAAGCCAAAACAAATCCCAAACAAATGAAAAAAAATAAAAAAGAGCAACATTTATTGGAATAATTATGCCAAAATGACAGAAAATCCAATAAAATGTTCAATAATATTTTTTTTAAAGATTTTAGTGAAAATAGTGCTAAAAAATCACAATGCACCAATGGTAGTCAGTGGTTGTGGTGGACTGGACTTGATTGCAATCTGAGAAGGATAGCAATGAGTGACAGCAACACCAACCAGTTTTGGCCCGGGCGGAGGTTTTACTTTGGGACTTAGAGCCTGATTATGAACTTGGCGGAGGGGATTACTCTATCACAAATGAGAAGGATATCCCGCCTGCTGTATTATAAGTTCCATTATATCCCATGAAACTTGTAATATGGTGGACAGGCTATCCATCATGTTTGTGATGGAGTAATCCCCTTCGCCAAGGTTGTAATCAGGCCCTTAGTCGTTTTTCTGGAAGTCACACTTCTTCAGTGGGACAAGGCAGCAGGCTGTATCCAAGGAAATCTTCGCAAAGTCAAATGGACATTGGGTGGAGTACTGCTGAAGTGGTTGGTTTTTGCAGAAAAAGGTTGGAGTGTGGGAGAAATTCAAATTTGGTGCCAAGAGAAGTCCTTTCACTGGTCAAACACTTTTGGTACCTTACACGGTCAAGATTTTTTCTTTTGGCTGTAGTCTCTTTTTGGGAGGCTCATATTCTGAGTGAGGCAAGGTTGTGGCTGCATCTGATGTTGATTTTATTAATCCGGATACCTTAATGTAGAAGGTCTGCTGAGCTGGATTTGCTGCTGCAGAGAAGCTCCGAGCAGGAGAAACCTGATTTCTTTGCCAAGCAAGGTTGAGCTTTGGTCACAATGGCTGGGGTGGTTTGTCCTAGTGCTCTAGAGTTCTGAAAGTTCAAAATGTTTCTAAGTCCTAGGGTTGGAAGGTGGTAGGTAAAGTCCTATTAGGCACATATAAGGGCCATAGGACCTCCGAAATTGCTCCTGTGTGTCAAGAATCTGCCTGGAAACCTCAGCAAAATGACTATTGCAACTTTCTATCGCTCAGTAGCACACAAGAGGGACAGTCCTCTTCTTTTCTTCAGAGAGTGT
The DNA here is from genome assembly GCF_031143425.1 of Pleurodeles waltl. Lineage (NCBI taxonomy): Eukaryota > Metazoa > Chordata > Amphibia > Caudata > Salamandridae > Pleurodeles > Pleurodeles waltl. The sequence continues at coordinate 382,091,436 of NC_090445.1, forward strand.
TCTGGAGAAGGAATCTTGGGGTGCACATTTATGCTTGTCATAACCACTGGGTTCAGCAACTGCCTGATGAGGAGGACAAAACATGAGGGCCTTTCTAGGCGTCGCCTAACATCTGCTTTTGACAGGGAAGCCTGCTTTGAAGTAATTAGCATTCCTGGGTATACCTCAACTGGTCTTCCTGCCAGTGGAAGAGAAAACATCACTCAACATGCAAGCCATTGTCTTTGTTCTAAAAGCAGTTTTCAGAACTCATCAAGGCTAACTACTCAGATTGGTTTCCTGGAACATCAGGCGGGAACATTTAATTTTCTTAAATGTACTTTTCCTTAATATAGATTAAAAATATCATTAGAATGGATGTTTATTAAGTAGTAGTTTAGACATATTTCTAGCTGATCCTAATTCAGAGCTGGCAGAATTAATATTTAATCCTGCATCTCACTGGTTACTATACTCAGTCAAAGCCTTCTTACAATGAAAATAGCTCTTGGGTGCTAGTTCCTGAAAGGTCATTTTACCTTTAAATTTCTGCATGACCGATCTTTTAAAAATCATGCACCTAGCCTTGTGGGCTCTTGCCAATGTAATGGGTGGCACAGTAGGTATTGCAGTCCACAAGTGGCATTTAACTTCCATGCCCTGGGTGCATTTCTACATCAAACGTTAGGGATATATTAGGAGTTCGGAATTGGCCTGTTCAACCATGTTTATATAAGGAGTACAGGGCAATTTACTGCTGATTAGGAGGTGTAAAGTGCACAGAATATTTAACCCAGCAAAACATATAGGGCAAATCATTTGGAGGGGTATCATGCCATAGATGGTTATTTCATGCAGATTCCTTTAAGAAACACAAGATGCCCCTTGCAGGCCATCACCTGTGTATCTGTAGCCATTCTCAGGGGTCCCTAATTACGACCTGCCAAACTTAAAATCACTAGGCATGTCTTTCTGTGCCCCCCTGCAACTTTTGCTTTTGCAAAGGGACCTAATAATACATAGATCACTTTGCAAGATCAAATATTAGTGAAAAGGCTAATGTGCAATTTGCAGCCAATTTTTGTGACTAGCATGTTAGTATATCTGTCTCTAAATTACCAGTTCTACAGACTGTGAATTATGAAAATCCATGAATATTTATTGGAACAGGAACATCTGGAAGAGACAGCGTGATCCCGCAGCATGTCCAAACAGAACCTTGAGACCCTCACAGGTGAACCAGCCATGCTAGACAAATCTTGATTGATTGATTGATTGTTTAAATAATCAGACTCATTCTGCCTGGATTTCACTATATTTCAGATCATAAACAGATTGACTTAGCTTCTGATGTAATAGATACATTCTTGTTTCATTCATAAACCTACTTTCAAACATTTGAGGCCATACTGACAATAAAATAGAGACTAATCAGTACTAATACAAACTGCTGCTATAAGCACACAAAAGACTGCTGGTTTTAGTTTTATTTTCTAACTACCTAAAGGCTTACATACCACAATAATGGCCTTCTTACGAAGCTGGTGGTCCGAAGAATGCCAGCCTCATGGCGGTGGTCAGACTGCAGTTGCTGTGGTGGTCTGACCACCACATTACGAGGTTGGTGGACAGACCTGCCAACCTACCGCAATCCCCGCCAGGATCAGTGATCCTAACGGGCTGACAGCCATCCTGTTTGTAATCAGCCAGGGAAGCACTAAACTTAGCACCACCCTGTTGATTACAACCTTGTTCTCCACCATAAAAAGGCTGGTGGTGAACAAGTGCAGGGGACCACAGGGGGGAACCCTGCACTGCCCATGCATGCAGCATGGGAGGTGCAGGGGCCCCCCTGCCCAGCACCCTTGAAATGTACACAGTCCGCTGATGCCCCCTGCCTGCGGCAGCATTGCCTCTGGCCCTATTATGAGCTGGCGACAATGCTGCTGCACCTTTCCCACTGGAATGACTGGTGTAAACTGCTGGTCAATCCTGTGGGAAATTCATAATTGTGGAGAGGTCGCCAGCATGGCAGCGACCTGCTGATTGGGAGTTTGGCAGACGGGTGTTCCCAAACTCCTAATCAGCCCCTAAGAGTGCATCACATTAACATGAATAATTGATGGCAGAAGCTCTATTGAGTCTGACACACACATTTCCCCATGTTCGTAATGCTTAACAATTTATTGACACCAATTCAAATGTGAAATACAAAGTGTCCATGTACTAAATTTGTAGACAAAGGAAAATACAAAAACCATTGTGATCTTATCTAAGGTTCTGTAAAACAAGTGTCTGAAGCTTCATAATGATGCCCGCCACTACAAACATATGTGTAAAGATCCCACCCCTAAAATACATAAAGAGATTGCATTTTTGGTACCTAGAAGGCTAGGCAATGGTTGGCTCACCAAACACAAATCCAATTTCCTTATTATGGGAAACCCCGGACTTCTTGCTTTTACATACTTCTATAAAAAGAAATTCCCTCCTCCTGGGAGGCCCATTGTCTCTAGTATAGGTTCAGTTATTGAACCACTATCTCAGGTTTGTGACAGACCCTTGGTGAAAGATATGCCCTCCTTACTTAAGAACAAGGATGTCCTCAATCTGTTAAAAGTAATGACCTTTGATGATGAAAAAGACGTCTTGATTAGTCTGAATGTAGAGTCCCGGTACATGACAATCCTGCAGGAGGCTATCCTCGATGTGACTGGTAAAATCCTGGCAGAATCGGTTAGGGAATTATTCATGCCATAAGATTACATACTCAATCTTGCACACTTGGCTTTAACTTGTAACTATTTTGAGTAAGAATGGGTGTTTTTTCTTCAAGTACACAGAAAGTCCTTGGAGGGAACTTTTGCCCCAAGTCTATTGTGCATGTACCTTCATGCATTTAAATCTGAGTACATTCTTCATTAACCCATTCCATTCAGAAACACATACAATTGTGAACACATTGCATTGATGACATGCTGTTGATTTGGCAAGGGAATAAGGAGGAAGCTTTAACATTTTCAAACTGGCTGACTGCACTTGACAAATTTTTGTGGTTTTCCTTCAGAATTGACACTTCAGAGTGACTCCTTCACTCCAAGGGAGATTCCTTCGTTCTTCTGGTGCAGGCTGAAGACAGGCTGTCCTCCGAGGATGCATGACCGGAAACAGTTGCAGTTGCTGGCAGGAGCTGAAGATAAAATGTTGCAGAAGTCATCTTTGCTTCTTTGTTGCAGTTTGTAGAGTTCCTGGAGGGTTCAGATGCAGTTTCTTTGGAGGGAGGGTGAAGTAAAGGATGCAGAGGATACCTGCTGAAGTCTTGCAATCCAAATCTGAAGAACCACCCCAGAGAGAGACCCTAAATAGCCCTAAAAGCGGGATTAGTCAGCTAAACAGGTAAGCACCTATCAGGGGAGGGCTCTGACATCACCTATTGGCGCTGGCCACTCATTTTCTCCTAGAGTTCCCTGGCAACTTGGAATCCAAGATGACAAAATCCAGGGACCCTCTGGATGAGCTCTGAGTACCACCCCTGGGGTGGTAACGGACAGGGGAGTGGTCACTCCCCTTTCCTTTGTCCAGTTTCGTGCCAGAGCAGGCACTGGGGGTACCTGAATAGGTGTAGACTGGATTATGCAGGGGGGGCAGGAAATGTGCCCTTCGAAGCATTTTCAGTGACTTGGGGAGGCCACTCCTCCCAAGCCTGTAACACCTATTTCCAAAGGGAGAGGGTGCAACAGTCGTCTCCTAAGGGAAATTCTTTGTTCTGCCTTCCTGGGCCTGAGATGCTTAAGCAACAGGAGGATAGAAACCTGTCTGAGAGGTGGCAGCAGCTGGGGCTGCCTGGAAAGCCTCAGGAGGCTGGAATGGCAATACTGGGGGACCTCTAAGGAGCCCCCAGAGTGCATGGAATCATACAACCAATGCTTGCAAAAGCATTGGGGTATGATTCCAATATGTTGGTACCAAAAATGCCTATGTTCGGAGTTTCTATTATGTGGCTGGACATAGGTAGTGACCTATGTCCAGTACAAACATAAAATGGTGTCCCCGCTCTCAGCAAGTCTGGGAAAATTGTCCCGAAGGTCATGGGGCACATCTGCTATTGCAGGGGCGCCCTCACACACAGCTACTCTGCACCCTATCATCAGGGATGGAAGGCTTGCCATAGGGGTGACTTATAAATGACCTGGTACAGTGTAAGTGGAAGTGAAAGGGTGCATGCACCTTTTCATGTAGGCTGCAGTAGCAGTCCTACAGAACCCTTTGCATGGATTCCCTATGGGTGTCAGAAGAAATGCTGCAGGCCATAGGGATCCCCTGAAAACCCAATGCCCTGGGTACATAGGTACAGTATACTAGGGACTTATAATGGGGCACCAGTATGCCAATTTTGGGGTAAAATGTTGAGTTACCAGTAAGCAATAACCTAATTTAAGGGAGAGAGCATTACTACTGGGGCCCTGATTAGCAGTATCCCAGTAGACACAGTCAAACACACTGACAAACAGGCCAAAAGTGGGGGTAACCTAGTGAAGGGCAATAAAGCTAACCTTGCCCTGTTAAGACTTTATTGTCTAAGTGGTGATAAGTGGAGAGTGGTTGTGCAATATAGTGGATACTCCCTCTATAATCCACTATGTGGTCCCTTCCCTGTGGGGAGGTGAACCACCCTGTTTAGTTGCTTTAAGGCTTAGAACAGTGAAACAGTGGACTCTGAGATTCCCTAGGTTTAAGGTTATGAAAGGTGTTACAGTGGAGCAGGATGACTACTGTCCCTGGGGCCCTATGTCAGGACAGGGTTGCCGTCCTAAGGATTGTAATGCTAGACAAAAAAAGGTTTGACCCCATGACTCTACAAGAAGACAGAGTTGCTGTACCTCTTGGGGTAGAGCAGGACAGGGTTGCTGTCCCAAGGGCTTACATAAGGGCAGGGTTGCTGTCCTATGGTTTTAGAGGTAGCGCAGGGGTGCTGCACTAAAGTTTCTATGGGAGGGCTTGAGGTTTGCTCCAAATTTTCTAAGATAAAGCAGGGATGCTTTTCTGACTTAGCTTTCTCACACAGAGGTACTTTTACCTGTGGGAGTTCAACTCTGGTAGCTTTGATACAGGCTCTATCTTAGAAGGGGTGTCTCCTACTACAGGAATGATAGCCTTAGTGGTAGGGTAGGTAGGGGATGCTGTGATCCATTTTTACCTGTGGTTTAGTTAGGTTCCTGAGGATTCAGGGCTCCTTCTCTTATTTGCTTTTTAATCTCACTTGAGATTAAAGGAAGCAATTCCTTGGGTATGCCCAGCATGGATGCATGGGTCATAAACTCTACTTCAGCCCAAACTGAGGTCTCTAGGTCATTTCCTAAGAGACAGTCTACAGGTAAGCTAGGTGACACCTCCACCTGCTTAGGGCCACTAACTCCACCCCAACTGAGTTGCAGTACAGCTAAGGGGGCAGATTGTGTGGAGTTTTTGACATCAGTAACTCGGTACTTCTGTCCAAGGAGGTGTTGTGCAGGTGACACAAAGGAGCATATGTATACTCGGTTTGTGCTGAACTAGTGTAAACATTTTTTACGCTAATTCAGTGCAAACTTAACTCCATATTTATATTTTGCCGCAATACATGTCTAGCATCAAAATATCGGGGTTAAAGTCATTTTTTACCTGCAGAAAACGACCTTGCGTCAATGTGATTCAAGGTAGGTGTTCCTAGGCAAAAAATGACTCTAAGGCCCATGTGCCTTATTTATCCTCCTGTGCAAAAATGGTGCATGGGAGGAGGCAGGCCTAAATAATAGAGCTAAGCTTGCTTGGAGCCATTATTTAACACATGGGTCAGGATAGGTGTTAGGGGACCTGTGGGAATATTTGAATGGTGGAACACCATGCAATAAGCCCACTGGTACCCTCTCCAGGCCCCAGAGACACCTATACCCACGCCAGAGGGACAGTTGAGGATGGGGTACCCTATCCCAGGTAAGTATGGGTAAGTAGAGGTAAGTATTTTCTGTATTTAATTAAAAGTGCCATTAGGGTCCCTGACATGGGCCCCCATATACGGCACCAGGAGCAATGGTCATGCCCTGGGGACCCTTGTCCCCTGTGCTGGCCATTGAAGAGGTGGGCATGACTCTTGTCTTTTATAAGACAGGAGTCATGTGGTATGCTAGGTTTAGCATCAATAAATGACGCTAGGCTGATTGCAGTCATCTATTTTGATTCTAACCAGCCTAACATCATTGTTTAACGCTAAACCCACTACTCCCATACCGCCACCCCCACCCGGCTAATGTCATTCTCCATGACATTAGGCCACACTTTGCGCCAGATTGTGCCATTCCATCAATAAAATGCCCGGCCGGAGTCTTGTCATGGCATTAGACAGCGGTATACTTTTTGACGCTAAACTGCATCAGCTCAGTTTAGTGTGAAAAAGTATAAATCAGGGACAAAGTCTTTAAGAGGAATCCACTCAACAATTTTGTGTCAGTGAAACCTGCTCTTGCAAAACAACTCTTTTTGATCAGAGCAGGCCCTACGTTTCTATAATTTCTTGTATAATTTACGTTTAAATATGCTCAGGGGTAGAATCCATCATGCCGTAGAGATTTTCTTCAGACAGCCTGAAGAACCCATACAATCATCTTTGTTCCACATATGTGATGCAATTGAAAGCCAAGTACATTCATTACCTTAAAGAATGGAAAATTAGAAATACCAACAGAGGCAGGTTCCATTGCTTCTTAAGAATGTTGAAATTAACAGGAAGATTTAGAAGGCACAGAGTGCTCAGAAAAAATACTTCTCACTAAATAAAGATGTCAGCAGAAAATATAGCAAGCTTTAAACAGTGAATTAATTATCAAATTAATATTCAGAACTCAGGTGCCTATGGGGGTCATTACGACCCTGGCGGAACAAGTCCGCCAGGGCCGTGGGACGCGGTGGCACCGCCGACAGGCCGGCGGTGCCCCGCGGGGCATTCTGACCGCGGCGGCTCAGCCGCGGTCAGAGAAGGGAAACCGGCGGTCTCCCGCCGGTTTCCCGCTGCCCCAAAGGAATCCTCCAAGCCGGCGCAGCATGCTGCGCCGGCATGGGGATTCCGACTCCCCCTCCCGCCATCCAGTTCCTGGCGGTTCTCCCGCCGGGAACCGGATGGCGGGAGGGGGAGTCGCGGGGCCCCCGTAAGAGGGCCCCTAAAAGTATTTCAGTGTCTGCAAAGCAGACACTGAAATACGCGACGGGTGCAACTGCACCCGTCGCACCTTCCCACTCCGCCGGCTCTATTACGAGCCGGCGTCATCGTGGGAAGGGAGTTTTCCCCTGGGCTGGCGGGCGGTCTTGTGAAGACCGCCCGCCAGCCCAGGGGAAAACTCGGAATACCCTCCGCGGTCTTACGACCGCGGAGCGGTATTTCGGAGGGGGGAAGCCTGGCGGGCGGCCTCCGCCGCCCGCCAGGCTCGGAATGAGGGCCTATATGTTGTGACATTGCTTTACCACAATGCCATGACTCAGATTCAAACCGATGTTCTTGCAGCCACAACACAGAGTGCTAACAACTATACAATCACAGCAAGCTACTCAGACACACTTGTAAGAGCCCTTCTACGTCACATCCGTAATCATAAGATGACACTTCACCACTTGCATCATTCAGATCATGGCAGACTAAGGGGTAGATCTTTGCTGCTGCAGGGATAGTTATTAACATGTGTCAGTTAGAAGTATGATGAAAGGCTGACAGCTTACCAAGTTTTAAATCAAACTAATAATGGATAAAGCATTCCCCATGAAAGACTACTCAACTGCACTTTGACTCCTTTTTAATTCGTTGATGGTGACATCTCTAGGAGGTGATGTGGAAATAGCAATACCTCAACCATCTCCTTACCCATCTCTCATATATCTATAGAAGTGTTATAAAAAAGTGGACATTCATTTGAACCTTTTCTGTATGCAGAAAGAACCTCCACGAAGACAGACACACAGAAGAAATGAACACTATAGCAGTTGATGAAATGTAGATAGAACTGCACTGCTTCCCTTTGAAGAGATTTTCCAGTCAAACCGCATCCGTATCATTCTTATATTATGTTTGGAAGAAATGTCTTTGGTAGAGAATCATAAAGAGCAGAACATGTTTCATGCAGAACAAAGTGAAAAAGGAAAACATAATCGGAAATTGAAAGCTGGACTTAGGCCTTATTTCCACCTGCAGAAGTACAAGCTGGTGTCCAATTCCTCTCATGACACTGGAAGCCAAGCCATCCACCATTTCTCCACAGAAAGTGATGATGTCACTGGGAACATTTGCATAACAGGTTTTCTTGGAAAAAACAGAGGTCTATGGGATTGAGGCTTTCAAATGAAAGAAGGACCTTCTAGAGTCTTTGAAGAATGGGGAAACACTTTTACACCGCAAAGTAATTAATCTGCTATCACCCCGTGAATTGCTTGTCTTTAGCCTACTGCTGATATGGTGTCGCCCTCAGACAGCAGGCTATAAATATCAGTCTGGTATGATTTTATATAGGATTTTGCCTGATCTTGCCTACATCTCAATGCAATTGAGATGGTACAGCAAAAGGGAACTGGCTTGTAGAGTCTAGGCAAAATGTGCAAGGTATATATGCTTCTCTGCCTGAAAGCTCCTAAGAGTGAGTTCTCTGACAGTGTTTAATGTGCTACTCACTGTTCTTCAGATTTCAACTGCAGTGGTAGAAGACTATAGTGTGACTGAGGATTAGTGTACTTTAGATGACAAAGGGGGTCATTACAACATTGGCAGTAAAAGCTGCTTACCGCCGCGCAGAAGACCGCCAATACACTGCCGCGGCCGCTGACATCCGCCACAGCTATTATAACACACATCTCGGAATCCGTCAAAATTCAGACACCCACACAAGTCCGCCACACCAAAGTGTTAAACTGGTGAAAACAATTCCTCCACCGTCAGGCTAACAGACACACGCCAATGCTATCATGGCCCACGAATCCACGCGGCGGTCTTTCAACTGCGGTATTCCATTGGCGGTACACACCGCCACGCTCAAAATACACACACATCTCCAAAACACCGCCACATTGGACAATTCAAATTACACACACCTGATACACATACAAACACCACTCCCACACACCCAACACAATATAAAACACACACCCACATCACCCACAAACCCCTACAACCAGAAATCTTGAGGAAGCCGAGAGACAGAGAGCACAGCAAATGAGAACCCCACCACACAGAGGCACACAACACCATCACCCATACAACATTCCACACACAAAACACCACACACCACTACACAACACCACACTCATCACCACATACACCATCCCACACATCACCCACACCACCCCATGTCACGCCAAAGACACCCCAGGTTTTCCGAAGAGGAGCTCAGGGTCATGGTGGAGGAAATCCTCTGGGTAGAGCCACAGCTATTTGGCTCACAGGTGCAGCACACCTCCATAGCCAGGAAGATGGAGCTATGGTGCAGAATCGTGGACAGGGTCAACGCTGTGGGACAGCATCCAAGAAATCGGGAGGACATCAGGAAGAGGGGGAACGACCTATGGGGGAAGGTGCATTCTGCGGTCTCCAGGCACAACATCGTGGTACAGCGGACTGGCGGCGGACCCCCACCTGCTCCCCCACAACTAACAACATGGGAGGAGCAAGTCTTGACCATCATGCATCCAGAGTCGGTGGAGGAATGGACACTGGTAAGTCAAATCTTAACTATCATATCCCTCACCCTATCTGCATGCTATCACACCCCACCCCACCCTCATCCCCTCACCTATCACTCCAACTCTTCACTAATGTACTAATAACACAAACCACCCATCCCAACACCAAGCTCTGCATGACACAACTAAGCATAGTCAACCCTCACTAAAGCATGCTCACTGCACATACCCAGAACAACCCCCTAACTATCATCACACAAACCCCCACACAGGAATGCTTGCACTGGGTACACGCACACCCACCCATTGCACAGCATGACACACACACATGCAATAATCATGCTCTTATACCCCTGCAGGACCACTACGGAACGTCACCACACAGGAGGGTCCAGACATCTCCACTCCACCCACAGAAGAGGCCCACAGTGACGACAGCAGCTCTGGCCAACTGGATCCAGATGACCAGCCCGGACCATCGTGGGCCTCGGGACAGTCGGTTCCCCTCGCACAGGCACAGCCCAACACTGACCTTCCACCCTCTGGTAACACCAGCACAGCACCCACCCAGCGGACCCATACCTCCGTACCCAGGACACGTCAATCAGCGGTGTGTCCACCGCTACAGGGAACCCAGGCTAACCCACCACCCCAACAACAACAGGGACCTGGGGGCAGTGGTAGTGGGCACACAGTCCAGGGGACGGAGGCACAGGAACACAGGGGAACTGGGAGGGCTGCTCTGCGACAGGGGGTGGACAGGCCAAGGGAACCCACTCTCCACGAGGCCCTCTCCTCCATCATGGGAGTATACCACCACTCCCAGGAGACGATGGCGACGGTCCTGGACAAGTTTCAGGAGACCCAGCGCCTGCAGGAGGAGCAGTATTTGGGGTTTAGGGAGGAGCTCAGAACCTTCAGCTCCGCCCTGGGCACCATCGTAGGGGTGCTGAAGGACATACAAAAAACCATGAGGGACACCATGGCACTCCAAGGGGCCCCTGACACTAGCATGGACGATGAACTGCCCACCACCTCCGCCGGCGCTAGTGGACAGGACGCCCCGCCACAGGACCACCACACCAGCACCCCACCCCCTGCAGACGGAGAACCACCCTGCAAGTGGTCCCTGAGATCCAGGAACAGGACAGAGCAAGATGGCAAGACCCCCGCCAGGAAATGAGACCACCCTGATTGTCCTCCCACTGTCCCACTTTGTTACCCTGTCCAGATTGGAACTGCCCGAGCTCCACTTCCTATGCCCATATGGGCAAAGCACCTGTGAGACGAATAGACTGGACTCTGCCATGGACATTCCTCCACCATCCCCCATCACCATTTTACAACCCCCCTCCATTTTTGGGCACTTAAATAAACGCCCTTGAAGCACAAAACAATCTGGAGTCAGTCTGTGATTTGGTAAATTTGTATTATCAATGACAGTGTCAAAATGCGTTTTCAATTGTAATGCCAACATACCTATGTCACACATCACAAGTCCATGAAGGATGCAGGCAGATGACACACGTTGGTAACCACACCTGTGAAACCGTAATGGAAAGGTACAACTCAGTTACCAAAAACTGCTACTAAATGACAGACAGGATAGAGGTAGAAGTGTGAAAGTGAATGTAATGGTAAAAAAAAATGTTCTCACCTGTGTGTCACTGGAAATATTGCTGTATGACTGACTCCCTGTTGTCTATGTCTTCTTCCTCAGCTTCCTCCTCATCACTGCCCACAGGCTCCACAGCTGCCACAACACCGCCATCTGGCCATCCTCCTGCAGAAAAGGCACCTGGCGTCGCAAAGCAAGATTGTGAAGCATTCGGCACGCTTCTTTGGTGAGTAGAATAGGGAACCACCTGTCAGATGGAGGCACCTGAACCTGGCCTTCAGGATGCCGAAGGTGCATTCGATCACCCTCCTAGTCCGCCCATGGGCCTCATTGTAGCGTTGCTCTGCCCTGGTCCTGGGTTTCCTCACTGGGGTCAATAGCCATGACAGGTTGGGGTAACCAGAGTCCCCTAATAGCCACACCCGGTACCTCTGAAGTTGACCCATCACATACGGGATACTGCTATTCCGCAGGATGTAGGCGTCATGCACAGAGCAAGGGAACATAGCATTTACCTTGGAGATGTACTGGTCTGCCAATCATACTATCTGTACATTCATGGAATGATAACTCTTCTGGTTCCTGTACACCTGTTCACTCTTGCGGGGGGGCCAGAGCTACATGGGTCCCATCAATAGCTCCTATGATGTTGGGGATATGTCCAAGGGCATAGAAGTCACCTTTCACTGTAGCCAAATCCTCCACCTGAGGCTCCTTACGTTTTTCAGCAGGGCAGACAACACTCTGGACAACACATTGGAAAACACAGGCTGGGACATCCCTGATGCCATGGCCACTGTTGTCAGAAAAGACCCACTTGCAAGGAAATGGAGCACTGATAGCACCTGCACGTCAGGGGGGATTCCTGTGGGATGGCGGATTGGTGAGATCAGGTCTGGCTCCAACTGGGTACACAGTTCCTGGATTGTGGCACGGTCAAACCTGTAGGTGATGATTAAATGTCGCTCCTCCATTGTCAACAGGTCCACCAGCGGTCGGTACACCAGAGGATTCCGCCATCTCCTCACATGTCCCAGCTGACGGTGCCTAGGAAGGACAACAGCGACCACAGAGTCAACAAATTCCCAGGTATGTACCCACAGCTACACAGAACACAACACCAAATACAAAACTCTTCCTGTATGTGTGTTGAGTGTAGGCCTAGGTATGTGTGACGCAGTAGTAAATGAAGCCATGTGGGCCCCTGAAATGGCGGCTGCCTGACCTCTAAAGTGGGACAATGGGATGTGAGGTGTCTGCGCTGGCGTTGTACACCGTCACGGTAGGCGGTCGTAGACCGCGGCGCAATGCTGCATTGGTTAACATTGGACCCTATGGGTCCCAGGAGCCAATGATGAAGTGCGCTGGAAGTGATGAGACGCACCGCCGCGGACGTCACCGCCGCAGACGTGACCGCCATTTTCTATTTGTTCAATCACTCGATATCTGATCTTCGACAGGAGAGGACCTACACTGCAAGTGCTGCTGTGACCTCGGTCTGGAAGAGACAATGGCTGCTGCGTCTGGGGAAAGGGCCCCTGCCTTCACTGCTCAGGAGTTGGAGAAGCTCGTGGACGGGGTTCTCCCCCAGTACATGCTACTCTACGGTCCTCCAGACCAACAGGTAAGTACACAGGGAGCACGTTGTATGGGCTATGCCTGGGTGGAGAGGGCTGGATGTCAGTAGGAAGGGGGCAGAGTTCAGGGAACATGAAGGACTGTGAATGCATGTGCCACATGGCAAGGGTAGGGATGGGGGCCACCCACTTCGACGGTGCTGTTGTTAATGACTTCTCTTCTTCCCCTGTACATGTCATGTAGGTCAGTACCCACCAGAAGAAGGACATTTGGCGTGCTATCACCAAGGACGTCCGGACCCTGGGGGTCCACCAGAGACGGGGCACCCACTGCCGGAAAAGATGGGAGGACATTCGCCGCTGGAGCAAGAAGACGGCGGAGGCTCAGCTGGGGATGGCCTCCCAACGTGGGAGGGGTGCCCGTAGAACCATGACCCCCCTGATGTTCCAGATCCTGGCGGTGGCCTACCCTGAGTTGGATGGGCGCTTGAGGGCATCACAGCAGACACAAGGGGGTGAGTACACTCTCATTCTGCGGACTTTGCGCTCAGTGGAGCGGTCTGGGTGGGGGAGGAGGGCTGTGGGTTTCCCTAGACCAGGGCGAGTTCCGTAGGCTAGGCCCCTCCGTAATGCAGGCCATGTGGCACTCCACCCCACCTCTGTAGAGTGCCAAGTACAGGTATACATGCCCCTGTGTCATCTATGTGTGCAGATGACCACCATAGCCATGTAGGCCAGATCCCAGGAATTGCATCTGTAGAGGCCAAGAGCACGGAGTAGTGCAGGGGGCTGCTGTGTCTGTATTGTCTGCCAACGGTAGCGGTAAGCCATGCACTCAACCTGTCTTTCTTCTCTCGTTCCCCCCCCCCTTTTTGTGCTCTCCCTGTTCTTGTGTGCATCAGCATCATCAGGCGGAGGTACAGTGGCACCGGAGCACGAGCGAGCTGCATCCCACATGGCCATGGAGGGCCACACCACAGACTCTGAATACACCAGTGGGACGGAGGGTGAGGGGAGCTTCACGTCGGTCACCGGATCACCAAACAGTGACACGGACTCGTCCGCCAATGGGAGCTCCCTTGTGGTGGTGGCACCATCTGTGCCCCCCACTTCTACAGGTACAGCCGCCACCTCCCCTACCAGCACCACCCACCCAGCAGCCCCTCAGCCTTCGCCCCGTGTCCGCTCACCCAGGAGGGTGGGCATCACCTTTGCCCCAGGCACCTCAGCCCCTTCCCCTGTCACCACTGCTGCCCTCAGTGAGGAGGCCATTGACCTCCTCAGGTCACTCACTGTTGGGCAGTCCACCATTGTGAATGCCATCCAGAGTGTAGAAAGGGAGTTGCAACACGGTAATGCATTCCTGGAGGGCATTCATTCTGGTCAGGCTGCCCTTCATCGAACCCTGCAATCTCTGGCCTTAGCACTTTCCCTGTGTCTAGCCTCCCCCCTCCAACTTCCTCCACCCAGACCCAGTCCCCTGTACCCCAGCCTATCCCAAGCACACCATCAGACAAGAATGCATACACCTCAACACACAAAAGTAGCTCACTCAAACATAAGCACCACACAACCCACAGGCACTCACACAAGCATCACCCACATACAGACACAACAACATCCACTGCCTCCACTGTGTCCCCCTCCTCGTCGTCTCCCTCCTCCCTCCTAGTGTCATCTACACTCTCACCTGCATGCACTACATCTACAGGCACTAGGACTCGCACCAGAACACCCAGCACCACACCCCGCTCACCTGCACTCACCACCCCCACTACCATTTACACGTCCCCTGTGTCCTCTCCCAGTGTGTCTGTGACGCCCCCTCCCAAAGTACACAAAGGAGGGCACCCACACACCCAACATCCATCCACCTCACAACAGCCTCCAGTAACTGCACCTGCACCCAAATCACCTAAAGTTACACCTCCTACCTCCTCTTCCTCCACTCCCAGACCCCCTTCAGCTACCCATCCCAGTCTTCGTCAGCAACTCTTCTTCAGCAACGTTGACCTCTTTGCCACCACCCCCACCCCTCCAATTCATAGGTCCCGTAGTAGAACCTCAGCCAAAAAAAGTCCAGTACCAGTGGTGCGTGTTAAAGGTGTGTGGAGTGCACCGGCCACCAGGGCAGCCAGTGTGACACGGAGCCAAAGCACTGCCAGTTCACCCCCTGTAAAGCACCTGAGTTGGAAGGTGGCTGACGGGACAGGGTGAAGCCTCCTGGCGGCAAAACTGCTCACAAGGGTCCCAGGGGGAGTGCTGAGTCAGCTGTGACTCCTCCAAAGGTGGTGAAGGGCCAGAAGAAGTCTGCACAGTCTGGGAAGAGCAGCACGGCGGAGAAGGGCGCCATCCTCCCCGGCGGCCGGGACGCCACCGCCAGCACTGTCGTCACTGGTCCGGAGACCACCGCCAGAGTCATTGCCCAGGAGGGCAGCACAATCGTCACTGGTCAGGAGACCACCACCAGAGTCATTGCCCAGGAGGGCAGCACAATCGTCACTGGTCCGGAGACCACCGCCAGAGTCAGTGCCCAGGAGGGCAGCACAATCGTCACTGGTCCGGAGACCACCGCCAGAGTCAGTACCCAGGAGGGCAGCACAATCGTCACTGGTCAGGAGACCACCGCCAGAGTCATTGCCCAGGAGGGCAGCACAATTGTCACTGGTCAGGAGACCACCGCCAGCGTCAGTGCCCTGGAGGGCAGCACTGTAGTCACTGGTCCGGAGACCACCGCCAGCGTCAGTGCCCTGGAGGGCCCCGGCAACCACAGCCCCGCTGGGCAATGAGGGACCGTCATGCCACACACCAATGCACAGGTCAGACAGCAAAGGCAAGCACCGCTGAACAGGTCAGAGACCGCCATGGTGAAGACCGCTGAACAGGGCAAAGCACCGCTGAACAGGTCAGAAACTGCAAAGTCAAGCACCGCTGAACAGGGCACAGACCGCCATGGCAATGCACCGCTGAACAGGGAAAAGACCGCCATGGTGAAGACCGCTGAACAGGGCAAAGCACCGCTGAACAGGGCAAAGACCGACATGACAAAGCACCGCTGAACAGGCAAAAGACCGCCATGGTGAAGACCGCTGAACAGGGCAAAGCACCACTGAACAGGGCAAAGACCGACATGGCAAAGCACCGCTGAACAGGTCAGAGACCGCCATGGTGAAGACCGCTGAACAGGGCAAAGCACCGCTGAACAGGGAAAATACCGCCATGGTGATGACCGCTGAACAGGGCAAAGCACTGCTGAACAGGGCAAAGACCGACATTGCAAAGCACCGCTGGACAGGGAAAAGACAGCCAAATCAAGCATCGTTAGCCCATGTGCAGCTGGGACAGTGACGGAACAGGAACCGTCACGGGGAGCCTGATGCAGTCTGGGCACCAGTCCCCCTCCAGAACCAGTGGAGACTATTATCCACTTGAGAGACTGTGGCTTTGCACTCTCCAGGATGGTACAGTGGGCAACCCACCCACTGTAGAGACTTGAGAGACTGTGGCTTTGCACTCCCCAGGATAATGCAGTGGGCAACCCACCCACAGTAGAGACTTGAGAGACTGTGGCTTTGCACTCCCCAGGATAATGCAGTAGGCAACCCACCCACTGTAGAGACTTGAGAGACTGTGGCTTTGCACTCCCCAGGATAATGCAGTGGGCAAAACACCCACTATAGAGACTTGAGAGACTGTGGCTTTGCACTCCCCAGGATAATGCAGTGGGCAACCCACCCACTGTAGAGACTTGAGAGACTGTGGCTTTGCACTCCCCAGGATACATCAATGGGCATGGAGCCCCGTTGTGGATCTGGTGTGGTGCTGTAATCCGGCTGAGGTGCCCCCCCTTCCCTTCCCCCTGAGGTGCCGGTTGTATTTCTATCTGATGCCCCTGCAGTGTTCTCTCCGTTTGTGGACAGGTATCTAGTGTGGGCCTTGCATTTTGGGCCTAGTGGTGCACGGACATTGATATGTGCATACCTGCACTACTAATCGTAATGTATCAATTCTGGAATGTGTATATATATATCTGTATATATTAGCTTACTGTATTTTGATACATTACAATGTTTGAACCGATTTCCTTTTGTCTTTTTCATTCTTCCGGCGGGGGGGGGTTGTTACTGTGCTGTTTGGACATGCATTGGTGTGTGTGTTTTAGTGGGTGAGGGTCGGGTTGGGGGTGGGGGTGTTGCGTGTGTGTCCCCCTGACTTTTGCCTCCCCTATGTCATAGGTGCAGTACTCACCGTTGTCTTCGGTGCCTACGTAGATGGTGATCGTAGAGGAGCAGAAAGACAAGCGCAGGGAGTATTTGTAGTTCGGGCTCCATGGTGGCCTCCTTCCTCGTGGAGTGTGTTAAGGTGAGCGTTTTCCCATTGCAAAAGCTGTTTCCGCCGTGTTTTTATCCACGGTGAATCCGCCCCGGAAAAGGTGGCGGATTGGCGGGTTGTGATACTGTGGGCGGTACATTGTCTTCCGCCTGTCTGTTGGCGGTGACCGCTGCGCTGCTTGTCTGTACCGCCGTGGCGGTCGGAGTGTTAAAGTGGCTGTCTATGTTGGTGGTTTCCGCCACGGTCATAATTCCCTTTTTTTTCCGCCGGCCTGTTTGCGGTATTACCGCAACGTTAACACCGTCCACCAGGGTTGTAATGACCACCAAAGTCTTTAAGAGAAATTCACTAAACAATTTTTTTGTCAGTGTAACTGGCTCTTGCAAAAAATCTCTTTTTAATCAGAGCAGGCCCTACATTTCTATAATGTCTTGTGAAATTTACATTTAAATATGCTCAGGGGATCAATCCATCATGCCATAAAACTTTTCTTCAGGCAGCCTGAAGAACCCAAACAATCATCTTTGCTTCACATATATCTTGCAATTGAAAGACAAGTACATGCATTTCCTTAAAGAATGGAAAATTGAGAAATATCAGCAGAGGCAGATTCCATTGCTTCTAAAGAATGTTGAAGTTAACAGGATGAGTTAGAATGTGCAGAGCGCTCAGCAAAATGCTTCTCATTGAATAAATATGTAATCAGTAAATATAGCAAGCTTTAAACAGGAAGTGAATTCTCAAATCAATATTGAAAACTCAGGTGCCTGTATGCTGTGACATCGTTTCACCACAATGCCATGACTTGGACTTGAACCGAGTTTGCTGCGGAAAACACTGCAGAGTTCTAACCCCTAAACGATCATGGCAGATGACTCAGACACACTTGCAAGAGCTATTCCACATCTCATCCATAATCATAAGATGACATCTCACACTTGCATCATTCAGATCATGGCAGACTAAGGGGTAGAGCTTTTATGCTTCAGGGATAGATGTCAACACGTGTCAGTTAGAAGTATGATGAAAGACTGACAGCTTGCCAGGTTTTAAATCAAACTAATAATGGATAAAGCATTTCCCATGAAAGACTACTCAGCTACACTTTGACTCCTTCTTAATTCCTTGATGATGACATCTGGAGACAGTGATGTGGAAATAGCAATACCTCACCTACTTCCTTATCCATCTCCGACATATAAGTAGAAGTGCTGTAAAAAAAGTAGACATTCATTTCTACCTTTTCTGTTTGTAGATAGAAGCTCCACAAATAGGGATATAAAGAAGAAATGAACACTGTAAGTGTTGATTAAATGTGGCTAGAACTGCACTGCATCCCTTTGAAGAGATTTCCCAGTCAAACCGCATCCGCAGTATTCTTATCTTATGTTTGGAAGAAATTTCTTTGGTAGAGAATCATAAAGAGCAGGAATTGTTTCATGGAGAACAAAGTGAAAAAGGAAAACATAATTTAAAATTAAAAACTGGAGGTAGGGCTCATTTCCACCTGCAGAAGTGCCACCTGTTGTCCAATTCCTGTCATGATACTGGAACCAGAGCCATCCAGCATTTCTCCACAGAGCATGACGATGTCACTGGGAAAATTTGCATCATGGGTTTAAAAAAAAAAAAAAAAAAACATAGGTGTATGGGATTGAGGCTTTGAAATGAAAGAGGAACCGCCTTTGTAGACTGGGGAAGCATTTTAACACTCCAATGTAATTCATCTGCCTTAACCCCGTGAATTGCCTGTGTTGGCACTCCTAACCTTGATAAGTAAACTTAAAAGGGGACGCAAATAGGCTGATTAACCTTTTGACTGCTCTTAAGATGTTCCTACCATATCCTGCATGTACAAATCAATAATCAATTACATTCAACACAGTAATAATCAATAATAATCAATAGGAGTCAGTAATTGTTATACACCATGACTTTGCAGTCATGAATAACCACACCTTTATTTAAAAGTTAGAATATTTTGTTCCCTATATTAACAATGCTAATGTCACATAAAATAATCTTGAAATCAAATGATAAACATACAGAAACAACACTGGCTGTCCGAATTGCCTAAAGAAACGCAATCTAATGAAGGGTTGAATTATTACCCATTCTAAAGTCACTGTGCAAATTAATAATAAGAACAGCTGTGCAAACCTTATTACATACATTTAGATTCAGCAAAGAAAATACATCAATTGTTACTCCAAATATCGATTTTCATTATTCAGGATCCTAGCTAACACAAGATTAGAGTTAGAATGTTTGGCTTCATGCAAAACAATTTAGTCAACACAGGTTTGGAAAAACATCTAACTATGGCTCTAATAAAGTAGCGCGGTTGGTACCTAGAAAGAAAATCAACTAGACATAGCAAACAACATTATCGTCAATATACCTATCCTCAGTTTGGATCAGCAAGCTGTGACAGTCTTCATCCTCAGGACATCAGTCTAGTCAGCATGGCATCAGGATTCAGCATTAAAGTTCAGAAAAGGCATAGGTGGTCATTACAACCCTGGCGGACATTATAGAAATGTGGGGCCTGCTCTGATTAAAAAGAGATTTTTTGCAAGAGCCAGTTACACTGACAAAAAAATTGTTTAGTGAATTTCTCTTAAAGACTTTGGTGGTCATTACAACCCTGGCGGATGGTGTTAAAGCTGCGGAAATACCGCAAACAGGCCGAAGGACAAAAAAAGGGAATTATGACCCTGGCGGAAACCGCCAACTAAGACAGCCACTTTAACACACCGCCCGCCACGGTGGTACAGACAAGCAGCTCAGCGGTTACCGCCAACAGACAGGTGGGAGACAATGTACCGCCCACACTATTACAACCCACCAATCCGCCACCTTCTCTGGGGTGGATTCACCGTGGATAAAAACACGGCGGAAACAGCTTTTGCAATTGGAAAACGCTCACCTCAACACATGCCACGAGGAACGAGGACACCATGGAGGCCGAATTACAAATCCTACCTGCCCTTGTCTTTCTGCTCCTCTACGACCAACAGCTACGTAGGCGCAGAAGACACCGGTGAGTACTGCACCTACGACACGGGGAGGGGGGAGGCAAAAGTTAGGGGGACACCCACCAAACACCCCCACCCCCACCCTCGCATAGTACAACATACACACCAATGCAGTCACAAAAATCACAGTAACAACCCACAATCCCCCCGGAAGAATCAAAAGACAATGCGAAATTCGGGCAAACATTGTAATGTGCCAATATACATGTCATACAAAAATATACAGATATATAACTCAAAATCACTCTTATTTACACATACAATCCGAGAAGTAGTGCAGATATGTACACAACAATGTCTGTGCACCAACAGTCCAAAAATGCATGGGCGAGGCCCACAATAGATACCTGACCAAAGTCGGAGAGAACACTGCCGGGGCATCAGATAGAAACACTACAGGCACTTCAGGGGGAAGGGAAGGGGGGGCACCTCAGCCAGATGAATGCGAACCCAGATCCACGACGGGGCTCCATGCCCATTGATGTATCCTGGGGAGTGCAAAGCCACAGTCTCTCAAGTCACTACAGTGGGTGGGTTGCCCACTGTGCCATCCTGGGAGTGCAAAGCCACAGTCTCTCAAGTCTCTACAGTGGGTGGCGTGCCCACTGTTACATCCTGGGGAGTGCAAAGCCACAGTCTCTCAAGTCTCTACAGTGGGTGGCTTGCCCACTGCCATATCCTGGGGAGTGCAAAGCCACAGTCTCACAAGTCTCTACAGTGGGTGGATTGCCCACTGTGCCATCCTGGGGAGTGCAAAGCTACAGTCTCTCAAGTAGATGCAGTTCTCTACTGGTACTGGGTGGGACTGGTGCCCAGACTGGATGAGTCTCCCCGTGAAAGTTCATGTCCTGTCACTGTCCCAGCTGCACATGGGATAAGGATGCCTGATGTGGCGGCCTCTTCATTCGTACACGCTGCATGCCCTGTTCAGCGGTGCTTTGCCATGGCGGTCTTTGCCCTGTTCAGCGGTGCTTTGACATGGCGGTCTTTGCCCTGTTCAGCGGTGCTTTGACATGGCGGTCTTTGCCCTGTTCAGCGGTGCTTTGCCATGGCGGTCTATGGACTGTTCAGCTGTGCTTTGCCATGGCGGTCTATGGACTGTTCAGCGGTGCTTTGCCATGGCGGTTCTGGACTGTTCAGCGGTGCTTTGACATGGCGGTTCTGGACTGTTCAGCGGTGCTTTGCCATGGCGGTCTATGGACTTTTCAGCGGTGCTTTGACATGGCGGTCTTTGCCCTGTTCAGCAGTGCTTTGCCATGGCGGTCTATGGACTGTTCAACGGTGCTTTGACATGGCGGTCTTTGCCCTGTTCAGCGGTGCTTTGCCATGGCGGTCTATGGACTGTTCAGCGGTGCTTTGCCATAGCGGTCTATGGACTGTTCATCGATGCTTTGCCATGGCGGTCTATGGACTGTTCAGCGGTGCTTTGCCATGGCGGTTCTGGACTGTTCAGCGGTGCTTTGACATGGCAGTTCTGGACTGTTCAGCGGTGCTTTGCCATGGCGGTCTATGGACTGTTCAGCGGTGCTTTGACATGGCGGTCTATGGACTGTTCAGCGGTGCTTTGCCATAGCGGTTCTGGACTGTTCAGCGGTGCTTTGACATGGCGGTTCTGGACTGTTCAGCGGTGCTTTGACATGGCGGTCTTTGCCCTGTTCAGCGGTGCATTGCCATGGCGGTCTATGGACTGTTCAGCGGTGCTTTGACATGGCGGTCTTTTCCCTGTTCAGCGGTGCTTTGCCATGGCGGTCTATGGACTGTTCAGCGGTGCTTTGACATGGCGGTCTTTGCCCTGTTCAGCGGTGCTTTGCCATGGCGGTCTTTGCCCTGTTCAGCGGTGCTTTGCCATGGCGGTCTATGGACTTTTTAGCGGTGCTTTGCCATGGCAGTGTATGGACTGTTCAGCAGTGCTTTGCCATGGCGGTCTATGGACTGTTCAGCGGTGCTTTGCCATGGCGGTCTATGGACTGTTCAGCGGTGCTTTGCCATGGCGGTTCTGGACTGTTCAGCGGTGCTTTGACAAGGCGGTTCTGGACTGTTCAGCGGTGCTTTGCCATGGCGGTCTATGGACTGTTCAGCGGTGCTTTGACATGGCGGTCTATGGACTGTTCAGTGGTGCTTTGCCATGGCGGTTCTGGACTGTTCAGCGGTGCTTTGACATGGCGGTTCTGATACGGACATTGGTGTGTTGCATGACGATCTCTACACTGTGCATTGGTGTTTGGCATGACGATACACACGATCTCTAGACTGGGCATTGGTGTGTGGCATGACGATCTCTACAATGGGCATTGGTGTGTGGCATGACGTTCCATCATTGCCCAGCGGGGCTGTGGCAGCCGGGCCCCTCCTGGGCTGTGACTCCGGCGGTGGTCTCCTGACCAGTAACGATACTTGTGCCCTCCTGGGCTGTGACTCCATCGGTGGTTTCTGGACCAGTGACGATACTTGGGCCCTCCTGGGCTGTGACTCCGGCAGTGGTTTCTGGACCAGTGACGATACTTGGGCCCTCCTGGGCTGTGACTCCGGCGGTGGTTTCTGGACCAGTGATGATACTTGGGCCCTCCTGGGCTGTGACTCCGGCGGTGGTTTCTGGACCAGTGACGATACTTGGGCCCTCCTGGGCTGTGACTCCGGCGGTGGTCTCCTGACCAGTAACGATACTTGGGCCCTCCTGGGCTGTGACTCCGGCGGTGGTCTCCTGACCAGTAACGATACTTGGGCCCTCCTGGGCTGTGACTCCAGCGGTGGTTTCTGGACCAGTGACGATACTTGGGCCCTCCTGGGCTGTGACTCCGGCGGTGGTCTCCTGACCAGTGACGATACTTGGGCCCTCCTCTGCTGTAACTCTGGCGGTGGTCTCCGGACCAGTGACGATACTTGGGCCCTCCTGGGCTGTGACTCCGGTGGTGGTCTCCTGACCAGTGACGATACTTGGGCCCTCCTGGGCTGTGACTCCGGCGGTGGTCTCCTGACCAGTAACGATACTTGGGCCCTCCTGGGCTGTGACTCCGACGGTGGCGGTGGTCTCTGGACCAGTGACGACGGTGCTGGCGGTTGTGTCTGGACCGCCGGAAATGATGGTGCACTTCACCGTCGTGACACTCACAACAGGCTGGGCAGACTTCCTCTGGCCCTTCCCCACCTTTGTTGGAGTTACAGTTGACTCACCAATCGCCTTCGAACCCATGTCA
The DNA here is from genome assembly GCF_031143425.1 of Pleurodeles waltl. Classification (NCBI taxonomy): domain Eukaryota; kingdom Metazoa; phylum Chordata; class Amphibia; order Caudata; family Salamandridae; genus Pleurodeles; species Pleurodeles waltl. The sequence continues at coordinate 382,114,867 of NC_090445.1, forward strand.
CTTGTTGTCCCACCAGGAGTCTTAACACGGTCCCGTCGTCCACTCTCCAATTTCAGAGCCTTTACAGGGGTGGGCTGCCAGTGCCTTGGCTCCGGATCCTGCTGCCTGCCCTGGTGGCCGGTGCACTCCACAAACCTGGAACATGCACCACTGGTACTGGAGGCTTTTTGGCTGAGGCGCTACGACGGGACTGATGAATTGGAGGGGGGGTGGGGGCAAAAAGGTCAATTTGACATAGGGACAGTTTCTGACGGACACTGGGATGGGTAGCTGGAGGGGGTCTGGGAGTGGAGGAAGAGGAGGTGCTTGTAGGAGGTGTCACTTTAGGTGTTTTGGGTGCAGGTGCAGATACTGGAGGCTGTCGTGAGGTGGATGGATGTTGGGTGAGTGACTGCCGGCGATTGTGTACTTTGGGAGGGGGCGTCACAGACACACTGGGAGAGGACACAGGGGACGTGTAAATGGCAGTAGAGGTGGTGAGTGCAGGTGAGCGGCTTGTGGTGCTGGGTGTCCTGGTGTGAGTCCTAGTGCCTGTAGATGTGGTGCATGCAGGTGTGTGTGTAGACGAGACTGGGGGGGAGGAGGGAGAAAACGAGGAGGGGGACACAGTGGAGACAGTGGATGTTGCTGTGTCTGTATGTGGGTGAGGCTTGCGTGTGTGTGGTGCCTATATTTGCTTGAGGTACTTGTGTGTGTTGACTTGAGTGCATGCTGGTCTGTAGGTGTGCTTGGGATGGGCTGGGGTACAGGGGATTGGGTCTGGGTGGAGGAAGTTGGAGGGGGGAGGCTGGACACAGGGACAATGGCTGCCATCAGTGCTGAGGCCAGAGATTGCAGGGTTCGCTGAAGGACAGCCTGACCAGAATGAATGCCCTCCAGGAATGCATTACCGTGTTGCAACTCTCGTTCTACACCCTGGATGGCATTCACAATGGTAGACTGCCAAACAGTGAGTGACCTGAGGAGGTCAATGGCCTCCTCACTGAGGGCAGCAGGGAAGACTGGGGCAGGGCCTGAGGTGCCTGGGGCGAAGGTGATGCCCACCCTCCTGGGTGAGCGGGCACGGGGCGAACGCTGAGGGGCTGCTGGGAGGGCGGTGCTGGTAGGGGAGGTGGCAGCTGTACCTTTAGAAGTGGGGCGCACAGATGGTGCCGCCACCACAGGGGAGCTCCCATCGGCGGACGAGTCCGTGTCGCTGGTTGGTGATCCGGTGGCCGACGTGAAGCTCCCCTCGCCCTCTGTCCCACTGGTGTATTCAGAGTCTGTGGTGTGGCCCTCCATGGCCATGTGGGATGCAGCTCGCTCGTGCTCCGGTGCCACTGTACCTCCACCTGATGATGCTGATGTACAAAAGGACAGGGAGAGCAGGAAAAGGGGGGGAGACAGAAGAAAGAGAGTTTTAGTACATGGCATTCCGCTACCGTTGGCGGACAAGACAGACGCAGCAGCCCCCTGCATAACGCCGTGCTCCTGACCTCTGCACATGCAATATCTGGCATATATGGCCTACATGGCAATGGTGAAAATCTGCGCACATGGATGCCACAGGGGCAACTGTACCTCAACTTGGCACTATGCTGAGGTGGGGTAGAGTGCCACATGGCCTACATTACAGAGGGGCCTTACCTACCGAATTCGCCCTGGCCTAGGGACACCCACAGCCCAACCCCCCCACCCAGACCCCTCCACTGCACGCAACGTCCGCAGAATGAGGTTGTACTCACCCCCTTGTGTCTGCTGTGATGTCCTCAAGCGCCCATCCAACTCCGGGTAGGCCACCACCAGGATCCGGAACATCAGGGGGCTCATGGTGCGACAGGCACTCCTCCCACGTTGGGAGGCCATCCCCAGCTGAGCCTCCGCCGTCTTCTTGCTGCAGCAGCGAATGTCCTCCCATCTCTTCCGGCAGTGGGTGCCCCGTCTCTGGTGGGCCCCCAGGATCTGGACCTCCTTGGCGATGGCACGCCAAATGTCCGTCTTCTGGTGGGCGCTGACCTACATGACATGCACAAGGAAAGAGGAACAGTCATTACCAACTGCACTGTCAATGTGAGTGGCCCCCTCCCTACTCTGGCCAAGTGGCCCATTCATTGCCATGCATTAATGTTCTATGAACTCTGCCCCCTTCCCTCTTCCACCCAGCCCTCTCCACCCAGGCCTAGCCCATACCACATGCTCCCTGTGTACTAACCTGTTGGTCTGGAGGACCGTAGAGTAGCATGTACTGGGGGAGGACCCCATCCACAAGTTTCTCCAACTCCTGTGCAGTGAAGGCAGGGGCCCTTTCCCCAGACGCAGCAGCCATTGTGGCTTCCAGACCGAGGTCACAGCAGCACTAGCAGTGTAGGTCCTCTCCTGTCAAAGGTCAGGTATCTAGTGATTCTACAGATAGAAAATGGTGGTGACGTCCGTGGCGGTGACGTCCGTGGCGGTGCGCATCATCACCGCCAGCGCACCTGTTCATTGGCTCCTGGGACCCATAGGGTCCAATGTTAACCAATGCAGCAGTGCGCCGCGGTCTACGACCACCTACCGCGACGGTGTGCAACGCCAGCGCAGTTACCCCACAATCCCATTGTTCCAGTTTAGAGGTCAGGCAGCCGCCATTTCAGGGGCCCACATGGCTTCATTTACTACTGCATCACTCATAGCTAGGCCTACACTCAACACACATACAGGAAGGGTTTTGTGTCTGGTGTAGTCTTGTGTGTAACTGTGGGTACATACCTGGAGGAATAGTGACAGGTTCTTCGCTGTTGTCCTTCGTAGGCACCGTCTGCTGGGACATATTAGAAGATGGCGGAATCCTCCGGTGTACCGACCGGTGGTGGACCTGTTGATAATGGAAGAAAGACATGTCATCGTCACCTACAGGTTTGACCGTGCCACTATCCAGGAACTATGTACCCAGTTGGAGCCAAACCTGATGTCACCAATCCGCCATCCGACTGGAATCCCCCCTGACGTGCAGGTGCTGTCAGTGCTCCATTTCCTTGCAAGTGGGTCATTTCAGAAAACAGTGGCCATGGCATCAGGGATGTCCCAGCCTATGTTTTCCAACGTGTTGTCCAGAGTGTTGTCTGCTCTGCTGAAACACGTAAGGAGATACATCATATTCCCTCAGGTGGAGGATTTGCCTACAGTGAAAGGTGAGTTCTATGCCCTTGGACATATCCCCAACGTCATAGGTGCCACTGATGGGACCCATGTAGCTCTGGTCCCCCCCGCAGGAGTGAACAGGTGTACAGGAACAGGAAGAGTTATCATTCGATGAATGTCCAGATGGTCTGTTTGGCAGACCAGTACATCTCGCAGGTAAATGCAATGTTCCCTGGCTCTGTGCATGACGCCTACATCCTGCGCAATAGCAGCATCCCTGATATGATGGGTCAACTCCAGAGGCACCGTGTATGGCTATTGGGGGACTCTGGTTACCCCAACCTTTCCTGGCTATTGACCCCAGTGAGGAATCTCAGGACCAGGGCAGAGGAACGCTACAATGATGCCCATGGGCGGACTAGGAGGGTTATTGAACGCACCTTCGGCCTTCTTAAGGCCAGGTTCAGGTGCCTCCATATGACAGGTGGATCCCTATTCTACTCACCGAAGAAGATATGCGACATCATTGTCACCTGCTCCATTCTCCATAATTTGGCATTGCGACGCCAGGTGCCTTTTCTGCAGGAGGATGATCCAGATGACGGTGTTGTGGCAGCTGTGGAGCCTGTGGACAGTGATGAGGATGAAGCTGAGGAAGAAGAAAACGACAACAGGGAGTCAGTCATACAGCAATATTTCCAGTGACACACAGGTGAGAACATTTTCTGGTTTAACATTACATTAACTTTCACACGTCTACCTCTATCCTGTACCTACATTTCACTCACTATTTGTTAATTGAGTTGTACCCTTCCATTTCAGTTTCACAAGTGTGGTAACCTACGTATCAACTGCTTGCATCCTTGAAGGGCTTGTGATGTGTGACATTGGTATGTTAGCCTTACAATGGGTAACCCATTATGACACTGTAATTGATAATACAAAGTTCCAAATCATAGACTGACTTCAGTTTTTTTAGTGTTTCAAGGGTGTTTATTTAAGTGCTCCAAAAATGAAGGGGGGTTGTAAAATGGGGATGGGTGATGGTGGAGGAATGTCCATGGCAGAGTCCAGTCTATTAGTCTCACAGGTGCACTGCCCATCTGGGCATTGGAAGTGGAGCTGGGGCAGTTCCAATCTGGACAGGGTGACAAAGTGGGACAGTGGGGGGACAATCAGGGTGGTCTCATTTCCTGGCGGGGGTCTTGCCATCTTGCTTTGTCCTGTTCCTGGATCTCAGGGCCCGCTTGCGTGGTGGTTGTCCGTCTGCAGGGGGTGGGGTGCTGGTGTCGTGGTCCTGTGGCGGGGCGTCCTGTCCACTAGCGCCGGCGGAGGTGGTGGGCAGTTCGTCGTCCTGGCTAGTGTCAGGGGCCCCTTGGAGTGCCACAGTGTCCCTCAAGGTCTTTTGAATGTCCGTCAGCACCCCTACGATGGTGCCCAGGGCGGAGCCGATGGTCCTGAGCTCCTCCCTGAACCCCAAATACTGCTCCTCCTGCAGACGCAGGGTCTCCTGCAACTTGTCCAGGACCGTCGCATCGTCTCCTGGGAGTGGTGGTAGGCTCCCATGATGGAGGAGAGGGCCTCGTGGAGAGTAGGTTCCCTTGGCCTGTCCTCCCGCTGTCGCACAGCAGCCCTCCCAGTTCCCCTGTGTTCCTGTGCCTCCTTCCCCTGGACCGTGTGCCCTCTACCACTGCCCCCAGGTCCCTGTTGTTGTTGGGGTGGTGGGTTACCCTGGGTGCCCTGTAGTGGTGGACACATCGCTGATTGACCTGTCCTGGGTAGGGAGGTTTGGGCCCGCTGGGTGGGTGCTGTGCTGGTGTTACCAGAGGGTGGAAGCTTGGTGTTGGGCTGTGGCTGGGCAAGGGGAACCGACTGTCCTGAGGCCCACGATGGTCCGGGCTGGTCATCAAGATCCAGTGGGGCAGAGCTGCTGTCGTCACTGTGGGCCTCTTCTGGGGGTGGAGTGGTGTTGTCTGGACCCTCTGGTGTGGTGACGTTCATTCGGGTTCCTGCAGGGGTATAAGAACATGATTATTGCATGTGTGTGTGTGTGATGGTGTGCAATGAGTGGGTGTTTGTGTACCCCAGTGCTAGCATTCCTGTGTGGGGGCTTGTATGCTGATGGTTGGGGGGTTGTTCTGTGTATGTGCAGTGGGCATGCTTTAGTGATGGGTGTCCATGCTTAATTGTGTCATGCAGGGCTTGGTGTTGGGATGGGTGGTTGGTGTCATGGGTACATTAGTGAGGATTTCGAGTGATAGGGAAGGGTGTGAGGGTGGGGGTGTGTGATAGCATGCAGGTAGGGTGGGGGATGTGATAGTTAAGATTTGACTTACCAGTGTACCATCTTCCACCGACTCCTCCGAGGCCCTCAGGATGCAAGATGGTCAAGACTTGATCCTCCCATGTTGTTAGTTGTGGGGGAGGAGGTGGGGGTCAGACGCCAGTTCGCTGCACCGCGATGTTGTGCCTGGAGACCATGGACCGCACCTTCCCCCGTAGGTCGTTCCACCTCTTCCTGATGTCCTCCCTATTTCTTGGGTGCTGTCCCACGGCGTTCACCCTGTCCACTATTCTGCGCCATAGCTCCATCTTCCTGGCTATTGATGTGTGCTGTACCTGTGAGCCAAATAGCTGTGGCTCTACCCGGACGATTTCCTCCACCATGACCCTGAGCTCCTCCTCGGAGCGGCGGGGGTGTCTTTGGCGTGACATGGGGTGGTGTGTGAGGTGTGGGGTGGTGTATGTGTTGACGAGTGTGGTGATGTGTTGTGGTATGTGGTGTTTTGTGCGTGGATGTTGTGTGGGTGATGATGTTGTGTGCCTCTGTGTGATGGGGTTGTCAATTGCTGTGCTGTCTCTCTCGCCTTCTCTCAGAATTTCTGGTTGTAGGGGTTTGTGGGTGATGTGGGTGTGTATTTTATATTGTGTTGGGTGTGTGGGAGTGGTGTGTGTATGTGTATCAGGTGTGTGTATTTGTAATTGTCCAATGTGGCAGTGTTTTGGTGCTGTGTGTGTATTTTGAGCGCAGCGGTGTGTACCGCAATGGAATACCGCGGTTGAAAGACCGCCGCGTGGATTCGTGGGTCGTAATAGCATGGGCGTGTTTCTGTTGGCGTGGAGGTGGAGGATTTGTTTCCGCATGTTTATCGCTGACCTTTGGTGTGGCGGTGTTGTGTGGGTGTCTGAATTTCGGCGGATTCCGTGATGTGTGTCATAATAGCTGTGGCGGTCTACCGCGGCGGTGTATTGGCGGTCTTCTGCACGGCAGTAAGCGCCTTTTACCACCAATGTTGTAATGACCCCCAAAGTATTTAAAGCATTAAAGTTAATCATGTCTCTAGACGCTCAATAAAGTAATGGCCTCTTGGCAAGAAAGAAAATGGGAAAATGTGGTTTCTTTCCTCAGTGCAGTCTGGCTAAGCTAGAATTCCTAAAACTACTTCCCAAGTCCCTATTGGTCAAGGGATCGCATTTTCATACTTTGTTCAATAAAACTAAAACTTTAAATCTAGAGTTTCCACTAGTACACGGTTCACATGTCGATGATTGGCTCCTTTCGTAATTTCCTCATCATCCGGCTCGTCAGGTAACAATCTTGTTGCAGCTTGTACTCCAGTCAGTGTCTCTATTGTCTTCGCCTAAGAAAGTGAGGTTTACACACATTACATCTACAGTGTTACATTTAACAGGAACAGCATCTTCTAGCAAGCAGTTCTCATGAGAAAGACTTTTAGCTATAAGCAAATTAGGTCAGCACAGCGGAAAATCACAATTTAGTTTATTAGGCAAACATTATATTAAAAGTTTAAGAAATACAACTTGACATGAGGCAGTGAAACTAGGCCAAGACCTCCGCTATATTAATGTTTTTACTTAATTTGAGCTAACACATAATGCAAAACCCTTAATATGATGTATTACTACATTAATCAAACATAAGCTCAATATTTCATATGAATAAGCCAATAATAAGTGATCATTGTGAACATTGACGGACACTCACGTGGACACATTATCAAATGTGTGCATTATTGTTCTCTAAATTATGACACTTTCTACGCAAATTCAACACTCAAAATACATAAATATTCATTAATATTTTCTGTTAAAACTCCTGCGCTAGCAATCCCTCCTCTGTAAGTTCAATCCCTTCAGCTTCTTGTCTCCTTTTCAAATTTTCTCTAAACAAGTTTTCTCTTTTCTTTATTTCCCTCTTCTAATTATTCTTTGTCCCTTTCAATTTGATCCTTTTACATAGTTTGCATATTCCCCATATTCCAATGGGCAAATCACAATAGTTTATATTCCCTGTATTCTTTTAATAAAATCTACTTCCCAATATTGCAGATCCAATTTCCTACTGAACCAAATCCCTTGCTAACTTTTTCCCAAACACCCGGTTCCTTCAATTCTTTCAAATCAGTACTTCAATTAGTCAGATTAGCAAGTAAGCTTATAATTTCTTTACTATTATGAGGAATGAGTGAACAACAATGCCTAGAATTAATCATTTTACAAACTCTGCCATCCGTCACTAAGATAATGTCTAATGCATTGCTATTCTGAAGCGTCATAGCTTTTTCAGTGGCTAATTCAGTATCTATCAGGAGCATAGCTCCTGAAACATTTGTCAGCATGTTATCCACAATAGTAGACAACTTTCTAATCTTTATCAAATTCAGAACAACTCCCACTGAAGGAATTATTGCTCCAAATATATCTCCCACAATACCATAAGGAGACTCCCTCCTCTGTCTAGTATGATGTAACTCTGTAATTTTTGAAAATTTCTTTAGGTCGTCAAGTTGAAAAATCTTTGGGAAATCTATTTCCTAAATAGTAAGTAACTTACCATCTCTTTGGAAGATAGTATCATGCATTAGGACCACAGATGTAATATATCCCAGGAACAGCTGGATCTTGCCCATTGAACATATATCCATTTACTCTGAAACAAAAACACATGTCTGCATTCACTCGTTCCCACAAATAAAGTATTGGTGCGAGATTTAGGCCTATATGCACAAAGCTTCCCTACGTGTTGCGCATCTAAAGCTAATATCCCTTGTTTCATTATTGTACTATAAGCATAATAATTTGCAGGAGCCCTTTTCTCTAAGCCTTTTTCTAATTTCTCCTTCAATGCCTTTCTTCTGTCATCTGTGTGATCTAAGCTCTTTTCTAAGGTGTAAACAAACATGTCAGATTGTTGCGGTGTGCATAAGCTGTGCCAAAAGTCATTGTAGGCTCAAAGAAACCTTTAACTAATACTATGTCACTATCCTTAGCTACTCTACTCAAATACCTAATTATAGGGACAAACAAAAACACTAAATCCTGATTGGAGTAAAAGTACTAGATGTACTCCTGGTTATAGAATCTTGGTAGTAACAGACTACAACTTATCCTATAAGTAGGAGACAAGCTATGATAAGTAACTTCTTCCTCGACTGATGAAGGAATCTGCATACACACAAAACAATCCTTTGCATCCGTCTCAACGTACTCACTCAGTAAGCGTTAGAAGACATTAGAAGAAAGTTCCCCTTGTGCATTAGTACCTTCATGTAGATATTTCTCATCTAACCTAAACTTATGTGTAGGTGTAAATGCAGCAGTTGTCTCCAGAGCAGGAGCATGGTTAGCTTTACCCTTGTCAAGAACAGTCATACCCACAACCTATATTACAAACAATATCATACATATAATTCCCAAAACACTGCTCATGTATTTACAGTGCCTATTCTTCCTACCTTGTTGGCTAATGTTACTCATGATCTGTAAAGAATAAAAAAGCAGAAGAGAAAATTTAGAAAAATGCAGCAAAATCAAAAACAAAAACAAAAATCTTCAATCTTCTTTCGCCAGTTATTTACAGCTGTCAGTCTTACTTCCAGGATCCTTTGTCAAAAATCTGTTTAGCAGCTTGTCAAAATCAGGTTTCAAAAGTCTCTCTCTTCATTTTTCTCCCCAAAAGCTTTGCCAACAGTTCAGTTCCTCAGCTTCCTTCAAGTGCCAAAATATTGACCTGGAATGTCTCAATCAAAACAAAAAGACAAAAACTCTTTCTGCCATTCACTTGTATTTGCATATGCCTATTCAAGTCCGGCGTAGATTCGACTTGCTATTCTCTTTTTTTCAACTTTCGATCATCTATCAATTCTCCTTCACTTAGATCTTCTCTCCTTGTTGTATCTACTTCTTCCTCGATTGTTGTCTCAACATTTACTTATTTTCTCTTTGATTGTGCCTCTGGCCACTTATCTACTTTCAGTGGACTCTTGGTCAATGTTCTTTTCAGTGTTGTACTTGTAACTTCTCCTTGCTCTGTGGTGTTTTCTCTTGACGGACCTGCAACTGGTTCAGGAGGAGTCAGGTCACAATGGCTTTGATCTGCCTGAACTCCTTTCCCCTCAGGGTCTGGTAATTGCTCTATTTGTCTCTCAAAATCGTCAGCTTCTGGGAAATCCCTCCTCTGACTAGGCTTTAATGCTGCCTCAATTGAGATAGGCTCACTATCACCCTCCTGGAGGTCTCCTCCTTCGTCTCTCACAGGAGTGACTGAACCATCCTCAATGGGCTCAGATTCGGTCTCAGTTTCCCATCGTCCACTTCTGGCCCTGAGACTGGTTCTATCATTGTTGATATTCTCAACAAAACCAACAACAAGTGATGGACGGAATGCTGAACATTGTCAAACACTCACCCCCGTCATAGATCTGGGTTTAATCCATCGTTCTTTTGCTCACCATGCCACCCCAGTTTGAACCCAGCCATATGCAAATCAGTCTTGACCCTGTTCCTCATGGGAACAGTCCAGACCAAACTGCCAAGCCAGGTCCTCACTGGACCGGAAACAAGCATCCTGGGACCGGTTTCGGGGTTTCACCCCTCATCAGCCAGGCTAGCTTGAATCCAGTGGCATGGGAAGCACGGGACCCACTTCTGGGCATACCCTTCCCACTTAGAGTGACAAAGCAAAACCAACAACAAGTGGTGGACGGAATGCTGAACATTGTCAAACACTCACCCCCAGTCATAGATCTGGGTTTAATCCATCGTTCTTTTGCTCACCATGCCACCCCAGTTTGAACCCAACCATATGCAAATCAGTCTTGACCCTGTTCCTCATGGGAACAGTCCAGACCGAACTGCCAAGTCAGGTCCTCACTGGACCGGAAACAAGCATCCTGGGACCGGTTTCGGGGTTTCAGCCCTCCTCATCCAGGCTAGCTTGAATCCAGTGGCATGGGAAGCACGGGACCCACATCTGGGCATACCCTTCCCACTTAGGGTGACAAAGCAAAACCAACAACAAGTGATGGACGGAATGCTGAACATTGTCAAACACTCACCCCCAGTCATAGATCTGGGTTTAATCCATCATTCTTTTGCTCACCATGCCACCCCAGTTTGGACCCAGCCATATGCAAATCAGTCTTGACCCTGTTCCTCATAGGAACAGTCCAGACCGAACTGCCAAGCCAGGTCCTCACTGGACCGGAAACAAGCATCCTGGAACCGGTTTCGGGGTTTCACCCCTCATCAGCCAGGCTAGCTTGAATCCAGTGGCATGGGAAGCACGGGACCCACGTCTGGGTATACCCTTCCCACACCCTGTTCCTCATTGGAACAGTCCAGACCGAACTGCCAAGCCAGGTCCTCACTGGACCGGAAACAAGCATCCTGGGACTGGTTTCGGGGTTTCACCCCTCATCAGCCAGGCTAGCTTGAATCCAGTGGTATGGGAAGCACGGGACCCACGTCTGAACATACCCTTCCCACTTAGGGTGACAAAGCAAAACCAACAACAAGTGATGGACGGAATGCTGAACATTTTCAAACACTCACCCCCAGTCATAGATCTGGGTTTAATCCTTTGTTCTTTTGCTCACCATGCCAACCCAGTTTGAACCCAGCCATATGCAAATCAGTCTTGAACCTGTTCCTCATGGGAACAGTCCAGACCGAACTGCCAAGCCAGGTCCTCACTGGACCGGAAACAAGCTTCCTGGGACCGGGTTCGGGGTTTCACCCCTCATCAGCCAGGCTAGCTTGAATCCAGTGGCATGGGAAGCACGGGACCCACGTCTGGGCATACCCTTCCCACTTAGGGTGACAAAGCAAAACCAACAACAAGTGATGGACGGAATGCTGAACATTGTCAAACACTCACCCCCAGTCATAGATCTGGGTTTAATCCATCGTTCTTTTGCTCACCATGCCACCCTAGTTTGAACCCAGCCATATGCAAATCAGTCTTGACTCTGTTCCTCATGGGAACAGTCCAGACCGAACTGCCAAGCCAGGTCCTCACTGGACCGGAAACAAGCATCCTGGCACCGGTTTGGGGTTTCACCCCTCATCAGCCAGGCTAGTTTGAATCCAGTGGCAGGGGAAGCACAGGACCCACGTCTGGGCATACCCTTCCCACTTAGGGTGACAAAGCAAAACCAACAACATGTGACGGACGGAATGCTGAACATTGTCAAACACTCACCCCCAGTCATAGATCTGGGTTTAATCCATTGTTCTTTTGCTCACCATGCCACCCCAGTTTGAACCCAGCCATATGCAAATCAGTCTTGACCCTGTTCCTCATGGGAACAGTCCAGACCGAACTGCCAAGCCAGGTCCTCACTGGACCGGAAACAAGCATCCTGGGACCGGTTTCAGGGTTTCACCCCTCATCAGCCAGGCTAGCTTGAATCCAGTGGCATGGGGAAGCACGGGACCCACGTCTGGGCATACCCTTCCCACTTAGGGCGACAAAGCAAAAACAACAAGTGATGGACGGAATGCTGAACTCAAGCTAGCCTGGCTGATGAGGGGTGAAACCCCGAAACCGGTCCCAGGATGCTTGTTTCCGGTCCAGGGAAGACCTGGCCTAGCAGTTCAGGCTGGACTGTTCCCATGGGGAGCAGGGTCAAGATTGATTTGCATATGGCTGGGTCCAAACTGGAATGGCATGGTGTAGGAGGCTGGACTGGCTTGTAGTGAGTACCTAGGGGTAGCAGGCCAAGTTATCCCTTATTAGTGCATAGGGTGTCTAGCAGCATAGGCTGATAGATAATGGTAGCTTAGCAGAGCACCTTAGACTGAACTAGGAGACGAGTGAAGCTCCTACAGTACCACTAGTGTCATATGCACAATATCATAAGAAAACACAATACACAGATATACTAAAAATAAAGGTACTTTATTTTTATGACAATATGCCAAAAGTATCTCAGTGAGTACCCTCAGTATGAGGATAGCAAATATACACATGATATATGTACACAATACCAAAATATGCAGTAATAGTATTAGAAAACAGTGCAAACAATGTATAGTTACAATAGGATGCAATGGGGACACATAGGGATAGGGGCAACACAAACCATATACTCCAAAAGTGGAATGCGAACCACGAATGGACCCCAAACCTATGTGACCTTGTAGAGGGTCGCTGGGACTGTAAGAAAACAGTTAGGGTTAGAAAAATAGCCCACCCCAAGATCCTGAAAAGTGAGTGCAAAGTGCACTAAAGTTCCCCAAAGGACATAGAAGTCGTGATAGGGGAATTCTGCAGGAAAGACACAAACCAACAATGCAACAACAATAGATTTCCAGTCGAGGGTACCTGTGGAACAAGGGGACCAAGTCCAAAAGTCACAAGCAAGTCGGAGATGGGCAGATACCCAGGAAATGCCAGCTGTGGGTGCAAAGAAGCTGCTACTGGACAGTAGAAGCTTAGGTTTCTGCAGGAACGACAAGGGCTAGAGACTTCCCCTTTGGAGGACGGATCCCTCACGCCGTGGAGAGTTGTGCAGAAGTATTTTCCCGCCGAAAGACCGCCAACAAGCCTTGCTAGCTGCAAATCGTACAGTTAGTGTTTTTGGACGCTGCTGTGGTCCAGGAGGGACCAGGATGTCGCCAATTGCATCAGGGGACAGAGGGGGCATCAAGCAAGACAAGAAGCCCTCTCAGCAGCAGGCAGCACCCGCAGAAGTGCCAGAAACAGGCACTACGAGGATGAGTGAAACGGTGCTCACCCGAAGTTGCACAAAGGAGGCCCACGTCGCCGGAGAACAACTTAGAAGGTCGTGCAATGCAGGTTAGAGGGCCGTGGACCCAGGCTGGACTGTGCACAAAGGATTTCCGCCAGAAGTCCACGGAGGCCGGAGTAGCTGCACAAGTCACGGTTCCCAGCAATGCAGTCTGGCGTGGAGAGGCAAGGACTTACCTCCACCAAACTTGGACTGAAGAGTCACTGGACTGTGGGAGTCACTTGGACAGAGTTGCTGGATTCAAGGGACCTCGCTCGTCGTGCTGAGAGGAGACCCAGGGTACCAGTGATGCAGTTCTTTGGTGCCTGCGGTTGCAGGGGGACGATTCCGTCGACCCACAGGAGATTTCTTCGGAGCTTCTAGTGCAGAGAGGAGGCAGACTACCCCCACAGCATGCACCACCAGGAAAACAGTCGAGAAGGCGGCAGAATCAGCGTTACAGAGTTGCAGTAGTCGTCTTCGCTACTATGTTGCAGTTTTGCAGGCTTCCAGCGCGGTCAGCAGTCGATTCCTTGGCAGAAGGTGAAGAGAGAGATGCAGAGGAACTCGGATGAGCTCTTGCATTCGTTATCTAAAGAATCCCCAAAGACAGAGACCCTAAATAGCCAGAAAAGAGGGTTTGGCTACTTAGGAGAGAAGATAGGCTAGCAACACCTGAAGGAGCCTATCAGAAGGAGTCTCTGACGTCACCTGCTGGCACTGGCCACTCAGAGCAGTCCAGTGTGCCAGCAGCACCTCTGTTTCCAAGATGGCAGAGATCTGGAGCACACTGGAGGAGCTCTGGGCACCTCCCAGGGGAGGTACAGGTCAGGGGAGTGGTCACTCTTCTTTCCTTTGTCCAGTTTCGCGCCAGAGCAGGGCTAAGGGGTCCCTGAACCGGTGTAGACTGGCTTATGCAGAAATGGGCACCATGTGTGCCCATGAAAACATCTCCAGAGGCTGGGGGAGGCTACTCCTTCCCTGCCTTCACACCATTTTCCAAAGGGAGAGGGTGTAACACCCTCTCTCAGAGGAAGTCCTTTGTTCTGCCATCCTGGGCCAGGCCTGGCTGGACCCCAGGAGGGCAGAAGCCTGTCTGAGGGGTTGGCAGCAGCAGCAGCTGCAGTGAAACCCCGGGAAAGGCAGTTTGGCAGTACCAGGGTCTGTGCTACAGACCACTGGGATCATGGGATTGTGCCAACTATGCCAGGATGGCATAGAGGGGGTAATTCCATGATCATAGACATATTACATGGCCATATTCGGAGTTACCATTGTGAAGCTACATATAGGTAGGGACCTATATGTAGTGCACATGTGTAATGGTGTCCCCGCACTCACAAAGTCCGGGGAATTGGCCCTGAACAATGTGGGGGCACCTTGGCTAGTGCCAGGGTGCCCTCACACTAAGTAACTTAGCACCCAACCTTTACCAGGTAAAGGTTAGACATATAGGTGACTTATAAGTTACTTAAGTGTAGTGTAAAATGGCTGTGAAATAACGTGGACATTATTTCACTCCAGCTGCAGTAGCAGGCCTGTGTAAGAATTGTCAGAGCTCCCTATGGGTGGCAAAAGAAATGCTGCAGCCCATAGGGATCTCCTGGAACCCCAATACCCTGGGTACCTCAGTACCATATACTAGGGAATTATAAGGGTGTTCCAGTAAGCCAATGTAAATTGGTAAAATTGGTCACTAGCCTGTTAGTGACAATTTGAAAGAAATGAGAGAGCATAACCACTGAGGTTCTGATTAGCAGAGCCTCAGTGAGACAGTTAGTCATAACACAGGTAACACATTCAGGCACACTTATGAGCACTGGGGCCCTGACTAGCAGGGTCCCAGTGACACATACAACTAAAACAACATATATACTGTGAAAAATGGGGGTAACATGCCAGGCAAGATGGTACTTTCCTACACAACCCCCCCCCCCAAACGAAGGACAATAAGACTAGCCATGACCTGATGAGTCTTCATTGTCTAAGTGGAAATATCTGGAGAGTCCATCTGCATTGGAGTGGCTACTCCCAGGTCTATGTTCCACTGTATAGTCCATTCCCTGTAGGGATATGCACCACCTCAATAATTTAGGATTTTCACCTTTCATTTGTTTTAGCCAAAGTAGAGGTTTGTGGTCTGTCTGAACAATTAAGTGAGTGCCAAACAAGTATGGCCTCAACTTCTTCAGTGCCCAGACCACAGCAAAGGCCTCCCTCTCAATGGCAGACCAACGCTTTTCTCTAGGGGTCAACCTCCTACTAATAAAAGCAACAGGTTGATCCTGGCCCTCAGAATTAAGTTGTGATAGGACTGCCCCTACTCCTAATTCAGATGCATCAGTTTGGACATAGAATTTTTTAGAGTAACAAGGGCTTTTCAGGACAGGTGCAGAGCACATGGCCTGCTTCAGTTCCTCAAAAGCTTTCTGACAGTTTGCCGTCCATAATACCTTTTTAGGCATCTTTTTGGATGTGAGGTCATTAAGAGGGGCTGCAATGGAGCCATAGTTCTTAATGAACCTCCTGTAATACCCAGTGAGGCATAGGAAGGCTCTCACCTGAGTCTGAGTAGTAGGGGGAACCCAATCTATAATAGTTTGGATTTTCCCCTGAAGTGGTGCAATCTGTTCCCCACCAACAAGGTGTCCCAGATAAACCACCTTACCCTGCCCTATCTGGCACTTTGAAGCCTTGATAGTCAGGCCTGCCTTTTGCAGGGCCTCTAAAACTTTCCATAGGTGGACCAGGTGATCATCCCAACTGGAGCTAAAGACAGCTATATCGTCCAGATATGCTGCACTAAAAGCTTCCAGCCCATGCAGGACTGTGTTCACCAACCTCTGAAAAGTGGCAGGTGCATTTTTCAATCCAAAAGGCATTACTGTGAATTGGTAATGGCCTCCAATGGTTGAAAATGCAGTTTTAGGTTTAGCATCTTCTGATAATTTGATCTGCCAATACCCTGCAGTCAAGTCAAAAGTGCTTAGATGCTTGGCAGATGCCAGTGTATCTATAAGCTCATCTGCCCTTGGTATAGGGTGAGCATCAGTTTTGGTTACCTGGTTGAGACCTCTGTAGTCTACACAAAACCGCATTTCCTTCTTTCCATCCTTGGAATGAGGTTTTGGTACAAGTACCACAGGAGAAGCCCATGGACTTTCAGAGTGCTCAACCACTCCCAGTTCTAACATTTTCTGCACCTCATGCTTTATGCAGTCTCTGACATGGTCAGGCTGCCTATAGATCTTACTTTTGACAGGCAAGCTGTCTCCAGTATCTATAGTGTGCTCACACCAAGAAGTGGTACCTGGCACAGTAGAGAAGAGTTCAGAAAACTGACCCAGGAGATTTATGCAATGGTCTTTCTGCTCAGCAGTAAGACAATCAGCCAAAACTACACCTTCCACTAGAGCATCTTGTTCTGTGGAAGAGAAGAGATCAGGTAGAAGATCACTGTCTTCTTCCTGTCCCTCATCAGTTGCCATGAGCAGGGTGAGATCAGCCCTGTCATAGTAGGGTTTCAGGCGATTGACATGGAGCACCCTAAGGGGACTCCTGGCAGTGCCTAAGTCAACTAAATAGGTGAGTTCAACCTTCTTTTCAACAATAATGTGGGGTCCACTCCATTTATCTTGGAGTGCTCTTGGGGCCACAGGTTCCAAGACCCACACTTTCTGCCCTGGTTGGTACTGAACCAAAACAGCCTTCTGATCATGCCATTGCTTCTGGAGCTCTTGGCTGGCCTGAAGGTTTTTACTGGCCTTTTTCATATACTCAGCCATCCTTGTTCTGAGGCCAAGTACATAATCCACAATATCTTGCTTTGGAGCTTTTAAAGGTTGTTCCCAACCCTCCTTGACAAGTGTTAGTGGACCCCTAACAGGGTGTCCAAAGAGGAGTTCAAAGGGGCTGAAGCCCACTCCTTTTTGGGGTACCTCCCTGTAGGCAAAAAGGAGGCATGGTAAACGGATATCCCATCTCCTGCGGTGTTTTTCAGGGAGTCCCATAATCATGCCTTTGAGAGTTTTGTTAAATCTCTCCACCAGTCCATTTGTTTGTGGATGATAGGGTGTAGTGAACTTGTAAGTTACACCACACTCCTTCCACATGGCCTTTAAGTAAGCAGACATGAAATTGCTTCCCCTGTCTGATACTACTTCCTTTGGGAAGCCCACCCTGGAAAATATTCCCAGGAGGGCCTTTGCCACTGCAGGTGCTGTAGTGGTCCTTAAAGGAATTGCTTCAGGATATCTTGTGGCATGGTCCACTACCACCAAGATAACCCTATTGCCTGAAGCAGTAGGAGGGTCAAGGGGGCCAACTATGTCAACCCCTACCCTTTCAAAGGGAACCCCAACCACAGGCAGTGGAATAAGGGGTGCCTTTGGGGTGCCACCTGTCTTGCCACTGGCTTGACACGTTTCACAGGACTTACAAAATTATTTTGTGTCCTCAGACATTCTAGGCCAATGAAACAAGGGAACAAGCCTGTCCCAAGTTTTCATTTGTCCCAGATGTCCAGCTAGGGGAATGTCGTGGGCTAGAGTTAGGAGGAACTTTCTGTACTCCTGAGGAATCACTAACCTCCTGGCAGTTCCAGGTTTAGGATCCCTTGCTTCAGTGTACAAGAGGTTGTACTCCCAGTATATTCTGTGAGAGTCACTGACATCCCCATTAGCCTGTTTGACAGCTTGCTGTCTTAGACCCTCTAGTGTGGGACAGGTATGCTGTGCCACACTCAGCTCCTCCCTGGCAGGCCCCCCTTCACCCAAAAGCTCAGCAGTGTCTGCTTCCAGCTCCTCTGGTGTAGGTTCTGCACAGGGTGGAAATTCTTCTTCCTCAGAAGTAGAATCCACTGTAGAGGGAGGGATAGTAGGAAGTGCTTTACTTCTACTAGCCCTAGCTTTAGGGAGCACTTGGTCCATTGTTCCAGGATCCAAGTCACCCTGTCCTTTTTGCTTTTTGGCCTGAGCCCTTGTTAAAGCAAATATATGCCCTGGGATGCCCAGCATTTCTGCATGGGCCTCCAACTCCACATCTGACCAAGCTGATGTCTCCAAATCATTTTCTAGTAGACAGTCTACAGGTAAATCTGAGGCTACCACAACTTTCTTTGGACCAGTAACCCCCCCCCCCCAGTTGAGATTTACAACAGCCATGGGGTGGCTAAGTGTGTTGTTGTGAGCATCGGTTACTTGGTACTGGTGACCAAGTAGGTGTTGTTCAGGGTGGACCAGTTTCTCTATGACCATAGTCACACTGGCACCAGTGTCCCTGTAGGCCTGAACCTCAACACCATTTATTAGGGGTAGTTGCTTGTACTTATCCATGTTAAGGGGACAAGCAACCAAGGTGGCTAAATCAATAGCCCCCTCAGAGACTAACACAGCCTCTGTGGTCTCCCTAATCAGACCAACCCCAACTAAGTTACCAAAAGTGAGCCCAGCTACTCCCTTGGATTGGCTATTAGTAGGTTTGCTCCCACCACCACTGCTATTAGTAGGGACACTAGGTGTAGCAGTAGGGGTTGTAGTGGTAGGAGGCTTGGTGCTTTTCTTTGGACAACCGGGATCTGTTGTCCAATGGCCTTTTATTTTACATAAATAGCACCATGGTTTCTTTTCTTTGTTTTGATTTGAAGAGGATTTGGGCCCACCACCCCCACCAGAGTGTTTTTGTGGGCCTGATGAAGACTCATTTTTAGATTCGTCCCCACCCTTGTCAGAAGACTTACCATCCTTCTTCTTGTTGCCATCTTTGTCACCCCCTGTATGAACTTTTCTGTTCACCCTTGTTCTGACCCATTTGTCTGCCTTCTTTCCCAATTCTTGGGGAGAGGTCAGATCAGAGTCCACCAAGTACTGGTGCAACAAATCAGACACACAATTATTAAGAATATGCTCTCTCAGGATCAAGTTATACAGGCTGTCATAATCAGTAACTTTACTGCCATGTAACCATACCTCCAAGGCCTTCACTGAATGGTCAATGAAATCAACCCAGTCTTGTGAAGACTCCTTTTTGGTCTCTCTGAACTTTATCCTGTATTGTTCAGTGGTTAAGCCATAACCATCCAGGAGTGCATTCTTAAGAACTGTAAAATGATTGGCATCACTTTCTTTCACAGTAAGGAGCCTATCCCTACCCTTTCCACTAAATGATAGCCATAGGATAGCAGCCCACTGCCTTTGAGGGACATCCTGTACAACACAGGCCCTCTGCAGTGCAGCAAACCACTTGTTAATGTCATCCCCCTCCTTATAAGGGGGAACTATCTTGTGCAGATTCCTAGAATCATGCTCTTTTGCAGGATGACTATTGGGAATACTGCTGCTGCCACCATGGGTTTCAAAGCCCAACTTCTGTCTTTCCTTCTCTACTTCTAAGGACTGTCTATCCAAATCCAGCTGTTGCTTCTTGAGCTTCAGTCTGGTTTGTTCCACTCTCAATCTATTGAGCTCCCTTTCTAACAATCTGTCATCAGGGTTGTTGGGAGGGACATTCCTTGACACAGAAGTGTGGTGAGAATGGACAGAATGAGACCTGTCCCTTACAGAAGGCACCCTAACAGCTTGCTTAACAGAAACATCACTTCTACTGTTTTGAGAAACAATACTTTTGCTATGATGTGAGATAACACTATTTGTATGGTGTACCTCTTCATCATTACCAACTATGCTAGACTGTCTAGTAATGGGCAGGCTATGAAGTTTATTTCCTGAATCTTTTCCTAGGGGAGTCCCTGGATCAGATTGGGAACCATTAGCTACTTTTCCAACAGATGGGGCCCTTGTGGCCTTATCTTGTTCTCTAAGCATGTTAAGCAATAATTCCAAGGAAGGATTCTTCCCTACACTCAAACCTCTTTCTACACAGAGACTCCTTGCTCCTTTCCAGCTAAGGTGGTCATATGCAAGTTTGGACAGATCAACATTTTGGCCTGTGCCAGACATTTTTAGAAAGAGTTAAAGTGATAGAAAAAGAGAAAAAAGTTTTCAGAACTTTTAGAAAGACAGAAAAAAAACTTTTTAAACTTTTAAGAACTTTTAAGAAAGTTTAGAGGTACTTTTCAGCACATTAGAAAAGAGGTGACAAAAGAAATGCAAAACTTTTTGGTAAGGTGTACATACACTGAACTTGTTTTGTAAATTTTTCTCTTATGAAAAGTACAATGACAAGAGTGGTAAGTAGTCTCAAAGCACTTATCCCACCGCTGCACAACCAATGTAGGAGGCTGGACTGGCTTGTAGTGAGTACCTATGGGTACTTGCACCTTGCACCAGGCCCAGTTATCCCTTATTAGTGTATAGGGTGTCTAGCAGCATAGGCTGATAGATAATGGTAGCTTAGCAGAGCAGCTTAGGCTTAACTAGGAGACGAGTGAAGCTCCTACAGTACCACTAGTGTCATATGCACAATATCATAAGAAAACACAATATACAGATATACTAAAAATAAAGGTACTTTATTTTTATGACAATATGCCAAAAGTATCTCAGTGAGTACCCTCAGTATGAGGATAGAAAATATACACACGATATATGTACACAATACCAAAATATGCAGTAATAGTATTAGAAAACAGTGCAAACAATGTATAGTTACAATAGGATGCAATGGGGACACATAGGGATAGGGGCAACACAAACCATATACTCCAAAAGTGGAATGCGAACCACGAATGGACCCCAAACCTATGTGACCTTGTAGAGGGTCGCTGGGACTGTAAGAAAACAGTTAGGGTTAGAAAAATAGCCCACGCCAAGACCCTGAAAAGTGAGTGCAAAGTGCACTAAAGTTCCTCAAAGGACATAGAAGTCGTGATAGGGGAATTCTGCAGGAAAGACACAAACCAACAATGCAACAACAATGGATTTCCAGTCGAGGGTACCTGTGGAACAAGGAGACCAAGTCCAAAAGTCACAAGCAAGTCGGAGATGGGCAGATGCCCAGGAAATGCCAGCTGTGGGTGCAAAGAAGCTGCTACTGGACAGTAGAAGCTTAGGTTTCTGCAGGAACGACAATTGCTAGAGACTTCCCCTTTGGAGGACAGATCCCTCACGCCGTGGAGAGTCGTGCAGAAGTTTTTTCCCGCCGAAAGACCGCCAACAAGCCTTGCTAGCTGCAAATTGTGCAGTTAGTGTTTTTGGATGCTGCTGTGGTCCAGGAGGGACCAGGAAGTCGCCAATTGTGTCAGGGGACAGAGAGGGCATTGAGCAAGACAACGAGCCCTCTCAGCAGCAGGCAGCACCCGCAGAAGTGCCAGAAACAGGCACTACAAGAATGCGTTAAATGGTGCTCACCCGAAGTCGCACAAAGGAGGCCCACGTCGCCGGAGAACAACTTAGAAGGTCGTGCAATGCAGGTTAGAGTGCCGTGGACCCAGGCTGGACTGTGCACAAAGGATTTCCGCCGGAAGTGCACGGAGGCCGGAGTAGCTGCAAAAGTCACGGTTCCCAGCAATGCAGTCTGGCGTGGGGAGGCAAGGACTTACCTCCACCAAACTTGGACTGAAGAGTCACTGGACTGTGGGAGTCACTTGGACAGAGTTGCTGGATTCAAGGGACCTCGCTCGTCGTGCTGAGAGGAGACCCAGGGTACCGGTGATGCAGTTCTTTGGTGCCTGCGGTTGCAGGGGGACGATTCAGTCGACCCACGGGAGATTTCTTCGGAGCAGAGTGGAGGCAGACTACCCCCACAGCATGCACCACCAGGAAAACAGTTGAGAAGGCGGCAGGATCAGTGTTACAGAGTTGCAGTAGTCGTCTTCGCTACTATGTTGCAGTTTGCAGGCTTCCAGCGCGGTCAGCAGTCGATTCCTTGGCAGAAGGTGAAGAGAGAGATGCAGAGAAACTCGGATGAGCTCTTGCATTTGTAATCTAAAGAATCCCCAAAGACAGAGACCCTAAATAGCCAGAAAAGAGGGTTTGGCTACTTAGGAGAGAAGATAGGCTAGCAACACCTGAAGGAGCCTATCAGAAGGAGTCTCTGACGTCACCTGCTGGCACTGGCCACTCAGAGCAGTCCAGTGTGCCAGCAGCACCTCTGTTTCCAAGATGGCAGAGGTCTGGAGCACACTGGAGGAGCTCTGGGCACCTCCCAGGGGAGGTACAGGTCAGGGGAGTGGTCACTCCCCTTTCCTTTGTCCAGTTTCGCGCCAGAGCAGGGCTAAGGGGTCCCTGAACCGGTGTAGACTGGCTTATGCAGAAATGGGCACCATGTGTGCCCATGAAAGCATTTCCAGAGGCTGGGGGAGGCTACTCCTCCCCTGCCTTCACACCATTTTCCAAAGGGAGAGGGTGTAACACCCTCTCTCAGAGGAAGTCCTTTGTTCTGCCATCCTGGGCCAGGCCTGGCTGGACCCCAGGAGGGCAGAAGCCTGTCTGAGGGGTTGGCAGCAGCTGCAGTGAAACCCCGGGAAAGGCAGTTTGGCAGTACCAGGGTCTGTGCTACAGACCACTGGGATCATGGGATTGTGGCAACTATGCCAGGATGGCATAGAGGGTGTAATTCCATGATCATAGACATATTACATGGCATATTCAGAGTTACCATTGTGAAGCTACATATAGGTAGTGACCTATATGTAGTGCACGCGTGTAATGGTGTCCCTGCACTCACAAAGTCCGGGGAATTGGCCCTGAACAATGTGGGGGCACCTTGGCTAGTGCCAGGGTGCCCTCACACTAAGTAACTTAGCACCCAACCTTTACCAGGTAAAGGTTAGACATATAGGTGACTTATAAGTTACTTAAGTGCAGTGTAAAATGGCTGTGAAATAACGTGGACGTTATTTCACTCAGGGTGCAGTGGCAGGCCTGTGTAAGAATTGTCAGAGCTCCCTATGGGGGGCAAAAGAAATGCTGCAGCCCATAGGGATCTCCTGGAACCCCAATACCCTGGGTACCTCAGTACCATATACTAGGGAATTATAAGGGTATTCCAGTAAGCCAATGTAAATTGGTAAAATTGGTCACTAGCCTGTTAGTGACAATTTGAAAGAAATGAGAGAGCATAACCACTGAGGTTCTGATTAGCAGAGCCTCAGTGAGACAGTTAGTCATAACACAGGTAACACATTCAGACACACTTATGAGCACTGGGGCCCTGACTACCAGGGTCCCAGTGACACATACAACTAAAACAACATATATACAGTGAAAAATGGGGGTAACATGCCAGGCAAGATGGTACTTTCCTACACATGGGCAGCAAAAAAACGATGGATTTAGGCCCAGATCACTGTACTGGGGGTGAATGTTTGACAATGTTCAGCATTCCGTCCATCAATTGTTGTTTTTGCTTTGTCGCCCTAAGTGAGAAGGGTATGCCCAGACGTGGGTCCCGTGCTTCCCATGCCACTGGATTCAAGCTAGCCTGGCTGATGAGGGGTGAAACCCTAAAACCGGTCCCAGTATGCTTGTTTCCAGTCCAGGGAAGACCTGGCCTAGCAGTTCAGGCTGGACTGTTCCCATGGGGAACAGGGTCAAGACTGATTTGCATATGGCTGGGTCCAAACTGGAATGGCAGGGGCAGCAAAAAAACGATGGATTTAGGCCCAGATCACTGTACTGGGGGTGAATGTTTGACAATGTTCAGCATTCCGTCCATCATTTGTTGTTTTTGTTTTGTCACCCTAAGTGGGAAGGGTATGCCCAGACGTGGGTCCCGTGCTTCCCATGCCACTGGATTCAAGCTAGCCTGGCTGATGAGGGGTGAAACCCCGAAACCGGTTCCAGGATGCTTGTTTCCAGTCCAGGGAACACCTGGCCCAGCAGTTCAGGCTGGACTGTTCCCATGGGGAACAGGGTCAAGACTGATTTGCATATGGCTGGGTCCAAACTGGAATAGCATGGGCAGCAAAAAAACGATGGATTTAGGCCCAGATCACTGCCCTGGGGGTGAATGTTTCACAATGTTCAGCATTCCGTCCATCACTTGTTGTTTTTGCTTTGTCGCCCTAAGTGGGAAGGGTATGCCCAGACTTGGGTCCCGTGCTTCCCATGGCATTGGATTCAAGCTAGCCTGGCTGATGATGGGTGAAACCCCGAAACCGGTCCCAGGATGCTTGTTTCCAGTCCAGGGAAGACCTGGCCTAGCAGTTCAGGCTGGACTGTTCCCATGGGGAACAGGGTCAAGGCTGATTTGCATATGGCTGGGTCGAAACTGGAATGGCATGGGCAGCAAAAAAACGATGGATTTAGACCCAGATCGCTGTAGGGGGAGTGAATGTTTGACAATGTTCAGCATTCCGTCCATCACTTGTTGTTTTTGCTTTGGGTCCCGTGCTTCCCATGCCACTGGATTCAAGCTAGCCTGGCTGATGAGGGGTGAAACCCCAAAACCGGTCACAGGATGCTTGTTTCAGGTCCAGGGAAGACCTGGCCTAGCAGTTCAGGCTATATTCTTCCCATGGGGAACAGGGTCAAGACTGATTTGCATATGGCTGTGTCCAAACTGGAATAGCATGGGCAGCAAAAAAACGATGGATTTAGGCCCAGCTCACTGTACTGGGTGTGAATGTTTGACAATGTTCAGCATTCCGTCCATCACTTGTTGTTTTTGCTTTGTCGCCCTAAGTGGGAAGTGTATGCCCAGACTTGGGTCCCGTGCTTCCCATGCCATTGGATTCAAGCTAGCCTGGCTGATGAGGGGTGAAACCCCGAAACCGGTCCCAGGATGCTTGTTTCCAGTCCAGGGAAGACCTGGCCTAGCAGTTCAGGCTGGACTGTTCCCATGGGGAACAGGGTCAAGGCTGATTTGCATATGGCTGGGTCGAAACTGGAATGGCATGGGCAGCAAAAAAATGATGGATTTAGGCCCAGCTCACTGTACTGGGGGTGAATGTTAAACAATGTTCAGCATTCCGTCTATCACTTGTTGTTTTTGCTTTGTCGCCCTAAGTGGGAAGGGTATGCCCAGACGTGGGTCCTGTGATTCCCATGCCACTGGGTTCAAGCTAGCCTGGCTGATGAGGGGTGAAACCCCGAAACCAGTCACAGGATGCTTGTTTCCAGTCCAGGGAAGACCTGGCCTAGCAGTTCAGGCTGGACTGTTCCCATGGGGAACAGGGTCAAGACTGAGTTGCATATGGCTGGGTCCAAACTGGAATGGCATGGGCAGCAAACAAACGATGGATTTAGGCCCAGAACCCGTGCTTCCCATGCCACTGGGTTCAAGCTAGCCTGGCTGATGAGGGGTGAAACCCCGAAACCGGTCCCAGGATGCTTGTTTTCAGTCCAGGGAAGACCTGGCCTTGCAGGTCAGGCTGGACTGTTCCCATGGGGAACAGGGTCAAGACTGAGTTGCATATGTCTGGGTGCAAACTGGAATGGCATGGGCAGCAAACAAACAATGGATTTAGGCCCAGATCACTGTACTGGGGGTGAATGTTTGACAATGTTCAGCATTCCGTCCATCACTTGTTGTTTTTGCTTTGTCGCCCTAAGTGGGAAGGGTATGCCCAGACATGGGTCCCGTGCTTCTTATGCCACTGGATTCAAGCTAGCCTGGCTGATGAGGGGTGAAACCCCGAAACCGGTCCCAGGATGGTTGTTTCCAGTCCAGGGAAGACCTGGCCTAGCAGTTCAGGCTGGACTGTTCCCATGGGGAACAGGGTCAAGACTGATTTGCATATGGCTGGGTCCAAACTGGAATGGCATGGGCAGCAAAACAACGATGGATTTAGGCCCAGATCACTGTACTGGGGGTGAATGTTTGACTATGTTCAGCATTCCGTCCATCACTTGTTGTTTTTGCTTTGTCGCCCTAAGTGGGAAGGGTATGCCCAGACGTGGGTTCCGTGCTTCCCATGCCACTGGATTAAAGCTAGCCTGGCTGATGAGGGGTGAAACCGGTCCCAGGATGCTTGTTTCCAGTCCAGGGAAGACCTGGTCTAGCAGTTCAGGCTGGACTGTTCCCATGGGGAACAGGGTCAAGACTGATTTACAAATGCCTGGGTCCAAACTGGAATGGCATGGGCAGCAAAAAAACAATGGATTTAGGCCCAGATCACTGTACTGGGGGTGAATGTTTGACAATGTTTAGCATTCCGTCCATCACTTGTTGTTTTTTGCTTTGTCGCCCTAATTGGGAAGGGTATGCCCAGACGTGGGTCCCGTGCTTCCCATGCCACTGGATTCAAGCTAGCCTGGCTGATGAGGGGTGAAACCCCAAAACCGGTCCCAGGATGCTTGTTTCCAGTCCAGGGAAGACCTGGACTAGCAGTTCAGGCTGGATTCTTCCCATGAGGAACAGGGTCAAGACTGATTTGCATATTGCTGTGTCCAAACTGGAATAGCATGGGCAGCAAAAAAACGATGGATTTAAGCCCAGCTCACTGTACTGGGTGTGAATGTTTGACAATGTTCAGCATTCCGTCCATCACTTGTTGTTTTTGCTTTGTCGCCCTAAGTGGGAAGGGTATGCCCAGACGTGGGTCCCGTGCTTCCCATGCCACTGGATTCAAGCTAGCCTGGCTGATGAGGGGTGAAACCCCAAAACCGGTCCCAGGATGCTTGTTTCCAGTCCAGGGAAGACCTGGCCTAGCAGTTCAGGCTGGACTGTTCCCATGGAGAACAGGGTCAAGACTGATTTGCATACGGCTGGGTCCAAACTGGAATGGCATGGGCAGCAAAAAAACGATGGATTTAGGCCCAGATCACTGTACTGGGGGTGAATGTTTGACAATGTTCAGCGTTCCGTCCATCATTTGTTGTTTTTGCTTTGTCGCCCTAAGTGGGAAGGGTATGCCCAGACGTGGGTCCCATGCATCCCATGCCACTGGATTCAAGCTAGCCTGGCTGATGAGGGGTGAAACCCCGAAACCGGTCCCAGGACGCTTGTTTCCAGTCCAGGGAAGACCTGGCCTAGCAGTTCAGGCTAGTCTGTTCCCATGGGGAACAGGGTCAAGACTGATTTGCATATGGCTGGGTCCAAACTGGAATAGCATGGGCAGCAAAAAAACGATGGATTTAGGCCCAGATCACTGTACTGGGGGTGAATGTTTGACAATGTTCAGCATTCCGTCCATCACTTGTTGTTTTTGCTTTGTCGCCCTAAGTGGGAAGGGTATGCCCAGACGTGGGTCCCGTGCTTCCCATGCCACTGGATTCAAGCTAGCCTGGCTGATGAGGGGTGAAACCCCAAAACCGGTCCCAGTATGCTTGTTTTCAGTCCAGGGAAGACCTGGCCTAGCAGTTCAGGCTGGACTGTTCCCATGGGGAACAGGGTCAAGACTGATTTGCATATGGCTGGGTCCAAACTGGAATGGCATGGGCAGCAACAAAACGATGGATTTAGGCCCAGATCACTGTACTGGGGGTGAATGTTTGACAATGTTCAGCATTCCGTCCATCATTTGATGTTTTTGTTTTGTCGCCCTAAGTGGGAAGGGTATGCCCAGACGTGGGTCCCGTGCTTCCCATGCCACTGGATTCAAGCTAGCCTGGCTGATGAGGGGTGAAACCCCGAAACCGGTCCCAGGATGGTTGTTTCCAGTCCAGGGAAGACCTGGCCTAGCAGTTCAGGCTGGACTGTTCCCATGGGGAACAGGGTGAAGACTGAGTTGCATATGGCTGGGTCCAAACTGGAATGGCATGGGCAGCAAACAAACGATGGATTTAGGCCCAGAACCCGTGCTTCCCATGCCACTGGGTTCAAGCTAGCCTGGCTGATGAGGGGTGAAACCCCGAAACCGGTCCCAGGATGCTTGTTTTCAGTCCAGGGAAGACCTGGCCTAGCAGTTCAGGCTGGACTGTTCCCATGGGGAACAGGGTCAAGACTGAGTTGCATATGGCTGGGTCCAAACTGGAATGGCATGGGCAGCAAACAAACAATGGATTTAGGCCCAGATCACTGTACTGGGGGTGAATGTTTGACAATGTTCAGCATTCCGTCCATCACTTGTTGTTTTTGCTTTGTCGCCCTAAGTGGGAAGGGTATGCCCAGACGTGGGTCCCGTGCTTCTCATACCACTGGATTCAAGCTAGCCTGGCTGATGAGGGGTGAAACCCCGAAACCGGTCCCAGGATGGTTGTTTCCAGTCCAGGGAAGACCTGGCCTAGCAGTTCAGGCTGGACTGTTCCCATGGGGAACAGGGTCAAGACTGATTTGCGTATGGCTGGGTCCAAACTGGAATAGCATGGGCAGCAAAACAACGATGGATTTAGGCCCAGATCACTGTACTGGGGGTGAATGTTTGACAATGTTCAGCATTCCGTCCATCACTTGTTGTTTTTGCTTTGTCGCCCTAAGTGGGAAGGGTATGCCCAGACGTGGGTCCCGTGCTTCCCATGCCACTGGATTAAAGCTAGCCTGGCTGATGAGGGGTGAAACCAGTCCCAGGATGCTTGTTTCCAGTCCAGGGAAGACCTGGCCTAGCAGTTCAGGCTGGACTGTTCCCATGGGGAACAGGGTCAAGACTGATTTACAAATGGCTGGGTCCAAACTGGAATGGCATGGGCAGCAAAAAAAAAATGGATTTAGGCCCAGATCACTGTACTGGGGGTGAATGTTTGACAATGTTCAGCATTCCGTCCATCACTTGTTGTTTTTTGCTTTGTCGCCCTAATTGTGAAGGGTATGCCCAGACGTGGGTCCCGTGCTTCCCATGCCACTGGATTCAAGCTAGCCTGGCTGATGAGGGGTGAAACCCCAAAACCGGTCCCAGGATGCTTGTTTCCAGTCCAGGGAAGACCTGGCCTAGCAGTTCAGGCTGGATTCTTCCCATGGGGAACAGGGTCAAGACTGATTTGCATATGGCTGTGTCCAAACTGGAATAGCATGGGCAGCAAAAAAACGATGGATTTAGGCCCAGCTCACTGTACTGGGTGTGAATGTTTGACAATGTTCAGCATTCCGTCCATCACTTGTTGTTTTTGCTTTGTCGCCCTAAGTGGGAAGGGTATGCCCAGACGTGGGTCCCGTGCTTCCCCATGCCACTGGATTCAAGCTAGCCTGGCTGATGAGGGGTGAAACCCCGAAACCGGTCCCAGAATGCTTGTTTCCAGTCCAGGGAAGACCTGGCCTAGCAGTTCAGGCTGGACTGTTCCCATGCAGAACAGGGTCAAGACTGATTTGCATACGGCTGGGTCCAAACTGGATTGGCATGGGCAGCAAAAAAACGATGGATTTAGGCCCAGATCACTGTACTGAGGGTGAATGTTTGACAATGTTCCGCATTCCGTCCATCATTTGTTGTTTTTGCTTTGTCGCCCTAAGTGGGAAGGGTATGCCCAGACGTGGGTCCCATGCTTCCCATGCCACTGGATTCAAGCTAGCCTGGCTGATGAGGGGTGAAACCCCGAAACCGGTCCCAGGACGCTTGTTTCCACTCCAGGGAAGACCTGGCCTAGCAGTTCAGGCTGGACTGTTCCCATGGGGAACAGGGTCAAGACTGATTTGCATATGGCTGGGTCCAACTGGAATAGCATGGGCAGCAAAAAAACGATGGATTTAGGCCCAGATCACTGTACTGGGGGTGAATGTTTCGCAATGTTCAGAATTCCGTCCATCTCTTGTTGATTTTGCTTTCTCGCCCTAAGTGGGAAGGGTATGCCCAGACTTGGGTCCCGTGCTTCCCATGCCATTAGATTCAAGCTAGTCTGGCTGATGAGGGGTGAAACCCCGAAACCGGTCCCAGGATGCTTGTTTCCAGTCCAGTGAAGACCTGGCCTAGCAGTTCAGGCTGGACTGTTCCCATGGGGAACAGGGTCAAGGCTGATTTGCATATGGCTGGGTCGAAACTGGAATGGCATGGGCAGCAAAAAAACGATGGATTTAGACCCAGATCGCTGTAGTGGGGGTGAATGTTTGACAATGTTCAGCATTCCGTCCATCACTTGTTGTTTTTGCTTTGGGTTCCGTGCTTCCCATACCACTGGATTTAAGCTAGCCTGGCTGATGAGGGGTGAAACCCCAAAACCGGTCCCAGGATGCTTGTTTCCAGTCCAGAGAAGACCTGGCCTAGCAGTTCAGGCTGGACTCTTCTAATGGGGAACAGGGTCAAGACTGATTTGCATATGGCTGTGTCCAAACTGGAATAGCATGGGCAGCAAGAAAACGATGGATTTAGGCCCAGCTCACTGTACTGGGTGTGAATGTTTGACAATGTGCAGCATTCCGTCCATCACTTGTTGTTTTTGCTTTGTCGCCCTAAGTGGGAAGGGTATGCCCAGACGTGGGTCCCGTGCTTCCCATGCCACTGGATTCAAGCTAGCCTGGCTGATGAGGGGTGAAACCCCGAAACCGGTCCCAGGATGCTTGTTTCCAGTCCAGGGAAGACCTGGCCTAGCAGTTCAGGCTGGACTGTTCCCATGGGGAACAGGGTCAAGACTGAGTTGCATATGGCTGGGTCCAAACTGGAATGGCATGGGCAGCAAAAAAACGATGGATTTAGGCCCAGATCACTGTACTGGGGGTGAATGTTTGACAATGTTCAGCATTCCGTCCATCACTTGTTGTTTTTGCTTTGTCGCCCTAAGTGGGAAGGGTATGCCCAGACGTGGGTCCCGTGCTTCCCATGCCACTGGATTCAAGCTAGCCTGGCTGATGAGGGGTGAAACCCCGAAACCGGTCCCAGGATGCTTGTTTCCAGTCCAGGGAAGACCTGGCCTAGCAGTTCAGGCTGGACTGTTCCCATGGGGAACAGGGTCAAGACTGAGTTGCATATGGCTGGGTCCAAACTGGAATGGCATGAGCAGCAAAAAAACGATGGATTTAGGCCCAGATCACTGTACTGGGGGTGAATGTTTGACAATGTTCAGCATTCCGTCCATCACTTGTTGTTTTTGCTTTGTCGCCCTAAGTGGGAACGGTATGCCCAGACGTGGGTCCCGTGCTTCCCATGCCACTGGATTCAAGCTAGCCTGGCTGATGAGGGGTGAAACCCCGAAACCGGTCCCAGGATGCTTGTTTCCAGTCCAGGGAAGACCTGGCCTAGCAGTTCAGGCTGGACTGTTCCCATGAGGAACAGGGTCAAGACTGATTTGCATATGGCTGGGTCCAAACTGGAATGGCATGGGCAGCAAAAAAACTATGGGCCATATTTATACTTTTTGACGCAAAAGTGCGCTAACGCAGTTTTGCGTCAACAAAAATTAGCACCGGCTAACGACATTCTGAATCACCATGCGGGCGCCGTATTTATTCAATGACGTTAGCCGGCGTTAGCTGCCGGCGCTGCCTGGTGTGCGTGAAAAAAAATGACGTACACCAGGCAGCGCCGGCGTAGGGGAATATGGAGCTTGGGCGCCAAAAAATGGGGCAAGTCAGGCTGAGTCAAATTTTTCGCCTCAACCCGATTTGCGCCATTTTTTTCGACTCCCAACCCCCATTGAAATGACTCCTGTCTTAGCAAAGACAGGAGTCATGCCCCCTTGCCCAATGGCCATGCCCAGGGGACTTCTGTCCCCTGGGCATGGTCATTGTGCATAGTGGCATGTAGGGGGGCACAAATCAGGCCCCCCTATGCCACAAAAAAAAAATATATATACTTTCCTGAACTTACCTTAATGTCCCTGGGATGGGTCCCTCCATCCTTGGGTGTCCTCCTGGGGTGGGCAAGGGTGGCAGGGGGTGTCCCTGGGGGCATGGGAGGGCACCTCTGGGCTCCTTCTGAGCCCACAGGACCCTTAACGCCTGCCTTGTCCAGGCGCTAAAAAACGGCGCAAAAGCGGCTGGACGTCATTTTTTTTGACCTGCGTGAATTTTGCCCGGGAGTGTAAATACGGCGCACATGCCTCGGAGTCATTTTTTTTGACGGGAACGCTTACCTTGCATATCATTAACGCAAAGTAGGTGTCCACGCTAAAAAATGACGCAAACTCCATGGACTTTGGCGCTAGACGCGTCTAACGCCAAAGTATAAATATGGAGTTAGTTTTGCGTCGGAATTGCGTAAAAAAAAACGACGCAATTCCGGCGCAAACAGAGTATAAATATGCCCCTATGGATTTAGGCCCAGATCACTGTACTGGGGGTGAATGTTTGACAATGTTCAGCATTCCGTCCATCACTTGTTGTTTTTTCTTTGTCGCCGTAAGTGGGAAGGGTATGCCCAGACGTGGGTCCCGTGTTTCCCATGCCACTGGATTCAAGCTAGCCTGGCTGATGAGGGGTGAAACCCCGAAACCGGTCCCAGGATGCTTGTTTCCAGTCCAGGGAAGACCTGGCCTAGCAGTTCAGGCTGGACTGTTCCCATGGGAAAAAGGTCAAGACTGATTTGCTTATGGCTGGGTCCAAACTGGAATGGCATGGGCAGCAAAACAACGATGGATTTAGGCCCAGATCACTGTACTGGGGGTGAATGTTTGACAATGTTCAGCATTTCATCCATCACTTGTTGTTTTTGCTTTGTCGCCCTAAGTTGGAAGGGTATGCCCAGACGTGGGTCCCGTGCTTCCCATGCAACTGGATTAAAGCTAGTCTGGCTGATGAGGGGTGAAACCGGTCCCAGGATGCTTGTTTCCAGTCCAGGGAAGACCTGGCCTAGCAGTTCAGGCTGGACTGTTCCCATGGGGAACAGGGTCAAGACTGATTTACAAATGGCTGGGTCCAAACTGGAATGGCATGGGCAGCAAAAAAACAATGGATTTAGGCCCAGATCACTGTACTGGGGGTGAATGTTTGACAATGTTCAGCATTCCGTCCATCACTTGTTGTTTTTTGCTTTGTCGCCCTAATTGGGAAGGGTATGCCCAGACGTGGGTCCCGTGCTTCCAATGCCACTGGATTCAAGCTAGCCTGGCTGATGAGGGGTGAAACCCCAAAACCGGTCCCAGGATGCTTGTTTCCAGTCCAGGGAAGACCTGGCCTAGCAGTTCAGGCTGGATTCTTCCCATGGGGAACTGGGTCAAGACTGATTTGCATATGGCTGTGTCCAAACTGGAATAGCATGGGCAGCAAAAAAACGATGGATTTAGGCCCAGATCACTGTACTGGGGGTGAATGTTTGACAATGTTCAGCATTCCGTCCATCACTTGTTGTTTTTTGCTTTGTCGCCCTAATTGGGAAGGGTATGCCCAGACGTGGGTCCCGTGCTTCCCATGCCACTGGATTCAAGCTAGCCTGGCTGATGAGGGGTGAAACCCCAAAACCGGTCCCAGGATGCTTGTTTCCAGTCCAGGGAAGACCTGGCCTAGCAGTTCAGGCTGGATTCTTCCCATGGGGAACAGGGTCAAGACTGATTTGCATATGGCTGTGTCCAAACTGGAATAGCATGGGCAGCAAAAAAACGATGGATTTAGGCCCAGCTCACTGTACTGGGTGTGAATGTTTGACAATGTTCAGCATTCCGTCCATCACTTGTTGTTTTTGCTTTGTCGCCCTAAGTGGGAAGGGTATGCCCAGACGTGGGTCCCGTGCTTCCCATGCCACTGGATTCAAGCTAGCCTGGCTGATGAGGGGTGAAACCCCGAAACCGGTCCCAAAATGCTTGTTTCCAGTCCAGGGAAGACCTGGCCTAGCAGTTCAGGCTGGACTGTTCCCATGGAGAACAGGGTCAAGACTGATTTGCATACGGCTGGGTCCAAACTGGAATGGCATGGGCAGCAAACAAACGATGGATTTAGGCCCAGATCACTGTACTGGGGGTGAATGTTTAACAATGTTCCGCATTCCGGGTCAAAACTGATTTGCATATGGCTGGGTCCAAACTGGAATAGCATGGGCAGCAAAAAAACGATGGATTTATGCCCAGATCACTGTACTGGGGGTGAATGTTTCACAATGTTCAGCATTCCGTCCATCACTTGTTGTTTTTGCTTTGTCACCCTAAGTGGGAAGGGTATGCCCAGACTTGGGTCCCGTGCTTCCCATGCCATTGGATTCAAGCTAGCCTGGCTGATGAGGGGTTTCATGCCATTGGATTCAAGCTAGCCTGGCTGATGAGGGGTGAAACCCCGAAACCGGTCCCAGGATGCTTGTTTCCAGTCCAGGGAAGACCTGGCCTAGCAGTTCAGGCTGGACTGTTCCCAAGGGGAACAGGGTCAAGACTGAGTTGCATATTGCTGGGTCCAAACTGGAATGGCATGGGCAGCAAAAAAACGATGGATTTAGGCCCAGATCACTGTACTGGGGTGAATGTTTGACAATGTTCAGCATTCCGTCCATCACTTGTTGTTTTTGCTTTGTCGCCCTAAGTGGGAACGGTATGCCCAGACGTGGGTCCCGTGCTTCCCATGCCACTGGATTCAAGCTAGCCTGGCTGATGAGGGGTGAAACCCCGAAACCGGTCCCAGGATGCTTGTTTCCAGTCCAGGGAAGACCTGGCCTAGCAGTTCAGGCTAGTCTGTTCCCATGGGGAACAGGGTCAAGACTGATTTGCATATGGCTGGGTCCAAACTGGAATAGCATGGGCAGCAAAAAAACGATGGATTTAGGCCCAGATCACTGTACTGGGGGTGAATGTTTGACAATGTTCAGCATTCCGTCCATCACTTGTTGTTTTTGCTTTGTCGCCCTAAGTGGGAAGGGTATGCCCAGACGTGGGTCCCGTGCTTCCCATGCCACTGGATTCAAGCTAGCCTGGCTGATGAGGGGTGAAACCCCAAAACCGGTCCCAGTATGCTTGTTTTCAGTCCAGGGAAGACCTGGCCTAGCAGTTCAGGCTGGACTGTTCCCATGGGGAACAGGGTCAAGACTGATTTGCATATGGCTGGGTCCAAACTGGAATGGCATGGGCAGCAACAAAACGATGGATTTAGGCCCAGATCACTGTACTGGGGGTGAATGTTTGACAATGTTCAGCATTCCGTCCATCATTTGATGTTTTTGTTTTGTCGCCCTAAGTGGGAAGGGTATGCCCAGACGTGGGTCCCGTGCTTCCCATGCCACTGGATTCAAGCTAGCCTGGCTGATGAGGGGTGAAACCCCGAAACCGGTCCCAGGATGGTTGTTTCCAGTCCAGGGAAGACCTGGCCTAGCAGTTCAGGCTGGACTGTTCCCATGGGGAACAGGGTGAAGACTGAGTTGCATATGGCTGGGTCCAAACTGGAATGGCATGGGCAGCAAACAAACGATGGATTTAGGCCCAGAACCCGTGCTTCCCATGCCACTGGGTTCAAGCTAGCCTGGCTGATGAGGGGTGAAACCCCGAAACCGGTCCCAGGATGCTTGTTTTCAGTCCAGGGAAGACCTGGCCTAGCAGTTCAGGCTGGACTGTTCCCATGGGGAACAGGGTCAAGACTGAGTTGCATATGGCTGGGTCCAAACTGGAATGGCATGGGCAGCAAACAAACAATGGATTTAGGCCCAGATCACTGTACTGGGGGTGAATGTTTGACAATGTTCAGCATTCCGTCCATCACTTGTTGTTTTTGCTTTGTCGCCCTAAGTGGGAAGGGTATGCCCAGACGTGGGTCCCGTGCTTCTCATACCACTGGATTCAAGCTAGCCTGGCTGATGAGGGGTGAAACCCCGAAACCGGTCCCAGGATGGTTGTTTCCAGTCCAGGGAAGACCTGGCCTAGCAGTTCAGGCTGGACTGTTCCCATGGGGAACAGGGTCAAGACTGATTTGCGTATGGCTGGGTCCAAACTGGAATAGCATGGGCAGCAAAACAACGATGGATTTAGGCCCAGATCACTGTACTGGGGGTGAATGTTTGACAATGTTCAGCATTCCGTCCATCACTTGTTGTTTTTGCTTTGTCGCCCTAAGTGGGAAGGGTATGCCCAGACGTGGGTCCCGTGCTTCCCATGCCACTGGATTAAAGCTAGCCTGGCTGATGAGGGGTGAAACCAGTCCCAGGATGCTTGTTTCCAGTCCAGGGAAGACCTGGCCTAGCAGTTCAGGCTGGACTGTTCCCATGGGGAACAGGGTCAAGACTGATTTACAAATGGCTGGGTCCAAACTGGAATGGCATGGGCAGCAAAAAAACAATGGATTTAGGCCCAGATCACTGTACTGGGGGTGAATGTTTGACAATGTTCAGCATTCCGTCCATCACTTGTTGTTTTTTGCTTTGTCGCCCTAATTGTGAAGGGTATGCCCAGACGTGGGTCCCGTGCTTCCCATGCCACTGGATTCAAGCTAGCCTGGCTGATGAGGGGTGAAACCCCAAAACCGGTCCCAGGATGCTTGTTTCCAGTCCAGGGAAGACCTGGCCTAGCAGTTCAGGCTGGATTCTTCCCATGGGGAACAGGGTCAAGACTGATTTGCATATGGCTGTGTCCAAACTGGAATAGCATGGGCAGCAAAAAAACGATGGATTTAGGCCCAGCTCACTGTACTGGGTGTGAATGTTTGACAATGTTCAGCATTCCGTCCATCACTTGTTGTTTTTGCTTTGTCGCCCTAAGTGGGAAGGGTATGCCCAGACGTGGGTCCCGTGCTTCCCCATGCCACTGGATTCAAGCTAGCCTGGCTGATGAGGGGTGAAACCCCGAAACCGGTCCCAGAATGCTTGTTTCCAGTCCAGGGAAGACCTGGCCTAGCAGTTCAGGCTGGACTGTTCCCATGCAGAACAGGGTCAAGACTGATTTGCATACGGCTGGGTCCAAACTGGATTGGCATGGGCAGCAAAAAAACGATGGATTTAGGCCCAGATCACTGTACTGCGGGTGAATGTTTGACAATGTTCCGCATTCCGTCCATCATTTGTTGTTTTTGCTTTGTCGCCCTAAGTGGGAAGGGTATGCCCAGACGTGGGTCCCATGCTTCCCATGCCACTGGATTCAAGCTAGCCTGGCTGATGAGGGGTGAAACCCCGAAACCGGTCCCAGGACGCTTGTTTCCACTCCAGGGAAGACCTGGCCTAGCAGTTCAGGCTGGACTGTTCCCATGGGGAACAGGGTCAAGACTGATTTGCATATGGCTGGGTCCAACTGGAATAGCATGGGCAGCAAAAAAACGATGGATTTAGGCCCAGATCACTGTACTGGGGGTGAATGTTTCGCAATGTTCAGAATTCCGTCCATCACTTGTTGATTTTGCTTTCTCGCCCTAAGTGGGAAGGGTATGCCCAGACTTGGGTCCCGTGCTTCCCATGCCATTAGATTCAAGCTAGTCTGGCTGATGAGGGGTGAAACCCCGAAACCGGTCCCAGGATGCTTGTTTCCAGTCCAGTGAAGACCTGGCCTAGCAGTTCAGGCTGGACTGTTCCCATGGGGAACAGGGTCAAGGCTGATTTGCATATGGCTGGGTCGAAACTGGAATGGCATGGGCAGCAAAAAAACGATGGATTTAGACCCAGATCGCTGTAGTGGGGGTGAATGTTTGACAATGTTCAGCATTCCGTCCATCACTTGTTGTTTTTGCTTTGGGTTCCGTGCTTCCCATACCAC
Organism: Pleurodeles waltl; assembly: GCF_031143425.1. Classification (NCBI taxonomy): domain Eukaryota; kingdom Metazoa; phylum Chordata; class Amphibia; order Caudata; family Salamandridae; genus Pleurodeles; species Pleurodeles waltl. Next base: position 382,152,287 of record NC_090445.1, read on the forward strand.
TGGATTTAAGCTAGCCTGGCTGATGAGGGGTGAAACCCCAAAACCGGTCCCAGGATGCTTGTTTCCAGTCCAGAGAAGACCTGGCCTAGCAGTTCAGGCTGGACTCTTCTAATGGGGAACAGGGTCAAGACTGATTTGCATATGGCTGTGTCCAAACTGGAATAGCATGGGCAGCAAGAAAACGATGGATTTAGGCCCAGCTCACTGTACTGGGTGTGAATGTTTGACAATGTGCAGCATTCCGTCCATCACTTGTTGTTTTTGCTTTGTCGCCCTAAGTGGGAAGGGTATGCCCAGACGTGGGTCCCGTGCTTCCCATGCCACTGGATTCAAGCTAGCCTGGCTGATGAGGGGTGAAACCCCGAAACCGGTCCCAGGATGCTTGTTTCCAGTCCAGGGAAGACCTGGCCTAGCAGTTCAGGCTGGACTGTTCCCATGGGGAACAGGGTCAAGACTGAGTTGCATATGGCTGGGTCCAAACTGGAATGGCATGGGCAGCAAAAAAACGATGGATTTAGGCCCAGATCACTGTACTGGGGGTGAATGTTTGACAATGTTCAGCATTCCGTCCATCACTTGTTGTTTTTGCTTTGTCGCCCTAAGTGGGAAGGGTATGCCCAGACGTGGGTCCCGTGCTTCCCATGCCACTGGATTCAAGCTAGCCTGGCTGATGAGGGGTGAAACCCCGAAACCGGTCCCAGGATGCTTGTTTCCAGTCCAGGGAAGACCTGGCCTAGCAGTTCAGGCTGGACTGTTCCCATGGGGAACAGGGTCAAGACTGAGTTGCATATGGCTGGGTCCAAACTGGAATGGCATGGGCAGCAAAAAAACGATGGATTTAGGCCCAGATCACTGTACTGGGGGTGAATGTTTGACAATGTTCAGCATTCCGTCCATCACTTGTTGTTTTTGCTTTGTCGCCCTAAGTGGGAACGGTATGCCCAGACGTGGGTCCCGTGCTTCCCATGCCACTGGATTCAAGCTAGCCTGGCTGATGAGGGGTGAAACCCCGAAACCGGTCCCAGGATGCTTGTTTCCAGTCCAGGGAAGACCTGGCCTAGCAGTTCAGGCTGGACTGTTCCCATGAGGAACAGGGTCAAGACTGATTTGCATATGGCTGGGTCCAAACTGGAATGGCATGGGCAGCAAAAAAACTATGGGCCATATTTATACTTTTTGACGCAAAAGTGCGCTAACGCAGTTTTGAGTCAACAAAAATTAGCACCTGCTAACGACATTCTGAATCACCATGCGGGCGCCGTATTTATTCAATGACGTTAGCCGGCGTTAGCTGCCGGCGCTGCCTGGTGTGCGTGAAAAAAAATGACGTACACCAGGCAGCGCCGGCGTAGGGGAATATGGAGCTTGGGCGCCAAAAAATGGGGCAAGTCAGGCTGAGTCAAATTTTTCGCCTCAACCCGATTTGCGCCATTTTTTTCGACTCCCAACCCCCATTGAAATGACTCCTGTCTTAGCAAAGACAGGAGTCATGCCCCCTTGCCCAATGGCCATGCCCAGGGGACTTCTGTCCCCTGGGCATGGTCATTGGGCATAGTGGCATGTAGGGGGGCACAAATCAGGCCCCCCTATGCCACAAAAAAAAAATATATATACTTACCTGAACTTACCTTAATGTCCCTGGGATGGGTCCCTCCATCCTTGGGTGTCCTCCTGGGGTGGGCAAGGGTGGCAGGGGGTGTCCCTGGGGGCATGGGAGGGCACCTCTGGGCTCCTTCCGAGCCCACAGGTCCCTTAACGCCTGCCTTGTCCAGGCGCTAAAAAACGGCGCAAAAGCGGCTGGACGTCATTTTTTTTGACCTGCGTGAATTTTGCCCGGGAGTGTAAATACGGCGCACATGCCTCGGAGTCATTTTTTTAGACGGGAACGCTTACCTTGCATATCATTAACGCAAAGTAGGTGTCCACGCTAAAAAATGACGCAAACTCCATGGACTTTGGCGCTAGACGCGTCTAACGCCAAAGTATAAATATGGAGTTAGTTTTGCGTCGGAATTGCGTAAAAAAAAACGACGCAATTCCGGCGCAAACAGAGTATAAATATGCCCCTATGGATTTAGGCCCAGATCACTGTACTGGGGGTGAATGTTTGACAATGTTCAGCATTCCGTCCATCACTTGTTGTTTTTTCTTTGTCGCCCTAAGTGGGAAGGGAATGCCCAGACGTGGGTCCCGTGTTTCCCATGCCACTGGATTCAAGCTAGCCTGGCTGATGAGGGGTGAAACCCCGAAACCGGTCCCAGGATGCTTGTTTCCAGTCCAGGGAAGACCTGGCCTAGCAGTTCAGGCTGGACTGTTCCCATGGGAAAAAGGTCAAGACTGATTTGCTTATGGCTGGGTCCAAACTGGAATGGCATGGGCAGCAAAACAACGATGGATTTAGGCCCAGATCACTGTACTGGGGGTGAATGTTTGACAATGTTCAGCATTTCATCCATCACTTGTTGTTTTTGCTTTGTCGCCCTAAGTTGGAAGGGTATGCCCAGACGTGGGTCCCGTGCTTCCCATGCCACTGGATTAAAGCTAGTCTGGCTGATGAGGGGTGAAACCGGTCCCAGGATGCTTGTTTCCAGTCCAGGGAAGACCTGGCCTAGCAGTTCAGGCTGGACTGTTCCCATGGGGAACAGGGTCAAGACTGATTTACAAATGGCTGGGTCCAAACTGGAATGGCATGGGCAGCAAAAAAACAATGGATTTAGGCCCAGATCACTGTACTGGGGGTGAATGTTTGACAATGTTCAGCATTCCGTCCATCACTTGTTGTTTTTTGCTTTGTCGCCCTAATTGGGAAGGGTATGCCCAGACGTGGGTCCCGTGCTTCCCATGCCACTGGATTCAAGCTAGCCTGGCTGATGAGGGGTGAAACCCCAAAACCGGTCCCAGGATGCTTGTTTCCAGTCCAGGGAAGACCTGGCCTAGCAGTTCAGGCTGGATTCTTCCCATGGGAACTGGGTCAAGACTGATTTGCATATGGCTGTGTCCAAACTGGAATAGCATGGGCAGCAAAAAAACGATGGATTTAGGCCCAGCTCACTCTCCTGGGGGTGAATGTTTGACAATGTTCAGCATTCCGTCCATCACTTGTTGTTTTTGCTTTGTCGCCCTAAGTGGGAAGGGTATGCCCAGACGTGGGTCCCGTGCTTCCCATGCCACTGGATTCAAGCTAGCCTGGTTGATGAGGGGTGAAACCCCAAAACCGGTCCCAGGATGCTTGTTTCCAGTCCAGGGAAGACCTGGCCTAGCAGTTCAGGCTGGACTGTTCCCATGGAGAACAGGGTCAAGACTGATTTGCATACGGCTGGGTCCAAACTGGAATGGCATGGGCAGCAAAAAAACAATGGATTTAGGCCCAGATCACTGTACTGGGGGTGAATGTTTGACAATGTTCCGCATTCCGTCCATCATTTGTTGTTTATGCTTTGTCGCCCTAAGTGGGAAGGGTATGCCCAGACGTGGGTCCCATGCTTCCCATGCCACTGGATTCAAGCTAGCCTGGCTGATGAGGGGTGAAACCCCGAAACCGGTCCCAGGACGCTTGTTTCCAGTCCAGGGAAGACCTTGCCTAGCAGTTCAGGCTGGACTGTTCCCATGGGGAACAGGGTCAAGACTGATTTGCATATGGCTGGGTCCAAACTGGAATAGCATGGGCAGCAAAAAAAACGATGGATTTAGGCCCAGATCACTGTACTGGGGGTGAATGTTTGACAATGTTCAGCATTCCGTCCATCACTTGTTGTTTTTGCTTTGTCGCCCTAAGTGGAAAGGGTATGCCCAGACTTGGGTCCCGTGCTTCCCATGCCATTGGATTCAAGCTAGCCTGGCTCATGAGAGGTGAAACCCTGAAACCGGTCCGAGGATGCTTGTTTCCAGTCCAGGGAAGACCTGGTCTAGCAGTTCAGGCTGGACTGTTCCCATGGGGAACAGGGTCAAGGCTGATTTGCATATGGCTGGGTCGAAACTGGAATGGCATGGGCAGCAAAAAAACGATGGATTTAGACCCAGATCGCTGTAGTGGGGGTGAATGTTTGACAATGTTCAGCATTCCGTCCATCACTTGTTGTTTTTGCTTTGGGTCCCGTGCTTCCCATGCCACTGGATTCAAGCTAGCCTGGCTGATGAGGGGTGAAACCCCAAAACCGGTCCCAGGATGCTTGTTTCCAGTCCAGAGAAGACCTGGCCTAGCAGTTCAGGCTGGACTCTTCTCATGGGGAACAGGGTCAAGACTGATTTGCATATGGCTGTGTCCAAACTGGAATAGCATGGGCAGCAAAAAAACGATGGATTTAGGCCCAGCTCACTGTACTGGGGGTGAATGTTTGACAATGTTCAGCATTCCGTCCATCACTTGTTGTTTTTGCTTTGTCGCCCTAAGTGGGAAGGGTATGCCCAGACGTGGGTCCTGTGCTTCCCATGCCACTGGATTCAAGCTAGCCTGGCTGATGAGGGGTGAAACCCTGAAACCGGTCCCAGGATGCTTGTTTCCAGTCCAGGGAAGACCTGGCCTAGCAGTTCAGGCTGGACTGTTCCCATGGGGAACAGGGTCAAGACTGAGTTGCATATGGCTGGGTCCAAACTGGAATGGCATGGGCAGCAAAAAAACGATGGATTTAGGCCCAGATCACTGTACTGGGGTGAATGTTTGACAATGTTCAGCATTCCGTCCATCACTTGTTGTTTTTGCTTTGTCGCCCTAAGTGGGAACGGTATGCCCAGACGTGGGTCCCGTGCTTCCCATGCCACTGGATTCAAGCTAGCCTGGCTGATGAGGGGTGAAACCCTGAAACCGGTCCCAGGATGCTTGTTTCCAGTCCAGGGAAGACCTGGCCTAGCAGTTCAGGCTGGACTGTTCCCATGAGGAACAGGGTCAAGACTGATTTGCATATGGCTGGGTCCAAACTGGAATGGCATGGGCAGCAAAAAAACTATGGGCCATATTTATACTTTTTGACGCAAAAGTGCGCTAACGCAGTTTTGCGTCAAAAAAATTAGCACCGGCTAACGCCATTCTGAAGCACCATGCGGGCGCCGTATTTATTCAATGACGTTAGCCGGCGTTAGCTGCCGGCGCTGCCTGGTGTGCATGAAAAAAAATGACGTACACCAGGCCGCGCCGGCGTAGGGGAATATGGAGCTTGGGCGCCAAAAAATGGGGCAAGTCAGGCTGAGGCAAATTTTTCGCCTCAACCCGATTTGCGCCATTTTTTTCGACTCCCAACCCCCATTGAAATGACTCCTGTCTTAGCAAAGACAGGAGTCATGCCCCCTTGACCAATGGCCATGCCCAGGGGACTTCTGTCCCCTGGGCATGGTCATTGGGCATAGTGGCATGTATGGGGGCACAAATCAGGCCCCCCTATGCCACAAAAAAAAATATATATATACTTACCTGAACTTACCTTAATGTCCCTGGGATGGGTCCCTCCATCCTTGGGTGTCCTCCTGGGGTGGGCAAGGGTGGCAGGGGGTGTCCCTGGGGGCATGGGAGGGCACCTCTGGGCTCCTTCCGAGCCCACAGGTCCCTTAACGCCTGCCTTGTCAAGGCGCTAAAAAACGGCGCAAAAGAGGCTGGACGTCATTTTTTTTTACCTGCCCACTCCCGGGCGTGAATTTTGCCCGGGAGTGTAAATACGGCGCACACGCCTCAGAGTCATTTTTTTAGACGGGAACGCTTACCTTGCATATCATTAACGCAAAGTAGGTGTCCACGCTAAAAAATTACGCAAACTCCATGGACTTTGGCGCTAGACGCGTCTAACGCCAAAGTATAAATATGGAGTTAGTTTTGCGTCGGAATTGCGTAAAAAAAAACGACGCAATTCCGGCGCAAACAGAGTATAAATATGCCCCTATGGATTTAGGCCCAGATCACTGTACTGGGGGTGAATGTTTGACAATGTTCAGCATTCCGCCCATCACTTGTTGTTTTTGCTTTGTCACCCTAAGTGGGAAGGGTATACCCAGACGTGGGTCCCGTGCTTCCCATGCCACTGGATTCAAGCTAGCCTGGCTAATGAGGGGTGAAACCCCGAAACCGGTCCCAGGATGCTTGTTTCCAGTCCAGGGAAGACCTGGCCTAGCAGTTCAGGCTGGACTGTTCCCATGGGGAACAGGGTCAAGACTGATTTGCATATGGCTGGGTCCAAACTGGAATGGCATGGGCAGCAAAAAAACGATGGATTTAGGCCCAGATCACTGTACTGGGGGTGAATGTTTGACAATGTTCAGCATTCCGTCCATCACTTGTTGTTTTTGCTTTGTCGCCCTAAGTGGGAAGGGTATTCCCAGACGTGGGTCCCGTGCTTCTCATGCCACTGGATTCAAGCTAGCCTGGCTGATGAGGGGTGAAACCCCGAAACCGGTCCCAGAATGGTTGTTTCCAGTCCAGGGAAGACCTGGCCTAGCAGTTCAGGCTGGACTGTTCCCATGGGGAACAGGGTCAAGACTGATTTGGGTATGGCTGGGTCCAAACTGGAATGGCATGGGCAGCAAAACAACGATGGATTTAGGCCCAGATCACTGTACTGGGGGTGAATGTTTGACAATGTTCAGCATTCCGTCCATCACTTGTTGTTTTTGCTTTGTCGCCCTAAGTGGGAAGGGTATGCCCAGACGTGGGTCCCGTGCTTCCCATGCCACTGGATTAAAGCTAGCCTGGCTGATGAGGGGTGAAACCGGTCCCAGGATGCTTGTTTCCAGTCCAGGGAAGACCTGGCCTAGCAGTTCAGGCTGGACTGTTCCCATGGGGAACAGGGTCAAGACTGATTTACAAATGGCTGTGTCCAAACTGGAATGGCATGGGCAGCAAAAAAACAATGGATTTAGGCCCAGATCACTGTACTGGGGGTGAATGTTTGACAATGTTCAGCATTCCGTCCATCACTTGTTGTTTTTTGCTTTGTCGCCCTAATTGGGAAGGGTATGCCCAGACGTGGGTCCCGTGCTTCCCATGCCACTGGATTCAAGCTAGCCTGGCTGATGAGGGGTGAAACCCCAAAACCGGTCCCAGGATGCTTGTTTCCAGTCCAGGGAAGACCTGGCCTAGCAGTTCAGGCTGGATTCTTTCCATGGGGAACAGGGTCAAGACTGATTTGCATATGGCTGTGTCCAAACTGGAATAGCATGGGCAGCAAAAAAACGATGGATTTAAGCCCAGCTCACTGTACTGGGTGTGAATGTTTGACAATGTTCAGCATTCCGTCCATCACTTGTTGTTTTTGCTTTGTCGCCCTAAGTGGGAAGGGTATGCCCAGACGTGGGTCCCGTGCTTCCCATGCCACTGGATTCAAGCTAGCCTGGCTGATGAGGGGTGAAACCCCGAAACCGGTCCCAAAATGCTTGTTTCCAGTCCAGGGAAGACCTGGCCTAGCAGTTCAGGCTGGACTGTTCCCATGGAGAACAGGGTCAAGACTGATTTGCATACGGCTGGGTCCAAACTGGAATGGCATGGGCAGCAAACAAACGATGGATTTAGGCCCAGATCACTGTACTGGGGGTGAATGTTTAACAATGTTCCGCATTCCGGGTCAAGACTGATTTGCATATGGCTGGGTCCAAACTGGAATAGCATGGGCAGCAAAAAAACGATGGATTTATGCCCAGATCACTGTACTGGGGGTGAATGTTTCACAATGTTCAGCATTCCGTCCATCACTTGTTGTTTTTGCTTTGTCACCCTAAGTGGGAAGGGTATGCCCAGACTTGGGTCCCGTGCTTCCCATGCCATTGGATTCAAGCTAGCCTGGCTGATGAGGGGTTTCATGCCATTGGATTCAAGCTAGCCTGGCTGATGAGGGGTGAAACCCCGAAACCGGTCCCAGGATGCTTGTTTCCAGTCCAGGGAAGACCTGGCCTAGCAGTTCAGGCTGGACTGTTCCCAAGGGGAACAGGGTCAAGACTGAGTTGCATATTGCTGGGTCCAAACTGGAATGGCATGGGCAGCAAAAAAACGATGGATTTAGGCCCAGATCACTGTACTGGGGTGAATGTTTGACAATGTTCAGCATTCCGTCCATCACTTGTTGTTTTTGCTTTGTCGCCCTAAGTGGGAACGGTATGCCCAGACGTGGGTCCCGTGCTTCCCATGCCACTGGATTCAAGCTAGCCTGGCTGATGAGGGGTGAAACCCCGAAACCGGTCCCAGGATGCTTGTTTCCAGTCCAGGGAAGACCTGGCCTAGCAGTTCAGGCTGGACTGTTCCCATGAGGAACAGGGTCAAGACTGATTTGCATATGGCTCTGTCCAAATTGGAATGGCATGGGCAGCAAAAAAACTATGGGCCATATTTATACTTTTTGACGCAAAAGTGCGCTAACGCAGTTTTGCGTCAAAAAAATTAGCACCGGCTAACGCCATTCTGAAGCACCATGCGGGCGCCGTATTTATTCAATGACGTTAGCCGGCGTTAGCTGCCGGCGCTGCCTGGTGTGCGTGAAAAAAAATGACGTACACCAGGCAGCGCCGGCGTAGGGGAATATGGAGCTTGGGCGCCAAAAAATGGGGCAAGTCAGGCTGAGGCAAATTTTTCGCCTCAACCCGATTTGCGCCATTCTTTTCGACTCCCAACCCCCATTGAAATGACTCCTGTCTTAGCAAAGACAGGAGTCATGCCCCCTTGACCAATGGCCATGCCCAGGGGACTTCTGTCCCCTGGGCATGGTCATTGGGCATAGTGGCATGTATGGGGGCACAAATCAGGCCCCCCTATGCCACAAAAAAAAATATATATATACTTACCTGAACTTACCTTAATGTCCCTGGGATGGGTCCCTCCATCCTTGGGTGTCCTCCTGGGGTGGGCAAGGGTGGCAGGGGGTGTCCCTGGGGGCATGGGAGGGCACCTCTGGGCTCCTTCCGAGCCCACAGGTCCCTTAACGCCTGCCTTGTCAAGGCGCTAAAAAACGGCGCAAAAGCGGCTGGACGTCATTTTTTTTGACCTGCCCACTCCCGGGCGTGAATTTTGCCCGGGAGTGTAAATACGGCGCACACGCCTCAGAGTCATTTTTTTAGACGGGAACGCTTACCTTGCATATCATTAACGCAAAGTAGGTGTCCACGCTAAAAAATGACGCAAACTCCATGGACTTTGGCGCTAGACGCGTCTAACGCCAAAGTATAAATATGGAGTTAGTTTTGCGTCGGAATTGCGTAAAAAAAAACGACGCAATTCCGGCGCAAACAGAGTATAAATATGCCCCTATAGATTTAGGCCCAGATCACTGTACTGGGGGTGAATGTTTGACAATGTTCAGCATTTCGTCCATCACTTGTTGTTTTTGCTTTGTCACCCTAAGTGGGAAGGGTATACCCAGACGTGGGTCCCGTGCTTCCCATGCCACTGGATTCAAGCTAGCCTGGCTGATGAGGGGTGAAACCCCGAAACCGGTCCCAGGATGCTTGTTTCCAGTCCAGGGAAGACCTGGCCTAGCAGTTCAGGCTGGACTGTTCCCATGGGGAACAGGGTCAAGACTGATTTGCATATGGCTGGGTCCAAACTGGAATGGCATGGGCAGCAAAAAAACGATGGATTTAGGCCCAGATCACTGTACTGGGGGTGAATGTTTGACAATGTTCAGCATTCCGTCCATCACTTGTTGTTTTTGCTTTGTCGCCCTAAGTGGGAAGGGTATGCCCAGACGTGGGTCCCGTGCTTCTCATGCCACTGGATTCAAGCTAGCCTGGCTGATGAGGGGTGAAACCCCTAAACCGGTCCCAGGATGGTTGTTTCCAGTCCAGGGAAGACCTGGCCTAGCAGTTCAGGCTGGACTGTTCCCATGGGGTACAGGGTCAAGACTGATTTGGGTATGGCTGGGTCCAAACTGGAATGGCATGGGCAGCAAAACAACGATGGATTTAGGCCCAGATCACTGTACTGGGAGTGAATGTTTGACAATGTTCAGCATTCCGTCCATCACTTGTTGTTTTTGCTTTGTCGCCCTAAGTGGGAAGGGTATGCCCAGACGTGGGTCCCGTGCTTCCCATGCCACTGGATTAAAGCTAGCCTGGCTGATGAGGGGTGAAACCCCAAAACCGGTCCCAGGATGCTTGTTTCCAGTCCAGGGAAGACCTGGCCTAGCAGTTCAGGCTGGATTCTTCCCATGGGGAACAGGGTCAAGACTGATTTGCATATGGCTGTGTCCAAACTGGAATAGCATGGGCAGCAAAAAAACGATGGATTTAGGCCCAGCTCACTGTACTGGGTGTGAATGTTTGACAATGTTCAGCATTCCGTCCATCACTTGTTGTTTTTGCTTTGTCGCCCTAAGTGGGAAGGGTATGCCCAGACGTGGGTCCCGTGCTTCCCATGCCACTGGATTCAAGCTAGCCTGGCTGATGAGGGGTGAAACCCCGAAACCGGTCCCAAAATGCTTGTTTCCAGTCCAGGGAAGACCTGGCCTAGCAGTTCAGGCTGGACTGTTCCCATGGAGAACAGGGTCAAGACTGATTTGCATACGGCTGGGTCCAAACTGGAATGGCATGGGCAGCAAAAAAACGATGGATTTAGGCCCAGATCACTGTACTGGGGGTGAATGTTTAACAATGTTCCGCATTCCGGGTCAAGACTGATTTGCATATGGCTGGGTCCAAACTGGAATAGCATGGGCAGCAAAAAAACGATGGATTTATGCCCAGATCACTGTACTGGGGGTGAATGTTTCACAATGTTCAGCATTCCGTCCATCACTTGTTGTTTTTGCTTTGTCGCCCTAAGTGGGAAGGGTATGCCCAGACTTGGGTCCCGTGCTTCCCATGCCATTGGATTCAAGCTAGCCTGGCTGATGAGGGGTGAAACCCCGAAACCGGTCCCAGGATGCTTGTTTCCAGTCCAGGGAAGACCTGGCCTAGCAGTTCAGGCTGGACTGTTCCCATGGGGAACAGGGTCAAGGCTGATTTGCATATGGCTGGGTCGAAACTGGAATGGCATGGGCAGCAAAAAAACTATGGATTTAGACCCAGATCGCTGTAGTGGGGGTGAATGTTTGACAATGTTCAGCATTCCGTCCATCACTTGTTGTTTTTGCTTTGGGTCCCGTGCTTCCCATGCCACTGGATTCAAGCTAGCCTGGCTGATGAGGGGTGAAACCCCAAAACCGGTCCCAGGATGCTTGTTTCCAGTCCAGAGAAGACCTGGCCTAGCAGTTCAGGCTGGACTCTTCTCATGGGGAACAGGGTCAAGACTGATTTGCATATGGCTGTGTCCAAACTGGAATAGCATGGGCAGCAAAAAAACGATGGATTTAGGCCCAGCTCACTGTACTGGGTGTGAATGTTTGACAATGTTCAGCATTCCGTCCATCACTTGTTGTTTTTGCTTTGTCGCCCTAAGTGGGAAGGGTATGCCCAGACGTGGGTCCCGTGCTTCCCATGCCACTGGATTCAAGCTAGCCTGGCTGATGAGGGGTGAAACCCCGAAACCGGTCCCAAAATGCTTGTTTCCAGTCCAGGGAAGACCTGGCCTAGCAGTTCAGGCTGGACTGTTCCCATTGAGAACAGGGTCAAGACTGATTTGCATACGGCTGGGTCCAAACTGGAATGGCATGGGCAGCAAAAAAACGATGGATTTAGGCCCAGATCACTGTACTGGGGGTGAATGTTTAACAATGTTCCGCATTCCGGGTCAAGACTGATTTGCATATGGCTGGGTATAAAAATTGGAATAGCATGGGCAGCAAAAAAACGATGGATTTATGCCCAGATCACTGTACTGGGGGTGAATGTTTCACAATGTTCAGCATTCCGTCCATCACTTGTTGTTTTTAATTTGTCGCCCTAAGTGGGAAGGGTATGCCCAGACTTGGGTCCCGTGCTTCCCATGCCATTGGATTCAAGCTAGCCTGGCTGATGAGGGGTGAAACCCCGAAACCGGTCCCAGGATGCTTGTTTCCAGTCCAGGGAAGACCTGGCCTAGCAGTTCAGGCTGGACTGTTCCCATGGGGAACAGGGTCAAGGCTGATTTGCATATGGCTGGGTCGAAACTGGAATGGCATGGGCAGCAAAAAAACTATGGATTTAGACCCAGATCGCTGTAGTGGGGGTGAATGTTTGACAATGTTCAGCATTCCGTCCATCACTTGTTGTTTTTGCTTTGGGTCCCGTGCTTCCCATGCCACTGGATTCAAGCTAGCCTGGCTGATGAGGGGTGAAACCCCAAAACCGGTCCCAGGATGCTTGTTTCCAGTCCAGAGAAGACCTGGCCTAGCAGTTCAGGCTGGACTCTTCTCATGGGGAACAGGGTCAAGACTGATTTGCATATGGCTGTGTCCAAACTGGAATAGCATGGGCAGCAAAAAAACGATGGATTTAGGCCCAGCTCACTGTACTGGGGGTGAATGTTTGACAATGTTCAGCATTCCGTCCATCACTTGTTGTTTTTGCTTTGTCGCCCTAAGTGGGAAGGGTATGCCCAGACGTGGGTCCCGTGCTTCCCATGCCACTGGATTCAAGCTAGCCTGGCTGATGAGGGGTGAAACCCCGAAACCGGTCCCAGGATGCTTGTTTCCAGTCCAGGGAAGACCTGGCCTAGCAGTTCAGGCTGGACTGTTCCCATGGGGAACAGGGTCAAGACTGAGTTGCATATGGCTGGGTCCAAACTGGAATGGCATGGGCAGCAAAAAAACGATGGATTTAGGCCCAGATCACTGTACTGGGGGTGAATGTTTGACAATGTTCAGCATTCCGTCCATCGCTTGTTGTTTTTGCTTTGTCGCCCTAAGTGGGAAGGGTATGCCCAGACGTGGGTCCCGTGCTTCCCATGCCACTGGATTCAAGCTAGCCTGGCTGATGAGGGGTGAAACCCCGAAACCGGTCCCAGGATGCTTGTTTCCAGTCCTGGGAAGACCTGGCCTAGCAGTTCAGGCTGGACTGTTCCCATGAGGAACAGGGTCAAGACTGATTTACATTTGGCTGGGTCCAAACTGGAATGGCATGGGCATCAAAAAAACTATGGGCCATATTTATACTTTTTGACGCAAAAGTGCGCTAACGCAGTTTTGCGTCAAAAAAATTAGCACCGGCTAACGCCATTCTGAAGCACCAGGCGGGCGCCGTATTTATTCAATGACGTTAGCCGGCGTTAGCTGCCGGCGCTGCCAGGTGTGCGTGAAAAAAAATGACGTACACCAGGCAGCGCCGGCGTAGGGGAATATGGAGCTTGGGCGCCAAAAAATGGGGCAAGTCAGGCTGAGGCAAATTTTTCGCCTCAACCCGATTTGCGCCATTTTCTTCGACTCCCAACCCCCATTATAATGACTCCTGTCTTAGCAAAGACAGGAGTCATGCCCCCTTGCCCAATGGCCATGCCCAGGGGACTTCTGTCCCCTGGGCATGGTCATTGGGCATAGTGGCATGTAGGGGGGCACAAATCAGGCCCCCCTATGCCACAAAAAAAAATATATATATACTTACCTGAACTTACCTTAATGTCCCTGGGATGGGTCCCTCCATCCTTGGGTGTCCTCCTGGGGTGGGCAAGGGTGGCAGGGGGTGTCCCTGGGGGCATGGGAGGGCACCTCTGGGCTCCTTCCGAGCCCACAGGTCCCTTAACGCCTGCCTTGTCCAGGCGCTAAAAAACGGCGCAAAAGCGGCTGGACGTCATTTTTTTTGACCCGCCCACTCCCGGGCGTGAATTTTGCCCGGGAGTGTAAATACGGCGCACATGCCTCGGAGTCATTTTTTTACACGGGAACGCTTGCCTTGCATATCATTAACGCAAAGTAGGTGTCCACGCTAAAAAATGACGCAAACTCCATGGACTTTGGCGCTAGACGCGTCTAACGCCAAAGTATAAATATGGAGTTAGTTTTGCGTCAGAATTGCGTAAAAAAAAAACGACGCAATTCCGGCGCAAACAGAGTATAAATATGCCCCTATGGATTTAGGCCCAGATCACTGTACTGGGGGTGAATGTTTGACAATGTTCAGCATTCCGTCCATCACTTGTTGTTTTTGCTTTGTCACCCTAAGTGGGAAGGGTATGCCCAGACGTGGGTCCCGTGGTTCCCATGCCACTGGATTCAAGCTAGCCTGGCTGATGAGGGGTGAAACCCCGAAACCGGTCCCAGGATGCTTGTTTCCAGTCCAGGGAAGACCTGGCCTAGCAGTTCAGGCTGGACTGTTCCCATGGGGAACAGGGTCAAGACTGATTTGCATATGGCTGGGTCCAAACTGGAATGACATGGGCAGCAAAAAAACAATGGATTTAGGCCCAGATCACTGTACTGGGGGTGAATGTTTGACAATGTTCAGCATTCCGTCCATCACTTGTTGTTTTTGCTTTGTTGCCCTAAGTGGGAAGGGTATGCCCAGACGTGGGTCCCGTGCTTCCCATGCCACTGGATTCAAGCTAGCCTGGCTGATGAGGGGTGAAACCCCGAAACCGGTCCCAGGATGGTTGTTTTCAGTCCAGGGAAGACCTGGCTTAGCAGTTCAGGCTGGACTGTTCCCATGGGGAACAGGGTCAAGACTGATTTGCGTATGGCTGGGTCCAAACTGGAATGGCATGGGCAGCAAAACAATGATGGATTTAGGCCCAGATCACTGTACTGGGGGTGAATGTTTGACAATGTTCAGCATTCCGTCCATCACTTGTTGTTTTTGCTTTGTTACTCTAAGTGGGAAGTGTATGCCCAGACGTGGGTCCCGTGCTTCCCATGCCACTGGATTAAAGCTAGCCTGGCTGATGAGGGGTGAAACCGGTCCCAGGATGCTTGTTTCTAGTCCAGGGAAGACCTGGCCTAGCAGTTCAGGCTGGACTGTTCCCATGGGGAACAGGGTCAAGACTGATTTACAAATGGCTGGGTCCAAACTGGAATGGCATGGGCAGCAAAAAAACAATGGATTTAGGCCCAGATCACTGTACTGGGGATGAATGTTTGACAATGTTCAGCATTCCGTCCATCACTTGTTGTTTTTTGCTTTGTCGCCCTAATTGGGAAGGGTATGCCCAGACGTGGGTCCCGTGCTTCCCATGCCACTGGATTCAAGCTAGCCTGGCTGATGAGGGGTGAAACCCCAAAACCGGTCCCAGGATGCTTGTTTCCAGTCCAGGGAAGACCTGGCCTAGCAGTTCAGGCTGGATTCTTCCCATGGGGAACAGGGTCAAGACTGATTTGCATATGGCTGTGTCCAAACTAAAATAGCATGGGCAGCAAAAAAACGATGGATTTAGGCCCAGCTCACTGTACTGGGTGTGAATGTTTGACAATGTTCAGCATTCCGTCCATCACTTGTTGTTTTTGCTTTGTCGCCCTAAGTGGGAAGGGTATGCCCAGACGTGGGTCCCGTGCTTCCCATGCCACTGGATTCAAGCTAGCCTGGCTGATGAGGGGTGAAACCCCGAAACCGGTCCCAGGATGCTTGTTTCCAGTCCAGGGAAGACCTGGCCTAGCAGTTCAGGCTGGACTGTTCCCATGGGGAACAGGGTCAAGACTGAGTTGCATATGGCTGGGTCCAAACTGGAATGGCATGGGCAGCAAAAATACGATGGATTTAGGCCCAGATCACTGTACTGGGGGTGAATGTTTGACAATGTTCAGCATTCCGTCCATCACTTGTTGTTTTTGCTTTGTCGCCCTAAGTGGGAACGGTATGCCCAGACGTGGGTCCCGTGCTTCCCATGCCACTGGATTCAAGCTAGCCTGGCTGATGAGGGGTGAAACCCCGAAACCGGTCCCAGGATGCTTGTTTCCAGTCCAGGGAAGACCTGGCCTAGCAGTTCAGGCTGGACTGTTCCCATGGGGAACAGGGTCAAGGCTGATTTGCATATGGCTGGGTCGAAACTGGAATGGCATGGGCAGCAAAAAAACTATGGGCCATATTTATACTTTTTGACGCAAAAGTGCGCTAACGCAGTTTTGCGTCAACAAAAATTAGCACCGGCTAACGACATTCTGAATCACCATGCGGGCGCCGTATTTATTCAATGACGTTAGCCGGCGTTAGCTGCCGGCGCTGCCTGGTGTGCGTGAAAAAAAATGACGTACACCAGGCAGCGCCGGCGTAGGGGAATATGGAGCTTGGGCGCCAAAAAATGGGGCAAGTCAGGCTGAGTCAAATTTTTCGCCTCAACCCGATTTGCGCCATTTTTTTCGACTCCCAACCCCCATTGAAATGACTCCTGTCTTAGCAAAGACAGGAGTCATGCCCCCTTGCCCAATGGCCATGCCCAAGGGACTTCTGTCCCCTGGGCATGGTCATTGGGCATAGTGGCATGTAGGGGGGCACAAATCAGGCCCCCCTATGCCACAAAAAAAAAATATATATACTTACCTGAACTTACCTTAATGTCCCTGGGATGGGTCCCTCCATCCTTGGGTGTCCTCCTGGGGTGGGCAAGGGTGGCAGGGGGTGTCCCTGGGGGCATGGGAGGGCACCTCTGGGCTCCTTCCGAGCCCACAGGTCCCTTAACGCCTGCCTTGTCCAGGCGCTAAAAAACGGCGCAAAAGCGGCTGGACGTCATTTTTTTTGACCTGCGTGAATTTTGCCCGGGAGTGTAAATACGGCGCACATGCCTCGGAGTCATTTTTTTAGACGGGAACGCTTACCTTGCATATCATTAACGCAAAGTAGGTGTCCACGCTAAAAAATGACGCAAACTCCATGGACTTTGGCGCTAGACGCGTCTAACGCCAAAGTATAAATATGGAGTTAGTTTTGCGTCGGAATTGCGTAAAAAAAAACGACGCAATTCCGGCGCAAACAGAGTATAAATATGCCCCTATGGATTTAGGCCCAGATCACTGTACTGGGGGTGAATGTTTGACAATGTTCAGCATTCCGTCCATCACTTGTTGTTTTTTCTTTGTCGCCCTAAGTGGGAAGGGTATGCCCAGACGTGGGTCCCGTGTTTCCCATGCCACTGGATTCAAGCTAGCCTGGCTGATGAGGGGTGAAACCCCGAAACCGGTCCCAGGATGCTTGTTTCCAGTCCAGGGAAGACCTGGCCTAGCAGTTCAGGCTGGACTGTTCCCATGGGAAAAAGGTCAAGACTGATTTGCTTATGGCTGGGTCCAAACTGGAATGGCATGGGCAGCAAAACAACGATGGATTTAGGCCCAGATCACTGTACTGGGGGTGAATGTTTGACAATGTTCAGCATTTCATCCATCACTTGTTGTTTTTGCTTTGTCGCCCTAAGTTGGAAGGGTATGCCCAGACGTGGGTCCCGTGCTTCCCATGCCACTGGATTAAAGCTAGTCTGGCTGATGAGGGGTGAAACCGGTCCCAGGATGCTTGTTTCCAGTCCAGGGAAGACCTGGCCTAGTAGTTCAGGCTGGACTGTTCCCATGGGGAACAGGGTCAAGACTGATTTACAAATGGCTGGGTCCAAACTGGAATGGCATGGGCAGCAAAAAAACAATGGATTTAGGCCCAGATCACTGTACTGGGGGTGAATGTTTGACAATGTTCAGCATTCCGTCCATCACTTGTTGTTTTTTGCTTTGTCGCCCTAATTGGGAAGGGTATGCCCAGACGTGGGTCCCGTGCTTCCCATGCCACTGGATTCAAGCTAGCCTGGCTGATGAGGGGTGAAACCCCAAAACCGGTCCCAGGATGCTTGTTTCCAGTCCAGGGAAGACCTGGCCTAGCAGTTCAGGCTGGATTCTTCCCATGGGGAACTGGGTCAAGACTGATTTGCATATGGCTGTGTCCAAACTGGAATAGCATGGGCAGCAAAAAAACGATGGATTTAGGCCCAGCTCACTCTCCTGGGGGTGAATGTTTGACAATGTTCAGCATTCCGTCCATCACTTGTTGTTTTTGCTTTGTCGCCCTAAGTGGGAAGGGTATGCCCAGACGTGGGTCCCGTGCTTCCCATGCCACTGGATTCAAGCTAGCCTGGTTGATGAGGGGTGAAACCCCGAAACCGGTCCCAGGATGCTTGTTTCCAGTCCAGGGAAGACCTGGCCTAGCAGTTCAGGCTGGACTGTTCCCATGGAGAACAGGGTCAAGACTGATTTGCATACGGCTGGGTCCAAACTGGAATGGCATGGGCAGCAAAAAAACAATGGATTTAGGCCCAGATCACTGTACTGGGGGTGAATGTTTGACAATGTTCCGCATTCCGTCCATCATTTGTTGTTTATGCTTTGTCGCCCTAAGTGGGAAGGGTATGCCCAGACGTGGGTCCCATGCTTCCCATGCCACTGGATTCAAGCTAGCCTGGCTGATGAGGGGTGAAACCCCGAAACCGGTCCCAGGACGCTTGTTTCCAGTCCAGGGAAGACCTTGCGTAGCAGTTCAGGCTGGACTGTTCCCATGGGGAACAGGGTCAAGACTGATTTGCATATGGCTGGGTCCAAACTGGAATAGCATGGGCAGCAAAAAAAACGATGGATTTAGGCCCAGATCACTGTACTGGGGGTGAATGTTTCACAATGTTCAGCATTCCGTCCATCACTTGTTGTTTTTGCTTTGTCGCCCTAAGTGGGAAGGGTATGCCCAGACTTGGGTCCCGTGCTTCCCATGCCATTGGATTCAAGCTAGCCTGGCTCATGAGAGGTGAAACCCTGAAACCGGTCCGAGGATGCTTGTTTCCAGTCCAGGGAAGACCTGGTCTAGCAGTTCAGGCTGGACTGTTCCCATGGGGAACAGGGTCAAGGCTGATTTGCATATGGCTGGGTCGAAACTGGAATGGCATGGGCAGCAAAAAAACGATGGATTTAGACCCAGATCGCTGTAGTGGGGGTGAATGTTTGACAATGTTCAGCATTCCGTCCATCACTTGTTGTTTTTGCTTTGGGTCCCGTGCTTCCCATGCCACTGGATTCAAGCTAGCCTGGCTGATGAGGGGTGAAACCCCAAAACCGGTCCCAGGATGCTTGTTTCCAGTCCAGAGAAGACCTGGCCTAGCAGTTCAGGCTGGACTCTTCTCATGGGGAACAGGGTCAAGACTGATTTGCATATGGCTGTGTCCAAACTGGAATAGCATGGGCAGCAAAAAAACGATGGATTTAGGCCCAGCTCACTGTACTGGGGGTGAATGTTTGACAATGTTCAGCATTCCGTCCATCACTTGTTGTTTTTGCTTTGTCGCCCTAAGTGGGAAGGGTATGCCCAGACGTGGGTCCTGTGCTTCCCATGCCACTGGATTCAAGCTAGCCTGGCTGATGAGGGGTGAAACCCTGAAACCGGTCCCAGGATGCTTGTTTCCAGTCCAGGGAAGACCTGGCCTAGCAGTTCAGGCTGGACTGTTCCCATGGGGAACAGGGTCAAGACTGAGTTGCATATGGCTGGGTCCAAACTGAAATGGCATGGGCAGCAAAAAAACGATGGATTTAGGCCCAGATCACTGTACTGGGGTGAATGTTTGACAATGTTCAGCATTCCGTCCATCACTTGTTGTTTTTGCTTTGTCGCCCTAAGTGGGAACGGTATGCCCAGACGTGGGTCCCGTGCTTCCCATGCCACTGGATTCAAGCTAGCCTGGCTGATGAGGGGTGAAACCCTGAAACCGGTCCCAGGATGCTTGTTTCCAGTCCAGGGAAGACCTGGCCTAGCAGTTCAGGCTGGACTGTTCCCATGAGGAACAGGGTCAAGACTGATTTGCATATGGCTGGGTCCAAACTGGAATGGCATGGGCAGCAAAAAAACTATGGGCCATATTTATACTTTTTGACGCAAAAGTGCGCTAACGCAGTTTTGCGTCAAAAAAATTAGCACCGGCTAACGCCATTCTGAAGCACCATGCGGGCGCCGTATTTATTCAATGACGTTAGCCGGCGTTAGCTGCCGGCGCTGCCTGGTGTGCGTGAAAAAAAATGACGTACACCAGGCAGCGCCGGCGTAGGGGAATATGGAGCTTGGGCGCCAAAAAATGGGGCAAGTCAGGCTGAGGCAAATTTTTCGCCTCAACCCGATTTGCGCCATTTTTTTCGACTCCCAACCCCCATTGAAATGACTCCTGTCTTAGCAAAGACAGGAGTCATGCCCCCTTGACCAATGGCCATGCCCAGGGGACTTCTGTCCCCTGGGCATGGTCATTGGGCATAGTGGCATGTATGGGGGCACAAATCAGGCCCCCCTATGCCACAAAAAAAAATATATATATACTTACCTGAACTTACCTTAATGTCCCTGGGATGGGTCCCTCCATCCTTGGGTGTCCTCCTGGGGTGGGCAAGGGTGGCAGGGGGTGTCCCTGGGGGCATGGGAGGGCACCTCTGGGCTCCTTCCGAGCCCACAGGTCCCTTAACGCCTGCCTTGTCAAGGCGCTAAAAAACGGCGCAAAAGAGGCTGGACGTCATTTTTTTTTACCTGCCCACTCCCGGGCGTGAATTTTGCCCGGGAGTGTAAATACGGCGCACACGCCTCAGAGTAATTTTTTTAGACGGGAACGCTTACCTTGCATATCATTAACGCAAAGTAGGTGTCCACGCTAAAAAATTACGCAAACTCCATGGACTTTGGCGCTAGACGCGTCTAACGCCAAAGTATAAATATGGAGTTAGTTTTGCGTCGGAATTGCGTAAAAAAAAACGACGCAATTCCGGCGCAAACAGAGTATAAATATGCCCCTATGGATTTAGGCCCAGATCACTGTACTGGGGTGAATGTTTGACAATGTTCAGCATTCCGCCCATCACTTGTTGTTTTTGCTTTGTCACCCTAAGTGGGAAGGGTATACCCAGACGTGGGTCCCGTGCTTCCCATGCCACTGGATTCAAGCTAGCCTGGCTAATGAGGGGTGAAACCCCGAAACCGGTCCCAGGATGCTTGTTTCCAGTCCAGGGAAGACCTGGCCTAGCAGTTCAGGCTGGACTGTTCCCATGGGGAACAGGGTCAAGACTGATTTGCATATGGCTGGGTCCAAACTGGAATGGCATGGGCAGCAAAAAAACGATGGATTTAGGCCCAGATCACTGTACTGGGGGTGAATGTTTGACAATGTTCAGCATTCCGTCCATCACTTGTTGTTTTTGCTTTGTCGCCCTAAGTGGGAAGGGTATTCCCAGACGTGGGTCCCGTGCTTCTCATGCCACTGGATTCAAGCTAGCCTGGCTGATGAGGGGTGAAACCCCGAAACCGGTCCCAGAATGGTTGTTTCCAGTCCAGGGAAGACCTGGCCTAGCAGTTCAGGCTGGACTGTTCCCATGGGGAACAGGGTCAAGACTGATTTGGGTATGGCTGGGTCCAAACTGGAATGGCATGGGCAGCAAAACAACGATGGATTTAGGCCCAGATCACTGTACTGGGGGTGAATGTTTGACAATGTTCAGCATTCCGTCCATCACTTGTTGTTTTTGCTTTGTCGCCCTAAGTGGGAAGGGTATGCCCAGACGTGGGTCCCGTGCTTCCCATGCCACTGGATTAAAGCTAGCCTGGCTGATGAGGGGTGAAACCGGTCCCAGGATGCTTGTTTCCAGTCCAGGGAAGACCTGGCCTAGCAGTTCAGGCTGGACTGTTCCCATGGGGAACAGGGTCAAGACTGATTTACAAATGGCTGGGTCCAAACTGGAATGGCATGGGCAGCAAAAAAACAATGGATTTAGACCCAGATCGCTGTAGTGGGGGTGAATGTTTGACAATGTTCAGCATTCCGTCCATCACTTGTTGTTTTTGCTTTGGGTCCCCTGCTTCCCATGCCACTGGATTCAAGCTAGCCTGGCTGATGAGGGGTGAAACCCCAAAACCGGTCCCAGGATGCTTGTTTCCAGTCCAGAGAAGACCTGGCCTAGCAGTTCAGGCTGGACTCTTCTCATGGGGAACAGGGTCAAGACTGATTTGCATATGGCTGTGTCCAAACTGGAATAGCATGGGCAGCAAAAAAACGATGGATTTAGGCCCAGCTCACTGTACTGGGGGTGAATGTTTGACAATGTTCAGCATTCCGTCCATCACTTGTTGTTTTTGCTTTGTCGCCCTAAGTGGGAAGGGTATGCCCAGACGTGGGTCCTGTGCTTCCCATGCCACTGGATTCAAGCTAGCCTGGCTGATGAGGGGTGAAACCCTGAAACCGGTCCCAGGATGCTTGTTTCCAGTCCAGGGAAGACCTGGCCTAGCAGTTCAGGCTGGACTGTTCCCATGGGGAACAGGGTCAAGACTGAGTTGCATATGGCTGGGTCCAAACTGGAATGGCATGGGCAGCAAAAAAACGATGGATTTAGGCCCAGATCACTGTACTGGGGTGAATGTTTGACAATGTTCAGCATTCCGTCCATCACTTGTTGTTTTTGCTTTGTCGCCCTAAGTGGGAACGGTATGCCCAGACGTGGGTCCCGTGCTTCCCATGCCACTGGATTCAAGCTAGCCTGGCTGATGAGGGGTGAAACCCTGAAACCGGTCCCAGGATGCTTGTTTCCAGTCCAGGGAAGACCTGGCCTAGCAGTTCAGGCTGGACTGTTCCCATGAGGAACAGGGTCAAGACTGATTTGCATATGGCTGGGTCCAAACTGGAATGGCATGGGCAGCAAAAAAACTATGGGCCATATTTATACTTTTTGACGCAAAAGTGCGCTAACGCATTTTTGCGTCAAAAAAATTAGCACCGGCTAACGCCATTCTGAAGCACCATGCGGGCGCCGTATTTATTCAATGACGTTAGCCGGCGTTAGCTGCCGGCGCTGCCTGGTGTGCGTGAAAAAAAATGACGTACACCAGGCAGCGCCGGCGTAGGGGAATATGGAGCTTGGGCGCCAAAAAATGGGGCAAGTCAGGCTGAGGCAAATTTTTCGCCTCAACCCGATTTGCGCCATTTTTTTCGACTCCCAACCCCCATTGAAATGACTCCTGTCTTAGCAAAGACAGGAGTCATGCCCCCTTGACCAATGGCCATGCCCAGGGGACTTCTGTCCCCTGGGCATGGTCATTGGGCATAGTGGCATGTATGGGGGCACAAATCAGGCCCCCCTATGCCACAAAAAAAAATATATATATACTTACCTGAACTTACCTTAATGTCCCTGGGATGGGTCCCTCCATCCTTGGGTGTCCTCCTGGGGTGGGCAAGGGTGGCAGGGGGTGTCCCTGGGGGCATGGGAGGGCACCTCTGGGCTCCTTCCGAGCCCACAGGTCCCTTAACGCCTGCCTTGTCAAGGCGCTAAAAAACGGCGCAAAAGAGGCTGGACGTCATTTTTTTTTACCTGCCCACTCCCGGGCGTGAATTTTGCCCGGGAGTGTAAATACGGCGCACACGCCTCAGAGTCATTTTTTTAGACGGGAACGCTTACCTTGCATATCATTAACGCAAAGTAGGTGTCCACGCTAAAAAATTACGCAAACTCCATGGACTTTGGCGCTAGACGCGTCTAACGCCAAAGTATAAATATGGAGTTAGTTTTGCGTCGGAATTGCGTAAAAAAAAACGACGCAATTCCGGCGCAAACAGAGTATAAATATGCCCCTATGGATTTAGGCCCAGATCACTGTACTGGGGTGAATGTTTGACAATGTTCAGCATTCCGCCCATCACTTGTTGTTTTTGCTTTGTCACCCTAAGTGGGAAGGGTATACCCAGACGTGGGTCCCGTGCTTCCCATGCCACTGGATTCAAGCTAGCCTGGCTAATGAGGGGTGAAACCCCGAAACCGGTCCCAGGATGCTTGTTTCCAGTCCAGGGAAGACCTGGCCTAGCAGTTCAGGCTGGACTGTTCCCATGGGGAACAGGGTCAAGACTGATTTGCATATGGCTGGGTCCAAACTGGAATGGCATGGGCAGCAAAAAAACGATGGATTTAGGCCCAGATCACTGTACTGGGGGTGAATGTTTGACAATGTTCAGCATTCCGTCCATCACTTGTTGTTTTTGCTTTGTCGCCCTAAGTGGGAAGGGTATTCCCAGACGTGGGTCCCGTGCTTCTCATGCCACTGGATTCAAGCTAGCCTGGCTGATGAGGGGTGAAACCCCGAAACCGGTCCCAGAATGGTTGTTTCCAGTCCAGGGAAGACCTGGCCTAGCAGTTCAGCCTGGACTGTTCCCATGGGGAACAGGGTCAAGACTGATTTGGGTATGGCTGGGTCCAAACTGGAATGGCATGGGCAGCAAAACAACGATGGATTTAGGCCCAGATCACTGTACTGGGGGTGAATGTTTGACAATGTTCAGCATTCCGTCCATCACTTGTTGTTTTTGCTTTGTCGCCCTAAGTGGGAAGGGTATGCCCAGACGTGGGTCCCGTGCTTCCCATGCCACTGGATTAAAGCTAGCCTGGCTGATGAGGGGTGAAACCGGTCCCAGGATGCTTGTTTCCAGTCCAGGGAAGACCTGGCCTAGCAGTTCAGGCTGGACTGTTCCCATGGGGAACAGGGTCAAGACTGATTTACAAATGGCTGGGTCCAAACTGGAATGGCATGGGCAGCAAAAAAACAATGGATTTAGGCCCAGATCACTGTACTGGGGGTGAATGTTTGACAATGTTCAGCATTCCGTCCATCACTTGTTGTTTTTTGCTTTGTCGCCCTAATTGGGAAGGGTATGCCCAGACGTGGGTCCCGTGCTTCCCATGCCACTGGATTCAAGCTAGCCTGGCTGATGAGGGGTGAAACCCCAAAACCGGTCCCAGGATGCTTGTTTCCAGTCCAGGGAAGACCTGGCCTAGCAGTTCAGGCTGGATTCTTCCCATGGGGAACAGGGTCAAGACTGATTTGCATATGGCTGTGTCCAAACTGGAATAGCATGGGCAGCAAAAAAACGATGGATTTAGGCCCAGCTCACTGTACTGGGTGTGAATGTTTGACAATGTTCAGCATTCCGTCCATCACTTGTTGTTTTTGCTTTGTCGCCCTAAGTGGGAAGGGTATGCCCAGACGTGGGTCCCGTGCTTCCCATGCCACTGGATTCAAGCTAGCCTGGCTGATGAGGGGTGAAACCCCGAAACCGGTCCCAAAATGCTTGTTTCCAGTCCAGGGAAGACCTGGCCTAGCAGTTCAGGCTGGACTGTTCCCATGGAGAACAGGGTCAAGACTGATTTGCATACGGCTGGGTCCAAACTGGAATGGCATGGGCAGCAAACAAACGATGGATTTAGGCCCAGATCACTGTACTGGGGGTGAATGTTTAACAATGTTCCGCATTCCGGGTCAAGACTGATTTGCATATGGCTGGGTCCAAACTGGAATAGCATGGGCAGCAAAAAAACGATGGATTTATGCCCAGATCACTGTACTGGGGGTGAATGTTTCACAATGTTCAGCATTCCGTCCATCACTTGTTGTTTTTGCTTTGTCACCCTAAGTGGGAAGGGTATGCCCAGACTTGGGTCCCGTGCTTCCCATGCCATTGGATTCAAGCTAGCCTGGCTGATGAGGGGTTTCATGCCATTGGATTCAAGCTAGCCTGGCTGATGAGGGGTGAAACCCCGAAACCGGTCCCAGGATGCTTGTTTCCAGTCCAGGGAAGACCTGGCCTAGCAGTTCAGGCTGGACTGTTCCCAAGGGGAACAGGGTCAAGACTGAGTTGCATATTGCTGGGTCCAAACTGGAATGGCATGGGCAGCAAAAAAACGATGGATTTAGGCCCAGATCACTGTACTGGGGTGAATGTTTGACAATGTTCAGCATTCCGTCCATCACTTGTTGTTTTTGCTTTGTCGCCCTAAGCGGGAACGGTATGCCCAGACGTGGGTCCCGTGCTTCCCATGCCACTGGATTCAAGCTAGCCTGGCTGATGAGGGGTGAAACCCCGAAACCGGTCCCAGGATGCTTGTTTCCAGTCCAGGGAAGACCTGGCCTAGCAGTTCAGGCTGGACTGTTCCCATGAGGAACAGGGTCAAGACTGATTTGCATATGGCTCTGTCCAAATTGGAATGGCATGGGCAGCAAAAAAACTATGGGCCATATTTATACTTTTTGACGCAAAAGTGCGCTAACGCAGTTTTGCGTCAAAAAAATTAGCACCGGCTAACGCCATTCTGAAGCACCATGCGGGCGCCGTATTTATTCAATGACGTTAGCCGGCGTTAGCTGCCGGCGCTGCCTGGTGTGCGTGAAAAAAAATGACGTACACCAGGCAGCGCCGGCGTAGGGGAATATGGAGCTTGGGCGCCAAAAAATGGGGCAAGTCAGGCTGAGGCAAATTTTTCGCCTCAACCCGATTTGCGCCATTCTTTTCGACTCCCAACCCCCATTGAAATGACTCCTGTCTTAGCAAAGACAGGAGTCATGCCCCCTTGACCAATGGCCATGCCCAGGGGACTTCTGTCCCCTGGGCATGGTCATTGGGCATAGTGGCATGTATGGGGGCACAAATCAGGCCCCCCTATGCCACAAAAAAAAATATATATATACTTACCTGAACTTACCTTAATGTCCCTGGGATGGGTCCCTCCATCCTTGGGTGTCCTCCTGGGGTGGGCAAGGGTGGCAGGGGGTGTCCCTGGGGGCATGGGAGGGCACCTCTGGGCTCCTTCCGAGCCCACAGGTCCCTTAACGCCTGCCTTGTCAAGGCGCTAAAAAACGGCGCAAAAGCGGCTGGACGTCATTTTTTTTGACCTGCCCACTCCCGGGCGTGAATTTTGCCCGGGAGTGTAAATACGGCGCACACGCCTCAGAGTCATTTTTTTAGACGGGAACGCTTACCTTGCATATCATTAACGCAAAGTAGGTGTCCACGCTAAAAAATGACGCAAACTCCATGGACTTTGGCGCTAGACGCGTCTAACGCCAAAGTATAAATATGGAGTTAGTTTTGCGTCGGAATTGCGTAAAAAAAAACGACGCAATTCCGGCGCAAACAGAGTATAAATATGCCCCTATGGATTTAGGCCCAGATCACTGTACTGGGGGTGAATGTTTGACAATGTTCAGCATTCCGTCCATCACTTGTTGTTTTTGCTTTGTCACCCTAAGTGGGAAGGGTATACCCAGACGTGGGTCCCGTGCTTCCCATGCCACTGGATTCAAGCTAGCCTGGCTGATGAGGGGTGAAACCCCGAAACCGGTCCCAGGATGCTTGTTTCCAGTCCAGGGAAGACCTGGCCTAGCAGTTCAGGCTGGACTGTTCCCATGGGGAACAGGGTCAAGACTGATTTGCATATGGCTGGGTCCAAACTGGAATGGCATGGGCAGCACAAAAACGATGGATTTAGGCCCAGATCACTGTACTGGGGGTGAATGTTTGACAATGTTCAGCATTCCGTCCATCACTTGTTGTTTTTGCTTTGTCGCCCTAAGTGGGAAGGGTATGCCCAGACGTGGGTCCGGTGCTTCTCATGCCACTGGATTCAAGCTAGCCTGGCTGATGAGGGGTGAAACCCCTAAACCGGTCCCAGGATGGTTGTTTCCAGTCCAGGGAAGACCTGGCCTAGCAGTTCAGGCTGGACTGTTCCCATGGGGTACAGGGTCAAGACTGATTTGGGTATGGCTGGGTCCAAACTGGAATGGCATGGGCAGCAAAACAACGATGGATTTAGGCCCAGATCACTGTACTGGGAGTGAATGTTTGACAATGTTCAGCATTCCGTCCATCACTTGTTGTTTTTGCTTTGTCGCCCTAAGTGGGAAGGGTATGCCCAGACGTGGGTCCCGTGCTTCCCATGCCACTGGATTAAAGCTAGCCTGGCTGATGAGGGGTGAAACCGGTCCCAGGATGCTTGTTTCCAGTCCAGGGAAGACCTGGCCTAGCAGTTCAGGCTGGACTGTTCCCATGGGGAACAGGGTCAAGACTGATTTACAAATGGCTGGGTCCAAACTGGAATGGCATGGGCAGCAAAAAAACAATGGATTTAGGCCCAGATCACTGTACTGGGGGTGAATGTTTGACAATGTTCAGCATTCCGTCCATCACTTGTTGTTTTTTGCTTTGTCGCCCTAATTGGGAAGGGTATGCCCAGACGTGGGTCCCGTGCTTCCCATGCCACTGGATTCAAGCTAGCCTGGCTGATGAGGGGTGAAACCCCAAAACCGGTCCCAGGATGCTTGTTTCCAGTCCAGGGAAGACCTGGCCTAGCAGTTCAGGCTGGATTCTTCCCATGGGGAACAGGGTCAAGACTGATTTGCATATGGCTGTGTCCAAACTGGAATAGCATGGGCAGCAAAAAAACGATGGATTTAGGCCCAGCTCACTGTACTGGGTGTGAATGTTTGACAATGTTCAGCATTCCGTCCATCACTTGTTGTTTTTGCTTTGTCGCCCTAAGTGGGAAGGGTATGCCCAGACGTGGGTCCCGTGCTTCCCATGCCACTGGATTCAAGCTAGCCTGGCTGATGAGGGGTGAAACCCCGAAACCGGTCCCAAAATGCTTGTTTCCAGTCCAGGGAAGACCTGGCCTAGCAGTTCAGGCTGGACTGTTCCCATGGAGAACAGGGTCAAGACTGATTTGCATACGGCTGGGTCCAAACTGGAATGGCATGGGCAGCAAAAAAACGATGGATTTAGGCCCAGATCACTGTACTGGGGGTGAATGTTTAACAATGTTCCGCATTCCGGGTCAAGACTGATTTGCATATGGCTGGGTCCAAACTGGAAAAGCATGGGCAGCAAAAAAACGATGGATTTATGCCCAGATCACTGTACTGGGGGTGAATGTTTCACAATGTTCAGCATTCCGTCCATCACTTGTTGTTTTTGCTTTGTCGCCCTAAGTGGGAAGGGTATGCCCAGACTTGGGTCCCGTGCTTCCCATGCCATTGGATTCAAGCTAGCCTGGCTGATGAGGGGTGAAACCCCGAAACCGGTCCCAGGATGCTTGTTTCCAGTCCAGGGAAGACCTGGCCTAGCAGTTCAGGCTGGACTGTTCCCATGGGGAACAGGGTCAAGGCTGATTTGCATATGGCTGGGTCGAAACTGGAATGGCATGGGCAGCAAAAAAACTATGGATTTAGACCCAGATCGCTGTAGTGGGGGTGAATGTTTGACAATGTTCAGCATTCCGTCCATCACTTGTTGTTTTTGCTTTGGGTCCCGTGCTTCCCATGCCACTGGATTCAAGCTAGCCTGGCTGATGAGGGGTGAAACCCCAAAACCGGTCCCAGGATGCTTGTTTCCAGTCCAGAGAAGACCTGGCCTAGCAGTTCAGGCTGGACTCTTCTCATGGGGAACAGGGTCAAGACTGATTTGCATATGGCTGTGTCCAAACTGGAATAGCATGGGCAGCAAAAAAACGATGGATTTAGGCCCAGATCACTGTACTGGGGGTGAATGTTTGACAATGTTCAGCATTCCGTCCATCACTTGTTGTTTTTGCTTTGTCGCCCTATGTGGGAAGGGTATGCCCAGACGTGGGTCCCGTGCTTCTCATGCCACTGGATTCAAGCTAGCCTGGCTGATGAGGGGTGAAACCCCTAAACCGGTCCCAGGATGGTTGTTTCCAGTCCAGGGAAGACCTGGCCTAGCAGTTCAGGCTGGACTGTTCCCATGGGGTACAGGGTCAAGACTGATTTGGGTATGGCTGGGTCCAAACTGGAATGGCATGGGCAGCAAAACAACGATGGATTTAGGCCCAGATCACTGTACTGGGAGTGAATGTTTGACAATGTTCAGCATTCCGTCCATCACTTGTTGTTTTTGCTTTGTCGCCCTAAGTGGGAAGGGTATGCCCAGACGTGGGTCCCGTGCTTCCCATGCCACTGGATTAAAGCTAGCCTGGCTGATGAGGGGTGAATCCGGTCCCAGGATGCTTGTTTCCAGTCCAGGGAAGACCTGGCCTAGCAGTTCAGGCTGGACTGTTCCCATGGGGAACAGGGTCAAGACTGATTTACAAATGGCTGGGTCCAAACTGGAATGGCATGGGCAGCAAAAAAACAATGGATTTAGGCCCAGATCACTGTACTGGGGGTGAATGTTTGACAATGTTCAGCATTCCGTCCATCACTTGTTGTTTTTTGCTTTGTCGCCCTAATTGGGAAGGGTATGCCCAGACGTGGGTCCCGTGCTTCCCATGCCACTGGATTCAAGCTAGCCTGGCTGATGAGGGGTGAAACCCCAAAACCGGTCCCAGGATGCTTGTTTCCAGTCCAGGGAAGACCTGGCCTAGCAGTTCAGGCTGGATTCTTCCCATGGGGAACAGGGTCAAGACTGATTTGCATATGGCTGTGTCCAAACTGGAATAGCATGGGCAGCAAAAAAACGATGGATTTAGGCCCAGCTCACTGTACTGGGTGTGAATGTTTGACAATGTTCAGCATTCCGTCCATCACTTGTTGTTTTTGCTTTGTCGCCCTAAGTGGGAAGGGTATGCCCAGACGTGGGTCCCGTGCTTCCCATGCCACTGGATTCAAGCTAGCCTGGCTGATGAGGGGTGAAACCCCGAAACCGGTCCCAAAATGCTTGTTTCCAGTCCAGGGAAGACCTGGCCTAGCAGTTCAGGCTGGACTGTTCCCATGGAGAACAGGGTCAAGACTGATTTGCATACGGCTGGGTCCAAACTGGAATGGCATGGGCAGCAAAAAAACGATGGATTTAGGCCCAGATCACTGTACTGGGGGTGAATGTTTAACAATGTTCCGCATTCCGGGTCAAGACTGATTTGCATATGGCTGGGTCCAAACTGGAATAGCATGGGCAGCAAAAAAACGATGGATTTATGCCCAGATCACTGTACTGGGGGTGAATGTTTCACAATGTTCAGCATTCCGTCCATCACTTGTTGTTTTTGCTTTGTCGTCCTAAGTGGGAAGGGTATGCCCAGACTTGGGTCCCGTGCTTCCCATGCCATTGGATTCAAGCTAGCCTGGCTGATGAGGGGTGAAACCCCGAAACCGGTCCCAGGATGCTTGTTTCCAGTCCAGGGAAGACCTGGCCTAGCAGTTCAGGCTGGACTGTTCCCATGGGGAACAGGGTCAAGGCTGATTTGCATATGGCTGGGTCGAAACTGGAATGGCATGGGCAGCAAAAAAACTATGGATTTAGACCCAGATCGCTGTAGTGGGGGTGAATGTTTGACAATGTTCAGCATTCCGTCCATCACTTGTTGTTTTTGCTTTGGGTCCCGTGCTTCCCATGCCACTGGATTCAAGCTAGCCTGGCTGATGAGGGGTGAAACCCCAAAACCGGTCCCAGGATGCTTGTTTCCAGTCCAGAGAAGACCTGGCCTAGCAGTTCAGGCTGGACTCTTCTCATGGGGAACAGGGTCAAGACTGATTTGCATATGGCTGTGTCCAAACTGGAATAGCATGGGCAGCAAAAAAACGATGGATTTAGGCCCAGCTCACTGTACTGGGTGTGAATGTTTGACAATGTTCAGCATTCCGTCCATCACTTGTTGTTTTTGCTTTGTCGCCCTAAGTGGGAAGGGTATGCCCAGACGTGGGTCCCGTGCTTCCCATGCCACTGGATTCAAGCTAGCCTGGCTGATGAGGGGTGAAACCCCGAAACCGGTCCCAAAATGCTTGTTTCCAGTCCAGGGAAGACCTGGCCTAGCAGTTCAGGCTGGACTGTTCCCATTGAGAACAGGGTCAAGACTGATTTGCATACGGCTGGGTCCAAACTGGAATGGCATGGGCAGCAAAAAAACGATGGATTTAGGCCCAGATCACTGTACTGGGGGTGAATGTTTAACAATGTTCCGCATTCCGGGTCAAGACTGATTTGCATATGGCTGGGTCCAAATTGGAATAGCATGGGCAGCAAAAAAACGATGGATTTATGCCCAGATCACTGTACTGGGGGTGAATGTTTCACAATGTTCAGCATTCCGTCCATCACTTGTTGTTTTTGCTTTGTCGCCCTAAGTGGGAAGGGTATGCCCAGACTTAGGTCCCGTGCTTCCCATGCCATTGGATTCAAGCTAGCCTGGCTGATGAGGGGTGAAACCCCGAAACCGGTCCCAGGATGCTTGTTTCCAGTCCAGGGAAGACCTGGCCTAGCAGTTCAGGCTGGACTGTTCCCATGGGGAACAGGGTCAAGGCTGATTTGCATATGGCTGGGTCGAAACTGGAATGGCATGGGCAGCAAAAAAACTATGGATTTAGACCCAGATCGCTGTAGTGGGGGTGATTGTTTGACAATGTTTAGCATTCCGTCCATCACTTGTTGTTTTTGCTTTGGGTCCCGTGCTTCCCATGCCACTGGATTCAAGCTAGCCTGGCTGATGAGGGGTGAAACCCCAAAACCGGTCCCAGGATGCTTGTTTCCAGTCCAGAGAAGACCTGGCCTAGCAGTTCAGGCTGGACTCTTCTCATGGGGAACAGGGTCAAGACTGATTTGCATATGGCTGTGTCCAAACTGGAATAGCATGGGCAGCAAAAAAACGATGGATTTAGGCCCAGCTCACTGTACTGGGGGTGAATGTTTGACAATGTTCAGCATTCCGTCCATCACTTGTTGTTTTTGCTTTGTCGCCCTAAGTGGGAAGGGTATGCCCAGACGTGGGTCCCGTGCTTCCCATGCCACTGGATTCAAGCTAGCCTGGCTGATGAGGGGTGAAACCCCAAAACCGGTCCCAGGATGCTTGTTTCCAGTCCAGGGAAGACCTGGCCTAGCAGTTCAGGCTGGACTGTTCCCATGGGGAACAGGGTCAAGACTGAGTTGCATATGGCTGGGTCCAAACTGGAATGGCATGGGCAGCAAAAAAACTATGGATTTAGGCCCAGATCACTGTACTGGGGGTGAATGTTTGACAATGTTCAGCATTCCGTCCATCGCTTGTTGTTTTTGCTTTGTCGCCCTAAGTGGGAAGGGTATGCCCAGACGTGGGTCCCGTGCTTCCCATGCCACTGGATTCAAGCTAGCCTGGCTGATGAGGGGTGAAACCCCGAAACCGGTCCCAGGATGCTTGTTTCCAGTCCTGGGAAGACCTGGCCTAGCAGTTCAGGCTGGACTGTTCCCATGAGGAACAGGGTCAAGACTGATTTGCATATGGCTGGGTCCAAACTGGAATGGCATGGGCATCAAAAAAACTATGGGCCATATTTATACTTTTTGACGCAAAAGTGCGCTAACGCAGTTTTGCGTCAAAAAAATTAGCACCGGCTAACGCCATTCTGAAGCACCAGGCGGGCGCCGTATTTATTCAATGACGTTAGCCGGCGTTAGCTGCCGGCGCTGCCTGGTGTGCGTGAAAAAAAATGACGTACACCAGGCAGCGCCGGCGTAGGGGAATATGGAGCTTGGGCGCCAAAAAATGGGGCAAGTGAGGCTGAGGCAAATTTTTCGCCTCAACCCGATTTGCGCCATTTTTTTCGACTCCCAACCCCCATTATAATGACTCCTGTCTTAGCAAAGACAGGAGTCATGCCCCCTTGCCCAATGGCCATGCCCAGGGGACTTCTGTCCCCTGGGCATGGTCATTGGGCATAGTGGCATGTAGGGGGGCACAAATCAGGCCCCCCTATGCCACAAAAAAAAATATATATATACTTACCTGAACTTACCTTAATGTCCCTGGGATGGGTCCCTCCATCCTTGGGTGTCCTCCTGGGGTGGGCAAGGGTGGCAGGGGGTGTCCCTGGGGGCATGGGAGGGCACCTCTGGGCTCCTTCCGAGCCCACAGGTCCCTTAACGCCTGCCTTGTCCAGGCGCTAAAAAACGGCGCAAAAGCGGCTGGACGTCATTTTTTTTGACCCGCCCACTCCCGGGCGTGAATTTTGCCCGGGAGTGTAAATACGGCGCACATGCCTCGGAGTCATTTTTTTAGACGGGAACGCTTGCCTTGCATATCATTAACGCAAAGTAGGTGTCCACGCTAAAAAATGACGCAAACTCCATGGACTTTGGCGCTAGACGCGTCTAACGCCAAAGTATAAATATGGAGTTAGTTTTGCGTCAGAATTGCGTAAAAAAAAAACGACGCAATTCCTGCGCAAACAGAGTATAAATATGCCCCTATGGATTTAGGCCCAGATCACTGTACTGGGGGTGAATGTTTGACAATGTTCAGCATTCCGTCCATCACTTGTTGTTTTTGCTTTGTCACCCTAAGTGGGAAGGGTATGCCCAGACGTGGGTCCCGTGGTTCCCATGCCACTGGATTCAAGCTAGCCTGGCTGATGAGGGGTGAAACCCCGAAACCGGTCCCAGGATGCTTGTTTCCAGTCCAGGGAAGACCTGGCGTAGCAGTTCAGGCTGGACTGTTCCCATGGGGAACAGGGTCAAGACTGATTTGCATATGGCTGGGTCCAAACTGGAATGACATGGGCAGCAAAAAAACAATGGATTTAGGCCCAGATCACTGTACTGGGGGTGAATGTTTGACAATGTTCAGCATTCCGTCCATCACTTGTTGTTTTTGCTTTGTCGCCCTAAGTGGGAAGGGTATGCCCAGACGTGGGTCCCGTGCTTCCCATGCCACTGGATTCAAGCTAGCCTGGCTGATGAGGGGTGAAACCCCGAAACCGGTCCCAGGATGGTTGTTTTCAGTCCAGGGAAGACCTGGCTTAGCAGTTCAGGCTGGACTGTTCCCATGGGGAACAGGGTCAAGACTGATTTGCGTATGGCTGGGTCCAAACTGGAATGGCATGGGCAGCAAAACAACGATGGATTTAGGCCCAGATCACTGTACTGGGGGTGAATGTTTGACAATGTTCAGCATTCCGTCCATCACTTGTTGTTTTTGCTTTGTTACTCTAAGTGGGAAGGGTATGCCCAGACGTGGGTCCCGTGCTTCCCATGCACTGGATTAAAGCTAGCCTGGCTGATGAGGGGTGAAACCGGTCCCAGGATGCTTGTTTCCAGTCCAGGGAAGACCTGGCCTAGCAGTTCAGGCTGGACTGTTCCCATGGGGAACAGGGTCAAGACTGATTTACAAATGGCTGGGTCCAAACTGGAATGGCATGGGCAGCAAAAAAACAATGGATTTAGGCCCAGATCACTGTACTGGGGATGAATGTTTGACAATGTTCAGCATTCCGTCCATCACTTGTTGTTTTTTGCTTTGTCGCCCTAATTGGGAAGGGTATGCCCAGACGTGGGTCCCGTGCTTCCCATGCCACTGGATTCAAGCTAGCCTGGCTGATGAGGGGTGAAACCCCAAAACCGGTCCCAGGATGCTTGTTTCCAGTCCAGGGAAGACCTGGCCTAGCAGTTCAGGCTGGATTCTTCCCATGGGGAACAGGGTCAAGACTGATTTGCATATGGCTGTGTCCAAACTGGAATAGCATGGGCAGCAAAAAAACGATGGATTTAGGCCCAGCTCACTGTACTGGGTGTGAATGTTTGACAATGTTCAGCATTCCGTCCATCACTTGTTGTTTTTGCTTTGTCGCCCTAAGTGGGAAGGGTATGCCCAGACGTGGGTCACGTGCTTCCCATGCCACTGGATTCAAGCTAGCCTGGCTGATGAGGGGTGAAACCCCGAAACCAGTCCCAGGATGCTTGTTTCCAGTCCAGGGAAGACCTGGCCTAGCAGTTCAGGCTGGACTGTTCCCATGGAGAACAGGGTCAAGACTGATTTGCATACGGCTGGGTCCAAACTGGAATGGCATGGGCAGCAAAAAAACGATGGATTTAGGCCCAGATCACTGTACTGGGGGTGAATGTTTGACAATGTTCCGCATTCTGTCCATCATTTGTTGTTTTTGCTTTGTCGCTCTAAGTGGGAAGGGTATGCCCAGACGTGGGTCCCATGCCACTGGATTCAAGCTAGCCTGGCTGATGAGGGGTGAAACCCTGAAACCGGTCCCAGGACGCTTGTTTCCAGTCCAGGGAAGACCTGGCCTAGCAGTTCAGGCTGGACTGTTCCCATGGGGAACAGGGTCAAGACTGATTTGCATATGGCTGGGTCCAAACTGGAATAGCATGGGCAGCAAAAAAACGATGGATTTAGGCCCAGCTCACTGTACTGGGTGTGAATGTTTGACAATGTTCAGCATTCCGTCCATCACTTGTTGTTTTTGCTTTGGGTCCCGTGCTTCCCATGCCACTGGATTCAAGCTAGCCTGGCTGATGAGGGGTGAAACCCCAAAACCGGTCCCAGGATGCTTGTTTCCAGTCCAGGGAAGACCTGGCCTAGCAGTTCAGGCTGGATTCTTCCCATGGGGAACAGGGTCAAGACTGATTTGCATATGGCTGTGTCCAAACTGGAATAGCATGGGCAGCAAAAAAACGATGGATTTAGGCCCAGCTCACTGTACTGGGTGTGAATGTTTGACAATGTTCAGCATTCCGTCCATCACTTGTTGTTTTTGCTTTGTCGCCCTAAGTGGGAAGGGTATGCCCAGACGTGGGTCACGTGCTTCCCATGCCACTGGATTCAAGCTAGCCTGGCTGATGAGGGGTGAAACCCCGAAACCAGTCCCAGGATGCTTGTTTCCAGTCCAGGGAAGACCTGGCCTAGCAGTTCAGGCTGGACTGTTCCCATGGAGAACAGGGTCAAGACTGATTTGCATACGGCTGGGTCCAAACTGGAATGGCATGGGCAGCAAAAAAACGATGGATTTAGGCCCAGATCACTGTACTGGGGGTGAATGTTTGACAATGTTCCGCATTCTGTCCATCATTTGTTGTTTTTGCTTTGTCGCTCTAAGTGGGAAGGGTATGCCCAGACGTGGGTCCCATGCCACTGGATTCAAGCTAGCCTGGCTGATGAGGGGTGAAACCCTGAAACCGGTCCCAGGACGCTTGTTTCCAGTCCAGGGAAGACCTGGCCTAGCAGTTCAGGCTGGACTGTTCCCATGGGGAACAGGGTCAAGACTGATTTGCATATGGCTGGGTCCAAACTGGAATAGCATGGGCAGCAAAAAAACGATGGATTTAGGCCCAGCTCACTGTACTGGGTGTGAATGTTTGACAATGTTCAGCATTCCGTCCATCACTTGTTGTTTTTGCTTTGGGTCCCGTGCTTCCCATGCCACTGGATTCAAGCTAGCCTGGCTGATGAGGGGTGAAACCCCAAAACCGGTCCCAGGATGCTTGTTTCCAGTCCAGGGAAGACCTGGCCTTGCAGTTCAGGCTGGATTCTTCCCTTGGGGAACAGGGTCAAGACTGATTTGCATATGGCTGTGTCCAAACTGGAATAGCATGGGCAGCAAAAAAACGATGGATTTAGGCCCAGCTCACTGTACTGGGTGTGAATGTTTGACAATGTTCAGCATTCCGTCCATCACTTGTTTTTGCTTTGTCGCCCTAAGTGGGAAGGGTATGCCCAGACGTGGGTCCCGTGCTTCCCATGCCACTGGATTCAAGCTAGCCTGGCTGATGAGGGGTGAAACCCCGAAACCGGTCCCAAAATGCTTGTTTCCAGTCCAGGGAAGACCTGGCCTAGCAGTTCAGGCTGGACTGTTCCCATGGAGAACAGGGTCAAGACTGATTTGCATACGGCTGGGTCCAAACTGGAATGGCATGGGCAGCAAAAAAACGATGGATTTAGGCCCAGATCACTGTACTGGGGGTGAATGTTTAACAATGTTTCGCATTCCGGGTCAAGACTGATTTGCATATGGCTGGGTCCAAACTGGAATAGCATGGGCAGCAAAAAAACGATGGATTTAGGCCCAGATCACTGTACTGGGGGTGAATGTTTCACAATGTTCAGCATTCCGTCCATCACTTGTTGTTTTTGCTTTGTCGCCCTAAGTGGGAAGGGTATGCCCAGACTTGGGTCCCGTGCTTCCCATGCCATTGGATTCAAGCTAGCCTGGCTGATGAGGGGTGAAACCCCGAAACCGGTCCCAGGATGCTTGTTTCCAGTCCAGGGAAGACCTGGCCTAGCAGTTCAGGCTGGACTGTTCCCATGGGGAACAGGGTCAAGGCTGATTTGCATATGGCTGGGTCGAAACTGGAATGGCATGGGCAGCAAAAAAACTATGGATTTAGACCCAGATCGCTGTAGTGGGGGTGAATGTTTGACAATGTTCAGCATTCCGTCCATCACTTGTTGTTTTTGCTTTGGGTCCCGTGCTTCCCATGCCACTGGATTCAAGCTAGCCTGGCTGATGAGGGGTGAAACCCCAAAACCGGTCCCAGGATGCTTGTTTCCAGTCCAGAGAAGAGACGTTAGCCGGCGTTAGCAGCCGGCGCTGCCTGGTGTGCGTGAAAAAAAATGACGTACACCAGGCAGCGCCGGCGTAGGGGAATATGGAGCTTGGGTGCCAAAAAATGGGGCAAGTCAGGCTGAGGCAAATTTTTCGCCTCAACCCGATTTGCGCAATTTTTTTCGACTCCCAACCCCCATTGAAATGACTCCTGTCTTAGCAAAGACAGGAGTCATGCCCCCTTGCCCAATGGCCATGCCCAGGGGACTTCCTTCCCCTAGGCATGGTCATTGGGCATAGTGGCATGTAGGGGGGCACAAATCAGGCCCCCCTATGCCACAAAAAAAAATATATATATACTTACCTGAACTTACCTTAATGTCCCTGGGATGGGTCCCTCCATCCTTGGGTGTCCTCCTGGGGTGGGCAAGGGTGGCAGGGGGTGTCCCTGGGGGCATGGGAGGGCACCTCTGGGCTCCTTCCGAGCCCACAGGTCCCTTAACGCCTGCCTTGTCCAGGCGCTAAAAAACGGCGCAAAAGCGGCTGGACGTCATTTTTTTTGACCTGCCCACTCCTGGGCGTGAATTTTGCCTGGGAGTGTAAATACGGCGCACATGCCTCGGAGTCATTTTTTTAGACGGGAACGCTTACCGTGCATATCATTAACGCAAAGTAGGTGTCCACGCAAAAAAATGACGCAAACTCCATGGACTTTGGCGCTAGACGCGTCTAACGCCAAAGTATAAATATGGAGTTAGTTTTGCGTCGGAATTGCGTAAAAAAAAATGACGCAATTCCGGCGCAAACAGAGTATAAATATGCCCCTATGGATTTAGGCCAAGATCACTGTACTGGGGGTGAATGTTTGACAATGTTCAGCATTCCGTCCATCACTTGTTGTTTTTGCTTTGTCACCCTAAGTGGGAAGGGTATGCCCAGACGTGGGTCCCGTGCTTCCCATGCCACTGGATTCAAGCTAACCTGGCTGATGAGGGGTGAAACCCCGAAACCTGTCCCAGGATGCTTGTTTCCAGTCCAGGGAAGACCTGGCCTAGCAGTTCAGGCTGGACTGTTCCCATGGGGAACAGGGTCAAGACTGATTTGCATATGGCTGGGTCCAAACTGGAATGGCATGGGCAGCAAAAAAACGATGGATTTAGGCCCAGATCACTGTACTGGGGGTGAATGTTTGACAATGTTCAGCATTCCGTCCATCACTTGTTGTTCTTGATATTCTCAACAACTCTGCTTCCTCATCGGTCGAACAAACCACTTTCTTTGTGTGGCTGGCATGGATCCAATTTGGAACTCCAGCACACTTCACAGCTGTGGTAGTTGTCAGAACTACCTGGTAAGGACCTTTCCAACAAGGCTCTAAACACGTTTTCCCCACGTGTTTCCAGACCACAACCCAGTCACTGGCTCTCAGGTTGTGCCTTGGGTCATGGATTGGTGGCAGTGTGATGGCCTCCACCTGCTGAGAGAAAGAGGGAACCACATCAGCCAGACCTTTGCAGTATTCCAACACCATTTCATCTATAACGTTGACAAGTGCATTTGCAGGCACCGCTGCCAACCTCATGCCTCAGCCCATCATGATCTCATGCAGCAACAATCCTGTCTTCCTATCAGGTGTGTTTCTCATTGTCATCAGAACTAAAGGCTGAGAGTCGGGCTATTTAAAATTCATGGACGCACACATCTTTGCAACTCTTGACTTCAGCGTACCATTCATCTGCTACACTAGTCATGATGCTTCAGGGCAGTAACTACAAAGCAACTTCTGCTCAATGTCCAATGCTGCACACAGCAATTTAGTTACTTCATTGTTGCAGTGACTCCTCCTATCTGATTCTAAAGAGATCGGAAACCCAACACGTGGTATCATTTTCCTAAGCAGTAATTCCGCTACTATGTGGCTGTCATTTCTTCGTGTAGGGTATGCTTCAATCCAGTGACTAAAGATGCAGACAATCAACAACACGTATCACAATCCTCCACACACAGGCATCTCAATAAAATCCATTTGCATTCTGCTGAATGGACCTCCTGTTCTTCCAGTGTGGCTCAAATTAACCACTGTCCCTTTCTCTGCGTTCATTTGTTGGCAAATGACACAATGAATGTGAAACTGATTCAGCAACATGTCTAAAACCTTGGATTGAACCAATTGTGCTCGAACAACTGAATCATGGCATCCCTCCCAACATGTGCTTGACCATGCTAATACCTAGCTATTTGAGACAACAGACTATTAGGTAAAACCAACTGACACTCTTCTGAAACCCACAATTCAGCTTGTCTCTGTACACATTTCGGCCCATATTTATACTTTTTGACGCTAAACTGCGCTAACGCAGTTTAGCGTCAAAAAGTTTTGCGCCGGCTAACGCCATTCTGAAGCGCCATGCGGGCGCCGTATTTATTGAATGGCGTTAGCCGGCGCAAGCAGACCGGCGCTGCCTGGTGTGCGCGAGAAAAACCACGTACACCAGGCAGCGCCGGCGTAGGGGGAAAATGGCGCATGGGCGTCTTAAAATGGGGCAAGTCAGGTTACGTCGAAAAAATCATCGTAACCCGACTTGCGCCATTTATTTTCGACGCCCATCCCCCATCAACATGACTCCTATCATTGTAAAGATAGGAGTCATGCCCCCTTGCCCAATGGCCATGCCCAGGGGACTTCTGTCCCCTGGGCATGGTCATTGGGCATAGTGGCATGTAGGGGGGGCACAAATCAGGCCCCCCTATGCCAAAAAAAATTATTAAAAAAAAAAAAAAAATACTTACCTGAACTTACCTGAATGTCCCTGGGGTGGGTCCCTCCATCCTTGGGTGTCCTCCTGGGGTGGGCAAGGGTGGCAGGGGGGGTCCCTGGGGGCAGGGGAGGGCACTCTGGGCTCATTTTGAGCCCACTTGTCCCTTAACGCCATGCCTGACCCAGGCGTTAAAAAGCGGCGCAAATGCGCCGTTTTTAGCCACGCCCACTCCCGGGCGTCTCTTTTGCCCGGGAGTATAAATACCACGTAAAGGCCTGGGAGTCATTTTTTAGACGGGAACGCCTCCCTTGCATATCATTAACGCAAGGAAGGGGTTCACGCTAAAAAATGACGCACATTCCGGGAACTTTGGCGCTATACGCCTCTAACGCCATAGTATAAATATGGCGTTAGTTGGCGTTAGTTTAGCGTCGAATTTGCGTCGAAAAAAACGACGCAAATTCGGCGCAAACGGAGTATAAATACGGCCCTTCATTTTGCTCCATAAATGTTTTTCCTCCCTATCAACATTATTCTGCAACATTTTCAATTCTTCCAATGTATCAATTACTTTCAATGCAAAACTCAGACATGTTTCATCTTCTTCAGGTAACAATTCCCACTTATCTTTGAACGATATACAGTTCAATGAGCAAAAAATTGTAACTTGAGCCGCATATCCTTTCCCATTGACACATAATCTTGGGACTTCAGATGTGCTCTGCATTTCACCACGGCAATTTTCTCAGGCATTTGGACACTATGCAACAGCTCTTTAATCCTTTCACCATTTCTCAATGGTGAACCAGAAGAGGTCAGGAAACCTCTCTGTGACCATAACTGCCCGAAATCATGGACTATTCCAAGTCCATATTGGCTATCTGTATAGATTTTAACTTTCGGCTGAGCAGAAACATGACACGATCTAGTAAGGTCTACCAGTTCCGCTACTTGTGTAGAATACATTCCTCGAAGCTAAGACGCTTCCAGGATACCAGAATTGTGCGCAAGGCATATCTTGCTCTCAGTGTCCCTGTATTATCTCTAAGACAGGAACCATCAACAAAGATAATTTGGTCATTCTCTTCCAATTGGGCGTCTCTAATGTCAGGTCTCAGTTTCGTGCACAAATTAGTTACTTTGGGACAATCATGCACAGCATCTTCCAATTTTTCAATTTCAACCTTTTCCCTCAGGAGTAAAGTTGCCGGGTTCAGCACTTCACATCTTTTCAATGACATATTTGGTGATCAGAAAATGTTTGTATCATATCTGGTCAACCTTGCACCTGTTAGGTATTGGGCTTTCGTCTTAGTGAGTAGGATCTCAATGGAGTGAGGGACCATTATTGTTAAGCGATGTCTGATCACAATGCCTTCACACTGGGTAAGGCTCTGTCCAACCGCTGCAACTGCACACAAGCAACCTGGTAAGGCTGCTGCAACTTGGTCCAAAGTAGCTGAAAAATATGCTTCTGGGCGGTTTACACCTCCATAGACCTGCGTCAAGACAGACAAAGAACATGCATCATGCTCATGACAAAACAAAGTGAAAGGTTTTGTGTAGTCAGGCATACCCAAAGCCAGAGCTTTGCATAACTCAGTAAAAGCTTTCATTCCAGACTGGTCTAACATAATGGGTTCAGCGACTTCCTTGTGAGTCATCTTCTGCAAGGGCATGGAAA
This sequence comes from Pleurodeles waltl, assembly GCF_031143425.1. Classification (NCBI taxonomy): domain Eukaryota; kingdom Metazoa; phylum Chordata; class Amphibia; order Caudata; family Salamandridae; genus Pleurodeles; species Pleurodeles waltl. The sequence goes on from NC_090445.1 coordinate 382,194,524, forward strand.
TGAATGAAAAAGTTGGAATCCATTGGCAACAGTAGCCTACCATCCCTAGAAACATCCTGACATCTCTGTGAGGTCGGGGGATTCATCTGTAATATGGTTGTGACCCTTTCTCTGGATATTTTCCTTATCCCTTTCTCAATCTGGTGACCCAAATACTTTACTCTTTTCTGACAATGCTGCAATTTCAGTGGAGACACTTTGTAGCCATTCTTTACCAAATGTTTAAGTAAGGCAATCGTATAATACTTGCACTCGTTACTTGTTTTGGACGCAATCAATAGGTCATCAATATACTGTACAATTGTCGATTGGAAAGGCAATTCCAATGATTCCAAATTCTTTTTCAAGAGCAGATTGAATATGGAGGTGACTCTGAAAACCCTTGAGGAATTCTACACCAACAGTAAACTCGATACAAAAATTTAAAACAAAAGAGAAATTGGCTGTCCTCATGAAGAGGCACAGAAAAGAAGGCTTGGGACAAATGACCGTGAACCATTCAGCATCACATAGAATCTGGAACATGATCACAGCTGGATTGGGCACTACAGGGCAACATTTGCTCACAATGTCATTTATTTTTCTCAAATCCTGGACAATTCAAACTTTCCCACAGGCCTTTTTCCATCCCATTATCAGTGAATTACATGGGCCGCTCTACTCTTCTTTCAACACCCCTTGTTCCACAAAATCTGCAATTATTTGGGCAACCTTCATAAGAACATCTTGTGACATGTTGTGCTGAGGAATTTGAGGAAACATCGCATTCTGCTTTACAGTAACTTTAACTGGCTCAGCTCCATTTATCAGACCTATCTCTTTTCCTTTCAGGTCCCACACTTTCTCCTTAACTGTTCCCTGTAAATCAGGTTGGAGCTCTTTTACCATGAACAATGGGAAAAAATCAATAAGAGGATATTCCTCACTTGTTGTCTCACACTATTTGTCTATATCTCGAATCCATCATGTGTGCAAGTAATCGAGCACCTGGTTTTACACAACAAGTCTCATCCCAGTAGGGATACTGGAGACTTGAATCACAGACTACAAATTTGTGAAATCCCTGGAAGTTGCCAAGCTTAACCTGAACTGGTTTTGTAATTGGGTTGGTAAAATACTGATTCATTACTCCTACAATCTGGACTGTCTTTCCTCAAAGGGGCAAATTTGGGACTGTAGAGCTGTACTTACTGTAGAGTGTGAAGCTCCTGTGTCAACCAAGAATGAAACTCTGTGACCAATGACTTTTCCCTTCACATAGGGACCTCTCTGATCAACTTCTAAAGAAGCTACAAGCACACATGCCTCCTCGTCTGAACTCTCACTCATCCAATCATCGTTTATTCCATTCTCACTGTGGAACAGGAATTGGTGAACTGTGTTATTACTGTGGCTGGACCTCTGACCTCTGACCTGTGACCTGTTGTGGAAGCATCACCTGCTGCTATTCCATGGGGGCTTGAGGTATTTGGATTTGCTGTCTAGGTACCATGGGAACCTGCTGCTGCATCGGCTGCAACTGTGTCATTTGCACACGTGGCATTTGTACCTGCTTTATAGGCTGAAAACTTTGCATTTGGTTCACATTAGTATGAAAATTCAGATTAGTACCTCTCATTCTAGTTTCCAATGTTTGACGGCTCCGCAAGCATGACAAGACAACAATTTCTTCATTCCCTGCACATCATTCTGAACCACTACAGTATTCATGTCCAGACTGCGGTCCATATTAGCACCGCGACCCCTACCTCTCATCTGATTTTGAAATATCATGTTTCTAAAGCTGTGGCTTTTGCTGTGGAAAATGTCCCTTCATTCCTGTCTGTGAAGCTCAAATTTGAATCACCATCGCCTTCTCTTTCAGCTTTCTCTGCTTCAGTTCAATCTCATCACTACAGTACTTTGCATACTGCAACACCTCATCAATCGGCTTTGCTTGCCAGCAAATCAAATGACTCTTAATCATCTGGCTAATTTCAGGTCTTAATCCTTCCACGAATCTGAACACAAAATTAATCATGTCTTTTGGCTCAATTCTCTCTGTACCACTGTAATGTTTGAACACCTGCAGCAATCTCTCATAGTATGCATGTATCAACTCTTTAGCTTCCTGATCTGTCCTGTCAATTCTCTGCCAATCAATGTTTTTGGGCAAAATTCTCATTTTCAACAATCACCTTGTAGTAATATTTTATTACCTCAGGAGGCGGTGCACCTCTAACTTGGCTTCTCTCTGGTTCTTTTGCTGGCCAATCTATACTCTGCTTACACTCCATCCACAGATCAGCTGGAACCACTATCTCTAGTTAAAGTGTTTGAGTCCTCCCACAGGCACTGTGCAAGTCTGTCTGTCTGCTGGTACCATTCCACTGGCTTTTCTTTCAGTCTAGGATAATCCCGGAATCTCTCTCATTGGTAAAGTTTTCACTGGATCCTTGTCCTGCTGCACACTTGCAGTCAACACCACATAATACCTTTTCTGCTTGTCTCTTTTCTTTACCCATCTGCCTTCCCACTTGTCTAGTGCTCCCAAGTCTGGGCACTCCCTAACGTGTGTCTTCATTGCGGCAGATCTCATGTGTTCACAATCTTTAACTTCAAAATCTAACCTGTAAGTCCTTTTCAAATGCTTTGTTTTCTCAATTTCTATGGCGTATTTCTCTGCCAGGTCTGCTAGCTTCTGATGCACATTGCTCACATCCCTCATAAACTTCGGGCACAGATACCTCAACTCTGCTTCTGTGTAAGACTCTAACCTATTCACACCCATAGTTCCATCAATGAGCTCACACGCTTCCATACTTGGGCCCTCATTATGAACATGGCGGTAAACACCGCTCCGGCGGCGGTGGCGGTAACAACCACCAACAGTCATGCGGTCCGGATCGCCAAATTATGAACCACCTTAAAAACAGGCAGCCTTGAAACCACTCACCGCCAGCAGAGGAGCGCCAACAATGACGGCAGAGCCCACCCACAGGCCGATGGAAAGACTCTACCCGACCATCAAATAATGAAGCACTAGACCGCCGTCAGTTCCAGGGAAGGAATTACCGCCACGCAAAGCCAGGCGGAAACAAACCAAATATAAGGAAACACTCACCGGAGGCACACACAACACACCAAAGCAGAAATGGATAGAGAGTTGCAGATCATGCCAGCCCTGCTCCTTGCCATATAACTCCACGACCGAGACCGCCGACGAAGACTACGCTGGTAAGTACCGCAACCTATTAAACAAGGGAAGAAAGGGCACAGTTACAAACCCACCCACTCCACCAACCCCGCAATGCACCCACAACCCTTCACAACAGCACAAGCCATACAGCCCACAGTAAGAGGAACTTACCCGACACAAGGCAAATCTGCCCAAAATACACACATGTGCCCAACACCCCCATCCAAAGAAACGATGAACCACGGATCCAGAGCGTGCCATAAACAACACTGGCCACACAATTTTTAATTCAGCTCATTGAGCAACATAAGTGTGACATAAGGCCAATGGCCAGACCAGAGTTCGTAGTCTGAAGGGCCAAATTGTCCTCAACTTGACTCCCACAAGTGCAAAGGTACTCTACCTCATAGGGGAAACAATTTGGCATCCAGGCACCTCAGGGAACAGGGGCAGAGGGTGGTGGGGGTAGGGACTTACGACTGGGAGGGGGACTTGTCCTTACGTTTGGAAGGTGGAGGGGTCTTGGATCTGGACCTTGAAGCAGGTGGAGCGGACTTGGCCTGTGGTGCAGCAGATGTTCAAGGGCCAGCATGGGGACTCTTGGTCACAAGGGAGGTAGCATGTGAATGGGAAGGGCGGACAGGGGCGGCTGTGACGTGGGAGGAGTGGACAGGGCAAGGAGATGGGCACGTTTAGGGAAGAGACGGGATGGGCCAGTGGGTTTGAATAGGTCAACACGGGATAGGAAAAGTTTTTTAGGGGCAATTAGGGTGGACCTGGAGGAAGGCCGGCAGTGGAGGTAGAGGGGGTGGTCATGACAGGTGTAGGTGTGACGTGGCTGCAGGGGACTGGACAGTATGCTCAGGTGTTTGTGGATATGTGATGGGTGGGTGTTTTGGTGTGTTTGAGTGTCTTGGGAGGAGGGGGAGTGGACACAGTGGGACAAGACAGGCTGGCAGTGTAAGTGTATGTTGTCTGTGTGTCTGCAAGTTTGGTGAGTGTGCTGCACGTGTCAATGTGGTGAGTGCAGGTGTAGTGTCTGGGTGGAATGAATGGATGTCTGATTTTGTGGTGACTGCAAGAATAGGGCCAGCAACATTGAATGAAGGTGCAGTGCCTGTGGGTGTTCATGTAGAGGGGACATACAGGGAGGCGGAAGATGCGGACACACTGGGGGAAATGTATGTTGGTGTGTGTGCCTGCGTATGTTGGTTGTGTGAATGCCTGTGGTGGGAGGTGTGGTGCTTGTGTTTTGAAGTGTGCTTCTTGTGTGTTGAGGTGTGTGCCTGCATGTCTGAATGTGTGCTTTGGACGGGTGAAGGGAGTGGGGTGCTAGAAGGGGTAGAGGTGGTTGGAAGGGGGACGGAATGACCAGGGACACTGGCTGCCATCAAAGAGGAGGCCAGAGCCTAAAAAGATCTCTGTAGGCCAGACATGGCACAGTGAATGCCATCCAAATAGGCATTGGTCTGCTGCACCTCTGATGCTAGCCCCTGGATGGCATTGACAATGGTTGTCTGCCCTATAGAGATGGTTCTCAGGAGGTCAATAGCTTCCTCTGTGAGGGCAGCAGGGCTGACTGGGGCAGGGGAGGAGGTGCCTGGGGCGAAGGAGACGCCCACCTTTCTTGGTGAGCGGGAAAAGGCATCTGGGTGGGGAGCAACTGGGAGGGTGGTGATCGTATGTGGGCTGGCGGAAGATGACACAGAATGGGTGGGCCCACTAGGGTCCGCCACCACCAGAGGGAGCTTCCATCAGAGGAGGTATCAGAGTCACTACCTCTAGTGGTAGTTGACTCCCCTGTGGAACCCCCCTCACCCTCCAACCCACTGGTCCCCTTGGCGTAGGACGTCTCTGCCCCTGTGGAACCTTTGGCAGCTGCATCCCCACTTACCGGTGCCCCAGCTTCCTCGCCAGATGATTCTGATGTACACAGACAACACAAGAGAACAGGGATGGGGACACAAAACAGGAGAGGCAACTGTAAATAGCTGAGTGGAGGTACATAAGTAGTTCACAAATACACCCACCCTGCAACTTTCACACCATGCAGCATCTACCGCTATACATATGGCTATGCCCCTGAATCGTGGCCACAACCCTGCTCTACAGCCATCCCCCAGAGCACTGAAGGGCCTGAAGTACTGCAGACCTGACCGTTACAATCCTACTCCCCACGGGGGCCATTATGTAGAAGGACATCAGTCAGAGTCCCTGCCACTAGACAGCATAGATAACACTGCACACTCACACATCCATCAAGGAGCCATACTATGGTTTCTGTACTCAACCCCTTGTGACTGCTGTGCAGCCTTCAAGCGCCCATCCAGGTCCGGATATGCCACGGCCAGAATGCGTTGCATAAGGGGGGTCAGTGCCCGACAGGCACCCCTTCCTCATTGGTAGGACTTCCCCAGCTGGGCCTCGCAGATCTTCCTCGCCCAGCGCCGCAGGTCCTCCCACCGCTTCCTGCAATGGGTGCTCTGCTGGTTGTAGACCCCCAAGGTCCACACCTCCCTGGCGATGGCCTGCCATAGTCCCCTCTTCTGATTGGTGCTGACCTATATGGGACACACAGAAAAAGGAACACAGAGGTCAGACAATGGCCATTACATACAGCTGGCATGCCAGGAAGCCAGAACTATATAGTGTCAAACGTGCACACATGTTTACAGCCATATACCACCATTACATGCATCCATGCCCCTCAATCCTCTTACTCACCTGTACCTCTGGTCGCCCGTAGAGCTTGCTGTACAGGGGCAGGACCCCGTCCATGAGCTTCTCCAATTCCTCGCTGGTGAAGGCCGGGGACCTTTCCCCTGCCATAGGTGCCATTTCATTGACTAGAGGCAGGACACAGCAGCACACTCAGTGGAGTACCTGCATGCATGAGATCCGGGAGTCAAGTGAAGTTGGGGTTATGTGTTAGCGTATGCACTGCAGCTGTCGGCACCGTCACCACTGGTGGCGATTCTGATGCGCTAAGAATCCTCATTGGCAACTATGTTAACCAATGAATGGTCGCAAGGCGGTGAATACTGCCTTACGCTATTACGTCAACCGCTAGCAGTATGAGGTCACTTCCACTACAACATTTTTGGATGACAGGGGGCAGACATTTTGGCCTTTACTACGCAGTTGTTAAATCGTCATCTGCCACATCCAGGCCCTATTGTCTCCAAACTCCCATAGGCATAAACAAATATACATTTACTCACCTCAACAGTCCTGAGGTATCATTGAGGACATGTTACTACAGTTTCACACCTACTATGCATATGTCAATCAATCAATCAAAACATTTGCAAAGCACGCTACTCACCGGCTAGGGTCTCAAGGTGCTGAGGGAGGGAAGGACTGCTACTGCTCGAATAACCAGGTCTTGATGCCATTCCTGAAGTTCAGAAGGTCCTGGGTCTGCGGTGGGCGGGGAGGGTATTCCAGGTCTTGGCATCGAGGTGGGAGAAGGATCTGCCGCCGGCTGTAGTTCGATGGATGCGAGGGACGGTGGCGAGGATAAGGCTTGCGGAGCGGAGTTGGCGGGTGGGAGTGTGGAAGGTGAGTCACTCGTTGAGGTAGGGCGGGCCTGTGTTGTGAAAAGCTTTGTGAGCGTGGATGAGGAGTTGGAAGGTGATCCTCTTGGTGACAGGGAGCCAGTGCAGGTCTGTGAGGTGGGCTGAGTTGTGGGATGTTGAGGATGAGGACTGCGGAGGCGTTCTGTATACGTTGTCGTTTCCTCTGGAGCTTGTTTGTGGTTCCTGTGTAGAGCGCGTTGCCATAGTCCAATCTGCTGCTGACGAGAACGTGGGTGACCATCCTTCTTGTTTGGGTGGGGATCCATCTGAAGATCTTGCGAAGCATGCAGAGGGTGTTAAAGCAGGAGGATGAGACTGAGTTGACTTGCTGGGTCATGGTGAGTGATGAGTCTAGGTTGAAGCCTAGGTTGTGTGCGTGGGTGGTAGGTGTAGGTGTGGTTCCTATGGTGGCTGGCCACCAGGAGTCATCCCATGCAAAATGGTTGGAGATGAGGATGAGGATCTTTGTTGTGTTCGAGTTAAGTTTGAGTTTGAGTTCCAGATGGCGATGGCATGCAGTACGTCGTGTAGGATGGTTTTGGCGGTAGCGGGGTTCTTGGTGAGTGAGAGGATCAGCTGGGTATCGTCGGCATAGGAGACGATGTTGAGGTTGTGGGATCAGACGATGTTGGCGAGCGGTGCAAGGTAGATGTTAAAAAGGGTTGGGCTGAGAGAAGATCCTTGGGGGACGCCACAGATGGTTTTGGTGGTTTTGGTGGCCCTCGACAGCAAGGAGGAAGGCAGACTCTCTGCATTCTGCCGGAGGGGAAGGACGTGATCCAGTCAAGAGCTTTGTGGTGGATCCCTGCATTGTAGAGGCGAGTGCAGAGGGTCTGGTGGCAGACAGTGTCAAAAGCAGCCGAAAGGTCCAGGAGGATGAGGGCCACGGTTTCGCCTTTGTCGTCGACAATCATGCCAGCTGTGCTGAATAGGAAACATTGTGGGCAGATGTATGTGTGTTCCTCACATGTGTTCTATACTCCTCCTAGGTAAAGACCCTTGTGGCGAGGGAGGGCCATATTGGTGTACAGACCACTTGTTGATTTGCGGACGATGGTGGAGCGTCACATGATTATCAATTACAAACTCACTTACTATTCATGAATTTTGTGCATTACTGGATCCAGCACTGAGACCGGCTAATCAGAATCAGCATGCCATCCCTACTGAGGTGCAGGTGCTCTCTGCACTCCATTTCCTGGCCACGGGCTCATTTCAAGTGACAGTGGGCATGGGTGCAGGCTTTTCACAGCCAATGTTTAGAATTATACTGTCCAGATTTCTGACTGCATTTGTACGAAACCTGCAGCCCTATGTGAGGTTTCCCCAAAGTGCTGACCTCCCTGCCATCAAGTCGGATTTCTATGCCTTTGCCAACATACCCCATGTGATATGTGCCATTGATGGAACCCACATTGCTCTCATCCCCCCAAGAGTCAGTGAACAGGTGTACAGAAACAGGAAGAACTTTCACTCCATGAACATTCAATTGGTGGGTACTGCAGACCAGTACATCTCACATGTGAATGCCATGTTCCCTGGATCAGTCCATGATTCCTTTGTGCTGAGGAACAGTAGTGTGCCACACAAGATGGAACATTTAAAAGGGGACAGAGGATGGATCATTGGTAAGTGTGTCTATCACTTTTTGGCACAAAGCAGACAGCCAGGCTGTCTGCCACTGAGGGTTGTCAGTGACAGTCCTGTTTTGCCCCCTTTCTCAGGTGATTCTGGCTACCCCCGGCTCCTGACACCAGTGAGGAATTCTAAGACAGATGCAGAAAGGAATTACAATGAGGCCCATGGATGGACTAGGAGGGTGATAGAGCACACTCTTGAAGGCTAGATCAGTTGCCTCCATATCTCTAGCTGATCCCTGGGCTATGAGCCTGAAAAGGTGTGTAGAATAGTGGTGGCCTGCTGCTTGCTGCACAGCGTGGCTGTGAGAAATTCTATACCCCTCTTGGAGGAGGAGGGTGCTGTACATCCAGACCATCTTCCTCTGAGAGGGGATGAGAGATATGGTGATGATGAGGAGGTGGAAAGATGTACATTCCAGGAACCAACTGATACAACCTTACTTCCAGTAACTATGTGGCACTATTCAATGAGATTGCTGTCTGTGCAGCATACTGTAAGTGTGCCTTTTCCTCTATGGTGGTGTTGGGTCTATAGACATTGTCACTGTGACCAGGTTTGCATGGGACATGTAACATTATGGTCAAATTGTTTGACAATTCTGTTGGCACAACCACATGTAATGCATGGGGTGCAATTCCTGCTACTCAGGAAGGAATACATTATTTCTAAGACAATTGTATCAACACTTCCATTTGTTTCAACATAATGACAGGGGACATTGACATTGTTGAACTTGTTTTTTAATTGGTGCAGGGATTACATCGTGCAGTTTACAGTGATGGGAGTGGGCTTCTGGTGGATGTCCAATATGGCTACATGGTTGCAGCGTTTGTTGGTGAGGTGGTATGTCCATCTATCATTCCCAGTTTTTGGGGTTATTTTTACACGGTGTGGACGTTGGTTCAGTGGCACACTTGGAGGACAGTTCTTGCCAGAGTCACTTCTTTGAGGGGACCTTGGTCTTGGCAGGTGTTCCTGTGCCATATCTGGGCCTGAGGGACCATTTGGGTGCATGGTGTTGGCCTGTAGGGGTTGAGATGCAGGTCTCCTGTGTGTCCTGAGATGGTGGCAAAAGTCCAGTTGCTGCTGCTGATGTTGTTTGCCGGTCAATATCTTGGCCTGTAGTAGGGGCTTCCTGGTCTGGGGGGCCTAAGGCTGTGGTGGGGCAAGGTGCAGCAGCACACCTGCTATAGTGGCCATGGTGGCATTGTGCAGTTTCTAGTACTCCCTGGCCTCTTGGTGGTGTGCCAGCTGCATCCTTTGATTCTGCTCCAGGGTCGAAACTATCTTGTGCAATCTGTCCTAGGTATGGTGGTATGTTCCCAGGATCTCAGAGATCACGTCCTGGGCTACAGCATCCATCCTGTGGCCTCACCCTGGGCCAGTGATGCCCTCCCACTGGGCCTAGCTGCCTGTGCTTGTGTCCCCTGCACAGGTCTGGCAGTACCACTTGAACTGGGGCCATTGTCCTCCTGCCTTTTGGTAGAGGATGACTGTGGCCTCTGTCCATTTGTTCCACCAGTCTGTGGCCTGGATGCACAGGTGTGGGGACGGTTGCCCTGGGCTGATGTTGTTGGCTGGGTGATAGGGGTGTCAGTGGTTTCCTGGGTGGGGCTGCTGGATGGTGACAGTCCAGGACTGTGTGAGGGGCCAGGGTGTTCATCAATGTCCAGGGTCCCCTCTCCAGTATCCTGGGTGGTGCCTCTGTCTCCATATGGGGCACTCCCACTCCTTGTCCTGTCTGTCAGGGTGGCATGGGTGGTGGTGCCTGTTGGGGGGAATGGACATGTCTGTTACAATTGCATGATCGGATGGGGTGCACAGGTCTGGGCTGTTTGGTGCAGGTTTTCCACTTTTGCGCCATGGAGGGTGCCTTTGTGAGGTTGCCATTGCATTTTGCTTATGATGTGGAGGTGCATTGTGGGTGGTGTAGTGCCTTTGTGATTCCTTGCAGGGGTAGGTGGCTGTGCACAGGGGGAGGGATGTGGGCCTGTTAGTGGGTTTGTGGGCTTGCAGGGTGATTGGATGTTGTGAATATGGGCTTGGTGGGGTAGTGGTCCTGGTGGATGTTGGAGGTGTGGGGTGGTGCATGCATTACAGGTGTGATGGATATGGGGTAACTGTAGACGACGTACCCGAGTCCATTCCTCCAGTGAGTCCCGTGAGGCCCTCAGGGTGCAGGGTTACCAGTACCTTTTCCTCTCAGTTAGTGTAGTCAGGTGGTGTTGGTGGAGGTCCTCCCCCAGTCTTGTGGACTGCAATGTTGTGCCGGGATGCCATGGACCTCAGTTTCCCGCACAGGTCATGCCATCTTTTGCGGATGTCGTCCCTCGTGCGTGGATGGTGTTCCACTGCATTGACCTTGTTCACTATTGTCTGCCATAACTCCATCTTCCTGGGATGGGTGTGTGCTGGACCTGTGCCCCGAATAATTGTGTCTCAACCTTCAGTATCTCATCCACCATGGTCCTTAGCTCCCTTTATGTGAAGCGTGGGTGTTTGGGGGGTGCCATGGTATGTGTTGTGAGTGGTGTGTTGTGTGGATCTAGGTGAGGGTGCTCTTGTGTAGTTGGGTGTATGTATCGTGTATTGTGGCATTCAGTGTCTGCTTCTGGAGTTCTCTGTATTAGTTGTCCGAATGTCTTTGCAAAGGATTGTGGGGTGTGTCTGTGAGTTTTTTATAATATTGTGGATTTCTGTCAGGTATGTGGGTTTCAGACTTGCCAATGTGTGCAGTTCTTACTGTGGGTCCCATTGCTGGCCGTGGCAGTCTGTACCGCCAATGGTCATTCGGCTTCCACTGACCGCCACAGTGATTTGAGCATCATTATTTGGAGGGCAGTGAATTTCTGTACTCGGTGGTAGTGGGGTTGGAGGTCCTGCATTTCCGCCGACAAGATTCTGGGGGTGACTGGTGGCTGGGATTTGTTTGGCAGATTCTGATTTTTGCATCTTTATATGTTTCTGTTCACCGCCAATGGCGGTCTTCTGTTCACGGTTGCCACGTCGGTCGACGGTGTTTACCGCCGTGTTCATAATGACCACATTAGTCTAGTGTAGTTCAAGTACTCTTCTCTCTTGGGAACATTCTGCGGGGTATTAAGCTTATCTAAACATTCTGTCAACTACTGAGCAGTCAAACCTTGCAACAATATATTGCTAGCCTGGAGAGGTAGTACCTGTTGCACAACTGTATTTGGGGTCTGCAGTGTCAATAATTTCAAGCTCTGTCTAATGTTCGACCCTACCACAGTATCTGGAGGAACTCCTAATGGACTAAAGTCTAACAATGATCTCGACCCGTCAAAGGTCTGTCCCACAGGAGAGGCTACTTGGATAGTTTCATTCAGTCCTCCTCTTGTTAAATTCTGACTCAGAACTCTCTGTCCCCCTGCACTGGGTTTCTCCTGTGCGAATAATGGCACAATTGGACCTATAGTAACAGGAATAGATACAGCATCTGGATTTGGTCTGATGCTTAAGTTGAACTGTTGCGTAGCTCCCATATTTTGACTAATCAATACAGACATATCTGTCTGTGTTCCGGTCATAGGAGTATACCTCATCATTACCTGTGGCTGCAGTTGCGGCAGTAAAAGCAGAGTTGGCTCTGTCTGAACCAATGTCGGTCTCAGGAAAACCTGTTCTGTAGACACTATTAGATTTGTGGCACTCTCCACAATAGGCACATCGGGGTAAATGCTCTGGACATTGTACTACTGGAATAGTAGGTGCGCTAAGACTACTCTGCATCAGACTCTCTATCAGGCTAGGATTAACCTGCACCAGACTCACTGTCCCATTAACGTGTGTCGTAGCTGAAGGATCAGCACTGGTACTCGGACCACTCTCATGTGCTGCGTATGGTGGTGGACGATTTCTCAGTAACTGTAAAAGATACTCATCATAGTCCTAATCTTCCTCATATGTTGAAGACTTTCTGGCTTCCCTGCTCTTGGAAGGGCTCTTATTCGTCTTTTTATGGGCTTTTCTTCCTTCCTTCTCACCTTCTTGTGTAATTGCTGCAAAGTCTTGTTCATCTAAAGCCTCTGAACACTGTCCCACCTAGCCTCTGCTAACAGCTTTTCTGCTTTTCTCATTCTCCTCTCAAAAGTCTGTTGCTGTCTGGCTACTAGCTCCCAGATCACTAATGCCTCAAACTGTGCTGGTCTCAGAAGGGGCTTCAAATCATACAGCACCATCCTTAAATGCTCTAAAACCCTCAAATTGAATGAATATCCCATTTGTAGGAAATGCTAAGTTCCAAACTTTCTCCATCCCCTTGCACCATCACTTTAGCTAAAGATATGTCGCAACACCTTTCTCTTCCATTACAATGTAAGCTGGTGTACCTTCCCTATACTCGTTGTAATGTACATATCTCCCCATAGGGCACTTTTTAAGGCTTTGAAAAATGTCATCTTTTCTACCTTTATGTTATTTAAAATCAAATAAGGAAGTTACTTTTAATCCCAGAATTCTCTCCACCTACTTTCTCAACCAATTGTGCCTCACAGACAGCTGCCAATCTGTGCGCGACCCTTCTACCTAACCAACCTATCCCAGCGCAGCCCCAATAACGTCACACTCACACGTAAAGTGGCTGAAAAAGTCTTGCGGCTTGTCTTCCCAAACTCAGATTCACACTAAACTAAAGCAAAATATTGCGAGTACTAAACATAATTAAAACCCAATTTGCTGGTTTATTACAGCAAGTGTAACACAATCGCTTAAGAAACTTTATGGATTTTTCACTGACGGCGTTTTGCTCTAACAGCTACTCCTTCTTTCTCAGTGTCCCTGATTCGCAAGCAAAATTCAACCCGCAAATTTCACCCTCTACTGATCAGTGGGTCTGTCCTGGTGCACATCGGACTTGCCAGATCTCAGATGAAAAATTATTTCACTCACTTTGACTCACACTCTGACTTGTCGACCACACCCAATTGATCTACTAAATCAGACAAATGACAACAAAAACCAAGTGTCTCATTCATTTTTTCCAATCTACTCCAGAGTCTTAGACCACGCAGGGTCTGTACATCAACAACCACATGGACAATTTTTTAGCACAAAGCGCCATACACATGTGAAGTTCGACGACTTCCCTACTCTCACACTTCTGAGTACGCATACTCCTTCTGCAAATTCATGTGCAGTACTCAAACTCCCTAAAACCTCACAAACATCACAATTCACCTGCGATTCGCATAATCTGTGCAAATGCAAAACCTACTTCATTTACACTTATCACTAGAAGGCTGAGAACACCCTCAAACAACCCTTGGCAGGCTCCAAGATTCTGGGACAGTCACTTTAGGATTTAGGGGCACATTTTCTCTCCAATTTGTATCAGTGAAAAAATAAAGCTAAATCTCAGTGATGATGAACTCTCCTAAAAAACAAGACCATTAAGCTATTACCATCTCAGTTGACCTATATGATGGGCTGTTGGCGCGCCTGACCTTGATAAGTAAACTTACAAGGGTATGCGAGTGGGTCGATGAACCTTTTGACTGCGCTTAAGATGTTCCCACCATATCCCACATGTACAAATCCATGATCAATGACAATCAACACATTAGTTATCAATAATCAATATTAGTCAGTAATTGTCACACACCATTACCTTGGGGTCATGAATAACCACTCCTTTAATTAAAAGTTAGCATATTTATTTCCCTTTCTTAACAATGCTAATGTCACATAAGATAATCTCAAAATCAAATGATAAACAGAAACAATACTATTACACATTCTAAAGTCACTGTGCAAATCAATATTAAGAACAACTGTGCAAACGTTATTACATAAATTTAGATTCAGCAAAGAAAAGACATTAATTGTTACTCCAAATATCGATTTTCATTAGTGAGGATCCTAGCTAACACCATATTAGAATTAGCATGTTGGGCTTCATGCAAAACAATTTAGTCAACACAAATTTGGAAAAACATCTAACTATGGCTCTACCAAAATAGCGCGGTTGGTACCTAGAAAGAAAATCATAGTAGCATAGTAAACAACATCATCGTCAATATACCTATTCTCAGTTTGGTTCAGCAAGCTGTGACAGTCTGAGTCCTCAGGACATCAGTTTGGTCAGTACGGCATCAGGATTCAGCATAAAAGTTCAGACAAGGCAAAGGCCCTCATTACAACCTTGGCGGTAAATCCTGTTTTCCGCCGCGAAGAAGACCGCCAACATACCGTTGTGGCAGCAGAATTCCGCTGCAGGTATTATGACAACTCGGAATCCGCCACAATGCAGACACCCACGCAAGTCCGCCACACCAAAGGTCAGTGATAAACTGGCAACACCAAAACCTACACTGTCATGCCAACAGGAATAGACCCACAGTATCACGACCCACAAATCAACGGGGCGGTCTTTTAACTGCAGTAAACCATTGGCTGTACACACCGCCACGCTCAAAATACACACACATTTACAAAACACAACCACATTGGACAATTCAAAATACACACCACTGACACACATACATACACCAAAGCCACACACCCAATCCAATATAAAGCACTCACCTACATCACCCTCAACCACTTACAACCAAAATTCTGAAAAAAGGCAAGAGAGAGAGATTACCTAACACAACACCAGCATCCACAGACACAGAACACCATCACTTATACAACATCCACGCACCTCAAACAACACACACCAACACATCCCTTCACACATCACAACAGATAGTACCTCACACATCACCCACATAACATCATGGCACTTCAAAGACACCCCAGGTTCTCTGAAAAGGAGCTCAGGGTCACTGTGGAGGAAATCGTCCGGGTAGAGCCCCAGCTATTCGGATCACAGGTGCAGCAGACATCCATTGCAGGGAAGATGGAGTTATGGAGGAGAATTGTCGACAGGGCCAAGGCAGTCGGACAGCATCCAAGAACACGGTATGCCATTAGGAAGAGGTGGAACGACCTACGGGGAAGGTACGTTCCGTGGTATCCAGACACCAGATTGCTATACAGAGGACTGGCGGTGGACCCCTCCTCCTCCCACACACCTAACAACATGGGAGGAGCAAGTCTTGGCAATATTGCATCCTGAGGGTCTTGCAGGAGTAGCAGGAGGACTGGACTCTGGTAAGGCAAACCTTTACTACTATATCCCCCATCCTACCTGCATGCCATCACATATTCCCACCCTTACCCTCACACCCATCAACCCAACAACCCACAGATACCCCACTAACACAACCCACACATCCCAAAATCAAGCCCTGCATGTAACACTAATGCATGGACACCCATCACCAAAGCATGTCCAGTAGAGAGACTCACTTGTGCCCCAAAATCACCAATCACACAAGGGCCATGGCAATAATGCAAGCACAGGAGTAGAGGGTACCTCACCCATCGCACAAGACGGCACACACAGATACTAACATTATGCATTCACTCCCCAACAGGACCCATACCCAAATTCACGGGACAGGAGGTGCCAGACATATCCAGTCCCCCGACAGAAGAGGCCCACAGTGATGACATCAGCTCTGCACGCCTGGATCAAGATGACCAGCCCGGCCCTTCAGGGACCTCGGGACAGTCGGTTCCCCTGACACAGTCACAAACCACCACTGAACCTCCCCCCTCAGGAAACACCACCACAGCACCCACCCAGAGGGCCCATGCCACTGTCCCCAGGACACATCAATCAGCAGTGTGTCCACCACTACAGGGAACCCAGGCAACCCCACTAACACAGGACGATCAGGGATCTGGGGGTAGTGGCAGTGAGCACACGGTTCAGGGGACAGAGGAGCTTACCACCATTCCCAGGAGACCATGGGCACGGTACTGGCCAAGTTTCAGGAGACCCAGCGGCTGCAGGAGGAACACCACCTGGGGATCAGGGGGATCAAGTCCATCAACACCACCCTGGTCACCATTGCAGGGGTGCTGGCAGACCTTGTCAACACCAGGAGGTACACAGTGGCACACCAATGGGCCCCTGAGACTAGCCTGGGCGATGAACATCCCTCCACCTCCGCCGGCGGAAGTGGACAGAAGGCACCGCCACAGGAACAACAGCCCACCAGCACCCTACACCCTGCAGAAGGAGAACCATCCCACAAATGGTCCCTGAGATCCAGGAATAAGACAGAGAACATTACCAAGACCCCGCCAGGAAATAAGACCCCCCTGAATGCCACCCTTCTGTCCCACTATTTCCACCTTGAACTGCCATTACTCCACATCCTATGGCCCCTTGGACAATGCACCTGTGATACTAATAGACTGGACTCTGCCATGGACATTCCTCCACCATCACCCTAGCCCATTTCACACGCCCTCCACTTATTTGCATAGAAATAAACACACTTGAATCACAAAACAATCTGGAGTCTGTTTATGCTTTCACTAATGTGTAATTGCAAAACCTCAGGAATATAGTAATGTCACAGTAATGTCAATGCACTTGTTCAAATACCAATGTAACACAGCTGTAGTCCAGCAGTAAACATAGCAGAGGCCACAAAGTGGGACCCAGATCTGTGAAATGGAAAGGCAAAGTAACAAGTCAGGGTCCATACACTGAGTGAAAATGGCAGACGTATGCTAGCTCCAACAATAGTATGAGATGTGGGAAATAGTTCCATCTTCTTACCTGTGTCTCACTGGAAGTATTGCATGATGATGTTGTTTCGGTTGTCAACATCTTCTTCTTCTGCCTCCTCTTCTTCACTGTCCACAGGCTCCACAGCTGCCACAAGACCACCATCTGGCCCATCCTCCTGCAGAAAAGGCACCTGGCGTCGCAAAGCCAGGTTGTGCAGCATACAGCAGATCATTATTATCTGGTACACCTACTTCGGTGAGTAGTATAGGTAGCCACCTGTAAGATAGAGGCACCGGAATCTGGCTTTGAGGAGGCTGAAGGTGCATTCTATAAGCCTCCTAGTTTGCCCATGTGCCTCATTGTAGCGTTCCTTTGCCCTTGTCCTGGGATTCCTCACTGGGGTCATTAGCCATGCGAGGTTGGGGTATCCAGAGTCACCTGCAAATGTCGGGGGACAATTGTTAGACAGACTCTATCCCTCAGGGACAACCCCATAGCCAGACATCTATGTCAACTGTGTTGGGACCTTGGGCTCACCTATTAGCCACACACGGTGCCTCAGGAGTTGCACATCACATAAGAGATGCTGCTATTCCTCAAAATGTAAGCTTCATGCACAGAGTCAGGATACTTGGCATTCACATGGGAGATGTACTGGTCTGCCAAACACACCATCTGCATATTCATGGAATGGTAGCTTTTCCGGTTTCTGTACACCTGTTCATTCCTGCGAGGGAGGAAAAGTGCGACATGTGTACCATCAATGGCACCTATGATGTTGGGGATATGTCCCAGGGCATAGAAGTCACCTTTCACTGTCGGCAAATCCTCCACCTGAGGGAAAACGATGTAGCTGCTCATGTGTTTCAGCAAGGCAGATAACACTCTGGACAACACGTTATAGAACATTGGCTGGGACAACCCTGATGCCATGGCCACTGTTGTTTGAAAAGACCCACTGGCCAGGAAATGGAGTAGAGACAGAACCTGCACGAGAGGAGGGATTCCTGTGGGATGGCGGATAGCTGAAATCATGTCTGGCTCCAACTGGGCACACAGTTCCAGGATTGTTGCACGATAAAGTCTGTATGTGATAATGATGTGTCTCTCTTCCATTGACGACAGATCAGCGGTCTGTACACAGGAGGATGCCGCCATCTCATCACCTGCCCCAGAAGATGTGCCCTATGGAGGAGAACAGCGAGCAGAGGGTCATCCAACACTTAGGTATCACAATGTGTTATTTGCTAAAATGTAGAGAAATCGCAATGTGCCAGTATCTGTCTGTATTCCAGGCCTAGATAAGTGTGACGCAGTTTTTTTCCATCCCATGTGGCCCCCTGAAATGGCAGCTGTCTGACCTGTAAGGTGGGTCAAGGGGAAATGAGGTAACTGCGCTGGCATTGTACACCTTTGCAGTGGGCGGTCGAAGACTGCGGCACAATTCAGCGTTGGTTAATATTGGGCCCTATGGGTCCCAGGAGCCAATGACAATGTACGCTGGCGGTGACGGTACGCACTGCCACAGACGTGGCCACCATTTTCGTACTGTTCACTCACTTGATACCTGACCTTCAACAGGAGAGGACCTACACTGCAAGTTCTGCTGTGACCTGTGTCTGGAAGCGATGATGGCTACAGTGTCTAGGGAAAGGGCCCGTGCCTTCACTTCAGAGGAGTTGGTGAAACTGGTGGATGGGGTACTCCCCAGTACACGCAACTGTACGGTCCTCCAGACAAATAGGTGAGTACACTGTGAGCGTGATGGATGGGACATGAATGTATGTAGTGGGGTGGATGGAAAATAGAGGGGAGGTGGGCTGAGGCCAGCATGTGAGGATGGTCAGTGTAGGTTTTTCTGGGTCTGGGTGGGAAGTTGTGCCAATGAGTAAGAAGAACCAGATGGGGAGTAAAATCCATTGTTACTTCACTTTTCCTCTAGGTCAGTGCCCACCAGAAGAAGGGTATTGGGGTGCCATCGCCAAGGATGTCCGGACCTTGGGGGTCTACCATAGATGGAGCACCCACTGCTGGAAAAGATGGGAGAACCTACACCGCTGGAGCAAGAAGACGGCAGAGGCCCAGCTGGGGATGGCCTCCCAATGTGGAAGGGGTGCCCGTTGCCCCATGACCCCCTTGGTGTACCGGATCCTGGCGGTGGCCTATCCGGAGCTGGATGGGCGCTTGAGGGCATCACAGCAGCCACAAGGGGGTGAGTACACTCTAATTCAGCTGACTCTGCGCGCTTTACGAGGTGTCTGGGTGGTCGAAGTGGGCTGTGGGTTCCCCTAGGCCAAGGCGAACTTGGTAGGCTAGGTCCCTTGTTAGGCAGGCTCTGTGGCACCCCAACCCCACTACTGGTAATAGCCATCTACAATTAGTTAGGGTCCTGTGACTTCCAGGTGTGCAGCAATTGGGCTTAGGCCTTGCCCCCCATGGGCATGTGAATTTGCTAGGAACTGTTAGTGCATGGCTTAGTGCATAGGGCTGCTCCCTGTGTGTTGTGTCTGCCAACGGTAGTGGTGTTGCATGCACTGAACATGTGTTTCTTCTGTCTCCCCCCCCTTTTTGTTTTGTCTCCTTGTTCTTGCGTACAATAGCATCATCTGGCGGAGGAGCAGTGGCACCGGAGCAGGAGGGAGCTGCAACCCACTTGGCCCTGAAGGGTGAAGCAACGGAGTCTGAAGCCACCAGTGGGGCGGATGGCGAGGGGAGCTCCACAACGGGGACAGGAGCATACACCAGCGACTCCTCCTCTGATGGGAGCTCCCTTGCGGTGGCGGGCACCTCTGTGCGCACCGCATCAACAGGTACAGCCGCCACACCCCCTACCAGCACCGCCCTCCCAGCAGCCCCTCAGCGTGTGTCCCACGCCCACTCACCCAGGAGGGTGGGCATCTCCTTCGCCTCAGGCACCTCAGGCCCTGCCTCAGTCAGCCCTGCTGCCCTCAGTGAGGAGGCTATTGACCTCCTGAGATCTCTCACTGCTGGGCAATCTACCATTTTGAATGCCATCCAGGGTGTTGAGAGGCATTTGCAACAAACAAATGCATACCTGGAGGGCATTCATTCTGGGCAGGCGGCCCAACAGAGAGCATTTCAGGCTCTGTCCTCAGCACTGATGGGAGCCATTGTCCCTGTGTCCAGCCTTCTCCCTCCAACTTCCTCCACCCGACCCAATCCCCTGTACCTCAGCCTATCTCAAGCACACCATCTGACCAGCATGCACACTCATCAACACACAAGAGTGGACATGGCAAACATAAGCACCACACATCCCACAGGCACTCACCCAAGCACCATCCCCATGCAGACATAGCAATATCCACTGCCTCCACCGTGTTCCCCTCCTCCACGTCCTCCTCCTCCCTCCCTGTCTTGTGTTCACTCACACCTGCATGCACTACATCCTCAGACACTACCTCCATCACCAGCATGCCCATCACCACACACCGCTCACGTGCAATCACCACCCCCACTACCATGCACAAATCCCCAGTGTCCTCTTCCAGTGTGTCTGTGAGCCCTCCTCCCAAAGTACACAAATGCAGGAACACACCCACCCAACAGCCATCCACCTCACAACAGCCTCCGGCCCATGCACCTTCACCCAAATTCAGCAAACATACACCTCCTACAACCACTACCTCTTCCTCCACTCCCAAACCACCTCCATCTTCCCGTCCCAGTGTGCCTAAGAAGCTTTTCCTGGCTAACATTGACCTATTCCCTACACCCCCATCCTTCCCTTAGGGCCAGGATTTCCAGGTCCCAGCCCAGCACCTCAGCCACCAAATCCCCAGGCACAGTGGTGCCAGCAAATGCGGGGTCATTGAGTGCGCCACCCATCAGGGCTGCCAGTGTGCCAGCTTGGGAGGGCAAGGACATTCCGCCACCTGCCAAGGTGAAGAAGGTGCCCACATCCCGGAGGGAGAAGCCGCACCTACCAGCAAAAGGGGACAGTGGCAAGACACCTGCGGCACCATCAAAGGTGTGGAAGGAACAAAAGCAGAAGAGCAGGTCAGGACAGGGCACGGTGGCACCAACTGAGGGACTAGTGTCACCCCTTCTGTCAATAACTATACCAACCTGTACGGCGGTGAACACCGCAACCTGCACCACCACCAGCACCGCCACCTGCACTGCCACCAATACCGCCACCTGCACCGTCACCAGCACCGCCACCTGCACAGCCACAAGCACCGCCAACTGCATGTCTGCAGCCTTAGCAACAGTCCCCAGCATCTTCCCCAGTGGGCAGCCGTCCGAGGCTGCAGGAGATGTCCTGCTGTGTCCCTCAACAGGTGCTGACACATGCACCACCGCCAGCACCGCCGCCACAGACACCACCGCAAACACCGCCACCAGCCCCGCGACGTGCTCGGACAGTGGCACCACAGCTGACATGGCTACCATCCCCAGTGGGCAGCCGTCCGAGGCTGGAGGAGACTTCTTGGCCCCTGCCCAGCTTCCATGAGGCATGACTCTCATCACTATTTGCATCTGCAGGTGTAAGGCGAAGCTGCAGCAGGGTGAGGTATGTCTCTGCCTCCATGGCGTATCATGCTACCTGTTCCTAGCCAATCTCGTGGCACACATACCCAGGTGAGTGAATGGGGTCTGCCACACTGCATGTGGAGCACTCTTGGCACAAGGCCCCCTCCAGAACCAGTGGAGAAAAGCATCCACTTCCTCAGTCCTTGGCAGGATAAAACACTCTGGGCACAAGGCCCCCTCCAGAACCAGTGGAGAAAAGCATCCACTACCTCAGTCCTTGGCAGAATGAAGCACTCTGGGCACAATGCCCCCTCCAGAACCAGTGAAGACTGCTATCCACTTGAGAGACTGTGGCTATGCATTCCCAAGGATAAAGCAGTGGGCAAACCACCCACTGGAAAGACTTGAGAGACTGTGGCTTTGCACTCCCCAGGATAACCACCCACTGGAAAGACTTGAGAGTCTGGGTTTGCACTCCCCAGGATAAAGCAGTGGGCAAACCACCCACTGGAAAGACTTGAGAGACTGTGGCTTTACATTCCCCAGGATACAGCAATGGGCATGGAGCCCCCTTGAGGAGCAGTGGCGTCATGCGTTCATTCGACTGAGGTGCCCCCCCATCCCCCTGAGGTGATTGTTTATTTTCGATCTGATGCCCCTGCAGTGTTCTCTCCGTTTCGAGTCAGGTATCTTGTGTGGGCTTCACCCATGCATTTTGGGACTACTGGTCCATGGACAATGATTGGTACACTATCCAGACTTGTGTAGTTGGTGTACATATTTATATATACTGATTTTTGAACTTTCACTAACTGATTTTTCATGATTACAATTGTTAATATCATTTAATTTTGTCCTAGCGTTCTTCCAGGGGGTGGTGGGGTGTATATGTAATGTTGCTGCATGTATTTGTGTGTATGGTGTTGTGGGTGATGGTGGGGGTATTGCGTGTTGCGTGTATGTGTCACTCTCTTTTCCCTCCCCTGTGTTGTAGGTGCAGTACTCACCTTGGTCGTCGACGGCATCTGTCCTGCTCCTGATACAGCAGGAGGTAGGCCAGCATGGGCAGTATGTGTAACTCGGGCTCCATGGCATCCTGGTTCCTCGTTGGGTGTCGAGAGGTGAGTGGTTTCCCTTCTGTGTACTGTTTCCGCCGTGCTTTTGATAGCGTTGGTTCCGCCCCAGAAAAGGTGGCGGATAGGCCTCTTGTAATACAGTGGGCGGTACTTTGTCCTCTGCCTGTCTGTTGGAGGTTACCGCCAAGGTGTTTGTTTCTACAACCAAGGCGCTCGGAGTGTTAAAGTGGCTGTCTATGTTGGCGGTTTCCGCCATGGTCGTGATTCCATTTTTTTCCCCACCGGCCTATTGGTATTACCGCTGCTTTACCACCGTCCGCCAGGGTTGTCATGAGGGTCAAAGACTTTTAAGCATTAAAGTTAAGCATGTCTCTAGACACTCAATAAAGTAATGGCCTATCGGCAAGAAGGAAAAAGGGCAAATGTGGTGTCTTTCCTCAGTGCAGTCTGGCTAAGTTAGAATTCCTAAAACTACTTCCCTATTGGTCAAGGGATTGCAGGTTCATACTTTGTCCAATAAAACTAAAACTTAAAATTTACAGTTTCTACTAGTACACGGTTCACATGTCGATGATTGGTTCCTTTTGTAATGTCCTCATCATCCTGCTCCTAAGAAAACAATCTTGGTGCAGCTTATGCTCCAGTCAATGCCTCTATTGTCTTCGCCTCAGAAGTTCAGGTTTCCACACATTACGTCTACAATGTTACATTTATCAGGAACAACATCTTCGAGGAAGCAGTTCTCGTGAGAAAGACTTTTAACTACAAGCAAATTAGGTCAGTACAGTGGAAAATCACGATTCAGTTCATTAAGCAAACATTTTATAAAAAGTTTAAGAAATACAGCTTGACATGAGGCCGTGCAATTAGGCCAAGACCTCGCTAAGTTAAGGCATTTAATCAATAAAGCTAATATATAATGTATAACCCTTAATATGATGTATTACAACATTAATCAAACATAGCTTTGTAAAGATTAGCGGCCACTCACATGGACACATTTTGAAATGCGTGCATTATTTTTTTCTAGATTGTGACATTTTCTACACAAATCCAGCACACAAAATACATGAACATTCATTAATATTTTCTGTTAAAACTCCTGCGCTAGCACCTGTCTTTAGCCTACTGCTGATATGATGTCACCCTGAAACAGCAGGCTACAAGTATCAGCCTAGTATGATTTTATATAGGGCACTGCCTGATTTTGCCTGATCTTGCCTGCATCTCAAATGCAATTGGGATTGCACATAAAAAGGGAACTGACTAGTAGAGCTATGACAAAACATGCAGGGCATGTTGACTTCTCTGCTGGAAAGCTCCTTAGAGAAAGCTCTCAGACAGTGTTTAAGCTGCTGCTACCTGTTCTCCAGATTTCAACTGCAGTGGTAGGAGACTGCAGTGAGATTGCAGATCAGTGCACCTTAGATGACAAAGTTATTAAGAGAAATTCTCTCAAAGAAAATTTCAGTGAAACCTGCTCTTGCAAAAAATCTTTTTTTGATCAGATCAGGCACTACGGTTCTATAATGTCTTGTGCAATTTACATTTAAATATGCTCAGGAAATCAATCCATCATTCCATATAGCGTTCTTTTCTTCAGACAGTCTGAAGAACCACACAATCATCTTTGCTCCATATGTGTTGCAATTGAAAGACAGCTACATTAAGGGCCATATTTATACTTTTTGACGCAAAACTGCGCTAACGCAGTTTTGCGCCAAAAAAATTAGCGCCGGCTAACGCCATTCTGAAGCACCATGCGGGCCCCGTATTTATTGAATGGCGTTAGCCGACCGGCGCTGACTGGTGTGAGTGAAAAAAAAACACGTACACCAGGCAGCGCCGGCGTAGGGAAAAATGGGGCAAGTCAGGCTGAGGCAAAAAAAACGTCTTAACCCGATTTGCGCCATTTTTTAACGACGCCCATCCCCCATTGAAATGACTCCTGTCTTAGCAAAGACAGGAGTCATGCCCCCTTGCCCAATGGCCATGCCCAGGGGACTTCTGTCCCCTGGGCATGGTCATTGGGCATAGTGGCATGTAGGGGGGCAAAAATCAGGCCCCCCCTATGCCACAAAAAAAATATAAAAAAATACTTACCTGAACTTACCTTAATGTCCCTGGGGTGGGTCCCTCCATCCTTGGGTGTCTTCCTGGGGTGGGCAAGGGTGGCAGGGGGTGTCCCTGGGGGCAGGGGAGGGCACCTCTGAGCTCATTCTGAGCCCACAGGTCCCTTAACGCCTGCCCTGACCCAGGCGCTAAAATCCGGCGCAAATGCGGGTTTTTTAGACCCTCCCACTCCCGGGCGTCATTTTTGCCCGGGAGTATAAATACGACGCAATAGCATCGCAGTCATTTTTTAAGACGGGAACGCCTACCTTGCATATCATTAACGCAAGGAAGGTGTTCACGCAAAAAAATTATGCTAATTCCAGGAACTTTGGCGCTAGACGCGTCTAACGCCAAAGTATAAATATGGAGTTAGTTTTGCGTCGAATTTGCGTAGAAAAAAACGACGCAAATTCGGCGCAAACGGAGTATAAATATGCCCCTAATTATCTTAAAGAATGGAAAATTGAGAAATATCAACAGAGGCAGGTTCCACTGCTTCTTAAGAATGTTGAAATTCACAGGATGAGTTGGAAGGCACAGAGCACCCAGCAAAAAAGCTTCTCTGAATAAATATGTCAGCAGAAAATATAGCAAGATTTAAACAGTGAGTGAATTTTCACATTAAAAACTCAGGTGCCTATATGCCGTTACACTGCTACACCGCAATGCTCTGACACATATTCGAACCAAGTTTGCTGCGGCCACAGCGCAGAGTAATAACCACTATACGATCAGCTACTTAGACACTCTTGCAAGAGCCCTTCTATGTCTCATCCGCAATCATTACATGACACCTCACCACTTGCATCATTCAGATCATGGCAGGCTAAGGGGTAGAGCTTTGCTGCTTCAGGGATAGTTATTAACACTTGTCAGTTAGAATTATGATGAAAGGCTGACAGATTTCCAGGTTTTAAATCAAACTAATAATGGAGAAAGCATTACCCCTCAGCTACACTTTGACTCCTTCTTAATTCCTTGATGGTGACATCTGGAGGCAGTGATGTGGAAATAGCAATACCTTACCGATCTCCGACATATCCATAGAAGTGCTATAAAAAAGTAGACATGCATTTCTACATTTTCTGTTTGCAGATTGAAGCTCCAAGAATAGTGACACACAGAAGAAATTGACACAATGGGAGTTGATGAAACGTGGATAGAAATGCACTGCATCCCTTCGAAGAAATTTCCCAGTCAACCCAAATCTGCAGCATTCTTATCTTATGTTTGGAAGAAATGTCTTTGGTAGAGAATCATAAAGATCAGGAAATGTTTCATGCAGAAAAAAGTTAAAAAGGAAAACAGAATCGGAAAATAAAAGCTGGAGGTAGGCCATATTTCCACCTGTATCAGTGCCACCTGATTTCCAATTTCTCTCATGACATTGGAACTGGAGGGATCCAACATTTCTCCACAGAACATGACAATGTCACTGGGAAAATTTACATCACATGTTTAAAAAAAAACAACAGACATCAATGGGATTAAGGCTTCCAAATGAAAGAGGAATCGTCTGGAGTTGTTGAAGACTGGGGAAGCATTTTAAGACCCCAATGTAATTCATCTGCCTTCACCCCATGAGTTGCCTCTTTTTAGCCTCCTGCTGATATGGTGTTGCCCTGAGACAACAGGATACAAGTATCAGTCTGGTATGATTTTATATAGGATTTTGCCTGATCTTTCCTGCATCTCAAATGCAATTGAGATGGTACAGCAACAAGGAAATGACTATGATAGTTTATGAAACGTGGATAGAAACACACTGTATCCATTTGGAGAAATTTCCCAGTCAAACCTCATCAACAGCATTCTTTCCTTATGTTTGGAAGAAATTTCTTTGGCAGAGAATCATAAAGAGCAGCAAATGTTTCATGCAGAAAAAAGTGAAAAAGGAAAACATAATCAGAAATTAAAAGCTGGAGGTAGGACTTATTTCCACCTGCAGCAGTGCCACTTGATGTTCAATTCCTCTCATGACACTGGAACTGGAGCCATGCATCATTTACCTGCAGAGCATGATGATGTTGCTGGGAAAATTAGCATCACAGGTTTTGTTTTAACACTCCAGTGTAGTTCATCTGCCTTCACCCCATCAATTTAAAAAAAACAACAGACATCAAATGGATTGAGGCTTCCAAATGAAAGAGGAATCGTCTGGAGATTTTGAAGACTGGGGAAGCATTTTAAGACCCCAATGTATTTCATCTGCCTTCACCCCACAAGTTGCCTCTCTTTAGCCTCCTGCTGATATGGTGTTGCCCTGAGACCACAGGATACACGTATCAGTCTGGTATGATTTTATATAGGATTTTGCCTGATCTTTCCTGCATCTCAAATGCAATTGAGTTGGTACAGCAACAAGGAAATGACTAGTAGAGCTATGGCAAAACGTACAAGGCATGTATGCTTCTCTGCCAGAAAGCTCCTCAGAGAGAGCCCTCTGACAGTGTGTAAGATGCTCCTAACTGTTCTCCAGATTTTGACTGCAGTGTTACAAGACTGCAGTGCGACTGTGGATCAGTGTACTTTAGATGACAATGTCTTTCAGAGAAATTCACTCAACAATTTTTTGTCAGTGAAACCTGCTCTTACAAAGAATCTCTTTTGAATCAGAGCAGGCCCTACATTTCTAAATGACATGTGCAATTTACATTTAAATATGCTCAGGGGATCAATCCATCATGCCATAAAACTTTCCTTCAGACAGTCTGAAGAACCCACACACTCATTTGTGCTTCAGTGTGTGTTGCAATTGAAAGACAGGTACATTCATTACCTTAAAGAATGGAAAATTGAGAAATATCAACAGAGGCAGGTTAAGAGAAATTCACTCAACAATTTTTTGTCAGTGAAGCCTGCTCTTGCACAAAATCTCCTTTTGATCAGAGCCGGCCCTACGTTTCTATAATGTCTTGTGCAATTTACATTTAAATATGCTCAGGGGATCCATACATCATGCCATAGAGCTTTTCTTCAGAGAGTCTGAAGAACCTACACAATCATCTTCGCTCCATATATGTGTTGCAATCAAAAGGTACGTTCATTAGCTAAAAGAATGGAAAACTGAGAAATATAAACAGAGGCAGGTTCCACTGCTTCTTAAGAATGTTGAAATTAACAGGCTGAGTTAGAAGGCCCAGAGCGCTAAGCAAAAATGCTTCTCATTGAATAAATATGTCAGCAGAAAACATAGCAAGCTTTAAACAGTAAGTGAATTCTCAAATTAATATTAAAAACTTAGGTGCCTATATGCCGTGACATAGATCACCACAATACCGTGACTCAGATTCAAACCAAGGTTGCTGTGACCACAAGACAGAATATTAATGACTATTCGATCACGGCAAGCTACTCATACTCAATTGGAGGAGCTCTTCTATGTCTCATTTATGACCATAACATGACACCTCACCACTTGCATCATTCAGATCATGGCAGACTAAGGGGTAGAGCTTTGCTGGTACAGGGATTGTTGTTAACACTTGTCAGTTAGAAGTATGATGAAAGGCTGACAGCTTGCCAGGTGTAAAATCAGACTAACATTGGATTAAGCATTCTACATGAAAGACTACTCAACTACAATTTGACTCCTTCTTAATTCCTTGATGGTGACATCTGGAGGCAGTGATGTAGAAATAGCAATACCACACCCATCTACTTACCCATCTCTGACATATCCATTGAATTCCTATAAAAAAGTAGACATTAATTTCTACCTTTTCTGTTTGCAGATAGAAGCTCCACGAATAGGGATACACAGAAGAAATGAACACTATAATAGGTTATGAAACGTGGATAGAAACACACTGTATCTGTTTGGAGAAATGTCCCAGTCAAACCTCATCCACAACATTCTTTCCTTATGTTTGGAAGAAATTTCTTTGGTAGAGAATCATAAAGAGCAGCAAGTGTTTCATGCAGAAAAAAGTGAAAAAGGAAAACTTAATCGGAAATTAAAAGCTGGAGGTAGGACTCATTTCCACCTGCAGCAGTGCCACTTGATTTTCAATTCCTCTCATGACACTGGAACTTGAGCCATGCATCATTTCCCTTCAGAGCATGATGATGTTGCTGGGAAAATTAGCATCACAGGTTTTGTATTAACACTCCAGTGTAGTTCATCTGCCTTCACCCCATCAATTGCCTGTCTGTAGCCTACTGCTGATATGGTGTTGCCCTGTGAAACCAGGCTACAAGTATCAGTCTGGTATATTTTTTAAATAGGATTTTCCCTGATCATGCCTGCATCTAAAATTCAAATGAGATGGTACAGCAAAAGGGAACTGACTGTTAGAGCCATGGCAAAACATGCAAGGCAGGTATGCTTCTCTGCCAGACAGCTCCTCTGAGACAGCTCTCTGAAACTGTTTAAGGTGCTGCTAACTGTTCCCCAGATTTTGACTGCAGTGGTAGGAGACTGCAGTGCAGCCGCAGATCAGTGTACTTTAGATGACAAAGGCCCTCATTACAACCTTGGCGGTTGGTGATAATGTGGCAGTAATACTACCAACAGGCCAGCAGTAATTACCCCCAAATTATGACCATGGCGGAAAGATCTCCGAAAGACAGCCAATGTAACATACGGACCGCCAGAACCGAAACAACAGGCACCACGGCGGTAGCCACCTACAGCCAGGCAGAAGTCAATGTTCCGCCCACCATATTACAACAACACAATCTGCCACCTTTTCCGGTGTGGTACTAACAACATCAAAAGCCTGATCTCAGAAGTGAAAGTACTCACCATTGGAGACACAGGGAAGAACCACGCCACCATGGAACCAGAACTGCATGTATTTCCAATGATATTCTACGTTCTGCTCCACAATGAACACCCACGCCGGCAAAGATGATGACGGTGAGTACAGACGTATGGCACCAAAGGGAGAGGGGAGGAAAAAGAGAGTGACACACACACACATAACACACACCCCATACACATACCCCATACACACAACCAGATGCACCATAAAGCAAGTTAATCCCCCGAAATCGGCTGAATAATGCAAGAACAAAAAGAATTGACTAAAGTGAGTGTAATAATATCAACACAGTAAAAAAATAATAAGTTAGGCAATGTAACAGTTGTTTACAAATGTACAGAACAAGGGACACTGCCCAGTCCTCAGTTCGCATCGGCCACATGGACAAAGGCCAAAGTCCAAGGCCCCACTTGTCACCTGCATCAACATGGAGAGAACACTGAAGGGGCATCAGTTGGCAAAAAGGCAGGCACCTCAGGGGAAGGAGGGGCACCTCAGCCAGGAGTGGAAACAATGCCACTGGTTCTGGAGAGGGCAACATGCCCTGTGCTTGGTCCTGGGAAGTGATAGGCCACAGTCTCTGGAGTGGGTGACTTGCCCACTGGTTCTGGAGGGGGCAACATGCCCTGTGCTGGGTTATAGGAAGTGCAAGGCCACAGTCTCTCGGGTGGGTGTCTTCCCCACTGGTTCTGGAGGGAGCAACATGCCCTGTGCTTGGTCCTGGGGAGTGCAAGGCCACAGTCTCTCGAGTGGGTGACTTGCTCACTGGTCTGGAGGGGGTAACATGCCCTGTGCTTAGTCCTGGGAGTGCAAGGCCAAGGTCTCTCGAGTAGGTGTCTCCCACACTGGTTCTTGAGGGGGCAACGTGCCCTGTGCTTGGTCCTGGGGAGTGCAAGGCCACAGTCTCTGGAGTAGGTGACTTGCCCACTGGTTCTAGAGGGGGCAGCATGCCCTGTGCTTGGTCCTGGCGAGTGCAAGGCCACAGTCTCTCGAGTGGTTGACTTGCCCACTGGTTCTGGAGAGGGCAACAAGCCCTGTGCTTGATCCTGGAGAGTGAAAGGCCACAGTCTCTTGAGTGGGTGACTTACCCACTGGTTCTGGAGGGGGCAACATGCCCTGTGCTTGGTCCTGGGGAGTGCAAGGCCACAGCCTCTCAAGTGGGTGTCTCCCACACTTGTTCTGGAGGGTGCAACATGCCCTGTGCTTGGTCCTGGGAAGTGCAAGGCCACAGTCTCTTGAGTGGGTTTATACCCCACTGGTTCTGGAGTGGACAGCCGCACAGCAGCCATGGAGGTAGGATTACATTGCATCTGCTGGTAGTGATGGCTGCACTGTGGTGGTGCTGCCGGTGGTGGTGGGAATCTCCTGCACATCCCATGCACCCTCGGATGGCTGTACTGTAGTGGTTCTGGTGGTGGGAGGAGGCTCCTGCACATCCCCTGCACCCTTGGATGGATGCACTGTGGTGGTGCTGGTGGTGGTGGTGGGAGGCTCCTGCACATCCCCTGCACCCTCGGATGAATGCACTGTGGTGGTGCTGGTCGCAGGGGGGCTCCTGCACATCCCATGCACCCTTGGATGAATGCACTATGGTGGTGCTGGTCATGGAGGAAGGCTCCTGCACATCCCCTGCACCCTCGGATGGATGCACAATCATGGTTGGCGGTGGGGGATTCGTGACAGCTGCTGGTGCAGGCTCCTGGCACTTCTTGCCTGCTGGTGCAGGCTCCTTGCCCTTCTTGCCTGCTGGGGCAGGCCCCTTGCCCTTTTGGGTGGCAGGTGCAAGCTCCTTGCCCTTTTGGGTGGCAGGTGCAGGCCCCTTGCCCTTCTTGTCTGCCAGTGCAGGCTCCTTCCCCTTTAGGCTGGCTGGTGCAGGCTCCGCCCCTTTATTAAATGTGGCCTACATACCTTTCCACCACGAGTAGGTGCGGATGGAACTGGGCTTGTGTACTCAGTAGCTGAGGTGCGTGGCTGGGTTTGTGATACCCTGGCCATATGTGCAGGACGGGGGGAGGGGTAGGGAAGAGGTTAATGGTGGATAGGAAAGGTTTCTTAGGGAATTGCGGTGGGAAGAGGGAGAAGGAATGGGAGTGGAGGATAAGGGAGTGGATGTTGGATGTGTTTGTCTGCTTGATTTGGGTGCAGGTGCATGGGTTGTATGTTGTTGTGAGGTGGATGGCTGTTGGGTGTCTAAATGCTTGCATTTGGGTACTTTGGGGGGGCAGATACAGTGGGAGAGGACACAGGGGACGTGTGCATGGCTGTTGTGAAGGCGCCTGCCAGAGAGGTGTGTGTTCTGCTTGGTGTGGTGATGATGCTGATAGAAGAAGATGATGCAGTGCATGCAGGTGTAAGTGAGGACGTGGCTAGGAGGGAGATGGTGGAAGTGGAGGAGGAGGAGACAGTGAAAATAGTGGATGTTGTAGTGTCTGCAAATGAATGGTGTTTGTGTGAGTGCCTGTGGGATGAAGTGTGGTGCTTGCGTTTGCCTGTGACACTCTTGGTCGTTGTCTTGTGAGCATGCTCGTCTGTATGTGTGCCTGGGATGGGTTGGGGTTGAGGAGAATGGGACTGGGAATTGGAAGTTGGAGGGGGGACGGTAGAAACAGGGACAATGGCTGCCATCAGAGAGAAGGCCAGAGCCTGAATTGATCTCTGTTGCGCTGCCAATTCAGTGTGAATGCCCTCTTGGAATGCATTAGATTGTTGCATCTGAGCTGCCAGCCCATGTATGGTATTCACAATGGTTGACTGCCATAGAGAGATGGATCTCAGGAGGTCAATAGCCTCCTCATTCAGTGCAGCAGGGCTCTCTGGGGGAGGGCCTGAGGTGCCTGGGGCAAAGGAGATTCCCACTCTCCTGAGTGAGCGGGCACAGGCAACTCAATGGGGGGCTGCTGTGAGGGCGGTGATGGTACGGGTGGTGGCTGTACTTGTAGCTGGGGTGGTCACAGAGGTGTCTGCCACCACCAGGGAGATTCCATCGGAGGAGGTATCTGTGTCTAAAATGTCCGCTCCAGTCTCCGCCGTGGTGCTCCCCTTGTCCTCCGCCCCACTGGTGCCCTCAGCGTCGATGGAGTGCACCTCCCAGGTCCTGTGGGATGCAGCTCCCTCTGTCACCAGTGCCTCTGCTCCTCTGCCAGATGATGCTAATGCACATAAGGACAGGATGGCAAAACAAAAAAGGTGGGGGGAGAGACAAAGGATACACTGGGTCAATGGCTGCACCAACACCACCGTTGACGTACACAGCACCCTCACACACAGGGAATAATCATACTCACTATGTATTGCACCACCACTGATATTGCTAGTAAGCAAAGCATAAGGAGAGGCACACACCGCCAACTGGGACCCATGAAGCCCTGACCAGTAGTGGATGCTTACAAGCTAGGTAGGCAGGATTATCAGAACCCTATCCACAAGAGGACCTCCGCTGCTATGTCAGGCCTGGCCTAGGGGC
The DNA here is from genome assembly GCF_031143425.1 of Pleurodeles waltl. Taxonomy (NCBI): domain Eukaryota; kingdom Metazoa; phylum Chordata; class Amphibia; order Caudata; family Salamandridae; genus Pleurodeles; species Pleurodeles waltl. Next base: position 382,227,434 of record NC_090445.1, read on the forward strand.
ACCCACTGACACACATCCACCACCCGGATACCACCCTACCAGGTGTAAGTTGTAATGATGGGAACTGTACTCACCCCCTTGTGGCTGCTGTGATGCCCTCAAGCACCCATCCAGCTCTGGATAGGACACCGCCAGTATGCGGGCCATCAGGGGGTCAGGGTTCGTCAGACACCCCTTCCTCGTTGGGAGGCCATCCCCCGCTGGGCCTCTGCCGTCTTCCATGCCCAGCATCTAAGGTCCTGCCACCGTTTGCGGCAGTGGGTGCTCCGCCTGCCATAGACCCCCATGCTTTGCACCTTCTTGGCGATGGCACGCCATATACCCTTCTTTTGATAGGCGCTGACCTGCAGAGGCAATACACACAGGAAAATACCATAAGACAAACAGTCCAGCCTGTTACACATATGGCACACCATACCCATTCTCATCACCATTGGCACACACATAGCCAGGCACACAAATTGTACGCCGCAAAGAGGACAACCACCCATCTCCCTTACACGAGGCCTTCACACACACCACTCCATGCACTCATGCCCCATGCATCTTGCCCACAGTGTACTCACCTGTTGGTCTGGAGGCCCATACAGCAGTCCGTATTGCGGTAGAACCCCATCCACCAGTCTCTCCAACTCCTCCGAAGTGAAGGCTGGGGCCCTTTGCCCAGTCACACGGACCATGGTAGGTTCCAGACTCAGGTCACAGCAGCACATGCAGTGTAGGTCCTCTCCTATGAAAGGTCAGGCAGCAAGTGAGGAATCAGACAGAAAATGGTGGCCACGTCCACGGCAGTGCATACCGTCACCGCTGGCATAGATCACCATTGGCCACTGTACCCCATAGGGGCAAATATTAACCAATGAGGAGTTGCTCTGCGGTTCCCAACCAACTCCAGCTATGGCGCACAATGTCAGTGGAATTACCTCACTTCCACCTGTCCCTCCACATAGGACAGGTGGACGCCATTTCAGGTGGGGGGGCAGCACTATGGATTCATGCTGTGTCACAAGAGAAATAGGTACAAAATGGACAAATCACACTGACCCATTACAAGTTTACAGATTGAAAACTCCTGTTGTGGCTCAAATGTTCTGTTTGTAACAGTCTCCTCACACTTGTGTCTCTTAGATACCTACCACTGTGGATGAATAGGAGATGAAGACATAGCCCCCTGTACAGACCCCTGGTGAACTTGGCAACACTGTAGAACAGGCACATTATCCTTGCATATAGACCGGACAGGGCCACAATCACAGAGCTGTGTGCCCAATTGGAGCCAGACCTGATATCTGATATCTGTCACCCCACTAGGATCCCCCTCTTCTGCAAGTGCTATCAGTGCTCCATTTCCTGGCAACTGGTTCTTTCCAAGTGACAGTGGGCTTGGCAGCAGGAATGTCACAGTCAATGTTCTCAAACGTGCTTACAAGAGTGTTGTCTGCCCTGATTAAACACACGTGCAGCTACATTGTTTTCTCCCAGGTTGAGGATTTGGCCACAGTGAAGGCTGAGTTTTATGCAATGGGTCATATCCCCAACACATATTGCATTTGTCCCCCCTGGCAAAATGAACAGGTTTTCAGGAATCTTAAGAGTTTCCATCTATGAATGTGCAGATGGTGTGCTTGGCGGACCAGTACACCTCCTACGTCAATGCTAAGTATCCTGGGTCTGTGCTTGATGCCTTTGTCCTGAGGAATAGCAGCATCCCAAATGTGATGGGTCAACTACAGAGGCACAGGGTGTGGCTAATAGGTGAGCCCTGGTTCCCACCCAGTATATGTTGGTGTATGTGTATGTTGTGGGCCATATAGGATAGTGTGTGGCAAAATGTTGTCCCTCAACATTTGAAGGTGACTCTGGATACCCAAACCTATCATGGCTGCTGACCCCTGTGAGGAATACCAGGACAAGGGGAGAAGAACGTTACAATGAGGCACATCGGTGAACAAAAAGGATCATTCAAAGGACCTTTGGCCTCCTGATGGCCAGGTTCGGGTGCCTCCATCTAACAGGTGGATTCCTGTGCTACTCATCCAAGAAGGTCTGCCAGATAGTAGTGGCATTCTGCATGTTGCACAACCTAGCACTCAGATGCCATGTCCCTTTTCTGCAGGAGGAGGAGACTGGAGATGCCCGTGTGGCAGCAGTAGACCCTGTGGATAGTGAGGATGAGGAGGCAGAGGATGAGGATGAGAACAACAGAACATCAGTTATTTGACAATACTTTCAATGACACACAGGTAGGACAGTGTAACTTTAATTTTCAATGTCTTTGGTTGTAATCTGTGTGCCAATGGCATGCTAATATTTCCCACTTCTATGCCCATTTACTGTTCCCTCTGACTCTTCATTTTGCAGATGTTAATGAATTGACGTATACTCCTGGTGTGATCACTACAGCTAGCTACAGGTAAGTAGTCTATGCTCATTCTATGTACAGTTAAATTACAATGTTGGTACCTGTTTCAATCAATGCACATTTAATATACATGACATACTCCAAATTGATTTTTTTCAAAGGCTGTTTATTGAAGTGCTAACATATACGGGGCAAGTGCAATAGAATGGGGTGATGATAGAGGAAAGTCCAGAGCATTGTTCCAGTCTGTTTGTAGCACAGGTGCATTGTCCAAGGGGATATAGGAAGGGAACAAATGGCAGGTCAAGGTGGACAGGGTAACTGAATGGGACACAAGGGTGACGTTCAGGAGAGTCTCATTTCCTGGTGAGGGTCTTGGCAAGTGTCTCTGGCTTCTGTCTGGATCACAGGGAACTTTTGCGGGGTGGTTCACCTTTTTCAGGGGGAGGGGTGCTGGTGGCCTGTGAGTCCTGTGGCTGGGCCTCCTGGCCACTAGTGGCAGCAGAAGTGGAAGGCTGTTCAGATGTCTGGCTAGTGGCAGGGGCCGCTGGTGTGAGACTGCCTCCCTCATAATGTTGGCCATGTCTGCCAAGACCCCTGCTTTGGAGATTAGGGTGTTGTTGATGGCCTGCAAGTCCTCCCTGATCCCCTGGTACAGGCCCTCCTGAAGCCGCCTGTTCTCCTGCACTTTGTCTGGGATCTGGCCCATCGTGTCCTGGGAATGTTGATAGGCTCCCATGATCTCGGCGAGTGCCTCCTGGAGATTTGGTTCCTTGGGCTTGTCCTCCCCCTGGCACACATCAGTCCTCCCAGTTTTCCTGTTGGCCTGTGCCTCTGTCCCCTGAACAGTGTTCCCACTGCCACTGACCCCAGGTCCCTGATTGTCTTGGGAGCAAGGAGTGGCCTGGGGTACCTGTAGACATGGACACACTGCTGATTGACATGTCCTGAGGACAGAGGTGTGGGTACGCTGTCCGAGTGCTGTGGTGGTGTTTCTAGATGAGAGAGGGTCTGTGGTGGTGTGTGACTGGGCCTGGGTAACCGGCTGTCCAGTGGTCCTTGATGGGCCAGGTAGGTCATCCAGATCCTGAAGACCAGAGTTGCTGTCATCACTGTGGGCCTCTTCAGTTTGGGGACTGGATAGTGCTGGTACCTATTTTCCACTGACATTGGCTGGGATACCTGTGTGAATGTAAATGATGTGTTACGGTTAATGTGTCTGACATATTGTATTACTGTGGCTTCCCCTCCGTGGTTGAATTTGCCCTGCCAGGTTTCACTTGTGCATGTTAGTGTATGGTGGGATTGTTAGTTCTCTCTGCTATGCATTCTTTAGTGATGAGTGTCCATCCAAGGCTGTGAGGAGTGTCCATGCATTGGTACAGCATTCAGGGCTTGGCATTGGGATGAGTGAGATGTGATGGTGGGGAGTGTGGGATGTAATTGAGTGATGGGGGTGAGAGTGAGGGTGAGGGTATTTGATGGCATGCAGGTAGGGGGTGATAGTAGTAGAGAGTTGACTTACCAGAATCCAGTCCTCCTCTGACTCCGGCCAGGCCCTCAGGATGCAGTATTGCCAAGACGTGCTCCTCCCATGCTGTGAGTTGTGGGGGACGATGTGGGGGTCCACTGCCAGGCCTCTAGATAGCGACCTGGTGTCTTGCTGCTATAGAGCATACCTTCCCCTGTAGGTTGTTCCACTTCTTCCTGATGCCATCCCTAGTTCTTAGGTGCTGTGCCACTGCATTGACCCTGTCCACGATTCACTGCCATAGCTCCAACTTCCTGGCTATTGATATCTGCTGCACTTCTGCTCCAAATAGCTGTGGCTCTACCCTGACAATTTTCTCCACCATGACCTCTAGCTTCTCCTCTGTGAAACGGGGGTGTCTTTGTGGTGTTATAGGTGTTATGTGAGGTGTGTTGGTGAGGGTGTGTTGGGTAATGTGTTGTGGTGTGTGATGTGGAGTGTGTGAGTGCCATATAGGTGTGAGTAGTGTGTGGCCCTGGTTTTGTCAGTGGTCTTGGAGTCTCTCTGTTGGCAATGCTTTGTAGTTGTAAAGGGTTGTGGGTAGTGTGGGTGTGTGTTTTAGAGTGGTGTGGGTGTGGTGTGTGTATGGGTGTCAGGTGTGTGTTGTTTGAATTGTCCAATGTGGTGTTGTTTTGTATGTGGGTGTCCATTGTGGGAGCAGTGGTATGTACCGCCAATGGTTTACCGCAGTTGAATGTCTGCTGTGGGGATTAGTGGGTCATAATGTGTGGTGGGTGTAGTTCTGTTGGTGTAACGGTGTGGGTTTTGATACCGCCACTTTGTCACTGACCTTTGGACTGGAAGATTTGTGTATGTGGCTGAATTCTGTTGGATTGGTGTATATGTGTCATATTATGGTGAATGGATATCCACCACCGTTGAGGTAAGTTGGCGCCCTTCAGCGTGGTGGTAAGTGGGATTTACCGCCAATGTCATAATGAGGGCCAAATTCTTTAATAGAAAATAACTCAACTATTTTTTGTCAGTGAAACCTGCCCTTGCGACACAGCTCATTTTGATCAGAGCAGACCATAAATGTTTACAATGTCTTGTGCAATTTACATTTGAATATCCTTAGGTGACAAAACCATCATGCCATAAACCTTTTCTTCAGACAGTCTGAAGAACCCACACAATCATCTTTGCTCCACATATGTGTTGCAATTGGAAGACAGGTACATTCATTACCTTAAAGAATGGAAATTTGAGAAATATCAACAGAGGCAGGTTCCATTGCTTCTAAATAATGTTGAAATTAACAGAATGAGATAGAAGGCACAGAGCGCTCAGCAAAAATGCTTCTCATTGAATAAATATGTCAGCAGAAAATATAACAAGCTTTAAACAGTGAGTTCTCAAATTAATATTAAAAATTCAGGTGCTTAGATGCCGTGATGCTTTACCACAATGCCATGACTTGGATTCGAAGTGAGGTTGCTGCTGCAGCAAAACAGGGTACTTACCACTATACGATCACAGAAAGCTACTCAGAAACTCTTGCAAGAACACTTCTACGTCTCATCCATATTCATAAGATGTCACCTCAACACTTGCATCATTCAGATCATGGTAGACTAAGGGTAGAGCTTTGCTGCTTCAGGCACAGTTATTAACACTTGTCAGTTAGAAGTATGGTGAAAGGCTGACAGCTTGCCAAGTTTTAAATCAAACTGATAACGGATGGAGTATTCCCCATGAAAGACTACTCAGCTACACTTATATTTTTATATAGGATTTTGCCTGATCTTGCCTGCATCTCAAATGCAATTGAGATGATACAGCGAAAGGGAACTGACTAGTAGAGCTATGGCAAAACGTGCAAAGCATGTATACTTCTCTGCCAGAAAGCTACTCAGAGTGTTTAAAGTGCTGCTAATTGTTCTCCAGATTTTGACTGCAGTGGTAGGAGACTGCAGTGTGACTGCAGATCAGTGTACTTTTTATGACAAAGGCCCTCATTATGACATTGGTGATAAATTCCACTTAGCGCCATGCTGACCGCCGCAAACATGCTGCAGCGGTGGTAGACATCCGCTAACCAGATTATGACACACACACACCAATCTGTCACTATTCAGCCACACACACAAATCCGCCATCCCAAAGGTCTGTGATAAACTGGCAGTATCCAAACCCACACCGTTACGGCAACAGAACTATGCCCACAACATTATGACCCACGAATCACCACGGCGGTCATTCAATGGCAATAAACCATTGGCAGTTCATACCGCATCACTCAAAATACACACACACATACAAAACAACGCCACATTGCACAATTCAAACTACACACACCAGACACCCATACACACACCACATCCGCACACCCACACCACTATAAAACACACACCCACATTACCCACAACCCCTTATGAATACAAATAATTGCCAGCGGAGAAAGACAGCAAGACCACTCAATCAACCAGAGCCACATACCACCATCACCAATACACCACCCACACACCTTACATCATACACCCCAACACATCACCCTACACATCCTCACCCACACCACTCACACTACACCCATGGCACCACAACGACACCCCAGATTCTCTGAGGAGGATCAAAGTGTCATGGTGGAGGAAATCATTCGGGTAGAGCCACTGCTATTTGAATAACAGGTACAGAAGATATCCATTGCTAGGAAGATGGATCTATGGCGGAAGATCGTGGACAGGGTCAACGCTGTGGGACAGCACCCCGAAACAAGGGACGGCATCAGGAAGAGGTGGAATGACCTATGGGGGAAGGAGCATTCCATTGCAGCAAGACACCAGCTTGCAGTACAGAGGACTGGCAGTGGACCGCCACCTCCTCCCCCACAACTAACATGGGAGGAGTAAGTCTTGGCAATCATGCATCCTGAGGGCCTGGCAGGAGTAGCAGGAGGACTGGACTCTGGTATGTCAACTCTATACTATTATCAACCCCCTATTGCATGCCATCACATACCTACACCCCTATCCTCACTTTCATCACTCCACCGCTTCCCACACACATCGCCATCACAACCCACGCATCCCAATACCAGGCCCTGCATGCTCTATCAATGCATGAACACCCCTCACAGACCTGCATGGACACCTATCACCACAGCATTCACACTAGAGAGAATCACCTAGTCCACCAAATAACAACTCACACAAGGCAAAGCTGCCAGGGCAATAACAACCATAGAGGGCAACACACCCATGCACAATATGTCACACGCAGAAACTATAACAGTGCATTTACCTCCCCACAGATACCCCACCCAATGTCACTGGAGAAGAGGTGGCAGCAACATCCAGTTCCCCCACAGAAGAGGCCCACAGTGATGACAGCATCTCTGGTCGCCTGGATCTGGATGACCAACCTAGCCCATCAGGGACCTATGGACCGTATGTTATCCAGGCACAGTCTCACACCACCACCGAGCCTCCCCCCTCAGGAAACACCACCAGAGCACCCACCCAGTGGGCCCATACCTCTGTCCCCAGGACACGTCAATCAGTAGTGTGTCCATCACTGCAGGGACCCGAGGGCACCCCACAAACCCAGGACAATCAGGGACCTGGGGTCAATGGCAGTGGGCACACCGTTTAGAGGACAGAGGCACAGGACAACAGGGAAGCTGGGAGGACTGCTGTGTGACAGGGGGAGGACACGCCCAGGGAACCGACCCTCAAGGAGACACTCACTGCGATCTTGGGAGCCTACCAACATTCCCAGGATACACTGTGCCAGATCCTTGACAGGATGCAGGAGAACATGCAGCTTCGGGAGAGACAGTACCTGGGGATCAAGGAGGACTTGAAGGCCATTAATCCTGGTCTCCATTGCAGTGGTGCTGGCAGACATGGCCAACAGTCTGAGGGAGGCAGTGGCACAACACCGGGCCCTTGACACTAGTCACACTACTGAACAGCCCTCTACCTCTGCCGCCGCTAGTGGACAGGAGGCCACACCACAGGACCAACAGGCCACCAGCACCCCTTCCCCTGCAGAATGATAACCACCCCGCAAATATTCCCTGCAATCCTCCAGGCAGAAGTCAGAGACTATTGTCAAGATCCTCACCAGGAAATAAGACTCGCCTGATTGTCACCCTGTGTCCCACTCAGTCACCCTGTCCACCTTGAACTGCCATTGCTCCCCTTCCTATACCCCCTTGGACACTGCACCTGTGCTACAAAAACTGGACTCTAGCCTGGGCTTTCCTCCATCATCACCCCAGCCCCTTGTTGTCAAAGCACCCCAATAAACACACTTTGAAAAAATACAAGTATGGCGTATGTCAAATGATTTAAAAATATATTAGTTTAACTAGGTTCAAGCATTGCAATTCAAATGTAAAGTAATGTTTAAATAGGAAAGACAAGACCTGTAATTGGCTGCACTGAACATACCTGGAACAATAGTGGGGTACCAACATCTGCAAAAAGAGATGCCAATGGGTACAGTGAGTGGACATAGAAGTAGGAATTCACAGCCTGCCAGTGACAATGTCACACATCAAACTGTCAATGAAATGTGAAATAACTCTGTCTTACCTGTGCGTCATTGAAAGTATTGATGAATAACTGCACTTCTGTTGTCCTCATCCTCTGCCTCCTCATCTTCACTGTCCACAGGGTCCACTGTTGCCACAGGGCCACCTCCAGTCTCCTCCTCCTGCAAAAAAGGCACATGGCGTCGTAAGGCAAGGTTGTTCAACATACAGCATGCCACGATGATCTGGCAGTCCAAATGCAACAGACAAATTCATTCCTGGAGGGCATTCAAACTGGTTTGGCGGCCCAACAGAGATAGATTCAGGCTCTGGCCTCTTTTTTGATGGCAGTCATTGACCCTGTTTCCACCCCCCCTCCATCTTCCTCTACCCAATTCCATTCCCTTCACACCCCAACCTAAACCAAGGACACATGCAGAAGAGCATGCACACAAGACAACACACAGGTACAGCCGCCACCCCTGTACCAGCACCGCCCTCTCAGCAGCCCCTCATCGAGTTGCCTGTGCCTGCTCACCCAGAAAGTTGGCCATCTCCTTCGCCCCAGGCACCTCAAGCCCTGCCCCAGTTACCCCTGAGTGAGGAGGCTATTGACCTCCTGAGATCCATCTCTGTTGGGCAGTGAACCATTGTGAATGCCATCTAGGGGCTGGCAGCCCAAATGCAACAGACCAATAAATTTCTGGAGGGCATTCACACTGGCTTGGTGGCACAACAGAGATCGATTCAGGCTCTGGCCTCCTCTCTGATGCAGCCATTCTCCCTGTATCCACCCTCCCCCCTCCAACTTCCTCTACCCAATTCCATTCCCTTCACACCCCAACCTATTGCAAGCACACATGCAGACGAGCATGCACACAGGACAACACACAAGAGTGGCACAGGCAAACACAAGCACCTCACATCATCCCACAGGCACTCACACAAATACCATCCAGAAGCAGACATACCAACATCCACTGCCTCCTCTGTGTTCTCTCCTCCTCGTCATCCACCTCCCTCCCAGTTGTGTCTCCAATCACACCTGTATGCACTACATCCTCATCCAGTACCACTTCACCAGCACACCTATCAGAACACACCCCTCACTCTCAGTCACCATCCCCACATCCATGCACACGTCCCCTGTGTCCTCACCCACTGTGTCTGTGCCCCCCCTCCCAAAGTTCACAAACGCAAGCACTCAGACACCCAATGTCCCTAAGAAACTTTTCCTCTCCACCACTTGACCTCTTCCCTAACCCTACCCCCCTGTCCTTCACATCAGGCCAGGGTGATCAAAACCCAGGCAAGCACCTCAGCCACCCAGTCCACGAGCACAGTAGTGTCCCCAGTAACTCCAGGTGGGAAAGGACCCCAGCCATCGCCAGCCTGCCCCAAGTGCTGCAGGAAGGAAGGGCAAGGAGCCAGCTCCAGGTGCTGCAGGAAGGAAGAGCAAGGAGCCAGCCTCAGTTGCTGGCAAGAGGGGCAAGGGGCCTGCACCAGCAGGCAGTGAGGACAAGGGGCCTGGTACTGGAACTCAGTTGGAGACCCCACCACCAACCATGGTGGTGCAGCCGTCCTTGGTTGCAGGTGATGGGCTGGATCCTCACCACCAGCACCACCACCAGCACCAGTGGGCAGGCATGTGAGGCTGCGGGGGATGGGCTGGAGCCTCCCCCACTACCACCACCAGCTCCGCCAGAAGCACTGCCACCAGCAGCAGCAGCACCAGTGAGCAGCCGTCCGAGGCAGCAGGGGATGGGCTGGAGTCTCCCCCCGCCACTACCAGCAGCAGCAGCACCAGTGGCTGCCGTCAAAGGCTGCAGGGGATGGGCTGGAGCCTCCTCCACCACCACCACCACCACCAGCTCCGCTAGCAGCACCACCACCAGCACCACCGCCGGCAGCAGCAGCACCAGTGGGCAGCTGTCTGAGGCTGCAGGGGATGGACTGGAGCCTCACCCCACCACTACCAGCAGCAGCAGCAGCACCACCACTACTACCACTGATCAGCCGTCACTGACAGCTGACAGTGTGTAATCTTGCATCCATGGGCTATTGTGCGGCCTGGCCCCTGCAAATCCTGTCGGTATGACACCCAGCTGAGAGACAGTGACCTTACACTCCCCAAGATCTGCATCACAGGGCACGATGCCCCCTCCAGAACCAGTGGAGAAGCCGTCCAATAACCTCATCTTCTCCAGGATGATGATCACTGGGCACGATGGCCCCTCCAGAACCAGTGGAGAAGCCATCCACTCACCCCATTTTCTCCAGTATGAAGATCTCTGGGAACAATGCCCCCTCCTGCACTCCCCAGGACAAAGCATAGGGCATGTTGCTGTAGGAGGCTGGCCTGGCTTGTAGTGGGTACCAAGGGGTACTTACACCTTGCACCAGGTCCAGGTATCCCTTATTAGTGTAGAGGGGTGTCTAGCAGCTTAGGCTAGAAACTTACCTTTGGAGGATGGATGTCCCACGTCGTGAAGAGTCGTGCAGAGGTGTTTTTGTGCAGAAAAACCACCAACAAGCCTTGCTAGCTGCAAATCTTGCAGTTAGGGTTTTTGGATGCTGCTGTGGCCCAGGAGGAGGGATCAGGATGTCGCCAAATTGCGTGAGGAGACAGAGGGGCCGTCCAGCAAGACAAAGAGCCCACTCAGAAGCAAGCAGCACCCACAGAAGTGCTGGAACAGGCATTATGAAGTAGAGTGAACCGGAGCTCACCCGAAGTTGCACAAGAGGGTCCCACGACGCCGGAGGACAACTCAGGAGGTTGTGCAATGCAGGTTAGAGTGCCGGGGACCCAGGCTTGGCTGTGCACAAAGGAAATCCTGGAAGAGTGCACAGGAGCCGGAGTAGCTGCAAAACACGCGGTTCCCAGCAATGCAGTCTAGCGTGGGGAGGCAAGGACTTACCTCCACCAAACTTGGACTGAAGAGTCACTGGACTGTGGGAGTCACTTGGACAGAGTTGCTGAGTTCAAGGGACCTCGCTCGTCGTGCTGAGAGGAGACCCAGAGGACCGGTGATGCAGTTCTTTGGTGCCTGCGGTTGCAGGGGGAAGATTCCGTCGACCCACAGGAGATTTCTTCTGAGCTTCTAGTGCAGAGAGGAGGCAGACTACCCCCACAGCATGCACCACCAGGAAAACAGTTGAGAAGGCGGCAGGATCAGCGTTACAAGGTCGCAGTAGTCATCTTAGCTACTTTGTTGCAGTTTTGCAGGCTTCCAGCGCGGTCAGCAGTCGATTCCTTGGCAGAAGGTGAAGAGAGAGATGCAGAGGAACTCTGATGAGCTCTTGCATTCGTTATCTAAGGAATTCCCCAAAGCAGAGACCCTAAATAGCCAGAAAAGGAGGTTTGGCTACCTAGGAGAGAGGATAGGCTAGCAACACCTGAAGGAGCCTATCAGAAGGAGTCCCTGATGTCACCTGCTGGCACTGGCCACTCAGAGCAGTCCAGTGTGCCAGCAGCACCTCTGTTTCCAAGATGGCAGAGGTCTGGAGCACACTGGAGGAGCTCTGGGCACCTCCCAGGGGAGGTGCAGGTCAGGGGAGTGGTCACTCCCCTTTCCTTTGTCCAGTTTCGCGCCAGAACAGGGCTGAGGGATCCCTGAACTGGTGCAGACTGGCTTATGCAGAGATGGGCACCATCTGTGCCCATCAAAGCATTTCCAGAGGCTGGGGAGGATACTCCTCCCCAGCCCTGACACCTTTTTCCAAAGGGAGAGGGTGTAACACCCTCTCTCTGAGGAAGTCCTTTGTTCTGCCTTCCTGGGCCAGGCCTGGCTGGACCCCAGGAGGGCAGAAACCTGTCTGAGGGGTTGGCAGCAGCAGCAGCTGCAGTGAAACCCCAGGAAAGGTAGTTTGGCAGTACCCAGGTCTGAGCTAGAGACTCGGGGATCATGGAATTGTCTCCCCAATGCCAGAATGGCATTGGGGTGACAATTCCATGATCCTAGACATGTTACGTGGCCATGTTCGGAGTTACCATTGTGACGCTATACATATGTTGTGACATATGTCTAGTGCACGCGTGTAATGGTGTCCCCGCACTCACAAAGTCCGGGGAATTTGCCCTGAACAATGTGGGAGCACCTTGGCTAGTGCCAGAGTGCCCACACACTAAGTAACTTAGCACCCAACCTTTACCAGGTAAAGGTTAGACATATAGGTGACTTATAAGTTACTTAAGTGCAGTGGTAAATGGCTGTGAAATAACGTGGACATTATTTCACTCAGGCTGCATTGGCAGGCCTGTGTAAGAATTGTCACATCTCCCTATGGGTGGCACAAGGAATTCTGCAGCCCATAGGGATCTCCTGGAACCCCAATACCCTGGTTACCTCAGTACCATGTACTAGGGAATTATAAGGGTGTTCCAGTATGCCAATGTAAATTGGTGAAATTGATCACTAGCCTGTTAGTGACAATTTGGAAAGAAATGAGAGAGCATAACCACTGAGGTTCTGAATAGCAGAGCCTCAGTGCGACAGTTAGTCATAACACAGGTAATACATACAGGGCACACTTATGAGCACTGGGGCCCTGGCTGGCAGGGTGCCAGTGACACATACAACTAAAACAACATATATACAGTGAAATATGGGGGTAACATGCCAGGCAAGATGGTACTTTCCTACACTTATTAAAGTGGACTTCCCCTGACATAGTTGGATTCCGCAGAGACGTCAACAACCAAGGATGGTTTGGATATGCTGAATCTCCTCTGAACCAATGGGACAGAAGGGCAACAGTGAGTCACACACTTCATGATTGGAGCCACTGACATTGCTCACACCCAATCAGGGCAGATGTGACTTACCAACAATCAGGCCTTCTCTTTATACAGTTTTGACATCAGCTGGGGTTTGGTGCTTTTCTGCGTAGTGAAAGAATCATGAGCTGAACCCAGATAATGGGGACAGACATGTGAGATATAGAGATCCGCCTAACAGACAACATGCACGGTGATGGAATGGAAGTTCTTTTTGTTGTGATAGACTTATTCAGTGCCCTGCGGAGGCACCAATCCAACATGTGTGCGTCAATGGCCTCCAGCACATGTGGGAGGCAGCCAAAACCATAGAAGGCAGTCCTTAACATTGGCTAAATCCTCACATCAGGGGAACGTGATATAGCTGTCAATGTGTTTCAACATTGCTGAGGAATTCCTTCAACATTATACTAAAACTTAGGTTGGGACATACCAGTAGATAGGGCCACTGTATGCTGGAAGGACCCTGTGGCCGGAAAGTGCAATACTGACATGACTCGTACAGTGGGTAGTATGCTGGTTGGATAACTATTAGATGGCGTTCGGATCTGGCTCCAACTGATGGCATAATTACACTATTGGTTGTCTATCCAGGTGGTAGTACTTGATGATAAGGCATTCTTCCATGATCTGACGGTCTGGTAGTGGATGGTCAACAAGAGGTTGTTGCATCCTCTCTCTTCCAGGGTACTTATGTGTGACGACCTGAGTTGTGACATTAGTCAGTGCGTCCACAGCAAATACAGAATGCATGCCAATGATATCATGTACCAAATCATTTCTGAATGGGTAGACGTTACCCAGTGTACATCACAGCTGCAAACTGCACAAGGGTCACATGTGACCCCCAGGGTTTTCGACCTGTGTCCAAAACATGGATTTGAACAAAACTCATTGATGTGCAACACAATTGCCTCTCGAAATCTGACTGTATATTCTGACTGCCAATATGACCGTCGGCAATGGTGGACCATGCACCGCTGTAAAATGCCATCTCTGCCCTGCAACATACTACAATGGTGGTTGAGTAGAAGGACCTACATGGCAAGCCATGATAAGGATGTTTGTGATGCATCAAAATAGGTATTGTAGTTGTACAACATTTCAGGCTGCAAAATGGCAGATGCCTGACCTACTCCACTGGACATTAGGAATCGCTCTCGAGCGCTGGCAGAAGTCATCATGTTGGTAGGCGGTTGCAACTGCAGCAGACACAGCCATAGGCTAGCATTGTTGCTAGTGGTGGTTTGCGGCCCAATGGCTGCATCTGCCAACTATAGCAAACCAGTGCTTTCCTGGAATGCATTCATAATGCTATGTCTGGCCTAAAGAGAAATTATCAGGCACTGGCCTCCCCACTGATGGCAGCCATCTACCTCAGACCTTCAAGCCTCCCTCCACCTCCCTCTTCCCATTCCAAATCCCCAGTTCCCCAGCCTATCCGAAGCACACAGATCTGCCTGCACCCACCTCAACACACAAAAGCACCAAACATAAACACAAACACCACAAAACACACCGGCATGCAAGCACTCAACAGACACCAACACACACAACATCAGCCACCACTTCCCTAGACACCTGCAAAACCCCCACAGGCCCACACACCATATCCAGCATACTAACAGGCACCACCAAAAAAGCCAGTTACACACCTACCATACCCACCATAGCTGCAGAAACCACCCCAAATGACACACAGACATCCACCATATCCTCCATACCTGTAGACACCAACCCAACAGAGACATATCTATCCACTACTACAAGCATACCCACAGATGCCATCCCATCAGACACACACATATCCACCACTCCCACATCATCCAGCACCTCGAACTCCCAGCCCCAAGACACATAAACACCCACAATCACACACTCAACAGACACCACTCAAACATAAGCATACCTCACACATGCATACACCCAAGACACCAACTTAGACACACCAGACAACCACTCCCTCAATATACAAATCTCCACTCCCTTCTGATAACAGTCCCAGTGTTCCTAAGAAAAGTTTTTTTCGAGCTTGCCCTTTTCCCTCCACCCCTGTCCCAAACCCAAGAGGCCCTGACCCACACTCCAACCTATCCCTTGCACCTCCAAGTTCTCCCCTGTGACATCTGCCCCCCTGCAATCTCACATACCCCTCTTCTGCCAAAGATGAAGCCCACCCCTCCTAAGAAAGAGTCCACCCTTGCCAAACCGAAATCCACCCATCCCAAATCCGACACCCCAAAGGATGATCCTTCATCTGCCTGCCTACCTGCCCACTTGATGCTCCTTCCTGTGGAGGTTCCCTGGCAGTCATAGGAGTCAAGTGTTGACACAGAATTGTGCAGTGATTGACTAATGGACTGGCCAATAGCCTTGGACATTATGCTGTTACTTGTTTATAAACCCAAACAGTTGTTTTATTGCATACACATTTGTCCTGCAATTACTTTTCTACCTTTATGTTGTTCCAGGGTAACTTGTATTCTCTGTCTACAGTTGTGTGTGTTCCAGCCTGATTGCTGATCCATTTGCTGTTATTTGCAAAATATGCCTTTTTGGGCAGTGTTGGTGTAACCCAAGACAAAGGTCTATGTTGACTGTATGGATATGTGGGTATAAATGTAGTTTTGTTGTCATTGCACTGTGTTCTGCTTGGTATGGTACGTATTTCATATTGTGTTGTCCAATGTAAGCATGTATGTTGTTAGACTTCTCCCCCTGAGATGGATTGTACATTTGTCTCATGTGTGGGAGTTTTATTTGTGCAGACATGGAGGGTGTTCAATTGTGCTACCTTTGTAGGCATTTCCCACAGTGCATGTGTCCATTTAGCCATGTGTACCTTGCAGATACTTCATCTAGATGTCTGGCCCATGCTGTTGCAGTTAAATTTGCTTTTATTTGCACTTCCACATCATTTAAATTCTCATGTCACTTGGCTCTACTATTATTTGTCCCAAAGATACCTGAAAGGCCAGATCATGGGCAAATATTTGTTTTAGAGGCATGCACAAAGTGAAATGTGTCCCAGTGCAGCTTCTTTTCCTGAATGCTCCTAATGCCCCCATCCCTATTGTACAGGTATTGTTTGCAGAGTGAGCTTTGTTTATTTGTCTCTCTGTCTATTGTGCATTCCATTGTTCTTAAATTGTGTTACAATGTGAATGATGTGTGGGTCCATTGCAGGGCTATTTAATGGGAATGGTGTTTGTGTTCCATGACACATCCATACAAATGTGTATTGAATGTGACGACAGTCCATGGCATGTGTGCAATGTGAAGGTGTCAGTTGTATTTGTGGATGTGATGTTGCTCTGTTGTTTTTGTTATATGACACAATACTGTGTACCCTTACCGTCCCTGAGCCTGAGACGGTAAGATGTGTGTTTTTGTGTAGTGTTGCGGTGCAGTGTGAGTGACCTGCCCATAGGGGGTGTTTTGTGGCTGTGAATGTATACACAATGAGATGTGCACTTGGTGCCCATAGCATTACCCCAATATGATGTGGATGGCTGTGTGATGATCTGTTATTCAGCGTAATGACACAGGTAGGTGTGGGTACTTACAGTTAGTTGCACCCATGGCAGCATGGACTTTGTGCTCCATTGATGATCAGCAGCAGGATGTGTGTGATGGGCTCCATATCCTCTGGACATTTGAGGCTGCCTGCAGATGAGGGTCTTCCTTTATACTACCTGTGTTTGCATGCTGAGACGTCGAGGTTGGACCTCCATGGTCACATTGGTGGTGTGCAACGTCATAATGTGTCCAGCAGTAACATAGGCTCCTCCACCCTATTTGTGCTCCCTCGTGACCGTGGTGGTCTGTGATGCCTAGCAGTGCCGGCAGTACTGCGGCGGTCTTTGTTCCATAGTCCTGCATATCTCATAATGAAGTGGTCCGACTGCCAAGCCGATGGTGGTCAGATCATCACCGCCACTATGGCGGGGCACGGACTGCCAAAGTCATAATGAGGCCCTAAATGATTTGCCCAGAGTCACAGACCGTCAAGCTGATGCCAAACCTTGAACCTGGTTCCCCAGTTGTAAAGTCTACAGCTTTGGCTTTAACACCACATCCTCTCCCCTAAGTGTAACATTTAATCAAGTGTTCAACTGGATACAATAAAATAAAGATAGCAAAAAATGTAAATGTACTTTAGCGCTAACTGAGAACTGAGAAATTATGTCCCTATTCTAGTTTTTTAGAGCACTAACCATAACTTCTATGGGATTAAGACTCTCTAATTGTTATAATTTCTAAAGGAAAGTCTTTAGGTATCACAGTTTTGATTATGCCAAGATGATGTCAGTCTAGTTGTTCATTAGAATAGTGTGGGGAGGCAGGGGTCAGGGGCATGGCCTCAGATAATTGAGAGCAGGGGGTATGGTGCAGCGGCATCAAGGTTGACAGTGGGCAGGCAAGAGGTGCAGTGGAACAACAGAGTATGGAGAGAAGGGGAAAGGGGTGCAGGAGTAACAAACCAACCATGCAGGACAGGCAAGAGAGGCTGTGGTAATATAACAGGACACTAAAGACAGAAGGAAGGGGCAGTGGCAGTACAACCATAAATGCCAACAAACCGATTCAGGTAGGAATCTCCTGATATTTTTAAGCCCAAAAGGGCTTTGCTTTATCTGTCTCTTGATTAAAATCTCCTCTTTTTCAAAGTAAGTCAATGTGAAAAAACAATTCCCAGTTTTGTTTTCAAAATTACCCTCTTGCTAAGATCAAAATGTTGGCAAGTATTGGATCACAGGGGGAAGGGGAATGTGGTAGAGACATGGACTCAGATATCAGATGGAAGTAGAAATATGGGAAGGGGCAAAAACTGACCTTAGAGGGCATGTGTCAGGGGCTGCAGGAGCACAATACACCACCCAGGGCTAGCGGGATGAGAGGTCAGGGTCATACGCATGGACAACAGAAAGAGGGGGAAGAGGCAAGTGCAGCAAGCTGACAATACTGAAAAGACAGAAGAAACAGTTGCTGCAAAATAGACCATGAAGGGCAGGTGGGAGGGGATAGGTGTCTCCACATGGAAAACAGACTGTAGGGCCAAGAGTGAGGGCTGGAGCAGCAAGCTGACCATGGAGGGTAGGCAGGATGGGCACTGGAAGCACAACATACCGTGGAGGGCAACAGTGAGACTACAATGGCATGGACACATACTACGGAGGGAAGGTGTGAGGGGGTCAGGGGCAGCAAGCTAACCAGATTAGGGCAGGTGGAATGGGAGATTACAGCACAGACGTCCATTCAAGTTACCTTAGGGCACAAGTTATAGTTACTTGAGGTAACTATAATTATAACTACAACTGGTGAATTTCTTTGGTTTTGTATGTTTAAAATGTGAGCCTAATTAGAACCTCCTGTAACCTTTGTTTTCTTAAGTGAATTTCTATTTTTTTATCCTATTTCCTAACTATATGCCTGTGTAACCTATGTTTTTTTCAATTAATTTATCTTTTTTTTCATGTGTAGTAATTTTCAATAACCACCCAACCCCATGCTGTGCACAGCCCTTTGACCATGCACAGTGGGAGTGAGCCACAGCCTCTCCGGGTGTGAAAATAGGTGTGAGAGGGAGTGGGTGAGAGTGGAGGTGAGAGTGTCTGTCTGGGTTTGAGAGTGCATACATCATTGTTTTAGTGTGTCCGCCAGTGTGTGTGCAGGTTTGTGAGTGGCTGCATGAGGTTGTCAATGAGTCTGTGAGCGGGTTGTGAGAGTCTGAGTGGGTCTGTAAGTGGGTGTGTACTATCTGAGTGGGTCTGTAAGTATGTGTGTGAGGGTCTGACTGGAGCTATGAGTGAGTGCACAAGGGTTTGAGTCGGTCTGTGAGTGGATGTGTATGTGTCTGAATGTGTGATTGGGAGCTATTGATCGAAAAAGAGAGAGAGAGAAAGTGAAAGGGAGAGAGATAACAGGTTTTTTAGGTTTTGATGTATGATATACTTAGAATGAGATATTTCTGCACTTTTTTAAATAATTTGTACTTTAAAAGAGTGAAGCAAGTCTGGCTGGACTCAAACCCAGAATACTCAGTAAGAAGGTATGAGACCTCCACACCGAGGTAATGCTTTCTTTTTTTTGATTTTTTTTTTAGCCCTTCATGGGCTATCTGGGACTGCAAGGGAGCCCTCAAGGGCTCCCCCGTGGTCCCTACATGTTTATTTATTTATTTTAATAAGTTATGAAAATGCTCTTAATGGGCTACCTGGCAGCATGAGGGAAGCCTGAAGGCTCCCATCATGGTGCCATTTCATCAGCAAGCAAGGAGCTGCTTTAAGCATTTCATCTCTGTTCCCTGCGCACATGCACAGGACAAAGATGAAAGCTCTACTGTTTGACAGCAGCACCTTCTTTACAGGTTCCTGCTATCAAACAGTGGAGTGCTTGCTGTGGCTTGGCTGGAGGGTGCCATTACTTCAGCAAGCTAGGAGCTGCTTTAAGAGCCCCGGGGAGTACTTAAAAAAAAACGTGGGACCCTGCGCTTGTTTTTTCTTAAAATATTTACTATGGATTTGCAGCTCTGTCATGAATTTGTGGTAAAAATTAAAAGAAAAATGCTTTTTAGCCATAGGTGGTCGCATTAGGATCCCAGCACAAGAGCTAAGGGGTGAGGGTTTTCATACTGAAGCCGAAGCTGTGGGTGGGGTGGGGGCAGCTCCACTGCATACAACTCTATCTTTGTCCTGCAGAGGTGGTAGTCCCTAGGGCTGAAGGCGGGGGGAGGGGGTGCGCCCCCTGCATTTTTATCTATGATTGCCCTGGGAAAATGGCGGTCCCCAGGGCTAATATAAGTCCATGGGAGAGGGGCTAAGTGTGCCCCCTACTTTTTAAAGCCCATGATGCCCCCAGGATCTGGTCTACCAGGGGGCAAAAGAAAAGAAATTATGGGAGACCACTCTTTTTTTTAAAAATGTTGTTTAAAAAAAATAAAATGAGGGGATTCGCATACGTGGATTTTACAGACTTTTCTTTTTATAATTAATGCTTTTAAGCCTTGTCAGGGTCCCCAAGGGACCCCTAGACCAAGGCTAGGGGCTCAGGGTGACCCTATCCTGGAACCTTTTCTTTTTAATACATGAAAACACTACAAAATGGACACAGCACCAGTTTGGACAAATAGCCAATATTTATCTAAATCTAACAAGACCAAAATGACAAAAATCCAACAGACACAAGTCAAGATATGATTTTTTAAAGTAAAAAGAGTCTTACTCTATAGAAAACAATGCAAACATTGTTGTTACACAAAGTACCTGGCTTGCTTCACAAATAAAGGCACACAGGTGAGCGTGCATTGAAAAAGTCAGCCATGCATCGATTTCTTACTTGCATGTGAGACTGAGCGTCTTTTCCTCTATGGTTGGGTAGGTGGTACGTCGATTTTCTCCCATCCAAAGAGAGCGATGCATCGATTTCTAGACAGGGCACCTCGGATCCACACATGTTCATGATGATTTTGAACCCAGCGATCATGCATGTGAAATTCGGCCACACGGTGGTGTAAAACCACTCTGCTTGGGGTTTGCGATGTTTTTAGCAGCTGCAAGCGGGTGGTGCTTCGTTTCTTCAGTTGTGATGTAGGTGGTGCATCAAAAATTTCACACCATGGCATTCTGTGCATGGATTTCAGTCCTTGTTCTAACAGCTTCATCTTTCAAGGGCCCAGGGACTTGATAGAGCACCACTTGCTGGGTAGGAATCTCAGCAGAGACTCCAGGTGATGGCAGAGGAAGACTTTGACTGCCCTGAGACTTCAAAACCGGAGGCAGGCTTATTCCAAGCCCTTAGAGATTCTTCACAAGTAGGAATATTCCACAAAGTCCAGTTTGTGCAGTCTTTCAGGCAGAAGCAGCAACTGCAGTCCCACCTGGCAAAGCATAGTCACAGACAAAGGGGCAGCATTCCTCCTCCAGCTCTTCAGCTCTTCTCCTTGGCAGAGGGTCCTCTTGGTTGCAGAAGTAATCTGAAAATCTGGAGTTTTAGGACCCCTACTTATACACCCTTTCTGCATTTGAAGTAGGCAAACCTCAAAGGAAAGTCCCTGTTGTTCACAACATCCTTCCTTTTCCAGGCCTGGCTCCAGACTTATTCCAAGGGGTTGGAGACTGCATTGTGTGAGGGCCGGCACAGCCCGTTCAGGTGTAAGTGACCACTCCTCCCTCCACTCTAGCCCAGATGCCCATCAGGATATGCAGGCTACACCCCAGCTCCCTTTGTGTCACTGTCCAAATGTCAGTCTGACCAAGACAGGGAATACACAAACCAGGCAGAGCACCAGAATGGTTTAAGCAAGAACATACCCACTTTCTAAAAGTGGCATTTTCAAACTGACAATTTAAAAACCAACTTTACCAAAAGATGTATTTTTAAATTGTGAGTTCAGAGACTCCAAACTCCAGAACTGCTTCCAAAGGGAAACTGCACTTAAAATAAATTTAAAGGCAGCCCCCATGTTAACCTATGTGACAGATAGGTCTTGCATCTGTGAAAAACAAATTTGCCAGTATTTCACTGTTAGGACATGTAAAACAACCAGTATATGTCCCAACTTTAACATACGCTGTACACTGCCCAAGGGGCTACCTAGGGCCTACCTTAGGGGTGCCTTACATGTATAAAAAGGGAAAGTTTGAGTCTGGGAAATGGGTACACTTACTAGGTCAAATTGGCATGCCAAAACTGCACACACAGACAATGCAGTTGCAGGTCTGAGCTATGTTTACAGACTACTCATGTGGGTGGCTCAGCCAGTGCTGCAGGTCCACTAGTGCCATTTTATTTATAAGCCATGGGCACCTCTAGTGCACTTTACTAGGGACTTATTAGTAAATCAAAAATGCCAATCATGGAAAAGCCTATTACACATACAATTTACACAGGGAGCACTTGCACTTGAGCACTGGTCAGCAGTGGTAAAGTGACCAGAGTACCAAAAACAGCAAAAACAAGTCTAGCACAAAGGCAAAACATAGGAAGTAGAGGCAAGAAAACAGGGGAGACAACGCCAAGGATTTCAGGTGTAACATATATAGAGAATAGAGAGATATACATATACATATATTACAATTAAAATCCAGTCCTTCAGCGTCAAAATACAAAAGGAATACTGCACTCAGCGTGTCAGCGTCTTTCAATAATTGTTTTGGCTACACATTTCAACCCACAGAGGGCCTTCGTCATGGCCTCATTTGAGGATTGTGCCCAAATTCACCACAAAAATATACAAAAACCTAACAAACATAGAAAAATGCTTTCTCTTTCAGAGAGTCAAAATCATTATTTCAACTAAAAATGAAGGTCCCAAAATCATGAAACATATCACTTCAAACCAAATATCACACTAAATTTGAATTCATTCATTTTCAACAATAAAGTGATGAAGAAAAGTAACTGATAATTACTAAGAAAATGTCCATCTAACTACTTATTCTCTCTAGTGATTGGAATTTTTATCTATAACATTCTAAATCTGGCACATGCCTTTAATTCAAAGTTATAAATACAAAAATACACAGTCACAATTTAAAGCCAATTATTTGTATATTGATTACCTCCAAATAAAGGCCTAGTGGCCAAATAGTAAAAATAAGCATAATCATATTGCATTGGAGACACATGTTAAGTCATGAAATATAACATAGTATTCATATTACAAACAAAGCCTAGAGGCCAATCCATGAAAATTGTGGCGCACACATGGTTGCGTTAGGGGGCGCTAAGGGGCCCAAGAAGAGTTTTCGTAAATATGCCCCTTAGTCTCCTTTCTCTGTCTCCACCACGTACACTCTGTTCAATCCTATCAATACCAAAAAACATCAAAGATCAGCATTTTAATTATGTATTTTGGACCAAAGTCTGGCAACAGGATAAGATTCTTCATTATTCTTAACTGCTCTATATTGTTCAAGAACTCTCTTTTTGACAGGACCAATAGTACTGCCAACGTGTTGATGCCCACATGGGCACTGTAAAACATAAACAGAATAATCAGATTCACTGGTAATAAATTTGGTTATCCTTCTAGTCTCGCCCATGGCTGGTTATATGTTTTAACATTCTTACTTCTCTTGTACGCCTTGCATCTCCCACATTTGTAAAAGCCTTTCTGATCTTGAATCCACACAGTCTTAGTGTGGTGTACACTCATGTAGCTATGTATCAAAATATCATGCAAAGTTTTAGGTTTGTGAACAGTAATCTGGGGAGAAGAAGGCACTGTCTTCCCGATCACTGGATCATGATTAACCAAATGCCAGTGCTTTGACACCATCCTCTTAACAGCCGCACTTTCTCTATTAAAAGTTGTGATTAACCTGATTACATTGTGATTTTCTTCAATCTTTCTTCCCTTAGTGCTACTACCCGCTGTGCTTTTGCGGTGCAACTTTGTTAGCAATTTATCTCCCACGACCTCTATTGACACATCAAGAAAATCCATTTTGGTGGGGTGTACCTTGTATGTAAATGCCAGATTTAGAGTATTCTGGGAAATATGTCCCAAACATTCTTCAAGATCCTAATTTGAACCCTCGCAGACGACAAAGAGGTCATCAGTATGTCTGTTCCAAAGTGAAATGTATCTAGTCTACTTTTCATTGCTCTCCACCCACACATGGTGGCCTCCCACCAGCCCATAAAGATCCTGGCATAACATGGGGCAAAACAACTTCCCTTCACTGTACCAACCAACTGTCGGAAACAGGCATCATTGATGACAAAGAAATTATTATTCCAAAAAAAATTTAACATCTCCAATAGCACCATAGAGTGATCATACTTGCATATTGGCCTACCATGGAAAAAGTATCTGCATCCCTGGATCCCTAGGTCATGCCCAATGCAGGTATACAGTAATACCACATCCATGGTTGCAAGTAAATAGTGTGATTCCCATGGAATTCCATCTATTTTGGTGATAAAATCAGTACTGTCCCTGCAATGAGATGCTAAGGATAGAACATTAGGGCAAAAGGAAAAATCAAGATAAATGGAAGTATGTTAAAGGAGACTATTATTCATAGAAATGATTGGTCTCCCTGATGGATTTTCCTTATTATTATACATTTTAGGTAGGATATAAAAACAAGGAGCAGTCCGTTTTTTGACAAAGAGAAATTAGTATTCTTCCATAGTGAGCAAACCCCTATCTCTCCAGTCTAACAGACTGGAAGGATATTGTCCAATGGGCACGTTGTAAGTTTGAATAGTGGTTCTCTCATAAATACCAGTGTCTATATGCCTCTTTGCAATATTTGTTGATGTCCCAGAAGACAACATTGTCTCCCTTATCCAAGGGTTTGATAATGGCATGGTTATCTAAAAGAGTTTTTAAAGCACCTTTCTGTTCCCTACTCAGATTTGACTCATGATTATTAGTCACATTACGCCACATCTTCATGAGATCATGAATAATGACTTCATGAAAAGTATCACTAGAGATGTGTGGGGTAGAGGGATTACATAAGGATTTAGGTCTGAAAGGAGTGGTTTCCACCCTGTCCAGTTCTAAATTCAGGGACTCTAGCAACTCCCTCTTATCCATCCATGTCACATCGCCACCCTCCAAGTTCACCTAGATTCACAAACTCTCTATATCACCAAGACATAGATTACCAGACATAGCATGATATACTGGTACAGTATGGATATATTTGTTCTTCTTATCCTGTTGGAGAAAAACATTTCTTAATTTCAATTTTTACACAAAGAAAAAAGAATCAATTCTACTTGTACAGAAGCCCAAATTTGCCAAAGGACAAAAAGACAAACCAAGTTCCAATAAGGATTGTTCTTGCGGAGTAAGGCTATGAGCAGAAAGGTTAATTACTATCTGAGAATTCTCACCCATCATTTCCTCTTTCTTTGCCTTGTAGATCTCCCATGAGGCATCGTATCTTTGGATGTCCCTGTTCCCTCTCCTTGTACTCTTCCTTTTATGGTGCTTCCCACTTTTTCTTGAGGCAGTCTCCCTCATATAGTCTGATTTCTCTGTAAAAAACTGTATTCATCCAATGAGGTGAAGAGAAGATAGTCCTTGTTTAATACTGATTGTGATTCTTCATATTCAGATGGATAGTTATCTGATCATGATTCCGATGTAGCCAAGTCCTGTTGTCTCAAAACTTCAACATGTTTAAACTGTCTTATAGCATCGTCATTCCTCTGTCCAAAATTTTGAATTCTTACCTGTGCATAATCCAGTTTATCCCACAAAATGTTCATCTTTTCTTTTGCTTAATTTCTTCTTCATATTTCACCAATCCACTCTCCATCGGATTCAGAAAAAATCTCACTTCCTCTTGTTCACAGTGTTTATCTAACATCTCCTTCAGTTTAACAATTTCCTCTGTAATTTGTTCCAATTCCAAAGTGGCATACTTCACTAGCAGCCCTATCTTTGTCTTACAAGGGTCCACCATAAGCTTAGACCATTATTTCAAAGTTTATTATTGGCATTCTGATAAGTGGGTAAGTGGGAGTTATAAAAAAAAAAATATATATATATATATATATATATGTTCAACAAAAAGCGCTGCACTCCCGGAGGTTTCTTTTAGTAATTTTCATTTATTCATCAAAGCAGCATGAAACCAGACCCCACAACGCGTTTCGACTAACGTCTTTTTCAAGTGGTATGTAGCCTGTATTCACATCGTTTTCACAATCAAAAGCTTTTTTATATATGCAGAGCATTCTGGGACATGTTCATTATATTAGTGCATTCTGGGATTTGCAGTTTCTCATATGTAATCCAGCTGGGGTTTATTAGTCTCCTGTGACTCATTATCTTCTCATTTGCGCTTCGCATGGCTCCATACATTTCAACATTAAATGAGGCTTCCATAAATCCATCAAGTATTTCATTTTCATTTTTTCCGTGCAACTGCACATTTATCTTTCATGCCGATCTCCAATAATATTAACAAGCCATGCTTCTGTGTTACGCAGTACCATGTCACGGAGCTAATTACATTTTCCATTTTCAGCCCATATTCCTTGAGAAAAACCCCGTGCTTAGTTTGTTTAACCTCACCTCCAGGCCCTCCAAATAAAGGGCCGCATCGGTATTTCGTCATAAATAAAGGGACATCTGCTCACCTTACATCTTGTTGAGATTATCCCTTAAGTGGCAGAGTGGCGCAAGGCGCATTAGAAGTTCTGACAACTTTAGTCCCAAGTCTTCCATTGTTTAGTACAAACGCAGAGGCATCGTATCCCCTCGCCTCCTCTTTCCACAGTTTCTGATGTTTAAAATACCGGGTGCCTCCGTAGAATTCAATTCCACAACAAATGGTCTTCAAAACAGGGCACTCTGACTGCTGGTGCAAACGTGAAGGGTGAAGACCACCACTCCTGGTAAATAAGTTCAACAAAAAGCGCTGCACTCCCGGAGGTTTCTTTTAGTAATTTTCATTTATTCATCAAAGCAGCATGAAACCAGACCCCACAACGCGTTTCGACTGACGTCTTTTTCAAGTGGTATGTAGCCTGTATTCACATCGTTTTCACAATCAAAAGCTTTTTTATATATGCAGAGCATTCTGGGACATGTTCATTATATTAGTGCATTCTGGGATTTGCAGTTTCTCATATGTAATCCAGCTGGGGCTTATTAGTCTCCTGTGACTCATTATCTTCTCATTTGCGCTTCCATCAAGTATTTCATTTTCATTTTTTCCGTGCAACTGCACATTTATCTTTCATGCCGATCTCCAATAATATTAACAAGCCATGCTTCTGTGTTACGCAGTACCATGTCACGGAGCTAATTACATTTTCCATTTTCAGCCCATATTCCTTGAGAATATTAATATTAATATTATTGGAGATCGGCATGAAAGATAAATGTGCAGTTGCACGGAAAAAATGAAAATGAAATACTTGATGTATTTATGGAAGCCTCATTTAATGTTGAAATGTATGGAGCCATGCGAAGCGCAAATGAGAAGATAATGAGTCACAGGAGACTAATAAGCCCCAGCTGGATTACATATGAGAAACTGCAAATCCCAGAATGCACTAATATAATGAACATGTCCCAGAATGCTCTGCATATATAAAAAAGCTTTTGATTGTGAAAACGATGTGAATACAGGCTACATACCACTTGAAAAAGACGTCAGTCGAAACGCGTTGTGGGGTCTGGTTTCATGCTGCTTTGATGAATAAATGAAAATTACTAAAAGAAACCTCCGGGAGTGCAGCGCTTTTTGTTGAACTTATTTACCAGGGGTGGTGGTCTTCACCCTTCACGTTTGCACCAGCAGTCAGAGTGCCCTGTTTTGAAGACCATTTGTTGTGGAATTGAATTCTACGGAGGCACCCGGTATTTTAAACATCAGAAAATGTGGAAAGAGGAGGCGAGGGGATACAATGCCTCTGCGTTTGTACTAAACAATGGAAGACTTGGGACTAAAGTTGTCAGAACTTCTAATGCGCCTTGCGCCACTCTGCCACTTAAGGGATAATCTCAACAAGATGTAAGGTGAGCAGATGTCCCTTTATTTATGACGAAATACCAATGCGGCCCTTTATTTGGAGGGCCTGGAGGTGAGGTTAAACAAACTAAGCACGGGGTTTTTCTCAAGGAATATGGGCTGAAAATGGAAAATGTAATTAGCTCCGTGACATGGTACTGCGTAACACAGAAGCATGGCTTGTTAATATTATTGGAGATCGGCATGAAAGATAAATGTGCAGTTGCACGGAAAAAATGAAAATGAAATACTTGATGGATTTATGGAAGCCTCATTTAATGTTGAAATGTATGGAGCCATGCGAAGCGCAAATGAGAAGATAATGAGTCACAGGAGACTAATAAGCCCCAGCTGGATTACATATGAGAAACTGCAAATCCCAGAATGCACTAATATAATGAACATGTCCCAGAATGCTCTGCATATATAAAAAAGCTTTTGATTGTGAAAACGATGTGAATACAGGCTACATACCACTTGAAAAAGACGTCAGTCGAAACGCGTTGTGGGGTCTGGTTTCATGCTGCTTTGATGAATAAATGAAAATTACTAAAAGAAACCTCCGGGAGTGCAGCGCTTTTTGTTGAACTTATTTACCAGGGGTGGTGGTCTTCACCCTTCACGTTTGCACCAGCAGTGAGAGTGCCCTGTTTTGAAGACCATTTGTTGTGGAATATATATATATATTGTATATATATATATATATTGGAAAGTGGGTTATTGGTAAGGGCAGGTAAATACCTGCACTTAGCTAACGGCCACTAAACCCCACTGGGTCCAGTCAGATCTCAATACATTAATCCAAGCTCAACCAAAGTCCATAGTTCAGGCCACCCATGAGGTACTTTCAGAAGTCCACAGCACAAGCCAAGGTTTCAGAGGTTCTAGTTTGCCTCCTAGGGTCTGAGACTACCACTCCCACAGTGCAACCCTTCCTCTTATGCAGGTTTTTACAAAGTTGCTACAAGCTACTGGATGTCCTTTCAGACGTTCTTTGAAGGTTCTTTAGGAGTCAACAACTCACCCCAAGGTTCCAGAAGCTCTGTGTTGCTCCTTTAGGGTTAGGACTCCAACTACCATAATGCACCTAGCTCAAATCCAAAAATGACTACTGGCCACTGGTCAGCTGGTCAGTAAGTGTAACAGGGTTACCTCCTGGGTGGCCTGAACTATGGACTTTGTCCCTGTCCGGAGCAACCTTTTTTTATCCCTTTGAGCGAGTTTCACACCTATCAATAACAATACTTTCATCTTTGTTTTTTTCAGTGAATACATAAATATATTTCACCAAAATGGTTGTTGATATGCAGTGTGCACTTCCAGCTGGTGTCCAAGTGGTTGTCGACCAACTTCTAGAATTATTTCTCCAAAGAACGTGGTACTTGAGGAGTAGCAGTATAAAATAATTTAATTAACAAAAATGTTGGTGCAAGCAAACACCAACGTGTTTCAACCTTACGGTCTTCATCATGGCTAATAAGTCCTTTTTCGATATCACCTTACATGCTTTCCCAATTCTGCCTAATATGGGGCACTTTGAAAAATGCAGCTACCACATTAAAACAGTTGAGTGTTTACAATCCACCCATAAAAAGAAATAATATACAGTGTAGCAAACTAATTCTTACTATTTACAATGGCAATTGTTCTCTTATTACTTATTAAGTCTCTGATTATTTATGAGACAAGTGAGTATCAGTCACTGTATACATTTATTTTGATTTATTTACTTCTCCAAATGGGAACTTGGTAGTAACTCCAACAATTTTTGTTGTCGCTTCCACTATGAGATAATTTTCTAAATAGTATTTCTTGAGTAGTGTATTATTGGTAAGAGCACTTTACTAATTCTTGCTCATGTGCAACTGTTACTGTGCCTCTCCCGTAGATGGCTTTTTGCACTGTATTGTTACCAGGTTACCTTGTGGCATAAGTAGCTCATTCAAAGTATGTCTTCCGTATTCGATCATGGTGTTTAGTTCAAATATTGACTCTTTATTATTGATTGCTTTTAGATTTAGTGATGTTCATATAGTGTGATGTCTTTCTCACAAATTATAATTATATACACTACTTATGCAAACTATTCCATCTTTATTCATTTTGCACAAATTATGATCGTAACAACTCCACATTGTTTACTTCCATTGAACTGTACTTACATTCAGGAAATACACATCCTTGTCTCATTGATAGACATAAAGTTCATCATCTACAATGTAGGTGAACAATTTACTAACTGCCTGTGCCAGAAAGAAGTCAACATATGTGGAAATAATGTCATTCAGGGATTTACAGGCTGATACCATTGGTCTGCCTGGAGGAATAATAAAGGTTTTATGTATTTTGGGCAGAAAATAGATAGGACCATCCTTTAATTTGTTTATTTCAAAAACATATATTCTTCTTCATAAATTAGATCTTTGTGCAAGCAACCTTTCAATTTCATGTCCAGTTGAGTTTTCATTTGCTCCCTTTCACTTCTCAATAATTTGGTATATTGAGTTGTTTCTTTTACTTGATGTTCCGCTTCTTTGATGATGTAATGCACCATCTTCATGACCACTATCTTTCCACCTTAGTTGTCTGCCTTACAAATAATGGACTTGTTGTTCAAGAGACTTTTGATGACTGATCTCTTAGATTTAGTCACATTTTCCAATGAGTCCCCATTGTTTTACTTCTTTAGGTTTTCCAATGTGTTGCTTACTAGATACTGAAAGATATCTATTGTATTACCTAGTGATCATGTAGGTAAATATGTAGACTTCTGTTTGAATTGTGTCGGCACATGGGCATTGGTCTCAATCTCGCACTGTTGAAGCACTTTCCGTGAATGGCTGGTCTTCTCCTGTCTCAAGTTTATGTAAATTGACTGTGTCTGGAATCTATTCAATTAGCAGTCCAAATTCTTTTTCCTTGATTGGCATTTTCTGTTCATCATCTTTATCTCTTTCATTGCATATAATGTTGCCAGTTTCAGATAATGGATAACTTTGTATGGGTGTATTTTTGTTCCTGCTGAATCAAAACAAATTTCTGGATAGAAAGTGAGGCCCTCCTTTAGAACAGACTGACCATCTTCAGTGGAGCATGTAAACCCTGTACTATTGGGAAAGAATTCAAGGATAAGGATGGCAAAATATTAAACATCAATAAATGAATTCTAGAATGCCACTGTGGACACAAATATGTCGGGAGCACTACCTGCTCTTGAGAAAAAGAAATTCAGAGCACACAGAGGATGTCCAATTTAAGGATAAAGTATAAGCACTTGGCAAACACTATTATTAGACCTGTTAGCTTTAGGGTGATCTTCCCCCAGATTCTTTACCTTTACCCTCCACTTTTTGCTTCAATGTGTTTGTGTTGGCTGTAGGACTCTGTGTAGATTACCACTGCTAACCGGTGCTAATGTGCTTGAAACGTTTCCCTTAAATGTGGTAAAATTGGCTTACTTCTGATTGTCATATTTAATGTACTTAAATCCTTTTTTAGAGTTTTATACCATATACGTAAGGCCTGTGAATTAAATGCTAAAAGTGGACCTGCAGTACCTATTGTGCCACACATTAAAGTAGACACTTAAAATATGTTCAAAGTCTGTACTTCAGCCAGAATGCAGAATTAAACTTGTATTTTGACTTGGAAATATAACTCACTTGCCATGCTGCAAACCTCCCTTTTATTGCAAATAAGACACCCCTAAGGTAGGCTCCAGGTAGCCCATACAGCAGGGTGCTTTGTAAATAAAAAGATGGATATCTATGTTTAAGTTTCACATGTCCTGGTAATGAAAAACTCATAATTCTCATTTCACTACTGTGAGGCCTGCCTCTGCCATAGGATCACACTGGGTTGCTATGCCTTCACACAAAGGACTTGTCACCCTGGCATGATTCATGCACAGAGATAGGAGCCAGGGTAGGGAAAGCAGGAAACTTCAAGCTCTTCAAAGAGAATTCTCCAGAAGCTTCTCCTACTTCAATAAAGTCACAAGGTATAAAAATAGAACCTTCAGACCCACTCTTCAGTTTACTTTCTGTTTCTACAGAAGGGCTTTCTGAGGACTCTCTGTTGCTGTGAGCTGCTGTGTACTCCACAAGATTGCTTATACCTGGAAGGACTGCTTTGCTGTCTGGAACCTGCTTTGAATCCACCTGAAGCCTGTCCTGTTGCTTGAGCCCTGTTCAACCCCTTGAACTCATGACCTCCAGAGTGACTCCAAGGGCCAGTTAGATGGCCTCCTCATCAGAGCTTCAGGGACAAAATAGGCTTTAACTATCTTGAAATGGCACCTGGACCCAGTCTGATTGAGTCCTAACACCCATGTGGACTGGACCCTTGGTTGTGGTGTTAAATGTGCCTAAATAGCAAACTCCAAAACTTGAGGCGACCGGCACCAACCAGCTTGTCTATCTGCCAAAGGTGCATCTCCAGTAGATCTGACTTCATGCCAGCCCCCTCTGCCTCATTCTCTGCAGCAGCAAATCCTCTCAGTGGTCCTTCTCGAAAGTGGCATCTGATCTTGTTGAAATCTCGTTGGCTACATCTTCCAACCTCATCTCACTGGAGATTTTCAACTTCCAAAAAAGTGTCTAAAGGCCACATTTATGCCCATATTTATACTTTTTGACGCTAAACTGCGCTAACGCAGTTTAGCGTCCAAAAATTTAGCGCAGTGTAACGCCATTCTGAAGCGCCATGCGGGCGCCGTATTTATGGAATGGCGTTAGCCGGCGCTAGCAGACCGGCGCTGCCTGGTGTGCGTGGAAAAAAACCACGTAGACCAGGCAGCGCCGGCGTAGGGGGAAAATGGCGTTAGGGCGTCTTAAAATGGGGCAAGTCAGGTTGAGGCAAAAAAAGCGCCTCAACCCGATTTGCGCCATTATTTTCGACGCCCAGACGCCATTTAAATGACTCCTGTCTTAATAAAGACAGGAGTCATGCCCCCTTGCCCAATGGCCATGCCCAGGGGACTTCTGTCCCCTGGGCATGGTCATTGGGCATAGTGGCATGTAGGGGGGCCCAAATTAGGCCCCCCTATGCCACCCAATTTTATTTTAAAAAAATAAAAAATTATACTTACCTGAACTTACCTGAATGTCCCTGGGGTGGGTCCCTCCATCCTTGGGTGTCCTCCTGGGGTGGGCAGGGGTGGCAGGGGGGGTCCCTGGGGGCAGGGGAGGGCACCTGTGGGCTCATTTTGAGCCCACAGGCCCCTTAACGCCTACCCTGACCCAGGCGTTAAATAGTGGCGCAAATGCGGGGTTTTTTGACCCGCCACCTCCCGGGCGTGATTTTTGCCCGGGAGTATAAATACGACGCATTTGCGTCGCCGTCATTTTTTTAGACGGGAACGCCTTCCTTGCATCTCATTAACGCAAGGAAGGCGTTCACGCAAAAAAATGACGCTATTTGCCCATACTTTGGCGCTAGACGCGTCTAACGCCAAAGTATAAATATGGTGTTCGTTTTGCGCCGAATTTGCGTTGAAAAAAACAACGCTAATTCGGCGCAAACGGAGTATAAATACGGGCCTTAGAGTTTTGCAGAGGGGTTACTCCATCACCAACATGACGGATAGTCTGTTCGGCGTATTACGATCTCCACAGGCTATAACAGGATCACAGTACGGCAGACGGCATGTCTGTCACATATGTGATGGTTTAACCCCCCTGCCAAACTATAACTCAGACCCTAAGTCTGAACAAAGTAATCTTCACCACAGCTTTGTCCAGTGGCTCCCTAATTATAACATCTCCTCCTCTGGTACTACCTGCAGCTTTTCTCTGCTATACATCCACCTTGTCAGAGCTTTTTTATTGAAATTTCTTGTTTGACAGTAAGCACCAACCGGGCACAATCCACTTTTTGTATCAGACTCATGCGCCATCAAAGTCTGCCATATTTTTCAACTTTGACTGGTCTTGCACAACTAGATGTCTGCAGTTGGGATTGATATCTATGCATTAGATTTTAGCACAAACTTTAGACATTCGTAACTCCTGTTCTACTGATTGGATTTCTGTTGTTTTCATGTACCTTTATTAAAAGTTACTCTATTTTCCAAAATTGGGATAGGAGTTTCCTTGTGTTGTGTTTTCACTGTATTACTTTTTGTGTGCTTCATAAATACTTTACAAATTGCCTCTAAGTGAAGCCTGACTGCTTTTGTGTCAAGCTATCAGAGGGTTCAGCACAGGTTAATTTATTGACTTTTGTGTGTTACCTTGATAAGGATTGTGCCTGTTGCTTAAAAAGGATTCACACTCTACTCAATCAGCATCTCAACCCGCAGCTACCATTGTGTTCTGCACTAGGACCAGCATCAAAGCCACATATGACTATGTCAAACCCTTTGCTGGCTCCAGCTTGCGGTCTGGCTCTGCTGAGGAAATCCCAAGCTCCAGAGAAGCGTCGAAGACAGAGCACTGATGACTTCACTAGAACTGATGTCCACCAACACCGCACTGATCTAGCTCATTTTTAGCTAAAAACATGAACCTCTATTCAGAGCCTTCCCACCTTTGTAGATGATCACATCGGATTCCGTCCTCCTGCAGCCTGTGACCATCTAGCCTTGCTTCATCTTAATTCTGCTGCCTTCGATGCTGATGGACTCATCAAAGACCCTTCCACATCTAGAACTCTTTATAGGAAAAGAAGGCAACTCTTTGGCTGGAATGTACCCAGTCACTGTTTCTAAAAGGTTATCAACCGCGGCTGGCCTTGACTTTGCCACAGTCTAGTGCAACTAGTTGCCCACGGATAGTACTTTGCATTTTAAACATTAAAAAGCCACCGCTCTGGTTTTCTCTATTGGGTTGTTGTTGTTGAATTTTGTGTCATTTCCTTCATTAAAAGTACTGCTTATTTTATAAATTGGAGTGGGACTTTTAATCTTTTGTGTTCTTGACTTTCAACTGCTTCAGTATTTGCTTTACACAATTTCTAAAGTTAAACCTGTCTGCTCTGTACCATAGCTACCAGGCTTTGACCATTGGTTTAAATTACTGAAACCTTTACTGGACCTAACAAGAGTGGCACCATCATTTCATGTGGTGGACTACCATTCACTCCAACTACTAATACAGTTTCCCACAGAGGCCCTCTTGCCTCACAAGAGAAATATTTGTGGGTTTTGAGGTCCAGGTGTATGTAAATTGCAATTCAATGCATTCAACGATAACCTACGGAGTCTGAATCAGAGTCAGAGGCAGACTCTTAGAATAGAAAAGTGGCAAATGTTCACATGCATGGTGTTTTGAGGTTACGCAGAAGATGCCTGGTGCAAAAAAAGCCTTATTTCACCAGACACCGCACTGGTCAGTTTAAGTGCATTCACAGTAATTTTGATTTTTCGAGGCACTTTTTAAATCAAATGTCCATTATTAATCATACTCCAAGTAAGAAATACAATTGAAAATTTTATTTTTGTTACTGTCATCTAAAAAGCTTATTCTTTAAAAAGTTGTTTTACTCTTTAATGTGCTTTTCAAACAGACCAAACACCATATGTTCCCCTCCTCTGAGGAACATCTAGGTGCATATTCACCTAGGTGCATATGCATCTGACACATGTTTCGCAGGTATACCACTTTATCAAGGCCCATGTTGAAATTTTGAACCACACAGGAACACAATTCCATATTTCATTAGCTATAAGTACTCATGATAGGGCCACAAATCCCGGATTGCATCACTTCTTAGAATGTTTTCGCAAACTGTCCACAAAAGCGTGGAATGTCCATCAGCAGGGAAGGACTGACCCGGATAGTTTAATGACGGGGACTGCTACAAGATGTGGGTGGATTGAGAGATCATCGGATAGCCAGCATGACACGCATCCCTTGCCGGGAGCACAGTATTCTTGAAGACAAAAATATATTTCTATTCCCGCAGTTACTGCTCGAGGGGATCAGACTTGAATACACTATGATACACGTAGGAGCTCATTTTCGAACACTTCTCTTAGCTCCCCGGGCACCGCTGAGGATTAGCGGCAAGCAGTACACCTTTGGAACCCTGTTGTAAAATGGTGCACGTTAAATGCTTCCCATGAATACCATAATTAACCTTTGTTGGGCACTATGCAATACAACGTTATTTGCTTTTTATTCCTTGGTCTAATCGAACAAATTGACATTAGACTGGAGTATCCCCCAAAGTGCAATCAGGCAAACATACTAACCACCGGGTTTAGGTGCATCAGTTAACTCAGTGCTCTATATATGTATGCTTTCTTCCAGATAAAAGTCAGTGTGATGTGCGCCTGCGGCAACTTAACTCGCAAGTTATGATGAGAGATATGTTGTATGAATATTTCGGCATATAAGAGGAGGTGTTCCACGTGGCAGGCAGTTAAGTAGCAACATGTAATATAACAATTGGGCAGACTTGAGACATTTTAGACCTAATTATTCCGAAGTGATCCACCAATTAACATCTAAGTTTTATGTTGTGTAAAAAGCTCCACAGAATGTAGATTCTTCTTGTCGTGCCTATGGTCAAGGTAAGACTGGTTCAATGTGGCACCATATAAATTGTTGGAATAGGTTCAAAATTACACCTTGTCGTCGAATTAAATTCAATAAAAAAGTAAAATACCTTTTATGTATGGTTCGTAAAGAACACAGCGACATTTTTTGGGGGGTGCATTTGTAAAAAGAGAGTAGAGTAAGTTGGTAAGCTGTGAGTCGAGTACCTTATAGCAGGACAAACTCTCTTCGCTCTGTTATAAATATTGAGAGAACAATTTCAAGGGTGATGGACCTAAAACCTCAAAGGGAATATTTCAAACGAGTTTATGTTTATCGTGGTTATGAAAGGATTTTTCTGAAATATGCTTATCCTGTATTAGAAATCTAAGTTTGTGATACTTACATGTTATTGGACTTTTGAAAACAGGAAGTATTCAATTTCTGTATGAAAATATTTCCCCACGAGTGATGTAGATTCGTTGGATCTCCTGCATTTCACTCAGTATGCCCTATTTATTCCTATATTGTGAGATTTTATTCAGCGAGAACCCACTTTTGAAGAAAACGAACTTGATGTGCTCAACTCTGCATGCACGAATTAGTCATTTCAGCACCTGAGGTATCAATTAGCGTAGCAGGTGCAGTGTAATCGGGACAAGCGTTTGTGAGAGGTCCTCTGGGCCACAGTGGTGCTGTAGTTTACTACTGAACTGTGACAAGGTAGACCCCTTTACTTGGTTTCATGAGGACCCATGGCACCCTTGTTGCACCCCCGAGTCAATTTGTAATGGAATTATGCAGCTGACACCACCAATAAGTTGTCTCAATCCCACCTGATACTGAAGATAGAGGGTAAAATCAAGACCGAGGAGATGGCATAGTGTTTTACACAAGCAAGTTGTAGTAGCGCACGCCACTGTGAATAGCAACTGGATCTGCTACGGTCAGTACGAGCCCCTACTCCTTCAAAAGATGGATTGTTAGTGTTTGCCAACCCGTGGAGAGAACTTAAAGAGCGAAATAACTCCCAACATGTCCTGCTTGTAGAACCAGGGCGTCTCTGCTACAAGTGTGTGATGTCTGAGTAAGTAAAAGGATGTTCAACATTTCAGACCTCTGTCTACTGAAAGGTACTCTCAAGGGCAGCAGAGTATCCGAGTGCTTGCTCTGTGTCCCACATCACAAAGCATGAAAATGGGCTAAAATGTTTTTTTAGAAACGGAACAACAAATTAATAGATGTTGTTATTTTTAGGTAAACCCTATTTCTTTAGTCAAGCATATGTGTAAGTCCTAAAAGGGTCATACAAAACCCGGTGGAATGGTGCATCCACAATAAAACGGCTAATACAATCTATCAAATTCGCCATTTGCTGCCCCTCCCCCCCCCCCAAGCGCCATAAGAGACCCTCAAGGGTGAGTAGCGTGCTTTATGCATTTTTTGGATTGATTGATTGATTGATTTACTGATTCGCACACTGTCTCTGGATGGGAACCACTGAGTCTGGGACCGACACTGGAAAAGGGAGACATTGGGGGTCATTCTGACCCTGGCGGTCCAAGACCGCTAGGGTCGCGAATGACGGAAGCACCGCCAACAGGCTGGCGGTGCTTCCAAGCCCATTCTGACCGCTGCGGTCAGAAAACCGGGGCCGGCGGTTTCCCGCCGTTTTTGCCCCGGCTGGGCGAATCCACCATGGCAGTGCAGCAAGCAGCGCTGCCATGGGGATTCTGACCCCCTTACCGCCAGCCTGTTTCTGGTGGTTGTCACCGCCAGGAAGAGGCTGGCGGTAACGGGTGTCTTGGGGCCCCTGGGGGCCCCTGCACTGCCCATGCCACTGGCATGGGCAGTGCAGGGGCCCCCTAACAGGGCCCCATGAAGCTTTTCACTGTCTGCAACTGCACACGTCGCACGCCCGCAACACCGCCGGCTCCATTCGGAGCCGGCTTCTGTGTTGTAGGCCTCCTTCATGGTTAGCGCTCGCCGGCCCAGTGGGAATGTCAGATTAGGGGAAGCGGTATTTTGGCCGCGTGGCGGCCAAATGGTGCTTCCCGCCTGGCGGGCGGCAACCGCCGCCCGCCAGAGTCAGAATGAACGCCATTGTGTCTGGGATGGAGAGGTGGAGAGATTGACACTGGGACCCACACACTGCGTGTTTAGGACCTCGTTGAGCGTGGACCAGTGGAACCCTGCTTTTGGGTCAGTAAAACACTGATACTGGAATGGGGAGACACCGCCACTTTGTCAGTTATGCAACGCAATGGCACGGCGATAGAAACACATTGGAAAGAGGAAATATGGAGGCTAACACTGACCCTAATAGAGGGACATATTGATGTGAGAACACACTGAAAGATGGGCTTGGATGCACTGGCTCTGTGATGTGGAAGCACTGTGGGGAAATTTTCACCAGTAAACCAAAATTCACAGTTGCCCTGCCTCATATCGAAGTGGGGGCCCTTTAGTTTCCCCTCATGGAGTCTCAGCTGACTCTGACAGAGAACACTAGACTCTGTAGCTGGATTGCCACTGGGCTGCCACACATTCCTCTATGATGGGGCAAACATCAATCATTTATCCTACCCTGGATCGCTATACGTTCCTTGGAAGAGTGACTGCACAGTCTGCAAGCAGAACGAAAATTCCCTGGGCGTAAAGCCCAATAAAATTGCGCTTAGAAGTACAAACTCCAGCTTCAGAAGTTTGTTTTCACTGCACTCCACTGAAGGCATAGCGGTGCCTCCTCCTGGTAGAGGATATATGATGGGCTGCCCCTTCTTTCTAAATGATCCTGTAGTATTTTGTGAGCTAGGAACATTGATGCAAAATGTCATAAAATGCATTGTTCATAATCATTTCGTTGTATCAAGGATTATAATGTAAATATAGTAGATTTCAACTCAGGTCCACAGCCAAGAATGTAATAATTTGGCCAAAGCAACATGCAAACAATACACTATAGTTTCAATAATGGTCTACTATGAGTCACAGAGGAGATGTGGTTTAGTGACAGAGAGGGCCTAATTTGGAACCCGGCAACCTTAGTATAAATTTGATCCTAGGCAGCTGGCTAAAAGTTATGTTATTTTGAGCAAGATAATTAGGGGCAGATTTAAGAGTTCCTTGTGCCACTTTAGTCCGCTTTAGCGTAATTTTTTACGGTAAGGCGTCGCTAAGGTGGCCTTTTCCCACACCGTAATTACAAAGTGACGCAATGGATGCATTGTGCCACTTTGTAACTTCTTGCGCCACATTATGCCTGCGCCAGGCATAATGTATGCAAGGGGGGGCATTCCCATGTTAGAAGGTCTGAAAAAATGGCACAGTGAAATTTAAAAGATTTCACTGCACCATATTTTTTGTATGCTCGGAGCAGGCATTAATATGACACCCATTTAAATCAATGGGCTTCATTGCACTTTGCACTCATTGCACGCAAAATTTTGACGCTATTGTAGCAAAGTGCCACAATGTCATAAAAAATGTTGATGCTATTGTTCTAACTACCTCCATGGTGTGCTGTATCTAAAATACTGCGCACACATGGTGGCGTAAGGGGGATAAAGGGGAACGCAAGAAAGTGGCTCTGCGTTGGATGCAGCACCACTTTTCTTAATTTCGGACCTTCATTTTGTGTTGTTTAAAAACTGAACAGATGAAATTCATTTGAAGATATCTTTGTACTGAAATCACTACCTTAGTACACACAAATGCCTAGTATTATTTTGCATTCTGGTCACTATACGGACTTAAAAGCATACATATTCTCATTCCCTGTAAAACAAGCATTTTCAATGCAATGGGGCTCGCATTTGCTCGAGTTGGAGCTATTTGCGTTGTAAACTTCTAACGTAACTTTTCTTGCCACACAAATTAAAAGAAAAAAAACACAGCGCGATCGTGCAATGTAAAATGTAGCGCGATCGCGCTAAAATTGAAAACGGAAAAACGGAGCGTGATCGCACTATGTAAACCCCAGCGCAATCGCGCTGCGGGGAAAATGAACAGATAAAGTAGTCCAGAAACCAGACTCAAAACATCGAGCCTCGTATGTTTCTAGTAGTTTACTGGTGCTGTGTAGGCGGGCTGAACACCGGAAAAGGCATGATGTATGCATGGCTTTCACAAATGAAAGCAATCAGTTTTTAAAGAGAAAGCCCAGGAACCAATGAAAGAGACTGAC
This sequence comes from Pleurodeles waltl, assembly GCF_031143425.1. NCBI lineage: Eukaryota > Metazoa > Chordata > Amphibia > Caudata > Salamandridae > Pleurodeles > Pleurodeles waltl. The sequence continues at coordinate 382,267,736 of NC_090445.1, forward strand.
GTGACCTGGGCGTGGTTTGAAGCCCAAAGAGAGATTATTCTATGGACGGAGCCCTTTGCGCTCGCCCATAAAAAGCATATCAATGAAAACAGTACGGATGCTGCATAAGGTATTAAATGGGAAAGCAATTTACTGTTCAGATTCTCCCATTCAGAAACCCCTGCAGAGTATAGGCGTCAGTCAATAATCTTCTTTCGCCTTAGATGCACGTACATAAACACTTTACGGGTTGGCCACTCCACATAGAGATCTGCATGGCCACTGTAGTCCTACCGTCGTCCTACACAGTGCTTTTCAATCCTACTTACTGCATCCTATACAAATATATATATATATATATATATATGTATATATATATATATATATTCCAACAATATCTCCACACAAAGTGAAGCGCCGCACTCAGGTTCACAGGGAAAAGAGGCCCTTTATTTTTCATTTTCCATCACAGAGGCAAGCGTTATTTCATTCCTCAGAAGCAAATTATTTCATTTTCTTTCAAAATATCTCCCATTTTCCTGACGGGTTTCAGCTGCTGATGTCAGCCTTAATCATAGGTCTCTTCTGATAAGAAAAACAACCACATGTTTAGCTTTCCATTTATATCATGGCTTTAAAGCCACAGAGTCTCTCTTCACGCTTTTCAAAGTTTCACAGCTGCAGTGCATTAATTGATTACGTAGGTTAAAGAACACATACACAATATTATACTGGAGATATTGCTTCTAATGTTTAGCTTCTCTAAATCATCAGTGTATTTTCATACACAATGCTTACATCCGTTTTTTGAGTACTTTTAGCAATAAACATCTTCCTCTTTTACAAAATGTGTCTTTGAATATACTTTTGTTTCATTTGCATTGCAGCTGACCATGTTTAAAATGTCTTGTGAGTACATTTGAGTTTCTGCTCTGTGCCTTCAGTGCCTCATAAATCACAGTAAACCAGTGAAACATTCACTTCCCTTGCCCGATTTCATAAATACTACAATGGTATAATTATTTCCATGGTCGGTCTTTTATCCCCGTACCTTTATGTTCCTGTGTTGAAATCGGGCGGATCCGGCTCCTGTAATCATAAACACCACCACTTAACTCCATGTCTAAAGAGCTTCAATCCACACAGGGCGGCAGGCGCGCAGGGAAGGAGCACCCTCGCAAACAGATTCCAACAATATCTCCACACAAAGTGAAGGGCCGTACTCAGGCTCACAGGGAAAAGAGGCACTTTATTTTTCATTTTCCATCACAGAGGCAAGAGTTATTTCATTCCTCAGAAGCAAATTATTTCATTTTCTTTCAAAATATATATATATATTTTTTTTCTTTTTTATAGTATGACTATAAGTGTAACTATAGCTGCTGAATTTCTATGGTTTTGTGTGGGTAAAGCATCAACCTTACTATAATATTCCTCTAACTTTTGGTTTTCTCAGTGTAGTTCCTAGTTGTTTTCAATATAAAGTAATATGTAATTACCTCATGCTAATACATCCAGGACCTTGTTCACTCAAACCCATACTGCTCACAGCCTTTGGTCATGCAGACCACAGGTTTTGTGTATGAATTGGTGTAATTTGTTTTTACACTGAGGGTTGCGCAGGGCCCCGCAGTTAGGTTGAAAAAAAGCATTGGACAACTGTTTGCCCATGAGGGGTTTCTGCATGTGTCCTGTGGGGTCTGGTTACCTGTATCCTGACTCCTTTTGTGTTTGTCCACTTTTTTGTTCCCTGCCCTGACCCAAAAGAGTAAGAAAATGGCAGCCAAAACTTTTCTGTCTGGTTGCAGAGCCTTAGTTTTCCGCAGGATCTGAGGATCCCCCATGAGTGGATCCATGACACATCCGCATCCCTAGATCTCTATATTTGTTTCCTTTAATAACTCCTTTAATAAATCCAAAACTACTGAACAAATTCTCACAAAATTACGACAACACACTTTCTGGACCAAGGTCTTTCTTACTGTAAAATTTGATGTAATTCCGTCCAGCTATTAGGGCTGCAGTCATGTCTAAAATCCCTATGGGAAATTGCGTGGGAAAACACATTTTGGACCCCTCCTTTTTCTCAGCCCCTGCTTAACGAATCACCACAAAGCTTTCAAAACAGCAACAACATTGAGAGTCAAACTAGTTTTGAAGATTTTAGGAAGATTCGTCAAACGGTGGCAAGTTATAGGCAAAATGACACACATATACATTTATATATATATATATATATATATATATATATATATATATATATATATATATTAGCTGAGCAAACTGAAGGATGAAGTGACATTATATGTTAAAATGTCAGTAGAAACATAACATTTTAAACTCTATAAACCTTGAAATTCATTAGGTATAAGGCTTCAATCTTTTTAAACTGAGGGCACCCTTTACCTACACCCTGTGATTCCTTGACCTTTTGTCAACACACAACACATTCAGGATCCTAACCTGAGCAAATACCCTTACTATTGACACGTTTATAAAATATTCAAACTGGGGCTGAAGGACTGATTTGTCCACCACAAATGAGTCCTGTCAATTTTTATTTCACTGTATATTGGATGCATTTGTTTGAGATCGCCTCACTTTGCACTTTGTTATGGAACGCAATGTTTGTATAGTCACAATTCACAAACAATTTTAATATAAACACAAAAACCTTTGTTAGACCAATGTAAGTCTTTTGTTTCACACAAAATTGCAGTACGTATATCTATCAGCTAATGATTGAGAGAAAAGAGATGCTCAATTAAATGATGCAATATGAGATGTGATTAAAAAAAAACTTTATCTTGCATATATGGTGGACTGAGGTGTACTGTATAAGTAGAAACTATTTTGTACATGTTGCCAGATCGTAACTTTTTTTGTGTGCTCACATATTAAGGTCAAAGCCCATTTTGCTGCACATAAACCTCTTTGGACAGCAACAATGTTAGAAATGCGGTTTCTGGTTAGCTACGGTATACACCTCAGCCAGGCATAACCCACCACTTTTGTCAGGGCGAGGCAGTTACGCACCAAAGATAACTTGTGCTCACTCCCTGGCAGCTTAGCACAGAGCAGTCAGGCTTATCCCCAGAAGTCATGTGTAAAGCATTTGTGCAACACACCCACACCAGAGAAACAATAAATACTCCACAAAAGAGACCCCACACAGGATTATATAAAAACTTATGTATTTGGTATATTGTATAGCACAAAGATCCAAATTACATTAGTTTAAGTACTGTACGTATCATATAAATCCATGATATTACCAACATCCAAGGGTGAGGCAACAATCACAACATCAGGGCATGAGGCACAGCGGAAGGGTATCTTAGCAACCCCATGAACACTATGTACCATGAGATATCATAATTGTGGTGCAAGTATTACTGCAGTAAGGCTCATGTTACAACAAGACATTTTTTATACAACCTGTGCAAGAGATATAAACTTGCTCAGTGACGCATGGGATGTAGTACCTATCACCATGAAAACATTGGTCACAGGGCCCCTGTCCTCCTATTGGGCTGAATATGGAAATTTCATGAGCCTCACTGAATTGTGGCCCTTTGTGAACAAAAACCTTGAAGAACCTGGGCTCTTCTTAGGATACACACAGTAATGCCGTGATTGGGGCTCTCCATGCAAAACCACCTGGAGAAAAAATGCCCCCAAAGTACTCAGCCTAGGATACACTTGGAAGGAGAACGCACAGTCTGCAGGGGTCCTCCAGGGAAGCCTCGTTCAGTCTTTCCCTACGTTAGAGTGAGCACAAAACAGATGCAGTGGCTGTCAGCCCCAGCGCGCCGTACCTGTCTCCGGGTGGGGCCGTGCTGGCTGTCCTGTACTAAGAAGGACCAGTGTTGGGCTATGGAGGTTGCTTTCTTCCTGGACAGTCACTGAACCTCCCCCAGGAGGACAACTACTCAGCAGGATCGGGGGTTACTCCTTTCCCAGGGCACCACTGGGGGGGTGAGGTCACTGCTTCTTCATCAGGCCCTGCCCTCCTCACTTTGGCAAACATTGCATTGCTCTCCTGCGTCCAGTGGGGGTGAGCCCTGCTCTCTGTGGTCCTCATGGCAGAGGGGTCCACTTGGAGAACTCCAGCCTTCGGTGATGGCATTATTTGCAGGAGAGGACGGCAGGGGACAGAGCCTCTCCCCCAAGACCAGCACATTGTGTTCCCCCTGCGACAGGGGGAGGGGAAATCCCTCACAGTCTAACCTTTGTGGTTTGGTAGTTCACGTGAAACTGACTGCAACATCAGCATGCGCTGAAACTCCAATGAAGCACATCTCTTGGACTAGGCCAAAGATGAAGGAAATTTGTGAAGGGCTTTGCCCTGCACTAAGACAACAATGATAAAGCACTTTATACGTGCTGAATTAAACAAACCAAGGAGCAGGACACAGCGTGGCCCATGTGCTGGGCTCTGCAGAGTACACTTGGTGGGGGCACAAAAGTAGGCAACAGTAGACGGAGAGGCCAACACCATAAGGGCAGGTAGAGGCAATTCTTTCTGGTGGGCCAGCAATGCCAGTCAGGTCCAAGTCCACAAGCAGCTGGCAGAAGGGCAACAAGCACAAAAGCAATCCAGGGAGTCCTTTGTGCCACCCAGCAGCAGGTAGCAGGGCAACCTCAGAGGAGCAGTCCAGATGAGTCCTTTGAGCAGTCCAGCAGTCCTTCTGGCAGAGGTTCAGTCCCAGTTCTAAAAGTGCTCTCACAATCATGGAGCAAGAGCCCTTGTACTTATACTCTAGGATCCCAGCTTCTTGAAGTTGGGAGAAGGTTCCAGCTAGTTCTGACTAGTTCCAGGAATTTCCCTTCTCCCCTAATATGGCTCCAGACATCATTTGGGGATAAACAAGCCCTTTGTCTGAGGGCAAGATACAGTCTACTCAAGTGTAAAGTGTGAATGACCCCCCTCTCTCCAAGCCCAGGAAGACCATCAGTATGTAGATGAATGCAGATATAACCTGATGGATAGCTGTCTGGAGTGTATGTGCAAAGTGGAGCTGTCACTGTGCCCCAGACGGGGATTCAAGTCAGGCTGCAAGGCATTAGAGTTATAAGCACATAGATATGCCTACTCTCTAAAAGTGGCATTTCTAAAATAGTAATGTAAAACCCACCTACACCAGTAAGCAGGATTTCTCAATACCACTCCAATCATACCAAACGTGCCCACCCTACTTCTTACAGATCAGAAATGAGCACTTAGACATATATAAGGGAACTCACAATGCACACCTATGAGAGGAGCTCCACTCACTGAAGTGAAAAACAAAATAGACTGTCATTACTAGGACATGCAACATAGCATTTTATGCCCTACCTTTTTACATACACAGCACCCTGCCATAGGGCAGTCTAGGGCCTTCCTTGGGGTGAATTAGGTGTAGTCTTGCAAGAGTTAATTCCTTGCAAGTAGTTTGACATGCCAAGTCAATGTGGCAGTAAACCGCACACGCAGGCACTGCAGTTGCAGGGCTGTGAAAAGTTTTAAAGGCTACTTCTGTGGGTGGCACAATCAGCGCTGCATGCCCACTAGTAGCATTTAATTTACAGGCAATGGGTATGTGGTATACCACCTTACAAGTGACTTACAGGTAAATTAACTAAGCCAAAAAGGTGTCAATCAATTATACTAAGTTTGAGGGACGAGAGCACATGCACTTTAGCACTGATTAGCAGTGATAAAGTGCCTAGAGTCTTAGAGCCAACAACAAGAGGGTCAGAAAAATAGGAGGAGAAAGGCAAAACATTTGGAGATGGACATGCAGAAAGAGCTATTTCCAACACACACGTTTTTCAAACAGCTTCCCAGCTAGCACATACTTGGGTGCTTGCAGGTGTTGGCTTAACTTCTTTGCTCCCGCCTGGAGGGAGCAGCTTTTCTCCCACTGTGTTCCCTACCTGCAAGACTGCGGTCTGTGCGATTTATTTGTGCTCCCACCCAAAGACAGCATTTCTGCAGTCTGGTTGTCTGAGACAACTTTTTCCAGTTGACACCTTCTGTACAACAGGATCGGTACTTGTCCTGTAGTACCTAGCAATCTGATTGGTTGGCTACAAGATCAAGAGAAGTGTTGTGGCTACCCTTTTAGGCCCTGGGGACTCGTTTCTGAGTTTTGAAATAAAATGAGGTAAACAGGGGCAGAGTAGTCACACTCTGATCTCCTGGCCCTTGAGTCGGGGAAACAGCGTAGTCTCATCTGCAAGCGTTGTGCAACTTGCACTGGCCTACAGTACATTGGTATTCCACTCTCACCATTGTACCACAGGGGTACCATAGTACTGTGAAAAAAATGGAAACTCTCAGATGGATGTCTGTGGTAGGTGCGACTCTTGGGAGTGGACCAGCAATGGGGTAGGATGACTCCCCGTTGTGCCTGACCGGTCTCAGTCAAAAGCTGTTCTCAGGGAGATAGTTGGGTGACTGTAATCAGAACACGCCAGAACTTCAATGAAAAACTGAATGCTAAAGTGACATTATAGTTAAGTATGGAATAAGAACTTATATTATGGCAAAATATTCACTGAATAAAACAATGGTAAAGTGATGCTATAGTTAAGTAAAGTATTATTAGTTTATCTGACATTAGAGAAGACTGAGAAGTTCACCGTAGCAAAGGTAATAGTGATGTCATAGTTAGGCCGTGCATTAATATTGAAACTATTGGTTTAAAACAAAAAAATCTCTGAAATTAACTAGCCATAGTTTTTCGAGCTCACTTTAGCACACCCTGCTGCCATGCATGGGCACATATTTCATTGCTCATGACATGTTAAAACACATCATTGATGAGATCCCTAATGACACCTAAAATTAATGGAGAAACTGAAATGTCATCTGTGAACTGCAGCACACATTTTGCCATCAAGTCGGCTGAAAAGAAAAACATGGTTTTAAGCCTACATGTGCAGCCTGACAGCTGCAGCTTCCAACCTGCATGTAAATGTTTTTGACAGGACAGAATCCCACGTTTACATATTAAATAACTTACCCTAAGGTACCCTACTAGTTTAAAAGCTATGCTATCTAGTATTTAAAAGTAGCACTTGCAAGCATTCAGTGTTGGCATATACCTACAGTGAATATCCACTAAAACTATTTTCTCCTTAATAGACTGTAACCGTATTATGAGAAAAACTAACACTCAGAATGAAATACTTTTTCTGATAACTCAAGTTTGAAACAAGCTGTAAGAATGATTCAACCACTATTTATAATATTAATTAAAACACACCACTGGTGAAATGGGATTTTGTTAAATATTTAAGGCAAGTATCGTTTGAAAAAAGCTAGATTTTGTCTTGCCAAATCTCAGGTATGCTGAATACCTTTAGCTGCTAGCAGTTGGCCCCTGTCCATGTTTCCCCCAATGAGAAGAAAAAAATGCTTCTAGACCAGAAACTATGGCTTAGGCCTTTTGGCAGGAGCACCTGAGTATGAGATATGTCACTCCTTCAAGCTCAGTAGGGGCTAGCTGGGGAAGTTTCAGGAACTTAATTAACATAAAAGCAACCAGAGTGAAATCTGCCAGTTCATGGTAAGTGTAAAGGTACATCTGAGGAAGAGAAGCCTTTGTTCTCTAGGCCAACTGCAGCCAGCTTGGCACCAGCCCTAAAGGAGTGGGGGATTGTCCCAGAACCTGTTTGTTGTTGCTGAGGAGGAGGAAAAGGCCCATTTTCTAAAAAACACCCCTGACTGGGACACAAGAAACCTTCAAGGGAAAAAAGGGCTACAATGATATATATTTGTCCTAACAGTGCACTGCTGGATACTTTGCAGTGAAGCAAACAATATGGGATGCAAATGTGGGAAGACTTACAGTGGAATCCTTTTTCCCATATGTTATGAGATATAAGAGGTAACCCCAACCTTAACTCACTCACAACTCATCAGAAGACTTCTAGACCTGAGGAGAATAGAAGAGATCTAAGCCTGCTGCCCTTGGTCTGTTTCTGATTTCTGGGGCGGGACCACCGCCATCAAAAGCTTGACTAAAACACATCATATAAAAGGAGACACTCACCTATAGGGACACAGAGGAGTCCACGGCCGCCATGGAACCCGAACTGGAAGTCCTGCCAATGCTGTACCATGCAATGACAGTCTAGGAGCAGCAATGCCAATGAAGACGACGACGGTGAGTACAGCCGCCTAGCACATAAGGGAGGGAGGGGAGAGTGACACACCCACATGCACAGTACACACCAAACACACATACCACACATCAAGAACTAACTGCAGAGTTATTTAACAACAACATAACCCATGAGCAAAGAAAGCCAGGCCATATATGCCTGTGGTCCAACCAGTGTAATTAGGTGGGAACAGCAACCTCAATTGAAAAAAAAAAAATATATATATATATATATATATATATATATATAAGGGCCATTGTCTAGTCCAATGTCATTGAAAGCCACAGGGCAACGTCCAAGGCCCATCTTGACTCCTGACAGCCCAAGTCCCTCCACTGGGCAGGGGCACCATTGTGATGGTAGGCAGGGACCTCAGGGGGTAGAGGGGTGTTGAGGGGTGGGGTGTTGGGGTTTCTTAGGAGGGGGTCCTTGGGCTTGGGTTTGGGAACAGGCGGTTCCTTGCTCCATTGTTTAGGGGGTGGAGGTGGTTGCTTTGGGCGGTGTGCCGGAGTTCCACTCTTGTGCCCCTTAGTGGCAGGTGTAGCTTTAGGGGGAGGAACAGCTCTTACAGGCAGGGTGGGCGGTGGAGGAAGGAAGAGGTCAAGACGGGAAAGGAAAATTTTCTTAGCTCCAAGGGGCGGGTTTGGGAGGAGGTTTGGGAGTGGAGGTAGAGGGAGTGATTGTAGGAGGAGTAGGTGTGCTGGACTTGGTTGCAGGTGCATGGTCAGTGTGCATGTGTGAGGTGGATGGCTGGTGAGTGTCTGGAGGAGCATTTATTTATTTTTGGAGGGAGTGGGCAGACAGGGTGGGAGTGGATGTGTGTATGTATGTTGTTGTGGTGTCTGCAAATGAGGTGGGTGTGCTGCATGAGGTTGTAATGGTGGTAGTGGCGACTGCGCATGTGGTGAAAGGGGTGCTAGTCTGCTGTTGTGGTGACTGTGGGCAAGGCTGTGCAGGTGGCAGGATCTGGGACAGATGATGCAGTGCATGCAGGTTTGAGTGTTGATGTGATTGTGATGGAGGAGGAGGGGAGACAGTGGAGGCATTGGCTGTTGTAGTATGTCCTTCTGTGTGTTGGTTGTGTGTGTGTGCCTGTGAATTAAAGTGTGGTGCCTTTGCTTGTATGTGCGAGTCCTGTCTGTTCTCTTGGATGCATGTGTGTCTGATTGTGTATGTGGGATAGGTTGGGGGAGAGGGCTTTGGGACTGGGAACAGGTAGTTGGAGGGGGACAGAAGAATCAGGGACACCGTCTGCTGTCAAAGAGGAGGCCAGAACCTGAAACGATCTCTGTAGGGCAGCCAAGCCAACGTGAATGCCCTCCAGGTAGGCATTACATTGCTGCATCTGGGATGCCAGCCCCTGAATGGCATTCACTATGGTTGACTGCCCTACAGAGATGGATCTCAGGAGGTCAATAGCCTCCTCAGTCAGGGCAGCAGGGCTGACTGTGCCAGGGCTGGAGGTGCCTGGGGCGAAGGAGACGCCCACCCTCCTGGGTGATGAGGCACAGGCAACAGGTCCCAAACGGGTCCGCCACTACCAGGGAGCTTCCACCGGAGGATGAATCTGAGTCAGATGTTGTAGCTCCCATCTCCCGTGGTGCTCCCCTCGCCCTCCAACCCACTGGTCACTTCGGCGTCACTGAAATCTGCCCCCTGGGTCCCATGGGCTGCAGCTCCCCCACCCGCAGGTGCCCCTGCTCCTTTGCCAGATGATGCTAATGCACACAAGGTCAGGATCAGAAAAGGAGAGATGATGGGGGGGAAAGAAAAGGAGCATAGGGTCAATCACAGCAACAACAGCACATATGGCATACACATCACAATCACTCACTGGGTCTAACACTGTGCATTATGAACCACAATAATAAACCATTACCTGGGAACACAGCAGAAAAGAACCCAAACACTACCATCGGCACACTTACTGGGACTCACTAAGCCATGTCCGCCATGGTATGCTAGCTACTTACCAATACCAAATATACATACCACCCTACATTGCTAATCAGGACCACACAAGAATAGCTAAACTGGCATATTGGGGCATCCACTGACTAGAACCTTGCACACAAACTCCATGGCAGGCCACAAAAATAAATACCACACAGTCTGTACTCACCCCATGTAGCTGCTGTGCTGCCCTCCAGCACCCATCCAACTCAGGGTTGGCACCGCCAGTATGCGGTCCATTAAGGGGGTTAGGGTCGGACGGGCACCCCTCCCTCGTTCGGAGGCCATCCTCAGCTTGGCCTCCATGGTCTTCCAGGCCGAGCGTCTCAGGTAATGCAACAAGTGATTTAAAAATGTGACCAGTAGACATGCTATGTGACATGCACACAAAGGCATTACTTCATCCTATGATATGACATTGACACCTGCTTCAAAATCTGGGATAAAGCTATCTAGTATACATCAGGGACACCTATTCCTATATCATACACCGTGCTACAAGATGTTGGAGTATCTTGGTGGTTAGATATATGAACGTAGACTCATATATTCTCTGCTAAATTACTTTACATTTTAAAGTTATCTCCAAGGTAGGTGTATGACATAATTGAGTCAACTAACAGCTGCACAATGTACTTTGGAAACAGAGGTGACCAACAGTAGAGGAGTAACAATTATACCTGGGCCTCGGTGAGGGTGTAGGAAAGTAGCCTCTTTCTAGCTTGGTTACACCCACATCTGGCCTTTTTTTTGTGTGTTTGACTGGGTCTACTGGGATCCTACTAACCAGGACCCAGTAATTATGCTCTCTCCTCTAAATGTAGTTGATGGTAACTGTTATCACTGTATTTCACCCACAATTGGCACACTCGTGGCTCATTATAAGTCCCTAGTGTATGGCACGTAGGTACCCAGGGCATTCGGGTTCCAGGGGATCCCTATGGGCTGCAGCATATATTTTGCCACCCATAGGAAGCCCAAGCAAAGGGTTCTGCAGGACTGCCATTGCAGCCTTCGTGAAAAGGTGCAAGCACCCTTTCACTGCCACGTTTCACTGCACCAGGTCATTTGTAAGTCACCCCTATGGCAGGCCTTCCAGCCCAGAGGGCAGGGTGCAAAGTACCTGTGTGTGAGGACACCCCTGCACTAGCAGAGGTGCTCCCATGAATTCCAGGCCCATTCTCTTAGGCTTTATGAGTGCGGGCACTCCATTCTATGCGTGTACTAGACATAGGTCAATACCTATGTCCAGCTACACAAGGGTAACTTCGAACATAGGCATTTTTGGTATTAAACATGTTGGAATCATACCCCAATGCTTTTGCAGGCATTGGTTGTATGACTCCATGCACTCTGGGGGCTCCTTAGAGGATCCCCAGTATTGCCATTACATCCTTCTGAGGGTTTCTAGGCAGCCCAAGCTGCTGTCACCTCCCAAAGAGTTTTCTGCCCTCCTTTTGCTTGAGAAGCTAAAGCCCATGAAGGCAGAACAAAGGATTTCCTTCAGGAGAGAGGTGTTACACCCTCTCCCTTTTGAAATAGGTGTTACTGGTTTTGGAGGGGTAGCCTCCCCAAGCCACTGGCAATGCTTTAAAGGGCACATTTGTTGCCCTCCTTACATAAACCAGTCTACACAGGTTCAGGGACTCCCAGTCCCTGCTCTGGCATGAAACTGGACAAAGGAAAGGGACGTGGCCACTCCCCTGTCTATCACCACTCCACGGGTGGTGCTCAGAGCTCCTCCAGAACTCCCTGGGCTTTGCCATCTTAGATTCAAGGTTGACAGGGAACTCTGGAAGCATCTGAGTGGCCAGTGCCAGAAGGTGACGTCAGAACCCCCTCTTGATAGTTTGTCACCCAGCTAGGTGACCGATCAGACTTTCAGGGCTATTTAGGGTCTCCATTTTGGGTGGTTCCTCAGATTTGGATTGCAAGACTCCAGCAGGAATCCTTTGCACCCTCCACTTCGACTTCTGACTGAAGAAACTGTATTTGGGTGCTCCAGGACACGGCAAGCTGCAACAGAGAAGCAAGATGCCTTCTCCAACATTTTATCCATGGCTCATTGCAGCAACTGCAACATTTCCCTGGCCGTGCATCCTCTGAGGACAGCCTATCTTAAGCCTCCATCATAAAGAAGAAGGAATCTCCCTTGGGGTGAAGGAGTCACTCCCCTGCTTCTGCAGGCACCAACTGGGATGAGGACTGGCTGTGTGGATCACCTCTCCTGCTAAGTTGCGTGGATCCTGCATCACAGGTGGTGGACTAAAGTGGGCCTGACGGTCCTCTCTTCCAGCTGTCCAACGTGGGTGAAGGTAAGCCCTTGCTTGCCTAAGCAGCACCGTAACCCCGTGCATCGCATCCTTTGCTGCTGCCAGGGCTTGTTGGCATACTTTCCACAAGATCTTCAGGCATCTTGAAGTTCCAATCCCCAACACTCCTTCCTGTGATTCTCCAGTAGTGTAGGAGCCTTTTTTGTAGTGCTATATGGGCCTCTTCTGTAATTTTCCTGTCCCCATCTGTAGGTGCTGCCAGGGTTTCTTTGGGCTCTCTGTGTTGCTGAGGGCCCCCTCTGTCTCCCCCTCCTGGGTAGAGTCCACTTGGTCCTTCCTGGACCCAGACAGCCCCACGTTTTGCAAACCGTGAGTTTTTCATGTGCCAAGGCTTGTTGGCAGAACTGAAAGACACAAACCAGACTGCAAACCTCCTTCTGGCATGGAACATCACCTGCATCCTCCAGGAACCCGATTTCATCTTTTGGGGTACAGTCCTGATTCTTCTTCACCAGTGGTTCACTTCTTGCACATTCATCCTGGTGGGTAGGGGCTCCTGCCCTCCCTGGACTCTGATGTGCTTCTTGGACTTGGCCCCCTTCTTCCACAGGTCCTCTTGTCCTGGAATCCACTGTTAGTGTATTGCAGTCTCTTCTGGGCTTTGCATAATTCTTCTTCTCTTCTCTGTGTGTGATCAGGGGAATTTATAGAGATTGACTCCTGCTTTCCTGGTCGCTGGAGTGGGTTGTGGTACTACCTTTGGGCTTTCCGAGTACTGCCAGCTCCCCTATACGCATTGCATTTGTTTTGTATATGGTTTGTGCTCCCCTAGGTCTACTGCTCTCTTTTGTGGTTTTCACTAATTTCACTGTTTTCTAACTGATTTTATGCATTTTTCTGGATACTAGTGTATATAATTTATGTATTACTTACCTGCTCAGGGAGTAGTAGCCTCTATGGTATTTTTGATATTTGTGTCATCAAAATAAAGTACCTTTATTTTTGTAAAACTGAGTGTTTTCTTTCATGTGTGTAAGTACTAAGTATGACTACAGTGGTATTGCATGAGCTTTGCATGTCTCCTAGATAAACTTTGGCTGTTCATCCAGAGCTACCTCTTGGGAGCCTGGCTTCTAGACACTGACTACACCACACTAATAAGGGTTACCTGGACCTGGTATAAGGTGTAAGTACCATAGGTTCCCACCACACACCAGACCAGCCTCCTACAGTACTCCAAGTACATTCAACTTCCTATATGTGTTTACCTCCAGGTGAGTACATTACATTGTTTGAATGGAGATTTAAAGGCCAGTTTGGAAGGGAACACGGCTGTAGCTGTGTGTTGGATGGTGTTGTACTGGCAGATGCCATAGCAATGCTATCATTGCCATAGACTGTACAATTATGGAGTATTCAGGTGGGTTGAATTGTTTGTTAGTTTAACATGCAAGGCAATTTTAATTGTTGTACACAGGTCTGGTTTTCTTAATGGTGGAACCGTGCCTGCTGGGAGTTGTAGTGCTATCAGTCCCTGTACTACCCATACCATACACAGACACTGTAGCCCAGGTGAGTTTAGTTGACACATGAGATGGCAGAGAGGGTATTGTGACAGTTGGAAACAGGGGTGGTGAGTGGGTTGGCTGTTAAGGTAGCAAAAGGCAATCAGTGAGCATGCAGAACATTTCAGTTTAGTGACAGTTTGTGTGTTGTGACTTATCCGACTCCACTCCTCCAGGTATTCCTTTCAGGCCCTCAGGATGCAAGATGTACAGGACCTTCTCCTCCCCTGATGTGAAAGTCAGGGAGGTGGTGGGGGCCAACCTCCAGTTTTCAGTCACACCAGCTGCTGCCTGGTTGTCAAGGTGTGGACTTTCCACCTGAGGTCATTCCACCTCTTCCTGATGACCTCACTTGTGCGTGGATAGGTGCCTACAGCATTCACCCTGTTGAGTATTCTTTGCTGCATCTCCATTTTCCTGGAGATATATGTTTGCTTGACCTGTGCTCCAAATGGGATGTTTTTGTGGGGATATAGTAGTAGTGGACAATACGATAAGGAGAAAATAAAAGATGGATGATGAGTTGTTGTTGCTGTGATGTGAGTGGATGATGGTTGGTGTTTAATGTGTGGGGTACTAATTTGTGTGTTGGGTGTGTTGTGCAGGTGTAGGATGAGCGGAGTTTTAAATGTGTAGGGGTGCCTATTCTATGGTTCCTAATTTCTGTGTGCTGTGTGTGGTGTTCTGGTTGCAAAGGATTGTGGGGTGTGAATGGGTATTATTCATAATGCAGTTTGTAGGTGTATCGGGTGTGTGGATGGGTGTCAGATGTGGGGTTTTTCAAACTATCTAATGTCGTGTACTGTATAATCCTTGTGAACCTCCACGGTTCACATCGCCATTGGTATTCAACCATAGGAGGATGGCTATCATGATTTGTGGGTCGTAATAGGTTCCACAATTTTTTGGGTGGCCTGGCAGTGGTCATAATGAGACCGCCATTTTCCCGCCCTCCAGAGTCCTGGTGGTTTTGGAATTTTGAAGGGATTGGCTTTGTGACTCATAATACAGTGGTCTGTATGACCGCCAAAATGGAGGTCTTTTGGTGGCTGCCACTATGGCGGTATTACCAAAGACCCACCCAAACTCATAATGAGGCCCTTAATCTTTAACAATGCATATCTCTGGTTCTCATTATCTGATTTTATTTGTTTTGATGTCCATTAAAATATAAAAATGTAATCTATTTCTATAAATTGGTTTTGGATTTTTAAACTGTTTTATTTCATTACTGTTTTGTGATTTTTTAATGCTTTATACACTTTGGCCCACATTACAAGTTTGACGGACGGGAAGGCCTGTCCGTCTAACTCCCGAAAGGGTGGCCACCACCTTAGAGGCGACCACCCTGCTGGACCTATTAAATGTTTCCCCCTAGGCTGATGGGCTGAAACCTCTGTATCTGCCCATCAGCCTTTCTCTTGTTTATCTTATTTAGGAATCCATTGGTTGCCAAATATGATTGGCAGCCAATGCTAACAAATAGGAAAGCCCTCTTTGAGAAATCTAATAATGTATTGCACTGTTTTAGCGAACCATTGCACTCACAACCAAGGAAAAAGCTTTCTCTGAATCACACCAGTAAAAGTGTGGCAATTGCAACATATGGGGCAAGTATTTGGGGCATGACTAATGAGAAGATCTCACAGCAATTTGTAAATCATTTTGTGAAAAACGTGTTGGCGATCCCACACAGTTGCACCAATTCTATTTGCCAAGCTGAATAAAATGATCTCCCCTCTTATTGTAGCATTCCATCTGGGCTAGGTATGGGACCGTACTCAATAAGTTAGTTGTAAAGCATTGCCTTCAACTTCAATCTATTTTAGATATCCTGTAGTTTGCCTAAGTTAAATTAACTTGTCAGGAGATTGGCCAACTTGGCTAACTTGCTACTCCTGATTATTCTCACCTTTCGGATAAAGAAACCTTAAGACATTTATTTTATGATAAGGCCTCATTGTCTGGAGATTATGCTGATAATCCAAAAACAAAGGTGTGCTGATACAAGTTGGTACACAAATATGATGGCTTCAATAGTAGCTTTCCTTTATCTTAGATAGCAGTGATTGGTTCTCACTGGAGTCCTTTCCAACTTTGTACTTCTGTTGGTCAGGTTCCCTACTAAATGCTGCACTTTATCTGATTTGCATCCTTGTCCCTGTGATGGGCGGGCTGTCCAGGCTACCTTACATATTATGGCCCGTATTTATACTCCGTTTGCGCCGAATTAGCGTCGTTTTTTTTTACGCAAATTTGGCGCAAAACTAACGCCATATTTATACTTTGGCGTTAGACGCGTCTAGCGCCAAAGTATTGGCAAATAGCGTCATTTTTTTGCATGAACGCCTTCCTTGCGTTAATGAGATGCAAGGAAGGCGTTCCCGTCTAAAAAAATGACGGCGACGCAAATGCGTCGTATTTATACTCCCGGGAAAAAATCACGCCCGGGAGTTGGCGGGTCAAAAAAACCCGCATTTGCGCCACTATTTAACGCCTGGGTCAGGGTAGGCGTTAAGGGGCCTGTGGGCTCAAAATGAGCCCACAGGTTCCCTCCCCTGCCCCCAGGGACCCCCCCTGCCACCCCTGCTCACCCCAGGAGGACACCCAAGGATGGAGGGACCCACCCCAGGGACATTCAGGTAAGTTCAGGTAAGTATAATTTTTTATATTTTTTAATTTTTTTTGGGTGGCATAGGGGGGCCTTATTTGTGCCCCCCTACATGCCACTATGCCCAATGACCATGCCCAGGGGACACAAGTCCCCTGGGCATGGCCATTGGGCAAGGGGGCATGACTCCTGTCTTTACTAAGACAGGAGTCATGAAATGGCGTCTGGGCGTCGTAAAAAAATGGCGCAAATCGGGTTGAGGCGATTTTTTTGCCTCAACCTGACTTGCCCCATTTTAAGACGCCCTAACGTCATTTTTTCCCAACGCCGGCGCTGCCTGGTCTACGTGGTTTTTTTCCACGCACACCAGGCAGCGCCGGTCTGCTTGCGCCGGCTAACGCCATTCCATAAATACGGCGCCCGCATGGCGCTTCAGAATGGCGTTAGACGGCGCTAAATTTTTTGACGCTAAACTGCGTTAGCGCAGTTTAGCGTCAAAAAGTATAAATATGGGCCTATGTTTTTTCTCGTTTTGTCAATACCTAGAAGAATGTTTTTATTGTCAATTCTTAAAGATTTTAAATTTCGCCAGTGTAGTCCTGCTGTATTATTCTTACAGCACAGTTCTTTAATATGCTGCACAGTGGCCTCTCTTATCTAGCATATACTAAAACTGAGGAAATGTGCAATATTGTGATATTCCTGTACATTTTACATGTTTATAACTGCTCTTCAGTGTTTTTTATTCATTAGGTATGCGCCATATTTTTTCTTCTTTAGATCTTTTATGCCACAGAAATACAGCGAGTAATAATATTCTTAACTTGACTTAACTTTGTACTCACCACAGTCAGAAATCTAGGTTACCTGAGACGCCTCAGGAGACCATGTGTGACTCCTTTGTAGCCTACCTACTTGAAGTGAGGCCTAAGCAGAACATTGGACTCAAGCATCCACAGGTTACTGCATGACAAGTGATCTGGGTCCTGATAGTTGTCAGTGGCTTCTGTAGGTTGATTGCCTTTTGGGCGGAGCTGTCCTTAATTTGTGTATATAAGTCTGATGGGGGTACAGGACTAACAACATAACCTTGCTGGCTGTTCACTTGCTGGTGTGAATCTGAGAAAAGGCAGTGGATAGTAATCTTCCTGGTGGAGTCTGACAACATGAAGGGTTACCCATGGGTAATTACGGTCAGTGGTTGGTCTGAATTTGACAGAGTGTCAAAACCACCAAAGTCAGACAATGAGTGAATGCCCAGAACTGTTGAGGTAGTCTTGACAATAGCGTGTGAGTCTCGAACTGACCATACAATGCAGGCAACTTTTCCACATCCCCTCTGCTTAGTCCATGAGAATTGTCAAGGCAATGGCTAAAATTGACTATTGCCTTTTAGTTGGTTGGGAAGGTTTGGAAAATCTCTCTTTTTGTGTAATCACCACCATTTTTTTGATAACTGGTATTACTGGTTTTTGAACTGTAACTATGCATACAGGGGTACTGCTATCCAGACCCAACTGTATGTACTATTAGCTAATGCAAAATTGGTATCTTTAACTTTCCCACAAGATGACATTATGGGGTCATTATGACCCTGGCGGAAGGCGGAGAAGCGGCGGTAAGATCGCCAACAGGCTGGCGGTCTTTTTTTTTGTATTATGACCATGGCGGTTACCGCCATGGTAATCCGCCGCTTTACCGCTCTGCCTGCCAGGGCGGAGACGATCGCCGGGCTGGAGACCAGGGTCTCAAGCCCGGTGGCTGTCAATATACCGCCGCCGGTATTTGGACCCGGCTGACCGCCATGGATTTCATGGGGTATGAAACCGCCATGAAATCCATGGCGGTAAGCACTATCAGTGCCAGAGAATACCTCCCTGGCACTGAACGGGGTCTCTCCCACCCCCGCCCCCACTCCGACTCCCTCCCCTACCCCTCCACCACCCCTGCCACCCCCCAAAGGTGGCAGGACCCCCCTCCCCACCGACCCCCAACATAACAACACTCATACACACACGACACACACGCAGGCACAACCAACACACATACACGCACACACACCAACATACATGCAAACATCCACACACACAGTCAGACACGCACATCCACATTCAAACATACACGCACACATCCATACAGACATACCTACAGACATACATGCACTCATTCCCATACACACAACACCCCCGCAAGCATACAGGCACTCACACCCGCCCTCTACATACACACCCCCACGCACACACACAACACACAACACTCCCCACCCCCTCCCCTCACAGACGATCGACTTACCTGGTCCGACGATCCTCCAGGAGGGGACGTTAGCCATGGGGGCTGCTCTGCCGACACCACACCGCCAACAGAACACCGCCACGCCGAATGACAGGACTTGATTCGCTGGGTGGAGTTCTTTTGGCATGGCGGTGGAGGTGGAGCAACCTCCACTTCCCCGCTGCCCGCCAGTATGGCTGTTGACTGCTCTCCATCCGTAAAAGGACGGAGAGCTGCCAACAGTCATAATAGGCCGAGCGGCAAACCGCCACCACTGGCAGTCTTCCGCACGGCGGTCCCTCAGCGGTCTTGGAAAAAGACTGCTGAGGTCAAAATTACCCCCTAAGTGTTACAGTAACATAGAACAATGTCATGAAAAATGTAAATGTCAACAGTGAACTGCAGCACACGTTGTGCCATCCAATCGGTTAACAAGAAACAAAACATGGTTTTAGGCCAACATGTGTAGATTGACTGGTACAATTTTTAAAGGTGAAGGCAAACCTTTTTTGTATCATATCAAGGATAGCTGTTTTCTCCTTTCCGGTTTTTAGCTAATGGCTAATGGTCCTTAGCCGCATACTGAAGTTCAATCTGTAGCAGTTCCCAAACCTCTTTCACCATGTTTGTTGGCCATTTATGACTTAATACCAGTATACAACAAAGCATTTGTTGTATCTGAAGGTTGTAATTCCAAGATTCAGATGTCTTTGTGTAAAATGTCCAAAAATATGGACACCCTTCATGGGAGGGTAAGTGAGAATGAGAATTGGTCCACGCAGATGCAACAGTCTGCACAGCATACACAGGCTCTGGTTGAAGCTCATGAAACACAGCTCAGCAGTATTGCACATAAGATGGGAGACATGGAAAATTGTATGCACTGACATAACCTTTGGGTATTAGGTACTCCTGAGGGGCAGGAGGGCAATAATGCCCAGTGATACATTTATCAGCTATTTAGCCAGTCATTTCCCCAATTGCAAGCCTGGGATATTTACTGTCAGGTGCAGTGAGCACATCATTTTCCTTTTAATAAACCTTCTAAGGGCAGAGCTTTGAAGTACCCAGGAGCAAGTTTGATCTATATGGGTGTTTTCATCTTCCGTCAGTTACTGCACCAGCTCGCTTGACTGCACACCTCAGTGAAACTCCATAGGGCTGAGTTTTATGTGCGGTCTGATTATTGTCATAGCACAGTGGTGCGAAGGTGTCAGTGGTGGGAGCTGATTTCAGCCTTTGTCAAACTTGAGGCTGCTGTTTCTCTTCTGAAGATAGCCAATATGAGAATCCTTTACCAGGGTCAAACTTTTTTTTTGCCAAGTCTTGATTAAGGCCAAGGCTTTTTTGGAACCTTGGAAGCAGACTTAGGTGGTCATTACAACATTGGCGGTAAAAGGCGCTTACCGCCGTGCAGAAGACCGCCAAAACACCGACGCGGCCGTGGAATTCCGCCACAGCTATTATGACACACATCTCGGAATCCGCCGAAATTCAGACACCCACACAAGTCCGCCACACCAAAGGTCAGTGATAAACTGGCGAAAACAAAACCTCCACCTCCACGCCAACAGAAACCCGCCCATGCTATTACGACCCACGAATCCACGCAGCGGTCTTTCAACCGCGGTACTCCATTGTCGGTACACACCGCCGCGCTCAAAATACACACACATCTCCAATACACCGCCACATTGGACAATTCAAAATACATACACCTGATACACATACAAACACCACTCCCACACACCCAACACAATATAAAACACACACCCACATCACCCACAAACCCCTACGACCAAAAATAATTCACGAAGGCCAGAGAGACAGCACAGATTAGACAATCCCACCACACAGAGGCACACAACACCATCACCAACACAACATCCACGCACAAAACACCACACACCACTACACATCACCACACTAATCAACACATACACCACCCCACACATCACCCACACCACCCCATGTCATGCCAAAGACACCCCCGCTTTTCCGAGGAGGAGCTCAGGGTCATGGTTGAGGAAATCCTACGGGTAGAGCCACAGCTATTTGGCTCACAGTTGCAGCACACATCCATAGCCAGGAAGATGGAGCTATGGCGCAGAATAGTCAACAGGGTCAACGCTGTGGGACAGCACCCAAGAAATAGGGAGGAAGAGGTGGAATGACCTACGGGGGAAGGTGCATTCTCCGGTCTTCAGGCACAACATTGCGGTTCAGCGGACTGGCGGCGGACTCCCACCTCCTCTCCCACAACTAACAACGTGGGAGGAGCAAGTCTTGACCATCATGCATCCAGAGGGCCTTGGAGGAGTCTGTGGAGGAATGGACACTGGTAAGTAAATTCATAACCGTCATATCACCCGCCTTACCTGCATGCTATCACACAACCCCATCCTCACCCCCTCCCCTATCACTCCAAATCCTCACTAATGTACTCATAACACAAACCACACATCCCAACAACAATCCCTGCATGACACAACTAAGCATGGACACCCAGCACTAAAGCATGCTTACTGCACATACCCACAACACCCCCCCAACCATCATCACCCAACCCCCAAACAGGAATGCTTGCACTGGGGGAGACGGTCAACCACCAATTGCACAGCATGACACACACACATGCAATAATCATGTCCTTATGCCCCAGCAGGATTACGAAGGACCGTTACCACCCTGGAGGGTCCAGACAACTCCACTCCACCCACAGAAGAGGCCCACAGTGACGATAGCAGCTCTGCCCTACTGGATCCTGATGACCAGCCCGGACCATCGTGGGCCTCGGGACAGTCGGTTCCCCTTGCACAGGGACAGCCCAACACTGACCTTCCACCCTATGGTAACACCAGCACAGCACCCACCCAGCGGGCCCAAACCTCCGTACCCAGGACAGGTCAATCAGCGGTGTGTCCACCACTACAAGGGAACCCAGGGTAACCCACCACCCCAACAACAACAGGGACCTGGGGGCAGTGGTAGTGGGCACACGGTCCAGGGGACGGAGGCACAGGAACACAGGGGAACTGGGAGGGCTGCTGTGCGACAGGGGGCGGACAGGCCAAGGGAACCCACTCTCCACGAGGCCCTATCCTCCATCATGGGAGCATACCACCACTTCCAGGAGACGATGGCGACGGTCCTGGACAAGTTTCAGGAGACCCTGCGCCTGCAGGAGGAACAGTATTTGGGGCTCAGGGAGGAGCTCAGGACCATCAGCTCCGCCTTGGGCACCATCGTAGAGGTGCTGAAGGACATACAGCAGACCTTGAGGGACACCGTGGCACTCCAAGGGGCCCCTGACACTAGCCAGGACGATGAATTGCCCACCACCTCCGCCGCCTCCAGTGGACAGGACACCCCGCCACAGGACCACCACACCAGCACCCCACCCCCTGCAGACGGACAACCACCTCGCAAGCAGTCCCTGAGATCCAGGAATAGGACAGAGCAAGATGGCAAGACCCCCGCCAGGAAATGAGACCACCCTGATTGTCCTCCCACTGTCCCACTTTGTTACCCTGTCCATACTTAAACTGCCCCAGCTCCACTTCCTATGCCCAGATGTACAGTGCACCTGTGAGACTAATAGACTGGACTCTGCCATGGACATTCCTCCACCATCCCCACTCACCATTTGACAACCCCCCTCCATTTTTGAGCACTTCAATAAACACCCTTGAACCACAAAAAAATCTGGAGTCAATCTATGATTTGGTAATATGTATTATCAATGACAGTGTCAAAATGCGTTTCTATTTGTAAAGGCAACATACCTATGTCACACATCACAAGTCCTTGAAGGATGCATGCAGATGACACACGTTGGTAACCACACCTGTGAAACCGTGATGGAAAGGAACAACTCAGTTACCAAATAATGCTATGAAATAACACACAGGATAGAGGAAGACGTGTGACAGTGAATGCAATTTAAAAAATGAAAATTTTCTCACCTGTGTGTCACTGGAAATATTGCTGTATGACTGACTCCCTGTTGTCGTTGTCTTCTTCCTCAGCTTCCTCCTCATCACTGTCCACAGGCTCCACAGGCTCCACAGCTGCCACAACACCGTCATCTGGACTATCCTCCTGCAGAAAAGGCACCTGGCATCGCAATGCAAGATTGTGAAGCATGGAGCAGGCGAAGATGGTCTGGCACACCTTCTTCGGTGAGTAGAATAGGGAACCACCTGTCATGTGGAGGCACCTGAACCTGGCCTTCAGGAGGCCGAAGGTGCGTTCGATCACCCTCCTAGTCTGCCCATGGGCCTCATTGTAGCGTTCCTCTGCCCTAGTCCTGGGATTCCTCACTGGGGTCAATAGCCAGGACAGGTTGGGGTAACCAGAGTCCCCTAATAGCCACACACGGTTCCTCTGGAGTTGACCCATCATATCAGGGATGCTGCTATTCCGCAGGATGTAGGTGTCATGCACTGAGCCAGGGAACACAGCATTAACCTGGGAGATGTTCTGGTCTGCCAAACAGACCATCTGTTCACTCATAGAATGATAACTCTTCCTGTTCCTGTACACCTGTTCACTCCTGTGGGGGGGGGGGGTACCAGAGCTACATGGGTCCCATCAATAGTACCTATGATGTTGGGGATATGTCCAAGAGCATAGAAGTCACCTTTCACTGTAGCCAAATCTTCCACCTCAGGGAAAATGATGTATCTCCTTACGTGTTTCAGCAGGGCAGACAAAACTCTGGACAGGTCGTTGGAAAACATAGGCTGGGACATCCCTGATGCCATGGCCACTGTTGTCTGAAAAGACCCACTTGCAAGGAAATGGAGCACTGACAGCACCTGCACGTCAGGGGGGATTCCAGTGGGATGGCGGATTGGTGGCATCAGGTCTGGCTCCAACTGGGTACATAGTTCCTGGATTGTGGCACGGTCAAACCGGTAGGTGACGATGACATGTCACTCCTCCATTGTCAACAGGTCCACAAGGGGTCGGTACACCGGAGGATTCCGCCACCTTCTCAAATGTCCCAGCTGACGGTGCCTAGGAAGGACAATAGCGACGACCGAGTCAAATTGTAGCAAGGTATGTACCCACAGTTACACAGAAGACGACACCAAACACAAAACACAAAACCCTTCCTGCATGTGTGTTGAGTGTAGGCCTAGCTATGTGTGACGCAGAAGTAAATGAAGCCATGTGGGCCCCTGAAATGGCGGCTGCCTGACCTCTACACTGAGACAATGGGATTGTGGGGTAACTGCATTGGCGTTGCACACCGTCGCGGTAGGCAGTCGTAGACCGCGGCGCAATGCTGCATTGGTTAACATCGGACCCTATGGGTCCCAGGAGCCAATGAACAAGTGCGCTGGTGGTGATGATACGCACCGCCGCGGACGTCACCGCCATTTTCTATCTGTTCAATCACTAGATACCTGACCTTCGACAGGAGAGGACCTACACTGCAAGTGCTGCTGTGACCTCGGTCTGGAAGTGACGATGGCTACTGCGTCTAGGGAAAGGGTCCCTGCCTTCACTGCTCAGGAGTTGAAGAAACTAGTAGACCGGGTCATCCCCCAGTACACGCTACTCTACGGTCCTCCAGACCAACAGGTAAGTACACAGGGAGCACGTTGTATGGGCTAGGCCTGGGTGGAGAGGGCTGGGTGTAAGAGGGAAGGGGGCAGAGTTCATGGAACATGATTGCACGTGCCAAATGGCAAGGGTAGGGAGGGGGGACACTTACATCTACGGTGCAGTTGGTAATGGCTTCTCTTCTTCCCTTGTGCATGTCATGTAGGTCAGCGCCCACCAGAAGAAGGACATTTGGCGTGCCATCGCCAAGGATGTCCGGAGCCTGGGGGCCCACCAGAGACGGGGCATCCACTGCCGGAAGAGATGGGAGGACACTCGCCGCTGCAGCAAGAAGACGGCGGAGGCTCAGCTGGGGATGGCCTTCCAACGTGGGAGGCATGCCCGTCGCACCATGACCCCCCTGATGTTCCGGATCCTGGCGGTGGCCTATTCTGAGTTGGATGGGCGCTTGAGGGCATCACAGCAGACACAAGGGGGTGAGTACAACCTCATTCTGCAGAGTTTGCTCGCAGTGGAGGGGTCTGGGTGGGGGAGGAGGGCTGTGGGTGTAGCTAGGCCAGGCAGATATACGTAGACTAGGCCCCTCTGTAATGCAGGCCATGTGGCACTCTACCCCACCGCAGTATAGTGGCAAGTACAGGTATAGATGCCCCTGTGACATCCATGTGTGCAGATGTCCACCATAGCCATGTAGGCCAGATCCCAGGAATTGCATCTGCAGAGGCCAGGAGCACAGCGTAGTGCAGGGGGCAGCTGTGTCTGTATTGTCCGCCAACGGTAGCGGTATGCCATGCACTCAATCTGTTCTTCTTCTGTCTCCCCCCCCCTTTTTGTGCTTTTCCTGCTCTTTTGTGCATCAGCATCATCAGGCGGAGGTACAGTGGCACCGGAGCACGAGGGAGCTGCATCCCACATGGCCATGGAGGGCCACACCACGGACTCTGAATGCCCCAGTGGGACGGAGGGCGAGGGGAGCTTCACATCGGCCACTGGATCACCAACCAGCGACACGGACTCGTCTGCCGATGGGAGCTCCCTTGTGGTGGCGGCACCTTCTGTGCGCCCCACTTCTACAGGTACAGCCGCCACCTCCCCTACCAGCACCGCCCTCCCAGCAGCCCCTCAGCGTTCGCCCCGTGCCCGCTCACCCAGGAGGGTGGGCATCACCTTCGCCCCAGGCACCTCAGGCCCTGCCCCAGTCACCTCTGCTGCCCTCAGTGAGGAGGCCATTGACCTCCTCAGGTCACTCACTGTTGGCCAGTCTACCATTGTGAATGCCATCCAGGGTGTAGAAAGAGAGTTGCAACACGGTAATGCATTCCTGGATGGCATTCATTCTGGTCAGGCTGTCCTTCAGCGAACCCTGCAATCTCTGGCCTCAGCACTGATGGCAGCCATTGTCCCTGTATCTAGCCTCCCCCCTCCAACCTCCTCCACCCAGACCCAATCCCCTGTACCCCAGCCCATCCCAAGCACACCTACAGACCAGCATGCACACACGTCAACACCCAAGGGAAGCTCTGGCAAACATAGGCACCACACAACCCACAGGCACTCAAACAAGCATCACACACATGCAGACACACCAACAGCCACTGCCTCCACTGTGTCCCCCTCCTCCTCGTCTGCCTCCTCCCTCCCAGTCTCGTCTACACTCTCACCTGCATGCACTACATCTACAGGCATCAGGAATCGCACCAGGACACCCAGCACCACAAGCCGCTCACCTGCACTCACCACCTCCACTCCAATTTACACGTCCCCTGTGTCCTCTCCCAGTGTGTCTGTGACGCCCCCACCCAAAGTACACAAACGCGGGCACCCACACACCCAACATCAATCCACCTCACGACAGCCTCCAGTACCTGCACCTGCACCCAAAACACCTAAAGTGACACCTCCTACAACCACCTCCTCTTCCTCCACTCCCAGACCCCTTCCAACTACCCATCCCAGTGTTCGTCAGATACTGTCCCTCTGTAAAATTGACCTTTTTACCCCCTCCAATTCATCAGTCCCGTCGTAGCGCCTCAGCCAAAAAGCCTCCAGTACCAGTGGTGCCTGTTCAAGGTGTGTGGAGTGCACCGGCCACCAGGGCAGGCAGTGTGACCCGGAGCCAAGGCATTGGCAGCCCACCCCCTGTAAAGGCTCTGAAATTGGAAGGTGGCCGACGGGACCATGTGCAGACTCCTGGAGGCAAAACAACTCACAGGGGTTCCAGGGGTATTGCAGAGTCACCTGTGACTCCTCCAAAGGTGGGGAAGGGCCAGAGGAAGTCTGCACAGCCTGGTGTGAGCATCACGGCGGAGAAGGGCGGCATCCTTCCCGGCGGTCAGGATGCCACCACCAGCACCGTCGTTACTGGTCCGGAGACCACCGCCAGAGTCAGTGCCCAGGAGGGCCCAAGTATCGTCACTGGTCAGGAGACCACCGCCGGAGTCAGTGCCCAGGAGGGCCCAAGTATCGTCACTGGTCAGGAGACCACCGCCGGAGTCAGTGCCCAGAAGGGCCCAAGTATCGTCACTGGTCAGGAGACCACCTCTGGAGTCAGTGCCCAGGAGGGCCCCGGCTGCCACAGCCCAGCTGGGCAATGAGGAAACGTCATGCCACACACCAATGCCCAGTCCAGGGAACGTCATGCTACACACCAATGCCCAATCCAGGCAACGTCATGCCACACACCAATGCACAGTCCAGAGTCTGCCATGGCAAAGCACCGCTGAACAGTCCAGAGACCGCCATGGCAAAGCACCGCTGAACAGTCCAGAGACCGCCATGGCAAAGCACCACTGATCACTCGAGAACCGCCATGGCAAAGCACCGCTGAACAGTCCAGAGACCGCCATGGCAAAGCACCGCTGAACAGTCCAGAGACCGCCATGGCAAAGCACCGCTGATCAATCGAGAACCGCCATGGCAAAGCACCGCTGATCACTTGAGAACCGCCATGGCAAAGCACCTCTGAACAGTACAGAGACCGCCATGGCAAAGCACTGCTGAACAGTCCAGAGACTGCCATGGCAAAGCACTGCTGATCACTCGAGAACCGCCATGGCAAAGCACCGCTGATTACTCGAGAACCGCCATGGCAAAGCACCGCTGAACAGTCCAGAGACCGCCATGGCAAAGCACCGCTGAACAGGGCATGAACCGGGGAAGGATGGCAAGGCCGCCACATCACGCATCATTATCCCATGTGCAGCTAGGACAGTGACGGGAGAGGAACTGTCAGAGGGAGACTAATCCAGTCTGGGCACCAGTCCCCCTACAGAACCAGGGGAGGCTGTTATCTACTTGCGATAACTGTGGCTTTGCACTCCCCAGGATGGTCCAGTGGGCAAGCCAGCCACTGTAGAGACTTGAGAGACTGTGGCTTTGCACTCCCCAGGATGGTCCAGTGGGCAAGCCATCCACTGTAGAGACTTGAGAGACTGTGGCTTTGCACTCCCCAGGATGGTCCAGTGGGCAAGCCACCCACTGTAGAGACTTGAGAGACTGTGGCTTTGCACTCCCCAGAATGGTCTAGTGGGCAAGCCACCCACTGTAGAGACTTGAGAGACTGTGGCTTTGCACTCCCCGGGATGGTCCAGTGGGCAACCCACCCACTGTAGAGACTTGAGAGACTGTGGCTTTGCACTCCCCAGGATACATCAATGGGCATGGAGCCCCGTTGTGGATCTAGCTTTGCTGTCATCCGGCTGAGGTGCCCTCCCTTCCCTTCCCCCTGAGGTGCCTGTAGTATTTCTCTCTGATGCCCCGGCAGTGTTCTCTCCGTCTGTGGACAGGTATCTTTTGTGGGCCTCGCCCATGCGTGTTTGGACTAGTGATGCACGGACATTGATATGTGCATATCTGCACTACTTCTCGTAATGTATATACATTTGACTGATTTAATGATATATCTGTATATTTTTGAGACATCTATATTGCTACATTACAATGTTTGAACTAATTTCGTTTGGTCTTTGCATTCTTCCGGGGGGGTTGTGTGTTGTTCCTGAGATTTTGTAAATGCATTGGTGTGTGTGTTGTACTATGCGTGGGTGGGGGTGAGGGTGGGGGTGTTTCGTGTGTGTGTCCCTAACTTTTGCCTCCCCCCTCCCCTATGTTGTAGGTGCAGTACTCACTGTTGTCTTCGCCGGCGCTGGCGTTGGTCTTCATAGATGAGTAGGAATACAAGTGCCGGTAGGATTTGCAATTCCGGCTCCATGGAGTCCTCCTTCCTCGTGGGATGTGTTCAGGTGAGCATTTTCCCATTGCAGAAACTGTTTCCGCCATGTTTTTATCCACGGTGAAACCGCCCCAGAAAAGGTGGCGGATTGGCGGGTTGTGATACGGTGGGTGGTACATTGTCTTCCGCCTGTAGATTGCCGGTGACCGCCGCACTGCTTGTCTGTACCGCCGTGGCGGGCGGTGTGTTAAAGTGGATGTCTTTGTTGGCGGTTTCCGCCTGGGTCATAATTCCCTTTTTTGGTCCGCCGGCCTGTTTGTGGTATTACCGCACCTTTAACACCGTCCGCCAGGGTTGTAATGACCACCATAGTGATGTTTTGGTGTGATTTGGCGCTTCTTCAAAAAGTATTTTTTTATCATATTGTGTAAACATTTTTGATGATTTATAGGCTTTTTCTGATTCCCTTATTTGCATGCTCTTGAGGTCTTATAATCTGGCCTCTTAATTTTGGTAGGGGTCAAGCCGGTGACTGTTCTGGAGGTGGGTGCTGACCAGTGATTGACCACAGCATGAATATGGTGTTGGGGGGTTTGAAGGTGAAGATCTTGGTTTCCCTTGTGAACCCGGGCAAGCCCGGGGTGTGGGAGTGGGAGTGGCAGAGAGTTGGGAGTGGTGGTTTGATGCCTGGGAGGAGGGTGGCTATGACCGTGATAACGCTAAATAGTTTTTTTGTTGGTTGCAGTCTTGGTATCAAAAGTCAGGTATTTATGCAGAGTAATACAGTAATCTGAGTTTTTAACATTTGAGGATGGCCAATACAATTGGTATCTGTAGCCAGGACTTACACTTGATCAGTTGGAAGATTAACGGTCTGATATTGACTGCTAAGTGTTGATATGTCAAGGAGGATCTCACCTTCATTGTCTCCAAGAGACCCATCTACCCCTGTCAGAGATTAAACATCTGAATATCTGGGACTATAGCATACTTGTTGCATTAGGTGGGCATGGGTATCAGGGAGGGATGGCCTGATAGTAAGGAATCAAGGGTGGAGGTTGTACAAGTCTAAAATTCACCTGTTAGGCAGACGGTCTATTGCAGAGATAGGGAAGGACAATGTCTAATTGACGGTGTGTGTGGTGTACGTATCAAGTAACGATGAGCCATTCATTTTCAAATTCTTGCTATCTGAATTGAGCCAATGAGGCACCTCCTTTTTAGGTCGAGCCTAGGCAGCGCGCATGCGCTGTCTCTCGAACTGTTGTAATTGCTCTGTGGGCTCTATGCCCACCTACTGGCTTGTTATTGGCTGTGTGCTTGTTGTAATTATATTCTTTGTTTGCTATTGGTTTCTGGCATGCATTTGTCATGCCTCCCTTCGTGTTTATCCCTCCCAAAGCGCAGCAACCAAGTACAATCTTCTTACACAGGTTTCCTTTTTTTAGATGTTTGTGGAACTTTTTTTTTTAGTATCTGTTGTCGCACTGTAGCGATCAGTCTGTTAAGCGCCGGTTGCACGTTGCCTTTAACTTGTGTTTGCACAGCTTTGGTTAGTACATTTTAAAATGTGTTTAAAAATAACAGTGCGCGCGTTGTTTTATTGTTAATGTTTGAACAGTTTCGTTTATTATTAATTATTTTGCAATACATGCTTTCTTACACAAACACGGTCTCATGCACATCACACATCTTTCTCCCACACAGAAGTGCTCTCTTTTACACACACATGCTCTGCCTCAAACACATCACTCACAGAGACATTCATATAGAGTTTATTCGAAGTTTTCACCATGTCAGGTTAATACCGCAGCACGCTTCCCCTTTGATCTCGTGTTTGCACAGTTTCTGTTATTAATTGCCTTGCTTCCATATTATGCAGAGTTTATGTGCTGTAAATTGACAAATCTTGACAGTGTCAGCACGGTTCAAATTATACACTGACCCTATTTCAAACACTGCCAGTACAGGCTTAGTTGTGCTTGCTTAATATTTAGGTATGTATTGGCATTTTTAGAAGACGACAAGTGGTATCGTAAACTTTTACATTTCTTCCGCACAGCTTAAAATAACACGTTACGGTTCAGCTGTGCCTGTTTAAATGTTATTATTTATTAACATTTATTTAAAGCCTATCAGTGAGAACTTTGTACTTTGTTTAGTGTTTGCACAGCTTAAAATACTCCTATTTACAACTCACCCTTCTATTATGCAGAGGCACATTTTTATTGAATTACTAATGGTGGTTCAGTTATTTTTTAGGCACCAGTATTGCACAGTTTTTTATAATCTTTTATTATTACCAAACAACGTGCAAAAACAAGTCTATTGACATGCAGCACAATAATCTGAAGCCTTTGAAGGTTACTTTTGATCCTTAAAGGTATGTGCGCCTAGTTTTTTCCAAGGAACAAAAGTCATTTAGGCACAAAGAAAGAGCCTTTAAGTGGCCAGACAGGGTTCAGTAGTTTGTTGATGTGTTGAGAAAGATATTGCTTAGCTTCAGTTGCAAGAGAATTAGCATAGCTTTAAAGATCGTTATCATGAACCTAAACAGCAGATGCGGATGTTGATGGTGATGTTTACAACTATGTTAATTCTCTCTTCAATGAAGACGAGTGGGATTTTTGATGAATACAGCCTAGTTTTTAACAATTTCACACCTCTCCAGACTTTGTCCTTATTTTTGTTTAGTAATTTTATAAACGTTTGTAAATCTAGCAGGTTATAGGTTGCCTTTTATATCGTGTTTGCACATCTTTAGTTTTAACATTGGAAATAATGCCTACATTTAACATTGCGCTATTTGTTTTTTCTGTAAGGTATGCACAGATTTAGTTAGTAAATTTCAAAACATGTTTAAATATAACATTGCCCGCATATGCATTTCACTTCGGTTGGCCCAGTTTTAGGGATTAAATATCTTGCAGCGATATCATGCTAAATTACCGTGCCATTACATTGGTCTTAATAACACACACACACTCTTTCAAACATACAGGCTCTCACAAACATACACACATCCTCTTTCCAACACATATGTTTTTCTCTCACTCTCTATAACACATACACTCTCTTTTTTTCTATCTCTCTCTTTCCATCTGTTTTATTCACACAGCACTGTCTCTTTCTTTCTCTCTAGCACACACTCCGTTACACACAGCACTATTTCTCTCGCACAACCGCTGTCTCTCTTTTTCATCTTTTCTTCCCTTTTTCTTTAACAGATACACACACAAACAAGCTTTCACGCACATACACACATCCTTTCTCACATACACACGTACTCTCTTTTACACACACATACTATGGCCCATATTTATACTTTTTGACGCTAAACTGCGCTAACGCAGTTTAGCGTCAAAAAGTTTTGCGCCGTCTAACGCCATTCTGAAGCGCCATGCGGGCGCCGTATTTATGGAATGGCGTTAGACGGCGCAATCAGACCGGCGCTGCCTGGTTTGCGTGGGAAAAAACCACGTAGACCAGACAGCGCCGGCGTAGGGGGAAAATGGCGCATGGGCGTCTTAAAATGGGGCAAGTCAGGTTACGTCGAAAAAATCGTCTTAACCCGACTTGCGCCATTTTTTAACGACGCCCATCCCCCATCAACATGACTCCTATCATTGTAAAGATAGGAGTCATGCCCCTTTGCCCAATGGCGATGCCCAGGGGACTTCTGTCCCCTGGGCATGGTCATTGGGCATAGTGGCATGTAGGGGGGCACAAATAAGGCCCCCCTATGCCACCAAAAAAAAATATAAAAAATAAAAAATTATACTTACCTGAACTTACCTGAATGTCCCTGGGGTGGGTCCCTCCATCCTTGGGGGTCCTCCTGGGGTGGGCAAGGGTGGCAGGGGGGGTCCCTGGGGGCATGGGAGGGCACCTGTGGGCTCATTTTGAGCCCACAGGCCCCTTAACGCCTGCCCTGAGCAGGCGTTAAAAAGTGGCGCAAATGCGCCGTTTTTTGCCACGCCAACTCCCGGGCGTCTCTTTTGCCCGGGAGTATAAATACCACGTAAAGGCCTGGGAGTCATTTTTTAGACGGGAACGCCTCCCTTGCATATCATTAACGCAAGGAAGGGGTTCACGCTAAAAAATTACGCACATTCCGGGAACTTTGGCGCTATTCGCCTCTAACGCCATAGTATAAATATGGCGTTAGTTGGCGTTAGTTTTGCGTCGAAATTGCGTCAAAAAAAACGACGCAATTTCGGCGCAAACGGAGTATAAATATGGCCCTATGTCTCACAAACATCACTCACAGAAACCTTCAGATACATTTTATTATAAATTTACACCATGTCAGGTCGACATTACGGTGCGCGCCTTGCTTTTCAAATCGTGTTTTCTGTTTTTTCGTTTAGTAATCTTTAAACGTACTTAAATATAGCACTGTGCGCAATAACTTTCATCTGGTGTTTGCATTGTTACTTTGGGTCATAATTTTTAAAACGTGATTAGATATAGTAGTGCTTGCATTTGTTTTTATCGCATTTGCACAGTTTTGAATAATAATTAGCTTGCAGGTATATTAGTAAAAAATCTGTGCCGTTACATTAGATATTATAACACACACACGCTCTCTCACATAAACCCCCTCTCACGGACATACACACATCCTCTCTCTCACACCATTGCTTTTTATCTCTCTCTCAAACATAAATTATTTTTCAGTTTTTTGTTTATTTCTCACTTTCTCATTCACACAGCACTCTCTTTCTGTCTCTCTCTTTCCCTCTGTCACTCACTGCACTAACTTTTTCACATACACACTGTCTCTCTCTCTCACATTATCCTCTCTTTCTTTCACACACACATACGCTCTGTTACTTATACAAGCTCTCACTCACATGCATACATCCTTTTTGTAATACACACGCGCTCTCTCTTACACACACATGCTGTCTCACACACATCACTCACAGAGACATTCACATAGATTTTATTCTAAGTTTTGACCATGTCAGGTTAATACCGCAGCGCGCGCTTTGCCTTTCATCTTGTGTTTCCACAGTCTCAGTTATTAATTAACTCGCTGCCATATTATGCAGAGTTTTCGTGCTGTTAATTGACAAACAGTGTCCGCACAGTTTTAATTATACACTGCCACAATTTTAAACACTGCCAGTACAGGCTTAGTTGTGCCTGCTTAATATTTTCGTATGTATTGGCATTTTTAAAAGACCAGAAGTGCTCTCGTAAACTTTTAATTTAGTTCCGCACAGCTTAAAATAACACCAGTTACGGTTTAGCCATGCCTGTTTAAAATGTATTATTTATTAACATCAATTTAAAGCCCATTAGTGAAAACTTTGTATTTTGTTTAGCGTTTGCACAGTTTAAAATATTCTTATTTACAACTCAGCCTTTCAGTATACAGAGCCATATTTTATTTAAATACATGCCAGCTACTTTTTCCCAAGGAAGTAAAGCAATTTAGCCACAAAAAAGGGTCCTCAGTGGCCAGACAGAGTTCTGGAGTTTGTTGATGTGTTTTGGAAGATATGCCTAGCTTCAGTAGGAAGAGAATTAGCATAGCTTGAAAGATCGTTATCATGAACCTACACAGCAGATGTGGATGTTGATGGTGATGTTTACAACTATGCTAATTCTCTCTTCATTGAAGACCAGCGTGATCTTTGATGAATACAGCTTGGTTTTTTTACAATTTCACACCACTACAGACTTTGTCCTTATTTTCGTTTAGTAATTTTATAAACCTTTATAAATCTAGCAGGATATGGGTTGCCTTTTATATTGTGTTTGCTCATTTTTAGTTTTAACATTGGACAAAAATGCCTAAATTTAACATTGCGCTTTTTGTGTTTTCTGTAAGGTATGCACAGATTTAGTAGAAAATTTCGAGACATATTTAAATATAACATTGCGAGCATATACATTTCACTTCGGTTGGCCCACTTTTAGGGATTAAATATTTTGCAGCGATCTTATGCAAAGTTTATTTGCTGGTATATTGGTACTCATAACACACATGCACTCTCTCACATATATACGCTCCTACGGACGGACACTATTTTCGTTTACACACATACGGTATTTCACTTTCTCTTACTTACACACTCTCTGTCTTTCTTTTTCTCTGTCTCTATTCCACTCACTCATTCATACAGCATTCTCTCTCTTTCTCGCACACCTTCCTCACACACAGCAATAACTCTCTTACACACACACAGTCTTTTTGTTTACTTTATTCTCTAGATGTCATCTAGTCATCAAAGACATTCTTCAAGAAATGTTCTCAATATAAACTAATAAATGAACATGCTTTATATTTAGACCAATGCTTTTACTGCTATTCAAATCAACAATCTGCACCAAAATTAAAATACTGCATATATATGTATATATATATATATATATACTGTATATATATGTATATATATATATATATATATATAATATATACTAAAAACAAATAAAATCATTTTTTTTAAAAAATACCGTATTTTCTGAAATTACACTTACTTGTTGAAGCAAACATACCATTATATGATCACAATACCATTTGTATTATAATACAATAACATAAGCAACACCAATAGCTCAAATGATCACAAATGCGAGACCTATTGCATTGCAAATGCTTGTTAATAGGGTGATTTTAATTTGATATTAGTACCGCAACTTGATACTGCATTAGACTTGCTGCTAGGTGAATCGTACATGAAAAAATCTTGCGCTGCATTGAGTTAGGTCATTATCTCTCATCTCTTTATTAATATATGGTGTGCAGGTTGGGGTTCTGCGCCACGCCACACGTTTTACTTGGCATCACATGAAGCCCCTTCTTGGATTGCTACGATTCTTGCAAGTAACACTGTTACTTGTGCCCTCTCTGTTGATCAAATTTTATCCATGTGTTATTGTGAGAAAGTAGCCTCTTTCTAGCATGTGGACCCCCACTTTTGGCCTGTTTGTGAGTGTGTGTCAGTGTGTTTGTTCTGTGTCACTTGTATCCTGCTAGCCAGGACCCCAGTGCTCATAGTGAAAACCCTATGTCAGTGTTGTTTGCCTGTCTCACTGGGATCCTGCTAGCTAGGACCCCATTGCTAATAGTTTGTGGCCTAATGTGTCTGTTGTCAGTAGTGCTTAACTGTGTCAGTGAGGCTCTGCTAACCAGATCCCCAGTGCTTATGCTCTCTCTGCTTCTAACTTTGTCACTATAGGCTAGTGAATTAATTTACCAATTCCAATTGGCATTCCGGACCCCCCTTATAAGTCCCTAGTAATTGGTATCTAGGTACCCAGGGCATTGAGGTTCCAGGAGATCCTTATGGGCACAAGCATTTCTTTTGCCATCTATAAGGAGCTCAGACAAACCCTTTCACAGGACTGCCACTGCATAACTCCGAACATGGCCATGTAAAGTGTCTAAGATCATGGAATTGTCCCCCATTCCAAATCTGGCATTAAGAAGCCAATTCCATGCATCCTGGGGGCTCCACCATGGACCCCCAGTACTGCCAAACCAACTCTGAGGCTTGCACTGCAGCTACAGCTGTTGCCACCTCACAGACAGGGTTCTGCCCTCCTGGGGTCTGAGCAGCTCAGTCCCAGGAAGGCAGAACAAAACATTTCCTTTGGGAGGAGAGTGTTACAGCCTCTCCCTTTGGAAATGGGTGTTACAGGCTTGAGAGGTGTAGCCTCCCAGAGCCTCTGGAAATGCTTTGAAGGGCACAGATGATGCCCTCCTTCCGTAAGCCACTCTACACCGGTTCAGGGACCCCCAGTCCCTGCTCTGGCACAACACTTGACAAAGGAAAGGGGAGTGACCACTTCCCTGTCCATTACCTTCGTAGGGATGGTGTCCAAGGCTCCTCCAGTGTGTCCCAGACATCAACCATCTTGTTTTCCAAGGTATGGGGCACTCTGGAGGCCTCTGAGTGGCCAGTGCCAGCAGGTGACGTCGGAGACCCCTCCTGATAGGTCCATACCTGATAAGGTAGCCAATCCTCCTCTCAGGGCTATTTAGGGTCTCTGCTGTGGGTTCTCTTCAGCTTCTGCTTGCAAGTTTCCATCAGGACCCTCTGGAAATACTACTTTATACTCTGACCGCGGATTGACCACAGACTGCTCCAGACACCGCAGTAACTGCAACAAAGTATACAGAAGGGCTACTTTGACTCTGCAACTTCAGCTCCAGCCAGCAACTGCAACAGTTTCCATGGTGTGCATGCTATTGGGACTCCCTGTCTTCACCCTGCACCAGAAGGACCAAAGAATTCTCCCATGGGGTGACAGAGTCACTTCCCTGCTCCAGCAGGCACCTTCTAAGATAACAACCGGTTCTCTTGGACTCCTCTCCTGGAAACGAGCATGCTCCTTGGAACACAAATGGTGGGCCCCTTTGACACAGACTGCTCTAAGGTCCTGCTGTCCAAATTTGGAGGAGGTAAGAGGTTGCCTTCCCTGCTTGCGACAGTACCCCTGTGCACTTCATCATGGTCACCTTCTTAGACCTCTTTGTACTATTTGCAAGAATCCTTCATGCACAGCTTGGCCCAGTTCCCCAGCACTCTATCCTGCAATGCTCAACTCACTGAGTTGTTCTCCGGCGGCGTGGGACCATCTTTTGTAGTGCTGCAGCAACCACAATTTGCACCTTCTTTGTCCCCATGTCCTGGGACCTCCGTGGGTGCTGCCTGGTCATCTGTGGGTTCCCTCCAGTGTTGGGAGCCCCCTCTGGCTCCTCAGTCTGAGTTGAAGCCCCCAGGTCTCTCCTGGGTCCAGGCAGCACCATTTTGATGCAATTTCTGACATTGTTTGAACCAAGGACTTTTGGACCAATCCAGAGCTGTAACTCGCCTTCATCCAACATCTCAACGTGGGACTTCCTTTGCATCAAGCAGGAATCCGCAGCCATCTTCCTTGGTGCTTTTCTGCAGTCTTCTTCCAACCGGAGACTCCTCTTTTGCACCATCTTCTATGTTGGCAGGGGCTCCTGTCCTTCATGGAATCTTCTGCGGCTTCTGCACTTGGTCTCCTCTCTTTACACATCTTCTGGTCCAGGAATCCACCATTTGTTGCTTGCAGTCTTGCTTTGTTCTTTCAATAACTCTAATCACGACTTGTAGTGTGTACTAAGGAAACTTGCAGTACTTTAATCCTACTTTCCTGGGCCCTGGGGTGGGGTATTTTACTCACCTTTGTAGTTTTCTTACTCTCTCACTCATTCTCTACACACTACACTTGTCTAGGGGAGAATATGTGATTCACATTCCACTTTCTTAGTATATGGTTTGTGTTGCGCCTACATCTATTTCTTCCTATGGCATTCTATGGTATTTCCTATTGTTTGCACTATCCTATGACTATTTATTACCTGCATTAGATGTCTAGTATAATATTGTGTATAATACTTACCTCCAGATTGAGTATTGCCTCCAAGATATTTTGGGCCTTGTGTCACTAAAATACATTTTTGGTAACAATGACTATTGCCTTTTATTGTGTATAAGTACTGTGTAACTATAGTGGTATTGCAGGAGCTTTGCGTGTCTCCTAGTTCAGCCTAAGCGGCTCTGCTACAGCTACCTCTATCAGCCTAAGCTGCTAGAACACTACTACATTTCACTAATAAGGGATAACTGGACCTGGTATAAGGTGTAAGTACCCGAGGTACCCACTACAAACCAGGCCAGCCTCCTGCAGATATCTCAGATCATAATGCTCTATCTGTATTTATTACATTGAGCTTGAGTGCCATCATTGCTACCCCCTCTAGGTGGTTCTTGGACCACATCTTGCTGCTGGAGAAGTGCTATCTGAGCCATATATCAGCTTGTTTGGAAGAATACTTTCTTTATGATAAAAATGGGCTCTCCTATAATAGTTTGGGATGCAATGAAAGCTGATGTGTGTGGGCAGACTCTTAGCTACACTATTCAGTAGGATAAGAGGAATAGAACTAGGGCAGAGAAGGTTCCCGCTGATCTTCTGTCCTTGGAATTAGAACATTCTAACACTCTGGTTAATGGTATTTCTGTTAAAGTAGAAAAGATATTAAAACAATTAACATTTATGCCCATGATGCTACAAAAAGGATCTGGGACAAAGATGGAAGACAAAACAGCCTCTTTGCCTTCAACACAGTGAAGAGATAGGTTGGCTTCTATCTTTACATATCCGAGATAGATAATTCAGGAATACAATCATCAGTATTCAGAATTTGACACATCAGGCCCGGTCAGGTCCCGCGGACATCCTATCTGTATTTCAGGTATTTTATGCTGCTCTATACCACAAGAAGACTCCCCCTCATTATCAGCTATTAAGGAATACTTGCAGGGATTGATTTTGCCCTGCTTATCTACCACTC
This sequence comes from Pleurodeles waltl, assembly GCF_031143425.1. NCBI lineage: Eukaryota > Metazoa > Chordata > Amphibia > Caudata > Salamandridae > Pleurodeles > Pleurodeles waltl. Next base: position 382,306,635 of record NC_090445.1, read on the forward strand.
AAGCAAGATTATTGATGTTCCCATCAAGTCAAAATAGATAAGGAAAGCCCTGTCTCCATTAGCCTCAGGAAAAGCTTGAGGCCCGACTCTTTACTCTTGAATTTTATAAAACCTTTGCAGATATTCTTGTACCTATACTGGAAGGGCTGGTTAATTATCCAGCCTTTTCACAATTGGTGCCTGCGTCATGGGGGGGAGGGGCATATACTTCAATCTTAAGGTTTTTGGATAACATTCCCCCACCTCTTAATCAGTTCTTGGGTAAGGAAATTGCTTATTCAGACAAAACCACCATCCTCTCATCATCTCCTGAGCAAGCACTCATCAGTATTGAGGCTGCAATCACTGACTTTGGTACAATCTCTGTTAAAGTACACTGTTCACAATTGACTTGGACCTCAGCCACAATTGACCATCCACAATGGAAGGGAGGTTGGATAGCCCAAGTGGGTCATAGTGGTCAAAGATTTTACCCTCTGACTTAGGGCCTGGTTTAGGTTTTGACAGAGGGAATACTCCATCGCTAATGTGACGGATATCCTCTCTGTCATAATATAATTCCCATAGGAGATAATGGGATCGTAATATGGCAGACTGGATATCTGTCACCGCCAAGACCTGAATCAAGCCCTTAGTATTGAAATGGAAGACAAAATCCTTTTGCAGGGCAAAATTGAAGACTGTATCCCGTGAATTCCTCTTAAAGCTCGATTCAGACGTGTAATGCTGCTCAAGTTCCCATTGAAGCAATTGCTTTTGGTTGGAAAATGTCTGGGTAGGAAAAGTCAAAATTTTGTGATGGCCAATAACCAGATCAGTAGATAACTTTCACACGTTTGCCCGGTCACGATTTCTACCTTTAGCCTTAGTGCTTGATTTGAGATTTGGCAGATGGGTGACTTCATTGCAAATGTTATAGATATACCATTCATCTTATTATGAGTCTATTATATTCTATAACACTTGCAGAAACAGGCATATGAGAAATGTTATTAACGCTCAAGTAAATAAAGCTAGTACAGAGGAGAGAGAGAGAGCGACACATTGCTATTGCTGTTCATGTCCTGTAGCTATTTTCTTAGTGCAAAATGCATCATCAAGCCCATTTTGGATTTGAGGCTGCATTTGTTACTACGAAAATAGTGCTAAATGCTTGATTACACTTCTCTTGCAATTACACCTAATTACAATCAAGTTTGAGTTAATTAGGAGTAATTATGCTAGAGAAAGTTATGCCAGTTACACCCACCCACTAGTAGAAATGTGGGTGAGGCATGCATCATGTTTGGGAAAGTGTGCCTGCCCCCCAGCCTTTGAATCATACCCTTAGTCTTTTTTATGGAACTAAAAATGTCCATGTATCTGAAGACCTCTTGAAATTGAACACCTTTGCTGTGAAGTCCCACGGAAGCTCTGGACGTCTTGAAATTTCAAAAGTGTTCTAACTCTCAACTTTTCTGACTAGAGCAGCTAGAGCAACTCCTCTTGGCCACTTTTAAGACAGTCATGACCTCAGGGACAGGACTTACTCTCCAGGGCTCACTCCAGAATAGGCCTTCAGAAGGGTCTAGCACAGATCTAATTGTAACTCTTCCCTTCAGGGAAAAGGCTTGTGGCCAACTGACCTTTAGAACCCACCACTCATTCCTGGGTACAGGTGGTAGATGATCTAGCCTCTCAGGTCTCCAAACAGTTTGCAGACAGTAACAAGAGCAATCCTTCCATCTTTTGCAGTACATCCTGTTAACCTAAAGGCAAAAAATTTCTCAATGCACAATTCTGAGCAAAATCCATCATGGTATTACCCTTCTGCTCCCGGATGTTAGTGGTGCACCTGTTAGGGGTGAGTTTAGGGAAACACCCCTCACTTTCACCTCACCTATGCTATACTATTTCTGTGACCAGCTCCCTCTCCTATCGTCTGGTGCTAAGCTGGCTGCAGTTGGCTCAGGGAACAAAGTATTCTCTACCCCACGCCTACAGTTTAACAACTCTGAATGGGCAGGCTTCACCCTGTTCTCTTTTAAGTTAAAAAATGTCCTCAACTGTCCGCAGCTGTTGATCTTGAAGGAGCTTCCAAACGTCATTACGGGAAAGAACTGACAGGGGATGAGAGGCTAGTGCTAATTAGCCCACCGGAGATTCTGGCAATATTTAACCTTTTAAAAGTTATTTTTACTAAGTATTTATACAAAATTCAACTTTGCCAGTGAATTCCACTTTTAATAAATATTAAAAGTAGTGGATAAATCAGTCTGTTAGTTTTTCCAGAATCTGAGCTAGCAGAATAATATTTTATTCAGATCTTTAGTTTTTCTCATAGGACAAAACTAAACGCCTTTTAAACTCAAAATAGCATTTGAAAATCATTCACTGTCAGCACGTGCCATCACTAAATTCTTACATGTATTACTTTTAAATTCTAGATACAACATCTTGTGTGATATAATGGCTATTTATTAGTGAATTATTTAATATTTAAAAGTATGGTCCTTTGCTGCCAAAAAACGTTTGCCTTGTTTTATTTTTTATTGGAAAGTATCGAGAAACAAAACGCAATAAGCAATACAATATTAACACTTCATTACAGTAATAGTTCTATAAAGAAGCAAATATTTGAAGAAACATTAGTACAGCACCATATCTCTGAAATGTAAAGATCCTGAAAGAAATTCTTACGTGGCCAACTTATTCAATTTCTGAATTATTTAAAATCCCTGAAAGGTGGACAAAAAACACAAATCTCCCTAGCCGGTTCCCAGAGCTTTTTAAAATGTTTGCCTTTTTGGGTTATAGTAAATGATCCTTAATTCCAAGCCACAGGCAGGAATAAACTTGTGCTATTACGTCCTAGGATCAGGTTATTCACTCTGCAGCCAAGCCCTAGCAATACATAGTCCAGCCACTGTAATAGCATAAAATTAGATCAAAGCCAGATTGTACCAGATAGAGCTTGAACAGCCCAACATAAGGAGATTTGGATCACAAGCTAGTTCCTATTGTAATATGTAATTTAATTTATTAACTATTGAAGTGCAAAATAAAGAAAGGGAAGGGCAGGTGGCGAAACTAGGAGTACTATCGGTTCCTGGGGCCGAGCAATGAAAGAAGTCAAAGGTTGCCCGGACACCCATTTTGCACAATTTATAAGGAGTGTAATATATATCATATAAGGTCTTAAAACATGAGCATTAAATTGTGACACATTAAGTATGACATGTGCCAGGTAAACGCTGACCTGGATATCCTCCTCGGTCACCCTCAAGCCTAACTTCTTTTTCCATTTATTTGCTGTTATATACTATTGGAAATGTCGTTCATTGGATCCACTGGAGACCAAGGTGTTATACAGAATGCTAATAGAACCAGCTTTAGGGAATAGAGCAAACCATTCCAAAAATAGATTGGGACACATAGAAATATCATTAGCCAGCGGAAGGGTAACAAAAATCCCTTAGCTGGAGGTATCTAAAGAAACCCTGCAAATGTGTACCACGGGGGCCACAAAGAGACTCACAAGAGTGGAATATCCCATTAGAGAACAATTGGCCACGTTGTTTAATACCACCCTGTTGCCAGGATTGCAAATAACAGTCGCGAAAATGCAGTGACAAGTTAGGTTGTCATCCGAGGGGAGTATACCGATTAAAGGGTAAAATACTGCAATATGTGTTAATTGAAGTCCAAATCCTATGATAGTTGGCCAACGTCTTAAACCTTGTATATTTCCATTAGACTGTATTTGTCAAGCCCTGGGTGGGTATTGTAGTACATTTAAAAATCTGATATTCTGGAAACAGATACAATAGCTGCCAGTTGAACCTACCCATAACGAACAGGAGTCGGTATCCAAATGAAGAATGAAAGAGAGAAAAAACAGCCACTGTGAGGTAAGGGCCACACTGCCCATATTACGTGGTATCTGTTGATATCCCTACATAAATCCCTGCCAGCTAGTCCCTACCATTTAAAAAATATAACTGCTTAGAAAGATAAAGTGGTATGAACCAAAACAAAGTACAAAATCTGAGGGAAGATGACCGTTTTAAATAATTGCTGCGCCCAGTAAGCCCCAAATGAGCTTATTCTATTTCAGGAAAAGTGAAAAAGATTCATGATAAAGCCCCCCATGATTAAATTCGACTGTGTCCCTCATGGACGGGGAGATGCGGACATCTAGAGAAATAGGTTCCCTGACACGGCAAAAATTTGAGGCTTCTAACGCAGAGCTAGATATTTTTACAGCTACTCAGTTTATATTTACACTTTAGGTTTTCATTGTCCTTTTTACCCTTACATCATATAAATTTATATCTCAGGTTTCCCTTATGGGACTTTAGGCATTTTCTTGTCCTTTTTCTGATTCAGTTTCTTTCTGTTTTAGCAACTGGTTGTGGTATTTTTATTGTGTTGTGAATGGACTTCGTAATTTTTTGGTACTGCTAAAAATTTAATATTTCTTATGTTAAGCCTGTCTGCATGGTTGAGACCAGGTATATTTATTGAACCTGTGCGTTAAATCTAACAATATGTTATTCCTAACATATGGAAATGACTCACATCCTCCTCAACGAATGGCCCCTCTTCTTACAATATAATAAGTCATCTGCTATGGAATATCATGCAGGAGCTATTAAGAAAGGTTAGTAACATTCCTGCATGACCAATTGATAAATGGAAAACAGTTCATAGTAATCCTATCCCTAGTGTAAGTGTGTTGGAAATGTGTCTATGAGTTGTGTAGCCATCACAAGTAACAGATTGTCCTCAATGGGAACTATACACTCTATTGCTACACTCTATTGTAGCACTTCGCACTCATAGGGTAGCGAAACGGAGAGGTCCAATGCCTACTCAAGGAAGATGGTGTGGACTAGTAATCACCAATCACTGGCATGCATTAATATGCACTCAAAGATTGATTGCCCAGTCAGTATTTTGTTTTTAGGAAAAGGAAAAATACATTTATTGCGCATGCACTACTAAATATTATGCAATAATTTACAAATATAGACAATGGCAGATGGGACATATCATAGATGGTATTGTGTAATCACCTGCGTGTGTACTCCCCAGAGTGGTCGCCCTACCTTATCAAGTTAGTTTTAACAGTAGTTATACAGTATAATAGGCATGTTGATTTTGCGTGTCATTGTCATTATTGCAATAATGATGAACACATAAAATATGTATAATCATTATGAAAACCCAATAATACATTTACCAGGGATAAAATCTGTGTTTGTGCATTCTTTCATATATTTGGCGCTAGACTGTAATTATAAAAATAACCCCTAACGGGCATCACAGTTGTTTCTTGAATGTGGATTTGCTTAAAAAAAATGAAAGACAAGAGGTGATTGGCAAAACAGGAACAGATGGTTTAATTAAAATCAGCGGCCGGGAGAGCAGTACAGAGTTAGGGTCTCATGACTGTCTCAAAGCACATTGGTTCTGAGCACCCTTACATATATTTCTCAAAGCATCATAAAACATTTCTATGCATTCTTTAGAGAAAGGAATCCGGACCTAGTCACAGAGCTATAAGTCTGACCATCTGATAAAGTACGCAGGTGGGTCTTGACCTTGCGTGCACATTAGACGGGCCAGTAGGTAACATGTCCAGGTGTCCAGCATGGGGAGCACATGATCAGTGCATGTTGTGTTTGTGTCCTGTTCTGATAAGCTGAGTGTTCCTAACTTTATGTGGTGTCTAACTTTTATGGTGTTTGGGAACGTGCACCCCTCCGGTCAAATATGGTTTATTGGTGGACAATCTCCTAGGACCATTGTGGTTTCACTGTCTATCTGACGGATCTATTTGGGTTTTTCCTGTTTGCATGTTTGTCTACGAGCTACGTGTCACCCCACCTGTGATCCATTAATCAGATCCTTCAGGCCTAGGTCACAGGGCTTGACTGACCATGTATTTCTGACTCTGGGTTGAGGTTGAGTTCACAACGGGTGTATTAGACAACAATGATGCAAATTCGTTGTTATGCGTTCACATATCATGGTGTACATTGACATAGTTGTTATCAATATTAACGCTGTGATAAAAGCATTGTGAAAAAGCACTGCATTACAATCATACAATCAGGCCCTAGAGGGTGTAACAAGAGGAACAGTGCATTACACATTTATAAGCCTCCAGGCCTTTTGAGGTGTGACCATTCACGAGGCATCTAGAGGACGAGCCACTCGCCGCTTTTTCTTTGTAAAGTGGCCTTGTATTGTGCTTTAGGGGGGTGCCTGGTCCCACCCAGGCACCCCAGTTGCAGTTCTTTGTAGGGGGCAGCTCTGGGAGCCCACCCTTGGTTGCCCTCACTGGCTCCCCATGCCAGCAGCACAATTGTGTAGCCTCCATTTGGGTATGCCGCTCCAGCAGGCAGGCATGCACTTACCTCTCGTTCCCTTCAGACACAGGCACAGGTAGTGGGGAGAGCGGACCACGTGGGGTGTGTGTCGCACTCCTCTGTCCTTATCCTCCATAACAGGGCCCAGGGATGGGGTCCTGGGCCCTTCCCACCTTCTGCGGGGGACCACAATGGCACTCTCCCATAATTAAAACTCCAGGGAAGAATGATGCCGCTTCCCTACATCACTGCATCACTCAGGGGTCTGGGGATGGGATCTGGGCCCCCATGTTGGAATTCACCCAGGGGATGTGGTTCCCGGGAGAGGTAGCAGAATGAGTAAGGTGGTGTCCCACACATGCCCTCATCCCCAAGCTGATTAATCCCAGCTTCTTGGTGCCACCCCCCGCATTGGTCCGCCAAGTGGAAATTATTAGTATGGCAGCGGAGCCTCAAGTGCTCCAGAGGAAAAATATGTCAAAGGGCACCTAACTTTAGAATTCCATAACTCTGGCCTTGTTGAGCTGATGTGGATGAACCTGGACTCATTGTGCCCCTGGAGGTGAGCTCTATACACCAGCTGCAACACCCTCTTCACCATCAAAGTGGTCCAGTCCTCAAAATGCTGGTCCTCCTGGCTCCCTACAGCAATTCTCCTTTGGTGCTTTGTTGGTAGGTACAGGTAAGTCCAGGGCTTTCCCTCAACTGGTCCTCAGACGGTTTAAGGAGGGCAGTATCACTGGCCCTTGGGGAGGCCCACTGGTCCTGAGGCCAAATGAGCAGAGTCTTGGATCCTGAGTTTGGTTACATTTTGCAATGGCAGTCCAAGGATCCATCAGCAAATTAGGTAGACAATCTGTTGCAAGAAAAAGTTTTCCCCTTGTGCAAGAGTTTATAAAGGGGAGAGAGAAAAGTTCCAGAAGACAGGCACCCCAAGCCAAACCCGGGTTGCCACATCACCTCCCTATCACTGTTCCAACCCTCCTGCACAGCATGTGGGACAATTTTAAATTACATCATTGAGGAGCCACTGGCTACATCAGTTCCTGGGGTCTCAGCTCCACCCCTCACTGACATCACTGCCAGGAACTTGCACACTAGAATTTCAATTGTAGTCCCAAAGGGGGTTGGCCCCAGTTATCTGGGTACTCTTCTATGTTCAGTGGGCATGGACAGGCTCATCCCTGGTGCATTGCGACAGCTGGGTGACTGATACAGACCATTTCTCCCACTCTTTTTCATCCTCGGGGGCTGAGAGATATTCTGCTAATTGCTTCTTTTGTGTGGGGCGGCCTTTGTTCCTGCTCATGGAGAATATGTAATAACTGGGCATATTTTAGGGTGCTACAAGGTCTGGGGTCTGATCTTGAGCTGAGCCAAGACAATACGAACATTCAGAATGACCCATCAGATGTAGTTTCATTTTGGAAGTTACAAATATGGCTTTCTTCAGAGGCTACAGTTCAATTCAAGATGTAATGGTCTGTGTAGGCCAAGGGGAAGTGGAGCTACATTCTAAGGCAGTTCCTTCTGTATGTGTATAATGGGGTGGCCTATATGGACTGAGTAGACCTAAGGCTACTCTTGGCCTGGGTCATGCAAAACTGCATCCACCACAATGTTTCTGGCAAAGGGTCTAGTGCCTCTGCACTGATTCCAAAACAAATGATAGGTCTAAAACCTGTCCCCTGGAACACTGGGGGTCCCCCCACTGAAGAAGACACAAACTAGTACCCCCATTGAACTGAGTCATATAAGCCCCTGAACAAGCTGCTGACCTTCACCCTCAATAGTTACTCTGCATCTATGCTGCCATCACCATTTTGGTATGACTATGTCCCCTAAGGGGACTCCAATCCAATCACTTAGTTCTCCTAGATAAGAGTCACCTCCACAGTTCCCACTACAGGAACCCTTCACCTGTGGATTCCCTCCAGCCCCACTGGGGCACCAGAAGTGATGCAGGACACTGAGTGGGTCATGCCCGAGTCAGGCACCATGGAAACCAAATTACAACCTCCATGCCACAACCATAAAGACCAATGGGGATTACGCAGGTTACTACAGTGAAAGGTTCTACATGTCAAAACAAGGCCAACACATGCCTCCTTCCAGCACACTCAGCAGAGGACTTGTCCCCTCTGACTGAGCCTTTGCTTGGTGAACCACAACTTTGAGGGGGCCCAAGGCATCCACCCTAAGGCTGACACACAATAATGCACCATGCATTTACCTATTCCCTCAGGGCCTCCTGCGCTCCATCACAAGGGCCATTCACCCCTCCAGTACACCCACCTAGAGTGCAGTTCACAGAAGTCTGTCAGGCTTAGTCCTGGAAAGCTCTGCCCATTTGACAGCCCAAATCAACAGTGCTCAACAGAAGTGACTATACCACTCCAGTCCGAAGAACAGGGTCCTTTCACTTAAAATAAGTCCCCACCTGGCCTCATGGTTGGGTCACTGTGGGCAGAACCACCTTCTGCACTTGGCTGTGGGCCACACTGCCCAGTACGTCAAATGCCTGGCTACCTTTGGCATCTAAGGGCCCCAGGGCATCCCCAAGGCTACACCAGTAATGCACCAGTAGGCAGGGGGTTGCTTAAGGTAGAGCCTCCGACCCACCTGCTCCATACTCAGGTGCCGAAACCACCATCCAAAGCCTTCCTATCTATTTAGCTCTTATCTGGCAAACCAGGATTTCAATGGCCCTCAAGGCATTTTCGAGGCTGGTACACCCAGCAATGCACCAGGAAGGGGTGTGCTTAAGGCAGAACCTCCTGCATTTCCTCAGATTATGCTGAGGCCATAGACCACAAGTATAGGGCTTCTACCCTCATTCCGGGGACCTTATACCACAGGACCCACCTGATTGGCCTACCAGCTGGTCACCACCCCAGCCTTCACCTCTTGTATAGGAAAAAAGTCCTAGGATGACATTCTACAATGCTCTTGGGCAGTTGTCTGCCCTACCCTGACACCTCAGGGTCAGCCACTACACCTTCACCTCAGGGAACATCCCTCTTCAGGCCCTCCCCTTCCCCATCAGATAACAAATGGAGACCATGAGAACCACAGCTTTCTCACACCCCCATAGTCGGAAAATGTCTCTGGAACCTCCCACCCTCCTGTTGAGAACCTGTGGGGGGGCACTAATTCTAGGTACTCAAATGATTTCTGGCCTGCACCAATGCCAGGAAAAAGGCTGTACAAAGAAAGACTCACAGTGGGCCACCTTGCCAGGAAATCTGGACTGCCCAAGGCAAGTGTGAGCATTTTCTGGAGGCCCCAAACACTTCCTAGACCCTTGAAAGCAGATCTATGGTGTGGGTAACTGTTGTTGCCCCTAAACCTATAGAGAAGAATCCTCCTCATACAGGCCCAGTGTATTGTGCAGAGATTTGAAGGACACTTTAAAGTTTGTAATACTCTAGTGGGAACATTGTTTGTAAAAGCCTAACCCGGCATCACATAATTTAAAAAATGTAAGCTGGCCGTAACTAACACACTTAATACATTAGTCAACAATCAGTGCTTTTACATGACATGTGTGTGGAGACTTTTCCCTCACACATCTAGAGTTCACCAAACCAAACCTTTGAATCCCCCTCAGAGCCTTGTGCTTTGATATTTGCACAATAATGCATAAGTAATGTGTGGCAAAACTGGACTTATCAAATCTTATCACTTTGTACTGGAACTGTGATACTATATCCCACCACTGCCACCAATGTTGGATATTGGGCTGTTAGTTGTGTGGCCATCACAAGTAACAGATCCACAATTGTCCTGAGTGGGAACCAAATACTCCATTGTAGCACTTGCCTCTCACAAGGTAGAGAAGTGGAACAGTCTAAGGCCAAGTCAAGGGATGTGGTATCAATCAGACCCATCAATCAGGGGGTTCTTATACAGCACAAGCTTTTCACTAGGAGGGTCTCTAGGCACTTATTTGGTGTTGCAGATCCATCCCGGTTGGCGGTGGTGGTCAAAGAGGCAGGACTTGAGCTGCTTTCTGAAGTCTGGATGTGTGCAGGTCTAAGGGGCAGGTTGCTCCAGATTTTGGCAGCGAGGTGGGAGAAGGTGCACCCTTTGATAATCTCAGGATAGATGTGGGGGGCGTGTGCCTGTGCAAGGGGGACTGAGTGTAGTTTTCTGGTTGCTCGTTGGAACATGAGGTTGTTGATATAGGTGAGTCCGATATTATGGAGGGACTTGTAGGCATGGGTATGGAGTTTAAAGATGCATCTGTGCTGTACGGGGAGCCAGTAGAGGGCCTTGAGTTGAGGCGAGATGCTGGTTCTTCTGGGAGGGTCGAGGATGAGCCTAGCTGCAGAGTTCTGGATGGTTTGGATGCTGTTAAAGAGCTGTTTTGTGGTTCCAGCATACAATGCGTTGCCATTGTCGAGGCAGCTGGAGATGAGGGCCTGTGTGACTGTTTTTCTGGTGGAGATGACTATCAGTTGAAAGATCTTGTGGAGCATGCGGAGGATGTTGTATGTGCTAATGATCACCAATCACTGAAACACAAAAATAACATTCAGTAAATGATTGCGCAGTCAATACGTTTTCTTTAGGAAGTGAAGTACATTTATTACATACTCTACTAAATACTGAACCATAATTTACAAAAGTATACAATGGCAGATGGAACCTACCATAGATGACATTGTGTAATCACTGATGACCCACACAGAGGTCACCCAATCATATCAAGTGAGTTTCAACAGTTGGTAATGAATAAATACCATGAGTCATTGTCATTATTGTGATACACTCAAATATAAGACCTCAATGGTCTCTATAGGCCACGGGGAAGTGAAACTACAACCTAAGGCAGTTACCTCCCTCTGTGTATAATGGGGTGTCACTATAGTTCAACAGTAAAGCACACTGACTTCCTCTAATAGTATACACTACCCTCATGAGGCTTATCCTAGGTAAATACCTAATCCAGCAAAGTCCCCATTGCGCCAGGCTACCTATGCGCTGTTAACAGGCTGCACATAACAGCAGTCATCCACATGCAGCCCACACACAAATGCACATGCATGTGAACACGTGTTCATGTATAACATCCAAGTTCCTTTTCACTTGCTGTGTTGCAGTGCCTTATCTTAAAAGGTAGACACTGACAGTAAACATGCACAGTCCTTTTGCCATGATTATCGTGGGTCAGACATTGGTAGTGAGACTTACTCACTGAAAAAAGCCCCAAAAAACGAGTAATCAGAAAAGCAAAACAATCCAGGCGTACTGCATGGGCAGAACCCAGTGCAACAGGGTGTATAGAAATCTATTAATACATTTTTAAACTAGGAACACATGAAATAGTTACAACATCTCAAGAGTTTGAATGTTTTTCCAGTAAGCAATAAAACCTTTTTCCAAACCACTATAGATATTTAATTTCTTCTTTTCAATTAATTTAATGTAAATAAATACAACAACTCAAAACTAGGGGTCTTTCTAGATACCTTTGATTATGATTACCAAAAGTATCCTTTTCCCTCTGTATCCCTGAAATCAAAGAGAAATGACCATAACTATGGGAACACCTTCGGAATACAACTACATTTTCTTAAGTGTAACCTTTCCTTAAGTAAGCAGGAGACACCTGCTGGACCCCATTTTCACCTCTAGCCATTGCGTCAAATTCAGCCATGTACAGAACTCATGTGGACCGATCACTCCGTTGTCCACTTCAGAATCTCCAGCCCCTGCACCTCCAGCCCCAAGATGATCAGCACTCCCCACCAGAGGTAGAACAAAATCTCAGAGACCAGCTGAGTGGATGCCCTAAACACCTCCAATCCCACTACCGTGACCAACCTAGAACAGGGAGTGAAAAACATCAATGCCTGGATCACCAATTGCACCAACAGCATTGTCCCCATCAAGTGCAACATCCACAGCAAATCCTCCAAAAAAGCCAGTTGGTACACCTGAGAACTCAGAACAGCAAATCAAGACAGCAAACAGCTGAAGAGAAGATGGCATGCCAGCAAGGGCACCTCTGACAGAGCAACCTATAAGACCTCCCTCAACCTCTACTACCACTTGCTGAGGGCAACAAAAAAGACAGTCTTACCAACATCATTAAGGGATTCCCTAACCCGGCTTCCAGCGAAAGCAACATCACATCCTCTCAGGAGCTGTGTGACAATCTTGGCCACTTCTTCCATGACAAGATTGCAACCATCTACAGAAACTTCGAGCCCCAACTCACACCTACAGACTTCCTTGACAGATACACCACCACTGTAATCAACACAAACCACATACTGACCATTTTGACCATCCTCTACACCCAGGACATCACCTCTGCCATGAAATCCATCCACTCTGGAGCTACCACAGACCCATGCCCGCACTACATCTTCAACCTTAGAAACCAAAGGATCAGCCATGAACTCACCACCCTGCTCAACACCTCTATCAACACTGCAACATTTCCAGATGCCTGGAAACACCCCAAATTCAGACCACTACTCAAAAAACCCTCCACCGACCCCAGTGAACCCAAAAACTATTGGCCAATATCCCTGCTCCCATTCCCAGCGGAGGTACTGGAAAAGATCATCAGCAAGCAAATCATGACATACCTGGAGCAGAAGCAACTATTCGATGCCTCCCAATCCAGCTTCTGGAGCAATCACAGCACCGAAACTGTCCTGATCCCAGCAACCAACGACACCCAAACCCTCATTGACTGAGGAAAAACAGCAGATTTGATCCTCCTTGACCTCTCAGCAGCCTTTGACACCTTATCCCATCACGTGCTGATAAAAAAAACTCCACCACATCAGCATCAAAGCGGATGAGCTCAGATGGATCACCTCCTTCCTCTCCAGATGAGCCCAGAAGATCTATCTCCCTCTGAACCCAAGGAGATCATCTGTGGTGTCCCTCAGGGCTCATCCCTCAGCCCCATGCTCTACAGCGCATATATGACCCTGCTGGCCAACATTGTCAGATCCCATAGTCTCAACATAATTTTCTACGCAGATGACACACAACTCATGCTCTCACTCACTAACAACTTCCACAGATGCATGAGAAGCGTTCCTGACTGGATGAAGGAAGTACTGATCTTTGGCAACAGCAGCACCACATGGAACAACTCCTGGTGGCCATCAGATCTAGAACCCACTCCCTCTGACCACACTAGAAACCTCAGAATCATCATTGACAGCAAGCTCATATAACCATGCCATTTCCTTTGCATGCTTCCTCATCTTGTGCATGCTATGTAAGATCTTCATGTGTCTCCCTGCATGCGATGCACCATAACAAAGGCCCTCATCAACAGCCAACTGGACTATGGCAATGCGCTCTATGAAGGAATCACTGCACACCTCCTACAGAGACTTCAGACCATACAGAATGCACAGCCAGACTCATTCTCAGCGTTCCTTGATGAACCCACATCACACCCCACCTCAGGCAACTCCACTGGCTTCCCCTACAGAAGAGATGCCAATTCAAACTGCTGACCCATGCACAAAAGGCTCTACACAACCAATGACCCACATACACTAACCACCACCTGAACTTCCACGAACCGTCAAGAAGACTACGCTCTGCCTCCCTTTCACTTGCCCATACTCCCTGCTTCTACCGAAGCAGAAGTGGAGGATACTCCTTCTGTTACATCACAGCAAAAACCTGGAACAGCCTCCCCAACACCTTCCGGCCCTCACCTCACAACCGGAATTCTGAATGGCCCTCACGATCTGGCTGATCAAATAAGCCTCTGGGACCTGCAAGCATCTGGATACTCTATTAGGTGTTTAGCCATGCATTATAAATCCTGATTGATTGCTTGATTGATTGAGACTGAATATGATGCTTCCTTTCCGCAAAGTGTGGCACAGAGTGGATCCATCTTTGAACAGGGCAAATCAATCACCAGCATTCTGATCCACATCTGTGTGAATGATATCTATTAATACCACTTATGTAGCATTCTGATAGTTTATCTATAATCCTGTTACATGAGGGCTTCCTCACTGCAAAATTGAATGAAACTTTGTTCATAATTGTAGGAAAGAACCATCTTGCCTGGCATGTTACCCCCATATTTCACTGTATATATGTTGTTTCAGTGTATGTGCCACTGGGACCCTGCCAGCCAGGGCCCCAGTGCTCATAAGTGTGCCCTGTATGTGTTCCCTGTGTCATGACTAACTGTCTCACTGAGGCCCTGCTAATCAGAACCTCAGTGGTTATGCTCTCTCTGCTTTCTAAATTGTCACTAACAGGCTAGTGACCAATTTCACCAATTCACATTGGCATACTGGAACACCCTTATAATTCCCTAGTATATGGTACTGAGGTACCCAGGGTATTGGGGTTCCAGGAGATCCCTATGGGGTGCAGCATTTCTTTTGCCACCCATAGGGAGCTCTGACAATTCTTACACAGGCCTGCCACTGCAGCCTGAGTGAAATAACGTCCACGTTCTTTCACAGCCATTTACCACTGCACTTAAGTAACTTATAAGTCACCTATATGTCTAACCTTTACCTGGTAAAGGTTGGGTGCTAAGTTACTTAGTGTGTGGGCACCCTGGCACTAGCCAAGGTGCCCCCAAATCGTTCAGGGCAGATTCCCCAGACTTTGTGAGTGAGGGGACACCATTTCACACGTGCACTATACATAGGTCACTTTGTCGCGACTCTTGGACTTGGTCCCCTTGTTCCACAGGTACTCTCGTCTGGAAATCCACTTTGGTTGCATTGCTGGTGTTGGTCTTCCTTGCAGAATTCCCCTATCATGACTTCTGTGCTCTCTGGGGAATATAGGTGCACTTTACACCTACTTTTCAGGGTCTTTGGGTGGGCTATTATTCTAACCCTCATTGTTTTCTTACAGTTCCAGCGACCCTCTACAAGCTCACATAAGTTTGGGGTCCATTCGTGGTTCGCATTCCACTTTTGGAGTATATGGTTTGTGTTGCACCTATACCTATGTGCTCCTATTGCAATCTACTGTAACTTTACATTGCTTGCATTACTTCCTTTTGCTATTACTGCATATTTTTGGTATTGTGTACATATATCTTGTGTATATTTGGCATCCTCATACTGAGGGTACTCACTGAGATACTTTTGGCATGTTGTCATAAAAATAAAGTACCTTTATTTTTAGTATATCTGTGTATTGTGTTTTCTTATGATATTGTGATATGACACCAGTGGTATAGTAGGAGCTTTGCATGTCTCCTAGTTCAGCCTAAGCTGCTCTGCTATAGCTACCTTCTATCAGCCTAAGCTGCTAGAAACACCTTTTCTACACTAATAAGGGATAACTGGACCTGGTACAGAGTGTAGGTACCCCTTGGTACCCACTACAAGCCAGGCCTGCCTCCTACAATAATGAACTGGGTTTAATCATTTAGGATCTTAACACTTCTTTTGTGAAAGCCATTGCATTTCACAATAAAGTACTTGAAAGAAGGCTCTGTAGAAATGTTGATGAAATAGATTCTTGTTTTTTACCTGCATCATACTTTCTACTTTCGGTTAAAACTAGATCAGCATTCTATGATGAAAGTGTGTAAACTTTTTTCAAATGATAATCTGTGCTATGTATCTCTCTGCAGATGGCGATGTCTATATCAGCAAGAAATGACACTCAGTCTTCAGTGACTCACTTCATTTTAGTTGGCTTCTCTGACATGTCGACTGCACATCAGGGATGGCTTTCTGCACTGTTTCTCTGCATCTACCTGCTGACAATAATCTGGAATACAATTATGATTCTCTTGGTGACCTTTGACCCTCTTCTACAAACCACTATGTACCTGTTCCTCAGAAACCTTTCCTTCTTAGAGATTTGTTACTCATCAACCACTCTCCCCAAATTGCTGATAATATTTTTCTTAGGGGTTAAATATATTTCATTTGTAGGATGTGCATTCCAAATGTATTTCTTTTTCTCAGTTGGGGTTACAGAGTGTTTTCTTTTAGCTTTCATGTCTTATGACAGATATGTTGCAATCTGTATCCCTTTGAGGTACCCCACCATCATGACCAAGTCTATGTGCAATTCCTTGACAGCTGTTTCATTTATGGGTGGTTTCTTTGAATCTCTTGTACAGACAGGATACATTTTCAGTCTGCCATATTGTGACTTTAATATAATAAACCATTTCTTTTGTGATATCCCATCAGTTTTAAGACTGGCCTGTACAAACACATTCAACAATGAAGTGTTCTTCTGGGCCTGCACTGTTGTGTTTGCAGTCATTCCTTTTATGTTGGTCCTCTCATCATATGTCCAAATCCTCCTCTCCATTCTCAGGATCCAGTCGATATCCGGGAGATATAAAGCCTTCTGTACCTGCTCATCACACCTAACATCTGTTATTCTGTTCTATGGGACTGGGACATTCACCTACTTAAGGCCAAGGTCCAGTCATTCACCTAAGAGAGACAAGCTTCTTGCTTTGCTTTATAGTATTATGACACCAATGATGAACCCTCTCATCTACAGTTTAAGGAATCAAGAAGTACAAGCATCCCTAATGAAAATTATGTCTCTGAGAAAAAGAGAATAAGTTAATAGGTTAAAGTCCAAGAAAGGGCAACCTAACTTTTAATGTCTTTCTCCATTTCATATACTTTGGGTGAGCTGGTGTCCTTGAGTGAACAATAATTTATATATGGGAATAGATGTGAAAATGGATGTGGAGGTCAGATGTGGGACAGGTACTACTCTGGCAGTAGATCACAAGTAGTTAAAGCCAATCTAAAGAGAATGAACTTAATTAGATTGCTGTATTTTTTGTTTTTAGAAGAGATGGATCTGGTCAGTTTGGGTAGGAAGACCACTGTACAGTTTACCTGACACTTGCATTCCATTGGCACAATTCTTAGTCAAATGTTTATATAAATAATTCATGTAAACGTTTCAGTCAACAAGGTGCGAGAAGCCCCAAGGGCCATGAGAGTGAGTTGGCATTGCATTCAATGAAGTAGCAGCTTGCTCATATGGGCATCAGGGCTCGTCCCACCTTACTTTCGTAATCTTTTTGTATTATTCCAATGGTTACCAATACCCTATTATTTACTATTCACCTGTCACCCCACACATTCTCAGTTCATTACACAGTTCGAAAAGGGTGGTGTCAGAAAGTAAGAGGCTGACAGTTTGCACCTACTGCTGTACAGGTTCAAACATTCAGTTTACTGCTTCAGTGCTGCTTGAGGTGGGAAGGAGGAGTATTCCTGCAGAAAAGAGTCAATAGTAACAGCTCAAACAGTACCTGAGATGTTAAAACCTCTGCACTACCCTGATCCAAGTTATCTGTGGCACCCTCCTCACTCAGCACTATGGGCCAGATGTAGCAACCCGTTTGCGAGTCGCTAATGGCGAAAATCGCCGTTTGCGACTCGCAAACGTGGGTTTGCAATTCAGAAATGCATATTGCGAGTCGTTACCGACTCGCAATATGCATTTCCGACTCGCAAATAGGAAGGGGTGTTCCCGTCCTATTTGCGAGTCGCATTGGGATGCAATACCATTTGCGACTGCATATGCGGTCGCAAATGGCATCGCAGTTACCATCCACTTCAAGTGGATGGTAACCCAATCGCAAATTGGAAGGGGTGCCCATGGGACCCCTTCCAGTTTGTGACTGGACCCCAAAATATTTTTTCAGGGCAGGGAGTGGTCCAAGGGACCACTCCCTGCCCTGAAAAAAAACCGAAACTAAAGGAAAACGGGCTACACTTAAAAAAAAAACAACTGCTTTATTTAAAAGCAGGTCGCTAACATGGAGGTCTGCTGACGTCAGCAGGCCTCCATGTTAGCGAGTGCCTATACTCGCAATGGGGCCGCAATTTGCGACCCACCTCATGAATATTCATGAGGTGGGTCATTGCGACCCCATTGCGAGTTGCAGTCGGTGTCTGAGACACCGTACTGCATAGCAATTTGCGACTTGCAAATTGCGAGTCGCAGGGACTCGCAATTTGCAAGTCGCAAATTGATTTTTTGCTACATCTGGCCCTATATTGCTAACACTTGGGGTAGGCACACAAGTCTGCAGCTGCTTGTTCCTAGCACTGATGCCATCTCCATTCATGCATGCAGAGTGGTAACATTTTAAGCACTTGAGCTGGTAAAGCCCCAGGGTGTCTTCCCAAAGAACCCCCCACACCCTTTGTATGGTTAGAGGATGATTGAGACAGCCCTTTGACTGAACGCTCTTTTGGGGGTCTTTAAAGAACACCTCTTGGTTTTCACTGTCCCCCCATCTTCCTGTTGAGGGGCTTTCGAAGCACCTTTCTTGCGGTCCCCCTTGGGTACCTTTCTGGTCTCCCTGGGATGGATGCAGTGGTTGGCCACTTTCCCAAGCTATCTGGGTACAGTTAACACCGAATCAATTAGATGCTGGACCAGCTGTGCAAAACAATTACTCAAAAGGTGCCCATTAATCATTAGATTTTAAAGCCCATCATAATCATTCACTTTGATGTCCATTGCCTAACCATCTTGATAAAACCTCAAAATTAACAAGTGACTGACATGACTACTTCTGGCTATACCTGAACTTCAGGCAATGTTTCTCAGGGGTCAGACCACACTCTGTCATGCCAGGGCAACCAATTCAGCCTCAGCACTCCCTCTCACCTTGCCTGTTCTCCAACTGTGACTGGGTGAAGCTGCTGGAGCACACTGATCTGTACTCTGAACAAACAGGTGACCTGGATCCCATATGTACCTCCTCCTCCACTAGCACTGAGACCATGGCAGGGCTATCCCCATCTACCTCCTCTTTTTCATACTCTACTCCATCATCCTCGTGCTCCAGTGTGGTGGAATGTAGCAGATGGGCTTAATCCCATGCTCTGAAGGCTGTCTGACACTCTTCCTCCTTGGATCCCTTTGACAGTTTCTGCACTCTCTCCTTGCATAGCTTCCTCAACTACGCCATTCCAAGGCCCTCATTGCTACTCAGATCCACTTCCATCCTTTGAAAAATGATAGGTGCAAAATAGAAGGGTAGGAGTGAAATGTAGGGAAAAAATGGCCAATTAGGCAGGCAGGCTTAACTTAGAGGCAGAGTTTAAAGTAATTAGGCAGTAATCAAACAGTGTTAAAGTCAAAACACAAAACAAGTATAATCCCAAACAAACTTAGAAAAATAAAGTACATTTTAATTAATAAATTGACACAAAATTATGAAAATCTAGTAAGAGAAACCAACGCTTTGAATTTTTAATTCTCAATTTTTAAAATAGTGCCAAAAAGTGTTAAGCTCCAACCGAGGTCATCTGCTTGCACTTTTCCAGTACCTAGGTGCAAATCACCAGTGACCAGGGTAGAGCGAGTTTTCAATGCTTGACCCACCCAGAAGTTTTATCTTCAGACTTAGCCCATATTTATACTTTTTAGTGCTGCATGTGCGTTGTTTTTAATGCAAAATTGGCGCAAAGTTACAAAATACAATTGTATTTTTTTAGGGTGCGCCGATTTTGCATCCAAAAAAGTATAAATATGGGCCTTGGTGTCTAAAATGGAAGTAAAAAATCATCAATGAGGCAAGGCAGTAGGATGCGGATGAAGAGGGCTCCACATCATTGACTAGCCACTGGACAAGGGCTAGTTGAAGCCATTGACTTTTGGTGGGAAAGCTGAGAGCAGGAGAAATGTAAACCAGCAGAATATAGTTGTGCCTTTGCCTCGTGATGGGTTATACCTTTGGACTTAGTCACTGTTATAAGGGTCAGCCTTATGACCCTTGAAGTCACCTTCAATGTTCTGGGTGCAGGAGGGAGAGCAGATCCAGTCTTCTAGACACTTCTCATGTTACAGACAGCAGGTCAAATCCTTCCGCAAGTTCAGTGTACTGTGGGTGCCAAAGTAATGCCTGGCACCAGCCTGGGAGGGGAGAAGATGCATGGCCGACATTCCTAACCAATAAGGTAAAACTTCTCAAGGGCAACTCTATCTAAATTTGAAGCACTTTCTATGTGTCCTACTGAAATCAATCCTGCAGTGCTCTCTCTGCCTAAATCCTAAATGGTAAAAACCTACGCCCCTAGTGCAGATCCTGTACATCTACTCTAGAGGTGTGGCCAGGTAAATGAGCAACCCCTCCTCTGTAATGACTCTAAACCAGTTCTTGGGGCAGCTCTGGGTTTGGAACATGCTTGGCTGGGGGAAAAAGAAGGGCCTGCCCAGATATCACCTAACATTTCCCTGTTTCAAGAGTATGCTACAGCTGGCTAATACTGAGCTTCAGAAAATCTGAAATGCATGGTATCTATCCAGGTGAAGGTAAGGAGTAGCCATGTTGAATTTAGGGCTTCTCTGAATTATTACATGAAAGTAGATGTAAAACAAGGAGATGGCTGTGTTGCAGAGTAGGCCCTTTTTTAAGTTAATTAAGTTTCTGGGTATTGCCCTGATGGTCACCCTGCCAGTGGAACAGTACACCTCCCTACAGCCAAGGTCTTTGTCTCAACTCTGGGAGCAACTTTACACCTTATCAAGGGAGTATTTCAGCTGCCACGTAACAGCTAGGCTCATGCAAATGATCATCCAGAGTCTTTTGTGCAAGGAAAAGGTAACTTCCTAAATGTAGCTTTTACAAATTAGCCACTACAAATCTGACTTCACCAGTGAATCAGGTCTGTAATACATATTTCCAACATCCAAGAAACCTTTGTAACGGCTTACTAAGCACAAATAATAATATTAGATGCATTATTGTATCCCAGTGATTTCCTTTAGAGCAGTCAACCCTGCTTCCATAGAAAATAGTGTATAGGGTTTTTTCACTGCTAAGGACATGTTTGACTTTAACATGTCCTACTTTTAAATACCATCCGGTTTTATGCCTACCTACTGGTGACTTATTACTATTTAAAACAAAGATTTAGGCTGTGTAAGGGGATTATTTTGCAGGCTGAAGAGGCAGTTTAAAACTGCCCAGCTAGGCTAAACCTGGCAGACTTGCAGTCATGTTTGCACTATCATTGCATTGTATGGGATAGCACAACTGGTGCTGTATTCCACTAGTGACATTTAACTTATAGGCTCTGGGTCCCCTTTTGTACTATATACTAGGGACCTATAGGCAAGTGATTTATACAAATTAGGATTATTCCAATTTCATCATTTTGAAAGGAGAATCACAGGCACTTTACCACTGGTTAGCAGAAGTAAAGTGCAATTTGTTCTTCAGCCAGCAGAAAGAGTAAATGCAAATATATGGGAGGTACACCATGCAAAATAAGGCCATTTCCCAAAGTTCTGAATTTGAATGCTGATTGCAACTCATCCTGCAAAGTCATTTAACATCAGGTTTTAAGTGCACCATGATAAAGGAACTGGTCATATCCACTTGACTCCACTCTCAAGGGGGAAGCTCTTAAGTTGCTGTCCTTTGACTGATCCACTAAAATGGGGAAACCTTGTGTAAAATCAGAAAAACATCAGAAAACCCAGAAGGTTTTTGTGGCAGGCATAACTTGCATCCATATTCAATATTGTGGTCAATTGCCTCATCCCACCGCTGTAAATTTCCTTTTATCTTCAGACACATCACCAAATGGAGCCTTAGAGATGGCATATCTGTACTAATGCATTGTGAGTTACTCTTGGCTACCTGAATGAATTAAATTGTGGAAGAGACACGTTGCTCTAAGTCAAAGATCACACCATAGTTTTCGACTTTCTGAACTAGGTGTATGGCTATTACTAAAGATCGAAGATTTCTTCAGGACTCTACTACAACTGGCTATTACTGGACTTCAAATACTCTGAAATGCATGATGTCTCTCCAGGTGGATGTAATTACTAGCCATTTTGGATTCAGGGCTTCTCTGAGTTATTAAATGAAAGTAAAAGTGGAGAAAGGAGTTGGCAGTAGGGCAAAAATGTAGATATGAATGAGTGGAAAAAATAATCCAGTCTCGTGCTAGTGCACAGGACACAACTGGCATCCCAGCACCACCTACTGAGTATGTCCCTGGACCTGCAAAAATTATATTTAGAAATATGAAGGCGCTGCTTGAAGAAAGGTGACTTAAGCATTCCTGACTCCTGCTGGTACCCAGGGCCTGAAACTGTTCTCCAAGTATTAATGAGTTGGCCTCATGTTTTACTGCTATAGGGACACAAAAAGCAGAAAGACTCCCAATGGGCCACTGGCGAGAGAGAGACCTTGTTCCTCGAAGCCTGCTGTCAGAAAGCACTAACTTTAAACTGTGGTCCCAACAGGAGAGATGCAGTCATATGTCCCTTACTTCCTCCACCATCAATAACACAATAAAATATATTGTTCTGTGAATCTACACAGGGAAGGAGGAATGTCATAATAGAGAAAAAGAGACACTGATATTACCACCCTGATCCTTTTACTTTGCTTGGCACTAACGTCTGAAGGTTGAAGTGGATATATAAAGACAAGATCAGATATCTTAATAACGTACCACTAAGGTGGTGTGTATAATCTCAAAAGCAAGCTGATATACATTGTAAGTATCTATACACTTTCTGTGTTTTGAAGTGAAATTGAAGTTTCTGAAAAAGTAAAAATAATATGATTAAAATAACAGCAAAAGTAATACTAAATAACCTTTATTGAAAAAATGACTACCTTCTGTTTTGTGAATCTGTGCTCTCTGGTGATGATGAACTTAGTTTCTATAATGAACATTTCTGTTTAGCTAACACCTGTTGGAAAATGGGTCAATGGTAAGGGTGGGTAAGTACCTACACTTAGCAATAGGCCAATAACCTCCACTTAGGTCCAATTAGGTCTCAATAAATTAAACCCAGCTCAACCCTTGGCAGCTTGGCAACGAGCAGCAAAGCTTAACTCAGGAGACATATGTGTAAAGCATTTAAAAATCACAAAACACTGAGTAGGTAAAACACAAAACACAATACAAATGCAACACCAACTTATAAACATAGATAATATTTGTATTTTTAAAATGACACCAAAACTAATTAAATCAGATCAGGGGAACCAGAGATATGAATTTTTAAAGAATTAATGCTTTTTAGCGCTTAGAAATGAATTGCGCCAATCTGGTCATATGGTCCCAACTCGACCGGGGCAAAGTCAAAGTTAGAGGCCGACCGCGATGGAGCCCTGCTCGGCTACAGCTCGCAGGAGGCCTTGGTCAAAAGTTTACCTTCAGACTTAGTCGTTTTTCTGGAGATTTTCTTCAGCGGGACCAAGTCGCCATTCCAATCAGACCTCCTGGAACTCTTCCTCGGATATGCATAGCCCTCCGTGGAGATTTTTACCTTTTGATTTAGTCATTTTTTTTAGATGAAAATCCTACGACCGGGCAAACCTGAATCTTGATCTGACGTCTCTGGAGCCCTCTTCGGAAACACTGACTGGGAGGTCCCGGTCAACTTCCTACATTCGGACTTAGTCACTTTTTCTGGGATTTTCTTCACCGGGACGAACCTGCAAATTAGGCCGGGTCGCGGTGGAGGCAGGGCGGCTAGAGTTGCTGTGGCGGGTCGGTCCCTTTATGGAGCTTTTTTTCCAAAAGTTCTCCAAACTTCTCCAAACTTATGGATCTTCTTCCAGATGTTCCTTTAAGGTTCTTGTGAGGTCCACATCTCACCCCAATGTTCCAGAAGCTCTCAAATGCTCCTTGAGGGGTGCAGACTACAACTCCCAGAATGCACCTGGAACAATCTCCTTTTTGTTCGCTGGACAGTGATCAGCTGGTCAGTTTATTCAGGGGTTGGTGCAGGGGACTCTGGTTAGCAAGTTTTCACCAATTTAAGCCCAGCAAAGTCCATCCTGTGGTGAAGTCCAAGTGTGCAGCTGGTGCAGTCCTCCAGAGTGCAGTGTCTGGGTGCAGGTCAGGGGTCCAGCAGGGCAGTCCTTCTTCTTCTGTAGTTATTCCTTGTTGGAATTTGGCAGGGATCTGAGGTGTGGGTGCAGGTCTGCCAGTTTTATCCTTGCTCATGGGTGAAAAACAGTGGGGTTCTGGTTCTCCAGTCAGGTGCAGGGTACTTCCCCCCGCGATGACCACTTCCTGGGAAGTGGCAAAAGTCAATCCCAGGGAGCAACATTCCTCAAAAATCCATCATGGCTGAAACTGATTTTTGGATGTTACATCTGGCTGAACCCACCCACTGGTATGCCTAAAAACCTTAAACACACCCTTTTCCTGCCCTCTCCTAACATAATGACGGAGGTGCTGGGTTGCTCCAAATGTCCTTCCCTGCCTTTCAAGTCCAGTTTGGCAGCCCTCCCACCTTCCTGCCTCTCCATCTGCTGAGGGAAGATCTCCTCCCCCGGGCACATGTCTTTTTGTGGAGTCAGGCCACTTCACCCCTCATCAAGCAGTCTGGCCAGGCTGCCAGAGGCTGGTCAATCAGAGCAAAGCAGCAAAACACTGCATGGCTGAAGGTGGCAACTGTTCAGGTAAAGTTTAAAACTCTTTACCTGAACAAGTTATATTAAATCCAACAGCTGGAAGTTGTGGGATTTATTATAACAATTATTTTTATATCAAACTTGAGGTATCATTTACTTAACGGGACTTTTAAAATTAAAATAAAGTCTTTCCATTCTAGCCTATGGAGGCCATTCACTACAATGAGGGAAAAATGAATTTGGCTGTTTTACCTCACCAGGGTTTATAAAATTATTTTATAAGGTCCTGCTTATAGTTATACGGCACACAGCCGTAAGGGCACATAGGGCACACCTTAGGGGTGACTTATATGTAAAAATAAGGTAGTTTAAGACTTTGGAACTACTTTTAATTCCAAAGTCGAATTTGCATGTAACTTTAATTTAAAAGCAGCCAGCAAGGCAGGCCTGCAGTTGAAATGACACTGGGTACCTCAGCAGTGCACTGTAGGGACACCACCTATGCTGGGGTCCCTAATCCTACATGCCCTACCATATACTAGAGACTTATAGGTAGTTTGACTTAGCCAATTATAATTAGCCTAATTTGCATTCTCATTTCATACAGAGCACAGGCCCTGGAACTTGTTAGCAGTACCCAGGACACCATCAGAGTCAGGAAAACATCAGCAAAATGTGAAAAATGGGGGCAAAAAGTAAGGGGGCCTCTGCAATCAGCCCTGTTTTCCCACAATACCTTTCACACAGTTTGACGAATCTTCACTAAACTTTCCATAAAATGTTAGTCCCTTTTTTCTAATAATTTGTTTCTTCAGCATATATGCTATTACAATTATAAGAACAATACCATAATTAATACAAACATCTGCAAAGATTTAAAATAATTACATTCAACAAACTGAATTCATATTAAAAAAATCCTGTTTAGGGACAGAATTTAAGCTAAAAGCTCATTGTTTGGAAGCATACATTCCTAACACAGATCTAGGCTAATAATAATACTAAACATTCGTGCAATCAATAGAACATGCACCCGGCCTTGCATAGATAGTAGTTGATCATGGCTGGCAAAAATCATTAGATTACACATACAAATATACATAAAACACTAGCATAATTGCTCAGTCAATCACAAGGTTTATTTGATCAGCATGTGACAATAAAAAAATTATAAAACCAATACAACTTTTAAAACACATTTTCCTTCGAAATAACAGTTGCCCACTGCCATTTAGTACATTGAGCACATTTTACGGTTAACAACTAGATCCTTGCTGTTGTCACTGACTGCAGAAATGCCACAGCAGCCCTACAATATTTGAGTTTGGCCTGTTTTAAAAAAAGGTAAAATATGGACCTTTCTCAGTAATGTATTATGTTTACAAAAAAGCATAAAGTGCATTGCACAGAAAAGCCATCACAAGGACACAGGTAATTTGGGAATGTAGTTGCCCTGCGCAGGGTAGGCCACTAGAATATGTACAATATTCAGTCCGAACTTCTCTAGCAAAAATCTGTGATGAAGGTTGCTGGCCCAAGCTAGATAACGCTCAATACCATTGCTAGTGCAGATAACAGCATATGCCTGAAAGGTGAGCTTATCAGCTGCTAACCTCTGTCTCTTGTCATTGCATTTGTCTAGAAACATAGACTTTGATAGCGCGTCAGAGCCTTGATAAGTAAACTTACAAGGGGACACGCCTAGGTCGATGAACCTTTGGACCACGTTTGGAGACTTCCCAGTACAAAATATTTTCTTGGCATAATCGATCAACAGATCAATATTCAAATCCATAAAACTAATCACTAATCAATAAACAATCCAATAAGAATCAGTAACTGAACACACCATGACCTTTCAGTCATGAATAACCATGCCAGTTTAGTTAAGTGTTAGGATATTTATTTCCCTATTTGTTACAAACTAATATCATGTTTATTAGTCTCAATAGCAATAAGCTCATCAAAACCACTATTATTTTGCAATCAGAACACAACTTAATCAATGCATAGATTATGTCAATTCGGTATTTAAGAACATCGTTAATATGTATCAAATTTGCACAGTCTCATTAATACATGATTCAACAAAGCAAGAATTCAGTCATTTGTCTATTTGCATCAGATATTAGTGAACAACTTAACTAACCTCGAATTAGCATTAGCATGTTGGGCTTTATGCAAAGCATTTTTAGCAAACAAGAATTTAGAAAACATCTAAACTAAGGCCTCTATCAAAAGAGCAGTTGGTACCTAGAAAGAAAAGGCAAAGAGACAATTACAATTTTTCATCAGATACTTACCAATCCAACAGATCAGCAAACAGCGTCAGTCTTCATCCTCAGGACATCAGTCGATTCGCCATCAGCAGAGATAGAACGGGGCAAAGTCTCAATATAACATAGCTAAGAAATAGGATCTTCCCTCATATGGAGGAGAAGTTAGCAGCAAGCAAAGAATGGTAGAAGATGTTTTAAAATATAAGGACAAAGCAAAAAGGAAACAATCAAGACTCTGGGGGTGATTCCTACTTTGGCTGGCGGCGGGCGCCGCCAGCCAAACGGGAAGCGCCAGAATACCGCTGCGCGGTCAGAAGACTGCCGCGGTTATTCTGAGTTACCCCCTTCCATGAGGATTCCGGCTCCGAATGGAGCCGGCGGAGTGGAAGGGGTGCGACGGGTGCAGTTGCACCCGTCGCGATTTGCAGACACTGAAAATCTTGGTGGGGCCCTGTTATGGGGGCCCCTGCAGTGCCCATGCCATTGGCATGGGCACTGCAGGGGCCCCCAGGGGCCCCACGACACCCCATACCGCCATCCTGTTCCTGGCGGCCAAAACCGCCAGAAACAGGATGGCGGTATGGGGGTCGGAATCCCCATGGCGGCGCAGCATGGAGGATTCCCCAGGGCAGCGGGTTTCCGTTTCTGACCGCGGCTGTACTGCCGCGGTCAGAATGCCCATGGGAGCACCGCCAGCCTGTTGGCGGTGCTCCCGCGGTCGTTGGCCCTGACGGTCCATGACCGCCAGGGTCAGAATGACCCCCTCTGTCTCTCTGAGTCTCTCTCTCTTTTTCTTGTTGGGTCACTCCGTTATATCAAAACTACTCAATTAGCCCATAAATGCTCATTGAATCATAATTGGTGCATCGTTATCTCTGTCCAAAATTTTCCACGCACTTCACCAGAATTTTCCACAAACCACAGTTCTCATGTTGCTGATTGGCCCTTGTCATTGATGTCTTCATCAGTTGGAATGTCAGGTCAGAAAAGTTACAGTTTACACTCCAGTCAGTGTCCCAATTGTTTTCTCGTGCTCCAGGCAGCCTTGCACCTGTTACAAATTACACTGTTGCATTCAGCAAGAATGTCTCCTTGAGCAAGTCGAGTCTCATGAGAAAGAATTTACTACAGCTACACACACATAACTTCTGGAAAAGTACAGCTTTGTGTCCTTAAGGAAAACAGCACAATGCACGTTAGAAAGTACAGTTTAATATGAGACCAAGCAGCTAGGCCCAGACCCTCGCTAAGCTAAGGCCTAATGATTTAATAAGCAAACTCCTAATACATGACTTTAATTATGATATGTTAATATAAATTCAAAACATTAGTACAAATTTAATTCAGCATTTATATGTTTCATTAGTCTTCGTATACATTGGTAGTCCTTCCCCATGGGCACGTTTCAAACATGTGCATTATTTTCTATGTTAACACATTTTTCCATGCAGCTTCATCACACAATATATTTCAAGCTTTTCATGTTAATATTGTTTTTGGAAAAACACACTCCAACAATCCCTCCTCTGATGACTCTTGTCATCACACAAAACCTTTACCTGAATTTTACACCCTAAAATTCTCTCATCTCAATTTCTTCCCTTATTGGCTTCACTTTTGATTTTGCCCTAAACAAATTTTCCCTTTGTTTTTCTTCCCTCCTCTTATTATTTTTCACCATCTTCAATTTTATTCTTTTACTAATTTTACATGCTACCCATAACCCAAATAAGCAAGCTATAACAATCAATATCCCCTATATTACTTTAGACAATATCCTATGCCAAATGTTACTAAGCCAAGTTCCCACTGAAGCAAATCCCTTTCCAACCTTCTCCTAAACACCTGGTTCCTTCAATTCCTTCAAATCTGTACTATCCCTAGTCAAGTTAATAAGCATACTTCTAATCTCATTACTACTATCTGGTATATAGGCACAACAATGACGCTCATTAAGCATCTTACAAACTCTGCCATTTTTCACTAAAAGAATGTCTAAATCAAGCCTGTTTTGAAGAGTCATAGCCCTCTCCGCAGCAAGTTCAGTATCCATCAGGAGTATAGCCCCTGAAAAATTTGTCAGCATGTTATCCACAATAGTAGACAACTTTCAAATCATTATGGAGTTTAAGATAACTCCCACTGAAGGAATTATTGCCCCAAATATGTCTCCTACTACACCAGTAGCAGTCTCTCTCTTTTGTGTAGTACGATGTAATTCAGACAATTTTGGAAACCTTTTCAAATCGTCAAGTTGATATATCTTTGGGTAAACTATCCACAAATAACATATCCTATACCATCCCTTTGGAAGATGGTAATAAGCATTAAGTCCACATATGTAATAGATCTCTGGGATCGCAGGATCCTGTCCATTTAACATGAACGTCCATTTACTCTGAATCAAAAAACACATGCTTACATTCACTCATTCCCACAAACACATTGTCATAATATGATTTTGGCCTAGATATGCAAAGCTTCCCTACGTGTAGTGCATCTAAAGCTAGCTTCCCTTGCTCCCTAATTGCACCATAACCCTCATTACTAGCAAAAGCCTTCTGTTGTAATCCTTTCTCTAGTTTACCCTTTAATGCTTTTCTTCTATCTTCCGTGTGATCTAGAAAGCTTTTCTCTACAGGTGTAAGAAAGCATGTCAAATTATTGCGGTGTGCATAAGATGTACTAATTGTTAATGTCGGCTCAATGAATCCTTTGACTAACTTTATACTATAGTACTTAGCTACCCTATTCAAATCCTCTATTATAGGCACATAAGAAAGCACAAGGTCATAATTCGAGTGAAAGTATTGAATCTCGTCCTGGTTATAGAATCTTCTTAGTAACAGACTACAACTTATCCCATATGTTAGTGGCAGACTATGATAAGTAACCACCTCTTGTACTGATACAGGAATCTGTGGACACACAAAGCAATCCTTCGCATCCATTGTGTCAACATACTCACTCAGCAAGCAATAGAAAACGTTAGTGGAGAGTTCCCCTTTTGCGTTAGTTCCCTCATGCAAATATCTCGTATCCAGCTCAGACCTCTCCCAAGTTGTTAGTGCAGTGGAAGTCTTAGGAATTGTAGCTCTGTTCGTCCCACTCTTATCCATTAGTGTCATACCCACAACCACAACCATAATGAATATCAGACACACAACACCTAAACCAACACCCACATATCTACAACGCCTACTTCCTGTATTATCCTCTCCAATGTTAGCCATGATCTGTAAAGAATCAGAAAGTGAAGGATGGTTAATTCAAACAACAACAGAGGATGGTTAAAATGCAATTTTCTCCTTTTTTTTCTGCAGCAGGTAAAACAAGCGAAAGTCCTCCTTCAGTAGTTATTTACAGCTTCACTTTCACTCCCAGGATCCTTGTCAATTCAGGTTAGCAGCTTGTCAAAATCAGGTTCAAAGTCAATCCAGGTTATCAAAGTCTCATCCGGTAAATTCTCAGTCTCTTTTTCTCAATTTTGTTTCTACTTTAGTTCAATCTTTATACCAATTCAGTCTCCTGCGGTCAGGCTCAGGTGCCAAAGTACTTACCTGGAATCTCTCGATCAAAGCAAAACGACAAGAACTCTTGTTGCCATTCAGCTGTCGTTGCATACGTCCATTCAGGACCTGCGTATCTTCTGTTTGCTACTCTCTTTCTCTTCAACTTACGATCACCTTGCAACTCTCCTTCACTCAGACCTTCTCTCCTTGTTGTATCAACTTCTTCCTCTATTGCATCTACGACAACCACTTCTCCCTTTTTCACTTCACTTGCAATTCTGGCCACTTGTCTCCTTTCAGTATCTCTCTTGCCTTTGATCTCTCTTGTGGCGACCCTTCACCCTCCTCTGGCTCTATGGTTTTTTCTCTTGATGGACCTGCAATTTTCTCAGGTGGAGTGTGGACACTCTGACTCTCTTCCACCTCAACTCCTTCGCCTTCTGGGTCTGTCAAATGCTCTAGCTCATTTCCATAATCGTCTGCTTCTGGGAGAACCTCTCTCTGATTAGGCTCTCCTGCTGCCTCAGTTGAGATAGGCTATCATTCCTGCGTGTAGGGTACACTTCAACCCAATGACTAAAGATACACACAATCACCAGCACATATCTCAAACCTCCACACACGGGCATCTCAATGAAATCCAATTGCATTCTGCTAAATGGAACTCCATCTCTCCTAATGTGGCTCAAATTCACCACTGTCCCTTTCCCCGCATTCATCTGTTGACAGATGATACACCTATGGAAAATCACTTCTGCAGCTTGTCTGAACTTTGGGTTAAACCAGTCAATTTTGAACAACTTGATCATTGGTCCCCTCCCAATATGTGCTTGATCATGGTAAAACCTTGCAAATTGTGACAAAAGACTGTTTGGCAAAACCATTTTCCCTTCATCTGAGAATAATTATACCAAATCCAGGCTAATTCAAGCGTCATGAATGTATGTTAACCAGATGATTTTCAAACAATGATCCTACTGCCTGTTTGAAGGAGTTTTTTGTTTTTGTCCAAATTGATAATCATAGAAGGAGTGGCTGCGTCTTTAAGGTGTTGCTAATAAACCCTAACACAGTTTCAGAGTGGCAGACAAACAAACTGGTGGATTTTGGAACAGCAAATAGCCTTTCTTGGCCCCTTCCATCCCTTTGGTCACTATAGCCCCAAACACAAGCACAATAGCTGGCGGTTGCACAGCACTTTCTTTCGCATACAGTAGTGAGCTCTTTGCTAGGTTTACTTCCTATCCAGGAGGCAAAACCAAAAACTGCACAATGGTTTTTATGAGAACCGCAACCCTCAAACTCCTCAGTAGACTACAAATCTCATTGAATGGTATGCCTGTGAGAAAGTAGCCTCTTTCCAGCATGGCTACCCCCAATTTTGGCCTGTTTGTCAGTGTGTTTGACTCTTTCTGTGCACTTCTCTCTCCCCATTAAATTTGGTTGCTGGATATTGCTAACACAGGATTCCACTCATAATTGGCCTAATGGTGCCCCCTTATAAGTCCCTAGTATATGGTACCTAGGTACCCACGGCATTGGGGTTCCAGGGGATACCTATGGGCTGCAGCATTACTTTTGCCACCCATAGGGAGCCCATGCAAAGGCTTCTACAGAACTGCCCTTGCCGCCTGTGTGAAATGATGCATGCACCCTTCCACCGACATTTCCACTGTACCAGGTCACTTATAAGTCACCTATATGTCAGGCCTTCAAATCCTGAAGGCTGGGTGCAAAGTACTTGTGTGTGAGGGCACCCCTAGACTAGCAGACGTGCCCCCATATCTTCAGGACCATTTTCCTGGACGTCGTGGGTGTGAGGACGCCATTTTACGTGTGCACTGGACATAGGTCAATACATATGTTCAGCTGCACAATGGTAACTCCGAATATGACCATGTAAGGTGTCTAACATCTTGGAATTATACACCAATACTGATTCTAGTATTGGTTGTATAATTCCATGCACTCTGGGGGCTCCACAGTGGACCCCCAGTACTGCCATACCAGCCTTTTGAGGTTTTCCAGGCAGCCCCAGCTGCTGACACCTCACAGACAGGTTTCTGCCCTCAAGCAGTTCAATCCGAGGAAGGCAGAACACAGCATTTCCTTTGGGAGAGGGGTTTTACACCCTCCCCCTTTGTAAATAGATGTTACAGGCATAGGAGGGATAGCCCACCAGAGCCTCTGGAAATGCATTGAAGGGCACAGTTGGTGCCCTCCTTGCATAATCCAGTCTACACTGGTTCAGGGACCTCCAGTCCTTGCTCTGACAAGAAACTGGACAAAGGGCAGGGGAGTGACCACTCCCCTGTCCATCACTGTAGGAGGCTGGACTGGCTAGTAGTGAGTACCAAGGGGTACTTACACCTTGCACCAGGCCCAGGTATCCCTTATTAGTGTATAGGGTGTCTAGCAGCTTAGGCTGATAGATAATGGTAGCTTAGCAGAGCAGCTTAGGCTGAACTAGGAGACGAGTGAAGCTCCTACAGTACCACTAGTGTCACTTGCACAATATAATAAGAAAACACAATACACAGATATACTAAAAATAAAGGTACTTTATTTTTATGACAATATGCCAAAGTATCTCAGTGAGTACCCTCAGTATGAGGATAGCAAATATACACAAGATATATGTACACAATACCAAAAATATGCAGTATAGTCTTAGAAAACAGTGCAAACAATGTATAGTTACAATAGGATGCAAAGGGGACACATAGGATAGGGGCAACACAAACCATATACTCCAAAAGTGGAATGAGAACCACGAATGGACCCCAAACCTATGTGACCTTGTAGAGGGTCACTGGGACTGTAAGAAAACAGTGAGGGTTAGAAAAATAGCCCACCCCAAGACCCTGAAAAGTGAGTGCAAAGTGCACTAAAGTTCCCCAAAGAGCACAGAAGTCGTGATAGGGGAATTCTGCAGGAAAGACACAAACCAGCAATGCAACAATGATGGCTTTCCAGTCGAGGGTACCTGTGGAACAAGGGGACCAAGTCCAAAAGTCACAAGCAAGTCAGAGATGGGCAGATGCCCAGGAAATGCCAGCTGTGGGTGCAAAGAAGCTGCTACTAGGCAGTAGAAGCTGAGGATTCTGCAGGAACGACAAGGGCTAGAAACTTCCCCTTTGGAGGATGGATGTCCCACGTCGTGAAGAGCAGAAGTATTTTCCCGCCGAAAGACCGCCAACAAGCCTTGCTAGCTGCAAATCGTACGGTTAGGGTTTTTGGATGCTGCTGTGGCCCAGGAGGGACCAGGATGTCGCCAATTGAGTCAGAGGGGGCATAAAGCAAGACAAATAGCCCTCTCAGAAGCAGGCATCACCTGCAGAAGTGCCAGAACAGGCACTACAAAGAGGAGTGAAACGGTGCTCACCCGAAGTTGCACAAAGGAGTCCCACGCTGCCGGAGGACAACTTAAAAAGTCGTGCAATGCAGGTTAGAGTGCCGTGGACCCAGGCTTGGCTGTGCACAAAGGATTTCCGCCGGAAGTGCACAGAGGCCGGAGTAGCTGCAAAAGACGCGGTTCCCAGCAATGCAGTCTGGCGTGGGGAGGCAAGGACTTACCTCCACCAAACTTGGACTGAAGAGTCACTGGACTGTGGGAGTCACTTGGACAGAGTTGCTGGATTCAAGGGACCTCGCTCGTCGTGCTGAGAGGAGACCCTGGGGACCGGTGATGCAGTTCTTTGGTGCCTGCGGTAGCAGGGGGAAGATTACGTCGACCCACTGGAGATTTCTTCGGAGCTTCTAGTGCAGAGAGGAGGTAGACTACCCCCACAGCATGCACCACCAGGAAAACAGTCGAGAAGGCGGGAGGATCAGCGTTACAGAGTTGCAGTAGTCGTCTTTGCTACTTTGTTGCAGTTTTGCAGGCTTCCAGTGCGGTCAGCAGTCGATTCCTTGGTAGAAGGTGAAGAGAGAGATGCAGAGGAACTCTGATGAGCTCTTGCATTCGTTATCTAAGGAATTCCCCAAAGCAGAGACCCTAAATAGCCAGAAAAGAGGGTTTGGCTACTTAGGAGAGAGGATAGGCTAGCAACACCTGAAGAAGCCTATCAGAAGGAGTCTCTGACGTCACCTGCTGGCCCTGGCCACTCAGAGCAGTCCAGTGTGCCAGCAGCACCTCTGTTTCCAAGATGGCAGAGGTCTGGAGCACACTGGAGGATCTCTGGGCACCTCCCAGGGGAGGTGCAGGTCAGGGGAGTGGTCACTCCCCTTTCCTTTGTCCAGTTTCGTGCCAGAGCAGGGCTGAGGGGTCCCTGAACCGGTGTAGACTGGCTTATGCAGAAATGGGCACCATCTGTGCCCATGAAAGCATTTCCAGAGGCTGGGGGAGGCTACTCCTCTCCTGCCTTAACACCTTTTTCCAAAGGGAGAGGGTGTAACACCCTTTCTCTGAGGAAGTCCTTTGTTCTGCCATCCTGGGCCAAGCCTGGCTGGACCCCAGGAGGGCAGAAACCTGTCTGAGGGGTTGGCAGCAGCAGCAGCTGCAGTGAAACCCCTGAAAAGGCAGTTTGGCAGTACCCGGGTCTGTGCTACAGACCCGTGGGATCATGGGATTGTGCCAACAATGCCAGGATGGCATAGAGGGGGCAATTCCATGATCTTAGACATGTTACATGGCCATATTCAGAGTTACCATTGTGAAGCTATACATAGGTATTGACCTATGTATAGTGCACACGTGTAATGGTGTCCCTGCACTCACAAAGTCCGGGGAATTTGCCCTGAACAATGTGGGAGCACCTTGGCTAGTGCCAGGGTGCCCACACACTAAGTAACTTTGCACCTAACCTTTACTAAGTAAAGGTTAGACATATAGGCGACTTATAAGTTACTTAAGTGCAGTGAAAATGGCTGTGAAATAATGTGTGCATTATTTCACTCAGGCTGCAGTGGCAGGCCTGTGTAAGAATTGTCAGAGCTCCATATGGGTGGCAAAAGAAATGCTGCAGCCCATAGGGATCTCCTGGAACCCCAACACCCTGGGTACCTCAGTACCATATACTAGGGAATTTTAAGGGTGTTCCAGTATGCCAATGTGAATTGGTGAAATTGGTCACTAGCCTGTTAGTGACAATTTGGAAATAAATGAGAGAGCATAACCACTGAGGTTCTGGATAGCAGAGCCTCAGTGAGACAGTTAGTCATACCACAGGTAACACATTCAGGCACACTTATGAGCACTGGGGCCCTGGCTGGCAGGGTCCCAGTGACACATACAACTAAAATAACATATATACAGTGAAAAATGGGGGTAACATGCCAGGCAAGATGGTACTTTCCTACACAACCCCCCCACAAACAAAGGACAATAAGACTAGTCATTACCTGATGGGTCTTCATTGTCTAAGTGGAAATATCTGGAGAGTCCATCTGCATTGGAGTGGGTACTCCCAGGTCTATGTTCCACTGTATAGTCCATTCCCTGTAGGTATATGGACCACCTCAACAATTTAGGATTTTCACCTTTCATTTGTTTTAGCCAAAGTAGAGGTTTGTGGTCTGTCTGAACAATGAAGTGAGTGCCAAATAGGTATGGCCTCAACTTCTTTAGTGCCCAGACCACAGCAAAGGCCTCTCTCTCTATGGCAGACCAACGCTTTTCTCTAGGGGTCAACCTCCTGCTAATAAAAGCAACAGGTTGATCCTGGCCCTCAGAATTCAGTTGTGATAGGACTGCCCCTACTCCTAATTCAGATGCATCAGTTTGGACATACATTTTTTTAGAGTAACAGGGGCTTTTCAGGACAGGTGCAGAGCACATGGCCTGCTTCAGCTCCTCAAAAGCTTTCTGACAGTTTGCTGTCCATAATACCTTCTTAGGCATTTTCTTGGATGTGAGGTCATTAAGAGGGGCTGCAATGGAGCCATAGTTCTTTATGAACCTCCTGTAATACCCAGTGAGGCCTAAAAAGGCTCTCACCTGAGTCTGAGTAGTAGGGGGAACCCAATCTATAATAGTTTTGATTTTCCCCTGAAGTGGTGCAATCTGTTCCCCACTAACCAGGTGTCCCAGATAAACCACCTTCCCCTGCCCTATCTGGCACTTTGAAGCCTTGATAGTGAGGCCTGCCTTTTGCAGGGCCTCTAAAACTTTCCATAGGTGGACCAGGTGATCATCCCAGCTGGAGCTAAAGACAGCTATATCGTCTAGATATGCTGCACTAAAAGCTTCCAGCCCTTGCAGGACTGTGTTCACCAACCTCTGAAAAGTGGCAGGTGCATTTTTCAATCCAAAAGGCATTACTGTGAATTGGTAATGGCCTCCAATGGTTGAAAAGGCAGTTTTTGCTTTTGCATCTTCTGATAATTTGATCTGCCAATACCCTGCAGTCAAGTCAAAAGTGTTTAGATACTTGGCAGATGCCAGTGTATCTATGAGCTCATCTGCCCTGGGTATAGGGTGAGCGTCAGTTTTGGTTACCTGGTTGAGACCTCTGTAGTCTACACAAAACCGCATTTCCTTCTTTCCATCTTTGGAATGAGGTTTTGGTACAAGTACCACAGGAGAGGCCCATGGACTTTCAGAGTGCTCAACCACTCCCAGTTCTAACATTTTCTGCACCTCTTGCTTTCTGCAGTCTCTGGCATGGTCAGGCTGCCTATAAATCTTACTTTTGACAGGCAAGCTGTCTCCAGTATCTATAGTGTGCTCACACCAAGAAGTGGTACCTGGCATAGTAGAGAAGAGTTCAGAAAACTGACCCAGGAGATTTATGCAGTGGTCTTTCTGCTCAGCAGTAAGACAATCTGCCAGTACAACACCTTCCACTAGAGCATCTTGTTCTGTAGAAGAGAAGAGATCAGGGAGAGGGTCACTCTCTTCTTCCTGTCCCTCATCAGTTGCCATGAGCAGGGTGAGATCAGCCCTGTCATAGTAGGGTTTCAGGCGATTGACATGGAGCACCCTAAGGGGACTCCTGGCAGTGCCTTAGTCAACTAAGTAGGTGACTTCACCCTTTTTCTCAACAATTGTATGGTGTCCACTCCATTTGTCTTGGAGTGCTCTTGGGGCCACAGGCTCCAAGACCCACACTTTCTGCCCTGGTTGGTACTGAACCAAAACAGCGTTCTGGTCATGCCATTGCTTCTGGAGCTCTTGGCTGGTCTGAAGGTTTTTACTGGCCTTTTTCATGTACTCAGCCATCCTTGATCTGAGGCCAAGTACAGAGTCCACTCTGTCTTGCTTTGGAGCTTTTAAAGGTTGTTCCCAATCCTCCTTAACAAGTGTTAGAGGACCTCTCACGGGGTGACCAAATAGGAGTTCAAAGGGGCTGAAGCCCACTCCTTTCTGGGGTACCTCCCTGTAAGCAAAAAGGAGGCATGGTAAAAGAATATCCCATCTCCTGCTGAGTTTTTCAGGGAGACCCATAATCATGCCTTTGAGAGTTTTGTTAAATCTCTCCACCAGTCCATTTGTTTGTGGATGATAGGGTGTGGTGAACTTGTATGTAACACCACACTCTTTCCACATGGCCTTTAAGTAAGCGGACATGAAATTGCTTCCCCTGTCTGATACCACCTCTTTTGGGAAGCCCACCCTGGAAAAGATTCCCAGGAGGGCTTTTGCCACTGCAGGAGCTGTAGTGGTCCTTAGAGGAATTGCTTCAGGATATCTGGTGGCATGGTCCACTACCACGAAGATAAACCTATTGCCTGAAGCAGTAAGAGGGTCAAGGGGGCCAACTATGTCAACCCCTACCCTTTCAAAGGGAACCCCAACCACATGCAGTGGAATAAGGGGTGCCTTTGGAGTGCCACCTGTCTTGCCACTGGCTTGACAGGTTTCACATGACTTACAAAATTGTTTTGTGTCCTCTGACATTCTAGGCCAATGAAACAAGTGAACAAGCCTTTCTCAAGTTTTCATTTGCCCCGAATGTCCAGCTAAGGGAATGTCATGAGCAAGAGTTAGGAGGAACTTTCTGTACTCCTGAGGAATCACCAATCTCCTGGCAGCTCCAGGTTTTGGATCCCTTGCTTCAGTGTACAAGAGGTTGTCCTCCCAGTAAACTCTGTGAGAGTCACTGACATCCCCATTTGCTTGTTTGACAGCTTGCTACTTTAGACCCTCTAGTGTGGGACAGGTCTGCTGTGCCACACTCAGCTCCTCCCTGGCAGGCCCCCCTTCACCCAAAAGGTCAGCAGTGTCTGCTTTCAGCTCCTCTGGTGTAGGTTCTGCACAGGGTAGAAATTCTTCTTCCTCAGAAGTAGAATCCACTGTAGAGGGAGGGATAGTAGGTAGTGATTTACCTCTACTAACCCTAGCTTTAGGGAGCACTTGGTCCATTCTTCCAGGATCCAAGTCACCCTGTCCTTTTTGCTTTTTGGCCTGAGCCCTGGTCAAAGCAAAAATATGCCCTGGAATGCCCAGCATTGCTGCATGAGCCTCCAACTCCACTTCTGCCCAAGCTGATGTCTCTAAATCATTCCCTAATAGACAGTCTACAGGTAAATCTGAGGCAACCACAACTTTCTTTGGGCCAGTAACCCCCCCCCCCAGTTGAGATTCACAACAGCCATGGGGTGGCAAAGGGTGTTGTTATGAGCATCGGTTACTTGGTACTGGTGACCAAGTAGGTGTTGTTCAGGGTGGACCAGTTTCTCTATTACCATTGTAACACTGGCTCCAGTGTCCCTGTAGGCCTGAGCCTCAACACCAGTTATTAGGGGTAGTTGCTTGTACTTATCCATGTTAAGGGGACAAGCAACCAAGGTGGCTAAATCAATAGTCCCCTCAGAGACTAACACAGCCTCTGTGGTCTCCCTAATCAGACCAACCCCAACTAAGTTACCAATAGTGAGCCCTGCTACTCCCTTGGATTGGGTATTAGTAGGTTTGCTCCCACCACCACTGCTATTAGTAGGGACACTTGGTGTAGCAGTAGGGGTTGTAGTGGTAGGAGGCTTGGTGCTTTTCTTTTGACAACTGGGATCTGCTGTCCAATAGCACCATGGTTTCTTTTCTTTGTTTTGATTTGAAGAGGATTTGGGCCCACCACCCCCACCAGACTGTTTTTGTGGGCCTGATGAAGACTCATTTTTAGATTTGTCCCCACCCTTGTCAGAAGACTTACCATCCTTCTTCTTATTGCCATCTTTGTCACCCCCTGTATGAACTTTTCTGTTCACCCTTGTTCTGACCCATTTGTCTGCCTTCTTTCCCAATTCTTGGGGAGAGGTCGGATCAGAGTCCACCAAGTACTGGTGCAACAAATCAGACACACAATTATTAAGAATATGCTCTCTCAGGATCAAGTTATACAGGCTTTCATAATCAGTAACTTTACTGCCATGTAACCACCCCTCCAAGGCCTTCACTGAATGGTCAACAAAGTCTACCCAGTCTTGTGAAGACTCCTTTTTGGTCTCTCTGAACTTCATCCTGTACTGTTCAGTGGTTAGGCCATAACCATCCAGGAGTGCATTCTTAAGAACTGTACATTTATTGGCATCTTTTTCTTTCACAGTAAGGAGCCTATCCCTACCCTTTCCACTAAATGATAGCCATAGGATAGCAGCCCACTGCCTTTGAGGGACATCTTGTACAACACAGGCCCTCTCAAGTGCAGCAAACCACTTGTTAATGTCATCCCCCTCCTTATAAGGGGGAACT
This sequence comes from Pleurodeles waltl, assembly GCF_031143425.1. Taxonomy (NCBI): domain Eukaryota; kingdom Metazoa; phylum Chordata; class Amphibia; order Caudata; family Salamandridae; genus Pleurodeles; species Pleurodeles waltl. The sequence goes on from NC_090445.1 coordinate 382,346,783, forward strand.
ATCTTGTGCAGATTCCTAGAATCATGCTCTTTTGCAGGATGACTATTTGGAATACTGCTGCTGCCACCATGGGGTCCAAACCCCAACCTCTGCCTTTCTTTTTCTAAGTCAAATGATTCCCTGTCTAGATCCAGCTGTTGCTTTTTAAGCTTCAGCCTGGCCTCTTCCACTCTCAATCTATTGAGTTCCCTTTCTAACACTCTGTCATCAGGGTGGGTGGGTTGGGCATGCCTTGACACAGAAGAATGGTGTGAATGAACAGAGGGAGACCTGTCCCTACCCAATGGCACCCTAACAACCTGGCCTAAAGGAGTAATCTCTACACTATGTTGAGAACTCACATAAGTACCAGCCCTGCTAGGTGGTCTGCTAAGGGGCAGGTTGGAAAGATTCCCTCCCAAATCTTTTGCTAGGGGTGCCCCAGAATCAGAATGGGAACCATCAGCTAATCTCTCACCAGAAGTGTCACCTAAGGTCTTATCTTGTTCAATGAGCATATTAACTAACAGTTGTCTTGAGGGATTCTTCCCTACCCCTAAACCTCTATCTACACAGAGACTCCTTGCTTCCTTCCAGCTAAGGTTGTCATAAGTTGTGTTGGCCAGATCAAGAGTCTGGCCTGTACCAGACATAATAGAAAAGGTTTAAGGGACAGAAAAAGAAATCAAAAGTTTTCAGTACTTTTTAAGGAACAGAAAAAAACTTTTTAAACTTTTTAATAACTTTTTAGAAAGTTAGAAGTACTTTTCAGCACTTAGAAAATAAGTGAAAGAAGAAAAGCAAAACTTTTTGGCTATGTGTACACACACTGAACTTGTTTTGTATATTTTTCTCTTATGAAAAGTACAGTGACAAAAGTGGTAAGTAGTTGCAAAGTACTTATCCCACCGCTGCACAACCAATGTAGGAGGCTGGACTGGCTTGTAGTGAGTACCAAGGGGTACTTACTCCTTGCACCAGGCCCAGGTATCCCTTATTAGTGTATAGGGTGTCTAGCAGCTTAGGCTGATAGATAATGGCAGCTTAGCAGAACAGCTTAGGCTGAACTTGGAGACGAGTGAAGCTCCTACAGTACCACTAGTGTCACTTGCACAATATCATAAGAAAACACAATACACAGATATACTAAAAATAAAGGTACTTTATTTTTATGAGAATATGCCAAAGTATCTCAGTGAGTACCCTCAGTATGAGGATAGCAAATATACAGAAGATATATGTATACAATACCAAAAATATGCAGTATAGTCTTAGAAAACAGTGCAAACAATGTATAGTTACAATAGGATGCAAAGGGGACACATAGGGATAGGGGCAACACAAACCATATACTCCAAAAGTGGAATGCGAACCACGAATGGACCCCAAACCTATGTGACCTTGTAGAGGGTCGCTGGGACTGTAAGAAAACAGTGAGGGTTAGAAAAATAGCCCACCCCAAGACCCTGAAAAGTGAGTGCAAAGTGCACTAAAGTTCTCCAAAGAGCACAGAAGTCGTGATAGGGGAATTCTGCAGGAAAGACACAAACCAGCAATGCAACAACAATGGATTTCCAGTCGAGGGTACCTGTGGAATAAGGGGACCAAGTCCAAAAGTCACAAGCAAGTCGGAGATGGGCAGATGCCCAGGAAATGCCAGCTGTGGGTGCAAAGAAGCTGCTACTAGGCAGTAGAAGCTGAGGATTCTGCAGGAACGACAAAGGCTAGACACTTCCGCCTTGGAGGATGGATGTCCCACGTCGTGAAGAGTTGTGCAAAAGTATTTTCCAGCTGAAAAACTACCAACAAGCCTTGCTAGCTGCAAATCATGCGGTTAGGGTTTTTGGACGCTGCTGTGGCCCAGGAGGGACCAGGATGTCGCCAATTGCGTCTGGGGACAGAGGGGGCGTCGAGCAAGACAAGGAGATCTCTCAGAAGCAGGCAGCACCCACAGAAGTGCCAGAACAGGCACTACAAAGAGGAGTGAAATGGTTCTCACCCGAAGTTGCACAAAGGAGTCCCAAGCTGCCGGAGGACAACTTAGAAAGTCGTGCAATGCAGGTTAGAGTGCCTTGGACCGAGGCTTGGCTGTGCACAAAGGATTTCTGCCAGAAGTGCACAGAGGCCGGAGTAGCTGCAAAAGACGCGGTTCCCAGCAATGCAGTCTGGCGTGGGGAGGCAAGGACTTACCTCCACCAAACTTGGACTGAAGAGTCACTGGACTGTGGGAGTCACTTGGACAGTGTTTCTGGATTCAAGGGACCTCGCTCATCGTGCTGAGAGGAGACCCAGGGGACGGGTGATGCAGTTCTTTGGTGCCTGCGGTAGCAGGGGGAAGATTCCGTCAACCCACGGGAGATTTCTTCGGAGCTTCTAGTGCAGAGAGGAGGTAGACTACCCCCACAGCATGCACCACCAGGAAAACAGTCGAGAAGGTGGCAGGATCAGCATTACAGAGTTGCAGTAGTCGTCTTTGCTACTTTGTTGCAGTTTTGCAGGCTTCCAGCGCGGTCAGCAGTCGATTCCTTGGTAGAAGGTGAAGAGAGAGATGCAGAGGAACTCTGATGAGCTCTTGCATTCGTTATCTAAGGAATTCCCCAAAGCAGAGACCCTAAATAGCCAGAAAAGAGGGTTTGGCTACTTAGGAGAGAGGATAGGCTAGCAACACCTGAAGAAGCCTATCAGAAGGAGTCTCTGACGTCACCTGCTGGCCCTGGCCACTCAAACTGTCCAGTGTGCCAGCAGCACCTTTGTTTCCAAGATGGCAGAGGTCTGGAGCACACTGGAGGAGCTCTGGGCACCTCCCAGGGGAGGTGCAGGTCAGGGGAGTGTTCCCTCCCCTTTCCTTTGTCCAGTTTCGCGCCAGAGCAGGGCTGATGCAGAAATGGGCACCATCTGTGCCCATGAAAGCATTTCCAGAGGCTGGAGGAGGCTACTCCTCCCCTGCCTTAACACCTTTTTCCAAAGGGAGAGGGTGTAACACCCTCTCTCTGAGGAAGTCCTTTGTTCTGCCTTCTTGGGCCATGCCTGGCTGGACCCCAGGAGGGCAGAAACCTGTCTGAGGGGTTGGCAGCAGCTGCAGTGAAACCCCTGAAAAGGCAGTTTGGCAGTACCCGGGTCTGTGCTACAGATCCGTGGGATCATGGGATTGTGCCAACAATGCCAGGATGGCATAGAGGGGGCAATTCCATGATCTTAGACATGTTACATGGCCATATTCGGAGTTACCATTGTGAAGCTATACATAGGTATTCACCTATGTATAGTGCACGCGTGTAATGGTGTCCCCGCACTCACAAAGTCCGGGGAATTTGCCCTGAACAATGTGGGAGCACCTTGGCTAGTGCCAGGGTGCCCACACACTAAGTAACTTTGCACCTAACCTTTACTAAGTAAAGGTTAGTCATATAGGTGACTTATAAGTTACTTAAGTGCAGTGAAAATGGCTGTGAAATAATGTGTGCATTATTTTACTCAGGCTGCAGTGGCAGGCCTGTGTAAGAATTGTCAGAGCTCCCAATGGGTGGCAAAAGAAATGCTGCAGCCCATAGGGATCTCCTGGAACCCCAATACCCTGGGTACCTCAGTACCATATACTAGGGAATTATAAGGGTGTTCCAGTATGCCAATGTGAATTGGTGAAATTGGTCACTAGCCTGTTAGTGACAATTTGGAAAGAAATGAGAGAGCATAACCACTGAGGTTCTGGATAGCAGAGCCTCAGTGAGACAGTTAGTCATAACACAGGTAACACATTCAGGCACACTTATGAGCACTGGGGCCCTGGCTGGCAGGGTCCCAGTGACACATACAACTAAAACAACATATATACAGAGAAAAATGGGGATAACATGCCAGGCAAGATGGTACTTTCCTACAATCACTACCCCAGGGGTGGTGCCCAGAGCTCCTCCAGAGTGTCCCTGGATTTTGCCATCTTGAATCCAAGGTTGGCAGGGAACTCTGGGAGCATCTGAGTGGCCAGGCAGGAGAAGTCAGAGCCCCCTTTCTGATAGGTGGTCTCCCAGCTAGGTGACCAGTCATCCTTTCAGGGCTATTTAAGGTCTCTCTTTTGGGTGGTACCTCAGATTTGGCTTGCATGATTCCAGCAGGATTCCTCTGCATCCCTTGCTTCGACTTCTGACCAAAGAAACTGCAGCTGGTCTCTCCCGGACCCTACAATCTGCAACAATGATTGCAACATTGATTCCACAGCTCCTTCCAGCTTCTGCAACATTTCCCTGGTCGGGCATCCTCTGAGGACAGTCCATCTTCAGTCTGCACAGGAAAGAAGAAGGAATCTCCCTTGAAGTAAAGGAGTCACTCCCCTGCATCTGCAAGCACCAACAGAAATGACAACTAGCTGTGTGGATCCCCTCTCCACTGAGCTGCATTGACCCTGCAACATGGGTGGTAGTCAGAAGTGGTCCAGAATGTTCTCTATACCAGCTGTCCAACTTGGGTGGAGGTAAGACCTTGCCTTCCCATGCAGGACAGTACCCCCGTGCACTGTGTCTTTTGCAGGTGCCAAGGTTTATTGTCACTTCTTCCAAGGGGTCTTTAGTCTTCATGTAGCTCTAGCCTCCAGCACTCCTTCTTGCGGCGGACAGCTCCCTGAGTGATTCTTCTGCTACGTGGAACTCCTTTTCTTACTGCTGCATGTGCTCCTTTTGCACCTTCTGTGTCCCCGTCCTGTGGCACTCCTGTGAGTGTTGACTGTGCTTCTGTAGGCTCTCTGTGATGCTGAGGGCTCCCTCTGACTCCCTGTCCTGGGTTGAGTCCTCTTGTGCCTTGCTGGTCCCCTGCAGCAAAACTTTCTTCCAACTGTGAGTTTTGCCTGTGCCAAGGCTTGTTGGTGGAATCCAGACACACACACCTGACTGCAATCTTCCTTCTGGCATGGGGCATCACCTGCATCCTCCAGGAACTCGACTCCGACTCCGACTCCAGGGCTGCAGTGCTGATTCTTCTTCCTCATTGTTGACCAAATCCTGCTATCCTCAGCTTGGTGGGTAAGGGGTACTGCACCCACTGGACTCTTCTGTGTTTTCTGGACTTTGTCCCCTCTTTTCATGGGTCTTCCTCTCCAGGAATCCACTGTTGGGTTCTTGCAGTCATCTCTGGGTTGTCCAGTTTTCTTCTTTTCTTCTAAGTAGGTGTTCTGGGGGAATTCTAGTAAATTACTCCTGGTTGCTGGGGAGTGTTGTAGCACTTACCTTTGTGAGCAACCCTCTACACACTCCACTTATTGAGGTGGGGGTGACACTCTTGCATTCCATTTCTTTAGTATATGGTTCGTGCTCCCCCTAAGCCCACTATTCTCTATTGTGTTTTACACTATTTGCACTGTTTTCTAACTATTCATATGCTTATTATTGACAATTGGTGTATCTATCTACATATATGTATTGTGTATTACTTATGTCCTAAGGGAGTATTGCCTCTATAGTAATTTTGGTGTTGTGTTGCCGTAGTAAAGTACCTTTATTTTTGTAACACTGAGGCCCTCAGTATGACATTGGCGGTAAGTGCTGCTTACCACCATGCCGACTGCCGCCAACATACCGTGGCCGCAGTGGTTTACCGCTACCCATATTATGACACACACATAGCAATCCATCACTATACAGCAACACACACAAGTCCACCAGCTCAAAGTGATAAACTGGTGGTAGCAAAACCCACACCATTATGCCAACAGAACCACACCCACAGCGTTATGACCCATAAATCACTGAGGCGCACATTCAACCGCGGTAAACCATTGGCAGTACATACTGCTGTGCTCAAAATACACACACACACATACAAACCAACACTACATTGGACAGTTCAAACTACACACACCTGACACACATACACACACCACACCCACATTAACCAAAACCCTTCACGACTCAAAAAAATTGACAACTGAGAGAGAGAGACACACACCAAGAGCACTCACAGAACCATAGCCACAGAACACCATCACCAATACACCACCCACGCACCTTATAGCACACACCCCAACACATCACCCCACACTCCCTCACACACACCACACACTACACCCATGGCACTACAAAGACACTCCAGGTTCTCAGAGGAGTAGCTAAGGGTCATGGTGGAGTAACTCATCCGGGTAGAACCACAGCTATTTGGATCACAAGTGCAGTAGACATCCATTGCCAGGAAGATGGAGCTATGGCAGAGAATCGTGGACACGGTCAACACCAAGCGACAGCACCCCAGAGCAAGGGATGATATTGGAAGAGGTGGAACGACTTCGGGGGAAGGTGCATTCCGTGATAGCAAGACACCAGATAGCAGTACAGAGAACTGGGCAGTGTCCCTCCATTTGTATATATGTATAAACTGTTTTGATTTTTTCTTATTACACTCACTTTAATCAATTCCTTTTGTCCTTGCATTATACCTGAGGGGTACTGGGAGAATATGTTATGTTACTGCTCCTGGATGTGTGTATGGTGTTGGGGGTGGGGGTGTTGGGTGTTGCGTGTGTGTATGTCACTCTCTTTTTCCTCCCCCCTCCCTTGTGTGCGAGGCAGCAGTAGTTACCGTGGTCATCTTCACCAGCGTTGCTGTTCGTAGTGCATGAAGAGGTATACAAGCATGTGGAAGATATGCAACTCTGGCTCCATGGCGTCATGGTTCTTCCTTGAGTGTCCAGAGGTGAGTCCTTTGCCTTCTGTGTACTGTTTCCACCGAGCTTTTGATGTCGTTGGTACCGACCCGGAAAAGGTGGCTGATAGGCCTGTTGAAATAGTGTGGGTTGTACATTGTCTTCCGCCTGGCTGTTGGCGGTGACCGTCGCAGTGCTTGTTGCTACCGCCGTGGCGGTCGGTGTGTTAAAGTGGCTGTCTGTGTGAGCGGTTTCCGCCATGGTCATAATTCCATTTTTTTACCGCCGGCCTGTTGGCGGTATTACCGCCGCTTTAACACCGACCGCTAGGGATGTAATGATTGCCTGAGTGTATTCTTTCATGTGTGTGAGTGCTGTGTGACTACAGTGGTATTTCATGAGCTTTGCATGTCTCCTAGATAAGCCTGGGCTCATCCACAGCTACCTCTAGAGAGTCTGGCTTCTAGACACTGCCTACATCACACTAATAGTGGATACCTGGGCCTGGTATAAAATGTAAGCAACATAGGTACCCACCACACACCAGGCCAGCTTCCTACAGAATTGAAGTGTTATCTGCTGATAAAGGAATATATTCTATCACTAAAACATGCCATGAATTGTGAAAGAACTGTTAAAGTCAATGTTTAAAATGTAACTTGAACTTACGTTGAAAGAAGAGACATCTGATTCATAAACCAGATGAGTAAACAAAGGTATTATCCTGAAAGACATGCAACAGATATTTGGACCAGGGGGCCAATTAATTACATTAATTTTCCTTGCGTATGTGGTAGAAAGCTGTAAACATGAGCCTTCTGCCAGAGAGCCAGATGAAACCAACTTTCTGATGTGGTACCTGCAATCAGCTTAACTCAGGGGTACAGCTTACTGTGCAATTGTTGGGAAATCAGGAGAATTCTACAGTGATACTAATGCAGTCTCAGTATGTGATCATGGTGTAAAATAGGATACTTTCAAGGTGGTGAGACAGAAGTTACACATTGGTATGCCCTGTTGTCCATGTACCTCGTTCTTAGGACCATGAACAATCTTGCAAATGCAAGTTATCATAGACAGTTCCCTCTGTGAACACCAATGCTGTGCCAACTCAGATTATACAGGATGAATAATTCTGTACTTTTTGTACTACCATGTATAAACTGCTAGACAACACTGGGAGGAATGTAAGCCAGAGTGTCTTTAGCATGACTGCTTTGTGATCTCAAAAGACACTTTACAAACTCAGCCTTGAAGGCAGATGAAAGTTTCATTGTTTCTCATGGGAGGAAATCAATGTGATATTCCACTCATTGTACTGTAATTAATTTGAGAGGCTCGATCACATCATGTTAGAGATAGTTGATTGGGAAATGCTTTCATTGGTAACCTCATTGGACACTGACAAGATCTTTGAAATGGAAACGGAATGATCTACATATGCATGCTCTGTGCTTGAAATAGGTATCAGTTGCTACTGAGAAGGGCCAACACTCTCTCATTAAATGTATTTCACCTCTGCTAAGAAATGCTGGCGTTCTTCCTTTCAAATAAATAATAGCACATGTACCTGGAACTTGACAGTACTTTTATTTTTGAAAGCACTGAGCACACTCCAACGCCTACAATAATGTCAGAACTACAGGTGAATTTGGACACATTCTGCCTCGTTCTGCCTTATCTCATCACTGAATCGGAACTGGAGGCAATGGATCCTTCCTCCTTAAACCTTGTAGCTGCAAGGAATCCCTTATGATTTCATTCTAAATGGACAGGGACCTTGTTTGATATTTCAGCTTTGCCAGAGAGGACATTACATCATATCCTATTTAAAAACGTCCTTCTATTCCCAGCATTATAAATGCACTTTGAGAAGTAGTGATATCAAAAGAAAACACAACAAAAGAAATATCTCCCACCCATGTAAAAACAGAGCAAGATTTAATGAATTATTTGAGACCAAAATTCCTTCTATTCCCAACAGTATAAATGCACTTTGAGAAGTAGTGCTATCAAAAGAAAACACAACAAAATAAATATCTCCCACCCATGTAAAAATAGCGCAAACTTTTATGCATTATTTGAGACCAAAGTGACAAAAAATCAATCAGTAGAACCGGAGATATGCAATCTTAAATACTTCTGTGAATTTAGGCAAAAAAACACAACACTTCAACTATGGACATCTGGTTGCAATCGTGTGGGACAAATTGCACGTTCAGTCTAATTAGGATGGGGCACGGGCTGGCTACCGGGACCCACTTTGGTCCGCTGAGCACAGTACCTTAATTTTGGCTGTGAAGAGATGCGGAGTCTCACGTAGAGGGTGCATGACGCAGCAGAATTGATGCATAGCTCAGCTGTGTTTCCAGGAAGCTGCAGTGAGCAATGAGATGTCCCTGTGTGGCGATGCCTCACAGAGCAGCAGTTTCAGTGGTCTGCTGTAGGCGATGCTGAGGCCTTGCATGGGGGTGCATTACACAGCAGCATTTCTAGCAGGCTGCTGTAGGTGAGACAATGTCCATGCATTGGGGAAGTCCATGCAGCCGAGGTGATGCATGAGTTCTGCTTGGGGCTTTGCCACACAGCAGAGGACATGCATAAGTTCTGCTGGGTCCACAGATGGGCTGTCAGAGCACCTTCAAGCCCTCTTCCAAGAGTCCAGGTCTGAGGTGGCACCACTTGGCAGGGTAGGGTTCACAGTTGCAAAGTCCAGGTGCTGATTACAAGAGAATAGTCCTTGGAGTCCCTCTGTTGTCCCTCTGTACAGGTAGAGGGTCTCATGAAGTCAAAAGGGGTGCAGGGCCAAAGTACCGTAAAATGGCAGACTTTTTAACAGCACAGCAGTGCTTACTCTAGGGGTGAGTTATATGTTTAAAAAAAGGAAGGTTTGGTCCTTGTAAAAGGTTTTTTTGCCAGGTCAAAATGGCAGTTTAAAACTACACACAGGCTGCAATGGCAGACCTGAGAGAGGTTTAAAGGACTACTTAAGTGGGGGCACAATCAGTGCTGCAGCTCCGTTCTTAGAATTCAATTTACAGGCCCTGGGTACATGTAGTGCCACTTTGCCAGGGACTTAGAAGTATATTAAATATGCCAATTGGGAGTAAGGCAATTTCATTATGTATAAAGTAGAGAGCACAAGCACATTGGCACTAGTTAGCAGAGTCCTAAACGCCAACAAAAAGAAGTTCAGAAAACAGGAGGATGAAGGCAAAATGTTTGTGGATGACCCTGCAGAAAGGGCCAAGTCCAAACCAGCCTTCACAAATACACCTCCTGGTCTCTGCAGAAAGCCAGTTGTACCTGATGGATGGTTGGTATTAGCCCATCAGGTCCTTTTGATGCAGCCAAGCTACCCAAGCCAAAATTAAATGTACCTCTCCCTTTTCTGCCTAAGACCCGCATCCCCTGCAAAATAGCTGCCCAGAAAGACCCATTTCACATCCACCAAGATCAACTTAAAATTATCTCAAGATGAAAAGCAGAGCCTGAAACCTGAAAATATGCTCTCCAACAGTTAGAATAATTTTCTGCCAGATTTGTACAATCCTCAATACTTTGGAAAAGTGCAGTGCCCTGATTGGGCAGATCTGGCTCCCATTGGAGGGTAAGCACTTGTTTCTCTTAGCTAGTTCTTTGTGTACAATTTGACTCAACACAAAGTATGACCTGTGGGACAGCATTCGAAAGAAAGAAGAATGAAACATCCAGGAATGAAATCCACATTCCATTCAGATTGAGCAAATCCTGTGAAGTTGCCATGCTGCTTAATTTGAAGAGAGAGAGAGAGAAAGAAGACCTGGCTGCTTGTCAAAGGAGCTGGATTACGCCTGTCAGGAAAATGTTACCTGATCTAAGGTGAGAGAAGCAAGGCCCACCTCTCTGAAAGTACATGTATGTGTAAATATCTCCATGTATGGGAATATTGTCCAGGATCCCTGAGGTAACCCCAACCCAGCTGTCCAAGAGAATCAAAAAAGAGGCACAGTATAAGTGGCAGTCTCCATCTCTACTCTGCTTGACAAGTACCTCAAGCTACTTTCTTTGTCACTGCTGTATGAGATCCAGACAATTGAGCTTCATCCCCCAGATTGTAGGTCCTCATGGCTGTAGTGTGTTGCTCTTGACCCGTATCACTTTGGACCATTAATGTAGCACTCACAGCTAGGGGAGTGTGAAATTCCCATAATTACGTGAAATAGAAATCTGCCATTTAGTACTGTTTTTAGTGTCAAATGGGTCTTTGCATCACTTTTTGAGGCAGGTGCACATTTCACAGTAGAAGAATTGCACAAAAAACATAAGTGGTGCGATCAATAGCTAATCACGTTCAGGCCATATGCCTGATTCCCACTCACTAGTGAAAACAGCACGTAACTACACAGTTTTAAAAGTTTCACATGGCAATCATAAAGTGCAATTCCTGAAATTACACCTTCAAAATGTAAACATCATCTAGTTCAATACATAGCACCAGCAACATTGCTATTTAAAGACACAGTGCTATACGGGTTCATATTGGATGCTCCTCATCCAAGTGGGTGCCCTTCAACTGCAAAATATCTAATATAACCAGTAGATTCTGAGATGCAGGCCCTCGCAAAAGACACAAACTATGGGAAATGGCCCACTAGGTTACCAAGTGTCGCCAATCAAGTGTACCAGTGAATAACTATGATGTGTGTTGGTCAACAGTGGCTAGCCCACCTTGCCAGTAGTGCTCACTAAGGAAGTGGCAAGTACTATCAAGAGAGGGTATTTATTGCTTGGGTTGATATTTTGGAAAATCCATCTAAAAGGCTATCGGTTGCCTCTATTTTTAGGAATGCCTTTTTCTAATCTAGTCCAAATCAAACCAGATCAATCCGCATATTAAGAGGAAAATAGAGACAAAATGAAATAGAAACTAAAGAGATTCCTCTTCGGCATGTTGTAGCACCAATCTAGATAGTAATCAACATATAATTAGAATGTAGGGACTAACGTAGTACAATCATTAAATGTGATTGCTTTGTATACCATTTATACAGAAGTGGAAAAGAGAAGTTGACACAGTGCTCAGTGTGAATATAAAATTAGAGAATAATTCTATAAAACAGTAGATAATGAATTCCCATTGAAATATATAAGTGGTGGTCAGGTAGGAAGACAAAGAACCTAACCAGGCCTTGTGAATCATTCCAAACAAAATCTGATTGCCAAATGTGTGGTTTAGAAGAGCAATGAGCAACATTTGAGTGTCAGTGAAAATTATGAGCAGCATCCAAACCTTAATGGAAAATATTGGCACAGATGATTTGGTCATTGAAGCGTGATTTAGGTCTTTATTGAACATAATATCCATAAAAATGCATAATATTTTTAGTAAGAAACAACACTTGGGATGGGCAATTTAGTGGCACACAGACTTTTTATATCAATCAGAGGTCATTTTCAGTGATCACAATTTGATATGGTTAAACAAAATTATAGTGGGTAAAGGTTCTTCTTAAGAAAATAATAGTTTGTTAATTGTTGTAGGAAAGTACCATCTTGCCTGGCATGTTACCCCCATTTTTACTATATGTATGTTTGTTTTTGCCTATGTATCACTGGAATCCTGCTAGCCAGGACACCAGTGCTCATAAAGTATGCCCTTTATGTGTTCCCTGTGTGGTGCCTAACTGTACCACTGAGGCTCTGCTAACCAGAACCTCAGTGTTTATGCTCTCTCTGCTTTTAAAATTGTCACTGCAGGCTAGTGACTAATTTGACCAATTCTGATTTGCACACTGGAACACCCTTATAATTCCCTAGTATATGGTACCTAGGTACCCAGGGTATTGGGGTTTCAGGAGATCCCTATGGGCTGCAGCATTTCTTTTGCCACCCATAGGACGCTCAGACAATTCTTACACAGGACTGCCACAGCAGCCTGAGTGAAATAACGTCCATGTTATTTCACAGCCATCTTACATTGCACTTAAGTAACTTATAAGTCACCTATATGTCTAACCCTCAGTTAGTGAAAGTTATGGGGAAAAGTTACTTAGTGTGAGGGCACCCTGGCACTAGCCAAGGTGCCCCCACATTGTTCAGGGCAATTTCCCCAGACTTTGTGAGTGCGGGGACACTATTACACGCGTGCACTACATATAGGTCAATACCTATATGTAGCGTCACCATGGTAACTCCGAACATAGCCATGTTACATGTCTAGGATCATGGAATTGTCACCCCAATACTATTCTGATATTGGGGGGACAATTCCATGCATCTCCGGGTCTCCAGCATAGAGCCTGGGTACTGCCAAACTAACTTTCCGGGGTTTTCTCTGCAGCTACCACTGCTGCCAACCCTCAGACAGGTTTCTGCCCCCCTGGGGCCTGGGCAGCCCAGTCCAAGGAAGGCAGAACAAAGGATTTTCTCTGAGAGAGGGTGTTATACCCTCTCCCTTTAGAAATAGGTGTGAAGGGCCTGGGAGCACTAGCCTCTCTTGGCCTCTGGAAATGCTTTGAAGGGCACAGATGGTGCCCTCCTTGCAAAAGCCAGTCTACACCTGTTCAGGGATCCTCCCAGCCCTACTCTGGCGTGAAACTGGTCAAAGGAAAGGGGAGTGACCACTCCCCTGACCAGCACCTCCCAGGGGAGGTGCCCAGAGCTCCTCCAGTGTGTCCCAGACCTCTGCCATCTTGAATGCAGAGGTGTGAGGGCACAATGGACACCTCTGAGCGGCCAGTGCCAGCAGGTGACGTCAGAGACCCTTCCTGATAGGTGCTTACGTTTCTCTGTAGCCAATCCTCCTCTGAGGGCTATTTAGGGTCTCTCCTGTGGGTGTCTCACCAAATAACGAATGCAAGAGCTCACCAGAGTTCCTCTGTACTTCCCTTTTTGACTTCTGCCAAGGAGCGACCCCTGACTGCTCAAGGATGCCTGCAAAATGGCAAAAACGTAGCAAGAAGACTACCAGCAACATTGTAGCGCCTCATCCTGCCGGCTTTCTGTTTCCTGGTGGTGCGTGCTCTGAGGGCTGTCTGCCTTCACCCTGCACTGGAAGCCAAGAAGAAATCTCCTGTTGGTCGACGGAATCTTCCCCCTGCCAACGCAGGCATCAAACTTCTGCATCACCAGTCCTCTTGGTCCCCTCTCATCCTGATGAGCGTGGTCCCTGGAACACAGGAGCTGGGTCCAAGTGTCCCCGACAGTCCAGTGGCCCTTCTGTCCAACTTTGGTGGAGGTAAGTCCTTGCATCCCCACACCAGACAGTAATCCTGTGTACTGCGTGAACTGCAGCTGCTTGGGCTTCTGTGCACTCTTGCAAGACTTTTTTTTCAACAGCCTAGCCCAGGTTCCCAGCACTCCGTCCTGCATTGGCCAACTCGCTGAGTTGGACTCCAACATTGTGGGACCCTCTTTTGTTGTGCTGAGTCGACCGTCGTTCTCAGCTTGTCTGAATGCCTGTTCAGGTGCTTTTGCGGGTGCTGCCTGCTTCTGCATGGGCTCTCTGTGTTGCTGAGCGCCCCCTCTGTCTCCTCCTTCAAGGGGCGACCTCCTGGTCCTTCCTGGGGCCTGGCAGCACCCAAAATCCTCAACTGCAACTTTTGCAACTAGCAAGGCTTGTTTGCAGTCTTTCCGCAACTCTGCATCCTCCAGCACGCCGTGGGACATCTTCTGACCAAAGGAGAAGTTCCTGGCACCTTCCGTTGTTGCATAATCTTCGGCTTCTTCCACCCGGAGGCAGTCCTTTTGCACCTTCATCCGGGGTTTAGTGGGCTCCTGCCCCCCAGGACACTTCCGTGACTCTTGGTCTTGGTCCCCTTCCTTTGCAGGTCCTCAGGTCCAGGAATCTGTCTTCAGTACTTTGCAGTCAGTTGTTGTCCTTGCAGAATCCCCTATCTCGACTTCACTGTCTTTCTGGGGTAGTAGGGTAACTTTACTCCTACTTTTCAGGGTCTTGGGGAGGGGTATCTTGGACACCCTTAGTGTTTTCTTACACTCCCAGCGACCCTCTACACACTACACTAGGCCTGGGGACCATTCGTGGTTCGCATTCCACTTTTGGAGTATATGGTTTGTGTTGCCCATAGGCCTATTCTTCCCTATTGCATTCTATTGTGTTCTACAGTGTTTGCACTATCTTTCTAACTGTATACTTACCTGATTTGGTTTGTGTGTGTATATTTTGTGAATATTACTTACCTCCTAAGGGAGGATAGCCTCTGAGATACTTTTGGCATATTGTCACCAAAATAAAGTACCTTTATTTTTAGTAACTCTGAGTATTGTGTTTTCTTCAGATATAGGCGGTCATTACAACATTGGCTGGAAAAGCCGCTTACCGCCGTGCAGAAGTCAGCCAACACACCGTCGCGGTCACGGAATTCCGCCACAGCTATTATGACCCACATTTCGGAATCTGCCAAAATTCAGACACCCACACAAGTCCGCCACACCAAAGATCAGTGATAAGCGGGCGAAAACAAAACTTCCACCGCCACGGCAACAGAAATAAGCCCACACTATAACGACACACGAATCCACGCGCCGGTCTTTCAACTGCGGTATTCCATTGGCGGTACACACCGCCGCGCTCAAAATACACACACACATACAAAACACAGCCACATTGGACAATTCGAAATACACACACCTGATACACATAAACACACCACTCCCACACATCCAATACTATATAAACCACACACCCACATCACACACAAACCCCTACTACCAAAAATTCGAACGAAGCACAGAGAGAGACATCACCAGCAAGTACAACAGCATCCACAGGCACATAACACCATCAACCACACAACTTCCACGCACCTCACACAACACACCACTACATATCACCACACTTATCACCCCACACACCACCCCACATATCACCCACACCACCCCATGGCACGGCAAAGACACCCCAGGTTCTCGGAGGAGGAGCTCAGGGTCATGGTGGAGGAAATCGTCCGGGAAGAGCCACAGCCATTTGGATCATAGGTTCAGCACACCTCAATTGCAAGGAAGATGGAGCTATGGCGAAGAATAGTCGACAGGGTCAACGCAGTGGGACAACACCCAATAAATCGGGAGGACATCAGGAAAAGGTGGAACAACCTACGGGGGAAGGTGCATTCCGGGGTCTCAAGACACCACCTGGCGGTTCAGCGGACTGGCGGCGAAACCCCACCTCCTCCCCCACAACTAACAACATGGGAGGAGCAGGTCTTGGCGATTCTGCATCCTGAGGGCCTCTCAGGAGTTGGTGGAGGAATGGACTCTGGTAAGTCAAATCTTAACTATTACATCCCCCACCCTACCTGCATGCTATCACATACCCCCATATCACTCCAACTCCTCACAAATGTACCAATATCACAAACCACCCATCCCAACACCAAGCCCTGCATGCAACAACAAAGCATGGACACCCATCACTAAAGCATGCCCACTGCACATACCCATACAACCCCCTAAACCATCATCACACAAGGTCCCACACAGGAATGCTAGCACTGGGGTACACGGTCACCCACCCATTGCACACTATGACACACACAGATGCACTAATCATGCCTTTCCACCCCTGCAGGACTACTACCCAACGTCACCAGACAGGAGGGTCCAGACATGTCCATTCCACCCACAGAAGAGGCCCACAGTGATGACAGCAGCTCTGTCCAACTGGATCTAGATGACCAGCCCGGACCATCGGGACCTCTGGACAGTCGGTTCCCCTCACACAGGCACAGGCCATCACAGACCTTCCCCCCTCTGGAAACACCAGCACAGCACCCACCCAGCGGGCCCATACCTCCGTCCCCAGGACACGTCAATCAGCTGTGTGTCCACCACGACAGGGAACCCAGGATAACCCACCACCCCAACAACAACAGGGACCTGGGGGCAGTGGCAGTGGGCACATGGTCCAGGGGACGGAGGCCCAGGAACACAGGGGAACTGGGAGGGCTGCCGTGCGACAGGGGGCGGACAGGCCAAGGGAACTCACTCTCCTCGAGGCCCTCTCCTCCATCATGGGAGCATACCACCACTCCTAGGAGACGATGGCAACGGTACTGGCCAAGTTTCAGGAGACCCAGCGCATGCAGGAGGAACAGTATATGGGCTTCAGGGAGGAACTCAGAACCATCAGCTCCGCCCTGGGCACCATCGTAGGGGTGCTGAAGGAACTACTTAACACCAGGAGGGACACTGTGGCACTACAAGGGGCCCCTGACACTAGCATGGAAGATGAACTGCCCAATACCTCCGCCGGCGCTAGTGGACAGGACGCCCCGCCACAGGACCACCACACCAGCACCCCACCCCCTGCAGACGCAGAACCACACCGCAAACGGTCACTGAGATCCAGGAACAAGAAAGAGCACGATGCCAAGACCCCCGCCAAGAAATGAGACCACCCTGATTGTCATCCCACTGTCCCACTTTTTCACCCTGTCCATAATTAAACTGCCCAAGCTCCACTTCCAATGCCCATATGGGCAATGCACCTGTGAGACTAATAGACTGGACTCTGCCATGGACACTCCTCCGCCATCATCCCTCACCATTTAACTTCCCCCTCCAATATTTTGCATTTAAATAAACACACCTAAAGCACAAAATGATCTGGAGTCTGTCTGTGATTTCGAAATAGTGTATTTGCAATTACAGTGACAAAATGTTCTTGAAATTGTAATGTCAACATACTTATGTCACACAGCTCTAGTCCATGAGGAATCTCAGCAGATGACACACGTTGGGACCCACATCTGTGAAACCATAAGGGAAAGTGACAACTCAGTGACCATACACTGGGTGAAAACGACAGACAGTAGAGAGGTAGTAGTTGAAAAGTACATGTAGTAGGCAGGAATGTATTCTCACCTGTGTTTCACTGGAAATATTGCTGGATCACTGCGTCCCTGTTCTGCATGTCTTCTTCCTCTGCTTCATCCTCATCACTGTCCACAGGCTCCACAGCTGCCACAACACCGCCATCTGGACCATCCTCCTTCAGAAAAGGCACCTGTCGTCGCAAAGCCAAGTTGTGAAGCATACAGCAGGCCACAATGATCTGGCACACCTTCTTTGGTGAGTAGAATAGGGATCCACCTGACATATGCAGGCACCTGAACCTGGCCTTCAGGAGGCCAAACGACCGCTCGATCACCCTCCTAGTTCGCCCATGGGCCTCATTGTAGCGTTCCTCTGCCCTTGTCCTGGGATTCCTCACTGGGGTCAGTAGCCATGACAGGTTGGGGTAACCAGAGTAACCTGCAAATGGCAAGGGACAACTGTTAGACACACACTAACCTGTAGGGATAACCCCAGACAACCATTCCCACTGTCTTGCTCCAGGGGCTCACCCAATAGCCACACACGGTTCCTCTGGAGTTGACCCATCACATAAGGGATGCTGCTATTCCGCAGGATGTAGGCGTCATGCACTGAGCCAGGGAACATGGCATTCACATGGGAGATGTACTGGTCTGCCAAACATACCATCTGTACATTCATGGAATGATAACTCTTCCGCTTTCTGTACACCTGTTCACTCCTGTGGGGGGGGGGACCAAAGCCACATGGGTCCCATCAATGGCACCTATGATGTTGGGGATATGTCCAAGGGCATAGAAGTCACCTTTCACTGTAGGCAAATCGTCCACCTGAGGGAAAACAATGTAGCTCCTCGTGTGTTTCAGCATGACAGACAACACTCTGGAAAATATGTTGGAAAACATAGGCTGGGACATCCCTGATGCCATTGCCACTGTTGTTTAAAAATACCCACTTGCAAGGAAATGGAGCACTGATAGCACCTGCACTTGAGGGGGGATTCCTGTGGGGTGACATCAGGTCTGGCTCCAACTGGGTACACAGTTCCTGGATTGTGGCACAGTCAAACCTGTAGGTGATTATCAAATGTCTTTCCTCCATTGTCGACAGGTCCACCAGCGGTCGGTACACCGGAGGATTCTGCCATCTCCTCTCATGTCCCAGCGGACGGTGCCATTGAAGGACAACAGCGGGCAGCCCCATCCCAGCTTCCCAGGAGGGCCCCGCCAGCCCCAGCCCAGCTGCCCAGGAGGGTCCCGCCAGCCCAGCTGCCCAGGAGGGCCCCGCCAGCCCGAGCCCAGATGGGCCATGAAGGGCCGCCAGCACAAGACCCGCTGGACCATGAAGGACCGCCAACTGAAGCACGCTGAACAGGGCACCGCCAACTCAAGCACCGCTGAACAGGGCACCGCCAACTCAAGCACCGCTGTACAGGGCACCGCCAACTCAAGCACCGCTGAACAGGGCAAGCACCGCTGAACAGGGCACCTCCAACTCAAGCACCGCTGGACAGGGCACCGCCAACTCAAGCACCGCTGAACAGGGCACCGCCAACTCAAGCACCTCTAGCCCATGAGCGGCAGGGACACTGACGCAACTGGGACCGTCACGGGGTGAGTGATGCACTCTGGGCACCAGTCCCCCTCCAGAACTAGTGGAAACATGCATCCACTACCTCTGTCCTTCAAAGGATGAAGCACTCTGGGCACCAGTCCCCCTCCAGAACCAGTGGAGACTGTTATCCACTTGAGAGACTGTGGCTTTGCACTCCCCAGGGTAAAGCAGTGGGCAACCCTCCCACTGGAGAGACTTGAGAGACTGTAGCTTTGCACTCCCCAGGATAATGCAGTGGGCAAACCACCCACTGGAGAGACTTGAGAGACTGTGGCTTTGCACTCCCCAGGATAATGCAGTGGGAAAACCACCCACTGTAGAGACTTGAGAGACTGTGGCTTTGCACTCCCCAGGATAAGGCAGTGGGCAAACCACCCACTGTAGAGACTTGTGAGACTGTGCAGTTGCATTCCCCAGGATAATGCAGTAGGCAAACCACCCACTGTAGAGACTTGAGAGACTGTGGCTTTACACTCCCCAGGATAATGCAGTGGGCAAACCACCCACTGTAGAGACTTGAGAGACTGTGGCTTTGCACTCCCCAGGATAATGCTGTGGGCAAACCACCCACTGTAGAGACTTGAGAGACTGTGGCTTTACACTCCCCAGGATAATGCAGTGGGCAAACCACCCATTGTAGAGACTTGAGAGACTGTGGCTTTGCACTCCCCAGGATTGAACAGTGGGCATTGAGACCCCTCGTGGATCTGGCGTCGTGCACGCATCCGGCTGAGGTGCCCCCTCTTCCCTTCCCCCTGAGGTGCCTGTTATTTTTCTATCTGATGCCCCTGCAGTGTTCCCTCTGTTTTGATCTGGTATCGAGTGTGGGCCTCGCCCATGAATTTTGGGCCCAGTGGTCCACGGACTATAAATGGTGCAATACCTGGACTACTATTCTTGGTGAATATTTTGTTAATAGTGTAAATATGTATATTTTTTGTACTGCATTTTAATAGATTACAATGGTTACACTCATTTCCTTTTGTCTTTGCATTCTTCCGGGGGGTTGGGGGTGTAACAATAATGTATAGATATGTATTAGTGTGTGTGTTGTAGTGGGTGAGGGTGGGGGTGGGGGTGTTGCGTGTTGCGTGTCCGTGTTTTTTGCCTCCCCCCTCCCCTGTGTCGTAGGTGCAGTACTCACCATGCTCTTTGCCGCAGGTGTTCGTGCTCCTGGTACAGGAGCAGGAAGACTATTGCAGGTAAGATTTGGAGTTCCGGTTCCATGGTGTCCTCGTTCCTCGTGGAGTGTGATGAGGTGAGCGTTTTCCCTTCGAAATTCCAGTTTCCGACTTGTTTTTATCCCCAGAAACGGTGGCAGATTGGTCTGTCATAATAGTGTGGGCGGTACATTGTCTCCCGCCTGTCTGTTGGTGGTGACAGCCGCGCTGTTTGTTTGTACCGCCGTGGCGGTCGGAGTGTTAAAGTGGCTGTCTTTGTTGGCGGTTTCCGCCACGGTCGTAATTGCAATTTTTTTTCCGCCGGCCTGTTGGCGGTCTTACCGCCGCTTTAACACCGTCCGCCAGGTTTGTAATGACCACCATAGTGCTAAGTAATATAAGTGGTATAGCAGGAGCTTTACATGTCTCCTAGTTCAGCCTAAGCTGCTCTGCTATAGCTACCTCTATCAGCCTAAGCTGCTAGAACACCTCTAATCTACTAATAAGGGATAACTGGAACTGGCACAAGGTGTAAGTACCACAAGGTACCCACTATAAGCCAGGCCAGCCTCCTACAATTGTGACGAACATTGTTTTGAACTGGATGGATTTATGGATATCCCCACAAGGATGTCAATATCTCCTTTCCATAGATATTTGGAGAGTTGAAGGCCAGATTGTGTGTTAATAAAAACAGTAACATTGGTTAAAATTGATTAAACCTCAAATATCATTTTATATAGAGATTTTGAGTGTTCTCACCAAAGAACTTGCAACAAATGTAGTGAAAGTTATGTAATTTAACTACATTAGTCTTGTAACATTAATAGAAAAATTAGGATATAAATGGGAGGTTGTGATTCTCCTTCAGTGATTTTGTGGGAGAGTCATGGACAAAAGGTGCATCTTTTATCAAAACAGGCTAGTAATTGTGGAACTTGGTTGGATGTAGGACCACTTGACAAGAGAGCACTTTTATCATTTTCATAATGGCAGTGGTGTAACACTTTGCATCTCTACATTGTCAGATTCTGCTCTGGAACCTTCTACCGCTGTGCATTCTTTACAAATTCCATAATAGTCTTTTACACAAATGTAAAGGCAGGCACCAAAATATCTCAGGTCCTAATTAAAAATTAATTTTTATCTAACCTTATTAGACACGGTTCCTGTACCAGATCTGTCAAGTATCAGTGCAACTTTCTGAGATACATGGGGCCCATTAACGAGAATGTCACCCAGGACAGTTCAGCAGGTCACCTTGCTGCACTGCACTGCATGACAGAGAAAGTGCAGGAATGTGTCATATTTAAAGCAATACAGTGCATTCCTCCCTTTTCCCCTGCACTCATGCCCTTTTGGCAGCCTAGCACCAATGCAGGCACCTTTGCACATTCCCAGGTCTGCTAGTTCTGATGAATCTAGGAGTGCATCAAAAACATAGGAGTAGCATGTGAACACCCAAGCAATGTCAATGAAATGCCTTCCCAGAGAAGAGTTAGGCAACGCACTGATTTTCACTGAGTTGCCTTACGCGGGATTTATAGAGTCTCTCAGAGCCATGCAAATTGGTCTTGCATGGCTTCATAAATCACATGTAATGTTCGCAAGAGTGAAAGAAATGGCTCATAAATAGGCCCTATGGTATTTACTTCACAATTCCATTATCAACCCAAATGCAAAAGCCAGGGTGTTTAAAGTTCCCTTAATTCACTAGCAACACAATTTTTAGTTTTTTGGGAATGTCCCGCTAGCAAGCATTGCTATTTTCCAAAGTGCCATAACCAACACATTAGGGGGCATTTTTACAAGATGTGGTGCATTAGTTATGATGCACCACTTTTCTTGCAACTCCCTGCACCCCCTATCATCACCATGGTAGTGCCATATTTACAATATGTCACATCATGGCACACATTAGCACAATAGCCTCAACATTATGGTGCTAGTCCAGCAGTACATGGGGAGGCCCATTGGAAACAAGCAGACTGTGGCGTGAAGAATTTCAAAGTGGCACACAGTTTGCATTGCACCACTTTGTAGATCTGGTGTGGGGAAAATTCTTGTTGATGCTGCCTTAGCGTAAAAAACAAATGACACTAGGACAACAAAAGAAGGCACTAGGGGCTTGTAAATATGCCCCTTGATTTTTCCATATTTTTCCAGTTAATCTATTTTGCAAGCCTCCACAATGCTAATAGTGCATACTCTTGCACAAGTCCATAGTGCCCACTTTTCCCACATTCATGTACTATAAATAGTTTCCTAGCTGGCACACTTGTCACATTTATTACTCTTGTTAGTAAAATGCATGATTTATACCTGACTGTGGGTAGTTTGGCCCTAGTACGTTGGAAGACGAAAATTGAATGAGGTAAGGCTTTATGTGATGTTCATGGATTCACATTCTTCCCATGCATTACATTTCCTGTTTTGCTTCAAAATAAGAAAGCATCATCAAGGGCATAGCATTGTTGGTGTTTCAGGTCGAAGAGCAAGAATGCAGATGTTTTCACTCTTCCTGCTCATCCTTTCCCTGTTCATTGCCATGTACCTTATGCATCCTGCAGTTTTCTCTGAGGGAGAAGTATGTTTGCAGAACCCTTTCAGTGACACCAACATACCATTAAAGAGGGCATGCCTTCTCTACCTCTAACTCAAGGATCCTGGGCCCTTTGTGTTTTTTCAAGCCTTGCCTCAGGGATATACGTTTTAGGAGAGTAGCCCCTCAAGTGACAACAAACCTTGGAATTGGATCATCTGGTTAGCAACATTTTGCTTGTGGTCAGCAACATACTGCTCACTACATACCTATTGGAGACCACTGGTTTAGATGTTTTGGGCAATTAGGTCTAATCACTGGATCATCATCAGGACAGTAAAAAAAGAAAAAGGAAATGGCATTTGAGATAATAGAAATGGGATAAATATGGGTCTTCATACTTGATGGTGTAATGTAGAAATTATGAAGAGTGGATCCAATTATTAGAATGCATTATATTGAGCTTGTTGAAGTAGTCAACAGCTGCTAGTGGACAGTGACAGTTACTGCTACCCGACATACAAACATATTCAGTTAAGCTGCGTCAGTGCACTTGATACAACGCATCCTAGTGTTTTTCTTACTTTTTTTGATCTAGAGGGTATTTGAGTACCTGGAGTTGTTACATCATAGCAATGCCTTAGTGACCGTATCTCTAGCTTTATCCTGTAACTCAAAACTTGATTTTAGGGGACAACCATGAATGGTTCTAAGCATGACCATGAAGCCCCAAGCTATTCCTCACAGAAGAATATGTGCTGTTTCAATATTCAGCTATTTTTTGTTATCTACCATTAGTGAGATACAACAACATTTGTTGGTTGGTTATCTTGCCCAGCTGGGACTGGCACTTCTGATTTCAAAGTGATACAGGGCCTTTTTTAGAGTTTGGCGGATGGGTTATTCCACTACAAATGTGACAGATATCCCGTCCGCCGTGGACAACATATCCATTATATTTGTAAAAGAGTAACTGCCCTCTCCAAACTCTAAATCAGGCCCAAAGTCTTTTTCTTCCTAGAAAATACAAATTGTCTAGATATTCAAGTTTTTAGCTGCAATTGAAAGTGTTATACTGTTGACAATTTTCTAACCCATACTCCTAATGTAAACCTTGACTACTTGAGACCACTGCCCTGGGAGAATCAGTTGCAACAGAAATGGAGGCCTTGACTAATCAGTGAAGAATACTGTGGCATCAGGACAGTAGAAGTGAGTTTTAATAATCCTAAATGCTACATCAAATCCTAAACAGATGGTAAAACATCTTCCTATGACATTGTTGTTTATGATGTTATTACAACAACATCAGAAGTTAGCATACCACACCTCCGAGGTGTGAGATCTTGTATACTGGCACCACTCTTCAGTGCCCCAACTATTGTATCAAGCTAAGGTATTTCAGTTCCAGCCCCATACAGCTGTGCTTAGATATGCAACTCTTAAAACAAGTACATGCCCTTACTGTTCAAGACAGCTTACATATTAAGTGTCATGGTAATTGCCTGAAGCGCATGGATGTGAGTTTCTCAGAACAGACAGTGTTCATTTTCCTAAAGGACTTATGGTATTTATTTCAAGGCAAGAGATTTAGGTCCTCATTATCAGTTAATCATGATTCCTAATTTCAGCTGAAACTGTAGTTTCTACCTGAAGTGATGCAGCATTAGTTCAGGCAGTAATAAAGTAGACTTTACTGCACCTATTTGCCAACTCAAACCTGACTGAAAATGTCTCTGGAAAATGGTGTACAACTTAGGAATCAGCTATGCAAATTACCTTTGAAATTGATGTGATTTTCCACAATTCCCTTTTCTACAGTGAGCAAATCAAAATCCTATGGTAATATTGCACCCCGAAGTTACTGACAACCAATGGTATCAGATTGCTTGTCCCTGGATGCTGACTTTAGTCACATGATATGGGACTGCTCAGACACTCACCAATTCTGAGAAATAGTGATCAGCACTATTAATGAGGTTCTGGATCGTACACTGTTTTGCACAGCAGAGATGTGCCTGCTGGGGCTGTTCCCTAGGCTAAGACCCAAGAGCGTGGACAGCAGATTTACAGATCTGGCTTTAGCCAGAAGCTCCATAGCACAGCACTGGAAGGTGTGTGTGCGACCGATGGTACCTGCCTAGGTACGAGTGGTGACATTGTGGGCCAGAGCAGAGGAGAGAGAGTTGATTAGAGAAGATTCTCAGGGAGTGAGACAACAGCCACTGATGGGACTGACTGTGGTCAGCGGTGCTGGAGGCCTGGGAGCTTCAAAGAGAAGATTCAGAGAATGACACAAGTGTTCAGGTCATGCCTCCTGGGGAGACAGGATAGACCATATAGGATGCCTTTACTAATAAGGTTCATCCAACTTAACAGTTCTGATTTCTGACCCGCATAGACTGCCCAAGGTTGGTGGTTCTAGCCGCATGATTCTTCACAACCTACCCTCCTCTTGGACTCCTGCCCTGACCACACATGGGCATGCACTGGAACAACAACATATTCTGAAACTATCCACCTCGAGATCACTCAATGCAGACTGGAGGTCAGACCCCCAGGGTGGAGCTCGGTTTACTTTAACCCCTTCTGTGCCGCGGACGTAGTGGTTACGTCCTGCGGCACAGTGCTGCTGTGCCGAGGACGTAACCACTACGTCCTCGGCACACAGCCCAGAGGGAGCGCTCTCGCTCCCTCTGTGTGCTTCCCCCCACACCCCAAAGTCAGGGATGGAAGGGGAAGCCCTTCCCCTTACACCCCCGACCCCCCCACCCCCCCATAATGAAGTCAGCGCGCGATCGCGCGCTGACTTCATTATCGGGTGCCGTCGCACAGGAAGCCATTTGCTTCCTGTGCGGCGTGGTGTGAAGAGGTGAGTTCCTCTTCCCGGTGGGTGGGGGGTTTGGGCTAAAGAGGCACCGGGGGAAAGGAATGGCTTTTCCTTTCCCCCGGTGTCTCTTTGAGCATTCCTGCTGCCCGATCGCATTGCAGGAATGCCCACTAGACACCAGGGATTGTTTTTTTTTTATGTATTTGCCGATTTCGGCTTGCGGGGAGTGGCCCCTTGGGCAAGGGTCGCTCCCCTTTAGGGGGCAATTACATAGGCCATTTCTGCCCCCCTTGGGGGCAGATTGGCTACTTTTTAGCCAGATCTGCCCCCAAGGGGGGCAGAAAACACTAGATCACCAGGGATTTATATTTTTATGTGCATTTATGTGTGGGGGGTGCCACCTTGGGCAAGGGGCGCCCCCCCAAGGGGGCAGAGAACTGTTGGCCTTTTCTGCCCCCCTTGGGGGCAGATCGGCCTATTTTTTTTAGGTCCATCTGCCCCCAAGGGGGGCAGAAGCCACTTAGGCACCAGGGATTGTGTGTGTAGTGGATGGGGGGGTGCCCCCTTGGGCAAGGGTCGCTCCCCTTTGGAGGGCATGTCTTTTAGGGCCATTTCTGCCCCCCTTGAGGGCAGATTGGCAACTTTTTAGCCAGATCTGCCCCCAAGGGGGGCAGAAAACACTAGATCACCAGGGTTTTTTATTTTTATGTGTATTTATGTGGGGGGGGTGCCCCCTTGGGCAAGGGGCGCCCCCCCCAAGGGGTCAGAGAACTGTTGGCCTTTTCTGCCCCCCTTGGGGGCAAATAGGCCTATTTGTTTTAGGTCCATCTGCCCCCAAGGGGGGCAGAAGCCACTTAGGCACCAGGGATTGTGTGTGTAGTGGATGGGGGGGGCGCCCCCTTGGGCAAGGGTCGCTCCCCTTTGGGGGGCATGTCTTTTAGGGCCATTTCTGCCCCCCTTGAGGGCAGATCAGCCTATTATTTTTAGGCTGATCTGCCCCAAGGGGGGCAGAAACCACTAGAACGCCAGGGATTTTTTTTTATGTGTTTATTTTTGTGGGGGGGCGTCCCCTTGGGCACGGGGCGCCCCCCCCCCGAGGGGGGCATTGACCTGTTGGCCATTTCTACACCCCCTGGGGCAGATGGGCCTATTTTGTTAGGCCCACCTGCCACCAAGGGGGGCAGAAGCCACTTAGACACCAGGGATAGTGTGTGTGTGTGTGTGTGTTAGTGGATGGGGGGGGGGGGCCTTGGGCAAGGGTCGCCCCCCACTTTGGGGGCACATGTACCCAGGCCATTTCTGCACCCTTTGGAGACAGATCAGCCTATTATTTTTAGGCTGGTCTGCCCCCAAGGTGGGCAGAAACCACTAGAACGCCAGTTTTTTTTTTTTATTTGTTTATTTTTGTGGGGGGGGCGTCCCCTTGGTCACGGGGCGCCCCCCCAAGGGGGGCATTGACCTGTTGGCCATTTCTACACCCCCTGGGGGCAGATGGGCCTATTTTGTTAGGCCCACCTGCCCCGAGGGGGGCAGAAACCACTTAGACACCAGGGATAGTGTGTGTGTGTGTGTGTGTTAGTGGATGGGGGGGGCCTTGGGCAAGGGTCGCCCCCCACTTTGGGGGCACATGTACCCAGGCCATTTCTGCACCCTTTGGAGACAGATCAGCCTATTATTTTTTAGGCTGGTCTGCCCCCAAGGGGGGCAGAAACCACTAGAACGCCAGGGATTTTTTTTTATTTGTTTATTTTTGTGGGGGGCCGTCCCCTTGGTCACGGGGCGCCCCCCCAAGGGGGGCATTGACCTGTTGGCCATTTCTACACCCCCTGGGGCAGATGGGCCTATTTTGTTAGGCCCACCTGCCCCCAAGGGGGGCAGAAGCCACTTAGACACCAGGGATAGTGTGTGTGTGTGTTGTGTGTTAGTGAATGGGGGGGGCCTTGGGCAAGGGTCGCCCCCCACTTTGGGGGCACATGTACCCAGGCCATTTCTGCACCCCTTGGACACAGATCAGCCTATTATTTGTAGGGGGGCAGAAGCCACTTAGGCACCAGGGATAGTGTTGTGTGTGTTTTTTTGTTTTTTTGTTTGATTGAGGGCTGTCCCCTTTGGCAAGGGTCGCTCTCCATGGGGACACACTACTAAAGCTATTTTCTGGCTTCCTTGGGGCAGACAGGCCTATTTTTTTAGTAGGCCCATCTGCCCCTATGGCAGAATCCACTTAGGCACCAATTTCTAAATGTTTGATGGTGGGGTGTTTGTCAACTGAAGAAGTCTTTGCATTTGTGATAAAAAATGTTTTCCTCCTTTTTGTTCTAGTTCAAAGCTTTTGCTTTATTTGCTGTGGCTCCTTGCGGTTTTGGCGGTGGTTGACCTGCAGTTTGCAAAGTTGCATGTTTTAGGTGAGTAAAAACAATTTACTCCAAAGGAGTATTGTTGCAATGCATGAATGACATGTTTGTAGGGGGTGTACTAAATGCAGGATTGTGTGTGAAATTGTCCTTAGGTTTGTGCACAATGATAGTTGTTTTGTCTTATTTCTAATTTGCCTTTCTTTATTTATTTTTAGTGGGATATCATTGGTGATTGCTGTGTAGTTGCTGGTGAATCAAGCTTTTTCAGGCAAGCGAGCGGTATAGTTTTTGAGTTTATAACTCTTACTAACAAAGCTACACTTTGTTACTTGTCTTACACAGTGCTGGTTGTTGGTGGTGAATTTGTCCAGTTAATTTTAGCAGGAGAAATCATGGCTAGCCGCAGGATGACCGCTCAGCAGGTGGTTGGTATGCTTTTTGAGTCACAGTCTGATCATGACTATGAGACGGACTCTGCATCTGAGGCAGAGGAGGAAGTCAGAGATTCTGGCAGTGATGTTTCTGTTGGAGGGGAATCTTCTGATGATGAAGCCACACTCAGTGCAGATGAAGGGCCTGTTTTAGAGGAGGACATTGATGTGCCAATAGTGCAGCAACCTGGGGCTGAAAGGTTTCCCGTTATAAGACCTGATGTCTGGGTTGCCCCAAACATGGAGCAGCCAGAGTTGCCTGCCTTTACTGGTCTCCCGGGGTGTAACGCCAATACAGAGAACTTTATGCCTATCAATTTCTTTGAGTTATTCATGGATGATATGTTTTTGGAAGAGATTGTTGAGCAGACTAATTTGTATGCGGAGCAGCATTTGAGGGACAACGCTGCTAGACTTAGGCCACACTCTAGAGCTGCCCAGTGGATTCCCACAAATTTGGAGGAGTTAAAAAAGTTTTTGGGTTTGACTTTTTTGATGGGGCTGATAAGGAAGCCGTCACTGGCTTCGTATTGGTCTACTAGTCCCTTGATGGCAACAGCTATATTTCCAGCGACCATGAGTCATAATCGGTATTTGCTTCTTCTTAGGATGCTGCATTTTGTTGACAATGCAATAGCCTTGCCACGAGATCACCCAGATTCTGACCGTCTTTTTAAGATTAGGCCTGTACTTGATAATTTTGTAGATCGGTTTTCAGAGGTCTATGTTCCAGGCAAAGAGTTAAGTGTGGACGAATCTTTGGTCCTCTTCAAGGGTCGTTTGGTTTTTAGGCAGTACATTCCTAGCAAAAGGGCACGATATGGAATTAAATTGTATATGCTGTCTGAAAGTAGGACAGGATATGTGTATAGTTTCCGTGTGTACACTGGTAGGGATTCCAATATTGACCCCCCTGGTAGTCCTCCCACTTTTGGAGTTACTGAGAAAATTGTGTGGGATCTTGGTAGACGACTGTTCAACAAAGGTCACCATTTGTATGTAGATAACTTCTACACTGGTGTGCAATTGTTCAAGGAATTGTTTAGAGTGGACACAGTTGCTTGTGGCACAATCCATTCTAACCGGAAAGGCTATCCAAGGGAGCTTGTCTGTAAAAAACTTGAGAGAGGACAGTGCTGTGCCTTGCGGAACGAGGAGCTGCTAGCTTTGAAATTTTCAGACAAGAGGGATGTCTACATGCTAAGTACCATCCATGATGAGAGTACTTCCCCTGTGACTGTTTGGGGCCAGGTTGCTGAAGTGCGCAAACCTGTGTGCATTTTAGATTATAATAAGCACATGGGAGGTGTAGATAGAGTTGACCAGAGGTTGGAACCTTATACTGCTATTCGTAAGTCTTACGTTTGGTATAAGAAGTTAGCACTTCACCTCTTCCACTTAGCAACCTTCAATGCTTTTATTGTGTTTAGGGATAGGTCTCCAGAGTCAAAGATGACATTTGTGAAATTTCAGGAGTCAGTGATAGAGAGCCTTATTGTGGTGGAACAGGCCAGAGTTCCTAGAGAAGCAGTGGTGGAGGATGTGGCTAGATTGAAAGATCGCCACTTTGCTGAGCACATTCCTCCCACACCCAAAAAAGACTTTCCAGCTCAGAAATGTAGAGTGTGTTTTCGAAGAGGTATCTGGAGGGAGACTTGAATGTACTGCCCAGATTGTCCTTCAAAGCCTGGGCTGTGTGTCGGTGCTTGTTTTAAGAATTACCACACCCAGAAGAATTTCTGGGAACAACCATGAGTGTAAACTCATGTCTGTTTTGTATTTTCATGTGTTTAGTTTCATGGTTAGCATTTCTGTCATGTTCTTAGTTAGAGCTTTTGTGTTTGTAGTTTTGTAATTCTTTCTACTTAGTTAGGGGTTCCTCTGTTAAAAAAAAAAAAAAAAAATGATGCCATTGTGTGTGGAGTGGGGCTTGGCTGAGAGTGTACATATTGACTTGCTGTTGGCTACTGCAACACACTGCCAGCCAAACACCAGTCCACACACTCCCATCAGCTGGTGTGATTGTTGTATCAGGCATGTGGGCGTATGTAAGTGATGGGCCCTTGAGTGGCGCTGTCTGTCGATGTGAGTGTTGTAATGTGCTGGGCCCGTGGCTGGCGGTGTGAATGGCCTTGTGTGTGTCATGTATGAAAGTTGTGTGAATGGACTGTAAAGCGGTTGGTGCCTTGTCGCGGCTTTACAGCTCACGAGCTGTGAGTCATAGGTTCAGTTTTTTGCCTTTCAGTTACTAACCGTGCATTTCATTTTTGTGAAAGCTCTTGTTAGTAAAATTTGATCCACTGAACCATCACTCACCCTCGTGCCAAATCCAACCAGTATGTGTGGTAAAAATGACAAAACCTGCTCCGCTGTAATCAGGCGTCGCAGCACACCTGTGACACGCTAGGTGCCTCAGGTGGGACCCAGATGATGAAGCATGCCACCAACTTGGTTGGTGGGTGAGGGGTCTTTTTCACATAACCTAAGTGTGTTTCTTTTCAAAATTTTAGTGTTTGGCACATCACGGACGTATGTGGGCACATCAAAACGATATATTACAAAACTACCTGTGTTTTGGGGGGGAGAGGGCACCTATGTTTTTGTTCCTGTGTGCGGCCTCCATCTAGGGAAACCTACCAAACCCAGACATTTTTTAAAACTAGACACCCCAAGGAGTCCAGGGAGGTGTGGCTTGCGTGGATCCCCCAACATTTTCTTACCCAGACTCCTCTGTAAACCTCAAAATGTACTTAGAAAAGCATATTTTCCTTACTTTTCTTCGTAGGATCACCACTCCAGCACAAAATTCCTACTCCCCAGTGTTCCCCTCAGTCTCCCAAGTAAAATAACACCTCACTTATGTGGGTCCCCAAAGCAGAGTCAGTCTAAAGATGTATAAAAGAATATGTCCTTATAAACTTGCTGTGCTATCCCCTCTATCTCTACAAGTTTTGGGCCTTATTCTGTTGCAGGCACCTGGCCCACCACACAAGTGAGGTATCATTTTTATCGGGAGACTTGGGGGAACGCTGGGTGGAAGGAAATTTGTGGCTCCACTGAGATTCCAGAACTTTCTGTCACCGAAATGTGAGGAAAATGTGTTTTTTTAGACAGAATTTGAGGCTTGCAAAGGATTCTGGGTAACAGAACCTGGTCAGAGCCCCGCATGTCACCCCATCTTGGATTCCCCTAGGTCTCTAGTTTTCATAAATGCACAGGTTTCGTAGGTTTCCCTAGGTGCCGGCTGAGCTAGAGGCCAAAATCTACAGGTAGGCACTGTTTTCAATGAAAAAATGTGATGTGTCCACGTTGCGTTTTGGGGTGTCTCCTGTTGCGGGCGCTAGGCCTACCCACACAAGTGAGGTATCATTTTTATCGGGAGACGTGGGGGAACGCTGGGTGGAAGGAAATTTGTGGCTCCTCTCAGATTCCAGAACTTTCTGCCACAGAAATGTGAGGAACATGTGTTTTTTTAGCCAAATTTTGAGGTTTGCAATGGATTCTGGGTAACAGAACCCGGTCCGAACCACACAAGTCACCCCATCTTGGATTCCCCTAGGTCTCTAGTTTTCAGAAATGCACAGGTTTGGTAGGTTTCCCTAGGTGGCGGCTGAGCTACAGGCCAAAATTTACAGGTAGGCACTTTGCAAAAAACACCTCTTTTTTCCTTCAAAAATTTGGCTGTCCACGTTGCGCTTTGAGGCGTTTCCTGTCGTGGGCGCTAGGCCTACCCACACAAGTGAGGTATCATTTTTATTGGGAGACGTGGGGGAATGCTGGGTGGAAGGCAATTCGTGGCTCCTCTCAGATTCCAGAACTTTCTGCCACAGAAATGTGAGGAACATGTGTTTTTTTAGCCAAATTTTGAGGTTTGCAAAGGATTCTGGGTAACAGAACCTGGTCCGAACCACACAAGTCACCCCATCTTGGATTCCCCTAGGTCTCTAGTTTTGAGAAATGCACAGGTTTGGTAGGTTTCCCTAGGTGGCGGCTGAGCTTCAAGCCAAAATCTACAGGTAGGCACTTTGCAAAAAACACCTCTGTTTTCCTTCACAAACTTGGATGTGTCCACGTTGCGCTTTGGGGCGTTTCCTGTCGCGGGCGCTAGGCCTACCCACACAAGTGAGGTATCATTTTTATCGGGAGACGTGGGGGAACGCTGGGTGGAAGGAAATTTGTGGCTCCTCTCAGATTCCAGAACTTTCTGCCACAGAAATGTTAGGAACATGTGTTTTTTTAGCCAAATTTTGAGGTTTGCAAAGGATTCTGGGTAACAGAACCTGGTCCGAGCCACACAAGTCACCCCATCTTGGATTCCCCCAGGTTTCTAGTTTTCAGAAATGCACAGGTTTGGTAGGTTTCCCTAGGTGGTGGCTGAGCTACAGGCCAAAATCTACAGGTAGGCACTTTGCAAAAAACACCTCTGTTTTCCTTCAAAAATTTGGCTGTGTCCACGTTGCGCTTTGGGGCATTTCCTGTCACGGGCGCTAGGCCTACCCACACAAGTGAGGTATCATTTTTATCGGGAGACGTGGGGGAACGCTGGGTGGAAGGAAATTTGTGGCTCCTCTCAGATTCCAGAACTTTCTGCCACAGAAATGTGAGGAACATGTGTTTTTTTAGCCAAATTTTGAGGTTTGCAATGGATTCTGGGTAACAGAACCTGGTCCGAACCACACAAGTCACCCCATCTTGGATTCCCCTAGGTCTCTAGTTTTCAGAAATGCACAGGTTTGGTAGGTTTCCCTAGGTGGTGGCTGAGCTACAGGCCAAAATCTACAGGTAGGCACTTTGCAAAAAACACCTCTGTTTTCCTTCAAAAATTTGGCTGTGTCCACGTTGCGCTTTGGGGCATTTCCTGTCACGGGCGCTAGGCCTACCCACACAAGTGAGGTATAATTTTTATCGGGAGACGTGGGGGAACGCTGGGTGGAAGGAAATTAGTGGCTCCTCTCAGATTCCAGAACTTTCTGCCACAGAAATTTGAGGAACATGTGTTTTTTTAGCCAAATTTTGAGGTTTGCAAAGGATTCTGGGTAACAGAACCTGGTCCGAGCCACACAAGTCACCCCATCTTGGATTCCCCTAGGTCTCTAGTTTTCAGACATGCACAGGTTTGGTAGGTTTCCCTAGGTGGCGGCTGAGCTACAGGCCAAAATTTACAGGTAGGCACTTTGCAAAAAACACCTCTGTTTTCCTTCAAAAATTTGGCTGTCCACGTTGCGCTTTGGGGCATTTCCTGTCACGGGCCCTAGGCCTACCCACACAAGTGAGGTATCATTTTTATCGGGAGACGTGGGGGAACGCTGGGTCGAAGGAAATTCGTGGCTCCTCTCAGATTCCAGAACTTTCTGCCACAGAAATGTAAGGAACATGTGTTTTGTTAGCCAAATTTGGAGGTTTGCAAAGGATTCTGGGTAACAGAACCTGGTTCGAGCCACACAAGTCACCCCATCTTGGATTCCCCTAGGTCTCTAGTTTTCAGAAATGCACAGGTTTGGTAGGTTTCCCTAGGTGGTGGCTGAGCTACAGGCCAAAATCTACAGGTAGGCACTTTGCAAAAAACACCTCTGTTTTCCTTCAAAAATTTGGCTGTGTCCACGTTGCGCTTTGGGGCATTTCCTGTCACGGGCGCTAGGCCTACCCACACAAGTGAGGTATAATTTTTATCGGGAGACGTGGGGGAACGCTGGGTGGAAGGAAATTAGTGGCTCCTCTCAGATTCCAGAACTTTCTGCCACAGAAATTTGAGGAACATGTGTTTTTTTAGCCAAATTTTGAGGTTTGCAAAGGATTCTGGGTAACAGAACCTGGTCCGAGCCACACAAGTCACCCCATCTTGGATTCCCCTAGGTCTCTAGTTTTCAGACATGCACAGGTTTGGTAGGTTTCCCTAGGTGGCGGCTGAGCTACAGGCCAAAATTTACAGGTAGGCACTTTGCAAAAAACACCTCTGTTTTCCTTCAAAAATTTGTCTGTCCACGTTGCGCTTTGGGGCGTTTCCTGTCACGGGCGCTAGGCCTACCCACACAAGTGAGGTATCATTTTTATCGGGAGACGTGGGGGAACGCTGGGTCGAAGGAAATTCGTGGCTCCTCTCAGATTCCAGAACTTTCTGCCACAGAAATGTAAGGAACATGTGTTTTGTTAGCCAAATATGGAGGTTTGCAAAGGATTCTGGGTAACAGAACCTGGTTCGAGCCACGCAAGTCACCCCATCTTGGATTCCCCTAGGTCTCTAGTTTTCAGACATGCACAGGTTTGGTAGGTTTCCCTAGGTGGCGGCTGAGCTACAGGCCAAAATTTACAGGTAGGCACTTTGCAAAAAACACCTCTGTTTTCCTTCAAAAATGTGGCTGTCCACGTTACGCTTTGGGGCGTTTCCTGTCACGGGCGCTAGGCCTACCCACACAAGTGAGGTATAATTTTTATCGGGAGACGTGGGGGAACGCTGGGTGGAAGGAAATTAGTGGCTCCTCTCAGATTCCAGAACTTTCTGCCACAGAAATTTGAGGAACATGTGTTTTTTTAGCCAAATTTTGAGGTTTGCAAAGGATTCTGGGTAACAGAACCTGGTCCGAGCCACACAAGTCACCCCATCTTGGATTCCCCTAGGTCTCTAGTTTTCAGACATGCACAGGTTTGGTAGGTTTCCCTAGGTGGCGGCTGAGCTACAGGCCAAAATTTACAGGTAGGCACTTTGCAAAAAACACCTCTGTTTTCCTTCAAAAATTTGGCTGTCCACGTTGCGCTTTGGGGTGTTTCCTGTCACGGGCGCTAGGCCTACCCACACAAGTGAGGTATCATTTTTATCGGGAGACGTGGGGGAACGCTGGGTCGAAGGAAATTCGTGGCTCCTCTCAGATTCCAGAACTTTCTGCCACAGAAATTTGAGGAACATGTGTTTTTTTAGCCAAATTTTGAGGTTTGCAAAGGATTCTGGGTAACAGAACCTGGTCCGAGCCACACAAGTCACCCCATCTTGGATTCCCCTAGGTCTCTAGTTTTCAGACATGCACAGGTTTGGTAGGTTTCCCTAGGTGGCGGCTGAGCTACAGGCCAAAATTTACAGGTAGGCACTTTGCAAAAAACACCTCTGTTTTCCTTCAAAAATTTGGCTGTGCACGTTGCGCTTTGGGGCGTTTCCTGTCACGGGCGCTAGGCCTACCCACACAAGTGAGGTATCATTTTTATCGGGAGACGTGGGGGAACGCTGGGTCGAAGGAAATTCGTGGCTCCTCTCAGATTCCAGAACTTTCTGCCACAGAAATGTAAGGAACATGTGTTTTGTTAGCCAAATTTGGAGGTTTGCAAAGGATTCTGGGTAACAGAACCTGGTTCGAGCCACACAAGTCACCCCATCTTGGATTCCCCTAGGTCTCTAGTTTTCAGAAATGCACAGGTTTGGTAGGTTTCCCTAGGTGGCGGCTGAGCTACAGGCCAAAATCTACAGGTAGGCACTTTGCAAAAAACACCTCTGTTTTCCTTCAAAAATTTGGCTGTCCACGTTGCGCTTTGGGGTGTTTCCTGTCACGGGCGCTAGGCCTACCCACACAAGTGAGGTATCATTTTTATCGGGAGACGTGGGGGAACGCTGGGTCGAAGGAAATTCGTGGCTCCTCTCAGATTCCAGAACTTTCTGCCACAGAAATTTGAGGAACATGTGTTTTTTTAGCCAAATTTTGAGGTTTGCAAAGGATTCTGGGTAACAGAACCTGGTCCGAGCCACACAAGTCACCCCATCTTGGATTCCCCTAGGTCTCTAGTTTTCAGACATGCACAGGTTTGGTAGGTTTCCCTAGGTGGCGGCTGAGCTACAGGCCAAAATTTACAGGTAGGCACTTTGCAAAAAACACCTCTGTTTTCCTTCAAAAATTTGGCTGTGCACGTTGCGCTTTGGGGCGTTTCCTGTCACGGGCGCTAGGCCTACCCACACAAGTGAGGTATCATTTTTATCGGGAGACGTGGGGGAACGCTGGGTCGAAGGAAATTCGTGGCTCCTCTCAGATTCCAGAACTTTCTGCCACAGAAATGTAAGGAACATGTGTTTTGTTAGCCAAATTTGGAGGTTTGCAAAGGATTCTGGGTAACAGAACCTGGTTCGAGCCACACAAGTCACCCCATCTTGGATTCCCCTACGTCTCTAGTTTTCAGAAATGCACAGGTTTGGTAGGTTTCCCTAGGTGGCGGCTGAGCTACAGGCCAAAATCTACAGGTAGGCACTTTGCAAAAAACACCTCTGTTTTCCTTCAAAAATTTGGCTGTGTCCACGTTGCGCTTTGGGGCATTTCCTGTCACGGGCGCTAGGCCTACCCACACAAGTGAGGTATAATTTTTATCGGGAGACATGGGGGAACGCTGGGTGGAAGGAAATTAGTGGCTCCTCTCAGATTCCAGAACTTTCTGCCACAGAAATTTGAGGAACATGTGTTTTTTTAGCCAAATTTTGAGGTTTGCAAAGGATTCTGGGTAACAGAACCTGGTCCGAGCCACACAAGTCACCCCATCTTGGATTCCCCTAGGTCTCTAGTTTTCAGAAATGCACAGGTTTGGTAGGTTTCCCTAGGTGGCGGCTGAGCTACAAGCCAAAATCTACAGGTAGGCACTTTGCAAAAAACACCTCTGTTTTCCTTCACAAATTTGGATGTGTCCACGTTGCGCTTTGGGGCGTTTTCTGTCGCGGACGCTAGGACTACCCACACAAGTGAGGTATCATTTTTATCGGGAGACGTGGGGGAACGCTGGGTGGAAGGAAATTTGTGGCTCCTCTCAGATTCCAGAATTTTCTGCCACAGAAATGTTAGGAACATGTGTTTTTTTAGCCAAATTTTGAGGTTTGCAAAGGATTCTGGGTAACAGAACCTGGTCCGAGCCACACAAGTCACCCCATCTTGGATTCCCCTAGGTCTCTAGTTTTCAGAAATGCACAGGTTTGGTAGGTTTCACTAGGTGGCGGCTGAGCTACAAGCCAAAATCTACAGGTAGGCACTTTGCAAAAAACACCTCTGTTTTCCTTCACAAATTTGGATGTGTCCACGTTGCGCTTTGGGGCGTTTCCTGTCGCAGGCGCTAGGCCTACCCACACAAGTGAGGTATCATTTTTATCGGGAGACGTGGGGGAACGCTGGGTGGAAGGAAATTCGTGGCTCCTCTCAGATTCCAGAACTTTCTGCCACAGAAATGTGAGGAACATGTGTTTTTTTAGCCAAATTTTGAGTTTTGCAAAGGATTCTGGGTAACAGAACCTGGTCCGAGACACACAAGTCACCCCATCTTGGATTCCCCTTGGTCTCTAGCTTTCAGAAATGCACAGGTTTGGTAGGTTTCCCTAGGTGGCGGCTGAGCTACAAGCCAAAATCTACAGGTAGGCACTTTGCAAAAAACACCTCTGTTTTTCCTTCACAAATTTGGATGTGTCCACGTTGCGCTTTGGGGCGTTTCCTGTCGCGGGCGCTAGGCCTACCCACACAAGTGAGGTATCATTTTTATTCGGAGACGTGGGGGAACGCTGGGTGGAAGGAAATTTGTGGCTCCTTTCAGATTCCAGAACTTTCTGCCACAGAAATGTTAGGAACATGTGTTTATTTAGCCAAATTTTGAGGTTTGCAAAGGATTCTGGGTAACAGAACCTGGTCCGAGCCACACAAGTCACCCCATCTTGGATTCCCCTAGGTCTCTAGTTTTCAGAAATGCACAGGTTTGGTAGGTTTCTCTAGGTGGCGGCTGAGCTACAGGCCAAAATCTACAGGTAGGCACTTTGCAAAAAACACCTCTGTTTTCCTTCAAAAATTTGGCTGTGTCCACGTTGCGCTTTGGGGCATTTCCTGTCACGGGCGCTAGGCCTACGCACACAAGTGAGGTATCATTTTTATCGGGAGACGTGGGGGAACGCTGGGTGGAAGGAAATTCGTGGCTCCTCTCAGATTCCAGAACTTTCTGCCACAGAAATGTGAGGAACATGTGTTTTTTTAGCCAAATTTTGAGGTTTGCAAAGGATTCTGGGTAACAGAACCTGGTCCGAGCCACACAAGTCACCCCATCTTGGATTCCCCTAGGTCTCTAGTTTTCAGAAATGCACAGGTTTGGTAGGTTTCCCTAGGTGGCGGCTGAGCTACAAGCCAAAATCTACAGGTAGGCACTTTGCAAAAAACACCTCTGTTTTCCTTCACAAATTTGGATGTGTCCACGTTGCGCTTTGGGGCGTTTCCTGTCGCGGGCGCTAGGCCTACCCACACAAGTGAGGTATCATTTTTATCGGGAGACGTGGGGGATCGCTGGGTGGAAGGAAATTTGTGGCTCCTCTCAGATTCCAGAACTTTCTGCCACAGAAATGTAAGGAACATGTGTTTTGTTAGCCAAATTTGGAGGTTTGCAAAGGATTCTGGGTAACAGAACCTGGTTCGAGCCACACAAGTCACCCCATCTTGGATTCCCCTAGGTCTCTAGTTTTCAGAAATGCACAGGTTTGGTAGGTTTCCCTAGGTGGCGGCTGAGCTACAGGCCAAAATCTACAGGTAGGCACTTTGCAAAAAACACCTCTGTTTTCCTTCAAAAATTTGGCTGTCCACGTTGCGCTTTGGGGTGTTTCCTGTCACGGGCGCTAGGCCTACCCACACAAGTGAGGTATCATTTTTATCGGGAGACGTGGGGGAACGCTGGGTCGAAGGAAATTCGTGGCTCCTCTCAGATTCCAGAACTTTCTGCCACAGAAATTTGAGGAACATGTGTTTTTTTAGCCAAATTTTGAGGTTTGCAAAGGATTCTGGGTAACAGAACCTGGTCCGAGCCACACAAGTCACCCCATCTTGGATTCCCCTAGGTCTCTAGTTTTCAGACATGCACAGGTTTGGTAGGTTTCCCTAGGTGGCGGCTGAGCTACAGGCCAAAATTTACAGGTAGGCACTTTGCAAAAAACACCTCTGTTTTCCTTCAAAAATTTGGCTGTGCACGTTGCGCTTTGGGGCGTTTCCTGTCACGGGCGCTAGGCCTACCCACACAAGTGAGGTATCATTTTTATCGGGAGACGTGGGGGAACGCTGGGTCGAAGGAAATTCGTGGCTCCTCTCAGATTCCAGAACTTTCTGCCACAGAAATGTAAGGAACATGTGTTTTGTTAGCCAAATTTGGAGGTTTGCAAAGGATTCTGGGTAACAGAACCTGGTTCGAGCCACACAAGTCACCCCATCTTGGATTCCCCTACGTCTCTAGTTTTCAGAAATGCACAGGTTTGGTAGGTTTCCCTAGGTGGCGGCTGAGCTACAGGCCAAAATCTACAGGTAGGCACTTTGCAAAAAACACCTCTGTTTTCCTTCAAAAATTTGGCTGTGTCCACGTTGCGCTTTGGGGCATTTCCTGTCACGGGCGCTAGGCCTACCCACACAAGTGAGGTATAATTTTTATCGGGAGACATGGGGGAACGCTGGGTGGAAGGAAATTAGTGGCTCCTCTCAGATTCCAGAACTTTCTGCCACAGAAATTTGAGGAACATGTGTTTTTTTAGCCAAATTTTGAGGTTTGCAAAGGATTCTGGGTAACAGAACCTGGTCCGAGCCACACAAGTCACCCCATCTTGGATTCCCCTAGGTCTCTAGTTTTCAGAAATGCACAGGTTTGGTAGGTTTCCCTAGGTGGCGGCTGAGCTACAAGCCAAAATCTACAGGTAGGCACTTTGCAAAAAACACCTCTGTTTTCCTTCACAAATTTGGATGTGTCCACGTTGCGCTTTGGGGCGTTTTCTGTCGCGGACGCTAGGACTACCCACACAAGTGAGGTATCATTTTTATCGGGAGACGTGGGGGAACGCTGGGTGGAAGGAAATTTGTGGCTCCTCTCAGATTCCAGAATTTTCTGCCACAGAAATGTTAGGAACATGTGTTTTTTTAGCCAAATTTTGAGGTTTGCAAAGGATTCTGGGTAACAGAACCTGGTCCGAGCCACACAAGTCACCCCATCTTGGATTCCCCTAGGTCTCTAGTTTTCAGAAATGCACAGGTTTGGTAGGTTTCACTAGGTGGCGGCTGAGCTACAAGCCAAAATCTACAGGTAGGCACTTTGCAAAAAACACCTCTGTTTTCCTTCACAAATTTGGATGTGTCCACGTTGCGCTTTGGGGCGTTTCCTGTCGCGGGCGCTAGGCCTACCCACACAAGTGAGGTATCATTTTTATCGGGAGACGTGGGGGAACGCTGGGTGGAAGGAAATTCGTGGCTCCTCTCAGATTCCAGAACTTTCTGCCACAGAAATGTGAGGAACATGTGTTTTTTTAGCCAAATTTTGAGTTTTGCAAAGGATTCTGGGTAACAGAACCTGGTCCGAGACACACAAGTCACCCCATCTTGGATTCCCCTTGGTCTCTAGCTTTCAGAAATGCACAGGTTTGGTAGGTTTCCCTAGGTGGCGGCTGAGCTACAAGCCAAAATCTACAGGTAGGCACTTTGCAAAAAACACCTCTGTTTTTCCTTCACAAATTTGGATGTGTCCACGTTGCGCTTTGGGGCGTTTCCTGTCGCGGGCGCTAGGCCTACCCACACAAGTGAGGTATCATTTTTATTCGGAGACGTGGGGGAACGCTGGGTGGAAGGAAATTTGTGGCTCCTTTCAGATTCCAGAACTTTCTGCCACAGAAATGTTAGGAACATGTGTTTATTTAGCCAAATTTTGAGGTTTGCAAAGGATTCTGGGTAACAGAACCTGGTCCGAGCCACACAAGTCACCCCATCTTGGATTCCCCTAGGTCTCTAGTTTTCAGAAATGCACAGGTTTGGTAGGTTTCTCTAGGTGGCGGCTGAGCTACAGGCCAAAATCTACAGGTAGGCACTTTGCAAAAAACACCTCTGTTTTCCTTCAAAAATTTGGCTGTGTCCACGTTGCGCTTTGGGGCATTTCCTGTCACGGGCGCTAGGCCTACGCACACAAGTGAGGTATCATTTTTATCGGGAGACGTGGGGGAACGCTGGGTGGAAGGAAATTCGTGGCTCCTCTCAGATTCCAGAACTTTCTGCCACAGAAATGTGAGGAACATGTGTTTTTTTAGCCAAATTTTGAGGTTTGCAAAGGATTCTGGGTAACAGAACCTGGTCCGAGCCACACAAGTCACCCCATCTTGGATTCCCCTAGGTCTCTAGTTTTCAGAAATGCACAGGTTTGGTAGGTTTCCCTAGGTGGCGGCTGAGCTACAAGCCAAAATCTACAGGTAGGCACTTTGCAAAAAACACCTCTGTTTTCCTTCACAAATTTGGATGTGTCCACGTTGCGCTTTGGGGCGTTTCCTGTCGCGGGCGCTAGGCCTACCCACACAAGTGAGGTATCATTTTTATCGGGAGACGTGGGGGATCACTGGGTGGAAGGAAATTTGTGGCTCCTCTCAGATTCCAGAACTTTCTGCCACAGAAATGTTAGGAACATGTGTTTTTTTAGCCAAATTTTGAGGTTTGCAAAGGATTCTGGGTAACAGAACCTGGTCCGAGCCACACAAGTCATCCCATCTTGGATTCCCCTAGGTCTCTAGTTTTCAGAAATGCACAAGTTTGGTAGGTTTCCCTAAGTGGCGGCTGAGCTACAAGCCAAAATCTACAGGTAGGCACTTTGCAAAAAACACGTCTGTTTTCCTTCACAAATTTGGATGTGTCCACGTTGCGCTTTGGGGCGTTTTCTGTCACGGGCGCTAGGCCTACCCACACAAGTGAGGTATCATTTTTATCGGGAGACGTGGGGGAACGCTGGGTGGAAGGAAATTGGTGGCTCCTCTCAGATTCCAGAACTTTCTGCCACAGAAATGTTAGGAACATGTGTTTTTTTAGCCAAATTTTGAGATTTGCAAAGGATTCAGGGTAACAGAACCTGGTCCGAGCCACACAAGTCACCCCATCTTGGATTCCCCTAGGTCTCTAGTTTTCAGAAATGCACAGGTTTTGAAGGTTTCCCTAGGTGGCGGCTGAGCTACAAGCCAAAATCTACAGGTAGGCACTTTGCAAAAAACACCTCTGTTTTCCTTCAAAAATTTGGCTGTGTCTATGTTGCGCTTTGGGGCGTTTCCTGTCGCGGGCGCTAGGCCTACCCACACAAGTGAGGTATCATTTTTATCGGGAGACGTGGGGGAACGCTGGGTGGAAGGAAATTCGTGGCTCCTCTCAGATTCCAGAACTTTCTGCCACAGAAATGTGAGGAACATGTGTTTTTTTAGCCAAATTTTGAGGTTTGCAAAGGATTCTGGGTAACAGAACCTGGTCCGAGCCACACAAGTCACCCCATCTTGGATTCCCCTAGGTCTCTAGTTTTCAGACATGCACAGGTTTGGTAGGTTTCCCTAGGTGGCGGCTGAGCTACAGGCCAAAATTTACAGGTAGGCACTTTGCAAAAAACACCTCTGTTTTCCTTCAAAAATGTGGCTGTCCACGTTGCGCTTTGGGGCGTTTCCTGTCACGGGCGCTAGGGCTACCCACACAAGTGAGGTATCATTTTTATCGGGAGACGTGGGGGAACGCTGGGTCGAAGGAAATTCGTGGCTCCTCTCAGATTCCAGAACTTTCTGCCACAGAAATGTAAGGAACATGTGTTTTGTTAGCCAAATTTGGAGGTTTGCAAAGGATTCTGGGTAACAGAACCTGGTTCGAGCCACACAAGTCACCCCATCTTGGATTCCCCTAGGTCTCTAGTTTTCAGAAATGCACAGGTTTGGTAGGTTTCCCTAGGTGGCGGCTGAGCTACAGGCCAAAATCTACAGGTAGGCACTTTGCAAAAAACACCTCTGTTTTCCTTCAAAAATTTGGCTGTGTCCACGTTGCGCTTTGGGGCATTTCCTGTCACGGGCGCTAGGCCTACCCACACAAGTGAGGTATAATTTTTATCGGGAGACGTGGGGGAACGCTGGGTGGAAGGAAATTAGTGGCTCCTCTCAGATTCCAGAACTTTCTGCCACAGAAATTTGAGGAACATGTGTTTTTTTAGCCAAATTTTGAGGTTTGCAAAGGATTCTGGGTAACAGAACCTGGTCCGAGCCACACAAGTCACCCCATCTTGGATTCCCCTAGGTCTCTAGTTTTCAGAAATGCACAGGTTTGGTAGGTTTCCCTAGGTGGCGGCTGAGCTACAAGCCAAAATCTACAGGTAGGCACTTTGCAAAAAACACCTCTGTTTTCCTTCACAAATTTGGATGTGTCCACGTTGCGCTTTGGGGCGTTTTCTGTCGCGGACGCTAGGACTACCCACACAAGTGAGGTATCATTTTTATCGGGAGACGTGGGGGAACGCTGGGTGGAAGGAAATTTGTGGCTCCTCTCAGATTCCAGAATTTTCTGCCACAGAAATGTTAGGAACATGTGTTTTTTTAGCCAAATTTTGAGGTTTGCAAAGGATTCTGGGTAACAGAACCTGGTCCGAGCCACACAAGTCACCCCATCTTGGATTCCCCTAGGTCTCTAGTTTTCAGAAATGCACAGGTTTGGTAGGTTTCACTAGGTGGAGGCTGAGCTACAAGCCAAAATCTACAGGTAGGCACTTTGCAAAAAACACCTCTGTTTTCCTTCACAAATTTGGATGTGTCCACGTTGCGCTTTGGGGCGTTTCCTGTCGCAGGCGCTAGGCCTACCCACACAAGTGAGGTATCATTTTTATCGGGAGACGTGGGGGAACGCTGGGTGGAAGGAAATTCGTGGCTCCTCTCAGATTCCAGAACTTTCTGCCACAGAAATGTGAGGAACATGTGTTTTTTTAGCCAAATTTTGAGTTTTGCAAAGGATTCTGGGTAACAGAACCTGGTCCGAGACACACAAGTCACCCCATCTTGGATTCCCCTTGGTCTCTAGCTTTCAGAAATGCACAGGTTTGGTAGGTTTCCCTAGGTGGCGGCTGAGCTACAAGCCAAAATCTACAGGTAGGCACTTTGCAAAAAACACCTCTGTTTTCCTTCACAAATTTGGATGTGTCCACGTTGCGCTTTGGGGCGTTTCCTGTCGCGGGCGCTAGGCCTACCCACACAAGTGAGGTATCATTTTTATTCGGAGACGTGGGGGAACGCTGGGTGGAAGGAAATTTGTGGCTCCTCTCAGATTCCAGAACTTTCTGCCACAGAAATGTTAGGAACATGTGTTTATTTAGCCAAATTTTGAGGTTTGCAAAGGATTCTGGGTAACAGAACCTGGTCCGAGCCACACAAGTTAC
The DNA here is from genome assembly GCF_031143425.1 of Pleurodeles waltl. Classification (NCBI taxonomy): domain Eukaryota; kingdom Metazoa; phylum Chordata; class Amphibia; order Caudata; family Salamandridae; genus Pleurodeles; species Pleurodeles waltl. The sequence continues at coordinate 382,391,294 of NC_090445.1, forward strand.
CCCATCTTGGATTCCCCTAGGTCTCTAGTTTTCAGAAATGCACAGGTTTGGTAGGTTTCTCTAGGTGGCGGCTGAGCTACAGGCCAAAATCTACAGGTAGGCACTTTGCAAAAAACACCTCTGTTTTCCTTCAAAAATTTGGCTGTGTCCACGTTGCGCTTTGGGGCATTTCCTGTCACGGGCGCTAGGCCTACGCACACAAGTGAGGTATCATTTTTATCGGGAGACGTGGGGGAACGCTGGGTGGAAGGAAATTCGTGGCTCCTCTCAGATTCCAGAACTTTCTGCCACAGAAATGTGAGGAACATGTGTTTTTTTAGCCAAATTTTGAGGTTTGCAAAGGATTCTGGGTAACAGAACCTGGTCCGAGCCACACAAGTCACCCCATCTTGGATTCCCCTAGGTCTCTAGTTTTCAGAAATGCACAGGTTTGGTAGGTTTCCCTAGGTGGCGGCTGAGCTACAAGCCAAAATCTACAGGTAGGCACTTTGCAAAAAACACCTCTGTTTTCCTTCACAAGTTTGGATGTGTCCACGTTGCGCTTTGGGGCGTTTTCTGTCGCGGACGCTAGGACTACCCACACAAGTGAGGTATCATTTTTATCGGGAGACGTGGGGGAACGCTGGGTGGAAGGAAATTTGTGGCTCCTCTCAGATTCCAGAATTTTCTGCCACAGAAATGTTAGGAACATGTGTTTTTTTAGCCAAATTTTGAGGTTTGCAAAGGATTCTGGGTAACAGAACCTGGTCCGAGCCACACAAGTCACCCCATCTTGGATTCCCCTAGGTCTCTAGTTTTCAGAAATGCACAGGTTTGGTAGGTTTCCCTAGGTGGCGGCTGAGCTACAAGCCAAAATCTACAGGTAGGCACTTTGCAAAAAACACCTCTGTTTTCCTTCACAAATTTGGATGTGTCCACGTTGCGCTTTGGGGCGTTTCCTGTCGCGGGCGCTAGGCCTACCCACACAAGTGAGGTATCATTTTTATTCGGAGACGTGGGGGAACGCTGGGTGGAAGGAAATTTGTGGCTCCTCTCAGATTCCAGAACTTTCTGCCACAGAAATGTGAGGAACATATGTTTTTTTAGCCAAATTTTGAGTTTTGCAAAGGATTCTGGGTAACAGAACCTGGTCCGAGACACACAAGTCACCCCATCTTGGATTCCCCTTGGTCTCTAGCTTTCAGAAATGCACAGGTTTGGTAGGTTTCCCTAGGTGGCGGCTGAGCTACAAGCCAAAATCTACAGGTAGGCACTTTGCCAAAAACACCTCTGTTTTCCTTCACAAATTTGGATGTGTCCACGTTGCGCTTTGGGGCGTTTCCTGTCGCGGGCGCTAGGCCTACCCACACAAGTGAGGTATCATTTTTATTCGGAGACGTGGGGGAACGCTGGGTGGAAGGAAATTTGTGGCTCCTCTCAGATTCCAGAACTTTCTGCCACAGAAATGTTAGGAACATGTGTTTATTTAGCCAAATTTTGAGGTTTGCAAAGGATTCTGGGTAACAGAACCTGGTCCGAGCCACACAAGTCACCCCATCTTGGATTCCCCTAGGTCTCTAGTTTTCAGAAATGCACAGGTTTGGTAGGTTTCTCTAGGTGGCGGCTGAGCTACAGGCCAAAATCTACAGGTAGGCACTTTGCAAAAAACACCTCTGTTTTCCTTCAAAAATTTGGCTGTGTCCACGTTGCGCTTTGGGGCATTTCCTGTCACGGGCGCTAGGCCTACGCACACAAGTGAGGTATCATTTTTATCGGGAGACGTGGGGGAACGCTGGGTGGAAGGAAATTCGTGGCTCCTCTCAGATTCCAGAACTTTCTGCCACAGAAATGTGAGGAACATGTGTTTTTTTAGCCAAATTTTGAGGTTTGCAAAGGATTCTGGGTAACAGAACCTGGTCCGAGCCACACAAGTCACCCCATCTTGGATTCCCCTAGGTCTCTAGTTTTCAGAAATGCACAGGTTTGGTAGGTTTCCCTAGGTGGCGGCTGAGCTACAAGCCAAAATCTACAGGTAGGCACTTTGCAAAAAACACCTCTGTTTTCCTTCAAAAATTTGGCTGTGTCTATGTTGCGCTTTGGGGCGTTTCCTGTCGCGGGCGCTAGGCCTACGCACACAAGTGAGGTATCATTTTTATCGGGAGACGTGGGGGAACGCTGGGTGGAAGGAAATTCGTGGCTCCTCTCAGATTCCAGAACTTTCTGCCACAGAAATGTGAGGAACATGTGTTTTTTTAGCCAAATTTTGAGGTTTGCAAAGGATTCTGGGTAACAGAACCTGGTCCGAGCCACACAAGTCACCCCATCTTGGATTCCCCTAGGTCTCTAGTTTTCAGAAATGCACAGGTTAGGTAGGTTTCCCTAGGTGGCGGCTGAGCTACAAGCCAAAATCTACAGGTAGGCACTTTGCAAAAAACACCTCTGTTTTCCTTCACAAATTTGGATGTGTCCACGTTGCGCTTTGGGGCGTTTCCTGTCGCGGGCGCTAGGCCTACCCACACAAGTGAGGTATCATTTTTATCGGGAGACGTGGGGGAACGCTGGGTGGAAGGAAATTCGTGGCTCCTCTCTGATTCCAGAACTTTCTGCCACAGAAATGTGAGGAACATGTGTTTTTTTAGCCAAATTTTGAGTTTTGCAAAGGATTCTGGGTAACAGAACCTGGTCCGAGCCACACAAGTCACCCCATCTTGGATTCCCCTAGGTCTCTAGTTTTCAGAAATGCACAGGTTTGGTAGGTTTCCCTAGGTGGCGGCTGAGCTACAGGCCAAAATCTACAGGTAGGCACTTTGCAAAACACACCTCTGTTTTCCTTCACAAATTTGGATGTGTCCACGTTGCGCTTTGGGGCGTTTTCTGTCGCGGGCGCTAGGCCTACCGACACAAGTGAGGTATCATTTTTATCGGGAGACGTGGGGGAACGCTGGGTGGAAGGAAATTTGTGGCTCCTCTCAGATTCCAGAACTTTCTGCCACAGAAATGTTAGGAACATGTGTTTTTTTTGCCAAATTTTGAGGTTTGCAAAGGATTCAGGGTAACAGAACCTGGTCCGAGCCACACAAGTCACCCCATATTGGATTCCCCTAGGTCTCTAGTTTTCAGAAATGCACAGGTTTGGTAGGTTTCCCTAGGTGGCGGCTGAGCTAGAGGCCAAAATCTACAGGTAGGCACTTTGCTAAAAACAGCTCTGTTTTCAGTGATGTGTCCACGTTGTGTTTTGGGGCATATCCTGTCGCGGGCGCTAGGCCTACCCACACAAGTGAGGTATCATTTTTATCGGGAGACTTGGGGGAACATAGAATAGCAAAACAAGTGTTATTGCCCCTTGTCTTTCTCTACATTTTTTCCTTCCAAATGGAAGACAGTGTGTAAAAAAGACATCTATTTGAGAAATGCCCTGTAATTCACATGCTAGTATGGGCACCCCGGAATTCAGAGATGTGCAAATAACCACTGCTTCTCAACACCTTATCTTGTGCCCTTTTTGGAAATACAAAGGTTTTCTTGATAGCTATTTTTTACTCTTTATATTTCAGCAAATGAATTGCTGTATACCCGGCATAGATTGAAAACCCACTGCAGGGTGCAGGTCATTTATTGGATCTGGGTACCTAGAGTTCTTTATGAACCTATAAGCCCTATATATCCCTGCAACCAGAAGAGTCCAGCAGACGTAACGGTATATTGCTTTCGAAAATCTGACATTGCTGGAAAAAGTTACAGAGTAAAACGTAGAGAAAAATTGATGTTTTTTTCACCTCAATTTCAAAATATCTTTCTTTTTCAGTTGTTATTTTCTGTAGGAAACCCTTGTATGATCTACACAAATTACCCCTTGCTGAATTCAGATTTTTGTCTACTTTTCAAAACTGTTGCGGTTTCTGGGATCCAGCGTTGGTTTCATGGCCATTTCTGTCACTGACTGGAAGGAGGCTGAAAGCACAAAAAATCTTAAAAATGGGGTATGTCCCAGTAAAATGCCAAAATTGTGTTGAAAAATTGGGTTTTCCGACTCAAGTCTGCCTGTTCCTGAAAGCTGGGAAGCTGGTGATTTTATCACCGCAAACCCTTTGTTGATGCCCTTTTCAGGGAAAAAACCACAAGCCTTCTTCTGTAGCCCATTTTTCCAATTTTTTTTAAAAAAAACGAAATTTTCACAGTTTTTTGGCTAATTTCTTGGCCTCCTTCTGGGGAACCCACAAAGTCTGGGTACCTCTAGAATCCCTAGGATGTTGGAAAAAAAGGACGCAAATTTGGCATGGGTAGCTTATGTGAACAAAAAGTTATGAGGGCTTAAGCGCGAACTGCTCCAAATAGCCAAAAAAAGGCTCGGCACAGGAGGGGGAAAAGGCCTGGCAGCGAAGGGGTTAAGTTTGATGTTTACATACTGTAGAGTTAGATGTCTAATGGCCACTACAACATCTTTACTATCCCCGTGCTAGGAGTAATACACACAAAAGGTTGATACATGCTGCTGAAATGTGGGTCCAAAATGTAATGCATTGACCACCTTGTTACTCACCAGTTTATCTTCAACATCTGCCTGCGAAATGTAAACAAAACAGCTGGCTGTATATGCATGCATAGTTTCTTGTAAATGGCAATAAAAATATGTTTAAAAAAACGATGGCCTCAGATAATTATGGTGTAACATTATTGCACTGGAATAGCAAATCCACTTTTTTTGAGGGCCTTTCTGAGGACTACTGGAATCATGTGTCATTGGAGGACTAAGTTATTAAGCCTGAACAAAACTTGCTTAGTTTAATTTGCAGAAATAATGTGAAACGCCAAAACACCATATTAAATTATGCTTCATTATGTGAAATGCTGGTTCTGCAGATCATGTTCAAAGTGAGCATATGGATGCATTTCACACTAAAAATCATTATGAAATCGCAAGATTTGCAAACAACAGCCGCTTGCATTTGGTTTGTTTGCATGGTTCTGTGCTCCAAAAATAGGATTTTCATCCCAGCAAAATCTTGTTAATGTTCAGAATCTCAGGCATTTTGCATAACAATTGTAATGTGAAAAGTCAGAAATGATGCAAACTTATACCAGCATAAAGAAAATATTCCATGGGCTTCAAATAATATGGCAGGGTTGTCAAACGTTTGTCGAATACATCCAATTATGTAAATATAGTATGGTACATCTAAGCTGGATCTGATGGCTTCGTGGATGAACACATCCACTCTTGGAGTCTTTGTTTGACTGCATTGTCACAGGTTTGAATCCTGACAAGGCCACTCAGCCTTTCATCGTTCTGAGGTAAAACAATTGAGTTGGGCAGCAATAAACGTCTGTTATTTCAGTCACGGCCAATATATCCCTGCTGGAGTGAATGTACGCTTTACAAATGCACATGTTAGGTTCTGTAAAAATGTTATGTCATCATTTAACCCCTTCACTGCCAAGCTTTTACCCCCTGAGGTGCTAGGCCTTTTTTTGGTTATTTGAAGCATTTCGTGCTTAGGCCCTCATAACTTTTTGTCCACATAAGTCACCCACGCCAAAGTTGCATCCTTCTTTTTCCAACACCCTAGGGATTCTAGAGGTACCCAGAGTTTGTGGGTTCCCCTGGAGGGGACCAAGAAATTAGCCAAAATAGAGCAACAATGTATTTTTTTTTTTTTAAATGGGAAGAAAGGGCTGTCTGAATTCCAGGGTTACCATACTAGCATGTGAATTACAGGGCATTTCTTAAACAGATGTCTTTTACGCACACTGTCCTACATTTGGAAGGAAAAATGTACAGAAAGACAACAGTTGTTCTTCTACTCTGTGTTCCCCTAGGTACCCCGATAAAAATGGTACCTCACTTGTGTGGGTAGGCCTAATACCGGCGACAGGAAATGCAACATGGACACATCACATTTTGCTAAAGAAAACGACCTGTTTTTTCCAAAGTGCCTAGCTGTGGAATTTCACCTCTAGCTCAGCCGGCACCTAGGAAAACCTCCAAAACCTGGACATTTCTAAAAACTAGACACCAAGCGGAATTCATAATGGGGTGACTTGTGGGGCTCTCACCAGGTTCTGTTACCCAGAATCCTTTGCAAACCTAAAAATTTGGCAAAAAAAAACTTTTTCCTCACATTTCGGTGATAGAAAGTTCTGGAATCTAAGAGGAGCCACACATTTCCTTCCACCCAGCATTTCCCGAAGTCTCCCGATAAAAATGGTACAGTCACTTTTGCGGGTAGGCCTACTGCCCCCAAAAGGAAATGTCTCAAAACACTAAGTAGACACATCAAAATGATCAAACACAAAACTACCTATTTTTGCAGTGTGGGCACCTGCGTTTTTGGTCCTGGTCTCAGCAGACATATAGGGAACCCTGCCAAACCCAAACATTTCTGAAAACTGGACACTCGAGGGAGTCCAGGGAGGTGTGACTTGCGTGCATCCCCTAGTGTTTTCCTACACAGAATCCTCAGCAAACCTCAAATGTAGCTAAAAAAATCACATTTTCCCACATTTCTGTGTGGGATCAATGCACGAGTACCAATTTCCTACCACTCAATGTTCCCCTCAGTCTCCCAATAAGAATGATACCTCACTTGTGTAGGTGGGCCAAGTGCCTGTGACAGGGAAGAGCCAAAAACATGTTGAAATTGAGGGGGAACCAAAGCGGGTCTAAAAGGCAGTTTGAAAAAAACATTTTTAGGCAGAATTGTTATCGGTATAGATGTAACAATGCTGGGTGGTAGGAATTACGTGGATTCCTGCAGATTCTGTAAGGTTTCATCACAAAATTGTGGGAAAAATGTGTGATTTCCCATCAAAGTTGGAGGTTTGCAGGGCATTGTGGGTAAGAAAATGTGACAGGGTGCATATGAAACACACCACCCGGGACTCACCCAGATGTTTAGTTTTCATATGTGTCTAGGTCTCATCGATTTTTCTAGATGGCAGCGTCCCAAAGTCCAAAAAGTGCAGCCCTCACCATTCCAAGTGGGATGATTTTGAGAGTTAGACAAGCTCTCATGGCCCAAATGTAAAACCAAAACCCAAAATAATCAAATGTCCTCTTGCTTGCTGTGGGATAAGATGTTTTAGTGTGTGGGGAGTGAGCTAAAAGACTGTTACCCCCTTCAGTTGGGGTGCGGGCATAACCAGGCCCATACTGGTTGGTAGCCACCACCCCACTATTTTGTTATTTTTTTAAAATTCCCTGGCATCTGGTAGACTTTCTGCCCCTCAGGGGAGTGGATTGGGGGTACTTGTCCTATCTGCCCACCGGTGGGCAGAACAACTTTGGCCCTCATTTATTTGGGGGTGGGGGTATGGCCATGCTGGGGTTTCTGCCCCACCTGGGGGCAGACGAGCCTTCCAAAAATAGGCTGATCTGCCCCCAAAAGGGGCAGATATGGCCAACAGTAATGTGCCCCCATGAGGAGTGGCCCTTGCCGAAAGGGCTGCCCCGCCCAAACAAAACACACACATACACACACACCAATCAATGGTGCCTAAGTGGTTTCTGCCCCCCCAGGGGGACAGAAATGGCCGAAAAAATGTTTGCCCTCCTAGGGCAGTGACCCTTGCCTAAGGGGTCACTCCCCTTGCATGAAATTAGTGCAAAATAAATATCACTGGTGCCTAACGGTTTCTGTTCCCCGTGGGGGCAGATCGGCCTAATAAACATAGGCTGATCTGCCCTCAATAGGGGCACAAATTGCCTAAAATAAATTTGCCCCCCCAGGAGAACAACCCTTGCCTAAGGGGTCACTCCCCTTGCATGAAATTGACGCAGAAAAAAAGAAAATCTATGGTGTCCTAGTGGTTTCAACTCCCCTTGGGGGCAGATTAGCGTAATAGAAATAGGCTGATCGGCCCCCAAAGGTCTAAAATAAATTGCCCCTTGTTAGAAATGGGGTCTTTGGTTGGCAGTCAGGTTACCCCCGTCTAAGCAAGGACCCTCACTCTAGTCAGGGTAAAGGAGAATCACCCTCAGTTAAGCCCCGCTCACCCCCTTGGTAACTTGGCACAAGCAGGCAGGCTTAACATCTACGTGTAAAGTATTTGTACCAACACACACACTACCTCAGTGAAAACACTACAAAATGACACAACACCAGTTTAGAAAAATAGGAAATATTTATCTAAACAAAACAAGACCAAAACGACAAAAAAACAACATACACAAGTCAAGTTATTAATTTTAAAAACAAAAAAGTCTTAAATCCTTTAGTACATAGTAAAAACACTGTTAGTGTTGAAAAGTACCTGGGTAGCATCAAAGTGCCACACACAGGTGAGTGTGCATCGAAAAATGTTAGCGATGCATCAGTTGCTCACCCGCAAGCGAGACCGTGCGTCATTTCTCCTTCTCCGGTCAGGTCAGCGTGCTTCGTTTTTCCTATCCACAGGAGAGCGATGCATCAATCCAGGCAAGCACTCGGGTCTGGGCAGGCATTGCATAGTTTTTTCAGCACCCAGCAAGGTTTGCAAGAAAATCCTGTCGCATTGGTATCAACAAAACCACGCAATGTGGGTTTCGACGTTATCAGCCTCCATCAGCAGGTGTTGCGCATCGTTTCTCCAGCTCCGTACATCGATCTTCCAGCCGCGATGCCGGTGGAACGTCAATTTCTGCCGCAAAGCCAGCAGTGTGTCATTTTTCAGCCGCATCTCAGAAGGTGCATCGATATTTTCTCCACACGGCGGTCTGTGTGTGGGTTTTCAGTCTTGGTCTGCCAGCTTCACCTTCCAATGCTCCAGGAACTGGATAGGGCACCACTTGGCAGGGCAGGAGTCTCAGCAGAGAATCCAGGTGCTGGCAGGAGAGGTCTTTGATGGCCCTGAGACCTCAACAACAGGAGGCAAGCTCAGGGCAAACCCTTGGACATTTCTTCACAAGCAGGTGTGCACAACAAAGTCCAGTTTTTGTCCCCTTGCACAGGCAGAAGCAGTAACTGCGGGATAACTCCACAAAGCACAGTTACAGGTAGGGCAGCACTCCTCCTCAGCTCTTAAGCTCTTCTCCAGGCAGAGGTTCCTCTTGATGTCCAGAAGTGGTCTAAAGTCTATGATTTTGGGTGCTCTTCTTATACCCATTTTGCCCTTTGAAGTAGGCCTACTTCAAAGGAAAAACTCTCTTGTTTGTAAGGTCCTGCCTTGCCCAGGCCAGGCCCCAGGCACACACCAGGGGGTTGGAGACTGCATTGTGTGAGGGCAGGCACAGCCCTTTCAGGTGTGAGTGACCTCTCCTTCCCTCCCTCTCACCACAGATGGCTCATCAGGATGTGCAGGCTTCACCCCTGCTCCCTTTGTGCCTCTGTCTAGAGTAGAGGTACAAACAGCCCAACTGTCAAACTGACCCAGAGAGGGAATCCATGAACAGGCAGAGTCACAGAATGGTATAAGCAAGAAAAAAACTATTTTCTAAAAGTGCCATTTTCAAACACACAATCTTAAAACCAACTTTACTAAAAAATGTATTTTTAAATTGTGAGCTCAGAGACCCTAAACTCCAAACTTCCATCTGCTCCCAAAGGGAATCTGCACTTTAATACTATTTAAAGGCAGCTCCCACGTTAACCTATTAGAGAGATAAGCCTTGCACAGTGAAAACCATATTTGGCAGTATTTCACTGTCAGGACATATCAAACACATTAGTATGTTCCTACCTTATACATACAGTGCACCCTGGCCGTGGGGCTACCTAGGGCCTACCTTAGGGGTTGCCTTCCATGTAAGGTAAAGGAAGGTTTAGGCCTGGCAAGTTGGTACACTTGCCAGGTCGAATCAGCAGTTAAAACTGCATACACAGACACTGCAATGGCAGGTCTAAGCCATGTTTACAGGGCTACTAATGTGGGTGGCACAACCAGTGCTTCAGGCCCACAAGTAGCATTTGATTCACAGGCCCTGGGCACCTCTAGTGCACTGTACTACTGAAGTACTAGTAAAGCAAATATTCCAATCACAGACAGCCAATTGCACATACATTTCACATAGGACCACTTGCACTTTAGCACTGAAAAGCAGTGGGAAAGTGCTCAGAGTATCAACAACAGCAAAAACAGAGTCCAGCACACATCAACAACCAGAGGAACAGAGGCAAAACGTTAGGGGAGACTATGCCAAGGATGCCAAGTCTAACAATGGTCAAGAAATAAAACAAATCTTACTGCCATGCCGTGGGAGAAATGGTGAGAAATCTTGCTGTATGAAGAAAAGAAACATGATGGTGAGTGTACATTCTTTCTCAATCTATCAGCAGATAAATATGTATAAGATAAATAGGCAGCACACCGCATATATAGAATAAATAGAAGTCCTCCTTGCTTTCCAAAGGTGGCTGATCTTACACGTGTTATTACTTAATCAAGATGGATATAATCTTCCATGGTGACGATGAATTGTGCAAAGACGTTAGAGTACAGCAGCATTTAAAACATCACTCCTTCTTGCTGGATACCTAGTACTCTCTCTTGCCTGAAATGAGCAGGATTCAGTTTTGTTACAATTTAGCTAAGCTGGTGGCACTTCCTGATTTCAGTTTCCCTGTGAACACGTACAACTATCATTGTCAGGTGCAGATTGGGGCATCCCTGTACATATTTATTAACAGTTGAATAATTTCTGACTTGTCTTCACGCAGAATGTTTGGTCATGGCACTCCACCTTTGTGAAACAATTATCAAAATTGATGGGCTTCTCAAGAAATCTGTTTCTTGTGTGGTCTAACGTTTATTTTCTGTACATTGGCACTACAATATTTGTGGCAGGTGACATTAGAGAGGGCCAACCAGTCTGCCCGGTTCCCTACCTCATTTAACACCATTCACCATATTGCATTATGCCTGCTCTTTGCTTTCACACTTACATGGGCATATCTGTTACTAACTTTTTTCAATTGTTTCATGACTCCTGCAAAATTACATTCTAAACCCCCCATCAAAAACAGTTTCAAATTAATTCCACATGTCATTGCAAAGCAGGGAAATACTCAAGGACGCACTTGATAGTTATTTTACAGTGTGAGTTTTCACAATGTTTGTATCATTTTATGGTGTGTTCAAATATTTGTTATTCATATTCTCAAACATGTGATCCTATATCAGTGAAAGGCCCATATGCAGTCCCCCATTTTTTTACCACATATGCTTGGCAGACTTCTCTGGGTATCTGGCATTATGTGGCACAGAGCAAGCACTAGCTGCTTCTAAACTATCTGTTCCTGGCTGAGGTTCCTGAAGACTCAGAGAGGCTTTGGGGGGTGGAAGTTGTTTCCAAATAGCAATACATATGCTAATGTGGCCGTGTTTTCCTGTGTTTATGTCTTCTGCATGAAGGTTAGGCTAGGGAAACTAACGCTTTGTTTTGTAAAGTTACTTCCTGTTCAGACTTGGCCTCTCAGCTCTTTCTCATCAAACAAAAACAATTAGTATTTAAAAAACCCAAGTGTCTTTAATGTAAACTCTTAAGAATGTTAAGGCTAGTGCAGCAACATAGGACTAAAGTGTAAAGAAGTTAGACCCTTTTAGGGTCGACTGCAAAGTGCTCGGTCACTGGTGTAATCTCTCTATGGGCTATTAACCACGGCCAAGTCAAGCCCATCCATTTGGTTGGTTTGTGGGCTTGCCTTTTAAAATTAGCTTGATTTCATTAGTTGGAATCATGCATATGTCATGCCTCTTCTGGTGTTTAGCCCTCCTCGAGCACATCGGCCAACTACTGAAAAAATACGAGGCTCCATGTTTTCGGTATGGTGTATGCACTATTTTTTCTCTTTGTGTCGTTGACACTGCTATCTCACTGGGCAGAAGTCGAGTGCTTTGCATGACATCGACCCTGTTACATCGATATTTGCACTTTTGCCAGTTTACATGGATAATTGCACTTTTGAGGTTATATGGATAATTGCACTTTTGCCGATAAATTCCACTGCGAGCGGACTTCTGTATCCTTTTGTTTTTTTGCTTCGTGCTCATGGTGGCCATCAGTTCGCTTATGTGAAACTGTTCTACTTTTCAGTTTATGTCGCAAGAAAAGTACGGTTAGGAGTATACAACACTAATAGCTTTAACTCGAGTAAACATGAGACCCATTGCATTGCATATGATTGTGAAATAGATTCTATCCGAGTCCCCTTGTTTTAAAAGGCCCCTCAGGAAGGCACTGTGCTGTACTCAATTCAGAGGAAGTGGTTTAAAACATGTTCTTCAGGTAAGTGCGTTATAAACAGAAAATGTTTGCACGTTATTCATGAACATATCAGATTGCGGACCCACCACGAAGGGTTGTATGTCACCACCTGAAATACAACAGAGTCCATATACAGCTACTGTAGGAAGTTGGCTCTGTATGCACTATTTCAAAGTAAGGAATAGTATGCACAGAGTCCAAGGGTTCCCCTTAGAGGTAAGATAGTGGCAAAAAGAGATAATACTAATGCTCTATTTTGTGGTAGTGTGGTCGAGCAGTAGGCTTATCAAAGGAGTAGTGTTAAGCATTTGTTGTACATACACACAGGCAATAAATGAGGAACACACACTCAGAGACAAATCCAGCCAATATGTTTTGTTATAGAAAAATATATTTTCTTAGTTTATTTTAAGAACCACAGGTTCAAATTCTACATGTAATATCTCATTTGAAAGGTATTGCAGGTAAGTACTTTAGGAACTTTGAATAATCACAGTAGCATATATACTTTTTACATAAAACACAATAAGCTGTTTTAAAAGTGGACAGTGCAATTTTCACAGTTCCTGGGGGAGGTAAAGTATTGTTATTTTTAACAGGTAAGTAAGTCACTTACAGGTCTCAGTTTTTGGTCCAAGGTAGCCCACCGTTGGGGGTTCAGAGCAACCCCAAAGTCACCACACCAGCAGCTCAGGGCCGGTCAGGTGCAGAGGTCAAAGAAGTGCCCAAAACACATAGGCTTCAATGGAGAGAAGGGGGCGCCCCGGTTCCAGTCTGCCAGCAGGTAAGTACCCGTGTCTTCGGAGGGCAGACCAGGGGGGTTTTGTAGGGCACCGGGGGGGACACGAGTCAGCACAAAAAGTACACCCTCAGCAGCGCGGGGGCGGCCGGGTGCAGTGTGTAAACACGCGTCGGGTTTCCAATAGTTTCCTATGGGAGACCAAGGGGTCTCTTCAGCGATGCAGGCAGGCAAGGGGGGGGCTCCTCGGGGTAGCCACCACCTGGGCAAGGGAGAGGGCCTCCTGGGGGTCACTCCTGCACAGAAGTTCCGTTCCTTCAGGTGCTGGGGGCTGCGGGTGCAGGGTCTTTTCCAGCCGTCGGGACTTTAGGTTCAGGCAGTCGCGGTCAGGGGGGGCTCAGGGGGGACAACTTTGGTTACTCACGGTCTTGGAGTCGCCGGAGGGTCCTCCCTGAGGTGTTGGTTCTCCACCAGTCGAGTCGGGGTCGCCGGGTGCAGTGTTGCAAGTCTCACGCTTCTTGCGGGGATTTGAAGGGGTCTTTAAATCTGCTCCTCTGTAACAAAGTTGCAGTTCTTTTGGAGCAGTGCCGCTGTCCTCAGGAGTTTCTTGTCTTTCTTGAAGCAGGGCAGTCCTCAGAGGATTCAGAGGTCGCTGGTCCCTTGGAAAGCGTCGCTGGAGCAGGTTTCTTTGGAAGGCAGGAGACAGGCCGGTAAGTCTGGGGCCTGAGCAGTTGGTGTCTTCTGTTCTTCCTCTGCAGGGGTTTTTCAGCTCAGCAGTCCTCTTCTTCTTGTTGCTTCAGGAATCTAAATTCTTAGGTTCAGGGGAGCCCTTAAATACTAAATTTAAGGGCGTGTTTAGGTCTGGGGGGTTAGTAGCCAATGGCTACTAGCCCTGAGGGTGGGTACACCCTCTTTGTGCCTCCTCCCAAAGGGAGGGGGTCACATTCCTATCCCTATTGGGGTAATCCTCCTTCTACAAGATGGAGGATTTCTAAAAGTCAGAGTCACCTCAGCTCAGGACACCTTAGGGGCTGTCCTGACTGGCCAGTGACTCCTTCTTGTTTTTCTCATTATCTCTCCTGGACTTGCCGCCAAAAGTGGGTGCTGTGTCCAGGGGGCGGGCATCTCCACTAGCTGGAGTGCACTGGGGCATTGTAACACAAAGCTTGAGCCTTTGAAGCTCACTGCTAGGTGTTACAGTTCCTGCAGGGGGGAGGTGTGAAGCACCTCCACCCAGAGCAGGCTTTGTTTCTGTCCTCAGAGAGCACAAAGGCTCTCACCGCATGGGGTCAGAAACTCGTCTCTCAGCAGCAGGCTGGCACAGACCAGTCAGTCCTGCACTGAACAATTGGGTAAAATACAGGGGGTATCTCTAAGATGCCCTCTGTGTGCATTTTTTAATAAATCCAACACTGGCATCAGTGTGGGTTTATTATTCTGAGAAGTTTGATACTAAACTTCCCAGTATTCAGTGTAGCCATTATGGAGCTGTGGAGTTCGTTTTTGACAGACTCCCAGCCCATATACTCTTATGGCTACCCTGCACTTACAATGTCTAAGGTTTTGCTTAGACACTGAAGGGGCATAGTGCTCATGCACATATGCCCTCACCTGTGGTATAGTGCACCCTGCCTTAGGGCTGTAAGGGCTACTAGAGGGGTGACCTACCTATGCCACAGGCAGTGGGAGGTTGGCATGGCACCCTGAGGGGAGTGCCATGTCGACTTAGTCATTTTCTCCCCACCAGCACACACAAGCTGGCAAGCAGTGTGTCTGTGCTGAGTGAGGGGTCCCTAGGGTGGCATAAGACATGCTGCAGCCCTTAGAGACCTTCCCTGGCATCAGGGCCCTTGGTACCAGGGGTACCAGTAACAAGGGACTTACCTAGGTGCCAGGGTTGTGCCAATTGTGGAAACAATGGTACATTTTAGGTAAAAGAACACTGGTGCTGGGGCCTGGTTAGCAGAGTCCCAGCACACTTCTCAGTCAAGTCAGCATCAGTATCAGGCAAAAAGTGGGGGGTAACTGCAACAGGGAGCCATTTCTTTACAGCTACATAGAATCTACTACACTGAAATGAGCCCCTCTGAGATTTCAACTGCAGGTATTTCCACTCCTGAGGTTACCACCCTTGAAATTACCACTGCAGCGATTACCACTGCTGAGATTACCACTACTGTGATTACTATCTGTGAGATTATAACTGCAGGGATTACCACTGCTGAATTGCCACTATTGAGATTACTACCTCTGAGAGTACCACTGCGGGGATTACCACTGCTGAGATTACAACTGCTGTGATTACTACCTTTGAGATTACCCCTGCAGGGACTACTACTGCTGACATTACCACTGCTGAATTCCCACTACTGTGATTACTATCTCTGAGAGTACCACTGCAGGGATTACCACTGCTGAGATTACCACTACTGTGATTACTAACTCTGAGATTACCACTGCTAATATTACCACTACTGTGATTATACCTCTGAGATTACCTGTGTAAGGGGTTACCACTGCTGTGATTACTACCTCTGAGATTACCAGTGCAGGGATTACCTGTGCTGAGATTACCACTGTTGAAATTATCACTGCAGGGGTTACCACTGATGAGATTACCACTACTGGGATTACTACCTCTGAAATTACCACTGCAGAGATTACCACTGCTGAGATTACCACTGATGTGATTACTACCACTGAGATTACCACTACTGATATTGCCACTACTGTGATTACTACCTCTGAGATTACCACTGCAGGGATTACCACTGCTGAGATTACCACTACTGTGATTACTACCGCTGAGATTACCACAGCAGGGTTCACCACTGTTGAGATTACCACTTCTGAGTTTACCACTACATTGAGTAAAATAGATTTCAAGATTAAGTGTACTGACCCTATGCTAACCTACATCTTAAAATTAAACCTTACTTTATAACTACCCACCACCCTATCTTTAAGGCCATACAGTGCCCTCTCCTTAACCTAGGGGTTACATTGCACCGGGGGGTGCCAGTGGGCCTACCAGTATATATTTTGGAGGACCGGGACTCTTCCACTCTCTCCAATGGTGGTCCTATTGGTATTTACAATGCATGGGCCTGCCCTGTCCATTAGTCCCACCCAGGCATAGACATGACTGTAGCATTCTCAAGTGGCAGGAACACCAAGCGTTTCATTTTCCTGCATCCATTCTTATGTTAAAACATTCTGTGCCCAGGCAAAGACACTCTTTCATTTTCATAAAATAATATTTTGTTACCTTGTAACAAGTACAGCATTTCAGGATTTTTATTGAGTATTTCCCTGTTCTTTGTCCATGTACACAGGCATGGTAGATCAGCCCCTTCTATATTTTAGTAGATGCTGCTTTGTTTCACTCTTTGTCTTTTTTTCAGTAGAACACTAAAATGTGTTAAGCATGTTCTAGAACTGCTTCTGCTTCATAAAGGGTGTTTGGGAAAAAAGGCTGCATTTACTTCTTCACTTCCTGTTTCTCTGCAGTTCTAAATTGCCAGCTAACTTATTCACTCTAACTCACATTCTCTCACTTACTCATTCTCACTCCAACTCAGGGGCGTAGCTTCAGGAGGGGCACTTATAAATGTATATTATGATGAATTGTTGGATACAGGTGCTTTCATTTGGGGATGGTGAGTTGTCTGCGAGGTTCACCTGGGATTTATGAATGCACACACTGACAAAGCACACACACTCTTTGCTTTGTTCTCATGGTGGCCGTCGGCTCGCTTAAGTGAAACTGTTTTACTTTCAAGTTCATGTGGCAAGAAAAGTGTTTAGGAGTTTATAACGCTAATAGCTTTAACTCGAGTAAACGCGAGACTCATATGCATTGCAAATGCTTATTTCTGTAGCAGTTATTATGCCCTGTAACAGGAGACATTTGGAACCTGTCCAAACGCACAGACAATTACAAAGTATCTGTATCTGTATGTGACTCATCTGTTTAACAATGTGATCTTTGCAGAGCTTTATTATTCTAGCTATCAGCAAAGAAGTATGTGCACATTCATGAACTGCATACCTATTGTGGTAGTAGCTTATCCTAATTCTTTGGCCTTTCATCAGGTTTGATTTGCGTGTTATCTGTGTCATTTAAACATGAGCTCTAGTACACAAAAAGGGACACAAGCACACGTTATGCCTGTATTTGCTGTGCCTTAAGATCAGCATAAATTATGCTCACTCATGTTTAGCTATTGTTATCACCATCTTTGTGCTCATTGTCATAGCATATAAAGTAAAAATTGCAGCAAAATCATGCACAAAACGGGAACAAAACATACATGTCCACATTTGCTTCCTTTTTTTAAATCAGGTGTAAAGAATAAGTGCCCATTACAGATTGTTTTGTGCTGGTGAAGTGTGTTTAAATTACCTGGTGTTTTAACCACCTCCTGTCTACAGGGGCGGAGCTGAGCATAAAAATTAACACACTTGGGGTCCCCACAAGATCAAATTTAAAAAAGTTGTGAAAATTTGCAGACAGGATTATAAAGTTGTTTTATGACATTTGGAAGGCATTGAACTGTGGGGACTTGGGTTCAGGTCCCCACAGTGAAATCAAGTCCCTACAGCGTGAGTGTGTTATCACACCCTAGTCCCCACAAGGATAGTAACACAAACTCACACACACACACACACACACACGTGTTATCATCCTTGTGAGGACGATGGCCCTCATTACAAGTTTGGCGGACGGCAACCGCCACCCGCCAAGTTGTATCCGCCGTGCGGCCGCCAATGCGGGCGCACTCCCACGGTGGCCATAACAACATCCCCGCTGGGCCGGCGGGCGTAAACCAAGTTTCCCCCTGCTGGTCCAGCGGGGATGTCAGCCGCAACACAGGAGCCGGCTCGAAATGGAGCTGGCGGTGTTGTGGCGGTGCGACAGTGCGACGGGTGCAGTTGCACCCGTCGCGCTTTTCACTGTCTGCTATGCAGACAGTGAAAAGCTCCATGGGGCCGTGCAGGGGCCCCCAGGGGCCCTGCGACTCCCCTTTCCGCCAGCCTTTTCATGGCAGTTCCTACCGCCATGAAAAGGCTGGCGGGAGGGAGACTCGTAATGCCCCAAGCAAGCAGCGCTGCCCTGGGGGATTACAACTGCCGGGACCAATGTGGTGGGAAACCGCCGGTCCTGGTGGAGCGGCCGCGCCGCTTACGCCGCAGTCATAATCCCCGAGTTTGTACCGCCAGCCTGTTGGCGGTACAAACTCCAGAACAGCCCTGTCGGTCTTTGACCGCCAGGGTTGTAATGTGGCTACCTGCCTTGTGGGGACTAACCTTTCCTAATGTTTTTAAAATATACTAATAACAGAAAAAGTTTCAAATATATTGTTATTTAATTGCGTGCACAGAACCATCCTTGTGGGGACTTGAACATGTGCTACCATCCTTGTAAGGACCTAGTCCATAATACTATTTTTGATTGTACACGGTCAAAAGCACGTGGATAAATGTTTATTTTATCAAGAATACACACAAACAGCATTATAATCTATTCATATATGAATTGCTACAAATATACTAGGGGTGTACTCAAAATACAGATTGTGTTAAGGTGTCAGAAAATCTCATATCATAATTACAGAAAGGCATTTACAACTGTATTTAGCATATTTATTAGTGTTCAAAACCTTTGGAGATGAGGGTACCAATACAAAGAAATTAACACATGGAACCAAGGAACATGGTCAAGTGGAACCCAGAAAATTACGGGCACTGAAAAGCGTGACAGGTGCAATCGCACCCAACGCACCACAACATTGCCGCCGGATTCTTCTGCCTTGGTCTTTGTGGGCCACCTCATGTTAGAGCAACTACCAATGGGCAGTGGCACGTGACCCTCTTATGTTTTTACTAGCATTCAGGTTGAAGCTCCTGGCTACCCACACACATAGGCCAGGCACCATTTGGGGGATCTGTCTGCCAGACAGAATCCATGCAATGTCACTCTATGTGGATGACATCTTATTTTATATCAGGGACCTCGCAGAGGCTAACTCCAGGATCTTTGACCTCCTATAGACCTTTGAGACATTATCAGGTCTCTAGGTCAACTGGGACAAATCATGTTTGTTACCTGTGGTTCAGCTGTAGCACAGGAGGACTTGCTCCTGGGAGAGGTCAGGTACATTGGAAGGCCTCATCCTTCTGGTATCTGGCGATCTGAATTTTTCATGAATACCAGGACCTCCTGGATGGTAACCTTACAGCAGCAGTGACGCCTCTCTGTGCTTAGGTGACCTTTAGGGGCGGCTTCTCCTGTCTCCATTGGGCAACCTTGCCATCACCAAGATGATGATGCCTGTTGGACTTTTGCTTATGCAGGGTCATCCCGAATCTTTTTGCCTCCTGCCTCCTATTTTTTCTGACCTGCCGCTGTTGGCTTTTGAACTCTGAGCACTTTACCACTGCTAACCAGTGCTAAAGTGCATATGCTCTCCGTGTAAATTGTATATAATTGGTTTATCCATGATTGGCCTATTTGATTTACTAGTAAGTCCCTAGTAAGGTGCACTAGAGGTGCCAGGGCCTGTAAATCAAATGCTACTAGTGGGCCTGCAGCACTGGTTGTGCCACCCACATAAGTAGCTCTGTAATCATGTCTCAGACCTGCCACTGCAGTGTCTGTAAGTGTATTTTTACACTGTAAATTCGACTTAGCAAGTGTGCCCACTTGCCAGGCCTAAACCTTCCCTTTTCTTACATGTAAGGCACCCCTAAGGTAGGCTCTAGATAGCCCCAAGGGCAGGGTGCAGTGTATGGATAAGGTGGGACATATAGTAATGTGGTTTATATGTCCTGACAGTGAAATACTGCCAATTTCGTTTTTCACTGTTGCAAGGCCTGTCTCTCTCATAGGATAACATGGGGGTTACCTTTAAATATGATTAAAGTGTAGATTCCCCTAGAGAGTAGATAGACATTTGGAGTTTGGGGTCCCTCAACTCACAATTTAAAAATACATCTTTTAGTAAAGTTGATTTTGAGATTGTGCGTTTGAAAATGCCACTTTTAGAAAGTGGGCATTTTCTTGCTTAAACCATTCTGTGACTCTGCCGTGTTTGTGGATTCCCTGTCTGGGTCAGTTTGACAGTTGGGTTGTTTTTCACCTCACACCAGACAGTGACACAAAGGGAGCTGGGGTGTAACCTGAATTTCCTGATAAGCCATCTCTGCTAGGAGGGAGGGGTGGAGTGGTCACTTTCATCTGAAAGGACTGTGCCTGCCTCTGACAATGCCGGCTCCAACCCCCTGCTGTGTGTCTGATGCCTTGCCTGGGCAAGGCAGGATTTCACAAGTAGGTGTGAGTCCCCTTTGAAGAAAGGTGACTTCAAAGACTAAAATGGGTATAAGAAGGGCACCCAAATCTACAGACTTGAGAAACACTTCTGGAACCAAGAGGAACCTCTGCCTGGAGAAGAGCTGATAGCTGAGGAAGAAGTGCTGCCCTTCCTGTGACTGTGCTTTGTGGAGCTTTCCTGCAGTGCTGCTTCTGCCAGAGTAAGAGGGCAAAGACTGGACTTTGTGTGCCTTCCATCTTGTGAAGAAATCTCCAAGGGCTTGATTAGAGCTTGCCTCCTGTTGTTTGAAGTCTCAGGGACAGCAAAGACTTCTCTCTGCCAGCACCTGGAGTCTCTGGAGAGACTCCTGCTCTGACAAGTGGTGCCCTATCCAGTCCCTGGGCCCTTGAAAGGAAAGCTGGTGGAAATCGACTTCAGACGACTCCGGACCGACGCCGCTGCTGAATCTGGTAACGCCGCCTGCACCTGACGCCGTGACCTTCGCTGGAACGCGACGCTCTTCGCAGGCCCGACGCCGCAGCAGCCCCGCTGAAGTCCACGACTCCGTGGAAGTCGCCGCACCTCGTCGTGACCGACGCCGCTTGAAGTGCACGGATTCAACGTTTCGCACAGACGCCGCGATTCCCGACTTTGCGCATCGGCTTGTTTTCACTCTTCACCAAAGGTACTGTACTTGGGGGTCTACACGACTCCGTGTCCGGCGCCGCTGGTGTCGGCTTGTTGTGAACGACTCCGTCACGACGCCGTGTTAACATCTCATTGAAGCATTTTTTGTTTCTAAGTGCTATTTTTGAGTTTAATCTTTAAAAATTCATAACTTGACTTGTGTATGTCGGATTTTTGTTGTTTTGGTCTTGTTTTGTTTAGATAAATATTTCCTATTTTTCTAAACCAGTGTTGTGTCATTTTGTAGTGTTTTCATTAAGTTACTGTGTGTGTTGGTACAAATACTTTACACCTAGCACTCTGAGGTTAAGCCTACTGCTCTGCCAAGCTACCAAGGGGGTAAGCAGGGGTTAGCTGAGGGTGATTCTCTTTTACCCTGACTAGAGTGAGGGTCCTTGCTTGAACAGGGGGTAACCTGACTGTCAACCAAAGACCCCATTTCTAACAATGTCCCTTGACGTTTGACTTATTTTGCCAATCTTCCACTGGCACTTCTCTGTACTCAATAGACTACTTGGCGAACTTATCCTGCATAACTCTTGCCATAAGATAGCTCTAACCATCAGCTCCTACTGGAGTCAATGGCATGGGGACCCTAATTTTGAGTTCTTCTGCTTGTCAATTGAGGTGCAGTGGTCAGCCCACTGGATTTCTGAGTCCTACTTGGAGGATACTGGTACCCATAATCCCTCGCTATCAGAAGAGAGGGCTTTAGCAGTACTGGTCCTCAGAGCTGATCGTCGGGTCAACTTTCCTTGTTTTTTATTGGTGGCCCAGAACAGCCTTGCAAGAGGCTTTTGTATTACTCAGGGCTCTCCTCCTTACAGCCAATTGTTGCCTCTGAACCATCTTCCAGAGGAGCAGGAACATTTGACTAAGCAGGAACTGCGATATGGAGACCAGGCAGGAATCTCCATGTTGGGGTAACTTTTTCACGACAGCCAACTATTAACGTTTGCAGAGCTTACTGAGTATTCAGCTCTCTGGAGGAGGTACAATTCACCAAATATTCCTGAGTACATCATGCCCTAGCAACCCTGGAATGCACGGAAATCTGAACCAGCTACCAACCAGCTTTCTAATCCCCTACACACATTGATGATGGGAAGTAGCCTCATAATCCGGCTAAATAGGCCATTGGTAGCTCATTCGCAAAATTGCCCTACAACCCATCAGAGACACATGGTTGACAGAGATAGGCAGAATCCTTCACAATAAGGAATGGTCCAGGATTCTTGAACAACCCAGGAAGGTCTCCCAGAATGCTCGCTTTAAATTAATCCAGTTCTGTATCTTCCGTAGAGCCTACCTCTGGTCACCTGTGCCCATTGCAATACCTCAGAAGCAGATTTTAAACACACTGTTTAGGAACCTAGGCTGAGCCTATACTGGACTGAGGTGACCTGTAAACTCTCTGCCATTGCAGGTGCAGCAAGCCACCTTTCTGCGCTGCACTGCCTGATTGGGATAGGACAGGAATGTCCCATATTTAACATTATACAGCACATTTCTATTGTTTCCTTCTGCTCGCGCACAATGTGCTGCCTAGTGCCAACCACTGTGCAAGGGTTGTAAACTGGATTGTTTTTTTTCAGGAAGGGACACCTTCCTGCACATAAACAATCCTCTAAGGCATTTCCTCTTTCTATGTTTGCATGGCACAAGGGTGATGCAACTCTTTGATAAATATGCTGTGTAGTGTCTTATTATAATGTTATTCATGCCCGACCAAGATAGTGTTTCATTATAGCAGTGTTGAAGCCCCTAGAAAGATCGTGTGTGGGCAATTGTGATATCTAAGCCCCCACAAAGATAGTGTGTAAAGATAACATTTGTCAAGTCCCTTTAGAAAAGTGCATAAAGGCAATCTTCAGGTCTACCCACTGATAGTGTGAAGATAAGTATGTTCAAATCGAAAGAGAGATAGTGCGGGATTATAGGAATGTTCAAGTGCCCCCAGAGATGGTGTGTGAAGGTAATCATGTCAAAGTCCCCACAATCATAGTAACTAATTTCATGTTAAAGTCCTCACAGAGATAGTGTGTGCTTATAGGGATGTTCATGCCCACAAGGCATTCTACACCATGAGGGAGTATGTGGCTGTCAGAGTGTTATGTTCATAATCATTCTATACCGGAAGTGTTTTGATTTTATGGATAGGTGACCAGAGAGGTGCTCTTCTCTTGCCTTGGGGCACCGTGCCTATGAGTAGAGCAGGAGCTGTGAGAGATAGGTTTGCAATTTATAATATAGTTAGAATTAACACATATAGGCAGGGCCGATGGAATCATTTGATTCTGCGGCAATGGTGATTTTTTTTTATAATTATGTATTTGCCGCATTTGCCACGTAATCCATCATCTACTGCTTAATCTGCAGTCGGTTTTAGCTCAAACGGTTAAAAAGTTACAAAGTAATATAGTGACTCAGATTCCCACTCATTGGAACGTTTTTTCCAAAGTTTGACAGTTCATTTTTAAGTTGCTTATTTCTGCATTTGGGTATTAAATTGTTACTAATAAACTGAACTCTATTACTAGACACTAATGCCATATATAAAAATGAAAAAATAATGAAGCACCACTATCACAAAATGTGCAGCATTATGCTGCATAATTTGCATTTTGCTTGCCACATAATTTGTTCAACCCTTCCACATAACTTAGCCCTCCTATGCTGCATAATTTCAGTGGCCCTGCCTACAGACAGCAGCACAGCACTAGCCTAGTCAGCAGGACAGCAAGGTGATGTACATATACACTAAAAAAAGAGAGACAATCAGAGAAGGCCTATTAATCCATCTGGCAACATCTGAAAGGCAGCTATCCTGCCAAATGTGTAGAATGACAGAGCATGTGAAATTTGCATCATTTACTTTTGTGTAATTATGTGAAATTTCAGGAAAACTATGCAAAATGACATGTAATTACGCAATTGCAAATCTATTATTTAGTGCTGTATGTGAGCTCAAAAAGAGCTTTGCATAAAAACAGCATAAAAAACATAAATGGCACATGCAACAACCGGTCACATTCTGGGCATTCACATTATTGCCATTCACTTGTGTGGCTCATAGTTATTTGAAGTGGCACACTTTCTGGAATCCTGCATAATACATAATAAGTGAAGCGTGAAATTCTAGAAATTACATGAATCACACACCTTAATTTAAATTTCAAACGCCCTAAAAACTATGCCACACAGTAATAATGAGAGTTGGTGCTACATTTTTTAAAGGCAGAGATACTGCCTGGTAATGTAGAATTATACGTCATTGTAGAAGATCACCATGAGATGTGAGAAGATCAGTCCAGTGAAAGACTTTTAACCAGGCCCACTGGGATTACGCGGCAGGGGAGGGCAACATTTAGCATCAGGTTTCAGTAAATTATGCAGTTTATATAGGCAAATTATATGGCATAATGCAACACATTTTGTGATAGTATTACTTCATGACTGCCATTTTTTAACTGGTTAATACTGCCTGTGCATTAGTATGACTCTGAAATATATCAATAAGCCACACAACACATTTTACTATGTTCTTAGAAACTTTTGAACCGATTTTGCTGGAAACAAGTTTTTGTTAAAATCACCAGATTGTGCATCAGATGATGAATTATGTGGAAAATGCAGCAAATCTATACTTATACAGAAATCGTTGTAGCCGCACAATCGCATAGTTTCAACAGCCCTGCTTTTAACTAAAAGAAATGCTGCTCATGCTGTGATTTAATAAAGGGGAGGGTAAGTTATAAGAAAAAGACGACCATTAGACTGTAAGGGACCTGCTGATAAAAAAAACACAGTCTTTAGCGTGCAGTCAACATTTGTACCTAAATATATATTTAAGTCACAAGTATAGGTTTTCCTTCTAGTTCTAGAAAGAAAAATTACAATATAAATGTGTTTTGTTGGACATTTGCCTCTGTCCCAAGGCCTTTAAAGAATGTGAACTATTTCCTCACTTGACTAAAGGCTTCAGGAGCCTATTTGGGCACTATTAGTTGGGCTGCTTTGTTTTATCACACACACAGGATTGTAAATATTAAAATGAAACTACAGACATTGTACTCTGTCGTGTAGTCCGTGAAACAGCAATCTCGAACTATGTCTGAATAAAACCGCTGTTGATATTTTATGTGTATAATTAACAAAATGATAAATAAAGATGAAATTTTTTTTTAAAGGGCTGCAGCTTTGAAAACGTTTATTTTTCACTGCAAGACATGCCGTACTTTCAGGCTTGTGTGCTGTGGGGATGTAAGAGTTTGTGAAGTGAGTACAGTCCACAGAAATCTACAGACACTGGTGCCTAGGGGTCAAGGAGACTGGCTGGAGCTGGAAGTGTCAAGGTCGAGGACCTTTGTCATTCAGAGCTGCCTGGGAGAGCGCTCATTGGCACCTCTTCCTGGGACACAAGAATGACAATGGAAACCCTCACCTCGCTTATCAACAGGAGGGGGAAGGAACTGTCTCGGAGGATGGAGTGGGAATCGCGCTTTTCTCAGTTTGTAATGGTCTCCCTATGCAGTACAGCAAAGGGTGTTTCCATTCTTAAGCAGGGAGAAGGTTATAGGAAAGTACGATCTTGCCTGGCATGTTACCCCCATTTTTACTTGTGTGTCAGTTTGTTTTGCCTGTCTCACTGGGATCCTGCTAGCCAGGACCCCAGTGCTCATAGTTTGTGGCCTGAATGTGTGTCCCTGTGTAGTGACTGACTGTGTCACTGAGGCTCTGCTAACCAGAACCTCAGTGCTTATGCTCTCTGTCTGCCCATAAAATTGTCACTGCAGGCTAGTGACCATTTTCACCAATTCTAATTGGGACACTGGAACACCCTTATAATTCCCTAGTATATGGTACCTAGGTATCCAGGGTATTGGGGTTCCAGGAGATCCCTATGGGCTGCAGCATTTCTTTTGCCACCCACAGGGAGCTCAATCAAATCTTACACAGGACTGCCACTGCAGCCTGAGTGAAAAAATGTCCACGTTATTTCACAGCCATTTTACACTGCACTTAAGTAACCTATAAGTCACCTATATGTCTAACCCACAGTGACGGTTAGGTGCAAAGTTACTAAGTGTGAGGGCACCCTGGCACTAGCTAAGGAGCTCCTACATAGTTCATGGCAATTTCCCCGTACGCTGTGAGTGCGGGGACACCATTACACGCGTGCACTACATATAGGTCAATACCTATATGTAGCTTCACAATGGTAACTCCGAATATGGCCATGTAACATGTCTAAGATCATGGAATTGTCCCCCCATGCTAAATCTGGTATTGGGGTGCCAATCCCATGCATCTCCGGGGCTCCAGCTTGGACCCTGAGTACTGCCAAACCAGATTTCTGGGGTCTTCTCTGCAGCTACCGCTGCTGCCAACCCACAGACAGGCTTCTGCCCTCCTGGGGTCTGAGCAGCCTAGTCCCAAGAAGGCAGAACAAAGGATTTCCTCTGAGAGAGTGTGTTACACCCTCTCCCTTTGGAAATAGGTATTGAGGGCCTGAGAGGAGTAGCCTCTCTAGGCCTCTGGAAATGCTTTGAAGGGCACAGGTGGTGTCCTCCTTGCATAAACCAGTCTACACCTGTTTAGGGAACCCCCAGCCCCTGCTCTGGTGCGAAACTGGACAAAGGAAAGGGGAGTAACCACTCCCCTATCCATCACCACCCCAGGGTTGGTGCCCAGAGCTCCTCCAGTGTGTCCCAGACCTCTGCCATCTTGAATCCAGAGGTGTGAGAGCACAATGGAGGCCTCTGAGTGGCCAGTGCCAGCAGGTGACGTCAGAGACCCCTCCTGATAGGTGCTTCCCTGACTAAGTGGCCAACCCTCCTCTGAGGGCTATTTAGGGTCTCTCCTGTTGGCTTTTCCTCAGATAACGATTTGCAGGAGCTCACCAGAGTTCCTCTGCATCTCCCTCTTCGACTTCTGCCACGGATCGACCGCTGACTGCTCCAGGACACCTGCAAAAATGCAACAAAGTAGCAAGAAGACTACCAGTGACATTGCAGCGCCTAATCCTGCCAGCTTTCTCAACTGTTTCCTGGTGATGCATGCTCTGGGGGCTGTCTGCCTTCACCCTGCACTGGAAGCCAAGAAGAAATCTCCTGTGGGTCGACGGAAACTTCCCCCTGCTAATGTAGGCACCAAACTTCAACTTCACCAGTCCTCTGGGTCCCCTCTCATCGTGACGAGCGTGGTCCCTGGAACACAGGAGCTGGATCCAAGTGACCCCCACCGTCCAGTGGTCCATCTGTCCAAATTTAGAGAAAGTAAGTCCTTGCCTCCCCTCGCCAGACAGTAATCCTGTGTACTGCGTGAAGAGCAGCTGCTAGGGCTTCTGTGCACTTTTGTAAGGAATCCTTTGTGCACAGCCTAGCCCAGGCTCCCAGCACTCCGTCCTGCATTGCTCAACTCGTTGAGGTGACCACCGGCTTCATGGGACCCTCCTTTTTAGTGTTGAGATGACTGCCATGCGCAGTTTTCTTAAACCCGTGTTTGAGTACTTCTGCGGGTGCTGCATTCTTCTGCATGGGCCCTCTGTGTTGCTGATGGTCCCCTATGTCTCCTCTTCCAAATGACGACCTCCTGGTCCTTCCTGGTCCCGGGAAACACCCATTTTCTTCACCCACAACCTTTGCAGCTAGCAAGGCTTGTTTGCAGTCTTTCTCCAAAGAAACAACTCTGTGTCCTTCAGCACTCCGTGGGGCATCTTCTGTGCAAAGGAAAAGTTCCTGGCACCTTCATTGTTGCAGAATCTTTAGCTTCTTCCACCCGAAGGCAGCCATTTTGCACCTTCATCCGGGGTTTAGTGGGCTCCTGCCCCCCCAGACACTTTTGTGACTCTTGGACCTGGTCCCTTTCCTTTACAGGTCCTCAGGTCCAGGAATCCGTCTTCAGTGCTTTGCAGTCAGTTGTGGTCTTTGCAGAATCTCCTATCACAACTTTAGTTTGTTTCTGGGGCAGTAGGGTCACTTTACTCCTACTTTTCAGGGTCTTAGGGTGGGGTACCTTGGACACCCTTAGTGTTTTCTTACACTCCCAGTGACCCTCTACACACTACACTAGGCCAGGGGCCCCTAAGTGGTTCGCATTCCACTTTCTTAGTATATGGTTTGTGTTGCCCCTAGCCTATTGCATCCTATTGTATTCTACAGTGTTTGCACTAGTTTTCTGTTTACTTACCTGATTTTGTTTTTTGTGCATATTTTGTGTATTTTTCTTACCTCCTAAGGGAGTATATCCTTTGAGATATTTTTGGCAAATTGTCACTAAAATAAAGTACCTTTAGTTTTGGTAACTCTGAGTGTTGTGATTCTTATGATATAGTGCTATATGATATAAGTGGTATAGTAGGAGCTATGTATGTCTCCTAGTTCAGCCTAAGCTGCTCTGCTATAGCTACCTCTATCAGCCTAAGCTGCTAGAACACTACTAATCTACTAATAAGGGATAACTGGACCTGGCACAAGGTGTAAGTACC
The DNA here is from genome assembly GCF_031143425.1 of Pleurodeles waltl. Classification (NCBI taxonomy): domain Eukaryota; kingdom Metazoa; phylum Chordata; class Amphibia; order Caudata; family Salamandridae; genus Pleurodeles; species Pleurodeles waltl. Next base: position 382,419,679 of record NC_090445.1, read on the forward strand.
ATCAGGTACACACTATACGCCAGGCCATCCTCCTACAAAGGTGCAATACAACAAAGGCATTTGCCAGTCAATAAGGTCACAGAGGGTCAGGATCTGCAATGGAACATACCTGCAGGGTATCAATCAATCAATTATTTGTTAAGCGCGCTTCTCACCCAGTACGGTCTCAAGGTGCTAAGTGGGGAGGGGGTGCTACTGCTCGAAAAGCCAGGTCTTGAGACACTTCATGAAGGACAGACGGTCCTAGGCCAGATGTGGAGCCAGTGCAGGTCTCTGAGGTGGGCTGAGATGTGTTCGTGGCGAGGGTGGTTAAGGATGAGTCATGCTGAGGCATTCTGAATGCGCTGAAGTTTTCTCTGGAGCTTGGTCGTTCTTCCCACGTAGAGTGCTTTGCCGTAGTCCAGTCTACTGCTGATGAGGGCGTGGGTGACCGTTCTTCTGATTTCAATGGGGATCCATCTGAAGGTCTTGCAAAGCATGTAGAGGGTGTTGAAACATGAGGATGAGATGGTGTTGACTTGCTGGGTCATGGTGAGCGATGAGTCCAGTATGAAGCTGAGGTTGCGTGCGTGGGTGGTGGGAGTTGGAGCAGCTCCTTTAGTGGCAGGCCACCAGGAGTCGTCCCATGCTGATTTGTTGGAGCCGAGGATGACGATCTCATCTTATCTGAGTTCAGTTTGAGGCGGCTTACCTCCATCCATTTGGCAATGGTGTGAAGTCCATTGTGTAGGTTGGTCTTGACAGTGGTGGGGTCCTTCGTGAGAGAGAAGATCAGTTGTGTGTCGTCCGCGTAGGAGACAATGCTGAGGCCATGGGATCAGATGATGTTGGCAAGCATCGCCTTGTAGACGTTGAAAAGGGTGGGGCTGAGAGAGGATCCTTGGGGTACTCCGCAGATGGTCTTGGTGGCTTTTGCCAGGAACGGGGGGGAGGCGTACTCTCTGACTTCTGCAGGAGAGGAAGGATGTGATCCAGTCCAGGGCCTTGTGGCTGATTCCAGCATTGTGGAGGCGTGTGCAAAGTGTGTGGTGACAGACGGTGTCGAAGGCTGCCGAGATGTCAAGGAGGATGAGGGCCACGGTTTCACCTTTGTCCAGCATGATCCTGATATTGTCTGTAGCAGCGATAAGAGCAGTCTCAGTGCTGTGGTTCGTGCGGAAACCGGACTGGGAGATGTCGAGCAGGCTGTTGTCCTCCAGGAAGCGTGATAGTTGGCTGTTGACTATCTTCTTTGTGACCTTTGTTCGAAAGGGGAGTAGGGAGATGGGTTGGTAATTCTTGAGGTCTTCAGGGTTGGCCTTGTGTTTTTTGAGCTGAGCGTTGACTTCGACATGTTTCCAACTCTCCAGGAAGGTGGCGGTCTCAATGGAGCTGCTGATGATGGTACGGAGCTGGGGAGCGATGATTTGGCTGGCTTTATTGAAGACATGGTGAGGGCATGGGTCGGCGGGTGATCCGCGAGTGGATGGTGCTCATGGTCTTGGTGGTTTCCTCGTCATTGGTGTGGGTCCAGGCACTCAGGAGATTGGTGTGGTTGGGTGCATTGGGGTTGGCGTCGGCAACTGTGGTCATGGGGATCGGGGAGGCAAAACTGCTGTGGATGTCCGTGATCTTGCTGTGAAAAAAGGTGGCGAGGGAGTCGCAGAGGTCTTGGGAGCGGGAGGGGTAGGTGGAGCAGGACTTGGGGTTGGTGAGTTCTTTGATGATGCTAAAGAGCTCCTTGCTGTTGTGTGCATTGTTGTCGATTCGTTGTTTGTAGAATGATCGTTTGGTGGTCCAGATGAGCTGGTGATGTTTGCAGATGGCAGTCTTGAGGAAAGTGTGGTTGCTCTGTGTTTGTTCTTGGCGCCAGATGTTCTCGGTTTTCCGGCACTCCCGCTTGGAGGCCTGAAGGTCGGCGGTGAACCAAGGTGCTTTCTTGCTGGTGCGGGTGTTGGTTGATTTCCTAAGTGGAGCGAGGGTGTTGGTGCAGTCGTCTAGCCATTGTCTGAGGTTGAGGGCGGCGGTATTGAGGTTGCTGGTGTTGGGTGGAGGGTGGAGATCAGTTGGTCCTTTGAGATCTTGTTCCAGCTGCGGTGAGGGGTCCATTGTTGTTGGTGGTGAGCAGTGGGTTCCTGGAAGAAAAAGTGGACACAGCAGTGGTCTGTCCAGTGGTGTTCGGTGGTATGAGTGAAGGTGATGTGGCTGCTGTTGGAGAAGATGGGGTCGAGGGTGTGGCCAGCTGAATGTGTGGGTGTTGTGACGAGTTGTTTGAGACCGAGGTTGGCGAGGTTGTGGAGCAGGGCTGAGGATTTGTTGTCGTCGGTGTTCTCCAGTTGAAAATTCAGGTCACAGAGAAGCATGTAGTCCGTGGAGGCGAGGGCGTGGGTGCTGATTGCATCGGTGATGGCGTCGCCGAATGGTGGCCATGGGGGTCTGTAGACAAGGGTTCCCCGCTGGGTGGTGTTGGCGTTGATGTACATCTGAAAAAGCAGGTGTTCGGTGGAATTAAAGGTGTCATGGGTGTTGGTTGAGATCCTGATGGTGCTCCTGTGGACTATGGCGATTCCTCTTTCCTGGTTTGTTGGTGCGGTCTCTTTGGGTAATTTTGTAGCCTTCAGGAATGGCTATGGCGATGTCAGGTTACGAGGAGGGATTCATCCATGTTTCGGTGAGGAAGGTGATGTCTGGGAAGGTTGAGGTGAGCAGGTCCCAGAGTTCGACGGCGTGCTTGTGGATGGAGCGGGTGTTGAGGAGGATGTAGCTGAGGTGGTTGTTATGGGTGGAGTTGTTGTGGTGCTTGGTGTCTTGGGCGCAGGTGAAGTTGCACGTCGGGCACGAGAAGGGTCCATGGTTGTGCCTTAGGGAGGTCTGCACACAGGCAGTGGAGCGGCCAGGGTTGAGTGTGTGGAGTTTTTTGGCGGTGTAGTGGCATCTGGTGGCATGGCGGGTGCGTTGGACAGGGGGACTAGCGCTAAGCTCGGTCCAGGGTATACAAGTTCAGTAGCGGCTTGACATTATCATGTGCTGTGATTTTATTTTGGCTTAGATTTCATTTATCCTGATGCTGTTTATTTTTTCACATTAAAAGTAAACATTACATGGTGCATGCGAAGACAGTGGCTGCCTTTTTAGCTATGTTTCCTCTGTGCTTTACAGCAACCTTCAAAAGTAAAGTTAGTAATCCATGACATTCAGTTTTAATGTGGCTTTAAAGGGTGTTTCAATCCCCACAGCCACAGCCCCTCTTTGGAGCAATTATCTGCCTGGACAAGGTCACTTGAGCTTTACTTTCTGATGACTGCATTCAAGTCTTCAAAGATGTGAGTGTTCCTCCGTCCTAATTGTTGAGGTAAATGACATAGGGACAGATGTATCAAACAATTTTGCATTTGCAAACAGTACGAATCACAAAATTCCACCGTTTGTGAATGCAAAATAGTCTTCCACAATTTATGAAAGTCATTCTCAGTGAAATTTTAAGTTTTAAGGAATAGCTAAAATAGTAATTCCCTCAAGTTGTGACTCAATTTTGCAAATCACTAATTATGACTCCCTAAATGAGAAATAGCAAATAGGGAATTCCTATTTGCTATTCCCTATGCACATGTATCACGCATTTCCTAAATGCGAACTGGGAATTTAGGAAATGCAATTACCACCAACTCCAAGTTGGTGGTTACCATGTGCAGTTTTAAAAGAATGCATTAAATGCATTTTTTAAAGTGTTATGTACGGCATGTGTGCACTTCACATGTGCACAATTAAATGTGCACAATTACATTTTGGGGTGCCTCAAAGGGGGCCTTCAGGCCTTGGGCCTCCTTGGTTTTGCATTTCCTAATTTGTGATTCCCTAATAATGAAACGCAGATTAGGAAATGCAACTCCATTCGCACCTATGGACCTGAAAGCCCATAGGAACGAATGGAGTTGCATTTCTTAATAGCGATTCCTTAATAGCAATTGCGACTCTGTGGGAATCCCTATTAGAGAATCGCTATTTTCTTACATACCATTTTGCATTTCATGTATAGCGATTTCTTAATATTCATTATTTAAGAAATACAAAACAGTAATTTAATAATCTGTGCTTAAATACATTAAAAAATGTAAGACCAAGAAACCAATGCATCACACTTTCCTGGTTGGTAGAAACACTCATTTTTGTTACTAAAAAGCATAGATCCCGTGCTTAAAGCATAAACCTTGTGCTTTTATCATAAGCACTTGAAATAGAACATTTGATTTTGTGATTTGTATTTCACCCAGTTAGATTAAAATGTGGTGTTAAAAATCAAGAGATGTGGGGTCAAAAGGAAAGCTATTGATTGTTTTGGTCTAGTGTAATCAGGCGCATCTTAACTGGTTTCCCTAAAACATGGTACAGCAATGGCATGGGCAGGAATGGTGTAAGCCTCCTTAACACAAGGAACACATTCGATACAAGTAGCAAATGCAACACGTGGAACTGCAGAAGACACAATATCCTTCCACTCAGTCTTCTTGGATCGGATCATGGCAGTTTACACACAGAATTCAGTAATAGGCAGTCGTCCCATCAGCTTTTCTAATTAGGATTTAACATGTAACCGTGCTGGCCTCTGAAGTGTTTTCAGCTGATCAATTACTAAAGTTAGAAATGGGGTCTATAGTTGGCAGTCAGTTTACTCCCTGTCCAAGTAGGTACCCTCACTCTAGTCTGGGTAAGGGAGTCACACACACCTAAGATACCTCCTTCTTACCACCTTGGTAGCTTGGCACAAGCAGTCAGGCTTATCTTGGAGGCAATGTGTAAAGTATTTGTACCCACACACACGCACAGTAACACAGTACCAACACTGCAAACGTACTCCACACTCGTTTAGAACATAGCCAATATTTATCCAAGTTGAACAAGACCAAAATGACAAAAATCCAACATACACAAAAAAAGATATCAATTTGTAAATTAAGAGTCTTAAACTATAGGAAACAATGGATGTGCTGTTTTAGCACAAAGTACCTTGTATATTTAAAAAATAAAGCTGCAGGAGAGGTGATGCTTCAGAAAATCATGTTATGCTTTAATTCCTTACTTGCAAGTGAGGCTGCGTGCCAATACTTTCCCTTCTGAGTAGGTGATGTGTTGATTCTTCCACCACAGGAAAACGTGATATTGATTTCCAGCCACGCAACCTCCGTTCCTTGCACTGATGTAGGAGATTTGACGAGCAGGGCCGATGCTTGGAAAATCTAGATGCACAGCAGCGATGGATCCACACTGAAGCAGGCGATATATCAATCTCGCTGGCCCTGCATCAATTTTTTTGCTTCAGTGCAGGATCTGCATCAATTTTTCAGCCGCAACGACCATAGTGCGTGGATTTTTCTTTAGGTCACCAGCTTCCACTTCAAAGGTCCCAGGGACTGGATTTGGCACGACTTGGCAAGTAAGGACTCTCAGTAGAAGAGCCTGGGCACTGGTGATGAAGTCTTTAATTTCCCTGAGACTTCACATAGGAAGCAAGCTCAGTTCAAGCCCTGGGAGAACCTTGGAAAGCAGGATGTAGAAAACAAAGTCGGGTCCTTTCACTCCCAGGGCAGAAGTAGCAGAAGCAGGCCAGCACAGGAAGCAGCAGGCAGAGTGGCAGGTCCTCCTCAAGCATCCAGCTCTTCTCTCTGGCAGGATGTCCTCAGTCCAGAAGCGTTCTGAACTTGTGGGTTCAGCAGTCCAATACTTATACTCATTTCTGCCTTTGAAGTAAGCAAACTTCAAAGGAAAGTCTTGGTAGTGCACACAACCCGTTGCAGTACAGAGCAGTTGACAGCATTGGTGTATTGCGGGTTCCAATTCTCCATTTCCCAAGTGCTAAGTCCCCGAGTGGTAGCAATGTTCCTTCTCAATGAGGGTCTGTTTCATGGGTTATCCCATAGGCAGTCCACCCTGCTATTCCCCCAGTGCTCCCTCATCTGCCATCAGTTTCAGCCAACGTAGTTGCAGGCTTAGCAAGTAAGGTGTACAGGTGCGGGTTCGCTGTGAGCAGCGTCACCAGCATTGCTGTACCACCACGTGGGAGGCGCCGCTGGGGAACTAAGAGGACTGAGAAGATACCCAACAGATGAGGAAGCTAGGTGATAGTTCCCCTCTCTGGGTGCATTGTATAGTATATCTTTTACTTAAACCATTGCAACTGTGCTGTTAATTAGTGTGTCTTTAGGTCTGGTGCTGCCATTTCGCCCCTCGTCACATGGTGCTGCACAATGCCATTCTGTGTCTACCCATCCCCAGATCAGCTCCAACAATAAGGAGTTCATGCCTTGGAACAGACGGCATGGAACCAGCAGAGGCAATACGGAGAAAAAGTAATCTCTGGAGTGCCACCATCATGGCCACTGCTATCCTACCTGCGATGGATAATGACAATGATTTCCAGAAATTTACACTGGATTCGAGCACTCCAACAGCTGCTCCGATATTACCATCTAACAGGTCTTGGTGATCATGGTATACTTTAGCTCCTAACTATTGCAGACAGGCAGGGTTCCTGGTGAGGCCACTCAGGATCTGGGGCAGGGTGGCGTCTCTACAGACTGGAAATAAATGGAACTTCTTCCAATTAATGTGCAGGCCTGACACTGTACCAAAGCACCCTAGTAGATCTATTGCCCTAGGGGAGTCTAGCTCTACGTCTCGGAGGAACAGCAATATGTCATGTGCATACAATGCTGCATACTGGTAGTGTCCTTCTAACTTCTAATCCATGACAAAATCTACCTGTGCACATTCTGCAAGACAGTTACTTCACTGCTATGATGAACAATATTGGGAAGAGGAGACACTCATGTCTGGCTCCATGACCTACAGTGTATGAGTCAGATATGGGTCTAGCAGTGTGGATTCACACTGTGGGACCTGACTGTGCTGTGACCAGATAGAGGAAGTCCCAACTCAGGCAGTCGAAGGCCTTCTGTGTGCCTATTGCCATAACAGCTGCTGTTCCCTTGTCCACGGAGTCATCATTCATAATCGAGAGGAGCCTGCGAATTTTGAGCACAGTGTCATGCCCTGGGTTAAAACCCGTTTGATCGGTCTGAATCAAGGTTGACATACAGGATAGAAGCCGAGTTGCCAATATTTGACTAAGAGCCTTATATTCCACGTTTATTGTGGACAAGAGGCAGTAGGCTCGAACATCTGTGGGAGGGCAACTTAGTTTCAGGAATGAAATAATCAGGGCCTCAAAGGTGGAGATTGAGAGGTGGAGATTGAGAGGTGGGCTACGTCATAAGCTGCAGTGTAAAGATCAACCAGCTTCGGCATTAGATTGTCCCAATAGGAAACGGAAAACTCAACTGGCAGACCATATGCACTGGGGCACTTTACCCGGCATCATATGTTTAATGTCAGCCCTAACCTCTTTGATCATGATGGTGCCCCTCAGCTCATCAGCATCATCTTGTGCAAGCACTGCGACAACATGTTTGAAGTCCTCAAATATGTGGTTTTGCACCACGGATGATGGGGCATAAAGGGTTGTGTAACAGTCCTGGGACCTAGCATTCATGGCAGTCAGGTCATAGATGGGCTTGCCGGTAGTGGATTCCACCTCCAAGATTAAGGAACCCCGAGTGTTGGGATTAGGGTGTCTGTTATATCACTCGACATGGGCACAGGTAAAGTATTCATGGTAATCAAAGCAGTAAAGTATCTTGACTCGGGCTGCTAGCAATTTCTGTGCTTCTAATAGTGGGAGTGGGTGCTTGAGTGCTGGATTTCCGGGGCTCCATTTTTCGAGGTCTCTCAGGACTTTACCTTGCTCCTCAACCTAACCCATTAGTGTGTGTCACACTCCCAGTATTTCAGCAACATGCTGGCCCCGGATAACTGTTTTAAAAGTGTCTCACTAGATCAGAGGAGGGGCAGCTGTCCCAGAGTTATCAGCAAAGTAGTTAGTTATGGCCGCACAGATGTTATGCTGAAGATGAAAACAGAGCTCCAGAGCTGGAGAGGGTCCAAAGTCACTATTCTCCTGTAAAAAAATGCCTTGTTCATGAAGTGGGGGACTTGACCAGAGGACAAGGTCCCACGTCCTCTAGAAGGGGTATACAATACAAACAGAAGGTAAAGTCCCACTCAAGAAGTTCTTGAGGTTATCAAATTAGAAATGTATTTCATTATTGTACAGACGTTTTGATTCCAAAAGCTCAAAGAGTCACTTATTTTCAAAACAAAAGCAATATCCAAAATGATGACAAGGGATGCGAGGATCAGCCAACACATGTTTCGCCCCCTCTGGCTATATAAGCTGGGGCTTTCTCAAGGCTGAAAAAGAAGAGAAAAGTCAAATTCTCTAATAGAGTTAATCATTTAGGACGAAAAGAAAAAAGATACCATCAAACACCATCAAATGGTGAGCAAAGAACGAATCCCGTGCGAAGTAGTTTCTGATGTGATATTCCAAAATTGGAAATTCTTGAGCCCAGGCATGAGAAGAGTTAGAAGGTGATTAGAGTGGAATTCGAGGTTTGACAGTCCATAAGAGTCAGAAAAAAGAGCACTGGAAAGTCAAACAAGGACCAGGCGTGCTGCAAAATCTGTAATGTTACAGAATCTGTGATATTAGAGAAGGAAAAGATCTGTGATTACAGCAAAAATCAGGCGATAACCAAGGGTCAATCAGCTAGTATCATAATCACTTCAATTTTGAGAAGAGATTTACGAAAAAAGGTTTATAGCAACTAAGCATGTAGTGCCCAAGTTCAGAAAAGACCTAAAAAACTGCCCCAAAGGAATGAACAAACCAATGCTTAGAAATGAGAAATAGTGATAGAAGAATATTAAGGTGTTAGCAAACATACCGTAAAAAGTAAGGCAAACATATTATAATTTGGATACTGAATTAGTCATGTTCTGTAAAGAAACAAAGTCAATTGTTTGAGGCATACCAAACTTTGAAAAAGAATGTAGAACAAACTATGTGTAACAATAGTATCAACTGTGATATAAATAAATTGCTAACTGAGAAGGACATGCAAATTATATTTAGCCGTTTAGACAATCATTCGGTATTCAATAATGAAATACATTTCTAATTTGATAAACTCAAGAACTTCTTGAGTGGGACTTTACCTTCTGTTTGTATTGTGATGTTATGCTGAAGACTGGCTCACCCATTGCTTCAACCTGTATCTGTCAATTGGGGATGCAAGGACACCGATGTCGCCAACTTACGAAGAGTAACACCAGAATATAATCGGAGGCTGTTCAGCACAGACATTGTGAATCACTCCATGGACAGCTGATGCACAGAGGATTTTATCAAGGCGAACATGAAGTTGATGCATGCCTAAGTAGAATGAGTAGTCACGTGCCACCGTGGAGGCATCTCCAAGAGTTCACCAGTCCCCACTGCCTCTGTCAATCTGAGAAAGCACGTGCAAAGCAGGTCACCATAGAGTCTCCTAGAGGCGGGTGGGACAGATCAAGGGCGGGACCAGCAATGCTATTGAAGCATCCTCCCAGAAGTATGTTTTGCGTTAAATAGGGGCTAAGATTCTAGCGAGCTCAACAAAGAATCCTCCCTGATCTGTTTTGGGGGCATATACTCCAACTATTTCAAGGTCACATCCTACCAATCTCCCTGTAACCATTATGTATCTACCCTCTGGCTCAATGAGTTCAGTTGTCTTCTGGAAGGGTACCCCTGGCCTTACTCATAACAGAACCCCCCTGGCAAATTCCAAATAGATTGTTGCTGCTGCCTGGCCACGCCATCTCTTATGAAGTGCCAAACCTTAAGCTACAGTAAGGTTTCTTGCAGTAGGGCTATACATGTTTCTCGTCTTTTAAGGTACTTATTTACTTTATTTCTCTTGGACATATTGTTAAGGCCCTGGCCATTCCAGGAGATGAAGTTTTAAGTCAAGGGGGTTGCTATTGGGGAAAGCTAACGCTATATGGCAGATTTCCTTGTGTCATTTTTTATGGCACTTTTAACGCCTGCTCGGAGCAGGTGTTAAAAGAGGTCCCTATGTACTATGCAGCACTAGCATCAATATTTTGACGCTACTCCTGCAGAGTACATCAATAGCATCATGAAAAATGACGTCTTTGCCCCCTACCCTGCACCGTGGTGCACCGTATTTTAAATACGGTGCACCCATGGTGGCAGTAAGGGGACAGTAAAGGGCACAAGAAAAGTGGCGCTGCATACAGTGCAGCATCACTTTTCTTAAATATGCCCCTAAGTGTCTTGGGGTTCACCTTCACTGTTAAGAGATGTGGAGAGCAGCCCAGTGCTTATGGCAGGCACTGCCTCCACCACCCACTGGAATCTTGGGGTACCTGGTACTGGGATGGAGCAGCTCCCTTCTGAGGTGGTTGCCGGCTGTGTCATTTGTTCTTGTTCTTCAATGAGGTGTCACCACCCTGTTGAGTGAAGCGATCCAACCATTCCCATAATGCTTGAGGGGATGTAAAGAAAGGCACTTCATCTCCCATAGCCTCGGCCTTGCTGGAAATAGCATAGCATAATTGAGACCTAGGTGACTGAGGCATTGTTTGGCATCAGTGAATGAGACTCTGTTTTTGGATCTCTCATGGGAAGTCAGGAAAAACATGATTTTGTGTTTTTTAACCATAATATCCCCCTGGAATCTGGCCTGATTCCCAGTATGGTCATAGTCGCTGTACTGTAAACGTTTCACCACTAATGGGCAAGGAGCTGCTCCAGGTAGCGGAAGTTGTGCCGAAGTGATGAGCATGCTCTAGTGCATAGAAAGGGGAGGGACTCTCTGGGGCCACCTTCTCCCTATTCCATTTTTCCAGGAAGTTTTGTGGCCGTACCTTCAATACACTCTGGGAGCCTAATGATTCTAACATTGTTCTGGTGTGCTCTATTGTTGGCACCTTCAGCCCTGGTCTCTAAGGGGCTGATTTAAGAGCTCCTAGCGCCATCCTAACAACATATTAGCATAATTTTTTATGCTAATGTGGTGTTGGATGGGCAAAAACGCTGCACAATATTTACAAAGTGGAGCAATGCATGCATTGTGCCACTTTGTAACCCTTTACGCTACATTATGCCTGTGATAAGCATAATGTATGCAAAGGGGACGCTCCCCCAAAAGGGGCGGGGGGCAAAAAAATGACACAAGGAAATCTGAAGATTTTCCTTGCACCCTTTTTCTCAGCACTTTTAAAGCCTGCTCAGAGCAGGCGTTAAAAGGGGGCATGCTGTTGAATATAATGCACCCTAATGTACTCTGCAGGAGTAGCGCCAACATTTTGGCACTAATCCTGCAGAGTTTAAAGTGTAAAAACAATTACGCTACTGCTCCCTACCCTGCACTATGGTGCAATGTATTTTAAACATGGCACACACATGGTGGTAGGGGAGCAGTAGGGGAGGCGCTAAGGGGCGTAGGAAAGTGGCGCTGCACTGGGTGCAGCACCAGTTTTCTCAAATCAGCCCCTAAGTTTTTGATCTTGGTTTCCATGGTGGACATCTGGTTCTGTACTGAATTAATTTCTAAGGTTAGGTTACCCACAGCACTTTCAGTGGCGGTAACTCATTCAGCCAGTCTCTATTGGTCATCTCGCAAAAGGCCCATGTTCGCCACCATTTTATTGATCTTTAATTTAAGTGCCTCCCTAGAGGCAGCAATGGCTTGTAGGATTGTGTTCAGGGTTGGCCCTCAGGATGCCCCTCCTGGGGTCCCCAAATCAGGGGCCGAACCATCCATGTCCTGAGCCCCCAGCATCTGAGAGATGAGGGGCTTAGCTGCCTCTTTCATATGCTCTTTACCATGATGGCAGTCACACTGCCCAGGTTGAGGAATTCATTCCTGGGCTAGTGGCCCCAATGCTAAGGTTCATCCTAGGGCAGAGGCCATGACGATCAACGTAGTTATTCAGTCAAATGAAAGATTGGGCCCAGCATCCACAAAGTCCCCAGATCAGCCATGCCAGGTAGTAAAAAGTGCTCTTGTGAAGCCAGGCATTGTTTGAAGGCTGCGGACTGGGCTCTGTGCTCCTGGAAACCTAGGGCACCATTCTCTTTCATATTATACTATCAGTCAGACAGTATTCTTGGTCCCGTTGAAGTTTGGACTTTGGGCTTGGGAAGCAGTAGTAGTGGGCAGAGGTAGGGGAGAGGAAAGCAGATAAGCAGGCCTCCCAAGGCAATCCAAGCTTGTCAAGCTGCCGGAACCACCAGATTCCAAAAAGTGGGGCAACCAAAGTGTATGACTTACAGGATGCAGCATGTTCTAAAGTCCCCACAGGTCAGCTGAGAAGCCATGGGATGGTGGAGAGAAAAAAGTGCCAATCACCCCAGTCGCATGCCAATGATAGAGGTCTGCAGTGGTGAACCATTCAGATAGAGGTGCACCTCTCATCACCCACGCTTTGTGCAGGGTCCCATAGTGTTTATGGTTGCTCCTCTCCTGTCTGCCTCAGTCAGCTACAGGGATCTCTGAAGGCCAGCTGCCACAGCAAGTAAAGGCATAGTAGAGTGAGGCACAGAATATAGCTCCTGTGCTCTGCAGACTCGCACCTGCCCCCCCCATCATGTCACTTCACCTTTACAAGCCCAATTAGTGTGCAGTCCTCACCTCTTTAGATACCGCAGCTGCTGGGGTGTGTTGTGTTCAGGGTTGGCCCTCAGGATGCCCCTCCTGGGGTCCCCAAATCAGGGGCCGAACCATCCATGTCCTGAGCCCCCAGCATCTGAGAGATGAGGGGCTTAGCTGCCTCTTTTATATGCTCTTTACCATGATGGCAGTCACACTGCCCAGGTTGAGGAATTCATTCCTGGGCTAGTGGCCCCAATGCTAAGGTTCATCCTAGGGCAGAGGCCATGACGATCAACGTAGTTATTCAGTCAAATGAAAGATTGGGCCCAGCATCCACAAAGTCCCCAGATCAGCCATGCCAGGTAGTAAAAAGTGCTCTTGTGAAGCCAGGCATTGTTTGAAGGCTGCAGACTGGGCTCTGTGCTCCTGGAAACCTAGGGCACCATTCTCTTTCATATTATACTATCAGTCAGACAGTATTCTTGGTCCCGTTGAAGTTTGGACTTTGGGCTTGGGAAGCAGTAGTAGTGGGCAGAGGTAGGGGAGAGGAAAGCAGATAAGCAGGCCTCCCAAGGCAATCCAAGCTTGTCAAGCTGCCGGAACCACCAGATTCCAAAAAGTGGGGCAACCAAAGTGTATGACTTACAGGATGCAGCATGTTCTAAAGTCCCTGCAGGTCAGCTGAGAAGCCATGGGACGGTGGAGAGAAAAAAGTGCCAATCACCCCAGTCGCATGCCAATGATCGAGGTCTGCAGTGGTGAACCATTCAGATAGAGGTGCACCTCTCATCACCCACGCTTTGTGCAGGGTCCCATAGTGTTTATGGTTGCTCCTCTCCTGTCTGCCTCAGTCAGCTACAGGGATCTCTGAAGGCCAGCTGCCACAGCAAGTAAAGGCATAGTAGAGTGAGGCACAGAATATAGCTCCTGTGCTCTGCTGACTCGCACCTGCCCCCCCCATCATGTCACTTCACCTTTACAAGCCCAATTAGTGTGCAGTCCTCACCTCTTTAGATACCGCGGCTGCTGGGGTATGTAGTGGGCAGGGGCTCCGTAAGAGCAGAGTAGCTGATTGAATGGCTCTACGCCATGTGGTATGTCCTGGAGATTGAGGGCTATTGACTGATGAAACAGCATCAAGGGTTGAGTTGCTGGCAGACAATATGTAGGAGGCTGGACTGGCTTGTAGTGAGTACCAAGGGGTACTTACACCTTGCACCAGGCCCAGGTATCCCTTATTAGTGTATAGGGGTGTCTAGCAGCTTAGGCTGATAGAAAAGGTAGCTTAGCAGAGCAACTTAGGCTGAACTAGGAGACGAGTGAAGCTCCTACAGTACCACTAGTGTCACTTGCACAATATCATAACAAAACACAATACACAGATATACTAAAAATAAAGGTACTTTATTTTTATGACAATATGCCCTCAGTATGAGGATAGCAAATATACACAAGATATATGTACACAACACAAAAATATGCAGTAATAGCAGTAGAAAACACTGCAAACAATGTATAGTCACAATAGAATGCAAAGGGGGCACATAGGGATAGGGGCAACACAAACCATATACTCCAGAAGTGGAATGCGAACCACGAATGGACCCCAAACCTATGCAACCTTGTAGAGGGTCGCTGGGACTGTAGGAATAATGAGGGTTAGAAAAATAGCCCACCCCAAGACCCTGAAAAGTGAGTGCAAAGTGCACTAAAGTTCCCCAAAGAGCACAGAAGTCGTGATAGGGGAATTCTGCAGGAAAGACCAACACCAGCAATGCAACAATGATGGATTTCCAGACGAGAGTACCTGTGGAACAAGGGGACCAAGTCCAAAAGTCACGATCAAGTCAAGAGTGGGCAGATGCCTAGGAAATGCCAGCTGTGGGTGCAAAGAAGCTGCTACTGGACAGTAGAAGCTGAGGGGAAACTTCCCCTTTGGAGGATGGATGTCCCACATCGTGAAGAGTCGTGCAGAAGTGTTTTCCTGAAGAAAGACCGCAAACAAGCCTTGCTAGCTGCAAAGCTTGCGGTTATGGTTTTTGGATACTGCTGTGGCCCAGGAGGGACCAGGATGTCGCCAATTGCATGAGAGGACAGAGGGGGCGTCCAGCAAGACAAGGAGCCCTCTCAGAAGCAAGCAGCACCCAGAGAAGTGCCGGAACAGGCACTACAAAGTGGAGTGAAACGGTGCTCACCTGAAGTTGCACAAGAGAGTCCCACGCCGCCGGAGGACAACTCAGGAGGTCGTGCAATGCAGGTTAGAGTGCCGTGGACCCAGGCTTGGCTGTGCACAAAGGAAATCCTGGAAAAGTGCACAGGAGCCAGAGCAGCTGCAAAAGACGCGGTTCTCAGCAATGCAGTCTGGCGTGGGGAGGCAAGGACTTACCTCCACCAAACTAGGACTGAAGAGTCACTGGACTGTGGGAGTCACTTGGACAGAGTTGCTGAGTTCAAGGGATCTCACTCGTCGTGCTGAGAGGAGACCCAGAGGACCGGTGATGCAGTTCTTTGGTGCCTGCGGTTGCAGGGGGAAGATTCTGTCGACCCACAGGAGATTTCTTCGGAGCTTCTAGTGCAGAGAGGAGGCAGACTACCCCCACAGCATGCACCACCAGGAAAACAGTCGAGAAGGCGGCAGGATCAGCGTTACAAGGTCGCAGTAGTCGTCTTTGCTACTTTGTTGCAGTTTTGCAGGCTTCCAGCGCGGTCAGCAGTCGATTCCTTGGCAGAAGGTGAAGAGAGAGATGCAGAGGAACTCTGATGAGCTCTTGCATTCGTTATCTAAGGAATTCCCCAAAGCAGAGACCCCAAATAGCAAGAAAAGAGGGTTTGGCTACTTAGGAGAGAGGATAGGCTAGCAACACCTGAAGGAGCCTATCAGAAGGAGTCTCTGACGTCAACTGCTGGCCCTGGCCACTCAGAGCAGTCCAGTGTGCCAGCAGCACCTCTGTTTCCAAGATGGCAGAGGTCTGGAGCACACTGGAGGAGCTCTGGGCACCTCCCAGGGGAGGTGCAGGTCAGGGGAGTGGTCACTCCCCTTTCCTTTGTCCAGTTTCGTGCCAGAGCAGGGCTGAGGGGTCCCTGAACCGGTGTGGACTGGCTTATGCAGAAATGGGCACCATCTGTGCCCATGAAAGCATTTCCAGAGGCTGGGGGAGGCTACTCCTCCCCTGCCTTAACACCTTTTTCCAAAGGGAGAGGGTGTAACACCCTCTCTCTGAGGAAGTCCTTTGTTCTGTCTTCCAGGGCCAAGCCTGGCTGGACCCCAGGAGGGCAGAAACCTGTCTGAGGGGTTGGCAGCAGCAGCAGCTGCAGTGAAACCCCTGAAAAGGCAGTTTGGCAGTACCCGGGTCTGTGCTAGAGACCCGTGGGATCATTGGATTGTGTCAACAATGCCAGGATGGCATAGAGGGGGCAATTCCATGATCTTAGACATGTTACATGGCCATATTTGGAGTTACCATTGTGAAGCTATACATAGGTAGTGACCTATGTATAGTGCACGCATGTAATGGTGTCCCCGCACTCACAAAGTCCGGAGAATTTGCCCTGAACAATGTGGGAGCACCTTGGCTAGTGCCAGGGTGCCCACACACTAAGTAACTTAGCCCCCAACCTTTACTAGGTAAAGGTTAGACATATAGGTGACTTATAAGTTACTTAAGTGCAGTGAAAATGGCTGTGAAATAATGTGTGCATTATTTCACTCAGGCTGCAGTTGCAGACCTGTGTAAGAATTTTCAGAGCTCCCTATGGGTGGCAAAAGAATTGCTGCAGCCCATAGGGATCTCCTGGAACCCCAATACCCTGGGTACCTCAGTACCATATACTAGGGAATTATAAGGGTGTTCCCGTATGCCAATGTAAATTGGTGAAATTGGTCACTAGCCTGTTAGTGACAATTTGGAAAGAAATAAGAGAGCATAACCACCGAGGTTCTGGATAGCAGAGCCTCAGTGAGACAGTTAGTCATAACACAGGTAACACATACAGGGCACACTTATGAGCACTGGGGCCCTGGCTGGCAGGGTCCCAGTGACACATACAACTAGAACAAGATATATACAGTGAAATATGGGGGTAACATGCCAGGCAAGATGGTACTTTCCTACACAACACCCCCCAAACGAAGGACAATAAGACTAGCCATGACCTGATGAGTCTTCATTGTCTAAGTGGAAATATCTGGAGAGTCCATCTGCATTGAAGTGGGTACTCCCAGGTCTATGTTCCACTGTAAAGTCCATCCCCTGTAGGGATGTGGACCACCTCAACAATTTAGGTTTTTCACCTTTCCTTTGTTTTAGCCAAAGTAGAGGTTTGTGGTCTGTCTGAACAATGAAGTGAGTGGCAAACAGGTATGGCCTCAACTTCTTCAGTGCCCAGACCACAGCAAAGGCCTCCCTCTCTATGGCAGACCAATGCTTTTCTCTAGGGGTCAATCTACTGCTAATAAAAGCAACAGGTTGATCCTGGCCCTCAGAATTAAGTTGTGATAAGACTGCCCCTACCCCTAATTCAGATGCTTCAGTCTGGACAATGAATTGTTTGGAGTAACAGGGGCTTTTCAGGACAGGTGCAGAGCACATGGCCTGCTTCAGCTCCTCAAAAGCTTTCTGACAGTTTGCTATCCATAATACCATCTTAGGCATGTTTTTAGATGTGAGGTCATTAAGAGGGGCTGCAATAGAGCCATAGTTCTTTATGAACCTCCTATAGTACCCAGTGAGGCCTAAAAAGGCTCTCACCTGAGTCTGTGTTGTAGGGGGAACCCAATCTATAATAGTTTGGATTTTCCCCTGAAGTGGTGCAATCTGTTCTCCACCTACCAGGTGTCCCAGATAAACCTCCTTCCCCTGCCCTATCTGGCACTTTGAAGCCTTGATAGTGAGGCCTGCCTTTTGCAGGGCCTCCAAAACTTTCCATAGGTGGACCAGGTGATCATCCCAACTGGAGCTAAAGACAGCTATATTGTCTAAATATGCTGCACTAAAAGCTTCCAGCCCTTGCAGGACTGTATTCATCAACCTTTGAAAAGTGGCAGGTGCATTTTTCAATCCAAAAGGCATTACTGTGAATTGGTAATGGCCTCCAATGGTTGAAAATGCAGTTTTTGCTTTTGCATCTTCTGATAATTTGATCTGCCAATACCCTGCAGTCAAGTCAAAAGTGCTTAGATACTTGGCAGATGCCAGTGTATCTATTAGCTCATCTGCCCTGGGTATAGGGTGAGCATCAGTTTTGGTTACCTGGTTGAGACCTCTGTAGTCAACACAAAACCGCATTTCCTTCTTTCCATCCTTGGAATGAGGTTTTGGTACAAGTACCACAGGAGAGGCCCATGGACTTTCAGAGTGCTCAACCACTCCCAGTTCTAACATTTTCTGCACCTCTTGCTTTATGCAGTCTCTGACATGGTCAGGCTGCCTATAGATCTTACTTTTGACAGGCAAGCTGTCTCCAGTATCTATAGTGTGCTCACACCAAGAAGTGGTACCTGGCACAGTTGAAAAGAGTTCAGAAAACTGACCCAGGAGATTTATGCAGTGGTCTTTCTGCTCAGCAGTAAGACAATCTGCTAGTACTACACCTTCCACTAGAGCATCTTGTTCTGTGGAAGAGAAGAGATCAGGGAGAGGGTCACTCTCTTCTTCCTGTCCCTCATCTGTTGCCATGAGCAGGGTGAGATCAGCCCTATCGTAGTAGGGTTTCAGGCGATTGACATGGAGCACCCTAAGGGGACTCCTGGCAGTGCCTAAGTCAACTAAGTAGGTGACTTCACCCTTCTTTTCAACAATTGTGTGGGGTCCACTCCATTTGTCTTGGAGTGCTCTTGGGGCCACAGGCTCCAAGACCCACACTTTCTGCCCTGGTTGGTACTGAACCAAAACAGCCTTCTGGTCATGCCATTGCTTTTGGAGCTCTTGGCTGGCCTGAAGGTTTTTACTGGCCTTTTTCATGTACTCAGCCATTCTAGATCTTAGGCCAAGTACATAGTCCACTATGTCTTGCTTTGGAGCTTTTAAAGGTTGTTCCCAACCCTCCTTAACAAGTGTTAGAGGACCTCTTACAGGGTGTCCAAATAGGAGTTCAAAGGGGCTGAAGCCCACTCCTTTTTGGGGTACCTCCCTGTAAGCAAAAAGGAGGCAAGGTAACAGGATATCCCATCTCATGCAGAGTTTTTCAGGGAGTCCCATAATCATGCCTTTGAGAGTTTTGTTAAATCTCTCCACCAGTT
This sequence comes from Pleurodeles waltl, assembly GCF_031143425.1. Classification (NCBI taxonomy): domain Eukaryota; kingdom Metazoa; phylum Chordata; class Amphibia; order Caudata; family Salamandridae; genus Pleurodeles; species Pleurodeles waltl. The sequence goes on from NC_090445.1 coordinate 382,438,453, forward strand.
CATTTGTTTGTGGATGATAGGGTGTTGTGAACTTGTATGTCACACCACACTCCTTCCACATGGCCTTTAAGTAAGCAGACATGAAATTGCTTCCCCTGTCTGATACCACCTCTTTTGGGAAGCCCACCCTGGAAAAGATTCCCAGGAGGGCCTTTGCCACTGCAGGAGCTGTAGTGGTCCTTAGAGGAATTGCTTCAGGATATCTGGTGGCATGGTCCACTACCACCAAGATAAACCTATTGCCTGAAGCAGTAGGAGGGTCAAGGTGGCCAACTATGTCAACCCCTACCCTTTCAAAGGTAACCCCAACCACAGGCAGTGGAATAAGAGGTGCCTTTGGGGTGCCACCTGTCTTGCCACTGGCTTGACAGGTTTCACAGGACTTACAAAATTCTTTTGTGTCCTCTGACATTCTAGGCCAATGAAACAGGGGAACAAGCCTGTCCCAAGTTTTCATTTGCCCCAAATGTCCAGCTAAGGGAATGTCGTGGGCTAGAGTTAGGAGGAACTTTCTGTACTCCTGAGGAATCACCAATCTCCTGGCAGCTCCAGGTTTTGGATCCCTTGCTTCAGTGTACAAGAGGTTGTCCTCCCAGTAAACTCTGTGAGAGTCACTGACATCCCCATTTGCTTGCTTGACAGCTTGCTGCCTTAGACCCTCTAGTGTGGGACAGGTCTGCTGTGCCACACTCAGCTCCTCCCTGGCAGGCCCCCCTTCACCCAAAAGCTCAGCAGTGTCTGCTTCCAGCTCCTCTGGTGTAGGTTCTGCAGAGGGTGGAAATTCTTCTTCCTCAGAATAAGAATCCACTGTAGAGGGAGGGATAGTAGGTAGTGTTTTACCTTTACTAACCCTAGCTTTAGGGAGCACTTGGTCCATTCTTCCAGGATCCAAGTCACCCTGTCCTTTTTGCTTTTTGGCCTGAGCCCTGGTCAAAGCTAAAATATGCCCTGGAATGCCCAGCATTGCTGCATGAGCCTCCAACTCCACTTCTGCCCAAGCTGATGTCTCTAAATCGTTCCCTAATAGACAGTCTACAGGTAAATCTGAGGCAACCACAACTTTATTTGGGTCAGTAACCCCCCCCCCACCCAGTTGAGATTCACAACAGCCATGGGGTGGTTAAGGGTGTTGTTATGAGCATCGGTTACTTGGTACTGGTGACCAAGTAGGTGTTGTTCAGGGTGGACCAGTTTCTCTATTACCATTGTAACACTGGCACCTGTGTCCCTGTAGGCCTGAACCTCAACACCATTTATTAGGGGTAGTTGCTTGTACTTATCCATGTTAAGGGGACAAGCAACCAAGGTGGCTAAATCAATAGCCCCCTCAGAGACTAACACAGCCTCTGTGGTCTCCCTAATCAGACCAACCCCAACTAAGTTACCAAAGGTGAGCCCAGCTACTCCCTTGGACTGGCTATTAGTAGGTTTGCTCCCACCACCACTGCTATTTCTAGGGGTACTAGGTGTAGCAGCAGGGGTTGTAGTAGTAGGAGGCTTGGTGCTTTTCTTTGGACAACTGGGATCTGTTGTCCAATGGCCTTTTATTTTACATAAATAGCACCATGGTTTCTTTTCTTTGTTTTGATTTGAAGAGGATTTGGGCCCACCACCCCCACCAGAGTGTTTTTGTGGGCCTGATGAAGACTCATTTTTAGATTTGTCCCCACCCTTGTCAGAAGACTTACCATCCTTCTTCTTGCCATCTTTGTCACCCCCTGTATGAACCTTTCTGTTCACCCTTGTTCTGACCCATTTGTCTGCCTTCTTTCCCAATTCTTGGGGAGAGGTCAGATCAGAGTCTACCAGGTACTGGTGTAACAACTCAGACACACAATTATTAAGAATATGCTCTTTCAGGATTAAGTTATACAGGCTTTCATAATCAGTAACTTTACTGCCATGTAACCACTCCTCCAAGGCCTTCACTGAATGGTCAACAAAGTCTACCCAGTCTTGTGAAGACTCTTTTTTGGTCTCTCTGAACTTGATCCTGTACTGTTCAGTGGTTAAGCCATAACCATCAAGGAGTGCATTCTTAAGAACTGTAAAATTATTGGAATCACTTTCTTTCACAGTAAGGAGCCTATCCCTACCCTTTCCACTAAATGATAGCCATAGGATAGCAGCCCACTGCCTTTGAGGGACATCCTGTACAACACAGGCCCTCTCAAGTGCAGCAAACCACTTGTTAATGTCATCCCCCTCCTTATAAGGGGGAACTATCTTGTGCAGATTCCTAGAATCATGCTCTTTTTCAGGATGACTATTTGGAATACTGCTGCTGCCACCATGGGGTCCAAACCCCAACCTCTGCCTTTCTTTTTCTAAGTCAAATGTTTCCCTGTCTAAATCCAGCTGTTGCTTTTTAAGCTTCAGCCTGGACTCTTCCACTCTCAATCTATTGAGTTCCCTTTCTAACACACTGTCATCAGGGTGGGTGGGTGGGGCATGCCTTGACACAGAAGAATGGTGTGAATGAACAGAGGGAGACCTGTCCCTAACAGATGGCACTCTAACAACCTGGCCTAAGGGGAGTAATCTCTATACTGTGATGAGAACTCACATAAGTACCAGCCCTGCTAGGTGGCCTGCTAAGGGGCAGGTTGGAAAGATTCCCTCCCAAATCTTTTGCTAGGGGTGCCCCAGAATCAGAATGGGAACCATCAGCTAATATCTCACCAGAAGTGCCACCTAAGGTCTTATCTTGTTCAATGAGCATATTAACTAACAATTGTCTTGAGGGATTCTTCCCTACCCCTAAACCTCTATCTACACAGAGACTCCTTGCTTCCTTCCAGCTAAGGTTGTCATAAGTTGTGCTGGCCAGATCAAGAGTTTGGCCTGTACCAGACATGATAGAAAAGGTTTAAGGGACAGAAAAAGAAAGAAAAAGTTTCCGAACTTTTTAAGTAACAGAAAAAAAACTTTTACAACTTTTTAAGAACTTTTTAGAAAGTTTAGATGTACTTTTCAGCACTTAGCAAATAAGTGAAAGAAGAAAAGCAAAACTTTTTGGTTATGTGTACACACACTGAACTTGTGTTGTATATTTTTCTCTTATGAAAAGTACAATGACAAAAGTGGTAAGTAGTTGCAAAGTACTTATCCCACCGCTGCACAACCAATGTAGGAGGCTGGACTGGCTTGTAGTGAGTACCAAGGGGTACTTACACCTTGCACCAGGCCCAGGTATCCCTTATTAGTGTATAGGGGTGTCTAGCAGCTTAGGCTGATAGAAAAGGTAGCTTAGCAGAGCAGCTTAGGCTGAACTAGGAGACGAGTGAAGCTCCTACAGTACCACTAGTGTCACTTGCACAATATCATAAGAAAACACAATACACAGATATACTAAAAATAAAGGTACTTTATTTTTATGACAATATGCCAAAGTATCTCAGTGAGTACCCTCAGTATGAGGATAGCAAATATACACAAGATATATGTACACAACACAAAAATATGCAGTAATAGCAATAGAAAACAGTGCAAACAATGTATAGTCACAATAGAATGCAATGGGGACACATAGGGATAGGGGCAACACAAACCATATACTCCAGAAGTGGAATGCGAACCACGAATGGACCCCAAACCTATGTGACCTTGTAGAGGGTCGCTGGGACTGTAAGAATACAGTGAGGGTTAGAAAAATAGCCCACCCCAAGACCCTGAAAAGTGAGTGCAAAGTGCACTAAAGTTCCCCAAAGAGCACAGAAGTCGTGATAGGGGAATTCTGCAGGAAAGACCAACACCAGCAATGCAACAACAATGGATTTCCAGACGAGAGTACCTGTGGAACAAGGGGACCAAGTCCAAAAGTCACGATCAAGACGAGAGTGGGCAGATGCCCAGGAAATGCCAGCTGTGGGTGCAAAGAAGCTGCTACTGGACAGTAGAAGCTGAGGATTCTGCAAGAACGACAAGGGCTAGAAACTTCCCCTTTGGAGGATGGATGTCGCACGTCAAGAAGAGTCGTGCAGAAGTATTTTCCTGAAGAAAGACTGCAAACAAGCCTTGCTAGCTGCAAAGCTTGTGGTTAATGTTTTTGGATGCTGCTGTGGCCCAGGAGGGACCAGGATGTCGCCAATTGCGTGAGGGGACAGAAGGGGCGTCCAGCAAGACAATGAGCCCTCTCAGAAGCAAGCTGCACCCAGAGAAGTGCTGGAACAGGCACTACGAAGTGGAGTGAAACGGTGCTCACCCGAAGTTGCACAAGAGAGTCCCACGCCGCCGGAGGACAACTCAGGAGGTCATGCAATGCAGGTTAGAGTGCCGTGGACCCAGGCTTGGCTGTGCACAAAGGAAATCCTGGAAAAAAGCACAGGAGCCGGAGCAGCTGCAAAAGACGCGGTTCTCAGCAATGCAGTCTGGCGTGGGGAGGCAAGGACTTACCTCCACCAAATTTGGACTGAAGAGTCACTGGACTGTGCGAGTCACTTGAACAGAGTTGCTGAGTTCAAGGGACCTCGCTCGTCATGCTGAGAGGAGACCCAGAGGACTGGTGATGCAGTTCTTTGGTGTCTGCGGTTGCAGGGGGAAGATTCCGTCGACCCACAGGAGATTTCTTCGGAGCTTCTAGTGCAGAGAGGAGGCAGACTACCCCCCCAGCATGCACCACCAGGAAAACAGTCGAGAAGGCGGCAGGATCAGCGTTACAAGGTCGCAGTAGTCGTCTTTGCTATTTTGTTGCAGTTTTGCAGGCTTCCAGCGCGGTCAGCAGTCGATGGCAGAAGGTGAAGAGAGAGATGCAGAGGAACTCTGATGAGCTCTTGCATTTGTTATCTAAGGAATTCCCCAAAGCAGAGACCCTAAATAGCAAGAAAAGAGGGTTTGGCTACTTAGGAGAGAGGATAGGCTAGCCACACCTGAAGGAGCCTATCAGAAGGAGTCTCTGACGTCACCTTCTGGCCCTGGCCACTCAGAGCAGTCCAGTGTGCCAGCAGCACCTCTGTTTCCAAGATGGCAGAGGTCTGGAGCACACTGGAGGAGCTCTGGGCACCTCCCAGGGGAGGTGCAGGTCAGGGGAGTGGTCACTCCCCTTTCCTTTGTCCAGTTTTGCGCCAGAGCAGGGCTGAGGGGTCCCTGAACCGGTGTAGACTGGCTTATGCAGAAATGGGCACCATCTGTGCCCATGAAAGCATTTCCAGAGGCTGGGGGAGGCTACTCCTCCCCTGCCTTAACACCTTTTTCCAAAGGGAGAGGGTGTAACACCCTCTCTCTGAGGAAGTCCTTTGTTCTGCCTTCCTGGGCCAAGCCTGGCTGGACCCCAGGAGGGCAGAAACCTGTCTGAGGGGTTGGCAGCAGCAGCAGCTGCAGTGAAACCCCTGAAAAGGCAGTTTGGCAGTTCCCGGGTCTGTGCTAGAGACCCGTGGGATCATGGGATTGTGCCAACAATGCCAGGATGGCATAGAGGGGGCAATTCCATGATCTTAGACATGTTACATGGCCATATTCGGAGTTACCATTGTGAAGCTATACATAGGTAGTGACCTATGTATAGTGCACACATGTAATGGTGTCCCCGCACTCACAAAGTCCGGGGAATTTGCCCTGAACAATGTGGGAGCACCTTGGCTAGTGCCAGGGTGCCCACACACTTAGTAACTTAGCACCCAACCTTTACTAGGTAAAGGTTAGACATATAGGTGACTTATAAGTTACTTAAGTGCAGTGAAAATGGCTGTGAAATAATGTGTGCATTATTTCACTCAGGCTGCAGTGGCAGGCCTGTGTAAGAATTGTCAGAGCTCCCTATGGGTGGCAAAATAATTGCTACAGCCCATAGGGATCTCCTGGAACCCCAATACCCTGGGTACCTCAGTACCATATACTAGGGAATTATAAGGGTGTTCCAGTATGCCAATGTAAATTGGTGAAATTGGTCACTAGCCTGTTAGTGACAATTTGGAAAGAAATGAGAGAGCATAACCACTGAGGTTCTGGATAGCAGAGCCTCAGTGAGACAGTTAGTCATAACACAGGTAACACATACAGGGCACACTTATGAGCACTGGGGCCCTGGCTGGCAGGGACCCAGTGACACATACAACTAAAACAACATATATACAGTGAAATATGGGGGTAACATGCCATGCAAGATGGTACTTTCCTACACTATACTCTCAGAGAGAGAGTGATTTTGTAATTGTTAAAAGCATGCAAAGCCAAATTGCATGGTTTTTTTTACATGATAGTATAATGTTATTTTGTGCACACAACACATTTTTGCAACTTACAAGAGGGTATTTCGCATATCACTGAAACTTCAATACAATGTTCCAAAAGGTAATTCGGAGCTGGATCCTGTGCAGACAATTAAGATTTCCAACCACACCATCCACTTGTATCATTCTCATTCATAAAGGGAAAGCAGCCTGGCTAGTTCAAAGACCACAGCAACACCACATCAACACATTTAAAATGAATGGGATTCCACCCCTTCCTTCTCAGGCTAAAAGGAACAACATCACCTTTCACTGTTTTGAAACTCAACCATCTGTACATGCTCCGGTAGTGTCCTGCTCCTGAAGTGAATAAAGAGCACACGTTTTGAAGATGTTTTCACTTTTTTATTTAGTTTTTTTCTTACTTGAGAAGGAGCTAAGAAGAATAGATAGTATCATCCCAGTGGCTATTTCTCTATTTTCATGTTTAGAAGCGAGCTGTTAGGACACTGCCTACACAAGTCACCTATTTTGGTATTTCCTCCTTTTTATATAATTGTCCTTCACCCACCCTTTGGAATATGAAAAAAAATGTTATAATTTGTAAAGTTTTAGAGACACTTTTTAAAGTAAGCAATTCAAATGATTTAAATGCAATTACATAATATGACAAAATTTGAATAAATCTTCCAAGAAGATTATTAATTTTATAACATGACTTTTCTGTTAAAAATAAACTTTGCAGCGCTGAGGGTATAACATTGCTTCTGTTCTCTGTCTGCGAGAACACAGTCCTTAGCAAAAGTGACCCAAGTCACTCATTCATCTAGCCATCGTCTAAAAGAACAAATTGCACTGTGCATATTAATACGTAAACAAAGGAAAAGCAACTTAAGACTCTGAAATCCTAGTACAAGCATTGACATATATCATTAGGCAATGATGCATGTAGGTTACATGCAAAAAAAGATTAAATCAGTTTATATTGAATCACAGTGTAGTGTGCCATCATTTTTTAATTGCAGGTAAAAATCAAATGGCAATAGTGAAGTTAATGGGATTTAAAACTGACCCAATTTGCTTTTAGTAATGTTCATCAAAGCACTAGCAATTTTCAAACAAAAAAGTCTAAATTCAAAAGCTCCATGTAAATAAAGTTTTATTTTAATAAAAGAGAGGAAAGGTTAATATGCATGAAAAATATTTGGATAAACACCAGTTATGAAGCTTTTTCAATTGAAATGCATGTCCATTTTGCTGTTACCGAGTGTATCTGGTGAATAAAGTGTGTTTAAATGCAAAGTGTGTTTAAGATTGCAGTACTGCCTTCTGCCTACAAGGGCAGAGCTGAGCAAAAATATAAACACACTTGATGAATACTGGTCCCCACAAGGCCATTTTTAAAAAAGTTGTAAAAATTGGCACAGATGTTCCTGAAGTCATTTTTTATCATTTAGAAGACATTGCCTTGTGGGGACCTGAGTTTAGGTCCCCACAGTGCAATCTTGTCCCCACAGCGTGAGTGTGTTATCACACTCAAGTTCTCACAAAGATAGTAACACAAACCCACACACACACACACACACAAACCTCAGGTGCTGCCGGCACCATTATAGTTATAGTTAGGTGAGACTTTCCACAGGGAAGGAATTTTCCCTTCATTAATATCGTGGTTGATAAAACAGCACAAAACTTTTTAAAAAATGTTTGTTTACTTTGGGCCTGATTTAGATCTTGGTGCGACTACTGCTATCTTTCTGCGGCAGCGGTAAAATGAACTCCATCAGTTTGATGGAGTTCTGGCCTCCGGGTTTAGATGTCTTGCAGTTGAAATGTCAAATGCCATGACAGAATGTTCTTCCTCGCCGCCAGTCTGGGGGGCTCCCGCCGACCCCACCTAGATGTTGCAGTTCAGCCAGCAGTGTACTGTCAATGGATTGCTGATGGAGGAAGCCCATCACGGGAACCAATATGCATTGTATTATGACGGTGGCTATTGAATAGAGGCACATTACACACACACCTTGTACCTAGGTTATACGTGTCCACTTATATAACACACTACACAACACACTACATATACACTAATATCCCTAGCCATTCTACCACAGCACAAGCTGTACATGCCGAAAACACACAATGGCATACATCCATAACACAAAATATACACACTATTGACATTACACTCACATACAACACAACCACAACAACCAACAAAATTACACAGTAATCTACACAAACACACTCATACAAAAGCTCAAATGGACACATCCCAGCAACAACCACAATAAAACTGCAACAGTCAAGGTGAATGTTGTACACATATACACAACATAAAACCAAACAAACACAACAGACACCTGACCTACATACAAGTGGCATGCATACACACAGCCACATCACCCACACCAGCTCCCTCTACCTCAACCAACCAATCCATTCCCACCCCTCCCAAGTAAAAGCTTTGAGGTGCCAGATATGTTCCCAATGAATGTCCATACATGAGGGGGACACCCCTGGACTATAGGTAGGACACAAGTCAAGAGCAACACAGCCAGGGGCAGTCACATATGTCACATGTTAGTCACTTTGCTATCAAATTAGTAGGAAAGTAGTAGAAGTACATCTCTGAAAACAGGAGTCCAACTTTCACTCAGTATGGCCCACATTGAGTATTGAAGTATAAGTCATTGTGTCATTGGGCTGGTTTTGCAGTTACAGTGATATACATGTACTGACTTTCATTTGCATCTGGAAGCATTACACTCACAGGTCCCATTGCAAAAGTGCGCACATGGACACAGTTTACAATTGTGATGGTCAGTGTTTTATGGTGTAAGAATAAATGTATTAATGAATATGTATTCCAAAATAAGATTTGTGTACATGATCTGCATTTTCAAATGCAGGTGTGTCCAAATTTTTTTTTATAGACTTGTTACAAGTTGTTACAAAATAACAATACTGTGACGTATATTACTGCACTGGTTCTGAGACAACGTTAATTGCTAAGACAATGTTCACTGGTAATATGTAATGCCTGCCTTTGAGTCCAGCAATAGCGGTGTCTTGTTTTCTTCATGGTCCAGTGACAGCAGCGATGGCAGGTCTTGTCCAGTTGTATCCAGACAGAAACGGAAATGGAAATGGAAAAAGGTAGACTTTTACCTCATTTCCTTTCCAATCTGCCAACTCAGGTGTGGAGGTAACACTGCCACAGTTGGCTTGAGGGCCAGGCATATTGTGATTGGCTGGCAGAAACAGTGGCTGGAGTCCCACCACCATCCACTGTCACCACTAATGTGGGTGGAGATCCTGGCGGACTTGGCAGGAATCGGGTGGTCTTTCGTCTATGGTCCCACCAAGATCTAAATCCCAAGGCCAAGCCACCAAGTCAGCAGTCAGGTTTTTTTATGGAAAACCAATGGCGGAACTGTTACTGCCAAGATCTAAATCAGGCCCTTAGGCTCCTTTACTGAATGTTTTATGCAAATCTGTGAAACGGGGACAAAGAAAATTATCAGGTCATAAAAAATGCTTTTCTATTTCAATCTCCATAGGAAACTTTGCACTTTGATACAAAAAAAGTGGCTGAACAGATTCACACCAAATGTGGCACATAGGTAGAACTTTGCTCAGAAAGTGTGCTATTGTGGCTGAGTGTAAATCTGTTTAGCCGTTTTGAACAATTGTTGTAAAATTAGCATTTAAAGATGGTGGGTTGGGCATTAAGGAGTTAACACACAGAAAAAAGTTAAACAGATGCTTATTCCTGTGGTACTCCCGGGTTCTGGTGCTGTAAAACACCCATAAACTCTGAAGGCCTGACTTTGCGGACAACGTTCACCTCACAGTTAATATGCAAATGGGGGTTGGGTGCCCCATAAGGGCATGGCCACAAGCCAGGACCTGCGCCAAAGACTGTGCCCTGATGGAGTTTGTCACCCAACAGTATGTTGGGTGCTGGCCATGTAAGGCTAGAGTTGTCCTCTCCATGGAAGATTAAGAACTGGACCAACTAAGAAGAACACAAAAACATGCACAAACTTTATTTTTTTAAATCTATATCCTTATAGTGCTTGCACTGGAAGGATATTTTTTAGGGGTGTACTAGTGGGTGGTTCATGTCAGCCACCCTAGAGAGGTAGTATAGCTGACAGAATGGTTTATCAGCCACACTAAAGTGGTTAATGACCTGAATCTCCTTAGTAGTGATTATATAATTTGACTATGCAGGTGGGAGTTGCATAGAAAAGTAACCTTCAGAGGTGAATCTGACCTTTGATTGTATTTCTCTGCAATAAAGCATCTCCTAGAAGTAGAATCCATCTCAACAATTAAAGGCTATAGTACCATAAGGGTTTCTGGCAGGGAACGGGAAGAGGCACTTCTACCGTCGGGAGCACCCCCCCATCAGGACACCACCAGGCCGAAGTATTGTTCATAATACGGCAGGCGGTGCCCTACTGGTGGGGCGGGGCCAGTGGTGCAACCACCAAAGCGCCTCAACCTGCCAGTACAACTACTGCCTGATTTTCAACCAAAGTGTGTCAGAAATCCAGCAGTACCTGTGATATTGTGGGCAAAAGACCGCTAGCACTGGTTGGCTTCTGGTGCCCGTAGGTTTGGATGTCTTCATGGAAGACCGCCTAAGTCATAATGAGGGTCAGAGTGTCTAGATAATAGCTAAGTGGTTGCATGTCCTTTAAATGTGTAGTAATTGTTGAATGTTACAAAGCACAGAGAAAACATTGACATCACTTGAGGGTGCACACTCTGAGAGTCAATGCAAAGTCAATGAAATCTGAAAAATTGAAAAAATTACAATGTTTGTTCAAGGAAGTCTTCTTGGACTGTAGCTTCCCTGTACAGTGGAAACATAAGACCTAGCAGGTGATGCCCATTCCACGTTTCAGAATTAGCAGGTTTGTAGAGCCAAATTTCAGTCAGAAGGATTAGGCATTAAGTTATGTCCCAGAGGACCTCCACCTGTGCTCTCAGTCAATTTTGAATCACTGTCTGTAAATTCAAAATTAGGTAGTTCATTTGTGACACCTCAATCAGAGGTCTTTGCAGGGATTAGATGACACTGTGCAGGACACCGCTTGATATGAAACTAGTAAGATTGCTTAGAATTTGAAACGACAATACTGACTAACCTGACTTGTTAATAGTAATGTTACCAGCAAAGCAGGCTACCACAGATCCATTCAACATATCCAGCTAAATGTGTCTTTCTCGTCTTGCACATGCAATTGCACTCATACTGATACTGCATTCATGACTGATATCCTGTGCTTAACTCTATTTTGTTTATTTTAAGTCCTTCAGATATGTTTAGTTTTGCCTCAATTATAACTGTACAATTACATATTCAATGCAAATTGATGTAATTATGCTTTTGTTTGATGATACCACCCCAGGTATAATATACAAAACAGCAAACAAGGTAAGTAGATTAAACAAATTATGTCAGAATTACAGTAAAAACAATGATATAAATTCAAGGTCAAAATGTGAAGACTGGCAGGCTAGCCTTTCAAGTCTTTGTGTGGGCTACCGATGAAACATGATATACCTTTGAATATAAAGGTAATTATCATGTTGCACAACTAACTTCCATTCATGTAAGCAAGCACAGTGATCTTTACTGTTCTAGGCAACGTACAATGCCAAATATGTGTCATACATTTATATCCGTGTAGCAGAGTGTCAAAGTGTCAGACCAACTTCTTATTAATTTGGGCTTCACTGGGAAGCAGAAAGGAGAACCATTGTGGTTAACCATACAGAGTTGATGCTTGTACAACAGGCCTCTGGTCACAGTATATGAATAAAGTTTGTAGTGGTGCTAAAAATGAAATATGAAATGGAAAAGATAATTTCTCACTGTCTTTTACTGATTAGCTGACTTAGCTAAAACCCTTGACACTAGTAATCATTATCTAGATCAATCTCAATCAATTGTACAGTCACAAGAACATCACAAAACATTTACAAATGCTGCACCATACTAGTGAAATAACCTAAAAATCAAACTGACTTGAATTGTGGTGTTGCAAACATGAGTATAAAAAAAATGTATAAAACAAAGGAAATCAAATTATCTGCATACATAAAATGCTGGAAATGTGCAATATAGCCTCTACATTTATATTTTCAATATGCTTCCAGAGGAACTCATAAGTCAATAATAATGGAAATATGTTTACTGATCTCTGCCTTTCATGTTAGAGTACTCCTGAGATGATGTTGGTGCAAGAATGGAAACCTTTTGACATATGTAGACCAAACACCTTCATAATCGATTGGTTCACTAGAGCAAATGCATAAAATATTACAGATGTGCAGTGCATTGAGCGTATGCTTGAAACTGGGAGCACTCTCACATTGTACCTTGAACGGTGGACAGCCATAAATGTTCAATTGGAGGATGCAGCAAATCCATCTTTTCTGCATGGACATCCCAGATTATTTACCCTTTTCTTGATTTTATTCTTTCTGGGTTTCAACCTCTGTGCACCTTTACCCTTGTTAAACAGGAGTAAAGTGCCTGTGTTCCATCTTTAAACATTACATTAGATTTCTTAACTTGGCGTGAGGGTTCCATTTTGTCTAACCTTTAATCTCCATTCTGTATATGGTACGAGCACAATTGTATGCCTTCAGCAGCCCTGATTATTTTAGTTTCTCACAAATTTGCTGGTTTCTTAGAATTGTTTTTGAAACTTTGCAGAGGGCCTAACCGCCCCATGCTCTCAGAAATGTTATTTATGTGCTTGACCATCCTGTTCTTGTGGTTCAACAGTGTTACAGAAAATGTTTGCTTGAACGTGTTTGGAAATTATGACGCATGTTTAGTGTGGTAAAGTGGGTACTGCAATAAGACATAGGAAGAAAGGAGACGAGGTCAGTTGCTCTTGGCCAGAGAGTGTCATTGATACTCTTTGGAGGTGATCCGCTGCAGCAAAATAAAATGCTATCTTGAAGCATACTCCGAATCCTTGTATTCTAACTTGTAGAAATTCAGCCTTTTACAGGAAGACTCATAAATTTATTTCACACAACCTGTCCCTAGTATATAGGCCTCATTATGACTTTGGCGGTCTACAACGTAGACCGCCGAAGTCCCACCAGCCACAAGATCGCCAGTGATGAACACAACACCACCACGCCTATTAGGACTTAGTAGTAGGCATGACAGTGTAGTATTGGCTGGGCGCTGGTGGCAGAGCAAGGCGCCATGGCATTTGAACGAAAGGGGAGGGGGAGGGAGGTGTCGAGTGTTGTGTGCATGAAGGGGGTGTGTGTTTGTGTGAATGGAGGGGGGTGTGTGTTTGTGTGCATGTGTAAGCAAGTGTATGTGTGCGTGTGTAAATGCATGTATGTGGGGGGTTGTTGAGGCCGTGTGTGCCTGTGTGTGTGAATGAGTGTGCATGTATGTGTGCATGTATGTATGTATGTGTGATGTGTGTCTGCATGGATGTACGGGGGTGGGGCATCGGATGGGTTTGGAATGGTGATTGGGAGTTGGGCATTGGACTGGGGATTGGGGCTGGGGTTTGGAATGGGGATCACTCCTTGGGGGCTGGAGGGCTTCAGATGGGGTTGGGAGTGGGGGGTTCTACATGGAGGGGGGGGCTGGGGAGTCCTGCAGTGGCAATAGGAATGAGCATTCCTGTCGCTAGTATCGCTTCCCCCAGGGATTCCGTGGATGGGCTGCCACCACAGAATCCCTGGTGATAAGGATGCACAAAATACCATGGGCGGTATTAGGTGGACCACCGGTCGAAAGTGGTCACCCTTCAGCCAAGCGGACCCACCACCCTGGCAGTACAGGTGGTGAACTGGCTGCAATGCAGCTAGTTCACTTCCACTGTCAACATTTGGCGTTTCTGCACTGCCACGCTTTCGGCGGTCTGGCCGCCACCACCAGCATAGTAGAGCAGAACCACCAGGGTCATAATGACCCCCTTCATGCAGAAAATGCCTTTAGGGCCACAAAGTTAAATATCACCTGTGGACTGCAGCACCTAATTGCCATTCACAAAGTGGGTCGGTAAAACGTGGCTTTAACCCCTTCGCTGCCAGGCCTTTTCCCCCTCCTGTGCCAGGCCTTTTTTTGCCTATTTGGAATAGTTCTTGCTTAGGCCCTGTTGGACCTGGCTTTTTGACAGGGTCATCCCCAAACTTTTTGCCTCCTTCCCCCTATTTTTTCTGACCTGTTGTTGTTGGCTTTTGAACTCTGGGCACTTTACCACTGCTAACCAGTGCTAAAGTGCATATGCTCACTGTATAAATTGTACTGTTGATTGGTTTATCCATGATTGGCTATTTAATTTACTTGTAAGACCCTAGTAGAGTGCACTATATGTGCCTAGGGCCTGTAGATTAAATGCTACTAGTGGGCCTGCAGCACTGGTTGTGCCACCCACTTCAGTAGCCCCTTAACCTTGTCTCAGGCCTGCCATTGGAAGGCCTGGGTGTGCAGTTTTACTACCACTTCGACTTGGCATTTAAAAGTACTTGCCAAACCTAAAACTCCCCTTTTTCTACATATAAGTCACCCCGAATGTGTGCCCTAAGTAACCCCTAGAGCAGGGTGCTGTGTGGGTAAAAGGCAGGACATGTACGTGTAGTTTATATGTCCTGGTAGTGTAAAATTCCTAAATTCGTTTTTACACTAATGTGAGGCCTGCTCCCTTTATAGGCTAACATTGAGACTGCCCTCATACATTGTTGAAGTGGCAGCTGCTGATCTGAAAGGAGCAGGAAGGTCATATTTAGTATGGCCAGAATGGTAATACAAAATCCTGCTGACTGGTGAATTTGGATTTAATATTACTATTCTAGAAATGCCACTTTTAGAAAGTGAACATTTCTTTGCACATAAATCTTTCTGTGCCTTACAATCCACGTCTGACTAGGTTTAGTTGACAGCTCCATGTGCATTCATTCAGACACACCCCAAACACAGGGTACTCGGCCTCACTTGCATACATCTGCATTTTGAATGGGTCTTCCTGGGGTGGGAGGGTGGAGGGCCTGCCCTCACACAAAGGACTGCCACACCCCCTACTGGGACCCTGGCAGACAGGATTGAACTGAAAGAGGACATGGTGCATTTCTTAGCCACTCTTTGAAGTCACCCCCACTTCAAAGGCACAATTTAGTATAAAACAGGGCCTCTGCCCTACCTCATCAGACACTTGCTGGAGAAGAAACCTGAACCAGAACCTACATCCTGCCAAGAAGAACTGCCTGGCTGCTCAAAGGACTCGCCTGTCTGCTTTCTAAGAAGGACTGCTGCCTTGCTGTTGGCCTGCTGCCTTGCTGAACTCTTGTCTGGCTGTAAAAGTGCTTTCCAAGGGCTTGGATAGAGCTTGCCTCCTGTTCCCTGAAGTCTCAGGACCAAAAAGACTTCTCGTTTTCATTTGGACTCCTCTTGCGCCGAAAGGTTCGATGCACAGCTTGTTCCGCGGTTAGAAATTCACTGTACGCTGATCGAGAAAGACGCAGCTTGACACGACGTCTGCAGTGCAACCAGAACTTCGAAGCACGGGCTCGCATGGACAACGCCGCCTGACTTCCAGAGAGGAAATCGACACGACGCCTGCCGTGAGAAAGAGAATTCCACGCACAGCCTCCCGGAACGACGCGCAGCCGGATAACAAGCCGAGGAATCCACGCACAGACCCTGGGACATCTGGTAATCCCACGATCCATAGAAGGAGACGGTCCGCATGCCGGAAAATGACGCACGTCTTCCCCGAGTGAAAAATAATGACGCAAGTCCGTGTGTGAAGGGGCGCAACCGACGCACACACCATTTTTCCTCCCGTAGAACGACGCACGTCTCCCCGTGTGAAAAATAACGACGGAAGTCTGTGTGTGAAGGGGCGTAACTGACGCACACACCATTTTTCCACGCATCTCCTCTTCTGCGGCCCACTGCAGAGATTTTCCACACCAAACCAGGTACTTTGTACTTGAAAGAGACTTTGTTTACTTTTTAAATAATTAAGACCCTCTATATCACTTTTCAGTGATATCTTTACAAATTCATATTGCATCTTTGATCGTTTTGACCTGCAAATACTCAGATGAATATTATATATTTTTCTAAACACTGTGTGGTGTATTTTTGTGGTGCTATGTTGCGTTATTGTATGATTTATTGCACAAATGCTTTACACATTCTAAGTTAATCCTGACTGCTCGTGCCAAGCTACCAGAGGGTGGGCACAGGATAATTTGAATTGTGTGTGACTTACCCTGACTAGAGTGAGGGTTCTTGCTTGGACAGAGGGCAACCTGACTGCCAACCAAAAACCTCATTTCTAACAGGCCCTCATAACTTTTTGTCCACATAAGCTACCCACGCCAAATTTGCGTCCTTTATTTCCAACATCCTAGGGATTCTAGAGGTACCCAGACTCTGTGGGTTCCCCTGAAAGAGACCAAGAAATTAGCCAAAATACACTGAACATTTTATTATTTGATTTTTTTAAAAATTGGAAAAAGGGGCTGCAGTAAAAGGCTTGTTTTTTTCCCCCTGAAAATGGCATCAACAAAGGCTTTGCAGTGCTACAATCACCAGCTTTCCAGCTTTCATGAACAGGCAGACTTGAATCAGAAAACCCAATTTTTCAACACAATTTTGGCATTTTACTGGGACATACCCCATTTTTACGATTTTTTGTGCTTTTAGCCTACTTCTAGTCAGTGACAGAAATGGGTGTGAAACCAAAGCTGGATCCCAGAAACCTAAGCATTTCTGAAAAGTAGACAATATTCTGAATTCAGCAATGGGTAATTTGTGTAGATCCTACAAGGGTTTCCTTCAGAAAATAACAACTGAAATAAAAAAATATTGAAATTGAGGTAAAAAAACAAGCATTTTTCTCTACGTTTTACTCTGTAACGTTTTCCTGCAATGTCACATTTTTTAAAGCAATATACTGTTACGTCCGCTGGACTCTTCTGGTTGCGGGGATATATAGGGGTTGTAGGTTCATCAAGAACCCTAGGCACCCAGAGCCAATAAATGAGCTGCACCTTGCAGTGGGTTTTCATTCTATATCGGGTACACAGCAATTAATTTGCTGAAATATAAAGAGACAAAAATAGGTATCAAGAAAACCTTTGTATTTCCAAAATGGGCACAAGATAAGGTGCTGAGGAGCAGTGGTTATTTTCACATCTCTGAATTCCGGGGTGCCCACACTAGCATGTGAATTACAGGGCATTTCTCAAATAGACGTCTTTTTTACACACGGTCTTATATTTGGAAGGAAAGCATGTAGAGAAAGACAATGGGCAATAACACTTGTTTTGCTATTCTATGTTCACCCAAGTCTCCCAATAAAAATGGAACCTTACTTGTGTGGGTAGGCCTAGTGCCCGCGACAGAATATGCCACAAAACACAACGTGGACACATCACATTTTTCCACAGAAAACAGAGGTGTTTTTTGCAAAGTGCTTACCTATGGATTTTGGCCTCTAGCTCAGCCGGCACCTAGGGAAACCTACCAAACCTGTGCATTTGTGAAAACTAGAGACCTAGGGGAATCCAGTACAGGGTGACTTGTGGGGTTCTCACCAGGTTCTGTTAACCAGAATCCTTTGCAAACCTCAAAATTTGGATAAAACAACACTTTTTCCTCACATTTCGGTGACAGAGAGTTCTGGAATCTGAGAGGAGCCACAAATTTCCTCCCAACCAGCGTTCCCCAAGTCTCCCGATAAAAATGGTACCTCACTTGTCTGGGTAGGCCTAGTGCCCCCGACAGGAAATGCCCCAAAACACAAAGTGGACACATCACATTTTCTCAAAGAAAACAGAGGTGTTTTTTTGCAAAGTGCCTACCTGTGGATTTTGGCCTCTAGCTCAGCAGGCACCTAGGGAATCCTACCAAGCCTGCGCATTTTTGAAAACTAGAGACCTAGGGGAATCCAAGACGGGGTGACTTGTGTGGCTCTCACCAGGTTATGTTACCCAGAATCCTTTGCAAACCACAAAATGTGGCTAAAAAAACACTTTTTCCTCACATTTTGGTGACAGAGAGTTCTGGAATCTGAGACGAGCCACAAATTTCCTTCCATCCAGCGTTCCTCAAGTCTCCCGATATAAAATGGTACCTCACTTTTTGTCTGGGTAGGCCTAGTGCCCCCGACAGTAAATGCCCCAAAACACAACGTGGACACATCACATTTTTCCACAGAAAACAGAGGTGTTTTTTGCAAAGTGCCTCCCTGTGGATTTTGGCCTCTAGCTCAGCCGACACCTAGGTAAACCTACCAAACCCGTGCATTATTGAAAACTAGAGACGTAGGTGAATCTAAGATGGGGTGACTTGTCAGGCTCTCACCAGGTTCTGTTACCCAGAATCCTTTGCAAACCTCAAAATGTGGCTAAAAAAAATACTTTTTCCTCATATTTCGGTGACAGAAAGTTATGGAATCTGAGAGGAGCCACAAATTTCCTCCCACCCAGCGTTCCCTAAGACTCCCGATAAAAATGGTACCTCACTTGTGTGGGTAGGCCTAGTGCCCGCGACAGGAAATGCCCCAAAACACAAAGTGGACACATCACATTTTCTCAAAGAAAACAAAGGTGTTTTTTGCAAAGTGCCTACCTGTGGATTTTGGCCTCTAGCTCAGCCGCCACGTGGGGAAACCTACCAAACCTGTGCATTTTTTAAAACTAGAGACCTAGGGGAATCCAAGATGGGGTTACTTGTCGGACTGTTATCAGATTCTGTTACACAGAATCCTTTGCAAACCTCAAAATGTGGCTAAAAAAACACTTTTTCCTCACATTTTGGTGTCAGAGAGTTTTGGAATCTGAGACGAGCCACAAATTTCCTTCCACCCAGCGTTCCACAAGTCTCCCGATAAAAATGGTACCTCACTTGTCTGGGTAGGCCTAGTGCCCCCGACAGGAAATGCCCCAAAACACGACGTGGACACATCACATTTTTCCACAGAAAACAGAGGTGTTTTTTGCAAAGTGCCTCTCTGTGGATTTTGGCTTCTAGCTCAGCGGACACCTAGGTAAACCTACTAAACCTGTGCATTATTGAAAACTAGAGACGTAGGTGAATCCAAGATGGGGTGACTTGTCGGGCTCTCACCAGGTTCTGTTACCCAGAATCCTTTGCAAACCTCAAAATGTGGCTAAAAAAACACTTTTTCCTCACATTTTGGTGTCAGAGAGTTCTGGAATCTGAGACGAGCCATAAATTTCCTTCCACCCACCGTTACCCAAGTCTCCCGATAAAAATGGTACCTCACTTGTCTGGGTAGGCCTAGTGCCCCCGACAGGAAATGCCCCAAAACACAAAGTGGACACATCACATTTTCCCAAAGAAAACAGAGGTTTTTTTTTGCAGAGTACCTACCTGTGGATTTTGGCCTCTAGCTCAGCCGCCACCTAGGGAAACCTACCAAACCTGTGCATTTTTTTAAAACTAGTGACCTAGGGGAATCCAGTACAGGGTGACTTATGGGGCTCTCACCAGGTTCTGTTACCCAGAATCCTTTGCAAACCTCAAAATTTGGATAAAACAACACTTTTTCCTCATATTTCGGTGACAGAGAGTTCTGGAATCTGAGAGGAGCCACAAATTTCCTCCCAACCAGCGTTCCCCCAAGTCTTCCGATAAAATTGGTACCTCACTTGTGTGGGTAGGCCTAGTGCCCGCAACAGGAAATGCCCCAAAACACAAAGTGAACACATCACATTTTCTCAAAGAAAACAAAGATGTTTTTTGCAAAGTGCCTACCTGTGGATTTTGGCGTCTAGCTCAGCCGCTACCTGGGGAAACCTACCAAACCTGTGCATTTTTTAAAACTAGAGACCTAGGGGAATCCAAGATGGGGTTACTTGTCGGGCTGTCATCAGGTTCTGTTACCCAGAATCCTTTGCAAACCTCAAAATGTGGGTAAAAAAACACTTTTTCCTCACATTTTGGTGTCAGAGAGTTCTGGAATCTGAGACGAGCCACAAATTTCCTTCCACCCAGCGTTCCACAAGTCTCCCGATAAAAATGGTACCTCACTTGTCTGGGTAGGCCTAGTGCCCCCGACAGGAAATGCCCCAAAACACGACGTGGACACATCACATTTTTCCACAGAAAACAGAGGTGTTTTTTGCAAAGTGCCTCCCTGTGGATTTTGGCTTCTAGCTCAGCGGACACCTAGGTAAACCTACCAAACCTGTGCATTATTGAAAACTAGAGACGTAGGTGAATCCAAGATGGGGTGACTTGTCGGGCTCTCACCAGGTTCTGTTACCCAGAATCCTTTGCAAACCTCAAAATGTGGCTAAAAAAACACTTTTTCCTCACATTTTGGTGTCAGAGAGTTCTGGAATCTGAGACGAGCCACAAATTTCCTTCCACCCACCGTTACCCAAGTCTCCCGATAAAAATGGTACCTCACTTGTCTGGGTAGGCCTAGTGCCCCCGACAGGAAATGCCCCAAAACACAAAGTGGACACATCACATTTTCCCAAAGAAAACAGAGGTGTTTTTTGCAGAGTGCCTAACTGTGGATTTTGGCCTCTAGCTCAGCCGCCACCTAGGGAAACCTACCAAACCTGTGCATTTTTTTAAAACTGGTGACCTAGGGGAATCCAGTACAGGGTGACTTATGGGGCTCTCACCAGGTTCTGTTACCCAGAATCCTTTGCAAACCTCAAAATTTGGATAAAACAACACTTTTTCCTCATATTTCGGTGACAGAGAGTTCTGGAATCTGAGAGGAGCCACAAATTTCCTCCCAACCAGCGTTCCCCCAAGTCTTCCGATAAAATTGGTACCTCACTTGTGTTGGTAGGCCTAGTGCCCGCAACAGGAAATGCCCCAAAACACAAAGTGAACACATCACATTTTCTCAAAGAAAACAAAGATGTTTTTTGCAAAGTGCCTACCTGTGGATTTTGGCATCTAGCTCAGCCGCCACCTGGGGGAACCTACCAAACCTGTGCATTTTTTAAAACTAGAGACCTAGGGGAATCCAAGATGGGGTTACTTGTCGGGCTGTCATCAGGTTCTGTTACCCAGAATCCTTTGCAAACCTCAAAATGTGGCTAAAAAAACACTTTTTCCTCACATTTTGGTGTCAGAGAGTTCTGGAATCTGAGACGAGCCACAAATTTCCTTCCACCCAGGGTTCCACAAGTCTCCCGATAAAAATGGTACCTCACTTGTCTGGGTAGGCCTAGTGCCCCCGACAGGAAATGCCCCAAAACACGACGTGGACACATCACATTTTTCCACAGAAAACAGAGGTGTTTTTTGCAAAGTGCCTCCCTGTGGATTTTGGCTTCTAGCTCAGCGGACACCTAGGTAAACCTACCAAACCTGTGCATTATTGAAAACTAGAGACGTAGGTGAATCCAAGATGGGGTGACTTGGGCTCTCACCAGGTTCTGTTACCCAGAATCCTTTGCAAACCTCAAAATGTGGCTAAAAAAACACTTTTTCCTCACATTTTGGTGTCAGAGAGTTCTGGAATCTGAGACGAGCCACAAATTTCCTTCCACCCACCGTTACCCAAGTCTCCCGATAAAAATGGTACCTCACTTGTCTGGGTAGGCCTAGCGCCCCTGACAGGAAATGCCCCAAAACACAAAGTGGACACATCACATTTTCCCAAAGAAAACAGAGGTGTTTTTTGCAGAGTGCCTAACTGTGGATTTTGGCCTCTAGCTCAGCCGCCACCTAGGGAAACCTACCAAACCTGTGCATTTTTTTAAAACTGGTGACCTAGGGGAATCCAGTACAGGGTGACTTATGGGGCTCTCACCAGGTTCTGTTACCCAGAATCCTTTGCAAACCTCAAAATTTGGATAAAACAACACTTTTTCCTCCTATTTCGGTGACAGAGTTCTGGAATCTGAGAGGAGCCACAAATTTCCTCCCAACCAGCGTTCCCCCAAGTCTTCCGATAAAATTGGTACCTCACTTGTGTGGGTAGGCCTAGTGTCCGCAACAGGAAATGCCCCAAAACACAAAGTGAACACATCACATTTTCTCAAAGAAAACAAAGATGTTTTTTGCAAAGTGCCTACCTGTGGAGTTTGGCGTCTAGCTCAGCCGCCACCTGGGGAAACCTACCAAACCTGTGCATTTTTAAAAATTAGAGACCTAGCGGAATCCAAGACGGGGGGACTTGTGTGGCTCTCACCAGGTTATGTTACCCAGAATCGTTTGCAAACCTCAAAATGTGGCTAAAAAACACTTTTTCCTCACATTTTGGTGACAGAGAGTTCTGGAATCTGAGACGAGCCACAAATGTCCTTCCACCCAGCGTTCCCCAAGTCTCCCGATAAAAATGGTACCTCACTTGTCTGGGTAGGCCTAGTGCCCCCGACAGGAAATGCCCCAAAACACAAAGTGGACACATCACATTTTCTCAAAGAAAACAGGTGTTTTTTTTGCAAAGTGCCTACCTGTGGATTTTGGCCTCTAGCTCAGCCGGCACCTAGGGAATCCTACCAAATCTTCGCATTTTTGAAAACTAGAGACCTAGGGGAATCCAAGACATAGTGACTTGTGTGGCTCTCACCAGGTTATGTTACCCAGAATCCTTTGGAAACCTAAAAATGTAGCTAAATAAACACTTTTCCTCACATTTTGGTGACAGAGAGTTCTGGAATCTGAGATGAGCCACAAATGTCCTTCCATCCAGCGTTCCCTAAGTCTCCCGATAAAAATGGTACCTCACTTGTCTGACAGCAAATACCCCAAAACACAACGTGGACACATCACATTTTTCCACAGAAAACAGAGGTGTTTTTTGCAAAGTGCCTACCTGTGGATTTTGGCCTCTAGCTCAGCCGACACCTAGGTAAAGCTACCAAATTGTGCATTATTGAAAACTAGAGACGTAGGTGAATCCAAGATGGCGTGACTTGTCAGGCTCTCACCAGGTTCTGTTGCCCAGAATCCTTTGCAAACCTCAAAATGTAGCTAAAAAAATACTTTTTCCTCATATTTCGGTGACAGATAGTTATGGATTCTGAGAGGAGCCACACATTTCCTTCCACCCATCGTTCCCCAAGACTCCAGATAAAAATGGTACCTCACTTGTGTGGGTAGGCCTAGTGCCCGCAACAGGAAATGCCCCAAAACACAAAGTGGACACATCACATTTTCTCAGAGAAAACAAAGGTGTTTTTTGCAAAGTGCCTACCTGTGGATTTTGGCCTCTAGCTCAGCCGCCACCTGGGGAAACCTACCAAACCTGTGCATTTTCTAAAACTAGAGACCTAGGGGAATCTAAGATGGGGTGACTTGTCGGGCTCTCACCAGGTTCTGTTACCCAGAATCCTTTGCAAACCTCAAAATGTGGCTAAAAAAACACTTTTTCCTCACATTTTGGTGTCAGAGAGTTCTGGAATCTGAGACGAGCCACAAATTTCCTTCCACCCAGCTTTTCCCAAGTCTCCTGATAAAAATGGTACCTCACTTGTCTGGGTAGTTCTAGTGCCCCGACAGGAAATGCCCCAAAACACAACGTGGACACATCACATTTTTCCACAGAAAACAGAGGTGTTTTTTGCAAAGTGCCTACCTGTGGATTTTGGCTTCTAGCTCAGCCGACACCTAGGTAAACCTACCAAACCTGTGCATTATTGAAAACTAGAGACGTAGGTGAATCCACGATGGGGTGAGTTGTCGGGCTCTCACCAGGTTCTGTTACCCAGAATCCTTTGCAAACCTCAAAATGTGGCTAAAAAAATACTTTTTCCTCATATTTCGGTGACAGAAAGCTATGGAATCTGAGAGGAGCCACAAATTTCCTTCCACCCAGCGTTCCCCAAGTCTCCCGATAGAAATGGTACCTCACTTGTGTGGGTAGGCCTAGTGCCCGCGACAGGAAATGACCCAAAACACAAAGTGGACACATTATATTTTCTCAAAGAAAACAGAGTTGGTCATTACAACCCTGGCGGTCTGTGTTAAAGCAGCGGTAAGACCCCCAACAGGCCGGCGGTAAAAGAAATTGGAATCACGACCGTGGCTGAAACCGCCAACAAAGACAGCCACTTTAACACAAACAAACAGCGCGGCGGTCACCGCCAACAGACAGATGGGAGACAATGTACCGCCCACACTATTATGACAGGCCAATCCGCCACCTTTTCCGGGGCAGATTCACCGCAGATAAAAACACGGCGGAAACAGGAATCACTAAGGGAAAATTCTCACCTATACACACACCCCACAAGGCACGAGGACGCCATGGACCCGGAACTCCAAATTCTACCTGCAATAGTCTTCCTGCTCCTCTACCAGGAGCACGAACGTCGGCGGCGAAGACCACAGTGAGTACTGCACCTACGACACAGGGGAGGGGGAAGGTAAAAAACAGGGACACGCAACACGCAACATCCCCACCCCCACCCTCACCCACTACAACACATACACTAATACATAGCTATACATTATAGTTACACCCTCAACCCCCCGCGGAAGAATGCAAAGACAATAGAAAATGAGTGTAACCATTGTAATATATTAAAAGCAATTAGGCAGAAATATATATATACACCATGTACATAATATATACCAATTATAGTAGTCCAGGTAGTGTTCTAAGAAAGTCCGTGGAACACTGGGACCACTCGGTATGGGCGAGGCCCACATAAGATCCACGACCATGACGGAGAGAACACTGCAGGGGCATCAGAGAGCAACTAAACAGGCATCTCAGGGGGAGGGAAAGGGGGTGCACCTCAGCCGCTGAGTGCATGACGCCAAATCCACGAGGGGGCCACATGTCCACTGTCACATCCTGGGGAGTGCCAAGCCACAGTCACACAAGTCTCTACAGTGGGTGGCTTGCCCACTGTTCAATCTTGGGGAGTGCAAAGCCACAGTCTCTCAAGTCTCTACAGTGGGTGGGTTACCCACTGCTTTCTCCTGGGGAGTGCAAAGCCACAGTCTCTCAAGCCTCTACAGTGGGTGGGTTGCCCACTATATTCACCTGGGGAGTGCAAAGCCACAGTCTCTCAAGTCTCGACAGTGGGTGGGTTGCCCACTGCTTTCTCCTGGGGAGTGCAAAGCCACAGTCTCTCCAGCCGCTACAGTGGGTGGCTTGCCCACTGTTAAATCCTGGGGAGTGCAAAGCCACAGTCTCACAGGTGGATGCCTTACTCCACTAGTTCTGGAGGGGGCATTGTGCCCAGAGTGCTTCATCCTGCTAAGGACAGAGGTAGTGGATGCCTTACTCCACTGGTTCTGGAGGGGGCATTGTGCCCAGAGTGCTTCAGCGTGCTAAGGACAGAGGTAGTGGATGTATCTCTCCAATGGTTCTGGAGGGGGCATTGTGCCCAGAGCGCTTCATCCTGCTAAGGACAGAGGTAGTGGATGTATCTCTCCACTGGTTCTGGAGGGGGCATGGTTCCCAGAGTGCATCATTCACCCTGTGACGGACTCAGTTGCGTCAGTGCCCTTGCTGCTCATGGGCCAGTGGTGCTTGAGATGGCGGTGCCCTGCTCAGCGGTGCTTGAGATGGCGGTCTCCATTGCAGGGTCTCAGCTGCTGGCGGTCCTTCATGGCCCAATGGGGCTTTTGCTGGCAGTCCTTCATGGCCCAACTGGGCTTTTTCTGGCGGTCCTTCATTGCCCAACGGGGCTTTTGCTGGTGGTACTTCATGGCCCAGTGGGGCTGGTGCTGGCGGTGGCCTCCTGGGCAGCTGGGATGGTGCTGGCGGTGGCCTCCTGGGCAGCTGGGATGGTGCTGGCGGTGGCCTCCTGGGCAGTTGGGCTGGTGCTGGCGGTAGCCTCCTGGGCAGCTGGGATGGTGCTGGCTGTGGCCTCCTGGGCAGCTGGGATGGTGCTGGCGGTGGCCTCCTGGGCAGCTGGGATGGTGCTGGCGGTGACCTCCTGGGCAGCGGGGATGATGGCGGTCTTCTCCACCGTGCTGCTCTTCCCGGACTTGACGGGTTTCTTGTGGCCCTTACCCACCTTGGAAGGTGTCACAGCTGACTCCACACTCCCACTGGGACATCTGGGAACGGATTTGGTGGCAAGAGTCTTCCCCCTCTCCCGCCGGGCACTGGCCAACTTTTGATGATTTACAGGTGGGGGACTGTCTGTGCTGTGGCTTCGTGCCACACTGGCTGCCCTGGTGGCCGGTGCACTCCAGATTCCGGTGACTACAGGCACCAATGGTCCCGGAGATGTTGTGGCTGAGGCGCTAGTTCGGGACCTAGGAGATGGACGGGGTGGAGGAGGTGTGGGAAAGAGGTCAAGGGTGGACAGGAAAAGTTTTTGGGATACACTGGGACGGGTAGCTGGAGGGGGTTTGGGAGTGGACGAAGAGGTGGTGGTTGTAGGAGGTGTACGTTTGGTGACTTTGGGTGAAGGTGCATGCGCTGGAGGCTGTCGTGAGGTGGATGGCTGTTGGGTGGGTGTGTGCCTGTGTTTGTGTATCTTGGGAGGGGGTGTCAAAGACACACTGGGAGAGGACACAGGAGACGAGTGAATGGTAGTGGGGGTGGTGACTGCACGTGAGCGGGGTGTGGTGGTGGGTATGCTGGAGAGGGACGTAGTGGCTGTAGAGGTAGTGCTTGCAGGTGTGAGTGTAGACGAGACTTGGAGGGAGGATGGAGACAAGGAGGAGGGGACACAGTGGAGGCAGTGGAAGTTGGTGTGTCTGTATGTGTGTGATGCTTGCGTGAGTGCCTGTGGGATGTGTGGTGCTTATGTTTGCCTGAGCTACCCTTGGGTTTTGACGTGTGTGCATGTTGGTGTGCTTGGGTACAGGGGATTGGGTTGGGGTGGAAGAAGTTGGAGGGGGAGGCTAGAGACGGGGACAATGGATGCCATCAGTGCTGAGGCCAGAGTCTGAAAAGCTCAGTGAAGGGCCGCCTGACCAGAATGAATGCCCTCCAGGAATGCATTAGTTTATTGCAACTGCCTCTCTACACCCTGGATGGCATTCAAAATGGTAGACTGCCCAACAGTGAGGGACCTGAGGAGTTCAATGGCCTCCTCACTGAGGGCAGCAGGGGTGACTGGGGCAGGGCCTGAGGTGCCTGGGGCGAAGGTGATGTCCACCCTCCTGGTGAGTGGGCACGGGGCAAAGGCTGAGGGGCTTCTGGGAGGGCGGTGCTGGTAGTGGGGGGTGGCGGCTGTACCTGTAGATGCGGGGGCACAGATGTTGCCGCCACCACAAGGTAGCTCGCATTAGAGGACGAGTCAGTATCGCTGTCTCAGCTCCTGTCCCCGCCGTGGAGCTCCCCTCGCCCTCCGTCCCACTGGTGAATTCTGACTCCGTAGTGTCGCCCTCCAGGGCCATGTGGGATGCAGCTCCCTTGTGCTCAGGTGCCACTGCTCCTCCGCCTGATGATGCTAATGCACACAAGAACAGGGAGACCACAAAAAGGGGGGGAAGACAGAAGAGACATGTTGAGTGCATGCATTACCGCTACCGTTGGCCGACACAACAGACAAAGAAGTCCCCTGCACTACGCCGCGCTCTTGGGCTCCACTGTTCAATTCTGGGTAAATGGCCTACAAGGCTATGGACGACATCTGCACACATAGATGACACAGGGGCATGACTAGGTGTACTTGGCACTCTACAGAAATGGGCTGGGGTGTCACATGGCCTGCCTTACGGAGGGGTCTTGCCTACGGAACTCGCCCTGGCCTAGGGAAACCCACAGCCCACCTCCCCCACCCAGACCCCTCCACTGTGCGCAAAGTCAGCAGATTGAGAGTGTACTCACCCCCTTGTGTCTTCTGTGATGCCCTCAAGCGCCCATCCAACTCCGGGTAGGCCACCGCCAGGATCCGTAACATCAGGGGGGTCATGGTGCGACCGGCACCCCTCTCACGTTGGGAGGCCATCACCAGCTGAGCCTCCGTCGTCTTCTTGCTCCAGCGGCGAATGTCCTCCCATCTTTTACGGCAGTGGGTGCTCCGTCTGTGGTAGACCCCCAGGGTCCGGACGTCCTTGGCGATGGCACGCCAAATATCTTTTTTCTGGTGGGCGCTGACCTACATGAAATGTACAGGGGAAAAAGAGAAGTTATTACCAACTGCACCGTCAAAGTGATTGGCCCCCATCCCTACCCTTACCATGTGGCACATGCATTCACCGTCTTTCATGCACGCAGCACTCTCCCCCCTTCCTTCTTACATCCAGCCCTCTCCACACAGGCATAGCCCATACAACATGCTCCCTGTGTACATACCTGTTTGTCTGGAGGACCGTAGAGTAGTGTGTACTGGGGTAGAACCCCATCCACAAGCTTCTCCAACTCCTCAGAGGTGAAGGCAGGGGCCCTTTCCCCAGACACTCGAGCCATTGTCTCTTCCAGACCGAGGTCACAGCAGCACTTGCAGTGTAGGTCCTCTCCTGTCGAAGATCCGGTAGTGAGTGATTGAACAGATAGAAAATGGCGGTCACGTCCGCAGCGGTGCGTACCGTCACTGCTGGCACACATCGTCATTGGCTTCTGGGACCCATAGGGTCCAATGTTAACCAATGCAGCATTGCGCAGCGGTCTTCGACCGCCTACCGCAACGATGTACAACGCCAGCGCAGTTACCTCACATCCCATTGTCCCACTTTAGAGGTCAGGCAGGCACCATTTCAGGGGCCCACATGGCTTCATTTCCAACTGCGTCACACATACCTAGGCCTAGACTCAACACACATACAGGCCACTTTTTGAGTATGAATGGTGTTCTGTGTAAGCTGTGGGTACGTACCTCTGAGTTGTTTGACTCTGTGCTCGCTGTTGTCCTTCATAGGCACCGTCCGCTGGGACATGTGAAGAGATGACGGCTTCCTCCAGTGTACTGACCGTTGGTGGACATGTCGACAATGGAGGAACGACATGTGATTATCACATACAGGCTTGACCGTGCCACAATCCAGGAACTGTGTACCCAGTTGGAGCCAGACCTGATGTCAGCTATCCGCCATCCCACAGGAATCCCCCTCTCAAGTGCAGGTGCTGTCAGTGCTCCATTTCCTTTAACGTGGGTCATTTCAAACAACAGTGGTCATAGCATCAGGGATGTCCCAGCCTGTTTTCCAACGTATTGTCCAGAGTGTTGTCTGCCCTGCTGAAACACATGCTTAGCTACATCGTTTTCCCTCAGGTGGAGGATTTGCCTATAGTAAAAGGTGATTTCTATGCCCTGGGACAAATCCCCAACATCATAGGTGCCATTGATGGGACCCATGTGGCTTTGGCCCCCTCTCACAGGAGTGAACAGGTGTACAGAAACCGGATGAGTTATCATTCTATGAATGTACAGATGGTATGTTTGGCCGACCAGTACATCTCCCATGTTAATGCCAAGTTCCCTGGCTCAGTGCATGACGCCTACATCCTTCGGAATACCAGCATCCCTTATGTGATGGGGCAACTCCAGAGGCACCGTGTGTGGCTATTAGGTGAGCACCTGGAGGCAAGTCAGTGGGAATGGTTGTCTGCGTCTGGGGTTACACTACAGGTTAGTGTGTGTCTAATACTTGTCCCTCGCCATTTGCAGGTGACCCTGGTTACCCCAACCTGTCATGGCTACTGACCCCAGTGAGGAATCCCAGGACAAGGGCAGAGGAACGCTACAATGAGGCCCGTGGGCGAACTAGGATGGCGATCGAAGGCCAGGTTCCAGTGCCTCCATATGACAGGTGGATCCCTATTCTACTCACCAAAGAAGGTGTGCCAGATCATCGTGGCCTGCTGTATGCTTCATAACTTGGCATTGCGACGACAGGTGCCTTTTCTGCAGGATGATGGTCCAGATGGCGGTGTTGTTGCAGCTGTGGAGCCTGTGGACAGTGAAGACGAGGAAGCAGAGGAAGAAGAAATGAACAACAGGGAATCAGTGATCCAGCAATATTTCCAGTGAGACACAGGTAAGAGTACAGACCTGCCTACTACATGTACTTTAATACTACTACCTCTCTACTGTCTGTCATTTTCACCCAGTGTATGGTCACTGAGTTGTCACTTTCCCTTACGATTTCACAGATGTGGATCCCACTGTGTGACATCTGCTTTGATTCCCCATGGACTTGAGGTGTGTGACATAGGTATGTTGACATTACAATTGAAAGAGCATTTTGTCACTGTACTTGCTAATACACTATTTCAAAATCACAGAGAGACTCCAGGTTGTTTTGTGTTTTAAGTGTGTTTATTTAAGTGCTCTATATTGGAGGGGGTAGTGAAATGGTGAGGGGTGATGGCGGAGGAATGTCCATGGCAGAGTCCAGTCTATTAGTCTCACAGGTGCACTGCCCAAATGGGCATAGGAAGTGGAGCTGGGGCAGTTTAAGTATGGACAGGGTGACAAAGTGGGACAGTAGGATGACAATCAGGGTGGTCTCATTTCTTGGCGGGGGTCTTGGCATCATGCTCTATCTTTGTCCTGGATCTCAGGGACCGTTTGCGGGGCGGTTCTCCCTCTGCAGGGGGTGGGGTGCTGGTGTGGTGGTCCTGTGGCAGTGCCTCCTATCCACTAGCGCCGGCGGAGGTGGTGGGCAGTTCATCGTTCATGCTAGTGTCAGGGGCCCCTTGTAGTGCCACAGTGTCCCTCCTGGTGTTGAGTAGTTCCTTCAGCACCCCTATGATGGTGCCCAGGGTGGAGCTGATGGTTCTGAGTTCCTCCCTGAAGCCCATATACTGTTCCTCCTGCAGGCGCTGGGTCTCCTGAAACTTGGCCAGTACTGTTGCCATCGTCTCCTGGGAGTGGTGGTAGGCTCCCATGATGGAGGAGAGGGCCTTGTGGAGAGTGTGTTCCCTTGGCCTGTCCGCCCCCTGTCGCAGAGCAGCCCTCCCAGTTCCCCTGTGTTCCTGGGCCTCCGTCCCCTGGACCGTGTGCCTGGCTGCTGTGCGACATGGGGCGGACAGGCCAAGGGAACCCACTCTCCACGAGGCCCTCTCCTCCATCATGGGAGCATACCACCACTCCCAGGAGATGATGGCTACGGTCCTGGCCAAGTTTCAGGAGACCCAGCGCCTGCAGGAGGAACAGTATTTGGGGTTCAGGGAGGAACTCAGAACCATCAGCTCCGCCCTGGGCCCCATCGTAGGGGTGCTGAAGGACATACAGAACACCATGAGGGACACCGTGGCACTCCAAGGGGCCCCTGACACTAGCATGGACGATGAACTGCCCATCACCTCCGTTGGCGCTAGTGGACAGGACTCCCCGGCACAGGACCATCACACCAGCCCCCCACCCCCTGCAGACGGAGAACCGTCCCGCAAGTGGTCCCTGAGATCCAGGAACAGGACAGAGCACAATGGCAAGAACCCCGCAAAGAAATGAGACCACTCTGATTGTCATCCCACTGTCCCACTTTGTAACCCTGTACATATTGGGACTGCCCCAGCTCCACTTCCTATGCCCATATGGGCAGTGCACCTGTGAGAATAATAGACTGGACTCTGCCATGGAAATTCCTCCACCATCACCCCTCACCATTTTACCACTCCCTCCAATAATTAGCACTTCAATAAACACCCTTGAAGCACAAAACAATCTGGAGTCAGTCTGTGATTTAGAAAATGTGTATTAGCTATGACAGTGACAAAATCCGTTCTCAAATGTAATGTCAACATACCTATGTCACACATCACAAGTCCATGAAGGATGCAAGCAGACGACACACGTTGGTAACCACACCTGCGAAACCGTAATGGAAATGTACAACTCAGTTACCAAATACTTCTTGAAATTGACAGACAGGATAGAGGTAGAAGTGCGAAAGTACTTGTAGTAGGCAAGAAAGTGTTCTCACCTGTGTGTCACTGGAAATATTGCTGGATGACTGAGCCCCTGTTGTCAATGTTTTCTTCCTCTGCTTCCTCCTCATCACTGTCCACATGCTCCACAGCTGCCACAACACCGTCATCTGGACCATCCTCCTGCAGAAAAGGCACCTGGCGTTGCAAAGCAAGATTGTGAAGCATACAGTAGGCGATGATGATCTGGCGCACCTTCCTTGGTGAGTAGAATAGGGAACCACCTGTCATATGGAGGCACCTGAACGTGGCCTTCAGGAGGCCGAAGGTGCGTTCGATCACCCTCCTAGTCCGCCCATGGGCCTCATTGTAGCGTTCCTCTGCCCTGGTCCTGGGATTCCTCACTGGGGTCAGTAGCCATGACAGGTTGGGGTAACCAGAGTCGCCTAATAGCCACACATGGTGCCTCTGGAGTTGACCCATCACATAAGGGATGCTGCTATTCCACAGGATGTAGGCGTCATGCACTGAGCCAGGGAACATAGCATTTACCTGGGAGATGTACTGGTCTGCCA
The DNA here is from genome assembly GCF_031143425.1 of Pleurodeles waltl. Classification (NCBI taxonomy): domain Eukaryota; kingdom Metazoa; phylum Chordata; class Amphibia; order Caudata; family Salamandridae; genus Pleurodeles; species Pleurodeles waltl. Next base: position 382,470,931 of record NC_090445.1, read on the forward strand.
AACATACCATCTGTACATTCATCGAATGATAACTCTTCTGGTTCCTGTACACCTGTTCACTCCTGTGGGGGGGACCAAAGCCACATGGGTCTCATCAATGGCACCTATGATGTTAGGGATATGTCCAAGGGCATAAAATTCACCTTTAACAGTAGCCAAATCCTCCACCTGAGGGAAAACGATGTAGCTCCTCATGTGTTTCAGCAGGGCAGACAACACTCTGGACAACACGTTGGAAAACATAGTCTGGGAAATCCCTGATGCCATGGCCACTGTTGTTTGAAAAGACCCACTTGCAAGGAAATGGAGCACTGATAGCACCTGCACTTGAGGGGGGATTCCTGTGGGATGGCGGATTGCTGACATCAGGTCAGGCTCCAACTGGGTACACAATTCCTGGATTGTGGCACGGTCAAACCTGTATGTGATGATTAAATGTTGCTCCTCCAGTGTCAAAAGGTCCACCAGCGGTCGGTACACCGGAGGATTCCGCCATCTCCTCACATGTCCCAGCTGACGGTGCCTAGGAAGGACAACAGCGACCACAGAGTCAAGCAACTCAGAGGTATGTACCCACAGCTACGCAGAACACGAAACATAATCCAAAAAGTTGTCTGTATGTGTGTTGAGTCCAGGCCTAGGTATCTGTGACGCAGTTGAAACTGAAGCCATATGGGCCCCTGAAATGGCGGCTGCCTGACCTCTAAAGTGAGACAATGGGATGTGAGGTAACTGCGCTGGCGTTGTACACCGTCGCGGTAGGCGATGGAAGACCGCTGCGCAATGCTGCATTGGTTAACATTGGACCCTACGGGTCCCAGGAGCCAATGACGAAGTGCGCCAGTGGTGATGATACGCACCGCCGCGAACGTGACCGCCATTTTCTATCTGTTGAATCACTCGATACCTGATCTTCGACAGGAGAGGACCTATACTGCAAGTGCTGCTGTGACCTCAGTCTGGAAGAGACAATGGCTTGTGTGTCTGGGGAAAGGGTCCCTGCCTTCACTGCACAGGATTTGGAGAAGCTTGTGGACGGGGTCCTCCCCCAGTACATGCTACTCTACGGTCCTCCAGACCAACAGGTGAGTACATAGGGTGCAAGTTGTATGGGCTATGCCTGGGTGGAGAGGTCTGGTTGTAAGAAGGAAGGGGCAGAGTTCTGCGAGCATGAAGGACTGTGAATGCATGTGCCACATGGTAAGGGTAGGGATGGGGGCCAATCACTTTGATGGTGCAGTTGGTAATAACTTCTCTTTTTCCCCTGTAAGTTTCATGTAGGTCAGCACCCACCAGAAGAAGGATATTTGGCGTGCCATCGCCAAGGACGTCTGTACCCTGGGGGTCCACCAAAGACAGAGCACCCACTGCCGGAAAAGATGGGAGGACATTTGCCGCTGGAGCAAGAAGATGGCGGAGGCTCAGCTGGTGATGGCCTCCCAACGTGGGAGGGGTGCCCATCGCACCATGACCCCCCTGATGTTACGGATCCTGGCGGTGGCCTACCCTGAGTTGGATGGGCGCTTGAGGGCATCACAGCAGACACAAGGGAGTGAGTACACTCTCTTTCAGCGGACTTTGCGTGCAGTGAAGGTGTCTGGGTGGGGGAGGAGGGCTGTGGGTTTCCGAAGGCCAGGGCGAGTTCCGTAGGCTATGCCCCTCCGTAATGCAGGCCATGTAGCACTCCACCCCACCTCTGTAGAGTGCCAAGTACAGGAATACATGCCCCTGTGTCATCTATGTGTGCTGATGTCCACCATAGCCATGTAGGCCATATCCCAGGAACTGCATCAGTAGAGGCCAACAGCACGGCGTAGTGCAGGGTACTGCTGTGTCTGTATTGTCCGCCAACGGTAGCGGTAAGCCATGCACTCAACCTGTCTTTCTTCTGTCGTCCCCCCCCCCTTTTTGTGCTCTCGCTGTTCTTTTGTGCAATCATCAGGCGGAGGTACAGTGGCACCGGAGCACGAGGGAGCTGCATCCTACATGGCCATGGAGGGCCACACCACGGACTCTGAATACACCAGTGGGTTGGAGGGTGAGGGGAGCTTCACGGCGGTCACCGGATCAGCAACCAGCGACACAGACTCGTCCTCCGATGGGAGCTCCCTTGTGGTGGCGGCAAAATCTGTGCCCCCACTTCTACAGATACAGCCGCCACCCCCCCTACCAGCACCGCCCTCCCAGCAGCCCCTCAGCCTTTGCCCCGTGCCCGCTCACCCAGGAGGGTGGGCATCACCTTCGCCCCAGGCACCTCAGGCCCTGCCCCAGTCACCCCTGCTGCCCTCAGTGAGGAGGCCATTGACCTCCTCAGGTCACTCACTGTTGGGCAGTCTACCATTGTGAATGCCATCCAGAGTGTAGAAAGTGAGTTGCAACACACTAATGCATTCCTGGAGGGCATTCATTCTGGTCAGGCTGCCCATCATCGAACCCTGCAATCTCTGGCCTCAGCACTGATGGCAGCCATTGTCCCTGTCTCTAGCCTCTCCTCCAAATTCCTCCACCCAGACCCAATCCCCTTTACCTCTGCCTATCCCAAGCACACCATCAGACCAGCCTGCACACACCTCAACACACAAGGGAAGCTCAGGCAAACATAAGCACCACACATCCCACAGGCACTCACACAAGCATCACACAAATACAGACACAGCAACATCCAGTGCCTCCACTGTGTCCCCCTCCTCGTCGTCTCCCTCCTCCCTCCCAGTGTCGTCTACACTCTCACCTGCATGCACTACCACTACAGCCACTAGGTCCCGCACCAGCACACCCACCACCACACCCCGCTCACCTGCACTCACCACCCCCACTACCATTTACACGTCCCCTGTGTCCTCTCCCAGTGCGTCTGTGACGCCCCCTCCCAAAGTACACAAACGCAGGCACACACACACCCAACATCCATCCACCTCACGACAGCCTCCAGCGCATGCACCTGCACCCAAATCATCAAAAGTGACACCTCCTACAACCACCTCCTCTTCCTCCACTCCCATACCCCCTCCAGCTACCCGTCCCAGTGTTCGTAAGAAACTTTTCCTGAGCAACCTTGACCTCTTTCCCACCAACCCCCTCCTCCAATTCATAGGTCCCGTACTAGCACCTCAGCCAAAAAATCTCCGGTACCAGTGGTGCCTGTTAGACGTATGTGGAGTGCACCGGGCACCAGGGCAGCCAGTGTGACACGGAGCCACAGCAAAGCCAGTTCCCCCTGTGAAGCACCAGAAGTTGAACAGTGCCCGACGGGATAGGGGGAAGACTCCAGCTGGCAAAGCCGCTCACAAGGGTCCCGGGGGGACTGTCCACTCAGCTGTGACTCCTCCCAAGGTGGGTAAGGGGCAAAAGAAAGCGCCAAAGTCTGGGAAGAGCAGCACGGGGGAGAAGCCCGCCATCATCCCCGCTGCCCAGGAGGCCACCGCCAGCCCGATCGTCACTAGCCAGGAGGCCACCGCCAGAGTCAGTGCCCAGGAGGGCAGCCCGATCATCTCTGGCCAGGAGGTCACCGCCAGAGTCAGTGCCCAGGAGGGCAGTCCCATCGTCACTGGCCAGGAGGACACCGCCAGAGTCAGTGCCCAGGAGGGCAGTCCCATCGTCACTGGCCAGGAGGCCACCGTCAGAGTCAGTGCCCAGGAGGGCTCCGGCAGCCACAGCCCGCCTGGGCAATGAGGGACCGCCATGGCAAACACCGCTGCACAGGTCAGAGACAGCAAATTCAAGCACCGCTGAACAGGGAAAGACCGCCATGGCATGCACAGCAGAACAGGTCAGAGACAGCAAAGTCAAGCACTGCTGAACAGGGCAAAGACCGCAATGGCAAGCACCGCTGAACAGGGCAAGCACCTCTGAACAGGGCAAAGATCACCATGGCAAGCACCGCTGAACAGGGCAAAGACCGCCATGGCAAGCACCGCTGAACAGGGCAAGCACCGCTGAACAGGGCAAAGACCGCCATGGCATGCACCGCTGAACAGGTCAGAGACAGCAAAGTCAAGCACCGCTGAACAGGGCAAAGACCGCCATGGCAAGCACCGCTGAACAGGGCAAGCACCGCTAGCCCATGTGTGGCAGGGGCACTGACGGAACTGGGACCGTCACAGGGACAGTGATGCACTCTGGGCACCAGTCCCCCTCTAGAACCAGTGGAGAACAGCATCCACTCCGTCTGTCCTTAACAGGATGAAGCACTCTGGGCACCAGTCCCCCTCCAGAACCAGTGGAGAACGGCATCCACTCCGTCTGTCCTTAACAGGATGAAGCACTCTGGGCACCAGTCCCCCTCCAGAACCAGTGGAGACTGTTATCGACTTGAGAGAATGTGGCTTTGCACTCCCCAGGATATGGCAGTGGGCAACCCACCCACTGTAGAGACTTGAGAGACTGTGGCTTTGCACTCCCCAGGATATGGCAGTGGGCAACCCACCCACTGTAGAGACTTGAGAGACTGTGGCTTTGCACTCCCCAGGATATGGCAGTGGGCAATCCACCCACTGTAGAGACTTGAGAGACTGTGGCTTTGCACTCCCCAGGATATGGCAGTGGTCAACCCACCCACCTGTAGAGACTTGAGAGACTGTGGGTTTGCACTCCCCAGGATGGTACAGTGGGCAAACCACCCACTGTAGAGACTTGAGAGACTGTGGCTTTGCACTCCCCAGGATACATCAATGGGCATGGAGCCTCCTCATGGATCTGGCGTGGTGCTGTCATCCGGCTGAGGTGCCCCCCTTCCCTGTCCCCTGAGGTGCCTGTTGTATTTCTATCTGATGCCCCAGCATTGTTCTCTCTGTTTTGATCAGGTATCTGGTGAGGGCCTCGCCCATGCATTTTGGGCCCAGTGGTCCACGGACATCGAATGGTGCATTACCTGCACTACTACTCGTGATGTACATTTTGTTTAATGTGTATATATATGTATTTTGATATATTACAATGGTTGCACTCATTTCCTTTTGTCTTTGCATTCTTCCGGGGGTTTTGGGGTTGTTACTGTTATGTTTGGATATGCATTGGTGTGTGTGTTGTAGTGGGTGAGGGTCGGGGTGGGGGTGGGGGTGTTGCGTGTGTGTGTCCCTGACTTTTGCCTCCCCTCACCCCTATGTCATAGGTGCAGTACTCACCGTTGACTTCAGCGCCGGCGTTGATGATGATTGTACAGGAGCAGGAAGACTATCGCAGGGAGTATTTGGAGTTCCGGCTCCATGGTGTCCTCCTTCCTCGTGGAGTGTGTAGAGGTGAGCGTTTTCCCATTGAAATGGCTGTTTCCGCCGTGTTTTTATCCACGGTGAATCTGCCCCGGAAAAGGTGGCGGATTGGTAGGTTGTGATACTGTGGGCGGTACTTTGTCTTCTGTCTGTCTGTTGGCAGTAACCGCCGCGCTGTTTGTCTGTGCAGCTATGGCGGTCGGAGTGTTAAAGTGGCTGTCTTTGTTGTCAGTTTCCGCCACGGTCATAATTCCCTTTTTTTTTTCGCCGGCCTGTTTGCGGTCTTACCGCCGCTTTAACACCGTCCGCCAGGGTTGTAATGACCCCCAGAGTGTTTTTTGCAAAGTGCTTACCTGTGGATTTTGGCCTCTAGCTCAGCGGCCACCTGGGAAACCTACCAAACCTGTGCATTTTTTAAAACTAGAGACCTAGGGGAATCCAGGATGGGGTGACTTGTCGGGCTCTCACCAGGTTCTGTTACCCAGAATCCTTTGCAAACCTCAAAATGTGGCTAAAGAAATACTTTTTCCTCACATTTCGGTGACAGAAAGTTCTGGAATCTGAGAGGAGCCACAAATTTCCTTTCACCCTAGCGTTCCCCCAAGTCGCCCGATAAAAATGGTACCTCACTTGTGTGGGTAGGCCTAGTACCCGCGACAGGAAATGCCCCAAAACAGAAAGTGGACCCATCACAGTTTCTCAAAGAAAACAAAGGTGTTTTTTGCAAAGGGCCTACCTGTGGATTTTGGACTCAAGGGCAGCCGCCACCTGGGGAAACCTACCAAACCTGTGCATTTTTGAAAACTAGGTACCTAGGGGAATCCAAGATGGGGTGACTTGTGTGGCTCACACCAGGTTCTGTCACCCAGAATCCTTTGCAAACCTCAAAATGTGTCTAAAAAAATACTTTTTCCTCATGTTTTGGTGACAGAAAGTTCTGGAATCGTAGAGGAGCCCCAAATTTCCTTCCACCCAGCATTTCCCCAAGTCTCCCGATAAAAATGGTACTTCACTTGTGTGGGTAGGCCTAGTGTCCGTGACAGGAAATGCCCCAAAACACAAAGTGGACACATCAAATTTTCCCAAAGAAAACAGAGGTGTTTTTTGCAAAGTGCCTTCCTGTGGATTTTGGCCTCTAGCTCAGCCGGCACCTAGGGAAACCTATCAAACCTGCGCATTTTTGAAAACTAGAGACCTAGGGAAATCCAAGACGGGGTGACTTGTGTGGCTCTCACAGGGTTCTGTTACCCAGAATCCTTTGCAAACCTCAAAATGTGGCAAAAAAAACACTTTTTCATCACATTTTGGTGACAGAGAGTTCTGGAATCTGAGAGGAGCCACACATTTCCTTCCACCTGGCGTTTTCCCAAGTCTCCCGATAAAAATGGTACCTCACTTGTGTGGGTAGGCCTAGTGCCCGCAACAGGAAATGCCCCAAAACACAAAGTGGAGACATCACATTTTCTCAAAGAAAACAGAGGTGTTTTTTGCAAAGTGCCTGCCTGTAGATTTTGGCCTCTAGCTCAACCGGCACCTAGGGAAACCTATCAAACCTGCGCATTTTTGAAAACTAGAGACCTAGGGGAATCCAAGACGGGGTGACTTGTGTGGCTCTCACAGGGTTCTGTTACCCAGAATCCTTTGCAAACCTCAAAATTGGCCTAAAAAAACACTTTTTCCTCACATTTTGGTGACAGAGAGGTCTGGAATCTGACAGAAGCCACAACTTTCCTCCCACCCAGCGTTTTCCCAAGTCTCCCGATAAAAATGGTACCTCACTTGAGTGGGTAGGCCTAGTGCCTACGACAGGAAATGCCCCAAAACACAAAGTGGAGACATCACATTTTCTCGAAGAAAACAGAGGTGTTTTTTTGCAAAGTGCCTACCTGTGGATTTTAGCCTCTAGCTCAGCCGGCACCTAGGGAAACCTACCAAACCTGCGCATTTTTGAAAACTAGAGACCTAGGGAAATCCAAGACGGGGTGACTTGTGTGGCTCTCACAGGGTTCTGTTTCCCAGAATCCTTTGCAAACCTCAAAATGTGGCAAAAAAAACACTTTTTCCTCACATTTTGGTGACAGAGAGTTCTGGAATCTGAGAGGAACCACATATTTCCTTCCACCCAGCGTTTCCCCAAGTCTCCCGATAAAAATGGTGCCTCACTTGTGTGGGTAGGACTAGTGTCCGCGACAGGAAATGCCCCAAAACACAAAGTGGACACATCGCATTTTCTCAAAGAAAACAGACGTGTTTTTTGCAAAGTGCCTGCCTGTGGATTTTGGCCTTTAGCTCAACCGGCACCTAGGGAAACCTATCAAACCTGCGCATTTTTGAAAACTAGAGACCTAGGGGAATCCAAGACGGGGTGACTTGTGTGGCTCTCACGAGGTTCTGTTAACCAGAATCCTTTGCAAACCTCGAAATTTGGCAAAAAAAACACCTTTTCCTCACATTTTGGTGACAGAGAGTTCTGGAATCCGAGAGGAGCCACAAATTTCCTTCCACCCAGCGTTTTCCCAAGTCTCCCGATAAAAATGGTACCTCACTTGTTGAGGTAGCCCTAGTGCCCGTGACAAGAAATGCCCCAAAACACAAAGTGGACACATCACATTTTCTCAAAGAAAACAGAGGTGTTTTTTGCAAAGTGCCTACCTGTGGATTTTGGCCTCTAGCTCAGCCGCCACCTGAGAAAACCTATCAAATCTGCGCATTTTTTAAAACTAGAGACCTAGGGGAATCCAAGACGGGGTGACTTGTGTGGCTCTCACAGGGTTCTGTTACCCAGAATCCTTTGCAAACCTCAACATTTGGCTAAAAAAACACTTTTTCCTCCCATTATTGGTGACAGGGAGGTCTGGAATCTGAGAGGAGCCATACATTTCCTTCCTCCCAGCATTTCCCCAAGTCTCCCGATAAAAATGGTACCTCACTTGTGTGGGTAGGCCTAGTGCCCGCAACAGGAAATGCCCAAAACACAAAGTGGACACATCACATTTTCTCGAAGAAAACAGAGGTGTTTTTTTGCAAAGTGCCTACCTGTGGATTTTGGCCACTAGCTCAGCCGGCACCTAGGGAAACCTATCAAACCTGTGCATTTTTGAAAACTAGAGACCTAGGGGAATCTAAGACGGGGTGACTTGTGTGGCTCTCACCAGGTTATGCTACCCAGAATCCTTTGCAAACCTCAAAATGTTGCTAAAAAAACATTTTTTCCTCACTTTTTGGTGACAGAGAGTTCTGGAATCTGAGACGAGCCACAAATTTCCTTCCACCCAGCGTTCCCCCAAGTCTCCTGATAAAAATGGTACCTCACTTGTGTGGGTAGGCCTAGTGCCCGCGACAGGAAATGTCCCATAGTACAACGTGGAACCATCACATTTTTCCACAGAAAACAGAGTTGTTTTTTGCAAAGTGCCTACTCGTGGATTTTGACCTCTAGCTCAGCCGCCACCTGGGGAAACCTACCAAACCTGTGCATTTTGTAAAACTATAGACCTAGGGGAATCCAAGATGGGGTGACTTGTCAGGCTCTCACCAGGTTCTGTTACCCAGAATCCTTTCCAAACCTCAAAATGTGGCTAAAGAAATACTTTTTCCTTACATTTCGGTGACAGAAAGTTCTGGAATCTGAGAAGAGCCCCAAATTTCCTTCCACCCAGCGTTTCCCCAAGTCTTCCGATAAAAATGGTACCTCACTTGTGTGGGTAGGCCTAGTGCCCGCAACAGGAAATGCCCCAAAACACAACGTGGACACATCACATTTTTCCACAGAAAACAGAGGTGTTTTTTGCAAAGTGCCTACCTGTGGATTTTGGCCTCTAGCTTAGCCGGCACCTAGGGAAACCTACCAAACTGGGCAGTGTTGAAAACTAGGGACACAGGGGAATCCAAGATGGGGTGACTTGTGCAGCTCTCACCAGGTTCTGTTACCCAGAATCCTTTGCAAACCCTTAAAATTTGGCTAAAAATACACCTTTTCCTCATATTTTGGTGACAGAGAGTTCTGGAATCTGAGAGGAGCCGCAAATATCCGTCCACCCAATGTTTTCCCAAGTCTCCCGATAAAAATGGTACCTCACTTGTGTGGGTAGGCCTAGTGCCCGTGACAAGAAATGCCCCAAAACACAAAGTGGACACATCACATTTTCTCAAAGAAAACTGAGGTGTTTTTTGCAAAGTGCCTACCTGTGGATTTTGTCCTCTAGCTCAGCCGCCACCTGAGGAAACCTATCAAACCTGCGCATTTTTGAAAACTAGAGACCTAGGGGAATCTAAGACGGGGTGACTTGTGTGGCTGTCAACAGGTTATGCTACCCAGAATCCTTTGCAAACCTCAAAATTTGGCTAAAAAAACATTTTTTCCTCACATTTTGGTGACAGAGAGTTCTGAAATCTGAGAGGAGCCGCAAATTTCCTTCCACCCAATATTTTCCCAAGTCTCCCGATAAAAATGGCACCTCACTTGTGTGGGTAGGCCTAGTGCCCGTGACAAGAAATGCCCCAAAACACAAAGTGGACACATCACATTTTCTCAAAGAAAACAGAGGTGTTTTTTGCAAAGTGCCTACCTGTGGATGTTGTCCTCTAGCTCAGCCGCCACCAGAGGAAACCTATCAAACCTGCGCATTTTTGAAAACTAGAGACCTAGGGGAATCTAAGACGGGTGACTTGTGTGGCTGTCAACAGGTTATGCTACCCAGAATCCTTTGCAAACCTCAAAAGTTGGCTAAAAAAACATTTTTTCCTCACATTTTGGTGACAGAGAGTTCTGGAATCTGAGACGAGCCACAAATTTCCTTCCACCCAGCGTTCCCCCAAGTCTCCAGATAAAAATGGTACCTCACTTGTGTGGGTAGGCCTAGTGCCCGCAACAGGAAATGTCCCAAAACATAAAGTGGAAACATCAGATTTTTCCACAGAAAACAGTGGTGTTTTTTTAAAAGTGCCTACCCGTGGATTTTGGCCTCTAGCTCAGCCGATACCTAGGTAAACCTACCAAACCTGTGCATTTTTTAAAACTAGAGACCTAGGTGAATCCAAGATGGGGTGACTTGTCGGGCTCTCACCAGGTTCTGTTACCCAGAATCCTTTGCAAACCTCAAAATGTGGCTAAAAAAAATACTTTTTGCTCATATTTCAGTGACAGAAAGTTATGGAATCTGAGGGGAGCCACAAATTTCCTTCCACCCAGCGTTCCTCAAGTCTCCTGATAAAAATGGTACCTCACTTGTGTGGGTAGGCCTAGTGCCCGCGACAGGAAATGCCCCAAAACACAAAGTGGACATATCACATTTTCTCAAAGAAAACAAAGGTGTTTTTTGCAAAGTGCCTACCTGTGGATTTTGGCCTCTAGCTCAGCCGCCACCTGGGGAAACCTTTCAAACCTGTGCATTTATTAAAACTAGAGACCTAGGGGAATCCAAGACGGGGTGACTTGTGTGGCTCTCACGAGGTTCTGTTACCCAGAATCCTTTGCAAACCTCGAAATTTGGCAAAAAAAACACCTTTTCCTCACATTTTGGTGACAGAGAGTTCTGGAATCCATGAGGAGCCACAAATTTCCTTCCACCCAGCGTTTTCCCAAGTCTCCCGATAAAAATGGTACCTCACTTGTTGAGGTAGCCCTAGTGCCCGTGACAAGAAATGCCCCAAAACACAAAGTGGACACATCACATTTTCTCAAAGAAAACAGAGGTGTTTTTTGCAAAGTGCCTACCTGTGGATTTTGGCCTCTAGCTCAGCCGCCACCTGAGAAAACCTATCAAATCTGCGCATTTTTTAAAACTAGAGACCTAGGGGAATCCAAGACGGGGTGACTTGTGTGGCTCTCACAGGGTTCTGTTACCCAGAATCCTTTGCAAACCTCAACATTTGGCTAAAAAAACACTTTTTCCTCCCATTATTGGTGACAGGGAGGTCTGGAATCTGAGAGGAGCCACAAATTTCCTTCCTCCCAGCATTTCCCCAAGTCTCCCGATAAAAATGGTACCTCACTTGTGTGGGTAGGCCTAGTGCCCGCAACAGGAAATGCCCAAAACACAAAGTGGACACATCACATTTTCTCGAAGAAAACAGAGGTGTTTTTTTGCAAAGTGCCTACCTGTGGATTTTGGCCACTAGCTCAGCCGGCACCTAGGGAAACCTATCAAACCTGTGCATTTTTGAAAACTAGAGACCTAGGGGAATCTAAGACGGGGTGACTTGTGTGGCTCTCACCAGGTTATGCTACCCAGAATCGTTTGAAAACCTCAAAATGTTGCTAAAAAAACATTTTTTCCTCACATTTTGGTGACAGAGAGTTCTGGAATCTGAGACGAGCCACAAATTTCCTTCCACCCAGCGTTCGCCCAAGTCTCCTGATAAAAATGGTACCTCACTTGTGTGGGTAGGCCTAGTGCCCGCGACAGGAAATGTCCCATAGTACAAAGTGGAACCATCACATTTTTCCACAGAAAACAGAGTTGTTTTTTGCAAAGTGCCTACTCGTGGATTTTGACCTCTAGCTCAGCCGCCACCTGGGGAAACCTACCAAACCTGTGCATTTTGTAAAACTATAGACCTAGGGGAATCCAAGATGGGGTGACTTGTCAGGCTCTCACCAGGTTCTGTTACCCAGAATCCTTTCCAAACCTCAAAATGTGGCTAAAGAAATACTTTTTCCTTACATTTCGGTGACAGAAAGTTCTGGAATCTGAGAAGAGCCCCAAATTTCCTTCCACCCAGCGTTTCCCCAAGTCTTCCGATAAAAATGGTACCTCACTTGTGTGGGTAGGCCTAGTGCCCGCAACAGGAAATGCCCCAAAACACAACGTGGACACATCACATTTTTCCACAGAAAACAGAGGTGTTTTTTGCAAAGTGCCTGCCTGTGGATTTTGGCCTCTAGCTTAGCCGGCACCTAGGGAAACCTACCAAACTGGGCAGTGTTGAAAACTAGGGACACAGGGGAATCCAAGATGGGGTGACTTGTGCGGCTCTCACCAGGTTCTGTTACCCAGAATCCTTTGCAAACCTCAAAATTTGGCTAAAAATACACCTTTTCCTCACATTTTGGTGACAGAGAGTTCTGGAATCTGAGAGGAGCCGCAAATATCCGTCCACCCAATGTTTTCCCAAGTCTCCCGATAAAAATGGTACCTCACTTGTGTGGGTAGGCCTAGTGCCCGTGACAAGAAATGCCCCAAAACACAAAGTGGACACATCACATTTTCTCAAAGAAAACTGAGGTGTTTTTTGCAAAGTGCCTACCTGTGGATTTTGTCCTCTAGCTCAGCCGCCACCTGAGGAAACCTATCAAACCTGCGCATTTTTGAAAACTAGAGACCTAGGGGAATCTAAGACGGGGTGACTTGTGTGGCTGTCAACAGGTTATGCTACCCAGAATCCTTTGCAAACCTCAAAATTTGGCTAAAAAAACATTTTTTCCTCACATTTTGGTGACAGAGAGTTCTGAAATCTGAGAGGAGCCGCAAATTTCCTTCCACCCAATATTTTCCCAAGTCTCCCGATAAAAATGGCACCTCACTTGTGTGGGTAGGCCTAGTGCCCGTGACAAGAAATGCCCCAAAACACAAAGTGGACACATCACATTTTCTCAAAGAAAACAGAGGTGTTTTTTGCAAAGTGCCTACCTGTGGATGTTGTCCTCTAGCTCAGCCGCCACCAGAGGAAACCTATCAAACCTGCGCATTTTTGAAAACTAGAGACCTAGGGGAATCTAAGACGGGTGACTTGTGTGGCTGTCAACAGGTTATGCTACCCAGAATCCTTTGCAAACCTCAAAAGTTGGCTAAAAAAACATTTTTTCCTCACATTTTGGTGACAGAGAGTTCTGGAATCTGAGACGAGCCACAAATTTCCTTCCACCCAGCGTTCCCCCAAGTCTCCAGATAAAAATGGTACCTCACTTGTGTGGGTAGGCCTAGTGCCCGCAACAGGAAATGTCCCAAAACATAAAGTGGAAACATCAGATTTTTCCACAGAAAACAGTGGTGTTTTTTTAAAAGTGCCTACCCGTGGATTTTGGCCTCTAGCTCAGCCGATACCTAGGTAAACCTACCAAACCTGTGCATTTTTTAAAACTAGAGACCTAGGTGAATCCAAGATGGGGTGACTTGTCGGGCTCTCACCAGGTTCTGTTACCCAGAATCCTTTGCAAACCTCAAAATGTGGCTAAAAAAAATACTTTTTGCTCATATTTCAGTGACAGAAAGTTATGGAATCTGAGGGGAGCCACAAATTTCCTTCCACCCAGCGTTCCTCAAGTCTCCTGATAAAAATGGTACCTCACTTGTGTGGGTAGGCCTAGTGCCCGCGACAGGAAATGCCCCAAAACACAAAGTGGACATATCACATTTTCTCAAAGAAAACAAAGGTGTTTTTTGCAAAGTGCCTACCTGTGGATTTTGGCCTCTAGCTCAGCCGCCACCTGGGGAAACCTTTCAAACCTGTGCATTTATTAAAACTAGAGACCTAGGGGAATCCAAGACGGGGTGACTTGTGTGGCTCTCACGAGGTTCTGTTACCCAGAATCCTTTGCAAACCTCGAAATTTGGCAAAAAAAACACCTTTTCCTCACATTTTGGTGACAGAGAGTTCTGGAATCCAAGAGGAGCCACAAATTTCCTTCCACCCAGCGTTTTCCCAAGTCTCCCGATAAAAATGGTACCTCACTTGTTGAGGTAGCCCTAGTGCCCGTGACAAGAAATGCCCCAAAACACAAAGTGGACACATCACATTTTCTCAAAGAAAACAGAGGTGTTTTTTGCAAAGTGCCTACCTGTGGATTTTGGCCTCTAGCTCAGCCGCCACCTGAGAAAACCTATCAAATCTGCGCATTTTTTAAAACTAGAGACCTAGGGGAATCCAAGACGGGGTGACTTGTGTGGCTCTCACAGGGTTCTGTTACCCAGAATCCTTTGCAAACCTCAACATTTGGCTAAAAAAACACTTTTTCCTCCCATTATTGGTGACAGGGAGGTCTGGAATCTGAGAGGAGCCACAAATTTCCTTCCTCCCAGCATTTCCCCAAGTCTCCCGATAAAAATGGTACCTCACTTGTGTGGGTAGGCCTAGTGCCCGCAACAGGAAATGCCCAAAACACAAAGTGGACACATCACATTTTCTCGAAGAAAACAGAGGTGTTTTTTTGCAAAGTGCCTACCTGTGGATTTTGGCCACTAGCTCAGCCGGCACCTAGGGAAACCTATCAAACCTGTGCATTTTTGAAAACTAGAGACCTAGGGGAATCTAAGACGGGGTGACTTGTGTGGCTCTCACCAGGTTATGCTACCCAGAATCGTTTGAAAACCTCAAAATGTTGCTAAAAAAACATTTTTTCCTCACATTTTGGTGACAGAGAGTTCTGGAATCTGAGACGAGCCACAAATTTCCTTCCACCCAGCGTTCGCCCAAGTCTCCTGATAAAAATGGTACCTCACTTGTGTGGGTAGGCCTAGTGCCCGCGACAGGAAATGTCCCATAGTACAAAGTGGAACCATCACATTTTTCCACAGAAAACAGAGTTGTTTTTTGCAAAGTGCCTACTCGTGGATTTTGACCTCTAGCTCAGCCGCCACCTGGGGAAACCTACCAAACCTGTGCATTTTGTAAAACTATAGACCTAGGGGAATCCAAGATGGGGTGACTTGTCAGGCTCTCACCAGGTTCTGTTACCCAGAATCCTTTCCAAACCTCAAAATGTGGCTAAAGAAATACTTTTTCCTTACATTTCGGTGACAGAAAGTTCTGAAATCTGAGAAGAGCCCCAAATTTCCTTCCACCCAGCGTTTCCCCAAGTCTTCCGATAAAAATGGTACCTCACTTGTGTGGGTAGGCCTAGTGCCCGCAACAGGAAATGCCCCAAAACACAACGTGGACACATCACATTTTTCCACAGAAAACAGAGGTGTTTTTTGCAAAGTGCCTGCCTGTGGATTTTGGCCTCTAGCTTAGCCGGCACCTAGGGAAACCTACCAAACTGGGCAGTGTTGAAAACTAGGGACACAGGGGAATCCAAGATGGGGTGACTTGTGCGGCTCTCACCAGGTTCTGTTACCCAGAATCCTTTGCAAACCTCAAAATTTGGCTAAAAATACACCTTTTCCTCACATTTTGGTGACAGAGAGTTCTGGAATCTGAGAGGAGCCGCAAATATCCGTCCACCCAATGTTTTCCCAAGTCTCCCGATAAAAATGGTACCTCACTTGTGTGGGTAGGCCTAGTGCCCGTGACAAGAAATGCCCCAAAACACAAAGTGGACACATCACATTTTCTCAAAGAAAACTGAGGTGTTTTTTGCAAAGTGCCTACCTGTGGATTTTTTCCTCTAGCTCAGCCGCCACCTGAGGAAACCTATCAAACCTGCGCATTTTTGAAAACTAGAGACCTAGGGGAATCTAAGACGGGGTGACTTGTGTGGCTGTCAACAGGTTATGCTACCCAGAATCCTTTGCAAACCTCAAAATTTGGCTAAAAAAACATTTTTTCCTCACATTTTGGTGACAGAGAGTTCTGAAATCTGAGAGGAGCCGCAAATTTCCTTCCACCCAATATTTTCCCAAGTCTCCCGATAAAAATGGTACCTCACTTGTGTGGGTAGGCCTAGTGCCCGTGACAAGAAATGCCCCAAAACACAAAGTGGACACATCACATTTTCTCAAAGAAAACAGAGGTGTTTTTTGCAAAGTGCCTACCTGTGGATGTTGTCCTCTAGCTCAGCCGCCACCAGAGGAAACCTATCAAACCTGCGCATTTTTGAAAACTAGAGACCTAGGGGAATCTAAGACGGGGTGACTTGTGTGGCTGTCAACAGGTTATGCTACCCAGAATCCTTTGCAAACCTCAAAAGTTGGCTAAAAAAACATTTTTTCCTCACATTTTGGTGACAGAGAGTTCTGGAATCTGAGACGAGCCACAAATTTCCTTCCACCCAGCGTTCCCCCAAGTCTCCAGATAAAAATGGTATCTCACTTGTGTGGGTAGGCCTAGTGCCCGCAACAGGAAATGTCCCAAAACATAAAGTGGAAACATCAGATTTTTCCACAGAAAACAGTGGTGTTTTTTTAAAAGTGCCTACCCGTGGATTTTGGCCTCTAGCTCAGCCGATACCTAGGTAAACCTACCAAACCTGTGCATTTTTTAAAACTAGAGACCTAGGTGAATCCAAGATGGGGTGACTTGTCGGGCTCTCACCAGGTTCTGTTACCCAGAATCCTTTGCAAACCTCAAAATGTGGCTAAAAAAAATACTTTTTGCTCATATTTCAGTGACAGAAAGTTATGGAATCTGAGAGGAGCCACAAATTTCCTTCCACCCAACGTTCCTCAAGTCTCCTGATAAAAATGGTACCTCACTTGTGTGGGTAGGCCTAGTGCCCGCGACAGGAAATGCCCCAAAACACAAAGTGGACATATCACATTTTCTCAAAGAAAACAAAGGTGTTTTTTGCAAAGTGCCTACCTGTGGATTTTGGCCTCTAGCTCAGCCGCCACCTGGGGAAACCTTTCAAACCTGTGCATTTATTAAAACTAGAGACCTAGGGGAATCCAAGATGGGGTGACTTGTCGGGCTCTCACCAGGTTCTGTTACCCAGAATCCTTTGCAAACATAAAAATGTGGCTAAAGAAATACTTTTTAATCACATTTCGGTGACAGAAAGTTCTGGAATCTGAGAGGAGCCCCAAATTTCCTTCCACCCAGCGTTCCCCCAAGTCTCCCAATAAAAATGGTACCTCACTTGTGTGGGTAGGCCTAGTGCCCGCGACAGGAAAGGCCCCAAAACACAACGTGGACACATCACATTTTTCCACAGAAAACAGAGGTGTTTTTTGCAAAGTGCCTACCTGTGGATTTTGGCCTCTAGCTCAGCCGGCACCTAGGGAAACCTACCAAACCTGTCCTTTTTTGAAAACTAGAGACCTAGAGGAATCCAAGATGGGTTGACTTGTCGGGCTCTCAACAGGTTCTGTTACCCAGAATTGTTTGCAAACCTCAAAATGTGGCTAAACAAATACTTTTTCCTCGTATTTCGGTGACAGAAAGTTGTGGAATCTGAGAGGAGCCACAAATTTCTTTCCACCCAGCGTTCCCCAAGTCTCCCTATAAAAATGGTTCCTCACTTGTGTGGGTAGGTCTAGTGCCCACGTCAGGAAATGCCCCAAAACACAACGTGGACACATCACATTTTTCCACAGAAAACAGAGGTGTTTTTTGCAAAGTGCCTACCTGTGGATTTTGGCCTCTAGCTCAGCCGGCACCTAGGGAAACCTACCAAACCTGTCCTTTTTTGAAAACTAGAGACCTAGAGGAATCCAAGATGGGTTGACTTGTCGGGCTCTCAACAGGTTCTGTTACCCAGAATTGTTTGCAAACCTCAAAATGTGGCTAAACAAATACTTTTTCCTCGTATTTCGGTGACAGAAAGTTGTGGAATCTGAGAGGAGCCACAAATTTCTTTCCACCCAGCGTTCCCCAAGTCTCCCTATAAAAATGGTTCCTCACTTGTGTGGGTAGGTCTAGTGCCCACGTCAGGAAATGCCCCAAAACACAAAGTGGACACATCACATTTTCTCAAAAAAAACAAAGGTGTTTTTTGCAAAGTGCCTACCTGTGGATTTTGGCCTCTAGCTCAGCCACCACCTGGGGAAACCTACCACACCTGTGCATTTTGTAAAACTAGAGACATAGGGGAATCCAAGATGGGGTGACTTGTCAGGCTCTCACCAGGTTCTGTTACACAGAATCTTTTCCAAACCTCAAAATGTGGCTTAAGAAATACTTTTTCCTCACATTTCGGTGACAGAAAGTTCTGGAATCTGAGAAGAGCCCCAAATTTCCTTTCACCCAGCGTTTCCCCAAGTCTCCCGATAAAAACGTTCCCCTCAGTCTCCTGGTGAAAATTATACCTCACTTGTGTAGGTGGGCCAAGTGTTTGTGACAGTGAAGAGCCAAAAACACGTAAAAATTGAGGGGGAACCAAATTGGGTCCAAAAGGGCAGTTTAAAAATAAAACATTTTTAGGCTGACAAGTGCAGCAGAAATTTTATCAGTATAGATGAGACAATGCTGGGTGGTAAGAATTTTGGTAATTACAGCAGATTCCGGAAGGTTCCATCACAAAAATGTGTGCTTTCCAGCAAAGTTGCAGGTTTGCATGGAATTGTGGGTAAGGAAATGGTGCGGGGTGAATGTGAAGCACACCACCCTGGAATCAACTAGATGTTTAGTTTTCAGAAGTGTCTAGGTCTTGTGGATTTTTGTACATGGTAGCGCCCCAAACTAAAAAAAGTGCATCCCTCACCATTCCTAGTGGGACGATTTTGAGAGTTACCAAGCTCTCATGGCCCAAATGTCAAACAAAAACCAAAAATAATCAAATGTCCTCTTGCTTGCCATGGGATAAGATGTTTTAGTGTGCGGGGGAGAGCTGAAAGACTGTTAGCCCCTTCAGTTCGGGTGGGGGCATAACCAGGCCCATACTGGTTGGTAGCCACCACCCCACTATTTTCTTTTCTTTTTTATATTCCCTGGCATCTAGTATACTTTCTGTCCCCCCGGGGTGTGGATCGTGGGTAATTGCCCAATCTGCCCACTGGTGGGCAGAACAACTTTGGCCTCATTTATTTGGGGTGGGGATATGGCCATACCGCCAACCTCTTATTTTGAAAAAAAATCTTCCCTGGTCTCTGGTGGGCTTTCTGGCCCCCTTGGGGGCAGATGGGCCTTCCAAAATAGGCCAGTCTGCCCCCAAGGGGGGGCAGGTATGGCCAACAGTAATGTGCCCCCATGGGGAGAGACCCTTGCCCAAGGGGCTGCCCCCTCCAAACAAAACACACACATACACACACACCAATTCATGGTGTCTAGAGGTTTCTGCCCCACTGGGGGTAGCTCGGCCTAATTTTATTAGGGCGATCTGCCCCCAGAGGGTGCAGAAATGGCCTAATAATGGTTTGCCCCCCCCCCCCAGAGCGACCCTTGCCCAAGGGGTTGCTCCCCAAACATAAAAAATTAAAAAAATTATCCCTGGTGTCTAGTGGATTTCTGCCCCCCGGGCCTAATAATATGGCCTAGAAATAATTTGCTCCCCCCCAAGGGGGGCAGAAATGGCCTAGAAAAGTTTTTGCCCCCAGGGGAGCGACCCTTGCCTAAGGGGTCCCTCCCCACAAATAAAAAAATAATTTAAAAAAAAACCTATCCCTGGTGTCTAAGGGATTTTTCCCTCCCCCCCCCCCCCCCGGGGGCAGAAACAGTAAAAAATAAATTGCCCCCCTTGAGAGCGGCCCTTGCCCAAGGGGCCACTCTCCTTATTTAGTAAATAAAATTTGTAAAAAATCCCTGATGTCTAGTGGCATTTTTGCTGCCCGATCGCATCGCGATCGGGCAGCAGAAATGCTCAGAGATGCCTGAAAGGAGAGGAAAGGCCTTTCCTCTCCTTCCAGGCTTCTTTCTCTGACCCCCTCCATGTTATTGGAGGAGAAATGCAAAGCATTTCTCCTCCGATCTGGCACTGGAAGCTGAGCTTCCAGCTCAGGAGGGAAGGCCTCTGATGAAGTCAGCGTGCAAAAGCGTGCTGACGTCATCAGACGCCACAGGGGTGTCACGGGGGGGGCCGAGGTGGAAGGGGAAGCGATTCCCCTTCCATCCCTGCCTAGGGGAGGGGTGTGCCTTGGCATCGGGGTGCGCTAGCGCCCCCCCCCCCCCCCCGGGAACCCATAGCAGGACAAGGTAATCTCGTCCATGGCACCGGGGAACCGGTGCCTTGGACAAGATCACCTCATCCTGGGCACACTAGAGGTTAAGCCAGCCATGTGTAGCTTTACTACGTCAGCCTCAAAACTTGCTGTCAAACCTGCCAAAACAATCCTTTATGACTAGGGGAAACCCAGTGTTTAAATATTAAGAAATCATTCAGGTGTGAAAGTAAGGTTGGCATGTTCCTCAAATGACTAGGGTTGTTGCAGTTATTACGTGTGCTGGTATGCATATGTGCTGATGTTATTTCTATTATTTTGTATACGCTTTGATCTTTTGTAATGATTTTAAGTAACTGTCCAATAAACTATGAAACAACAACTTCTAGGAGTATACCTGAAAGCCAACAATCCGAAAGGTATATCCAGACAGAGATTAATATATGTAAGCCTACGAATCATTGAGAAAAAATGCAGTCCAGATTCAGAATAGTTCTTTGAGCACTTATGAATGTTCAGCAACAGTACATGATAATAAGGTGTTGAAAGGTCAAGTGGAAGTAGTACTGCTACTCTATTCAAGTTAACTGTTGTTTTCATATTATCCCATGTGGTGGTCTGTGTTGCTTCAGTGTCAAAGCTAGGAGGGGTGTAGTTCAATAATACAAAGGAAGGTTAGTGTTTTTTATGCTGTGCTTTATTTCAGCAGAAATGGACCCCAAGAGCTGGTATTGGAAGGAAATTGTACAACCAAGGCACTTTTAGTGTATATTTTCCCTTTGTGATTGTAACTTTACCTTAGAGACTTCCATTTGCTGTGAAGCGTTTGATGATGTCTGAGTAAAGGATTTCTACAGAGCCTTTAAGGAGGATGTCTTTACATGTGTAGGTCAACCAGGGATTTGCTTCTAAGCCCCATACTTTATGAGTGTGGTGATGTTTTCGGAGATTATGGGATGAAGAAGAGTAATCTCTCTTGTTGACCTGTTGTGAACGTTAAAGGTGTGATGGATACTGTATACTGTTTTCATTTGGTTTAATTCAACCCGGTATTTTACATGGAGTATGGCTTTTGCCAGAAAGTCTCATAGCTCATTAGATAAATTATCTGAATTCTTATTCATTTGTTTAGACAAATTGCTGTAATACTCCCAATATTGTGTTTTATGTTTTATCAGTTATATGATGTGTTGTTTGATGTGTGCTGTAGGGAACTAGTAGGCAATAAGCACCCTTGTTGATTGATTTATTAACCCCTTAGCTGCTGGGCCTTTTCCCCCCCAGTGCTGAGCCCTTTTTTGGCTATTTGGGGTAGTTCGCGCTTAGGGCTTCATAACTTTTTGTCCACATAAGCTAACCACGCCAAATTTGCGTCCTTTTTTTCCAACATCCTAGGGATTCTAATGGTACCCAGAGTTTGTGGTTTACCCTGGAGGAGACCAAGAAAATAGCCAAAATACAGTGAAAATTTAGTTTTTTCCAAAAAAATGGGAAAAAAGGGCCGCCGAAGAAGGCTTGTGGTTTTTTCCCTGAAAATGCCATCAACAAAGGGTTTCTGGTGCTGAAATCACTATCTCCCCACCTTTCAGGAACGGGCAGACTTGAATCAGAAAACCACATTTTCCAACACAAATTTGGCATTTTACTGGGACATACCCCATTTTTACTATTTTTGGTGCTTTCAACCTCCTTCCAGTTAGTGACAGGAATGGGTGTGACACCAATGCTGGATCCCGGAAAGCTAAACATTTCTGAAAACTAGACAAAATTCTGAATTCAGCAAGGGGTCATTTGTGTAGATCCTACAAGGTTTTCCTACAGAAAATAACAGCTGAAATAAAAAAATATTGAAATTGAGCTGAAAACAACAGCCATTTTTCTTTATGTTTTACTCTGTAACTTTTTCCTGCGATGTCAGATTTCTGAAAGCAATATACCGTTTTGTCTGCTGGACTCTTCTGGTTGCGGGGATATAAAGGGCTTATAGGTTCATCAAGAACCCTAGGTACCCAGAGCCAATAAATGAGGTGCACCCTGCAGTTGGTTTTCATTCTATACTGGGTATACAGCAATTCATTTGCTGAAATATGAGGAGTGAAAAAGAGGTATCAAGAAAACCTTTGCATTTCCAAAATGGGATCAAGATAAGGTTTTGAGGAGCAGTGGTTATTTGCACATCTTTGAATTCCGAGGTGCCCATACTAGCATGTGAATTGCAGGGCATTTCTCAAATAGACGTCTTTTTTACACACTCTCTTATATTTGGAAGGAAAAAATGTAGAGAAAGATAAGGGGCAATAACACTTGTTTTGCTATTCTATGTTCCCCCAAGTCTCCCGAAAAAAATGATACCTCACTTGTGTGGGTAGGCCTAGCGCCCGCGACAGGAAATGCCCCAAAACACAACGTGGACACATCCCATTTTTTCACAAAATACAGAGCTGTTTTTTTGCAAAGTGCCTACCTGTGGATTATGGCCTCTAGCTCAGCCGGCACATAGGGAAACCTACCAAACCTGTACATTTTTGAAAACTAGAGACCTAGGGGAATCCAAGATGGGGTGACTCGCGGGGCTCTGACCAGGTTCTGTTACCCAGAATCCTTTGCAAACCTCAAAAAGTGGCTAAAAAAAACAAGTTTTCCTCACATTTCGGTGACAGAAAGTTCTGGAATCTGAGAGGAGCCTCAAATTTCCTTCCACCCAGCGTCCCCCCAAGTCTCCCGATAAAAATGATACCTCACTTGTGTGGGTAGGCCTAGCGCCCGCGACAGGAAATGCCCCAAAACACAACGTGGACACATCACAGAAAACAGAGCTGTTTTTTGCAAAGTGCCTACCTGTAGATTTTGGCCTCTAGCTCAGCCGGCACCTAGGGAAACCTACCAAACCTGTACATTTTTGAAAACTAGAGACCTAGGGGAATCCAAGATGGGGTGACTCGCGGGTCTCTGACCAGGTTCTGTTACCCAGAATCCTTTGCAAACCTCAAAAAGTGGCTAAAAAAACAAGTTTTCCTCACATTTCGGTGACAGAAAGTTCTGGAATCGGAGAGGAGCCTCAAATTTCCTTCCACCCAGCGTCCCCCCACGTCTCCCGATAAAAATGATACCTCACTTGTGTGGGTAGGCCTAGCGCCCGCAACAGGAAATGCCCCAAAACACAACGTGGACACATCACAGAAAACAGAGCTGTTTTTTGCAAAGTGCCTACCTGTAGATTTTGGCCTCTAGCTCAGCCGGCACCTAGGGAAACCTACCAAACCTGTACATTTTTGAAAACTAGAGACCTAGGGGAATCCAAGATGGGGTGACTCGCGGGGCTCTGACCAGGTTCTGTTACCCAGAATCCTTTGCAAACCTCAAAAAGTGGCTAAAAAAACAAGTTTTCCTCACATTTCGGTGACAGAAAGTTCTGGAATCGGAGAGGAGCCTCAAATTTCCTTCCACCCAGCGTCCCCCCAAGTCTCCCGATACAAATGATACCTCACTTGTGTGGGTAGGCCTAGCGCCCGCGACAGGAAATGCCCCAAAACACAACGTGGACACATCACAGAAAACAGAGCTGTTTTTTGCAAAGTGCCTACCTGTAGATTTTGGCCTCTAGCTCAGCCGGCACCTAGGGAAACCTACCAAACCTGTACATTTTTGAAAACTAGAGACCTAGGGGAATCCAAGATGGGGTGACTCGCGGGGCTCAGACCAGGTTCTGTTACCCAGAATCCTTTGCAAACCTCAAAAAGTGGCAAAAAAAACAAGTTTTCCTCACATTTCGGTGACAGAAAGTTCTGGAATCGGAGAGGAGCCTCAAATTTCCTTCCACGCAGCGTCCCCCCAAGTCTCCCGATAAAAATGATACCTCACTTGTGTGGGTAGGCCTAGCGCCCGCGACAGGAAATGCCCCAAAACACAACGTGGACACATCACAGAAAACAGAGCTGTTTTTTGCAAAGTGCCTACCTGTAGATTTTGGCCTCTAGCTCAGCCGGCACCTAGGGAAACCTACCAAATCTGTACATTTTTGAAAACTAGAGACCTAGGGGAATCCAAGATGGGGTGACTCGCGGGGCTCTGACCAGGTTCTGTTACCCAGAATCCTTTGCAAACCTCAAAAAGTGGCTAAAAAAACAAGTTTTCCTCACATTTCGGTGACAGAAAGTTCTGGAATCGGAGAGGAGCCTCAAATTTCCTTCCACGCAGCGTCCCCCCAAGTCTCCCGATAAAAATGATACCTCACTTGTGTGGGTAGGCCTAGCGCCCGCGACAGGAAATGCCCCAAAACACAACGTGGACACATCACAGAAAACAGAGCTGTTTTTTGCAAAGTGCCTACCTGTAGATTTTGGCCTCTAGCTCAGCCGGCACCTAGGGAAACCTACCAAATCTGTACATTTTTGAAAACTAGAGACCTAGGGGAATCCAAGATGGGGTGACTCGCGGGGCTCTGACCAGGTTCTGTTACCCAGAATCCTTTGCAAACCTCAAAAAGTGGCTAAAAAAACAAGTTTTCCTCACATTTCGGTGACAGAAAGTTCTGGAATCGGAGAGGAGCCTCAAATTTCCTTCCACGCAGCGTCCCCCCAAGTCTCCCGATAAAAATGATACCTCACTTGTGTGGGTAGGCCTAGCGCACGCGACAGGAAATGCCCCAAAACACAACGTGGACACATCACAGAAAACAGAGCTGTTTTTTGCAAAGTGCCTACCTGTAGATTTTGGCCTCTAGCTCAGCCGGCACCTAGGGAAACCTACCAAACCTGTACATTTCTGAAAACTAGAGACCTAGGGGAATCCAAGATGGGGTGACTCGCGGGGCTCGGACCAGGTTCTGTTACCCAGAATCCTTTGCAAACCTCAAAAAGTGGCTAAAAAAACAAGTTTTCCTCACATTTCGGTGACAGAAAGTTCTGGAATTGGAGAGGAGCCTCAAATTTCCTTCCACCCAGCGTCCCCCCAAGTCTCCCGATAAAAATGATACCTCACTTGTGTGGGTAGGCCTGGTGCCTGCGACAGGAATAGATCACACAATGGTCAATGTTGGTCCTTACGTGAGGCAGCTGTTGACCCTGGGGTGATCCATTCCTGACACAGACACTAGGTGTAGGCACTCAAGTGGGGTAGTGTTTTTATCAGGACAGGTGAGGAGTCACTGGGTGGTAGGAATATTGTGGATCCCAGCATATTCCTGTAGTTTGTGTGACAGAAATGCGAGAAACATTTAGGTTTTTTTCAACATTTCAGCTTTGCAGGGTATTCTGGGTAAGAAAACTTTGGGGAAGCCACACAAGTCACACCTCTGTGGACTCCCCCGAATGTCTAGTTTCCAGAAATGTTTGGGTTTAGTGTGTTTCTCTATATGGCCGCCGAATCCAGGACCAAAAACACAGGTGCCTGCCTTACAAAACCAGTTTCTTTTGCCATGGATAATTTTGATGTCTCCACAATATGATTTGGGTGGTGGAATTTGGGGCTGAACTAAATTGGGGAGCTCCCAAGAGAGCACTCTCTCTCTGCTTGCCGCCACATTCACCTGCTCTCTGGGTTGACCTAACCCACTATTACCCAGTTGCACAAACAGCTTGCGAAGGGACAGCAGGACTGTCCTCATCACCTCCCTCATAATGTACTGGAAGAGGAGTTATCGAATG
Source organism: Pleurodeles waltl (assembly GCF_031143425.1). Lineage (NCBI taxonomy): Eukaryota > Metazoa > Chordata > Amphibia > Caudata > Salamandridae > Pleurodeles > Pleurodeles waltl. The sequence continues at coordinate 382,496,476 of NC_090445.1, forward strand.
GGACTCCTCTGACTGAAAAATCACTCCCAGAGTCTGCACCATTGTCCTATCCCTCAGATGCTGTCTCAGTATCTGATGTCTCAGTCTCTGATCCTATGTCAGAGCGGTCCTCTATAACCCGAGTGTAGGCAGCAGTCATCCATCAAGATGCCATCTCTGCTATTGGCTAAACTGTTGCTCTAAAACACTAGCCTACGTAGACAGTCACAAAATCGATGGTGTGTGAGATACGTGCAACAGTAGAGGCCACCTTACCTGCGCTTCTTCCCTCAATCAGCACGTACTTTCAAGACACTCAAAAAACACCTTGTCACATACCATTCGTCACAGTCTTTAGCACCTCCTGCGCCCAGTCCAACAATCATTATTGGTGCTCCCACTCCCTCCTCCTCGGATTCCCTCATTACCACCCAGCAAAAGTGCCCTTCATCTCTCCATAGACTTTGCTAATGTACTCAGCTATTTACATAAAATACAGATTTGCTCTTTGCAGTAGGCATATAAACCTTCTGCGCTTCTTTATGGCACTAAAACTGCCACTAGAAAAGTCGGACCCTTTTCCCCCCAAGGAAACCACACACATATTGACAAAAGTGATATATATATGACCGCCAATCACCTGAAACTCAACTCAAGCAAAACCGAAATAATCCTCTTTGGCCCACACAAAAACACCTGGGACCCCTCATGGTGGCCCACCACGCTAGGCCCTGCACCCACCCCCGCCAACCACGCACGCAACCTCAGCATCATCCTAGACTCCTCCCTCTCGATGACCCAACAAATCAACGCTCTCACCTCCTCATGCTTCAACACACTCCGTATACTGAAAAACATTCAAATGGATCCCCACAGAGACCAGAAAAACTGTCACTCACGCACACATCAGCAGCAGGCTTGATTACGGAAACGCCCTCTACGCCGGCACCACTCTAAAACTCAAGCGCAAACTACACGCATCTAGAACTCAGCAGCACGACTCATCCTCGACCTCCGCCGACACGAACACATCTCTCCACACCTCAAATCCCTCCACTGGCTCCCCATTGACAAAAGGATCACCTTCAAGATCCTCATCCTCGCACACAAATCACTCCACAACACAGGCCCTGCCTACCTCAACGAGAGTCACCTTCCACACCCCCACACGAAACGTCCGCTCAGCTGACCTCTCTCTCGCCTCTGTCCCCCGCATCAAACACACCACCACCGGGGGCAGATCCTTCTCCTACCTTGCACCCAAAACCTGGAACGCCCTCACAACCCACCTTCGCAAGACCCAAAACCTACTTCTTTTCAGGAAGGGCCTCAAAACCTGGCTTTTCGAACAGTGAACCTCCCAGCCCCTTTCCCTCCCCCCGCCCCCCCCCCAAGCGCCTTGAGACCCTCACAGGTGAGTAGCACACTTTATAAATCTCTTTGGTATATATAGATCTACCTCTATATATATATATATATATCTATGTACATAGATATATCTATAGATATATCCATGTACATAGATATATCTATCTACATAGATATATAAATATAGATCTATATATAGATCTATTTTTTTTAGTTGTTGTATAGTTTCCTTGGGGGCCAAAATGGCCCCCAGGGAAACCCTACAACATCTAAAAAAAAAATTGCCCCCACAGGGGGTCACCCTGCCGACGGGCGACCCCCTGACATTTTTTATTGTTTTTTCATTATTTAAAAAAAAAAAAAAAAACAATCCCCTGGGGGGGAGGGGCGCGATCGCGCCCCCCCCCCCAGGGGGCACCTACCTTTTTTTATTTTTATTAATTATGCCCCCGGGGGGGGGGGCGGCCCATTTTCCGAGGGGGCCGCCCCCCCAAAGTGAAATCCCTGGCGTCTAGTGGTGTTTCCTGGCCCCCGATCGCAGCTGTGCTGCGATCGGGGGCCAGGAAACACTTTGAGAAGGCCTCGTAAGAAAGGGGAGACTCTCCCCTTTCTTACGAGGCCTTCCCGAACGTGAGAAAGGCCGTTTTCCCCATCAAAGCAGGAAGCGGCCGCAAGGCTGCTTCCTGCTTTGATGGGGAAAACACCTTTGCAACGTCAGCGCGCCGCGAGGCGCGCTGACGTCACAAAGGGGCGGGTGGGGGGGCGGGGGGAGACACGGAAGCTTCCGTGTTTCCCGGGGGGGGTTTAAAAAAAAAAAAAAATCCTCGGGTGCGACGCACCCGAGGATTTATTGATACCCTTCCTGGTGTCGGCCACTGGTCGTGACCCGCACCAGGGAGGGTGTGTGGGCGTCGGCCAGTGGCCGACACCCGCACCTATCAGGTTAAGTAAACCACTTAGGTGTGGTTGTTTCATTTTTGGGTTTTCATGCTTTCTTGAAACTGATAATCGTAAATTATATTGGGGGTCATTACAACATTGGCGGTAAAAGCCGCTTACTGCCGTGCAGAAGACCGCCAGCACACCGCCGTGGCTGCGGAAATCCGCCACAGCTATTATGACACACAGCCCGAAATCTGCCAAAATTCAGACACCCACACAAGTCCGCCACACCAAAGGTCAGTGATAAACTGGCGAAAACAAATCCTCCACCGTCACGCCAACAGAAATACGCCCATGCAATCACGACCCACGAATCCACGCGGCGGTCTTTCAACCGCGGTATTACATTGGCGGTACACACCGCCGCGCTCAAAATACACACACATCTCCAAAACACCACCACATTGAACAATTCGAAATACACACACCTGATACACATACACACACCACTCCCACTCACTCAATACTATATAAAACACACACCCACATCACTCACAAACCCCTACGACCTCCATTACAGTGAGAAGGCCAGAGAGAGACACCACCATCTACAAACTAGCAGCCACAGGCACTCAACACCATCACCCACACTACTTCCACACACAAAACACCACACACCACTACATATCACCACACTTATCACCACACACACCACCCCACACATCACCTACACCACCCAATGGCACTGCAAAGACACCCCAGGTTCTCGGAGGAGGAGCTCAGGGTCATGGTGGAGGAAATCATCCGGGTAGAGCCACAGCTATTCGGATCACAGGTGCAGCACACCTCAATAGCAAGGAAGATGGAGCTATGGCGAAGAATAGTCGACAGGCTCAACGCAGTGGGACAGCACCCAAGAAATCGGGACGACATCAGGAAGAGGTGGAACGACCTACGGGGGAAGGTGCGTTCCGTGGTCTCCAGACACAACATCGCGGTACAGCGGACTGGCGGCCGAACCCGACCTCCTCCCCCACAACTAACAACATGGGAGAAGCAGGTCTTGACTATTATGCATCCTGAGGGCCTCGCAGGAGTCGGTGGAGGAATGGACTCTGGTAAGTCAAATCTTAACTATCATATCCCCCACCCTACCGGCATGCTATCACAGACCCCCACCGCAATGCAGGACGGAGTGCTGTGGACCTAGGCTAGGCTGTGCACAAAGGAAGTCTTGAAAAGTGCACAGAAGTCCTGGCAGTTCACGCAGTACACAGGATTACTGTCTGGCGTGGGGAGGCAAGGACTTACCTTCACCAAATTTGGACAGAAGGGCCACTGGACTGTCGAAGACACTTGGACCCAGCTCCTGTGTTCCAGGGACTACACTCGTCAGGATGAGAGGGGACCCAGAGTACCGGTGATGAAGAAGTTTGGTAACTGCGTTGGCAGGGGGAAGATTCCGTCGACCCACAGGAGATTTCTCCTTGGCTTCCAGTACAGGGTGAAGGCAGACAGCCCTCAGAACATGCACCACCAGGAAACAGTTGAGAAAGCCGGCAGGATGAGGCGCTACAATGTTGCTGGTAGTTTTCTTGCTACTTTGTTGCAGTTATGCAGGTGTCCTGGATCAGTCAGGGGTCGATCCTTGGCAAAAGTCGAAGAGGGAAGTGCAGAGGAACTCCGGTGAGCTCTTGCATTCGTTATCTGGTGAGATGCCCACAGGAGAGACCCAAAATAGCCCTCAGAGTAGGATTGGCTACAGAGAAAGGTAAGCACCTATCAGGAGGGGTCTCTGACCTCACCTGCTAGCACTGGCCACTCAGAGCTGTCCATTGCGCCCTCACGCCTCTGCATCCAAGATGGCAGAGGTCTGGAACACACTGGAGGAGCTCTGGGCACCTCCCCTGGGAGGTGCTGGTCAGGGAAGTGGTCACTCCCCTTTCCTTTGTCCATTTTTGCGCCAGAGCAGGGCTGGGGGATCCCTGAATCGGTGAAGACTGGCTTATGCAGAGAGGGCACCATCTGTGCCCTTCAAAGCATTTCCAGAGGCCAGGGGAGGCTACTCCTCCCAGGCCCTTCACACCTATTTCCAAAGGGAGAGGGTGTAACACCCTCTCTCAGAGGAAATCCTTTGTTATGCCTTCCTGTGACCAGGCTGCCCAGGCCCCAGGGGGGCAGAAACCTGTCTGAGGGGTTGGCAGCAGCAGTAGCTGCAGTGGACACCCCGGAAAGCTAGTTTGGCAGTACCCGGGCTCTATGCTGGAGACCCAGGGATGCATGGAATTGTCACCCCAATACCAGGATGGTATTGGGTTGACATTTACATGATCCTAGACATGTTACATGGCCATGTTCGGAGTTACCATTGTGACGCTACATATAGGTATTGACCTATATGTAGTGCACACGTGTAATGGTGTCCCCGCACTCACAAAGTCCAGGGAATTTGCCCTGAACAATGTGGGGGCACCTTTGCTAGTGCCAGGGTGCCCACACACTAAGTAACTTTGCGACTAAACTTCACTAAGTGAGGGTTAGACATATAGGTGACTTATTAGTTACTTTAGTGCAGTGTAAAATGGCTATGAAATAATGTGGACGTTATTTCACTGAGGCTGCAGTGGCAGTCCTGTGTAAGAATTGTCTGAGCTCCCTATGGGTGGCAAAAGAAATGCTGCAGCCCATAGGGATCTCCTGGACCCCCAATACCCTGGGTTCCTAGGTACCATGTTCTAGGGAATTATAAGGGTGTTCCAGCGTGCCAGTCAAAATGGAAACCGGCTCAGGAATCCCCCAGCCCTGCTCCTGCGCGAAACTGGACAAAGGAAAGGGGACTGACCACCCCCCTGACCAGAACCTCCCAGGGCCCAGAGCTCCTCCAGTGTGTCCCAGACCTCTGCCATCTTGGAAACAGAGGTGTTGGGGGCACACTGGACAGCTCTGAGTGGCCAGTGCCAGCAGGTGACGTCAGAGATACGTCTGATAGGCACTTACCGCTCTTGGTAGCCAATCCACCTTTCTTTGTAGCCAAACCTCCTTTTCTGGTTATGTAGGGTCTCTCCTCTGGGGAATTCTTCAGATAATGAATGCAAAAGCTCACCAGAGTTCCTCTGCACTTCCCTCTTCGACTTCTGCTAAGGATCGACTGCTGACTGCTCCAGGACGCCTGCAAAACCACAACAAAGTAGCAAGACGACTACCAGCAACATTGTAGCGCCTCATCCTATCGGCTTTCTCAACTGTTTCCTGGTGGTGCATGCTCTGGGGGTCACCTGCCTTCACCCTGAACTGGAAGAAAAGAAGAAATCTCCAGTGGGTCGATGGAATCTTCCCCCTGCATCACCGGTCCTCTGGGTCCCCTCTCATCCTAACGAGTGTTGTCCCTGGAACACAGGAACTCTATCCAAGTGACTCCCACAATCCAGTGATCCTTCAGTCCAAGTTTGGTGGAGGTAAGTCCTTGCCTCCTCACGCTAGACTGCAAACTTGTGTACTCCGTGATTTGCAGCTCCTCTGGCTCCTGTGCACTCTTCCAGGATTGCCCTCGTGCACAGCCTAGCCTGGGTCCCCAGCACTCTGTCCTGCAGTGCTCAACCCTCTGAGTTGGCCTCCGGCGTAGTGGGACCCTCCTTTCTGACTCTGAGCCAGCTCCGGTTCACAAATATTCTAAGTGCCTGTTTGGGTACTTCTGCGGGTGCTGCCTGCTTCTGTGGGGGCTTTCTGAGTTGCTGAGCGCCCCATCTGTCTCCTCCTCCAAGGGGCAACATCCTGGTCCTTCCTGGTCCCCAGCAGCACCCAAAAACCTCGACTGTGACCCTTGGGTACTTCTGCGGGTGCTGCCTGCTTCTGTGGGGGCTTTCTGAGTTGCTGAGCGCCCCATCTGTCTCCTCCTCCAAGGGGCAACATCCTGGTCCTTCCTGGTCCCCAGCAGCACCCAAAAACCTCTACCGTGACCCTTGCAGCTAGCAAGACTTGTTTGCGGTATTTCTGCGTGGGAACACTTCTGTAACCTTCATCGCGACGTGGGACATCTTCCATCCAAAGGAGAAGTTCCTAGTCCTCTTCGTTGTTGCAGAGCTCCAAGCTTCTCCCCTCCGGAGGCAGCTTCCTTGCACCTTTATCCGGGGTTTCCTGGGCTCCTGCCCCCCTGGACACTATCGCGACTCTTGGACTTGGTCCCCTTGCCTTGCAGGTCCTCAGGTCCATGAATCCACCTTCAGTGCTTTGCTGGTGTTTGTTGTTCTTGCAGAATTCCCCTATCACGACTGTTGTGTCCTTTTGGGGTAGTAGGTGTACTTTACTCCCACTTTTCAGGATCTTGGGGTGGGGTATCTTGGACACCCTGACTGTTTTCTTACAATCCCAGCGACCCTCTACAAGCTCCCATAGGTCTGGGGTCCATTCGTGATTCGCATTCCACTTTTAGAGTATATGGTTTGGGTTGTCCCTAGACCTATGGTCACCTATTGCATCCTTTTGTAATCCTACACTGTTTGCATTACTTTTCCTACTATTACTTACCTGTTTTGGGTTTGTGTACATATAACTTGTGTATATTACTTTCCTTCTTACTGAGAGTACTCACTGAGATACTTGAGGCATATTGTCATAAAAATAAAGTACCTTTATTTTTAGTAACTCTGAGTATTGTGTTTTCTGATGATATTGTGCATATGATGTAAGTGGTATAGTAGGAGCTTTGCATGTCTCCTAGCCTAAGCTGCTTTGCCATAGCTACCTTCTATCAGCCTAAGCTGCTAGAAACACCTCTATTCTACTAATAAGGGATAACGTGACCTGGCACAGGGTGTAGGTACCACAGGGTACCCACTATAAGCCAGGCCATCCTCCTACAATTAGTCACTAGCCGCAGTGACAATTTTAAAAGCAGAGAGAGCATAAACACTGAGGTCCTGGTTAGAAGAGCCTCAGTGATACAGTTAGGCACCACAAAGGGAAGACATATAGGCCACAAACGTATGAGCACTGGGGTCCTGGGTAGCAGGATCCCAGTGAGACAGAAAAACACCCTGACATCTACTCACAAACAGGCCAAAAGTGGGGGTAACAAGGCTAGAAAGAGGCTACCTTCCTACAGGTAGCAAATTGTCTGTGATGGTTAGCTGATAGGGATCGAGATAAAGAAGAGAAGGATGAGTCTGATGATCAAGTGACAGTATACTCATTAACAAGAGTACACATAGGTGAAGAGCATGTTCAATAACAGAAGTATGCATAGGTGAGGATGAGTGGAAACAAAAGGTTAAGAATGTTGACATTTTTTAAGAAGCTGTAGAGAATTTGGGGACAGGGAGTGAAAGGTAGAATGGAGTCATGGGATAGTATGATGAGATGTCATTAGAGCAGGATTCCCCAATGAGTAGCTCATGAGCAACTGGTAGCTCTCCAGCTACCTGTGAGTAGCTTTCCTGTGTGCAGCTTAGCCAACTAAATTAGCAGCTTGTGCCTGGTTGAATTAAGATATGTATACCAAAATTGAAAGGCATGTATTTTCACAAAGGAATGTGTATTTTCAAAAGTCATATGCTGATGTGTGAAGAAAAATTGTCAAAATGCCAAAAACTATTTAAAATGATAATTCAGTGAAAAAAATCAAACCATGTTATGGAGGTCTACTGCTAATATTAACTTGGTGGCAGGAGCATTGGTTCTATTGATCTTATGTCTTACTCATGTAGAGGCATTCCACCTTGACAGAGCACTTTTACAATACTGCTAAGTAATGGAACCTGATGCACTGAAGGGATCACTGCTGGTCATCTTTGTATATGGTGGCCACTATTCTAATCTTGTCCGATATGGTTACTGTTACATCTTTAATGTTAGTAGCTTGCTAGGATTTTCATCGAATATAAGTAGCTCTTATCACAGAAAAGGTTAGAAACCCGGGCATTTAATAATCTTGGAGTAATTTTGAGGAACTAAAAGGTGAAATCTGTCTAGAAGCTGTGATGCATATGGAATACATCTTATTCTTTGATCACCATTTCCTATGTCTAGCGTCCAACTTGCAGTGCATCTAAAAGATGTACTCTAAGATTCTCTAATGGCATGCCACATTCTATCCTGTGCCTCGATTCTATAAGATGACTTCACATCTATTCAGTGTACATGGGCAAACTAACACATACAAACTAAGGGCCATATGTATGAAAACTGGAGCTTGCGAATCACAAATAGCGATTTTTAAAAAATCGCTATTTCCGAGTCGCAATTGGCCATGCAACAATATTGCGATTTGGAAATAGCGATTTTATAAAAAATCGCTATTTGTGATTTGCGAGGCACATTTACCGAATCGCAATTTGCATTTTCGCAAATTGCGATTTTTTTGCGATTCGGTAAAAAATCGCAAATTGCAAGAAAGTTTGAGAAAGCACACCTGGAGGAGCCTGATGACATCACCAGCAGGAAATGAGTCATCCCAGGCAGTTTCAGGTGCCACACCCAAACCAGCATCCTGAGAGAGAGCAGCCCAGCCACACAGAGCAGCACTCAGGAGCAAGAACACCTGAGCAAGGATGGATACCCCAGGCCAAGCACAGGAGAAGGGTGAAAGGAAGCGCAAGCTGAAATTCAGCGAGCAGGAGCTTGAGGTACTAACTGAGGAGGTGGTGAGGAGCCATGACCGCCTGTTTGGAAAAAGCTCACTCCAGGTGCCTGAGAGTGAGAAGAGGAGACTATGGTTGGAAATACAGTCCAAAATCTGCGCAATTGGAGTGGCACAGCGCTCCATTGAAGAGATAAAAAAAAGGTGGTATGACCTGCGGTCCCGTGCAAAGGAGAGGGTGGCAAGGAGACGTGCGGAGGCCAGGGGAACAGGAGGCGGGCCACCCACAGAGGCACCATCAACACCATTGGAGGACCTAGTGGAGTCCACACTCCTCTCTGAAGCTGTGACTGGGGTCACAGAGATCGACACCTCCGGCACACCAAGTACCAGCCCAGGTAAGTGCAATATTGTTGTGTAACCCCATATGTGTATGCACAAAAGCCCCTTAGGAATTAGCAAGTAATGTGAAACAGTGTGAGAAGTAGTCCAGTCCACATCTTAGAAGCAGCACAACAATGCATTATGGGAGTGGCAGTCCACAACCCAGAACTGAAAGTAGCACAACAATGTATTTAAATAGAGTGACACCCAGAGGAGCACAACACACACAACACCGTGTAGAGAAGTACCTGTACCTTTAATGCCATTGTCTGACTGAAAATGTAACATACATAACTGACATGCTGCATATTGTTGTTGCAGGTGGGCCAGGCCCAGCAGCCACAACATCTGCATGGGTAGGTGAGACAGACACCCATCTGGCCTCAGATTCTAACACCAGTGGGTCCCTCAACATAGCGACTGTCCGACGCAGGCCCAGGGCACTGCCACTGCCAGAGCTCAGCAACGACTCCGATGAGCAGCAGGAAGGGCCAAGTACCCCATCAGCAACAGACAGGCGCAGTCAGATTCAGGAGGGCAGGTGTCATCCAACCACAGCACCACGCAAGATTGCGACAGATTCCTGGGCACAGCAGCATGAGTCAGGTGAGGGTCCCTCCTTATTTGGTGGCCTGAAAGCTGCTATATTTCAGCAGCAGCGTCTACAAAATAAGCGGATCCTTGCATTAGATAAAAACCTGCGCAAACATAACCGCAACATGATGGGCCTGCATCGCCAACTTGACTCCCTCAATAGTAACATTGTACAGCTGCGTGAGGGACAGGTACAGGCATCACAGGACACCAGGGACCTTACAAGTGCTGTCCTGGAAGTCTGCCAGGAGCCGTGCCATGAGAGGGTGAGCCAGGGCAGACAGGAGCGTAGATTCCATACCATGTTTGGCAGCTTCTGTCGTTCCTCTAACAGGATGGCAAATTCTACAGCAATGATTGCCCGTCGTGCAGTGGCTGCACAAGTGGAGGCAGCACACAGCAGCAGGGACGTTGTCAATGGACTTGTGCAGATCACAAATGTGATCAAACACATTATGGGACCAAGATCAGCCACTCCGAGTGAGCTAGCACTGGGGGACACTAAGGACAGTTCCAGCCTCAGAAGTGTTGCCGTACCAGCAGCGGACACCAGACGGTGCAGTGCCAGGCACAGCACTGCCACTGAGGGTGACAAAAGAGGTGCCAGTGACGTAACTGGGCACCCGAGTGGTGTGCGTGGGCGCAAAAAATTACTCTAGCTGCCATTGGACTGCTGTTGACACTATGAAGTAATAGTGCGTAACTCTGGCTCTTTATTGGTTTGCGTTTATCACATTACCTGTTTTTTGTTATTCCTCTTAGTACATTACCTGACTTAAGGTAATACATTTATTTCACTACAGGTACAGTTGTCAGAGGATTTGTGTCATTAATACTCACGTCTGAAATGGTTGTGTGTGATGTCGGCACGCCTTTGCCTTCCCTCTGCTGCACTTGTCCTGTCTGCTGGCTGTAGAGGTGGTATGGGATCGTCATCCTCATCTGATTCAGTATCACATATTTCTACAGGTATGCCCCTGGTGATAGCTATATTGTGCAGGATTCCACAAGTAGCCACTATTCTGCATGTTGTCTCTGGACTGTACTGTAGTGCCCCTCCACTTTTGTGGAGGCACCGGAAGTGACTTTCAGCAGTCTAAATGTGCGCTCCACCACGTTGCGGGTTGCCCTGTGTGCTGCATTGTATCTCCGTTCAGCTGGTGTTGTAGGATTGAGGTAGGGCGTCATCATGTAGGTGCGCACTGCGTAAGCACTGTCTCCTGGAAGGGACAGAGGGTGTGATGAGTAACTGAGCCACCTGACATTGGTACGCCATCAATGCGCCAGTGTACAGAGGGACATTGCCTAGTAGATATCCTTCACCAAACTCCCCAGCTAGCAGTCTTGTGTGAATCCCGCTATGGCGAAAGATGTAAGAATCATGTGTGTCCCCTGGGTACCTGGCCACCAGATCAGTAATGATGTAGGAGGCATTGCATATCACCTGTATATTCATGGAATGTGGGTATTTCCTGTTGCGGTACACAACCTCTGTGGCTGATGGTGGACAGATTGCCACATGTGTGCCATCTTTGGCAACTAGGATGTGGGGGAACTGTGCTATCTTTTAAAACTCTATTTTTGTCTGCTGTAATTCCTGTGGGGTGTGAGGGAATCTGATGTACTGTTGTAGTTTGCTCAGCATGGCGTTGATGAATGCATTGAAAAATCTGGAGAGGGTACTCTGTGTGACCCCTCCAGCTGCTGGTATGACCCCTTGATAGGTCCCTGAGGCGAATAGGTGGAGGGAGCATAATACCTGCACATGGGTGGGTATGCTGTGAGTCCTTAGTGTTCTGCGCTGCAGTATGGATTGTAGCTCAGCTATCAGATCAAGTATCATGGCTGAGTTCAACCTATACCTCTCATATTTTTCCTCCTCTGTCAGGTCAAAAAGTGTAATGCGCACTCTGAAAATGCGCTCCTGTCGTCTCCTCCCTCTCCTCAAACCTGCCAAGATCCTCATTCTCGTCGCCATGACGTAGAGTGCAGCCATTGTGGAAAAGAGGCTGAGGCATTCTGGGCCTCTTTATATAGGTTGCCCTTTGTTACCACCTGGTTTCAGTTCATGGTATTTTGCATGTGCAAAATGCCATTCTGAGAAAAATCGCAATTTGCGATTTTTTTATGCATCTCTTTGCGACTTGGATTTTGCGAATCGCAATTTGCGCCTCGCAATTTCCTACTGGAAATACTGAATCGCAAAATGCGACACGCAAAACCTGGTTGCAACGCAAAAAATAGCAAATATTTCGATTTCTTATTTTTGGTCTGCGAATGCCTTTCATGCATCGCAGACCACGTTCTTGCACTCTCAAACGGCCGATTTTTGCGATTCGCACCATTTGCGAGTGCAAAAATAATTATACATCTGGCCCCAAATTATTTACATTGCCACAAGCTTATTTTCAGTGACTCCCTGCTATACTCTTTGGGTCATAACCTATAGGTGAGAAAGACCAAACAATGCCCCCTCACCTATTTGTTGATTTGTTATACAACAACTCCAACTTCCTTCCAAGAAGCATTTGACTGTTATCTGAGGGGCTGACTGTGGCCAACAGTCTTCAGTATTTGTATATTGGAGAATGCCTGATTAAGGTCAATAAAGGAATTTTGACACTGACTAAAACATGTTACCCACCTGGGGTGTGGGAACAAACTATCACATCCTGGGTTTTGGCTTTGAGATGCTGATCATTTCAACTAGCCAACTGGTGCCAAAAATAGACCATTTAGAATTGAATAGCATGTCTTGTTATCTTTGATGTTCAACTCATTCATGTAATGCAGTGGTCAACCTTTGGATGTAATCTAAGTCCTCTTCAAAGCTATTGATAATGTTAGCAATGTTAAGATATGACTCATAATAGGCTTCTAGACTTACCACCTCAAAGCTCAATGGAGCCTGGAATGAATCTGGCCCATTTTTTAAGCCAGAGGTCAATATAATAAAGTTATATGAGACCTCATGTCTAAGGAATATTCTTGTGTCTTTGGGTTTAATGCAAAGACAATCAAATCTAACAATCTGTGCACAAAGGAGATCAGGAAGAGTTAGAAGACCTGTGGGTAAGAGTGTGTTCCCTGGCCTCAGAGGACTGGTGATGGTTCTTTCAGCCCCTCCTGTACTGCCATTTGATGAATTTTGTTTTGACCAATGACTTTGTGTTTCACCACTGCGCATATTAGTTGCTCAATGTTCACCAGTAGCACATTGTATGTTTTGTTCAGCCTAGCCGCCTATTGGCTTTGACATGGCATTAGCCATTACTTTCTGTATTCAGTTTAGCTGCCTATTGGCTTTGACATTGCATTAGCCATTACATTCTGTATTCTGCCTATTGTCTTTGACATGCTGTATCCAGTTTAGCCGCTTATTGGCTTTGACATTGCATTCATATTGGCTTTGACATGATGTATTCAGTTTAGCTGCCTATTGACTTTGACATGCTATTAGATATTCTGCCTATTGGCTTTGACATGATATCATATATTACATTTTGTATTCAGCTCAGCTGCCTATTGGCTTTGACATGATATTAGACATTGCATTTTATATTCAGCTCAGCTGCCTGTTGGCTTTGATATGACATTAGACATTGCATTTGATATTTAGGTTAGCTGCCTATTGCCTTTAACGTGGAGTTAGACATTGCAGTTGAGAATCCAAGCTGTATTTTTCCAAGCTGTGTTTTTGCACAAGATGAACTAAGATGTTTTTCTCACAGTAGACTAGACCTGATAAGAGAGGGTACACTGGTTGTTTTTCTCTCCGCTTGAGCCTGGGAAGAGGAGAAGTCTCGGAGACCTGGCCAGTCTCCAAAGACTTACTCAGTTTTTCCGAGTCTGAGAGGAGGGGGCACACCTTTGTAACGAATGTCACAGGCTGCAGAGATTCAGATTCGAATCTGCCTGACTTCGTGCTGGAACGAGGAGCCCGTTGCCAGTATCCCGTGTGGGTAGATGAATCTCTTTCTCGCGGCTGACAGGGGGTCATCAGCTTGCAGACCTTAGAAAGATGAAGCTGTAAATAGTTTCCCACACGGTGAAGTATTTGTTTTGCTTTGCATTCAATATCTTATAAATATAACCTGCTGTGTATATTGCAAACTGATATATTTTTTTGATTAACGCGGGCTTGAAAGCTACTAATTCGTCAACATAAAAATTGTGGTTGGGGAAGAATTAACAACAATAAAAGTCTTCTTTGAACTCAGAAGTGCATTTCTGGTGTGTTATGTTAGTGCTTAGAAACTAGATAAGAGGAAAGCACTACAATTGGTACCAGAAGTGGGGTCGATCATTAAGAGTTGATTAAAGGTCATTGACGAATTAGTAGATTTCTACGTGCACACTTTAAAAGTGTAATTGTTTTTTGTTGTTTTGAGAATTACAGAAATAGTTTTTTGTTGTTTGGAGAATCACAGTAGCACGGCAGACCATGTCTGAGAATGCATGTGTTGTTAAACTGCCCGATGGTGCTATGAAAAACTGTGAATTGTTTTCTGTTTGGGGAATTACAGAAGCACGGCAGACCATGTTTGAAAATGCATGTGTAGCTAAACTGCCTGATAGTGCTTTGAGAAATAATTTCTGTTGTACATATGTAGAAAATGTGTCTTTCGAAAGTAATGATGACACTTTTGTATATGGTCACTGTGAAAAATAATATGCAGCTGCGTGCTTGTGATTTGGCAAATGAAATAATGCAGACTTTAGGTTTCTGCGCAGTGCAAGAAGGAAAAACTGATGTACATGTAATTCAAAAACAAGGAAAGAAAATAGTGCCCCTAGCTAGAATCATACACTGGATCTGGTACTTGCAAGACAGGGCTAGAGTACCACAGGTAAAAGAGTTACCAGTAAAATTGAGTGCACCATTTGAATTTGTGTCCACTGAAGAGAAAAAGCATGTTTGTTTTACTAATGATTCATTGACGGAAATGTTGTTTTATGGCACGTTAGAAGGAACAGCGTTGTATAATGTGTGTCAGATTTTAAAGCAAGAGCTACTTGAGATGTGTCATTTTTACGCTGATTTTTGGTTCATTGCTAATGTTTTAGCACCTAACTGGTTCAATTACCTTGCAGATGTTAATGAGAAAAATTCAGAGAGAGAAGTGTACACCCAGAATTCTGCCTTAGTGGGGATGGCTAAGTGGGTGCCCCAGAAATGTGAACAGCTGAGAGAAAAGGCCACTTACAGGTGGGCAGAGATGAGAGAGATGCACATTCCCCTAGATTTGATAAAAACTGTGCAGCACGCACAAAAGCAATCTGTCATGCAAGCAGTAACAGAGCAGTTGGGGAGAGGAAAGTTACCAGGACAGAAATGGCAAATTGATCAGGTTTTAGGGAGAGTGATTGCTGCAAATTACCAAGGAAAAATCGAAATTATGCTGATAACTAGAAAAGAATCTGATTCACTCATACAAATTGGAGACAGAATGGCCCAAATTGACAAAAATGCAGTGAATGGAGGTTTGGTAAAGAAGGAGTCTGCCCCAGCCCTCTGACAGTGCAAGAAAAGGGAAGCTGTGGTGCAGCAGATAAAAACCTCAGTGCTGATGTGTGGGCTGAAGCCCCAAGTGATCCTCCAGAACCTGCAGAGAATATAACAAAGGGCCCCAAAAACGTCCTGCTGATTATAAAACAGGGAAAGAAAGAGGAAGGGTGCAGTTTAAATGAAAAATGTTATTTGCAAGAAAAGTCATACTTGTTTCTTTTGCAGATCCTACCACGTTTCGCCACTGTCCCTGAGTGTGCTGTGTGGTCCCCCTTCCGGTGTGTGCGTGTGGGGTCGGGGAAGGGACCGAACCCCCAACCTGAACCTGGCAGAGTAAAGTGCCAGCACCATGGATCCATTTTGCGCAAACTGCTCCTTCAGTTCAAGTTCAACTTGTTTGATTGCATTCTTCCACTGGAACTAAGCTGTGTTTTTTGTTTTTTTTGTTTTTTTTTCCCTTCTCGTATGGAACTCTGACTTTTGCTTACCTTCCAGCATACCTTTCAGATGGACCGTGCACCTTTACATGAGTAGAACTCATGCTACATCAAATTGCTAACACTGTTGAATTAGAGACTCATTCAGAGTACAAATTGCTCAGTCTTTTCTATGTAGATGTATCTGATGTGAAAGGTTATGAGATCAATGTGTTAATTCACTTCTATTGCTTTACAGGGATTGCTTTGATCATTCAAATGTGACTTGCTGATAATGTTTTTTTTGTGCTGATGTTTTTTGTTTTTTGTTTTTGTTTGAAACAAGAGATATGTGAAACAAAAATTCATTGGTCAAAGGGCGGAATGTACTGCCATTTGATGAATTTTGTTTTGACCAATGACTTTGTGTTTCACCACTGCGCATATTAGTTGCTCAATGTTCACCAGTAGCACATTGTATGTTTTGTTCAGCCTAGCCACCTATTGGCTTTGACATGGCATTAGCCATTACTTTCTGTATTCAGTTTAGCCGCCTATTGGCTTTGACATTGCATTAGCCATTACATTCTGTATTCTGCCATTTGGCTTTGACATGCTGTATCCAGTTTAGCCGCTTATTGGCTTTGACATTGCATTCCTATTGGCTTTGACATGATGTATTCAGTTTAGCTGCCTATTGACTTTGACATGCTATTAGATATTCTGCCTATTGGCTTTGACATGATATCATATATTACATTTTGTATTCAGCTCAGCTGCCTATTGGCTTTGACATGATATTAGACATTGCATTTTATATTCAGCTCAGCTGCCTGTTGGCTTTGATATGACATTAGACATTGCATTTGATATTTAGGTTTAGCGGCCTATTGCCTTTAACGTGGAGTTAGACATTGCAGTTGAGAATCCAAGCTGTATTTTTCCAAGCTGTGTTTTTGCACAAGATGAACCAAGATGTTTTTCTCACAGTAGACTAGACCTGATAAGAGAGGGTACACTGGTTGTTTTTCTCTCCGCTTGAGCCTGGGAAGAGGAGAAGTCTCGGAGACCTGGCCAGTCTCCAAAGACTTACTCAGTTTTCCCGAGTCTGAGAGGAGGGGGCACACCTTTGTAACGAAACAGGCTGCAGAGATTCAGATTCGAATCTGCCTGACTTCGTGCTGGAACGAGGCGCCCGTTGCCAGTATCCCGTGTGGGTAGATGAATCTCTTTCTCGCGGCTGACAGGGGGTCATCAGCTTGCAGACCTTAGAAAGATGAAGCTGTAAATAGTTTCCCACACGGTGAAGTATTTGTTTTGCTTTGCATTCAATATCTTATAAATATAACCTGCTGTGTATATTGCAAACTGATATATTTTGTTTGATTAACGCGGACTTGAAAGCTACTAATTCACCAACATAAAAATTGTGGTTGGGGAAGAATTAACAACAATAAAAGTCTTCTTTGAACTCAGAAGTGCATTTCTGGTGTGTTATGTTAGTGCTTAGAAACTAGATAAGAGGAAAGCACTACACCTCCTTATAACCCTTCCTCTGCATTGGGTTTGATATTTAGAATGGTTCAACACCCTCAGCAAAACACACATATCTTAGCTTGACTCCACAAAATATCATGTTTCACACCAATTACTAGCATCATGGTTACATCTCTCTTTAACAATGTGTAATATGTTTAGTCAGATAATGGGTTGTTCTCCATGGGTCATCCGTTGTATTTGCTCAGTCCCTTGCTTTCCATCAGTGTATGGTGTTGTTCTCCCAAAACAGGTTCAAAGAGCCATCCATTTGCTCATGAAGGCCTATGTGAGTATATGTGTTGTATTGTGTGCTCATCTCCACTATAGTCATTGAAAGAGTTATGTGTAACTCACTTTTTAAACAAGTATTGTCTTTGGTGTCAACAGATGACTACAACTACCATGATGCACTGTGTTTCGATCTTCAAAACAATAGTACAATGCAATGTTGTTCCACCTTTCTTTACTTCCATGTTAGAAATTAGGTCTCTAGTTGGCAGAGATATACACCCTTGTCCAAGTAGGGACCACAATCCTAGTCAGAGTAAGTCACAACACATTCCAAATTATCCTGTGCTCACCCTATGGTAGTGTGGCACTGAGCAGACTGGTTTAACTTAGAAAGCAATGTGTAAAGTATTTATGCAATAACTCATATAGTAACACAGTGAAAACACAACAAAAAGATCTCCACACCAGTGTAGAAAAATAAATAACGTTTATCTGAATAAAATAAGATCAAAGTAATAAAAATCCAATGTGCAAGAGCCAGGATATCACTTTGTAAAGGTTTAAAAGATTTTTAATCCTTAAGAATCAGTGGTTGTATCCTTGTAACTGGGAAGCATCAAAAATAGTGATGCACGGGAGCTGCAGAGGAGGAGATGTGTTGAAAAATAAGGCGCTGTGTTGGATTATCCGGTGTTGCACAGACGATGCATTGTTTATTTCCACAATGCTAGGTGATGTATCAATTTCCAGGAGTGCAGCCTTGGTTCCTTAATGCGATCCAGGGATAATTGGATGCCCATGGATGATGCATTGAAAATTCTTGACATGCTGGTAAGAAGGAGCAGGCGCTGTGTGGATCCGGTAGGCAATGCAGTGTTTTTTATAGCCGCAAGGCGGGTGCTGCATCGATTCCTGCAGACGTTGCATTGATTTTTCAATGCAACAGAATTTCCTTCTATAGGGTTAAGTCTTTGTGGTACTGAGACTTCAGAACAGGAGGCAAGCTCAATCCAAGCCCGTGGAGAACACTTGTGGGGACGGCGGAGTCCTTCCAGCAGAGTCAAAGGCCAGCAAGTAACAGGGAAACACGCAGGGTATAGGCAACAGGGAAACAAGCAGGGTATCAGTCCTTCTCAGCAAAGTATTCCAGAGGAGACCTTTGGGCAGCCAAGCAGTTCTCTGATAGAGTCCAGGTGTAGAACCAGAAGTGTCTCATTTGGTGGTGTCAGAGACCCAGTATACATGCCTAAAATGCATTTGAAGTGGGAGAAACGTCAAAGAGTGGTTTTGAAGTGCACAAGTTCCCCTTTTTCCCAGTCCCGTCGGCCAAGATCATTGTGGGGGGTTATCAGTCCTTTGTGTGAGGGCAGACCACAGACCTTTAAAGTGTAAGAGAGACCCTTCCTGACCATGGATACCCATTGAGTATGCAGATGAATGCAGATGTGACTGAATGTCCCGTGTTTATGGCTGTCTGGTTGGAATGCACAAGGGAAGCTGTCAACCAGCACAGACCAGACATGGGTTGGAGACAGGCTGTAAGGCACAGATGGCATTAAGTGCAGAGAAATGCCCACTTTCTAAAAGTGGCATTTCTAAAATAGTAATATTAAATTCAGCTTCACCAGTAAACAGGATTTTCCTTTACCATTTTGGCCATACTAAACATGACACAGCTACTTCTTTCAGATCAAAATCTGTCACTTAAAAGTATAAGGGCAGTTCTAATGCCTGCCTATGGGAGGAGCAGGACCCACAGTAGTGGAAAATGAATTTGTGAGTTTTCCACCACCAGGACATGTAAAACCCACAAGTACAGCTCCTGCCTTTTACTTACACAGCACCCTGCCCTATGGGTTACCTAGGGCTTACCTTAGGGGTGACTTATATGTATACAAAAGGGGAGTTTAAGGCTTGGCAATTAGTTTTAAATGGCAAGTCAAAGTGGAAGTGAGCGAACCAGCACATACAATGGCAAGCCTATGACATGGTTAAGGGGCTACCTATGTGGGTGGCACAATTAGTGCTGCAGGCCCACTGGTAGCATTAAATGTACATGCCCTGGACCCATGTAGTACTCTTTACTAGGGACTTACAAGTAAATTAAGTATGCCAATTGGGTATGAGCCAATGTTACCATGTTTTTAGGGAGAGAGTACGTGCACTTCAGCACTGGTTAGCAGTGGTAAAGTGTCCAGAGTCCTAAAGTCAACAAAATGATGTCAGAAAAAGAGGAGGATGAAGGCAAAAGGTTTGTGGTGACCCTTCCGAGAGGGCCATTTTCCAACATTCCATATGTGCACACATCTCAACAACTTGTGCATTTTACAGCCACAATATCATGCTATGACTTAAAACGTCACTTGTGTATCTCAAGCATATTGATACCTTCTCATAGCTACACTGATGGAAATGCTCACATAATTCATAGTCTTTTCAATCCAAGTTTTCCTGAAATGTGATGTGGAATGCTGAACAGAAGTAGTAGCTGCATATAATTTACTTTGCACTGGATATATGATAGCTAATGACATTATCAATATTAATTTGAACCACAGAATGTTTTATAGCCTACTAGCCTTTCCAGTATTCTAATCTCCACACCACTGTGTTGGGTTGAATGTGCAATTCAGAAATAACACTTTTGAGTTTCTGGTCATCTCTACAATGTCATCACTGGAGTTGGCATCTGTGGAAATCTGCCTGCATGTGTAAAACAATGAAAATCACAGAAACTTCTAATCAGTCTGTTAGTCTGCTTTCCTTTTTTAGGTGGCCCCATTTGTAGCTGAAGGCACATATGATGCACAAACTAGATATTAATTGCATATTTTCTGCATTCTTCTCAGGTCCAAACCCCCAGGCGAGTGGACCACAGTCTGTCACCTAAGACACCTCCACTCCAGAGCAGGAGCAACTTTAGTGAGGATTCCACTCCTGCAAGTCCAGATGATTGAGAGGCAGCTGGTTCATCTGGTGTCTCTGCCCAGACTGCTCTAGTGAGTCACACTTGGCCCACTCCTGTACCTCCCAACCCAGCTGCAATACCATCTCAGTATAAGGACACCTCCAATTCCTGTGTACTGAGAAGCTACACACCAATCCTTTACCCCAAACCCCAGTCCTTGCTGCTGTTGAGACAACCCCAACACCACCTCCAGTTATGCCAGGACCCACTGGAGTGGAGCACACTGCTGAAAGGGCACAGGGTATTAAGGAAGGGCTCATGGGAGGGAATCTATAGGTCAGCTATTTGAGGCCACTGGGGTCTTTGTCAACCAGACCACTATTGGGCAACTCTTGGGAGCAATACAACAGTCCCAAGGCTTGATGGGCCAGGTTGTAACTGAGCTCCAGGAGATCACAGAGGTGTAGAAAGAGCACATGTTGGAAACATGCAACCACAATGGTAATATGAGCTCCCTGACTGGGGTAGTTTACGGCATCTACCACCACATGAGCAGGGCTTTTCCTGTTCTGTATGCCCCTGTCTATGTTCTTTCTACATTTGGCCCAAGTACACTACTGCCAGCCACAGACAGGGAGGCCCTGCCAAATGTGGAGCATGCTCCTCCCACACAAGTCCCTACACCTGTGTCCCCCTTTTTCCCAGCAGGGACAGTCATATGGACTACCATGAGAGGATGGAAAGACCTTCACCACTACCATCTCCAAGAGATGCAGATCCTAATTTCCTACAGCATGTGTCTACCATTCATTCTGTGGAATATTTCAGGGACACATTTACCTTTTCGGAGGGAAGTTGTATTTTGTATATTTGACTTTAAACTGCTTTTGACTCTGCTACTATCCTTTCATCCTTTCATCCACTACAATAGACTTTTTTTGTTAATTTTCACAATTGTTGAATCACCTTTCTGTTCTTTTCTATCATGCAAATTGATTGAGACAAATTACAAACTGTTGGATTTATTGGGACATTTCATTTGTCATGTCTGTCTTCCACCATCATGTTGTCTAATCTTTTAATCATTTATTGGCAAAGGAAAATTAGAAAATTAGAAATGACAAAAAGAGGTAATGTGTTACCCATTTAATTCAAAGAAAACAAAACAAATTCCCAATATTTTGTCCACAAAGATATGTATGTAACAAGTCCTCATGGACATTCGAGCTGAGTTACACAAACCATGCATTACCTCAATAGTCTGTGTCATTTAGAGATAGACAAACCCCAATCTTGACACCGTGGAAGAAAGGGAATATTGTATGGGATCAAATAGGAGAACTATAAATTATTTATGACCTTAGGTGGAATCATACTTCCTGCCCTCACAATAGGAGTCAAACATCAATAACACCAATAGTCCACATCATGGCAGTATAAAAATTGGAGGCCACATGATCTTTACAGGACACTGTGGCAGTATCTGCTGCAATGTCCCAAACACCATTCAGTGCTGTACTAAAAATAGTTCAGTCAGCATCTTCCACAGAACACAAATTGAAGATTTAGTCAATGTGAAGGAAGAACAGTATGCTATGGCTGAGCATACACATATAGTTTGAGCAGGTTAAGTGGCACATTGTCAAGCACTAAACTGCTTCTCCCATGGAGACACAATGTTAAAGTAGGATTTATGCAAGAGATCCTCCAGGCATATTGTACTTACCAAGCCAGGCCCTCTCTGGTCCAAGTTGTAAGATTTGCAGACTTTTTGCATATTGATGGAGTGGAAGTTGGTCCAATTGTGGTAGACCTGTTCCCTTTTATGTGGTAGCACCAAGATAATATACATGCTAGCTATTGCTCCAACAATATGCGGTAGTCCACCCAAAACATAAAATTTTCCCTTCTCACTGGCCAAATACTTTTGCTGTGGGAACTCGGTGTAGCTGTTGATGTGTCTCAGCATTGAAGAAAGGACTTCTTGTAGAATACCACTGAAAGTTGGTTGGAACATGCCCCGAATACTGCCACAGTGTATTGAAAGGCACCAGTGGCCAGAAAATGAAGTACTTTCATGAGTTTCACTATTGGTGTTATTGCTGTTGTATTTATATTGTGAAGCAGGAGATCAGGCTCCAGCTGGTGACACGGCTCCAGGATAGTTTGCCAATTTAGCCAAAACTTTTTTATCACTGTTTTCTTCTATGGTGGCAAGGTCTAAAAAAGTCCTGAAGACCTGAGATCATCATCTCCTACCCATGTCTGGGTTCAAATGACTGCATGTGTGGAAAGGAAAATATCTGTTTAACTGGTCACATAACACATACAATATCTTAATATCATTATGAATCTCATTGTGGCATATAGGTACATACAATGTTTCTAAAAAAATTGCAAAGTCAAAAAACACTTTTTCCTCTGTCTTTTTTTATATTATGTGCAAGTACCTGATTTGAGAGGTATTATTTGCAAATATTTTTTTCTTTAGATTTTTTTCAAATGCTGTCAATGGAGATATTCCTTCCACCGAGACACTATCAATGTCAAACACATTCATGGTTCACTTTTAATGTGTGATATCTTGCCAAAAACAGTGCAGTTTATGCCTCTCTTTTGTAAATACACGAGGCTCCATTGCACTAACAATTAAAAAATACACAGCTTCACACCCTAAGATGGTGGATTCCTGGCCTTATTGTCAGGACAGTCGCTACCCAACAGCTGTAGGTGGAAGTTGAGCGCATAGTAGGTGGTACCCCGCAGGACAGTACCTGTCATAGATGAACATGTATGACGGCTATGCACGAAAGCCAGTGGTTGTGTCCATTACTGTCACTGATCGCATTAGCTTTGTACTTGTATGCAGCATATTGAAAAAAAGCTCACTTGCCTCCTAGCACTGCAGCCAACAAGACCTCCACACTTTATGATGCTGCTACTGACCTGAGGGAGCCATGACACCATGCAAAGTAGGTAACATAGCCTGTCTTCAAAAGAGAAAAGCTGGAGTTTCTTGCCAGGGAGATCCTGTTTTTTGGGACTCGAGAGGAACACTAAAATGTCTGATTGGGAAATGTTTGACTAACTAACCTTTTTTGTTCACAGCCTATTTTGCCCCTGTTCCGTCATGAAAGAGCTATTGTGATTCTCTCTCTACCCTCCCTCTTCTCCCCTCCGTTGGCCATAGATGCCCCCTAAAAGGAGTAACGTCACCTTTCTGCCTGCACCTCCTGCCCTGCCCTGGTGTCCCAGGCTGCTCTCAATCAGGAGGTTGTTAATCTTTGAAGGACAATTGCTGTAGGCCAGACCATGTTACTAAATGCCACCCATACAGAGTGCCCTGCCTGCCCTACAGTGTGCAGCCTCCCACCCACCCCAACCTCATGCCCAGGCTTTTACCGCCTCTCAATCCAAAATCTCTCCAACCAGTCCTATCCCAAGTATACTCAAACATGTGTGTGCACCCACTACAACTACTACAAGCAGCACATCTGCACACCGACATAGTAGGAAACACAGACGCAAACACACACATGCAGGCACTCACAGCCCACTACCACAACCACCACAAACATACCCACCCAGCACCACACCCACCATGACACAAATACACACACTCGCTACCAGCACACCTGCAGGCATCATATCCACTATGACACAGATATACATACTTACCACAAGTACACCTGCAGACACCACACTCACCTCTACCCTTACACCCACACACACAAACCATTACACATGCAGTCAGCACAACCACCACTACACCAACACCCACACCCACACACACCACCAGCACTCCCACAGACATCACAAAATCACACACCACCTCCACAACAGACACATCAACACATACAAATACCAAACAGAATGCCCATATTCACCCACCCATTAGACACCCAGTAAGAAACACAAATCAAAACATACAGTACATACACCCGACCCTCAGGTGCCCACGCCTTCAACAGACACATGCACATCAGACACTTCTACTCCCTCCACCTCCCAACCCAAACTCCCTGCTAAACTCTCTTCACATTTTCCCTGGAAAGACCTTCTTTTTTTCCTGGCCCTGACCCCTTCAACATCCCAAAACACCCCCCAAATGTCTTTCCATCCCTTCCACATCTCAAACCACCCATTTAGCATTCCAACTGACCACTCTCGAATGTGTATCCACCCTCCCAAACATCTCAATTCACCCCTTCCAAATCCCAACTCACCCCTTCCAAATCCCAACCCACCCCTCTCAAACTCAAACCCAACACTCCCAAACCCAAGGACCCCACCCAACAGTGGCATCATTGAGGTGCCAGGTCCCTGTCCCACATAGGCTCCTTCCGGAGGAGGTTTATTTTAGCAGTGACAGTAGGAGGCAATTTGTGGCCATGCAACTCATGCTATGGACTAATGAACTTGTGCCATTGTTTCTTTCTTTGCTGTATTCCAAAGTTTCCTTCTGAAAGAGTTATCTCATTACATACATGATTTTCATTTTGAGACTACCTTTGTCATGGTCTTATTTAATGATTGTTACTAATTGTTAACTGATAATGTTATTTCTGATAATATGTGTGTATGCTCTTACTCTTATTTGTGAAAGTGACCATCACAGTTTGCAGATTATAGCTATTTTTAATAAATGCAAAGAATTTACGTTGCAACTGGACACTTAAACCAACATTAATTGTGTTTCTCCTATTGTGACTGGAGAATTCATGTGAGTTTATGCTGACATGATGTGTTCATGATATGTACATATGCATTACATAGGGACAATGGCACTTTGCAGTTAAGTTATATCTGATGTTTGTGATATATTGCGCACACCAAGGGGACATGTGACCTTCATATATCTCTGCCATGTTTGCAGTTTGGAGGTAAGATTGGTAGTACATTCTGTTCATACTCACTTGTAAAATGTGGTAGTGGAATTGCTACTTTATCATGGGATTGAATAGTTCCTATTGGGTATTTTGTTTTTAATGGGAAATTATTGCACACATCTGTATGGACACATTCCTATTTGTGATTGCTGTGACTTTTGTGTAGGTGTCAATTGCCATGAAGGAAGTTCGTACGAGATTGGTGTGTTCTACTAATAACTCAAGGTGTCTTATGATACATTTCCTAGTACAACACTACACATATAAGCATTGCCCATCATCATGGGGTTGTTTGCCAAACTTTTTTACACATGCATGAGCCCAGTGGTACTGTACAGCAACAATTCTGAGGATAGGAAGTATGACAGTGACTTACATTGTGTTCCGGTGATGACAGGATTGATTTCCATCTTGGCCCAGGAGCAGCAGCAACGCCTGGATTTGCATGATTGGCTTCATGGTGGCAGAAAAAGGGAAAAGTGAAAAAAATGTGTTACATCCTTTTATCCTTCCCAATCTGCCAACTCCGGTGTTGAGTTTTAGCCTCCACAGTTGCATTGGCAGGAATACATATCATGATTGGCTCAACGGTAAAAGGGGCTGATGTACTGCCACCAGCTGCTTTAACATATGGTACCATCGACATGGGTAGAGATTCTTGGGGGTGACGGCAAACCTTTGGTGATCATTCACCTGTGCTCCAGCATACATCTAAATAGGGCATGTGGACAATTCTGGCAGCAGTTGGGTTTGATGGCAGAAAATCAATGGTGGTCCCTATGTTTCCATGCACAGGAACCCAATAGGAAGGGGCTGAGTTACCGCATGGGAGCATAACTTGAGCACCACACTCACGCTGATAAACCTCCACATTCCTCAAAAGTGGGTGGGAAGAACAACAAGGAGAACAGGGTGGCAATGAGGACAAAATAGGAATGTGGGGTCTCCATGACAGGACTATTTATCTATATGTTTTTCTAACATAGAGCACTACAACATTGTAGATTTGTTGATATCTTATGGATGTAATGCACATAAAGCCTCTACTGACCAAATCTTGCTCTTAAAAAAATGTATACATCAGATTTCAATTGTGAAATATTGTGTCAACATTCACAAAATTGTTTGGTGTATTTTATTTCATATTTCTCATTCTGAGTGATGATTTATTTTCAGATGTTTTTCCTGTGTGTACGTTAATATAATATAATATAATATAATATAATATAATATAATATACAACTTCACATAGGCGCACTTAGTAGAGTACACTACTGTTTCAAAGGTTTTCAGTTTTTTGGCAATCCAAGATAGTGTAGCACTTCAAACATGGATAGGTTCCAACATTTCACTGTGTATCTTTTGTTGCTTGAAACTCTGCTATTAACAATTTGTTGGAATGGACATACTTGGTGTCATATTCCCCCAAACTGTTTGCCTTCACACCTTCTGTTTGGCTGAAATCGTTTTTGTTGGTTTTACGACTCTGTGCAATTTACCACTAGCTAACCAGTGCTAACCAGCGCTAAAGTGCTTGTGCTCTGTACTCCAAACATAGTAAAAGTTGGCTACATCTAATGGGCATATTCAATTTACTTGTCAGTTCCTAGTATGTGGTACGACCTGTACTCAGCGCCTGTTAATTAGTTGTTACCAGTAGGCCTGCTGTCCTTATTGTGCCACCCAGTAAAGTAGCACTTGCCTCAGGCCTGCCATTGTCCCTTCCCTTCAAAGGGCTTGCCTCCATCACACATTGAGGATTGTGACACCAGAGTTTTGTCACCCCAGATATCTTGGATTCTTCACAGGGGGGTGGGAGAGCTTTCTAGAGACAAACCACTTGACCCTTGCAGAGTAGTTCAAGTCTGTGGGTACCGGTAAGAGTCAGGAGACCATAAGTTACTTTCTTCCAGCAAGAGTCAAGAGTCTTATTTCTTCCAATAGGGACTTCTTTATCACGAGGACTCTTCCCAAGGCCTGGGAATGTCCTGAAGAGGTAGCGAATAGTTGCCAGTCTTATTCTATGTATCAGCTAGTGATTTGATCATTTTCCCTACCCTATTCCGGATACTTTTTTTACCCTATGACCCCCTTTACCCTATTAGCACTTCCTTATGCAGCACATCCATTTTGCATGTAAAAATATCCATGAAACTCTATTTAAAGATGTTACAACCAGTCTGCGACCAGAGAGGCTTCTCTCCTGCTTGCAGGCCACTCCCCTGTTTAGATAAACTCTCCTCCAACATGATAGGATCACAACTGGTTCTTCCTGGTGCTGATGAGGGGGTACATTCTGTAAGCTTCATTTGAGATCAACAAGCCAAATCAACTTTTAGAGATGTCTTTGCCATCTCTGAACTTGTAATACATGACAGAATTGGATTTAAGCCACTTTTGTCTTAGGCTTCACAAAGTAAATTTTTGTAAAATGATCTTTCCTCTGAAATAATCAAATTAAGAGAAAAATATCAATAAATGACCTTTTCAGCATTTTCCAAAGTGAGGACGAAAAAGAATGACCTGTCTTTCTGGAGCTGAACCTACATAGTGGGAATAGTTTTCAGGCCTTCAGTGTTTAACAATAGCATTTAAGGACACAGCACATACACTAGCACTGAAAATGAATATCACAGTGCACCCACTCCCAGTATCAGCAAAAATAAGCTACAGAAAAAGGCAAAAAGTAGGGTGAGGATGCAAAAAGGCAAATTTGTGATATTGTCAAACAATCAATCAATCAATCAATGCATTGGTATAGCATAGAACTAGCACCCCTAAGGGTATGTTGGTACTGAGGATGATGTGTCTCTGTCACAAAAAAAAGTGTCTGGAGAAGTCCAGAGGTGGAGGGGCAGGTTTGAGAACTTGGCTGTGATGTAGGAGAAGGTGCGATGGATGCAGAAGGTGTGTCTGAGGTTGAGCATGGAGGGGTGCAGTTGGCTTGCGCGGGCATGGAAACTTAGTCGGTGGTTGATGTAGAATGGCCCTTTGTTGTGCAGAACCTTGTTTGTGAGTGTGAAGATCTTGAACTGGCATCTCTTTTGGATTGGAAGCCAGTAGAGATCTCTGAGGTGAGGGATGATGCTGGAGCATTTGGGGAGGTTCAGGATGAGTCCGGCGGCAATGTTCTGTAAAGTCTGAAATCTTTTGAGTTACTGAGTGAAAAATTCGGTATTGAGAGCGTTGCCGTAGTCCAGGCAGCTAGTGACCAGTGTACATGTGACTTTTTTTCTGTTGTCAGTAGGGATCCATTTTAAAATACGGTGGAGCATTCAGAGGATATGGAAGTGGAAGGTGGCAACTGAATTTACTTGTTAATTCAGGGACAATTGGCTGTCCAGGATGTTGTTGATCTGATGGAGTGGGTATTGAACCGAGTTCTGCTGGCCACCAGCTATGGTCCCATATGGAGGTGATTCTCCTGAATATCAAGACTTCCTTTTTGTCGGTGTTTCATTTAAGGCAGCTGCCTTTTATCCATGTTGCTAAGTTGGTCATGGTGTTGTGGAAGTTGGTTGTGGGAGTCCTCCGTGAGTGAAAGAATCAGTTGGGTTTCATTGGCGTAGAGGACTATGTTGAGTCCATGGTCTGACAATATCTTTGAGGGGTTCAGTAGAAAAGGTTTAGGCTGTGTCAAATGCCGCAGAGAGGTCCAGGAGGATTAAACCCGCAGTTTTTTCTCGGTTGAGGAGGGTACTGATGTCATCTGTGGTGACAGTCAGTGCGGTCTTCCTGCTGTGGTGAGCCTGGAATCCTGATTGTGAGGTATCTAGAAGGTAGTTTTGTATGAGGTATTCGTCAAGCAGTTGATTGATGGCTTTCTCAATGTATTTTGGCAGGGTAGGGGAGCAGGGTAATCGGTCTATCATTTTTGGGGTCGCTGGGGTCGGTGGAAAGTTTCTTAAGGAGGGGAATGACCTCTGCGTACTTCCATCCATCTAGGAAGGTTGCAATGGATATGGAGGTTTTGAGGATGCTGGTTAGTTCTCTGCTGATAGTGTTGGTTCTGAGGTTGAAGAGACAGTGGGGGCAGGGGTTGGTAGGTGCCCCTGAGTAGATGGAAGACATGATGGCTGCTGTCATCTGTGTGCTGACTGAGGACCAGGTTGTTTTCATGTGGTTGTTTTTGCTGGTTCAAGGGGTTGCCTAGGCTGGAAATGGTGGTTTGGGAGTCAAAGTCGGTGTAGATGCTGGTGATCTTGCTATGGAGGTAGTCTTGAGAGGGTGTCACAGAGCTCCTGAAATGGGTGGATGGTGGTCTCTGTGGCTGTTGGGTTGGAGAATTCCTTGATGATTTTGAAGAGTTCTTTCATGTGGTTGGGTGCGGTGCGAATGAGGGTGGTGATGACTGCTCTCCTGAATACCTTGATGTGCAAGTGGTAGTTGTTGAGGGCTGTCTTGTGAGCTGCTCTGTCAGAAGGGTCTTTGGTCATGCTCCATTGTTTCTCAAGATGGTGGCAGTTGCGGGTGGAGTTTCTGAGCTTCAGAATGTTCCATCTAGCTTGCTTGGAAGTGTTCTTTTTTTCCTGGTTTCAATGGGGTGACTCTTTCGACACATCTGGTAATCCAGGTGGTGGAGTTCTGGATGGCCTGGGCTTGAGTTGTGTCTCTGTGGATCTCTGTCCATAGGGCCTTGGTTACCTTGGCCCAGAATTGGTGGAGGGTGCTGTGGTGCTTGCAGATAGTGTGCTGGTCATCAGAAATGGTGGAGTGGATGATAATGTGGTCAGTCCAGGTGTGTTCAGTTACGTGGGTAAATTTGATTCTATCCCTGGAAGTGAAGATGGCATAAAGTGTGTGACCAGCTTTGTGCATGGGTTTGGTGACCAGGTGGGTAAGGCCGATGTTGCTGAGGTTTTCCAGGAGAGAGGTGGACTTGGTGTTGCAGGTGATGACATTGCAGAAAGCTGGACATGGTCCTGGGGTCTGTACACAAGGGTACCTCGCATTGTGGTGTTGGCATTGGTCTGGAGTCAGAAGTTGAGGTGTTCCATGAGGGGTGCTGGGTCATCACTGTTGATTGTGCATTTGATGGTTTGCTTGAATATGATGGAGACGCCCATGCCACGTTTGTTGGTGTGGTCTCAGTGTATCATCTTGTAGCTGTCGGGGTGGCCATGGCAATGTCGGGGTTTGAGGAGGGATTTAGTCATCTTTAGCCATGTTTTGGTGAGGAATGCAATGTTCTGGTCATAGGTAATGAGGGCGTCCCAGATTTCTGTGGCATGTTTGCATAGGGAGTGGGCTTTGAGTAAGATGCACTGGAAAGGTTCTGGGTTGTTCATAGTCCCCTGCTTCAGTGCGGTGCAGGCATCCGTGTGGGCAGGTGGGCCAGTGTTGCAGAAGAACCAGCAGTGTCTGGAGCTGAAGGGTCTTTTGATTGATCGTCGGAAGGTGGTAAAGGAGCTGTCCTTGTGGAGTCCAATGTTCAGCACCTGGAGCTCCTTTGTGGTGTAGCGATAGATGGTGGGAGGACCAGGGGTTGTGGTGCTGGGCGCAGTCTAGGTGTGGACGACTACAGAGGGGTGCAGATGGGTTTGCCTTTGGTGCGCCAGTAGTCTTCATGAAATGTCCTGCGGGGTTGGAGGGGTCGGAGTGGGAGGTGGGAGGGCAGGAGGGCTGAAGTGGCAGAGGTGGGAAAAGAGCATTAGAAGATCAAGTAAAGAGGAACGTAGTTGGAGCTGTCATTTGAAGGGAAGGCCTAGGAGCATCTGGGGAGCTGTTGCCCTCCCAAGGAGGTCAGGCACTTCTCATCCAAACCACGCAGTGGCCTCAATTAAATATCCTGGGAGGTGGGAGGGCTCAGGGTTGGAGGTGGGAAGGCAAGAGCAGCAGAGGCAGAAAAAGAGCATCAGCAGACATAAGCGAAGAAGAATATGGGTGTAGCTGTCAATCAGCAGGAAAGCCTTGGAGCCACTGGAGAGCTGTGGCTGGCCAAAGGAGGTAAGGCACTGCCCATCCAGTCTGCGCTGCGGGCTCCAATAAATGTCCTCGGAGGTGGGAGGGGCCAGGGTGGGAGGTGGAAGGGCGGGAGCGGCAGAGGTGTGAAAGTAACATCAGCAGACATGAGCAAAGAGGAATGCAGGTGGAGGTGTCAATGGGCGCGAAAATCCAGAAGCAGCTGAGGAGCTGTGGATGGCCACAGGAGGTCAGGCACTGCTCATCCACTCCACGCAGAGGCCTCCATTAAATGTCCAAGGTGGTGGAGGGGCAAGGGTGATAGGCAACAAGGTGGGAGGGGAGAGTGGCAGAGGCCAGAATCAGCAGGCGCAAGCAAAGAGGAATGCAGGCAGAGCTGTCAATCGGCGGGAAGGCCTAGGAGTGGCTAGGAGCTGTAACTGGCCCAAGAAGTCAGGCACCACTCATTCAGTCCACACAGCGGCCTTGGCCAACTGTCCGGGGTGGTGGGAGGGGCTGGAGTGGGAGGAAGGTGGGTGGGAGCAGCAGAGGTGGGAAAAGAATGTCAGCAGATGTGAGCTTTATCAAATTCACGTTAATGGTGATATGTTTTACAATTCATTTTGTTATCAAAAATGAGCTAATGTTGCCTCTGTTATTTAATATTTCCATCTCCTCAATTATCTCTAAATCATTTGAAAAGCATAGGGATAGGGGAAATACAGCTTTGAATGCTTTGGTATTTTTCAAATTTTGTTTATTTATTAAATACCTTGTGTATAAAATATTACCGTATATGAGACAACACAAAGAAAGGTTTGAGTGGTTCAGGGGTACATTTGAGTAGTCAACCTTGGTAACTTGACGAATGTAGTGATGTACTTCTTTACTTTCTCCCAGGGCCTGCGTGGAAGTTGGTCGCCACCACCAGTACCCCCAAGTGAGTAAATACTTGTTTCTAAGTTTTCTATTCCATCACCATACCCCCAGGTGTTTGTGATAATGAAGTCCTTTTGTGTCACCCTTCCATCAGACATTGATATTGCTAGTCTGAGGGCGAATTGTGGAAAGGGAGCTGACACCCGTACCCAATACCATGACGTAAGATACATCAACAAAACGAAAGGAAAAATGTCTAAATAATCAAAGTGGCCCATGCGGAGTGAATAGAGAACTCTAGAGTGAAGAGATGTTATCTGAGTCTTAACAGGGTGTCCCTGAACCTGTCTGTTAGACTTGTTATCACAATCCCAAAAGAACAACAATTCTAAGACCCTTCAAGGACATAGACCAGTTCCCCAGCAGTATAGGTTTACAGCCCTTTTCTTCCTCTGTCACAACTCACTCATCGCATTAGCCACAATTCTCCTGAGTTGTGCTGGGCTGCTGTATCTTGTCTATTAGCGGTCACCACTCCTTCGACCAGGTTTCTAGTGCTCTCTCTGTCCCTCTGTCTCCGGCAAACTCGTTAGCTTCTTTTTCAGCTGGGCTCCCCAATCCTCTGGCACTACCTCTTCCAAGGGGCACCCTGAAGTTCTTGTCACCCCTGATTACCAATCAGCTGTCTTTTTCTCAGACCTGGTCCCGCCGCTATGCTCCTGCAGAAAGAAGCCTGTTTTCAATTACTGGTACTGAAAGATCTCTGGGTGTCATTCCAACCCTGGCGGTCGGTGTTAAAGCGGCGGCCAACCCGCCAACAGGCAGGCGGTCAAAAAAATGGAATTCTGACCCTGGCGGGAACCGCCAACAGAGACCGCCACTTTAACACTTCGACCGCCACGGCGGAACAAACAAACAGCGCGGCGGTCACCGCCAACAGACAGGCGGCAGACAATGTACCGCCCACCCTATCACAACTCACCAATCTGCCACCTTTTCCGGGGCGGGAGCCCTGCCGATAAAAACACGGCGGAAACATACTACGATCAGGAAAACGCTCACCTCTACACACTCCACGAGGAATCTGGACAGCATGGAACCAGAACTACACATCCTACCAGCTATTGTCTACCTGCTCCTGTACCAGGAGCAGGAACGCCGGCGCAGAAGACAACGGTGAGTACTGCACCTACGCCACAGGGGAGGGAAAAAATTACAGGGACACACATACGCGACACACCCACCCTCACCCTCACCCACAACTACATACACATCAATGCAGAGCAACAACTCAGAGTGACACCCCCCACACCCTCCGGAAGAATGCAAAGACAAATTAAATTGATCATGAAATTGAAATATATATTGTACGGCTAAGTTAAAATATTTTTACGAACATCTATAACTGTATACACATATGTAAATTGTCCTGTCCAAATTGGGTTTCAGTCATTGTACGTGGACCAATGGGCCTGAACACATGGGCAAAGCACACACAGGAGACCCGAATCCATTGGAGAGAACACTGCAGGGGCATCAGATAGCAAAACTACAGGCAACTCAGGGGGAAAGGAAGGGGGGGCACCTCAGCCACATGAGTCCACAACACCAGATCCACGAGGGGCCTCCATGGCCACTGTCCCATCCTGGGGAGTGCAAAGCCACAGTCTCTCAAGTCTCTACAGTGGGTGGGTTGCCCAGTGTGTCATCCTGGGGAGTGCAAAGCCACAGTCTCTCAAGTCTCTACAGTGGATGGGTTGCCCACTGTGCCATCCTGGGGAGTGCAAAGCCACAGTCTCTCAAGTCTCTACAGTGGGTGGGTTGCCCACTGTGCCACCCTGGGGAGTGCAAAGCCACAGTCTCTCAAGTCTATACAGTGGGTGGCTTGCCCACTGTGCCATCCTGGGGAGTGCAAAGCCACAGTCTCTCAAGTAGATAACAGTTGGTGGGTTGCCCACTGTACCATCCTGGGGAGTGCCAAGCCACAGTCTCTCAAGTCTATACAGTTGGTGGCTTGCCCACTGTGCCATCCTGGGGAGTGCAAAGCCACAGTCTCTCAAGTCTATACAGTGGGTGGCTTGCCCACTGTGCCATCCTGGGGAGTGCAAAGCCACAGTCTCTCAAGTGGATTACAGATTCCACTGGTACTGGAGGAGGCATGGTGCCCAGAGTGCATCGTGCAGCCCTGCCCGACACAGATCCGGGCCTGCCCCTTCTGCCAATGGGCCAGCGGTGCTTGACTTGAAGGGCCCAGCGGAGCGGTGCTTGAGATGAAGGGCCCAGCAGAGCGGTGCTTGAGAGGAAAGGGCCCAGCGGAGCGGTGCTTGAGATGAAGGGCCCTGTTCAGCGGTGCTTGAGAGGAAGGGCCCAGCGGAGCAGTGCTTGATAGGAAGGGCCCAGCGGAGCGGTGCTTGAGAGGAAGGGCCCAGCGGAGCGGGGCTTGAGATAAAGGGCCCAGCGGAGCGGTGCTTGAGGTGAAGGACCCTGTTCAGCGGTGCTTGAGAGGAACGGCCCAGCGGAGCGGTGCTTGAGATGAAGGGCCCTGTTCAGCAGTGCTTGAGATGAAGGGTCCAGCGGAGCGGTGCTTGAGATGAAGGGCCCTGTTCAGCGGTGCTTGAGAGGAAGGGCCCAGCGGAGCGGTGCTTGAGAGGAAGGGCCCGGCGGAGCGGTGCAGAAACAGCGGTGCCCAGCGGAGCGGTGCAGAGACGGCGGTGCCCAGCGGAGCGGTGCTTGAGATGAAGGGCCCAGCGGAGCGGTGCTTGAGAGGAAGGGCC
This sequence comes from Pleurodeles waltl, assembly GCF_031143425.1. Lineage (NCBI taxonomy): Eukaryota > Metazoa > Chordata > Amphibia > Caudata > Salamandridae > Pleurodeles > Pleurodeles waltl. The sequence continues at coordinate 382,531,303 of NC_090445.1, forward strand.
CAGCAGAGCGGTGCTTGAGAGGAAGGGCCCAGTGGAGCGGTGCTTGAGAGGAAGGGACCAGCGGAGCGGTGCTTGAGATGAAGGGCCCTGTTCAGCGGTGCTTGAGATGAAGGGCCCAGCGGAGCGGTGCTTGAGATGAAGGGCCCTGTTCAGCTGTGCTTGAGAGGAAGGGCCCAGCGGAGCGGTGCTTGAGAGGAAGGGCCCAGCGGAGCGGTGCAGAGATGGCGGTGCCCAGCGGAGCGGTGCAGAGACGGCGGTGCGGAGCGGTGCTTGAGCTGAAGGGCCCAGCGGAGCGGTGCTTGAGATGAAGGGCCCAGCAGAGCGGTGCTTGAGAGGAAGGGCCCAGCGGAGCGGTGCTTGAGAGGAAGGGCCCAGCGGAGCGGTGCTTGAGAGGAAGGGCCCAGCGGAGAGGTGCTTGAGATGAAGGGCCCTGTTCAGCGGTACTTGAGAGGAAGGGCCCAGCGGAGCGGTGCTTGAGAGGAAGGGCCCAGCGGAGCGGTGCAGAGACGGCGGTGCCCAGTGGAGCGGTGCTTGAGATGAAGGGCCCTGTTCAGCTGTGCTTGAGAGGAAGGGCCCAGCGGAGCGGTGCTTGAGATGAAGGGCCCTGTTCAGCGGCTCTTGAGACGGCGGTGGTGCCCTGTTTAGCGGTGCTTGTCTTGAAGGGCGCTGTTCAGCAGTGCTTGTCTTGAAGGGCCCTGTTCAGCGGTTCTTGAGACAGCGGTGCCCTGTTCAGCGGTGCTTGACATGTGTCACCAGGGCACCAGATCCGCCCAACATTTGGAGTTCACTCGCCATCCGACTTCTCGCTTGCGGGGCCCTCCTGTGCTGGAGTCCTGGGTCCGTGGGTGTCCTCCTTCACACCCGGAATGGGGCTGGTGGGGCCCTCCTGGGCAGCTCGCCTGCTGCCGGACTTGTCGGCCGTGCTGCCCTTGCCATCCTTCCGTGATTCTCTGTGGCCCTTGCCTCCCTTTGTCAAAGTGCCAGGTGGCACCCCACTTCCTGACGGTGCCAGGGTAGTGCCTTTGGAGGCTGCCTTCTCTGGCCTCTCGCGCCGGGCCTTGCCTTTCTTTGATTTCTTCCCAGGGGGTGGGCTGGCTGTCCCTTTACTGCTGGCAGATGTAGCCCTCGAAGGTGGTGGACTCCAATATCCCTGGACTATGGTCCTTGTAGGTCCAGGGGTTGTGGTGGCTGAGGTGCTGATTGGACTCTTACGAGATGGAGGGGGTGGGTCAGGTGATGGAAAGAGGTTAATTTTGGACAGGAAAAACTTTTTAGGAGCAGTGGGAAGGGTAGGTGCAGTGGGTATGGGAGTGGAGGAGAGGATGTGGTTGTAGGAGAGTCAAGTGTGGTGTCTTTGGGTGCAGGTGCTTGTGACAGAGGCTGTAGTGAGGTGGATGGCTGTTGGGTGGGTGGCTGCCTGCGTTTGTGTGGTTTGGAAGAGGGGGTGACAGACACAGTGGGAGAGGACACAGGGGACGTGTAAATGGCAGTGGGGGTGGTGACTGCACGTGTGCGGAGTGTTCTGGTGGGTGTGCTGGTGATGGACGTAGTGGCTGATGATGTTGTGCATGCAAGTGTGAGTGGAGACGTCACAGGGAGGGAGGAGGGAGACGAGGAGGAGGGGGACACAGAGGAGGCAGTGGCTGTTGGCATGTCTGCATGTGGCTGTTGCTTGTGTGAATGCTTGTGTGATGTGTGGTGCTTCTGTCTGGATGAGCTGCCCTTGGGTGTTGAGGTGTGTGCAGGCTGGTCTGTAGGTGTGTCTGGGATAGGCAGAGGAACAGGGTAGTGGGACTGGGTTGAGGAAATTGGAGGAGGGAGGCAGGAGACAGGGACAATGGCTGCCGTCAGTGCTGAGGCCAGAGCGTTGAACGATCGCTGATGGGCAGCCTGACCCGAATTAATGCCCTCCAGGTATGCATTGCTCCGGTGCACCTCCCTTTCTACACCCTGGATGGCATTCAAAAGGGTAGACTGCCCAACAATGAGCGTCCTGAGGAGGTCAATGACCTCCTCACTGAGGGCAGCAGGGGTAACTGGGGCAGGGCCTGAGGTGCCTGGGGCGAAGGAGATGCCCGCCTTCGTGTGCGATCGGGCACGGTGCGAACGCTGAGGTGCTGCTTGGAGGGCGAAGCTGGTGCGCTGGGTGGCGGCTGTACCTGTTGTTGCGGTGGGCACGGATGTTGCCGCCACCACAAGGGAGCTCCCTTCCGAGGACGTGTCTGTGTCGCTGATGTCTCCACGTGCTCCCGTTGTGGAGCTCCCCTCGCCCTCCGTCTCACTGGTGAACGCCGAGTCGGTTGCATGGCCCTCCGGGGCCATGTGAGATGCATCTCCCTCGTGCTCCGATGCCACTTCTCCTCCGCCTGATGATGCTAATGCACACATGTACAGGAAGAGCAGCAAAACAGGGGGGGGGGAATAAAGACATGTTGAGTGTATGCATTGGCAACACAGTTGGCGGAGAGGACAGACAAAGAAGCCCCCTGCACTACGCCGCGCACTTGGGGTACACTACTCAATCATTGGGACTTGGCCTTCAAGCCTATGGACGACAATTGCACACATAGATGACACAGGGCCATGGATAGCTGTACTTGGCACCCTACAGAGGTGGGGGGCGGGGGCACAGGGCCATGCCTTACGGAGGGGCCTAGCCTACAGAAATAGCCCTGGCCTAGGGATACCCACAGCCCTCCTCCCCCACCCAGACACCTCCACTGCACGCTAAGACAGCAGAATGTGCTGGTACTCACCCCCTTGTGTCTGCTGTTCAAGGGCCCACATGGCTTAATTCCTACTGCATCACACATACCTAGGCCTTGCATCAACACTCATACAAGCCATTCAATGCAATGTGAATAGTGTACTGTGCAAGCTGTGGGAACGTACCTGTGGGTTGATTGACTCTGTGCTCCATGTTGTCCTTCCTAGGCACCGTCCGCTGGGACTTGCGAGGAGATGGAGGAATCTTCCCGTGTACAGACCGCTGGTGGACCTGTCGACAATGGAAGAAAGACATGTCATACTGACATACAGGCTTGACCGAGCCACTATACAGGAACTGTGTGCCCAGCTGGAGCCAGACCTGATGTCACCCATCCGCCAACCCACAGGGATTCCCCCTCTAGTGCAGGTTCTGTCAGTACTCCATTTTTTGGCAAGTGGGTCATTTCAATCAACAGTGGCCATTTCATCAGGGATGTCTCAGCCAATGTTTTCAAAGGTGTTGTCCAGAGTGTTATCTGCCCTGATGAAATACATGCAGAGCTACATCGTTTTCCCTGAGGTGGGGGATTTGCCTACAGTGAAGGGTGATTTCTATGCCCTTGGACATATTCCCAACATAATTGGTGCCATTGATGGGACACATGTTGCTTTGGTCCCCCCCAGCAGGAGTGAACAGGTGTACAGGAACAGAAAAAGTTATCATTCGATGAATGTCCAGGTGGTCTGTTTGGCTGACCAGTACATCTCCCATGTAAATGCCAAGTTCCCTGGGTCAGTGCATGACGCGTACATCATGCGAAATAGCAGCATCCCTTATGTGATGCAACAACTACAGAGACACCGTGTGTGGCTAATTGGTGACTCTGGTTACCCCAACCTGTCGTGGCTACTGACCCCAGTGAGGATCCCAGGACCAGGGCAGAGGAACGGCACAATGAGGCCCATGGGCGGACTAGGAGGGTGATCGAACGCACCTTCGGCCTCCTGAAGGCCAGGTTTAGGTGCCTGCATATGACAGGTGGATCCCTAATGTACTCACCGAAGAAGGTGTGTCATATCATCGTGGCCTGCTGTATGCTTCACAACCTGGCTTTGCGACGCCAGGTGCCTTTCCTGCAGGAGGATGCTCCAGATGGTGGTGTAGTAGCAGCTGTGGAGCCTGTGGAGAGTGAAGAGGAGGAAGACGACGAGGACGACACAGACAACAGGGACACAGTAATAGAGCAGAATTTTCAATAACACACAGGTAAGAATCAACACCAGCATTTTACATTTACTTACAGTCTCCTGCCTCTCTACTGTCTGTCCTATTCCCCCAGTGTATGTTAACTGAGTTGTGACTTTCCCTTCCAATTTCAGAGATGTGGGCCCCACTGCGTGACCTCTGCTTTGTTTGCCCATGGACTACAGCTGTGTGACAGTGGTATGTTGTCATCAGATTGTAACTTGACATTTTGCAACGGTTAAGTCTAATACATTTGTTCAAAATACAGGCAGACTCCAGATTATTTTTGTGCAATAAGTGTTTTTATTAAAGTGCTGTTTTTAGGGACATGGTTGAAAAATCGGTGATGGGTGATGGTGGAGGAATGTCGATGGCAGAGTCCAGCTTTTCAGTCTCACAGGTGCATTGTCCATATGCCTGTGGAAGGTGGAGCAGGGGCAGTTTAAGGTTGGACAGGGTGACAATGTGGGACAGTGGGATGATATCAGGGGGTATCCTTTCCTGGCGGGGGTCTTGGCATCCTACTCTGTCTTCTTCCTAGATCTCAGGCCCGCTTGCGGGGTGGTTCTCCTTCTGCAGGGGGTGGGGTTCTGGTGGCCTGTTGTTCTTGCGTGGGGGCCTCCTGTCCACTAGCGCCGGCGGAGGTGGTAGCCTGTTCTTGGTCCATGCTAGTGACAGGGGCCCTTTGTGGTGCCACAGTCTCCCGCAATGTGGCGACAATCTGGTTGAGAGCCACGACGATGGTGCCCATTGCGGAAGTAATGTTTCTCAGTTCTTCCCTGAACCCCATAAACTGTTCCTCCTGCAGTACCTGGATCTCCTGGAACCTGGCCAGTACCGTCGCCATCGTCTCCTGGGAGTGGTGGTAGGCTCCCATGATGGAGGAGAGGGCCTCGTGGAGAGTGGGTTCCCTGGGCCTGCCCCCCCCCCCTGTCGCACAGTAGCCCTCCCAGGTCCCTGTTGTTGTTGGGGTAGTGGGTTAACCTGGGTGCCCTGTAGTGGTGGACACACCGCTGATTTACGTGTCCTGGAGACAGAGGCATGGGCCCGCTGGGTGGGTTCTGTGCTGGTGTTCCCAGAGGGGGGTAGGTCTGCTGTGGCCTGTGGCTGTGTGAGGGGAACCAACAGTCCTGAGGTCCCCGATAGGCCGGGCTGGTTATCTGGGTCCAGGGAGACAGAGCTGCTGTCATCACTGGGGGCATCTTCTCGGGGTGGGATGGACATTTCTGGACCCTCCTGGGCGGTGTGGTGGCGTTCGGGTCCTGCAGGGGTATAAGAGTATGGTTATTGCTTCTGTGTGTGCCATATCGTGCAATGGGTGGGTGCCCGTGTACCCCAGTGCTGGCATTTCCTTGTGGGGGCTGTAGTGACAGTGGTTTGTGGGGGAGATGGGTATGTGCAGTGGGCATGCTTAGGTGATGGGTGTCCATGGTTTGTGTTGGCATGCAGGGTTTGGTGTTGGGATGGGTGGGTTGTGATGGTGAGACATTAGCAAGGAGGATGTGTGATGGGGGTGAGGGTGGGGGTATGAGTTGGCATGCTGGATGGGGTGGGGGGATGAAGTAGTGAAGATTTCACTTACCAGAGTCCATTCCTCCAGCTACTCCTGCGAGGCCCTCAGGATGCAGGATGTTCAAGACTTGCTCCTCCCATGCTGTAAATTCTGGGGGTTGAGGTGGGGGTCCGCCGCCAGTCTTCTGCACCGCAATGTTGTGTCTGGATACCATGGAACGCACCTTCCCCCGTAGGTCATTCCAACGCTTCCTGATGTCGTCCCGATTCCATGGATGCTGTCCCACAGCGTTGACCCTGTCCACTATTATTTGCCATAGCTCCATCTTCCTGGCAATGCTGGTGTGCTGCACCTGTGTCCCGAAGAGCTGGGGCTCTACCCGAACTATTTCCTCCACCATGACCCTGAGTTCTGCGTCTGAGAACCTGGGGTGTCTTTGGGGTGCCATGGAGTGGTGTGGATGAGGTGTGGAGTGGAGTATGTGTTGATGAGTGTGGTGAGTGTGGTGGTGTGTGGTGTTTTGTGCGTGGATGTTGTGTGGGTGATGGTGTATTGTGCCTCTGTGTGATGGTGTTCTCTATTCTGTGCTGTCTATCTCTGGCCTTCTCTCGGTATTTGTGGTCATAGGGGTTTGTGGGTGATGTGGGTGTGTGTTTTATATTGTATTGGGTGTGTGGGAGTGGTGTGTGTATGTGTATCAGGTGTGTGTATTTTGAATTGTCCAATGTGGTTGTGTTTTGTAAGTGTGTGTGTATTTTGAGCGCGGCGGTGTGTACCGTCAATGGAATACCGCGGGTGAAAGACCGCTGCGTGGATTCGTGGGTCGGAATGGCATGGGTGTATTTCTGTTGGCGTGACGGTGGAGGTTTGGTCATCGCCAGTTTTTCGCTGCCCTTTGATGTGGCGGACTTTTGTGAATGTCGGGCTTTTGGCGGTTTGCCTGTTGCGGGTCAGAATGACCGTGGCTGTTTACTTGCCTCCCTTTGTCAAAGTGCCAGGTGGCACCCCACTTCCTGACGGTGCCAGGGTAGTGCCTTTGGAGGCTGCCTTCTCTGGCCTCTCGCGCCGGGCCTTGCCTTTCTTTGATTTCTTCCCAGGGGGTGGGCTGGCTGTCCCTTTACTGCTGGCAGATGTAGCCCTCGAAGGTGGTGGACTCCAATATCCCTGGACTATGGTCCTTGTAGGTCCAGGGGTTGTGGTGGCTGAGGTGCTGATTGGACTCTTACGAGATGGAGGGGGTGGGTCAGGTGATGGAAAGAGGTTAATTTTGGACAGGAAAAACTTTTTAGGAGCAGTGGGAAGGGTAGGTGCAGTGGGTATGGGAGTGGAGGAGAGGATGTGGTTGTAGGAGAGTCAAGTGTGGTGTCTTTGGGTGCAGGTGCTTGTGACAGAGGCTGTAGTGAGGTGGATGGCTGTTGGGTGGGTGGCTGCCTGCGTTTGTGTGGTTTGGAAGAGGGGGTGACAGACACAGTGGGAGAGGACACAGGGGACGTGTAAATGGCAGTGGGGGTGGTGACTGCACGTGTGCGGAGTGTTCTGGTGGGTGTGCTGGTGATGGACGTAGTGGCTGATGATGTTGTGCATGCAAGTGTGAGTGGAGACGTCACAGGGAGGGAGGAGGGAGACGAGGAGGAGGGGGACACAGAGGAGGCAGTGGCTGTTGGCATGTCTGCATGTGGCTGTTGCTTGTGTGAATGCTTGTGTGATGTGTGGTGCTTCTGTCTGGATGAGCTGCCCTTGGGTGTTGAGGTGTGTGCAGGCTGGTCTGTAGGTGTGTCTGGGATAGGCAGAGGAACAGGGTAGTGGGACTGGGTTGAGGAAATTGGAGGAGGGAGGCAGGAGACAGGGACAATGGCTGCCGTCAGTGCTGAGGCCAGAGCGTTGAACGATCGCTGATGGGCAGCCTGACCCGAATTAATGCCCTCCAGGTATGCATTGCTCCGGTGCACCTCCCTTTCTACACCCTGGATGGCATTCAAAAGGGTAGACTGCCCAACAATGAGCGTCCTGAGGAGGTCAATGACCTCCTCACTGAGGGCAGCAGGGGTAACTGGGGCAGGGCCTGAGGTGCCTGGGGCGAAGGAGATGCCCGCCTTCGTGTGCGATCGGGCACGGTGCGAACGCTGAGGTGCTGCTTGGAGGGCGAAGCTGGTGCGCTGGGTGGCGGCTGTACCTGTTGTTGCGGTGGGCACGGATGTTGCCGCCACCACAAGGGAGCTCCCTTCCGAGGACGTGTCTGTGTCGCTGATGTCTCCACGTGCTCCCGTTGTGGAGCTCCCCTCGCCCTCCGTCTCACTGGTGAACGCCGAGTCGGTTGCATGGCCCTCCGGGGCCATGTGAGATGCATCTCCCTCGTGCTCCGATGCCACTTCTCCTCCGCCTGATGATGCTAATGCACACATGTACAGGAAGAGCAGCAAAACAGGGGGGGGGGAATAAAGACATGTTGAGTGTATGCATTGGCAACACAGTTGGCGGAGAGGACAGACAAAGAAGCCCCCTGCACTACGCCGCGCACTTGGGGTACACTACTCAATCATTGGGACTTGGCCTACAAGCCTATGGACGACAATTGCACACATAGATGACACAGGGCCATGGATAGCTGTACTTGGCACCCTACAGAGGTGGGGGGCGGGGGCACAGGGCCATGCCTTACGGAGGGGCCTAGCCTACAGAAATAGCCCTGGCCTAGGGATACCCACAGCCCTCCTCCCCCACCCAGACACCTCCACTGCACGCTAAGACAGCAGAATGTGCTGGTACTCACCCCCTTGTGTCTGCTGTTCAAGGGCCCACATGGCTTAATTCCTACTGCATCACACATACCTAGGCCTTGCATCAACACTCATACAAGCCATTCAATGCAATGTGAATAGTGTACTGTGCAAGCTGTGGGAACGTACCTGTGGGTTGATTGACTCTGTGCTCCATGTTGTCCTTCCTAGGCACCGTCCGCTGGGACTTGCGAGGAGATGGAGGAATCTTCCCGTGTACAGACCGCTGGTGGACCTGTCGACAATGGAAGAAAGACATGTCATACTGACATACAGGCTTGACCGAGCCACTATACAGGAACTGTGTGCCCAGCTGGAGCCAGACCTGATGTCACCCATCCGCCAACCCACAGGGATTCCCCCTCTAGTGCAGGTTCTGTCAGTACTCCATTTTTTGGCAAGTGGGTCATTTCAATCAACAGTGGCCATTTCATCAGGGATGTCTCAGCCAATGTTTTCAAAGGTGTTGTCCAGAGTGTTATCTGCCCTGATGAAATACATGCAGAGCTACATCGTTTTCCCTGAGGTGGGGGATTTGCCTACAGTGAAGGGTGATTTCTATGCCCTTGGACATATTCCCAACATAATTGGTGCCATTGATGGGACACATGTTGCTTTGGTCCCCCCCAGCAGGAGTGAACAGGTGTACAGGAACAGAAAAAGTTATCATTCGATGAATGTCCAGGTGGTCTGTTTGGCTGACCAGTACATCTCCCATGTAAATGCCAAGTTCCCTGGGTCAGTGCATGACGCGTACATCATGCGAAATAGCAGCATCCCTTATGTGATGCAACAACTACAGAGACACCGTGTGTGGCTAATTGGTGACTCTGGTTACCCCAACCTGTCGTGGCTACTGACCCCAGTGAGGATCCCAGGACCAGGGCAGAGGAACGGCACAATGAGGCCCATGGGCGGACTAGGAGGGTGATCGAACGCACCTTCGGCCTCCTGAAGGCCAGGTTTAGGTGCCTGCATATGACAGGTGGATCCCTAATGTACTCACCGAAGAAGGTGTGTCATATCATCGTGGCCTGCTGTATGCTTCACAACCTGGCTTTGCGACGCCAGGTGCCTTTCCTGCAGGAGGATGCTCCAGATGGTGGTGTAGTAGCAGCTGTGGAGCCTGTGGAGAGTGAAGAGGAGGAAGACGACGAGGACGACACAGACAACAGGGACACAGTAATAGAGCAGAATTTTCAATAACACACAGGTAAGAATCAACACCGGCATTTTACATTTACTTACAGTCTCCTGCCTCTCTACTGTCTGTCCTATTCCCCCAGTGTATGTTAACTGAGTTGTGACTTTCCCTTCCAATTTCAGAGATGTGGGCCCCACTGCGTGACCTCTGCTTTGTTTGCCCATGGACTACAGCTGTGTGACAGTGGTATGTTGTCATCAGATTGTAACTTGACATTTTGCAACGGTTAAGTCTAATACATTTGTTCAAAATACAGGCAGACTCCAGATTATTTTTGTGCAATAAGTGTTTTTATTAAAGTGCTGTTTTTAGGGACATGGTTGAAAAATCGGTGATGGGTGATGGTGGAGGAATGTCGATGGCAGAGTCCAGCTTTTCAGTCTCACAGGTGCATTGTCCATATGCCTGTGGAAGGTGGAGCAGGGGCAGTTTAAGGTTGGACAGGGTGACAATGTGGGACAGTGGGATGATATCAGGGGGTATCCTTTCCTGGCGGGGGTCTTGGCATCCTACTCTGTCTTCTTCCTAGATCTCAGGCCCGCTTGCGGGGTGGTTCTCCTTCTGCAGGGGGTGGGGTTCTGGTGGCCTGTTGTTCTTGCGTGGGGGCCTCCTGTCCACTAGCGCCGGCGGAGGTGGTAGCCTGTTCTTGGTCCATGCTAGTGACAGGGGCCCTTTGTGGTGCCACAGTCTCCCGCAATGTGGCGACAATCTGGTTGAGAGCCACGACGATGGTGCCCATTGCGGAAGTAATGTTTCTCAGTTCTTCCCTGAACCCCATAAACTGTTCCTCCTGCAGTACCTGGATCTCCTGGAACCTGGCCAGTACCGTCGCCATCGTCTCCTGGGAGTGGTGGTAGGCTCCCATGATGGAGGAGAGGGCCTCGTGGAGAGTGGGTTCCCTGGGCCTGCCCCCCCCCCCCTGTCGCACAGTAGCCCTCCCAGGTCCCTGTTGTTGTTGGGGTAGTGGGTTAACCTGGGTGCCCTGTAGTGGTGGACACACCGCTGATTTACGTGTCCTGGAGACAGAGGCATGGGCCCGCTGGGTGGGTTCTGTGCTGGTGTTCCCAGAGGGGGGTAGGTCTGCTGTGGCCTGTGGCTGTGTGAGGGGAACCAACAGTCCTGAGGTCCCCGATAGGCCGGGCTGGTTATCTGGGTCCAGGGAGACAGAGCTGCTGTCATCACTGGGGGCATCTTCTCGGGGTGGGATGGACATTTCTGGACCCTCCTGGGCGGTGTGGTGGCGTTCGGGTCCTGCAGGGGTATAAGAGTATGGTTATTGCTTCTGTGTGTGCCATATCGTGCAATGGGTGGGTGCCCGTGTACCCCAGTGCTGGCATTTCCTTGTGGGGGCTGTAGTGACAGTGGTTTGTGGGGGAGATGGGTATGTGCAGTGGGCATGCTTAGGTGATGGGTGTCCATGGTTTGTGTTGGCATGCAGGGTTTGGTGTTGGGATGGGTGGGTTGTGATGGTGAGACATTAGCAAGGAGGATGTGTGATGGGGGTGAGGGTGGGGGTATGAGTTGGCATGCTGGATGGGGTGGGGGGATGAAGTAGTGAAGATTTCACTTACCAGAGTCCATTCCTCCAGCTACTCCTGCGAGGCCCTCAGGATGCAGGATGTTCAAGACTTGCTCCTCCCATGCTGTAAATTCTGGGGGTTGAGGTGGGGGTCCGCCGCCAGTCTTCTGCACCGCAATGTTGTGTCTGGATACCATGGAACGCACCTTCCCCCGTAGGTCATTCCAACGCTTCCTGATGTCGTCCCGATTCCATGGATGCTGTCCCACAGCGTTGACCCTGTCCACTATTATTTGCCATAGCTCCATCTTCCTGGCAATGCTGGTGTGCTGCACCTGTGTCCCGAAGAGCTGGGGCTCTACCCGAACTATTTCCTCCACCATGACCCTGAGTTCTGCGTCTGAGAACCTGGGGTGTCTTTGGGGTGCCATGGAGTGGTGTGGATGAGGTGTGGAGTGGAGTATGTGTTGATGAGTGTGGTGAGTGTGGTGGTGTGTGGTGTTTTGTGCGTGGATGTTGTGTGGGTGATGGTGTATTGTGCCTCTGTGTGATGGTGTTCTCTATTCTGTGCTGTCTATCTCTGGCCTTCTCTCGGTATTTGTGGTCATAGGGGTTTGTGGGTGATGTGGGTGTGTGTTTTATATTGTATTGGGTGTGTGGGAGTGGTGTGTGTATGTGTATCAGGTGTGTGTATTTTGAATTGTCCAATGTGGTTGTGTTTTGTAAGTGTGTGTGTATTTTGAGCGCGGCGGTGTGTACCGTCAATGGAATACCGCGGGTGAAAGACCGCTGCGTGGATTCGTGGGTCGGAATGGCATGGGTGTATTTCTGTTGGCGTGACGGTGGAGGTTTGGTCATCGCCAGTTTTTCGCTGCCCTTTGATGTGGCGGACTTTTGTGAATGTCGGGCTTTTGGCGGTTTGCCTGTTGCGGGTCAGAATGACCGTGGCGGTTTACCGCGACCGCGGCGGTGTTGTGGCGGTCTTCTGACCGGCGGTAAGCGCCTTTTACCACCGAGGTTGGAATGACCCCCTCTGTCTGTTGTTATGTCAATAACAGTTTGTCCCTTTTCTTTTGCAGATATTGTCATTCACAGGGCCCTGAGGACAGAGATATATCACTATTCCCATTTTTATCAGGTAAGAAGAAGGAAGAAGGAAAGACAAGAGAAAGACCCCTCACAGTCTTTTTCATGTAAGGAAATTGACTTCACCACTTACATTCCTTTTATTTATTTTTTATGACAAACCAGTGGTATTTTTAACTATATTGGTGCAAACTGTAGCAACCCTAACACGTATTTAATTTAAAAACAAAGAGTGAGTCAATTCTATAAACATTCATAACTAAAGAAAAACTTTCTTACAAATGGGCAAAAATAAATGTCTTCCCAGTTTTATGACTAGTCACCCGTTAAAAACACAAATCATTTAGGGCCATATGTACGAACACATTTTCCCATTGACACAGAATGGGAAAAACCCTTTGCTACATCTGGCCCTTAGATTGATAACATATCCTTAGAAGCAAAGGTATCACTTACATTGAGGAAAGATGGCATCAAACTTTTGAATGGAAGAGAGGCAAATAGTAGCAGGAAGGGCATGCAATATAGTTTTAATAGAACTGCCCTGTCTCAAGGGAAAGGTGGTGTCATAAGTGACAATTGGAACACTTCTGCCACTGCAAAGTGGATGAATGTGGCAAAAGCAGAAATTCATGAGAGGATCTTTAATTTAAGAGGGACAAAGAAAGGCACCACAACACCTTTGATGGAATAGTTGAAAGATGAAGAGTGTTGACAAAGGGCCGGATTTAGAGATTGGCAGACGGCTACTCCATCACAGACGTGACGAATATCCCGTCCTCTGTATTATGATCCCATAATAGCCTGTAGAGATAGTAATACAACGGAAGGGATATCCGTCATGTTTGTGACGGAGTAACCTGTCCACCACACTCTAAATCATGCCAAACTCCAGTACTTAGTTGATGGGCAGCCTCTAATGGCTCTACTGGTTAGCTATGGCCAGAGAGAAGGAAGGCTGGTAGAATAATTTATAAGCCTAACTACCTGAAGCTCAGAATGCCTCTTAAGATTTGGGACTGGTTGGATGAATGTTATAAGGAAGAATGTGCCTGCCCTATACCAACTACTGGAAAATCATTTTATTTTTATTTTTCCGCCAGTGAAGGGAAGAATATTTTAATGGGGAGTTCAACAATTGAGGAATGGGGGTCTTTTCTCTTGTTGCATCCATTTCACTGTGCTTGCAAGTAAAAAAGAATTGATGTGGGTGGTATAAGAGACACATTTTACAGGACTGTTCCATTGGTTTAAAAAAGAAGGAGGGTTTAAGGTTTTAAGGTTGAAAATGGGTTAATTGTGACCTACAATTAATTTGATAATGATTTTAATACTGGCCATCCTTAGAAGGATAACATCAAGATCAACTCATGCAATGTGTGGTACCCTGACCAAACATGAATAGACCTACCTCAAGGCAGATGTGAGTTTCCTATGAAAGATACATGTTAAATGAGATGCATTCAAATCTTCACTCTATATTTTCCATAGTTGGCAGTCAGTTTATATCCTGTCCAAGTAGGGACCCACACAGATCGGATAACCCCTGCTCACCTCCTTGGTAGCTTGACACAAGCAGTCGGGCTTATCTCAGAGGCAATGTGTTAAGTGTTTGTACCCACACACAGTAACGGAGTGAAAACACTACAAATGGCCACCCACAAGTTTAGAAACTTAGACAATATTTATCTAAGTGAAACAAAACCAAATTGACAAATATCAAACATACACAATCAAAGATATACATTTGTAAACATTAAATCCCAATTGTCAGGGAGACCAGATCCTCGGGTCCTGCGCATGTTCCCAAAATGTCCACCCCTAGACATCTCCAAAACTCCAATAGATATGCCACTGAGCCTGAGAGAGTCCAAGTGGGGGAAAAGGGGATTAGGTAGGGAACAGCTGGGAAGGAGACCTGTAGGAAGCAAGAGGTTCAATAACACAATGTCAAGATATAATTACATTGACTTTCAGTAGACTATGGTTCTAAGAATTCGTATACTGTAATCATGGATAACCTAGGACATGACTATAACTAGGCCTCAAGAAATCTAGGTACCTGGAAAAATCAAGAATGGGTTGATACAATGTTTCATTTGAGCTTTATAGGAAATATCATATACTGTCTAGAATACAAGAACCTTCTTCAAAATAGTTTCAGAATAAACATTGCATTTTTACAGGAGGACAAAGGCTATCTGAGCATTCCATGAAAAAAACAACAGGAAATGTACCAGGAGCTTAATTAGCACAAAGAATGCTGCACTTTGAATTAAATGTTTCGAGAAAACCAAAAGCTCAGGATAAATGTGTGTACCTCAACAAACAGTGCACACCAAAGTACTCAATGCCATGAAAAGATCGCGTGCACAGCCGATCTAAAAATCAAGAGTTTACTGCCAGAAAAGAATAGCCCACCTTGCTGCCGATTTGAAGTTTCACAATGCTAATGTCATGAAATGATCGCGCACACTGGCGATCTGAATGTCAAGAGTTTTTATGTCAGGAAATGAATTGCGCACCCTGCCGATTCGAAATACACAATGCAAATATCATGAAAAGATCGCCCACACTGTTGCCGATCTGAATGTCAAGGTTAAATGCCAGGAAATGAATCGCGCACCTTGCTGATTTGAAATACACAATGCAAAAATCATGATATGATCGCGCACACTGTTGCCGATCTGAATGTCAAAGTTTAAAGCCAGAAAATGAATTGCGCACCTTGCCGATTCGAAATACACAATGTAAATATCATGAAATGATTGCGCACACTGTTGCCGATCTGAATGTCAAGAATCATATGCCAGAATTGAATTGCGTACCTGGCCGATTCAAGCAAGAATATGTAAATGTCATGAAAACACAATCACACACACAAGGAGTTTCACAACTAGGCCCAAAAACTCGAATGTCTTTGAAAACTGGGGTCAGGGACCAAGCCCAACCTCCGCCTTACCGCCCTGCTAAAGGATCGTCAATATAATGAGGGCAGGCCTGGAAATATCATTGTAGGCCTCCGGGACCGGAGCTCAGGAAGTTGCTGCTGTTCTGCACCGTGACCTCTGAATAGTGAGCTAGAGTCAAGCCCAGCCCACAAACCACACCCAGTCATGGGGCAGGGAAAGCTTCTAGAAGGTCCAAGAAAGGGACCACACCCTGACACACTTGGTAAGCCTGCAGCAATACCTTGCAAATGAACAGTTATTACAAACATCATTAATAGTGTTTTTCAAGGTTAAACTCTGCAATGCAAAAGGTTAACAAACTGTATATAAACATAATGTTTTTGCATTTTAGTCGCCCGTAGAGTGCGCACTGTCCTGATGTTGACACCAATAATGTGTTTAGAAACACAGAAGCTCCAATTGGTGTTATCATGGCATCGTGATGGAGTTGTTTGCAACAGTCCAGCACCACTCATGAGGGGATGCGGCTCCAGGCACAGAGTCGCTTGGACCCCAGGTACTGCATCTTAGAATGATGCAGAGTCAAATACATGGCACAGAGTTCGGGAGGTGAGGTGTCGCTTGAGCTGGTGCAGCATTGGTTCCGTGCAGCCACGCAGAAGGTGAGGCGTCGGTTTGTTACAGAAGTGAGGTGGCATTGGCAGTGAGGCATCAGTTCCTGATTATCTGGCGGGGTCAATGAGTCCAGTGGGTCAAGACTCAATGAGGTGACTTCACAGGATTGCAGACATACCACCAGGACACAGGTACCACGGCGAAGTCAGATGTCACGGACATCGGTGGCACAGCACTCAGGACTGTTGCAGGACTTCAGCGTTGATGCGGCGGCATTGGGCCTGCTGCTTCAAACAAGTGCAGTTGCTGCACTTCAGCAGGGACCATGGCTTCAAGTTGCAGTCAGCTCCATAGTCATGCAGTGGCACCCATTATGGAGTTGTCCGGAGTCTGTGTGCCAGGTTCTTCTTGTTTTTAGGCCAGCTTTCACTCCCTAGGTCCCAGGAACTGCAGTGGGCATCACTTGGCAAGTCAGGGTCCTCAGCGTAAGAACTCAGAGGCTGGCAGGAGATGTCTGTGCTGTTCTTGAAACTTCTTAACAGGAGGATAGCTCAGTCCAAGCTCTTAGAGAAACTTCACAAGCAGATTACACAGCAAAATCCAGTCCTGAGTTAAGATGGGAAAGCGGGGCTCAAAGAGCAGGGTTATCCTATCAGGGTTCGATGCAGGCCTCAGGCAGCAAAGCAGTACTTCCAGGTGCAACCAAACAGTCTTGCAGAATACACAGAAGGCCATAGCAACAGGCAGTCTTCTGAGAAGCTTCTGCAGTTCCATAACGTGAACTGAAGAGTGGGTATGAGGGCCATCTGTATTATACCTGGTACCTTCTTTGATATGGTGGAAGTTTCTAGAGGTTTCTCTTTGAAGTATGTGGAATTTACTGACTCCCCTGTACTGGCTACAAGCTAACTGTAGAGAGAATGCAGTGGTGATAAGTCCTTTGTGTGAAGGCAGAAGACAGCCTATTCATTTACAAATGAGCCTGTGCTCATCCTGACAATCCCTCTATCGTATGACAGTCTGTAAGGAACTCCCAGTCATGTGACTAAGGGGAGGCTGCAGGTAGCAATGGGTAAGGGAAGGAAAATGCCAACTTTCTAAAACTGGCATTTTCAAAATTGTATGATAATACTCAACATAATCATTAAATAGGACTTTTAATTACAATCTAATAGATCAAAAACATGAAATGCTTATCCTTCTCCAGTCAACGTTAAGCACCAATTAAATGTAATTAGTTAGCCCAATGTTATTCTATTGAACAGGTAGGCCTCAGAATAACTGATTTAGGGGTTTTCAGTACTAAGACATGTAAAACTTAAATGTACATGTCCACAATTTAATTACTGTGCACCCTCCCTGAGGGCTACCTAGGGACTACCTTAAAGGTGACATATGCAATAAAAGGAGAGTTTAATGCTTGGCAGGGTATATTTGCCCAGTTGAATTGGCAGTTTAAAATTACATTCAGGTGGCTATGACAGACCTGTACATGCTTTAAGGGACTACATAAGCGGGGGGTGTTGGAAAATGGGTTATTGGTAAGGGCAGGTAGGTACCTACACTTAGCAATAGGCCACTAACCTCCACTAAGGTCCAGTTAGGTCTCAGTAAATTAACCCCAGCTCAACGCTTGGTAGATTGGCAATGAGCATCAAGGCTTAACTTAGGAGTGTAAAGCATTCAAATATCACAAAACAATAATTAAATAAAACACAGGAAACAGTTTAAAAATCCAAAACCAATTTAAAAAATAGATTATATTTTTATCTTTAAAATGACACAAAAACGAATAAAATCGGATAAGGGGAACCGGAGATATGAATTTTTAAAGAATGAATGTTTTTTAGCGCCTAGAAACAAAAAACGCCAATCGGGTCATCTGCTTGCACCTTGACCGGGCAAAGTCAAAGTTTAAGGCCGACCGCGATGGAGCCCTGTTCGGCTACACCCCGCGGGAGGCCGGGGTTAAAATTTTACCTTCACACTTAGGGGGTCATTACAACCCTGGCGGACGGTGTTAAAGTGGCGGTAAGACCGCAAACAGGCCGGCGGAAAAAAATGGGAATTATGACCGTGGCGGAAACCGCCAACAAAGACAGCCACTTTAACACTCCCACCGCTACGGCGGTACAGACAAACAGCACGGCGGTCACCGGCAACAGACAGGTGGAAGACAAAGTACCGCCCACAGTATCACAACCTACCAATCTGCCACCTTTTCCAGGGCGGATTCACCGCGGATAAAAACACGGTGGAAACAGCCATTTCAAAGGGAAAACGCTCACCTCTACACACTCCACGAGGAATGATGACGCCATGGAACCGGAACTCCAAATACTCCCTGCGATAGTCTTCCTGCTCCTGTACGACCATCATCAACGCCGGTGCCGAAGACAACGGTGAGTACTGCACCTACGACATAGTGGAGGGGGAGGCAAAAGTCAGGGACAAACACACGCAACACCCCCACCCCCACACCGACCCTCACCCACTACAACACACACACCAATGCATATCCAAACATTACAGTAACAACCCCCAAGCCCCCCGGAAGAATGCAAAGACAAAATGAAATGAGCGCAACCAATGTAATATATCAAAAGACAGTAACCAAATATATACAGATAAATATACATAGTCAACAAAATATACATCACGATTAGTAGTGCAGGTAATGCACCATTCAATGTCTGTCGACCACTGGGCCCAAAATGCATGGGCGAGGCCCACATCGGATACCTGATCAAAATGGAGAGAACACTGCTGGGGCATCAGATAGAAATACAACAGGCACCTCAGGGGGAAGGGAAGGGGGGGCACCTCAGCTGGATGAGTGCACCACGCGAGATCCATGAGGGGGCTCCATGCCCATTGATGTATCCTGGGGAGTGCAAAGCCACAGTCTCTCAAGTCTCTACAGTGGTTGGTTTGCCCACTGTTCAATCCTGGGGAGTGCAAAGCCACAGTCTCTCAAGTGGATAACAGTCTCCACTGGTTCTGGAGGGGGACTGGTGCCCAGAGTGCTTCATCCTGTTAAGGACAGATGGAGTGGATGCTGTTCTCCACTGGTTCTGGAGGGGGACTGGTGCCCACAGTGCATCACTCTCCCCGTGACGATCCCAGTTCTGTCACTGCCCCTGCCGCACATGGGCTAGCGGTGCTTGACTTTGCAGGACTGACCTGTTCAGCGATGCTTGCCATGGCGGTCTTTGCCCCTGTTCAGCGGTGCTTGCCCTGTTTCAGCGGTGCTTGCCCTGTTCAGCGGTGCTTGCCATGGCGGTCCTTTATTGTCCAGCTGGGCTGGGGTAGGAGGTCCTTCATTGCCCAGTGGGCTGTGGCTGCCGGGGCCCTCGTGGGCACTGACTCTGGTGGTGGCCTCCTGGCTAGTGACGATGGTGCTGCCCTCCTGGGCACTGAATCTGGCGGTGGCCTTCTGGCCACTGACGATGGTGCTGCCCTCCTGCGCACTGACTCTGGAGGTGGCCTCCTGGCCAGTGACGATGGAGCTGCCCTCCTGGGCACTGACTCTGGTGGTGGCCTCCTGGCCAGTGACGATGGTGCTGCCGGTGGCCTCCTGGGCAGCGGGGATGATGGCGGTCTTCTCCGCCGTGCTGCTCTTCCCAGACTTTGGCAATTTCTTCTGCCCCTTCCCCACCTTGGGAGGAGTCACAGCTGAGTGGACACTTCCCCCGGGACCCTTGTGAGCGGCTTAGCCGGCTGGAGCCTTCCCTCACTCCCGCCGGGCACTGTCCAACTTCTGGTGCTTCACAGGGGGGGACTGGCTGTGCTGTGGCTCCGTGTCACACTGGCTGCCCTGGTGCCCGGTGCACTCCACATACCTCTAACAGGCACCACTGGTACCGGTGATTTTTTGGCTGAGGTGCTAGTACGGGACCTATGAATTGGAGGAGGGGTGGTGGGAAAGAGGTCAAGCTTGCTCAGAAAAAGTTTCTTAGGAACACTGGTATGGGTAGCTGGAGGGGGTCTGGGAGTGGAGGAAGAGGAGGTGGTTGTAGGAGGTGTAACTTTTGTGGCTTTGGGTGCAGGTGCATGCCCTGGAGGCTGTCGTGAGGTGGATGGATGTTGGGTGGGTGTGTGCCTGCGTTTGTGTACTTTGGGAGGGGACGTCACAGAAACACTGGGAGAGGACACAGGGGACGTGTAAATGGTTGTGGGGGTGGTGAGTGCAGGTGAGGGAGGTGTGGTGGTGGGTGTGCTGGTGCGGGACCTAGTGGCTGTAGTGGCAGTGCATGCAGGTGAGAGTGTAGACGACACTGGGAGGGATGAGGGAGTCGACAAGGAGGGGGACACAGTGGAGGCAGTGGATGTTGGTATGTCTGTATGTGTGTGATGCTTGAGTGTCTGTGGGATGTGTGGTGCTTATGTTTGCCTGAGCTTCCCTTGTGTGTTGACGTGTGTGCAGGCTGGTCTGAAGGTGTGCTTGGGATAGGCAGAGGTACAGGGGATTGGGTCTGGGTGGAGGATGTTGGAAGGGGGAGGCTAGACACAGGGACAATGGCTGCCATCAGTGCTGAGGCCTGAGATTGCAGGGTCCGATGAAGGGCAGCCTGACCAGAATGAATGCCCTCCAGGAATGCATTTGTGTGTTGCAATTCCCTTTCTACACCCTGGATGGCATTCAAAATGGTAGACTGCCCAACAGTGAGTGACCTGAGGAGGTTGATGGCCTCCTCACTGAGGGCAGCAGAGGTGACAGGGGCAGGGGCTGAGGTGCCTGGGGTGAAGGTAATGCCCACCATCCTGGGTGAGCGGGCACGGGCGAAGGCTGAGGGGCTGCTGGGAGGGCGGTGCTGGTAGGGGGATGGCGGCTGTACCTGTAGAAGTGGGGGGCACAGATTTTGCCGCCACCACAAGGGAGCTCCCATCGGAGGACGAGTCCGTGTCGCTGGTTGCTGATCCTGTGACCACCGTGGAGCTCCCCTCGCCCTCCGTCCCACTGGTGTATTCAGAGTCCGTGGTGTGGCCCTCCATGGCCCTCCATAGCCATATGGGATGCAGCTCCCTCGTGCTCCGGTGCCACTGTACCTCCGCCTGATGATGCTGATGCACACAGGAACAGGGAGAGCACAAAAAGGGGTGGGGGCGACAGAAGAAAGACAGGTTGAGTGCATGGCTTACCGCTACCATTGGCAGACAATACAGACACAGCAGCCCCCTGCACTACGCCGCGCTGTTGGCCTCACAGATGCAGTTCCTGGAATATGGCCTACATGGCTATGGTGGACATCAGCACACTTAGATGGCACAGGCGCATGTATACCTGTACTTGGCACTCTATAGAGGTGGGGTGGAGTGCCACATGGCCTGCATTATGGAGGGGCCTAGCCTACGTAACTCGCCCTGGCCTAGGGAAACCCACAGCCCTCCTACCCCACCCAGACCCCTTCTCTGCGCAAAGTCCGCACAATGATGCCCTCAAGCGCCCATCCAACTCAGGGTAGGCCACCGCCAGGGCCCTGACCATCAGGGGGGTCATGGTGCGACGGGCACCCCTCCCACATTGGGAGGCCATCCCCAGCTGAGCATCCGCCGTCTTGCTCCAGCAGCGAATGTCCTCCCATCTTTTACGGCAGTGGGTGCTCCGTCTCTGGTGGACCTCCAGGGTCCGGACGTCCTTGGCGATGGCACGCCAAATATCCTTCTTCTGGTGGGCGCTGACCTACATGACATGTACAGGGGAAGAAGAGAAGTCATTACCAACTGCACCGTCAAAGTGAGTGGCCCACATCCCTACCCTTGCCATGTGGCACATGCATTCACAGTCCTTCATGCACGCAGAACTGTTGCACCTTCCTTCTTACAACCAGCCCTCTCCACACAGGCATAGCCCATAAAACTAGCTCCCTGTGTACTCACCTGTTGGTCTGGAGATCCGTAGAGTAGCGTGTACTAGGGGAGGACCCCGTCCACGAGCCTCTCCAACTCCTGTGCAGTGAAGGCAGGGGCCCTTTCCCCAGACGCACAACCCATTGTCTCTTCCAGATCGAGGTCACAGCAGCACTTGCAATGTAGGTCCTCTCCTGTCGAAGTGATTCAACAGATAGAAAATGGCGGTCACGTCAGCGTCGGTGACGTCCGCGGCGGTGCGTATCATCACCGCCGGCGCACTTCGTCATTGGCTCCTGGGACACATAGGGTCCAACGTTAACCAATGCAGCATTGCGCCGCGGTCTTCGTCCGCCTACCGCCACGGTGTACAATGCCAGCGCAGTTACCTCACATCCCATTGTCCCAGTTTAGAGGTCAGGCAGCCGCCATTTCAGGGGCCCACATGGCTTCATTTTCAACTGCGTCACACATACCTAGGCCTGGACTCAACCCACATACAGACAACTTTTTGGATTCATTTCCGTGTTCTGTGTAGACTGTGGGTACATACCTCTGAGTTGTTTGACTCTGTGGTCGCTGTTGTCCTTCCTAGGCACCGTCAGCTGGGACATGTGAGAAGATGGCGGAATCCTCCGGTGTACAGACCGCTGATGGACCTGTTGACAATGGAGGAACGACATTTAATCATCACCTACAGGTTTGACTGTGCCACAATCCAGGAACTGTGTACCCAGTTGGAGCTTGACCTGATGTCAGCTATCCGCCATCCCACAGGGATGCCCCCCCAAGTGCAGGTGCTATCAGTGCTCCATTTCCTTGCAAGTGGGTCTTTTCAAACAACAGTGGCCATGGCATCAGGGATGTCCCAACCTATGTTTTCCAACGTGTTGTCCGGAGTGTTGTCTGCCCTGCTGAAACACATGCGGAGCTACATCGTTTTCCCTCAGGTGGAGAATTTGGCTACAGTGAAAGGTGACTTCTATGCCCTTGGACATATCCCTAACATCATAGGTGCCATTGATGGGACCCATGGAGCTCTGGTCCCCCCCCCCCACAGGAGTGAACAGGTGTACAGGAACCGGAAGAGTTATCATTCGATGAATGTACAGATGGTATGTTTGGCAGACCAGTACATCTCCCAGGTAAATGCTATGTTCCCTGGCTCTGTGCATGACGCCTACATCCTGCGGAATAGCAGCATCCCTTATGTGATGGGTCAACTCCAGAGGCACCGGGTGTGGCTATTAGGGGACTCTGGTTACCCCAACCTGTCATGGCTACTGACTCCAGTGAGGAATCCCAGGACCAGGGCAGAGGAACACTACAATGAGGCCCCTGGGCAGACTAGGAGGGTGATCGAACGTACCTTCGGGCTCCTGAAGGCCAGGTTCAGGTGCCTCCATATGACAGGTCGTTCCCTATTCTACTCACCAAGGAAGGTGTGCCAGATCATCATCGCCTGCTGTATGCTCCACAATCTGGCTTTGCGACGCCAGGTGCCTTTTCTGCAGGAGGATGGTCCAGATCACGGTGTTGTGGCAGCTGTGGAGCCTGTGGACAGTGATGAGGAGGAAGCAGAGGAAGAAGACATTGACAACAGGGACTCAGTTATCCAGCAATATTTCCAATGACACACAGGTGAGAACACCTTCCTGCCTACTATAAGTACTTTCCCACTTCTACCTCTATCCTGTCTGTCAATTTCAACCTGTATTTGGTAATTGAGTTGTACATTTCCCTTACGGTTTCACAGGTGTTGTTACCAACGTGTGTCATCTGCTTAGATTCCTCATGGAGTTGAGATGTGTGACATAGGTATGTTGCCATTACATTTGAGAACGGATTTTGTCACTTTCATTGCTAATACACATTTTCAAAATCACAGACTGACTCCAGATTGTTTTGTGCTTCAAGGGTATTTATTGCAGTGCTAAATATTGGAGGGGGGTGGTAAAATGGTGAGGGTTGATGGTAGAGGAATGTCCATGGCAGAGTCCAGTCTATTAGTCTCACAGGTGCACTGCCCATATGGGCATAGGAAGTGGAGCTGGGGCAGTTCCAATATGGACAGGGTTACAAAGTGGGACAGTGGGATGACAATCAGGTTGGTCTCATTTCTTGGCGGGAGTCTTGCCATCCTGCTCTGTCCTGTTCCTGGATCTCAGTGACCGCTTGCGGGGTGGTTCTCTGTCTGCAGGGGGTGGGGTGCTGGTGTGGTGGTCCTGTGACGGGGCGTCCTGCCCACTAGCGCCGGCGGAGGTGGTGGGCAGTTCATCGTCCATGCTAGTGTCAGCGGCCCCTTGGAGTGCCACGGTATCCCTCCTGGTGTTCAGTATCTCCTTCAGCACCCCTACGATGGTGCCCAGGGCGGAGCTGATTGTTCTGAGTTCCTCCCTGAACCCCAAATACTGTTCCTCCTGCAGGCGCTGGGTCTCCTGAAACTTGGCCAGGACCGTAGCCATCGTCTCCTGGGAGGGTTGGTAGGCTCCCATGATGAGGAGAGGGCCTCGTGGAGAGTGGGTTCCCTTGGCCTGTCCGCCCCCTGTCGCACAGCAGCCCTCCCAGTTCCCCTGTGATCATGGGCCTCCGTCCCCTGGACTGTGTGCCCACTACTACTGCCCCGAGGTCCCTGTTGTTGTTGGGGTGGTGGGTTATCCTGGGTTCCCTGTAGTGGTGGACACACAGCTGATTGACGTGTTCTGGGTACAGAGGTATGGGCCCGCTGGGTGGGTGCTGTGCTAGTGTTACCAGAGGGTGGAAGGTCTGTGGTGACTGGGTGTGGGGAACCGACTGTCCCGAGGCCCACGATGGTCCGGGCTGGGCATCTAGATCCAGTTGGCCAGAGCTGCTGTCATCACTGTGGGCCTCTTCTGTTGGTGGGGTGGAGATGTCTGGACCCTCCTGTCTGGTGACGTTGGGTAGTGGTCCTGCAGGGGTGTAAAAGCATGATTATTGCATCTGTGTGTGTCATGGTGTGCAATGGGTGGGTGACCGTGTACCCCAGTGGTAGCATTCCTATGTGGGGACTTGTGTGATGATGATTGGGGGGGTTTTATGGGTATGTGCAGTGGGCGTGCTTTAGTGATGGGTGTCCATGCTTTGTTGTGTCATGCAGGGCTTGGGGTTGGGATGGGTGGTTTGTGTTAGTAGTACACATGTGAGGAGTTGGAGTGATTGGGGAGGGGGTGAGGGTGGTGGTCTGTGATAGCATGCAGGTAGGGTGGGGGATATGATAGTTAAGATTTGACTTACCAGAGTCCATTCCTCCACCGACTCCTCCGAGGCCCTCAGGATGCATAATGGTCAAGACCTGCTCCTCCCATGTTGTTAGTTGTGGGGGAGGAGGTGAGGGTCCGCCGCCAGTCCGCTGTACCGCGATGTTGTGCCTGGAGACCACGGAACGCACCTTCCCCCGTAGGTCGTTCCACCTCTTCCTGATGTCGTCCCGATTTCTTGGGTGCTGTCCCACTGAGTTGACCCTGTCAACTATTCTTCGCCATAGCTCCATCTTCCTAGCTATGGAGGTGTGCTGCACCTGTGATCCAAATAGCTGTGGCTCTACCCGTATGATTTCCTGCACCATGACCCTGAGCTCCTCCTCCGAGAACCTGGGGTGACTTTGCGGTGCCATGGGGTGGTGTAGGTGATGTGTGGGGTGGTGTGTGTGGTGATATGTAGTGGTGTGTGGTTTTTTGAGCGTGGATGTTGTGTGGGTGATGGTGTTGTGTGCCTCTGTGTGGTGGGGTTGTCTATGCTGTGCTGTCTCTCTAGCCTTTGTCAACATTTTTGGTAGTAGGGGTATGCGGGTGATGTGGGTGTGTGTTTCATATTGTATTGATTGTGTGAGAGTGGTGTTTGTATGTGTATCAGGTGTGTGTATTTCGAATTGTCCAATGTGGCAGTGTTTTGGAGATGTGTGTGTATTTTGAGTGCGGCGGTGTGTACCACCAATGGAATACTGCGGTTGAAAGACCGCCACGTGGGTTGTGATAGCATGGGAGTGTTTTTGTTGGCGTGACGGTGGAGGTTTTGTTTTCGCCAGTTTATCACTGACCTTTGGTGTGGCGGACTTGTGTGGGTGTCTGAATTTCGGCAGATTCCGAGATGTGGGTCATAATAGCTGTGGCAGATTTCCACGGCCGCAGCGGTGTATCGGCAGTCTTCTGCACTGCGGTAAGCAGCTTTTACCGCCAATGTTGTAATGACCCCCTTAGTCTCTTTTTCGAAGATTTTCTTCAGCGGGACGAACCTGCCAGTCCAATCCGACCTCCTGGAGCCCTTATCCGGATACGCGATGCGGGAATCCTTGGTGGAGATTTTTACCTTCGGACTTAGTCGTTTTTTCGAGGTGAAAATCCTTCGACCGGGGTAAACCTGGATCTTGATCCGACGTCCCTGGAGCCCTCCTCGGATATGCTGCCTGGGAGGTCCCGGTCACCTTTTTACCTTCGGACTTAGGGGGTCATTCTGACCCTGGCGGTAATTACCGCCATGGCCGAGGTTGGCGGTAGCACCGCCAACAGGCTGGCGGTGCTCCGCCGGGCATTCTGACCGCGGCGGTACAGCCGCGGGCAGAAGCGGAAAGCCGGCGGAAAGCCGGCGGTGTACCGCCGACTTTCCGCTGCCCATGGGAATCCGCCATGGCGGCGCAGCTTGCTGCGCCGCCATGGGGATTCTGACAGCCCATACCGCCATCCTGTTCCTGGCGGTTCACCCGCCATGAACAGGATGGCGGTATGGGGTGTCGTGGGGCCCCTGGGGGCCCCTGCAGTGCCCATGCCAATGGCATGGGCACTGCAGGGGCCCCCGCAACAGGGCCCCACAAAGAATTTCAGGGTCTGCTTTGCAGACACTGAAATTCGCGACGGGTGCAACTGCACCCAGCGCACCTTCCCACTCCGCCGGCTCCATTCTGAGCCGGCTTCCTCGTGGGAAGGGTGTTTCCCGCTGGGCTGGCGGACTTTCGGCGGTCGCCCGCCAGCCCAGTGCGAAAGCCAGAATGACCGCCGCGGTCTTTCGGCGGGAACCGCTTGGCGGGCGGCGACCGCCGTCCGCCGCGGTCAGAATCACCCCCTTAGTCTCTTTTTAGGAGATTTTCTTTACTGGGACGAACCAGCAAATCAGGCCGGGTCGCGGTTGAAGCAAGTGGGCTAGAGTTGCCGCGGCGGGTCGGTCCCTTTATGGAACTTTTTTTACAAAAGTTCTCCAAACTTCTCCAAACTTCTGGGGCTTCTCCCAGATGTCCTTTTAAGGTTCTTTTGAGGTCCACAGCTCACCCCAAGGGTCCAGAGGTTCTGAGATGGTCCTTGGCGGTGCGGACTACAACTCCCAGAATGCACCTGGCACAAACTCCTTTTTGGCCACTGGGCAGTGGCCATCTGGTTGATTTCTTCAGGAGTTGGTGCTGGGTGAGCAATTTTTCACCTGTAGCAAACAGGGAGTCCCTCCTTCAACCAGTTGAAGCCAGGCAAAGTCATTCTTGTAGTGAAGCCCAAGTGTGCAGCTGGTGCAGTCCTTCTGAGTGCAGGTTCAAGGTACAGGCCAGGGGTCCAGCAGAGCAGTCCTTCTTCTCCTTTGGTTCTTCCTTGTTGGAATCTGATGGGGATCTGAGGTGTGAGTGCAGGTTTGCCAGTTTTATCCTTGCTCCTGGGTGAAAAGCAGGGGGGCCCGGGTTCTCCAATCAGGTGCAGGGTTCTTCCCCCTGTGATGACCACTTCCTGGGAAGTGTGGCAAAAATCAGTCCCAGGAGGCAACATTCTCCAAAAATCCATCATGTCTGAATCTGATTTTTGGAGGTTACATCTGGCTGAGCCCACCCACTGGTAGTTAAAAATCATAAACACACCCCTCTCCTGCCCTCTCCTAATCTAATCAAGGGGGCACCTAGTTGTCTGAGGTTGCAGGATGTGGGAGTGTTGCTGGTTGCTCCAAATGTCCTTCTCTGCCTTTGAAGACCAGTTTGGCAGCCCTCCCTCTTCCTGCCTCACTATCTGCTGAGGGGAGATTCCCTCCCGCAGGCACATTCCTTTGTGTGAAGCCAGGCCACTTCACACCTCATCAAGGAAGCCTGGCCAGGCTGCTAGAGGCTGGCCAATCAGAGCGCAGCAGCAAAAACAATGCAGGCCTGAAATTGGCAACTTTTCAGGTAAAGTTTAAAACTCTTTACCTGAACAAGTTATATTAAATCCCACAACTGGAAGTTGTGGGATTTATTAGAACAATTAATTTGATACCAAACTCTTGGTATCCATCATTTAAGGGGACTTTAAAAATTAATTAGTCTCCCCATTCTAGCCTATGAAGGCCATTTACTACAATGAGGGAAAAACGAATTTGGCTGTTTTTACCTCACCAGGGCTTATAAAACTATTGGTATAAGGTCCCTGCTTATAGTTACATGGCACCCAGCCCTAGGGGCACATAGGGCACACCTTAGGGGTGACTTATATGTAAAAATAAGGTAGTTTGAGGCTTTGGAACTACTTTTAATTCCAAAGTCGAATTTGCATATAACTTTAATTTAAAAGCAGCCAGCAAGGCAGGCCGGCATTTAAAATGACACTGGGCACCTCAGCAGTGCACCTATGGGTGCACTACCTATGCTGTGGTCCCTAAACCTCCATGCCCTACCATATACTAGGGACTTATAGGTAGGTTAACTTAGCAAATTATAATTAGTCTAATTTGCAGAATGATTTTACACAGAGCACAGGCCCTGGGACTGGTTAGCAGTACCCAGGGTACCATCAGAGCCAGGAAAACACCAGCAAAAAGTGACAAATGGGGGCAAAAAGTTAGGGGGCCTTTGCAATCAGCCCTGTTTTCTTACAGGGGGCACAATAAGTGCTTCAGGCACGCTGGTAGCATTTCATATACATGCCCTAGGTAAATGGTATACCACTCTACAAGGTGCTTGAGAGTAAATTAAATATACCAGTTGGGTAATAGAGTCCTAAGGCGTACAAAAATGAATTTCAGCAGAAAGATTGAGGGAAACAAGCAAAATGTGTGGGGAAAGACCCCATACACCTGACAGGTCTAACAACAGGAGTCCAAGCTGTTCAGTAAACTAATAGAATGTCAGGTTAGAGTGGCCAGCAACATGTTACAGATATATAAAATACTAAAACAATGGTCATTGTTAGGCTACTCTTTCAGGTACAACAGAATATGGAACATGGCAGAGGTTTACAACTTAGTTGAGATGCACAGGAATCAAGACCATGGTAGAAAGCCACTATATTAGTCTCCTGCTGACATCTGGTGCTGGTTTATCTCCACATCTTGTATCACTATAGATTGGACATTTGCTGCATGGGTATTCATAGATGGCTGACATTACACATATCCCCTAACTCTGTCTGGCTTTCGCCACCTTTCAGGACAACATGTTGGGAGGCATACATCAGGCATGATAGGCCCAGCTGATGAAGAACATGAAAGTGATCTTGTTGGGAAGTCTCTAAAGGTGATCAACCAATTAAGACATAAGTTTGGCAGGTCAATATCACATCTTCTTCTGATTGCAAATTATGTATTTATATGGTAGTGAGGCAATCCCAAGATTTGAGGGTGCAGACAGTCTGGACACTTCAAGTAGGGGCAGGTAAATTATGAGATAGATGTTTGTGGTGTGGGAAAAAAAGAAGGGTAAGGGCTGTGGAAGTATTTAAGTGGCAGGATAGGGGCTTTGGCTCGATGTTATGCACTGTTCTGTTATCTCCTGCCTGCTGTGGGAGCCTGCCTGTTGTTGTCTCCGGCCGGTTGTGGGAGCAGAGACTTAAGAAGTTGTGAGAATACAACAAGTGAATCAGTGCATGTGAAATCCCTGAGCCTCAAACAGGCAGTAAAAAGGGGCCATCTTATCTTCCACTGACCATCTCCTTCCACAAACCACCCAGACACCTCCAATTCCCAGGACTCCAATTTGCACACATCCCAAGCATACATAAAACCAGATCAGGAGTGCTGGTATTTTCTTACGTCACTGCTAAAGCATGAAACAGCCTTCTCCACACCAGAGCCTTCTCCTCTCTTTAACCAACTGTAGACGTAATTTAAAGTGTACACAGTTTTTTGTTTAGAGGTCCTTTTTCACATACGATAGGCTGACATACTGGAATGTGCTTGATCCATGGAATGTGGACACAAATGTTTCTTCTGGCTACATTTAAGGTAATGAGATTTCCAACAAGATACACAATACTTGTTTACATGGCTGCCAAACAGAGGGTGAAATTGCATTAAAGCAGTAGTCCATTGGGGAAATGCAATATAGGAGAGAGAAGACATTTTACATCACTATTCCTCTAGTGCACTCTTAACCCTACTGATATTTACATTTTGGAGATACCCTAAGCTCGGTACCTCCACACCTCCTTTATCCAGGCACACCTAAACGCACAAAGTACAGACCCCCAACTTTGGCATGCTGGTAAAAAGGTCTGTGTACCATGATTATAGATAGAGCCCTTAGATCTGCTGTGAAGCCACCTACATAATCACATAGAGTGACAGTCAGAGTACTTTTGGCACAGGTGTTTTGGAGAGAAAAGGCTACGAGGTGTGTCCGAGTGGTGAAATATTCAGCACAAGTGTACTTAGCTACTGTCCCAGGAATGTTCTACCTTGCAAGGTAGTTTTACATTATATCCCAATATTGATGAAAACATACAGGTACAAATAACCGACTGCTATGGGTGATCCAGCCCTGAATTATTCACACTGCTGTTTCTAGGAATGACTAGTTTGGTTTGCAGAACTGATGAGCAGTAGCTACTAACATTGGATCAAGTGTCAAAGATAGAAGTGTTTTCCTCCTTCCATATACCAAAAACATTTGATTATCTCATTAATCATGTAAGGATAGAATATTTCCTAAAGGTAAGACAGTACACAATTTTCAAATACAAAGTATATATGCTATTGTATGGCCTCAGCTGAACTATGTGCTGACTATAGCTGTCCTTATATTAAATCTCATTTTCTTCGAACATGTCATGTGCAGTAAACTATGAGGTTGTGAGGGAGAATTATCTGTAATCAAGTATTTTACAATGTTTGCCATGCTGCATTTTAAGATATCTATGGAAATTCATTTATGTAGTTTACTACATAGTTATTCATAGCAAATCTTTGCAAATAGAATATTTTGTGGAATAGCAATTAAATAAATTCAAAAGTGATAATTGTTCTGCTTCTTAAAAGTATGACACAATTAAGAGTCTAATTTCACCCAATTAATCATGTACATACAGCATACTATTACACAATAAATATGAGAACATACAGCATACTACTCTAGAAATGGGTGGGGTACAGGCAACGTGATGGCCATTCATTACTTTGCTGTCTGGGGGATGAGGTCCTTGGACCGTAAATAAGCAAATGCAGAACCATCTTCCCTGGCCTCATGTCTTCTTGCGTCAGCCCCCAGGGAAATGAGAGCCCAAGGGACAATCCAAAGATGGGGTTTGGGGCCCTATGCATGCTTGCTCTACAGCAATATTTTAATGAGTGTTGAATCATCCCATTGGGGCTTGGACCTTTCCCAAGGAAATAAGGAGAAGAATGATGGAACCTCACATGCTCCGTTGCTCAGTTTGGGTTTGTTCAAATAGGACCATTGTTAAATGTTAAATGTGTTGTAAGCTCATTGTACTCCTGGTGTGGAGTTCTAGCCATCAGGAGCAGATTCTGTGAGAGCTGGTTTCACTGTCTCCTGTGCCAGTCTTCTCCTCTGTTGTGCCCTTCATGGTCCCCATAGTCTCCTAGATGTCTTACGGGCATTTGGAGCAGAGGAGTCCAAGTCTTCCCACATCCAGCACTGAGGAAGTGAAAGGGAATTAGTCTCTCTGGCCATTGATGAGAACCACTGGTCCTGTGTTCAGTTGTAGACAGAGGCCCTCATTACAACCCTGGTGGTAAATCCCGCTTTCTGCCGTGCAGAAGACTGCCAACATATCGCTGCGACCGTGAAATTCCGCTACAGGTATTACGACCCACAGTTCGGAATCCGCCACAATACAGACACCCACACAAGTCCACCACACCAAAGGTCAGTGATAAACTGGTAATAACAAAACCGACACCATCACGCCAACAGGAATACACCCACAGTATCATGACATATGAATCAACGTGGCGGTCTTTCAACCGTGGTATTCCATTGACGGTGCACACCACCGTGCTCAAAATACACACACATTTACAAAACACAATCCCATTGGACAATTCGAAATACACACACCTGATACACATACACACACCACTCCCACACACCCAATCCAATATAAAGCACACACCCACATCACCCACAAACCCTTACTACCAAACCTTTGAAAGAAGGCCAGAGAGAGACAACACCAGCATCCACAGACACTCAACACCATCACTTATACAACATCCATGCACCTCAAACAACACCCACCAACACATTGCCTCACACATTACAATAGACACCACCTCACACATCACCCACACCACATCTTGACACCTCAACGACACCCCAGGTTTTCCGAGGAGGAGCTCAGGGTCATGGTGGAGGAAATCGTCCGGGTAGAGCCACAGCTATTTGGATCACAGGTGCAGCAGACATCCATTGCTAGGAAGATGGAGCTAAGGCAGAGAATCATCGACTGGGTCAACGCAGTGGGACAGCATTCAAGAACACAGGATGACATCAGGAAGAGGTGGAACGACCTACGGGGGAAGGTACGTTCCGTGGTATCCAGACACTAGATTGCTGTACAGAGGCCTGGTGGTGGAGCCCCACCTCCTCCCCCACAACTAACAACATGGGAGGAGCAAGTATTGGCAATTATGCATCCTGAGGGCCTCGCAGGAGTAACAGGAGGACTGGACTCTGGTAAGACATATCTTTACTACTTTATCCCCACACCCCACCTGCATGCCATCACATACCACCACCCTTACCCTCACACCCATCACCCCAACAACCCATAGATACCCCACTAACACAACCCACACATACCATAATCGAGCCCTGCATGTAACACCAATGCATGGACACCCATCACCAAAGCATGTCCCCTACAGAGACTCACTCATGCCCTAAAAATCACCAATCACACAAGGACCAAGCCAATAATGCAAGCACAGGAGTAGAGGGTCACTCACCCATTGCACCAGATGGCACACACAGATACAATAACTATGCATTTACACCCCAACAGGACCCATACCCAACGTCAGCGGAGGTGCCAGCAACATCCAGTCCCCCCACAGAAGAGACCCACAGTGATGACAGCAGCTCTGCACGCCTGGATCAAGATCACCAGCCAGGCCCATCAGGGACCTCGGGACAGTCGGTTCCCCTGACACAGTCAAAAACCACCACAGAGCCTCCCGACTTAGGAAACACCACCACAGCACCCACCCAGCGGGCCCATCCCTCTGTCCCCAGGACACGTCAATCTGCAGTGTGTCCACTACTACAGGGAATCCTGGCAACCCCACTAACACCGGATGATCAGGGACCTGGGGGCAGAGGCAGTGGGCACAGGGGACAGAGGCACAGGATAACAGGGAAGCTGGGAGGACTGCTGTGTGACAGGGGGAGGACAGGCCCAGGGAACCCACTCTCCATGAGGCACTCTCCAACATCATGCGAGCATACCACCATTCCCAGGAGACCATGGGCACGGTACTCGCCAAGTTTCAGGAGACCCAGCGGATGCAGGAGGAACACTACCTGGGGATCAGGGAGGACTTGAAGTTCATTAACAACACCCTAGTCACCATTGCAGGGGTGCTGGCACACCTACTCAACACCAGGAGGGACACAGTGGCACACCAACGGGCCCCTGACACTAGCCTGAACGATGAACAGCCCTTCACCTCCGCAGGCGCTAGTGGACAGGAGGCACCACCACAGGACCAACAGGCCACCAGCACCCCACCCCCTGCAGAAGGAGAACCACCCCGCAAACGGTCCCTGAGATCCAGGAACAAGACAGAGAATGTTACCCTTCTGTGCCACTTTGTCACCCTGTCCACCTTAAACTGCCATTGCTACCCTTCCTCTGCCCCATTGGACAATGCACCTGTGAGACCAATAGACTGGACTCTGCCATGGACATACCTCCACCATCACCCTAGCCCATTTTACAACCCCCTCCACTTATTTGCACAGGAAAAAACACACTTCAATCACAAAACAATCTGGAGTCAGTCTGTGCTTTCACAAATGTGTAATTGCAATTTCTATGGAATATTATGTCAATTTACTTGTTCACATACCAATGTAACACAGCTGTAGGCCAGGAGTAAACAGCAGAGGGCACAAAGTGGGACCCAGATCTGTGAAATGGAAAGTCAAAGTGACAAGTCAGTGTCCATACACTGAGTGAAAATGACAGACGTATGCTAGCTCCAACAATAGTATAGATGTGGGAAGCAGTTACATCTTCTCACCTGTGTCTCACTGGAAGTATTGCATGATGATGTTGTTTCGGTTGTCGATATCCTCTTCTTCTGCCTCCTCTTCCTCACTGTCCACATTCTCCATAGTTGCCACAAGACCACCATCTGGCCCCTCCTCCTGCAGAAAAGGCACCTGCCGTCGCAAAGCCAGGTTGTGCAGCATACAGCAGGCCACGAGCATCTGGCACACCTTCTTCAGTGAGTAGTATAGGGAACCACCTGTCAGATGGAGGCACCCGAATCTGGCCTTCAGGAGGCCGAAGGTGCGTTTGATTATCCTCCTAGTTCGCCCATGTGCCTCATTGTAGCGTTCCTCTGCCCCTGGCCTGGGATTCCTCACTGGGGTCAGTAGCCATGACAGGTTGGGGTAACCAGAGTCACCTGCAAATGTCGAGGGACAACTGTTAGACACACACTAACCCTTAGGGACAACCCCAGACCCAGACACCTATGTCAACTGTATTGGGACCTTGGTCTCATCTATTAGCCACACACGGTGCTTCAGGAGTTGCCCCATCACATAAGGGATGCTGCTATTCCTCAAAATGTAAGCGTCATGCACAGAGCATGGATGCTAGGCATTGACATGGGAGATGTACTGGTCTGCCAAACATACCATCTGCACATTCATCGAATGGTAGCTCTTCCGGTTTCTGTACAACTGTTCATTCTTGCAGGGGAGGGACAAATGGCACTTGTGTCCCATCAATGGCACCAATGATGTTGGGGATATGTCCCAGGGCAGAGAAGTGACCTTTCACTGTGGGCTAATCCTCCACCTGAGGGAAAACGATGTAGCTGCGTACGTGTTTCAGCAGGACAGACAACAATCTGGACAACACGTTAGAGAATATTGGCTGGGACATCCCTGATGCCATGAACACTGTTGTTTGAAAAGACCCACTGGCCAGGAAATGGAGTACAGAAAGGACCTGCACCAGAGGGGGGTATCCCTGTGGGATGGCGGATAGCTGACATCAGGTCTGGCTCCAACTGGGCACACAGTTCCTGGATTGTTACACGATCAAGTCTGTATGTGATAATTATGTGTCTCTCTTACATTGTGGACAGGTCCACCAGGGGTCTGTACACCGGAGGATGCCGCCATCTCATCACCTGCCCCAGCAGACGTGCCCTATGGAGGAGAACAGGGAGCAAAGAGTCATCCAACACTGAGGTATCACAATGTGTTATTTGCAGAAACGTTTGTAATCTGCTATGTGCCTGTATATGTCTGTATTCTCGGCCTAGATAGGTGTGACGCAGTTTGTTTCCATGCCATGTGGGCCCCTGAAATGGCAGCTGCCTGACCTGTAAAGTGGGACAAGGAGATATGAGGTAACTGTGCTGGCGTTGTACACGGTCGCAGTGGGCGGTCGAAGACCGCTGCGCTATTCTGCATTGGTTAACATTGGGCCCTATGGGTCCCAGGAGCCAATGACGATGTACGCCGGCAGTGACGGTATGCACCTGCGTGGATGTGACCGCCATTTTCTATCTGTTCACTCACTTGATATCTGACCTTCAACAGTAGAGGACCTACACTGCAAGTGCTGCTGTGACCTGTGTCTGGAAGCGACGATGGCTACAGTGTCTGGGGAAAGGGCCCCTGCCTTCTCTTCGGAGGAGTTGGAGAAACTAGTGGATGGGGTCCTCCCCCAGTACACGCAACTGTACGGTCCTCCAGACAAACAGGTGAGTACACTGTGAGCATGCTGCATGGGCAATGCCTGCTTTGAGTGGTGTGGATGGAAGATACACGGGTGGGGCTGAGGCCTGCATGTGCGGATGGGGAGTGTATGTGCGTCAGGGCATGGGTAGGAACTGGTGGGCAATGACTATGACTGTCCTGACGGGTGAGTAATTTCCTTTCCCTCTGTACCATTCCTCTAGGTCAGCGCCCACCAGAAGAAGGGTATTTGGCGTGCCATCGCCAAGGACATCCGGAGGCTCGGAGTCTACCACAGACGGAGCACCCACTGCCGTAAATGATGGGAGGGCCTGCGCCGCTGGAGCAAGAAGATGGCCGAGGCCCAGATGGGGATGGCCTCCCAACGTGGAAGGGGTGCCGATCGCACCATGACCCCCCTGATGTCCCGGATCCTGGCGGTGGCGTATCCGGAGTTGGATGGGCGCTTGAGGGCGTCACAGCAGCCAAAAAGGGGTGAGTACACTCTCATTCAGCTGACTCTGCACGCATAACGAGGTGTCTGGGTGGGGGAGGTGGGCAGTGGTGGGCAAGGTCCCTTGTGAGGCAGGCTATGTGGCACCCCAACCCCACTAGTGGTAAGAACCATCTACACCTAGTCAGGCTCCTATGACTTCCAGGTGTGCAGCAATTGGGCTTAGGCCTTGTACCCCATGGTCATGTGAAATCTCTAGGAACTGTTAGTGCATGGCGTAGTGAAGAGGGCTGCTCCCTGTGTGTTGTGTCCGCCAACGGTAGTGGTGTTGCATGCACTGAACATGTTTTTCTTCTGTCTCCCCCCCTTTTTGTGGTCTCCCTGTTCTTGTGTGCAATAGCATCATCAGGCGGAGGAGCATTGGCACCGGAGCAGGAGAGAGCTGCAACCTACTTGGCCCTGGAGGGTGAAGCAATGGAGTCTGAAGCTACCAGTGGGATGGAGGGTGAGGGGAGCTTCACGGCGGGGACAAGAGCAGACATCAGTGACAGCGACTCCTCCTCTGATAGGAGCTCCCTTGCAGTGGCGGGCACCTCTGTGCCCACCGCATCAACAGGTACAGCCGCCACCCCCCCTACTAGCACCGCCCTCCCAGCAGCCCCTCAGCGTGTGTCCCGTGCCCGCTCACACAGGAGGGTGGGCATCTCCTTCACCCCAGGCACCTCAGGCCTCTCCTCCCTCAGCCCTACGTTGTTCAACGTCTACATGGCCCCCCTCGCTCAACTGGCCCGCCAACATCATCTCAGCATCATCTCCTACGCCGACGACACCCAGCTCGTCCTCTCCCTGACCAAAGACCCGCTCACCGCCAAAACAAACCTCCACGAGGGACTAAAATCCATCGCCGATTGGATGAACAACAGTCGCCTGAAACTCAACTCCGACAAGACGGAAGTCCTCATCCTCGGGCGCACTCCCTCGGCCTGGAACGACTCATGGTGGCCCTCCGTCCTCGGACCCCCGCCCACCCCTGCCAGCCACGCAAGAAACCTCGGCTTCATCCTGGACTCCGCCCTCACCATGTCCAAACAGGTCAGCGCCGTCTCCTCCTCCTGTTTCAACACCCTTTGAATGCTCCGCAGAATCTTCAAGTGGATCCCAACAGAAACCAGAAAGACGGTGACCCAGGCCCTCGTCAGCAGCAGACTTGACTACGGCAACGCACTCTACACAGGCATCCCAACCAAAGACATCAAACGACTCCAACGCATCCAAAATGCCTCCGCCCGACTGATCCTCGACATACCCCGCCGAAGTCACATCTCCCCTCACCTAAAGGAACTCCACTGGCTCCCGATAGACAAGAGGATCACCTTTAAACTCCTGACCCACGCTCACAAGGCACTTCACAACACCGGACCCTCCTACCTCAACACCAGACTTAACTTCTACACTCGAACACGTCAACTCCGATCCGCCAACCTCGCCCTCGCCATCGTACCCCGAATCCAGCGCAAGACATCCGGCGGCAGATCCTTCTCCTTCTTCGCCGCCAAGACCTGGAACTCTCTCCCCACATCTCTTCGCCAGACCCAGGACATCCTCGCATTCAGAAGGCTCCTCAAGACCTGGCTTTTCGACCGCTAAATCAGCAGCGCTCCCCCCCCCCTCTCAGCGCCTCGAAACCCTGACGGGTACATAGCGCGCTTTATAAATACTATGATTGATTGATTGATTGATTGAGGCCCTGCCCCAGTCAGCCCAGCGGCCCTCAGTGAGGAGGCTATTGACCTCCTGAGATCCCTCACTGTTGGGCAATCTACCATTTTGAATGCCATCCAGGGTGTTGAGAGGCATTTGCAACAAACAAATGCATACCTGGAGGGCATTCATTCTGGGCAGGCAGCCCAACAGAGAGTATTTCAGGCTCTGGCTTCAGCACTGATGGCAGCCATTGTCCCTGTGTCCAGCCTCCCCCCTCCAACTTCCTCCACCCAGACCCAATCCCCTGTACCTCAGCCTATCCCAAGCACACCATCAGACCAGCACGCACACACATCAACACACAACAGTGGCTCAGGCAAACATAAGCACCACACATCCCACAGGCACTCACAGAAGCACCATCCCCATGCAGACACACCAACATCCACTGTCTCCACAGTGTCCTCTCTCCACGTTCTCCTCCTCCCTCCCTGTCTCGTCTTCACTCACAGCTGCATGCACTACATCCTCAGCCACTACCTCCATCACAGCACGCCCATCACCACACACCGCTCATGTGCAATCACCACCCCCACTGCTATTCACACATCCCCAGTGTCCTCTGCCAGTGTGTCTGTGAGCCCTCATCCCAAAGTACACAAACGCAGGCACACACCCTCCCAACAGCCATCCACCTCACAACAGCCTCCGGCCCATGCACCTTCACCCAAATTCAGCAGACATACACCTCCTACAACCACTACCTCTTCCTCCACTACTAAACTCCCTCCATCTTCCCGTCCCAGTGTGTCTAAAACCTTTTCCTGGCAAACTTTGACCTCTTCCCTTCACCTCCCCCCCGTCCTTCCCCTAGGGCCAGGCTTTCCAGGTCCCAGCCCAGCACCTCAGCCACAAAATCCCTAGGCACAGTGGAGAAGTGAAGCTGAGCCATATAAGATTGGCAATTATGGATGACCTATGAGGTGTATGTGGGAAAGGTATCCTTTTTGCCTTGATCACCCCAGCAAACCTTTGAACTGATAATGGTGGTTACTGACTCTGACTGTGCCCTGGGCACTGTTAACCAGTGTAGGAAGGTAGCCTCTTTCTAGCCTTGTTACCCCCACTTTTGGCCTGTTTGTGAGTTTATGTCAGGGTGTTTTTACTGTCTCACTGGGATCCTGCTAGCCAGGGCCCAGTGTTCATAGTGAAAACCCTAAGTTGTCAGTGTGTTTGATATGTGTCACTGGGATCCTGCTAGCCAGGACCCCAGTGCTCATAGGTTTGTGGCCTGTATGTGTTCCCTGTGTCATGCCTAACTGTATCACTGAGGCTCTGTTAACCAGAATCTCAGTGTTTATGCTCTCTCTGCTTTTAAAATTGACACATCAGGCTATTGACTAATTTTACCAATTCTCATTGGCACACTGGAACACCCTTATAATTCCCTTGTATATGATACCTAGGTACCCGGGGTATTGGGGTTCCAGGAGATCCCTATGGGCTGCAGCATTTCTTTTGCCTCCCATAGAGAACTCAGACAATTCTTACACAGGTCTGCCACTGCAGCCTGAGTGAAATTATGGTCACGTTATTTCACAGCCATTTTACACTGCACTTAAGTAACTTATAAGTCACCTATATGTCTAACCCTCACTTAGTGAAGGTTAGGTGCAAAGTTACTTAGTGTGCAGGCACCCTGGCACTAGCCAAGGTGCCCCCACATTATTCAGGGCAAAGTCCCCGGACTTTGTGAGTGCGGGGACACCATTACACGTGTGCACTACATACAGGTCAATACCTATATGTAGCTTCACCATGGTAACTTCGAACACGGCCATGTAACATGTCTAGGATCATGGAATTGTCACCGCAATACCATTCTGGTAATGGGGGGAATATTCCATGCATCCCCGGGTCTCTAGCGCAGAACCCGGGTACTGCCAAACCACTGCTGCTGCCAACCCCAGGTTTCTGCCCCAGGTTTCTGCCCCCCCGGGGCCTGGTCCCAGGAAGGCAGAACAAAGAATTTCCTCTGAGAGAGGGTGTTACACCCTCTCCCTTTGGAAATAAGTGTGAACGGCTGGGGAGGAGTAGACTCCCCTAGCCTCTGGAAATGCTTTGATGGGCACAGATGGTGCCCTCTCTGCATAAGCCAGTCTACACCGGTTCAGGGATCCCCCAGCCCTACTCTGGCGTGAAACTGGACAAAGGAAAGGGGAGTGACCACTCCCCTGACCAGCACCTCCCAGGGGAGGTGCACAGAGCTCCTCCTGGGTGTCCCAGACCTCTGCCATCTTAGATACAGAGGTGTGAGGGCACAATGGACAGCTCTGAGTGGCCAGTGCCAGCAGGTGGCGTCAGAGACCCCTCCTGATAGGTGCTTACCTTTCTCAGTAGCCAATCCTCCTCTGAGTGCTATTTAGGGTCTCTCCTCTGGCTATTCCTCAGATAATGAATGCAAGAGCTCACCAGCGTTCCTCTGCACTTCCCTCTTCGACTTCTGCCAAGGACCCACTGCTGACTGATCCAGGGCCCCTGCAAAACCGCAACAAAGTAGCAAGACGACTACCAGCAACATTGTAGTGCCTCATCCTGCTGGCTTTCTTTACTGTTTCCTGGTGGTGCATGCTCTGAAGGCTGTCTGCCTTCACCCTGCACCGGAAACCAAGAAGAAATCTCCCGTGGGTCGACGGAATCTTCCCCCTGCTAATGCAGGCACCAAACTTCTGCATCACCTGTTCTCTGGGTCCCCTCTCATCCTGACGAGCATGGTCCCTGGAACACAGGAGCTGGGTCCAAGAGTCTCTCACAGTCCAGTGGCCCTTCTGTCCAAATTTGGTGGAGGTAAATCCTTGCTTCCCCTCGCCAGACAGTAATCCTGTGTGATCTGCAGCTGCTTGGCCTTCTGTGCACTTGTCCAAGACTTCCTTGGTGCAAAGCCTAGCCTGGGTCCCCGTCCTGCATTGCCCAACTCGCTGAGTTGGACTCCGACGTCGTGGGACCACTGTCCTCAGATCTTCTAAGTGCCTTTTCTGATACTTCTGCGGGTGCTGCCTGCTTCTCTGGGGGCTCTCTGAGTTGCTGAGCGCCTCTCTGTCCCCTCCTCCAAGGGGCGACCTCCTGGTTCTTCCTGGGCCCCTGCAGCACCCAAAATCCTCAAGCGCAACTCTTGCAGCTAGCAAGGCTTGTTTGAGGTTTTTCTGCATGGAAACAACTCTGCATCCTCTGGTACACCACGGGACATCTTCTGACCAAAAGAGAAGTTCCTGGTACCTTCCGTTGTTGCAGAATCTTTGGCTTCTTCAACACAGAGGCAGCCCTTTTGCACCTTCATCCGGGGTTTAGTGGGCTCCTGCCCCCCTTGGACACTTGCGTGACTCTTGGACTTGGTCCCCTTCCTTTACAGGTCCTCAGGTTCAGGAATCCGTCTTCAGTGTTTTGCTGGCAGTTGTTGTTCTTGCAGAATACCCTATCTCGACTTTACTGTCTTTCTGGGGTAGTAGGGTAACTTTACTCCTACTTTTCAGGGTCTTGGGGTGGGGTATCTTGGACACCCTTAGTGTTTTCTGACACTCTCAGGGACTCTCTACAACCTACACTAGGCCTGGGGTCCATTCGTAGTTCGCATTCCACTTTTGGAGTATATGGTTTGTGTTGCCCCTAGGCCTATTTCTACCTATTGCATCCTATTGTGATTCTACATTGTTTGCACTACTTTTCTTACTGTTACTTACCTGATTTTGGTATGTGTACATATAATTTGTGTATATTACTTACCTCCTAAGTGAGGGTATCCTCTGAGATACTTTTGGCATATTGTCACTAAAATAAAGTACCTTTATTTTTAGTAACTCTGAGTATTGTGTTTTCTTGTGATATAGTGCTATATGATATAAGTGGTATAGTAGGAGCTTTGCATGTCTCCTAGTTCAGCCTAAGCTGCTCAGCTATAGCTACCTCTATCAGCCTAAGCTGCTAGAACACCTCTATTCTACTAATAATGGATAACTGGACCTGGCACAAGGTGTAAGTACCACAAGGTACCCACTATAAGCCAGGACAGCCTCCTACAACCAATCCCAGGGTCAGTGCTCTGTGCTCTGTGTAAAATGGTATATGCAAATTAGACCTAATTATAATTGCCCCTGACAACCTACCTGTAAGTCCCTAGTATACGGTGGGGCATGTAGATTTATGGACCCCAACATAAGTCGAGCACACATAGGTGCAGTGCTGTGGTATTCAGTGTCATTTTCAAAGCCAGGCCTGCCTTGCTGGCGGCTTTTAAGTTAAAAGTACCCCATATTTGACTTTAGAAACAAAAGTACTTCCAAAGTCTCAAACTACCTAATCAATCAATCAGCATTTTAAAAGTGACTAATCACCCAGGGGGGCTCAAGACACTATCTGGGGGACACGGGTCAGTCAAAAAGCCAGGTCTTGAGGTCTTACCTGAACTGAGCCAGCAAGGGGGACTGCCTGAGGAGGAGCAGCATTGTGTTCCAGGTCTGCTCAGAGAGGTAGGAGAACGATCTCAGTAGTGGTGGGGCCCAAGATGAGAATCTCTTTCTTGTCCGAGTTGAGCTTGCGTTTGTGGCAGCTGTCTCTCATCCAGTCATCAACTACCTTCATATCAATTCTTTCTGGCTGTTGATGGTTCATCCGTGAGGGAGAGAATGAGCTGTGTGTCATTGGCATATGAGATGATGTTGAGCCTGTGGTGTCTGCCAATCTCGGTGAGTGAGGTCTTGAAGACGTTAAAAAGGGTGAAGCTCAGGGAGGTGCCCTGGAGAACTCCGCATCTGGTTTCCATCAGCTTTGAGGTGAAAGGTGGGACCTTGAGTCTCTGGGTTTGGCCAGTTAGGAAGACGCAGATCCATTCCAGGGCTTTGTGGCAGGTGCTGGCACTGTGTAGTCTGGTGCACAAGATGGTATGAGAGACGGTGTGAAAGGCAGCAGAGAGGTCGTGGAGGATGAGGATTGCTGTTTCGCCGTGGTCTAGTAGAGTGCAGATATCATCTGTGGCTGCTAGGAGTGCAGTTTTGGTGCTGTGGTTGCTCCTGAATCCTGAATGGGAGGGGTTGAGGATGTGGTTGGTCTCTATGCAGTCAGTGAGCTGTGTGTTAATTGCTTTTTCAATTACCTGGGCTGGAAAAGGGAGCAGTGAGATCGGAAAAGGTTGGCGGAGAACAGGTGCAGGGGATCACAGGGGGGCCCCTGCACTGCCTATGCACTTGGGATGGGCAGTGCAGGGGCCCCCATGGCCAGCACCCTTGCAATGTTCACTGTCCACTTTGCAGACAGTGTACATTGAGAAGGTGCTGGTGCACCCTGCAGGCTGCAGCACTGCCGCCGGATCAATTATTAGCCAGAGACAATGCTGTAGCCTGTTTCCCGCTAAGTCTAAGTTTGCGCTCGCCGATCTAGCAGAAAACCGATAATAGCACCGGGGGGGGGGGAGGTCGCTGCGTAGGCAGCAGTCACCCTGTCAGGAGTTTGGAGGATGGATTTTTCCGCCAAACCAACAATGGGGCCCTATATCTGACGGATCTTGAACATCACTGTAACCATATACTACACTGTTAGGGTTTAAACATAATATCCTTCACATACCATCTCAGTGGGGATTTGAGCATTCCTACATAGCTACACTATCTTTGGGGGGATTTAAACATCATTATATTCACACATAAACTTTTTATGATTTGCACATCCCTATAAGTACAAATAATCTATGTGGAGGGTCCAACATGCCTATAACTGCACAGGGCCTGAATCATAAATGTAAATGTGCACTGCTGTGTTTACATTTGTACGGCAATCACATAACTGCATTTTAACCATAAGTTTATGAGTGCAGAGATTCTGCAGTCAGGGCAGGGAACTCCGCACATAAAAAGATAGGCATGTTGTATCTTTTTAAATGCAGAGTTTTCCACCCCAACTGCAGAGTCTCCACACTTTTGAATTTACTATTAAAATGCAGTTTCGTGAATTCCAAACAAATATATAATTACACAAAATTGAGAGTTTACCTTTGTGAATTAGGCCCACACTGTTTCTGTTCTCTTTTATTTTCATGCAGAACGTAGGCACTCAAACATTATCTTTAGGCACTATCACCAAGGAGCATGAATACACTCACACACTATTTCTGTAGGATCTGATTGGCCCTATAATCATCCCATGAACACAACTATATTCACACATTATCTGTGTGTAGACATGAACATGCAATATAAACAGAATGGGCCCAATTCAGAAAGGTAAACAGACTGAAAGTCAAGTTTACGAATTTCGGTATTAACAGAGGTAAGTTATGAGTAGTATCTTTACATATGCACTTGGGGTGGAATCTCTGTACCTGAAGTGGAATCTCCACACTCGTGGTGGAATCTCCGCACTCGTGGAGATTCCACCCCGAGTGTGCATGTTAAAATACTCCCCGTAACTTACCTTTGTTAATATCAAAAAGTAGTAAAGTTAGACTTTTGGTCTAAACCTGGATCTAACTTTATCTTTGTGAATCAAGTCCTTTATCTCTGGACATGAACTTCATTATCCTCACACATTATGTGTGAGGGGACTTGCACATTACCTTTACACACTACCTTAGTGGGTCTTGAACATGATTATCTTAACACACTGTCTCTGGGGGACTTGAACATCCCTATTACCACACACTGGTGGTCATTA
Source organism: Pleurodeles waltl (assembly GCF_031143425.1). Taxonomy (NCBI): domain Eukaryota; kingdom Metazoa; phylum Chordata; class Amphibia; order Caudata; family Salamandridae; genus Pleurodeles; species Pleurodeles waltl. The sequence continues at coordinate 382,575,707 of NC_090445.1, forward strand.
TAACCCTGACGGTCGGTGTTAAAGCAGCGGTAAGACCGCCAACAGGCCGTCGGTAAAAAATTAGCAATTACGACCGTGGCGGAAACCGCCAACAAAGACAGCCACTTTAACACTCAGACCGCCACGGCGGTACAAACAAACAGCGCAGCGGTCACCCCCAACAGACAGGCGGAGGACAATGTACCGCCCACACTATTATGACAGGCCAATCCGCCACCTTTTCCGGGGCGGATTCACCGCGGATAAAAACACAGCAGAAACAGGAATCCCAAAGGGAAAACGCTCACCTCTACACACCCCACGAGGAACAAGGACGCCTTGGACCCAGAACTCCAAATTCTTCCTGCAGTAGTCTTCCTGCTCCTCTACCAGGAGCACGAACGCCAGCGGCAAAGACCACGGTGAGTACTGCACCTACGACACAGGGGAGGCAAAAAACAGGGACACACACACGCAACACCCCCACCCTCACCCACTACAACACACACACTAATGCATATCAATACATCACAGTTACACCCCACAAACCCCCCGGAAGAATGTAAAGACAATAGAAAATGAGTGTAACCATTCTAATATATTAAAAGCAAGTAGGCAGAAATATATATATATACACCATGTACATAATATATACCAAGCATAGTAGTCCAGGTAGTGCTCTAAGAAAGTCAGTGGAACACTGGGACCACACGGTATGGGCAAGGCCCACACAAGATCCCCGACCATGACGGAGAGAACACTGCAGGGGCATCAGCCAGCAACTAAAGAGGCACCTCAGAGGGAGGGAAAGGGGTGCAACTCAGCCGCTTGAGTGCATAATGCCAAATCCACAAGGGGGCCACATGCCCACTGTTAAATCCTGGGGAGTGCAAAGCCACAGTCTCTCAAGTCTCTACAGTGGGTGGCTTGCCCACTGTTCAATCCTGGGGAGTGCAAAGCCACAGTCTCTCAAGTGGATAACAGTCTCCACTGGTTCTGGAGGGGGCATGGGGCCCAAAGTGCTTCATCCTGCTAAGGACAGAGGTAGTGGATGACAGTCTCCACTGGTTCTGGAGGGGGCATGGTGCCCAGAGTGCTTCATCCTGCTAAGGACAGAGGTAGTGGATGACAGAGTGCATCATTCACCCCGTGACGGACTCAGTTGCGTCAGTGCCCTTGCCGCTCATGGGCCAGCGGTGCTTGAGATGGAGGTGCCCTGTTCAGTGGTGCTTGAGATGGCGTTGCCCTGTTCAGCGGTGCTTGAGATGGCGGTGCCCTGTTCAGCGATGCTTGAGATGGCAGTGCCCTGTTCAGCGGTACATGAGATGGCAGTCTCCATTGCAGGGTCTCAGCTGCTGCGGTCCTTCATTGCCCAGCGTGGCTTTTGCTGGCGGTCCTTCATGGCCCAGCGGGGCTTTTGCTGGCGGTGGCCTCCTGGGCAGCTGGGCTGGTGCTGGCGGTGGCCTCCTGGCCAGCTGGGCTGGTGCTGGCGGTGGCCTCCTGGGCAGCTGGGCTGGTGCTGGCGGTGGCCTCCTGGGCAGGTGGGCTGGTGCTGGCGGTGGCCTCCTGGGCAGCTGGGCTGGTGCAGGCTGTGGCCTCCTGGGCAGCTGGGCTGGTGCTGGCGGTCCTCTCCTGGGCAGCTGGGCTAGTACTGGAGGTGGCCTCCTGGGCAGCGGGGATGATGGCGGTCTTCTCCACCGTGCTGCTCTTCCCAGACTTGCCGGGTTTCTTGTGGCCCTTCCCCACCTTGGAAGGTGTGACAGCTGACTCCACACTCCCACTGGGACTCCTGGGAGCGGCTTTGGTGGCTGGAGTCATCCTCCTCTCCCGCCGGGCACCGGCCAACTTCTGATGCTTTACAGGTGGGGGACTGTCTGTGCTGTGGCTTCGTGCCACACTGGCTGCCCTGGTGGCCGGTGCACTCCAGATTCCGGTGACTACAGGCACCACTGGTCCCGGAGATGTTGTGGCTGAGGTGCTAGTTCGGGCCCTAGGAGACGGACGGGGTGGGGGAGGTGTGGGAAAGAGGTCAAGGGTGTACAGGAAAAGTTTTTGGGAGACACTGGGACGGGTAGCTGGAGGGGGTTTGGGAGTGGAGGAAGAGGTGGTGGTTGTAGGAGACAGACACTCGAGCCATTGTCTCTTCCCGACCGAGGTCACAGCAGCACTTGCAGTGTAGGTCCTCTCCTGTCGAAGATCAGATATCGAGTGATTGAACAGATGGAAAATGGCGGTCACGTCCGCAGCGGTGCGTACCGTCACCGCCGGCGTACATCGTCATTGGCTCCTGGGACCCAAAGGGTCCAATGTTAACCAATGCAGCATTGCGCCGCGGTCATCGACCCCCTACCGTGACGGTGTACAACGCCAGCACAGTTACCTCACATCCCATTGACCCACTTTACAGGTCAGGCAGCCGCCATTTCAGGGGCCCACATGGCTTCATTTTCAACTGCGTCACACATACCTAGGCCTAGACTCAACACACATACAGGCCACCTTTTGTGTATGACTGGTGTTCTGGCTAAACTGTGGGTACGTACCTCTGAGTTGTTTGACTCTGTGCTCGCTGTTGTCCTTCATAGGCACCGTCCGCTGGGACATGTGAGGAGATGGCGGCATCCTCCGGTGTACCGACCGTTGGTGGACCTGTCGACAATGGAGGAGCGAGATCAGATTATCACAAACAGGCTTGACCGTGCCACAATCCAATCCAGGAACTGTGTACCCAGTTGGAGCCAGACCTGATGTCAGCAATCCGCCATCCCACAGGAATCCCCCCTCAAGTGCAGGTGCTGTCAGTGCTCCATTTCCTTGCAATTGGGTCTTTTCAAACAACAGTGGCCACAGCATCAGGGATGTCCCAGCCTATGTTTTCCAACGTATTGTCCAGAGTGTTGTCTGCCCTTCTGAAACACATGCAGAGCTACATCGTTTTTCCTCAGGTGGAGGATTTGCCTACAGTAAAAAGGTGATTTCTATGCCCTGGGACACATCCCCAACATCATAGGTGCCATTGATGGGACCCATGTGGCTTTGATCGCCCCTCACAGGAGTGAACAGGTGTACAGAAACCGGAAGAGTTATCATTCCATGAATGCACAGATGGTATGTTTGGCAGACCAGTACATCTCCCATGTGAATGCCATGTTCCCTGGCTCAGTGCATGACGCCTACATCCTGCGTAATAGCAGCATCCCTTATGTGATGGGGCAAATCCAGAGGCACCGTGTGTGGCTATTAGGTGAGCAGCTGGAAGCAAGTCAGTGGGAATTGTTGTCTGGGTCTGGGGATATCCCTACACGTTAGTGTGTGTCTAACAGTTGTCCCTCGCCATTTGCAGGTGACTCTGGTTACCCCAACCTGTCATGGCTACTGACCCCAGTGAGGAATCCCAGGACAAGGGCAGAGGAACGCTTCAATGAGGCCCATGGGCGAACTAGGAGGGTGATCGAGCGGACCTTCCGCCTCCTGAAAGCCAGGTTCAGGTGCCTCCATATGACAGGTGGATCCCTATTCTACTCACCAAAGAAGGTGTGCCAGATCATCGTGGCCTGCTGTATGCTTCACAACTTGGCTTTGCGACGACAGGTGCCTTTTCTGCAGGAGGATGGTCCGGATGGCGGTGTTGTGGCAGCTGTGTAGCTTGTGGACAGTGAAGACGAGGAAGCAGAGGAAGAAGACATGAACAACAGGGACTCAGTGTTCCAGCAATATTTCCAGTGAGACACAGGTAAGAGTACAGACCTGCCTACTACATGTACTTTAACACTACTACCTCTCTACTGTCTGTCGTTTTCCCCCAGTGTATGGTCACTGAGTTGTCACTTTCCCTTACGATTTCACAGATGTGGGTCCCACTGTGTGACATCTGCTTAGATTCTTCATGGACTACAGCTGTGTGACATAGGTATGTTGACATTACAATTGAAATAGCATTTTGTCACTGTAATTGCTAATACACTATTTCGAAATCACAGACTGACTCCAGATTGTTTTGTGCTTTAAGGGTGTTTATTTTAGTGCTCAAAATTGGAGGGGGTAGCAAAATGGTGAGGGGTGATGGCGGAGGAATGTCCATGGCAGAGTCCAGTCTATTAGTCTCACAGGTGCACTGCCCAAATGGGCATAGGAAGTGGAGCTGGGGCAGTTTAAGTATGGACAGGGTGACAAAGTGAGACAGTAGGATGACAATCAGGGTGGTCTCATTTCTTGGCGGGGGTCTTGGCATCGTGCTCTGTCTTGTTCCTGGATCTCAGGGACCATTTGCATGGTGGTTCTCCCTCTGCAGGGGGTGGGGTGTTGGTGTGGTGGTCCTGTGGCGGGGTGTCCTCTCCACTAGCGCCGGCGGAGGTGGTGGGCAGTTCATCCTCCATGCTAGTGTCAGGGGCCCCTTGTAGTGCCACAGTGTCCCTCCTGGTGTTGAGTACTTCCTTCAGCACCCCTACGATGGTGCCCAGGGTGGAGCTGAGGGTTCTGAGTTCCTCCCTGAAGCCCATATACTATTCCTCCTGCAGGCGCTGGGTTTCCTGAAACTTGGCCAGTACTGTTGCCATCCTCTCCTGGGAGTGGTGGTAGGCTCCCATGATGGAGGAGAGGGCCTCGTGGAGAGTGGGTAGCCTTGGCCTTTCAGCCCCCTGTCGCACAGCAGCCCTCCCAGTTCCCCTGTGTTCCTGGGTCTCCGTCCCCTGGACCGTGTGCCCACTGCCACTTCCCCCAGGTCCCTGTTGTTGTTGAGGTGGTGGGTTATCCTGGGTTCCCTGTAGTGGTGGACACACAGCTGATTGACGTGTCCTGGGGACGGAGGTATGGGCCCGCTGGGTGGGTGCTGTGCTGGTGTTTCCAAAGGGGGGAAGGTCTGTGGTGACCTGTGACTGGGTGAGGGGAACCGACTGTCCTGAGGTCCCTGATGGGCCGGGCTGGTCATCTAGATCCAGTTGGACAGAGCTGCTGTCATCACTGTGGGCCTCTTCTGTTGGTGGTGTGGACATGTGTGGACCCCCCCGTCTGGTGACGTTGGGTAGGGGTCCTGCAGGGGTATAAAAGGATGGTATTACATCTGTGTGTGTCATGGTGTGCAATGGGTGGGTGACCGTGTACCCCAGTGCTTGCATTCCTGTGTGGGACCTTGTGTGATGATGGTTTAGGGGGTTGTATGGGTATGTGCAGTGGACATGCATTGGTGATGGGTGTCCATGCATTGGTGTTGCATGCAGGGCTTGGTGTTGGGATGTGTGGTTTGTGATGTTGGGACATATGTGAGGAGTTGGGGTGCTGGGGGTGAGGTTAAGGGTGGGGGTATGTGCTGGCATGCAGGTAGGGTGGGGGATGTAATAATTAAGATTTGTCTTACCAGAGTCCAGTCCTCCTACTACTCCTGCGAGGCCCTCAGGATGCATGATCACCAAGACTTGCTCCTCCCATGTTGTTAGTTGTGGGGGAGGAGGTGGGGGTCCACCGCCAGTCCTCTGTACAGCAATCTGGTGTCTGGATACCACGGAACGTACCTTCCCCTGTAGGTCGTTCCACCTGTTCCTGATGTCATCCCGTGTTCTTGGATGCTGTCCTACTGCGTTAACCCTGTTGACAATTCTGCGCTATAGCTCCATCTTCCTTGCAATGGGTGTCTGCTGCACCTGTGATCCGAATAGCTGTGGCTCTACCCGGACGATTTCCTCCACCAGTACCCTGAGCTCCTCCTCAGAGAACCTGGGGTGTTTTTGAGGTGCCATGATGTGGTGTGGGTGATGTGTGAGGTGGTGTCTGTTGTGATGTGTGAGGGGATGTGTTGGTGTGTGTTGCTTGAGGTGCGTGGATGTTGTATGAGTGATGGTGGTGTGTGTCTGTGGATGCTGGTGTTGTGTTAGGTATTCTCTCTCTCTGGCCTTCTTTCAAACTTTTGGTTGTAAGGGATTGTGGGTGATGTGGGTGTGTGCTTTATATTGGATTGGGTGTGTGGGTGTGGTGTGTGTATGTGTATCAGGTGTGTGTATTTTGTCCAATGTGGTTGTGTTTTGTTAGTGTGTGTGTATTTTGAGCCGCGTTGATTCGTGGGTCGTGATACTGTGGGCGTATTCCTGTTGGCGTGACGATGTATGTTTTAGTATCGCCAGTTTATCAATGACCTTTGGTGTGGCGGACTTCTGTGGGTGTCTGTATTGTGGCGGATTCCGAGCTGTGGGTCGTAATACTTGTAGCGGAATTCTGCTGCTGCAACGGTATGTTGGAGGTCTTCTGCACGGCGGAAAGCAGGATTTACCACCAGGGTTGTAATGAGGGCCTAGGTACTGAGTCAATACCATTCCTGAGGTAGCGTCATGGTAGTGTCCCTTGCAGTCACACCTTGCAACTGCCTTGCTTCATTGCCCAAACACGTGTGCTGCATCTCACAGCACACAAGCCATTGTAACTGTCTTAACAGTATCCAGACATGTGCTGGTAGCACCACCACCCAGCACATTGACTACACATCCACATAAGGCAGCCGCCACTCCAACATACAGTCAGGGTGCCCCCTGGGTGCAAGGAACAATGAACTGAACAGGCGCTGAGGAAATAGCAGGCTGGTCCTGTATCAATGGTAACATGCCACTAACCAGACCAACTAAACTGCATTAGTGTTGAACCACACATCTTGATGCTGAACTGAAATTTGCCACTACAGAAAATATGTACCACTGATAGCAAACAGTAGGTCACAACAGTCACAGGCTGAGCCCACAACTATTCTGACACAACCATGTGGGACACATCTGAATGGGGAAATGAACACACACATACAATACATGGGGTATGACTGTGAACATAATGGTGTAAAATTCCACATCGAGGGGTGGGGGATGGTGCATGGGCAAGTCCGGTGTTGGTAAGACTGCTAGTGCAGTGTACCCTTTGCGGGTTGGCAGTATGAGTCACACGTTGGGATGATGACTGGAAATCTGTCTGCTCATGGTAGCTCTGTGGGGCACTTAGTACAACATTGTTGATGGATCAGATAGACTCAGTGCTAGTTTTGGGCTGCATTGGGTGTGACAGGACACAATGCACTCAGCCCTGCAAATCAGGCACTGGAAAGGGCAAAGGGCCAGGGCATAGGACCCTTTGCACTGCCCATGCCAAGTGCATGGGCTGTGCAAGGGCACCCAGGGGCATACCACATCACATCACCATCAACTTTTGCATGGGGGTTTCAGTGCCATGCAAAGGCTGGTGGAAATGAGGAAACAGACCTGGAGGGTAGCGTTGAACGTAATACTGTTCTGGTGTCACAGGACAGCTGACATAAGCAGTCTGTAAGCTGCTGGAAACCTGCCAGTGCCAGGCCATTGGCCCATGGGGCATTCCACATTGACAACAGTTTCCACTACCACCTGTGCTGTTGGGGGTTGTCTAATAGACAATGGCAGTCAGGTGCCCATAGGACTGACGAACTTGAAATGAGGGACCAGTATGACTACCTGCAGAATCACCTCAAACTAGCTTCAGGCCCTGACCTAAGTACAACTGTTAACTGGCTATGTCCATAGACTCATTTACCATCAGGCACTGTCATATGCATGATGATGTACACAGCAGAAATTTCATACCCATGCTGGCCATCCCTAGCTCTAACCCTGTTCATGTGTCAAATTAGCTGCACTCCCACCATGCTGCACTCATGTATGATAGTGCAAGGAGGACTACATTGAGGAGGAGGACATAGGTGTGTAGGAAGGGAAACACACCTGCACAGACAGAAGATGAAACTGAACTCTGCTAGGTCCTTGACTACTATGCAATGTAGCACACATACACAAACATCAACATGAGAAGCCATCAATGGTAACAAGAGCATAGTGTCCTTGCAATGCCATCCCTGGGGTGGTTCAGGGTCTCAGCACTGCATGTAAAACATGTAAGTCTGGTACAGGGGAAAATTACTGTGTGTGGTGCTGTGGCATGAGCAACACCCATTGCAAGGCCTCATCATGCAAATGATGCATAGGGAGGGTTGACAATGACAAGATGGTGTCAAGCCACAAAAAGGAAATACATCACACCCAGAAGATATGACGCAGCCAATTGCACCAACTAGGCTTCCTTCTATGTGACACGCAGGTGGGACAGAGGGCTGATAGACTGCAGCCATGATGTACAGGAACAACATTTTGGAACTAAGATGTTATTGAGCCTCAAATGGCAAGTCAGTGACGTGATATATCAACTGCTACAACACAGATAGACTGATTTTACACCATCTCATTGTGGAGGATGATGGATCTCCTGTGGATCTGCCTGTCCTGGAGTACCCTGATGACATGGATGACAAGCTGACAACCATCAGCCAAGAGACCCTCCAAGAAGTCCTTGCTAACCTCCAGACACCACCTCCAGTCGCAAGGAGGAGTATTAATGTAGCAGCCATCCCACAGGCCCCACCTCACACCCTAATAGTATGACCTTCCAGCACCGACACAGCTGAGGACCCAGGGACCAGCTTTGAGAGGACTGTGGTAGGAGTCCAGCGGGAGCTGGCCAAGGAGGTGCAGGTGGGGATGCAAAGTATGGCAGCCAGCCTTGAGGGTATGCACACGTGTCTTGTTATGGCTACTGAACAGACTGCAGCCAACCAAGGCACACTCTCCCCAATGCATGGAGTCCAGCAGTGTATGAGGGACATAGCTGCTGCCATGAGGAAGAGGCCACAACAACTACCCTCCCAAACTGGCATCAGCATGCTTGAGGACAAGATGAACTCCTTGCACCTGGAAATGGCCTCCCTCAGGGCAGACATGGCTGCCTACCACAGGGATGTTGCTGCTATACTAAAAAATCATCAGTTCCTCCTTGCTGCAGTGATGCCATATGTTGTTCCACAGACGGCAGCTGCTGGGAATTGGGAGTCCACATCTCCAACCACTGTAGTGTGTATGGCCCCCTCCACCTCCCCACTACCACAACCAAGGGCAGATGAGACACCACACACATCGGAGGATAAAGATGTGGAACAGATCATCTTCACCCGTAGGAGTTCCCGGTAGCACCAGCCCATGCCACATAGGCAGTGTTTTCCTTTGTCCTGTGTTTGACATCATGCCATTGTTAGCACAGTTGCAGGTATGCACTCTTCACCGACACACTGTTGACCTTTCTGCTATGGACTGCAATTGTCTCTTACTTTTCAATTCGGAATTCATGTTCCCCTGCTCTGAAAGGCACTTTACCCAAGCATGTCCTATGACGTGTCCCTCAAACCTGGACTTGTGTTGTGTCACAATTGGATGGATTCCACTAAACGGGTCACAGACCTGGACATTGTAAATATTTCACTACGACACTTAAATAAACATCGCCTACACAACCAGCATGTCTTTGGGTATTGTGACACATCTACTACACTTATGAATTGTGATGCTGTTTTGATGGACAATTGGCTGTTTCTGTGTGTGCAGCAGTATGCAGCATGCATTGGGGGCACAATCATCCGAGTTCAAAGCACAGTCAACTTCCTTATTGCAACCTGCATACCCCTGCATACCCCTGGGGTAGTGTTTGTTGTTGGCACTGCCTCAGGATTTAGGTGACACCTACATCTGAGTAAGCATCATCTTGCTGTGACAGACCTGCAGCAACACACATTTCACACCCCTTCCACGCTACATACTGCATGGGAGGGTGGCCGATTTACAATGTGGCTTTAAGTCATTAAAAAATTGTAATCTGCCAAGTTGTACATACAGTGCCGGCCATGACAGAGGTCCCTTGGTGATCCAGAGTAGCAGTTAATGTTTGTGGCAACCATGAGTTGCCCAAGGGTGTGTAACCCATAGTTACAGGATGGTCAACATAACTACCACTGTCTCACCTATCTTTCAGCACATGATTTAGCATTTATACTGTCAACACATGCACAGTGCAGGCTATGGGATGGAGCTCAGCTACTTAGCAAATGTGTTCCTTCGCACAGTGCATGTGAGGTCAGTGATGTCCTGTATTCTCCTACAGGGTCCCACTATGACATCCATGATCTGCACAGTCTGACAGTGACTATGCCCCATTGTGGGCCACTTATTGTATCTGGTACAGACGTGATGGTGTTGTGGGTCACTAAGTGGTGCATGTGAGGTGACACTACAGTGGGTGTGGTACCACTTATCACACTTCTGGCACATGGTATGTGATGGGCACTGATCTTGTATTTCTATGTGTGTGAGCCAATGCATCAGGCAGATGTCTCTACACACTACAGGTAAGTCAGGTATTTGTTGATGAGATGTAGTTGGTATAGGCAGCAGTTGTCTAGCGTTTCATGTTTGTTATGGCAGTGGCTTGCACGGCATGATTTGAGGGATCTGTGTCTATATGGAACTTACATTTCATGAGCATGGTGTATGCCATTGACATGGCTGTGCTGCTATTATTTGTTTGGTGTACTGTGTGTGACGTGTACATAGTAGGCAACCTGTGGGCACTTGTAGTAGTCTGTGTAGTTCTTCTGTTAGCAAAGGGTACATGTCTGCACCTGTCCTTCATGTGGTGTGCCTGTCAAGTAGTGGGTGTGTTACGTACATGTGGGTGTATGTGTTTGTGGTGTGCACTGATTGTGCTGTACTGCAGCATGGTGCATATGTGTTGTTACATGGACATCTGTGTTACCCTGGCCATGTGTTAATGTAGTGGTGTATGTCTTGGTGTGTAGTGTGTATATTGCTAGGTTTGTTGACTTACCCACAAGTAGTCCATTTCCATATTACCCATCCTGGAATTGTTCATTGATCCTGCTGTGCCAGAATATTAAGGCATCATGGATACTCCGAGGATACTCTGCTAAACTGTTTATGAATAGTCCCCGGTGGTCCACTATGGCCTGCACTTCAATGGAATACGTGTGCTTACTATTCTGGAATAAGTGCTCGGTTGCTGCATGACATACGAGCCGGACATGGGTGCAGTCAATTGCACCAAGCACATGCGGGAAGCCATAGATTTGTTAGAACCCATGTTTTGTCTCCTGCTGCTTTTGCTGGGTGTCGGGGAAGCTGATGTGGAGGGGAGTCAGGGAGATTATAGCATCTAACACATTTGACAGGAGTGCAGAGAATGACAGCTGTGAGACACTAGCAACCAGGGCACCCATTGTTAAGAATGAGCCACATGCCAGAATGTGCAGGACAGCTAGAAGCTTTGTCACAGGTGGTATGATGTGTGGGGTCTGCAGGCTAATTGTGATTTGTGGCTCAATGTGTTGCAGCAGGTGTAGTCCTTATAATGTCCTGGTCCCTGAGGCCAAGGAGGGTTTTCCTGGTTCTGAAGACCCTCTACTGCCTTCTGAGTTGCTTTTGTGGGCTGTGTGGTGGTGGTGATTGCTGTACTTGTTGCAGTCCTCTGGATCAGTATCACCTCCATCTTCTCCTGTGGGTTGGTAATGTTGCTTCTGTGTGTTCTCCTAAGTAGTGATGTGTATTCCTCATTTTAATGCTTGCCCCGACCCACGCTTTAAATTTTGATGCAAATCGGAGTTAACGTCATTTGTTGGGTCCGCCTCTCACCCGTGCGTCAGTTTTGCCCTGGTGGAGAAATATGGCGCTAGAGGGTTAGAGTCATTTTTTGGACATGAACGCCTACCTTGCATCTCATTGACGCAAGGAGGTTTCACGCACCTGAAAAATGACGTTAACACCAATATTTTGATGCTCGACTGGTCTAAATATTAATATGGCGTTAAGGTTACACTGAATTAGCATAAAAAATGATGCTAATTCAGCGCAAACAGAGTATAAATATGCCTCTCAGACTGGTCTGACAAATTGAAGCAACAAAGAACTTCATATTCTGAGCAACCATGATTGTGCTTTAACAGTAAATAATCAATAGTGGCTCTGTTTTGTAATGCAGCCTTTCTAGTACCTCATATATCTAGCAATAATTCAGCTAAAGCAATGGAAGTATGATTGATATTCTTAACCATTAAACATGATAACTTTTTAATAACCCAAGTATTATTAACAGCTAATCCTGGAACTCCTACAATCAACAGACTTAAGCGTATATATTCTAATTTAGATAATAATTGAATTTCAGAATCACACTCCTTGCTTAATTGAACTTTTTCCTTTGGATAGCGAGCATGTACAGCATGAAATGGAAACATCATCAGTCCTAACTGTGTTAAGGTATATGGTCCATCAGTTATTTTAGCAGGAATGTATGTAAAGATGGTATTTCCACAAGAGAAGAACCATCACCCTTGTAGTTTGTCATGTTTGATGTGACTAGTAGCAGTCACAATGTGAAGCCAAGACATGCCATTGTCTACGCGTTTGCAAAGATTTTTGGTTCAATAGTAACATAGAGTTTGTTGTTCCCACGGGATCTTTTGAGGAGACCACGTTGTTGCCTCTAGGCGCAGTTGAGCACATTTTCTGATTTTGTGAGAATCACAGGTCATAGCATAACATACTTTGCCATGATTATATTGTGAGTAATCACTTGGGTCAAGTTGTCCCACTGTGTCCATTACTTCTTCGCAAGATCTACATTACGTGTAGGGACTAAAAATAGGATAACACATCACTTTCTTGTACATCTCCATCTTTGTTAGTGACATTAAAAATCTCGAGTAAAACTTTTGCAGGGGTTGGTATGGCCACCAGACAGGTGGATATAACATCCACCGTACTTTGCATGGGAGTCACACAAAAGTACGACCTGTTGAGTACGGTTCGTGCCAGATGTGTCCATTTTCGGTCAAGTGCAGTAAAGGTGTTGATCAGCGTGGTCGATCAATCATTTCAGAGCTGGGGGCTTTCGTTCCCTCTCGACCCCACATGCACATGACCCAAAGGAGACCATGTAGCACAGCTAGCACACAGACACCTCATAGTATGACCTGTGAAAGAGGCAGGGATGATCATTCTCGCAAATAAAATTCGTTAGCTGGTACATGCTCCAACTTTTCTTTTCCTAGTTTTATGACTAGAGGGATATTATCCCGGCCTTTCGCTATAATTTCTGCCGGTTCAGGAGGACAATTTGGGGATCCTACCCACACCTTAGCACCAGGGTTTTTATCAGTTGAGGCAAAACCTCCCTCCCGATGGACTGTAAGAAGGCCTGGGACAGTCCCCTTTTTCAGTATCCCTCCATGCATACGTATGATCACAATCTGAACAATTCTGTCTCCAGACTGTATTATCAAGTCAGTATCTCCACAATTCAGGAGAATGATTTTAATTTCTGTTTGTTAGTCTGCATCGATCACTCCCCCCAAGCGCTAAATACTTTTGAGTGCCAACCCAGATCTGGGAGCAATCAATCCGAAATGTTCCAAATTCCAATACCTGTATCACAGAGTACCATGTCTCTTGATTTCAATGTGTAAGCTTCTAAAGCATGTAGATCTAGACCTGCAGATCCTGGGGTGGCTCGGTAAGGAGCTAAGGCTCCTGGTTTTATTTCCCAAAACTTTATGGTGTTAGTCGCCACATGGGGTTTTATCTGTAAGGTTGGGGTTAACATTCTCATCAATGGAGTCTCTGCATTTGTTTGTTTTTCAAACTTCCATCTGACAGTTTTCATAATTGGGCTTTCAGAAAGCCGTTCATTCTCTCATTCAGTACTGCAGCTTGTGGATAACATGGAATGTGATAAATCCACTCCATATTGTGTTGTTAACAGTAATCTTATATCAATTTTCCTTTGAAATGTGAACCAGTGACACTCTGGACAGGAAGTGGGACTCCATAATATAACATTAACAAGTCCAGATTCTTGATAGTGTTATATTGGGTGGCATGTTTGCGGGGACAGCAATTAGGTAACCAGAATAAGTGTCTACTACTGTACAAACGTATTGACACCCGCGACTAATCAGTAGTGGCCAAATATAATCAATTTGCCATAACTGTCTCAGTAATTTCCCTCTCCCCAACTGACCTTTGAATGTTTGCGGGATAGATCTCTGTTGCGTGTGTTGACAAGAAGGACATTGCATGATCACAGTTTTGATCAAGTGTAGGGGAATGTGCATCCCTCTAATCACTGCCCACCTGCATGTGGCTTTCTCTCCCATGTGTCCACACTTTTGGTGCGCCTACTTAGCCATCCCCACAAAGTCAGAATCCTATGGTACCACTGCCTCTGAAATTTTGGCTTTGTTGTCTGCACGAGAATTGAACCATTGTTCTAGTGAATCAGTGGGGTAGTGGGCATCTACATGATACACAGTAACAGTACTTTGCTCTAGTATTTCTCACATTTCTTGCCACAACTCTTTGCCCCACACTTCCTTAGAATGTATTTGTCAGTTATGTGCATGCCATGTGGGAAGCCGGGTGGCTAACCCATTGGCGGTAGACCACGAATCAGTGTAAATGTGACAAGTCCGAGGTAATTCTTGTTTCAGTGCCTGATACACAGCGTATAATTCTGCATATTGACTAATCTTCCCTTCTCCTGTAGTAGTTAACAACTTCTTGGTGAATGGGTTATGAGACACTGCTGTTTAATGTCTTTTAGCCACCACATACTTGGCTGAACCATCTGTAAACCATACATGATTCTTATCATCAGGGGATAAGGATTTAAAAGGCTCACCCCACCTCACTGGTGACTCTTTTATTTGCAGTACCTCCTGCACCCTTTCCTCATCCTCCACAGCGGCTTGTGACACTTTGTTTATGTAGAGCAGCTGTCCCTGCTGGTCCCACTGGGGCCCTATCCTGCATGTACCATTTCCAAAATATGATACTAGCTTCTTCATCATCCACTATGTTATTGGAATCTCAGGTCTCAGAATCACATTATGACCTACAATCATTTGCTCAGTATCCACTAGAGCCCAGTAACAATCAAGAAACTGCTTCTCAAAAGGAGTATATCGTTCTCCAGCATCAGGCAGCTTTTTAGTCCAGAAACCCTGGGGCACACTAGTTCTTCCCCGTTTTTGCCACATGTTCCAATTGGCATATTGCCCCTGAATGGTTACGTGCAACTCAATGTCTCCTTCCTGTACTGGCCATAAGTCTAAAGCCTGTTGAATTACCTCCTTTGTCAAGTCAAATGCACACTTCTGCAGTTCACCCCATTCAAACGCTTTTGTGTCACTTTGTACAAAGGGGGCAAAATCCGACTCAAGTGAGGGATATGTTGTCTCCAAAAAACCAAACAATCCAATGATCGCTGTGTCTCCTGCTCAGTGCGGGGAATGGCAAACTCTAAAATCTTTCGTTTCGCCTCTGGCAATACTTCTCTATGTCTCTGATTCCACTAAATTTCTAGAACCTACACATTTTGTGAGGGTCCCTCTGTCTTGTCTGGATTAATCTCCTTGAATCATCACATCATCAATGTAATGGGGCAGTTGTACCCCTGTAATGACAGATACTTCATCCAGGTGCTCTGCCACCAGCTGGTGACAGATGGTGCGGCTATGTACTTACCCCATAGGCAAAGATAACATCTTAAATTGTATGCCACAATGTTAGAAGCTGAATTGCTCTTGACACTCAGAGGAGAATGGTATAGAAAAGAAAGCATAAGCAATATCAACGGTGGCATATCAGATCCCTTTATGATTCTGTATTCTTTCCATCAAAGTGATGGTGTACAGAATCACGGCCATCAAAAGGGGTGCATGTTTATTCAGCTCGCGATAATCAACTGTCATTCTTTAGCGCCCATCAGGTCGGCGAACGGGCCACAGAGAATTATTCCATTCATTGGTGACTGGAGATATCGAAAGACAGTCTGGCTGAAATACAAGCAGGGGAAAGGGGAGTGGAAGAGAAAAGAGAGACTACCTCCAGAGTCAGGTGTTCTCCTTATTTTAGAAATGGCTTAAGGGCATTCAGGGACGCCATGGCTTTGTTGGGGGTCCAACTCCAGTACTCCTCTCCATTTCATCCAGAGGGAGATTAAAGACCGAGAACAACAACTGTATGCTGATTGCCGAATGCTTCGCTACAGATGCTAATGCAGACTGCAGGCCTTTGCTCAGGTATGGGGGATGATGTCTTCCCAGGAGAACCTGAGGGGCAGAATTAGAGCTTAACATGCTGTGCTCTATTATAGCTTAGGTAGAAGTTAGTCTAGTGACCATAGTGACAAAATGATAGCGTCATTTATATGCTTCATTCTCCTCATCACAATTTTAATACTGTCATGCTGTGTCGTCCTGGTTATTGCAGCTCACGCTTTGCTATTTAAGATGCAGTCGCTTCATTAAAACATTATTGAAAGATATACTGCCTCTGTTTGTCATTTATATATGAGACTAAGGTAACTGAGAGAAACAGATGAGACCTGAGTGACCACGGCTTCCCTGAGAAACCAATTATGTCATGCGCTCGGCTGCCCAGTCATCCCTGCCCTTGGGTAGAGATGAGGCACTGCTAGGTAGCCGGAGCAAAACCTGTATTAGAGTGACAGGTGTCACCCTCAGTGGGTCAGACTTAGTCTCCCACGCCGCAGGCAATTCTGCAGCTCAAAATCCAGTAGTCTCATTAGAATAATGAGAACCTATGCGACATGGCAGGGCCCTCGTCTGAGTGGAAAGCAGCAATCGCATATGTACAGATAGAGACTCGCAAATCTTTAATAACAGTTTGAGCGTCAGCCGAGTATTGTGGCCACACCCATAAAAGCCTAAGCGCGTCTTAAATTTGATTAGCTGCAACACCTACAAAACAATAAATAAAGCAACTAAATATATATTATTCTGTTAAAGATATCCATTCTTCTTGTTTCTTCACCGTTTAACCTTGAATATATTAACTGTCTCTGGACAAGGATAATGTCGGAATAAACATTTAAATAATATCTTGGACTGAACTGAACGCTGCCTTATATTAGTAGCTTCCTGACATTTTAAGTTGAAGAAGGGAAGTCTCTTCTTGCAGTCAATTTGATAAACCTCTCTCTTATTTGAAAAATCACTGACAGTCATAATTTCAATGACAATTCAGCCAAGACTTCTTCAGAAATAGCAGTTTATTAGAACATTACAATCGTCCAGAAAATGAGTTGGGTTGGGACAAAATATGAGGAATTTCAAGTCCTGAAATAGTATCAGACAGCAGCGCTGAAGAAATACTACTCTCCTTGAAGTACGACGGTTGAAGTTCGCATTCTCTGGGAGCACTGTGGTGAGGAGAAGTCAGCACAAGGAAGTCATAGAAAGACTAGAGCGCTGAACACTAGAGCTGCCATCCTAAGGGTGGAAGTAAACGACAGCCTTTGGAGCAGGGCTCCAAGTAAGGACCACAATAGATTCTTTCTCAGTTTCAGACGAGAATGAAGAGGGAATCTTCCACCAAATAATGAGTGAGTTAGAGTATTGGCTACTGTATTTCTGACACTTTGAAGTAGCTTAAATAGTATTATTGTAGAAACATGTTTTATGTCAAATCCTTATGTGCCCTACTTTTAAATATCATGCACCCTGCCTTATGGTCAGAAAGAGCTAACTAGGGTTGGCTTTTTTTTCATCTTAACCCCTTAGGTGCCCTAGACATAATGGTTCTGTCTATGGCTACAGTGCTGCTGTGCCTAGCACATAACCCTTGCGTCCAGGGACTGACACATGGGGAAAGCAATGGTGGTCCTCCCTTGGGCCACCCACCCACAGGCCCCAACCGGGGATGACATCAGAAGACCTTCCGCTGATGATGAGGGTCTGTGTGCACAGCATGTGAACATCATCAGAGCAGGCTGGGGCAGCATTGGAAATAAATATTCCAGTGCAGTCAGAGGAAAGGTAAGTTTCCTTCCTCCAGGGAGAGTTTGGGGGCAGCAAAGAGAAATTGGGGAAAGGAAGGAGTTTTTCTTTCCCCGATGTCACTTTGCAGTGCACTCCTGCTGCTCGATCATAAGTAGGGGCCACGATCATGTAGCAGGAATGCACCCACTAGTCCACCAGGGATTTTTTGGGGAATTGGGAGTGGGCCCAGTTTCCCAAAAGTTGTGATGGCAAGGAGATGTACATTACAGAGAGAGTATGCATTGAAAGTAAAAAGCAAAAAAAACAGCAAAACATTACTGCACACATACCCCTTAGTCAATAACAGGCATACTGGTTGGATTTGTCACAAGGGCAAGTAAATGATCATAAAACAAACTAGTTTTCAGAAATGTCTGGGTATGGTAGGCTTCCTTAGCTGACTGCCCACCCCGGGACAAAAACTTCAGGTTACTTCCTTGCAACACCAAATCATTTTGCAATAGATAATTTTGGTGTCTCCACAAAATGTTTCAGGGAGTTTCTGTTGCGGGCACTAGGCCTATCCACACAAATGAGGTACCATTTTATTCAGGACACTTGGGTGAATGCTGGGTTGAAGACATTTTGAGGTTGGAGGTGTGCAAAGGATTTTGGGTGACAGAACCTGGTGAAAGTCCCATAAGTCACCTGATCCTCAATTCCCCTAGGGGTCTAGTTTTCAAGGACGTACAGGTTTGTACGTTTCCCTAAGTGCCAGCTGAGCTATATCCCAAAGTCCACAGCTAAAAATGCAAACAATGCATCAGTTTTCAGTGTAAAAATGTTATGTGTCCACGCTGCGTTTTGGGGCATTTTCTGCATGGTCTTTAGGCCTACCCACAAAAGTGAGGTACCATTTTAATCAGAAGACTTAGGGGAATAGTGGTAGGAAGTTTGAGGCTCTCCTCAGATTCCAGAAGTTTCCGACCATCAAAATGTTGAGGTTTGCAAAGGATTCTGGGTAACAGAACCTGATAAGAGCCCCACAAGTGACCTCATACAGAATATCTCTAGGTGTCTGGTGTTAAAAAATGCACAGGTTTTGTAGGTTTTCCTAAGTGCCGGCTGAGGAAGAGCCCAAAATCCACTGCTAGGCACTAGGCAAAAAAGCACTTGTTTTCTGTGTAAAAATGTAAATGTAATGTGTCCACTTTGAGTTTTGGGACATTTCCTGTCGCGGGCATCAGGCCTAACCACACAAGTGAGGTACCACTTTCACCGGGAGACTTAGGGGATCAAGAATAGAAGTGTGACTGCCAATTGTCTTTCTCTACTTTTGTGCCTTCTAATTTTAAAACAGTGTGTAAGAAATAAGGCCTTTTGAGAAATGCCCTTTAATGCACACACTAGTATGGGTACAGCAAATTCAGAGATGTGAAAAATAACCACTGCTTCTAAACTCCATTTCTTGTGCTCATTTCAGAAATACATACGTTTCCTTGATACCTATTTTTTCCACTCTTTATATTTTACCAGATAAATTGTTGTATACCTGATATACAATGAAAACGCATTGCAAGGTACAGCTCATTTATGTGCTCTGTGTACCTTGGTTCTTGATGAACCTACAAGCCCTTTATATCCCTGCAACAAGAAGGGTCCAGCAGACTTAATGGTATATTTCTTTCAAAATTCTACAATAGCTGTAAAAAGTTACAGAAGAAAAAGTAGTTGGAAATGGTTGGGTTTTTTCAACTCAATGTCAATATTTTTTATTTGCAACTGTTAGATTCTATAGGAAAAACCTGATGGATCTTCACAAATGACCCCTTGCTAAATCCAGAATTGTATCTACTTTTTTAAATGTTCAGTTGTCCAGGATCCACCATTGATTTCATGTCCATTTCTGTCACTAATTGGAAGGAGCTGAAAGCACAAAAAGTAGTAAAAATGGGGTATGTCCCAGTAAAGTGTCAAAACTGTGTTGAAAAATGTGATTTTCTGATTCAATCCTGCCTGTTCCTGAAAGTTGGAAAAATTGGGATTTTAGTACCACAAACCTTTTTCTGATCCTATTTTCAGGGAAACAATACAGATGCTTTCTTCTGCAGAAAATATTTCCCATTTAAAAAAAAAAAAAACAATGCTTAGCTATGTTTTGGCTATTTCCTCAGTCTCCTCCAGAAAAACCCACAAATTCTGGGTGCATTTGGAATCCCCAGGATGTGGGAAAAGAAGGATGCAAATTTGTCAGGGATAGTTTATCTGAACAAAAAGTTATGAGGTCCTAGGCACAAACTACCCCAAATAGCCAAAAAAGGCTTGGCACAGGAGTGGGAAAAGGTCTGGCAGCGAAGGGGTTGAAAGGACGTTTAGGCCTATCAAAAAGGGTTAGTTTGACAAGTCAAATTTGAAGTTTTAACCCGCAAAGTCAGCCTACACTTAGCAGGCCTGCAGTCTAGTTTACACCATCACTGTAGTTGGAATGGGTGTAACAGTCCACTAATGTCATTTACCTTACAGGTCCTGTCCCACATACTAGGAATTTATACATATGTCAAATATTCCATTTAGGAGAATGCTACTTTCATTATGTTGAAAGAGAGTGCACAGGCACTTTACCACTTATTAGCAAGGATAAACTGCACAGAGTTCTACAGCCAGCAATTAAGTCAAATCAAAAATCTGGGGGCACTCCACACAAAAACTGGTCACTTTAAACAATATTGGTACCCGGATCTTTATTTTAAAAAATTCAAAAGGAAACCTGATAGCACATCTTTTATGGCTTCCTTTAATTTATCATTAGAGACTTTGGGCCTTATTACGAGGCTGTCGGCCTGACTGCCACATTACAAGGTTGGTGGGTGAACCCACTGACAGACCTCCATCACCACCAGGCTCAGCGATCCTGGTGGGCTAATGTCAGTCTTGGTTGCAATCAGCCAGGGCGGCTATGAAGTCAGCACCACCCTCCTGATTACAACCTTGTTCTCTGCCAGCCTTTTCATGGTGAGTTCACTGCCATGAAAATGCTGGTGGGGAACAAGTGCTGGGGGCCACAGGAGGGCCCCTGCACTGTCCATGCCCAGCACTCTTGAAATGTGCACTTTCTGCTGTACAGACAGTGTGTATTTCAAGGATGCTGGTGCACACTGTGTGCTGCAGCATTGCCACAGGCACAGTGATGATCTGGCGGCAACCTAGTGGTAAAGTAGTACTTGGGCCAGTGGGGAGACCACCATTACCAGGGCAATATCCTCATCTGGCGTTTGGCGGTTGATGTTTCTGACGGCCAAACTCGTAATGACCCCCTTTATGTTCATCTGTGGCTTCATCAGGTATGCACAGAACTGGAAGATGTTCAAACAAGTAAAAGTTTGGGTGCAAAGAATCTTCATTGTTTCCCCAGGAGTATACCTGCTCACAAAGTCTTGAAATCTTGTGTGATATTGATTGATTAGCAATTGGGCCTGCTGTTATTCAAATTTTTGGAATTGAATGGGTAGCTTCTTTTTGTTTTATTTTTTAAAAAAATATATATGTTTAAATTTTCATAAACGTGAGATACAAGCACAGCCAAATGGTACAGAAAGGTAGAACAAAATATATCAGCTGAGTGGCCGACGCTGCAAAGGTCTTATTTGTTAATTAAGTGACAATTTGGGAAGCAGTCACATGGAGTAATAACACAGAAGGGTCGGAGATTATGGCATAACTGAGCGGTAGGATAGCATATGCATCGGGGAGAGGCCCTTTGATGCCCAGCAGGAGGAGTGGGAGGGAAGTTATGCACTGCAGGAAATGGTGGGGGGGCACAGTGGTGCCTGTTGTGTGTTTAAAAGTAAGCAAGCTCACAAAACTAGAAGTTTAGTCCTCCTGGGTTAGTGCAAGGTCTTGGTTCAAAAAGGGGATTCAAATATGTATGGGTGTTTGGAGAAAAATCTCTGTTGTCACAGAGAAAGGTGTTGCAGCAGTGTGTCGGCAAAGGACTATATCCCTCAGGAAGAAGGGGGATGAAAAAACGGGATAGCAGATCATTGTTTAAGAACAGTGCCCATACCTTTTGATAGTTTGTCAGAAAGCTTATAGATGGGCTTCTCATACAAGGCCATCTAAAACATCTCAGTCAACCAGTGTGTGTTTTAGTGTTTGTTGGGAACACCAGTAGAAGAATATTTAGAGTATGGTCATGGTTAGTGCTGAAGAAAGAAAGCAGCATTTTTGGTGTGTTAGCAGGGAGCTGTCTGCCTTGTCATGTAGAATTACCAAATGCCTTGGTACTGGGGAGGGGAGAAGCAGGGTGCTACATAATGTATTTTCCACTGCGGTCCACAGACACTCAATATTCGGGCAGTCATATAGGATGTGTACTGTGTTGAAGACAAGGCGGTTGCAGTATTGTGAGAGATGTAGGAGTCTCTCATGCTCTAATTTTGAAGGGGTCCAGTACCAGCCCTGCATGGTTTTAAAAAGGCAGAATTTCATCCTAATTTCCTTTACCTCTCATTCCTGTTTATCCAGAACTTTGGCCCAGTCATCTTCTGTATAGTCTATTTGCAGTCATTCCTGCTGTGCGGTCGGCAGTTGTTTTGACTCTGGTAGGGAATACTTTTGTTATCTCAAGAGGCTTATAGACCAGACATAACGCTAAAAGGCAGAAATAGGTAACAATAAGGAATTGTGTCTCCAACCATTGTTTCATGCCCAGTTTATTGAAGAAACAGTGACAGAGTTGTAAGTACTGCCATTTCTGGTGTAAGGAGACATGGAATTCCTCCCTTAGGATGGAACAGGGTTTGAGGCAGTGCCAATCAATGACCTGCGAGATTGTTTCAATAGCTGTTTAGCACCATATCAGTCAATTGGGTAAGGGTCTCCCTCTGCTGATGCTGGTGTTCTGCTAGAGGGTGCAGCGTTGTGGACATAGGGATCGCTCAAGAGAAGAGTGTGGGCACATCACCATTGCTTGGATCATTGGTTTGGAAATTTGTGAAGCAGGAGCACCATGCATGTATAGTGAGTGCAATCCCGGCAGTTTCTGGAAAGATTTTTCTCTATCAGAACACAAACAAGGGGGTCCGGTGACCTTTGCTGAATTTAGACATGTTGTGCAAGGCAGAGTTTTAAACTATAAAGGTCAAGTGAGGGGAGCCTCAGACCACCATGTTTTCTGTGTGCCATTAGTTTGGACATTGCCAGTCATGGTCTAGCGATAACTCTGATGAAACGCTTGACATCTTTTTCAATAAGAGCAATAGCGAGATCAGAAGTGGGAGCTTCCCAAGAACATATGTAAATCTAGGAATGGTAACCATTTTAACAGCTTGTGTCCCACCCCAGAGTGAGATATTAAGGTGTGTATGGTTCTAGGTTATACAGTGTCATTTGTACAGGCCCCTGTTAAAGTAGACTTAAAGATATCTGAGGCAGTACAGCCTCCAGTAGAATTGATAGCCCTGAATGGTAGCCATTGTCATAGTATTTGAGACTGGTAGGGCTTCACTCTTATTACAGTCTTCTTGGTATCCAGCTATTGCTGCAAACATTGTGATGAGATTAAGAGTGTTGGGAGGGATCTGGAGAGGTAAGCAAATGTCAACAGCATGTCACCTGCATTGAGGAGCGCTGATGAGGGGCCTCTTGTGGTGAGTATGCACACAATGTTTGCTGGTTGGTTGATGGCTGAGGCCCTGGGTTTAAGGGTGCTTAGGAAGAGCACTGGGGCAGCGGACACCCCTGTTGCGTCATGCAGTCCTGCATCAGACCAGGAAGGGGGCAGACAAGAACCCCCTCACCGTTAACCTGCTCAATGGGGGAGTGGTGTATATTAACCTCCAGATATAAATCATTAGCAGCTACAGGATAATGGCTCCATAAGTGGCTTGGGGAGTCTCGTTATCAGGGCACAGTTAAATATCAGCCACAATCCACCTGTCTGATCTCCCTCCTGTAGGCAGCATGGAGGGAGTCTACTATGTCAGATGTTGTCCATTTGTAGAACTCCGCTGGGATATAGAATGCAGAGCCTCCTCTTTAGTGATCTCCCCTGAGAGCAGTGCCCATTCATCTTCGTTAAGTTGGGCAAGGCTAATGTTTTTGAAGAAATTGTCAATCTTGGCATCATCTGTGGTGATCAAAAGGGGTATGAAGAACTTTAAAGCACTAAGGCCCTCATCATGATATTCGTGGTAAATCCCACTTACCACCATGCTGACTGCCGCCAACTTACCCCCCGTACGGATATCCATTCACCATATTATGACACACACACACCAATCCGTCAGTATTCAGCCACATACACAAATCTGCCACACCAAGGTCAGTGATAAACTGGCAGTATCAAAACCCACACCGTTATGCCAACAGAACTACGCCCACCACATTATGACCCATGAATCACCACGGCGGACATTCAACTGCAGTAAACCATTGGCGGTACATATCGCTGTGCTCAAAATGGACACCTACAGATAAAACAACACCACATTGGACAATTCAAATAACACACACCTGAAACCCATACACACACCACACCTACTCATCCACACCACTATAATACACACACCCACAGTACCCACAACCCTTTACCATTCCAAACCATTGCCAGCAGAGAGACATCAAGACCACAGATACAACCAGAGCCACACACTATACACACCTATTCATCACTCATGCACCCCAAATCACACACCCCAATACATTACCCAACACACCCTCACCTACACACCTCCCATGGCACCACAAAGACACCCCTGTTTCACAGAGGAGGAGCTAAGGGTCATGGTGGAGGAAATCATCAGGGTAGAGCCACAGTTATTTGGAGCACAGGTGCAGCAGATATAGATAGCTAGGAAGATGGAGCTATGGCGGAGAGTCGTGGACAGGGTCAACACCGAGGAACAGCACCCAAGAACTAGGGATGACATCGGGAACAGGTGGAACGACATACAGGGAAGGTACATTCCATGGCAGCAAGTCACCAGCTCGCGATCAAGAGGGCTGGCAGTGGACCCCCCCCCCACAACTCACAGCATGGGAGGAGCACTTCTTGGCAATCCTGCATCCTGAGGGCCTGGCTGGAGTAGGAAGAGGACTGGACTCTGGTAAGTCAACTCTCTACCCCTATCACCCCCCTACCTACATGCCATCACATACCACCACCCTCACCCTCACTCCCACCACTCCACCACTTCCCACACACCACCATCACATCTCACTCATCCCAATGCTCTACCAATGCATGGATACGCCTCACAGCCCTGTATGGACACTCATCACGAAAGCATGCACACTATAGAGAACTAATCATCCACCATACACCAACGTACACAAGTGAAAGCTGCCAAGGCAAATACAACCAAAGAGGGCAAGCCATGGATGCACAATGTGTCAGACACAGAAACCATAACACATCATTTACATCCCCACAGGTACCCCAGCCAATGTCAGCGGAAAGGAGGTGCCAGCAATATCCAGTCCCCCAATAGAAGAGGCCCACAGTGATGACAGCAACTCTGGTCTTCAGAATCTGGATGACCAACCTGGCCCATCAGGGACCTCTGGACAGCCGGTTACACAGGCCCAGTCACACACCACCACAGAGCCTCCCCCATCAGGAAACACCACCACAGCACAGCACCACCCAGCGTACCCACACCTCTGTCCCCAGGACACATCAATGAGCAGTGTGTCCACCTCTACAGGGACCCCAGGCCACTCCTCATACCCAAGACAATCAGGGACCAGGGGTCAGAGGCAGTGGGCACACGGTTCAGGGGACAGAGGCACAGGCCAACAGGGAAACCGGGAGGAGTGCTGTGCGCCAGGGGGAGGACAGGCCCAGGGAAACAGCTCTCTGGGAGGCACTTGCAGAGATCCTGGGAGCCAATCGACATTCACAGGACATGATGGGCCAGATCCTGGACAATGTGCAGGAGAACAGGCGGCTGCAGGAGGTACAGTACCAGGGGATCAGGGAGGACTTGTAGGCCATCAACACCACCCTGATCTCCATAGCAGGGGTGCTGGCAGACATGGCCAATATTATGAGGGAGGCAGTCACACAATAGCAGGCCCCTGCCACTAGCTAGATATCTGAACAGCCTTCCACCTCTGCTACCGCTAGGGGACAGGAGGCCCCGCCACAGGACTGTGGAGGAGGAGTGCCTTTCTTCGGACATTTTGCATCATTTTGTAACAAAAGGTATTAAACAGCAAGAAGCTTGAATAGAAGCTTGAATAGAGAGCTTCAGTCCCAGGTTAAGCAATACGGGTGTGGAGAGTGATCAAAGCGCACACCATCTAGATTGGTAGCATCCTCCACAATTTATTTGAGGGACTCGTTGTAGTTGAGCCTTGACTGGTACCATCAAAAAGGGAGAGGTAAGTATACATCTTCTCGGTAGAGAAGGTGCCAGATGTCAAGAGGTCTGTGGTCCAACGGTATGTCCCTTAAGATCACTCGGTGTGTGTTGATGGCCCTATCCAATGTGCCAGTGCGGTCTAACATCGCAACCAGAGCCAGGTTGCAGTAACCCAGGTGGAATGTGGTCCCCTGTGCCCAATTCAGTTAGGCTGTGATATAAGCAGGGAAGGAATGTTGCTTTCATCCATATTGGGGTGTTGATCCAGGCCACACACAGAACTTTGTCAAAGGAATATCTGACCTCAGGATCTGTCCATGTCTTAAGTACTATGCAGGGGAGCATTTAAGTCTGTCTGCCTTTAAGGCTGGTGAGGTGGGTTTTCTGCAAAAGAGCAATGTCCCCAGGTTTGGAGCTCAGGTAAGAAGCATTATTTGCATTTGATGTAGGGAGTAAGGCAGTGGACGGTCCAGGTTAGGACAGTCAAGGGCATTGTCATCATGGAGTATAATTGGTGTATATGACCGGGGGGGCAAAGGTGGAGTAGGGTGGGGAAGATGATGTCATTTGCATGAAGGTTATAGGATGAAAGGGCCAGTGCTGATGGGTTTAAGGCCTCTCTGGCGGGAGGTTGGGGGGTAGAAAGGATGGGGGGAAGGTCATACCTTAAGGAAGAACATATAATGCAGCCAGTCGACAAATTCCAGAGGTGGGAGTCCACCGGGAAAAAAAAAAGGGGGGAGAGAATTGAGGGGCTTCTCTCAGGTTGTAACTTTGACCGGTAGAGCAAAAACATCTTGAGTTCTGGTATTCTGTCTCCACAGAAGAGGAGAAATTGAGTCAGTACCCCAGGGAGAGAGGAGTATGATGATGACAGTGTCTGAGAAGTAGTGAAGCTCCCTGAGGGGGCCAGGGCTTCACCATGCCTGAATGAGTGGAAAGACCCATGGGTGCCCAGTGGTGCCATTGGGAGAAGGAGCAGCAGCGGCTGGGGACGGAGCCATTTTACTTATAAGACTGTGAGCAAATGGCCTGCGTGAAGAGAATGTTGGGCTGTCAGGGAACAGGAGGCCTTGTTTACATCAGAACTGTAGAACCACTCTCATTAGCAACTTGGAACAGCATTGAACATCATACAAAACAATGAACAGGTGCATATGTAGATGCAAAGGCTGTTACAGAGACAGAGACAGAGACAGCTGATACTCAGCTAGCTCTCAGTCATCGGGGTGGAGGGAGGTCGCAAGGGTGCTAGATGACCATCATCAGTCTGGTCTTCAGCCATGGAGATCTTCAGCAGTGAGCGGGAACTGTCCTATTCTGATTTGCATGTGAGTTCCACCACTGTCCTAATTGTTTTGTCCCGACTGCTTTGGGATTCCTCAGTCCTGTAGGCTGCCCATGTGTAGTGCTTTCCTCTTATCTAGTTTCTAAGCACTAACATAACACAACAGAAATGCACTTCTGAGGTCAAAGAAGACTTTTATTGTTGTTAATTCTTCCCCAACCACAATATTTATGAATGACGAATTAGTAGCTTTCAAGTCCGCGTTAATCAAACAAAATATATCAGTTTGCAATATACACAGCAGGTTATATTTATAAGATATTGAATGCAAAGCAAAACAAATACTTCACCGTGTGGGAACTATCTACAGCTTCATCTTTCTAAGGTCTGCAAGCTGATGACCCCTGTCAGCCGCGAGAAAGAGAGATTCATCTACCCACACGGGATTGCTGGCAGCCTGCGCCAAGCTCCAGCACGAGGTCCGGCAGATTCGAATCTGACTCTCTGCAGCCTGTTACATTTGTTACAAAGGTGTGCCCCCTCCTCTCAGACCTGGGAAACTGAGCAAGCCTTTTGGAGACTGGCCAGGTCTCCAAGACTACTCCTGTTCCCAAGCTCAAGCGAAGAAAAAACAACACCCATGTACTCTCTCTTATCATGTCTAGTCTACTGTGAGAAAAACATCTTGGTTCTCTGGTGCAAAAACACAGCTTGGAAAAATACAGCTTGGATTCTCAACTGCAATGTCTAACTCCACGTTAAAGGCAATGGGCAGCTAACCTAAATATCAAATGCAATGTCTAGTGTCATGTCAAAGCGAATAAGCATCTAAGCTGAATACAAAATGCAATGTCTTATATCATGTCAAAGCCCATAGGCAGCTGAGCTGAATACAAAATGCAATGTATAATATGTCAAAGCCAATAGGCAGCTGAGCTGAATATATGATATCATGTCAAAGCCCATAGGCAGAATATCGAATAGCATGTCAAAGTCAATAGGCAGCTAAATTGAATACATCATGTCAAAGCCAATAGGAATGCAATGTCAAAGCCAATAGGCGGCTAGACTGGATACAGCATGTCAAAGCCAATAGGCAGAATACAGAATGTAATGGCTAATGCAATGTCAAAGCCCATAGGCGGCTCAACTGAATACAGAAAGTAATGGCTAATGCCATGTCAAAGCCAATAGGCAGAATACAGAATGTAATGACTAATGCAATGTCAAAGCCCATAGGCGGCTAAACTGAACAAAACATACCATGTGCTACTGGTGAACATTGAGCAACTAATATGCGCAGTGGTGAAACACAAAGTCATTGGTCAAAACAAACTTTAACAAATGGCAGTACATTCCGCCCTTTGACCAATGAATTTTTGTTTCACATATCTCTTGTTTCAAACAAAAACAAAAAAAACATCAGATCAAAGCAATCCCTGTAAAGCAATAGAAGTGGATTAACACATTGATCTCATAACCTTTCACATCAGCTACATCTACACAGAAAAGACTGGGCAATTTTTATACTCTGAATGAGTCTCTAATTCAACAGTGTTAGCAATTTGATGTGGCATGAGTTCTACTCATGTAAAGATGCACGGTCCATCTGAAAGGTATACTGGAAGGTAAGCAAAAGTCAGAGTTCCATACGAGAAGGGAAAAAAAAAAAAAAAAAACACAGCTTAGTTCCAGTGGAAGAATGCAATCAAACAAGTTGAACTTGAACTGAAGGCGCAGTTTGCGCAAAATGGATCCATGGTGCTGGCACTTTACTCAGCCAGGTTCAGGTTGGGGATTCGGTCCCTTCCCCGACCCCACACGCACACACCGGAAGGGGGACCACACAGCACACTCAGGGACAGTGGCGAAACGTGGTAGGATCTGCAAAAGAAACAAGTATGACTTTTCTTGCAAATAACATTTTTCATTTAAAATGTACCCTTCCTCTTTCTTTCCCTGTTTTATGATCAGCAGGACGTTTTTGGGGCCCTTTGTTATATTCACTGCAGGTTCTGGAGGGTCACTTGGGGCTTCAGCCCACACATCAGTACTGAGGTTTTTATCTGCTGCGCCACAGCTTCCCTTTTCTTGCACTGTCAGAAGGGCTGGGGCAGACTCCTTCTTTAACAAACCTCCATTCACTGCACTTTTGCCAATTTGGGCCATTCTGTCTCCAATTTGTATGCATGAATCAGATTCTTTTCTAGGTATCAGCATAATTTCGATTTTTCCTTGGTAATCTGCAGCAATCACTCTCCCTAAAACATGATCAATTTGCCATTTCTGTCCTGGTAACTTTCCTCTCCCCAACTGCTCTGTGACTGCTTGCATGACATTTTGCTTTTGTGCGTGCTGCACAGTTTTTATCAAATCTAGGGGAATGTGCTTCTCTCTCATCTCTGCCCACCTGTAAGTGGCTTTTTCTCTCAGCTGTTCACATTTCTGGGGCACCCACTTAGCCATCCCCACTAAGGCAGAATTCTGGGTGAACACTTCTCTCTCTGAATTTTTCTCATTAACATCTGCAAGGTAATTGAACCAGTTAGGTGCTAAAACATTAGCAATGAACCAAAAATCAGCGTAAAAATGACCCATCTCACGTAGCTCTTGCTTTAAAATCTGACACACATTATACAACTCCATTCCTTCTCCTGTGCCAGAAAACAACATTTCAGTCAATGAATCATTAGTGAAACAAACATGCTTTTTATCTTCAGTGGACACGAATTCAAATGGTGCACACAACTTCATTGGTAATTCTTGTATCTGTGGTACTCTAGCCCTGTCTTGCAAGTACCAGATCCATTGTATGATTCTAGCTAGGGGCACTATTTTCTTCCCTTGTTCATGATTTACATGTACATCAGTTTTTCCTTCTTGCACTGCGCAGAAACCTAAAGTCTGCATTATTTCATTTGCCAAATCACAAGCGCGCAGCTGCATATAATTTTTCACAGTGACCATATACAAAAGTGTTAGGATTTCTCTCAAATGAGGGCTATTCTTTTTCCAAAAATCAAACAAGCTAATGAAAGTCGGTGTCTCTTTCTCTAAAATCTTTCGTTTTACTTGTGCATTTTGCAAGGTAACTCGTAAATCACATTCCGAGCTCTCTCGTCCGTGTTATCAGTTAAGGAATGCATTTTGTCTGCCAAAAACCCTGGCTCACACGAAAGCTCAGTGCAGCTCGGAGCTGTCTTAACCCCCTCATTACTGGAATGGGACAAGAAAGATTCTTCAAAAACAGCCCTTTTATAACTTTCAGTCGGGCTAATTTGCTCACGTAAATTCCTATTTTCATGTTCCAACTTCTTACATTTCTCCTGCATTTCTCTGTAAGCAGATAAAGGTATCCAGACCTTTCTGTCATCATTACTTCCAAAAGACACGTTTTCTACATTAGGCATTTTAGCTACACATGCATTTTCTTCTGTAATTCCCCAAACAGAAAACAATTCACAGTTTTTCTTAGCACCATCAGGCAGTTTATCAACACATGTCTCAGACATGGTCTGCCGTGCTACTGTGATTCCCCAAACAGAAAACAATTTCTGTAATTCTCCAAACAACAAAAAACAATTACACTTTTAAAGTGTGCACTTAGAAATCTACCAACTCGTCAACACCCTCTTAATCACCTCTTAATGACCGACCCCACGACTCCTGGTACCAATTGTAGTGCTTTCCTCTTATCTAGTTTCTAAGCACTAACATAACACAACAGAAATGCACTTCTGAGGTCAAAGAAGACTTTTATTGTTGTTAATTCTTCCCCAACCACAATATTTATGAATGACGAATTAGTAGCTTTCAAGTCCGCGTTAATCAAACAAAATATATCAGTTTGCAATATACACAGGAGGTTATATTTATAAGATATTGAATGCAAAGCAAAACAAATACTTCACCGTGTGGGAACTATCTACAGCTTCATCTTTCTAAGGTCTGCAAGCTGATGACCCCTGTCAGCCGCGAGAAAGAGAGATTCATCTACCCACACGGGATTGCTGGCAGCCTGCGCCAAGCTCCAGCACGAGGTCCGGCAGATTCGAATCTGACTCTCTGCAGCCTGTTACATTCGTTACAAAGGTGTGCCCCCTCCTCTCAGACCTGGGAAACTGAGCAAGCCTTTTGGAGACTGGCCAGGTCTCCAAGACTACTCCTGTTCCCAAGCTCAAGCGAAGAAAAAACAACACCCATGTACTCTCTCTTATCATGTCTAGTCTACTGTGAGAAAAACATCTTGGTTCTCTGGTGCAAAAACACAGCTTGGAAAAATACAGCTTGGATTCTCAACTGCAATGTCTAACTCCACGTTAAAGGCAATGGGCAGCTAACCTAAATATCAAATGCAATGTCTAGTGTCATGTCAAAGCCAATAAGCATCTAAGCTGAATACAAAATGCAATGTCTTATATCATGTCAAAGCCCATAGGCAGCTGAGCTGAATACAAAATGCAATGTATAATATGTCAAAGCCAATAGGCAGCTGAGCTGAATATATGATATCATGTCAAAGCCCATAGGCAGAATATCTAATAGCATGTCAAAGTCAATAGGCAGCTAAATTGAATACATCATGTCAAAGCCAATAGGAATGCAATGTCAAAGCCAATAGGCGGCTAGACTGGATACAGCATGTCAAAGCCAATAGGCAGAATACAGAATGTAATGGCTAATGCAATGTCAAAGCCCATAGGCGGCTCAACTGAATACAGAAAGTAATGGCTAATGCCATGTCAAAGCCAATAGGCAGAATACAGAATGTAATGACTAATGCAATGTCAAAGCCCATAGGCGGCTAAACTGAACAAAACATACCATGTGCTACTGGTGAACATTGAGCAACTAATATGCGCAGTGGTGAAACACAAAGTCATTGGTCAAAACAAACTTTAACAAATGGCAGTACACCATGTGACAAGATCGTCTTTCATCCCTGGATGTGGCACATTCTTGGTAGATGCAGGGATAGGTATTCTGTCCATAGTAGCATCTTGCATGCTGTCCAAGAAGGCATGCAAGTCCTCTGTCTCAAGAAAGTCTTTGGACTTCCCAACTATGGAGCTCCACATGTGTGTAGGCTCAAGCAATTCGTATTTGTGCAACATTGGTTGCAGTGACAGAAAGGCTCTCCATTTCTCTTTTGTTTCTATGGAGTAATCCAGTGATATGCAGATGTTGCTACCTTCATAGTCGTAGAGGCAATGACTGTGGGAAACAGCTAGGACTTGGCAGACCTATGTGTGCCTCAGAGAGCATGTGATAAATATGTAGGGATTATCTATAGTAGCGAGTCTGCAGGTACAAATGTGGTGGACTATTTGGAAATCTATTGGTGGGATAAAGAGCTGTGGAAATGGGTCACACAGGAAGCCCCCTTTAACAGTCAGTGACCTTGTGCCACAGGTATGAGAGTTCTGATTCCCTGGAATGTGATTGGAATGTGATTGGGCCATTTGGTAATCCAGTGTGGTAATCCAACTGTCTATCCCATCCAGCCAGCCATCTCCATATCCCCAGTCACGGTTTTGATGGATTTTGTGTCCGATGTGAGCTCCTTAATCTTGGTGTGCATCATTTCCAGTCAGTGACCAACTGCCATTATTTTTGGTAGTGCTAGGTTCATCGTGTTTTCCGGGCATCAATGACAGTGTGGATGACTTGTGCTGAGGGGTCGCATCCCGGGTCGTCATGGGAAGCGAGTGTAGCTGATAGTAAAGAGTTCATCCTGACACTGTCACACATGTGAGGAAGAGCAGGCTCAAAATGTGGAAATGAAGTGGAGAGTCACCAAGATCAAGTGAGGTTATGACCAGTGGCTGGTGGTTGATGATTTTTGGCCGGATGCCAGGCCCACAGGTAATCCTCCAAGGCAGTGTGACTGCAGTGATTGGGAAAGAAAGGCTTGGTCTTGAAATGGTAGGCACTGCATGTATAAGATGATGGACATGATGATTGAGCAGGATCCGGTGGGGCTTCCTGCATGTGGAGGTGGGTGTCCCGAGTATGGAGCTAGAACACTACCCTTTAGAAAGTACTTCTCTCCAATGGGGCCCCACAGAGTTATGTGAAGTAAAGTTGCAATGGCACACTGGATGGGCCCCAGTGGGGGACCCATGTTGAGTGGTTGTGCCTTTTATGGAGGCCGAAGACAAAGACTATCAGTATTTGGAGGGGGGGGGAGAGAAAGTCTTGCTCCCACTGCTCTTCAATGTGGGGACCACAGGGCCACACAAATGTGAGTCTGTTGGCTGCCACTGTAGACCTATGAAGATGTCTGGGTGGGGCAGGGCTCCCCCACCCACTCAAAGGTACTGATAAAGTCCTGCAACCAGCCATGGTGAGTGAATGCAGGCCACACCAGGGATCCCGGCTGCTCCCAAGGGGAGTCAGTGCAGGTCAGAAAAGGTTGGGAGGACCATTTCTGGGGGCTTGCAAGGGCTATCTCTTTGGCAATCTTCCACACTCCCCTGTGCCACTGTAGGCATTTAATTATGTCACGTGTGCCCCAGGATGCCAGTATGGCAAGATGGTGTAGGACTCACCAAGAATTCTGTCCACTCCTATAACCCCTTCG
Source organism: Pleurodeles waltl (assembly GCF_031143425.1). Lineage (NCBI taxonomy): Eukaryota > Metazoa > Chordata > Amphibia > Caudata > Salamandridae > Pleurodeles > Pleurodeles waltl. The sequence continues at coordinate 382,609,600 of NC_090445.1, forward strand.
CTGCCAGGCCTTTTCCTTCTCCTGTGGCGAGCCTTTTTTTGGCTATTTGGGGCAGTTTGCGCTTAGGCCCTCATAACTTTTTGTTCACAAAAGCTACCCACGCCAAATGTGCGTCATTTTCTTTCAACATCCTACGGATTCTAGAGGTACCCAGACTTTCTGGGTTCCCCAGAAGGAGGCCAAGAAATTAGCCAAAATACAGTGAAAAGGTTTTTTTTTTCAAACAAATGGGAAAAAGGGGCTGCAGAAGAAGGCTTGTGTTTTTTCTCTGAAAATGGCATCAACAAAGGGTTTGCGGTGCTAAAATCACCAGCTTCCTAGCTTTCAGGAACAGGCAGACTTGAATCAGAAAACCCAATTTTTCAACACAATTTTGGCATTTTACTGGAACATACCCCATTTTTATGATTTTTTTGGCTTTCAGTCTCCTTCCAGTCAGTGAGAGAAATGGCGTGAAACCAATGCTGGATCCCAGAAACCGAAACATTCCTGAAAAGTAGACAAAATTCTGAATTCAGCAAGGGGTAATTTGTGTAGATCCTATAAGGGTTTCCTACAAAAAATAACAACTGAAAAAAAAAATATTGAAATTGAGGTGAAAAAAACTGCAATTTTTCTCTACATTTTACTCTGTAACTTTTTCCTGCAATGTCACATTTTTCAAAGCAATATACCGTTACGTCTGCTGGACTCTTATGGTTGTGGGGATATATAGGACTTGTGGGTTCATCAAGAACTCTAGGTACCCAGAGCCAATAAATGAGCTGCACCCTGCAGTGGGTTTTCATCCTACACCGGGTATACAGCAATTCATTTACTGAAATATAAAGAGTAAAAAATAGCTATCAAGAAAACCTTTGTATTTCCAAAATGGGCACAAGATAAGGTGTTGAGGAGCAGTGGTTATTGGCACATCTCTGAATTCCAGGGTGCCCATACTAGCATGTGAATTACAGGGCGTTTCTCAAATAGACGTCTTTTTTACACACTCTCTTATATTTGGAAGGAAATAATGTAGAGAAAGACAAGGGGCAATAACACTTGTTTTGCTATTCTATGTTCCCCCAAGTCTCCCGATAAAAATGGTACCTCACTTATGTGGGTAGACCTAGCGCCCGCAACAGGAAATGCCCCAAAACACAACGTGGACACATCCCATTTTTTCACAGAAAAGAGAGGTGTTTTTTGCAAATGGCCTACCTGTGGATTTTGGCCTCTAGATCAGCCGGCCCCAGGGGGGGCAGAAATGGACTAAAATAAATTTGCCCCTCAACCCCCCCGGGGAGCGACCCTTGCCTAAGGGGTCACTCCCCCTGCGTGACATTGGCACAAAAAAAAGATCCCCGGTGCCTAGCTGTTTCTTGGCCTAAAATCGGCTAATGTGCCCGCAATGGGGGCAGAAATGGTCTAAATACAATTTGCCCCCCAGGGGAGCGACCCTTGCCTAATGGGTCGCTCCCCATCTCTAAAAAAACATACAAACAAACAAAAACCACACAAAAGAAATTGCCCTGGCGCCTAGAGATTTCTGCCCCCCCTCGGGGCAGCGATCTGCCCCCGGGGGGCAGAAATGGCCTAAAATAAATTTGCCCCCCAACCCCTCCCCCCGGGAAGGACCCTTGCCTCCGGGGTCGCTCCCATTGCTTGACATTGGCGCAAAAAATAAATCCCCGGTGCCTAATTGTTTCTGCCCCCCTTGAGTGGAGATTGACCTAAAATCAGCCGATCTGCCCCCAAAGGGGGCAGAAATGGCCTAAAGATCATTTGCCCCCTAGGGGAGAGACCCTTGCCTAAGGGGGTCGCTCCCCACCTCAAAAATACAAAACAAAACAAAAACAACAACAACAACAAAAAAATGATCCCTGGTGCATAGAGGTTTCTGCCCCCCCTTGGGGCAGATCGTCCTAATTATAGGCCGATCTGCCCCTGGGGGGGGGGCAGAAAAGGCCTTTAAAAAAAAATGCCCCACCTGGGAGCAACCCTTGCCCAAGGGGTCACTCCCCTCATGCCAATTTCATTTTAGAACAACATCCCTGGTGTCTAGTGGGAGTTTTGACTGCCGGATTGCTTTGCAATCCGGCTGCCAAAACGCTGAGAGAGACTTCAAAGGGAAGGAAATAACTTTCCTTCCCTTTGAAGTCTCTCTGCCTCCTCCACGTGATCGGAAGGGAAATAATTTTTGCATGTCACAGGGGGGTTGGGATGGTTGGGGGTGGAAGGGGAAGGGCTTCCCCTTCCATCCCTGCCTTGGTGGGGTGGGGGGGAACCCCAGAGAGGGAGCGCTAGCGTTCCCTCTGGGCTCTGTGCCCAGGACGTAATGGTTACGTCCTGGGCACACGGGCACTGCGCCTCAGGACGTAACCATTACGTCCTGGGCACAGAAGGGGATAATGAACTGGCGTGGACCAGGTGAGGTCGGAAGTTATCTCACAAGTTCCTGTCCTAATCTAAGGGTAGGGGAAGTATTGAGCATCTGCAAGGGGAGAGGCCTTCCACTCTCCCTGGTCTCATTGTGAATGGGGCAAAGATGGTGACTGGGTGTGTCCCAGGGGTTCAGGGATCAATTACTGCTAAGAAGATGGGTGGTTCCCATCAGGACATGTTGTGTTCTTCTTCAATAGCCTGAAACGCCCAGGAGACTTGGCGTTTGGGAGGAATCTTTGTTGGTGGCAAGCCAAGCCCCTTTCCATTTGCTTTAAATGTTGTGCCTATTGATGCCCCAATTTTTCACCAAAGTTCAGAACCTTTGTAGCTTGAGTCAAAAGACAGCATTTTCTGGTGACTGGAGCCTTCTATTATGGCCAGTTATTTACTATCTTCACTGCTCTAAATGGTGTTGTAGATCTGCAGTTTGTTTCTGGGATAGGGAAGAGTCTTGCATCAGCTGTTCTCCCCTACATGTCTTACATGCTGCTCAGGGTATCTGTGATGAGCAGACCACATGCTCATTATCAGCCATATTATCCTTTATATTGGGCCTCCAATTTCATGTTTTGCATCCAAAGGGTTGAACTTCTAGACAGGCATTCTCTATCCCCACTTTTAGGGATCAGAATTCTCAGTTCAAGTTCTATCTTTACTAGTGAATGGTATGGTATGAGAGCCAATTATCAATGGTAACACAGGATTGCAAAGTGGATTGTTCCCTTTTCTCTGATACATGTACAGGAGTAAAAACTGTTCTGTTTTTTTTTTCCTGTTGGGTGGAGCGGGTTCCAGTACTCCAAATGGGCATGATCTGTTAATAAATCATTCTGAAATATTCTATCCCTGTTGGACCTGTTTCTGGGGGACCCATGCAACGTTACATCTCGCGTTATAAGCCTAGTATGGCCGAACTCAGGAAACAGCCTAGTTAATTTAGAAATGTAGGCCGGCTTGGTTCCATTAGGAGTATAAATATTACCAAGTATTATATATGAAGATTGTATGCAAAGTTTGGCAAAGACATAGGGCCTCATTACGACCCTGCTGGTCTAATGACTGCCAGGGTCGTGGTGGCAATCGGACCACCGCCAATGCGGTGGTCCAAACACCACATTACGACCGCAGTGGTAGTGCCGTGGTCGGACTGCCATGACTGTCAGTTTTTGTCTCCACGACGGTCTGGCGGTGCTGGATGTCCTAATCTGCCAGGGCAGCACTGCAAGCAGCACTGCCCTAGGGATTATGAACCCCTTCTCCGCCAGGGGTTTCATGGCGATAACCCCAACATGAAAAGGCTGATGGGGATGAGGAGCAAGGTGCCCCAAGGGGGCCCATGCACTTGGCATGGGCAGTGGGGAGGCCCCCTGGTCAGCCAGGTTGCAATGTTCATTGTCTGCTTAGCAGACAGTGAAATTTGCAATGAGTGCTGGTGCACCCTACGCACTACAGCATTGCTGCTGGCTCGATTACGAGCAGGAGACAATGCTGTCGGTCGTTTCCTGCTGGGCCAGCGGGCAGAAACTGTATTTCCACCTGCTAACCTAGTTGGAAACTCACAATAGCCCCTGAGGGGAGGCAGCCACAATGGCGGCAACCTCCCGTCAGAACTGTAATGAGGGCCATAGCCTTCATCAGGATCCAACCACTTTTTCCATTTACAGTCCATTACATTTTTATGGAGCAATATTGCATTTACTCCTTTTTTATACATACCTCCCATTGTAAAAATAACTTTTCTCAATCAGACTTTTTGAAATTTGTCAGATACTGCTGTAGAAAGATGGGTTTCTTGGAGTACAACCACATCTGGTTCTCAGTTATAAATAGAGCTACTTTTTACATTTAAAATAACTTTTAAAAACCCTTGCATTCATTCAAAGTATTTTCAGGCCTTGAAGTGTGGTTGTCTATGAAGCACAAGAAATATTAGACCCAACAGAAAACTTCCATTGTGAACCTTACTTTTCTCAACCAGTCTTGACCCTATGACTACATGTGGGCACCATAAAATAACAATATCTTGATGTGAACCCTTTCTTTTCAGGCCATTATGATTTTGTTGTCCAAGATGTTCATCACCTGATACTTTCCAGCTTGTTCTTCAGTCCTCTCCAGCAGGGTCTGCAAGTGATAGACATTTGCTTTAGAATGGTACCACAGTTATGTCGCTGTCCTAATCCTTTAGCAGCTTTATGAACTGTTCCAGACTGATGAGGTAATAAAATTCTCTAGTGTATCATCAATTGACATCTCATCTGGGTTAAGTATCCCTTACCTCAAATATCTTTGGGTGAGTTGAGGTCTCAGTGCCAGGATATGTTTAGTGGACAATGTTTGTTTCCTATAAAAACTCCACAGCAATGACAATTTTATGTCTGTTATACTGAAAAGGACCATGAGGTTTGTATATAGGTCTTGTTGGAGCTCAATAAATTAAACCCAGCTCAACCCTTGGTAGCTTGGCAACAAGCGACAAGTCTTAACTTGGGAGACAAGTGTGTAAAACATTTAAAAATCACAAAACAGTAAATAAGTAAAACACCAATTTATAAAAATAGATTATACTTTTATCTTTAAAATGACACCAAAATGATAAAAAAAACGGATAAGGGTAACTGGAGATTTGATTTTTTTTTTTTATAATGTTTTCTAGCGCATAGAAGCAACTTGCGCTCAAAGGGTTAAAAAAGGTCACACTGGAGAGGGACAAAGTCCAGAGTTCAGGCCACTCAAGAAGTAACCCTGTTACACTTACTTTCCGAAGTGTTTCTTGATTCAGGAAAGTGGACCACAGGACCAGCCAATGGTTCAGAGGCTCTAGTTTGCCTCTTGGAGTCTGGGACCACAACTCCCACAATGCACCGCTTCAGTTTATGGAGTTACTCCAAACATCTCCATCTGGATCTTCTTCTGGGGGTCCTTTTTGGGTCCTTGAAGTGTACACAACTTGATCCAAGGTTCCAGAAGCTCTCAGTGCCGCCTTGGGAGTTGGGAGTACAATTCCCAGAATGCACCTGGTCAGAATCCTCAATATGGTCACTGGACGCTGGTCAGCTGGGCTCTGCATGCAGGACTTGATGCAGGGGACTCTGGGCTGCTCCTTTGTACCTGTAGAAAACAGGAGGTCCCTTTTTGAAGGTGTAGAAGACAGGCAAAGTCCTTTTAGTGTTGAAGCCCAAGTATGCAGCTGGTGCAGTCCTTCAGAGTACAATGTCCAGGAGCAGGTCAGGGGTCCAGCAGGGCAGTCCTTCTTCTTCTTTGTCTTGTTCCTTGTAGGGATCTGATGTGTGGGTGCAGCTATGCCATATTTATCCTTGCTCCTGGGTGGAAAGCAGCGGGGTCCTGGTTATCCAATCACAGAAAGGCTCCTATCCCCTTTGAAGCCCACTTCCTGGGAAGTGTGGTAAAAATCAATCCCAGCGAGCAAAATTGTTACAAAATCCAACATGGCTGAAAGTGATTCTTGGAGGTTAGATCCAGATGAGCCCACCCTCAGGTGTGGCTAAAAATCATAAACACCCCCTTCTCATGCCTTCTCCTAATCTAATCAAGAGGGCACCTAATTGTCTGGAATGCAGGATGGGAGGGTGGTCCTGAGCTGCTCCAAATTGTCCTTCCCTGCCTTTGAAGACCAGTTTGGCTGCTCTTCCCCCCATCCTGTTTCCCCATGTGTTGAGGCAGATATCCTCCCCCAGGCACATCCTTTGTGCTCAGCCCAGGCCACTTCACACCTCATCAAGGCAGCCTAGTCAGGCTGCCAGAGGCTGGCCAATCAGAGAAGAGACCTACAGAGCTGAAGATAGCAACTTCCAGGGGAGTTTTAAAACTCTTTACCTGAACTAGTTATTTTAAATCCAACAATTGTAAGTTGTGGGATTTATTATAACAATTAATTTGATACCTAATGCAAGGTATCTGACACTTAAGGGGGCGTTGGCCCTGATTATGACATTGGCGGTAAATCCCACGCGGACTTCCGTCATCTTACCACCGCGGCGGCGGATATCCGTTCACCATATTATGACACACACACACACGCACACCAAACCGTCACTATTCAGCCACATACACAATTCCGCCACACCAAAGGTCAGTGATAAATTGGCGGTATCAAAACTTACACCGTTACGACAACAGAACAACGCCTATCACATTATGACCCACAAATCACCATGGCGGACATTCAATGGCAGTAAATCATTGGCAGTACATACCGCCACACTCAAAATACGCACATACAAACAAAACAACACCACATTGGACGATTCACATAACACAAACCTGACACCCATACACACACAACACCCACCCACTCACACCACTATAAAACACACACCCACATTACCCATAAACCTTTACCATTACAAACAATTGCCACCAGAGAGACAGCAAGACCACAGACACTACCAGAGCCGCACACTACCTACACCTATACACCACCCACGCACACCACATCACACACCCCACCACATTACCCAACACACCCTCACCTACACACCTCACACAATACGAATGGCACCACAAAGACACCCCCGCTTCACAAAGGAGGAGCTAATTGTCATGGTGGATGAAATCATCAGGGTAGAGCCACCGCTATTTGGAGCACAGGTGCAACAGATATCGATAGCTAGGAAGATGGATCTATGGTGGGGAATCGTGGACAGGGTCAACGCCGTGGGACAGCACCGAAGAAGAAGGGGTGACATCAGGATGAGGTGGAACGACCTACGGGGAAGGTACGTTCCACTGCAGCAAGACACCAACTCGCTGTACAGAGGACTGGTGGTGGACCCCCACATCCTCCCCCACAACTAATAACATGGGAGGAGCAAGTCTTGGCAATCATGCATCCTGAGGGCCTGGCCCAAGTAGGAGGAGGACCGGACTCTGGTAAGTCAACTCTTTACTACTATCACCCCCCCTACCTGCATGCTATCACATATCCCCACCCTCACCCTCACTCCCATCACTTCAACACCTTCCACACCCCCCACCATCGCATCTCAGTCATCCCATTGTCAAGCTCTGCATGCCATATCAATGCATGGACACCACTCACAGCCCTGCATGGTCACCTATCACTAAAGCATGCACACTAGAGAGAATCAGCTATCCCACCACATAGCAACTTACACAAGGGAAAGCTGTCAGGGCAAATACAACAAAAGAGGGCAAGCCACGGATGCACAATATGTCAGACACAGAAACAATAACACATCATTTCACATCCAGACAGGTATCCCAGCCAGTGTCAGCGGAGAGGAGGTGCCAGCAATATGCAGTCCCCCAAATGAAGAGGCCCACAGCGATGACAGCAACTCTGGTCTTCTGGATCTGGATGACCAACCTGGCCCATCAGGGACCTCTAGATAGTCGGTTACCCAGGCCCAGTCACACACCACCACAGTGCCTCCCCCATCAGGAAACACCACCACATCACCCACCCAGCATACCCACACCTCTGTCCCCAGGACACATCAATCAGCAGTGTGTCCACCTCTACAGGGACCCCAGGCCACACCTCATACCCAAGACAATCAGGGACCTGGGGTCAGTGGCAGGGGCACATGGTTCAGGGGAAACAGGCAGAGGCCAACAGGGAACCTGGGAGGAGTGCTGTGCACCAGGGGGAGGACAGGCCCAGGGAAACAACTCTCCAGGAGGCACTTGCAGAGATCCTGGGAGCCTATCAACATTCCCAGGACACGATGGGCCAGATCCTGGACAATGTGGAGGAGAACAGGCGGCTGCAGGAGGGTCAGTGCCAGGGGATCAGGGAGGACTTGTAGTCCATCAACACCACTCTGGTCTCCATAGAAGGAGTGCTGGCAGACATAGCCAATATTATGAGGGAGGAAGTCACACAACAGCGGGCGGCTGTCACTAGCCAGACATTTGAACTGCCTTCCACCTCTGCTGCTGCTAGTGGACAGGAGGCCCTGCCACAGCACCAACAGGCCACTAGCATACCTCCCCCTGCAGAAGGAGAACTACCCCGCAAACGTTCCTTGCGTTCTAGACAGTAGCCTGAGACACTTGCAAAGACCCCTGCCAGGAAATGAGACTCTCCTGATTGTCACCCTTGTGTCCCACCCTGTTCACCTTGAACTGCCATTGCTCCCCTTCCTATGACTCCTTGGACAGTGCAGCTGTGCTCCAGACTGGAACAATACCCTGGAATTTCCTCCATCATCAGCCCATCCCCTTGCACTTGCCACTCAATATTTTAGTACTCCAGTAAACACTCTTGGAAAAAATAGAAGTATGGAGTATGTCAATTTTTTCAAGTATGTGTTCATTTAAAAAGGTTCAAACATTGCAATTCAACTGTACAGTAAATGAGCACATGTTAGTGACCTGTAGCTGGCTGCAGTGATCATGGCAGGAGCTATTGTGAGTCACCAACATCTGTAAAAATGAATTGCCAAAGAGTAGAGTAAGTGGGCAAAGAAGTGGGAAATAACAGCATGCCAGTGCCACAGAAATTCAAACAAATGTCATTGAAATGTGAATTAACACTGTCTTACCTGTGTGTCATTGGACATTTGTCTGATGACTGCTGTTCTATTGTCCTCATCCTCATCCTCTGCCTCTTCATCCTCACATTCTACAGGGTCCACTGCTGCCGCACGGGCATCTCCAGCCTCTTCCTACTGCACAAAAGGCACATGGCTTCTCAGGGTAAGGTTGTGCAACATGCACCATGCCACGATTATCTGGCAGGCATTCTTGAGTGAGTAGCACTGTTAGATGGAGGCACCTGAACCTGGCCTTCAAAAGGCCATAGGTCCTTTCTATAATCCTTCTCATTCGCCCATGTGCCTCATTGTAATGTTCTCCTGCCCTTGAACTGGCATTCCTCACAGGGGTCAGCAGCCAAAATACGTTGGGGTAACCAGAGTCACCTGCAATATTGAGGAACAACATTTAGCAACACACTATCCCATATGGCCCACACCATACCCATACACCAACATATACTGGTGGGGACCAGGGCTCACCTATGAGCCACACCCTGTGCCTCCGTAGTTGGTCCATCACATTTGGGATGCTGATATTCCTCAGGATAAAGGCATCATGCACCGACCCAGGATACTTAGCATTGACGTGGGAGATGTACTGGTCCGCCAAGCACACCATCTGTACATTCATAGAGTGGAAACTCTTACGATTTCTGAACACCTGTTCATTTTGATTGGGAGACAAATGCAATATGTGTTCCATCATTCTCCCCAATTATGTTGGGGATGTGTCCCATTGCATAGAAGTCGGCCTTCACCGTGGCCAAATCTTTCACCTGGGGAAATTCAATGAAGCTGCACATGTGTTTAATCAGGGCACACAACACTCTTGTCATCACGTTTGAGAACATTGGCTGTGACATTCCTGCTGCCGAGCCCACCGTCACTAGGAAAGAACCATGTTGCCAGGAAATGGAGCACAGATAGAACTTGCACAAGAAGGGGGATCCCAGTGGGGTGATGAATAGCAGATATCAGGTCAGGCTCCAATTGGGCACACACCTCTGAGATTGTGGCCCTGTCAAGTCTATAGGTGAGGATGATGTGCCTGTCCTCCATTGTTGCCAAGTCCACCAGGGGTCTGTACACGGGGGTATGTCTCCATCTCCTATTCATTTGCAGCGTTAGCAATCTATGGGGCAAAAGATTGAGGAGACGATCACAAACTGAACAATGGGGATACAACAGAACATTGCTGTGGGAAAGTACCATCTTGCCTGCCATGTTACCCCCATATTTCACTGTATACATGTTATTTTAGTCTATGTGTCACTGGGACCCTGCCAGGAAGGGCCCCAGTGCTCATAAGTATGTGCCCTGTATGTGTTCCCTGTGTGATGCCTAACTGTCTCACTGAGGCTCTGCTAGCCAGAACCTCAGTGGTTATGCTCTCTCTGCTTTCCAAATTTGTCACTAACAGGCTAGTGACTGAATTTACCAATTCACATTGGCATACTGGTACACCCATATAATTCCCTAGTATATGGTACTGAGGTACTGGGTACTGGGTATTGGGATTCCAGGAGATCCCTATGGGCTGCAGCATTTCTTTGCCACCCATAGGGAGCTCTGACAATTCTTACACAGGCCTGCCACTGCAGCCTGCGTGAAATAACATTCATGTTATTTCACAGCCATTTACCACGGCACTTAAGTAACTTATAAGTCACCTATATGTCTAACCTTCACCTGGTGAAGGTTGGGTGCAAAGCTACTTAGTGTGTGGGCACCCTGGCACTAGCCAAGATGCTCCCACATCGTTCAGGGCAAATTCCCCGGACTTTGTGAGTGCGGGGACACCATTACACGTGTGCACTATACATAGGTCAATATCTATGTATAGCGTCACAATGGTAACTCCGAACATGGCCATGTAACATGTCTATGATCATGACCATTCTGGCATTGGGGTGACAATTCCATGATCCCCCGGGTTTCTAGCATAGTACCGGGGTACTGCCAAACTGCCTTTCCGGGGTCTCCACTGCAGCTGCTGCTGCTGCCAACCCCTCAGATAGGTTTCTGCCCTCCTGGGGTCCAGGCAGCACTGGCCCAGAAAGGCAGAACAAAGGATTTTCTCTGGGAGAGGGTGTTACACCCTCTCCCTTTGGAAATAGGTGTGAAGGCTGGGCAGGAGTAGCCTCCCCCAGCCTCTGAAAATGCTTTGATGAGCACAGATTGTGCCCACCTCTGCATAAGCCAATCTACATTGGTTTAGGGATCCCCCAGCCCTGCTCTGGTGCGAAACTGGACAAAGGAAAGGGGAGTGACCACTCCCCTGACCTGCACCTCCCAGGGGAGGTACCCAGAGCTCCTCCAGTGTGTCCCAGACCTCTGCCATCTTGGAAACAGAGGTGTTTAGGGCACACTGGATTGCTCTGAGTGGCCAGTGCCATCAGGTGATGTCAGAGGCTCCTTCTGATAGGCTCTTACCTCTCTTGGTAGCCATTCCTCCAAACCTGATAGCCAAACCTCCTTTTCTGGCTATTTAGGGTCTCTGCTTTGGGGAATTCTTTAGCTAACGAATGGAAGAGCTCACCAGAGTTCCTCTGCATCTCCCTCTTCACCTTCTACCAAAGGTTCGACCGCTAACTGCTCAGGACACCTGCAAAACCGCAACAAAGTAGCAAGACGACTACTAGCAACCTTGTATCCCCTCATCCTGCCGGCTTTCTCAACTGTTTCCAGGTGGTGCATGCTCTGGGGGTAGCCTGCCTTCACCCTGCACCAGGAGCTCTGAAGAAATCTCCCATGGGTCGACGGAATCTTCCCCCTGCTAACGCAGGCACCAAAAGACTGCAACACTGGTCCTCTGGGTCCCCTCTTATCCTGACGAACATGGTCCCTGGAACTCAGAAACTCTGTCCAAGTGACTCCCACAGTCCAGTGACTCTTCAGTCCAAGTTTGGTGGAGGTAAGTCCTTGCCTTCCCACGCTAGACTGCATTGCTGGGTACCACGTGTTTTGCAGCTGCTCCGGCTCCTGTGCACTCTTCCGGGATTTCATTCGTGCACAACCAAGCCTGGGTCCCTGACACTCCTTCCTGCAGTGCACATCCTTCTGAGTTGTCCTCCGGCATCGTGGGACTCCCTTTTGTGACTTCGCATGGACTCCGGTACACTTTCCTTCCAAGTGCCTCTTCAGGTACTTTTGCATGTGTGCCTGCTTCTGTGAGGGCTTCCCGAGTTGCTGGGTGCCTCCTCTGTCTCTTCCTCCAAGTGGGGTCATCCTGGCCCCTTCTGGGCCACAGCAGGACCCAAAATCCTCTTCTGCAACCCTTGCAGCTAGCAAGGCTTTTTTGCAGTCTTTCTGCATGGAAACACCTCTGCAATCTTCATCGCGACATGTGACATCCGTCTTCCAAAGGAGAAGTCCCTAGCTCTCTTCTTTCTTGCAGAACTCCAAGCTTCTTCCATCCAGTGGCTGCTTCCTTGCACCCTCAGCAGGCATTTCCTGGGCTCCTGCCCACTCTCGACACTGTCGCGACTATTGGACTTGGTTCCCTTGTCTTACAGGTACTCAGGTCCAGAAATCCACTGTTGTTGCATTGCTGGTGTTTGTTCTTCCTGCAGAATACCCCTATCACGACCTCTGTGCTCTCTGGGGGTAGTAGGTGAACTTTACACCTACCTTTCAGGGTCTTGGGTTGGGCTATTTTTCTAACCCTCAAGGTTTTCTTACAGTCCCAATGACCCTCTACAAGCTCACATAGGTTTGGGGTCCATTCGTTGTTCGCATTCCACTTTTGGAGTATATGGTTTGTGTTGCCCCTATACCTACGTGCTCCTATTGCAATCTATTGTAATTCTACACTGTTTGCATTACTTTTCTTGCTATTACTTACCTAATTTTGGTTTGTGTACATATATCTTGTGTATATAACTTATCCTCATACTGAGGGTACTCACTGAGATACTTTTGGCATATTGTCATAAAAATAAAGTACCTTTATTTTTAGTAACTCTGTGTATTGTGTTTTTAGTAACTCTGTGATATTGTGCATATGACACCAGTGGTATAGTAGGCGCTTTACATGTCTCCTAGTTCAGCCGAAGCTGCTTTGCCATAGCTACCTTCTATCAGCCTACGCTGCTAGAATCACCTCTTCTATACTAATAAGAGATAACTGGACCAGGCAGAAGGTGTAAGTACCTCCGGTACCCACTACAAGCCAGGCCATCCTCCTACAATTGCTTGCTGTTAACTTGTAATGGGTCAGTGTAAATTGTCCAGTATGCCCAAATTTAAACAGTGACGCAGCAGTTATGCAGGGCCTGCAACCCCCTGAAATGGTGTCTGCCTGTCCTGTGTGGAGGAACAGGTGGAAGTGAGGTAATTCCGCTGACGTTGTGTGCCGTTGTGGAAGGCGGTCGAGATCCGCTGTGCAACTCCTCATTGGTTATCATTGGGCCCTATGGGTTACAGTGCCCAATGGTGATCTACGCCGGCGGTGATATTATGCACCGCCACGAACGTGACTACCATTTTATAACAGATTCCTCACTTTCTACCTGACCTTCAACAGGAGAGGACCTACACTGCATGTGCTGCTGTGACCTGTGTCTGGAACCTACAATGGCCCTTGTGACTGTGGAAAGGGCCCCTGCCTTCACTTCAGCGGATTTGAAGTGACTGGTGGATGATGTCCTACCCCAGTACAGACTGCTGTATGGGCCTCCAGACCAACAGGTGAGTAAACTGTGGGCACGATGCATGTGGCATGAATGCATGGAGTGGTGTGTGAAGGCCTTGTGTAAGGGGGGTGGGTGGATATCTTCTGGGCAGTGTATTGGTTGTGTGCTGAGCCATGTGTGTTGAAATGGTGATGTGAAGGAGTATGGTGGGCCATAAGTATAACAGGCAGGACTGTCTGACTAATACTATTTTCCTTGACTGTATTTCCTCTGCAGGTCAGTGCCCATCAAAATAAGGGTATATGGCATGCCATCGCCAAGGATGTGCAAACCCTGGGGTTCTTGGGCAGGTAAAGCACCCACTGTCGGAAACGGTGGGAGGACCCGAGACGCTGGACACGGGGATGGCCTCCCAACGAGGAAGGGGTGCCCATCAAACCCTGACCCCCCTGATGGCCCGCATACTGGTGGTGGCCTATCCAGAGCTGGATGGGTGCTTGAGGGCATCACAGCAGCCACAAGGGGGTGAGTACAGTGTCCATCATTACTACTAATGCCTGGTGGGGTGGTTTCCGGGTGGTGGATGTGTATCAGTGGGTGCCCCTAGGACAGGCATGACATTGTAGTGTAGGTCCACTGGTGGCTAGGGTTCTGAAGGGATAATCCTGCTACCTAGCTTGTAGGCATCCACTACTGGTTAGGGCTGCGTGGGTCCCAGGTGTGCTGGATTTGCTGGTGTGTGCCCCTCCCCATGTCTTGGTGGGTAGCAATATCACTAGTAGTGCAATGCATAGTGTGTAGGCCTGTTCCTTGTGTATGATTGTGCTGTGTACGCCAACGGTTGTATTCGTGCAGCCATTGATCAAGTGTCTCCCACCCTTTTTGTTTTGTCACCCTGTCCTTATGTGCATTAGCATCGTTTGGCGGAGAGCTGCATCCCACATGACCCAGGAGACAGAGCCCACCGACACTGAGGGCACCAGTGGGACTGAGGGCCAGGGGAGCACCACGGCAGAGACCGAAGGGGACAGTTCTGACACAGATACCTCCTCCGATGGAAGCTCCCTGGTGGTGACGGACACCTCTGTGACCACACCTCACTGGCAGACGCCGCCACAACAGCCATGCACACGCCCCCTGTGTCCTCTCGCACTGTGTCTGTCCTCCCCCTCCCAAGGTACACAAGCGAAAGCAATCAGACACCCAACAGACATCCACCTCACAACAGCATCCAGCCATGCACCCAACAGGCACCTCCTACAACCACTTCCTCTTCCTCCACTCCTAAACCTTCTCTCTCTTCCCACCCAAATGTCCTAAAAACCTGTTCCTATGCACCATTGACATCTTCCCCGCCCCTCCCCCCATCCTGCATGTCTGGCCAGGGTAGCAAAAACCCAGCCAAGCACCTCAGCCACCCAGTCCATGGGCCCAGTCGTCACCACACTCACTCGTGGTGGAAAAGGATCCATGGCACATGTCCTGAGGGTGAAGGAGCATGCACCAGGCAGCCTCAAGGCAAAGAAGCCTGCCGTAGCTGCCGAAAGGAGCAAGGAGCCTGCCCAAGCTGCTGCTAGGAAGACAAAGGAGCCTGCCCCAGCTACTGCTAGGAAGACTAAGGATCCTGACCCAGCTGCCAGGAAGAGCAAGGAGCCAGCACCAGCAGGCAGGAAGGGCAAGGGGCCTGGGGCAGGAACTGTGACGGAGCCCCTACCACCAACCATGGTTGTTCAGCCGTCTGAGGCTGCAGGGGATGGGCAGGAGCCTCCCGCCACCAGCAGCACCTCCACCACCATTGAGCAGCCGTACAAGGTTGCAGAGGATGGGCAGAAGCCTCCCCCCCAGCAGCACGACCACCCCCATTGAGCAGCCGTACGAGGTTGCAGGGGATGGGCTGGAGCCTCTCCCCCCAGCAGCAGCAGCACCACCACCACCACCACCACCATTGAGCAGCCTTCCAAAGTTGCAGGGGATGGGCAGGAGCCTCCCTCCCCAGCATCATCACCACCAGTGAGCAGATGTCATCGCCGACGATGGTATGCAATTCTGCGGATGTGACACCCACCTAAGAGACTGTGACCTTGCACTCCCCAGGATCAAAAGCACAGGGCACGATGCGCCCTCCAGAACCACTGGGTAAGACACCTACCAACCCTAGACTCCCAAGGATCAAGAGCACAGGGCATGTTGCCCCTTCTAGAGCATGTGGGGCAAGTCACCTACTTGAGAGACTGTGGTCTTGGACTCCCCAGGACCAAACACAGGGCATGTTGCCCCCTCCAGGGCATGTGGGAAAGTCACCCACTTGAGATACTGTGGCTTTGCACTTCCCAGGCCCAAGCACAGGGCATTTTGCCCCTCCCAGAACCAGTGGTCTTGTTCCATCTGCCGACTGAGGTGCCCCCCATCTCCCGTCCTCCTGAGGTGCCTGCCTATTTCCAAACTGATGCCCCTGCAGTGTTCTTTCCGTGTTGAGGCAGGTGCCATGTGAGGCCTTGGAATTTGGCCTGTGGCCATGTGGACAATGTACATTGTGGACTGGGCTGTGTCTCTTTTTATGTACACATGTATATATCTATTATCTTGCCTCACCTATTTATCTTGATGTGTTGCTCTCATTACATTCACTTTTTCTAAAACGTTTTGTCCTTGCATTATTCATGCGAGGTACGGGGAGAATATGTTTAAGTACTGCAGCTGATTGTGTGTATGGTGTTGGGGGTGTGTGCTGTGGGTGTGTGTTACCCTCGTTTTCCTCCCCTCCCTTGTGTGCTTTGTGGCTATACTCACCGTTGTCATTTCCTCCGTTGTTGGTGTTCATGGTGGAGTGCACATAGAATACCATGGGGAAGACATGCAGCTCGGGTTCCATGGCGGAGTGGTTGTTCCCTGTGTCTCCAATGGTGAGTCCTTTCCCTTCTGAGCTCAGTTTCTGCCAGGCTTTTGATGTTGTTGGTCCCGCCCTAGAAAAGGTGGCGGTTTCCTAGGTCATAATATGGAGGGCGGAGCATTGATTTCCGCCTGTCTGTAAGCGGCTACAACCGTGGTGGCTGTTGTTTCCTACCTGGCTGTTGGTTTGGTACATTGGCTCTCTATCACAGATAATACCGCCATGCTCATAATTTGGCGGTAGTTACCACCAGCCTGTTGGCTGTATTACCGCCACTTTTACACCAACCGCCAGGGTTGCAATGAGGGCCGTTGTTAATTAAAATAAAGTCTTCCCATTCTAGCCTATGGAGGCCATTCACTAGAGTGTGGGAAAACGATTTGGCTATTTTATCAGGGCTTATAAAAAAAAATTGTAAGGTCCCTGCTTATAGTAACATGGCACCCAAGCCTAGGGGCACATAGGGCACACCTTAGGGGTGACATGTGTAAACATAAGGTAGTTTAATACTTTGGAAGTACTTTTAATTCCAAAGTCGAATTTGCATATAACTTTAGTTTAAAAACCACCAGCAAGGCAGGCCTGTCTTTAAAATGACACTGGGAACCTCAGCAGTGTACCTATTGGTATACTACCTATGCTGGGGTCCCTAAACCCACATGCCCTACCATATACTAGGGACGTATAGGTAGATTGATACTTCCAATTATAATTAGCCTAATTTGCATATACACTGTACACAGAGCACTGGTCCTGGGAGTGAGTAACCATCAGTATCTGTCCAAATAGTTTTTGGGATGACCAGGGCAAAAAGGAGGACTTTCCTGCACTGCCCCCCCCAGATGAAAGGTGATGGGTATTAACCAAAACCCTGGTAGTCCTCATCAGCTAAGTGGAAACATCTGGAAAGGCCATCTGCATTGGCATCAGCACTTCCAGGTCTATGTTCCACTTTGAAGTCCATCACGCGTGGGTTGTATCACGATTGGCAGTGGCATAATTTCACTTATGAACAATTCGAAAAAAATAAAATAAAAAAAGCTTTTAAAACACATGAGCAGTGTCCAAGGGCATCTAGTGCATACTATGGTAAAGCATTGTTAATCTTCAGTATGCAGACTTTAATGCAGAATGGGGACAGCCTCAGGGTGAATATTGGAAGCCCATACAGTTTCACGGTGAGAAAGAAATGTGTTAATGCTACCCAGATAAGAGGCAATCAGGCACTACGCACAAGTTACCTTTGCTAAATTTGATATGGCAGCTAAATACACCAAGGATACAGCCATACTGAAGACCATAAACACTAAACAGTTTATGCACAGCTTATGCACACTGCTTCATGTATCCAGCAAATAACTGAGCATCATTGGTATGACATCTTCTTAGGCTGGGCACTAGGAGCTATAAAGACGCTAACTATAGTGTTACAACAGCTAATTTGGTTATTGATTGTTTGTGTTACGCTAATGATTATACTATGTGGACTACATGTATGCACAAAGCAGCTTCATACTAAAGATGCAAGCGCTTAGAATAACGTTGACCAGTATTAGTAGCAACCTAGCTAGCGGAATGTCAAAGTAAATGATATCTGTTTCAACATGCATCACGCTAATCTAAGGGGTGGAGTGTTCAGTATAGGGAAAGATGCGGAAGACATTGTCACACGAAAGGTTAATTAGCTTGAGCAGTGTAGATGAGTGTAATGCCTGTTGAAACCCCCTCCCAAACATTGTGGAAAAGTTCATATTATTTTCAAGCTTGTTTGTGTAGAAGACTCCGTCTCAACCTTGAGAACGAGAGTACAGGGAGAAGATGGAATGAAAACAAAGGCTGGAGAAGGGCAGAGCAGCCAAGTACTGATAACATAGCTAGAAAATGCCAGAATGAGATAGAATCCAAGCTTCGAGTTATTTAAGCACTGAAGTGTGGGTGAGGGATTTGGAAGCTCGCAGATGGAATTGTGGAAGCTGCCATGGCCCAGCGCTGCCTCCCTGTTTTGCTGACCGTGGTGCTTGAGGGAGAGAGAGGTTCAAGCAGGCGGTAGAGGGCTTCCCAGCATGTCGTGGACTAAGTTAAGTTTCCACACAGGGGTTAAAGGCCATTGTTTCTCTGCTCTATTATTATGACTAATTATTTATGCTTGCACTGTGTTTATAACCTGAAGTATTCAGCTCGTTTATATCTTGCTTTCTAAACCTCTTAGTGTGAACTGTTACAATAACTGAAACATGCATGTTGGTGTGCAGTAAATCAAAGCTTATCTGAAGTATTCAGTTTGTTTATATTTTGCCTCCTGAACATCGTAGTGAGAGCCTGCTGCAGTAATTGAAACATGCATTTTGGTGTGCAGTAAATCAAAGCTTATCTGAAGTATTCGACTCATTTATATTCTGCTTCCTGAATATCGTACTGTGATGCATTTTATGTAGTGTGATGCATTTTAGTATACAGTTAATCAAAACCTATATCTGTCAATGAACACTTTGCTTATATATATATATATATACATATATATATATATATTTATAAATAGATGCTCCTTGTAGTGTACTTTTATATATATAAACAGATGCTTTTCATTGCTATTCTTATTCTACTATTGTTAATGTGCTGAATGCCTACATTTTACCTGCAATTCTAATAAAGCTAAATTGTATTTATAATTGGCGTGTGGGCCTTCATTGAGAGTCCTTATTGACTTATACCGAACAGGTGTCAACCAGTCACCTGGATAAGACAGCCCTCTTCATTAACTTGTACTAACACTGCCCCAATCCCTTCATCTGAAGCATCTCTTTGCACTATAAACTATTTGCTACAGTCAGGGGCCAGTAACACTGCTGCTGAACACATAGGCGGTCATTCTGACCCTGGCGGTCAAAGACCGCCAGGGCGGAGTACCGCGGGAGCACCGCCGACAGGCCGGCGGTGCTCCAATGGGGATTCCGACCGCGGCGGTAAAGCCGCGGTCGGACCGGCACCACTGGCGGGCTCCCGCCAGTGTACCGCCGCCCCATTGAATCCTCCAAGGCGGAGCAGCTTGCTGCGCCGCCGAGGGGATTCCGACCCCCCCTACCGCCATCCAGATCCCGGCGGTCCGACCGCCGGGATCCGGATGGCGGTAGGGGGGGTCGCGGGGCCCCTGGGGGCCCCTGCAGTGCCCATGCCACTGGCATGGGCATTGCAGGGGCCCCCGTAAGAGGGCCCCTACATGTATTTCACTGTCTGCTGCGCAGACAGTGAAATACGCGACGGGTGAAACTGCACCCGTCGCACAGCTTCCACTCCGCCGGCTCGATTCCGAGCCGGCTTCATCGTGGAAGCCTCTTTCCCGCTGGGCTGGCGGGCGGTCTGAAGGCGACCGCCCGCCAGCCCAGCGGGAAAGTCAGAATTACCGCCGCGGTCTTTCGACCGCGGAACGGTAACCTGACGGCGGGACTTTGGCGGGCGGCCTCCGCCGCCCGCCAAGGTCAGAATGAGGGCCATAGACTGTTTCAGAGTGCCAATGCCTTTTTAACACTCTGGAGTCCAAATGACTAACTTGGGCTGTATATTTGTGGTGAGTTTTGTCAGAAGGGCCACTATGGCCCCATAATTTTGAACAAACCTTCTGTAGTACCCAGTCAGGCCACAAAAGGCCCTGACGGGCGTCTGGGTTTTAGGAGCCTCCCAATCCAGGTTGGTCTGGATCTTAGGCCGGAGAGATTGTACATGGCCTCCACCAAAAAGGTGTCCCATGTACACCACTCAACTCTGCCCAATCTGGCACTTGCTTGCCTTGATAGTCATGACTGCTTAGAGCAGGGCCTGAAGCACTTCCTTCCAGTGGAACAGGTTGTCCTCTCAGGTGGATCTGAATAGAGCTATATCATCCAGATAAGCTGCATTGAAAGATTTCAACCCACACAGGACTCTGTTCACCAACCGTTGGGAGGTGGCAGGAGAATTGTCCAGGCCAAAGGGCATCACTTTAAACTGAAAGTAGCCCTCTGGAGTAGAAAATGCAGACTTCTCCTTAGCTCCTGGACTTAAGGCAATCTGCCAGTGTCCTGAGGTCAGATCAAATGTACTCAGAACTTGGCAGCCCCAACCTATCAATGAGCTCATCAGCTCTAGGTGTGGGGTGAGCATCAGTCATGATGACTGCATTAGACGTCTGTTGTCTACACAGAATCCTAATTTCCTTTTCCCACCTTGGGGATAGGGTTTGGGTACCAGAAGCACTGGGCTGGCCCAAGGACTATCAGAGGGCTCAATTTCCTTGAGATCAAACATATTAGCCACCTCAGCTTTGATGTCGGCCTTGACCTGCTCAGACAGCCTGTACAGCTTGTTCTTGAAAGGTAACCTGTCACCAGTGTCAATATCATGGACACACCAATTGGTGAGTCCATGGGTCAGAGAAAACAGGCCAGCAAACTGCTCCAAAACTTGTCTGCAGTCTTTTTGCTGCTGGGCTGTCAACTTGGGAGAGAGTACCACTCACTCCACTGACCCATCCTGTGCATTTGTGGAAAGAAGGTCTGCATAGGTTCACTCTCCTCCTCTTTCCCTTCATCAGTGACCATAAGCATTTCATGTCTGCCCTGTCCTGGTGGGGTTTCAGTCTATTTACATGCAGGATCCTATTAGGATTCCTGGCGGTGCCAAGGTCTACCAGGTAGGAGACCTTCTTTTCCAAAATTGGATAGGGCCCAGCCCATTTCGCCAGAAGTGCCCTGGGAGCCAAAGTCTCCAAAACTCACACCAGCTGACTAGAGTGATACTCAGGCATGGTAGCCTTCTGGTCATGCCAGAGCTTCATAAGATTTTGGCTGGCCTCCAGGTTGCTGCTTGCCTTCTTCATATACTCAGCCATGCGTGACCGCAGGCCCAGCACGTAATCCAGCACATTCTGCTTGGACTCTTTGAGAGGCTTCTCCCAAGGTTCTCTCACCAAGCACAATGGGCCTCTTACAGGGTGCCCGCACAGTAACTCAAAGGGGATGAATCCAACCCCTTTTTGTGGCACCTCCCTGTATGCAAACAGTAGACATGGGAGGATATCATCTCATCTCCTCCTGAGTTTGTCAGACAAACCCATGATCATTCCCTTCAGGGTCTTGTTAAATCTTTCCGCCAGACCCTTGGTCGGGGGATAATAGGGGGGGTGGTGAACTTATATGTAACACCACACTCAATGCCACATTGCATTCAGATAGGCTGATATTAAATTTGTGCACCTATCTGAGACCACCTCCTTTTGGTAATCCCAATCTTGTGAACACACCAAGTAGGGCCCTAGCCACTGTGTGAGCAGTGACTGTTCTGTGGGATATTACCTCAGGGTACCTGTTGGCATGGTCCATAACCACCAAAATATACCTGTTGCCTGAGGAGGTTGGTAGGTCTAGGGGACCAACAATGTCAATACTCACCCTCTCAAAGGGAGTCCCAACCACTGGCAGTGGAATCAAGGGAGCCTTTGGCTTCCCTCCTGCCTTGCCACTGGCCTGGCAGGTGACACAGGTACTGCAAAACTCCTTGACTTTCTCTGACATGTGGGGCCAATACAAATAGTTGACCATCAGGTTCCAGGTCTTGGTCTGCACCAAATGTCCAGCTAAAGGAATATCATGGCTTAATGTCAGGAGGAACTCTCTATACTTCAGGTGAACCCACACTCCCCTGGTTGCCCCTGGTTTGGGGTTCCTTGAGTCAGTGTAGAAAACTCTATGCTCCCAATAAACCATGCGGGTCCCACTGGTATCCCCTTGTTTGTGCCTGGGACCCTCTCTTAGTCCCTGGCACAAACCTTCTCTGGTGGGCCCACCTGCACCTTGCAGTTCTGCCAAGTCAGGCAAAGCTTGCAGGAGAAGGGACCCTCTGTCAGAGGTCAGATCCTCCTCCTCTAGTTTGTATTCCTCCATACTCTCTGTACTTGGTGGAGCTTGCAAGCCAGACCCACTGCACTTTCTCTTCTTCTTGGAGACTTGCCCCATTGTTCCAGGGTCCAAGTGTTTAGTACTTCCCTGTTGTGCTGCCTGTGACCGGGTCACATCACACACCCATTCAGGGAGGTCCAGCATCTGTGCATGGACCTTTCTTTCCACTTCTGGCCATTCAGATGCTTCCAGATCATTTCCCAGCAGACATTCTACTGGGAGGGCAGGAGCTACTGCTACCTTCTTAGGGCCAGTCACACCTCCCCAATCCAGGCTCACGATGGCCATGGGATGGAGTTTGGTTCTGCTATCTGCATATGTTACTTGGTGGAAGACACCAGGTAAGACCTGTTCTGGAGAAAACAATTTTTCTGAACTATGGTCACACTGGTTCCTATATCTCTCAGAGCTTCCACCTCTGTCCCATTGACTTTAGACCTCTGCCTATACCTCTCCATGCTGGGAGGTAAGGTGGCTATAGTTGCAATGTCTACCCTAGCCACAGACAATAAGGCGAGCTCTGTGTACCCTGATCCAAGCCCTGGGCCAACTTCCACCACATACCTACACTAGCAATCCCATGGGACTGCCCACCAGTGGGGGCCTTTGGAGCAGATAGCATCCCCTCTTTTGTGTCCAGATTGATGACACTCAAAACACTTGCTGGCCTTAGCAAGCTCCTGAAACCTTCCCACCTTAACAGGATCAAAATGCTTCCCCTGGTACCCATTCCCCTTAGAAGTGGCATGGCTTGGGGCTCCCCAACCTTAAGAAAGTTTTGGAGACTCTTGTGAGGACTCTTTAGACTTTTTATCATCTTTTCTTTTGTTCTTCCCCTGAGATGAACCATGTCCTTCCTTTTTCTGGTCACCCCCTAGGGATTTCTAGTTAACTCTAGTTCTTAACCAGTCAACTGCTGCCTTCCCCAGCTCACTGGGATTGGTCAACATACAGTCAACTGGATACTGTTGGAGCTTCTCTTGAGCATAATTAGTGAGAAGGTGCTCCCTCATAATCAAATTGTTACACCCCTCAAATGTACTCTCCTTGTTGCCCTGTATTCAACACTCTAGTGCCTTAACTGGGATGTCCACAAAATCAACCCAATGCTGGGTAGCTGTCTTCTGTGTGTCCCTAAACTTAAGACTATATTGTGCTGGGGTCAGACCAAACGTTTTAGTTAAGCAGCTGATCATACTAGGGTATGAATCAGCCTCCTCCCCACTTAAGGTCAGAAGCCTATCCCTCCCAGTGTTGGGGACCAAGGGCCAGATGTAGCAATTTCCGATTTTGCGAATCGGAAATTGCGTGTCGGTGCGACTCGCAATTTCCGATTCGCAAAATCGGATGCAGTACGGTGTCTCAGACACCGACTGCGAGTCGCTATGGGGTCACAAAGACCCACTTCATTAATATTAATGAGGTGGGTCGCATTTTGCGACCCCATAGCGAGTCCCTGCACTCACAGGGATGGTGGCCTGTTGAAGTCAGCAGACCTCGATGTCTGTGGCTGCTTTTTAAATAAAGCTGTTTTTTATTTTTTATTTTGCAGTCCGTTTTCCTTAAAGGAAAACGAGTTGCAAAATAAAAAAAATAACAAAACCTTTTGGTTTCGGTTTTTCAGAGCAGGCAGTGGTCCATTGGACCACTGCCTGCTCTGAAAAACCCTTATTGGCAACATTCACAAAGGGGAAGGGGGTCCCGATTGCGAATGGGTTACCACCAGTGTGACACTGGTGGTAACTGCGAATTGCTTTGCGACCGCATTCGCGGCCACAATGCAATTTAGCATAGCGATGCGAGTCGCAAATAGGAAGGGAACACCCCTTCCTATTTGCAAGTCGCATTCACAATTTGCGAGTCGGTACTGACTTGCAAATTGTGAATGTTCAGCGCAAAAGGCATTTTGCATGGCGCAAACTGCGAATTTCGCAGTTTGCACCATGCAAAATGCTTTCTGCATCTGGCCCTATCTCCCATAAAAGGGAACCGCAGTATTGAGGCTTAACTCTCCTCATCTAGAGACCTCCAGCTATTTATCTATATCATCCCTCCTCTACATAAGCAGGAACCACCCCCTTGGGTAGACTGGACCAAAACCTCCACCCATGGACATTTCAGCTTCGCTGTCACTGCCACCATCTCTTTTTTCTTTGCTTGCCCACTTTTGTTTCCAGCGCCTGCTTCTCTGCCTCCAAAGCTAAATGTACTAGCTGGGCCTCCAGCTCACTTTCTCTAAGGAACAGGTTCTCTCTGTCTGAAGGGACCCCCTTCCCCCAACTAGCTTTTGGTATGGCCCTAGAAACTGTGTGCAGTGAGGACCGGTATTCCTCAAACTCACCAAGGCTCAGATGCCTTCACTCCCCAGAGTGGTTAGATCTGGTATCCTCCCCTACTTCTTCCTCCCCTAGAGCTTCCTCTTTGCCTACGTCTCGGGCCTCAGCCCAGGCTGTAAGGGATTTAATGAAAACATTTCTTCTGAGGTTAGTAGCTGCAGACAACCCCCTCTCAGTTCACAACGCCCTAAGCTGGACTACCGTCATTGTGGGTAGGCTAGTCAAATCAAGCTCCATGGTTACCTAGTTTTGTGTGAACAAAAACATTTTGCAAAAATTGGAATCAAGAATTTAGAAAAATCACAAAAATGCAATAATTGAAATTAATCCAAATTAAAAATCAAAAGATTTTTTGCACTAGGACAATTTAAAGGATTTTTCATTTACTCTACTTAAAACTGTAGTGTGATACTGAACACAAGTACTGGATCCCTCCACTGTGCACCAAAAATGTTAGAAAGTGGATTATTGATAAGGGCAGGTAAGTACCTACACCTAGCAATAGCCCACTAACCCCACTAAGGACCCGTAAGGTCTCATCAAATTAAACCCAGCTCAACCCTTGGTAGCTTGGCAATGAGGAACAAGGCTTAACTTAGGAGACAAGTGTGTAAAGCATTTAAAAATAAAAAAAAACAGTGAATAAGTAAAACACAAAACACAATAAAATTAAACTCTGTCATAGTCTCCTTCTGTCTCACAGTGTTTCCATTTGCAATTTCTCTTTCTTGGAGTATCTTCTAGCTTTTCTTTCTCAATGACAGTCTTACTCTCCATGTCTCCTTCAAGATCTTGAAGTGAGCCCATGTATGAATTCTGACTTAAAGTTGAGCTAGCACTTTAATACATTTAGGGGGTTATTCTAACTTTGGAGGAGTGTTAATCCGTCCCAAAAGTGACGGTAAAGTGACGGATATACCACCAGCCGTATTACGAGTTCCATAGGATATAATGGACTCGTAATACTGCTGGTGGTAAATCCGTCACTTTTCCGTCACTTTTGGGACGGATTAACACCTCCTCCAAAGTTAGAATAACCCCCTTAGTCTCTGGCCTCTTTCTCTACATTGAATCTCTTTTTCCCAAAAGAGGTCTTTTTCACCTTAATTAAGAACTGTAACTTGTTTCTGTTTTGATAAGAGATGATTTTTTTTGCTTCCACTTGTGCTTTGCTTTTCAGCACTGTAGCAGTTCTTATCTCTGATCACTATGAAACTGGACTTCTGGACTTTCAGTATCTTCATCTGAATGTTTACTCACCTGAAACTGTTTCTTTTGTTTTTGGACTTTACCCTCAACAGTTCTATCCCTTCTCCCCCGGGTTAATGCTGCAAAACTACACTTGACTTTGAGCTTTATCTTGTACAGACTGTGGGGGTCATTACGACCCTGGCGGAACAAGTCCGCCAGGGCCGTGGGACGCGGTGGCACCGCCGACAGGCCGGCGGTGCCCCGCGGGGCATTCTGACCGCGGCGGCTCAGCCGCGGTCAGAGAAGGGAAACCGGCGGTCTCCCGCCGGTTTCCCGCTGCCCCAAAGGAATCCTCCAAGCCGGCGCAGCATGCTGCGCCGGCATGGGGATTCCGACTCCCCCTCCCGCCATCCAGTTCCTGGCGGTTCTCCCGCCGGGAACCGGATGGCGGGAGGGGGAGTCGCGGGGCCCCTGGGGGCCCCTGCCGTGCCCATGCCTATGCCTATGGCATGGGCACGGCAGGGGCCCCCGTAAGAGGGCCCCTAAAAGTATTTCAGTGTCTGCAAAGCAGACACTGAAATACGCGACGGGTGCAACTGCACCCGTCGCACCTTCCCACTCCGCCGGCTCTATTACGAGCCGGCGTCATCGTGGGAAGGGAGTTTTCCCCTGGGCTGGCGGGCGGTCTTGTGAAGACCGCCCGCCAGCCCAGGGGAAAACTCGGAATACCCTCCGCGGTCTTACGACCGCGGAGCGGTATTTCGGAGGGGGGAAGCCTGGCGGGCGGCCTCCGCCGCCCGCCAGGCTCGGAATGAGGGCCTGTGTATTTTGATCATTAATCTCATTCACTGTTCCAGGTGCTCTTACCTTCTTTGTGTGAGCTGCATGGATCTTCTGAGACACGCCTGTGCATCTGGCTTCTCGATTTGCAGTCAAAATTACTTTGAAAGGCCCTTGCCATCTTTTTTGAGACAACCCTCACAAAAACATTTTTTAATTACCAACTTGTCACCAGCTTTCAGCCCATTGTAGGGTGTGTCTTTATAGTCTTCTGTTGATATATTCACCTTGTGAATGACAGATTTTACGATATTAGTCAAACCCCTGCAATAATCCAGAACAATGTCATCAGTTATTGAAACTAGTGCAACTGAAGGTATATATGCAAGCCTCATTGCTCCGTCTGTTCCTATCTCATGAGGAGATAAACCAGTTTTTCTGTCAGAAGTATTTCTCATATTTGTGAAAGGAAGATGACGACCATCACACCATTTGAGGTCATTAAGGCCCATATTTATACTTTTTGACGCTAAACTGCGCTAACGCAGTTTAGCGTCAAAAAATTTTGCGCCGTCTAACGCCATTCTGAAGCGCCATGCGGGCGCCGTATTTATGGAATGGCGTTAGACGGCGCAATCAGACCGGCGCTGCCTGGTTTGCGTGGGAAAAAACCACGTAGACCAGACAGCGCCGGCGTAGGGGGAAAATGGCGTATGGGCGTCTTAAAATGGGGCAAGTCAGGTTACGTCGAAAAAATCGTCGTAACCCGACTTGCGCCATTTTTTTTCGACGCCCATCCCCCATCAACATGACTCCTATCATTGTAAAGATAGGAGTCATGCCCCCTTGCCCAATGGCCATGCCCAGGGGACTTCTGTCCCCTGGGCATGGTCATTGGGCATAGTGGCATGTAGGGGGGCACAAATCAGGCCCCCCTATGCCACAAAAAATTTAAAAAAAAATACTTACCTGAACTTACCTTAATGTCCATGGGATGGGTCCCTCCGTCCTTGGGTGTCCTCCTGGGGTGGGCAAGGGTGGCAGGGGGGGTCCCTGGGGGCAGGGGAGGGCACTCTGGGCTCATTTTGAGCCCACTTGTCCCTTAACGCCATGCCTGACCCAGGCGTTAAAAAGCGGCGCAAATGCGCCGTTTTTAGCCACGCCCACTCCCGGGCGTCTCTTTTGCCCGGGAGTATAAATACCACGTAAAGGCCTGGGAGTCATTTTTTAAGACGGGAACGCCTCCCTTGCATATCATTAACGCAAGGAAGGGGTTCACGCTAAAAAATGACGCACATTCCGGGAACTTTGGCGCTAGACGCCTCTAACGCCATAGTATAAATATGGCGTTAGTTGGCGTTAGTTTAGCGTCGAATTTGCGTCGAAAAAAACGACGCAAATTCGGCGCAAACGGAGTATAAATACGGGCCTAAATGTGCAAACCTTCAATAGTTTAGAGAGTTTTGTTTGTATGTTCCACCAAGCCTAAAGATTCTGGTTGATAACTACAATAAAGCCTCTGTTTGATCTCAAAAGCTGTACAAGTTACTTGTTCTTTGTTCTTTAGGTATGCACTATAATCAGTCTCAATAGAAGTCGGGAGGGCAAATCTCAGATTCAACTCCCTCAACAACAATTGGCAATTGTAATTCTATCTTTGCTCATTGTAGGAAACACTTTCATCCATTTGGAGGACTGGTGTCCCCCAGCATGATTTTTGAGCACTAGGACAGAATCCAGTGACATTTTCCAAACGTCACAAGAGATCAAGACCATTCATGCTGAGAAAATTGGCACTCGAGTAAAAAATCTATTTGAGCCGCAGCCAAACCACGAGCAGGTAAGGTGATTGGCGGACAGGGGAAGGGGAGGCAGGGAGGAGGGGGTGTTGAGTGTTATGTGTGTGAGTCGGGGTGTGAGTGTGTGTGAATGGAGGGGAGGGTTTTTGTGTGTGTGTGTGTGCACATGTATCTGTGTGAATGTGTGAATGTGTGTCAGCGGGGTGAGAGGGTGTCATGGAGGCATGTATGTTTGTGAATGTGTGTGCGTGGATGGTTGAGTGTGAATGTGGTGTGTGCATGCAGAGATGGGGGCTGAAGGGTATGTATGGGGTTCAGGGGTGGGGGAGGGTGATGTCTACATGGTCCAGTGGGGTACGAGGGGGGCCGTGGCTATTTTGGGGGGTGTGGGGGAGTCACATACTGGTGACAGGAATGTTAATTGAGTGAAAAATCTAGTGGACTGTTAATATGCTAGATAATCAAACATGTGTCATATAACTTTCCGCTCATCTATATCCACAATAGTTATATTGTAAGGTTATTAATGCATTTAGTTAGAAATTTTATGGACTAACATTGTGTTATATAAACAGGAGAATAATATTGTAATATACATGTATATTAGCACAACACGCTCACGGACCATTAGCAGTATTTATTAATAGTAATTGTTCTGCATTTTGTAATTGCTGTGTAATTATGAGTGCGAATTTCACATTAGTTTAAGATGGCCCTCGTATTTTCATGTCTTTCTCTGCACTTTATCACTTGGTCTCTCTTTTATGTTTATAATGAAAGGAGTGATTTCCTGTCTTAAGGATACTCGCTATGCACGTTGGGTAGGTGATCAAGGCTGCTGTGTGGCAGAAACATTTTCATTGTTTGCCATAGTTTTGCCATTGAAGCAATTTTTCGCTATAGTATGACCCAGAGTGAGTGTTTCCTTGAGGATTATTGGTGTTCGAGTTTGATATGGGGGCAGCTTGCTTGCCCTCCATGGCATGGGATTTCTGGTCGGAGCTTTATTTCTTTATATGGGTCTTTGAATATATACATACACACGCACACACAAATATATACTTATGTACATACACTCACTCACACACACATATATATAAACACATACACACACACATATAAATATATATATAAATATATACATATAGA
Organism: Pleurodeles waltl; assembly: GCF_031143425.1. Lineage (NCBI taxonomy): Eukaryota > Metazoa > Chordata > Amphibia > Caudata > Salamandridae > Pleurodeles > Pleurodeles waltl. Next base: position 382,639,257 of record NC_090445.1, read on the forward strand.
TATATATAACAACAAGACAGATTCTTGTAGTAACAAGAAAGGTCAGGACACTTCCAGTGAAATTGAAGCTTTTACTCTCCACAGATTATTCTGGTGGGGAGGAATAATCTGTGGAGAGTAAAAGCTTCAATTTCACTGGAAGTGTCCTGACCTTTCTTGTTACTACAAGAATCTGTCTTGTTATATTTATGGTGTTTCTCAAAACCATGGTCGGACCGCCACTTTTTTGAGCCTCTGTAATTCGGGTCTCCTTAGCGAATATATGTATATATATATATATATACATATATATGTATATATATATGTATATATATAATAATTATTCCTTTTAAAAATCAAAGGTTACAGGGACTTATTGATCTGAATTTCCTGGCAGAGAACCCTAGAAATTCAGGAGTCATAGATAGAGTTATTTAAGGTAACTATAAATCACACAGTAAGGTAACTATAACTTGCATCCCCGCTATGCACAGTTTTTTCTTTAATACTTTCACTGCTAACGTTAATTTATATTTTAAATTATATTATAGAGGTTTTCATGATTGGTGTAATATGTGGGGTAATTAACAATGTAACCTTTGGTTTTTTAAGCAAGATGATATGTTTTTTTTAAATGTAAAATTAATTTATTTGCTATACACTATACATTAATCCAACTACTGCCACTCACAAGCCAGTCCCTGCGGTCAACCCCCTATAACCACCCAACCCCTTTAGCCAACCCTGCATGTGTTAGAGGTTGCATGAGTCTCTGAGTGTGTCTATGAGTGAATGCATTAGTATCTGAATGAGTCTGTAAATGTATTTTTAAAAATGTTTTCACCAATATTTGCAAATTCTTCATTCTGCATAAAAAAACTGTTTTTCTGCATATTATACATATGAGTGGTCCCTCAAAGACCCCTATATTCCACCCATGGGGTGAGGGCACTCTACTCTGACCCCTTTTAGCCATATTGATTTGAAATTTCAGCAGTGTACCATTTCCTAAAATGATGGACACAAATTTCTGCTCAAGTTGCGGCCAGCCAGTTGCAACATTCTTCTTAGCACGCACATTGGCAAATTTGGTGCAATAACCACAAATACTTTGCCAAAAGATCCACGGCCCTAGATATTCAAATTTCTTTTCCACGAATATCTCGTCAACTACTGAACAAATATAAACCAAATAAAAAACACAATCTATGGAACAAACTCTAGCTTTCTGCCAAATTTGGTGTAAATCTGTCCAACGGTTCATGCTGTGGTCATGTTGAAAACTCCTATGGGAATTAATATGCAAACATACTTTTTTGGACCCCTGTCTTTTTCCTGGACCCCGCTTAAGGGATCACCGCAAAACTTTCCATGCACAACAAGAATCACCGGCATACCTTTTTTGGGAAACGTTTGTGAAGATTCAACAAGCGAAGTCAAAGAGATAGTTATTGTTAGAGCTCTTTCAAGTAACTATAGCTTGCATCTTAAAGTAATTGTAGCTCGCACCCCCACCATGCACAGCTTTTTCTTAAAAAATGTGACTGCTAATGTTTTATTTATAGTTTTAAAGACATTATAGAAGTTGTCATGACTGCGGCAATATTTGGGGAAGTTAGCAGTGCATGGCAAGTGTCAAATTACAGTTACATTAGGGCTCAAGTTATAGTTACTTGGAAGAACTCTAACTATGGTTTTGCATGATTAAATTAATAACATAACTATAATGTGCCTGTAATCTTTGTTTTTTTTTCAATGAATATCTAGGTTTTTTTTCATTCTATTACCTAACTATAATGTTCCTGTAACTTTTAGTTTTTTCAGTGAATTTCGACAATTTTTTTATATGTTAATCCAACCACCACTGCGCACATCCTTCGGCCGTGCACAGCGGCAGTTGGCTGCATGGCCTGGCCTTAGGCACTGAGCGTTCATTGTAGTTTTCTTCTGCATTCCCAGCTCTTTTGGCATGTATGCCCGTGGTGTGTCACCATAACAGATTTTATACACTAGTTTGTTACTGAAGAAAAAAATTGCAATACCTTTATTTACATCGCTAGGATTTTATGGAGGCTATACTGGAATTTCCTGTTGCGCCTGCCAATTTATTTACACAAAACATAGTTGTAAAGCCTTCAGCTAGACAAATTCTAACAGCATTAGGATATTATGAACTGAAATTCCTCTTTAACAATAGGACAGGCCTCTTTTAAAAAACTTGAAAACTTCAATATTGGTTCCATTTTTTCAGTAGATATTCTCATAGTATGTTCGACTAGATTCCTTGTTTAGATGGCTGGCACAATCACGTAAAGACTGCAGCATGCTGCATGCTGGTAAACTCTGCTCTGACATCAGCTGGTGGAGTATTTTGTGCTGAACTCCGTACTCTGCTTGGAGAATGGAATACCTGAACTCTGTGAACTCCAACAGCGGAGCGAAGTTCACTGCCCAACCCTAGTTATAACTAGGACCTAGTTTCTATCGGAAAGGGTTTTCTTTGGTGCCATTTGCCGAATCTTCAGGGTATTTTTGTACATGGAAAGTTTCAGGGTGATTTGTCAAATGGGCCCAAGATAAAGCAGGTCAAAAAAGTGTGTTTCCCATGTAAATTCCAATACAGATTTTGAAGATGACTACAGCCCAAACCACTAGACAGAATTACAGTAATTTGGCAGAAAGAAAGCATGCTTTTTGTTATTTGGTGTAAATACGTTCAGCAGTTTTTGAGAAATAAAAAAAAATCCAACCTTGTTTATATAGGATTGCAAATGTTTGTGAATTCTCCCAATCTAATGCAGAGATCTGATTAGCTGTTAACGCTTCAACCAAGATGTGTTGGCAGCCATTTTGGAACTCGGACTCAGTTGAGTCCAACACAAAAACATAACAAATGAAGAAAAGTGGTCAGGGTATAAATATCCTGATCCTCTATCCTGCTCATGTGTTTATTCCTGACTCTTTTTCTCTATTTTTTTAATCTTTTTTGCTTAGGACTCAGCTTTTATTTGCTTTCTTCACTTTAGCAAGGCCATACATGGCACAGGATTGACTGTGTATAGGGGATAGGTTGCAGGGATTGGCAACTGGCCAGGCCCTGCAGACTACCCCAGCCATGTACTGCCAAATGGCACGGGTTTGGTGCAAATTATCCCACATATTACATAAATAATAAAATCTTTCATAACATACTTTAGAAAATGAACGTAACATTTGCAGTAAAATTATTGAGGACAAAACTGTGGCTGGTGGGGGCTTGATGTATAGATTCCTTAGGGTAAGAGTAATAGTAGCTTGAGATAACTATAGCTATAACTGCTGAATTTCTAATGCTTACTGCGAGTAAATTCAGAACCTAACTATAACATCCATGTAACAGTTGGTTATGCATATATGCACAGTTTGTTCGTCAAAATCTTTTACTGCATCTAATACATTGATATTAGCAATAATATTATGAAAGAAGTCCTGAGTGCTGTAATTTGTAGGGGGATTAGCAGTGCATGGCAAGGGCCCAGTTATAATTACCTTAGGGCATGAGTTATAGTTACTTGAAATAACTCTAACTATCACAGGTGAATTTCTTTGGTTTGGTACTTTTAAAGGTGAGCCTAACCATAACGTCCCTGTAACCTTTGTTTTTTTAAGAGAATGTCTATGTTTTTTTAAAATTCTATCTCCTAACCATAACCTTTAACGTAAATCCAACCACCACTGCCCTTGGCCTGTGGCCAGGCCCAGCAGCCAACATCCCTAACCACCCAACCCCATGCTGTGTACACCCTTTGTCCATGCATAGCTAGAGTAGGCCCCAGGTCCATAAGCCCCCTCCCCAGGGCAATCTCAGCCCCAGGGACCCCATCCTCTGGGGTCCAGCCTAAATACTTATTTTTTTTAGGGAGGGGGACGCATGGTCCCCCTCACCAGGGCCAATCTTGGCTGCGGTGACCCCATCCCTGTCTGACCTGTCTGCCCTCCAGGGCGCTCAGTGACAATGTTGTAGATATAAAGAAAAGACTCACTCCAAATCACTCAAATATTTAATTCTATCGATTTCTAAATTCCGTAGATTAATATCTCTTTTCATTAACCATGATTTTCGATCATTTTAACACAAAACATAATTCGTGAGAGCGACCGAACAGAAAACATAACGATGTTGACGGTCACGAAATTGCCCATATTCTAAATCTATTTCGCTTACATTGCGATAATCGTTGTTTTGCTAAAGCGATCATGTGATATATAAGGAAACAAAACATGGCAACCATCAGGTTGACAAAGGCAGAAATGTCAAAACGCTTTCCTGTTGGTCAATAAACCCGTTTTTATACTTCCTTTGCTTGTGGAGTGCCGTACTTCTAGATGAAAGAGGAAAGTGCGGATATGTAGTTGCGGTGGCACGCGTCATTTATTCGGTACCACCGGCCGTTAGGTGCGGGAAGGTCACGCTGTAGTGAAGTGCTTGTTCATTTACCTTTCTGCTCCCGCTTTGGATTTGGATATAATTGCACTGCCGAAGCCATGTAAGGGCCCGCTGTGGGGTCAGAGAGCACCGGAGCAGGAAACACATTGGCTAGAGGTAAGCATGACAAGTTATTATTATATAGGCGGAGCCGGGTGCCACTGAACTTTGCAGTCTATAACGATGATATTTTAACAGACAAACAAGCGTTTGGACTATTGATTTATTAACAACTGGAAGAGAGAAGAGAGTATACGAAGATGGCTAGCAAAATACACAGTGCCTATGGCAATAGAAAGCAGAGAGCTGAAATGGTGTTTGCAAAAACCATGAGTAATGTGATGAATCAGCAAGGACCTGAACGAGTTAAAAGTGGAACAAACGTTTATGGTCTATTCAAGGAACTGGAGAGGGTTAAGAAAAGAGAATTAAATAAATGGTGGGAATGTGAATCGCTAAAAAGATGTTTTGATGCAGAAAGCGTCCCCAGAGGAATAAGAATTTTCATTACACCAACATATGATGATCCCAATCAAGATATGTTAAAAGAAGGGGCAACACACAATGCACAAAGCTCAGCGGGAATGATGAAAATACTAATTAAATATGGACAGATAGACAGAGACAATGTGATTGAAAAGATAGAGGCCCTCATTATGACATTGGTGGTAAATCCCACTTACCGCCACGCTGACTGCCGCCAACATACCACGGCGGCAGATATCCGTTCACCATATTATGACACACACACATCAATCCGTCACTATTCAGCCACATACACAATTCCACCACAACAAAGGTCAGTGATAAACTGGTAGTTTCAAAACCCACACCATTACTCCAACAGAACTACGCCCATCACATCATGACCCATGAATCACCACGGCGGACATTCAATGGTGGTAAACCATTGGCAGTCCATACTGCTGAGCTCAAAATGCACACACACATACAAAACAACACCACATTTAACAATTTAAATAACACACACCTGACACCCATACACACACCACACCCACACACCCACACCACTATAAAACACACGCCCACAATACCCACAACCCTTTATGACTACAAACCATTGGCACGAGACAGACACCACAACAGACAAGACCAGAGCCATACACCACCATCACCTATACACCACTCACGCACCCCATATCACACACCCCAACACATCACCCTACAAACCCTCATCCTCACAACTCACACAACACCCATAGCACCACAAAGACACCCCAGATTCTTAGAGGAGGAGCTAAGGGTCATGGTGGAGGAAATCATCAGGGTAGAGCCACAGCTATTTGGATAACAGGTGCAGCAGATATCTATTGCAAGGAAGATGGAGGTATGGTGGAGGATCGTGGACAGGGTCAACGGCGTGGGACAGCACCAAAGAACCACGGACAACATCAGAAAGAGGTGGAACGACCTACAGGGGAAGGTACGTTCCATTGCAGCAAGACACCAACTCACTGTACAGAGGACTGGCGGTGGACCCCCACCTCCTCCCTCACAACTAACAGCATGAGAGGAGCAAGTCTTGGCAATCATGCATCCTGAGGGCCTGGCTGGAGTAGCAGGAGGACTGGACTCTGGTAAGTCAACTCTATTCTACTACTACCCCCCTACCTGCATGCCATCACATCCCCCCACTCTCACTCCCATCACTTCACTCCATCCCACACACCCCACCATCACATCCCACTCATCCCAATGCCAAGCCCTGCGTGCCATACCAATGCATGGACACAACTCACAGCCCTGCATGGACACCCATCACCAAAGAATGTGCACTAGAGAGAATCAGCTAGCCCACCACATACCAACTTACAGAAGGTAAAGCTGCCAGGGCAAATACAACCAAAGAGGGCAACCCACTGATGCACAATATGTCACACACAGAAATAATAACACTGCATTTACATCCCCAGAGGTACCCCAGCCTATATCAGTGGCAAAAAGGTGCCAGTAATATCCAGTCCCCTAACAGAAGAGGCCCTCAGTGACGACAGCAACTCTGGTTGCCTGGATCTGGATGACCAACCTGGCCCATCAGGGACCTCTGGACAGTCGGATACCCAGCCACAGTCACACACCACCACAGAGCCTCCCCCATCAGGAAACACCACCACAGCACTCACCCAGAATACCCATACCTCTGTCCCCAGGACACGTCAATCAGCAGTGTGTCCACCACTACAGGGACCCCAGGGTACACCTCGCCCCCAAGACAATCAGGGACCTGGGGTCAGTGGCAGTTGGCACACAGTTCAGGGGAAAGAGGCACAGGACAACAGGGACACTGGGAGGACTGCTATGTGCCAGCGGGAGAACAGGACCAGGGAACTGACTCTCCAGGAGACACTTACCGAGATCCTGGGAGCATACCAACATTCCCAGGGTACTCTGGGCCACATCCTGGCCAAAGTGCAGGGGAACGGGTGGCTGCAGGAGGGACAATACCAGGGGATCAGGGAGGACTTGCAGGCCATTAACACCACCCAGGTCTCCACAGCAGGGGTGGTGGCAGACATGGCCAACATTATGAGGGAGGCAGTCTTACAACAGCAGGCCTGTGCCACTAGCCAGACATCTGAACTGCCTTCTACCTCCTCTGCCGCTAGTGGACAGGAATTCCCACCACAAGACCAACAGGCCACCAGCACCCCCCCCCCTGCAGAAGGAGAACCATCCTGCAAACGTTCCCTGTGATCCAGGCAGAAGCCAGAGACTATTGCCAAGACCCCACCAGGAAATGAGACTCTCCTGATTGTCACCCTTGTGTCCCACTCTGTCACCCTGTTCACCTTGAACTGCCATTGCTCCCCTTCCAATGTCCCCTTGGACAATGCACCTGTGTAGTAAATAGACTGGAACAATAACCTGGACTTTTCTCCATCATCACCCCATCCCAATGCACTTTCCCCTTTACTTCTTAGCACTTAAATAAACACCCTTTGAAAAAATACAGGTATTGAGTATGTCAAACTTATTTAAGTCTGTATTCGTTTAACCATGTTCAAATATTGCAATTCAACTGTACAGTAATGGTCAAATCGGACAGACCTGTTGTTGGCTGCAGTGATCACACCAGGAGCGTTAGTGGGGCACCAACATCTGCAAAATGAGTTGCCAAAGGGTACAGTAAGTGGGCATAGAAGTGGGAAATAACAGCATGCCAGTGCCAAAGATATTCAAATAATTTTTAATGAAATGTGAAGTACCACTGTCTTACTTGTGTGTCATTTGAAGTATTGTTGAATCACTGCAGTTCTGTTGTCCTCATCCTCATCCTCTGCCTCCTCTTCCTCACTGTCCACAGGGTCCACTGCTGCCACACAGCCATCTCCAGCCTCCTCCTCCTGCAGAAAAGGCACATGGCGTCTTAGGGCCAGGTTGTGCAACATGCAGCATGCCACGGTTATTTGGCAGACCTTCTTGGGTGGTAGCACCTGTTAAATGGAGGCACCAAAACTTGGCCTTCAGGAGGCCAAAGGTACATTCAATAATCCTTCTTGTTCTCCCATGTGCCTCATTGTAACGCCCCTCTTCCCTTGTCCTGGGATTCCTCACAGGGGTCAGTAGCCATGATAGGTTTGGGTAACCAGAGTCACCTGCAAATATCGAGGGACAACATTTAGCCACACACTATGCCACATGGCCCATACCATAACCATACACCAACATATACTAGGTGGGAACCGAGGCTCACCTATTAGCCACACCCTGTGCCTCTGTAGTTGGCCCATCACATTTGGGATGCTGCTATTCCTCAGGATAAAGGCATCCTGCACTGACCCAGGATACTTAGCATTGACATAGGAGATGTACTGGTCTGCAAAGCACACCATCTGGACATTCATTGAGTGAAAACCCTTTCGATTTCTGAACACCTTTTCATTTTGCCGGGTGGGGGGATAAATGCAATATGTGTACCATCAATTGCCCCAATGATGTTGAGGCTATGTTCCATTGCATAGAAGTCAGCTTTCACTGTGGCCAAATCCTCCATCTGGGGGAAAACAATGTAGCTGCATATGTGTTTAATCAGGGCAGACAACACTCTGGTCTGCACTATTCAGAACATTGGCTGTGACATTCCTGCTGCCAAGCCCACTGTCACTTGAAAAGAACCAGTTGCCAAGAAATGGAGAACAGACAGGACTTTTACAAGAGGGGGGATCCCAGTGGGGCAGATATGAGGTCAGGCTCCAGTTGGGGACACAGCTCCATTATTGTGGCCCTGTCAAGTCTGTAGGTGAGTATTATGTGCCTATTCTCCATTGTTGCCAAGTCTATCAGTGGTCTGTACACAGGGGTATGTCTCAATCTCCTATTCATCCGCAGAGGTGGCAATCTAAGGGGCTAAAGAGTGAGGAGCCGGTCACAAACTGAACAATGGGGCTACAACAGTACAATGCATGGTTTTATTTTGAAATGTATATGTGGCATTTGCCCTGTATGTACAATTGTGAACTGTGTTGTAGATATAATCCAGGGCCTGCCCCCCCTCGAAATGGCATCCGCCTGTCCAGTGTGGAGGAACAGGTGGAAGTGAGGTAATTCCATTGACGTTGTGTGCTGTTGCGGGAGGCGGTCGCGATCTGCTGTGCAACTCCTCATTGGTTATTTTTGGGCCCTATGGGGTACAGTGGCCAATGGTGATCTATGCCGGCGGTGATGGTATGCACCGCCGCACACGTAACCGCCATTTTCTATCTGCTCACTCACTTGCTACCTGACCTTCAACACGAGAGGACCTATACTTCATGTGCTGCTGTGACCTGTGTCTGGAACCTACCATGGCTCGTGTGACTGGGGAAAGGGCCCCTGCCTTCACCTCGGCGGAGATGGGGCAAATGGTGGCAGGGTACAGACTGCTATATGGGCCTCCAGACCAACAGGTGAGTACACTGTGAGCACGATGCATGGGGCATGAATGCATGGAGTGGTATGTGTGAAGACCTCGTGTGATGTCCCCTGGGTGGGTGCAGCTTGTGTGATGGGCCCTGTGTGTGCAAGTGGCGATGTGAAGGGGTATGGTGGGCTATAAGTGTATCAGTCAGGACGGTCTAACTGATACCTTTTCCTGTGTGTATTTCTCTGCAGATCAGCATCCATCAAAAGAAGGGTATATGGCGTGCCATCGCCAAGGACGTGCGGACCCTGGGGGTCTACGGCAGGCTGAGCACCCACTGTCAGAAACGGTGGGAGGACCTGAGACGCCGGGCACGGAAGACAGCAGAGGTCCAGCTGGGGATGGCCTCCAATGAGGAAGGGGTGCGCGTCGAGCCCTGAACCCCCTGATGGCCCGCATACTGGCAGTGGCTTCTCTGGAGCTAGATAGGTGCTTGAGGTCATCACAGCAGCCACAAGGGGGTGAGTACAGTTCCCATCATTGCAACTTACACATAGCAGGGGGGTACCCGGGTGGGGGATGTGGGTCAGTGGGTTCCCCTAGCCCAGGTCTGACATTGCAGAGTAGGTCCCATGTTGAGCAGGGTTCTGAAGTGATAATCCTGCTACCTGTCTTGTAGGCATACCCTACTGGGCATGGCTGTGTGGGTGGCAGGTGTGCTGCATTTGGCAGTGTGTGCCCCTCACCATGCCTTGGTAGTGCTATGGCATATTGCGTAGGGCTGTTCCCTGTGTCTGAGTGTGCTGTGTACCCCAACGGTGGTGTTGGTGCAGCCATTGACTAAGTGTATCCTTTGTCTCTTCCCCCCTTTTAGTTTCGTCACCCTGTCCTTATGTGCATTAGCATCATCTGGCGGAGGAGCAGAGGCACCGGCGACGGAGGGAGCTGCATCCCACAGGACCCAGGAGGCAGAGTCCACCGATGGTGAGGGCACCAGTGGGGCGAAGGGCAGGGGAGCTCTATGGCAGAGACAGGAGGGGACAGTTCGGATACAGATACCTCCTCCGATGGAAGCTCCCTGGTGGTGGCGGAACCCTCTGTGCCCCTCCAGGGGCTGGCAGCCCAAATGGAACAGACAAATACATTTCTGGAGGGCATTCACACTGACTTGGCGGCCCAACAAAGACCAATCCAGGCTCCTCCTCTCTGATGGCAGACTTTGTCCCTGTTCCCACCCTCCCCCTCCAACTTCCTCTACCCAATCCCATTCCCCTCAACCCTAACCTATCCCAAGCACACCGGCAGACCAACATGCACACAAGACAACACACAAGAGTGGTTCAGGCAAACATAAGCACCACACTTCATCCCACAGGCACTCACACAAACACCATCCAGATGCGTCTACGCTCACACCTTCATGCACTACATCCTCATCCACTACCAGCATCACCACCACACCTAGCAGAACACACACCTCACTGGCAGAGACCACCCCAACAGCCATGCACACGTCCCCTGTGTCCTCTCCCACTTTGTCTGTGCCCCCCCTCCTAAGGTACACAAACGCAAGCACTCAGACGACCTACAGCCATCCACCTCACAACAACATCCATCCTATGCACCGGCACCCAAACACAGCAGACAGACACCTCCTACAACCACTCCCTCTTCCTTCACTCCCAAACCTTCTCCCTCTTCCCGCCCCAATGTCCCTAAGCAGCTTTTCCTCTCCACCATTGACCTCTTCCCTAGCCCACCCTACCTCCTTCATGTATGGCCATGGTAGCTAAAACCCAGGCAAGCACCTCAGCCACCCAGTCCACGGGCCCAGTAGTGTCCACAGCAACTCGTGGTGTGAAAGGATCGGGCACCAGGCAGCCTGACGGAAAGGGTGCCTACCCCTGCTGCTGGCTGGAAGGGCAAGGAGCCGTACGCAGCTGCTGCCCGGAAGGGCAAGGAGCCATCCCCAGCTGCTGCCAGGAAGGGCAAGGGGCCTGCACCAGCTGCTGCCCTGAAGAGCAAGGAGTCATTCACAGCTGCTGCCAGGAAGGGCAAAGGGCGTGCACCAGCAGGCAGGAAGGACAAGGGGCCTGGTGCAGGGACTCAGTCGGAGCCCCCACCACCAACAATGGTTGTTCAGCCATCCAAGGCTGCAGAGGGTGGGCAGGAGCTTCCCCCCACAACCACCACCAGCAGCAGCACCACCACCACCAGCAGTGGTCAGCCGTCCGAGGCTGCAGGGGATGGGCTGGAGCATCCCACCACCACCAGCAGCAGTAGCAGCACCACCAGTGGGCTGCCGTCCAAGGCTGCAGGAGATGGGCTGGAGCTCCCCCCCCACTACCACCACCAGCAGTACCACAACCACCAGGGGGCAGCCATCCGAGGCTGCACGGGATGGGCTGGAGCCACCCCCCACCACCACCAGCAGCTGGAGCAATACTGAGCAGCCGTCACAGCCGGCGGACAGTCTATAATCCTGCATCCATGGGTTGTTGTGCGGCCTGCACCCTGCAAATCCTGTGGGTATGACACCCAGCTGTGAGACTGTGACCTTGCACTCCCCAAGATCTGCATCATGGGGCACAATGCCCCCTCCAGAACCAGTTGGTATGGCGCTCACTCAACCCATCCTCAGCAGGATCTGAAGCGCAGGGCACAATCCCCTCTCCAGGACCAGTAGGCAAGTCACCCACTTGAGAGACTGTGGCCTTGTACTCCCAGGACCAAGCAGTGGGCATATAACCCACTTGGGAGACTGTGGCCTTGCACTCCCCAGGACCAAGCACAGGGCATGTTGCCCCCTCTAGAACCAGTGGTGTTGCTCTACCTGCCAGCTGAGGTGCCCCCCCATTCCCCGTCCCCCTGAGGTGCCTGCCTATTTTCGAACTGATGCCCCTGCAGTGTTCTCTCCATGTTGTTGCAGGAGACAAGTGGGGCCTTGGACTTTGTCATTTGGCCCTGTGGCCCACGCACATTGAGGACTGGGCAGTGTCCCTTGATTTGTACATATGTATATACTTTTAGATTGTCTATACGTATTTTTTATGTATTTATATTATTACACTCACTTTCATCTATTCGTGTTCTCCTTTCATTATTCCTGAGGGGTACAGAGTAAATATGTTTTCTTACTGTATCTGATTGTGTGTATGGTAGTGGGGGCGGGGGGGTGTTGTGCGTGTGTGTGTCACTCTCTTTGTCCTTCCCCCTCTCCTGTGTGTTGGCTGCTGTACTCACCGTGGTCGTCTTCACCGTCTAACACAAGCGGCCATTGTGTTTCAAATTTTAATTGGTCTAAAAGCCCATATTATCAAATCAAGCGCAGCCCACATAGAACATCAACAACTACACTCACGATCCGCATTTGGCAACATCGTGAAACACATTTTGAAGAGCCATAAAAAAACCTGACTGTTTACATTTTAAGCTTGTTGCGGACTTCACAGCTTATCACAGACTGCAGATATAGCGCCCGCATGTCATTGCCACACAAGATCAAGGTAAATGACAATGAACTGCATTAATGTAGAGTAATTCCCACACATAGATTCTGCCTGTGCACCCCACCCCCTTTCTTCATCGTTAACTTCCAAAACACCAACTGCAAAATCTGGTAAGGGGCGCAGAAGTGCGTTCTGACCCCCATGAAAAAAACACAGGCATGGGAGAGGTGTGCGGAAACCAGGAGCTAATTATAACATTTATAAAGATACAGAACATTTGTCTGCACCAAACTACTAATTCCCAGCCAGCAGCCATTAGACCTAATACAATCCGGGTCCAGCTTTTCACACATTGGAAAACATTACCACCCAAGGGTAAAGCAATCATAAATGAACTAACCTCTACTTTATATCACACACATAAGACCATACACAATGAAATCTATCTCTTCCAATGGTCACGCACATTGGCCTAAAATATAAATACCAACTAAATCTTACAACCACCAGATCATACACATCTCACAACTAAAGCTCATCCACAACTCTAGTTTTGGACTGAAATCAGCACGCCATACAAAATAGAATCCACCCATACCAATGGTCATACACACCAGACTATTTATAATGAAACCCATTACCAGAGCTACCAAAGTACACGAAATTGAAACCATGTCAAAGTTTCATAAAAACAGCTGACCACATGCAATAGAATCAATCCTTCAGAAAAGGCCACACACGAAAAAGAATACTATTACCAGCTCATACACAACGGACTACCCACACCACAAGCGCATCACAAACGAATATATAATAGTACAGTATTATAAACAAATGAATCCAAGGTTAGCACTTGGGACGAACATCCCACCATAATTTAAGTAAAAACCAAAAGACCATTCATCTCCTCCATCTAGGGATGCAGCTGTCAGGCCATACACAATATAATCTATTAACACCTTGTAGACACAAACACAATGCATTGTTTTATTTAACTCCGACATGGCCACCAGACATATAGCAAACCAAATTATCTACATATCAATCTCTATCCAAACACACAACCATAAACAGCGTGATTTATCTACACCCACTGGCACAACCACCAATAAACTCATGGGTGGTCATTACAACCCTGGCGGTCGGTGGTAATGCGGCGGTAAGACCGCCAACAGGCCGGCGATAAAAGAAATGGAATTACGACCGTGGCGGAAACCGCCAACATAGTCAGCCACTTTAACACTCCGACCGCCACGGCGGTACAAACAAACAGCGCAGCGGTCACCACCAACAGAAAGGCGGAAGACAACGTACAGCCAACAGTATCACAACCAACCAATCCGCCACCTTTTCTGGGGCGGATTAACCGCGAACAAAAGCACGGCGGAAACAGGACTTTAAAGGGAAAACGCTCACCTCTACACCCACGAGGAACCAGGACGCCATGGAACCAGAACTTCACATTTTCCCAGCTTTCATCTTCTTGCTCCTCTACCAGGAGCATGAATGCCGGTGGCGAAGACCACAGTGAGTACTGCACCTACGACACAGGGGAGGGAAAAAACAGGGACAGACACAGGCAACACGCAACACCCCCACCCCCACCCTCACCCACGACAACACACACACTAATACATATTGATACATCACAGTTACACTCCCCAATCCCCCCAGAAGAATGCAAAGACAAAATTAAATGAGTGTAACCATTGTAATCTATTAAAATCCAGTACGCAAAAATATATATAGACTATTAACAAATATATACACCAAGAATAGAAGTCCAGGTATTGCTCCATTTAAGTCCGTGGAACACTGGGCCCACACTGCATGGGCGAGGCCCACACAAGGTACCCAACCATGATGGAGAGAACACTGCAGGGGCATCAGATAGAAATAAAAACAGGCACCTCAGGGGGAAGGGAAAGGGGGGGCACCTCAGCCAGAGGAGTGCACAATGCCAAATCCACGAGGGGGCCACATGCCCACTGTTCAATCCTGGGGAGTGCAAAGCCACAGTCTCTCATGTCTCTACAGTAGGTGGTTTGCCCACTGCTATATCCTGGGGAGTGCAAAGCCACAGTCTCTCAAGTCTCTACAGTGGGTGGGTTGCCCACTGTTCAATCCTGGGGAGTGCAAAGCCACAGTCTCTCAAGTCTCTAATGCGGGTGGGTTGCCCACTGTTCAATCCTGGGGTGTGCAAAGCCACAGTCTCTCAAGTCTCTACAGTGGGTGGGTTGCCCACTGTTCAATCCTGGGGAGTGCAAAGCCACAGTCTCTCAAGTCTCTAATGCGGGTGGGTTGCCCACTGTTCAATCCTGGGGAGTGCAAAGCCACAGTCTCTCAGGTGGATAACAGTCTCCACTGGTTCTGGAGGGGCTTTGTGCCCAGAGTTCTTCATCCTGCCAAGGACAGAGGTAGTGGATGTAAATCTCCACCGGTTCTGGAGGGGGCTTTGTGCCCAGAGTGCCTCATCCTGTCAAAGACTGAGGTAGTGAATGTAAATCTCCACTGGTCCTGGAGGGAACTTTGTGCCCAGAGTGCTTCATCCTGCTCGTGGGGGACTCAGTAGTGTCAGTGCTCTTGGCGCTCATGGGCCAATGGTGCTTGTGGCGGCAGTGTCCATTGCAGCGGTGCTTGTGGCGGCGGTGTCCTTGGCAGCGACTCAGCTGCAGGCGGTCCTGTCTGGGCCAGCAGGGCTGGTGCTGGCGGTCGCATCCTGGCCAGCAGAGCTGGTGCTGGCGGTCCTGTCTGGGCCAGCGGGGCTGGTGCTGGCGGTCGCATCCTGGGCAGCGGGGCTGATGGCGGTCGCCTCCTGGGCAGCGAGGCTGATGGCTGTTGCCTCCTGGGCAGCGAGGCTGATGGCACTCTTCTCCGCCGTGCCGATCTTCCCAGACTTGCCGTGTTTCTTGTGCCCCTTCCCCACCTTGGAAGGTGTTGCAGCTGACTCCACACTCCCACCTGTACCCCTGGGAGCGGCTTTGGTGGCTGGTGTCTTCCCCCTCTCCCGCCGGGCACTTGCCAACTTTTGATGCTTGACAGGTGGGGGACTGTCCGTGCTGTGGCTCCTTGCCACACTGGCTGCCCTGCTGCCTGGTGCACTCCAGAATCCAGTGACTACTGGCACCATTAATCCTGCCAATGTCGTGGCTGAGGTGCTATGGTGGGACCTGGAGAGTCAGGCCCTAGGGGACTGATGGGGTGGGGGAGGTGAGGGAAAGAGGTCAAAGGTGGACAGGAAAGGTTTCTTGGAAACACTGGGACAGGTAGCTGGAGGGTGTTTGGGGGTGGAGGAAGAGGTTGTGGTTGTAGGAGGTGTACGTTTGGTGATTTTGGGTGAAGGTGCATGTGCTGGAGGATGTCGCGAGGTGGATGGCTGTTGGGTGGGTGTGTGCCTGCGTTTGTGTACCTTGGGAGGTGGCGTCACAGACACACTGGGAGAGGACACAGGGGATGTGTGAATTGTAGTGGGGGTGGTGACTGCACGTGAGCGGGTGTGGTGGTGATGGAAGTAGTGGCTGTAGATGTAGTGCATGCAGGTGTGAGTGGAGACGTGACTGGGAGGGAGGAGGGAGATTAGGAGGAGGGGGACACAGTGGAGGCAGTGGATGTTGCTATGTCTTCATGTGTGTGATGTTTGCGTGAATGCCTGTGGGATGTGTGGTGCTTATGTTTGCCTGAGCTTCCTTTGTGTGTTGGGGTGTGTGCATGCTGGTCTGATGGTGTGCTTGGTATAGGCTGAGGTACAGGGGTGTGGGTCTGGGTGGAGGAAGTTGGAGGGGGGAGGCTAGAGACAGGGACAATGGCTGCCATCAGTGCTGAGGCCAGAGTCTGAAAAGCTCGCTTAAAGGCTGCCTGACCAGAATGAATGCCCTCCAGGAATGCATTTGTCTGTTGCAACTGCCTCTCTACACCCTGGATGGCATTCAAAATGGTAGACTGCCCAACAGTGAGGGACCTGATGAGGTCAATGGCCTCCTCACTGAGGGCAGCAGGGGTGACTGGGGCAGGGCCTGAGGTGCCTGGTGCGAAGGTGATGCCCACCCTCCTGGGTGAGCGGGCACGGGGCAAAGGCTGAGGGGCTGCTGGGAGGGCGGTGCTGGAATGGGGGGGTGGTGGCTGTACTTGTAGATGGGGGGGCACAGATGGGCCTGCCACCACAAGGGAACTTCCATCAGAGGACGAGTCCGTATCACTGGTCTCAGCTCCTGTCCCCGCCGTGGAGCTCCCCTCGCCCTCCGTCCCACTGGTGAAATCCGACTCTGCAGTGTCACCCTCCAGGGCCATGTGGGATGCAGCTCCCTCCTGCTCTGGTGCCACTGCTCCTCCGTCTGATGATGATTATTCACACAAGAACAGGGAGACCACAAAAAGGGGGGGGAACAGAAGAATAACATGTTGAGTGCATTCATTACCGCTACCATTGGTGGACACAACAGACACAGAAGCCCCCTGCACTACGCCTCACACTTGGGGTCCATTATTCAATCCCTGGGACATGGCCTACAAGGCTATGGGTGACATCTGCACAAATGGATGTCACAGGAGCCTGACTAGGTGTAGTTGGCACTGTACCCAGGTGGGGTGGGGTGCCACAGGGCCTGCCTGAAAAAGGAGACCTAACTAGCACACTCGCCCTGGCCTGGGGGAACACACAGCCCACCTCCACTGTGCGCTGAATCAGCAGAATGAGAGTGTACTCACCCCCTTGTTGCTGCTGTGATGCCCTCATGCGCCCATCCAACTCCGGGTACGCCACCGCCAGGATCCTGAACATCAGGGGGCTCATGGTGCGACGGGCACCCCTCCCACGTTGGGAGGCCATCCCCAGATGGGCTTCCTCCGTCTTCTTGCTCCAGCGGCGAATGTCCTCCCATCTCTTACGGCAGTGGGTGCTCTGTCTGTGATAGACCCCTAGGGTCCGGACGTCCTTGGCGATGGCACGCCAAATATCCTTCTTCTGGCGGGCGCTGACCTACAGGAATTGTACAGTGGAAAAAGAGAAGTTATTTCTAATTGCACCGTCACAGTCATTGGCCCGCATCCCTACCCTTGCCATGTGGCAAATGCACTCACCGTCGTTTCATGCAAGCCTCATTCTCCCCCCCCTATCTTTCATCCACCCCACTCCACACAGCCATAGCCCATACAGCATGCTCCCAGTGTACTTACCCCACTCCACACAGCCATAGCCCATACAGCATGCTCCCAGTGTACTTACCTGTTTGTCTGGAGGACCGTAGAGTAGCATGTACTGGGGGAGGACCCCATCCACGAGTTTCTCCAACTCCTCTGATGTGAAGGCAGGGGCCCTTTCCCAGACGCATGAACCATTGTTTCTTCCAGATTGAGGTCACAGCAGCATTTGCAGTGTAGTTCCTCTCCTGTTGAAGATCAGGTATCAAGTGATTGAGCAAATAGAAAATGGCGGTCACGTACACGGCGGTACGTACCGTCACCGCCGGTGTACATCGTCATTGGCTCCTGGGACCCATACGGTCCAATGTTAACCAATGCAGAATTGTGCCGTGGTCTTCGACCACCTACCGCGATGGTGTACAACGCCAGCGCACTTACCTCATATCCCATTGTCCCACTTTACAGGTCAGGCAGCCGCCATTTCAGGGGCCCACATGGCTCTATTTTTAACTGCGTCACACATAACTAGGCCTTGCCTCAACACTCATACATGCTTATTTCGGATTATGAATCTTGTTCTGTGTAAGCTGTGTGCATGTACCTCTGAGTTGGTTGACTCTATGTTCGCTATTGTCCTTCATAGTCACCATCCACTGGGACATGTGAGGAGATGGTGGCATCCTCCGGTGTACAGACCGCTGGTGGACCTGTTGATAATGGAGGAAAGACATGTAATCATCACATACAGGCTAGACCGTGCCACAATCCTGGAACTGTGTGCCCAGTTGGGTCCCACAGGAATCCCCCTCAAGTGCAGGTGATGTCAGTACTCGATTTCATTTCAAACAACAGTGGCCATAGCATCAAGGATGTCCCAGTCTATGTTTTCCAACGTGTTGTCCAGAGTGTTGTCTGCCCTGCTGAAACACATGCAGAGCTACATCGTTTTCCCTCAGGTGGAGGATTTGCCTACAGTGAAAGGTGACTTCTATGCCCAGGACATATCCCCAACATCACAGGTGCGATTGATGGGACACATGTGGCCTTGGTACCCCCCCGCAGGAGTGAACAGGCGTACAGAAACTGGAAGTGTTATCATTCGATGAATGTGCAGATGGTGTGTTTGGCCGACCAGTACATCTACCATGTGAATGCCAAATTCCCTGGCTCAGTGCATGATGCTTACATCTGCAGAATAGCAGCATCCCTTATGTGATGGGGCAACTCCAGAGGCACCGGGTGTGGCTATTAGGTGAGCACATGGAACCAAATCAGTGGGAATAGTTGTCTGGGTCTGGGGATATCCCTACAGGTTAGTGTGTGTCTAACAGTTGCCCCTCACCTTTTTCAGGTGACCATGCTCCTAGAAAACAATCTCCCTTGGCCAGGTCAATGGACATCTGACTTCCCAGCTCAATGAAAACATCAAATTTCTTCAGAATGCCACAGACACTGAACACCAGAAAGGTCTTTAGTAGAGTCAGCTCATTTTACTTTCATGTTAACTAACAAAAAACTCTACTATACAAGACTTTTAGGAAATCACTTCTAACAATCACTACCAAACACAAACCAAACATCCATTGTTAATTGATTGATATAAATCTCCCAATGTATGCAAGGGCACAAATACTATAAAAGCACTATAATGGCGTGCTAATGGTACATGCCTATAAAGAATAGATAACATGACAACATTACATTACTTTAGAAAACACAGTGCTCGCAAATTAACCCTCTACTTCTCAGGCTAATGTCCCTTGGCATACTCTACTAACTCAGCATTGCAAATATTTGCCCAGGGTCCCCAATTCAACAATAATGTAGTGATTTGCCCTGTTTCCACAATGTCCACAATACAACAACAGTAGACGTTTAACGCAGTGTAGCACAACTCATTGACACACTGGTGAAATAATTGTGTAACAAGCGGGCACACATATACAGAGGCCTATAAAGTCAGATTCATTGAGCAAACACCAGCAAACAGGTTTACAGTAGCACACAGACGTGCACATAAACAGACTAACAGTACAAAAGCACTGTCTCTTGCAAGCCACCCACACAGCCACTCACCAGTTTGCTGCCTGACATTTAGACATGACCAAGGTTGTGTAGGCAGAGGAATGCACTTCATACAGAGAAACTGGGGCAGAAGTGTAGATAGACATTTGGTGTACAGGCAAAAGGTGGCAGGAAAGCATTTGAGAAAATCAGCCTTTTGCCATGCAACACACAATGGGAAAGGTCATGCAGTTTTCCACAGTGCTCCTTCTCTATGTACCTATTCTCTGTCTTCTGCCTCCACCCCTGCCCCTCTGTGCACATCTCACTACAAATGTTTCTCCAACTGGCGACCAGGTGACTCTGGTTACCCCAACCTGTCATGGCTACTGACCCCAGTGAGGAATCCCAGGACAAGGGCAGAGGAACGCTACAATGAGGCCCATGGGCGAACTAGGAGGATTATAGAGCGGACCTTTGGCCTACTGAAGGCCAGGTTCTGGTGCCTCTATATGACAGGTGGTTCCCTATTCTACTCACCAAAGAAGGTGTGGCAGATCATCGTGGCCTGCTGTATGCTTCACAACTTAGCTTTGCGACGACAGGTGCCTTTTTTGCAGGAGGATGGACCTGATGGAGGCGTTGTTGCAGCTGTGGAGCCTGTGCACAGTGAAGGCGAGGAAGCAGAAGAAGAGGACATCGACATCAGGAACTCCGTTATCCTGCAATACTTACAGTGAGACACAGGTAGGAAGACAAACCTGCCTACTACAAGTAATGTAACACTACTACCTCTCTACTGTCTGTCCTTTTCACCCAGTGTACGGTCACTGAGTTTTCACTTTCCCTTATGATTTCACAACTGTGGGTCCCAAAGTGTGACATCTGCTTTGTTTCCTCATGGACTAGAGCTGTGTGACATAGGTATGTTGACATTACAATTGTAAGAGCATTTTGTCGCTGTAATTGCTAATACACTATTTTGTGCCTTAAGGGTGTTTATTTAAGTGCTCAATATTGGAGGGTGCTGTAAATGGGGAGGGGTGATGGTGGAGGAATGTCCATGGCAGAGTCCGGTCTATCAGTCTCACAGGTGCATTGTCCAAAGGGGCATAGGAAGTGGAGCTGGGGCAGTTTGAGGATGGACAGGGTGACAAGGTGGGACAAAAGGATGACATTCAGGGCGGTCTCATTTCTTGGCGGGGGTCTTGGCATTGTTCTCTGTCTTTGTCCTGGATCTCAGGGACCGTGTGCAGGGTGGTTCTCCATCTGCAGGGGGTGGGGTGCTGGTGTGGTGGTCCTGTGGTGGTGCCTCCTGTCCACTAGCGCCGGCGGAGGTGGTGTGCAGTTCATCATCCAGGCTAGTGTCAGGGGCCCCTTGTTGTGCCACAGTGTCCCTCCTGGTGTTGAGGACTTCCTTCAGCACCCCTACGATGGTGCCCAGGGTGGAGTTGATGGATCTGAGTTCCTCCCTGAAGCCCAAATATTGTTTCTCCTGCAGCCGCTGGGTCTCCTGAAACTTGGGCAGTGCCGTTGCCATCGTCTCCTGGGAATGATGGTACGCTCCCATGATGTTGGAGATGGCCTCATGGAGAGTGGGTTCCCTGGGCCTGTCCTCCCCCTGTCACACAGCAGCCCTCCCAGTTCCCCTGTTTCCCTGGGCCTCTGTCGCTTGAATGGTGTGCCCACTGCCACTGTCCCCAGGTCCCTGTGGTTGTTGGGGTGGTGGGTTAGCCTGGGTTCCCTGTAGTGGTGGACACACTGCTGATTGACGTGTCCTGGGGACAGAGGTATGGGCCTGCTGGGTGGGTGCTGTGCTGGTGTTTCCAGAGGGGGGAAGCTCTGTGGTGGCCTGTGACTGTGTGAGGGGAACCGACTGTCCTGAGGTCCCAGATGGGCCGGGCTGGTCGTCTAGATCCAGATGGACAGAGCTGCTGTCATCAATGTGGGCCTCTTCTGTTGGTGGTGTGGACATGTGTGGACCCTCCTGTGCGGTGACGTTGGGTAGGGGTCCTGCAGGGGTGTAAAAGCATGATTGCTGCATCTGTGTGTACCATGGTGTGCAATGGGTGGGTGACCATGTACCCCAGTGCTTGCATTCCTGTGTGGGACCCTGTGTGATGATGGTTTAGGGGGGTGTATGGGTATGTGCAGTGGCCATGCATTGGTGATGGGTGTCCATGCTTTGGTGTTGCATGCAGGGCTTGGTGTTGGGATGTGTAGTTTGTGATAGTGAGACATGTGTGAGGAGTTGGAGTGATAAGGGTGAGGGCGGGGGTATGTGATGGCATGCATGTAGGGTTGTAATAGTTAAGGTTTGACTTACCAGAGTCTATTCCTCCAGCTACTCCTTTGAGGCCCTCAGGATGCAGAATCGCCAAGACTTGCTCCTCCCATGTTGTTAGTTGTGGGGGAGAAAATGGGGGTCCGCCGCCTGTCCTCTGTAGCGCAAGGTGGTGTCTGGATACCACAGAACGCACCTTCCCCCATAGGTCGTTCTACCCCTTCCTGATGTCAACCCTATTTCTTGGGTGTTGTCCCACCGCGTTGACCCTGTGCACTACTCTGCGCCATAGCTCCATCTTCCTAGCTATGGAGGTGGCTGCACCTGTGATCCGAATAGCTGTGGTTCTACCCGGATAATTTCCTCCACCATGACCCTGAGCTCCTCCTCAGAGAACCTGGGGTGTCTTTGCTGTGCCATGGGGTGGTGTGGGTCATGTGTGGGGTGGTGTGTGTTATGATATGTGGGGTGATATTTAGTGGTGTGTTGGGTGTGTGGATGTTATGTGGGTGATGGTGTTATGTGCCTGTGGATGCCTGGTGATAGATTGTGGTGTCTCTCTCTGGCCTTTTATCGCAATTGTGGTCGTAAGGGTTTGTGGGTGATGTGGGTGTGTGTTTTATATTGTATTGGGTGTGTGGGAGTGGTGTGTGTATGTGTATCAGGTGTGTGTATTTCGAATTGTCCAATGGGGTAGTGTTTTGTAAATGTGTGTGTATATTGAGCGCGGCGGTGTGTACCGCCAATGGAATACCACAGTTGAAAGACCGCTGCGTGGATTAGTGTGGCGTGATAGTGTGGGTGTATTTCTGTTGGCATGACGGTGGAGGAATTATTTTCGCCAGTTTATCACTGGCCTTTGGTGTGGCGGACTTGTGTGGGTGTCTGAATTTTGGCGGATTCCGAGCTGTGGGTCATAATAGCTGTGGCGGTTTTCCGCGGCCCCAGCGGTGTGTTGGCGGTCTTCTGCACGGCGGTAAGCGGCTTTTACCACCAATGTTGTAATGACCCCCATAATGTCTCCCACCTAAAATTAAGGGACCCACCAATGGCCCAGACATATTATTTAAGGCAACATCTACGCAGATTGCTGTTTTATGAAAAATATGGTTTCACTGACGAGTATAGCCAAATGAAGAACACTACACAACGTACATCGATTGAAAACTGCATGTAGCCTATCTTAGAAGGACAGTATTACTAGTGCCCCCTGCACACAGATTATAACTGCATCTCTGTTGAGATGCTGCGTGGTCAGACAGCAGCTTCGAAAATGATGTCACTGTATTACGTCCGGTAGTTTCAGTGAGTGAGCAGTTCCCAACTCGTCCCCCCATCTCCAGTTTCGCTTGAAAGGATAACACCGTTTGGTTTCGATTCGTATCCATGCAGCTGTGCCCTGTTCCCCGTTCAGCCATGGGGGTCTCTCATACAGAGGATGGCTTACAGGCTTTTCCAGGAAGTGTCATGGGGATTGTGTGAGCCCCGCCCCCACCTGCTAATAGCCATAATGCACAGCTGCCCTGCTCAGAATATGGCGTGTAGCTACAGAAGGCCTGAGGCAAAGATGCAGTCCTCGCTCTTTTTAAACCATCTTTGGAGGGAAAAAAGCAGAACCTTAGTTATTTGATTGCGGAATTCTCCTATTGGACTACACACTACCTGCCCTTACAGCATACATGCTGCCTTAGCAGCACTATAGAACAGGCCCTGGGTGCTGCTCTGTACTGCCAGGATTAAGTAGGTTACCAAGTCACGCTGTTTCCATTCTACTCCAGTACTCGTTTTTCTTCACAGAGCACTATGGGCTAGGGTATACTGAGGCAGATGTGCGGTGGTGCCCTCTTTTAGAGAGGAGTGCCGGTGTCATCTTGCAGCCGTGCCAGGGTACTCATTCAAGAGCAGAAAGGGGCTAGTTTCTTCTTTGCTGCTGCCACCCCTTCTCTCCCAGTCTGAGGATGATAAAGGGTGCCCAAGCATTATTCAATGGGGCATGCGGTAGGCAGGGCCTGCCCCTCTGCTGGAGTCTGTGTAGGAGCAGAGGGGGGTTCAGTGACAACCAATGGCGCTGCACCACGTCCATGTGGTGTGGCTATAAGTGTAGAAAGGGCTTTTAGGTTTTTTACATTTTGTACGTCGTTGCAAACATGCCATGGCGGTAATACACCAGAGTTGCTGCTCGCCAGTTAAGTCTTAGCAGAGCTCCAGTTCTTTTAGGCCTCCCATGCCGAACTTACTATACCCAGCCGGCACAGATGGGAGCCAGCATAATTTAGTCTGGACAGAGTTGTGCTCAGCACCAGTCTTTCCCAGGAACTGTCATCACAGCCTTCTTGGGACCCTCCTTTGTAGTGTTGAGATGACCGCCATGCTCTGATTTCTTGAACCCATGTTCAAGTGCTTCTGCGGGTGCTGCCTGCTTCTGCATTGGCTCTCTGTGCTGCTGAGCACCCCCTCTGTCTCCTCCTCCAAGGGGCGACCTCCTGGTCCTTCCTGGGCCCAGGCAGCACCCATTTTCTTCAACTGTGACCTTTGCAGCTAACAAGGCTTGTTTGCGGTCTTCTGCGTGGAAACAACTCTGCATCCTCCAGCACGCCATGGGACATATTCTGTGCAAAGGAGAAGTTCCTGGCATCTTCCGTTGTTACAGAATCTTCAGCTTCTTCTACCCGAAGGCAGCCATTTTGCACCTTCATCTGGGGGTTAGTGGGCTCCTGCCCCTCGGACACTTTTGTGACTCTTGGACTTGGTCCCCTTCCTTTGCAGGTCCTCAGGTCCAGGAATACGTCTTCAGAGCTTTGCAGTCTGTTGTTGTCTTTGCAGAATCTCCTATCATGACTTTAGTGTGTTTCTGGGGAAGAAGGGTAACTTTACTCCTACTTTTCAGGGTCTTGTGGTGGGGTATCTTGGACACCCTTAGTGTTTTCTAACACTCCCAGCGACCCTCTACACACTACACTAGGCCTGGGGTCCCTAAGTGGCTCGCATTCCACTTTTGGAGTATATGGTTTGTGTTGCCCCTAGGCCTAATGCATCCTATTGTATTCTACAGTGTTTGTGCTACTTTTCTAACTGTTTACTTACCTGATTTTGGTTTGTGTGTATATTTTGTGTATTTTACTGACCTCCTAAGGAAGTATATCCTCTGAGATATTTTTGGCACATTGTCACTAAAATAAAGTACCTTTAGTTTTAATAACTCTGAGTATTGTGATTTTTATGATATAGTGCTACATGATATAAGTGGTATAGTAGGAGCTTTGCATGTCTCCTAGTTCAGCCTAAGCGGCTCTGCTATAACTACCTCTATCAGCCTAAGCTGCTAGAACACTACTAATCTACTAATAAGGGATAACTGAACCTGGCACAAGGTGTAAGTACCATCTGGTACCCACTATAAGCCAGGCCAGTCTCCTACAACTTCCCCTTGGCTGTAGGTGGCTACCACTGTGGTGGCTGTTGTTTCCGCCCTGGCGGTCGGTGTGGTAATGTGGCTGTCTATCTGAGCTCTTTGCGCCATGGTCATAATTTAGCGGTAGTTACCCCCAGCCTGTTGACTGTATTACAGCCACTTTATCACCGACCGCCAGGGTTGTAATGAGGGCCATAGTGTGATAGATGGGATAGCTAAAGATATCAGAGGAGGAGATGGAGAAAAGAAATTGAGGACACTAGAGTCAAGATATATAATAGCCCTAGATACCTTGGAACCAATGGACTCAACAGTAGTGAAGAGCTTTATATACATTTACATTGAAACTAATATGTCTTTAGATGTAGTGAGAAGAAGGGTATGCGAATGAATAAAGAATAGAAATTTATTTAATTGGAAAAAAACTATTTCACTCTTTCAAGAAATCAATGATAATAATTTTGTAGTAGGGAACACGAACATATCAATACACATTATATTTATGGAAAGGCCATATGATGCAATATGGAATGAAAAACTCAATCTACAGTACAGACACTATTTAAATAAATATGAATTTCTTTTTTGGATTATAACCACTAAAGTGTCTGTAGAAGTGGAAATTATCGCAATCTAAGAGAAATAGATGTAGAATACGGCTAATTATGTGACTGTCAACATAGTTATGTTTTCTGTTCGGGTGCTCTCACGAATTATGTTTTTTGTTAAAACGATCGAAAATCATTGTTAATGACAAGAGATATTAATCTAAGGAATTTAGAAATGATAGAATGAAATATTTGAGTGAAAAGAATGGTGACCATCAGGTTTGCAAAGGCAAAAATGCTGAAACACGTTCCTGTGTGTCAATAAACTTGTTTTTATACTTCCTTTACTTGTGGAGTGCTGTACTTATGGATGAAAGAAGAAAGTTTTCATATAAAGACGCGTTGCCGCACGTCATTTATTCGGCCCCAGCGGCGATTAGGTGCAGGAAGGTCACACCGCAGTGAAGTGCTTGTTATATACACTTGGATTTCCTTTATTGTCTCAAAAACTGCTGACTGGAATTACACCAAATAACAAAAAGTGTGCTTTCTTGACAAAGAACCACATTTCTGCCAAATTTGGTGTCATTCCATCCAGCGGTTTGGGCTGTAGGGAATTAACATGGGAATCACACTCTTCTTTATCCCACCTGTTTCTCAGTTCTGGCTTGATGGATCACTCTTAAACTTTCCATGTACAGCAAGATTCAGAAGATTCATCAAATGGCACCAAAGATGTAGCCAA
This sequence comes from Pleurodeles waltl, assembly GCF_031143425.1. Classification (NCBI taxonomy): domain Eukaryota; kingdom Metazoa; phylum Chordata; class Amphibia; order Caudata; family Salamandridae; genus Pleurodeles; species Pleurodeles waltl. Next base: position 382,666,143 of record NC_090445.1, read on the forward strand.
GTCAAAAACACATTTCCAATGGAAGCTAAGCCCTAACTAACTGCAAAAGGTAATAGGTATATTGAATAGAAAAGCAAAAGATTGCACGGACATTATAGTTAGGCATTGAATTTAGCTAAATAAATTTACAATTTTATGGCAAGACCGGAGGCTCATATTATGCATTTTCTTTTCAAAGGCCAAACGAAAAATTGGCCAATGGGAGCAAAACAGTAGTTTCAAGTGTCCACCAATGACAGGGCACCAATCCCCTAAATACGTATCTTGACTGTGAACAGCCCTCTTTTCTTGCTGCTCGCAGTCAAGATAAGTATTACTTTGTTTCTGCTCGTCTTATCATTGTTTGCTTTTACATTTTTATTGTCTGTTTTACATTAACTGTGGTGTTTTGCCTATGCGCAGCTTTGGTGTCCCACTGTACTCTCCCCCAGTCAGCTTGTAGCGGCATACTTCCTTTCATCAGCGCGCCTCTCCTCGTGTGTCGGCATTCTAAACTGCTGTTTCTGTCAGCGCGTCTTCATTCTGACAGACGCCTGACAGAAATGGAAGCGTTTACTGCTGTTCTTCGTGTGTCAAAAAAGCTCCCTATTGTTTATTTAATCTCCGCTTTCCGACGCCCTGTTCCTCACCTGTTCAGCCGAATCCTGCGCTCCGTACCCGCCCAAAAGCCGGAGGACGCGGTTCCTCACAAGGCTCCGTCTAAGGAGGGTTCTTCTATTTTCAACTCTACATCGTCTGTAAAAGTGCCCTAAAAAACCAAGCATATTACTGCGCCTATTGTTGTTTCCAATATTTTGGATACTGACGATGCTGATTCTGATTCCACTTCTGGTGTACCCAATTCAGATGATGACGACTCTGTTTTGCCTCCTCCTCCAAAGAAGGCGAAGTTAATCGCGCAAGAGGCTGCCCAACCTCTAATCATATCTGATGGAGAAGGGGTTCTTATGTTCAACCCAAACAATATCCATCACCCGAACTCAACGGAATGGTTCCCAATAGATCATGTGGGTAATTATGTGGCGTCTAGGTTCCGAACGTCGACGGACAAACAAACCAGAGCCAAACTCCATTCTGAATGCCCTCGTCCCTCTTTTTCATCAAAAATTACGGCCCAACCATTGACCCATCTCTTATTACTTTCTTCTCTAAATTTGGTAATGATCCACAGAAAAGAGTGGACAAAGCCTGGTCCACGTGCCAGGATAAGACTTTGGATGTTGTTGGTCCTCTCACCCGCATTTTTGATTTGGCTGAAGCTGCCCTTCTGGATAATTCTCCCATTGATCCAGTGGACCTCTCTCTCTGGGTTCAGAGATCCTTTTGTCTTCTAGGCAATGCCAATGCTGCTATCACACATGAGAGAAGAAAAGGTCTCCTTCTCAAGTTAGATCCAAAGTTGGTCAATCTGGCTGTGTCAGACCCACGAATCAAGGCTGAAGGACTCCTTTTTGGTGATTCATTTATCAAGGAGTTGAGTAAATATGTTTCCACCTTTGTCTCTTTGGGCAAGGGCCAACAATCCCTCTAAAAGATGTTTCATGATCGGGTTTCAGCAGGGCCGGCAGAGGTAGGAACCGCTTTGTCGGCCACTCGTACAACAACCAAGGTTCCCCTGGCTCCTTCAATGCCTCCTACCAAGACTACAAGCCACAGTTTTACCCCCAGAGAGGACGCGGTTTCCGCCGCAGAGGCAGCCGACCTTCCAGGCACGCAACCCAAGCCGGTAAGTCTGTCTTCTGGCCAACCTATTATAGGGGCCGTCTTTTGTTGTTTCTTCCAAAGTGGCAGTCGATTACTGCAGATCCTTGGGGTTTGAACACAGTTCAAGGTTACAATATCGAGCTATACACCAAGCCTGTTCAGACTCATTTTCCTTACCCTCCCAAATATTCACACAAAATGATGTTGGCAATATCAGCGGAAAATCAAGCTTTACTTCAAAAACACACCATCGTCCCCTTTCAGCTGGATCCTTCAGGCTTCATCATTTCTATATTCCTAGTTCTCAAAAAGAACACAAAGATGTGCCCAGTCATCAACCCAAAGCATTTCAATCAGTTTGTGGTTTACCGTCATTTCAAGATGGAAACTATTCTCAATCTCAGAGACTCTCTTCTTCAGGGCGATTGGATGGTTCGTTTGGATCTACAGGACGCTTACCTGTCAGTTCCTATGCATCCAGACTCCAGGAAAATACTTCAGTTCAAATGGACAAATCACTTCTATCATTTTTCTTCCCTACCCTTCGGGCTCTCTTCTGCCCCTTGGTGTTTCACAAAACTCATGAGGCCAGTCGTGGCTTTTCTCAGGTCACAAGGTATCAGGCTAATCATTTATTTGGATGATATCCTTATTATGAACCAAAATTGAACTTCCCTTCAATATCATCTTCTCTTGACCTCCACTCTTCTCATCGATCTCGGTTTCCTTATAAACAACGAAAAGTCTTTCCTAGTCCAAGTCCAGCGCATAGACTTTCTAGGGTTTTTAGTAGATTCGGTATCAGCTCCTCTTCATCTTTCCCCCGCAAAAGTAAAGTCTATCAAATCCGAAATTATTCACACTCTTTGCAAATCCCTTATATCCCTCAGATCTTTGGCAAGGATTGTAGGCCTTCTTTCTTCGTCCATCCAAGCAATACTTCCGGGTCCTCTTCACTACAGAGCCCTTCAAAGAGTCCAAATTAATCATCTTCAAAAGGGGCTCGCTTATACAGACAACGTGGCTTTAGATCTCGATTTTCGCGTAGAGCTCCAATAGTGGATAGACCATTTAGATGCCTGGAATGGCAGGACCATATTTGCATCAGCCCTAGATCTAGTATTAGAATCCGATGCAAGCCTCTCAGGTTGGGGAGCCCGATGTGGTACAATCTCGACTGGGGGCACATGGTCTCTTCAGGAATCACAGTTGCACATCAACTGTTTAGAGATGCTTGCCGGTTCCTTTGCCATCAAGAGTTTGGCAAGAAATTGAGTTTGCTGTTCAGTCCTTCTCAGGATGGACAGCATTTCAGCTGTCAGATATATCAACCGTTTGGGAGTCACAAGATCCAAACCTTTAGCAAATTAGCAAAAGGGTTCTGGGAGTTTTGTCTTCAAAGAAAAATCTCAGCCCAGGCAGAATATATCCCAGGCAATCTCAATACCGTAGCGGATTGGCATTCTTGCTTTCTCCAGGATTCCAGCGACTGGAAACTTCATCCCGAAATTTTCAGGGCTATTTTTTGCAAATGGGGTACATTTCGAATAGACCTTTTTGCATCACGTCTCAACACTCAGTTGCCTCAGTTCTTCAGTTGGCGCCCAGATCCGTTAGCTCTGGCCTTCGATGCTTTTTCTCAGGATTGGTCTTCTGCTCTCAATTACGCTTTCCCCCCTTTCATTATGATAAACAAGCTCTTGGCTCACATCAGAGGTCAGCAAGCAGTGGTGGTACTTGTAGCCCCCTTTTGGCAATCCCATGTATGGTTTCCGTCTCTTCTAGAATTAGCAATAGATTCCCCTTTTCTTCTTCCTTCCTTTCCAGACCTTCTTACCAACCCTCTTGGGTTTCCTCACAACTTGATTCTAGACAATCTTCTCTCCCTCTCAGTTTGGAAATTGTCGGGGATTCCCAAGCAATCCCTCAGATTTTGGCAGAAGATTCTAGCCTCATTGAACAGTCCTGGGCGCCTGGCACAAAAAAGTCCTATAGCTCAGCTTTATTCTTATGGCATAGCTGGTGCATGGGAAAAGTATTGATTCCCTTTCAGCAGATATAACCTTTATAGTTAATTTCCTGGCAGCTGAAGTTAGCAAACATAAGTCCTATCGTACTATTAACCTGTACAGATCTGTGATTTCTTCCCATCACCCATACATCAAAGGTAAACCAGTTGGGGAACATCCTCTGGTTTGTTGTTTATTAAAGGGGGTAACGTTTTCTAATTCTCCTTTACCCAGATACAGCTCTTTATGGGATGTCAATGTTGTGTTTAATCTGTTTTTATCCTGGCCTGACAATGATATGCTTTCATAAAAACAATTGTCTGCAAAGTTGGCTGTGTTACTATGTTTGGTTTCATTTAAACGCCTTTCAGATGTCAGAGCTATGGATATCTCTGCCCGTCATTTTACCCCATCCGGTGTTTTATTTAATATTCACAGACGCACAAAGACTAATTTGTCATCAGTTTTTATCCTTATTTTCCTGATCACCCTAAACTCTGTGTAGGTCAATGTTTAAAATCATATGAACATCAAACAGCCGATTTGAGATCTTCTGCTTCCCAACTCCTTATTACTTTTAAAAGACCTTTCAAACCAGTCTCCTCCCCTACTCTTGCTTGTTGGGTTAAACGGATTATGTCCTTAGCTGGTATTGACACTTCCATTTTTGGTGCACATTCCACCAGAGGTGCTATGGCCTCCAAGGCTTTTTGGGGAGGTTCCCGTCTTGAGGATATTCTCAAATTGACTGATTGGTCTAATGATAATGTGTTAAAATTATTTTATTGCAAACCCATACATCATGCTGCGTTGGATGTGATTAATTTTCTTTAAACTTGCATAATATGAGCCTCCGGTTTTGCCATAAAATGTAGATTTTCCTAGTAAGATTTGACGGAAAGTCTTAATTTGATTACAGACACGGAGGCGAGTATTATCCCGCCTCAGCAACTAATGGTCTTCATTGTTTTTCCCTCCCTTCCAGCATCAACTACTTCGTCACAGCCTGCAGTGTAACCGCCAGTTTTCAGTGGATCTACTTTGTTCAACTCCATTGGGTCCTCTTCCTTATCCACATCGGCTCCATTCCGAAGTCATCCTTCCTTTGTCGGAAATCCAGTTATTGAATGTTTGTCAAGACTTTCTGGCTTTCATAATGGCTCTCTGCATCATTTATTCTATCCTACCTTTGTTTCATACTTTTTGGCCCTCGCACAAGAAAAGAGGGCTGTTCACAGTCAAGATACGTATTTAGGGGCACTGTCATTGGTGGACACTTGAAACTACTGTTTTGCTCCCATTGGCCATTTTTTCGTTTGGCCTTGTGGGAGTTGTTGTTTTTCTTGACTGCTGCTGTTTAATAAACAAGAAAAGAAAATGCATAATACTCGCCTCCGTGTCTTTAATAAAATTAAGACTTTCCATCATATCTTACTAGGAAAATCTACATTACCAGCCATAACTATAACTTACACTATTGGAATGCACTGCTTATGACCTCACATATTTCATTCAATCATGGCATGGTCAGTAACGTCACTGATGACATCTCAAATTACATCAATTATGAAATCAGCTATTCTGTATATGTGTTTGCATAAATGTTTATCTGAGTTAAAGATACATACTAAGGTATTGCTTATGTTAAATAAGTACTCGTCCAGACCTATTGATCAGTGATAGTATTTGTAATGGATGTCCTCTGAGGGGATATGTCTGTGTCTGCATTTGTATGTGAGTGGTTGTGTGAGTGGCTATACAGTTGGGTGATTGACTGGCAGTAGTTGTTTTACTTAGTGATTGGGTTTCTATGTAGTTGTGTGGATAAACAAGTGGATGTGTGAATAGTTCTATGTGTGAGTGATTTTTTTTGTCAAGTAGTTTTAGTGCTGAGTGACTGTTTGCATGCTTCTATGCTGAGTGAGTGACTATGTGAGTGGCTCTTTGAGTGATTTAGAGGCTGTGTCAGTATCTGTATGGGCAAGTTAGTGGTATGTCAGTGACTGTACACATGAGTGAGTGTGTCATTGAATATATGGGTGAGTGTGGATTGTATCAGTGGATTAATAGGAGAGTGAGTTTATTTGTTAGTATCTCTATGATTAAGTGAGGGGGTGTGTGAGTTATTGTGTGGGTGAGTGAGTGGGTGTACAACTAGTTGTATGGGTGAGTGTATACCTTTATGATTGGATGTCTGTGTGGCTGTATTGCTGAGAAAGTGGGTGTATGAGTGGGTGTATTGGTGTCTGGCTCAGTCAGAGGCTGTATATGAGTATAAGTGAAGATTGTATTAGCTGTGTAGGTGGCTGCTTAGCTATGTCAGTGAATGAGTAATTGCAAGGCAAAGTAAGTGGTTGTGTGAATGGCCATATGAGTAAGTGGATGGATGTGTGAGTGTATTTTCAAATGAGTGAGTGTTTGTAGTATGAGTGTGTGAATGGGTATGTGAGTAGTTGTATGAGGGTGTGAGTGGGTGTATGTGAGGTTTGTATGGGCGCTTGACCTTTAACCTTTGTTTTTTTCATTGAAGCTCTAAGGTTTTTGTATTCTATTTCCTAACTATAACATCCCTATAAAATGTTGGTTTTTTAAGTGAATTTGTATGTTTTTTTTAAAAAAAGCAGTAGGAGTTTGTCCAGAAGGCCTGGTCTATTGCCAGGCCCTGTGGCCAACCTTCTGCATTGTTCCTACTTCCCCCTACAAGTACAAGTAAAAAAGAATAAAAAGGTAGTTCTAAAATATAGCAAAAAGGAAGGAGAAAGTACTAAAAGTATGGAAATGTGTGTGCATGGATGTGTATATCAGTATGTGCCTGGGTGTTTCAGTGTATGCATCAGTTTGTACCCAGGGTGTGTTAGTGTTTGCATAAGTGTGTGTTTGGGTATGAAAGAGTATGTATCTGTGTGCGCTTGGGTGTGTCAGTGTGTGTAACAGTGTATGCCTGGGTGTGCTACTGCATACATCGGTGTGTGTCTGGGTATGTTAGTGCATGCTTAAGTGTGTGCCTGGGTATGTTAGTGTATAATCAGTGTATGCTTGGGTGTGTTACTGCATATATATCAGTATGTGCCTGAGCATGTTAGTGCATGCTTAAGTATGTATTTGCACATGTTAGTGTGTGTATCAGTGTGTGTTTGGGTATGTCAGTATATGTAACAGTGTGTGCCTGAGTGTGTTAGTGCATGCTTAACTGTGTGCCTGGGAATGTTAGTGTATGCATCACTCTATGTCTGGGGTTGTTAGTGTATGCATGAGTGTGTGTTTGGGTGTGTTAATATATGCATGAGTGTGTACCTGGGTATGTCAGCGTAGACATTAGTGTGTCCCTGGGGATCTTACTGTATGTAGCAGCATGTGCATAAGTATATTACATCAGTGTGTGCTTAGGTGTGTCAGTGTTTGTATCAGTGTGTGTCTGAGTGTGTTTGTGCATGCTAAACAGCATGCTTGGGTATGTTAGTGTATGTATCAGTATGTGCCTGGCTATATTACTGTATGCATGAGTGTGTGCCGAGGTGTGTTATAGTATGCATGCATGTGCATACTATAACACGGGTGTGTTAGTGTGTGTATCAGTGTGTACCCAAGTTTGTTAGTGAATGCATCAGTATGAACCCATGTGTGTCAATGTATTCATTAGTGTTTGCTTGGGTGTATCAGTGTAAGCATGAGTGTGTGCCTGGATGTGTTACTGTATGCATCAGTGTGTTCCTGGGTGTGTCAGCGTATAAATTAGTGTGTGACTGGGTTTATTAGTCCATGCATGAGTAAGTGCATGAGTGTGTAAGCATATTTATCAGTGTGTGTCTGGGTGTGTTAGTGTATGTATCAGTGTGTGCTCGGGTGTGTTAGTGTATGTGTCAGTGTGTGCCCGGGTGTGTGAATGTATACATCAGTGAGAGCCTAGGTGTGTCAGCATGTGCATTAGTGTGTGCCAGGATATGTTAGGTTATGCAGTAGTGTGACTGAATATGAAAGCATATTAGAGGTTAGGAATCCTTGTCTGCCTGTGCTTGTTTGTTTGTAGGTGCATTTATGTATGTCTGAGTGCGTAATTGTATGTATCAGTGTATGTCTAGGTATCTTAGTCTGCGCATCCATCTGTGTCTGGGTGTGTCAGTATATATGTAACTATGAGGTGGGGTATGTTAGTACATATAACGGTGTGTGCCCGGGTATGTCAGTCTATGCATCAGTATGGGCCTGGGTGTATGATCAGATGCATTACTATCTGACAGGATGTATCAGTATCCACATATGTATGTGCCTGGGTATTTTACTGTGTCTGCTAGTGTATGACTGGCTGTCTCAGTGTATGCATACATCTGTGTATGGGTGTGTCAGTGACTGTATCAATGAATGACTGAATGTGTCAGTATATTAATTAGTCCGTCCCTTGGTGAGGTAAACAACATGCAGTGGCTGTATCAGTGTTTTCATTAGTGTGTGTTAGTGTATCACTATGTTTGGTTGGGGTATATTTATGGATGTTGTTTGAATGGAGAAAGAGGTAATCATTTACCTACATTACCACAATAAATAGGTTTGTCAGTCTTGGTAAAAAGAAAGAAATAGAAGTTAAAGTTTCATATTTTAAATGTGCCTATTAAAGTTATACAATCTGTAATAAAAAAAAAGCTATTGTTAATATTAAAACACAATACATTTATGCCATTTTATAGTAATTATACATATTATTTAATTATCTAATTTTCTCTGTTTTACTGTTTTCATCTTCCATACTTTTATACCATAAATGAAGTGGTGTATGGATACTCATCACTGAACAGTGGTGGAAAACAGTCATGTAGGCCATAAAACAAAACATAAGAGGATAGTACATTATTTTAAATTAACATTACTATGCGTCACACCCACTACAACTAAATACTTAACTGTTTTACCTCTACTTATTAAGTTATGTAATAGACATATGCTTAAGATAAGATTTTTTGTTTTTACTAACAGCGTCATAATACAATTACTATATCTGAAAGATGGCACTACATGAAAAACCTACAGGTAGGCTGCGCAATGTCATAGAATCTGTTAATCCACTAAATAGGAGTAGAGTATATTAGAGTTCCAATTATAATTTTGTAGCTGTTGTTCCAGTTTCTCGTCCATTGTTACATTTTTCTTATGATTTTCAGTCTATCTTGTTTACCTTTTTAAAAACAAGTTCAATATCTGCAAATGTGTTGAACTTTTTTTACTTTAGTAGCATTTCTTTCTGTATCAAATATTTTTTTCATCCAGTTTTAGTTTGCGACCTCTATTTCTAATTTAGTGGTATCTCTGATGTTTTGTTCCATGAGTGCATTTCAGCATTTGGAATCCCTTATGTTGACATTACCCTTGGTAGGGCATATGTTGTCTTAACTCATTAGGTTCAAGAAAGAGTAGATAGGAATTTGGTAGTTTATAAGGTACTATCTACTTGAATGTAAAGTTGCTGTTGTTACTCTCTGTCCATCCAGTTGTATTTTTTGAGTAGATGGTGTAGGGTCCAGGTGTAATACGTAGTCCTTCACGAAAAATCATCGCTATACAGCTATATGCTTTACCAGAAAATAGAGATTTGTTAAGCTTTAAAATTTGTAAGTTGTGTTTCCAATTGAGTTCTATTCACTGTGCATAGTGTACCAATAGGATTACATATTTGCCAGTTCTTCTTATAATCAAAGTTGACAGTGCTGAGTGGCATTTTGTGCATGTATTATTCTGTGATGCATCTTTATGCAATTTGTCAAAACTAACAGTTTTACAGTCTGGTTAACTTAAGTAGATAAGTCCAACTAGGTCATCAATAGGTACCATCTTTTTTTCTAAAATACCAAGTACAACCATCAAGAATTATTGTGCATCTTCCTGAGTGTCTTGAGAGAAATGCCCAGATCCACTAGACAGCTATGCAAGATCTTTAATACAAGATGAAGAATATGTTTTTGTTTTATCACTGCACAAGCGCCACCACAAAGTTGAGAGTGCAGAGCACAATCTTTATTTTTTTTTCTTGCGTGAACGAGATGAGATGAAGAGAATAGATCATTCAGAACGACATTGGCATAGTACTTGACTCCAGAGGGGTTTTACAACTGGTAACCAACTATTTTACCAGCAATTTCATTTGTTCTCCAAATATTCTTTCCTGTCTTTCTTGCATTTTGTCTCAGGAATGCCACTTTTATTCCTTGAAGCCTTTTGTTTTGCTAAGATTCTAGCCCTTTTTTAAACTGGATACTGTCCTAAATGAAGAACATATAGGCTTCTCAAATGATTATACTTTTTAGCACAATTTGAATTGGCATTTACACTGTTGTCATCAAACTCCATGAGATACAAACCTGACAAGGTTATAACTGCTGCAATGCTACATAAGACATACCTTCCTTGAAAACAGTACTACCAATGTTAATGAAGGCTGCATTTACACTTAGACCTCAAGATTTATGGATTGTTACAGCATATGCTAGAGGCACTGGGAACTGTTTCCTTCGGACACACAAGCCTTTGCAAGCAAGAAACGTGCTATCTGTTCGACACCTTCAAGTTGATCAAACTTAACTGCCAGGTATTCAACCTCATTTCTGTTTTGATAGAAAATGAAATCAACTATTTTACCTATGGCACTATTGACTTATCCTTCCTCAATGTTTAAATTATGACATGAAATTACCCTACAGTTTTTACAAACATGTAACACTTGTCTAATCCCCCAGTTTTGGAAACAGACATCTCTAGTTTTTCAGTTAACAGTATTGCCACTCCTTGGTGTCCCATTTTATCAATTGCTATGAGATCCAATATTTCTTATTTTTCTATTTGAAGCAATTGTTCATTAATAGAGATCCATTCCTGAAGAGTAGGCATTAGACATTCATGGATTTATGTTGTTGAACAAAGTCAAACATTAGCTGTGCTGCAGATTTTTTAAAGTAATCTCATTATGACCCCGGCAGTCGGCGATTATGTGGCCGTAGTACCGCCAACAGGCTTCGGTAGGCTCCATCAGTGACAGGGAATTCCTTCCCTGTCACTGATAGGGGGTGCCCCCTACCTTGCCAAAGACCCCTCACCCCCCCCACCTCTCCAAAGACCCCCCACTCCACCCCCTACATCCACCCCCATTCACACACACACGCATACACACACTCATTCACACATACATACACGCATGGATACAGCCACACACACACACACATCCGCACACACTTCCAAACATACACGCAGACATGCATTACAATTTCTAAACATACACGCACTCACACTTCCATACATTCACGCACACAATCAACACTCAGCACACACCCGCAATCACACACACACATACATGCACCCCCCACACACACAACACCCCCCACTGCCCTCCCCAGTCAGAGACCCGAGTTAACTGGATCCCGTGGGTCTATCGGCAAGAGACGGGACAGGGCGCTGCTACCACCAGCAGAACATCACCAGGCTGTATTATTTTTCATAATATGGCTGGGGGCGGTCTACTGGCATGGCGATGCGGGTGGTAGCAGCGCCACCTTACTGCCTTCCGCCAGTATGGCCACAGCTGGACTTCCGCCCTTCTTGTGGCAGAAAACCAGCTGTGGTCATAATATGGTGGACGGCTGGTAGCCACAGCGAAGGTCTTTTGGTGGCCATCGCAGCGGCGGTGGGTGGTTTTTATCACCAATGTGATAATGAGGGTGTATGTTCCTTATTAGGCGAGTTTGTAAGCAACTTTTTCCTTCTTTTCACAGTAATCCTACTCTAATCTCCTTCAAAATGTTTGCATATTGCATATCAGATGCTTGACGCATGTTTTTGATAAGTTATTTGCATCGGAAATTAAACCAAATGTTCATATTTCCAATACTTCCTAAAAACTTTGAGTTTCTTCATATAGAGTTGTCTTAAACACAGGCTGTCCATTCACGGAGACAAGTTGCAATAAATTATCAAAAACAATTACATGCATTCCTCCTAAAAGTACATCATACTCTGGCTTCAGTATGTGTTGCATTCTAAACTGGACAAAAACAAGCATTGACACTATGCTCACCTCATCGATGTGTAAAAGTTTCAATTTCTTTGAAACTCTGAAAACTTTGTGACATGCTTCACCAGATAATGTTTGGTACTCCAGTTTATTATTGTTTTCAACAAGTAGCATAAGTAGACAATCCAAGGTAATTCCTTTTCTATTGTGTGCAGCTAATCCAGTAGGTGCTGTTACTACATACACAAAAATGGAGTGTTCAGTTCTTTGTAGGTAAGTGGTTAGAACTTGGATTAAAAAGCTTTTTCCCCATGCCTGCTTGTCTGCTGACTTACAATAGAATTGGCGTGAAAGTTTGACTTTTTCCTTTCACTACCACACATCTTTCTTTCTGTTCATTATTCAGGTGTCCACCTAACTGTTCCAAGTCAACATTTTCTTCTTTTGCTTGAAGCATTGCTGTCTCCACCTCATTCAGGACTATGGCAGCTTCATTCATCTTGACTGAGAGGTATGGAACTGTGGCTGCATTGTGAACTATCCTTTGCTATCTCAGTGGCATTTCTTTGCTCTTGTTCAATTTCTTCATTTAACATTTTGAGGTAGTTGGGAAAGATGCTGTCTTTTAAAGCATTGAAAGAGTGTTCATAACAGTCATGCCGTCCAAGTAACTGTGTTTCAGAATGCTAAGGCTTGAATAGTTAAAGAAATGCTAAGTAGAAAACAACTCTTTTCTCAGCAGTTTGACAACTAAGTTTTCTGTGGTTTATTAAGTTACCTTTTGCACGTCAAACCAAACAGCCATTGCAATCAACTGCAGCATATTTCCCTTCATTGATGTTTTCCTTCACATTGTTTCTGTAACTATAATGTTGCAGAATATCGTAAAGGCACTTGTTTTCGAGGTACGGACTTCTTCTTGGATAGTAGGTATCAAACATATTTATTTTTTTACAATATCTGTACTCTCTGGATCAAACTCTGATAGGTACTGAATTTATGGGAATGACTTCAAGACTCTGTTTTGCATGTTGGCAAGGCTTAGGCTGGCCCAAACAATTCCCTTAGACTTTGAATACAAGGTAGTTGAACTCAACTTATCACAGCACTCATAGGAACTTATCTCCTTGTGCAAAAGCATTTTCAAGCTGAAGTTGTACATTTTCTTTTTTGCAGAAATCTCCACCCACATTTCCTTCATCTCAGATTTCTCTTATTTTGTAATGTTTGAAGTGACATAGAGCGCCACAGCAAAGGAGTTGCCTGCAACAAACTGTATGTCTATGTATTTTTGTGGTGATGTTTGTGTCAGTGAATGCAGATAAAAGGCTGCAGATAAAAGGCTTTTCAGTTTTCCTTTGGAATTGATAGGTCTTAGAAATCCATAACAACACCTTATATAACATTTTCCTTTACATCTGTACCTTCAGTGATAATATTCATCTATGTGTTTGGAAGCATATAACCTGGTGTCCTAGGCCTTTGTCATCATTGTCTTTTGGAATGGTACATGTAACACACAGACTCAAAACTGTACTTTCCAAATATTGGCACATCCTTTATCCATAATAGTAGGTGTATATAAGGAACACTTCTTGCCCAGGGCTCTTAACGCTACAAGAAATCTGTAACTTCACCAAGTAGAATGTTTGTTCTATTGCATATCAAATAGAGCATTGCTTGAAAAATGTGAATAAAATATCTACACACAATAGCAGGATCTAAAGATCAAAGTTCTCCTGCTGTCTTCAAATTAATTTATTTAATGTTAGAGTTTGCTTCTCTTATAAACTCAAGTAAATCATCCCAAACATACTCTTTGCAACTCAGTGTGACAAACCAAGTAGGCACACCTGAGTTTCACAGCATACATTTAATTTCTCCATGAATTTATACCAATACTCGTTATTACCACTTTGACATGCCATCAAATTAATTAAGTTGTGCTCTAGGTTTCTGTCCTCACCTTGTACTTTGTCAACATATTCCCTTGCAGAGAGATTTTGCAGATTAACTCCTGTCTTTAGAAAAAAAATGTTTCACAGCCTAAGACAGTCCTGACAAGTCACTCTCAAATAGTAGATGGAATATATAGGATACACACTGACGAAACTTTAGGTCCTCTGAATATAGTATTTTTGATCTATATTATGCTGCTGGTATGTGTACAGGCCAGTAATCATATTGGCAACTTACTCCTGTGGGAAATTAGCATGGAAAGCACCGGCCTCTTAACTTTTTTCCCACACACTCATTTGAGCTTCTAAAGCTGGTTTCATTTAGAACAGATCAATGGCATCCCCAACAGATTTACTGATTATAATTCTTCATCACTGGTACACGTTACATCTCCAACAATATCCAACCTTTTATTAAAAAAACATTTTCTTTCAAGTATAATGTACTTCTTTTTACTTTACTTATATTTACTAATTCCTGCCATATTTTTGGAATGATTAGTGGTTCATCAATACCTCTCAATATAAATCTAGAGGTAAGTACACTAATCTTCCTTTAAGTCCTTTCTGTAGCTCTGTTGATGGGAGTTTCCCTGTCTTCTGTTCCATTCAAACTACTTCTTGAAAAGGATATATACTTTGAATGATAATTGATTCATAAACATTTAATTGATGCAGTTCTACTGGGATCAATACCAATACTAATCTGTTATGCACCTCTCTAGCTGGCATTTTATTATCCTCTAACTTATCATCACAATATTTACATATTGTTTGCTTTGTGGCTAAATCAAAGCCTTCTTCTCCAAATAGATATGCACTAAATTCTTGCCATCTATCTCTGTTTTCATCCTCAATTTTACAAAATACAATTACTTTATGAGTTTGGCTTTTGTAGTGAGTGCTGCAACAACAAATGTAAACATACTCTGGTTTCTCTGAAGATACTGCTTTAAACTTAACTATTTCTCCCACACTTTTGTCAGTACTAATCTCTGTGCCCTGTTGCTCTACACATGCAGTTATTACCGCCTTATTTTCCATATACTCATCTTCTGGTCCAAAGAAACAAATCTGAACATTCTCACAGTCTTTCTCTGCCACAGTATCATGCACTAGAGTTCAATAAATCTCTCCTAAGAGTAAAGCTGGAGTTTTTACATAGTAAACTCCCTTAACTAAATTTCACATTTTTGAATGATGCACAGCTAACATTCTAAAGTGATGGAAAGTTTTTTGCACACATTCTTTGAAAGATATGCCATTGAATGCCCTTTTAAGTTAGTGTATGTCCTAACTTTACATGAATTTAATCCTTGCAGCATTGTAATTTTCTGTTTTAGACTTCTACATGAAAATTCTTTAAGGAGACATCTCAATTTATCAATTGATTCCTGACAGACAATACTACTGCAATAACACTACACTTTCACTTGTACATAGGGGCTTGTCTACATCTTCCTTGTACCTCTTCAGCTATCACTTCGTCTACATTCCTAGGAACTATCTCTTCTTTTTCTAAGGGAGTATCATCTTTTACTTCATAGCAACAACCAGTTGTGTCAGCTGTATACACTAATGTGTTCTATTGAATGTTGCACTCTTCATTAAAAAACATTCTGTACTAGATTTGTGCACCCATTCACCTTTAAAATATATATTAAAGGTGAAGCAGACCCCTGTAGGTGCTGTGTGCATCTTTTAATTGTTTTATTGTGCAGTTTAAAATTTTATTTTTTCATGTTGTGAGTACCGTGGCAGCATATTTTTTAAACATTTAGTTTAAAATTACAATTTCAGTTACCTTTAGTGTATTTTGGTGGGGTTGTGTTTGGTGGGTAGGTGGGGCCTTCTCCTATGGTTTTTCTTTTCTTTTCCCAACACCCTTCGGTCTGCCGTAGCCACATTCACTGATTGTGTGGAGAGGGTGCTGCCTTCGTTTTCTGTTTTTGTTTTGTCCCCCCACTTCTATTGTGTGCATTCTAACATTGCGTAGGTTGGTGGATAGTAGTTCTTGATGTCTCTGCTTTTACCCTTTATAAACAGCATGCCAGAGTGGATGCGCAGCGGACCCCTGGTTCTCCGGCTCTTGCAACAACTTTTTTGTTTTGCTGTTTAATTTTTTTTCAATATTGAGAGGACCGTGGCAGCTTACATTTTTAAACATTTGGCTTAAAATTGCAATTTCAATTACCTTCAGTGCTTTTTGGTGAGGTGTTGTTTAGCAGCTAGGTGGGGCCTTTTCCTATGGTTTTTTTTTCTTTACTCTTCTGGACACTCTCTGGTCTGCTGCAGCCATATTGACTGACTGTACAGAGAGGGTGCCATCTTCATTTTCCCTCACTTCCGTTGTGAGCATCCAGCCATTGGATAGGTTGCCGCACAATAAAGCTAATTTAGACTTTTCTCAGACCAATACCCCATGTATGGTAACCTTACATTCTGGAAAGTTGCCATGCGTCCTGTTTTAAACTCGCTCACTAGTTAAACATAACATTGAAACACATTGTAGGAGGCTGGACTGGCTTGTAGTGAGTACCAAGGGGTACTTGCACCTTGCACCAGGCCCAGTTATCCCTTATTAGTGTATAGGGTGTCTAGCAGCTTAGGCTGATAGATAATGGTAGCTTAGCAGAGCAGCTTAGGCTGAACTAGGAGACGTGTGAAGCTACTACTGTACCACCTAGTGTCATATGCACAATATCATAAGAAAACACAATACACAGTTATACTAAAAATAAAGGTACTTTATTTTTATGACAATATGCCAAAGTATCTTAGAGTGTACCCTCAGTGAGAGGATAGGAAATATACACAAGATATATATACACAATAGCAAAAATATGCAGTATAGTCTTAGAAAACAGTGCAAACCATGTAAAGTTACAATAGGATGCAATGGGGAAACATAGGGATAGGGGCAACACAAACCATATACTCCAAAAGGGGAATGCGAACCACGAATGGACCCCAAACCTATGTGACCTTGTAGAGGGTCGCTGGGACTATTAGAAAATAGTGAGAGTTAGGAAAATAACCCTCCCCAAGACCCTGAAAAGTGAGTGCAAAGTGCACTAAAGTTCCCCTAAGGACAAAGAAGTCGTGTTAGAGGAATAATGCAGGAAAGACACAAACCAACAATGCAACAACTGTGGATTTCCAATCTGGGGTACCTGTGGAACAAGTTGACCAAGTCCAAATGTCAAAAGTAAGTCGGAGATGGGCAGATGCCCATGAAATGCCAGCTTCGGGTGCAAAGAAGCTTCTACTGGACAGAAGAAGCTGCGGTTTCTGCAGGAACGCAAAGGGCTAGAGACTTTCCCTTTGGAGGACAGATCCCTCTCGCCTTGTAGAGTCGTGCAGAAGTATTTTCCCGCCGAAAGAATGCCAAAAAGCCTTGCTAGCTGCAAGTTGTGCGGTTAGCGTTTTTGGATACTGCTGTGGCCCAGGAGGGACCAGGAGGTCGCAAATTAGACCAGGAGGTAGAGGGGACGTCGAGCAAGACAAGGAACCCTCTTAGCAGCAGGTAGCACCTGGAGAAGTGCCAGAAACAGGCACGACGAGGATGCGTGAAACGGTGCTCACCCGAAGTCGCACAAAGAAGTCCCACGTCGCCGGAGAACAACTTAGGAGGTCGTGCAATGCAGGTTAGAGTGCCGTTGACCCAGGCTGGACTGTGCACAAAGGATTTCCGCCGGAAGTGCACGGAGGCCGGAGTAGCTGCAAAAGTCATGGTTCCCAGCAATGCAGTCTAGCGAGGTGAGGCAAGGACTTACCTCCACCAAACTTGGACTGAAGAGTCACTGGACTGTGGGGGCCACTTGGACAGAGTTGCTGGATTCGAGGGACCTCGCTCATCGTGCTGAGAGGAGACCCAAGGGACCGGTAATGCAGCTTTTTGGTGCCTGCGGTTGCAGGGGGAAGATTCCGTCGACCCACGGGAGATTTCTTCGGAGCTTCTAGTGCAGAGAGGAGGCAGACTACCCCCACAGCATGCACCACCAGGAAAACAGTCGAGAAGGCGGCAGGATCAGCGTTACAGAGTTGCAGTAGTCGTCTTTGCTACTATGTTGCAGGTTTGCAGGCTTCCAGCGCGGTCAGCAGTCGATTCCTTGGCAGAAGGTGAAGAGAGAGATGCAGAGGAACTCGGATGAGCTCTTGCATTCGTTATCTAAAGTTTCCCCAGAGACAGAGACCCTAAATAGCCAGAAAAGAGGGTTTGGCTACCTAGGAGAGAGGATAGGCTAGCAACACCTGAAGGAGCCTATCAGAAGGAGTCTCTGACGTCACCTGGTGGCACTGGCCACTCAGAGCAGTCCAGTGTGCCAGCAGCACCTCTGTTTCCAAGATGGCAGAGGTCTGGAGCACACTGGAGGAGCTCTGGACACCTCTCAGGGGAGGTGCAGGTCAGGGGAGTGGTCACTCCCCTTTCCTTTGTCCAGTTTCGCGCCAGAGCAGGGCTAAGGGGTCCCCTGAACCGGTGTAAACTGGCTTATGCAGAATTGGGCACATCTGTGCCCAAGAAAGCATTTCCAGAGGCTGGGGGAGGCTACTCCTCCCCTGCCTTCACACCATTTTCCAAAGGGAGAGGGTGTCACACCCTCTCTCAGAGGAAGTTCTTTGTTCTGCCATCCTGGGCCAGGCCTGGCTGGACCCCAGGAGGGCAGATGCCTGTCTGAGGGGTTGGCAGCAGCAGCAGCTGCAGTGAAACCCCAGGAAGGGCAGTTTGGCAGTACCAGGGTCTGTGCTACAGACCACTGGGATCATGGGATTGTGCCAACTATGCCAGGATGGCATAGAGGGGGCAATTCCATGATCATAGACATGTTACATGGCCATATTCGGAGTTACCATTGTGAAGCTACATATAGGTAGTGACCTATATGTAGTGCACGCGTGTAATGGTGTCCCCGCACTCACAAAGTCCGGGGAATTGGCCCTGAACAATGTGGGGGCACCTTGGCTAGTGCCAGGGTGCCCTCACACTAAGTAACTTTGCACCTAACCTTTACCAGGTAAAGGTTAGACATATAGGTGACTTATAAGTTACTTAAGTGCAGTGTAAAATGGCTGTGAAATAACGTGGACGTTATTTCACTCAGGCTGCAGTGGCAGGCCTGTGTAAGAATTGTCAGAGCTCCCTATGGGTGGCAAAAGAAATGCTGCAGCCCATAGGGATCTCCTGGAACCCCAATACCCTGGGTACCTCAGTACCATATACTAGGGAATTATAAGGGTGTTCCAGTAAGCCAATGTAAATTGGTAAAAATGGTCACTAGCCTGTTAGTGAGAATTTGGAAAGAAATGAGAGAGCATAACCACTGAGGTTCTGATTAGCAGAGCCTCAGTGAGATAGTTAGTCACTACACAAGTAACACATTCAGGCACACTTATGAGCACTGGGGCCATGGTGAACAGGGTCCCAGTGACACATACAACTAAACAACATATATACAGTGAAAAATGGGGGTAACATGCCAGGCAAGATGGTACTTTCCTTCACAACCCCCCCCCCAAACGAAGGACAATAAGACTAGCCATGACCTGATGAGTCTTCATTGTCTAAGTGGAAATATCTGGAGAGTCCATCTGCATTGGAGTGGCTACTCCCAGGTCCATGTTTCACTGTATAGTCCATTCCCTGTAGGGATATGGACCACCTCAACAATTTAGGATTTTCACCTTCCATTTGTTTTAGCCAAAGTAGAGGTTTGTGGTCTGTCTGAACAATGAAGTGAGTGCCAAACAGGTATGGCCTCAACTACTTCAGAGCCCAGACCACAGCAATGGCCTCCCTCTCTATGGCAGACCAACGCTTTTCCCTAGGGGTCAACCTCCTACTAATAAAAGCAACAGGTTGATCCTGGCCCTCAGAATTAAGTTGTGATAGGACTGCCCCTACTCCTAATTCAGATGCATCAGTTTGGACATAGAATTTTTTAGAGTAACAAGGGCTTTTTAGGACAGGTGCAGAGCACATGGCCTGCTTCAGCTCCTCAAAAGCTTTCTGACAGCTAGCTGTCCACAATACCTTTTTAGGCATCTTTTTGGATGTGAGGTCATTAAGAGGGGCTGCAATGGAGCCATAGTTCTTAATGAACCTCCTGTAATACCCAGTGAGGCCTAGGAAGGCTCTCACCTGAGTCTGAGTGGTAGGGGGAACCCAATCAATAATTGTTTGGATTTTCCCCTGAAGTGGTGCAATCTGTTCCCCACCAACAAGGTGTCCCAGATAAACCACCTTCCCCTGCCCGATCTGGCACTTTGAAGCCTTGATAGTGAGGCCTGCCTTCTGCAGGGCCTCCAAAACTTTCCATAGGTGGACCAGGTGATCATCCCAGCTGGAGCTAAAGACAGCTATATCGTCCAAATATGCTGCACTGAAAGCTTCCAGCCCTTGCAGGACTGTGTTCACCAACCTTTGAAAAGTGGCAGGTGCATTTTTCAAACCAAAAGGCATTACAGTAAACTGGTAATGTCCTCCAATGGTAGAAAATGCAGTCTTAGGTTTAGCATCTTCTGACAATTTGATCTGCCAATACCCTGCAGTCAAATCAAAAGTGCTTAGATACTTGGCAGATGCCAGTGTATCTATGAGCTCATCTGCCCTGGGTATAGGGTGAGCATCAGTTTTGGTTACCAAGTTGAGACCTCTATAGTCTACACAAAACCACATTTCCTTCTTTCCATCTTTGGAATGGGGTTTTGGTACAAGTACCACCGGAGAAGCCCATGGACTTTCAGAGTGCTCAACCACTCCTAGTTCTAACATTTTCTGGACCTCTTGCTTTATGCAGTCCCTGACATGGTCAGGCTGCCTATAGATCTTACTTTTGACAGGTAAACTGTCTCCAGTATCTATAGTGTGCTCACACCAAGAAGTGGTACCTGGCACAGTAGAGAAGAGTTCAGAGAATTGATCTAGGAGATTTATGCAATGGTCTTTCTGCTCAGCAGTAAGACAATCAGCCAAAACTACCCTTTCCACAAGAGCATCTTGTTCTGTGGAAGAGAAGAGATCAGGTAGAGGATCACTGTCTTCTTCCTGTCCCTCATCAGTTGCCATGAGCAGGGTGAGATCAGCCCTGTCATAGTAGGGTTTCAGGCGGTTGACATGGAGCACCCTAAGGGGACTCCTGGCAGTGCCTAAGTCAACTAAATAGGTGACTTCTCCCTTCTTTTCAACAATTGTGTGGGGTCCACTCCATTTATCTTGGAGTGCTCTTGGGGCCACAGGCTCCAAGACCCACACTTTCTGCCCTGGTTGGTACTGAACCAAAACAGCCTTCTGATCATGCCATTGCTTCTGGAGCTCTTGGCTGGCCTGAAGGTTTTTGCTGGCCTTTTTCATGTACTCAGCCATCCTTGATCTGAGGCCAAGTACATAATCCACAATATCCTGCTTAGGAGCTTTTAAAGGTTGTTCCCAACCCTCCATTACAAGTGTGAGTGGACCCCTAACAGGGTGTCCAAAAAGAAGTTCAAAGGGGCTGAAGCCCACTCCTTTCTGGGGTACCTCCCTGTAGGCAAAAAAGAGGCATGGTAGAAGGATATCCCATCTCCTGCGGAGTTTTTCAGGAAGACCCATAATCATGCCTTTGAGAGTTTTATTAAATCTCTCCACCAGTCCATTTGTTTGTGGATGATAGGGTGTAGTGAACTTGTAAGTTACACCACAATCCTTCCACATGGCCTTTAAGTATGCAGACATGAAATTGCTTCCCCTGTCTGATACTACTTCCTTTGGGAAGCCCACTCTGGAAAATATTCCCAGGAGGGCCTTTGCCACTGCAGGTGCTGTAGTGGTCCTTAAAGGAATTGCTTCAGGGTATCTTGTGGCATGGTCCACTACGACCAAGATAAACCTATTGCCTGAAGCAGTAGGAGGGTCAAGGGGGCCAACTATGTCAACCCCTACCCTTTCAAAGGGAACCCCAACCACAGGCAGTGGAATAAGGGGTGCCTTTGGAGTGCCACCTGTCTTGCCACTGGCTTGACAGGTTTCACAGGACTTACAAAAATCTTTTGTGTCCTCAGACATCCTAGGCCAATGAAACGAGGGAACCAGTCTGTCCCAAGTTTTCATTTGTCCCAGGTGCCCAGCTAGGGGAATGTCGTGGGCAAGAGTTAGGAGGAACTTTCTGTACTCCTGAGGAATCACTAATCTCCTGGCAGCTCCAGGTTTAGGATCCCTATGCTCAGTGTACAAGAGGTTGTCCTCCCAGTAAACTCTGTGAGAGTCACTGACATCCCCATTAGCCTGTTTGACAGCTTGCTGTCTGAGACCCTCTAATGTGGGACAGGTTTGCTGTGCTACACTCAGCTCCTCCCTGGCAGGCCCCCCTTCACCCAAAAGCTCAGCAGTGTCTGCTTGAAGCTCCTCTGGTGTAGGTTCTGCACAGGGAGGGAATTCTTCTTCCTCAGAAGTTGAATCCACTGTAGAGGGAGGGATAGTAGGAAGTGGTTTGCTTCTACTAGCCCTAGCTTTAGGGAGCACTTGGTCCATTGTTCCAGGATCCAAGCTTCCCTGTCCTTTTTGCTTTTTGGCCTGAGCCCTTGTCAAAGCAAAAATATGCCCTGGGATGCCCAGCATTGCTGCATGGGCCTCCAACTCCACATCTGACCAAGCTGATGTCTCCAAATCATTTCCTAGTAGACAGTCTACAGGTAAATCTGTGGCTACCACAACTTTCTTTGGACCAGTAACCCCCCCCCAGTTGAGATTAACAACAGCCATGGGGTGGCTAAGTGTGTTGTTGTGAGCATCGGTTACTTGGTACTGGTGACCAAGTAGGTGTTGTTCAGGGTGGACCAGTTTCTCTATGACCATAGTCACACTGGCTCCAGTGTCCCTGTAGGCCTGAACCTCAACACCATTTATTAGGGGTAGCTGCTTGTACTTATCCATATTAAGGGGACAAGCAACTAAGGTGGCTAAATCAATAGCCCCCTCAGAGACTAACACAGCCTCTGTGGCCTCCCTAACAAGGCCAACCCCAACTAAGTTACCAATAGTGAGCCCAGCTACTCCCTTGGATTGGCTATTAGTAGGTTTGCTCCCACCACCACTGCTATTAGTAGGGACACTAGGGGTAGCAGTAGGGGTTGTAGTGGTAGGAGCATTGGTGCTTTTCTTTGGACAACTGGGGTCTGTTGTCCAATGGCCTTTTATTTTACATAACTAGCACCATGGTTTCTTTTCCTTGTTCTGATTAAAAGAGGATTTGGGCCCACCACCCCCACCAGAGTGTTTTTGTGGGCCTGACGAAAACTAATTTTTAGATTTGTCCCCACCCTTGTCAGAAGACTTACCATCCTTCTTTTTGTTGCCATCTTTGTCACCCCCTGTATGAACTTTTCTTTTCACCCTTGTTCTGACCCATTTGTCTGCCTTCTTTTCCAATTCTTGGGGAGAGGTCAGATCAGAGTCCACCAAGTACTGGTGCAACAAATCAGACACACAATTATTAAGAATATTCTCTCTCAGGATCAAGTTATACAGGCTGTCATAATCAGTAACTTTACTGCCATGTAACCACCCCTCCAAGGCCTTCACTGAATGGTCAATGAAATCAACCCAGTCTTGTGAAGCCTCCTTTTTGGTCTCTCTGAACTTTATCCTGTATTGTTCAGTGGTTAAGCCATAACCATCCAGGAGTGCATTCTTAAGAACTTGGAAATTATTGGCATCATTTTCTTTCACAGTAAGGAGCCTATCCCTACCTTTTCCACTAAATGATAGCCATAGGATAGCAGCCCGCTGCCTTTGAGGGACATCCTGTACAACACAGGCCCTCTCAAGTGCAGCAAACCACTTGTTAATGTCATCCCCCTCCTTATAAGGGGGAACTATCTTGTGCAGATTCCTGGAATCATGCTCTTTTGCAGGATGACTATGGGGAATACTGCTGCTGCCACCATGGGTATCTAAACCCATTTCTGTCTTTCCTTCTCTAGTTCAAAAGACTGTCGATCCAAATCCAGCTGTTGCTTTTTAAGCTTCAGTCTGGTTTGTTCCACCCTCAACTTATTGAGTTCCCTCTCTAACATTCTGTCATCAGGGTTGGTGGGAGGGACATTCCTAGATACAGAGGTATGATGGGAATGAACAGAAGGAGACCTGTCTCTTACAGAAGCCACCCTAACAGCTTGGCTAACAGAAACATTACTACCAGTATGGTGAGAATAAATGCTTTTGCTATGATGTGAGACAACACTATTTGTATGGTGTGGCTCATCATCATTACCAACTATGCTAGACTGTCTAGTAATGGGCAGGCTAGGAAGTTTCTTTCCTGAATCTTTTCCTGGGGGAGTCCCTGAATCAGATTGGGAACTATTAGGTACTTTTTCAACAGATGGGGCACTTATAGCCTTATCTTGTTCTCTAAGCATGTTAATTAACAATTCCAAGGAAGGATTCTTCCCTACACTCAAACCTCTCTCTATGCAGAGACTCCTTGCTCCTTTCCAGCTAAGGTGATCATATGCAAGTTTGGACAGATCAACATTTTGGCATGTGGCAGACATTTTTTTAGAGAGAGTTAAAGTGATAGAAAAAGAGAAAAAAAGTTTGTCAGAGCTTTTAGAAAGACAGAGAAAAAAACATTTTACACTTTTTAGAACTTTTTAGAAAGTTAGAAGTACTTTTCAGCACTTAGAAAAGAGTGAAAAGAGGAAATGCAAAACTTTTTGGCTATGTGTATATACACTGACCTTGTTTTGTATATTTTTCTCTTATGAAAAGTACAATGACAAGAGTGGTAAGTAGTCTCAAAGCACTTATCCCACCGCTGCACAACCAATGTAGGAGGCTGGACTGGCTTGTAGTGAGTACCAAGGGGTACTTGCACCTTGCACCAGGCCCAGTTATCCCTTATCAGTGTATAGGGTGTCTAGCAGCTTAGGCTGATAGATAATGGTAGCTTAGCAGAGCAGCTTAGGCTGAACTAGGAGACGTGTGAAGCTACTACAGTACCACCTAGTGTCACATGCACAATATCATAAGAAAACACAATACACAGTTATACTAAAAATAAAGGTACTTTATTTTTATGACAATATGCCAAAGTATCTTAGAGTGTACCCTCAGTGAGAGGATAGGAAATATACACAAGATATATATACACAATAGCAAAAATACGCAGTATAGTCTTAGAAAACAGTGCAAACCATGTATAGTTACAATAGGATGCAATGGGGAAACATAGGGATAGGGGCAACACAAACCATATGCTCCAAAAGTGGAATGCGAACCACGAATGGACCCCAAACCTATGTGACCTTGTAGAGGGTCGCTGGGACTATTAGAAAATAGTGAGAGTTAGGAAAATAACCCTCCCCAAGACCCTGAAAAGTGAGTGCAAAGTGCACTAAAGTTCCCCTAAGGACAAAGAAGTCGTGTTAGAGGAATAATGCAGGAAAGACACAAACCAACAATGCAACAGCTGTGGATTTCCAATCTGGGGTACCTGTGGAACAAGGTGACCAAGTCCAAAAGTCCCAAGTAAGTCGGAGATGGGCAGATGCCCAGGAAATGCCAGCTGCAGGTGCAAAGAAGCTTCTACTGGACAGAAGAAGCTGCGGTTTCTGCAGGAACGCAAAGGGCTAGAGACTTCCCCTTTGGAGGACGGATCCCTCTTGCCTTGTAGAGTCGTGCAGAAGTATTTTCCCGCCGAAAGAACGCCAACAAGCCTTGCTAGCTGCAAGTCATGCGGTTAGCGTTTTTGGATGCTGCTGTGGCCCAGGAGGGACCAGGAGGTCGCAAATTGGACCAGGAGGTAGAGGGGACGTCAAGCAAGACAAAGAGCCCTCTTAGCAGCTGGTAGCACCCAGAGAAGTGCCAGAAACAGGCACTACGAGGATGCATGAAACAGTGCTCACATGAAGTCGCACAAAGAAGTCCCACGTCGCCGGAGAACAACTTAGGAGGTCGTGCAATGCAGGTTAGAGTGCCGTGGACCCAGGCTAGACTGTGCACAAAGGATTTCCACCGGAAGTGCACGGAGGCCGAAGTAGCTGCAAAAGTCATGGTTCCCAGCAATGCAATCTAGCGAGGTGAGGCAAGGACTTACCTCCACCAAACTTGGACTGAAGAGTCACTGGACTGTGGGGGCCACTTGGACAGAGTTGCTGGATTCGAGGGACCTCGCTCGTCGTGCTGAGAGGAGACCCAAGGGACTGGTAATGAAGCTTTTTGGTGCCTGCGGTTGCAGGGGGAAGATTCCGTCGACCCACGGGAGATTTCTTCGGAGCTTCTAGTGCAGAGAGGAGGCAGACTACCCCCACAGTATGCACCACCAGGAAAACAGTTGAGAAGGCGGCAGGATCAGCGTTACAGAGTTGCAGTAGTCGTCTTTGCTACTATGTTGCAGGTTTGCAGGCTTCCAGCGCGGTCAGCAGTCGATTCCTTGGCAGAATGTGAAGAGAGAGATGCAGAGGAACTCGGATGAGCTCTTGCATTCGTTATCTAAAGTTTCCCCAGAGACAGAGACCCTAAATAGCCAGAAAAGAGGGTTTGGCTACCTAGGAGAGAGGATAGGCTAGCAACACCTGAAGGAGCCTATCAGAAGGAGTCTCTGACGTCACCTGGTGGCACTGGCCACTCAGAGCAGTCCAGTGTGCCAGCAGCACCTCTGTTTCCAAGATGGCAGAGGTCTGGAGCACACTGGAGGAGCTCTGGACACCTCCCAGGGGAGGTGCAGGTGAGGGGAGTGGTCACTCCCCTTTCCTTTGTCCAGTTTCGCGCCAGAGCAGGGCTAAGGGGTCCCCTGAACCGGTGTAGACTGGCTTATGCAGAATTGGGCACATCTGTGCCCAAGAAAGCATTTCCAGAGGCTGGGGGAGGCTACTCCTCCCCTGCCTTCACACCATTTTCCAAAGGGAGAGGGTGTCACACCCTCTCTCAGAGGAAGTTCTTTGTTCTGCCATCCTGGGCCAGGCCTGGCTGGACCCCAGGAGGGCAGATGCCTGTCTGAGGGGTTGGCAGCAGCAGCAGCTGCAGTGAAACCCCAGGAAGGGCAGTTTGGCAGTACCAGGGTCTGTGCTACAGACCACTGGGATCATGGGATTGTGCCAACTATGCCAGGATGGCATAGAGGGGGCAATTCCATGATCATAGACATGTTACATGGCCATATTCGGAGTTACCATTGTGAAGCTACATATAGGTAGTGACCTATATGTAGTGCACGCGTGTAATGGTGTCCCCGCACTCACAAAGTCCGGGGAATTGGCCCTGAACAATGTGGGGGCACCTTGGCTAGTGCCAGGGTGCCCTCACACTAAGTAACTTTGCACCTAACCTTTACCAGGTAAAGGTTAGACATATAGGTGACTTATAAGTTACTTAAGTGCAGTGTAAAATGGCTGTGAAATAACGTGGACGTTATTTCACTCAGGCTGCAGTGGCAGGCCTGTGTAAGAATTGTCAGAGCTCCCTATGGGTGGCAAAAGAAATGCTGCAGCCCATAGGGATCTCCTGGAACCCCAATACCCTGGGTAACTCAGTACCATATACTAGGAAATTATAAGGGTGTTCCAGTAAGCCAATGTAAATTGGTAACAATGGTCACTAGCCTGTTAGTGACAATTTGGAAAGAAATGAGAGAGCATAACCACTGAGGTTCTGATTAGCAGAGCCTCAGTGAGACAGTTAGTCACTACACAGGTAACACATTCAGGCACACTTATGAGCACTGGGGCCCTGGTGAACAGGGTCCCAGTGACACATACAACTAAAACAACATATATACAGTGAAAAAGGGGGTAACATGCCAGGCAAGATGGTACTTTCCTACACACATGACCTAATTTTAATTAAGGCTCTAGATTGCGTTTTTATTACTGAGACTTGAGCCAAAGCTGATTAAGACCCTGACCTTATTGACGTCATTCCGCCCAGCTACTCTATTCTTAGACATGATCATCAAGATCGGATGGGTGGGGGCCATGCAATTATCTTCAGAAATACTTCTTACTGCACATTAGACTCAATATCCCCCAACATCAAAGATGGCACTGAGGCAGCCTTTTTTAGACTCAACGTCCCCACGGAGAACACTTTTTCAGGGATCTCAGTTTATAGAACACCTGATACAAGGGTTCTCTTTTTTATACGATCTCAGGCTCAGACTATTGTACCTTATATCAATTATAAATTCATCACTATTGTAGGGGTATTTAATTTTCATTTTGACGATCCACCCAATAAGCATACTTCCTCACTGGTTGAGTCAATGTCTAATCTTGAATTGTCCCAGAGAGTTAGGAGATTTACTCATTCCTCAGGACACATCTTTGATGGCATTTTTGTGAATCATCCTGGTCTCAGTATAAATGAAATTTGCCCTCTTAGTTGGACAAACCACTGCATTATTCTTTTTAGTATCCTTTTGGCCCATCTCAATGTTAATCAAGTCCCTACATAGCATATAACGTGTAGAACTGTAAGCAAGATTACCCTCGTCGATTTTGAACTGGTCTCTGTAATCTAAATCAAAACATTGAGCTTCTCAGGTGAACCTTTTGACACATGGGTCTCTTCCTCCTTAGGCCCCCATCGCCACTTTAAGAACTAAGACCATGACCAGAACCAAACCAGTTGAACTTAAGGAACTGCGTTTGAAATGTTGCCGACAAGCGTGCAAGTGGTTGCTTACTACTACTGCTGAGGGAAAACTCCTGCAAAAAGCAAAACAGAATTTTGCTGTTACATTCTAAATCAGCTATGAGGGCCACTAAAACAGCTTTTTTTACTGATAAAATTAGGATGGCAGGTAATTCTACTAAACGATTATTTAAATCTATCATGGATCTGACCGCCCCTCTTTCCCAGAATCAGACTGCTACCTCCAAAGCTTTTTGTGATGGTATGGCACTCTTCTTCAAAAAAGTTCCTAGACCTATATTCCATCTTTGATAATTCCTTAGAGGGCGGACTCCTCCTTATAGACTCCCATGGACTAAAATTCATGGAGTTTCCAATTATTTCTTATCAGCAAACCAAAGAACTAATTTTTTGTTTGAAAATATTTTCTTTGTAAATCATGAGTTATCTGGGACAAGGGGGGGACCTTCAAGGACTCCACCGCGGTCCCAATCACGTTTTTTATTTTTATTTTTGGAGACCCTTTATGGGCTATTTGGGACCACAGGGGCTGTGTGAGTAGGACTTTGCTCCAGCATGCAGGGACCTGCTTTTAATAGCAACTCCCTGAATGCTGGAGCAATGTTTTAATCTGTCTTCCCTGCATGCACATCTGTATGCAGGGAAGACAGACGAAAACTCTGCTTTCTGACAGTGGGACCTGTTAGATAGGTCCCGCTGTCAGAAAGCGGAGTTATGTTTGCCCTGACTTGGCTGCAGCTGTCAAAGCTTCAGCCAAGCTATAGCACACAGCTATGTCCAGGGGGAGATGACCCTGGGGTATAGAAGGAGCTGGTCCTGGGGGATGGCATTCCCCAGGGCCATAATTGGCTCTTCAATGGGGGCTGCGCGGCTCCCCTACAATATGTAAGTAGCCCTGAGGAGAAGATGGTCCCTTGGGCTTGGGACATTATTTTTACAAATTGCCCTCAGGGAGGTGGTGGTCCCTAGGGCTGTGGGGCGGATATGTGCCCCCCAGACCATATAAGATAAAAGCCTCGGGTGGTGCTCCCTGGGGCAGTGGAAGGGCCATGCAGCCCCCTGGATGATATTTGTATGGTTGGGAGGTGAGGTATAGTTACCTTAGGACATGAGTTATATTTATTAAAGGTCAATCTAACTATAACTGGTCAAATACTATGGTTTGGTACGTTTAAAGTATGAGCCTAACTATAACATCCCTGTAATCAGTTTTTTTAAAATATATATATATATATATATATATATATATATATATATATATATATATATATGCACACACATAATAAATTCACAGAAACTACTGAACTAATCTACATTAATTATAGCAAAGTCACTTCTTTGAGTCATTGGGGGTCATTCTGACCCTGGCTGGCGGTGCTCCCAAGGGCATTCTGACCGCGGCGGTTCAGCCGCGGTCAGAAAGGGTAAACCGGCGGTCTCCCGCCGGTTTACCGCTGCCCCAATGAATCCTCCATGGCGGCGGAGCGCGCTCCGCCGCCATGGGGATTCAGACACCCCCTACCGCCATCCTGTTCATGGCGGGAAACCCGCCATGAACAGGATGGCGGTAGGGGGTGCCGCGGGGCCCCTGGGGGCCCCTGCAGTGCCCATGCCAATGGCATGGGCACTGCAGGGGCCCCCGTAAGAGGGCCCTGCATAGTATTTCAGTGTCTGCTTTGCAGACACTGAAATACGCGACGGGTGCAACTGCACCCGTCGCACCCCTGCAACTACGCCGGCTCAATTCTGAGCCGGCGTCCTCGTTGCAGGGGCATTTCTGCTGGGCCGGCGGGCGCTCTTTTGGAGAGCGCCCGCCGGCCCAGCGGAAATGTCTGAATGGCCGCTGCGGTCTTTTGACCGCGGTGCGGTCATTCGGCGGCGGAACCTTGGCGGACGGCCTCCGCCGTCCGCCAAGGTCTGAATCACCCCCATAGTTTCCTGCTGTATTTGGAGTGATTGCTAGAAAATCATAGGAAGAGCAATTTATGTTTTTTGTTTTGCTTATAACATTTGAACTGTTTGCTGAATCTTCAAAATTACAATAAAAAGTTCATCCACCTGAGCAAGCACTTCAGCAAAGAGGTAAAGAGAGTAATCTAAAAACACCTTTTCTCCATGGAATTTCCAAAGGGAATTGTACACATATATACAGAAAACACAGGTGGCTAAAATTAAACCAGATTGCAATTTAAGCAAGAGCTTAACAACAGAAAGCGTGGTTTTTGTGATTTAGTGTAAATCTGTTCAGCAATTCTTGAGAAATCAAAGTTAACATATGGAGCTTTCTGGACACTTGAATTTGTTGGAGTCCCCAGAGAATACTGCAAGACTGCAACAAAATATACATACCATAAGCTGACCCGAGAAATTTGATTGGATACTGCAACTAGAAGGAAAATGTTACGACTGCTATAACTGGACACATAAAATCAGGATAAAGTTTGTGTAGGGGCTCTGCAGGATTACCTCTGTTGCTTGGACACAACATGAACAATTTGTTGTTTGTTGTGGCAACTATTATACCACTCAAGGATATAGGCCCTCTTTATGACACTGGCGGTAAGTGCCGCTTAATGCCATGCTGACTACCGCCAACATACCGTGACCGCGGAGGTATACCGCTACTTGTGTTATGACCCACACATAGAAATCCGCCACTATACAGACACACACAGAAGTCCACCAGACCAAAGGTTAGTGATAAACTGGCAGTACCAAAACCCACACTGTTACGCCAACAAAACTACACCCACAGCATTATGAGCCACGAATCACCACAGCAGATATTCAACCGCGGTAAACCATTGGTGGTACATACCACCACGGTCAAAATACACACACTCTAACAAAACAACACCACATTGGACAACTCAAACTGCACACACCTGACACACATACATACACCACACCCACACACCACTATAAAACACACACCCAGATTACCCACAACCCATTACCACTACAAACAATTTACAACAGAGAGAGAGACACACACCAGGAGAACCAACAGAACCAGAGCCACAGAACACCATCACCAATACACCATCCACGCACCTCACAGCACACACTCCAACACATCACCCCACACACACTCACACACACCACACATACTACACCCATGGCACCACAAAGACACCTCAGGTTCTCATAGAAGGAGCTAAGGGTCCTGGTGGAGGAAATCATCAAGGTAGAGCCATGGCTATTCGGATCACCGGTGCAGCAGACATCCATTGCAGGGAAGATGGAGCTATGGCAGAGGATCGTGGACAGAGTCAACACCATGGGACAGCAGCCCAGAACAAGGGATGACATCAGGAAGAGGGGGAACGACCTACCGGGGAAGGTGCGTTTCGTGTTTGCAAGACACCAGATAGCTGTACAGAGGACTGGCATTGGACCCCCCACTTCCTCCCTCACAACTAACAACATGGGAGGAGCAAGTCTTGGCAATCATGCATCCTGAGGGCCTGGCAGGTGTAACAGGAGGACTGGACTCTGGTAAGTCAAATCTTTACTACTCTCACCCCCCCTACCTGTATGCCATCACATACCCCCACCCATACCCTCACCCCCATCAACCCACCACCTCACATACACCCCACCATCACAACCCACCCATCCCAGTTCCCAGCACTGCATGCAACACCAATGCATGGACACCACTCACAGCCCTGCTTGGATACCCATCACCACAGCATGCACAGTAGTGACAAGCTCTTAGCCAACCAAATAAAAACTCACACAAGCCAAAGATGCCTTGGAGAGAAACATACCCATGCACAAGATGTCACACGCAGAAACAATAACACTGCATTTGCATCCCCACAGGACCCACACACAACGTTACCGGAGAGAAGGTGCCAGCAACATCCAGTCCCCCCACAGAAGACGCCCACAGTGATGACAGCAGCTCTGCACGCCTGGATAAGGATGACTAACCTGGCCCATTAGGGACCTCTGAACAGTCGGTTACCCAGGCACAGTCCCATCCCACCACAGAGCTTCCTCACTCAGGAAACATCAGCACAGCACCCACCCAGCAGGCCCCTACCACTGTCCCCAGGACACGTCAATCAGCAGTGTGTCCACCACTACAGGGACCCCAGGAAACCCCACAAACACAGGACGATCAGGGACCTGGGGTCAGTGGCAGTGGGCACATGGTTCAAGGGACAGAGGCACAGGACAACAGGGGAGCTGGGGGGACTGCTGTGCGACAGGGGGAGGACATGCCCAGGGAACCGCCTCTCCACGAGGCACTCACCAATATCCAGGGAGCATACCACTATTCCCAGGAGACCATGGGCCAGATACTGGCCAAGTTGCAGGAGACCCTGTGACTGCAGGAGGCACAGTACCTGGGGATCAGGGAGGACCTGAGGGACATCCACACCACCCTGGTCACCATTGCAGGGGTGCTGACAGACATGGCCAACACCATGAGGGAGGCAGTGGCACACCAACGGGACCCTGACACTTGCCACACCGATGAACAGCATTCCACCTCCGCTGACGCTAGAGGACAGGAAGGCCCACCACAGGAACATAACAGGCCACCAGCACCTCACCCCCTGCAGAAGGAGAACCACCCCGCAGACGGTCCCCGCGACCCAGGCAGAAGCCAGAGAACATTGCCAAGAAACCTGCCAGGAAATAAGACTCTCCTGATTGTCACACTTGTGTCCCACTCTGTTACCCTGTCCACCTTGAACTGACATTGCTCCCCTTCCAATCCCCCCTTGGACAATGCACCTGTGATACCAATAGATTGGACTCTATCCTGGACTTTCCTCCACCGTCACCCAAGCCCAATGCATTGCATATCCCCATGTACTTCTCAGCACTGAAATAAACACCTTTGGAGAAAACAAGTATGGAGTATGTCAAATGGTTTAAGGATGTAGTTCTTTAACAATCTGTAGACATTGCAAACAGACTGTACAGTGATGTATCTATAGTTGTGACCTGTAATGTGCTGCAGTCAATACACCAGGAGCCACAGGAGAGCACAAATATCTGCAAAGAGGCATGTAAAGGGTAAAATAAGTGGCCTTTGTAGTGGGAACAGCAGCCAGCCAGAGAAAATTCACTTCACAAAACAGCAATGGAAGGTGAGGTTACAGTGTCTTACCTGTGTGTCACTGGAAGTACTGTTGTATTATAGTTGTCTGTTGTCCATATCCTCTTCCTCTGCCTCCTCCTCGTCACTGTCCACAGGCTTCACCGCTGCCACACGAACATCTCCAGCCTCGTCCTCCTGCAGAAAAGGCACCTGGCGTCTCAAGGATAGGTTGTGCAACATGCAACATGCAACGATGCTCTGGCAGACCTTCTTGCGTGAGTAGCACAGGGATCCACCAGTCAGATAGAGGCACCTGAACCTGGCCTTCAGAAGGCCAAAGCTGTGCTCAATAATCCTCCTAAATATCGAGGAATACCTGTTAGCCAGACTCTCCCCCTTAGGGCCAACCCCACACCCATATACCAACATGCACTGAGTGGGAACCATGGGCTCACCTATTAGCCACACCCGGTGCCTCTGGAGTTGAGCCATCACATATGGGATGCTGCTCTTCTTTCGAATATAGGCATCATGCACAGACTCAGGATACTATGCACTCACACTGGAGATGTACTGGTCTGCCAGGCACACTATCTGCACATTCATAGAGTGATAGCTCTTTCGATTTCTGTACACCTGATCATTTTTCCGGGGGGGGACAAAGGCAATATGTGGATCATCAATGGCACCAATAATGTTGGGGATATGTCGCATTTCATAGAAGTCAGCCTTCACTGTGGCCAAATCCTCCACCTGGGGGGAAATGATGTAGCAGCACATGTGTTTCATCAGGGCACACAACACTGATCAGCACGTTTGAGAACATAGGCTGTGACATCCCTGCTGCTATGGCCGCTGTCACTTGGTAGGAGCCACTTGCCAAGAAATGGAGCACTGATAGGACTTGCACAAGAGGGGGGATCCCAGTGAGGTGACTGATAGCTGAGATCAGGTCTGCCTCCAATTGGGCACACAGCTCTTGGATTGTGGACCTATCAAGTCTGTAGCTGAGAATAATGTGCCTGTCCTCCAATGTTGCCAGGTCCACAAGGGGTCTGTACAAGTGGGTATGCCTCCATCTCCTATTCATCCTCAGCGGTTGAACTCTAGGGTAAAAAATGGTGAGCAGATGGTCATGTTCAAACATATCCTCAGAGTAAAATGCCTTGCATGTTGTGACAGAAACAGTATGTTAACATGCAGTCCCGTAAATGTGCCTACGTCTGCTGTGACTCAGTTAGATGCCATGGCCTGTTCCCCTCTGAAATGGCCACCTGACCTGTGTGGAGGGACAAGTGGAAATTAGGTAATTCCGCTGACATTGGGCACCGTTGCGGGAGGCGGTTGAGGACCGCTGGGGCAACACCTCATTGGTTATCATT
Organism: Pleurodeles waltl; assembly: GCF_031143425.1. NCBI lineage: Eukaryota > Metazoa > Chordata > Amphibia > Caudata > Salamandridae > Pleurodeles > Pleurodeles waltl. The sequence continues at coordinate 382,700,877 of NC_090445.1, forward strand.
GGGCCCTATGGGTTCTAGTACCCAACGGTGATGTACGCCGGCGGTGACGATACACACTGCGGCGGGTGTAACCGCCATTTTCTATCTGTTCACTCACTTGCTACCTGACCTGTGTCTGGAAGTGACCATGGCTTGAATGTCTGGGGAAAGGGCCCCTGCCTTCACTTCGGAGGAGTTGGAGAGACTAGTGGATGGGGTCCTACCCCAGTACTGTTTACTGTATGGTCCTCCAGACCAACAGGTGAGTACACTGTGAGCATGATGCATGGGGAATGAATGCATGGAGTGCTTCGTGTAAGGAGGGTGGCTGAGGGGTCCTGGGCAGAGTGCTGCATGTATGGTGGTCAATGTCTGTGTGTAAGGAGATGGGAGGGATATGGTGGGCCATGAGTGTAACAGGCCGGACGGTATGGCTGATCCCATTTCCTATCTATCATTGTCTTCAGGTCAGCGCCCATCAGAAAAAGGGTATTTGGTGTGCCATCGTCAAGGAGGTACTGACCCTGGGGGTCTTTGACAGGTGGAGCACCCACTGTTGCAAACTTTGGGAGGACCTGCACCGCTGGGCAAGGAAGACGATGGAGGCCCAGCTGGGGATGGCCTCCCAATGAGGAAGGGGTGCCCGTTGAACCCTGATCCCCCGGATGTTCCGCATCCTGGCGGTGGCCTATCCAGAGTTGGATGGGCACTTGAAGGCATCACAGCAGCCACAAGGGGGTGAGTACAGTTTCAGATTCATAAAATTGCGCGTGGTGAGGTGTTATCTGGGTGGGGGATGTGGGCCTGTGGATGGGCCTAGGCCAGGACGAACATGGCAGGGTAGGTTCCATGTTGGGCAGGGTCTGATGCACTCCAGCCCCAAATATGCTAGTGGGCATCTACTACTGGGCAGGGTCCTGTGGGGTTCAGGTGTGCTGCTATTGGCCTTAGGCATTATACTCCATGGCCTGTTGACTAGCTTTGTAACTGGGAGTGCATGGCCTAGTGCATAGGACTGTTCCCTGTGTGTTGTGTACGCCAGCAGTGGTGTTGTTTCTGGCATTGACCAAGTGTATCCTCTGTCTCTTCCCCCCTTTTTGTTTTGTCACCCTGTCCTTGTGTGCATTAGCATCCTCTGGTGGAGGAGCAGAGGCACCGGTGACAGAGGGAGCTGCATCCTACATGGCCCATGAGGCCGAATCCACCAAGGGTGAGGGCACCAGTGGGACGGCGGGCAAGGGGAGCACCACGGCGCAGCCTGGAGAGGACAGATCGGACAGCGACACCTCCTCCGATGGAAGCTCCCTGGTGGTGGTGGCCCTCCCAGCAGCCCCTCAGCGTGTTTCCTGGGCCTGCTCACCCAGGAGGGTGGGCATCTCCTTCGCCCCTGGCAGGTCAGGCCATGGCCCAGTCAGCCCTGCTGCCCTCAGTGAGGAGTCTATTGACCTCCTGTGATCCATCTCTGTTGGGCAGTCAACCATTGTGAATGCCATCCAAAGGATGGCAGGGCATTTGCAACAAACAAATGCATTCCTGTAGGGCATTCACTCTGGAGTGGCTGTCCAACAGAGATCATTCCAGGCTCTGGCCAACTCCCTGATGGCAGCCATTGTCCCTGTCTCTAGCTTCCCCCCTCCAACTTCCTCTACCTAGTCCCATCTCCCTCAGCCCCGGCCTAACCCAAGCACACTATCAGACCAGCATGCACCCAAATCAACACACAGAAGTAGCCCAGACAAACACAAGCACCAAACTTCATCCCACAGGCACTCACACAAGCACCATCCAGATGCAGATACACCAACATCCACTGCCTTCACTGTGTCCCCCTCCTCCTCCTCATCCACCTCCCTCCCAGTAGCATCTCCACTCACACCTGCATGAACTACATCCTCATTCACTACCCCATCACCATCATGCCCATCAGTACATGCCCCTCACTGGCAGTCACCACCCCCACATCCATGCACACTTCCCCTGTGTCCTCTTCCACTGTGTCTGTGCCGCCTCCTACCAAAGTACAAAAGCGCAAGCACTCAGACACCCAACAGCCATCCACCTCACGATAGCATCCAGCCCATACACCTGCACCCAAACACAGCAGACAGACAACTCCTACCACCACTCCTTCTTCCTCCACTCCCAAACCTTCACTCTATTCCAGCCCTAGTGTCCCTAAAAAGATTTTCCTCTCCACCCTTGACCTATTCCCTGCCCCTCCGTCCCCCATCCTTCACTTCAGGCAAGGGTGGTCAGGACCCAGGCTAGCACCTCAGCCACCCAGTCCACGGCCACTGTCGTTTCTGCAGCAAGTGCAGTTGTGAGAGGCTCCGAGAAGACACCCATCCACACAGTCAGAGTGCATGTACCAGCTGCCAAGGGCAAAAAGGGAGAACCAGCTGGCAAAGCCAAAAAGGGAGCACCAGCTGGCAAAGGCAAAGAGGCACCACCTGTTGCCAAAAGCAAGGAGGCACCACCAGCTGGAAAAAGGAGGCACCACCAGCTGGCAAAGTCTAGGAGGTACCATCTGCTGCCAAAAGCAAGGAGGCACCACTAGCTGGCAAAGGCAAGCAGGGGCCACCACTTGCTAAGGGCAGTAAAGGGCCACCAGGTGCCAATGGCAATGATAAAGGCACAGACGGGATGGATATGGAGCCTGGTGCTGGAGCAGCATCTGAGCAAACAACACCAGTCATGGCACTTCAGCTGTCCGAGGCTGCAGGGGATAGGCTGGAGCCTCCCCCCACCACCGGCAGCACCGCTGCCAGCACCGCCACCTGCACCACCACCAGCAGCAGCAGCCCCAGTGGGCAGCCGTCCGAGGCTGCAGAGGAAGGGCTGGAGCCTCCACCCACCACTAGCAGCTCCACCGCCACCGCCACCACCACCGCCACCACCACCACCTACACCGCTGCCACCACCACCTGCACCGCCATCAGCACCACTGCTAGCAGCAGCAGCCCCAGTGGGCAGCCGTCCGAGGCTGCAGGGGAAGGGCTGGAGCCTCCCCCCACCACTGGCAGCGCTGCAGCCAGCACCGCAGCCAGCACCACCACCTGCACCGCCGCCAGCACCACCATCTGCACCGCCACAAGCACCACTGCCATCAGCAGAAGCCCCAGTGGGCAGCCGTCTGTGGCTGCAGGGGAAGGGCTGGAGCCTCCCCTCACCACTTGCAGCACCACCGCAGGCACTGCCACCACTGAGCAGCCGTCACCACCGGGGGGCAGTGTGTAGTCGTGCCTCCATGGGCTGTAGCGTGTCCGGGCCCCTGCAAAAACTGTAGGTGTGACACCCAGGTGAGGGACTGTGACCTTGCACTCCCCATGTGCTGCATCACAGGGCACAAAGCCCTCTCCAGAACCAGTGGAAGAAGGCATCCACTCACCCCCTCCTTTCCAGGATGAAGCACACTGGGCACAAAGCCCCCTCCAGAACCATTGGAAGAAGGCATCCACTCAACCCCTCATTGCCAGGATGAAGCACACTGGGCACAAATCCCCCTCCAGAACCAGTGGAAGAAGGCATCCACTCACTCCCTCCTTGCCAGGATGAAGCACACTGGGCACAAAGCCCCCTCCAGAACCAGTGGAGAAGGCATCCACTTGAGAGACTGTGTCTTTGCACTCCCCAGGACCAAGCAGTGGGCAGACCACCCACTAGAGAGACTGTGGCTTTGTACTCCCCAGGACAGAGTGATGGGCATGTGGCCCCCTCCAGGACCAGTGGCGTTGTACCATCTTCCGGCTGAGGTGCCCCCCTTCGCCTTCCCCTGAGGTGCCTGTGTATTTTCGACCTGATGCCCCAGCAGTGTTCTCTCTGTATTGAGGCAGGAGTCAAGTGGGGCCTTGGCCTATGTGATATGGCCCTGTGGCTTACGGACATTATGGACTGGGCAGTGTCCCTCCATTTGTATATATTGAAGACACTGTTTTGTGCTTTGAGGACATATTTCTAGAAATGTATATTATTACACTGACTTTACTCACTTCCTTTTGTCCTTATGTTATTCCTGAGGTGTACGGGGTGGATATGTAATGTTGTTGCATCTGTCTGTGTGTATGGTGTTGGGGGTGGGGGTGGAGGTGTTGAGTGTTGAGTGTGTGTCACTCTCTTTTTCCTTCCCCTTCTTTGTGTGCTAGGTGCGGTACTCACCATGGTCATCTTCGCCATCGTTGGAATTCCTGGTGTAAGAGGAGGTAAACCAGCATGGGCAACACCTGTAGTTCGGGCTCCATGGCGTTGTGGTTCTTCCTTGAGTGTCCAGAGGTGAGTCGTTTCCCTTCTGTGTACTGTCTCCGCTGTGCTTTTGATGGCGTTGATACCACCCCAGTATCTGGTGGATTGGCTTGTTGTAATAGGGTGGGTGGTACATTGCCTTCTGCCTGGCTGTTGGCAGTTAACTCCGCGGTGCTTGTTGCTACCGCCATGGCAGTTGGTGTGTTAAAGTGGCGGTCTATTTTGGCGGTTTCCGTCGTGGTCATAATTCAATTTTTTTTACCGCCGGCCTGTTATCAGTGGTAAAATTCAATACTGGGGCCTGATTATAAATTGGGCGGCTGAACTGCCACAACTCTAATATGGTGGTGGTGAGGCAGCCGTCGAGCCGGAGGCCTCACTACCATCATATGTTTCCACCAGGCTGACCAGTGGAAACATCATATTACGATGTTTCCACTGGTCAGCCAGTGGAAACAGAGCAGCGGCATTGGCCTTGGCCCCTTCAGGGATCCGAGGCCAATGCCCTCACATACAGCACCTTCGGACTGCACACTGTGTGCTAGTGTGCATTCTGAGGATGCTAACTTGAACCCCTGCACTGCTCACAACATGGTGATGGGCTGTGGAGAGGCCCCCCTGTGGCCTCCAATGCTGCCTTTCCACCAGGCTTTTCAAGGCAGGGACCTCGCCATTCAAAGGCTGGTGGAAAGCAAAGTCATGATCAGCATTGGGATGCCAAACTTGGCATTGCCGTGGCTGACTATGACTTTGTCAGCCGCCAACCCGTCGGGATCAATGATCCCAGTGGAGGCAATGGTCCACTGGTGGTCCTACCACCATGATCGTAATCTGGTGGTCGGAGTGCGAAGAATGCGGCAGTCCAACCGCCACCACAAGTTTGGTAGTTCTAGTACCGCCAAACTCATAACGAGGCCCTGAGGCTGCAGACTACTGGTGCAGACCTAGAATGTGTCCATTTGCTTAATGGTCTGTATTCTTGTTACTGAAATGACAGACTCTGTAATGTGACCATGGGTTGCCTGTGTCTGTAAGTGTTTGTAAGCTCTCACAAGTTTTTTGACTCCACTACCCAATTATTTTTTATTTTGACGTTTTTGGAGTCATTTATGTGCCACACCAATTTGGCCTGGGGACCACAGTGTGCAACCCTTCCCCTTTATGTGTCCTTTGTTTTGTTTTTTTGTTTCGGGATGTGAGGAACATGCTCATCACCATTTGATGAGGCAAGCAAAAGAAAAAATCCTCTTGCAGCCAGTCAATTAATTAGAAACTTCAGTTCTGCAAACCCAACTTGGAGTTTATTGACCCTGAATGGAAAATGAGAAAAAACGCGCATGCCGAATTGCAAGCCTTTTTGTTTTAAATTTGAGTCCTCTAACTCTCCTTAAACCAAGGTTCGAGGACAGTGCATTAACGTTCTACTTTTCAACACTTTTAAAGTATCCTGGCAATTTTTTGCTATGCTGAATTGGGAGAAATTACTGAACTCTTTTAACCCAAAGCCAGCAAAGGCACCTCTTCGAACCGATGTAACTCTTTTGAGCGTTTTCTTCCCTTACAGAGAGTACATTTTATTCTACTTGCCCCAGACAGATCTGCATAATATTGTCAGTGCCAAAACCAAATTGGATAGTTTGTGTTTTAAGGTTTCATGCGAATTCTTTGAACAAAACTAAAAAGCAGTTTTATAATGGAAATTATGAGCTAACCTTCACTACAGCTTTGTTATGCCTGTCTGTATAATATATTTCAAGACTGTTGGCGCTGAGATGCTCATAGTGGGTGGTAATACAGTGACATATTTGCTCATAACTGGCTTGTTTATTCAAATTTACAGGTAATAGTGTTTTTTACAGAGAGACGTAGTCTTTAATTTACCTATACAATCCACAAAATATACCTTCATCCAGGCAAACAGTTATGAAAAGCAATGTCTCACACAGCGAAACATTTCAATAATGCATCACAGAATTTATTACAAGTGAAAGAGAATTCTGTTAAGTTTTACGAGTAAAATATTTAATTGTGCCAAAATAAAATGAAGGACACAAAAAGTAGGCTACTCCATGGTAAATTAAGGATACTTAAATCCTAATTTGAGAAAAAGTCCCACAAGGTAGATGAGGTGATGCTGGAGTTTGCGACCAATCAATTCACTCACTAAATAAGTAGGATCTTTTGAACAGGTTTGATGTTGATGATCAAATATTTTGAAATATAATGAGCTCTGTGCATTTCCACTTTACCTCAAAGACATCATATGCTGCATAGGAGAAGATATTCTGGCAAGAAGAAAATCAGTTTTATTCTGGAGATACTAAATATAAAAAAGAGCACACACCAGGCATTTTCTTGTCTAGCCTCAGGACTTTGGAATAAGATCCCTGAAAACATCAACCGAATCATAACATTATCTTTTTTAGAATAAATCTTAAGACTTAAAAGCTTTATCTACTTCTTCCCATTTTATGGCCTGATTTAGATCTTGGTGACAAGTTATTCCGTCACAATGGTGACGGATATCCCATCCGTCAGAATATAAATCCCATAGGATATAAGACCTGATTTAGAGTTTGGTGGGTGGGTTACTCCATTACAAACATGACTGATATCCCGTTCACTATATTAAGATTCCCATAGGATATAATGGGATCATAATGCAGTAGGCGGGATGTCCATCACAATTGTCATGGAGTAACCCCATCCATCAATTTCTATATCACGCCCATAATGAGATTTATATTTTGGCAGTCGGGATATCCATCACCGTTGTGACAGAGTAACTCATCTGTCAAGATCTCAATCAGGCCCTTAGGGGGTCATTCCGACCCTGGCGATCCATGACCGCCAGGGCCGGGGATAGCGGAAGCACCGCCAACAGGCTGGCGGTGCTTCCTGGGCCCTTCTGACCGTGGCGGTAAAGCCGCGGTCAGAAAAGGGGAACCGGCGGTTTCCCGCCGGTTTACCCCTGGCCCAGGGAATCCTCCATCAGCGCCGCCATGGGGATTCCGACCCCCTTCCCGCCAGCCTGTTTCTGGCGGTTTTCACCGCCAGAACCAGGCTGGTGGGAACGGGTGTTGTGGGGCCCCTGGGGGCCCCTGCACTGCCCATGCCACTGGCATGGGCAGTGCAGGGGCCCCCTAACAGGGCCCCACAAAGATTTTCAGTGTCTGCTTTGCAGACACTGAAAATCGCGACGGGTGCCACTGCACCCGTTGCACCCCTGCAAATCCGCTGTCTCCATTCGGAGCCGGCTTCCTCTTTGCAGGGGCTTTCCCGCTGGGCCGGCGGGCGATCTTTTGGAGATCGCCCGCCGGCCCAGCGTGAAAGTTAGAATGACCCCGCGGTCATTTGACTGCGGTGCGGTCTTTTGGCGGTTTCCGCCCGGCGGGCGGCGCTCGCCGCCCGCCGGGGTCGGAATGACCCCCTTAGTCTTCTACAGTCTTCCATTTTTTTGTTCCATTTCCACTGCTTTACTGGTTGTTTTTTTTATTTCTTCTGAAAACTATTGTACCTGTGTTACGTTCTATGACCCGGGGGCTAAGTTTGTGCTTTAGAACCGCCCCCCATAATAATTAAATAAATAAACACAAGAATAAATATATTCTTTAGTTAAGAGGATGTCTTCTGTACATAAGTTGATTTAACACCTGTTTCACTGTTTTATTGCTGAAAGTGTAAATGAAAGGATTCATCACAGGATAAATAATGCTGCTAAACATTTGCACTGCTTTGTAAACCTCTTTTGATGGATTTAGTGCTGGACTCATTTCAGTAAATATAGCACTCCCATAGCCTATTGTTACCATTGCTAGGTGAGAGCTGCAGGTGGAGAAAGCCTTCCGTCTTCCACTTGTTATTGGGATTCGAAGCACAGTTGAAATGATGAAGATGTAGGAGACAATGATTAACCCCAACGTGCTCAGCAGCAAAGAGAGAGCAGAGATTATGATCATCCAAGCGATTAATTCAGTGCTGGCGCATCCTAGACTCAAAAGCGCCAAACTGTCACAGAAAAAATGGTTTATAATATTAGGGCCACAGAAAGGAAGCCTGGCAACTAGAATCACTGGTCCAATGATGCAAAGGAGAGATCCCACCCAGGAAACAATGACTGATTGAATGCAGAACCTACCATTCACAATAGTGGTGTAACGCAAGGGATTGCATACAGCTACATAACGGTCATATGACATGACAGGCAGAAGGAAAAAAACAATAGTGGCAAAGTAAACATAGAAAAAAGACTGGGTGAAGCAATAAGCTAATGATGTTGATGTGTGTACTGAAAAAATATGTACTAGTATAAAAGGGACAGTGTTAGAGATGTTCAAGGTCTCCACCAAAGATACATTCCACAGAAAAAAATACATAGGGGTGTGCAGACGATGGTCCAAGTATATTATGATTAGCAAGGTGAGGTTCCCTGCCAGTGCTACTACGTAGATCAACAGTAGAATGATGAACATTGAAATCTTCATCACAGGCCCTCCAATGAACCCCACAAGAATAAATTCTGTCACTGTGGACTGATTACTCATATCCACAACGTCCTAAGAGTGCCTAAAGGAAAGATTGATATTAAACGATTGTCAAACTTCTGTACCATATTCAAATTAAAGTTAAAACAAGTCAAGTTAATGCTGCACCCTCTACTGACTACTTACTGTTAAAATAACCAAATTCAATAAGGTAAATAAAGTGGAAGAATAAAGAAGGAGATATGCAGAAAACATGAGAGAACGTGAAAAAGGCACACAAAGAGACAACAGACAAATATACACTTACACTCTTTGTGGGAGAAAATGTCAGTTACCACACTCACCAATGAGCAGTAATCCGTTTATTATTCTTATAGTTGTGCTTCTGCAGTGACATAGAATATACCTTAGGTACATCCCTACCACACAAAGCAGAAAGTGTTTTCCAAAAGTAAGGTACTTTTGCACTGTTGGAATTAATAATAGACAAATTTGGTAAAAAAAGGCTCAAATATCGCAATCAAAGTACTGGTATATATAAAACCGTCATTATACAAGAGATAAAACAGGAGTGTAACAGATTTTAATGGATGCCGACAGTAGCCTTCTCCGTAATGTAATATGCAAACAAGAAAGAGGATAGTTGATTATGTTTTAAATCACAATATAAACACAAAAATGCTATTTCTCCTAAAATGTTGCAAAGAAACCCAAAAAACTGGATTGTGTGTAGTTGTAGGTCTGTAAATTGCTGTGAAATACAGTGGCGGGTTGCCTGGGTTGCAGGGTGCTGGGTTGCGCACTGGGGCAAGGTGGAGCGTTTAGGATTGGAAGATATTAATAATAAAAAATAATTAAAAAACGTACCTCCTCTCTGCGCTGCCGCTCCTTCTTCCTCACAGGAGGCACAGGCTCCCAGCCTGCCCTGCGCCAATCCTGACGCTGCTCAGAGCAGTGTTAGCATTGGCTGAGAGCACCCAGCCAGGGTGCTCCCAGGCATAGTGGGAGCCTGTGCCTGCTCTCTCCAGCCCTGTGCTGGGCTGGAGAGAGCACATTGTGCATGTATGTTTGGCTGGCCGGAGATGGCCAGCCAAACATATATGTGCTATGAGGGGGAGTGCTGAGCACTCCCCCTCAGTCCTGTCATCCCCAGTGCTGCGCAGCTTGTACTACAAATGATAATAAACGTTGTTTGTTACCTTTTTGTAGTAAAAGGCTTGCAGATGCTGCTGCTGTAGGGGGAGGATAATGTTCCTCCGCCATAGTGGAGGAACCGCCACTGGTGGAATAATAGTGCACCAATCCCATAAGATCATCTGGATACACATGTGTCAAAACACACAACACATGCTGCAGTCCGATATGAACTGTAAACAGTAGATATAATCGGTGAGTACCGGACTGGAAAATATAGCCACCTTATTTATACATAAAATCAAGTGCACCAGGAAATGAGGGCCAAAAGTCTCATAGAAAGAGAAGTCTAAGGAACAAGTACTGTTAATGAAAGTGTTTAGAACATGCAGTAAATGCAGTAGAGTAGAAGGTTAATGTGAGCTGGGAGGTAAATTTTGGTGTTCTAGGAGTGGGTAAGGGTTACAAATTGGGTCTCTTGTTGGCAGAAATATGAACCCTGTCCAAGTAGGGACCACAGTCATAGTCAGGGTAAGTCAGATACACACCCTAAATTAACCTATGCTCACTCTCTGGCATCTTAGCACAGAGCAGTCAGGGTTAACCTAAGAGGCATTATGTAAAGTACCTGTGTAATACGCACTCATAACAAAATGAAACCACCACAAAGAGGACTACACACCAAATTACAAAGAATAGAGAATATTTATCTAAGTAAATCAAGACCAGAACTACAAAAAATCAAATCAATAGAAGTCAAGATATTCATTTTTGAAGTTCAAATGTGAAATAGTGCTTAGACGTCACTAGCTGTCAAAATGTTACTTGAGGTTGCAAGGGACTGGTGCAAATTCAAAGTTCTGGCCAACCACCATGGAGGGTAGGCTGGCTACAGAACTCACCAAGGTCTGGAGAGAAACTACCTTGTACGGAGCAAAGCGTCAAAACTGAAGGGATGATGCATCAGTATTTTCCACGCAGTCTGGTCACTGCATCATCGTTGGGCTTCATAGAGATTGATACAATGTGTCATTGTCGGTCTGCACAGGCTGTGGGCCCTATGTTATCGGGCAGCTTCTGCATTGGTGTCGAAGGAGCGATGCAGCAACATTTTACAGGCACTCCAGGGGATGCGTCGAGCTTTGCAGGATTCAGCTGCAGAACCCACTTCAGAGGCCCAGGACTGGAGAAGGGCACCTCAGGCAAGGGTAGAACTCACAGATGGCAGAGTCCAGCAGCACCAGGAGAGTTGCAAGCAGCCTTATATGTCCCTGAGACTGAAAAAGGACAGGGGGCAAGCCAGCAAGCCCTTGGAGAAACTTTTGTTCAACAGAATGGATTCAGTCCTTGTCCTTGCGGGGCTGAGATCAGCAGGTAGCATGGTAGCTCAATCAATCAATCCATCAATCAATCAGTACATTTGTAAAGTGTGCTACCTACCAGTGAGGGTCTCAAGGCACTGAGGGGGGAGGTGGGAAGGGGAGTCTGCTACTGATCGAACAGCGAGGTCTTGAGGTGTCTCCTGAAGGTCGGTAGGTCCTTGGTCTGCCGTAGGTGGATGGGGAGGGTGTTCCAGGTCTTGGAGGCGAGGTAGGAGAATGATCTGCTGTCCTTAGGATGCGTGGAATGGTGGCGAGGGCAAGTTTGGCAGAGCGGAGCTGTTCATTCCGGGGTGTAGAAGGTGAGTCGTGCATTGAGGTATGCTGGCCCGGCGTTGTGGAATGCTTTGTGAGCGTGGGTGAGGAGCTTGAAGGTGATCCTCTTGTTGATGGGGAGCCAGTGCAGGTCTCTCAGGTGGCTGCAGCAGGGGATGTCGAGGATGAAGCGTGCTGAGGCGTTCTGAATGTGTTGCAGTCTTTTCTGGAGATTGGCTGTGGTTCCAGCGTAGAGAGCATTGCCGTAGTCCAGTCTGCTGCTGACAGGGGCCTGGGTGACCGTCCTTCTGGTTTCGGTGGGGATCCACTTGTAGATCTTGTGGAGCATGCGGAGGGTGTTGAAACAGGAGGATGAAATAGTGTTGATTTGCTGGGTCATGGAGAGCGATGAGTCCAGGATGAACCCCAGGTTGCGTGCTTGGTCGGTGGGTGTTGGTGCGGCTGCCAGTGTGGCTGGCCACCTGGAGTTGTCCCAGGCAGAGGGGGTGGAGCCGAGGATGAGGACCTCCGTCTTGTCCGAGTTCAGTTTCAGGTGACTGTTTTCCATCCAATTGGCGACGGCCTTTATTCCTTTGTGGAGGTTGTGTTTGGCGGTGGCGTGGTCCTTGGTGAGGGAGAGGATCAGCTGGGTGTCGTCGGTGTATGAGATGATGTTGAGGTTGTGAGATCGGACGATGTTGGCGAGCGGTGCCATGTAGACGTTGAAGAGGGTCGGGCTGAGGGAAGATCCTTGGGGTACGCCGCAGATGGTCTTGGTGATTTCGGATCGGAAGGGAGGGAGGCAGAGTCTCTGGGTTAGGCCAGTGAGGAAGAAGGTGATCCAGTACAGGGCTTTGTTTTCTCTCTCTGTCCTAAACCCTTTCTGTCGTGTCTGCAGTAGAGCTTACTCCCACAGTTGTCCAGGCAACATATGGTAATTTAAACTTTAAACGTTTGAGGGGTCTCTGCATTGAAAGAGTTTAGCCATTGGTAAGAATCCTACCAAAGATCTTCTCCTTAGTCTTCCCCTAGAAAGTGACCAGATCCTGTCTGGCCCATCCCAGGATCAGGAAGTAGAGGAGGGGGGTACCCAGAAAGACTGAGAGGAGTCCGCTGAGGATGCTGAGGAGGGTTCTTCCAAGGACCTGTCAGCTAACAGGCCATCTAGTGACACTGGTAGGGGGAGGGGGTCACACACTAGTGGGACACCTTTCACTCTTAAAGGTCAGGTTACTTGAGTCCAGCCAGTTAGAGACAGGTCTCTCTGCCAAGTCCCACATTTCTTCTGTGTCTCACAATTCCCAAGCCTCCCACCCTGAGGATAACTTAATGGAAAGGGAACTCAGAAAGCTGAGGTTGGAAGAGGCCAGGCTGGAGCTTAAACAGCAGCAGCAGGCCTTAGACAGGGAATCTCTGGATGTGGAAAGGAAACGGCAGAGGTTAGGGTTAGTTCCCCATGGTGGCATCAGCAGTGCTTTTGATAATAATCCTGTTAGAGAGCAAGATTCCAGAAACCTGCTGTAGGAGGCTGGCCTGGCTTATAGTGGGTACCTTGTGGTACTTACACCTTGTGCCAGGTGTCCAGTTATCCCTTATTAGTAGATTAGAAGTGTTCTAGCAGCTTAGGCTGATAGAGGTAGCCATAGCAGAGCAGCTTAGACTGAACTAGGAGACATGCAAAGCTACTACTATACCACTTATATCACTTAACACTATATCATAAGAAAACACAATACTCAGAGTTACTAAAAATAAAGGTATTTTATTTTAGTGACTGTAGGAGGCTGGACTGGCTTGTAGTGAGTACCAAGGGGTACTTACACCTTGCACCAGGCCCAGGTATCCCTTATTAGTGTATAGGGTGTCTAGCAGATTAGGCTGATAGATAATGGTAGCTTAGCAGAGCAGCTTAGGCTGAACTAGGAGACGAGTGAAGCTCCTACATTACCACTAGTGTCACTTGCACAATATCATAAGAAAAAACAATACACAGATATACTAAAAATAAAGGTACTTTATTTTTATGACAATATGCCAAAGTATCTCAGTGAGTACCCTCAGTATGAGGATAGCAAATATACACAAGAAATATGTACACAATACCAGAAATATGCAGTATAGTCTTAGAAAACAGTGCAAACAATGTATAGTTACAATAGGATGCAATGGGAGCACATAGGGATAGGGGCAACACAAACCATATACTCCAAAAGTGGAATGCGAACCACGAATGGACCCCAAACCTATGTGACCTTGTAGAGGGTCGCTGGGACTGTAAGAAAACAGTGAGGGTTAGAAAAATAGCCCACCCCAAGACCCTGAAAAGTGAGTGCAAAGTGCACTAAAGTTCCCCAAAGAGCACAGAAGTCATGATAGGGGAATTCTGCAGGAAAGACACAAACCAGCAATGCAACAATGATGGATTTCCAGACGAGAGTACCTGTGGAACAAGGGGACCAAGTCCAAAAGTCACGATCAAGTCGAGAGTGGGCAGATGCCCAGGAAATGCCAGCTGTGGGTGCAAAGAAGCTGCTACTAGGCAGTAGAAGCTGAGGATTCTGCAAGAACGACAAGGGCTAGAAACTTCCCCTTCGGAGGATGGATGTCCACGTCGTGAAGAGTCGTGCAGAAGTGTTTTCCTGAAGAAAGACTGAAAACAAGCCTTGCTAGCTGCAAATCGTGCAGTTAAGGTTTTTGGATGCTGCTGTGGCCCAGGAGGGACCAGGATGTCGCCAATTGCGTCAGGGGACAGAGGGGGCACCCAGCAGGACAAGGAGCCCTCTCAGAAGCAAGCAGTACCCGGAGAGGTGCCGGAACAGGCACTACAAAGTGGAGTGAAATGGTGCTCACCCGAAGTTGCACAAGAGAGTCCCACGCCACAGGAGGACAACTCAGGAGGTCGTGCAATGCAGGTTAGAGTGCCGTGGACCCAGGCTTGGCTGTGCACAAAGGATTTATGCCGGAAGTGCACAGAGGCCGGAGTAGCTGCAAAAGACGTGGTTCCCAGCAATGCAGTCTGGCGTGGGGAGGCAAGGACTTACCTCCACCAAACTTGGACTGAAGAGTCACTAGACTGTGGGAGTCACTTGGACAGAGTTGCTGGATTCAAGGGACCTCGCTCGTCATGCTGAGAGGAGACCCAGGGGACCGGTGATGCAGTTCTTTGGTGCCTGCGGTTGCAGGGGGACGATTCCGTTGACCAACGGGAGATTTCTTCGGAGCTTCTAGTGCAGAGAGGAGGCAGACTACCCCCACAGCATGCACCACCAGGAAAAGTTGAGAAGGCGGCAGGATCAGCGTTACAGAGTTGCAGTAGTCGTCTTTGCTACTTTGTTGCAGTTTTGCAGGCTTCCAGCGCGGTCAGCAGTCGATTCCTTGGCAGAAGGTGAAGAGAGAGATGCAGAGGAACTCTGATGAGCTCTTGCATTCGTTATCTAAGGAATTCCCCAAAGCAGAGACCCTAAATAGCCAGAATAGAGGGTTTGGCTACTTAGGAGAGGGGATAGGCTAGCAACACCTGAAGGAGCCTATCAGAAGGAATCTCTGACGTCACCTGCTGGCCCTGGCCACTCAGAGCAGTCCAGTGTGCCAGCAGCACCTCTGTTTCCACGATGGCAGAGGTCTGGAGCACAATGGAGGAGCTCTGGGCACCTCCCAGGGGAGGTGCAGGTCAGGGGAGTGGTCACTCCCCTTTCCTTTGTCCAGTTTCACGCCAGAGCAGGGCTGAGGGGTCCCTGAACCGGTGTAGACTGGCTTATGCAGAAATGGGCACCATCTGTGCCCATGAAAGCATTTCCAGAGGCTGGGGGAGGCTACTCCACCCCTGCCTTCACACCTTTTTCCAAAGGGAGAGAGTGTAACACCCTCTCTCTGAGGAAGTCCTTTGTTCTGCCTTCCTGGGCCAAGCCTGGCTGGACCCCAGGAGGGCAGAAACCTGTCTGAGGGGTTGGCAGCAGCAGCAGCTGCAGTGAAACCCCTGAAAAGGCAGTTTGGCAGTACCCGGGTCTGTGCTACAGACCCGTTGGATCATGGGATTGTGCCAACAATGCCAGGATGGCATAGAGGGGGCAATTCCATGATCTTAGACATGTTACATGGCCATATTCGGAGTTACCATTGTGAAGCTACATATAGGTAGTGACCTATGTGTAGTGCACGCGTGTAATGGTGTCCCCGCACTCACAAAGTCCAGGGAATTTGCCCTGAACAATGTGGGGGCACCTTGGCTAGTGCCAGGGTGCCCACACACTAAGTAACTTTGCACCTAACCTTTACCAGGTAAAGGTTAGACATATAGGTGACTTATAAGTTACTTAAGTGCAGTGGTAAATGGCTGTGAAATAACGTGGACGTTATTTCACTCAGGCTGCAGTGGCAGGCATGTGTAAGAATTGTCAGAGCTCCCTATGGGTGGCAAAAGAAATGCTGCAGCCCATAGGGATCTCCTGGAACCCCAATACCCTGGGTACCTCAGTACCATATACTAGGGAATTATAAGGGTGTTCCAGTATGCCAATGTGAATTGGTGAAATTCGTCACTAGCCTGT
This sequence comes from Pleurodeles waltl, assembly GCF_031143425.1. Taxonomy (NCBI): domain Eukaryota; kingdom Metazoa; phylum Chordata; class Amphibia; order Caudata; family Salamandridae; genus Pleurodeles; species Pleurodeles waltl. The sequence goes on from NC_090445.1 coordinate 382,716,894, forward strand.
TAGTGACAATTTGGAAAGAAATGAGAGAGCATAACCACTGAGGTTCTGGATAGCAGAGCCTCAGTGAGACAGTTAGTCATAACACAGGTAACACATTCAGGGCACACTTATGAGCACTGGGGCCCTGACTGGCAGGGTCCCAGTGACACATACAACTAAAACAACATATATACATTGAAAAATGGGGGTAACATGCCAGGCAAGATGGTACTTTCCTACACAACCCCCCCCCCCCCCCCCCAAACAAAGGACAATAAGACTACCTAGTCTCTAGTCATTACCTGATGGGTCTTCATTGTCTAAGTGGAAATATCTGGAGAGTCCATCTGCATTGGAGTGGGTACTCCCAGGTCTATGTTCCACTGTATAGTCCATTCCCTGTAGGGATATGGACCACCTCAACAATTTAGGATTTTCACCTTTCATTTGTTTTAGCCAAAGTAGAGGTTTGTTGTCTGTCTGAACAATGAAGTGAGTGCCAAACAGGTATGGCCTCAACTTCTTCACTGCCCAGACCACAGCAAAGGCCTCCCTCTCTATGGCAGACCAATGCTTTTATCTAGGGGTCAACCTCCTGCTGATAAAAGCAACAGATTGATCCTGGCCCTCAGAATTAAGTTGTGATAAGACTGCCCCTACCCCTAATTCAGATGCATCAGTTTGGACAATTAATTTCTTGGAGTAACAGGGGCTTTTCAGGACAGGTGCAGAGCACATGGCCTGCTTCAGCTCCTCAAAAGCTTTCTGACAGTTTGCTGTCCATAATACCTTCTTAGGCATTTTCTTTGAAGTGAGGTCATTAAGAGGGGCTTCAATGGAGCCATAGTTCTTTATGAACCTCCTATAGTACCCAGTGAGGCCTAAAAAGGCTCTCATCTGAGTCTGAGCAGTAGGGGGAACCCAATTTATAATTGTTTTGATTTTCCCCTGAAGTGGTGCAATCTGTTCTCCACCAACCAGGTGTCCCAGATAAACCACCTTCCCCTGCCCTATCTGGCACTTAGAAGCCTTGATAGTGAGCCCTGCCTTTTGCAGGGCCTCTAAAGCTTTCCATAGGTGGACCAGGTGCTCATCCCAGCTGGAGCTAAAGACAGCTATATCGTCTAGATATGCTGCACTAAAAGCTTCCAGCCCTTGCAGGACTGTGTTCACCAACCTCTGAAAAGTGGCAGGTGCATTTTTCAATCCAAAAGGCATTACTGTGAATTGGTAATGGCCTCCAATGGTTGAAAATGCAGTTTTTGCTTTTGCATCTTCTGATAATTTGATCTGCCAATACCCTGCAGTCAAATCAAAAGTGCTTAGATACTTGGCAGATGCCAGTGTATCTATGAGCTCATCTTCCCTGGGTATAGGGTGAGCATCAGTTTTGGTTACCTGGTTGAGACCTCTGTAGTCTACACAAAACCGCATTTCCTTCTTTCCATCTTTGGAATGAGGTTTTGGTAAAAGTACCACAGGAGAAGCCCATGGACTTTCAGAGTGCTCAACCACTCCTAGTTCAAGCATTGTCTGCACCTCTTGCTTTATGCAGTCTCTGACATGGTCTGGCTGCCTATAGATCTTACTTTTGACAGGCAAGCTGTCTCCAGTATCTATAGTGTGCTCACACCAAGATGTGGTACCTGGCACAGTAGAGAAGAGTTCAGAAAACTGACCCAGGAGATTTATGCAGTGGTCTTTCTGCTCAGCAGTAAGACAATCTGCCAAAACTACACCTTCCACTAGAGCATCTTGTTCTGTGGAAGAGAAGAGAACAGGGAGAGGGTCACTCTCTTCTTCCTGTCCCTCATCAGTTGCCATGAGCAGGGTGAGATCAGCCCTGTCATAGTAGGGTTTCAGGCGATTGACATGGAGCACCCTAAGGGGACTCCTGGCAGTGCCTAAGTCAACTAAGTAGGTGACTTCACCCTTCTTTTCAACAATTATGTGGGGTCCACTCCATTTGTCTTGGAGTGCTCTTGGGGCCACAGGCTCCAAGACCCACACTTTCTGCCCTGGTTGGAACTGAACCAAAACAGCCTTCTGGTCATGCCATTGCTTCTGGAGCTCTTGGCTGGCCTGAAGGTTTTTACTGGCCTTTTTCATGTACTCAGCCATCCTTGATCTGAGGCCAAGTACATAGTCCACTATGTCTTGCTTTGGAGCTTTTAAAGGTTGTTCCCAACCCTCCTTAACAAGTGTTAGAGGACCTCTCACAGGGTGACCAAATAGGAGTTCAAATCCCCTTTCTGGGGTACCTCCCTGTAAGCAAAAAGGAGGCATGGTACCAGGATATCCCATCTCCTGCGGAGTCTTTCAGGGAGTCCCATAATCATGCCATTGAGAGTTTTGTTAAATCTCTCCACCAGTCCATTTGTTTGTGGATGATAGGGTGTAGTGAACTTGTATGTCACACCACACTCCTTCCACATGGCCTTTGAGTAAGCAGACATGAAATTGCTTCCCCTGTCTGATACCACCTTTTTTGGGAAGCCCACCCTGGAAAAGATTCCCAGGAGGGCCTTTGCCACTGCAGGAGCTGTAGTGGTCCTTAGAGGAATTGCTTCAGGATATCTGGTGGCATGGTCCACTACCACCAAGATAAACCTATTGCCTGAAGCAGTAGGAGGGTCAAGGGGGCCAACTATGTCAACCCCTACCCTTTCAAAGGGAACCCCAACCACAGGCAGTGGAATAAGGGGTGCCTTTGGAGTGCCACTTGTCTTGCCACTGGCTTGACTGGTTTCACAGGACTTACAAAATTCCTTTGTGTCCTCTGACATTCTAGGCCAATGAAACAAGGGAACAAGCCTGTCCCAAGTTTTCATTTGCCCCAAATGTCCAGCTAAGGAAATGTCGTGAGCAAGAGTTAGGAGGAACTTTCTGTACTCTTGAGGAATCACCAATCTCCTGGCAGCTCCAGGTTTTGGATCCCTTGCTTCAGTGTACAAGAGGTTGTCCTCCCAGTAAACTCTGTGAGAGTCACTGACATCCCCATTTGCTTGTTTGACAGTTTGCTGCCTTAGACCCTCTAGTGTGGGACAGGTCTGCTGTGCCACACTCAGCTCCTCCCTGGCAGGCCCCCCTTCACCTAAAAGCTCAGCAGTGTTTGCTTCCAGCTCCTCTGGTGTAGGTTCTGCACAGGGTGGAAATTCTTCTTCCTCAGAAGTAGAATCCACTGTAGAGGGAGGGATAGTAGGTAGTGATTTACCTTTACTAACCCTAGCTTTAGGGAGCACTTGGTCCATTCTTCAAGGATCCAAGTCACCCTGTCCTTTTTGCTTTTTGGCCTGAGCCCTGGTCAAAGCAAAAATATGCCCTGGAATGCCCAACATTGCTGCATGAGCCTACAACTCCACTTCTGACCAAGCTGATGTCTCTAAATCATTTCCTGATAGACAGTCTACAGGTAAATCTGAGGCGACCACAACTTTCTTTGGGCCAGTAACCCCCCCCCCCAGTTGAGATTCACAACAGCCATGGGGTGGCTAAGGGTGTTGTTGTGAGCATCGGTTACTTGGTACTGGTGACCAAGTAGGTGTTGTTCAGGGTGGACCAGTTTCTCTATTACCATTGTAACACTGGCACCTGTGTCCCTGTAGGCCTGAACCTCAACACCATTTATTAGGGGTAGTTGCTTGTACTTATCCATGTTAAGGGGACAAGCAACCAAGGTGGCTAAATCAATAGCCCCCTCACAGACTAACACAGCCTCTGTGGTCTCCCTAATCAGACCAACCCCAACTAAGTTACCAATAGTGAGCCCAGCTACTCCCTTGGATTGGCTATTAGTGGGTTTGCTCCCACTACCACTGCTATTAGTAGGGACACTAGGTGTAGCAGTAGGGGTTGTAGTGGTAGGAGGCTTGGTGCTTTTCTTTGGACAACTGGGATCTGTTGTCCAATGGCCTTTTATTTTACATAAATAGTACCATGGTTTCTTTTCTTTGTTTTGATTTGAAGAGGATTTGGGCCCACCACCCCCACCAGAGTGTTTTTGTGGGCCTGATGAAGACTCATTTTTAGATTTGTCCCCACCCTTGTCAGAAGACTTACCATCCTTCTTCTTATTGCCATCTTTGTCACCCCCTGTATGAACTTTTCTGTTCACCCTTGTTCTGACCCATTTGTCTGCCTTCTTTCCCAATTCTTGGGGAGAGGTCAGATCAGAGACCACCAAGTACTGGTGCAACAAATCAGACACACAATTATTAAGAATATGCTCTCTCAGGATTAAGTTATACAGGCTTTCATAATCAGCAACTTTACTGCCATGTAACCACCCCTCCAAGGCCTTCACTGAATGGTCAACAAAGTCTACCCAGTCTTGTGAAGACTCCTTTTTGGTCTCTCTGAACTTCATCCTGTACTGTTCAGTGGTTAAGCAAAAACCATCCAGGAGTGCATTCTTAAGAACTGCAAAATTATTGGCATCACTTTCTTTCACAGTAAGGAGCCTATCCCTACCCTTTCCACTAAATGATAGCCATAGGATAGCAGCCCACTGCCTTTGAGGGACATCCTGTACAACACAGGCCCTCTCAAGTGCAGCAAACCACTTGTTAATGTCATCCCCCTCCTTATAAGGGGGAACTATCTTGTGCAGATTCCTTGAATCATGCTCTCTTGCAGGATGACTATGGGGAATACTGCTGCTGCCACCATGGGTTTCAAACCCAATTTTCTGTCTTTCTCTTTCTATCTCTAAGGACTGGCTATCTAAATCCAGCTGTTGCTTCTTGAGCTTCAGCCTGGATTCCTCCACTCTCAATCTATTGAGCTCCCTTTCAGACACTCTGTCATCAGGGTGGGTGGGAGGGACATGCCTAGAAACTGAAGTATTGTGAGAATGAACAGAAGGAGACCTGTTCCTAACAGATGGAACCCTAACAGCTTGGCTAACAGAATCAGCACTTCTACTATGATGAGAAGGAATACTCTTACTGTGATGTGAGACCACACTATCTGTATGATGTGATTCTACATCAGTTCCAGCTATGCTAGATTGTCTGCTAATGGGCAGGCTAGGAAGTTTCCCTTCCAAATCTTTTGCTAGGGGTGCCCCAGGATCAGATTGGGAACCATCAGCTAACTTTTCAACAGAAGTGCCACCTCTGGCCTTATCCTGTTCAACAAGCATATTCACCAACAGTTCTCTAGGGGGATTCTTCCCTACACTTAAACCTCTTTCTATGCAGAGACTGCTTGCTCCTTTCCAGCTAAGGTGATCATAAGCAAGTTTGGACAGATCAACAGTTTGGCCTGTGCCAGACATTTTAGAAAGTGTTTAAGTGATAGAAAAAGTGAGAAAAAGTTTTTCAGAACTTTTGGAAAGACAGAAAAAATCTTTTTAAACTTTTTTAAGAACTTTTTAGAAAGTTTAGAGGTACTTTTCAGCACTTAGAAAAGAAGTGAAAAGAGGAAATGCAAAACTTTTTGGTTAGGTGTACATACACTGAACTTGTTTTGTATATTTTTCTCTTATGAAAAGTACAATGACAAAAGTGGTAAGTAGTTGATACTTATCCCACCGCTGCACAACCAATGTAGGAGGCTGGACTGGCTTGTAGTGAGTACCAAGGGGTACTTACACCTTGCACCAGGCCCAGGTATCCCTTATTAGTGTATAGGGTGTCTAGCAGCTTAGGCTGATAGATAATGGTAGCTTAGCAGAGCAGCTTAGGCTGAACTAGGAGACGAGTGAAGCTCCTACAGTACCACTAGTGTCACTTGCACAATATCATAAGAAAACACAATACACAGATATACTAAAAATAAAGGTACTTTATTTTTATGACAATATGCCAAAGTATCTCAGTGAGTACCCTCAGTATGAGGATAGCAAATATACACAAGATATATGTACACAATACCAAAAATATGCAGTATAGTCTTAGAAAACAGTGCAAACAATGTATAGTTACAATAGGATGCAATGGGAGCACATAGGGATAGGGGCAACACAAACCATATACTCCAAAAGTGGAATGCGAACCACGAATGGACCCCAAACCTATGTGACCTTGTAGAGGGTCGCTGGGACTGTAAGAAAACAGTGAGGGTTAGAAAAATAGCCCACCCCAAGACCCTGAAAAGTGAGTGCAAAGTGCACTAAAGTTCCCCAAAGAGCACAGAAGTCGTGATAGGGGAATTCTGCAGGAAAGACACAAACCAGCAATGCAACAACGATGGATTTCCAGACGAGAGTACCTGCGGAACAAGGGGACCAAGTCCAAAAGTCACGATCAAGTCGAGAGTGGGCAGATGCCCAGGAAATGCCAGCTGTGGGTGCAAAGAAGCTGCTACTAGGCAGTAGAAGCTGAGGATTCTGCAGGAACAACAAGGGCTAGAAACTTCCCCTTTAGAGGATGGATGTCCCACGTCGTGAAGAGTCGTGCAGAAGTGTTTTCCTGAAGAAATACCGAAAACAAGCCTTGCTAGCTGCAAATCGTGCAGTTAGGGTTTTTGGATGCTGCTGTGGCCCAGGAGGGACCAGAATGTCGCCAATTGCGTCAGGGGACAGAGGGGGTGCCCAGCAGGACAAGGAGCCCTCTCAGAAGCATGCAGCACCCATAGAAGTGCCAGAACAGGCACTACAAAGTGGAGTGAAACGGTGCTCACCTGAAGTTGCACAAGAGAGTCCCAGGCCGCCGGAGGACAACTCAGGAGGTCGTGCAATGCAGGTTAGAGTGCTGTGGACCCAGGCTTGGCTGTGCACAAAGGATTTCCGCCGGAAGTGCACAGAGGCCGGAGTAGCTGTAAAAGACGTGGTTCCCAGCAATGCAGTCTGGCGTGGGGAGGCAAGGACTTACCTCCACCAAACTTGGACTGGAGAGTCACTGTGGGAGTCACTTGGACAGAGTTGCTGGATTCAAGGGACCTTGCTCGTCATGCTGAGAGGAGACCCAGGGGACCGGTGATGCAGTTCTTTGGTGCCTGCGGTTGCAGGGGGACGATTCCATCGACCCACAGGAGATTTCATCGGAGCTTCTAGTGCAGAGAGGAGGCAGACTACCCCCACAGCAAGCACCACCAGGAAAACAGTCGAGAAGGCGGCAGGATCAGCGTTACAGAGATGCAGTAGTCGTCTTTGCTACTTTGTTGCAGTTTTGCAGGCTTCCAGCGCGGTCAGCAGTCGATTCCTTGGCAGAAGGTGAAGAGAGAGATGCAGAGGAACTCTGATGAGCTCTTGCATTCGTTATCTAAGGAATTCCCCAAAGCAGAGACCCTAAATACCCAGAAAAGAGGGTTTGGCTACTTAGGAGAGGGGATAGGCTAGCAACACCTGAAGGAGCCTATCAGAAGGAGTCTCTGACATTGCCTGCTGGCCCTGGCCACTCAGAGCAGACCAGTGTGCCAGCAGCACCTCTGTTTCCAAGATGGCAGAGGTCTGGAGCACAATGGAGGAGCTCTGGGCACCTCCCAGGGGAGGTGCAGGTCAGGGGAGTGGTCACTCCCGTTTCCTTTGTCCAGTTTCGCGCCAGAGCAGGGCTGAGGGGTCCCTGAACCGGTGTAGACTGGCTTATGCAGAAATGGGCACCATCTGTGCCCATGAAAGCATTTCCAGAGGCTGGGGGAGGCCACTCCTCCCCTGCCTTCACACCTTTTTCCAAAGGGAGAGGGTGTAACACCCTCTCTCTGAGGAAGTCCTTTGTTCTGCCTTCCTGGGCCAAGCCTGGCTGGACCCCAGGAGGGCAGAAACCTGTCTGAGGGGTTGGCAGCAGCAGCAGCTGCAGTGAAACCCCTGAAAAGGCAGTTTGGCAGTACCAGGGTCTGTGCTACAGACTCGTGGGATCATGGGATTGTGCCAACAATGCCAGGATGGCATAGAGGGGGCAATTCCATGATCTTAGACATGTTACATGGCCATATTCGGAGTTACCATTGTGAAGCTACACATAGGTAGTGACCTATGTGTAGTGCACGCGTGTAATGGTGTCCCCGCACTCACAAAGTCCGGGGAATTTGCCCTGAACAATGTGGGGGCACCTTGGCTAGTGCCAGGGTGCCCACACACTAAGTAACTTTGCACCTAACCTTTACCAGGTAAAGGTTAGACATATAGGTGACTTATAAGTTACTTAAGTGCAGTGGTAAATGGCTGTGAAATAACGTGGACGTTATTTCACTCAGGCTGCAGTGGCAGGCCTGTGTAAGAATTGTCAGCGCTCCCCATGGGTGGCAAAAGAAATGCTGCAGCCCATAGGGATCTCCTGGAACCCCAATACCCTGGGTACCTCAGTACCATATACTATGGAATTATAAGGGTGTTCCAGTATGCCAATGTGAATTGGTGAAATTCGTCACTAGCCTGTTAGTGACACTTTGGAAAGAAATGAGAGAGCATAACCACTGAGGTTCTGGATAACAGAACCTCAGTGACACAGTTAGTCATAACACAGGTAACACATTCAGGGCACACTTATGAGCACTGGGGCCCTGACTGGCAGGGTCCCAGTGACACATACAACTAAAACAACATATATACAGTGAAAAATGGGGGTAACATGCCAGGCAAGATGGTACTTTCCTACAGTGACAATATGCCAAAATTATCTCAGAGGATATACTCCCTTGGGAGGTAAGTAATATACACAAAATATACACACAAACCAAAATCAGGGAAGTAAACAGTTATAAAAGTAGTGCAAACACTGTAGATCACAATAGAATGCAATAGGAGACAATAGGCCTAGGGACAACACAAACCATATACTCCAGAAGTGGAATGCGAACCACAAATGGACCCCAGGCCTAGTGTAGTGTGTAGAGGGTCACTGGGAGTGTAAGAAAACACTAAGGGTGTCCAAGATACCCCAACCCAAGACCCTGAAAAGTAGGAATAAAGTTACCCTACTACCCCAGAAAGACAGTAAAGTTGGGATAGGGGATCCTGCAAAGAAAACAACTGACTGCAAAGCACTGAAAATGAATACCTGGACCTGGGGACCTGCAAATGAAGGGGTCCAAGTCCAAGAGTCACGCAAGTGTCCAGGGGGGGCAGGAGCCCACTAAACCCCTGATGAAGGTGCAAACGGGGTGCCTCTGGGTGGAAGAAGCTGAAGATTCTGCAACAACAGAAGGTGCCAGGAACTTCTCCTTTGGCCAGAGTATGTGCCACGGAGTGCTGGAGGATGCAGAGTTATTTCAATGCAGAAAGACTGCAAACAAGCCTTGCTAGCTGCAAGAGTCGCTTTTGAAGGTTTTGGGTACTGCCTGGGCCCAGGAAGAACCAGGAGGTCGCCCCTTGCAGGATGAGACAGAGGGGGCACCCAGCAACACAGCGAGCCCATGCAGAAGCAGGCAGCCGTCGCAGAAGCACCTGAACAGGCATTCAGAAGATCTGAGCACAGCAGTCATCTGAGCACAACAAAAGAGAGTCCCACGAAGTCGGAGTCCAACTCAGCGAGTTGGGCAATGCAGGACGGAGTGCTGGGGACCTGGGCTAGGCTGTGCACAAAAGAAGTCTTGCAAAAGTGCACAGAAGTCCTAGAAGCTGCATTTCACACAGTAAACAGGATTACTGTCTGGTGTGGGGAGGCAAGGACTTACCTCCACCAAATTTGGACAGAAGGGCCACTGGACTGTTGGGGGACACTTGGATCCAGCTCCTGTGTTCCAGGGACCACGCTCGTCAAGACGAGAGGGGACCCAGAGGACCGGTGATGCAGATGTTTGGTACCTGCGTTGGCAGGAGGAAGATTCCGTCGACCCACAAGAGATTTCTTCTTGGCTTCTAGTGCAGGGTGAAGGCAGACAGCCCTCAGAGCATGCACCACCATTAAACAGTCGAGAAAGCTGGCAGGATGAGGGTCTACAATCTTGCTGGTAGTCTTCTTGCTACTTTGTTGTGGTTTTGCAGGCGTCCTGGGGCAGTCAACGGTCGATCCTTGGCAGAAGTCGAAGAGGGAAGTGCAGAGGAACTCTGGTGAGCTCTTGCATTCGTTATCTCATGAGAAACCCACAGGAGAGACCCTAAATAGCCCTCAGAGGAGGATTGGTTACAGAGAAAGGTAAGCACCTATGAGGAGGGGTCTCTGAAGTCACGTGCTGGCACTTGCCACAGAGGTGTCCATTGTGCCCTCACACCTCTGCATCCAAGATGGCAGAGGTCTGGGACACACTGGAGGAGCTCTGGACACCTCCCCTTGGGAGGTGCTGGTCAGGGGAGTGGTCACTCCCCTTTCTTTTGTCCAGTTTCACACCAGAGTAGGGCTGGGGGGATCCCTGAACTGGTGTAGACTGGCTTATGCAAGGAGGGCACCATCTGTGCGCTTCAATGTATTTCCAGAGGCCAGGAGAGGCTACTCCTCTCAGGCCCTTAACACCTATTTCCAAAGGGAGAGTGTGTAACACCCTCTCTCAGAGGAAATCCTTTGTTCTGCCTTCCTGGGACTGGGCTGCCCAGACCAGAGGAGGGCAGAAACCTCTCTGAGGGTTGGCAGAGAAAACCCCGGAGAGTTAGTTTGGCAGTACCCGGGCTCTATGCTGGAGCCCCGGGATGCATGGAATTGTCACCCCAATACCAGAATGGTATTGGGGTGACAATTCCATGATCCTAGACGTGTTTTATGGCCATGTTTGGATTTACCATTGTGACGCTACATATAAGTATTGACCTATATGCAGTGCACACGTGTAAGGGTGTCCCCGCACTCACAAAGTGTGGGGAAATTAGCCTGAACAATGTAAATTTGCACCTAACCTTCACTAAGTGAGGGTTAGACATATAGGTGACTTATAAGTTACTTAAGTGCAGTGTAAAATGTCTGTGAAATAACATGGACGTTATTTCACTCAGGCTGCAGTGGCAGTCCTGTGAAAGAATTTTCTGAGCTCCCTATTGGTGGTAAAATAATTGCTGCAGCCCATAGGGATCTCCTGGAACCCCAATACCCTGGGTACCTAGGTACCATATACTAGGGAATTATAAGGTTGTTCCAATGTGCCAATCAGAATTGGTAAAATTAGTCACTAGCCTGCAGTGACAATTTTAAAAGCAGAGAGAACAGAAACACTGAAGCTCTGGTTAGCAGAGCCTCAGTGATACAGATAGGCACCACACAGGGAAAAAATACAGGGCACACTTTATGAGCACTGGGGTCCTGGCTAGCAGGATCCCAGTGACACAGGCAAAACAAACATACATACAAGTAAAAATGGGGGTAACATTCCAGGCAAGATGGTACTTTCCTACATAACCCCCCTAAATGAGGGACGATAAGGCTAACCTTGTCCAAATGAGTCTTCATTGTCTAAGTGGAAATATGTGGAGAGTCAGTCTTTACTGGAGTGAGTTATCCCAGGTCTATGTTCCACTGTATAGTCCATTCCCTGTAGGGATATGGACCACCTCAACAATTTAGGGTTTTCACCTTTCATTTGTTTTAGCCAAAGTAGAGGTTTGTGGTCTGTCGGAACAATAAAGTGAGTACCAAACAGGTATGGTCTCAACTTTTTCAGTGCCCAGACCACAGCAAAAGCCTCCCTCTCTATGGCAGACCAATGCTTTTCTCTAGGGGTCAACCTCCTGCTGATAAAAGCAACAGGTTAATCTTGGCCCTCAGTATTAAGCTGTGATAGCACTGCCCCAACCCCCCTAATTCAGAAGCATCAGTCTGGACTATGAACTTTTTGGAGTAGCAAGGGCTTTTTAGGACAGGTGCAGAGCAGATGGCCTGTTTGAGGTCATCAAAAGCTAGCTGTCCACGATACCTTATTAGGCATCCTTTTTACTAGTGAGGTCATTAAGAGGATCTGCAATGGAGCCATACTGTTTAATAAACCTCTTATAGTACTCAGTGAGGCCTAAAAAGGCTCTCACCTGGGTTTGAGTTGTAGTCGGAGCCCATTCCATAATGATCTGGATCTTCCCCTGCAGTGGTGCAATCTGTACCCCACCTACCAGGTGGCCCAGATAAACCACTTTCCCCTGTCCTATCTGGCAGTTTGAGGCCTTGATAGTGTGGCCTGCTTTTTGCAGGGCCTCTAAAACGTTCCACATGTGGACCAGGTGCTCATCCCAGGTGGAACTAAAGTCAGCTATAGATATGCTGCACTAAAAGCTTCCAACCCTTGCAGGACTGTGTTCATCAACCTTTGAAAAGTGGCAGGTGCATTCTTCAGACCAAAGGGCATCACAGTGAATTGATAGTGCCCTGCAATGGTTGAGAATGCAGTTTTAAGTTTTGCATCTTCTGATAATTTAATCTGCCAATACCCTGCAGTTAAATCAAAAGTGCTTGGATACTTGGCAGAAGCCAGTGTATCAATCAGCTCATCTGCCATGGGTATAGGGTAAACATCTCTCTTGGTTACTTGGTTGAGCCCTCTATAGTCAACACAAAACCTCATCTCTCTTTTTCCATCCTTACTGTGAGGTTTTGGAACCAGCACCACTGGGCTACCCCATGGGATTTCTGAAGGCTCAATCACTCCTAAGTCTAACATTTTCTGAACTTCTTGTTTAATGCAGTCTCTGGCATGGTCAGGCTGCCTAGAAATCTTACCTTTGACAGGTAAACTGTCTCCAGTATTGATTGTATGCTCACACCAGGTAGTAGTACCTGGTATTAGTGAGAAGAGTTCAGAAAACTGACTTAAATGATTTACACAGTTATCTTTCTGCTCAGCAGTAAGACAATCTGCAAGTACTACTCCCTCCACTAAGCCATCAGCTTCAGTGGTGGAGAAGAGATCAGGAAGAGGGTCACTCTCTTCTTCCTGTCCCTCATCAGTTGGCATGAGCAGGGTGAGATCAGCCCTGTCATAGTAGGGTTTTAGGCGGTTGACATGGAGTACCCTAAGGGGACTCCTGGCAGTGCCCAGGTCTACCAAGTAAGTAACCTCACCCTTTTTCTCTACAATTAGATGGGGTCCACTCAATTCGTCTTGGAGTGGTCTTGGGGCCACAGGCTCCAATACCCACACCTTCTGTCCTGGGTGGTACTGTGTCAGATCAGCCTTCTGGTCATGCCATTGCTTTTGCAGCTCACGGCTGGCCTGAAGGTTTTTACTGGTCTTTTTCATGTACTCAGCCATTCTCTATCTTAGGCCAAGTACATAATCCACAATGTCCTTTTTAGGAGATTTTAAAGGTTGTCCCCAACACTCCTTAACAAGTGCAATGGGACCTCTCCCAGGGTGCTCAAAAAGGAGTTCAAAGGGGCTAAAGCCCACTCCTTTTTGGGGTACCTCCTTGTAAGCAAAAAGGAGGCAAGGTAACAGGACATCCCATCTCCTTCTGAGTTTTTCAGGGAGTCCCATTATCATACCTTTGAGGGTTTTATTAAACCTCTCAACCAGACCATTTGTTTGTGGATGATAAGGAGTAGTGAACTTGTATGTTACACCACACTCCTTCGACATTGCTTTGAGGTATGAAGACATGAAGTTACTACCTCTGTCTGACACCACTTCCTTAGGGAAACCCACTCTGGAAAAGATTCCCAGGAGGGCCTTTGCCACTGCAGGAGCTGTAGTGGTCCATAAGGGGATTGCTTCAGGGTACCTAGTGGCATGGTCCACTACCACCAGAATGAAACTATTGCCTGACGCTGTTGGAGGGTCAAGGGGGCCAACTATGTCAACCCCCACCCTTTCAAAGGGCACCCCAACAACTGGAAGTGGAATTAAGGGGGCCTTTGGAGTGCCACCAGTCTTGCCACTGGCTTGGCAGGTCACACAAGAGCGATAAAACTCTTTGGTGTCCTCTGAGGGGAACAAGCCTGTTACAAGTTTTACTTTGGCCCAAATGCCCAGTCCAAAGGAATGTCATGTGCCAAGGTAAGAAGAAACTCTCTGTATTGCAAAGAGATGACCAATCTCCTGGCAGCTCCAGGTTTTGGGTCCCTTGATTCAGTATAAAGGAGGTTGTCTTCCCAATACATCTTATGGCTATCACTGACATCCCCATTCTGCTGTTTGAAAGCTTGCTGTCTCAAACCCTCTAGTGTGGGACAGGTCTGCTGTGCCACACTCATCTCTTCTCTAGCAGGCCGCCCTGCACCCATAAGCTCAGCAGTGTCTGCTGCCAGCTCCTCTAGCGTAGGTTCTGCACAGGTAGAGGATTCCTCTTCCTCAAAATGGGAATCTTCTGGTGAGGGAGGGATAGTGGGCAAGGATTTACCCTTCCTACCCCTAGCTTTTGGGAACACTTGGTCCATTGTTCCAGGATCCAAGTTTCCCTGTCCTTTTTGCTTTTTGGCCTGAGCCCATGTTAAAGCACAAATATGCCCAGGAATGCCCAGCATTGCTGCAAGAGCCTCTATCTCCACTTCAGCCAAAGCTGATGTCTCCAAATCATTTCCTAGTAAGCAATCCACAGGTAATTCAGTGTCTACCACAACTTTCTTTGGACCAGTAACCCTCCCCCCAGTTGAGAATCACAACAGCCATGGGGAGGCTCAGTGTGTTATTGTGAGCATCAGTCACTTGGTACTGCTGATGAAGTAGGTGTTGAGCAGGGTGAACCAGTTTCTCTATAACCATAGTTACACTGGCTCCTGTGTCCCTGTAGGCCTCAACCTCAACACCATTAATTAGGTGTAGTTGCTTATACTTACCCATATTAAGGGGATAAGCAATCAAGGTGGCAAAGTCAATGCCACATCAGAGACTAAAACAGCCTCTGTGGTCTCCCTAACAAGACCAACCCCAACTACACTGCCAATAGTGAGCCCAGTTACACCCTTGGATTGGCTATTTGTAGTAGACTTCCCACCACCACTGCTATTACTAGGGGACTAAAGGTTGCAGTTAGAGTTGTGGTGGTGGGAGCCTTGGTGTTTTTCTTTGGACAAGTGGCATCACTTAACCCAACGGCATTTTACTTTACATAAATAACACCATGACTTTTTCTTATTGTGAGAAGAGGATTTGGACCCACCACACCCAGAGGATTTTTGTGGGACTGATGAAGACTCAAAATGTTTTTTTATCTTTGTCCCCAGCCTTGTCAGAAGACTTACCATCCTTCTTATTGCCATCCTTGTCACCCCCTGTATGAACTTTTCTGATCACTCTTGTTCTGACCCATTTGTCTGCCTTCTTTCCCAATTCTTGGGGAGAGGTCAGAGCTGAGTCTACCAAGTACTGGTGCAACAAATCGCATGCACTTTAGCACTTGCCAGCAATGATAAAATGGTCTGAATCCTTAGTCCAACAAAAAGATACAGCAAAAACAGTAGTGAAAGGCAAAAAGTTTGCGGTAAGACCAACCTAACGATGACAGAGCTAACAGTATTGTATAAAGAAAACATTTGTAAGTAGAGGATTTTGATAGTAGCCAAACTTCAGTTAAAGAAAAAAAAAGTCACATGCCTGTAATATGAAAAAACAAACATGAGTCATCTTTAGTTGTAAATGTATCTCATTGCTATGTCAGAGTACAGGTAAGAATCTAGTTTGACACATTATAAAGAACAAGCAACACAAAGTGAGATATGTTGAATTCCATAAAAGAATGGTTAGATATAACCACATAATATTCAACTAGGTAAAGAGATATCTTTTAACTAGTTAGTATAGGTAATTAAGAAAAACTGCAGTTGTATATATACATTTAAGAGGAACAAGCAAGTAGTAGTGTGCTTCCAGTGTGTCTGAATGCCAAAAAGCAGACAGTAAATGACAAAGCATACAGTTATAGTGGAAAATAAATGTGAATGGTTACTAAGGGCCTTATTACGTGTTTTGCGGTCAGACTGCCTTATTACAAGTTACACAGAAACAAGGCAGGGCAGCGGAAAGACAGCCAAAAAAGGCAGATTGCCAGTGGCGCAGAGGCTGGGAAAAAGGCAGTCTGACCTCCAGCACCGACAGCCCCACGACCAACCACTGACTGTATTACTAGTCGAAAGTTGCAGTGGCGGACACCCATGGTGGTCAGACAATGGCGGTCCGAACTTCAGCTGTCCGCAGTTGCCAAAGACACAGCTTCACGTTGGATGAATTTGAAAAAAACACATCTGAAAAACATTGCCACCCTGGACACATATGGAAACGGAATTATAAGACACACCCCTTCACACACCACAATACTCTGCATATTCACTGCTAGGCACAGAAGCCAGAGCACATAATTAAAAAAATATATAGTCTAGGTACCACCCAATTTTTCTTTTACATCCCTCACCACACCTTGCACACACTTTTGTCTAGTCACACCCTTTTGCCCTTCCACTCCTCAGCAAGTGACTGTCACCTCTTAAATATTTTTTTCCACCATTTCACCTTTTAAGAATCCATGTTTCACTGATGAAGAGTTAAGAGTCATGGTGGATGAAACAATAAGTGTTGAGCCACAATTGTTTGGAGCACACATCCAGCACACTACTATCAGTAGGAAAATCAAAATGTGCGAGAAGATAGTCAACAGAGTACATGCTGTAGGCACCACCATGGCACAAGGGAGGACATCAGGAAGATGTGGAACAACCACAGGTGCAAAGTCAGTTCCATACTCTCCAAGCAGCAGCTGCAGGCCATAAAGACTGATGGTTGCCCTCCTCCTTTACAACTCACTTTCTGGGAGGAGGTCTTGGCCATCCTGCATCATGAGGCCTTGACAGGAATACCTGGGGAAGTCTAGTCTAGTAAGTCACAACAATAAAAATGTCACGAAAATGCTATGTCACGCATGCTGTTTGCTCACATTTTGCCACTTTCACTGCCACTCCACTCACCAGCCCAGTGTCTACCTGCCCAAAGACCCCTTTATGGCATCCCACAGTTCAAATAGACTCAGCTAGGGGGATAACATTTGTCAAGTGTGTGTAGTACAGTGACTGGCATGACTACAACTCCCATCAGGCACTGTTCTACAGCTACAAACACCAGACCAGTGTTTCCTTCTACAAATACCCTTGCTTGTGAACTCCCCATTGAAGTGTACTAACATGAGAGGAAAACATTTGAATAGTGTGTCTAGTTCATTGACTGACAGGACTGCTAAGGCCAGGAGGCACTGTCACTGTTACTCCACTCAGCCAGCACAGGTTTCTCTGCCCTGAAGACCCTTGTTTGTCAACTCCCCATTGAAGTGTACTCACCTGGGAGAATAACATTTGAATAGTGTTTATAGTACAGGGACTGACAGGAGTACAGCTCCCAACAGGCACTGTTTTTCTAACTCAAAACACCAAACCAGTGGTCACTTCCTCAAATACATCTGTTAATGATCTCTCAATTAAAGGGTACTTAAAACACAAGCACAGTGTTCTTTTCTCCAAAGACCACTGTATGTCAATTCCCAAATTACTCACTTGGGGGGATAAAACTTGTCAGGTATTCTGGAGTATTGAAAGTGACAGGACTGCAACTCCAAACAGGCACTGTTCCTCCAACTCCAAACACCGGACCAGTGTTCACCCCTTAAAAATCACCTCTGTCTTCACTCTCTATTATATTGTGTTCACCTGGGAGGAAACCATCTGTATAGTGGGAGTTATATGACTGCAACTCACAGTAGGGCCTGTCCCTGTAACTCCAATAACCAACCCAGTGTCCACCTTTCCAAAGACAATTGTTTGGCATCTCACAATTAAAGTGGACTCACCTGGGGCGATAACATCTGTGTATAGTGTGTGCAGTACAGGGACTAACCTGACTACTAAGGCCAGGCTCCTCTGTTACTGTTACTCCACTCACCAGCCCTGTGCTCTCTTCCGCAAATACTATTGTTTGGTAACCCATAAATGGAGTGCACTCTCCTGGGACAATAATATTTGTGTGGTGTGTGTAGTACAGGGACTGACAGGACTGCTAAGGTCACAAGGCTCTGTGTCTGTAATTTCAAACACCAGCCCAGTGTTCAATCATCTTAATACACCAGTTTGGTTACACCCAATTGAATTATACTCACCTGGGAGGATACCATTTGTCAAGCACCTGTAGTAAAGAAAGTAAACCGATAAAGTAGCCTCTTTCTAGCATGGTTAGCCCCACTTTTGGCCTGTTTGTGAATGTGTGTCAGTGTGTTTTTACTGTGTCACAGGGATCCTGCTAGCCAGGACCACAGCGCGCATAGATAAAAACCAATATGTCAGTGTGTTTTGCCTGTTTCACTAGGATCCTGCTAGCCAGGGACCCCAGTG
Source organism: Pleurodeles waltl (assembly GCF_031143425.1). Taxonomy (NCBI): domain Eukaryota; kingdom Metazoa; phylum Chordata; class Amphibia; order Caudata; family Salamandridae; genus Pleurodeles; species Pleurodeles waltl. Next base: position 382,734,971 of record NC_090445.1, read on the forward strand.
TTAATGTGTGTGTTGTCAGTAGTGCTTGACTGTGTCACTGAGGCTCTGCTAACCAGAACCTCAGTGCTTATGTTCTCTCTGCTTTTAGATTTGTCACTGTAGGCTAGTAACTTCATATACCAATTTTAATTTGCATACTGGACCCCTCTTATAAGTCCCTAGGATATAGTATCTAGGTACCCAGGGCACTGGGTTTCCAGGAGAACCTTATGGGCTGCAGCATTTCTTTTGCCACCCATAAGGAGCTCAGACAAACCCTTTCACAGGACTGCCACCGCAGCCTGCTTGAAATAGTGCACACACTATTTCACAGCCATTTTCACTGCACTCAAGTAACTTATAAGTCACCTATATGTCTAACCTTCACTTGCTGAAGGTTAGGGACAAAGTTACTAGGTGTGAGGGCACCCTTGCACTAGCAAAGGTGCCCCCACATAGGTTAGGGCCATTTCCCAGGACTTTGTGATTGTGGGAACTCAATACCTATATGTAGCTTCACAATGGTAACTCCGAATATGGCCATGTAACATGCCTAAGATCATGGAATTGTCCCCCATTCCAAATCTGGTATTAGTGAGCCAAATCCATGCATCCTGGGGGCTACACCATGGACCCCCAGTACTGCCAAACCAGCTCTTTGAGGCTTGCACTGCAGCTACAGCTGCTGCCACCTCACAGACAGGGATCTACCCTCCTGGAGTCTGGGAAGCCCAGTCTCAGGGAGGCCGAACAAAGCATTTCCTCTGAGAGCAGGGTGTTACACCCTCTCCCTTTGGAAATAGGTGTTACAGGCTGGGGAGGGGTAGCCTCCCACAGCCTCTGGAAATGCTTTGAAGGGCACAGATGGTGCCCTCCTTGCATAAGACAGTCTACACCGGTTCAGGGCCCCCTTGTCTCCTGCTCTGGCGCAAAACTGGACAAAGGAAAGGGAAGTGACCACTCCCCTGTCCATCACCACCCTACGGGTGGTGCCCAGAACTCCTCCAGTGTGTCCCATACTTCAGCCATCTTGCTTTGCAAGGTGTGGGGGCACCCTGGAGGGCTCTGAGTGGCCAGTGCCAGCAGGTGACATCAATGACCCCTCCTGATAGGTCCTTACCTGATAATGTAGCCAATCCCCTTCTCAGGGCTATTGGGGGTCTCTCCTGTGGGTTCTCTTCAGATTCTGCTTGCAAGTTTCCTTCAGGAATCCTCTGCAACTACTTCATCATCCTCTGACCTCGGATCAACCATAGCCTGCTCCAGGAACCGCTGTAACAGCAACAAAATATCCACAAGGGAAGCTTTTCCTCTGCAACTTCAGCTCCAGCAACTGCAGCAGTTTCCACGGTGTGCACGCTCTGAGGACTCCCTGTCTTCACCATGCACTCTTCACCATGCACCAGAAGGACTGAAGAATTCTCCTGTGGGGTGACTGAGTCACTCTCCTGCTCCAGCAGGCACCCTCTAAGACAATGACCAGTACCCTTGGACTCCTCTCACAGTGACAAGCGTGCTCCTAAGGACACAGAAGTTAGACTCCATCGACATAGACTGTCTTGAGGTCCTGCTGACACAATTTGGAGGAGGTAAGACCTTTCCTTCCCTGAGAGCGATGGTACCCCTGTGTACTGCGTCTTATTCACCTCCTGAGGCCTCTGTGCACTATTTGCAAAATTCCTTCATCAATAGCCTGGCCCAGGTCCCCAGCACTCTCTCCTGTGATGCTCAACTCGCTGAGTTGTTCTTCGGTGGCGTGGGACCTTCCTTTGTTGTGCTGCACCAACCACGTTTTGCACCTCCTATGTCCCCATGTCCTGGGACTCCCGTGGGTGCTGTCTGGCATCCTGAGGGCTCTCTAAAGTGCTGAGAGCCTCTTCCTCCTCCTCACACAGAGTTGAGGCTCCCAGATCCCTCCTGGGTCCAGCCAGCACAATTTTGACGCAAAACACACTTTTGTTGTAACCAAGGCATGTTGGCGACATCCAACATAAAATCACATCTGCGTCCATCTTCACGTCGTGGGGCATCCTTTGCATCATTAAGGAACCCCTGGCATCTTCCTAGGGTGCATTTCTGCAGTCTTTGACTAACCACAGACTCTTCTTTTGCACCCTTTTCTGGGTTGGCAGGGGCTCCTGTCCTTCCTGGAACTTCTTTCGACTTCTTTTGCAGGTGTTCAGGTCCAGGATCCAGCAGTTGTTGTTTGCCGACTTGGTTGGTTACTGCAAAAACCCAATCACGAGGTGTAGTGTGTCCTACAGAAACTTGCAGTACTTTACTCCTGCTTTTCTGGTCTCTGGGGTGGATTAATTTACTTACCTCTATTGTATTCTTACTCTCACAGCGATTCTGCACACACTACACTTGTTTAAGGGGGAATTTGTGATTCAAATTCAACTTTCTTAGTATATGGTTTGTGTTGCCCCTAGACCTATTTTCTCCCATTGCGTTCAATAGCATTTCCTATTTTTTGCACTGTTCTATGACTATTTGCTTGTCTAATTTTGGTGTCTAGTGTATATATTGTGTATAATACGTACCTCCAGAAGGAGTATTGTCTCTAAGATATTTTTGGTACTGTGTCACCCAAATAAATACCTTTATTTTTGGTAACACTGAGCATTGTCTTTACTTGTGTATAAGTACTGTGTAACTATAAGTGGTATTGCATGAGCTTTGCATGTCTCCTAGTTCAGCCTAAGCTGCTCTGCTATAGCTACCTCTATCAGCCTAAGCTGCTAGAACACTACTACATTTCACTAATAAGGGATAACTGGACCTGGTATAAAGTGTAAGTACCCAAGGTACTTACTACAAACCAGGCCAGCCTCCTTTAAACTCCCAGCAGCCACAGTTTCTCTAACTCGAAGCACCAGTCCTGTGATCACTTGTCCAAATACATCTGTTAGTGAACTATCAATCGAAGTGTGCTTAGTAGGGGGAGAACATTGGTCAAGTGTGTGTACTAGAGAGAGTGACATGACTTCAAATCACAGCAGGCCCTGTATCTTGAACTCAAAACACCAGCATGGTGTTCTCTTTTCCAAAGACCACTGTATATCAATTCCCAAATGAAGATTACTCGCCTTGAAGGATAACATTTGACAAGTATTGGGGAGTAGTGAGAGTGACAGGACTGTTCCCCCAACTTCAAACACCAGACCAGTGTTCTCCCCTTAAAAGACAGCAGCGTCTTTACTCTTTATTATTGTGTGCTCATCTTGGATAGTGTGTGTAGTCCAGGGTGTTGCAGAACGCCAACTCACAAGAGGCTCTATTACTGTTGTTCCAACTACCAGTCCAATGTCCTCTTCTCCAAAGAACCATTTTTGGGAAGTGACACATGAAGTGTACTCACCTGAGGGGATAACATTTATCAGGTTTATGAAGTAGACGGAGTGACATGACTGCTAAGGCCAGGAGTGTGAGAAGGTAGCCTCAAGTGTGAGAAACTTTCTTTCTGCTATTCAGGACCACAGTGCTTATGGGTTGTGCCCTTTTAGTTAGTATGTTTTACTGTTTTTGTCAGTATGCTTGACTGTGTCACTGGAGTCCTGCTAATCAGAACTTCAGTGATTATGCTCTCTCTGGTTCAAAATTTATATTTACATACGGGTAACCCAGTATTTCACTCCAAATTGGCATACTGAACACCCCTTATAAGTCCCTAGTATATGGTACGTAGGTACCCATGGCTTTGGGGTTCCAGGGGATCCATATGGGCTGAAGCATTTCTCTTGCCACCTATAAGGAGTCCATAGAAAGACGTCTTCAGGACTGCCATTGCAGCCTGAGTGAAATAGTGCATGTGGTATTACACAGCCATTTTCACTACACCAGGTCACTTATAAATCACCTATATATCAGGCCTTCAGACCCTGAAGGCTACTGCCGAGTAACTATGTGTGAGGGCACACCTGCACTAGCAGAGATGCTCCCACATCGTCCAGGCCCATTTTCCCAGACTTCGTGAGTACGGGGACACCATTATAAGTGTGCAATATGCATAGGTCTATACCTTTGTACAGCTTCACAATGGTAACTCTAAATATGGCCATGTAAGGTATCTAACAACTGGGTAATGTACCCCAATACTGATTCCATTATTGGTTGCACAATCCCATGCACTCTGGGGGCTCCACAGTGGACCCCCAGTACTGCTATTCCAGCCTTCCGAGGTTTTCACTGCAGCCCCAGCTTCTGCCACTTCACAGACAGGCTTCTGCCTTCCTGGTGCTTGAGCAGCTCAACCCCAGGAAGGCAAAACACAGCATTTCCTTTGGGACAGGGGTGTTACACCCACTCCCTTTGGAAAATAGGTGTTACAGGCTTGGGAGGGGTTTCCTCCCAGAGCCTCCAGAAGTGCTTTGAAGGGCACAAATGGTACCCTCCTTGCATAATCCAGTCTACAACGGTTCAGAGACCCCCAGTCTCTGCTCTGGCACAAAACTGGATAAAGGAAAGGGGAGTGACCACTCCCCTGTCCATCACCACCTGGGGGTGGTGCCCAGAGGTCCTCCAGAGTGTCCCTGGGTTTTGCCATCTTGGATTACAAAGCTGTGGGACACTCTGGGACGATCTGATTGGCCAGTGCCAACAGGAGACATCAGAGTCCTCTCCTGATAGGTCCTTACCTGATTAGATGACCAATCCCCCTATCAGGGCTATTTCGGGTCTCTCCTGTGGGTGTTTACTCAGATTTGAATTACAAGACTGCAGCAGGACTCCTTTGCATCCTTTACTTCACCTTCTACTGTGGGATCAACCGCAGAACTGATCCAGGAACTCTACCACTTGCAACAAAGAAGCAAAGACGACTTCTGCCACTGTAACTCCAGCTCCTGCCAGCAACTGCAACAGTTTTCAGGCTGTGCATCCACAGAGGACTGCCTGTCTTCAGCCTGCACCAGAAGAACTGAAGAAATCTCCAGTGGATTAATGGAGTCACTTCCCTGCTTCAGCAGGCACCTCTTTGTAGTGATGACTGGTGCTGTGGATCCCCTGTCCTGACGAAGAGTCTGGATCCTGGAACACGGGTGGTGGACTAAAGTGACCCTGACTGTCCAAAGGTCCAGCTGTCCAAATTTGGTGGAGGTAAGAGCTTGCCTTCCCACGCAGGACAGTACTCCCATGCAGCACGTTTTGCTTGTGTGTGACATTCCAAGAAGTTCTTCGAGCACAGCACAGCTTAGTTCCCCAGGACTCTTTCCTGTAATGCACAGCTCCCTTAATTTCTCTCCGGTGGCGTGGGAATCCTTTGTGTAGTGCTGCATGGACCTCCATTTGCACCTCCTTTGTTCCCATGCTGTGGGACTCTTGTGCATGCTGCCTAGTCTTCTGAGGGCTCTCTGACTTACTGAGAGCCCCCTCTGTCTCCTCCTCCTGATTTGAGACCCCCAGGTCCCTCCTGGGCCCAGGCAGCGCCATTCTCTGCCAATCGCATATTTTGCGTGAGCCATGCCTTTTTTGCGGAATCCAGCGATACAAACCAGCCTGCATTCATCCATTCGACGTGGGACATCTCCTGCACCAACCAGGACCCCACAGCTGTCTTTTTTGGAGCATTAGTGACTTTGACTTCCAGTCAGAGGTTCCACTTTTGAACCTTCATTCAGGTTAGTAGGGTCTCTTGCTCTCCCTGGACTCTTCATCAGTTTTTGGACTTGGTCCTCTTCTTCCACAGGTTTTCAGGTCCAGGATTCCATCATTGGTGTCTTGAAGTCTCTTTTGGTTTTTGCATAAGCTTCTACCACGACTTCTAGTGTGTTTTAGGAAACTTGCTGTACTTCATTCCTGCTTTCCTGGGCTCTGGGATGAGGTATTTTACTCAGCTTTGGTGTTTTCTTACACTCCCAGTGCCCCTCTACACACTACATTTGCCTAGATGGGAAACCAACTTTCACATTCCATTATTGAACTATATGGTTTGTGTTCCCCTTAGGCCCAATGCAACCTATTGTGATTTTCACTATTTGCATTTTTTTTCTGACTATTTACTTACCTATTTTTGGATACTAGTGTATAGATTGTGTATAATACTTATCTTCTAAGGGAGTATAGACTCAAAGGTATTTTTGGCATTGTGTCACTAAACTACAGTACCTTTATTTTTGGTAACACTGAGTATTGTTTCATGTGTGTGAGCATGGTGTGACTACAGTGGTATTGCAAGAGCTTTGCATGTCTCCTAGTTCAGCCTTGGCTGCTCTGCCTACAGCTACCTCTAGACAGCCTGGCTTCTAGATACTGACTACATTTCACTAATAAGGGATAACTGGACCTGGTATAAGGTATAAGTACCTGTGATAACCACTACAAACCAGGCCAGGCTCCGACATGGGGGTTCTATTTCTCCAACTCCGAAAACAAGCCCAGGGATATTTGGGACCAATTGTATTTTGTAAGTTTACGCCGCTTTTGCGTCAAAAAATGACGCAAACGCGGCGCTAAAAAAGTATAAATAAAGACCTTGGACACTTGTCGAAATACCCCTGTGCCTTAACTTTCAATTGAAGTTAACTCTTCTGGGAGGAAATCATTTGTCTTGTGTTGGGAAATAGAGGGAGTAATCTGACTACAAAACTCAAATGGGCCCTGATTTGCTAATTCCAATCACCAGCCCAGTGTCCACTTGTTAGAATGCATCTGTTAGTGAACTCTCAAAGGAAGTTTACTCAGCTTTATGTATTGCACATATCGTTGGGCACTGTGCAGAGGGTCCGGGCAACCACATGTTGGGTTTTAGAGGTAAAACCAGACCACCTAATGTTCTAATTTTTATGTTGGCTTGGTTGAGCAGTGAAGCTAATCTTTGAGAAGTGCAAACTTACTGTATCAATAAAGCCAAACACACACTAAAAACAATAACATGAGACCAATTTCACAAAAATTCTTCAGATTTTAATAACATTTTTAAGACTATGATCATCAAAATCAGGTAAGTACTTTTTATGTTATGAATTATTAAAGTTTGGAAAATGTCTCAGTTGTGTGCATAATTATGCACCATAGGAATCAATAGAGAAGTACTTTAAAAATGCACTTAAGATCAGTCAATCCCTTTGAAGCTCACTAGCAGGGCAGTGCAGATTCCTGAGAAGGGAGGTGTTACACCTCCAGTCAGGGAAGGCTTTGTTTTGGGATCCAGAGAACAGAATCTCTCACCCCAGGGTTCCAGAATCATGCCTGGTGGTGGCAGGCTGGTTTTGACCGGCCAGCAACCATGGCAATGTTAGTTAACTTTGCAGGGGTCACCGCTAAGGTGGTCCCTGAGTACATTTTGCAGTGAATCCAATACTGGATGGCACTGGTGGCAAGATGTGATTTTCAGCCCATCCTCACAAGCGCTAATGACTTGCACAAGGACTTTCACAATCCAGCAGCTGCTTGACTTAAATGGAATTGATATGTTTGAAATATGTTAGGTCAATACAACAAATAGCATGGGTACCTGTCACAATACGATAACCTGCAATCAACTATGTACATGGGCTTTGTAAACATTTAATGTAATCTTTTGGAGGTAGATGTCACAATACAAACAGTAACATTGTATCTTTTACATCAACAGGTCTGGCTGCCAGTGGGTACACAGAGGCCACATAAGAAACTGCCACTACCCCATGGATGAAGCCCTCAGTGAAGAAGCACTTCTGGAAGTATGGACGTGGGAAACAGTTCTGGCCCATCTGGACAACCTGGTCAGACACCAACAGTGAGTCTCACTGTGCCACATCAAGACCTCCCAGCCCGGTTGCATCAACATCATGGGAAACCATTTGCACCCCAACCTGTGCCACTAGGACAGTGTCAACCATCTTGTGCCCCCCAGTCCAGGAGCCTGAGTTGGACAATGATGGTCCTGGAACCAGTAGTAGGGGTCACCCTGTGGCAAGGGTACAGGCCTGTGGGGATAAGGTGAATGCGAGGGATGTTGTGGGCCAGCAGGGTGAGGCCACTGGGGATGCTCCCGGCCAGGACACCATCAGCCATATCTTGGGGGTCTGTCGAGAGTCCCAAAGCGTGTTGAGCCAGGTACTTGCAGAACTCTGGGAGATGGAGCAGCTGCAGAGGGACATGCATAGGGAAATGCTTCAAAATTAGGAAGCCACCAATACCATCAAGGCCTCCCTAACAGGCGTTTTCAGGAAGATTAACGGTACCCTGATAAGGAAATGCAAGCAACACCATACCCATTATGTTGACCCAGCAGCACCAAGCCCTTCATCATTGGTGCCAATGGAAGTGGAAGTGGAAGTGACCCCCAGTCAGGAGAAGAACCTGCTACAGACACCCCTACCTTTGTAGTAGCAGCTTCCCCCAGGCAAGTGGGGACGTTCAGCTACAAATCCAGGAGGCGCAGATGTAAAGACACCTTTGTGTGCCACATATTCACTCTGTTGACTGTTCTTCAACCACCTTCTATTTCCTATGGGAAGAGTACAGTGGACTTTGAACTTCCTATGTTGTGGCATCTACTACAATGATTCACCCACCATGAAAGTCCCTCACTTTTCTGTACTATCATGTTCCTAATTTTTTACCTATGTAGAAATTCACAATAAATACCACCTAACACAATATTTGTTTCTGTTTCCACCTGTTTCAATATTTTTCATGTATGAACATATGACCATGTGAAGCAAATGATATAGATACCAGCTACTGGTGCAAGGGTGGATGTGTTACAGGTACACTGCCCTTCTAAGGATCACAACCAACTCACACAAACACATTGGTACAAGTATCTGGTCACACAAAACATTTTATTTCACTGTATAGCACATAAGCTGTTGAAATGTCTGGACTGTCATAGCCAAGAATGGATGACTCATACTGTGTCAAGGTAGATATATGAAGGTACAGTCCCCCAAACCACAGAACAACAGGCCTTGTCAGATATTGTCCTGTAAAAAAGGCAAACAGAACCTGGATGGTGTCACTAGCTTGAGCCTTATCACATACCAAAACCAAGTAATCCAACATCACATAAACAATGGTACAGCCAGAGTGCAGTACAGCAGTCACTGATCACATAATCCAATGACCATGCATCTGGTGGTATGTCACAACCATATGTCAGTATTGTGGCACAGGCACTGTGGCCTGCAATGATGAAACACATCTACAGCTATATACAGGTCATACAAGAATAGCGTTTAAATAATGTTAAGTGTGAATGCCTGGCTTGCACTTGATGACAACATAGTTCATGCCCCCAGGGGCACACACATGATGCAATTGGCCAAACACAGCACAAAAACAAGTATATTATGCGCTTCAGGCTTCCACCCACACACGATGCAAGCTGCCTTGGACCAGGCCTCATACACCACAAATCTGTGACGTACATGACCTGGATAAATCAATGTTACCTTCCTATGTTCCTATGTCAGAACAATATCAGATACCTGCCAATATCACAACTCTGAAATGGCCACATGAGGATGTCATGGTGAAGGTACCTAGCCTAACACAAATCAAGGAGTAAAGGCTTGAAATGGATAACTATTACAGAAGTCTCATAGCAATCATCTGTAAATTAACGTACATTTAAGTGAGACTGACACACAAAGCAGCTACATCAAGGTCGGGATATGTCAAAGGCTAAATCTTCAAGCGCCCTTTGGCTGAATATTACAGAGCTATAGCTCACCACTGTTTGTCAAAACACCCTACTCCACACATCCTGACAGCGACAGTTCTTCATGTAGTCACAGTCATTACATCACATGACATACTTACACTCACGTAAAGCAGTTATTGCTGAGATCTTCCTGCAAGTCAACTCCTTCCTCTTTATCACTGTCATCCTCACTTGGCATTTCAGGAGGCTCACCTGGTGGCACTGCAACTTCCCCTTTAACTGGGATGTATCGGATATGCATCCCAGGGCAACGTTATAGAGCATACAGCATGCCACAATGATCTGACACACTTTTCCGGGTGAGGACAGGAGGGCTCCACCAGTGCATTCCAGACACATAAATCTGGACTTCAAGATCCCAAAAGCCAACTCCACGATGTGCCTTGTTCTTTCATGGGCCTCATTAAAGTGGACTTCCCCAGACGTAGTCGGATTCCTTAGTGGAGTCAACAACAATGGGATATATGTGCAATGATGAGTCCCTCTTATCAGAATTGATGCAGCAGACATTGCACATACTCAAACAGGACAGATGTGACTTACCAACTAACCAGGCCCTCTCTGGGTACATTTGTGACATCAGCTGGGCGATTGCACTGTTCCACATAATGAAGGCATCATGGACTGAACCCGGATAATGGGCACAGACTTGTGAAACGTAGATGTCCGCTAAACATACAACTTGGACGTTGATGGAATGGAAGTTCTTTCTGTTGTGGTACATTTGTTCATTGGCATGCAGAGTGACCAAGGCAACATGTGTGCTATCAATAGCCCCCACCACATGTGTGATATGTGCACAACCAAAAAAGTTAGCCTTCATATTGTCTAAATCCTCACGTTGGGGAAACTGGATATAGCTGTACAGGTGCTTCAAAATTTCTGAGAGGACATCTTTGAAAACCAGACTGAACATAGATTGGGACATGCTTCCAGATAAGACCACTGTCTGTTGGAAGAACCCTGTGTCTAGGAAGTGCAACACTGACATGACTTGTACAATGGGTGGTATGCTGGTTGGATAACTAATAGCTGGCATCAGATCTGGCTCCAACTGATGACATAGGTCCACTATTGTTCGCCGATTCTGACATTACAGCTGGATGATGTGGCATTCTTCTATGGTCTGAAGGTCTGTTAGTGGATTGTAAGCAGGAGGTTGTCACATACTTTTCCTCCCTGAGTACCTATGTATAACAAGAAAATGGGTTAGAACATTTTTCATTGTGTCCCCAGCAACATACATGAGGCATGCCAATGACATCATGTGACAAGGCATACTAGAAGGGATAAACATGACAAACAGTACACATTACAGATGCTAATAACACAAGGGTCACATGCTACCCCCTTGGTTTGCCACACATGCATACACATCATGTATCTAGACCTCAACAAGAATGTGCATTAAAATTGCCACTCATAATGTGACTGGATGTCCTGAGTGTAAAAATGACCTTTGATGGGGATAGACTGTGCCCCATTGCCATCTGTGCCCTGCAACATACCACAATGGTGTTTGAGTAGTACGACCTAATTGACAAGGCATGATAAACAGGTTTTTGAGCTTAAAACATCATTTTCAGATGATTTTTGAAAGCCCAATACCTCATACCATTCTTCTAAAATGACAAATGCTTGACCTACTCCACTGGACATTAGGAATCACCCGCGACCGCCTGTGGAAGTCATCATGGCTGTAGGCGGTTGCAATCACGGCGGACACAGCCATAGCCTAATGTGGTTGCCAGTGGTTGTCATGGGACAATGGCTGTGTCACCGGCGGTGACATGTTCTGCAAAATCCCTAATTTGACTCCTGACACTGCAGCCAGCATCACCTTCACTACTGAGCTGCTGGGTACCACATCTGGGAGCAATCATGCCAAGTCCCGTAGGTGAAAGGGAACCTGCCCTCTCACATGAGGAAGTGGAGGGGCTGGTAAGGTTGATGAGAGAGGTCTTACCCCTGTATGGACAGATTTATAGTGACCCAGAGGAGCAGGTAGTGTTCCCTGATCCTCTGTGCTGGTTGCACATAACTAGGCAAGGTGACATTACAGCTGTTATATATGCGAGACAACATGTATGTGCATGATAGCATGAGCTGAGTATGCATGTTGTATATCAGTTATGTGTAAAGTGATCTATGTGTATGTTGCCACAAAGATTTCTTCACACATCTGCCTTTGCTAGAATGTGTTTGGAAGGCATGTCATCACTCTCTCTGCCCCTCAGGTTAACACTCACTCCCCATGCCAATTTGCTCTTAGCTACATGATGTAGTGTAATGCATGGAAGTGAGGGGAATGGAGTGTCATGTAGGTACTCAGCCTACAGAGACCAGGGCCAGTCACAAGTATCTCCAATATGGGTCGTAGTGTAAGCTGGGGTGGGGTCAGTGTGGCTATGCAACTGTGACACTGTGCCCACTCCCGGTACCCGAGCAGATCCTGTCATGTGGCCAATATGAGACACTGTGGTAATATGCTGTTTAAAATTCCATATTGCTTTGATAGGATTATGAAGAGGCCCAGGTGTGAGTTACTGATCTGTGACAGATGTGCTGTTGGCTACATTGCCAATGTGTTTCTCCTGACAGGTCCCTTACTCCCAAGCTCTGTTGTTACCTTCATACAGGTCATATTTGTCCTGCACAGGCTCATTGAATTACTGAAAATTCAACACCGCATACAATGTGCTGATTCCTGGGAACCCATGACATGTGACTCAGTAGCTTAGCCACATAGCAGAAAATGGATAATGCACACCTTTGTTTGTGATATGTCCAAAAGAGTGCTATGTGGTGCTGATACATAACACAGAACTCCACTCCCTGAAGTGACATGAGTCTGCATTTGTTATTGCAGATGTCCATAAATGGACAGTCTAGACACTTTCTGTACCCACCTTGCCAGTCCCTTCATTGTTACCCAAGTGTAATTTTGGAGTTTGTTCTCCGGCAGTAGCCTGTAGGGACTGTATGAAGAGAGTAATTCTCACAGAGTGTGAATGTGTTGGCCAATTCATGCCTAAGGTTTCTACCTTTCAGAAGCCACAGAGGTGTGTTGTATCTCATTGTGGCTCACATCTCAGTCAGCTTGCTAGAGCATGCCCCACAATATTTCATTTGACCTGCCTAGTCATGGTAGGGCCTCAGCAGGGTGGTGAGTTGATCTGCAGATTGGTAAATTTGTGTCTGTAGATATGTCCCTGTACTGAATGGCTAGTATGTATCACACTTGGGAGTATAGACAAAATAGAAAAGCCTAGCTTGGTGTTACTGACATGTATGTGACTCAACCGTTTGTGATAAAACTTGTGTTCATGATCTCATGATTTATCTTTTGAATCCATGCAAGTCAACACCCATCAAAAGAAAGGAATATGGAGAGCCATCGCTAGGAAGATGTGGACACTGGGAGTCCACAGCCGGTGGAGCACCTACTGTCGCAAGAGGTGGGGGGGCCTGAGATGCTGGGCCCAGAGGATCGTGAGACCTAGTGGGCCTGTCCTTCCAACATGGGCGGGATGCCCATAAGACAACGACTCGCCAAATGTCCTGCATCATGGTACTGGTTGCTAATCAGAGTTGTTGTTTAAGTTTGATCATGGACATGTGATGACCTCATTCCTCTTTGTCTTTGCAGCATCAGAACAGGTAAGCAGGGGAGATGGGGCACAGCCAAATGGTGAAGCAGCTGGCCACTGGACCTCGGGTCAAGACACCACTGGCACAGAGGGACCCAGTAGCCCAGAAGATGAGGGGAGTGCTACAGAGAAGACTAGATCTACAGCCTCAACATCATTGGATTTTTCCTCCAGTGGTCATTCCCTAGTGATGGCAGACCCATCAGGGCATTCCCCGGTACCATCTTTGTCCACCACCCCTATTTTATCACCACCCTCCCTGTTGCTCTGTACCCAGTTGGCCGTGCCCGCTCACCCAAGATGGTGGGCATCTCTTTTGCTGCAGGCAACTCTGCCCCAGCCCCTGTTTATCCAGTGAGGAGGCTATTGACATCCAGATATGTCTCTCTGTGGGTCAGTCAACTATTGTGAATGCCATCCAGGTTTGGGCAGCTCAGCTACAACAGATGAATGCATTACTGGAAGGCATTCATGGTGCAATGTCTGGCCTAAAAAGATCTTTTCAGGATCAGGCCTCCTCACTGAAGGCAGAAAGTCACCCTCCACCTTCCGTCCCTCCTCCAACTCCCTTATCCCAATCTCAAAATGCCTGCTCCTCTACCTACCCAAAGCACACAGACAGATCCACAGACATCCACATCAACAGCAAAGAGGAGCACACAGAAACACAAGCTCTACAAAACACACCAGCACACACACCAACAACAGCCACCTACAGACAAAATAACAGTCACCACTTCCCTGGACACTCCTACCACCCCCAGCAGCACAGTCACCACATCCAGAATACCTACAGGTACCACAACAGTCACTGACACATGTACCTGCAGACACCACTCCAGCAAACCCCAGACATCTAACACAAGCACTACACCCACAGACACCAAAACTACAGACACCACCACATCCAGCATACCCACATTTGCCACAAGATATACAAACATACCTTTCAGAAGTATAGACCCACGACAACACTGCCTAAACCACTCCCTCAACCTTCAAATCCCAACCCCTTCTGATGACTGTTCCGGTGTATCTAAGAAATTGTTTTTGTTGGACCATCCCCTTTCTCCTGTTTGTTTCACCCCTGTCCCAACCCCAAGCGGCTATCACCCAGCTCCAAGGCCACCCCGTCCATCTCCAATACCATCCCTGGCCCTGACAGCACCCATGCCTCTCCCTCCAAGAAGAAGCCCGCCCCTCCCAAACCACCATCTAAAATCTGAATCCTCCCACCCCCCAGACAATACCTGAGGTGCCTGCCTGCCCCCATGATGTCCCTTTCTGTGGAGGATCCCTAGTAGGTAGGAGTCAAGCGCTGACACAATAGTATGCTATTCAGGAGCTATTTAGGACATTTATTAGACTGATCAATTTCCCTTGCTCCTATTTGTTTTGTTATTAAAAATCCCAAAGAGTTGTTTTGTTTTGTATACACATTTGTCCTGCAATTCCTCTTCTAACGTAATGTTCTTCCTGAGTGTTTTGTGTTGTCTGCCTACAGTTGTGTTTTTAAAACTTGCTTGCTGATGCATGTGCTGCTTTTTGCAGTATTTGACCATGTGGGCAGTGCTGGTGTCCCAAAAGAGAAGGGTATATGTTGAGTGTATGGATATCTGTGTGTAAATTTGATGATGGTTGTGTCATGGCACTGTGTACTGTTTGTTGTGGTAAGTACTGCATCTTGTGTTGTCCAAAATGAGGATGTATGGTGTTAGACTTTTCTACCTGATATGGCTTCTGTATGTATGTGATGTGTGTCAGATTGGGTTTTGTTTGTGCAGACATGAAGTGGGTTCTGTTGTGCTAGCTCTGTTTTCAATTGACTTTGCATGTATCCATTTATGTGTGTGTCCTTTGCAGCTAGTTTCTGTTGAGATATGTGCAATGCGGTCGGAATTGCGTGTACTTTTTTGACTTGTGCTTCCCCATTGTGCAGATGGGCATGACATTTGGGTCTTGTATTGTTTGTACCTGAGACTCATGTAGGGCCATTTCCTTTGGAAATGTTGTTTAAGGGGTCTGTTCAAAGTGACGTGTCCCAGTGCAACCTCCTTTCCTGAGTGTCCCTGTTGCACCCAGGTATTGTTAGCATAGTCCTCTTTGACACTGTATGTAGCATATTCCCTTGTGCTGTGATATGTGTGATATATGTGTCCATTGTAGGGCCTTTTAATTGTGGTGTTGTTTGTGTTGCATGCCATATCGATACATGTGTGTATTGTATATGAGGATGGTATCTGACCAGTGTGGAATGTGAGTATGTTTGTTGTATTTGTATATATAATGCTGGTGTGTTGTTGGTGATGTGTGAGACAACGTTGTGTAGCCTTCACTGTCCCTGAGCTGTGTGGCTGTGAGTATTTGTGTAGTGTTGCCGTACAGTGTGAGATGGCCAAAGGGGGAGCATTGTGACTGTGAACGTGTCCTTTTCATGTATGTGTCAGACTGTGTATAGAATGAGAAGTGTACTTGATGACCGTGGCGTGCCCCCCATATGATGTGCATGGCAGCGCTACAACCTGATTTTAAGGATTAATGACACAGGTATGTATTTGTACTAATGGTTGGTAGAGTCCACGGTGGTGTTGATTTTGTCATCATTCGATGACCATCAGCAGCAGCAGAATGTGTGTGATGGGCTCCATGGCAGCACCAGACAAGTAATGCTGCCTGAAGGTGAATATCTCCCTTTATACTGTCCGTTTCCACTTGCTGGGACATGGTGATTGGACCGCCATGATCACATTGGAGGTGGGCAACCTTGTAATGAGACCGGCAGAAACACTGTCTACACCAACCTCTTTGGCAAGCCTCATGACCGTGGCGGTCTGTGCTTCCTGGCGGTGCCGGCGAAACAGCAGCGGTCTTTGCACCAAAGATCCAACTAACTCGTAATATGGCAGTCTGATCACCAACCCAATGGCCGTCCGTAGAAAAGTATCCTCTTTTTGGCATGTTACCTTCAATTTCTGCCTGATGTCAGTGTGTTTGACTGTGTCTCTGGAGTCCTGCTAACCAGGGCCCAAGTGCTTATGCTCTCTCTCCTCTCAAATTTGTCACTACATACTGGTAACACAATATTTCACCACACATTGGCGTACTGGTCACCCATTATGAGTCACTAGTTTATGGTACTGAGGTACGCAGGGCATTGGGGTTCCAGGGGATCCCTATGGGCTACAGCATTACTCTTGCCACCCATATGGAGCCCATGCAAACGCTTCAACAGGACTGCCTTTATAGCCTGCTTGAAATGGTGCATGCACACTTTCACAGCCATTTTCATTGCACCAGGTCACTTATAAGTGACCCATATGTCAGGCCTTACAACCCTGAAGACTGGGTGCAAAGTACCTATGTGTGAGGGCACCTCTGCACTAGCAGAGGTAGCCTCATGTCGTCCAGGACCATTTTCTTGGACATGGTGAGTGCAGGATGCCATTTTACGTGTGCACTTGACATAGGTCAATACCTAAGTCCATCTTCACAATGGTAAATCTGAATATGGACATATAAGGTGCCTAACACCTGGGAACTGCACCCCAATACTGATTACAGTATTGATTGTACAATTCCATGCACTCTGGGGGCTACACAGTGGACCCCCAGTACTGACATACCAGCCTTCTGAGGTTTTCCAGGCAGTCACAGCTGCTGCCACCTCACAGACAGGTTTCTGCCCTCCTGTTGCTCAGGCAGCACAAACTTAGGAAGGCATAACAAAGCAATTCCTTTGGGAGTAGGGTGTTACACCCTCTCCCTTTGAAAATATATGTTACAAGCATGGGAGGGCTAGCCTCCCAGAGCCTCTGGAAATGCTTTGAAGGGCACAGATGGTGCCCTTCTTGCATAATCCAGTCTACACCGGTTCAGGAACCCCAAGTCCCTGCTCTGGCGCGAAACTGGACAAAGGAAAGGGGACTGACAACTCCCCTGTCCATCACCACCCCGGGGGGGGCCCAGAGCTCCTCCAGAGTGTCCCTGGGCTTTGCCATCTTGGATTCCACGGTGGTGGGGCACTCTGGGAGCATCTGAGTGTCCAATGCCAGCAGGTGACCTCAGATCCCTTCCCTGATAGGTGCTTACCTCTGTAGTTAGCCAATCCCCCTTTCAGGGCTATTTACAGTGTTTCCTCAGATTCGGATTGCAAGACTTCAGGAGGAATCCTCTGCATCCTTTAATTCATCTTCTACCAACTAAACTGTATCTGGACCCTCCAAGAACTCTACAAACTGCAAGAAAGAAACAAAGATGACTTCTGCAACATTGTACCTTCAGCTCCAGCCAGCAACTCCAACCGTTTCCAGGTCATGCATCCTCTGAGGACTGCCTGTCTTCAGCCTGTACCAGAAGAAGCAAAGGAATCTCCCTTGAAGTTAAGGAGTCATTTCCCTGCTTCAGCAGGCATCCCTCTGCAGCAACGACCAGTGGCGTGCGTTCCCTCTCCAGACGATGAGCATGGATCCAACAACACGGGTGGTGGGCTAAAGTGACATCGACAGTTCCAAGGTTCAGTTGTCCAACTTTGATAGAGGCAAGAGCTTGCCTCCCCACACAAGACCGTAGCCCCGTGCACCACATGGCTTGCATTTGCCAAGGCTTGTGTGCAGTCTTCCATGAAGTTCTTCATGCACAGCACAACTTAGCCCCCCAGCACTCAATCCTGTGATGCAAGGCTTCCTGAGTGGTTCTCCGGCTGCATGGGATCTCTTTGTGTCGTGCTGCGTGGGCCTCCTTTTGAACCTTCTTTATCCCAAGCTGTGGGACTCCTGTGTGTGCTGCCTGGTTTTCTGGGGGATCCCTGAGTTGCTGGGAGTCCCTTCTGCCTCCCCCTTCTGGGTAGAGGCCACCAGGACCCTCCTGGTCCCAGGCAGCGCCATTTTCCGCTAACTGCAAGCTTTACGTGTGCCAAGGCATTTTGGCAGAATCCAACGACGGAAACCAGACTGCAATCATCCATCCAGTGTGGGACATCATCTGCACCAATCAGGAACCCACTTCTGTCTTCTTGAGTACAGTACTGACTGTTCTTCCTCACCAGTGGTTCTTCTTTTGCACCTTCATCTGGGTCATCAGGTACTCCTGTTCTCCATGGACTCTTAAATGCTTCTTGGACTTGGTCCCCTTCTTCCACAGGCCTTCAGGTCCAGGAATCCATCATTGTTGTCTTGCAGTCTCTTCTGGTTCTGGCATAATCTTCTATCACAACTTCTTGTGTGTTCTAGGAAACTTACAATGATTTTCTCTTGTTTTCCTGGGCTCTGGGGTGTTTTCTATTACTTACCTTTGGTGTTTTCTTACACTCCCAGCGCCCCTCTACACATTACACTTGCCTAGGTAGGAAACCGATGTTCGCATTCCACTATTTTAGTATATGGTTTGTGTTCCTCCTATATCCATTGCAACCTTTTGTGATTTTCTAACAGTTTTTACAGCTAATTCTGCATTCTAGTGTATATATCATGTATATCACTCACCTCCTAAGGGAGTATAGTCGCTTAGGTATTTTTGGCATTGTGTCTCTAAAAATAAATTACCCTGAGTATTTTCTTTCATGTCTGTGAGTACTTTGTGACTACAATGGTATTGCCAGAGCCTTGCACGTCTCCTAGATAAGCCTTGGCAGCTCAGCTACAGCTACCCCTAGACAGCCTGGCTTCTAGACACTCACTACACTTCACTAATAAGGGATAACTAGACCTGGTATAAGGTGTAAGTACCTTTCAGGTACCACTACAAACAAGGCCTACACTGTTGGACCGCCTCTGCTGCCATGATGGTCCAGGGACCACGAAACTCATAATCAGGGCCTAAATCTTGAAGCACCAAGAAAGAGTGCTACGCTAAGGTCAAGCAGTGAGTCACAGAATATGTTTAAATAATGTATTTATGTGCCTTTGCAAAGGACATGTTGCATATGAAGGGCTGTAAAACTGAAAATAGCTGAGGCCTGTAGCAAATCAAAGTGATTAAGTGTCAATACCAACCCAACACCAAGGGTAAAGGATTTGCAAACCAGGTAAAAAATACAAGGTAGAAGTTTGGATGCGTGAAACCATCTTTCATCAATAAAATGCAAGGTGGGCGTTCCCATCCAAAAAATGACTCTAAGGCCCTAGTGCCTTATTAATCCTCCCATGCACGGTGCAGAGGAGGGAGGCGGGCCTAAAGGATGCTGCTAAGCCTGCTTAGTCCCGTTATTTAACACTTGGGTCTGTGCAGTCGTTAGAAGACCTGTGGACCTATTTCCATGGTCAAACTTCCTGGAAAGAGCCCAGAGGTGTCCTCCCCAAGTCCCAGGAACACACCCACCCACACCAGAGGAACACCAGAGGATGGGGGGCGACATCCGAGGTAAGTATAGGTAAGTAGAGGTTAGTTTTGAAATTAGTTTAGAAGTGCCATTGGGGAACCTAAAATGGGCCCCCCTACATGGCACAGGGTGCGATGGCCGTACCCAGAGGACCCTTGTCCCCTGTGCAGGCCATTGGGGTGGTGGGCATGACTCCTGTCTTTTATAAGACAGGATTCATGTGGTATGGATGTTACTGCGTAAAGAAATTATGCTAGGCTAGTTAGAGTCATCATTTTTCCTCTAACCAGCCTAATGTCTTTTTTTCTGGTGCAAAACACCATTCTCCTCTACCGCCACCTCCACCTGGCTAATCTCAGTTTTTTTTTTACGCTAGCCCACTCTTTGCGCTGGATTGTGCCATTTCACTAATATGGCGCCCGGCTGGCGTCCTGGAATGGCGCAAGCCGGTGCTATACTTTTTTACACAAAACTGCGCAAACACAGTTTTGCCTCAAAAAGTATAAATATGGGCCTAAATGTTTTTTACCGCTTAGAAACTAAGGGGTAGATTTATGGAAAGTGGTGCTGCACTGAGTGAAGCGCCACTTTCCCTGAGCCCCTTAGCGCCCCCTTACAGCAACTATGTTGGTCATTACAACCCTGGTGGTCGGTGTTAAAGCGGCGGTAAGACCGCCAAGAGGCCGGCGGAAAAAATGGAATCACGACCGTGGCGGAAACCGCCAACAAAGACAGCCACTTTAACACTCCGACTGCCACGGTGGTACAAACAAACAGCGCGGCGGTCACCGCCAACAGACAGACGGGAGACAATGTACCGCCCACAGTATCACAACCTACCAATCCGCCACCTTTTCCGGGGCGGATTCACAGCGAACAAAAACATGGCAGAAACTGGACTTCGAAGGGAAAACGCTCACCTCTACACACCCCACGAGGAACCAGGACGTCTGGAACCAGAGCTTCACATTTTTCCTGCCCTTATCTTCTTGCTCCTCTACCAGGAACATGAACGCTGGCGGCGAAGACCACGGTGAGTACTGCACCTACGACACAGGGGAGGGGGGAGGGAAAAAACAGGGACACACACACGCAACACGCAACACCCCCACCCCAACCCTCTCCCACGGCAACACACACACTAATACAGAATGATACATTACAGTTACACCCCCAAACCCTCCGGAAGAATGCAAAGACAAAAGAAAATGAGTGTAACCGTTGTAATCTATTAAAATCCAGTACGCAAAAATATATATACACTATAAACAAATATATACACCAAGAATAGAAGTCCAGGTATTGCACCATTTAAGTCCGTGGAACAGTGGGCCCACAATGAATTGGGCGAGGCCCACACAAGGTGCCCAAACATGACGGAGAGAACACTGCAGGGGCATCGGATAGAAATAAAACAGGCACCTCAGGGGGAAGGGAAAGTGGGGGCACCTCAGCCGGTTGAGTGCCCGATGCCAAATCCACAAGGGGGCCACATGCCCACTGTTTAATCCTGGGGAGTGCAAAGCCACAGTCTCACAAGTCTCTACAGTGGGTGGTTTGCCCACTGTTCAATCCTGGGGAGTGCAAAGCCACAGTCTCTCAAGTCTCTACAGTGGGTGGTTTGCCAACTGTTCAATCCTGAGGAGTGCAAAGCCACAGTCTCACAAGTCTCTACAGTGGGTGGTTTGCCTACTGTACAATCCTGGGGAGTGCAAAACCACAGTCTCACAAGTCTCTACAGTGGGTGGTTTGCCAACTGTTCAATCCTGAGGAGTGCAAAGCCACAGTCTCTCAAGTGGATAACAGTTTCCACTGGTTCTGGAGGGGGCTTTGTGCCCAGAGTGCTTCATCCTGCCAAGGACAGAGGTAGTGGATGTGATACTCCACTGGTTCTGTTGGGGGATTTGTGCCCAGAGTGCTTCATCCTGCCAAGGACAGAGGTAGTGGATGCTTTTCTCCACTGGTTCTGGAGGGGTTTTGTGCCCAGAGTGCTTCATCCTGACAAGGACAGAGGTAGTGGATGTGATACTTCACTGGTTCTGGAGGGGGCTTTGTGCCCAGAGTGCTTCATCCTGCCAAGGACTGTGTGAGTGGATGCTTTTCTCCACTGGTTCTGGAGGGGGCTTTGTGCCCAGAGTGCTTCATCCTGCCAAGGACAGAGGTAGTGGATGTGATACTCCACTGGTTCTGGAGAGGGCTTTGTGCCCAGAGTGCTTCATCCTGCCAAGGACACAGGTAGTGGATGTGATACTCCACTGTTTCTGGAGGGGGCTTTGTGCCCAGAGTGCTTCATCCTGCTCGTGGCGGACTCAGTAGCGTCAGTGCTCTTGGCGCTCATGGGCCAGCGGTGCTTGTGGCGGCGGTGTCCTGTTCAGCGGAGCTTGTTGCGGCGGTGTCCTGTGCAGCGGTGCTTGTGGCGGCAGTGTCCTTGGCAGGGGTGCTGGTGGGGGCGGTGTCCTGTTCAGCGCGGTGCTTGTTGCGCAGTGTCCTGTGCAGCGGTGCTTGTGGCGGCGGTGTCCTGTGCAGCGGTGCTGGTGGCAGCGCTGTCCTTGGCAGCAGTGCTTGTGGCGGCGGTGTCCTGTTCAGTGGTGCTTGTTGCGATGGTGTCCTTGGCAGCAGTGGATGTTCCTATGTCTGCATGTGTGTGATGCTTGCGTGAGTGCCTGTGGGATGTGTGGTGCTTATGTTTGCCTGAGCTTCCTTTGTGTGTTGATGTGTGTGCATGCTGGTCTGATGGTGTGCTTGGGATAGACTGAGGTACAGGGGATTGGGTCTGGGTGGAGGAAGTTGGAGGGGGGAGGCTAGAGATAGGGACAATGGCTGCCATCAGTGCTGAGGCCAGAGTCTGAAAAGCTCGGTGAAGGGCTGCATGACCAGAATGAATGCCCTCCAGGAATGCATTGGTTTGTTGCAACTGCCTCTCTACACCCTGGATGGCATTCAAAATGGTAGACTGCCCAACAGTGAGGGACCTGAGGAGGTCAATGGCCTCCTCACTGAGGGCAGCAGGGGTGACTGGGGCAGGGCCTGAGGTGCCTGGGGCGAAGGAGATGCCCACCCTCCCGGGGGAGCGGGCATGGGGCAAAGGCTGAGGGGCTGCTGGGAGGGCAGTGCTGGGGGGGGGTGGCGGCTGTACTTGTAGATGCGGGGGGCACAGATGGGGCCGCCACCACAAGGGAGCTTCCATCAGAGGACGAGTCCGTGTCGCTGGTTTCAGCTCCTGTCCCCGCCGTAGAGCTCCCCTCGCCCTCCGTCCCACTGGTGGCTTCAGACTCCGTTGTGTTGCCCTCTAGGGCCATGTGGGATGCAGCTCCCTCCTGCTCCGGTGCCACTGCTCCTCCGCCTGATGATGCTAATGCACACATGTACATGGAGCCCACAAAAAGGGGGGGAAGACAGAAGAAAGACATGTTCAGTGCATGCATTACCTCTACCGTTGGCGGACATGACAGACAGAATCCCCCTGCACTAAGGCGTGCATTTGGGGTCCACTATATAATCCCTAGGACATGGCCTACAAGGCTATGGCTGATATCTGCACACATGGATGTCACAGGAGCCTGACTAGGTGTAGTTGGCTCTGTACCCAGGTGCCTGAAAAAGGGGACTTAACTAGCACACTCCCCTTGGCCTAGGGAAACACTAAGCCCACCTCCCCACCCAGACACCTCCACTGCACGCTGAATCAGCAGAATGAGTGTATACTCACCCCCTTGTTGCTGCTGTGATGCCCTCGAGCGCCCATCCCTCTCCGGGTACGCCACCGCCAGGATCCTGAACATCAGGGGGGTCATGGTGTGACGCGCACCCCTCCCATGTTGGGAGGCCATACCCAGCTGGGCCTCCGCCGTCTTCTTGTTCCAGCGGCGAATGTCCTCCCATCTTTTCCGGCAATGGGTGCTCCGTCTGTGATAGACCCCCAGGGTCCGGACGTCCTTGGCGATGGCACGCCAAATATCCTTCTTCTGGTGGGCGCTGACCTACATGAATTACACAGGGGAAAAAGAGAAGTTATTACCAACTGCACTGTCACAGTCATTGGCCCGCATCCCTATCCTTGCCATGTGGCACATGCACTCTCCGTCGTTTCATGCACGCATCATTCTCCCCACCCCTATCTTTCATCTGCATCACTCCACACAGGCATTGCCCATACAGCATGCTCCCACTGTACTTACCTGTTTGTCTGGAGGACCGTAAAGTAGCGTGTACTGGGGGAGGACCCCATCCACGAGTTTCTCCAACTCCTCCGTGCTGAAGACAGGGGCCCTTTCCCCAGACGCACAAGCCATTGTCTCTTCCAGACTGAGGTCACAGCAGCACTTGCAGTGTAGGTCCTCTCCTGTCGAAGATCAGGTATCTAGTGATTGAACAGATAGAAAATGGCGGTCACGTCCGCAGCGGTGCGTACCGTCACCGCCGGCGTACCTCGTCACTGGCTCCTAGGACCCATTGGGTCCAATGTTAACCAATGCAAAATTACGCCGCAGTCTTCGACCGCCTAGCGCAACGGTGTACAACGCCAACGCAGTTACCTCACATCCCATTGTCCCACTTTACAGGTCAGGTAGCTGTCATTTCAGGGGCCTACAAGGCTTTATTTTAACTGCGTCACACATACCTAGGCCTTGCCTCAACACTCATACAGGCAAAATTGGGGTTATGAATGGTTTTCTGAGTAAGCTGTGTTTACGTACCTCTGAGTTGGTTGAATCTTTGTTCGCTGTTGTCCTTCATAGGCACCGTCCGCTGGGACATGTGAGGAGATGGCGGCATCCTCCGGTGTACAGACCGCTGGTGGACCTGTCGACAATGGAGGAAAGACATGTGATCATCACCTACAGGCTTGATTGTGCCACAATCCTGGAACTGTGTGCCCAGTTGGAGCCAGACCTGATGTCAGCTATCCGCCATCCCACAGGAATCCCCCCTCTAGTGCAGGTGCTGTCAGTACTCCATTTCCTTCCAAGTGGGTCTTTTAAAACTACAGTGGCCATAGCATCTGGGATGTCCCAGC
Organism: Pleurodeles waltl; assembly: GCF_031143425.1. NCBI lineage: Eukaryota > Metazoa > Chordata > Amphibia > Caudata > Salamandridae > Pleurodeles > Pleurodeles waltl. The sequence continues at coordinate 382,759,582 of NC_090445.1, forward strand.
CAATGTTTTCCCACTTGTTGTCCAGAGTGTTGTCTGCCCTGCTGAAACACATGCAGAGCTACATCGTGTGGAGGATTTGCCTACAGTGAAAGGTGACTTCTATGCCCTGGGACATATCCCCAACATTACAGGTGCCATTGATGGGACACATGTGGCCTTGGTCCCCCCACGCAGGAGTCAACAGGTGTACAGAAACCGGAAGAGTTATAATTCGATGAATGTGCAGATGGTATGTTTGGCAGACCAGCACATCTCCCATATTAATGCCAAATTCCCTGGCTCAGTGCATTAAGCTTACATCCTGCGGAATAGCAGCATCCCTTATGTGATGGTGCAACTACAGAGGCACCGGGTGTGGCTATTAGGTGAGCACCTGGAAGCAAGTCAGTGGGAATAGTTGCCTGGGTCTGGGGATATCCCTACAGGTTAGTGTGTGTCTAACAGTAGTCCCTCGCCATTTTCAGGTGACTCTGGTTACCCCAACCTGTCATGGCTACTGACCCCAGTGAGGAATCCCAGGACAAGGGCAGAGGAAAGCTACAATGAGGTCCATGGGCGAATTAGGAGGATTGTAGAGTGTACCTTCGGCCTCCTGAAGGTCAGGTTCAGATGCCTCCATATGACAGGTGGTTCCCTATCCTACTCACCAAAGAAGGTGTGCCAGATCATTGTGACCTGCTGTATGCTTCACAACTTAGCTTTGCGACGACAGGTGCCTTTTCTGCAGTAGGATGGTCCAGATGGAGGTGTTGTGGCAGCTGTGGAGCCTGTGGAGCCTGTGGACAGCGAAGACGAGGAAGCAGAAGAAGAGGACATCGACAACAGGAACTCGGTTATCCTGCAATACTTCCAGTGAGACAAAGGTAAGAAGACAAACCTGCCTACTACATGTACTTTAACACTACTACCTCTCTACTGTCTGTCCTTTTCACCCAGTGCATAGTCACTGAGTTGTCACTTTCCCTTACGATTTTTCAGATGTGGGTCCCACTGTGTGACATCTGCTTTGTTTCCTCATGGACTAGAGCTGTGTGACATAGGTATGTTGACATTACAATTGAAAGAGCATTTTGTCACTGTAATTGCTAATACACTATTTCGAAATCGCAGACAGACTCCAGATTGTTTTGTGCTTTAAGGGTGTTTATTTAAGTGCTCAATATTGGAGGGTGCTGTAACATGGTGAGGGGTTATGGTGGAGGAATGTCCATGGCAGAGTCCAGTCTATTAGTCTCACAGGTGCATTGCCCGAAGGGGCATAGGAAGTGGAGCTGGGGCAGTTTGAGGATGGACAGGGTGACTAAGTGGGACAGAAGGACGACATTCAGGGCGGTTTAATTTCTTGGCGGGGGTCTTGGCATCATTCTCTGTCTTTGTCCTGGATCTCAGGGACTGTTTGCGGGGTGGTTCCCCCTCTGCAGTGGGTGGGGTGCTGGTGTGGTGGTCCTGTGGCGGTGTATCCTGTCCACTAGCGCCGGCGGAGGTGCTGGCCAGTTCATCATCCAGGCTAGTGTCAGGGGCCCCTTGTTGTGCCACAGTGTCCCTCCTGGTGTTGAGGACTTCCTTCAGCACCCCTGCGATGGTGCCCGGGGTGGAATTGATGGATCTGAGTTCCTCCCTGAAGCCCAAATACTGTTCCTCCTGCAGCCGCTGGGTCTCCTAAAACTTGGCCAGTACTGTTGCCATTGTCTCTTGGGAATGATGGTATGCTCCCATGATGTTGGAGAGGGACTCGTGGAGAGTGGGTTCCCTGGGCCTGTCCTCCCCCTGTCGCACAGCAGCCCTCACCAGTTCCCCTGTTTCCCTGGGCCTCTGTCCCCTGAACGGTGTGCCCACTGCCACTGCCCCCAGGTCCCTGTTGTTGTTGGGGTGGTGGGTTAGCCTGGGTTCCCTGTAGTGGTGGACACACTGCTGATTGACGTGTCCTGGGGACAGAAGTATGGGCCCGCTGGGTGGGGGCTGTGCTGGTGTTTCCAGAGGGGGCAAGCTCTGTAGTGGCCAGTGACTGTGTGAGGGGAACCGACTGTCCTGAGGTCCCAGATGGGCCGGGCTGGTAGTCTAGATCCAGTTGGACATAGCTGCTGTCATCACTGTGGGCCTCTTCTGTTGGTGGTGTGGACATGTGTGGACCCTCCTGTGCGGTGACGTTGGGTAGGGGTCCTGCAGGGGTGTAAAAGCATGATTATTGCATCTGGGTATACCATGTCGTGCAATGGGTGGGTGACCGTATACCCTAGTGCTTGCATTCCTGTGTGGGACCATGTGTGATGATGGTTTAGGGGGCGTATGAGTATGTGCCGTGGCCATGCATTGGTGATGGGTGGCTATGCTTTGTTGTTGCATGCAGGGCTTGGTGTTGGGATGTGTGGTTTGTGATATTGGGACATTTGTGAGAAGTAGGAGTGACGGGGGTGGAGGCGAGGGTGGGGGTATTTGATGGCATGCAGTTAGGGTGGGGGATATAGTAGTTAAGGTTTGACTTACCAGTGTCCATTCCTCCAGCTACTCCTTCGAGGCCCTCAGGATGCAGAATCACCAAGACTTGCTCCTCCCAAGTTGTTAGTTGTGGGGGAGGAGGTGGGGGCCCGCCGCCAGTCCTCTGAACCGCAAGGTGGTGTCTGGATACCACGGAACGCACCTTCCCCCGTAGGTCGTTCCACCTCTTCCTGATGTCATCCCTATTTCTTGGGTGCTGTCCCACTGCATTCACCCTGTCCACTATTCTGCGCCATAGCTCCATTTTCCTAGCTATGGAGGTATGCTACACCTGTGATCCGAATAGCTGTGGCTCTACCTGGATGATTTCCTCCACCATGACCCTCAGCTCCTCCTCAGAGAACCTGGGGTGTCTTTGCCGTGCCATGGGGTGGTGTGGGTGATGTGTGGGGTGGTGTGTGTTGTGATGTGTGGGGTGATATTTAGTGGTGTGTTGTGTGAGGTGCGTGGATGTTATGTGGGTGATGGTGTCGTGTGCCTGTGGATGCTTGGTTGTAGATTGTAGTGTCTCTCTCTGGCCTTCTTTCGGGATTTTTGTCGTAGGGGTTTGTGGGTGATGTGGGTGTGTGTTTTATATTGTATTGGATGTGTGGGAGTGGTGTGTGTATATGTATCAGGTGTGTGTATTTGGAATTGTCCAATGTGGTTGGGTTTTGTAAATGTGTGTGTATTTTGAGCGCGACGGTGTGTACCGCCAATGGAAAACAGCGGTTCAAAGACCGCCTCGTGGATTCGTGGGTCGTGATAGTGTGGGCGTATTCCTGTTGGCATGACGGTGGAGGTTTTGTTTTCGCCAGTTCATCACTGACCTATGGTGTGGCGGACTTGTGTGGGTGTCTCAATTTTGGCAGATTCCGAGCTGTGGGTCATACTGGCCTTTGCGGATTTCCGCGGCTGCGGCGGTGTGTTGGCAGTCCTCCGCACGGCGGTAAGCGGCTTTTACCGCCAATGTTGTAATGAACCCCTATGTGTGCACCATTTTTAATACAGTGCACCATGGTGCAGGGTATGGGGCAATAGCGTCATTCAATGTGACGCTATTGATGTACTCTGCAGGAGTAGCCTCAAAATTCTGGCACTATTGCTGGAGAATACATAAGGGTCCATTCTAAATAATGTAAGCCCCCTTTTAATGCCTGCTCTGAGCAGGCATTAAAAGTGCTGGAAAAAAGGGCACAAGGAAATCTCATAGATTTCCTTGCACCAATTTTTGGCCCCTCCAATGGGGGAACGTCCACTTTGCATACATTATGCCTGACGCAGACAGAACTGTGGGAAAGTACCCTCTTTCTTGGTATAGTTACCCCCTTTCTACCGGATGTCAGTGTGTTTGAATGCGTTCAGTGGGATCCTGCTAACCAAGACCCCAGTAATTATGCTCTTTCTCCCAAAATTCTGTATTTCATCCCACAATTGGCATACTGGTGCCCCCACGTGAGCCCGTAGTATACGGTACCAAGATACCCAGGGCATTGGGGTTCCGGGGGATCCCTATGGACTGCAGCAGTTATTCTGCCACCCTTAGGGAACCCATGCAAAGGATTCTGCAGGACTGCCATAGCAGACTGCGTGAACCAGGTGCATGTACCCGTTTTCACTGTAGGTCACAACACCAGGTCACTATAACTCACCCCGATGGTAGGCCTACTCAGCCCAGAGGTCAGGTTGCATGTACCTGTGTGTAGGGGCACCCCTGTACTAGCAGAGGTACACCCACAAACTCCATACCAATATTCCTGGACTTTGTGAGTGCAGGGGCGCCATTTTACGCATGAACTGGACATAGGTCACTACTTCTGCCCACCTACATAATGGTAACTCCAAACCTAGGTATCAAACATGTTGGAATCATACCCAAATACTTTTTGTATTGGTTAAATGAATATATGCACTCTGGGGGCTCCTTAGAGGACCCCCAGCATTGCTCCAACAGCGTTCTGAGGTTTTCCAGGCAGCCCAAGCTGCTGCTATCTCACAGACAGATTTCTGCCCTCCTGTTTCTTGAGCAGCTCAAGCCCAGGAAGGCAAAATGAAGGATTTCCTTTGGAAGAGGGATGTTACACCCTCTCCCTTTGGAAATAGATGTTACATGGCTTGGGAGGGGTAGCTTCCCTAAGCCACTTGTATGCTTTGAAGGGCACATTTGGTGCCCTCCATGCATAAACCAGTCTACACCAGTTCAGGGACCTCCAGTCCCTGCTCTGGTTCGAAACTGGACAATGGAAAGGCGAGTGAACACTCCCCTGGTCATCACCACCCCAGGGGTGGTGCCCAGTGCTCCTCCAGAGGGTCGTTGGGATCTGCCATCTTGAATTCAAGGTTGGCAAGGAACTCTGGGAGCATCTGAGTGGCCAGGTCAGGTAGGTGGCATCAGAGGCCCCTCCTGATAGGTGGTCACCCAGCTAGGTGACCAACCCCCCTTTCAGGGCTATTTAGGGTCTCTCTTTTGTATGGTTCCTCAGATTTTGGATTGCAAGATTTCAGCAGGATTCCTCTGCATCCATTACTTTGACTTCTGCCCAAAGAAACTGCATCTGGACTCTCCAGGACCCGACAATCTGCAACAAAGACGAAGACTTCAGATGCAACATAGTTTTTCCGGCTCAACATTTACTCAGTCATGCAACCTCTGATGACAGCCCATTTTCAGTCTGCACAGGAAAGAAGAAAGAATCTCCCTTGGAGTGAAGGAGTCACTCCCCTGCATCTTCAGGCACCAACAGCATCGCCAGCTGGCTGCATGGACCCCCTCTCCCGCTGAGCTTCATGGAACCTGCAACACGGGTGGTGGTCAGCAGTGGCCAAGATGGTCCTCTCTACCAGCTGTCCAACTTGGGTGGAGGAAAGCCCTTTCCAGCCCACGCAGGACAGCACCCACATGCACTGCGTCCTTTGAGGTTGCCAAGGCTTGTTGGCACTTCTTCCAGGGGTTCTTCAGTCCTTGTGTAGCTCCAACCCCTAGCACTCCTTCCTGCAACACACAGCTCCCTGAGTGACTCTTCTGTGGCGTGGGGCACATTTTCGTAGAGCTGCATGGGCTCCTGTAGCCACTTCTGTGTCCCCATCCTGTGTGACTCTTGTGTGTGCTGCCTGTGCTTCTGTGGGCTCTCTGTGATGCTGAGGGTCCCCTTTGAGTCCCTCTCCTGTGTTGAGCACCCCTTTTACCCTTTTAGCCAACTGCAAATTTTGCTTGTGCGAAGGCTTGTTGGTGGAATCCGGACACGCAAACCCAACTGCAAACTTCAGTTCGGCATCGGACATCATCTACATTGTCCAGGAACTTAACTCCGACTCCAGGGCTGCAGTGCTTCTTCCTCAATGTTGACCAACTCCTGCAATACTCAGCTTGGTGGGTAGGAGCTCCTGCCCCCAGTGGACTCTGCTGTGTCTTCTGGATTTTACCACAGTTCTTCCTCTTCAGGAATCTACTGTTGGTTTCTTGCAGTCATCTCTGAGTTTTGTAATTCTCTTCCTTTCTTCTAGGTGGGTGTTCTGGGGAAATTCTAGTAATGTACTCCTGCTTTCCTGGTTCTTGGGGGTGTTGTTGTACTTATCTTTGTGCTTTCCTGGTACCCCTCTACACCCTCAACTTACCTGGCTGGAGGTGACACTCTTGCATTCTATTTTTTTAGTATATTGTTTGTTTTCCCCGTAGATTCACTATTCTCTTTTGTATTTTACACTATTTGCACTGTTTTCTAACTATTCTTATGCCTATTTCTTTCAAATAGTGTATATATCTTGTGTATTACTTACATCCTAAGGGAGTATTGTCTCTATAGTATTTTGATGTTGTGTTACCATAATAAAGTACCTTTATTTTTGTAACACTGAGTGAATTTTTTCGTGTGTGTAAGTGCTGTGTGACTATAATGGTATTGCATGAGCTATGCATGTCTCCTAGATAAGCCTTGGCTGCTCATCCACAGCTACCTCTAGAGAGCCTGGCTTCTAGACACTGCCTACATTAAACTAATAGGGGATGCATGGAACTGGCATAAGGTGAAAGTACCTTAGGTACCCACTACACAGCAGGCCAGCTTCCTAAAATAATGTAGCGCAAAGGGTTACGGAGTGGCGCAATGCATGCTTTGTGGCACTCTGTAAATATGGCACAGGGATTTCAGCCTTGTTGGGCCACATAAACATAAAAAATAATTACAGTAATGTGGCACAAGTTGGCGTTAGGGGCTCATAAATATGCCCCTAAGAGTGCCAATCTGGTTCCGCTCGATCAGGAAAAAGTAAACATTTGGGGCCGATTGTGAAGGAGCCCTGCTCGGCTACAGTGAGTGGGAGGCCAAGGTCAAAGTTTTACCTTCTGATTCTCTTTTTTTTTGCAAGACAAGTATCTTCATCGGGACGAAGTAGCAAGTCGAATCTGACCTCCCTGGAATCGTCTTCAGATATGTGTCACAGGAGGCTTCAGTAAAGAATTCATCCTTCGGACTTAGATGATTTTTCGTGACAGAAATCTTCGTCTGGGCCAACCTTGAAATGGGATCCGACTTCCCTGGACCCCTCTTCTGATAAGCTGCACGGAAAGCCTCTGTCAACTTTTTACGTTTGGACTTAAAAACGTTTTTGTAGCGTTTTCTCTACGATGTTAGATGACCCTTCAAGGCACGCCAGTTTTGAGTTGACATCATCAGATTGCCTTTCCATGAGCCCCCAGTGTATTTCTGGAAGTCTGGGGCCCCAGAGCTTTTTAGCTGGACAAACCTGCAAGTCAGGCCGGGTCGCGGTCGATGTAAGCTGGCTTGACTCACGATGTCGGGTCAGGTCGGTCCACTTATGGAATTTCTTTCCAGGTCTTTGAAGGTCCTTTAGGAGTCCACAACTCACCCCAAGTTTCCAAAAGCTCTGCGTTGCTCCTAGAGGGTTAGGACTCCAGCTCGCAGAATGCACCTGGCCAAAATCCCAAAATGACCACTGGTCAGCTGGTCAGTTTCTTCAGGGCTTGATGCACGGGACTCTGGTCAGCTATTCTCTACCTGAAGTAAACAGGGAGTCCCTCCTTGATGCAGTTGAAGAACAACAAAGTCCTTTTAGTGGTGAAGCTCAAGTTTGCAGCTGGTGCAGTCCTTCATAGTGCAGTTGCCAGATGCAGGTCAGGGGTCCAGCATGGCAGTGCTTCTTCTTCTTGTCTTTGTTCCTTGGTGGGATCTGAGGGGGAGTGCAGTTCTGCCAATTTTATACTTACTCCTTGGGTGGAAAGCAGGGCGGGGCCTCTTGACCAATCATGTGCAGGACACCACCCTCTTGAGTGACCATTTCCTGGGAAGTTTGGCAAAAATCAATCCCAGGGAGCAACACTCTCCCAAAATCTAAGATGGCAAAAATGTAATCTCAGAACTTAGGCCTGGTTGAGCCCATCCACTTGTATGGCTAGGTTTCCCTTAACATACCCCTTTCCAACCCTCTTCTAATAAAATCAGAGGACATCTGGCTGTCTGTTTTTGCAGGAAATGGGTGAAGTCCACTTTCAGAACCAAATGTCTTTCTCTCCTTTGAAGTATAGTTTGGCTGCTCTCCCCCTATCAAGTTTCACCATCTGCTGAGGCAGGTTTCCTCATCAGGCGCTTTGTTTTCATCCCAGTCCACTTCACACCTTGTCAAGGCAGCCTGGCCAGGCTTCCAGAGGCTAGCCAATCAGAGAAGGGCACTACAGAGCTGAAACTGGTAACTTTCAGGCAGAGTTCTAACTCTCTTTTCCTGAGTGAGTTATGTTAAATTCAACAATGGCAAGTTGTTTGATTTATTAGAACAATACGTTTGATACCAAACCTGAAATATTTAGCTCCTTCTGAGACTTTATTAATTAAAAATAGTCTTCCCATGTTAGCCTATGGAGTTTATTCACTACAATGAGGGGAAACAAATTTAGCTACTTTTCCCTCCCTGGGGTTTATAGAACATCTTTTGTAAAGTCCCTGCTTATAGCTGCTCTGCACCCAAACCTGGGGGCATCTAAGGCACACCTCATGGGTGACTTTTATGTAAAAATAAGGTAGTTGGAGACTTTGGAAGTACTTTTAATTCCAAAGTCGAATTTGGAGTTAACTCTATTTTTAAAGCAGCCAGCAAGGTATATACTATGGACTTAGAGGTTGGCTGGCCAAGCTAATTATAATTAGCCTAATTTGCATGATCCATTTTATACAGAACACTGGCCCTGAGACTGATTAGCAGTGCCCAGGACACAGTCAAGAGTCAATAACCACCAGTATCTGTCCAAAATGTTTTGGGGGTGACCTGGGCAAAAGGGAAGATTTTCCTACAATGACATTCTAATTGCTGCCCTCAATGCTGATTTGGAACCGATTTGTACACAATTTGGCCGGGATAGAACTGGAACTTATCAAGCATAACCAGTACATGCAAACCTTGGAAGCTCCTAAATCTACCTCTGTGAATTTCTCTCCTCCTATTGCTGCAATCCCATTGCCTACAAAAGCTGTGGTGGGGGAAAGGGGTGTTGAGCTGCCTTATGCCTAAGGAAGTACTACATACACAGTACCTGGACTCCTTCCAGCCTTCAACATGCAGGTTTATCAGGCCAGACAAACTTTAGTGGATAAGCCAACTTCTTCAGCCACAGTGGGGAAAGTGTCCAGTTACATGGTGCCTTGCATGATTTATTCGTAGGGGCCCAGGATAACACCTCCTCTAGAAGTGAGATGTTGCCTCCCTTATCAAACTCTGTTTTTCTTTTCTTTATTTATCCCCCGCCCTATGTTGTTGTGCTGGGCAATGTGCCTCCAGTTGAAGCTGGTACTTCAGAAAATTTCAACCAATTGAAGAACAAGGTAATTAATTGGTTGGATTCAAACCCTTCTCTGGGGCTTTTATTGGGGAATGGATTAACATGGTATATATAATAAACTGGATAGGAAAAGATGAGGAAACCTTTGAAGAAAACTGTGTAGTCATAAATTTTAAAAGAGCCTTTGTCGCAGGAATAATCCTTGCTTCTACTAGGCACCCTTGTGCAAGTAGTTCCCCATATTCCATCTTAGCTCTTCCTCAGAGTTTTTTCTATAGACCTGGGCCAGTGGTCCGTGCCCCACAGTTTAATCAGTGGCAGTTTCCAAGGCACAGAGCTCTGTCATGGAGTCACCAGCAAGGAGCCTTTTAGGAGTTGGATACTTTTAATAGATACACCTCCCACCCTTGAGGCCTGTGATTGACCGGCCGGGATGATTACATGGGTGGGGTCACAATGGCTTCAATGGCTTTGTGTAATGAGGTTTTGAACCACCCCAACCCTTCCCCAGGTGTTGACAGTGTTAGTTACCCCACACTCCATCCTCAATTGGCTGCCATATTAAGGATAATACTATTTCCAAGGTTAAACTTCTCTTTTGGAACATTGCTGGCTTGCACAACAATTTGGATGATGAAAACTGAGTTGCACTTACCACCAGCCATGTTTTGATTTTTCTGGAAGAAAGTGCTCTATGGAGATTTTCAGCATTGTTGAAGAGATGGTGACCCCCTGGATCACAGACACTTGCCTACCAGGAATGTTCTCTCTCAGCACTGGGAGTATCACTGTTATGTTGTTTTCCATGTTTTTCTTTCATCCCTTTACATTGGCTCCTCCTTCACCGCACTAGTTGTAGCTGCTACAATAGTGAGACCTCATGGTGGATGTAGGTTCTGTCTCCCCCATGGGTCTCTGGCCACTTTCCATAGTAGGAGATTACTGGCCCACACGGTCTCATGATCAAAATTCCTAGCCTCAATGTCCGCGGCCTCAACTGCCCAGTGAAGAGGCTGGCACTATTGTCTATGCTGAAAGAAGCCAAATGCTATATCTTCCTTGTCCTAGAGACCTTCCTCATAAAGCGGGACTGGCATCGCCTGCGATCTCATTGGTTTGACTTGCCAGTTTTTTTCCTCTGGATCTCTGAAGTGAACTGGAGTTGCAATAGTCCTGGCCGCTCATTTCCCTGTATGAGTTCTGCATATGTATGACAAAAGGACGGGCCAATTGCTTGCACACAGGATTACCTGCACACTTCCACATTTACACTCATTACAATATATGCTCCTAATGACCAACAAGAACCATTTTTAGTGGACGCTGTGTGGAGGGTGTTTACATCCCATGACTTGGACATTCTAATATACGGGGACTTTAACTTAGTACCCGACACACTTATGGACCGGTCAGCCCAGAGTATAGGCCAAACTGGGGCGTTCTCTGAGACCATTCTCAGCTGGATGTGGGAGATGAGTCTTGAGGATATTTGGCAGACAAAACATCCCATGTACAGGGCCTACACCTTTTTTTGGCATCAAACGTATACCTGCATAGATCTTTTTCTGACCTCTCTCCACTTGCCAGCCTTGCCCTGGGTACACAAGGAGGATCTAGGACCCAAAAAACTTAAAACAACACAATGTGACTGAACTTAAAATACAGCACTGGCCAGCAGTACCCGCACATTGTCCATCCCAATGATGCCACATATACAAGAGGCACAAGAGTAGTCTAACTGGCACACAGAAAAAATTGTGCAAATGAGGTACTTAGGTCCACTTCTGGTGAGCCATAGAGCTGTTCATATAGGGGTAGGACGTCAGTCACTAGCCTCTCCAGTTCCTCTGACTGCTGGACGTGGCATGATTGCTCCCAGCGGTAACACACTGCAGCTCAGGTTGTGGAGGTGTTGCTGGCAGCAGAGTCAGGAGTCAAGTGAGAGAGTATGCAGAACATGACAGTCATGCCCACCATGTACACGGTCATCACCGCTGGTGGACTAAGCCATTGGGTCGTGACCACCACTTGCAACAATGTTAGCCTACCAGCTACTGCCATGACGACTTCTCCTGGCGGTCATGGATGGTTTCTAATGTCCAGTAAAGTTGGTAAGTCAGCCGCCATTTTGATGGCCTGAAATGCTCTATTGGGCTTTAGATACTGCATCACACCGGCAAAAATAGTTTTTTGACCTCACAAACATGCTTATCCTGTCTTGTCATGTAGGTGCTAGTACTCAAACACCATTTTATTATGTTACAGGGTACAAATGGAATTTAACAGTAGGACAAAATCTCACTCCGCCGATGGTCATTTTGGCAGTCAGGATATCCAGTCACATTTCGAGGTGCAATTCTGCTGCACATCTTTGAGTTTGGTCCATATACATGTTGAGGACACATGTATGGAAAATCATGGGGTCACATGTGACCCTTGTGTAATTTGCAGCTGTGATATGTACTGGTTGCCGTGTCTATCCATTCAGAAATACCTTGCCACATGATATCATTGACATGCATTATTTATGTTGCTGTGGACACACTGACTAATGTTACAAATCATGTCTTGTCATACATAGGTACCCAGGGAGAGGGATGATGTGACAACCTTCTGTCTACCATCCACTTACAGACCTTCAGACCATGGAGCAATGCCACATAATAACATATTATTGCCTGGATAGGCAAACAATTGTGGTCTTATGTCGTCAGTTGAAGCCAAATCTGGTGCCAGCTATTAGTTATCCAACAAGCATAAAACCCATTGTACAAGTCATGCCAGTATTGCACTTCATAGCTACATGGTCCTTCCAACATACAGTGGCCCAATCTTCTTGTATTTCTCAACCTATGTTCAGTCTGGTATTGAAGGATGCCCTATCGGTAATGTTGAAAAACCTGAACAGCTATGTCCGATTTTCCTGATGTGAGGATTTAACCCATGTGAAGGCTGATGTTTATGGTTTTGCGTGCATCCCGCATGTGGTGGGGGCCATTGAAGGCACACTATTGGCTTAGTCCTACTGGAAGCCAATAAACAAGTATGTAGCAAAAGAAAGAACTTCCATTCCATCAATGTGCAAGTTGTCTGTTTGGCTGATCTCTACATTTCACGTATGTGCCCGTTATCCGGGTTCAGCCTATGATTCCTTCATAATTCAGAACAGCACCATACCCCAGCTGATGTCGCAACTGTACCCAGAGAAGGCTGATTGGTAAGTCACATCTGTCCTGTCAATGTGTGTTCAATGTCTAGTGCTACAATCTTGAAGTGAGTGACTCATTGTTGCACATATGTCCCATTACTTAACAGCAGACCACGCATATCCAAACCGTCCTTGGTTGTTGATGCCACTAAGGAATCCAACTACGCAAGAGGAAGTCCACTTCAATGAGGGCCATGGAAGAACATGATGGGTAGTGGAGATGGCTTTTGAGCTCCTGAAAGACAGAATTAGGTGTCTCAACAGGACTGGTGGAGCCCTCCTTTACTCACCGGGAAAAGTGTGTCAGATCACTGTGGGGTGCTGCATGCTCCTCAGCATCACCCTGCCGATGAGTATACTGTAAATCCCAAAGAAGAGGGAGCCTGCAATGCCATGGGATGATAATCCTAAAATGCCGAGTGAGGATGACAGTAGTGATGGGGAAGGAGCAGACTTGAAGGAAGATCTCATCAAAAGCTACTTTTTGTGAGTGTTAGTATGTCAAGAGATGTAATGACTATGACTGTACAATAATCTGTAGTTGTCAGAATGTGTGGAGCGGAGTGTTTTAGCAACAAATAGGGAGCTGATCCTGTACAATAGTCAACCAAAGGCTGATTGAAGAGTTAACCTTTGACATATCACCACCTTGATGATATTGCTTTGCTTGTGTCAGTGTCATTGCACTGTAATTACATTTCCAGTAGCTTGCTATATGATTTGCATAATAGGTGTGATTCCAATCCTATACTTCTTGCTTTGTGTTTGTACATGTACCTTCACCATGACATCCTCATGTGGGCATCTCAGAATTGTGACATTGGGAGGTATCCGATGCTGTTCTGACATACAAAGTGGAAATAGATTGTTTCAGGTAATGTAGGTCACAGATTTGGGGGTATATGAGACCTGTGTCAAGGCAGATTGCACAGCGTTTGGGTAGAAGGTCAGAAGTGCACTTTTGTTTTGTGTGCTGTGTTGGGTTGGTTGCATCATGTGTGTCATCATATGGGCATGAAATATGTAGTCATTGATTGCGAGCAAACCATCTTTGTAGGCCACAGTGCCTGTGCTACAACACTTACATATGTTTGTGTCATGCTAGCAGATACATGGTCATTGGATTATGATTGACCTGTGATCAGGAACTGTTGTACTGCCATCTGTCTGTATCTTGGATTATGTGATGTTGGATTACTTAATGTGGCATGTGATAAGGCTCAGGCTGCTGATATCATCCTTCCTTCCTTTGACCCAGTATGAGTCACACATTCAGTGTCACAAAGGTCCAGACATAGGGATACCCTATGTGCTGTACACTGGAATAAATGTTTTGGTGTGACCAAACACTTGTATGTATGTGTTTGAGTGTAATGGTTGTAATCCAGAGGAGGACACTGTGTATCTGTAACATATCCCTCCTTGCACAAGAAAGATATGTCTTCATCATATGGTTCACATGATCGTATATCTCTACATATCAAAATGTTGAAATTAAGCAAGCAGACAATGGGTGTGTTATGGGTGAATGTATTACACTGCTGATGCAGTAAATACATTTTTAACAGAGAATAATAATTTTCAATAAAGTGAAGGGGTCAGTCAACAGAGTGAATGTGTGCTACGTAAAGGAGTTCCTTTAGGAAGAGATCACCAGCTGGCAGTGGTGGCTTTCCTGCCATCCCCTAAATTCTTCTCAGGACATCCCCGCTTATGTGGTGGGGGGATGTGCTGCTACAGAGGCAGGAGTATCTGGGGCTTGTTCCTTTGGCAGGGCCTCCCTTTCAGTGACTGGCAACAATGAAGAAGGGCCTGGTGTTTATGCGCCAAAGAAAGGGGTAGAGTGGTATTGTAGAGCCCAGCTCAAGGTGGTGTTACTGTCCCTTATCACCCCTGTTAGGGAGACCATGATGGTATTGTGAGTCTCCAGCTGTTCACATACATCCCTCTAGATGTCACTCTATAGCTGCTTTATTTCCCGAGGTACAGTCAAGACCTGGCCCATCACGCCTTAGGGCTTCTGATCGACCCTCAAGACGTGTCTGATGGTGTCCTAACCAGGAGCAGCCCCAGTGGCCTCACCAGCTGTTCCACAGCATCTCTCCCAAACAACCTCCCCCAACGGGCCTGTACCCTTGCCACAGGATGCTTTCTCCCACTGGGTCCTGGACCCTCATTGTCGGAAGTGTTGCACTCCAACTCAGGTTCCAGGACTGGGGAGCATGAGACGGCAGACACTGTGCTGGGGACACAGGTTGGGGATCAACTGGTTGTCTGTGATATTGAGGTAATCAGGCTGGGAGGTGTTGATTTGGCCGCACTAAGACTCACTCTTGATGTCTGACCAAGTTGCCTAGATGGGCAATAACCGTCCTCCATGTCCAGATGCCCAGGAGTGTCTTCTTCACTGAGGGTTTTATCCAGCAAGCTAGTGGCAGTCTCTTCTGTGGCCTCCATGTGCAGCTGACCTGTTGACGTGAAAGATACAATGTTACAGGTTGTAAGGTGACATCTACCCCCAACAATTCAGTGCTACATTCAGCATAGACCTTGTACAAAGTTATTTTGCAGTTACTCATATTGTGACAAGTAGCCATGATAATGATTGTATTGACCTGATGTTTGTGAAGCATTCTAATTTCATATGTCGAGCAGCTGCTAAAATGTGCAGATTATTGTTCTTTGGGATGATGGCCTGTGAATGCCATCTTGCCACCAGTACAGGCAAAACAGATATGTCTTTGGCCATTTTGAGGCTTAATTGATTGTTATTCAGGCAAACCCAGAACTTTGTTGTATATGTGACTTGAGTCGTCATGTGATCAGAGCATTGTGAATGTGTCTGCTGCCACTACTATTATTGTTTTGCATACTGTGTAAGCTGTCCTTCTTATCCTAAATAGTTTAATCTTGGGTTAGCTGGTCAAGATGGAGCTAGGTGGCCAGACATATCTCTGAGTTGAGCATGATCTGTATCTTGGTCCCTCCCAGGTGAGTAAACTCCAATTGATAGTTAGCAGGCAAGGGTATTTGGACTAGTAGCCAATGTTCCTGTGTTTGGAGTTACTAAAACAGTGCTATCTGGGAGTTGCAGTCATGTCATTCTGATATCTTCCCAAGTGAGTAAACTTCAATTGACAGTTCATAAATAGATAGATTAGAGCAAGTGAGCATTGTTTTTGTGGTTGGAATTAGAGACACAGGGCCTATTGTGCTTAGCATTCTGCTCACTCCCTCCACTTCCCACCACCATAGAAATGTCGTCCTCCCAGATGAGTAAACCTCATTTGAGATTTAAGACACAGGGGTATTTGGTCATGGGAACAATAGCCTTGTGTTTGGAGTTCATTAGCATTCAGGTCACTCCCTCTACTTCATATACTAGATAAATGTAATCCCATCAGGTGAATACAATTCTTGTGTGAGTTTCAAACGAAGGGTATTTAGAGAACAGAACACTTGACTGGAGTTTCTGAATTAGTGAAACAGAGACTCTTGGCCTTTGCAGTAATGTCACTCCCTGTACTATACACACTATACAAATATCACCCTCCCCGGTGAGTACACTTCTATTGAGAGTTACGACACAGGGGTCTTTGAAGAAGAGAACACTGGGCTGGTGTTTGGAGTTACAAAAACAGTGTTTGTTGGTAGTTGCAGTCATGTCACTCTCTCTAGTAAACATACTTGACCAATATTCTCCCACCAGGTGAATAAACTTCATCCTGGGAGTTGCAGCCAGGTCACTCTCACTAGTCCCCAATACTTGACCAATGGTATTCCCCCAGGGGAGTGAACTTCATTTGGGAGTGAGTTGCCAAACAGGGGTCTTTGGACAAGAGAACTCTGGGTTGCAGTGTGGAGGTACACAAATAAAGCATGCTGGAAGTTACAGTCATGTCACTCTGTAGTGCACACACTATGCAACAGTTATCCCCCCATGTGAGTACACTTTGAGTGAGAGTTAAGGGACAGGGCTCTTTGGACAAGAGAATACTGTGCTGGTGTGTGGAGTTAGAGAAACAGTTCCTCCTGGCCTTTGCAGTCATGTCACTCCCTGTACTACACACACTATACAAATATCACACTCCCGGGTGAGTATACTTCAATTGAGAGTTAAGACACAGGGGTCTTTGAAGAAGAGAACACTAGGCTGGTGGTTGGAGTGACAGAAACAGTGTCTATTTGTAGGTGTAGTAATGTCACTCTCTCTAGTACACATATTTGACCAATGTTCTCCCCCAGATGAATAAACTTTATTTGAGAGTTCACCAACAGATGTATTGGTGCATGTGACCACTGTACTGGTGGATGGAGTCATACAAACAGTACCTCCTGTAAACTTTGCACTTGTATAGCGCACTACTCACCCGTTAGGGTCTCAAGGCGCTGTACTCATACCGCTATGGAACCCCTCCTGGCTTTTCCCTGTGAGGTGCCCACTCCTGGGCACCCCCAGGGTGAAGCCAGGCATCCAAGCGCTGTTGGAGCCGTTGTGGAGATTAAGCAAGCTATCGCCCAGAGTTGGACTCATTAATTAGATTAGGCACAGAGGCGAGAATTATCTGGTCCAAGGGAATTGAGCCCAAGACCTGCCAAAGTGGGACTTGAACCCTGGTCTTGAGCCAGGTCTCTGCTTCAGGGTCTGCCGCTCTAACCATTGTGCCACACTTCTCCTCTTGGGAGTCGCAGTCAGGTCACTCTCACTACTCCCTAAAACTTGACAAATGGTATCCCCCCAGGGGAGTGAACTTCATTTGGGAGTGAGTTGCCAAACAGGGGTCTTTGGACAAGAGAACTCTGGGTTGTTGTGTGGAGGTGCAGAAACAAAGCCTGCTGGAAGTTACAGTCATGTCACTCTCTAGTGAACGCACTATGCAACAGTTATTCCCCCAGGTGAGTACACTTTGAGTTAGAGTTAAGGGACATGGTTCTTTGGACAAGAGAATACTGTGCTGGTGTGTGGAGTTAGAGAAACAGTTCCTTCTGGCCTTTGCATTCATGTCACTCCCTGTACTACATAAACTATACAAATCACACTCCCGGGTGAGTACACTTCAATTGAGAGTTAAGACACAGGGGTCTTTGAAGAAGAGAACACTGGGCTGGTGGTTGGAGTTACAGAAACAGTGTCTGTTGGTAGTTGCCATCATGTCAATCGATCGCACTAGTACATGTACTTGACCAATGTCCTCCTCCCAGATGAATAAACTTCATTTGAAAGTTCACCAACGCTTGTATTGATGCGTGTGACCACTGTACTGGTGGATGGAGTTACAGAAACAGTACCTCCTTGGAGTTCCAGTCAGGTCACTGTTGCTACTCCCCAATACTTGACAAATGGTATCCACTCAGGTAAGTGAACTTCATTTGGGGTCTTTGGACAAGAGAGCACTGGTTTGGTGTTTCAAGTTACAGATACAGGGCTTGTTGGGAGTTGCAGTCATGCCACTACCTCTAGTTCTCTAACATTTGACAAATGGTATACTCCCATGTGAGTAAAGAGCATTAGAGAGATTACAAGTAGGTGTATTTGGGCAAGTGATCCCTGTGTTAGTGTTTGGAGTTACAGACACAAGGGCTACTGGGAGCTACAGTCATGTAATTCCCAGTACTACACACACTATACAAATGTTAACCTCCCAGGTTAGTTCACTTCAATTGAGAGATCACAAACAATGATATTTGGACAAGACAATACTGGGCTGATTGTTGATTTTACAGACACAGGGCGTTCCTGGTCTTCGTAGTCATGTCTCTCCGTCTACTTCCCACATTTGACAAATGGTGTACTACCTGGTGAATACACTTAAATTGTGAGTTACCAGACAGTGGTCTTTGGAGAAGTGAACACTGTTCTGTTGTTTGGAGTTTCTGAAACAGTGCCTCTTGTGAGTTGCAGTAAGGCCCCCTCTCCGTAGTATGCACATGTGACCAATGTTCTCCCCTCATTCGAGTCCACTTCAATTGAGAGTTCACTAACAGATATATTGTAGCATGTGACCACAACACTAGTGCCTACTGGGAGTTGTAGTGCCTGTACTACAAACACTTGACAAATGTGTCTTCCCAGGTGTATACCCTTAAATTGATAGATAACAAACGGGGGATTTGGACAGGTTACCACTGGTCTGGTGCTTGGAGTTATACAATAGTACCTGCAGGGAGTTGGAGTCATGTCAGTCCATGTACTACACACACTATACAAATGTCATCTCCTCAAGTGAGTTCACTTCAAATGTGAGATGCTAAATAGAAGTTTTTGGACTGGTGGACAGTGGGCTGGTGAGTGAAGTGACAGTAAATGTTGCAAAAGCTGAGCTGTAAGCATGCATGACACAGCAATTCTTTTAAACTTTTAGTATTGCGACTTAACAGACTCCACTCCCCCAGGTATTCCTGTCAAGCCCTTTGGATGCAGGATGGCCAAGACCTTCTCCCCCCAGGGAAAGAAATGTAATGGGGCACGGGGAGGTCCACCACCAGTCTTCTTGGCCTGCAGCTGGTGCCAGGAGACCAGGGAATACACTTTGCCCATCAAGTCATTCCACCTCCTCCTAATGTCCCCCCTTGTGCGTAGGCTACTGCCTACAGCATTGACTCTTTTGACTATCCTGTCCCACATTTCCATTTTCATACTGACAGGAGTATGCTGGACAATTGTGGCTTTACTCTTATGATTTCATCCACGATGACTCTTAATTCATCTTCTCAGAAACAGGGATTTTTTTAAATGTACAATGGTGGATGTAGGAAAGTACCATCTTCCCTGGCATGTTACCCCCATTTTTACTTGTGTGTCAGTTTGTTTTTGCCTGTCTCACTGGGCCCCTGCTAGAAAGGACCCCAGTGCTCATAGTTTGTGGCCTAAATGTGTCCCTTGTGTGGTGCCTAACTGTCACTGAGGCTCTGCTAACCAGAACCTCAGTGCTTATGCTCTCACTGTCTTTAAAATTGTCACTGCAGGCTAGTGACCATGTTTACAAATTCTGATTGCCACACTGGAACACCCTTATAATTCCCTAGTATATGGTACCCTGGTACCCAGGGTATTGGGGTTCTAGGAGATCCCTATGGGCTGCAGCATTTCTTTTGCCACCCATAGGGAGCTCAGAGAATTCTCACACAGGACTGCCACTGCAGCCTGAGTAAAATAACGTCCACATTATTTCACAGCCATTTTACACTGCACTTAAGTAACTTATAAGTCACCTATATGTCTAACCCTCACTTAGTCAAGGTGAGGTGCAAAGTTACTAAGTGTGAGGGCACCCTGGCACTAGCCAAGGTATCCCCATATAGTTCAGGGCAATTTTCCTGGAATTTGTGAGTGCAGGGACACCATTAGACGCGTGCACTAAATATAGGTCAATACCTATATGTAGCTTCACAATGGTAACTCCAAATATGGCCATGTAACATGTCTAAGATCATGGAATTGTCCCCCCATGCCAAATCTGGTATTGGGGAGCCAATCCCATGTATCCCCGGGGCTCCAGCATGGACCCCGGGTACTGCCAAACTAGCTGTCTGGGGTTTTCACTGCAGCTTACGCTGCTGCCAACCCACAGACAGGCTTGTGCCCTCTTGGGGTCTGGGCAGCCCAGTCCCAGGAAGGCAGAACAAAGGATGTCCTCTGATAGAGGGTGTTACACCCTTTCCCTTTGGAAATAGGTAATAAGGGCCAGAGAGGAATAGCCTCTCCTGGCCTCTGGGAATGCTTTGAAGGGCACTGATGGTGCCCTCCTTGCATAAAACAGTCTACACCGTTTCAGGGATCCCCCAGCCCCTGCTCTGGTGTGAAAGTGGACAGAGGAAAGGGGAGTGACAACTCCCCTGTCCATCACCACACCAGGGGTGGTGCCCAGAGCTCCTCCAGCCATTTTGAATGCAGAGGCGTGAGGGCACAATGGAGGCCTCTGAGTGGCCAGTGCCAGCAGGTGACATCAGATACCTCTCCTGATAGGTGCTTACCTGGTTATAGAGCCAATCCTCCTCTGAGGGCTATTTAGGGTCTCTCCTGTGGGTTTCTCATCAGATAACGAATGCAAGAGCTCACCAGAGTTCCTCTGTATCTCCCTCTTTGACTTCTGCCAAGGATCGACCGCTGACTGCTCCAGGATGCGTGCAAAACCACAACAAAGACGACTACCAGCAACATTGTAGTGCCTAATCCTGCCGGCTTTCTCAAATGTTTCCTGGTGGTGCATGCTCTGAGGGCTGTCTGCTTTCACCCTGCACTGGAAGCCAAGAAGAAATCTCCTGTGGGTCGACTGAATCTTCCCCCTGCTAACGCAGGCACCAAACTTCTGCTTCATCGGTCTTCTGGGTCCCCTCTCATCTTGACGAGCGTGGTCCCTGGAACACAGGAGCTAAATCCAAGTGGCCTCGACAGTCCAGTGGTCCATCTGTCCAAATTTGGTGGAGGTAAGTCCTTGCCTCCCCACGCCTGACAGTAATCCGCTGTACTGGGTGAACTGCAGCTGCTAGGGCTTCTGTGCACTTTTGCAAGGAATCCTTTGTGCACAGCACAACCCAGGTCCCCAGCACTCCGTCCTGCATTGCTCAACTCACTGAGTTGACCACCGGCTTTGTGGGACTCTCCTTTGTAGTGTTGAGATGACTACTGCTGTGCTCAGTTTGCTTGAACCCCTGTTCCAGTACTTCTGTGGGTACTGTCTGCCTCTGCATGGGCTCTCTGTGCTGCTGAGTACCCCCTCTGTCTCCTCCTCCACGGGTTGACCTACTGGTCCTTCCTGGGCCCAGGCAGCACCCATTCTCTTCAACCGTGACCTTTGCAGGTAGCAAGGCTTTTTTGCAGTCTTTCTGCATGGAAACAACTCTGCATCCCCCAGCACGCCACGGGACATCTTCTGTGCAAAGGAGAAGTTCCTGGCATCTTCCTTTGTTGCAGAATCTTCAGCTTCTTCCACCCAGAGGCAGTCATTTTGCACCTTGATCCAGGGTTTAGTGGGCCCCTGCCCCCCCTGGACACTTTTGTGACTCTTGGACTTGGTCCGCTTTCTTTGCAGGTCCTCAGGTCCAGGAATCCATCTTCAGTGCTTTGCAGTCAGTTGTTGTCCTTGCAGAATCTCCTATCACAACTTTAGTGTGTTTCTGGAGAAGTAGGGTAACTTTACTCCTACTTTTCAGGGTCTTGGGTGGGGTATCTTGGACACCCTTAGTGTTTTCTTACACTCCCAGTGACCCTCTACACACTATACTAGGCATGGGGTCCCTAAGTGGTTTGCATTCCACTTTATTAGTATATGGTTTGTGTTGCCCCTGGGCCTATTTCATCCTATTGTATTCTACAGTGTTTGCACTACTTTTCTAACTGTTTACTTACCTGATTTTGGTTTGTGTGTATATTTCATGTATTTTACTTACCCACTAAGGGTGTATATCCTCTGAGATATTTTGGGCACATTGTCACTAAAATAAAATACCTTTATGTTTAGTAACTCTGAGTATTGTGATTCTTATGATATAGTGCTATATGATATAAGTGGTATAGTAGGATCTGTGCATGTCTCCTAGTTCAGCCTAAGCTACTCTGCTATAGGTACCTCTATCAGCCTAAGCTGCTAGAACACTATTAATCTACTAATAAAGGATAACTGGACCTGGCACAAGGTGTAAGTACCATCAGGTGCCCACTATAAGCCAGGCCAGCCTCCGACAGTGGAACAAAACAAAATGGGCGACAGTGACTTATTAAAGAGGGGAAGTGCAAAAGGGTGTTACTGGAGAAAAGTGTATGCTTGGTGTTGCAGTGTAAATGCAAAGGATTGTGGTTTGTGAATAGGCATGTATTATAGTGTCCTTTGCAAGTTTGTCCACTGTGGCAATGTGTGTCAGCTCCGTTATTTTCAAATTCATCCAATGTGCTGTTGTGTATTACTGTTGACTGCAGACCGCCATCATCCAGACTGCCATTGGCTGACCACTATGTGGTCCGCCATGGCAACTGTGTGCTTGTAATATGGTTAGTGGCTGGTTGTGGTGCTGTCGGTGCTGGAGGTCAGAACGCCTATTTCCAGGCCTCAGCACCACCGCTGGTTTGCCTTTTCTGGTTGGTGGTCCTGACTGTATGACTTGTATTAGGGTGGTCTGGAAGACCATCAGCATGGCGGTCTTTTTAGAAACACCAACATGGCGGCCTGGCGGTCCAACTGCCAAACTCGTAATGAGGTCCTTAGTGTTCCCAAACCACTCTCCAACACAGGGAATTGTTACTTGTGCAACACCACAGTCTTTCTTGGAACAGACATAGGTAAACAAGTGCATCAGGTGGATCTAGGGATACTATATACCAACTATATTTTGCCCTTATACCCTGTTTATCTATGACTGCCATAACAAAAATCCCAATGGTTCCATGGCCTAGAACACAAATAATGGCTGACATGGGTCATCCATAATGCGTGCTTCTATTAACCCTTTGGGCGCCACAGACGAAATGGTTACATTCGGTGGCGTAGCGCTGTGGCGCCACGGACATAACCATTTCGTATGTATATATATATATGAATAATACTCAATTTATTCATTATTGTGTAATTACCATGTATATATTTATATTCATGATAGTTTGCACATGTTTAATGAATATGTATTTTTTAATGCTGTTATTTTATATAGAAGAGTAAATTGCTAAGAAAATTAAATATATATTAGATCTTTTTATATCAATCGAAATGTATATGTAATTTATTATTTAGTATATGTGTGTGATGTTTTCATATTTATTAATTTGTTTTAAATGTAATGTTTTTAATGGTACATGTGAAATTTTGTTTATGGAATACGTAATTGTAAATCTAAACCATCTAAAAACCAACACTATCCCTATTGGTGTTTAGATTTCAGTGAGAATAGTAAATGTATCCCCCCAAAGGCTACTATATAAAGGTGCACTGTTCCAAAAATAGGAAAAGAAGAGGTTGAGAACAGGGAAGACCTATATTCTCAGGAGCAAGAGCCCTCAAGCATCACTCTGGATGACTGGTATGATCATCGGGAATTGCTCCTCACTAGGCCGGCGCTGCAATGCCTAGTGGGCACCCCGAAATGGGGGCTCTCAGCCGAATTCTGAGATGGTGACTGAAAAATACAATAGTGCAAGACACGGGTGCTGTAAGTCACGGTCAAAGAAAAAAAGAGGTAAGAAAGGAATTTAAAATTGGTTATTCATCCATAAACTTCATCATTTAATTAGTCAAATGTAACAAGGATGAAGACCAAGGTTAAAACAATTGAAAGTTAGGTTGAGGATTATGCTCATACGCCTTTCAGAGAAAAATTGAGTAAATAAATATACTAGAGAGACCTAAAATTTTAAGGCACCTCTATTTTATGGTCTAAAATTCCCCCCAAAGGCTGACATTTTCCTTACTGTTTTATAAACTGGAGACACACTCCACACTCCAATGTGGTCAGCCACACCCATCCACACCCAGCACCGCTTGAACTGGCCTGTGCTCCAATGTGGTCAGCCACACCCAGCCATACCCAGCACCACTTGCACTTCAAAAGACCTTTCCTCACACACACACACACACACACACACACAAGAATCAGACACCAGGCCCGCCTTGCCTTTTGTACCCCCAGTCAGTTTATAAGAGTTTAGAGATTTGACAGGGGAAGGGGAAGAGCTTTCTAGAACATGATGTTGGGGGTAGGACAGTGAGATCCCCACACAGAGACTTTCACTGGGTTGAAATATTAGACCTCCATTGCCACTCATCAGAGCACTCCTAGACCTCTGGAAGTTACAGAAGAAGGCTTGCCCTGATGCCAGAACACTGCCCTGCTGCTTGAACCACTGCGTTGCTGTCTGAGAGGGAACACTGGCCCTGCTTGCCTTCATCCGCGGCTAAACCAGAGTGACTGCAATGGTCAATTGGCTGGCCTGATGTGTGAGCTACAGGAAAACAACAAGCTTCAGAGCCTTCCCTACAACTGCCCAGCTAACCTGCTGCAAATGAACCTGTCTGGACCTGCATTTGGACCTGTCTGATGCATTCTGGGCTCTACTGGAGTGAGTCTCTGATACCCAAGAGGTGCCCTCCAGGCCCTTGACTCTTGAATGGCATCTGAGAGAGCTCCTCCTTGCCAAATCTGACACAAATTGACACAAAGCCCCAGAAAGCCTCTTCTCACAGCTGAAAGACTCAATGGAACCGATGCCGAGAAGAGTCGCAAAGTAAAATAGTGTAGACAACTCACAGGACTAAACCTGATCCTATGCCTGCCTATGCTCCAATGTGGTCAGCATGAACTTGGGGCTTTGTTCCAGTCCAGTGAAACCAGACTACAACACTTGATGCTATTTTTATTTAAAACCTTAAAATAGAATATCTATTGTTCTACTGATTGGATTTTGTTGGTGTGGTATTTTGTCTATTAAAAGTGACTCTGTTTCCCTAAATGGGTTTGAGATTCTTCTTGTATTGTGTTGTCTTTATTACTGTTTGCATATTACTCATTACTGTGTTTTGCCAAGCTACCAGTAGGTTAGGCACAGCTTAATTTATTGACTTTTGTGGCTCATCCTGACAAGGATTGTGGTTGTTGCCTGAGAGCGCCTTCAATCCTTCGCAGTCAAACACCCAGGGCCTCATCTACAAGGCCCTATCTCATACTGTGTCCCCTGAACATCATTTTTTTACGCTCTAGTGGTGCAGTGCGACATCCCATAATTACAAGGCCGTGCAAAGCCACTTTGCATGGTGGCGTGATGGCCTTGTGTTCACATAAGCTTTATTTGGCCAGCAGACCATCAAAGCAATACAATACAATACAAACTAAATAAATAAACATCATAGATAATATCAAAACCAATTTTAAAAGAGAGTAAAATCCCTGTTTGCCCAACTTAAAACAGTTAAGATCATTGTAAATAAAAATTACGTATACGCCATGCCGCTACTAAAAACTTGCTTACAGCAAAAACTATCACATTCAAATTATGGCTTTTTAAAATTCTCAAAGCTAGAACATGTTTCCTTAACTTCAATTCCCGACAAATTTTGCGAATCCATTTAAACCTTGGGGTTGAGTAAGCAGGACAAAAAAAACATAAAGTGTTCTACTTTTTCAGAGGAAATGCCACACGCAGGACAAATATCAGAACTTGAATTAGATCCCCATCTGCTCGTCAAGGCCTTCAAAGGTAATGTTCCAAATCGAAATCTAGCAAACAAACTTTTACCTAGTAGGTCAGGTATTATGTCTAAATATAGTTCGAACTGTGGGTACCATTTAAAATCAATAAACAAATGAGTTAAACGACCATTAGATTTGTGAGAAATGTAGTTATTGCGTATATGGGACCAGTAAACTCCCTTCAATGCTTTTACATGGGACTTCACAAGTTGATGGGGATTCTCCCAAAAGTCTCTCAATCCCAACATACAAAACCAACTGAATACGTGTTTGATCCATAGGATGGAAATGGAGTTAGGACATTTTAACAATTCTAAAAGTGAAGACTTATATACGGCCAATTCGGGGACTATCCATAGCCTCACTCAATACAACAGAGGGCGTAAGATAATTAGGTCAGTCATTCGTTTTAACCCTAGATCTAGAAATAGGGGAGTTAATGGGGTGCTAATGGGGCAAGCGCATAAAGCCCGTGCAAAGCTATTCTCAATTTTGGTTATTCTGCTCCTATCTGACATGCCCCAAATCTCTGCGCCATAGGCAGCAGCACCCTGTGTCCCTTAGCCACATAAATCTTTACTGCTGGAGACACAACTTTAGCAATCGTATTCCTATAAAGGCGCAATATGGATGCTGCCCGATGTTGCAAAAGCCCAGCACTCTTGCCGACCTGTTCCTCCCAAAGGAGTGAATCTGTAAGCCTCACACCCAAATAATCAATGGAGCTAAGCTGGTCCAAAATAACTCCATCTAACTTAGTACATTTCTTCCGGAGGCCAGAGCGAAGCACCATCAATTTCGTTTTCTTCAAGTTCAACTCTAGACCAGAATTCCAACAGAATGAATTAAATCTGTCCACGAGAATTTGTAAACCCATAGGGGTTTTCGAAATCAATAGGGAATCATCCACAAAAAGGAGAATAGGAATTTTCTGATTGACTAGAGTAGGAGTATCATTCTGACATGCCATTAGTTTTTGGACCACCTCATTAATGAATAGAGAAAACAGAAGTGGAGCAAGCACACAGCCCTGACGGACACCTCTTTTATCGGGAAATTTGTTAGTCAATTCACCTTGATTGCCACATCTTACTTGCGCATATGTGCCTTCATGCATGCATTTCAACAGATGAATAATATTAGGTGGTGTCCCTATTTTGTATAACACTCCCCAAAGCTTTTCTCTTGGGACCAAATCAAAAGCAGAACGCAAATCAACAAAAGAAACATATAAATTTTGCTTTGCCAACACTACATATTTCCAATGTAGCACGGCCAGCCTAAAGGCCTGGTCAACCGTACTAATTCTAGGCCGGAACCCTGCCGGAAGCAGTGAAAGAATCTGCTGTTCCGTAACCCAGCTCGATAATCTAACTAGCAGCTGTTTGGCAACGATTTTTTGCAAATTGTCAATTAAACTGACCGGTCTGTAGTTGGTTGGGAGGTTTGTATTACCCTTTTTATAGATGGGGATAATTTCTGCTCCCTTCCACGTCTCAGGAATCTGTCTTCCTTTTGTGATTTTATTTGACAGTAGGTTAATATACCTGGTCCATATGGATAGCTCTGATTTATAAAGATCGCCTGGGATTTTATCGGGACCTGGGGCTTTACCTGACTTCAAGGAGTTAATAGCATCTGCAGTTTCTTCTAAGGAGAAACAAATATGACTCTCAGGGTCATATAGACTCCCATCAGGTGAAGAAATGGCAAGGTTAGCATTTAGTAAAATAAGGGGGTCTAATCCCACGTTATTACAGTCAGAAACCCCAGTGGAGGTAGCTCCCTTATAAAGAAGAGTAAAGTGCTCCACCCAGCTTCCGGGTTGAATATG
Source organism: Pleurodeles waltl (assembly GCF_031143425.1). NCBI lineage: Eukaryota > Metazoa > Chordata > Amphibia > Caudata > Salamandridae > Pleurodeles > Pleurodeles waltl. Next base: position 382,787,059 of record NC_090445.1, read on the forward strand.
GTTCCTTAGATTTGACCTACCCCCTCTCTCATGCTTAGTCAGCAATTCCCAGAAAAGCGTATTATTACTGGCTTTTGTAGCATCAAACAACTCCTGCCAAATAGAATCTTCCCAGGATTTCTTTGATTGTAGAATTGTCTTTTTATACATACATCTTGCTTGTTTAATCACCCCGGGGTCCTGGCCTTAATAGCCTTTTTTAGGCCGGACTTAGCCCTCATACACGAATGAATCATTAAACCATCTACTGTTAGTCGAAACCCCGCGTCGCCGGCTTGCCGTGGCCGCATTTTTGTAAAAAATACTTTGAAATTTGACCATCATATCTTCGTGAATATCAAGAAGTGGGATGGCCTCAGAATCAAGATCTTCATAAGCTGACAAATTATCTAAAAACATTTGGTAAATCTCACGTAGCAAGTAGGGGTTCGACATAACTTTGGGCCACCTCACCTTTGTATAAGCATTGTTCAAGATAGGGGGAGGGACCATTGTTGGTTGCGTGTTCGAGGTTCTACCAAAGATATTCCCTGAAAGGGTAAGCAACAGGGGGAAATGATTGCTCTCGCACCTTGAATCTACCCTCATATCTAGCAACAACGGCCAAAGACGCACATCCACCAAAAAATAGTCAATAACACTGGTCAAGGAACCTCGTTGAAATGTAGGTGCAAGGTTTAGATCAGAAGGAGTTCGACCATTACAAGCCCTTAGGCCAAACTTTAAACATAATGTAGCAAGCTGTGCTGCAACACGAGAGCGTGGACAATGGCTACCACCATCCAATTGTGCAATCCCCCATAATTTGTCCTCTTCCACAGTTAAATCACTAAGAGATGCAGAGGGTTCAAAAGTACAATTTACATCCCCGGCAATAATTAAATAGGAATTAGTTTGTATAGTGTCTAAAAAGTCAGAAAGTAAAGTTAAAATGTGTGATTCTGAACCACGTGAAACAGATCAGTCGTAAACATTAATAAGAGTTATGTTAAAATTCTGTTGAAAAGAAATTTGTAAACCCATCAAGTCGAGACAATCAAATTTTAAAACCTTATAATCACATTGGAGTTTTACATTTAAAATAATTAAAAGTCCCCCTTTTGCGTGACCGGTTGCTTTCTCTGATGGCTGTGCAGGGATATTAAAAGAAAGAAACCCATCCATACTAATTTGGCCCTCAACCCAGGTTTCTTGGAAAAGACACACATCTTGAGACTTTATGTAAGCAACCCAATCCATGTCATCCAGTTTCCTAGCAAGGCCAGCAAGATTCCAAGTCATAATGGATAAACCATTAGTGTCAATTACAATCTCATAGGTTGAGGGTGGAGCATCCTTACAGTTCGACTCATTAGCGATGGTCTTGTCAAAATTATCTAAAGTAGATTCCTCTAAATTGTCCTTATTAAGAGCTTTCTGGGCGGAAGACAGTCATACAGGACCATGGTGTATAGATTCGCCTTCCTCCCTAGAGCCTCTCCTATTAACATGGGCAGTGGAACCAAACACAGGAACCTGTTTGGAATCAGTTAGATTAGAAACTAACATAATGCCTCCTCCTTTTAGCCCCTTGTGCTGGCACTTAAGTGCAACAGAGTCGATGAGTTGGTCTGCCAAAAATTTGTCCAAAAACACAATCGAAATTACATCGAAATTTGACCCAGAGGGGCTCCATCTTTCAGTTTTTAGGATGTCCGAACGTATAACTGAGAGGCATTCCTGTTGATGGCGTAGCCAGTGAATAACCTTATTAAGCCTAGACTCTTGATCCTCAACAGACCTGGATGACAACTTTGGAACATTAGTTAAAAAAAGAGTATTGGCTCTATGTCTAGGACCAATACTATTTGAAGGCACATCTAAAGCACTATTAATTCCTTGAGAAGAAATAATGCAAGCTGGATCCTTAGTCGGAGGGCTGACAGGCATCCTTTTAGTAATGAGAGAAGGGCTGCCCCTATTATTTGGAATATTGGTCGAAGGATTATGCCTCGTAGTAGAGTGACAATTCGGTGGGGCAAGAAGACTACCAGCAGTGTCAACACCGTCCATTGCCATAGCTCCACTGAGGGGAATGCTGTTGCCCCCAGTGTATTTGCTTTTAGAATGGGTAAAATGAGGAAGTAAATTATCCTCTGCGGCCCTCCTATAAGAGCCAGTTCTCTGGGCATGGTAAGTTGGCCCTTCGCATACATTAATATTAGATAAAACTAATTTGGCTGCCAAAATGGCCTTGTAAATATGGCCCTTTTCTTGTGCAACATCCATAGAACCTGATGGAATCTGATGTATTCCCAGATTCCCAGGGCTGGGAATGCATCCGAATGGCGTTAAAGTGGCCCAACAGGGAGAAATAACAATTATTTCTCCCTGTTTTTTCCACATACAGCACTCATAGAAAAAGGACAAATCCATTAGTGATTGTTTATGTGCAGGAAGGTATACCTTCCTGCACATAAACAATCATCCCTCCAACAAATGCACCCTTGCTCCATGGCACAAGTTATGTTATGTTAGTATTCTTTTAAGGCATATGAATACCAAGGAATAGTGTATTGGCACCAGTGTAAATACTGTATTATGAACAAAAAGGCATGTGGAACCTATTAGTGCTCAGAGGGAACAGCTAGGTTTGTAATTGTTTTCCGAAACTTTATACATTGGACTGCTACCTCAGGTGGTCAGGCAATGCATTCCACCATACACATACAGTATGGGAGAAACTTATTTTTCCCTGGTGGGCTTTTCTCATTCTAGGGACAACTTACTTTCTAGCAGTGGAGGGACATAGATTACATGGGTACATACAATTTGAAAATCTTTTGAAAGGAAAGAAGGCCAACCATATGTAGTACCTTATGGGCCTGGCAAAGGGACATGAACTTACTCTGCTCTCAGACTGGTAGCCAATGCAGGTTCAAAATGATCTGTGAGATAGAGCTAAATTTAGGAAGCTTCAACAACACTTGAAACACAACATTTTGAAGTATTTGTAGTTTTCCTAATAGACACCTCTGAGAGCCTACATACAAAGCATTACAGTATCTAGGCTCTAAATTACCAAGGCTAAATTACTGTTTTATCACATCTCTAAGAAAAGAACAGGAAGAACTTTCTTCAAAACTTGTAGTGTAAAGATACAAGAGGAAGTCACCTGATTTATATGATCAGCAAAGACCAGCTTGGAGTTAAATATAACCTGCAAGTTTCTTGCTTTTTAGACCAGCGATTGAAGTGAGATTAAATTGGACTGCAACCATGAGGTATTCCAGTAGGAGGTATTGCTACCAAAAAGCAATACCTCAGTCTCCTCAGAGTTTTATCTGCATCCATTCCACAATATTCCTCAGGAGGTATTACATTGTTTAGCTATTTTTTCAAGGTTTGAAGAGACTGACACCACTATTTGAGTGTCATCAGCATAGGAAAGTACTGAAAAGCGAAAAAATCTAATTAGTTCAAATAAGGGGAAAATGTATACACTGAAAAGAGTAGGCCTGAGCAAAGACTGATGTGGGACCCGGCATGGGAGTATAAAGGAATTCAAAGTAAAGCTTTAAAAGATCACAAGTTGGTCTCAATTGGATAAAAAGTAGCCAAACAGGTCTAATGCTCGATCCCTGATGCCTATATGTTTGAGCTAGTTGATCAGTAAGGAATGATCAACATTATTGACTGCGGTTGAGAGATTGAACAAGATCTGCCTTGCTCCCATTATCAACAATTGCTTTTATTTCTTCTGTTGCATCTACAAGAACTGACTTTGTACAATGATTGTGGATAAGCTCTTTCTAGAACCTTGGCTGCAAGGGCAAGTCGGGAGATTGGCCTATAGTTTTTTTTTTTTACTTCATGGGGGTCCATCGAACTTTTTTTCAGGAGAGGCAGTATAGAAGCTTTTTTCAAAGCTAGTTGAAAGCAACCACAAGATAATATTTGATTTATGAGTGTGGTAAGGTGGTACAATACAGTATTTGCTACCAGATACAGAATCTGTGGTGGGCAGGTATCTGATGTGGCACCGGCCTTAGCACTTTCGATTGGTTTGGTCACTTTATCCTCTGTCAAAGGGGTAGCGATAGAAAACAATACCTGCCTTAGCTCAGTATTATAAGTACTAATTGTAGGAAGCAGGCCTGGCTTATAGTCGGTACCTGATGGTACTTACACCTTGTGCCAGGTCCAGTTATCCCTTATTAGAAGATTAGTAGGTGTTTTAGCAGCTTAGGCTGATAGAGGTAGCTATAGCAGAGCAGCTTAGGCTGAACTAGGAGACATGCAAATCTCCTACTATACCATTTATATCATATAGCACTATATCATAAGAATCACAATACTCAGAGTTACTAAAAATAAAGGTACTTTATTTTAGTGACAATGTGCCTAAAATATCTCAGAGGATATACTCCCTTAGGAGGTAAGTAAAATACACAAAATATACACACAAACCAAAATTAGGTATGTAAACAGTTAGAAAAGTAGTGCAAACACTGTAGAATACAATAGGATGCAATAGGCCTAGGGGCAACACAAACCATATACTAAGAAAGTGGAATGTGAACCACTTAGGGACCCCAGGCCTAGTGTAGTGTGTAGAGGGTCGCTGGGAGTGTAAGAAAACACTAAGGGTGTCCAAGATACCCCACCCCAAGACCCTGAAAAGTAGGAGTAAAGTTACCCTACTTCCACAGAAACACACTAAAGTTGTGATGGGAGATTCTGCAAGGACAACAACTGACTGCAAACCACTGAAGACGGATTCCTGGGCGTGAGGACCTGTAAAGGAAGGGGACCAAGTCTAAGAGTCACGAAAGTGTCCGGGGGGGCAGGATCCCACTAAACCTCAGATGAAGGTGCAAAATGGCTGCCTCTGGGTGGAAGAAGCTGAAGATTCTACGACAACGGAAGATGCCAGGAACTTTTCCTTTGTGCAGAAGATATCCCACAGCGTTCTGGAGGATGCAGAGTTGTTTTCATGCAGAAAGACTGCAAACAAGCGTTGCTAGCTGCACAGGTCTCGGATGAAGAAAATGGGTGCTGCCTGGGCCCAGGAAGGATCAGGAGGTCGCCCCTGGAATAGAAAACAGAGGGGGTACTCAGTAGCACAGAAAGCCCATACAGAAGCAGGCAGCACCCGCAGAAGCACTTGAACAGGGGTTTAAGAAATCTGAGCACTTCGGTTGTATCCAACGCTACAAAGGAGGGTCCCACGACGCCGGTGGTCAACTCAGCGAGTTGAGCAATGTAGGATGCAGTGCTGGGGACCTGGGCAGTGCTGTGCACAGAGGATTATTTGCAAAAGTGAACAGGAGCCCTAGCAGCTGAAGATAACGTAGTACACAAAATTACTGTCTGGCGTGGGGAAGCAAGGACTTACCTCCACCAAATTTGGGCAGATGGACCACTGGACTGTCGGGGTCATTTGGATCCAGCTCCTGTGTTCCAGGGACCACACTCATCAAGATGAGAGGGGAACCAGAGGACTGGTGATGCAGAAGTTTGGTTCCTGCGTTAGCAGGGGGAAGACTCAGTCGACCCACTGGAGATTTCTTCTTGGCTTCTAGTGCAGGGTGAAGGCAGACAGCCCTCAGAGCATGCACCACCAGGAAACAGTTGAGAAAGCCGGAAGGATTAGGCGTTACAATGTTGCTGGTAGTCTTCTTGCTACTTTGTTGTGATTTTGCAGGCATCCTGGAGCAGTCAGCGGTCAATCCTTAGCAGAAGTCAAAGAGAGAAGTGCAAAGGAACTCTGGTGAGCTCTTGCATTCGTTATCTGGTGAGAAACCCAAAGGAGAGACCCTAAATAGCCCTCAGAGGAGGATTGGCTACCTAACAATGTAAGAGCCTACCAGGAGGAAGCACTGGCCACTCAGAGGTCTCCATTGTGTCCTCACACCTTTGCATTCAAGATGGCAGAGGTCTGGGACACACTGTAGGAGCTCTGGGCACCACCCCTGGGGTGATGATGGACAGGGGAGTGGTCACTCCCCTTTTCCTTTGTCCAGTTGCGCACCAGAGCAGGGGCTGGGGGATCCCTGAACCGGTGTAGACTGGTTTATCCAAGGAGGGCACCATCTGTGCCCTTCAAGGCATTCCCAGAGGCCAGGACAGGCTACTCCTCTCAGGCCCTTAACACCTATTTCCAAAGGGAGAGGGTGTAACACCCTCTCTCAGAGGAAATCTTTTGTTCTGCCTTCCTGGGACTGGGCTGCCTAGACCCCATGAGGGCAGAAGGCTGTCTCTGGGTTGGCAGTAGCGGTAGCTGCAGGGAAAACCCCAGAGAGCTAGTTTGGCAGTGCCCAGGGCCCATGCTGGAGCCTCGGGGATGCATGGGATTGGCACCCCAAAACCAGATTTGGCATGGGGGGACAATTCCATGTTCTTAGACATGTTACATGGCCATATTCGGAGTTACCATTGTGATGCTACATATAGGTATTGACCTATATGTAGTGCACACGTGTAATGGCATCCCCGCACTCACAAAGTCCTGGGGAAATTTCTCTGAACAATGTGGGGGCACCTTGGCTAGTGCCAGTGATCCCTCACACTTAGTAACTTTGCACCTAACCTTCACTAAGTGAGGGTTAGACATATAGGTGACTTATAAGTTACTGAACTGCAGTTTAAAATGGCTGTGAAATAATGTGGACATTATTTCACTCAGGCTGCAGTGGCAGTCCTGTGTAACAATTGTCTGAGTTCCCTATGGGTGGCAAAAGAAATGCTGCAGCCCATAGGGATCTCTTGGAACCCCAATACCCCGGGTACCTAGGTACCACATACTAGGAAATTATAAGGGTGTTCCAGTGTGCCAATCAGAATTGGTAAAAATGGTCACTAGCCGGCAGTGACTATTTTAAAGACAGAGAGAGCATAATCACTGAGGTTCTGGTTAGCAGAGCCTCAGTGCACAGTTAGGCACCACACAGTGAATACATTTAGGCCACAAACTATGAGCACTGGGTTCCTGGCTAGCAGGATCCCAGTGAGACAGGCAAATACAAATTTACACAAGTAAAAATGGGGGTAACATGCCAGGCAAGATGATACTTTCCTACACAACCCCCTCCCCCCAAACGAGGGACAAAAGGCTAACCTTGCCCAGATGAGTCTTCATTGTCTAAGTGGAAATATCTGGAGAGTCCATCTGCATTGGAGTGGGTACTTCCAGGACTATGTTCCACTGTATAGTCCATTCCCTGTAGGGAGATGGATCACCTCAACAATTTAGAGTTTTCACCTTTCATTTGTTTAAGCCATAATAGAGGTTTGTGGTCTGTCTGAACAATAAAGTGAGTACCAAACTGGTATGGTCTCAACTTTTTCAGTGCCCAGACCACAGCAAAGGTCTCCCTCTCTATGGTAGAACACCGCTTTTTTCTAGGGGACAACCTACTGCTGATAAAAGCAACAGGTTGATCCTGGCCCTTAGTGTTAAGCTGTGATAGCACTGCCCCAACCCCAAATTCAGAAGCATCAGTCTGGACTATGAAATTCTTGGAGTAGCAAGGGCTTTTAGGACAGGTGCAGAGCACATGGCCTGTTTTAGCTCATCAAAAGCCTTTTGACAGCTAGCTGTCCACAATACCTTTTTAGGCATCTTCTTACTAGTGAGGTCATTAAGAGGAGCTGCAATGGAGCCATAGTTCTTAATGAACCTCGTATAGTCCCCTGTGAGGCCTAAGAAGGCTCTCACTTGGGTTTGAGTTGTAGGGGGAGCCCATTCCATAATGTTCTGGATCGTCCCTTGCAGTGGTGCAATCTGTTCCCCACCTACCAGGTGGCCCAGATAAACCACTTTCCCCTGCCCTATCTGGCACTTTGAAGCCTTGATAGTGAAGCCTGCCTTTTGCAGGGCCTCCAAACCATTCCATAGGTGGACCAGGTGCTCATCCCAGATGGAGCTAAAGACAGCTATATCATCTAGATATGCTGCACTAAAAGCTTCCAGACCTTGCAGGACTGTGTTCACCAACCTCTGAAAAGTGACAGGTGCATTCTTCAAATCAAAGGGCATTACAGTGAACTGATAGTGCCCTCCAATGGTGGAAAATGCAGTTTTAGGTTTAGCATTGTCTGATAATTTAATCTGCCAATACCCTGCAGTTAAATTAAAAGTGCTTAGATACTTGGCAGAAGCCAGTGTATCAATTAGCTCATCTGCCCTGGGTATAGGGTGAGCATCAGATTTGGTTACTTGATTTAGTCCTCTGTAGTCAACACAAAACCTAATTTCTCTTTTACCATCCTTACTGTGAGGATTTGGGACAAGCACCACTGGGCTAGCCCATTGGCTTACAGAAGGATCACTCACTCCCACATCTAACATGTTCTGTACCTCTTGTTTTATGCAATCTCTGACATGGTCAGGCTACCTATAAATCTTACTTTTGACAGCTAAACTGTCTCCTGTGTTGATTGTGTGCTCACACCAGGTAGTGGTACCTGGTATCAGTGAGAAGAGGTCAGAAAATTGGCCTACGAGATTTTTACAGTTGTCCTGCTCAGCAGTAAGGCAATCTGCAAGCACCACTCCCTCCACTAAGCCAACAGCTTAAGTGGTGGAGAAGAGATCAGGGAGAGGGTCACTCTATTCTTCCTGTTCCTCATCAGTTGCCATGAGCAGGGTTAAGTCAGCCCTGTCATAGTAGGGTTTTAGGCGATTGAGATGGACCACCCTAAGGGGAGTCCTGTCAGTGCCCAGGTCTACCAAGTAGGTAACCTCACCTTTTTTCTCAACAATTAGATGGGGTCCACTCCATTTGTCCTGGAGTGCTCTTGGGTCCACAGGCTCCAATACCCACACCTTCTGCCCTGGGTGGTACTGGGTCAGGACAGTCTTCTGGTCATGCCATTGCTTTTGGAGCTCTTGGCTGGCCTGAAGGTTTTTACTGGCCTTTTCATGTACTCAGCCATCCTGGATCCTAGGCCAAGTACACAATCCACAATGTCTTGTTTAGGAGCTTTTAAAGGTTGTTCCCAACCCTCCTTAAAAAGTTCAAGGGGACCTTTCACTGGGTGCCAGAGGGGGTTAAAAGGGGCTACAGCCCACTCCTTTTGGGTGTACCTCCCTGTAAGCAAAAAGGAGGCACGACAACAGGACATCCCATCTCCTTCTGATTTTTTCAGGGAGTCCCATAATCATACCTTTGAGAGTTTCATTAAAACTCTCAACCAGACCATTTGTCTGTGGATGATAAGGAGTAGTGAACTTGTAAGTTACACCACACTCCTTCCACATAGCTTTGAGGTATGCAGACAAGAAGTTACTACCTCAGTCTGACACCACTTCCTTAGGGAGACCCACTCTGGAAAAGATTCCTAGGAGGGCCTTTGCCGCTGCAGGAGCTGTAGTGGTCCTTAACGGGATGGCTTCAGGATACCTAGTGGCATGGTCACCACAAGGATAAACCTATTGCCTGAAGCTGTTGGAGGGTCAAGGGGGCCAACCATGTCAACCCCTACCCTTTCAAAGGGCACCCCAAAGGGGGCCTTTGGAGTGCCACCAGTATTGCCAGTGGCTTGGCAGGTCACACAAGAGCGACAAAACTCTGTAGTGTCCTCTGACATATGAGGCCAGTGAAACAGGGGAACAAGCCTGTCCCAAGTTTTACTCTGGCCCAAATGCCCAGCCAAAGGAATGTCATATGCCAAGGTAAGAAGAAACTCCCTGCACTGAAAAGGGATGACCAATCTCCTGGCAGTTCCAGGTTTAGGGTCTCTTGATTCAGTATACAGGAGGTTGTCTTCCCAATACACCTTACGGCTATCAGTGACATTCCCATTCTGCTGTTTGGCAGTTTGCTGTCTTAAACCTTCTAGTGTGGGACAGGTCTGCTGTGCCACACTCATCTGTTCCCTAGAAGCCCCACTGCACCCAAAAGCTCAGCAGTGTCTGCTGCCAGCTCATCTGGTGTGGGTTCTGCACAGGGAGAGGATTCCTCTTCCTCAAAAGAGGAGCCTTCTGGAGATGGAGGGATAGTGGGCAAGGATTTACCCTTTCTACTCCTAGCTTTTGGGAGCACTTGGTCCATTGTTCCAGGATCCACGTTTCCCTGTCCTCTTTGCTTTTTGGCCTGAGCCCTTGTCAAAGCAAAGATATGCCCAGGAATGCCCAGTGTTGCTGCATGAGCCTCCAACTCCACTTCAGCCCAAGCTGATGTCTCCAAATCATTGCCTAGTAAGCATTTTACAGGTAAATCAGTGGCTACCACAACTTTCTTTGGACCAGTAACCCCCCCTCCCCAGTTGAGATTCACAACAGCCATGGGGTGGCTAAGAGTGTTGTTATGAGCATCAGTCACTTGGTACTGCTGACCAAGTAGGTGTTGATCAGGGTGAACCAGTTTATCAATCACCATATTGACACTGACTCCTGTGTCCCAGTAGGCCTAAACCTCAACACCATTTATTAGGGAAAGTTGCTTGTACTTAACCATATTAAGGGGACAAGCAACCAAGGTGGCAAAGTCAATACCACCATCAGAGACTAAAACAGACTCTGTGGTCTCCCTAACAATACCAACCCAATTACACTACCAATGGTGAGCCCAACTACACCCTTTGATTGGCTATTTGTAGTAAACTTCCCACCACCACTGCTATTACTAGGGGCACTAGAGGACGCAGTTGGGGTTGTGGTAGTGGGAGCCTTGGTGTTTTTCTTTGGACAAGTGGAATCACTTGCCCAATGGCTTTTACTCTTACATAAATAACACCATGGCTTCTTTTGATTGTGGGAAGAGGATTTGGACCCACCACCCCCGGAGGATTTTTGTGGGCATGATGAAGACTCAGAATGTTTTTTATCATTGTCCCCACCCTTGTCAGAAGAATTACCGTCCTTCTTCTTGCCATCCTTGTCACCCCATGTATGAACTTTTCTGTTCACTCTTGTTCTGACCCATTTGTCTGCCATCTTTCCCAATTCTTGGGGAGGGGTCAGATCTGAGACTACAAAGTACTGGTGCAACAAATCAGACACACAACTGTTCAAAATATGCTCTCTCAGGATTAGATTATAGAGGCTTTCAAAGTCAGTCACCTTACTGCCATGTAACCAACCCTCCAAGGCCTTCTCTGAGCAGTCTACAAAGTCTGTCCAGTCTTGAGAGGACTCTTTTCTGGTATCTCTGAACTTAATCCTGTATTGTTCAGTGGTTAAGCCAAATCCATCTAAGAGTGCATCCTTCAAAACTTTGTAATTATTGGTATCACTTTCTCTGACAGTAAGGAGCCTATCCCTACCCTTACCAGTGAAAGATAGCCACAAGATAGCAGCCTACTGCCTTTGAGGGACCAACTGTACCATACAAGCCCTCTCAAGTGCAGCAAACCACTTGTTAATGTCACCCCCCTCCTTGTAAGGGGGGACTATCTTATGCAGGTTTCTGGAGTCTTGTTCTCTTACCAGATTACTATCAAAAACACTGCTGCTGCCACCACGGGGAACTGACGCCAACCTCTGCCTTTCCCTCTCTACATCTAGAGATTCCATGTCTAAGGCCAACTATTGCTGTCTTAGCTTCAGTCTGGCCTCTTCCAACCTCAGCTTTCTGAGTTCCCTTTCCATAGTGTTATCCTCAGGGTGGGAGGCTTGGGAATTGTGAGACACAGAAGAGATGTGGGAATTGGCAGACGTGGACCTGTCTCTAACTGGCTGTACTCTAGTAACCTGGCCTTTTGGAATGAAAGGTGCCTACTAGTGTGTGACCCCCTCCCACTACCAGTGTCAATAGATGGCCTGTTAGCTGACAGGTACTTGGAAGAACCCTCCCCAGCCTCCTCAGGGGACTCCTATGAGTCTTGCTGGGTACCCCCCTCCTCTACCTTCTGATCCTGGGATGGGCCAGACTGGTTCTGGTCACTTTCTAGCAGAAGGCTAAGGAGAAGATCTTTTGTAGAATTCTTACCAATTGCTAAACCTCTTTCTATGCAGAGACCCCTCAAACATTGAAAGTTTAAACTACCATAGGATGCCTGGACAACTGTGGGAGTAAGTTCTACTGCAGACATGATAGAAAAGGTTTAGGACAGAGAGAGAAAAAACGTTTTTGGAGCTTTTAAAAGAACAGAGAAAAACTTTTGAAAACTTTTGAAAACTTTTGAAAGTTTTCAGAAACTTTTCAGAAACATTTTAGAAAGTTTTAGTGAAGGAAAGTTAAAGTATTTAGGTTACTGTGTATATTCTGAAGTATTTGGTATATGTTTTTGTTATGAAAAGCACCAATGACAAAGTGGTAAAGCTGTTACAAGTATTTATCCCACACCTGCACCACCAATGTAGGAGGCTGGCCTGGCTTATAGTTGGTACCTTGTGGTACTTACACCTTGTGCCAGGTCCAGTTATCCCTTCTTAGTAGATTAGAAGTGTTCTAGCAGCTTAGGCTGATAGAAGTAGCTATAGCAGAGCAGCTTAGGCTGAACTAGGAGACATGCAAAGCTCCTACTATACCACTTACATCATATAGCACTATATCACAAGAAAACACAATACTCAGAGTTACTAAAAATAAAGGTACTTTATTTTAGTGACAATATGCTAAAAGTATCTCAGAGGATATGCTCCCTTAGGAGGTAAGTAATATAGACAAAATATACACACAAACCAAAATCAGGTAAGTAAACCACTTATAAAAATAGTGCAAACACTGTAGAACACAATGGAATGCATTAGGAGACAATAGGCCTAGGGACAACACAAACCATATACTCCAAAAGTGAAATGCGAACGACGAATGGACCCCATGCCTAGTATAGTGTGTAGAGGGTCACTGGGAGTGTAAGAAAACACTAAGGGTGTCCAAGATACCCCACCCCAAGACCCTGAAAAGTAGGAGTAAAGTTACCCTACTACCCCAGAAAGACAGTACAGTCGAGATAGGGGATTCTGCAAGGACAACAACTGACTGCAGACTTGAGGACCTGCAAAGGAAGGGGACCAAGTCCAAGAGTCACGCAAGTGTCCAGGGGGGACAGGAGCCCACTAAACCCCGGATGAAGGTACAAAAGGGCTGCCTCTAGGTGAAAGAAGCCAAAGATTCTGCAACAACGGAAGGTGCCACAAACTTCTACTTTGGTCACAAGATGTCACACAGTGTGCTGGAGGATGCAGAGTTCTTTCGACGCAGAAAGACGCAAACAAGCCTTGCTATCTGCAAGAATCACGGTTGAGGATTTTAGGTGCTGCCAGGGCCCAGGAAGGACCAGGAGGTTGCCCCTTGGAGGAGGAGACAGAGGGGGCACTCAGCAACAGAAATAGCCCATGCAGAAGCAGGCAGCACCCATAGAAGCACCTGAACTGGCGTTCAGAAGATCTGAGCACAGCAGTCATCTCACCACAACAAAAGAGGGTCCCACAAAGTCTGAGTCTAACTCAGCGAGTTGAGCAATGTAGGACCGAGTGCTGGGGACTTGGGCTGTGCTGGGCACAAAGGAAGTCTTGCAAGAGTGCACAGAAGCCCTAGCAGCTGCAGTTCACGCAGTACACAGGATTACTGTCTGGCGTGGGGAGGCAAGGACTTACCTCCAGCAAATTTGGACAGAAAGGCTACTGGATGGTCGGGGACACTTGGATCCAGCTCCTGTGTTCCAGGGCCCACGCTCATCAAGATGAGAGGGGACCCAGAGGACCGGTGATGCAGATGTTTGGTGCCTGCGCTAGCAGGGGGAAGATTCCGTTGACCCACAGGAGATTTCTTCTTGGCTTCTCGTGCAGGGTGAAGGCAGACAGCCCTCAGAGCATGCACCACCAGGAAACAGTCAAGAAAGCCGGCAGGATGAAGCGTTACAATGTTGCTGGTAGTCTTCTTGCTACTTTGTTGCGGTTTTGCAGGCGTCCTGGAGCAGTCAGCGGTCAGTCCTTGGCAGAAGTCAAAGAGAGAAGTGCAGAGGAACTCTGGTGAGCTCTTGCATTCGTTATCTGGTGAGAAACCCAAAGGAGAGACCCTAAATGGCTCTCAGAGGAGGATTGGCTACCTAACCAGGTAAGAGCCTACCAGGAGGGGGCACTGGCCACTCAGAGGTCACCATTGTGCCCTCACACTTTTGCATTCAAGATGACAGAGGTCTGGGACACACTGTAGGAGCTCTGGGCACCACCCCTGGGGTGATGATGGACAGGGGAGTGGTCACTCCCCTTTTCCTTTGTCCAGTTGCGCACCAGAGCAGGGTCTGAGGGCTCCCTGAACCGGTGTAGACTGGCTTACGCAAGGAGGGCACCATCTGTGCCCTTCAAAGCATTTCCAGAGGCTGAGGGAGGCTACTCCTCTCCAGCCCTTAACACCTATTTCCAAAGGGAGAAGGTAACACCCTCTATCAGAGGAAATCCTTTGTTCTGCCTTCCTGGGACTGGGCTGCCGAGACAACAGGAGGGCACAAACCTGTCTGAGGGTTGGCAGCAGCGACAGCTACAGAGAAAACCCCAGAGAGCTAGTTTGGCAGTATCCGGGGTCCTTGCTGGAGCCCCGGGGATGCATGGAATTGTCCCCCCAATATCAGAATGGTATTGGGGTGACAATTCCATGATCCTAGACATGTTACATGGCCATGTTCGGAGTTACCACTTTGAAGCTACACATAGGTATGGACCTATATGTAGTTCACACGTGTAATGGTGTCCCTGCACTCACAAATTCCAGGGAATTTGCCCTGAACAATGTGGGGGCACCTTGGGTAGTGCCAGGGTGCCCTCACACTAAGTAACTTTGCACCTAACCTTCCCTTAGTGAGGGTTAGACATATACAGTGGCAGTCCTGTGTAAGAATTGTCTGAGCTTCCTATGGGTGGCAACAGAAATGCTGCAACCCATAGGGTTCTCCTGGAAACCCAATACCCTGTGTGCCATATACTAGGGAATTATAAATGTGTCCCAGTGTGCCAATGAAAATTGGTCAAATTAGTCACTAGCCTGCAGTGACAATTTTAAAGGCAGAGAGAGCATAAACACTGAGATTGTGGTTAGCAGGATCCCAGTGACGCAGGCAAAAACAAACATACATACAAGTAAAAATGGGGGTAACAAGCCAGGCAAGATGGTACTTTCCTTTAGTTACCCCCATTTTTGCCTGTTTGTCAGTGTGTTTTTACTGTGTCACTAGGATCCTGCTAGTCAGAAGGGACCCAGTGCTCATAGTTTGTGGCCTACATGTCAGTATGTTTTACTGTTTTGTCAGTATGCTTGACTGTGTCACTGGAGTCCTGCTAATCAGAACTCCAGTACTTATGCTCTCTCTGGTTCCAATTTTGTACTTACATACTGGTAACCCAGTATTCCACTCCAAATTGGCGTACTGGACCCCCCTTATAAGTCCCTAATATATGGTACATAGGTACAAAGGGAATTGGGGTTCCAGGAGATTCTTATGGGCTGCAGCATTTCTTTTTCCACCCATAAGGAGCTCATACAAACACTTCTACAGGACTGCCACTGCAGCCTGAGTGAAATGGTGTAAGCACGATTTCACAGCCATTTTCACTGCACCAGGTCATTTATACATCACCTATATGTCTAACCTTCCGACCCTGAAGGCTAGGTGCATAGTACCCGTGTGTGAGGGCACCCCTACACTAGCAGAGGTACCCACACATTGTCCAGGCCCATTTTCCGAGACTTCGTGAGTGCGGGGACGCCATTATGAGTGTGCACTGTATATAGGTCAATACCTATATATAGCTTCACAGTGGTTACTCCGAATATGGCCATGTGAGGTGTCTAACAACTGGGAATTGTATCCCAATACTGATCCCAGTATTGGTTGCACAATCCCATGCACTCTGGGGGCTCCACCATGGCCCCCAGTACTGCCAAGGTAACTCTCTGAAGTTTTCACTGCAGCCTCAGCTGCTGTCACCTCACAGAAAGGCTTCTGCCCTCCTGGGGCTTGGGCAGCCCAAGGCATTTCATTTGGGATAGGGGTGTTACACCCTCTTCCTTTGGAAATAGAAATTACAGTGTAGGAGGCTGTACTGGCTTGTAGTGAGTACCAAGGGGTACTTACACCTTGCACCAGGCCCAGGTATCCCTTATTAGTGTATAGGGGTGTCTAGCAGCTTAGGCTGATAGAAAAGGTAGCTTAGCAGAGCAGCTTAGGCTGAACTAGGAGACGAGTGAAGCTCCTACAGTACCACTAGTGTCACTTGCACAATATTATAAGAAAACACAATACACAGATATACTAAAAATAAAGGTACTTTATTTTTATGACAATATGCCAAAGTATCTCAGTGAGTACCCTCAGTATGAGGGTAGCAAATATACACAAGATATATGTACACAAGACCAAAAATATGCAGTATAGCAATAGAAAACAGTGCAAACAATGTATAGTTACAATAGGATGCAATGGGGGCACATAGGGATAGGGGCAACACAAACCATATACTCTAGAAGTGGAATGCGAACCACGAATGGACCCCACACCTATGTGACCTTGTAGAGGGTCGCTGGGACTGTAAGAAAACAGTGAGGGTTAGAAAAATAGCCCACCCCAAGAACCTGAAAAGTGAGTGCAAAGTGCACTAAAGTTCCCCAAAGAGCACAGAAGTCATGATAGGGGAATTCTGCAGGAAAGACCAACACCAGTAATGCAACAACGATGGATTTCCAGACGAGAGTACCTGTGGAACAAGGGGACCAAGTCCACAAGTCACAATCAAGTCGAGAGTGTGCAGATGCCCAGGAAATGACACCTGTGGGTGCAAACAAGCTGCCACCGGATGGTAGAAGCTGAAGATTCTGCAAGAACGACAAGGGCTAGAAATTTCCCCTTTGGAGGATGGATGTCACATGTCGTGAAGAGTCGTGCAGAAGTGTTTTCCTAAAGAAAGACCGCAAAGAAGCCTTGCTAGCTGCAAAGCTTTCGGTTAGGGTTTTTGGATGCTGCTGTGGCCCAGGAGGGACCAGGAGGTCACCAATTGCGTGAGGGGACAGAGGGGGTGTCCAGCAAGACAAGGAGCCCTCTCAGAAGCAAGCAGCACACAAAGAAGTGCCAGAACAGGCACTACGAAGTGGAGTGAAACAGTGCTCACCCGAAGTTGCACAAGAGAGTCCCACGCCGCCGGAGGACAACTCAGGAGGTCGTGCAATGCAGGTTAGAGTGCCGTGGACCCAGGCTTGGCTGTGCACAAAGGAAATCCCGGAAAAGTGCACAGGAGCCGGAGTAGCTGCAAAACATGCGGTTCCCAGCAATGCAGTCTGGCGTGGGGAGGCAAGGACTTACCTCCACCAAACTTGGACTGAAGAGTTACTGGACTGTGGGAGTCACTTGGACAGAGTTGCTGAGTTCAAGGGACCTCGCTCATCATGCTGAGAGGAGACCCAGAGGACCGGTGATGCAGTTCTTTGGTGCCTGCGGTTGCAGGGGGAAGACTACCCCCACAGCATGCACCACCAGGAAAACAGTCGAGAAGGCGGCAGGATCAGCGTTACAAGGTCGCAGTAGTCGTCTTTGCTACTTTGTTGCAGTTTTGCAGGCTTCCAGCGCGGTCAGCAGTCGATTCCTTGGTAGAAGGTGAAGCGAGAGATGCAGAGAAACTCTGATGAGCTCTTGCATTCGTTATCTAAGGAATTCCCCAAAGCAGAGACCCTAAATAGCCAGAAAAGAGGGTGTGGCTACTTAGGAGAGAGGATAGGCTAGCAACACCTGAAGGAGCCTATCAGAAGGAGTCTCTGACGTCACCTGCTGGCACTGGCCACTCAGAGCAGTCCAGTGTGCCAGCAGCACCTCTGTTTCCAAGATGGCAGAGGTCTGGAGCACACTGGAGGAGCTCTGGGCACCTCCCAGGGGAGGTGCAGGTCAGGGGAGTGGTCACTCCCCTTTCCTTTGTCCAGTTTCGCGCCAGAGCAGGGCTGAGGGATCCCTGAACCGGTGCAGACTGGCTTATGCAGAGATGGGCACCATCTGTGCCCATCAAAGCATTTCCAGAGGCTGGGGGAGGCTACTCCTCCCCTGCCTTAACACCTTTTTCCAAAGGGAGAGGGTGTGACACCCTCTCTCTGAGGAAGTCCTTTGTTCTGCCTTCCTTGGCCAGGCCTGGCTGGGGGGTTGGCAGCAGCAGCAGCTGCAGTGAAACCCCGGGAAAGGTAGTTTGGCAGTACCCGGGTCTGTGCTAGAGACCCGTGGGATCATGGGATTGTGCCAACAATGCAGAATGGCATTGAGGGGGCAATTCCATGATCATAGACATGTTACATGGCCATATTCGGAGTTACCATTGTGAAGCTATACATAGGTAGTGACCTATGTATAGTACACGCGTGTAATGGTGTCCCCGCACTCACAAAGTCCGGGGAATTTGCCCTGAACAATGTGGGAGCACCTTGGCTAGTGCCAGGGTGCCCACACACTAAGTAACTTAGCACCCAACCTTTACTAGGTAAAGGTTAGACCTATAGGTGACTTATAAGTTACTTAAGTGCAGTGAAAAATGGCTGTGAAATAATGTGTGCATTATTTCACTCAGGCTGCAGTGGCAGGCCTGTGTAAGAATTGTCAGAGCTCCCTATGGGTGGCATAAGAAATGCTGCAGCCCATAGGGATCTCCTGGAACCCCAATACCCTGGGTACCTCAGTACCATATACTAGGGAATTATAAGGGTGTTCCAGTGTGCCAATGTAAATTGGTGAAATTGGTCACTAGCCTGATAGTGACAATTTGGAAAGAAATGAGAGAGCATAACCACTGAGGTTCTGAATAGCAGAGCCTCAGTGAGACAGTTAGTCATAACACAGGTAACACATACAGGGCACACTTATGAGCACTGGGGCCCTGGCTGGCAGGGTCCCAGTGACACATACAACTAAAACAACATATATACAGTGAAAAATGGGGGTAACATGCTAGGCAAGATGGTACTTTTCGAAACAACCCCCCCCCCAAATGAAGGACAATAAGACTAGCCATGACCTGATGAGTCTTTATTGTCTAAGTGGAAATATCTGTAGAGTCCATCTGCATTGGAGTCGGTACTCCCAGGTCTATGTTCCACTGTATAGTCCATCCCCTGTAGGGATATGGGCCACCTCAACAATTTAGGATTTTCACCTTTCATTCTTTTTAGCCAAAGTAGAGGTTTGTGGTCTGTCTGAACAATGAAGTGAGTGCCAAACAGGTATGGTCTCAACTTCTTCAGTGCCCAGACCACAGCAAAGGCCTCCTTCTCTATGGCAGACCAACACTTTTCTCTAGGGGTCAACCTCCTGCTAATAAAAGCAACAGGTTGATCCTGGCCCTCAGAATTCAGTTGTGATAAGACTGCCCCTACCCCTAATTCAGATGCATCAGTTTGGACAATGAATTTTTTGGAGTAACAGGGGCTTTTCAGGACAGGTGCAGATCATATGGCCTGCTTCAGCTCCTCAAAATTTTTCTGGCAGTTTGCTGTCCATAATACCTTTTTAGGCATTTTTTTAGATGTGAGGTCATTAAGAGGGGCTGCAATGGAGCCATAGTTCTTCATGAACCTCCTACAGTACCCAGTCAGGCCTAAAAAGGCTCTCACCTGAGTCTGTGTTGTAGGGGGAACTATCTATAATAGTTTTGATTTTCCCCTGAAGTGGTGCAATCTGTTCTCCACCTACCAGATGTCCCAGATAAACCACCTTCCCCTGCCCTATCTGGCACTTTGAAGCCTTGATAGTGAGGCCTGCCTTTTGCAGGGCCTCCAAAACTTTTCATAGGTGGACCAGGTGATCATCCCAGCTGGAGCTAAATGCAGCTATATCATCTAGATATGCTGCACTAAAAGCTTCCAGCCCTTGCAGAACTGTGTTCACCAACCTTTGAAAAGTGGCAGGTGCATTTTTCAATCCAAAAGGCATTACTGTGAGTTGGTAATGGCCTCCAATGGTTGAAAATGCAGTTTTTGCTTTTGCATCTTCTGATAATTTGATCTGCCAATACCCTGCAGTCAAATCAAAAGTGCTTAGATACTTGGCAGATGCCAGTGTATCTATTAGCTCATCTGCCCTGGGTATAGGGTGAGCATCAGTTTTGGTTACCTGGTTGAGACCTCTGTAGTCAACACAAAATCTCATTTCCCTTTTACCATCCTTGGAATGAGGTTTTGGTACAAGTACCACAGGAGAGGCCCATGGACTTTCAGAGTGCTCAACCACTCCCAGTTCAAGCATTTTCTGCACCTCTTGCTTTATGCAGTCTCTGACATGGTCAGGCTGCTGATAGATCTTACTTTTGACAGGCAAGCTGTCTCCAGTATCTATAGTGTGCTCACACCAAGAAGTGGTACCTGGCACAGTAGAGAAGAGTTCAGAAAACTGACCCAGGAGATTTATGCAGTGGTCTTTCTGCTCAGCAGTAAGACAATCTGCCAGTACTATACCTTCCACAAGAGCATCTTGTTCTGTGGAAGAGAAGAGATCAGGGAGAGGGTCACTCTCTTCTTCCTGTCCCTCATCTGTTGCCATGAACAGGGTGAGATCAGCCCTGTCATAGTAGGGTTTCAGGCGATTGACATGGAGCACCCTAAGGGGACTCCTGGCAGTGCCTAAGTCAACTAAGTAGGTGACTTCACCCTTCTTTTCAACAATTATGTGGGGTCCACTCCATTTATCTTGGAGTGTTCTTGGGGCCACAGGCTCCAAGACCCACACTTCCTGCCCTGGTTGGTACTGAACCAAAACAGCCTTCTGGTCATGCCATTGCTTTTGGAGCTCTTGGCTGGCCTGAAGGTTTTTACTGGCCTTTTTCATGTACTCAGCCATTCTAGATCTTAGGCCAAGTACATAGTCCACTATGTCTTGCTTTGGAGCTTTTAAAGATTGTTCCCAACCCTCCTTAACAAGTGTTAGAGGACCTCTCACAGGGTGTCCAAATAGGAGATCAAAGGGGCTGAAGCCCATTCCTTTTTGGGGTACCTCCCTGTAAGCAAAAAGGAGGCAAGGTAACAGGATATCCCATCTCCTGCGGAGTTTTTCAGGGAGTCCCATTATTATACCTTTGAGAGTTTTGTTAAATCTCTCCACCAGTCCATTTGTTTGTGGATGATAGGGTGTGGTGAACTTGTATGTAACACCACACTCCTTCCACATGGCCTTTAAGTAAGCAGACATGAAATTGCTTCCCCTGTCTGATACCACCTCTTTTGGGAAGCCCACCCTGGAAAAGATTCCCGGGAGGGCCTTTGCCACTGCAGGAGCTGTAGTGGTCCTTAGAGGAATTGCTTCAGGATATCTGGTGGCATGGTCCACTACCACCAAGATAAACCTATTGCCTGAAGCAGTAGGAGGGTCAAGGGGGCCAACCATGTCAACCCCTACCCTTGAAAAAGGGAACCCCAACCACTGGCAGTGGAATAAGGGGTGCCTTTGGAGTGCCACCTGTCTTGCCACTGGCTTGACAGGTTTCACAGGACTTACAAAATTCCTTTGTGTCCTCTGACATTCTAGGCCAATGAAACAGGGGAACAAGCCTGTCCCAAGTTTTCATTTGCCCCAAATATCCATCTAAGGGAATGTCGTGGGCTAGAGTTAGGAGGAACTTTCTGTACTCCTGAGGAATCACCAATCTCCTGGCAGCTCCAGGTTTTGGATCCCTTGCTTCAGTGTACAAGAGGTTGTCCTCCCAGTAAACTCTGTGAGAGTCACTGACATCCCCATTTGCTTGTTTGACAGCTTGCTGCCTTAGACCCTCTAGTGTGGGACAGGTCTGCTGTGCCACACTCAGCTCCTCCCTGGCAGGCCCCCCTTCACCCAAAAGCTCATCAGTGTCTGCTTTCAGCTCCTCTGGTGTAGGTTCTGCACAGGGTGGAAATTCTTCTTCCTCAGAAGTAGAATCCACTGTAGAGGGAGGGATAGTAGGTAGTGTTTTACCTTTGCTAACCCTAGCTTTAGGGAGCACTTGGTCCATTCTTCCAGGATCCAAGTCACCCTGTCCTTTTTGCTTTTTGGCCTGAGCCCTGGTCAAAGCAAAAATATGCCCTGGAATGCCCAGCATTGCTACATGAGCTTCCAACTCCACTTCTGCCCAAGCTGATGTCTCTAAATCATTCCCTAATAGACAGTCTACAGGTAAATCTGAGGCAACCACAACTTTCTTTGGGCCAGTAACCCCCCCCCAGTTGAGATTCACAACAGCCATGGGGTGGCTAAGGGTGTTGTTATGAGGATCGGTTACTTGGTACTGGTGACCAAGTAGGTGTTGTTCAGGGTGGACCAGTTTCTCTATTACCATTGTAACACTGGCACCTATGTCCCTGTAGGCCTGAACCTCAATACCATTTATTAGGGGTAGCTGCTTGTACTTATCCATGTTAAGGGGACAAGCAACCAAGGTGGCTAAATCAATAGCCCCCTCAGAGACTAACACAGCCTCTGTGGTCTCCCTAATCAGACCAACCCCAACTAAGTTACCAAAAGTGAGCCCAGCTACTCCCTTGGATTGGCTATTAGTAGGTTTGCTCCCACCACCACTGCTGTTACTAGGGGCACTAGGTGTAGCAGCAGGGGTTGTAGTAGTAGGAGGCTTGGTGATTTTCTTTGGACAACTGGGATCTGTTGTCCAATGGCCTTTTATTTTCCATAAATAGCCCCATGGTTTCTTTTCTTTGTTTTGATTTGAAGAGGATTTGGGCCCACCACCCCCACCAGAGTGTTTTTGTGGGCCTGATGAAGACTCATTTTTACATTTGTCCCCACCCTTGTCAGAAGACTTACCATCCTTCTTCTTGCCATCTTTGTCACCCCCTGTATGAACTTTTCTGTTCACCCTTGTTCTGACCCATTTGTCTGCCTTCTTTCCCAATTCTCGGGGAGAGGTCAGATCAGAGTCCACCAGGTACTGGTGCAACAAATCAGACACACAATTATTAAGAATATGCTCTCTCAGGATTAAGTTATACAGGCTTTCATAATCAGTAACTTTACTGCCAATGAACCACCCCTCCAAGGCCTTCACTGAATGGTCAACAAAGTCTACCCAGTCGTGTGAAGACTCCTTTTTGGTTTCTCTGAACTTCATCCTGTACTGTTCAGTGGTTAAGCCATAACCATCCAGGAGTGCATTCTTAAGAACTGCAAAATTATTGGCATCACTTTCTTTCACAGTAAGGAGCCTATCCCTACCCTTTCCACTAAATGATAGCCATAGGATAGCAGCCCACTGCCTTTGAGGGACATCCTGTACAACACAGGCCCTCTCAAGTGCAGCAAACCACTTGTTAATGTCATTCCCCTACTTATAAGGGGGAACTATCTTGTGCAGATTCCTAGAATCATGCTCTTTTGCAGGATGACTATTTGGAATACTGCTGCTGCCACCATGTGATTCAAATCCAATTTCTGTCTTTCTCTTTCTATCTCTAAGGACTGCCTATCTAAATCCAGCTGTTGCTTCTTGAGCATCAGCCTGGATTCTTCCACTCTCAATCTATTGAGCTCCCTTTCTAACACCCTGTCATCAGGGTGGGTGGGTGAGGCATGTCTAGAAACAGAAGTATGCTGAGAATGAACAGAGAGAGACCTGGCCCTAACAGATGGCATTCTAACAACCTGGCTAACAGAATGAACACTCCTACTATGATGAGAATGAACACTTTTACTGTGATGTGAGATAACACTATTACTGTGGTGTGAAATCACATCAGTGCCAGCTATGCTAGGTGGCTTGCTAGGGGACAGGTTGGCAAGACTCCCTCCCAAATCTTTTGCTAGGGGTACCCCAGAATCAGAGTGGGAATCATCAGCTAATTTCTCACCAGAAGTGCAACCTAAGGTCTTATCTTGTTCAATGAGCATATTAACCAACAGTTGTCTTGAGAGATTCTTCCCTACCCCTAAACCTCTATCTATGCAGAGACTCCTTGCTTCCTTCCAGCTAAGGTTGTCATAAGCTATGTTGGACAGATCAAGAGTTTGGCCTGTACCAGACATGATAGAAAGTGTTTAAGGGACAGAAAAAGTGAGAAAAAAGTTTTCAGAACTTTTTAAAGAACAGAAAAAAACTTTTACAACTTTTTAAGAACTTTTAGAAAGTTTAGAGGTACTTTTCAGCACTTAGCAAAGAAGTGAAAGAAGAAAAGCAAAACTTTTTGGTTATGTGTACATACACTGAACTTGTTTTGTATATTTTTCTCTTATGAAAAGTACAATGACAAAAGTGGTAAGTAGTTGCAAAGTACTTATCCCACCGCTGCACAACCAATGTAGGAGGCTGGACTGGCTTGTAGTGAGTACCAAGGGGTACTTACACCTTGCACCAGGCCCAGGTATCCCTTATTAGTGTATAGAGGTGTCTAGCAGCTTAGGCTGATAGAAAAGATAGCTTAGCAGAGCAGCTTAGGCTGAACTAGGAGACGAGTGAAGCTCCTACAGTACCACTAGTGTCACTTGCACAATATCATAAGAAAACACAATACAGAGATATACTAAAAATAAAGGTACTTTATTTTTATGACAATATGCCAAAGTATCTCAGTGAGTACCCTCAGTATGAGGATAGCAAATTTACACAATATATATGTACACAAGACCAAAAATATGCAGTATAGCAATAGAAAACAGTGCAAACAATGTATAGTTACAATAGGATGCAATGGGGGCACATAAGGATAGGGGCAACACAAACCATATACTCTAGAAGTGGAATGTAAACCACGAATGGACTCCACACCTATGTGACCTTGTAGAGGGTCACTGGGACTGTAAGAAAACAGCAAGGGTTAGAAAAATAGCCCACCCCAAGACCCTGAAAAGTGAGTGCAAAGTGCACTAAAGTTCCCCAAAGAGCACAGAAGTCGTGATAGGGGAATTCTGCAGGAAATACCAACACCAGTAATGCAACAACGATGGATTTCCAGACGAGAGTACCTGTGGAACAAGGGGACCAAGTCCACAAGTCACGATCAAGTCGAGAGTGGGCAGATGCCTAGGAAATGCCAGCTGTGGGTGCAAAGAAGCTGCCACTGGATGGTAGAAGCTGAGGATTCTGCAAGAACGACAAGGGCTAGAAACTTCCCCTTTGGAGGATGGATATCACACGTCGTGAAGAGTTGTGCAGAAGTGTTTTCCTGAAGAAAGACTGCAAACAAGCATTGCTAGCTGCAAAGCTTGCAGTTAGGGTTTTTGGATGCTGCTGTGGCCCAGGAGGGACCAGGATGTCACCAATTGCGTGAGGGGACAGAGGGGGCGTCCAGCAAGACAAGGAGCCCTCTCAGAAGCAAGCAGCTCCCGGAGAAGTGCCAGAACAGGCACTACAAAGTGGAGTGAAACAGTGCTCACCCGAAGTTGCACAAGAGAGTCCCACACCGCCAGAGGACAACTCAGGAGGTCGTGCAATGCAGGTTAGAGTGCTGTGGACCCAGGCTTGGCTGTGCACAAAGGAAATCCCAGAAAAGTGCACAGGAGCCAGAGTAGCTGCAAAACACGCGGTTCCCAGCAATGCAGTCTGGCGTGGGGAGGCAAGGACTTACCTCCACCAAACATGGACTGAAGAGTCACTGGACTGTGGGAGTCACTTGGACAGAGTTGCTGAGTTCAAGGGACCTCGCTCGTCATGCTGAGAGGAGACCCAGAGGACAGGTGATGCAGTTCTTTGGTGCCTGCGGTTGCAGGGGGAAGATTCCGTCGACCCACGGGAGATTTCTTCGGAGCTTCTAATGCAGAGAGGAGGCAGACTACCCCCACAGCACGCACCACCAGGAAAACAGTCGAGAAGGCGGCAGGATCAGCGTTACAAGGTCACAGTAGTCGTCTTTGCTACTTTGTTGCAGTTTTGCAGGCTTCCAGCGCGGTCAGCATTCGATTCCTTGGTAGAAGGTGAAGAGAGAGATGCAGAGGAACTCTGATGAGCTCTTACATTCGCTATCTAAGGAATTCCCCAAAGCAGAGACCCTAAATAGCCAGAAAAGAGGGTTTGGCTACTTAGGAGAGAGGATAGGCTAGCAACACCTGAAGGAGCCTATCAGAAGGAGTCTCTGACGTCACCTGCTGGCACTGGCCACTCAGAGCAGTCCAGTGTGCCAGCAGCACCTCTGTTTCCAAGATGGCAGAGGTCTGGAGCACACTGGAGGAGCACTGGGCACCTCCCAGGGGAGGTGCAGGTCAGGGGAGTGGTCACTCCCCTTTCCTTTGTCCAGTTTCGCGCCAGAGCAGGGCTGAGGGATCCCTGAACTGGTGCAGACTGGCTTATGCAGAGATGGGCACCATCTGTGCCCATCAAAGCATTTCCAGAGGCTGGGGTAGGCTACTCCTCCCCTGCCTTAACACCTTTTTCCAAAGGGAGAGGGTGTGACACCCTCTCTCTGAGGAAGTCCTTTGTTCTGCCTTCCTGGGCCAGGCCTGGCTGGACCCCAGGAGGGCAGAAACCTGTCTGAGGGGTTGGCAGCAGCAGCAGCTGCAGTGAAACCCCGGGAAAGGTAGTTTGGCAGTACCCGGGTCTGTGCTAGAGACCCGCAGGATCATGGGATTGTGCCAACAATGCCAGGATGGCATTGAGGGGGCAATTCCATGATCATAGACATGTTACATGGCCATACTCGGAGTTACCATTGTGAAGCTATACATAGGTGGTGACCTATGTATAGTGCACGCGTGTAATGGTGTCCCCGCACTCACAAAGTCCGGGGAATTTGCCCTGAACAATGTGGGAGCACCTTGGCTAGTGCCAGGGTGCCCACACACTAGGGGGGTCATTCTGACCCTGGCGGTAATTACCGCCATGGCGGAGGTCGGCGGTAACACCGCCAACAGGCTGGCGGTGCACCGCTGGGCATTCTGACCGCGGCGGTTCAGCCGCGGCCAGAAACGGAAAGTCGGCGGTGTACCGCCGACTTCCCGCTGCCCTTTAGAATCCTCCATGGCGGCGGAGTGCGCTCCGCCGCCATGGGGATTCTGACACCCCCTACCGCCATCCTGTTCCTGGCGGGTCTCCCGCCAGGAACAGGATGGCGGTAGGGGGTGCCGCGGGGCCCCTGGGGGCCCCTGCAGTGCCCATGCCAATGGCATGGGCACTGCAGGGGCCCCCATAAGAGGGCCCCACGAAGAATTTCAGTGTCTGCTTTGCAGACACTGAAATTCGCGACGGGTGCAACTGCACCCGTCGCACCTTCCCACTCCGCCGGCTCCATTCTGAGCCGGCGTCCTCGTGGGAAGGGTGTTTCCCGCTGGGCTGGCGGGCGGACTTTCGGCGGTCGCCCGCCAGCCCAGTGGGAAACCCAGAATGACCGCCGCGGTCTTTTGACCGCGGTACGGTCTTCTGGCGGTTCCCGCTTGGCAGGCGGCTACCGCCGCCCGCCAAGCTTAGAATCACCCCCTAAGTAACTTAGCACCCAACCTTTACTAGGTAAAGGTTAGACATATAGGTGACTTATAAGTTACTTAAGTGCAGTGAAAAATGGCTGTGAAATAATGTGTGCATTATTTCACTCAGGCTGCAGTGGCAGGCCTGTGTAAGAATTGTCAGAGCTCCCTATGGGTGGCATAAGAAGTGCTGCAGCCCATAGGGATCTCCTGGAACCCCAATACCCTGTGTACCTCAGTACCATATACTAGGGAATTATAAGGGTGTTCCAGTGTGCCAATGTAAATTGGTGAAATTGGTCACTAGCCTGATAGTGACAATTTGGAAAGAAATTAGAGAGCATAACCACTGAGGTTCTGAATAGCAGAGCCTCAGTGAGACAGTTAGTCATAATACAGGTAACACATACAGGGCACGCTTATGAGCACTGGGGCCCTGGCTGGCAGGGTCCCAGTGACACATACAACTAAAACAACATATATACAGTGAAAAATGGGGGTAACATGCCAGGAAAGATGGTACTTTCCTACATACAGGCATGGGAGAGGTTTCCTCCCAGAGCCTCTGGAAGTGCTTTGAAGGGCGCAGATGGTGCCCTCCTTGCATAATCCAGTGTACACCAGTTCAGGGATCTCCCAGTCCCTGCTCTGGTGCGAAACAGGACAAAGGAAAGGGTAGTGACCACTCCCCTGTCCATGACCACCTCAGGGGTGGTACCCAGAGCTCCTCCAGAGTGTCCCTGGGTTCTGCCTTCTTGTTTTCAGGATGGTCTCTGGGAGCATCTGAGTGGCAAGTGGCAGCAGGTGATGTCAGAGACCCCTCCTGGTAGGTGCTTACCTGGTTAGGTGACCAATCCCCCTCTGACAGATATTTAGGGTCTCTCCTCTGGCTGTCTCCATAGATTCCGATTGCAAGACTCCAGCAAGAATCCTCTGCATCCTCTGCTTCATCTTCTACCATCGGATCAACCACAGAACTGCTCCAGGAACTCTACAACTTGCAACTAAGTATCCAAGATGACTACCACAACTCTGTAACTTCAGCTCCTGCCAGCAACTGCAACAGTTTCCAGGTTGTGCATCCTCCTAAGGCTACCTGTCTGTCATCCTGCACTGGAAGAATTGAAGGAATCTCCTGTGTATTGAGGGAAACACTCCCCCAGACAGTCCCCTATGCACAATGTGTTTTGCAGCTCCTAGGGCTTCTGTGCGCTTCTCCAAGAAATCCTTCATGCACAGCGTAGCCCATGTGCCCAGCACTCTATCTTGTAATGCTCAGCTCCCTGAGTTGTACTCCGGCGGCGTAGGATCCCTTTGTGTAGTGCTACAATGACTGCCATTTGCAACTCCTTTGTCCCTGTTTTCTGGGACTCCTGTGGGTGCTACCTGGTCTTCTGGGGTCTCTCTGAAGTGCTGGGAGATCCCTCTGTCTCCTCAGTCTGAGTTGAAACCCCCAGGTCCCTCCTGGGCCTAGGTAGCGCCTTTTCCAGCCAAATGCATCTTTTGAGTGAGCCGAGGCTTGTTGGCAGAATCCAATTCTAAAAAGCAGCCTGCATTCATCCACTCGACGTGGGACATCTCTTCCACCAAGCAGGAACCCGCAGCTGTCTTCTTTGGTGCATTTCTGACTTTTTCTTCTAACCGGAGAGTTCACTTTTGCACCTTCATCTGGATTAGAAGGGGCTCCTCTTACTCCTGGACTCTTCAGCAACTCTTGGACTTTGTCTCCTCTCTCCACAGGTATTCAGGTCCAGGAATCTATTATTGGTGCCTTGCAGTCTTGCTTGTTTTTTTCATAATTCTTTATCACAACTTCTAGTGTGTTCTGAGGAAACTTGCTATAGTTTACTCCTGTTTTCCTTGGCTCTGGGGTGGGATACTTTACTTACCTTTGGTGTTTTCTTACACTCCCAGCGTCCCTCTACACACTACACTTGCCTAGATGGGAAACTGACATTCGCATTCCACTATTTTAGTATATGGTTTGTGTTCCCCCTAGGCCCAGTGCAAACTATGGTGTTTGTCATTGTTTGCACTATTTTATGATTGTTTACTTACCTGACTTTGGTTACTAGTGTTTATTTTATGTATAATACTTATCTCCTAAGGGAGGATAGCTTCTAAGATACTTTTGGCCTTGTGTCACTAAAATAAAGTACCTTTATTTTTGGTAACGCTGAGTATTGTCTTTCTTGTGTGTAAGTACTGTGTGACTACAGTGGTATTGCAAGAGCTCTGCATGTCTCCTAGTTCAGCCTTGGCTTCTCTGCCTACAGCTACCTCTAGACAACCTGGCTTTTAGACACTGACTACATTTCACTAGTAAGGGATAACTGGACCTGGTAGAAGGTGTAAATACCTGTGGTACCCATCACAAACCAGGCCAGCCTCCTACAACACGTCAATGTTATGTCTTGAAATGTCAATGTTTTGTTACCAACATGATTTCCACTATGTAGGATGCACATCCTGATCAAAAGTTACCTTTCCCAATATATAAGTCAGATCTGACAATGAGGATACCCTTTCAGACTTCATAGGGAGTGTAGTGAGTTGACGTAGCTAAATCCTGCTTGGGATGACAGCCTCACATGAAGTTTTCATCTATTTCAGGACACAGGATTACTTGGCTCTGTTACTCATCTGTCAGACCCAGTGTTTCACATAGAGCAACATCCAGTGGAATAGGACTGGTCAGAGACGAAAGACCTACAAATTGGTCAATACCCACTAGGTGGGTAGGATGACATAGCTGGTTACACATATGTGTGGCTGAGTACAATTACACATATGACAGTCACATCTGCTTCTCCACATGCAGTCCTACTATTTGGTTGACATAGGTTATGAACATATCCCTATACACAATAGTATGTCCACATCTGTGTTTCTATGTTGCCAATTGTAATACTATGTCTACCTAGAAGACATTTTACCTGTATGACTTACCACATTGTCACAGATGAGATACTTATACATCATACACTGAACTTGCAGAGGCATATACATGGGTTTAGTCAGCCGTTGTGGCTGCTGTGCTGCCCTCAAACTCCCATCCTCCTCTGGGTGGGCCACTGGCAAAATGTGGACCATTAGGGCAGTCAAGGTCCTACGGGCACCCCTCCCTCGTTGGTAGAATATCCCCAGCTGGACCTCTGCAGTCTTCCAGGGCCAGCGTCTCAGGTCCTCCCACCACTTCCTACAGTGGGTGCTCTGCTGGCTGTGGACCCCCAGGGTCCATACTTGCTTCGTGATGGCATGTCAAATTGCCTTCTTCTGATGGTCGTTGACCTGCATGGACGACACAGACAAAAGGAAAAAGTCATGTCCCCATGTACCATACCAATAGTATTGGACAGAACACCAAAGTGACAGGAAGTAGACAAACATTGCCATCCTCTAAGCTCACACTCATTTACAAAATAGCATCTGCATCCATCAACACCTTCACTACTTTACATTTCAGCTACACAGATCTACACCACACCCATCACACATTGGTTTTGCATTGGACTCACCTGCTCCTCTGGTGCACCATATAGCTGTCCAGACAGGAGTAGGATCTCCTCCACGAGCTTATCCAGCTCTTCATGGGTGGAGGCTAGGGCCCTGTCATGTGCAGGATGTGGCATGATAGCTCCTAGAGCCATCACACAGTAGCTCAGGTGGTGGATGTCTTGCTGGCAGCAGTGTCAGGCGTGAAGTGAGCAATATTGCAGAAGATGGTGGTCACGTCTGCCACATACATGACTGTCAACGCCGGCAGACATCGCCATTTGCCCATGTCCACCAAAGACAGCAATGTCGCCCAGTGGCAATTTCCACCGGGGTTGTGACCACCGACCGCCATGACGACTTCCACGAGCGGACTTATGTCACTTCCACATGTCCAGTACAGTATGTCAGGGGGCTGCCATATTAATTATATTTCATGTATGGAAGAGTTTTAAAGTCTCCGTCATAAGCTATACCCCATATTGGCAGTATATCTCTAAGTACGGCCTTCATGTTAAGTCTTTTTGTGCATATGTACAGTAAATGCTGTGTAACGGAGGACATGTGCTGATAGCAATGTACACTTACTCTGAGGTTCCTCTGCGCTTTGAAAATGTAGATAATGTGCAACAGTATGTGTAAGACATGTCAAATCAATGAGACTTACAAACATGTACAGTAACAAACTAATATGTAGGTGTAGTTAAATAGTTAGTTGAGGGGATGTGCACTACTGCTATACTGTAGATATCAGAGGTTGTAACTGACCTTGACAGAAGATATGTATGAGTTGTTTATTTAATTTTGCACAATGTGTACAGGCTGCATGTCACATATCATGTTTACATCTTTTCTCATAGTTACCCTGCCATGAGGAGAGGAAAACAACCACCAGTGCACTGTCCACTAGTAGTCCTGCACGCCATGGGGGAGAGACATTGTATCCAGACATATTGGCTGAATCGTCATACTATCATGGATCATTGTGATCAGTTGGAGCAAAATTTGATGCCTGCCATTCTCAATCTCTATAGCATACCTCCCATCGTTCAAATCTTGTCTGTGCTACGCTGGCCACTGGGCCCTTTCAGAATACACTGGCCCTAACTGCACGGATGTCTCAGCCCATGTTCAGGCTGGTTTTAAAGGATGTACTATGTGCATTGTTGAAACACCTGGACAGCTACATTAGGTTACTCCAACATGCAGATTTGGCCTATATGAAGGCAGAGTTTTATGCAATAGGACACATTCCACAAGTGGTTGGAGTCATAGATGGCACGCATGTAGCCTTGGTTCCCCCCATTGCCTAGGAACAGGTGTATAGGAACAGGAAAAACTACCACTCCATAAATGTTGAAGTGGTGTGTCTGGTAGACCAGGACACTTATCAAGTCATTGCTAAGTATCCAGGATCAGTCCATGATTCCTTCTTCATGTGGTACAGCAATGTCCCACTGCTGATGACACAACTCCACACAGAGAGGACCTAGCTGGTTGGTAAGTTACAATTGAAATGTGTGTTTGCAATGTATGCCTCCTGCAGCACAATGTTAAATGTCCCACATATATGTTTGTGTTGTCCTACAAAACTGTTCACAGGTGATTCTGGCTATCCAAACAGTCCTTGGTTGTTGACACCAGTTATGTACCCAACCATGCTAGGGGAAGTCCGCTACAATGAGGCCCATGGGAGGACAATGCATGTTGTTGAGTGGAATTTGGGCTCCTAAAGGCAAGATTTAGGTGCTTGGACATATCAGGAGGAGCCCTCCTCTACTCACCCAACAAGGTATGTCAAATAATTGTTGCCTGCTGCATGCTCCACAATCTTGTCCTGAGATGGCACATACAATTTATACCTGATGGGGGAGGAGCCAGGAGAACCTGTGGGTGGAAATGCAGATTTGCCAAGTGATAAAGAGCCAGAGGAAGATGAAGCAGGAGACTCTAGGGCCGATCTCATCAATCAGTACTTCAACTGATTAAAAGGTATGTTAAGTTGACGTAATGTTGTGATATAATTTGTAAACCTGAAGTAGATGGGTAGCATCTCACCTCCTTTCTTGCATCATTTGTGGGGATGTGGATAGCTCCAATGCCTATGAGTGAGTTGTGCATGCAGATTGAAAGTTTGTATTGTGTACAAGACAGAGAGGTCATGTAGTGTTAAAGCAGATGCAAAGTCACACTTGTGGACATTACTTCTCTAATTTAAGGAGTGTATTCTGCTATGTCCTCTAGCTTTTCTCTTTCAGTCACAGATTTGCCTAGATCGTGTTTGACTCATCATTCTTGGCAAAAGAATGATGACAGTGTCAGAAGCAGATGGCAATTGCAGACATACATGAGAAGTGGACATGGCTGAAACCAAGTACTATTAGTCTTGATTATGTAGAGTGTAACGAACATTGTTAGACTGTCAGGACACTGGGGTGGAAAAGTGTTTTCCAGTCAAGTTCACCTGTAGGGTACAGGAGGTTGTTAAGTGTTATCATTTGTGTCTTGATATATATCTGGCAAATATTTAAATCTAGGATAATAGCCGCTCCCATCACAATGGCTTCTGCTGCATGTAATCTACATTGAACCAAGCTGTCAGTGTGGCCCTACTTTGCAGCCCAATGTGCATGTCACTGTGGTCTGACAAGCCCACAGGTATCTGACCAATGTAAGTGAAAGGTTTCAGCACTGGGAACATCAGTACTGATCTCTGTCTGTACCATGGGATATGAATATTTGGAAGCTATGATACGGGTATGTGATAAAGCTTTGCCAGGTGATAGAAAGGACCCATCTGCGTACCTCCTACCTTGTTGGTAGACTAACAGGCCCCTAACTTATGTATCCTGTGGTTTAGCATTGTGTGAAACCTTAGCAAACATCCCGATGCTGCTCTGAGACATGCTCTATGTGCTGTTTGCATATCTACCAATGATTGTGTGTAGTTGTAGCTCTCAACCTTTTGGAATTTGTCCTGTACAATCCTATTGCAATGAGTCTCCTGCTGATGGAGTCCACATTTGATGTCCATAACAATGGGTGTACAATACAGAGGGACATTTTCCGACTAGAGTTGGTATGAATAACTATTGTACATGGATGATAAATGCCACATACACAAGACCTGTGCTTAAGTGTGATTTATTGTAGAAAAAAACAATATATATGACTTTTAACATAAAAAAAACACACAATAAACAGTGATCGGTTCAGTCATGGTGGCTGGAATATGAGGGTAGCTGCTACACTATCAGAATACACAAGTCCAGTGTACTTGCATCATAGGAAAATGGAGACTGGTTGCAGAACAGTCAACAGCGTGCATCTGTGGCACACAAGGGGTACAAGTCAGGAGAGGTTTACTTCCTGGCAGTGGGTTTGGTATTGGCATCTGCTCCTACTGGATGTCTGGGTGGACGCCCATGTTTCCGGGAGGGGGTGTTCTTCAGCTACAGAGGGTGGGGTGTCTGAGGCATGTCCTTCCCCTGGCAGGACCTCCTTTCCACGAGTAGCCGCAGATATAGAAGAGCCTGCTGTTTCACTGCTAGTGGAAGAGGCTAGATGGGTACAGAACCTATTCAGTGTGGTATTCATGTCTGTCAGCACCCCTGGAATGGAGGGCAAATGGGCATTTTGTGCCTGCCACTGCTGCATGACTTCCTGCCATTTGTCCATCTACAGCTTTTGGATTTCCACCCAACATGGTGATAACTTGGCCAATCATGCCTTGGGAACTTTGGTAGGCCCCCAAGACTTGGGATATGATTTCCTGGTCAGTATTGTCTGTTTGAGACCCCATCCTCTGGCTCACAGCATCCCCCCCCACACACCCTACCCCCACATGCCTGTGCCCCTGGCACAGTGTGCCCACTCCTAGTGGTGGCAGGTCCACCATTGTCAGGGGTGGCAAGGTGAGACTCCGGTACCTGTACTGTGGGGCACACAATGGATGAAGCAGTCCTTGGGACACAGCTTTGGGGGTGAATGGTTGCCTGTGATGTTGATGCAACAGGGCTGGGAGGAGTTGGTGTTGGCGGGATGAGGCTGACACTTGTTGACTTACCAGGTGTCCCACATGGGCCAGGTTCGTCATCAGTGTCCAGACATTCACGGGCGTTGTCCTCTTTGGGGCCTTCATCCAGAGGGTTAGTGACAGTCTCTGGTATTCTCTCCATGGTGACAATGGCAAGGTTTCCTTTGGAAGGAGTGAAACACAGAGTTCAGGTTAAATTGGGTGTATTGGTGCTGTTGTGAGAGATGCAGACATTGCTTTAATATGATCCCCAGCAATGACATTGACAGCTGCTGCACTGAATAATGTAGTACAACATACAACGTTGTGACTTGAATTAGATACTCCATGGATAGAGTTGTTAGACTAGGTTGATATTGTTTGGACTGCTGATGGCATCTGATATTGTCTGATTATTGA
Organism: Pleurodeles waltl; assembly: GCF_031143425.1. Lineage (NCBI taxonomy): Eukaryota > Metazoa > Chordata > Amphibia > Caudata > Salamandridae > Pleurodeles > Pleurodeles waltl. The sequence continues at coordinate 382,822,247 of NC_090445.1, forward strand.
CCTGGCTGTTCACATCTGTTACTTAGTGAACTGTCTGTGATGAAGGTGGCACAAATAAGAGCTGTACAATGCACATTGGTATGCTTGTAGGAACACAGTATATGAGTAAGCAATGAACACTGACCTGTATCCGGATGTGCTGGATGTGCATCCACTCAGCAATCTGAATTTCCAAACCAGGTAAGTATATTTCGAGCTTGAGATCTTTAATCTATCACCATTTTAAATGGGCACTCAGCTATAGCTGTGTTTTGCTTGGGATGCTAGTGTGAGTGAGCCATTGCATTACTATCATTGCCATGTACTGTTCCACACAAGAACAATCAAGATGGTGTGGATAGAAAATTAGTTTAACACGCATGACATGTAATATTTGGAGTAGTGTCCAGGTTATGAAAATGATGGAATATTGTATTTTGGGAGTTGTAATGCTATAATTAGCCAGTACTTCACATGCCATTTTCAAGGGCTGTTGGGCCAGATGAGTTTAGTGGACATGTGGCATTCCAGAGAGGGGTATTAGGTTAATAGGACAGAGCTATATTGCGTGGTGTGTTAATTGGGGTGGTTTTAGGTGGTAAGGGAGTATCCAGGACTAGACAATTGGGTGACATGTATATTGTGGGTACTTATCAGACTCCGCTCCCCCAGGTATTTACTGTCAGGCCCTCAGGATGCAGGATGTCCACGACCTTCTCCTCCCAGATGTGAAAGTAGGCGGAAGAGGTGGGGGCCCACCTCTAGTCTTTACTACTGCGAGCTGGTGCCTAGATGCCATGGAACAGGCCTTAACTCTGAGGTCGTTCCACCTTTTCCTGATGTCCTCCTTTGTGCGTGGATTAACTGCCTACAAAATTCCCCCTGTCGACTATCCTTTGCCACAACTACATTTTCCTGGCAATAGATGTTTGTTGGACCTGTGCTTCGAACAGGTGTGGCTCTACCCTTACAATTTCATCCACCATGACCCTCAACTCCTCATCAGAAAAACGTGGGTGTTTTTGTGGGGATACGGTAGTGTATGTGAAGATGGTGTCTTTGTGTTCAAAGTGAAAGGGTGCAGAGTTAGGTAAATGGTGAGGTGTAGGTGCTGTGATATGAGTGGGTGACGGGTGTTGTGGATTGTGTGTAGTACTAATATATGTGTTCTGTATGTTGTGGAGGTGTGTGATGTGTACGTAGTAAAGTGTAAATGGGTGCCTATTCTTGCTAATTTAAACTCTCTGGGATGGTGGCTGTCTGTGGCTGTGTGTAGCATTTTGATTGCAAAGTATTGTGGGTAGTGTAGGGGTGTGTCATATAGTGCAGTGAGTAAGTGTGTTGGGTGTGTGGATGTGTATCAGGTGTGGGGTATTCTAACTATCCAATGCGGTGTGGTCTTCTGACTGAAGTGAGTTGAGACCACCACGGTTCACACAGCAAATGGTTTTCAGCCATGGAAGAACCTCTGCTGTGATTTGTTTTGTGGTGGATTTCACAGTGTAACTGTTAATACGGCGGTTGTATTACCTCCAATATGGTGGTCTTTTAGCGGTCGCCCCCACTGTGGTCTCCCCAAAAGACCACCAAACTTGTAATGAGGAACCATGTGTGGCTTTCTGCCTGGGATGGGTAACACCTCTTTCAACAGCAGGCATCTATTGCTAGGGAGATGTTCACACCTCTCCCAAGAAGGAAAGATAGCTGTAATTTGTCCAGCATCTGCGAATGGCCACTGGAAAACCTAGGCAGTAAAGTGGCAACTTTCTGAAGTTGCCTTTTAATCCAAAGTTACAATAAATTTGACTTCACCATCAAATCTGGTTTAATGTATTGATTCTGTTAGGACATCTATTGTAGGCTGTTAGAAGTGGTATTGCAGATGTTTTCCACTGCCGCTCCTATTGCCTGCCCAACTTGACTTATATTCTTTTTGTCCTAGAGACAGTGGGTGTGAGTCAAGCGGTAGACTTTTTGGCTTTGGTCAAGTAGAGTGAGTACGGCTCTGGAAATAAGGAGCTGTGGCAAAGCCTGGCTCCCTTGGGAAGTTCAATGAGCTGGAGGCTTCTTGTTATCTCAGAGCTATTTGCTGGTTAGTGCACAGGCATTTCTGGCTCCAGAGTAGGCCTCAGTAACATTTTGATTATGCTGGAGTAATTGTTGTGAAATTTAGTAATTTGGCAAACAAAAATTACATGAAATTACAGTAGTACTCTACATTACGTAAATTTCAGGTAGAAATCCTAATGTAATATGTGCTATTCAGGTAATTCTTTGAAGCAAATAGCAATTCAGGTAGATTTTTCATTCGACCATTCAGATAAATTTAAGCATGAACATCTAAATCGAAATGTAAATCGCAGTGTCTGGGACACTAGTGGCAGTTCCTTCAACTTGGGCAATCAACAAACATTTATGATAGATTCTTTTACCTAAGCGGATCATTTCTGTAATTTTTTTGCGCAAACCTACAGATCCAAATGCAGGAAACCAGAACTTGAGTCAAAGTTACATTTTCAAGTTAACTTTTTACCTGACAGTTTTTTCTTCCCAACTTGAAAACACTTGTAAATCGGATTTTAATTGAGTGACTATATAGTGATGATAGGTGTGGGAATGGTGTATCTTGGGTTAGTGACAGAATTCAGGGTGTAGCACCATGGCACCTGGGTAGCTGGGTTGCAGATAGCTCTTGGTTAATGATAGTCAAATCTCAGTCTACCACTTCTGGGGAGCTAAGAGGGATAGAACAATGGCAAGGTAGTATTCTGCTTTCTTTCTTGTTTATTTTGCAAAGACAATACAAGTAGATTGCATTTATCAATTCAAGTGATTATTGGGGATTTAGGAATGTTTGCTGATGGTTCATGCTTTGATATAACACCTATTCAACCTTTTGATGGGTGGTATATTTGGGATAACATCTTGCAAAGTTAAGAGTCCAGTTAACAAGAATAAAGATGATTCTACTCTAAAATGGTTGAAAGCATTTAATCCCAGCTACTTTCAGGAGCTGCATTTAAAATGCAGTGAGCCTAAGTTGTCATTCCCTAAATATTTCTCCAATACATTTTTTCATATGCTTCTGATGCTGAAGGCCTTCAGAGGAGTAACCATTTTATACTTCCGTGCTATTGAAAGGAAATAGAGGAAGATGGTTATTAATTTCAGTCTCTCTTCAAAGAAAGTTGTATAATTGTGTGAATTATTTTGTACCCACAGAACATCAAACAATGTCGATAAAGCAGCTTTAAAATCTTGCTATGAATGTTTTTGTGCCCATAAATATGGGTAGTCATTTTAATTGTATCAATAATTTGTCACTCAGTTCTTCTCTGTTTGGGAGAAGACAAACTAACCTTTAGCTACATTTCTACATAAAATGAAAAGTGACTATGGCAAGATCAAACCACAATATTTTGACAATCTCACTTGCAAGCAATTTACTCATTTCTCTAAAGAATTTAATCCAGCATCTGTGCCTCAACTTCTTATATATATATATATATAAATATATATATATATATATATATATATAGCATTTTTTGTTCTGCTAATAACTTTGGCACCGTTTGATGAATCTTTACAAAATTTTCCAAGAAAATGTGAAGCTCACTTCAGTTGTTGTCTGGTGATCCTTCAAGCAGGGTTTGAGAAAAAGGGGGGTCCTAAAAAGTATTTTCCCCATTGATTTTTCTATAGGGATTCTGAACTGCGATAGCTGAAACAACTAGACAGAATTACACTAAATTTGGCAGAAAGGTAGCTCTTGGTCCAGAAAGAGCCTTTTTTGTTATCCGTTCAGTAATTTTAGAGAAGTTAAAGGAAATTTGTATATATAGGGATGCAAAGGATTTGCAACCCCTCCCGATCTCATGCTGAGATCTGATTGGCTGCCAACACTTCAACAAGGAACTGTTGTCAACCATGTTGGGATCCGCTTCAGCTGAGTCCCAGAAAAAAGAATAAAAATTACAACAGGGGCCAGGATACAAATACCCTGACCCCTAAGCACATAGGGTCCCCTCCAGGGCTAAAAAATATTTAAAAAAATATTTTGCCACAGAATCATGATAGGGTCAGAAATATGTGGCAAAAAATGTTAAATAACAAAGCATGAGCTTCCTTGCTTCATCATTTTGAAGACCCCAGGAGGGCCAAGTACCAGGGTCATTAGTTAAGCGCATGGGGGCCACCCTGCCCCCTCCCACTGCCGTGGGGACCTCAACCTCCTGGGGCACTAATCAAAGTAAACACCTGGCCCCACTGCAGCCCCAGGGACAACTTCCTCCCTGGTGCATTTATCTCATTTTGTGCAGGAGGGCCTTGTGCCCCCCCCGGACAGCCAGGTAGCACCATCTCCCTGTGGCATTTGTCTCATAGTGTTCAGGGGGCCACATGGCCCTCCGCAGTCCCGGGTATCAACACCTCCCTGGGACTATTATAAGAAAATGAAATGGGTTCATTTCGGCCACCACACCCCAGGAACCACCACCTCCCTGGGGCTTCTTCTACATTGGAAGGGGCCACGCAGCCCCCCTCGAAGAGCCACTGATGGCCCTGGGTACCGCTACCTCCCAGGGCCAGCTCCTGCTATGTCCTGGGGTGTTCACCCTGAGACATAGTTGTTTGCTGTGGCTTGGCTGAAGCTTTGACAGATACAGCAAAGTCACAGCAAACACTCCACTTTCTGACAGCGGGACCTGTCAAACAGATCCCACTCTCAGAAACTGGAGTTGTCATCTCAGTTACCTGCATGCAGATATGCATGTAGCTGCTTGCTGGAGCAATGGGACCATGGTGGAGGCTTGGAGGCTGCCCAGTGATCGCAGATAGCCTGTAAGGGACCAAAACAAAATGTGAAAAAGAAAGGAACCGTCGGAAAGGCCTTGAGGTACCCACTGCTGGGCCAGATAGCCCATAACTGCCTAAAAAGAATATATAAAAAAATACAATGAAAAACTCTGTGCGAACGCCACAGACCTTTTCACTGAGCATTGGGGGTTTGATCCCAGGTGTATCCCTGGATATTTCCCTTTTTTATTTTTATTTTTTTTAAATATAAATGTTGATGGGTCCTGCTGACAAATACATTTTTCTTTTCGAATCGTGCAGAAGTTTCTCATGCTATGTATATCATACATAAAAGCCTAAAAAACTCTCTATCTCTCTCACTCTCTCTCTCTTTCAATCTCTTTCTCCCACTAACACACCCACTCAGACACTTATGCAACCCCTCACAGACACACTCAGACACTCACGTACCTACTTACAGACCCACTTGGACCCTCACGCACTCATTCACAGCTGCAGTCAGACCCTCTCACACCCACTCACAGACCCACTCAGACAGTTACCCACCCACTCACAGACCTGCACTCACACTGACACACTCACTAAAATATGGATGTACGCACTCTCATACCAAGACAGACACTCTCACAGACACTTTCACCCCCAGATACAACCTCTCACACCTATTCTCACATCCAGGGAGGCCACTGCCATCTCCAGCTGTGCACAGCCAAAGGGCCGTGCACAGTGTGGGGTTGGGTGGTTAGGGTGGGTTTGCCGCAGTGTCTGCCTGCAGGCTAGGTCTTGCTAGCAACCTCCGCTGCACATGGGTGAAAGCTGTGCACTTTGCAAGGTTGGGTGCTCATAGGGGGTTGGCCAACTGCTGCTGTGCGCGGCGGTAGTAACAAAGGTTACATATATGTTATTGTTAGGCTCACATTTTAAACATACAAAACCACTGAAATTCACCAGTTACAGATAGAGTTATTTCAAGTAATTATAACTCGTGCCGCAAGGTAACTATAGCTCGCTCCCATGCCATGCAATGCTAATTACCCCACAAATTACAGCACTCATGACATCTTTGATAACATCATTGATAATATCACTGTAATATTTGCAGTAAAGATTTTGATGAATAAACTGTGCATGATGGGGGCGCGAGTTATTGTTGCCTTTGGGCAAGAAATAAATAAAAAAATGTAAATACCATTACAAAGTCCTGTGTGTGCCCCTGTACACTCAGACCCAGACAGCTGCATGAACTAAAAAAATGATTGCAGCTGTGTGTCGGGCAAGGACTTTTTTGAAGAAGCAAACAACTTCTGCCCAATCAAAATATGCACTCCTGGTATGAACATGTGGGAGGAGTCAAATCCCCTCTCCTTGTGATTGTCCCATAATTGAACGGAGGCTGCAGCACTGTCAAGCCAGATCATAAAAAAGGAAGAAGAGAGAGAAAAGGGAAGCAAGTAAATAGATGAAAAGAAAAACTGACAGTGTAAGTGAAGAAAAACAGGATGCGGTGAAGGAAGAATTAAAACAGAAGTGAAAGGAGGAATTTGGTGAAAAAAAGAAGAAAGAAACTAGTTGTTGGTATATAAAGTAGAAAATGTAAGGAGTGATGTTTGTGAGAAGGGTTAGAAATGCTCCAATGAAATACAAATGAGAGATTATAAAGGAAGAGCAAGCATAGGTCAAAAAAAGAATAAAGGAAATAAGATAGACAAAATGAAATGGAAGACGAGAGGGGAGAGACTAGCAGTAAGAAGATAAGTCCTCAGAATGGAAAGATAAGGGACAAGAGAAAAAAGGACAAAAACTCAGAAGGCCACAAATAATAGAAAGTAAGATGGAAATAGATATATAGGAAGGACAAATTGAGGAAGAAACAGAAACTGAGAGGAGATATTTGAGTGTAGAGAGTGAAAAGGAAGAGAGAAATTGAGAGTTTAGAGAGAGGAAACTAACAAAGGAGGAGGTATGCAGATGAAAAGGGTGAATAAGAAAAAAAAGAAGATAGAATCAGGGGAACATGGGGAAAAGAAAATGAAGAAAGACAAGGAGATTGTAAGTGATCAATGAAAGGAGTAAATATTTAAAAAAGGGAATGAGATGACAAAGGAGATGAAAATAAGCAAAAGGGAATTTAAAGGTGAAAGACAAGAGAAAGCAACAAGGAGAATTGGATGAAAGATATGAAAGATAGAGATGAAAGAGAGGAAGGAGATAGAAAGGGTAGGGAACGAAAGGGAGGTGAGCAAGAAAAAAATGACAGAAATTGGAGAAGAGGATGGATGAGGAAGTAAGTGAGATAGAGTGAAATGCGAAAGAGAAGAGGTTAGCAGGGAATATTACATCCTTTAAAAGGCCTATACATTTGAAATATGTGAATTACACAACATCTAAAACATGCACATATTTATTTCACATTTGAGGGTAGGAATCAATATTTTCCCACATCCCGGTACTGCTACATTTGTATAAGGCAAGGAAACAGTTTGCAGTATGCAGGATAAAGAAAACAGGGAATTAATATTTAATACAAATTAAAAAGTATTAGCCACAATAGAGATTGAAATTAAGAATAAAATGCAGTTTTTAGATGTATGGACATGTACAAATTACTTAGTATAAATGTGTTGGACCTGATTCCTTTGGCATGGTATTGTCTCAGATTAATTTGTCTTTAGCACCCTGTTTTTGATGAACCCCCTTTTGTGGCATTAGGACTCTGTGTGCTTTATCCCAGCGTGTGCTTGTTCTCTCTCCCTTCAGCATGTTAAAATTGGTATATATATCATTGGAACATTTTCCCTAGTATTTGGTACTACATATACTCAGGACCTGTAACTTTAATGCTACAAGTGGTCTTGAACTCTCATTGTGCCACCCACTAAAGGAGGACTGCATAACAATTCTCAGGCCTGCCACTTTAGAGAGGGTTGGTATTCAAAATATAGGACATCTGTACTAACTGTTTTGCTGGTATTAGGACTCTATGCACTTCACCACTGCCAACCAGTGCTAAAGTGCTTGTGCTCTCTCCACTCAAACATTGTAATATTGGCTTGTCTACAACTTCCATATTTAGCTTACTTTTAAGTCCCTAGTAGATTGCACTATATGTGTCCAGGGACTGTTGATTAAATGCTCCAGTGGGCCTGCACCACTGATTGTTTCACCCACTTAAGCAGCCCTCTAAATACATCTGAGACCTGCATTGCAGGGCTTCTGTGTGCAGTTTTAAACTTCCATTTCGACCTGGCAAAATAAATGTTTTGCCAGGCCCAAAACTTCCTTCTTATTACATAGGTCACCGCTAAGATAAGCCTAGACAGTCCAGAGGGCAGGGTGCAATGCATTAAAAAAGCTGAACATGTACTTTAAAGTTTGACATGACCTGGGGCCGTATTATAGAATTGCCATGATGGTGCATTGGGTGATTGCACCTGCCTTGGGCACCCCTGGGGCACTTTGGTATTACAGAAGGAGCTACAAATGCTTGTGTGGTCTCTTCTGCAATACAGATAGTCCTGGTGCACATATCTCACTAACACTATCACTGGAGGGCATTGCTTCATCAATATGGGGTCATAGCCCAAGGGAATCACTTTGCCTCTGCGCTTGTGCCATATTATCGTTATGGGCACAGAGGCCAATATGCCTTTAGGGGGCACACTGGAAGTCTACCACAAAAAAATTACACACTTTCAGTGCTCCTTCTAAAGGCAGTCCTGTGGGGAGGATAAAAGTGGTCCCATGGACCCTTCAGATATCCCCTTGTGGTGGGTGCAGTCACTCACTACACCCACCTGAAAGGGTATCTGTTATCCCCCTTGGTATTGGAGGGGGAGTGTTTCCTGCACAGTTAAACATGAAGCAGCTTTTATTTCCCTCAATAAATTAAACCGTGTTGCTCATTGCCAAGTTACCAAGGGTTGAGCTAGGTTTAATTTATTGAGGCCTAACTGGACCTAAGTGGGGGTTAGTGACCTATTGCTAAGTGTAGGTACTTACCTGCCCTCACCAATAATCAATTTTCCAACAGTTTTGGTGCACAGTGGTGGGATCCTAAACTTGTGGTCAGTATCACGTTACAGTTTTAAGTAAAGCAAATAAAACATCCTTTAAATTGTCCTAGTGCAAAAATTGTTTTTTTATTTTTTTATTTGGATTAATTTCAATGATTACATTTTTGTGATTTTTCTAAATTCTTGTTTCCAATTCTTCAAAAAGTTTTTGTTGACACAAGATTAGGGTACCATGGAGCTTGATCTGGCTAACCTACCCACAACGATAGTAGTCCAGCTTAGAGGGTTGTGTACTGAGAGGGGGTTGCCTGCAGCCACTAACCTCAGGAAGCATGTTATGATTAAATCTCTGACAGCATGGGCTGAGGCCCCAGACGTAAGCCCAACGGAAGCTCCTGAGGAGGAAGAAGTAGGGGAGGATGCTAGCTCCAACCACTCAGGGGAGGGAGGGCATCTGAGCCTAGGTGAGGAGGAGGAAAACGGGTCCTCACTGCACACAGTCACTAGGGCCATACCCAAAGCTAGTTGGGGGAAGTGGGTCCCTTCAGAATGAGAGAACCTGTCCCTTAGGGAAAGAGAGCTGGAGGCCCAACTAGCAATTATAGCTTTGGAGGCAGAGAAGTTGGCCCTAGAAAAGAAAAAGTGGGCAAGGGAAGAGAAAAGTAATGGTGGCAGTGACAGAGAAGCTGAGATGTCCATGGGTGGGGGTTTTGCCCCAGATTACCCAAGGGGGTGGATCCTGCCTATGTGGAGGGGGATGACATAGACAAGGGGCTGGGGTCCTTTGAGAAGGCCCTCCAGATAAGGAGAGTTAAGCCTCAGTACTGGGGTTCACTTCTTTGGGAGTTGGTCCCCAACTCTGGGAGGGATATGTTTCTGACCTGCGGAGAGGAGGCAGGTTCATACCCTAGCATGAAGATGTGCTTAACTGAAAAGTTTGGTCTGACCCACGAGCAGTATAGGGTCAAGTTTAAGAACACCCAAAAGACAAGCACCCAGTCCTGAGTGGATTTTATGAACATCTCCGTTAAGCGCCGCCAGTATCTAGTTGACTCTACGTTGACCAACCCCAGAGAGCTGGAGGAGGCAGCAGATGACTGGTTAAGAACTAGGGTTAACCAGAAAAGCCTAGGGGGTGATCAGAAAAAGGGAGGACATGGTTCTTCTCAGAGGAAGAACCAAGGGAAAGATGATAAAAAGTCCAAAGAGTCCTCAGAAAAGTCCCCAAAAACTTCTCAGGGTGGGGGAGCAGCAAGCCATTTCACTTCTAAGGGGAACGGGTATCAGGGGAAGAATTATGATCCTGCTTAGGCAGGGAAGTTTCAGGAGCTTTCTAAGGCCAGCAAGTTCTTTGAGTGTCATCAAAGTGGACACAAAAGAGGAGATGCTATCTGCTCCAGGAAACCCCCCATTGGTGGGCAATCCCATGGGATTGCTAGTGTAGGGATGGGGGTGAAAGGTGGCCCAGGGCTGGGATCATGATACACAGAGGTCACCTTAGTGTCCGTGGGTGGGTTGGACATTGCAACTATGGCCACCCTACCTCCCAGCATGGAGAGATATGTAGGCAGAGGCCTAAAGTTATTGTGACTGAAGTGGAAGCTGTGAGAGATACAGGAGCCAGTGTGACAATGATCACAGAGAAGCTGGTTTCTCCAGAACAGGTCTTACTTGGTGTCTTCCACCAAGTAATTTATGTAGATAGCAGAACCAAACTCCATCCCATGGGCATGGTGAACCTGGAAAGGGGAGGTGTGACTGGCCCTAAAAAGGTTGCTGTAGCTCCTGCCCTCCCAGTAGAGTGTCTCCTGGGAAATGATCTGGAAGCATCTGAATGGTCAGAAGGATCCATGCACATATGCTGGACCTCCCTGAATGGGTGTGTGCTGTGACCAGGTCACAGGCAGCACAACAGAGAAGTGCTGGACACTTGGACCCTGGAACAATGGGCCAAGCCTCCAAGAAAAAGAGAAAGGGCAGTGAGTCTGGCTTGCCAGCCTCAACCAGTACAGAGAGTCAGGAGGAATTCAAACCTAAGGGGGAGGATCTGACCTCTGAGGGAGGTCCCCTTCCTCTGAAAGCTCTGCTTGCTGGACTTGGCAGAACTGCAAGGGGCAAGTGGGCCCACCAGAGAGGAATTGTGCCAGGGACAAAGAGAGTGTACCACTGTTGGGGCAGACTGCTGCCAGGCAAGAACAAGGGGATACCAGTGGAACCCACAAGGTTTATTGGGGGGATGGAGTTTTCTACACTGAGGCAAGGGACTCCAAACTAGGGACAACCAGGAGAGTGGTGGTCCCCCAGAAGTAAAGAGAATTCCTCCTGACTTTAAGCCATGATATTCCCTTAGCTGGACATTTGAGACAGATATAGAGCCTCCAGAACAGGCTGGTCAATCATTTTTGTTGGCCCCAAATGTTACAAAAAGGCAGGGAGTTTTGCAGCTCCTGTGTCACCTGCCAGGCCAGTGGCAAGGCAGGGGGCAAGCCAACGGCTCCCATGATACCACTACCAGTGGTTGTGACTCCCTTTGAGAGGATGGGAATTGACATGGTTGGTCCCCTAGACCCACCAACTGCCTAAGGCAACAGGTACATTTTGAGGCAATACCCCTCAGAAGACGCATTGCTCCCACAGTGGCTAGGGCCCTACTTGGTGTGTTCACCAGAGTGAGATTCCCAAAGGAGGTGGTCTCAGATAGGGGCACACATTTTATGCCTGCCTATCTGAAAGCAATGTGGGATGAGTGTGGTGTTACTCATAAGTTCACCGCCCCCTATCATCCACAGACCAATGGTCTGGTGGAAGTATTTAACAAGACCCTGAAGGGCATGATCATGGGTTTGTCTGACAAACTCAGGAGGAGATGGGATGTTCTCCTCCCATGCCTGCTGTTTGTCTACAGAGAGATGCCACAGAAAGGGGTTGGATTCAGCCCCTTTGAGTTACTGTTTGGGCACCCTGTACGAGGCCCATTATGCTTGATATGAGAGTCTTGGAAGAAGCATCTCAAAGAAGCCAAGGAGAATGTGCTGGATTATATGCTGGGCCTGCAGTCATGCAGGTCTGAGTATATGAAGAAAGCAAGCAGCAACCTTGAGGCCAGCCAAGAGCTCATGAAGCTCCTGCATGACCAGAAGGCTACCATGCCTGAGTATCACCCAGGTCAGCTGGTGTGGATTTTGGAGCCTATGGCTCTTAGGGCACTTCAGGCCAAATGGACTGGGCCCTATCCAATTTGGGGAAAAAAGGGTGAGGTCACCTACCTGGTGGACCTTGGCACCCCCCAGAATCTTCATAAGATCCTGCATGTCAACAGATTGAAACTCCACCAGGTCAGGGCAGACATGACCATGCTGATGGTCACAGATGACGGGAAGGAGGAGGAGAGTGAACCTCTGCCAGACCTCCTTTCCACAAATGCACAAGATGGGTCAGTGGAGGGAGTGGTACTCTCTTCCAAGTTAATAGCCCAGCAGCGGAGAGACTGCAAACAGGTTTCGGAGCAGTTTGCTGGTCTATTTTCCTTGAGCCCTGAACTCACCAACTGGTGTGTTCAGGATATTGAAATTGGTGACAGCTTATCAGTCAAGAACAAGCTGTACAGGTCAAGACCAACATCAAAGCTGAAGTGGCTAAGATGTTGGAGCTCAAGGTAACTGAACCCTCTGACCGTCCTTGGTCCAGTTCAGTGGTACTGGTATCGAAACATAATCCCCAGGGTGGGAAAAAGTAATTGAGATTCTGTGTGGACTACAGGGGTCTAAATACAGTCACTAGTACTGATGCTCACCCCATACATAGAGCTGATGAGCTCATTGATAGGTTGGGGGCTGCCAAATTCCTGAGCACATTTGATCTGACCTCAGGATACTGGCAGATTGCCTGAAGCCCAGGAGCTAAGGAGAAGTCAGTGTGTTCTACACCAGAGGGCCACTTTCAGTTCAAGGTGATGCCCTTTGGCCTGACAAATGCTCCTGCCACCTTCCAACGGTTGGTGAATAGAGTCCTGTCTGGGTTGGAATCTTTCAGTGCAGCTTATCTGGACAACATAGCTTTATTCAGTTCCACCTGGGAGGACCACCTGGTCCACCTGAAGTAAGTGCTTTAGGCCCTGCTTCAAGCAGGCCTGACTATCAAGGCAAGCAAGTGCCAGATAGGGCAAAGTTCAGTTGTGTACCTGGGCCATCTTGTTGGTGGAGGCCATGTACAACCTCTCCAGCTCTAGTTCCAGACTATCCTGGATTGGGAGGTTACTAAAACCCAGACTCAGGTCAGGGCCTTTCTTGGCCTGACTGGGTGCTACAAGATGATTGTTTAGAATTATTGGACCATAGAGGACCCTCTAAATGAGCTTACCTCAAAGAAACAGCCCAAGAAGGTCATTTGGACCCCAGAGTGTCAAAAAGCCTTAGACACTCAGAAGCAGGCTATGTGTTTAGCACCAGTTACTGGTCCCTGACTATAGCAAAGAGTTTATAGTACAAACAGATGCTTCAGAAGAAAGGATTGGGGCAGTGTTAGCACAAGTTCATGAAGAGGGCCAAGATCAGCCAGTTGCCTTTATCAGCAGGGGACTACTTCCCAGAGAGAAAAGAAGCTGTGCCATTGAGAAGGAGGTCTCTGCTGTGGTCTGGTCTCTGAAGAAGTTGAGACCATAACTCACTTCCGTGTACAAACTGACCACAGACCTCCCAGATGGAGTACCAAAAACTGTTAAGGTGGTCAATTTCCCCACAGGGGATGGACTTCACAGTGGAACACAGACCTGGGACTGCCCATGCCAATGCAGATGGTCTTTCCAGGTTTTTCCTCTTAGATGATGAGGACTACCAGGGTGTAGGTTAATACCCATCGCCTCTCATCTGGGGTGGGGGAGGCAGTGTAGGAAAGTCCTTCTTTTTGCCCTGGTCACCCTCAAACATTTTGAACAGATACTGGTGGTTACTAACTCTTGGCTGTGCCCTGGGTACAGCTTACCAGTCCCAGGGCCAGTGCTCTGTGTAAAGTGGATATGACAATTAGGCTAATTATAATTGGCAATATTAACCTACCTATAAGTCTCTAGTATATGCAGGGCATGTACCCAGCATAGGTAGTGCATCCATAGGTGCACTGCTGAGGTGCTGAGTGTCATTTTAAAGGTCGGCTTGCCTTGCTGGCCTCTTTTAAATTAAAGTTACAACAAATAATTAAAAGTAGTTCGAAAATCTTAAACTACCTTATTTTTACATATAAGTCATCCCTAAGGTGTGCCACATGTGCCCCTAGGGCTGGGTGCCATGTAGCTATAAGTAGGGACCTTACAAAAATAGTTTTATAAGTGCTGGTGAGGTAAAACAGCCAAATTTGTTTTTCCCTCATTGTAGTGAATGGCCTCCATAGGCTAGAATGGGGCGGACTTCAATTTTAATATATAAAGTCCCCTTAAGTGTCAGATACCTCAAGTTGGGCATCAAATTAATTGTTATAATAAATCCAACAACTTACAATTATTGGATTTAATATAACTTGTTCAGGTAAAGAGTTTTAAACTCTACCTAAAAAGTTGCCAAGTTTAGCCTTGTAGTGCTCTGCTCTGATTTGCCAGCCTCTGGCAGCCTGGCCAGGCTGCCTTGAAGAGGTGTGAAGTAGCCTGTGCTAAAGTCAAAGAGATTTGCCTGGAGAAGAGATCTTCCCTCAGCAGATGGAAACGCAGGAAGGAAGGAGGGCTGCCAAACTGGTCTTCAAAGGCAGGGAAGGACATTTGGTGCAACCCAGCACCCCCCTCACATCCTGCAAACCCAGACAATTACGTGCCCCCTTGATTAGATTAGGAGAGGACAGGAGAGGGGCATGTTTAGGATTTTTAACCATACCAGTGGGTGAACTTAGCCAGATGTAACCTCCAAGAATCATTGTCAGGCATGATGGATTTTTGAGGAATTTTGCTCCCCAGGATTGATTTTTGCCACACTTCCACGGAAGTGGTCATCACAGAGGGAATAACCCTGCACTTGATTGGAGGTCCAGGACCCCCCTGTTTGTCACCCAGGAGCAAAGATAAAACTGGCAGACGTGCACCCACACCTCTGATCCCTCCAAGCAAAAACTACAGGAGAAGAAGGAATGCCCTTCTGGACCCGTGACCTGCACCTGGACACTGAACTCAGGAGGACTGCACCGGCTGCACACTTGGGCTTTACCACAAGAAGGACTCTGACTGTCTTCAGCTAGTTCAAGGAGGGACTGTACCAACTCCTGAAGAAACTGACCAGCTGACCACTGTCCAGTGGCTGTTTTGGAGTTTGCGCCAGGTGCATTCTGGGAGTTGTAATCCGCACCCTCAAGGAGCATCTCAGAGCTTCTGGAACCTTTGGGTGAGCTGTTGACCTCAAATGAACCTTTAAAGAACATCTCAGAGAAGATCCAGAAGTTTGGAGAAGTTTGGAGAACTTTTGGCAAAAAGCTCCATAAAGGCGCCAACCCGCCGCCACAACTGTAGCCGGCTTGCCTCATCCATGACCCGGCCTGACATGCAGGTTCATCCAAGTGAAGAAAATCTCAGAAAAAGTGACTAAGTCCGAACGTAGAAAGTTGTCCGGGACCTCCCAGGCAGTTTATCCAAAGAGGGCTCCAAGGATGTCGGATCAAGATTCAGGTTTCCCCAGTTGAAGGATTTTCACCACAAAAAAACGACTAAGTCCGAAGGTAGAAATCTCCACTGAGAGCTTTCGGGACGCGTATCCGAGGAAGAGTTCCAGGAGGCTGGATTGGACTGGCGACTTGGACCCATTGAAGAAAATCTTCGAGAAAACGACTAAGTCCAAAGGTAAACTTTTTGACCAAGGCCTCTGATGGGCTGTAGCCGAGCAGGGCTCCATCATGGTCAGTCTTGAACTTTGACTTTACCCCGGTGTGGTGCGACCAGATGACCAGATTTGCGCTATTTGTTTCTAAGCGCTAAAAAGCATGAACTCATAAAAAATTTATATCTCCAGTTCACCTTATCCGATTTTATTCATTTAAGTGTCATTGTAAAGCTAAAAGTATTTCCTATTGCCATAAAAAGGTTCTGGATTTTTAAACTCTTTCCTGTGTTTTATTTGATTACTGTTTTGTGATATTTGAATGCTTTACACTTTGTCTCCTAAGTTAAGCTTTGTCGCTCGTTGCCAAGCTACCAAGGGTTGAGCTAGGTTTAATATATTGAGACCTAACTGGACCTAAGTGGGGGGTTAGTGGCCTATTGCGAAGTGTAGGTACTTACCTGCCGTTACCAATAACCCATTTTCCAACATAAGTGTAACGACCAATTGGGTAGAGATGATTTCATCAAGTTTGGTCTCCCTGGAACCACAATTTAAAATCCATACATGGTGAAGTCAGATTTTAAATTACAGTTCTGACAATGGAAGGAGGAGCTGGACACGGCCTCACTTACACATTAATAGGCTGTGTCCTGCCTATACTTGAAGGTCTTAATGACCCTATGTTGCAACTAAAGCTATCTTGGAGCCAGAACAGGGATAGCAGACAATTACCTGCACTTCCAAGCCACTGTCTAGAAGTTTCTCCCACCTTCCAGAATCAGGGCTCCAAGGTATAAAGAGTGGACTTCAGACACTACCACATCAGTACATTTGTGGACCTGTGGAAAATCTACCAGGAATAAGGACTCCTGTGCTGCTGAGTGACTGCTACTCTGCTGGACTCCTGCTCTGCTGTGCTGCCCTGCTACCTGCTGCCCTCTTGTCTATATGAAAAGGTGTGTTCCTAGATCTCTTGAACCTAGAACCCAGAGTGACTCAAAAGGTTAGTTTGCTGGCCTCCTTATCTTAAATCTCAATAATATAAAAGACTTCCAACCATCCTGCTTCTGCACCTTGACTCTGTCACATGGGAGTCTACTCTGCCAAGTGGCCCAGTCCTTGACCGTTGGAAAAGGGACCAAGGTGCTTGCCAGCAGAACCAATGCATTCCCTCTACTGAGCAACGCATCTCCCAGCAGAACGGATAGATCTCGTCGGCTGAGCGGTGAATCCATGAGCAGAACTGATGCATCGCCCCTGCTGTGATGCATCGCCCCTGCTGTGTGGATTGGACCAGTCAAAAAAAACTTGCATCACTATTGAATACAACATCTTGGGTTTGACGCATTGCCTTCGGAACTGCTGCCACACAATGCTACTTTAGAGTAGACCCTAACATTTCTTGTCAATTTCAGCCTCGACAACTGCAATGAAAGCTCTGCATCGCAGCCTTACAGATCATTGGAACCAACACATTGTCTTGACTGTGCAAAACATCTCCGATAACGGCCTTTTTATCATAGGGCTCATAGATGCGATCCTTGATGATGATGATGATGCAACAAGACCTTGTACTGCAGCCTTGCAGCATCTCAGAACTGATGCATTGCTTTGTCTGTGTAATGCATCTTCAACTCAAACCCACACAATGCTCCACAACCAATATTTAAGGTACTTTGTTCAGTTGGCCTAGCTGGGTCCCTGTTGCCGGCCCATGCTCCATCGAGGTCAGTCTGAACTTGTGACTTTGTCCTTGTCTGGCACAACCAGGTAGCCCCAACATCACTCTGCTCTTCTTTGCACTCTTTTTACTTAAAATAAAATCCAATATCTCTGATTCTACTAATTGGACTTTTGTGGTTTTGGTCTTGTTTTAGTTATTAAAAACAACTCTACTCTTCTAATTTAGTTGAGTACTCCTTTTGTGATGTACTTGCATGATGTTACTATTTGAAGTGTTACACAAATACTTTACACATTGCCTTCAAATTAAGCCTGAGGGCTCTCTGCCAAACTACCAGGGGTTGAGTACAGCTTAATTTGGGGTTTGCTTGTGTCTTATCCTGACAAGGATTGTTGTTGCTGCCTGACCAGTGTTCACAATGCTCTAATATCTTCTGTAATTGTTAAGTCCACATTTGTCACAATTCTGAAAATGCCACTTTAAGATAGATGGCATTTTACTGCTCAAACCAAATGTCCCTTTCTGCCAGTATCCAAGGTCACATACCTATGATGGCTCCCCTATGACGTGGTGGGTATTCTTTACAGACAGGGAACAAAAGGGCCTTGAGTATGGGGAAAGAGTGTTCCTCTTCAGGGCCTGATGACTGTACCAATGCCTCCCTGACTTCAGATGCCGCTCCACTTGTTACTAGCAAATGCAGCCCATGCCTAGACATTTTGTAGTCAAACCCAGGGGTAGGAGTAGAACTTACAAGAATCAGTTTATGGATAGACAAAAGGGACATACAGAGACACACAGGCTTGCACTGGGTACGACACCCTCATGACCTATTTCAGAAGAAGGACTGACTGTCTGAAGAAGGAAGACTTAACTTGCATTACTTGATCTTAGAATCCCTGAGACACTGCTTGCAATTGCCAGTTGGCTGGCTTCCTGTTTGAGCTGCAGGGACACAACAAACTTCCAGGGGCTCACCTGCAACTGCTGTGCTGACCAGCTTCAAGTGGATCTGCCTGAGCACTTATGTTTGAAATGTTTTAGTTATGAATCAAGGAAGTAGCTTGTTTACATTTGCGACTTATACAGTGATATATTCAGCTTCTACTGAAATGGATATACACAAGGTGTGACAAAAGTTGATTAATGGCCTTGACTAATATTTGGTAAACAATCAGTTTGGTAGCCACTGAGGTACAGAAAATAAAATGCAACAGCAAATCGGGCATAGTTAAATATCTACATTAAAGAAAACACATGCCTTTACTTATAGAAACATTTTATAGGTGAATTAAAGAAAGTAAATCATACCATTGCTGAGGGCTTATGACCCTTATGGCACCTCAACATGAAACCTAAAGGTATGCTTTTATGATATTCATGCACCATGGAAAAGAAGCATTGCTTAGCAAAAGAATAATGTTAACATTTAGAACAGCAATTGGGAAAACATGGGTCTAAATACACAGAAAGAGATAGCCAGGGACAAACCTCTTCGGCCACAGAAGAAAAACATGTTTTTAGGTCAGACGTTGAAGCAAATATTAAAGGAAACAAAAAGAAAAAAATAGATGTGATTGATAAACAGAAATGCAGAATTATTGTAATAAACGTAATGAGTTCAAGAATTACTGGAGACACAATTCAATATTTAAACTCAGCACAGTAAAGAATTGGCCACAATATTAGAGAGAAACTTTAAAAGCGCTAGCAAACTAAATTATGGAAAACATGAAATGAATATTACAAGTTAGCATGAGAAGCATACGGCCGGCTGTGAAATTGAAAAAATATATTGTCAGGAACACTCAAATAGAGAGACTGCACAGATTTAAGGTTAGAAGGAAGGTCCAGGGACTAGGGCAGAACAGGGGAAGTGTCAGGCCAGGCAGGGTAGATTCAGGGCAGGTTCATTTAGCAAACAGGTGTAATTTATTTAAATACATTCTGCTTCAATTCAAAAGAAATTCAGTAATAAAGCTGAACTAGCATATTTCATTAGTCTGAAATGAACTGTATTTCTCAAACCTAATAAAAAGGGGTACATTTATAAACAATGCAATGCAGCCCATAGACCCTAGTTAGGTTTAAGGGAGAGAATAGAACATCTTCAAAGATAGTGCACTGTCTGTCTCTCTCTCCCTGCTGTAGGAAAGTACCATCTTGCCTGGCATGTTACTCCCATTTTTACATGTATGTAGTTTCGCCTGTCTCACTGGGATCCTGCTAGCCAGGACCCCAGTGCTCATAGTTTGTGGCCTGAATGTGTATACCTGTGTAGTGACTAACTGTGTCACTGGGGCTCTTCTAACCAGAACCTCAGTGCTTATGCTCTCTCTGCCTTTAAAATTGTCACTATAAGCTAGTGACCATTTTCACCAATTCTAATTGGCACACTGGAACACCCTTATAATTCCCTAGTATATGGTACCTAGGTACCCAGGGTATTGGGGTTCCAGGAGACCCCTATGGGCTGCAGCATTTCTTTTGTCACACATAGGGAGCTCAGACAAATTTCACACCGGCCTGCCACTGCATCCTGAGTGAAATAATGCACACGTTATTTCACAGCCATTTTACACTTTACTTTTGGACTTGCACCAGAATTGGTGAAAATGGTCACTAGCCTATAGTGACAATTTTAAAGGAAGAGAGAGCATAAGCACTGAGGTTCTGGTTAGCAGAGCCTCAGTGACACAGTTAGTCACTACACAGGTACACACATTCAGGCCACAACCTATGAGCACTGAAGTCCTGGCTAGCAGGATCCCAGTGAGACAGACAAAAACAAACTTACATATATGTACAAATGGGAGTAACATGCCAGTCAAGATGGTACTTTCCTACAGTGTTCCAGGCCCACTAGTAGCATTCAATTTACAGACTCTGGGCACAGGCCATACCACTTTACTAGACAGAAAAGTAAGTTAAATGTGCTAATTGGGTGAAAACCAGTTTTTCCATACTTAAAGAAGATAGCACAAGCTCCTTAGCAGTAGTTAGCAGTGTTAAGATGCACAGACTCATAAGGTCAACAAAAATGAGATCAGGAAAAATAGGAGGGGTGAAGGCAAAATGTTTGGGGGAAGGCCACCGTAAGGCTGACAGGTCTATCAGTGGGAACCCTGGTACTTACAAACGTTTTGCTCCAAAAACCTTTAGAGGATAGTGACAAACCATCCAATCTGACTTTGCCACTAGGCTGAAGAGTCAGATTTCCCTGACTAGTGGCTTTTACAAAGCAGCAAATCTGATTCAGGAGGACACTGCAGAGAGGTCAATGGCTTTACTGAGAACTTTCATCATGAAGACCTCCTCAGACCCACTCTGCTGCCTACCCATAAGTGAAGATTTTTGGCTTCCATGTCCAAAGTTAAAACTTAAGACCATCAAAACTGGCTTATACATCCAACTCTCACTTCACTGCTGTCAATCTTAACTCAAACCTAGGTACTGGTTAAGCACATCCAGATGACTGTAGTTGGCACTCACCACATTTGGTGCTATTTTGAACCAACAATTTCATAAACGTTTTCAACTTTTATAACTTAAACAAATAATTTATTCAATATAAAGTAAAAATTAATGCATTCCTATGTATTCAATTGAGTCACTTTGAATACTATGCAGGCACCATTCTGGGTCAGACAGTGATACCAATATTCGACATCCAGCTGAGGCTTTAATAATTCCAACCTTTCACCATTCCCCAGGAATTTTTTTGTCCTGATGGGACCCTGGTATCCAGCATGAGGGTCGAAACACCGTTGACGCGTTAATCAGACATGACCTCTTCGATCTTGTTTTGAATTCTCAATCAATGTATTGACAAGCATACTTTACAACTTAATAAGAGGCTGTCTTTGTGAGATACAGGTGTGGTGTCTCTTTTCTCACTTGGGGATCACTTTTTTCAATTATCACTCTTTGTTTATCTTCCTAAAGTATGATTATAAAAATGATTCACCATTATATGCTGATGCAGCTTCCAAAACATTAAAAACACATTTTTCACATATGTGTTGCTACTGGATTCAGTGGCACTTTTTTGAAAAATTCTAGACAGATGAGTTTCGAATTCATTTAAGAATTTTTTGTATAAGTTAACCAGTAGTAAGATACTTCTGCTATAATATTTAAATTGATTGAAAAGGACTAAAATGTCCCTGAACTCTTGAAAGGTGAAGCTGGTGGAACCAAGATGGAAATCCATGCACAGGAGCCATGCCGGGAAATTTTTGACGCACCACGTGCAAAGCGGCTGTAAAAATGATGCACCACCTGCATCCAGCTGAAATAAATGACCCACCTGCATCGCAGCTGGGAAATCAATGCAACACCCGCTTGCGGCTGCTGAAATCGCTGCGACCCCCACGCAACATGGATTCCCTTCTTATGTGGCCAGATATTGCATGCAACTTCGCTGGGTATCAACATTGACATAAACCTGCCCAGAACCGAAGTGCCTGTCTGGAAATTGACGCATCGTTCTCTTCTGGGAAAGAAAATCAATGCATCGACTACCCGACTGGAGAAGAAACAATGCACGGCCTCACTTGCGAGTAAGGAATCGGCGCATCACTGATTTTTCTGATGCATGCTCACCCATGCAGCTTTATTTTTGATGCAAACCGGGTACTTTGTGTAACATCAACGCATCCATTGTTTACTATCGTGTAAGACTTTTTTTAATTTAAAAATTCATAAGTTGACTTGTGTATGTTGGATATTTTGTTTTTTCGGTCTTGTTTGATTTAGATAAATATTGACTATTATTCAAAACGGTGTGGTGTCCATTTTGTAGTGTTTTCACTGTATTACAGTGTGTGTTGGTACAAATACTTTACATATTGCCTTTGCGATAAGCCTGACTGCTTGTGCCAAGCTACCAAAGGGTGAACAGGGGTTGTCTTAGGAGTGTAACTCCCTTACCCTGACTAGAGTGAGGGTCCCTGCTTGGACAGAGTGCATACTGATTGCCAACCAGAGACCCCATTTTTAACAGTGAAAATCTAAATACAGTACAACAAAGCTGTCACAGGTGCAATTAAGTATGAATGTTCAGCCAGAGACATGTACTAACTCAACACTTTTATAATATATAATTAATATGTAAAATATAATTACAGTTCAAGCAATAGTCAAAGCAGTAAAAGTTCAAAAAACACAACTCACAACACATTACCAATTGCAGTCCTGCAATCCTACATTGAATCCAGTGTATGAAAATGGTAGGCTTATGAAGACTCCAGTAATATTGAATAGAAACGGTAATTTCATGCTGAAATGTTAACCATGATATAGTAATGAAAAAGAACTAACCATACTGTAAAATGTTCATAAACGTCTTGTGACTGGTGCTCGCGGTGACATACAGAGGCCAGCGGTCCCTCTGTTAAATACCCCTCCACCAAATCCCTAGTGAGCATGACAAATGTAACGTGTTGTCTTTGCCTCTTCATGTAAGTGGTCCCACAGAGGTTAATCACATGGATGTTTCATGTACTGCTGTAAATCAGTGGACGGGTTTTTATTAAACATGCACTTATATGCACAAAGTACCTCATGAGCAGACAATGCCAATTTAATATTTAATTAAACCTCAGTGGACAAGATCCCAACCTTAAGCTTCCTCCATGCTTAATTACCCAAGTTTTCAGATGCACCCTTATCCAGAAAGAAAATATTTTCCACAACACAAATATGACACACAACGTGGTATAGACAAGGTTTCAAACCAATCACAAATGGGCTCGTATAGGAGGTGTGCTGATCTGCCCAAAGCAACACTACCAACGCCATGAAGATTGGCATAAAAATAAAATGAGAAGTTCTCATTTACGCCATTATATAAACGAAAACAATAATAGACTGAGTGACATTTTTATCAAGACTTTTGTGTTGCCCTTGCACCACACAGAGGGTTGTAGCACAACAGAAAACCTATAATGAGATATATCCAGCCATACAAGGCTGCCTTGCGTGGCTCTGTGTGGCATAGTAAATCTAATGTTATGCATGGCAGTGCAAGTCCCTGCCTTGCGTTACTCTGCCGTAGGGTCGAAAGTGGGTGTTTCGATGCATCCAGCCATGGATTGTGAAGCACTCCCTGATTTGCCATTACTGATAGACCTGGAAATGTGCCAGAATGCTATGCCTTCCCAGGGAGGCATATCCAGGAGAAATACCTTTACTTCTCCTTGTTTTTTCCTCTTTTGAAAAACCCTCAGACGATTGTTTTGTGAGGGAAGGTGCACAAATGCAATCCTGCCTGTAGGTAGCAGTTTGTGCGCCAGTGCAGGCAGACAGCAGAAATGTGGCATATCTTGATGGATATTGTGAACTCCTGCACTTTCATAAAGTGCTGTGCAGCAAGATGCTTGACATAATTATAAATATGGCTCTGAGAACATAGTGTGAGGCATTTATCTCCAGTCATTTTCAAGAACAGTGGTCTGGAGCAAAATCAAGGTAACTCCACCGGACCTTTTTTGATGCTTATCCCATACAAAATGTTTCAAACAAAGATGGCCCAGTTCCTATCACAGAAGCATTTTGAACAAAGCCAAAACTGGAGAAACTGAACGTATGTATAAGACGTGTAGGTGGCTGTAAAGATTTGGAAACTAAAATGTAAATGTATTCTTTTTAATAAAATAAAGCAACCAATGAAATAAAGCAAAATAGACGAGACAGAGGTAAACATGAGATCCAATATTTTAGTGCAAATATTTAGCTAACCTATACTGCACAACATTTCATTGGGAACCTTTCATACTAAAAAGAAATAAAGAGACTCATACGGTTATATCTTATTGTAGGGATGACATCAACTAACAGCAGAAAGGTACATTGAGACCAATTTACATGGTGCAGCCTCCACCACTAATTGCAGTGAACCTCACTAGCCATTACACAGGGGAAATCACTGAGCAAAGAAAATGACAGCACGGACACGTAATGTGTTTATACCTTACACATTAACTGATTAAAGGATTACAAAATAGAGTGGATTTAGCATGGAAAAAGACCAGTAACTATCAACATTGAATAGATGATCCAGAGGGCATTTAAAATGTCTTGCAAAGTAAAGAATGAGGAATTGTCCTAGGAATGTGAAATATTTAACCTACCGTTGACAACTTTCTACAATTTTATATAATAAGGATGAGGGCTTGAGAAATGAAACGGTATGAGTGGTTGCATACTTTCTGTGAGGAAAGCTATATCCAAGAATCCTGCAAAAAGGCAGCGAGACAAAGGAACATAAGCCATATATGGAGAACATCGGTGCAAGATATTGAAGTATTATTTGAGTGAGGGGCGAACCTAACTCAAATAATAATCACAATCCTTGACAGGGTGAACCATTACAGTCACTAAACAAATCTGAGCTCAACACTGTAGTAGCTTGGCACACAGCAATACGACTTCACTTAGAGGCAATGTGTGAAGTATTTATGCAGTACTCAAACAGTAGCACAGGGAAAACACAGCACAAGAAAAATCCCATGCCAATTTAGAAAAAATAGGAGATATTTTAATAAATATAACAACACCAAAATACCAAAACTCCTATTACTAGAACTAGATAATTTGTAAAAATTGAATTAAAAATAGAGCCAAAAAGCCATGCTGGGGATGTCACTTTTAAGTATCTATTTGTCCTGGGCTGGGCCTGAAGTACTGGGTTTTTCAGAACCCAGTGGTGCCAGGGAACACACCCTAAGACTTCGAGTCCTTCCTGTTTCAGACTACAGAAACACAGAGTCTTCTTGGTGAAGTCAAAGATCTTTTTTATTGGCTGCAGCCAGTAACAGGTATCCTAGAAGTACAACACAGTGTATATTCTCAGGAGACTGCCCCCCTTGCAAAGCTAACCTTCTCTTTTATACAAAATATTATGCTTTAGGCAAACATTCCTTATTTTACAGTTGACCATTCACATATTTTCACTACAAAGAAATAGCAGGGTTATGATGACAAGCCATATTTCAGTTTGTCCAGCCCTCAATCAATTACCCGGCAAGGCTCAGTACTTTCATCAGATATCAACGGACCCCCAATATAAACAGGCACCTCCTCCTTGTAAAGCAAGTCATAAAGAAAGAAACAGGGACAGGTGTGTGTAAGATTAGGCATGGTTTGTGTGTGATTAAAGGTTTTATGATGTGTTGTGCCTTGATACTAATCTCATTCGGCCACTGGGAAAGAAAACTGGCCGAACAGGTTTGGATTCAGGCAGTGGAGTCAGCTTGCCCAGGTCACAGAGGAGTCAGCAAAGATGTACGTGTCCTTCAGACTCGTTTTCGGCATTAGTCATTGGCCTATGTGAGGGCAATCACAAAATGGCTGTCGTTTAAATGGAACCTCAGAGTTTCAGGACGGAAACTCTGATATTCAGGTGATTTCGTCACCTGAATATGAATACAATGCTTGTGCATACTATTCTAATCATTCTCGGTCTGCTGATACCAAAATCGTTGTGATACGACGATGTTTATAACACGGGTCCAGAATTTTTCAGTACCACATGCCAAAGTCAAAAAGTATTGCCAACTACAATGAATCGCTGGCCTAATACAGGGACTGGGGTCTTCCATATGGAAAGCTACCTCTAGTCTTTTTTCGGAGGTCAAAGGCCTTCAGAGGGGACAGGCAGCAGGCATAATAAAAACAAAGGGCTCAACAACAACAGAGAGCTGCTTTGCAAAATCTCGAAGTCAGTCAGAGGCTACTAGGCGCCAGCCTGGAGCCATTGATGAAGGCGTCCATCACTGCCTCGATACTGCTTGATCTCAAGTCTGATAAAGCCATCAGTCAGGTGCTGTTTGCCATCAAGTCCGTGGAAGCTGATGTTGAAGTGTGTTGCTTCCATGATGTTCAACGTTAAGTCTGGTAAAACTTTTAGTTAGGTAGGGAGGAGAACACTCTGACCACAGCCAAGTGTTCATGACTTTTGCAACAGTATTTAAGGTCAGGCCTCACTCCCACAAAGGCCAGCAGAGGGGATCAGGTGAGGCTGAGTTGGTACTAGTTAGCTGGAAAGAGGAAAAGGGCCTCTTGAAGCTTGTCGTAGCCCTGTAATTTAAACAGGAGTTCAGCCAAGTGAAACCTTCAAGTTACTTCTGGGGTTGTGGTCACAAGGCAAGCAGGTTCAATCTTCCCTCAGGTTCTTCAGATAAGATGGCAGTCCTTCTTCTAGTTCTTTTCAGGACTTGGAGTGTTCTGAGAAGACCTCTGGGGATGTCACTTTTAAGCCCAGTGGCAACCTATTGATGGAGTGGTGGAGGACAAATCATTGTTCAACCTCTAAACACGTCCTGGGCAGCCCCACTTTGGGTTCAGAGCCAGCCTGGCTAGAAAACAATAGGGAGGCAGGCCTAGGAGTGCGTAACACTTGCATCATTTGACTCTCAGGGAGGTACTGACACAGCCTGAAGGTCATTCTGCCAAGGAATTCTCTCCAAGCTCCGGGCCATTTGGACACTCTCTACGAGCAATACACATCTCACCATAGGGAAGCCATCAATAGTCAGGTGACAATTGGACACGGGCAGAAAGGCCTTTTGATTTTAGGTATTAACAAGACTTTCTAAAAGTGTATTTCACAAAATAGTAATGCAAAATGTTTCCTTACCATTGAATTTCAACCTACTATGAAAATGAGTCCTTAAAATATTTTTTATAGAGATACACAAACTGAATTTAGCATTTATTCAGTGTAATAATGTGTAAAATTGGATTATTATGTGAGGGAGTGGAAGCCCCACCCAAATGTAATGGTTCTCAAGGTGAATCCCAAAACTCAATAAATAAACCGATACTTAACCCTCAGGTAGCTGGGCACAAAAGCAGTCACATTTAACTTAGAGGCAGTATGTAAAGTAATTATGCAGCACTGGTGGGAACTGCAGAGATTGCTTGAACTTTGTGTTGGTGGTCATCATGGGCAGTTATTGCTGGTGTGAAGAGCGATCGCACAGGAGCCTTGAACTGGCACTTGTTGCGGGTGGTCAGTTCTTATAGTGAAGAGTTCACTCTGCTGTTGTGAGGAGCCCAAAACTCCAAAACTCCTGCGTCTTTACCTTTTCTTCAGGAGGAGTACACGCTGAGGCTAAACAAGGTCCAAGGACCTAGTGGGGGGGCCTTCAGGAAACAGAACATGCAGCAGCACCAGAACCAAGGGATTAGGAACTTCCAGGTAGGTTGTTAGCACTGAAAAATGAATTTATGTTTTTTTACTGCTAGGACACACACAACTCAAACCCACATACCCTACTTTTTAAATACCATACACCCTGCACTAGGAGTGGCATAAACATTTTAAAGGAAGGTTTAGGACTGGCAAAGTGTTTATTGTGCCAGGTTGAAATGGCTGTTTAAGATTGCACAACGGTCTGCAGAAGCAGAATTGAGCACACTGGCACCCCTAAGGATCTCTGGGTGCTTAGGTGCCTTGCTTCTGTCAAAGAGCCACGTCTTGAGTTTTTTTTTTTGGAACTCTGTCAGTGAGGGTGATGCTCCAAGGTGTATCAGTAGGGCGTTCCAGGTCTTGGCGGCAGTGTAGGAGAATGAGCTGCCTTCGCTGTGGCAGATGCAGGGGGATCATAAAATATGGTCACTTAGACCCAGTTAAAGTGAAAGATGGCCCCTAATCAAAGAAATTCATAAGGCTTGTCATGTAAATATAGTTTCTGGTAGAACTCAATACCACAGCAAATAACACTTCAACAGTTACCTCATCCTGGAAAGGCAAAACTTTGAACTGGAAATTGGACTTGTGTGATTTCAGCGATTGTTGTTAAATACTCATTTGACTTCTCTCTTAACATGTCACTCCTTTTGAGTTAGAATAGCCTGCTTTCAGCCTGCTTTGTAAACAGTGCAAAAGAGTAATCCTGGGAATAAAGGCCTATGCACTTAAGAGCCACGAGACCACTGAGTGCGTGTAATCAGTGAAACCCTCTCAAATTTTGACAGAAAGACCAGTGGTCGACTTTTTTTTTTCTTTTAGTTTATTGCACATTCTGATGCATGTGACTAAATGGTGCCCTCTTATGAAATGTGTGCACCTTGTGCAGGGATGTATGGAGTTCCAAAACACACCTGGTTCAGTTAGGTTCCCTGCATCCCCACCCGCCCTCTTCTTTTAAGTGTGAGTGGGAAGCGAACTTCCTCTGTTCTGGCCTACCTCCGTTGCTCTCCTGTTCTGACTCCTTTGAGTACAGGTTGAGCGGGAAGCTGAGTAGCTTCCCATGGTCCAGGGCCTCCTCACCTCCTTAAAGATTGTTATGTTATCTGTCGACATATTTATTCTGCAAGAAGTATTTTTACAGACCGCTCTGTGTTTTCTAACTCACTGATTAATTCAACATCCTTAAGAAGCAATAGAGCCTACCTCTGATGCTAGTTTTGCAATTTTCCATTTTTCTGGTAATAATTTACCTATATTTCAACTTAAGAGCTTATATTGTGGAAAGACTGAACATACTTAAACTGCAGAAGACACTGTAAAAAAAGGTACTTATTTGATCAAAGTGAGATTGTTGCATGGTCAGCTTCACTAAGAAAAAGAGGTGAAGTTTACCTGAAGACATGGGAATCTAAACCAAACTGATCTTCATGTTCTACGTCTGCCCTATGAAGAAACACTGTAGCCTCCAAACACTGAATATGAAATCTGGAGAAAGTTTACTAGCACCATAGACACTGTCAGGGAGCTTTCATTGATGTGCTTTATGGCAAAAAAACATAAATGCTACATTTTGACCTGGCTTTACAAGGCAGTTCTCTTTTATCATGCCTTTAATGTTTGACAATACTTTAAAGAAATTAGTTTATGGTATAATTCGGTATTCTTCCCATTTTTCAACACTGACATGACGTGAGTCATATCACTGTACTACTCTTCACTTTCTATTCAAATGTAAAATGAGCTTATTTGGATCTGTTACAGGTTTCTATATCAGTATCTGTATTTAATTTGAAATTTGGAGAGCACATACTTCATTTATTATGTCAGTATAATAGCCTGCTAAAGTATGTTAACTGTTAAAAGCCTTCAATGTGAGTTATCCCAACCCACTGTTGCGGGTCTACATTCATGGTGAAAGCCGCTAACAACTGGTATAACACAATGCTGAAGACTGGCAGACAGAATGCAGTAGTAAAATGTAGATACGAAGGGACAAAAAAAGGGAAAACCACACACTTCTCCACTTAAGGACAGAAAAGATAACCCCATCTTTACAAGCGAGATTATCAATTCCTCATCACTATATACAGGCTGTATCTATGGATAGGGATGCATATAGGGCATATGAGACATCACTTTCGTATGAGGGCAGTCAAGTGTTTATCTACGGGTTGCCTGGAGGAGCTGCATGGGAGGAAGCATGCTGCGAGGCATGCTGCGGGGCCTGCTGTGTATTGCGGGCTGATCTGCCTTCTCTGTGGCCTGACTCCCCGGCTCCAAGTGAGAGACCTAATTACCAGCCTGACTTTCAGCTTTCCTGCTTTTTCGGCTGCCGGTGGAGGTGCGGAGGAGGAGGCGTGCTGCGAGGCATGTTGTGTGCCATGGTCTGATCAGCCTTCCCTGCAGCCTGACTCCCTCGCTCGTAACAAGAGGGCTAATTCCCAACCTGACTTTCAGCCATCCAGCCTTTTTTGCTGCCATTGCCATTGCACAGCGTGGCTGGAGTGGCCTCCCACTCTCCCAACACACAACTCATGTGCAGCACCACAGCCCATGGAAAGCACGATGAGAATGTGAGTACAGCAACGACAATACCCGGGTCTTCCAGCAAGCAGTGGGACAGCCATACCAGTAACACCAGCAGGGCCATAGAACTGTGCTGTTCAGGCCATTAGCATGCTCCGCCCTTGTGAAATTATATAAGGAATAGTGGGTGTCCAGGGGATGAGGCAGCACTAGGGGGAATTTGGAATGGCTTTAAAAATTAGGAGGATTGAGCCCTACCATCCCATCTACTAAGCATTGTGAGAACATTGGATGCTCATAGCCTCATAGTGTCAATCTTGGACTCAGAACCTTTGTTACCCAAGCCTGTTGGCCACTCCCAACCCCTAGGGTGCTCACTCCCCCTATGCTAGACACAAAAGAAGCAGCTGGTATTCTGGGGGAGTGTGGTGGCACTTGGTGGAGTTCTGACGATCAGAGAAGAGCAGCCTACCTCTACGAAATAGTCAAGGAGTTCAGTGTCCCCAATTTTACTTAACTCGCCAGTTGACAAAGTTTCAAATTGTTTGACAACCTGTAGGCAGCCTCAGTTGTTCTCAAAATTGAAATGTGGTCTGGGAAAATGAGAGGTCAGGCCCGATCGGGATCCAAACAAAGGAAGCAGGAGTTGAAGATGGGGAGAAGATGGGGAGAAGATGGAGGAAGCGGCATCAAAAAGGAAGGCAAAGGAGCAGTAGCAGCTGGGAACCCTTTACTGAACAACCACAATTTAATCATTGAGGAGGATAAAGCTGTTCCTGAGGATTTCCTACCTAAAATAAGTTGAGAGAGAGAGTCTGACAGTGTGCTGGCCCAAGTGACAAGCTGCACCACTTGAGATAAGCAAGATATCAGACTTCCTCCAGTCTCTGAGCACAGCCGGAGATGGAGGAGCTACTACTGGGGTGAGTGACATTAACTTTTTAGATGGAAAGAGACATCTTGTGGCATCGGCCTTAACATCAGGCCAAATAAATGAGTAGCAAAATGTGACTCGAACAGAGGAGCTGCCTTGTGTCCCTTTGCCACCAAATGAAGTGATCCTAAAAAACCAATGCCCTCCCTCTACTGAGAGAGGTACAGATGATTTATGCAGCTCCATAATAAAGACCCTGGAGCTCTCAGGTAACCAGCACATCACTCAGTTTTTGCCCGAGTATAAGCACAGTCTCATTCCTGATAACATAAATACCTCCCAGCATGTATATTGTTCCTTCCCAGAGTATAAAGTTGGCATTAGCGGGAGGGTTGTCAGCTCAATAACGTTGACAGGGCTCCTTAAGGTCAGGGTGAAGTCAAAAGAGCAGAATGGTGGCTCCCAAAGCTAGGTTGATGCAAACAAACTGTGGTCTGCTCTCCTGAATTCCATGCAAGCGACGGTTTGCTGCTGTTAATCATCGTGCCAACAAAATGGACATCCAAGTGGATTTACTTAATACCATGGCAGTTTTTGTGATGGATATTGATCATAACTTTTAATAATGAAAATCTCTGGTCATGCAGGTGCAAGACAATAAGAATAATTACTTCACCACGTGTTCCTATAAGGATGTGATCCACAAGTTAGTGCAGCTTCTGGCAATCCTTGAAGGAATACTCTGAGAAGTAAAAGTTAACCTTGCACCTTATCCCTACTGCAACAGACGGCTGTGTTGTTGCTGGGAGTCTGGTAAATCATAATTCCACCACTCAGGAGGAAGATGGAAAGAACTTATTGTCAGTGAAGCTTCTGGGCGATGGGATATGTTGTTTGCAAGCTCTTAACCCACAAGGGGCAGACCCCACAGCTCGAAACTCACACTGGGATTTCTCCTCAGCAGGTTTACCTCTGGCAAAGAGGGAAAAGAAACTGTCTGCCCTCTGTTTCTTACACAACAACCCCAAAGCACTGAATAGTGTCTCAAACTAGTTTTGAGGAGTGGGCTGGTCCACTGATTTGTTCGTAGAACATGAAAGGTGTGCAGTCAATAATAGAAGATCCTATCCTTGTGGAATACATGGCTGTAATGATACAGAAAACATGGGCTCAGGCCAGGGTCCCCTCATAGACATTGTAGAGTTTGGAAAATGAGCACAGAAAAGCAGTCACCTTGGAAGGGCGAGGCGTGGCCTGGCAGTCTATGTCAACTTAAACTTGTCTATAGAAGCCATAGAATTACCAACAAGTGACTCCTGGTTTCTCGCCCTGTACCAGGACATCTAGGCACACCATTCAGGTGAGTCATTGCTATTGGTCAGCATTTTTATAAATCCAAAAAGGAATGCCACAACAGTGGACAAATTCATTACACACATGTTGCAATTAAATACCATATGCCATTCAGCAAATTGCCTAGTTTCAGGAGATTTTACCAAAAACAATTTCACTGGACATGTGAGGAACACATTGCAGTAACTGGGCACCTCCCTGATCAAACTGTTCCCTATTTCAAGTGAAGGAATATAATTGGGGAGAAGCTAGTAAAATAATGTGAGCTGGCTGGACTTCTTGTGCTACATAGTCCCCTACCAAGTGACACACCACCGAAATTGACCAGGTCATCCAACAAATCAGTCTTCTACATAAACTATGTGATGGTAAATTATATCATTGTGCAGTGGTTTTCAGTATTTCCCACAGGTCAGAGAGTGCCCATCATCATTAAATAATATCTATCGAAATCAGGAAATATAATCACAAGACTGTAAGGGCCCTCCTGGAAGACGCTCACTCTCAAAATCTGAAGCAGCTGAAGTGGAGCCCAACCTCAACCTAAAATCTGTCAGAAGACACCATGGAAACCTTAAAACTTTTCATTGAAGGAGAGGCTAACCCAAAAAGGGCCTGGGAAAACTTTTCTGATCATTTGACATCTAAATATCCGGCTAAAAGCACGAACAATGCGGCATGTATTGGGCCCTGTAAGATGCCAGTGATTCCAGGATTCATCTGTGTGATGAGAGCTAAAATCGGCACAATGCTCAAGCAGTAGCGACAAACCCCGAAGGACTGAGAGCTTTTACACTCTTTGCGCAAACAGAGAAGGACATTAATAAGAGAGGTATATGTCTATAAAATAAATAATCAGGAAATGCTATGCACGTCTCAAACCCAAAAGACTCGAATACATTTTGGAGGCTGATTAGAATATTGAAAAAGGCACAAGATCAGCCTATGATGATTGGGTCACTCATTTGAAGTTGCATTTAAGTGGAAGCATACATATCGGTAAGCTTTGAGGGGGATCAGTTAAAATCTAAGTTTAATTAGAGTCTTTAATCTCTTACTCAAGGTTTCCAACATATAATTTGGGATTGACCCAGCCTTGAAAAAATTGGTTGCCCAGCTACCATGGAAATTCCTTTCAAGGTCCTCCTGTCCTGCTCTGCAGATATTAGTTTTGTTTGCTTTAATAATAACTTTGACATCTGTTTTGTG
Organism: Pleurodeles waltl; assembly: GCF_031143425.1. NCBI lineage: Eukaryota > Metazoa > Chordata > Amphibia > Caudata > Salamandridae > Pleurodeles > Pleurodeles waltl. The sequence goes on from NC_090445.1 coordinate 382,855,689, forward strand.
AGAAAGTTTGCATTCCATATTTTCTGTGCTTCTCGATCTGCCAATGAGCTCTTCAAATACTCATTCCAAGGGGAATGTGGCCAGTTCAACAAGATGTATTTTAAGCTATCTGTCTGGGTTATTTCGACTTTAGGCAGTAGGCCAAAACATTTGCATTCAGAATTAACTGTTATGAAGATAAACTGAAGTCTAGATGTATCAGGGCATGTGTTGTACAATTAGGAAGAGAGAAAACCTTTCTATAGCAGTTCATCTAAGATCTCTCTAGCCAGTTTGCCATTTTCTTTCAGAGTGGCAACATACGTACACTGTTGTGGGCATTAGATTGCTAGCGCCCACCTATGATATCGGTTTCATGTCGGGGGACTGTAGCAACTTGTGCATCTTTCAAAAGGCCCGACTCAAAGAGTTGGCCAAGCCGAGCTGAGCATACATGTGAGGTGTTATGCACCAGCCAAACCCAAGATATTTATTAAAGGTCACTTTTATAAACCAGTTTCCTCTTTTTGCTTACTTGCGGCTAACGACCACGACTTTTGTTTTCAAAGCATTGATCATTAGACCGGTAAATTAGCAGTACTCAGCCAAGGGATCCAAGAATTTCTGTAGGCTGACTTGAATCTGGTCAATGAGCACTGTATCATCATTTGCATACTTAAGAATTTTTATAGTCCACCTCACTTTCCCTGGATTCCCCTAGATGTTCCAGGGCTGCTGAATACAAATTAAATAACAGGGGACCAAGAGTAAATCCTTGCTTAAACCCTTGCTGGTCTGGATTTCTGAGGATATAGTCTAGCTGGAACTGATCTTTATTTTTACTCATGCTTTAGAGTATATTGATAAAGCAAGATGGATTGAATGCCCCACTTATGTACTTTTGCCCCCGGTTTGTACTGATACACTGTCAAAGTCTGCCTCAAAATTCAGTAAAACCTATATCGAAAGATTTATATGTTTCGATCCCATTGCTGAAGCAAATATGCTAATTAGAAAATTATTAATGATTCTTTATGTGTTAACCAATAAAAGCTCATAGAGAATTTAATCGTAGAGAAAATAATGTGCACGTTGGAAAATTTGCCCACGGGGCATGACAGCCACTATACGAGATTGTATTAATATAACTGAAATTGTGTGAATAAATGAAAATATAAAAGAATAATGTAATAATATGTCATATTGAAATGTATAACCTGTGTTTTATATTGATTTGTAGAGATAACAATGTGAATAAGGCCTATTCTTTTTCCAGGCCTCACAAGAAGGGCTGAATCACTAACGCGCTGTAGAGAAGCAAATGCATGACTTGACCCTGAACTACCCGATGTTAAAGTTGCTTAGCTAGATTTTTCTGTATTGTACCGGCGGACAGGAGATGATGAAGACAATTTGATACAATCATGTGTAGAGTGGGCTAAATGTACTTTTCCAGGACTTAATCAATGTAAGCACTGGCTGAAGTGGATCATGCAACATTTTCAGTAACTGAAGAGCCGGATGATGAGGACATCGTAAAACTTCGCACTTGTATAGCGCACTACTCACCCGTTAGGGTCTCAAGGCACTGTACACATACCGCTGTGGAACCCCTCCTGGCTTTTCCCTGTGAAGCGCCCACTCCTGGGCATTTGGTAAATGTTAGACTTTTCATCCTTGGCATGGTCTCCCTTAACTTTTTGCCTCTGTTCCACAGGTTGTTGATGTGTGCTGGACTCTGATTTTGCTGTTTTTGTTACTCTGGGCACTTTACCACTACTAACCAGTGCTAAAGTGCAAGTGCTCCTTTACAAAGTGTGTATGTAATTGGCTTATCCATGATTGGCATAATTGATTTACTAGTAAGTCCCTATTATATTGCACTAGATGTGCCAGGGCCTGTAAATCAAATGTTACTAGTGGGCCCGCAGCACTGGTTGTGTCACTCACATAAATAGCTCTGTAATCATGTCTCAGACCTGCCACTGCAGTGTCTGTGTGTGCAGTTTTAACTGTAAATTCAACTTGGCAAGTGTACCCACTTGCCAGGCCTAAATCTTCCCTTTTCTTACATATAAGACACACCTAAGGTAGGCCCTAGGTAGCCCCAAGGGCAGGGTGCAGTGTATGGTTATGGTAGGACATATAGTAATGTGTTTTATATGTCCTGACAGTGAAATATTGCTAAATTCGTTTTTCACGGTTGCAAGGCCTGTCCCTCTCATAGGTAAACATGGGGGCTACCTTTAAATCTGATTAAAGTGTAGATTCCCTTTGGGAGTGGATGGACATGTGGAGTTTGGGGTCTATCAGCTCACAATTTAAAAATACATCTTTTAGTAAAGTTGATTTTAAGATTGTGTGTTTGAAAGTGCCACTTTTAGAAAGTGAGCATTTTCTTGCTTATACCATTTCTGTGACTTTGCCTGTTTGTGGATTCCCTGTCTGGGTCAGTTTGACAGTTGGGCTGGTTGCACCTCACACTAGACAGTGACACAAAGGAGCTTGGGTGTAGTCGGCGTTTCCTGATGAGGCATCTGTGCTAGGAGGGTGGGAAGAAGTGGTCACTTCCACCTGAAAGAGCTGTGCCTGCCCTCACACAATGCAGTCTCCAACCCCCTGGTGAGTGTCTGGGGCCTGGCCTGGGCAAGGCAGGATTTCACATTCAAAATAGACTTTACTTTGAAGTAGGCCTACTTCAAAGGCGAAATTGGGAATAAGAAGGGCACCCAAAACCAAAGACTTTAGAACACTTCTGGAAACCAAGAGGAACCTCTGCCTGGAGAAGAGCTGAGGAAGAAGAGCTGCCCTGCCTGTGACTGTGCTTTGTGGAGCTATCCTGCAGTTGCTGCTTCTACCAGAGTAAGAGGGCGAAGACTGGAATTTGTGTGCCTTCCATCTTGAGAAGAAATCTCCAAGGGCTTGATTCAGAGCTTGCCTCCTTTTGTTTGAAGTCTGAGGGAAAGCAAATACTTTTCTCTGCCAGCACATGGAATCTCTAGAGAGACTCCTACTCTGCCCTGTGATTCCCATCCAGTTCCTGGGACCCTGAAAGGAGAAGCTGGCAGCCTAAAAGGAGGAAATCCACACACAGAGTGCAGTGCAGGGAAAAGATCGATGCAACTCCGATCTGCGGCTGAAGAAACGATGCGGCGCCGGCTCTGCAGCTGAAAATCGACGCTCGCAGGAAACGCGACCGACGAATCGATGCACGGAGCAGGAGAAACGATGCACATCATCGCTGACGGAGGCTGGGAGATCGCAACCCGTGTTGCGTGGTTTTCGGATTATCGTGTGGCTAGATTTCCGAAGCCAACACCGCTGGGCGTGTAAAAACAATGCAAGGCCTGCCCGGACCCAAGAGTGCTGACCATATCAATCAATCAATCAATTGAATTTCGTAAGCGCTCTACTCACCCGGTAGGGTCTCAAGGTGCTGGGGATAGGAGGGGGAAGGTGTTTCTGTTCAAAGAGCCATGGTTTTGAGGCGTTTAATGAAAGTTAGGAGGCCCTGGGTCTTGCATAGGTTCGTGGGGAGGGTGTTCCAGGTTTTGGTGACGAGGTGGGAGAAAAAACTTCCGCCGGAGGTGGTGCGTTTGATGCGGGGGACTGTTGCAAGGCGAGGTCGGCGGAGCAGAGCTGGCAGGTTCAGATACGGAAGTTGATTCATTCGTTGAGGTAGGCTGGTCCGGTGCCATGGAGGGCTTTGTGAGGATGGATTAGGATTTTGAAGACAATCCTTTTGTTGATGGGCAGCCAGTGTAGGGATCTGAGGTGGGCGGAGATGTGCTTGTGGCGAGGGAGGTTGAGGATGAGATGTGCGGCGGCGTTCTGGATGCACTGGAGTTTTCTCTGCAGCTTCGCTGTGGTCCCTGCATAGAGGGTGTTGCCGTAGTCCAGTCTGCTGCTGATGAGGGCTTGGGTGACCGTTTTTCTGGTTTCTATTGGAATCCACTTGAAGGTCTTGCGTAGCATGCGGAGAGTGTTGAAGCAAGAGAATGATATGGTGTTGATTTGCTGAGTCATGGAGAGAGATAAGTCAAGTATGATGCCGAGATTGCGTGCGTGGGTGTTGGGGGCGGGCCTAGGGGGGCGGGCTACCAGGAGTCATTCCATGCTGTCTTGTTGGGACCGAAGATGATGATCTCGGTTTTTCCTGAGTTAAATTTGTGGTGGCTTGCTGTCATCCAGCTAGCGATGGTGAGGAGTCCGGCGTGTAGGTTCTTCTTGGCGGTAGATGAGTTTCTCGTGAGGGCGAGGATGAGCTGGGTGTCGTCGGCATCTGAAATCATGTTGAGGCTGTGGTGGTGGACAATTCTGGCAAGCAGAGCCATGTAGATATTGAAAAGGGTGGGGCTGAGAGAGGATCCTTGGGGGACCCCACAAATGGTCTTTGTGACTTTAGATCAGAATGGAGGGAGGCGAACTCTTTGGGTTCTTTCAGATAGGAAGAAGGTAAGCCAGTTCAGTGCTTTGTGGCGAATTCCGGCATCGAAGAGACGTGTGCGAAGGATTTGGTGGCATACGGTGTTGAATGCTGCAGAGAGGTCTAGAAGGATGAGGGCGATGCTATCAACCTTGTCCAATCTGGTCCTGATGTCGTCTGTGCAGGTGATGAGGGCGGTCTCGGTGCTGTGGTTTTTGCGGAATCCGGACTGGGAGACGTTGAGTACGTTGTGGTCCTCCAGGAAGCGGGACAGTTGTTACTATCTTCCCTATGACCGTCGCGGGGAAGGGGAGTAGAGAGATAGGTCGGTAGGTTGTGAAGTCTTCGGGGTTTGCTTTGGGTTTTTTGAGCAGAGCGTTGACTTCGGCTTGTTTCCAAATATCTGGATAGGTTGCGGTCTCGAAGGAGCTGTTGATGACGGCCCAGAGCTGGGGAGCGATGATTTGGCTGGCCTTGCTGAAGACGTGGTGGGGGCAATGGTCTGTTGGAGAGCCTGAGTGGATGAAGCTCATGTTTTTGCTGGTTTCTTCATCGTTGGTGGGGGTCCAGGTGTTCAGCACATTGGCGCGGCAGGGTGCTGTGGTGTTGGCTGCATCAGTGATGGTGGTGGTGGGTGGCGACGATATGAAGCTTTCGTGTATGTCTGCGATCTTTCGGTGGAAGTAGCTGGAGAGGGAGTTGAAGAGGTCTTGAGAGTGTGGAGGGTTGATGGTGGAGTATTTGGGTTTGGTGAGTTCTTTAATGATGGTGAAAAGTTCCTTGCTGTTTTGTGCATTGTCGTCTATGTGTTCTTTGTAGTAGGATTGTTTGGTGGTTCGGATGAGCTGGTGGTGTTTGCGAATGGCAGATTAGAGGGTGGAGAAGTGGCTCACTATTGGTTCTTGGTGCCAGGCTTTCTCAATTTTCCAGCATTCCTGTTTGGAAGTCTGCAGTTCTGCTTTGAACCAGGGGGCTGTCTTGTTGGTGCAGATGTTGTTGGGTTTTTTAAGTGGGGCGAGGGAGTCAGCGCATATGTTGAGCCGTCTAGTGAGGTTGAGGGTAGCGGCGTTGGGGTAGTTGGTAATGGGTGGTGGAGCTTGGGCGAGGTTGGAGATCAGTTGTTCCTTGGAGAGCTAGTTCTACTTGCGGTAGGGGATCGGATGTTGTTGGTGGTGGGTGATGAGCTTCAGGAAGGAGAAGTGGATGCAGTGGTGGTCAGTCCAATGGAATTCTGTGGTGTGAATGAAGGTGATGTGGCTGCTGGAGGAGAAGATGGCGTTCAGCTTGTGACCGGCTGAGTGGGTGGGTGAGGTGACCAGTTGCTTGATGCTGAGGTTTGCGAGGTTGTCCAGCAGGGCAGTGAAGTTGCAGTCGTTGGTGCTCTCCAGGTGGAAGTTTAGGTCACCGAAGAGTAGGAATTCCGCGGAGGCGAGGGAGTGGGAGCTCAGAGCACAGAATGGGTGGCGGGGTTCTGGTGGTCTGCAGACGAGGGTTCCTCTCAAGGTGGTGTTGGTGTTGATGTGTACCTGAAAGTGCGTGTGCTCTGCGGCGTCCAGGGTGTCGTTGGTGTTGGTGGAAATCCTGATGGAATCTCTGTGTATTATGGCGATTCCTCCTCCTGGTTTGTTCATACGGTCTCTACAGGTGATTTTGTACCCCTCCGGGATGGCTGTGGTCATGTCGGGTTCCGATGAGGGGCTCATCAAAGTTTCAGTGAGGAAGGCGATGTCAGGAGAGGTTGTCGTGAGTAGGTCCCAAAGCTCGATGGCATGCTTGTGGACGGAGCGGGTGTTGATGAGGATGCCGCTGAGGTGATTGGGGTGTTTGGTGTTGTTGAGGCGCTTGTTGGTGTGAGTGCAGGAGAAGTGGCATGAGTGACATGTGAAAGGCCAGTGGGTGTGTCTGAGGTCAGCCTGGGCACAGGCGGTATGCCAGCCGGGGTTGAGGGCAAGGAACTCTGTGGAGGAGTACAGGCACTTGGGGACGTCGGAGGAGCATGGACCAGGGGGACAGGCGCTGGGCGCGGTCCAGTCACGACAGGCGCAGACAGGCTTGCCTCCATCGCACCAGTGGCGCGGCTGCGCAGCAGCCGCCATTAAGAAGGGGAGGGAGGAGCAGCTGGGAGGTGGGTGGAAGTGGCCAATGGGGGGCAGGAGGGGGGCTGGGCCGCAGGGGAAGCAGGGCAGGGACGGGGAAACCGGCAAGAGCCGGGTGCGAAAAACAGGCAAAACGGGCAGAAAAACAAAGCAGAGTACAAAATTGGCACAAAAGTCGGCAACAGTCCGGGGAAAACAATTACAAAAACGGAATACAAAATACAATGAACACTAGATACGCCTACTACTAGGCACCAGGGATGAGGCGCAGGCGGGTGCCTGCGGGTGGTGGAGGGCCTCGAACTTCCTTCAGCAGCAAGGATGGGGTCTGGGGCACGGAGGCAGGTTGGTGGAGCTGTCTGGTGTGTCGAGGGTCTCCTGGCCTGAAGGTAGGTCAGGGGGTCACACTCAGCAACGTGCTGCGGCCACCATTAAGAAGGGGAAGTGGGAGGGAGGAGCAGCTGGGAGGTGGAAGGGAGTGGCCAATTGAGGCACAAGAGGGCGAGCCGCAGAGGATGCAGCGGCAGGGACGGGGGTACCGGCAAGAGCCGGGTGCCAAAAACAGGCAAAACGGGCAGAAAAACGAAGCGGAGCAGAAAATGGGCACAAAAGTCAGCAACAGTACAGGGAAAACAAAATACAAAAATGGAATACAAAATACAATGAACACTAGATACTCCTACCACTAGGCACCAGCGATGAGGCGCAGACAGGTGCCTGCGGGTGGTACTTACACCTTGTGCCAGGTCCAGTTATCCCTTATTGGTAGAATAGAGGTGTTCTAGTAGCTGAGGCTGATAGAGGTAGCTATAGCAGAGCAGCATAGGCTTAACACATATCATTTAGCACTACATCATAAGAAAACACAATACTCAGAGTTACTAAAAATAAAGGTACTTTATTTTAGTGACAATATGCCAAAAGTATCTCAGAGGATATACTCTCTTAGGAGGTAAGTAATATACACAAATTATATGCACACAAACCAAAATCAGGTAAGTAACAGTTAGAAAAGTAGTGCAAACAATGTAGAATCACAATAGAATGCAACAGGGAGAAATAGGCCTAGGGGCAACACAAACCATATACTCCAAAAGTGGAATGCAACCCATGAATGGACCCCAGGCCTAGTGTAGTGTGTAGAGGGTTGCTGGAAGTGTAAGAAAACAGTAAGGGTGTCCAAGATACCCCACCCCAAGACCCTGAAAAGTAGGAGTAAAGTTACCCTACTACATCAAAAAGACAGTAAAGTCGAGATAGGGGATTCTGCAAGGACAACAACTGATTACAAAACACTGAAGAAGGATTCCTGGACCTTTTGATCCCCGGATGAGGGTTCAAAAGGGCTGCTTCCGGGTGGAAGAAGCCGAAGATTCTGCAACAACGGAAGGTGCCAGGAACTTCTCCTTTGGTCAGAAGATGTCCCATGGCGTTCTGGAGGATGCAGAGTTGTTTCCACACAAAAAGACTGCATCAAACCTTTCTAGCTGCAAGAGTCGTGATTGAGGATTTTGGGTGGTCCTCGGCCCCAGAAGGATCAGGAGGTTGCACCATGGAGGAGCAGACAGAGGGGGCGCTCAGCAACAGAAAGAGCCCACGCAGAAGCAGGCAGCACCCACATAAGTACCTGAACAGGCACTTAGAAGATCTGAGGACAGCGGTTGACTCAGAGTCACAAAAGAGGGTCCTACGACGTTGGAGTCAAACTCAGTGAGTGGGCAATGCAGGACGGAGTGCTGGGGACCTGGGCAAGGCTGTGCACGAAGGAAGTCTTGCAAAAGTGCACAGAAGCCTGAGCAACTGCAGTTCACGCAGTACACAGGATTACTGTTGGCGTGGGGAGGCAAGGACTTACCTTCACCAAATTTGGACAGAAGGGCCACTGGACTGTCGAAGACACTTGGACCCAGCTCCTGTGTTCCAGGGACCACACTCGTCAGGATGAGAGGGGACCCAGAGGACCGGTGATGCAAAAGTTTGGTAACTGCGTTGGCAGGGGAAAGATTCCGTCGACCCACAGGAGATTTCTTCTTGGCTTCCAGTGCAGGGTGAAGGCAGACAGCCCTCAGAGCATACACCACCAGGAAACAGTCGAGAAAGCCGGCAGGATGAGGTGCTACAATGTTGCTGGTAGTCTTCTTGCTACTTGTTGCAGTTATGCAGGCTTCCTGGAGCAGTCAGCGGTCAATCCTTGGCAGAAGTCGAAGAGGGAAGTGCAGAGGAACTCTGGTGAGCTCTGGCATTCGTTATCTGGTGAGATGCCCACAGGAGAGACCCTAAATAGCCCTCAAAGGAGGATTGGCTACAGAGAAAGGTAAGCACCTATCAGGAGGGGTCTCTGACTTCACCTGCTAGCAAAGGCCACTCAGAGCTGTCCATTGTGTCCTCACACCTCTGCATCCTAGATGGCAGAGATCTGGGACAGACTGGAGGAGCTCTGGGCACCTCCACTGGTAGGTGCTGGTCAGGGACGTGGTCACTCCCCTTTCCGTTATCCAGTTTCGCGCCAGAGCAGGGCTGGGGGGATCCCTGAACCGGTGAAGACTGGCTTATGCAGAGAGGGCACCATCTGTGCCCTTCAAAGCATTCCCAGAGGCCAGGGAAGGCTACTCCTCTCAGGCCCTTCACACCTATTTCCAAAGGGAGAGGGTGTAACACCCTCTCAAAGAGGAAATCCTTTGTTCTGCCTTCCTGGGACCAGGCTGCCCAGGCCCCAGGGGGGCAGAAACCTGTCTGAGGGGTTGGCAGCAGCAGTAGCTGCAGTGGAGACCCCGGAAAGGCAGTTTGGCAGTACCCGGGTTCTGTGCTAGAGACCCGGGGGATCATGGAATTGTCACCCCAAATACCAGAATGGTATTGGGGTGACTATTCCATGATCTTAGACATGTTACATGGCCATGTTTGGAGTTACCATTGTGACACTATACATAGGTAGTGACCTATGTATAGTGCACGAGTGTAATGGTGTCCCCGCACTCACAAAGTCCAGGGAATTTGCCCTGAACGATGGGGAGGCTTTCTGAGTTGCTGAGCGCCCCCTCTGTCTCCTCCTCCAATGGGCAACATCCTGGTCCTACCTGGTCCCCAGCAGCACCCAAAAACCTCTACCAGCTAGCAAGGCTTGTTTGCGGTATTTCTGTGTGGGAACACTTATGCAACCTTTATCGCGACATGGGACATCTTCTATCCAAAGGAGAAGTTCCTAGTCCTCTTCGTTGTTGCAGAGCTCCAAGCTTCTTCCATCCGGAGGCAGCTTCCTTGCACCATCATCCGGGGTTTCCTGGGCTCCTGCCCCGTTGGACACTATTGCGACTCTTGGACTTGGTCCCCTTGCATTGCACGTCCTCAGGTCCAGGAATCCACCTTCAGTGCCTTGCTGGTGTTTGTTGTTCTTGCAGAATCCCCCTACCACGACTATTGTGTCCTTTTGGGGTAGTAGGTGTACTTTACTCCCACTTTTCAGGGTCTTGGGGTGGGGTATTTTGGACACCCTGACTGTTTTCTTACAGTCCCAGCGACCCTCTACAAGCTCCCATAGTCTGGGGTCCATTCGTGATTCGCATTCCACTTTTGGAGTATATGGTTTGTGTTGCCCCTAGACCTATGTTCACCTATTGCATCCTATGGTAATTCTACACTGTTTTCATTACTTTTCTTACTATTACTTACCGGTTTTTGGTTTGTGTACATATAACCTGTGTATATTACTTATCTTCTTACTGAGGGTACTCACTGAGATACTTGTGGCATATTGTCATAAAAATAAAGTACCTTTATTTTTAGTAACTCTGAGTATTGTGTTTTCTTATGATATTGTGCATATGATGTAAGTGGTATAGTAGGAGCTTTGCATGTCTCCTAGTTCAGCCAAAGCTGCTTTGCCGTAGCTACCGTCTATCAGCCTAAGCTGCTAGAAACACCTATATTCTACTAATAAGGGATAAGTGGACTTGGCACAGGGTGTAGGTACCACAGGGTACCCACTATAAGCCAGGCCAGCCTCCTACAATTAGTCACTAGCCTGCAGTGACAATTTTGAAAGCAGAGAGAGCATAAACACTGAGGTCCTGGTTAGCAGAGCCTCAGTGATACAGTTAGGCACCACACAGGGAAGACATATAGGCCACAGACATATGAGCACTGGGTTCCTGGCTAGCAGGATTCCAGTGAGACAGTAAAAACACCCTGACATCTACTCACAAACAGGCCAAAAGTGGGGGTACCTAGGCTAGAAGGAGGCTACCTTCCTACAGGTAGCAAGTTGTCTGTCATGGTTAGCTGATAGTGATAGAGATAAAGAAGAGGAGGATGAGTCTGATGATCAAGTGACAGTATACTCAATAACAAGAGTATACATAGGTGAAGATCATGTTCAATAACAGAAGTATGCATAGGTAAGGATGAGTGGAAACAAAAGGTTAAGAATGTTGACATTTTTTAAGAAGCTGTAGAGAATTTGGGAACAGGGAGTGAAGGGGAGAATGGAGTCATGGGATAGTATGATGAGATGTCATTAGAGCAGGATTCCCCAATGAGTAGCTCATGAGCAACTGGTAGCTCTCCAGCTACCTGTTAGTAGCTTTCCTGTGTGTAGCTTAGCCAACTAAATTAGCAGCTTGTGCCTGGTTGAATTAAGCTATGTATACCAAAATTGAAAGGCATGTATTTTAACAAAGGAATATGTATTTTCAAAAGTCATATGCTGATGTATGAAGAAAAATGGTCAAATTGCCAAAAACGATTTAAAATGATAATTCAGTGATAAAAAAATCAAACCATGTTATGGAGGTCTACTGCTAATATTAACTTGGTGGCAGGAGCATTGGTTCTATGGATCTTATGTCTTACTCATGTAGAGCCATTCCCTCTTGACAGAGCACTTTTACAATACTGCTAAGTAATGGAACTTGATGCACTGAATGGATCACTTCTGGTAATCTTTGTATAAGGTGGCCACTATTCTAATCTTGTCAGATATGGTTACTGTTACATCTTTAATGTTACTAGCTGAAATCTGTCTAGAAGCTGGGATGCATATGGAATACATCTTATTCTTTAATCACCATTTACTATGTCTAGCGTCCAACTTGCAGTGCATCTAAAAGATGTACTCTAAGATTCTCTAATGGCATGCCACATTCTATCCTGTTCCTCGATTCTATAAGATGACTTCACATCTATTCAGTGTACATGGGAAACCTAACACATACAAACTAAATTATTTAGACTGCCACAAGCTTATTTTCAGTGACTCCCTTGCTATACTCTTTGGGTCATAACCTATAGGTGAGAAAGACCAAACAATGCCCCCTCACCTATTTGCTGATATGAGATACAACAACTCCAACTCCCTTGCAAGAAGCATTTGTCTGTTATCTGAGGGGCTGACTGTGGCCAACAGTCTTCAGTATTTGTATATTACAGAATGCCTGGTTAAGGTCAATAAAGGAATTTTGACACTGACTAAAAAATGTTACCTACCTGGGGTGTGGGAACAGACTATCACATCCTGGGTTTTGGCTTTGAGATGCTGATCATTTCAACTAGCCAACTGGTGCCAGAAATAGACCATTTAGGATTGAATAGCATGTCTTGTCATCTTTGATGTTCATCTCGTGCGCAGTAATGCAGTGGTCAACCTTTGGATGTAACCTAAGTCCTCTTCACAGCTATTGATAATTTTAGCAATGTTAAGATATGACTCATAATAGGCTTCTAGATTTACCACCTCAAAGATCACCGGAGCCTGGAATGAATCTGACCCATTTTTTAAGCCAGAGGTCAATATCCTAAAGTTATATAAGATCTCATTTCTAAGGAATATTCTTGTGTCTTTGGGTTTAATGCAAAGACAATCAAATCTAACAATCTGTGCACAAAGGAGATCAGGAAGAGTTAGAAGACCTGCGGGTAAGAATGTGTTTCCTGGCCTCAGAGGACTGGTGATGGTTCTTTCAGCCCCTCCTTATAACCCTTTCTCTGCATTGGGTTTGATATTTAGAATGGTTCAACACCCTCAGCAAAACACATGTATCTTAGATTGACTCCACAAAATATCATGTTTCACACCAATTACTAGCATCATGGTTCTATCTCTCTTTAACAATGTGTAATATGTTTAGTTAGATTATGGGTTGTTCCCCATGGGTCATCCGGTGTATTTGCTCAGTCCCTTGCTTTCTATCAGTGTATGGTGTTGTTCTCCCAAAACAGGTTCAAAGAGCCATCCATTTGCTCATGAAGGCCTATGTGAGTGTACGTGTTGTATTGTGTGCTCATCTCCACTATAGTATTGAAATAGTTATGTGTAACTCACTTTTTAAACAAGTATTGTCATTGGTGTCAACAGATGACTACAACTACCATGATGCACTGTGTTTGGATCTTCAAAACAATAGTACAATGCAATGTTGTTCCACCTTTCTTTACTTCCATGTTAGAAATTAGTAATAAGCTGTTTGCATGGTGCAAACTGCAAAAATTGCAGTTTGCGCCATGCAAACAGCCTTCTGCGATGCACATTCACAATTTGCGAGTAGGTACCGACTCGCAAATTGTGAATGCGACTCGCAAATAGGAAGGGGTGTTTGCTTCCTATTTGCGACTCGCATCGCAATGCAGAATTGCTTTGTGACCGCGAATGCGGTCGCAAAGCAATTCGCAGTTACCACCAGTGTCACACTGTTGGAAACTCATTCGCAAAAGGGAAGGGGTCCCCAGGGGACCCCTTCCCCTTTGTGAATGTTGCCCAAAAGGTTTTTTCAGAGCAGGCAGTGGTCCACTGGACTACTGCCTACTCTGAAAAAACGAAACCAAATGGTTTTGTTATTTGTTTTATTTTGCAACTTGTTTTCCTTTAAGGAAAACGGGCTGCAAAATAAAAACAAAAAACTGCTTTATTTAAAAAGCAGTCACAGACATGGAGGTCTGCTGACTTCAGCAGGCCACCATCCCTGTGAGTGCAGGGACTCGCTATGGGGTCGCAAAATGCGACCCAGCTCATTAATATTTATGAGGTGGGTCTTTGCGACTCCATAGCCAGTCGTAGACGGTGTCTGAGACACTGTTCTGCATCCGCATTTGCGCTGGAAATTGCGAGTCGCACAGACTCGCAATTTCTGAATTGCAAATGCGGAAGTTGCTACATCTGGCCCTAGGTCTCTGGTTGGCAGAGATATACATCCTTGACCAAGTAGGGACCACAATCCTAGTCAGAGTAAGCCACAACACATTCCAAATTATCCTGTGCTCACTCTATGGTAGCGTGGCATAGAGCAGGCTGGTTTAACTTAGAAAGCAATGTGTAAAGTATTTGTGCAATAACTCATATAGTAACACAGTGAAACACCACAAAAAGTACACCACACTAGTGTAGAAAAATAAATAACGTTTATCTGAATAAAATAAGATCAAAGAAATAAAAATCCGATGTGCAAGAGCCAGGATATCACTTTTTGAAGGTTTAAAAGAGTTTTAATTCTTAAGAATCAGTGGTTGTATCCTTGTAACTAGGAAGCATCAAAAATAGTGATGCACGGGAGCTGCAGAGGAGGAGACGTGTTGAAAAATAAGGCGCTGTGTTGGATTATCCGGTGTTGCACAGACAATGCATTATTTCCACAATGCAAGGTGATGTATCAATTTCCAGGAGTGCAGCCTTGGTTCCTTAATGCGATCCAGGGATAATTTGATGCCCAGGGATGATGCATTGAAAATTCTTGACATGCTGGTAAGAAGGAGCAGGCGCTGTGTGGATCTGGAAGGCAATGCAGTGATTTTTTCAGCCACAACGCGGGTGCTGCATCAATTCCTGCAGACGTTGCATTGATTTTTCAATGCAACAGGATTTCCTTTTATAGGGTGAAGTCTTTGTGACACTGAGACTTCAGAACAGGAGGCAAGATCAATCCAAGCCTGTGGAGAGCACTTGTGGGGAGGGCGGAGTCCTTCCAGCAGAGTCAGAGGCCAGCAAGTAACGGAAACAAGCAGGGTATAGGCAACAGGGAAACAAGCAGGGTATCAGTCCTTCTCAGCAAAGTAGTCCAAATGAGACCTTTGGGCAGCAAAGCAGTTCTCTGATAGAGTCCAGGTGTAGATCCAGAAGTGTCTCATTTGGTGGGGTTAGAGACCCTGTATATATGCCGAAAATGCATTTGAAGGGGGGGAAACGTCAAAGAGTGGTTTTGAAGTGCACAAGTTCCCCTTTCTGCCCAGTCCCGTCGGCCAAGATCATTGTGGGGGGGTTATCAGTCCTTTGTGTGAGGGCAGACCACAGGCCTTTAAAGTGTAAGAGAGACCCTTCCTGACCAGGGAGACCCATTTAGTATGCAGATGAATGCAGATGTGACTGAATGTCCTGTGTTTATGGCTGTCTGGTTGGAATGCACAAGGGAAGCTGTCAGCCAGCACAGACCAGACATGGGCTGGAGACAGGCTGTAAGGCACAGATGGCATCAAGTGCAGAGAAATGCCCACTTTCTAAAAGTGCCATTTCTAAAATAGTAATATTAAATTCAACTTCACCAGTAAACAGGATTTTCCTTTACCATTTTGGCCATACTAAACATGACACAGCTACTTCTTTCAGATCAAAATCTGTCACTTAAAAGTATATAAGGGCAGTTCTAATGCCTGCCTATGGGAGAAGCAGGACCCACAGTAGTGGAAAATGAATTTGTGAGTTTTCCACCACCAGGACATGTAAACACCATAAGTACAGCTCCTGCCTTTTACTTACACAGCACCCTGCCCTATGGGTTACCTAGGGCCCACCTTAGGAGTGACTAATATGTATAAAAAGGGGAGTTTAAGGCTTGGCAATTAGTTTTAAATGGCAAGTCAAAGTGGCAGTGAGCGAACCTGCACATACAATGGCAAGCCTATGACATGGTTAAGGGGCTACCTATGTGGGTGGCACAATTAGTGCTGCAGGCCCACTGGTAGCATTACATGTACATGCCCTGGACCCATGTAGTACTCTTTACTAGGGACTTACAAGTAAATTAAGTATGCCCATTGGGTATGAGCCAATGTTACCATGTTTTTAGGGAGAGAGTACGTGCACTTCAGCACTGGTTAGCAGTGGTAAAGTGTCTAGAGTCCTAAAGTCAACAAAATAATGTCAGAAAAAGAGGAGGATGAAGGCAAAAGGTTTGTGGTGACCCTTCATAGAGGGCCATTTTCCAACATTCCATATGTGCACGCATCTCAACAACTTGTGCATTTTACAGCCACCATATCATGCTATGACTTAAAACGTCACTTGTTGTGTATCTCAAGCATATTGATACATTCTCATAGCTACACTGATGTAAATGCCCACATAATTCATAGTCTTTTCAATCCAAGTTTTCCTGAAATGTGATGTGGAATGCTGAACAGAAGTAGTAGCCGCATATAATTTACTTTGCACTGGACATATGATAGCTAATGACAGTATCAATATTAATTTGAACCACAGAATGTTTTATAGCCTACTAGGCCTTTCCAGTATTCTAATCTCCACACCACTGTGTTGGGTTGAATGTCTGCTACATGTAATGTGCAATTCACAAATAACACTTTTGAGTTTCTGGTCATCTCTACAATGTCATCACTGGAGTTGGCATCTGTGGGAATCTGCCAGCATGTGTAAAACAATGAGAATCACATACACATCTAATCAGTCTATTAGTCTGTTTTCCTTTTTTAGGTGTCCTCATTTGTAGCTGAAGGCACATATGATGCACAAACTAGATATTAATTGCATATTCTCTGCATTCTTCACAGGTCCAAACCCCCAGGCCAGTGGACCACAGTCTGCCACCTAAGACACCTCCACTCCAGAGCAGGAGCAACTTCAGTGTGGATTCCACTTCTGCAAGTCCAGATGATTGGGAGGCAGCCGGTTCATCTGGTCTCTCTGCCCAGACTGCTCTAGTGAGTAACACTTGGCCCACTCCTGTACCTCCCAACCCAGCTGCAATACCATCTCAGTATAAGGACACCTCCAATTCCTGTGTACTGAGAAGCTACACACCAATCCTGTGCCCCCACCCTCCCAGTCCTTGCTGCTGTTGAGACAACCCCAACACCACCTCCAGTTATGTCAGGACCCACTGGAGTGGGGCACACTGCTGAAAGGGCACAGGGTATTAAGGAAGGGGTCATGGGAGGGAATCTATGGGTCAGCTATTTGAGGCCACTGGGGTCTTTGTCAACCAGACCACTATTGGGCAACTCTCGGGAGCAATACAACAGTCCCAAGGCTTGATGGGCAAGGTTGTAACTGAGCTCCAGGAGATCACAGAGGTGTAGAAAGAGCACATGTTGGAAACATGCAACCACAATGGAAATATGAGCTCCCTGACTGGGGTAGTTTACAACATCTACCACCACATGAGCAGGGCTTTTCCTGTTCTGTATGCCCCTGTCTATGTTCTTTCTATATTTGGCCCAAGTACACTACTGCCAGCCACAGACAGGGAGGCCCTGCCAAATGTGGAGCATGCTCCTCCCACGCAAGTCCCTACACCTGTGTCCCCCTTTTTCCCAGAAGGGATAGTCATATGGACTGCCATGAGAGGATGGAAAGACCTTCACCACTACCATCTCCAAGAGATGCAGATCCTAATTTCCTACAGCATGTGTCTACCATTCATACTGTGGAATATTTCAGGGACACATTTACCTTTTCGGAGGGCAGTTGTATTTTGTATATTTTACTCTAAACTGTTTTTGACTCTACTACTATCCTTTCATCCACTACGATAGACTTTTTTAATTCATTTTCACAATTGTTGAATCACCTTTCTGTTCTTTTCTGTCATACAAATGGATTGAGACAAATTACAAACTTTTGGATTTATTGTGACATTTCATTTGTCATGTCTGTCTTTCACCATCATGTTGTCTAATCTTTTAAGCATGTATTGGCAAAGGAAAATAAGAAATGACAAAGAGGTAATGTGTTACCCATTTAATTCAAACAAAACAAAACAAAACAAATTCCCAATATTGTGTCCACATACAAATGTATGTAACAAGTCCTCAAGGACATCCAAGCTGAGTTATACAAACCATGTATTACCTCAATAGTCTGTGTCATTTAGAGATAGACAAACCCCAACCTCGACACAATGGAAGAAAGGGAATATTGTATGGGATCAAATTAAATAGGAGAACTATAATGTATGCATGACCTTAGCTGGAATCATACATCCTGCCTTCACAATAGGAGTCAAACATCAATAACACCAATAGTCCACATCATGGCAGTATAAATATTTGAGGCCACATGACCTTACAGGACACTGTGGCAGTATCTGCTGCCATGTCCCAAACACCATTCAGTGCTGTACTAAAAAGTAGTTCAATCAGCATCCTCCACAGAACACAAATTGAAGATTTAGTCAATGTGAAGGAAGAACAGTATGCTATGGCTTAGCATACACATGTGGTTTGAGCAGGTTAAGTGGCACATTGTCAAGCACCAAACTGCTTCTCCCATGGAGCCACAATGTTAAAGTAGGATTTATGCAAAAGATCCTCAAGGCATATTGTACTTACCAAGCCAGGCCCTCTATGGTCCAAGTTGTAAGATTTGCAGGGGTATCATGTGTTGTCCCAGGAAAGCAGGCACACCCACCTGAGATGTACAAATCCAGTAAGCAGACAACTTGCATATTGATGGAGTGGAAGTTGTTCCAATTGTGGTAGACCTGTTCCCTTTTATGTGGTAGCACCAAGATAATATGCATGCTAGATATTGCTCAAACAATATGCGGTAGTCCACCCAAAGCATAAAAGTTTCCCTTCTCACTGGCCAAATACTTTTGCTGTGGGTACTCGGTGTAGCTGTTGATGTGTCTCAGCATTGAGAAAGGACCTCTTGTAGAATACCACTGAAAGTTGGTTGGAACATGCTCCGAATACTGCCACGGTGTATTGAAAGGCACCAGTGGCCAGAAAATGAAGTACTTTCATGAGTTTCACTATTGGTGTTATTGCTGTTGTATTTATATTGTGAGGCAGGAGATCAGGCTCCAGCTGGTGACACAGCTCCAGGATAGTTTGCCAATTTAGCCGAAACATTTTTATCACTGTTTTCTACTATGGTGGCAAGGTCTAAAAAAGTCCTGAAGACCTGAGGTCATCATCTCCTACCCATGCCTGGGTTCAAATGTCTGCACGTGTGGAAAGGAAAATATCTGTTTAACTGGTCACATCATACATCACACATACAATATCTTTATATCATTATGAATCTCATTGTGGCATATAGGTACATACAATGTTTCCAAAAAATTTCCAAAGTCAAAAAACACTTTTTCCTCTGTCTTTTATGTTATATTATGTGCAAGTATCTCATTTGAGAGGTATTATGTGCAACTATTTTTTTCTTTAGTTTTTTTCAAAATGCTGTCAATGGAGATATTACTTCTACCGAGACACTATCAATGTCAAACACATTCATGGTTCACTTTTAATGTGTGATATCTTGCCAAAAACAGTGCAGTTCATACCTTACTTTTGTAAATACATGAGGATCCATTGCACTAACAATTAAAACATACACAGCTTCACACCCTAAAATGGTGGATTCCTGGCCTTGTTGTCAGGACACTCGCTACCCAACAGCTGTAGGTGGAAGTTGAGCGCATAGTAGGTGGTACCCCGCAGGACAGTACCTGTCATAGATTAACATGTATGACGGCTATGCACGGAAGCCAATGTTTGTGTCCATTACTATCACTGACCGCATTAGCTGTGTACTTGTATGCAGCATATTGAAAAAAAGCTCACTTGCCTCCTAGCACTGCAGCCAACAAGACCTCCACACTTTCTGATGCTGCTACTGACCTGAGGGAGCCATGACACCATGCAAAGTAGGTGACATGGCCCCTGTCTTTAAAAGAGAAAAGCTGGAGTTTCTTGCCAGGGAGATCCTGTTTTTTTTTCAGTCAGCTGTATGGGACTCGAGAGTAACAATAAAATGTCTAATTGGGAAATGTTTGACTAACTAACCTTTTTTGTTCACAGCCTATTTTGCCCCTTTTCCTTCATGAAAGAGCTATTGTGATTCTCTCTCTACTCTCCCTCTTCTCCCCTCCGTTGGCCATAGATGCCCCCTAAAAGGGGTAACGTCACCTTTCTGCCTGCACCTCCTGCCCTGCCCTGGTGTCCCAGGCTGCTCTCAATCAGGAGGTTGTTAATCTTTGAAGGACTATTGCTGTAGGCCAGACCATATTACTAAATGCCATCCATACATGGTGCCCTGCCTGCCCTACAGTGGTCATTCCAGGGTCTAGCCTCCTCTTTGAGTGCAGCCTCCCACCCACCCCAACCTCATGCCCAGGCTTTTACGGCCTTTCAATCCAAAAGCTCTCCAACCAGTCCTATCACAAGTATACTCAAACATTTGTGTGCACCCACTACAACAACCACAAGCAGCACATCTGCACACCAACATAGTAGGAAACACAGACACACACATGCAGGCACTCACAGCCCACTAAGACAACCACCACAAACATACCCACCCAGCACCACACCTACCATGACACAAATACACACACCCGCTACCAGCACACCTGCTAGCATCACATCCACTATGACACAGACATACATACTTACCACAAGTACACCTGCAGACACCACACTCACCTCCACACTAACACCCACACACAAACAAACCATTACACATGCAGTCAGCACACCCACCACTACACCAACACCCACACACACCACCAGCACTACCACAGACATCACAAAATCACACACCACCTCCACAACAGACACATCAACACATACACATACCAAACACAACACCCTTATTCACCCACCCATTAGACACCCAGTAAGAAACACCAAATCAAAACATACAGTACATACACCAGACCCTCAGGTGCCCACACCTTCAACAGACACATGCACATCAGACACTTCCACTCCCTCCGCCTCCCATCACAAACTCCCTGCTAAACACTCTTCACATTTTCCCAGGAAAGACCTTCTTTTTTCCCTGGCCCTGACCCCTTCCACATTCCAAACCACCCCCCAAATGTCTTTCCATCCCCTCCACATCTCAAACCACCCATTTAGCATTCCAACTGACCACTCTCAAATGTGTATCCACCCTCCCAAACATCCTTCTAGCCCTTATGTATCCCAACCCACCCCTTCCAAATCCCAATTCACCCCTTCCAAATTCCAACTCACTCCTTCCAAATCCCAACCCGCCCCTCTCAAACCCAACACTCCCAAACCCAAGGACTCCACCCAACAGTGGCATCATTGAGGTGCCAGCTCCCTGTCCCACATAGGCTCCTTCCGGAGGAGGTTTACTTTGGCAGTGACAGTAGGAGGCAATTTGTGGCCATGCAACTCATGCTATGGACTAATGAACTTGTGCCAATGTTTCTTTCTTTGCTGTATTCCAAAGTTTCCTTATGAAAGAGTTATCTCATTACATAAATGATTTTTATTTTGAGACTACCTTTGTCATGGTCTTATTTAATGATTGTTACTAATTGTTAACTGATAATGTTATTTCTGATAATATGTGTGCATGCTCTTACTCTTATTTGTGAAAGTGACCATCACAGTTTGTAGATTATAGCTATTTTTAATAAATGCAAAAAATGTACGCTGCAACTGGACACTTAAACCAACATTAATTGTGTTTCTCCTATTGTGACTGGAGAATTCATGTGAGTTTATGCTGACATGATGTGTTCATGATATGTACATATGCATTACATAGGGACAATGGCACTTTGCAATTAAGTGATATCTAATGTTTGCGATATATTGCGCACACCAAGTGGACATGTGAAATTCATATATCTCTGCCATGTTTGCAGTTTGGAGGTAAGATTGGTAGTACATTCTGTTCACATTCACTTGTAAAATGTGGTAGTGGAATTGCTACTTTATCATGGGATTGAGTAGTTCCTATTCGGTATTTTGTTTCTGTTAATGTTTTAGATTTTAATGGGAAATTATTGCACACATCTGTATGGACACATTCCTATTTGTGATTGCTGTGACGTTTGTGTAGGTGTCAATTGCCATGAAGGAAGTTTGTACACGATTGGTGTGTTCTACTAATATCTCTAGGTGTCTTATGATACATTTCCTAGTACAACACTACACACATAAGCATTGCCCACCATCATGGAGTTGTTTGCCAAACTTTTTTACACATGCATGAGCCCAGTGGTACTGTACAGCAACAATTCTGAGGATAGCATGTATGACAGTGACTTACCTTGTGTTCCGGTGATGACAGGATTGATTTCCATCTTGGCCCAGGAGCAGCAGCAACGTCTGGATTCGCATGACTGGCTTCATGGTGGCAGAAAAAGGGAAAAGTGAAAAAAGTGATTTACATCCTTTTATCCTTCCCAATCTGCCAACTCCGGTGTGGAGTTTTAGCCTCCACAGTTGCATTGGCAGGAATACATATCATGATTGGCTCAACGGTAAAAGGGGCTGATGTCCTGCCGCCAGCTGCTTTAACCTATGGCGCCATCGACATGGGTAGAGATTCTTAGTGGTGACGGCAAACCTTTGGTGATCTTTCACCTATGCTCCAGCTTACATCTAAATAGGGCATGTGGACCATCGTGGCAGCAGTCGGGTTTTCTGACAGAAAATTTATGGTGGTCCCTATGTTTCCATGCACAGGAACCCAGGAATAGCAAGGGGCTGAGTTACTGCATGAGAGCATGACTTGAGCAGCACACTCACCCTGATAAACCCCCACATTCCCCAAAGTGGGTGGGAAGAACAACAAGGAGAACAGGGTGGCAATGAGGGCAAAATAGGAATGTGGGGTCTCCATGACAGGACTAATTATCTATATGTTTTTCTAACACAGAGCACTACAACATTGTAGATTTGTTGATATCTTATGGATGTAATGCACATAAAGCCTCTACTCACCAAATCTCGCTTTAAAAAAAAATGTATACGTCAGATTTCAATTGTGAAATATTGTGTCAACATTCACAAAATTGTTTGGTGTATTTCATTTCATATTTCTCCTTCTGAGTGATGACTTATTTTCAGATGTTTTTCCTGTGTGCAGGTTAATATAATATAATATAATATAATATAATATAATATAATATAATATACAACTTCACATAGGAGCACTTAATAGAGTACACTACTGTTTCAAAGGGTTTCAGTTTTTTGGCAATCCAAGATAGTGTAGCACTTCAAACATGGATAGGTTCCAACATTTCACTGTGTATCTTTTGTTGCTTGAAACTCTGCTATAAACAATTTGTTGGAATGGACATACTTGGGGGATATTTATACTCCGTTTGCGCCGAATTTGCGTTGTTTTTTTCGACGCAAATTCGACGCAAAACTAACTCCATATTTATACTTTGGTGTTAGACGCATCTAGCGCCAAAGTTCATGGAGTTAGCGTCATTTTTTGGCGTGAACACCTTCCTTGCGTTAATGATATGCAAGGTAGGCGTTCCCGTCTTAAAAAATGACTCCGATGCTATTGCGTCGGATTTATACGCCCGGGGAAAAATGACGCCCGGGAGTGGGCGGGACTAAAAAACCAGCATTTGCGCCGTATTTTAGCGCCTGGGTCAGGGCAGGCGTTAAGGGACCTGTGGGCTCAGAATGAGCCCAGAGGTGCCCTCCCAAGCCCCCAGGGACACCCCCTGCAACCCTTGCACACCCCAGGAGGACACCCAAGGATGGAGGGACCCATCCCAGGGAAGAAAAGGTAAGTTGTGGTAAGTATTTTTTTTAATTTTTTTTGGTGGCATAGGGGGGCCTGATTTGTGCCCCCCTACATGCCACTATGCCCAATGACCATGCCCAGGGGACTTAAGTCCCCTGGGCATGGCCATTGGGCAAGGGGGCATGACTCCTGTCTTTGCTAAGACAGGAGTCATGTTAATGGCGTCTGGGCGCCCAAAAAAAATGGCGCAAATTGGGTTAAGACGATTTTTTTGCCT
This sequence comes from Pleurodeles waltl, assembly GCF_031143425.1. Classification (NCBI taxonomy): domain Eukaryota; kingdom Metazoa; phylum Chordata; class Amphibia; order Caudata; family Salamandridae; genus Pleurodeles; species Pleurodeles waltl. The sequence continues at coordinate 382,879,160 of NC_090445.1, forward strand.
CAGCCTGACTTGCCCCATTTTTGGACGCCCAAACGCCATTTTTCCCTACGCCGGCGCTGCCTGGTGTACGTGGTTTTTTTTCACGCACACCAGGCAGCGCCGGTCGGCTAACGCCGGCTAACGCCATTCAATAAATACGGCGCCCGCATGGTGCTTCAGAATGGCGTTAGCCGGCGCTAATTTTTTGGGCGCAAAACTGCGTTAGCGCAGTTTTGCGTCAAAAAGTATAAATATGGCCCTTGGTGTCATATTCCCCCAAACTGTTTGCCTTCACACCTTCTGTTTGGCTGAAATCGCTTTTGTTGGTGCAATTTACCACTAGCTAACCAGTGCTAACCAGCGCTAAAGTGCTTGTGCTCTCTACTCCAAACATAGTAAAAGTTGGCTACACCTAATGGGCATATTCAATTTACTTGTCAGTTCCTAGTATGTGGTACAACCTGTACTCAGAGCCTGTTAATTAGTTGCTACTAGTAGGCCTGCTGTCCTTGTTGTGCCACCCACTAAAGTAACACTTGCCTCACGCCTGCCATTGTCCCTTCCCTTCAAAGGGCTTGCCTCCATCACACATGAAGGACTGTGACACCAGAATTTTGTCACCCAAGACATCTTGGATTCTTTACAGGGGGATGGGGGAGCTTTCTAGAGACAAACCACTTGACCCTTGCAGAGTAGTTCAAGTCTGTGGGTACCAGTAAGAGTCAGGAGACCATAAGTTACTTTCTTCCAGCAAGAGTCAAGAGTCAAGAGTCTTATTTCTTCCAATAGGGACTTCTTTATCACAAGGACTCTTCCCAAGGCCTGGGAATGTCCTGAAGAGGTAGCAAATAGTTGCCAGTCTTATTCTATGTATCAGCTAGTGATTTGATAATTTCCCTACCCTATTCTGGATATTTTATTTTACCCTATGACCCCATTTACCCTATTACCACTTCCTTGTGCAGCACATCCACTTGGCCTGTAAAAATATCCATGAAACTCTGTTTAAAGATGTTACAACCAGTCTGCGACCAGAGAGGCATCTCTCCTGCTTGCAGGCCACTCCCCTGTTTAGATAAACTCTCCTCCAACATGATAGGATCACAACTGGTTCTTCCTGATGCTGATGAGGGGGTAAATTCTGTAAGCTTCATTTGAGATCAACAAGTCAAATTAACTTTTAGAGATTTCTTTGCCATCTCTGAACGTGTAATACATGACAGAATTGGATTTAAGCCACTTTTGGCTTAGGCTTCACAAAGTAAATTTTTGTAAAATGATCTTTCCTCTGAAATAATCAAATTAATGATTTCGCTACTAAATCATATTCTGAAAATTAAGAGAAAAATATCAATAAATGACCTTTTCAGCATTTTCCAAAGTGAGGACGAAAAAGAATGACCTGTCTTTCTGGAGATCAACCTACATAGTGGGAATAGCTTTCAGGCCTTCAGTCTCAATGGGAGAACACTATTTAAATGTATATGTGCCAGCTTCTTTTTATTTATTTGGTGCTCTCCCTTGTGGGCTTACAAAAGCACTTTAGAGGTGACTTATTAATTAATAAAGACAATGAGTTAACTTTTCCTTTTCATGTGTTAGTGCAATGTCTTTAACCAGTAACACAACCAGGCACAGTGGTGCTACTGTCAGCCACAGTTGTTTTTCCAGTTACACAGTGCATCCCACATATAACATATTTCTTCAATGCTCTTGTCCATCTAATATAACCTAATTGAAAGTTACATAGGCTAATAGAGTGCACCCATTGTTACCAATAGCATTTAAGGACACAGCACATACACTAACACTGAAATTAATATCACAGTGCACCCACTCCCAGTATCAGCAAAAATAAGCCACAGAAAAAGGCAAAAAGTAGGTGGAGGATGCAAAAAGGCAAATTTGTGATATTGTCAATCAATCAATCAATCAATGCATTGGTATAGCATAGAACTAGCACCCCTAAGGGTATCTTGGTACTGAGGATGATGTGTCTCTGTCAAAAAAGCCATGTCTGGAGAAGTCCGGAGGTGGAGGGACAGGTTTGAGAAATTGGCTGTGATGTAGGAGAAGGTGCGATGGATGCAGAAGGTGTGTCTGAGGTTGAGCATGGAGGAGTGCAGTTGACTTGCGCGGGCATGGAAGCTTAGTCGGTGGTTGATGTAGAATGGCCCTTTGTTGTGCAGAACCTTGTTTGTGAGTGTGAAGATCTTGAACTGGCATCTCTTTTGGATCGGAAGCCAGTAGAGGTCTCTGAGGTGATGGATGATCCTGGAGCATTTGGGGAGGTTCAGGATGAGTCCCGTGGCAATGTTCTGTAAAGTCTGAAATCTTTTGAGTAACTGAGTGGAAAATTCGGTATTGAGAGCATTGCCGTAGTCCAGACAGCTGGTGACCAGTGTACATGTGATGTTTTTTCTGCTGTGAGTAGGGATCCATTTTAAAATATGGCGGAGCATTCAGAGGATGTGGAAGTGGAAGGTGGAAACTGAATTTACTTGTTAATTCAGGGACAATTGGCTGCCCAGGATGTTGCTGATCTGATGGAGTGGGTGTTGAACCGAGTTCTACTGGCCACCAGCTATGGTCCCATATGGAGGTGTTCCTCCTGAATATCAAGACTTCCTTTTTGTTGGTGTTTTGTTTAAGGCAGCTGCCTTTTATCCATGTTGCTAAGTTGGTCATGGTGCTGTGGAAGTTGGTTGTGGGAGTCCTCCGTGAGTGAGAGAATCAGTTGGGTTTCAATGGCGTAGAGGACTATGTTGAGTCCATGGTCTGACAATATCTGTGAGGGGTTCAGTAGAAAAGGGTTGGGCTGTGTCAAACGCCGCAGAGAGGTCCAGGAGGATTAAACCTGCTGTTTTGTCTCAGTTGAGGAGGCTACTGATGTCATCTGTGGTGACAGTCAGTGTGGCTTCATGCTGTGGTGAGCCTGGAATCCTGATTGTGAGGTATCTAGAAGGTAGTTTTGTATGAGGTATTCGTCAAGCTGTTGATTGATGGCTTTCTCAATGTACTTTGGCAGGGTAGGGGAGCAGGGTGATCGGTCTGTAATTTTTGGGGTCGGTGGAAAGTTTCTTAAGGAGGGGAATGACTTCTGCGTGCTTCCATCTATCTAGGAGCGTTGCAATGGATATGGAGGTTTTGAGGATGCTGGTTAGTTCTTTGCTGATAGTGTTGGTTCTGACGTTGAAGAGACAGTGGGGGCAGGGGTTGGTAGGTGCCCCTGACTAGATGGAAGACATGATGGCTGCTGTCATCTGTGTGTTGACTGAGGACCAGGTTGTTTTCATGTGGTTTCTTTTACTGGTTCAGGGGTTGCCTAGACTGGAAATGGTGATTTGGGAGTCAAAGTCAGTGTAGATGGTGGTGATCTTGCTGTAGAGGTAGTCTTGAGAGGGTGTCGCAGAAGTCCTGGAATGGGTGGATGGTGGTCACTGTGGCTGTTGGGTTGGAGAATTCCTTGATGATTTTGAAGAGTTCTTTCATGTGGTTGGCTGCGGTGCGGATGAGGGTGGTGATGACTGCTCTCCTGAATGCCTTGATGTGCAAGTGATAGTTGTTGAGGGCTGCCTTGTGAGCTGCCTGTCATAGGGGTCTTTAGTCACGCTCCATTGTTTCTCAAGATGGTGGCAGTTGCGGTGGAGTTTCTGAGCTTCAGAATGTTCCATCTAGCTTGCTTGGAAGTGTTCTTTTTTTCCTGGTTTCAACGGGGTGACTCTTTCGACACATCTGGTAATCCAGGTGGTGGAGTTCTGGATGGCCTGGGCTTGGGTTGTGAAGTGCCCATGATCTCTGTCCATAGGGCCTCGGTTACCTTGGCCCAGAATTGGTGGAGGGTGCTGTGGTGCTTGCATATAGTGTGCTGGTCATCAGAGGTGGTGGAGTGGATGATAATGTGGTCAGTCCAGGTGTGTTCAGTTACGTGGGTAAATTCGATTCTATCCCTGGAAATGAAGATGGCATAAAGTGTGTGACCAGCTTTGTGCATGGGTTTGGTAACCAGGTGGGTAAGGCCGACGTTGCTGAGGTTTTCCAGAAAAGAGGTGGACTTGGTGTTGTTGGTGATGACATTGCAGAAAGCTGGACATGGTCCTGCGGTCTGTACACAAGGGTACCTCGCATTGTGGTGTTGGCATTGGTCTGGAGTCAGAAGTTGAGGTGTTCCATGAGGGGTGCTGGGTCATCATTGGTGATGGTGCATTTGATGGTTTGCTTGAATATGATGGATACGCCCATGCCACGTTTGTTGGTGTGTTCTCAGTGTATCATCTTGTAGCTGTTGTGGTGGCCATGGCAATGTCGGGGTTTGAGGAGGGTTTTAGTCATCTTTAGCCATGTTTTGGTGAGGAATGCAATGTTCAGGTCATAGGTAATGATAGTGTCCCAGATTTCTGTGTCATGTTTGCATAGGGAGTGGGCTTTGAGTAAGATGCACTGGAAAGATTCTGGGTTGTTCATAGTCCCCTGCTTCAGTGTGGTACAGGCATCCGTGTGGGCAGGTGGGCCAGCGTTGCAGGAGAAGCAGCAGTGTCTGCAGCTGTAGGGTCTTTTGATTGATCGTGGGAAGGTGGTGAAGGAGCTGTCCTTGTGGAGTCCAATGTTCAGCACCTTGAGCTCCTTTGTGGTGTAGCGATAGATGGCTGGAGGACCAGGGGTTGTGGTGCTGGGCGCAGTCAAGGTGTGGACGTGTACAGTGGGGTGCAGATGGGCTTGCCTTTGGTGCACCAGTGGTCTTCAATAAATGTTCTGCGAGGTTGGAGGGGTCGGAGTGGGAGGTGGGAGGGCATGAGGGCTGGAGTGGCAGAGGTGGGAAAAGAGCATTAGCAGATCAAGTAAAGAGGAATGTAGTTGGAGCTGTCATTCGAAGGGAAGGCCTAGGAGCAGCTGGGGAGCTGTTGCCTGCCCAAGGAGGTCAGGCACTTCTCATCCAAACCACGCAGTGGCCTCAATGAAATATCGTGGGAGGGGTCAGGGTTGGAGGTGGGAGGGCAAGAGCAGCAGAGGCAGAAAAAGAGCATCAGCAGACATAAGCAAAGAGGAATATGGGTGTTGTCAATCAGCAGGAAGGCCTTAGAGCCACTGGAGAGCTGTGGCTGGCCCAAGGAGGTAAGGCACTGCCCATCCAGTCTGCGCTGCAGGCTCCAATAAATGTCCTCGGAGGTGGGAGGGGCCACGGTGGGAGGTGGAAGGGCAGGAGCGGCAGAGGTGGGAAAGTAACATCAGCAGACATGAGCAAAGAGGAATGCAGGTGGAGGTGTCAATGGGCGAGAAAATCCAGAAGCAGCTGGGGAGCTGTGGACGGCCATAGGAGGTCAGGCACTGCTCATCCACTCCCGCAGAGGCCTCCATTAAATGTCCAAGGTGGTGGGGGGGCCAGGGTGAGAGGCAAGAAAGTGGGAGGGGAGAGTGGCAGAGGCCAGAATCAGCAGGCACAAGCAAAGAGGAATGCAGGCAGAGCTGTCAATCGGCAGGAAGGCCTAGGAGTGGCTAGGAGCTGTAACTGGCCCAAGAGGTTAGGCACCACTCCTCCAGTCCACACAGCAGCCTTGGCTAAATGTCCGGGGTGGTGGGAGGAGCTGGGTTGGGAGGAAGGTGGGTGGGGAGCAGCAGAGGTGGGAAAAGAATGTCAGCAGCTATGAGCTTCATCAAATTCACTGAAATGGTGATATATTTTACAATTCATTTGGTTATCAAAAATGATCTAACTTTGCCTCTGTTATTTAATATTTCCATCTCCTCAATTGTCTCTAAATCCTTTGAAAAGCATTTATGATGTTGTGAGAGGGATAGGGTAAATACAGCTTTGAATGCTTTGGTATTTTTCAAATTTTGTTTATTTATTAAATACCTTGTGTATAAAATGTGAGACAACACAAAGAAAAGTTTGAGTGGTTCAGGGGTACATTTGAGTAGTCAACTTTGGTAACTTGACGGATGTAGTGATATACTTCTTTACTTTCTCCCAGGGCCTGCGTGGAAGATGATCGCCACCACCAGTACCCCCAAGTGAGTAAATACTTGTTTCTAAGTTTCCTATTCCATCACCATACACCCAGGTGTTTGTGATAATGAAGTCCTTTTGTGTCACCCTTCCATCAGACATTGATATTGCTAGTCCGAGGGCGAATTGTGGAAATGGAGCTGACACCCGTACCCAATATCATGACGTAAGATACATCAACAAAACAAAAGGAAAAATGTCTAAATAATCAAAGTGGCCCATGCGGAGTGAATAGAGAACTCTAAAGTGAAGAGATGTTATCTGAGTCTTAACAGGGTGTCCCTGAACCTGTCTGTCAGACTTGTTATCACAATCCCCAAAGAACAACAATTCTAAGACCCTTCAAGGATATAGACTAGTTCCCCAGCAGTATAGGTTTACAGCCCTTTTCTTCCTCTGTCACAACTCACTCATCACATTAGCTACAATTCTCCTGAGTTGTGCTGGGCTGCTGCATCTTGTCTATTTACATCCACCACTCCTTTGACCAGGTTTCTAGTGCTCTCTCAGTCCCTCTGTCTCCGGCAAACTTGTTAGCTGCTTTTTCAGCTGGGCTCCCCAATCCTCTGGCACTACCTCTTCCAAGGGGCACCCTGAAGTTCTTGTCACCTCTGATTACCAATCAGCTGTCTTTTTCTCAGACCTGGTCCTGCCGCTATGCTCCTGCAGAAAGAAGTCTGTTTTCAATTACTGGTACTGAAATATCTCTGTCTGTTGTGATGTCAATAACAGTTTGTCCCTTTTCTTTTGCAGATGTTGGCATTCACAGGACCCTGAGGACAGCGATATATGACTATTCCCATGTTTATCAGGTAAGAAGAAGGAAAGACAAGAGAAAGACCCCTCACAGTCTTTTTCATGTAAGGAAATTTACTTCACCACTTACATTCCTTTTATTTTTTTGTAATGACAACCCAGTGGTATTTTTAACTATATTGGTGCAAACTGTAGCGACCCTTGTAGGAAATAAAACACATATTTAATTCAAGAACAAAGAGTGAGTCAATTCTATAAACATTCATAACTAAAGAAAAAGTTTCTTACTAAAGGGTAAAAATAAATGCTTCCCAGTTTTATGACTAGTCACCCGTTAAAAACACAAATCATTTAGATTGATAACATACATGGAAGAGTGGAAAAGAGTAGCAGGAACGACATGCAATATAGTTTTAATAGAACTGCCCTGTCTCAAGGGAAAGGTGTTGTCATAAGTGACAATTGGAACACTTCTTCCACTGCAAAGTTGATGGATGTGGCAAAAGCAGAAGTTCATGAGAGGATCTTTAATTTAAGAGGGACAAACACCTTTAATGGAATAGTAGAAAGATGAAGAGTGTTGACAAAGGGCCTGATTTAGAGATTGGCGGACGGCTACTCCATCACAGATGTGACGAATATCCCGTCCTTGGTATTATGATCCCATAATAGTCTGTAGAGATAGTAATACAGCGGAAGGGATATCCGTCATGTTTGTGACAGAGTAACCTGTCCACCACACTCTAAATCATGCCAAACTCCAGTACTTAGTTGATGGGCAGCTTCTAATGGCTCTACTGGTTAGCTATGGCCAGAGAGAAGGAAGGCTGGTAGAATAATGTATAAGCCTAACTACCTGAAGCTCAGAATGTCTCTTAAGATTTGGGACTGGTTGGATGAATGTTCTAAGGAAGAATGTGTGTGCCCTATACCAACGACTGGAAAATCATTTTTTTTTTATTTATCCGCCTGTGAAGGGAAGAATATTTTAATGGGGTGTTCAACATTTGAGGAAAGGGGGTCTTTTCTCTTGTTGCATACATTTCACTGTGCTTGCCAGTAACAAAGAATTGATGTGGGTGGTATAAGAGACACATTTTGCAGGACTGTTCCATTTTTAAAAAAAAGAAGGAGGGTTTAAGGTTTTAAGGTGGAAAATTGGTTAATCGTGACCTACAAATAATTTGATAATGATTTTAACACTGGCCATCCTTAGAAGGATAACATCAGGATCACCTTATGCAATGTGCTATATTTTCCATAGTTGGCAGTCAGTTTATACCCTGTCCAAGTAGGGACCCACACAGATCGGATAACCCCTGCTCACCTCCTTGGTAGCTTGGCACAAGCAGTCGGGCTTATCTCAGAGGCAATGTGTTAAGTGTTTGTACCCACACACAGTAACGGAGAAAAAAAACACTACAAATGGACACCCACCAGTTTAGAAACTTAGACAATATTTATCTAAGTAAAACAAGACCAAAATGATAAATATCAAACATACACAATCAAAGATATTAAATCCCAATTGTCAGGGAGACCAGATCTTCGGGGCCTGTGCATGGTCTCAAAATGTCCACCCGTAGACAGCTCCAAAACTCCAATAGATATACCACTGAGCCTGAGAGAGTCCAAGTGGTGGAAAAGGGGATTAGGTAGGGAACAGCTGGGAAGGAGACCTGTAGGAAGCAAGAGGTTAAACAACACAATGTCAAGATATAATCACATTGACTTTCAATAGACTATGGTTCTAAGAATTCTTATACAGTGTCTGGGGAATGGGCCCCTGCCTTCTCTTCGGAGGAGTTGGAGAAGCTAGTGGATGGGGTCCTCCCCCAGTACACGCAACTGTACGGTCCTCCAGACAAACAGGTGAGTACACTGTGAGCATGCTGCATGGGCAATGCCTGCTTTGAGTGGTGTGGATGGAAGATACACGGGTGGGGCTGAGGCCTGCATGTGCGTATGGGGAATGTATGTGCGTCAGGGCATGGGTGGGAACTGGTGGGCAATGACTATGACTGTCCAGACGGGTGAGTAATTTCCTTTCCCTCTGTACCATTCTTCTAGGTCAGCGCCCACCAGAAGAAGGGTATTTGGCGTTGGAAGTCCTGACCCTCGGGGTCTACCACAGACGGAGCACCCACTGCCGTAAAAGATGGGAAAACCTGCCCCACTGGAGCAAGAAGACGGTGGAGGCCCAGCTGGGGATGGCCTCCCAATGTGGAAGGGGTGCCTGTCGCACAATGACCCCCTTTAAATATCCCAGATCCTGCCGGTGGCGTATCTGGAGTTGGATGGGCGCTTGAGTGCATCACAGCAGCCACAAGGGGGTGAGTACACTCTCATTCAGCTGACTCTGCACGCATAACAAGGTGTCTGGGTGGGGGAGGTGGGCAGTGGGTTCCCCTATGCCAGGGCGAACTTGGTAGGCAAGGTCCCTTGTGAGGCAGGCTATGTGGCACCCCAACCCTACTAGTGGTAAGAACCATCTACACCTAGTCAGGCTCCTCTGACTTCCAGGTGTTCAGCAATTGGGCTTAGGCCTCATACCCCATGGTCATGTGAAATTTCTAGGAACTGTTAGTGCATGGCGTAGTGCAGAGGACTGCTCCCTGTGTGTTGTGTCCGCCAGCGGTAGTGGTGTTGCATGCACTGAACATGTTTTTCTTCTGTCTTTTGTCTTTTCCCCCCTTTTTGTGGTCTCCCTGTTCTTGTGTGCATTAGCATCATGAGGCGGAGGAGCATTGGCACCGGAGCAGGAGGGAGCTGCAACCTACTTGGACCTGGAGGGTGAAGCATCGGAGTCTGAAGCCACCAGTGGGACGGAGGGCGAGGGGAGCTCCACGGTGGGGACAGGAGCAGACATCAGTGACAGCGACTCCTCCTCTGATGGTAGCTCCCTTGAGGTGGCGGGCACCTCTGTGCCCACCACATCAACAGGTACTGCCAACACCCCCCCCCCACCAGCACCGCCCTCCCAGCATCCCCTCAGTGTGTGTCCCGTGCCCGCTCACCCAGGGGGGTGGGCATCTACTTCACCCCAGGCACCTAAGGCACTGCCCTAGTCAACACTGCGGCCCTCAGTGAGGAGGCTATTGTCCTCCTGAGATCCCTCACTGTTGGGCAATCTACCATTTTGAATGCCATCCAGGGTGTTGAGAGGCATTTGCAACAAAAAAATGCATACCTGGAGGGCATTCATTCTGGGCAGGAGGCCCAACAGAGAGCATTTCATGCTCTGGCCTCAGCACTGATGGCAGCCATTGTCCCTGTGTCCAGCCTCCCCCCTCCAACTTCCTCCACCCAGACCCAATCCCCTGTACCTCAGCCTATCCCAAGCACACCATCAGACCAGCATGCACACACATCAACACAAAAGAGTGGCTCAGGCAAACATAAGCACCACACATCCCACAGGCACTCACACAAGCACCATCCCCATGCAGACACACCAACATCCACTGTCTCCACTGTGTCCTCTCTCCACGTTCTCCTCCTCCCTCCCTGTCTCGTCTCCACTCACACCTGCATGCACTACATCCTCAGCCAGTATCTCCATCACCAGCATGCCCATCACCAAACACCGCTCACGAGCAATCACCACCCCCACTACCATTCACACATCCCCAGTGTCCTCTGCCAGTGTGCCTGTGAGCCCTCATCCCAAAGTACACAAACACAGGCACACACCCACCCAACAGCCATCCACCTCACAACAGCCTCCGGCCCATGCACCTTCACCCAAATTCAGTAGACGTACACCTTCTACAACCACTACCTCTTCCTCCACTCCTAAACCCCCTCCATCTTCCCCTCCCAGTGTGTCTAAAAAACATTTCCTGGCAAACTTTGACCTATTCCCTTCACCCCCTCCCCCCGTCCTTCCCCTCTGGCCAGGCTTTCCAGGTCTTAGCCCAGCACCTCAGCCACCAAATCCCCAGGAACAGTGGTGCCAGGGACTGCGGGGTCATCGAGTGTGCCACCCATCAGTACTGCCAGTGTGCCACGTAGTGAGGGCAAGGAAATTCCGCCACTTGCCAAGGTGAAAAAGGTGCCCTTATCCCAGAGAGAGAATCCGAAACAACCAGCCACCAAGGGCTCATCAAAAATAAAAGGGGATAGTGGCAAGACAACTGCGGCACCATCAAAGGTGGGTAAGGGCCAAAAGTAGAAGAGCAGGTCAGGAGAGGGCATAGTGGCACCGACTGAGGGACCAGTGTCACACCTTCTGTCAACGACCAGACCAACCTGTACGGCGGTGAAAACCGCTAGCTGCCCTGCCACCACAACCGCCACCTGCACCACCACCGGCACGTCTACAGCCTCAGCAACAGTCCCCAGCCTCTTCTCCAGTAGACAGCCATCCGAGGCTGCAGGAGACGTCCTGCTGTGTCCCTCAGCAGGTGCTGACCCATGCACCGCTGCCAGAACCGCCACCACAGACACCGCCGCAAGCACCGCTGCCACAGACACCGCCGCAAGCACTGCCGCCACAGACACCGCCGCAAGCACCGCCACCACAGACACCGCAGCAAGCGCTGCCACTGGCCCCGTGACGTACTCGGACAGTGGCACCACTGCTGAAATGTCTACCATCCCCAGTGGTCAGTCATCCGAGGCTGGAGGAGAGTTCCTGGACCCTGGCCAGCTTCTATGAGGCATGACTTCCATCACTGTTGGCACCTGCAGGTGGAAGGCAAAGCCGCAGCAGTGTGAGGTATGTCTCTGCCTCCATGGCGTATCATGCTACCTGCACCTCGCCAATCTCGTGGCACACACACCCAGGTGAGGGAATTGTACCGGCCACACTACACATGGAGCACTCTGGGCACAAAACCCCTCCAGAACCATTGGAGAGATACATCCAGTACCTGAGTGCTTGGCAGGATGAAGCACTCTGGGCACAAAGCCCCCTCCAGAACCAGTGGAGAATCAAATCCACTACCTCAGTCCTTAGCAGGATGAAGCACTCTGGGCACAAAGCTCCCTCCAGAACCAGTAGAGAATCACATCAACTACCTCAGTCCTTGGCAGGATGAAGCACTCTGGGCACAAAGCCCCCTCCAGAATCAGTGGAGAATCACATCCACTACCTCAGTCCTTGGCAGGATGAAGCACTCTGGGCACAATGCCCGCTCCAGAACCAGGGGAGACTGTTATACACTTGAAAGACTGTGGCTTTGCATTCCCCAGGATAAAGCAGTGGGCAAACCACCCACTTGAGAGACTTGAGAGACTGTGTCTTTGCACTCCCCAGGATAAAGCAGTGGGCAACCCACCCACTTGAGAGACTTGAGAGACTGTGGCTTTGCACTCCTCAGGATAAAGCAGTGGGCAACCCACCCACTTGAGAGAATTGAGAGACTGTGGCTTTGCACTCCCCAAGAGAAAGCAGTGGGCAACCCACCCACTTGAGAGACTTGAGAGACTGTGGCTTTGCACTCCCCAGGATAAAGCAGTGGGCAACCCACCCACTTGAGAGACTTGAGAGACTGTGGCTTTGCACTCCCCAGGATAAACCAGTGGGCATGGAGCCCCCTCGTGCAGCAGTGGCATTGTGATTTCATCTGGCTGAGGTGCCCCCCCTCCCCTTCCCCCTGAGGTGCCTGTATATTTTCGGTGTGATGCCCCAGCAGTGTTCTCTACGTTTCGAGTCAGGTATCATGTGTGGGCTTCGCCCATGCATTTTGGGCCCAGTGGTCCACAGTCAATGATTGGTACACTATCTGGACTTGTGTAGTTGGTGTACATATTTGTATATACTGAATTTAGAATTTTGACTATCTGATTTTTCATGATTACACTGGTTACAATCATTTCCTTTTGTCCTTGCGTTCTTCCAGGTGGTGAGGGGGTGTATATGTAATTTTGCTGCATGTATTTGTGTGTATGGTGTTGTGGGTGGGGGTGGGGGTATTGCGTTTTGCATGCGTGTGTCACTCTGTTCCCCCCTCGCCTGTGTTGTAGGTGCAGTACTCGCTGTGGTTGTCGTTGCCGCCGTTCGTATTGCTGGTAGATGAGAAAATACACCAGCATCGGCAGTACGTGTAACTCGGGCTCCATGGCGTCCTGGTTCCTCGTGGGTGTCGAGAGGTGAGTGTTTTCCCTTCTGTGTACTGTTTCTGCCGTGCTTTTGATCGCGTTGGTACCACCCCAGAAAAGGTGACAGATAGGCGTCTTGAAATACAGTGGGCGGTACTTTGTCTTCCCCCTGTGTGTTGGCGGTGACCGCCGCTGTGTTTGTTTCTACTGCCGTGGCGGTTGGAGTGTTAAAGTGGCTGTCTATGTTGGCGGTTTCCGCCATGGTTGTGATTCCATTTTATTTTCCGTCGGCCTGTTGGCGGTATTACCGCCGCTTTAACACCGACCGCCAGGGTTGTAATGAGGGCCAGAGTCCTTAATCCATCAGGGCAGCAGAGGACTTGACCTTCCAGCTGGCCACCATCAAATTCCAGTGTCAAACTCTTTTTCTTTCTCTTGTACAAGGGATTTTAAATAAGGTAGAAAGGTCTAGATGCCAAGTAACCCAGAGGCGCTGCAGCACTGCTCCACCTCTATAGCAACCCTCCGGCAGAGCATGCTGGGCCAATCTCAGATGACACCATCAAGAAGTCTCTGTGCACTTCTCCTTTGGGGGCTTCAGCACTACCCCTAGTTGACATCATGTCAGGAACTTCAAAAGAAGCCTCTTGTGTTGGCTCATTCCTTTTTCATCAGGCCTGGGATGTCTCCACTCTGTTACAGTATGACAGGTATTTAACAGATGCAGGTTTCTTCCCCACCCCTTCCTCCTCAGGAGCTGAGTGAACCACTGTTAATTACTTCTTTTGGGTGGTGAGGCCTTTGTTCCCTCTGCTGGAGAGCAAAGTAATTGACTTGGCACAGGATGTGACAAAAGGCTTGGAATCTGAAGTGAAGCTGAGCCATATAAGATTGGTAATTATGGATGACCTATAAGGTGTAGGTGGGAAAGGCATCCTTTTTGCCTTGATTACCCCAGCAAACCTTTGAACTCATAATAGTGGTTACTGACTCTGACTGTGCCCTGGGCACTGTTAACCAGTGTACGAAGGTAGCCTCTTTCTAGCCTTGTTACCCCCACTTTCGGCCTGTTTGTGAGTATATGTCAGGGTGTTTTTACTGTCTCACTGGGATTCTGCTCATAGTGAAAACCCTATTTTGTCAGTGTGTTTCATATGTGTCACTGGGATCCTGCTAGCCAGGACCCCAGTGCTCATAAGTTTGTGGCCTGTGTGTGTTCCCGGTGTGGTGCCTAACTGTATCACCGAGGCTCTGCTAACCAGAACCTCAGTGTTTATGCTCTCTCTGCTTTTAAAATTGTCACTGCAGGCTAGTGACTAATTTTACTAATTCTCATTGGCACACTGGAACACCCTTTTAATTCCCTTGTATGTGATACCTAGGTACCCAGGGTATTGGGGTTCCAGGAGATCCCTCTGGGCTGCAGCATTTCTTTTGCCACCCATAGGGAGCTCAGACAATTCTTACACAGGAGTGCCACTGCAGCCTGAGTGAAATTACTTCCACGTTATTTCACAGCCATTTTACACTGCACTTAAGTAACTTATAAGTCACCTATATGTCTAACCCTCACTTAGTGAAGGTTAGGTGCAAAGTTACTTAGTGTGTGGGCACCATGGCACTAGCCAAGGTGCCCCCACATTGTTCAGGGCAAATTCCCCGGACTTTGTGAGTGCGGGGACACCATTACACGCGTGCACTACATATAGGTCAATACCTATATGTAGCGTCACCATGGTAACTCCGAACATGGCCATGTAACATGTCTAGGATCATGGAATTGTCACCCCCAATCCCATTATGGTATTGGGGGGACAATTCCATGCATCCACGTGTCTCTAGCGCAGAACCCGGGTACTGCCAAACCACTGCTGCTGCCAACCCCTCAGACAGGTTTCTGCCCCCCTGGGGCCTGGGCAGCCCAGTCCCAGGAAGGCAGAACAAAGAATTTCCTCTGAGAGAGGGTGCTACACCCTCTCCCTTTGGAAATAGGTGTGAAGGGCTGGGGAGGAGTAGCCTCCCCCAGCCTCTGGAAATGCTTTGATGGGCACAGATTGTGCCCTCTCTGCATAAGCCAATCTACACCGGTTCAGGGATCCCCCAGCCCTGCTCTGGCATGAAACTGGACAAAGGAAAGGGGAGTGACCACTCCCCTGACAGCACCTCCCAGGGGAGGTGCCCAGAGCCCCTCCAGTGTGACCCAGACCTCCGCCATCTTGGATACAGAGGTGTGAGGGCACAATGGACAGCTCTGAGTGGCCAGTGCCAGCAGGTGTCGTCAGAGACCCCTCCTGATAGGTGCTTACCTTTCTCAGTAGCCAATCCTCCTCTGAGGGCTATTTAGGGTCTCTCCTCTGGGCTATTCTCCAGATAACGAATGCAAGAGCTCACCAGAGTTCCTCTGCACTTCCCTCTTCGACTTCTGCCAAGGATCGACTGCTGACTGCTCCAGGACGCCTGCAAAACCACAACAAAATAGCAAGAAGACTACCAGCAACATTGTAGCGCCTCATCCTGCTGCCTTTCTCGACTGTTTCCTGGTGGTGCATGCTTTGAGGGCTGTCTGCCTTCACCCTGCATTAGAAGCCAAGAAGAAATCTCCTGTGGGTCGACGGAATCTTCCCCCTGCTAACGCAGGCACCAAACGTCTGCATCACCGGTCCTCTGGGTCCCCTCTCATCCTGACAAGCGTGGTCCCTGGAACACAGGAACTGGGTCGAAGTGTCTCCCACAGTCCAGTGGCCCTTCTATCCAAATCTGGTGGAATTAAGTCCTTGCCTCCCCACGCCAGACAGTAATCCTGTGTACTGTGTGATCTGCAGCTGCTCAGGCTTCTGTGCACTTTCCAAGACTTCCTTTGTGCACAGCCTAGCCTGGGTCCCCAGCACTCCATCCTGCATTGCCCAACTCTCTGAGTTGGACTCTGACATCGTGGGACCCTCCTTTGTGACTCTGAGTTGACCGCTGTCCTCAGATCTTCTAAGTGCCTGTTCCAGTACTTCTGCGGGTGCTGCCTGCTTCTGTGGGGGCTTTCTTAGTTGCTGAGCGACCGTCTGTCTGCTCCTCCAAGGGGCGACATCATGGTTGTTCCTTAGCCCTAGCAGCACCCAAAATCCTCAATCGCGACTCTTGCAGCTAGCAAGGCTTGTTTGAGGTCTTTCTGCGTGGAACCAACTCTGCATCCTCCAGTACGCCATGGGACATCTTCTGACCAAAAGAGAAGTTCCTGACACCTTCCGTTGTTGCAGAATCTTTGGCTTCTTCCACTCATAAGCAGTCCTTTTGCACCTTCACCTGGGGTTTAGTGGGCTCCTGCCCCCGCCTGGACACTTGCGTGGCTCTTGGACTTGGTCCCCTTCCTTTACAGGTCCTCAGGTCCAGGAATCCATCTTCAGTGTTTTGCTGGCAGTTGTTGTCTTTGCAGAATCCCCTATCTCGACTTTACTGTCTTTCTGGGGTAGTAGGTTAATTTTACTCCTACTTTTCAGGGTCTTGGGGTGGGGTATCTTGGACACCCGTAGTGTTTTCTGACACTCACAGGGACCATCTACAACCTACACTAGGCCTGGGGTCATTTGTGGTTCGCATTCCACTTTTGGAGTATATGGTTTGTGTTGCCCCTAGGCCTATTTCTACCTATTGCATCCTATTGTGATTCTACATCGTTTGCACTACTTTTCTTACTGTTACTTACTTGATTTTGGTATGTGTACAAATAATTTGTGTATATTACTTACCTCCTAAGTGAGGGTATCCTTTGAGATACTTTTGGCTTATTGTCACTAAAATAAAGTACCTTTATTTTTAGTAACTCTGAGTATTGTGTTTTCTTGTAATATAGTGCTAGATGATATAAGTGATATAGTAGGAGCTTTGCATGTCTCCTAGTTCAGCCTAAGCTGCTCAGCTATAGCTACCTCTATCAGCCTAAGCTGCTAGAAAACCTCTATTCTACTAATAAGGGATAACTGGACCTGGCACAAGGTGTAAGTACCACAAGGTACCCAGTAGAAGCCTCTGTGCTCTGTGTAAAATGGCATATGCAAATTAGACCTAATTATAATTGCCCCTGACAACCTACCTGTAAGTCCCTAGTATACGGTGGGGATTTATAGACCCCAACATAAGTCTCTCATGTGATCGGAAATGTGGCTGTAGCGGGGATGTCCAGGATCAATTTTGTCAAGGTGTTCTGCATTCTCTGGAGTCCAGTTTGGAATTTCCTATTGATTCTGGCATAGAGTGTGTTGCCGTAGTCGAGTACTGCTGACGAGTGTCTTGGTGACTGTCCTTCTTGCGTCAATGGGTATCCACTTGAAGATCCATTTGAACATCTTCCGGAGCAGGCGTAGAGTGTGGAAGCAAGACGATGAGACAGAGTTGACATGGCAGGCCATGGACAGTGATTAGTCGAGAAGTATGCCAAGGTTGCGTGCGTGGTCAGTAGGAGATGAGGCAGTTCTGAGGGTATTGGGCCAACAGGTGTCATCACAGGCAGTAGTGGTGGGGCCCAAGATGAGAATCTCTGTCTTGTCCGAGTTGAGCTTGCGTTTGAGGCAGCTGTCTCTCATCCAGTCATCAACTACCTTCATACCAATTCTTTCTGGCTGTTGATGGTTCATCCGTGAGGGAGAGAATGAGCTGTGTGTCATTGCATATGAGATAATGTTGAGCCTGTGGTGTGTCCCAATCTCGGTGAGTGGGGTCTTGTAGATGTTAAAAAGGGTGAAGCTCAAGGGAGGAGCCCTGGAGAACTCTGCATCTGGTTTCCATCTGCTTTGAGGTGAAAGGTGGGACCCTGACTCTCTGGGTTTGGCCAGTTAGGAAGGCGCAGATCCATTCCAGGGCTTTGTGGCAGGTGCTGGCACTGTGTAGTCTGGTGCACAAGATGGTATGAGAGACGGTGTGAAAGGCAGCAGAGAGATTGTGGAGGATGAGGATTGCTATTTCGCCGTGGTCCAGTAGAGTGCAGATATCATCTGTGGCTGCTAAGAGTGCAGTTTTGGTGCTGTGGTTGCTCCTGAATCCTGAATGGGAGGGGTCGAGGATGTGGTTGGTCTCTATGAAGTCAGTGAGCTGTGTGTTAATTGCTTTTTCAATTACCTGGGCTGGAAAAGGGAGCAGTGAGATCGGAAAAGGTTGTCGGAGAACAGGTGCAGGGGGTCACAGGGGGGCCCCTGCACTGCCTATGCACTTGGGGTGGGCAGTGCAGGGGCCCCCATTGCCAGCACCCTTGCAATGTTCACTGTCCACTTTTCAGACAGTGAACATTGAGAAGGTGCTGGTGCACCCTGCAGGCAACAGCATTGCCGCCGGCTCAATTATTAGCCAGAGACCATGCTGTAGCCTGTTTCCCGCTAAGTCTAAGTTTGCGCTCGCTGATCTAGCAGGAATCCCATAATAGCACCGGGGGGGGGGGTCGCTGCGTAGGCAGCAGCCACCCTGTCAGGAGTTTGGTGGATGGATTTTTCCGCCAAACCAACAATGGAGCCCTATATCTGAAGGATCTTGAACATCACTGTAGCCATATACTACACTGTGAGGGTTTAAACATAATAACCTTCACATACCATCTCAGTGGGGATTTGAGCATTCCTACATTGCTACACTATCTTTGGGGGGATTTAAACATCATTATATCCGCACATAAACTTTTTATGAGTACAAATAATCTATGTGGAGGGTCCAACATGCCTATAATCGCACAGGGCCTGAATCATAAATGTAAATGTGCACTTTTGTGTTTACATTTGTAAGGCAATCACATAACTGCATTTTAATCATAAGTTTATGAGTGCAGAGCCTCCGAAGTCAGGGCGGAGAACACCGCATATAAAAAGATAGGCATGTTGTATCTTTTTATGTGCAGAGTTTTTTACCCCAACTTTAGAGTCTCCACACCTTTGAATTTACTATTAAAATGCAGTTTCGGGAATTCCAAACAAATATATAATTACACAAAATTGAGAGTTCACCTTTGTGAATCAGGCCCACACTGTTTCTGTTCTCTTTTATTTTCATGCAGAATATAGGCACTCAAACATTACCTTTAGGCACTATCACCAAGGGTCTTGAGCATGAACACACTCGCACACTATTTCTGTAGGATCTGATTGGCCCTATAATCATCCCATGAACACAACTATAATCACACATTATCTGTGTGTAGACATGAACATGCGATATAAACAGAATGGGCCCAATTCAGAAAGGTAAACAGACTGAAAGTCAAGTTTACGACTTTCGGTATTCACAGAGGTAAGTTACGAGTACTATCTTTACATATGCACTTGGGGTGGAATCTCTGTACCTCAAGTGGAATCTCCACACTCGGGGTGGAATCTCCGCACTCGTGGAGATTCCACCCCGAGTGTGGATGTTAAAATACTCACGGTAACTTACCTTTGTGAATATCGAAAAGTAGTAAAGTTAGACTTTTGGTCTAAAATTAGATCAAAAGTCTAACTTTAGCTTTGTGAATCAAGTCCTTTATCTCTGGACATGAACTTCATTATCCTCACGGGACTTGAACATTACCTTTACACACTGCCTTAGTGGGTCTTGAACATGATTATCTTAACACACTGTCTCTGTGGGGACTTGAACATCTCTATTACCACACACTATCTTTATGAGGACTTGGACATCACTTTTAGGGCCAGATGTGGCAAGGGTTTAGCGAGTCGCAAACGGTGGAAATCGCCGTTTGCGAGTCGCTAAAGCCACTTTGCTATGTAGAAATGCATTTCCGACTCGCAAATAGGAAGGGGTGTTCCCTTCCTATTTGCGACTCACAATGCTATGCATTAACATTTGCGACCGCAAAGCGCAGTTACCATCCACTTGAAGTGGATGGTAACCCAGGCGCAACCGGGAAGGGGTCCCCATGGGACCCCTTCCCCTTTGTGTCTGGCAAAAAAATATATTTTTCAGGGCAGGTAGTGGTCCAATGGACCACTACCTGCCCTGAAAAATATTGAAACTAAAGGTTTCGTTTTTTTTTTTCAAAGTGCAGCTCATTTTCCTTTAAGGAAAACGGGTTGCACTTTGAAAAAAAAGACTGCTTTATTTAAAAGCAGTCACGGACATGGTGGTCTGCTGTTCCCAGCAGGCCACCATCCCCGTGAGTGCCCTGAATCGCTATGGGGTCGCAAATTGCGACCCACCTCATTAATATAATGAGGTGGGTCTTTGCGACCCCATAGCGACTCGCAGAAGGCCCTAAGTCACACACTACCTTTTTGGGGACTTGAAAATGATTACCTTTAAACATCATCTCCGTGGGGGCATGCACATTCCTATAATCATACACTGCCTACATTTCAACTTAATCATCCTAATCATCACTCTCTATCTGTATGGTGATTTGAACATTGTCTTTAAACAATATTTTAGTAGGGATTTCAATATGATTTTCTTCACACAGTATGTGGAGAGTTAAAGATCCCAATGCTCACACACTATCTATGTGGCAGCTTGGAAATTGTCGTTCCACACTATTTCAGTGGGGACTTAAACAAGATTATCTTTACACACTATCTCTATGGGGAATTTAACATTCCAATAATCGGGGGCCAGATGTAGCAAACCATATGCAACTCGCAAACGGCGAAAATCGCCATTTGCGAGTCGCAAACGTGGGTTTGCTATGCAGAAATGCATATTGCGAGTCGTTACCAACTCGCAATATGCATTTCAGATTCGCAAATAGGAAGGGGTGTTCCCTTCCTATTTGCGAGTCGCAGTGGGATGCAATACCATTTGCGACCGCGTACGCGGTCGCAAATGGCATCGCAGTTACCATCCACTTCAAGTGGATGGTAACCCACTCGCAAATTGGAAGGGGTCCCCATGGGACCCCTTCCAGTTTGTGACTGGACCCAAAAATATTTTTTCAGGGCAGGGAGTGGTCCAAGGGACCACTCCCTGCCCTTAAAAAATACCGAAACTAAAGGTTTCGTTTTTTTTTAAAGTGCTGCTCGTTTTCCTGTAAGGAAAACGGGCTACACTTAAAAAAAAAAAAACTGTTTTTTTGGCAAGCAGTCACGAACATGGAGGTCTGCTGACGACAGCAGGCCTCCATGTTTGCGAGTGCCTCTACTCGCTATGGGGCCGCAATTTGCGACCCACCTCATGAATATTCATGAGGTGGGTCATTGCGACCCCATAGCGAGTCGCAGTCGGTGTCTGAGACACCGTACTGCATTGCAAATTGCGACTTGCAATTTGCGAGTCGGATGGACTCGCAAATTGCAAGTCGCAATTTGCAAACTTGCTACATCTGGCCCCACGTACTTTCTCTAAGGGGACTTCAACATCAATATAATAAAACACTATGGGGGTCATTACGACCCCGGCGGTCGACGTTTATATGGGGCTAAGTACTGCCAACAGGCTGGCGGTACTTACCGCCATATTATGACATTGGCGGGTTGGCTGAAGCGAACCCGCCAATGTGGGTTGGCTGAAGCGAACCCGCCAATGTAGCACTCTGACTGCCATGGCGGTAACAGCCGCCGGGCTGGAGATAACCATCTCCAGCCCGGCGACCGTCATTGTTCCGCCTGCGGGATTATGACTCCGCCTACTGCCATGGTTTGCGTGGCTTTCTTAGCGCCTCAAAAACCATGGCGGTAGGCACTATCAGTGACAGAGAATTCCTTCCCTGTCACAGTTAGGGGTCTACCCCCCCTCTCCAGTTATCCCCCCCACCTCTCCAATGCCCCCATACATTCATGCCCCCTTCACACACACACGCATACACACAACCATTCCCACACGCATCCATGCATGCATACATCCATTTACACACACATCCGCACACACTTTCATACATACACGCAGACACGCATTCACATAACACAACATACATGCACACACACCTCCATACATGCACACACGCATTCAACATGCAACACACACCCGCAAACACGCACACACAAACATTCACACACACCCACACACAACACCCTCCTCCCCACTCCCCTGTCGGAGACCAGACTTACCTGTGTGCAGGGGGTCCTCTGGTAGGAGACGGGATGGGGCGCTGCTGCCACCAGCAGCGCCTGCCAGCAGAATGCCGCCAGGTCGTATTATTGCTCATAATACGGCTGGCGGCGGTCTACTGGCGTGGCGCTGCAGGTGGCAGCAGCACCACCTTCCCGCCATCCGCCGGCATGTACACAGCTGGATTTCTGGCATTCTTGTGGCGGAAATCTGGCTGTGGTCATAATACAGCGGACGGCTGGTAGCCGTGGCGAAGGTCTTTTGGCGGTCGTCGTTTTGGCGGTAGGCGGTTTTTACCACCAATCTCAAAATGAGGGCCTAGATGCCTGGATATATTGAGATCTTCACACTCGATCTCACTGGTCTTGAACACAATTATCTTCACAATCTGTCTCTGGGGTAATTGAACATCACTATTATAACACACTAACTTTAAGGAAACTTGAGCATGATTACCTTCCCACACACAATCTCTTTTTGGACTTGAAGGTCCTTATGTTCACGCCCTACCTGTGTGTAGACTTATACATTGTCTTCGCACACAATTTCAGTGAACACTTGAACAAGATTGTTTTTACACACTATCTCTGTGGAGTCTTTAACATAACAATAACAACAAGCTATCTCTATAGGGGCTTAAACAATGTTATGATAAAACATTATCTTTGTGAGGATTCGAACAAAATGAACTTCACACCCCATCTCTGTAAAGGCTATAACAATTCTATTACCAAACACTAGTGTTGTAAGGGTGTGAACATGCCTACAATCACATACTATCACTATTTCCACTTACACATCATCAACTTCCCACACTATCTGTTAGGGGACATGAACATTATCTTTACCCACCAGCTCAGTGGTTTTGAACACAATTACCTTCATATGCTGTCTCTCAGGAAAGACACTATGACACTCTATACTGAGTTGACTTCAGTATGACTACCTACACACTCAACATCTTCTTGGATTTGAACAACCTCATGTTTACACTTTATAGGTGTGTCCTTACACACTGTTTTAGTGAGAATTTTAACAAGATTGCCTTAAACATTATCTCTGTGGAGACACAAACAGGTTTACCTCCAGACACCTCCTCTGAGAAGAATATATCATTCTTATAATCACACACATCTCTGTGGGGGCTTGACTACAACTATAATCACATACTATGTATGTGGAAAATATAACATTTCTATAATCATACATTGTTTCTGTTTTGCCTTGAGCATCATCCTCATGCACTGTCTGTGTGGAGGCTTTGCATTGTCTTTAAATGCTATTTCAGTGGGACTTGAACAGAATTATCTTCTTACACAATCTCTGTGGGGACTTGAAAATCACAATAACCACGTCTATCCCTATGGGGAATTGATCACCACCATAATCACAGAACATTGTTGTGGGGACTATTAATTTCCTATTATCACACAATCTCTGTTTAGACTTGAACACCAGCATCTTCACCCACTATCTGTGTGGCGAGTTACATATTATCTTTACATGCTATTTCAACAGAGACTTGAAAAAGATTATCATTTTACACTATCTCTGTGGGGACTTGAGCATTGCTATAATAAAACACTATCTTTATGGGACTTGAATGTGATTAACTCCCCTACAATCTCTCTGAGTGCTATAACAATCACATAATTGCACACTATCTCCGTAAGGACTTGAACACCACTATAATCACGAACTATCTGTATGAGGACTTGAACACCACTATAATCCTATGCCATCTCTCTGGGAACAAACACACTGCTATAATCACACACTATCAATGTGGAAGATTGTACATACTTATAATCACACACTATCTCTTTGTGGACTTGAACATCTTTAACTTCACACTTTCTCTGGGTGGAGAATCAAACATTTCATATGGGTCTTGAACATGATCATCGTCGCATGCTATCTTTGTGGGGACGTACACATCCCAATAACAACACACACCAGCTCTGTGGGTGCTCAATGTCATTATAATCGCACAATATCTTTGTGGGGACTTGGGCATGATTACATTCAAAAACTATTTCTGTGAAGAATTGTATATTCCTTTAGGCATACACTAACCCTGTGAGGACTTGAATATAATTATTATCTCACTCTACCTCTGTGGGTACTTTTATCATAGCTGCAGACACCATCTCTTTAGAGACTATTGTGCTACTGTAAGTATATACCATCTCTGTGGCCATCATCAAACACCACCCCTATGCAGTGATCACATGCTATCGCTGTGGGTATTATCACACAGCATCCTTATACCAACATTCTCATAGCAGGACATTCCTAGGGAGATGTGGCCCAATAGCTACTTTGACAAAACAGTAAGTTACTACTTAAATTCTGTGTCCCACTAATCCACTTTGCTTGATTCCATCTGTTAATCTTTCCATGTGTTACTTCCCTTAGCTCCTAAGATATTGAGCTCTAAACAAGGGGTTGAATACTGTTTTTCATACCTTTCTGTGTTAATATATAGTAAATACTCTGATACATTATTAGGGAAATGTCCTTAACCATGCATTGTAAACAACACAGACATGTACCAGGCAAGTGTAACCAGACTTGCCAGAACAACAACTGCCTTTTTTTAGTGCCTTAACCACGCATGTGCCAAGCTACGCATACGTGTGGTTAAGGCACAGAAAAAGGCAGAGAGCAGGAGAGGATGCAGTGAGGTAAGTGGGGCTGGGGCAGGGTTGGTTGGTAGTTTTTAGAGGTGGGTGTGGATTAAGGGGTGGGTGGCGGGGTTGGGTATTTTTCTATAGAGGCATGAGTAGGGGTTTGGGGAAGTTTGGTATTTAGGGTTTATGTTGCATGGGGGTGAGTAGTTTATTTTTTACGGGTAGGTAGGTGGTAGGGGTTGGTTTTATTTTTAGGGCTTAGGGTGTAGGTGGGTAGTTTAATATTTAGGGGCGGCGGAGGAGATCAGGGTAGTATTACTTTTAGGGCTTAGGTTGGGTGGGCGGTCGAGGTAGTTTAGCTATTAGGGGCGGGGTCGTTTTTAGGGCTCTGGTCATGAGTGTCAGGATAGCTTAGTTTTTAGAGGCAGGGAATCAGAGTAACTTTTATTTTAGGGCTTAGGGTGGGTGAGCTGTTGTTGTAGTTTCGTTCGTAGGGGTGGGGAATGTTTTAGGCCTCAGCGTGGGAACGGTGTTGGGGTAGTTTAATTTTTAGGGGCATGGGTGGTGGGTCAGTGTAGTTTTTTTAGGGCTTAGGCTAGGTGGGGGGTCTGGGTAATTTAGCTATTACGGGTGGGGGTAGTTTTGTGCCTCAGGGTGGGTGGGAGGGAGTTTCAAGACAGAACCACAATGCGTTCCCACATATGCCTTAGCTAGGCATGCTTTTACAATGAAATTGGTTGTAAAGGCATGCATGGTGAAGGTATGAATGGAAATGATGCGTTCGTGGTTCAGACTGTGTTGTTAAGGCATGCCTTGTTCTGGCATGCATGGTTACTATTAGCATAATGCATGCTTTTTTGTACCTCTAGGATTAAGCAGCAATTCCTACACAAATGCTTTATGATGTTGTTTCTGTATATTGATTATATAATACATATTTAGCCATGTTCCTTCAACTGTATTCAATCACAGATGGGAATCATGGAGTAGGTCCTCACAAGGAGGGGAGCAAATGCCCGAGTCCCCTCAAACACTGTACTGTGCATGTGATGATATAACTATATATTTGGAAATGTGAAGCAGGATCCTGAATCACAAGTATTTTTCACATTAGTATATTTTAAGAACATCCAGGAAAGGTTAATCCCCCCTAAGCAGGTAAATACACATAGTTCCCATATGGATGGTAGCAGCTGGTAACATTCTGCAGTATAAAGACCCCAGGGTAAATCGTGTATACCTCACACACTGTTTTGGTGTGACAGTGTGGGACATCCCTATAGTGACCCTGTATCTGTGGTGAATTTAAAAACACCATTATAATCACGTACCATCTCTGTGGAGACATGAATATGCCTGTGATCGCACACAATCTCTGGACTTGAATATCATTATCTTCGCAAATTCTTTTTTTTGGGAACCTGAACATTATCTTCACACACTGTCTGTGTGGGAACTTTAACATCCCCATACCACAGACTATCGTCGCAAATACAACATAAAACCCAAATGAGATTTACCAAGCCATGCAAGGCCCCTTGTTGGTATTTATTTGTATTTGTATTTGTGTGTTTTCTCCAGAAGTCTCCTTCGCCAGCCCAAGCGTCCCGTTGCCAGGGGGGACAGAACACACCTTCCGGCTTCTCTTCTGGCCATAAGAGAGGCGCGCTCCCCACGGGACGCGTTCTCTCCAGAAGTCTCCTTCGCCAGCCCAAGCGTCCCGTTGCCAGGGGGGACAGGACACACCTTCTGGCTTCTCTTCCGGCCATAAGAGAGGCGCGCTCCCCGCGGGACGCGTTCTCTCCAGAAGTCTCCTTCGCCAGCCCAAGCGTCCCGTTGCCAGGGGGGACAGGACACACCTTCCGGCTTCTCTTCCGGCCATAAAAGAGGCGCACTTCCCGCGGGACGCGTTCTCTCCAGAAGTCTCCTTCGCCAGCCCAAGCGTCCCGTTCCAGAAGTCTCCTTCGCCAGCCCAAGTGTCCCGTTGCCAGGGGGGACAGGACACACCTTCCGGCTTCTCTTCTGTCCATAAGAGAGGCGCGCTCCCTGTGGGACGCGCGCGAGACACGCCCGGGCGTGTGCCCGGGCGAAGACCGGGCCAAGACGGGCCCATCTTCACCCGTCATCGCCCGATTGAGGCCGGGACGGGACTAGTTCCTTTAAAGGAAGCTCCCAAGTAAGACCTTTCCTTTCCTTTTCTGCCTATCATTGTCATTTTAGAACTATGGGGAAAAGGAAAGCTGTTGGCCCGCCGGCACCACTGGATGATATAAAAAAACTGAAAAAGCGACCTAGGAAACTAACTAACAAGATCGTTCAAGGTGATCCGAAATCACTCGATGAGATAGATCTACGATTTGAGGAGGTGGAGGCCATACTTAATAGTGAACTAGGTACCCATGGAACCTTGCCCCAGAAGAAGCCTTCACTCCAAACTAAGAGGATCCAGGAGTTTTTCAATGAGAAGAGAAAGGACCAAACAGTTGACTCTGGGGAACCAATTGATGGTGCAGGGAAGTTGCCCATTGTTAATGCCACTATTCCCTCAACTCAGCAGGGTATTGTGGCTTATAGTAGCACCTCTAATCCTTTACATACCCAGGGGACTTCTCACGTAGAGGAAATAGAATGTATACCCCTACCAATGAGCCCTGAGATAAGGCTGGCCCCTAACATACCATGTAAAAATCGCTTTGAGCTTTTGACTGAGGAGGGTGATCTGATCGATACCCATGACCTCCACATGGCTGATACAGCTATCGAGGTTGCCATTCCCCTCCTATTATTGTTACGTGCTCTGAACCACCTGCTAGTGTAGTTAACTTGCCTCTAATTCTTCATAGAGTAGATGAAGTTAGGAAGTTAGCATTGCAGCTAACCAAACTCCTCCAGGGGAATATGGCTCAACAACCGAGATGTAAATGCCAAATGTCAGAAGCAGTTGGGGCAGGTGGAATCTTGGCAGCCGAACTAGTTTCATCTAATACTAATGTATGCGAGGGGGCCAACCAACCATTCCCAAAGTACTGGCTTTTATATGGGTGCCGCAGAGGCTAATTTAATTCCTCATATAGCCCATTCTAAAAGTAAATACACAGTGTGCAATAGTATCTCTCTTGGTGGAGCTACGGCAGTGGATGGTGTTGACACTGTCGGCAGTCCCCTTGCCCCACCAAATCGTCACCTTACTATGAGGCATAATTTTACTACCAATATTTCAAACAAAGGGGACAGCCCTCCTCCTATTACGAATAGGTTGCTTGTCAACCCTCTGATTAAGGATCCAACCTGCATTATTTCTTCCCAAGGAGCTAATAGTGCTTTAGGCATGTCTTCAACGAGTATAGGTCCTAGGTACGGAGACAATACTCTTTTCTTAACTAATGTTCCGAAGTTGTCATCCAGGTCTGTTGAGGACCTAGAGTCCAGGCTTAATACGGTTATTCACTGGTTATGTCATCAACAGGAATGCCTTTCAGTTATACACTCGGACATTCTAAAAACTGAGAGATGGAGTCCCTCTGGGTCAAACTTCGATGTTATTTCGATTGTGTTTTTGGACAAATCTTTGGCAGGCCAACTCATTGACTTTGTTGCACGCATGTGCCAGTACAAGGGGCAAAAAGGAGGAGGTATTATGCTAGTCTCTAAACTAGCCGATTTAAAGCAGGTCCCTGTGTCTGGTTACATTGCCCATGTTAATAGGAGAGGCTCTAGGGAGGAAGGCGAATTTATGCACCATGGTTCTGTATGACTGTCTTCTGGCCAGAAAGTTCTTAACAGGGACAATTTAGAGGAAGCTATAACAGATAGTTTTGATAAGACCACCGCCAATGAGTTGAACCACAAGGATGCTCCACCCCCAACCTATGATATTGAAATGGACACTAATGGTTTATCCATCATGACTTGGAATCTTGCTGGCCTTGCTAGGAAACTGGACGACATGGATTGGGTTACTTACATAAAGTCCCAAGATGTGTGTCTTTTCCAAGAAACCTGGGTTGAGGGTTGAACTAGTATAAATGGGTTTCTTTCCTTTAATATCCCTGCACAGCCATCAGAGAAAGCAACAGGTCGTGCAAAAGGGGGACTTTTAATCCTCTTAAATTTAAAACTTCAATGTGATTATAAGGTCTTAAAATTTGACTGTACCGACTTGATGGGTTTACAAATTTCTTTCCAACAGAATTTTAACATAACTCTTATTAATGTATACGCCCGATCTGTTTCATGTGGATCAGAATCACATATTTTAACCTTACTTTCTGACCTTTTAGATACTATCCAAACTAACTCCTTTTTAATTATTGCTGGGGATGTAAATTGTACTTTCGAACCCTCTGCGTTTTTTAGTGATTAAACTGTGGAGGAGGACGAATTATGGGGGATTGCACAATTGAATGGTGATAGCCCTTGTCCACGCTTTCGTGTTGCTGCCCAGCTAGCCACATTATGTTTAAAGTTTGGCCTTAGGACTTGTAATCGCCGTAATCCTTCTGATCTAAACCTTGCACCTACATTTCAACGAGGTTCTCTGACTAGTGTTACTGATTATTTTCTAGTGGATGTGCGACTTTGGCCGTTGTTGCTAGATATGAGGGTAGATTCCAGGTGTGAGAGCGATCCTTTTCCCCTGTTGCTCACCCTCTCTGGGAATATATTTGGCAGAACCTCGAACATGCAACTTACAACGGTCCCTCCCCCATCTTGAACAATGCTTATACAAAGGTAGGGTGGCCCAAAGTAATGTCGAACCCCTACTTGTTACGGGAGATTTACCAAATGTTTTTAGATAACTTGTCAGCCTATGAAGATCTTGATACTGAGGCCATCCCACTTCTTGGTATCCATGAAGATATGATGGTCAAACTTCAAAGTATTTTTTACAAAAAGGCGGCTACGGCAAGCCTGCGATGCGGGGTTCCGACTAACAGTAGATGGTTTAATGATTTGTGTATGAGGGCCAAGTCCGGCCTAAAAAAGGCTATTAAGGTCGGGACCCCGGGGGCGATCAAACAAGCAAGATGCATGTATAAAAAGAAAATTTTACAATCGAAGAAATCTTGGGAAGATTGAATTTGGCAGGAGTTGTTGGATGCTACAAAAACAAATAATAACACGCTTTTCTGGGAATTGTTGACTAAACATGAGAGAGGGGGTAGGTCTAATCTAAGGAACCATGTTCAACCTGAAAGTTGGGTGGAGCAATTCTCTCTTCTTTATGAGGGAACTACCTCCTCTGGGGTTTTTGATTGTGATAACGTGGGATTAGACCCCCTTACTTTACTAAATGCTAACCCTGCCATTTCTTTACCCGATGGGAGTCACATTTGTTTCTCCTTAGAAGAAACTGCCGATGCTATCAATTCCTTGAAATCTGGTAAAGCCCCGGGACCTGATAAATTCCCAGGCGATCTTTATAGATCTGAGCCATCTATATGAACCTGGTATATCAACCTATTGTCAAATAAAATCACAAAAGGAGGACAGATTCCTGAGACGTGGAAGGGTGCAGAAATTATCCCCATCTACAAAAAGGGTAATACAAATCTCCCAACCAACTATAGACCGGTTAGTTTAATTGACAATCTGCAAAAAATCTTTGCCAAACAGCTGCTAGTTAGACTATCGAGCTGGGTTATGGAACAGCAGATTCTTTCACCGCTTCAGGCGGGGTTTCGGCCTAGAATTAGTACGGTTGACCAGGCCTTTAG
Organism: Pleurodeles waltl; assembly: GCF_031143425.1. Taxonomy (NCBI): domain Eukaryota; kingdom Metazoa; phylum Chordata; class Amphibia; order Caudata; family Salamandridae; genus Pleurodeles; species Pleurodeles waltl. Next base: position 382,909,303 of record NC_090445.1, read on the forward strand.
GTTGGCTGTGCTACATTGGAAATATGTAGTTCTGGCAAAGCAAACTTTATACGTTGCCTTTGTTGATTTGCATTCTGCTTTTGATTTGGTCCCAAGACAAAAGCTTTGAAAAGTGCTATACAAAATAGGGATACCAGCCAATATAATTCAACTATTGAAACGCATGCACGAAGGCACATATGCGCAAGTAAGGTGGGGCAACCAAGGTGAACTGACTAATAAATTTCCAATTAAAAGAGGTGCCCGTAAGGGTTGTGTGCTTGCACCACTCCTGTTCTCTCTATTTATTAATGAGGTGGTGCAAGAACTATGGGCATGTCAGAATGATGCTCCTACTTTAGTCAATGAGAAAATTCCTATTCTTCTTTTTGCGGATGATTCCCTATTGATTTCGAAAACCCCTATGGGTTTACAAATTTTTGTGGACAGATTTAATTTATTCTGTTGGAATTCTGGTCTAGAGTTGAACTTGAAGAAAACTAAATTGATGGTGCTTCGCTCCGGCCCTCGGAAGAAACGTACTATTAGGTTGGATGGTGATATTCTGGACCAGGTTAGCTCGATTGATTATCTGGGTGTGAAGCTCACAGATTCACTTCTCTGGGAGGAACAGGTTAGCAAGAGTGCTGGGCTTTTGCAACATCGGGCAGCATCCATATTGAGCCTCTATAGGAGTACGATTGGCAAAGCTGTAGTCCCCAGCAGCAAAGATTTATGTGGCTAAGGGGCAGGGTGCTGCTGCCTATGGCGCAGAGATTTGGGGCATGTCAGATAGTAGCAGAATAACCAAAATTGAGAATAGCTTTGCACGGGCTTTATGTGCATGCCCCATTAGCACCCATTAATTCCCCTATTTCTAGGCCTAGGGTTAAAACGAATGGCTGACCTAATTATTCTACGACCTCTGTTGTATTGTGTGAGGCTATGGATAGTCCCCGAATTGGTCGTATACAAGTTTTCCCTTTTAAAATTGTTAAAATGTCCTAACTCTATCTCCATCCCTTGGATCAAACACGTATTCAGCTGGTTTTGTACATTGGGATTGAGAGATTTTTGGGAGAATCCCCATCAACTTGCGAAGTCCCATGTAAATGCATTGAAGGGAGCTTACTGCTCCTATATACGCAGCAACTACATTTCCCACAAATCTAAAGGTCGTTTAACTAATTTGTTTATTGATTTTAAATGGTACCCCGAGTTCGAATTATACTTAGATATAATACCTGACCTATTAGGTAAAGGCCTGTATGCCAGATTCCGCTTTGGAACATTACCATTGGTGGCCTTGACGAGCAGATGGGGATCCAATTCAATTTCTGATATTTGTCCTGGCTGTAGCAATTCCTCTGAAACAGTAGAACATTTTATGTTTTTTTTGTCCTGCTTACTCAACCCCAAGGTCTAAATGGATCAGCAAAATTTGTCGGGAATTGAAGTTAAGAAAATGTGCTTTAGCTTTGAGGATTTTAAAAAGCCACAATTCAAATGTGTTAATTTATGCTGTAAGCAAGTTTTTAGTAGCGGCATGGCGTATATGTAACTTTTATCTACAATGATCTTAATTGTTTTTAAGTTGGGCAAGCAGGGATTTTATTCTCTTTTAAATTCGGTTATGATAGATTTGTACTGTTTTATCTATGATGATTATTTATTTTGTACTGTATTGCTTTGATGGTCTGTTGGCCGAATAAAGCTTATGTGAAACCAAACAAAGGAATCTCTGGAGCTGTGTCTTCTTCTTATTATAGTTACTGATTGATGGAATTCCAAAATTGCCACATTGGGAACAACTCAAAGTACCTCATGACAGATGAGATTGTTAGAAACACAGAACAAATATAACCTTAATTTATGTGGTGAAGAATTGATAGTTAAGTAGGAAGCTTTTAACTCACTAAACCATCAAGCTGGCTCAGTGGGAACATGGCTGCCACTTATATTAGTATTTCTTTATTGTAATATATCCTGTTGACATTTGCTTGTGAAGGGAACGTCACACAAGTGGATCATGGGAGGAGAGTGGAGTCTGTAAGGAGTTGCTTTAACAGTCACTCAAAGAGTTTCTTCATTGTTAGGCAACTTAGCTTCAAGAAAGTGTTTTTGGCACCTGTCACGAAAGCCAAAGACAGCTCACTGGACCCCGAAAGGTGCACACAACAGTCCAGACCAGGATACTATGTCTAAATACTGCTTGTGTGACTCCTGCTGGGCACTGTAGAAATACAGGCTATAAATGTGGCATCTACTGAGCTGGTTGATGGGTACATATAGATTTTTTTTTCTGCTCTTTACCCATCCACATGCTAAATAGTATAGATTATTTACTAGGTGGCTGGTAGCCTTGCAAATAGCAGAGAATCTTCACTACTTACCTACCCCCTTGGAACATAATAGAGATTTTGCACTGTATAGCCAGTCACCATGCAAATGACAGGCAAATATCACTACCTGACAGCCAGCTAAGCACCACATGTTACGTACTGTTGGTCGACAGCCACGCAAATAGCAAACAAAGTGTACTATTTATCTGAACTGTGATTAAATAGTAGATTTTGCATTTAGTTTGGCTAGTGGATGAGCAAATAATGAAAAAACTTCACTACTATCAGCTTGCTAAATAGCAGGCAATATGCACAAGTTGGCTCACGGCTGTGCAAATAGAAGACAAACTTCACTATTTACCAGGCAGATGTCACATGTTTCACAAATGTGCCAGATTCATTAAAGTTTATCAGAGCAGATGGCTAATAATAAGCTAATGATAAGCATGGTTAGATCCTGTCCAGGACTAGGTGAAGTATTCATTCTCCTACAGCTATGTACCCCCTCTTACAAAGTCATGGGACTATACTAAGGCAAGATATAAGATTACTAAAAGGCTCTATATTATTAGAAGATCTATCTTGCTGTTTTGACTTTTCCTGCAAAAAATCACTGAAATACAATTAAACAAATCAGACTAAACCAAATGAAAACACAGAAGCAAAGGCCAAAACTGGAAATGTATTTCAGCAACATGGTTCAATCCGATATTTAGGGTGATCACTTAAAAATAGAAACACATGGCTCGTTATACAAATTACCAACATAGTGCAATTGAGAGGCATCATTCTAATCTCAAAACAGAAATGAGGAAAATTACAAATCTTTCTTTAAATGCTTAGAATCAATGTACCTATCCATGTGCCAGTCATGTTTTTTTTTTACAATGGGATTCCTAGCAATGTCCAATATGTAAATATCAAATACAGATACATTAAACTGGGGTTGGTAATGACATCATCATTCACATTTACTTCCTTTGAAAAGCAGTATTAGGGACGTGTGTGGGATCTGGAGAGAAATGCATGCTGCGCATCATTTGAGAGTTAGAATGTAAGAGGATTCTAGATTCCTCAGGGAGGAAGCATTTGGAGATATGAGTGCTGGTGTGGCTGTCTATGTGGATGGGATATTCTTTATTTTAATAAAGAAACCACTGGAATTAACAATCCTCAGGATCACCTTTATTACACTGGTGACGAGGGTCTGAACCTTTTGGAATATCTCAACATATTAGAATTACCTTCATTGGGCAACTGGTCTGCTTTTACTTCCTCAAATCGACTTTCATGAAAAAGACTGATTCCTCTGGGGAGCCTGTCATATATTTTATTAATACTACAGAAAGAGGAACGCTTCCAAAAAATCTGTTTTCCCTGGTGAGTCTGTTGGATATTTTAACTATTCTGCAGGAGGAGGAACTCTTCATTTATTGTGTTACCTTAAGCGCTGTGTGACTCTTTCCCTGTCATCCATAATTGATGATTTGAAGAAACGCTTTGTATAGTTTACAGCGTTTACTGGGGATTTCCTAATGCGCTCCCATTTCTTTTTTTGTTAAAATAAGCGAGCTCGCATTTTTTAAACTGCCTGCGCGTAAACAATTCTGCTGCATGCATAACCCTGCCGCATGCATAACTTTGTCGGTTCTTACCATAAGGAATACTTGAGCCAGTGTCATGTGAACAACCCTGCCGCACGCATAATCCTGCCCGCGTGCATGACACTGCCGGCTCCTCCGAGAAGGAAACTGTTGTGTTATGCCGCGTGCATTCTAACTAGCGCATATTCACACTTGCGCGTATCCTTTCACACGCGTATTCAATAACCTTCTGACGTGTGAAGGATTATACATTAAAGTAAACTCTACCTACCTTGCCAGGAGTTGGTTTGCCTATCGGTCTGGTTCTCAAAGCTCTGTATAGAGACACACGAAGGAAAAAAAAATAGAAATAAACAGAACAAGAAGAACTTCCTGTAAAAAACACCCTTTGGAGTCTTACATCATATAAAGATGTTAAAAGACATAATAAAGAAGTGATCTACATTAATATTGTTCAAGAATAAGAAAATAAACCTTTTATGAGAGGTTTTTGACAAAGTTTCAGCAACGTAGAACATACCACCTCCTCCTTTATTTTTAACAATCCCGGGTGAAGCACCTATAATCTGGTCTAAATGGAAAAAATCTTTTTTACATTACACCAGAGTGTGCGGCACAAACTTACCCAATGAAAGGAAAACTTCTCTCCTCATGCATTGTTTAGGAAGTGAGAGACAAGAAGTTTTTGAAACTCTACCAGAACCAAATTATAATGGGACTGACTTGAATGAATTTGAACTCTGTTTGAAAAAGCTGGACTTGCACTATTTAACAAAGATCAGCACAATCCTGGAACGTTATCACTTTGGCATGAGGGAACAGAAGCCAGGTGAAGCCATAGAGGATTAAGTTACGGCATTAAGGAAGCTGGCTGCTACATGCAAGTTCGGAATGACACTTGAGGAACGTGTAAGGGATCAGTTTATGTTGAACTGCTCCAGTGACAAGACGGGAACTTTGGAGCAAAGATGATCCTCCTCTACAGGAAGTTGTGACGATAGCTAAGAGTGTGGAACACACCTTAGCTTGTGTGTAAGAAATGGAGAGGAACAGGTGTCCGGCAGACAATAAAATAATTCAGAAGAATGAGCAACAAGGTGATTACAAAGACAGTGAAGGAGGAAAAGATAATAGCAAACTTAATCAAATTCAGAGGTCTAATTCAAAGACACCAAGTTTTACCGGTGTTGAAACCTAGGACGTTATGCTTCTTATAAAAAGTGTCCAGCTGCCAATGAAATATGTAAGTTGTGCAACAAACACGGACATTTTGCGAAGTGTTGTAGGTCAGACAAAGACTCTCCTTCAGTGAAACTTGTGGAAGATTGCATATTGACGGTCGATACACAAGAAAAGAAAAAGAAACACCCGAAAGACATTGTAACCATTGGTGGGATTGATAGTAAAGTTTTGTTCGATTCGTGAGCATGGTTTACTTTATTGTCCAATGATGCATTCGATAAGTATTTAGGTCAAAGTGTGAAACTGAAAGATTCTGATGTGATTCCAGGGGTTATGGGGGACAAACCATAGACCAGAGGGGCTATTTTGAATCGGAAATTACCTTCAAATCTAACACCATAGCTGGGAAAATCTATGTACCGGTGAAAGGTGACAGTGTTTTAAGCTGGCCACATCAGAAGGAACTGAATGTCATTTTAGATCCCAATAGCCTCACACCAGTTATGCTTAAGAAGGATTTTGGGCAAAAGTTGAGGGACGTATGTGAGATTTCTGTGAACGGAAAAAAAAAAAGTTGATTTTGTGCCAGATTTTGTCCATGAGTTCAAGGATGTATTTAGTGACAGTTTGGGATGCTTAGCAAAATATGTGCATTGTATCAAAATTAAAGAAGGGACAGTACGTGTAGTTTCCAAAGTGCGACCCATTCCTATATTGATGAAAGATGATGTAGAAAAGGAGATACAGAGGTTGTGCAGTGAAGGTATAATTGAACTGGTAGAGGCATCTGAATGGGTGTCTCCGGTAGTCGTCGCACGTAAATCCTCCAGTGAGATAAAATTATGTGTGGATTTAAGAAATCTCAACAAAACAGTCATTAGTGATCAGTTTCCCTTACCAAATATAACGGAGATGGTATCTTTATTACATAGTGCAAAGTACTTTAGTACATTAGACTTAGATTCAGCATATCATCAGGTTGTGTTGCATGCTGATTCAAGGGACTACACTACCTTTTTCACACCATTTGGTACCTTTAGATTTGTAAGGATACCTTTTGGGCTAGTGTCAGCTGCCTCAATGTTTCAGCATTTAATGCACAATTTATTTGGCTCTGAACCAGGAGTAAAGTATTTCCAGGACGATATTTTGGTTTATGCCCAGACAGAGAAGGAACATGTAGAAAGAGTAAAGAAAGTTTTGAGCATCTTAAGGGACCACGGTCTCACACTTAAGTTAAAGAAGTGTTCCTTTGGAAAAGAGGAAATTGAATATCTGGGTCATAAAATCACCTCAACAGGGTTGTATCCAAAACAAGAGTTGGTTAAGAATATTTTGAACCTGCATTCCCCAGAAAAAAAATAAGAATTATTGCCATTTTTAGGGATGGCAGAATTTCATGCCAACTTCCTGCCCAACTTAGCTTCTAAAATGGAGAATATGCATAAATTGCTGAGGATAGGGGTTGAGTTTTCGTGGGATGATGTGTGCGAAAGAGAATTTGGAAGTATTAAAGAAGAGTTATCCAAGGTGGGAAGTTTGAAATCATTTGATCCAAAAAGATTGTGTGTAATCATGACAGATGCCAGCACAAAAGGCTTCGGAGCTGTTCTGTTACAAAGGGGGAATGATCAGGAGTTGAAACCGGTGGTGTACAATTCACGGGCATTAAGGGGAGCAGAAGTAAACTACTCAGATCAATTATCGAGAGAGAGGCCTTAGCAGTATCTTGGGCTATCAATAAATTTAGGAACTTTGTGTAGGGAAGGAAGTTCCATGTTTACACTGACCACAAACCTCTAGTGGAAGTCTTCATGAAAAAGAGTCTTGACCAAATCTCAAGTAGGGTCAGTAGGTGGGTTGTTAATCTTCAAGATTTTTACTTCAAAATGTTTTATGTACCAGGAGCATGTAACAAAACGGCAGATTGCTTTTCTAGACTCGCTTCTGAATCTGAGGAAAATTTGAACATTTATCAGGAAGACAAATTTAGTGTGTGTAGTGTCACGGAAGGGATAATTGAACAGGATGAGTGGGTGAAGGTAGTTGCTGGTGATCCTGTGTTACAACGTGTATGTAATTTCCTCAAAAACTCTTGGGATGCTGAGTTGAAGAATTCTGAAACATTTAGAAGATCCTGGAAAGTAAGAGATTAATTATCTGTGTCTGATGAGTTATTGTTTTGGGGAGCAAGATTGGTAGTTCCAAGTGTTTTGACTGACAAAATTATTCAGTTGGGACATACGGGACACCAAGGTATGAGCAAAACTAAATCTAGAATTCGACTCAACTATTGGTGGCCAGGAATGGATTTGAGTATCAAGAAGTAATTAGAGAATGCCCTGATTGCTGTAACAGTGATAAGATTTATAAAACGAGAGTACCTTCAATGTGTGTCAGGAGTTTACCAAGCAGACCGTGGAATGTATTTGCAATGGATATTGCGGGACCAGTTCAAGGAAGAGCGGGAAGCAATTACATTTTGGTCTTGGTAGATCAGTTCTCCAGGTGGGTTGAGATGGGTGTGGTCAGCAGCGTGGAATCTACGAGGATAATTGGTTTGCTTGAAGACATTTTTTCTCGAGAGGGATTCCCTAACTCTATCTTGACAGATAATGGTCCGCAATTTGTCTCCAAGGAAATGGAGGAATATTTCAGGAGATTGGGGATCAAGCATAAGTTATATTCCTTGTACCATCCTGAAGGGAATGGAACTGTAGAAAGGTTTAACAAGTGTGTGAAGGAGTGTGTACAACTAGAGATAGCTGCGGGAAGAAATTGGAAAGAAGGTTTAAAAAACATTCTAGTGGCAAACCGATTTACTCCACATTCCACCACTGGAGCAGTCCCTTTTGAGATGTTCAGGGGTAGAAAGGGTAATACCATGTTAGCTCCAGGATGGGTGTTTGGGGACAAAAACAAAGCAGTTTCCTGGTCTCATGAGGAGTATGACAGAAGCAGTGAAAAAGTTTGCATGGAAAAAAGGAAAGAGTATTTTGATTAAAAAAGAGAGCACAAGTACTGTCAGAGTAAAGGTAGGAGATGAGGTTTTGATTAAGAAACCAACACTAAGTAAAAGTGGGAGTAAATGTTGGGGTCCTTTGTGGTACAAAGCTGTTTAAAAATGCAGTCAAAGTTAACGATGGAAGAATATGGAATCTCAATCGTGTCGTGATTTCCAGGAAGAAAGATTTCTAATTCTTCTCTTGTTCATTCTCTAAGGTAGTAGTGTTCTGTTACGATATTTTAGCACCGCTTATTGTTATTATATCATTTGTAGTTCATTTATTTTTGGTTGTATGTTACTTATCATATTCATTGAGGGGAAGGTGTGTGGTATCTGGAGGGAATAGCATGCTGTGCATCATTTGAGAGTTAGAATGTAAGAGGATTCTAGATTCCTCAGGTAGACTGGAGGAGACTGGTGGAGGAAGCAGTTGGAGAAATGAGTGCTGGTGTGGCTTTCTATGTGGATGGGATATTCTTTATTTTAAGAAAGAAACCACTGGAATTAACAATCCTCAGGATCATCTTTATTACAAAGTGGCTCAAGGTAGTCACTATGCATTGCCTTTATAGACCTTTTGAAGTGGTTCATGTTTAAAAACTCATGGACATTGATTACATACCTCACTAAATATTTCATATTTTTGACAAATAGTCTAGCACTAATCTCATAAAACTATTGCTCGGACAACAGAGTTAGCCAGTATAGCAATGTAGGTAGGCTGTGGTTGAGACTTAAGCTCTTTTATATATTCTACATGTTATCTGCACGTAATTAAGAGGCATGTAGTCTTTCAATAGGCCATTATATATGTCCCACAGACCCACAATGAAAGGACTCTTCCCCTTCTATTATGGTGTTCTGGTACTTGTGATATTAAAACATACTGTACAGAGGAAAATTATGGAAACATTTGAAATGACCTTAGAATTATCATTGTGTGTGGTTGAGAAAGTAAAGGAGTGATTTTTTCATTGATTATTTAATTGCTCTCCCACGGTCAGATAGTTTAACTATATTTTAGGGAAGAAAGCCATTTGCATTGCTTGGAAATTATTTTAAATCCTATGCAATCCCTGTGTTCCTTACCACTCTTTCCCCCCTGTGACCTGAACATGCATGTCCTCTACAACTGTTCCATCTGTTTTTCTGTTTGTCGGAGCTCTATTAACTGAGAGACACCTATATTGTATTTATTCTGAGTAAAATGAGTAAAATTAACTAGTGGCTGATCCCCCTAGGCAGTGCAGTGACAGGACATGGTAGCAGCAGCTTACCTTTGCATTGACACAGACCTTTGACATGTGTTGCAGTGGGAAGATTGGATATTGGCTGCCCAGGTCTCCAAACAGTGGGCTGTTGCTTTAGTCATATTTGGAACCTCAGTATATGTGGCTTACTGATACTGTTTGAATGATGGAGTGCATTTGAGCCCAGGTGCATGCTGCACAAGGTGGTCACCCTCACACAGAAAGCTGCATTAGTCAATTATGGACATGCAAGCATGAACATACTACTTTCTAAACCCACCTCCCTGATAGTCATAGATGAGGCATTAGGTTTCCTCATACTTTAGTGAAATTCACTTGTCCTATGCTTCCTATGTTCCTATCATCTCTGAGGCACGTAGAACAGATTGAGAGAAGGCTGTCTGGCTAGTTCATACTAGTCTGACCAGTGATAATTGGCTTCAGAATTCAAGAAAGTTTGGACAACAAAAGGAAGAAGTATTTCTCCAGGATTGTAATGATTTTTATTGCGAGATTTATATAGTGCTTCTTGCCCCAATACAATCCAAAAACAATTTTGAGTAGTCAGCTAAAAACAACTCTACTTGTTGTGCATGGTTAATATTATATGTCTTACATTTGAAACACTGAATTTCAAGCATGAAGATCAGCAATTAACTGTAATCATTTGATAGCAAATTTGTGGTTGTGCGTACTGCATTTTCACATATGTAACATCTTTTTCATGTTTGTGCTTGGTTGGTGGGTTTTATGTTTATAGGCTGACCTATATGAAAAATATGAGATGTCACATGATTAGAATGAGAGAAATGCTCCAATGGTATGACAACACTCTGGTATCAGTGCTTATGCATGGACTGTGACATAAAAGGTAAATGGAGGTCAAACTTGTGGACACATACAACCATCATCTAATCTGACCTACATATGGTCATCTGTGAGGAAACTGCAAGGGTGATCCTTTCAATGCAAAACTGGAGGAACACCATGCAATAATTTAAATTCCTTTAATGTAGCCATAAATAGTGACCCTTCATTAGCAGAAACTGATACAATGTGACTAACAATAGCCATCTCATGACTCAACAAAACACACAAAGGATGCTACGGGTGACAAAGTAGTCTGGTCCTAAACCAATTACATTGCTTGTATATGTCACAGAAACTGACTCAGTTTCTCTCCCACTTCCTAGTTACATTTCCCTTAATACATCTGTCAATGTTAAGTAATAAAATGCTGAAAACACTTTCTAAAATGAGTTTGATACAATAATTACAGCTTTCCAAGTACTAGCCTATTTGTCCACGTTATGTGGTGTTCCTACATCAAGCTATATCATCACTAGTTCCCACATAGATAATCTTCAAATGTAGAGACCATGACTTTTTGAAATATTTATCTTTTATTCTATGAATCCTTTAATCACAAATACAGAAGCAGCAAACATATCCAGTTTATGAGATTACAAGGAAAAGTAATTCTTAAATGTAAGCCCTTACTTATATTTGCTAGGCATTTGACAAACAGTGGTCCTATTTCTGAAAGAAAACTCTCAAACTACATTGTAAATACCATGTTTTTAGTGGAGAGACAATCCATCTCAATATGACACGTGTGTTTTTCAAATAAGCAAAAAGTGATTTACTGTGATTCCATTGAATACACATTCCTACAATGTTCTTATGTTATGCAAATGTGTTAATAATCTGTCATAATAAAACCTATGCAAATACATTCAATATAGTTAAACATGTCTTTAACTTTAAGAGCATACAATGATTAGGTATTACTAATATATGGAGCTCATGAAAGATTAGTAACTGCAAGAATGCTCTACTGCCTGATGTTTATTTTAATAGTTTTCAACAAGCTGTCTGACTAAATTTAGGAGGCTGGCCTAGTTTGTACTAGGTACCAAAGGTACTTACACCTTATAGCAAGTCCAGTTATCCCTTACTAGTGAAATGTAGTCAGGGTCTAGAAGCCAGGCTGTCTAGAGGTAGCTGTAGACAGAGCAGCCAAGGCTGAACTAGGAGACATGTAAAGCTCTTGCAATACCACTGTAGCCACACACATAAAAGAACATTCTCAGTGTAACAAAAATAAAGGTACTTTATTTTAGCCACACAATGCCAAAAATACTTTGGAGACTATACTCCCTTAGGAGGTAAGTACATTACACAATATATGCAGTAGTAACCAAAAACAGGTAAGTACACAGTAGGAAAGCAGTTCAAATAGTGAAAATCACAATAGGTTGCAATGGGTCTAGGGGGAACACAAACCATATACTAAAATAGTGGAATGCAAATTTTGGTTTCCCACGAAGGCCAGTGTAGTGTGTAGAGGGGCACTGGGAGTGTAAGAAAACATCAAAGGTAAGTAATGTACCCCACCCCAGCGCCCAGGAAAGCAGGAGTAAAGTACAGCAAGTTTCCTAAAACACCGTAGAAGTTGTGATAGAAGATAGTGCAACAACCATTAGAGACTGTAAGACACCAACAATGGATTCCTATACCTAAAGACCTGTGGAAGAAGGTGACCAAATCCAAGAAGCACTAAAGAGTCAAGGGAGAAAGGGAGCCCGTGCTGACCCGGATAAAGGTGCAAAAGTGGAACCACCCGTGAGAAGACAAAGTCAGTTTTGCACCAAAGAAGACAGATGCGGATTCCTGGTTGGTGCAGATGTCCCACTCTGGATGGATGAATGCAGTCTGGTTTGCGTTGCTGAATTCCGCTAACAAGCCATGGTAAATGCAAAGCTCACAGGTAGCAGAAAGTGGCGCAGCCCGTGACCAGGAGGGACCTGGCGGGCTCTACCCAGGAGGGGGAGACAGAGGGGACTCTCAGCAACTCAGAGAGCCCTCAGAAGACCAAGCAGTGTGCACAGGAGTCCCACAGCATGGGGACAAAAGAGGTGCAAATCGAGGCCCACACAGCACAACACAAGGATTCCCATGCCGCTGGATAACCACTCAGGAAGCTGTGCATCACAGGATGGATTGCTGGGGGCCTAAGCTGTGCATGAAGAATTTCTTGGAAGATCGCACACAAGCCTTAGCAACTGCAAGTCACATGATGCACAAGGTACTGTCTTGCGTGGGGATGCAAGCCCTTACCTCCACCAAAGTTGGACAGCTGGACGCTGAGACTGCTGGAGTCACTTTAGTCTACCACCCGTGTTTTTGGATCCATGCCTGTCATCTGGAGAGGGGACACAAACCACTGATCTTCACTGCACAGAGGTGCCTGCTGAAGCAGGGAAGTGACTCCGTCACTCCACAGGAGATTCCTTTGGTTCTTCTGGTGCAGGCTGAATACAGGCAGTCCTCGGAGGATGCACAACCTGGAATCTGTTGCAGTTGCTGGCAGGAGCTGAAGATATAATGTTGCAGAAGCCGTCTTAGCTTCTTTGTTGTAGTTTTGTAATGTTCCTGGAGCATTCAAAGGTTGATCCATCGGTAGAAGATAAAATAAAGGATCTATAGGATTCCTGCTGGACTTCTGCATTCCGAATCTGAAGAAACATCCAGAGGAGAGACCCTAAAAGGCACTGTAAGGGGGATTGGTCACCTAACCAGGTAAGCATCTTTCAGGAGAGGTCTCTGACGTCACCGGCTGGCACTAGCCACTCAGATGCTCCCAGAGTGCCCCACCACCTTGGAATCCAAGATGGAAAGCCCCAGCGACACTCTGGAGGAGCTCTGGGCACCACCCCTGGGGTGGAGATGGACAGGGGAGTGGTCACTCCCCTTTACTTTGTCCAGTTTCGGACCAGAGCAGGGACAGGGGGCCCCTGAACTTGTGTAGACTGGATTATGCAAGGAGGGCACCATCTGTGCCCTTCAAAGCATTTCCAGAGGCTCAGGGAGGATACCCATCCCATGCCCGTGACACCTATCTCCAAAGGGAGAGGGTGTAACACCCCTCTCCTAAAGGAAATGCATTTTTCTGCCTTCCTGGGATTGAGCTGCTCAAGCCCCAGGCGGGAAAATGCTGCCTGTGAGGTGGCAACAGCTGGGGCTGCAGTGAAAACCTCACAAAACTAGTATGGCAGTACTGAGGGACCATGGTGGAGCCCCCAGAGTGCATGGGATTGTACAACTAACACTGGACTCAGCCTTGGGGTTCAATGCCCAGTTGTTAGACACCTCACATGGCCATATTCGGAGTTACCACTGTGAAGCCATATATAGTTATTGACCTATACATATCGCACTTTTATAATGGAATCCCTGCACTCACAAAGTCTGGAAAAAGGGGCCAGAATGACGTGGGGGCACCTCTGCTAGTGCAGGGGTGCCCTCACACACAGGTACTATGCACCTAGCCTTCAGGGTCTGAAGGTTAGACATATAGGTGACTTATAAGTGACCTGGTGCAGTGAAAATAGCTGTGAAATAGTGCTTACACTATTTCACTCAGGCTGCAATGGCAGTCCTGAAGAAGTGTTTGTATGAGCTCCTTATGGGTGGCAAAAGAAATGCTGCAGCCCATAAGTATCTCCTGGAACCTTAATGCCCTGGGTACCTAGGTACCATATACTAGGGACTTTTAAGTGGGGTCCAGTATGCAAGTTTGGAAGGGAATACTGGGTTACCAATGTGTAAGTTCAAATTTGGAACCAAAGAGAGCATAAGCACTGGAGTTCTGACTAGCAGGACGCCAGTGACACAGTCAAACATACTTACGAAAACAGTGAAGCAGACTAACATGTAGGGCACAAACCATAAGCACTGGGGTTCTGACTTGCAGATCCCAGTGACACTGTCAAAATACACTGTCAAACAGGCCCAAAATGGGGATAACCATGCTAGAAAGAGGCTTCTTTCTCACAATAAACCTTATAGAAATCCTATGTATCAGGCCTGAGATCATTGAAGCCTTCACCTGGGTGGTCAAGAGAGGTTGAGCACAACATCAGTGTCCTCCTTAACTAGGGTTGCCACCTGGCTGCATTTTCACAGCCGTGGTCTGTATTTTAATGTCCCTGCCAGTACAAAACCTAGGAAAACCACCTAAAGCCAGTATAGTGCCCCCTTCTCAATAAATGACTAAAATAATAATTGACATCTTAAAATATGTTTCAGCTGCCTGAATGACCTATGAATGAAAATTGGAAAAAGAAAGATAAAAAAGGCACATTAAAAATGGAAACAGACAATATTGTTTAAAGTTCTTTTTAAACATAATAGTGTGGACCTTTGCAGAAACATAAAGCATGAACAAGTGACTGGTATTTTTCCTGGGAAATGTGGCAACCCTAACTGAATGCTATTGCTAGGTTGTTGACCTTCACCGACTGGTGTCAAGGCTGTGCTTGTTCTCAAACAGAAATAATTGCTCCTGCCCTTGTAATAGGGATAGCAAGCTTGCTACTTAAGATGGAACAGCAAACCCTGACCAAAACCAGAAATGCCCACCACATTTAAAATTCAAGAATAAGATTAATATGTACGAATAAGCTAAAACTAGACCAGCGGGGTGTGGTCTGGCTATGCGAAGACATGGCCGCCTAGACAGATCTCTCCGCTGTCGGCGGGCCCCGGATAAGGCAGGAGGGCGTCCCGACATCAGATGCCCCCCCTGACGGAGTTGTGGGAGACCTGCAAGGAGCAGGGGCAGCCACGGGTTCCCTCGATCGGAGCCACAAGAGACCCGTCCGAACCCTCCTCATCCCCGAGGCCTAAACGGCAGACGAGGCCTGCGCGCGGCTGTGAAGCCGCGGCCTCTAGCAAAACACTTGGGCCGGCGGGCTGCGGGCAGAAACCAAGAACAAAGAGAGGCGGTGAGCAGGCAAGGGGGCAGTGGAGGCACTGACGGCACCAGGGGGCCGTCGTGGGAAGGAGCCAGACTTGGGGCCTAATTTCAAGCATAAAACCCCTACCGATCTGGGGACCCGTACCACCCCACCCCACCGTGCCATACCCACCCTGAGAGGCAACATTAACTAAGCGGGAGCCCTCCTGTCCTCGCCCGGGCCAAAAGGAGTTGAGGGAGAAATACAAGGCCACCGGGCCCCAACTGAGGAGCAGCTGCAGGAAGACAATAGCTCCCACTAAATCCTGTGAGGCCACACCATAGAAGAGCTCCCAATGCACATTGCACATTCCTCTCTATAAGGGGATTGAACTGAGTACGTCGCTGTCTCACAGAGCTGCAGGACACCAACGCTGGGAGCAGCCATTTTCAAACCCACGTGCTGCTTATTGCAGGGTCTTACTCCACCCTCTGCCAGGTCAATATATCCCAGCCCTCCCTGACACCCCCTCCTCTCCTCCCAACCAAGAAGACCTTTCTCACATGGCATGAGGAGGGGACCCTAATCAGATGCTATATGACTGCAACTGGTCATTCTTTCTACAAAAGGGAGGAACGGTAGGCATAACAAGTAAACTGACGTGGCATTCCTACACTGTGGAGAGAAGAACCCCAACACTCTGGGCACTACCCTGCATCCGCCACCCTCCTTATTTCGATCCACTTCACGGGGCCTGAGCATGTTTACCGCCACATTCGCGGACACACAGATCAAGACTCGCAAGAGCCCGCTGTGACCACGGTAGTGACCCCCCTGACGTCGTAGGGAATGTCCACCCATCGATCACGCTGCCTCTCATCGAGGAGCCCACGCTCCGACAGTACCCTCGCCCGCCAGTGCCCATCATCTGGTGATGCCAAGGAACAAACCACCAAACAAACATCTGGGTAAACCAGCGAGACAGTTGCTCTTCTTGGAAGCCCTGAGAAAGAACAGAGCCCCACCTTCGACAAACCAGGAACATCTGACCAACCAGCCTAGTGACATGGCGGATACCTCACAGGGTGCAACAATGGATCGCATCCTGCAGGAGATATCGGCAGTGGGCCGCAGGCTCGAGGGCATGGATAGAATGATGATCTCCCTAACAGAGGAGACAAAGCCAATGTGGCTGGACATTGAGGGCTTCCAGTCCAGAGTGACCACTTTGGAGCAATTGGTGACGACGGTGGAGACACAAGCCATGCTCGCTGCGGACAGGGACCAGGAGCTCTTATACCTTCGCAGCAAGGTCATCGATCTTGAAGACAGAAGTCGCAGAGACAATGTCGGCTTCCTTGGCTTCCCAGAAGAGACTGAAAGAGCAGACGTGCAGTCTTTCCTAAAGAACATCTTACCTCAACTCACTGGCCTCACCTTTGACCCCCCCCCTGGAGTTTCAAAGAGCACATAGACTGGGCCCCAAACACCGGGAGGGGGCCAACCACGCTTGACCTATCATTGCTTACTTGTTACGACACACGCAGGCGCGCCAGCTTTCCCAACCAGTACACATGCAGGGCCCTTTCCGTATGAACGACCTCCGGATACGAATGACGGCCGACTTCTCCAAAGAGACCAGTGAACGCAGAAAGGCATTCATAGCCCTGCTCCCCCGCATGCGGCAACTAGAGATCAAGTTCGGCCTCTTTGAAATGGCAAGAATGTGGATCACAAAAAAGTATGTATCTAAGGACTTCTATGACCCAACGGACTTGAGTCTTTACCTAGACAGCATCTCAGACCATCCGATAGACATGACCAGCCGGATCCTACCTCACACCCAGGCCACACAAGCCCGGACCCCACCATCGATGGAAACGACTTCTGAACGTCAGGACCACGACCCTTCAGAAACCTCCAAAAGAGGCAGATACCTTGAAAGACTCTCTAAGAATTATGAGGACAGGGGCCAAATATTACAAGCAGTGGTTAAACACACTCAGGGGTCAGACAGGGACAAGTCCCGCTCTCCCTTAAAGTCCCAGCCCCCACCTGAGAAGGGTAAGAACAGAACAGGACCTACACCTTGCGGAAAGGGGAAAGAGGAGACATCCTTCTTCAAACCCCCCGTACCTACCTACCTGTTCTGAACCTACAGCCACGACGAATGGCAGATGAGTGTTGCACGAAGTTCTACCACTGTGAATTGTTATCCTTGCTTATTTTGTTATGAATTTGGGGTGTATTTCTACTGGGATACACAAGCCACTGGTTCCAGTTTGGCACTCTAATCCCCCGCTCCCTCACCTGCATCCCTGCATCCCACTAGCTATCCTGCGCCGCCCTCAGGTCGGCTCCATACCCATCCATTCTTTCTCCTTGCGGCCCCTCCTACCGGGAGAACGGCAGATGATTCTACACCCGCGACGAATGATGGGTGCCTCCCGCCCTCGACAGGGTTACTTCTGGTTCTCTATGAAACGCTTTCCCCCGCGCCCGTCCCCCTGTACCAATGCACTGAACTGTTACACAAGACACGACTTCCCTCTTCATGCCCTCCACCTCTCCCTTCTTTCTAGTACTTAAGAAAGGATGTCGTCCACTGTAAAAGGGTCATGAGGGCTCCTGCTGTAGGATACCGCTGTTGAAGACAGGGAAACAGAACAGAGGGGTTACGACATCCTTGCTACCCCAGGGGCGCCTACCCTTCCTGGTCGTGGGGCCCACCGGTCGGGATGGGGCTTCCCGATCTGGGTCTAGACCCGCAGACTGTAGGCATCTAAGGGTGGAGCTATAGCGCTTCGCCTCAGCTCCTTTCATTCCTTCCCCTCCCACCTATATCCTTTTCTTCCTCTCCTTTTCCCTTACTTCCTCCCAGCTACCACTAGCTCGTGTATCCATTTGCACAACCTTCCCCTTTTTCCCCATAGATATTTGTTCCCTTCCCCCCTGCCTTCCTTTCCTATCATTCTCTCTCTACCTCTCTCTCTTTCTGCTTCTCCTCTCCTCAGGTCGTTCCCTCTTGACCCTGCTCTCTGATCGTCCTAGCTTGATCCCATTTCCGCTTTGCGCTCTTCACCACCTACGACTTTCCCACCCTCCACTCCTCACTCCCCCCTCTGATCCTTTTTCTCATCCTTCGCCTCGTCTGCACTCTTATAGTAGTGCAAATACTCATTCCTGTTCCCTCTACACAGCTTATATATTCTCCCTTCTAACCCCTCTAGTACCTTTATACCTCTCCATCTCTTTCCCGTATACATCTACTATCTCCCCCCAATACCCAGATGAACCCCACACAACAGTCCTCATATGGCAGGATCCTGCCCACATACCTCCACCCCCCTACAGATTATCTCATGGAACGTCAACGGCCTGACCCACTTCATCAAGCGCAAAAAGATACTTTCATACCTCCAATCGAAACAAGCCTCCTACAAAAGACCCACTTAGACAAAGAGGAATCTGCCAAATTGCACTGGGATTGGGTGGGGATGGCGTTATACAGTTGTAGCCCTCCTTCTGGAGATAGAGACAAGGGTCCCCCACGCAAATGTGGTGTAGCTGTACTGATACGGACAAATATCTCCTGTTTGGTCTCTAAAACATGGATAGAGGGCTGGTATGTGTTTGCTAAACTCAAGTTCGGAGACTCCTCACTATGTGTGGGGTCCGTCTATGCCCCCACAGGCCCCAAGCACCTGTTTTTTCTGCGACTCAATCGTCTATTGTCGGAAATAGGAGCTACCAGAACTATAATGGGGGGGGACTGGAACCTAGTCAGAGAAGCAGTGCTAGACAGAACGGGTCCCCTAGATGTGGGCAACAATCTGATGTGGTGCAAGACAATGGTATGGTAAATTGCTGGAGAATGGCATACCCGACCGATAAGGAGTATACCTTCCTGTCATCGGTACATGGTACCCAGTCCCGCCTGGATTATTTTCTCATATCACACGGCCTGGCGGCGCAGGTCACAGATGCCCGGATACTGGACGGTTCAACTGGGCCTGACGTCCCCCGGTTGTAAGCCCTGGAGATTGGCAGTCCACCGATACCGCTCTCCACATGGCAAGGTACGATTACAAGAACATATGTCCATATACATCCAGAATAATCAAGGCTCTACTGATTCATGGAGGGTCCTGTGGGCAGCAGCCAAAGGCGACTGTGAGGGGACAGATGATGAGGGACGCAGCGATGGTGAATCAGGACAGGAAAATACAACAAGCGAACCTGGAGGAATCAGTCCGTCAATTGACAAGGCGATACACAGACCACCCCTCTCCCCCCGTGTGCAGGTGCCTGGAGGTCGCTCGCATGGCACTCAAAGACTTGCAAACCACACGAGCCAAATACGCTCTCCAACGTATACAGGGCAGGCATTATGAGTAGGGGGACAATGCAGGGAGACTACTAGCAGCCCAACTTCATCAGAGAACAGCAGCCATGGCCATACCAGTGCTGACAGCCCGCTCCGAAACAGCACTTACGCCCCCTCAAGACATAGTTAATGAGTTTGCATCTTACTACAGCCATCTTTATACCCCTGAGTCGACAACTACACCTGAATGCATAAACTCCTTTTTAAATGGTATAGAACTACCCTCCCTCTCTGCAGAGGGGCGCACCGTCCTAGAGGGAGACATCAGCCGACTGGCGATATCACAGGTTATCTCTGATCTCCCCTACCACAAATTGCTTGGTGAAGATGGCTTCCCAGCATAATTTTACAAATGGGCAGGGGATGAAGCGCTTGATGTCTTACATGGAGCAGTGGACGAAGCCTGTCAGACGGGCTCCCTAGGCACGATCTCTAATACTGCCACAATAGCGGAAATACCGAAACCCGGACGCGACCCTCTACTCTGTAGCAGTTATCGGCCAATCTCCCTCCTAAACAGGGACATCAAGATATTAGCCAGCGTTTTAGCGAACCGTCTACGTAAAGTCATACCCTCACTTATACACCAATCCCAGGTGGGCCATGTGCCGGGCTGTGCCTCTAGAAATCATCTGCGTACCCTTTACCACTCCATATGGACATTTAAAAATATGCCGGAAGCCGCCCTAGCCTTGTCCCTGGATGCGGCGAAGGCGTTCGACCGCATCAAATGGCCATACCTATTTGCAACCTTGAAAAGATTCGGCCTCGGAGAACTGTTCATCTCCAAAGTTCACCTCCTATTCGATAACCCAACAGCGCATGTCAATTGCGGGGGCTTTCTCTCAGAACCTTTCCCCATTCGAAGAAGAACCCGTCAGGGATGCCCCCTTTCCCCTCTTTTATCCCTACTAGCCATGGAGCCACTCGCGGCCACTATTCGCACCTCCCCCTAGATAACAGGACTCACCATACCCGGCGGCGTCTCCAAAATTTACCTTTATGCCGATGACATCCTACTCACTATAGCAGACCTTGGGGGCCCCCTTCCTGCGCTACTAGAGACCATTGAGGCCTTTGCCCCATCTCAGGCTACCAAGTGAACTGGGAAAAAGCGAGGCCCTCCCCCTTTCACGCGTGACAACGAAAGCCGACATACACCGACATCCATTTAGATGGACGCCAAAACATCTTAAATATTTAGGAATACTGTTCAACAGAGGACTGGACCACATGGTGATGGATAATATTACCCCTCTGAATACACGCATGAGGCTAGACTTTGACAAGTGGTCCCATTTGGGCCTCTCCATGTGGGGTAGAGTACAAGCGGTGAGAATGGTTACCGTGCCGCGCTTTACCTATGTCCTTGGCCTCTTTCCTCTCCAGATACCTCTCCCACTACTCTGTTCAATAGATGCAGGGATCAGAACCTTCATATGGGGCTCTATGTGACCACGCTTGGCCCCCGCCAAACTTTTGGCACGCCGTTCCTATGGAGGTCTAGGCCTCCCCTCAGTAGAATACTACGCCCTAGCCTTACACCTCTCGCCCTTGACCACATTAGCATCGAACATGAGGGAACCACCCCAGTGGGTAGCAATTTAGAAAGCCCTGCTCCCCCATGGCGGTAGTATAGAGAGTCTCTATTGCACTGACACAGTCTCCCCTACACTTGCAAATCCGATACTAAGAGCGACGTGAGCAGCATGGAGAAGGGTCCACTCCTTGGTTAGAGTCCATCCCTCTCTGCACACTTAAGCACCCCTGTGAAACAACGAAGTATTGCGAATAGGAAGGAAGGTCTTTACATGGCCGTCCTGGAGAGAGGCAGGTATAGTACATTTGGGCCAGATCCTGCAGGACGGAGCGATTAGGACTTTCGCCTCACTGAGAGAGAGCTTCGGTCTCCATCCGAGACAAGAATGGCGATACATGCAACTCTAACACTGCTTACAACATAACACAAACATTGCCCATTAAGGTTCAAAATCGTCACCTGTGAGGTAGTACACCCGAACATGGGGAAAACATAAGGGTGTTATGGCAGGCCTATACGAGGTCCTCCCACGACATAAATTCTCTCAACCCCTTTTAGAAACTCTATGTTTACAATGGCAAACCCGACTGCAGAGATCCTTCGACGCAGAAGACTGGGTAGACCTACTAGAGGTGTTGGACAGAGGTGTTTGCGAGGTACGCCTGAAATTCTGCCTCTTTAAGATCATAGATCATACATAACTGGTACTGGACCCCACTACGGCTACATAGAGCAGGTCTCCTACCGCACGCGACCTGCTGGCGCTGCTCAGAGGCTCAGTGTGATTTACTCCATATCTTGGTAGGCTGCCCATCGGTCTGCCCTCTGTGGGAGGCCGTCAGCCTCACCCTCTCCACCTCAATTCCGCTCCCAGAACGACTACCTCCCTCTCTTATCATC
Organism: Pleurodeles waltl; assembly: GCF_031143425.1. Classification (NCBI taxonomy): domain Eukaryota; kingdom Metazoa; phylum Chordata; class Amphibia; order Caudata; family Salamandridae; genus Pleurodeles; species Pleurodeles waltl. The sequence continues at coordinate 382,931,235 of NC_090445.1, forward strand.
TTACACGACATGACCACCCTTCCGGTATTATTGCGACCCTTTCAGAGACTGTTGCATAGCGCACTCGCCACGGCGAAGATATGTATCCTTTGCCATTGGCGCTTGACGGACCCCCCCACATCAGGAGAATGGATAACGGCGATGACCCAGATAGCTACATGCCAGAAGATCATTTACAATCTCCTAGACCAGACGGCCATGTTCCATAGAGTATGGGCCCTGTTCCTTACCGATCCTTTGCTGCCGCAAACACTAAAAACACTGCAAACATTGCTCTGTAAATATTAATCCCACAACTGTGGTTCCTAATCATCTGACCTCACAACAGCACCACCCATGGCTTAGAACCCACTCTCGAAAACCCCACCTCCCCCTCTCCCTTCCACTTCTACTATTATCATGACCCAACCATGCATACATCTTACCGTCCTTATTCATTGTACATTTCCCAATCCCCTCTCCCTTCACACTATGACTCGCACTCCCCTCCGCCTTCCCTCCTAATTCTTTATTTGTTCCACTATTCCCATTTCCCCCCTCCTCCCCTTGTCTCCCCCTTCCCCCCTCACCCATTACACATCTCACATAAGGTACTCCATCCTCAGTAGACATCCTCATGTTCCTGGGCGACCATCTCTCTTTTTCTGCCTTTTTTCTTTCTCTTTCTCCCTCCCTTCCCTTTCTTCTCCCCTACCTCTCCGCTTCCTTCGCTCTCCCCACCCTTCCCCCCTCCTGCTTCCTCTCCCTTCTCTTAACTCCCTCGCTCTCTTTTCTCGCCTGTTCCCATCCTCTCCCTTCTCTTTCTCTCTTTCTCCTTACTAATCCATGACCTCTCACCTCTGGCCTCTCACGGATATATCCCTCTACTTCCCTTCCCTCCTCTCCCCCTCCTTACTTCCCTTCAGAACTCACCCACTACCTCCTCACAGTCTATTGTATAACCGTATAAATACCTACGCGACACGTTCTATAATGTACACCCCTTCGTTCCTTTCACACAGCCCTACCAACACTAAGACGGCCGGCTTGTTAGCAACTACGTTCTACAATGTTTCGTGGCACGACCTGCACGTTCCCCCAACCCGCCCCGGCCTTCCCCCCCCCCTCACCCCCTGACCAATGTTTCCTCGATTTTCCTCAGACTTAATACCCCCAAGATCACGACGGATGGTGTATTATCAAGACTATAGTCAACACCAGTTGAGTTATTCTTCTAAATGCATAGATACTAGAGTTAAGTATATGTATAAATAAATATTTGCCTTTTCCTTTTCTGTACAAAATGTTGAATAAGCCTGCAAAGGATGACTCGTGCTCATCCCCCTTTCTGTATTGTTCTTTCTTTTGTGGATTATAAAATAATTACAACACAAAAAAAAAAAACTAGCACAGCACTTAAAGCACAATGAGGGTATTAAGGCTATACAATTCAATCACCACTTTTTTCACTGTTCAGAAGTTGCCTTACTGCTTTATTTTTCATTCTCTCTTTTTTCAATAGATATTGTGTTCACTAGCTTAGGCATTTAAAATAAAAATTCTAAAAGGCATATTATATTTCTAGTGATCCTTTTTGGGGGTGGGGGGTCAGGGTACTTTTGTTTTTGGGCATGGGGGTTCGGGTAGTTTGGTTCTGGGGTGGGGGTCAGGGTAGTTTGGTTGTGGGGTGGGGGTCAGGGTAGTTTGGTTTTTGGGGGTGGGGGCTCAGGGTATTTAGGTTTTCGGCAGTGGGGGTGGGAGGATTGGGGTAGTTTTCTTTTTGGGAGTGGGGTCAGAATAGTTGGTGTTTTTGGGGGTGGGAGGTTGAGGTAGTTGGTGTTTTTGGGGGTGGGGTTTGGGGAATCAGGATGGTTTGATTTTTGGGGGTGGGAGGATCAGGGTAGATTGGTTTTTGGGTGTCTGGGTGGGGGTGGGGGGTCAGGGTAGTTTGGTTTTTGGGGGTGGGGATAGGGGTAGTTTTTTTTGGGGGGTCGGGATTGGGGTAGTATTTTTTTGGGGGGTGGTGGGGGTTGTTTGTTTTTAGGGTGGGTCAGTGAGGTCGGGGAAGAGTTTAGGGCTCAGGGTATGTGGGAGGTGTCTAGGGTAGTTTTGTTTTTAGGGGTGGGGGTCGGGATAGTTTTAGTATTAGGGGTTGGGTGCTTCTGGGCCTTAGGACAGGTGGGGGGGTCGCATGCTTGAACCATGCATGCAGTTCAGACACATGCCTTTACTAGACGTGCTTTTACAATGGAAAATCATTGTAAAGGCATGTGTGGTAAAGGCATTCGTGGTAACAGTGTGGCCATTGTTCCGACCACTTTGTTCAGGCATGTGTTGTTCCAACATTCGTTATTCCATCATACATTCATCTGGCACTCAGGGTGGGGTCACATACCCATATACCATGTAGAGGACATTCCCATCCCAACACTGTCTAATTTTCTTTATTGAACAGTTTATTTCAATGCCTCCACAAAGCCTACACCATGCCCATAGCACTTATTCCGACTAGTTTAATTTACACCCATCCCATGCTTGCAACACTATCAAAACCTCCTAAGTGCTTCTACCTACAAAGTCCCATCCAATTGTCTTTTTCACATCAGAGTCATGTTCATCTGTGAGCCAAGCATTCTAATCCCCATAGCACTGCTTGCTGTGTCTTCAGTCTCCCCATTTGGACCTCAGATCGTCCTGTCAATTTTAGGATTACCTCTACCTTGGGCCAATCCTTAGAACTTCTGTGGCAAGGACCAGAGCCTGTTATAGACATTCTGCCAGCCACTGTACCATTCAGATAACCCTTGAATCTTCCACCAACTTCAGGCCTGCTCTAACCACCTCCCTCGTCAGCAATCAATGAGCCTCATCCATAACTCCTCTGGCAGTTCTGAAATTCCTTAAATAATACCAGATGACATGACATCTTCCAGATTCCACACCACCAGTCATCAGACTGTTAACATATCTGACTTTTGAACTTCTCACTGTCACTAAAAAAAATTGAACTGCAGGAGTCCTTAAACAATTTCTGCCCCCCTTCATAGAAACTAATATTTTGTATTCATATACCTTAAGGACCCCTGCCAATTTGCAGTCCTTCTAATTTACCCACAGACCACTGTGCCAGCATTTGCTATGATTCAAGAACTCAGAGTATATCAGTCTTAGTTTTTATTCACTTTGCAACCATCTGATTTTTCAGCTAATAATTACCATTAATTATATATGTGGGTAAAGAAATATAAGGATTTTAGGGGGTAGATGGCATGAAAAGCATGAATAAGAATTGTTTACAAGTGAGATAGCCTAATATAATTGCACTGGCTATTCCTTCTTTTCTCAGTATTTTCCTTCTTATCCTGGCCCGTCTACACTTTCTGGTCTTGGGCCATCTCCTGGTTTTGTTTACAGTTCTCCATGTTGGCATTGTTTGGATCCTCGTCCTGGCCATGGCCTTGTCTGACTAGTGTGGCTAAAATATTTTGAGAAGCTAATATGTTGATTACTGATTCCCCCATTCTGAAGAAACATTTTAGTAGGAATCTGTGGGTTTTTTCTGCAGTACTTACTGTAGTGGGTCACTTTTGCTGACCATTCAATCAGGTTATTACAGCCATCACTTTGGCGTGTCAGCATGGAAAGGTAACTTCCTCTCACTTTGTCTCTGTTCGAAAATGTTACTGGGGTGATAATAACACCATACCTCTATTCCCGACATCTCTCGCCCCCTCGCCTGCTTGTCAAACTAATTGTGTGAGTTGGGGTATCACCTTCTGATCAGCAGTATGAATCAACTAAAATTGTAGCATCTTGCTAACATGGAGATGGCGTCCCCTTACGCAACACAGTCCTTCCAACCAGGGATTTGTGTTTAAATTCATCTGTTGTTTGTTGAAATAACAACTTGTCAAATAACACTCAAACTGTAATAAAGTCCTCAGTGATTTAAATTTTTCATGGTGATGCTATCAATAAATGCTTTAAATATAAACATTCAATTTGGTTCCAACAATGAATGTATTACGTTTAATTGTGCCAATGCATTTTGGGATATGCCCGTCAGGGGATATTGATCGAAGAACTGAACAAATATAATATAAAAAGCATAGTAAAGTGCACTGAACATCAGGCAAATGATCAGAATCATTTGCTTTCACAAGCAACCAGTATGTACATAATTATCAGTATCCTTACAGCCTCCCAAATGCATGTTTATAAGTGTATGTGCTATGTCTAATGGTGTATATGGCGGTCTAATAGGCAGTATGCGTTCTAAGAGCATTTTACTTACACTGTTGTCATCAATGACAAATGTAACATAATGTGTGGGTCATGTGTGTGCTTCTGATTGTGTGGATCACATAGCGTGTCTCAAAGTCAAGACTTTAAGTTATTACAAACGAAAATGTCAAAAGTCATTCAAGCACACTTATGCACACTTCTAAGAATAAGCAGATATTGAGATGCCTGGTGGTGAAGCATACTGCATCTATAAACCTCCAGATAGACAGTAGCACTGCCTAATATCTTTTTACATTTCATGGTGTGTGGGGGGATAGCACATCTGAATAAGGGGTTTTCTACAACTGCTAATTCAGCTTAACATAAAAATGCTCTGTGTTTAAAAATGCAATTCATCTAACAAAGTGCTCATAACTCGCCTCTAAGAAGTGTGGGTTCACCTCACAATCCGAATTTGCTCAAAATCATATCAATTTTGCATGTAAACTCACTGATGAGGTCCAGTGTTCCACAAATAATGTAGCTCCAGTGACGTTCATAATACCTGCCGTCTCGTTTCTTTTTTATACACAAGTTAAGTGTCATGGAAATAAGACCACGCTAGTTGATATCACTTTCTAGTTCCATGTTGCCATGAACTTAGAATGATCTATAAAAAACCACAGACTCATAACAATCACAAAACAACCCACAATTAGCGCAATGATGAAGGACACATTTTTCAGTTCATTTAAACCTGCCAATGAACGTGAAAAGAAATGAAAAAAGACACACTTGCACGTACCTATGCATCTAACTGTGCTACTGACCGAGTGCTGCTGATTTCAGTCTTGCTTGTGGTAGAATGGTGATTGAAAGTCCCTGCTCCTGTACGAGTGTGCGTCTTATCCTTAATAGGGAAATCTTGTGCATTTGTTTAAGGTAACTGAAGTCATTCAGAACATTTCTCAATGTGAAATACAAGGAGGTGCAACTATAAATAATCCTTAAATCTTGAGTTAAATGTTCAATCATTGGATAAACATGTAAGACGAGAGGACAAATGTATTTCACAATGAGTGCAAATGTAGAAGTATCCTTGCTAACAGAATGTAAATCATATTTATAAAAATCAACCAAATTCCAGGCAATAATTCAAACCCTTTGGAATTAAAGTGTCTAATTTATTGATCCAATATATCTCCTTCCAGAGTAGATCCATCCTGTTGTCAGTGTCTTCTCTTATTTGGACAGATTCCAATGGGGTGAAACACAGTTGGCTGATGTTGTGCCCATGAGTGTGGAAATGCAATGCCAATACAGATTTCTCATTCTTGGTGACTGATATTACTTTTATGCTTTGTCATTCTGGTTTTTATCTTGTATTGCTTCCTACCTACATTAGCCAATCTGCAATGGCATTTCAATAAGTAAATAACATTCACAGGATCGCACGTTGCTGTAGTGTATAACTTGATCTTGGTTCCCTTTGAAGTATTCTTTTATATGGGAGCATTGGTTTCTCTTTCATATGTAAATGTTCTTTGAGATTTTGTGACCTCTCATAGGAGAAAAGTGGGGGTAAATCAAAAGTGCCACGAAAAGCATTCTCAGTTTGCAGCACAGGTCAATACTTCAATATACTTCTCTTCAATCTAATGCTTCTGGATGAGTATTTCTAGACAAATATCATTCTTTTCCTGACCTTTACAGAGCTCTTTTGTGCCAATAGTTGTAATCTGTATTTGAAATTGACCTTTTTTTGCTGCTTTTTATATGACTGTTTTGGGATATACCCACTGTATGAGTTTGTTCACAATGATATTCTTGCCCTCATGAAGCTTCATTGGATCAGGTACAAGAAGCTTGATTTGTTGTTAAGAATCAAGCGGCGTAACAGTTTGACTTTTTACAGGTGACAGTCATGTGGTTCAAGCAGGGCTGGCTTTAACTCTGGTGGCACCCTGTGCAACAGTCTTGTCTGTTGCCTTTAAATCTCCCCATTTCCCCACCCAAAATGACCTCCTCCTCGGATTCCCTCAATATCACTCGGAAAAAGTGCCCCTCATCTCTCTATTGTACCGCTCTCCCATACATTTTTTAAAGCACTGGTAGAGGCTGGATTTAGTAATCCTCCCACATAAAATACAGCTCTGTACTTTGCAGCAGGCATATTAACCCTCTTTCTAGCAGAACAATAATCACAAGAGATATCTTGACATCTTTATTGCTGCCTGAAAGCTGGACACATATGGTACTCTGCAGCAGGTGCTTTCAAATTGTAAGTTATTGCTAAACACAACGCCCACCTCCGAGGTCAGTGCCCCCTTTCTAGGTCAGAGCCCAGTGCAGCCGCACCAGTTGCCCTAAAACTGACCCTCGTCCAGGCAGGCAGTGTGGTGGTCCAGTTTACTAATGGCGCTTGATAATTACATAACGCAGCGATCATCATTCCAGAAGAAGACTGCAGAAGTGTTTTATGATCCTCAGACCTTTGTCCAGCTAGACCATGTAAGGCACCTTTAATTCTAGCAGCGAAATGATTTATGCATATTGAGACTGCTAGAACTGAGCGTATTTTTCTGGGTCTGACCAGGGTTTCAGACAATATGCAGAAGAAACATCTCTTCTTTGTATCTTAAACCTACCTGGGTTTTTAGTAAATTCCATTTGAACATTTCTAACATAGTTAGCACAGAGATTCGAGGAAATCATTAGAGGACAGATGTTTAAATAAACCATTCCTTACCTTTTCCAGAAGCCTCGCACTGAGGGACAACCACTGACCTTGCACGGTAGCGTAGTTTAAACTGTTCTCAAAATGTGTGTTGTCCATTCCTTATCTCTTCCTCAGTTGCCTCAGTTTTAAAACTATAAATGCTTCTGTTAGGTGTCCCCTGCACAAACCCTCCATATACTCGTAACTATGTTTCCCTTATCCTCCAGGGACCACAGTACAGACGGTTGGTGGCTGAACACTGAATGGAAGCTCTACGTGTGAAACTATGCAACAAGAACACAGTAAAATCCAACATCCCCTTAACATGCGCATATGAATACCTTGGACTAAAACAAACGTACCACACCACAAGTGTCTGGGATGTGTCATTGAATTTTTTTGTGAAGTAAATGTGTTTCACGTTGAACTGTGGACTTCACACAAAATGCACCACACCCAAGGAAGGAAAATCGTAACTTTTGCCGCGCTTTTTTTCTCGGTAATGCCTGGTCTCCCATGATTTTACTTGATTTCACGTTTTTCTAACAGCATCAAAGAAAACTTGTGCCCTTGTGTATCATAAATTTGCAAGTTGAAAAAGTAATTTGGCAAAGTGCAGATATAAGCTATGGAAGGCGGCTACTGATATTTTAAAGTGGTTTTAAGGCTAGTACTGCTGGGGCTCAGACTAGGTTTACATAATTTTGTTTATGATGGTGTAATCAGGAAAAATCAAGTTTAAAGCTTGTGATTGTGCCATTACACCACCTCAGTTAAGTGAGATTTCTGTTTGGGGAAAGTACTCTTGCCCTAGCACAGAAACAACATTATCGACATGCTCACACCAGCAGCCAGTATTTTTTTTAACGCAATTACCGATAACATTTTTCAAAATGTAATTTTGCTTAATTTTTTCACCCTTGTGGAGCATTCTGGTTAATTTTGGGCAGAACGTGCGGAGTTCTACTCCGCGGAATTTCACAAAGATAGATAAAACGATTTCGTGGAGTTCTGCTGACCTCTCAACACACATGAAACCTGATGCTGATGTTCTCCACTGATAGCACAGAAGGTGGTAAATTTAATTACACAAAAAGGCTGCTGTCTTCTGGGCTTCAGGGCGTCACATGTGGACTAGTTTGGGTGGCTATTGCCTCTTGTGGATTGCAGAGGTTGGGGTACGTATGAGGACGTATAGGGACATACCTGCTCATAGCTGTGACCTGGTTGTGCTATTTCAGCCATATTAAGAGCGGAGCATGTTGGACGGCATTGTAGAGGTACAAGGAAGCTCATATTACACCATGCACCTAGGGCAGCCAGTTATTAAATTGCAGCAAACACTGCATCGCATTATTGCTTTCGTAGTCAAATGTTTATTTTAAAACACATTTTCTATCTATTGTATGATGAAAAAGAATCATTCAACTTTAGGGGAGTATGTCTTCTGTTCTCATGCTGATGTTAGAGCATCATGGGGCCACCGTGCCTGTAGATCATCCACTAGCTCCAGAGAACATTATTGTCTCTCAGAAGTCAGATGAAAGGGGAAGGGCGGTGATGTGTTCTCCAGCTGATAGGCAAGGGTAATTGTGCAGAGTCACTGTCACTGTCGCCTGTCAGCCACTGTGAAGTGTGACCTGTGTTCAAAAAGACATCTGAAAGTAAATAAACATACTGGTGGGCGGTAAACTCAAAATTCCGTGCTCCAAGTGGCGCTTGGCATGGACAAAACTCTGCAACCTCCACTAGCAGAGCAGAGTTTACCACCCACCCCTAATTCTGGTACATAATGCATTTTTATTATTTTATTTTGGATAACACAGATGAAATGCCATAGAGAGGGAGGCTACTGTAAGGACATTTTTCTTCCTGACCTAAAGACTATTCCCTGTGATTGATAATTACTTGGTAATGTTGTATTTGGAGTTTAGTGTGAAAGCATTAGTCTTCCCTTGTCTACAATCTCCGTTGCATCATCTACAATTGGACGTTTGAATCTGTACTTTCTTTTTTGTTATTTCTTAATTTTGTTTGTTTGTTAGTGATGGCCTGGCACTTAAGTTGATGAGGGAATGAGCAGGATCATCTAACGTTTGTAGAAAATGAACTTTTTTTGCTGGTGGAGGTCCAGGGTTAATATATGTCTTCATTTCCCTTGTATTTTCCTGTACTTTGTCCAGATTTGTCCTCACAATGTAGTGCTATTTACTTTTTGGGGCCAAGCCTACTGTAGGGCTTAGATGCTTTTTAAAGTATTTTTCCACAGTCTTACCACATGTGTGCTAGAAATATTTTAATTTATTCAAGAACTTGGGTGTGGTGTTATATTCATGTATTTTTTTCTGCATGCGCCTTTTGGTGATAAGTGTTAGGGTGGCTTCAGGAGTCTAGGTCCATGTAACAATAACATTTCCTTTGTTTTTCCCCATGTGCTCGTCTACCATTTTTATATGTGTGTTGTTGTGTTGGTGTGAGATGGCTCATTAAATGTTTTTTTCAACTTTTAAAGTGTTTTGCAGGGCAATTGTTGACTGTTAGAGGAATTTTTAAAGTTTACTTTACATTTTCTTTGGTGTTTTCATTCTGCTTTCCTGTTGAATGTATTGTTGCTGCTGTTTCTGGTGTTGCACTAGGCTCAGGAATGGCTCTGGTCTCATCTAGGGTGGATATTTGTCAATCCTTTCCCTGCAATCCTACAGGTTTTTGGTGATGGAGCAGAGGAGGGGGCTCCAGCCAGGGTACGGTGACAACCATTTTCTTTGGTGTTTTCATTCTGCTTTCCTGTTGAATGTATTGTTGCTGCTGTTTCTGGTGGTGCACTAGGCTCGGGAATGGCTCTGGTCTCATCTAGGGTGGATATTTGTCAATCCTTTCCCTACAATCCTACAGGTTTTTGGTGATGGAGCAGAGGAGGGGGCTCCAGCCAGGGTACGGTGACAGCCATTTTGTGGATCCAGTGTATAGGAGAATGTCATAGATGGCTATTATGTTTTTGTTCTTCATGCCTATTTTGTGGAGGCAGTTTGTGTATGTGTGTCAAAGTAGGCTATATTGCCATTGTTCTACTTCCGTGTTGGTAATGTGATGATGGCCGCAGCACACAAACAGTAACAGAGTGAAAACACAACTCAAGAAATAGTCCCCCCCCCCCGATTTAGAAAACTAGAGAAAAAGTTAATACATAAATTGACACCAACAAAATCATGATTGTTCAATGAAATCGAACACCTAAAAGGTAAAAGCACCAAGCGTGGGCATCTAGTCACCGGAGGTGGTGTCAAAGTTGAAGGCTGTGTCCGACTGCGATTGCATGCGATTTAAATAAAAGAAGTGAATTTAATCCGGTTTCAGCTTACCTCAGACTTAAAAGTATGTTTGAAGAAAAATGTCTATGAAGGTAAAGTTCAGTGGGGCAAGGCAGCCTGTGTTAGCCGAGGAAGAGGTATTGGTGTTGTCAGGCAGCCACTGGACAAAGTCACAGTGAAGATTTCTAAGCTGCAGGCTGTGACCAACAAGGTCTCCAGGAGAGTGGATACTCTTCCTTCCAAAGAGGAACTACTGAACAGGATATGCTGCCATGGATATCTACTGCAAAGTCCGGCTGACCCACAATGCTAATTGGGCAAATGGGAATCAGGTAGGTTCTGGTCTTCTGCCGGTTCTCAGGGCACTTTTTAGTGGAAAATTGTCCAAGTCCCTAGTTTTTGGGCACATTTAGTATCACTTACAAGGGTTCAGGACTTGGTGGGCACCATTTGGAGGGTCCAGGTGCAGGGTTCAATCTGCTGGAGCATTTTCTGTCCCGGTAGCTCAGAAAAGGAGGTCAGTTAATTAGACCTTGGAGTTGCTCTGCTAGCCCTGGGTTCAATCAGGAAGGAAGGCCTCAAGCAGCAGGCAGCCCTCTGAGATTACAAGGCTGGCTTCAAGCAGCAAGACAGAGCCTTGAAAAAATAGTACCAAAATCCTCTGAGATACAAAGCAGGCCTCAAGCAGCAGGGCAGTCCTCTGTAATACAAGGCAGGCCTTCTGAGAGTCCTCCCCAAGGTCAGGAGTGTACTGAAGAGTGCGTTTGAGAGTCTTATTGTTATAGAAGGTTCTAGCTTTGAGGCAGAAGAAACTTCTGATGTTCCCACACTCAGTTGGTTGGGAAATGTCTTCCTTCCTGCCCAGGTTCCAAGGGATTGCGGTGACAATATCCTGCTGTCAAGTTATTTGTGAGTGTGCTGAGGCAGCTCCTTTGAAATATAAGTAAGACAGAGAGCAGCTCCACCCCTCCCAAAAATGGCAGGATGTCCCGCCTGCCAACAGCTAGTCATGTGATCCAGGACACAGGCTTCAGGCACCAAATAGTTAAAACAAGTAAATGTCAACTTTATGAAAGTAGCATTTTCAGAATTGTGACCTAAAATCTGACTTTACCATTAAAGAGAATTTAAAATTAGAGTGTGGCCTTGCAGTAGTGAAAAGTGTTTCACTACTGGGACATGTGAAACTGAAAAGTACATGTCCAACTGTACAATACACTGCACCCTGCCCAAAGGGCCATTTAGGTCCTATGTTATGGGTGGTGTATTTGTATTAGAAGGGTATGGTTTGGGTTTGGCAAGGGTTTTTTCCAAGTGGAATTGGTGCCTTAAAACTCCACACAGCCTGCAATGGCAGGCCAAAGGCATGTTTTAAAGGGCCATGTAAATGCATGGTACAATAAGTGTTGCAGGCCCCCTAGTAGCATTTAAAGTACAGGCCCAGACTACATGTAGAGACTTATAAGTAAATTAACTGTTCCAGTTTGATGTAGGCCAATATTATCATGTTTAGTGAGAGAGAACACAAGTATGTTAGCACTGCTCAGCAGTAACAAAGGCCAATAAAACCAAAATCAGAAAAAAACAGGAGGGGTGAAGACAAATGTATGGGGGTGACCCTGCCAAGAGGGCCAAGCCCAGCATCAACCTTAATGCCAGTAAGGCAGCCTGCAGGGTATTTAAAAGTAGGGCATATAAAGGTTTCACAATGAATATTTATTTACAATGATAAAGCATTAAAAAGCTATTTTCCATATAGTAATGCTGGTTGATCGATAGAAAAACACCTGGTAACATCATTATACGTAATTATGCTAATTTTGGTTATGAAACAGCTAGAAATATTAGTCAAATACTCTTTGCAATAGTTATAGAAGATCCAATTTAATGGTAAATGCACATTTTTAGTATCTATTAAGGAAAGGTACTTTTAGATAGTTACAAGTTACCTGCCTAAAGTCTCTGGAGGCCCATTTCCATAAGCTACAACTGTCACAGGAACTAGATTGATTCAACAAGGCCTATCCTATCATAAGGAAATGCTAGCTGACACAATGACTGCCCCTTCCTTTGTCCACCCCCCGGACAGGCAGGCACCAATACTAGTGGGAAAGGAGTTGCCCCCAGAATGGATTAGAGTGACCACAGAGGCAAGGGTTCCTCATTTCCCTGGCCACGCTCTGGCGGTGAGAATATAGGCTCAGCACAGGGGGAAAATATTTTTGCCATTTTGGATTTATGCAGTGAGGGTCACTGTTGGATTGTTTGCTGCAGGGCATAAATAATGTGCTGCAAAAGTGGGTAGGGTTATCCTTGGCAACTTTTATCTTATATGTTAGGAAAGGGCCAGGAGTCACTCACCCCATCAAGCTGATGCCAGGAATAAATGCAGCACCCACAGTGCCCTCCTCAGAACAACAATGGACTTGTGGAAGATCACAAGGGGACTGAACCCACTATCTGATACCTGAGAAAAGCGCTAAAGTCTTACACATGGTCTTTCCCTTGTACCCAGGATAAAGATGTGTACTCCAAGAGTCATGAGACTGACATCCTCTTCAAACTACAGTAAGACAAAAAGCTATATAAGGCCTTTCGTGCAACTGCCCAGCTGACCAATTCTGACTGCTCATGCCCTGGACCCTGCTGGTGGCTTCTGCAGGAGTATGTTATGGCCCCAAATGCTGCTCCTGAGGTTCTGGAACCTTGGGCTGCATCAAAAGGTACTTCTTCTAACATCCTGAGAAACCCAAGACTTCTAATCTTTTTGGCTCCTAAGACCTCCGGAGGACATGTCCTAACCTGCCAGGCTGATCAGACAAAGGTGCGTTGTCGATACAAGCTCCATAAAAGTGACTAAGTGTGAACATAAACATCTTCACCCTGCCATGCCCCAAAAGTATCCAGCCAGAGAGAGAACTTCTTTTGGTGCAAAATTCTAATTTCTCTGAGTTTTCCTCCCAGAAGTCAATGGCTTCACCAGGACCTCATCTGACATATAGGACTTTTGGAGCCCTTCTCTGCCACAGTCTGCTACCTTGCACTGCACTTGGACTTCCATTTCAGAGACCAAGGGCCAGATGTGCGCAAAATGGTCTTGTAGGATGAACTAACCCTATTTTGCGAGTCAGTATCCAGTTGTCACTCTCAGTTAGGAAGGGGCGTTCCATGGTGGGCGGCCCTTCCAAATTGCAAATTGCAGACCCATGTATGATTGTTTTGTGACCGTGAATGAGGTCACAAAACAATCACTGTTACCAACAATTTGAAATTGTTGGTAACCCATTCACAAATGAGAAGGGGTCCCATAGGGAGCCCTTTGTGAATGAGGATGTCAACATTTTTTCAGAGCAGGCAGTGGTCCCATGCATCATTGCCTACTCTGAAAAAATGAAACATTTCATATTTATTTTTTAAATGCATCCCGTATTCCTTGAAGGCAAATGGGCTGCATTTAAAAAAAAACTGCTTTATTTAAAAAGCAGTCACAGACATGGTGGTTTGCTGACCCTAGCTTGCCGCCATCCCTGTGAGTGCGGCCATTCACAAATGGATCGCAATTTGCAACCTGTATTATTGATTAGGCAGGTCCCTTGCGACCCATTTGCAAATCACAAACAGTGTGCTTGACACAGTTGTACATTTTGTTTTGCGACTGCAAAACATCACAAATTGCGAGTCGTAAAACAAAATGGTCGTACATCTGCCCCATGTCCAAAAGTGAAACTTTCAACTGGTTTGAACCTTGTTTCTATAGCCAACCCTCGATCTATTGCTGTTAGCCTCAAATTGTGGCTTGGTGCTGATCTAGCATGACCAGTTGACCGTGGTTGATGCTTAACACTTTTTGGTGCTATTTTTAACCTCACAGTTTAAAAATTCATATCGCTCATTCCCAATATACGATTTTGTAATTTTAGCGTTATTTTATTCATTAAATCGTATCTATTTTTTTAATTAGTTTGGGATTGTTATTATATTATGTTTTGGCTTCATGAATGTTTTGTTCCTGCAAACATACTTTTCAAATTTCCTCTAAGTTAAGCCTGTCTGCTCTATACCATAGCTACCTGGGGATTTAACTCAGGTTTATTTAGTGACTGTAGTGGTTCACCCTGACAAGGGTTGTGATTATTGGTTGAGGTAGGTAGTCATGCCCCTCACCTAACGCTCCAATTATTTTCAGGTCACACACATGTTTTTTTCATCATGAAAGTAAAAAGCTTTTGTTTAGGGCAATTGCGTTTTTTCTTTCTTCAGATTTTGATATGAAACAAAGTTTTTTTTATAAACTTAGAAGCTACTGCTTTGGGCAAAAAGTGATTGCATTTCTGAATATTCTGATGGTCACCAATGTTGTCTGACACCCTAGACTGTAGTTCACCTGCTCAGTGACAGATCCACTGTATGAACCTTGTTTAGCCTTGTTGTGTAGCAGATTGGTGATTGTCACTGATAACCTATGATTGAGGGCAAAATTAGAAAGGGTAGGGTGGAAAAATAGAAAAAAGGCAGCTAGATGCTTTGAAACTAAGCCATGTGATATTACATTGTTAGACCAACCTTTTAAAAAAAGGTTTCTAGACACTTTTTAAATACATTGCTCAGGAATATGCACTATTTTTTTAAATGTCCTCAGCATAGGTGATTTGTCAACATTATTGGGGAGAGTCAGGCTTACTCCATACCAGGAACATTTGTTTCAAGGTCCCTGACTTTCTAGAATATGTTTATGCGTTATTTTCACTATACACTGTGCTCTTTGGCCCCATTTTTTTCAAAATATTATTGGGTAGAAACTCCTCTGAACCCTCTAAAAGAAAATGTAGTTGATTGCTTAACTCACTTTCTGCAATTCAGGACAGTTATTTATACTCCACCTTTTCCAAAAGTTTACCAGCAACACTGATACCCTGGACTATGACTGTCAGCTATCTCCAGGCTCTAAAGATTGTTTCAATGCCACATAAAGCATTGAGCTAAGATAAAACCTATGGACTAAATAATCAGTACAATATGTCTCACAGAAAAAATATGACAATGAATTGGATCTAACTAACCATACATTGACCTACTCTTCTGAAATGTGAACACTACTGACGTGCCTCATTATCTAGGCCGAACTGCCCTTTTCCCCTCCACTAACAGAGTGGTAAAAATGTGACTCTTGATGTCACTATGTATCATTAGAATTCTGTCACCATCCTCGTTCTTCAGCACATAGTCCTCCGTTCTAATGCCAGGGCCAAAGTACTACCCCATACTTCAGAAAGGTCACCATTATATCTCCTAGGTTTGTTTACATTTAAACAAATTTGCACTGTAGATCATGCATGTCAGAACTATGCCCTCTTCTTCACAGCCTGTGGTGGATTCTGAGCTTAATGGACCAACATGCTGCAGAAAGATCCAGATCCAGAGTGTGGTGCTTGAAGCTCACTTGGTAGTTTTACTTATGCTTGTACTGCAGCACTTATGCCACTCAAACCTTGCAATAAAAAATCCTTTAATTGTTAAGATGTGGTGGTGAAGCAACTTCACTGTCATTACTGACATTTTCTGTTATGTGGAATACAGTCCTCACAACGTATCCAAGTTCACAAAGCTCCAAAAACGTTTCTAAGTCTAAATGTAAAGAGTTGACCCAGGCTTCCAGCGCAGCGTATCTGAAGAGGGCTCCAGAGAGGTCGGATTCAATTTCAGGTTCGGCTCAGACGAAAATTTCTATCACAAATAATCACCTAAGTTCAGAGGTAGAATTCTTCACCGAAGTCTCCAGTAAAGCATATCCAAAGAGAGCTCCAGGGAGGTCGGATCCGACTTGCGACTTCGTCCCGGTAAAGAAAAGCGTCAAGAAAAAGGCTAAGTCCGAAGGTAAAACTTTGACTGAGGCCTTCCGCTCGCTGTAGCTGAGCAGGGCTCCATCACGGTCAGCCTCAGATTTTGACTTTGTCCCATCAAGTGCGATCAGATGACCAGATTGGCGCTTTTAGTTTCTATGTGCTAAAATACATCTTAAAAAGTTCATATCTCTTGTTCCCTTTTTGTCATTTTAGCATCATTTTAAAGATAAAAATATAATCTATTTTTTTAAAAATGGTGTAGGATTTTTATTGTGTTTTTTGTTTTACTTATTTGCTGTTTTGTGATTTTTAAATGCCTAAGTTAAGCCTAACTGCTCATTGCCAAGCTACCAAGGGTTGAGCTGGGATTAATTTATTGAGACCTGACTGGACCTAGTGGGGATTTGCGGCCTATTGCTAAGTGTAGGTGCTCACCTGCCCTTACTAATACTCCACTTTCCAACAAGGGCCTACTTTAAGGGTTATTTATACGTATTAAAATGGAAGGTTCAGGCCTGGCAAAAGGTTTATTTTCCAGGTCAAATTAGCAGTTTTAAACTCCATCAGATGCTGTTATAATAGGCCGGAGCCATGTTTTAAAAGGACACTTTTAGTGGGTGGCACAATAAGTGCTCAGACCCATTTGTAGCATTGAATTTACAGGCCCTGACTACATGTGGTATAACTTTACCAGGGACATATATGCAAATAAAATGTGCCAATTGGGGGTATGCCAATTTTTCCATGTTTTAGGGGGGGAAGCACAAGCAATTTAACACTGATTACCAGTAGTAAAGTGCACAGAGTTCTAAAAGCCAACAAAAACAGGAGGGGTAAAGACAAAAGATTTGAGGTAATAATGAAGAGAGGACGAAGTTCAACAGAAATCATGCCTTCAGGAACAAGTACCCGGTACAATATACATGATCTCAGTGTGTGGTTGAGTGAAATAGCTGTAGGAGTGACCAGCAGTTTATTAATTTAAATATCTTGGGGGCAAGTTGTTTTATGAAATTATACATATGAATGGTAACATCATCAAAAACAACTGTGTAGAGTAGCAAGTACTACAATTAATAAGAGTATCACTAAAATCATCAATGAAAAGTGAACCATTTCCCAGAGAACAATAAATGAGCATAAAAATTCTGGCCATATTGGCATGAGGAGCACAACTAAAAATGAAAACATCTGAACCCAATAACCAATGGACTGAAAGAACATGTACTTGAATAAGAAGCTTCCAAAATCTTACACTGTCCATATTGGTTGCCATTGCAGTTAACTTTAGTCATCTCATGTTTAGTAGGAATGGCTACTAAAATGCTGGTAAAAGAATTAGCTAATATTTTATTTGAACTGTAATTCAACTATAGTGCTCTTTGATTTCTTAAAGAACTCTATAAAGATCATCCCTTCTTGGTACCTATCCTTAGAGCTTAGAAACTGTTTTACGAGGGGCATACACTACCGCAACTGAATCTTCAAACTTGTTTATCATAAGTCTTCAACCTTTTCAACAAGAGCTACTTATATTTAATCAAAATCATCCCATTCTACTAATATTAGTGTTTTAATAGTGACCACACCAGACAAGATTACATTACTGGCCACCATAAATAAGATTACTTGATCATCTCAGAGCAAAAGGAAGGTTTTCTAGCATTAATGTTAAAAATGTTTTGTCAATTTCAAATGCCTCTACTTAATTAATAAATAGCCCAATGCACCTGGCACCAAGGTTATGGCATACATGATATGTCTACACTGGCACAATATTTATCACTCAAATATCAGTTTTAGATATATGTTGAAAATGGAGCCATTTTTCTCCAAACAGTCAATGAATTCTGAAAATATGCATATTTGGTCTTGAATACACTCTCAGTTACATTATACATATATTAATTCAGCCAAGTAAGGTCTTCTGATATAGTAGGCTGGGCGGCACATCGAAGAGATACTTACAGGTAGCTAGAGAGCCACTAGTAGCTCATGAGCTGCTCATTGGAGAACCATGGTCTATCTATAAATCGATATATATATAGCCATCTCCGGGGTTGGTTTCTGTCCTCACTTAGCTGTGCACCTGTAGTTAGCCTCTGTTACCCTCCAGAAATAATGCTGCCTGCCATATGTAGATGCCCCCAAATGAGTGGAAAGTTCAATGGTATCCCACTGGAGTACAAATGTTGTTGTGATGTATTTTCATGGATCTGGGCTCACAGATCATTGTATTAGATTACAAACATTTTTTTTTTTAATTGAGCGCTTCATGAAAAGAGTAAATGCACTGCCTAATCTCTGGAGATTCATCTGTATGCCACAATATAGGAATTAGAGAGTGATCTGCATACAGCAATCCTGGGATTGGACACTCACCCAATTGTAATAAATCCTTTCCATTTACCATTAAGAACCCCTCCACACCATTATCTAAAGAGTAAAGAGGTAAGGTGCCAATATGCAACCTTGTGGGTCACCTATATCAATTTTGATTGAATCAGTGCATTCACCACTTTGGCCAAAACTCACCATGGCTAACATATACAAATGGGTCAGCCATAAAAGGAATACTATTGATTTCTAACCCCCAATTGTTGTCATAATGTTCCAGAGCTTAGGCCGATGAATGCTATTGAAAACACAGCTCAAACTCATGTATGTGAGGTGAAAAGTTTACTTGCCGGCCAATGTGTACTTACTCATGAGCAATTATAAGTTCAACCACTGTTTCATCATCCTAAGGCTATACCAAAAGCCATATTGGACTTCTGATGGAATTTTTCTCAGTCCAAGCTTCCAGTCTTTCCAGCAGGAATCTTCCCATGATTATAACAGTAGACTGCGATAGTGATATGGGTCGATAGCAACTCGGATCGCTACCGGCCCCTTTTAAACAATTTACAATTATTGATCTAGACCAGGAGCGAAGCAATGTACTCATAGTGGTGGCCCCTATAACATTGGTTAAGATAGGAGCCCTCCAAGCAATGTTGACCCAGGTTTATGCTGAAGTGCTGCAGTGCAGTGCTGAGTCAAAAATAGAACAAAAAAGTGGCGGCGTTACACCTCCTTGTAAATATGGAGCAGTGCTTAGCACTCCCAGAGTGTCAGGAGAAGTGAAGCTCCGGTGGCGCTAGGGTCTTTTAAATACGCCCCATTGTTTTTTTAAGTGTGCAAAGGGATGCTGCCGGGTTTGCCCCTGGGGTTTTTCTTAATTCCATAGACTACCTCCGCAACTTCAAAAAGGGTGCTAAAATGACTGCTCTTTATCTCAGCATCTTAATTTCCTGTATCAGGTGGAGATAGTTGAAAGGGAGGGACAAAATTCTGAAAATGATCTATCATGCTGGCAGCTGGTATCAGAGTTTCGACTTTGTGAGGGGCAACATCACTAAAAAATGACAGACTTTCTCTTGATGGCCCGCTACAGCAAGCCAATTTCATGTCAATGTCGTTGGATTGCCTTTTCATAAGTCCCAGTGGATTCATAGAAGTCTGGGGCTCCAGAGCTTCTTAGCTGAACAAACTTGCAAGTCAGAATGGGTTGCAGTCGACGTAAGATTGGCTTGACTCACAATGTCGGGTTGGTCCACTTATAGAGCTTTTTTCCAAAGTTGCTCCAAACTTCTCCAAACTTCTTGATCTTCATACAGAAGATCCTTGAAGGTCCTTTAGGAGTCCACAACTCACCCCAAGGATCCGGAAGCTCTGAGTTGCTCCTTAAGGGTTAGGACTCCAACTCCCAGATGCACCCAGCTCAAGTCCAAAAATGATCACTAGTCACTGTTCATCTGGTCAGTTTCTTTGGGGCTTCATACAAGGGACTATGGTCAACTATTTTCTACTTATAGCAAAAAAGGAGTCCCTTCTTGCAGCAGTAGAAGGCAAGCAAAGTCATTTTAGTGGTAAAGCCCAGGTGTGCAGCTGGTGCAGTCTTTTGGAGTGCTGTGTCCAGGTGTAGGTCAGGGGTTCAGCAGGGCAGTCTTCTTCTTCTTGTTCCTTGCAGAGATCTGAGGTGGAGTGCAGCTCTGCCAGTTTTATCCCTTGGGAAATATGCATTGTATTTAAAAAGTAGGATGTGTTTTTAAGTTTTACATGTCTTGGTAGAGAAAAAGTAGGATAACTTGGGGCTACCATATTACATTTAATAAGTGGCAACCTTTGACTGGGGCAAATAGAAATGTGATGTTTAGACTCACATGAGTTGTAATGTAAATACTCTTAAATGAGAAAGCCAGATTTTAGATTACAATTTTGAAAATGCCACTTTTAGAAAAGTGGCATTTTCATGACCTAAAATTTCTGAGATTAGGCTTTCTAGGACTTTCCAGCTGCCTGATTCTGTTAATTGCTCCCATTGCTTATCGACCCAGACCATGAACAACAGCACCTGGGTGTAGCTGGGAGAGGTCCATCCTGCCAGGATGGAAGGGGCGGAAATGTTCCTTAACCCCAGTTACATCTTAAAGGGCTGCCTCCAGCACACTCTGAAAGGAAGTTGACGATAGCCTTTTGTCACCCTTGACCTCTTAGAGCCTGGACAGGGAAGAAAGGGGAAGGAAGGAACTTTTAAGGACCAGATGTAGGGATGGACTAAAGGTTTTTCTCATTTCAAGGTGTGAAACCAGGTATAAATAATGAACCTCCTGAGCCACTGATCAATACACTCCTGGAGCTGTGAATACTACCAAATGAGGACTGTCACATTCTCTAGAAAACAAACTTCCCTGCTCCCTAAGGTCAGCCTTACTCTTCAGAGATCTGCTCCACTACTTTAGGCCTGTCTTGTTCGTCAGAGGACTGCCCCGCTGCTTGAGGCCTGCTCTGCTCTCTGAGAAGGAAGACTGGGCATGCTCCCTTCACCCCAGGCAAACATGAGTAACTCCAATGGTCAGCTGGCTGACCTCCTGTTCTTAGTTCTAGAGAGCTTCCTGCAACTGCCCAGCTAACCTGC
The DNA here is from genome assembly GCF_031143425.1 of Pleurodeles waltl. Classification (NCBI taxonomy): domain Eukaryota; kingdom Metazoa; phylum Chordata; class Amphibia; order Caudata; family Salamandridae; genus Pleurodeles; species Pleurodeles waltl. Next base: position 382,952,268 of record NC_090445.1, read on the forward strand.
TGCAACTGGCCCTGACTAGACCTGCACCTGGGCCCTGCCTGAGCCATGCTGGCCTCTGCTGGAGTGAGCTGCTGATCACCAAGAGATGCCTTTTCAAGTCATGAACCCTTGGTAATCAATAGTTCAGCTCCTCCTTTGAAATCCTTAAGATTTTAAATCTTCGAATAGGACTTTGAGAAGGTAACTTTATCAACAGGACTAGCCTGGCCCCTGTGTCCAGCCCAAGTTCCATCACGGTCAACCTGAAACAGATACATTTATCCGGTCTAGCACGATTGGTGCTTTGTGCTTTTAGGTGCTATATCTACCTAAAATGTGAAAACTGCATATCTCCTGTTCTACTGATAGGACTCTTGCCCATTTGGCCTCATTTTATGTATTAAAATGGGCTCTTTTGGGGGATTTTTCTTGGCCTGTGTTATCACTTTATTACTGTTTGGTGCTGCATAAATACTTTACACTTTGCATCTAAGTTAAGCCTGACTGCCTTTTGACAAGCTCCCAGAGACTTATGAAGGTTGAGCAATTAATTTAGAAACTTTTGTCCATCAACCTGGGAAGATTTAAGATAGTTGCTTGAGTAGGGTTTCCACCCTCCTCAACGGACAACTTCAATTGTTTTTTTTTCTTCTATTTTTCTTCCTAGGATGGTCTGATTATTCTGCTGTACTTTTTCATTCACCATTTTCACACAATACCATCAACTGTGGTATCTCATAAGTAGGAAAAGATCACTCCAGTCTCCATGGACTGCTACTAGTGCTAAACCATAGAAATTCAGCAGTTGTAATTAGAGTTGTTTCAATTAACTATAACTTATGCACTAAAGTAACTATAACTCGTGCACTCACCATGCACTTCTAATTGCCCCAGGTATTACAGCCCTCATGACAACTTCTATAACGCCATTAAAAATATAAATGAAACATTAGCATACATATATATATATAGTTAGGACCATGTTTCCATAGAAAAATACTTTTTTGACTTGCCTATATTTTTGGCACCATATGGTGAATCTTCACAAAAATTTCCCAAACAAGTGTCAAGTTGGGTCTTGTTTTGGCATGTAAAGGTTTGGGATGAACTGTCAAGCAGTGTTCAAGTTAAAGAGGGAGTTCAAAAAAGTGTGTTTCCCATAGACTCTTTAGACATTGCTGCAGTCCTAACCACTGAACAGTATTACCCCAAATTTGGCCAAAAATTTGATTTTGGTCTGCAGATCACCCTTTTTTTGGTGTAAATATGTTCAGGAGTTTTTGGGATATTAAAGGGAAAAGAAAATTGTATACCTAGGGGCCGCATGTTATAGTTACCTTAGTGCATGAGTTATACTCGCTTGAGATAACCATAACTATAACTGCTGAATGTTTATGGTTTTGTGTGAGTATTTTCAGAACCTAACTATAACAACCCTGTAACATTTCTTTTTTTTAAGGAAATTTCTATATATTTCTTAACTACAAGGTCCCAGTAACCTTTGTTTTTTTCTGTCAATATACATGTATATGTATATTGAAAAAAAACTCATATGTCCATGTGACCGGGCCGCCCCGGGCAACAGCGGGGAACCGGCAGAAACGGAACCGCTACGGCCGCGTTCCCAGGTTCCCCTGGAAACGCGTACGCAACGAGGCCAGCGTCCTGAGGTTGCCTCGGCAACCTCCGGTGACGAGGAGGCTCCGGATTGGCCACCAGGCGGCCAAAAGACGGAAGCTCCGGTCGAGAGGGAGGGAGCCGGGAAGGAAGAGAGGAAGGAGAACGACGGCGGCGGCGGCGAACCGAAGGAGGAAGAGAGAGACGGCGACAAGGACATCGGAGGAGGACCCCAGTGGCCTGGAAGTGGCGGAACCCGAACCCAGAGGAACAGCGCCCGACCGGAAGCAGGGGAGACCAGCCCAGACCGACGAGAGGACCTCCACAGAGCCAGCCACGACCCTGGAGGGTCGTGGCTCTACAAGGTACGGTCCTTCTGGACAAACCGAGGGGCACAATAAAAGGGGAGAAACGCTGGGGAAGGGAGGAAGGCAGGGTGAGGGGAGGGAGGAGAGAAGGGCACTTTAGAGAGCACCGGGAGAGCACAAAAGGGTAAAGTACGGAATATACACAAGCCCTGAAGTCCTCACTGGCACCTATATCACACATAAACCCCCCCCCCTCCTTAAACCTTTTCCCAGTAAAACATATAAGTAGAAGACGTGGTATAAGGCGTCCGTTCCACTCACCAGCGGTATGTGTTCCCTTTTTCTTATATGTCACATCCGGGACCTGACGAGGACGATCCGGTACGCCACCTAGAAAAAAGGAAGAAAAGGGACACAGATTAGAAGGAAGATATTCACCACTCCAGAGAAGAAACTGGCGCTAAACGTCGAACTGACTTTTCATCAGTTCTTATTTCAAATTACTAATAAATACTTACCTCAAAAACCCAAACTTACCTCTCCTGAGTGTCTATACTGTGGGGACTGTCTACAGTGGTGTCAGAAGTGGGATTTTGTTTCTAATCCCTCTCCATAAAACAGTCCAGACAGTATACACAATGAGTGAGAGTCCATCGTTAGAGACCGTGATTAAGCAACTAGCGGAAGGGCAAAGACACTTACAACTAGTATGGGAGGCCCAACAGAGAGAGGCCAAAGAAGACCGAGAAACCTTACAATCTGCGCTGAAGAGCCAGGCGACCATACTGGCGAACAACCAGTTAGTCCATGAAAGTGCGATGAAAAAACTAACGGAGACTATCGCCGCTAGTAAGGTACATCCGAATGTACCTAGTTCCGTATTACAGAAGTATCAGGAGGGAGAGGATCTGGAATCCTTTTTCACCAACTTTGAACGGGTAGCCTCCTCCGCCCTATGGCCAGAAGATAAATGGGGACAATATGTGGCCCCCCTGCTCACCGGGCTCTTACAATCAGCATATCAAGCCGCTAACCCAGGTGGTGTCAACCCCTATCAAGACATAAAAACAAGTATACTAGAAAGGGTGGGTCACGACACAGAATATTACAGGATGAGATTTCGTAAAGTCAAATGGGGCACCAACGAAGACCCTAGAACCTTTTATTTTCGTGTGAAGGATCTAGCATTAAAATGGTTAGGCCATATTGGAGATAGTCGGGAGGAAGTCATCAAAACCATTATACTGGAACAATATCTAGATGGTCTACCTCCATCCACAAAACACTGGATAAGACAACACCCAAAAGTGGATACTGAGACGGCCATCGATCTGGCCTGTGCTTTTCATCGATCCACCGATGTCAGAAACTGTCCCACGCGAAGTATCATTAAACCAGTTCTACCGTCCCCAAAGACATTTGTAAAAAGTCCACCCGACTATCTAGTACCACGTAGGATTCCTGAAGGCCCGCCTACCATGGGACCCCAATGTTATAGTTGTGGTGAATGGGGACACATCGCACGTATGTGTCCCCAGAAACAAGAAATGGGAGAACCCATGGAGATAGGGATGACAAGGCGAAGGGTGTTATGTACTGGGAAGGGCGCCCTAAAATTTAAAACGATGATACAAGTGGACGGGAAAAGTGTATATGCCCTGGTTGACTCCGGCTGCAGCCAATCAGTAATTAGGAAAGACTTGATAAATAATGATATAGAAGAGAAACAATGGGTATCTATATGTTGCATACACGGGGACAAGGCCCAGTATCCTATACAGGTACTCCAGATCAGCTGGGGACCCTATCAGGACTTCCTCCCAGTGGGGATAATGCCCCGGTTAATCGAGGAATGCATCATTGGGACAGACTACATCCACTTCCAAGAACTATTAGACTACGTCAGAGATAACAAACAAACTAAGGATTGGTGGGGAGAGGCACCTTTTTCAGAGAGTGATATTGAGTGTCCGCTATATCGTAGAAAGTTGTCACGAAGAGAGAAACGACAGGGAAAAGGGGACTATCGGAAGACGAAAGGTGACAACACCTATGGAGAGATAGTGGCAGAAATTCATGAAGTTCCTAGTACTTTTGTCCAACAACAGAGAGAGGACCCCTCCCTTAACAATGCCTGGAGGTCGGCAGTAACAGAGGAGACAGAAGAGGTGGGGCCCTACTTTATAGTGCAAAAAAACTTATTATATCGGGTTACTACCACACGACGGGGAGAACGTAAACGCCAACTTCTGGTACCTACCCACTATCGGGAACATGTTCTTACACTAGCTCATAATCACCCAGGGGGAGGACACTTTGGGAGAGAAAACACCGAGGAATATTTGCTCAGAAGGTTTTATTGGCCTGGAGTGTACGCCCACATACGTAGGTATTGCGCCCAATGTCCCCGTTGTCAGTTAACCGAACCTAGTCGGCCTAGGAAGGCGCCTCTCCTACCCCTTCCCATCATCGATATCCCGTTCAAAAGAATAGGGATGGATCTAGTGGGACCTTTGATTCCTTCGTCAAAAGGACACACCTACATCTTAGTCATTGTAGATTATGCTACACGGTACCCAGAGGCCATTCCCCTGACTAGTATGACAACCAAGACAGTGGCCCAAGCTATGATTAACGTATTTTCTCGTCTTGGGTTTCCACATGAAATCCTCACGGACCAGGGGACCCCTTTTATGTCCACCTTAATGAAACAAGTGTGTAAAACATTGGGGATAGCTCAGATCAGAACCTCCGTTTACCATCCTCAAACAGACGGATTAGTCGAAAGATATAATCGAACCATTAAAACCCTGCTGAGAAAGACTATCAATGAGACAGGGAAGGATTGGGATCAAAAGTTACCCCTAGTGTTGTACGCCATACGGACACATGAGCAAGCATCCACGGGGCATAGCCCCTTTGAGTTGGTCTTCGGACGCCAACCTCGGTCCCTTTTAGACATGGCGGTAGAATCCTGGGAGGCCGAGGCTGAGGAAGCAGGGACTCCTTTGTTAGAATATGCGGAAAAATTGAGGAACCACCTACACAGCTTATGGACCGACGTACACGCAAACCTGGAACAGGCCCAACAAACACAAAAGTCCTATTATGACAAAGGAAGTAAACTACGGGTTTTCCAACCCGAGGACCAGGTCCTAATAATGAGACCCACCTCCGACCATAAACTCCTGGCCAAATGGCAGGGCCCATATCGAGTAATCAAAGCAGTTTCCCCTGTCACCTACCTTATCGAAATATCCTCCCGTCCAATAAAAACACAAATATATCATGTAAACCTGCTAAAAAAATGGGAGACCCCCGCACAACCTGAACGTTCCGTAGAAATGGGTCAGTTTGTGTGTCCCGACAAGACCCTAGATATCGAGTTCTACCCTACCAACCCCGATACTGAAAGTACCCTACCCATAGTAGACGATATTTTACCTGAAGGGCAAAAGCAACAAGCCCTCAAGGTTTTAAAACAATGGCAACCACTCTTTTCAGAGAAACCAGGAAAGACCTTTTTAATTCACCATAAAATACGCACAAGCTCCGGGCAGATCACCAGAGAACGCCCGTATCGTATTCCAGAAGCTAGAAAACACATAATCGAAGAAGAAATCAAAACAATGTTATCCCTAGGGGTCATCGAACCGTCCACTAGTCCCTGGTGTTCACCAGTTGTCCTAGTACCGAAGCCTGATGGTAGCGTCAGGTTTTGCATAGATTTCCGCAAACTGAACTCAAACTCCCTATTCGACACCTATCCCATCCCTAGGGTAGACGATGTTCTCGAAAAACTAGGGAAAACAAAATACATGTCTACTATCGACCTAACTAAAGGGTATTGGCAGATTCCCTTAGCTCCTCCAGATAGAGAAAAAACAGCTTTTTCTACCCAGTCCGGGTTATATCAATTCACAGTACTGCCTTTTGGGCTTCATGGAGCCCCTGCAACCTTTCAGAGATTGATGGATAGGATTCTAAAACCCTATCCTGCATTCTCCGCTGCGTATCTAGATGATGTAGTCGTATTTAGTGAAACATGGGAGGACCACTTAATACACCTACAGAGAATATTCCAAGCCCTTCAAACTGCTGGTTTGACGGCCAATCCCAAGAAATGTGTGATAGGTAAAACCGACATCTCCTATTTGGGATATCGGATTAATCAGGGTACACTACAACCTCAAAATGGGAAGGTGGATGCCATTTTACATGCCCCTCTTCCGCACACGAAAAAGGAATTACGCTCCTTTTTAGGATTAGTGGGCTATTATCGGCGCTTCATTCCACATTACTCCACCTTAGCAGCACCTCTTACGGACCTACTCACTAAACGATATCCCAATCGACTTTTGCCTTTTTCGGAGACGCAAAACGCGAGTTTTGAACAGTTGAGAGTTTCCTTAACCTCCGATCCCATCCTGCACTGCCCAGATTTTACGAAGCCGTTTCACCTCTACACTGACGCATCGGATGTTGGGCTTGGAGGGGTTCTGACTCAGCCAGATAGCGAGGGGCTTGACCATCCGGTGGTCTACATCAGTAGAAAACTGTTTTCCCGGGAACGTAACTATCCAATTATAGAGAGAGAGTGCTTGGCTATCAAGTGGGCCATTGACTGTTTGCAGTACTATCTCCTAGGGCGGCCGTTTATACTATTCACGGATCACGCTCCTCTTACGTGGCTGGCTGCGCATAAAGATTCTAACTCCAGGATACTGCGATGGTTCCTTGAACTGCAACCATTCTCCTTTCAGGTTCGGCACGTCCCTGGATCTCACCAGGCCCCCGCTGATTATCTGTCCCGATTTCCTCTGTCTTCGCCTGTCCTGGAACAGGACAGTTCTTGGGGAAGGGTGTGTGACCGGGCCGCCCCGGGCAACAGCGGGGAACCGGCAGAAACGGAACCGCTACGGCCGCGTTCCCAGGTTCCCCTGGAAACGCGTACGCAACGAGGCCAGCGTCCTGAGGTTGCCTCGGCAACCTCCGGTGACGAGGAGGCTCCGGATTGGCCACCAGGCGGCCAAAAGACGGAAGCTCCGGTCGAGAGGGAGGGAGCCGGGAAGGAAGAGAGGAAGGAGAACGACGGCGGCGGCGGCGAACCGAAGGAGGAAGAGAGAGACGGCGACAAGGACATCGGAGGAGGACCCCAGTGGCCTGGAAGCGGCGGAACCCGAACCCAGAGGAACAGCGCCCGACCGGAAGCAGGGGAGACCAGCCCAGACCGACGAGAGGACCTCCACAGAGCCAGCCACGACCCTGGAGGGTCGTGGCTCTACAAGGTACGGTCCTTCTGGACAAACCGAGGGGCACAATAAAAGGGGAGAAACGCTGGGGAAGGGAGGAAGGCAGGGTGAGGGGAGGGAGGAGAGAAGGGCACTTTAGAGAGCACCGGGAGAGCACAAAAGGGTAAAGTACGGAATATACACAAGCCCTGAAGTCCTCACTGGCACCTATATCACACATAAACCCCCCCCCCTCCTTAAACCTTTTCCCAGTAAAACATATAAGTAGAAGACGTGGTATAAGGCGTCCGTTCCACTCACCAGCGGTATGTGTTCCCTTTTTCTTATATGTCACATCCGGGACCTGACGAGGACGATCCGGTACGCCACCTAGAAAAAAGGAAGAAAAGGGACACAGATTAGAAGGAAGATATTCACCACTCCAGAGAAGAAACTGGCGCTAAACGTCGAACTGACTTTTCATCAGTTCTTATTTCAAATTACTAATAAATACTTACCTCAAAAACCCAAACTTACCTCTCCTGAGTGTCTATACTGTGGGGACTGTCTACAGTCCATTAACACAAAAAGTGGACAAACATATTAAAACATACAGAGACTTCCTTTGAAAATGGGCTGACATATTGCATTGGTACTCCTTTCCCATGTTATCAAAAGAAACTCAAAAAAATTACATTTATGGTATGTAATGATTATAAGGACAAATACTTATCCTATAAGAAGTAAAATGCAAAAACAAACATTACTTTTTGATGTCAAAACTCAACATCTCAGAAACATTAACATTATATCCATCACAGTGCTTAAACAATAGAATGTGGGTGATGTATTGAGATACTATGTGTTGGACCTGGCCCTTTTACAGGGTCATTCCCCAGACTTTTTGATTTTTACCTCCTTATTTTGCTGACGTTTGTTGGCTGACGTTTTGACTCTGAGCACTTTTTCACTGCTAACCAGTGCTAAAGTGCATGTGCTCTCCCTTACAAAATTGGTATGATTGGATTATACCTAATTGGCATATTTAATTTACCTATAAGTCCCTTGTAAAGTGGTATCCCTATACCCAGGGCCTATAAATTAAATGCTACTAGTGGGCCTACAGCGCTGCTTGCGCCACCCACTGAAGTAGCCTGTCAAACCTATCTAAGGCCTGCTAGCGCAGAGCCTGTGTGCGCAGTTTCCTGCCACAGGGACCTGGCATCTAAATTTACTTGCCGGGCCCAGAACTCCCCTTTTACTACATGTAAGTCACCCCTAAGGTACGCCCTAGCTAGCCCTTTGGGCAGGGTGGCATCTATGTAAAAGGCAGGACATGTGCCATGTTGCGTGGCCCGTCCTGGTAGTGACAAACAACCTAACTTGGTGTCTCACTGCTGTGAGTGCTGCCTCCTCATAGGATTACATTGGAAATGCCCTGCCTTATGTGTAAGGGGTATTGTCTAATTTATGAGGGGTAGCGTAGGCATGTTTGGTATGGTTGTGATAGTGGTGAGAAATGCTGCTTATTGGTGTAGGTGTATTTTTTATTACTATCACAGAAATGCCACTTCTAGAAAGTGTGTATTTATCTGTGCTTATGACTTTGGTGTTTTGCAGCTTGCCTCCAATCCACGTATGGGCAGACTGACAGTTGGGGCTTTGTGCATACTTCTCAGACAGCCTGAACACAGGGAGGGTGGAGGTGTCACAGAGGTGCATCTACATATTGTAAAGCCTTCCTGTGCTGAGAGAAGGGGGAGGCGGGACACACCTGCATTTGTAAAGACTGTGCCCTGACCTCACACAATAGGGTCATTAACCTCCCACTGATGTTTAGAGCCTGTGCTGAAAGGAGAGAGGGGGCACTCCCAGAACCAGTTGTAACTGGCTGGAACCTCCTCTCCCTACCATTGTAAAACACACTGTAATCCCAGTATAAGTACAGGGGAATTTTCCCCACAATTTGGACATTCTTGAGACTTAAAACTGGACACAGATGATAAATGGATTCACCAGGAAACCACCTTGGACTGCTGCTGCTGTGTTGACCTGTGACCTGCCTGGTCACTAGGAGGAACTGCCACCATCTGCACCCCTTGTGCTGGACTGTAGCTGGGCCCACCAGACTTGTGCTTCCTTGTGCTCTTGCTTGTTCTCAGAGGGCAGGGTGCTGTGGCCCCTGACCCCTGCAACCATCTCTAAAGCTTTGCCCAAAGTGTTTGGAAAAAACACTCTCTCTTAAATTGCTGCAGAAAATCACTGCCGCAGCCCGGGCTGAAGATTTGCCTTAGAGCTTTGAAAAGCGCTTTATTTGGATACCTGAAATCACCGCCTCAACCCGGGCTTTGAATCTTCCTTTAGCGCGGGGTCCGCGCTGTTTCTAGTGCCCCCAGGGCACGTAAAAAAGTAAACAGAGCAAGCGTGCTCCTCTCGCCACCCCCGAGACACGTACTGTGCCTGGGAGCGCCCCCGGGGCACCAGCCGCCTCTAGTTCCCTCAGAAGCCTCCCGGCGGCCCGGGAACAGCTTCCTACACTTGCACAGAACATCGGGTGCGGGCGAGTGTCTCCTCGGGCCCCCGGAGGGGTCCGAGCTTCCCACAGCATCAAAGCAGGACTCGGGGAAGGCGCCGGGAGCGCCCCCCCCTATCCCAGTCTCTGCACTAGGAGCAGGACGCTTCTTTTCCTGGTAGTTTTGTTTTCACCAAACGGGGACGGGAGACCTCGACAGAGGCCCCCCTCCTTCTCGCCCCCATAATTGCTTGTTGGGCCGCACCCGGCCCCCACCCCGCGGACAGGATGTGAGGTGTCTGAGGCAGGCCCCCACCAACATCATGGGCCCCCAGAGGGGCCCGTTCACTGCGAGGAGAGGGTGTTGACCGCCCCTCTCCCCCAAAAGCACTGCGTGGCCCCCGTTTTGCGCAGAGGAGCGCTGGGGGCCCTCTATGCTCACCTTCTAGGTACTGGGAGTGCCTTTACTTCAGAAACCAGGTACTGTTTACAGAATATGGGCTCCAGGAGCATAATATAGATCTTTGGATGTTTTTAGATTTCCTACCTGCTTTCTGTCACTGCATATATGTGCTAATGTTCCTTTTATGGGCAAGTCTAGCTGATATGTACTTGTATGACTTGTGAGATGTTCTCTAATGTTCCTTTTATGGGTATTTAGGAATTGTTCATGACAAGTGCATATAACTCCTATTTTAATTTCTGACTACTGCTTATGTTGTAGGATCCTGAGTACTTACATGTTCTAATGTGACAACTGTATATTCTTGTAGAGTATTAGTAACTTGTGTAACGATCTGACAACTGATAAGGTGGCAGGGTATTACTTACGTGTAATGTTGGTCTAATTATGTTTTGTGCAATACAGATTATTTTTACATAGGTCAGCGTTGTGTTTACTTTGTGGTGTACATTTTGTGTCACAGGTGTTGTGTGTGTTGTGCAAACGCTTTACACATTGCCTCTGTGATAGGCCTGACTGCTCGTGCCAAGCTACCAAGGGGGTGAGCAGTGGTTATCTTAGACGTGTAACTCCCTTGCCCTGACTAGAGTGGGTAGGTTCTGCCTGGCTGAGGTGCATATCCTAGCCAACCAGAAACCCCATTTCTAACATTGGTGGCAGCGGTGGGATAGGACTTGCGCTTGCACAGTACCTTGTGACTCATTTTTGCACCGCAAATTGCACTTAGACCATTACATGTTTTAATTCTCTTTTCTTAAATGATTCTCCTGTTCTCTCAAGCTAGTCATTTTATTTTCACTCCTGTGTTGTATACTTGCACCTTGGACTCTTGTTTTTTACGCTAGTGTTGTGCTCTTTACAAAATGGAGTCCACCTTTGATATGGATTATATGTTGTTTTACACTATAGAAGAGTTAAGGGGATTCTGCAGGGAGAGAGGTATAACTTTTGTAAAGTCCTTTATATATGTCTTGTTCACTAATATTGGTACTGGTATACCATATGATTCAACCCACATTTGAAACAACATTTCTAACAACAATAGAGCTTCTGCCCTTTGGTTAAATATTTGCACTTGCTAATCACATTTTTAGTAAATGACATGTTTCACAAATGTGCACTATTCCGACCTACAATGTCTAAAATAATAGAACATTGAAAAAGTATTCTGGTTCGGAGATAAGTGATTCAGGAAAACTGCACAATGCACATATTGTCAAATTCACATACTGACCCACCTATAATGGCCCTTATATTATTTTCTGGCAATAAGTGCTGCATTATGCTAACTACGTTTGAGATATCTCGGCAAATATACTATCTCCTACACTGATAGAGAGTTCCATACCAGATACCTTCAAAGGATTATGCTTAGGATCATATGTGAGTCAGGATATCATCTAAAGAGCCACCATTTTTAAAGGGTCACATTATTTGAGTCCATAAATAACATTTATGCACCATGTTCAAACTGTAGGAAACATACAGTGAATCCTGCTATATGACAGTTAATAAACCAGATGGCTAAATTAGGTATTCATTTATTTAAGCAAATAAGGGGCATAACAATTGAAATAATGTATTTTTGCTCTTTTGCAGAATTCAGCTCTCACGACACTATATAAGTTAAGAGTGCTACTCAGTCTCTAGATCTTTTGTGTGGACCAGGAATAAAGGGCACACTAGAAACAAATGTCAAGGTTTAATCACTCAAATAGGTCAAGATGTCTTCATTGGTATTCAAGCTCTAGGGATCATGCTATTGAATTCTAAAATAAATCTCAGCTCAAGTTGTCTCAATTTGCGTATCTTGTTCCCCTCTCTAGGGGAGAACAATATCTTACCCAGGGCAAAGAACTATAAAAGATCCCTATATTGGTGAGTGGACTCAAAGTGGAATGTCACCGGGTATTGTCTATCCCTATTGTGTATGTCCCACATGTATTTCCATCAGACATTATTTTACTGGGAATATCATTCTGCCAATGTAGATTTTCACAAGGGTAAATAAGCAGGCATTGCCAAAAATCAGAGACACACATAAGATGTTTCTCAATCTGTTTGTGAGTGTTGCTCAAAGGGCAATAATATTCCTTTATATTAAGGCTGAATTTACAAACTTTACATTCACCACATTTGAAAAAACCTTGCATAGTCATGCCAGTTCTTTTAACCTTACTTAACTCAATTTTGCATTGTCTGTCTCTGAGAGAACTTATTTTTCTGAAGGTGACACTGAGATGATCACCTAACAAATCTGTCAATGTGTCTTCAGTTTTCAAAACATCCCAGTATTTGTTGAATGATGTCTTATGACTCTGGCCCTATTGTTGAAAGTCATAATAAATATGTCCTTACCATGGGTTTTGGACTTAGGGGCTGGTGTCAGAGTTAAAAGAGTATCTCGGCTGGCTTTTTGGGCTTTACTTAATGCATCTTTGAGCAGTCCTTCTTTTTAGCCCTAGTCACAAAACTGTGGTAACATTTCAGAGCCCCAAAAAACTTCCCATATGGAATCCTACTTATTAGACTCTTTTTTGATGACTACTTTGTCCTGGCAGCACAGTGTTGCCTGCTGTTAATTTATAATGCAGTGTAGTTTTTTTATTTTGTTGTCTATGACTGTCACTCTTATATCCAAATAATCTATACTTTCCTTACTGAAAAATCCGTCCAGTTTTAGATTGCAACTGTTGTCATTCAGATTTGCAATGAATCTTAGCCCCTGTTCTTTATTTCTCTTCTATATCAAGAACAGGTTGTCAATATACTGCAGCCATGTTGCTATATGTATACCAAGTTCATCAATGGCTTCGGACAACTGCTGCTCCCACCAACTGATCAAAAGGTTGGCGCCACTGGGAGCAAAGCAAGTGCCCAACATAGTGCCTTAAACCTGTCTATATGAAAATGAAAAAGCTGTTAAATAGAATGTGTTGTTTAGGATCATTTCAGCATGGAAGAAAAGAAAGAATGATGTTGCTCTGAGAAAATGCTGACATGATGGTAGACCATCCTCATGGTAGATTCTAGTGTATAAACTGCAGACATCCAAAGTAAAAGTAGTCATTTTCCCAGGGCATATCATACACTCTCCTCAGACTATCACTGCTATCCTGGATGTAAGAGGGGAGGGAAGATACAAAAGGTCTTAAGAATTAATGAATTTATATTGAGGTATTCTTTAACAGAGTAACAGAGATCCAATACAGGAAACAAATGGCTTGCCAGAGGGATGCATATGATTCTTGAGTACTTTGGCAGTAAATAAAACACAGGTATCTTTGGCAACTTATTAAGAATTAATACTCTTTTAACTCAATAAGGCCTCTTTCCTTATCCACATGTAGCTCATAATATGTCACATTAGATGCTTCAATGTCACCTTTATATTCCAGATTAGAAAAGAAATAAAAGCAGAGAAGAAATCATGGTGGAAAAAAACGAAGAAAAAAAAATCAGTTCATTTTTAGATTTGGTTTGTAGCTAATGTATGGACCATTGCGCACAGCACAGATAGACAATCAAAAAGAACACAAATATTTTGACCTTGTTACTGAATGGTGAAAGAAAAATAATTCAACTTTAGGGTAAACCATAACCGTTGCAGTGAGAAATGAATGGCTCCGAAGCCTGCAGTAGACATTTCTAAACCATTTCCTGATAAAACAAGGTACTTGCCTCCCATGCTGAACTTTTAATTCCAATGCTCATTTGTAAGTGAAGATGTAAAGAAATGCCCAGTTTATGTGCATTGCTTTCATGGGAATAGAGAAGCATAGAAAGGTAGCTAGGCAGCTCACTTGGAGCAGGCAACTTGCATCACAGAATGCCAAATCACAATTTATGTGATTGATGGGAGAAGCTTGGCTCTCGTTTGAAGAAAGCTGGGGATGTTACTTGGTTGGTATTTTGTTAACTGAGTTTCAGGATCTCTTAGTTCTTCAGAATCTTCTCCTTTCACATAGATTAGACCAAGAATACAACTGTTTTTATTTTCATGCCCAACAGGGTTGTCTTTTGCTGAAAGAAATAACATCTGTAATATTGTCAGAATCATGTGGGAGAAGGACCAATGTCTATTTACTTCTGCAAGAAACAGAGACCGACCCCTGTGGATTTCATTGCTTGCAACAATGCAGATTAGTGGTGGAAAATCCTAAGTGATTTTAATTTTGTGGACAAGATGGGCACAGCCAAACATTTTTTGGATGATCAGTCATTTCTGGTATTTGTAGTAGTTGTCTGGGATTGTTGGCACTAGATTGACACTTGAGCTATTTTTCCACATTCTGATGCCTTGCACACCTTTTGTACCTTGACGTTTCTTTTCTTATTCTATAAAACGTCTATTCTGCAAGAAGAATGTAGTTGTACCATTTGGACACAGTGTCAATTGCTTACATTTAAAAAATAATAATAGCAATACTAATAATTATGAATTGTGCGTATTGTCACCTTCATAACAACAACTAAGTTGGAAAGCTGCTGGCTGTTAACCCCTTCGCTGCCAGGCCTTTTCCCCTTCCTGTGCTGAGCCTTTTTTTGGCTATTTGGAGCAGTTCGCGCTTATGCCCTCATAACTTTTTGTTCACATGAGCTACCCACGCCAAATTTGCGTCCTTTTTTTCCAACATCCTAGGGATTCTAGAGGTACCCAGACTTTGTGGGTTCCCTAGAAGGAGGCCAAGAAATTAGCCAAAAAACAGTGAAAAATTCATTTTTTTCAAAAAAATTGGAAATCTCTATGCCGGGTATACAGCAATTCATTTGCTGAAATATAAAGAGTAAAAAATAGCTATCAAGAAAACCTTTGTATTTACAAAATGGGCACAAGATAAGGTGTTGAGAAGCAGTGGTTATTTGCACATCTCTGAATTCCGGGGTGCCCATACTAGCATGTGAATTACAGGGCATTTCTCAAATAGACGTCTTTTTTACACACTGTCTTACATTTGGAAGGGAAAAATGTAAAGAAAGACAAGGGGCAATAACACTTGTTTTGCTATTCTATGTTCCCCCAAGTCTCCCAATAAAAAAGATACCTCACTTGTGTGGGTAGGCCTAGCGCCCGCGACAGGATATGCCCCAAAACACAACGTGGACACATCACAGAAAACAGAGCTGTTTTTAGCAAAGTGACTACCTGTAGATTTTGGCCTCTAGCTCAGCCGCCACCTAGGGAAACCTACCAAACCTGTGCATTTCTGAAAACTAGAGACCTAGGGGAATCCAAGATGGGGTGACTTGTGTGGCTCTGACCAGGTTCTGTTACCCAGAATCCTTTGCAAACCTCAAAATTTGGCTAAAAAAACACATGTTCCTCACATTTCTGTGGCAGAAAGTTCTGGAATCTGAGAGGAGCCACAAATTTCCTTCCACCCAGCGTTCCCCCACGTCTCCCGATGAAAATGATACCTCACTTGTGTGGGTAGGCCTAGCGCCCGCGACAGGAAACGCCCCAAAGCGCAACGTGGACACAGCCAAATTTTTGAAGGAAAACAGAGGTGTTTTCTGCAAAGTGCCTACCTGTAGATTTTGGCCTGTAGCTCAGCCGCCACCTAGGGAAACCTACCAAACCTGTGCATTTCTGAAAACTAGAGACCTAGGGAAATCCAAGATGGGGTGACTTGTGTGGCTCGGACCAGGTTCTGTTACCCAGAATCCTTTGCAAACCTCAAAATTTGGCTAAAAAAACACATGTTCCTCACATTTCTGTGGCAGAAAGTTCTGGAATCTGAGAGGAGCCACAAATTTCCTTCCACCCAGCGTTCCCCCACGTCTCCCGATAAAAATGATACCTCGCTTGTGTGGGTAGGCCTAGCGCCCGCGACAGGAAACGCCCCAAAGCGCAACGTGCACACAGCCAAATTTTTGAAGGAAAACAGCGGTGTTTTTTGCAAAGTGCCTACCTGTAGATTTTGGCCTGTAGCTCAGCCGCCACCTAGGGAAACATACCAAACCTGTGCATTTATGAAAACTAGAGACCTAGGGGAATCCGAGATGGGGTGACTTGTGTGGCTTGGACCAGGTTCTGTTACCCAGAATCCTTTGCAAACCTCAAAATGTGGCTAAAAAAAACACATGTTCCTCACATTTCTGTGGCAGAAAGTTCTGGAATCTGAGAGGAGCCACAAATTTCCTTCCACCCAGCGTTCCCCCACGTCTCCCGATAAAAATGATACCTCACTTGTGTGGGTAGGCCTAGCGCCCGCGACAGGAAACGCCCCAAAACACAACGTGGACACATCACAGAAAACAGAGCTGTTTTTAGCAAAGTGACTACCTGTAGATTTTGGCCTCTAGCTCAGCCGCCACCTAGGGAAACCTACCAAACCTGTGCATTTCCGAAAACTAGAGACCTAGGGGAATCCAATATGGGGTGACTTGTGTGGCTCGGACCAGGTTCTGTTACCCAGAATCCTTTGCAAACCTCAAAATGTGGCTAAAAAAACACATGTTCCTCACATTTCTGTGGCAGAAAGTTCTGGAATCTGAGAGGAGCCACAAATTTCCTTCCACCCAGCGTTCCCCCACGTCTCCCGATAAAAATGATACCTCACTTGTGTGGGTAGGCCTAGCGCCCGCGACAGGAAACGCCCCAAAGCGCAACGTGCACACAGCCACATTTTTGAAGGAAAACAGAGGTGTTTTTTGCAAAGTGCCTACCTGTAGATTTTGGCCTGTAGCTCAGCCGCCACCTAGGGAAACCTACCAAACCTGTGCATTTCTGAAAACTAGAGACCTAGGGGAATCCAAGATGGGGTGACTTGTGTGGCTCGGACCAGGTTCTGTTACCCAGAATCCTTTGCAAACCTCAAAATTTGGCTAAAAAAACACATGTTCCTCACATTTCTGTGGCAGAAAGTTCTGGAATCTGAGAGGAGCCACAAATTTCCTTCCACCCAGCGTTCCCCCACGTCTCCCGATAAAAATGATACCTCGCTTGTGTGGGTAGGCCTAGCGCCCGCGACAGGAAACGCCCCAAAGCGCAACGTGCACACAGCCAAATTTTTGAAGGAAAACAGCGGTGTTTTTTGCAAAGTGCCTACCTGTAGATTTTGGCCTGTAGCTCAGCCGCCACCTAGGGAAACATACCAAACCTGTGCATTTATGAAAACTAGAGACCTAGGGGAATCCGAGATGGGGTGACTTGTGTGGCTTGGACCAGGTTCTGTTACCCAGAATCCTTTGCAAACCTCAAAATGTGGCTAAAAAAACACATGTTCCTCACATTTCTGTGGCAGAAAGTTCTGGAATCTGAGAGGAGCCACAAATTTCCTTCCACCCAGCGTTCCCCCACGTCTCCCGATAAAAATGATACCTCACTTGTGTGGGTAGGCCTAGCGCCCGCGACAGGATATGCCCCAAAACACAACGTGGACACATCACAGAAAACAGAGCTGTTTTTAGCAAAGTGACTACCTGTAGATTTTGGCCTCTAGCTCAGCCGCCACCTAGGGAAACCTACCAAACCTGTGCATTTCCGAAAACTAGAGACCTAGGGGAATCCAATATGGGGTGACTTGTGTGGCTCGGACCAGGTTCTGTTACCCAGAATCCTTTGCAAACCTCAAAATGTGGCTAAAAAAACACATGTTCCTCACATTTCTGTGGCAGAAAGTTCTGGAATCTGAGAGGAGCCACAAATTTCCTTCCACCCAGCGTTCCCCCACGTCTCCCGATAAAAATGATACCTCACTTGTGTGGGTAGGCCTAGCGCCCGCGACAGGAAACGCCCCAAAGCGCAACGTGCACACAGCCACATTTTTGAAGGAAAACAGAGGTGTTTTTTGCAAAGTGCCTACCTGTAGATTTTGGCCTGTAGCTCAGCCGCCACCTAGGGAAACCTACCAAACCTGTGCATTTCTGAAAACTAGAGACCTAGGGGAATCCAAGATGGGGTGACTTGTGTGGCTCGGACCAGGTTCTGTTACCCAGAATCCTTTGCAAACCTCAAAATTTGGCTAAAAAACACATGTTCCTCACATTTCTGTGGCAGAAAGTTCTGGAATCTGAGAGGAGCCACAAATTTCCTTCCACCCAGCGTTCCCCCACGTCTCCCGATAAAAATGATACCTCACTTGTGTGGGTAGGCCTAGCGCCCGCGACAGGAAAAGCCCCAAAGCGCAACGTGGACACAGCCAAATTTTTTAAGGAAAACAGAGGTGTTTTTTGCAAAGTGCCTACCTGTAGATTTTGGCCTGTAGCTCAGCCGCCACCTAGGGAAACCTACCAAACCTGTGCATTTCTGAAAACTAGAGACCTAGGGGAATCCAAGATGGGGTGACTTGTGTGGCTCGGACCAGGTTCTGTTACCCAGAATCCTTTGCAAACCTCAAAATTTGGCTAAAAAAACACATGTTCCTCACATTTCTGTGGCAGAAAGTTCTGGAATCTGAGAGGAGCCACAAAATTCCTTCCACCCAGCGTTCCCCCACGTCTCCCGATAATAATGATACCTCACTTGTGTGGGTAGGCCTAGCGCCCGCGACAGGAAACGCCCCAAAGCGCAACGTGGACACAGCCACATTTTTGAAGGAAAACAGAGGTGTTTTTTGCAAAGTGCCTACCTGTAGATTTTGGCCTGTAGCTCAGCCGCCACCTAGGGAAACCTACCAAACCTGTGCATTTCTGAAAACTAGAGACCTAGGGGAATCCAAGATGGGGTGACTTGTGTGGCTCGGACCAGGTTCTGTTACCCAGAATCCTTTGCAAACCTCAAAATTTGGCTAAAAAAAACACATGTTCCTCACATTTCTGTGGCAGAAAGTTCTGGAATCTGAGAGGAGCCACAAATTTCCTTCCACCCAGCGTTCCCCCACGTCTCCCGATAAAAATGATACCTCGCTTGTGTAGGTAGGCCTAGCGCTCGCGACAGGAAACGGCCCAAAACACAACGTGGACACATCAAATTTTTTCATAGAAAACAGTGCTTACCTGTGGATTTTGGCCTCTAGCTCAGCCGGCACCTGGGGAAACCTAGCAAACCAGCGCATATTTGACAACTAGAGACCTAGGGGAATCCAAGATGGGGTGATTTGTGGGGCTCTGACCAGGTTCTGTTACCCAGAATCCTTTGCAAACATCAAAATTTGGCCCCAAAACACTTTTTCCTCTCATTTCGGTGACAGAAAGTTCTGGAATCTGAGAGGAGCCACAAATTTCCTTCCACCCAGCGTTCCCCTAAGTCTCTCCATAAAAATGGTACCTCACTTGTGTGGGTAGGCCTAGCGCCCACGAAAGGAAATGGCCCAAAACACAACGTGGACACAACATATTTTTTCACAGAAAACAGAGGTGTTTTTTGCAAAGTGCCTACCTGTGGATTTTGATCTCTAGCTCAGCCGGCCCCGGGGGGGGGGGAAAATGCCCTAAAATAAATTTGACCCCCCACCTCCCCAAAACCCCCCTGCCCAGGAGTGACCCTTGCCTACGGGGTCGCTCCCCCTCCGTGACATTGGCGCCAAAAAACAAATCCCCGGTGCCTAGTGGTTTCTGCCCCCTTGGGGGCAGATTGACGTAAAATCGACCAATCTGCCCCCAAGGGGGGCAGAAATGCTCTAAATACAGTTTGCCCCCCAGGGGAGCTACCCTTGTCTGATGGGTCGCTCCCCATCTCTAAAAAAACAAACAAACAAACAAAACAAAAAATTGCCCTGGCGCCTAGAGGTTTCTGCCCCCCCTGGGGGCAGATCGGCCTAATAATAGGCCGATCTGCCCCTAGGGGGGGCAGAAATGGGCTAAAATAAATTTGCCCCCCCAACCCCCACCCCCCCCTCGGAGCGACCCTTGCCTACGGGGTCGCTCCCCCTGCGTGACATTGGCACCAAAAAACAAATCCCCGGTGCCTAGTGGTTTCTGCCCCCTTGGGGGCAGATTGACATAAAATCGACCAATCTGCCCCCAAGGGGGGCAGAAATGGTCTAAACACAGTTTGCCCCCCAGGGGAGCGACCCTTGTCTGATGGGTCGCTCCCCATCTCTAAAAAAACAAACAAACAAAAAAAAAAACACACAAAAAAAATTTGCCCTGGCAACAAGAGGTTTCTGCTCCCCCCGGGGGCAGAAATGGCCTTAAATAAATTTGCCACCCCAACCCCCCCCCCCCCCACCAGGAGCGACCTTTGCCTACGGGGTCGCTTCCCCTGCGTGACATTGGCGCCAAAAAACAAATCCCTGGTGCCTAGTGGTTCCTGCCCCCTTGGGGGCAGATTGACGTAAAATCGACCAATCTGCCCCCAAGGGGGGCAGAAATGCTCTAAATACAGTTTGCCCCCCAGGGGAGCGACCCTTGTCTGATGGGTCGCTCCCCATCTCTAAAAAAACAAAAAAAAAAAAAAAAAAAAAAAATTGCCCTGGCCCCTAGAGGTTTCTGCCCCCCCTGGGGGCAGATCGGCCTAATAATAGGCCGATCTGCCCCCAGGGGGGGCAGAAATGGCCTAAAATAAATTTGCCCCCCCACCAGGAGCTACCCTTTGCTACGGGGTCGCTCCCCCTGCGGGACATTGGCGCCAAAAAACAAATCCCCGGTGCCTAGTAGTTTCTGCCCCCTTGGGGGCAGATTGACCTAAAATCGACCACTTCTGCCCCCAAGGGGGGCAGAAATGCTCTAAATACAGTTTGCCCCCCAGGGGAGCGACCCTTGTCTGATGGGTCGCTCACCATCTCTAAAAAAAACAAACAAACAAAAAAAAAAACACACAAAAAAAATTTGCCCTGGCAACAAGAGGTTTCTGCCCCCCCCCTGTGCAGATCGGCCTAATAATAGGCCGATCTGCCCCTGAGGGGGCAGAAATGACCTAAAATAAATTTGCCACCCCCAACCCCCCCCCCCCCCCTCGGAGCGACCCTTGCCTACGGGGTCGCTCCCCCTGCGTGACATTGGCACCAAAAAACAAATCCCCGGTGCCTAGTGGTTTCTGCCCCCTCGGGGGGCAGAAATGGTCTAAACACAGTTTGCCCCCCAGGGGAGCGACCCTTGTCTGATGGGTCGCTCCCCATCTCTAAAAAAACAAACAGACAAAAAAAAAAATGTGCCCTGGCGCCTACAGGTTTCTGCCCCCCCTGGGGGCAGATCGGCCTAATAATAGGCCGATTTGCCCCCAGGGGGGGCAGAAATGGGCTAAAATAAATTTGCCCCCCGAACCCCCACCCCCCCCCGGAGCGACCCTTGCCTACGGGGTCGCTCCCCCTGCGTGACATTGGCGACAAAAAACAAATCCCTGGTGCCTAGTGGTTTCTGCCCCCTTGGGGCAGATTGACCTAAAATCGACCAATCTGCCCCCAAGGGGGGCAGAAATGGTCTAAATACAATTTGCCCCCAGGGGAGCAACCCTTGCCTGATGGGTCGCTCCCCATCTCTAAAAAAAAAAAAAAAAAAAAAAAAAAAAAAAAATTTTTGCCCTGGCACCTAGAGGTTTCTGCCCCCCCTGGAGGTAGATCGGCCTAATACCAATAGGCCGATCTGCCCCCCGGGGGGGCAGAGATGTCCTAAAATAATTTTGCCCCCCCTACCCCCCCACGCCCGGGGCGCGACCCTTGCCTACAAGGTCGCTCCCCTTGCGTGACGGCGCAAAAAAAAGATCCCTGGTGCCTAGTGGTTTCTGCCCCCCTTGGGGGCAGATTGACCTAAAATTGGCCGATCTGCCCCCAAAGCGGGCAGAAATGGCCTAAATACATTTTGGCCCTCCAGGGGAGCGACCCTTGTCCAAGGGGTCGCTCCCCATCTGTAAAACAAAAAAACTAAAAAATCCCTGGTGCCTAGTGGTTTCTGCCCCCCTTGGGGGCAGATCAGCCGAATCAAAATGGCCTAAAATAATCCCCCCCCCCAGGGAGCGACCCTTGCCTAAGGGGTCGCTCCCCTTGCGTGAAATTCACGCAAAAAAAAACCTCCCTGGTGTCCAATGGTTTCTGCCCCTCATCAAAATAGGCCAATCTGCCCCCAAGGGGGGCAGAAATGGCCTAAATATAATTTGCCCCCTAGGCCAATCTGCCCCCTAGGGGAGCGACCCTTGCCTAAGGGGTCGCTCCTCACCTAAAAAAAAAAGAAAACATAACAAAAATAAAAAATAAAAGAAATGATCCCTGGTGCCTAGAGGTTTCTGCCCCCCCTGGGGGCAGAAAAGGCCTTCCCCAAAAAAATGCCCCCCCTGGGAGAGACCCTTGCCCAAGGGGTCGCTCCCGTTGCGTGAAATTTCCGCAAAAAAAAAAAACTCCCTGGTGTCTAATGGTTTTTGCCCCCCTTGGGGGCAGATTGGCCTCATCAAAATAGGCCAATCTGCCCCCAAAGGGGGCAGAAATGGCCCAAATATATATTGCCCCGTAGGGGAGCGACCCTTGCCTAAGGGATCGCTCCCCACCTAAAAAAAAAGAGAACATCACAAAAAAAAAAAAACCTCCCTGGTGCCTAGAGGTTTCTGCCCCCCCTGGGGGCAGATCGGCCTAATAATAGGCCAATCTGCCCCCAGGGGGGGCAGAAAAGGCCTTCCCAAAAAAATGCCCCCCCTGGGAGCGACCCTTGCCCAAGGGGTCGCTCCTGTTGCGTGAAATTCGCGTGCAAAAACAAAATTCCCTGGTGTCTAATGGTTTCTGCCCCCCTTGGGGGCAGATTGGCCTCATCAAAAAAGGCCAATCTGCCCCCAAGGGGGGCAGAAATTGCCTAAATATAATTTGCCCCCTAGGGGAGCGACCCTTGCCTAAGGGGTCGCTCCCCACCTAAAAAAATAGAAAACATCCCAAAAAAAAAAAAAAAAAAAAAAGGTCCCTGATGCCTAGAGGTTTCTGCATCGGCCTAATAATAGGCCAATCTGCCCCCAGGGGGGGCAGAAAAGGCCTTCCTAAACAAATGCCCCCCCTGGGAGCGACCCTTGCCCAAGGGGTCGCTCCCTTTTGCCAATTTCATTGAGAAAAAAAAAATCCCTGGTGTCTAGTGGGGTTTCAAAAGCCGGATTGCAAGCAATCCGGCTTTTGAAACCTGTGAGAGACTTCAAAGGGAAGGAAATACATTTCCTTCCCTTTGAAGCCTCTCGGGGCCTCCCCCATGGGATTGAAAAAGAAATGCAAAAGCATTTCTCTTTCAATCACGCTGGAAGCTCTGCTTCCAGCGCGATGGGGGAGACCCTGTGACTAATCAGCGCGCGCTCGCGCGCTGACGTCACAGGGGGGGTTGGGGGGGTTGGGGTGGGAGGGGAAGGGCTTCCCCTTCCATCCCTGACTTGGGGGGGTGGGGGGGAACCCCACAGAGGGAGCGCTAGCGCTCCCTCTGGGCTCTGTGCACAGGACGTAATGGTTACGTCCTGGGCACAGCAGCACTGTGCCTCAGGACGTAACCATTACGTCCTGGGCACAGAAGGGGTTAAAGTTTGTTTGAGTAGGTTAACTTAACTGTCATCATCCTTCCATGACAGACATGCCTCAGTCAGAAACATAGATGAATTCTGTGTTGTCTTTCCCAGATGTTTATGCTAATTCCTTCCATGCATCCATTCACTGATACCCAAAGCCTTTTAGTCAAAGTTGTAAGATCTATTGTGTTGGCATCTATCTCCATCATACACAGATCATCCACCGGGCAAGAAAATGACATCATAGAGCAGAAAATATATCATAACAAGGGTACGCTAAGGATAGTCAGAATGGCTTGACTTTACATTATGCTTACGTTTACACTGTTGCTGGTTTATGCTGGTCTTTGTCCTGGATTTCCCACTCACTTTGGCCCAGATTCTAACCCCGGCGGGCATTCTGACCGCAGCGCTTTGGCCGCGGTCAGAAAGGGTAAACCGGCGGTCTCCCGCCGGTTTACCGCTGCCGCCGCCATGGGGGATTCTGACCCCCCCTACCGCCATCCTGTTCATGGCGGGAAAGCCGCCATGAACAGGATGGCGGTAGGGGGGGTCGCGGGGCCCCTGGGGGCCCCTGCCGTGCCCATGCCAATGGCATGGGCACGGCAGGGGCCCCCGTAAGAGGGCCCCGCAAGGTATTTCAGTGTCTGCCTTGCAGACACTGAAATACGCGACGGGTTCTACTGCACCCGTCGCACCTTCCCACTCCGCCGGCTCGATTACGAGCCGGCATCCTCGTGGGAAGGGAGTTTTTCCCTGGGCTGGCGGGCGGTCTTTTGGAGACCGCCCGCCAGCCCAGGGAAAAACTCATAATACCCTCCGCGGTCTTCTGACCGCGGAGCGGTATTATGGGGGCGGAATTCTGGCGGGCGGCCTCCGCCGCCCGCCAGGATTAGAATCACCCCCTTTGTCTTTTCTCTTAGAATAATGTTTCAAAAAGAGAATATTTCTTTGTTTGTTCATCTCCTCATTCGGAAGAAGAAACCTATTTCCTGAGACATCCTTTTTGTTTGGGTCTGTTAGGGCCACCTGCAGTTAGTATCTGTGGAAATGCTGGAGAATATACTTCTGCTCAAGTAAGAACTGAAAGGAGAGAGCTAGAAATAACCCGCTTTTTTGTTACATTTCACCAGATTTTTGCCATCTTTTGCTGAGCCAATTTTTGTTGGCCATGGTAAACACCATACCTTACTGTTGCTAGGAAGTGGTAAAGTACTTTTTGCTCACACGTCTAAACAGTAAAATTGGCAAGTCCCTAGTTTATGGTACTACATGTACCCAGGGCCTGTAAATAAAATTATAGTAGTGGGCTGCAGCATTGTGCCACTCACTAAGGTAGCACTGTAAAACATGTCTTTGGGCCTGCCAATGATGCATGGGTGTAGGAGGCTGGCCTGGCTTGTAGTGGGTACCAGAGGTACTTACACCTTGTGCCAGGTCCAGTTATCCCTTATTAGTGTAGAAGAGGTGTTTCTAGCAGCCTAGGCTGATAGAAGGTAGCTATGGCAAAGCAGCTTAGGCTGAACTAGGAGACATGTAAAGCTCCTACTATACCACTGGTGTCATATGCACAATATCATAAGAAAACACAATACACAGAGTTACTAAAAATAAAGGTACTTTATTTTTATGACAATATGCCAAAAGTATCTCAGTGAGTACCCTCAGTATGAGGATAAGTTATATGCACAAGATATATGCACAAACCAAAATTAGGTAAGTAATTGCAAGAAAAGTAATGCAAACAGTGTAGAATTACAATAGATTGCAATAGGAGCACATAGGTATAGGGGCAACACAAACCATATACTCCAAAAGTGGAATGCGAACCACGAATGGACCCCAAACCTATGTGAGCTTGTAGAGGGTCGCTGGGACTGTAAGAAAACAGTGAGGGTTAGAAAAATAGCCCACCCCAAGATCCTGAAAGGTAGATGTAAAGTGCACCTACTAACCCCAGAGAGCACAGAAGTTGTGATAGGGGGATTTTGCAGGAAGAACAAACACCAGCAATGCAACAACAGTGGATTTCTGGACCTGAGTACCTGTAAGACAAGGGGACCAAGTCCAATAGTCGCGACAGTGTCGAGAGTGGGCAGGAGCCCAGGAAATGCCAGCTGAGGGTGCAAGGAAGCTGCCACCTGTTGGAAGAAGCTTGGAGTTCAGCAAGAAAGAAGAGGACTAGGAACTTTTCCTTTGGAGGATGGATGTTCCACGTCGTAATTAAGCTTGCAGAGGTGTTCCCATGCAGAAAGACCGCAAACAAGCCTTGCTAGCTTCAAGGGTTATGGTAGAGGTTTTTGGGTGCTGCTGTGGTCCAGGAGGGACCAGAATGTCGCCACTTGGAGGAGAAGACAGAGGGGGCACCCAGCAAGCCAGGGAGCCCTCACAGAAGCAGGCAGCACCCGCAGAAGTACCTGTACAGGCACTTGGAAGGAAAGTGAACCAGAGTCCATGCAAAGTCACAAAAGGGAGTCCCACGATGCCGGAGGACAACTCAGAAGGTTGTGCACTGCAGGAAGGAGTGCCGGGGACCCAGGCTTGTATGTGCATGAAGGAAATCCTGGAAGAGTGCACAGGAGCCGGAGCAGCTGCAAATCACACGGTACCCAGCAATGCAGTCTAGCGTGGGGAGGCAAGGACTTACCTCCACCAAACTTGGACTGAGGAGTCACTGGACTGTGGGAGTCACTTGGACAGAGTTGCTGAGTTCCAGGGACCATGCTCGTCAGGATGAGAGGGGACCCAGAGGACCAGTTATGCAGTCTTTTAGCGCCTGCGTAAGCAGGGGGAAGATTTCGTCGACCCTCAGGAGATTTCTTCGGAGCTTCTGGTGCAGGGTGAAGGCAGGCTACCCTCAGAGCATGCACCACCTGGAAACAGTCGAGAAAGCCGGCAGGATGAGGCACACAATGTTGCTGGTAGTCGTCTTGCTACTTTGTTGCGGTTTTGCAGGCGTCCTGAGCAGTCAGCGGTCGATCCTTTGGTAGAAGGTGAAGAGGGAGATGCGGAGAAACTCTGGTGAGCTCTTGCATTCATTATCTAAAGAATTCACCAAAGCAGAGACCCTAAATAGGCAGAAAAGGAGGTTTGGCTACCAAGGAAGGAGGATTGGCTACCAAGAGAGGTAAGAGCCTATCAGAAGGAGCCTCTGACGTCACCTTCTGGCACTTGCCACTCAGAGCAGTCCAGTGTGCCACCAACACCTCTGTTTCCAAGATGGTAGAGGTCTGGGACACACTGGAGGAGCTCTGGGCACCTCCCCTGGAAGGTACTGGTCAGGGGAGTGGTCACTGAACCGGTGTAGACTGGCTTATGCAGAGATGGGCACAATCTGTGCCCATCAAAGCATTTCCAGAGGCTGGGGGAGTCTACTCCTCCCCAGCCTTCACACCTATTTCTAAAGGGAGAGGGTGTAACACTCTCTCTCAGAGGAAATCCTTTGTTCTGGCTTCCTGGGCCAGGGCTGCCTGGACCCCAGGAGGGCAGAAACCTGTCTGAGGGGTTGGCAGCAGCTGCAGTGGAGACCCCAGAAAGGCAGTTTGGCAGTACCCGGGTACTGTGCTAGAGACCCAGGGGATCATGGAATTGTCCCCCCGATACCAGAATGGTATTAGGGTGACAGTTCCTTGATCTTAGACATGTTACATGGCCATGTTCGGAGTTACCATTGTGACGCTATACATAGGTAGTGACCTATGCATAGTGCACGTGTGTGATGGTGTCCCCGCACTCACAAAGTCTGGGGAAATTGCCCTGAACGATGTGGGGGCACCTTGGCTAGTGCCAGGGTGCCCACACACTAAGTAACTTTGCACCCAACCTTCACCAGGTGAAGGTTAGACATATAGGAGACTTATAAGTTACTTATGTGCAGTGGTAAATGGCTGTGAAATAATGTGGGCATTATTTCACTCAGGCTGCAGTGGCAGGCCTGTGTACGAATTGTCAGAGCTCCCTATGGGTGGCTAAAGAAATGCTGCAGCCCATAGGGATCTCCTGGAACCCCAATACCCTGGGTACATCAGTACCATATACTAGGGAATTATATGGGTGTACCAGTATGCCAATGTGAATTGGTGAATTTAGTCACTAGCCTGTTAGTGACAAATTTTAAATTAAAGAGAGAGCATAACCACTGAGGTTCTGGTTAGCAGAGCCTCAGTGAGACAGTTAGGCATCACACAGGGCACACAGATAGGCCACAAACGTTTGAGCACTGGGATCCTGGCTAGCAGGGTCCCAGTGACACATAACAAACATACTGGCAACATAGGGTTTTCACTATGAGCACTGGGACCTGGCTAGCAGGATCCCAGTGAGACAGTGAAAACACCCTGACATATACTCACAAACAGGCCAAAAGTGGGGGTAACAAGGCTAGAAAGAGGCTACTTTCTCACAATGGGTGGGCATTTTTAAACTGGCATTTCACTCTGGCAAAATATTGGCACCCATAAATCGTCCTATTTAATCTTAATAAATCAATCCTAATGTGGCTGTGAAAAGCTCAGAGGCAAGGTGCATAGTATTTAAAAAGTAGGGCATGTATATTTATTGAGGTACATGTCCTGACAGTGAATCTCCCCCCAAAAGTCGTTTGTCGCTTAACATGACTGTTTTAATACTTGTTTACACTGATACATTTAATACATGCTAAATTCAGTTTGGGTGTAGCTAGAAAAATGGTTCAAGGACTTTTTTTTAATAGTAATGTAAAATCCAACTTAATGGTAAAGTCAGATTGAAAATGTCACTGCCTAAACCAAATGTTCCTTTCTGCCAGTGTCAAGTGTCACCTGACAGGAGAATGGCTCTTCTTTGGTGAGATGTTTATTTCTCACAAACAATGAACACACGGCTCTGGGTGTGGAGAGGGGGGTCCTCTCTTGGTAGGATGGTCTGAGGGGCTGTTAGCATCTTCCTGAGCTTCAATGGATGCCTGCCAAGTCACTGGCTGATGAAGCTCACACCTAGCTTTGCCTCGCTCTCATCTCTCTACTGAGGATAGTACCACACCCAGTGGGAGTAGGAGGCCTGACCAGTACTGGTTTAAGGGGTGGACAAAGACTTGCCCTCCACACTCAGGCTGGCATTGAGCATAACTGTAGATCCCACAGACCACCCCACATTACATTTAAGGACCTTGGAAAATCAGAAAAAGGGCTACCCTGCTGTCTGAAACCTGAAGGAAGACTGGACCTGCTTTTCTTAAACCCAGGACCCCAGAAGTGACTCTCAGGGTCAGTTGGTTGACCTGCTTGAGCTACAGGCACACAATACATTTCTAGAGATCCCTTTCCCCTGCAACTGCCTAGCTAACCCGTTCAAACTGGACCTGGCCTGGATCCAGCTGTTGGCCTCTGTTGGAGTTAGTCCTAAACCCACAAGTAGTGTACCTCAGAGATTCTGACCGTTGGCCGGTGTTAAAGTGTACACCTACTGTCTACGAACTACAAAAAATGGGATTTTTAAACTTTTTGCTAGCTTTCGGCCTGGAAAAATACTGTAGACTAGGACAGCAGTCACAAACACACCTGTTGATGTTAAATTGATGGTTGGCCTGAGCTTGCTTATTTGCCTCATTGAAGAAGATATAACTTTAAGAAAAGTATTTAAGTCCGAAGGTAGAGGACTTCATCTGAATTGAACCATGCAGCAACCCGTTGACATCAACTCTTCCTGGGCACAGACATCAGAAATTGCCTGCCAGGACCTCATTCTTCCACAACCTGCCACTGTCGAGCCCACTTTGGATCTAGCTTTCAGGCTACTCTGCCAACAACAGGTTACCAACTACTCTTCCTACATAAAAGGTTCTAAGTTAGAAGGTCAATTTTCCACTAATATGAACCTGGTCCCATTATCCGCTCTTCATTTTAGTTACCTTTGACTTCTGCCTTTGATCTGGTGTTCCATGACCAGATAACCGGGGTTGGTGTTTTCTTCATTTTGTCACTGTTTTTAATTCAAATTTTAAAATGTATATCTCCGGTTCTACTTATTGGATTTTTACTGCGTTGATGTCTGTTGCACTAGATTCTGCCCCAGCAATATGCCCGAATGTTTTCTCTCTTCTGATCACCTCTTTTTTGGACTTTTTACGGTGGGTGAATCTCACTACCTGCGTCTCACCTACGGTAATCGCATGGTAAATGGATGGACTGCGCATGTTTTCTGATATTGCCTGGCTTTTAGGATAAGGCTGCTGCTACGCAGCAAGAGTAGGGGGCTCCTGGCTGGTTACACATGTGTGGCTGCGTGGCAGAGATTACTGTTGCGCACAGCCTGGTAACAGCGCACAGGTACCCTAGTGCAATAGGAACTCTGAAGGGCTATGCATTCACCTGGGATAGGCCTAATGAGGGTAGAGTACACTATTAGGGATAGTCAGTTTTCTTTGCTGTTCTAACTCTATTGGTACCCCATCATGCACACAGAGAGAGAATTACTTTAAAGTGTAGTTGTCTTTCTCCTTGGCTACAGAAACCATTGACATCTTGATTCAGAGTGTAACCTGTCCGGGAAAATCACATTTGTAACTTAAGAAATGATAACTATACATCTTGTGGGTCATTCAGAGTATACATGTTTTCCTCGCTCAGCTCAGGATCAGAACCCAGGCCTGTTGTCACTGTGCTGTGTCCCGTAATTACATTTTCTCCAGCAGCAGAAACAAAGGCCACCTCTACAAAGAGGAGCAATTAGCATTATTTCTCATAGCTCCTGAGGAGGAAAGGGGTGGGGTGGAATGCTCTGTATCAATCACTCAACTGTCACACTGAACCAGGAATGGGTCTGACCAAGCCCACTGAATGAATCAGAGTGACTGGACAACTCTAGCCAACCTACCGGGGGACAGCCTTTGAAATTCTAGTGTGCAAGTCCCTAGCAGTGTTGTCAGTAAGGGGTGAAGCTGAGATCTCAAGAGCTGATGTGACTAGTGGCTCCAGGATGATGCCATTTTGGATTGACCCAACCTTGCTGTGCAAGAGGGTTGGGACAGGGGTGGAGAGGTGATGTGGCACCCTAGGGTTGGTTAGGGGTGCCTGTGTTATGGAACTTTCCTCTCCCCTTCATAAACTCCTGCACAAAGGCTGACTTTCTTCTTACCTGAAGATTATCCAACTACCTGCTATGTTGCTGGATCCAGGGACTGTCCTGGAAAACTGGAAGAAGGAACCCTGGACCCAGGATTCTGTCCAGTTGACCCCAGGACAAGTGAGTCTTCCCAAAGTCCAGTGAGTCTGCCCCTTTTACTCCCACTGAGGACCAGTTGGGTGAAGTCCTGGACTTTTCTGCACCCGCCAACAAAGAACAGAAGGAAAACTGGGGCAGGGGACAAGAAAAAAAAACTTTTTGAGGATTGCACTGCTTGAGAGGTGAGAACGGTTGCTGAAACTGCCCCTGATTGCCACCAGGAGTATGAGTCCAAGATCATCAAATGTGGCCTCTACTGGGTCCTGAGTTATGACATTTTAAAGTTTGGCAACCTGTAAATTTATGCTCGGCAAAAAAGCATGTGGGGCTACACCATCATTTTACTTCTTGCCCCCAGGGCGGGCTAGAGCCCCGGGGTTGGTGCAAGGATATTTACACTATGTCCCAGGAAGGGGTTGTGCATGGGGCCCCCTCCCTTTATTCATTTAGACTCTTGTGGCATCAAAGCCAACTCCATTTAGGGTGCCGGGACCCCATCATTGTGCCCACATACAATGAAATGCCGTCCTCCAATCAGCTGCCTGTTCCAAATGCCCATGTCTGGGAGGAGTAGGAGACTGCCAGATATCACAGTGCACCTGCCAGGAGGAGGATGCAGCCGGCTTCCGCAGCTGCACACGGAGGTATGGGCTGCATGGGAGCAGTGGAGCAGTTGAGCAGTGGAGCAGCAAATGGTAGGCTGCCTCCACTGTCCCCAATGAAATGGAGGTATGGGGCCCCTGAGTGGGACCGAGCATTCCCACAAAATGTAAAAACATAAAGAAAACAGCAGCACAGCTCTGCCAGCTCAGCGGGAGAGCTGATACTTACTTATTCACTACACTACATAAACTTTCCCCAGAAATGCTTTGCGGGGCATTTTGGTTGAAACACATTTTTGCCCCTAAATCAGTCTGTGATTGTTGGAGGACGATGAGCCGGCCACCAATTTCTTTCTTCTTAGGTCATTCTCTGGGGCCCCACCTCAGGCTGTGAGAGACCCCAAATTCACCACCTCCCATGTTTTTATATGCATTTCCAAGCTCTCTCATGTCTGGAGGTTTTAATCTATAGCCGTGAGTAGTTCTCCCTCTAGGTGCCTTGTGTATGGTAACATTTTAAAAGGCCTGGAAGTCCTACAAATGTGTTATGCATGTTCATGTGGTTACGTTCTCTAGGGGCTGAGTGTATGATTACATTGTAATGCTTTTCACCATTCTGTTTGCATGTGGTTATGCCCTTTAGGTGCTGATTATATGGTCACAGGACAATGCTTATTCACCATGCCGTTCTTACGGTGATGCACTATAGATGCTGTTCTGACTATTACAGTCTAATTCCAAGTTTAAGAAAGACTGCACAAACACAAAGTTTATTTTGGATAAATGTTTTATTTGGTGTTCATGATGACAGCGTACATTTTATTGATACATCATTATCATGCTTATGACAATAACTTATGCCAAAGGAATATTGTTATTACTCATTAGAAAAAACATGTGTTTTATCTCTGTAGACAACATAGCTGCAGACTTCATCAGAGCTACAATATCAAAGTAAATGAATTAACAACTATTTTAAAGGTTACCAATGCTCAAACTGTGACCATCATAATGAAAGCCATGAACCAAAACACTGCATTTCATTTTCCAAAAGTCACTAAAAGTAAACAGCACCCAGTGACAAAAGGAAAATACATGGTGAAAAGGCCAGTGAATAAACATGAGCCTAAACTACTCATTAGGTATATATTTTTTCCATAACTGCTCATCTAAAGTACAGTAGAAAATGTAGTATTCCCTTCTTCTCAATATTTCATAAGTCTGTCATTCTGCAAAACTAATCAAATAATTATAGATCTCAAAGTCATCAGTTTGGGTAATAATTAACATGATCACAGCAAGGCCTGAACAGTTTAAAATAATATTGAACACAAGAGGGAAAATCCACTGTCCAGATTAAAGTATCCAAAATTATCTGCAAATTAACATCCAATCATTGTCATAAAAAATAACTCCATAGCATCCAAACTGTTTAAGGAATATCAGGTGCAATATACAGTCCCAAGTGAACATATCATCCAAAATAAGTATCAACAAGTAACTAGGTAAATCACACATTAAATAATGTACCCTACATAAAATGTTAATCAGAAAATGTGATTATGTAACACCTCTGTTGAAATATTGGTTGTATTGTTGTAAGTAGTATTCTTCAGTGGTGACTAAATGCAAAGGGTAGGGCATTTCACAATCCTTGCTGCTGAAAGGAGCGTGGGTGCCCAGGTGACATGAAGCCATGAAGGGGGAGGAAAAGGTTATGCAGCATTAGCTTTTGAACACTAATTGCAGGAGGGCTGATTGGGTGCCATATTAGGGTGAGCCCGGTAACATAGTTCAAATCAAATTAAAACTAGAGAATGCAACAATGAGGGTGGACAGTTAGATATTTTATTTGTGATGGGCCACATTTGGGGCCAAGCATATGTCAGTCGGTATGTGGAGCATCCCGTTTTTATCAATAGAGATGGTACATGTAAGAAATGTGCCCTTTCTGCAGGGTGATCCAATGTTTTTGCCATTTTGCCTTAATTTCTGGCTATTGAACTCCGCAAAGCCTGGCGGAAACAAACCAAATAAAAGGAAACACTCAGTATGCTGAGGTGTGGTGGATGTGTGTTGAGTGGGTGTCTGGGAATGTTTCAGTGTTTTGGGTGGAGGGGGGTGGACACAGTGGGACAAGACAGGCTGCCAGTGTACATGGATGTTGTCTGGGTGTCTGCAGGTCTGGTGAGTGTGCTGCATGTGTCAGTCAATGTTGTTGTGGTGAGTGCAGGTGTGGTGTCTGGCGTGCATGAGTGGATGTCTGATGTTGTGGAGACTGCAAGAATGGCGTCAGCAACAGTGAATGAGGGTGCAGTGCTTGTGAGTGTGCATGCTGAGGTGACAGACAGGGAGGTGCGAGAGATGGACACACTGGGGGAAGTGGATGTTGTTGTGTGTGCCTTTGGGTGTTGGCTGTGTGTATGCTTGTGGTGGAAAGTATGGTGCTTGTGTTTCTGTGTATGTTTTTTGTGTGCTGAGGTGTGTGCATGGTTGTCTCAACATGTGCTTGGGATGAGTGAAGGAAGTGGGGTGCTGGGAGGGGCAGAGGTGGTTGGAGGGGGGACGGAAAGACCAGGGACACTGGCTGCCATCAAAGAGGAGTCCAGAGTCTGAAAAGATCTCTGTAGGCCAGACATGGCACAGTGAATGCCTTCCAGGTATGCATTGCACTGCTGCATCTGGGATGCTAGCCCCTGGATGGCATTTACGATTAATGTCTGCCCTGCAGAGGTGGTCCTCAGGAGGTCAATAGCCTCATCCGTGAGGGCAGCAGGGCTGACTAGGGCAGGGGATGAGGTACATGGAGGGAAGGAGATGCCCACCCTTCTGGGTGAGTAGGCACGAGCAACTGGGTGGGGAGCAACTGGGAGGGTGGTGATGGTATGGGGGTGGCAGAAGATAATAAAGAATGGGTGGGCCTACTAGGGTCCACCACCGCCAGGGAGCTCCCATTGGAGGAGGTATCAGAGTCACTACAGCCAGTGGTAGTGTAGTGTGGTCAGTTTTATGTATATTTTGCGCATTAGCTTCAGGCCTTAGGCCTCTGTGCACTTTGCCCTAAATATATTTTATTCATTTGCTAACAGCTTAGAGCCTCTGTGCACTTTGCTCTAAATGCTTTCTATTAGGCTTCGTACTGTTATTTTACAGAATAGCCAGTTCTACGGTGTTGTTTTTTATTCATATCACACTGTTTTGCCTACTTCAGCACTGGAGTTCTTCATAACATATTCACTCTGTGCTTTAGTCAAGGATACAGTCTGGTACATTGCCGATAGACGTGGTAGGAGTCTAGACTTGCCATTCCTGCGTAGGAAAATGTTGTGATCACGATGACATGTTAGTTATAAAATCACTTCCTTGTCCCAATACATAGAAGAGGGAGATTCCGACCAGGGAACCACAACTAGACGCTGACTGCCTCGTTGCAGATGCTGAACCAGATCACAGGCCTTTGCTCAGGTATGAGTGTGTCCGTCTCCCTAGTGATACAGAAAGGCAAGCTGAAAGCTTAACATGCTGTGCTCTAAATAGAACAAGCAGAGGGAGAGTAGAAACGGTTAGGAATTATGATAGCTTTATTTCTATGTTTTACTCTCCTGGTTACTATATCAATCCTACTATGTTGTATTGTTCTGGTTATTGCGGCTCACGCCTTAATATCTAAAATACAGTTGTTTTATTAAAACATTATATAAAACTTATACTGTCTTTGTCATTTGTATATGAGACCATATAGTGAATGAGAGAGTTGGTTTGGATCTGAGTGACCACGACTTCCCTGAGAAGTTCCAAAGATGTCATGCGCTCGGCTGCCCAATCATTTCTTCCCCGTGGGAGAAATGAGGCACTGCTAGTTAGCCGGAGCAACAACCGGATTTAGGGTGACAGAGTTCCTTACACGTGGGTCAGACTCAGTCCCCCACACCGTTATCGATCCTGCTGCCTAGAAATCCAGTAGTCTCATTTAGGATAATGAGAGCCCACGCGACATGGCACCGCCAACGTTTGGTCTGGCTCTAATGTTTGGGTCCGACTGACTCTCTCGGTCTCGTATATATTTTGACTCCTCGGTTCCGTATGTGGAGACGTCCGTGGGGCTGAGGGTTTCCGCCACCACAGGTTGGGTACATCCTATTACTTAGTGGTTGGTTGTTCAAGCTTGAACTTTGAAAGGAAATACCCCGATATTGGTGTGCCTTCTCTGTCCTAGAGCTATTATTGTTATACTAATGGCGAATCCAGTTGTAGTAAATATACCGCTTAATATGCGATTTCCGCTCACGGGTCATCTGATAGCACATGGACTGACGGTCCAGGGGGGTCTGGTCACTTTTGTGGTGGACGCCCATGCAGCCTATAGAACAGAACTTTTTTATTCTTGGGTCGTATTTCCAGCAGCTGATGGGGGTACAAATACTTTTCACGAATATACTGTTGCGAATGTCCCTGGACAATACAGGGCTTATGCATACTTAGAAATACCTTTATCTTATCAAGAACACCATAATTGGCTTGATGGCGCCCTCCCACATTCAGTAACACCAGTACGGTTAGGTCCGTTGAGTAATGATGGTCCGACCTGGCCTTTATTGGCTACATATACACCATATCCTGGAGTGGCAAATGTGGCAGTGGCTGAAGTGCGTCGTTTATATGTGGAATTAACTGCAACGTACAGACGATTAGTTCAGTTTGTGATGCAGACATTAAATACTAATGCAGCGCGTGCTGCTCCAGCTCATCCACATGCGGTGGTGCCGGGAATAAATCCGGCCACTGTACACTCTGTAATGGGCAAGGTACCGGCTAAACGTGAGGAGACTCCATTTTGGCTGGCGCAAAAAATGAATACGCTGGAAGCAGTATTTCCCCATACGGGACCTCAGGATAAGCATAGAATTTTGACGATGTGTTTGCCGTATGGGATGGTTCCTACAGTGGATCTTTGTAATACTTGGGGCACGGTGTTTGCCGCTCTCTATACTACAGCACACGGTACACCGACTTTGGCTAATTTGCCGGAGGTGCTTAAACAAATTCAGGATGAATATGGGGCTGCCCCTGCCTTGGATTTAGGCATGCAATTGATGGGTAATTTTGACGCGGTTTCTTCTATTATTTTGAGTAATCTCAAGGGGGAGGCTGTAGCACTAGCAGTGCGAATGCGTCTTCGGGACGTTCCGCAGATTAATCAGGAGCGGGAACTTCTGAGAATAATAGCTGAAACATATTCTATTATTGGTCGTGATAGCCTAGGGGCTCGACCACAGAAACCACAATTGCAGGGTAAAAATAATAAGGATAATTCTAAGCAACAGCAACCTGAGGGTGCGAAAAAGCGCTGGGATAAGAAACAGCAAACACCTAAGAAAGATGGTGGGCAGTCTCTGCAACCGGAGACCCCACAAAATAAGTATAATCTCAGGAATAGGGATACTTTGAAGACGCCTGATAGATATCAATATACTGATACGCGCCAATCTCGTTCCTTTCAGGACTCCTCGGAGAAAAGAAGTGAGAGAGGTGGGCGGTCAGAGCGGAGGACGGAGTACGTGAAACCGAGACAGGATTCACAACGCTCAGCGGAGGTTTCTATTAAACAAGAAGAGAAACCGCTGCAACAAAAACAGCAGTTTAAAAAGAAGAAAGTGGCAGCAGTCTCAGTTAGACATGCCGCTCAAGAAGAGAGTTCTCTTGACGAACAAGACATGGGCTGTTAGACAGCGCGGCAGAGGTCACAATAGTTCGCCGGAGTCTTCTAGAGCATCTGGAGGCGAAAGCAACTGATGACTTCATACAAGTCGAGACGGCGGATATGCAAGTCTCTGATCCTGATCAAGTATATCTTGTGACTCTACGATTAGAAGGGGACATTGACCGCGTTGTACACGCCATCTTTTGGGACCATATGGTGAAATCATATGATGTCCTGTTGGCCGAACAAGATTGGCCACCTGACTTTGTTCGCGACTGTCCAGTTGGGGAGGAGGTTATTGCGCCTTCCTTTTCACCACTTGTTCCGAGAGAACTAGCGGAGTCATATGGTAAATCATGGGCTCTAGCACAAGCCCCCGCCCTATATAGAAATAATGTGGGGTGGGATAAACAATCACCTTATCATGTCATTCCCATTAAAGGAGAACCTCAGCCACAGCCGCAGTATCCTATTAAATTTGAAGCAAGGGCATCGGTTCGGAAAATTCTTACACAATTGGAGTACCAAGGTGTGATTGAGCCTTGTGTCTCGCCGATGAATAATCCCTTATTTCCGGTTGCTAAACCGGACCATTCCTATAGGATAGTGGTGGATTACAGACATTTGAATAGTCATACACGCACATATGCTATACAGAATTCACATAGCGCTGCGCTTATGAATAATATAGTGCGTAAAAAATACAAAACGACCTTGGATATCTCAAATGGATTTTTCTGCCAGAATATAGCACCCGAAAGTCGGGACTATACCGGTTTCAGTGCGTTTGGCTCTCAGAAAAAGTTTTGTCGTTTACCTCAGGGGTATAAGAATAGCCCATGACTGTTCTCGGCTCGTGTGACTGAACTTCTGCACGAGTTGGACCCTGAGGCGTTATCATATGTTGATGACATTTATTTGACGGACGATGAGATTCTACAACATCTCAGTCGCGTATCGCGCATTGTTGTGGGTTTTGCTGATATTGGTTATAAGTTTAATTTTAAGAAATCGAAGATTGCCTTCCTCAGTGTTATTTTCCTGGGATATGAGTTATCGAGTGAGGGCAAGAGCCTGGCGCCACATTTTTTGGAGAAATGTGCTTTACTGCAGCCTCCTAATACGGTTCGGAAGCTCCAGTCTTTGTTGGGGTTTCTGAATTTTGGCAGAACTTACATTCCTGATTATGCTACACGTATAAAACCGTTATATGAACTGATTCGCCCGAATTTTTCAAGTAGATTTTGGACGATTGAGCATACACACATACTGCGAGAGCTGCAGAATGATCTCTTAGCGGTTAAACATTTACACATGCGGGACAATAAAACTCATTTGGTCATCAGGGTGATTCCTGGGGCTGTTGGATTTACGTATGTCACCTATAATGAAGGGGAGATAGTCCCGATAGCATACAAGTCCCACTTGTATTCTGCTGCAGAACAACGTTTTGCACAGACTGAGAAAATTCTCACTGCAGTACAGATGGCTGTGATCAAAGAAAGACCGCTAGCCCAGGGCCAACGCATTATTGTCGTTTCCCCAATTCCGGCCTTGGAGGCTGTTACAAAAGCGAGTGTTCCTAATTCGAAAGCTTTACACCCGCGGTGGATACAATGGGCTACGTCTTTGACGGCCACTGATGTGGATTACATATTTGACCCTAGGCTGCAGACTCAAGAATTTCTTCAATATGAAATAGAGTACCCGGTTCCTGCTGGCACATTACCTATTGACCAATATGAAGTGGTCATGTATACCGATGGCTCTGCGCAACCGGCGGTTGGGACTAAACAACAGTATTCTGCTGCTTGTGCGGTGGTGAGCGGGACTATGGAGGAGCGGGAGTTTTCTGCCCCCGACATACTTATACTAAAACCTTGGGAGATTGCGCGGCGCAGCTGGCTGAGCTCAAAGCTCTTTTGTTAGCGTTGGAGCATGCAGAGCCGGCGATATTGACCTTGCTAGTCTGTGACTCCTACTACTGTGTGCAATCCTTCAATGAATATCTGCATTATTGGAAAATGAATGGGTTCAGAGATTCTAAAGGCAACACCATTAAACATAAATTGTTGTGGGGTAAGGTTGCGGGTCTGAAAGAGACGCTTCCTAAAGTCCATGTTGTACATACACTTGGACACCAGCGCGTTGGAATACACGTTGCTGGGAATACTTTGGCTGATGAGGCTGCAAAGTCGGCAGTGGCTATCGCTACTGTAGCCGCGGTAACTCGTTCGAGTTCAAAACCAGACATAGAGATTTCGGCTGCCATAAAAGCTACGGCTGATGGCACGCCATTTCCTAAAGGATTCCCTTCTAAATATAGTTACTGCTTGAGTAGTGCACTAAATGCAGTTGTTAATATTCCAGGCGTTGGTGTACGTGAGTTACCGAATAAGATTGAGAGACCTCGATTAATTTCTGCAGCGCATGAAGGGATGGCATCTGCGCATGCTGGTGTGGCTGCCACGATTTCGCTTTTACAGGCCCGTTATTGGTGGCCTGGTCTCTATAAGGAGACAAAGCAGTATGTCCTTTGTTGTGACGTCTGTCAACAAATTAAAGTATCGTCGGCTAGACGCCCGCAGCAGACTCCTCTTCTGATATCAAATAGACCATAACAGTGTGTATACTTGGACCATTGTGGTCCACTGACACCAGATAGTGCATACAAATACATATTGGTTGCAGTAGATTCGTGCTCCAGATTTGTGTGGGTCTGGCCACAGCGCTCGGCTGACGCTCGGACTGTTATTAAAGATTTGCGTATCTTTGTCGATACATTTGCAGTTGCGGCTTTTCATTCGGACCAGGGCCCTGCTTTTGCCTCTAAGGCATTCAGGGACACCATGGCTTCGTTGGGGGTCCAACTCCAATTCTCGTCTCCATTTCATCCCGAGGGAAATTCTGTCGTGGAGCGTTTAAATCGTGATTTAAAGCAATCCTTAACAGCCAGGGTTATAGGTACGGGTCGTAGTTGGCTAGCCCACCTGTATGGAGTACAGAGAGCACTTAATAACTTGCCTAGAAGGTCACTGGGGGGTCGTACTTCATATGAGTGCCTGTTCGGAACACAAATGTATGTTCCTGATCTAGATGGTCCTGGTGTGGAGGCGGCAGAAACGCCCTTTGACATAAATGATCGTGTCACTGTTTTGCAGGATTTACAACGATTCCGTGAAGATAACTCTTCTGCGAGTGCTGCCTCCTCTGGAATTAAGGATGAGCCAGTAACACCTACTGGTTGGATACCCAGGATTGGGGATCTAGTGCGTGAAAAGGTCACAGTAAAGAAAGAATTTGGTCCTTCTTATCGAGCACCTGTCCCGGTGTTGGGGGTGAGCGGCACGAGAACTGTGATTTTGCCGCCGCTGCAAGGGGCCAAAGGAAATCGTTTTGTTTCCATTGATAATGTCAAGTTACAACATGTGGCCGATTCTGCACAGCAGACCAAGAGGGACACCCAGTAGTTCCGGCATCCCTCTCACTACTGGGGAAGAAGTCCCGCTGCAGGTGATTAGCAACGACCATTTTTCCTCTCCGAGCTTGGGGAGGGTGGAAGATGATCTTGCGATTGTTCCACAGTCGACGATTGATATCGATTCTTTTTCTCAAGTTGCTGTACGTTCTACTGATGTTTCTGAACATGTGATTTATAGCGTACCTAGGAGAGAACCTCCATCAGCTTCCTTGTTCACTGTTGCACCTTTTGCGAGAACTGCCTCTGGCTGCTTCAACGACGCGGATGCGGCTGTATCCAGCTCTTCGTCTTCGCTGTCTTCAATCCGAGGTCCACGTAAGCTACTAAGTTGGCTTAAACATACATATTTTGTTGTTCCTTGGAACTATTTGTGGCTTTTTATGGCTGTACTGACTATTTTTTTATGGTTGGGATTTGTGGTTACCTTTTTTCTGGTAATACATGGTCATTTTCTTCCTGATCGATCAGACATTGAGCACGTGGAGACTGTGTTGAGACCACATTTTTCGTCTCATATGGTTCGAAGAGACATATCCAATGTGAACATTTCTGCGATACCAATTCCGGATGGAATTGTGTGGGATAAAGTAATGTTTGAAATATATGGTCCCACTGAATTGATTCAAATACCGTATGTTCTTAAGTTATCAATGAATGATATTGTTATTCCAGGCATTGTTTCTGATGATTGGGATGTGAAGACAGTAGATGCTATGCTAAAAGATTTGCAATATTATACTGTCTATGACGATGAAGATGCTTACCAATTTAAAGATAATCATGGTGATATGTTTTGCTACACCTATTATGGACACCACTTTATTCACAAAGCGAGTAGCCCTAAGTCCATCTTTCATTATGTACAATGGGAACATTGCTCGACTACTCCACCAGGGAGTTCGAAAACGTATAATGATAAATTTGCATATTTTTCTGGGCATGATCAGCGAAGCGCTAAGTCTTACTATTTTAAAGTGACACCGTATTCTAATAAGCAAATTTTGTTGACCAATACTAAATTACTGTATTCTAATTCGTTTGTATCTAAACTTTCGGTCAAAGGATATGAATACTGGTTGAAGACTGTTGACTTGAAAAGTGTTTGGGGTACGAAAAATTGGCAGATGCAAGGCAGAGATACATTATTTCGAGCATGCATTATCCCTGTGCAAATGATTTTCCTCAATGACACAGTACAACAGACTAGTTGTTTGGGCTTGGCGTCGATTAGAAAATTGACTTTGCCTAGCATACCTGTCCCTTCTAAATTAAATAACTGGCAGCACTATGTGAATGGTACTTTTAGTGAATTTACGCATTGGGTCCAGAATGGTACGCTTAACGCTTCATCGTTACATCCGGGCGGGTGGTTATTGTGGCCTGTAGACACTAATCAGTGTCATCAACGTTTTGTTACCTCTTCTGGGGGGTTCAGGACTAGTAGGGCAGACCCTCGTTACATTTCACCAGAACATGCAGATATAATAACTACATACAGTGTGGGGAAACTTTGTCAACAATGGTTGAAGTACTCCACGCTGGGTGCAGTTAAGTCACACCTCAAGTTACTGTCTAATGGTACTGATTTACAAGATTTCCTGTCAGGTCCCAAGGTGCCCCGGAGAAAAAGGTTCTTATACGAAGTGTATAATGAGTTTTGGAAACTTTCCCAGCAGGAGGCAAGACAGATTGATCGAGAAAATCTGCTGCAGACTTTGGGGGTCATTCTGACCCCGGCGGTCTCAGACCGCCGGGGCCAGGGTCGGCGGGAGCACCGCCGACAGACCGGCGGTGCCCCGCAGGGCATTCTGACCGCGGCGCTTTGGCCGCAGTCAGTGCAGGAAAACCGGCGGTCTCCCGCCGGTTTTCCGGTGCCCGTCAGAATCCTCCAAGGCGGCGCAGCATGCTGCGCCGCCTTGGGGATTCTGACACCCCCTACCGCCATCCTGTTCCTGGCGGTTCGCCCGCCAGGAACAGGATGGCGGTAGGGGGTGTCGCGGGGCCCCTGGGGGCCCCTGCAGTGCCCATGCCAATGGCATGGGCACTGCAGGGGCCCCCGTAAGAGGGCCCCGCTTGTATTTCACTGTCTGCATAGCAGACAGTGAAATACGCGACGGGTGCAGTAGCACCCGTCGCACCTTCCCACTCCGCCGGCTCGATTACGAGCCGGCTTCATGGTGGGAAGGTCGTTTTCCCCTGGGCTGGCGGGCGGCCTTTTGAAGGCCGCCCGCCAGCCCAGGGGAAAACTCAAAATACCCGCTGCGGTCTTCCGACCGCGGTACGGTATTTTGGCGGCTCCCGCCGGGCGCGCGGTGACCGCGCCCGGCGGGAGTCAGAATGACCCCCTTTGTCTGTTGTTGATAATGGCATGCATACCCTTTCTGACCGTGTTTACACGATTGACAGCATTGTCTCTTCTGCTATTGACATTATAAAATCAGACATGTCTTCTTTATATCATGGGCAGAGTCAGACACGATCTATCATGCAGCTGGGTTGGACTCTTCAGACCTTGAAGGCGGGTCGCGTTCCATGGCAGCACATTCGTGCCAGAGAGATCTTTATCTCCTTTAATTTAACTCGTCAACAACAATTGATGGCTAAGAAGGAAGCGACGTATGTTATGTTAAATATTGAAAAGTTGGAGAAACTGCCTTTTACGGTGGCTGAGATTCCGTCAGCTGAGTGGTTGATTCATGGGGTTATTAATTTGCCTATCTCCACTCTGCAATTTACTTCTTGTTTGAAGCACATTCCGGTGGGTAGATATGAACTATTGGGTGACAGTTACATACACGAGGTGTGGGAGCTTCCTTTTCAGTACAGATGTGTTAATGGTTTGCGGGAAGTTTTTCTTAGCGGTAGCGACTGCAAAACTTCTGTTAGACATTCCATGGTTTGTAAACAGCTGTCCTTGCACGGAGCGTGTAATGCTTCGATTGCTAACTTAGCTTGTTATCTGAAGGGAGTTCCGGTCCCGGTAATTAAAAACACTTTGCAGGTGCTTTCTAACGGC
Organism: Pleurodeles waltl; assembly: GCF_031143425.1. Classification (NCBI taxonomy): domain Eukaryota; kingdom Metazoa; phylum Chordata; class Amphibia; order Caudata; family Salamandridae; genus Pleurodeles; species Pleurodeles waltl. The sequence continues at coordinate 382,995,723 of NC_090445.1, forward strand.
AGTTACATTGTTCTTAACAGCGAACGCTGCTGTGGCATGCGTGCCGGAATAGTTTACATCGTCGTTGTCAACAAGGCTGTTACGTGCTGCGGGAATGTGTTGTTTCCCCCTACTGAATTTAGGGAGGTAGTGGACATCTGGCCTCATATTGCTACTTCCAAGGTTGATTTCGACAAGTTGAGTCGGCTGAAAGCTTTATTGTTTCAAAAGCATATGGCCCTTACATCTGCTAGCGAGACCTACGCACTTCAAGTGGCAAGGTCATCGGCGGAGATACAGTCCCTTTTGAATACTAACTTTCCGAGTCACTTCGGTGAACTTGTGGGACGTATATTTAATGCATCTAGCACTGCTGGTATTGCTCATTTTTTCAAAGCCGTTGGTGTTGGTTTCGTTCACACCTTCTCTTCCGTATTCGGTTTGATACCTTTGGCTATACACTCTATTTCGGAAGCATTTTTGGGGGTTTCCCAATTACTTTGGCTTTATTTGCTGGAGTTTTGCTATTGTTGCAATTTTTTCGCAATGGCTGTCCCGCCGCAACGAGATCCTGTATTGCTGCTCCCGTCAGCGCAGCTGTGTCGTGAACGCATGATGCAGCGTTTTGGAGCAACACTCCTGGCTCATTTGGAGTGTGACTGGTCTTTGTCGTTCCGACCGGTTTTGGATTGTGTGCAACCCGTGTTTCGGTGCCTTTGGTGCTCGTTTGAACATGCACTGGCTTTCTGTCTCTCACTGCAGCGCTCTCCAGTGGTTGATCTTGATCTGTTGATGTTCCCGATTAGGGCTCATTCCCAGACTTGTGCACTGCGGTTGCGTTTGCTTCGTGAAGCGGATTTTGAGATTCCCTTCCTGGAGGAAGATGGTTTTGTCTCTTTCCGTGGCACTACACGGGGTGCCGCCCTGAATGGTTTTGAGGCTTTGGAACACACCTGCTCCATGGTACTTTGTGGCGTGGATCTTCCGATATTGACATATCTCGAAGTGGAGGAGCTTCTACGTTCTGTTGCTTCTGTTTGACAATTGGATTTTTTTTTTTTCTCTCTCTCCCGACTAAATTGACACTATATTGCAATTCGCTCTATTGTCACGTTTCCTAAATTTATGACTTTGTTGTCTTCTCATCTTGTCGAAATGTTGGGTTTAAATTTAGGTCATGTTTTTTTTTTATGTTGTTGGAACCACTTGCTACCGACAAGGGGAGGGTGTAGTGTGGTCAGTTTTACGTATATTTTGCGCATTAGCTTCAGGCCTTAGGCCTCTGTGCACTTTGCCCTAAATATATTTTATTCATTTGCTAACAGCTTAGAGCCTCTGTGCACTTTGCTCTAAATGCTTTCTATTAGGCTTCGTACTGTTATTTTACAGAATAGCCAGTTCTACGGTGTTGTTTTTTATTCATATCACACTGTTTTGCCTACTTCAGCACTGGAGTTCTTCATAACATATTCACTCTGTGCTTTAGTCAAGGATACAGTCTGGTACATTGCCGATAGACGTGGTAGGAGTCTAGACTTGCCATTCCTGCGTAGGAACATTTTGTGATCACGATGACATGTTAGTTATAAAATCACTTCCTTGTCCCAATACATAGAAGAGGGAGATTCCGACCAGGGAACCACAACTAGACGCTGACTGCCTCGTTGCAGATGCTGAACCAGATCACAGGCCTTTGCTCAGGTATGAGTGAGTCCGTCTCCCTAGTGATACAGAAAGGCAAGCTGAAAGCTTAACATGCTGTTCTCTAAATAGAACAAGCAGAGGGAGAGTAGAAACGGTTAGGAATTATGATAGCTTTATTTCTATGTTTTACTCTCCTGGTTACTATATCAATCCTACTATGTTGTATTGTTCTGGTTATTGCGGCTCACGCCTTAATATCTAAAATACAGTCGTTTTATTAAAACATGATATAAAACTTATACTGTCTTTGTCATTTGTATATGAGACCATATAGTGAATGAGAGAGTTGGTTTGGATCTGAGTGACCATGATTTCCCTGAGAAGTTCCAAAGATGTCATGCGCTCGGCTGCCCAATAATTTCTTCCCCGTGGGAGAAATGAGGCACTGCTAGTTAGCCGGAGCAACAACCGGATTTAGGGTGACAGAGTTCCTTACACGTGGGTCAGACTCAGTCCCCCACACCGTTATCGATCCTGCTGCCTAGAAATCCAGTAGTCTCATTTAGGATAATGAGAGCCCACGCGACAGTAGTAGCCTCACCCGTGGTACTCCCCTCACCTCCAACCCACTGGTCCCCTTGGCATCAGTAGATTCTGCCTCCTTGGAACTGTGGGCCGCCACATCCCCACTCGCCCGTGCCACTGCTCCCTTGCCAGATGATGCTGATGTACACAGACAAAATAAGAGTACAGGGGTGAGGAGACAAAACATGAGAGATATATATATAAATACCTGAATGGATTTACAAATTTGGTTCACTCATACTCCCACCCAGCTTATACACCAACATGCAGCACCTACAACTATAGTCATGCCTATGCCCCTGACTAGTGGCCACAACCCTAGCATACAACTCAAGAGTACAGGGGTGGGGAGGCTAAAGATGAGAGATATATGTAAATACCTGAATTGATTTACAAATTTGGCTCACTCATACTCCCACCCAGCTTATACACCAACATGCAGCACCTACAACTATAGTCATGCCTATGCCCCTGAACAGTGGCCACAACCCTAGCATACAACTCTTCTCCCACATTACACAAGGACCTGATGAACTGCAGACCTGCCCCTAATCATCTCAGTGCCCATGGGGGCCGGATTGCTGTTAGACATTTTGTCAGAGTAGCTGGCACTAGACAGCATACATCCTACAGCACCCAAACACATCCATCAAAGATGCCTGATATGGTGTTGGTACTCACCCCCTTGTGGCTGCTGTGCAGCCTTCAAGCGCCCATCCGAGTCTGGATATACCACCGCCAGAATGCAGCGCATTAGGGGGTTCAGGGCCCAACGGGCACCCCTTCCTCGTTGGGAGGACTCCCCTAGCTGGGCCTCCCAGGTCTTCCTGGCCCAGCGCCACAGGTCCTCCTACCACTTCCTACAGTGGGTGCTCTGCTGGTTGTAGACCCCCAGGGGCCGCACCTCCCTGGCGATGGCCTGCCAGAGTGTCCTCTTCTGATGGGCGTTGACCTGTAGGGGACACACAGAAAAAAGAAACAGAGTTCAGAAAATGGCCATATGATACCACTGACTATACATCCCCTATGGGCCGGACACTTCACAACACCATTTCACCACCTCACTTACGGTACTTGCCACACATTCTACGCTTGTGCAGGTACATACTGACCACACATGGATACAGGCATTCACCACCATCACACACATTCATGCACATCATCCTCCTACTCACTTGCTCCTCTGGTCACCCATACAACTTGGCATACAGGGGTAGGACCCCATCCACCAGCTTCTCCAGCTCCTCCGTGGTGAAGGCTGGGGCCCTTTCCCCTGTGACTTGTGCCATTTGAGTAACAAGAGTCAGGACACAGCAGCACACTCACTGGAGTAAATCCATGCATGAGATCCGGGAGTCAAGTGAACCTGGGGTGACGATATGGCGTACTATCCGCTGCGGTGTGCACCGTCACCACCGGCGGCGATCATGATAGGCCCAGATTCCCCATTGACAGCCATGTTAACTAATAAATGGGTGCACGGCGGTGAACACCACCTTATACCATAACAACTATCGCCAGTGGAATGAGGTCACTTCCTCTGCTACATATCTGGATGGCAGGGGGCCGCCATTTTGCTAGCACACAGCAGAAATTTCCAGGTCATGGGCCCCATGCAGGCCCTATGGACCCCAACCCTTAGCGGCATGCACACATGACTCTTTTCTCCCCACAACAGTCCAGACATATCATTTCATAGATGTCCCTACAGTTGTACGTCATACATTGCTTGTGTGTAACCTATATATTGTACAGCAGTTATTCACACACAACATGATGTGCAAATGTATGTGTGTCCCTCACATGTGTTCTCCACTCCCCCTAGGTACAGACCCATGTGGTGAGGGAAGGACCCATCTGTGTACAGACCTTTGTTGATTTAGAGACCATGATGGAACGTCACATCATTATCAACTACAGACTACAGTCCATGAGCTATGTGCATTACTGGATCCAGTACTGAGACCGGCTAATCGGAATCAGCATGCCATCCCTACTGAAGTGCAAATGCTCTCTGTACTCCATTTCCTGGCCACAGGCTCATTTCAGGTGACAGTGGGCATGGGTGCAGGGTTCTCACAGCCAATGTTTAGCCTCATCCTGTCCAAATTCCTGGATGCATTTGTACTACAACCTGCAAACATATGTGAAGTTTCCTCAAAGGGCTGATCTCCCTGCCATCAAGTCTAAATTGTATGCCTGTGCTAACATTCCCCATGTGATAGGGGCCATCACTGGCACCCGCATAGCTCTCATCCCCCCAAGAGTAAATAAGCAGGTGTACAGGAACAGAAAGAACTTCCAATCAATGAACATACAATTGGTATGTACTGCAGACCAGTACATATCACATGTGAATGCCATGTTTCCAGGATCAGTCCATGATTCATTTGTCCTGAGGAACAGCAGTGTATCGCACATGATGGATCAACTACAAGGGGACAGAGGATGGGTCATAGGTGAGTGTATGTGACACTGGTTCTGTACATACCTGACCGCCAGGCTGTCTGCAATTAATAGCAGTCTGTTACAGTCCTGTTTCAAACACCTTTGCAGGTGATTCTGGCTATCCTAACATGCAATGGTTCCTGACATCTGTGAGATACCCTAGGACAGATGCAGAGAGGAATTACAATGAGGCCCAAGGACACACTAGGAAGGTGATAGAGCGCACTATGGGTCTCCATCTCTCTGGGGGTTCCCTGTGCTATGGCCCGAGAAGGTGTGTAGAATAGTGGTGGCCTGCTGCATGCTGCACAACATGCTTGTGAGGAAAGCTATCCCCCTACTGGAGGAGGAGGGAGCTGTATATCCAGACCTGCATCCTCTGAGAGTGATGGTGAGGATGAAGAGGGAGAAGATGTCCACTCCAGGAACCAGTTGATCCAACTATACTTCCAGAGATTATGAGGTACTCTTCACTGATGATGTTGTCTGCAATGCATAATATCTGTCTGACTTATTCACTATGTGGATGTGGGGTCTCTAGTCATTGACAGTGTTGCCTGAATATTGAGGTGGCATGTGCCATGGAGACAAATATGGTGTACATTTCTGTTTACTCCACACAATGTTGTGTGGGGGTGCCATTCCTGCAATAAAGGTCTGATTATGGAATTGACTGGCAAATGCATTCACATTTACAATTGATTCATTTGGTGTCCCTAATGCATTGGTGCGCTTTACAGAGATAGGGAGTGGGCTAATGGTGGATATCCATAGTGGGTACATGGGTTGGGCGATTGGTGGCAGTGGGTATAGGTCCATCTGTCCCTTGCAAAGTGGTTATGTTACAATTGGTGTGTGAGGATGGTGGCACAGTGGCACACTTGGGAGTCAGTCCATATCAGAGTCACTTCTTGGTGGGGGCATTGGTCGTAGCAGGTGTTCCTGTGCCATATCTGGGTCTGAGGGATCGTTTGAGGGTCTGGTGCTGGGCTGCCCAGGTAGGGGTGCTGGTCTCCTGTGTGTCCTCTGCCAGTGCCACCAGTCCAGTTGCTGTTGCTGATGTAGATGGCTGGTCTGTGTCCTGGTCAGTGGTAGGGGCTTCCTGGTTTGTGGGGGTCTCAGGCTGGGTTAGGTGGTGGTGCTGCAGCACCCCTGCCATGGTGGCCATGGTGGCATTCAGTTGTTTCCACTGCTCCATGGTCTCTTGATGTTGGGCTATCTGCAACCTTTGACTCTGTTCCAGGGTGACCAGGATCTGGCCTATCCAGTCCTGGGTATGGTGGTATGCTCCCAGGACCTCAGAGATCACCTCCTGGGCTGCAGCCTTCATCCTTTGGCCTCCCCCCGGGTCACTGATACCCTGCTACTGGGTCTAGCCCCCTGCGCCTGTGTCCCATTCACAGGTCTGGCAGTACCACTTGTACTGGGGCCAATGTCATCCTGCCTGTTAGTAGGTGGAGACTCTGACCTCTGTACTTGTGTTCCACCAGTCTGTGGCCTGGAGACACTGGTGTGGGGTCATTTGGCCAGATCGGATGTTGGTAGCTGCGTGGTAGGGGTGTCAGTGGTATCCTGGTTAGGGCTACTAGAGGGTGACAGCCCAGGACTGTGCGATGGGCCAGGGTATTACTCACTGTCCACACTTCCCTCTCCAGTGTCCTGAGTGGGGCCTCTGTCTCCATGTGGGGCCCTGGCACTCCTTGGCCTTTCTGTCAGGGTGGCATGGGTGGTGATGCCTGTTGGGGGGAATGGACATGTATGTTACATTTACTAAATCGGATGAGGATGCACAGTTCTTCACTATTTTCTGCAGTTTATTCCCCAGTTGGACCATGCAGGGACCTATTGTGGGGTTGCAATTTCATTTTGCATGGGAAGTGGCAGTGCATTGTGGGTAGTGTAGTGCCATTGTGATCCCTTGCAGGGGTAGGTGGCTGTGCACAGGGGAAGGGATGTGGGCGTGTTGGTGGGTTTGTGGGCATGCAGGGTGACTGGATGAAGTGGTTGTGGCCTGGGTTGGGTAGTGGTCCTGGTGGTAGTTGGAGGGGTGGGATGATGCATGCATTACAGGTGTGGTGGATATGGGGTAATTGTAGATGACTTACCCGAGTCCATCGGTACAGTGAGTCCAGTAGGGACCTCAGGGTGCAGGATGGCCAGTACCTTTTCATCCCAGTCGGTGTAGTTGGGTGGTGCAGGTGGGGGTCCTCCCCCAGTCTTCTGGACCACAATGTTGTCCCTGGATGCCATCAACCTCACCTTCCCGTGCAGGTCATTCCATCTCTTGCGGATGTTGTTCCTCATGCGTAGATGGTTTCCCACTGCTTTGACCTTGCTCACTATTGTCTGCTATAACTCCTCCTTCCTGGAGATGGGTGCGTGCTGGACCTGTGCCCCGAAGATTTGTGGCTCGACGTTGAGTATTTCATCCACCATTGTTCTTAACTCCCTATCTGTGAAGCATGGGTGCTTAGTGGGTGCCATGGTGTGTGTTGTGGGTGGTGTGTTGTGTGGATATTGGTGAGGGTGCTGTTGGGTGGTTGGGTGTGTGACTTGTGTGATATTGCGTTCAGTGTCTGTGTGTTGTCATTCTCAGTTGTCCTACTGGCAATGCAAAGGATTGTGGTGTGTGTATGTGAGTTTTGTATAGTGTTGTGGATGTGTGTCAGGTGTGTGGGTTTCACACTTGCCAATGTGTGCATTTCTTGCTGTTGCAATGTGTGCCAATGTGTGCATTTCTTGGTGGCCGTGGCAGTCTGTACCGCCAATGGTCGTTCAACATCCACTATCTGCTGTGGTGATTTATGCATCATTATTTGGAGGGTGGGGGATTTGTCTGCTTGGCTGTGGCAGTGTGGGGTGTACAGCCTTTCCGCCGACAAGGTCCCTGGCGGTGGCTGGTGGTAGCAGAATGTTTGGCGGTTTCCGATTTTGGCATAATTATATGGCGGGTTTCTGTACACCGCCAATGGCGGTCTTCTGTTCACCGTCGCCACGGCGGCAGACGGTGTTTACCGCCATGTTCAAAATGAGGGCCTCAATGTATGTTATGTTACGTTAAGTTCTGTTATGTTATGTTATGTTTAGCCCTCAGCAGAATGTGTGGAGCTGCGCTAGGTGGAACTCTGGGGAGTGGCAAAAAAACTCTTCTGCTCTATGTAGAGTTCCGTGATCTGCCTGCTCGTATTGTGCTTTATGTCAAACGTAATGCAAAGTATGTACTCTCGTTCAAATCCCATGCGAATAGTACCAGACAGTTGGCATGGGCATGGCCATCTTATTTTTCAATCTGTTCATGGTGCTGAGCCTGATTTTTTCATCCCTTAATAAACTTTCCAATCCTCTACCCTCCTAATTAATCTACCCCTCATTTTTATTTATTGCATTAGTGTGTCTTTTTGTGTCTATGTATTTTTTACTTTTTAACATTTTTTGTGTTTTTGTAACTTTTTGTATTTGTGTTTATTATTCTGTTTACTTCCGCAGTTATTTCTGCCTTCCTTTCTTCTGCTCCTGTTTCTTTTCCTTACCCCCACCACTCAGTATCATGGCAGAGCATCAGCGAACAGGGGAGTGGCAGTGTCAGCCCCCCCAGACAGTCAACAGCAGCTGTCTACCTTCCTGGCAGCAGCACCACCATGGGGTGCAGCCCCAGCCCATTTTGTGTGAGCAGAAGGTGTCAGCACTGGTTTTCTATGTGCAGTACCACCTCCCCTCCATGTCAGCAGTAGGCGGCAGGCATGGCAGCAGATACTGCCTGTGGGAGCATTGACTGCAGTGGGCTAGGGTGGGCATGTACTGACACCACCAAGCATGCTGATCATACTCAGAGGTAAGTTACTTTTAAATTATGTTAAGAATATTATGTATTATGTGATCCAGGTAGAGCTAGGCAGGTGCTCCGAACTATATCATCATACTCGTAAACACTCACTTTGGCTGACTATTTAAGAAGCCTTTGCAATCTAGACACCTCTGACTTACTATCACCATAGTGAATTATTGATATTAATGAGTTAACATTCACTGTGACTTTCTTTATATAGCTCATACAGTCCCTAGCAATTTCACAGTGATGCGTTTACTAGTATGCATCTATGCACTGCAAAAAAGGGAGACTGAGTTGGTCTATCAACGGAGTTGAGAAATGAGAATAGAATCAAAATTCCTTCTTTGCAATGCATTAGTGCAAATACAGTGTTTGTTTGGAATAGGAATTTTAGGAGTATAGCGAACTCAATGATAGTCGATGATACTAGTGCCACAGGTGATCTGATTTAAGCACAATGTCACTCCATTGACATTAATGGACCACTTATCAATTTTTTTATCTTCTTTATTTCTTACATCAGCACCCAAGGGCAAGAAGAGGGGCACCACAGAGGCGGGTCCGGCAACAGCTAGACAGGCACCAACCACCAGCACCGAAACGCTTTGCTCATCCCAGGAATACTATTATGTAATATTATCATTGTTTCCACAACTTTTTACCTCTGCCCATTATTATACTACTTTTAATTTTGTCCTATTTGCTTTTGTTATAGTTCCTCTTTTTTTCCAACTCCCCTATCCAATGTTTGTTTTATTCGGTTTATCCCTGCATTATCTTTTTTTCTGTCTTACATTGACCATTTTTATTCCACCCCTTTATTGTATCTCAGTGATTCCAAGACTTCATCATACTAGGCTACAGCTCTGCCCCGTCATTGTGCAAAGTTTTTGGTTGGCTTGAGTACCTGGCGTTTTATAACATTTGGAACCAACAAAATGCCAAGAGTGATATTTTTGATATGAGAGACTGTCGAACTGTAATGATGTAGTGGGTTTGCATTTTTGTTATTAAAGAAATTAGGGGGGGTATACCTGGCATATAAAAAACATATAGGCCCTCATTATGACATTGGTGGTAAATCCCACTTACCACCACACTGATGGCCGCCAACTTACCACTGCAGCAGCAGATATCCTTTCACCATATTATGTCACACACACACAACAACCCGACAGAATTCAGCCACACACACAAATCCGCCAGACCAAAGGACAAAGATGAATTGGGACTATCAAAGCCGACATTGTTACGCCAGCAGAACTACCCCCATCAAATTATTACCCACGAATCACCACAGTGGACATTCAACGGCGGTAAACCATTGGCGGTATATACAAGCGCTCTCAGAATGGACACCCATATTCAAAACACCAGATTGGACAATTCAAACAACACACATCTGACACCCATACACACAACAGACCAACATATCCACACCACTATCAAACACATGCCCACATTACCCACAACCCTTTATGACCACACAGCATTGCCAAGAGAGAGACAGCAAGACCACTGACACAACTAAAGCCACACACTACTCACACCTATTCACGCACTCCACATCATATACCCCAACACATTACCCAACACACCCTCACCAACACACCACACATAACACCCATGGCACCACAAAGACACCCCTGTTTCACAGAGGAGGAGCTAAGGGTCAGGGTGGAGGAAACTTTCAGGGTAGAGCCACAGCTATTTGGAGCACAGGTGCAGCAGATATCTATAGCTAGGGAGATGGAGCTATGGCGGAGAATCGTGGGCAGGGTCAATGCCGTGGGACCGCACCCCAGAACTAGGGATGACATCAGGAAGAGGTGGAATGACCTACGGGAGAAGGTACGTTCCGTAGCAGCAAGACACCAGCTTGCTATCCAGAGGACTGGCGGTGGACCCCCACTTCCTACCCACAACTCACAGCATGGGAGGAACATGTCTTGGCAATACTGCATCCTGAGGGCCTGGTAGGAGTCGGAGGCGGACTGGACTCTGGTAAGTCAACTTTCAACAATTATCACCCCCCTACCTGCATGCCATCACATACCCTCACCCTCACTCTCATCACTTCACTACATCCCACACACCCCACAATCACATCTCACTCATCCCAATGCCAAGCCCTGCATGCTCTACCAATGCATGGATACCCCTCAGAGCCCTGTATGGACACTCATCACTAAAGCAAGCACAGCATAGAGAACTAACAATCTCACCATACACTAACATACAAAACTGAAAGCTGCCAGGGCAAATCCAACCATAGAGGGGAAACCACAGATGTACAATATGTCAGACATATTAGCCATAACACATAATTTACATTCACACAGGTACCTCAGCCAATGTCAGCTGAGAAGAGGTGCCAACACTATCCAGTCCCCCAACTGAAGAGGCCCACAGTAATGAGAGCAACTCTGGTCTTCAGGATCTGGATGACCTGCCTGGCATATCAGGGACCACTGGAAAGCTGGTCACCCAGGCCCAGTCACACACCACCAAGCCTCCCCTATCTGGAAACACCACCACAGCACCCACCCAGCTTACCCACACCTCTGTCCCCAGGACACATCAATCAGCAGTCTACCTCTACAGGGAGCCAAGGCCACACCTCGCACACAAGACAATCAGGGACCTGGGGTCAGTGGCACTGGGCACACGTCTCAGAGGACAGAGGCACAGGCCAACAGGGAAACTGGGAGGACTGCTGTGTGCCAGAGGGACGACAGGACCAGGGAATTGACTCTCCAGGAGGCACTCTCCGAGATCATGGGAGCCTACCAACATTCCGAGGACACGGTGACCAGATCCTGGACAATGTGCAGGAGAACAGGCGGCTGCAGGAGGGACAGTACCAGGGGATCATGGAGGACTTGCAGGCCATCAACAACACCCTGATCTCCATAGCAGGGGTGCTGGCAGACATGGCCAACATTATGAGGGAGGCAGTCTTACACCAGCGGGCCCCTGCCACAAGCCAGACATCTGAATAGCCTTACACTTCCACTGCCTCTAGTGGTCAAGAGGACCCGCCACAGGACTCACAGGCCACCAGCACCCCTCCCCCTGCAGAAGGTGAACCACCCCACAAACGTTCCCTGTGATCCAGACAGGAGCCAGAGACACTTTCCAAGGCCCCTGCCAGGAAATGAGACTCTCCTGATTGTCACCCTTGTGTCCCACTCAGTCACCTTGTCCACCTTGAACTGCCATTGCTCTTCTTCCTATGTCCCCTTGGACACTGCACCTGTGCTACAAACAGATTGGAACAATACCCTGGACTTTCCTCCATCATCACCCCATCCCATTGCACTTTCCCCCATATATTAGCACTTCAAAAAACACCCTTTGAAAAAAATCCATTTGGAGTATGTCATGTATATCAAACATGTACTATTTGAAAAAGGTACAAACATTGAATATGAGCTGTACATAGAATGAGAATAAATTTATGACATATAGCTGGCTGTAGTGATCACACCAGGAGTATGCGTCAAGTCACCAACACCTGCAAAATGAATTGCCAGAGGGAACAGTAAGTGGGTATAGAAGTGGGAAATATCAGCATGCCATACAGAAAGTCATTGAAATGTACAGTTACAGTATCCTAACTGTGAAGTATTATCGGATAACTGATGTTCTGTTGCCTTCATCCTCTGCCTCCTCATCCTCACTGTTCACAGGGTCTACTGCTGCCACATGGGCATCTCCACTCTCCTCCTCCTGCAGAAAAGGTACATGGCGTCTGAGGGCCAGGTTGTGCAACATGCAGCATGACACTACTATCCGGCAGACCTTCTTGGGTGAGTAGCACAGGGATCCACCTGTTAGATGGAGGCACCGGAACCTGTCCTTCAGGAGGCCAAAGGTCCTTTCAATTATCCTTCCTGTTCGCCCATGTGTCCCATTATAACGTTCTTCTGCCCTTGTCCTGGCATTCCTCACAGGGGTCAGCAGCCGTGATAGGTTTGGGTATCCAGAGTCACCTGCAAATATTGAGGGACAACATTTAGCCACATACTATCCTATATGGCCAACCCCATACCCATACACCAACATCTACTGGGTGGGAACCAGAGCTCACCTATTAGCTATACACTGTGCCTCTGTAGTTGGGACATCACATTTGGGATGCTGCTATTCCTCAGGACAAAGGCATCATGGTCTGACCCAGGATACTTAGCAATGACATGGGAGATGTACTGGTCCACAAAGCACACCATCTGAACATTCATGGAGTGAAAACTCTTACGATTCCTGAACACCTGTTCATTCTGCCAGGGGGGGACAAACGCAATATGTGTTCCATCAATCGCACCAAACATGTTAGGGATATGTTCCATTGCATAAAACTTGGCCTTCACTGTGGCTAAATCATCAACCTGGGTTCAAACAATGTAGCTGCACATGTGTTTTATCAGGGCAGATAACACTCTTGTCAGCACTATTAAGAACATTGGCTGTGACATTCCTGCTGCCAAGCCCACTGTCACTTGGAAAGACCCAGTTGCCAGGAAATGGAGTACAGATGGCACTTGCACAAGAGGGGGGATCCCAGTGTGGTGACGCATATCAGATATCAGGTCAGGTTCCAATTGGGCACATAGCTCTGTGATTGTGGCCCTGTCCAGTATAGAAGTGAGGATAATGTGCATGTCCTCCAGTGTTGCCAAGTCTACCAGGGGTCTGTACAGGAGGGTATGTCTCCAGCTCCTATTCGGCCACAGAGGTAGGTTTCTAAGGGATACAAGAGTGAGGAGGCTGTCATAAACTCAACATTGGACCCACAACAGGAGTTTGCAATCTGTAAACTTGTAATGGGTCAGTGTGATTTGTCCAGTATGTGCCTATTTGTCCTGTGATGCAGCAAGAATCCATAGGGCTCACCCCCCACCCTGAAATGGCGTCCGCCTGTCCTGTGTGGAGGCACAGGTGGAAGTGAGGTAATTCCACTGATGTGTGTGATGGCGGGAGGCGGTCAGGAACCACCGTGCAACTCCTCAGTGGTTAATATTGCCCCTATGGGGTACAGTGACCAATGGTTATCTACGCCGGAGGTGATGGTATGCACCGCCGTGGACAAGACTGTAATTTTCTCTCATATTCCTCACTTGCTACCTGACCTTCCACAGGAGAGGACCTACACTGCATGTGCTGCTGTGACCTGTGTCTAGAACCTACCATGGCCTGTGTGATTGGGAAAAGGGCCCCAGCCTTCACTTTGGAGGAGTTGGAGAGACTGGTGGGCACGATGCATGTGGCATGGATGCATAGAGTGGTGTGTGTGAAGGCCTTGTGTAAGGGGGGAGGGTAGATTTCCTCTTTGCTGTGTACAGCTTGTGTGCTGGGCTATGTGTGTGCCAATAGTGTTGGGAATGGGTATGGTGGGCCATATGTGTAACAGGCTGGACTTTTTGTCTAATTGTATTTTCCTGTCTGTATTGCCTTTGCAGGTCAGCGCCCTATCAAAAGAAGGGTATATGGCATGCCATCGCCAAAGAGGTGCGGACCTTGGGGGTCTATGGCAGGCAGAGAACCTGCTGTCACAAACGGTGGGAGGACCTGAGATGCTGGGCATGGAAGAGGGCGGAGGCCCAGCTGGTGATGGCCTCCCAAGGAGGAAGGGCTGTCCGTCGAACCCTGACCCCCCGATGGCCCCAATAATGGTGGTGGCCTGTCCAGAGCTGGATGGGCGCTTGAGGGCATCACAACAGCCACAAGGAGGTGAGTACAGTGCCCATCATTACAACTTACGCCTGGTGGGGTGCTATCCGGTTGATGGATGTGTGCAAGTGGGTACCCCTAGGCCAGGCCTGACATAGCAGTGTAGGTCCTCTGGTGGCTAGGGTTCTGAAGGGATAATCCTGCCTACCTAACTTGTAAGCATCTACTACTGGTCAGGGCTGTGTGAGTCCCAGGTGTGCTGCAGTTGGGGTGTGCACTTCCTCATGCCTTGGTGGCTAGCAATATCAGTGGTGGTGCAATGCATAGTGCGTAGGCCTGTTCCCTGTGTGTGAGTGTGCTGTGTATGCTAACGGTGGTGTTAGTGCAGCCACTGACCCAGTGTATCCTTTGTCTCTATTTCCCCCTTTTTTGTTTTGTCATCCTGTCCTTATGTTCATTAGCATCATCTGGTAGAGGAGCAGAGGCACCGGCGACAGAGGGAGCTACATCCCCCAGAATCCAGGCGGCAGAGTCCACCGATGCAGAGGGCACCAGTGGGATGGAGGTCGAGGGAAGCACCACGGCAGAGACTGGAGGGGACACTTCAGGCACAGATACCTCTTCCAATAGAAGCTCCCTGGTAGTGGCAGACACTTCTGTGACCACCCCAGCTACAGGTACAGCTGCCAGCCCCTGTACCAGCACCTTCCTACCAGCAGCCCCTCAGCGAGTTACCCATGCCTGCTCACCCAAGAGGGTGGGCATCTCCTTTGCCCCAGGCACCTCAGGCTCTGTGCAAGTTAGCCCTGCTTCCCTGAGTGAGGAGGCTATTGACCTCCTGAGATCCATCTCTGTAAGGCAGTCAACCATTGTGAATGCCATCCAGGGGCTGGCAGCCCAGATGCAACAATCTAATGCATTCCTGGAGGGCATTCACCGTGGATTGGCGGCCCAACAGAGATCGATTCAGGCTCTGGCCTCCGCTCTGATAGCAGCTTTTGTCCCTGTTTCTACCATCCCCCCTCCAACTTTCACCTCCCAGTCCCATTCTCCTCAACCCCAACCCATCCCAGGCACACATACAGATGAGCATGCATACAAGACAACACCCAAGAGTGTCACAGGAAAACACAAACACCACACGTCACCCCACAGGCACTCACACAAACACCATTATTTTGCAGACACTACAACATCCACTATTTCCTCTGTCTCCCCTCCCTCACCACCACCTCCTTCCCAGCCACGTCCACACACGCCTGCATGCACTACATCATCATCCACTACCAGCATCATCAACACACCCAGCAGAACACACACCTCCCTGGCAGACACCTCAACATCATCCATGTACACGTCCCCGGTGTCCTCTGCCACTGTGTCTGTCCCCCCCTCCTAAAGTACGGAAGCACTGAGACACCCAACAGCCAGCTACCTCACAACAGCATACAGCCCCTGCACCTGCACCCAAATCCAGCTGACAAACACCACCAGCAACCACTCCCTCATCCTCTACTCCCATTCCTTCTCCCTTTTCTCATCAGAATGTCCCTTAGAAACTTTTCCTATCCACCATTGACCTCTTCCCTACCCCTCCCTCATCCTGCATGTATGTCCAGGGTAGGAAGGCCCCAGCCAAGTACCTCAGCCACACCGTTCACGGGCCCAGTTCCATTCGCACCTACTCGTGGTGGAAAGGAATCCAGGCCACATTTACTGAAGGGGGAGGAGCCTGTACCAGCCAGCCTAAAGGGGAAGGAGCCGGCACTGGCAGGCAAGAAAGGCAAGGAGCCTGCACCTGCCACCCGAAAGGGCAAGGAGCCTGCACCAGCAGGCAAGAAGGGCAAGGAACCTGTCCCAGCAGGCAAGAACGACAAGGAGCCTGTCCCAGCAGGCAAGAAGGGCAAGGATCCTGCACCAGCAGGCAAGAAGAGCAAGGAGCCTGCATCAGCAGCTGTCACTGAGCCCCCGCCACCAACCATGGTTGTCCATCCATCCGAGGGTGCAGGCGATGTGCAGGAGCCTCCCACCACCACCACCACCACATTGCATCCATCCGAGTGTGCAGGGGATGTGCAGGAGCCTCCAACCCGTACCAGCACCACAAGAGTGCATCCATCCGAGGGTGCAGGGGATGTGCAGGAGCCTCCCACCACCACCAGCACCAACATAGTGCAGCCGACACCGCCGGTGGACGCAATGTAATCATGCCTCCATGGGCTACTGTGGGGCCTGTCCACTCCAAAACCAGTGGGCAAGTCACCCACTTGAGAGACTATGGCCTATCACTCCTCAGGACAAAGCGCAGGGCATGTTGCCCCTCCAGAACCAGTGGTCTTGTTTCTGCTACCGGCTGAGGTGCCCGCCCTCCCCCTGAGGTGCCTGGCTATTTGCCACCTGATGCCCCTGCAGTGTTCTCTCTGTGTTAATGCAGGTGACAAGTGGGGCCTTGGACTTTGGCCTATGGCCATGTGACCCACGCGGTCTGAGGACTGGGCAGTGTCCCTTGTTCTGTACATTTGTAAATATCTGTTACATTAGCTAATGTAATATTTTTTACTGTGTTGATATTATTACACTCACTTTGGTAAATTTGTTTTGTCCTTGCATTTTCAGCCGATTTAGGGGGATTAGCTTGCTTGCTTGTGCAGCTGGTTGTGCGTATGGTGTGTGTGGGAGTGGTGTGGTGTGTGTGTGTCACTCTAATTTTCCTCCCCCCTCCCTTGTGTGCTAGGCAGCTGTACTCACTGTTGTCATCTTTGCCGGCGTTGGTATTCATGGTGGAGCAGAATGCAGAATATCATCGGAAATCCATGCAGTTCGGGTTCCATGGCAGGGTGGTTTTTCCCTGTGTCTCCAACGGTGAGTCCTTTCCCTTCTGAGCTCAGGTTCCACCAGGCTTTTGATGTTGTTGGTACCGCCCAAGAAAAGGTGGCAGATGGTGTTGTTGTAATATGGTGGGCAGTACTTTGACTTCTGCCTGGCTGTAGGCGGCTATCGCCATGGTGGCTGTTTCCTCTCTGGTGGTCGGAGTTGTTCATTAGCTGTCTTTCAGAGATCTTTCCGCCATGGTCATAATTTGGCAGTAATTACTGCTGACCTGTTGCCCGTATTATCGCCACTTTATCACCAACCGTCATGGTCATAATGAGGGCCATCATTTTTTTTTCTAGCTACACTGACCACCGGTATAGCCAATTCAAAATCTGCTGCAAGAGCAGATGATGCAGGGGGAAAGTCACATTGTTTGCATATTGATAATTACTATTACTCACTAGCTACAAGGGCGTCATTGTGATCATGAACACCCCACGTTACAGCTACAGCAGTGGTTTGGTTACTTATGGCCTGTTCTATCTGCAATTCAGCAAAAGCACACATAGGCCCTCATTATAACTTTGCGTTTGGACCGCTGAGCGGCCGCCTATGCGGCCACAAACCTGCCTGCCGCATTACAACATCCCTGTTGAGTCAGCGGGGATGTCGGCCATAACATTGCAGCCGGCTCCTAATGGAGCCGGCGGTGTTGTGGCCGTGCGATGGGTGCAGCTGCAGCTGCAGACAGTGAAAAGCAGAGTGGGGCTGTGCATGGGGGCCCTGCACTGCCCATGCCAAGTGCATGGGCAGTGCAGGGGCCCCCAGGGGCCCCGCGACTCCCCTTCCCGCCAGCCTTTCCATGGTGGTCTCTACTACCATGGACAGGCTGACAGGAAGGGGAGTCATAATCCCCAGGGCAGCGCTGCAAGCAGCACTGCCGTGGCGGATTCAAACCGCCGGACAGCCATGCTGGAAAACCGCCGGTCCCGGCGGTGCGACCACGGCGCTAACGCTGCGGTCATAATATGGCGATTCGTACCGCCAGCCTGTTGTAATGCGGGCCATAGTGTATGCTGAGAATGATGGCTTGATGAAAATTGGAAATAACGGAAGGTTAAAAGAAGGGGTGGGTGAAATGAGTGAAAGGAAAGGATGCGTGATGGTGAAAGGATGGGTGGATGAGTATTGGGTAACTGGATAAATAGGTGAAAGGATGATCGAAAGAAAGAGTGGATAGTAGGTACTGAATGGATGGATAATGGATTGTGAATTTTGGTGAATAACTGGATGAGCGAAAGTAAAGCATAAATTTGTGGTGGCCATAGGTTTATACAGTAGGAAGAATGAGTGAATGTGCAACACCATTGACCAGATCTGCCGTCCTCCCCCTGGTCACTAGCACTGCGAAGTGCTGTACAGCATCCTCTGTCTGCCTTGCCCTCTGCTTGCTGCATTAGCCTTTGCTGTTCTCAGGCCCCAGGCCTTGCTGTCTTCAGGCTCCTTCCTCCCTTCCAGCGTCTCAGATCCCCCACGTTTCCTGCCTTTTTCCCACCACCCACCTCCCACCCCTTCCGTTCCCAGGACCTATTTAGTGGCAGTCACTGCATGACACCATTGAGCATATTTGCTGTGCCCTCGGGCACTAGCACTGTGAAGCATTGTACCACGCCTGCAGTGAGGCACCCTCTGCCTGCCTTGCCCCCTTTTGCTGCATAGGCCTTGCTGGCCTTTGGTATTTTCTGGCCCCAGGCCTTGCTGGCCTTGCTGTCTTCAGGCTCCCTCCCCCTTCCCACATCTCAGGCCCTCTGCATTTCCCACCTTTTTTTCCCCTGCCCTGCGCCTGCCTCCTCCTCTTGAGGACCTATTTTATGGTGGTCACTGTGCATCCGAGCAGCGGGCGCACCAAAGGCACACCAAAGACAAACCTGTATCCACAAATTCACGCCCAGACTGCACCCAGCACCAGGACCCCTGGATTTGCCATCCACACCTGGACTGCACCTAGCTCCAGGAGCCCTTGCTTTTCTATCAGACAGCCAGTGCTTTTCATGTGAGGAATGTGTGGGTAAACATATAAAACTGGCCCTGTGACTCTCCTAATCACAATCACATCAAATTCCAATGTACCTATGGGACCAGCAATGCAGTACTACTGTGCCGTGCACCCACTGCATACTTTTGAAGGAGTGTTTGTTCAGAGCATAGTTTACAAATTTTTTTATTTATTTTTTTAGTTTTCTCCAGCTGGAGAACTATCAACCAGGCAGGAGATAGCAGCCCATCAGCAGGATGGGACGTAGCAGAAAACATTACTCAAATCAGAACAGTCATGATCACAAGTGTGACTTTGAATCTGCTATAACAAAACATGACACTGTAGACCACTCTGTCCAATACACAATACAAATTTACAATCTCCATACACAACTTACGCATAGGCATTGGTGATACCTACAATCCCATAGATGATTCAAAAAAGGAGGTGACATGCTACCCATCAGCTGTAGGTTACAAAATGACATCACAACATTAAGTAAACATCACATGCCTTTTAGTCAGTTGAAGTACTGATTGATGAGATCTGCCCTGGAGACTCATGCTTCATCTTCATCTGGCTCTTCATCACTTGGCAAATCTTCATTTCCAACCAAAGGTTCTACTGGCTCCCTCTCATCTGGTAGGAATGGTATCTGACGTCTCAGGGCAAGGTTGTGGAGCATGCAGCAGGCAACAATTATTTGACATACCTTGCTGGGTGAGTAGAAAAGGGCTGCTGCAGAAATGTTCAAGCACCTAAATCTTGCCTTCAGGAGCCCAAAGGTCCGCTCCATGACTCGCCTTGTTGTCCTGCGGACCTCATTGTAGCAGACTTCCCCTGGCGTGTTTGGGTAGCTCACTGGTGTCAACAACCAAGGAAGGTTTGGATAGCCAGAGTCCCCTGTAAGCAAATTGGTAGAACAACACAAATATATATGTGGGACATGCAACATTGTGATGGCAGGAGACATATTTTGCAAACACACATTTCATATCAAACATGCCAACCAGCCAGGCCCTCTCTGTGTTGAGTCATGTTATCAGCAGTGGGATATTGCTGTTCCACATGATGAAGGAATCATGGACTGATCCTAGGTACTTTGCACTAACTTGTGAAATGTACTGGTCCACCAGACATTCACTTGAACGTTGATAGAGTGGCAGTTTTTCCTGTTCCTATACACTTGTTCATTGGCAATGGGGGGAACCAAGGCTACATGGGTGCCACCTATGGTTCCAACCACATTGTGCAAACATGATGTAGCGGTCCAGGTGCTTCAACAATGCACACAGTACATCCTTCAAAACCAGACTGAAAAAAATTGGCTGAGACATTTCTGAAGTTAGGGCCACTGTATTCTGGAAGGACCGAGTGGCCAGGAGGTGTAGCACTGACATGACTTGAACGATGGGAGGTATGCTATAGGGATTGCGAATGGCAGAGATCAGATCAGGCTCCAACTGATCATAAAGATTCATGATAGTATGCCGATTCAGCTGATATTTCTGGATAATATGTCTTTCCTTCATGGTTTGCAGGTCTACTAGTAGACAGTATACTGGTGATTGTCTCCCTCTCCTCATGGCAGGATAACTGTGGAAACATGTAAATATAGTATGTGCATGAATAATGCACACATCATGTAAATATCCAAATACAATTCACACATATCTGCTGTCGAGGTTGGTTACAATCTCTACAGTCTACAGTACAACATATGGCTATGCATCCAATGACAATCTCCTGGTGCACATTCCCTCAATTACCTAATGTACTACACATGCATATTCATCTGTTACTGTCTGTGTTTGTTAGTCCATAGGACTTTACATGTTTGTTTTTTTATTTTGTTTATATTCTTTATTTTCAGTTCAGGAATCGATATACAAAAAATAAAACAGAAACTATGCCCAAGTAGCATTAAGCATTGAGAATGATCATTTTCTTGCCCCCCCCTTCGGCTGGTGACATGACAATGTCCTTCTTCGTATTGGTGAATTGATTACATTAGTCCCCAATATTTACTGTGTTGGCCTTGATTATAGAATCGGCAAAGCATTAAAAAACAAAACAATTCCTTAATCACTTCCCGATATATAAACACATCCGAGTTTCAATCATTTTGTATAATGTTAACACAATGTTAACAAACAATTATTTACTATGCCTCCAGACTTCCATTTTGCTTGGCTTCCTATTCCCCTAAATGCTGCCTTATAAGTGTAAACCTTTTTATACTCCTGAAGCGTTTTGAGTATGCTTCTTCATATTTCTTGGTTCTTAACAGTATATTCCACCAGTTCTGCATTGTAGGGATCGTTTGGGTCCGCCAAAACAGGAGTACTAATGATCGGGCTACTGCAAAAACTATCACTATAAAATATTGTTGATATTTAGCTAGCTGGCGCATTTTCTCAGATAAACCAAACAAAACTGGACTTGGTTCTAGCTCACTCCTTGCGTTAGATCTGTGATTTATTATCTTCTCTATTTCCAACCAAAAAATAGGTTATTTTGGGACAGTTGAAAAAAATATGGCACCAGTTGCCCTGCCCCTCCAGATGGCAGCGAAAGCATTGATCAGGAATTGATGGGAACATTTTGGGGGTCATTACAACATTAGCGGTAAAAGGCACTAACCGCCGTGCAGAAGACCGCCAATACACCGCCGCGGCCGTGGTAGACCGCCACAGCTATTATGACACACATCTCGGAATCCGCCGAAATTCAGACACCCACACAACACCGCCACACTAAAGGTCAGCGATAATCATGCGGAAACAAATCCTCCACCTCCACGCCAACAGAAACACGCCCATGCTATTCCGACCCACGAATCCACGTGGCGGTCATTCAACCGCGGTATTCCATTGGCGGTACACACCGCCGCGCTCAAAATACACACACATTTACAAAACACCGCCACATTGGACAATTGCAAATACACATACCTGATACACATACAAACAACACTCCCACACACCCAACACAATATAAAACACACACCCACATCACCCACAAACTCCTATGACAAAAAACTGAAGACGAAGGTGACAGACAGAGACTACAGCAATAGACAACCCCACCACACAGAGGCACACAACACCATCACCCATACAACACGCACAAAACACCACACACCACTACACTCACCACACTCATCAACACATACACCACCCCACACCTCACCCACACCACCCCATGGCACGCCAAAGACACCCCCGCTTCTCCGAGGAGGAGCTCCGGGTCATGGTGGAGGAAATCGTCCGGGTAGAGCCACAGCTATTTGGCTCACAGGTACAGCACACATCAATAGCCAGGAAGATGGAGTTATGGCGCAGAATAGTCGACAGGGTGAACGCCGTGGGACAGCACCCAAGAAATAGGGAGGACATCAGGAAGAGGTGGAACGACCTACGGGGGAAGGTGCGTTCCACGGTCTCCAGGAACAACATCGCGGTACAGCGGACTGGCGGCGGACCCCCACCTCCTCCCCCACAACTAACAACATGGGAGGAGCAAGTCTTGACCATCTTGCGTCCTGAGGGCCTCGGAGGTGTCGGTGGAGGATGGGACACTGGGAAGTCAAAACTTAACTATCAGATCCCCCACCCTACCTGCATGCTATCACACCCCCCCACCCTCACACCCTCCCCTATCACCCCAAATCCTCACTAATGTACCAATAACACAAACCACCCATCCCAACACCAAGCCCTGCATGACGCAACTAAGCATGGTCACCCTTCACTAAAGCATGCTCACTGCACATACCCATAACACCCCCCAACCATCATCACACAAGCCTCCACACAGGAATGCTTGCACTGGGGTTGACGCACACCCACCCATTGCACACCATTACACACACACATGCAATAATCATGGTCTTATGCCCCTGCAGGAACCCGAAGGACCGTCACCACACCAGAGGGTCCAGACAACACCACTCCACCCCCAGAAAAGGCCTGCAGTGACAAGAGCAGCTCTGCCCTACTGGATCTTGATGACCAGCCCAGACCATCGTGGGCCTCAGGACAGTCGGTTCCCCTTGCACAGGCACAGCCCAACACCGACCTTCCACCCTCTGGTAACACCGGCGCTAGTGTACAGGACGCCCCGCCACAGGACCACCACACCAGCACCCCACCCCCTGCAGATGGACAACCACCCAGCAAGCGGTCCCTGAGATCCAGGAACAGGACAGAGCAAGATGGCAAGACCCCTGCCAGGAAATGAGACCACCCTGATTGCCCTCCCACTGTCCCACATTGTTACCCTGTCCATATTCGAACTGCCCCAGCTCCACTTCCTATGCCCAGATGGGCAGTGCACCTGTGAGACTAATAGACTGGACTCTGCCATGGACATTCCTCCACCATCCCCCATCACCATTTTAAAACACCCCTTCATTTTTTGAGCACTTAAATAAACACCCTTGAAACACAAAACAATCTGGAGTCAGTCTATGATTTGGTAATTTGTATTATCAATCATAGTGTCATAATGGCTGTACAATTGTAAGTCTAACATACCTATGTCACACATCACAAGCGCTTGAAGGATGCAAGCAGTTGACACGTAGGTTACCACACCTGTGAAACAGTAATGGAAGGGTACAACCCAGTTAACAAATAGTGATTGAAAGCGAGGAACAGGATAGAGGTAGACGTGCGAAAGTTAATGTAATGTTAAACCTGAAAATGTTCTCACCTGTGTGTCACTGGAAATATTGCTGTATGACTGACTCCCTGTTGTCGTTTTCTTCTTCCTCAGCTTCATCCTCAACACTGTCCACAGGCTCCACAGACTCCACAGCTGCTACAACACCGTCATCTGGATCATCCTCCTGCAGAAAAGGCACCTGGCATCGCAATGCCAAATTATGGAGCATGGAGCAGGCCATGATGATGTCGCACACCTTCTTCGGTGAGTAGTATAGGGATCCACCTGTCATATGGAGACACCTGAACCTGGCCTTCAGGAGGCCGAAGGTGCGTTTGATCACCCTCCTAGTTTACCCATGGGCCTCATTGTACCGTTCCTCTGCCCTGGTCCTGGGATTCCTCACTGGGGTCAATAGCCAGGAAAGGTTGGGGTAAACAGAGTCCCCCAATAGCCATACACGGTGCCTCTGGAGTTGAGCCATCATATCAGGGATGCTGATATTCCACAGGATGTAGGTGTCATGCACAGAGCCAGGGAACATAGCATTTACCTGCGAGATGTACTGGTCAGCCAAACAGACCATCTGGACATTCATGGAATGATAACTCTTCCTGTTCCTGTACACCTGTTCACTCCTGTTGGGGGGACCAGAGTTACATGGGTCCCATCAATGGCACCTATGACGTTGGGGATATGTCCCAGGGCGTAGAAGTCAAATTTGACTGTAGGCAAATCCTCCACCTGAGGGAAAATGATGTATCTCCTTACGTGTTTCAGCAGGGCAGACAACACTCCGGACAAGACGTTGGAAAACATAGGCTGGGACATCCCTGATGCCATGGCCACAGTAGTGTGAAATGACCCACTTGCAAGGAAATGGAGCACTGACAGCACCTGCACGTCAGGGGGGATTCCAGTCGGATGGCAGATCGGTGACATCAGGTCTGGCTCCAACTGGGTACATAGTTCCTGGATTGTGGCACGGTCAAACCGGTAGGTGACGATGACATGTCTTTCTTCCATTGTCAACAGGTCCACCAGCGGTCGGTACACCGGAGGATTCCGCCATCTTCTCACATGTCCCAGCTGACGGTGCCTACGAAGGACAACAGCGAAGAACTAGTCACTATTCCTCCAGGTATGTACCCACAGTTACACACAAGACTACACCAGACACAAAACCCTTCCTGTATGTGTGTTGAGTGTAGGCCTAGCTATGTGTGACGCAGTAGTAAATGAAGCCATGTGGGCCCCTGAAATGGCGGCTGCCTGGCCTCTAAACTGGGACAATGGGATTGTGAGGTACCTGCGCTGGCGTTGCACACCGTTGTTGTAGGCGGTCGTAGACCGTGGCGCAATGCTGCATTGGTTACCATTGGACCCTATGGGTCCCAGGAGCCAATGAGCAGGTGCGCTGGCGGTGATGATGCGCACCGCCGTGGACGTCACCTCCGCGGACGTCACCGCCATTTTCTATTTGTTCAATCACTAGATACCTGACCTTCGACAGGAGAGGACCTACACTGCTAGTGCTGCTGTGACCTCGGTCTGGACGCTACGATGGCTGCTACGTCTGGGGAAAGGGCCCCTGCCTTCACTGCACAGGAGTTGGAGAAACTTGTGGATGGGGTCCTCCCCCAGTACACGCTACTCTACGGTCCTCCAGACCAACAGGTTAGTACACAGGGACCACGTTGTATGGGCTAGGCCTGGGTGGAGAAGGCTGGGTGGAAGAGGTAAGGGGGCAGAGTTCATAGAACATTAATGCATGGGAATGAATGGGCCACATGGCCAGAGTAGGGAGGGGGCCACTCACATTGACGGTGCAGTTGGTAATGACTGTTCCTCTTCCCTTGTGCATGTGATGTAGGTCAGCGCCCACCAGAAGAGGGACATCTGGCGTGCCATCGCCAAGGAGGTCCGGACCCTGGGGGCCCACCAGAGACGGGGCACCCACTGCCGGAAGAGATGGGAGGACATTCGCCGCTGCAGCAAGAAGATGGCGGAGGCTCATCTGGGGATAGCCTCCAAACGTGGGAGGGGTGCCCGTCGCACCATGACCCCCCTGATGTTCGGGATCCTGGCGGTGGCCTACCCGGAGTTGGATGGGCGCTTGAGGGCATCACAGCAGACACAAGGGGGTGAGTACAACCTCATTCTGCGGACTTTGCGTGCAGTGGAGGGGTCTGGGTGGGGGAGGTGGGCTGTGGGTGTCCCTAGGCCAGGGCGAGTTAGGTAGGCAAGGCCCCTCCGTAATGTAGGCCATGTGGCACTCAACCCCACCTCAGCATAGTGCCAAGTCGAGGTATAGTTGCCCCTGTGGCATCCATGTGCGCAGATGTCCACCACTGCCATGTAGGCTATAACCCAGAAATTGCGTGTGCAGAGTGCAGGAGCACGGCATAATGCAGGGGGCTGCTGCGTCTGTCTTGTCCGCCAACGGTAGCGGAATGCCATGCACTAAAACTCTCTTTCTTCTGTCCCCCCCCCCTTCTACTGCTCTCCCTGTCCTTTTGTACATCAGCATCAACAGGCGGAGGTACAGTGGCACCGGAGCAGCGAACCCTGCAATCTCTGGCCTCAGCACTGATGGCAGCCATTGTCCCTGTGTCTAGCCTCCCCCCTCCAACTTCCTCCACCCAGACCCAATCCCCTATACCCCATCCTATCCCAAGCACACCTACAGACCAGCATGCCCACAAGTCAACACCCAAACGTAGCTCAAGCAAACATAGGCATCACACATCCCACAGGCACTCACACAAGCATCACACCCATACAGACACAGCAACATCCACTGTCTCCACTGTGTCCCCCTCCTCCTCTTCTCCCTCCTCCCTCCCTGTCTCGTCTACACACACACCTGCATGCACCACATCTACAGTCACCAGGAATCGCACCAGGACACCCAGCACCACAAGCCGCTCACCTGCACTCACCACCTCCACTGCCATTTACACGTTCCCTGTGTCCTCTCCCAGTGTGTCTGTGACGCCCCCTCCCAAAGTACACAAACACCGGAAATCACTCACCCAACATCCATCCACCTCACCTCAGTACCTGCACCTGCACCCAAAACAGCTAAAGTGACACCTCCGACAACCACCTCACATCCTCCACTCCCAGACCCCCTCCAGCTACCCATCCCAGTGTTCGTCAGAAACTGTTCCTCTGTAAAATTGACCTTTTTGCCACCACCCCCCCTCCAATTCATCTGTCGTAGCACCTCAGCCAAAAAACCTCCAGTACCAGTAGTGCGTGTTGAAGGCTTGTGGAGTGCACCGGCCACCAGGGCAGGCTGTAGGACCCGAAGCCAAGGCACTGGCAGCCCACCCCCTGTAAAGGCTCTAAAATTGGAGAGTGGACGACGGGACCGTGTTGAGACTCCTGGTGGGAAAACAACTGACATCAGTTCCAAGGGGATTGGTGAGTCAGCTGTGACTCCAACAAAGGTGGGGAAGGTCCAGAGGCTGTTGTGAGTGTCACGACGGAGAAGTGCGCCACCCTTTCCGGCGGTCCAGACACAACCGCCAGCTCTGTCGTCACTGTTCCAGAGACCACCGCCGGAGTCACAGCCCAGGAGGGCCCAAGTATCGTCACTGGTCAGGAGACCACCACCGGAGTCACAGCCCAGGAGGGCCCAAGTATCGTCACTGGTCCAGAGACCACCGCCAGAGTCACAGCCCAGGAGGGCTCAAGTATCGTCACAGGTCAGGAGACCACCGCCAGAGTCACAGCCCAGGAGGGCTCAAGTATCGTCACTGGTCCACAGACCACCGCCGGAGTCACAGCCCAGGAGGGCTCAAGTATTGTCACTGGTCCAGAGACCACCGCCAGAGTCACAGCCCAGGAGGGCCCAAGTATCGTCACTGGTCCGGAGACCACCACTGCAGTCACAGCCCAGGAGGGCCCCGGCTGCCACAGCCCCACTGGTCAATGATGGAACGTCATGCCACACACCAATGCCCAGTGTAGAGAACGTCATGCCACACACCAATGCCCAGTGTAGAGATCGTCATGCCACACACTAATGTCCGTATAAGAACTTCATGTCAAAGCACCACTGAACAGTCCAGAACCGCCATGTCAAAGCACCGCTGAACAGGGCAAAGACCGCCATGTCAAAGCACCGCTGAACAGGGCAAAGACTGCCATGTCAAAGCACCGCTGAACAGGGCAAAGACCGGCATGGCAAAGCACCGCTGAACAGGGCAAAGACCGCCATGTCAAAGCACCGCTGAACAGTCCAGAACCGCCATGTTAAAGCACCGCTGAACAGGGCAAAGACTGCCATGGCAAAGCACTGCTGAACAGGGAAAAGACCGGCATGGCAAAGCACTGCTGAACAGGGCAAAGACCGCCATGTCAAAGCACCACTGAACAATCCAGAACCGCCATGTCAAAGCACCGCTGAACAGGGCAAAGACCGCCATGGCAAAGCACCGCTGAACAGGGCAAAGACTGGCATGGCAAAGCACCGCTGAACAGGGCAAAGACCGCCATGTCAAAGCACCGCTGAACAGGGCAAAGACCGCCATGGCAAAGCACAGCTGAACAGGGCAAAGACCGCCATGGCAAAGCACCGCTGAACAGGGCAAAGACCGCCATGGCAAAGCACCGCTGAACAGAGCAAAGACCGGCATGGCAACGCACCGCTGAACAGGGCAAAGACCGCCATGGCAAAGCACTGCTGAACAGGGCAAAGACCGCCATGGCAAAGCACCGCTGAACAGGGCAAAGACCGCCATGGCAAAGCACCGCTGAACAGGGCAAAGACCGCCATGTCAAAGCACTGCTGAACAGTACAGAACCGCCATGTCAAAGCACCACTGAACAGGGCAAAGACCGGCATGGCAAAGCACCGCTGAACAGGGCAAAGACTGCCATGTCAAAGCACCGCTGAACAGGGCAAAGACCGCCATGGCAAAGCACCGCTGAACAGGGCAAAGGCCGCCATGGCAAAGCACCGCTGAACAGGGCAAAGACCGGCATGGCAAAGCACCGCTGAACAGGGCAAAGACCGGCATGTCAAAGCACTGCTGAACAGGGCAAAGACCGCCATGGCAAAGCACCGCTGAACAGTGCAAAGACCGGCATGGCAAAGCACCGCTGAACAGGGCAAAGACCGCCATGGCAAAGCACCGCTGAACAGGGCAAAGACCACCATGGCAAAGCACCGCTGAACAGGGCAAAGACCGCCATGGTGAAGACCGCTGAACAGGGCAAGCACTGTGTAGGAATGAAAAGGCCACCACATCAGGCATCCTTATCCCATGTGCAGCTGGGACAGTGACAGGACATGAACTTTCACTGGGAGATTCATCCAGTCTGGGCACCAGTCCCCCCCAGTACCAGTAGAGAACTGCATCTACTGAAGAGACTGTGGCTTTGCACTCCCCAGGATGGCACAGTGGGCAAACCACTGACTGTAGAGACTTGAGAGACTGTGGGTTTGCACTCCCCAGGATGGCACAGTGGGCAAACCACCCACTGTTGAGACTTGAGAGACTGTGGCTTTGCACTCCCCAGGATGGCACAGTGGGCAAACCACCCACTGTAGAGACTTGAGAGACTGTGGCTTTGCACTCCCCAGGATGGCACAGTGGGCAAACCCCCCACTGTAGAGACTTGAGAGACTGTGGCTTTGCACTTTCCAGGATACATCAATGGGCATAAAGCCCCGTCGTGGATCTGGCTTCGCATTGATCTGGCTGAGGTGCCCCCCTTCCCTTCCCTCTGAGGTGCCTGTAGTATTTCGATCTGATGCCCCGGCAGTGTTCTCTCCGATTGTGGTCAGGTATCGTTTGTGGGCCTCGCCCATGCATTTTTGGACTGTTGGTGCACGGACATTGTTGTGTACTTATCTGCACTACTTCTCGTATTGTATATATAATTATGAGTGATTTTCTAATAAATATCTGTATATTTTTGTATGACATGTATATTGGCACATTATAATGTTTGACCGAATTTTGCATTGTCTTTTCATTCTTCCGGGGGGATTGTGAGTTGTTACTGTGATTTTTGTGAATGCATTGGTGTGTATGTTTTAATATGCGAGGGTGGGGGTGTTTGATGGGTGTCCCCCTAACTTTTGCCTCACCCCTCCCCTGTGTCGTAGGTGCAGTACTCACCGGTGTCTTCTGCACCTACTTAGCTGTTGGTCGTAGAGGAGCAGAAAGACAAGGGCAGGGAGTATTTGTAATTCCGGCTCCATGGTGTCCTCCTTCCTCGTGGGATGTGTTGAGGTGAGCGTTTTCCCATAGCAAAAGCTGTTTCCGCCGTGTTTTTATCCACGGTGAATCCGCCCTGGAAAAGGTGGTGGATTGGAGGGTTGAAATACTGTGGGCGGTACATTGTCTCCCACCTGTCTGTTGGTGGTAACTGACACGCTGCTTGTCTGTACCGCCGTGGCGAGCCATGTGTTATAGAGGCTGTCTTAGTTGGCGGTTTCAGCCAGGGTCATAATTCCCTTTTTTTGTCCGCCGGCCTGTTTGTGGTATTTCCGCAGCTTTAACACCGTCCGCCAGGGTTGTAATGACCACCTTTGTGTGTGTAGCCATCCATCTGGAAAGAAAATACATTCTCTTATAGTTAGTTGCCCTTAATGATGTGTACCCTGCTTTCAAAATAATTCTCCAATCTTCGTTAGTTATTTCACATTGTGTTGTTCTGCTGATTTTATCCCTAAAGTCGATAACTATTTCAGAGGCGGGTCGATCCGCCAGCCATCTGTACTAGTTCCGTGTACCGGGTATTTTGCTCCTGATTAGAGCCCTCCATATCGGGTGTTCTTCTGTCCTTGCCCTGGGTAGCTTACCACTATGAAAGTGGGAGATCTGAAAAAAACTCCTAAAGAGTCTGGTTGCCATGTTCTCCAGCCTAGTTTTGACCTCTTCCCATGTGATGTATCTACCTCCTAGAAAACAATCCCCCATCTCTTTAAACCCTTTGCTATTCCATTGAGTTATCACCGTTTCTGGAAGGTATAGACCAAAGTATTTACACTCCTGTAATTGTGGATAAATATAGCCTGATGGTATTTGATGTGTTTTACTTAAAATCTCTGCTCTTTCACTTAGATCGCAAATATATTTATATTGGTTTTCTTGGCCAAATTTAGTGGTTTTAATGAATTCTGGGAGACTTATTGCTGATTCTAAGATCATCCTATTGACCAAAAAATATTTCCAGGGTTTTTCTGTTGTCTAAGTATTGTGCCAACATATCCTGCAAAGAAGGCTAGCAATAAACTTGACAATTAGGGAGTGCCAGGCCCCTGGAATCCAATTAATGAAAATAAGAGCTATTTATTTTTACTGGTACATTATTGAATAAGAAAAGAAAAAGCGGAAGAACTGACTTCCTAATTAGGGAGACTCTCCCTATCAGAGTCAATGGGAGAACCATCCATCTTTCCAAAAGTGCTTGTACTTTTGCAAGCATCTTTGCATAGTTGAGGTTAAACAACTGCCCATAATGCTTCATGAAGTAGATTCCCAAATACCTGATGGGTTCGGAGGAGTTAGCTTGGTTTTGCAAGGCAAGAGGAGGATTCTCTATTCCTGCGTTAAATAGGAGGACCTCTGTTTTGCTTTTGTTAATCTTGTAGCCCCCTATTTGCATAAACTCATTAATTTTATCGAGCACTCTTAACACGTTGTCGATCTCTGGTTTTAAATATAAAATGATGTCGTCGGCGAAGAGCTTATTTTTTGTGATTGCTGCTAACAGCAACATAGTTTCATTCGAGCTACCTTTTATATGGGCCAAAGGTTCAATAAAAAAGGCAAAGAGTATAGGAAAGAGAGGACACCCATGTCTGGTGCCTTGTTTAATCTGAATTGTGCCCCTGACCTTCGAGTTGCTAACAATTCTGGCATAAGCACCCTGATACAGCTGTCTTATCATTGACGTAAATTTCAGGGGGAATCCGAATTTGGTCAGACTATGTAACAATATAACAAGGCTTCCCAGTTTACTAGATCGAAAGCTTTCTCTGCGTCTAGCAATATCATCACCGCAAGGATTATATTGACCGAAAAATACTCGATTTCCTTTATTAGGGAATTTGTGTTGGATGACAGAAGTCTGCTAGCTACAAAACTGTTTCGGTCTTTATGTATTAATTGTTGCATGACTGGTGTGACCCTGGGGGACCAGACCTTTGTTATGATTTTATGATCTGCATGCAGTAGGCTGATTGGGCGGTATGCATCTGGTTTCAGTGAATTTTTATCTTTTTTTCAGAAAAAAATTGTACTAGCTCTTCGTAAAAGGTTTTGTAGAATTCTATTGGGAATCCATCCTCGCCACAAGCTTTTACATTTGGCATTTTCTGGATAGCTCCCTTAATCTCAGAGGGTGTAGTCATCTGCGCTATCTTGTTTTGAATATTTAACAACATTTTTGGTAGCGTAGTTGGCTTATAATACTGGTCTAACTGTGTACGTGAAACTACATAATCAATCTCACAAACTTTAGAGTAATGGGACATAAATACCCGAGCAAAATCCTTTTCATGAGTAACGATTGTACTTGTCTTGTGATCGTGAATTTGATGTGATGTCTGGTTTTCGGGTTTTATGCGAGTGGCCCAAGCAAGGTATTTACTTATTTGCTGACTTTCTTCATAAACCTGCTGCGTGTAGGCCCTCGAGCTAGTTACATTCTCAAGAATAAAAACATCTTTTAACTTTGCTTTAGTTTGATTAAGATAGCACCTTGCTGCTTCCTGCCCCCCTGCTTTCATACAATCGTCTGTTGCCTCATCTACTGCCTTCTGACATTTTTTCATTTCAATCTCTCGCTGTCGAGTCTGCGATGCTATGACCCCTAGCTGTGGCTTTAAGTGCCTTGCAGACATTAAACAGAGATGCAGAATTCAGGAGCGCTGAAAGAACTCCTGTAGAAATGTTCTCATATCTAAGACCCACTGCTGATTACTAAGTAAGGATCTATCGAATTGCCACCTGGGTCCCTCTTGCTAGCTGCATCTAGTTCTATTGTCGCCATCACCACTCAATGGTCAGAAAAAGTGTTAGCCCATATATGTAAACCAGCCTGCTTCAGTATACAAGATATTAGAATGAAGTCTATCCGTGAGGCAGTGTTATGACGGTATGAAAAGCAAGTATATTGAGTGGCTGCTGGGTATTCTTTTTGCCAAGGGTCCACAACCTGAAAATCACTCTTTATTATATTCAAGATTCTCTTAGTTTTTAGGTTGTAGTTGTCTTTTAGTCTGATTAGAGGTATCGAATCTAATATCTTGAACATAATTGAAATCCCCTCCAATAATAAAGGGACCCATCGCACTCATTGGAATATTATAGAGTTCCACTAGTGGCTCTACCTCATCCATGATCGGCCCACAGTAATTGACCAAATTGATTAAAACTTCTGACTGTCTAACTTTGAGCCAGATCCACCTCCCCTGGGATCTCTAATGACCTCTTTTATAGTCCAGTCAACTCTGTTACTCAAGTATATTGCCCCCCCCTCACTGCCAACCCAGATGAAGCAAATAAAGCTACTGAGTACTGTTTTGGAATATATATTTTTGGGGCTATTACATTTTAGATGGGTTTCCTGAAAAGAAATTACTTTGGGATTGAATGATATCAACCATTTTAACATTGCCTTATATTTCTTCCTATTTAAAATGCCATTTGCATTGCAGGAAATAATCTTAAGTTTTGTCATATCTTTTAATTAGTTTGAAAGTAACCCGTTTTCCCCCAGCCATGCCCAGTGTCTGCTAATTTGTGGGCAAACCTGAATTTTCTCAACCTTTTACTCCCCCCCACCATCAAGCCCTTCACTCCCACCATGCCATCCCATCCCTCCATCCTTGGGTGCTCTGAGCTTGAGGCCCTTCCATCTAGGACTCTAAGGACTCTAAGAGGACTCCCCTCCCTTGATCCTACCCAGTGATCTTGCCTTAACCATACTAATCTGTTGTGCTTCTCCATCTCTTTACGCCTGATATGGTGCCTTGAAATAGCACTGTTGATGCTGAAGAAGTCTGGAGGCATCTTAGTCTTTTCCCTTTTCGGACGCTTAGCAAGCTACAAACAATTTTCCGACTGATTTTTCTTAGCCTCACAGCCCTATACTAGCAGGCAATATTTTTTAAATCCCCTCCCCTCTGAACTCTGTATGGAATTTAGAAAGGTTTTTGCCACTTCCTTCGTATGAAATATATTAGCCCGCCCTTTTTAGAAAACTTTTAGTTTTGATAGCTGGATGAGGCCAGCTGGCACCCCCATTTTCTGAAAAACCGGGATCAGCTCCTTCGGTTTCCGGTGTCTACATGTCGCTAGTGCAGACATGTCAGAGAAGCTTTTAAATGAATAATCACCAGGAGTTACAAAAGTCCTAACTTTGATGGGCAAGGAAAGATTTTTTTTTAATTCAATAGTCACCAAAGTTGACCACTATCGTCCATGGGTATTTGGCACAAATTAACTGAACTGCTGGGACTCAATGAACGCATGTAATTTTAAGATCCATTTTGCTGTCGGAAGGCTCCGTTAAAGCATACTGTTTAATCAGATCTGTACCTAATTTAATAACCGTCTGACTCAACTCTGTCCCTTCTGGTATTCCAGTGAACCCCAGTGAGCGACAGGAGCGATTCTCTGCATCATTGACTCAAATCTGAAGGTCAGTTAATTCAGCCTGGTATCTAGCAACTGATGATTTTATCTGTGATCCACCATCCTCCAGGTCTGATACTTGTTGTTCGACTTTTTTGACAGGAGTCTTAATTTCTGTAAGTTATTATTTATGAGACTGAGTTGAGTTTCCATCTGACAAGTTGCCTCCTCTTGTGATAGCTTTAAAGCCTTAAGTTCAGTAAGAATCTGAAGAAGCACAGACTCTGTAGCTGAAGAGCCTTCGCCTGCTTGTCCCCCTTCTGCCTTGTTATGAGAAGTCTACCTAGCATGCCCAGAACCAGGATATGGTGAAGAGCTGGTATTTTCAGCTATTTTGCCAACTTCCTGGTGCCCTTCTGTGACCCCGATCTGAATAGAGTCTGTCGTCAGCGAATAGTTGCTTAATGCGGGAGAGATGTATGGATCTGAGTGACGTTCAGTATTGAATAAATTATAGGAAGTTGGAGACTGGCGAATAGGTACTGTGTTGAGTCTAGCCTGCCCCCCTCCTTAAACCGTTCTGCTGGAAGTGCTAGTTTACATGGTTCTTGGGGCTCCTTGGGTCCTGCCACGGTAAATAGCGGATACGTCTGTAGTTGCCCATTGCTATTCTGTTGGGTGGTAATCTGACCTTGCGCTGTCTGTTCGGAGGGGGTGAAGGTCTGGTGAGCAATTCTGGATATTGCCAGTGTTCTGTAGATAACCCTCTATCCGGCAACTAATTACCCGTTACTTGCTGTTCGTTTCCATAATTGCACCTTTTGCTTCGGAAATGGTCTGGGAATCAAAGGAGGGTAGTGCTGCTTGGGAGGGGGGTTGCAGTACTGGAGAGGTTGTGCCTGGGCTAGAGGTTTTCTCCCATGAAGCAGGGCGTTTAGTTTTTAGATTTTGTGTTCCCTTTATGTTTTTGCCGGATGGGCGTACCTTTGACTATAGATTGTGAGTAATCCTTTTCATAAGGTCAGATAGTTGTTTCTTTTGAGGTATAGCAGGTCCTCGCTCCCCTTTTACTTATGTGTACCAGCTTGGTTGCCACAAACCCCACCCACACCTACAAGGGCTGCTTCCGTAGCGTACCAGTCTGGTGGCACCCCTATAAAGAAGGCCTAGTGCCACTCTCTCAGGGGGGATTATGTGCTCCTTTTGACAAGCCTCGGCCCCCCTTTGTTCATGCTGTTGTAGCACTTTCAATTCTGTGTCCTCATACGCTATACCAATGGCCAATGTCCGTATACTTATACTTTTACAAAATGTTAAATTACATCCCCTAAAACACTCCCTAATGCCTCCTTCTGCCTCCGTCTGCTAGCAGGAGGTTGTACCCCATAGCTAGAAGTAATAATAGTAAGGCACTGAGGATATATAGTAGAACATTTGAGAAAGCACAGAATATTATATTAGTCGAGTTCTTTAGTAGGTTGAGCTTCTTCTGTTGCAAGCTGATATAAGGTGATGTGCTGAATATCACCAAATGTAAACAAAATGCATTTCAGGTGCCTAATTATAGTCAAATGAGAGTCCAATGCAGTCTATGAAAGCCTTTATATTGATTTTTTGGCCAATTTCACTGATAGCCTGGCACCACAAAGTTAAGAAGTGAGAGTGAAGGTTTTTCTCCCTCTCTCTTTTTTTCTCTTCTTTCACTCACCGCTGGTCTCCGTGGCCATAACCGAGATCATGCTGCTCCATGACTTCGGATCATTCTCCTTGTTTCCAATAGGCTGCAGTTTCCAGATCCAGCTCGGGTTCCAGTGAGGAGGGGGGCAGAGGGGCTTTCGTAGGCTTTGTGGGCTTAATATAAGTCCCAGATTGCTTCTGGGAAACGTAGCAGCCCAAACAGATGCTTTCTTTAAAGAAACTGTTGCTTGCAGCCTGCCCAATCAAAAGTTCCCAAGTGGCTTAGATTACTTGTCTTCCGATGCTCCACTACTGTGCCGATGCCTCCGTCGCTTCAGCGTTAGCTGCGGAGCATGATGTGAGCTCCAGACATTGCTAAATGATCTTGTTGGGGTCAAGTGTACCACGGTTGTGTTTCTTCTCCGGACTTTACATGTTGTACACATATTCTTGTACATTATCTATAGTAACAACACACATAGTATCCTGAGAATAGGTGTACATTGCTATCACCACAAATCCCTCAGTTACACAGCTTTTATTACTCACATGCACAAATAGACAACTAAACAGGAAGGCAGTACTTACAGATATATTGCATAATATAGGCTTAGTTTATGACGCAGATTCCAAAACCTGGTAAAGGCATGCGTGGAATGCCCTTAAAACCTCAAACTACCCCGACCCTCGACCCCTAAAACCTAAACTAAACCTACCCCTGCCCCTAAAACCTAAACTACTCCAATCCCGACCCACCCCTAAAACTACCACGACCCCTCACCCCACCCCACCCCATAAACCTAAAACTACCCTGAACCTCACCCCTAAAACCTAAACTACTAAAACTCACCACCCCTGCTCCTAAAACTACCCCGACCCCCCACCCACCCCTAAAACCTAAACTACCCCAACACCCCACCCCGCCCCTAAACTTACAGCGACCCCCCAACCCACCCCTAAAATCAAAAACTACCTGACTCCCACCCCTGCCCCAACAACCTAAAACTACCTGACCCTGCCCCTAAAACCTAAACTACCCCGACTCCCCGCCCCTGCGACTAAAACTACTGCAAACCCCAGCTCCACCACAAAATCTAAAACCACCCCAACTCCGCCCCTAAATCATAAACTACCCCAACACCCCATCCCTATCCCCACCCTTAAAATTACTTTGTCCCCACACCCCACCCCAAAACCTAAAATTACCCAACCCCCCACCCCACCCCTGCCACTAAAACTAAAATTACCCCGCCCCTAAAACTGCCCCCAACTCTACCTGAGCCCCACTTACCTGACTGCGTCCTCTCCGACCCAGAGTCTGTTTTCCTTTGCCTTAACCACGCATGTTCTCTGTTCTGGACATGTGTGGTTAAGGCAGAGAAAATCAAGGTTGTTGTTTAGGAAAGCGTTGTTCCGCTGGCACGGACATAGACCCTCTGTCGTGGCTTAGGCTGATTGACTGAAAGTAGTGAAGTTGTTGATGCATGCAGATGCTAGTTTGTAAATGAGTGTAAAATGAGAGGATGGGAATTTTACCCTACTTGCTGTCACTGAAGTGGTCTGTCCATTAGTGTTGGTATGGTGCATGTAGACATGACTTTTTCCTTTTGTCAGTGTCATCGATGCAGGTCAACAACCATCAACGAAAGGGAATATGGCATGCCATCGCCTGGGGGTCCACACTCGTCAGAGCACCCACTGTAGGAAGCTGTGGGAGGACCTGAGATGCTGGGCCCAGAAAACCGCAGAAGTCCACTGGGGATGTCCTCCCATGAAGGGAGGGGTGCCCGTTGAACCTTGACCCCAATATTGGCACGCATTTTGGCGATGGCCTACCCTGAGGTAGGTGGGTATTTGAGGGTAGCACAGCAGCCACAAGGGGTAAGTACTGAAAAAACACATGTACATGCCGCTGCCAGTTATGTGTATGATGTCCAAGTATTGCAGCTGGGACAATGTGGTAAGTGCTACAGGTAAAGGGTCTCCTAGGAAGACAAAGCACTACAGTTGCCAACATTGAAACACAGATGTGGACATTGTATTGTATATAGGGACAATTTACTCACTTATGTAAATAAAATAGTATGACGGCATGTGGTGATGCACATGTGAATGTCATGTTTGTAACTTTACTCAGCCATACATATGTGTATCCTGCTGTGTTATCCTTCCCACCTACTGTTCCACAGGCCATTTACCCAATTTGTGAGTTGCATTGCTCTTTGGTCTCTGACCAGCCCAATTCCACCAGATCTTGCTCTGTGTGCAACACTGGGTGTGATAGATGAGTAATAGGGCCAAGTAATCCTGTTTCCTGAAATAGATGGAAACTTCATGTGAGGCTGTCATCCCTATCAGGATTTTAATATTGCAAACTTACTACACTCCCTTTGAGGTTTGAGGTTTCCCCATTGTTATGTCAGAACTATACATTGAGAAATGTGAAGTTTGATTAGAGTGGACATATTGAAAATCATGGTGGTAATAATTCATTGACACTACAAGACATATCATTGACATATGTTCCCATACTTTTTATAAAAGTTTATGTTGGTGTTGAGAAGGTAAGTGGTTAGCGTGCTGATCCCACAGCCCATGTATTTTGTCCATTATACATAGGGCAGTACCATACCTATATGTGTGCAACATACACTATTTTGTGCCTACATCAGGTGTCAATTGATATTTCATGCCTATTGTTATGTTGAAACCTCTTCTTTGCCAGGATTACTTTTGCTAATCTTAGGCTATTTTGACAGTTTTAGTAATGGATCAGCTCATTTCTTCCTGACTTACTAATGGAGGAAGCCTGTATAGTTGAATGGTATGTGGCCTTTATGCACATGATTGGTGTCCGTTGAATTTGAGGTGTTGGTATGCTCCGTGTGGTTGTCTGTTGTTTTACCCTGTGTGTAAAGTAGGCCCCTATGGCAAGAAATACATTTGTTGTCTGTGAGTC
This sequence comes from Pleurodeles waltl, assembly GCF_031143425.1. NCBI lineage: Eukaryota > Metazoa > Chordata > Amphibia > Caudata > Salamandridae > Pleurodeles > Pleurodeles waltl. Next base: position 383,034,641 of record NC_090445.1, read on the forward strand.
AGTAAGTTAGCTAGTGGGTCCAAAATCACTTTTGATAGATGTTTCAATGACATGCTATTTTACTTTTATGAGGCACACTATTTGGGTATGCCATATGTAGTGTCTTCATCTGAGATATTTGACATTGTGAATGATATGAACAGATTCACATGTTAGGTATGTGATTGCAAATCAACATGCTGTGTTGTATTTTACGTGAGATGAGTTTACTTTCATGTTACATGTCTACTGGTGATGGACTGGGCAAGTGTTGTCAGTAAACAGCATTTCCTAAGGATGATTTATTGATAGACAGTGAGGATCGGTATAGGGAGAGTTTTGGTGCAGCCAATTCATCTTGTGCATGATTTATTTGTGTTACTGCTACCACCAGCAGTGCCCCGCCAGCAGAACATAACCAGGCAGTATTACTGGTCATGATACACCTGGCAGCGTACTACTGGCATGGCAGTGCTGGTGGTAGCAGTGCCAGCTTACCGCCATCCACCACCATGAGCACTGCCGGATTTCCGCCCTTATTGTCGCAGAAGTCAGGCAGTGCTCATAATATGGCCAACGGATGGTAGCCGAGGTGGCGGTATGTTGGCAGCCATCACCACAGCAGTAGGCGGTATGTACTGCCAATGTTATAATTTGGTCCTACTTATTATTATTTTTCAAAAAGCTCTTGCACAACCAGGTTGTTGCAGTGGACCAGGAACCTGAAACAGCCATCATCTGTCATGGCCTTGACTATGTCACTGCCATTGTCTGTGGCAACAAATCCAATTCGTAGACCTCTGGGTCACAGCCATTCAAACACCTTGTTATTAAATTGGTCGGAGATGTTTGCAGCTGTGTGTGAATTTTCCTTGGCGAACATGGCTTCTGTTGCATGCCTCAAAACGCTCTAAAAATGTTAGCTTTTGCTTTATCCCAACAAAAGAGATCCAGTGTATAGTGATGCACATGTAGTCAGTAGCCAGACAACTGGTCCACATGTCTGTCACCAGGTGTATAGTGTAGACAACACTTTGCTGGAAATCTTGTCCAACCAATTGAAGCACACTGTGATGCACTGCTGGAACAGCAACTCTAGCAAAATATGCCCAACTCATAACCTTCCATTTAGAGCAGATGGTTGCCACAAACTCTAAGAATCCCACTTCTTCCACAAAAGAAAAAAGGAGGTGATCCAGCGCTAATATTTTTGCCAGCTTCTCAATGTACAAACATGTCATTGGGCGGCTTGCAGTTGTAGGGCCCCTCCTGCCTAAATATGCCCATAATTGCAACCTGGGTTTCCTCTTTTGTGGGGCATTAATGCAGGTGACTTTTGAGATGTAGGTGTTTGTAAACTCAATGTGCGTCTTGATGCAGTCACTGTATGCCATGGTGTCTCCATCTGACTCCGAGTCTTACTGTGCCATTGCGAGGTCACTGAGGCAGGTGATTCAGGTGCACTGCTAGGGACAGGGCTGATTTGCGTGAGGATGTCACCCTCTTCTTCCTCACCTTCCACTGTGATTTGACTAGTTGTAGCTGCTGTTTTCCCGCTCTCCTCACCTTCACCACTGTGACTACGTTCAAGAAATATTTTAAGATGTTCCTCCCACCGGATTGTTTTTTCATTTGGGTCATCTGGCCTCCAGTACCATAATGTGACTCAGGCTTACCTCAATGAACACACATGTGGCAAATGGACTATATAGTAATGTACTCCTCCTGTTTGCTAATCGTAAAAAAAGTCCCAAACTGCTAAGGGAGACTTTCTTTGTTAAGCCCGGGCTAATGCCTGAGGAAGAACTGGAGGTGTGTGGGTGTATTGATTGCTTCTCTGCAGAGCATATTTCTACTGAGGTACGGGTTAGTGCAGGTCTCCGCTGGGGCCTTACAAATATCGGAGCTGGTGCTGCTGCCTGTGCCGTGCCACATGTCTTGGAGCAGGTAGGATAGTACTGTCAGAATCTTCTGTGCCATCTGCTACAATGACTGGCTCGTCGTCATCATCCTCTTCATCATCATCCCCTTAATGATTCTAATGCTTTCTGGAACGTTTCTTTTCCCTTGACACTCCTGGAGCCTCGGGACTCTGATGGGGCCCACTTCATGTTGCTATCATTGTCATCAGAAGTAGTGCTTGGAGAAGATTGTGGAATAGTACCCTTCCTTTTTCTTTTTCAGGGAGCCATTGATTCTTAAAGAGGAGGATCTTGCTCAGCAGGAAGCTCAACCTCCTGTTCTGCTCCATCTTCTGAAAGATCTACCATTGCTGAATGTGGCTGCTGTCCACTTGGGTCTGTTTCCTGAAATGACAGGATACTACTTTGCAAAAGGGACTAATCCAATTAAACGTCACTGCTCCTTGGCATCACCATAATTGCAGTGGCTGCCTCACTGAAAGACATGTTCTTGGGTTTAGGTTGGTGTGGTGCTGTTGATGCGCGATTTTTGCTCCCAGGTTCCTCCCTGGAGGCCAGTATGGCAGGCACACGTCACCAGAAGAAGGTTGCAGTTGGTACACCACTGGTGGAATGCTGCTTCTTCTCACTGCACACTTTATTGGGAGAAAGTTTCTTTGGGGCCATCTTCAGCTCTATGTTGGCAGTGGCACAAAGATGCACAAGCAGAAGAGTTTGGAGGACCAAAGTAATGAAAGGCCTTCTTTTGACAGTACTGCAGATGATGTGAGGCCTCTTCTCTGGCGCACCTAAAAGCAACTAAGCAAGACAAACATGCAGTAAGTGAAACGTGGCATTGTTGCACATTGAAATAGTACAGACAAATGCAACCTTAGTGCTGTTGGTTACTTATTTATTAATTCCAATTTAATAAAAAATTATAAAGGTAACCATACCAACACACCATAAAATTTAATTTCATTCATTTCAAATAAGGCAGCACAACATGCAGATATAGCTCTTTGCTTTATCGCCATCTGTTTTAAAGGAGAGACCTGGGGTAGTCAGAGAGAGGTGCATTGGTAAATGTAATTACCCTAAAAAATTATGGCGGCAAGGTGGTCCACGGGAAATGGAATAATCATTGAAATAATGAATTGTGCTGTTGATTTGTCTGCAGTGCTCCTCAGCTGGGATGTCTAGGTGAATATGGAATTATTATGCACCTAAAGAAAGCGAATGCTGTAGTGACGATGTGCACCTTTGGTGGATGGATGAATGGAGGAATGGTTGTGGATGGGTGTATAAAGGCAAAATGCAGGATTAAATAAAATTACAATACAAAATAAAACCTCTAAAAAAAATACGCAAAAAATTTAAATAAAAACAAGAATTTAAAAGAATAAAAATGCAAAAATAAAAATTAAAAAATAAAATTTAAAACTCAAATTAAAAATTAAAATAAACAATACAATTAAAAATTGATTTAAAAGTAATAAAAAATAAAAAAATAGAAAATAAATCTAAAAGATTAAAATATTAGCTAAAAATAAACAAATGATCAATAATTAACGGTTTGCATGTGAGACTATGCAAAGACACACTGGTTCGATGCACAAAATGGTTGCCAGACGCATGGTAAAACAACAATTAGGAGTAAGGAGGCATGGTAAAGATAGATCACATGCAAGCCTATGGCAAAGGGACACTAGGTAGGTTGACTAAATGGCTGCCAGCCACATGGTGAAACAACAAGGAACAAAGAGGCATGGGGAACAAAGAAAGAATACATGCAAACCTATGTCAAAGGAACACTGGCTGCATGCACAAAATGGCCACCAACCACATATTCTATCAACAACAACAAGGAGCAAGGAGGCATGGGGAATAAAGCAAGAACACATGCAAGCCTAAGGCACATGCATAATGTCTGCATGCACAAAATGGCTGCCAGCCACATGATCAAACAACAACAACAAGGAGCAAGTAGGACAAAGAAAAACACATGCACACCTATGGCAAAAACACACTGGCTGGATGCAGAAAATGGCCACAAGCCACACCTGCAAACCTGTGGACATAGAATACACAAAACAGCCCCTGGCAGGATGGCATGGAGAATGGTGGATGATGACAAACAGACACACACACACACACACACACACTCACACACTGACCATAAGGAGAAGAAAACATTAACATTAATTTAGAAATGCAAGACACAAAAATTATTTGAGCTATAAAAACAGTACACACATACTCCTGTCCCATCAAACATTACGGCACAACATATACACTTTTTGTTAAAAATTGAAATAAATAAACAATAACCAACATTTTTCATTTAATCCAATGCCATCCCTGCCTAAATGATGTTTTAAAAACATATACCACTGAAATATTGATCTCATGCACTGGTGACTACCAGCACTAGGACTACTGGCTGGATGGCCCTTTGGAAATATAGGCCACATAGTAAAATAATATTGGAAATGTTACAAACATGTAGAAAAGGGCAGGTGCTGAGCTCTGCACCTGCAACGATTGTCCTTCACAAAAGATGAAAAATCAATGAAATCCAAATAATACCTACGCCCATACTTAAACTCCAGGCCACCCACCACCATACATTTTTACAATCAAATTAAAGTACATTCCTAAGCAAACAAACAATACTCTTATTCAGTAGTTTTGGAACTTACTTGTGTGGTTTCTCAGAAACAAAGTCCTGAAATCCAAAAGTATATCCAGGAGATAAAGAGAGTGATCTTTCCATCTTGCAATCCAAGTGAAAAGTGACCAGGAAATGGACAAAACACTGGGAGGAGCCTGCTGGACAGGAACAGGAAGTTGAAGTTTCTGGGGTGCTTCCTTCTTATTTGAAAAAAAAGAAAAAAATGCTTCTTTTACTAAGAAACATCTTGAAGGGTCCATTGGAGTAGAAAATCAACTGAAAAAACTATTTTTGACTGGAATTAGATGCATCTTGAGTTGAAAATTTACTCTTGGTACATTTGCGTGTGGGTGTTTTGGCTGCTGTCACGGCCAGAAGCAGCACGGGTAAATGCAAAATCTTGCGTGCAAGGCTAAAAGCAGCGTGAGTTGAATGCAAAGTCTCATGCATGCTCGCTTGTGGCTCAAGAGTATTGTGGCTCTTGCGAGAGAGAGACAAAACCAAATGTTATTTTATGTAGGTTTGCAGAGGGTATACTGGTGCTGAATATGTTAAACGTGTTCATAGAGTGTCCCTACAGTGAAAATGTCCTAAAAAGCTATTTCTACTGTAGAAGGTTTAGCATTTCAATTAGGAAACACTAGGATTCAATATTAAGTACTAATTCAGTAGCTCAGTAACTGGAACTACTCGGAAAATATTAAACAGCCATTTTTAATAGATGTTAAAATCTAATTCAATGGTGAAGCCAGATTTGTTCTAAATATTGGAGAAAGGTAACTTTTAAAAACATACCACTGCTCTGCCTGAAGTCCCAAAAAATCATATCTGCATTTTGCTCTCCCAATTCAGTTAGCCAGTAATTAGCATTTAAATAGGCATGAATGTGATGTGAATTTGCTCCCAGTATAGGAACATTGAGTTGGCAAAGATGACCCCTCTGAACCTGAAAGAATATGCAAGAGGAGCAAGGAGTATCCTTTTTGACATTCAAGTATCATATCCTGCTTGAATGTTGCAGTCTCTTTGACGGGTCTGCTGGGGCTTTTCATGTGACACTTCGGGCAACCTCTCCTTTCACAGGCAAATGTTAGCTGACACTTTTGCAGGAGCCTTCTGTTGTCTTCACAAGCAGTCAGATCCCAATCACAATGGGCCTCTTTAGATATTACAATTTCAACGCCTTATTCTACAGATCTGCTAAGTTTATCTATAACTGTTGGGGCACAAGTCAAATGAAGGATATATAAGGTCAAAGAAATGTGTGTGTATAAGCTGTCTGGTTACAGAAAGCTCACCTTTGTTTTACCAGACTTCTGTCTCTGAGGTTGTTATAGGTACAGGGACTTCATTAAACTGGATTTTGGTGTTAGATTCCCCACACCCTCTCAGGCCTCAGAACCCAAGTTGAGTACGACCAGAGGCTACGGTCATCTTGAAAATGCCCAAAGTAGGTAGGGTTAAACCTGGAAAGACTAACCCCATTGGTTAGGAAGTCCAATGGTGGCATTCCCACCCAATAGATCGTGCCAGGCATATATGTGACACCTTCAGGGACCCACTTCAGAGCACTCTTAGAGGAAGACGGTACCTGCTGCTGGCAACCTGAGAAGAGCCCTGTTGGATTGAACCTGCTCTCTCTACTCTCCTTCTTGTATTCAAGACAAAGACATGGACTCCAAGGGTCACTCAACTGTCCTCCTGGTAAATCTACAGGTAACAATAAGCTACAAGAGGCCTTTTTCTGTTACTGCCCAGTGGACCAGTGGTAACTGGATCTGGACTGTGTCCTCCTGCTGACCTTTGCCTGCCAGCCTGTGAGTATCTAAGTGCCTCCCCTGAGGCCCTGGGGACCTTTAGAAGTGCCTTCATGTGATAGATTTGGACATGATGGATAGTGTTTCTGACCCATGCTTTTTTTACTCAAAATGTTAACAATTCATACCTCTGGTTCCCCTTGTTGCCTTTTTGTCATTTTTATATCATTGTATTTATTAAATGTAACTCTGCTGTTGTAATTCATTTTTAGAATTTTATTGTTTTACTTTTCAACTTTATTGTAATTTTAGTACTGCATAAAGATTCTACACAATGGGGGTCATTCCAACCTCGGCGGTAAAAGGCGCTTACCGCCGGTCAGAAGAGCGCCATAACACCGCCGCGGTCGCAGTAAACCGCCACGGTCATTCTGACCCGCAACTGGCAAACCGCCAAAAACCTGACAACAACAAAAGTCCGCCACACCAAAGGTCAGCGGGAAACTGGCGATGACCAAACCTCCACCGTCACGCCAACAGAAATACGCCCATACCATTCCGACCCACAAATCCCCGCAGCGGTCTTTCAACCGCGGTATTCCATTGGAGGTACACACCGCTGCGGTCAAAATACACACACCTTTACAAAACCTAACCACATTGGACAATTTGAAATACACACACCTGATACACATACACACACCACTCCCACGCACCCAATTAAATATAAAACACACACTCACATCACCCACAAACCCTCACGACCACTATTGCGACTGAAGGACAGAGAGAGACAGCACAGCATAGAGTAGACCATCACACAGAGGCAAATCACAACATCACCTACACAATTTCCACGCACAAAACACCATACACCACCACACCCACCACACTCTACAACACATACACCACCCCTCACCTCATCCACACCACCCCATGGCACCCCAAAGACACCCCAGGTTCTCTGACGCAGAACTCAGGGTCCTGGTGGGGGAAATAGTTCGTGTAGAGCCCCAGCTCTTCGGCGCACAGGTGCAGCACACCAGGATTGCCAGGAAGATGGAGCTATGGCAAAGAATAGTGGACAGGGTCAATGCTGTGGGACAGCATCCACTCAATCGGGACGACATCAGGAAGCGGTGGAACGACCTACGGGGGAAGGTGCGTTCCATGGTATCAAGGCACAACATCGCAGTGCAGAAGACTGGCGGCGGACCCCCACCTACTCCCCCAGAATTCACAGCATGGGAGGAGGAAGTCTTGCACATCCTGCATCCTGAGGGCCTCGCAGGAGTAGGCGGAGGAATGGACTCTGGTAAGGAAAATCTCCACTACTTCATTCCCCCCACCCCACCTGCATGCCAAATCATACCCCCACCCTCACCCCCACCCCCATCACACATCCTCCTTGCAAATGGCTCACCATCACAACACACCCATCCCAAAACCTACCCCTGCATGCGTCCCCAAAGCATGGACACCCATCACCAAAGCATGCCCACTGCACATACCCATCTCCCCCACAAGCCACCGTCACAAAAGCCCCCACAAGGGAATGCCAGCACTGGGGAACACAGCCACCCACCCATTACACAAAATGCCACACACAGAAGCAATAACCATACTCTTATACCCCTGCAGGACCCGAACGCCACCACACCGCCCAGGAGGGTCCAGAGATGTCCATCCCACCCTCAGAAGAGGCCCCCAGTGATGACAGCAGCTCTGTCTCCCTGGACCCAGATGACCAGCCCGGCCCATCGGGGACCTCGGGACAGTCGGTTCCCCACAGACAGCCACAGGCTACACTAGACCTAACCCCCTCTGGGAACACCAGCACAGCTCCCACCCAGCGGGCCCATGCCTCTGTCTCCAGGACACATCAATCAGCGGTGTGTCCACCACTACAGGGCACCCAGGTTGACCCACCACCCCAACAACAGCAGGGACCTGGGGGCAGTGGTAGTGGGCACACCGTCCAGGGGACAGAGGCCCAGGGAAACAGGGGAACTGGGAGGGCTGCTGTGCGACAGGGGGGGGACAGGCCAGGGAACCCACTCTCCAAGAGGCCCTCTCCTCCATCATGGGAGCATACCACCACTCCCAGGAGACGATGGCGACGGTACTGGCCAGGTTCCAGGAGATCCAGGTCATGCAGGAGCAACAGTACATGGGGTTCAGAGAGGAACTGAGGAGCATTAGTTCCGCAATGGGGACCATCGTCGTGGCCCTAAACCAGATACTCACCACATTGCGGGACCATGTGGCACCACAAAGGGCACCTGTCACTAGCCTGGACCAGGAACAGCCTACCACCTCCGCCGGCGCTAGTGGACAGGAGGCCCCCACACAATGACAGGCCACCAGAACCCCACCTCCTGCAGAAGAAGAACCACCCCGCAAGCGGAACCTGAGATCTCACAAGAAGACAGAGTAGGATGCCAAGACCCCCGCCAGCAAACGATACCCCCTGATGTCATCCCACTGTCCCTCATTGTCACCCTGTCCAACCTTGAACTGCCCCTGCTCCATCCTTCCACAGGCATATGGACAATGCACCTGTGAGACTGAGAACTGGACTCTGCCATGGACATTACTCCACCATCACCCATCACCGTTTTACAATCATGTTCCTCATTTTAGCACTTTAATAAATTCACCTATTGCACTTAAAAAATCTGGAGTCTGCTTGTATTTTGAACAAATGTATTAGACATAACGGTGCAAAAATGTTCAGTTACATTGTGATGACAACATACCACTGTCACACATCTGTAGTCCATGGGCAAACAAAGCAGAGGTCACGCACTGGGGCCCACAGCTCTGAAAACGGAAGGGAAAGTCACAACTCAGTTAACAGGAACTGGGGGGGAACTCAGACTGTAGAGAGGCAGGAGACTTTAAGTAAATGTAAGATGGCGTGGTTGATTCGTACCTGTGTGCTACTGAAAATACTGTTGTATCACTGTGTCCCTGGTGTCTGTGTCGTCCTCTTCGTCTTCCTCCTCTTCACTCTCCGCAGGCTCCACAGCTGCCACAACACCACCATCTGGACCATCCTCCTGCAGGAAAGGCACCTGGCGTCGCAAAGCCAGGTTGTGAAGCATACAGCAGGCCACGATGATCTGGCACACCTTCTTTGGTGAGTACATTAGGGATCCACCTGTCATATGCAGGCACCTAAACCTGGCCTTCAGGAGGCCGAAGGTTCTTGCTATAATCCTCCTAGTTCGCCCATGGGCCTCATTGTAGCGTTCCTCTGCCCTTGTGCTGGGATTCCTCACTGGGGTAAGTAGCCACGACAGGTTGGGGTAACCAGAGTCACCTATTAGCCACACACGGTGTCTCTGTAGCTGTTCCATCACATAAGGGATGCTGCTATTTCGCATGATGTACGCGTCATGCACAGACCCAGGGAACTTAGCATTTACATGGGAGATGTACTGGTCAGCCAAACAGACCACCTGGACATTCATCGAATGATAACTTTTTCTGTTCCTGTACACCTGCTCACTTCCACTGGGGGGAACCAAAGCCACATGGGTCCCATCAATGGCACCAATGATGTTGGGGATATGTCCAAGGGCATAGAAATCACCCTTCACTGTAGCCAAATCGCCCACCTCAGGGAAAACAATGTAGCTCCGCATGTATTTCATCAGGGCAGACAACACTCTGGACAAAACCTTAGAAAACATAGGCTGAGACATCCCTGATGGTATGGCCACTGTTGTTTGGAATGATCCACTTGCCAAAAAATGGAGTACTGACAGAACCTGCACCAGAGGGGGAATCCCTGTGGGTTGGCGAATGGGGGACAACAGGTCTGGCTCCAGCTGGGCACACAGTTCACGTATAGTGGCTCGGTCAAGTCTGTATGTCAGTATGACATGTCGTTCTTCCATTGTCGACAGGTCCACCAGTGGTCTGTACACAGGAACATCCCTCCATCTCCTCGCAAGTCCCAGCGGACGGTGCCTAGGAAGGACAACATGGAGCACAGAGTAAAGCAACCCACAGGTACGTAACCACAGCTTGCACAGTACACGATTCGCTATGCATTGAATGGCTTGTATGAGTGGCAATGCAAGGCCTAGGCCTGTTTGATGCAGTAGAAATTAAGCCATGTGGGCCCTTGAAATGGCGGCTGCCTGACCTGTGAAGTGTGACAATGGGATGTGAGGTCAATGCGCTGGCGTGGCACACCGTGGCGGTAGGCGGTCAAAGACCGCGGCGCAAAGCAGCATTGGTTAACATTGAACCCTATGGGTCTCAGGAGCCAATGACGATGTGTGCCGGCGGTCGCGGTACGCACCGCCACTGTACGCTACGCCGCGGGCGTGACCGCCATTTTCTAACTGCTTAATCACTCGAGACCTGATCATCCACAGGAGAGGACCTATACTGCAAGTGCTGCTGTGACCTCGGTCTGGGAGATACGATGGCTGCTGCGACTGGGGAAAGGGCCCCTGCCTTCACTTCTGAGGAATTGGAGAAACTTGTGGATGGGGTCCTCCCCCAGTATGCGCTACTCTACGGTCCTCCAGACCAACAGGTAAGTACACAGGGAGCACGTAGTATGGGCTATGCCTGTGTTGAGTGGGGTGGATGTAAGATGGTGGGGAGGGGAGCGAATGAGGAGTGCAACGCACGACAGATGAGAGCATGTGCCACATGGCAAGGTTGGGGAGGGGGGGCCACTCACATCGACCATGCAGAAAAGTGATGCTATTTCTTGTTCCACCCTGTACATGTCACATAGGTCAGCGCCCATCAGAAGATCGACATTTGGCATGCCATCGCCAAGGACGTCCGGGCCCTGGGGGTCCACAACAGACGGGGCACCCACTGCCGCAAGAGGTGGGAGGACATCTGCCGCGGGAGCAGAAAGACCGCCGAGGCTCTGCTGGGGATGGCCTCCCAAACTAGGAGGGGTGCCACACGGCAATTGACCCCCTGGATCCTGGCGGTGGCCTACCCCGATTTGGATGGGCGTGTGAGGACATCACAGCAGACACAAGGGGGTGAGTATCAGCACATTCTGCTATATTAGCGCACAGTGGAGCTGTCTGGGTGGGGGATGAGGGCTGTGGCTATCTCTAGGCCAGGGCGGTTTCTGTTGGCTAGGCCCCTCTGTTAGGCATGGCCCTGTGCCCCCGCCCCCCACCTCTGTAGGGTGCTAAGTACAGCGATTCATGGTCCGGGGTCACCTATGTGTGCATTTGTCGTCAATAGACTTGTAGGCCAAGTCACAATAATTGAGTAGTGTAACCCGAGTGCGCGGCGTAGTGCTGTGTCTGTCCTCTCCGCCAACGGTGGCGCCAATGCATGCACTCAACATGTCTTTCTTTCTCCCCCCCCCCTTTTGTTTGGTTTTCCTGTTCGTGTGTGCATTAGCATCATCAGGCGGAGGAGAAGTGGCATCGGCGCACGAGGGAGCTGCATCTCACATGGCCCCGGATGGCCATGCAACCGACTCCAATTACACCAGTGAGACGGAGGGCGAGGGGAGCTCCACAACGGGGACCCGTGGAGACGTCAGCGACACCGACACGTCCTCGGAAGGGAGCTCCCTTGTGGTGGCGGCAACATCTGTGCCCACTGCAACAACAGGTACAGCCGCCACCCAGCGCACCAGCCCCGCCCTCCCAGCAGCCCCTCAGCGTTTGCCCCGTGCCCTCTCGGCCCAGAAGCCGGGCATCTCCTTCGCCCCTGGCACCTCAGGCCCTGCCCCAGTTACCCCTGCTGCCCTCAGTGAGGAGGTCATTGACCTCCTCCGGACGCTCATTGTTGGGCAGTCTACCCTTTTGAATGCCATCCAGGGGGTAGAAAGGGAGGTGCATCGGAGCAATGCATACCTGGAGGGCATTCATTCGGGTCAGGCTGCCCATCAGCGATCATTCAATGCTCTGGCCTCAGCACTGACGGCAGCCATTGTCCCTGTGTCTAGCCTCCCCCGTCCAACTTCCTCAACCCAGTCCCACTCCCCTGTTCCTCTGCCTATCCCAGCCACACCTACAGACCAGCCTGCACACACCTCAACACCCAAGGGCAGCTCATCCAGACATAAGCACCACAGATCACACAAGCATTCACCCAAGCAACATCCACATGCAGACATGCCAACAGCCACTGCCTCCTCTGTGTCCCCCTCCTCCTCGTCTCCCTCCTCCCTCCCTGTGACGTCTCCACTCACACCTGCATGCACACCACCATCAGCCAGTACATCCATCACCACCACACCCACCAGAACAGTCCGCACACGTGCAGTCACCACCCCCACTGCCATTTACACGTCCCCTGTGTCCTCTCCCAGTGTGTCTGTCACCCCCTCTTCCAAACCACACAAACGCAGGCAGTCACCCACCCAACAGCCATCCACCTCACGACAGCCTCCAGCACAAGCACCTGCACCCAAAGACAGCACACTTGACTCTCCTACAACCACATCCTCTTCCTACACTCCCATTCCCACTACAACTACCCGTCCCTGTCTGTCTAAATTGATTTTCCTTTCCAACCTTGACCTCTTTCCAACAACTGACCCACCCCCTCCATCTAATAAGACTCCAAACAGCACCTCAGCCACCACCAGCCCTGCACATACTAGGACCATCGTACAGGGCTATTGGAGTCAACCAGCTCCTAGGGCAGGAACATCGGCCAGCAGCAAGGGGACAGCCAGCCCACCCCCTGGGAAAAGAACCAAGAAAGGGAAGGGCCAGTGCGACAGGCCTGAGACGGCTGCCCCCAAGGACACCACCCTTGCACCGTCACCTGGCCCATCCAGAAAGGGAGGCAAGGGCCCCAGAGTTTCTGCCAAGGAGGGCAAGGGCAGCAGGGCGGACAAGTCCGGCAGCAGTCGAGCTGCCCAGGAGGGCCCCACAAGCCCCATTTGGGGTGTGACGGAGGACACCCACGGGCCCAGGACTCCAGCACAGGAGGGCCCCGCAAGCGAAAGGTCGGATGGTGACTGAGCGGGAATTATTGGCCAGATCTGGTTCCCTAGGAACACAAGACAAGCACCGCTGAACAGGGCCCCGCCGTGAGAAGCACCGCTGAACAGGGCCCCGCCATGAGAAGCACCGCTGAACAGGGCCCCGGCATGAGTAGCACCGCTGAACAGGGCACCGCTGTCTCAAGCACCGCTCCGCTGGGCACCGCCGCCTCAAGCACCGCTCCGCTGGGCCCTTCATCTCAAGCACTGCTCCGCTGAGCCCTTCCTGTCAAGCACCGCTCCGCTGGGCCCTTCCTGTCAAGCACCGCTCCGCTGGGCACCGCCGTCTCAAGCACCGCTCCGCTGGGCCCTTCATGTCAAGCACTGCTCCGCTGGGCCCTTCCTGTTAAGCACCGCTCTGCTGGGCCCTTCATCTCAAGCACCGCTCCGCTGGGCCCTTCCTGTGAAGCACCGCTCCGCTGGGCACTGCCATCTCAAGCACCGCTCTGCCGGGCACTGCCGTCTCAAGCACCGCTCTGCTGGGCCCTTCATCTCAAGCACTGCTCCGCTGGGCCCTTCCTGTCAAGCACCGCTCCGCTGGGCACCGCCGTCTCAAGCACCGCTCCGCTGGGCCCTTCATCTCAAGCACCGCTCCGCTGGGCCCTTCCTGTCAAGCACCGCTCCGCTGGGCCCTTCCTGTCTAGCACCGCTCCGCTGGGCACCGCCGTCTAAAGCACCGCTCCGCTGGGCACCGCCGTCTCAAGCACCGCTGGACCATTGGCAGGGCCGGATCTGTGTCGGGCAGGGCTTCACGAAGCACTCTGGCCAACATGCCTCCTCCATAACCAGTGGAGTGTGTAATCCACCTGATGGACTCTGGCTTTGCACTCCCCCGGATGGTACAGTGGGCAACCCACCCACTGTAGAGACTTGAGAGACTGTGGCTTTGCACTCCCCAGGATGGTCCAGTGGGCAACCCACCCACTGTAGAGACTTGAGAGACTGTGGCTTTGCACTCCCCAGGATGGTACAGTGGTCAAGGAGGCCCCTCGTGGATCTGGCGTCGTGGACTCATGTGGCTGAGGTGCCCCCCCTTCCCTTCCCCCTGAGGTGCCTGTGGTTTATCATGTGATGCCCCAGCAGTGTTCTCTCCAATGGAAACGGGTCTCGTGTGTGGGCTTTGCCCATGTGTTTATGCACATAGGCCCACGAACAATGGAATATAGGCAATATGTGCCGGACTTTTGGACTATGGATATATTGTTGATGTAGTAATATATTTATTTGATAAATTTCATTTTTCACTTCAGTTCAAATATGCTTTAATATACTTCAATTTTAATGAACATTTAATTTTGTGTTTGCATTATTCCCGGGGGTTTAGGTGGTGTCACTCTGACTTTTTACTCTGCATTTGTGTATAGGGATTGGGGGTGGGTGGGGGGGTGGGTGTGTCGCGTATGTGTGTGCCCGTAACCTTTTCTCCTCCCCCCTCCCCTGTGTCATAGGTGCAGTACCCACCGCTGTCTTCTGCGCCACCGTTCGTGCTCCTGGTAGAGGAGCAGGAAGACAATAGCTGGTAGGATGTTTAATTCGGGTTCCATGCTGTCCAGATTCCTCGTGGTGTGTGTATAGGTGAGCGTTTTCCCGTTCGTAGTCTGTTTCCGCCGTGTTTTTATCGGCGGGGCTCCCGCCCCGGAAAAGGTGGCGGATTGGTGGGTCGTGATAGTGTGGGCGGTACATTGTCTGCCGCCTGTCTGTTGGCGGTGACCGCCGCGCTGTTTGTTTGTCCCGCCGTGGCGGTCGGAGTGTTAAAGTGGCGGGCTATGTTGGCGGTTCCCGCCAGGGTCAGAATTCAATTTTTTTGATCGCCTGCCTGTTGGCGGGTTGGCCGCTGCTTTAACACCGACCGCCAGGGTTGGAATGACCCCCAATGTCTCTAACTGAAGCCTGCCTGCTCTTTGTAATAGCTATCACAGCATTACACTCACATTAGTTGAGTGATTTGAGTGGTTTACCCTAACAAGGATTGTGATTATTACTTGAGGTGGGTACATACCTTCTCAATGCATACCCCAATTTCTTACAGTACAGAAATTAAACAAATATTAGCCATAATACCAAAACATATAAGTTGTAAAAAAAAGTATTTATTTATACAAACAATTAACCTACCCACTACACCCACAAAAGACCTATCACTCTTCAAAAATAAATCCAATTTTATCTATTCCCCAACTGTTCCCTTCCTCTCCAACCATGAAAGACTCACCCCTAAACCCAAGAAAACCATAAAAGTTTTTTTTAAACTACTTTGACCCTAAATGTTCCCATCCATACCACCCTTAACGGGTCCAATCTCTTCCTAAATAAAATGCCTCTCTAAAATGTCATTACTATTCATAACCTCCCTCTGGGCCACCTTAATTTCCTCCATGCCTTGAAAAGCCTCCCGGAAGAGAACCTGACCTCGGTATTTGAGGAGGAAGAAGGAAGGCTGGAGGCAGCCCTGTAACTGTTCCCTCCTACTGAAGGATCACAGGCAGGTGAAATCACCAGGCTCCATCTTTTGGCAGTGCAACCAAGCAGCTATCTACTACTAATACCAGTTCTCCTTACAATGGAACTCTGGGGCCTGGTATAGGAGGCTGGCCTGGTTTATAGTGGGTACCTAGTGGTACTTACACCTTGTGCCAGGTCCAGTTATCCCTTATTAATAGATTAGAAGTGTTCTAGCAGCTTAGGCTGATAGAGGTAGCTATAGCAGAGCAGTTTAGGCTAAACTTGGAGACATGCAAAGCTCCTAATATACCACTTATATCACCTAGCACTATATCATAAGAAACACAATACTCAGAGTTACTAAAAATAAAGGTACTTTATTTTAGTGACAATATGCCAGAAGTATCTCAGAGAATATACTCCCCTAGGAGGTAAGTAAAATACACAAAATATACATACAGACGCTGGGAGTGTAAGAAAACACTAAGGGTGTCCAAGATACCCCACCCCAAGACTGTGAAAGTAGGAGTAAAGTTACTCTACTACCCCAAAAAGACAGTGTAGTCGAGATAGGGGATTCTGCAAAGACAACAACTGACTGCAAAGCACTGAAGACGGATTCCTGGACCTGAGGACTTGTATAGGAAGGGAACCAAGTCCAAGAGTCACGCAAGTGTCCAGGGGGGGCAGGAGCCCACTAAACCCCGAAGGAAGGTGCAAAAGGGCTGCCTCTGGGTGGAAGAAGCCAAAGATTCTGCAACAACGGGAGGTGCCAGGAACTTCTCTCTGGGTCAGAAGATGTCCCATGACGTGCTGGAGGATGCAGAGTTGTTTCCATGCAGAAAGAACACAAACAAGCCTTGCTAGCTGCAAGAGTCGCAGTTGAGGAATTTGGGTGCTTCCAGGGCCCAGAAAGGACCAGGAGATCGTTCCCTGGAGGAGGAGACAGAGGGTGCGTTCAGCAACACGGAGACCCCACGCAGAAGCAGGCAGCACCCGCAGAAGCACCTGAACAAGCAATCAGAATATCTGAGCATGATGGTCAACTCAGCACAACAAAAGAGGGTCCCACGAAGTTGGAGTGCAACTCAGCGAGTTGGGCAATGCAGGACGGATTGCTGGGGACCTGGGCTGTGCTGTGCACGAAGGAAGTCTTGCAGAAGTGCACAGAAACCCTAGCAGTCGCAGTTCATGCAGTACACAGGATTACTGTCTGGTGTGGGGAGGCAAGGACATACCTCCACCAAATTTGGACAGAAGGGCCACTGGACTGTCGGGGACACTTGGATCCAGTTCCTGTGTTCCAGGGACCACGCTCGTGAAGATGAGAGGGGACCCAGAGGACCGGTGATGCAGAAGTTTGGTGCCTGAGTTGGCAGGGGAAAGATTCCGTCGACCCACAGGAGATTTCTTCTTTGCTTCCAGTGCAGGGTGGTGGCAGACAGCCCTCAGAGCATGCACGATCGGGAAACAGTTGAGAAAGCTGGCAGGATGAAGCGCTACAATGTTGCTTGCAGTCTTCTTGCGACTTTGTTGCAGTTTCGCAGGCGTCCTGGAGCAGTCAGCGGTCGATCCTTGGCAGAAATCGAAGAGAGAATTGCAGAGGAACTCTGTTGAGCTCTTGCATTCGTTATTTGATGAGAAACCCACAGGAGAGACCCTAAATAGCCCTCAGAGGAGGATTGGCTACAGAGAGAGGTAAGCACCTATCAGGAGGGGTCTCCTACATTGCCTGCTGGCACTGGCCACTCAGGGGTGTCCATTGTGCCCTTACACCTCTGCATACAAGATGGCAGAAGTCTGGGACACACTGGAGGAGCTCTGGGCATCTCTCCTTGGGAGGTGCTGGTCAGATGAGTGGTCACTCCCCTTTCCTTTGTCAAGTTTCACGCCAAAGCAGGGCCGGGGGGATCCCTGAACCGGTGTAGACTGGCTTATGCAAGGAGGGCACCATCTGTGCCCTTCAAAGCATTTCCAGAGGCCAGGAGAAGCTACTGCTCTCAGGCCATTAACACCTATTTCCAAAGGGAGATGGTGTAACACCCTCTCTCAGAGGAAATCCTTTGTTCTGCCTTCCTGTGACTAGGCTGCCTAGGCCCCAGGGGGGCAGAAACCTGTCTGAAGTTTGGCAGCAGCGGTAGCTGCAGAGAAAACCCCAGAGAGTTAGTTTGGCAGTACCCGGGCTTTATGCTGGAGCCCCAGGGATGCATGGAATTGGCCCCCCAATACCAGAATGGTGACAATTCCATGATCCTAGACATGTTACATGGCCACGTTCGGAGTTACCATGGTTACCATGGTGACGCTACATATAGGTATTGACCTATATGGAGTGCATGCGTGTAATGGTGTCCCCGCACTCACAAAGTCAGGGGAAATTGCCCTGAACAATGTGGGGTCACCTTGGCTAGTGCCAGGGTGCCCTCACACTAAGTAACTTTGCACCTAATTTTCCCTAAGTGAGGGTTAGACATATAGGTGACTTATAAGTTACTTAAGTGCAGTCTAAAATGGCTGTGAAATAATGTGGATGTTACTTCACTCAGGCTGCAGTGGCAGTCCTGTGTAAGAATTGTCTGAGCTCCCTATGGGTGGCAAAAGAAATGCTGCAGCCCATAGGGATCTCGTGGAACCCAATACCCTGTGTACCTAGGTACCATATACTAGGTAATTATAAGGGTGTTCTAGTGTGCCAATCAGAATTGCTAAACTTAGTCACTAGCCTGCAGTGACAATTTTAAAAGCAGAGAGAGCATAGACACTGAGGTTCTGGTTAGCAGAGCCTCAGTGAAACAGTTAGACACCACACAGGGAACACATACAGGGCATAGTTTATGAGCACTGGGGTCCTGGCTAGCAGGATCCCAGTGACACAGGCAAAAACAAACATACATACAGTAAAAATGGGGGTAACATGCCAGGCAAGATGGTACTTTCCTACACTTTTGGTTAATAAAAAGCAGAAGAAGACTCAGTGTAAGGGATGAAATTAAAGAGAAATTTAGAGAGAAAGTTGGCAAATGCTGGGCTGAGACACTCCAAGAGGTTGGGGGTTGTAGGTACTGGGTGACACATTTCTTCCTCCACCCATTAATTTAAATTGCACAGAGACAGACATTTAGGAAGGTGGATAATTCAAAATGGTTTGGGGAAGATGTACTTTAATAAATACAACCATTGTCATTGAGAAAAGAAAAGACTTACCACTTGCCACAGCCGCTGTTTCAGCCTGCTGTTCTCCCTCCATAGGCTGTTGGTCCTGGCCCTACTCTTCCACGTTTTCAGTCTGGCAGGAGCGGGAAAAAAAACAGAAGGCACTTGGGATCTGTGAGAAATTGAGTTGTTGATTGACTGGGGTGGGCTTTGGTGCTTAATCCTGAGTGGCTTGGCACAGACAAAAAGCAGTCAGGTGAAACTTAGAGGCAATGTGTTAAGTATTTATTCCATACACTAACAGCAATACAGTAAAAATATTACACAATAAAAATCCCAAACCAAAATAGAAAAATAGATTTGACACCAAAACCATGAAAATCCAATTAGTAGAACAAGAGTTTTGATTTTTTTAAAGTTCAAGGTTCAAAATAGCATGTCTTCAGCTTTGGAAAAGACCACCTGAGGACCTTTAACACCGCAACCCAGGGTCAAGGAATGAATGGAAGCCTCTTGGGGGTTCAAACCTCATGTAGGCTGGGTCCAGGGACAGATTTAAGATGGTGGCAGCCTGTTATGTCCATGTAACTCAGAACAGGAGACCAGCTAAACTAGACATTGCAGTCACTTCTGAAGTCCTGGGTGCAGGTGGTAAAGCAGGGCACCACAGTAGGGCTGGCCTCTAAAGGTTCCAAGCAGGTTCCATATATAGCAGCAGCCTAGCAGAGTTAGAGCAGGTCACAGCAGCAGGTAGTCCTCTGACATTCCTTCAGCAGCAGGTCCAGTAGTGAACTAAAGAGTGGTTCAGACACCCCTATTTTTATACCCTGGTGCCCTGCTTCTAGAAGTTAGGAGAGGTTTTCAGAAGGGTTCTCTAAATTTCCTTTAGGTTCCCGCCTCCCCTGCTCCGTTCTGGCCTGGCTCCTAGCTGGCTGCACTGATGACACAGGGTTGTTAAGCCTATTGTTTGGTGGCAGAGCCCGGTCTATTTAGTTGAAGTTGGGCTGTGCTTAGCTATTCCTCCCATCAAGTCAGTTAATGGCCCATTCATGCTCTGCTAATCTCCCTATTGTGTGACTGTCTAGGATGAATTCACAAAGTTTCAACTGTCAGTTGCACCCAGTCTTGCGACGTAAGGTAGGCTGCAGGCACCAAGGGATAAAGGCAGGACAATACCAACTTTCTGAAAGTGGTAGTTTCAAGCTTGTAATGATAAATCCAAGATAACCATTAGAGAGGGTTTATCATTACAAGTTCATAGATACCAAACATGATATATCACCACCTCTGGTTTAGGAATTATAGTGTATTAATTTCAATAAGGAATCACCAATGTTACCCTATGGGACGAGTAGGCCTCTCAATAGTTAGAAAACTAATTTGGGAGTTGTATAAGGCTTGGTAAGGGGTTTTAAATGCCAAGTCAACATGACAGTGGGACATTGCCTTCAGGATGCAATGGCAGGCCTGGGACAAGGTTTTAAAGTGCTACTTGAGTGGGTGGCACACAATATTCTGCAGGCCCACAGATAGCATTTAACTTACAGGCCCTGGGTGTGCAGTGTACCACTCTGCAAGGGACTTACAAGTAAATTAAATATGCCACTCAGATGTATGCCAATCAAGCCATGTTTAGGGGAGTGAGCACATGAACGTTAGCACTGTTTAGCAGTGGTAAAGGGCACGAGTCCTAAGGCCAATAGAGCAAGAATCCAGACAAGATGAAGGCAAGCAGGCAAATGGTTTTGGGGAAGACCACCCGAAGGCTGACAGGTTTAACACAACGTTATTTGGAGTTTTTGCATATGGAATACTTGCTCACAAACATGGCAGATGTTCTACCTGCCCGGTGCATTATAGGCTATGATACTTTTAACATTGTGGACGGAATATCTGACATGTTTTGACAGAGTATCCAGTCAGTCAAACTCAAAATTATGCCCTTGATTTGTAATATCACTAACAACCATATAATTTGTACAAGAAAACAAACACAATCCAATAAAAACTGAATTTTTGGCTAGCCAGATTATCATTTTGGAAGGTGTACTACAGTAAAAAATTAAAATAGACACAAATTGTCTGTATAAAACAATAGTTGTGGGGAAATGTCAAGGAAAGGCTCAGGAAAACAATGATTAGGAGAAATGTAAAAGAGGTTTAAGGGAGAGGTTGCTTCCATAGTGAGCAACAAGAATTGGCAAGCCGACTATTTCTGGCCTTGGCAAACCAAGCAAAGTTTTTTTTTTTTTTGCACAAACATGCAATAGACAACAAATGGGTAAAAGTAATAATAAAATATAATGCTAAAATGGAAGTATACAGTACATTCTATTTTATTCTGATGTTTGTGTAAAAAGATATTGACAGAGTACCATTCTGAACTTTAGATTTATTCAGGGCTTTAGAAATGGTGTTCAGCAGTTTTCTAAAGTTCACTTCTGACGACTAAAATATAAAGGGGGTCATTACAACATTGGCGGTAAAAGCCGCACACCGCCGTGCAGAAGACCGCCAACATACCGCCGTGGCCGCGGAATTCCACCACGGTCATCATGACCCAAAGGCCGGAATCTGCCAAAATCTAGACACCCACACAAGTCCACCACACCAAAGGTCAGTGATAAACTGGCGATAACAAATCCTCCACCATCATGCCAACAGGAATACGCCCACACTATCACGACCCACGAATCCACGTGGCGGTCTTTCAACCGCAGTATTCCATTGGCGGCACACACCGCTGCGCTCAAAATACATACACATTTACAAAACACAGCCACATTGGACAATTCCAAATACACACACCTGATACACATACACACACCACTCCCACACACACAATCCAATATAAAACACACACCCATATCACCCACAAACCCTTACGACCATAATTGCGACTGAAGGCCACAGAGAGACACCATCATCTACAAACGAGCATCCACAGTCACTCAATACTATCACCCACATAGCATCCACGCACCTCACACAACACACCTCTAAAATCACCCCACACATCACAACACACACCACTCCACACATCACCCACACCACCCCATAGCACGGCAAAGACACCCCAGGTTCTCTGAGGAGGAGCTCAAGGTCATGGTGGAGGAAATCATCTGGGTAGAGCCACAGCTATTTGGATCACAGGTGTAGCACACCTCCATAGCTAGGAAGATGGAGCTATGGTGAAGAATAGTGGACAGGATCAACCAGAAATAGAGATGACATCAGGAAGAGGTGGAACGATCTACGGGGGAAGGTGCGTTCGGTGATCTCAAGACACCACATCACGGTACAGAGGACTGGCGGCGGACCCCCACCTCCTCCCCCACAACTAACAATATGGGAGGAGCAGGTCTTTGCTATTCTGCATCCTGAGGGCCTCGCAGGAGTAGCTGGAGGAATGGACTCTGGTAAGTCAAATCTTTACTATTACATCCCCCACCCTACCTGCATGCCATCACATACCCCCATCCTTGCCCTCACCCCCATCACTCCTACTCCTCACACATGTCCCAATATCACAATCCACCCAACCCAACACCAAGCCCTGCATGCAACACCAAAGCATGGGCACCCATCACAAATGCATGGCCACTGCACATACCCATACACCCCCCTAAACCATCATCACAGAAGGTCCTACACAGGAATGCAAGCACTGGGCTACACGGTCACCCACCCATTGTACACCATGGCACATACTAATGCAATAATCATGCCTTTACACCCCTGCAGGACCCCTACCCAATGTCACCGGACAGGAGGGTCGAGATATGTCAACTCCACCCACAGAGAGGCCCACAGTTATGACAGCAGCTCTGTCCAGCTGGAACTAGATGACCAGCCCGGCCCATCTGGGACCTCAGGACAGTCGGTTCCACTCACAGTGGCACAGGCCACTACAGAGCTTGCCCCCTCTGGAAACACCAGCACATCACCCACCCAGCGGGCCCATACCTCTGTCCCCAGGACACATCAATCAGCAGTGTGTCCACCACTACAGGGAACCCAGGCTAACCCACCAACCCAACAACACTACGGACCTGGGGGCAGTGGTAGTGGGCACACAGTTCAGGGGACAGAGGCCCAGGAACACAGGGGAACTGGGAGGGCTGCTGTGTGACAGGGGGAGGGAGGACAGGCCCAGGGAACCCACTCTCACGAGGCCCTCTCCAACATCATGGGAGCCTACCACCATTCCCAGGAGACGATGGCAACGGTATTGGCCAAGTTTCAGGAGACCCAGTGGCTGCAGGAGGAACAGTATTTGGGCTTCAGGGAGGAACTCAGATCCATCAATTCCTCCCTGGGCACCATTGTAGGGGTGCTGAAGGAACTCCTCAACACCAGGAGGGACACTGTGGCACAACAAGGCGCCCCTGACATTAGCCTGGACGATGAAGTGCCCACCACCTCTGCCGGCGCTAGTGGACAGGAGGCACCGCCACAGGACCACCACACCGGCACACCAGTCCCTGCAGAGGGAGAACCACGCCGCAAACGGTCCCTGAGATCCAGGACAAAGACAGAGAATGATGCCAAGACCCCCGCCAAGAAATGAGACCACCCTGATTGTCATCCTTTTGTCCCACCTTGTCACTCTGTCCATCCTTAAACAGCCCCAGCTCCACTTCCTATGCCCCTTTGGACAATGCACCTGTGAGACTAATAGACTGGACTCTGCCATGGACATTCCTCCACCATCACCCCTCACCATGTTACAACCCCCTCCAATATTGAGCACTTAAATAAACACCCTTAAAGCACAAAACAATCAGGAGTCTGTCTGTGATTTCGAAATAGTGTATTAGCAATTACAGTGGCAAAATGCTCTTTCAAATGTAATGTCAACATACCTATGTCACACAGCTCTAGTCCATGAGGAAACAAAGCAGATGTCACACTGTGGGACCCACATTTGTGAAATCGTAAGGGAAAGTGACAACTCAGTGACCATACACTGGGTGAAAATGACAGACAGATGAGAGGTAGTGGATTAAACTCAGATGTAGCAGGCAGTGTTGTCTTCTTACCTGTGTCTCACTGGAAGTATTGCAGGATCATCGTGTTCCTGTTGTCGATGTCCTCTTCTGCTTCATCGTCTTCACTGTCCACAGGGTCCACAGCTGCCACAACACCTCCACCTGGACCATCCTCCTGCAGAAAAGGCACCTGCCATCGTAAAGCCAAGTTGTGAAGCATACAGCAGGCCATGATGATCTGGCACACCTTCTTTGGTGAGTAGAATAGGGAACCACCTGTCAAATGGAGGCACCGGAACCTGGCCTTCAGGAGGCCAAAGGTCCGCTCTACAAGCCTCCTAGTTCGCCCATGGGCCTCATTGTAGCATTCCTCTGCCCTTGTCCTGGGATTCCTCACTGGGGACAGTAGCCATGACAGGTTGGGGTAACCAGAGTCACCTGCAAATGTCGAGGGACAACTGTTAGACACACACTGACTCATAGGGACATCCACAGACCCAGACAACTATTCCCACTGATATGGGTCCAGGTGCTCACCTAATAGCCACACCCGGTGCCTCTGGATTTGCCCCATCACATAAGGGATGCTGCTATTCCGCAGGATGTAAGCGTCATGCACTGAGCCAGGGAATTTGGCATTAACATGGGAGATGTACTGGTCTGCCAAACACACCATCTGCACATTCATCGAATGGTAACTCTTCCAGTTTCTGTACACCTGTTCACTCCTGCAGGGGGGTGACCAAGGCCACATGTGTCTCATCAATGGCACCTATGATGTTGGGGATATGTCCCAGGGCACAGAAGTCACCTTTCACTGTAGGCAAATCCTCCACCTGAGGGAAAACGATGTAGCTCCGCATGTGTTTCAGCAGGGCAGACAACACTCTTCACAACACTTTGGAAAACATAAACATAGGCTGGGACATCCCTAATGTTATGGCCACTGTTGTTTGAAATGACCCACTTGCTAGGAAATGGAGTACTGACAGCACCTGCACTTGAGGGGGGATTCCTGTGGTATGGCGGATAGCTGACATCAGGTCTGGCTCCAACTGGGCACACAGTTCCAGGATTGTGGCACAATCAAGCCTGTAGGTGATGATCACATGACTTTCCTCCATTGTCGATAGGTCCACCAGCGGTCTGTACACCGGAGGATGCCGCCATCTCCTCACATGCTCCAGCGGACGGTGCCTATGGAGGAGAACAGCGAGCACAAAGTCAACCAACTCTGAGGTACGTAAGCACAGCTTACTCTGAAAATATTCATAAATCGAAATTTGCCTGTATGAGTGGCTAGGCAAGGCCTAGGTATGTGTTGAGCAGTCAAAAATAATGCCACGTGGGCCCCTGTAGTGGCGGCTGCCTGACCTGTAAAGTGGGACAAGGGGATACGAGGTAACTGCGCTAGCAATCTACACTGTTGTGGTAGGCGGTCGAAGACCGCAGAGCAATTCTGCATTGGTTAACATTGGGCCCTTTGGATCCCAGGAGCCAATGACGATGTACGCTGGTGGTGACGATACGCACCGCCGCGGACGTGACCGCCATTTTCTATAAGTTCAATTACTCGATACCTGATCTTCGACAGGAGAGGACCTACACTGCAAGTGCTGCTGTGACCTCAGTCTAGAAGAGAAAATGGCTCGTGTGTCTGGGGAAAGGGCCCCTGCCTTCAACACAGAGGAGTTGGTGTAACTAGTGGATGGGGTCCTCCCCCAGTACACGCTACTCTATGGTCCTCCAGACAAACAGGTAAGTACACTGTGAGTATGATGTATGGGCAATACCTGTGTGGAGTGGGGTGGATGTAAGATAGGGGGGGTGAGAATGAGGCGTGTATGAAACGACGGTGAGTGCATGTGTGTCATGGCAAGGGTAGGGATGCGGGCCAATGACTGTGACGGGGCAGTTGGTAATTATTTTCTCTTTTCCCCTGTACAATTCCTGTAGGACAGCGCCCACCAGAAGAAAGACATCTGGCCCGCCATCGCAAAGGAAGTCCGGGCCCTGCGGATCTACCACAGACAGAGCACCCACTGCCGTAAAAGATGGGAGGACATTCGCCGCTGGAGCAAGAAAACGGTGGAGGCCCGGCTGGGGATGGCCTCCCAATGTGGGAGGGGTGCCCGTCGCACCATGACCCCCCTGATGTTCAGGATCCTGGAGGTGGTGTACCCGGAGTTGGATGGGCGCTTGAGGGCATCACAGCAGACACAAGGGGGTGAGTACACTCTCATTCTGCTGATTGAGTGCGCATTTTAGGTGTATGGGTGGGGGAGGTCTCTTGTGGGTTCCCCTAGGCCAGGGCGAGTTTGCTAGTTAAGTTCCCTTCTTCAGGCAGGCCCTGTGGCACCCCACCCCATCTGTATACAGTGCCAACTACACCTAGTCAGGCTCCGGTGACATCCATGTGTGCAGAAATCGGACAAAGCCTTGTAAGCCATGCCCCAGGGATTGAATAGTGGAGGCCAAGTGCGTGGCGTAGGGCAGGGGGCTTCTGTGTCTGTCGTGTCCGCCAACGGTAGCGGTATTGCATGCACTGAACATGTTTTTCTTCTGTCCCCCCCCCCTTTTTGTGGTCTCCCTGTACTTGTGTGCATTAGCATCATCAGGCGGAGGAGCAGTGGCACCGGAGCAGGAGGGAGCTGCATCCCACATGGCCCTGGAGGGCGACACTACGGACTCTGAATTCACCAATGGGACGGAGGGTGAGGGGAGCTCCACAGGGGGGACAGGAGCTGACACCAGCGAGACGGACTCCTCCTCTGATGGGAGCTCCCTTGCAGTGGCGGCCCCATCTGTGCGCCCCCCGCATCTACAGGTACAGCCGCCACCCCCCCTACCAGCATCGCCCTCCCAGCAGCCCCTCAGCCTTTGCCCCGTGCCCGCTCACCCAGGAGGGTGGGCAGTACCTTTGCCCCAGGCACCTCAGACCCTGCCCCTGTCACCCCTGCTGCCCTCAGTGAGGAGGCCATAGACCTCCTCAGGTCCCTCACTGTTAGGCAGTCTACCATTTTGAATGCGATCCAGGGTGTAGAGTGGCAGTTGCAACAAACCAATGCATTCCTGGAGGGCATTCACTCTGGTCAGGCAGCCCTTCATTGAGCTTTTCAGACTCTGGCCTCAGCACTGATGGCTGTCCATGTCTCTAGCCTCCCCCCTCCAACTTTCTCCACCCAGACCCACACCCCTGTACCTCAGCCTATCCCAAGCACACCATCAGACCAGCATGCACACACCTCAGCACACAAGGGAAGCTCTGGCAAACATAAGCACCACACATCCCACAGGCACTCACGCAAGCATCACAAATGTGCAGACACACCAACATCCACTGCCTCCACTGTGTCCCCCTCCTCCTTGTCTCCCTCCTCCCTCCCTGTCTCACCTCCACTCACACCTGCAAGCACTACATCCTCAGCCACTACGTCCATCACCAGCACACCCACCACCACACCCCGCTCATGTGCACTCACCATCCCCACTACCATTCACACATCCCCTGTGTCCTCCAACAGTGTGTCTGTGAGGCCACTTCCCAAGGTACACAAACAAAGCCACACACCCACCCAACAGCCATCCACCTCACGACAGCCTCCAGCCCATGCACCTTCACCCAACGTCACCAAGCGTACACTGCCTACAACCACTACCTCTTCCTCCACTCCCAAACCCCCTCCAGCTACACGTCCCAGTG
This sequence comes from Pleurodeles waltl, assembly GCF_031143425.1. Lineage (NCBI taxonomy): Eukaryota > Metazoa > Chordata > Amphibia > Caudata > Salamandridae > Pleurodeles > Pleurodeles waltl. The sequence goes on from NC_090445.1 coordinate 383,062,238, forward strand.
TTCCTAAGAAACTTTTCCTGGACAGCCTTGACCTCTTTCCATCACCTCCCCCACCCCGTCAGTCTCCTAGGGCCCGACTCTCCAGATCCCAACGTTGCACCTCATCCACAACATCAGTGGGACCAGTGGTGCCAGTAGTCACCGGATTATGGATTGCACCAGGCAGCAGGGCAGGCAGTGTGGCAAGGAGCCAGAGCACGGACAGTCCCCCACCTGTAAAGCATAAAAAGTTGGACAGTGCCCGGCGGGAGAGGGGAAAGAAACCAGCCACCAAAGCCACTCCCAGGGGTACAGTTGGGAGTGTGGAGTCAGCTGCGAAACCATCCAAGAGGGAAAGGGGCACAGTAAAACAGGCAGGTCTGGGAAGATCAGCATGGCGGACAAGACCGCCACCATCCCTGCTGCCCAGGAAGTGACCGTCAGCAGCAGCCCCGCTGCCACAGACAGGACTGCCAGCAGCAGACCACCAGCAGCAGCCCCGCTGCCCAGGAAACGACCACCAGCAGCAGCCCCGCTGCCACAGACAGGACCACCAGCAGCAGCCCTGCTGCCCAGGAAGCAACCACCAGCAGCAGCCCCGCTGCCATAGACAGGACCGCCAGCAGCCCCGCTGCCCAGGAAGCGACCGCCAGCAGCAGCCCCGCTGCCACAGACAGGACTGTCAGCAGCCACGCTGCCCAGGAAGCGACCACCAGCAGCAGCCCCGCTGCCCAGGAAGCGACCCCCAGCAGCAGCCCCGCTGCCACAGACAGGACCGCCAGCAGCTGAACCGCTGCCCAGGACTCTGCCGCCAGCAGCCCCACAGGGCAGAACAAGACCGCCAGCAGCTGAACCTCTGCCCAGGACACCGCCTCCACAAGCACCGCTGCCAAGCACACCTACACATGCACCGCTGCCCAGGATACCACCACCACAAGCACCGCTGCCAAGGACACCGCCACAAGCACCGCTGCCCAGGACACCGCCGCCAGCCGCCCCGCAGGCCAGTCAGCACAAATGATTCCGACGCTGCTGAGTCCGCCATGGGCAGGATGAAGCACTCTGGGCACAAGGCCCCCTCCAGAACCAGTGGAGAAAGGCATCCACTACCTCAGTCCTTGGCAGGATGAAGCACTCTGGGCACAAGGCCCCCTCCAGAACCAGTGGAGAAAGGCATCCACTACCTCAGTCCTTGGCAGGATGAAGCACTCTGGGCACAAGGCCCCCTCCAGAACCAGTGGTGACTGTTATCCACTGAGAGACTGTGGCTTTGCACTCCCCAGGATTGAACAGTGGGCAAACCACCCTCTGTAGAGACTTGAGAGACTGTGGCTTTGCACTCCCCAGGATTGAACAGTGGGCAAACCACCCACTGTAGAGACTTGAGAGATGGTGGCTTTGCACTCCCCAGGATTGAACAGTGGGCAAACTGCCCACTATAGAGACTTGAGAGACTGTGGCTTTGCACTCCCCAGGATACATCAATGGGTATGGAGCCCCCTCGTGGATCTGGTTCCATGGGCAAAGTGGGCAAACCACCCACTGTAGAGACTTGAGAGATGGTGGCTTTGCACTCCCCAGGATTGAACAGTGGGCAAACTGCCCACTGTAGAGACTTGAGAGACTGTGGCTTTGCACTCCCCAGGATACATCAATGGGCATGGAGCCCCCTCGTGGATCTGGTTCCATGCACTCAACCGGCTGAGGTGCCCCCCCCTTCCCTTCCCCCTGAGGTGCCTGTTTTATTTCTATCTGATGCCCCTGCAGTGTTCCCTCCGTTTTGATCGGGTATTGAGTGTGGGCCTCGCCCTTGGCTTTTGGGCCCAGTGATCCACGGACTATGATGGTGGAATCCCTTGGACTTGTGTTCTTGGTGTATATAATTGTATATCGTATAAATTTATATATTTGTATGTTTTTGATTCATGTCTTTGAATATATCACAATTATTCAACTCACTTCCTTTTGTCCTTGCATTCTTCCAAAGGGGTTTGGGGGTGTAACTGTGATGTATCAACATGTACTTGTGTGTGTGTTGTAGTGGGTGAGGGTAGGGCTGGGGGTTTTGCGTGTTGCGTGTGTGTGTCACTGTTTTTTCCCCCCTCCCCTGTGTCATAGGTTCTGTACTCACCATTGTCTTCGCCGCTGGCATTCGTGCTCCTGGTAGAGAAGCAGGAAGATAAAGGACGGCAGAATTTGGAGCTCTGGGTCCATGGCATCCTGGTTCCTCGTGGGGTGTGTAGAGGTCAGCGTTTTCCCTTCGGAGTCCTGTTTCCGCCGTGTTTTGTTTGTGGTGAATCCGCCCCGGAAAAGGTGGTGGATTGGTGGGTTGTAATAGTGTGGGCGGTACATTGTCCTCCGCCTGTCTGTTGGTAGTTACCGCTGCGGTGTTTGTTTGTACCGCCGTGGCGGTCAGAGTGTTAAAGTGGCTATGTTGGCGGTTTCCGCCACGGTCGTAATTCCATTTTTTTTACCGCCGGCCTGTTGGCGGTTTTACCACCGCTTTAACACTGACCGCCAGGGTTGTAATGACCACCAAAGTCTGCAGGGGGATTGCATTTGCAAACAAATTTAAAACATGACCCAAATCAAAATAGTCACACAGGAATCAAATGCAGAAAAGATAAGGATTGACTTACTAGCCCTGGCACATAAATTAACTCCTGTTTTGACAATACAACATCTCTAACACTGAAGAGAAGCAATGACAATTTTGCTCCATGCTGTAGGATGTGGTGGAAGAAAAATATGAATGGCACACTTGAACAGACCAATGGATAACAGGGGATGACCAAAAGGCTATATTATAAGGACTTTTGCGGAAAACATGAGGTTGTTGTGCCTAGACCAAATATAAACAAAAGAAATATGCTGCTTAAAATGCATTGGACATGATCAATGTCAGGGGTTAAACCTACTTGCCTTTGAAGGAAGGTCTGGGAAACTCTGTGTAAAGTCGACTCCTAATCTCTTTAAGGAAGGACTTTCAAAGCCTATTTTGTAAATAGCCCACATTTTTGGGGGAAAGCATAGTCAATGGAATGGAGGTGCACTATGTCCTCCGGCTTGAATGTATCCCAGAATAGTTGGGTTTGAGATTAACCAGAAGGACCTTCGTCTGAAGAAGGGCCCAAATGCCTCTTCTTAGCGCCTGCAAAACAGATCTATCATCCTCATCCTCAGACATATCAGTATACACTTCTGGAGGTTCAATATCTTGTATAGTCAATATACTGTCTTGGGAGTTGCTCTAGGGCATCTGTCTTGGATGTAACTTTGATGGAAGAAGGGTTCTGGCCTGAAGGTAGAGATGTGTCTTGAGGCATCATATATGGCATGGCTTAAAAGAAAGCCTGGAGTTTCTCCATCAAGGGACTCAAAGATTTTGTGATGGTCCTGTGTACATAAATTTGCATGACCTGAGATCCAGCCTCTTTTTCAGGGCGATATATAAAATCTGAAACAGTCTCCTACCTTAAACCCACTGGTGAAACAGTTGGATTAGAGTGAGACATTGTGGAGCACAATGTAAGCAGAATCAATTGAAGTCCCCAATAACAGATCTCCTTAAAGATACTTAGGGTTCCTTGCATCTGCTGCAAGAAAGCTGGGGTAGTACAGGAGGGTGAACCCTCACCAGATAACAAGCTATCTCTTGCTTTGAATGTAAATACATATTCAGAAAACATCAGTGATGCGAAAGCAGAAAGAACCCAAAGTAAATCTATATATTCATGAAAAGTCAGAGCAAGAGGCTGGATGGAGCAGCAAGAAAAAAAGGAGAGGAGAGGGGAAAAAGGACCATCAAGATAATGTAATAAACTTACAGGCCTGTCTTGAACAATTATTGAAGCCCTGGCCAGGCATCGAGGGTTAATGAAATGATTACAGCCCACGGTGTCATCTCGCCAAGAGAGTGAACCACCTCTGAACAGGCCTCCTGAAGGTCTGAGGCATGGCCAACAAGGTGTGCATCAGGGCACGAAAGTGATCTGAGGTGTGCATCAAGAGTCCGGAGACATGGCACTAGCTTGGGAAAATGCCTGTTTTATGCCCGCTGGGAGTTGGGGAAAGCTGCAGCAGAGAGCAAGAGTGCAATAGGAGGAGGTTTTGGTAGGGCTCCTGACAAGAAGAAGATGGACGCGGTTTACCACTCACGTCCGCCACCAGAGCAGTCCTCCAAAAATGTTGGTAGCAACACCCGCTGTGTGGTGCTCCCCAGAGATGATAGTCTGCGAGGTAAATTAGAAAGGCCTTTGAAGCTGCTTAACACAAAAAGTAATAAGGTCAACAATATTACACAAAATCAGTAAAAAATAGAAAAGTAAGCAAGCTGAGAAAACGCTGAACAGGGCCACCGAATACCAAAGTTAAAATGGTTCACTTGGTTCTTCACACGTGCTTACTACTATCAGCTGGGAAACTAAACCTATCCACTTTTCCCCCTCCACCTATATGGTCCCTTTTCTACTCTTTTTTCCAATTTCATAAATTCACATTCTCACACTCACTTCTCTCTTTTGGTCCACATTTGTTTTTCTTCTCCATTCTCACTCTCCTTTCTCTCATTCTTTCTTGTTCTGTCCCCCCCCTTAATTCCTCTTACCTCTTTTCTTCCACACTTCTTTCCTCTGCTCCTGGAGCACGGAAGGCATTGCTCCTTATAATCTATGGTGGGCCCTGTACACTGGTTCATGACCCAGCAACAAACGGCAGAGGCACACATAAACAAAAATCACACAACAACCACTAATCTACTGTACCTATGTTACATCACCATGAGGCAAATGGCTCCCAATTCTTCCTTGATTGCATATGGGCCAAGCTCAGTAGTGTTAATCATTTTGAGCACTTCCCACCTGCTTATTTGCAACCAGAGATAATTTGCATTTGTCTGCAAGGTGAAGAAGGTTATGGACACTCCCACTGATACTTGGATGTCAGTGAACAGACTAAATTCCTCTGGAATGTCCTTGTACTGACCCTAGCCAAAATAATTAGCAGGTCTTTTTTCTTGAGTCTGATGCAACAGTGTTGTTTTCTTTCTCAGCGGCTGTTGGTGCAGTTCAGATAAATCTTCTCAGGGAATGAACAATGGTGGAAAGAGAGCAGAGGCCATGACATTCAGGGATGATCTGAGTATACGCAAACTCACTGCATTGCCAGTAAGTGTCCATCAGCATGGAAGTACTTAATTGCAAGTCTGGAATGTGCAGGATTGTGCCACAGTTTTCATCAGTGGCCAACAGAATTGTTCTTTTGCCTCTGAAACATAAGGAATACAGTGTGAGTTTCCGTACCATTAGGAGTTGCCCCTTCTCTTCTATCCATGTGTACCTATCAATCTCAGTGTCCCAGATTTCCCAACACAGGGTATCTATGCTGTAATTTAACCCTCCCCCATGAGGCCCATTTCCCTTCATATCATTGAGATAGGTGGCCTTGCACTTAAACTCCATGGCTAGGATCCACATTTTGTTAATGAAGATAGCCCCATGTATGCTAAGGGCCACCCTGAGACCACACATAGAAGTGGGAGTGGGAGTGGAAGTGTTTGTGCACTGGGTATTTGGTTTAGCTACCTCCATGAATCGCTTCTCTGGAAATTTTCGGGCCAAACAATACCACCCATATCTCCTTTTCTGTGCATCCTGTCTAGCTCAGTTTGGATATTGTTAGGCTTGGTGAGAAGGTACAATGCTGCGGGGTTAGTCTTGTAGTGGGTCAGATTTACTACTATCCTTTGAGGCTTTACTCTATTAGGTTGTATTTTGCTCCTAATCCTGCATAGGTAGAAAAGGAATTTTGGTTTTTCAGGGGCTATCTCTTGGGATAAGTAAAGCCTATCTCTGCCTACTGCATGTTGTATCAGCGAACCAATGTGACATGACCCGGCTGATGTCTTAGAGCCCCTGGCAGTCATGTGCTAAAACCACATGTTGTGTAATAGGGTGCTGTGCATTGTGTGTTAAACTCTAGTGTTAGATGCGGTGTAATTTTAGGTGATATGGGAGAGATCCCTCCCTGAGTGCTGTGGTGATTTCTGAATAGACTCCATTAGAAAAGGCCTCTTTTTAGAAATGCATGGATGGAGTAGCACCCCTACAAATAGAGGATGTATAAATTTATAAAAACATATAATTTGTAGAACATTGGAAGTCTTGAGATGGTTCCAGAAGAGATGTCCATAATACTCTGGTGATGGGAGTTTCTTGAGTGCAAATAGTTTGACAAAAGTCTTGGATCAAGGTGTGGTTTGGGATCCCATTGGGGGTATTGATGTGGAAAGGTCTTTGAGCAGTGTGAGGCTCTAGATCCTGTTGGATGAGAAGATTCTCAGAGTAGTTTGTGGCTCTTGATCTTGTTGGGATACTGGTGAGAAGATGATGACCTGCCGTAGAGGTTATGCACTTAGTGGCTCAAGAGAAGACCTGTTGAAGAAGAGCTATGTTTGGTTATTGAAAAAAAAAACATTACATCCTTGCATATCACAAATTACTCCATAGGAATTCCTGTGTTTTTTTTATATTTAAGTGAGGCACTGGAAAGTCCCCACTCAGGATACCTAGTTTGGAAAGAATAGGCTATTGTTTGTGAATGTTTTTAATGTTTATGAGTTTTTAGGCCTCCCCTCTCTCCTTGTCTGATTAAGTGTGCCTCTGTGAGGATTTTTTATGGGGTGATTCTTATGAGCTTGTGGGTAATTTACATTTTTTACTGATGCTCTGTCAACTTTGCCAGCCCTCCAGTACCCTAGCACGCGTATGGAGGTGCCATCGCATGGGCGGTGTTTTCAAGTTACATGCGCATGGGGGATGTGTCGCACTCAACATTGGTCAGCAATCCCAACGTGCCTTAAGGTCACATATGTGCTCGTCTAGTCCTGGCATGTGGGCTGCAATGTGACCCTCCCAAGTGGCACGAGGTGTCTTGCATATGCTCCTTTCTAGGGGCTTTCTTTGGGCTAGCGGTAGGCTTCTTTTTATTGGTCTTTGGGTGCTTCCCTAGACCTTTGCATGATCTGTTGTTTCCATTGTGATGAGCCAGAGGGGATCTGAGAGTTCTGCGGCCCCTGTGCGCCTCTGATTTGTGGAGTTGGAAATTGGGATTTTTGCTTGTTTCAGACAGTGTGTGTGAGGCCTTGCATGTTAGCCGGTTGCTAGGCCTGATGTGGGGTGAGCATATCTCTGTGTTCTATTCTACTTTGAGCTATGATGGATTTGTTGGACTCATTATGGGTGAGCGCCAAGCACTCCGTCCCATGCTGTAATCTCTTTTTGGGCTTTGAACCACGCCCATGTCAGTCACTTTCATTGGTTTGTGGGCTTGCCTTTTAAAATCTGCTTGCTTTCATTTGTAAAAGGCATGCATATGTCCTGCCTTTTCCAGTGTTTAGCCCACCTACACAGCAGAGGTAAACTACTAAAAACTTACGAAGCTCGATGTTTTCAGCATGGTTTCCGGACTACTTTATCTGTTTATTTTCCACACAGCGCAATCACGCTGCATTTAACATAGCGCGATCGCGCTGCATTTTTTTTTCTTTTAATATGTGTGGCAAGAAAAGTTTGGTTAGGAGTTTACTACACTCTAACTCGAGCAAATGTGAGACCCGTTGCATTGAAAATGCTTGTTTTAGCTTTATTGTCAAACTAAGGACAATGCATTAAATTATCTATTGGTGCAAACCAAGCTCAGATAGTTGTTGGGAGCAGGAACCCTGAAAGCCTGAAGGTGTGTCTGTCATGTGCTTGGTACTGAATAACATCAAGGGTTAATTGAGTTCATGGACTGCTCTTGTGCTTGTGTAGAAAGGAAAACAACTGGGAATGTGACGTGACTCGTATTCAAAGCTTCTGAGCTTGGAAGAGAAAGAGAGATATTCTGATACCACCCATCAATATAAAGCCGAGCAGCTGCTGCCCTGAAGCCGCACATTACCACAGTGCAGGGAGGATGGATCAGTTTGCTTCAAGCATACTTTTGGGGGGGAACTGCAGTGTCAAATGATTGGGTTTCTGTGTGGCTGTGTCAACTATTTATTGGACCTGCTGAATTAATTTTATAACGTCCTTTACAAAAATGTTGAGGCAGTTGATTTTTTTAGGTCTGGTGTTACCACCGCCTTTTGTATTTGATTAATTCCAAAAATGCATACATTTACTATCAGCCGAGTCAGTCGCACTGATTTCATCGGCCTCAGAGAGATGAAAGGCTGAGTGCACCCTGCTGCTCTTCAGGCTGCTCACAGATCTCTACAGCAGGTGCACATCTCACTGAGATACATTTCCAGGCCAATGAGTGGCTCTGGCACCTCTGATGGTTAAAACGGGACCTGACTCACACGGTCATGACTGGCTGACTGCTTCCAGCTTTCTGGCAGCCATGTCCGCCTCTGCTTTGATAAATTGACATTTTCCTGTCGATCAGGCCCCAAGTTACTACACAGCACCCAAATTTAGTGAACTATAGTAACAATGTAATAACAAGCTTTGGCAAAGCCAATAGAGGCGGCTTATGTTTTGAGCCCTGGGTAAAACATTATTAAAGCTACGACCAATTTAGCGGTGTCCCTCTGTGATTGCTCTTGTTTTTCCTTATCTTTTTCCTTTTTTTCTTTGCTGAAAATGCAATATATGCACTTGTTTCTCCCTCCTGGATTTAGTGTCTAGCCCTAGTATGCTGACCAGACCACTTTGTATTTTGGTGGGCAACCCCTTCTTCAGGGTATTGTAAAGGAAGATGACCTGAGGGCCCGTAATGGTCCATGGCTGCCCTGTCTCCTGTCTAAACCGTTCTCTCAAACTGTCTAGAAAGTCTGCTATGAACAAAAACAAGAAGGGTGGTTGAAGCTGTATAATACGCACATCCGTGGTTGTGATGACAGGCTAGTTGATCAAAAGTGAAGTATTTGGGTTCTAGATCCGGTATGACACCCAACCACCCAGGTGTCAATTGCACTGGTCAAAACAAAGTTATGAACTTTGCTAGAGACATTAATTGACAAGATAACAGAGCACACCAAAAGGTAGTCCAAACAATAAATGGCAAAGTCCATGAAGCAATTCTTCTTCTTTCAACGAATGATCTTTATTTCTGATGAGCACAGAAATACACAAAACAGCCAACACGTGTTTCGTTCAAGGGACTTTTTCAAGGCTGTAAATTAGAGATTAAAAGCCAAAAGTAAAAGTATGGAAACAGTACATAGCATGTGCAGATAGGGCTATACAAGGCACTACGCGAGTGTGTATATGATATACTAAGAATAGTGGAGGAAAATACAAAATGACGTATTTGTGGTCTCTGCCATCAATCCTCCTACATCTGGGCAGTCAGGGCACATTTCCCTCATAGGCTATCCATATTTGGTGCCTGTATGAATTGAATGTAGCCCCGTCATGCCCTGTGTTTCTCATTGTGATTGCTGGGACGTGAGCACGGGTGAACTCCATGTTAAGCTGCTCACCAATAATGCTATTTAGCAGACTTTTAATATTGCCTACCGCTAGGGTTATTCCCACTGTGTTGATTTCAGAGCATGAGATCCATTTCCCGGACCTATCTAACAGCGGCAGCAGATTGGCTTTTAGTCCTTCCTTATTCATCTGAGCTCAAGGTACATCGATGATCCCTGACATGCCCTTCTGCAGTAGCAGGCACATTCTCGTTTTGGGCAGCTCCACTGGTTTTCCCTCAACATAGGATTCATATCTCCTCAGGCAATCCTGCATGTAAGGGACGTTCCACTTGAGGGCTCCCCCTCTGTGTTGGATGCAGTCTTCCACAGCAGCTATGTTCAAGGGGCCCTCCTCTAGACAGGGTCTAGCATACTTATAACTTCTTTCGGTCCAGCAGGCTAGCAGGTGACAAAAGGGTCACACAAATATCTTGCCTTCCTCTTGAGCTACTATATCCCTGGGCGTTAGTTTATCTTTTGTGCACGTTTGGGAGGAACAGAGGATGTCTTCATCAATGCTCTCCTCATGTACATGCAAAGGTGTCATCTTAGTTCTAAGCTGAGTCTGCACCAGGCTACCTTGGTCTCTAATTTCCTGGTCAGCCCCCTCCTATGTTGGTGCTCTGGTGAGGCTCAGACCCAGGTCAAAAGCCTTTCCCCTAATTCTACCTCAGATTCTTTCTCAACTGGGGCTCTGTGCCTACACCCACTCTCCTCAACTAGAGCAGAGGCTGCTCTACAGTCTTGTTGGGCTTTAAAGGTGCTCTCTCTCTCTCTCTCTCTCTCTCTCTCTCTCTCTCTCTCCTCAGTTCATGTCTTACTTCTAAATCCCACCTAGATTATCTCCTTCGGTCTGAGCTATGCGTCGTTCTTCTTATTTGGGACACACCCTCAACCTCGCTCTCTGTTGTTTCTTCATCTACCTGAATATATCCTGTGTCTCCTTCTTCAACATTTTATCCCAGAGGACCGGGCCCCCTCTTCTCACCCCCACTAGTTGTTTCATTATTCAGAACTGCTATGAATCTCCCTGTCACTCAGGTAGGTTCCCCAGCACCAGTGGTAGTGCGTGTTATCTGTGCCACAGAGGTTTGGTGGGCCAAATGTGATGGACAGGGGCGGGCCAAACTTCAGGGAGCTCTATTGCTGGAAAACGGTGGTGCTGGGATTGCCTGGGACTGTTGGCCTTTTAGTCTGTCATGTCTGGACATGACAGCTTGTTGTTCGGTAGGGGCCCTTGTGCTCCCTTGAATGTCAGATTGGTTTATTCCAGTGCAGGGATATCAGGCATTGGGGAGAGCATCTCTATTTCCCCATAGGGTGGGGGAGGTGTAAACTTCTTGCTTGCTGTTTGCGGATTAGTGTTATCAGCCTGGGCTTCCTCAAAGATAGCCCATAATTCTAGTAATGCTTCTCTTTTGTCATTTATTTGCCCTGTGTATTTCATTTGTTTGTCTATTCTTGTGTGTTCAATTATATTGGTGTCAAAGGTTCTATATTTTGGCCAGGGGAACAAGTGTTATTTGGTGTGTGCCATTCATGGCAAAACTTGTCAAGCCTTTTACCCTGTGTGTGGAATTTATTTTGCATATGCTTTAGAGGCGATTCCATTATGAATTTGAATAGTCTTTTATTGGGTAGTCTACTCTTTTTAGCGTATATGCATGTACGGGATCTTGAGTTATACACATTCAAACTTTTCTGTTTATAGAGGATTTTAAAGTTTTATTGTGGTAATAACAGAGAAAAATGCACACAGGAATTACCAGTTCTACTCTGGTAGTTGGAAATATATACACATGGTTTACTCGATTTAATTAACTCAACGTTATTCACAAATGCATAACATAAACATTTAACAAACACAAATATGAATGCATATGAAGGATCACAACCGAGGAATAAGTCCAATTGTTAACTCAAACATATTGAAATTTGGCATCAAAATAGTGAGCCTTTCTTTTGCATCAAATAGTAATTTGTGAGAATCAGCAATGTCTTCATAGCACATTAAATCATCGACAAAACAATATCCAAGTAAAAACAAAATTACAAAAACTTATTGGTACAGCACAATGAGTCATCAACAAACACAACACTCAAGACAAAACAAAGCCACATTAATTTACCAGCAGCACAATATTAAAACAACACCATTTCAACTGGCATGAAGAAAAGGTGAAAAGACACAAAAAATAAAGGGAATGGCTTGTCAGACATAACTTCGCCCGCTCCTAGCGCATCTTATCCTGCGACCAGGGGAAGCTCTGCATAGTGCTCAGGAATAAGTGAGCCTGATAATCTTGTTGATATCAGGTCTGGGTAAAGATTACAACAATTTATGCAGAGAAAGAAAGGAATAACCAACAAACATAGGCCCGTCTTGGACAAACTCAAACTATGTCTAATCTACTGAATCCCAATCGTTCTAGTTCCCTAATGTCTGAATTACACCCTGTGCCACACTCAGGGGTCCTGCATATCATCTGTGTCACGCTCAGCATTTCAAGCAAACACACCTCTCACTTCTTTCAGATACTAACAGTGTTAAAAAAACTGTAGCACTGGAAAAACCTGTTTAGCCTAGTAAGATTGAATTGTGTGCCCTAATCAGACCCATAGCTTATGCATACCATCTGTGGCATGCCCAGCAGTCCAAGCAAACAGCACTTCTTACAACAGAAGCACTGACCCTATATCACACCCAGGGCCTATGCGTACCATCTGTGTCACGCCCAGTGGTCCAAGCGATCAGCAACCCAAAAACAAAAAATGGTTCAAGCAATATTCACCTTCAATCAATTAATGAATCAGTCAATTATTTTTAGATGCGCTACTCACCCATAGGGTCCCAAGGCGCTGTGGGGTATGTACTCAGTGTTCAGTAGGAGATCCAGTTCTTGAGGTACTTCCTGAACTGAGGTAGTAATGGTGACTGTCTGAGGTAGAGAGGTAAGGTGTTGCACTGTTTTGCTGCCAGGTAGGTGAAAGATCTTCCTCCAGCTGAGGACTTCTTTATGCGGGGTACGTTGGGGAGAGGCTGCTGGGAGGAGTGGGGAGATCTGGTAGGGGGGTACCAGGTGAGTTAATGATTGAGGTAGCTGGGTCCAATGTTGTGGAGGGCTCTGTAGGCATGTACGAGGAGTTTGAAGTTGATCTTCCTTTCGACGGTGAGCCAGTGGAGGTCTCTTAGGTGTCCAGTGATGTGTTCAGGACGAGTCTGGTGGTGGCGTTCTGGATTTGTTGCAGCTTGCTCAGGTTCTTTTTGAAGGTTCTGGCATTGAGGGTGTTGTTGTAGTCAAGTCTGCTTGTGATCGGGGCGTGTGTCACAGCCTTTCGGCAGTGGGTTGGTATCCATCTGAAAATCTTCTGTAGGAGTCGGAGGGCGTGGACGGGGTGGATGCTACGGAGTTAACCTGTCTGGTCATGGTGAGTGCTGAGTCGGGGACGATGACGAGGTTTTGTGCGTGGTCTGAGAGGTTCGGGGGTCTGCTGAATGTTGAGGGCCACCATTAGTCGTCCCAGGCTGAGGAGGAAGGTTCCCAGGATGAGGTTCTCTATCTTGTCAGAGTTCAGCTTAAGGCAGCTCTCCTTCATCCAGATGGGGACTGCTTCCATCCCGCCTTTGAATTTCTTCTTGGCTGTTGAGGCGTTTTTGGTCAGGGAGATGATCAGCTGAGTGTCATCAGCATAGGAGGCGATGATCATCTCATAGTTCCTGTTGATTCCCTGACACTGATAAACAAAAGGTGACTTCTCTGAGTTATGGAAGCTATGCTTTTTCCTAGTTTGTCACACGCCAAATGCTAAGACTAAGGCTCTGATGTAGTCCTTTACACTTCTGAACGGCGGCTTCTGACCTCTGCCCCACATATTCAGCCTAGCTTTCAGTCACTTGCGGCATCTGCTCACTTTCCTTGTTGTGCAAATGTGAATCCGTCTGGGCAGGGTCCCCTTCCTTTGGTCACAGTTGGGTCCGAGGAAACAATCAACTCCAGGCTGGCTCCCCAAAATTTTGCTCGAAGAAGAATTTACCTTTAAAAAAAAGACAAGAGGAGTTTGGCAAAACAGGAACAGTCATTTAAATGAACATTATGACCGGGAGAGCAGTTAAAGAACCAGGGTCCGAGGACTGTCTCTCAATGTACATCTGTTTGGTGTAGGTTTTATACATTTCTCTGAGTACAATAAAGAAATAAAATGTTACTTCTTCGATTAAAATGTGAACAGTTGTCATGGAGTCGTAAACAAAGTACCAGATAATGAATGCAGATGGACCTCGACCTTGCATGGACACAATGTAGGTCAGTGAGTGTGTTTTCAGATGTCCGGCCTGAGGGACGTGTGGTTGCTGCATGTGCTGTGTGTGCTGTGTTCTGATTGGCCAAGTGTTCCTAGCTACATGTGGCAACTAACTTTATGGTGTTTTTGGAAAAGCAAGCACCCCTTTGGCCATGTGTGTGTTATTGGGGCCAATCTCCTGTGACCATTGTGTCGCTGTGTCTATCTGTGGGATCTGATCTAAGTTTCCTGTTCATGCATTTGCCTGTCAGCTACGTTACCTCACCTGTGACCTGTGAATCAATATCCTCTGGCCTAGGTCTCAGCGCCTGCCTGACCACATACCTTTGTGCTGGGGTTGAGAGAAAGTTCATGACAAGGAATCTATTAATAGTGATGCAACTTTGTTTGTGTATGGCTGTGTGCATTGACATTAATTACTACAATAATAACCCTTTCACTCTAAAAGATCTGCATTTCACATGAAAAAGAAACCTAACCAACACTGAGAGGACTTCTTGATATCTCCATATGACACGGGCCAAAATGAAATTACTTTCTGCACTTGATTGCATTGAACAAACCTAGAACTGCACTTACTCCATAATATACAAGAAATACATTTATTGGTGTCTCTGTGTTAATTGAGCCAATTTTGAAGTACATTGCTACATATTGGCTGCTATATAAACTATCAAAACATGTATGCACTTTTCATAGTAAATTTGTTTTTTTGATGTTTCCTTACCAGTGCGATTCTATCCGTAGATCAACTGGTGCCCCATTTTTAGGTCGAGCGTAGTGTTCGATGTATTGTATACTTTTAAGTATACTTATACTGTGGTTCAAAGTTATTTCATTTGTTGGTTCCAGTGTCCTTCAAAAATCCTTGCTTGCTAGTGGCTATCGCAGCGAGACGATTTATTTATTAGAAAAGGGCTCGGAGCCCTGTCGACGTCAAGTCAGTGTGTTTGATTGGTACGTGGGCTTGCCTAGTAAAATCTGCTTGCTTTCATTAGTCGAAGACATGCCCACGTCATGCCTTTTCCGGTGGTTAGCCCTCCTCGAGTGCAGCGACCAAGTACAGAAAACATGCGAGGCTCGCTGTTTTCTGACGGATCGTGGACTACTTTTTCTCTATTTTCCTAGTGCGATTTCGCTTGCTGAAGTCGAGCGCTTTACACAGTTAAATTCACTTTTTCGGGTTACGTACATAAAAGCACTTTTGCCGATAGATGAAAAGTCGGGTTAAGTGTTTACAACACGTTCAGCTCTAACATGAGCAAACGCGAGACCTGTTGCATTGCAAATGCTTGTTCACTTTGGGAACAGCACAAACTAATGTATAATTACACTATGTCCTGTTTATCTCTTCTGTAGGGGACTTTTTTTTAGTATTTGCTAGTTCGTCTTACACTGTGGGTGCGTGTTCAGTCTCTCCTTCCCACCAGCTCCCCCTACAAACATGAGACCAACAGCAGAGGGGGGCTTTTCCAGGGCCAGCTCGCCCTCATTAGTGATTTCCCTACACACTGCCGATGTGTAGAGAAAATCGCTACCAATAGAATATTTAAAGTATATTTCTCCAATTGAGGATGGCGGCCGCACGTCATGCGCGATAACGTCATGCCGTGGCCTTCTGTTTTCCTTTGCCATGGCTTGTTTAGCATGATGTCGCTGGAGGCTTCCTGCTGCTGGAGCCGGGGTATGGGGTCTGTGGGCATGGCTGCAACCAGGACAACAAGCTGCAGCCTGGACCTCTGCCTGCTGCTGCTACTGGTCTGGCCCGAAAATAGGAATTGGACCTGGTCTGCTGCCTTCCACAGTAACTGGTAACTGCCGGACACCTTGACCTCCATGGGACCCTGGCAGCCCTAGTTGGCAGCACCCCCTTATTGCACTTTTGTTTGCTTGCTTTTGGTGTGTTTTGGGGCGTTTCCTGTTTGTTAGGTTGAGCATTGCAGCAGGTAGCGCTTTGAATCGGTTTGGTTGTGTGAAACTGTAGTACTTTTCATTTTCAATTTATGTGGGAAGAAAAGTCTGGTCAAGAGTTTACAACGCTAATAGCTCTAATTTGTTTATACAGTTAACAATTTAAATGTTGTTCTTAGTTATTTTTCTCCATAGTCTGCTTTTAATAAATGATTCTATGTTTTTGTTCTTTTCAAATAGCATTGTGCATTCTCGTTTTAAATGTTCACACACTGCATCGTTTACACGATTTCTACTATCCTAGTCCGGGCATCCAGAAATGCTGGCCAGTTGATGAGGTAAATTAGTATTCCCTGTGCAGCCTGACCATGGCGACCTCGCTCTGTTAAAGAAAGGAGTATTAGTCAGCAAAGGCGCCCGCTTCCCCACGCTTGCTCCCTAGTGCATGGAGCCAGTCTATCTGTCTTGTCATGTTGCAACTCGTCTCCGCCCTTGTGCTTTAGAAGCCAGTCTTCCAGAAACTGCCCTATAGATGGATGGATTTCCTCGGTAATGTAATTGTTGTCCTCCTCTTTCTTGTATGAGCAGTCTTTGGCTGCAGTACAAGAAGAGACGAAAACCTAAGCTCCACTGTGGGCACAAACCACCCGCCTCCACATTTTGGAACCGTGTTGGGCGCTGATTACCTAGGTTCTCTTCCGCTTACATGCTGATGTTTTTTTTCAATTAAATAACGCTAATTTCTCATAAAATAGACAAAAGACAGTAGTGTGTAATACCCATGGCTAGAATCCTGATGTTTCTGGAACATTTCCAAATATCAGATCGTGACCATTTTAAAAAATAATAATTAAAAAAAACTGCGACCGGGTTGCATTTTATGTCATTTAATAAATTGTCCTGATAATTGCTTTCACTGAATGCAAATTCACTGAGATGCTATCATCCTGCAAAGACGGACGCCTCGTGCTCGAAGTCTAACCCAATTTGTTTTTGTGGTTCTCAAGCATATTAGTTCATGGATTGTGTTTCATACCGCACTTACTACGTTGATAATATTGCGCTAGGACAGAGGATTTCCTCATTGCACGGTGTCACGTTGAACAATTTACATCTCTTACTGGCAGGCTTTTTATTGAGAGGAAGAAAGTTCATTATTTGTCAGCACTTTATTAATTTTGTACTTGCCTAGTGCCCCTTTATTCTGTACTTGCCAAGTGCCCCATGTCATGCGTGCTATCTTGTGCTCTAGTCATTATTGCTTTTGTATGTTCCCCTTCATACCAGAGTATTGTTCTGTCTAGGAGATGTATGAAACACGCTACAATGCCCAATTCGGTAGCACTCAGTTTGAAAACGTAGGTACGATATAGAGGTAAGTCAGTTCTGCCCAGTTTAAAAATTCTAAACTGCATATTACACCATTTGCCAGTAGTGAGCACTTAACTCACCTTTAACCAATTCTATTTCTAGGCAAAACAGTTGTCATTGTGGAAGTTCTATTTAAACCTTACAGCTTTGCCAGTGACTTTAGAGATACTGTACAGCATCTCTGAGTCTGTGATGCATGGCTAAAGTGAATAAAAAAACGCTCTGTGACAGGGCTGTATAATTTTGTGGCGAACACACCTATCAACAGACGCTCCTAGATTTTCTTTTTTATTTACCATTTCAAAATGGATTGTTATATTAAAAAAAATAACAGAAAGGCATTTTTTTTTCTCATCAAAAAGGGGGTCGGGGAGAAGCAACATGGAATGCGTGGGTAGAGGGAACAATATGGGTTGTTTAACTTGATTGCAGGAGTAAAAGCAGGAAGTCAGTAACTTAAATTTCATTTTCCATTTCACAAGTCTACCTTGTGGTGCCCTCTATAAGCATTATAGTCAAGATACTACAATATTTGCTGAGCTCGTAAACACACATTTTTGCTTTCTACTCACCATCTGTTGGCCCCAGGATAATAGGACCACCACGAAGACGGAAATAATAATATAAATATAAATAATGGCAATATTTTAATTTTTGCAGCACATAGAGGAAGAAGATAAATGGAAGTGCTTTAGGTATGAGCAGGGCCACTGGAATTACGAGGCAGAGGACCAAATTATGTTCCGGGGTTGATCAATTTATGTGGCAAGAAAAGTTCAGCTATGTATTTACAGCGCCAATAGCTCTAACTCAAGCAAATGCGAGACCTATTGCATTGCAAATGCTTGTTCTCCTAAGCCACTCGTCATTGATGGATTGAAGTGAAGCAGCCCTGAGCTGTGTGAGCCAGGACTAAAATCTACAGAGCGTCTACATTTTGGGGCTGTGAACTCGGATTTTCAATTGCTAAAATGTAATCGGCACATAACCACACAGGCCCCTCTCTCGGCGTCTCAACCACGAACGCTGTACACAAAGTAGGAAGGAAAATAGCGAGTGCTACAGAGTTCGGACTCTCGGAGGTGACACAATGCATCAAGGTGCTGGAAGACAGTTGCTGCTCACAAAATGCAAAGTCAAGTAAGCGCTAGTGAGAGTACTGTTGTCTTAGTTAAAGAAGAACTTGTGTCGGAAATAATTATTTTTAGGAGAATGTGCCTGCAGGCTGAGAGAAGAGGAGCAGCGGGGTCGGGACGGCGGCGACGGTGGCGGCAGTGAGGGCGGCGATGCTCGAGGTAAGTTTTTTTTTTATTAATCCATCCCTCCCACCCCCCCGCCCCCTGCTATCGCTCAGCATTATCAATAAAAATACAAAAACACATTAGATAATTTACAGGCACAAACGTCTACTGTTTGAGTAACCAGTCCCTAGATCCATACCCCTTTATTCATATCTGCCATACAAATTATTTACTAAAAGGGATATTGGTCCTTCTCTAGCTCAATACGTTGTTGCTGTTCTCCCATCAAAACTATGCAGAGCGAATTGCTACACCCGACAACGACAAAGACTGTGCAGTGACAAATGAAATGTATATATTTGTTTAAAAACAAATGTTTTTTGCAACAAATATGGTGGATATGGGCACCTGGGTGCAAAATTATGCTTTATTTATACGAGAATCAGCAATGTTTTACAGCTCTGAAATATATGTTGTCACTGGATGACTCATTTTAGAGCTATAACACATTGGTGCCCCAGATAAATGCACTTTCCCCACCAGAGTGCCCACGCCCACAGTATTTGTTACAAAGAAGCGGTGAATTGAATAAATGCTAATTATGTATTTATTTGGTGCAAAAAGTGTGTATATTTATATAAATGCACCAACACTATTTTACTCTGAAAAAAACGTACACTGATTGTAGTGCAACAAAACGGAATGAGAGCATTTCAGAGAACTGTTCCAGGAAATGTTTCTAAAGAACAATACAGAAGCAAGTTCTCTAAAAACATTGTGTCAACTGTGGTCTTCTACATTTAATTCTAACACATTTTCTAGGAACTCTGATGGACAGAGGGAACCAAACCAAAGTGACCGAATTCATCCTAGTTGGTTTTGCTGGCGGTCCTGTGCTGAAGATTTCACTTTTCATAATTATTCTCATGATTTGCATAACCGCACTGGTGGGAAATCTCCTCATCATAACCATAATCTCGGTCAGCCATGAATTGCACAATCCTATGTATTTCTTCCTTTGAAACTTGTCCCTTCTTGAGACTTTATTCATCTCAAATGTTATCCCTTTAATGTTAATACACACCATTTCAGGTCAAATCAATTGCTCTGGCTGCTTGCTTTACACAGCTTTTCTTCTATGTTTACCTTTCTACCGTTGATTTCTACATTCTGTCCATTATGGCACATGATCGTTATGTGGCCATTTGCAATCCATTGCGTTACACCTCTTTCATGAACAGTAGACTCTGCATTGGACTGGTCATTGCTTGTTGGATCGGATCACTCATTATCATTTTTCCTGTCAAAATGATCGCCAGGTTGCCATTTTGTTGCCCGAATAATATAGACCACTACTTCTGTGATAGTTTGGCTCTCATGAAATTCGCCTGTTCTGACTCTAGGATTATCCACTTTATCAATTTGTTGATAGCCCTTGTTGTCCTGCCAAGCTCTTTGGGGCTGACCACCACATCTTACAACTACATTATTGTGACTGTTCTACGAATTCCATCAGAAAATGGAGGTGGAAAGCCTTCTCTACTTGTGGGTCCCACTTAACCATGGTATCAACACACTATGGAAGTGCTCTCTTCATTGAAATAAGTCAAACTCTGAATCCGTCAATGCACGTCTATAAAACAGTCAGTGTGATTAGTTCTGTTACTGGCCCTTTGTAGCAATCCTTTTGTTTACACGTTAAGAAATGCTACAGTGAAGAAGGTATTGAAGACACTTGTATACAAGCAATTCATTTTCAATGAATAGAGATATTTAAACTGAAAATATGTAAGGCCATTAAAGAACCGTCTATTGATTTTACGTGGTGTTTTAGCATAAACATAAAGTGTCCTGTAAGATCGAAGCCGTTAGTCTGAAGCCCTTCTTTAGAATAACCAAAAACATGCTAATTGTTCGGTCATGGGACTGTTACCTAATTCTGCTGATCTAGAGGAATGCGCTGTTGCTGTATTGCAAATGCTGAAATATAATATTACCACACAGAAATTCCAACCTTGTTACTATCAGCAAAAACACACAAAACAATTAGAAAAGTTTTGCAGGCACCTTACTCTTTCATGTTGTCCTAAATTGGCAGGTGGAAACTGCTAAATCTGCTTTACCCTAAACCCAAATGATTTAATTAAATACATAAAGCACTGTTTCCTCGAATGCATAATAGAACGTGCATTACTGTGTCCAAAAAGAAATAGGCACTAACAGGGCCACGAGCTTGCAACGGTGGCAGGCAGGTCCCGCGAAAGCAACACAAGAATGAGGTGTGTAAGGCTTCAGGAATGGTGTGCACAGGCGGTTAATCTTTGAAGCCACTGGGGTGGTCACCGTTGGGCTTCTAGTGACCGGTATACTAGCAGCGAAAGTATATTCTTGCAAGGCCGCTAGACACAAGTAGAAATGGAGAAGCTGGGAAGATGCGAACTGCGGGGGCGTAGCCCTAAGCACCAGCTAGGCAGCTACATCCCAGTCACCAGTGCTGTCCACAGAAGCAGTTTGTGCTTTGTTGACCCCTGTACTGAAGTTTCTCCTAATTTAGAACGGAACTCTAAATTGCGGTGTAAGGCAATGTTAAAAGGCGGCTACTTCATCATAAGTTATATTGCAACTGTGAAATGACTCTATTAATAGCACTGTCAGCAGTAACACGAAGGACTCCATCAGGGCCAAAACTGCATTATTTTTAAAGGCAGGAGAAGGAAGGGAACACAATGAGAAGGGCTGTAGAGAATAGGGGTTCTCTTCAGGTAAAAATAAAGAAATTGTGGGCAGGTGCAATTGTACGTGCTTATTTCTATTATTTTTGTATACACTGACATGCGTGAATTCTTGCATGGCAAAAAGAAAATGTTCCAAGGATTTCTTTAAGCAGACCTGCAAATGAACAATTTTCGCTCTGAATCGGCCGAATTATTTTAGCGCAGGCTTCTGACTTCTTTGTTGAATTAAGCCATGCAGTCTGAGTCCAAGCAACATTCTTATTGACGTGAGTACACCCACTCAGCTAGCAATGGCTTCATCTGTCAGTGTCAATCCATAAAGCACTAACAATCACACAAAATGCCTTAGTGATTGAGGTTTTGAGCTCAGCTATGTAACAAAGCTCCCTCTTAAGACTACATCATACCTAATGTATATTAAAAAGTGTTAGCTCGAAGTTGTTTTGATTCCGTAATAGTTCAATTTAATATCAAGTGAACAGGGACATTTTTCTGAACTGTTGGTAACATCTGTTCAATTTCATCTTCTAACTCTTCGTTATAGTTTCAAAGTGAGGCTTATGATACACCAGTTGTACTATTGCCAATGCATAACAGACATGGTCGTGGGCAGTGCATGGGCCCCCCTGTGGCCCTCAGCACTGTCCTTTCACCAGCCATTCCATGGCAGGGACCACACCATGAAAAGGCTGGCAGAAAGTGAAGTTTGATCAGCACTCCAGTGCTGCTTTAAGCACCGTTGTGGATGAGCATGACTTCAACCGCTGCCTACCCATCAAGATCTATGATCCGGGAGTGGCAGCGGTCCCCTGGTGATCGGACCACCAGGGTTGTAATATGGTGGTTGGGACAACCTGGTGTGTGGCAGTCCCACCGTCACCATGGGTTTGGCGATCCTTGGACAGCCAAACTCATAATGAAGCACTAAGTCAAAATCCTACATTATGGAGCATTGTCCATAACAGCAGAGTTAAAGAAGGCTTAGCAGGCATGTATCTGATCAAATAAGCAGCTCATACGTTTTTCATAGGATCACATAATTGCCATATTGTAGGAGGCCGGCATGGCTTATAGTGGGTACCTGATGGTACTTACACCTTCTGCCAGGTCCAGTTATCCAAACTTCACTAAAAGATATATTTTTAAATTGTGAGTTCAGATACCCCAAACTCCACATGTCTATTTGCTTCCAAAGGGAATCTTTGTTTTAATCATATTTAAATGCAGTCCCCATGCTAACCTATGAGGAAGATAGGCCTTGCAACAGTGAAAACCGAATTTGGCAGCATTTCACTGTCAGGACATATAAAACACATCAATACATGTCCCACCTTTAACATACACTGCACCCTGCCCATGGGGCTACCTAGAGCGTAACTTAGGGGTGCTTTACATGCATAAAACGGAAGGTTTAGTCCTGGCAAGTGGGTACAGTCGAATTGGCAGTTTAAAACTGCACTCACAGACACTGCAGTGGCAGGTCTAAGCCATGTTTACAGGGCTACTAATGTGGGTGGCACAACCAGTGCTGCAAGCACAGTAGTAGCATTTGATTTACAGGCCCTGGGCACCTCTAGTGAATTTTACTAGGGACTTACTGGTAAATCAAATATGTCAATCATGGATAGCCAATGTACACATACAATTTATACAGGGAACACTTACACCTTAGCACTGGTCAGCAGTGGTAAAGTGTCCAGAGCAAACAAAACAGCAAAAACAGAGTCCAGCACACAGACACAACCTGGGAAGTAGAGGCAAGAAGTTAGGGGAGACCACGCCAATGATGCCAAGTCTAACAGTTCCTCACTGCAATGCAGGGATATTTTGAACCGCATGGACGACGCATGGAAAACCCAGAAAACGTTGCACAGAGGCAACAGACACTGCATCAATCAACAGGCGTTGCTTGTAATTTTGCAGGTTGTGTATCAATTTTCTGACTCACTGGATTTTCTTTCTTTGGTCTTTGATAGCCCTGAGACTTCAGACTAGGAGGCAAGCTCAATTCAAGCCCTTGTAGAGCACTTAAAGAGGAAGGCAGAATCCTTCCAGCAGATTCAGAGGTCAACAGGCAGCAGGATCGCAAGCAGGCCAGCAGTCCTTCCAGCAAAGCAGTCCAGATGAGTCCTTCAGGCAGCCAGGCAGTCCCTCTGACAGAGTCCAGTTGTAGATCCAGAAGTGTCTGACTTGGTGGGGCCACAGGCCCAGTACATATACGCTAAAGTGCCTTTGAAGTGGAGGAAACTTCAAAGAGTGGTTTTGAAGTGCACAATTTCCCCTTTTAACCCAACACTCTCTGCCAGAATCCTTATGAGGGGTTATCAGTCCTTTTTGTAAGGGCAGGCCACTGGTCTTTGAAGTGTAAGAAAGAGCCCCTGCACCCTTCCTGCCAAAGTAAAGCTGCCTGTATGCAGATTAATACAGATGCAGTTAATGTCCTGTGTATGGCTGTCTCGGTGGAATGCACAAAGGAAGCTGTCAACCAGCACAGGCCAGACCTGCACTGGAGACAGGCTTTAAGATACAGATGGCAGTAAGTGCAGCAAAATGCTTACTTTCTAAAAGTGGTATTTCTGAGATAGTAATGTAGAATCCTTCTTCACCAGTAAGTAGGATTTTTACTACCATTCCTACCATTCCAAACATGACAAGTCTATTCCTCTCAGATCAGAAATTACCACTTAATGCATGTAAGGGAACCTCTAATGCTAGCCTAGAAGAGGAACAGGCTTTACAGTTGTGAAACACAACTTTCTGGGTTTTTCACTACAAGGACATGTAAAACGTATCAGTACATGTCCTGCCTTTGACCTACACAGCACCCTGCCCTATGGACCACTGAGGGCCTACCTTAGGGGTGACTTTTATGTAAGAAAAGGGGAACGTAAGGCTTGGCAAGTAGTTTTAAATGCCAAGTCGAAGTGGCAGTGAAACTTTACACGCATGCCTGACAATGGAAGACCTGAGACATGGTTCAGGGGCTACTTATGAGGGAGGCACAATCAGAGTTGCAGGCCCACTAGTAGCATTTAATTTACTGGACCTTGGCAAATGTAGTGCACTTTATTAAGGACTTACAAGTAAATTAAATATGCCACTTGGGTATGAGCCAATATTACCTTGGGAGGGAGGACATGCACATTAGCACTGGTCCTAAAGACAAAAAAAACGAGGTCAGAAAAAGAGGAGGATAAAGGCAAAATGTTTGGGGTGACCCTTCAGAGAGTGCCATTTTCTAACAGTGGGTCATACCTGATACACCAGTAATGTCATAGAGAAGGATCAGCTTTGGTGTAGCATGTAAAGATGCGTATTGGTGGAGTTAGTGTTGAATAACAACTTTTGCCATAATGTTTGACATGATTAGAAAGTCCAGCTCAGGTGGTTTATGCCTCCATTCTGATCACAACATCTCCAGCAGTTGACATGTAGCTTAAATTGGCCATATGCAACCTGTGGCAATCATGTAACAGCTGTTGTCATAGGTGAAATTTGTTCTGAATATATTTAGAGGATTTCATATGGTTATCCAGTATCAGAAGGTCTTGCAAATTCATTCCCATATTTGACCATTCCCTCCAGCTGAACATAGAAAATAAACTGGATTAATACATCATGCTAGATAGGTGCATGACTGTGCAGAAAGGTATGGATATTTAACTGCTTATGAACAGTGGTCATATTTGTTCTGTCTTCCAGACAACCGGGTATTAAAAAAAACAGAATGTGCTTTCTTCTTAGAATTTGCAGTCTATCCGGGACCCTATGTTGTGCTTTTGGATCTATAACAAAGAGACATGCCAAATGAGTAAGGTGATGTGTCTTATAGTAAAGATCTTTGACAGGCAAGTATAGACTGTCCAAAATTGTGTGTTTGCACGCTGTCTTTGTTACAGATTATGGTGTTGTGTAGGCTCTCATTGTTCTAATGAGACTACTGGATTTCGAGCGGCCGAACCGCCTGCGGTGTGGGAGACTGAGTCTGACCCACTGCAGGTGACACCTGTCGCTCCAATCCGGGTTTTGATCCGGCTAACTAGCAGTGTCTCATCTCTACCCAAGGGCAGGGATGATTGGGAAGCCGAGTGCATGATATAACTGGTTTCTCAGGGATGCCGTGGTCAGTCAGGTCTCATCCATTTCTCTCAGTTACATTAGTCTCACATACACAACAACAGTCAGAGGCAGTATGTGTTTCAATAATGTTTCAATGAAGGGACTGCATCTTAGATAGCAAAGCATGAGCTGAAGTAACCAGGACGATACAGCATGACAAGATTAAAATTGTGACAAGGAGAGTAAAGCATAGAAATAACGCTACCATATTGTCACTACAGTCAAGAGACTAATTCCTACCTCAGCTATAATAGAGCACAGGGTGTTAAGCTCTAATTCTGCCCTTCAGGTTCCCCTGGGAAGACATCCTCCCCCATACCTGAGCAAAGGCCTGAGATCTGAATAAGCAGCTGTAGCAACGCATTCAACAATCAGCATACAGTTGTGGTTCTTTGGCTGGAATCTCCCCCTAATGTGAAAGAGACAGGGAAGTGTTTTTATAACAAAACAGTTGATGTTCTGAGAAAATGTCCCTACTTTAGGATGTGTGTTTTCTATGAATGTCAGAGACAAAACTTTACCACGTTCACCGACAACCTATCTTACTGTAGCCTTGGAAGAAGCACAGAGTGAGCAAGAATATCTTGTTTGAGAACAGAGTGCTGGCCTATGCAAAAACAGTTAGAAAGAGAGAAATAAAACAAGACCGTAAAAGCTGCTATTGTAACAATATTAAAATGAAGCCTAATAAAATATATCTAGGTTAAAGTGCACAGCGGCAGGCCTAGTATGTTAAAATAACTTGCATGGAGCTATAACTATAATGGCTACACACCAATGGTGTTTGCTGTTTTAAGGGTAAGGCCTTGCTTTTACTTCAATGAATTTTATAGCCAGAGAAATACCCAAAGCGCATTACAATTTAAAGCAGTTTTGCTAGTGTGTCTGTGGTTTCTTGCGACACAATAAAATATTACCTGCAAATAGGAGCAGTTTTACCTAGCCTGCTGCACTTGTAATATTGGTTATTTAGATGAGACTCTAGTCTTAGTTGAAAGAGGCTCCAGCACCAACAAAAAGAAGAGCTGTGACAATGTGCACCCTTGGTGCGTGCCTGTATGAGTTTGAAAAGGCTCTGAATTGAAGATGTTGCATGTTACTGTTATGGAAGAAAACTGATAGAGTAATCATTATTTCTGAATAATGAGCATAGCAAAATCTTATTCCATGTCCAAAGATATAGCTAATCATGCTTACTCAGCACTTGTCATATTATATGGGACAGTAGCCTCATGTGATTATTAGACAGACGTTGCAGCAGAAAGCCCAATTGACTTTTATTAACCCATAAGGGCAAAGCAAGAAAAAGTATTCATGTATCTTTCAAGAAAATAGGTCTGTAAACACCATATTGTAGCTGTTAGACCATTTAGCCTTAGGGTCGTTCCCCCCTAACGTTTTGCCTTCACCCCTCCTGTTTCGTTGAATTATTTATTTTTGGCCTTCGGACTCTATGTACTTTACCATTGCTAAGTAGTGCTAAAGTGATTGTGCTCAGTTGCTACAACCTGTCAAATTGGCTTACACCTGAATGGCTTATTTCATTAACATGGAAGTCCCCAGTGAAGAGTTATATCTTATACCCAGGGTTGGTAAATTGAATGCTTCTAGTGTGTCTGCAGTAGTTAGTGTACCACTAACTTAAAAAAACCCATTTAAAACATGTCTCAGATCTGCCATTGCCGCTCTTTTGGACAGTATTGAACTGCAAAATAGACTTGCAGAAATAAACCTTTTGCTAAGCTTAAAACTCCATTTTTAATACATGTAAGTCACTCTTACGGTAGGCTCTAAACAGCCCAAAGGCTGGGTGCAGTGTATTTAGAAAGTTGGGCATGTACTTTACATGTCATTGCAATGAAAAACTCCTCAATTTGATTTTCCCAGCTGTGAGGTCTACCTCTCTCAAAGGATTACTTTGAGTTACCTTATTACATTTAATAAGTGATAATGGTCATTTGAGTACAGACAGAAATTTCATGTCTAGTATCTAAGGAATTGTATTTTAAAATTCTCATTAATGATAAAGTAGGATTTCATGACACAATTATTAAAATGCCACTTTCAGAAAGTTGGTATTTTCTTCTACTAACAATTTGGTGCCTTCACCTGTTTCCTGGGTCTAAAGACTGTGTAATTCATATTTGGCCTTTGTGTATTTCTCCTAGACAGGAGTCTGAGTAGTGGCAGGATCAGCTCCTCTGGCAAGGTGGAAGGTAGAACTATGCACAGCCCTACTTGCACTTAAACAGCACTGCCTCAGCACACACATAAAACTTCAAAATAGCCTTTTGTGACTCTAGACATCCTGGGACCAGGACTGTTAGGCAGGAAATCCTGCAACTTCTGTGGGGAAAACTCAAGAAGTTTCGACCACATCAAAGCTGTTACCGGATACAAAAATAGGACCCTCAGACCTACTCTGCAGATCATTCCTGGACCTGTGAAAGATTCAGAAGGACTGCCTGTTGTTCTGCTGCCACAAATACTGCCCTGCTGCCCTGCTCCTTGAAGGACTGACTTGCTCTCCTTCTGACTGAATAATAGCTGAACCTGCTCCTTGGACTCAAGAAGAGCAGAGCGGTCCCAAGGGCTAGGTGATGGGCCTCTTGTTCTGAATTACAGGAACATAACAAGTTTCAAGATCTTTGAACTCTGAAAGTGAACTCTGCCTGTGGTCAGTACTGACACAAATGGTGCCCCCCATTTCCGGACCAGTGGATGTGGTGATAAAGGATGTGAGCCTAACTGTGTGCTCCATCAAACCAGAAGCATCCTGATGCAACTTGACTCAGGATTTTGCATTACAGCACCTAGGAATTCCTCATCAATACCGATGAAACTCAATGAGACTTCTGTGGAGGTTGAATGAAGAGGCTTAAGCAAAGTCAGGCTTCATATGTAGTTGTATTCATGAATCCAATAGGCCATGCATTTACAAGCAACATGTCTGATAAGTGGAACATCTGCCAGAACTTTTAATCATGAAAACCACAAAAGAGGGAAAACACATCATCCAATCATGAATGAGAATTTTCTTTTTTTTCATCACTATGGACATACATGGGGTGATGTTGATCAGAAGATGCATGGACTTACTCAAACATTAGCATCTAACCAATATCAGTTAAACAATATTTTGTGATGGCAGTACAATACAAGATGAATACAAGCATGACCTTAGCATTACTTAAAATGTTGGGACTTCCCAAGGCATCAATAAAACAATTTCTTTTCAACCCCTGTGTAGGAGGCTGGTGTGGCTTATAGTGAGTACCTGATGGTACTTACACCTTATACCAGGTCCAGCTATCCCTTATTAGTAGATTAGTAGTATTCTAGCAGCTTAGGCTGATAGAGGTAGATATAGCGGAGCAGCTTAGGCTGAACTAGGAGACATGCAAAGCTCCTACTATACCACTTATATCATATAGGTACTATATCATAAGAAACACAATACTCAGGATTACTAAAAATAAAGGTACTTTATTTTAGTGACAATGTGCCAAAAATATCTCAGAGGATATACTCCCTTAGGAGGTAAGTAAAATACACAAAATATACACACAAACCAAAATCAGGTATGTAAAACAGTCGGAAAGTAGTGCAAACACTGAAGAATACAATAGGCTGAGGGGAACACAAACCATATACTAAGAAAGTTGAATGTGAACCATAAATGGAGTCCTATGCTAGTGTAGTGTGTAGAGGGTCGCTGGGAGTGTGAGAAAACACTAAGGGTGTTCAAGATACCCCACCCCAAGACCCTGAAAAGTAGGAGTAAAATACTACTATTTACCCAAAAATACACTAAACATGTGATAGATGATTTTGCAAAGACCACAATAGACTGCAAAGCACTGAATATGGATTCCTGGCTCTGAGGACCTACAAAGGAAGGGGGCCAAGTCAAAGAGTTGTGAAAGTGTTCAGGGGGGGCAGGAGCCCCCTAAACCCCGGATGACGGTGCAAAATGGCTGCCTCCTGATGGAAGAAGCTGAAGATTCTGCAACAACGAAAGGTGCTAGGAACTTCTCCTTCATGCAAAAGATCTCCCATGGAGTGCTGGAGGATTCAGAGTTGTTTCTTTGGCAAAAAACCACAAACAAGCCTTGCTAGCTGCAAGAGTTGCGATGGAAGAAAAAGGGTGCTGCCAGGGCTCAGGAAGGACCAGGATATCGCCACTTGGGAGAGGACACATAGGGGGCCCTTAGCAATGTAGAGAGCCCACGCACAAGAAGATACAACCCACAGAAGTCCTTGAACATGGGTTCAAGAAGACTGAGCACATCAGTTGCCTCAACACTACAAAAGAGGGTCCCACGAAGCCGGAGGTCAACTCAAGGAGTTGAGCAATGCAGGACGGAGTGCTGGGGACCTGGACTTGGCTGTGCATGAAGGATTCATTGGAAAGGTGCACAGAAGCCCTAGCAGCTGCAGTTCACGCAGTGCACAGGATTACTGTCTGGAGAGGGGAGGCAAGGACTTACCTCCTCCAAATTTGAACAGTTGGACCACTGGACAGTCAGGGTCACTTGGGTCCACCACCTGTGTTCCACGGGCCACGCTCGTCAGGATGAGAGGGGTCCCAGAGTACCAGTGATGCTGAAGTTTGGTGCCTGCTGGAGCAGGTGGAAGATTCCGTCAACCCACAGGAGATTTCTTCTTGGCTTCCAGTGCAGGATGAAGGCAGGCAGCCCCCAAAGCATGCACCACCAGGAAACAGTCAAGAAAGCCATTGGGGTTAGGCGCTACAATGTCACTGGTAGTCTTCTTGCTACTTTGTTGCAGTTTTGCAGGCGTCTTGGAGCAGTCAACGGTTGATCCTTGGCAGAAGTTGAAGAGAGAGCTGCAGAGGAACTCTGATGAAGTTGTGATCTGAGGAAAAGCCCACTGGAAAGACCCTAAATAGCCCTCAGAGGAGGATTGGCCACCTAGTCAGGAACACACCTATCAGGTGGGGTCTCTGATGTCACCTGCTGGCACTGGCCACTCAGAGGCCTCCAGAGTGGCCTCACACCTCTGTATCCAAGATGGCAGAGGTCTGGGACACACTGGAGGAGCTCTGGGCACCACCCCAGGGGAGTGGTCATTCCCCTTTTCTTTGTCTGTTTTCGCACCAGAGCAAGGACTGGGGGCTCCCTGAACCGGTGTAGACTGTCTTATGCAAGGAGGGCACCATCTGTGTCCTTTAAAGCATTTCCACAGGGTGGGGGAGGCTACTCTTCCCCAGCCCTTAACACCTATTTCTGAAGGAAGAGGGTGTAACACCCGCCCTCAGAGGAAATTCCTTGTTCTGCTTTCCTGGGACTGGGCTGCCCAGACCCGAGGAGGGCAGAACCCTGTCTGTAGGTTGGCAGCAGCGGTAGCTGCAGAGAAAACCCCAGAGAGCTGGTTTGGCAGTACACAGGGTCCATAGAGGAGCCCCGGGGATTCATGGATTGGCACCACAATACCACATTTAGCATGGGGGGACAATTCCATGATCTTAGACATGTTACAAGGCCATATTTGGAGTTACTATTGTGAAGCTACATATAGGTATTGACCTATATGTAGTGCACACGTGTAATGGTGTCCCCAAACTCACAAAGTCCAGGGAAATTGCCCTGAACTATGTGGGGCACCTTTGCTAGTGCATGGGTGCCCTCACACTTAGTAACTTTGCACCTAACCTTCAGCAAGTGGAGGTTAGACATATAGGTGACTTATAAGTTACTTAAGTGCAGCTTAAAATGGCTGAGAAATAACGAGTGCGTAAGATTTGTCTGAGCTCCCGATGGGTGGCAAAAGAAATGCTGCAACCCATAGGTATCTCCTGGAACCCCAATACCCTGAGCACCTAGGTGCCATATACTAGGGAATTATAAGGGTGTTCCAGTGTGCCAATTAGAATTGGTAAAAATAGTCACTAGCCTATAGTGACAATTTTAAAGGCAGAGAGAGCATAAGCACTGAGGTTCTGGTTAGCAGAGCCTCAGTGACACAGTTAAGTACTACACAGGTATACACAGACAGGCCACAAACTATGAGCACTGGGGTCCTGGCTAGCAGGGTCCCAGTGAGGCATATAAAACACACTGACAAATAGGGTTTTCACTATGAGCACGGGTTCCTGGCTAGCAGGATCCCAGTGAGACAGTACAAACACCCTGACATATACTCACAACACAAACAGGCCAAAATTGGGGGTAACAATGCTAGAAAAAGGCCACCTTCTCACACCCTGTCAAATCAATTGCGGGCTCTTAGCCTCAGACCTGCAATGCATGTCACGTTGTCAGGTAAGACTCTTGCCTGTCAGCGAGAATTCTGGATTAGGGTCAGCAACTTTTCTGCTCACATGTGACTGAGTCTCTCCTACACCAGCGGGAAGCTGTCAGTCCAAACCTCCTGGATCTCTAGCAGCACCTCACCCAAACACTAAATAGTAAAGGTGATTTCTGACAGACTAGTAAATTGGACTCGGAAGACCTCTCAGAGAAGTCGTGGTGTAACAAATATTACCCTTTTTTCTCTTTAAAAATTAAGGGCATATTTACAAACCTCTAGTACCTCCATGCGCCATATTAATGTCATTTTTTTACACTAATGTGGCGTTAAGGAGACATTTTCGCCGAGCCAGATTTGCTAAGTGGTGCAATGCATGCATTGTGCCACTTTGCAACCTCTTGCACCACATTATGCCTATGCCAGGCATAATGTACGCAAAGGGGTGTTCCAGCGTTAGGAAGTCTGAAAAAAGGGTGTAGTGAAATATACAAGATTTCGCGATGCCATTTTCTCCATCATTTTTAACGCATGATCAGAGCAGATGTTAAAATGATGCACCCATTGAAATCAATGCATCTTCCTGCACTTTGCTGCACTAGCATCAACATTGTTTACACTAATGCAGCAAAGCGCCACAATAGCATTAAAAACGTTGATGCTATTGGCCTAGTGGCTGCCATGGTGTGAGGTATTGTAAATATGGTGCACCCATGGTGTCATTAAGTGGGGCAGGGTTGACGCAAGAAAACTGGTGCATCAGAGCTGATTCACCAGTTTCTTGTAAACATGCCCCTAAGTCTCTTACACACACAGGCAATGAAGGAGATGCAGGATAGTTTTCAATGATTTTATTGAAAAGACTGCAACCTGCACTAAAATGTATGTGCTGCAATGATTATGAAATGAGAAGTAACAGAAGCAGAACGATGAGGATAAAAGTGGTGAATATGAAACCCCCCAACATATTACAATAAACATGACATATGCAGTTCTTATCAAAGATGACTAAATCCTACCCTATAGGGAGAGCTGGGCATGATAAGCCTGATCTGCCAATGCACTGCCCAAGAGAGGTGCCCCCAACCCTCCTGTTACCTTGGGACGTGGTCGTCCTCTAAGTCTCCAGATCAGGAATCGTAGAGACACAAGGCTGAAGTCACTGCAAAGATGCTTGGAGTCCAGATGGTGTATTCTGATAGAACCTTTTCTAACGACCTTGGTCTTGTGAGGTGCATATATAACGAACATGTTATTGTTTGTGCAGGAAACCTGCCGCAAGTGTGTACCCAAACATCAGATTGAGTGTGCAAACTTGTGTCTGCAATTTCATAATAAATACCAGACATGTTCACACTCTGTATAAACATGGCAACACTACCCATGTACATCACTGATAATGACACTTTCTCAGAATGACACTGAATGGAAAAGCAAATGCCTTTCCTAAGATGGCGGCATGTGCAAGCACTGCTGGAAGGAAGTAAAGAATAAAAGAGAGCATAAGTAGATGAAAGAGGAGTAGGAAAAAAGGGCAACAGGCCCGTAAGCTGAAAGCTAAGCTATCTCCTGTGCCCAAGTGGGTAACTAAAATGGACCTACGACACCCTCCCGTTTGCCAAAACAAGGGTGCTGAGGAAAGATTCCAAGCAAGGGTGCAAGAGCCCAAATCTAAATTTGCTCTAAGCAAAAATCTAAAAACATATTTCAAAACATATATAAAACAGGCTAAAAGCATACATGAGAGATATATGTAATGCCAAAAGTGACAAGCAAAGCAGGCCAACAGATCGGCTGAATTAAAAGGCAACTCTGGTGTCACATTTTAAACTTTTTGTAAAAACAGCCAATGGTTGAATTTCACCAATAAGTATGATCATGCAGGAGGTCTCTGATGTCATCCAAAGAGTCAGAGACCAGGAAGGACTCCACTTCAGCAGGTGTCAGGGTTACCAGCAGATTAGCAGAAGGATCCACAGAGCAATAATGTGCAGAAGGGC
Source organism: Pleurodeles waltl (assembly GCF_031143425.1). Classification (NCBI taxonomy): domain Eukaryota; kingdom Metazoa; phylum Chordata; class Amphibia; order Caudata; family Salamandridae; genus Pleurodeles; species Pleurodeles waltl. The sequence continues at coordinate 383,095,626 of NC_090445.1, forward strand.
TTGTCTATGGGGCACTGTCCATTGTGCCAAAGGGTGTTGCAGCCTTTAGGTTCACAAGTGGGGGCTCAGAATTTGCCACGCAAATCAACCTTAGTCTCAAGGGGCACAACCATGAATGGACCCACAAACATGAATGAACCCTCACTCAGAACAGTAACAGTTCCTGGTTCACAGGAGACACAGGCTGTTCGGCAAGACACATTGTGGGTGTGCATTCAAAGAAGCACCAGATGCAATGGAACACCGGGTGCACACACCATAGGATTGGTCTGAATAACAGCGACCAATCACATTTCAGTTCTTTCAGCAAGGGAGTACCAAAGTACTACATCATGTGCTCATGACACAGCTGGGCTGATGGCAGCTCATCACTCCACTTTGCTGAGATGGGACAGCCACTACATATAAAAAATAGCAGCAAAAGAATTCTGTTAATTAATGTTAAAGTTATGGTGAAACCACCAAAGACACTCTAAAAAGAATGAATGTATGGCCGAAGGTATCGCTCTAAAAACAGGCTGGAAGGTGCAGACAAATTCAGAACCGACAACTTGTGAAAAGTGAACAATATTCTGGATACCACTTCTCCAAAGTGCTTGTGGAAGCTGGTAATTAATAGGGACTGTATCTTAGCCGATGATCTTGCTATCTGGAGATTATGGTGGTCATTACAACCCTGGCGGTCGGTGCTAAAGCGGCGGTAATACCGCCAACAGGCCGGGAGTTAAAAATTTGCAATTACGACCGTGGCGGAAACCGCCAACAAAGACAGCCACTTTAACACTCAGTCCGCCACGGCGGTACAAGCAAACAGCTTGGCAGTCACCGCCAACAGACAGGCGGTTGACAATGTACCGCCCACACTATTATGACAGGCCAATCCGCCACCTTTTCCGGGGTGGATTCACCGCGGATAAAAACACGGCAGAAACAGGAATCCCACCCCATGAGGAACGAGGACGCCATGGATCCGGAACTCCAAATTCTACCTGCATTAGTCTTCCTGCTCCTCTACCAGGAGCACGAACGCCGGCAGTGAAGACCACGGTGAGAACTGCACCTACGACACAGGGGAGGGGGGAGGCAAAAAACAGGGACACACACATGCAACACCCCCACCCCCACCCTCACCCACTACAATACACACACTAATGCATATCAATACATCACAGTTACACCCCCCAAACCCTCCGGAAGAATGCAAAGACCATAGAAAATGAGTGTAACCATTGTAATATATTAAAAGCAAGTAGGCAGAAATAGATATATACACCATGTACAAAATATATACCAAGCATAGTAGTCCGGGTACTGCTCTAAGAAAGTCCGTGGAACACTGGGATCACACGGTATGGGCAAGGCCCACACAAGATCCCCGACCATGACGGAGAGAACACTGCAGGGGCATCAGAGAGCAACTAAACAGGCACCTCAGGGGGAGGGAAAGGGGGGGCACCTCAGCCGCTTGAGTGCACAACGCCAAATCCACGAGGGGGCCCCATGCCCACTGTCCAATCCTGGGGAGTGCAAAGCCACAGTCTCTCAAGTCTCTACAGTGGGTGGGTTGCCCACTGCCATATCCTGGGGAGTGCAAAGCAACAGTCTCTCAAGTCTCTACAGTGGGTGGGTTGCCCACTGTTCAATCCTGGGGAGTGCAAAGCCACAGTCTCATAAGTCTCTACAGTGGGTGGGTTGCCCACTGTTCAATCCTGGGGAGTGCAAAGCCACAGTCTCACAAGTCTCTACAGTGGGTGGGTTGCCCACTGTTCAATCCTGGGGAGTGCAAAGCCACAGTCTCACAAGTGGATGACAGTCTCCACTGGTTCTGGAGGGGGCATGGTGCCCAGAGTGCTTCATCCTGCTAAGGACAGAGGTAGTGGATGGATCTCTCCACTGGTTCTGGAGGGGGCATGGTGCCCAGAGTGCTTCATCCTGCTAAGGACAGAGGTAGTGGATGACAGTCTCCACTTGTTCTGGAGGGGGCATGGTGCCCAGAGTGCTTCATCCTGCTATGGACAGAGGTAGTGGATGACAGTCTCCACTGGTTCTGGAGGGGGCATGGTGCCCAGAGTGCTTTATTCTGCTAAGGACAGAGGTAGTGGATGACAGTCTCCACTGGAGTGCTTCATCCTGCTAAGGACAGAGGTAGTGGATGGATCTCTCCACTGGTTCTGTAGGGGGCATGATGCCCAGAGTGCATCATTCACCCCCGTGACGGACTCAGTTGCGTCAGTGCCCCTGCCACTCATGGGCTAGCGGTGCTTGAGACGGCGGTGCCCTGTTCAGAGGTGCTTGAGATGGCAGTGGCCTGTGCAGCGGTGCTTGAGACAGCGGTACCCTGTTCAGCGGTGCTTGAGACGGCGGTGCCATGTTCAAAGATGCTTGAGACGGTGGTGCCCTGTTCAGCAGTGCTTGAGATGGCGGTGCCCTGTTCAGCGGTGCTTGAGGCGGCGGTGCCCTGTTCAGCGGTGCTTGAGACGGTGGTACTGAGTGGTGCCCTGTTCAGCAGTGCTTGAGACGGCGGTGCCCTGTTCAGCGGTGCTTGAGGCGGCGGTGCCCTGTTCAGCGATGCTTGAGATGGCGGTGCCCTGTTCAGCGGTGCTTGAGATGGCGGTCTCCATTGCAGGGTCTCAGCTGCTGGCGGTCCTTCATGGCCCAGCGGGGCTTTTGCTGGCGGTCTTTCATGGCCCAGCGGGGCTTTTGCTGGCGGTCCTTCATGGCCCAGCGGGGCTAGTGCTGGTGGTCCTTCATGGCCCAGTGGGGCTAGTGCTGGTGGTCCTTCATGGCCTAGCGGGGCTGGTGCTGGCGGTGGCCTCCTGGGCATCTGGGCTGATGCTGGCGGTGGCCTCCTGGGTAGGTGGGCTGGTGCTGGCAGTGGCCTCCTGGGCATCGGGGCGTGATGGCGGTCCTCTCTGCGGTGCTACTCTTCCCAGACTTGCCGGGTTTCTTGTGGCCCTTCCCCACCTTGGAAGGTGTCACAGCTGACTCCACACTCCCACCTGTACCCCTGGGAGCAGCTTTGGTGGCTGGAGTCTTCCCCCTCTCCCGCCGGGCACTGGCCAACTTCTGATGCTTGACAGGTGGGGGACTGTCTGTGCTGTGGCTCTGTGCCACACTGGCTGCCCTGGTGGCTGGTGCACTCCAGATTCCGGTGACTACAGGCACCACTGGTCCCAGAGATGTTGTGGCTGAGGTGCTAGTTCGGGACCTATGAGACGGACGGGGTGGGGGAGGTGTGGGAAAGAGGTCAAGGTTGGACAGGAAAAGTTTTTGGGACACACTGGGACGGGTAGCTGGAGGGGGTATGGGAGGGGAGGAAGAGGTGGTGGTTGTAGGAGGTGTACGTTTAGTGACTTTGGGTGAAGGTGCATGCGCTGGAGGCTGTCGTGAGGCGGATGACTGTTGGGTGGGTGTGTGCCTGCGTTTGTGCATCTTGGGAGGGGGTGTCACAGCCACACTGGGAGAGGACACAGGGGACGTGTGAATGGTAGTGGGGTGGTGACTGCACGTGAGCGGGGTGTGGTGGTGGGTGTGCTGGAGAGGGACGTAGTGGCTTTAGAGGTAGTGCATGCAGGTGTGAGTGTAGACGAGACTGGGAGGAAGGAGGGAGACAAGGAGGAGGGGGACACAGTGGATGCAGTGGATGTTGGTGTGTCTGCATGTATGTGATGCTTGCGTGAGTGCCTGTGGGATGTGTGGTGCTTAGGTTTGCCTGAGCTTCCCTTGGGTGTTGAGGTGTGTGCATGTTGGTCTGTGGGTGTGCTTGGGATAGGCTGAGGTACAGGGGATTGGGTCGGGGTGGAGGAAGTTGGAGGGGGGAGGCTAGAGACGGGGACAATGGCTGCCATCAGTGCTGAGGCCAGAGTCTGAAAAGCTTGCTGAAGGGCCGCCTGACCAGAATGAATGCCCTCCCGGAATGTATTGGTTTGTTGCAACTGCCTCTCTACACCCTGGATGGCATTCAAAATGGTAGACTGCCGGACAGTGAAGGACCTGAGGAGGTCAATTGCCTCCTCACTAAGGGCAGCAGTGGTCACTGGGGCAGGGCCTGAGGTGCCTGGGGCGAAGGTGATGCCCACCCTCCTGGGTGAGCGGGCACGGGGCAAAGGCTGAGGGGCTGCTGGCAGGGCGGTGCAGGTAGGGAGGGTGGTGGCTGTACCTGTAGATGCGGAGGCTCAGATGTTGCCGCCACCAAAAGGGAGCTCCCATCAGAGGACCAGTCCGTGTCGCTGGTGTCAGCTCCTGTCCCCGCCGTGGAGCTCCCCTCGCACTCCGTCCCACTGGTGAATTCAGACTCCGTAGTGTCGCCCTCCAGGGCCATGTGGGATGCAGCTCCCTCGTGTTCCGGTGCCACTGCTCCTCCGCCTGATGATGCTAATGCACACAAGAACAGGGAGACCACAAAAAGGGGGGGGAGACAGAAGAAAGACATGTTGAGTGCATGTATTACCGCTACCGTTTGCAGACACGACAGACACAGAAGCCCCCTGCACTACGCTGCGCTCTTGGGCTCCACTGTTCAAATCCTGGGAAATGGCCTACAAGGCTATGGATGACATCTGCACACATAGATGACACAAGGGCATGACTAGGTATACTTGGCACTCTACAGAGGTGGGCTGGGGTGCCACATGGCCTGCCTTATGGAGGGGTCTTGCCTACGGAACTCGCCCTGGCCTAGGGACCCCACAGCCCACAACCCACCTCCCCCACCCAGACCGCCCCACTGCATGCAAAGTCAGCAGAATGAGAGTGTACTCACCCCCTTGTGGCTGCTGCAATGCTCTCAAACGCCCATCCAACTCCAGGTAGGCCACCGGCAGGATCCTGAACATCAGGGTGGTCATGGTGCAACGGCACCCCTCCCACGTTGGGAGGCCATCCCCAGCTGAGCCTCCGCCGTCTTCTTGCTCCAGCGGCGAATGTCTTCCCATCTTTTACGGCAGTGGGTGCTCCGTCTGTGGTAGACCCCCAGGGTCCGGACGTCCTTGGCGATGGCACACCAAATATCTTTTTTCTGGTGGGCGCTGACCTACATGAAATGTGCATGGGAAAACGAGAAGTTATTACCAACTGCACCGTCAAACTGATTGGCCCCCATCCCTACCCTTGCCATGTGGCACATGCATTCACCGTCTTTCAAGCACTCTCCCCCCTTCCTTCTTACATCCAGCCCTCTCCACACAGGCATAGCCCATACAACATGCTCCCTTTGTACTTACCTGTTTGTCTGGAGGACCGTTGAGTAGTGTGTACTGGGGGAGGACCCCATCCACGAGCTTCTCCAACTCCTCCGATGTGAATGCAGGGGCTCTTTCCCCAGACACTCGAGTCATTGTCTCTTCCAGACCGAGGTCACAGCAGCACTTGCAGTGTAGGTCCACTCCTGTCGAAGATCAGGTATCGAGTGATTGAACAGATAGAAAATGGCGGTCACGTCCGCAGCGGTGCGTACCGTCAACGCCGGCGTACATCGTCATTGGCTCCTGGGACCCATTGCATCCAATGTTAACCAATACAGCATTGCGCTGCGGTCTTCGACCGCCTACCACGACGGTGTACAACGCCAGTGCAGTTACCTCACATCCCATTGTCCCACTTTAGAGGTCAGGCAGCCGCCATTTCAGGGCCCCACATGGCTTCATTTCCAACTGTGTCACGCATACCTAGGCCTAGACTCAACACACATACAGGCCATCTTTTGTGTATGATTGGTGTTCTGGGTAAACTGTGGGTACGTAACTCTGAGTTGTTTGACTCTGTGCTCGCTGTTGTCCTTCATAGGCACCGTCCGCTGGGACACGTGAGGAGATAGCGGCATCCTCTGGTGTACCGACCGTTGGTGGACCTGTCGACAATGGAGGAGCGACATTTGATTATCACATACAGGCTTGACCGTGCCACAATCCAGGAACTGTGTACCCAGTTGGAGCCAGACCTGATGTCAGCAATCCGCCATCCCACAGGAATCCCCGCTTAAGTGCAGGTGCTGTCAGTGCTCCATTTCCTTGCAAGTGGGTCTTTTTAAACAACAGTGGCCATAGCATCAGGGATGTCCCAGCCCATGTTTTCCAACATATTGTCCAGAGTGTTGTCTGCCCTTCTGAAACACATGCAGAGCTACATCGTTTTCCCCCAGGTGGAGGATTTGCCTACAGTGAAAGGGGATTTCTATGCCCTGGGACACATCCCCAACATCATAGGTGCCATTGATGGGACCCATGTGGCTTTGGTCCCCCCCCACAGGAGTGAACAGGTGTACAGAAACCAGAAGAGTTATCATTCTATGAATGTACAGATGGTATGTTTGGCAGACCAGTACATCTCCCATGTGAATGCCAAGTTCCCTGGCTCAGTGCATGATGACTACATCCTGCAGAATAGCAGCATCCCTTATGTGATGGGTCAACTCCAGAGGTACCGTGTGTGACTATTAGGTGAGCACCTGGAGGCAAGTCAGTGGGAATGGTTGTCTGGGTCTGGAGATATCCCTACAGGTTAATGCGTGTCTAACAGTTGTCCCTCGCCATTTGCAGGTGACTCTGGTTACCCCAACCTGTCATGGCTACTGACCCCAGTGAGGAATCCCAGGACAAGGGCAGAGGAACGCTACAATGAGGCCCATGGGCGAACTAGGAGGGTGATCGAGCGGACCTTCGGCCTCCTGAAGGCCAGGTTCAGGTGCCTCCATATGACAGGTGGATCCCTATTCTACTCACCAAAGAAGGTGTTCCAGATCATCGTGGCCTGCTGTCTGCTTCATAACCTGGCTTTGCGACAACAGGTGCCTTTTCTGCAGGAGGATGGTCCAGATGGCGGTGTTGTTGCAGCTGTGGAGCCTGTGGACAGTGAAGACGAGGAAGCAGAGGAAGAAGACATGAACAACAGAGACTCAGTGATCCAGCAATATTTCCAGTGAGACACAGGTAAGAGTACAGACCTGCCTACTACATGTACTTTAACACTACTTCCTCTCTACTGTGTGTCGTTTTCACCCAGTGTATGGTCACTGAGTTGTCACTTTCCCGTACGATTTCATAGATGTGGGTCCCACTGTGTGACATCTGCTTAGATTCCTCATGGACTAGAGCTGTGTGACATAGGCATGTTGACATTACAATTGAAAGAGCATTTTGTCACTATAATTGCTAATACACTATTTCCAAACCACAGACAGACTCCAGATAGTTTTGTGCTTTAAGTGTGTTTATTTAGGTGCTCAATATTGGAGGGGGTAGTGGAATGGTGAGGGGTGATGGCGGAGGAATGTCCATGGCAGAGTCCAGTCTATTAGTCTCACAGGTGCATTGCCCAAATGGGCATAGGAAGTGGAGCTGGGGCAGTTAAAGTATGGACAGGGTGACAAAGTGGGACAGTAGGATGACAATCAGGGTGGTCTCATTTCTTGGCGGGGTTTTGGCATCGTGCTCTGTCTTTGTCCTGGATCTCAGGGACCGCTTGCGGGGTGGTTCTCCCTCTACAGGGGGTGGTGTGCTGGTGTGGTGGTCCTGTGGCAGGGCGTCCTGTCCACTAGTGCCGGCAGAGGTGGTGGGCAGTTCATCGTTCATGCTAGTGTCAGGGGCCCCTTGTAGTGCCACAGTGTCCCTCCTGGTGTTGAGTACTTCCTTCAGCACCCCTACGATGGTGCCCAGGGTGGAGCTGATGGTTCTGAGTTCCTCCCTGAAACCCATATACTGTTCCTCCTGCAGCCGCTGGGTCTCCTGAAACTTGGCCAGTACCGTTGCCATCGTCTCCTGGGAGTGGTGGTATGCTCCCATGATGGAGGAGAGGGCCTCGTGGAGAGTGGGTTCCCTTGGCCTGTCCGCCCCCTGTCGCAAAGCAGCCTTCCCAGTTCCCCTGTGTTCCTGGGCCTCCTTCCCCTGGACCGTGTGCCCACTACCACTGCCACCAGGTCCCTTTTGTTGTTGGGGTGGTGGGTTATCCTGGGTTGCCTGTAGTGGTGGACACACTGCTGATTGACATGTCCTGGGGACGGAGGTATGGGCCCGCTGGGTGGGTGCTGTGCTGGTGTTTCCAGAGGGGGGAAGGTCTGTGGTGGCCTGTGACTGGGTGAGGGGAACCGACTGTCCCAAGGTCCGAGATGGTCCAGGCTGGTCATCTAGATCCAGTTGGACAGAGGTGCTGTCATCACTGTGGGCCTCTTCTGTTGGTGGTGTGGACATGTGTGGACCCTCCTGTCCGGTGACGTTGGGTAAGGGTCATGCAGGGGTATAAAAGGATGGTTATTACATCTGTCTGTGTCATGGTGTGCAATGGGTGGGTGACCGTGTACCCCAGTGCTTGCATTCCTGTGTGGGACCTTGTGTGAGGATGGTTTAGGGGGTTGATGGGTATGTGCAGTGGCCATGCTGTAGTGATGGGTGTCCATGCTTTGTTGTTGCATGCAGGGCTTGGTGTTGGGATGGGTGGTTTGTGATGTTGGGACATATGTGAGGAGTTGGGGTGCTCGGGGTGAGGTTGGGGGTATGTGATGGCGTGCCGGTAGGGTGGGGGATGTAATTATTACGATTTGTCTTACCAGAGTCCATTCCTCCACCTACTCCTGCGAGGCCGTCAGGATGCAGAATCACCAAGACCTGCTCATCCCATGTTGTTAGTTCTGGGGGAGGAGGTAGGGGTCCGCCACCAGTCCTCTGAACCGCCAGGTGGTGTCTTGAGACCATGGAACGCACCTTCCCCCATAGGACATTCCACCTCTTCCTGATGTCCTCCCGATTTCTTGGGTGCTGTTCTACTGCGTTGACCCTGTCCACTATTCTTCGCCATAGCTCCATCTTCCTTGCAATTGAGGTGTGCTGCACCTGTGCTCCGAATAGCTGTGGCTCTACCCGGACGATTTCCTCCACCATGACCCTGAGCTCCTCCTCCGAGAACCTGGGGTGTCTTTGCCGTGCCATGGGGTGGTGTAGGTGATGTGTGGGGTGGAGTGTGTGGTGTTAAGTGTGCTGATATGTAGTGGTGTGTTGTGTGAGGTGCGTGGAAGTTCTGTGGGTGATGGTGTTGTGTGCCTGTGGATGCTGTTGTTCTTGCTGGTGCTATCTCTCGCTGGCCTTCTTTCGGAATTTTTGGTCATGGGGGTTTGTGGGTGATGTGGGTGTGTGTTTTATATTGTATTGAGTGTGTGGGAGTGGTGTGTGTATGCGTATCAGGTGTGTGTATTTGGAATTTTCCAATGTGGCTGTGTTTTGTAAGAGTGTGTGTATGTTGAGCGCGGCGGTGTGTACCGCCAATGGAATACTGCGGTTGAAAGACCGCCGCGTGGATTCGTGTGTCATGATAATGTGGGCGTATTTCTGTTGGCGTGACGGTGTCGGTTTTGTTTTCGCCAGTTTATCACTGACCTTTGGTGTGGCGGACTTGTGTGGGTGTCTGAATTTTGGCAGATTCCGTGCTGTGCGTCATAATAGCTGTGGCGGAATTCCGCGGCCGCGGCGGTGTGTTGGCGGTCTTCTGCATGGTGGTAAGCGGCTTTTACCGCCAATGTTGTAATGAGGGCCTATATGTCTCCTTTTTAGAATTGCACGTGTGTTGCTGAATTTGAAATAAAAGCTCACGTTATTTTTTCTGTTTATTAAATTTGGAAAGTGCATGCCTTTCACTGTGTTCCCTCTCAGTCTGAAGCAGAGCAGAACATTACCCCGGCACACTGTCACCATGGATCTCATTTGCAGATTTGCCATCTAGTCAAAGATATAATACAATTCTGGTGTTGGTTGATTCCTTCTCCAAGATAAGTAATTTCATTCGCATAAAAAAAGGCTCCCAGTGCCCCTGAATTAGCACTACTCTTTTCAGTAAAAATAGTTTGGGCCCAGGGTATTGCTGTGGTAGTAACTTCTGGCTGATTAACCCAGTTTGCCTCATATTTTTGGAGAGCCTTCATGGAAAATTAGGGATAGCTCCCTGGTACTCTACTAGTTATCATCCAGAGACCAATGGTCAAACTGAGAGAGTTAATCAGAAACTTGAACAATCTTTACTACTGTATCGCCAGGAGACTGGCCTGAGTTCTTCTAGATGGCTGAATTTGCATATAATAATGCAGTTTATGTCTCCACTGGTTATTCCCCTTTCCATTTGAAATCAGGAAGCGATCAAAATGTCTTAATTGGAAGTTCAGTCAGTGTAGCGAGAAAATGTGAAGGGCCTCTGATTCTGTTAAGAAGAACTTTCTTAAGGGCAAGACCTCTTATAAAAAATAGCTGACAAAATAAGAAGAAATAATCCTAACTACAAACTTATCAAAAGAGATAAGGTAGGGCTTTCCACCCATCACTTACACTTCAAGGGAAAGAGAAAGTTTCCACCAAGGTTTCTAGGTCCCTTTAGAGTTGATAGGGTAATGAATCCTGTGACATTTAAGTTCAAACTTGCTTCTCAGATAAAGATTAATCCTGTATTTCATGTCTGTCTGCCCTTCAGACTTAAGGTTGACTGCCTCTCCAGATTCTGTAGATCTTAGCTTAGATCATGAATATAAGGCTAGTTGGATTTTGCACTTGAAACTCAAGAAAGGAATAATGTACTACTTGATTGAATGGAAAGGGTTTGGCCCAGCAGAAGAATCTTGGGAACAATCCCAGAATGTGTATGCCTGAGTTTGATGACGCAATTGTATCGTTCATATCATGACAAACGCTTCCTAGAGGAGAGTCATTTGAGAGGGGGGACTGTCAGGAGTACAGTAGCCAACATTCTGAATTGCTCATCGTACGCTGGAAGATGGAGATTCCAACTTCATTCTTGTCTGAAACTGCAAAATTATCTATTTTGTTTATTACTGGTAACCCTGCTCCAAATGCTGTCTGATGCAAACACACATACTTTTCACACATTTAGAGTAGCAAACATACCGCAGCAGTACCAAGCTTATCTACACCTAGAAATATCACTTTCTTGTCAAGATCACCAAACCTGGTTTAATGGTGCCCTACCACATGTTTTACAACCCATGAAATTAGGTCCTTTCAGTAACAATGGACCAACGTGGCCTATGTTTACCATGTACACACCAAATCCAGGTGTATAGGTAATGCAAGTAGCTGATATATATACACTTTACAATGAGATATTATCAATTTACATATGACTAGTACAATTCGTTATGCCAACTTTGATCACCGCCCCCTCTGTGGGGGCTGCAACAGCTGACTATCAATTTCCCATTGCAGGAATTAATCCACAAACAGTCCACTCAATTATGGGTAAAGCACCCATGGAGTTGGAGAGGATTCCGTCCTGGATAGCGCAGAAAACAAAGCAGTGTGTCCCCGTACGAAACCCCAAGACAAACTTAGAATTTTCACGATGTGCTTTCCTTTCAGAATGGTTCCCACAGTAGAGGAATGCGCCACTTAAGACACAGGTGGTCATTACAACCTTGGCGGTCTTTTAACAGGACCGCTGAGGGACCGCTGTGCGGAAGACCACCAGTAGTGGTGGTTTGCCGCTCAGCGTATTATGACTGTTGGCTGCTCTCCGTCCTTTTACGGATGGAGAGCCGCCAACAGCCATACTAGCGGGTGGCGGGGAAGTGGAGGTTGCTCCACCTCCACCGCCACGCCAACAGAACACTGGCCTCCGAATCACGTCCTGTGATTCGGCGTGGCGGTGTTATGTTGGCGGTGTGGTGTCGGCGGAGCAGCCCCCATGGCTCCCGTCCCCTCCCAGCGGATCGACGGACCAGGTAAGTTGATCGTCCTTTAGGGGAGGGGGTCGGGGGGTGTTGTGTGTTGTGTAGGTGCATGGGGGTGTGCATCTGTGTATGTTGAGGGGGTGTGTGAGTGCGTGTATGGTTGCGGGGGTGTTGCATGTTTTGGGAATGAGTGAGTGTATGTCTGTGGGTATGTCTGTATGGATGTGTGCATGTATGTATGAATGTGGGTGTGCGTGTTTGTGTGTGGGGATGTTAGCATGTATGTCGGTGTGTGTGCGTGTGTGTGTGTGAGTTATGTCATGTTGGGGGTTGGGGTGGGGAGGGGGGCCCTGCCACCTTTGGGGGGTGGCAGGGGTGGTGGGGGCTGTAGGGGAGGGAGTCGGGGTGGGGATGGGGGGGTGGAGACCCCTATCTGGCACTGATATAGCTTACCGCCATGGATTTCATGGCGGGTCAAACCGCAGGAAATCCATGGCGGTAAGCCAGGTCCAATTACCGCCGGCGGTATAGTGACGACCGCTGGGCTGGAGACCCTGGTTTCCAGCCCAGCGGTCATCTCCGCCCTGGCAGGCGGAACGGAGAAGCGGCGGTTGACCATTGCGGTAACCGCCATGGTCATAATTCGAAAAAAAAGACCGGCAGCCTGTTGGCGGTCTTACCGCCGCTTCACCGCCTTCCACCAGGGTCATAATGACCCCTTAATCTCTGTAATAGAGACACTTTAAAAACATGCTGGATAAATGGAGTGAGAGAGTGGGTCAATGTTAGACCTGACAGCCTTAGGGTGGTCACCCCTAACTTTTTTGCCTACCTCCCTCCACTTTTTGGACACTGTTTTTACTGGGTTTAGGACTCTGCGAACTTTACCACGGCTAACCAGGGCTAAAGTGCATATGCTCTCTCCCTTAAAACATGGTGACATTGGTTCATGCCCAATTGGTTTATATAATTTACTTGTAAGACCACAGTAAAGTGAAATACATATGCCCAGGGCCTGTAGATTAAATGCTACTAGTGGGCCTACAGCACTGATTGTGCCACCCACATAAATAGCCTCTTAACCATGCCTCAGGCCTGCCTTTGCAAGGCCTGTGTGTGCAGTTTCACTACCACTTTGACTTGGCATTTAAAAGTACCTGCCAAGCCTTAAATCCCCCTTTTTCTACATATAAATCACCCCTAAGGTAGGCCCTAGGTAACCTATAGGGCAGGGTGCTATGTAGATGAAAGGCAGGACATATCCCTGTGCAGTTTATATGTCCTGGTAGTATACACTGCTGTGAGGCCTGCTCCTTTCATAGGCTAACATTAGGGCTACCCTCAGATACTGTTTGAGTGGTAGATTATGATCTGAAAGGAGTAGCAAGGTCATATTTAGTATGGCCAGAATGGTAATGAAACATCCTGCTGACTGGTGAAGTTGGATTTAATATTACTATTTTAGAAATGCCACTTTTAGAAAGTGAGCATTTCTCTGCACTTAATCCTTCTGTGCCTTACAATCCACGTCTGGCTAGGTTACTTGACATCTCCCTTGTGCATTCCACTCAGACAAACACAGGATGCTCATTCACACCTGCACACACCTGCATACTGGATGGGTCTTCCTGGGCTGGGACGGTGGAGGGCCTGACACTTACATGTCAAAGGACAGTAGCCTGCCCTCACACAATGGACTGCCACACCCTCTACTGGGACCCTGGTAGACAGGATGGAACTGAATGGGGGCCTCGTGCACTTCTAAGCCACTCTTTGAAGTCTCCCCCACTTTAAAGGCACATTTGGGGTTTTAAGCAAGATCCCTGACCCTACCAACTTAGACACTTCTGGACAAGATACCACTGGTGAAGAAACTCAGAACCAGAACCTGCAACCTGCCAAGAGGAACTGCCTGGCTGCCCAAAGGACTCACCTGACTGCTTTTCTGCAAAGGACTGCTGCCCTGCTGTTGCCCTGCTGCATGGCTTCCCTCTGGCTCTGCTGAGAAGTGCTCTCCAAGGGCTTGGATACAGCTTTCCTCCTGTTCTTTGAAGTCTAAGGACCAAAAAGACTTCATCTCGGCAAAAGAACTACTTGTGCAGTGAAAATCAACGCACAGCCTGCAAGAAACAACGCACAGCCTGCAAGAAACAACGCACAGCCTGCCTCGTGGTGAGAAAATCACCGCACGCCGAACCGGAGTGACGCAGCCCGGGTGTGTTGCTTGACACTTCAGAATAACAGAACTATGCACTTCAGAACAATTTAGGGCACAACTTGAAAAAATCACTGTCAAACACCTTAATAAGTAGAATAATCAAGTTTATTTATGGGACAAGTTCTCATATAGCAAAACTGACCACACTAAAATAACATGAAAAATAACATGAGAATAACTGCAAGAATATAAGCACTCTGTGATATAATAACTGCAAGAATATAAGCACTCTGTGATATCATGAAAAATAACCTGAAAGTAGCTGCAAGAATAAATGCATACTACACATACACACACAATAAGCTCAAATGACTATAAAATGAAAGGCTTCACCGAAAAGAGATTCTGCGTACACCAAGCCGGGGAACCCAAATCGACTTGCGCAGGGAGTCTGGTTCGGGACAATCAGTCCTCCTGACATTGCTTCCAACCCAGAAGAGAGTTCCTGAGCTAGTCCATAAGAGCTCCTGACCTTGATAGTATTTACTAACGCCCAGGAGTCTTTTTGACAAAAAGACCCCCTCATTTACAAATTGCTCAATCGGCAATACCTTGTTCACCCTTCGAGACGTCTCCTCGGAACGGGCCAGGTTCCCATAAGAAGGCTCCAAGGTGAAGCTTGCATTCCTCCTTGAGTACAGGCGCATCCCCCTGTCCTAACTGGTAGCTCGTGGAATGTAAATAGCTCCCTTCGTTCCAGGCAGATGGAGTGAAGTTGAGCAGAAAAACACTCCCCCCTGCAGCTTGTGGAAAAACACAGAACAGTGCTTCACGCACAGAACCAGACTCGACAATATGGAGTCGTGAGCCAATGTAAAATGGAAGCAGAGGCCAATGGTCCATCATATATTTGATTTCCCTTACTGTTCACCTTGCACGTAGTGCATGCAGCAATAAATTCCACCCTTGGATCATTTGGCCAACTTACCAACTAAGTATAACCTATAAGCTGAAATGGCAAAGCTCTTGGGCGACACTGAGATAGAAGGTTAGGCACACACTGAATACAACAACATAAGGAACTCAAAGATATAATGCAGTTGACCTAAATCAGGCAACCATCCAAACAACCAGTCCCCCAACCCTTGTCAACATCTTGTTTCACCCCCTGCACTAACTTATGCAGGGCCTCTATGTAGGATTTGATTGATATGGAGTGATCGGATAAATTAAAACAACACAACCCTTCAAAATCGCTGCAGCCATGGTTGTGCTTGAGAAGCAAATAGTCAATAGCAGCACGATTCTGCAAAGCAGCTTTTCTAGTTCCTTGTACATCAAACAACAGCTCAGCTAAAGCAGCTGATGTATGATTAATATTCTTAACTACTAAACATGCAAGTTTAATAACTCTGGTATTATACACTGCGAGCCCTGGCACCCCTACAATAGAAACAGCTAAGCTGACATATTCTGTTTTGGAAAGCAATGATATTTCAGAATCACAGTCTGCAGGCGATTGAATAGTGTCTCTGACATAGCAAGGGTGTAGAGCTGTATCCATAGGAAACATGAGAAAGCCTAAATGTGTTAAGGCACAAGGCCCTCCGGTTAGATTGGCGGGGATATAGGTAAAAGAGACGTTACGGCATGAAAAGAGCCAACCTTTAGGCAACTTAAAGTTTTGAGTGTGGCTGACAGCAGGCACCACATTCTGGCAGAACATTGAATTATTTACATTCAAACAGGTCATGTAATTTCGTGAGTGGCACAATGTCCGTTGTGCAGCATTCAAGTTTTTGTTTGAGTTCTCTAGTTTAAGCTGAGCACATTTACCTATTTTAATAGGATCATATGTCAATGAATAGCACACATCTCCATCTGAGATGTTAAACGTGAGTATTGATTTCATGTTACTCCACAACCGCCTTCCCACCTCAGGGCAATGACAGCAGTACTCATAGAGTGACAGATGGGAGCGAACGTCACTCACATCCACCATTTCTTCCTGGTTTGTACCATTAAAGATGTGCAATAATACCACAGCAGGAGTGGACACCACCACTAGACATGTGGTAATCAGATCTTGAACGCTTTGCATGTTACTCATACAGGATTGAGATACATTCAGCACTTCCTGCGCCAGATGAATCCAAACATTGTTCAGTTGATGCAGTAGCATCCGCATCTGCTGCTGACGATTGAATCTTTGGGCTATGAGCCCCTCCCACTCCCAGGTGGAGCCTCATAAAAGGGCTCCATACACCACACTCATCGCACAGGCTCCCCACAGGATGATCTGAAAAGAACAGAAGACAAAACACGTATTATCATTCTCGCAAATAACATTTGTCAGCGGGAACATGTTCCCATTTCTCTTGACCAGGTCGCATGACTACCAGGACATTGTCTGGTCCAGTGGCAAAGAGATCAACGGGTTGAGGAGGGTTATTTGGGGATTCAATCCACACTTTGGCCCCTGGGTTCTTGTCAGTAGATCCGAACCCTCCATTGCCTCTCACAGTGCGAAGGGCTGGGGCAGTCCCCTTTTTGACAATACCTCCGTAAACTGGTCTAATGACAATCTGGGCAACACGATCACCGGGATGCACCACTAGGTCTGTGACTCCACTGTTCAAAAGAATGACTTTCAAATCGCCCTGGTAGTCGGCATCTATCACTCCTCCTAAAATTGGATGCCTCTCAGGGCAAGCCCAGGTTGAGGGGCAATCAGACCACAATGCTCAGGGGGAATCTGACTTTTAACCCCCATTTCAATCAGAGTGATGTCTCTAGGCTTCAATCGATGCATTTGCAAAGCATGCAGGTCAAGCCCTGCAGATTC
Organism: Pleurodeles waltl; assembly: GCF_031143425.1. Classification (NCBI taxonomy): domain Eukaryota; kingdom Metazoa; phylum Chordata; class Amphibia; order Caudata; family Salamandridae; genus Pleurodeles; species Pleurodeles waltl. The sequence goes on from NC_090445.1 coordinate 383,112,285, forward strand.
TGGTTTAGCCCGATATGGGGCTAAAGCTCTTGGAGCTGTTTACCAATACACAATGGTATTGCTGGCTGTGAATGGATTAATCTGTAAAGCAGGGGTGAGCATTCTCATGAGAGGTGTCTCGGCATTCGTAAGGGTTTGGTTGTTCAAAATTTGCAAAGAATCATACAAATTATCCCTCCACCCCTTTAGTGTCCCATCAGACAGTTTGCGCAATTGTTCTTTCAACAATCCATTCATTCTCTCAATCAATCCCGCTGCTTGCGGGTAATAAGGTATGTGAAAAATCCATTCATTAGTAAGTTTGTGCACAATAGTCCTGCACTAGTCTGCTAGTGGCTGGCGTTATCACTCTGAATTTGGAACGACACTCCATAGTACAAAATCAACAGAGCTAGGCCCTCATTCCAACCCTGGCGGTTGGCGGAGAAGTGGCGGTCTTACCGCCAACAGGCTGGCGGTAAAAAAATTGGAATTATGACCATGGTGGTTACCGCCATGGTCAACCGCCACTTCTCCGAACCCGACCGCCATGGCGGAGACGACCGCTGGGCTGGAGACTTGGGTCTCCAGCCCGGCGGCCATCACAAGACCGCCTGTGGTATCATGACCCAGCTGACTGCCATGGATTTCATGGGGTTGGGCACTGCCATGAAATCCATGGTGGTAAGCATTATCAGTGCCAGGGAATCCCTTCCCTGGCACTGATGGGAGTCTCATCCACCCCCCACCCCGAGTCCTTCCCCGACAGCCCCAACCCCCTGCCAGCCCCCAAAGGTGGCAGGACCCCCCCTCCCCACCCGACCCCTGACATCACTATACAGACACACACCCGACACGCATGCAGACACCACCAACACACATACCCACACACACACAAACAAACATGCCAACAGACACACACAGTCATACACACACACCCACATTCAGACATACACGCACACATCCATACAGACATACATACAGGCAGACACGCACACATTTCTTAACATACTACACCCCCCGCATGCAGACACGCACTCACACACCCCCTCTTCATACTCTCACTCACACCCCCATGCATGCACACAACACCCCCCGCCCCCCTCCCCTAACAGATGATCAACTTACCTGGTCCGTTGATCTTCTGGGAGGGGACCGGGTCCATGGGGGTTGCTCCGCCGCCAGCTCCCCGTCAACAGAACACCACCACGCCGAATCACGTAACGTGATTCGGTGGGCGGTGATCTGTTGACGGGGCAGTGGAGGTGGAGCAACCTCCACTTTCCTGCCGACCACCAGTATGGCTGCTGGCGGCTCTCCGTCCGGAAAAGGACGGAGGGCTGCCAGCAGTCATAATTCGCCGAGCGGAAAACCGCCAGCACTAGCGGTCTTCAGCACGGCGGTCCCTCAGTGGTCTTGTGAAAAGACCGCTGAGGTTGAAATTACCCCCCTCATGGTTTTAGGGTGCTCTGCTGAGTTGCGCGCTTGCAGGGAAAGGCTATGAGATAACTAGAGTAAGTATCCCCCACTGTGCAGGCATACTGACACCCTCTGCTCACTGACATTGGTCCAATGTAATCAATCTGCCATATCTGTCCTGGCAATTTACCTCTGCCTAGCTGGCCTCTCACCACCTGTGGAACCGGTCTGTGCTGTGTATGCTGACAAATGGGACATTCAATGATTGCTGTTTTAATCAAATCTAGGGGTAGATGCATCCCTCTAATCTCCGCCCACCTGTGAGTAGCTTTTTCTCCAATATGTCTGCATTTCTGGTGTGCCCATTTAGCTATTCCCACCAAATCAGAATTCTGCGCCTCCACTTCAGCCTCTTGAATCTTGGCTCGATCGTCTGCAAGACAATTGAACCATCGGTCTAATGAATCAGTCGGACAGTAAGCGTCCACATGGTAGACAGTAACTGTGTTTTGAGGTAACATTTCCCAGATCCCCTGCCATAACTCCTTCCCTCATATCTCTTTGTTAGGGATTTTGTACTGATGTGCATGCCACGTGGGAAGCCAAGTAGCTAACCCATTGGCGGTAGACCAGGAATCTGTATAAATGTGACATTTTCTGGGTAGCTCTTGTTTCAAAGCTTGATACACAGCGTAAAGCTCTGCAAACTGTCTACTGTTCCCCTGTCCTGTAGTTGTTAAAAGCTTCTTTGTAACAGGATTATAGGACACTGTTTTCCAGTGCCTTTTCACTCCCACATATTTTGCTGAGCCGTCAGTGAACCACACATGTTTTTTATCAACTGCAGATAACTCTGCGAACGGCTGGCCCCACCCTACCGGAGATTCACACACCGGAGGTACATTGTGCAATATTTCTGAATTATCCACGGGAGCCTGCGCTACCTGTTTGTGTAAAACTGCAATTCCTTTTGGACCCACTCGTGCCCTGTCCTGGACATACCATTTCCATTTTATAATGCTAGCTTCCTGCGCATGCCCAATTCTGTGAGTCTTAGGAGAACTCATCACCCACTGCATGACGGGGATTTCAGGTCTTAAAATCACATTATGTCCCAATGTAATTTGCTCGGTATCAACCAGAGCCCAATAGCAACCCAGAAGCTGCTTCTCAGAGGGAGTGTACTGCTCTCCCGCATCTGGTAACTTCTTTGTCCTGAACCCCAGGGGCACCCTCTTTCTTCCTTGTTTCTGCCACAAACTCCAATTATCATGCTGCCCCTGGACTGTCACATTCAGCTCAATGTCTCCCTCCTGAATTGGCCACAAATCCAAAGCACGCTGAATGGTGTCTTTCGCTAATTCAAATGTGCACTGCTCCTGCTCTCCCCATTCAAGCGCTTTCTTCTTTCGTGTAACTTTGTACAAGGGTGCCAAAATCTGAGACAAATGGGGTATGTGTTGTCTCTAATACCCGAATAGTCCAATAAAACACTGGGCTTCTTTCCGATTTCGCGGCACTGCAAATTCCTTCATTTTTTGTTTCACTTTTGGCAACACTTCTCTGTGTCCCAGATTCCACTGAATGCCCAGAAATTTCACGCTCTGAGACGGTCCCTGCACTTTCTCAGGGTTAATCTCCCACCCTTTACTCTGCAAATGTTCCACCACCCTGTCTAGCTGAATCTGCACCTGCTCTTGTGTCCCTCCCTGCATCATCAGGTCATCTATGTAGTGGGAAATTTGCACCCCGGGAACCACTGGTACTTCATCCAAATGCTCTGCCACCAGCCGGTGACAGGTGGTGGGGCTATGTAAATATCCCATTGGCAATCTACAAAATGTATACTGGCCCCCTCCCACTGGAATTCCAGCTGGAGCTGGCTCTCAGAGGCTATTGGTATAGTGAAAAAAGCATTGACAATGTCAATTATCATATACCAGGTCGCACTATGTTTCTGAATGTTTTCAATCAAAGTAATGGTATCTTGGACTATCTGCACTGCTGGGGTTTCTTGTCCACCCAATCACATGATGGTGAAGTACTGCCCCTTGAATTTTCTTGGGTTTCCATGAATAAAAGACGCCTCTGCTCCGTTGTCGACAAGGGCTCGAACTCTCTGAACATTCCCACGTTTCCCAAAAATTTCTACTTTAACATATGGTCTGCACCGGAGTTTGACCTATTTCCTAGTCTATTTTCACTCTGTGCACATCGGACTCTGCCCAAGTCAGATCTGGATATAGTCTATGGTAATTCTCATGGAACTCCTCCTCCCTGTCTCTGACTCGTAATCTCTCTGAACTTGCAAGCTCCCGCTCCCACTCTCTGTCTTGAGTTCTCTCAGGACCTGTGGGTTCCCGGTCTCTTTCTCTGCTTTGGGTTCTCTCTGAGCCTCTGTGCTCTTTCACCCAATCTTCATCATCCAGGCATCTCTCTCTACTGCGGGTCTCTCTCTCTCTCCCTCTCTCTTTATCCTCGCGTTCCTCAGAGTCTGCCTTTCTCTGGTTCACCTGTTTGTTATCTTTCTTGTTCCCTTTCCTACTTCCCTCCTTCTTATCCAAACTGCGCTTGTGGTACATCTCCCACATGTCCTTCGTGGTTATCCCGTCAATGTCATCGCTGGCTACCCCATCTTTCAGCAAGGCCATAAACATGTCCCCCCTTGACACCCTGTTGTTATCAGTGTGAGTCTCAGACCGTGAATTTCTCTCTGGCTTCGTATACTCACCTAAATCACTTAACTCACGCACAGCTTCTACCACCTGAGACAGTCGGTTACCAGTCTGATTAATCAACAGCGTCATGGTGACATGCGTATATGCAGGAGGATCTGAGCTAATCAGCCTGTTTCGCACTGACACATTTAAAACTCCATTCATCAAATCATGAGCATTACCCAGAAAGATAGCTGTTTTCATTCCTTCCTCTTTCAAGCTCTGTACTGCATCTCTTAAAGTATAGCAGGGTTTATCATTCGGTGGCCAGTCTGACTCTGTCTGATACTTCAGACCACACCCTTGTGCCGCTAGCTCCAACAGATTGATCATGGGACCATTTACTGGATAAGTTCTAAACTCACAGTACTTAGGATACAAAGCCTTGGGGCGTCACTGTGATCTAATTGGATCCCCTGACCTCCCATGTCATGCAATCGCACCATCCACGTAAGCAAGGTTTCCCCTGACCTTTGTCGAAATCTGTCTACCACATCACTTAGTTCTTGCTGTGTGGAATCCTACATGGCATACAGCATCATCCCGCCAGGGTTAGCTGTGCTATGCTGTAACTTTTGCCGATATATTGGCTGCGCATGGACAACATTCCTGAGCTCTGTCTTTTCCTGACTAACATCTTGACAATTATCACCGCTGGACTCATGTGAAAAATCAGACGTGCCACAGATGTTTCCACCCCAAAATTCAGGGTCAAAGGCTAAACCTGCCTGAGAGATGGCTAAATGTACCTTCTTTTTATTAACTTTCCCTCTTGCTCTTTTGTGCTTATATTGAGCGACACTAACTGCCGTCCTCTCTGCAACCAGCTGGTACATTTCAAGCTTATCACTTAACAATTTATTCTGACAAGCTAACATGGTAGAGGAATTTCAGGCCTCTGCTAAATCTTTTTCCATCTGCCCGTGGTCTCTCTGTAACTGTAAACATTCCTCATGCAACTTTCTGTACGTGGAGAGCAAAATCCAGCCTCGCCTCCCTAACGTACAAATCTCTTTCCCCATGTCGATCGACATTTTTTGTAAACATGTTAAAACATTTTCAGGTTCTGCATTCAACATACACGCACTCCAATTTTCACATAAACCAGCAAAACTTGACCATTCCTGAGCTAAAAGTTTATACTGGGCAGTTTCCCACCCCAGCATTTCTATGTCGGGATTTGAAATATGAGAACTTGCTTTTGAGCTTGCCTGTAACTTGTTAAACATTTTTCCCCTTCGAATCCTGCAATCGACTATGCCAAAATGTGTTGCTTGACTCTTCAGAATAACAGAACTATGCACTTCAAAACAATTTGGGGCACAACGTGAAACAATTATTCTCAGACACCTTAATAAGTAGAATAATCATGTTTATTTATGGGACAAGTTCTCATAGAGCAAAACTGACCACACTAAAATAACATGAAAAATAACATGAGAATAACTGCAAGAATATAAGCGCTCTGTGATATAATAACTGCAAGAATATAAGCACTCTGTGATATCATGAAAAATAACCTGAAAGTAGCTGCAAAAATAAATGCATACTACACATACACACACAATATGCTCAAATGACTATAAAATGAAAGGCTTTACCGAAAAGAGATTCTGCATCCCTCCACTGTACACCAGGCCGGGGAACCCAAATCGACATGCGCAGGGAGTCTCGTTAGGGACAATCAGTCCTCCTGGTGTTGGGTCCAACCCAGAAGACTGTTCATGAGCTAGCCCATAAGGGCTCCTGACTTTGATAGTATTTACTAACGAGAAAAAGACCCCCTCCTTTACAAATTGTGCAATCGGCGATACCTTGTTCGCCCTTCGAGATGTCTCCTCGGGACGGGCCAGGTTCCCAGAAGAAGGCTCCAAGGTGAAGCTTGCATTCCTCCTTGAGTATAGGAGCATCCCCCTGTCCTTACTGATAGCTCGTGGAATGTAAATAGCGCCCTCCATACCAAGCAGATGGAGCGAAGTTAAGCAGAAGAACACCCCAACCTGCAGCTTGCAGAAGCTTGTGGAAAAACACAGAACAGTGCTTCACGCACAGAACCAGACTCGACTATATGGAGTCGTGAGACAATGTAAAATGGAAGCAGAGGCCAATGGTCCATTGTATATTTCATTGCCCTTACTGTTCACCTTGCACGTAGTGGATGTAGCAATACACCGGGTACCCGAGAGGTGATCGATGCATCACCAGCATTGTGACAGGAACTAAGATGCACGGCCCACTGGATCAACGTAAAGCCATACTGGAACGACGCAGCCTGACTTCCTGTGAGAAGAATCAACGCAGCGCCTGCCGTGCAACAGAAATTTCCACGAATTGCCTACCGGATCGATGCAGCCCTGTGAATTCACTCTGCACACCCACGATTTCTCCGCATCAACCCCGGGGCATCCAAAAACTTGAAAACCCGAAGAGGATCCCTGTCTACGTGCCGGAAATCAACACAAAGCCTGCCCTGCATGAAAACTCAATGACGCATTGTCTGTTTGTGCCTCCCCGTTTTTCACGCATCTCCTCCTCCCCTTGCAGAGAATTTTAACGCAAACCAGATACTTTGTGCTTGGAAGAGACACTAAAGACTAAAGACTCTTTTAATCCTTCTCTGTGATGATTTAACTTGTACTACTCAAATCTTGATCGTTTTGACCCACATTTTACCAGATAAATATTATGTATTTTTCTAAACACTGTGTGGTGTATTTTTGTGGTGCTATACTGTGTTATTGCATGATTTATTGCACAAATCCTTTATATGTTGCCTTCTAAGTTAAGCCTGACTGCTCAGTGCCAAGCTATTAGAGGGTGGGCACAGGATAATTTGGATTGTGTGTGACTTACCCTGGCTAGAGTGAGGGTCCTTGCTTGGACAGGGGGTAACCTGACTGTCAACCAAAGGCCCCATTTCTAATAGCCGTTCATAGCCACGCACTGACTACATGAAGCCAAAGAAGGATTCACAGCAATCCTCAGACAAGAAGGAGGATAAATCCCCACAACAAAAGACACAACTTAAAAAGAAAAAGGTGTCAGCAATTACAATAAAACATGCTAACAACCTTGTTGAAGAACAAGATGTAGGCAGTGACTCTGCTGGACAGCGTGGCAGAGGTCATGATATGTCACCAGAATCTGATTGATCATCTGGATGTGACAGCAACTAACAACTTTCTTGTAGTTGAAATATCAGACAGGGGCATCTCCACACCCGACCGGGTTTATGAATTAAACCCTCAGTTTGAAGGAGATATAGAGAGCACCATAGAAGTAATATTTTAGGAAGAACTAAATTGTGATACCCTACTGGCAGAAAACGATTGGTCACCTGAATTTGCCCCACAAGCTCCCACATGGGGACCCAGCATAAAAAGCCTATGCTGTAGAATGGGCTTTTATTGCAGGCACCAGCACTATAGTGCAACCATGTACGGTGGGGTAAAAATTCCCCCACCATGTAATACCTATTAAATCCACACCTCACCCTCACTATCCTGTTAAATTGAAGGCTAAAACTCAATTGAGGGCTTTCACAAATGGAAGCCGCTGCACGTTTAAGGCAGATAGAGAAGGAAAACATTAAAAACACTTTTGCTGTTGTGGATAATGGCATGAACACTTTGCCCAAAAGAATTTACAACTCAAATAATATAGTATCTTCTGCGATTGATATCATTCAGAACAACATGTCCTTTTTACAACATGGGCAAAGTAGGCTGCGTTCCATCATGCAGCTGAGTTAGACATTGCAGGTTTTGATAAATGCCCATGTGCCATGGAACTATATTATCAGTAGTGATTTATTTGCTGCTTGCCCTTTGATTGGGACAGAGACACTGTCATCTGGGTGGTTAGTACGTGGTGTCATTTATTTGCCTAACTTCACTTTTCATTGCACGAAATGCTTAAAACATCTGGCTGTAGGCAGATATGAGTGATTAGGAAACAGTTACATCCAGGAAGAGTGGGAGTTGCCTTTCACTTTTAGGTGAGTGCTTGTCAAAACAGAGGTCTTTCGTAGTGGAAACGAGTGTGAGGGTACTGTTCATTCACTGATCTGTAAACAAGTGTTCTCGCACAGCCTTTGCAATGCCGAGGCCATCAATTTGGCATGCTTTCTGAATGGTACTCCCATCCCTCTGATTCATCCGGTATTCATATACTATCAAATGTAAGTTATGTGGTCCTGAATGATCAAAGCTGTTGTATCATGAAACCTGGCATTACCTATGCAATTTTGGTTTCTCAAATGGTAACTTGTTACAGCCATGTTTTCTTCCCCTCCACATGGGAGATAAGAACAGCAGACATGTAGCCCCACATTGCTACTTGTACTGTAAATTTGAAAAGCTGAGCAGACTAAAGGCGCTATTGTTTCAAAAACAAGAAGCTCGTTTCATACACAGAAAGAATAACATGAGCTATTGTTTCAAATTCAGCAACACACGTGCAATTCTAAAAATAATCAGAGCAGTAGAATAATGAGGATCACAGAAACAAAGAAAATTCAATACTTCAGCAATGAATATAATATATATATAGTGACTATGTATTCATGCATGCACACCACAACGTTAAATATAAGAATTAAAAATGCATTGCCATGGGGTTTTGACACTGACTTCATCCCTTGGTCTGCCAACTTCAGGTCAGGGAACCCTAGACCACCGAAACAAGAGGGAGACCACTCCAAATTGGATACTTTTTTCTAGGCAATGCATCCCTTCCCAGATGAGTTCCTCCTTCTACCAGTTGTCAAGCTTCCCCACCTTATATACTTTAAACAAACTTAAGAGGAAGGTTCTAGAAACCCCCCTCCCTTTGAGTAAGTTGTAAAATGTACACGTTGGTTAGGTCAGGTCAGTGTTGAGAAAACATACATCAGACTAGCCAAATCTCACTGTGTTTCTCCAAGACCGAGCTGTACCCTGCTCTATCATAAACATTCTCAGCCTGGTACCTGCTTAGCTTCAGTGCTCCCCCATGTGATGTTCCTTTCCCTGGGAAGAAGAGCAAAAACAGGTTAACAAGCTGTGTAAAGAAAATACCTGCACCACCAATGTGATGGTGTTTGAAGCTGAGCTAAGCACAAAATGAAGTCAGTGGTCAAGAAGGAGCCAGTTGATAAATACAGATAGCATTACACTCCATCCTTGTAACGCCGCGCCTCGACGCGGCGTCTCTTTTTACATCCATGGTCAGAATGCGCTGCCGATTCTCAGAGCGCCGTTACCCGTGTTCTCTTGTCAATTTGGCAACGCCTCCTGGGAAGCGTGTATTGGCTCCCGGTCACGGTGCCCTTACCAACTGTAGGGCGTTGTTGTCTCCCCTGTCTGTGGCGGTCTTCTTTTGGTCTTTTTCTTTTATTTCTATTTTCTTTTTCTTGCCTCTGTATTTTGCCTTTCTTCATGTTCATGTTGGTTTCCATATTGTCTTCTTCCTGTTTGCATTTCCCAGCATGCTCTTTTTCTTATATACTGCCTCTTTTTCCTATTCTTTTCAATGGACTTTTTCCCAATTCAAGATGGTGTTCTTTTCATTTCCTGTGATGTCACTTCCCCTTTTTCAGTGTATAAGCCACTCAGTCTTGCTCTACCTTGCATTGCAAACACTTCCCTTTGGTAGTGCTCTTCGCTCCTGTACGTCGTTCCTGTTTTCGCCTTGGAGTATTTTCCCTTGTTTTTTCCTGTTTTCAAGCCCTGTTTTTTCTTCTTCTTCTTTTTAGGAGTTTCTGTTTGAGGTTTTTCCCCAGTTCTTGGGGTTTTTTCCTCTGGGACTCCTTCTGGACTGTACGGTCTGCCTTGACGTTCCCTATCAAGCGACACCGTGGCTACTAGAAAGGGTCGCCCCTATCTGGGATTATCCAGAACCTGCAGAAGACCGGGTGTGTTCTCCAATCCTATATCCAGAGGTGAGAAGTCGAGTGCAGTTCGTGACAATCCTTTGACTAGTGACTCTCATAAAATACTGGCCTAAAATTAATTCTTTTTGGTTTAAACACTGTAAGCAAATTAGGTATGCATTGTACAAAGCAATATAGAATTATTACAATTGAAATTACAACCAGTATCCCGCTTAACGCATTGCTCAATTGCCCAAATCCGGCAACCAAATAAACAACCAGTCCCACCACCCTTTATCTACATCTTGTCAATATGGGACTGACGCAGTTTTACGTCAAAAAGTTTAGCGCTGACTGGTGCCATTATTTAACGCCACCCATGTATCATATTTAGAATATGACACTGGGTGGTGCTAAAAATAGTCTAGAGTCATTTTTCTTGACATTAAGAGCCTTGCTCTTTGTCGTAAGACAAAATGACGTCAACGCAGGAAAAATTACTCCACTCTGTTTTACGACATGTAAATATGTCGCAAAACGGAAATGCACCATTTTTGCCCGCAATAGCGTCAAATACAGAAGCTAACTGAGACAACAGTGCAAAGGAGAGGCAATTGGATCCAGGAAGCCTGGAAAGACCCCGGGGAGACCCAGTCAACCAGGAGGCAGACAGGAGGACACAGACAAGTCCCAGTGGAGGGAGAAGAAAAGGAGAGAAAGTGTTGTTTCAGTGCGGAGGAGCATTAAATACAGGTGAGAGAGGTAACGGAACATCAACATCAACTCTCTGTCACCTCAAAATTGCCAATTGGAAGGAGAGAGTCAATATGGTAGAAGATAGTAGACTAGATTAACAATGTGGCAGAGGTCAGGAAACCATAGCAGAGTGCATGAAACGCTGGCATGACTGCAAGCGAAGGACTGAGGAAAAAATGGCAAGGAACAGGAGGGCAGCACTGCAAACTGGAGGTGGGAGTCCAGCACCACAAGAGTACTTGGACGAGATGGAGGAGATGGTTGCAGCGGTCATCCCGGAGGAAGTCGTCATAGGAAATCTCAGGACAGGACAGCGCAGACTACCAGGAACACCAAAAATGCAGGGTAAGTTGCATGGGAGAAATGTATGCTAAAATAACAAGAGTAGGAAGGAGGAGACACATATGACTCATACAATGCATGTTAAAGGAGAGCATAGGGACACAATGCACATGAAGCAAGTTGCACCATCCTGACGTAAGCTACACATGTACCTACACCTTGGTAGTGCCATGCACCTTAACACATACACACACTGGACATATGTTGATCACCAGGCCTAAATACCCACATGTACATATGCAGCACATGGGATGGATCGCATGTATAATGACTGTTCCTCTGGTGGTGCCATCACAACATTCCTTGCATATAGTAATATCAATCCTACCAAGAGAACCAAGACTTTAGAGACTAGGTAGTGAGTCAATACCATTCCTGGGGTAACGTAATGGTAGTGTCCCTTGCAGTGACACCTTACAACTGCCTTGCTTCATTACTCAAGCATGTGTGCTGCATCTCACAGCACACAAGTCATTGCAACTGTCTTAACAGTACCCATACATGTGCTGGTAGCACCACCACCCAGCACATTGACTACACATCCACATAAGGCAGCCGCCACTCCATCATGCAGTCACGGCACCCCCTGGGTGCAAGGAACAATGAACTGAACAGGCGCTGAAGGACTAGCAGGCTGGTCCTGTATCAATGATATCATGCCACTAACCAGACCAACTAAACTCCATTAGTTTTGAACCACACATCTTGCTGCTGAACTGAAATTTGCCCCTACAGTAAATATGTACCACAGATAGCAAACAGTAGGTCACAACAGTCACAGGCTGAGCCCACAACTACTCTGACACAACCATGTGGGACACATCTGAATGGGGAAATGAACACACACATACAACACATGTGGTATCACTGTGAACATAATGGCGTATAATTCCACATCGAGGGGCGGGGATGGTGCATGGGCAAGGCCGGTGTTGGTAAGACTGCTAGTGCAGTGTACTCTTTGTGGGTTGGCAGTATGAGTCACACGTTGGGATGGCGACTGGAAATCTGTCTGCTCATGGTAGCTCTGTGGGGCACTTAGTACAACATTGTTGATGGATCAGATAGACTCAGTGCTAATTTTGGGGTGCATTGGGAGTGACAGGACACACTGCACTCAGCCCTGCAAATCAGGCACTGGAAAGGGCAAAGGGCCAGGGCATAGGACCTTCTGCACTGCCCATGCCAAGTGCATGGGCTGTGCAAGGGCACCCAGGTGCACACTACATCACATCACCATTAACCTTTGCATGGGGGTTTCACTGCCATGCAAAGATTAGTGGAAATGAGGAAACAGACCTGGAGGGTAGCGTTAAACATAATACTGGTCTGGTGTCACAGGACAGCTGACATAAACAGTCTGTACGCTGCTGGAAACCTGCCAGTGCCAGGCCATTGGCCCTTGGGGCATTCCACATTGACAACAGTTGCCACTACCACCTGTGCTGTTGGGGGTGGTCTAATAGACAATGGCAGTCAGGTGCCCATAGGACTGACAAACTTGAAATAAGGGACCAGTATGACTACCTGCAGAATCACCTCAAACTAGCTTCAGGCCCTGACCTAAGTACAACTCCTGTTAACTGGCTATGTCCATAGACTTATTTACCATCAGGCACTGTCACATGCATAATGATGTACACAGCAGAAATGTCATACCCATGCTGGCCATCCCTAGGTCTAACCCTGTTCCTGTGTCAAATTAGCTGCACTCCCACCATGCTGCACTCATGTATTATAGTGCAAGGAGGGCTACATTGAGGGGGAGGACATAGGTGTGTAGGAAGGGAAACACACCTGCACAGACTGAAGATGAAACTGAACTATGCTAGGTGCATGAGTGCTATGCAATGTAGCACACATACACAAACATCAACATGAGAAGCCATCAATGATAGCAAGAGCATAGTGTACTGACAATGCCATCCCTGGGGTGGTTCAAGGTCTCAGCACTGCATATAAAACATGTAAGTCTGGTACAGGGGAAAATTACCATGTGTGGTGTTGTGGCATGAGCACAGCAATACCCATTGCAAGGCCTCATCATGCAAATGATGCATAGGGAGGGTTGACAATGACAAGATGGTGTCAAGCCACAAAAAGGAAATACATTGCACCTAAAAGATATGACGCAGCCAATTGCGGCAACTAGGCTTCTGTCAACACCAGAGCAATGCGCGCTCTATTGGCGACAAAAATGCAAAAAACCAGCACTTCCAAAACAAAGTAATTTATGCATTGTGCTGATATGTTGTGGGTTAACCTTTTGCATTGCAGAGTTCAATCCTGAAAACGTATTTTTGATATGGTTACAAATACTGTTCCTTTGCAATGTATTGCTGCAGGTTTTCCGAGTGTGTTAGGGTGTGGCCCCTTTCCAGGGCCTTCCAGAGACTTTCCCTGCAACATGCCTGGGCGTGGTTCTGGGCTGTGCCAAGACTCTATAAAAGAGAGCCAGCCCAACTCCCAGTGCTCACTATTCAGAGGTCCCGGTGCAGAGCAGCAGCTTCTTCCTGAGCTCCTGTCCCGGCGGCCTATTTGGATCTTCCAGTCTTCTGCCCTAATCCTTCATTGGTGATCATTGTTCCAGGTGGTAAGACGGTGGTTGGACTGTCCCAACACCGTTATTTAGAATTTTCATATTCTTGGTTTAAATTCTTAAATGAGTAACAGATTACTTGCGTGCTACCATTTCTTGACATTTATATGGTAGTTTACAAATAGGCAAGACGCGCGATTTATTTCATAAAGGTTTGACTTTGTTATTCATTGCGCACTACCATTTCTTGACATTTACATGGTGGCTTAAGAATCGGCAAGAAGCGCGATTCGTTTTATGGTGTTTAAACATTGTTGTCCATTGCGCGCTACTATTTCTTGGCATTTACATGATGTTTTACGAATTGGCAAGACGCACAACTCGTTTCATGAGCATTTAACTTTGTTGTTCATTGCGCGCTACCATTTCTTGACATTTTACATGGTGGCTTTAGAATCGGCAAAAGAAGCTCGATTCGTTTCAATGTACTTTGATCTTGTTATTTATTGTGAGCTGTTATTCCTTGACATTTACATTGTGTTTTACGAATCGGCAAGATGCGCGATTCGATTAATGATGATTTGACTTAGATATTCATCGCGTGCTACAATTTCTTGGTATTTTACATGGTAACACTCGAATTGGCAAGACTCACGATTCTCTCCTCAAGTTTAATTCATGTTGTTTATTGTATGCTACTATTCTAAGATATTTATTATGTAATATTTGAGTTGACAAGTTATGTGATTTGTTTCCTGAATCCATATTGTGTTATTCATGGTGCATGTGAGAAAACAGGGCTGATGGCAGAGGCCCCATAACTTTTTGCCCCCATTTTCCACTTTTTGCTGGTGTTTTCCTGACTCTGATGGTGCCCTGGGTACTGCTAACCAGTCCCAGGGCCTGTGCTCTGTGTAAAATGGATATGCAAATTAGGCTAATTATAATTGGCTAAGTTAACCTACCTATAAGTCCCTAGTATATGGTAGGGCATGTAGGTTTAGGGACCACAGCATAGGTGGTGCACACCTAGGTGCACTGCTGAGGTGCCCAGTGTCATTTTAAAGGCAGGCCTGCCTTGCTGGCTGCTTTTAAATTAAAATTATATGCAAATTCGACTTTGGAATTAAAGGTACTTCCAAAGTCTTAAACTACCTTATTTTTACATATAAGTCACCCCTAAGGTGTGCCCTATGTGCCCCTAGGGCTGGGTGCCATGTAACTATAAGCAGGGACTTTATAAAAATAGATTTATAAGCCCTGGTGAGGTAAAAACAGCCAAATTCGTTTTTCCCTCATTGAAGTAAATGGCCTTCATAGGCTAGAATGGGCAGACTTTATTTTAAATTTTAAAGTCTCCTTAAATGTTACATACCAAGAATTTGGTATCAAATTGATTGCTATAATAAATCCCACAACTTCCAGTTGTTGGATTTAATATAACTTGTCCAGGTAAAAAGTTTAGACTTTACCTCAAAAGTTGCCAATTTCAGCTCTGCATTGTTTTTGCTGCTGTGCTCTGATTGGCCAGCCTGCAGCAGCTTCTGCCAGGCTGCCTTGATGAGGTGTGAAGTGGCCAGGCTTCACACAAAGGAATGTGCTTGGGGGAGAGAATCTCCCCTCAGCAGATGGCGAGGCAGGAAGGGGGAGGGCTGCCAAACTGGTCTTCAAAGGCAGAGAAGGACATTTGGAGCACCCAGCAACACCCCCACATCCTGCAACCCCAGACAATTAGGTGCCCCCTTGATTAGATTAGGAGAGGGCAGGAGAGGGGTGTGTTTATGATTTTTAGCCACACCAGTGGGTGGGCTCAGCCAGATGTAACCTCCAAAAATCAGATTCATCCATGTTGGATTTTTAGAGACTGTTGCCTTCTGGGATTAATTTTTGCCACACTTCCCAGGAAGTGGTCATCACAGGGGGACGACCCTGTCCCTGATTGGAGAACCAGGGCCTCCCTGCTTTTCACCCAGGAGCAAGGATAAAACTGGCAGACCTGCACCCACGCCTCAGATCCCCTACAGAATTCAACAAGAAAGGAACTAAAGAAGAAGAAGGACTGCCCTGCTGGACCCCTGGCCTGCACCTGGACCCTGCACTCAGAAGGACTGCACCAGCTGCACACTTGGGCTTCACCACAAGAAGGACTTTGCTTGGCTTCAACTGGTTCAAGGAGGGACTCCCTGTTTGCTACAGGTGAAAAATTGCTAAACCAGAGTCCCCTGCACCAACTCCTGAAGAAAGCGACCAGCTGACCACTGTCCAGTGGCCAAAAAGGAGTTTGCGCCAGGTGCATTCTGGGAGTTGAAGTCCGCACCCCCCAAGGACCATCACAGAACTTCTGGACCCTTGGGGTGAGCTGTGGACCCCAAAAGAACCTTAAAAGAACATCTGGGTGAAGCCCCAGAAGTTTGGAAAAGATTTGAGAATTTTTGGAAAAAAGCTCCAGAGAGGGACCGACCCGCCGCGGAAATTCTAGCCGGCTTGCCTCAACCGCGACCCGGCCTGACTTCGTGGTTCGTCCCGGTAAAGAAAAACATCCAAAAAAGAGACTAAGTCCGAACGTAAAAAGTTGACCGGGACCTCCCAGCCATCGTATCCGAGAAGGGCTCCATGTACGTCGGATCAAGATCCAGGTTTACCCCGGTCGAAGGATTTTCATCTCGAAAAAACGACTAAGTCCGAAGGTAAAAGTCTCCACCGAGGAAACCCACATCGCGTATCCGGACAAGGGCTCCAGGAGGTCGGATTCAACTGGCAGGTTCGTCCCGGTGAAGAAAAACTTCAAAATAAAGACTAAGGCCCATATTTATACTTTTTGACGCTAAACTGCGCTAACGCAGTTTAGCGTCAAAAAATTTAGCGCCGTCTAACGCCATTCTGAAGCGCCATGCGGGCGCCGTATTTATGGAATGGCGTTAGCCGGCGCAAGCAGACCGGCGCTGCCTGGTTTGCGTGGAAAAAAACCACGTACACCAGACAGCGCCGGCGTAGGGGGAAAATGGCGTATGGGCGTCTTAAAATGGGGCAAGTCAGGTTACGTCAAAAAAATCGTCGTAACCCGACTTGCGCCATTTATTTTCGACGCCCATCCCCCATCAACGTGACTCCTATCATTGTAAAGATAGGAGTCATGCCCCCTTGCCCAATGGCCATGCCCAGGGGACTTCTGTCCCCTGGGCATGGTCATTGGGCATAGTGGCATGTAGGGGGGCACAAATAAGGCCCCCCTATGCCACAAAAAATTAAAAAAAAAATACTTAACTGAACTTACCTTAATGTCCATGGGATGGGTCCCTCCATCCTTGGGTGTCCTCCTGGGGTGGGCAAGGGTGGCAGGGGGGGTCCCTGGGGGCAGGGGAGGGCACTCTGGGCTCATTTTGAGCCCACTTGTCCCTTAACGCCATCCCTGACCCAGGCGTTAAAAAGCGGCGCAAATGCGCCGTTTTTGGCCACGCCCACTCCCGGGCGTCTCTTTTGCCCGGGAGTATAAATACCACGTAAAGGCCTGGGAGTCATTTTTTAAGACGGGAACGCCTCCCTTGCATATCATTAACGCAAGGAAGGGGTTCACGCTAAAAAATGACGCACACTCCGGGCACTTTGGCGCCCGAAGCGTCTAACGCCAGAGTATAAATATGGCGTTAGTTGGCGTTAGTTCTGCGTCGAATTTGCGTCGAAAAAAACGACGCAAATTCGGCGCAACCAGAGTATAAATATGGCCCTAAGTCAGAAGGTAACTTTTTAACCGAGGCCTCCCGCGACCTGTAGCCGAGCAGGGCTTCATCGCGGTCGGCCTGAAAGTTTGACTTTGCCCCGGTCGACGTGCAACCAGATGACCCGATTGGCGCTTTTTGTTTCTAAGCGCTAGAAAAGTAATAATTCTTTAAAAATTCATATCTCCGGTTCCCCTATACCGATTTTAATCGTTTTTGTGTCATTTTAAAGATAAAAATATAAACTATTTTTATAAATTGGTTTTGGATTTTTAAACTGTTTCCTGTGTTTTATTTAATTACTGTTTTGTGATATTTGAATGCTTTACACTTTGTCTCCTAAGTTAAGCCTTGACGCTCGTTGCCAAGCTACCAAGGGTTGAGCTGGGATTAATTTACTGAGACCTAACTGTACCTATGTGGAGGTTAGTGGCTTGTTGCTAGGTGAAGGTACCTACCAGCCCTACCAATAACCCATTTTCCAACAGTGCACAATCCTTTTATGGTGTTTCCTATATATATATCTGCAATATGCGCAATTTATGTTGAAACATTTTTAGAGCACACAGAAGGCCAGAGTTTCTAGATGCAATATTGTATGGTCCTAGTATACATTCTCAAAACAGGATTTATATGACTGTTTTAAAATTTAGTCAGAATGTTTTTTTCTGATTCTCATGTAAAGAAAAGTACTTGAATAAGAAAGTGTTCATTTAATTCATCTTGATTCCCCTACAGGTATCCGGCCATCTTGAGACTTAGTCATTTTAAACTTAACTCTTAGATTGTTCATGTTTTCAGAGTGACTAGGCTTAGAATCATAGTCTAGTATTGATTTCAGGAGATATAATTTTCATATTGTGTATTCTAACCTTTTTCTTACTACAGGTCTCCTTCCCAGCTGTTCCCTTCCTAATCCCCTCTTCTCCTCTTGGACTCTCTCAGTGTCTGTGATTTATCTATCAGAGTCTTGGAGCTGTTCAGTGGTGGACGTGTTGGGAACGTGCACAGACCCCGAGGATCTGGTGACTCTGACAGCTTCCCTCCATGTGACACGCAGGTGGGACAGAGGGCTGATAGACTGCTGGAACTAAGATGTTATTGAGCCTCAAATGGCAAGTCAGTGACATGATATATCAACTGCTACAACACAGATAGACTGATTTTACACCATCTCATTGCAGAGGATGATGGCTACCCTGTGGATCTGCCTGTCCTGGAGTACCCCGATGACCTGGATGACCAGCTGACAACCATCAGCCAAGAGACCCTCCAAGAAGTCCTTGCTAACCTCCAGTCACCACCTCCAGTCGCAAGGAGGAGTATTAATGTAGCAGCCATCCCACAGGCCCCACCTAACACCCCAATAGTATGACCTTCCAGCACCGACACAGCTGAGGACCCAAGGACCAGTTTGAGAGGACAGTGGTAGGAGTCTAGCGGGAGCTGGCCAATGAGGGGCTGGTGGGGTTGCAAAGTATGGCAGCCAGCCTAGATCGTATGCACACGTGTATTGTTATGGCGACTGAACAGACTGCATCCAACCAAGGCACACTCTCCCCAATGCATGGAGTCCAGCAGTGTCTGAGGGACATAGCTGCTGTCATGAGGAAGAGGCCACAACAACTGCCCTCCCAAACTGGCATCAGCATGCTTGAGGACAAGATGGACTCCATGCACCGGTAAATGGCCTCCCTCAGGGCAGACATGGCTGCCTACCACAGTGATGTTGCTGCTATACTAAAAAAATCAGCATTTCCTCCTTGCTGCAGTGATGCCATATGTTGTTCCACAGATGGCAGCTGCTGGGAATTGAGAGTCCACATCTCCCACCACTGAAGTGTGTATGGCCCCCTCTACATCCCCACTACCAGCATCAAGGGCAGAGGAGACATCACACACATTGGAGGATAAAGATGTGGAACAGATCATCTTCACCCGTAGGAGTTCCCGGTATCACCAGCCCATGCCACATGGGCAGTGTTTTCCTTTGTCACGTGCTTGACATCATGCCATTGTTAGCACAGTTGCAGATATGCACTCTTCACCGACACACTGTTGACCTTTCTGCTATGGACTGCAATTGTGTCTCACTTTTTAATTGGCAATTTATGTTCCCCTGCTCTGTAAGACAATTTACACAGGCATGTCCTATGACGTGTCCCTCAAACCTGGACTTGTGTTGTGTCACAATTGGATGGATTCCACTAAAGGGGTCACAGACCTGGACATTGTAAATATTGCACTACAACACTTTTAAATAAACATTGTCTACACAACCAGCATGTCTTTGGGTATTGTGACACATCTACTACGCTTATGAATTGTGATGCTGTTTTGATGGACAATTGGCTCTGTCTGTGTGTGCACCAGTATGCAGCATGCATTGGTGGCTCAATCATCTGAGTTCAAAGCACAGTCGACTTCCTTATTGCAACCTGCATACCCCTGGGGTAGTGTTTGTTGTTGGCATTGCCTCAGGCTTTAGGTGACACCTATATCTTAGTAAGCATCATCTTGCGGTGACAGACTTGCAGCAACACACATTGCACACCCCTTCCACACTACATCCTGCATGGGAGGGTGGCTGATTTACAATGTGGCTTCAAGTCATTAAAAAATGGTCATATACTAAGTTGTACATACAGTGCAGGCCATGACAATGGCACTGGGGGCTTTTACAGAGGTCCCTTGGTGATCCAGAGTAGCAGCTAATGTTTGTGGCAACCACGAGGTGTCCAAGGGTGCGTAGCCCATAGTTACAGGATGATCAACATAACTACCACTGTCTCACCTATCTTTCAACACATGATTCAGCATTTATACTGTCAACACATGCACAGTGCAGGCTATGGGATGGAGCTCAGCTACTTAGCAAATGTGTTCCTTCGCACAGTGCATGTGAGGTCAGTGATGTCCTGTATTCTCCTACAGGGTCCCACTATGACATCCATGATCTGCACAGTCTGACAGTGACTATGCCCCATTGTGGGCCACTTATTGTATCTGGTACAGACATGATGGTGTTGTGAGTCACTAAGTGGTGCATGTGAGGTGGCACTACAGTAGGTGTGGTACCAATTACCACACATCTGGCACTTGGTATATGATAGGCACTGATCTTGTATTCCTATGTGTGTGAGCCAATGCACCAGGCAGATGTCTCTACACACAACAGGTAAGTCAGGTATGTGTTGATGAGATGTAGTTGGTATAGGCAGCAGTTGTCTAGCATTTCATGTTTGTTCTGGCAGTGATTTGCACAGCATGATTTGAGGGATCTGTGTCTATATGGAACTTATATTTCATGAGCATGGTGTATGCCATTGACTTGGCTGTGCTGCTATTCTTTGTTTGGTGTACTGTGTGTGACGTGTACATAGTAGGCAACCTGTGGGCACTTGTAGTAGTCTGTGTAGTTCTTCTGTTAGCAAAGGGTACATGTCTGCACCTGTCCTTCATGTGGTGTGCCTGTCAAGTAGTGGGTGTGTTATGTACATGTGGGTGTATGTGTTTGTGGTGTGTACTGATTGTGCTGTAGTGCAGCATGGTGCATATGTGTTGTTACATGCACATCTGTGTTACCCTGGCCATGTGTTAATGTAGTGGTGTATGTCTTTGGTGCCCTACAGGCTTGGTGTGTTGTGTGTATATTGCTAGGTTTGTTGACTTACCCACAATTAGGCCATTTCTATATTGCCCATTCTGGGATTGTTCATTGATCCTGCTGTGCCAGAATATTAAGGCATCATGGAGACTCCCAGGATACTCTGGCAAACTGTTTATGAATAGTCCCCGGTGGTCCACTATGGCCTGTACTTTAATGGAATACGTGTGCTTACGATTCCGGAATAAGTGTTCGATTGCTGCATGAGATACGAGCCGGACATAGGTGCAGTCAATTGCACTGAGCACATGCTGGAAGCCATAGATTTGTTAGAACCCCTGCTTTGTCTCCTGCTGCTCTTGCTGGGCGTCGGGGAAGCTGATGTGGTGGGGTGTCAGGGAGCATCTAACACATTTGACAGGAATGCAGAGAATGATGGCTGTGAGACACTAGCAACCAGGGCACCCATTGTTTGGAATGAGCCTCTTGCCAGCATGTGCAGGACAGCTAGTAGCTTTGTCACAGGTGGTATGTTGTGTGGGGTCTGCAGGCTAACTGTGATTTGTGGCTCAATGTGGTGCAGCAGGTGTAGTCCTTATAATGTCCTGGTCCCTGAGGCCAAGGAGTGTTTTCCTGGTTCTGAAGACCATCTACTGCCTTCTGAGTTGCCTTTGTGGGCCGCGTTGTGGTGGTGGTGATTGCTGTACTTGTTGCTGTCCTCTGGATCAGTATCACCTCCATCTTCTCCTATGGGTTGGTTATGTTGCTTCTGTGTGTTCTCCTAAAAAGTGATGAGTTTTCCTCATTTTAATGCCTGCCCTGACCCACGCATGAAATTGTGATGCAAATCGGAGTTAACGTCATTTATTGGGTCCTCCTCCCACCTTTGCGTCAGTTTTGCCCGGGTGGAGAAATATGGCGCTAGAGGGTTAGAGTCATTTTTTGGACGTGAACACTTACCTTGTATCTCATTGACGCAAGGAGGTTTCACGCACCTGAAATGACGTTAACACCAATATTTTGATGCTAGACTTGTCTAAATATTAATATGCCGTTAAGTTTACACTGAATTAGCAAAGAAAATTATGCTAATTAAGCACAAACAAAGTGTAAATATGCCTCTCAGACTGGTCTGACAAATTGAAGCAACAAAGAACTTCATATTCTGAGCAACCATGATTGTGCTTTAACAGTAAATAATCAATAATGGCTCTGTTTTGTAATGCAGCCTTTCTAGTACCTCGTATATCTAGCAATAATTCAGCTAAAGTAATGGAAGTCTGATTGATATTCTTAACCATTAAACATGCTAACTTTTTAATAACACAAGTATTATGAACAGCTAATCCTGGAACTCCTACAATCGAGATACTTAAGCATATATATTCTAATTTAGATAATAATTGAATTTCAGATTCACAATCCTTGCTTAATTGAACTTTTTCCTTTGGATAGCGCGCATGTACAGCATGAAATGGAAACATCATCAGTCCTAATTGTGTAAAGGTACATGGTCCACCAGTTATTTTAGCAGGAATGTATGTAAAGATGGTATTTCCACAAGAGAATAACCATCACCCAGGTAGTTTGTCATGTTTGATGTGACTAGTAGCAGTCACAATGTGAAGCTAAGACATGCCATTGTCTACGTGTTTGCAAAGTGTTTTGGTTCAATAGCAACATAGAGTTTGTTGTTCCCGCGGGATCTTTTGAGGAGACCACGTTGTTGCATCTAGGCGCAGTTGAGCACATTTTCTGATTTTGTGAGAATCACAGGTCATAGCATAACATACTTTGCCATGGTAACATTGTAAGTAATCACTTGGGTCAAGTTGTCCCACTGTTGTCCATTACTTCTTCGCAAGATCTACATTACTTGTAGGGATTAAAAATACGATAACACTTCACTTTCTAGTATATCTCCATCTTTGTTAGTGACTTAGAAAATCTTGAGTAAAACTTTTGCAGTCATTTGTAGGGCCACCAGACTATAACATCCACTGTACTTTGCATGGGAGTCATACAAAGTCCGACCTGTTGAGTACAGTTCGTGCCAGATGTATCCATTTTCAGTCAAGTGCAGTAAAGGTGTCGATCAGCTTGGTCGATCAATCATTTCGGAGCTAGGGGCTTTCTTTCCCTCTCGACCCCACATGCACATGACCGAAGGGAGACCATGTAGCGCAGCTAGCACACAGACACCTCGTAGTATGACCTGTAAAAGAGGCAAGGATGATCATTCTTACAAATAGCATTTGTTAGCTGGTACATACTCCAACTTTTCTTTTCCTAGTTTTATGACTAGAGGGATATTATCCTGGCCTTTTACTATGATTTCTGCTGGTTCAGGAGGACAATTTGGGGATTCTACCCACACCTTAGCACCAGGGTTTTTATCAGTTGAGGCAAATCCTCCCCCTCTATGGACTGTAAGAGGGGCTGGGGCAGTCCCCTTTTTCAGTATCCCTCCATACACTGGGATGATCACAATCTGAGCAATTCTGTCTCCAGACTGTATTATCGAGTCAGTGTCTCCACAATTCAGGTGAATAATTTTAATTTCTCTTTGGTAGTCTGCATCAATCACTCCCCCCCAAGCGCTAAATACTTTTGAGTGGCAACCCAGATCTGGGAGCAATCAATCCGAAATGCTCCAGATTCCAATACCTGTATCACAGAGTACCATGTCTCTTGGTTTCAATGTGCAAGCTTCTAAATCATGTAGATCAAGACCTGCAGATTCTGGTGTGGCTCAGTAAGGAGCTAAGGCTCCTGGTTTTATTCCCCAATACTTTATGGTGTTAGTCGCCACATGGGGTTTTATCTGTAAGGTTGGGGTTAACATTCTCGTCAATGAAGTCTCTGCATTTGTTAGTTTTTCAAACTTCCATCCGACAGTTTTCGTAATTGGGCTTTCAGCAAGCTGTTCTATCTCTCAATCATTCCGGCAGCTTGTGGATAATATGGAATGTGATAAATCCACTCCATATTGTGTTGTAAACAGTAATGTTATACCAATTTTCCTTTGAAATGTGAACTAGTGTCACTCTGGATGGGAAGTGGGACTCCATAATATAACATTAACAAGTCCATATTCTTGATAGTGTTATATTGGGTAGCATGTTTGCGGGGACGGCAATTAGGTAACCAGAATAAGTGTCCACTACTGTACAAGCGTATTGACACCCGAGACTAATCGGTAGTGGCCAAATATAATCAATTTGCCATATCTGTCTCGGTAATTTCCCTCCCCCCAACTGACCTTTAAATGTTTGCGGGATAGATCTCTGTTGCGTGTGTTGACAAGAAGGACATTGAATGATCACAGTTTTTATCAAATGTAGGAGAATGTGCATCCCTCTAATCACTGCCCACCTGCATGTGGCTTTCTCTCCCACGTGTCCACACTTTTGGTGCGCCTACTTAGCCATCGCCACCAAGTCAGAATCCTATGGTGCTACTGCCTCTGAGAATTTGGCTTTGTCGTCTGCACGAGAATTGAACTTTGTTCTAGTGAATCAGTGGGGCAGTGGGCATCTACATGATACACAGTAACAGTACTTTGCTCTAGCATTTCTCAAATTTCTTGCCACAACTCTTTGCTCCACACTTCCTTAGAATGTAATTGTCAGTTATGTGCATGCCATGTGGGAAGCCAGGTGGCTAACCCATTGGCGGTAGACCACAAATCAGTGTGAATGTAACAAGTCCCAGGTAATTCTTGTTTCAGTGCCTGATCCACAGTGTATAATTCTGCATATTGACTACTCTTTCCTTCTCCTGTAGTAGTTAACAACTTCTTGGTGAATGGGTTATGAGACACTGCCTTCTAATGTCTTTTAGCCACCACATACTTGGCTGAACCATCGGTAATCAATACATGCTTCTTATCCTCAGGGGATAAGGATTCAAATGGCTCACCCCACCTCACTGGTGACACTTATTTGCAGTACCTCCTGCACCCTTTCCTCATCCTCCACAGGGGCTTGTGATACTTCGTTTATGTAGAGCGGCTGTCCCTGCTGGTCCTACTTGGGCACTATCCTGTATGTACCATTTCCAAAATATGATACTAGCTTCTTCATCATCCACTATATTATTGGAATCTCAGGTCTCAGAATCACATTATGACCTACAATCATTTACTCAGTATCCACTAGAGCCCAGTAACAAGCAAGAAAATGTTTCTCAAAAGGAGTATATCGTTCTCCAGCATTAAGTAGCTTTTTTAGTACAGAATCCTTGGGGCACCCTAGTTCTTCCCTGTTTTTGCCACATGTTCCAATTGGTAAATTGCTCCTTCCTGTACTGGCCATAAGTCTAAAGCCTGTTGAATTGCCTCCTTTGTCAAGTCAAACTAACACTTCTGCAGTTCACCCCATTCAAACGCATGTTCCTTTCGTGTCACTTTGTACAAAAGGGCCAAAATCTGACTCAAGTGAGGGATGTGCTGTCTCCAAAAACCAAACAATCCAATGAATCACTGCGTCTCCTGCTCAGTGCAGGGAATGGCAAACTCTAAAATCTTTTGTTTTGCTTCTGGCAATACTTCTCTATGTCCCTGATTCCACTAAATTCCTAGAACATACACATTTTGTGAGGGTCCCTGTGTCTTGTCTGGATTAATCATTCACCCTTTACTCTGCAAGAGTTCCACAACCTGCTCCAACTGAGTTTGCACCTCTTCATGTGTCTCTCCTTGAATCATCACATCATCAATGTAATGGGTCAGTTGTACCCCTGGAATGACAGATACTTCATCCAGGTGCTCTGCCACCAGCCGGTGACAGATGGTGGGGCTATGTACTTACCCCATAGGCAAGGATAACATCTTAAATTGTCTGCCACAATGTGAGAAGCTGAATTGCTCTTGACACTCGAAGGAGAATGGTATAGAAAAGAAAGCATTAGCAATATCAATGGTGGCATATCAGATCCCTTTATGTTTCTGTCATTAGCGCCCATCAGGTCAACGAATGGGCCACAGAGAATTATTCCATTCATTGGGGACTGGAGATATCGAAAGACAGTCTGGCTAAAATACAAGCAGGGGAAAGGTGAGTGGAAGAGAAAAGAGAGACTACCTCCAGAGTCAGGTGTTCTTCTTGTTTTAGAAATGACTCAATGGCTTTCAGGGACACCATGGCTTTGTTGGGGGTCCAACTCCAGTACTCCTCTCCATTTCATCCAGAGGGAGATTCCAGACAGAGAACAACAACTGTATGCTGATTGCTGAATGCTTCGCTACAGATGCTAATGCAGACTGCAGGCCTTTGCTCAGGTATGGGGGATGATGTCTCCCCAGAGGAACCTGAAGGGCAGAATTAGAGCTTAACATGCTGTGCTCTATTATAGCCTAGGTAGGAGTTAGTCTATTGACCATAGTGACAATGTGATAGCGTCATTTCTATTCTTCATTCTCCTCATCACAATTTTAATACTGTCATACTGTGTCGTCCTGGTTATTGCAGCTCACGCTTTGCTATTTACGATGCAGTTGCTTCATTAAAACATTATTGAAATATATACTGCCTCTGTTTGTCATTTATATATGAGACCTGAGTGACCATGACTTCCCTGAGAAACCAATTATGTCATGAGCTCGGCTGCCCAGTCATCCCTGCCCTCGGGTAGAGGTGAGTCACTGCTAGTTAGCCGGAGCAAAACCCGGATTAGAGCAACAGGTGTCACCCGCAGTGGGTCAGACTTAGGCCCTAATTCTGAGTCTGACGGGCGGCGGAGGCCGCCCGCCAGACTTCCCCCCTCCGAAATACCGCTCCGCGGTCGAAAGACCGCGGAGGGTATTCCGAGTTTTCCCCTGGGCTGGCGGGCGGTCTTCGCAAGACCGCCCGCCAGCCCAGGGGAAAACTCCCTTCCCACGATGACGCCGGCTCGTAATAGAGCCGGCGGAGTGGGAAGGTGCGACGGGTGCAGTTGCACCCGTCGCGTATTTCAGTGTCTGCTTTGCAGACACTGAAATACTTTTAGGGGCCCTCTTACGGGGGCCCCTGCCGTGCCCATGCCATAGGCATGGGCACGGCAGGGGCCCCCAGGGGCCCCGCGACTCCCCCTCCCGCCATCCGGTTCCCGGCGGGAGAACCGCCAGGAACTGGATGGCGGGAGGGGGAGTCGGAATCCTCCATGGCTGCGGAGCGCGCTCCGCAGCCATGGAGGATTCCTACGAGCGGCGGAAAGTCAGCGGGAGACCGCTGGCTTTCCGCGTCTGACCGCGGCTAAACCGCCGCGGTCAGAATGCTCGTAGGAGCACCGCCAGCCTGTTGGCGGTGCTCCCGTGGTCGGTGGCCCTGGCGGCCACCGACCGCCAGGGTCGGAATGACCCGCTTAGTCTCTCACGCCGCCGCCGATTTTGCAGCTCAAAATCCTGTAGTTTCTATAGAATAATGAGAGCCTGCGTGACATGGCAGGGCCCTGGTCCAAGTGGAAAGCAGCAACCGCATATGTACTGATAGAGACTCGCAAATCTTTAATAACAGTCTGAGCATTGTGGCCACACCCATAAAAGCCTAAGCGGGTCTTAAGTTTGATTAGCTGCAACACCTACAAAACAAAAACTAGAGCAACTATATATATATTATTCTGTTAACGATATCCATTCTTCTCGTTTCTTCACCTTTTAACCTTGAATATATTAACTGTCTCTGGACAAGGGCAATGTCGGAATAAACATTTAAATAATATCTTGGACTGAACTGAACACTGCCTTATATTAGTAGCTTTCTGACATTTTAAGTTGAAGAAGGGAAGTCTCTTCTTGCAGTCAATTTGATAAAGCTCTCTCTTACTTGAAAAAGCACTGAAAGTCATAATTTCATTGACAATCCAGCCAAGACTTCTTCAGAAATAGCAGTTTATTAGAACATTACAACCGTCCAGAAAATGAGTTGGGTTGGGACAAAATATTGGGAATTTCAAGTCCTGAAATAGTATCCGAAAGCAGTGCTGAAGAAATGCTACTCTCCTTGAAGTATGACAGTTGAAGTTCGCATTCTCTGGGAGCACTGTGGTGAGGGGAAGGTCAGCACAAGGAAGTCATAGAAAGACTAGAGCACTGAACACTGGAGCTGCCATCCTATGGGTGGAAGTAAACGAGTCAGACAGCCTTTGGAGCAGGGCTCCCAGTAAGGACTACAATAGGTTCTTTCTCAGTTTCAGATGAGAATGAAGTGGGAATCTTCCAGCAATTGATGAGTGAGTTAGACTATTGGCTACTGTTTTTCTGACACTTTGAAGTAGCTTAAATGGTATTATTGTAGGAACATGTTGAATGTCCAATCTTTATGTGCCCTACTTTTAAATATCATGCACCCTGCCTTATGGTCAGAAAAAGCTAATTAGGGTTGACTTTTTTCATCTTAACCCCTTCGGTGCCCTAGATGTAATGGTTATGTCTTTGGCTACAGTGCTGCTGTGCCTAGCACGTAACCCTTGCATCCAGGGACTGACACATGGGGAAAGCACTGGTGCTCCTCCCTTGGACCACCCACCCACAGGCCCTTCTGCTGCCACCCCCAAACCCCTCTGATTTTGAATGTGTGTGCACAGCATGTGAACATCATCAGAGCAGGCTGGGAAAGCATAGGAAGTAAATATTCCAGTGCAGTCAGAGGAAAGGTAAGTTTCCTTCCTCCAGGGAGGGTGTGGGGGCAGCCAAGAGAAATTGGGAAAAGGAAGGAGTTTTCCTTTCCCCGATGTCACTTTGCAGTGCACTCCTGCTGTTCGATCACAAGTAGGGGCCACGATCGTGTAGCAGGAATGCACCCACTAGTCCACCAGGGATTTTTTGGGGCATTGGGAGTGGCCCAGTTTCCCAAACGTTGTGATGGCAAGGAGATGTACATTACAGAAAGACTATGCATGGAAAGTAAAAAGCAATAAAAACAGCACAACATTACTGCACACATACCCCTTAGTCAATAACAGGTATACTGGTTAGATTTGTCACAAGGGCAAGTAAATGATTCATAAAAAACTAGTTTCCAGAAATGTCTGAATTTGGTAGGTTTCCTTAGATGACTGCCCACCCCGGGACAAAAACTTCAGGTTACTTCCTTGCAACACCAAATCATTTTGCGATAGATAATTTTGGTGTCTGCATAAAATGTTTTACGGAGTTTCTGTTGCAGGCACTAGGCCTATCCACACAAGTGAGGTACCATTTTATTTGGGAGACTTGGGGGAATGCTGGGTTGGAGACATTTTGAGGTTTGAGGTGTGCAAAGGATTCTAGGTGACAGAACCTGGTGAAAGTCCCATAAGTCACCTGATCCTCGATTCCCCTAGGTGTCTAGTTTTCAAGGACGTACAGGTTTGATAAGTTTCCCTAAGTGCCAGCTGAGCTGTAAACCAAAATCCACAGCTAAAAATGCAAACAATGTATCAGTTTTCAGTGTACAAATGTGATGTGTCCACGCTGCCTTTTGGGGCATTTCCTGCATTGTCTTTAGGCCTACCCACAAGAGGCACCATTTTAATCAGAAGACTTAGGGGAATAGTGGTTGGAAGTTTGTGTCTCTCCTCAAATTCCAGAAGTTTCCGACCATCAAAATGTGAGGAAAATGTCTTTTTTAGCAAAATCTTGAGGTTTTCAAAGGATTCTGGGTAACAGAAGCTGATGAGAGCCCCACAAGTGACCTCATACAGAATACCTCTACGTGTCTAGTTTTAAAAAATGCACAGGTTTTGTAGGTTTTCCTAAGTGCTGGCTGAGGAAGAGCCCAAAATCCACAGCCAGGCACTTTGCAAAAAAGCACCTGTTTTCAGTGTAAAAATGTTAATGTAATGTGTCCACTTTGAGTTTTGGGACATTTCCTGTCACGGGCATTAGGCCTAACCACACAAAAGAGGTACCACTTTCACTGGGATACTTAGGGGATCGCAGAATAGAAGTGTTACTGCCATTGTCTTTCTCTACTTTTGTGCCCTCTAATTTTAAAACAGTGTGCAAGAAATAAGTCATTTTGAGAAATGCCCTTTAATGCACATGCTAGTACGGGTACAGCAAATTCAGAGATGTGAAAAATAACCACTGCTTCTAAACTTCATTTCTTGTGCTCATTTCAGAAATACATAGGTTTCCTTGATACCTATTTTTTCACTCTTTATATTTTACCAGATAAATTGTGGTATACCTGTTATACAATGAAAACTCATTGCAAGGTACAGCTCATTTATTTGCTCTGGGTACTTTGGGTTCTTGATGAACCTACAAGCCCTATATATCCCTGCAAGAAGGAACCAGCAGACGTAATGGTATATTTATTTCAAAATTCTACAATAGCTGTAAAACGTTACAGAAGAAAATGTAGGCGGAAATGGTTGGGTTTTTTCAACTCAATTTCAATATTTTTTATTTGCAACTGTTAGATTCTATAGGAAAAACCTGATGGATCTTCACAATGACCCCTTGCTAACTCCAGAATTGTATCTAATTTCTTTGAATGTTCAGTTGTCCAGTAACCACCACTGATTTCATGTCCATTTCTGTCACTAACTGGAAGGAGCTGAAAGCACAAAAAGTAGTAAAAATGGGGAATGTCCCAATAAAGTGCCAAAACTGTGTTGAAAAATGTGGTTTTCTGATTCAAGCCTGCCTGTTCCTGAAAGTTGGAAAAATTGGGATTTTAGTACCACAAACCTTTTTCTGATCCTATTTTCAGGGAAAAAATACAGATGCTTTCTTCTGCAGAACATTTTTCCCATTTTAAAAAGAAAACAACAACGCTTAGCTATGTTTTGGCCAATTCCTCAGTCTCCTCCAGAAAAACCCACAAATTCTGGGTACATTTAGAATCCCCAGGATGTTAGAAAAGAAGGATGCAAATTTGTCAGGGATAGTTTATGTGAACAAAAAGTTATGAGGTCCTAAGTACAAACTACCCCGGATAGCCAAAAAAGGCTTGGCACAAGAGGGGGGGGCAAAAGGTCTGGCAGCGAAGGGGTTGAAAGGACGTTTAGGCCTATCAAAAAGGGTTAGTTTGACAAGTCAAATTTGAAGTTTTAACCTGAAAAGTCAGCCTACACTTAGCAGGCCTGCATTCTAGTTTACACCATCTCTGTAGTTGGAATGGGTGTAACAGTCCACTAATGTCATTTACCTTACAGGTCCTATTCCACATACTAGGAAATTATACATATGTCAAATATTCCATTTAGGAGAATGCTACTTTCTTTATGTTGAAAGAGAGAGCACAGGCACTTTACCACTGTTCTACAGCCAGCAATTAAGTCAAATCAAAAATCTGGGGGCACTCCACACAAAAACTGGTCACTTTAAACAATATTGGTACCCGGATCTGTATTTTAAAAAATTCAAAAGCAAACCTGATAGCACACCTTTTATGGCTTCCTTTAATTTATCATTGGAGACTTTGGGCCTTATTACGAGGCTGGCGGCCTGACTGCCACATTACAAGGTTGGTGGATGAACCCAGTGACAGACCTCTATCACCACCAGGCTCAGCGATCCTGGTGGGCTAACGTCAGTCTTGGTTGCAATCAGCCAGGGCGGCTGTGAAGTCAGCACCACCCTCCTTATTACAACCTTGTTTTCTGCCAGCCTTTTCATGGTGATTTCACTGCCATGAATATGCTGGTGGGGAACAAGCGCAGGGGCCACAGGAATGGCCCCTGCACTGTCCATGCCCAGCACTCTTGAAATATTAACTTTGTGCTGTACAGACAGTGTGTATTTCAAGGGTGCTGGTGCACACTCTGTGCTGCAGCATTGCCGCAGGCACAGTGATGATCTGGCGGCATTGCTGTCGCACCTTTGTTGCTGACAGGTGGGAACCTTGGTTCCTGCCTGTCAACCTAGTGGTAAAATAATAATGTGGCCAGTGGGGAGACCACCATTACCATGGCGATCTCATCATCTGGCATTTGGCGGTCGATGATTCCGACAGCCAAACTCGTAATGACCCCCGTTATGTTCATCTATGGCTTCATCAGGTATGCACGGAAGTGGAAGATGTTCAAACAAGTAAAAGTTTGGGTGCAAAGAATCATCATTGTTTCCCCAGGAGTATACCTGCTCATAAAGTCTTGAAATCTTGTGTGATATTGATTGATTAGTAATTGGGCCTGCTGTTACTCAAATTGTTGGAATGGTACAGCAAGGTAGAACAAAATATATCAGCTGAGTGGCTGATGCTGCAAAGGTCTTATTTGTTAATTAAGTGACAATAGGGGAAACAGTCACATGGGGTAAAAACATAGAAGGGTCGGAGATTATGGCATAATTGAGCGGTAGGATAGCACATGCATCGGGGAGAGGCCCTTTGATGCCCAGTAGGAGGAGTGGGAGGGAAGTTATGCACTGCAGGAAATGGGGGGGGACAGTGGTGCCTGTTTTGTATTTAAAAGTAAGCAAGCTCACAAAACGAGAGGTATAGTCCTCCTGGGTTAGTGCAAGGTCTTGGTTCAAAAAGGGGATACAAATATGTATGGGTGTTTAGACAAAAATCTCTGTTGTCACAGAGAAAGGTGTTGCAGCAGTGTGTCGGCAAAGGGCTATATCCCTCAGGAAGAATGGGTATGAAGAAACGGGATAGCAGATCGTTGTTTAAGAACAGTGCCCACACCTTTTGATAGGTCTCAAGTTTGTCAGAAAGCTTATAGATGGGCTTCCCATACAAGGCCATCTAAAACATCTCAGTCAACCGTAGTGTGTTTTAGTGTTTGTGGGGAACACCAGTAGCAGAATATTTAGAGTTTGGTCATGGTTAGTGCTAAAGAAAGAAAGCAGCATTAGTGGTGTGTTAGCAGAGAGCTGTCTGCCTTGTCATGTAGAATTACCACATGCCGGGGTACTGGGGAGGGGAGAAGCAGGGTGCTACATAATGTATCTTCCACTGCAGTCCACAGAACCTCAATATTCGGGCAGTCATATAGGATGTGTACTGTGTTGAAGACAAGACGGTTGCATCACCAGTATTGTGAGGGATGTAGGAGTCTCTCATGCTCTAATTTTGAAGGGGTAAAGTACCAGCCCTGCATGGTTTTGAAAAGGCAGAACTTCATTCCAATTTCCCTTACCTCTCATATCTATTTGTCCAGAACTTTGGCCCAGTCATCTTCTGTATAGTCTAT
Source organism: Pleurodeles waltl (assembly GCF_031143425.1). Classification (NCBI taxonomy): domain Eukaryota; kingdom Metazoa; phylum Chordata; class Amphibia; order Caudata; family Salamandridae; genus Pleurodeles; species Pleurodeles waltl. The sequence goes on from NC_090445.1 coordinate 383,145,319, forward strand.
TTGTAGTCATTCCTGCTGTGCAGTCTGCAGTCGTTCTGACTGGAGTAGGGAGTACTTTTGTTATCTCAAGAGGCTTATTGACCAGACATAACACTAAAAGGCAGAAATAGGTAACAATCAGGGATTGTGGCTCCAACCATTGTTTCATGCCCAGTTGATTGAAGAAACAGTGACAGAGTTGTAAGTACTGCCATTTCTGGTGGAAGGGGAGATGGAATTCCCTTAGGATGGAACAGGGTTTGAGGGAGTGCCAATCAATGACCTGAGAGATTGTTTCAATGGCTGTTTAGCACCATATCAGTCAATTGGGTAAGAGTATCCCGCTGCTGATGCTGGTGTTCTGCTAGAGGGTGCAGCATTGTGGACATAGGGATCGCTCGAGAGAAGAGTGTGGGCACATCACCATTGCTTGGATCATTGGTTTAGAAAGTTGTGCAGCAGGAGCACCATGCATGTATAGTGAGTGCAATTCTCTATCAGAACACAAACAAGGGGGTCCGGTGACCCTTGCTGAATTTAGACAATTTGTACAAGGCAGAGATTTAAACTGTAAAGGTCAAGTGAGGGGAGCCTCAGACCACCATGTTTTCTGTGTGCCATTAGTTTGGACATTGCCAGTCATGCTCTAGCGATAACTCAGATGAAACGCTTGACATCTTTTTCAATGAGAGCAATAGTGAGATCAGAAGTGGGAGCTTGCCAAGAACATATGTAAATCTAGGGAGGGTAACCATTTCAACAGCTTGTGTCCCACCCCAGAGTGAGATATCAAGGTGTGTAAGGTTCTAGGTTATACAGTGTCATACGTTACAGGTCCCTGTATCTGAGGCAGGACAGCCTCCATTGGAATTGATAGCCCTGAATGGTAGCCATTGTCTTAGTATTTGAGACTGGTAGGGCTTCACTCTTATCACAGTCCTCTTGGTATCTAGCTATTGCTGCAAACATTGTGATGAGATTAAGGAGTGTTGGGAGGGATCTGGAGAGGTAAGCAAATGTCAACAGCATGTCACCTGCATAGAGGAGCACTAGTGAGGGGCCTCCTGTGGTGAGTATGCACACAATGTTTGCTGATTGATTGATGGCTGAGGCCAAGGATTTAAGGGCGATTAGGAAGAGCACTGGGGCAGCGGACACCCCTGTTGCGTCATGCAGTCCTGCATCAGATCAGGAAGGGGGCAGGCAAGAACCCCTCACTGTTAACCTGCTCAGTGGGGGAGTGGTGTATATTCACCTCTAAATAAAGGTCATTAGCATCTACAGGACAATGTGTCCATTAGTGGCTTGGGGAGTCTAGTTATCAGGGCACAGTTAAATATCAGCCACAATCCACCTGTCTGATCTCCCTCCTGTAGGCAGCATTGAGGGTGTCTACTATGTCAGATGTTGTCCATTTGTAGAACTCCACTGGGATATAGCATGCAGAGCCTCCTCTTTGGTGATCTCCCCTGAGAGCAGTGCCCATTCATCTTCGTTAAGTTGGGGAAGGCTAATGTTTTTGAAGAAATTGTCAGTATTGGCATCATCTGTGATGATTAAAAGGGGTATGAAGAATTTTAAAGCACTAAGGCCCTCATCATGACATTGGCAGTAAATCTCACTTACCTCCATGCTGACTGTCGCCAGCTTACCGCCCGCGCGGATATCCATTCACCATATCATGACACCCACACACCAATCCATCAGTATTCAGCCACATACACAAATCTGCCACACCAAAGGTCAGTGATAAACTGGCAGTATCAAAACCCACACTGTTACGCCAACAGAACTACGCACACCACATTATGACCCATGAATCACATTCAACAGCGGTAAACCATTGGCGGTACATATCGCTGTGTTCAAAATGGACACCTACAGATAAAACAACACCACATTGGACAATTCAAATAACACACACCTGACACCCATATACTAACCACACCTACTCATCCACACCACTACAATACACACACCCACAGTACCCACAACCCTTTACCATTCCAAACCTATTCCACATACTCATTTGAGCTTCTCTAGCTGGTTTCATTTAGAACAGATCAATGGCATCCCCAACAGATGTACTTGATTATAATGCTTCATCACTGGTACACGTTACATTTCCAACAATATCTACATTTGTATTTGAAAAAAAATACTTACAAGTATAATGTACTCTTTTTACTTTACTTATATTTACTAATTCCTGCCATATTTTTGGATTTTTTGTGGGCACACCAACTATTAGAATGATTAGTGGTTCATCAATACCTCTCAATACAAATCTAGAGGTAAGTACACTAATAATCCTTTACATCCTTTCTGTAGCTCTGTTGATGGGAGTTTCCCTGTCTTCTGTTCCATTCAAACTACTTCTTGAAAAGGATATATAGTTTGAATGATTACTGATTCATAAACATTTAATTGATGCAGTTCTACTGGGATCAATACTAATACTAATCTGTTATCCACCCCTCTAGAGGGCATTTTATTATCCTCTAACTTATCATCACAATATTCTCATATTGTTTGCTTTGCTGCTAAATCAAAGCCTTCTTCTACAAATAGATATGCACCAAATTCTTGCTCTCTATCTCTGTTTTCATCCTAATTTTACAAAATACAATTACTTTATGAGTTTGGCTTTTGTAGTGAGTGCTGCAACAACAAATGTAAACATACTCTGGTTTCTCTGAAGATACTGCTCTAAACCTAGCTATTTCTACCAAAACAATTTCTGTACTAATCTCTGTGCCCTGTTGCTCTACACATGCAGTTGTTACCGCCTTATTTTTCATATACTCCTCTTCTGATCCAAAGAAACAAATCTGAACATTCTCACAATCATTCTCTGCCACAGTATCATGCAATAGAGTTCAATTAATCTCTCCTAAAAGTAAAGCTGGAGTTTTTACATAGTAAACTCACTTAACTAAATTTCAAATTTTTGAATAATGCACAGCTAACATTCTAAAGTGATGGAAAGTGTTTTGCACACATTCTTTTAAATATATGCCATTGAATGCCCTTGTAAGTTAGCGTATTTCCTAACTTTACATGAATCTAATCCTTGCAGCATTGTAATTTTCTGTTTTAGACTTCTACATGAAAATTCTCCAAGGAAACTTCTCAATTTATCAATTGATTCCTGACATACAATACTACTGCAATACCACTACACTTCCACTTGTACATAGGGGCTTGTCTACAACTTCCTTGTGCCTCTTCAGCTATCACTTTGTCTACATTCCTAGGAACTATCTCTTCTTTTTCTAAGGGAGTATCATCTTTTACTTCATAGCAACAACCAGTTGTGTCAACTCTATACACTAATGTGTTCTATTGTGAGTTGCACTCTTCATTAAAAAACTGTCTGTACTAGATTTGTGCACCCATTCACCTTTGAAATTAACGTTTTAAAGGTGAAGCAGACCCCTGTCTCTCCGGCTACACTCTGTAGGTGCTGTGTGCATCTTTTAATTGTTTTATTTTGCAGTTTAAAATTTTATTTTTTTATGTTGTGAGTACCGTGGCAGCATAATTTTGAAACATTCGGCTTAAAATTACAATTTCAGTTACCTTTAGTGTATTTTGGTGGGGTTGTGTTTGGTGGTTGGGTGGGGCCTTCTCCTATGGTTTTTCTTTTCTTTTCCCAACACCCTCCGGTCTGCCGCAGCCACATTCACTGATTGTGTGGAGAGGGTGCCGTCTTCGTTTTCCGTTCTTGTTTCGTGCTCCTGGCTCTCCGGCTCCTGTGATACTCCTTAGGTACTGTGCACATCTTTTAACTTTTTTGTTTTGCTGTTTATTTATTTTTTTCATGTTGCGAGTACTGTGGCAGCTTACATTTTTAAACATTTGGCTTAAAATTGCAATTTCAATTACCTTCAGTGCTTTTTGGTGAGGTGTTGTTTAGCAGCTAGGTGGGGCCTTTTCCTATGGTTTTTCTTTTCTTTACTTTTCTGGACACTCTCTGGTCTGCTACAGCCACATTGACTGATTGTACAGAGAGGGTGCCATCTTCATTTTCCCTCACTTCCGTTGTGAGCATTCCGCCAGTGGATAGGTTGCCACACAATAAAGCTAATTTAGACTTTTCTCAGAACAATACCCCATGTATGACAACCTTACATTCTGGAAAGTTGTGATGCGTCCTGCTTTAAACTCGCTCACTAATTAAACATAACATTGAAACACATGACCTAATTTTAATTAAGGCTCTAGATTGCCTTTTTATTACTGAGACTTGGGCCAAAGCTGATTAAGACCCTGACCTTATTGATGTCATTCCGCCCAGCTACTCTATTCTTAGACATGATCATCAAGATCGGATGGGTGGGGGCCTTGCAATTATCTTCAGAAATACTTCTGACTGCACATTAGACTCAATATCCCCCAACATCAAAGATGGCACTGAGGCAGCCTTTTTTAGACTCAAGGTCCCCACGGAGAGCACCTTTTCAGGGATCTTAGTTTATAGAACACCTGACACAAGGGTTCTTTTTTTATACGATCTCAGGCTCAGACTATTGTTCCTTATTTAAATTATAAATTAATCACTATTGTAGGGGTATTTAATTTTCATTTTGATGATTCACCCAATAAGCACACTTCCTCTCTGGTTGAGTCAATGTCTAATCTTGAATTGTCCCACAGAGGTATGAGATATGCTCATTCCTCAGGACACATCTTTGATGGTATTTGTGTGAATCATCCTGGTCTCAGTATAAAATAAATTTGCCCTCTTAGTTGGACAAACCACTGTATTATTCTTTTTAGTATCCTTTTGGCCCATCTCAATGTTAATCAAGTCCCTATATAGCATATTAACTTGTAGAAATGTAAGCAAGATTACCTCAGTCGATTTTGATCAAGTCTCTGTAACCTTAATCAAAACTCAGTATTTCCATTGAGCTTCTCGGGTGAACCTTTTGACACATGGGTCTCTTCCTCCTTAGACCCCCATCGCCACTTTAAGAACTAAGACCATGACCAGAACCAAACCATTTGCCCCCTGGTTTTCAGTTGAACTTAAGGAACTGTGTTTGAAATGTTGCCGGCAAGCGGGCAAGTGGTTGCTTACTACTACTGCTGAGGGAAAACTCCTGCAAAAAGCTAAACAGAACTTTGCTGTTACATTATAAATCAGCTATTAGGGCCACTAAAACAGCTTTTTTTACTGATAAAATTAGGATGGCGGGTAATTCTACTAAACGATTGTTTAAAACTATCATGGACCTAACCGCCCCTCTTTCCCAGAATCAGACTGCTACCTCCAAAGCTTTTTGTGATGGTATGGCACTCTTCTTCAAAACATAAGTTTCTAGACCTATATTCCACCTTTGATCTTTCCTTAGAGGACAGCCTCCTCCTTGTAGACTCCCATGGACTAAAATTGATGGAGTTTCCAATTATTTCTTATCAGCAAACCAAAGAACTATTTTTTTGTTTGAAAATATTTTCTTTGTACATAATGAGCTATCCGGGACCGGGGGGGACCTTCAAGGACTCCCCAGCGGTTCCACTCATGTTTTTGTTTCATTTTTGGAGACCCTTTATGGGCTATCTGGGACCGCTGGGGCTGCATGAGTAGGACTTTGCTCCAGCATGCAGGGACCTGCTTTTAATAGCAGATCCCTGAATGCTTGAGCAATGTTTTAATCTGTCTTCCCTGCATGCATATCTGTATGCAGGGAAGACAGACGAAAACTCTGCTTTCTGACAGTGGGACCTGTTTGACAAGTCCCGCTGTCAGAAAGCAGAGTTATGTTTGCCCTGACTTGGCTGCAGCTGTCAAAGCTTCAGCCAAGCTATAGCACACAGCTATTTCCAGGGGGAGGTGACCCTGGGGTATGGAAGAAGCTGGTCCTGGGGAATGGCATTCCCCAGGGCCATAATTGGCTCCTCAAGGGGGGCTGCGCGGCTTCCCTACAATATGTAAGTAGCCCTGAGGAGATGATGGTCCTTTGGGCTTGGGACATTATTTTTACGAATTGCCTTCAGGGAGGTGGTCCCTAGGGCTGTGGGGTGGACGTGTGCCCCCCACACCATATAAGATAAAAGCCTCTGGGTGGTGGTCCCTGGGGCAGCGGAAGGGTCATGCAGCCCCCTGGATGATATTTGTATGGTTGGGAGGAGAGGTATAGTTACCTTAGGGCACGAGTTATATTTATTTAAGGTAAATCTAACTATAACTGGTCAAATACTATGGTTTGGTACTTTTAAAGTATGAGCCTAACTATAACATCCCTGTAATCTGTTTTTTTAAAGTGAAAAAAATCATATATATATATATATACACACACACAAAACAAATTCACAGAAACTACTGAACTAATCTACATTAATTATAGCAAAGTCACTTTTTTGAGTCCTAGTTTCCTGCTGTATTTGGAGTGATTGCTAGAAAAATCATAGGAAGAGCAAATTATGTTTATAACATTTGAGCTGTTTGCTGAATCTTCAAAATTACAATAAAAAAGTTCATCCACCTGAGCAAGCACCTCAGCAAGGAGGTAAAGAGGGCAATTTCAATACACTTTGGCCCTCATTACAACGTGGCGGTCGGTGTTAAATCGGCGGTAATACCGCCAACAAGCCGGCGGAAAAAAATGTGGGATTACGACCGTTGCGGAAACCGCCATTATAGACAGCCACTTTAACACTCCAACTGCACAGGCGGTACAAACAAACAGCGCGGTGGACACCACCAACAGACAGGAGGAACACAATGTACTGCCCACCCTATCACAACACGGCTATCCGCCACCGATTCCGGGGCGGAACCAACGCGAATAAAAACATGGCGGAAACAGTACTCCGAAGGGAAAACACTAACCTCTCCACACCCCATGAGGAACCAGGACGCCATGGAGCCAGAATTGCAGATCCTGCCGGTGATGGTCTTCCTGCTCCTCTATCAGGAGCTCCAACGACAGTGGCGACGACCACGGTGAGTACTGCACCTACAACACAGGGGGGGGAGAGAGTGACACACACACACACGCAACATGCAACACCCCCACCCCCACCCTCACCCACAACACCATACACACAAATACATGCTGCAACATTACATATACACCCCACCGCCTTTGAATAACGCAAGGACAAAAGGAAATGATTGGAACGATTGTAATCAATTAAATACCATTAGTCAAAATCCAGTAAATACAATTATGTACACCAACTACACAAGTCCAGATAGTGCACCAATCATTGTCCGTGGACCACTGGGCCCAAAATGCATGGGCGAGGCCCACACATGATACCTGACTCCAAATGGAGAGAACACTGGAGGGGCATCACATAGAAAATATACAGGCACCTCAGGGGGAGGGGGGGGGCACCTCAGCTTGATGAACACATGGCGCCACTGCTCCACGAGGTGGCTCCATGCCCATTGATGTATCCTTGGGAGTGCAAAGCCACAGCCTTTCAAGTCTTTTCAGTGGGTGGTTTGCCCACTGCTTTATCCTGGGGAGTGCAAAGCCACAGTCTCTCAAGTCTTTCCAGTGGGTGGTTTGCCCACTGCTTTTTCCTGGGGAGTGCAAAGCCACAGTCTCTCAAGTGTTTTCAGTAGGTTGTTTGTCCACTGCTTTATCCTGGGGAGTGCAAAGCCACAGTCTTTCAAGTGGATAACAGTCTCCACTGGTTCTGGAGGGGGCTTTGTGCCCAGAGTGCTTCATCCTGCCAAGGACTGAGGTAGTGGATGTATCTCTCCACTGGTTCTGGAGGGGGCTTGGTCCCAGAGTGCTTCATCCTGCCAAGGACTGAGGTAGTGGATGTCCATCTCCACTGGTTCTGGAGGGGGCCTGGTGCCCAGAGTGCTCCACGTGCAGTGTGGCCTGTACAATTCCCTCACCTGGGTGTGTGTGCCAGGGTGCTGGCTGCGGGGTCTGTGGCGATGGTGCCAGCTGCGGGGTCTGTGGCGGCGGTGCTGGCTGCAGGGTCTGTGGCGGCGGTGCTGGCGTTGGGGTCTGTGGCAGCGGTACTGGCGTTGGGGTCTGTGGCAGCGGTGCTGGCTGCGGGGTCTGTGGCGGCAGTGCTGGTGGCGGGGTCTGTAGCAGTGCAGGAGGCAGTGCAGGTGGCGGTGTTCTCTGCCGTACAGGTTGGCGTTGACGTGGACAGAAGGTATGACACTGGTCCCTCAGTCGGTGCCACCATGCCCTCTCCTGACCTTCCATTCTGTTTTTGGCCCTTCACCACCTTTGATGGTGGCGCAACTGTCTTGCCACTATCCCCTTTCGTTTTCCCTGTCCCCTTGGTGGCAGGTGTTTTTGGCTTTTCCCTCTGGGATGTGGGTACTTTTTTCACCTTGGCAGGTGGCGGAATGTCCTTGCCCTTGCTCCGTGGCACACTGGAAGGCCTGATGTTTGCGCACTCCATGACCCCGCAGTTGCTGGCACCACTGTGCCTGGGGATGTGGTGGCTGAGGTGCTGGGCTGGGACCTGGAAAGCTTGGCCCTAGGGGACGGACGGGGGGGAGGTGTAGAGAAGAGGTCAATATTAGCCAGGAAAAGTTTTTTAGACACACTGGGATGAGTAGATGGAGGGTGTTTGGGAGTGGAGGTAGAGGTAGTGGTTGTAGGAGGTGTACGTCTGCTGAATTTGGGTGAAGGTGCGTGGGCTGGTGGCTGGTGTGAGGTGGATGGCTGTTGGATGGCTGGGTGCCTGCATTTCTGTACTTTGGGACGAGGGCTCACAGACACACTGGGAGGACACAGGGGATGTGTGAATGGTAGTGGGGCGGTGAGTGCACGTGAGCAGTGTGTGGTGATGGGCGTGCTAGTAATGGAGGTAGTGGCTGAGGATGTAGTGCATGCAGGTGTGAGTGGAGACGATACTGGGAGGGAGGAGGGAGACATGGAGGAGGGGGACACAGTGGAGGCAGTGGATATTGGTATGTGTGCATGGGTATGATGCTTGTGTGAGTGCCTGTGGGATGTCGGGTGCTTATGTTTGCCTGAGCCACCCTTGTGTGTTGAGGTTTGTGCATTCTGGTCTGAATGCCTCTCAACACCTTGGATGGCATTCAGAATGGTAGACTGCCCAACAGTGAGGGATCTCAGGAGGTCAATAACCTCCTCACTGAGGGCAGCAGGGCTGACTGGGGCAGGGCCTAAGGTGCCTGGGGTGAAGGAGATGCCCACCCTCCTGGGTGAGCGGGCACGGGTCACACACTGAGGGGCTGCTGGGATGGCGGTGCTGGTGGGGGGTTGGCGGCTGTACCTGTTGATGTGGGGGGCACAGAGGGGCCTGCCACCGCAAGGGAGCTCCCATCTGAGGAGGAGTCGCTGTCACTGGTCTCAGCTCCTGTCCCCGCCGTGGAGCTTCCCTCACCCTCCGTCCCACTGGTGGCTTCAGTCTCCGTTGTTTCGCCCTCCAGGGCCAAGTGGGATGCAGCTCCCTCCTGCTCCGGTGCCAATGCTCCTCCGCCTGATGATGCTATTGAACACAAGAACAGGGTGACCACAAAAAGGGAGGAAAGACAGAAGAAATACATGTTCAGTGCATGCTACACCACTACCGTTGGCGGACACTACAGACACAGCATCCCTCTGCACTATGCCATGCACTTATAGTTCCTAGATAAATCACATGCCCATGGGGTACAAGGCCTAAGCCCGATTGCTGCACACATGGAAGTCACAGGAGCCTGACTAGGTGTAGATGGCACTAACCACTAGTGGGTTTGGGGTGCCACATAGCCTGCCTCACAAGGGACCTTGCCTACCAAGATCGCCCTGGCCTATGGGAACCCACTGCCCACCTCCCCCAACCAGACACCTCGTAATGCGCGCAGAGTCAGCTAAATGAGAGTGTACTCACCCCCTTGTGGCTTCTGTGATGCCCTCAAGTGCCCATCCAAATCTGGATACGCCACCGCCAGGATCCGGAGCATCATGGGGGTCATGGTGCGACGGGCACCCCTCCCACGTTGGGAGGGCATTCCCAGCTGGGCCTCCGCCGTCTTCTTGCTCCAGCGGTGAAGGTCCTCCCATCTTTTCCGTCAGTGGGTGCTCCGTCAGTGGTGGACCCCCAGGGTCCGGACGTCCTTGGCGATGGCACGCCAAATAGCCTTCTTCTGGTGGGCGCTGACCCAGAGGAATAGTACAGAGGAAAAGGAAAATCTTTACCCATCCGGACCTTCATACTCTTTGGCCCACGTTCCCACCCTTGCCCTGACGCACATACACTCACCGTCCACACATGCAGGCCTCAGTCCCCCCCTTTATCTTCCATCCACACCACTCCAAACAGGCATTGCCCATGCAGCATGCTCACAGTGTACTCACCTGTTTGTCTGGAGGACCGTACAGTTGTGTGTACTGGGGGAGGACCCCATCCACTAATTTCTCCAACTCCTCCGAAGTGAAGGCAGGGGCCCTTTCCCCAGACACATGAGCCATTGTCGCTTTCAGACTGAGGTCATAGCAGCACTTGCAGTGTAGGTCCTCTCCTGTTGAAGGTCAGGTATCAAGTGAGTGAACAGACGGAAAATGGCAGTCACGTACATGGCGGTGCGTACCGTCACCGCCGGCGTACATCGTCATTGGCTCCTCGGACCCATAGGGTCCAATGGTAACCAATGCAGGATTGCGCCGCGGTCTTTGACCGACTACCGTGATGGTGTACAACGCCAGCGCAGTTACCTCATATCCCATAGTCCCACCTTACAGGTCAGACAGCCGCCATTTCAGGGAGCCACATGGCATTAATATTAACTGCGTCACACCAATGTAGGCCTTGAATACACACAGTAACAGGCACATTGCTGATTTTTAAATGTGTGCAAATAACACGTTGTGATACCTCAGTGTTGGGTGACTCACTGCTTGCTGTTCTCGTCCATACGGCACGTCTGCTGGGGCAGGTGATGAGATGGTGGCATCCTCCAGTGTACAAACCGCTGGTGGACCTGTCGACAATGGAAGAGAGACACCTAATAGTCACCTACAGACTTGATCGTGCAGCAATCCATGAACTGTGTGCCCAGTTGGAGCCAGACCTGATGTCAGCTATCCGCCATCCTACAGGAATGCCCCCTCTAGTGCAGGTCCTGTCAGTACTCCATTTCCTGGCAAGTGGTTCCTTTCAAACAACAGTGGCCATTGCATCAGGGATGTCCCAGCCAATGTTCTCTAACGTGTTGTCCAGAGTGTTGTCTGCTCTGCTGAAACACATGCGCAGCTACATCGTGTTCCCTCAGGTGGAGGATTTGCCCACAGTGAAAGGTGACTTCTATGCCCTGAGACATATCCCCAACATCATAGGTGCCATTGATGGGACACATATGGCCTTGGTATCCCCCGCAGGAGTGAACAGGTGTACAGAAACCAGAAGAGCTACCATTCTATAAATGTGCAGATGGTGTGTGGCACATGGGTGAACTAGGAGAGTGATTGAACGGACCTTCTGCCTCCCGAAGGTCAGGTTCCGGTGCCTCCATATGACAGGTGGTTCTCACTACTACTCACCAAAGAAGGTGTGCCAGATCATCGTGGCCTGCTGTATGCTGCACCACACTTTGTGACGGCAGGTGCCTTTTCTGCAGGAGGATGGTCCAGCTGGTGGTCTTGTGGCAGCTGTGGAGCTTCTAGACAGTGAAGAAGACAAGGCAGAAGAAGAGGATATCGACAACAGAAACAACATAATCATGCAATACTTCCAGTGAGACACAGGTAGGAAGATGTCACTGCCTCCCACATCTCATACTATTGTTGGAGCTAGCATAAGTCTGTCATTTTCACTCAGTGTATGGACCCTGACTTGTCACTTTGCCTTTCCATTTCACAGATGTGGGTCCCACTTTGTGCCCTCTGCTATATTTCCTCCAGCCCTACAGCTGTGTTACATCGGTATGTGAACAATTAAATTGACATTGCTATATTCCATGGTTATTGCAATTACACGTTAGTGAAAGCACAGACTGAGTCCAGATTGTTTTGTGATTGAAGTGTGTTTATTTCTGTGCAAATAAGTGGAGGGGGTTGTAAAATGGGCGGGGTGATGGTGGAGGAATGTCCATGGCAGAGTCCAGTCTATGTGTTTCACATGTGCATTGTCCAAAGGGGCATAGGAAGTGGAGCAATGGCAGTTGAAGGATGGACAGGGTGACAAAGTGGGACAGAAGGGTGAAATTCAGGGGGTCTAATTTCCTGATGGGGGTCTTGGCAATGTTCTCTGTCTCGTTCCTGGATCTCAGGGACTGTTTGCGTGGTGGTTCTCCATCTGCAGGGGGTGGGGTGCTGGTGTTGTGTTCCTGTGACGGTGCCTCCTGTCCACTAGCGCCTGCAGAGGTGGAGGGCTGTTTATCGTCCAGGCTAGTGTCAGGGGCCCTTGTTGTGCCACAGTGTCCCTGATTTTCTTGGGTTGATGGGTTTGCCTGGGTTTCCTGTAGTGGTGGACACACTGCTGATTGACGTGTCCTGGGGACAGAGGGATGGGCCTGCTGGCTGGGTGCTGTGCTGGTGTTTCCTGAGGGGGAGGCTCTGTGGTGGCTTGTGCCAGTGTCAGGGGAACCAACTGTCCCGAGGTCCCTGATGGGCTGGGCTGGTCATCTTGATCCAGTTGTGCAGAGCTGCTGTCATCACTGTGGGTCTCTTCTGAGGGGGGACTGGACATGTCTGGTACCTCCTGTCCGGTGACGTTGGGTTGGGGTCCTGCAGGGGTGTAAAGGCATGATTATTGCATCTGTGTGTGCCACTGTGTGCAATGGGTGAGTGACCCTGTACTCCAGTGCTTGCATTCTTGTCTTGGTCCTTGTGTGATTGTTGGGTTGGGGTCTGTGTGGTATCTGTAGTGGACATGCTTTGGTGATGGGTGTCCATGCTTTGGTGTTGCATGCAGGGCTTGGTGTTGGGATGGGTGGATAGTGATAGTGGGGCATATGTGAGGTGTTGGAGTGATGGGAATGAGGGTGAGGGTGGGAGTATGTGATGGCATGCAGGTAGGGTGGGGAATATAATAGTAAAGCTTTGACTTACCAGAGTCGAGTCCTCCTGCTACTCCTGCAAGGCCCTCAGGATGCAGTATTGCCAAGACTTGTTCCTCCCATGTTGTTAGTTGTGGGGGAGGAGGTGGGGGTCCACCGCCAGTCCTCTGTACAGCAATCTGGTGTCTGGAGACCACGGAACGCACCTTCCCTGTAGGTCGTTCCACCTCTTCCTGATGTCACCCCGTCTTCTGGGGTGCTGTCCCACTGCGTTGACCCTGTCAACAATTCTGCACCATAGCTCCATCCTCCTTGCTATGGAGGTGTGCTGCACCTGTGATCCGAATAGCTGTGGCTCTACCCGGATGATTTCCTTCACCATGACCCTGAGCTCCTCCTCAGAGAACCTGGGGTGTAGTTGGGGTGCCATGATGTGGTGTGGGTGATGTGTGAAGTGGCGTGTGGCGTGTGGTGTGATGTGTGAGCTGGTGTGTTGTTGTCTGTTGTTTGAGGTGCTCGGATGTTTTGTAAGTGATGGTGTTGTGTGTCTGTGGATGCTGGTGTTGTTTATGGTGGTGTCTCTCTCTGGTGTGGTATCAGAATTCTGGTAGTAGGGGTTTGTGGGTGATGTGGGTGTGTGTTTTATATTGGATTGGGTGTGTGGGAGTGGTGTGTGTATGTGTATCAGGTGTGTGTATTTCGAATTGTCCAATGTGGTTGCGTTTTGTAAATGTGTGTGCATTTTGAGCGTGGAGGTGTGTACCGCCCATGGAATACCGTGGTTGAAAGACCGCCGCGTGGATTTGTGGGTCGTGATAGTGTGGGCGTATTCCTGTTGGCGTGACAGTGTCGGTTTTGTTAAACGCCAGTTATCACTGACCTTTGGTGTGGCGGACTTGTGTGGGTGTCTGGATTTTGGCAGATTCCGAGCTGTGGGTCGTAATACCTGTAGCCGAATTCCACGGCCGCAGTGGTATGTTGGCGGTCTTCTGCACGTCGGTAAGCGGCATTTACAGCCAGGGTTGTAATGAGGGCCTTTTCCTCCATGGAATTTCCAAAGGGAATTGTACACGTGTATACAGAAAAAATAGGTGGCTAAAATGACACCAGATTGCAATTTAAGCAAGAGCTTAACAACAAAAAGCGTGCTTGTTGTGATTTAGTGTAAATCTGTTCAGGAATTCTTGAGAAATCAAAGTTAACATATGGAGCTTTCTGGAGGCTTGAATCTCTTGGAGTCCCCAGAGAATACTGCAAGACTGCAACAAAATACATGTACCATAGGCTGACCCGAGAAATTTGATTGGATACTACAACAAGAAGGAAAATGTTACAACTGCTATAACTGGACACATAAAATCAGGATAAAGTTTGTGTAGGGCTCTACAGGATTACGTCTGTTGCTTGGACACAACATGAACAATTTGCTGTGGCAACTATTATACGACTCAAGGCCATAGGCCCTCTTTATGGCACTGGCAGTAAGTGCCGCTTACCGCCATGCTGACTACCGCCAACATACCGCGACCACGGAGGAATACCGCTACCCCTATTATGACCCACATATAGAAATCCGCCACTACACAGACACACACAGAAGTCCGCCAGACCAAAGGTTAATGATAAATTGGCAGTAACAAAACCCATACTGTTACGCCAACAAAACTACACCCACAGCATTATGACCCACAAATCATCAGGGCGGACATCCAACCGCGGTAAACCATTGGCAGTACATACCGCCGCGCTCAAAATACTCAAACACTAACAAAACATCACCACATTGTACAATTCAAACTACACACACCTGACACACATACACACACCACGCCCACACACCACTATAAAACACCCACCCACATTACCCACAACCCTTTACCACTACAAACAATTTACAACAGAGAGAGAGAAAGACACAACAGGAGCACCAACAGAACCAGAGCCACAGAACACCATAACCCATACACCATCCATGCACCTCACAGCACACACCCCAACACATCACCCCACACACACTCACACACCACACATACCACACCCATGGCACCACAAAGACACCCCAAGTTCTCAGAGGAGGAGCTAAGGGTCATGGTGGAGGAAATCATCCGTGTAGAGCCACAGCTATTCGGATCACAGGTGCAGCAGACATCCATTGCAAAGAAGATGGAGCTATGGGGGAGGATCGTGGACAGTGTCAACGCCATGGGAAAGCACGCCAGCACAAGGGATGACATCAGGAAGAGGGGGAACGACCTGTGGGGGAAGGTGCGTTCAAGATAGCTGTACAGAGGACTGGTGGTGGACCCCCCAAAACTAACAACATGGGAGGAGCAAGTCTTGGCAATCATGCATCCTGAGGGCCTGGCAGGTGTAGCAGGAGGACTGGACTCTGGTAAATCTAATCTTTACTACTTTCACCCCCCCTATCTGTATGCCATCACATACCCCCACCCATACCCTCACCCCCATCACCCCACCACCTCACATACATCCCACCATCACAACCAACCCATCCCAGTACCCAGCACTGCCTGCAGCACCAGTGCATGGCCACCACTCACAGCCCTGCATGGACATCCATCACCACAGCATGCACAGTAGTGACAATCACTTAGCCAACCAAATAACAACTCACACAAGCCAAAGCTGTCTTTGTAATAACAACCATAGAGAGAAACATACCCATGCACAAGATGTCACACGCAGAAACAATAACACTGCATTTACATCCCCACAGGACCCACACACAACGTTATCAGAGAGGAGGTGCCAGCAACACCCAGTCCCCCCACAGAAGAGGCCCACAGTGATGACAGCACCTCTGCACACCTGGATCAGGATGACCAACCTGGCCCATTAGGGACCTCTGGACAGTCGGTTACCCAGGCACAGTCCCATCCCACCACAGAGCCTCCCCACTCAGGAAACATCAGCACAGCACCCACCCAGCGGGCCCCTACCACTGTCCCCAGGACACGTCAATCAGCAGTGTGTCCACCACTACGGGGACCCCAGGAAACCCCACAAACACAGGACGATCAGGGACCTGGGGTCAGTGGCAGTGGGGATACGGTTCAGGGGACAGAGGCACAGGACAACAGGGAAGCTGGGAGGACTGCTGTGCGACAGGGGGAGGACAGGCCCAGGGAACCGACTCTCCACGAGGCACTCATCAACATCACGGGAGCATAGCACCATTCCCAGGAGACCATGGGCCAGATACTGGCCAAGTTGCAAGAGACCCAGTGACTGCAGGAGGGACAGTACCTGGAGTTCAGGGAGGACCTGAAGGACATCCATACCACCCTGGTCACCATTGCAGGGGTGCTGACAGACAAGGCCAACACCATGAGGGAGGCAGTGGCACACCAACGGGCCCCTGACACTTGCCACACCGATGAACAGCCTTCCACCTCCGCTGACGCTAGTGGACAGGAGGGCCCGCCACAGGAACATAATAGGTTACCAGCACCATTCCCCAGCAGAAGGAGAACCACCCCGCAAACTGTCCCTGCGACCAAGGCAGAAGCCAGAGAACATTGCCAAGACCCCCGCCAGGAAATAGGACTCTCCTGATTGTCATACTTCTGTCCCACTCTGTCCACCTTGAACTGACACTGCTCCCCTTCCTCTGCCCCCTTGGACAATGCATCTGTGATACCAATAGATTGGACTCTATCCTGGACTTTCCTCCACCATCACCCAAGCCCATTGCATTGCATATACCCATGTACTTCTCAACACTGAAATCAACACCTTTGGAAAAAACAAGTATGGAGTATGTCAAATTATTTAAGGATGTAGTTGTTTAACAATCTGTAGACATTGCAAATAGACTGGACAGTGATGTATCTATAGTTATGACCTGTAATGTGCTGTAGTCAATACATCAGGAGCCACAGGAGGGCACAAATATCTGCAGACATATTAAAGGGTAACATAAGTGGCCTTTGTAGTGGGAACAGCAGCCAGCCAGAGAAAATTCACTTCACAAAACAGCAATGGAAGGTGAGGTTACAGTGTCTTACCTGTGTGTCACTGGAAGTACTGTTGCATTATAGTTGTTCCGTTGTCCACATCCTCTTCCTCTGCCTCCTCCTTGTCACTGTCCACAGGCTCCACCACTGCCACACGACCATCTCCAGCATCATCCTCCTGCAGAAAAGGCACCTGACGTCTTAAGGATAGGTTGTGCAACATGCAACATGCAATGATGATCTGGCAGACCTTCTTGGGTGAGTAGCACAGGGATCCACCAGTCAGATGGAGGCACCTGAACCTGGCCTTCAGGAGGCCAAAGCTGCGCTCAATAATCCTCCTTGTTTGCCCATGTGCCTCATTGTAACATTCCTCTGACCTTGTCCGGGCATTCCTCACTGGGGTCAGTAGCCATGAGAGGTTGGGATAACCAGAGTCACCTGCAAATATCAAGGGATACCTGTTAGCCAGACACTCCCCCTTAGGACCAACCCCACACCCATATACCAACATACACTGGGTGGGGACCATGGGCTCACCTATTAGCCACACCCAGTGCCTCTGAGGTTGAGCCATCACACATGGGATGCTGCTATTTCTCAGGATATAGGCATCATGCACAGACTCAGGATACTAAGCATTCACATGGGAGATGTACTGGTCCACCAGGCACACTATCTGCACATTCATAGAGTGATACCTCTTTCGATTTCTGTACACCTGTTCATTTCTCCGGGGGGGTACAAAGGCAATATGTGTACTATCAATAGCACCAATAATGTTGGGGATATGTCGCATTTCATAGAAGTCAACCTTCACTGTGGCCAAATCCTCCACCTCGGGGAAAACGATGTAGCTGCGCATGTGTTTCATCAGGGCACACAACACTGGTCAGCACGTTTGAGAACATAGGCAGTGACATCCCTGCTGCCATGGCCGCTGTCGCTTGGAAGGAGCCACTTGCCAAGAAATGGAGCACTGTTAGGACTTGCACAAGAGGGGGGATCCCAGTGGGGTGACGGATAGCTGAGATCAGGTCTGGCTCCAATTGGGCACACAGCTCTTGGATTGTGGCCCTATCAAGTCTGTAGGTGAGAATAATGTGCCTGTCCGCCATTGTTGCCAGGTCCACAAGGGGTCTGTACATGGGGGTATGTCTCCATCTCCTATTCATCCTCAGCGGTTGAACTCTAGGGTAACAAATGTGAGCAGATGGTCATATTCAAACATATCTTCAGAGTAAAATGCCTTGCACGTTGTGACAGAAACAGTATGTTAACGTGCAGTCTCGTAAATGTGCCTACGTCTGCTGTGACGCGGTTAGGTGCAATGGCCTTTTCCCCCCTGAAATGGCAGCCGCCTGACCTGTGTGGAGGGACAAGTGGAAATTAGGTAATTCCGCTGAGGTTGTGCTCCGTTGCGGGAGGCGGTTGAGGACCACCGTGCAACACCTCATTGGTTATCATTGGGCCCTATGGGTTCTAGTAGCCAATGGTGATGTATGCCGGGTGTGACGGTACACACCGGTGCGGATGTAACCGCCATTTTCTATCTGTTCACTCATTTGCTACCTGACCTGTGTCTGGAAGCGACCATGGCTCGAGTGTCTGGGGAAAGGGCCCCTGCCTTCACTTCGGAGGAGTTGGAGAGACTAGTGGATGGGGTCCTACCCCAGTACCGTTTACTGACTGGTCCTCCAGACCAACAGGTGAGTACACTGTGAGCACGATGCATGGGGAATGAATGCATGGAGTGCTTCGTGTAAGGGGGGTGGCTGAGGGGTCCTGGGCAGAGTGCTGCATGTATGGTGGTCAATGTCTCTGTTTAAGGAGATGGGAGGGATATGGTGGGCCATAAGTGTAACAGGCCGGACGGTATGGCTGATCCCATTTCCTATGTATCATTGTCTGCAGGTCAGCGCCCATCAGAAAAAGGGTATTTGGCGTGCCATCGCCAAGGAGGTGCAGACCCTGGGGGTCTTTAACAGGCAGAGCACCCACTGTCGCAAACGGTGGGAGGACCTGCACCGCTGGGCAAGGAAGACGGCAGAGGCCAGCTCTGGATGGCCTCCCAATGAGGAATGGGTGCCTGTTGAACCCTGACCCCCCTGATGTTCCGCATCCTGGCGGTGGCCTATCCGGAGTTGGATGGCCGCTTGAAGGCATCACAGCAGCCACAAGGGGGTGAGTACAGTTTCAGATTCATAAAATTGCACGTGGTGAGGTGTTATCTGGGTGTGGGATGTGGTCCTGTGGATGCCTCTAAGCCAGGATGAACATGGCAGGGTAGGTTTCATGTTGGGCAGGGTCTGATGCACTCAAGCCCCAAATATGCTAGAGGGCATCTACTACTGGGCAGGGTCCTGTGGGTTTCAGGTGTGCTGCTATTGGCCTTAGGCATTATACTCCATGGCCTGGTGACTAGCTTTGTAACTAGTAGTGCATGGCCTAGTGCATAGGACTGTTCCCTGTGTGTTGTGTACGCCAGCGGTGGTGTTGTTTCTGGCATTGACCAAGTGTATCCTCTGTCTCGTCCCCCCCTTTTTGTTTTGTCACCCTGTCCTTGTGTGCATTAGCATCCTCTGGCGGAGGAGCAGAGGCACCGGTGAGGGAGGAAGCTGCATCCCACAAGGCCCATGAGGCCGAATCCACAGAGGGTGAGGGCACCAGTGGGACGGCGGGTGAGGGGAGCACCACGGCACATCCTGGAGGGGACAGTTCGGACAGCGACACCTCCTCCGATGGAAGCTCCCTGGTGGTGACGGACACCTCTGTGGCCACCCCAACTACAGGTACATCCGACACCCCCGTACCAGCACAGCCCTCCCAGCAGTCCCTCAGCATGTTTCCTGTATCTGCTCACCCAGGAGGGTGGGCATGTCCTTCGCCCCTGGCAGCTCAGGCCATGACCCATTCAGCCCTGCTGCCCTCAGTGAGGAGTCTATTGACCTCCTGTGATCCATCCCTGTTAGGCAGTCAACCATTGTGAATGCCATCCAGAGGCTGGCAGGACATTTGCAACAAAGAAATGCATTCCTGGAGGGCATTCACTCTGGCGTGGTGGCCCAACAAAGATCATTCCAGGCTCTGGCCAACTCCCTAATGGCAGCCATTGTCCCTGTCTCTAGCCTCCCCCTTCCAGCTTCCTCTACCAAGTCCCTTTCCCCTCAGCCCCAGCCTAACCCAAGCACACCATCACACCAGCATGCACCCAAATCAACACAAAGAAATGGCTCAGACAAACACATGCACCAAACTTCATCCCACATGCACTCACACAAGCACCATTCAGATGCAGATACACCAACATCCACTGCCTCCACTGTGTCCCCCTCCTCCTCGTCATCCACCTCCCTCCCAGTAGCATCTCCACTCACACCTGCATGAACTACATCCTCATTCACTACCCCCATCGCCATCCCGCCTATCAGTACACGCCCCTCACTGGCAGTCACCACCCCCACATCCATGCACACGTCCCCCGGGTCCTCTTCCACTGTGTCTGTGCCCCCTCCTCCCAAAGTACACAAACGCAAGCACTCAGACACTCAACAGCCATCCACCTCACAACAGCATCCAGCCCATGCACCTGCACCCAAACACAGCAGACAGACACCTCCTACCACCACTCCCTCTTCCTCCACTCCCAAACCTTCACCCTCTTCAAGCCCCAGTGTCCCTAAAAAGTTTTTCCTCTCCACCCTTGACCTATTCCCTGCCCCTCCATCCCCCTTCCTTCACTTCAGGCCAGGGTGGTCAGGACCCAGGCTAGCACCTCAGCCACCCAGTCCATGGCCACTGTTGTTTCCACACAGCCAGTGTGCCTGCACCAGCTGCCAAGGGCAAAAAGGGAGCACCAGCTGGCAAAGCCAAAAAGGGAACACCAGCTGGCAAAGGCAAGGAGGCACCACCAGCTGGCAAAGACTAGGAGGTACCATCTGCTGCCAAAAGCAAGGATGCACCACTAGTTGACAAAGGCAAGCAGGGGCCACCAGCTGCCTAGGGCAGTATGGGGCCACCAGCTGCCAAGGGCAGTAAGGAGCCACCTGCTGCCAAGGGCAATGAGAAAGGCACAGACACCACAAGCAGGATGGATATGGAGTCTGGTGCTGGAGGAGCATCTGAGCAAACAACACCAGTCATGGCACTTCCGCCGTCTGAGGCTGCAGGGGATGGGCTGGAGCCTCCCCCCACCACCGGCAGCACCGCCGCCAGCACCGCTACCTGCACCACCACCAGCGCCACTGCCAGCAGCAGCAGCCCCAGTGGGCAGCCGTCCGAGGCTGCAGGGGAAGGGCTGGAGCCTCACCCCACCACTAGCAGCACCACCGCCAGCACCGCCGCCACCACCGCCACCGCCAGCACCGCCACCTGCACCGCCATCAGCACCACTGCTAGCAGCAGCAGCCCCAGTGGGCAGCCGTCCGAGGCTGCAGGGTAAGGGCTGGGGCCTCTCCACACCACTGGCAGTGCTGCCGCCAGCACCGCAGCCAGCACCACCACCTGCACCGCCACCAGCACCACCACCTGCACCGTCACTAGCACCACTACCAGCAGCAGCCCCAGTGGGCAGCCGTCCAAGGCTGCAGGGGAAGGGCTGGAGCCTCCCCCACCAATTGCAGCACCACCGCCAGCACCGCCACTGCCACCACTGCCACCACTGAGCAGCTGTCACCACCGGCGGGCAGTGTGTAGTCGTGCCTCCATGGGCTGTAGCGCATCCGGGCCCCTGCAAAAACTGTAGGTGTGACACCCAGGTGAGAGACTGTGACCTTGCACTCCCCATGTGCTGCATCACAGGGCATAAAGCCCTCTCCAGAACCAGTGGAAGAAGGCATCTACTCACCCCCTCCTTGCCAGGATGAAGCACATTGGGCACAAGGCCCCCTCCAGAACCAGTGGAAGAAGGCATCCACTCACCCCCTCCTTGCCAGGATGAAGCACACTGGGCACAAAGCCCCCTCCAGAACCAGTGGAAGAAGGCATCCACTCACTCCCTCCTTTACAAGGATGAAGCACACTGGGCACAAAGCCCCCTCCAGAACCACTGGAGAAGGCATCCACTTGAGAGACGGTGGCTTTGCACTCCCCAGGACTAAGCAGTGGGCAGACCACCCACTAGAGAGACTGTAGCTTTGCACTCCCCAGGACCAAGCAGTGGACAGACCACCCACTAGAGAGACTGTGGCTTTGCACTCCCCAGGACAGAGTGATGGGCATGTGCCCCCCTCCAGGACCAGTGGCATTGTACCATCTTCCAGCTGAGGTCCCCTCCTTCACCGTCCCCCTGAGGTGCCTGTATTATTTTGACCTGATGCCCCGGCAGTGTTCTCTCCGTATTGAGGCAGGAGTCAAGTGGGGCCTTGGCCTATGTGATATGGTCCTGTGGCTTACGGACATTATGGACTGGGCAGTGTCCCTCCATTTGTATATATTGAAGACACTGTTTTGTGCTTTGAGGACATATTTCTAGAAATGTATATTATTACACTGACTTTACTCACTTCCTTTTGTCCTTGTGTTATTCCTGAGGGGTACGGGGTGGATATGTAATATTGTTGCATCTGTTTGTGTGTATGGTGTTGGGGGTGGGGGTGGAGGTGTTGAGTGTGTGTGTAACTCACGTTTTCCTCCCCCCTCCCTTGTGCGCTAGGTGCGGTACTCACTGTGGTCGTCTTCGCCGCCGTTGGTATTCCTGGTGTAGGAGGAGGTAAACCAACATTGGCAACACCTGTAGTTCTGGCTCCATGGTGTTGTGGTTCTTCCTTGAGTGTCCAGAGGTGAGTCGTTTCCCTTCTGTGATGGCGTTGATACCACCCCGGAAAAGCTGGTGGATTGGCTTGTTGTAATAGGGTGGGTGGTACATTGTCTTCCGCCTGGCTGTTGGCAGTTAACTCTGCGGTGCTTGTTGCCACCGCCATGGCGGTTGGTGTGTTAAAGTGGCTGTCTATGTTGGCAGTTTCTGCCGTGGTCATAATTCCATTTTTTTACCACCAGCCTGTTGGCAGTATTACCGCCACTTTATCACCGACTGCCAGGGTTGTAATGAGGGCCATAGTCCCTTAAAGCCATAAAAGGGGGCACAGTGAGCACACCCTGATGATGCCACCCATAGTGGTAAAATTCAATACTGGGGCCTGATTATAAATTGGGCGGCTGAACTGCCACAACTCTATTATGGTGAGGCAGCCATCAAGCCGGAGGCCTCACTACCATCATATGTTTCCACCAGGCTGACCAGTGGAAACAGTGCAGGGGCATTGGCCTTGGCTCCTTCAGGGATCCAAGGCCAATGCCCTCACACACAGCACCCTCAGACTGCGCACTGTGTGCTAGTGTGCATTCTGAGGATGCTAACAGGAACCTCTGCACTGCCCACAACATGGTCATGGGCTGTGCAGAGTCCCACCTGTGGCCTCCAGTGCTGCCTTACTACCAGGCTTTTCAAGGCAGGGACCTCGCCATTCCTGGCTGGAGGAAAGCAAAGTCATGATCAGCATTGGGGTGCCAAACTTGGCATTGCTGTGGCTGACCATGACTTTGTCAGCTGCCAACCTGTTGGGATCCCTGATCCCAGTGGAGACGATGGTCCGACCGCCAGGATCGTAATTTGGTGGTTGGAGTGCCAGGAGTGTGCGGCGGTCCATCCGCCACCACAAGTTTGGCAGTTCTAGGACCGCTAAACTCATAATGAGGCCCTGAGGCTGCAGACTATTGATGCAGACATAGAATGTGTCCATTTGCTTAATGGGCTGTATTCTTGTTACTGAAATGACAGACTCTGTAATGTGACCATGGGTTGCCTGTGTCTGTAAGTGTTTGTAAGCTGTCACAAGTTTTTTGACTCCACTACCCAATTATTTTTAGGGTCAAGCCTGCGTTGCATGCGCTCGCGCATGCGTATCGCAGCGAGACGCTTTTGTATTTAGAAAAGGGCTCGGAGCCCTGTCAACTTCATGTCAGTGTTTTTTATTGGTTCGTGGGCTTGCCTAATAAAATCTGATTGCTTTCATTAGTCGAAGGCAAGCATACGTCATGCCTTTTCCGGTGGCTAGCCCTCCTCGAGCGCAGCGACCAAGTACAGAAAACATGCGAGGCTTGCTGTTTTCCATCAGGCTCGTGGACTACTTTTTCTCTAATTTACCAGCGCGATCTCGCTTGGCAGAGGTCATTCTGACCTAACCTTCACTACAGCTTTGTTATGCCTGTCTGTATAATATATTTGTAGACTGTTAGCGCTGAGATGCTCATAGTGGGTGGTAATACAGAGACACATTTGCTCATAACTTGCTTATTTATTCAAATTTACAGATAATAGTGTTTTTTACAGAGAAACGTAGTCTTTAACTTACTTATACAATTCACAAAAATTACCTTTATCCAGGCAAACAGTTATGAAAAGTAATGTCTCACACAACAAAATATTTCAATAATGCATCACAGGATTTAGTACAAGTGAACCAGAATTCTGTTAAGTGTTACGAGTGATATATTTAATTGTGCCAAAATAATATGAAGGACACAAAAAGTAGGCTACTCCATGGTAAATTAAGGATACTTAAATCCTAATTCGAAAAAAAGTCCCACAAGGTAGATGAGGTGATGTTCGAGTTTGCCACCAAGCAATGCACTCACTAAATAAGTAGGATCTTTTGAACAGGTTTGATGTTGATGATCAAATATTTTGAAATATAATGAGGTCTGTGCATTTCCACTTTACCTCAAAGCCATCATATGCTACATAGGAGAAGAAATTCTGGCAAGAAGAAAATCAGTTTTATTCTGGAGATACTAAATTTAAAAAAGAGCACACACCTGGCATTCGCTTGTCTAGCCCCAGGACTTTGGAATACGATCCCTGAAAACATCAACCGAATCCTAACATTCTCTTCTTTAGAATAAATCTTAAGACTTAAAAGCTTTAACTACTCCTTCCCATCTTATGGCCTGATTTAGATCTTGGCGACTGGTTATTCCGTCACAATGGTGACGGATACCCCATCCGCCAAAATATAAATCCCATAGGATATAAGACCTGATTTAGAGTTTGGCAGACGGGTTACACCATCACAAACATGACTGATATCCCTTTTGTTGTATTAACATTCCCATAGGATATAATAGGATCATAATGCAGTAGGCGGGATGTCCATCACATTTGTGATGGAGTAACCCCATCCATCAATTTCTATATCACGCCCATAATGAGATTTATATTTTGGCAGACGGGATATCCATCACCGTTGTGAAAGAGTAACTCATCTGTCAAGATCCTAATCAGGCCCTTAGTCTTCTACAGTCTTCCATTTTTTTTTTCCATTTCCACTGCTTTACTGGTTGTTTTTTGTATTTCTTTTTAAAACTATTGCACCTGTGTTAGTTCTATGACCCAGGGGCTAAGTTTGTGCTTTAGAACCGCCCCCACAATAATTAAATAAATAAACACAAGAATGAATATATTCTTTAGTTAAGAGGATGTCTTCTGTACATAAGTTGATTTAACACCTGTTTCACTGTTTTATTGCTGAAAGTGTAAATGAAAGGATTCATCAAAGGATACATAATGCTGGCAAACATTTGCACTGCTTTGTAAACCTCTATTGATGGATTTAGTGCTAGACTCATTTTAGTAAATATAGCACTCCCATATCCTATTGTTACCATGGCTAGATGAGAGCTGCAGGTGGAGAAAGCCTTCCGTCTTCCACTTGTTATTGGGATTCGAAGCACAGTTGAAATGATGAAGATGTAGGAGACAATGACTAACCCCAATGTACTCAGCAGGAAAGAGAGAGCAGAGATTATGATCACCCAAGCGGTTAATTCAGTGCTGGCGCATCCTAGACGTAAAAGCGCCAAACTGTCACAGAAAATATGGTTTATAATATTAGGGCCACAGAAAGGAAGCCTGGTAACTAGAATCACTGGTCCAATGATGCAAAGGAGAGATCCCACCCAGGAAACAATGACTGATTGAATGCAGAACCTACCATTCACAATTGTGGTGTAACGCAAGGGATTGCATACAGCTACATAACGGTCATATGACATGACAGGCAGAAGGGAAAAAACAATAGCGGCTAAGTAAACATAGAAAAAAGACTGAGTGAAGCAATAAGCTAACGATGTTGATGTGTGTACTGAAAACATATGTACTAGTATAAAAGGGACAGTGTTAGAGATGTTCAAGGTCTCCAGCAAAGATACATTCCACAGAAAGAAATACATAGGGGTGTGCAGACGATGGTCCAAGTATATTATGATTAGCAAAGCGAGGTTCCCTGCCAGTGCTACTACGTAGATCAACAGTAGAATGATGAACATTGAAATCTTCATCACAGGTCCTCCAATGAACCCCAGAAGAATGAATTCTGTCACTGTGGACTGATTACTCATATCCACAACGTCCCAAGAGTGCCTAAAGGAAAGATTGATATTAAACAATTGTCAAACTACTGTACCATATTCGAATTAAAGTTAAAACAAGTAAAGTTAATGCTGCACCCTCTACTGACTACTTACTGTTAAAATAACCAAATTCAATAAGGTAAACAAAGTGGAAGAATAAAGAAGGGGATTTGCAGAAAACATGCGAGAACGTGAAAAAGGCACACAAAGAGACAACAGATAAATATACACTTACATTCTTTGTTGGACAAAATGTCAGTTACCACACTCACTAATGAGCAGTAATCCGTTTATTATTCTAATAATTGTACTTCTGCAGTGACATAGAATATACCTTAGGTACATCCCTACCACCCAAAGAAGAAAGTATTTTCCAAAAGTGAGGTACTTTTGCACTGTTGGAATTAATAATAGACAAATTTGGTAAAAAAAGGCCGGACAAACCTGAACTCAAATATCGCAATCAAAGTACTGGTATTTATAAAACCGTCATTATGCAAGAGATAAAACAGGAGTGTAACAGATTTGAATGGATGCTGAGAGTAGCCTTCTCCTTAATGTAATATGCAAACAAGAAAGAGGATAGCTGATTATGTTTTAAATCACAATATAAACACAAAAATGCTATTTCTCCTAAAATGTTGTAAAGAACCCCAAAAAACTCTATTATGTGGAGTTGTAGGTCGGTAAATTGCTGTGGAATACAGTGGCGGGTTGCCTGGGTTGCAGGGGGCTCGGTTGCGCATTGGGGCAAGGTGGAGCATTTAGGATTGGAAGATATTAATAATAAAAAATAATTAAAAAACGTACCTCCTCTCTGCGCTGCCGCTCCTTCTTCCTCACAGGAGGCACAGGCTCACAGCCTGCTCTGCGCCAATCCTGACGCTGCTCAGAGCAGTGTTAGCATTAGCTGGGAGCACCCAGCCAGGGTGCTCCCAGGCATAGTGGGCGCCTGCTCTCTCCAGCCCAGCAACACTGTGGCGGGCTGGAGAGAGCACATTGTACATGTATGTTTGGCCGGACGGAGACGGCCGGACAAACATATTTGCACTATGAGGGGGAGTGCTGAGCACTCCCCCTCAGTCCTGTCATCCCCAGCGCTCCGCCGGTTGTACTACAAATGATAATAAACATTGTTTGTTATCATTTTGTAGTAAAAGGCTTGCAGCTGCTGCTGCTGTTGGAGGGGGATGATGCTCCTCCGCCATAGTGGAGGAACCGCCACTGGTGGAATAATAGTGCACCAATCCCATAAGATCATCTGGATACACATGTGTCAAAACACACAACAGACAAGACATGCTTCAGTCCGATATGAACTGTAAACAGTAGATATAAACAGTGAGTACCAGAATGAAAAATATAGCCACCTTATTTATACATAAAATCAAGTAGACCAGGAAATGAGGGCCAAAAGTCTCATAGAAAGAGAAGTCTAAGGAACAAGTACTGTTAATTAAAGTGTTTAGAACATTCAGTAAATGCAGTAGAGTAGAAGGTTAATGTGAGCTGGGAGATAAATTTTGGTGTTCTAGGAGTGGGTAAGTCTCTTGTTGGCAGAAATATGAACCCTGTCCAAGTAGGGACCATAGTCAGGGTAAGTCAGATACACTCCCTAAATTAACCTATGCTCACTCTCTGGCATCTTAGCACAGAGCAGTCAGACTTAACCTAAGAGGCAATATGTAAAGTATCTCTGTAATATGCGCACACACACACACACATACAATAACAAAATGAAACCACCACAAAGGACTACACACCAAATTACAAAGAATAGAGAATATTTATCTAAGTAAATCAAGACCAGAACTACAAAAAATCAAATCAATAGAAGTCGAGATATGAATTTTTAAAGTTAAAATGTGAAATAGTGCTTAGACGTCACTAGCTGTCAAAAGGTTACTTGAGGTCACAAGGGACTGGTGCACACTCAAAGTGCTGGCCGACAACCATGGAGGGTAGGCTGGCTAGAGAACTCACCAAGGTCTGGAGAGAAACTACCTTGTATGGAGCAAAGCGTCAACACTGAAGGGACGATGCATCAGTATTTTCCATGCAGTCTTGTCACTGCATCATTGTTGGGCTCCGTAGAGATTAATGCAATGTGCCATCGTCGGTCTGCACAGGCTGTGGGCCCTATGTCATAGAGCAGCTTCTGCAGTGGTGTCGAGGGAGCGATGCAGCAACATTTTACAGGCACTCCAGGGGATGCGTCGAGCTTTGCAGGATTCAGCTGCAGAACCCACTTCAGAGGCCCAGGACTGGAGAAGGGCACCTCAGGCATGGGTAGAACTCACAGATGGCAGAGTACAGCAGCACCAGGAGAGTTGCAAGCAGTCTTATATGTCCCTGAGACTGCAAAAGAACAGGGGGCAAGCCAGCAAGCCCTTTTGAGAAACTCTGGTTCAACAGAATGGGTCCAGTCCTTGTCCTTGCGAGGCTGAGATCAGCAGGTAGCATGGTAGCTCAATCAATCAACCCATCAATCAATCAGTACATTTGTAAAGCGCGCTACCTACCTGTGAAGGTCTCAAGGCAATGAGGGGGGAGGTGGGAAGGGGAGCTGCTACCCAATCGAACAGCCAGGTCTTGAGGTGTCTCCTGATGGTCGGTAGGTCCTTGGTCTGCCATAGGTGGATGGGGAGGGTGCTCCAGGTCTTGGCGGTGAGGTAGGAGAATGATCTGTTACTGTTTGTTGTCCTTAGGATGCATGGAACGGTGGCGAGGCTGAGGTTGGTGGAGCGGGCTGTCGGTTCGGGGTGTAGAAGGTGAGTTGTGCATTGAGGTATGCTGGTCCGGCGTTGTGGAGTGCTTTGTGAGTGTGGGTGAGGAGCTTGAAGATGATCCTCTTGTTGATGGGGAGCCAGTGCAGGTCTCTCAGGTGGGCTGTGATGTGGCTGCGGCAGGGGATGTCAAGGATGAGGCGTGCGGAGGCGTTCTGAATGCGTTGCAGTCTTTTCTGGAGATTGGCTGTGTTTTCAGCGTAGAGAGCGTTGCCATAGTCCAGTCTGCTGCTGACGAGGGCCTGGGTGACCGTCCTTCTGGTTTCGGTGGGGATCCACTTGTAGATCTTGCGGAGCATGCGGAGAGTGTTGAAACAGGAGGATGAAATAGCGTTGATTTGCTGGATCAGGGAGAGCAATGAGTCCAGGATGAACCCCAGGTTGCGTGCGTGGTCGGTGGGCGTTAGTGCGGCTCCCAGTGTGGCTGGCCACCAGGAGTCGTCCCAGGCAGAGGGGGTGGAGCTGAGGATGAGGACCTCCGCCTTGCCCGAGTTCAGTTTCAGGTGACTGTTTTCCATCCAGTTGGCAACGGCCTTCATTCCTTTGTGGAGTCTTGTGTTTGGCAGTGGGGTGGTCCTTGGTGAGGAAGAGAATCAGCTGGGTGTCGTCGGCGTATGAGATGATATTGAGGTTGTGAGATCGGACGATGTTGGTGAGCAGTGCCATGTAGACGTTGAAGAGGGTCCGGCTGAGGGAAGATCCTTGCGGTATGCCACAGATGGTCTTGGTGGTTTCGGATTAGAAGAGAGGGAGGCAGAGTCTCTGGGTTCGGACGGTGAGGAAAGAGGTGATCCAGTACAGGGCTTTGTCACGGATCCCTGCGTCGTGGAGGCGTGAGCACAGGGTGTGGTGGCAGACTGTGTTGAATGCGGTCCGAGAGGTCCAGGAAGATGAGGGCCGCGGTTTCGCTTTTTTCCAGCAGAGTTCTGATGTCATCGGTGGCGGCGATGAGGGCGGTCTCGGAGCTGTGGTTGCTGCGGAAACCGGATTGGGATGGGTCCATAGTGTTGTTTTCTTGAAGGAAGTGGGTCAGTTGCCTGTTGACGATCTTCTCGATGACCTTCGCTAGGAATGGGAGCAGGGAGATGGGCAGGTAGTTTCTTAGGTCCTTTGGATCCACCTTGGGTTTCTTGAGTAAGGCGTTAATCTTGGCGTGCTTCCAGCTTTCTGGGAAGGTGGTGGTCTTGAAGGAACTGTTGATGATCAACCGGAGTTGGGCGGCGATGATGGAGCTCGCAGGGGTCGGATGGTGAGCCGGAGTGAATGATGTTCATGACTTTAGTGGTGTCTTTGTCATTGACGTGGGTCCAGGAGTGCAGAAGGTTGGTGTGGCTGGGGGGCAGTGAGTCTGAGGTGTTGGCAACTGTTGGGGGGGTCTTGGTGCTGAGGCTCTCATGGATGTCTGCGATCTTGCGGCGAAAGAAGGTGGTTAGTGTAGGAAGGTAGCCTCTTTCTAGCCTTGTTACCCCCACTTTTGGCCTGTTTGTGAGAATATGTTAGGGTGTTTTTACTGTCTCACTGGGATCCTGCTAGCCAGGACCCCAGTGCTCATAGTGGAAACCCTATTTGTCAGTGTGTTTCATATGTGTCACTGGGACCCTGCTAGCCAGGACCCCAGTGCTCATAGTTTGTGGCCTATATGTGTTCCCTGTGTGGTGCCTAACTGTATCACTGAGGCTCTGCTAACCAGAACGTCAGTGTTTATGCTCTCTCTGCTTTTAAAACTGTCACTACAGGCTAGTGACCATTTTCACCAATTCTACTTGGCACACTGGAACACCCTTATGATCCCCTAGTATATGGTACCTAGGTACCCAGGGTATTGGGGTTCCAGGAGATCCCTATGGGCTGCAGCATTTCTTTTGCCACCCATAGGGAGCTCAGACAATTCTTACACAGGACTGCCACTGCAGCTTGAGTGAAATAATGTCCACGTTATTTCACAGCCATTTTACACTGCACTTAAGTAACTTATAAGTTACCTATATGTCTAACCCTCACTTGGTGAAGGTTAGGTGCAAAGTTACTAAGTGTGAGGGCACCCTGGCACTAGCCAAGGTGCCCCCACATTGTTCAAGGCAATTTTCCTGGACTTTGTGAGTGCGGGGACACCCATTACACGCCACGTCTAAGATCATGGAATTGTACCCCCAAGCCAAATCTGGTATTGGGGGGCCAATCCCATGCATCCCCGGGGTTCCAGCATGGACCCCGGGTACTGCCAAACTAGCTCTCTGGGGTTTTCTTTGCAGCTACCGCTGCTGCCAACCCTCAGACAGGTTTCTGCCCTCCTGGGTTCTGGGCAGCCCAGTCCCAGGTAGGCAGAACAAAGGATTTCCTCTGAGAGAGGGTGTTACACCTTCTTCCTTTGGAAATAAGTGTTAAGGGGTGGGGAGGAGTAGCCTCCCCTAGCCTCTGGAAATGCTTTGAAGGGCACAGATGGTGCCCTCCTTGCATAAGCCAGTCTACACCGGTTCAGAGAGCCCCCAGTCCCTTCTCTGGCACGAAACTGGACAAAGGAAAGGGGAGTGACCACTCCCCTGTCCATCACCACCCCAGGAGTGGTGCCCAGAGCTCCTCCAGGGTGTCCCAGACCTCTGCCATCTTGAATGCAGAGGTGTGAGGGCACAATGGAGACCTCTGAGTGGCCAGTGCCAGGGCTTCTGTGTACTTTTGTAAGACTTCCTTCGTGCACAGCACAGCCCAGGTCCCCACCACTCCGTCCTGCATTGCCCAACTCACTGAGTTGACCTCCGGCTTCGTGGGACCCTCTTTTGTTGTGTTGAGACAACCTCCGTGCTCAGATTTCTTGAATGCCTGTTCAAGTGCTTCTGCGGGTGCTGCCTGCTTCTGCGTGGGCTCTCTCTGTTGCTGATCGCCTCCTCTGCCTCCTCCTTCAAGGGGCCACCTCCTGGTCCTTCCTGGGCCCTGGCAGCACCCATAATCTTCAACTGTGACTCTTGCAGCTAGCAAGGCTTGTTTGCGGTTTTGTTTGCATGGAAACAACTCTGCATCCTCCAGCAGGCCATGGGACATCTTCTGACCAAAGGAAAAGTTCCTGGCACCTTCCGTTGTTGTAGAATCTTTGGCTTCTTCCACCCAGAGGCAGCCCTTTTGCACCTTCATCCGGGGTTTAGTGGGCTTCTGTCCCCCCCGGACACTTGCGTGACTCTTGGACTTGGTCCCATTCCTTTGCAGGTCAGCAGGTCCAGGAATATGTCTTCAGTGCTTTGCAGTCAGTTGTTGTCTTTGCAGAATCCCCTATCTCGACTTTACTGTCTTTCTGGGTAGTAGGGTAACTTTACTCCTACTTTTCAGGGTCTTGGGGTGGGGTATCTTGGACACCCTTAGTGTTTTCTTACACTCCCAGCGACCCTCTACACCCTACACTAGGCCTGGGGTCCATTCGTGGGTCGCGTTCCACTTTTGGAATCCAGGGTTTGTTTTGCCTCTGGGCCTATTGTGTCCTATTGCATTCTATTGTGATCTACAGTGTTTGCACTACTTTTCTAAGTATTTTACTTACCTGATTTTGGTTTGTGTGTATATTTTGTGTATTTTACTTACCTCCTGAGATACTTTTGGCATACTGTCACTAAAATAAAGTACCTTTATTTTTAGTAACTCTGAGTATTGTGTTTCTTATGATATAGTGCGATATGATAAAAGTGGTATAGTAGGAGCTTTGCATTTCTCCTTGTTCAGCCTAAGCTGCTCTGCTATAGCTACTTCTATAAGCCAGAGCTGCTAGAACACTACTAATCTACTAAAAAGGGATAACTGGACCTGGCACAAGGTGTAAGTACCACAAGGTACCCACTATCAGCCAGACTAGCCTCCTACATTGGTGGTGCAGCGGTGGTAGAAGTACTAGTAACTGCTTTACCACTTTGTCATTGGTGCTTTTCATAAGAAAAACATATACCAAATACTTCAGAATATACACAGTAACCTAATCAGTTTAACTTTTCTTCTCTAAAACTTTCTAAAATGTTTCTGAAAAGTTTCTGAAAACTTTCAAAAGTTTTCAAAAGTTTGATTTTTTTTTCCTTTCTTTAAAAAGTTTCAAAACTTGTTTTCTCTCTCTGTCCCAAACCCTTTCTGTCATATCCGCAGTAGAGCTTTCTCCCACAGTTTTCCAGGCAACATATGGGAATTTAAACTTTAAAAGTTTGAGGGGTCTCTGCATTGAAAGAGGTTTAGCCATTGGTGAGAATCCTACCAAATATCTTCTCCTTAGCCTTCTCCTAGAAAGTGGCCAGAAGCAGTCTAGCCCATCCCAGGATCAGGAAGTAGAGGAGGGGGTACCCAGCAAGACTCAGAGGAGTCCCCTGAGGATGTTGGGGAGGGTTACTTCCAAGGACGTGTCAGCTAACAGGCCACATAGTGACACTGGTAGTGGGAGGGGGTCACACACTAGTAGTGTACCTTTCACTCCTTAAGGCCAGGTTACTAGAGTCTAGCCAGTTAGGGACAGGTCTCTCTCTGCCAATTCCCACATTTCTTCTGTGTCTCACAATTCCCAAGCCTCCCACCTTGAGGATAACTTCATGGAAAGGGAACTCAGAAAGCTGAGGTTGGAAGAGGCCAGGCTGAAGCTTAAACAGCAGCAGCTGGCCTTAGACAGGGAATCTCTG
Organism: Pleurodeles waltl; assembly: GCF_031143425.1. Taxonomy (NCBI): domain Eukaryota; kingdom Metazoa; phylum Chordata; class Amphibia; order Caudata; family Salamandridae; genus Pleurodeles; species Pleurodeles waltl. The sequence goes on from NC_090445.1 coordinate 383,179,046, forward strand.
GATGTGGAAAGGGAAAGGCAGAGGTTAGGGTTAGTTCCCCATGGTGGCAGCAACAGTGTTTTTGATAAACATCTTTTTAGAGAGCAAGATTCCAGAAACCTGCATAAGATAGTCCCCCCTTACAAGGAGGGGGATGATATTAACAAGTGGTTTGCTGCACTTGAGAGGGCCTATATGGTACAGTTGGTCCCTCAAAGGCAGTGGGCTGGTATCTTGTGGCTATCTTTCACTAGTAAGAGTAGGGATAGGCTCCTTACTGTCAGAGAAAATGATGTTAACAATTACAAAGTTTTGAAGGATGCGCTCTTGGATGGATTTGGCTTACCACTGAACAATACGAAATTAAGTTCAGAGACACCAGAAAAGAGTCCTCTCAAGACTGGACAGATTTTGTAGACTGTTCAGTGAAAGCCTTGGAGGGTTGGTTCCATGGCAGTAAGGTGACTGACTATGAAAGCCTGTATAATCTAATCCTGAGAGAGCATATTTTGAACAATTGTGTGTCTGATTTGTTGCACCGGTACTTGGTAGACTCAGATCTGACCTCTCCCCAAGAATTGGGAAAGAAGGCAGACAAATGGCTCAGAACAAGAGTGAACAGAAAAGTTCATACAGGAGGTAACAAGGATGGCAAGAAGAAAGATGGTGAGAAATCTCAGGATAAGCATGGGGATAAATGTAAAACTAAAGGTCCTTCTTCAAATCCTAAACACTCTTCAGGGGGTGGGGATAAATCATCTTCTTCCTCTTCTTCACAACCCCCACATATTAAAAAACCTTGGTGCTATGTGGGTAAAAATAAAGGCCAGGGGATAAGTCCTGCCCAGGTAAACCCCCTGAGCCTACCACCACTAATACATCAAACTCTAGTGCCCCTAGCAGTAGTAGTAATAGTGGTGGAACTGCTGGCAACAGTCAAAATAAGGGTGTAGTTGGGATCACTTTTGGGTCCATCATAGAAACTGGGGTAGTCAGTCCCAAGACAGTTTCTGTCACACCTGGTTGCATAGGCCTTGCCACACTGGCTGCTTGTCCCCTTACAATGGATAAGTGCAGGCAGACAGTTTCAATAAATGGTGTTGAGGCTCAGGCCTACAGGGACACAGGTGCCAGTATCACTCTGGTGACTGAAAACCTAGTGTCTCCTGCACATCATTGGACAACAGTACAAGATTATTGATATCCATAACTCCACCAAGTTCCTCCCCTTAGCTATAATTCAGTTTAGTTGGGATGGAGTTACTGGCCCTAAGCAGGTGGTAATATCACCTAGCTTACTTGTAGACTGTCTCGTAGGTAATGAACTAGAGACCTCAGGTTGGGCTGAGGTAGAGTTTAATACCCATGCAGCCATGCTGGGTATCCCTGAGGAATTGCTTCCTCTCATTTCAGCTGAAATTAAAAAGCAAAGGAGAGAAAAAGGCCTGAAAACTCAGGATCCTTCTCCAACAACAGGTGAAAAGGGCATCAACGTATCCCCTACCCACCCTGCCATTCAGGATACCATTGCTGTGGTGGGAGAAACCTCTCCTGGGGTGGCACCTGTGCCAAGGGAACCGTCAGCTAGCACAGCTGTACTCCCTGAGGTTGAAGTACCTCTCTGTGGGATAACTAATATTAGTGAGAAAAAGTGCACCCTTTTAGTTAACATGGAGCATCCATCCAACCCTCCCAGAGAAACTTTAGTGCAGCAACCCTGCACTGCCTCACAACACTTAGGACAGCAGCCCTGCCCTAGTGTAGAGCGTATAGGACACCAGCCCTGCCCCTCTCCAACTCAAGAGAAACAGCAACCCTGTTCTCTCTTACAGCCATATGGATAAAGTTTTTGCCCAGCTATGGCTTTATTGAGACAGCATACCTGTATGGCATTCTCATCACTTGATATAGGCCCAGTGGAAAATTCCCACTGCTCTAAACTATAACATATTAATAGGAACTCTGAGAATATATCTTCACATTGTTGGCTTTCTAAAAAAAACTCCAAACAGGGTGGTTTACATCCCTACAGGGAAGTAACCATGCAGTGAATGATAAAGGGAGTAACCAATCTATTGCAGAGCTACTCTCCACTTATCACCACTTAGACAATAAAGACTCAACTGGCCAAGGTTAGCCTTGTTGTCCTTCGTTTGGGGGGGGTTGTGTAGGAAGGTAGCCTATTTCTAACCTTGTGACCCCCACTTTTGGCCTGTTTGTGAGTATATGTCAGTGTGTTTGATATGTGTCACTGGGACCCTGCTAGCCAGGACCCCAGTGCTCATAGTTTGTGGCCCATATGTGTTCCCTGTGTGGTGCCTAACTGTATCACTGAGGCTCTGCTAACCAGAACCTCAGTGTTTATGCTCTCTCTGCTTTTAAAATTGTCACTGCAGGATAGTGACCATTTTCACCAATTTGATTGGCACACTGGAACACCCTTATAATCCCCTAGTATATGGTACCCTAGGTACCGAGGGTATTGGGGTTCTAGGAGATCCATATGGGCTGCCACATTTCTTTTGCCACCCATAGGGAACTCAGACAATTCTTACACAGGACTGCCACTGCAGCCTGAGTGAAATAACATCCACGTTATTTCACAGCCATTTTACACTGCACTTAAGCAACTTATAAGTCACCTATATGTCTAACCCTCACTTGGTGAAGGTTAGGTGCAATGTTACTAAGTGTGAGGGCACCCTGGCTCTAGACAAGGTGCCCCCACATTGTTCAGGGCAATTTCCCCAGACTTTGTGAGTGCGGGACACCATTACATGTGTGAACTACATATAGGTCAATACCTATGTGTAGCTTCACAATGGTAACTCCGAACATGGCCATGTAACATGTCTAAGATCATGGAATTGTACCCCCAAGCCAAATCTGATATTGGGGTGCCAATTCCATGCATCCCCGGGGTTCCAACATGGACCCCGGGTACTGCCAAACTAGCTCTCTGGGGTTTTCTTTGCAGCTACCGCTGCTGCCAACCCTCGGACAGGTTTCTGCCCTCCTGGGGTCTGGGCAGCCCAGTCCCAGGAAGGCAGAACAAAGGATTTCCTCTGAGAGAGGGTGTTACACCCTCTCCCTTTGGAAATAGGTGTTAAGGGCTGGGGAGGAGTAGCCTCTCCCAGCCTCTGGGAATGCTTTGAAGGACACAGATGGTGCCCTCCTTGCATAAGCCAGTCTACACCGGTCAAGGGAGCCCCCAGCCCCTGCTCTGGTGCGAAACTGGACAAAGGAAAGGGGAGTGACCACTCCCCTGTCCATCACCACCTGGGGGCAGTGCCCAGAGCTCCTCCAGAGTGTCCCTGGGTTTTGCCATCTTGGAGTCCAAGGCGGTGGGGCACTCTGGGACGATCTGATTGGCCAGTGCCAGCAGGTGAAGTCAGAGTCCTCTCCTGATAGGTCCTTACCTGGTTAGATGGCCAATCCCCCTGTCAAGGCTATTTAGGGTCTCTCCTGTGGGTGTTTCCTCAGATTTGAATTTCAAGACTGCAGCAGGACTCCTTTGCATCCTTTACTTCACCTTCTACTGTCGGATCAACTGCAGAACTGCTACAGGAACTCTACAACTTGCAAAAAAGAAGCAAAGACAACTTCTGTGACACTGTAACTCCAGCTCCTGCCAGCAACTGCAACAGTTTCCAGGCCGTGCATCCATAGAGGACTGTCTGTTATCAGCCTGCACCAGAAGAACTGAAGAAATCTCCTGTGGATTAATGGAGTCACTTCCCTGCTTCAGCAGGCACCTCTCTGCAGTGACAACGGGTGCTGTGGGTCCCCTGTCCTGATGACGAGCCTGGATCCTGGAACAAGGGTGGTGGACTAAAGTGATCCTGACTGTCCAAAGGTCCAGCTGTCCAAATTTGGTGGAGGTAAGAGCTTGCCTTCCCACGCAGGACAGTGCTCCCATGCAGCACATGTTTTGTTTGTGTGTGACATTCTAAGAAGTTCTTCGTGGACAGCACAGCTTAGTTCCCCAGGACTCTTTCCTGTGATGCACAGCTCCCTGAATTTGTGTCCGGTGGCGTGGGAATCCTTTGTGTAGTGCTGCATGGGCCTCCATTTGCACCTCCTTTCTTCCCACGCTGTGGGACTCTTGTGCATGCTGCCTAGTCTTCTGAGGGCTCTCTGACTTGCTCAGAGCCCCCTCTGTCTCCCCCTCCTGATTTGAGACCCCCCAGGTCCCTCCTGGGCCCAGGCAGCACCATTTTCCGCCAATCGCATATTTTGTGTGAGCCAAGGCTTGTTTGCGGAATCCAGCAATGCAAACCAGCCTGCATTCATCCATTCGACGTCCGACATCTCCTGCACCAACCAGGACCCCACAGCTGTCTTTTGTGGAGCATTACTGACTTTATCTTACACTCAGAGGTTCCACTTTTGCACCTTCATTTAGGTTAGCAGGGGCTCCTGTTCTCCCTGGACTCTTCATTGGTTCTTGGACTTGGTCCTCTTCTTCCACAGGTTTTCAGGTCCAGAAATCCATCATTGGTGTCTTGAAGTCTCCTTTGGTTTTTGCATAAGCTTCTACCACGACTTCTAGTGTGTTTTAGGAAACTTGCTGTACTTCATTCCTGCTTTCCTGGGTTCTGGGATGGGGTATTTTACTCACCTTTGGTGTTTTCTTGCACTCCCAGCACCCCTCTACACACTACATTTGCTTAGATGGGAAACTTTCTCATTCCACTATTGAACTATTTGGTTTGTGTTCCCCCTAGGCCCAATGCAACCTACTGTGATTTTCGCTATTTGCACTATTTTCTGACTATTTACTTACCTGTTTTTGGATACTAGTGTATAGATTGTGTATAATACTTACCTCCTAAGGCAATATAGACTCTAACGTATTTTTGGCATTGTGTCACTAAACTAAAGTACCTTTATTTTTGGTAACATTGAGTATTGTTTCATGTGTGTGAGTACGGTGCGACTACAGTGGTATTGCAAGAGCTTTGCATTTCTTCTAGTTCAGCCTTGGCTGTTCTGCCTACAGCTACCTCTAGACAGCCTGGCTTCTAGACACTGACTACATTTCACTAATAAGGGATAACTGGACCTGGTATAAGGTACGTACCTGTGGTACCCACTACAAACCAGGCTAGGCACCAACATGGGGGTTCTGTTTCTTCATCTCCAAAAACAAGCCCAGTGATATTTGGACACTTGTCCAAATACCCCTGTGCCTTAACTTTCAATTGAAGTTAACTCTCCTGGGAGGAAATCATTTGCCTTGTGTTGGGAAATAGAGGGAGTGATCTGACTACAAAACTCAAATGGGCCCTGATTTGCTAATTCCAATCACCAGCCCAGTGTCCACGTGTTAGAATGCATCTGTTAGTGAACTCTCAAAGGAAGTTTACTCAGCTTTATGTAGTGCACGTATCGTTGGGCAATGTGCAGAGGGTCCAGGCAACCACATGTTGAGTTTTAGAGGTAAAACCAGACCACCTAATGTTCTAACTTTTATGTTAGCTTGGTCGAGCAGTGAACCTAATCTTTGAGAAGTGCAAACTCACTGTACCAATAAAGCCAGACACACACTAAAAACAATAACATGAGACCAATTTTACAAACATTCTTCAGATTTTAATAACATTTTTAAGACCATGATCATCAAAATTGGGTAAGTACTTTTTATGTTATGAATTTTTAAAGTTTGGAAAATGTCTCAGTTCTGTGCATAATTATGCACCATAGAAATCAATAGAGAAGTACTTTAAAAATGCATTTAAAATCAGGCAATCCCTTTGAACCTCGCAAGCAGGGTTGTGACCGGCCAGCAACCATGCCAGTGTTAGTTAACTTTGCAGAGGTCACCTCTAAGGTGGCCCCTGAGTACATTTTGCAGTGAATCCAATACTGGTACAAGATTGGATTTATCATTTTTAGTTGTTTGATACCAAACAACCCAGAGTTCAGGGTAGCCATCATGTAGCTGTGAAACTTGTACTGACCAGTGTCATGCACATGCATAAAGAATGCATGCTCTGTTCACTTACTATGTCCCAGGCTTGGCAGCTACACCCTCATATACAATATAGAGCCCCCTGCAATTGGAGTTTCCTCACCTAGGAGGGACCAAGATGCAGGTCATGCTCAACTCAGTGACATGTCTGCCCACCTAGCTCCATCTTGACCTGCTTGCCCATGATGAAACCATTGAGGACAGAAAGGACAGCTTACCCAGTGTGCAAAACATGATTCTAAAGGCCTTAAGATGCATCACCAGAATGGTATTGGCTGCACACACCTTCACAATGCACTGACCATGTGATGTCTCCAATCACATATACAGCAAACTCCTGTGTCTGCCTAAAGAACAATTAACTAGGCCTCAAAATGGTCAGACACATCGTGACCAGCCACTATTTTGCCTGCACTGGTGGCAGGATGTGATTTTGAGCCCATCCTCACAAGCGCTAATGACTTGCACAATGACTTGCACAATCCAGCAGCTGCTTGACTTAAATGGAATTTTCAAATATGTTAGGTCAATACAACCAATAGTATGGGTACCTGTCACAATAGGATAACCTGCAATCAACTATGTACATGGGCTTTGTAAAAATTCAATGTAATCTTTTGGAGGTAGATGTCACAATACAACCAGTAACATTGTATCTTTTACATCAACAGGTCTGACTGCTAGTGGGTACACAGAGGCCACAGAAGAAACTACCACTACCCCCATGGATGAAGCTCTCAGTGAAGAAGCACTTCTGGAAGTATGGAAGTGGAGGACAGTTCTGGCCCATCTGGGCAACCTGGTCAGACACCAACAGTGAGTCTCACTGTGCCCACATCAAGACCTCCCAGCTCGGTTGCATCAACATCATGGGAAACCATTTGCACCCCAACCTCTGCCCCTAGGACAGTGTCAACCATCTTGTGCTCCCCAGTCCAGGAGCCTGAGTTGGACAATGATTGTCCTGGAACCAGTACTAGGGATCACGTGGCAAAGGCACAGGCCTGTGGGGATAAGGTGAATGGGAGGGATGTTGTGTGCCAGCAGGGTGAGACCCCTGGGGATGCTCCCGGCCAGGACACCATCAGCCATATCTTGGGGGTCTGTCAAGAGTCCCAAAGCGTGATGAGCCAGGTACTTGCAGAACTCTGGGAGATGAAGTAGCTGCAGAGGGACATGCATAGGGAAAAGCATCAAAATTAGGAAGCCACCAATACCATCAAGGCCTCCCTAACAGATGTTTTCAGGAAGATTAACAGTACCCTGATAAGGTAACGTGAGCAACACCATACCCCTTATGTTAGCCCAGCAGCACCAAGCCCTTCATCATCGGTGCCAGCCACTGTAAGGGACCCCCTGTCAGGGGAAGAACCTGCCACAGATACCCCTACCTTTGTAGTAGCAGCTTCCCCCAGGCAAGTGGAGGCGTTCAGCTACGAATCCAGGAGGCTCAGATGTAAAGACACCTTTGTGTACCACAAATTCACTCTGTTTTTCAACCACCTTCTATTTCCTATGGAAAGAGTACAGTGGACTTTGAACTTCCCATGTTGTGGCATCTAGTACAATGATTTCACCCACCATGAAAGTCCCTCACTTTTCTGTACTATCATGTTCCTAATTTTTAACCTATGCAGAAATTCACAATAAATACCACCTAACACAATATTTGTTTCTGTTTCCCTCTGTTTCAATATTTGTCATGTATGACATATGACCATGTGAAGCAAATGATATAGATACAAGCTACAGGTGCAAGGGTAGATGTGTTACAGGTACACTGCCCTGCTAAGGATTACAACCAACTCACACAAAAACATTGGTACAAGTGTCTGGTCACACCAAACATTTTATTTCACTGTATAGCACATAGGCTGTTGAAATGTCTGGACTGTCATAGCCATGAATGGAAGACTCATACTGTGTCAAGGTAGATATATGAAGGTACAGTCCCCCAAACCACAGAAGAACAGGCCTTGTCAGACATTGTCCTCTAGAAAAGGCAAACAGAAAACTGGATGGTGTCACTAGCTTGAGCCTTATCACTTACCGAAACCAAGTAATCCAACATCACATAAACCATGGTATAGCCAGAGGGCAGTACAGCAGTGACTGATAACATAATCCAACGGCCATGCATCTGGTGGTATGACACAACCATATGTCAGTGTTGTGGCACAGGCACTGTGGCCTGAAATGATGAAACACATCTACAGCTATATACAGGTCATACAAGAATAGCGTTTTAATAATGCGAAATGTGAATGCCTGGCTTGCACTTGATGACAACATAGTTCATACCCACATGGGCACACACATGATGCGATTGGCCCAACACAGCACAAAAACAAGTATATTGTGCACTTCAGGCTTCCACCCACACACTGTGCAAGCTGCCTTGGAACTGGCCTCATATACCACAAATCTGTGACCTACATTACTTGAATCAATCAATGTCACCTTCCTATGTTCCTATGTCAGAACAATATCAGATACCTGCCAATGTCACAACTCTGAAATGGCCACATGAGGATGTCATGGTGAAGGTACCTAGCCAAATACAAATCAAGGAGTAAAGTCTTGAAAAGGATACCTATTACAGAAGTCGCATAGCAATCATCTGTAAATTAACGTGCATTCCAGTGAGACTGACACAAACAAAGCAGCTACATCAAGGTCGGGAAATGTCAAAGGCTAAATCTTCAAGCACCATTTGGCTGAATATTACAGAGCTACAGCTCACCAGTGTTTTGTCAAAACACCCTACTCCACACATCGTGACAGCGACAGTTCTTCGTGTAGTCACAGTCATTACATCACATGACATACTTGCACTCACCTAAAGCAGTTATTGCTGAGATCTTCCTGCAAGTCAACTCCTTCCTCTTTATCATTGTCATCCTCACTTGGCATTTCAGGAGGCTCACCCGGTGGCACTGCAGGTTCCCCTTTAACTGGGATGTATAGGATATGCCTCCACAGGGCAACATTGTAGAGCATACAGCAGGCCACAATGATCTGACACTTTTCCGGGTGAGTAGAGGAGGGTTCCAGACACATAAATCTGGACTTGAAGATCTCAAAAGCCCACTCCACAACGTGCCTTGTTCTTCCATGGGCCTCATTAAAGTGGACTTCCCCAGACGTAGTTGGATTTCTTAGTGGAGTCAACAACAATGGGATATATGTGCAATGATTAGTCCCTCTTATCAGAATTGATGCAGCAGACATTGCACACACACAAACAGGACAGATGTGATTTACCAACTAACCAGGCCCTCTCTGGGTAGAGTCATGACATCATCTGGGGGATTGCACTGTTCCACATAATGAAGGTATCATGGACTGAGCCCGGATAATCGGCACAGACTTGTGAAATGTAGAGGTCCGCTAAACAAACAACTCAGACGTTGATAGAATGGAAGTTCTTTCTGTTGTGGTACATTTGTTCATTGGCATGCAGAGGGACCAAGGCAACATGTGTGCTATCAATAGCCCCCACCACATGTGTGATATGTGCACAACCAAAAAAGTCAGCCTTCATATTGTCTAAATCCTCACGTTGGGGAAACTGGATATAGCTGTCCCGGTGCTTCATAATTTCTGAGAGGATATCTTTCAAAATCAGACTGAACATAGATTGGGACATGCTTCCAGATAGGACTACTGTATGTTGGAAGAACCCTGTGTCTAGGAAGTGCAACACTGACATGGCTTGTACAACTGGTGGTATGCTGGTCTGATAACTAATAGCTAGCATCACATCTGGCTCCAACTGATGACATAGGTCCTCTATTGTTCACCGATTCAGACAGTACAGCTGGATGATTTGGCATTCTTCTATGGTCTGAAGGTCTGTCAGTGGACGGTAAGCAGGAGGTTGTCACATACTTTCTCTCCCTGAGTACCTATGTATAACAAGAAAATGAGTTTGAACATTTTTCATTGTGTCCCCAGCAACATACATGAGGCATGCCAATTACATCATGTGACAAGGCATATTAGAAGGGATAAACATGACAAACAGTACACATGACAGCTGCTAATAACACAAGGGTCACATGCTACCCCCTTGGTTTGCCACACATGTGTACACATCATATCTAGACCTCAACAAGAATGTGCATTACAAATGCCACTCAGAATGTGACTGGATATTCCTGAGTGTAAAAATGACCTTTGATGGGGGTAGACTGTGCCTCACTGTAAATTGCCATCTGTGTCCTGCAACATACCACAATGGTGTTTGAGTAGTATGACCTACATGACAAGGCATGATAAACATCATTTTCAGATGATTTTTGAAAGCCCAATACCTCATGTCATGCCTCTAAAATGACAAATGCTTGACCTACCCCCCTTGACATTAGGAATCACCTGCGGTTGCAATCATGGCAGACACATCCATAGCCTAATGTTGTTGCCAATGGTGGTCACGGGACAATGGCTGTGTCACCGGCCGTGACATGTGCTGCAAAATCCCTTATTTGACTCCTGACAATGCTGCCAGCAACACCTTCACTACTGAGCTGGTGAGAGAGGTCTTACCCCTGTATGAACAGCTCTATAGTGACCCAGAGGAGCAGGTAATGTTGCCTGATCCTCTTTGTGCTGGATGCACATAACTAGGTGAGGTGACATTACAGCTGTTATATATGCGAGACAACATGTATGTCCATGATAGCATGAGCTGAGTATGCATGTTGTATATCACATATGTGTAAGGTGATCTATGTGTATGTTGCCACAAAGATTTCTTCACACATCAGCCTTTGCTAGACTGTGTTGGGAAGGCATGTCATCACTCTCTCTGCCCCTCAGGTTAACACTCACTCCACATGCCAATTTGCTCTTGGCTACATGATGTAGTGTAATGCATGGAAGTGAGGGGAATGGAGTGTCATGTAGGTACTGTCAGCTCAGCCTACAGAGACCAGGGCCAGTCATAAGTATCTTCAATATGAGTCCTAGTGTAGGCTGGAGTGGGGTCACTGTGGCTATGCAACTGTGACACTGTGCCCACTCCCTGTACCCAAGCAGATCCTGTCATATGGCCAATATGTGACACTGTGGTGATATGCTGTTTAAAATGCCATATTCCTTTGATAAGATTATGAAGAGGTTCAGGTGTGAGTTACTGATCTGTGACAGCTGTGCTGTTGGCTACATTGACAATGTGTTTCTCCTGACAGGTCCCTTACTCCCACAGCCCTGTTCTCACCTTCATACAGGTCATATTTGTCCTGTGCAGGCTCATTGAATTACTGAAAATTCAACACCGCATACAATGTGCTGATTCTTGGGAACCCATGACATGTGATTCAGTAGCTTAGCCACATAGCAGAAAATGGACAATGCACACCTTTGTTTGTGATATGTCCAAAAGTGTGCTATGTGGTACAGATACATAACACAGAACCCCACTCCCTGAAGTGACATGAGTCTGCATTTGTTATTGCAGATGTTCATACATGGACAGTCTAGACACTTTCTGTACCCACCTTGCCAGTCCCTTCATTGTTACCCAAGTGTAATTTTGGAGTTTGCACTCCGACAGTAGCCTGTAGGGACTGTATGCAGAGAGTAATTCTCATAGAGTGTTAATGTGCTGGCAAATTCATGCCTAATGTTTCTACCTTTCAGAAGCCACAGAGGTGTGATGTATCTCATTGTGGCTCACATCTCAGTCAGCTTGCTACAGCATGCCCCACAAGATTTTATTTGACCTGCCTAGTCATTGTAGGGCCTGAGCAGGGTTATGAGTTGGTCTGCAGATTGGGAAATGTGTGTCTGTAGCTATGTCCCTGTACTTAATGGCTAGTATGTATCACACTTGGGGAGTATAGACAAAATTGAAAAGCTTAGCTTGATGTTACTGAAATGTATGTGACTCAACCATTTGTGATAAAACTTGTGTTCATGATCTCATGTTTTATCTTTTGAATCCATGCAAGTCAACACCCATCAAAAGAAGGGGGGGTGCCATCGCCAGGAAGATGTGGACACTGGGAGTCCACAGCCGGTGGAGCACCTACTGTCGCGAGAGGTGGGAGGGCCTGAGATGCTGGACCCAGAGGATCGTGAGACCCAGTGGGACTGTCCTCCCAACATGGGCAGGATGCCCGTAAGACAACGACTCCCCAAATGGCCCGCATCATGGTACTGGTTGCTATTCAGAGTTGTTGTTTAAGTTTGATCATGACCTTATTCCTCTTTGTCTTTGCAGCATCAGAACAGGTAAGCAGAGGAGATGGGGGAGAGCCAAGTGGTGAAGCAGCTGGCCACGGGACCTCGGGTCAAGACACCACTGACACAGAGGGACCCAGTAGCCCAGAATATGAGGGGAGTGCTATAGAGAAGACTAGATCTACAGCCTCAACATCTTTGGATTTTTCCTCCGATGGTCATTCCCTAGTGGTGGCAGACCCATCAGGGCATCCCCCGGTACCATCTTTGTCCACCACCCCCATTCTATCACCACCTGCCCTGTTGCTCTGCACTCAGTTGGCCGTGCCCGCTAAGCCAAGATGGAGGGCATCTCTTTTGCTGCAGGCACCTCTGCCCCAGCCCCTGTTTCCCCTGTTGTCCTCAGTGAGGAGGCTATTGACCGCCTGAGATGTCTCTCTGTGGGTCAGTCAACCATTGTGAATGCCATCCAGGGTTGGGCATCTCAGCTACAACAGATGAATACATTCCTGGAAGGTATTCATGGTGCAATGTCTGGCCTAAAAAGATATTTTCAGGATCAGGCCTGTGAAAGCAGTAAGTCACCCTCCACCTTCCGTCCCCCCTCCAACTCCCTTACCCCAATCTCAAAATGCCTGTTCCTTTACCTACCCAAAGCACACAGAAAGATCCACAGACATCCACATCAACAGCCAAGAGGAGCACACAGTAACACAAGCTCTACAAACCACACCGGCACGCGCACAAACAACAGCCACCTACAGACACAATAACAGTCACCACTCCCCTGGACACTCCTACCACCCCCAACAGCACATACACCACATCCAGAATACCTACAGGTACCACAGCAGTCACTGACACATGTACCTGCAGACACCACTCCAGCAAACCCCAGACATCTAATAAAAGCACAACACCCACAGACACCACAACTACAGACACACAGACACCACCACATCCAGCATACCCACATTTGGCACCATAACAGACACACACATCCACCACTCTATCCCTCAGCACCTCCACCTCCTGTACCCAGAAGATATACAAACATACCTCTCAGAAGTACAGACCCATGACATCCACACTAACACTGCCTAAACCACTCCCTCAACCTTCAAATCTCAACCCCTTCTGATGACTGTTCTGGTGTACCTAAGAAATTGTTTTTGTTGGACCATCCCCTTTCTCCTGTTTGTTTCACCCCTGTCCCAACCCCAAGTGGCCATCACCCAGCTCCAAGGCCATCCTGTTCATCTCCAATACCACCCCTGCCCCTGCAAGCGCCTATGCCTCTCCCTCCAAGAAGAAGCCCGCCCCTCCCAAACCACCATCTAAAATCTGAACCCTCCCACCCCCAGACAATACCTGAGGTGCCTGCCTGCCCCATTGATGCCCCTTCCTGTGAAGGTTCCTTGGTAGTTAGGAGTCAATTGCTGGCACAATCGTATGCTATTCAGGAGCTATTTAGGACATTTAATAGACTGATCAATTTCCCTTGCTCCTATTTGTTTTGTTATTAAAAATCCCAAAGATTTGTTTTGTTTTGTGTACACATTTGTCCTGCAATTCCTTTTCTACCTTAATGTTCTTCCTGAGTGTTTTATGTTGTCTGCCTAAAGTTGTGTTTTTAAAACTTGCTTGCTGATCCATGTGCTGCTTTTTGCAGTATTTGACTATATGGGCAGTGCTGGTGTCCCCAAAGAGAAGGGTATATGTTGAGTGTATGGATATCTGCATGTAAATTTTATGATGGTTGTGTCATGGCACTGTGTACTGCTTGTTGTAGTAAGTATTGCATCTTGTGTTGTCCAGTGTGAGGATGTATGGTGTTAGACTTTTTTACCTGATATCGCTTCTTTATGTGTGTGATGTGTGTCAGCTTGTTTGTTTGTGCAGACATGGAGTGTGTTCTGTTGTGCTAGCTCTGTTTTCAATTGACTGTGCATGTATCCATTTATGTGTGTGTCCTTTGCAGCTAGTTTCTGTAGAGATATGTGCAATGCGGTTGGAATTGCGTGTGCTTTGTTGACTTGCGCTTCCCCATAGTGCAGATGGGCATGACATTTGGGTCTAGTATTATTTGTTCCTGAGACTCATGTAGGGCAATTTCCTTCGGAAATGTTGTTTAAGGGGTCTGTTCAAAGTGACATGTGTCTCATTGCAACCCGGTATTGTTAGCATAGTGCTCTTTGTCACTCTATGTAGTGTATTCCATTGTGCTGTGATATGTGTGATATACGTGTCCATTGCAGGGTGTTTAATTGTGGCATTGTTTGTGTTGCATGCCATATCGATACATGTGTGTATTGTATGTGAGGACGGTATCTGACCAGTGTGGAATGTGAGTATGTTTGTTGTATTTGTATATGCGATGCTGGTGTGTTGTTGGTGATGTGTGAGACAATGTTGTGTAGCCTTCACTGTCTCTGAGCTGTGTGTATTTGTGTAGTGTTTCCATACAGTGTGAGCTGCCCAAAGGGGGGTGTATTGTGACTGTAAATGTGTCCTTTTCATGTATGTTTCGGACTGTGTATAAAATGAGAAGGTTACTTCATGCCCCCCTTATGATGTGCATGGCAGCGCTACAACCTGATTTTAAGGATAAATGACACAGGTATGTATTTGTACTAATAGTTGGTAGAATCCACGGTGGTGTTGATTTTGTCATCTTTCAATGACCATCAGCAGCAGCAGAATGTGTGTGATGGGCTCCATGGCAGCACAGGATAAGTAATGCTGCCTGAAGGTGAATATCTCCCTTTATACTGTCCGTTTCCACCTGCTGGGACATGGTGATTGGACCGCCATGGTCACATTGGAGGTGGGCAACCTTGTAATGAGACCGGAGGAAACACTGTCTACACCAACCTGTTTGTGCAGCCTCGTGATCGTGGCAGTCTATGCTTCCTGAAGGTGCCGGTGGAACGGCAGCGGTCTTTGAACCATAGATCCACCTAACTCTTAATATGGCAGTCTGATCACCAACCCAATGGCCGTCCGTAGAAAAGTACCCTCTTTTTGGCATGCTAACTCCAATTTCTGCCTGATGTCAGTGTGTTTGACTGTGTCAATGGAGTCCTGCTAACCAGGACCCAAGTGCTTATGCTCTCTCTCCTCTCAAATTTGTCACTACATATTGGTAACACAAAATTTCACCCCACATTGGCATACTGGTCATCCCTTATGAGTCACTAGTTTATGGTACTGAGGTACCCAGGACATTGGGGTTCCAGGGGATCCCTATGGGCTGCAGCATTACGCTTGCCACCCATACAGAGCCCATGCAAACACTTCAACAGGATTGCCATTGCAGCCTGCTTGAAATGGTGCATGCACACTTTCACAGCCATTTTCATTGCACCCTGAAGACTGGGTGCAAAGTACCTATGTGTGAGGTCACCCCTGCACTAGCAGAGGTAGCCCCATACCATCCAGGACCATTTTCTTGGACTTGGTGAGTGCAGGATGCCATTTTACATGTGCACTTGACATAAGTCAATACCTAGGTCCAGCTTCACAATGGTAACTCTGAATACGGACATATAAGGTGTCTAACACCTGGGAATTGTACCCCAATACTGATTACAGTATTGATTTTACAATTCCATGCACTCTGAGGGCTACACAGTGGACCCCCAGTACTGCCATACCAGCCATCTGAGGTTTTCCAGGCAGCCCCAGCTGCTGCCACCTCACAGACAGGTTTCTGCCCTCCTTTTGCTCAAGCAGCACAAACTCAGGAAGGCATAACAAAGCATTTCCTTTGGGAGTAGGGAGTTACACCCTCTCCCTTTGAAAATATATGTTACAAGCATGGGAGGGCTAGCCTCCCAGAGCCTCAGGAAATACTCTGAAGGGCACAGATGGTGCCCTTCTTGCATAATCCAGTCTACACCGGTTCAGGGACCCCAAGTCCCTGCTCTGGCGCAAAACTGGACAAAGGAAAGGGGAATGACAACTCCCCTGTCCATCACCACCCTAGGGGTGGTGCCCAGTGCTCCTCCAGATTGTCCCTGAGCTTTGCCATCTTGGATTCCAAGGTGGTGGGGTACTCTGGGAGCATCTGAGTGTCCAGTGCCAGCAGGTGACCTCAGATCCTTCCACTGATAGGTGCTTAACTCTGTAGTAAGCCAATCCCCCTTTCAGGGATATTTACAGTGTTTCCTCAGATTCAGATTGCAAGACTTCAGCAGGAATCCTCTGCATCCTTTACTTCATCTTCTACCCAACAAAACTGCATCTGGACCCTCCAGGAACTCTACAAACTGCAAGAAAGAAACAAAGATGACTTCTGCAACATTGTACCTTCAGCTCCAGCCAGCAACTCCAACTGTTTCCAGGTCATGCATCCTCTGAGGACTGCCTGTCTTCAGCCTGTACCAGAAGAAGCAAAGGAATCTCCCTTGAAGTTAAGGAGTCATTTCCCTGCTTCAGCAGGCATCCCTCTGCAGCAACGACCAGTGGCGTGGGTCCCCTCTCCAGACGATGAGCATGGATCCAACTACACAGGTGGTGGGCTAAAGTGACCTCCACAGTTCCAAGGTCCAGCTGTCCAACTTTGATAGAGGTAAGAGCTTGCCTCCCCACACAAGATAGTGGCCCTGTGCACTGCATGGCTTGCAGTTGCCAAGGCTTGTGTGCAGCCTTCCATGAAGTTCTTCATTCACAGCACAACTTAGGCCCCCAGCACTCCATCCTGTGATGCAGAGCTTCCTGAGTGGTTCTCCGGCTGCACGGGATCTCTTTGTGTCGTGCTGTGTGGGCCTCCTTTGGACCCTTCTTTATCCCATGCTGTAGGACTCCTGTGTGTGCTGCCTGGTCTTCTGGGGGCTCTCTGAGTTGCTGAGAGTCCTTTCTGCCTCCCCCTTCTGGATAGAGGCCACCAGGACCCTCCTGGTCCTGGGCAGCGCCATTTTCCGCTAACTTCAAGCTTTGCGTGTGCCAAGGCTTGTTGGCAGAATCCAATGACGGAAACCAGACTGCAATCATCTATCTGGTGTGGGACATCATCTGCACCAACCATGAACCCGCTTCCGTCTTCTTGGGCGCAGTACTGACTGTTCTTCCTCACCGGTGGTTCTTCTTTTGCACCTTCACCCAGTTCATCAGGGGCTCCTGTTCTCCCTGGACTCTTCAGTGCTTCTTGGACTTGGTCCCCTTCTTACACAGGCCTTCAGGTCCAGGAATCCATCATTGTTCCCTTGCACTCTCTTCTGGTTCTGGCATAATCTTCTATCACAGTTTCTTGTGTGTGCTAGGAAACTTACTATGATTTACTCTTGTTTTCCTGGGCTCTGAGGTGTGTTCTATTACTTACCTTTGGTGTTTTCTTACACTCCCAGCAGCCCTCTACACACTACACTTGCCTAGGTAGGAAACCGATGCTCGAATTCCACTATTTTAGTACATGGTTTGTGTTCCTCCTATGTCCATTGCAACCTATTGTGATTTTCACTATTTGCACTCTTTTCTAACTGTTTTTACAGCTATTTCTGCATTCTAGTGCATATGTCATGTATATCACTCACCTCCTAAGGGAGTATAATCGCTAAGGTATTTTTGGCATTGGGGCCCTCATTACGAGCCTGGCGGTCTGTGACCTCCAGGCTCGCGGTTGGCGGGAGCACTGCCGACAGCCCGGCGGTGCCCCGCAGGGCATTCTGACCGCGGCGCTTTGGCCGCGGTCAGTGCAGGAAAACCGGCGGTCTCCCGCCGGTTTTCCGCTGCCCGTTGGAATCCTCCAAGGCGGCGCAGCTTGCTGCGCCGCCTTGGGGATTCTGACACCCCCTACCGCCATCCTGTTCCTGGCGGTTCGCCCGCCAGGAACAGGATGGCGGTAGGGGGTGTCGCGGGGCCCCTGGGGGCCCCTGCAGTGCCCATGCCAATGGCATGGGCACTGCAGGGGCCCCCGTAAGAGGGCCCCGCTTGTATTTCACTGTCTGCATAGCAGACAGTGAAATACGCGACGGGTGCAGTAGCACCCGTCGCACCTTCCCACTCCGCCGGCTCGATTCCGAGCCGGCGTCCTCGTGGGAAGGTTGTTTCCCGCTGGGCTGGCGGGCGGCCTTAAGGCGGCCGCCCGCCCGCCCAGCGGGAAACTCAGAATGCCGGCCGCGGTCTTCAGACCGCGGTGCGGTATTCCTGCGGCGCAACTTTGGCGGGCGGCCTCCGCCGCCCGTCAAAGTTGTAATGAGGGCCTGTGTCTCTAAAAATAAAGTACCTTTATTTTTGTAACACTGAGTATTTTCTTTCATGTCTGTGAGTACTGTGTGACTACAGTGGTATTGCCAGAGCTTTGCATGTCTCCTAGATAAGCCTTGGCTGCTCAGCTACCCCCAGACAGCCTGGCTTCTTTGGTGCCCTCCATGCATAAACCATTCTATACCAGTTTAGGGACCTCCAGTCCCTGCTCTGGTGTGAAACTGAACAATGGAAAGGGGAGTGACCACTCCCCTGTCCATCACCACCCCGGGGATGGTGCCCAGAACTCCAACAGAGGGTCCTTGGGATCTGCCATCTTGAATTCAAGGTTGGCAGGGAGCTCTGGAAGCATCTGAGTGGGCAGGTCAGGTAGGTGGCATCAGAGCCCCCTCCTGATAGGTGGTCACCCAGCTAGGTGACCAATCCCCCTTACAGGGCTATTTATGGTCTCTCTTTTGTGTGGATCCTCAGATTTTGGATTGCAAGATTTCAGCAGGATTCCTCTGCATCCCTTACTTTGACTTCTGACCAAAGAAACTGCATCTGGACTCTCCAGGACCTGACAATCTGCAACAAAGACGAAGACTTCACCTGCATCATAGTTTATCTGGCTCCTTCCAGCTTCTGCAACATTTCCTCGGTCGTGCAACCTCTGAGGACAGCCCGTCTTCAGTCTGCACAGGAAAGAAGAAAGCATCTTCCTTGGAGTGAAGGAGTCACTCCCCTGCATCTGCAGGCACCAACAGCATCAACAACTGGCTGCATGTACCCCCTCTCCTCCTGAGCTGCATGGATCCTGCAACATGGGTGGTGGTCAGCAGTGGCCAAGATGGTCCTCTCTACCAGCTGTCCAGCTTGAGTGGAGGAAAGCCCTTTCCAGCCCACGCAGGACAGTACCCCCGTGCACTGCGTCCTTTGCAGCTGCCAAGGCTTGTTGGCACTTCTTCCAAGGGTTCTTCAGTCCTTGTGTAGCTCCAACCCCCAGCACTCCTTCCTGCAGCGCACAGCTCCCTGAGTGACTCTTCTGCGGCTTGGGGCTCATTTTCATAGTGCTGCATGGGCTCCTTGAGCCACTTCTGTGTCCCCATCCTGTGGGACTCCTGTGTGTGCTGCCTGTGCTTCTGTGGGCTCTTTGTGATGCTGTTGGTCCCCTCTGAGTCCTCCTCCTGGGTTGAGTACTCCTGGGTCTTGCCGGTCCCTGGCAGCACCCATTTTTGCCAACCGCAAATGTTGCTTGTGCCAAGGCTTGTTGGTGGAATCCGGACACGCAAACCCAACTGCAAACTTCCTTCCGGTGTGGAATATCATCTGCATTCTCCAGGAAATCAACTCCGACTCCAGGGCTGCAGTGCTGACTCTTCTTCCTCAACGTCGACCAACCCCTGCAATCCTCAGTTTGGTGGGTAGGAGCTCCTGCCCCCAGTGGACTCTGCTCTCTACTGGATTTTTCCACAGTTCTTCCTCTTCAGGAATCTACTGTTGGTTTCTTGCAGTCATCTCTGAGTTTTGCAATTCTCTTCCTTTCTTCTAAGTGGGTGTTCTGGGGAAATTCTAGTAATGTACTCCTGCTTTCCTGGTTCCTGGGGGGTGTTGTTGTACTTATCTTTGTGCTTTCCTGGTACCCCCTCTACACCCTCAACTTACCTGGCTGGGGGTGACACTCTTGCCTTCAATTTGTTTTAGTACATGGTTTGTTTCCCCCCTAGATGCACTATTCTCTTTTGTGATTTACACTATTTACACTGTTTTCCAACTATTCTTATGCCTATTTCTGACAGCTAGTCTACATATCTTGTGTATTACTTGCCTCCTAAGGGAGCATTGTCTCTATAGTATTTTGATGTTGTGTTACCATAATAAAGTACCTTTACTTTTGTAACACTGAGGTGGTCATTCTGACCTCGGCGGTAAAAGGCGCCTACCGCCGTTCAGAAATCCTCCATAATCCCGCCGCGGTCGCGGAAACCCGCCACGGTCATTCTGACCCGCAGAAGGCAAACCTCCGAAAATCCGACCGCCACAACAGACCGCCAGACCAGCGGTCAGCGGAAAGGTGGAGGTGACCAAACCTCCACCGCCACGCCAACAGAAATACGCCCATGCCATTACGACCCACGAATCCACGCGGCGGTCATTCAAACGCGGTATTCCATTGGCGGGACACACCGGCGCGGTCAGAATACACACAAACGAACAAAACTCACCCACATTGGACGATTTGAATCCCACACACCTGATACACATACACACACCACTCCCACACACACAATACAATATAAAACACCCACCCACATCACCCACAAACCCCTACGCTTAAAAATTCGTAAAGAAGACAAGAGCGAGACACCAGCATCCAAAACATAACAGCCACAGCCACTCAACACCATCACCCACACACTATCCACACACAAAACAACACACACCACCACACTCAACTCACTTAAATACACATACTCCACCCCACACATCATACACACCACCCCATGGCACCCCAAAGACAATCCCGCTTCACAGACGAAGAACTCAGGGTTATGGTGGAGGAAATCGTTCGGGTAGAGCCCCAGCTGTTCGGCACACAGATACAATACACCAGCATTGCCCGGAGGACGGAGCTATGGCAGAGGATTGTCGACAGGGTGAACGCAGTGGGACAGCACCCCAGAAATCGGGAAGACATCAGGAAGCGATGGAACGACCTACGGGGGAAGGTGCGTTCCATGGTATCCAGGCACAACATCGCCGTGCAGAAGACTGGCGGAGGACCCCCACCTCAACCCCCACAATTCACATCATGGGAGGAGGAAGTCTTGAACATCCTGCATCCTGACGGCCTCGCAGGAGTCGGCGGAGGAATGGATACTGGTAAGTTGAAGCTTCAATACTGCTTCCCCCCCACCTGCATGCCAAATCAGACCCCAACCCTCACCCCCATCCTCGAACCCCACCCTCACCCCCACCCCCATCCTCACCCCCACCCTCACCCCCACCACCATCCTCACCCCCACCACCATCCTCACCCCCACCCCCAGCACACCTATTCCCCGCCAATGTCTCACCATCACAACCCACACATCCCAAAACCTAGGCCTGCATGCGTCCACTAAGCATGGACACCCATCACCAAAGCATGCCCAATGCATATACACATCCCCCCCACAAGCCACCCTCACCAAAGCCCCCACACACGAATGCCAGCACTTGGGGACACGGGAACCCACAGATACACCCATATGCCACACATTGAAACTATAACCATACCTCTATACCCCTGCAGGACCCGACCGTCAACACACCGCGGCGGAGGGGCCAGAATTATCCACACCCCCCACCCAAGAGGCCGTCAGCGATGACAGCAGCTCTGTCGATCTGGACACCGATGACCAGCCCGGACCATCGGGGACCTCTGGACAGTCGGTTCCCCTCACACAGGCACAGGCCACTATAGACCCTAACCCCTCTGGGAACACCAGCACAGCTCCCACCCAGCGGGCCCATGCCTCTGTCTCCAGGGTGCGTCAATCTGCGGTGTGTCTACCACTACAGGGCACCCAGGATAACCCACCACCCCAACAACAACAGGGACCTGGGGGCAGTGGTAGTGGGCACACCGGCCAGGGGGCAGAGGCCCAGGGAAACAGGGCAACTCGGCGGGCAGCTGTGCGACAGGGGGGGGAGGAGAGGCCCAGGGAACCCACTCTCCACGAGGTCCTCACCACCATCATGGGAGCATACAACCGCTCCCAGGAGACGATGGCGACGGTACTGGCCCGGTTCCAGGAGATCCAGGTGCTGCAGGAGGAACACTATCGGGGGTACAGGGAGGACATCAGAGCCATCAACACCACCCTGGTTACCATGGTAGGGCTGCTGCAGGACCTCGTAAACAGCAGGGCGGACACTGAACAACACCCAAGGGCCCCTGCCACTAGCCTGGACCAAGAACAGCCATCCACCTCCGCCGGCGCTAGTGGACAGGAGGCCCCCGCACAGCAGCAGCCCACCAGACCCCCACCTCCTGCAGGAGAAGAACCACCCCGCAAGAGGGCCCTGAGATCTCGCAAGAAGACAGAGTAGGATGTCAAGACCCCCGCCAGCAAAGGATACCACCTGATGTCATCCCACTGTCCCACATTGTCACCCTGTCCATCCTTGAACTGCCCATGCTCCATCTCTCCACAGGCCTCTGGACAATGCACCTGTGTGACTGTTACTCTGGACTCTGCCATGGACATTCCTTCACCATAGCCCCCACCCACTTGAAACCACCCATCCCATTTTGAGCACTTCAATAAACACCTATTTTGCACCAAAATATCAGGAGTCTGGCTGTGATTTCAATAGATTGTAATTGACATGACAGTGCAAATATGTCCTTGTACATGGTGAAGTCAACAAACAGCTGCCACAAAGCTGTAGTCCATGGGGAAACGAAGCACAGGACTCGTAGTGGGGACCCCAGATCTGAAATAGGGAGGGAAAAGCCAAAACTCAGTCATCATACACTGGGGCAAATAGACAGGCAGCAGAGATGCTGCAGAGTAGTTAACATTTACTAAATTATCTTTGAAATGTTACCTGTGTCCTATTGGAAGTACTGTTCAATGATTCTGTCCCTGTTGTCTGTTTCAGCCCCGTCGTCTTCCTCCTCGTCACTCTCCTCAGGTTCCACCGCTGCCACAACACCACCGTCTCGACCATCCTCCTGCAGGAAAGGCACCTGGCGGCGCAAAGCCAGGTTGTGAAGCATGCAGCAGGCCACGATGATGTGACACACCTTCTTAGGTGAGTACATTAGGGATCCACCGGTCATATGCAGGCACCTAAACCTGGCCTTTAGGAGGCCAAAGGTGCGTTCGATCACCCTCCTAGTACGCCCATGGGCCTCATTGTACCGTTCCTCTGCCCTGGTCCGGGGATTCCTTACTGGGGTCAGTTGCCACGACAGGTTGGGGTACCCAGAGTCCCCCACTAGCCATACACGGTGTTTCTGTAGCTGTTCCATCACGTAAGGGATGCTGCTATTCCTGAGGATGTAGGCGTCATGCACTGACCCTGGGAATTTGGCATTTACATGCGAGATGTACTGGTCAGCCAAACACACCACCTGGATGTTCATTGAATGGTAACTTTTTCTGTTCCTGTACACCTGCTCCCTGTCTCTTGGGGGAACCAAAGCCACATGGGTCCCATCAATGGCACCAATTACGTTGGGAATATGTCCAAGGGCGTAGAAATCACCCTTCACTGTAGCCAATTCGCCCACCTCAGGGAAAATGATGTAGTTCCTCACGGATTTCATCAGGGCAGACAACACTCTGGATAACACCTTCGAAAACATGGGCTGAGACATCCCGGAAGCAATTCCCACGGTTGTCTGAAATGACCCACTTGCCAAGAAATGTAGTACTGACATGACCTGCACCAGAGGGGGAATCCCTGTGGGTTGGCGGATGGGGGACATCAGGTCGGGCTCCAGCTGGGCACACAGTTCATGGATAGTGGCACGGTTAAGACGGTAGGTCAGGATAATGTGGCGTTCTTCCATTGTCGACAGGTCCACCAGCGGTCGGTACACGGGAGGATTCATCCGTCTCCTCGCCCAACCCAGCGGACGGTGCCTAGGAAGGACAACATGGAGCACACAGTCAGGCAATCCACAGGTACGTACTCACAGCTAGCACAGTATACGATTCTCTATGCAGTGAATGGCGTGTCTGAGTGGCTATGCAAGGCCTAGGCCTGTGTGACGCAGTTGAAATTGAGCCATGTGGGCCCTGGAAATGGCGGCTGCCTGACCTGTGAAGTGTGACAATGGGATGTGAGGTCAATGCGCTGGCGTGGCACACCGCGGCGGGCGGCGGGCGAAGACCGCGGCGCGAAGCCGCATTGGTTAACATTGAAGCCTATGGGTTTCAGGAGCCAATGGCGAAGGGCGCCGGCGGTGGCGGGACGCACCGCCGCGGTACGCACCGCCGCGGACGTGACCGCCATTTTCTATCTACTTATCCACTTGCGACTTGAACTTTCACAGGAGAGGACCTATACTGCAAGTGTTGCTGTGACCTCGGTCTGGAAGGGACAATGGCTGCTGCGACTGGGGAAAGGGCCCCTGCCTTCACTGGAGAGGAGTTGGAGAAACTTGTGGATGGGGTCCTCCCCCAGTATGCGCTACTCTACGGTCCTCCAGACCAACAAGTGAGTTTAATTCAATATGGATTTGGGGCCACTGGCTGGCTTGGGGGCCTGGCG
The DNA here is from genome assembly GCF_031143425.1 of Pleurodeles waltl. Lineage (NCBI taxonomy): Eukaryota > Metazoa > Chordata > Amphibia > Caudata > Salamandridae > Pleurodeles > Pleurodeles waltl. Next base: position 383,203,641 of record NC_090445.1, read on the forward strand.
GTGATGGGGGGCATGTTGGGGCTGGCGGGGGGCCTGGCGGGGGGCCTGGCGGGGATGGGGGGCATGTTGGGCCTGGCGGGGGGCCTGGCGGGGATGGGGGGCATGTTGGGCATGGCGGGGGGCCTGGCGGGGGGCCTGGCGGGGATGGGGGGCATGTTGGGGCTGGCGGGGGGCCTGGCGGTGATGGGGGGCATGTTGGGCCTGGCGGGGGGCCTGGCGGGGATGGGGGGCATGTTGGGCATGGCGGGGGGCCTGGCGGGGGGCCTGGCGGGGATGGGGGGCATGTTGGGCATGGCGGGGGGCCTGGCGGGGATGGGGGGCATGTTGGGCATGGCGGGGGGCATGGCGGGGGGCCTGGCGGGGATGGGGGGCATGTTGGGCATGGCGGGGGGCCTGGCGGGGATGGGGGGCGTTGGGCCACTGGAAAGGAAAATGCTGAGTAACTTGAATGTGGTATTTCTCCCTCCCTGTACGTGTCACATAGGTCCGCGCCCATGAGAAGATCGGGATTTGGCGTGCCATCGCCAAGGAAGTCCGGGCCCTGGGGGTCCACCATCGACGGGGCACCCACTGCCGCAAGAGGTGGGAGGACATCCGCCGCGGGACCAAGAAGACTGCTGAGTCTCTGCTGGGGATGGCCTCCCAACGTAGGCGGGGTGCCTGCCGTCAACTGAGCCCCCTGATGTTCCGGATCCTGGCGGTGGCCTACCCTGATTTGGATGGGCGCGTGAGGGCAGCACAGCAGACACAAGGGGGTGAGTACAAGCATTATCTACTCTGTTGTCGCGCAGTGGAGGTGTCTGGGTGGGGGATGAGGGCTGGGGGTCCCCCTAGGCCAGGGCGATATCTGTAGGCTGGGCACCCCCGTAAGCCCCTGTGTCCCCAGCCACCACCCTCAGTAGTTTGTCAGTACAGCCATCCCTGGGCCGTGTCATCCATGGGTGCAGTTGTCAACTCTAGGCGTGTAGGGCATGTTCCACGGAATGCGTAGCGTACCCCAAGTGCGCAACTTAGTGCAGGGGGCATCTGTGTCTGTCATGTCCGCTAACTGTACCGGAGATCCATGTACTCAATATCCCTTTATTTCTCTCTCCCCCCCCCTTTTTGTTTGTCTTTCTGTGCTTGTGTGCATCAGCATCATCATGCGGAGGAGAAGTGGCATCGGGGCAGGAGGGAGCTGCATCTCACATGGCCCAGGAGGGCCATGCCACAGAGTCAGACTGGACCAGTGAGACGGAGGGCGAGGGGAGCTCCACGACGGGGACGACTGGAGCCTGCAGCGACACGGACACGTCCTCGGAAGGGGGCTCCCTTGCGGGGGTGGCACCATCCGTGCCCCCCGCCATTACAGGTACAGCCGCCACCCAGCGCACCATCTCCGCCCTCCCAGCAGCCCCTCCGCGTTCGCCCCGTGCCCGCTCTGCCAGGAAGCCGGGCATCTCCTTCGCCCCAGGCACCTCAGGCCCTGCCCCTGTTACCCCCGCTGCCCTCAGTGAGGAGGTCATTGACCTCCTCCGAACGCTCATTGTTGGGCAGACTACCCTTTTGAATGCCATCCAGGGGGTGGAGAGGGAGGTTCATCGCAGCAATGCGTACCTGGAGGGCATTCATTCGGGTCAGGCTGCCCATCAGCGATCGTTCCAGGCTCTGGCCTCAGCACTGACGGCAGCCATTGTCCCTGTCTCCTGCCTGCCTCTACTAACTCCCTCCTCCCAGTCTCCTGTTCCTCTGCCTGTCCCACCCACACCATCAGACCAGCCTGCACACACCTCAACACCCAAGAGAAGCTCATCCAAACATAAGCACCACAGATCACGCAGACATTCACACACGCAACATTCCGATGCAGACATGCCAACAGTCACTACCACCTCTGTGACCCCCACCTCCTCGTCTCCCTCCTCCCTCCCTGTGACGTCTACACTCACACCTCCATTCACCTCACCATCAGCCAGTGTTTCCATCACCAGCACACCCTCCACTCCAGTCCGCACACGTGCAGTCACCACCCCCACTGCCATTTACACGTCCCCTGTGTCCTCTCCCACTGTGTCTGTCTCCCCCTCTTCCACACCACACAAACGCAGCCACCCACCCACCCAACAGCCATCCACCTCACGACAGCCTATCCCTCCTGCACCTGCACCCAAAGACAGCAAACGTGACTCACCTACAACCACATCCTCTCCCTCCACTCCCATTCCCACTGTACCTACCACTCTCCATTGTCCCAAGAAGCTCTTCCTCGCCACTACTAACTTCTTTCCTGACCCTGAGCCCCCCCCTCCTTCTCGTCGGGGTAAGAAGAGCACCTCAGCCACCACCAGCCCTGCAGCCCCCTTGACAAGGGTGCAGGGGTATTGGAGCCCGCCAGCCCGCATGTCTGGATCTTCGCCCAGCAGCAAGGGGACAGCCAGCCCACCCCCTGGGAAGAGGAGCAGAAGGCGGAAGGGGCGCCGCAGGAGCCCGCCTTCTACATCCCCCCCGGACACCACCCAGAGACAGTCACCAGCCACAGCTCCAAAGGGAGGAAAGGGCCACAGGCCGACGACTAAGGAGGGCAAGGGCAGCAAGTTGGAGAGGTCAGGCAGCAGGCCTGCTGCCCAGGAGGAGCCCACAACCCCCATAGCCGCTGCCCCGGGAGGAACCGGCACAGCTGCCCCGGGAGAGCCCACCAGCCCCATAGCCGCTGCCCAGGGAGGACCCAGCCCAGCTGGCCAGGAGGGCCCCACCACCCACAGCCCAGGTGGGCAGTGAAGGAGCACCATCCCCGCTGCCCAGGAGGGCACCACCAGGCATTTAGCAGTTGGCCATAGACCGTCCGCCGTCTCAAGAACCGCTGAACTGGGCCCTTCAAGGCAAGAACCGCTGAACTGGGCCCCGCCGTCTCAAGAACCGCTGAACTGGGCCCTTCAAGGCAAGAACCGCTGAACTGGGCCCTTCAAGGCAAGAACCGCTGAACTGGGCCCCGCCGTCTCAAGAACCGCTGAACTGGGCCCCGCCGTCTCAAGAACCGCTGAACTGGGCCCCGCCGTCTCAAGAACCGCTGAACTGGGCCCTTCAAGGCAAGAACCGCTGAACTGGGCCCTTCAAGGCAAGAACCGCTGAACTGGGCCCTTCAAGGCAAGAACCGCTGAACTGGGCCCCGCCGTCTCAAGAACCGCTGAACTGGGCCCTTCAAGGCAAGAACCGCTGAACTGGGCCCTTCAAGGCAAGAACCGCTAAACTGGGCCCTTCAAGGCAAGAACCGCTGAACTGGGCCCCGCCGTCTCAAGAACCGCTGAACTGGGCCCTTCAAGGCAAGAACCGCTGAACTGGGCCCTTCAAGGCAAGAACCGCTGAACTGGGCCCCGCCGTCTCAAGAACCGCTGAACTGGGCCCCGCCGTCTCAAGAACCGCTGAACTGGGCCCCGCCGTCTCAAGAACCGCTGAACTGGGCCCGCCGTCTCAAGAACCGCTGAACTGGGCCCTTCAAGGCAAGAACCGCTGAACTGGGCCCTTCAAGGCAAGAACCGCTGAACTGGGCCCTTCAAGGCAAGAACCGCTGAACTGGGCCCCGCCGTCTCAAGAACCGCTGAACTGGGCCCTTCAAGGCAAGAACCGCTGAACTGGGCCCTTCAAGGCAAGAACCGCTGAACTGGGCCCCGCCGTCTCAAGAACCGCTGAACTGGGCCCTTCAAGGCAAGAACCGCTGAACTGGGCCCTGCCGTCTCATGAACCGCTGAACTGGGCCCTTCAGGGCAAGAACCGCTGGCCCTTTGGCAGACGTGGCAGGGCAGGATCTATCTCGGGCAGGGCTGCAGGATGTCCTTTGGCCAACTTGCCTCCTCCAGTGGCAGTGGGGTCTGTTATGGACTGTATGGACTGTGGCTTTGCTCTCCCCAGGATGGCCCAGTGGGCAGGCCACCCACTGTATGGACTGTATGGACTGTGGCTTTGCTCTCCCCAGGATGGCCCAGTGGGCAGGCCACCCACTGTATGGACTGTATGGACTGTGGCTTTGCTCTCCCCAGGATGGCCCAGTGGGCAGGCCACCCACTGTATGGACTGTTTGGACTGTGGCTTTGCTCTCCCCAGGATGGCCCAGTGGGCAGGCCACCCACTGTATGGACTGTATGGACTGTGGCTTTGCTCTCCCCAGGATGGCCCAGTGGGCAGGCCACCCACTGTATGGACTGTTTGGACTGTGGCTTTGCTCTCCCCAGGATGGCCCAGTGGGCAGGCCACCCACTGTATGGACTGTATGGACTGTGGCTTTGCTCTCCCCAGGATGGCCCAGTGGGCAGGCCACCCACTGTATGGACTGTATGGACTGTGGCTTTGCTCTCCCCAGGATGGCCCAGTGGGCAGGCCACCCACTGTATGGACTGTATGGACTGTGGCTTTGCTCTCCCCAGGATGGCCCAGTGGGCAGGCCACCCACTGTATGGACTGTATGGACTGTGGCTTTGCTCTCCCCAGGATGGCCCAGTGGTCATGGAGTCCCCTCGTGGATCTGGCGTCGTGTACTCAAGTGGCTGAGGTGCCCCCCCTTCCCTTCCCCCTGAGGTGCCTGTCCTATTTTCTTTCTGATGCCCCTGCAGTGTTCTCTTCGTGGAGTTCTTGTCGTGGGACTGGGCCTTGCCCCTTTGCACAGGACCCCTGTGATCCACGGACAGTGGTTGGACTACATTTAGTAGCTGTATATATTTTGTACATAGTTTATTTATTTATTGGGATTAATGGCGTACATATTTCAATATATCTGCCCGTTTATGATCTCTTCTTTTGGTCTTTGCATTATTTCGGAGGGGGGTGGTTTGTGGGTTGTGACAGTGATCTGTGGGAATGCATTGATGTGTGTGTTGTAGTGGGTGTGGGTGGGTGGGTGTGTGCCGGTAATCTTTTCCCTCCCCTGTGTCGTAGGTGCAGTACTCACCGATGTCTTCCGCGCCGCCGGGCGTGCTCCTGGTATATGAGGAGGAATAGGAGTGCGGGGATGACCTGTAACTCTGGCTCCATACTGCCGGAATCTCGCGTGGAGTGCGTAGAGGTGAGCGTTTTCCCGTTCGTAGTCTGTTTCCGCCGTGTTCTTATCGGCGGTGCTCCCGCCCCGGAAAAGGTGGCAGATTGGTGGGTCGTAATAGGGTGGGCGGTACTTTGTCTGCCGCCGGGCTGTTGGCGGGAACCGCCGCGCTGTTTGTTTGTACCGCTGTGGCGGTCGGAGTGTTAAGTTGGCGGGCTGTGTTGGCGGTTCCCGCCAGGGTCAGAATTGCATATTTTAGACCGCCGGCCTGTTGGCGGCTTGGCCGCCGCTTTATCACCGACCGCCAGGGTCAGAATGAGGGCCTGAGTGTATTTATTCGTGTGTGTAAGTGATGTGTGACCACAATGGTATTGCATGAGCTATGCATGTCTCCTAGATAAGCCTTGGCTGCTCATCCACAGCTACCTCTAGAGAGCCTGGCTTCTAGGCACTGCCTACACTAAACTAATAGGGGATGCATGGAACTGGTATAAGGTGAAAGTTACTTAGGTACCCACCAGACACCAGGCCAGCTTCCTAAAATAATGTAGCACAAAGGGTTACAGAGTGGCGCAATGCATGCTTTGTGCCACTCTGTAAATACGGCACGGGGGATTTCGGCTTTGTTGGGCCACATTAACATAAAAAATAATTACAGTAATTTGGCACAAATTGGCGTTAGGGGCTCAGATATATGACCCTAAGAGTGCCAATCTGGTTTGACTCGATCAGGGAAAAATAAGAATTTGGGGCCGACTGTGATGGAGCACTGCTCGGCTACAGTGAGTGGGAGGCCAAGGTCAAAGTTTTACCTTCTGATTCTTTTTTTTACAAGACAAGTATCTTCATCGGGACGAAGTCGCAAGTCGAATCCGACCTCCCTGGAATCCTCTTCAGAAACGTGTCACAGGAGGCCTCAGTAAAGAATTCATCCTTAGGACTTAGATGATTTTTCGTGACAGAAATCTTCGTCTGGGCCGACCTTGAAATGGGATCCGACCTCCCTGGACTCCTCCTCTGATACGCTGCACGGGAAGCCTCAGTCAACTTTTTACCTTCGGACGTAAAAACATTCTAGGCCTGGCTGAGCCCACCCACTTGTATGGCTAGATTTCCCTTAACATACCCCTTTCCAGCCCTCTTCTAATAAAATCAGAGGACATCTGGCTGCCTGGTTTTGCAGGAAATGGGTGAGGTCCACTTTCAGAACCAAATGTCTTTCTCTCCTTTGAAGTACAGTTTGGCTGCTCTCCCCCTATCAAGTTTCACCATCTGCTGAGGCAGTTTTCCTCTTCAGGCTCTTTGTTTTCAGCCCAGTCCCCTTCACACCTCGTCAAGGCAGCCTAGCCAGGCTGCCAGAGGCTGGCCAATCAGAGAAGGGCACTACAGAGCTGAAACTGGTAACTTTCAGGAAGAGTTTTAACAGTCATTCCCTGAGTGAGTTATATTAAATTCAACAATTGCAAGTTGTTTGCTTTATTAGAACAACACATTTGGCACCAAACCTGAAATATTTAGCTCCTTCCTAGACTTTATTCATTAAAAATAGTCTCCCCATGTTAGCCTATGGAGTTTATTCACTACAATGAGGGAAAACAAATTTAGCTACTTTTCCCTCCCTGGGGTTTATAAAGCATCTTTTGTAAAGTCCCTGCTTATAGTTACTTTGCACCCAAACCTGGGGGCATCTAGGGCACACCTCATGGGGGACTTTTATGTAAAAATAAGGTAGTTGAAGACTTTGGAAATACTTTTAATTCCAAAGTTGAATTGGGGGTTAACTTTAGTTTTAAAGCAGCCAGCAAGGCATATACTATGGACTTATAGGTAGGTTGGCCAAGCCAATCATAATTAGCCTCATTTGCAGGATCCATTTTATACAGAACACTGGCCTGGGACTGGTTAGCAGTGCCCAGTTCACAGTCAAGAGTCAGTAACCACCAGTATCTGTCCAAAATGTTTTGGGGGTGACCTGGGCAAAAGGGAAGATTTTCCTTCAATAAATCTACCTCTGGGAATTTCCCTCCTCCTATTGCTGCAATCCCATTGCCTACAAAAGCTGTGGTGAAGGAAAGGTGTGTTGAGCTGCCTTATGCCTTGTGAAGTACCGCATACACCATACCTGGACTCCTTCCAGCCTTCAACATGCAGGTTTATCAGGGCAGATAAACTTTAGTGGATAAGCCAACTTCTTCAGCCACAGTGGGGAAAGTGTCCAGTTACATGGTACCTTGCATGATTCATTCGCAGGGGCCCAGGATAACACTTCCTCTAGAAGTGAGATGTTGCCTCCCTTATCAAACTCTGTTTTTCTTTTCTTTATTTATCTACCACCCTTTGTCGTTGTGCTGGTCAATGTGCCTCCAGTTGAAGCTGGTACTTCAGAAAATTTCAACCAATTGAAGAACAAGGTTATTAATTGGTTAGATTCAAACCCTTCTCTTGGGGCTTTTATTGGGGAATGGATTAACATGGCACATATAATAAACTGGTTAGGAAAAGATGAGGAAACCTTTGAAGAAAACTGTGTAATCATACATTTTAAAAGACCTTTTGTTGCTGGAAGAATCCTTGCTTCTACTAGGCGCCCTTGTGCAAGTAGTTCCCCATGTTCCATCTTGGCTCTTCCTCTGAGTTTTTTCTATAGACCTGGGTCAGTGGTCCTTGCCCCACAGTTTAATCAGTGGCAGTTCCCAAGGCACAGAGCTCTGTCATGGAGTGACCAGCAAGGAGCCTTTTAGGAGTTGGATACTTTTAATAGATACACCTCCCTCCCTTGAGGCCTGTGATTGACCGGCCGGAATGACTACCTGGGTGGGGTCACAATGGCTTCAATTGTTGTGTAATGAGGTTTCGAACCACCCCAACCCTTCCCCAGGTGTTGACAGTGTTAGTTACCCCACACTCCATTCTCAATTGGCTGCCATTTAAGGATGTTTTTGCGCTGCTGGATAATACTATTTCCAAGGTTAAACTTCTCTTTTGGAACATTGCTGGCTTGCACAAAAAATTGGATGATGAAAACTGGGTTGCACTTACCACCAGCTATGTTTTGATTTTTCTGCAAAAAATGTGGTCTATGGATCTTTTCAGCATTGTTGAAGAGATGGTGACCCCTGGATCACGGACACTTGCCTACCAGGAATGGTCTCTCCCAGCACTGGGAGTATCACTGTTATGTTGTTTTCCATGTTTTTCTTTCTTCCCTTTACATTGGCTCCTCCTTCACGGCACTAGTTGTAGCTGCTACAATATTGAGACCTCATGGTAGATGTAGGTTCTGTCTCCACCATGGGTCGTTGGCCACTTTCCATAGTAGGAGATTCCTGGCCCACACGGTCTCATGATCAAAATTATTAGCCTTAATGTCCGAGGCCTCAACTGCCCAGTGAAGAGTCAGGCACTATTGTCTATGCTGAAAGAAGCCAAATGCTATATCTTCCTTGTCCAAGAGACCCTCCTTATAAAGCGGGACTGTCATCGCCTGCGATCTCATTGGTTTTTTCCTCTGGATCTCTGAAGCAAACTGGAGTTGCAATAGTCCTGGCCACTCATTTCCCTGTATGAGTTCTGCATATGTACGACGAAAGGATGGGCCAATTGCTTCCACACAGGATTACCCGCACACCTACACATTTACAGTCATTACAAAATATGCTCCCATTGACCAACAGGAACCATTTGTATTGGACGCTGTGAGGAGGGTGCTGACATCCCCTGACTTGGATATTCTAATATACAGGGACTTAGTACCCGACACACTTATGGACCAGTCAGCCCAAAGGATAGGCAAAACTGGGGCGTTCTCTGAGACCATTCTCAACTGGATGTGGGAGATGAGTCTTGATGATATTTGGCAGACAAAACATTCCATGTACAGGGCCTACACCTTTTTTTTGTTGGCATCAAAAGTATACCTGCATAAATCTTTTTCTGACCTATCTCCATTTGTCACCCTTCCCTGGGTACACAAGGAGGATCTAGGACCCAAAAAACCTAAAACAACACAATGTGACTGAACTTAAAATACAGCACTGGCCAGCAGTACCTGCACATTGTCCATCCCAATGATGCCACACATACTGCAACAAGAGGCACAAGAGTAGTCTAACTGGCACACAGAATAAATTGTGCAAATGAGTTGCTTAGGTCCACCTCTGGTGAGTCAGAGAGCTGTTCATATAGGGGTAGGACGTCAGTCTCTAGCCTCTCCAGCTCCTCTGATGAGAAGGCAGGGGTTCTATCACCTGCTGGAAGTGGCATGATTTCTCCCAGTGGCAACACACAGCAGCTCAGGTTGTGGAGGTGTTGCTGGCAGCAGAGTCAGGAGTCAAGTAGGAGAGTATGCAGAACATAGCAGTCATGCCCACCATGTACACGGTCATCACAAAGCCATTGGGTCGTGACTACCATTGGCAACAATGTTAGCCTAAAGTTGTGTAAACCGCAGTTGCAACCGGCTACTGCCATGATGACTTCCGCTGGCGGTCATGGATGATTTCTAATGTCCAGTAAAGTCGGTAAGTCAGCCGCCATTTTGGTGGCCTGAAATGCTGTATTGGGCTTCAGATACTGCATCACACCGGCAAAAATGTTTTTTTGACCTCACAAACATGCTTATCCTGTCTTGTCATGTAGGTGCTAGTACTCAAACACCATTGTAGTATGTTGCAGGGTACAAATGGAATTTAACAGTAGGGCAAAGTCTCACTCCACCAATGGTCATTTTGGCGGTCAGGATATCCAGTCACATTTCGAGGTGCAATTGTGCTGCACATCTTTGAGTTTGGTCCATATACATGTTGAGGACACATGTATGGTAAATCATGGTGATCACATGTGACCCTTGTGTTATTTGCAGCTGTGATATGTACTGGTTGCCGTGTCTATACATTCAGAAATACCTTGTCACATGATATCATTGACATGCATTATTTATGTTGCTGTGGACACACTGACTAATGTTACAAATCATGTCTTGTCATACATAGGTACCCAGTACCCAGGGAGAGGGAAGATGTGACAACCTTCTGTCTACCATCCACATACCTTGACCTTCAGACCATGGAGCAATGCCACATAATAACATATTATCGCCTATAATCAGTTGAAGCCAGATCTGGTGCCAGCTATTAGTTATCGAACCAGCATAAAACCCATTGTACAAGTCATGTCAGTATTGCACTTCATAGTTACAGGGTCCTTCCAACATACAGTGGCCCAATCGTCTTGTATTTCCCAACCTATGATCATTCTGGTATTGAAGGATGCCCTCTCGGTAATGTTGAAAAAACGGGACAGCTATATCCGATTTTCCTGACATGAGGATTAAACCCATGTGAAGACTAATGTTTATGGTTTTGCGTGCATCCTGCATGTGGTGGGGGCCATTGAAGGCACACCATCGGCTTAATCCTACTGCAGGCCAATAAACAAGTATATGGTAACAGAAAGAACTTCCATTCCATCAACGTGCAAGTTGTCTGTTTGGCTGATCTCTACATTTCGCATGTCTGTGCCCGTTATCTGGGTTCAACCTATGATTCCTTCATAATTCAGAACAGCACCATACCCCAGCTGATGTCACAACTGTACCCAGAGAAGGCCAGCTGGTTGCTAAGTGTCAAAGCCCAGCTCACCTGAGTTCTTGTTCAGTTCTGATGGAGGTTGAAGACAATCCGACCCCACCCTGAAACTGCTTGTTCCAGCACCCTAGTTTTTAAAACAGTGCACTAAGAACAGAAGCTCAAGGGAAGGGGGGAAGTGGATAAAATAAAAAAAGGAGAGACAATACCGTTCTTGCGTTTCCACTGTTGAAGTGCTGCACAAATCTGCGGCCCTTTCTGACTTCTGTAGAAACTGGTGCCTAATGAAACATAAACAAAGAACAGATAAGTGCAACCTATTCCTAAATGGGTTCCTGACTATCCCTTTATTTATTGGAAATTCTCTTCTAAAAGTACCTCTTGGATCCTGGTCTCTAGTTTCCAGGTTTGGAATGTGTTACTGCTCTGGGATGTGTTTTCTATTACTGTTAAGCTTCTAAAAAATTAAACAAATACCGTTATCAGAATTACCAATATCAAACATTCATCATAATATAACTAAAGCCTAAATTCCCAATGGCAGACTCACTTTTCGCATATTTCCAGAATCTTTTATAAAACAAATACTGTACTTTTACATCAAAATACAGCATGTAATTTGTGCAAGTCCTTGATTTACTGTTTTCCTTGCTGTCAATGGTTTCCACTGTTCGATTCCCAAAAGTTCCATGAAAAAAAACAATGTCCGCTTCACAAAGTCCTGCAAAATAATCCTGCAACAAAGAGCCTTAATCACAATGCTCGTGGAAGGCACTTCGCCTCAAACTGTCTATACACGAATCCAGAAATTGCCGTCAAAGCTCCCTCAGGTAATAAAAAGTTTTGCACTTACTTGTTGCTGGCAAGAGATACTGATCAGCCTAACCTTGTCTTCTTTCTCTTTTGCAGGTTACTCGTAGGAGAGAGGCTGAGGCAAGGAGGAACCGGAAACCGGAAGAAGGAAGAGCCAGCAGCTGCGCCAATTGAAGTCAAAGAAAGTCTGTAAAGAGCAGGAGTGCCAGCGCCGAGGGATCTGTTCTCAGGTAAGCGGGAGGTAGACGAGCACAAGCACTGGGTGAGGCTCGGGGATGCCTTTTATAGACAGGGCTGGGTGTGGTTCGAAGAGCTGGGTGTGGTTTGAAGGGCTGGGTGTGGTCCTCACATGCTGCACATGTTCTTGGAAGGTGTGCAGAGCTGGGTGTGGTTTGAAGGGCTGGGTGTGGTCCTCACATGCTGCACATGTTCTTGAAAGGTGTGCAGAGTTTCAGTTATTATGCAAATGAGTTGGATTAACACATGGCCTAGGGAGGAGTGTTTTAAAGAAGCCTTGGTAAAAGCAAGGCCCAATGTGTAAACAAAACAGCACATTAAACAACATACACAGAAGCCTAGGGGGGGGGGGAAGGTGAGATAACAAGAAAGGCTTTGAATAGTAAGTTTAAAAGGGAGCTATTACAGAACCCACTAGTGCAGTGAGAGGGGACATGCTCTTTGCTGTGTACAAACCCTAACAGTTGCCCCCCTCAAAGGCCCTCCTACAGGACGGGGTTTTCCTGGATTTTTTAAATAAAACCGTCTAATCAGCTGTGGGGCATGTACATATGATGCTGGTTCCCATGAATTCTCAGATTCATCATATCCTTTCCATTCTACTAAATAAAACAGACGTCCACTAATTCTTTTTGAGTCTTTTATGCTTTTCACTTCATATTCCAGATTTCCTTTAATTGGTATGGGTGGAGGTGGTGGTTCAGGTCGGGTTTTTGAGTTGTACGGCTTAAGCAAGGACACATGGAATGTAGTATGTACTGGATATTCTTTTGGTAAATCTAATTTTACTGTTACCGGGTTTACTATGGCAGTTATACTAAAGGGTCCAATGAAACGTGGTTGCAGCTTTCGGGATCCCTCTATGTTTAGGTTTTTTGTGGAGAGCCATACCTTGTCACCAATTTTATACATTGGGGCCTCAGACCTGTGTTTGTCTGCTTGTCTTTTCATGCTTTCCTTGTACTTTAATAAATGTTTCCTGGCTTTGTCTTGTATGTCACCTAACCTCGTTAGTCTATCCGTTACTGTAGGCAACAGGGAATCTTCTAACAAAATGGGTATAGCTCTTGGATGATACCCCTGCAAGAAATAGAATGGTGAGCAAAGTAGAGCTGAATGCTCAGTATTATTATAAACAAACTCTGCTACAGGAAGAGCTTCCAACCATTCACTAGAATAATCAGCCAATAAACAACGTAGCGTTTGAAGTAAGGTTTGGTTCAGTCGTTCAGTCTGTCCATCTGTCTCTGGGTGGAAAGCAGTGGATAAGGCCACATCTATTTTCAGTTTTCACATCATTTTTTCCAAAATCTGAAGTTGAACTGGCTCCCTCGGTCTGACACCACTTTGCTTGGCAAACCATGTAAACGCACAATTTCCCTTATAAAAATATCGGCAAATTCTGCCGCCGTGGGTAATTTCCGTAATGGTACAAAATGTGCCATTTTAGATAAAAAATCCACTATAACCAACACTGTTGTGAAGGATTTTACAGGTGGTAAACCTACAATAAAGTCTACGCTCACAGTGTGCCAAGGTTGTTTGGGTGTTGGCATTGGTATTAACAAGCCGTCAGGAGCCTTATGAGAAGATTTATGTCTTGCACAAATTGGACAGGTAGTGACAAATTGCTTAATGTCCTTTCTTATAGTGTCCCACCAAAAGTGTTTTTGCACATTTTCCAGGGTTTTTACCCAACCAGGATGACCTGCCAACGGTGAGGCGTGATGCCAAATTATCACCTGTGTTTGTAATTCAGAGGTGGGCACTAACAGCATGTTGTCGTGATACAATAAACCTAGTTGTATTGTGTTATGGGAATCCTTTAACCAATCCTGAGGTGCTATTTGCATGTGTGCATTATATAGATCTGTGATGAAATCCTTCTGTTGTACTGGTGCCAACAACTTTTGGGGAGGAATAATGGGTTCTCCTATTTTATCTTGTTTCATGTCTGAGGTATGTCCGTATCTAGATAACACATCAGATTGAATTTGTTGTGCACCTGGACTATAGGTTATAACAAAGTCAAATGTGCTAAAAAAATTTAACCAGCGCATCTGACGTGGTGTTAGTGCTTTAAGTGATCCAAAAAACTGTAGGTTCTTATGGTCAGAAAAGATTGTAACTGGGTACTTGGCTCCCATTAAATGGTGCCTCCATTCTGAAAAGGCTACTTTGATAGCTAGTAGTTCCCTTTCAGCCACAGTGTAATTTTGTTCAGCTGGTAATAACTTTTTGGAATAGAAGGCTATAGGATGTAACTGGCCATCTACTGCATCTCGTTGAGAGAGAACTCCTCCTAAAGCTACTTGTGAAGCATCCGCTTCAACAAAAAAGGGCAAGTCAGGATCAGGATGTTTCAGAATTGGGGCTGAAGTGAACTTTTGTTTTAGGAGTTGAAAGGCGTGTGCCGCCTCATCAGTCCAAAGAAATCGTTGCCCTTTCCGCAACAAGGTAGTTATTGGGGCTGCAATGTCTGCAAAATGTGCAATAAACCTCCTATAAAAATTGGCGAAACCCAGAAATTTCTGAATATCTTTTACAGAGGATGGTTCTGGCCAATCAGCAATAGCACTGATTTTCTTTACATCCATAGTTATTCCTTGAGGTGACAGGCAGTATCCTAAAAAGTCCACCTTGTTGACATTAAAAGTACACTTTTCTAACTTAGCAAAAAGATGATTTTCTTTTAACTTTGATAATACTGCACGAACATGTTGGGTATGTTCTTCTGAGTTCTTAGAGTAAATGAGGATGTCGTCTATGTATACTATGACACAAACGTCCAGGAATTCGTGTAGGACCTCATTTATAAAGAACTGAAAGGCCGCAGGGGCATTACATAACCCAAAGGGCATTACTGTGTACTCAAATAAACCAAACTTTGTCTTGAAAGCTGTCTTCCACTCATCCCCCTCTTTTACTCGGACCAGGTGGTAAGCTCCCCGCAGATCTAGTTTAGTGTATACAGTAGAATGTCTTAATTGATCCAACAACACAGGTATTAGAGGAAGAGGATATTTATTCTTTATTGTAGCCTTATTTAGTCCTCTATAATCGATACACGCGCGCAGGGATTTATCCGGCTTCAGGATAAAAAAGAGTGGAGATGACACTGGAGATGTGGAATGACGGATGAACCCAGACTGTAGTAGGTCATCTAGGTAGGTTCTTAAGTATTTGGTTTCTTCGTCAGTCAAAGCATATACTCTGTTATTAGGTAAAGGGGCCCCTGGGATAAGATCTATACGGCAGTCATAAGACCGATGTGGGGGCAGCACACTAGCCTTTACTGGATCAAAGACGTCTTTAAAGTCAGAGTATTCAGGAGGGAGACTTGGTTCATCTTGTGTAACACTAGCACAGTGTAATACTGTGCTCTGTTCTGTACCTGCTTCTTGATAGCAATTGGTTCTACAGAAAGAGGAATCCAAAGTAACAGTTCTATTCACCCAATCAATTTTTGGGTTATGAGTTGTTAACCAGGGTACCCCGAGAATCAAATCAAAATTAGGAGTATCTATCAGATCAAAGCTAATCACCTCTGTGTGCCCGTTCTGACAGACCATAACAAGTGGACTTGTTTGTTTTGTGATTAATCCAGAGGTCAATTCTGACCCATCCACTGCACATACTGCTTCTGGACAAGGCTTTAGGCACATAGGAAGTCCTAAGATTTCAGCTAACTTATTATCCACAAAATTTCCTGTCGCGCCTGAGTCCAGTAGGACAGGGAGAGAATGCTTCACTTGGGTAGTAACAATTAAAACAACCTGAATTATGAAATGTCTAGGTATGTGCGGTACCCTGAAGGCTGCAGCATTAGAGGTTTGATTAAGATGTTTTCTCGAACAAGTAACCTCTCCCCTTGTCGAGCTTAATCGTTTCCCGATTCAGTTGAGGAGGTGGAGGAAACAGCACCCTTTCGTGGAGTTTTAGGCTTTACTGGACATTCTCTGGCAAAGTGACCTGCCCTGCCACAATATAAACATAATTGAAATGTTCTCCTTCTTTCTTTTTCCTCTGATGTGAGTGGACCTCTGAGTGTCCCTATTTGCATAGGCTCTGGTTCAGGGAGTTTATTATCTGTGTCTTTCTTCTCGTGTCTAATAAAAGTTAACCGTGATTCCAGTTTGTATTTATCTCTCTTTCTTTCTCCTAGTCTATGTTCTAATTTCACAACTAAATCTACAAAGTCTGAATAGTCTTTTGGCAAATCAACGGTATGAGCCAGCGCGTCTTTTAACTCGTCTCTCAAACCTTTATAAAAAAGGGAGACACGCTTTTCTTCTGGCCACTGTGTCTCGGTGAGTAAACGATTAAAACTAGTGAGATAGGTCAATAAATCCTTGTTACCTTGTTTAAGATTTAAAAGCTCATTATCACTTGCCTGCATGAAAGTGTGTTTTGCAAAAAGGCTGGTCATGGTACGTTTAAATTGATTCCAATTATGGAGGATGGGATCATCTCTATCCACGAAAGGAATTGACCAATTGGCTGCTGTGCCACCCAAATAAGACAAGACGAATGCCACTTTCGTATCATCAGTAGGGAACTGTTGTGGCTTACAAATGAAGTGTAATTGACATTGATTGATAAAAACATGGAATTTGTTACTATCTCCATGAAAACGTTCAGGTGCTGCTAAGGGCACAACATTAGGAACATTAACAGTAACCTCAACTGGGGAAGGCAAAGTTGTATGTTTTGATGGCGACCCTGTCTCTGAGGAGGTTTTAAACAAAGGCGTAGAAGCTGTGTTCCACTGAGATCCCCTAAATTTATATCTGCTTAAATCCTGTTTTAAAGAGGTATTCTCCATCTTTAATCTCTCTATTTCCTCTTGCATATGTTGCAAGATGCCAGACACTGATTCATTATGAGCCAAGTCCTCATTTAGGGCCTGCGCCATATCCGTGACGTCAATGCCCTCTATTTCTTCCCCGGTATTCATCGTCCACCAGAACTGAAATTATTTTTTAAGGCTTGTGCTTCTGTCAAAGCCCAGCTCACCTGAGTTCTTGTTCAGTTCTGATGGAGGTTGAAGACAATCCGACCCCACCCTGAAACTGCTTGTTCCAGCACACTAGTTTTTAAAACAGTGCACTAAGAACAGAAGCTCAAGGGAAGGGGGGAAGTGGATAAAATAAAAAAAGGAGAGACAACACCGTTCTTGCGTTTCCACTGTTGAAGTGCTGCACAAATCTGCGGCCCTTTCTGACTTCTGTAGAAACTGGTGCCTAATGAAACATAAACAAAGAACAGATAAGTGCAACCTATTCCTAAATGGGTTCCTGACTATCCCTTTATTTATTGGAAATTCTCTTCTAAAAGTACCTCTTGGATCCTGGTCTCTAGTTTCCAGGTTTGGAATGTGTTACTGCTCTGGGATGTGTTTTCTATTACTGTTAAGCTTCTAAAAAATTAAACAAATACCGTTATCAGAATTACCAATATCAAACATTCATCATAATATAACTAAAGCCTAAATTCCCAATAGCAGACTCACTTTTCGCATATTTCCAGAATCTTTTATAAAACAAATACTGTACTTTTACATCAAAATACAGCATGTAATTTGTGCAAGTCCTTGATTTACTGTTTTCCTTGCTGTCAATGGTTTCCACTGTTCGATTCCCAAAAGTTCCATGAAAAAAAACAATGTCCGCTTCACAAAGTCCTGCAAAATAATCCTGCAACAAAGAGCCTTAATCACAATGCTCGTGGAAGGCACTTCGCCTCAAACTGTCTATACACGAATCCAGAAATTGCCGTCAAAGCTCCCTCAGGTAATAAAAAGTTTTGCACTTACTTGTTGCTGGCAAGAGATACTGATCAGCCTAACCTTGTCTTCTTTCTCTTTTGCAGGTTACTCGTAGGAGAGAGGCTGAGGCAAGGAGGAACCGGAAACCGGAAGAAGGAAGAGCCAGCAGCTGCGCCAATTGAAGTCAAAGAAAGTCTGTAAAGAGCAGGAGTGCCAGCGCCGAGGGATCTGTTCTCAGGTAAGCGGGAGGTAGACGAGCACAAGCACTGGGTGAGGCTCGGGGGATGCCTTTTATAGACAGGGCTGGGTGTGGTTCGAAGAGCTGGGTGTGGTTTGAAGGGCTGGGTGTGGTCCTCACATGCTGCACATGTTCTTGGAAGGTGTGCAGAGCTGGGTGTGGTTTGAAGGGCTGGGTGTGGTCCTCACATGCTGCACATGTTCTTGAAAGGTGTGCAGAGTTTCAGTTATTATGCAAATGAGTTGGATTAACACATGGCCTAGGGAGGAGTGTTTTAAAGAAGCCTTGGTAAAAGCAAGGCCCAATGTGTAAACAAAACAGCACATTAAACAACATACACAGAAGCCTAGGGGGGGGGGGGGAAGGTGAGATAACAAGAAAGGCTTTGAATAGTAAGTTTAAAAGGGAGCTATTACAGAACCCACTAGTGCAGTGAGAGGGGACATGCTCTTTGCTGTGTACAAACCCTAACAGTAAGTCACATCTGTCCTTTCAATGTGTGTTCAATGTCTAGTGCTACAATCTTGAAGTGAGTGACTCATTGTTGCACATGTCCCATTACTTAACAGCAGGCCCGCATATCCAAATTGTCCTTGGTTGTTGATGCCACTAAGGAATCCAACTACGCAAGAGGAAGTCCACTTCATAGAGGGCCATGGAAGAACATGACTGGTAGTGAAGAGGGCTTTCGAGTTGCTGGAGGCCATAATTAGGTGTCTCAACAGGACTGGTGGGATGCAGCTCCCTCGTGCTCCGGTGCCACTGTTCCTCCGCCTGATGATGCTAATGCACACAAGAACAGGGAGACCACAAAAAGGGGGGGACGACAGAAGAAAGACATGTTGAGTGCATGCATTACCACTACCGTTGGCGGACCCGACAGACACACAAGCCCCCTGCACTACGCCGCGCTCTTGGGCTCCACTGTACAATTCCTGGGACATGGCCTACTAGGCTATGGACGACATCTGCACACATGGATGACGTAGGGACATGACTAGGTGTACTTGGCACTCTACAGAGGTGCGGTGGGGCGCCACATGGCCTGCCTTACGGAGGGACCTTGCCTATGGAACTCATCCTGGCCTAGGGAAACCCACAGCCCACCTCCCCACCCAGACCCCTCCACTGCACGCAAAATCAGCAGAATGAGAGTGTACTCACTCCCTTGTTTCTGCTGTGATGCCCTCTACCACCCATCCAACTCCGGGTACACCACCGCCAGGATCCTGAACATCAGGGGGGTCATGGTGCGACGGGCACCCCTCCCACGTTGGGAGGCCATTCCCACCTGAGCCTCCGCCGTCTTCTTGCTCCAGCTACAAACGTCCTCACATCTTTTCCGGCAGTGTGTGCTCCGTCTGTGGTAGACCCCAGGGTCCGGACGTCCTTGGCGATGGCACGCCAAATATCTTTTTTCTGGTGGGCGCTGACCTACATGATTTGTACAGGGGGAAGAGAAACTTATTACCAACTGCACTGTCACAGTCATTGGCCCCCATCCCTACCCTTGCCATGTGACACATGCACTCACCGTCGTTTCATGCACGCCGTTTATTACATCCACCCCACTCCACACAGGCATAGCCCTTACAGCATGCTCCCAGTGTACTTACCTGTTTGTCTGGAGGACCGTAGAGTACCGTGTACTGGGGGAGGACCCCGTCCACGAGTTTCTCCAACTCCTCTGATGTGAAGGCAGGGGCCCTGTCCCCAGACACTCGAGCCATTGTCTCTTCCAGACCGAGGTCACAGCAGCACTTGCAGTGTAGGTCCTCTCCTGTCGAAGATCAGGTTATCGAGTCATTGAAGAGATAGAAAATGGCGGTCACGTCCGCGGCGGTGCATACCGTCACCACCGGCGTACATCGTCATTGGCTCCTGGGACCCATAGGGTCCAATGTTAACCAATGCAGCATTGCGCCTTCCGCGACGGTGTACAACGCCAGTGCAGTTACCTCACATCCCATTGTCCCACTTTACAGGTCAGGCAGCTGCCATTTCAGGGGCCCACATGGCTTCATTTTCAACTGCGTCACACATACCTAGGCCTAGACTCAACACACATACAGGCCACCTTTTAGATTATGAATGGTGTTCTGTGTAAGCTGTGGGTACGTACCTCTGAGTTGTTTGACTCTGTGCTCGCTGTTGACCTTCATAGGCACCGTCCGCTGGGACATGTGAGGAGATGGCGGCATCCTCCGGTGTACCGACTGTTGGTGGACCTGTCGACAATGGAGGAAAGACATGTGATAATCACATACAGGCTTGACCGTGCCACAGTCCAGGAACTGTGTGCCCAGCTGGAGCCAGACCTGATGTCAGCTATCCGCCATCCCACAGGAATCCCCCTCAAGTGCAGGTGCTGTCAGTGCTCCATTTCCTTGCAAGTGGGTCATTTCAAACAACAGTGGCCATAGCATCAGGGATGTCCCAGCCTATGTTTTCCAACGTGTTGTCCAGAGTGTTGTCTGCCCTGCTGTAACACATGCGGAGCTACATCGTTTTCCCTCAGGTGGAGTATTTCCCTACAGTGAAAGGTGATTTCTATGCCCTGGGACATATCCCCAGCATCATAGGTGCCATTGATGGGACACATGTGGCTTTGGTACCCCCCCACAGGAGTGAACAGGTGTACAGAAACCGGAAGAGTTATCATTCCATGAATGTACAGATGGTATGTTTGGCAGACTAGTACATCTCCCATGTGAATGCCATGCTCCCTGGCTCAGTGCATGACGCCTACATCCTGCAGAGTAGCAGCATCCCTTATGTGATGGATCAACTCCAGAGGCACCGTGTGTGGCTATTAGGTGAGTACCTGGAAGCTAGTCAGTGGGAATGGTTGTCTGGGTCTGGGGATATCCCTCCAGGTTAGTGTGTGTCTAACAGTTGTCCCTCGCCATTTGCAGGTGACTCTGGTTACCCCAACCTGTCATGGCTACTGACCCCAGTGAGGAATCCCATGACAAGGGCTGAGGAACGCTACAATGAGGCCCATGGGTGAACTAGGAGGGTGCCAGATCATCGTGGCCTGCTGTATGCTTCACAACTTGGCTTTGCGACGACAGGTGCATTTCTGCAGGAGGATGGTCCAGATGGCGGTGTTGTTGCAGCTGTGGAGCCTGTGGACAGTGAAGACGAGGAAGCAGAGGAAGAAGACATGGACAACAGGGACTCAGTGATCCAGCAATATTTCCAGTGAAACACAGGTAAGAATACCAACATGTACTTTAACACTACTGCCTCTCTACTGTCTGTCGTTTTCCCCCAGTATATGGTTACTGAGTTGTCACTTTCTCTTACGATTTCACAGATCTGGGTCCCACAGTGTGACTGCTTTGATTCCTCAAGGACTAGAGCTGTGTGACATAGGTATGTTGACATTACAAATGAAAGAGCTTTTTGCCACAGTAATTGCTAATACAGTATTCAGAAATCACAGACTGACTCCAGATTGTTTGTGCTTTAAGGGTGTTTATTTTAGTGCTCAAAATTGTAGGGGGTAGCAAAATGGTGAGGTCGGAGGAATGTCCATGGCAGAGTCCAGTCTATTAGTCTCACAGGTGCATTGCCCAAATGGGCATAGGAAGTGGAGCTGGGGCAGTTTAAGGATGGACAGGGTGACAAAGTGGGACAGTAGGATGACAATCAGGGTGGTCTCATTTCTTGGCGGGGTCTTGGCATCGTTCTCTGTCTTGTTCCTGGATCTCAAGGACCGTTTGCAAGGTGGTTCTCCCTCTGCAGTGGGTGGGGTGCTGGTGTGGACGTCCTGTGGCGGTGCCTCCTGTCCATTAGCGCCGGCGGAGGTGGTGGTCAGTTCATCGTCCAGGCTAGTGTCAGGGGCCCCTTGTAGTGCCTCAGTGTCCCTCCTGGTGTTGAGTACTTCCTTCAGCACCGCTACGATGGTGCCCAGGGTGGATTTGATGGTTCTGAGTTCCTCCCTGAAGCCCATATACTTTCCTCCTGCAGGCGCTGGGTCTCCTGAAACTTGGCCAGTATCTTTGCAATCGTCTCCTGGGAGTGGTGGTAGGCTCCCATGATGGAGGAGAGGGCATCATGGGGAGTGGGTTCCGTGGGCCTGTAAGCCCCCGTCGCACAGCAGCCCTCCCAGTTCCCCTGTGTTCCTGGGTCTCCGTCCTCTGGATCGTGTGCCCACTACCACTGCCCCCAGGTCCCTGTTGTTGTTGGGGTGGTGGGTTAGCCTGGGTTCCCTGTAGTGGTGGGCACACTGCTGATTGACGTGTCCTGGGGACAGAGGTATGGGCCTGCTGGGTGGGTGCTGTGCTGGTGTTTCCAGAGGGGGAAGCTCTGTGGTGGCCTGTGACTGGGTGTGGGAAAACAGACTGTCCAGAGGTCCCCAATGGGCCAGGCTGGTCATCTAGATCCAGTTAGACAGAGGTGCTGTCATCACTGTGGGCCTCTTCTGTTGGTGGTGTGGACATGTGTGGATCCTCCTGTCCGGTGACGTTGGGTAGGGGTCCTGCAAGGGTATAAAAGGATGTTTATTACATCTGTGTGTGGCATGGTGTGCAATGGGTGGGTGCCCGTGTACGCCAGTGCTTGCATTCCTGTGTGGGACCTTGTGTGATGATTGTTTAGGGGGGTGTATGGGTATGTGCAGTGGGCATGCTTTAGTGATGGGTGTCCATGCTTTGTTGTTGCATGCAGGGCTAGGTGTTAGGATGTGTGGTTTGTGATGTTGGGACATTTGTGGGGAGTAGGAGTGATGGGGGTGAGGGTGGGGGTATGTGCTGGCATGCAGGCAGGGTGGGGGATGTAATAGTTAAGATTTGACTTACCAGAGTC
This sequence comes from Pleurodeles waltl, assembly GCF_031143425.1. Lineage (NCBI taxonomy): Eukaryota > Metazoa > Chordata > Amphibia > Caudata > Salamandridae > Pleurodeles > Pleurodeles waltl. The sequence continues at coordinate 383,226,098 of NC_090445.1, forward strand.
CATTCCTCCACCTACTCCTGCGAGGCCCTCAGGATGCAGAATCGCCAAGACCTGCTCCTCCCATGTTGATAGTTGTGGGGGAGGGGGTGGGGGTCCGCCGCCAGTCCGCTGAACCGCCAGGTGATGTCTTGAGACCACGGAACTCACCATCCCCCGTAGGTCGTTCCATCTCTTCCTGATGTCCTCCCGATTTCATGGGTGCTGTCCCACTGCGTTGACCCTGTCCACTATTCTTTGCCATAGCTCCATCTTCCTTTCAATTGAGATGTGCTGCACCTGTGATCCGAATAGCTGTGGCTCTACCCGGACGATTTCCTCCGCCATGACCCTGAGCTCCTCCTCCGAGAACATGGGGTGTCGTTGCCGTGCCATGGGGTGGTGTAAGTGATGTGTGGGGTGGTATGTGGGGTGATAAGTGTGCTGATATGTAGTGGTGTGTAGTGTGTGGTGCGTGGATGTTATGTGGGTGATGGTGTTGTGTGCCTGTGGATACTTGTATTGTTTCTGGTGGTGTCTCTCTCTGGCCTTCGTTTGTGATTTGTTGTCGTAAGGGTTTGTGGGTGATGTGGGTGTGTGTTTTATTTAGTATTGGGTGTGTGGGAGTGGTGTGTGTATGTGTATCAGGTGTGTGTATTTCGAATTGTCCAATGTGGCTGTGTTTTGTATATGTGTGTGTATTTTGAGCGCAGCGGTGTGTACCTCCAATGAAATACCGCGGTTGCAAGACCGCCGCGTGGATTCGTGTGTCGTGATAGTGTGGGCGGATTTCTGTTGGCGTGACGGTGGAGGTTTTGTTATCGCCAGTTTATCACTGACCTTTGGTGTGGCGGACTTGTGTGGGTGTCTGAATTTTGGCGGATTCCGTGTTGTGGGTCATAATAGCTGTGGCGAAATTCCGCTGCCGCAGCGGTGTGTTGGTGGTCTTCTGCACGGCGGTAAGTGGCTTTTACCACCAATGTTGTAATGACCTCCTCAGTGTTACTAAAAAGAAAGGTACTTTATTTTAGTGACAATGTGGAAAAAATATCTCAGATGATATACTCCCTTAGGAGGTAAGTAAAATATACAAAATATACACACAAACCAAAATCAGGTAAGTAAACAGTTATCAAAGTGGTGCAAACACTGTAGAATACAATAGGATGCAAATAGGCCTAGGGGCAACACAAACCATATACTAAGAAAGTGAAATGCAAACCACTTAGTGACACCAGGCCTAGTGTAGTGTGTAGAGGGTTGCTGGGCGTTTAAGAAAACACTAAGGGTGTCCAGGGTACCCCACCCCAAGACCCTGAAAAGTAGGAGTAAAGTGACACTATGGGGGTCATTCTGACCCTGGCGGTCGGTGACCGCCAGGGTCACCGACCACGGGAGCACCGCCAACAGGCTGGCAGTGCTCCTAAGGGCATTCTGACCGCGGCGGTTCAGCCGCGGCCAGAAAGGGTAAACCGTCGGTCTCCTGCCGGTTTACCACTGCCCTAGTGAATCCCCCATGGCGGCGGAGCGCGCTCCGCCGCCATGGGGATTCTGACACCCCCTACCGCCATCCTGTTCCTGGCGGGTCTCCCGCCAGGAACAGGATGGCGGTAGGGGGTGCCGCGGGGCCCCTGGGGGCCCCTGCAGTGCCCATGCCAATGGCATGGGCACTGCAGGGGCCCCCGTAAGAGGGCCCCACAAAGTATTTCAGTGTCTGCAAAGCAGACACTGAAATACGCGACGGGTGCAACTGCCACTACGCCGGCTCAATTCTGAGCCGGCGTCCTCGTGGGAAGGTAGATTTGCCCTGGGCTGGCGGGCGGCCTTTTGGCGGCCGCCCGCCAGCCCAGGGCAAATCTCAAAATACCGTCAGCGGTCTTGCGACCATGGAGCGGTATTTTGACGGGGGAACATTGGCGGGCGGCCTCCGCCGCCCGCCAATGTCAGAATCACCCCCTATGTCCCCAGAAACACACTAAAGTCGTAATAGGAGATTCTGCAAAGGCAACAACTGACTGCAAAGCACTGAAGATGGATTCCTGGACCTGAGGACCTGCAAAGGAAGGGGACCAAGTCCAAGAGTCAAGCAAGTGTCCGGGGGGGGGGCAGGAGCCCACCAAACCTCGGATGAAGGTACAAAAAGGCTGCCTCTGGGTGGAAGAAGCTGAAGATTCTGCAACAACGGAAGATGCCAGTAACTTCTCCTTTGCACAGAAGATGTACCACGGCGTGCTGGAGGATGCAGAGTTATTTCCATGCAGAAAGACCACAAACAAGCCTTGCTAGCTGCAATAGTCGTGGTTGAAGTAAATGGGTGCTGCCGGGCCCAGGAAGGACCAGGAGGCCGCCCCTTGGAAGAGGAGACAGAGGGGGCACTCAGCAGCACAGAGAGCCCACGCAGAAGAAGGCAGCACCCGCAGAAGCACTTGAACAGGCATTCAAGAAATCTGAGCATGGCGGTTGTCTCAACACTACAAAGGAGGGTCCCACGAAGTCGGTGGTCAACTCAGCGAGTTGAGCAATGCAGGACGGAGTCTGGGGACCTGGCTATGCTGTGCACAAAGGATTCCTTGCAAAAGGGCACAGAAGCCCTAGCAGCTGCAGTTCACGCAGTTCACAGGATTACTGTGTGGTGTGGGGAGGCAAGGACTTACCTCCACCAAATTTGGACAGAAAGACCACTGGACTGTCGTGGTCACATGGATCCAGCTCCTGTGTTCCAGGGACCATGCTCCTCGAGATGAGAGGGGACCCAGAGGACCTGTGAAGCAGAAGATTGGTGCCATGCAGTAGGAGGGGGAAGATTCCGTCAACCCACGGGAGATTTGTTCTTGGCTTCCAGTGCAAGGTGAAGGTAGACAGCCCTCAGAGCATGCACCACCAGGAAACAGTCGAGAAAGCCGTCAGGATTAGGAGCTACAATGTTGCTGGTAGGTGTCTTGCTACTTTGTTGCAGTTTTGCAGTTGTCCTTGAGCAGTCAGCGGTCGATCATTGGCAGAAGTCGAAGAGGGAGATGCAGAGGAACTCTGGTGAGCTCTTGCATTCGTTATCTGAAGAGAAACCCACAGTAGAGACCCTAAATAGCCCTCAGAGGAGGATTGGCCACCTGACCAGACAAGCACCTATCAGGAGGGGTCTCTGACGTCACCTCCTGGCACTGGGCACTCAGAGGCCTCCATTGTGCCCTCACACCTCTGCATTCAAGATGGCAGAGGTCTGGGACACACTGGAGGAGCTCTGGGCACCACCCCTGGGGTGGTGATGGACAGGGGAGTAGTCACTCCCCTTTCGTTTGTCCAGTTTCACGCCAGATCAGGGGCTGGGGGATTCCTGAACCGGTGTAGACTGGTTTATGCAAGGAGGGCACCATCTGTGCCCTTCAAAGCATTCCCAGAGGCCAGGAGAGGCTACTCCTCTCAGGCCCTTAACACCTATTTCCAAAGGGAGAGGGTGCAACACCCTCTCTCAGAGGAAATCCTTTGTTCTGCCTTCCTGGGACTGGGATACCCAGACCCCAGGAGGGAAGACGTCTGTCTGTGGGTTGGCAGCAGCAGTAGCTGCAGTGAAAACCCCAGAGAGCTAGTTTGGCAGTACCCAGGGTCCATGCTGGAGCCCCGGGATGCATGGGATTGGCACCCTAATACCATATTTGACATGGGGGGACAATTCCATGATCTTAGACATGTTACATGGCCACATGCGAAGTTACCATTGTGAAGCTACATATAGGTATTGACCTATATGTAGGGCACGCGTGTAATGGTATCCCCGCACTCACAAAGTCCGGGGAAATTGCCCTGAACAATGTGGGGACACCTTGGCTAGTGCCAGGGTGCCCTCACACTTAGTAACTTTGCACCTAACCTTCACTAAATGAGGGTTAGACATATAGGTGACTTATAAGTTACTTAAGTGCTGTGTAAAATGGCCGTGAAATAACGTGGATGTTATTTCACTCAGGCTGCAGTGGCAATCCTACGAATTGTCTGAGCTCCCTATGGGATGGGATGCTGCACCCCATAGGGTTCTCCTGGAACCCCAATACCCTGGGTACCTAGGTACAATATACTAGGGAATTATAAGGCTGTTCCAGTGTGCCAATCAGAATTGGTAAAAATGGTCACTAGCCTGCAGTGACAATTTTTAAAACAGAGAGAGCATAAGCACTAAGGTTCTGGTTAGCAGACCCTCAGTGACACAGTTAGGCACCACAGAGGGAACACATTTAGGCCACAAACTATGATCACTGGAGTCCTGGCTAGCAGGATCCCAGTGAGACAGGCCAAAACAAACTGACATACAAGTAAAAATGGGGGTAACATGCCAGGCAAGATGTTACTTTCCTACAATTATCTTCCAAAAGCTCTAAATGAAAGTTAAAATCCACCAAAACCCTGAAATTTAGAAGGGTTAAACATGATTCAATAAGGCTCAATAGAGCTTGAGAACATGTTCCCTTACCCCAAGTGAGCAATAGATGAGAATGCTGTTAAAAGTATATGAACATAATAAAATTATAATGAATAAATAATCATTAAAATTTAACATAAGGGTTTCACAGCTTAGAATAGATGACGGTCTAAAAGTACCCTTAAGATGCTTGTGGTAAACAGTTGCAATCCCTTTTCCTTGCTTATTTTCTCTGTCAACTGATAATCTTAGGGAATGGCTATATTAAAATCAGGATCAGATGCAACATCAGTCCTGGTTTCAACGAGAAAAAAGCGATTTCTGGTTTCTCAAATTTTAGTAGGTCTGCAAGTTTACGACTATGTTTCATTAGGGACTTCATATTTAAAAGAAGGTGAGTAATGAATTATCAGAATGTGCAGAGTTCAGAGCTAAACGTGCTGGGCAGATTGCAGAGTCATTCATGTGTCGGAACTTGAGGCTGGGTTTAAATGCAAAATTACAACTAGAACAAACATATACATGGGCAGGCAATTGGTAGTCATATATAATGCAGGGCAGGTGCTTAGTTTTGTTTTCACCAACATTAAATCCAATCTGGAGTAAGTTTTGGGGGATGGGGACCAGATGTCCTGATGCAGGGTGCTGTCCTGCCTCAGAAGGCCGCAGAATTTTGCCTTTGGCACTCCAGTAGCACGCATCTGTGAGCCAGTGGTGCGCCTGCTGATTGCGTCCACTACATCCTTCCATGGCGTGAGTCTCCTTAGGTAACGTGACTGGGAGCAAGTCTTCTGTGTCTCTTTAGGTAAGGAGATTGGAAACAAGTCTGTTCACCAACCAAAAACGGTGCCGAAAGCCCAGGAAGACCCATTTAGCATGTAGATAAATGCAGATGTTACAGAGTGCCCTGTGTTTGTGGTTGTCTCGGTGAAATGCACAAGGGAGCTATCAACCAACCCAGACCAGACATTGATTGGAGACAGGCTGTAAGGCACAGATGGTTTTAACTGCAGAGAAATGCTCACTTCCTCAAAGTGGCATTTCTTAAATAGTAATATTAAATCAAACCTCAACAATAAGCAAGATTTTCTATCACCATGTAGGTCATATTAAATATGACCTGGTTACCCCTTTAAGATCAGAATCTACCACTCAAAATGTTAACGAGTGCAGTCCTAATGCTGCTCTATGAAAGGAGCAGGCCTCACAGTAGTGGAAAACGAATTTAGGAGTTTGTCACTACCAGGATATACAAAACACATATATACATGTCCTGCCTTTTGCCTACATAGCGCCCTGCCCTGTGGGTTACCTAGGGCCTATCTCTGGGGTGACTTATATATCGAAAAAGGGGAGTTTAAGGCTTGGTGAGTAGTTTTAAATGCCAAGTTGAAGTGGCAGTGAAACTGCACACACAGCCCTTGCAATGGCCGACCTGAGACATGGTTAAGGGGCTACTTATGTCGGTGGCACAATCAGTGCTGCAGGCCCACTAGTAGCATTTAATTTACAGGCTCCCGGCACATGTAGTGCACTTTACTAGGGACTTACAAGTAAATTAAATATGCCACTTGGGTATGAGCCAAAGTTAACAGTTTTTAGGTGGAGAGCACATGCACTTTAAAACTGGTTAGCAGTGGTAAAGTGTCCAGAGTCCTAAAGCCAGCAAAAATGAGGTCAGAAAAAGAAGAGGAGGAAGGCAAAAAGTTTGGGGTGACCCTCAGAGAGGCCATTTTCCAGCAACAGCCAAAGCACCGCCGGCACCGCCACTGCGTTCTGGCCACCGCAGCATTATGGCCGCCACAGATGACGTAGCCACCTGCAGGCCGGCAAAGACCATAGTTCCGCTGGACAGAATACAAGGTTGCACACCTTCGAGGTTTCCGCCGCGGTCGCACCACCACAGAAACCTGGGCGGAAACCAACTGCATAAAAGGAGACACTAACCTTTATAAAGAAAATCTCGCCCAGAGCCGCCATGGTACTAGAACTACACGTCTTCCCACTGCTCCTGCTCACCTAACGACTTTGGAATCTGTGATGACAACAGCAACTGAAAGTACACATTCTTACCTTTTATTGTTGTATATTGACAATTTTTGTACACACGCAAAACATACATTCGGGAAGGGGTTGCGAGGGCAACACTCACACATAACTGCACATTAACACACTCACAGACAGCCACACACACACTTGCATTTACACAACAAACATGTCACAGCCACCACACACACACACAAACTTCACTAACACACACAGGTATGCACAGAAACACTGCACAGGCCCAGATTCACACTATCACACAACACTACAATACCTCAAAAACACAACACATCCTCACCATTTACAATCACTTGGCAGGGTCACCCAGGGGACACTATTCAGAGACACATCAAACAGACTTCATAGCATAACACCAACAGGCAAAAGACACATATAAATATAAAATCAAACTAATTACCGCTCGACCTACAAAGAACTCTGTGTCCAACATTTCATGCACATAACACACACACAGACAATGCACACAAAGCCACACAACACACCAACAAACACATCACAACACCAAAAACACACAATACCAACACAACTAATCCCTTCAATACACAAATGTCCGTGACCCGACACATACCCAACCGCTTTCGGACAAAATCACTGGACACAACCTCACCTACTGCCCAAACAAATACACATAGCCCAAGCAGATACAGACACACAACTAGTGTCAGGCAGGAACAACTCAATTTGTAGGGAAATAAACACATGACAAAGATGTAACCAGGAAACCAACCACTGGTTGTTTCAAGTAATTATTGTAAGGCAAAAATAAATGAAAAAGCAGTGCCATAAGCCAGTCCATAGTGCACACATACTGTATGCGCACAGTGCACACATGTGTGCCCTAAACTTGATTCCTGACTGACATGTGACCTCCACAGGAAGGGGCATTAGTGGGAGAGGCAGGAACCACAGGGGTTATCTGGAATGGGTGGGTAGGGTTTTTGAGGGGGGCTTTTGGGATCAGACTTGGGAGGGGGTTGTTTTTTTAGGTGGAGGGGTAGACTTTTTCACAGGGGAAGGGGCATGGGAACTTGCAGGGGGGATGGGGAGGTCTTGGAGGTAGAAGGGCGAGACTTGGGGAGGGACACTGAACATTTAGGGGTATCATGCGGTGGGAGAGGATTCGGGAAAAGTGCAAACTCCGAAAGGTCATTGCAAAAGGGTTTGGGTGTAGAAGGAGATGGAGTGGTTTTCTGAGGTGCTGGTGTGGATGTCATCTGTGCATGTTTGTGCGAGGTATGCTTATGGGTGGTGGGTGTCTGTTGGGTGTGGGAGTGTGGGTGTGGGTGTTTATGTGCCTTGGGAGGAGGGTCGGTGGAGGTGCTGGGAGATGCCAATGTGGGTTGGTGAATGTCTGTTGGGGTGGTGACTGCAGGTATGGTGGATGTGCTGCATGCAGATGAGACTACGATTGTGGTGTCTGCAGATGTGGTGACTGGGGTGGATGTCTGAGGGTCTGCTGTGGTGGTGTCTGTGGGTAAGATAGGTGTAGTGACTGGGTCTGTGAATGATGGTATGGTGTCTGCAGGTGTGTCAGGTATGCTGTCAGTGATGCTAGGAGTTATGGGGCTGTCAGGGTAGGTTGTGACTATTGATGTGTGTGCAGGTGTATGTGTCTTGTGTGCATGCCAGTGGCATGTCTTGTGATGCTTGTGTTTGTCTGAGACACTCTTGGACTCTGTGGATGCCTTTTTGTCTGTCTGTGTGCATTGGCTGGCTCAGGGAAGAGGAGTTTGGGATTGGGAAGAGGAAGGTTGAGGGGGATGGAAGACAAAGGGTGACTGACTACCGAAGCCCAGAGCCTGAAAGGATCTCTGTAGTCCAGCCAGTGCACTGTGAATGCCCTCCAGGAACATATTACTCTGTTGTATCTGAGTTGCAAGTCTCTGTATGGCATTCACGATAGTCAGGAGGACAAAAGCCTCCTCACTGAGGACAGCAGGGACCTGCAGACCACTGGGTTCTCGGTGTCTCAGCACTCTGGGACCCGTGGCCAGCAGCCTCCCCACTCAGCTATGCCCCTTTTCCTTCACATGTTAATGCTGATGCACAGAAACAGAGAGAGGGCCACCACATTCTTAACATACACATACATTACAACATACACAACAGTAACAACACATCAATGTCAAATAAAGCCCCAAGTAGAAACCATTCAGAGCCTACATCATGTCACAACTAGATACTTCCAACATTCCCAAATGACCACAGTCTCACCCACACCATAAGCCAACCATCTGACCACTACATCACCATCCCATGAATTCACCAGTAACTCAAAAGCATTGTGCACAAGATGAATTGGTACATCTAAAATCTCTCCCCATACAGATTATCACTGTCTATCAACAAATCATTTTAAGGAAATGCAGTTTACTGACAACACAGTATCATGCATCCCCTTACTCCACATCTGCCCAGTCCATCACCAGTAGTCATGTTCCGTGAAAGTAAAATCATCTCACTTCAAATACAACACAGCATGTTGCTTTCCAAACACATGCCTAACTTATCACTCTGTACACAACTTACACAATGTCAAACACCTCAGATGAAGACATTACAAATGGCATACCCAAATAGTATGCCTCACAAAATGACATAGGATGTCATTAAAACATGTATCTAAATACTATAAAAAGATTAATAAAGAGTATCTGGACCCACTATTCTAACTCATTGACACCTAGGCAACAATTCTACGTCCTGCAATAGAGGCCTACGTAGCACACAGTATACTTCCACAGACAACCACAGGGAACATAGTAACACAACCAATACAATGGACACCAAACAATGTGCATGAAGGCCTCATAGCATTCCACTGTACAAGTTGACAAGAAACCTCTATATGACAACATCTAAACACCCACATCACTAACAACTATCCAGACATGTGATTCCTTAGTCTATAACTAACACTTACACAACTAATTATTAAGGTAACCCTGAATGACACTCACCGCCTGCGTCCAAGCCACCCCAAGGCAAACCCACGAACTCTTCGCCTGTCGGACCTGCAACTTCACCTGCCCCCAAGCCAGCAAGCACCACGCCAGAACCACACACAACCACCTCAGCTGCATCCTCCTCAACACCCGCTCCATCCACATGCACGCCGTCGAACTCTGGGACCTACTCACCTCATCGTCCCCAGACGTCGCCTTCCTCACCGAAACCTGGATAAACGCCTCCTTGGAACCAGACATCACCATATCCATCCCCAAAGGTTATAAGATCACCCGCAGAGACCACACCAACAGACCAGGAGGAGGAATCTCCATAGTCCACAAGAACACCATCAGAATCTCAACGAACACCAATGACACCCTCGATACCGCCGAATACCTACACTTCCAGATTCACATCAACGCCAACAACACCCTCAGAAGAACCCTTGTCTACAGACCCCCAAACCCCTGTCCAGAGTTCAGTGACACCATCACCGACATAATCAGCACCCAGGCCCTCGCATCCACAGACTACATTCTCCTCGGCGACCTGAATTTTCACCTCGAGAATGCCAACGACAGGGACTCCACCACCCTGATCGACAACCTCGACAACCTCGGTCTCAAACAACTGGTCATGGCGCCCACCCACTCCTCTGGCCACACGCTTGACCCCGTCTTCTCCGCCAGCAGCCACGTCACCTTCAGCCATATCACGGAACTCCACTAGACCGACCACCTTCCAGAAACCCACCACTCACCACCACCCACAACAGATCCCCTGCTGCAGCTGGAACAAGATCTCGGAAGACCAACTGATCTCCACCCTCGCCCTGGCCCCGCCACCTAGCACCACCGACCCCAACACAGCCACCCTCAACCTCAGACATTGGCTAGACAACTGAACCAACACCCTGGGTCCGCTCAGGAAATCCCCAAACAACCGCACCAGTGCCAGGGCCACCTGGTTCACTGCCAACCTTCATGCCTCCAAGCGAAAGAGCCGCAAAATCGAGAAGAAGTGGCGCCATGAACCAACAGAAAGCAACCACGCCGCCCTCAAGACAGCCATCTAAAAGCACCACCAGCTCATCCAGATCACCAAAAGATCCTTCTACAAAGACCGCATCAACAACAACGCTCACCACAGCAAAGAGCTCTTCAGCATCATCAAAGAACTCACCAACCCCAGATCATGCTCCACCAACCCCCCCTCCATCGCAAGACCTCTGCGACTCCCTCGCCACTTTTTTCCAACGCAAGATCACGTAAATCCACGATAGCTTCAACTCCTCACCCCCCCACTACCACCACAGCCACTACCAACCCAGACGCACCCAGCCACACCAACCACTTGCTCTCCTGGACCCACATCAACATCGAGGATACCATCAAAGCCATGAGCACCATCCACTCCGGATCTCCCTCTGACCCCAGCCCCCACCATGTCTTCAACAAAGCGAGCCCCATCATCGCCCCCCGACTCGTATGATCATCAATAGCTCCTTCAAGACCGCCATCTTCCCAGAGAGCTAGAAGCACGCCAAAGTCAACGCCCTGCTGCAGAAACCCAAAGCGGACCCCGAAGACCTCAAGAATTACCAACCCCTCCTTCCTCCCCTTCCCGGCGAAGGTCATCCAGAAGATCGTCAACGGCCAACTGACCCGCTTCCTGGAGGACAACAACACGCTGGACATCTCCCAGTCACAAGGAACCACAGCAACAAGACCGCCCTCATCGCCGCAACCGACGCCATCAGGACCATGCTCGTCAAAGGCGAAACCGCGGCCCTCATCCTCCTGGACCTCTCAGTTGCTTTTGACACCATCTGCCATCACAACCTCTGCACTCGCCTCTACGACCCTGGCCACAAGGCTCTGGACTGGATCACTTCCTTCCTCTCCGGCAGAACTCAAACTCCGCCTCCCTCCCTTCCTGTCGGTAGCCACCAAAACCATCTGCGGCATTCCCCAAGGATCTTCTCTCAGCCCAATTCTTTTTAACATCTACATGGCACTGCTCGCCAACATCGTCTGATCCCACAACCTCAACATCGTCTCCTACACCGACCTATGCAGCTGATCCTCTCACTCACCAAGGACCCCGCAACCACCAAAACCAACCTCCACGACGGACTGCATGCCATCGCCAACTAGATGGAGAAGAGCCACCTCAAACCCAACTTGGACAAGACAGAGATCCTCATCCTCTGCTCCAACCGCTCTGCATGGGATGATTCCCAGTGGCCAGCCACCCTAGGAACCACACCAACACCCACCACCCACACATGCAACCTAGGCTTCATCCTAGACTCATCGCTCACCATGACCCAGCAAGTCAACGCCATCTCACCTTCCTGCTTCAACACTCTCTGCATGCTTCGCAAAATCTTCAGATGGATCCCCACCGAAACAAGAAGGACGGTCACCCACGCCCTCTTTAGCAGCAGACTGGACTGCGGCAACATGCTCTACGCAGGAACCACAGCCAAGCTCTAGAAGAAACTACAACATATACAGAACGCTTCTGCACGCCTCTTCATTAACATCCCTCGCCATGACCACATCTCGGCCCACCTCAGAGACCTCAGAGACATTCACTGACTTCCTGTCACCAAGAGGATCACCTTTAAACTCCTCATCCACGCTCACAAAGCTCTTCACAACACAGGCCCGGCCTACCTCAACGAGCGACTCACCTTCCACACTCTCACCCACCAACTTCGCTCTGCCAACCTTGCTCTCACCGTTGTCCCTCGCATCCACAGAACTACAGCTAGCGTCAGATCCTTCTCCCACCTCGCTGCCAAGACCTGGAACACCCTCCCTGCCCACCTATGACAGACCGAGGACCTCCTTACCTTCAGGAAACACCTCAAGACCTGGTTATTCAAGCAGTATCAGTCCTTCCCTCCCTCCCTTTCAGCACCTTGAGACCCTAGCGGGTTAGTAGGGCGCTTTACAAATGTTTGATTGATTGATTAATTGAATGACAACATATCCCATAACACCAACAACTGTATGCCAAATGGATCAATTACTACACCATTAAGTAAGGCAGAAACAAGCAGATCCATTACTAAAACTGTCCAAACAGCCTCAGATTAGTAAACATAAGTCTGGCAAAAAAGAGGGTTCAACATTACAATAGGCACAAAGTATCAATTGACACATGATGTAGACAGGAAAAATATTTTGTTGCACTTATATAGGTATGGTATTCTCCTATGTAGCATGGACAATATACATGGGCTACGGGATGAGCAAACTAGCCACTTACCTTCTCATATGCATTAGAGTAAAAGGTATTAGTACACATATGTGAGAAAGTATCCTCTTTCTTGCATGGTTACCCCCATTTTTGCCTGTTTGTCAGTGTGTTTTTACTGTTTCACTAGGATGCTGCTAGTCAGCAGGGACCCACTGCTCATAGTGGCCTGCATGTCAGTATGTTTTACTGTCTTGTCAGTATGCCTGACTGTGTCACTGGAGTCCTGCTAATCAGAACTCCAGTGCCTATGCTCTCTCTGGTTCCAATTTTTGTACTAACATACTGGTAACCCAGTATTCCACTCCAAATTGGCATACTGGACCCCCTTATAAGTCCCTAATATTTGATACATAGGTACCCAGGAAATTGGGGTTCCAGGAGATCCCTATGGGTTGTAGCATTTCTTTTTCCACCCATAATGAGCTCATACAAACACTTCTACAGGACTACCATTGCAGCCTGAGTGAAATAGTGTAAGCACGATTTCGCAGCCATTTTCACTGCACCAGGTCGCTTATAAGTCACCTATATGTCTATCCTTCAGACCCTGAAGGCTAGGTGCATAGTACCTGTGTGTGAAGGCACCCCCTGACATACTGTACTGGACATGTGGAAGTGACCTAAGGCCACCCTCGGAAGTCGTCATGGCAGTCGGTGGTCCAACCCCAGTGGAAATTGCCACTGGACGACATTGCTGTCTTTGGTGGACCTGGGCCAATGGCGATGTCTGCCAGCGGCAACAGTCATGTATGTGGCAGACGTGACCACCATCTTCTGCAATATTGCTCACTTGACGCCTGACACTGCTGCCAGCAAGACATCCACTACCTGAGCTACTGTGTGATGGCTCTAGGAGTTATCATGCCACACCCTGCACGTGACAGGGCCCTAGCAACCACCCATGAAGAGCTGGCACCCTTCTGCAGCGGCAACCAGTAATCTGGGACTCCTCTCCTGATGACGACCGTGATCCCTGGAACACAGGTGGTGGAACGAAGTGACCGCGACTGTCCAAAGGTCCAGCTGTCCAAATTTGGTGGAGGTAAGAGCTTGCCTCCCCCACACAGTCCCCTATGCACTGTGTGTTTTGCATCTCCTAGGGCTTCTGTGTGCTTCTCCAAGAAATCCTTCATGGACAGCGTAGCCCAGGTCCCCAGCACTCTATCTTGTGATGCTCAGCTCCCTGAGTTGTTCTCCCGCGGCACAAGGATCCCTTTGTGTAGTGTTGCAATGACTGCCATTTGCAACTCCTTTGTCCCTGTCGTCTGGGACTCCTGTCGGTGCTACCTGGTCTTCTGGGGTCTCTCTGAAGTGCTGGGAGCCCCCTCTGTCTCCTCAGTCTGAGTTGAAACCCCCAGGTCCCTCCTGGGCCCCGGTAGCGCCTTTTCCAGTAAAATGCATCTTTTGCGTGATACAAGGGTTGTTGGCGGAATCCAATGATGAAAACCAGCCTGCATTCATCCACTCGACGTGGGACATCTCTTCCACCAAGCAGGAACCCGCAGCAGTCTTCTTTGGTGCATTTCTGACTTTTTCTTCTAACCGGAGAGTTCACTTTTGTACCTTCATCTTGATTATCAGGGGCTCCTCTTACGCCTGGACTCTTCAGCAACTCTTGGACTTTGTCTCCTCTCTCCACAGGTCTTCATGTCCAGGAATCCATTATTGATGTCTTGCAGTCTTGCTTGTTTTTTGCATAATTCTTTATCACAACTTCTAGTGTGTTTCAGAGGAAACATTCTGTAGTTTACTCCTGCTTTTCTTGGTTCTGGGTGGGGTACTTTACTTACCTTTGGTGTTTTCTTACACTCCAGCACCCCTCTACACCCTACACTTGCCTAGATGGGAAACTGACTTTCGCATTCCACTATTTTAGTATATGGTTTGTGTTCCCCCTAGGCCCATTGCAAACTATGGTGTTTTTCATTGTTTGCACTATTTTATGACTGTTTACTTACCTGACTTTGGTTTCTAGTGTTTATTTTATGCATAATACTTATCTCCTAAGGGAGGATAGCCTCTAAGATATTTGTGGCCTTGTGTCACTAAAATAAAGTACCTTTATTTTTGGTAACACTGAGTATTGTCTTTCTTGTGTGTAAGTACTGTGTGACTACAGTGGTATTGCAAGAGCTCTGTATGTCTCCTACTTCAGCCTTGGCTTCTCTGCCTACAGCTACCTCTAGACATTCTAGCTTTTAGACACTGACTACATTTCAGTAATAAGGGATAACTGGACCTGGTAGAAGGTGTAAATACATGTGGTACCCACTACAAACCAGACCAGCCTCCTACAACATGTCAATGTTATGTCTTGAAATGTCAACGTTTTGTTACCAACATGATTTGCACTATGTAGGATGTACACCCTGATCAAAAGTTACCTTTCCCAATATATAAATCAGACCTGACAATGAGGATACCTCCTGAGACTTCATAGGGAGTGCGGTGAGTTTGACATAGCTAAATCCTGCTTGGGATGGCAGCCTCACATGAAGTTTTCATCTATTGCAGGACACAGGATTACTTGGTTCTGTTACTCATCTGTCAGACCCAGTGTTTCACATAGAGCAACATCCAGTGGAATAGGACTGGTCAGAGACAAACGACCTACAAACTGCTCAATACCCACTAGGTGGGTAGGATGACATAGCTGGTTACACATATGTGTGGCTGAGTACAATTACACATATGACACAGTCACATCTGCTTCTCCACATGCAGTACTACTATTTGGTTGTCATAGGTTATGAACATGTCACTAGACACAATACTATGGCCAAATCTGTGTTTCTATGTTGCCAATTGTAATACTATATCTACCTAGAAGACACTTTACCTGTATCACTTACCACATTGTAGTTGTAGCTCTCAACGCATTGAGATACTTATACTTCATACACTGAACTTTCAGAGGCATGTACATGGGTTTAGTCAGACCTTGTGGCTGCTGTGCTGCCCTCAAAAGTCCATCCTCCTCAGGGTGGGCCACTGCCGAAATGTGGGCCATTAGGATGGTCAAGGTCCTACGGGCACCCCTCCCTCGTTGGTAGGATATCCCCAGCTGGACCTGTGTGGTCTTCCGGGGCCAGAGTCTCAAGTCCTCCCACTGCTTCCTACAGTGGGTGCTCTGCTGGCTGTGGACCCCCAGGGTCCGCACTTGCTTAGTGATGGCATGTCAAATTGCCTTCTTCTGATGGTCATTGACCTGCATGACAGACAAAAGGAAAAAGTCATGTCTCCAAGTACCATACTAATAGTAGTGGACAAAACACTTAAGTGACAGGATGTAGGCAAACATTGCCATCCTCTAAACTTACACTCATTTACAAATTAGCATCTGAATCCATCAACACCTTCACTACTTTACATTTCAGCTACACCGATCTACACCACACCCATCACACACTGGTTTTGCATTGGACTCACCAGCTCCTCTGGTGCACCATATAGCTGTCCATACAGGAGTAGGATCTCCTCCACAAGCTTATCCAGCTCTTCATGGGTGGTTGCTAGGGCCCTGTCACATGCAGGGCGTGGCATGATAGCTCATAGAGCCATCACACAGTAGACAGGAGCCATCTACTGTGTGGTGGCTCTAGGAGCTATCATGCCGGCAAGACATCAGGTAGTGGATGACTTGCTGGCAGCAGTGTCAAGTGAGCAATATTGCAGAAGATGGTGGTCACGTCTGCCACAAACATGACTGTCACCGCTGGCAGACATCGCCATTGGCCCAGGTCCACCAAAGACAGCAATGTCGTCCAGTGGCAATTTCCACCGGGGTTGTGACCACCGACCACCATGATGACTTCCGAGGGTGGACTTAGGTCACTTCCACATGTCCAATACAGTATGGCAGGGGGCTGCCATATTAATTAAATTTCATGTATGTAAGAGTTTTAAAATCTGCGTCGTAAGCTATACCCCATATTGTGCAGTATATCTCTAAGTACTGCCTTCTTGTTAAGCCTATTTGTGCATCTGTGCAGTAAATGCTGTGTAACGGGAGGACATGCGTTGATAGCAATGTACACCATACTCTGAGGTTCCTATGTGCTTTGAAAATGTAGATAATGTGCAACAGTATGTGTAAGACATGTCAAATCAATGAGACTGACAAACATATACAGTAACAAGCTAATATGTAGGTGTAGTTCAATAGTTAGTTGAGGGAATGTGCACTAAGAAGGGTGTCATCGGATGCATAGCTATGTGCTGTACTGTAGATATCAGAGGTTGTAGCTGACCTTGACAGCAGATATGTATGAGTTGTTTATTTAATTGTACACAATTTGTGCATGCTGCATGTCACATAGCATGTTTACATCTTTTCTCATAGTTACCCTGCCATGAGAGGAAGACAACCACCAATGCACCGTCCACTAGTAGACCTGTACGCCATGGGGGAGAGACATTGTATCCAGACATGTTGACTGAATCATCATACTATCATGGATCATTGTGATCAGTTGGAGCCAAATCTGATGCCTGCCATTCATAATCTCTATAGCATACCTCCCATCCTTCAAATCTTGTCAGTGCTACACTGGGCACTGGGTCCTTTCAGAACACAGTGGCCCTAACTGCAGGGATGTGTCAGCGCATGTTCAGGCTGGTTTTAAAGGATGTACTATGTGCATTGTTGAAACACCTGGACAGCTACATTAGGTTACTTCAAAGTGCAGATTTGGCCTATATGAAGGCAGAGTTTTATGCAATGGGACACATTCCACATATGGTGGAGCCATAGATGGCACGCATGTAGCCTTTGTTCCCCCCATTGCCAAGCAATAGGTATATAGGAACAGGAAAAACTACTACTCCATAAATTTTGATGTGGTGTGTCTGGTAGACCAGTACATTTCACAAGTCATTGCTAAGTATCCAGGATCAGTCCATGATTCCTTCTTCATGTGGAACAGCAATGTCCCACTGCTGATGCCACAACTCCACACAGAGAGGACCTGGCTGGTTGGTAAGTTACAATTGAAATGTGTGTTTGCAATGTATGTCTCCTGCCATCACAATGTTAAATGTCCCACATACATGTTTGTGTTGTCCTACCAAACTGTTCACAGGTGATTCTGGCTATCCAAACCGTGCTTGGTTGTTGATACCAGTTATGTACCCAACCATGCTAGGGGAAGTCCGTCTGCTACAGTGAGGACCATGGGAGGACAATGTGTGTTGCTGAGCGGAATTTAGGCTCCTAACGTCAAGATTTAGGTGCTTGGACATATCAGGAGGAGTCCTCCTCTACTCACCCAACAAAGTATGTCAAATAATTTTTGCCTGCTGCATGCTCCACAATCTTGTCCTGAGACGGCACATACAATTTATACCAGATGGTGGGGGGAGCCAAGAGAACCTGTGGGTGGAAATGCACATTTGCCAAGTGATAAAGTTATTGTCTGATTATTGGCATCGCTGTTCACATCTGTTACCTAGTGAACTATCTGTGATGAAGATGGCACAAATAAGAGCTGTACAATGCACATTGGTATGCTTGTAGGAACACAGTACGTGAGTAAGCAATGAACACGGACCTGTATCCGGATGTGCTGGATGTGCATCCACTCAGCAATATGAATTTCCAAACCAGGCAAGTATATTTCTAGCTTGAGATCTTTAATCTATCACCATTTTAACTGGGCACTTAGCTATAGCTGTGTTTTGCTTGGGATGCTAGTGTGAGTGAGCCATTGCATTGCAATTATTGCCATGTACTGTTCCACACTAGAACAATCAAGATGGTGTGGATAGAAAATTAGTTTAACATGCATGACATGTAATATTTGGTGTAGTGTCCAGATTATGAAAATGTTGGAATATTGTATTTTGGGAGTTGTAATGCTATAATTAGCCAGTACTTCACATGCCATTTTCAAGGGCTGTTGGACCATATGAGTTTAGTGGACATGTGGCATGCCAGAGAGGGGTATTAGGTTAATAGGACAGAGCTATAGTGTGTGGTGTGTTAATTGGGGTGGTTTTAGGTGGTAAGGGAGCATCCAGGACTAGGCAATTGGGTGACATGAATATTGTGGGCCCTTATCAGACTCCACTCCCCCAGGTATTACTGTCAGGCCCTCAGGATGCAGGATGTCCAAGACCTTCTCCTCCCAGATAAGAAAGTAGGAGGAAGAGGTGGGGGCCCACTGCCAGTCTTCAATACTGCGAGCTGGTGCCTGGATGCCATGGAACAGGCCTTCACTCTGAGGTCGTTCCACCTTTTCCTGATGTCCTCCTTTGTGTGTGGTTTAACTGGCTACAGAATTCATCCTGTCGACTATCCTTTGCCACAACTACATTTTCCTGGCAGTAGATGTTTGTTGGACCTGTGCTTCAAACAGGTGTGGCTCTACCCTTACCATTTCATCCACCATGACCCTCAACTCCTCATCATTGAAACATGGGTGTTTTTGTGGGGATATGGTAGTGGTTGTGAAGATGGTGTCTTTGTGTTCAAAGTGAAAGGGTGCAGAATTAGGTAAATGGTGAGGTGTAGGTGCTGAAGATATGAGTGGGTGACTGGTGTTGTGGATTGTGTGTAGTACTAATATATATGTTTTTTATGTTGTGCAGGTGTGTGATGTGTATGTAGTAAAGTGTAAATGGGTGCCTATTCTTGCTGATTTAAACTCTCTGGGATGGTGGCTGTCTGTGGCTGTGTGTACATTTTGATTGCAAAGTACTTTGGGTTGTGTAGGGGTGTGTTATATAGTGCAGTGAGTAAGTGTGTTGGGTGTGTGGATGTGTATCAGGTGTGGGGTATTCTAAGTATCCAATGCGGTGTGGTGTTCTGACTGAAGTGAGTTGAGACCACCGCGGTTCACACAGCAAATGGTTTTCAGCCATGGAAGAACCGCTGTTGTGATTTGTTTTTTGGTGGATTTAGCAGTGTAACTCTTAATACGGCAGTTGTCTTACCTCCAAAATGGTGGTCTTTTAGCAGTTGCCACCACTGCGGTCTCCACAAAATACCGCCAAACTTGTAATGAGGAACCATGTGTGGCTTTCTGCCTGGGATAGGTAACACCTCTTTCAACAGCAGGCATCTATTGCTGGGGAGATAGTCACACCTCTCCCAAGGAGGAACGATAGCTGTAATTTGTCCAGCATCTGCGAATGACCACTGGAAAACTTAGGCAGTAAAGTGGCAACTTTCTGAAGTTTCCTTTTACTCCAAAGTTACAATAAATTTGACTTCACCATCAAATATGGTTTAATGTAATGATTCTGTTAGGACATCTATAGTAGGCTGTTAGAAGTGGTATTGTAGATGTTTTCCATTGCAGCTCCTATTGCCTGCCCAACTTGACTTATATTCTTTTTGTCCTACGGACGGTGGGAGTGACTCAAGCAGTAGAATTTTTGGCTTTGGTCAAGTAGAGTGAGTACGGCTCTGGAAATAAGGAGCTGTGGCAAAGCCTGGCTCCCTTGGGAAGTTCAATGAGCTAGAGGCTGCTTGTTATCTCAGAAGCTATTTGCTGGTTAGTGCACAGGCATTTCTGGCTCCAGAGTAGGCCTCAGTAACATTTTGATTATGCTGGAGTAATTTTTGTAAAATTTAGTAATTTGGCAAACAAATATTACATAAAATTACAGTAGTACTCTACATTACGTAATTTCAGGTAGAAATCCTAATGTAAGATGTGCTATTCAGGTAATTCTTTGAAGCAAAGAGCATTTCAGGTAGATTTTTCACTCGACTATTCAGATAAATTTAAGCATGAACATCTAAATCAGAATGTAAAGTGGCAGTTCCTTCATCTTGGGCAATCAACAAACATTTATGATAGATTTATTTACCTAAGCGGATCATTTCTGTAATTTTTTTGCGCAAACCTACAGATCCAAATGCAGGCAACCAGAACTTGAGTCAAAGTTTCATTTTCAAGTTAAATTTTGACCTGACAGTTTTTTCTTCTCAACTTAAAAACCTTTGTAAATCAGATTTCAATTGAGTTACTATATAGTGATGATAGGTGTGGGAATGGTGTATCTTGGGTTAGTGACAGAATTCAGGGTGTAGCACCAAGGCACCTGGGTAGCTGGGTTGCAGGTAACTCTTGGGTAATGATAGTCAAATCCCAGTCTACCACTTCTGGGTAGCTAAGAGTGATAGCAGCACAATGGCAAGGTAATAGTTTGCTTTTTTTTCTTGTTTCTTTTGCAAAAACAATACAACTAGATTGCATTTATCGATTCAAGTGATTATTGGGGATTTAAGAATGTTTACTGATGGTTCATGCTTTGATATAACACTTCAACTTTTTTATGGGTGGTATATTTGGGATAACATCTTGCAATGTTAACGGTCCAGTTAACAAGAGTAAAGATGATTCTACTCTAAAATGGTTGAAAGTATTTAATCCCAGCTACTTTCAGGAGCTGCATTTAAAATCCAGTGACCCTAAGCTGTCATAACCTAAATATTTCTCCAATATATTTTTTCATATGCTTCTGATGCTGTCGGCCTTCAGAGGAGTAACCATTTTATACTTCCATGCTATTGAAAGGGAATAGAGGAAGATAGTTATTGATTTCAGTCTCTCTTCAAAGAAAGTTGTATAATGTTGTGAATTATTTTGGACCCATAGAACATCAATGTCGATAGAGCAGCTTTAAAATCTTGCTATGAATTGTTTTGTAGTCATTTTAATTGTATCAAGAACTTGTCACTCAGTTCTTCTCTGTTTGGAAGAAGACAAACTAACCTTTAGCTACATTTCTACATAAAATGAAAAGTGACTATGGCAAGATCAAACCACAACATTTTGACAATCTCACTTGCAAGCAATTTACTCATTTCTCTAAAGAATTTAATCCAGCATCAGTACCACAACTTCATATATATATATATATATATATATATATATATATATATATACATACATATATATATATATATATATATATATATATTTATATATATATATATATATATATATAATATTGTGGTGCTCACCACTAGGTAGTTATAGTTAGGACCTAGTTTCTACAGAACAAGCACTTTTTGTTCTGCTAATAACTTTGGCACCATTTGATGAATCTTTACAAAATTTTCCAAGAAAATGTGAAGCTCACTTCAGCTGTTGTCTGGTGATCCTTCAAGCAGGGGTTGAAAAAAAGGGGGGTCCTAAAAAGTATTTTCCCTATTGAATTTTCCATAAGGATTCTGAACTGCGATAGCTAAAACAACTGAATGGAATTACACCAAATTTGGCAGAAAGGTAGCTCTTGGTCTAGAAAGAGCCCTTTTTGTTATCCATTCAGTCATTTTAGAGAAGTTAAGGGAAATTTGTATATATAGGGACGCGAAGGATTTGCAACCCCTCCCGATCTCATGCTGAGATCTGATTGGCTGCCAACACTTCAACAAGGAACTGTTGTCAGCCATGTTGGGATCAGCTTCAGCTGAGTCCCAGAAAAAAAGAATAAAAAATACAAAAGGGGCCAAGGTACAAATACCCTGACCCCTTAGCCCAAAGGGTCCCCTCTAGTGCTAGAAAACATAAAAAAAAACATTTTGCCACAGAATCATGATAGGGTCAGAAATATGTGGCACAAAATGTTAAAATAACAAAGCATAAGCTTCCTTGCTTCATCATTTTGAAGCCCCCAGGAGGGCCAAGTACCAAGGGCATTAGTTAAGTGCAGGGGGGCCACCCAGCCCCCTCCCACTGCCCAGGTGACCTCAGCCTCCTGGGGCACTAATCAAAGTAAACACCTCGCCCCACTGCAGCCCCAGGGACAACTTCCTCCCTGGTGCATTTATCTCATTTTGTGCAGAATCAAATCAAATCAAATCATTAACATTTATAAAGCGCGCTATTCACCCGTGCGGGTCTCGAGGCGCTAGGGAAAAGAGGGGGTTACTGCTGCTCGAAAAGCCAGGTTTTTAGGAGTCTCCGGAATGCGGAGTGGTCCTGGGTGGTCCTGAGGCTGGTGGGGAGGGAGTTCCAGATCTTGGCCGCCGGGAAGGAGAAAGATCTCCCACCTGCCGTGGAGCGGCGGATGCAAGGGACGGCAGCGAGCGCGAGGCCAGAGGAACGGAGGAGACATAGAAGCTGAGGTGTCGGTTGAAGTATTCCGGTCCCTTGTTGTGGAGGGCTTTGTGTGCGTGGGTGAGAAGTCGAAAGGTGATCCTTTTGCTGACTGGGAGCCAATGCAGGTGTCTCAGGTGTGTGGAGATGTGGCTGTTGCGGGGTACGTCGAGGATGAGGCGGGCCGAGGCGTTTTGAATGCGTTGCAGGCGATTTTGGAGTTTGGCTGTGGTCCCAGCGTAGAGGGTGTTGCCGTAGTCCAGGCGGCTCGTGACGAGGGCGTGGATCGCGGTTTTTCTAGTGTAGGTGGGGATCCAGCGGAAGATCTTGCGGAGCATGCGGAGGGTGAGGAAGCAGGCGGAGGACACGCGTTGACTTGCTTGGTCATGGAGGAGGGTCATGCAGGAGGGTCTTGTGGCCCCCCTGGACCGCCAGGTAGCACCATCTCCCTGTGGCATTTGTCTCATAGTGTGCAGGGGACCACATGGCCCTCCGCAGTCCCGGGTATCAACACCTCCCTGGGACTATTATAAGAAAATGAAATGGGTCCATTTCGGCCACCACACCCCAGGAACCACCACCTCCCTGGGGCTTCTTCTACACTGGAAGTGACCACGCAGCCCCCTTCCTGGAGCCACTGATGGCCCTGGGGACCTCTACCTCCCAGGGCCAGCTCCTCCTATGTCCTAGGATGCTCACCCCTGAGACATAGTTGTTTGCTGTGACTTTGCTGAAGCTTTGACAGATACAGCCAAGTCACAGAAAACACTCCCGCTATCAGAAACTGGAGTTTTCATCCCAGTTACCTGCATGCATATATGCATGTAGCTGCTTACTGGAGCCATGGGACCGTGGTGGAGGCTTGGAAGCTGCCCCCGTGGTCCCAGATAAGGGACCGAAACAAAATGTAAAAAAAGAAAGGAACCGTGGGAGAGGCCTTGAGGTACTCCCTGCTCGGCCAGATAGCCCATAACTGCCTAAAAGGCATATATTAAAAAATAAAATGAAAAACTCTGTGTGAATGCCACAGACCTTTTCACTGAGCATTGAGGGTTTGATCCCAGGTGTATCCCTGGAAATTTCCCTTCTTTATTTTTATTTTTTTTAAATATAAATGTTGAAGGGTCCTACTGACAAATACATTTTTCTTTTCAAATCGTGCAGAAATTTCTCATTCTATGTATATCATACATCAAAGCCTAAACAACTCTCTATCTCTCTCACTCTTTCTCTCTTTCAATCTCTTTCTCCCACTCACACACCCACTCAGACTCTTATGCATCCCCTCACAGACACACTCAAGCACTCACGCACCTACTTACAGACCCACTCGGACTCTCACACACTCACAGCCCCAGTCAGACCCTCTCACACCCACTCACAGACCCACTCAGACAGTTACGCACCCACTTACAGACCTGCACTCACACTGACACACCCACTAAAAGACTGATGTACACACTCTCATACCAAGACAGACACTCTTACAGACACTTTCTCCCTCAGTTACACCCTCTCACTCCTATTCTCACACCCAGGGAGGCCGCTGCCATCTCCACCTGTGCACGGCCAAAGGGGGGTTGGGTGGTTAGGGGGGTTTGCCGCAGTGTCTGCCTGCAGGCTAGGTCTTACTAGCAACCTCCGCTGCACATGGGTGAAAGCTGTGCCTTTTGCAAGGTTGGGTGCTCATAGGGGGTTGGCACGGTAGTAACAAAGGTTACAGATATATTATAGTTAGGCTCACATTTCAAACATCTGATACCATAGAAATTCACCAGTTACAGATAGAGTTATTTCAAGTAATTATAACTCGTGCCATAAGGTAACTATAACTTGCGCCCACGCCATGCAATGCTAATTACCCCACAAATTACAGCACTCATGACATCATTGATAACATCATTGATAATATCACTGTAATATTTGCAGTAAAAATGTTGATGAATAAACTGCTGCATGAAATAAAAAAAGTTTGCAGCTGTGTGTCGGGCAAGGACTTTTTTTGAAGAAGCAAACAACTTCTGCCCAATCAAAATATGCACTCCTGGTTTGAACATGTGGGAGGAGTCAAAGCCCCTCTCCTTGTGATTGTCCCATAAATGCCGGAGGCTGCAGCACTGTCAAGCCAGACCAAAAAAAAAGGAAGAAGAGAGAGAAAAGGGAAGCAAGTCAATAGATGAAAAGAAAAAATGGCAGTGTAACTGAAGAAAAACAGGATGCGGTGAAGGAAGAATTAAAACAGAAGTGAAAGGAGGAATTTGGTGAAAAAAGAGGAAAGAAACCAGTTGGTGATATATAAAGTAGAAAAAGTAAGGAGTGATGTTTGTAAGAAGGGTTAGAAATGATCCAATGAGATACAAATGAGAGATTATAAAGGAAGAGCAAGCACAGGTCAAAAAAAAGAATAAAGGAAATAAGAAAGACAAAATGGAATGGAAGACGAGAGAGGAGAGACAAGCAGTAAGAAGATAAGTCCTCAGAATGGAAAGATAAGGGACAAGAGAAAAAAAGGACAAAAAATCAGAAGGCCACAAATAATAGAAAGTAAGATGGAAATAGATATAGAGGAAGGACAAATGGGGAAGAAACAGAAAGGGAGAGGAGATATTTGAGGGTAGACAGTGAAAAGGAAGAGAGAAATTGAGAGTTTAGAGACAGGAAACTAACAAAGGAGGAGGTATGCAGACAAAAATGGTGAATAAGAAAAAAAAGAAGATAGAATAAAGGGAACATGGAGAAAAGAAAGTGCAGAAAGACAAGGAGATTTTAAGTGATCAATGAGAGGAGTAAATGTTAAAAAAGGGAATGAGATGACAAAGGAGATAAGAATAAGCAAAAGGGAATTTGAAGGTGAAAGACAAGAGAAAGCAACAAGGAGAATTGGATGAACGATATGAAAGATAGAGAAGTACAGACAATATATAGAGGTGAAAGAGAGGCAGGAGATAGAAAGGGTAGGGAACTAAAGAGAGGTAAGCAAGAAAAAAATGACGGAAATTGGAGAAGAGTATGGATGAGGAAGTAGGTGAGATAGAGTGAAATGTGAAAGAGAAGAGGTTAGCAGGAAATATTACATCCTTTAAAATGCCTATATTTTTGAAATATGTGACTCACACAACATCTAAAACATGTACATATTTATTTCACATTTGAGGGCAGGAATTAATATTTTCCCACATCCCGGTACTGCTACATTTGTATAAGGCAAGGAAACAGTTTGCATTATGCAGGATAAAGAGAACAGGGAATTAATATTTAATACAAATAAAAAAGTATTAGCCACAATAGTGATTGAAATTAAGAATATAAACGCAGTTTTTAGATGTATGGACATGTACAAATCACTTAGTATAAATGTGTTAGACCTGATTCCTTTGGCATGGTATTGTCCCAGATTGTTTTGTCTTTAGCACCCAGTTTTTGATGAACCCCTTTTTGTGGCATTGGGACTCTGTGTGCTTTATCCCAGCTTGGGCTTGTGCTCTCTCCCTTAAGATGTTAAAATTAGTAAATACATCACTGGAACCTTTTCCCTAGTATATTGTACTACATATACCCAGGACCTGTAACTTTAATGCTACAAGTGGTCTGGAACACTCATTGTGCCACCCATTAAAGGAGGACTGCATTACGATTCTCAGGCCTGCCACTTTTGAGAGGGTTAAACTGCTGTTTTGGCATGCACCTTCTTTTTTAATATTTATAAATCACTCCTAATTTAGTCCATTAAAGCTCAAATGGCAGAGTGCATGGTATTTAAAATAAAGGACATCTGTACTAAATGTTTTGCTGGTATTAGGACTCTGTGCACTTAACCACTGCCAACCAGTTCTAAAGTGCTTGTGCTCTCTCCACTCAAACATTGTAATATTGGCTTGTCTACAACTTCCATGTTTGACTTACTTTTAAGTCCCTAGTAAATTGCACTACATGTGTCCAGGGCCTGTTGATTAAATGCTCTAGTGGGCCTGCAGCACTGATTGTTTCACCCCCTTAAGCAGCCCTCTAAATACATCTCAAGCCTGCATTGCAGGGCCTCTGTGTGCAGTTTTAAACTTCCATTTCGACCTGGCAAAATAAATGTTTTGCCAGGCCCAAACCTTCCTTCTTATTACATATGTCACTGCTAGGATAGGCCTAGACAGTCCAGAGGGCAGGGTGCAATGCATTAAAAAAGCTGAACATGTACTTTAAAGTTTGACATGACCTGGGGCCGTATTATAGAATTGCCATGAGGGTGCATTGGGTGATTGCGCCTGCCTTGGGCACCCCTGGGGCACGTTGGTATTAAAGAAGGAGCTGCAAATGCTTGTGTGGTCTCTTCCGCAATACAGATAGTGCTGGTGCACATATATGTCTAACACTATCACTGAAGGTCATTGCTTCATTAATATGGGGTCATAGCCCCATGCAAATAAGGGAATCACATTGCCTCTGCACTTGTGCCGTATTACCGTTATGGGCACAGAGGCCAATATGCCTCTAGGGGCGCACTGAAAGTCCACCACAAAAAGA
The DNA here is from genome assembly GCF_031143425.1 of Pleurodeles waltl. NCBI lineage: Eukaryota > Metazoa > Chordata > Amphibia > Caudata > Salamandridae > Pleurodeles > Pleurodeles waltl. Next base: position 383,253,338 of record NC_090445.1, read on the forward strand.
TGACACACTTTCAGTGCTCCTTCTAAAGGCAGTCCTGTGGGGAGGATAAAAGTGGTCCCATTGAAAGGGGATCTCTTATCGCCCTTGGTATTGGAGGGGGAGTGTTTCCTGCACAGTGAAACACGGAGCAGCATTTTTAAACAGGTGCTCTGTATTTCTCTTAAATGTGCTGCCCAGAGGGCAGCACGACTTGGCGGCTGCTCTGGGGTTAGTGCATTCACTCTAATGTGCCATGCTTTCCTTGTTTGCTCAGGGCGCACATTATGAAAGGTGCACAATGGTGCAAACAAGGAAAGTGTGTTGTATGTGTAATACAGCCTCAGGTAGTGAAAATGTCTTAATCTTGTTTTTTACTACTGTAAGGCCTATCTCTCCCGTAGGATTACATTGGAATTGACTTATTACACTTCATAAGTTGTGGGAAAATGGTTTATTGGTAAGGACAGATAAGTACCTATACTGAGCAATAGGCCACTAACCCCCACTTAGGTTCAGTTAAATCTCAATAAATTAAACCTTGTCGCTCATTGCCAAGTTACCAAGGGTTGAGCTAGGTTTATTTTATTGCGGCCTAACTGGACCTAAGTGGGGGTTAGTGGCCTATTGCTAAGTGTAGGTACTTACCTGCCCTTACAATAATCCATTTTCCAAAAGTTTTGGTGCACAGTGGTGGGATCCTGTACTTGTGGTCAGTATCACGTTAAAGTTTTAAGTAAAGCAAATTAAAAATCCTTTAAATTGTCCTAGTGAAAAATTGTTTTTTATTTTATAATTTGGATTAATTTCAATGATTTAATGTTTGTGATTTTTCTAAATACTTGTTTCCAATTTTTCGAAACGTTTTTGTTGACACAAAATTAGGGAACCATGGAGCTTGATGTGGGTAGCCTACCCACAATGGTAGTAGTCCAGCTTAGAGGGTTGTGTACTGAGAGGGGGCTGCCTGCAGCCACTAACCTCAGGAAGCATGTTATGATTAAATCTCTGACAGCATGGGCTGAGGCCCATGAAGTAGGCCCAGAGGAAGCTCCAGAGGAAGAAGAAGTAGGGGAGGATGCTAGCTCCAACCACTCAGAGGAGGGAGGGCATCTGAGCCTAGGTGAGGAGGAGGAAAACCGGTCCTCGCTGCACACAGTCACTAGGGCCATAGCCAAAGCTAGTTGGGGGAAGGGGGTCCCTTCAGAATGAGAGAACCTGTCCCTTAGGTAAAGAGAGCTGGAGGCCCAACTAGCAATTATAGCTTTGGAGGCAGAGAAGTTGGCGCGAGAAAAAAAAAGTGGGCAAAGGAAGAAAAAAGTGATGGCGGCAGTGACAGAGAAGCTGAGATGTCCATGGGTGGGGGTTTTGCCCCGGATTACCCAAGGGGATGGATCCTGCCTTTGTAGAGGGGGATGACATAGACAAGTGGCTGGGGTCCTTTGAGAAGGCCCTCCAGATAAGTAGAGTTAATCCTCAGTACTGGGGCTCACTTCTTTGGGAGTTAGTCCCCAACTCTTGGAGGGATATGTTTCTGACCTGTGGAGAGGAGGCAGGTTCATACCCTAGCATGAAGAGGTGCTTAATTGAAATGTTTGGTCAGACCCACGAGCAGTATATGCTCAAGTTTAGGGACCCCCAAAAGACAAGCACCCAGTCCTGGGTGGATTTTATGAACCTCTCCTTTAAGGCACTAGAGGGCTGGGTACAGGGCAAGAAGGGGCTTTACAGTTTAATTATGAGGCAGCACCTTCTAAATAATTGTGCCCAAGAGAAGCTCCGCCAGTATCTAGTTGACTCTAAGTTGACCAACCCCAGAGAGCTGGGGGAGGCAGCAGATGACTGGTTAAGAACTAGGGTTAACCAGAAAACCCTAGGGGGAGATCAGAAAAAGGGAGGACATGGTTCTTCTCAGGGGAAGAACCAAGGGAAAGATGATAAAAAGTCCAAAGAGTCCTTAGAAAAGTCCCCCAAAACTTCTCAGTGTGGGGGAGCACCAAGCCATTTCATTTCTAAGGGGAAAGGGTATCAGGGGAAGCATTATGATCCAGCTAAGGCAGGAAAGTTTCAGGAGCTTTCTAAGGCCAGCAAGTGCTCTGAGCGTCATCAACGTGGACACAAAAGAGGAGATGCTATCTGCTCCAAGAAGCCCCCCACTGGTGGGCAATCCCATGGAATTGCTAGTGTAGGGATGGGGGTGGAAGGTGACCCAGGGCTGGGCTCATGGTACACAGAGGTCACCTTAGTGTCCGTGGGTGGGTTGGACATTGCAACTATGGCCACCTTACGTCCCAGCATGGAGAGGTATAGGCAGAGGCCTAAGGTCATTGAGACTGAAGTGGAAGCTCTGAGAGATATAGGAGCCAGTGTGACAATGATCACAGAGAAGCTGGTTTCTCCAGAACAGGTTTTACTTGGTGTCTTCCACCAAGTAACCTCTGTAGATAGCCGAACCAAACTCCATCCCATGGCCACGGTGAACCTGCAAAGGGGAGGTGTGACTGGCCCTAAGAAGGTAGCTGTAGCTCCTGCCCTCCCAGTAGAGTGTCTGCTGGGAAATGATCTGGAAGCATCTGAATGGTCAGAAGGGTCCATGCACAGATGCTGGACCTCCCTGAATGGGTGTGTGCTGTGACCAGGTCACAGGCAGCACAACAGAGAAGTGCTGGACACTTGGACCTTGGAACAATGGGCCAAGCCTCCAAGAAAAAGAGAAAGGGCAGTGGGTCTGGCTTGCCAGCCTCAACCAGTACAGATAGTCAGGAGGAATCCAAACCTGAGGGGGAGGATCTGACCTCTGAGGGAGGTCCCCTTCCTCTGAAAGCTCTGCTTGCTTGACTTGACAGAACTGCAAGGGGCAAGTGGGCCCACCAGAGAAGAATTGTGCCAGGGACAAAGAGAGTGTCCCATTTGTGTGGCATACTGCTGCCAGACAAGAACAAGGAGATAGCAGTGGAACCTACAAGGTTTATTTGGGGGGATGGAGTTTTCTACACTGAGGCAAGGGACCCCAAACCAGGGACAACCAGGAGAGTGGTGGTCCTCCAGAAGTAAAGAGAATTCCTCCTGACTTTAAGCCATGATATTCCCTTAGCTGGATATTTGAGACAGATCTTGAGCTGGAACAGGCTGGTCAACCATTTTTGTTGGCCCCAAATGTCACAAAAAGGCAGGGAGTTTTGCAGCTCCTGTGTCACCTGCCAGGCCAGTGGCAAGGCAGGGGGCAAGCCAACGGCTCCCTTGATACCACTACCAGTGGTTGGGACTCCCTTTGAGAGGATGGTGATTGACATCGTTGGTCCCCTAGATCCACCAACTGCCTCAGGCAACAGGTACATTTTGGTGGTTGTGGACCATGCCACCAGGTACCCTGAGGCAATACCCCTCAGATAGTCACTGCTCCCACAGTGGCTAGGACCCTACTTGGTGTGTTCACCAGAGTGGGATTCTCAAAGGAGGTGGTCTCAGATAGGAGCACACATTTTATGCCTGCCTATCTGAAAGCAATGCGGGATGAGTGCGGTGTTACTTATACGTTCACCACCCCCTATCATCCACAGACCAATGGTCTGGTGGAAATATTTAACAAGACCCTGAAGGGCATGATCATGGGTTTGTCTGACAAACTCTGGAGGAGATGGGATGTTCTCCTCCCATGCCTGTTGTTTGTCTACAGAGAGGTGGAACAGAAAGGGGTTGGATTCAGCCCCTTTGAGTTACTGTTTGGGCATCCTGTAAGAGGCCCATTATGCTTGATGAGAGAGTCTTGGAGGAAGCACCTCAAAGAAGCCAAGGAGAATGTGCTGGATTATGTTCTGGGCCTGCAGTCTTGCAAGACTGAGTATGTGAAGAAGACAAGCATCAACCTGGAGGCCAGCCAAGAGCCCATGAAGCTCCTGCATGACTAGAAGGCTACCATGCCTGAGTATCACCCAGGTCAGCTGGTGTGGATTTTGGAGCCTTGGCTCTTAGGGCACTTCAGGCCAAATGGACTGGGCCCTATCCAATTTTGGGGAAAAAGGGTGAGTTCACGTACTTGGTGGACCTTGGCACCCTCCAGAATCCGCATAGGATCCTGCATGTCAACAGATTGAAACCTCACCAGGATAGGGCAGACATGACCATTCTGATGGTCACAGATGAAGGGAAGGAGGAGGAGAGTGAACCTCTGCCAGACCTCCTTTCCACAAATGCACAAGATGGGTCAGTGGAGGCAGTGGTACTCTCTCCCAAGTTAATAGCCCAGCAGCGGAGAGACTGCAAACAGGTTTTGGAGCAGTTTGCTTGTCTGTTTTCCTTGACCCCTGAACTCACCAACTGGTGTGTTCATGATATTGACACTGGTGACAGCTTATCTGTCAAGAACAAGCTGTACAGGCTGTCTGACCAGGTCAAGGCCAACATCAAAGCTGAAGTGGCTAAGATATTGGAGCTCAAGGTAACTGAACCCTCTGATCGTCCTTGGCCCAGTCCAGTGCTACTGGTACCGAAATATAATCCCCAGGGTAGTAAAAAGGAATAGAGATTCTGTGTGGACTACAGAGGTCTAAATGCAGTCACTAGTACTGATGCTCCCCCCATACCTAGAACTGATGAGCTCATTGATAGGTTGGGGGCTGCCAAATTCCTGCGCACATTTGATCTGACCTCAGGGTACTGGCAGATTGCCTTAAGCCCAGGAGCTGAGGAGAAGTCAGTATGTTCTACACCAGAGGGCTACTTTCAGTTCAAGGTGATGCCCTTTGGCCTGAAAAATGCTCCTGCCACATTCCAACGGTTGGTGAATAGAGTCCTGTCTGGGTTGGAATCTTTCAGTACAGCTTATCTGGATGATATAGCTTTATTCAGTTCCACCTGGGAGGACCACCTGGGCCACCGGAAGGAAGGGCTTCAGGCCCTGCTTCAAGCAGGCCTGACTATCAAGGCAAGGAAGTGCCAGATAGGGCAAAGTTCAGTTGTGTATCTAGGCCATCTTGTTGGTGGATGCCATGTACAACCTCTCCAGCCCAAGATCCAGACTATCCTGGATTAGAAGGTTACTAAAACCCAGACTCAGGTCAGGGCCTTTTTTGGCCTGACTGGGTGCTACAGGATGTTTGTTTAGAATTATGGGGCCATAGTGGCCCCTCTAAATAAGCTTACCTCAAATAAACAGCCCAAGAAGGTCATTTGGACCCCAGAGTGTCAAAAAGCCTTTGACACTCTGAAGCAGGCTATGTGTTTAGCAACAGAGTTACTGGTCCCTGACTATAGCAAAAAGTTTATAGTACAAACAGATGCTTCAGAAGAAGGGATTGGGGCAGTGTTAGCACAAGTTAATGAAGAGGGCCAAGATCAGCTAGTTGCCTTTATCAGCAGGGGACTACTCCCCAGAGAGAAAAGGTGTGCCATTAAGAAGGAGGTCTTTGTTGTGCTCTGGCCCCTGAAGAAGTTGAGGCCATAGCTGTTTGGCACTCACTTCTGTGTACAAACTGACCACAGACCTCTCAGATGGTTGATGCAAATGAGGGGGGAGAACCAAAAATTGTTAAGGTGGTCCATTTCCCCACAGGGGATGGAGTTCACAGTGGAACACAGACCTGGGACTGCCCATGCCAACGCAGATGGTCTTTCCAGGTTTTTCCACTTAAATGAAGAGGACTACCAGGGTGTAGGTTAATACCCATCACCTCTCATCTGGGGGTGGGGGAGGCAGTGTAGGAAAGTCCTCTTTTTTGCCCTGGTCACCCTCAAACATTTTGAACAGATACTGGTGGTTACTAAATCTTGGCTGTGCCCTGGGTATTGCTCACCAGTCCCAGGGCCAGTGCTCTGTGTAAAGTGGATATGACAATTAGGCTAATTATAATTGGCAATATTAACCTACATATAAGTCCCTAGTATATGCAGGGCATGTAGGTTTAGGGACCCAGCATAGGTAGTGCACCCATAGGTGCACTGCTGAGGTGCCCAGTATCATTTTAAAGGTAGGCTTGCCTTGCTGGCCTCTTTTAAATTAAAGTTACAAGCAAATAATTAAAAGTAGTTCAAAAGTCTTAGACTACCTTATTTGTACATAAAAGTCAAGGTGTGCCACATGTGCCTCTAGGACTGTGCGCCATGTAACTATAAGTAGGGACCTTATAAAAATAGTTTTATAAGCGCTGGTGAGGTAAAACAGCCAAATTTGTTTTTCCCTCATTGTAGTGAATGGCCTCCATAGGGTAGAATGGGGCGGACTTTATTTTAGTATATAAAGTCCCCTTAAGTGTCAGATATCTCAAGTTGGGTATCAAATTAATTGTTATAATAAATCCAACAGCTAACAATTGTTGGATTTAATATAACTTGTTCAGGTAAAGAGTTTTAAACTCTACATAAAAAGTTGCCAACTTCCGCCTTGTAGTGCTCTGCTCTGATTGGCCAGCCTCTGGCAGCCTGGCCAGGATGCCTTGATGAGGTGTGAAGTAGCCTGTGCTAAACACAAAGAGATGTGCCTGGGGGAGGAGATCTTCCCTCAGCATATGGAAAAGCAGGAAGGGGGTAGGACTGCCACACTGGTCTTCAAAGGCAGGAAAGGACATTTGGTGCAACCAAGCACCTCCCTCACATCCTGCAAACCCAGACAATTAGGTGACCCCTTGATTAGATTAGGGGAGGACAGGAGAGGGGCATGTTTAGGTTTTTAGCCATACCAGTGGGTGAACTCAGCCAGATGTAACCTCCAAGAATAATTTTCAGTCATGATGGGTTTTTGAGGAATGTTGCTCCCTGGGATTGATTTTTGCCACACTTTTTGCCACTAGGAAGTGGTCATCACAGAGGGAAGATCCCTGCACCTGATTGTAGAACTAGGACCCCCTTGTTTGTCACCTAGGAGCAAAGATAAAAGTGGCAGACCTGCACCCACACCTACAAGGAAAAACTACGGGAGAAGAAGGACTGCCCTGCTGGACCCCTGACCTGCACCTGGACACTGTTCTCAGGAGGACTGCACCGGCTGCACACTTGGGCTTCACCACACGAAGGACTTTGCCTGTCTTCAGCTAGTTCAAGGAGGGACTGCACCAACTTCTGAAGAAACTGACCAGGTGACCACTGTCCAGTGGCTGTTTTGGAGTTTGCGCTAGGTGCATTCTGGGAGTTGTAGTCCGCACCCTCAAGGAGCATCTGAGAGCTTTTGGAACCTTTGGGTGAGCTGTGGACCGCAAATGAACCTTTAAAGAACATCTGGGAGAATATCCAGAGGTTTGGAGAAGTTTGGAGAACTTTTGGAAAAAAGCTCCATAAAGGGGCCAACCCGCCACAGCAACTGTAGCCGGGTTGCCTCAACCACGACCCAGCCTGACTTGCAGGTTCATCCCACTGAAGAAAATCTCTGAAAAGTGACTAAGTCAGAACGTAGAAAGTTGTCCGGGACATCCCAGGCAGTGTATCAGAAGAGGGCTCCAAGGATGTCAGATCAAGATTCAGGTTTTCCCCAGTTGAAGGATTTTCACCTTGAAAAAAAGACTACGTCCGAAGGTAGAAATCTCCACTGAGAGCTTTTGTGATGCGTATCCAATGAAGAGTTCCAGAAGGTCGGATTGGACTGGCTACTTGGACCCACTGAAGAAAATCTTTGAGAAAACGACTAAGTCCAAAGGTAAACTTTTGACCAAGGCCGCCGCGGGCTGTGGGCGAGCAGGGCTCCATCATGGTCGGCTTGAACCTTGACTTTACCCCGGTGAGGTGCGACCAGATGACCAGATTTGTGTTATTTGTTTCTAAGTGCTAAAAAGCATTAATTCTTTAAAAATTCATACCTCTGGTTCATCTTATCCAATTTTATTCATTTTGGTGTCATTGTAAAGCTGAAAGTATTTCCTATTGTCATAACTTGGTTCTGGATTTTTAAACTGTTTCCTGTGTTTTATTTTATAACTGTTTTGTGATATTTGAATGGTTTACGCTTTGTCTCCTAAGTTAAGCCTTGTCGCTCGTTGCCAAGCTACCAAGGGTTGAGCTAGGATTAATATATTGAGACCTAACTGGACCTAAATGGGGGGTTAATGGTCAATTGCTAAGTGTAGGTACTTACCTGCCCTTACTAATAACCCATTTTCCAACATAAGTGTAATGCCCAATTGGGTAGAGATGATTTCATCAAGTTTGGTCTCCCTGGAACCACAATTTAAAATCCATACATGGTGAAGTCAGATTTTAAATTACAGTTCTGGCAATGGAAGGAGGAGCTGGACACAGCCTCACTTACACCTTAATAGGCTGTGTCCTGTCTACACTTGAAGGTCTTATTGACCCTATGTTGCAACTAGATCTATGTTGGAGCCAGGGCAGGGAAAGCAGACAATTACCTGCACTTCCAAGCCACTGTCTAGAAGTTTCTCCCACCTTCCAGAACCAGGACTCCAAGGTGCAAAAAATGGACTTCAGACACTACCACATCAGTACATTTGTGGACCTGTGGACAATCTACCAGGAATAAGGACTTGTGTGCTGCTGAGTGACTGCTACTCTGCTGGACTCCTGTTCTGCTGTGCTGTCCTGCTACCTGCTACCCTCTTTCCTAGATGAAAAGGTTTGTTTCTAGATCTCTTTAACCCAGAACCCAGAGTGACTCAAAAGGTTAGTTGGCTGGCCTCCTTATCTTAAATCTCAATAATATAAAAGACTTCCAACCATCCTGCTTCTGCACCTTGACTCTGCCACATGGTAGTCTACTCTGCCAAGTGGCCCAGTCCTGCACCATTGGAAAAGGAGCCGAGGTGCTTGCCAGCAGAACCAATGCATTCCCTCTGCTGAGCAACGCATCTCCCTGCAGAACCGATGCATCTCGTCGGCTGAGCGGTGAATACATGAGCAGAAGTGATGCATTGCCCCTGCTGTGTGGATTGGACCAGTCACAAAAAACTTGCATCACTACTGAATCCAACATCTTGGGTTTGACGCATTGCCTTCAGAACTGCTGCCACACGATGCTTCTTTAGAGTAGACCCTTACATTTCTCGTCAGTTTCAGCCTCGACAACTGCAATGAAAGCTCTGCATCGGTTATATGTCGAAACCACAGGTGCTTTAAGCACCTGTGACTCAACAACGAGGTTGGAACAACAACCTCGTTCTAACCAATAATGCCTTTACCACGAATGCGTTTACAATGATTTTAGCGTTGTAAACGCATTCCTGGTAAAGGCATTAACAATCAGCATGCACGATCCAGCATGCTTTCCCCCTAGCCCCCCACCCCCAAATAATACTGCAACCCCCCCATCCCCACAACAACCCCAACCCCCCACCCCCAAAATTAACAGAACCCAACCCCCCTCCCCTAAAACCTAAAACATCCCCACCCCCACCCCACCCCTTAAACCTAAACCTTGTCCCCCCTCTCCCACAAACCCTAATCACCCCGAGCCCCTCACCCCTCCCCAAAAATTAAAAATTCCCTGAGTCTCCACTCCCGCCCCTAAAACCTAAACACCCCAACCCCCCCTTAAACCTAAACCCTGCCCCCAAACCCTAATCACCTGAGCCCCCCACCTCCCACCCCCACCCTGAAAACAGCCCCAGTCCCAGCCCAACTTACCTCCTCCTTCACCTCGACTCCGACTCCCTTCTTCTGTACCTTAACCATGCATGTACGTTGTTGAGACATGCGTGGTTAAGGTACCAAACCCAGGAAGTCATGGAAAATGAAAGCGTTGTTTTGCTTTAATTTTTCACAACTTTGTGGTTCCGGTCTCATTCTTCAGGGTGTTTCCCCTCTGCAACTCAGCCTTACCAATCATCGTAACCAATACATCGTCTTGATTGTGCAAAGCATCTCCGATACCGGCCTTTGCATCATAGGGCCCATAGACGAGATCCTTGATGATAATGCAACAAGACCTTGTACTGCAGTCACGCAGCATCACAGAACTGATGCATTGCTTGGTCTGTGTAATGCATCTTCAACTCAAACCCACACAATGCTCCACAACCAATATTTAAGGTACTTTGTTCAGTTGGCCTAGCTGGGTCCCTGTTGCCGACCCATGCTTCATGGAGATCAGTCTGAACTTGTGACTTTGTCCCTGTCCGGCACAACCAGGTAGCCCCAACAGTACTCTGTTCTTCTTTGCACTCTTTTCACTTAAAATAAGATCCAATATCTCTGGTTCTACTAATTGGATTTTTGGTCTTGTTTTAGTTATTAAAAACGACTCTACTCTTCTAATTTAGTTGAGGACTCCTTTTGTGATGTATTTGCATGATGTTACTATTTGAAGTGTTACACAAATACTTTACACATTGCCTCTAATTTAAGCCTGACTGCTCTCTGAAAAACTACCAGGGGTTGAGTACAGCTTAATTTGGTTTGCTTGTTTCTTATCCTGACAAGGATTGTTGTTGCTGCCTGACCAGTGTTCACAATGCTCTAAAATCTTCTGTAATTGTCAATGCCTCATTTGTCACAAATCTGAAAATGCCACTTTAAGATAGATGGCATTTTACTGCTCAAACCAAATGTCCCTTTCTGCCAGTATCCAAGGTCAAATACCTATGATGGCTCCCATATGACGTGATGGGTATTCCTTACAGACAGGGAACAAAAGGGCCTTGAGTATGGGGAAAGAGTGTTCCTCTCCTGAGCCTGATGACTGTACCTATACCTCCCTGACTTCAGATGCTGCATCACTTGTCACTAGCAAATGCAGCCCACACCTAGACAGTTTGTAGTCAAACCCAGGGGTAGGAGTAGAACTTACAAGAACCAGTTTAGGGGTAGACAAAAGGGACATAAAAACACACACAGGCTTGCACTGGGTATGACACCCTCATAACCTCTTTCATGAGAAGGACCGACTGTCTGAATAAGGAAGAATTAACTTGCATGCCTTGAACTTAGAATCCCTGAGACACTGCTTCCAATGGTCAGTTGGCTGGCTTCCTGTTTGAGCTGCAGGGACACAACAAACTTCCAGGGGCTCACCTGCAACTGCTGTGCCGATGAGCTTCATCTGGATCTGCCTGAGCACTTATGTTTTAAATGTTTTAGTTATGAATCAAGGAAGTAGCTTGTTAACATTTGTGACGTATACAGTGATATATTCAGCTTCTACTGAAATGGATGTACACAAGGTGTGAGAAAAGTTGATTAATGGCCTTGACTAATATGTGGTAAATAATCTAGAGACAGTTTAGTGGCCCCCTGAGGTGCAGAAAATAAAATGCAACAGCAAATCGGGCATAGTTAAATATCTACATGAAAGAAAACACATGCCCTTACTTATACAAACATTTTATATAAGAGGTGAATTAGAGGAAGTAATTCATATCATATCTGAAGGCTTATGGCACCGTATAGCACCTCAACATGAATCATAAAGATATGCTTTTATGTTATTCATGCACCATGGAAAAGAAGCATTGCTTAACTAAAAAACAATGTTGACATTTAGAACAGCAATTGGGAAAACATGGGTCTAAATACACAGAAAAGAGATAGCCAGGGACAAACCTCTTCCGCCACAGGAAAAAAACATGCTTTTAGGTCAGACGTTGAAGCAAATATTAAAGGAAACATAAAGAAAAAAATAGATGTGATTGATAAACAGAAATGCAGAATTATAGTAATAAACTTAATGAGCTCAAGCATTATTGGAGACACAAGTCAATATTTAAACTCAGCACAGTAAAGAAACGGCCACAATATTAGAGAGAAACTTTAAAAGCACTAGCAAACATTATGGAAAACATTAAATGAATATTACAAGTTAGCAAAAGAAGCATACGGCCGCCGGCTGTGAAATTGAAAAAATATATTGTCAGGAACACTCAAATAGAGAGATTTAGGGTTAGAAGGAAGGTCCAGGGACCAGGGCAGAACAGGGGAAGTGTCAGGCCAAGCAGGGTAGATTCAGGACAGGGTCATTTAGCAAGCAGGTGCAATAAAACTGAACTAGCATATTTCATTAGTCTGAAATGGACTGTATTTCTCAAACCTAATAAAAAGGGGTACATTTATAAACAATGCAATGCAGCCCATCGACTCTAGTTAGGTTTAAGGGAGAGAATAGAACATCTTCAAAGATACTGCACTGTCTGTCTCTCTCCCTGCTGTAGGAAAGTACCATCTTGTCTGGCATGTTACCCCCATTTTTACATGTATGTAGTTTTGCCTGTCTCACTGGGATCCTGCTAGCCAGGACCCCAGTGCTCATAGTCTGTGGCCTTAATGTGTATCTGTGTAGTGACTGTGACACTGAGGCTCTGCTAACTAGAACCTCAGTGTTTATGCTCTCTTTACTTTTAAAATTGTCACTATAGGCTAGTGACCATTTTCATAAATTCTAATTGGCACACTGGAACACCCTTATAATTCCCTAGTATATGGTACCTAGGTACCCAGGGTATTGGGGTTCCAGGAGATCCCTATGGGCTGCAGCATTTATTTTGCCACCCGTAGGGAGCTCAGACAAATCTTACACAGGACTGCCACTGCAACCTGAGTGAAATAACGCACACGTTATTTCACAGCCATTTTACACTGCACTTAAGTAACTTATAAGTCACCTATATGTCTAACCTTCACTTAGTGAAGGTTAGGTGCTAAGTTACTAAGTGCAAAGGCACCCTGACACTAGCCAAGATGCTCCCACATAGTTCAAGGCAATTTCCCCGGAATTTGTGAGTGCGGGGAAACCATTACACACATGCATTACATATAGGTCAATACCTATATGTAGCTTTACAATGGCAACTCCAAATATGGCCATGTAACATGTCTAAGATCATGGAATTGTCCCCCCATGCCAAATCTGGTATTGGGGTGCCAATCCCATGCATCCTCAGGGCTTCACTATGGACCCCGGGTACTGCCAAACAAGCTCTCTGGGGTATTCGCTGCAGCTACCGCTGCTGCCACCCCACAGACAAGTTTCTGCCCTCCTGGGTCTGGGCAGCCCAGTCCCAGGAAGGCAGAACAAAGGATTTTCTCTGAGAGAGGGTGTTACACCTTCTCCCTTTGGAAATAGGTGTTAAGGGTTGGGGAGGATTAGCCTCTCCCAGCCTCCGGAAATGCTTTGAAGGGCACAGATGGTGCCCTCCTTGCATAAGCCAGTCTACACCAGTTCAGGGGAACCCCAGTACCTGCTCTGATGTGAAACTGGACAAAGGAAAGGTGAGTGACCACTCCCCTGTCCATCACCACCCCAGGGGTGGTGCCCAGAGCTCCTCCAGTGTGTACCAGACCTCTGCCATCTTGAATGCAGAGGTGTGAGGGCACAATGGAGGCCTCTGAGTGGCCAGTGCCAGGAGGTGACGTCAGAGACCCCTCCTGATAGGTGCTTACCTGGTCAGGTGGCCAATCCTCCTCTGAGGGCTATTTAGGGTCTCTCCTGTGGGCTTTTCCTCAGATAACGACTTGCAAGAATTCAACAGAGTTCCTCTGCACCTCTCTCTTTGACTTCTGCCAAGGATCGACCACTGACTGCTCCAGGACACATGCAAAACTGCAAAAACGGAGCTAGAAGACTACCAGCGACATTGTTGCGCCTAATCCTGCCGGCTTTCTTGACTGTTTCCTGGTGGTGCATGCTCTGAGGGCTGTCTGCCTTCACCCTGCACTGGAAGCCAAGAAGAAATCTCCCGTGGATTGATGGAATCTTCCCCTTGCTCCAGCAGGCACCAAACTTCAGCGTCACCGGTACTCTGGGACCCCTCTCATCCTGACGAGCGTGGCCCCTGGAACACAGGTGTTGGACCTAAGTGACCCAGACTCTCCAGTGGTCCAATTGTCTAAATTTGTATGAGGTAAGTCCTTGCCTCTCCTCCCCAGACAGTAATCTTGTGCACCACCTGAACTGCAGCTGCTAGGACTTCTGTTCAGTTTTGCAAGGAATCCTTTGTGCACAGCCAAGCCCAGGTCCCCAGCACTCCATCCTGCATTGCTCATCTCTCTGAGTTGACCACTGGCTTCGTGGAACCCTCTTTTGTAGTGTTGAGACGACTTCTGTGCTCAGTATTCTTGAACCCATCTTCAAGTAATTCTGTGGGTTCTGCCTTCTTGTGCGTGGACTCTCTGTATTGCTGAGGGCCCCCTCTGTCTCATCTCCCAAATGGCGACATCCTGGTCCTTCCTGGGCCCGGGCTGCACCCTTTTTCTTCATTCATGACCTTTGCAGCTAGCAAGGCTTGTTTACGGTCTTTCTCCAGAGAAACAATGCTGCATCCTCCAGCACTCCATGGGACATCTTCTACACAAAGCAGAAGTTCATAGCACCTTTGGTTGTTGAAGAATCCTCAGCTTCTTCCATCTGGAGGCAGCCACTTTGCATCTTCATCTGGGGTTTAATGGGCTCCTGCCCCCCCATGACACTTTCATGACTCTTGGACTTGGTCCCCTTCCTTTGCAGGTCCTCAGGTCCAGGAATCCATCTTCAGTGCTTTGCAGTCGGTTGTTGTCTTTGCAGAATCCTCTATCGCAAGTTTAGTGTGTTTTTTGGGGAAGTAGTATCACTTTACTCCTACTTTTCAGGGTCTTGGGGTGCGGTATCTTGGACACCCTTAGTGTTTTCTTACACTCCCAGTGACCCTCTACACACTACTATAACCTAGGGGTCATTCGTGGTTTGCATTCCACTTTCAGAGTATATGGGTTGTGTTGCCCCTAGGCCTATTGCATCCTATTGTATTCTGCAGTGTTTGCACTACTTTTCTAACTGTTTACTTACCTGATTTTGGATTGTGTGTATATTTTGTGCATTTTACTTACCTCCTAAGGGAGTATATCCTCTGACATATTTTTGGCACATTGTCACTAAAATAAAGTACCTTTATTTTTAATAACCCTGAGTATTGTGTTTCTTATGATATAGTACCTATATGATATAAGTGGTATAGTAGAAGCTTTGCATGTCTCCTAGTTCAGCTTAAGCTGTTCTACTATAGCTACCTCTATCAGCCTAAGCTGCTAGAACACTACTAATCTACTAATAAGGGATAACTGGACCTGGCACAAGGTGTAAGTACCATCAGATACTCACTATAAGCCAGGCCAACCTCCTCCATTGGTGGTGCAGCCGTGGGATAAGTACTTGTAACTGCTTTACCACTTTGTCATTGGTGCTTTTCATAAGAAAAACATATTCCAAATACTTAAATATATACACAGTTAACTTAAACAGTCTAACTCTCTTTCTAAAAACTTTCTACAAAGTTTCTAAAAAGTTTTGAAAAGTTTTCTCTTTTCTTTAAAAGTTTCTAAAATGATTTTCTCTATATTCTAAACTCTTTCTTACAACTATGTCTGTAGTAGAGGCAACTCCCAAAGTTGTCCAGGTAACTTATGGTAGCTTAAACTTTAAAAGTTTGAGAGGTCTCTGCATAGAAAGAGGTTTAAGAATTGGTAAGAACTCTACCAAAGATCTTCTCCTTGGCCTTCTCCTAGAAAGTGACCAGAACCAGTCTGGCCTATCCCAGGAACGGGGGGTAGAGGAGGAGGGTAGCCAGGAAGAATCAGGGGAGGGCCCTGAGGACTCTGGGGAGGGTTCCTCCAAAGACCTGTCAGCTAACAGGCCATCTAGTGAAGTTGGGAGGGGGTTATTCATCAGTAGGGCACCTTTTACTCCTAAAGGCCAGGTAACTAGAGTTCAGGCAGTTAGAGACAGGTCCACTTCTACCGATTCCCACATTACCTCAGTGTCTCAGAATTCACCAGCCTCCCACCCTGAGGATAACACCCTAGACAGGGAACACAGAAAGCTGAGGTTGGAAGAGGCCAGACTGATGCTGAGACAGCAGCAGTTGGCCTTAGACAGGGAGTCTCTAGATATAGAGAGGGAAAGACAGAATTTGGGGTTAGTTCCCCATGGTGGCAGCAGGAGTGTTCTTGATAGTCATCCTGTAAGAGAATTAGGGCCTCATTACAACCTTGGCGGCCGGCAACGTTGGCAGCACATGGGAGCCGGCTCCTAATGGAGCCGGCGGTGTTGCGGCCGTGCGACGGGTGCCGCTGCACCCGTCGCGCTTTTCATTGTCTGCTGTGCAGACAGTGAAAAGCAGTGTGGGGCTGAGCCAGGGGGCCCCTGCTATGGACAGGCTGGTGGGAGGAGGACTCGTAATCCCCTGGGCAGCACTGCAAGCAGCTCTGCCCTGGTGGATTACAACCGCTGGGACAACCATGGCGGTAAACCGCAGTTCCCGGCGGTGCGACCGCCGCGCTTCCGCTGCTGTCGTAATCCGCAAGTTTGTACCACCAGCCTGTTGGCGGTACAACCTCCAAAACAGCCCTGGTGGTACTATGGTTCAAGAAACCTGCACAAAATTGTCCCCCCCCTTAAAAGGAGGGGGATCACATAAACAAGTGGTTTGCTGCACTTGAGAGGGCCTGTATGGTACAGTTGGTCCCTCAAAGGCAGTAGGCTGCTATCTTGTGGCTATCTTTCACTGGTAAGCATAGGGATAGGCTCCTTACAGTCAGAGAGAGTGCTGCCAACAACTACAAAGTTTTGAAAGATGCACTCTTAGATGGATTTGGCTTAACCACTGAACAATACAGGATAAAGTTCAGAGATACCAGAAAAGAGTCCTCTCAAGACTGGACAGACTTTGTAGACTGTTCAGGGATGGCCTTGGAGGGATGGTCACATGGCAGCAAGGTGACTGACTATGAAAGCCTATATAATCTTATTTTGAGAGAGCATATTTTGAATAATTGTGTGTCTGACTTGTTACATCAGTACTTAGTAGACTCAGATCTGACCTCTCCCCAAGAATTGGGAAAGAAGGCAGACAAATGGGTCAGAACAAGAGTGAACAAAAAAGTTCACACAGGGGTTGACAAGGATGGCAAGAAGAAGGATGGTAAGTCTTCTGACAAGGGTGGGGACAAAGATAAAAAACATTCTGAGTCTTCATCAGGCTCACAAAAATCATCCTCTGGGGGAGGTGGGTCACAATCCTCTTCTAACAATCAAAAGAAGCCATGGTGGTATTTATGTAAAAGTAAAGGCCACTGGGCAAGTGATTCCACTTGTCCAAAGAAAAACACCCAGGCTCCCACTACCACAACCCCATCTGCGTCCTCTAGTGCCCCAAGTAATAGCAGTGGTGGTGGGAAGTCTACTACAAATAGCCAATCAAAGGGTGTAGCTGGGCTCACCATTGGTAATGTAGTTGGGGTTGGTCTTTTTAGGGAGACCACAAAGGCTGGATTAGTCTCTGATGGTGGTATTGACTTTGCCACCTTGGTTGCTTGACCCCTTGATATGAGTAAGTACAAGCAACTGCCCCTAATAAATGGTGTTGAAGTTGAGGCCTACAGTGATACAGGAGCCAGTGTCACTATGGTGATTGAGAAACTGGTTCACCCTGATCAACACCTACTTGGTCAGCAGTACCAAGTGACTGATGCTCATAACAATACTCTTAACCACCCCATGGCTGTTGTGAATCTCAACTGGGGGGTTACTGGTCCAAAGAAAGTTGTGGTAGCCACTGATTTACCTGCAGACTGCTTACTAGGCAATGATTTGGAGACATCAGCTTGGGCTGAAGTGGAGTTGGAGGCTCATGCAGCAATGCTGGGCATTCCAGGGCATATCTTTGCTCTCACACAGGCTCAGGCCCAGAAGCAAAGAGGACAGGAAAGCTTGGTTCCTGGAACAATGGACCAAGTGCTCCCAAAAACTAGGGGTAGAAAGGGTAAATCCTTGCCCACTGTCCCTCCATCTCCAGGAGATTCCCCTTTTGAGGAAGAGGAATCCTCTCCCTGTGCAGAACCTACACCAGATGAGCTGGCAGCATACACTGCTGAGCTTTTGGCTGCAGGGGGGCCTGCTAGGGAAGCGTTGTTTCGCTTTCATTTTTCACAACTTTGTGGTTCCGGACTCGTTCTTCAGGGTGTTTCCCCTCTGCAACTCAGCCTTACCAATCATCGTAACCAATACATCGTCTTGATTGTGCAGAGCATCTCCGATACCGGCCTTTGCATCATAGAGCCCATAGACGAGATCCTTGATGATAATGCAACAAGACCTTGTACTACAGCCTCGCAGCATCTCAGAACTGATGCATTGCTTGGTCTGTGTAATGCATCTTCAACTCAAACCCACACAATGCTCCACAACCAATATTTAAGGTACTTTGTTCAGTTGGCCTAGCTGGGTCCCGGTTGCCGACCCATGCTCCATCGAGATCAGTCTGAACTTGTGACTTTGTCCCGGTCCGGCACAACCAGGTAGCCCCAACAGTACTCTGTTCTTCTTTGCACTCTTTTCACTTAAAATAAGATCCAATATCTCTGATTCTACTAATTGGGTTTTTGGTCTTGTTTTAGTTATTAAAAACGTCTCTACTCTTCTAATTTAGTTGAGGACTCCTTTTGTGATGTATTGGCATGATGTTACTATTTGAAGTGTTACACAAATACTTTACACATTGCCTCTAATTTAAGCCTGACTGCTCTCTGCCAAACTACCAGGGGTTGAGTACAGCTTAATTTGGTTTGCTTGTGTCTTATCCTGACAAGGATTGTTGTTGCTGTCTGACCAGTGTTCACATTGCTCTAAAATCTTCTGTAATTATTAAGTCCACATTTGTCACAAATCTGAAAATGCCACTTTAAGATAGATGGCATTTTACTGCTCAAACCAAATGTCCCTTTCTGCCAGTATCCAAAGTCAATTACCTATGATGGCTCCCATATGACGTGATGGGTATTCCTTACAGACAGGGAACAAAAGGGCTTTGAGTATGGGGAAAGAGTGTTCCTCTCCTGAGCCTGATGACTGTACCTATGCCTCCCTGACTTCAGATGCTGCGTCACTTGTCACTAGCAAATGCAGCCCACACCTAGACAGTTTGTAGTCAAACCCAGGGGTAGGAGTAGAACTTACAAGAACCAGTTTAGGGGTAGACAAAAGGGACATAAAAACACACACAGGCTTGCACTGGGTATGACACCCTCATAACCTCTTTCAGGAGAAGGACTGACTGTCTGAATAAGGAAGACTTAACTTGCATGCCTTGAACTTAGAATCCCTGAGACACTGCTTCCAATGGTCAGTTGGCTAGCTTCCTGTTTGAGCTGCAGGGACACAACAAACTTCCAGGGGCTCACCTGTAACTGATGTGCTGACCAGCTTCATCTGGATCTGCCTGAGCACTTATGTTTTAAATGTTTTAGTTATGAATCAAGGAAGTAGCTTGTTTACGTTTGCGACGTATACAGTGATATATTCAGCTTCTACTGAAATGGATGTACACAAGGTGTGAGAAAAGTTGATTAATGGCCTTGACTAATATGTGGTAAATAATCTAGAGACAGTTTAGCGGCCCCTGAGGTACAGAAAATAAAATGCAACAGCAAATCGGGCATAGTTAAATTTCTACATGAAAGAAAACACATGCCCTTACTTATACAAACATTTTATATAAGAGGTGAATTAGAGGAAGTAAATCGTATCATATCTGAAGGCTTATGGCACGGTATGGCACCTCAACATGAATCATAAAGATATGCTTTTATGTTATTCATGCACCATGGAAAAGAAGCATTGCTTAACAAAAAACAATGTTGACATTTAGAACAGCAATTGGGAAAACGTGGGTCTAAATACACAGAGATAGCCAGGGACAAACTTCTTCGGCCACAGGAAAAAAACATGCTTTTAGGTCAGACGTTGAAGCAAATATTAAAGGAAACATAAAGAAAAAAATAGATGTGATTGATAAACAGAAATGCAGAATTATAGTAATAAACTTAATGAGCTCAAGCATTATTGGAGACACAAGTCAATATTTAAACTCAGCACAGTAAAGAAACGGCCACAATATTAGAGAGAAACTTTAACAGCGCTAGCAAACATTATGGAAAACATGAAATGAATATTACAAGTTAGCAAGAGAAGCATACGGCCGCCGGCTGTGAAATTGAAAAAATATATTGTCAGGAACACTCAAATAGAGAGATTTAGGGTTAGAAGGAAGGTCCAGGGACCAGGGCAGAACAGGGGAAGTGTCAGGCCAAGCAGGGTAGATTCAGGACAGGGTCATTTAGCAAGCAGGTGCAATAAAACTGAACTAGCATATTTCATTAGTCTGAAATGGACTGTATTTCTCAAACCTAATATAAAGGGGTACATTTATAAACAATGCAATGCAGCCCATCGACTCTAGTTAGGTTTAAGGGAGAGAATAGAACATCTTCAAAGATACTGCACTGTCTGTCTCTCTCCCTGCTGTAGGAAAGTACCATCTTGTCTGGCATGTTACCCCCATTTTTACATGTATGTAGTTTTGCCTGTCTCACTGGGATCCTGCTAGCCAGGACCCCAGTGCTCATAGTCTGTGGCCTTAATGTGTACCTGTGTAGTGCCTGTGACACTGAGGCTCTGCTAACTAGAACCTCAGTGTTTATGCTCTCTCTACTTTTAAAATTGTCACTATAGGCTAGTGACCATTTTCATAAATTCTAATTGGCACACCCTTATAATTCCCTAGTATATGGTACCTGGTACCCAGGGTATTGGGGTTCCAGGAGATCCCAATGGGCTGCAGCATTTCTTTTGCCACCCATAGGGAGCTCAGACAAATCTTACACAGGACTGCCACTGCAACCTGAGTGAAATAACGCACACGTTATTTCACAGCCATTTTACACTGCACTTAAGTAACTTATAAGTCACCTATATGTCTAACCTTCACTTAGTGAAGGTTAGGTGCTAAGTTACTAAGTGCAAAGGCACCCTGGCACTTGAGGGTGCCCAGACCACAGCAAAGGCCTCCCTCTCTATGGCAGACCAATGCTTTTCTCTAGAGGTCACCCTCCTGCTGATAAAAGCAACAGGTTAATCCTGGCCCTCAGTGTAAGCTGTGATAGAACTGCTCCTAACCCTAATTCAGAAGCATCAGTCGGGTCTATTAATTTTTTGGAGTAACAAGGGCTTTTTAGGACAGGTGCAGGGCACATGGCCTGTTTTAGTTCATCAAAAGCCTTTTGACAGCTAGCTGTTCACAATACCTTTTTAGGCATCTTCTTGCTTGTGAGGTCATTAAGAGGCGCTGCAATGGAGCCATAGTTCTTATTGAACCTCCTATAGTACCCTGTGAGGCCTAAGAAGTCTCTCACCTGGGTTTGGGTTGTACAATTCCATATTGGTCAGGATCTTCCCCTGCAGTGGTGCAATCTGTTCCCCACCTACCAGGTGGCCCAGATAAACCACTTTTCCACTGCCCTATCTGGCACTTTGAAGCCTTGATAGTGAGGCCTGCCTTTTGTAGGGTCTCCAAACCTTTCCATAGGTGGACCTGGTGATCATCCCAGGTAGAGCTAAAGACAGCTACATCATCTAGATATGCTGCACTAAAGGCTTCCAGTCGTTGCAGGACTGTATTCATCAACCTCTGAAAAGTGGCAGGTGCATTTTTTCAAACCAAAGGGCATAACAGTGAACTGATAGTGCCCTCCAATGGTGAAAAATGCTGTTTTAGGTTTAGCATCTTCTGACAACTTAATCTGCCAATACCCTGCAGTTAAATCAAAGGTGCTTAGAACTTGGCAGAAACCGCCATTGTATCTATTAGCTCATCTGCCCTGGGTATAGGGTGAGCATCAATTTTGGTTACTTGATTGAGACTTCTATAGGCAACAGAAAACCTAATTTCCTTTTTACCATCTTTACTATGAGGTTTGGGTACAAGCACCACTGGGCTAGCCCGTGGTCTTTCTGAATGCTCAATCACTCCCAGATCCAACATTTTCTGTACCTCTTGTTTTATTCAATCCCTGACATGGTCAGACTGCCTATAGATCTTACGTTTGACAGGTAAACTGTCTCCAGTGTCAACTGTGGTCTCACACCAGGTAGTTGTACCTGGGATCAGTGAGAATAGGTCAGAAAACTGGTCTAAGAGATTTATGTACTTGTCCTTCTGGTCAGCAGTAAGGCAATCTGCAGCACAACTCCCTCCACTAAGCCATCAGCTTCAGTGGTGGACAAGAGGTCAGGGAGAGGGTCACTCTCTTCTTCCTGCCCCTCATCAGTTGCCATGAGCAGGTTTAAGTCAGCCCTGTCATAATAAGGTTTTAGGCGATTGACATGGAGCACCCTAAGGGGACTCCTGGCAGTGCCCAGGTCTACCAAGTAGGTGACCTCACCTTTCGTTTCAACAATGAGATGGGGTCCACTCCATGTGTCCTGGAGTGCTCTTGGGGCCACAGGCTCCAATGCCCACACCTTCTGTCCTGGGTGGTACTGGGTCAGGACAGCCTTCTGGTCATGCCATTTCTTTTGGAGCTCTTGGCTGGCCTGAAGGTTTTTACTGGCATGTTTCATGTACTCAGCCATCCTAGATCTCAGGCCAAGTACATAATCCACAATGTCTTGTTTTGGAGCTTTTAAAGGCTGTTCCCAACCCTCCTTCACAAGAGCCAGGGGACCTCTTATAGGGTGCCCAAAGAGGTGTTCAAAGGGGCTAAAGCCCACTCCTTTTTGGGGCACCTCCCTATAAGCAAAAAGGAAGCATGGCAACAGGACATGTCATCTCCTCCTGAGTTTTTCAGGGAGTCCCATGATCACACCTTTGAAAGTCTTATTAAACCTTTCAACCAGACCATTTGTCTGTGGATGATAAGGAGTAGTGAACTTGTAAGTTACACCACACACCTTCCACATAGCTTTGAGCCATGCAGACATGAAGTTACTACCTCTGTCTGACACCACTTCCTTAGGGAAACCCACTGTGGAAAAAGATTCACAGGAGGGCTTTTCCCACTGCAAGAGCTGTAGTGGTCCTTAAGGGAATAGCCTCAGGATACCTAGTGGCATGGGCCACTACCACTAGGATAAACCTATTGCCTGAAGCTGTTGGAGGGTCAAGGGGGCCAACTATGTCAACCACTACCCTTTCAAAGGGCACCCCCAACCACTGGCAGTGGAATTAAGGGGGCCTTAGTTGTGCCACCAGCCTTGACACTGGCTTGGCAGGTCACATAAGAGCGACAAAACTCCTTAGTGTCCTCTGACATGTGAGTCCAGTAAAACAATGGAACAAGCCTGGCCCAAGTTTTACTATGGCCCAGATGCCCAGACAAAGGAATATCATGTGCCAAGGTCAGAAGAAACTTCCTACACTGCAAAAGGGTGACCAATCTCCTTGCAGCTACAGGTTTAGGGTCCCTTGACTCAGCGTAGAGGAGGTTATCTTCCCAATAGACCTTATAGCTATCAGTGATATCCCCATTCTGCTGTTTGACAGCTTGCTGTCTTAAACCCTCTAGTGTGGAACAGGTCTACTGTGCTCTTCCCTAGCAGGCCCCCCTGCAGCCAAAAGCTCAGCAGTGTATGCTGCCAGCTCATCTGGTGTAGGTTCTGCACAGGGAGAGGATTCCTCCTCCTCAAAAGGGGAATCTCCTGGAGAGGGAGGGATAGTGGGCAAGGATTTACCCTTTCTACCCCTAGTTTTTGGGAGCACTTGGTCCATTGTTCCAGGATCCAAGCTTCCCTGTCCTCTTTGCTTTTGGGCCTGTGCCCGTGTGAGAGCAAAGATATGCCCTGGAATGCCCAGCATTGCTGCATGAGCCTCCAACTCCACTTCAGCCCAAGCTGATGTCTCCAAATCATTGCCTAGTAAGCAGTCTACAGATAAATCAGTGGCTACCACAACGTTTTTTGGACCAGTAACCCCCCCAGTTGAGATTCACAACAGCCATGGGGTGGTTAAGAGTATTGTTATGGGCATCAGTCACTTGGTACTGCTGACCAAGTAGGTATGGATCAGGGTGAACCAGTTTCTCAATCACCATAGTGACACTGGCTCCTGTATCACTGTAGGCCTCAACCTCAACACCATTTATTAGGGACAGTTGCTTGTACTTACCCATATCAAGGGGACAAGCAACCAAGGTGGCAAAGTCAATACCACCATCAGAGACTAATCCAGCCTTTGTGGTCTCCCTAACAAGACCAACCCCAACTACATTACCAATGGTGAGCCCAGCTACACCCTTTGATTGGCTATTTGTAGTAGGCTTCCCACCACCACTGCTATTACTAGGGGCACTAGAAGACCCAGATGGGGTTGTGGTAGTGGGAGCCTTGGTGTTTTTCTTTGGACAAGTGGAATCACTTGCCCAGTGGCCTTCACTTTTACATAAATAACACCATGGCTTCTTTTGATTGTTAGAAGAGGATTTTGACCCACCTCCCCCAGAGGATGATTTTGTCAGAAGACTTACCATCCTTCTTCTTGCCATCCTTGTCACCCCCTGTGTGAACTTTTCTTTTCACTCTTGTTCTGACCCATTTGTCTGCCTTCTTTCCCAATTCTTGGGGAGAGGTCAGATCTGAGTCTACCAAGTACTGATGTAACAAGTCAGACACACAATTTTTCAAAATATGCTCTCTCAAAATAAGATTATATAGGCTTTCATAGTCAGTCACCTTGCTGCCATGTGACCATCCCTCCAAGGCCATCCCTGAACAGTCTACAAAGTCTGTCCAGTCTTGAGAGGACTCTTTTCTGATATCTCTGAACTTTATCCTGTATTGTTCAGTGGTTAAGCCAAATCCATCTAAAAGTGCATCTTTCAAAACTTTGTAGTTGTTGGCAGCACTCTCTCTGACTGTAAAGAGCCTATCCCTACACTTACCAGTGAAAGATAGCCACAAGATAGCAGCCCACTGCCTTTGAGGGACCAACTGTACCATACAGGCCCTCTCAAGTGCAGCAAACCACTTGTTTATGTGATCCTCCTCCTTGTAAGGGGGGGGACAATTTTGTGCAGGTTTCTTGAATCATAGTACCACCAGGCTGTTTTGGAGGTTGTACCGCCAACAGGCTGGTGGTACAAACTTGCGGATTACAACTATCAAGGCTTGTTTGTGGTCTTTCTCCAAAGACACAACGCTGCATCCTCCGGCACTCCGTTGGACGTCTTCTGCACAAAGGAGAAGTTCCTAGCACCTTTTGTTGTTGCAGAATCTTCAGCTTCTTCCATCTGGAGGCAGCCATTTTGCACCTTCATCCGGGGTTTAGTGGGATCCTGCCCCCACTAGACACTTTCACGACTCTTGGGCTTGGTCCCCTTCCTTTTCAGATCCTCAGGTCCAGGAGTCCGTCTTCAGTGCTTTGTAGTCGGTTGGTGTCTTTGCAGAATCTTCTATCACAAGCTTAGTGTGTCTCTGGGGAAGTAGTATCACTTTACTCCTATGTTTCAGGGTCTTGGGGTGGGGTATCTTGGATGCCCTTAGTGTTTTCTTACACTCCCAGCGACCCTCTACACACTACACTAGCCTAGGGGTCCATTCGTGGTTCACATTCCACTTTCAGAGTATATGGTTTGTGTTGCTCCTAGGCGGAATGTATCCTATTGTATTCTACAGTGTTTGCACTACTTTTCTAACTGTTTACTTACCTGATTTTGGTTTGTGTGTATATTTCGTGTATGTACCTCCTAAGGGAGTATATCCTCTGAGATATTTTTGGCACATTGTCACTAAAATAAAGTACCTTTATTTTTACTAACCCTGAGTATTGTGTTTCTTATGATATAGTACCTATATGATATAAGTGGTATAGTAGGAGCTTTGCATGTCCCCTAGTTCAGCCTAAGCTGCTCTGTTATAGCTACCTCTATCAGCCTAAGCTGCTAGAACACTACTCATTTACTAATAAGGGATAACTGGACCTGGCACAAGGTGTAAGTACCACCAGGTACCCACTATAAGCAAGGACGGCCTCCTTCAAACACGTATTCTACTCCTCACTTAAGAAGCCTTTTAAAACATATCAGAGGCCTTCCATTGCATCCTGTGTGTGCAGTTTTAAACTGTCGTTTTGACCTGACAATATAAACATTTTGCCTGGCAAAAACCTTCTTTTTTAGTACATATATACCACATGTACAGTAGACTCTCAACAGCTCACAGGACAGGATGTAGTGTAATTTAAAAGGTGAACATGTACTCTTAAGTTTTACTACTACTGAAAAACTCCTAAATTCATTTTTCGCTACTGCAAAGCTTACCTCTCCCATACATTGAGTTACCTTCTCATACTTAATAAGTGATAACTTTCAATAAGCAGGTCAAAAGGTTCAGTGTGGTGTCTAATGAACTATAGTTAAAATCCCTCTCTAATGGTAAGTCAGATTTTAAGTCACAATTCCAAAACTGCCACTTTTGGAATATTGACATTTTCTTGTTCCAACCATTTGGTGCCTGCAGACTTTTCCGGGGTCACATGACTGGGTGTAGCTGGCAGTTGGTTTTTGTGTATTACTCCCACACAGAGGGGCAAAGGAAAGCTAGTTGTTGGCAGGATGAGCCACTCTGACTTAATGGGGGAAGAAGCTATCACCTACTGCACCTGCACATTACTACGGCTTTGACTGAGCACTAACACAAAGGGTTTGTCACTAGTCTTTTGTGTCTCCAGACTAGCTGTTGTCAGGGTAGAAAGGAAGGGGAGGTCTTACACCTCAGAGGATGGAAGCCTCTAGAAATGTCTCCTACTTCACACCAGTTCTAGATATTGGCATTCAGATCCCATAATCCATGTCCTCTGGACATGTGGAAGACTCAGAAGAATGGGTGGCAAAAGAAATGCTGCAGCCCATAGGGATCTTCTGGAACCCCAATACCCTGGGTACCTAGGTACCATAAACTAGGGAATTATAAGGGTGTTCCAGTGTGCCAATTAGAATTCGTAAAAATGGTCACTATCATATAGTGACAATTTTAAAGGCAGAGGGATCATAAGTACTGAGGTTCTGGTTAGCAGAGCCTCAGTGACACAGTTAGTCACTACACAGGTACTCACATTCAGGCCACAAACTATGAGCACTGGGGTCCTGGCTACCAGGATCCAAGTGAGACAGGCAAAAACAAACTTATATACAATTAAAAATGGGGGTAACATGCCAGGCAAGATGGTACTTTCCTACTGTGTCCCAGGCCCACTAGTAGCATTCAATTTACAGACTCTGGGTACTGGCCATACCACTTTACTAGACAGAAAAGTAGGTTAAATGTGCCAATTGGGTGAAAACCAGATTTCCATACTTAAAGAAGATAGCACAAGCTCCTTAGCAGTAGGTAGCAGGGGTAAAATGCACAGACTCCTAAGGTCAACAAAAATGAGATAAAAAAAAATAGGAGGGGTGAAGGCAAAATGTTTGGGGGAAGGCCACCGTAAGGCTGACAGGTCTATCAGTGAGAAACCTGGTACTTACACGCGTTTTGGCTCCAAAAACCTTTAGCGGATAGTGACAAACCTTCCAATCTGACTTTGCCACTAGGCTGAAGAGTCAGATTTCCCTCGCTAGGGGCTTTTACAAAGCAGCAAATCTGATTCAGCAGGACACTGCAGAGAGGTCAATGGCTTTACTGAAAACTTCCATCATGAAGACCTCCTGAGACCCAGTCTGCTGCCTAGCCATAGTGAGGATGTTTGGCTTCCATGTACGAAGGTAAAACTTATGACCATCAAAACTGGCTTATACATCCAACCCTCACTTCACTGCTGCCAACCTTAACTCACACCTAGGTACTGGTTAAGCACAGCCAGATGACTGTAGTTGGCACTCACCACATTTGGTGCTATTTTGAACCAACACTTCCATAAACATTTTCAACTTTTATAATTTAAACAAATAATGTGTTCAATATAAAGTAAAAGAGAATGCATTCCTATGTATACCATTGTGTCACTTTGAATACTATGCAGGCACCATTCTGGGTCAGACAGTGATACCAATTTTCGACATCCAGCTGAGGCTTTAATAATTTCAACCTTTCACCATTCCCCAGGTCAATTTTTTGTCGTGATGAGACCCTGGTATCCAGCATGAGGGTCAAACCACCGTTGGCGCGTTAATCAGACAAGACCTCTTTGATTATGTTTTGAATTCTCAATCAATGTATTGACAAGCATACTTTACAACTTAATAAGAGGCTGTCTTTGTGAGATACAGGTGTGGTGTCTTTTTTCTCACTTGGGGATCACTTTTTTCAACTATCACTCTTGTTTATTTTCCTAAAGTATGATTATAAAAATGATTCACCATTATATGCTGATGGAGTTTCCAAAACATTAAAAACACATTTTTCACATATGTGTTGGTACTGGATTCAGTGGCACTTTTTTTAAAGATTCTAGACAGATGAGTTTCATCTTCATTTAAGAATTTTTTGTATAAGTTAACCAATAGTAAGATTCTTCTGCTATAATATATAAATTGAAAATGACTATCCAGTCCCTGAACTCTTGAAAGGTGAAGCTGTTGGAACCAAGATGGAAATCTATGCACAGGAGCCGTGCAGGGAAACTTTTCAAGCACCACGTGCAAAGCGGCTGTAAAAATGATGCGTCACCTGCATCCAGCTGAAATAAATGCACCACCTGCATCACAGCTGGGAAATCAATGCATCACCTGCATCACTGCTGGAGAAACTAAGCATCACCTGCTTGCGGCTGCTGAAATCAACGCAACCCTCACGCAACATGGATTCCCTTCCTATGTGGCCAGATATTGCATGCAACATCGCTGTGCATCAACATTGACATAAATCTGCACAGAACTGAAGTGCCTGTCTGGAAATTGATGCATCGCTCTCTTCTGGGAAAGAAAAACAACGCATTACCTTCTCGACTGGAGAAGAAACAAAGCACGGCCTCACTTGCGAGTAAGGAATCGACGCATCACAGATTTTTCTGATGCACGCTCACCTATGCAGCTTTATTTTTTAAGCAAACCCGGCACTTTGTGTAACATCAACGCATCCATTGTTTTCTATTGTGTAAGACTTTTTTTTAATTTAAAAATTCATAAGTTGACTTGTGTATGTTGGATATTTTGTTTTTACGGTCTTGTTTGATTTAGATAAATTGTGACTATTATTCTAAACTGGTGTGATGTCCATTTTGTAGTGTTTTCACTGTATTACTGTGTGTGTGTTGGTACAAATACTTTACATATTGCCTTTGGGATACGCCTGACTGCTTGTGCCAAGCTACCAAGGGGTGAGCAAGGGTTGTCTTAGGAGTGTAACTCCCTTACCCTGACTAGAGTGAGGATACTTGCTTGGACAGAGTGCATTCTGACTGTCAACCTGAGACCCCATTTTTAACTGTGAAAATCTAAATACAGTACAACAAAGCTGTCACAGGTGCAATAAAGTATGAATGTTCAGCCAGAGACATGTACTAACTCAACACTTTCATAACATATAATTAATATGTAAAATATACTTACAGTTCAAGCAATAGTCAAAGCAGTAAAAGTTCAAAAAACAGAACTCACAGCACATTACCAATTGCAGTCCTGTAATCTTACATTGAATCCAGTGTATGCAAATGGTAGGCTCATGAAGACTCCAGTAATATGTAAAAGAAATGGTAATTTCATGCTGAAATGCTAACCATGATATAGTAATGGAAAATAACTAACCATACTGTAAAATGTTCACGTCTTGTGACTGGTGCTCGCGGTGACATACAGAGGCCAGCGGTGCCTCTGTTAAATACCCCTCCACCAAATCCCTAGTGAGAATGACAAATGTAATGTGTTGTCTTTGCCTCTTCATGTAAGTGGTCCCACAGAGGTTAATCAAATGGATATCTCATGTACTGCTGTAAATCAGTGGACAGGTTTTTATTAAACATGCACCTATATGCACAAAGTGCTTCATTAGCAGACAATGCCAATTTAACATTTCATTAAACCTCAGCGAACACAATCCCAACCTTAAGCTTCCCCCAGGCTTAATTACCCAAGGTTTCAGATGCACCATTATCAAGAAAGAAAATATTTTCCACAACACAAATATGACTCACAACGTGGTATAGACAAGGTTTCAAACCAATCACAAATGGGCTTGTGTAGGAGGTGAGAAATTCAACTTTACGCCATTATATAAATGAAAACAATAATTGACAGAGTGACATTTTTATCAAGACTTTTGTGTCGCCCTTGCACCACACAGGGGGTTGTAGCACAACAAAAACCTATAATGAGATATATCCAGCCGTACAAGGCTGCCTTGCGTGGCTCTGTGTGGCATAGTAAATCTAAAGTTTTGCATTGCAGTGCAAGTCCCTGCCTTGCGTTACTCTGCCGCAGGGTCAAAAGTGGGTGTTTTCATGCAACCAGCCATGGATTGTGAAGCACTCCCTGATTTGCCAATACTGATAGACCTGGAAATGTGTCAGAATGCTATGCCTTCCCAGGGAGGCATATCCAGGAGAAATATATTTACGTCTCCTTGTTTTTTCCTCTTTCGAAAAACCATCAGACAATTGTTTTGTGAGGGAAGGTGTACAAATGCAATCCTGCCTGTAGGTAGCAGTTTGTGTGCCAGTGCAGGCAGACAGCAGGAATGTGATATATCTTGATGGATATTGTGTATTTCTGCACTTTCATAAAGTGCTGTGCAGCAAGATGCTTGAAATAATGATAAATATGGCTCTGAGAGCAGTGTGAGGCATTTATCGCTAGTCATTTTCAAGAACAGTGGTCTGTAGCAAAATCAAGGTAACTCAATCAGATCTTTTTTTATGCGTATCCCATACAAAATGTGCCATACAAAGATGGCCCAGTTCCTATCACAGAAGTATTTTGCACAAAGCCAAAACTGGAGAAACTGAACGTATGTATAAGACGTGTATGTGGCTGTAAAGATCTGGAAACCCTAATGTAAATGTATTATTTTTAATAAAATAAAGCAACCAATGAAATAAAGCAAAATAGACAAGACAGAGGTGAACATGAGATCCATTATTTTAGTGCAAATATTTAGCTAACCTATACTGCACATCATTTCATTGGGAACCTTTCATACTAAAAAGAAACAAAGAGACTCGTTCGGTTATTTCTTATTGTAGGGATGACATCAATGAACAGCAGAAAGGTACACTGAGACCAATTTACATGGTGCAGCCTCCACCACTAATTGCAGTAAGCCTCGCTAGCCATTACACAGGGGAAATCACTGAGCAAAGAAAATGACAGCATGGACACGTAATGTGTTCATACCTTACACTTTAACTGATTAAAGGATTACTAAATAGAGTGGATTTAGCATGGAAAAAGACCAGAAAATATCAATATAAACTTGAATAGATGATCCAGAGGGCAATCTAAAATGTCTTGGAAAGTAAAGAATGAGGACTTCTCCTAGGAATGTGAAATAATTAACCTACTGTTGACAACTTCCAACAATTTTATATAATAAGGATGAGGGCTTGAGAAATGAGGGTAAGCTGCATTAGTGGTTGCATACTTTCAGTGAGGAAAGCTATATCCAGGAATCCTGCAAAAAGGCAGAGACAAAGGAACATAAGCCATGTATGGAGAACATTGGTGCAAGATATTGGAGTATTATTTGAGTGAGGGGCGAACCTAACTCAAATAATAATCAGAATCCTTGACAGGGTGAACCATTAAAGTCAGTAAACAAATCTGAGCTCAACACTGTAGTAGCTTGGCACACAGCATTAAGACTTCACTTAGAGGCAATGTGTGAAGTATTTATGCAGTACTCAAACAGTAGCACAGGGAAAACACAGCACAAGAAAAATCCCATGCCAATTTAGAAAAAAATAGGAGATATTTTAATAAGTATAACAACATCAAAATACCAAAACTCCTATTACTAGAACTAGATAATTTGTAAAAATTGAATTAAAAATAGAGCCAAAAAGCCCAATCCGTGCTGGGGATGTCACTTTTAAGTATCTACTTGTCCTGGGCTAGGCCAAAGTCAAAAATGATTGCCAACTACAATGGATCGCTGGTCTAATACAGGGACTGGGGTCTTCCTTATGGGAAGCTACCTCTAGTCTTTTTTAGGAGATCAAAGACCTTCAGAGGGGACAGACAACAGGCTTAATAAAAACAAAGGGCTCAACAACAACAGAGAGCTGCTTTGCAAAATCTCGAAGTCAGTCAGAGGCTACTAGACGCCAGCCTGGAGCCATTGATGAAAGCTCTCATCACTGCTTCAATACTGCTTGATCTCAAGTCTGATAAAGCCATCAGTCAGGTGCTGTTTGCCATCAAGTCTGTGGAAGCTGATGTTGAAGTGTGTTGCTTCCATGATGTTCAACGTTAAGTCTGGTTAAACCTTTAGTTAGGTAGGGAGGAGAACACTCTGACCACAGCCAAGTGTTCATGACTTTTGGGACAGTATTTAAGGTCAGGCCTCACTCCCACAGAGGCCAGCAGAGGGGATCAGGTCAGGCTGAGTTGGTACTAGTGAGCTGGAAAGAAGAAAAGGGCCTCTGGAAGCTTGTTGTAGCCCTGTAATTCAAACAGAAGTTCAGCCAAGTGTACCTTCAAGTTACTTCTGGGGTTGTGGTTACAAGGCAAGCAGGTTCAATCTTCCTTCAGGTTCTTCAGATAAGATGGCAGTCCTTCTTCTAGTTCTTTTCAGGACTTGGAGTGTTCTGAGAAGACCTCTGGGGATGTCACTTTTAAGCCCAGTGGCAACCTATTGATGGAGTGGTGGAGGACAAATCATTGTTCAACCAGTAAACACGTCCTGGGTAGCCCGACTTTGGGTTCAGAGCCAGCCTGGCTAGAAATACAATAAGGAGGCAGGCGTAGGAGTGAGTAACACTTGCATTCTTTGACTCTCAGGGAGGTGCTGGCACAGCCTGAAGGTCATTCTGTCAAGGAGGGAAACTTTCTCTCCACGCTCCGGGCCATTTGGACACTCTCTAGGAGAAATACACATCTCAACATAGGGGAGCCATCAATAGTCAGGTGACAATTGGAAACTGGCAGAAAGGCCTTTTGATTTTAGGTATTAACAAGACTTTCTAAAAGTGTATTTCACAAAATAGTAATGTAAAGTGTTACCTTACGATTGAATTTCAACCTACTATTAAAATGAGTCCTTAAAATATTTTTTATGGAGATACACAAACTGAATTTAGCATTTATTCAGTGTAATAATGTGTAAAATTGGATTATTAGGTGAGGGGGTGGAAGCCCCCCCCAAACATAATGGTTCTCAGGGTGAACCCCAAAACTCAATAAATAAACCTATACTTAACCCTCAGGTAGCTGGGCACAAAAGCAGTCACATTTAACTTAGAGGCAATATGTAAAGTAATTATGCAGCACTTAAACAGTAATAAAGTAAAAATTAATAAAGTTAGGAAAATAGAGTCAAATGTAAAAAAGAAAATGACACTAAAATTACAACATACAATCATTAAACCTGGTAATATGAGATTTGTATACTTCTGGTGAAAATAGTGACAACAAGCACAAAGTGACACTTGTGGTTATCTAGTCGCACTGGACTGTGTTTAAGCTGACCAGAATGGAGTGCAGGTCGAAATCAGGGACCATGTTCATCTCACTGAAGAGCTACCTTCCCAAGTCTGCATGAGGGGCTGCTGTTCATGTTGCAGGGGGTTACTGTTTTGTTGTGATGAGCCAGTCATCACTAGAGCTTCATGTTGGCGGATGATGTGGTCTGTCGCAGATGGTGGGAACTGCAGAGATTGCTTGAACTTTGTGTTGGTGGTCATGATGGGCAGTTATTGGTCTTGTAAAGAGCAATCCCACAGGAGCCTTGAATTGGCACTTCTTGCGGGTGGTCATTTCTTATAGTGAAGAGTTCACGTTGCTGTTGTGAGGAGCCCAAAACTCCTGCGTCTTTACCTTTTCTTCTGGAGAAGTACACGCTGAGGCTAAACAAGGTTCAAGGACCTACTGGGGGGCCCTCAGGGATCAGAACATGCTGCAGCAGCACCAGAAGCAAGGGATTAGGAACCTCCAGGTAGGTTTATAGCATTGAAATATGAATTTAGGTTTGTTTACTGCTAGGACACATACAACTCAAAACCACATGCCCTACTTTTTAAATACCATACACCCTGCACTAGGAGTTGCGTAAATATTTTAAAGGAAGGTTTAGGATTGGCAAAGAGTTTATTTTGCCAGGTTGAAATGGCTGTTTAAAACTGCAAAATGGTCTGCTGAAGCAGAATTGAACATGTTTTATAGTTCTACTTTAAGGAGCGGTAAAATAGGTGCTGCTGACTACCTGTGGCATTTAATTTACATGCCCTTGCTACATGTAGTAACATTTACTAGGGACTTGGAAGTAAATCAAATGATTTGATTGAGTGGATTCCAATTTTACCACCTTTAAAAGTGAGAACACTAGCATTTTGCTCCTGGATGAGAGGAGTCATAATGGCAACAAAACCAAATTCAGCAAAACTTAGGAAGTAAAACCAAAATGTCTGAGGAAACACCATGCCAAAGATAGCAGTTCTACCATGTGCCCCACCCCAGCATACAACAGAGAGAACTACCCACCCTCATTGGAGTTCTAATTCTTTAGGCAGAAAAACCTGGAAAAACAATCAGCATTGGCTTTGTCAGTGCCAGGTCCATGTTTCACCATAAAAGTTATTCCCTGTAGTGTGTTTGTGGCCTGTTTCAACCTGGAAGTGATTCCCAAACAAGTATGTTCTCAACATTTTCAGTGCCCAGACTACTGCGAAAGGCTTCACTTTCTATAGCACTCACCTCTCTTCTTTGGGACGAAGCCTCCTGCTGATGAAGGCTACAGGCTGATCTAAGGCCTCTTCAATTAGCTGTGAGAGCACAGCAGCACTGCCATTCTCTTAAGTTTCTGCGTGTACTACAAACTGCTTGGAGAAGTCAGATGCCTTGAGCACCAGGGTGACTTTCTTCAGATTATCAAATACCTTCTGACACTCCTCTCTTCTCTACCGGCCCCATGTACTTGATTCCAGTACAGGGAGGACGTGGCCTGGCAGTTTGGTCTGGACTGATTTCCATATGGCGGAGTTCAAACTGGAGTGGCATGGTGGGGAAAAAAACAATGGATTAAACCCAGATCTTTGTGACTGGGGGTGAATGTTTGCATTGTTCAGTATTCTGTCAATCATCTGGGGGGTTGCACTTCACCCCCACCAACTTGGATGCCTAAATACACAGACAGACCTTGCCATCTGTGGCACTTACTGGGCTTGATAGTATAGCCTGCCCTCTGCGGGGCCTGAAGCAACTCTATAGGTAGGCTTTGTTGTCTCAGTAGGTGTCACTAAAGTCTTCCAACCCAGTCAGGACCCAGTTGATTAGCCTCGGAAAGGGTAATACCCAACTTGGATGTGGCCCTCTGGACTGGATAATGGAGATCTAATGGAGATCTCTCTTCTGCCCCCTTAGTTAAGGTAATCTGCCAGTACCCTGAAGTCAAGTCAAAGATGCTCAGGATCTTGGCAGCTCCCAACTTGTCAATGAGTCCATCAGCTCTGGGGATGGGGTGTGCGTTAGTCCTAATGACTGTGATACATACAGGAGTTTTGGTGTGTCACCTTACCTGCGGGTCAGTATTAGGTGCCACAACCACTGGACTGGGTCAGTGGCTGTTAGAATGCTCAATCACCCCCTATTGCCAGGATTTTGGACATCTAATCATTAACACTGGCTTTCAACTTGTCAAACAACCTGCAAATGATGGGTTTGACAGGCATGCTATCCCATGTATAAACATCATGAATACACCAAGTGGTGAGTCCTGGGGTCAGGAGGAAAAGAGGCGAAGTCTGTTGTTTTGGGTCAGGGTAGGGGAGTGGACAACTTCTTCTACTGACCCATCTTACTGTGTGGAAGACGGGAAGTGGGGTGAGTCTCACTTTTCTCCTCCACACCATCTTCTGTCGCCAAAAGCATGTTTTTTGGACCTCTGAAGGTGAGGTTTGAGGCAATTGACATGTACGACCCTTAAGGGATTTCTATGTGTCCTGAGGTCGTCCAAGTAAGTGACCTTTTGCTTAAGCTCCTTCTTCTCATAGCAGAGATGTTTTAAGGGATGGGTAAAATGAGCAATTGCCCAGGACTCCCCCTTCTAAGGGGCAGGTCGGGAAAGTAAACTTTCCCTCTATTTTGTTCCTTTATTCTACTATTCCTTTACCTAAATCTCACTGCCTCCCTCCAACTCTGACTCTATCACACCAGTTTTTCCCTTTAGTATTTTTTAGGTCCCAGTCAAGACATATTTAAGCTGCTTTTGTCTGACTCTGTTAAAGTTTACTATATAATTGAGTATGCTTTTGCATCATCCATCCTTGAATTAGCAGGCAATTGTCAATAAAAGTCAAATTTCTTATGTAAAGGAGCCCCTAAAATATGTCTTGCCTGGGGCCTCTAAAAGACTTAAAATGACACTGCCCACAAATGCCTGGTTCACTGGTCCTTTAAGGCCAGGAACTCCACTGGATCCGTAAACCATGCCTTTGGAAAAAATTGTTACACTACCAGAATGTTCTTATAGTTATACCATTGCTGCATCACTTCCTGGCTGGCTCCCAGGTTCTCAATGGCTTCTTTACAGGAGCACTTCATCTGAGACCTGAGTGACAATATGGAGCTCACTGCGTCCTGTAGGGGTTTCTTGGGAGCGTCTTTCCCTATATTCTTGACAGGAATGAGTGGTCCAAGCACAGGTGGCTAAACAGAATTTCAAAGGGGCTGAATTCCACTCCTTTTTAGGCTCTTTCTTGTAAGCAAAGAGAAGGCATACTAAGAGGACGTCTCGTTTATACATTATGGGTTTCAGCTTCCAACAAGCCCATTTAGGGGTGGTATGGCGCAGACAACTTGTAGGTTACCACACACTCATTGCAGAAGGACCTTATGTAGACAGACATGAGGTTGGTGCCCTGGTCAGATACAACCTCCTTGGGGAAACCAACTCAGGTAAATGTCCCCACTAGTGCCCTGGCCACTGTGGGTGCAGTCACCATTCTCGGAAGAATCTCTGGTACCATGTGGAATGGTCCACTAAGGCCAGGTTGATCATGCTACCTAGGACAGTAATGAGTTGCATAGGTGCAAAATGTCTATACCTACACTCTCAGAATATGTCCTCACCATGGAGAGAGGAATCAAGGGTGCCTTTTGTTTTGCCCCTGACTTGTCATAGCCCTGGCAGGTGTGGCTGGACCTGCAGAATATATCTGAAGTCCTTGTCATCTGGGGTTAACAAAAGTGAGAAACAAACCTTACAAAGGGTTCGACCTGCCCTAGATGTCACACCAGGAGCATGTCATTATCCAACTCCAGGAGTAAGACTCTGTAAAATTGGGGGTGAGGGGGGTCACAAAAACACATATTGCTCCAAGCTCATGGACCTCACTATACAGGAGTCCATTTTCCAATGCATCAAGTGATCATCATTGGTGTCACCACCTTCCTGTGCCTCGGACTACCGCTGTAGGCCCTCAACAGTCAGGTCATCCTTCTGTGTTTTACAGAATTGTGCCTAGGAAACCCCCCTTCAGTTTGCCATCTCAAGTAAGTCCTCCATGGCAGCAATGTCTTCCTCTGAGTGTTATGGGGCATTACCCTCGGCATCAGCCTCCTCGCAGACCATGGGAATAGCAGACATGGGTTTCTCACGCCCCTGTCCTTAACCCATGGGGCCTGTACCAAGGCTTTTTTTTCCAGTCTCCTTTTTCTTTAGACTTCCCTCTTGAACCATCGTGGACTGTGTAGTCGGGCAATCCTAACATTTCCAGGTGAGAACAGTGTTCTACCTCTTTGTAGGTGTTCCACATAATTCTTGAACGGAGAGTGAACAGGAATGGACGGACTCACAATGACCTTTCAGGAATATGAGTTCTCCCCATTCAAAGGAAACTAGAGCTACTAGATAGCTGATCACCTAATTGTCCGCTCTCACAACCTGGTGGATTACATCAAGGACTACCTGCTCTGAGGACACTGGGTGACATATAACAGCAGTCATACTGGCTCTTGTCCCTCTGTTCTGCCCTTTGATCGTAACC
This sequence comes from Pleurodeles waltl, assembly GCF_031143425.1. Taxonomy (NCBI): domain Eukaryota; kingdom Metazoa; phylum Chordata; class Amphibia; order Caudata; family Salamandridae; genus Pleurodeles; species Pleurodeles waltl. The sequence goes on from NC_090445.1 coordinate 383,291,116, forward strand.
CACTGCTTGGACTTTGTCAGGCACATAGGACATAGGCCTTTGGCATCTTCAAGCACTACACTCACCATCCCCATGGTAGACCTACCAGTGGGAGATTACTTCCTTTTCTCGCAGATAGGATCCCCCTTCAAGTGCTCATGTTGGTAGTGGTCAGAGAATGTGGGTGGAAAATGGTCTGAGGGCTAAGTTCCAATGAAACCATTTTTGTTTTGTCAGGATGGAACAAGGAATCTTTCACTGAAAATTCTTTTGGAGGCCTTGAGAGAACTCTAGTTTTAACCTTGTCTACCTCTTCTTTCCCCTGGTGAGGTCCCTGTCGACTCTTTTGGCTATCCTTCAGGAACCTTCTTAGACAATCTGGTGTTGATCCAGAGGTCAGTCTACTTTGTAAGCTCTATGGGTACCGTGACCTTAGTATCTATCATGTCTATGTGCAACACTGTAAAGCAATTACTGAACATATGCTCTCTCAAAATCAGGTAATACAACTCATCAACATCACTCACTTTGCTGCTCTTCACACCACAATTTAGTGCCTTACCAAAGTATTCCACAAAATCCACCAAGTCTGGTTAGACGGTTTGTGTCTGTCCCTGAACCTCAAGTGTGACTTCTCCGGGGTGGGACTGAATTTGGTAATAATGGCTGCTTTCATGGGGGCATATGTCATCTGGTCAGGTACATCTAAGGCATCAGGTCTTTAGTAATGCGGAATCTCTTGGTGCCAGTGCACACTGCATTGTCAATCAATCAATCAGTTTATTTGTGGAGAGCACACTGGCACCCCTAAGGATCTCTGGATGCTTAGGTGCCTTGCTTCTGTCAAAGAGCCATGTCTTGAGTTTTTTTTTTGGAACTCTGTCAGGGAGGGTGATGCTCCAAGGTGTATCAGTAGGGCGTTCCAGGTCTTGGCTGCAGTGTAGGAGAATAAGCTACCTTCACTGCGGCAGATGCAGGGGGATCATAAAATATGGTCACTTAGACCCAGTTAAAATGAATGATGGACCCTCAATCAAAGAAATTCATAAGGCTTGTCATGTAAATATAGTTTCAGGAAGAACTCAATACCACAGCAAATAACCGTTCAACAGTTACCTCATCCTGGAAAGGCAAAACTTTGAACTGGAAATTGGACTTGTGTGATTTCAGCGATTGTTGTTAAATACTCATTTGACTTCTCTCTTAACATGTCACTCCTTTTGAGTTAGAATAGCCTGCTTTTAGCCTGCTTTGTAAACAGTGCAAAACAGTAATCCTGGGAATAAAGGCCTATGCACTTAAGAGCCACGAGACCACTAAGTGCGTGAAATCAGTGAAACCCTCTCAAATCTTTGCAGAAAGGCCGGTGGTCGACTGCCACATTTCAGGCACTCCCAACAAATTCCTTCAGGAGAAGCAGAACAATTATACAAATTAGTGCTATTTCGCCTCGAGGCATTGGCTGCCTTTGATATGGCTGCCCAACTTTGCTAGTAGATTTATTTCTGTTTTTCTTTTCGTTTATTGCACATTCTGATGCATGTGACTAAATGGTGCCCTCTTATGAAATGTGTGCACCTTGTGCAGTGGATGCATGGAGTCCCAAAACACACCTGGTTCAGTTAGGTTCCCTGCATCCCCACCCGCACTCTTCTTTTAAGTGTGAGTGGGAAGCGAACTTCCTCTGTTCTGGCCTACCTCCGCTGCTCTCCTGTTCTGACTCCTTTGAGTACAGGTTGAGCGGGAAGCTGAGTAGCTTCCCATGGTCCAGGGCCTCCTCACCTCCTTAAAGATTGTTATGTTATCTGTCGACATATTTATTCTGCAAGAAGTATTTTTACAGATCGCTTTGGGTTTTCTAACTCAGTAAAAAAGGTACTTATTTGATCAAATTGTGATTGTTGCATGGTCAGCTTCACTAAGAAAAAGAGGTGGAGTGAAGTTTACCTGAAGACATGGGAATCTAAACCAAATTGATCTTCATGTTCTACGTCTGCCCTACGAAGACACACTGTAGCCTCCAAACACTGAATATGAAATCTGGAGCAAGTTTACTAGCACCATAGACACTGTCAGGGAGCTTTCATTGATGTGCTTTATGGCAAAAAACATAAATGCTACATTTTGACCTGGCTTTACAAGGCAGATCTCTTTTATCATGCCTTTAATGTTTGGCAATACTTTAAAGAAATTAGTTTATGGTATAATTCGGTATTCTTCCCATTTTTCAACACTGACTTGACGTGAGTCATATCACTGTACTACTCTTCACTTTCTATTCAAATGTAAAATGTGCTTATTTGGATCCGTTACATGTTTCTGTATCAGTATCTGTATTTAATTTGAAATGTGGAGAGCAAATACTTTATTTATTATGTCAGTATAATACCCTGATAATGTATGTTAACTGTTAAAAGTCTTCAATGTGAGTTAGCCTAACCCACTGATGCGGGAGTACATTCATGGTGAAAGCCGCTAACAACTGGTATAACACAATGCTGAAGACTGGCAGACGGAATGCAGTAGTAAAATGTAGATACGAAGGGACAAAAAAAGAGAGAACCACACACTTCTCCACTTAAGGACAGAAAAGATAACCCCATCTTTACAAGCGAGATTATCAATGTCTCATCACTATATACAGGCTGTATCTATGGACAGGGATGCATATAGGGCATATGAGACATCACTTTCGTATGAGGGCAGTCAAGTGTTTATCTACGGGTTGCCTGGAGGAGCTGCATGGGAGGAAGCATGCTGCGAGGCATGCTGCGGGGCCTGCTGTGTATTGCGGGCTGATCTGCCTTCTCTGTGGCCTGACTCCCCGGCTCCAAGTGAGAGGCCTAATTACCAGCCTGACTTTCACCTTTCCTGCTTATTCGGCTGCCGCAGGAGGTGCGGAGGAGGAGGCGTGCTGCGAGGCATGTTGTGTGCCATGGTCTGATCAGCCTTCCCTGCAGCCTGACTCCCTCGATCCCAACAAGAGGGCTAATTCCCAACCTGACTTTCAGCCTTCCAGCATTTTTTGCTGCAATTGCCATTGCACATCGTGGCTGGAGTGGCCTCCCCCTCTCCCAACACACAACTCATGTGCAGCACCACAGCCCATGGAAAGCACGATGAGAATGTGAGTACAGCAACGACAATACCCGGGTCTTCCAGCAAGCAGTGAGACAGCCATACCAGTAACACCAGCAGGACCACAGAACTGTGCTGTTCAGGCCATTAGCATGCTTCGCCCTTGTGAAATTATATAAGGAATAGTGGGTCTCCAGGGGATGAGGCAGCACTAGGGGGAATTTGGAATGGCTTAAAAAATTAGGAGGATTGAGCCCTACCATCCCATCGACTAAGCATTGTGAGAACATTGGATGCTCATAGCATCATAGTGTCAATCTTGGACTCAGAACCTTTGTTACCCAAGCCTGTTGGCCACTCCTAACCCCTAGGGTGCTCACTCCCCCTATGCTAGACACAAAAGAAGCAGCTGGTATTCTGGGGGAGTGTCGTGGCACTTGGTGGAGTTCTGACGATCAGAGAAGAGCGGCCTACCTCTACGAAGGAGTCAAGGAGTTCAGTGTCCCCAATTTTACTTAACTCTCCAGTTGACAAAGTTTGAAATTGTTTGACAACCTGAAGGCAGTGCCAGTTGTTCTCACAATTATAATGTGGTCTGGGAAAATGAGAGGTCAGGCCCGATCGGGATCCAAACAAAGGAAGCAGGAGTTGAAGATGGGGGAGAAGATGGGGAGAAGATGGGGGAAGCGGTATCAAAAAGGAAGGCAACAGGAGCAGTAGCAGCTAGGAACCATTTATTGAACAACCACAATTTAATCATTGAGGAGAATAAAGCTGTTCCTGAGGATTTCCTACCTAAAACAAGTTGGGAGAGAGGGTCTGACAGTTGGCTGGCCCAAGGGACAAGCTGCACCACTTGAGATAAGCAAGATATCAGACTTCCTCCAGTCTCTGAGCACAGCCGGAGATGGGGGAGCTACTACTGGCGTGAATGACATTACCTTTTTATGTGGAAAGAGACATCTTGTTGCATCGGCCTTAACATCAGGCCAAATGAATGAGTAGCAAAATGTGACTCGAACAGAGGAGCTGCCTTGTGTCCCTTTGCCACCAAATGAAGTGATCCAAAAGAACCAATGCCCTCCCTCTACTGAGAGAGGTACAGAGGATTTATGCAGCTCCATAATAAAGACCCTGGAGCTCTCAGGTAACCAGCACATCACTCAGTTTTTGCCCGAGTATATGCACAGTCTCATTCCTGATAACATAAATACCTCCCAGCATGTCTATTGTTCCTTCCCAGAGTATAAAGTTGGCATTAGCGGGCGCAGTACATATGCCATGCAGACAAGGGAGGTTGTCAGCTCAATCACGTTGACAGGGCTCCTTAAGGTGAGGGTGAAGTAGTCAAAAGAGCAGGATGGTGGTTCCCAAAGCTAGGTTGATACAAACAAACTGTGGTCTGCTCTCCTGAATTCCATGCAAGCGACGGTTTGCTGCTCTTAATCATCATGCCAACAAAATGGACATCCAAGTGGATTTACTTAATACCATGGCAGTTTTTGTGTCGGATTTTGATCATAACTTTTAATAATGAAATTCTATGGTCATGCAGGTGCAAGACAGTAAGAATAATTACTTCACCATGTGTTCCTATATGATGTGATCCACAAGTTAGTGCAGCTTCTGGCAATCCTTGAAGGAATACTCTGAGAAGTAAAAGTTAACCTTGCACCTTATCCCTACTACAACAGATGGCTTTGTTGTTGCTGGGAGTCTGGTAAATCATAATTCCACCACTCAGGAAGACGATGGAAAGAACTTATTGTCAGTGAAGCTTCTGGGCGATGGGATATGTTGTTTGCAAGCTCTTAGTCCACAAGGGGCAGACCCCACAGCTCGAAACTAACACTGGGATTTATCCTCAGCAGGTTTACCTCTGGCAAAGAGGGAAAATAAACTGGCTGCCCTCTGTTTCTTACACAACAACCCCAAAGCACTGAATAGTGGCTCAAACTAGTTTTGAGGAGTGGGCTGGTCCACTGATTTGTTCGTAGAACATGGAAGGTCTTCAGTCAATAATAGAAGATCCTATCCTTGTGGAATACATGGCTGTAATGATACAGAAAACATGGGCTCAGGCCAGGGTCCCCTCATGGGCATTGTGGAGTTTATCAAATGAGCACAGAAAAGCAGTCACCTTGGAAGGGCGAGGCGTGGCCTGGCAGTCTATGTCAACTTAAACGTGTCTATAGAAGCCATAGAATTGCCAACAAGTGACTCCTGGTTTCTCACCCTGTACCAGGACAGCTAGGCACACCATCCAGGTGAGTCGTTGCTATTGGTCAGCATTTTTATGAATCCAAAAAGGAATGCCACAACAGTGGACAAATTCATTACAAACATGTTGCAATTAAATACCATATGCCATTCAGCAAATTGCCTAGTTTCAGGAGATTTTACCTAAATTTGTTTCACTGGACATGTGAGGAACACATTGCTGTAACTGGGCACCTCCCTGATCAAACTGTTCCCTATTTCAAGGGAAGGAATAGAATTGGGGAGAAGCTAGTAAAATAATGTGAACTGGCTGGACTTCTTGTGCTACATAGTCCCCTACCAGGTAACACACAACCGAAATTGACCAGGTCATCCAACAAATCAGTCTTCTACATAAACTATACAATGGTAAATTATATCATTGTGCAGTGGTTTTCAGTATTTCCCACAGGTCAGAGAGTGCCCATCATCAAATAATATCTATCGAAATCAGGAAATATAGGTGGTCATTCCAACCCTGGCGGTCGGTGATAAAGCGGCGGCCAACCCGCCAACAGGCAGGCGGTCAAAAAAATTGAATTCTGACCCTGGCGGGAACCGCCAACACAGCCCGCCACTTTAACACTCCGACCGCCACGGAGGGACAAACAAACAGCGCGGCGGTCACCGCCAACAGGCAGGCGGCAGACAAAGTACCGCCCACCCTATCACAATTCACCAATCCGCCACCTTTTCCGGGGCGGGAGCCCCGCCGATAAAAACACGGTGGAAACAGACTACGAATGGGAAAACGCTCACCTCTATACACTCCACGAGGAATCAGGACAGCATGGAACCCGAATTAAACATCCTACCAGCTATTGTCTTCCTGCTCCTCTACCAGGAGCACGAACGCCGGCGCAGACGACAACGGTGAGTACTGCACCTACGACACAGGGGAGGGGGGAGGAGGAAAGGTTACGGGCACACACATACGTGATATACCCACCCCCCCACCCCCCCAAAATACCTACACACCAATGCAGAGCAACAAGTCAGAGTGACACCCCCCAAACCCCACGGAATAATGCAAAGACAATAGAAAATGATCATTAAAATTGAAGTATATTATAGCTCAATTGAAGTAATGTGAAATATGAAATACATAAATAACATCATGAACAATATATACATAGGCCAAAAGTCCGGCACATTTTGGAAAACTTCCATTGTTCGTGGGCCAATGTGCATTAACACATGGGCAAAGCCCACACACAAGACCCAATTCCATTGGAGAGAACACTGCTGGGGCATCAGATAATAAAACTACAGGCATCTCAGGGGGAAGGAAAGGGGGGGCACCTCAGCCACATGAGTCCACAACGCCAGATCCACGAGGGGCCTCCATGCCCACTGTTCCATCCTGGGGAGTGCAAAGCCACAGTCTCTCAAGTCTCTACAGTGGGTGGATTGCCCACTGGACCATCCTGGGGAGTGCAAAGCCACAGTCTCTCAAGTCTCTGCAGTGGGTGGGTTGCCCACTGCTTCATCCTGGGGAGTGCAAAGCCACAGTCTCTCAAGTCTCTGCAGTGGGTGGCTTGCCCACTGCTTCATCCTGGGGAGTGCAAAGCCACAGTCCATCAGGTGGATTACAGACACCACTGGTTATGGAGGAGGCATGGTGGCCAGAGTGCTTCGTAAAGCCCTGCCCGACACAGATCCGGCCCTGCCAATGGGCCAGCGGTGCTTGAGAGGAAGGGCCCAGCAGAGCAGTTCAGAGACGGGGGTGCCCAGCGGAGCGGTGCTTGAGAGGAAGGGCCCAGCAGAGCAGTTTAGAGACGGCGGTGCCCAGCGGAGCGGTGCTTGACAGGAAGGGCCCAGCGGAGCGGTGCTTGAGATGAAGGGCCCAGCGGAGCGGTGCTAGAGCAGAAGGGCCCAGCGGAGCGGTGCTAGAGACGAAGGGCCCAGCGGAGCGGTGCTTGAGATGAAGGGCCCAGCGGAGCGGTGCTTGAGATGAAGGGCCCAGCGGAGCAGTTCAGAGACGGCGTGCCCAGCGGAGCGGTGCTTGAGAGGAAGGGCCCAGCAGAGCAGTTCAGAGACGGCGGTGCCCAGAGGAGCGGTGCTTGAGATGAAGGGCCCAGCGGAGCGGTGCTTGAGATGAAGGGCCCAGCGGAGCGGTGCTTGACAGGAAGGGCCCAGCGGAGCGGTGCTTGAGATGAAGGGCCCAGCGGAGCGGTGCTTGACAGGAAGGGCCCAGCGGAGCGGTGCTTGAGATGAAGGGCCCAGCGGAGCGGTGCTTGAGATGAAGGGCCCAGCGGAGCAGTGCTTGTCTTGGCGGGGCCCTGTTCAGCGGTGCTTGTCACGGCATGCCCTGTTCAGCGGTGCTTCTCACGGCGGGGCCCTGTTCAGCGGTGCTTGTCACGGCGGTGACCTGTTCAGCGGTGCTTCTCACGGCGGGGCCCTGTTCAGCGGTGCTTGTCACGGCGGGCCCTGTTCAGCGGTGCTTGTCACGGCGGGCCCTGTTCAGTGGTGCTTCTCACGGCGGGGCCCTGTTCAGCGGTGCTTGTCACGGCGGGCCCTGTTCAGCGGTGCTTCTCACGGCGGGCCCTGTTCAGCGGTGCTTCTCATGGCAGGGCCCTGTTCAGCGGTGCTTGTCACGGCGGTGACCTGTTCAGCGGTGCTTCTCACGGCAGGGCCTGTTCAGCGGTGCTTGTCACGGCGGGGCCCTGTTCAGCGGTGCTTGTCACGGCGGGCCCTGTTCAGCGGTGCTTCTCACGGCGGGGCCCTGTTCAGCGGAGCTTGTCTTGGCGGGGCCCTGTTCAGCGGTGCTTGTCACGGCGGGCCCTGTTCAGCGGTGCTTCCCACGGCGGGCCCTGTTCAGCGGTGCTTCTCACGGCGGGGCCCTGTTCAGCGGTGCTTGTCTTGGCGGGGCCCTGTTCAGCGGTGCTTGTCACGGCGGGCCCTGTTCAGCGGTGCTTCTCACGGCGGGCCCTGTTCAGCGGTGCTTGTCTTGAGTTCCTGGGGAACCAGATCTGGCCAATATTTCCCGCTCAGTCGCCATCCGACCTTTCGCTTGCGGGGCCCTCCTGTGCTGGAGTCCTGGGCCCGTGGGTGTCCTCCGTCACACTCGGAATGGGGCTGGTGGGGCCCTCCTGGGCAGCTCGCCTGCTGCCGGACTTGTCCGCCCTGCTGCCCTTGCCCCCCTTCGCAGAATCTCTGGGGCCCTTGCCTCCCTTTGTGGATGTGCCAGGTGACGGGGCAAGGCTAGTGTCCTTGGGGGCAGCCGTCTCAGGCCTGTCGCGCCGGCCCTTCACTTTTTTTGTTCTCTTCCCAGGGGGTGGGCTGGCTGTCCCCTTGCTGCTGGCCGATGTTCCTGCCCTAGGAGCTGGTGGACTCCAATAGCCCTGAACTATGGTCCTAGTAGATGCAGGGCTTGTGGTGGCTGAGGTGCTGATTGGAGTCTTATGAGATGGAGGGGGTGGGTCAGTTGTTGGAAAGAGGTCAAGGTTGGAAAGGAAAATCAATTTAGAAAGACAGGGACGGGTAGTTGTAGTGGGTATGGGAGTGGAGGAAGAGGATGTGGTTGTAGGAGAGTCAAGTGTGCTGTCTTTGGGTGCAGGTGCTTGTGACGGAGGCTGTCGTGAGGTGGATGGCTGTTGGGTGGGTGGCTGCCTGCGTTTGTGTGGTTTGGAAGAGGGGGTGACAGACACAGTGGGAGAGGACACAGGGCACGTGTAAATGGCAGTGGGGGTGGTGACTGCACTTGTGCGGAGTGTTATGGAGGGTGTGCTGGTGATGGACGTACTGGCTGATGGTGGTGTGCATGCAGGTGTGAGTGGAGACGTCACAGGGAGGGAGGAGGGAGACGAGGAGGAGGGGGACACAGAGGAGGCAGTGGCTGTTGGCATGTCTGCATGTGGATGTTGCTTGGGTGAATGTTTGTGGGATGTGTGGTGCTTATGTCTGGATGAGCTGCCCTTGGGTGTTGAGGTGTGTGCAGGCTGGTCAGTAGGTGTGGCTGGGATAGGCAGAGGAACAGGGGAGTGGGACTGGGTGGAGGGAGTTGGAGGAGGGAGGCTGGAGACAGGGACAATGGCTGCTGTCAGTGCTGAGGCCAGAGCGTTGAACGATCGCTGATGGGCAGCCTGACCCGAATGAATGCCCTCCAGGTATGCATTGCTCCGATGCACCTCCCTTTCTACACCCTGGATGGCATTCAAAAGGGTAGACTGCCCAACAATGAGTGTCCTCAGGAGGTCAATGATCTCCGCACTGAGGGCAGCAGGGGTAACTGGGGCAGGGCCTGAGGTGCCTGGGGTGAAGGAGATGTCCGCCTTCCTGGGCGAGCGGGCACGGGGCGAACGCTGAGGGGCTGCTGGGAGGGCGGAGCTGGTGCGCTGGGTGGCGGCTGTACCTGTTGTAGCGGTGGGCACGGATGTTGCCGCCACCACAAGGGAGCTCCCTTCCGAGGACGTGTCGGTGTCGCTGACGTCTCCACGGGTCCCCGTTGTGGAGCTCCCCTCGCCCTCCGTCTCACTGGTGAACTCGGAGTCAGTTGCATGGCCCTCCGGGGCCATGTGAGATGCAGCTCCCTCGTGCGCCGATGCCACTTCTCCTCCGTCTGATGATGCTAATGCACACATGAACAGGAAGACCAAAAAAAAAGGGGAGGGGGAAGAAAGAAAGACATGTACGCCGCGCACTTGGGGTACACTACTCAATCACTGGGACATGGCCTACAAGCCTATGGACGACAACTGCACACATAGATGACACAGGGCCATGAATAGCTGTACTAGGCACCCTACAGAGGTGGGGGACGGGGGCACAGGGCCATGCCTCACGGAGGGGCCTAGCCTACAGAAATCGCCCTGGCCTAGGGATACCCACAGCCCTCCTCCCCCACCCAGGCACCTCCACTGCGCGCAAAGATAGCAGAATGTGCTGGTACTCACCCCCTTGTGTCTGCTGTGATGTCCTCACGCGCCCATCCAAATCGGGGTAGGCCACCGCCAGGATCCGGGACATCAGGGGGGTCACTTGCCGTGTGGCACCCCTCCTAGGTTGGGAGACCATCCCCAGCAGAGCCTCGGCGGTCTTTCTGCTCCCGCGGCGGATGTCCTCCCACCTCTTGCGGCAGTGGGTGCCCGTCTGTTGTGGACCCCCAGGGCCCGGACGTCCTTGGCGATGGCACGCCAAATGTCGATCTTCTGATGGGAGCTGACCTATGTGACATGTACAGGGTGGGAAAAGAAACATCATCACTTTTCTTCATGGTCGATGTGCGTGCCCCCCCCCAACCTTGCCATGTGGCACATGCTCTCATCTGTCGTGCGATGCATTCCTCATTCGCTCCCCTCACCACCATCGTTCATTCACCCCACTCAACCCAGGCATTGCCCACTAAGCATGGTCCCAGTGTACTCACCTGTTGGTCTGGAGGACCGTAGAGTAGCGCATACTGGGGGAGGACCCCATCCACGAGTGTCTCCAACTCTTCTGAAGTGAAGGCAGGGGCCCTTTCCCCAGTCGCAGCAGCCATTGTCACTTCCAGACCGAGGTCACAGCAGCACTTGCAGTGTAGGTCCTCTCCTGTGGATGATCAGGTCTCGAGTGATTAAGCAGATAGAAAATGGCGGTTACGCCCGCGGCGGTGCGTACCGCGACCGCCGGCGCACATCCTCATTGGCTCCTGAAACCCATAGGGTTCAATGTTAACCAATGCGGCTTTGCACCGCGGTCTTCGACCGCCTACCGCCACGGTGTGCCACTCCAGCGCAATGACCTCACATCACATTGTCACACTTCACAGGTCAGGCAGCTGCCATTTCAAAGGCCCACATGGCTTAATTTCTACTGCATCACACAGGCCTAGGCCTTGCATTGCCACTCATACAATCCATTCAATGCATAGAGAATCGTGTACAGTGCAAGCTGTGTGAACGTACCTGTGGGTTGATTGACTCTGTGCTCCATGTTGACGTTCCTAGGCACCGTCCACAGGGATTTGTGAGGAGATGGAGGGCTGTTCCAGTGTACAGACCGCTGGTGGACCTGTCGACAATGGAAGAACGACATGTCATACTCACCTACAGACTTGACCATGCCACTATACAGGAACTGTGTGCCCAGCTGTAGCCAGACCTGATGTCACCCATCCGCCAACCCACAGGGATCCCCCCTCTAGTGCAGGTTCTGTCAGTACTCCATTTTTTGGCTAGTGGATCATTCCAAACAACAGTGGCCATTTCATCTGGGATGTCTCAGCCTATGTTTTCTAAGGTTTTATCCAGAGTGTTGTCTGCCCTGATGAAATACATGCGGAGCTACATTGTTTTCCCTGAGGTGGAGGATTTGGCTACAGTGAAGGGTGATTTCTATACCCTTGGACATATTCCCAACGTCATTGGTGCCATTGATGGGACCCATGTGGCTTTGGTATCCCCCAGAGAAAGTGAACAGGTGTACAGGAACAGAAAAAGTTATCATTCGATGAATGTCCAGGTGGTCTGTTTGGCAGACCAGTACATCTCCCATGTAAATGCCAAGTACCCGGGGTCAGTGCATGACGTGTACATCATGCGAAATAGCAGCATCCCTTACGTGATGGAACTACTTCAGAGACACCGTGTGTGGCTAATAGGTGACTCTGGTTACCCCAACCTGTCGTGGCTACTGACCCCAGTGAGGAATCCCAGGACCAGGGCAGAGGAACGGTACAATAAGTCCCATGGGCGTACTAGGAGGGTGATCGAGCGGGTCTTCGGCCTCCTGAAGGCCAGGTTTAGGTGCCTGCATATGACAGGTGGATCCCTAATATACTCACCAAAGAAGGTGTGTCATATCATCGTGGCCTGCTGTATGCTTCACAACCTGGCTTTGCGACGCCAGGTGCCTTTCCTGCAGGAGGATGGTCCAGATGGTGGTGTTGTGGCAGCGGTGGAACCTGTGGAGAGTGAAGAGGAGGAAGACGACGGGGACGACACAGACAACAGATATCAGTATTTTCAATAACACACAGGTAAGATTCAACACCGGCATTTTACAATTACTTACAGTCTCCTGCCTCTCTACTGTCTGGCCTATTCCCCCAGTGTATGTTAACTGAGTTGTGACTTTCCCTTCCAATTTCAGCGATGTGGCCCCCACTGCGTGACCTCTGCTTTGTTTCCCCATGGACTACAGCTGTATGACATTGGTATGTTTTCATCACTGTGTAACTGGACATTTTGGCAGCATTATGTTCAATACATTTGTTCACAATACAGGCAGACTCCAGTTTGTTTTTGTGCAATAAGTGTTTTTATTAAAATGCTGAATTTAGGGACATGGTGGAAAATCGGTGATGGGTGATGGTGGAGGAATGTCCATGGCAGAGTCCAGCTTTTCAGTCTCACAGGTGCATTGTTCATATGCCTGTGGAAGGTGGAGCAGGGGCAGTTAAAGGTTGGACAGGGTGACAATGTGGGACAGTGGGATGATATCAGGGGGTATCCTTTGCTGGCGGGGGTCTTGACATCCTACTCTGTCTTCTTACGAGATCTCAGGCCCCGCTTGCGGGGTGGTTCTTCTTCTGCAGGAGGTGGGGTTCTGGTGGCCTGTTGTTGTGTGGCGGCCTCCTGTCCACTAGCGCCGGCAGAGGTGGTTGCCTGTTCTTGGTCCATGCTAGTGACAGGGGCCCTTTGTGGTGCCACATGGTCCCGCAATGTGGTGACAATCAGGTTGAGTGCCCCTACGATGGTGCCCATTGCGGAACTGATGCTTCTAAGTTCTTCCCTGAACCCCATGTACTGTTGCTCCTGCATGACCTGGATCTCCTGGAACCTGGCCAGTACCGTCGCCATTGTCTCCTGGGAGTGGTGGTATGCTCCCATGATGGAGGAGAGGGCCTCGTGGAGAGTGGGTTCCCTGGGCCTGTCCCCACCCTGTCGCACAGCAGCCCTCCCAGTTCCCCTGTTTCCAGGTGCCTCTGTCCCCTGGACCGTGTGCCCACTACCACTGCCCCCAGGTCCCTGTTGTTGTTGGGGTGGTGGGTTAACCTGGGTGCCCTGTAGTGGTGGACACACCGCTGATTGACGTGTCCTGGAGACAGAGGCATGGGCCCGCTGGGTGGGAGCTGTGCTGGTGTTCCCAGACGGGGTTGGGTCTGCTGTGGCCTGTGGCTGTGTGAGGGGAACCGACTGTCCCGAGGTCCCCGATGGTCCGGGCTGGTCATCTGGGTCCAGGGAGACAGAGCTGCTGTCATCACTGGTGGCCTCTTCTGGGGGTGGGATGGACATTTCTGGACCCTCCTGGGCGGTGTGGTGGCGTTCGGGTCCTGCAGGGGTATAGAGGTATGGTTATTGCTTCAGTGTGTGCCATATCAGTCAATGGGTGGGTGCCCGTGTACCCCAGGGCTGGCATTCCTGTGTGTGGGCGTTTGTGAGGGTGGCTTGTGGGGGAGATGTGTATGTGCAGTGGGCATGCTTTGCTGATGGGTGTCCATGCTTTGTGGACGCATGCAGGTGTTGGTGTTGGGATGGGTGGGTTGTGATGGTGAGCCATTTGCAGGGAGTAGGTGTGATGGGGGTGGGGGTGAGGGTGGGGGTATGTGCTGGCATGCAGGTGGGTTGGGGGTGGGAAGAAGTAGTTAAGATTTGACTTACCAGAGTCCATTCCTCCGCCTACTCCTGCGAGGCCCTCAGGATGCAGGATGTGCAAGACTTCCTCCTCCCATGCTGTAAATTCTGGGGGAGTAGGTGGGAGTCCGCCGCCAGTCATCTGCACCGCGATATTGTGCCTTGATACCATGGAACGCACCTTCCCCCGTAGGTCGTTCCAGCGCTTCCTGATGTCATCCCGATTTCGTGGATACTGTCCCACAGCGTTGACCCTGTCGACTATCCTTTGCCATAGCTCCATCTTCCTGGCAATGGTGGTGTGCTGCACCTGTGTCCCGAAGAGCTGGGGCTCTACCCGAACTATTTCCTCCACCATGAGCCGGAGTTCGGCGTCTGAGAACCGGGGGTGTCTTTGGGGTGCCATAGGGTGATGTGGATGAGGTGTGGGGTGGTGTATGTGTTGATGAGTGTGGTGATGTGTGGTGTTTTATGCTTGGATATTGTGTGGGTGATGGTGTGGTTTGCCTCTGTGTGATGGTGTTGTCTAAGCAGTGCTGTCTATCTCTGGCTTTCTGTCGAATTTTTTTTCGAAGGGGTTTGTGGGTGATGTGGGTGTGTGTTTTATATTGTATTGGGTGTGTGGGAGTGTTGTTTGTATGTGTATCAGGTGTGTGTGTTTCAAATTGTCCAATGTGGTTGTGTTTTGTAAGGGTTTGTGTATTTTGACCGCGGCGGTGTGTACCGCCAATGGAATACCGCGGTTGAAAGACCACCGCGTGGATTCGTGGGTCGTAATGGCAGGGGCGTTTTTCTGTTGCCGTGACGGTGGAGGTTTGGTCATCGGCAGTTTTTCGCTGACCTTTGGTGTGGCGGACTTGTGTGGATGTCGGGTTTTTGGCAGTTTGCCAGTTGCGGGTCAGAATGACCGTGGCGGTTTACCGCAGCCGCGTCGGTGTTATGGCGGTCTTCTGACCGGCGGTAAGCGCCTTTTACTGCCGAGGTCAGAACGACCCCCATAATCACAAGACTGTAAGGGCCCTCCTGGAAGACGCTCACTCTCAAAATCTGAAGCAGCTGAAGTGGAGCCCAACCTCAACCGAAAATCTGTCAGAAGACACCATGGAAACCTTAAAACTTTTAATTGAAGGAGAGGCTAACCCAAAAATGCCCTTGGAAAACTTTTCTGATCATTTGACATCCAAATATCTGGCTAAAAGCACGAACAATGGGGTACGTATTGGGCCCTGTAAGATGCCAGTGATTCCAGGATTCATCTGTGTGATGAGAGCTAAAATCGGCACAATGCTCAAGCAGTAGCGACAAACCCCGAAGGACCGAGAGCTTTTACACTCTTTGCGCAAACAGAGAAGGACATTAAAAAGAGAGGTATATGTCTATAAAAGAAATAATCAGGAAATGCTATGCACGTCTCAAACCTAAAACACTCGAATACATTTTGCAGGCTGATTAGAATATTGAAAAAGACACAAGATCAGCCTATGATGATCAGGTCACTCATTTGAAGTTGCATTTAAGTGGAAGCATACATATCGGTAAGCTTTGAGGGGGATCAGTTAACATCTAAGTTTAATTAGAGTCTTTAATCTCTTACTCAAGGTTTCCAACATGTAATTTGGGATTGACCCAGCCTCGAAAAAATTGGTTGCCCAGCTACCATGGAAATTCCTTTCAAGGTCCTCCTGTCCTGCTCTGCAGATATTAGTTTTGTTTGCCTTAATAATAACTTTGACATCTGCTTTGTGAGAATGTTTGCATTCCATATTTCCTGTGCTTCTCGATCTGCCAATGAGCTCTTCAAATACTCATTCCAAGGGGAATGTGGCCAGTTCAACGAGATGTATTTTAAGCTATCTGTCTGGGTTATTTCGACTATAGGCAGTAGGCCAAAACATTTGCATTCCGAATTAACTGTTATGAAGATAAACTGAAATCTAGATGGATCAGGGCATGTGTTGTACAATTAGGAAGAGAGAAAATCTTTCTATAGCAGTTCATCTAAGATCTCTCTAGCCAGTTTGCCATTTTCTTTCCGAGTAGCAACATACGTACGCTGTTGTGGGCATTAGATTGCTAGCGACCACCTATGATATCGGTTTCATGTCGGGGGACTGTAGCAACTTGTGCATCTTTCAAAAGGCCCGACTCAAAGAGTTGGGCAAGCCGAGCTGAGCATACATGTGAGGTGTTATGCACCAGCCAAACCCTAGATATTTATAAAAGGTCACTTTTATAAACCAGTTTCCTCTTTTTGCTTACTTGCGGCAAACGACCACGACTTTTGTTTTGAAAGCATTGATCATTAGATCGGTAAATTAGCAGTACTCAGCCAAGGGATCCAATAATTTCTGTAGGCTGACTTGCATCTGGTCAATGAGCACTGTATCATCATCGGCATACTTAAGAATTTTAATATTCCACCTCACTATCCCTGGTTTCCCCTAGATGTTCCAGGGCCGCTAAATACAAATTAAATAACAGGGGACCAAGAGTAAATCCTTGCTTAAACCCTTGCTGGTCTGGATTTCTGAGGATATAGTCTAGCTGGAACTGATCTTTATTTTTACTCATGCTTTAGAATATATTGCTAAAGCAAGATGGATTGAATGCCCCACTTATGTACTTTTGGCCCTAGTTTGTGCTGATACACTGTCAAAGTCTGCCTCAAAATTCAGTAAAACGTATATCTAAAGATTTATATGTTTCGCTGCCATTGCTGAAGCAAATATGCTAATTAGAAAATTATTAATGATTGTTTATCTGTTAACCAATAAAAGCTCATAGAGAATTTAATCGTAGAGAAAATAATGTGCACGTTTGAACATGTGCCCACGGGGCATGTCAGCCACTATACGAGATGTATTAATATAACTGAAATTGTGTGAATTAAGGAACATATACAGTATAAGAATAATGTAGTAATATGTCATATTGAAATGTATAACCTATATTTTATATTGATTTGTAGAGTTAACACTGTGAATAAGGCCTATCCTTTTTCCAGGCCTCACAAGAATGGCTGAATCACTAACGCGCTGTAGAGAAGAAAGTGCATGACTTGACCCTGAACTACCCGATGTTAAAGTTGCTTAGCTAGATTGTTCTGCAATGTACCGTCGGACAGGAGATGATGAAGACAATTTGATACAATTATTTGTAGAGTAGGCTAAATGTACTTTTCCAGGACTTAAACAATGGAAGCACTGGCTGAAGAGGAACATGCAACATTTTCAATATCTGAAGAGCCGGATGATGAGGACATCGTAAATCTTCGCACTTGTATAGCGCACTACTCACCCGTTAGGGTGTCAAGGCGCTGTACACATACCGCTGTGGAACCCCTCCTGGCTTTTCCCTGTGAGTCACCCACTCCTGGGCATTTGGTAAATGTTAGAGTTTTCATCCTTGGCATGGTCTCCCTTAACTTTTTGCCTCTGTTCCACAGGTTGTTGATGTGTGCTGGACTCTGATTTTGCTGTTTTTGTTCCTCTGGGCACTTTACCACTGCTAATCAGTGCTAAAGTGCAAGTGCTCCTTCAAAAGTGTGTATGTAATTGGCTTAGCCATGATTGGCATAATTGATTTACTAGTAAGTCCCTAGTAAATTGCACTAGATGTGCCAGGGCCTGTAAATCAAATGCTACTAGGGGCCTGCAACACTGGTTGTGTCACCCACATAAGTAGCTCTGTAATCATGTCTCAGACCTGCCACTGCAGTGTCTGTGTGTGCAGTTTTAACTGTAAATTCGACTTGGCAAGTGTACCCACTTGCCAGGCCTAAACCTTCCCTTTTATTACATATTAGACACACCTAAGGTAGGCCCTAGGTAGCCCAAGGGCAGGGTGCAGTGTATGGTTAAGGTAGGACATATAGTAATGTGTTTTATATGTCCTGACAGTGAAATATTGCTAAATTCGTTTTTCACTGTCGCAAGGCCTGTCCCTCTCATAGGTTAACATGGGGGCTACCTTTAAATCTGATTAAAGTGTAGATTCCCTTTGGGAGTGGATGGACATGTGAAGTTTGGGGTCTATGAGCTCACAATTTAAAAATACATCTTTCAGTAAAGTTGATTTTAAGATTGTGTGTTTGAAAATGCCACTTTTAGAAAGTAAGCATTTTCTTGCTTAAACCATTTCTGTGACTTTGCCTGTTTGTGGATTCCCTGTCTGGGTCAGTTTGACAGTTGGGCTGGTTGCACCTCATACTAGACAGTGACACAAAAGGAGCTTGGGTGTGGTCTGCATTTCCTGATGAGCCATCTGTGCTAGGAGGGTGGGGAGGAGTGGTCACTCACACCTGAAAGGGGTGTGCCTGCCCTCACACAATGCAGTCTCCAACCCCCTGGTGAGTGTCTGGGGCCTGGCCTGGGCAAGGCAGGATTTCACATTCAAAATAGACTTTACTTTGAAGTAGGCCTACTTCAAAGGCGAAATTGGGAATAAGAATGGTACCCAAAACCACAGACTTTAGAACACTTCTGGAAACCAAGAGGAACCTTTGCCTGGAGAAGAGCTGAAGAGCTGAGGAAGAAGAGCTGCCCTGCCTGTGACTGTGCTTTGTGGAGCTATCCTGCAGTTGCTGCTTCTACCAGAGTAAGAGGGCGAAGACTGTACTTTGTGTGCCTTCTATCTTGAGAAGAAATCTCCAAGGGCTTGATTTAGAGCTTGCCTCCTGTTGTTTGAAGTCTCAGGGACAGCAAATACTTTTCTCTGCCAGCACCTGGAGTCTCTGGAGAGACTCCTACTCTGCCCTGTGATTCCCATCCAGTTCCTGGGACCCTGAAAGGAGAAGCTGGCAGCCTAAGAGGAGGAAATCCACACACAGAGTGCAGTGAAGGGAAAAGATCGACGCAACTCTGATCTGCGGCTGAAGAAATGATGAGCCGCCGGCTCTGCAGCTGAAAATCGACGCTCGCAGGAAACGCGACCGATGAATCGATGCACGGAGCAGGAGAAACGATGCACAGCTTATCTGACAGAGGCTGGAAGATCGCAACCCATGCTGCATGGTTTTCGGATTATCGTACGGCTGGATTTCCGATGCCAACACCGCTGGGCGTGTAAAAACAACGCAAGGCCTGCCCAGACCCAAGAGTGCTGACCATATCAATCAATCAATCAATCAAATTTCGTAAGCGCGCTACTCACCCAGTAGGGTCTCAAGGCGCTGGGGATAGGAGGGGGGAGGTGTTTCTGCTCGAAGGGCCATGTTTTGAGGCGTTTAATGAAAGTTAGGAGGTCCTGAGTCTTGCGTAGGTTCGTGGGGAGGGAGTTCCAGGTTTTGGTGGCGAGGTGGGAGAAGTAACTTCCGGCTGAGGTGGTGCGTTGGATGCTGGGGACTGTTGCAAGGGCGAGGTCGGTGGAGCGGAGCTGGCGGGTCGGGATATGGAAGTTGATTCGTTCGGTGAGGTAGGCTGGTCCGGTGCCATGGAGGGCTTTGTGAGCATGGATTAGGATTTTGAAGACAATTCTTTTGTTGATGGGCAGCCAGTGTGGGAATCTGAGGTGGGCGGAGATGTGCTCGTAGCGAGGGAGGTTGAGGATGAGACGTGCGGCGGCGTTCTGGATGTGCTGGAGTTTTATCTGCAGCTTGGCTGTGGTCCCTGCGTAGAGGGCGTTGCCGTAGTCCAGTCTGCTGCTGATGAGGGCGTGGGTGACCGTTCTTCTGGTTTCTATTGGAATCCACTTGAAGGTCTTGCGTAGCATGCAGAGAGTGTTGAAGCAAGAGAATGATATGGTGTTGATTTGCTGAGTCATGGAGAGAGAAGAGTCAAGTATGATGCCGAGATTGCGTGCATGGGTGTTGGGGGTGGGCCTAGGGTGGCGGGCTACCTGGAGTCGTTCCATGCTGTCTTGTTGGGACCGAAGATGATGATCTCGGTTTTTCCTGAGTTAAATTTGAGGTGGCTTCCTGTCATCCAGCTAGCGATGGTGAGGAGTCCGGCGTGTAGGTTCTTATTGGAGGTAGATGGGTTTCTCATGAGGGCGAGGATGAGCTGGGTGTCGTCGGCGTATGAAATGATGTTGAGGCCGTGGTGGTGGACAATTCTGGCGAGCAGAGCCATGTAGATATTGAAAAGCGTGGGGCTGAGAGAAGATCCTTGGGGGACCCCACAAATGGTCTTTGTGACTTTAGATCAGAATGGAGGGAGGCAATCTCTTTGGGTTCTTTCGGATAGGAAGGAGGTGAGCCAGTCCAGTGCTTTGTGGTGAATTCAGGCATTGAAGAGGCGTGTGCGAAGGATTTGGTGGCATACGGTGTTGAATGCTGCAGAGAGGTCTAGAAGGATGAGGGCGACGCTCTCACCCTTCTCCAGTCTGGTCCTGATGTCGTCTGTGCAGGCGATGAGGGCGGTCTCAGTGCTGTAGTTTTTGCGGAATCCGGACTGGGAGACGTTGAGTATGTTGTTGTCCTCCAGGAAGCGGGACAGTTGTTTGTTACTATCTTCCCTATGACCGTCGCGGGGAAGGGGAGTTGAGAGATAGGTCGGTAGTTTGTGAGGTCTTCGGGGTTTGCTTTGCTTTGGGTTTTTTGAGCAGAGCGTTGACTTCGGCTTGTTTCCAAATATCTGGATAGGTTGCGGTCTCGAAGGAGCTGTTGATGACGCCCCGGAGCTGGGGAGCGATGATTTGGCTGGCCTTGTTGAAGACGTGGTGGGGGCAATGGTCTGTTGGAGAGCCTGAGTGGATGGAGCTCATGGTTTTGCTGGTTTCTTCATCGTTAGTGGGGGTCCAAGTGTTCAGCACATTGGCACTAGAGGGTGCTGTGGTGTTGGCTGCATTGGTGGTGGTGGTGGTGGGTGGCGACGATATGAGGCTTTTGTGTATGTCTGCGATCATGCGGTGGAAGTAGCTGGAGAGGGAGTTGCAGAGGTCTTGAGAGTGTGGAGGGTTGATGGTGCAGGATTTGTGTTTGGTGAGTTCTTTAATGATGGCAAAAAGTTCCTTGCTGTTTTGTGCATTGTCATCTATGCGTTCTTTGTAGTAGGATTGTTTGGTGGTTCGGATGAGCTGGTGGTGTTTGCGCATGGCTGATTAGAGGGTTGGAGAAGTCGCTCACTATTGGTTCCTGGCGCCAGGCTTTCTCAGACAGGCCTGCCTCCGTTGCACCAGTGGCACGGCTGCAATGCGGCCGCTATTAAGAAGGGGAGGTGAGAGGGAGGAGCAGCTGGGAGGTGGGTGGAAGTGGCCAATGGGGGGCACGAGGGGGGCTAGGCCACAGGGGACGCAGGGCAGGGACGGGGAAACCGGCAAGAGCCGGGTGCAAAAACCAGGCAAAACGGGCAGAAAAACAAAGTGGAGTAGAAAATGGGCACACAAGTCGGCAACAGTACAGGGAAAACAAAATACAAAATCGTAATACAAAATGCAATGAACACTAGATACGCCTACCACTAGGCACCAGGGATGAGGCGCAGGCGGGTGCCTGCTGGTGGTGGAGGGCCTCGAACTTCCTTCAGCAGCAAGGGTGGGGTCTGGGGCATGGAGGCAGGCTGGTGGAGCTGTCTGCCGTGTCAAGGGTCTCCTGGCCTGAAGGCAGGCCAGGGGGTCACACTCAGCAACGCGCAGCGGCCGCCATTAAGAAGGGGGGGTGGGAGGGAGGAGCAGCTGGGCGGCGGAAGGGAGTGGCCAATGGAGGCACGAGGGGGGCACGGCCGCAGAGGATTGGGCGGCAGGGATGGGGAAACCGACAAGAGCTGGATGTGAAAAACAGGCAAAACGGGCAGAAAAATGAAGCGGAGCAGAAAATCGGCACAAAAGTCGGCAACAGTACAGGGAAAACAAAATGCAAAAATGCAATACAAAATACAATGAACACTAGATATGCCTACCACTAGCCACCAGCGATGAGGCGCAGGCCAGTGCCTGCGGGTGGTGGAGGGCCTCGAACTTCCTTCAGCAACAAGGGTGGGGTCTGGGGCACAGAGGCAGGCTGGTGGAGCTGTCTGCCGATGTCGAGGGTCTCCTGGCCTGAAGGTAGGTCAGGGGGTCACACTCAGCAACGCGTAGCGGCCACCATTAAGAAGGGGAGGTGGGAGGGAGGAGCAGCTGGGAGGTGGGAGGGAGGGGCCAATTAGGGCGCAAGTGGGCGGGGCCGCAGAGGATGCAGCGGCAAGGAAGGGGAAACCGTCATGAGCCGGGTGCCAAAAACAGGCAAAATGGGCAGAAAAACGAAGCGGAGCAGAAAATGGGCACAACGGTCAGCAACAGTACAGGGAAAACAAAATACAAAAACGGAATACAAAATACAATGAACACTAGATACTCCTACCACTAGGCACCAGCGATGAGGCGCAGAAGGGTGCCTGTGGGTGGTGGAGGGTATAGGAGGCTGGCCTGGCTTATAGTGGGTACCTTGTGGTACTTACACCTTGTGCCAGGTCTAGTTATCCCTTATTGGTAGAATAGAGGTGTTCTAGCAGCTTAGGCTGATAGAGGTAGCTATAGCAGAGCAGCTTAGGCTTCACACTTATATCATATAGCACAATATCATGAGAAAACTCAATACTCAGAGTTACTAAAAATAAAGGTACTTTATTTTAGTGACAATATGCCAAAAGTATCTCAGAGGATTTACTCTCTTAGGAGGTAAGTAATATACACAAATTATATGCACACAAACCAAAATCAGGTAAGTAACAGTTAGAAAGGTACTGCAAACAATGTAGAATCACAATATAATGCAATAGGGAGAAATAGGCCTAGGGGCAACACAAACCATATACTCCAGAAGTGGAATGCGAACCACGAATAGACCCCAGGCCTAGTGTAGTGTGTAGAAGGTTGCTGGGAGTGTAAGAAAACACTAAGGGTGTACAAGATACCCCACCCCAAGAACCTGAAAAGTAGGAGTAAAGTTAGCCTACAACCTCAGAAAGACAGTAAAGTCGAGATAGGGGATTCTGCAAGGACAACAACTGACTACAAAACACTGAAGAAGGATTCCTGGACCTGAGGACCTGTAAAGGAAGGGGACCAAGTTCAAGAGTCATGCAAGTGTCTGGGGGGGCAGGAGCCCCCTAAACCCCGGATGAAGGTGCATCCCTGTGAAGTAAACCCTGTGCCTGCAGGGCCCTTTGTTACGCCACTGGCCTTTTTATATGTGCAATGATCAAGCCTGGCTGTGGCAGCCTGTGTCCTGGCTTAGACGTCAAAGAGGGAGATGCAGAGGAACTCTGGTGAGCTCTTGCATTCATTATCTGAAGAGAAACCCACAGGAGAGACCCTAAATAGCCCTCAGAGGAGAATTGGCCACCTAGTCAGGTAAGCACCTATCAGGAAGGGTCTCTGGCATCACCTGCTGGCACTGCCCACTCAGAGGCCTCCATTGTGCCCTCACACCTCTGGATTCCAGATGGCAGAGGTCTGGGACACACTGGAGGAGCTCTTGGCACAACCCCTGGGATGGTGATGGACAGGGGAGTGGTCACTCCCCATTCCTTTGTCCAGTTTTGCACCAGAGCAGGGGCTGGGGAATCCCTGAACCGGTGTACAGCATTTCCAGAGGCTGGGGGAGGCTACTCCTACCCAGCCCTTAACACCTGTTTCCAAAGGGAGAGGAAATTCTTTGTTCTGCCTTCCTGGGACTGGGCTGCCCAGACCCCAAGAGGGCAGAAACCTGTCTGTGGGTTGGCAGCAGCAGTAGCTGAAGTGAAAACCCCAGAGAGCTGGTTTGGCAGTACCCGGGGTCCATGCTGGAGCCCCGGGGATGCATGGGATTGGCACCCCAAAACCATAATTGGCATGAGGGGACAATTCCATGATCTTAGACATGTTACATGGCCATATTCGGAGTTACCATTGTGAAGCTACATATAGGTCTTGACCTATATGTAGTGCACACGTGTAATGGTGTCCCGCACTCTCAAAGTCTGGGGAAGTTGCCCTGAACTATGTGGGGGCACCTTGGCTAGTGCTGTGTACCGCCAATGGTTTACTGTGATTGAATGTCCACTACGGTGATTTGTGGGTCATAATGCTGTGGGTGTATTTCTGTTGGCGTAACGGTGTGGGTTTTGGTACCACCAGTTTATCACTGACCTTTGGTCTGGCAGACTTGTGTGTGTGTCTGTATAGTGGCGGATTTCTATGTGTGGGTCTTAATATGCGTAGCGGTATAGCGCCTTAGTCGCGGTATGTTGGCGGCAGTCAGCATGGCAGTAATCAACACTTACCGCCAATGTCATAATGAGGGCCACAGTGCTTTCAAATGTTCCTAGATGTTTTAAAACTCATACATTGCCACTGATGTCCTGAGCATGCATCAGAGCCCGGAAGCATACAGAGGGAGCGTCTGGTTAAGTCAGTGATCTGTTTATGAACAAGCTGGGACTCTGAGAGATTGTAAAGCACATGAGGCATTGGTGTTCTGGTGCTTTCTCCAATTCTCCGAGCATGGCTAGGGGGAGGTGACATCCCCAGAGCCAACCCCCCTAAACAACTCCAAAGCTGTTTCCAGCATGAAAGCAGCACAAGGACTGGATGGACTGGGCTGGCTCACTACTCATACTGGCACTAGGGTTTTGGGCTGGCTCACTACTCATACTGGCACTAGGGTTTTGTGCTGTATCTACCCGGCTGTCTAACACAGATAGGGCTGGAGAAACTTACACTGTGTGTGTCAGGCTGGCCATCACTAGGCAGCTGGCCAAACTCACATGTTAAGTTTAAACTGCTGTAACCAGGCACCGCTCCTCCCTGCTCCCAGTATGCACTGCAACAATGGCCCGCCCAGCAATGCCCTAACACTCATTTCCGGTGGCTGGCAGAGCAAAAAAATAAAATGGTAATAAAGTCACTAGATTACAATTTTATTTTTCACTTTTGCTGTGCCCACAGCAAGGGTGTTGACGCTCCTCCTCCCAAATGGAGCAGCCACCACTAGCCCCAGGTCAGCCTCCCAAGTGTCTTGAATTTTCCCGTCACACTGCTGCAGCAGGGCCAAACTTGCATGTTACAGCTTTGATACTAACCTATCGTTGTCAGTGATCACTAGGATCAGAGGTCAAACTCATGCGGAGCCAGTGGATATGTTGGGATAAGGGTCATTAGCACACTGTGGACGTGTCGCATAATGAAGCGCTCCACACAGGAGGCATTAGCGAAACGGATGTTGTCAGCTTGTGAAATAGTGTGACCATCTGATAAGAGGTCTCAGAAAGTGTGTATGGCAGGTTGTGTCAATGCATGTTGGACCTTTCTCCCATGTTACACCCTGTTATGGGGAGCCAGGGGTTATCTACCAGTGGTAGTGATAGGGAGTAGAGAAGCACTCCCCAAAAGTCAAGGTTTCCTCCAAGCCCAGCTGGTGATGGGTAAAGTTTGGATATCTGTGGGGTAGAATGGGAGTCATGAAGGGAGGAGTAAACCTAGGGGCATCAGGGAAGCTTGATCTATTTCAGCTTGGATTAGGGAAGGCATGCAACAGCATGATATCAATGTGGGCGAAGTGACATTGTGCAGCTAAGACTAAGTAGTATAAGTGAAAGTGTGGTATGCCAAACCCTCCTCACTCATATGGGAGCACAAAGGTATCCCAGCTTATTTGAGGACGCCGGCCAGCCAAGGTGAGTCTCAATAGTAAACTCCATAGTGTAGCAAAGAAGGAATTGGTAATGTAAGTGGGATGGACATGTTTAAGAAAAGATGTAAATGGCAGGGTAGGACCACCATTTTCATGAATGTGATACGGCCAGCCATGAAAGTGGAAGACAATAGGACCATTCCACCTGAGTGGTCAGATTTTTTATGGCTGGGGCATAGTTAATTCGTCTTACCTGCTCTTTGTCGCAGACAATGTCCAAATATTTAACAGGACTATCACACCAAGACAGGGGTAACTTGCATTGCAAAGGCGCGGTGGTGTCTGTAGGAGGGAACTACTCAGATTTGGTCCAATTGATGTGAAGGCCAGAGAAGCCTCCAAAGTGAAGAACCTCACAGAGGATCTGAGGTAAGTTATCTGCGAGGATGGCATACAAATAAAAAAATGTCATTTGCATAATGAAAGAAGTAAGGAGCCAAGCTTGAATTGCACTCCCCAATGCAGATGTTTCTATTGGAGATGCAGCAACAAAGGGTCCATAGCGATGACAAAGCGTAAAGGAGACAGGGAACAAACCATGCCAAGTCCCTCTAGTGATGGCATAGGGAGCCATAATGGAGCCATTGGCCTGGATCTGGACCACTGGTTTAGAATACAATTTTGATTGAACGAAACCACTCAGCATTCCTAGTTTGAGGAGTATAGCATGCAGGAAGGGTCATTCTAGTGAGTTGAAGGCTATCTCAGCATCCAAAAAGGCAACAGTGGCCAGAATATTGCGGAATTTTCCATAAAGGACTTAGAAGACCGTGCACAAATTCAGGGATGTGAAGCATTGAGGGACCAAACCTGACCGGATTGGGTAGACACTTTGGTCCATCATGATGGAAAGGCAGTTTACAAGCACCCTGTTGCATATCTTATTATCGCAAGATGATCACAACTTCTCGTAGCACTGAGGGGAGCTCCATGGCGTCAAGGGATTCTGTATATACGACAAACAGGTGGGGAGCAAGGAGATGCTTAACGTTCTTATTAAAGACCTATATAAGCTCATCAAGGCCTTGGGACCCATCAAATGAGTAGATATCTTGCACTATCTACTTGATTGACATTCGTTCACTGAGTAACTATTTTTGGGCATTGGTAAGCCAAACAATGGCTATCTCCGTGAAGTATTCTGCTAGGTCGGTAGTGCCACCTGCAAACTGGGAAGTATACAGGCATGAGTAATAACTAAGCAATACAGCAAGAACCTCTTCATTGTCGGTCACCCATGACCTCCTAGCCAGCTGCCTCTTAGAGATACAAGAGGAGCCTCTTGGGGGTGAAGCAGCCTGACCATTGTGTGGTCTGATCTCTCCCCCTCGCTATAGCAGCAGGCTCTAGAGTATTTCCCCAAGATGTTTGGCTCACGAGTTGTAGTCTATGATGCTGTGGGGCATCTGTGCTCCCCAGGTCTGTCAGTTCAGTTTCTATATAAGTCAGGCTCCTGCTTATGTCATGCAGCACCCCAGTGTGCTTGGAAATGCATATGCAGCAAATCTAGGCCTTGAAGGTCTCCTGAAGGGGGGCCTGTGATGTGACTTAGCCTGCGTTGAGCTTGAAATAGTCTACAGCTGCTGAGTGAAGTTGAGAGCAGAACACCTTGCCATGCAGTGCCATGTTTGGGAAGCTCCACTGTTGCTCCAAGCCTCCACTGACAGGGATGCACAGCATCATCTGAAAAGGGGAGTGGTGAGACAGGTTGCAGGCAAAGTGTAAAAGAGATCGAAGCAAGGGCTGAGAGTAGTAGAGATAAGCCAATAGTCAATACGGGACCATGTATTTTGCAGAGTGTAGAAGCACATGTATGCCAGAGTGGATGCATTGTACAACCATCAGGAACCTCGGAGCAGGTAAGTGTTGCAGAGATCACAGAGGATGTAGAACAAACATGGCTTACCCATTGATGCAATAGCAGTGGTTTCTACTAGGGGGCCCAGGAGCAGGTTAGAGTCACAGCACAGTATGATGTGCTTGGTGTCTATGCATCCTATCAGAGTCACTAGGGTTTTAAAAACATAAGGAGTATCACCATTCAAGGCGTATTTGTTAGCCAAAAGTACTCGATGTCCTGCCAATGCTCCAGCCACACGTACATAACTACCATCCTCATCAAGGAAACTGGATGTGGGATGAATTCAAAGGTTTTTGTGTTTTAACGTGCAGACTCCACATGAGTGTAGGTTGAAAAATATCAGTGTGGTTCCTATGTTGAAGTGAAGACATGCGAATTCCCAGGGGTAAGGTGCATCTCTTTTAAGAAGGATATCTGTTTGTTGTGTCGGGTCAGATATAGCAAAACCTTTTTTCCCATTTGGGGATTATTGAGGCATCTGATGTTCCATGATAGAAATGTGAATTCCCCCAGTCTTGTAGTACCACCATTTAATAGAATGGTGTAGGAGGCTGGACTGGCTTGTAGTGAGTACCAAGGGGTACTTGCACCTTGCACCAGGCCCAGTTATCCCTTATTAGTGTATAGGGTGTCTAGCAGCTTAGGCTGATAGATAATGGTAGCTTAGCAGAGCAGCTTAGGCTGAACTAGGAGACGTGTGAAGCTACTACAGTACCACTTAGTGTCATATGCACAATATCATAAGAAAACACAATACACAGTTATACTAAAAATAAAGGTACTTTATTTTTATGACAATATGCCAAAGTATCTTAGAGTGTACCCTCAGTGAGAGGATAGGAAATATACACAAGATATATATACACAATAGCAAAAATATGCAGTATAGTCTTAGAAAACAGTGCAAACAATGTATAGTTACAATAGGATGCAATGGGGAAACATAGGGATAGGGGCAACACAAACCATATACTCCAAAAGTGGAATGCGAACCACGAATGGACCCCAAACCTATGTGACCTTGTAGAGGGTCGCTGGGACTATTAGAAAATAGTGAGAGTTAGAAAAATAACCCTCCCCAAGACCCTGAAAAGTGAGTGCAAAGTGCACCAAAGTTCCCCTAAGGACAAAATAGTCGTGTTAGAGGGAAAATGCAAGGAAAACACAAATCAGCAATGCAACAACGATGGATTCCTGACTGAGGGTACCTGTGGAACAAGGGGACCAAGTCCAAAAGTCACAAGCAACTCGGAGATGGGCAGATGCCCAAGAAATGCCAGCGGTTGGTGCAAAGAAGCTCTTACTAGGCTAAAGAACTGTGAATACTGCAGGAACGACAAGGGCTAGAGACTTCCCCTTTGGAGGATGGATCCCCCACGCCTTGGAGAGTCGTGCAGAAGTGTTTTCCCGCCCGATGGACGCCAACAAGCCTTGCTACACGCAAATCGTGCGTTTGGCGTTTTTGGACGCTGCTGGGGCCCAGGAGGGACCAGGAGGTCGCAAATTGGACCTGCAGAGAGAGGGGACGTCGAGCAAGACAAAGAGCCCTCACAGAAGCAGGTAGCACCCGGAGAAGTGCCAGAAACAGGCACTACGAGGATGCGTGAAACGGTGCTCGCCGAAGTTGCACAAAGGAGTCCCACGTCGCCGGAGACCAACTTAGAAAGTCGTGCAATGCAGGTTAGAGTGCCGTGGACCCAGGCTTGGCTGTGCACACAGGATTTCCGCCGGAAGTACACAGGGGCCGGAGAAGCTTGCAAAGTCGCGGTTCCCAGCAATGCAGCCCAGCGAGGTGAGGCAAGGACTTACCTCCACCAAACTTGGGCTGAAGAGTCACTGGACTGTGGGAGTCACTTGGACGGTGTCGCTGGATTCGAGGGACCTTGCTCGTCGTGCTGAGAGGAGACCCAAGGGACCAGAGATGCAGCTTTTTGGTGCCTGCGGTTGCAGGGGGAAGATTCCGTCGACCCACGGGAGATTTCTTCGGAGCTTCTGGTGCAGAGAGGAGGCAGACTACCCCCACAGCATGCACAAGCAGGAAAACAGTCGAGAAGGCGGCAGGATCAGCGTTACAGAGTTGCAGTAGTCGTCTTTGCTACTATGTTGCAGGTTTGCAGGCTTCCAGCGCGGTCAGCGGTCGATTCCTTATCAGAAGGTGAAGAGGGAGATGCAGAGGAACTCGGCTGAGCTCATGCATTCGTTATCTAAAGTTTCCCCAGAGACAGAGACCCTAAATAGCCAGAAAAGAGGGTTTGGCTACCTAGGAGAGAGGAAAGGCTACTAACACCTGAAGGAGCCTATCAGCAGGAGTCTCTGACGTCACCTGGTGGCACTGGCCACTCAGAGCAGTCCAGTGTGCCAGCAGCACCTCTGTTTCCAAGATGGCAGAGGTCTGGAGCACACTGGAGGAGCTCTGGACACCTCCCAGGGGAGGTGCAGGTCAGGGGAGTGGTCACTCCCCTTTCCTTTGTCCAGTTTCGCGCCAGAGCAGGGGCTAAGGGGTCCCTGAACCGGTGTAGACTGGCTTATGCAGAATTGGGCACATTTGCACCCAACAAAGCTTTTCCAGAGGCTGGGGGAGGCTACTCCTCCCCTGCCTTCACACCATTTTCCAAAGGGAGAGGGTGTCACACCCTCTCTCAGAGGAAGTTCTTTGTTCTGCCATCCTGGGCCAGGCCTGGCTGGACCCCAGGAGGGCAGCTGCCTGTCTGAGGGGTTGGCAGCAGCAGCAGCTGCAGAGAAACCCCAGGAAGGGCAGTCTGGCAGTACCAGGGTCTGTGCTACAGACCACTGGGATCATGGAATTGTACCAACAATGCCAGGATGGCATAGAGGGGGCAATTCCATGATCATAGACATGTTACATGGCCATATTCGGAGTTACCATGGTGAAGCTACATATAGGTAGTGACCTATATGTAGTGCACGCGTGTAATGGTGTCCCCGCACTCACAAAGTTCAGTGATTTGGCTCTGAACAATGTGGGGGCACCTTGGCTAGTGCCAGGGTGCCCTCACACTAAGTAACTTTGCACCTAACCTTTACCAGGTAAAGGTTAGACATATAGGTGACTTATAAGTTACTTAAGTGCAGTGTAAAATGGCTGTGAAATAACGTGGACGTTATTTCACTCAGGCTGCAGTGGCAGGCCTGTGTAAGAATTGTCAGAGCTCCCTATGGGTGGCAAAAGAAATGCTGCAGCCCATAGGGATCTCCTGGAACCCCAATACCCTGGGTACCTCAGTACCATATACTAGGGAATTATAAGGGTGTTCCAGTAAGCCAATGTAAATTGGTAAAAATGGTCACTAGCCTGTCAGTGACAATTTGGAAAGAAATGAGAGAGCATAACCACTGAGGTTCTGGTTAGCAGAGCCTCAGTGAGACAGTTAGGCACCACACAGGGAACATATACATGCACACCTATGAGCACTGGGGCCCTGTGTGACAGGGTCCCCGTGACACATACATATAGGCCACAAACCTATGAGCACTGGGGTCCTGACCAGCAGGATCCCAGTGACACATAACAAACATA
The DNA here is from genome assembly GCF_031143425.1 of Pleurodeles waltl. Lineage (NCBI taxonomy): Eukaryota > Metazoa > Chordata > Amphibia > Caudata > Salamandridae > Pleurodeles > Pleurodeles waltl. The sequence goes on from NC_090445.1 coordinate 383,321,976, forward strand.
CTGAAACCATAGTGTTTTCACTATGAGCACTGAGGCCTGGCTATCAGGATCCCAGTGAGACAGTGAAAACAGTGACAAACACCCTGACATACACTCACAAACAGGCCAAAAGTGGGGGTAACAAGGCTAGAAAGAGGCTACCTTCTCACACAACCCCCCCCCAAACGAAGGACAATAAGGCTAACCTTGGCCAGTTGAGACTTTATTGTCTAAGTGGTGATAAGTAGAGAGTAGCTCTGCAATAGACTGGTTACTCCCTTTATCATCCACTATATGGTTACTTCCCTGTGGGGATGTAAACCACCCTGTTTGAAGTTTTTTAGCTAAGCAACAATGTGAAGATGTATTTTCAGAGTTTCTATCAGTAAGTTTTAGTTTAGAGCAGTGGGAATTGTCCACTGAACCTATTTGTAGTGATGGAAATGCCAGACAGGGATGCTGTCTCAGAAAAGCCATAGCTGGGCAAAAACTTTGTCCATATGGCTGGAAGAGAGAACAGGGATGCTGTTTCTCTTGGGTTGGAGCAGGGCAGGGATGCTGTCCTATCAGCTCCACACTAGGGCAGGGATGCTGTCCTGAGTGTTGTGAGGCAGTGCAGAGCTTCTGCACTAAAGTTTCTCTGGGAGGGTTGGAGGGATGCTCCATGTTAACTAAAATGGTGCTCTTTTTCTCACCAATGTTAGTTATCCCATAGAGAGGTACTTCCACCTCAGGGAGTCCAGCTTTGCCAGCTGATGATTCCCTTGGAACAGGTGCCACCCCAGGAGAGGTTTCTCCCACCACATGAATAGTATCCTGAATGGTAGGGTGGTTAGGGGATACTGTGATACCCTTTTTACCTGTTGATGGAGAGGGATCCTGAGTTTTCAGGCCTTCTCTCCTTTGCTTTTTCATTTCACTTGAAATGAGAGGGAACAATTCCTCAGGGATGCCCAGCATGGCTGCATGGGCATAAAACTCTACATCAGCCCAACCTGAGGCCTCTAGGTCATTACCTAAGAGACAGTCTACAGGTAAGCTAGGTGATACCACCACCTGCTTAGGGCCAGTAACTCCACCCCAACTAAACTGAATTATAGCTAAGGGAAGAAACTTAGTGGAGTTATGGACATCAATAATCTTAGACTGTTGTCCAATGATGTGTTGTTCAGGAGGCACTAGGTTTTCAGTCACCAAAGTGAAACTGGCACCTGTGTCCCTGTAGGCCAAGGCCTCAACACCATTTATTGAAACTGTCTGCCTGTACTTATCCATTGTAAGGGGACAAGCAGCCAGTGTGGCAAGGCCAATGCCACTAGGTGTGACAGAAACTGTCTTGGGACTGATGACATCAGTTTTCACTATGGACCCATAAGTGAACCCAACTACACCCTTTGCTTGACTGTTGCCAGCAGTCCCACCACTAGTACCACTACTGCTAGGGGCACTAGAGTTTGATGTATTAGTGGTGGTAGGCTCAGGGGGTTTACCTGGACAGGACTTATCCCCTGGCCTATGGCCTCTGTTTTTACACACAAAGCACCAAGGCTTTTTAATGTGTGCAGGTTGGGAAGAAGAGGAAGAATTTGTTTTATCCCCACCCTCTGAAGAGTGTTTAAGATTTGAAGTGGGATCTTTGGTTTTACCCTTATCCCCATGCTTATCTTGAGATTTTTCACCATCTTTCTTCTTATTGCCATCTTTGTCACCCCCAGTATGAACTTTTCTGTTCACCCTTGTTCTGACCCATTTGTCTGCCTTCTTTCCCAATTCTTGGGGAGAGGTCAGATCAGAGTCTACCAGGTACTGGTGCAACAAATCAGACACACAATTATTAAGTATATGCTCTCTCAGGATTGTGTTATACAGGCTTTCATAATCAGTAACTTTACTGCCATGTAACCACCCCTCCAAGGCCTTCACTGAATGGTCAATGAAATCAACCCAGTCTTGTGAAGACTCCTTTTTGGTCTCTCTGAACTTTATCCTGTACTGTTCAGTGGTTAAGCCATAACCATCCAGGAGTGCATTCTTAAGAACTGTAAAATTATTGGCATCACTTTCTTTCACAGTAAGGAGTCTATCCCTACCCTTTCCACTAAATGATAGCCATAGGATAGCAGCCCACTGCTTTTGAGGGACATCCTGTACAGCACAGGCCCTCTCAAGTGCAGCAAACCACTTGTTAATGTCATCCCCCTCCTTATAAGGGGGAACTATCTTGTGCAGATTCCTGGAATCATGCTCTTTTGCAGGATGACTATGGGGAATACTGCTGCTGCCACCATGGGTATCTAAACCCAACTTCTGTCTTTCCTTCTCTACTTCTAAAGACTGTCTATCCAAATCCAGCTGTTGCTTCTTGAGCTTCAGTCTGGTTTGTTCCACTCTCAATCTATTGAGCTCCCTTTCTAACAATCTGTCATCAGGGTGGGTGGGAGGGACATTTCTAGATACAGAGGTATGATGGGAATGAACAGAAGGAGACCTGTCCCTTACAGAGGGCACCCTAACAGCTTGGCTACCAGTATAATGTGAGAGCACACCATTAGTATGGTGTGATTCAACCTCTGTACCAACTATGCTAGACTGTCTAGTAATGGGCAGGCTGAGAAGTTTCTTTCCTGAACCTTTTCCTGGGGGAGTCCCTGGATCAGATTGAGAACCATTAGCTACTTTTTCAACAGATTGGGCACTTATGGCCTTATCCTGTACTCTAAGCATATTAATTAACAGTTCTAAGGAAGGATTCTTCCCTACACTCAAACCTCTCTCTATGCAGAGACTCCTTGCTCCTTTCCAGCTAAGGTGATCATATGCAAGTTTGGACAGTTCAACATTTTGGCCTGTGCCAGACAATTTTAGAGAGAGTTAAAGTGAAAGAGAAAAAAGTTTTCAGAACTTTTTGGAAAGACAGAAAAAAACTTTTTGAACTTTTAAGAACTTTTTGAAAGTTTTAGAAGTACTTTTCAGCACTTAGAAAAGAGTGCAAAGAGGAAATGCAAAACTTTTTGGCTATGTGTATATACACTGACCTTGTTTTGTATATTTTTCTCTTATGAAAAGTACAATGACAAGAGTGGTAAGTAGTCTCAAGCACTTATCCCACCACTGCACAACCAATGTAGGAGGCTGGACTGGCTTGTAGTGAGTACCAAGGGGTACTTGCACCTTGCACCAGGCCCAGTTATCCCTTATTAGTGTATAGGGTGTCTAGCAGCTTAGGCTGATAGATAATGGTAGCTTAGCAGAGCAGCTTAGGCTGAACTAGGAGACGTGTGAAGCTACTACAGTACCACTTAGTGTCATATGCACAATATCATAAGAAAACACAATACACAGTTATACTAAAAATAAAGGTACTTTATTTTTATGACAATATGCCAAAGTATCTTAGAGTGTACCCTCAGTGAGAGGATAGGAAATATACACAAGATATATATACACAATAGCAAAAATATGCAGTATAGTCTTAGAAAACAGTGCAAACAATGTATAGTTACAATAGGATGCAATGGGGAAACATAGGGATAGGGGCAACACAAACCATATACTCCAAAAGTGGAATGCGAACCACGAATGGACCCCAAACCTATGTGACCTTGTAGAGGGTCGCTGGGACTATTAGAAAATAGTGAGAGTTAGAAAAATAACCCTCCCCAAGACCCTGAAAAGTGAGTGCAAAGTGCACCAAAGTTCCCCTAAGGACAAAATAGTCGTGTTGGAGGGAAAATGCAAGGAAAACACAAATCAGCAATGCAACAACGATGGATTCCTGACTGAGGGTACCTGTGGAACAAGGGGACCAAGTCCAAAAGTCACAAGCAACTCGGAGATGGGCAGATGCCCAAGAAATGCCAGCGGTTGGTGCAAAGAAGCTCTTACTAGGCTAAAGAACTGTGAATACTGCAGGAACGACAAGGGCTAGAGACTTCCCCTTTGGAGAATGGATCCCCCACGCCTTGGAGAGTCGTGCAGAAGTGTTTTCCCGCCCGATGGACGCCAACAAGCCTTGCTACACGCAAATCGTGCGTTTGGCGTTTTTGGACGCTGCTGGGGCCCAGGAGGGACCAGGAGGTCGCAAATTGGACCTGCAGAGAGAGGGGACGTCGAGCAAGACAAAGAGCCCTCACTGAAGCAGGTAGCACCCGGAGAAGTGCCAGAAACAGGCACTACAAGGATGCGTGAAACGGTGCTCGCCAAAGTTGCACAAAGGAGTCCCACGTCGCCGGAGACCAACTTAGAAAGTTGTGCAATGCAGGTTAGAGTGCTGTGGACCCAGGCTTGGCTGTGCACACAGGATTTCCGCCGGAAGTACACAGGGGCCGGAGAAGCTTGCAAAGTCGCGGTTCCCAGCAATGCAGCCCAGCGAGGTGAGGCAAGGACTTACCTCCACCAAACTTGGGCTGAAGAGTCACTGGACTGTGGGAGTCACTTGGACGGTGTCGCTGGATTCGAGGGACCTCGCTCGTCGTGCTGAGAGGAGACCCAAGGGACCGGAGATGCAGCTTTTTGGTGCCTGCGGTTGCAGGGGGAAGATTCCGTCGACCCACGGGAGATTTCTTCGGAGCTTCTGGTGCAGAGAGGAGGCAGACTACCCCCACAGCATGCACAAGCAGGAAAACAGTCGAGAAGGCGGCAGGATCAGCGTTACAGAGTTGCAGTAGTCGTCTTTGCTACTATGTTGCAGGTTTGCAGGCTTCCAGCGCGGTCAGCGGTCGATTCCTTATCAGAAGGTGAAGAGGGAGATGCAGAGGAACTCGGCTGAGCTCATGCATTCGTTATCTAAAGTTTCCCCAGAGACAGAGACCCTAAATAGCCAGAAAAGAGGGTTTGGCTACCTAGGAGAGAGGAAAGGCTACTAACACCTGAAGGAGCCTATCAGCAGGAGTCTCTGACGTCACCTGGTGGCACTGGCCACTCAGAGCAGTCCAGTGTGCCAGCAGCACCTCTGTTTCCAAGATGGCAGAGGTCTGGAGCACACTGGAGGAGCTCTGGACACCTCCCAGGGGAGGTGCAGGTCAGGGGAGTGGTCACTCCCCTTTCCTTTGTCCAGTTTCGCGCCAGAGCAGGGGCTAAGGGGTCCCTGAACCGGTGTAGACTGGCTTATGCAGAATTGGGCACATTTGTGCCCAACAAAGCATTTCCAGAGGCTGGGGGAGGCTACTCCTCCCCTGCCTTCACACCATTTTCCAAAGGGAGAGGGTGTCACACCCTCTCTCAGAGGAAGTTCTTTGTTCTGCCATCCTGGGCCAGGCCTGGCTGGACCCCAGGAGGGCAGCTGCCTGTCTGAGGGGTTGGCAGCAGCAGCAGCTGCAGAGAAACCCCAGGAAGGGCAGTCTGGCAGTACCAGGGTCTGTGCTACAGACCACTGGGATCATGGAATTGTACCAACAATGCCAGGATGGCATAGAGGGGGCAATTCCATGATCATAGACATGTTACATGGCCATATTCGGAGTTACCATGGTGAAGCTACATATAGGTAGTGACCTATATGTAGTGCACGCGTGTAATGGTGTCCCCGCACTCACAAAGTTCAGTGATTTGGCTCTGAACAATGTGGGGGCACCTTGGCTAGTGCCAGGGTGCCCTCACACTAAGTAACTTTGCACCTAACCTTTACCAGGTAAAGGTTAGACATATAGGTGACTTATAAGTTACTTAAGTGCAGTGTAAAATGGCTGTGAAATAACGTGGACGTTATTTCACTCAGGCTGCAGTGGCAGGCCTGTGTAAGAATTGTCAGAGCTCCCTATGGGTGGCAAAAGAAATTCTGCAGCCCATAGGGATCTCCTGGAACCCCAATACCCTGGGTACCTCAGTACCATATACTAGGGAATTATAAGGGTGTTCCAGTAAGCCAATGTAAATTGGTAAAAATGGTCACTAGCCTGTCAGTGACAATTTGGAAAGAAATGAGAGAGCATAACCACTGAGGTTCTGGTTAGCAGAGCCTCAGTGAGACAGTTAGGCACCACACAGGGAACATATACATGCACACCTATGAGCACTGGGGCCCTGTGTGACAGGGTCCCCGTGACACATACATATAGGCCACAAACCTATGAGCACTGGGGTCCTGACCAGCAGGATCCCAGTGACACATAACAAACATACTGAAACCATAGTGTTTTCACTATGAGCACTGAGGCCTGGCTATCAGGATCCCAGTGAGACAGTGAAAACAGTGACAAACACCCTGACATACACTCACAAACAGGCCAAAAGTGGGGGTAACTAGGCTAGAAAGAGGCTACCTTCTCACAAATGGTCAAATTATGTTGGCTTTGTGTATGAGCAGTGTCCTCTATTACTGAAGGATGCAGGCATACAAAAGCTATCAAACTTAAAACAACCATCTACCTCACCCACTAGGCAACACCAAGACATGAATCCCATTGAAAGAACCCTAGAAACACAAATCCCTTCAGAGTCACCTTGGGACTCTACACCACTGGGGGGTAGCAATGCTGCAGCAGATTGGCCCCACCTGTCAGATCATTTGCGGGAGCGGAAGTAAAAATGTGCCACATATTGTCACTAATGAGGTGTAATTGGAATTGTGGTTTCTGAAAACAGAATGCACAAATGTCAGTTTAGTGAGACTGAAATGAGACCATTCAGTGACTTCAGTCTGGGCGGAGCAGGTCAATGCTCACCGTTGCATGTATGTCTGGTGGGGATTGCTCAGGTGTGGTGCACCAAGGGGGAGAATGATCTTTAGCATGTTGCTTACAGAAAGTTAGGGCTTCCGCTGGGATATCAAAGAAGACAGCTACTTGGAGATGGTCTGAATAACGCTTTCCATACTGCAGCTCCAATTTTCCTAGTACTGATTTGGCATCATCAAGCTTGCGGTGTTCCTCATGAACTGCCACTGTGAAGCCTGGAAAAAGGGAGACTGTGGATCCTTGCCTTTGCAGTGGTCCATGTTCACACACAAGTCTTAGGGTTATATCATGGTCCCTACAGTTTAGGAGCCTGATATTGTTCATGGTGGTGCGCTATGGGGGTGTGGGCCAAGGGATCTATGGGCCCTCTCTACAACAAAGGTGGAAGTGAAGTTTTGGTGGCCGAAGAGGTCAGTGAGTAAGTGTTCAATAATTAGGCTGAGGCGGCCATGTCTGTAGACTACACCACATTAAGTATGTGGAAATTGTTGCAGATCCCCCATGCTTTACGGTCATCATTCTTGATAGCTACTGCTTTGAGGAAGCATAGGTCTCATGTCTGCAGGGTCATCAATCGGGTGCACATGGAAATTGTGCAACTCATCCAGGTGGTTTCAGGAAGTCTCATGATTGCCTCTATTCCATCAGGCCTGGATTGCGTGGTAGCCCGGTCTCCAAATGTGGCACTGGTCCTGCCCCATGCAATGTAGTGAGCGGCACCAGAACTCTGTGAAGCATATCAGAGTAGACCAGGCAGCCTGTTGTGGCCTGTGGCCACGTACCTCAGGCTCACATGCAGCCCCTCTCACTGCTGGCCTTGGAGGTGTGGGTTGCGCTGCCAGGCTTTCAGCTCCATTGGGCATCACTGGGATGTATATTCACCCTCAAACCACTGCCATCTGGCCACTGATGTCAGGAAAGGGACAGTGGGATGCCTACATTCTCAGGAATGCGGAGTCAGGCACATTGTGGCCTCAAGCCGAGCTGAGCTAGCCAGAGATTCAATGCCATGCCACCATCTTGCTAGTCGGCTTGGTCATGCCCTTTCCATTCTACCTCTATACTTGTAGGAGGCTAGCCTGGTTTGTAGTTGGTACCCAGGGCCGGCTTTAGGACGACTGGTGACTCCCTGTGTGACAGTTTACTGTGGTACCCCCCACCCCATGACCTCCTCCTTGGTTTCACTCACTACCACCCGGCAAATGTGCCTCTGATCTCTCCATTGCTCCCCTTTCACATACAATCATTTGTTTTAAAACATTTGTAAATGCTGGCTTTACTAATCCACTCAGCTAGCCACTTATAATATAGGGGCATATTTAAGAGCCCCTAGCGCCAATCTAATGCCACATAGCATCATCTTTTTACACTAATGTGGCATTAGAAGGCCAAAAGGCTGTGCCATATTTACAAAGTGGCGCAATGCATGCATTGCGCCACTTTGTATCCCTTTGCTCTGCATTATGTCTGTGCCAGGCATAATGTATGCAAAGGTGGCATTCCCTCATTGTGGGGTGGGGGGGGCAAAAGAATGGTGCAAAGAAATCGGGCAGATTTTTTTCCGGCACTTTCAACACCTGCTCAGAGCAGGCGTTAAAAGGAGACTTCTGTTGGTTACAATGGGCCTCTGGGTGCTTTGTGGGATGAGCATCAACATTTTTTACACTAATCCTGCAAAGCACTGGACTAGCTTAAAACATTCTGACACTAGTCCCCTAACTACCGCCATATGGCGCTGTATTTGGCACTGTGGTGGCATTAGAGGGGCGCTAAGGCACGCAAGAAAAGTGGTGCATTATTGTGTGCAGCACCATGTTTTTCAAATATGCCCTATAGAGGCATATTTAAGAGCCCCTATTGCCATTCCAGCGCCACATTGGTGGAATTTATTTTAAGCTAATGTGGCGTTAGAAGGCCAAAAATGCTGTGCTATATTTACAAAGTGGCACAATGCATGCATTGCACCAATTTGTAACCCTTTGTGCTACATTATGCCTGCACCAGGCATAATGTATGCAAAGGGGGCATCCCCCCTTTAGAGGGGCCAAAAAACGGCACAAAGAAATCTGACAGATTTCTTTGCATCCATTTTTTCCTGCACTTATAACGTTTGGTCAGAGCAGGCATTAAAAGGAGGCTTCCATTGATAACAATGGGCCTCTGGGTGCTTTGCAGGATTAGCGCCAACATTTTTTATGCTAATCCTGCAAAGCGCTGGACTAGCAAAAATAAAACTGACACTAGTCCCCCACTCTGTGCAGCACCACTTTTCTTAAATATGCCCCATAGTTTGTTTTTTGCAGCAGGCATACTAACCCTCTATGCTACTTTATGTTGCGTCAAAGCTGCCACTAGACAAACTCCCATCTCTCTCTCTAGCAGGAACATTAATAACAAGAGGTATCTTGACATTTTCATTGTTTCTTGAAGCCTAAAGCACAAGGAACATTTCAGCAGGTGCTTTTAAATTGCAAGTTTCGGAAGTTATTGCTAAACAAAGTGCCACCCTGAGGTCAGCGCCCGGTGCGGTCACACCGCTCGCACCACCCAAAAGCCAGCCCTGTGAGCACCTATGGTACTTACAGCTTATACCATGTCCAGGTATACCTTATTAGTGAAATGTAGGCAGTGGCTAGAAGCCAGGCTCTCTAGAGGTAGGTGTAGCTGAGCAGCCATCTTTTCTTATCTAAGCTCGTGCAATACCACTGTTGTCGCACAGTACTCACACACATGAAAGAAAATACTAAGTGTTACAAAAATAAAGGTTCTTTATTTTGATGACACAAATGCCAGAGATACCAAAGAGACCATACTCCCTTAGGATGTAAGTAATGCACACATTATATACACTGGTATGCAGAAATAGGCATAAAGCAGTTAGAAAACAGTGCAATTAGTGAAAATCACAATAGTTAGAAATGGGCCTAGGGGGAACACAAACCATATACTAAGAATGTGAAATGTGGAAGTCGGTTTCCCACCTAGGCAAGTGTAGTGTGTAGAGGGGAGCTAGGAGTATTCGAAAACACCAAAGGTAAGTACTAGAAACCACCCCAAAGCCCAGGAAATCAGGAGTAAAACACAGTGACTTTCCTAGAACACCCAGAAACACGAGAAAGAAGATTATGCAAGAATCAGAACCAGAACAAGCCTTGACAACTGCAAAACATGCAGTGCACAGGGGTACTGTCTTGTGTGGGGAGGCAAGCTCTTACCTCACCAAAGTTGGACAGTAGGACATCAGGATCATTGGGACCACTTCAGTCCACCACCCATGATGCAGGATACACGCAGCTCGTCAGGAGAGGGGATCCACGCAGCTGGTCGTTGTTGCAGTAGGTGCCTGCTGAAGCAGGGGAGTGACTCCTTCTCCCCAAGGGAGATTCCTTCACTCTTATGGTGCAGGCTGAAGACAGGCTGTCCTCTGAGGATGCACAACTGGGAAACAGTTGCAGTTGCTGGCAGGAGCTGACAATACAATTTTGCAGAAGTCGTCTTTGATTCTTTGTTGCTGTTTGTAGAGTTCCTGCAGGGTCCAGATGCAGTTTCTTCAGTGAGAAGTTGAAGTAAAGGATGCAGAGGATTCCTGCTGGAGTCTTGCAATCTGAATCCGAAGAACCACCTAAAGGAGAGACCCTAAATAGCCCTGAAAGGGGGATTGGTCAGCTAAAGAGGTAAGCACTTATCATGGGAGGGCTGTGACGTCCCCTGCTGGCACTGGCCACTCAGATGCTCCCAAAGTTCCCAGCCAACTTGGAATCCAAGATAGCAAAACCGAGGGACTCTCTGGAGAAGCTCTGAGTGCCACCCCTGGGGTGGTGATGGACAGGGGAGTTGTCACTCCCGTTTCCTTTGTCCAGTTGTGCGCCATTGCAGGGACTGGGGGTCCCTGAACCGGTGTAGACTGGATTATGCAAGGAGGGCACCAAATGTACCCTTCAAAGCATTTCCAGTGGCTTAGGGGCTACCCCTCCCAAGCCTGTAGCCCCCATTTCTAAAGGGAGAGGGTGTAACACCCCTCTCCCAGGGGAAATCCTTTGTTCTGCCTTCCTGGGCTTGAGGCTGTGATGGCAATACTGGGCGTCCTCTAAGGATACCCCACACTGCACGGAATCATACAACCAATGCTTGCAAACACCTTGAGGTATGATTCCAACATGTTTGATGCCAAAAATTCCTATGTTATGAGTTACCATTTTGTAGCTGGACATAGGTAGTGACCTATGTCCAGTACACGTGTGAAAAGGCACCCCCGGACTCACGAAGTGCGGGAAAATGGTTGTCAGGGAACCTCTGCTAGTGTAGGCATGCCATTACACACAGGTATTCTGCACCCTGCCCACATGGCTGGAGGGCCTGCCATAGGGGGTGACTTACAAGTGACCTGGTGCAGAGTAAATGGCTGTGAAATTGTGCATGCACCTTTTCACACAAGCATGCAATAGCAGTCCTGCAGAAGCCTTTGCATGGGTTCCCTATGTGTGGCAAAAGATATGCGGCAGCCCATAGGGATCCCCTGGAACCCCAATGCCCGGGGTACCTAAGTACCATATATTAGGGACTTATAAGGGGACCAGTATGCCAATTGTGGGTGAATTGCTGGGTTGCCAGTATGCAACAACCAAATTTAGAAGAGAGATAGCACAATCACTGGGGTCCTGGTTAGCAGGATCCCAATGAACACAGTCAAGCACAATGGCATCAGGTAGAAAATGGAGGTAACCTTGGCAAAACAAGGGTACTTTCCAACAATACTTTGATGTATTAAAGCATTACAAACCTATATTTACTTCAGTTACTTTAGTTGAGCCATAATGATTTTTTGATGTTGGCACGCATTTTGTAATTCCTACCCCTTTGATATTTTCAATAGTCTTTCCAACTTTAAATATACCAATTCAATAAACATTTTAATCATTGCTTCTGAGTGACGAAAAGAGGTTGACTAAGTTAGTGAAAGAGATAGAGCGAGGTAGTGATACTGAAAAATAAAGAAGTATATTAATAGAAATGGAAACCGTTTGATAGTCAAAAAGGAAGTGAGAGAGTAGACAGAGAATGCAAAACACAGGTAGAAATAAAGGCTGAGAGAAGTCTATCAAGACAAAGAGTGACAAATATAAAGTGATATAGAAATAGATACCAATTGTAACACAGTAACACTTAGAGAAAGACAAAGAAGTAGACACACGTTTAAAGAAACAAAGAGAGAAGTACATAAAGTACGCAACACACAATTGGATAGTGCAAAATAGAATGTCAAACAGTAAGAGAGCGAGTACATGAAACAAATGAGGGAAAACAATAACTATGAAAGTACGCAGCAAAGGTGCTGACACCCAGAGATACACAGACAAAGACAGAGAGAGAGAGAAGGGTACGGCACAAAAGGCAGTCAGTGAAAAAATCATTCAGGCAGTTAAAGAGACAGAGCCACCAAGAAAAAAGACAGAAAGGGTGAGAAGGACAATGGGACATGGATGGAAAACGAGACAGAGTGACTGAAAGAAAGAGGTGTACAGAGAGTGACCGAATGTGAGATTTAGACACAGAATAAAAAGATAGTTTGACAGAGAGTGTGAATGTTTCTAAGGCTAAAAACAGTTCTCTCTATATCAGGTTTTGTGATCTGTGACTAATATTGTTCCTGCCTTTTTTAGGCCATTTATATGGATGTTAAGCTTCGAACAGTACTTATTTGATCAGATGGTAGCTGCTAGAGCCCACCAGCACAAAGTTTTGAGTACTGGCACTTACTTTTCCTCAGCAAACAGTTTTTTGAGTTTTTCAAGAGCAAGGGAGGGACAAACACACAAAGGAGAAAGAAGGAGGTAGAGAAAGAAGGAAAAAAACATCCCAGATGATGAAATCAGGAACCTGCAAGAGTGAGATAAAGGGGCAGGGATTGTCTGGTAGTGCATATAAAGAGACATGGGGTGGATTCAAGACTACAGAGCTTTGGTTTGCATTGCAGCAACATGTATTAGTGCCAGCTGCATGTCATTGAGCAGAGCTTTGGGCACCATTGCTATTCTTTTACATGTTGAGTACTGGCTTCAACACTTTAACAACATTTCTCTCCTTCCCTCACTCAATTCTACTCTTCCCGTACTTCTTTTTCTCTTTTTTTGCCTTATGCACCCTTCCTCTCTCATTTCCTGTCTACCTTTGCTTTCACACTCAACCATCACCTGCCTCCCCCTTATTTATTTGGTCACTACATCTCATTTTCTCTTTCTCTTTCTTGCTCTCTCCTTTGCGGCTTCTCTTTCACTTGCTCCCTCTTGGAGCCTCTCCTGACTTACTCTCTCCCTCCTCACCTCCCTGTCTTTCTTTACCTCACATTCACTCCTTCTTTCCTTTCCTACCTCCCTTTCTCTTATCACCCCCTTCTTTTTCTGTCTCCCTCTTTTTACTCTTTCCTGCTTTGCTTCCCTCTCTCACTATCCACCCCTCCCTCTTTCATTTCCCGGCTGCCTTTTTCTTGTACTCTCCTGTTTTCCTATTTTTTCTAGGTCTCTCCCTTCCACGTTCCCGGTTCTCTGCAGTCTCTGCCCCTAGCTCTTTTTTCATTGCCTCCCATTCCAGCCTCCCCGTTATCTCCATCATTTATCTTTCCCCTTCTCTCCTTCAGTGCCCTCCTCTGCCTCCCTCTCTCGCTGTCCCTGTGTTTCTCTGTCCATGTCTTTTTCTACCCCTCTCAATTATCTCCTCCTCCCTCTTTCCCTCTGTCTCTTTCACTTTGCTTCCTTCTTCTTTTCTGTCAAAAAACTGTGACTCAAATTTGAATTGTGGCTCTCCACAAATATACAATTGGTCAAATTTGCCTAAGTATTTTTCTATCCGACAAAAAATGAGTTTACACCTGGTTAAATTATTGTTATGATGATGACTTTCATCACTACTTAAAATGGCGACAATACAATTGGAATCGCGATCTGATTTTGAATTATGAATCATGGCATATTTAGTCTACTTTTTTCTTGTATATTACTCTAATTTTCCATGAAGGAAGCTCACATAGTGCATCCCTTCTGTTCTGCTAGCTCCAACTGAGATACACTGTGATTCTCAGGATAGTAAACGCATTCTAAGAGGACCTTGTCCAAGCTAAATAACTTCTCTAATGATCCAAACACACAAATCAAAAATGAAAATATCTGCGCTAACATTTTTTTACAGAGGTATATCAGAGGGCTTTATGTTAATTATTCCTCAATTATATTAAACATTGGCATGCATGAAATGAATAAGTTACTTACCTTCGGTAACACTTTTTCTGCTGGATACAGTAGCTACCTGTGGATTCCTCACCTTATGAATTCTCTCAATGCGCTACAATTGCACGGCTCTGCATGCGACTCCATCTGACGTCATTCTAGCAATAAGAAGTCCTCGCTGGCATGCTGACGTCAGTTTCACCATTTATTACGTGCCTTCGAGGCGAACAGGTGAGTACCGACCTCACAAGAATAATATATGCCAATCCAAATGCAAATATAAACCACAATATCTGTTTACATAGAAACACCAAAAAGATATATATACATTTATAATAAATTAAGTCTTGGTATGACCAGACAGTCAACGGGGAGGCAGGTGGGACTGCGAGGAATCCAGAGGTACCTACTGTATCCACCAGAAAAAGCGTTACAGAAGGTAAGTAACTTGTTCTTCTGATGGATACAACTACCTGTGGATTCCTCACCTTATGAATAGAATCCCAAAGTAGTCCTGCACTCAGAAGTGGGTGCCCGACTGGTTAAAACAAGACGTCCTGCATAACAGAACTTGCAAAAAGGCCATCCTAACTTCCGAGTCCAAGCAATGATTCTTTGGGAAAGTGTGGAGGGATGCCCAAATTGCTGCCTTACAGATATCAACAATTGGTGCACCTCTAGCTAAAGCCGAAGTGGCAGACTTAGCCCTGGTGGAATGGGACCTAATACCTTCAGGAGGAACCTTCTTTGCTAGCGAATAACAAATATTTATGCAAAGAATGACCCACCTTAAAAGGGTTCTCCTGTGGATGGCTTTGGCCTTCATCTTGCCGACATATCCAACAAAGAGTTGACCATCAATTCTAAAGTCTCTTGTCCTCTCAATGTAGAAATTCCGAGCCCTTCTTGGATCCAAGCGGTGCAGTCTTTCCTCCTCCTTTGAAGGATGGGGAGGAGGGTAAAAGGACGAGAGTGTTATAGATTGTCCAAGATGAAAGGGAGTGAATACTTTAGGAAGGAAAGCCGCCCTGGTTCTTAGCACCACCTTGTCAGCATGAAAGGTTGTAAAAGTAGGTTTCACACTAAAAGCCTGAAGCTCACTCACACGTCTAGCAGACGTGATAACTGTGAGGAAAACTGTTTCTAAAACTAAAAGTCTCAGCAGACAAGAATGCATAGGCTCAAATGGTGAACCCATTAAAAAAGTAAGAACTAAATTTAAATCCCACCGAGGCATTGATAACAGAATGGGAGGAAACTTGTTAGTTAACCCTTTAAGGAACCTAAGAACAAAAGGGGACTTAAATAAGGAAGGCTGATCAGGAAGCCAAAGAAAGGCCGACAGTGCTGACAAATAGCCCTTCACTGTCGCCACTGCACTACCCCCCGTGTGCCAGGGAAGGAGCAAAAAGCAAAATATCAGACAAATGGGCCTTCAAGGGATCAATTTGTCTCTCTCCACACTAAGCAGCAAATTTCGTCCATCTGCCAGCATAGATTGTCTTGGTGGAGTGTCGCCTGGCCAATAAGATAACATCCACCACTTCTAGAGGGATAGAAAAAGAACTCAGATTGCCCCGTTCAATCTCAGGGCATATAGGCACAGGCTCTGGAGATGGGGGTGTAGAACCTGCCCCTACAACTGCAAGAGGAGGTCTACCCTGCAAGGGAGATGGAGCGGCAGGCACAGTGAGAGTTGGAGAAGGTCTGTATACAGCACCCTTCTTGGCCAATCTGGGGATATTAAAATGACTTGAGCCTGATCATGGCGAATGTTCCTCAGAATTCCAGGAGTAAAGATATGAGGGGAAATGCGTAAAGCAACTGGTCTCACCAAAACGTCTGAAACGCGTCCCCCTACTCTCCCTGCACCGGGTACTGGATGTTGCAGAACAACAGGCAGTGTGTGTTTTCCTGAGTGGCAAACAGGTCTATCTGTGGAAATCCCCACATCCATAAGATGTGACGAACCAGGTCTGGATGGAGACGCCATTCGTGATCAGCCGAGAAATGCAGATTGAGACAGTCCGCACATACGTTGAAAACTCTGACCAGATGCAAATCCGATGGTCCTGTGCCCAGGACCAGAGCCGCAGAGCCTCTCTGCAGAGAAGGTACGACTGTACTCCTCCCTGCTTGTTGATGTACTACATCGCAGTAGTGTTGCCTGCCAAGACTTGAACTGACTGACTGCAAAAGTATGGGAGGAAGACCTTGAGAGCCAGACATATTGCTGGTAATTCTAACAGATTGATGTGAAACATCTGTTCCACTGGAGACCAATGACCTTTGATCTCCAGGACCCCCAGATGAGCTCCCCACCCCAGAGTGGATCTGGAGATCGTTATCGACTCCTTTGTGTTGAAACCACTGCTTGCGGAGGCACCCCAGAGAGCTCTCATGTGCCAACGTGCATGAGTGACCAACAGAGTGCAGAAAGCGAACAGACCAAGCAGACGTAGGATCTTGAGGGCTAGAACAGCCGCTCCATTCTGAAACATTGAAATCAACGCCTGAAAGTCCTGAATCCTATGTGGAGGAGGGTAGGCCTGATTCAATGTTGTATCCAGTACTGCCCCTATGAACAGGAGGCGGTGAAAGGGCTCCAGGTGAGATATGGGCATATTTACTGTAAAGCCCAGGTTGAGCAACAACTGGGTTGTCACTTGGAAGTGATGCAGCATGAGCTCTGGGGACCCGACTTTGATTAGTCAATCGTCCAGGTAAAGGAATACAGATATGCCCTTCCTTCTGAGGTCCACTGTAATCACTGCCATCACCTTCGTGAAGACTCAAGGTGCGGAAGTAAGACCAAAAGGAATGACCACAAACGGGTAGTGTTGCGATCCTACTACAAACTGCAGATACTTCCTGTGCGACTTCAGAATAGGGATTTGAAAATAAGCATCCTGCAAGTCAATAGACACCATCCAGTCTTCCTTGTTCAACACAAGAAGCACCTGAGCTAGGGTCAGCATTTTGAACTTCTCCTGTTGTGGAACCAATTTAAAATCTTCAGATCCAGGAGATAGGCCTCAATCGACCAACCTTCTTGGGAATCAGGAAATACCTTGAATTACATCCCTTACCTTCTCCTGCTCTGGAGCTAACTCCACTGCACCTTTTAACAAAAGGACTTGCACCTCCTGTTGAAGCAACAGGAGATGATCTTCCATACAAATGACTGGGAGGGATGGGAGGGGGATCTCCTGAAAAGGAAGGGCATAACCTTTTCCCACTATATTCAGCACCCAAGAGTCTGATGTGATTAACTCCCACTCGTGGAGAAAATAAAATAGCCTTCCCCCTACGTGTAAAACATGCTGGAAAATGGAGAGAAAACTAGGGCTGCTTTCCTTGATGGGCTCCCCCAGAGGAAGAGGATGAAACGGAAGGCTGCTGAGTGGCTCCTCGCATTCTAAACCTCCCACGTCCCCTATAAGATCTGTACAGAGGGTTGGCAGGCTGCTGAACATTGGATTGTGGCCTTCCATGAAAAGAGAACCCCAGACCATAACCCCTGAATCTTTGAAAAGACCTAAAGGGTGCAGATGAAGAAGCTTGGAGTCCCAAAGATTGAGCCGTAGCCCTGCTTTTTTTAAATCAGTCCAAGGCTGAGTCGGCTTTGGCCCCAAACAACTTCTCACCATCAAAAGGAAGGTCATTAAGCGTAGCCTGAACATCAGAGGAGAAACCAGAACCTCTGAGCCACGTATGCCTCCTGGTTGCTACAGAAGTGCCCATAGCTCTTGCAACCGAATCTGCAGTGTCCAAGCCAGACTGAATTATCTGCTTTGCTGCCGCTTGACTGTCCATCAGGAGTTCATCAAATTGCCTCTGCACATCCTGAGGCAATCAGGGCATGGATATACCTGGTGGATTGATCGACTTCAAGGCCATACTGTCTGACTTCTTAGCCGTCTGCCCCATATGCTTAGACTCCCTGTCAGATGGAGTTGCAGGGAACGAACCAGGAGCAGATCGTGCAGAACAAGAGGCTTCACCACCAAGCTCTCAGGCATTGGATGTTGTGACAGAAACTGCGGATCTCCTGGAACAACTCTGTATCTCTTAGCCACAGTCCTGGAAACCACTACCTCCAAAGTTCTAAAACGGGCTCATTAAGGGCATCATTAAAATGGAGGAGAGGCTGAGAGGACATAGCCAATGGATGCAACACCTCAGTTAAAATGTTTGTTTTTGTCTCCAATGTTGGTAATGGTAAGTCCAAAAACTCAGCAGCTTTTCTTATCACACTGTGGTAAGGAGTTGCCTCCGCTGTAAGTTCTCCTCCAGGGAATGAGAAATCCCACTCAGGGGATGTATCCAGACCACTAGCAGAATCTAGGCCCTGAAATTCACCTAAAGGCTCAGCAATTTCCCCTTCCTGCAACAGCTGTTGCTGATATTCTTGCTCCACCAAGAGTCTCAAGGCCCTCCTTCACGCCCTCAGTCTGTACTCCAAACAGAGCATCGACAGAGAATTAGCTGACATCGACGACACCGGTTTCAAAGTAGAAGGATGCTCTGGCGGAGGAGAGGGAGGTGAGACCCTGTGGGTCGATCGGGATCCATCTGGCACCGGTATCGACTCCGATGGCGCCATTGGCACCATCATCTGGGGTAGAGGAGGTGAAGTCATTTGCGCCGAGCCAGCCCGTTCACCAGGTAAAAAGGGCACAAACGGAGCCTGCTTGTATTGTTCCAGCGAACCCAGCGTGAATGCCAATGGACCTGGGGGGCGAGCAGGTGCACCAGAAGGGGCCATAGCTCTGTTAAATATGCTAAACAAAGCATTGAGGAACACAAAAGGATCCGCTCCCGAATCCGGGAAGGCAGGAAACCATTGCTCCTCCTGAGGTGTCTCAACCGACTCCCATACTTGCACACCCGACTCCTGATCATGAGTAGACCCAGGAGAAAACTGATCCATATGGCTTTACGGTGTCTCAGAGATTTCGATCAAAGTCGACGCTGGAGAAGTATGTGGACTCTGAGGCTGAGGAGACACTGCAGGGCTGTTCTCCCACACCATGAGGGGACCGAGACCGATCTCTGGAGACCTATGTCGAGATTCGTGTTGGTGCCGCTTCGAGGATCTATGCGATAATGACTCCCTCGCCTCTGATCTTTGGTGACCTCTCTGCTCCTTCTTAGCTTTTGACAAGAAAAACTTAGCCTCTCTCCCTTTCAGGGCCTTTGGGTTCACCCGCTGGCAGGACATGCACTCCTCCACGTTGTGGTCTGAACTCAGACACCACAAGCAATTTTCGTAAGGATCCCTCACCGACATGCGCCCCCCGCAATAATTCCAGGGCTTAAATCCCGATTTTTTGGGCGGAGACATTGTAACGCTCTACAACACTTCCTCGAAACAGTAGCTGCGAAGAGGTAGGAATAAACCCATTAGCGTCGAAGGTGCCAAAAAAAGGCAACTGACGTCAGCACGCCAGTGAGGACTTCTTATTGCCACGATGATGTCAGATGGAGTCACGTGCGGAGCCCTGCAATTGTGATGTCCTTGTCGACCTGGGGAGCTAAGAAGAAAATTTCCGTAGAATGTTGGTATATTGGAAGAATTCATAAGGTGTGCAATCTAAAGTTGTGCAACAGTTGATCAAAATGTTTTTGCAAGTTGTAATGTTGTGTTTAGATTTTATTTTAAAAGCAAAACTTTCACCAATTCTACTGTCAGGCTGCTGCATGTAATCAGGGAAGATTCTGGAAACTTGATAAGTAACCTCAAATAGTAAAATGTTGCTTGGGTCTGTACATGTTGATGTACTTTCCTTACAGTGCTGGCACTAACAGTTGAGCCTTTGCATTAATGAATCATATATACAGGTTTACATCATATAAATGTAAGAATACACAGCTTGCTTTAGTACACACAATCCTTTCACAAAATGTTTCTGTAAACTGGCAGCCAAAAGATTTGTGCTTCAAGGGGCTTGGTCTACTTGACCAAAGGAAAACGTAAACATGAAACCTGCTTTCCCTTGACACCAAAAAATATTTTCAGGGCATCAACTCTTAGGAATTTCACACCCCTACACATAATGGACAAGGTTATGCCATTACACCAGATATGGTAAACCAGATTTAGTTCAGGTAAAAATCACATTATGGGAGCACACAAACAACGAGAATGAACTGAACGTTAGTGGCTGCTTCTTCAACACCAAGCACTGATACATTAAATCAATGAGTCATTTTGGAATGACGTTTCAACTGAGCAGTATGTTTGGGTAACCTTTAGCACACAATTGATCTTTTATTGCAGTATCAACTTCCTCTTCCTGTCATGAAGACTCCTCCATTTTCTTTGTTGATCATTGGCCATTTTGGACATGGTTTCTGATGGGAAGGAAAAGCATTGCTCATCCTCTGTCTGAAATTTCCTCATCATCATCCAACCTTAAAAGATTTGAACATTTTAGAGAAAATAAAGTATGGGCAGTGTAGCACTTTGTGAAATATTTGATGTTCGAAGGAAGGTCGGATCTTTCATTTTTTATGTTTTGTGGATTTTTTTTTTTATTTTGTTCATTTGTGAAGATGGCTACTTTGCTCAAACCCATGTGGGATTGAGGGGGGCAAGAGTTAGGGCAATGGTCATTTTTTGGAGGGTGAATACATATTTCCACATTTCCTTCAGCTGTTGGGCCTTGGACTGCTTTAGAACATTGATATACTTTTTAAATAAATTCATATTTTCACTTTTGCTGTGCTAGAGATCATTTTTGGAACGTTTTAGGGGGCTGTAGGTGGAATTCCTGCAAATTTTAGTTTTTTTCTGTCTGCATGTGTCTGTAGGTGGCTGGGGTGCAGGTGAGTCCGGCAACTGTAGCTCATTTAGGCAGATATTTTCTTTTGTTCCCAGGCACCTTCTTGTCCTTAACATCATTTCCCATCATAGTGTTTTTCTGTGTATGTGTGGAAGAAAGAGAGAGAGAGAGCAGGAGAGAGCAAGAGAGCTAGAGCAGCGACATAGAGACAGAGAGAATCTTGATTAATGTGCATTTAATGTGCATCTTTGGCTGAGGTCACTGTTGCCTAGTGTTGTTGATGTACAGCCCATTTTTAAAGTTTATTATAAATAGATTTTTCTCACTTTATGAGTTGCTGTTGTATTATTATTTATCAACCAAGTTAACTTTTTACATTGTCATTATTGCTTTATTGTTTGTGTGCAGGCCCTTAAATGAGTGAATACAAGAAGAGGAAAAATGAGCTACAACCAATATTAAGTACTATCCAAAAAAATAAAATCAACAAAAAATGATGACATAAATTCAAAAAATGATATTTATTACAAATGTATGTACATCCAAAAACAAAAACAAATATCTCAATTTATACAATAATACAAATATTAACACGGGAAAAAAGAACAAGTGCTAATACAAAAAAGCTCAATAAATACAAACACATATACGAAAAAATTGTTACACAAAAAACAAGGTGCCACACAAGACAAGACAGTGAAAATAATCAAACCATTACAATTAACAGAAAAAGATATGTAACTCTAAATTTCATAAATATATCTGAATGCAAACTAATATATAAAATGTTCTTCTTTTGAAAGCTTATTGATGGTCACAATGAGGTCATTCAAATATACAAATCCTAATTGTGTCTCCATTTTACTTAATCCCATAAAGAGGAAGATTTTGGCGCCATATGTTCATAGTCCATCTAAACAAACAGTAGGAACCAAGCCTATGCGCGTTTCGGCGGTGACCTTCTAATTTATAAGGCCGCCTTCATCAGGGCAGTTCCTTTTCAGAATTTGATATATATAATGCCATAAATGTCATCAATTCTATTGTCCTTCCCGTTGATATACATCCTAATAAAAGTAAAATACAAAAGGAGATAATCAATTAATAGATTCAATCCAAATTCTTGAGATGCAGTGAACCACCACCAACAATGCCCAGTGCAGATCCAAAACGAAAAATAAAAAAATAAAATAAAAAAAAAAAAGATAAAGAGAGGCAGAGTAAAGGTAAAACAGACACAGTGATGAAAATAATAAGAGTGAAAACATATTTTTGGTATATATTCATGGACTACTTTCCCTGCAATGGTGCATGTGTTTGTTAATGGAGGGAGAAGAAAGGAGCTGCTAATGGCTGTATAGACTTTTGTTCATCGACAAGGAGAAATTAAAAGGGGCAATCTTATTCATCAAACATCATGAACATTGAAGTGCATGTGGGGCTCCACAATAATCAAAAAAGAGAGTTGGTGTGTGTTAAAGGGATTTTTTAAATTTTAATAGCTTCAAATTGTTTTATTAAGTAAATATTCAGTGAATATTAGGTTTTTGTCATTATCATTACAAACTCAAATAATCGATGAATCAGTGTTTCAAAACAAGGTAAAATGCTAAATTAGTGACTATTACAAATAAAGTAGAGATGATAAAGCAGGTGATACAGCAGTTGTGTGTTCCATAAAGGAATTTCCCTCATCAGAATTAAGGATAAAAATACCAATTTCCTAATTAAGCCAAGAAAAAGGAACGGCGTCACTTCAGAAACCCAATAAAGAGTTTCGATGAAAGCATAAAATGCATGACCAAGAAGCCTTTGCACTGAAGCAATAAAGAAATCAGCACAATCTTCTGAAAAGGTAAGGACTCAAACAGGGATCTCTCCTCAAGAGAAGTAGCCCTAAGCATCTCAGTTCGGGGAAGAGAGAGTGTCCTAACTAATTCTAAGAACA
The DNA here is from genome assembly GCF_031143425.1 of Pleurodeles waltl. Lineage (NCBI taxonomy): Eukaryota > Metazoa > Chordata > Amphibia > Caudata > Salamandridae > Pleurodeles > Pleurodeles waltl. The sequence continues at coordinate 383,344,585 of NC_090445.1, forward strand.
CACACTAGTATAAATATACTGAAGCACAAGATGAAACAATTGACACATTTCTCATTCTTGGCATTCAGTCGAATTTCAACAAACCCATGGGAGCAGGTAATCTCCCTAGTTTCTCAGGTCTTCACAATAGACCACAGACCCAAATCCTTGAAAAGATACCTCATTCACATCTTGCGGTTCAGGCAGTTGTTCACATGTGTTATCTTTTCTGCCATCTTCCCTTCTCCCAAAGAAAACCTCATAACAGTTGTCTCATACATAACAAATGCCTATTCACTAACTAACAGAAGGCGTCTGGAAAGTTACAGCATTGCAGTGAAGAGAAAATCATCTTGTGCAAGACAACCGTTTAATGTGAAAACAGGCCTTTCACTGTTAATGTATAAATCACTGTTAATATTGCATCAGTAGTTGGACTAACTTAAGTAAATTATTGTCATGATGATGTCTTGTATTGCATTGACTAGAATGGCTAAGTCTGACTGTCTTCTTATTGTTTACTTGGAGACTGAGAAAGAGAGAAATCGCTGAATTAGTTGGCACTAGAAAAGAGAGACCTTTCTATGGAGGCTGCTACTCTTTAGCAGCTTGATGACCCCTGTATCTTCTCAAGGGGTAAAACAGTACTCAATGTCTCCAAATTAACATGTTATACCCAATGTTGTAATCTATAGTCCTGTACAACAGGGAAAGGGTGGCAAACTTTATGGAATAGTTTTCCTCTCAAATTAGGTGTTCCATTAACATAAATATGGCATTAAATAGGATGACTACTGCCAAAATATAATATCTTTCAGCTTTAATTATGGTGCACCATCTTGCAATATTTAGTGTTTGCCTTGTATTTATGGCCCTTATTCACTGGGCGTGTGGTAATCGTTGCATAGTTTTAAGGAAATCATATCTTCAGCCAAACGGGGCAAGTCAATACCTATATTATTTGTACATAATATTTGTTTAAATTGGCAAATGAGCAAAAAGAATTTGCCCAACCTGGGCTCATGACTGAAAATGCTATTAGCTCCTATCAACTGAAATAATAACCCTTAGCTGTGGAAAGGGAAATATCTTTCTCAACATTTCAGGCCAGAGGTAGTCTTTGTTTTCCTATGAAATGGTTAAAAAGCTATTTTTGATCAACCAGGTAGTTGTTCTAAATATCTGTTGAAAAGAACAGATTACTCCCAATTTCCCTTGTACAAGAGCCAGGGCCGGACTTTGATAAACAAAAAAAAAACAGCCCTAACAACAATATTCAAAAAAGTCCTCTCCCTTCCTTCCCTATCTCTCGCCTTTCATTGTAGGGGGCTGGCCCGCTATGTAGGGCACAAAACTAGGCACATTGAGAGGGGGGTCCCCAGCCAACCACACATTGGTTTACAGAGGCAAAAACTAGGTCACCTAATGCTCTAATTTTTTAGGTAGATTGGTGAGTTACCTCATTTGTTGTACTCACAGTATCGATCATGCACCACACACACAACAAAGGAACAACTCAAGACCAATTTATAAGATACTTCAGCTTCTTATATAAATTTTAAGACCAAGATCATTAAGATACTTTTTGAGATATGAATTTCTGAACTTTTAGTAAATGCATCTTTCTTTGTGTAATTATGCACCATAGGACTCAATAGGCAGTCACTTTTAAAATTCTATATAAAATCGTACAGTTGCTTTACTAAGTTCAGCTTTCGCAGGTTGGTCGAGGTTAATAGTGGGCATGCTGTTGCAGCAGAAATAGTTCAGGCAGCTCTAGGTTCCGGAGTGTTGGAAAGTCTCTTGGTGCGAGTGCAGTTCCAGTGCGAGAGACCACTAGGAAAAAGTCCTGCAGTTGCATTCGGGTCCCCTTGTGGTGTCAAGGTTGCAAGAGGTGTGGGGCCCTGAGAGCCATTGCAGTATGCTGGGCGGCTGAGTGCAGACTGAGTTGGTGATCCAAGAGCTGTGCACAACGGGGTACTTTGGAGCTGGAGGTGAGTCTCTTTAAGGGCTGCTTACAGGACAACGGGGGCACTCTGGTGGGAGGTCTGGAGTGCTCCTGAAGTCCTGGACTGGGGCTTCATCCTGATCCTTTTTCAGCTCCTTGGGAGTCGGTTTTCTGGTTGTTTTTACATGACCCAACCAGTTCCCATGGTATTGGCACAACTCAGCCAGTGGAGGATGCAGTGCCACCAAATTTGGCACACTTGTGGGGTTTGTCTGGGCAGCTGTTGGTGTTTCATCAGGTTTGGCTGTATCCTCCGGTTCAGGAGTTATCGGTCGGTCGGTGAGGTGACCCTCACTGGCTTGTTGGTTGTAGGGTGGTACTACTGAGGGCTGGCCAGAGGACCTCCACACTTTTGAAAATTGCAGAAGATCTCCCTTCAGAGTGAAGACAACACTCTTTTGCATCAAATATCCAAAATACACTGAAATCTAATTCTCTGACCAGCTGCTGACCAAGGAACCAGATGCTGCAGCCAGATTAAATTTCACCCAATAGATCCAGACGTCAAACCCTGCCAGGTTGCCAAGTTTGATAGCACTGCAACCTCTAGTGACTGAACCGGACAAACATCCAGGCTCATTTTTGTTCTACCTCCTTTACTCATTGTACCCTACCCAATTTGGGGATTGTTTTTTTTTTTTATAGCAGGAATCCCCAATTGTAGGATACCACACAAAAACAGTAAAATTACAAAAAAAGGGCAATAATGATCTGCACAAACTGGTCAGCCACCATGGGTGCAAGGAGAACCAGTTTGTGTGCCACTCCTGCTTAGGGGAACCTCACTCTCCATGGATGTGCTTTTGTAGTTAGTGCAATGCTTGAATGGCAAGTCACAAAGTTCCATTGTCCATGTCATTGCCTGGTATGAAAGTGCAACAGGATGCACTGATCTTGGTACACACCCCACCTTCCATTGCGCTCATCAGGTACAAAACATACCAATGTTTCATCACCATGAGGTGGATGGCTCTCAGTTCTTCCCTGATTGCATTAAGGCCGAGCTCAGTATTGTTCATCATTTTGAGCATTTCTCACCATGTCATTGCAACCCCTGGGCATTTGCTTTTGTCTGCAGGATGAAGAAGAGTGTGACCCTTCTGATGATACTTAGGCATTAGTGAACAGTCAAAACTCTTCAGGAATGTCCTTGTATTTAGCCAAGCCAAAATAATCAGCATTTTTTTTCCTTCAAGCCTGATGCAACAGTGTTATTTTCTTCCTCACTGGATGTAAGTGCAGTTCAGATAGATCTTCCCCAGTGATGGCCAGGGTTGGATGTGTGTGGTAACAAGGGAGCAGAGACCACACCATCCATGGACATGCTGGGTGTAAGTGAACTTTCCGCACTGCCAGTAGGTGTCCATCAGCAAGGACATGCCTGGAATGTGCAGCATTGTGACACAATTCTCATGTGTGCCCAGCAGAATTACTCCTTTGCCTCTAAAATATAAGGAATACAATGTTGGTTTCCATACAATTAGGAGATTGGAATTGCTGCTCCCTTCAAGCAAAGTATGTGAGGCCTTGCGTGCTGCCCGATTGCCAGACCTATTGCAGGGGTTAGCTGCTCAGAGCTGGGATGGATATTTTGGACTCACTTCCCTGGCCCCTCTCTACCTCGGACCCTATCTTTTTGGTCTTACTGTTCCCGGCTACTAATGGGGAACCCTGAGGGTAAGGAGGAGGAGGTAAAACACATCATGGTGTGGAGAGTCCGGGGCAAAGTTGGGAACTTGTTGGAGTTTCTCCTGCATTATGGAAGTAGACTGGGGTGACTGGATGTCCTGGTGAACCTTCTTTCTACAGACTCAATGTTCTGTGGTGCTTTGTTGGAACTCATGCATGCACTGTGAGCATTATGGTCTCATTTACCTCGAGCCAACAGAGAAGCCTGGATCCTGACCCTAGAGGACAGTTTTGTGTTGGAACAAAAATGGGGACCCCCATTTGACTTGGCTGGCTGCTGAGATCACTATTGCTGCTGCGGCTACATGACAAAGACTTGTTGGTCCCCGCTGGGGCCAGAGAATGGGGACCTTTTAATTTTCTAATTGGAACCCGTCCCGTTTGGTAGTGGGTTTGAGGACCTGGGGTGCCTGCCTCTTAAGCGACGTTTGGGGAGCCTGCCCCATTCAGTCAGACTGCCCTCCCTTGGGGTGTGTCCGGCTAGCCCTACCCCGGGGGAGGAGCAGTGCCCAGGCTCTGGTGGGCACCCTAAATGATAAACTCCGGTGAGGATTCCCAATCGACAGCCACATAGCAGCCCAGGATTATGGACTCTAGTGAGAACATCCAGTCCCCGGCCTCACAACAACCCAGAATGTTCCCAAGTACAAGTAATTGTTGAAATCCCTAATGTTATTCTCACTTGTCTTTTATTTTGAATTCTACTGCAGTGAATTTTCAATTTGTGCTCAGAATGTATACTTTTGTACCAAGAGTTCTAAGGCTTAATGGGCATTTGAGTTCTGGGTCTGCGTGAAAGTATTGCTCCCCCAAACATTTACCCCTTCCCATGTGGCTGTGGCCCCAGGTTGGGCCTGGTTCTCTTGCTGCAGAGACTGATGCCATGCACTGGTTCATTTAGCTGACCCCTGCTGTGGTGTTGCGGCAGCAGACGCATTTCAATGCAGCTGACTATAAGGTGCGTCTAGGTTTTCCTGGGCCTTATTCTGTGGATGGGAGTTCTGTGGGGCCTGGCCTCAGCTCATTGACTTTTGCATGTGGTGTGCCTGTAGGCCTTGTGGCCCATTCTATGTCAATAGTAGCATTGTATGGGGTTTGGCTCCTGCAAACCACCCTGGTTTCCATCACTGGAGTACATTCTGGAACTCCTGAGTGTCCTGCAGCAATATTCCCTTCATAACTGGTGCCATTTGCATGCTTCCAGACAACGTGGCCCCTTTAAGAGCACCCTTTCTAAGCTTATGTTGGATCAACTTAGCGTTATCCCTCTGGGTCTGTTCATGCTTCTCCTTATCTTTTTCTTGTTGCGTCTTGTGGAAGTGAAGCATATGCACTTTTATCTCTTGCCAGTACTTGGTGTCCCCCTTCCACGCAGTTCAAAACACTTTTTTTAAATTTCAGTGGGCAGCCCCTTCTTGGGGATATTGTAGAAGAAAATGACTTGAGGGCCCATATCCGTCCATAGCTGTCCTGTCTCCTGTCCCTACCTTTCTCTCTTCCTGTCTAGGAAGTCTACTATGATTTCACCAGGTTTCATGGTTTCTACCATTAACCCACCTACATCTAGCCAGTCAGGGAATAGTTCCCCCAGGTACACCAATATCTGGTGCCTGTATTAATGAAATGCTGCCCAGTTGTGCTCCGAGTTGGTCAGCGTAACCGCTGGGATGCAGCAGCGGGCAAACACTGTGTTGGTCTGCTCACTGATAATGCTACTTAAGATATTTTTGACATTGGCTATTGCTAGGGTGATCCCTGCTGTATTCTTCTTGATGCAGCTTGGTTCTTAGCCCCTCTTAGTCCCCGAGAACAGGGCACACAGATTGTCCCTCACGTGCCATTCTGTAGTAGTGGACATAACCTTGTTTTGGACATCTCCACCAGTTTTCCTTCTGCATAACATTCCCATCTCCTTAGACAGTCCTGCAGGTAAGGGAAGTTCCACTTATGATCTCCCCCTCTGTGCTGGATGCATTCTTCGGCAATTGCTATGTCCTCTGGTTTGGGGGATCCCTCCTTAAGCCAGGGCCTATTGTACTGATCACTTCTCTCGGTCCAGTAGGCCAGCAGGTGGCAAAAGGGAAGGCAGTAGATTTAACCTTATTCCTGAGCTACTACGTCTCTTGGGGATGGTTTACCCATCCTGCGCATTTGCAGGGACTAGTGGGCCTCCTTGTCTCTGCTTTCCTCATGCGCACACAGTGGTGCTATTTTGGTCCTCCTGTTTCTAAGCTGGGTCCACACCATGCTGCCTTGGTCCCTAATATCCTGGCCAGTCCCTCTCCTTTGCTGGTGCTCGGGCAAGACACGGATCACAGTCAAAAGCTTTCTTTCTGAGTTTATCTCAGATTCCTCCACATCTCGGGCTCTGTACCTACTCCCGCTTTTCTCAGGTGGTTGGCATGCTACTTGCTACTCTGTTCTCTTGTTGGGCTTGCAGGGTGTGAGTTCTCTCTCTTTCTTTCTCCTCAGTTTGTGCCTTTCCGCCAACTCCCATCTAGATTGGCTTCTTAGCTTGGAACTATGCGCTGTCCTAGGTCGAGATCTACTTACTTGCTAACTTTCTATGGTTTTCTCCCTTACCTGATCATTCCCTGTGGCGCCCTCCTCACTGTCAGAGGACTTGGACCTCTTCCCTCATTCTCGCTAGCTGTCTCCCTGTCCACGACCACTAGAAATCTCCCTTTCCATTGCATTTGCTCCACAGAAACAGCAAAGGTGTGAGCTATGGAGGATCAGTCCATCAACAATGACGGACAGTAGAGTTGAGTTTTGCGGTGCTCTAGTGCTGGACTGGAGTGGTGCAGGGGGTGTCGGGCTGGGTGGCCTCTCGGTTCCCTGTGCCTTGGCGTAACGGCCTGCTGTTCAGTGGGGAACCCTTAAGCCCCCTCGACTGGCAGGTTAATGTATCCTAAAATGGGTATGGCAGGCATTAGGGAGAGTACCTCCATACCTACATATGATGGGGGAAATGTGGGCACTGTGCTTGCTGATGGTGGGTCAATGTTATCAGCCTGAACTTCCTCAAAAATGGTCCAAAGCTCTAGTAATGCTTTCTTCTTGTCCTTTGTTTGCCTTGTTTATTTTGTTTGTCTGTATGGCCTTGTGTGTGCAAATATATTAGTGTTTTAGGTACCCTCTTTTGGGCAGGGGGACGTGTGTATCTTGGTATGTGCGTGTAACTCGTGGCAGAGCTTGCTAAACTTTTTAGTCTGAATGGGATGTTCATCTGCATGTGCTCTAAGGGTCATCCTGGTAACGCGTCCCTCTATGATAATTTATTACACATCAGGACTCGTTTTAGGCCAATGAATCTTTTGACTCAGTTGAGAGAAACCTTAGGACAAGATAGCTAATCAATATGTCAATCATTACGTCAATAATGTCATCAATATTTATTACAACAATGCATTTCACTTTAGTCAAAGACATTAATCAACTCAAGACACCACCATGACCTTGCAGTCATGAATAACTACGCCAGGTTATTAGAATTTTATGAGGTTTTTTCCCTATTGATTACAATTCTAAAAGCAGATATGTCAATCTCAAAAGCAAAGCACTCAATAACATTGTCATAATTTGGCAACTCGAATAAGATTTAACCAAAGCAAGGAACGCAATTATTAGAACATAACACAGCGTCACCATAGATAACTTTTTTAGCAGAGTGTCATTAACGCGTCAGTTCAGCAAAGCATAGTTTCAGTCATTTCTCTATTTGCGTCAGTTTAGTGGACCCCTGTCCTAACCACTGATTAGCATTGGCACGTTGGGCTTCATGCAAAACAATTTAGAACACCAATTTGGAAAACATCTAGCTATGGTCTCTGTCAAAAGTAAGCAGTTGCTACCTAGAAAGGAAAACAAACAGACAATCACAATTTCATTGTCATCGTTACCCTCCAAAGTTTTGGGTCAGCACTCAGGTTCGGTCTTCGTCTTCCGGACATCAGTTGATTCGCCATCAGTCAAAACTCAGCTCTGGGGCAAAAGGGCACTTTCCTCATAAGGAGGTAAAGTGTAAAAGGTCAGTCTAAGGAAGAGGATGGTTTAGTAAAACCAAAATGAGTCACCAAACAGAATGACAAAGTTTCTGGATAAAATCAATAGCATTTTCCTACCCAATCTAAATGGCTCCCTGTGTCATAGGTTTTTATCCCTTTTTCGTTGTACATTCCCCTAAAACTTGATTGGACAAATGTTGCACCCCACTATCTTTAACCAATTAAAAACAGATTATGTCATTAAATCTTTCACCCCGCACTAGTTCTCAGATAGTTTATTAGTCCATATGATTGACGTCTTCAGAGGTAGCACGTCCGGTATGATTTCATCCTTCTGTAATTCTTTGCTTATCTTCGGTCAGTAGCTCAATTGTCTGTACCGGTTTGGGCGACCTTGTACATTATACTAATCTACACTGTTGCTTTTTGCTAATACATTTCTACAAGCAATATGAATTTCATGAGAACGGATCTACTATAGTTACATTCAGCTTCTAGTTTGAAGAAAAACAAGAGTTCATGTCCTTTTGCGAGTCAGCACACTGCACGTTAGAAAAAACACATTTAATATGAGAGCCAGGCAGCTAGGCCTGGACTCATGCTAACTAAGGCCTACAAGATTTATTTAGCAAAACTTTAATAACATAATCATTAATGATTAGTACAAAACCATTTTTTAACATAACATTAGTCATTTTTATTAGTCCCCGTATAGATTGGCGGCCACTCCCCGTGGTCACATTTCAAGTGCACGTTTTAGCAAAATACACTAATATTTTCTATGCGGCATTATTATACATTAGTTCATAAACGCTTAATGTTAATATAGATTATATAAACTACGTCTCTCAATCCCATGGTGGTATTTGGGTAATCTTTTCAGGGGATAGATAGTCTGCTAGGTTTATGTTCTTTAGGGATTTTTCTACGCTGCACACAATCTAACTTTTTATTTTTATAGGTTTTCTAAAATTTTACTCTGGTGACGGGAAGTATGTATAATGGACTACTCTGGTAGTGGGAAATATATATTTATAAGGGGTTTACCAAATGTAGGGCCTCAGTACAAGGCTGGTGGTCTAAAGACCACCAGCCTCGTGATGGTGGTCGGACCTCCGCAGACAGGGCGGTCCGACCGCCCCATTATGACCAAGGCAGTGCCGCCATGGTCCAATTGCCGACACCGCCAGGCTGCAGCCAACCTGAAGCCTGGCGGTCCTGGTGGTTGTAATCCACCAGGGCAGTGCTGCCCTGGGGATTACAAGTCCCCATCCATCAGCCTTTCCATGGCGGTAAACACTGCCATTGATAGGCTGGTGGAATGGAGGTGCTGGGGGGCCACTGGGGACCCCTGCACAGCCCATGCACTTGGCATGGGCAGTGCAGGGGCCCCCGTACACAGCCCCATCGTGCTTTCGGGCAGTGAAATGCGCGTTGGGTGCTGTTGCACCTGATGCACAATAAGAGTGCTCCCGGCTCACATACGAGCTGGCGTCAGTGTTGTGGTTTGTGTTCTGCTGGGCCAGAAGGTGAAAATGCTGTTTTCACCCTCTGGTCCAGCGGAACACTCCTAATATGGCAGCAAAAGACCTCCAGCACTGGCAGTCTTTTGATTCAGCAGCTTTGGTGGTCCTATTAAAAGACCGCCAAAGTCATAATGAGGCCTATAATTTGGTGGGTGAGGATATACACATGGGAAAATGAGCTTATCATTATTTATATATGCATCAAAATATACATTTAACAAACAAATGCATGAAGATTTATAATACTAGGAAAAATACAATTGCTAGTTCACAAAAGCATGCAATCTACTAACAAAATAGTGAGCCTTACTTAGGCATTAAATAACTATTTGTGTGAATCAACAATATATTAATTTATACATTAAACAAAGAACACAACATTTAAAATTTAAGAAAAACAGTCACTTTGGTCTACCAGCATCATAATATCAAATCAACACCGTTTCAACCAGCATGGAAGATGGTGACTAGACCCGCAATACCTTAGCCATGCCCACTCCTATTACAAGCTATCCTGTGACCAGATTAAGCTCTGCGCTGCGTGAGACAAGGAGAACCTGATAATCTTGTCGATACCAGTTCGGAGGGAAAAATTGCAATAATTTATAAGGAGAAACAAAAGACTTACTTCAATGACCATAGACCCTTTTTGGTGAGCTTTTTGGTAAACTCCAGGATCCCAATCGCTTTAGTTCACTAATTCCCCTATGTCACACCCAGTTGCCCAAGTGAAGCACACGTCTCACTTCTTTCAAATCCCATCAGTGGTAAGAAACTGCTGGCAGTGGTGGCAATGAAAAAATCCAGATAGCCTAACAAGATCGAGCTGTGGGACCTATATCACATCCAGAGCCTAGTGTACTGACTGCAAACACTCAGTGGTCCAAGGGAAGTTACCTCTTAAAACAGAGAACTGTCCCTATGTCACACCCACAGCGTTATGCGTACCATCTGTGTAACAATGTCGAAGCATCCAGTTACCCAAAAACCCTGCAATATAACCAAGGATCAGGCACACCATCTGTGTTACTCCCAAGAAAGTAACTTCCATGGACTATGCTTTATCCTGGTTTGCCATACGCCAAATGCTTGGACTAAGGCTCTTATGTAGTTTCTTACCATTGTGACAGCAGCTCCAAGATGGACCTCCGCTCTGTGGATTTAGCAGAACTCTCAATCAATTGTGGCGTCTGCATACCTTTCTTGTGCAAATGTGAATCCATCTGGGCAGGGTCCCCTTCCTTTGGTTGGAGTCGAGTTAGAAGAAGTAATCAGCTCCTGGCTGGCTCACCAAAAAGTTGTGTGATAAGGATTTACCTTAAAAAACATGCAAAAAAAGGCATCTGGAAAAAATAGGAAAAGGTTTGTTTAATTAAACATTACGGCCGGGAGAGCAGTTGCAGCACCAGTGTCTGAGGATTGTCTCTAGTAGTACACTGTAGGAGGCTGGCCTGGCTTATAGTGGGTACCTTGTGGTACTTACACCTTGTGCCAGGTCCAGTTATCCCTTATTAGTAGGTTAGAAGTGCTCTAGCAGCTGAGGGTGATAGAGGTAGCTATAGCAGAGCAGCTTAGGCTGAACTAGGAGACATGCAAAGCTTCTACTATACCACTTATGTCATATAGCACTATATCACAAGAAAACACAATACTCAGAGTAACCAAAAATAAAGGTATTTTATTTTAGTGAAATATGCCAAAAGTATCTCAGAGGATATACTCCCTTAGGAGGTAATTAAAATACACAAAATATACACACAAACCAAAATCAGGTAAGTAAAACACTTAGAAAAGTAGTACAAACACTGTGGAACACAATAGAATACAATAGAATAAAATTGGCCTAGGGGCAACAAAAACCATATACTCCAAAAGTGGAATGTGAACCACAAATGGACCCCAGGCCTAGTGTAGTGTGTAGAGGGTTGCTGGGAGTGTGAGAAAATACTAAGGGTGTCCAAGATACCCCATCCCAAGATCCTGAAAAGTAGGAGTAAAGTTACCATACTACCTAGGAAAGACAGTAAAGTCGAGATAGGGGATTCTGCAAAGGCAACTACTGACTGCAAAGCACTGAAGACGGATTCCAGGACCTGTAAAGGAAGGGGTCCAAGTCCTAGAGTCATGCAAGTGTCCAGGGTGGGCAGGGGCCCACTAAACCCAGAATGTAGGTGCAAAAGGGCTGCCTCTAAGTGGAAGAAGCCAAAGATTCTGCAATAACAGAAGGTGCCAGGAGCTTCTCCTATGGTCAGAAGATGTCCCATGGCATGCTGGAGGATGCACAATTGTTTCCACGCAGAAAAACTGCAAACAAGCCTTGCTAGCTGCAAGAGTCACGGTTGAGGATTTTGGGTGCTGCCAGGGCCCAGGAAGGACCAGGAGGTCGCCCCTTGGAGGAGGAGACAGTGGGGGCGCTCAGCAAGAGAGAAGCAGACAGCACCTGCAGAAGCACCTGAACAGGCATTCAGAAAATCTGAGCATGGCGGTCGTCTGAGCACAACAAAAGAGGGTCCCATGAAGTCGGAGTCCAACTCAGCGAGTTGGGCAATGCAGGACGGAGTGCTGGGGACCTGGGCTGTGCTGTGCACGAAGGAAGTCTTGCAAAAGTGCACAGAAGCCCTAGCAGCTGCAGTTCACATAGTACACAGGATTACTGTCTGACGTGGGGAGGCAAGGACTTACCTCCACCACATTTGGACAGAAGGGCCACCGGACTGTCGGGGACACATGGATCCAGCTCCTGTGTTCCAGGGACCACGCTCATCAAAATGAGAGTTGACCCAGAGGACTGGTGCGTTAGCAGGGGGAAGATTCGTTGGCCCACGGGGGATTTCTTCTTGGCTTCTATTGCAGGCTGAAGGCAGATATCCCTCAGAGCATGCACCACCAGGAAACAGTTGAGAAAGCCGGCAGGATGAGGCGCTACAATGTTGCTGGTAGTCTTCTTGCTACTTTGTTGCTGTGTTGCAGGTGTCCTTGAGCAGTCAGCGGTCCATCCTTGGCAGAAGTCGAAGAGAGAAGTGCAGAGGAACTCTGGTGAGCTCTTGCATTCGTTATCTGGTGAGAAACCCACAGGAGAGACCCTAAATATCCCTCAGAGGAGTATTGGCTATATAACCAGGTAAGAGCCTATCAGGAGGGGTCTCTGACGTCACCTGCTGGCACTGGCCACTCAGAGGACTCCATTGTGCCCTCACACCTCTGCATTCAAGATGGCAGAGGTCTGGGACACACTGGAGGAGCTCTGGCCAACACCCCTGAGGTGGTGATGGACAGGGGACTCGTCACTCCTATTTCCTTTGTCCAGTTTTGCGCCAGAGCAGGGGCTGGGGGATCCCTGAACCGGTGTAGACTGTTTTATGCAAGGAGGGCACCATCTGTGCCCTTCAAAGCATTTCCAGAGGCCAGGAGAGGCTACTCCTCTCAGGTCATTAACACCTATTTCTAAAGGGAGAGGGTGTGACACCCTCTCTCATAGGAAACCCTTTTGTTCTGCCTTCCTGGGACTGGGCTACCCAGGCCCCAGGGGGCAGAAACCTGTCTAAGGGTTGGCAGCAGCTGTAGCTGCAGAGAAAAACCCCAGAGAGCTAGTTTGGCAGTACCCGGGGTCCATGCTGGAGCCCCGGGGACGCATGGAATTTCCCGAATGGCATTGGGGTGACAATTCCATGATCCTAAACATGTTACATGGCCATGTTTGGAGTTACCATTGTGAAGCTACACATAGGTATTGACCTATGTGTAGTTCACGCGTGTAATGGTGTCCCCATACTCACAAAATTCAGGAAATTTGCCCTGAACAATGTGGGGGCACCTTGGCTAGTGCCAGGGTGCCCTCACACTAAGTAATTTTGCACATAACCTTCACTAAGTGAGGGTTAGACATATAGGTGACTTATAAGTTACTTAAGTGCAGTTTAAAATGGCAGTGAAATAACGTGGACGTTATTTCACTCAGGCTGCAGTGGCAGTCCTGTGTAAGAATTGTCTGAGCTCCCTATGGGTGGCAAAACAAATGCTGCAGCCCATAGGGATCTCCTGGAACCCCAATACCCTGGGTACCTAGGTACCATACACTAGGGAAATATAAGTGTGTTCCAGTGTGCCAATCAGAATTGGTAAAATTAGTCACTGGCCTGCAGAGACAATTTTAAAAGCAGAGAGAACATAAACACTGAGGTTCTGGTTAGCAGAGCCTCAGTGATACAGTTAGGCACCACACAGGGAACATATACAGGGCACACTTTATGAGCACTGGGGTCCTGGCTAGCAGGATCCCAGTGACAGAGGCAAAAACAAATATACATATAAGTAGAAAATGGGGGTAACATGCCAGGCAAGATGGTACTTTCCTACATACACTGAAATGAACCACGTGTTATATATTTCTCTGGGAGAAGTCACAAAGCAACCTTTCTGATGAAAAATGCGAACATGTGATAAGGAGTCCTAGATACAATTTCCAGATAGGGAATGCAGGTGGGCCTCGACATTAGAGTAGAGACTATGGCCCGTATTTATATATTTTTTCCGCCGCATTTGCGTCATTGTTTGACGCAAAAGCAGCGCAAACTTTGAAAATATCATTGTATTTTGTAAGTTTATGATGTTTTTGCGTGAAAAAAACTATGCAAACGCGGCACTAAAAAAGTATAAATATGGCCCTATGTGGGCCCGCGAGTATGTGTCAAGATGTCCGGCCTGAGGGGCGTGTGGTCACTGCATGTGCTGTGTGTACTGCAGCCAGATTGGCTAAGTGTACCTAACTATATGTGGCGTCTAACTTTAAGGTATATTGGGAATACATTCTCTGGTCATTTGTGCTTTATTGGGGCCAATCTCCGGGCATCATTGTTGGGTTGCTGCCTACCTGTGGATTCTGATCAAAGCTTATGTGTTTGGCTGACAGCTAAGTGTTACCCCATCTGTGACCTGCCAGTCATTATCCTTCAGGCCTGGGTCTCAGAGCCTGCCTGACCACGTACCAGATGCTGGGGTTCACAGAGATTTCATGACGGGGGAATCTAACAGGGGTAATGTGATGTTTGTGTATGAAAATGTATTGTTAATGTATAAAGGTGTCTGTTGTCATGCACATTGAATAATCTGATATCAACAGAGCCCTTGCTCCATGAGCTTTGCAGGGATACTCCCATTGCTGGGTACATTTTTCTGAGTTTGGTAAACAAAGTTTATGACTTAGGCCCTCATTATGACCTTGGCAGTCAGGTGACCGCCACACCGCCCATGATGGTAGTACAGTCGCCAGGCCAGCGGTAATGACGCCAAATAATGACCATGGTGGTGATCCCTCCCATAGACAGCCAATGTACCACACCAACTGCCAGCACAATACAACCACTGAACATGGCTTTAGCCACCTACAGGCATGAAGAAGACAAGGATACACCCACAATATTATGACATAGCACACCCCCAGGATTTCTGGGGCAGCAGCATCGCCACCAAAAGCCTGGCAGAAACACATCATACAAAAGGAGACACTCACCTCTAGGGACACAAAGGAGTCGTGGCCGCCATAGAATCTGAACTGCAAGTCTCATTTGGAGGGGTCTCCTTGCCCACTGGTTCTGGAGGGGTTCACCTTGTCCTCTGGTGATGGAGGGGGCCCCATTTCCTCTGCTTCTGGAGGGGGGTGCTTGGCCTTAGTTTTGGGAGAGGTCTCCTTGTCCTATGTTTTGAAAGGGGTCTCCTTGGCATTTGTCTTGGGAGGGTCTCCTTGGCCTTGGCCTTTGTCTTGGGAGGGGCCACCTTGGCCTTAGTTTTGGGAGAGGCCTCCTTGGCCTTAATTTTGGGAGAGTCTCCTTGACCTTTGTTTTGGGATGGGGCTCCTTGGCCTTTGTCTTGGGAGGGGCCTCCTTGGCCTTAGTTTTGGGAGGGGCCTCCTTGGCCTTAGTTTTGGGAGGGGTCTCCTTGGTCGTTGTCTTGGGAGGGGTCTCCTTGGCCTTTATTTTGGGAGGGTCTCCTTGGCCTTGGTTTTGGAGGTGGCTCATTGATTTTGGTTGTTTGATTGGGAGGGGGCGGCACTTTAGCCCTCCATTTTGGGGGCGGATGAGTGCCCTTAGGGTGGGGGGCTGGATTTGCACTCATGTGCCCCCTAGTGGCAGCTGGAGACTTTGGGGGTGGAACAGTGTCAGACCGGGTGCTTGAGGTATTGGACTGGGGGGTGGGACCTCCTCTTATGGGGAGGATGTGGGGGAGAGAAGAGGTCAAGGCGAGCAAGGAAAATCTTCTTAGGGCCAATGGGTGGGATGTGGGAGGAGGGATGAGAGTAGAGGTAGAGGGAGTGATTGGAGGAGGAGGAAGATGTGTGCTGGACTTGGGTGCAGGTGCACGGATAGTGTACATGTGTGAGGTGGATGGCTGTTGGGGGTCTGAGTGCAAGTGTTTGTGTGTCGTTAGATGGGGCAGACACTGTGGGGGAAGTCAAAGAGAACATGTGGATGGATGTTGTGGTGTCTGCAAGTGAGGTGGGTGTGCTGCATGAGGTGGTGAAAGTGGTGGTGGTGACTGCGCATTTGGTGTATGGGGTGCATTTCTGTGGGTCTGCTGTTGTGGTGACTGTGTGATAAAGCTGTACAGGTGGCAGATTCAGGGACTGTTGATGCAGTGCATGGAGGTGTGAGTGCGGATGTGACTGTGAGGGAGGAGGAGGAGGGGAGACAGTGGAGGCAGAGGATGATCTTGTGTGTGCATCTGTGTGTTGGCTGTGTAAGTGCTTGTGGACCAAAGTGTGATGCCTGTGTTTGTCTTTGCGAGTCTTGTGTGTTGTTTTGTGTGCATGCTTGTCTGAATATGGGTGTGGGATTGGTTGGGGGTGAGGAGTCTGGGACTGGGAAGTGGTAGTTGGAGGGAGGATGGAAGAAACAGGGACACTGTTTGATGTCTGTGAGGAATCCAAAGCCTGAAACGATCTCTGTAGGGCCACAAAGCCACCGTGAATGCCCTCCAGGAAGGCATTTCATTGCTGCATCTGGGATGCCAGCCCTGGATGGCATTTACTATGGTTGACTGCCCTACAGAGATAGATCTAAGGAGGTCAATAGCCTCCTCACTGAGGGCAGCAGGGCTGACTTGGGCAGGGCTGAGGTGCCTGGGGCGAAGGAGATGTCCACCCTCCTGAGTGAGCGGGTATGGGCAACTCGGTGGGGGGCTACTGAAAGTGCGGTGCTGGTACAGGGGATGGGGTGGTAGAACCTGTAGCTGGGGTGGTCCCATCAGATGAGGAATCAGAGTCAGTGGTATCAGCTCCTGTCCCCGCTGTGATGCTCCCCTTGCCCTCTGTTCCACTGTCCCACTGGCCCCCTTGCCGTTGGTGGACTCTGCCTCCTGAGTCCCGTGGGCTGGAGCTCCCTCACTCATCAGTACTCCTGCTCCTTCACCAGCTGATGCTAATGCACACATGGACAGGATGAAAAAAGGAGAGGGGGGAGAAAGAAAGGGAGCACAGGGTCAATCACAGCACCAACAGCACAGATGGCATACACATTACTGTCACACACTGAGACTGAGAATGGGCAGTATGGACCACACTGGCATACTTTTAGCTAAGTACCACAACAGATAGTACAGACTGCTGAGACACATTTGTAGGATGGATCAACATAATACTGGACATTTACACAGGATCATGCAGTTCATTACAGTTTAGTACATTGTACATTACCTTCAGATAAAGCCCTATTACTCAAGTTGTGTTCAAGGGTGTTTATTGAAAAATTGTATAGAATTCAAAGTGTAATAGAGTGGGGTGATGGTTGGGAATAGTCCAGTGTAGTGGGCCAGTCTGTTTGTAGCACAGGTCCAGTGTCCAAGGGAGGATAGGAAGGGGAGCAATGGCAGTTCAAAGCAGACAAGGTGACACAGTAGATCACAATGGGGACATTTAGGAGGGGCTAATTTCCTGGCTGTGGTCATGGTCTTGCCAACTGTATCTGGTGTCTGTCTGGCACTCAAGGACCGTTTGCAGGGTGGTTCACCTTCTGCAGGTGGAGGGGTGCTGGTGGCTTGTGGGTCCTGTGGCAGGGCCTCCTGACCACTAGCTTCAGCAGATGTGGAGGGCAGGTCTGTACACTGGCTAGTGGTAAGGGACTGCTGGTGTGCTGCGTATGATGTTGGCCATGCCACCCAGCACCACCGCAATGGAGACCATGGTGGTGTTCAGGGCCTGCAATTCTTGCTTGGTCTCCTAGTGGTGTTCCCCTGCAGCCGCTGGTTCTCCTGCATGATGTTTATCACCTGACCCTTCTTGTCCTGGGATTGTTGGTAAGCCCCCGGGATATTAGTGAGTGCCTCCTGGGCAGTCGGTTCCCTGGGCCTGTCCTCCCCTGGCGCACAGCTGTCCTCCGACCATCCATGGCCCCCTGTGCCTGTGTCCCCTGAAAGGTGTGCCCACTTCCACTGACCCCAGGACCTTCATTGTCTTGCCTGTGAGGTGTGGACTGGGGTCTCTGTACAGGTAGGCACACTACTGATTGATGTGTCCTCGCGACAGAGGTCTGGGGACGTTGGCTGGCTGCTGTGGTATTGAATTCTGAGGGGGGAGGCTCTGTAGAGGACTGGGTGTGGGATAGGATAGCCGACTGACCAGTGGTCCCTGATGGGCCAGGTAGTTCATCCAGATCCAGAGCTCCAGAATTGCTGTCATTACTGGGGGCATCTTCTGGTGGGGGACTGGGTAGCCATGGCATCTCCTTGCCTCTTACATTGGCTGGGGTGCCTGTGCGGATATAAATGATGTGTTATGGTACAAGGCGGTGATATATTTAGCATTGCTGGCTTTCCCTATGTGATTGATGTTGTGCTCCCAACTTTGGTTGTGTATGATGATAGATTGTGGGATTGTTAGTTCTCCATGCTGTGCATGTATTGGTGGTGGGTGTGCATGCAGAGTTGGGACGGATGTGCATGCAGTGGGTATGTCATGCAGGGCTAGGCATTTAGGTTTGTTAATTGGGGTGGTGCACTGTGTGGGTTGGGGTAGGGTGATGGGAGTCAGGGTGAGGGGCACAGATGGTATGCAGGCATGGGGGGTGATAGGTAGTAAATGTTCACTCACCAGTGTCCGGTCTTCCTGCTACTCCACTCAGTTCTTCAGGATTGCCAATACTTGCTCCTCCCATGCTGTCAGCTGTGGGAGAGGAGGTGTGGTTCCACTGCCAGTCCTCTGGATGGTGAGCTGGTACCTTGCTGCAATGGAACGCACCTTCCCCCGTAGGCCATTCCACCTCTTCCTTATATCGTCCCTTGTGCGTGGATGTAGCCCGATGATGTTCACCCTCCGCCAGAGATCCATCTTCCTGGCAATGGATATCTGCTGTACCTGTGCTCCAACAAACTGTGGCTCTACCCTGACTATTTCCACAAGCATGACCCGCAACTCCTCATAGGTGAAATGGGGGGGCCTTTGTGGGGACATGGGTGTTGTGTGGTGTGTGTGGGTTGTGCAGAGGGTGATGTATGATATGGTGGGGTATGTGGTGTGTGTTGCGTGTCAGATTAATTGGTAGTTGTGATATGTGTGTGCAGTTCTCTTTTGTATTGTTGTTGCAAAGTGTAGCTGTCTTGTCGTGTTAGCAAAGGATTGTGGGTGGGTATTTTATAGTGCTATTGGTGAGTGTGTGGGGTGGGTGTATTTGTGTCAATTGTGGGTTTTGTGTTCTAGCCAATGTTGTCATGTTCTGTATTTTGGTGGCCATATCAGCTGCGGTGGTGTTCACTGCCAATGGTTTACCGCTATTGAATGTCTGCTGTGGTGATTTGTGGGTCATTATTTTGAGGGTGTAATATTGGTGGTGTAACGGTATGAGTGATAATACTGACAGTTTATCACATACAGTGAGTCTGGCGGATTTGTGGTTGTGCCTGTTTTCTGTCGGTTTTGTATGTATGTGTCATAATCTGGTAAGCGGATGTCCGCCTCTGTGGCGGAATGCTGGCGGCAGTCAGCGTGGCGGTATTTGGTATTTACCGCCAAGATCATAATGAGGGTCTTAGTGTTTTGGACCATTTGCTGGTAACCAACCCAAGAAATATTATAACAATTATAATATAGCAATTAACAACCAAATTAAGGGGTGCAACACTGGATTAACAATTTACGTGGCTCCTGGTGCCCAACCAAGAAATATGTCATACCAGCTGTTAGACTTGGCATCCTAGGCGTGGTCTCCCCTAACTTTTTGCCTCTGCTTCTCAGGTTGTTGGTGTGGGCTGGACTCTGTTTATGCTATATTTGATGCTCTGTGCACTTTACCACTGCTAACCAGTGCTAAAGTGCAAGTGCTTCTGTATAAAATGTATGTGAAATTGGCTTTTCCTTGATTGGCATATTTGATTTACTAGTAAGTTCCTGGTAAATGACACTAGAGCTGCCCAGGGCCTGACAATTAAATGCTACTAGTGAGCCTGCAGCACTGATTGTGTCACCCACATTAGTAGCCCTTTAAACATGCTTCGGACCTGCCACTGCAGTGTCTGTATGTGCAGTTTTAAACTGCCAATATGACTTGGCAAGTGTACCCTCTTGCCATGCCTAAACCTTCCCTTTTTATACATGTAAGGTACCCATAAGGTATGCCCTAGGTTGTCCCATGGGCAGGGTGCCGTGTAAGTTAAAGGTAGGACATGTACCTATGTGTTTTACATGTCCTAACTGAAATACTGCCATCTTCAGTTTTCACAGTGCAAGGCCTATCTCTCTTATAGGTCCACATGGGGGCTGCTATTAAAGTATGGATTCCCTTTGAGAGTAGATAGAAATTTGGAGTTTGGGGTCTCTGAACTCACAATTTAAAAATACATCTGTTAGTGTAGTTGGTTTTTAGATTGTTAGTTTGAAAATACCATGATCAGAAAGTAGGCATTTTCTTGCTTAAACCATTCTGTGACTCTGCCTGTTTGTGGATTCCCTGTCTGGGTCAGTTTGACAGGTGAGCTGTTTGTGAATCCCCTCTAGACAGTGATACAAAGGGAGCTGCGGTGTAGCCTGCATATCCTAATGAGCCATCTGTGCTGGAGTGTATGGAAGAGTGGTCACTTCCCCCTGAATGGGATGTGTGTGCCCTCTCACAATGCAGTCTCCAACCTCCTGGTGTGTGCCTGGGGCCAGGCCTTGGCAAGGCAGTATCTTGCAAACAAGAGAGACTCCCCTTTGAAGTTTACCAACTTCAAACTCAAAAAGGGGTATACGTATTAAACCCAAAGCCCCTGAAAATTAGATCACTTCTGGATTCCAGAGGAACCTCTGCCAAGGAGAAGAGCTGAGGAAAAGTGCTGCCCCTGCCCGTGACTGCGCTTTGTTGGGCTATCCTGCAGTTGCTGCATCTGCCTGTGAAAGGGGACAAAGACTGGACTTTGTTGTGCATTCCTGCTTGAGAATAATCTCCAAAGGCTTGAACTGAGCTTGTGTCTTGTTTTGAAGTCTCAAGGCCATCAAAGACTTCCTCTGCCATCATCCGGACTCTCTGCTGAGACCCCTGCACTGCCAAGTGGTGCCGTATCCAGTCCCTGGGCCTTTGAAAAGGTGGAGTTGGCAGAACAGGAGCTGAAAATCCATGCACAGAATGCAGCACAGGGACATTTTCTGACGCACCATCTGTAACGCAGCTGATAAATGATGCGTGGCCAGCTTTGTGGCTGAAATCAACACTCCACCTGCATCACAGCTCAGAGATCGGCGCATCGCGGCTGGAGAAATGACGCACAGCACCTACTTACGGCTGCTGATAACAATGTAAACCCCACGCAGAGCGTTTTTCTAACACTGTGCAACTGGATTTTCCACACATCATCCTTGGGCGTCAAAGTCATCCCGATTCTGCGCGGATCTGAGGTGCTCTATCTGGAAATTGACGCATCGCTCTCTTGCGAGGGAAAAAGCAATGCACCGTCGACCCAACCGGAGAAGAAACAACTCCCAGCCTCCCTTGCGAGGAAGGAATCAACGCATTGTTGAAATTTTAGATGCACACTCACCTGTGCGGCTTTATTTTTGACACAAACCAGGTACTTTGTGCAAAATCATTGTTTCCATTGTTTTCTGTGGAATAAGACTCTTACTCCTTTGAAAATTCATATTTTAACTTGTGTACGTTGGATTTTTGTAATTTTGGTCTTGTTTGATTTAGATCAATATTGGCTATTTTTCTAAACTGGTGTGGTGTCCATTTTGTAGCGTGGTTCACTTTATTACTGTGTGTGTTGGTACAAATACCTTACACATTTCTTCAGAGTTAAGCCTGCCTGCTTGTGCCAAGCTACCAAGGAGGTGAGTGGCGGTAAACAAGGTGTGTTTTTCCTTTGCCCTGACTAGAGTGAGGGTCCTTGCTTGGACAGGGGGTAACCTGACTGCCAATGAAGACCCCATTTCTAACACCAGTGATGCTCTGTTAACTGCTGATTATGTTTATTGGTATACACAAGTTGCTTGACATCAATAGTCATACAAATAGTCAAATCTTTTCTATACTTTGCAGAGGTGTCAGAATTAACAAAATTGACCTTTGAATAGTGTGCAATAGAATCTTATCTAGGTACCTTAATGGCAGAAGAGACTTCCCATTCAATAGACCCTTGAACTTGCAACCCAGCTCAGTTGTTACAAATTTGGTAGGTAAGTACAATACATGGGTACTTATTTCAATTATACTAGCTAATCTGTGAACACACTTGA
This sequence comes from Pleurodeles waltl, assembly GCF_031143425.1. NCBI lineage: Eukaryota > Metazoa > Chordata > Amphibia > Caudata > Salamandridae > Pleurodeles > Pleurodeles waltl. The sequence continues at coordinate 383,366,488 of NC_090445.1, forward strand.
CTTGCTCTCCCATGATTTGAATGAATCTGAATCTGGCTACAAGATCTCCTGCAGAGACCGCACCAACGGAGTGGGAGGTGGAATCGCCATCATCCACAAAGACTCCATCAAAATCCCAACGAACACCGATGACTCCCTCACCACCGCCGAGCACATGCACTTCACACCGACCCCAACACCACCCTCAGTGGAAGTCTCATCTACTGACCTCCCGGACCCCGCCCATAGTTCAGTGACACCATCGCTGACCTCATCAGCACCCATGCCCTCGCTTCACCGGACTACATCCTCCTCGGGGACCTGAACTTCCACCTCGAGAACAACAACGACGCCAACTCCACCGCCCTGATCGACAACCTTGCCAACCTCGGACTCAAACAGCTCGTAACGACACCCACTCACGCCGCTGGACACACGCTCAACCCCATCTTCTCCGCAAGTCCCCACGTCTCCTTCAACCACACCACCGAACCACACTGGACGGACCACAGATGCGTCCACTTCACCTTCAGAAAAGCCACCACACACCACCGCACCCAACAGCTACCACACCGCTGCTGGGGCAAGGTCACCGAGGACCAACTGACTACCGCCCTCGCCCTGAGACTACCCACCGACCCCACCGACCCAAACACCGCCGCAACCAACCTCACACAGTGGATCAACGACTGCGCCAACACCCTCGCCCCCTCTCAAGTCCTCTACAACCAACCACACCAACAAGAAAGCCGCCTGGTTCACCGAGGACCTCCAGATCTCCAAGCACACCTGTCGGAAGCTGGAGAAGAAATGGCTCCACGACCGAACACCAGACAACCACACAGCCCTCAAGAGGGCCACTCGCAGACATCACCAACTCATCAGGAGCACCAAGAAGACCGCCTTCAAGGACCAACTAGACAACAATGCACACAACACCAAAGAGCTCTTCAGCATTGTGAAAGAACTCTTCAACCCCAGCTCCATCACCAACGACATCCCGCCATCTCAAGACCTGTGCGACTCCCTGGCCACCTTCTTCCACCGCAAGATCACCGACATCCATGACAGCTTCAACCCCGACCCCCCCGCACCCACCACCGAGTCCACCACCCCTGCGACTACCACTTCGCACCAGTCGCCTGACCGTCTGGTCCAGCGTCAGCGACGAAGACTCCATCAAAACCATGAACTCCATCCACTCCGGATCCCCATCGGACCCCTGCCGTCACCACGTCTTCAACAAAGCCAGCGCAGCCATCGCGCTCCACCTCTGGAAAACAATCAACTGTTCCTTCAAGACAGCAACCTTCCCAGAAAGCTGGAAGCACGCCGAGATCAACGCCCTTCTGAAGATGCCCAAGGCAGACCCCAAGGACCTTAAGAACTTCCGGCCCATCTCCCTGCTCCCTTTCCTGGCAAAAGTGACCGAGAAGATTGTCAACAAACAGCTGACCCGCTACCTCGAAGTAAACAACATCCTGGACCCTTCCCAATCCGGTTTTCGCAGTAACCACAGCACCGAGACCACCCTCATCGCCGCCACTGATGACATCCGGACCCTGATGGACAAAGGAGAAACAGCCACCCTCATCCTCCTGGACCTATCAGCAGCCTTTGACACGGTCTGCCACCGCACCCTATCAGCACGCCTCCATGACGCCGGTATCCAAGAGAAGGCCCTGGCCTGGACCACATCCTTCCTCTCCTGCAGAACCCAGAGCGTCCGCCTCCCACCCTTCCGCTCCAAAACCACCGAGATCATCTGCGGCGTCCCACAGGGATCCTCCCTCAGCCCGACACTGTTCAATATCTACATGGCCCCCCTCGCCCACGTCGCACGACAACACAACTGATCATATCCCTCACCGAAGATCCCCACACCGCCAAAGCTACCGAGGAATGAAGGCCATAGCCGACTGGATGAAGGACAGCAGACTGAAGCTGAACTCAGGCAAGACGGAGGTCCTCATTCTCGGACCCACCCCATCAGCCTGGTATGACTCTTGGTGGCCCACGTCACTAGGCACAGCCCCGGAACCCACGGACCACGCACGCGACCTGGGGGTCATCCTCGACTCCACTCCTCCATGACCAGGCAAGTCAACGCCGTCTCCGCATCCTGCTTCAACACCCTGCGTATGCTCCGCAGGATCTTCAAATGGATCCCCCTCGACACGAGAAAAACCGTTACCCAGGCCCTCATCACCAACAGACTCGACTACGGGAACGCCCTCTACTCAGGCAGGAACTACAAACAAGCTCCTTAGACGACTCCATCGCATCCAGAATGCCTCGGCCCGACTCATCCTCGATGTCCCCCGCCGCAGCCACATCACACTCCACCTGAGAGGCCTGCACTGGCTCCCCGTCAACAAAAGGATCACCTTCAAGCTCCTGATCCACGCCCACAAAGCACTGCACAACACCGGACCCACCTACCTCAACAACCGACTCAGCTTCCACACCCCCACCCGAAGCCTCCGCTCAGCCAACCTCGCCCTCGCCACAGTCCCCCGCATCCGAAAAACCACCGCCCGTGGGAGATCTTTCTCCTACCTCGCCGCCAAGACCTGGAACACTCTCCCTGCCATCCTACGACAGACCCATGACCTGCTGGCCTTCAGAAGACTCCTCAAGACCTGGCTCTTCGACCAGTAGCACCCCCCCATCCCCAGTGCCTTGAGACCCTCGCGGGTATGTAGCGCGCTTTACAAATGCAGTGATTGATTGATTGATTGGTTAATGAGTATTGGGTGACATAAAAAATAGCATTTGTCCGTACTTGACATAGGTATGTGCCTTTAACGAGGTAGGGTAACCACTCACAATCTCCTGTTATAACATGTAGACATAGATCGTTTGCTCTCCCAACCTTAGTACACAACCATCCCGTTGACCATTCTTCACACTTTGTGGGGTCTACTGTGTGGTTAGGTTGATACTCAGTGTGTGATACTCACCAGCTATTTCCTATCATTACAGGAAGCAATACACAAGTGTACCGTATCTGTGGAGGATGGATACTTCGTTCTACCATAAAGTGAGCAGAAACTAGTTCTCCTTTGCATTGCAATTGCATTAGATTGACCCATAAATATCTGGGCAGCTGTAATTGTTGCCTCCAATACTCTCCCTGTAGCTATATCCATTTGAATTAGAATTCTGTTGGTTGCTGATTCACAATATTCTTCCCTAATATACATTGTATACCTTTGAATCATTTCTGTGCACTTTTGAATGCTGATGCAAACTGCTCATGTGTACGATTATGCCATTGTCAAGCTCTGCAGGACTTTCCATACTTCCTGTGACTGAATGGGGCCCCACTGAGATATAACTTTAATAGTCTCACCTGTACTAATTCCTGTGGATGATAATGTATTCCCCATTTGCTTTGATATCAAAGGAGTCAAGGGTTGCTGCTCCTATTCAAGTTACTCCACCTACTAGGGAACCTAAATCTCTCTTAATTCACAATTTTGGCAAGAGCCATAACTGTTGTATCTATTCAGCACATAGTGGATCATCGAGTGTAACATTCCTTTCGGAAAGATTGATATATAATATGATTTGGTTAAAGATACTTGCATGCAGAGAATGCTTGCATCCTATCCCATATACAGGATTATTTACTATATGCAGTATGATTTCTGATTTACTAATAATGCGCTTCTGTGCTACGTAAAACATGACTGATGAGCCTCTAACATCCATTTTCCATGGTGACCACCACTATGTGACCTGGTAATATGATTTTCCCCTTTGAACACTCATACTGCTTACAGTGATACGTTAAAGACAGCAAAAAGGGCAAAAAACTTCATTACAGTATTAGAATGTCATGTTCGTGATAGATTTCAGGATCTGCAACCTCACAGATCCTCCTTGTAGTTCATTTAGTCAAAGGTTATGGCACATTTGTTGTCCTGTCACCTTGGAGGCCATCCATTTGCGTCTAGGCACTGGCACGTTGCAGAGTGAAACGTCCCCTTCGTTATCCATGATGTCGGGTGCTTGCAGTGCACAAAAAACATGAAGGTCACTGGTAATACTCTTGTTTACATTCAACTGTACCCATATGGCTCCCACCCTTGTAATCATCAGGGTGAACTAAAGCCACATATTTGGCATGTATTCACCTATTCACGATTACGGAGTGAACCTCAATGCAGGTATACATGCAGACACATTCCAATTTTTCAAAAGCACCACATATGTACTTTCTACTCCCTGACTTACAATCTCATCAGCTTCTGCTTTCTTTCCTGAATGATGTATCCTCACATACTTTTCAAAACTCTCAAATCCTACTTCCCCTGTTTGGGTAGTATCTGAGGTCCAGATCTTTCCTCAATTTGTCAGATTTGCACTTTTTCACAGATTAGTTGTGGAATTCTACCATGTGTTTGATGCAACACAGCAGTATCTTTCTGGTGAGGCAGTACCACCTTTCTTTGCCCTCTTAATCTGGATCAATAACTCCTCCCAACACTGAATTCCCTTTCATCACCAGAGTAGACCAGGGGGGCCATCCAGCCAGTTGTCCCCACTGACACTTTCACTCCTACTCCCAAGCATATCACCTTTGTCTATCCTGTGTGTATTTCACCCTCCTTTAGGGCAAATAGGTCTTGTCCTGTGCTGGCAGGAGATGTTTGTAATAGACGTCTAGCTCAGGGGTCTGTTTTCAAAATAATCATAGTTGGTGTAGATTCATTTTGAATAAATGGAGTCTGTTGTCCTACTGGCCTATTGTTTAATTCAAACAATGTTCTTTTTGGGTTGTTACTCCATCCTTTCAAGTTCTCATGAGCTGATAACTTCCTCAAATGCCCTTTCAGCAAACCAATGTATCTCTCAATTATTTCTGCTGTTTGTGGGTATGTGGGGAATAACCACTGTTTAACACCCACTGAACCCTTTGTTCAGGTGCCCAGTCCTGTAAAGCTTTCCCTAAAAAATGTGTGCCTCTACCTGTCTGGATCTCTTTTAGCACCCCACTGTATTAGGGAATCTATCCCCTGCAAAGTAGATTTTTGGACCACTGACTTATGAGGAAAGGCTAGCGTGAGGCCGGAGTAAGTATCCACTTTTGGAAACTTCCCTTTCTGCTGGGTCATCCCCAAACTTATTGGTTTCCTCCTCCTATTTTTCTGTCCCTGATTTTGTTTACCTTAGGATTCTGGGCACTTTACCACTGCTAAACAGTGCTAAAGTGCATGTACTCTCTCCTCTAAACATGTTATGATTGGGTTACACCTGTTTGGCATATTTAGTTTACTTGTAAGTCCTCGGTAAAGTTAACTCTATGGGTTCAGGGCCTGTAAATTAAATGTTACTAATGGGCCTGCAGCACTGATTGTGCCACCTACTACAGTAGCCTTTCAAACATGTCTCAGGCCTGCAGGGCCTGTGTGTGCAGTTTTAAAATGCCTTTTCGACCTAAGCCTTCCTTTTTATGACATTTAAGCCACCCCTAAGGTAGGCCCTAGTTTGCCGCAAGGGCAGAGTGCAGCATATTTAAAAAGTTGGACATGCTCTTTCAAGTTTAACATGTCCAGATAGTGAAAAACACTTAACTTAATTTTTACGTATTGCAAGGGCTATCTCTCCCATAGGATAGCATTGGGACTACCTTAAAACATATTTTAAGTGTAATTTCCATTTGGAAAGATCTAGGTATAAGGAGTTTGGTGTCCATGGACTCACAAGTTAAATTCACAACTTATTTTATAAATATATGCATCATAGACCAAACGACACAGACCATAACCATTGGACTTACAATGCACAGACTGGCCTGGTATTCTTTACTCTGATAGGACAATAACCAACATGACAGCTATCATACCATTAGGGACTTGCTAAAGCATGAATTGCAATCGACTAGGAAATAAACATGAGTAATATCATAGATCACCAGCATCAGATCATGAGACACAGCCGGCAGCTTTCAGGAAGACTGTGCAAAAAAATATAATGACTGTTAATAAAGTTCAGGTGGTCAGAAGACAGGAATCACATAATCAGCATGCCAAGGCCCTCTCCTTTAGGGGAACAGCTGAATCATGATACACATAACCATACAATGGGGCCCAGACACCTGAATGTGCAAGAAGGGCACATGACATGTCCCATCATGAAATGCAGCAGTTTAGTTAGAATTGGCAACCACATGAGTCATCATGCAATGTGGTACAAACAGTAGAAGGCATTAGGGGTACCCATGCTTAAGGCCAGGACACCCACAATATATTCCCCCAATGAACAGTCCCACCTAGGCCTCGAGAAGCAACCGGCTATGTGGTCTAACTGTCAAAAAATTGCTCCCCAACAGAGATAGATACACCAGTGCTACAGCTCACATTTCGCCATAATCAATCAGGGGACTCTGTGATTCCCACGTGCCTTTTAGGTTAAATACGATAATTCCTACCGAAAGGCCACCTTCCGAGTGCAGAGTGCAGACTGCAGCTTCTCCCTGGCATCTGGAGAGAGAGCCTCCATCACAGTTTGCAGGTGCAGCCCCAACTCCTCGCCTGTCGACTGTAGCATGTGAGCCCTGCTGCCTGCATCTTTTGTGGCAGAGGGGCCCTAGCAAGGAGAGGAGGGTCTGAGAGGGCTGACGGTGGTGTTTCTGGAGATGGTGCCCTGAGACTATACTTTCTTCCTGAGAATTGTGAGTTGAGGCCCGCTTGTGTGGCCCATACTTGGAGGGCTTTCTTCCGGGATGATGTCAGGGGTAGTCTCTGTATTGCCTCTATAATGCACTCGGACAAGGATGCGGCTTGTGGTCTCAGCATAAACTCCCTGCTCCGGTGCTGGTGTTCATTCCCTTGGCAAACAAGGGGATAGCACAGGTCCTTTAACAGCATCTGCCCTTCAAACTCAGGGTAGGAGAGAAAGCTTCACACAGCAATACAGGTGCAAAAAGTCTCTCTCATATCCCACTATGAAACACTGGTGACTCTTGAATGCTGGAGTGCAATGATAGAGGGCACAAAGTACTTGAGGTCAATGGTGCCCTAGACTACAAAACCACACCAAGACCCAACGCACAAGAATAAGAGCCAATGAGCAGGAAAACAGTGCCCTCTCTGCACTGGACTCCTTGGGAGTCACACAAGGGGCACAAAGGGGCAGGCAGGACAGCACCACTAAGTAGGTTCCTACTGATAGTCCTCTAGCAAACCAGAAACAGGGACAGGCTGGCACCAGAACAACAATCAGGAAAGCAACCCAGATGAGTTACTTAGTCCACCCAGCAGACATCAGGCAACAGGACAACAACAGGAGAGCATTACATATGGGTCCCTAGTGCAGTCGAGCAGTCCTTCTGTCAGGGGTTCAGTCCCAGCTCCAAAAGTTCTTTAAAACTCAGGGGGCAACAGCTCCTCTACAAACACTCCAAGTGCCCAGCTCTTGGAAGGTGGGAGAATGTTCCAGCAGATCTGACCTGTTCCAGGAATGTCCCTTCCCCTCTACCTCAGTACCAGACATCAGTGAGGGGTAAATGAGCCCTTTGTACAGGACATAGCCTATTCAGGTGTAAAGTGCACCCTCCTCCCTCTCTCCCAGCCCAAGAAGACCATCAGTATGTAGCTGTAACCCTATCACACCTAACTCTTCCTGATGGATGGCTGTCTGCACAAAGTGGAGCTGTCACCCTGTCCTACACGTGGATTGGAGCCATGCTGCAAAAGCACCACAGTTACAAGCAGAGAGAAATGCACACTTTCTAAAAGTGGCATTTCTAGAATAGTAATGTAAAACGCACCTACAGCAGTAAGCATTCCAAACACATCAAACATGCCCACACTGCTCCTTATAGATCAGAAATGACCACTTAGACATATAGAAGAGAATTTCAAATGCAATCCTAAGAGAGGAGCAGCACTCACAGTAGTGAGAAACTAAATAGGCTGTTTGTCACTACTAGGACATGTAACTCAAAAATACGTATGTCCTACCTTTTACATACACAGGAGCCTGCTCATATGGCTATTTAGGGTCTACCTTAGGGGTGACTTAGCTCTATCAAAAAGGGAGTCAAGGCCTTAGCAAGGGGTTTGTCTTACCAAGTCAGTGTGCCAGAAAACTGTGCACACATTCTCTGCAGTGGCACCAGGCTTGAGGACTCTGGCCTTAGTGAACAGAAGTCCATCCTCCCAATATGCCCTGTGGGTACCACTGACACTACCCTTTTCTTCCTGTTCAGCTTGCAGCCTCAGGCCTTCAAGAGTGGGGCAGGCCCTCTGCCCCTGGCACAGATCCTCCCTAGAGGGTTACCCTGTGCCCAAAAGCTCTTGGTGGGAAGGCCCAAGCTCTGCAGACTCAGTTCCCTCTGGGAATAGCAAGTCCTTATCCTGGGAAGAGGGGTCCTGACTTGTGATCTGATTAGAAGCTGGCTCCTCAGATGTCCTGCCTTTTCTCTTGGAAAGTTGGTCCACTATTTCAGGATCCAACACATCTTTTTCCTTGTGCCCTAGAATTAACACCGGCCCATTCTGGTATCCCAGGCATGGCTGCAATGGTCTTCAGTTCTTCTTCAGCCCAGGGCTATCCACCGGGATGGATTAGGACACAACCACTTCTTTCTGTCCAACTATATCCCCCAATTATATATTACCATAGCCATGGTATGGAACTTTGTCTCATTGTCAGCATTGGTGACAGGATAAGACTTCCCTACCAGAAACAGATTTGAGTGGACCAAGTGCTGGGTCACCATTGTGACACTGGCTCATGTGTCCCTTTGGGTTTCAACCTTTTCCCCATTAATCAAAGAGTACCACCTGTATTTTTCAAATTACTTGGCCATGCTGCACAGTATAATTATATCCATCCCTTTGAGACTAGAGTTGCCTCTGCGGGTTCCCTGACATGGTCAGGCCACAACTGTGATCCCATCTTGAGATTAGCAACTGCATTTACTGCAGGTTGAGTACAGGCATCCTTTTTGATTTTACAGTTAGAGTCTCCAGTTTGGTGTCCATTATTTTTGCAATCATGGCACCAAGCCTTGTTGGAATCAAAGCCCCTAGCTTTGTACCTTCCTTAGGCTGTAAGGAGTCTTGGGGCCCATCCTCCTGTGCAGGTTATTGGGGTCCTTGAGAGAACTCTCTGTTTTTATTCTGGTTCTCATCCTTCCCTTGGGGTTCTTTTTGTCCTCTTGCTTTTGGCCTCCCCCACCAGTGATATTTTTGGTAAACCTTGTCTTGACCCAATGGTCTGCCTTTATCCTCAACTCTTGAGGGGAAAGTGTACCTAGGTCTTGATGTAGCCTCTCATTGTAACAATTACTTAGTAGATGCTCTTTCATTAGCAGGTTCTACAGCCCATCATAGTCTTGTACCTTGTTACCAGCTAACCAACCACCCAGCATTTTTACTGAATAGTCCTCAAACTACCCAAGGGATTTTCGAGCCTCCCTGAACTTTAAGCGCTACTCTACAGTTGTAAATCTAAAGCCCTCAATCAGGGTACCCTTAAAAATGTCATAGGATTTAGAATCTGCTTCATTCAGTGATAGGAGCCTGTGCCTGAACTTCCCTGAGAATAACTCCCACAGCAGTGTGCCCCAATGTTTCTTTTCCATTTCACAGCCAACACAGGCTCCTTCAAAGGCAGAAAACCATTTGACTGTATCATCCCCTTTAGAGAAGACAGGGACAGAGAAGGACAACTTTGTTTGGGAGTCTGAGATTTAAAGATTTTGTTGTGAATCTATTTTTGTTCCCCTGTTTGGAAACAGGAGGCACCTTAGCATTTAGTTTGCAGGCCTGTTGCCTTTTTTACCTAGTTCCCTTTTACCTGCTTGGTATGCTCTATTTTATTACTTATTTTGTTCAGCCATCTTGGAGAAATGCTTTGCTTTTCCAAGCAGCGTCATTCTGAGAAAGTGTCATTATCAGTGATGTATGTGGGTAGTGTTGCCATGTTCCTGCTGAATGCAAACATCTCTGGTATTTGTTATATAATTGCAAACACAGGTCTGCACAAACAATCGGATGTGTAGGTACACACCTGCGCTAGGAATCCTGCACAAACATTAACCTTTGCCTTATAAATATATCTCACAAGACCATGGTAGTTAGAGGGAATTTCGTCAGGATACACCATCCAGACTCAACGCTGCTTTGCAGTGACTTCAGTCTTGTGTCTCTATGATTCCTGATCCAGAGACTCAGAGGCCAACTTTGCCCAAAAGTAACACGAGGGTTGGGGCACTTCTCTCGAACATTGCATTAGCATATTAGGCTTATCATGCCCAGCTCTCTTTTTATGGTAGGATTTATGCCTCTTTGTTAGGAATTGTATATTTCATGTTTATTGCAATGTGTTGGGGGTTTTCATGTTCACCACTATTCTCACCATTTTTCTTCTGTTATTTCTCATTGTCATAATAATTGCAGAACATGCATTTCATCGCAGATTGCAGTCTTTTCAATAAATCTATTGAAAGTTATCCTGCATCTTCTTCATTGCCTGTCTGTAGGTAAAAAAAAAAATTCTAATGAGAGCAAAAGGTAAGATGTGTTACACTGTGACTTCCCTTGGAGGTCTACAGAGTTCAAGTGCTAGGCTGCCAGAAATCACCTTTATTTTAAGTGTTTGGCTGAGGTGCTGCTAAGTAGCTGGAAGGTTTGGGCTGACAGCTTCCAACTAGCTTAGGAGAGACTGGTCACCTACAAGCAGAAGGGTTGCCTCCCCTAATACAGCCATCTCGCTGAGAGGTGAGAGTCATACACAACAGTTTCCCTCTCAAAAAGTGTATGCTGCCACCAAATATGATTCCAAGAACCAACTCTTTTCTCTTTGTTTCAATCTCCAAAAGCTGAGACTCCAGGGCCAGTCTTTTGGTCAACCTGGCTAAGGCAAGGTCTTCTTCGGTGGATGCACACATGCTAGGGGATGAGGAGATACCCTTCACCCCCATTGTCCACAGCATCCTCTTCTCCCACAGAGACTTCATCTACTTCCTCTTTGGGCATTCTGGGCACCAGAAAGCCAAGCTTGTCTGTGTTGCCATTTTTCCCAGTACGTATCTTGCACAGCTTGTAGAGTTTCTTCAACTGGTCACAGCTATTTGCCTGGTAAGGGGCAAGGTTGAGCTCCTGCTCTGGTTCTCTGAACCTGTCATGTTTACTTTATTAAAGCTGGGACATTTTTATGAATTTGGAACCCCTTTAGACAAGGCCACCTAAAATAAGGACTTTTAAATTCTAACTATTGTTGTGAGGACCTAACCTGGGCCCTAGGCAATTATATTAAAAATGTGGAGAACTTATAGCCAGTTGAAAACAATGCAATTGAGCTACAGAAAATTGGGAGAGTTAGTCAGGTGCTCACAAAGTGACAAAGTAGTATCAGCAAATGCAAAGTCGATATCCCACTGCTGAGACACCAAATGTAGGAGGCTGGCCCTCTATGTAGTGTGCAAAACATTGTATACTGTGCAGAGGGTCCCAGCAACCACGTGATGGTTTACTGAGGCAAAAACTAGACCACCTTATGCTCTAATTTTTATGGTAGCTTTGTCGAGCAGTTAGGCTAATTTTTGAGAAGTGCTAAGCATTTGTGGTACTCACAGTATGAATAAAGCAAGACACACACTCAAAAGAATAACTCGAGACCAATTTATAAAAATACTTCAGATTGTTATACAATTTTTAAGACCAAGATCATCAAACTTGGGTAAGTACTTTAAAAGTTATGGTTTTTCAAAGTCTAGAAAATGTCTTATTTCTGTGCGTAATTACGCACCATAGGACTCAATGGAATACAATTTTAAAATGAATATTAAATCAGGCAGTGTGTATACCAATGTCTCCTTTCAGATGCAGTTTGAGGTCGTCGGTGGGCCCTATCGACCAGCTGGAAAAGTTTGGGGGATTCTTATTCTCTGCAGGGACAGCTGCAGAATAATCTTTGGAACTGGCACAGGACCACTGCGGGAGACCAGTTGGAAAAGCACTGCACAGGTGTACTTCAAGGTGAGTCTGATGGGTCCTCTTGGAGTGTCGAGGTTGCAAGGGGTGGGGGACAATTAGAACACAGCTGGATCTCCAGTGGAGGGCCCAGGTAGGCCGAGTGCAGAGCAAATTTGTGAGCTAAGAGCTGTGCACAAAAAGTGCCCTTGGAAGCAGGTGGTAGATCAATTTGAGAGGTGCATGCAAGTCAACAGGGACACTCTGGTGGGTGGTTATGATGTTTTCTGAAGTTTCTCGAGTAGGGATTCATCGTGGTCCTTATGGAGTCCAAGAGGACTATCCTTTTGGGTGTTCAATGCTGCGGGGGGTCCAGTACCCTTGGCTACTGGATGGTTCAGCCACTGGAGCTTGCTGCACCACCAAACTTGGCACATTTACAGGGTTTGTCCTCTAATTAGTATTCCTGGCCCATCAGGTGAAACTTAGTCTTGCTTGCTCCGGTTCCTTGGTCAGCAGCTGGTCAGTGAAATGGACTTACCTGGCGCTTGGGTCTTTGGTGCAAAAAAGTGATGCCTTCACCCTGGAGGGAGATCTTTGGTGATTTTCAGAAGGGTGGAGTTCCTCTGGGGGGGTTTTAGAGTCCTTCCAAAGTCTGAGCAACCCCTTAGTGGCAATTGTCGAGTCCTGGGTGCAGTGGACACGGTTTAATGCCTTTTTTTGGAGCAGCAGGACTTCAGTTCTCGAGGATTAGGTCTTCTTTGTTGTTTGTCTTCTTGTGTCCTTGGAAACTGATCTGCAGGTCCCGGGGTGCCCACTAAATACTCTACTTAGTGGGCATTTTGGGGAGTACCTAGTAATGATTACTGGGTCATCACCCTCAAGGTGGCTACACCCACTAAGTGACCATTAACTGTACACAGAGGTCACTTCCCTATCTCTGATTGGCAATTTTCCTATCATGCAAGATGGAGGAAAATGAAACAGAGGGGTCACCTCACCTGCAACACCTTAGAGGTGGTGAAAGCTGCGGGTGGCCACTCCTCCTGTCCATTGTGCATATTCATGCTGTTGCTCCTGCCAAAAGTGGGGGTTTTCAATAAAGTCGGCCAATTGCTGCTGGTGGCAGGCTTGGGGTCGAGCCTCAAAGGTAGTAAGCCCTTCGAAGCTCGCTAGCAGTGCAGTGCACATTCCTGAGGAGGTAGATTGTTCGAAATGGGGTCTTTAGTTGGCAGAGGTATACACCCTTGTCCAAGTAGTGACCACAATCCTAGTCAGGGTAAGTCACACACAATCCAAATCTTCCTGGGGCCACCCTCTGGTAACTTGCACTGAGCAGTCAGCCTTAACTTAGAAGGCAATGTGTAAAGTATGTATGCAATAAGTCATACAGTAACACAGTGAAAAAAACACCAAAACATACCACACAGGTTTAGAAAAATATAGGATTTTTATCTGGTTAAATTAAGGTAACACTTTAAAGGTTCTGTAAGTACTAGTTGAGATATCACTTTTTGCAAGAATAAATAGAGTCTTAAATTGTAGAAATCAACAGTTGTCTCTTGATTACACAAAGTACCTGGTTTGTGTAAAAAATAACACGCACAGAAACCACAGAGGAGGAGATGCATGGAAAAATAGGGTGTGCGTCAGATTTTCCAACGCAGCACAGACAATGCGTTGTTTCTTTCCACGCTGCCGGGAGCTTTTTTAGTCGTTTTTTGGCATGCAGTCTGAATCCTCACTGTGATGTGGGGATCTATTTGATGCCCAGTGATGATGCGAGGAAATCCTGGGCATGCGGGAAGAAGTCACAGGTGTTGCGTCGATCTGGTGTGGTGATGCACCAAATCTTCTGTCGTACGGCAGGCGCTGCATCGATTTTCCACCCGGGGAATCAGCAGCATCATTCTGGTTTGGCTGTGCGTCGATCCGGTAGGGCTGTGTATCTAATTTCTGGTCACAAGGCAGGCACTGCATCGAATCTTCACTAGGGTAGTTGGGCTGCGCTGTTCCGATTCGGCTGTGCAGCAATTTCTCGGTTGCACAATGCTGTGCGTCGTTTCCGGAAGGCTTTTTCTAAACAGCTGAAGTCTTTTTTGCCCTGAGACTTCAGAAAACAGGAGGCAAGCTCAATCCAAGCACCTGGAGAGCACTTCTCATCAAAGTCAGAGGGCAGCAGGTCAGCAGGGCAGCAGGGCAATAGCAGGGCAGCAGTCCTTCTCAGCAAAGCAGTCCAGATGAGTCCTTTGGGCAGCCAGGCAGTTCCTCTTGACAGGTTGCAGGTCTAGATATAGAAGTGTCTGATTTGGTGGGGTCAGAGACCCAGTTTATATACCCAAAACTGCCTTCGAAGTGGGGGAGACTTCAAAGAGTGGTTTTAAAGTGCACAAGTTCCCCTTGCAGTACAGGGTCCCAGTAAGGGGTTTGACAGTCTACTGTGTGAGGGCAGGCCACTAGCCTTTAAAATGTAAGTGGCAGGCCGTCCACCCTTCCAGCCCAAGAAGACCCATTCAGTATGCAGATAAGTGCAGGTGTGACTGAGTGTCCTGTGTTTGTGGATGTCTGGGTGAAATACCCAAGGAAGCTGTCAACCAGTCCAGCCCAGATGTTGATTGGAGTCAGGCTGTAAGGCACAGATGGACTTTAAGTGCAGAGAAATGCTCACTTTCTAAAGTGGCATTTCTAAAATAGTAATATAAAATCCAACCTCACTAATAAGCAGGATTTTCTATTACCATTTTGGCCATACTAAATATGACATGATTGCCCCTTTCTGATCGGAATCTACTACTCAAACATATATGAGAGTAGTCCTAATGCTATGTTATGAAAGGAGCAGGCCTCACAGTAGTGGAAAACAAATTTAGATGTTTTCCACTACTAGGCCATTTAAAGCACACATGTACATGTAGTGCCTTTTAACTACATAGCTCCCAGCCCTATGGGTGACCTAGGGCCTACCTTGGGGGTGACATACGTAGAAAGAGTTGAAGGCTTGGCACGTACTTGTAAATGCCAAGTAGAAGTGACAGTGAAACTGCACACACAGGCCTTGTCATGGCAGGTCTAAGACATGGTTAACGGGCCACTTATGTGGGTGGCACAAACAGTGCTGCAGGCCCACTAGTAACATTTAATTTACAGGCCCTGGGCAAAGGTAGTGCACTTTACTAGGGACTTACAAGTAAACCTGTAATCGTGTCTCAGACCTGCCACTGCAGTGTCTGTGTGTGTATGTTTACACTGTAAATTCAACTTGGCAAGTGCATTCACTTGCCAGGCCTAAACCTTCCCTTTTCTTACATGTAAGGCACCCCTAAGGTAGGCCCTAGGTAGCCCCAAGGGCAGGGTGCAGTGTGTGGATAAGGTAGGACATATAGTAATGTGGTTTATATGTCCTGACAGTGAAATACTGCCAATTTAGTTTTCCACTGTTGCAAGGCCTGTCTCTCTCATAGGATAATATGGGGGCTACCTTTAAAATATGATTAAAGTGTAGATTCCCCTAGAGAGTAGATGGACATGTGGAGTTTGGGGTCCCTGAACTCACAATTTAAAAATACATCTTTTAGTAAAGTTGGTTTTGAGATTGTGTGTATGAAAATGACACTTTTAGAAAGTGAGCATTTTCTTGCTTAAACCATTCTGTGACTCGGCCTTGTTTGTGGATTCCCTGTCTGGGTCAGTTTGACAGTTGGGTTGTTTTTCACCTCACACTAGACAGTGACACAAAGGGAGCTGGGGTGTAGCCTGCATTTCCTGATTAGCCATCTCTGCTAGGAGGGAGGGGTGGAGTGGTCACTCTGATCTCAAAGGACTGTGTCTGCCTCTGACAATGCCGGCTCCAACTCCCTGGTGTGTGTCTGAGGCCTTGCCTGGGCAAGGCAGGATTTCACAAGTAGGTGAAGAAAGGTGACTTCAAAGACTAAAATAGGTATAAGAAGGGCACCCAAATCTACAGACTTTAGAAACACTTCTGGAACCAAGAGGAACCTCTGCCTGGAGAAGAGCTGATAGCTGAGGAAGAAGTGCTGCCCTGCCTGTGACTGTGCTTTGTGGAGCTTTCCTGCAGTGCTGCTTCTGCCAGAGTAAGAGGGCAAAGACTGGACTTTGTGTGCCTTCCATCTTGTGAAGAAATCTCCAAGGGCCTGAGTTAGAGCTTGCCTCCTGTTGTTTGAAGTCTCAGGGACAGCAAAGACTTCTCTCTGCCAGCACCTGGAGTCTCTGGAGAGACTTCTGCTCTGACAAGTGGTGCCCTATCCAGTCCCTGGGCCCTTGAAAGGAAAGCTGGTGGAAATCCAAGAAAATAGACTTTGGACGACTCCGGACCGACGCCGCTGCAGAATCCGGTAACGCCGCCTGCACCTGACACAGTGACCTTCGCTGGAACGCAACGCTCTTCGCAGGCCCGACTCCGCTGCAGCCCCGCTGAAGTCCGCGGCTCCGTGGAAGTCCACGCAAACCCGGCGTGACCGACGCCGCTCAAAGCGCGTGGTTTCGCACAGACGCCCCGATCCCCGACTTCACGGATCAGCTTGTTTTCACTCTTCACCAAAGGTACTGTACTTGGTGGTCTACGCGACTCCGTGTCCGACACCGCTGGTGTCGGCTTGTTGGGAACCTACTCCGTCACGACGCCGTGTTAACATCTCATCGAAGCATTTTTGTTTCTAAGTGCTATTTTTGAGTTTAACCTCAAAAAATTCATAACTTGACTTGTGTATGTCGGATGTTTGTCGTTTTGGTCTTGTTTTGTTTAGATAAATATTTCCTATATTTCTAAACCGGTGTTGTGTCATTTTGTAGTGTTTTCATTAAGTTACTGTGTGTGTTGGTACAAATACTTTACACCTAGCACTCTGAGGTTAATCCTACTGCTCTGCCAAGCTACCAAGAGGGTAAGCAGGGGATAGCTGAGGGGGATTCTCTTTTACCCTGACTTGAGTGAGGGTCCTTGCTTGAACAGGGGGTAACCTGACTGTCAACCAAAGACCCCATTTCTAACAGTTATGAGCCAATGTTACCATGTTTTTAGGTAGAAAGAGCATGCACTTTAGCGCTGGTTAGCAGTGGTAAGGTGTCCAGAGTCCTAATGCCAGCAAAAATGAGGTCAGAAAAAGAAGAGGAGGAAGGCAAAATGTTTTGGGGTAACCCTTCAGAAGGGCCATTTCCAAAAGAGAAATAACACCTCCACCCAGGAAGGACTTTGTTTCTTGACCCAGAGAGCAGGGGCTCTCACCCCAGGATTTCAGAATCTTGTCTGGTGGTGGCAGGCTGGTTGTGACTGGCCTGCAACCATGCCAGGTTTAGTTAGCTTTGCCTCTTAGGTAGCCTCTGGGTACATTTTGTAATAAATCCCATACTGGTACCAGTTTGGATTTATCATTCTGATTCGTTTGATACCAAACGACCCAGGGTTCAGAGTAGCCATCATGTAGTTGTGAAACTCATACTGCCCAGTGGCCAGCATGCATGTAAAATGGCTGTGCTGTTCACTTACTATATCCCAGGTTTGGCAATGACACAATAGAGGCATGTTTTCTAAGCATATATGCCCACACATGCATCATAGCACACCCTGCCTTAGGACTAGAAAGTCTGCCAGAGGGTGACTTACCTAGATTGCATACAGTGTGTTGTGGACATGGCACTCAGGCTGTGGATGCTCTTGGCACTGCAATGTTAATGTGCTTCCTGCAGCTCAAAAATAGAGAATTTAGCCTATGGCAATTACTTCACAATGACCAAAGGTTGGGGAAAATTAACCCACCACAGTAGGGGGGCATGGAGCAACTCTAGTAAAGCAGGAAAGCATAATACTCAACGAAAGGACTTTGGTTACAGTTTTTATCAAGGAATGTTATTTATACTAAAATGATGTGCTAATATTTAGAGTAACTTAATACCAGGGTCTTTCAACGCCTGTTAATTGAACACAAGGAGCAGCTTTGTTTAGAAAGGGTGTGCTCGAATCCTTTAACAAATATCCATTTGCCTAAATGATGCAGTAATTAAGATCATCACATGGGACGCTGATGTTTTGTCTTTTAATTAAAGGCGAAGCGTATTTATGACCTCTGCTATATAACTGTGCATGTGCTAATTATCCGTAAACAGTGAGAAGTTCTCTATAAGGGCAACGGAAATTAGACGAACCTCCTTTCTGAGGATGGTGCAAGATTTTTCCTTCACAGCAGCGCTCCGAAAAGGATGGTAATCTACTTGGAAGGTGTAAGTAACACGGTCACAGTAAATGTTACTTGACGGGAACTTAGGCGTCTGCTTTTTATTTAAAAAGATTTTAATTTAAAAAATCAAAAGAAGAACAACGAATTTCATAGGTTACACGCAGGTGTCCAATAAAGTACGTTTTATAAAAACGATGAATTCACAATAATTAATTGTCAAGAGGTTTACTTACTCGTTTCAGAATTAGAAATGTTAAACCTTTCTGGTTTTCAGGCCTAATAGGAAACAGTTAAATGTATTTGAGGTCAAATAAATTATTTCATAAACGAAGGAAAGGGGTAGCTTAAGGTATAACAGCTGAGTTCTGTAGCCCACATACACACCACAGACACAAACACACACCCCAGACATAGAAACAAAGAGAAACTGCAATAAACAACTCCTCTTTATAGTAGAGGTGGTGATGCCAATTGTTGCTATCTTTCACGTACAATAAATCTTTCTAACTAGGAAGTAAACACATTTTATGATTTATCACGTCTAGAGAGAATGAATACCAAGTTTAAAAGAAGAAAGTTGATTATCCAAGAGATTGTATGGAGTATTGAGGCGTCCAGTAAAGAGAGTTAGCTAGGCAGGCCTCAACATGGCCATCGCTACCGCTCCCAGCCGAAAGCCAGATTTTCTAGCTGTCCTGGTCTAAGGAGCCGTTCTCAAGTGACAGTAGATCTAATGAGATCAGCCTGCTAATTATGGCAGCCAAGAAGGGCTCCAATATAGAATTTCTGAAGGCTAGTGACTGCAGCTGAAGAGCTGCACCCAGACCTGACTGCTGTATTTTAGGAGAAAACAGAGATTAAAGAATAAGACACTACAATTTAGCCTAAGGGAGCCGGATGCAAAGTACCCTGAAGATAAAGCTGTGTAAGACACATAGAGTGTCTAATATGGAGGGTCTGCAGCAGCAGCCAGATGTTCTCAGGAGGAGGAAAGCACAAGATTAGATACAATGGATGGAGCACATTAGAAGGAACCATAGCCTAGCTATCACAGTTTTCTGCTTTTCAGCCATTGGTGGTGCGGGTTATGTAAGCGAATTTGGGGCATCACATGAGGCCGTTCATCCAGTTCTTGGATAATCAGAGACTGCTGGACGGTATCCATGGTAGATAATGAATATCCATACACGAGGGAGAAGCAAGAATAAGCACATGCAGTGAAGAGTGACAGTACAAGTGCAAATAGAGATGTAGGGAAAGACAGCGAAAAGCGAAGCATAAAGACAAGAGGGCAGAAGTTGTAACGAATCTAACAATTACCACATGAAAAGTAGTCGAGGGGAGAACACCAGTCAAAGGTATAAAACTCAGTCTACACATAGGAGAAAGCTTTAGTTTAGGTTGTGTTGGAGCACGAAGGATGTAAATGTAAGTTTTCTCGGCTCAGCAGCAATGATTATTGACAGCATGATGCTTACAGGAAAGGAGTTCCAGAATTAGGGTGCAGTCCCAGAAAAGTCTTAGATGGCCACTGGTTTCCAGTGTGAGATTCTGAAAGCTCACCAGATTTTTGTAGCCACTAGAGAGTTCAGTGGCGTAGAGAAGGATTCCAGTTTTTTTTGTTTTTTTAAGGGAACAAAGCAGTCATGTAATGCATGGTAGCTTAAACGTTATACCGACTTCTAGAGGGAAGCAGTCAAGCTCTTTGACCACTGGTGCCAAATGATCACCTTTATGTTGCTAGAAGTAAGTCTAGCAGTAGAAAGAATCATTAGAGTGATTGGCTTAAAAGGAACCGGGAACATATCTAGGCACAGTTACCGTAATAAAATTTTAACAGAACCAATGCCTGATTCTTTGAGTGGATGAAGGGCTTGAGTTTTTATTTTTGTTTTGTCAAACTATTGTTTTGGCTTTCAAAGGTACAGAGTAAACATGACACAGTCAATATCACATTAGTCCGTCATCAAAGGCAAAGGCTAATATCAGGATCAGTTTCAAAACAAGTGAATCATGGCCACAATGCGGTACAACAATCTAAGTTGAAAGCAACCGAGTAGGGCAAATTCTGGGGTGCAATAATTGGGTATCTAAGGATCTCTTTAACCTGTGCTAGGATTTCAGTCCAATTGGGTCGTATGGTCGGGCAGTCCCACCAAATATAATGAAAATCACTCAACAGCCCACAACCTCTCCAGCAGCGATCATATGTGTTTTGAAATATTTTCTGGAGTTATGCTGGATATAAATACCAATTATAGAGCACTCCGTAGTGTACTTCGTGTAAACCTAATGAGTGGTTAAATTTGGAGATGTCATCCCAAAGAGTGCACCACGATCTAGCATCAATAGATATCCCCAGTGTTTGTTCCCGGAATGAGATGTGAAGGGGAGTGAGGGTGTAAGTGGTGGACATCAAGTGGAAATAGAGAAAGAGAATACACCCACTGGTTGTCTCTGTGCTTCATTCACATTGTTTGATAGGAAGTCGTTTTCAGGTTGCAGCTATTCTTATAACTGGATGTAGCACCTAATGCTTCAAGTTAGTATAGTGATAAACGTCTGATGCTGGTATATTACATTTACAACAGCTTTCTTAAAATGTAAAAATGTCCCACCCATGAAATAAATCTGAAATAGTAGGCCTTATATCAAAGAGGCCTGGTGGCTAAGCAAGTTGGATATAGTGGATAGGTGTATTTGAAGAGGGGAACGTCGCCAGTCCATTTGTCCAAGTTAAAATATCCCACACTTTAAACATGGTGGCAGTTGGGGATGCTTAAGTAAGCATTGATTGGGTGATCAGGTTTGGGTTTTCATGATACAGCCAATATTGTCCTACCTACTATCGCCCTATCCATATGCAGACAATGTTTTTCTGATTTCTTAAGGGACCATTCAAATATGACTCAGAGTTGGGCTGCTATTTAGTAGTATAGCAAGTCTGCGGGAGCTAAGCACCCTGCATCTTTAGGGAGCATCAACAACTGATGTGAAAGCAAGGCCCTGTGATTCTGTCAGATGAACTTCGTTATCAGTAAGTGGGTAGAAAAAAAAAAAGAAGTCTCAATTGACTTCAACAGGGAGCCCCTGGAATAGTATGAGTGGAAGCACAGCCATTTTAATCACATTAATGGGGACGTGCCTAGTTAAGTACAAGGGGTCTGTTTTTCATTGTCCTAGTTGGAGGGGCAGTTTGGCAAGTACAAATCAGTCACTTTAGTTGTGATCTTTAGCCCTAAATAAGTCATTTATTTCTTCTCCCAGTGTAAGGGGGAGGTGGATCCTATCACTGCCATCTTCGCTGATCGAACAGTTGAATTGAACAATAAGGATTCATGAAGATTAATACGGAAGCCATCTACGTAGTTGTAGTGTTGGAGTTCGATCTGTAAGGCTTGGAGTGATGACTGGGTAGAGGTGATGGAGAGAAAAATATCAGCAAATCAAGAGATTTTGCAGTCAACTGAGTCAAAAAGGAGGCCATGAATTTTAGGTGTAGCCCGCATCTTTGCAGCTAAGGGTTCAATGCTGAGAGTGAAGTGTAAAGGAGAGAGGGGACATCTCCGTCTCATTCCCCGAGTTTGATTGAAAAATTATGAGGCGGTTCCATTCACTATTACTTTAGAGCTGGTGCATGCATAATTGGCCTGTATCATAGCATTAACAGGCTCTTCAAACCCAAAGTGGCTAAAATGTGGAATAGGAATGCCACTGGGTTGAAAGCTTTCTCACTGTCTAATGCCAGTAAGATTGCAGGGGTGTTGTTCTTCGTGGTTTCTCCACCAAGAGGAATACTCTTCATAAGTTGTCATGGGTTTGTCTCCCTTCAATAAAACCAGATTGATCTGGGTGGTGGATCAATTCCAGCATGATGTCCTCCAGTTTAGAGGCTAATATTTTAGTACATGATTTAACATCAAGGTTAAGTAAAGTAATTGGCCAATAAAATGTACAAAAATAGAAGGTTTTTCCTGGGCTTTGGGATGACAGAAATCAGGGCTTCTCCCATCGAGATAATCATTGCTTGAGAATTCACTATATGGTTAAAGAGCTCCATCAAATGAGGGAGTAGGTCTGAGCTGAAGGTCTTGTAGAATTGATCATTGTATCCATCCGGTCTGGGAGCTTTATTTAGCTTGAGGGAGTCTATTGCAGATTGTATCTCTTTCCTTCTCTTTCCACTCTGTTGGTCTCCTGATGGCCGTCCACCCTGGGAGCCGCACCAACGCCCACCAACCACGCACGCAACCTGGGTTTCATCCTTGACTCATTGCTCTCCATGACCCAACAAGTCAACGCCGTCTCATCCTCCTGCTTCAACACCCTCTGCATGCTCTGCAAAATCTATAGGTGGATCCCTACCGAAACCAGAAGGACGGTCACCCAAGCCCTTATCAGCAGTAGACTAGACGACGGCAACGCTCTCTATGCGGGAACCACGGCCGTTCTCCAGAAAAGACTGCAACAGATACAGAACGCCTCTGCAAGCCTCATCCTCGACATCCCCCACCACAGCCACATCACAGCCCACCTGAGAGACCTACACTGGCTCCACGTCAACAAAAGAATCACATTTAAACTCCTAACCCACGCCCACAAAATACTCCACAATGCCGGACCAGTATACCTCAATGATCGACTCACATTCTACACCCCAAACCGTCAGCTCCATTCCGCCAACCTCGCCCTCGCCACCGTTCCACGCATCCAGAGGACAACAACCGGTGGCAGATCATTCTCCTACCTCGCTGCCAAGATCTGAAACACCCTCGCCATCCACCTATGTCAGACCAAGGACCTTCAGGAGACTCCTCAAGACCTGGCTGTTCGAGTAGTAGCAGCTCCCCCCCCTCAAGCACCTTGAGACCGTCACGGGTGAGTAGCGTGTTCTACAAATGCAATGATTGATTGATTGACTGTTTGAGGTGTCTTTGGGACACTTATGGCAAGGTACCATCAGCTAGGTAGGCTAGCTGTTCCCCATTGTCCCAAGGGTCAAAGTTATAGAGTTGTTTGTTGACATTTTGAAAAGCCTTAGATTCCCTTCCTCTGTAGGGTGAATTGGACTCATCTTGTATATGACATATGTGTTAATTATCTTGCTTGATTCTCAGTTGTCCTGCTAGTAGGGACCTATCTTGTTGCCACATTTGTAGGTAGTTTTTTGATTCACAAAAGGGTCAGTTCCGCCCTATTAGCGTATGTAGCCTTGTGGTTTCCCAGCAGGGCAGTAACTTTCCTCTGAAGGGTAAGGGTAAGTGTGGCCTTATGAGCCTTTTCAGCTTGAAGGAGTTCTGCTTTTAGTGTTTGTCATTCCTTGGTTGTTTGTTGGGTCAAGGTCGTCATTAGTGACATACATTTCCTCCAGATAACTGCCTTGAAAGCATCCCAAGTTGTTGAATTGGATGAGTGGTGTCTAGGGTTTTGTTTAACTGAAAATCATTTTTAATTGTCTTACGGAGCTTGTCACAGAAAAGACAGTCTTGTGTAAGAACACTAGGGAAGCACCATCTCTGGAAGGAAGATCTTGGAGTGTGCCAGTCTAATATTATTTCCACTGGGGCATAATCTGAAAGAGCAATAGTATGTAAGGTGGCTGTTAAAACAGTGTGGCACAAATGTAAGCAACAAAAATGTGAATGAGTCTAGAGTAGGTTCTATGAGAATGAAAAAAAGGTGTAGTCTTTTGTGGTGGGATTCAGAGCCCTCCAAGTGTCCAGTTAGCCTTAATAATGGAGTTCGGATTTTATAGCTTTGATAAATATACTAGCGTGCGATCTGTGAGGGTGGGTACTATCCAAGTTGGGGTCTCAAAAATAAATTAAAATCCTCCATCAATATAATATCCCCCTCAGCGAATCCACCCAGCAGGGAGAGGGAAGAGAAGAGGAACTTAGATTGACCTGTATTAGGGTCATAAACTGTGGCAATTGCACAGAGACGGCTTTTGATAAATTCTTTAACCATCAGAAGCCTTCCCTCTTTGTCTGACCTGCTATCCATGATTTGGAATTTAACCATGGAGTGGGCGAGGAGAGGAACTCCATTATGTTTAGTGGTGGTAGACAATATATATATGAGGGCGTATGATTTGTGACGCAGTCTGTGATGTTTGTTTAATCTCAGATGTGTTTCTTGGAGGGCTATAAAATTGAGGCATCTGTTGAGGATATACTTTCAGAGTTGGTAGCATTCATTGGGGGAATTTAGCACCCCTCCAACTAGCGACCCCTAAATGTATATCTATCCTCCTTCAACCAGACCCCACTGATTGAGGATCACAAATCCAGCCATGCAGTAAAATAAAAATATTAAAGTGCAAATAAACAACATGAACTAGGGAGTCCACACTCCCTCCGAACTAGCGGTTTCACCTGAAATTGAAACTTTTATGAGTTTAATGGACACAGACCCACCAAAACACCCAACAGGTTTTGCCTATATATCACAAAGTGACTGATGAGAGGAGACATAATCAAGCAAATGATCAGAACAGTTTCTATGGATTCAGGACACATAAATTGCAATCACAAGGAGAAATGGGAAGGATTGTGGCCCGGGGTTAATTTATTGCGGTCACATTTCCCTTTCCTCTGTGAACTCCACATTCCTGTGGTAGAATTGTTGATGGGGTCTAATGAGGGCTTTCTGCCATGTTTTTCGAGGCCAGATGGAGCAGGTACAGTGAGGCCAACTAAAAAAGCTGAGTCCTCGAACTTCATGAAATTATTTTGCTTATTATGAGGCTCAAAGACAATGCCAAAAGGATAAGTCCATTGATATCTAACATGGCCCTAAATGTAGATGTTGTATTAAGGTGGCCAACAACTTGGTACAGGGAACATGTCACTTCTTGGAAAGAGATATCCCACTGTCGGGCTGCCTGGGGGATCATTTTTTTGATTAAAATAGCTCAGTTTAGCCAGTATGTCTCTGGGCCATTTTCCATCACTCAAAACTGGAGGGCTCACTCTATGTACTCTTTCCAGCCACATATCTGAATGGCCAGTGCCCAGTAATTCACAGAATAGGCCAACCACAAAGGTGTCTAGGTCAGGGCTCTCAATTCCTGCTTCCTCACCCTGCACCCTAATTTTGTCTCTCTAAGTGTGATTTTCTATGATACTCCACTCTATGCCACTGCTCTTTACTCCACTCCACAGCACTCTACTCCACTCTACGATACTCTACGCCCCTCCACTCTGACACTCTACTCCACTGTTAGACCTGACAGCCTTAGGGTGGTCATCCCCCAACCTTATGCCTGCCTCCCTCCACTTTTCTGACACTGTTTGTGCTGGTTTTAGGACTCTGCACACTTTACCACTGCTAAACAGTGCTAAAGTGCATATGCTCTGTCCCTTAAACATGGTAACATTGGCTCATACCCAACTGGCATATTTAATTTACTTTTATGTTCCTAGTAAAGTGTACTACATGTGCCCAGGGCAAAGGTAGTGCTCTTTACTAAATTCTAATGCTAGTAAATTAAATGCTACTAGTGGGCCTGCAGCACTGATTGTGCCACCCACATAGTAGCCCTTAATCATGTCCCTGGCCTGCCATTGCCAGGCCTGTGTGTGCAGTTTCACTGCCACTTCGGCCTGCCATTTAAAAGTATTGCAAGCCTTAAACTCCCCCTTTTCTTCATGTAAGTCACAGAAAGAGGTAAACAGGTCATATTTCGTATGGCTAGAATGGTAATAGAAAATTCTGCTTATTGGTGAAGCTGGATTTTATATTACTATAGTAGAAACGCCACTTTTGGAAAGTGAGCATTTCTCTGCACTTAAAATCCATCTGTGCCTTACATCCTGTCTCCAATCCATGTCTGGGTTGGGCTGCTTGACAGCTCCCTAGTGCATTTCCCCCAGACAACCACAAACACAGGATACTCAGTTACACCTGAACTCATCTGCATACTGAATGGGTCTTCCTGGGCTGGAAGGGTGACTCTTACAATTCAAAGGCTAGTGTCCTGCCCTCACACAATGGACTGCCAAACCCCCTACTGGGACCCTGGCAGACAGGATGGTACTGAAAGGGGAACTTGTGCACTTCAAAACCACTCTTTGAAGTTTCCCCCACTTCAAAGGCATTTTTGGGTATATAAAAAGGGTCTCTGACCCCACCAACTCAGACACTTCTGGACCTGAGGTTAAACAACGAGAGAGGGACCGGTAGGTTGATGGACCAGTGTACAGTCTCCCAAAATAGTTAATCACAAAAACCGTAGAGTACACTGTTTCAGAATAAAAAGGCAGGGAGACCTAACTCTCTAGGTGCAAGAGCCCTCACACATCGCAATTGATGTCATGCTTCATCATCGTGAATGCTCCTCGTCAGACCGGCACTGCAATGTCTGACGGGCTCCCCAGAAGGGGGCTCTTTGCCAAAGTTCTTTAATAGTGACTGCTATAATTGACTTAATTTTGGAAAATTTCTATCTGCAGACACTGAACAATCAGGAGAGAGAAAGACTAAAATTGACTCTAAACCTCAAATCACATCACCAATTTATTCAGCAAATATAAGGTATAGGCCAAGGTTAAAAACAAATAGAAAGTGAAGTATGAGTGGTCATGCTCAGTCCATTTCAGAACAAATGAATGGGAGGCCTGAAAATACTTAGAACCTCTAATCTAGGGTCAACATGTTTTTCACGTCTAGTGGTCCAGCCGGATCCCTCGATGCTTCATCAGGACCAAAATGTAACTTCTCCTATAACCAAGAATGTAGATAATGCTATGTCATCGTAGTCAATAAACTAAAGAACAGTCACTTACTTTAAGCCAACTGTATGCCCGGTCAAAAATAAAAGTGCAGGTTGCCCTGTAAAACAAGGTATAGTTTAGTATGTATCTAAAACGGAGTACTGTTAATTACCCAATTTGTGGCAAACAGTGTGAGTAGGTGGAGACAGTGCTCAGTGGTAGACGGAACTGAAACGGAGTCTTACCATCCCAAATTATGAAATGTGGCTCCATGGGAAAGCACACGCCTAGGACTAATGCTGTTACTATCTGAAACAGTAATCATAAATCAGATAACATATCAACATACAGTCCCATAAAAATCATCAAAGTAGTGATAGAACATTGACCAGCACTCATTGCAGCAAAACAACATCTGTAAAAAAGTGAATCCAAAGTAGTAGTGACGGCGTCATAGTTAATTACACTAACACAGACTGAGAATGTCAAAAGATTATCATGTATCATAGCTGTGTGGTCGGTTAAAGTAAGAAAGGAAATTAGCCAAAAATCGTCGACATCAGTGCCACATCTCAACGATGTAAAAATATCAAGTGTCCTCTAATTAGAACACATGCGGTAACATGCAGAAAAGCTGGACTTGCAATGCTGCTTCTAAGGAAAAGAGGAACACAGATCTATTTTTAAGTCACCGGCGCGAAAGGAATTGTTTGGCCGGCAACCGTGTCAAAATTTCGGTACTTACATTTAAGCAACCAGTCCACGGCAACCGGTCCACGGCAGTGCTCCTGAAATAAGAAAGTGGAGCGCTGTCGGGGCTTTTCTTAGACAAGGGGAAACCCGAAAGTCAAACCGTCTTCTGGATCACACGCGTCCAGGTAATTGACAAAATAGAAAACGGAGGGGAAACCCTCTCTGTCAGGAGTCACCGGCATGAGGAAAGAACTCGGGATGTCACTGTACACTCGGTATTGCGGTAATAGCCACGTGTCCTTGCTATTATACGTGTTCCTGCAAAAAGTCGTATTAAAATGCGGAGAAACAGCAAGGCACATAATAAATCAGTCTGTAAAAAGGGCAAGACACATGTTAGTCAAATAAAGGGGGGGGGACAACAACCTAATTAATATCAATACTATTGTCAGTCCAAAATGGTAGATTATAAATGGTTCACACACGATGATGACCACCGTTCATAAAGAATTTGTCCAATTCAAATTCCCTCATTGTGGCTGTAGGGAAATAATTAATGGAAAAATGGCACAAAGGTCAAAAGAGCACAATTTAACAGATGAGTATCCACATTCAAAGGGTCAAATGTAATTTACGCAGAGAGACTGATCCAAGGTATTTCATCATTCAACCCAAGTACACTAGTCCCCAATTTGTAGACCCAACGCTGTTCAATCCTGAATAGTGAACGTGTAATGTTAGAGCTAATTCTTAGTGCGTCCAGGACCACCCACCATAAATCATCAGGGTTGTGGGGGGTTTCAAAGAAATGTGCACAGATTTTGGTGGTGACATGCCCACATCTAATATTACTCCGATGTTCATTGATTCTTATTTTAACTGGTCTAGTGGTCATGCCAATGTATTGTAGACCACATGGGCAAGTGACCATATAGATACAATTGCGAGTGACCTATCTGATCTACTCTATTGACCTCTAAGCACTCAATATTTACGTCTGGTATAGTCCGTAATATGTGTCCTGGCTGGGTTGGAGAACTTCAGTGCTGTCTATCTGGGTGATGACATTTCAGTCTTCATTTCTATCCGAGCGGACCAACTGTGGCAGCTCAGAGAAGTTCTACAGGGTCTGCAGAGAACAGGCCTAACTATCAAGGACAGTAAGTCCAAGATAGGGCAGGGTTCAGTGGTCTACTTGGATCACCAAGTGCGAAGAGGCAAGGTGCAGTTCCTCTGGGCCGGAATTGACATCCTTCTAGCTTGGGACTCCCCAAAGACCCTTAAAGCGGTGATGGCCTTCTTAGGCATCACTGGCTAGAATGTGAGATTTGTCAAGGACGTCCAAGAAGCAGCCATGTCAGATGATCTGGACAGATGCGCCCCCAAAAGTTTTTCACACCCTGAAGGTGGCCATGTGCATGGCACCCATGCTCAAGGACCCTGACTTCTCCTAAGCAAAATGAATTGTGTTGATATATGCCTCAGGGCATGGTGTAGGGTCTGTGCTATCACAGCTAAGCGAAGAGAGCCTGGATCAACCTATAGCCTTTATCAGTAGGCAGTTTCTTCACAGGGAAAAGAGTTAATGTGCAATAGAGAGGAAAGCCTTTGCCGTGGTCTGGGCACTGAAGAAGTTGAGACCATACAATTTTGGTGTTTAGACAGATCACAGACCCCTCAGATGGTTAATTCAGATGCAGGGCTAGAATCCCAGACTGTTAAGGTGGCCCATCTCTGTAGGAAAGTACCATCCTGCCTGGCATGATACCCCTATTTTACAGGAATGTAAGTTTGTTTTTGCCTGTCTCACTGGCATCCTGCTAGCCAGGACCCCAGTGTTCACAGTCTGAGGCCTGAATGTGTGTACCTGTGTAGTGACTAACTGTGTCACTGAGGCTCTGCTAACCAGCACCTCAGTGATTATGCTCTCTCTGCCTTTAAAATTGTCACTATAGAATAGTGACCATTTTCACCAATTCTAATTGGCACACTGGAGCACCCTTATAATTCTCTAGTATATGGTACCTAGGTACCCAGGGTATTGGGGTTCCAGGAGATCCCTATGGGCTGCCGCATTCCTTTTGCCACTCATAGGGAGCTCAGACAAATCTTACACAGGACTGCCACTGCAGCCTGAGTGAAATAACGCACATGTTATTTCACAGCCATTTTACACTCCACTTAAGTAACTTATAAGTCACCTATATGTCTAACCTTCACCTAGTGAAGGTTAGGTGCAAAGTTACTAAGTGTGAGGGCACCCTGGCACTAGCCAAGGTGTCCCCAAATAGTTCAGGGCAATTTCCCCAGACTTTGTGAGTGCGGGGACACCATTACACGCATGCATTACATATAGGTCAATAACTATATGTAGCTTCACAATGGTAACTCCGAATATGGCCATGTAACATGTCTAAGATCATGGAACTGTCCCCCCATGCCAAATCTGGTATTGGGGTGCCAATCCCATGCATCCCCGGGGCTCCACTCTGGACCCCGGATAGTGCCAAACCAACTCTCTTGGGTTTTCTCTGCTGCTACCGCTGTTGCCACCCCACAGACAGGGTTCTGCCCTTCTGGGGTCTGGGCAGCCCAGTCCCAGGAAGGCAGAACAAAGGATTTCCTCTGAGCGAGGGTGTTACACCCTCTCCCTTTGGAAATAAGTGTTAAGGGCTGGCGAGGAGTAGCCTCTCCCAGCCTCTGGAAATGCTTTGAAGGGCACATATGGTGCCCTACTTGCATAAGCTAGTCTACACCGGTTCAGGGAACCCCCAGTCCCTGCTCTGGCATGAAACTGGACAAAGGAAAGGGGAGTGACCACTCCCCTGTCCATCACCACCCCAGGGGTTTTGCCCAGAGCTCCTCCAGTGTGTCTCAGACCTCTGCCATCTTGAATCCAGAGGTGCGAGGGCACCATGGAGGCCTCTGAGTGGCCAGTGCCAGCAGGTGGTGTCAGAGAGCTCTCCTGATAGGTGCTTACCTCACTAGGAGGCCAATCCTCCTCTTAGGGCTATTTAGGGTCTCTCCTGTGGGCTTTTCCTCATATAACAACTTGCAAGAATTCACCAGAGTTCCTCTGCACCTCTCTCTTTGACTTCTGCCAAGGATCGACTGCTGACTGCTCTAGGACCCCTGCAAAACTGCAACAAAGTAGCAAGAAGACTACCAGCGACATTGTAGCACCTAATCCTGCCGGCTTTCTCAACTGTTTCCTGGTGGTGCATGCTCTGAGGGCTGTCTGCCTTCACCCTGCACTGGAAGCCAAGAAGAAATCTCTCATGGGTTGACAGAATCTTACCCCTGCTCCAGCAGGCACCAAACTTCAGTGTCACCGGTACTCTGGGACCCCTCTCTTCATGATGAGCGTGGCCCCTGGAACATAGGTGGTGGACCCAAGTGTCCCAGACTATCCAGTGGTACAACTGTCCAAATTTGGAGGAGGTAAGTCCTTGCCTCCCCTCTACAGACAGTAATCCTGTGCACCATATGTACTGCAGCTGCTAGGGCTTCAGTGCACTTTTGAAAGGAATCCGTCATGCACAGCCTAGCCCAGGTCCCAAGCACTCCCTCCTGCATTGCTCAACTTCCCGAGTTGACTACCGGCTTCGTGGGACCTTCTTTTGTAGTGTTGAGATGACCAGCATGCTCAGTCTTCTTGAATCCATGTTCAAGGACTTCTGCGGGTGCTGCCTTCTTGTACGTGGGCTCTCTGTGTTGCTGAGGGCCCCTTCTGTCTCTTCTCCCAAGTGGCAACATCCTGGTCCTTCTTGGTCCCGGGCAGCACCCTTTTTCCTTTTCTGCAACTCTTGCAGATAGCAAGGTTTGTTTGCAGTCTTTCTCCCAAAAAACAACTCTGCATCCTCCAGCACTCAATGGGACATCTTGTGCATGAAGGAGAAGTTCCTAGCACCTTTCGTTGTTACAGAATCTTCAGCTTCTTCCATCCGGAGTCAGCCATTTTGCACCTTCATCAAGGTTTAGTGGGCTCCTGCACCCCATGAACACTTTCACGACTCATGGTCTTGGTCCCCTTCCTTTGCAGGTCTTCAGGTCCAGGAATCTGTCTTCAGTGCTTTGCAGAATCCTCTATCACTACTTTAGTGTGTTTCTGGGGAAGTAGTATCACTTTATTCCTACTTGTCAGACTCTTGAGGTGGGGTATCTTGGACACCCTTACTGTTTTCTTACACTCCCAGCAACCCTCTACACACTACACTAGCCTAGGGGTCCATTCGTGGTTCGCATTCCACTTTCTTAGTACATGGTTTGTGTTGCCCCTAGGCCTATTGCATCCTATTGTATTGTACAGTGTTTGCACTACTTTTCTAACTGTCTAGTTTGTGTGTATATTTTGTGTATTTTACCTACCTCCTAAGGGGGTATATCCTCTGAGATATTTTTGGCACATTGTCACTAAAATAAAGTACCTTTTTTTTTAGTAGCTCTGAGTATTGTGTTTCCTATGATATGGTACCTATATGATATAATTGGTATAGTAGAAGCTCTGCATGTCTCCCAGTTCAGCCTAAGCTAGTCTGCTATAGCTACCTCTATCAGCCTAAGCTGCTAGAACACTACTAATCTACTAATAAGGGATAACTGGACCTGGTACAAGGTGTAACTACCATCAGGTACCCACTATAAGCCAGGCTAGCCTCCTACAATCTCCCTTCAGGGAATGGACTTTACTGTGGAAAACCATCCTGGAAAAGACCATGGCAATGCTCATGGTTTCTCCAGGTCTCTCTACCTTAGTAAAGTGAGCTCCCAAGGTATTGGGTAGTTCTCCATACTTTCAGCCCCCTAACTTTTTGCCTTCAGACCTCCTAATTTTGCTGACTATGTTTTTGCTGTCTTAGGATTCTGCTAACCAGTGCTGACACGCATGTGCTCTTTCCCTAAAACATTGTAACATTGGCTTAATTGGCATATTTAATTTACTTATAAATCCGTAGTAAAGTGCTTGTGCTCAGGGCGTGGAAATTAAATGTTACTTGTGGGCCTGAATCATTGATTGTGCTGCCCACGTAAGTAGCATTTTAAGCCTATCTCAGGCTTGTCATTGCAGAGCCTGTCTGTGCAGATTTGAACTGTCATTTTGACCTGGCAAAATAAACCTTTTTCCAGGCCCAAACCTTCCATATAGGTCTCCGCAAGGGTAGGCCCTAGACAGCCCAGAAGGTGGGATTGAATGTATTTAAAAAGTAGTATATGTACTTTTTAGTTTTACATGTCCAGTTGGTGAAAAACTTTAAAATTCATTTGTAACCACTTCAAGGCCTATCACTTCTTCAGATTAACATTGGAATTGTTATTACACTTTATAAGTGCAATTTTCAGATGAGACGAGAAAACCACTAGAACTTTGCTGTCTCTGCGGCCTGTCTCTGGTCAAATTAGTGTATGTAGTTGGCAGTTAGGCTTTGTGAATTCCTTCTAGACAGCCACACAGAATTGGAGCTTAGGTCTGGCTTGATGGGCCATCCTGGGCAGGATGAGAGGTAGGAGCTGGGAGCAGCCTCATGTACATCAGAATAGACTGTATCCTATTGCCACACAAAGGGCTGCATACTCCCTGTAGTCAATCTGAAGCCATGGCAGGAAGGGCTGGACATCTGGGTACTTCAAAGGACATGAAGGAAGTCTTCTGTGCTTCTGAAGGGCTGCCACTCTGCTCTACTGCACTCTGTTGGACTCCTACTTTGTTCTGCTGACCTTTTGCTCTGCTGATCTGTGCACTTAAAAAGCATGTCTTTGATGTCTACCCCATATTAAAGGCACCGCTGTTTATAGGTACTGGACCACCACCAATTCAGCACACTTCTGGAAAGGTGAACATGCTGCCAGGAAGAAGGGCAGGAAGAAAGACTCCTGTGCTCCTGAAGGACTGCACTCTGTTGGACTTCTGCTTTGCTCTGCTGACCTGCTGCCTGCTGCCCTCTTGCCTAGGAGTGAGAAGGACTAGACCTGCCCAATTTTGGACATAAACGACTTGTAACCAACTTGCTTGAACACCTGGACTCTGCCATCAGTAAGTCTACCATGCCAAGTTGTGATACTACACAACTGAACCCTTGGAAGTGGGCCTAAATTGCTTCCCAGTGGAACTAATGCATCCTCTCTGCTGAGCACCACATCCCCCAGCAGAGCTGACATATCTCCTCAGTTGAACAGCGCATCCTCAAACAGAACAGATGCATTGCCGCTGTTGCATGGATTGAACCCAACACAGAAGACTTGCATCACCACAGCATCCAACATCTTGGGTTCTTTGCATCACCTTTGGAGCCACCGTGCATAAGGCTTCCCTGGAGCCGGTCTTCTCAGCTCTACATCACAGCTTCCCTGCCATCAGAACTGGCACATCAACTCAGCTGCGCAAAATACCCTCTACACCAGCCTTTGCATCTGATCCTCAATGTCTGTGCAACAGGACCTTGCATCGCATCCTTACCCCATCTCAGAACCAATGCATTGTATCACTGGCATGGCACATCTTCGACTCGGATCCATACAACAATCCACAACCAGGATTAAGGTACTTTGTTCAACTAGGTCTCTTTACCTGACCTGCACCCCATCGAGGTCGGCCTTAACTTTTGACTTTGTGTCAGTCAGGCACAACCAGATATCCTTAGTTGGTGCTTTTTTCTTATAAGCGCCATACTACAGATTATTCTTTAAAAAATCATAACTTTAGGTCTACTAGTTCGATTTTTTCAGTTTTGATCTTTTTTAATCTCTTAAATAAAATTTTCTTTTTCTAACCGAATCCTTTTTGAGTGAACTTTTCAGTGTGCAACTGTTTGAAGTTTTGCACATATACTTTACATGTTGCCCTTTAAGTTAACCCTGACTGTTCTACACCAAGCTACCAGAGGGTGAGCACAGGTTAATTTGGGGTTTGCTTTTTCCTTATCCTGGCACGAATTGTGGTTGCTGTTTTACCAGGGCTCCCACTCCAGTCAACCAACAATCCAATTTCCCACCAAGGGTGTACAATGG
This sequence comes from Pleurodeles waltl, assembly GCF_031143425.1. Classification (NCBI taxonomy): domain Eukaryota; kingdom Metazoa; phylum Chordata; class Amphibia; order Caudata; family Salamandridae; genus Pleurodeles; species Pleurodeles waltl. The sequence continues at coordinate 383,401,006 of NC_090445.1, forward strand.
AGGTAATTATTCCCAGGAATAAATAGGCAAGTATTGTACACATTAAACCCCTCCTATCTGCCTCCAGATGAAAGCACCTACTTTCGCCAGAATACTCGAACTGTGGAGAGAATTTACTTAGTGCTGAAAATGTGAATACAATATGTTGAAAAATATATTAAATCGTTCTTTATAATCTTAATCAAAATAATTATGATAACATTTTGAATATTTTTTGTCAATTCTGCTGATAACCGTCTTCTATTTATTGCAGGTTGATTTAGAAGGCTTACTGGCGGCACCTAATCAGACTGTTCCTACAGAATTCATTATCTTGGGATTTCCTCAGAGTAGGAACCTGCAGCCTCTGATCTTCTCATTGCTGTTTATGGATTACTTGCTGACCGCGTGTGAAAATGCGGTCATCATTTTCATCATCTGCAAGGACCGAAAGCTCCACACACCTATGTATTTCTTCTTGGGTTATTTTTCATTACTGGAAATGTGTTGTATATCTGTCACTGTGCCAAAGATGCTGGCATGCCTTCTTTCTGGTGGCAATGCCATCTCTTTTGGTGGCTGCATTGCTCAATTGTTTTTCTTTTTTTTTCTCAGCTCCACTGAATGTATACTCTTTACAGAAATGGCTTTTGACCGCTATCTAGCCATTTGCAACCCTCTTCGCTACTCATCCATCATGAGCAGAAGGTTATGCTTTCAGCTAGTAATGTTATCATGGATTGGAGGATTCATCACTACCTTTATACCAATATTTCTAATATCTAGGTTATACTTTTGTGGTTTAAACATAATAAATCATTTCTTCTGTGATGCTCCACCTCTATTGAACCTTTCATGTTCAACAGTTGCCTTAAATAACATTATTAACCTTATCTGTTCCTCTTTAGTTATTGTCAGCTCCGTCCTTATCATCCTGGTCTCATACATCTACATTATTTCTGCAGTCCTCAAGGTACCATCCACCAAAGGCAAGAGAAAAGCATTTTCCACATGTGCTTCACATCTTACAGTAGTTTTCATTTATTATGGGACAGTCTCATTCATGTATGTCAGGCCAAAAGCCAGCGATGCCTTTGACTCAAGTAAAATTGTGGCGGTTTTCTATACCCTTGTGACCCCCCTTTTAAACCCATTCATCTATTGCTTTAGGAACAATGATGTAAAGAAAAATTTGAAGAATTTACTTTGTGTGAATAAAGAAAATCTAAATTTTAAAACATATAAACATGTCAAGTTATGTAATTGGCATGACCTGCATACCATCCTAAGTAAACATGCTTTGGTTTCCTTCCAACCAGCCAACTTCTCAGCATGGTCAACCCAAAGCCTAGTCTCTATCCTATGAGTTTCTGGTCTCCTGCTCATATGCCATTACTGGCCTAGAATTGTGGGAGTTGATCATTCTCAGTTGTCTGTCTCAGTAGGGATATCACTTTTTGCTTGTAGTTTTAACTAACTTATCCCAAGGGCATCAGAACATTCTACATAAGAAGCAAAGTATGTTACAGGCTTGTATGCACAAAGAGATTAAGTAATTTGCAGAGAATCAAAGGCTGTTGATCTGAGGCCAGGACCTACACCTAATTTTCCAGTTCCAATGTCAGCCCCTCTAGCTGTTAAGCCATATCTCCTCCCCACCTGAGAAAGAAAAAACCTCATGAGGGCTCCCTCTGAGAGAACTACATCCAAGAGGGTCTTCAGGGTAGATTGTAGTAAAAGTCTGAATAACTGATAGCTGAGACATAGCTGTCATAGATTACCAGTATGCTTGACATTTAGAGCAGGTGGAACAGTCGCTAATGGCTATGACTGAGGAGAGATAATAATGAAGTGCCGGAGTGCTCTCGTTCATAGGTAGAAACCCTACACAGGGATTTGATCCAATGGATCCTTGAGCATGATTTGACTAACCCAGTGGGTAAGCCTCTGTATGGATGCCTATGTGATATTCTGTATATCAAATGCCACAACCACAGCACTTGTCACACCACAGATACTCATAAAAACAGCAGTTGTAATCAAGGAGACTTTTGGCTTTCAGAAGAACCTGAATATGGTGAAGGAAAGCTGTTCTCCAAAGCTCAGGAAATGTGGGAATCGCTGCATGTGAATATTCGTGGGATAATCCTTAGCGCTATATTACCTGCTCGTGCATTGGCACTCATTCCATACAACTGATTATCACACTCTGAGTACCATTTAAATTGTGAGAAGTTTTTCAGAGCTGAAGCACAAATGTCAGGCACCTACTGACAGTATTTAATTTGTGAAAAAATAAGTGCAGGTGGCAAAATGTTTTTGAGAGAGGCCTCCATCCACTTTCATCACATTTGCAGCCCAATTCTACCATTGATAGGACCCAATCCCACCACTGTTCATGACTAATTTTGACCACTATAATGGCCCCCTAACAACACTGATGTGGACCAATTTCACCACTTCCTGCATAGGCACTGCCCAGAGCCTTTAGTGCTCTCACTACTTCTCTGACAAGTTGTTCAGCTGGCATGTGTCACTGGAATCCCGGCTTTGTATGTAAAGGCATATTTAGATTTTTAGCTTAGTCTTGAATTGTGTGTTGCTAATTTACACCTAAGATAAACCATTACATATCAGATCAAACTAAACTGTGCAGAAGCTGCTACCATATTACATCAGTGGCAGCCAGTGATCTTTGACTTTTCTTAGATGTAGTTCCTGGAATGAATTGCAATATATTGGTGGTGCAGATAACATCTCCCTCAAATTAGGTTTGTGGAAGTGTTATTTATTTACAATGAAAGGCATGAACATTCAAAGAGGAAAATTGTCACCTCTGCAAATGATTACTGAGCCAATGGAAAAGTCCTGACAGAAGAGAAACGGTAGAGTGAGTAACATAGGCTTCGACTTTAGAAGCTGTACTGTTCCAGTTGTTGTTTATGGTCAGGGGAGTCCTCACTTGGCATTTCAGGCTGAGCTATTCTTATTGAAGTAGAAAGTCTGGTCTCTGTATAAAGTAGTATAGTGGATGAACTGGAATATAACTCAAGTGATTGCCAATGGATGAAATGTTTGCAAGCTACCTATCACGTTTTTCCACAGTAACAACTCAGTCCATGGCATTAAAAATGTTAAACTGAGAAAAATTATTTAGGATGTTTGTCTAAAGAGTTCCAGAATGAATCTTGATGATACTGGAAGTATGCTCTATGATCACATATATAATATGTAATGCTAGACAAACCAGGAAATTAATATAGTGAGCTGAGCCAAACCTGAGCCATGGGTCTGACTTGTCACTAAGAGTGATAATATGATGCATCAATATAGTTGGTATGCTCAACAAAGATAAAATAACAGTATGATACAGTCTATATACACATCCAAAAGTGTATTTCTCTGACATGTGGAAAGGTTTTATTTACATATGTACATTAGATTATATCACTGCACTGAGGTGCATTTATTAGAAATTATAGGGGCATATTTAAGACCCCCTAGCGCTACTTTAGAGCCACCATAGCATCATTTCTTTTACAATAAGGCAGCACTAAAGTGGATTTGCATTGCGCCTCTTTGTAACCCGTTATGCCACACTATGCCTGCGCCAGGCATAATGTATGCAAGAGGGGCATTCCGGCACTGGGAGACTTGTAAAAATGGTGCAGTGAAATTTAAAAGATTTCACTGTGCCATTTTTAGCATCATTTTTAATGCCGTCTCAAAGCAGGTGTTAAAGTGATGCTCCCTTAGTAACCTGTAGGCCTCCTCGCACTTTGCTGCACTAGTGTCAAAAATGTTGATGCTAGTGTAACAAAGCGGCACAATAGCATAAAAAATGTTGACACTATTGTGCTGACGACCCCCATGGTGTGCGTATTATAAATATGGCGCAACCATGGTGTCGTTAGATGCCGGTAGGGGGCGCAAGAAAAGTGGTGCATCATAGCTATTGCACCACTTATTCTTTAATAAGGGCCATAGTTTCTAAACATGAATTTACAAGTATTCATGCCCTAACCCCACTGTATAGGATGTCAATAATGATAGAAGAGACATGAATGAAGCTGTTATATGCATCCTTCAGGTGGCTTATGTCTTGATTATAAAATAAGAATACTTAGGCCCTCGTTACAGCCCTGGCGGTTGGTGTAAAAGTGGCAGTAATACTGCCAACAGGCTGGCAGTAATTACCGCCAAATTATGACCATGACAGATAGATCTCCGATAGACAGCCACTTTACCACACCGTCCGCCAGGGCGGAAACAACATACCCCATGGCGCTAGCCGCCTACAGCCAGGCGGAAGTCAATGTTCCGCCTACCATATTAGAACATGCCAATCCGCCACCTTTTCCGGGGGGATACCAACGACATCAAAAGCCTGGCAGAAACACTGCACAGAAGTGAAAAGACTCACCATTGGAGACACAGGGAACACCACGCAGTCAATGGAGCCCGAAATGCATGTCTTCCCCATGGTTTTTTACGTGCTTCTCCACCACGAACACCAACGACGGCGAAGACGACAGCGGTGAGTACAGCCACCTAGCACACAAGGGGACGAGGGAGGGAGGAAAACCACAGTGACACATACCACACACACACGATATACACACCCCATACACACAGCCAGATGCACAAGAAAACAAGTTAATTCCCCTAAATCGACTAAATAATGCAAGGACAGAGCAAATTTACTAAAGTGAGTGTAAAAAGATCAACACAGTATAAATAATAATTTAGCCAATGTAACAGATAGTTACAAATGTACAGAACAAGGGACACTGCCCAGTCCTCAGTTTGCATGGGCCACATGGCCACAGGCCAAAGTCCAAGGCCCCACTTGTCACCTGCATCAACACAGAGACAACACTGCATGGTCATCAGTTGGCAAATAGGCAGGCACCTCAGGGGGGTGGGAGACAGAGGGGCACCTCTGCCGGCAGATGGAACAACACCACTGGTTCTGGAGGGGGCAACATGCCCTGTGCATGGTCCTGGGTAGTGTAAGGCCACAGTCACTCAAGTGGGTGATTTGCCCACATGCTCTGGAGGGGACAACATACCCTGTGCTTAGTCCTGTGGAGTGCAAGAACACAGTCTCTCAAGTGGGTGATTTGCCCACATGCTCTGGATGGGGCAAAATGCCCTGTGCTTGGTCCTGGGGAGTGCAAGGCCACAGTCTCTCAAGTGGGTGATTTGCCAACATGCTCTGGAGGGGGCAACATGCCATGTGCTTGGTCCTGGGGAGTGCAAGGCCACAGTCTCTTAAGTGGGTGATTTGCCCACTGGTTCTGGAGGGGGCCTCGTGCCCTGTGCTCTTGATCGTAGGGAGGCTGGGGTAGGTGGGTGTCTTACTTACTGGTTCTGGAGGGGGTATTGTGCCCTGTGCTCTTAATCCTGGGGAGGCTGGGGAGGTGGGTGTTTTATCCGCTGGTTCTGGAGGGTGCATCCTGCCCTGTGCTCTTGATCCTGGGGAGGATGGGGTAGGTGGGTGTCTTACCCACTGGTTCTGGAGGGGGCAATGTGCCCTGTGCTCTTGATCCTGGGGAGTGCAAGGTCACAGTCTCTAAGGTGGGTGTCATACCCACTGGATTTGTAGGGGGCAGGATGCACAGCAGCCCAAGGAGGCAGGATTACATACCGTCCACCGGCGGTGATGGCTGCTCAATAGAGGTGGTGGTGCTGCTGGTGGGGTGAGGCTCCAGCCCATCCCCTGCAGCCTCGGATGGCTGCCCACTGGAGGTGGCAGTGCTGGTGCTGCTGCTGGGGGAAGGCTCCAGCCCATCCCCTGCAACCTCCGATGGATGCACAACCATGGTTGGTGGTTGGGAGCTGCACCAACTCCACCGTTGGCGTACACAGCACCCTCACACACAGGGAACAGGCCTATGCACTATGCTTTGCACCACCACTGATATCGCTAGCCACCTAGGCATGAGGAGGGGCACACACCACCAACAGCAGCACACCTGGGACCCACGCAGCCCTGACCAGTAGTGGATGCTTCCAAGCTAGGTAGGCAGGATTATCCCTTCAGAACCCTAGCCACCAGAGGCCATACGCTGCTAAGTCAGGCCTGGCCTAAGGGCACCCACTGACACATATCTATCACCCGGCTACCTCCCCACCAGGCGTTAGTAGTAATGATGGGCACTATACTCACCCCCTTGTGGCTGCTGTGATGCCCTTAAGCGCCTATCCAGCTCTGGATAGGCCACCCCAGTATGCGGGCCATCAGGGGGGTCAGGGTTCTACGGGCACCCCTTCCTCGTTGGGAGGCCATCCCCATCTGGGCCTCCAACGTCATCCGTGCCCAGCATCTCAGGTCCTCCCACCGTTTCCGACTTTGGGTTCTCCACCAGCCGTAGACCCCCAGGGTCCACACCTCCTTGGCGATTGCACCCCACAAATCCTTCTTTTGATGGACACTGACCTGCAGAGACAATACAGACAGGAAGATAGTATTAGTCAGACAGTCCTGCCTGTTACACTTATGGCCCACCATACCCTTTCACATCACCATTTGCACGCACATGTCCCAGCACACAACCAATACCCTGCCCAGAGGACATCCACCCACCCCCCTTGCACAAGGCCTTCACACACACCACCCCATACATTCATGCCTCTTGCATTGTGCCCACAGTATACTCACCTGTTGGTCTGGAGGCCCATACAGCAGTCTCTCCAATGCAAAAAGTGAAGGCTGGGGCCCTTTCCCCAGTCACACGGGCCATGGTAGGTTCCCGACACAGGTCACAGCAGCACATGCAGTGTAGGTCCTCTCCTGTTGAAGATCAGGTAGCAAGCGAGGCATCAGATAGAAAATGGCGGTCATATCCGCGGCGGTGCATACCGTCACCACCGGCCTAGATCACCATAGGCCCCTGTAACCAATAGAGCCCAATGTTACCCAATGAGGAGTTGCACGACGGCACCCAACATCAGCGGAATTACCTCACTTCCACCTGTCCCTCCACACAGGACAGGCGGACGCCGTTTCAGGGGTGGGGGGCAAACCCTGGATAATTGCTGCATCACTGTTTAAATTTGGACATACTGGACAATTCACACTGACCCATTACCATTAACAGCATGCAATGTTCTGTGGTAGCCTGATTGTTCAGTTTGTGACCGGCTCCTCACTCTTTTGCTCCATATATTGCTACCGCTGCGGATGAATAGGAGATGGAGACATACCCCCGTGTACAGACCCCTGGTGGACTTGGCAATACTGGAGAACAGGCATATTATCCTCACCTATAGACTGGACAGGGACACAATTGGAGCCTGACCTGATATCTGCTATCCGTCACCTGACTGGGATCCCCCCTCTTGTACAAATTCTATCAGTGCACCATTTCCTGGCAGCTGGTTCTTTCCAAGTGACAATGGGCTTTGCAGCAGGAATGTTACAGCCAATGTTCTCAATTGTGCTGACAAGAGTGTTGCCTTCCCTGATTAAACACATGCAGCTACATTGTATTTCCCCAGGTGAAGATTTGGCAACGGTGAAGGCCGAGTTCTATGCAATGGGACATATCCCCAACATGATAGGGGCGACTGATGGTACACATACTGCATTTATCCCCCCGTCAAAATGAACAGGTGTACAGAAATCATAAGAGTTTCCACTCTATGAATGTACAGATGGTGTGCTTAACGGACCAATTCATCTCCCACGTCAATGCTAAGTATCCTGGTTCCGTGCATGATGCCTTTGTCCTGAGGAATAGCAGCATTTCAAATGTGAGGCCTAGTCTCCACCATTAGATGTTGGTGTATGGGTATGGTGTGGGCCATATGGAATACTGTGTGGCTAAATGTTGTCCCTCAATATTTGCAGGTGACTCCGGTTACCCCAACCTATCTTGGCTGCTGACCCCTGTGAGGAATGCCAGGACAAGGGCAGAAGAACGTTACAATGAGGCACATGGGCGAACCTGAAGGATTATAGAATGGACCATGGCCTCCTGAAGGCTAAGTTCCGGTGCCTCCATCTAACAGGTGGATCCCTGTGCTACTCACCCAAGAAGGACTGCCAAATAATAGTGGAATGCTGCATTTTGCACAACCTTGCCCTGAGACGCCATGTGCCTTTTCTGCAGGAGGAGGCTGGAGATGCCTATGTGACAGCAGTGGGTCCTATGGACAGTGAGGAGGAGGAGGCAGAGGATGAGGATGAGGACAACAGAACAGCAGTCATCAGACAGTACTTCCAATGACACACAGGTAAGACAGTGTTACTTCACATTTCATTGTAATTATTTTTAATATCTGTGGCACTGGCATGCTGTTATTTCCCACCTCTATGCCCACTTACTGTACCCTTTGGCAATTAATTTTACAGATGTTGGTGCCTCACAATATTTCCAGGTCTGAACACTGCAGCCAGCTACAGGTCATTAACATGTGCTCATTTACTGTACTGTTGAATTGCATTGTTTGAATCTTGTTAAATGAATACAATTTGTGAAAATTTTTACATACTCCATGTGCAATAGGCTGGGGTGATAATGGAGGAAGGTCCAGGGTATTGTTCCAGTCTATTTGTAGCACATATGCATTGTCCATGGGGACATAAGAAGGGGAGCAATGGCAGTTCAAGGTGGACACAAAGGTGACAAACCGGAGAGTCTCATTTCCTGGCGGGGGTCTTGGCAATAATTTCTGTCCTCAGTCTGGATCGCATGGAACGTTTGCGGGGTTGTTCTCCTTCTGGGGGGGTTTTGGTGGCCTGTTGGCCCTGTGGCGGGGCCTCCTGTCCACTAGCGCCAGACGAGTTGGAACGCAGTTCAGATGTCTGGCTAGTGGCAGGGGCCCGCTATTGTGAGACTGCCTCCCTCATAATATTGGCCATGTGTGCCAGCACCCCTGCTATAGAAACTACAGTGGTGTTGATGACCTGTAAGTCCTCCCTGATCCCCTCGTGCAGTTCATTCTGCAGCCGCCTGTTCTCCTGCACATTGTCCAGGATCCTGCCCATCATGTCCTGGGAATGTTGATATGCTACCAGGATCTGTGCAAGTGCCTCCTGGAGAGTCGGTTTCCTGGGCCTGTCCTCCCCCTGGCCCACAGCACTCCTCCCAGTTTCTCTGTTGTCCTGTGCCTCTGTCCCCTGAACAGTGTGCCCACTTCCACTGAGCCCAGGTCCCTGATTGTCCTGGGTATAAGGGGTGTCCTGGGGTCCCTGTAGAGGTGGACACACTACTGATTGATGTGTCCTGGGGACAGAGGTATGGGTACGCTGGGTGGGTGCTGTGGTGGTGTTTCTTGATGGGTAGGCTCTGTGGTGGTGTGTGACTGTGCCTTCATAACCGACTGTCCAGAGGTCCCTGATGGGCCAGGTTGGTCCTCCAGATCCTGAAGTCCAGAGTTGCTGTCATCACTGTAGGCCTCTTCTGTGGTGGGGGGGCTGGATAGGTTGGACTATCAAACACTGACAGTTACAGATAAATATGCATGTACAGTACATTTGAGGATTAAGGGAATGTGAACCAATGGAACTTTCATAGGATGCATAGCAAGATGCTGTACTTCAGATGTCATATGTTCTCTCTGTATCGACAACAGATACGTCTGACTTGTGTATGAATATATTAATTATGTGTACATTGTAAAAGTCACCTACAATTGTTTTTCCACATAGTTAACCTGGCATGAGGAGAGGAAGGCAAACTCTAGTGTACCGCCCAATAGTACACCTGCACACCATGGAGGAGAGACATATTATATAGATCTATCACCTGAATAGGCAGACAATCAAAGACCTTTGTGATCAGTTGAAGCCAGATCTGATGCCTACCATTCCCAATCCCAATAGCATTCCCCCCATCATTCAAGTCATGTCAGTGCTAGACTTTCTGGCCACTGGGTCCTTTCAGAATACACTGGCCCTAACTGCAAGGATGACTCAGACCATGTTCAGTCTAGTTTTGAAGGATGTACTGTGTGCATTGTTGAAACACCTGGACCGCTACATCAGGTTTCCCCAACGTGAGGATTTGGCCCATGTGAACATAGAGTTTTATGCTATGAGACAAATTGCCCATGTGGTTGGAGCCATCAATGACACCCATGTTGCCAATGAACAGGTATACAGGAACAGGAATCTCTCTTACCTCATCAACACCCAACTGGAGTGTTTGGCCGACCAGTACATTTCAAAAGTCTGTATCCAGGATCAGTCCATGATTCCTCCATCATGCTCAACGGTAATATCCCACTGTTGATGACACAACTCTACACAGAGAGGGACTGGCCTGGTTGGTAAGTCACATTTTACATCTGCGTTTGTTAAGTTGCTTTCTTGCTATCACAAATGTGCATTTCCCAGATATATATCTTTGTGTTGTTATATCGATTCCTTACAGGGACTCATGCTATCCAAACCGTCCTTGGTTGTTGACACTAGTGAGGTACCCAACCACACCAGGGGAAGTCTGCTACAATGAGGCCCACAGAAGGACAAGACATGTTGTTGAGCAGACTTTTATATTCCTGAAGGCACAATTTTTCTGGCTTGATTTATCTGGAGGAGCCCTCCTCTACACACCCAGCAAGGTATGTCAAATAATTGTTGCCTGCTGCATGCTCCATAACCTTGCCCTGAGACTCAGATACCATTCATACCAGATGAGGGGGAGGCAGTGAAACATGTGGGTGGAAATGTAGATTTGACAATTGATGATGAGCCAGATGAAGATGAAGCTGGAAACTCCAGGGCAGATCTCATTAATCAGTACTTCAACTCACTCAAGGTATGTGATGTCCTCTTAATGGTGATATTTCATTTTGTAACCTTGAATTGATGGCTGACATGTCACCTCCTATTTATCGTCATCCATGAGGTCTTAGGTAGCTCCAATGCCAATGAGTCAGTTGTGCATGCAGTTTGTAATGTAGTATTGTATACAGAACAGAGTTGTATACAGTGTCCTGAATTGTTACCGCACATGCAAAGTCACACCTCTGAAAATGACTTGTCAGAATTGGTGTATGTTTACAGCTATTTCCTAACCCTCAACTCTGTCAATCTCAGATTTGCTGAGTTTCTGTTTGGCTCTTCATCATTGGCAATGCAGAGGCAGATGGGAATTGCAGGCATACATGAGAAGTAGTAAAGGATTAAACCAGGTACTGATTGGCAAGAGTATGGGAGTGTAACCAATGTGAAAACAACAAGTGATGGACAGAATGCTGAACATTGTCAAACACTCACCCCCAGTCATAGATCTGGGTTTAATCCATCATTCTTTTGCTCACCATGCCACCTCAGTTTGGACCCAGCCATATGCAAATCAGTCTTGACCCTGTTCCTCATGGGAACAGTCCAGACTGAACTGCCAAGCCAGGTCCTCACTGGACCGGAAACAAGCATCCTGAGACTGGTTTCGGGGTGTCACCCCTCATCAGCCAGGCTAGCTTGAATCCAGTGGCATGGGAAGCACGGGACCCACGTCTGGGCATACCCTTCCCACTTAGGGCGACAAAGCAAAAACAACAAGTGATGGACGGAATGCTGAACATTGTCAAACACTCACCCCCAGTCATAGATCTGGGTTTAATCCATTGTTCTTTTGCTCACCATGCCACCCCAGTTTGGACCCAGCCATATCCAAATCAGTCTTGACCCTGTTCCTCATGGGAATAGTCCAGACCAAACTGCCAAGCTGGGTTCTCACTGGACCGGAAACAAGCATCCTGGGACCGGTTTCAGGTCCAAACTGGAATGGCATGGGCAGCAACAAAATGATGGATTATACCCAGATCTGTGACTGGGGGTGAATGTTTGACAATGTTCAGCATTCCGTCCATCACTTGATGTTTTTATAAGTGTAACCAATGTGGCCAGACTGTCAGGACACTGGGGTGGAAGTTGTTTTTCCTCCAAGTAGACCTGTTTGGTACTAGAGGTGGTCAAATGGTGTCATGCATGTGTCCATATGTGTCTGACATGTGAAAATGTTGAACCAGAGCCTCTATCATCATAATGATTTCTGTTGTATGTGACCTACCTGTAACATAGCTATCAGTGTTTTACTTCTTTGCAGACAATTATGCATCTCTGTGGACTGTCACAGGTGAGTGGCAAGCCTACAGATACATAGCCAATGTAAGTGAAATGTACCTGGAATGGGGACATCAGTACTGATATTGTCTGTATCATGGGGTATGATTATTAGGAAGCTAAGGTATGGGTATGTGATAAGACTTTACATGGTGTTACAAAGGACCAATCTGTATCCCTCCTGGCTTGTAGGAAGACTGACATGTCGCTAAATTCTCTATCCTTTGTGTGAGTAGTGTATGACACCCAAGCTGACAATCATAAGTCAATAGCAGTACTATTCTCTCTGTTGTTTGCAAATCTAGAAATACATGTATGGAGGTGTAGAATGCAGCAGTATTGGCTTATGTCTATGTTACAGCATTAATGTAATGAGTCTCCTTGTGCTGGAGTACACATGTGATGTCCATAGCAAAGCTTGTACTATACAGAGGTACATATTGATTCTATAGTTGGCATACATGACAGTTGTACCTGGTTGACAAATGCCACTTGCACAGGACCTCTGTTAAAGTATATTTATTGGGGAGTGCACAACAATATGTGTGAATAGTAACCAACAAAACACAAAGTAAACAGTGAAGGATTCAGTCATGATGGTTGAAATCATCAGGGTAGATGTTACTCCATTAGGAAGCTCAGTGTCCTTACACCACAGGAAAATAGAATTAGGTTACAGAACAGTCAACAAGGGTGTATCTGTGGCACAGAAGGGAAACCAGTCAGGAGAGGTTTACTTCCTTGCAGTGGGTTTGGTCTTGGCATCAACTTCTCCCAGATGTCTGGGTGGACATCCATGTTTGCGGGGGGTTCCTCTGCTACAGAGGGTAACATGTCTGAGGCATGTCTTTCCACAGGCAGGTCCTCCATTCCACTGGCAGCCGTAGCTGTTGAAGGGCCTGAAGAGTCATTACTAGTGGAACAGGGCGTGAAGATGTGTGGTAGACCTACTCAGCGTAGTAATAATGTCCCTCAGCAATGTAGCAATGGACGCCAGGATGGCATTTTGTGCCTGCCACTGCTGCATAACTTCCTGGTGGTTGTCCCTCTGCAGCTGTTGGATTTCTCCCATCATGGTGACTACCTGCCCCATCATGTCTTGGGAATTTTGGTAGACTCCTAAGACTTGGGAGATGGGTTTCTGGTCAGTATTGTCCCTTGGAGCTTCCATCCTCTGGCCCATACCATCCCTCTCACACACCATACCCCAACATGCCTGTGCCCACTCCCGGTGTTGTCAGCACCATCATTGTCGGGGTAAGAGGGAGAGACTCAGATACTGGGGGGAACACAATGGATGAAACAGTCCTTGGGACAGACATTTGGGAGTGAATGGTTGCCTGTGATGTTGATGCAACAGGGAAGGGGAGGAGTCACTGTGGCAGGCTGAGGCTGACAGTTGTTGACTAACCAGGTGTCCTTGATGGGCCAGCTTCATCCTTAGTGTCCACACATCCAGGGGTGTTGTCCTCACTATGGCCTTCATCTAGGGGGTAGTGGCAGTCTCTGGTATCTTCTCCATGGTGTCAAGGGTACCTGTGGAAGAAGTGAAACACAGAGTTGCAGTACATGTTTCAAATGATGTTTCATTTAGAATATTATTGATGTTGTGTGTGATGCACACAGTGCCTTAACATGATCCCCAGAAATTACAATGACAACTGCTGTAAAATCTTACTTAGTACAACATGAGACTCTGTAATTTCAATACCATACACCATGTGTAAAGATGTTTATATTGGTAGTAATTAGACTGCTGATACCATCTTTTGTTGTCTGACTATTGATATGGGTGTTCACCTTTGTTGCTTAGTGAAGTGTCTAGCGTAATACATGGCACAAACTAAGCTGGACACTTCACAATAGTGTCAGAGTAGGGGCACAGCAAGTGAGTAAGCAATAGACATTGACCTCTATCTGGATGTACTGCATGTGCATCCACTTTGCCATCCAAATTTCCAGCCTAGGTTAGTATATTTCAATCTTAGGTATTTGTTCTAAGAGCAGTTTGCTGGGGCACTCAGCTGGTGCTGTGTTTTGCTTGTAATCAAAGTGGGAGTGAGTCTTTGCATTGCTGTCATTGCCATAAACTGTTTAACGGTTGGACATTCATACTGGTTTAGAGTGGTAGTTTCACATGCATGACATCTCACTTTCGGGTTTTCATAAAGGTGAGATATTTCCTCCTGAGAGTTGTGGTGCTATCGGTTCACAGTACTTCACATGCCATTCCCAGAAGCTGCGCTGCCAGATGAGTTTAGTGGACATATGGCATGGAAGTGAGGGGTATTAGGACATTTGGACAAAGGGCTGGTGGGTGGTTTGTTAATTGAGGTGGGATAAGGTGGTGAGGGAGCCTGCAGAAAAGAACAATTGGGTGACATGAATGTTGTGGGGACTTACCAGACTTCACTCCCCCAGGTATTCCTGTCAAGCTCTCAGGATTCAGTATGACCAAGACCTTCTCTTCCCAAGATATGAAAGTATGGGGAGGAGGCGGGGGCCCACGGCCAGTCTTCAGTACCGCCAGCTGGTGCCTAGATGCCATAGAATACACCTTCAACTGGAGGTCATTCCACCTCTTCCTGATGTCCTCCCTTGTGCTTGAATAGGTGCCTACAGCATTGACCCTGTTGACTATTTTTTGCCACACCTCAATTTTCTGGGTTATTGATGAGTGCTGGACCTGTGTTCCACCATGACAATTTCATCCACCAGGACCCTCAACTCATCATCCGTGAATTGTGGGTTCTTTTGTGAGGACACAGTAGAGGTGGTGAGGACAGTGAGGTAGCATTAAAGGAAAAAGGCTGAAAAAATGTAAGTGATGAGGTATAGGTGCTGTGATGTGAGTGGGTGCAGGTTGTTGTGTGTTGTGTGGAAGAGTGAATTGTGTGTTGTGCAGGTGTGTGATGTATGCGTGGTGCAATGTGTATAAGTAACAGAAGGTGTTTTCCGAAATCTGTGTGGGTTATTGCTCCTCTGAGGCTGTGTTTGGCATTTTGTTTGCAAAGGATTGTGGGTTCTGTAGGGGTGTGTAGAGTGTGCAGGTGTGTCGTGTGTGTGGATGTGGGTCAAGTGTGGGGTATTCAAACTATCCAATGTGGTGTTGTGTTCAGTGTAATGTGAGTTGAGACTTCAGTGGTTCACACCACCAATGGTTTTCCACCATGGAAGAACCGCTGTTGTGATTTGTGGATCATAAGATGAGAGGAGGATTTTTGTCGGTTTGGTGGTGCTGTTGGTGGAACCGTCTCTTTTCCATCCTCCAGTGTTCTGGCAGTTTTAAAAAATTGGCAGTTTTTTGGCAGACTTCACAGTGTAACTCTTAATACAGTGGAACGATTACTACCAACATGATGATCTTTTTCCGGCTGCCACTGTGGCAGTCCTCAAAAAAGACAGCCAAAACTAACTTATAAATATAGATTTTTTTAAATCTTTAATTTGACACAAGAACAAATAAAATCAAATAAGGGGAACCGGAGATATGCATTTTTAAACAATAAATGTTTTTTATCGCCTTGAAACTGTAACCGCCACTTAGGAAATCTGATCGCACCTCGACCAGCTCAAAGTCAAAATATGAGGCAGACCACAATGGATCCCTGCTCTTCTACAGCAAGGGGGAGGCCTGGGTCAAAAGTTTACCTTTGGACTTAGTCATTTTTTCAGAATGAGTTTCTCAGTGGTACGCAGAAGACCTTGGTGAAAACTTCCACCTTCGATCTTAGTTGATTTTTCAGGACAGAAATCTTAGTCCAGGCCAAACTTGAAACTGGAGGTGATGTCCCTGGAGCCCTCCTTGGATACGCTGCTCGGGAAGTCCCGCTCAACTTTTAACATTCAGACTTTGTCACTTTTTTAGAGCTTGTTCTCTCCGACGTCAAACAACCCCCCGCAGCAAGCCGATTTCGAGTCAATGTTGTAGGATTGCCTACCCAGGAGTCCCTGGTGAAATCCTGGAAGTCTAGGGCTCAGGAGCTTTTCAGCGGGACGAACCTGCAAGTCAGGCCGGGTCGCAGCCAGCTTGACTCACAACGTTGAGTCGGTCCCTATATTAGAATTTGTTTCCAAAAGTGCTCCAGCCTTCTCCAAACTTCTGGATGTTCTTCCAGAAAGTCTTTGAAGGTTCTTTAGGAGTCCACAGCTCACCCCAAGGTTCAAGAAGCTCTGAATTGCTTCTTAAGAGTTAGGACTCCAACTCCCAGAATGCACCTTGTTCAAATCCAAAAATGAAGAGTGGACAATGGTCAACTGCTCCGTTTCCTCAGGTTTTGATGCAGTGGACTCTGATTAGCTATTTTCTACCTGTAGCAGTTAGTCCATTCTTGAACCAGATGAAGTCAGGCAAATTCCTTTTTGTGGTGAAGCCTAAGTGTGTAGCTGGTGCAGTCCTTCGGAGTGCAGTGTCCAGGTGCAGGTCAGGGTCCCAGCAGGGCAGTCCTCTTTCTTCTTCTCTTGTTCCTAGAAGGGGTCTGAGGTGTGGATGCAGCTCTTCCATATTTATCCTTGCTCCTGGTGTGGAAAGTACGGTGGAACTCTTGACCAATCACAAGCAGGTCCGTCACCCTCTTGGATGACCACTTCCTGGGATGTGTGGCAAATATCAATCCCAGGGAGCAACATTCCTCAAAAATCTAAAATAGCAGAACTTCAATCATGGAGGTTAGGTCTGACTGAGCCCAACCACTGATGTGACTAAGTTCCTTTAACACATCCCTCTCCAGCCCTCTCCTAATCTAACTAGGGGGGCGTCTGGCTATCTGGTTTTACAGGAAATGGGGGGTCCACTAGTAGGTCCAGATGTCCTTCCCTAGTTTGAAGTCTGGTTTGGCTGGTTCTTCCCCCATCCTGTTTCACTATCTGCTGAGGCAGATCTCCTCCCCCAGGCACTTCCTTTATCCTCATCCCCCGCCACTTCAGGCTGCCAGAGGCTGGCCAATCAGAGAAGGGCACTGCAGGGCTGAAGATGGCAATGTTCAGGTAGAGTTCTAAATTGAACTGGAGCCCATTCAATACTATGGGGGAAAACAAATGTGGCTATGTTTCCCTCACCAGGGCTTACAAAACATCTTCTATAAGGCCTCTGCTCATAGTTACATTGTACCCCATGGTGAGTTATATATAAAAATAATGTAGTTTAAGACTTTGGAAATACTTTTAATTCTACAGTAAAATTTGAGGTTAACTTTAACTTAAAAGAATCCAGCAGGATAAGCCTGCCTTTAAAATTACTCTGGGAACCACAGCACTGCACCAATGAGTGCACCACCTATGCTGGGGTCCCTAAACCTACATGCTCTACCATGTACTAGGGACTTATAGGTAGGTTGATACAGCTAATTATAATTAGCTTAATTTGCATAATACTTTTGCTCAGAGCACAGGCCCTTAGACTGGTTGGCAGTGCCCAGGGCACCATCAGAGTAAACAAAATACCAGCCAAAGGAACAATGGGGACAAAAGGTTAGGAGTATTCTGTAATGAGCCCAGCTTTCCCACAGGCCCATACAGAGACTCACCATCTCTGGGGCTAATGGACAGCCCATCACAGTACCTTTAATTTGGAAGAAAAACTAATTGAACTTGGAATTGTTTTTTCTCAACGCTATCCAGGCAAAATTCATAATAACCTCCGCTGGTTCTCTATGTGGTCTCCGTCTCTGATACTTCTGTATAATCTCAAAACCTTTCACCTGTGGGATTTTAGTATAAAGAGAAATTACATCAAGTACTACTAGAGATTATGTTTCTGAATCAAATGCTAAGTTATTATTTTTTTCAGTGATATCACATAAGCATGATGGTAGATTGGAAATGAATGGGCTTAAGAAAGTATCAACCTATTTTAAAATAAGTTTGAATGAGAAATCACACATATTTCTGAGCCAGGGACTTCTCTTTGGAAAGATTATTTTTACAATATTGATTTTTATAACTGTTTTAATTTATATTTCATATAACCATAGCAACAAGCCCCATTGCGCAAGGAGACAGGAAAAGTATCGACATATTAAGGTAGTGCAGAAGAAGTCCTTACAGATATGGCTTGACTGTCTGTCATATGAGTTAAGGGTTGTGTTACTGGAGCAGTCGCATCTGTCATCCTGGATGTTCAACATGTCAGCAATCAAATGCGGTGTCTTCATCTTGGATTGTTGTGTATCCTACAAATCATGATACGCCCTCCAGTGACCCCATACCTTGATAAATTTCCATGGACAGCCCCGGGTCTGATAGGTCACTTTCTCTGCAATCATGTAGATGGGGAGTCCCAACAATGCATAGCATGGATTAACAGGGATCTGAACCTCAAGCGCCTCCCCTAGTTCTCCAAGAATATTAGACCAATACTTCTGAATATGTACCACAGCCACAATGGATGCATAGAAGTGCCCCTGCCCGTCTCGCATCTTAGGCAGCTCAGAGCTGGGGCCCTCCCAATTTTATGGAGCCTCACTCTACCATAGTAAATTCTATGTAGGATTTAAAACTGTTACCCATAGTTGGATACATATGTCCACTTTACGTGGTTGCATAAGAGCGGCCTCCCAGTCAGTGTCATCTGCGGACCCAAGGTCTTCTTTCCACCTCTCCCTCAAGCATCTGAGAGTGCCAGGCATGTTGTTAGTCAGGGATTTGTATATCTATAATATTGCTTTCTCTTCAATTTGACCCATAGGTAGCCTCTCTTTCAGCAAGGCATATTCCAGAAGGTCTGATATGTCTGGCCAGGGACTCCATCATAAGGGCAAACAACAATGGTGAGGGGGGTACCATTGGTGTGTGCTTCTCGCTATGGGAAATTCCACTGATTGACCCCCGTTCACAGGGAATACAGCAATGGGCTGTCTCAAATGCTTTTTGGGTGTACAGATGGGGTTCACCCACTCCCTTATGGTATCGACTCAGACATGGAGCCTACAAAGGTTGAAACTATTTGACCTCTTGGGAATAAAGCCTGTCTAGTCCTGGTGAAACAGGGATGATATAATTGCCACTAGGAGCATGGCGAGTATCTTGGCAAGGATTTTCTCTTTTATATTCAAGAGCAAAATCGGATGGTAGGAATCGCAGTCCTCAGGGGGCTTTCCATCCTTAGGAATTACCACTATTGTAGCCCCATGCAGATTCCATCGTAACTGGAACATTCGGAGACAATAGGAGCAGAGAGTGTCAGTATTTTTCTTGAAGTGCTCTACCGGAAGGCCATTTGGTCTGGGCGTGCAGCAATGGGCACTTTGATTTCTGACAGGTCTATGTCCTTGTATAGGGAATCGCTGCCTTTTACCGACAATTGTGACAGGGGGATGGCAGTCAGGTAGTTCTCATCTAGGGGCATGTTAGTGGATGTGTGCATGTGGTAGAGCTCATAAAAGAGCTTTGCAAATTTGTTAGCGATCTCAAGGTCAGTACTATAACTAATTCTATTGCACCCCCTCGGTGGTATGCACCCAACTCACTTCCATTCCGTGCTTCCCCAGGCAAGGAGCCTGCCTGCTCTGTCCCACGCTTCATATAAGCAGTGCGCACTGCCAAATCTTGGGTCTTTGTCTCTGTTGCACTAATGCACGGTACTCCTTTTGCAGGAGCATGAGTTTCTGCTGGGTGTGTGGGTTTTTCGTAGCCCCAGGTGTATTTCTAGGTCAAGCAGTTGCTGTTTCATTAGCTCCATGTCTAGCCATTCTCTCTTCTTTCGTTTGTACGCTATAATGTTTTGGGCCCTATCTCTGAGAACTTTTTTGTGTGTCTCCCAGATCGTCAAAGTACACCTTGATTTCAACTCTCACTGCTCAAGCTATCATCTTTTAGCTTCCAGGCATTCAATAGGGCTATGGATGAAGCCAGAGAATTGCATGAGTGGAAGCGTCGCTGACCTGGATTTTTGATGCCTGGAAGACCTAGGTCTCGTACTAGAGTTTTGTTCCCTGTTTTGGGATGGCCGTTGTGGTATGGAGTGTGTATCGCCTGCAGGATCAGGTGGGGAGTCTGTTTTCCTCTTCGCTTCCCAGCTAGTAAGCCACGATCCCTCTGCAAGCCATTCCAAGCCTCTTCTGCAGTTTGAAAGATGTGAGCCTTTCCTTGCAAAAGGACTTTCAGTTTGGCTAGGAAGAGGAAAATGTATTTCAGTTGGAGACTGCACAGCTTGGATTTCACTGCGTCAAAGGTGCACAGTTGGCGCTGGACTTCCCTGATTAAGTCAGGGAAGATTTGTATGATTGTCATGGCGCACCTCCTTCACTTTTCTAGCATCAGATAAGATTAGATTGCAGGCTTGATTTGTTGCTCAATGCTCAGTGGGTGAGTAGTATAGCGAAGCAGGTTGACAATCTCTCTTTGGGAAACACTTAGGTGAGCCAATTACTCACGAACTTGACTGAGTTGGGCCTTCCTCTGGAAACCCCACGAAACGTAAGTTATTTCTCCTTGCTGTTTTCTGCGTCTTTGAGGTTTCACATCACATCTTTATAAATTACGCGAGCCTCTGTGTTCTCTTTTCTTAGGGTGTGGGCAGCGTCCGCCAGGTCTGATATCCTTGTTTCAGCTGTTGTCACTCTTTCTGCAAGGTTTCCTAGATCGTGTCTGAGGAGGGAGACTTCTGTTCTGACTTTGTGAATTCCACCCTCCAATGCTGCTGGGGAAGACTGTATGGCCTGCATCAGGGTAGTGTTGTCTGGATTAGACTGTACCGATGATTGGCCATCTTCCCCGCAATGGAGGAGACCACTCTGGCATATTTCTCTACCTTCCCCTGATGAGGTGGGGCTGTCTTCCTTGTCTTTGGTCATGGCTGCCAGATATATGGGATGCAGGAGTGCTGGGCCCATACCTACTACTGGCAATGGGGGCATGGATGTAGTTGCTGGCGTGGGCATTGATGTAGTTGCTGTATGTCCAGCCAGGGGCCAGAGAGGATGGACAAGGTGCAGTTGGGACACAGGGGGACAGACAATAGGGGACAAAAGCTTGACAGACAAGGGGGACGTGGGTGGCACAAATGATGGGCTGGAAAGTAAGGAGTTCAGAATCAAGCAGTTGCCATATATTGGGATGACGAAACCTTTGAGGGCCCATTTAATATTGGCTAACAAGGAGAAAATATGGATAGAGTAATATAAGGAGATGTTCAACATCTTCATAGGGAGCTGCTCTTCACAGAGGGTTTAAAAGGGGAGGAGTACGAGCTGGCCAAGAGACCAAAGGTTACCATGATGAGAGAGAAAAGGACTGTAGCATTTTTAATATATACGAGTGCCTATTACGAGAAGTTACCTGAACGTTGAGTTGACCTGTTCAAATACATAGACGTAATACGCAGGACACAACTGACTTTTGGTGGGTATGCCTAGGCTCATTATGATGAGGAATACTTGGTGAGGTTGGTGTGGGACACAGAAGCGAAGTGGGGGAAATCAGATATGGATCCATGGCAGCATACCATGGGCTCTGCTAAGTTAGGGAAGACGAGTTTCAATGCTATCAGTCTGCCCATAGTCTAGGAACCCTTTCAGGAGCACCCCAACTGGGTGGGGGTGGGATCAATGACCCAAGGTCACAGAGGACCCGGGAGTGCATGCTTGCTCGAATTACAACAAGGGAATGTGTACCAGGGAGTACTGCAAATTTAGAAACAAGTGCTCCAAGTATACAGGCAGGCACGCACTTATCCACTATTTTGGGAACACAAGTGGGTATAAGGGGCATAGCTCAGGATATTGTGAGCAGTATGCAAGTGGCCAAGTGCCTCACCCACAGCAACAGCAATATAACAAACAGAGATGGGAGAGGGTCTCAGGGACCTTGAGCAAAATGCTCTTAATATGGTTAAATTGTACAGGTTGGAATACTGGCTAGTGTTTTATGATTGGTCAGTTGAGGCTGAGATCCTGAGAGAAGATTTCAGCAAAGCTTTTTGACTGGGGTATGAGGGCCCCTGGATTCAAAGGTAGGCTGATAATTTGCTGCAAAAGAACATAAAAAGTGGAGTACAGGGAAAACCAAATAAAGACATTTCCCAGGGGAGAATGGTGGGCCCCTTTGAGTATTGGCCACTGGTGGACATAATTGTATCACCTATAGATGTGGTGCCTAAAAAAGAACAGGGACAATTTCACTCAATCCAACATTTTTCATGGCCTGAAGGAGGGTAAAGGAGGGTTGGTAAATGATTTCATTCCCAATGAAATGGTGTCAGAGTCCTAGTCACTAGTGGAAGTGGCTATGGCCCTTGTGGTGTCAGCAGGCCAAGGGGCTCATATGGCAAAATGGCATGTCAAGGCAGCTTTGCGGCTTCTTCCAGTGCATCCAGACGATTTTCAATTGTTTGGCAAACATTTTGAAGGCAACTGTTATGTAGACAAGCGCTTGCTAATGGGATGTTCTATCTTAGGCAAACTGTTTGAGTGCATCTGTTTTTGCTTGCAGTGGGCCTTCATATGGCATAAGGGCAATAAGCTGGTGATACACTACCTTGATGACTTCTTTTTCATGGGGGTACCCAGCTCGTGGACTACCAGAGTCCGTTGGTAATATTCCAGGAGCTCATTGGTGATCTGCGTGTCTCCGAGTAAGGGATTGTTGTTTCAGGGGACTGAATCGGATGCAGAACAAATTAAGGAGAGGTTGCCAAAGGAGAAAAATGAAGGTCTGCAGACATTATTGGCAAACATGTTCGCCAGAGAGATGGTTAAGGTGAGGGAAGTGCAGGTCTTGTTGGGTCACGTAAATTTGCTTGTAGGGTGGTCAAAGCAGTGAGGATATTTTGTAGGAGGCTAGGTTTGGCCTTTGCAGGGGGATTTCACTTACACCATCATGTACGCATATTGGCAGGGGCATGGAAGTGGAGGTTCTTCTTGGAATCTTTCAATAAAATCAGATTGGGCCAGCAGGACAATCTTGAATGGGATGTGCAAATATTCTTAAATGCTGCTTGGGGTTTGAGTTTCAGTCTGGTTTTGCAGGGTTGTTGGTGTGTGCAGGAATGGCCAGCCCCGTGGAATAATGGGGGAATACTTTTCTGAAAAGTATCAGTGTTGTAAAAACGGGGTATGGCCAGGATGGTCGGACTCTGTGAGGAGCTCTGATGCGAGCCTCAAATGTTTCCTACATAATACTATGTGCCAATGGTGAGTGGAGCTGTGCCCTCACTACAATGTAGTTTGGGAAGCACTACGAGTTGAAACTCGGTGTGGAAAGGCCTTGATCCGCTTGACTGCTACATGAGCAGCCTGCCTGAAGGCAAGAGCAAAGACCCCCTAACTGTGGCTGATCCACAGCTCCTATTGGTGACTAGGGTGGTGCTCTGGGTGAGAACTGTGATGGGGTGTGAGTTGCCATTGGACCAATACCACATTGCCCACACATCTGACTCCTCTGGAGGATGATCTGTGAGCCCACCGGCCTCGTGGCAGTGAGAGGAAGTGCAAAATGGTGAACTGCGTAATGCATGACAAGACCTTCCCGGCACGTCCCTGAGCCAAGGCCTCCTGCAAAGCAAAGAAGTGCATGGCACTCTACAGTGTGGCAAGAAGTTGCACTGAATACCAAACTATCTATACTTAATTGCACGTTGTATATAGTTCACTACAGCCAAACATACATTCAAAGATCATCCGTAGAAGATGAAGAATAGAAGAACTATTTTCCCTGTGGCACTTGCTAATCAATTTCACAAATGTGTGACCTATAATTGGTATCAATAAAACCAGTTCTACCACTTGTCAAACATCCAGAGCCTAAATACACATCCTTGGCTGGGACAGTTAAGGACCATGGCTCAGAAGGTAATGGCCTGCCTCTTAGCATGGAGGTCCTACCTGCTGACCACTTAGAAGGGGTTAGCTATCTAGAAGTAGACAAGAATAGTTGGCAGAGCAAAAGATACCTTTGACATTACTACCTCTTGATACCAGGAATGGATTTGCCTTTTCACAACCAGGACCCTCCTAGACAGCCACCCTCTAGCCACAGTGGTAGAGAGAACCAGGTTTAACTTTGTCAGTTAGGAGTGAAGCCCCTTTAAATAGGGGAGTGATCAAGGCAGCAGCTGGTATATTTCATCATGAAACAGATGTAACTAGATAATGGTGAAGTAAGGAAAAGAAGAAGATTGATAAAATGAGTAGCATGGGGATGGTGCTTGTGTGAGTGCCTGTGGGATGTGTGGTGCTTATGTTTGCCATGTCCACTCTTGTGTGTTGATGAGTGTGAATGCTGGTCTGATGGTGTGCTTGGGAAAGGCTGAGGTACAGGGGATTGGGTCTGGGTGGAGGAAGTTGGAGGGGGGAGGCTGGACACAGGGACAATGGCTGCCATCAGTGCTGAGGCCAGAGCCTGAAATGCACAGAATGAATGCCCTCCAGGGATGCATTTGTTTGTTGCAAATGCCTCTCAACACCCTTGATGGCATTCAAAATGGTAGATTGCCCAACAGTGAGGGATCTCAGGAGGTCAATAGCCTCCTCACTGAGTGCAGCAGGGCTGACTGGGGCAGGGCCTGAGGTGCCTGGGGCGGAGGAGATGCCCACTGACCTGGGTGAACGGGCACCGAACGCACGCTGAGGGGCTGATGGGAGGGCAGTGCTGGTTGGGGGTGGCGGCTGTACCTGTTGATGTGGTGGGCACAGAGGTGCCCGCCACCGCAAGGGAGCTCCCATCAGAGGAGGAAGCGCTGCCCTTTGTGTATGCTCCTGTCCCCATCGTGGAGCTCCCCTCGGCCTCCATCCTACTGGTGGCTTCAGACTACGTAAATTCACCCTCCAGGGCCATGTGGGATGCAGCTCCCTCCTGCTCCAGTGCCACTGCTCCTCCGCCAGATGATGCTAATGCACGCAAGAACAGGGTGACAAAACAAAAAGAGGGGGAAAGACAGAAGAAACACATGTTCAGCGAATGCAACATTACTACTGTTGGCGGACACAACACACAGGGAGCCGCCCTATGCAGTAAGCCATGCACTAACAGTTCCTAGGAAATTCACATGCCCATGGGGGATGATGCCTAAGCTCAATCGCTGCACACCTGGATGCCACAGGAGCCTGACTAGGTGTAGATGGCTATTACCAATAGTGGGGTTGGGGTGCCACAGAGCCTGCCTAACAAGGGACCTAGCCTACCAAGTTCGGCCCGGCCTAGGGGAACCCACAGCCCACTTCCCAAATCCAGACACCTCGTAAAGCACGCCGAGTCAGCTGAATGAAATTGTACTCACCCCCTTGTGGCTGCTGTGATGCCCTCAAGCACCCTTCCAACTCCGGATAGGCCACTGCCAGGATCTGGTATATAAGGGGGGTCATGGTGCGACGGGCACCCCTTCCACGTTGGGAGGCCATCCCCAGCTGGGCCTCCCCCGTCTTCTTGCTCTAGCGGCGCAGGTCCCCACAGCTTTTCCAGCAGTGGGTGCTCCATCTATGGTAGACCCCCAGGGTCCGGATGTCCTTGGCGATGGCATGCCAAATACCCTTCTTCTGATGGGCGCTGACCTAGAGGAAAAGTGAAGTTAGAATGGATGTTACTATCCCGTACATTTCATCTTACGTATTGCCAAACACCTCCCACCCTGGGCCAGACATACATACACACACACTATCCTGACATGCTGGCCTGTCCCCCTCCCCACCCTCTTCCATTCACGACACTCCACACAATCATGTGCCATCCACCATGCTCACAGTGTACTCACCTGTTTGTCTGGAGGACCGTACAGTTGCGTGTACTGGGGGAGGACCCCATCCACCAGTTTCTCCAGCTCCTCCGAAGTGAAGGCAGGGGCCCTTTCCCCAGACACTGTAACCATTGCTGCTTCCAGACACAGGTCACAGCACCACTTGCAGTGTAGGTCCTCTCCTGTTGAAGGTCAGGTATCAAGTGAGGGAACAGATAGAAAATGGCGGGCACGTCTGCGGCAGTGCGTACCGTCACCATTGGCGTACATTGTCATTGGCTCCAGGAACCCAGAGGGCCCAATGTTAACCAATGCTGAATTGCGCCACGGTCTTCAACCTCCTACTGCGATGGTGTACTACGCCAGCGCAGTTACCTCATTTCCCCTTGTCCCACCTTAAAGGTCAGACAGATGCCATTTCAGGGGGCCACATGGCAGGGAAGAAAACTGTGTCACTCCTATTTAGGCCTGGAATACGGACAGATAAAGGCAAATAGCGAATTTCTAAAGTTTTAGCAAATAACATATTGTGATACCTAAGTGTTGGATGACCCACTGCTCACTGTTCTCCTCCATAGGGCATGTCTGCTGGGGCAGGTGATGAGATGGCGGCAGCCGATGGTGTACAGACCCCTGGTGGACCTGTCGACAATGGAAGAGAGACACATCATTATCACTTACAGACTTGATTGTTCAACAATCCTGGAACTTTGTTCCCAGTTGGAGCCATACCTGATGTCAGCTATCCGCCAACCCACAGGAATCCCCCCTCTAGTGAAGGTTCTGTCTGTACTCCATTTCCTGGCCAGTGGGTCTTTTCAAACAACAGTGGCCATGGCATCAGGGATGTCCCAGCCAATGTTCTCTAATGTGTTGTCCAGAGTGTTGTCTGCCCTGCTGAAACACATGCACAGCTACATCGTTTTCCCTCAAGTGGAGGATTTGCCAACAGTGAAAGGTGACTTCTTTGCCCTGGGACATATCCCCAACATCATTGGTGCCATTGATGGTACACATGTGGCATTTGTCCCCCGCAGGAATGAACAGGTGTACAGAAACTGGAAAAGCTACCATTTAATGAATGTGCAGATGGTGTGTTTGGCAGACCAGTACATCTCCCATGTGAATGCCAAGTATCCTGGCTCAGTGCATGATGCTTACATTTTGAGAAATAGCAGCATCCCTTATGTGATGGGGCAACTCCAGAGGCACCGTATGTGGCTAATAGGTGAGCCTGAAGTCCCCACATAAATTCATTTGGGGTTTGGGTATGGGAGATTCCGTAATGTTTGGAGGATGTCTAACAGTTGTCCCTCAATATGTGCAGGTGACTCTGGTTACCCCAACCTGTCATGGCCCCAGTGAGGAATCCCAGGACAAGGGCAGAGGAACGCTACAATGAGGCACATGGGCCAACTAGGAGGATTATAGAACGCACCTTCGGCCTTCTGAAGGCCATATTCCAGTTCTTCTATCTTACAGGTGGCTCCCTATACTACTCACCTAAGAAGGAGTGCCAGATCATCGTGGCCTGCTGTATGTTGCACAACCTGGCTTTGCGACACCAGGTGCCTTTTCTGCAGGAGGATGAGCCTGATGGTGGTTTTGTGGCAGCTGTGGAGCCTGTGGACAGTGAAGAAGAGGAGGCTGAAGAAGAAGATGTAGACAACCGAAACAACATCATCATGCAACACTTCCAGTGAGCCACAGGTGAGAAGATGGAACTGCTTCCCACATCTCATACTATTGTTGGAGCTAGCCTAACTCTGCCATTTTCACTCTGTGTATGGACCCTGACTTGTTACTTTGCCTTTCCATTTCACAGATCTGGGTACCACTTTGTGACCTCTGCTGTGTTTACTGCTGGCCTACAGCTGTGTAACATTGGTATGTGCACAAGTACATTGACATTGCTATATTCCAGAGGTTTTGCAATTACACATTTGTGAAAGCAGAGACTGACTCTAGATTGTTTTGTGATTCAAGGGTGTTTATTTCTGTACAAATGAGTGGAGGGGGTGTGTGAAATGGGCTGGGGTGATGGTGAAGGAATGCCCATGGCAGAGTCCAGTCTATTTGTATCACAGGTGCATTGTCCATTGGGGCATAGGAAGTGGAGCAAAGGCAGTTTAATGTGGACAGGGTGACAAAGTTGGACAGAAGGGTGACATTCAGGGGGGTCTTATTTCCTGGCAGGGGTCTTGGCAATGTTCTCTGTCTTGTTCCTGTATCTCAGGGACCGTTTGCGGGCTGGTTCTCCTGCAGGGGGCGGGGTGCTGGTGGCCTGGTGTTCCTGGGGCGGTGCCTCCTGTCCACTAACGCTGGAAGAGGTGGAGGGCTGTTCATCGTCCAGGCTAGTGTCAGGGGCCCTTTGGTGTGCCACTGTGTCCCTCATGGTGTTCACAAGGTCTGCCAACACCCCTGCAATGTTGACCAGGGTGGTGTTAATTGGCTTCAAGTCCTCCCTGATCCCCAGGTAGTGTTCCTCCTGCAGCCGCTGAGTCACCTGAAACTTGGCCAGTACTTTGCCCATTGTCTCCTGGGAATGGTGGTAAGCTCCCATGATGTTGGAGAGTGCCTCCTGGAGAGTGGGTTCCCTGGGCCTGTACTCCCCCTGTCACACAGCAGTCCTCCCAGCTCCCCTGTTATCCCGCCCCTCTGTCCCCTGAACCGTTTGCCCACTGTCACTGACCAAAGGTCCCTGATTTTCTTGGGTTGGGGGGTTTGCCTGGGTTCCCTGTAGTGGTGGACACACTGCTGATTGACGTGTCCTCAGGACTGATGGATGGGCCCGCTGGGTGGGTGCTGTGTTTCCTGAGGGGGATGCTCTGTGGTGGGTTGGGACTGTGTCAGGGGAACCGACTGTCCCAAGGTCCTTGATGGGCCAGGCTGGTCATCTTCATCCAGGCGTGCAGATCTGCTGTCATCACTGTGGGCCTCTTCTGTGGGGGGACTGGATATGTCTGGCACCTCCTGTCCGGTGACGTTGAGTATGGGTCCTGTTCGGGTGTAAATGCATAGTTTTAGTATCTGTGTGAGCCATACTGTGCATTGGGTGAGGTACCCTCTACTCCTGTGCTTGCATAATTGTGTTTGCCCTTTTGTGATAGTTGTTTTGGGGTCTGTGTGGGTTTCTGTACTGGACATGCTTTGGTGATGGTGGTCCATGCATAGGTGTTGCATGCAGGGCCTTGGTATTGAGATGTGTGGGTTGTGATAGTGGGACATATGGAGATGATGGTGTGATGGGGGTGAGGGTAAGGGTGGGGGTATGTGATGGCTTGCAGGTGGAGTGGTTGAGATAAAGTAGTTAAGATATGACTTACCAGAGTCCAGTCCTCCTGCTAGTCCTGCGAGGCCCTCAGGATGCATGATTGGCAAGACTTGCTCCTCCCATGTTGTTAGTTGTGGGGGAGGAGGTAGGGGTCCACCGCCAGTCCTCTGTACTGCTATCTGGTGTCTTGATACCACGGAACGTACCTTCCCCGTAGGTTGTTCCACCTCTTCCTGATGTCATCCCGTGTTCTTGGATGCTGTCCCACTGCGTTGACCCTGTCGACGATTCTCCGCCATAGCTCCATCTTCCTGGCAATGGAGGTCTGCTGCACTTGTGATCCGAATAGCTGTGGCTCTACCCGGATGATTTCCTCCACAATGACCCTGAGCTCCTCCTCTGAAAACCTGGGGTGTCTTTGAGGTGCCATGATGTGGTATGGGTGATGTGTGAGTGCTGTCTGTTGTGATGTGTGAGGGGATGTGTTGGTGTGTGTTGTTTGAGGTTCGTGGATGTTGTATGGGTGATGGTGTTGTATGTCCGTGGATGATGGTGTGGTGTTAGCTAATCTCTCTCTCCTGCCTTCTTTCAAAAAAGTTGTTGTAAGGGTATGTGGGTAATGTGGGTGTGTGTTTTATAGTGGTGTGAGTGTGTGGGTTTGGTGTGTGTATGTGTATCAGGTGTGTGTCTTTTGAAATGTCCAATGTGGTTGTGTTTTGTAAATGTGTGTGTATTGTGAACGCAGCAGTATGTACCGCCAATGGATTACCGCGGTTGAATGACCGCCACGTTGATTCGTGGGTCGTGATAGTGTGGGCGTATTCTTGCTGGCGTGACAGTGTGGGTTTTGGTATCGCCAGTTTATCACTGACCTTTGGTGTGGCTGACTTGTGTGGGTGTCTGTCAGAGTCACCAGATCCTCGGGGTCTGTGCACGTTCCCAACACATCCACCACTGAACAGCTCCAAGACTCTGATAGATAAATCACAGAGACTGAGAGAGATCAAGAGGGGAAGAGGGGATTAGGAAGGGAACAGCTGGGAAGGAGACCTGTAGTAAGAAAAAAGGTTAGAACACACGATATGAAAAGTATATCTCCTGAAATCAATACTAGACTGTGATTCTAAACCTAGTCACTCTGAAAACATGAACAATCTAAGAGTTAAGTTTAAAATGACAAAGTTTCAAGATGGCCGGATACCTGTAAGGCAATCAAGATGAATTAAATGAAAACTTTCTCATTCAAGTACTTTCCTTTACATGAGATTCAGAAAAAACATTCTGACTAAATTTTAAACGAGTCATATAAATCCTGTTTTGAGAATGTATACTAGGACCATACAATATTGCATCTAGAAACTCTGGCCTTCTGTGTACTCATAAAATGTTTCAACACAAATTGCGCATATTGCAGATATATATATATATATATATATATATATATGTATATATATAGTAAACACCATAAAAGGATTGTGCACCATGATTAACACAATATGGATTCAGGAAACAAATCACATAACTTGTCAACTCGAATATTACATAATAAATATCTTAGAATAGTGGCATACAATAAACAACATGAAATAACCTCGAGGAGAGAATCGTGCGTCTTGCTGATTCGAGTGTCACCATGTAAAATACCAAGAAATGGTAGTACGAAATGAATATCAAAGTCAAATCATCATTAATCGAATCACGCGTCTTACCGATTCGTAAAACACGATGTAAATGTCAAGAAATAACAGCTCAAAATAAATAACAAGATCAAAGTACAATGAAATGAATCGCGCTTCTTTTGCTGATTCTTAAGCCACCATGTAAATGTCAAGAAATGGTAGCGCGCAATAAACAACAAAGTTAAATCCTCATGAAACGAGTTGCGCGTCTTGGCAATTCGTAAAACATCATGTAAATGTCAAGAAATAGTAGCGCGCAATGGACAACAATGTTTAAACACCATAAAACAAATTGTGCGTCTTGCCGATTCTTAAGCCACCATGCCAATGTCAAGAAATGGTAGCACGCAATGAATAACAAAGTCAAACCTTTATGAAACAAATCGCGCGTTTTGCGTATTTGTAAACTACCATATAAATGTCAAGAAAAGGTAGCGCGCAAGTAATCTGTTACTCGTTTAAGAATTAAACCAAGAATATGAAAATTCTCAATAACGGTGTCGGAACAGTCCAACCACCGTCTTACCGCCTGGAACAATGATCACCAATGAAGGATGAAGGGTCGAAGACTGAAAGATCCAACTAGGCCGCCGGGACAGGAGCTCAGGAAGAAGCTGCTGCTCTGCACCGAGACCTCTGAATAGTGAGCACTGGGAGTTGGGCTGGCTCTCTTTTATAGAGTCTTGGCCCAGCCCAAAACCACGCCCAGGCATGTTGCAGGGAAAGTCTCTGGAAGGCCCTGGAAAGGGGCCACACCCTAACACACTCTGAAAACCTGCAGCAATACATTGCAAAGGAAAAGTATTTGTAAGCATATTAAAAATAAGTTTTCAGGATTGAACTCTGCAATGCAAAAGGTTAAACCACAACATATCAGCACAATGCATAAATTACGTTGTTTTGAAAGTGCTGGGTTTTTGCATTTTTGTCGCCAATAGAGCTCTGGTGTTGACAGTGTCTGTATTGTGGCGGATTCCAAGCTGTGAGTTGTAATACCTGTAGCTGAATTCTGCTGCTGCAACGGTATGTTGGTGGTCTTCAGCAGAGCGGAAAGCAGGATGTACCGCCAGGGTTGTAATGAGCGCCATAATGTTTCTGTTCTGAAGAGCTGCATAACTGTGATTTAAGAAACTGCATCATCATTAGGACTGCTGTCAGTGTGGGATTTGTGATGGAAAGGCCTGCATTGGTGAGGTGTTAAACAGTGGCAGTTCCAATTCGGGCATTGAGGTCAATATGGAGTTCTTGCACTGGGAGAACACTCGTCACAGAGGTGATACTTTGGTTCTATTCAGTGTTGCTCTGAACAGCAGAGGAGGTGCATCGTTGTGTTGGATCCACAGATGGGCCGGCAGATCACATTCATGCCCACGTCCAAGGATCCAGGACTGGGGTGGCACTATGTGGTAGGGCAGGACTGAAAGATGGCAGAGTCTATGTCAGAGATGGTTGGTGTTTTTTAAAAGTGATGGGGCAGAAAACTTTGGTTGGATTTAGACACTTCACTTACCCTACATTCATACAGAGACATCGCTCTCTCAGCCTGTGCTCACAGATGGACACAACTTTACTCACCCTAAACTCACATAAGCATACCTCTAACCCTGCTATAACTATTTCACACCATTTATTGAGCGCATTCACATTTCTCACCCTGCACCCAAAGAGGTATATTGGTCATCTTGTATACCCATACAGTCACACAAATCACTCTATGCTCACACAGGCACACCACTCACCATGTACTCAAAACACTCCCCCAGCTCCTATGCAGGCACACAAATCACCCTGAACACTGGCACTCACACAGGCACATCCTTCCACTGCACTCATACAGTCTCTTAACTGATCCAGTGGACTCTCATTATTCACTCTGCTTTCACAAAGGCATACCACAAACCCTGCACTCATACAGTCACACTGCTTATTTGTCACAGTCACACATGTACATCACTTCCCCCGCATTCAAACATTGACAGCACTTTGTATTCACCCTGCATGCACACAGAGACCTCAGGGTTTCAGCTCCACTCCAATTGAGTGCTCTCCCTGCAGTGTGGTAGGGAGGAAGAGTTGATGTGTAGGCCTAGCAGAGGAAAGATTGGGCTGCCGGAGTTTGGGAGCCCACATTGATGGCGACCCCCTGGGAAGTACCAGTTAGGGGCAGAGAATAGACATATTCTGTCCTCTCGCAGCCTCCCTCTCCTTCAGACACTACAGGAGACTGAACCCTTGGAGATAATCTGAGACTGTAAAAGCACAGCTTTTACCATCCTGGGCATACCACCTCACTCAGACTGAGCCTGGTTTGTGGATGACAGTTGTGCACAAAGGACTTCAACTAATAATTTTATGCATCTATGTACATTTTCCCCACAATGTCAATGTTTTATAGATCAGCAAATGTCCTAACGTGCTTATCTTTCTGGATGTACACAGTATGTCTTACAGATGTTGATATCTTTCTTAGTATTAATATTACAGCAGGTGTACATTTTTCCATTTTTAATGTTCAATAGATATGCATTTCTCCCCATTAGTGTTGTGTTACAGAGGTTCATATTTCCCACACAGTATTGGAATATTGCTTTCATGATTGCATATCTCAGTATGTAATATTTAAGAGGTGTATCATTCTCCTCAGTATTACTATTTTACAGATGTACACATTTTCCCATGAGTTGAGTTATTGATGGTGTGCACAGTTCTTTCCCATGTTGCTCCTTGCTGATGTACACAGTTCTTCCTCAGTATAAAATTGTACAGGAGTGAATACCTCTCACCTGTATTCATATCCTAGAAGCAGGACTGGGCAGCAGTCAAACGATCTCCACAGCCTCTGCCCTTTTCACCTTTTCTTGCTGTGAAGAGTGGGGCTTCCTCACCCGTCAAACACAACCCCTCCGTCCTCATTTAGACAAAATTATTTTTATAGGCTAGGTCTAGTTTTTCACACAGAGCAAGACTGGAATTTGACAGGCCAAACACACTCCCAGTGACAAAGATGCAAACACCACCATTGCTTATAAAATAACATTATGGATCTTGTTTAACAATGTTTCTGATTAATTTTCATTTTTGTAAAATATTTGTCCAAAGACAGAGGCTAAACAGGTGATTTCACAATAATCACTTACTATATCTGTTTACATCATATGTGTCCGATTGGTCAGCAATATTCAGAAAGAGAAAGACCTTATTAACCTAGTTTTGTGCCCAGAAATACAGTTGCCTCCATTCCCCATGCTTGTTTTCATTTGTGCCCTGCTATGCACTGTAAAATAAAATGCTGTGCCCACCATCCTGATGTCATAATACTGCCCTGTTCCTCTAGGGTGAGTAAACTCACATCCAAACTGGCACATGCACAGCTGCATTCAATTTTCTAACTCTAAAAAGCATGAGGTTCAGGTTACTGCTTGAGAATGATTACCCACCAAGACTTTTGTTACAGTAGTTCGGTGTGTTTTTTCTTTCTGTACATTGGTGATGGGGCAGCATCAACTATGCTCACTGATATTATCCACCCCTGGTCCAAATGCTGAGTTCAAGGTTGTTGAAGCTCTCTGTTCCTGGGGCTATAGTCAGGAGGCCAGTCAACTAGTCTTTGGATTCACTCTGGGGTCTTGGACTCAACAGATGCAGTTCCAGTCCTGTTCACCCAGGCAAGAGAGCAGTAGGCAGAAGGTCGGCCCAGGAAGGCAGCAGCCTTTCACAGCAGCAGTTCAGCAGAGTCACAGTCATTTCAGCAGCACAGAAGTAATTCTTCCTGAATAGTACCTACAGGCCCAGAAGTATAATGAAGGGTTGGTGTTTGAGGTCCAATATTTGTAGCCGAGTCTTCCTTTGAATTGGGAGAAGCGTCTTGAGGTTTTTCAATGAAGTCCACAGACTTCCTTCTCTCGCTGTCCTGGCTCCAGACCAACTACAGGGGGTTTATAGCCCTTTGTGTGGAGGCTGAATAAAGCCTATGCAAGTGTTAGTAGTCCTGTAGCCAGCTCCACAATGCCATCCTGACAGTACTGGCACGTCTAGGCACACCTAAGCTCTCTATTGTGTGTGGCCGTCTAGGAGGGATGTACAACGTCCAACTGTGAGCTACACCCAAACATGCAACTCAGAGTAAGGCAGCAGGTACTAAATGGCTACGGCAGGAAAATGACAACTTTCTAAAAGTCAATTTGCAAAATGGTTGGATCCTTGAAACCAGGCAAGAGTGGACCACAGATAATTATAGAACAAAAATAAGTAACTTGTCTAAATCAATTGAAACAACTAGGTTTCACCTTGTGATCAAAATGTAATTTGCATGAACATATTGATTTAAGTACATTTGTAATTCATCATCTTATTCATCATTTTTATGTCTCAAAAAGGATTTTCACATTTCATATACAACAAGACTAAACATGATTTGACATTACTACTGCATGTTAAACGCATATGATTAAAAATTACACAGACTCTAAGACCCTTAATGTTCAAACATTTAGAAATTCAATAAAATTGCCCAAAATCATTGCTCCATTCCAGTTCAGTTCAATGGAGAAAATAGTGCGGAGTAAAATGTCCCAAATTTAATTGTCCATACTCTGTTATTGAACCCAAAAAACAGGGGTTGAAAGTCCTTTTTACAGTGAGAGACCCGACTTTTCAAGGGTTAACTCCTCAAGCATAGGAATTAAACAACTCTCTAGAGTGAAGTGTCGGCGTATCCAATCTCTTGCTTTTAGGGTCTCCTCAGATCGATGAACTCGTGGGAGCTCCAGAAGTAATACAACATTGAAAAGGAGTGAATTGAAAGAACTTACAATAGTGGGAAACAAGATATTTGCTTGTGCTTCCCTTCAAAAATCAGTTTTTGTTCGAAATATCCCTCATCCCTGTTATGGGCCCTCGTCATCGGTGACATAATGTTTATGTTGTGGAAGACTTTGAAAAAAAACAGTAAGAGGAATTGACTGTCAGCCTCGAAAGACAGTTCAAAACTTACAATATAACACTCATTTGATTCTAGGAATACCCAAGTTGGTTTATATGCTCCGTGGAATGCAGCAGCATGACGACAGTGGCGCTCCATGAAATGCGGCTTGGATCAAATGTCTGAAGCTGAGCGAAGAGTATCTCTTGAATTCCTCAGCAATTCAATTCAAACATGTTGATGCAGCACAGTTCCATGCTCCGCTGTCCTTGGAATGTTGCACTTGAATGTATGTGATGCATTGGTCACAAACGGCTTCACAATACTTTAACCCTCAAGTGGTCTTCCACATAGGATGTTTGGATTTGTAGATCAAGGCAAATATGTGCCATGAATCCTGTACATTTGCTAGAGTGTTGGCTGGTTTTAATAAAAGTGCAAAATGCTGACATTAAAAGACAAAGTTGAAATTGAAAAACAAACAGAGACCGAGAATCTGAATTAAAGAGGTTTTCCATTTTATGTCTATAATGCCTTTACTAATGGTTAAACCCTGAAGCAACCCTTGATAATGCATTTGAAGAACTCAATATTGTCAAGGATTGTAGTTCGGAAAAATAAGTACATGCAGTAACAAGCTTGTCTGTTTGATTGAAATGTAATCATCAAACTTGATTTCATAAATTATGTAATTTGGACATTTAATTGAGACCATAAATCATTGTATTGAATCTGAGAATTACATTTGATTGCTCAAAACTTAACACTTTTTCAGAGTGGTATTCAGAGGGGGGACATAAAAAAGGATTTCTTTCCTTAACCAGAAGGCTCATCATTCTGTAGGCAATCCATATCCTTTAAAAATATTTTAAGTCATACTTTGTGGAAGAACTCCAGGGCCTCAGATTTTAGCTGCTTAAGGTCTATATGTCCAAATGATAATCCTTTCTATAAGACCGCTATCCCATCACCACTTAGAACTTTAGAAGAGAGATTGATAATGGAGGACTTAATTGAGTCTTGTAGTACTTATGTTCGGTAAGTATTTCCTACAGTTGGTTGGCTGTTGCTTTGTCCTAGGGGCATTTTGCCTGGATCTGACTCTGTATAATTTTCAATCATGTGGGTTTAACATGCACTAGTAATATCAAATCAAGTTTAGTCTTGATGTATATGACACGTAAAAATGATGAATTACCAATATTGATAGATCAATGTGATCATGCAAATTAAAATCTTGATCACAAGGTAAAACTTAGCTGTTTAAATTGATTAAGGGAAGGTACTTATATATTCTTTATAACTTTCTAAAAGTGGCTCTACCATAAGGGAATATTTTTTAATACAATTTGAAAGATACCAAACAGGAACTATTTACCTCTCCCCAGTTGGAAGTCACAGCATATTACATGTAATAAGGTAACTCCAATGTTGTCCAAAGGGAGAGGCAGGGCTTGCAGTAGTGAAAGAAATGAATGTAAGAATTGTTCACTACCAGGACATGAAAATTTAAAAGTACATGTTCAAATCTTTAAATACATCGCACCCTGTCCTATGGCATCTCAAGGGCCTATCCTAGGGGAGACAATATGTATGAAAAAGAAAGGTTTAGTCCATGCACCAGGTTTATTTCTCCAGGTCGAAATGGCAGTTTAAAACTACACGTACGGGCGGCAATGGGAGGCCGACGACATGATTTACAGGGCTGCTTATGTGGTGCAGGACACTAGTAGCATTTAGTTTGCAGTCCCTGGGTACATGTAGTTCCACTTTACTAGGACCTTAAAAGTAAATTGAATGTGCCAGTCGGGTGTAAGCCAATTTTACCATGTTCAAAGGAGACAGCGCACACCGTTTAGCAGGGGTTAGAAGTGGTAAAATGTACAGAGCACTAAGCCCAGTGTGAGAAATTGGGTTCTTCAGTGACTGGATTGTGAGCTGCACTAAATTCACCTGTGTTTAACCCTGGGTGGCTTAGTACAAAACACAGTAAGGTTTAACTCAGAGGCAATGTGTAAAGTATTTGTGCAGCACACAAACAGTAATAGATTGAAAGCACAACACAAGAAAAATCTCAAGGCAATTTAGAAAAATAGTGTAAATTGTTATGCATTATTTGACACTAAAATGACAATGTAGTAAAAAGGAAGGATTATGACTGGCAAAAGGGTTTCAAAAGTGTGTAGGTCTCTCTGTTGACTACTGGTAGAGCAGCGGAAAACATTTAAACCTCTTTGTATTTGTCATCAAGCATATTATGTAAGTAAGGAAGCATTTTCCCCGCCCCTTTGCCCCAAATAGAAGACTCCATGATCACTAAGAGAGGAACACCAAAAACTCCTTGTGACACCTCATTTTATCAAGTTTAAAAAAGAGTGGCATTGCCCTAGCAGTTTGACACCTTTTATAATGGAACACTAATCAACATGAGCTGAGCTAGAGAATTTAACATTTTTCCCCTTCAAAAAAACTGAAAACTCATCAGCTCTGTTAGGTCAATCTATTCCACATACCTACGCTTTCAGAAGTATAGAAAAAAGTGATGGAAAGAATGCTTGAATTAATTTCAGCCATTGATAATTACTCAGAGCTGCATTCCAGTCCATCATTGTTTTGCATACAATGCCACCTCAGTTTAGACACAGCCATATGCAAATCAGTCCAGACCCTGTTCCAATAGGCATAATCCAGCCCATACTGTCAGGTCAGGTCTGTCCTGAACCAGAACACAAGCAACCCAGCACCGGTTTCAACCTAGTTAGGGCTCATCAGCCAGATATAACTTGGTTCCAGTGACGCAGTGTGCAGGGGACCCACGTCTGATGAAAATTATAGATGGGAGCTTGATATAATCTCGATCACTGATAATTACTCTGACTGAATCTCAGTCCATCATAGCTTTGCACACCAAAGCCACTTCAGTTTTGACCAGGCCATGTGCAAATCAGTCTTGACCCTGTTCCAATGGAAACTGCCCAGCCTGAACTGTCAGGTCTAAGTAATTACCAATGGCTGAGATTAAGCCAAGCATTCCATGCATTACTTTTTATGTATGCTTTAGTGTGTCAGCCTAGTCTTTCAGGCAGGTTTTGCTATTAGTATTTCCTAAAGCACCAAGGAGCCCATATGCACATTTATAAGCTTTTTAAATAGTTGTTTCATTAATGCATTTTATTCATTCCATTATAAGAGAACACAGGGCTGATTCAACCCTAAGAAGTTATGATGGATTGTACAATAGTGTTAAATACTTAAACTTCCATCTTATTAACAAGGGGCCAGACGTACATACCTATTTTATGGTTGTAAAAATTCTGATTAGGATTTCGCAATTGCAAAATAGTGTTTTCATTTGTAACAATCACATTTTAGGAGTCGGTAAGGATTTACAAATTCATTAAATATAATTGTGGTCCCATACGGATTCATTATTTGGAAGGGTCATGGTGTAGGCATCCCTCACAAATACTGAAATAATATGAGATGTTTTGCAACTGAAATCTGGTGGCAAAACACTGAAAGATGACTGACTCCTCACTTGGGGCATCCCATTTGTGAATGTAAAGAAATGTTTGTTAGGGTGAGGGTAGTGGTCCAGGGAACCAATGCCAATGGAATGTTTCAACTTTTTTTTTAGGACAGAACTAAGTTTCCTGTAAGGAAAAGGAGATGAATTAAAAACAAAGTTTACTTTATTTAAAAGGATCCTAGTCGGTCCCCATCCCTGTGATGGTCACCAATCGGAGTGAGTCACAACACCAGTTAACCTACTGTATTAGAACATAGGTTTGTTCATACAATTCCTTTCTAGTTACAAAGAAACAAGTCACAGATTGTGGCCTGGTTATTGTGGCCAATAATTCATACTTCAGATGTTTAGAACCTTGATTTACAAAGAAAATACCATAGAAGAACTTACCACATTCATAATCCAAATTACAGGAAGAGTACCTCCCATCATCAACCACAGCAAGAATCATGCCTCTTTCCTGAGTTAATGGACTCTCATAGCAAGTCCAGTTATCTTAGAATACGTGATTGCAATTTGGCACACGCAGCTTTTGTCAAAGAAGAAGTGTTTGCAACAATTTCCTATGCCTTGGTAAGATCCAAACAATCCTGAACTTTAACTTATCAAAAAAGAAAACATTAATAACATAACTGGTCCTGAACAAACCTGAATACTGTAATAAGCTCTTAAGTGGCTTAAGTGGCTCTTAAGTGGCTGTCTTCCCTACTTATCCAAATTTCTCGTATACACATCTCTCTCTCTTTCTCTTAAAGCTACACAGACAATTCCCACCTTTTGCTAACCTCCACAGGCAGGATAGTTCTCAGTATACCACTCATCCTCTTTTCTAAAGAAGGTCTCCCTTATATTATTTGGATCATGCCTCTCCACATTTCAAGTTGCTCATTGTTCTTATGTAATCAGTATCTTCAGGGCACTTCCAAAAACCCTTTAAATGCATTCCAATTTAGACTGCCCTTACAGCACTAAAGAGACTTCACAAACCACTGGTATAACTGGAAAATACCAACAAACAGGGGCATGCACTGTGGGATCTTTGCACCTCAGGCCTATACACAAGGACGTTAATTTTATACACATTCAATCAAATACAAGGAACGGCTTCTGTTAAACAAGTGCAACAGGTAAGGCACTTACTGAAACTGTCAGCAAAATGTTACGTGATTGATTTATTGGGAGATAGGGGTGCAGCACAAACCACTGACCCACTTACAAAGTGTGGAAAAGGCGACTTTATTGAAACAGCTGCACAATTACAGCTTATTCCTTGCACACTGCCTGACAAAACTAGCACCTTGCTAAACATCTAATTAACTAATGAATGTCCAACCTCCACCCCCATTGTTCCATCCACAATACTCCACCCCGCAAGTAACTCATTGATATTAAATCACTTTCCCCTCCTTCCTATGAATGCAAGTATTACATTCTAAACACTAGGGGGCAAGCCTTCTTGCTGCACAGTCCTGCATAAAAGAAAGGGCAGGACTGTGCCGTATCCCTGAGATACGCGCATTCCTGTCCTTTTCCCCTGCGTTGGCACACAATGGACTGACATGTGCCAATGCAGGCACCCTTGCACCATGGTCCAAGGGTGTCTGCGTTGTGGGAAGGATTGTCATTGTGCAGGAAGGGACTCCTTCCCGCACACAAACAATCATGGAAGAGCACTCATAGAAAAAGGAAAAACTAGGAGAAATAAAGGTGTTTCTCCTTGTTTCACCTCCCTTATGCTTACGCTGGGGAGATGTAACCTTTCAAATCATTCCCAGCTTTAGGAAAGCTTGTAAATCTGGTAATGTATCAAATGTCATGGGTGTTATATGGGAACACCCACTGCAACGGCCATGGCATGCCTCCCTGACGGAAAGTGAGGCAATGCAGCGATTTGCGCTGCATTGCATCAGTCCATATCTACAAGGCCATGAAAAGACACACGGGGTGACTTAACGTGGCCATGTAAATATGGCCCTGCAGTGTGAGATGTTGGACCATCACTAAATATGATGTTCCAGTGGCACAGAGGGGCTTGTAAATAAACCCCTAAACTTTTTAACCTTGAACTTCCTGCCTACCCACCTTTTCACCATTTTTGACCACTGTCAAAGCCACTCTAACTTCTGTAACATCCTGGAAAACTTTTCAGGCCACCCAGAAGAAGGCTGTTTGATGACTTCTTCTGCCTCCCCAGTCTAGGCGGTCTTCTCAGGGTCTCCTTACATCCATGTATGTTCAGGGTCTCTGTCACAACCTTCTTCAGCTTCAAAAGGTACAATTCCTTCCTACCTGACACAGCTGCACCCTTGACTGTGGAATGAACTCCACATTGTAATACTGAATGTTCAAGTGGTGAATGCGGCCAAATCCAATCTCCCTGCAGAAACGGCTTATCTCCTGGTTAATGTGCCCTGTAGACTGATGCTGGCTTCCTAGCACTCCTCCACTGCCTGCTGGGCATAAGGTCTGTCCAAATTATAAAGCAACCAGACCACTGAGCCTTTAATTGTCTCAAATCATGCTTCATCACCCTCACCAACGCCACACCCATTTTCTCCCAAATGTAAAACAATATTTCTGAGCACCTCCCACCCACCAGCATGTCGTTCAAACACCTGATCAACTCACACCATCTCATGCCCACTTTTCCTTGCCAAGTAAGAGGAAACAAGTACAGATCAAAACTCAAATTGATCCCATTTCCCCTTTGAGCTGTCTGACGCTCTGCCGATTTGATGAAAGTGTCCTAATACCAGAAGGATACATCGTCCCTTGCTGGACCTTAACCAACCCTGAAAAAAAAGCAGTAAATATTCAAAAAGAAAAGATGGATGTACTGCCCCCCCCCAAAGAGCACCCATATCTCCTAAAGCAATCTGACGACCAAAGCTCCAGCTTCATTATGTATTCCTGAGCCCTGATGTAATCACTTGCCTCAGTTGTAGCACCAATTCTGAAAGAGTTTGCACCGTAAGTATTCTGAGAGGCCTCCAGTGCTGCACGTGCTCTTTGTAAAAACAGACAAGAGTTGGAATGCTGTCATATTTGCCACCTCCTGGGACAGGAAAACAACCCCTGGCTACCTCTTGACGTGCCACCCACCTTTCACTCTACACCACTGAGTACTGTTCTACCTCCTGGAGGGCCTGCATCACCACGTTCCACCCCTGTGCTCTCTGTTTGGTCTTGGAGCTGCACAGTCAAGCCACCAACCTGTCTTCCCTCCTTGTGACAACCTCCCACATCACTCCATCCTTGCCCCTGCCACCTATTAATTCAGACACTTTAAAAGGACTTAAAAACGCCCACAAAATCAAAGTAGAGAACTAGCATACTTTTTCATCTCCCCTGCGGACCCACTGAAGTTGCTGTAATACCTGGAAGAATAGGTTCCATGATAATGGCTTTTGAGTTCTCCCTAATTGACTTTGTCCATGGTCTAGCCTTAGAGCATCCTAGCTCCCCTGCTGACAGAGTGTATCCCCACAACAACTTTCTCAGGAAGGCAATACTCTCTATTTTCCCTGCTATTGTTACCAGCAATAGACTCTTCTCTGTCAGATCTAGGAAAAATTCAACCATATCCTCCGATGTATGCCACCACACCTCCCTGTGATGCACTCTGAAGCTAAAAAGTCTGCCTATACCTGACCATAAGCTCTCCTTGTCGAATCAGCTAGGGAGCCTACTACCAATTGCACCATCCTTTGTTATCTACTGACCACAACTCCATTGGTATACATGTTTTGCATCTGTCTGCATCCTTGTCCAGCCCACAGAATCTCTCCCATTGGATTCTGAAAGCATTCTCAAAGTCATTCTCCACCCCTGACGCATTTCACATCTTGAAAGAGAAATCATGCGGGAAGCAACCCAGTACAAAACCACGCAACAATTTTAATACGGGTCGACCCCTTGCTGACTGTCCATTCACCGCCTGCAGTACAGATAAGTTGTCTACCTGGAACAGAACCCTCTGGTGAGCCACAGGGTGATCACTACCACTAATGGAAAGTATTCCAGACAAACAATTCTTTACCCCCCATTCTTCCACTGTGCTGGCCATTCCTCTGCACAACAAAACCCTTGTAAAACCAGAGCAAAACTCGAACCCAAAGAAGCATCTGAGAATATCTGCACATCCCATTCAAGATCGTCCTGCCGGGCCAATAGAATTCCATTGATGGATTCTAAGAAGAACCTCCACATCCCGAGGTCCTCTTTGACTCCTACTGATATGCGTACATTATGGTGTGACTGAGAACCCCAAGCAAGGCCAAACCTAGCCTCCTACAAAATGTTCTCCTAGTCCTGACCACCATGTAACCAGAATTGAGGTGACCCAATAAAACCTGCACTTCCTTCACTTTCATTGTCTCTCTGGTCAACATGTTTGCCAACAGTGTCTGCATAGCTTGCTTTTTGTCCTCTGGTAACCTCACCTCCATCTTTTCTGCATCCAATTTAATGCCCAGAAAGGACAATACCTTACTTCAGCCCATTGTTTTCTCTGGGACCAGGTGGACACCCAGGTCACCAATGAGCTCCTGGAACTTACAAATGCACTTTGGCAGTCTACTGAGCTGGGTACCCCCATGAAAAAGAAGTCATCAAGGTAGTGTGTGACCAGCTTATGGCCCATATGCCATGTAAAGGCCCACCGCAAGAAGGATCTGAAATATTCAAAGAGTGTGCATGAGATAGAACATCCTATTGGCAAGG
Organism: Pleurodeles waltl; assembly: GCF_031143425.1. Classification (NCBI taxonomy): domain Eukaryota; kingdom Metazoa; phylum Chordata; class Amphibia; order Caudata; family Salamandridae; genus Pleurodeles; species Pleurodeles waltl. The sequence goes on from NC_090445.1 coordinate 383,444,855, forward strand.
ACTTGTCTACATACCATTTGTTCAAAAGGTATGCCCAACAATTGAAAATCATCCAGATGCACTGGAAGCAGCCAAAAAGTTGACTTAACATAGCATTTTGTCATCTGAGTCCCTTGTCCAGCTGACACCACAAGGGCCATAGCCATGTCCACTAATGGCTAGCACACTGAAACCATTTAGTCGGGAATGAAATCATTTAACAACCCTCCTTCAGGCCATGACAAATGGTGGATTGAGCAAAACTGTTTCTGTTATTTTTTAGGAACCAAACCTACAGGTGATTCAATTAAGTCCGCCATTGGCCAATCCTCAAAGGGGCCCGCCATTCTCCCCTGGGAAACCTCTCTATCAAGTTTTCTTGCATTCCATTTTCTGAGTGTTTTTGCAGGCAGCAAATTATCAGCCCACCTCCAAACTCGGGGCACTCATATGCCAGTCAAAATCCTTTTCTGAAACCTTCTCTTAGGATCCCAGCCTCAACTGGCTGATCATAAAACCTGCATCTGTATTCCAACCTGTCTAATTTAATCAGGGTACAAGCTTTTTGCTCCAGGTACCTGAGACCCTTTCCCACCTCTCTTATTGTACTTCTGCTTCTGTGGGTGACAGCCTTGCCTGCCTGCATAAGCCTGACATTTCTGTTAACTCTGAGCCCGGTACCCACTTGTGTTAGGGGGTCAGATAAGTGCTTGTCTGCCCACTTTGTTGTAATCCAAGCATACTCTCCCAGCTCCTCCCTAACCTTCGGTCATTGGTCCCAAACACACCACCACCCAGTTGGGGTGTACCTGAAAGGGCTTGCACAATATGGGCAGGCCGAAGACAGTGGAAATCGCCTTCCTGAACTTAGTGGACCCATGGTATGCTGCCATACCTCCATATCCAGCTCCTACTACTTCCGCTTCAGGGTCACACACCAACCTTGTCCTGAATTCCTCATCATATTGAGCCCAGGCATACCCTCAAAAAGTCATTACCTTCATATATTTGAACAGGGCAACGCAACGTTCGGGAAACTTCTCACAATAGACACTGGCATATATTAAAAAACCCACGGTCCAGTTCTCTATCATCATAGTAACCATCAGTCTCTTGGCCAGCTTGTACTCCTCCCCTTTAATCCCTTCTGTGGAGTGCAGCTCCCTATGTAGAAGTTTTAACATCTTCAAGTTTTCCCCATTCATTATTTACTCCTTTGTAGCCATTATTAAATGGGCCCCCAAAGGTTTAATCCTCCCCATGAATGGCAAAGGCTCAATTCTGAGCTCCTTACTCTCCAGCCCAAACTTTGTACCACTCAAGTAACCCTTGTCTGTCCTGCTTCTGTCCCCCTGTGTTCCAGCTATCCCTTTATCCATCCCCTCCTGCTCCTGTCTGTTTAGCTGTACAAACATCTGCAAAATCTGCCCCACGCCAACATCACACCTTTCCGCTACCGCTCCCCCCATTGCCACACCCCAAATCCACACCCATGGATACTAGCACTGGGCCATTGCCTGTCTTTGGGCCCTTACTGGCTCCAAGGTCGGGGCTTGTACCAATGCTTACTGTCTCATCAGTGGCCTCTAACCTGTAACATACTAGACAGAGATGCACTAACAATACCCCTACCTGTGCCTCTGCCCCTGCCTATAAAGGCTCCTGCCCTCCATGCACCTCACCCTGTTCAAGGCAATCCTCCTCGTAATCCACCATTGACACACCCATGGTGTCTTCTTCCCTGGTCCAGCTTGGCCTTGCCCCCACACTTAGTCATGCTACCTCTGCTCTTGACTGTGCCATAGTCCACTGCCCAGCACCCAGGAAGGTTGTGTGAACCCCACCATACCTGTCTGCCAACATCACCCATCTGTCTTCTGCTCTGATATTGCCTGAGGTTGGCCATACTCATCGCTGCAGACACCAAGTTTTCCCTGGACCTACTTCTGGCGGCTGTGATGGGATCCCCTGAAGACATCCGGAGAACTGCTCTGGGCCCAGTCATCTCTGTACCTTGGAGCCTGGAATTTTCCAATGCTCTTCCACCTATAAGAAAGAGGACAGGGCTGGTGTGCCAGCACCCAACAAACCCTTACTGAGGTAGTGGGAGGTTCATCATATGTCTTCCACTCAAATATGACCCTTGGCTCAGTGAGAGACACTGCAGCAGTCAGGTGTCCAGACGTTGTGGTTCCATATATGAGCAGAGAGCTTGGTAAGACCACTGCTATGCCTTCAAAGGGTGGTGCCACATCTCCCAGAGCAGACAACTCCTAAGTGTAAGCTGTTTGGCCTCAGGCACTCCCTGCATAACACGGCTGTAAAGGATGCTGCTGGGGTGCTAGAGCCTTTTACTCCCAGAACATCCCTCTGCACTGTGGCCCATCTCCCCCTCACTCCCTGCAAGGTCCTCAGTGTGTAAACCTTTGGCCTCATCCCTTACCTCAGCAGATGCCATCCCCACCTTGCGGGACTGTGAACAAGCAGTAACTGCAACAGCCACTCTTGTCAAGGCCTGCCACGTAGGTCTCAAGGCAACTGGCTTGTCGCCTTACACAGCAAGGTTTTCAAAGCAGGTGCACTGACTCCATCAACTTTTCCTTGTTTGTCGCTATTCCCCCACCACACAAGCAGAAAAGGGGGGAAAAATTTGGAAAACAATATCCAGCCACCTGACATCGGCCACCAGGTCTCCTGAAACCTAAGATGATGTCAGGGAGCCCACAAACAGCCACTTTGTTAATTTGGCTATTTGGGCTGCTCTTCAGCCCAAACAAACAAAGGGGAGTTAGGCAGTCACATTTTGCTGTACCCTCTCTCAAAGCCCCTGGAGGCAGCCCTCCCTGCAGTCAGCTTCCCCTCCCCCCCAAATCGCCATTCAGCGTATGCTCATTTAGATTTTGTTTTTGCTGTAGTCATTAACCTGGAGCAAGAAACTAACTAGGTTCAAATCAAAATGTCAAATCAATGATAATCTTCTGTCCTTTCACTCTGCCGATGTCTTGTTACAAGGACAGCACGTGTTATATTTGATCAAAATGTAAACATGCATAATTTGATACAAATACTTAACTGACTGGATTCAGAGTAAATTATTTTCTAATTAAAGTTAACTGGTTTACACAGTTTTAGAATTGTTATGATTATAGTGAAAGAATATTTTGTAATAGAAGCTGATTTTGCAATACATTTAAAAAGACTCTATTATGAAAGCCATCCCCTCTATCAGAAATGTATTCCCATACACAATTTGAGATTCTGAGTTTGAAGCCACTTGCATAAGTGTTCCCATGTTCTCTAAGGTTTGTGGAGACTTCATGTGGAAGATCCATTCACATTAAATGCTTGATTGTATGTACCCGGGATCACAATTGCAAAACAGGTTGACTATATCAATGTCTATTTTTCACTTGGGAACCTATGACAGAATACCTTTCTCATAGCATTCTTGACATCCGTGTTTCTAAAACAATAAATGATTGGATTCAAAAGAGGAGTTACAACGGTGTAAAAAACTGCAACAATTTTGCTCAAATCAAAAGCGTAGCTGACCTTTGGTCTGACATACATAAATGTAACTGATCCATAGTATATTATTACAACTGCAAGGTGTGATGCACACGTTGAGAACGCCTTTTTCTTGCCCTTTCTGGATGGGACGTTCACAACAGTAGAAATAATGTGGATGTATGATACTAATGTGATCATAAATGAGCTGACAATCACAGCTGAGGAACAGATGAAGTCAAGCAAGTCATTGAGGGTGGTTGAACCACAAGAGAGTTTTAACAGCGGTGGGGCATCACAGAAAAAATGGTCTATCACATTTGAACTGCAAAAATATAATCTGGAAATGAGGAATATTGGTACAAAGGTTGTGACAAATCCTCCAATCCATGAACCAATTACCAGCTGAAGGCATATCCTTCTGCTCATCAGTGGTGCATATCGAAGTGGATTGCAAATGGCTAAATATCTGTCAAAAGCCATTACAGCAAGAAGAAAGCATTCAGTGGAGCTGAGAAAAAAGAAGAAAAATAATTGGGCAATGCAAGCACCAAATAAGATGGTGTTGCCACCAGGAAGAATGCATGCCAGCATTTTTGGAACAATAGCCGTTGTGTACCAGATCTCCAGGAATGAAAAATTTCCCAAAAAGAAATACATAGGCATGTGGAGGTTTCTCTCGTACCATATGATAAGAATGATAACCACATTTTCAAACACAGTCAGCAGGTAAATGGCACACAATGTTGGAAATAGCAGTGATTGCAGCTTCTTGTTCCCTGGAAGACCCAAGATGATGAATTCTCTTATACCAGTCAGATTGTGTGATCCTGGAGTGTCATTTAACTCATCCTGTAACAGAAACAAAGCAGTTATCAGCAAGATTGGGAAAAGCATCCAAGCTTTATATTGTTTATTCTTTTCATTGAGAATACAAAACTGTATTTCTAACGAATGTAAAGAAAAACAATCGTCCTACTAGGCTATTGTTGTTGTTGTTATGATGATGATGATCATCATCATTATTATTATTAATATTATTATCAGTATGGTTAGTTTTTGCTTTAGTAGTAGAAGAAAAGCATAGCTTTTGCTTTACACACCTGTTAGCACTATAGAGACAAGCATGACTCGCAGAATCAGCAGTACAGCTCAAAGTGATCTAAAATGTACTTTGCAAACAACCTGGTCTTTACCATGTTAAGAAACGTCAAATGATTCAATTTAGTTTGGATCCAAATTAGAATACAGTTCCACTTGAAAATGGCAATTATGTGTTTCACTTTAGGGACCTCAAGTAAACGATGGGCAGATGATCTCAATGCGTGCCTGGAAGTGCACTTATCATTGTTTTGGCAAAAGCAAAAAGGTTCCTTTCCATATAATATCTGCGACGTCATGGAAGCAAATGTTCTTCTGCACTTAAACTGTCTGGAGTTGGAAATTATGATTAGAGAAATTCTGAAGGTTTTGAATGTGGCAGCTTCTTTTGATATGAAGTCCCAAATCTATATAATTATGAGATCAATTTGAACATGCACAAACACATTGATAGTAAGGATGCAGCGTCAGAATGTAAGCGAATGGAAAGAGTGTCTAGAAATAAAAATGGTGACAATAACCCGTGGAGCAAACAAGAGCAAGCAAGAGTTCTAAATCCAGGCATATAGATAGAGGTGGGCTATATGCTTCCATCCCATAAATTATGGAGGAATGAGTAAACATAACCGCTTGGTGGACTGACCCAACATTTGTTTCCACTTACTGTTGCAAATATTTTTTTAGAAATTATTCACCTCCACTTGTTTCACTAAAGGCCTTGTTCAAATTTCTGAATCCTAGGACATTTCTCCCTATTACTCATTTCTTTATTTCAAGATTTTTTTCAACCTAAACATGTACTTTGCATTTGGTGAGTACCAGCAGGATACTGTCTTTCCAAGAGCCATTTTCTCCTCTCACCAGCCTCTAACAGGTATCTTGCAAGACTTTTTATTTTCGAGGTGCTCACTCAGGTATAAAAAAAATCATGTGAAATACCAGAAAATAGCATTTAACATAAAATCATAATATGTAGGATCTTCATAGAATTTCAATAATTTTTTATAGACAAATTCATGCAATTTTGATATACCATATTCTACTGTATTCGTGTATTTTTATAGGTTTATATGTTTATTCAGGTATTTATGTATGTATTTATGTTTTAAATAAATATGTATATTTATTTTTACACTTACAAATCAGAATCCCATAGGGAAATGTTGTAATTACTAACACTTTACAGATCAAGCACAGGAATGAGAATCATAAACCATGTAACATATAGCATATAAAAGGTACCAAGAGTAAAAGTCCAAACACCATTTTTCCTCAACAACTAAGGCCCTCATTACGAGTTTGGTGGTCCAGTGTCTACAATGGCAGTGGCGGCAGTGTTGGCAGTCTGATACCAATATTATGATGTCGCTGGTGTGCTGAACTAGAGATCACCAGAGTCCTGCCAACAGCATCAGCCGACCACCTTGACAGCGGCTGGGGAAAAGTAGCCATGACAGTACAGTAAAGGCAAGGGTACTGCCTGCACATATTACAATGTGCTGTTCCACTGAGCTGACCATGGCAGAAGAGAACACCTGCTGCAAGGTAGCAGAATCGAAGGAAATGGGGTGCTAGCTCCAGTCTCCAAAGTGGGCCCTTTTGTCCAGGATCCTCCCTTCATGGCAGCATTTTCCAAAAAAAAGAAAGAAATACAGGTAAGTACAATGTGCATTTTCCTGCCATTGACTGGACATATATGGCCCAGTCACCAGCAATGCAGTGGTACATGACCAACATATTTGTACACATTTTTTATGCATATGTGTACCTTTTGGTCAAAATGTGGACCCGCATTGACACAAATGTGAAAACATACCTTGTATTGCTGACTGCATCCCCTGCCAGGTGACTCTATCAAGTACATCACCGCTGAGGTAGCAGTAGCATTGCAATACGGCGGGCAAGAGACTGTCGACTCAGCAGTATTTTGGGGACTGCCACCTTGGCAGTGACCACCAAAGTCACAATCATGCCCTAAGACAGGTTGAGAAAATACTTGATTTAGGTGAAAGTCCAACAGAAGTGCAACTAATGCCCACAGGGCATGGTTAGAGAATAATGCTCACTTGAAATTAACAATCAATGGAAAAACAAATAGGTCTGGTTTATAAGTCAAAGTGCTTCTTGATTTTCAGCACATTTCATTATATGAATAGATGATTGAGGATTAATGTGAGTTAAACCCAGCCCCACTCTACTCCTTCTACCCCCTTCCTTGTATTACTAAAATTATGGGCCCCAATCTACCTTAAATCCCTAGAAATTCAAATCCTGATTTGTAAATCATTTGGCACATCAGTTTTTTCACTGATACATTTCCAGTCACCAGGTAGAGCAACAATTTCAGATATTAAGGCATAAAAAACCAACATTCAGTTATGTGTGAATAGACATGATGTGTGTGCTCAAGTGAAATTTTCCATTCACCTATTCATTTTTTCCCAACAATTTGAAAAGTGAGAGTGTACTGAACTTAAAGGCAAAAAAAGACTCTTTCTTTCAGAAAGATTTTCACTCAGTGTATAGAGGATCCATGAGAACAAGGAGGTACAAGAGAACACTGCTCAATGCGAGAAAATGAAAAACAAAATCATAGTAAAACAATTTTATTATCATTTTATTTTTCCTTCCCTCATTCCCTGGCTGGGCTGATGCTGCGACTGTAGGGTGGGACTGGGCCGTTCTCCCTGAAGAGCGGGGGGAGCAGGAGTGGTTGGCAGTGTAAGTGTGCATGTTGGGTTGGCCGGCCATCTTAGGCCAGCCAAACAGACATGCGCATTGTCATTTCTCCAACCCAGCTGTATTGTACAGCCGGGTGGAGAAAAGGCACATATTCCCTGTGCCTGATAAGCATTAAACCAGCCCGCTCAGGTCAATCCTGGCACTGCTCCCATGCTGGGTAATAGCTTGAGAGCAGGGTCTGGATTGGTGGGGAGTCTGGGAGCCTATGCTTTGTGGCTACCAGGAGGAGAGCAACACAGAGGTGGCTGGCAGCAAGACCGGCAGCGGCAGGAAAGGTGTTTTTTATTATTAATTCCCCCTGTGCTGCACCACCACTTTCTTTTGCCAGCAGCTGCCACTGCAAGAGAAACGCCATTCTACATTGTTTAAATATATATTAGCCCTTTCTTTTAAAGGCTGGGCTTTAAGTCCGTTCCTATTGTTACGTGCATTCTCTAAAGTATTATTCGCATGTTTCAACCTCTATGGTACAGTACATGGGATTATTGAAGTCAGGACTGGCAGTAATATTCGTGAAACAAAGGCTCCTCTTGTTTGAAATGAGCAAACACAATTGTGAGTCGATATTCAAATCAGCTTGCTCCAGGCAGTAAGTGCTATCGGAGGGCAACGGCTTTAGCCGTATCATTGCTTCTCACGCTGTGGTTTCATTTAGTCATTAAAATAGCAACAGAAGGGGCATGCCAGATTGCCAAATGAACACTAGAGCAGTGGTTCCCAACCTTTTGATTTCTGTGGACCCCCACTTTAACATTAGTGGAACCCAGGGACCCCCACTGAATCATCATTGGAATCCGGGGACCCCCACCTGAGTCATTACTGGAAGCTGGGGACCTAATTTGTCAATATTTATTAATATTTTTAAATTTTCAAAGCATTCGCGGACCCCCTGAGATGGCTCCGCGGACCCCCAGGGGTCCCCGGACCACAGGTTGGGAACCACTGCACTAGAGCATACAGCAAGCCTAGAATGGTGTCAGCAAGGCCCTGTTTGTAGCCAGAAGAGGAAGCGAGAATCTGGGGCTGTACCAAGAGAGTCACAGGAGCTTCTTCAATGTCCAGGGCATTGAGCTGATGTGATCTCTTAAAAAGGAGCCAATGATTTATGAAGCAATCAAAATGATTATCTCACTATACAGCTTTTTACTGAACCAGATGCAGAAGAGTTATATGTTCATGGGTAATAAGTTAATTTACGCATGTGGGTATCTGTAGCTAAGTTTCACATTTGGAATACCAGCAATACATAAAACAGGGAAATGCAACAACGGTTTTAGAAAGAACCAAACAATCCAGATCAGCTAGCGAAATAAGTGGCTAAAACATAAAACAATACAGTGAACGTAGTAACAGATGCCAGACTTCAGCCGAACTCAATCCAGTGAAATTGGCGTTCAATTAACTTCATATCAGTTGCCTTGGTTTTTACCAGTTAGTGCAGGCATTTGCTCCTCTTGGTCCTGTCTCTTTTATGTGCCATGTAACGTACTTTTCATAGTCTTGCATTTCGATAAAGTGAGAGAGCAAACCAAAGTGCATGAATGCTAAAGACAGCAGACTTGAAATGAGACATTTTTATTGGACAAGAGTACATTGCAGGAGGAGGGCGCATAAACAAGAACAGTATATCGGCGGGAGGCAAGAGAAGTCACATACATTAATCAATTGAAGTAAAAATAATTATAGAATAAAACCTAATCAAATGTAAAAAAAACAGCTAGGAGTGGCATGATAAAATGACAAGTGCATAGTGCAACAAAGCCATTAATCAGTTCAAGAAAATCATTTATAAAATAAAACATAAAGATAAATATACGTGGCATCATAAAGTAACAAGTACACGCTGCAACAGAGCCATCAACATATCAAAGCCAGGTTACAGGTGCTTACTACACAATATATATATACATCTCTATAATAAAACATATAACAAATAAAACCAGGTTTAGAGTATAAGAAGTAATAAACTATAGAAGTACATCTAGCAGTCAAATATACACATTGACCTGAATACCAAATTCCATATACTTAATTACTCATTGTATATAGCTCACTACAGTCAAGCATACACTCAAAGGTGAAAGAGATTGTCAATAGAACATAGCTGACTTATAGTGTCTGACATTATTATATTTTAAGAGTAAAATGTACAGATAAACAATAGATGCAGAGTAGATTGTGAGAATAATCAACAACAGGCACAAATAAGTCATTAGATGCCTAACTGGGTCTGGAAAGGCCATTAAAGTGCAAGATGGATAATCTCAACCTGGTCAGCAGAACCCACTGGTGATTATTGCTGACCCATATAAGGTACAGATCGATAACAGGTCCGGAATTTAAAGGACTGTTCGAACACACTGAACTTTTAACTTTCTCTGTACAGTCTCTACTGTTCCTAGTTCAGCTCCAAAAGTGACCTTTTAGGGTTTGTATAAAGGCCGATGAAGGGACGCCTGGACTAGAATAAAATTCACGAAAACTCAAACTATTACTCACATTATTTAAGCACATTAGCCAGGGGATCCTGGCAGGCTGATTCAACTTTATACAGTTCCCGATCACATTGTGGCTAAAATCGGCCCTGTCTTTGTCCAAATAGATAGCCACAGAAAAAGTGGTCAGATTCAAATGAGTTCATTAACATAATCAACGTTCTGCATGACTAATATAAGTAGCTACACTCAGAGGACCCCAACAATATTTTTAAATACCCATATCAACTCTCTGGATGACAATAAAATCGTTAATCTTCCAAACACCAAAGCCATAGCCTGCGACTGTTAGTCATTTGGCTTTGTATACTATCACAAACTCCCTAATAGGCTTTGAACCTAGGTTTTTCACAAACGTAGAGTCCCATTACTGTGTGGGCAAAGTTGGCTGCGGCAGCAACGCCAAGTTGATTCCATGTACTGTAATCATCAAAGAGAATACCCACATAGGAAAAAGTCGGTATGGGTACAAAGTTGGCAGAGTTGATTAAAAAAAGACGTTTCCTTGTTTGATCTTTTCTTATAAGTCTTGATGTATTAGAGTGATTCCAATCCATTCATAAAATTCACTGAATGATCAAGGAGCTTCTATAATCCAAGTTTCGTCCTGGCACATAAAACAGCATTATCTGCATAAAGTAGTATAGGAACGGTGCAAGAATCTATGGGCCAGATGTATCAAGCAATTTTGCACTCGCAAACGGTGCAAATCGCAAAAATCGTCCGAAATAAGAAATGGCAATTTTTGTGATTTTTTGCATTGCGACCTGGTTTTGCAAGTCACATTTTGCGATTCAGTATTTCCAGTAGGAAATTGCGATGCGCAAATTGCGATTCGCGAAATCCAAATCGCAAAGAGATGCATCAAAAAATCGCAAATTGCGATTTTTCGCAGAATGCCATTTTGCACATGCAAAATACCATGAACTGAAACCAGGTGGTAACCAGGTGCAACCTATATAAAGAGGCCCAAAATGCCTCAGACTCTTTTCCACAATGGCTGCACTCTACGTCATGGCGAGGAGAATGAGGATCTTGGCAGGGTTGAGGAGAGGGAGGAGGAGACAGGAGCGCATTTTCAGAGTGTGCATAACTCTTTTTGTCCTGACAGAGGAGGAAATATATGAGAGGTATAGGTTGAACTCAGCTATGATACTTGACCTAATAGCTGAGCTACAACCCATACTGCAGCACAGAATACATAGGAGTCATAGCATACCCACCCATGTGCAGGTATTATGCTCCTTACACCTACTCTCCTCAGGGAGCTATCAAGGGGACATAGCAGCAGCTGGAGGGGTCTCACAGAGTACCCTCTCTAGATTTTGTAATTCTTTCATCAACGCCATGCTGAGCAAACTACAACAGTACATCAGATTGCCCCACACCCCACAGGAAATACAGCTGACAAAAATAGATTTTTACCAGATAGCACAGTTCCCCCACGTCCTAGGTGCCATAGATGGCACACATTTGGCAATGTGTCCACCATCAGCCACAGAGTATGTGTACCGAAACCGTAAATACCAACATTCCATGAATATTCAGGTGATATGCAATGCCTCCTATATCATAACTGATCTCATGGCCAGGTACCCAGGGAGCACACATGATTCGTACATCTTTCGCCACAGCAGCATTCACACACGCCTGCTAGCTGGGGAGTTTGGTGAAGGATATCTACTAGGTAATGTAACTCTGTACACTGGTGCATAGATGGCGAACCCATGTCAGATGGCTCAGTTACTCATCACACCCTCTGTCCCTTCCACGTGACAGTGCCTACGCAGTGCGCACCTACATGATGATGCCCTACCTTAATTCTACAACACGGAGATGCAATACAGCACACAGGGCAAAACGCAACATGGTGGAGCGCACATTTGGAATGCTGAAGAGTCGCATCCGGTGCCTCCTCAAAGTGGAGGGGCACTACAGTACAGTCCAGAGACAACATGTAGAATAGTGGCTACTTGTGCAATCTTGCACAATATAGCTACAACCAGGGTCATACCTGTAGAAATCAGTGATACTGAATCAGATGAGGATGACAATCCCATACCACCTCTACAGCCAGCAGACAGGACCAGTGCTGCCGAGGGATGGCAAAGGCGTGCCAATATCACACACAACCATTTCAGACGTGAGTATTAATCACACAAATCCACTGACAACTGTACCTGTAGTGAAATAAATGTATTACCTTACGTTAGGTAATGTACCAGTGAGTAATAAGTGAAACAGGTGATGTGATGTGACAAACGCAAAACAACAAATAACCAGAGTTATGCACTATTTCTTCATAGTGGCAACAGCAGTCTAATGGCAGCAAGACTCATTTTTTTCTACCGCGCACCCCACTAGGGTGCCCAGTTACATCACTGGCACCTCTATTGTCACCTTCAGTGGCAGTGCTGTGCCTGGCACTGCGCCATCTGGTGTCTGCTGCTGGTACGGCAACACTGCTGAGGCTGGAACTGTCCTCAGTGTCCCCCAGTGCTAGCTCACTTGGAGTGGCTGATCGTGGTCCCATAATGTGTTCGATCACATTTGTGATCTGAACAAGTCCATGGACAACGTCCCTGCTGCTATGTGCAGCCTCCACTTGCGAAGCCACTGCGCAAAGCGCAATCAATGCAGTCGAATTTGCTATCCTGTTAGAGGACCGGCAGTAGCTGCCAAACATTGTACGGAATCTGTGCTCCTGTCTGCGCTGGCTAACCCTCTCATGGAGCAGCTCCTGGCGCAGTTCACGGACAGCACTTGTAAGGTCCCTGGTGTCCTGTGAAGCCTGCACCTGTCCCTCACGCAGCTGTACAATATTACTATTGAGTGCGTCAAGTTGGCGATGCAGGCCCATCATGTTGCGGTTGTGTTTGCGCAGGTTTCGGTCTAAACCAAGGATCCGCTTATTTTGCAGACGCTGCTGCTGCAACATAGCAGCTTCAAGGCCCCCGAATAAGGAGGGACCCTCACCTGCCTCATGCTATTGTGCCCGGGACTCCGTCGCAATCCTGGGTGATGCTGTGGTTGGCTGACAGCTGCCCTCCGGAATCTGGCTGCGCCTGTCTGGTGCTGATGGTGTGCTTGGCCCTTCCTGCTGCTCATCAGAGTCGTTGCTGAGCTCTGGCAGTGGCAGTGCCCTGGGCCTCTATCGGACAGTCGACATGTGGAGGGACCCACTGGTGTTGGAATCTGGGGGCAGATGGGTGTCTGTTTCTCCTACACATGCAGATGGTGTGGCTGCTGGGCCTGGCCCACCTGCAACAACAATATGCAGCATGTCAGTTCTGTATGTTACATTATCTGTCACACAATGGCAGTAAAGGTACAGGTACTGCTCTACACTGTGTTGTGTGTGTTGTGTTACTTTGGGTGTCACTATACTTAATTACAGTGTTGTGCTACTTTCAGTTCTAGGTTGTGGACTGCCACTCCCATAATGCATTGTAGTGCTGCTTCTACGATGTGGACTGGACTACTTCACACACTGTTTCACATTACATGCTAACTCCTAAGGGGCTTTTGTGCATATACAATATTGCACCTACCTTGGCTGGTACTTGGTGTGCCGGAGGTGTCGATGTCTGTGACCCCAGTCACAGTTTCAGGGAGGAGTGTGGACTCCACTAGGTCCTCCAATGGTGTTGATGGTGCCTCTGTTGGTGGACCACCATCTGTACCCCTGGCCTCCGCAAGTCTCCTTGCAACCCTATATTTTGCACGGGACCGCAGGTCGTACCACCTTTTTTTGATCTCTTAGATGGAGCGCTGTGCCACTCCAATGGCGCAGATTTTGGACTGCATGTTTATTCCAAACAGGCGGTCATGGCTCCTCACCACCTCCTCAGTTAGTACCTCAAGTTCCTGTTCGCTGAATTTCAGCTTGCGCTTCCTTTCAGCCTTCTCCTGTGCTTGGCCTAGGGTGTCCATCCTGGCTCAGGTGTTCTTGCTCCTTCTGAGTGCTGCTCTGTGTGGCTGGGCTGCTCTCTCTCAGGATGCTGGTTTGAGTGTGGCACCTGAAACTGCCTGGGATGACTCATTTCCTGCTGGTGATGTCATCAGGCTCCTCCAGGTGTGCATTCTCAAACTTTCTTGCAATTTGCCATTTTTTACCGAATCGCAAAAAAATTGCAATTTGCGATAATGCAAATTGCGATTCGGTACCACAAACCACAAATAGCGATTTTTAAGAAATCGCTATTTCCGAATCGCAATTTTGTTACATGGCCAATTGCGACTCGGAAATAGCGATTTCTTAAAAATCACTATTTGCTATTCGCAAGCTCCATTTTTTATACATATGGCCCTACATGAGGCACATCCACTTTTAATTTGACTGGGTGATATTCTAAACCATTTATGTCGGGAGTAAATAAAAGCAGTGCCAAGACACATGCCTGTTGGGCATCATGAGACTATGAAAAACATTTGGCAGTCCCCCTATAGGGCCATACCTCACACTAGCTGAAACCTTGCTGTGAAGCTCTCTAAGAAAGCTGACAATGTAAACCTCTACTCCGTGTCCGTCAGGATACTCCAGAGTATAGCACAATTTACATGATCCAAAGCAGACTTTAGATCCATGAAGGCTAAATAGCCAAGGCCTGACTTAGCCATAATGTATTTATCAATTATTAGCTGTAAATATAGACATTGCTCCACAGTGCCTAGTCCCACCCTAAAACCATATTGAAAGTCAAACACCATAATGTTTTCCTAGGCCCAGGCCTGTATTCAATTAAAATAACTCTACCCATAATCTTTGTTGTTGAATTAATCAAGTAGATGGGCTGATAACATTTGTGATGGCTTCTATCTCCTGTCTTGAATATGGGCACAGTGACCGAGTCTGACCAGGACTTTGGCAGTCTAGTCTTAGATATAGCATTCAGAACATTCATCAGAAGTGGTGCCCAAAAATCATCATTATCTTTGATAAATCAGTGTGAACCTCATCAGGGCCAGGTGCCTTTCCTCTAGGGCATCTATTTATGGCCACTATAATTTCATTCAACTCAACAATCAGGGTGCCACAGATATGGGTTAGTGAGTTAGGTTTGTCATAAACGTCTTCAAAATGCTCAACCTGTCTGTCAGGGCTAATAACTGAGTCACTCTCTGCTTCAGGATGGTCTTTGAAAAAGGGGCTATTTCTCACTTTCCAAAATTACTGAGTCCAGATTACAGGATACTATCAGGGACTCATAAATCTCAGATTTAATCTCACTCTTCCTTGATTTGAATGCTGACTTATAACACCTACAGCACAACCTAACAGGTCCAGCATCTTGTGAGACAATTTTAATATATTTTAGTAGAGCTCCATGTACTTTAGAGCAGTTAGAATCAAACCACCTAACTGGTTTCTGTGGACGATTCGCAACCTGAAGCGTAAGCTCTGTTGCCCGCACTCAAGCCGGTGTCCCTGCTGAGTGCAATGACAATGACAGACGCTGCAGGCCTGATGCCTCTGCAGGGCCTAAAAAGTCCCGCCAGAGCATGCGTCCTGAGTACTTTGTCACTGACATCCGTAAAACCCAACTCTGACTCTGCTACCTGTGGCCCCCATGGTGTCATTGCGACACTGCAAAATTGACATATCACATCTTGACCTGCTGGATTCATTGACCCCACTGGAACATAAGGAACTGATACCTCGCCATAGACAATGCAGCACCTCCCCTGCAACCATAAGAAAACAACGCTTAATGTCCCCTGCCTAGCAGTAAGGAACTAATGCCTCACCTTTCCAGCAGCAGTAAGGAACCAACGCCGCACCGGCTCTAGTGATGCCTCACCTCCCCGACTCTGAGCAAAGTCCTTGTTTCCTCGTTTTCCAAAGGTGCTGCACCTGGGGTCTGTGCAACTCCGTGACTGGCCCGCACTTCCTTGCAAGTGGCATCTGACTGTTGAGAACGACTCTGTCACGATGTTGTAATAGCCCAGTAGGAGCTATTGTGTTTCCTAGCAAATTACTGAGATTTAATCTTTGAAAAATTGTATCTTTGCTTGTGTATGTTGGATTCTTGTTGTTTTGTTCTAAATGTTGGCTATTTTTTAAACTGATGTGGAGCCTTTTTGTAGTGTTTTCACAGTGTTACTGAGTATGTGTGTGTGCACAAATGCTTTACACATTGACTATTAGGTTTAGCATGACTTCTCTGTGCCAAGATACCAAGGTGGGAGCAGGGAGTATCTTAGCTGTGTAGCTCCCTTACCCTGAATAGAGTGAGGGTCCCTACTTGGACAAGGTGCAAACCACTGCCAACTACAGAACCCCGTTCTAAAACCCATCAATATCTAAACATGTGAACAGTGCCTCCTTATTGTTTTGTATGACTGTTGAACAGCTTTAATTTATCAATCCTGTCCCATTTGTGTAAAGCACCTTTAGTTTTAGTGGTGACTAAAGGAACATGTACCATGCATTTTTTCAAAGGGCATGTCTAGCCTGGAAGGAAAGCAGCTACAAAATTATGATCATGAAACACGTTTTATTGGACATCATACCCTGTAAGAAATCCTAGCATATCATCTGTAAACAGAATGAAACCAATAATACTCTGGCAATCCCTGCCTGTAAGAGTTGGCTTTAAAATAGGACAATCAACAAATAAGTCAAATATGAAGTGCAATTGATACTTAGCTACACGTTCATTGAGAGGATCACCATAAGGATTGTTAGTAAAGTGCATTAGTGATTTACTATGTATGTCGCTCAGGCCACAGGACATCATGCCAGCTCAGTTACAGCAGTGAATATTGAAATAGCCCATCCATAAAAAGGAGAATGATATCCCAGAACCTGTGGACAAACCTTCCAGCTCTCTGCTCACTGTACTGATGATGGTACAATTATTAATATCAAAGGAATTGTTATAAAAATTAATAAGCAAAAACATCTTGGAGTGATATTCCAACCATTCCACCGGGAATGAAAAGTTACTGAAAGTTAAATCCAAGCTAGGAACACAGTGGGGATATCAGGGTTAATAACTCATCCTTAGCCCTACCCCAAAACCCTGGGATTGCTGGTGCAAAACAGGACATGTAACCTTGACCATGTTTCTTGGAGTGTGATGGTATTGTAACAGCGAA
Source organism: Pleurodeles waltl (assembly GCF_031143425.1). Classification (NCBI taxonomy): domain Eukaryota; kingdom Metazoa; phylum Chordata; class Amphibia; order Caudata; family Salamandridae; genus Pleurodeles; species Pleurodeles waltl. The sequence goes on from NC_090445.1 coordinate 383,461,780, forward strand.
TAAGATCTAATCAGTGGGAAAGTCACTCATTTTGAAAGCCCAGCCAGCTAAATTCCATGTTCTTAATTTTCCATCTGGACTTTCATTCAGAGGACACACTGGGCCAGATGTATGAAAAGTTTTTGCACTCGCAAATGGTGCAAATCACAAAAATTGGCCGATTGCGAGTGCAAAAACGTGGTCTACGATGCCTGAAAGGCATTCGCAGACCAAAAACAAGAAATCTCCAAAATTGCGATTTTTTGCGTTGCGACCTGGTTTTGCGAGTCACATTTTGCGATTCTGTATTTCCAGTAGGAAATTGCGAGGAGCAAAATGCGAATTGCAAAATCCGAAACACAAAGAGATGCATCAAAAAATCGCAAATAACTATTTTTCGCAGAATGGGATTTTGCACATGCAAAATACCACTAAGTGAAAGCAGGTGGTAACCAGGTGCAACCTATATAAAGTGGCCCAGAATGCCTCAGACTCTCTACCACAATGGCTGCACTCTACGTCATGGCGAGGAGGATGAGGATCCTGGCAGGTTTGAGGAGAGGGAGGAGGAGACAGGAGCGCATTTTCAGAGTGCGCATTACACTATTTGACCTGACAGAGGAAGAAATATATGAGAGGTATAGGTTGAACTCAGCCATGATTCTTGATCTGATAGCTGAGCTACAACCCATACTGCAGCGCAGAACACTAAGGACCCATAGCATACCCACCCATGTGCAGGTATTATGCTCCTTACACCTACTCGCCTCAGGGAGCTATCCAGGGGTTATAGCAGTGGCTGGGGGGGTCTCACAGAGCACCCTCTCCAGATTCTTCAATGCATTTATCAATGCCATGCTAAGCAAACTCCAACGGTACATCCGATTCCCCCACACCCCACAGGAAATGCAGCAGACAAAATTTGACTTTTATCAGATAGCACAGTTCCCCCACGTCCTAGGTGCCATAGATGGCACACATGTGGCAATATGTCCACCATCAGTCACAGAGTATGTGTACCGAAACCGTAAACAGCAACATTCCATGAATATACAGGTGATATGCAATGCCACCTACATCATAACTGATCTCGTGGCCAGGTACCCAGGGAGCACACATGATTCATACATCTTTCGCCACAGCGGCATTCACACAAGACTGCTAGCTGGGGAGTTTGGTGAAGGATATCTACTAGGTAATGTCACTCTTTACAGTGGCACATAAGTAACAAACCCTTTTCAGATGGCTGAGGTACTCAACAAACCTTCTGTCCCTTTCAGGAGACAGTGCCTATGCAGTGCGCACCTACATGATGACGCCCTACCTCAATCCCACAACACCGGCAGAACGGAGATACAATGCAGCACACAGGGCGACCCGCAACGTGGTGGAGCGCACATTTGGCCTCCTGAAGAGTCGCTTCCGTTGCCTCCACAAGAGTGGAGGGGCACTACAGTACAGTCCAGAAACCACATGTAGAATAGTGGCTACTTGTGCAATCTTGCACAATATAGCTACAACCAGGGGCATACCTATAGAAATCAGTGACACTGAATCAGATGAGGATGACGATCCCATACCACCTCTACAGCCAGCAGACAGGACCAGTACAGCAGAGGGACAGCAAAGGCGTGCTGATATCACACACAACCATTTCAGACGTGAGTATGTACAGACAAACTCCACTGACTACTGTAGCTATAGTGAGAAAAATATGTATTCCTTTACTGCAGGTTATGAATTGTGATGATAGTAAAAGTGGGATTGATAAAAACGAAAATGAACAAATGAACTGAGTCCCACACTATTACTTCATAGTGGAGACACGAAAGTCAATGAGGCAAGAGTCACTTCCTCCTCCCTCGCACACCACTGAGGTGCCCAGTTGAATCACTGGCACCCTGAATGTCAGGCTTTGTGGCAGTGCTGTGCCTGGCACTGCGCCGTCTGTGGCCTGGAGCTGGTACGTGCACACTACTGAGGCTCGAGGTGTCCTCCGTATCCCCCAAGGCAACCTCACTGGGAGTGGCCGACCTCTGTCCCATTACTTATTCGATCACATTAGTGATCTGGACAAGGGCCTGGACCACATCCCTGCTGGTGTGTGCAGCCTCTACCTGGGCCGCCACAGCACGACGGGCGATGAGGGCGGTGGAGTTGGCCATACGATTGGAGGACCTACAGTAGTTTGCAAACATGGTGCGAAAACGGTGCTCATATCTGCGTCTACTCAGTCTTTCATGTCTCAGCTCCTCGCACAGGTCACGCACTGCAGTGGTCAGCTCCCTAGTGTCCTGGGAGGCCTGCACCTGTCCCTCACGCAGCTGGTTGATGTTTTCATTCAGGGTGTCAAGTCTCCGATGCAGTCCAACCGTATTTCTATTGTGGACTCTAAGGCTCCTGTCCAAACTTTGTATTCTTCTATTCTGCAGGTGCTGTTGCTGCAACATAGCAGCCTTAAGTCCACCAAACAGGGATGTACCCTCAGCTGCCTCCTGCAGTTGCTGTCGTGACACTGGGGCACTTGGACGATGCGCTGCAGGACCCCTGTCCTCCGGTACCTGGCTGCGCATCCCGGATGCAGATGGTGTGCCTGAACTCTCCTGCTGCCCATCAGAGTCACCACTGAGGTCTGGTAGTGGCAATGGCCTAGGCCTGCGGCGCACAGTTGGGAGATTGATGGACCCACTGGTGTTGGTCTCAGAGAGCAGCTGTGTGTCCGTGTCCCCTACACCCGTCATTGCTGTGGCTGCTGTCCCAGACCCACCTGCAACAACAATATGCAGCATGTCAGTTCTGTATGTTACATTATCTGTCCAGAAATGGCAATAAAACTTTAGATACTGCTGTACATGGTGTAGTGTGTGTTGTGTTACCTTGGGTGTCACTATGCTTGCTTACATTGTCATGCTACTGTCTGTACTAGTTTGTGGACCACGACTCCCATAATGCATTTATGTGCTGCTACTGAGATGTGGAGTGGACTACTTCACTCACTACTTCACATTACATGCTAATTCCTAAGGGGCTTTTATGCATGCACATACTGAGTTCACACAACAACATTTGCACTTACCTTGGCTGGTACTTGGTTGAGCGGAGGTGTCTATGTCTGTGACCCCTGTCACTGCTTCCGGTAGGAGAGTTGATTCTACCAGGTCCTCCAGTGGTGTGGCAGGTGGCTCAGTTGGTGTTCCACCTCCTGTGCTCCTGGCCTCTGCAAGTCGCCTTGCCACCCTCTCCTTTGCCCGGGACCGCAGGTCATACCAGCGCTTCTTGATTTCATCAATGGAGCACTGGGCCACTCCAATTGGGCAAATTCTGCTTTGGATCTCCAGCCAGAGTCTCCTCTTCTCACTCTCTGGCACCTGGAGGGATGATTTGCCAAACAGGCGGTCATGACTCCTCACCACCTCCTGCTTCTCAGATCCTGGACCTTGGGGCTCCATTGTGGCTCAGATTATGCTGCTCCTTCACAGTGCTGCTCACAGTGGCTGGGCTGCTCTCACTCTGGATGCTTGTTTGGGTGTGGCACTTATACCTGCCTGGGATGACTCATTTCCTGTTGATGAGTCATCAGGCTCCTCCAGGCGTGCATTCTCAAACTTTCTCGCATTTTGCGATTTTTTACTGAATCGCAAACAAATCTCAAATTGCGAGAATGCAAATTGCGATTCGGTAAATGGGCCTCGCAAACCACAAATAGCGATTTTTAAGAAAACGCTAATTCCGAATCTCAATTTTGTTACATGGCCAATTGCGACTCGGAAATTGCGATTTCTTAAAAATCGCATTTTGCGATTCGCAAGTTCCATTTTTCATACATCTGGCCCACTGTTAACTAGAGTGGAGCAAAAATATAAAAATAGCAGTATCAGGAGATGCTGAGAATGGGCAGTATAGATAGACCCAAAAAGTGAATCTGAGAGGAATTAACATGTTTGTAGTGCTATAGAGTTAACCCAATAGCATCCAGGATATGCCAGTGAAAATAGTGCCTAGTTAGTACTCACTGACCCGCTAACTCTGTTAAAAGATGAAAGGTATATGTTGCACCTAGTCCTATCTGTAGGGCTACCCCAGATGTTTTGCATTCCTCTGACTTCTTTTGCTGAACTTGTTTTTTGTTGGCTTTTGGGACTCTGTGCACTTTTCCCTGCTAATTAGTTGTAAATTTCTTGTGCTCTCCCTTTTAACATGATAAAATGGGCTTAGACATTATTAGTACATTTAAATTACTTGTATATCCATAGTAAATAGCACTAAATGTACCTAGGATTTGTAAATTAAATGCTAATATGGGCTGCATCACTCACTGTGTCACCCACTAAAGTATCACCATCAAACATGTTTCTAGCCTGCCTGTGGAACATGTTGTACAGCTTTAAGCCGTCATTTCAGCCTGGCAAAATAATCCCTTTGCCAAGACTAGACCTTAGTTTTTGAAACATTTCACTCCTAAAGTAGGCCCCATCCAGTCACAGGGCAGGATGCAGGGTAGGACATGTGGGTTTAAGTTTTACATGCTCTGGAGGTGAAAAACTCCCAATGTCATTCTCATTGTTGTAAAGCTATCCCTCCCATAGACTAACAATAGGTTGCCTTAATACACTTACTAAGTTTTAACTTCAGATTAGTTACAGATAGAGAAATTCGGGTCTCTCTCGAATTGGTTGTAATTTAAAAATCTCTTTGATGGTAACGTTGGATTTTATGTTACTATTCTGAACATTTAGAAAGTTGGGATTCTTCTGTGCAAACAAAATGTGCCTTTCTGCCAGTGTCCTGGATCACATGACTGTGAATGACTCTCCTGCTGTTAGTTGTGTTATGTTTTCAGATATGTGAGCTAAGATGGCTTAGGTATGAGGGGAGTTGCTGTTCCCGACAGGATGGCTAAGGTGGAGCAGGACCCTGCCCTTATTACATTTGTTAATGGCTTTACCTGCAGAGCACACAAAGGAACCTGATACCAGACCTGCCATTGTCACAATTTTGAATCAGGGGAAGGGGGAGAACTAAACAGAACAATTTCTGAGGTAGATAAGGGAATTACCCCACACAGAGGCTGGTGCCATTTATAAAAATGGGACCTTCAGAACCACTCTTCACAACACTCCTGGACCTGAGGAAGATTCAGAAGAAGGCCTGCCCTGCTCCCAGAAGGACTGCCCTACTGCTGGAAGGACTTCTTTGTTGTGTGAAGAAGAGAGATTGGACCTCCTTTCCTTGATCTCAGTCTACCCAGAGTGACTCCAAATGTCAGTTGGCTGACCTCCTTTGTGAACTAGAGGGACACTGCTGGAGTGAGTCCTGATTCACACTAGTTGCCCATCAAGTCCTGGACCTTTAGCTGGCATCAGTGTGGTCAGAATTGAAGTCTGAGCTTCTTGCATCTATGAAGCAACCTCTTCTTGCTGAGAATCTACTGCTCATGACATCCGCCAACGTGAGGCTCCAGAGACAGCTATTCTTTGTGCCAAAAGTGACCATCCACAATGACCAACAATGCAAGATCTGCACTACACACCAACAGTGACTGTCTGCAGCAATCAACCAACTGGAAGCTTCCGCGATGACCAGCTCTTTGCACTACAATAGCAATCGTCCACAATGCTTGATCTGCTGTCCACACCATAAGCATCTTCCTTGCAGCCTTCTATTAGCCAAATGGAACTCATTGAATGTGGCTTGAAAGTGGAACTCTTCAGTGGTACTAACCTGGTTCCTATATCTAAACGGTGCTCCACCGTTGTTAGCCTGAACTTGTGACTTTCCCTGTAATAGCACACCCAGATAACCAGGAGTGGTGCTTTCTGTATCTTGGCACAAATTTCCGTGACATTTTTAAAATCAGTATCCCTGGTTCTACTGATTGAATTTTGATTTATTTGGTGTCATTTTAGTTAATACAATTTAATTTACTTTTCTCAATTGGTTTGGCATTTTTCTTGTGTTATGCTCTTTCTTTATAACCATTTGTATGCGGTATAAGTAAAGCCTGCCTGCTTGGTGCCAAGCTACTAGAGGAACTAGTGAGTCAGGTACTACAATGTTACCTTTGCCTCTGTATCAATTAGGTACAGGATTGTCACCTTGTCTTTAAATTAATATTGAAATTCTGAGGAGAATTGCATGTTTAATTGATGGTTTTGATGGAATCTTTAGAAAACGTGGATGAAATGGCAGAAATGTGTAGATTGGTTGTTCAGAAGGGTCCAAAGGAGTGCACTGATTCTAATAATTGAACCCCTTTTGTTTGTGGACAGTATCCATAATTGGGGCATATTACATTTGGACTGTGTCCGTGTCCTTCAGGAATTTAATTACTGTTGGAGATAATGTTCCAATATGGTGGCCATATTTACTTTGGAAATAACTAGACCATAACAATTTCAGGTTTTGAAATATAGGCCCTAATTATGAACATGGCGGGTTGTCCCGCCATGCCGGCATTGGCGGCTGAAACCGCCAGCTGGCATGGTGGGACAACCCGCAGCATAATGGACCGGCTGAGGGCCGCATTCGGCAGCCCTCACTCACCGCCAGGCTTCCGCCATCAGGCAGCCTGGCGGTGGGAGGGAACACTTCCTGATAACACTTCGGATAATGTTCCCATTTCCACCAGACTTTCCCTGGTGCGTTCACCCCCAGGGAAAGGCTGGCAGACGGGGTGCCACGGGGCACCCCTGGGGACCCCTGCACTACCCATGCACTTTGCATGGGCAGTTCAGGGGCCCCGGTGCAGTGCCCCATCGCGCAGGTCACTGTCCAATTTTCAAGCAGTGATCTGCGCGACGGGTGCAGCTGCACCTGCTACACAGAGGCATTGACGGCGACCATCAATGTCCTGGCCGGGCTTTTCTGTGACCCGGCAGGCGGAAACAATGTTTCCACCCGCCGGCCCACAGAAATGTTTATAATTTGGCTGGTGGGGTTCCGGGGCCGCTGGCTGTAAGTGTTTTGATTCCAGCATGAACACAGCGGTTGTTACTGCTGTTTTCATAATGACCACCATAGTTTGGTAGTGGACTGATGTTTAACAATATCAATTAACAAATTGCTAGGAAGATGTTGGAACAGTTAGTTTAAAGTGATTGGGTTGAAAGAAACAAATACACTGTGTTTTGGACTTCAGCCGGGTTCACAAGGAATTAGAAACTCTGTTAGAGATATAATTTCAATATGGAGGATGTATTCACCTTGAAAGCAGCTAGATAATGATATTTTAGGGGTTTTAAATACAGTTTGTCATTGTATTTGTGAAAGTTGACTGCTTAATAATACAAGTGAATTTTGTATGTTGTACACGTATGGCAGAACAATGTGCTATGAGCACATGATGTATCTAAATGTAAAAAAACATTGCATGCATTGTTTCAGAAGGGCTGACATTCTTGTGTTGTTGTACATTGGAAAGTGTGGAAGGACTGCTAAGGTACATTTCAACATCTCTTGGTTTGTGGTCTTAGAAAATGTGATAATTATATTTGAGTAGATTATGTTTTTTGTAAATATATTGGCAATGTCTGCACCTGGTTACGTTATTGGACATATGCCTTTAAATGAGCTATTATATAAATGATCATCTACATATTTTTACAAGATGGCTGAATCTTTGGCCTTGTTTTTAATTATACTGAACTCTTAGAGTATTTAAGAATGACTCGTAAAAAGCAAGGTTTTTTTCTCTGTGGTGACGTACACATATGGTTCTGTAGGGCCTAAGGGGACCAGATTAAGTTAAGCGGTTCATACGCTGCCTGGGTTGTTATTTAGTGTTGTTCCCATGTAGGGTGGTTGATATGCATGCAGGTGTAGATGATAGTTCTGAATGGGATTTTGGGTGATGGGAATACTTGTTAAGCATAGCCTGATAATAGATGTACGCTATATTGGTTTGAGTATAATAATGAGTATAGGATTTAACTAGAGCTATGAGGCTTTATGTTGTGTGAGGATTGCACGGTTGATATGTATTATTTAAAGCACTGATAAGGAGAGCCTTGTGATGTGAGATATGCCTTTTAAGGTTGTGTTCTGACACTATGATTGAGGATTTTCTTTTTTTTACACAATGGAATCTCTTTCTCAAATTAAGGTGCATGGTTGTGCGAATGCGATGTGTTTTTTTAGGAGTTATGTATGTTGAAGGAAAATATATCAATAAAGTAAGACAGGAAAATTTTACACAATAATATGGTTTTAATCAATTGATCAATTGGGAACAGCAGCCAGTCTCAAAAAGAAACCAAAGTCTGAAGTTCAAAGTTGTGGATTACAAGTAGTGGCATATATACTGTAAAAGCCGCAAATAAACACACCAGTTACAAATTCCTATATGATGTAAAAAGCAAGCTGAGCAGATAAGATATTGTCAACATACGTAGGTTTCCATGAACTGTGTACGTGTCTATGATTAGTAAAAGCCCCCTTTTGTGTTTTTTTGTTTGTAGATCTCGGAATAACGGTGAGATGACCTAGTGCTTATCTATTGTTTGATGTCATTGGGCCTAGTCCAGCATATCTCACTTTAACATATTCTCAACCGACGTGTGCTGAAGCAGAATCCGCCCTTGTTTACACCTTGTGCTCAATGATGATGCACAAGCCATTTTCTTCTGTAAATCTTTTGGGGTATTTCTTACAGCTAATGTGAACTATGACCTATATATTTCAGCAGAGGCTCTCTATTTACATAGGTTTCAATATCCCTCATCTAAAATATTTGAATTTGTGTTTGAGATTTTATATTTGTATATATGTCTTTAAAATACATTCCTATTATTTCCTTACATCATGTATTTTGATGCTTATATGGGGATTGATGCAAAGGTAGGGCAAGTATAATTTTTATATACATTTAGGGGCTCTTATTGCCAAGATGTGAGATTAGATTTTCTTTGCCTTTGAGAATTTAATGAAGGTAGGATATGTTTAAATAAAAAAAAAACTTTCTTACCCTGACATAACAATGGGAGTTTTCACATGGTGAAAGGAGGTTTGGTATTTGAGTTGAATTAGTGAATTGCTCTTTAAGGTAGTTTACATTTGGTGATGGTTGGTGGTTATGACTGGTGTTATATTGTAAAATTGAGTGGGCACGTCATGGTTACTGTAGCTGAATAAATAATGCAAATTTATTAGAGGTGCTACTGCTACTGTTTCTTTTGTAGAAACAGTAGCACTGCATAGTGCCCCAGACTGCATTTTTCAGTTTGAACATTTGAGAAAGTGTGTGTAGTTAATTCTTATCCATTATATTTTTTTAAGGACTTTGTAGTCAAATATTAGTCTTGATCATTGTTACAGATGAACAACAACCTTCTGGAGTGATTGTTTGCCATTTTCCAATTACGGTTTTGTGTAAGAGAGAAGTACATATCCCTTTTTTCCTGTAGAATATTTCTCTGTGTACATTTGGTTTTTATTTCTAGGTGTAGAGTTGTTTAAGGATATTTTGAAATCTTTTTTCTATTTTCTTTTCTTTTTTTGCTAATACCATCATATGTGATACCATTCTGATTGTTTCTAGATATGGTTGGATCCTTTCCCTGTTTAAAACTTAATTTAACCCCCATATTGGTTGTGAATAATGTCCATAAATGGGGAGTACACATGTTGTGTTGGAAACTAGGAATGTCCTTGATGGTTGATTGGAGTTACATATAATTACACTGCCATTTATTTAGGACATGATTTAGGCACATGCATTTGATTCTTTTTACAAACTAAAAACTTTTTTTAATGGTGTTCGTATGTTTAAATTGTTTGTGTGAATTTTAGAATTGTGATTTTGTTTGTTGCTTTTTTGCATATTAAATGTTTTTTTTGCATATTGATCAATATTTTGTATGTGGTTTATGTTCTGTCATATGTTTTTACCAGCCCTGAAGAAGTCCTTATGTTATGGAACGTATCTAATTGGCTGTGTCCTTGTTTGTATATATTTACAATCAAGAAATAAATACAACACAACAGAATAGGATTTGTTTCTTGGAACATTCTTGGAACAATGAATGTGATGATATGCAACTCTGAGATAAAATTTATGGGGAGATAATATACCCCAATGTTTCGTTTATTTAGTGTCTTTACTGCTGTTGAATGGTTTGTCCTAACTTGCGTTGTAGCTACTAGACGGTTAAGCAAAGATTAAGTTAGTGATTTTGTATCGTTCACACTGACAAGGACAAGGCAAGGATAGTTGCTATTCCCTGAGTAGGGCTTCCACCACTCTCTAATAACAACCCAATATCTTAAAGTATTCAATTGCTGTTTTTCAGAGGTGTGAAAGATATCCATGTTTGTATTGTAAATTTCTTCATCCCAATATGTTGTAGCTCTCTTCTTGATTATCCATGATGCCATTTTATTTATTTCATTGACTTAGTTTGGACCAGGTGGATCTCCTGATGCAGCAAGCCATGCCTACTGCTGCATTTATACAAAAAAGGTCCCTCCTACAACTTGTAAAATGTGCATAGGAATTCAGTCAGACCTATGAATTGTGTCTGATAGACAGACCTCTATATCTATTCTCTATTCTGCAAAGATACTTAAACTTTGTGTGGGAGACACACATCAGACATGAAAAAGCAAAACAGTAAATTCAAGACATAGATTACCAATGTAATAGGAAAGCATGCAGGGTTGCACTTTCTAGCACAAAAAATAAAATGTATATATATACATCCAAGATGTTGACGCTTACTCAGTTGACCGAATAAACTGAAATGGTAGAAGTCACAATTACCACAGTCCCAATGCTCATGTATACATAAAAAAAATGAATTATTGTAGAGCCAAGGTCCTATAGTCTGTCTGTAAATCTGAGATAATATGCCTTACGCATGTGACAAAATAAACCAAAATGGTTAAAGTCACAGTTGACACAGAATCAATGCTCATATACACATCACAAATCATGGTTTATCATTGAGTCAAGGTACTCTAGTTGATGACGTTTCAATCCTAGGAGAAATGAAGGATCATCATCATCACGACAGAGAATGATGCCCGAGAGCAAAGTGACCCCGACAAGGCCGCAACAACTAGGGACCAAAAGAGAGAGAAAGAAAAATTATTTTAATCCAGGCAGATTTCAACTAGTTCAAAAAACAACATGGGTAAAGTAGTGACAGTATACACTTATGGTTCATTAGGTACAATAATAAAACCATGATGTTCAAGCAAAGCACGCAGTGAACGTATCCAGCAAGTTCGCTATGCCAATTGCTGAAAAACTAATTACACATACTCAATGTACACAAGTGTCAATTACAGGACATATTAAAAAAGAATATACCTAATGCTGCAGTCATCATCCTAGTGCAGTAGACACATTGCTGTCTCCATCCTCACACTTACACAGTTTGCACATTGGCCTTTGCATGGTACACTATGGTACGGGCTCGAAATAGACTGATTTACATGTTGACAAAGACATTTCCCATTGCGGAATTACAGAGGCACAATGTTCCCAGTCATGAGACTGATGCTTCAATTCCAAATGGCAGACCTCTGGACTGACCACTATAGGAATGCCATTCTATTGAACAATGGCTGATACTTTACCCCCTTTGCTGTAGAAATGTGAAACTGGTGGTTAAGTGCCCTCATTGCTGTCTACCCAGACATGGAGTATCTTGTTTGTCAAATAAAATTCTCTGAAAATCATGCAGCCTTTAAATGGAAACCTAAAATAAATCTGCAGAATCAGTTCATGATCAAAGTGTAGTTTAGCGTTCCCGTTGTCTTAATGACAAGGGAACTCTGTGGCAAGAATTACAATGTACAAAAGCACCTAGCATAACAAAATAATATGAACATCTCCAAAATAAATATCACTATTTCGATGATTGTTTTATTTACTATCCTAACATTTAGTTACATTGGCGCAAGTAGACTGTAGTAAAAATGCAGGCTCGAAATCACAGCTATGAGCTGAACGCCTACTGATCACCTGAGCGATACCATGGCTATAAAATACCGGAGATGCATGGAGAAAATTGTTATTTAGAATGGTGTGATATATTAAACATAACAAAAGAGGCCCAGCTAAAAGAACTACTACAGGATGGATAAAAAAAAGGATTTTCCTGTTAGAAAAACCCTCATCCACCAGGGTTACCCCTTGGTGGCATGCTTCATCATTACGTTTCTTTCTTTTCCGCTACGGAGCGTGTTACGACCTACGGGATACGTGGGAGCACTGATGTAGTCGTGCCAATGAGAATCACAGGAGGGTTAGAGTGGTGGGGTCTTGGGTGAGTTAAAAATACTTGTCTCCTAGTAATACCAATGATTTAATAGATCTCTTGGAGGTGCTATGATTAAAAAGGGGCTGCAGAAGTGAGGGATGTAATGTACCTGACTTCCTAGTCTACATGTTTCGGAGCCTTACCCCTAGGCTCCTCTTCAGGACCAAGGTGGATTCCCTGGTGCCACTCCTTGTTTGACTACCTCTAATGAAAGCATAAATAGTACATGCTCTGTGATATGGTGCAATTCACCTTACTAATGTGGTGTCATAAAATTATACCTATTGTTTATGGTGTCCATCATGGCTGGGCCTCTTTTGTAATGTTATATAGGCTATAAGGACGACAGACCCAGCTCCACAAGCTCCTTCTCCCTCCTTGTTTTTGCTGATATATTAGAGTCATTTGGACCTATTGGATATCGTTTTTATCCCTCTGAAGTTCACGGGGATTGCCAATGAGTCAAATGGACTGAATGAATCAACTAACTAAAGCCATCACTGAGGAATTTGTTATTATCAGATAATGTAGTATTAAATAAAGAGACAGTTTAAGAATAAGGTTTCGGTAAGGTCCTGGCCATTTTGATTGTGGACTGATCTTTAATATTTTGGCTTATAGATATGCTCCATATATTCTAGGCATGCACACCATAGTATATTGTACAGACTATTCAATTAATGTTTTTTTGTAGATAAACTTCTCTGCATCTAGTAAAAACTCATTCAAATGCAAAGCAACTCACACTACATTATAAGGCCTTGAATTCAGACTATTCTGCATCATTTTCACTGACTTTCATCTTCAAGAAATATCTTTCCTTACAACATCTCTGAAAATATGAGGAGGTCAATAAAACCAAGGAGCAAATCAAATCAAGGCTAAAAAAGCAAGGAACGTAATTTATAACCTGGCTTTGTCACACTCTTAGGTGCCAATATTATCGTAAGTGTAGGAAAAATAGAAATCATACCTATTTGACAGAGATCTGTGTAACTAATAGAGTGGTTTTACCCCCGCCCCCATCGCCCAAACTCCCTGTAGGAAATTGGATTACTGGTGGATGGGGTGAAACACTACTCTAGTAGCAATTTCAATACCTGTCAGGGTGAAGTCATAAGCAAATCCTCTGGTATCTTGGCACAAAAGCGGTCAGACTTAACTTAGAGACAATGTTTAAAGTGTTTATGCAGCACTTCAAACAGTAATAAAGTGAAAACACTTGAAAAAGCCCACACCAATTTAGAAAAACAGAGTGAAGTTTAATAAATTGACACCAACATGACAAATTCCATCAGTAGAACCGCTATGCAGTTTTAAAGATTTAAGTGAAAATACTGCCTAGAAGTTCAAAGGACTTTCTGTGATTATCTGGTCTCTTCGGACCGGGACAAAGTCACAAGTTCAGTCGATCTCGACAAATGCATGCCTGATACAAGGACCAAGTTAGGTTAGCTGAACAAAGTTCCTTAAATCCTGGTTTTGGAGCATTGCAAGCTCCAGCCTCAAGAATGTGCCATGTAGCAGTAGTTCTAACATCGCAGCGGGATTCTGTATTGTTTTCAAGCATGCCATCGATGGCCATGGGCGGAGGCAATTCCGAGGAGTCATGGGCTGTGTAACGATGTCCTGCATGGTTCTGCATGGTTGTTGAGGTTGCCATCACTGAGGGCCTTGCGATGTGAAGTCCTGCATCGAGAATGCTTTGTGAGGTGGCAGTTTTGAGCGGCTGTGAGCGCTAATGAGAGATCCTGCATCGGAAATGCATTGCTCAGTGGTGATTCCGATGTAGCTGCAGGAAGATGCGTTGCGCTGCATCTGCTCTGCCCACAGGACCAAAGCTGGGCAGCAGAGCACCTATAGGCCCACCTCCAAGGGTCTAGGACTGGCATGGTGCCACTTCGGGGCAAAACCCACGGCAGACAGAGTCCACATACTGGGTTCATGGTGGATGCAACCTTTTCTGTCCCTGCGGCTCTGATCAGAATGCCAGCCAACTAGCCCTTAATCCTGAGTTCAAGATGCAGGTCCAGTCTTTCTCACCCAGGTGGCAGGGCAGCGCAGTAGCAGTCCTTGGAGCACAGCAGTGTTGGAGGCTGGCCTGGTTTGTAGTGGGTATCTAAGGTCCTTACACCTTATACCAGATCCAGCTATCCCTTATCAGTGAAATGTAGAACAGTGTCTAGAAGACAGACTCTCTAGAGGTAGTGTGGATGACCAGCCAAGGTCTAACTGGGAGACATGCAAAGCTCATGCATACCACTGTAGTCACACCGGACTTACATACATGAAAGAAAATACTCAGTGTTACAAAATAAAAGGTACTTTATTTTGGTGACACAAATGCCAAAAATACCTTAGAGACTATGCTCCCTTAGGAGGTAAGTAATATACACAGTATATACACTAGAATGTAGAATTAACTGCAAAAACTGTTAGAAAACAGTTCAAATATTGAAAATCACAATAGTTAGAAATGGGCCTGGGGGAACACAAACCATATACTAAGAAAGTGGAATGCAAAAGTCGGTTTCCCACCTAGGCAAGTGTAATGTGTAGAGGGGCGCTGGGAGTATTAGAAAACACCAAAGGTAAGTAATAGACCCTACCCCAGAGCCCCGGAAAGCAGGAGTAAATCACAGTAACTTTCCTTGAACACACAAGAACACGAGAAAAAAGATTATGCAAGAATCAGAAGAGACTACAAGACACCAATGATGGATTCATGAACCTGAAGACCTGTGGAAGAAGGGGACCAAGTCCAAGAAGAACAGAAGCCCCTTCTTACCTGGATGAAGGTGGAAAGACGAACCATCGCTGATCAACAGTCAGTACTGCACCCAAGAAGATGGATGCATGTTCCTGGTTGGTGCAGATGATGTCCCACGTTGGATGGATGATTGCAGTCTGGTTTGCATAGATGGATTCCACCAAGAAGCCTTGGCACACGCAAATCTTGTGGTTACTGGAAAATGGCGCAGCCCAGGACCAGGAGGGTCCTGGTGGACTCTACCCATGAGAGGGAACCAGTGGGGGCTCTCAGCAACTCAGAGAGCCCTCTGAAGACCAGGCAGGGAACACAGGAGTCCCACAGCACAGTGTAGGAGGCTGGCCTGGCTTATAGAGGGTTTCTTGTGGTACTTACACCTTGTACCAGGTCCAGTTATCCCTTATTAGTAGATTAGAGGTGTTCTAGCATCTTAGGCTGATAGAGGTAGCTATAGCAGATCAACTTAGGCTGAGCTAGGAGACATGCAAAGCTCCTACTATACCACGTATATCACTCAGTACTATATCATAAGAAAACACAATACTCAGAGTTACTAAAAATAAAGGTACTTTATTTTAGTGACAATATGCCAAAAGTATCTCAGAGGATATACTCCCTTAGGAGGTAAGTAAAATACACAAAATATACACACAAACCAAAATCAGGTAAGTAAACAGATAGAAAAGTAGTGCAAACACTGTGGAACACAATAAAATGCAATAGGAGACGATAGGCCTAGGGGCAACACAAACCATATACTCCAAAAATGGAATGCGAACCACAAATGGAACCCAGGCCTAGTGTAGTGTGTGGAGGGTTGCTGGGAGTGTAAGAAAACACTAAGAATGTCCAAGATACCCCACCCCAAGACCCTGAAAAGTAGGAGTAAAGTTACCCTACTACCCCAGAAAGACAGTAAAGTCGAGATAGGGGACTCTGCAAAGACAACAACTGACTGCAAAGCACTGAAGGAAGGGGACCAAGTCCAAGAGTAAAGCAAGTGTCCACGGGGGGCAGGAGCCCACTAAACCCTGGATGAAAGTGCTAAGGGGCTGCCTCCTGGTGGAAGAAGCCAAAGATTCTGCAACAACGGAAGGTGTCAGGAACTTCTACTTTGATCAGAAGATGTCCCACGGCGTGCTGGAGGATGCAGAGTTGTTTCCACGCAGAAAGACCGCAAACAAGCCTTGCTAGCTGCAACAGTCACAGTTGAAGGTTTTGGGTTCTGCCAGGGCCCAGGAAGGACCAGGAGGTCGCCCCTTGGAGGAGGAGACCGAGGGGTTGCTCACCAACATGGCGAGCCCATGCAGAAGCAGGCAGCACCCGCAGAAGTACCTGAACAGGTGTTCAGAAGATCTGAGCATGATGGTCAACTCAGCCCAACAAAAGAGGGTCCCATGAAGTCGGAGTCCAACTCAGCAAGTTGCGCAATGCAGGACCAAGTGCTGGGGACCTGGGCTAGGCTGTGCATGAAGGAAGTCTTGCAAAAGTGCACAGAAGCATGAGCAGCTGCAGTTCATGCAGTATACAGGATTACTGTCTGGCGTGGGGAGGCAAGGACTTACCTCCACCAAATTTAGACAGCAGGGCCACTTGACTGTCTGGGACACTTGGAACCAGCTCTAGTGTTCCAGGGACCCTGCTCGTTAGGATGAGAGGGGACCCAGAGGACCGGTGATGCAGAAGTTTGGTGCCTGCGTTGGCATGGGGAAGATTCCGTCGACCCACAGGAGATTCCTTCTTGGCTTCCAGTGCAGGGTGAAGGCAGACAGCCCTCAGAGCATGCACCACCAGGAAACAGTTGAGAAAGCCGGCAGGATGAGGCGCTACAATGTTGCTGGTAGTCTTCTTGCTACTTTGTTGTGGTTTTGCAGGCATCCAGGAGCAGTAAGCAGTCTATCCTTGGCAGAAGTTGAAGAGGGAAGTGCAGAGGAACTCTGGTGAGCTCTTGCATTTGTTATCTGGTGAGATACCCACAGGAGAGACCCAAAATAGCCCTCAGAGGAGGATTGGCTACACAGAAAGGTAAGCACCTATCAGGGGGGGTCTCTGATGTTGGCACTGACCACTCAGAGCTGTCCATTGTGCCCTCACACCTCTACATCCAAGATGGCAGAGGTCTGGGACACACTGGAGGAGCACTGGGCACCTCCCCTGGGAGGTGCTTGTAAGGGGAGTGGTCACTCCCCTTTCTTTTGTCCAGTTACATGCCAGAGCAGGGCTGAGGGGATCTCTGAACTGGTATAGACTGGCTTATGCAAGGAGGGCACCATCTGTGCCCTTCAAAGAATTTCCAGAGGCCAGGAGAGGCTACTCCTCCCAGGCCCTTCACACCTATTTTCAAAGGGAGAGGGTGTAACACCCTCTCTCAGAGGAAATCCTTTGTTCTGCCTTCCTGGGACTGGGCTGCCCAGGCTCCAGGCGTGCAGAAACCTGCCTGAGGGTTGGCAGCAGCGGTAGCTGCAGAGAAAACCCCGGAAAGTTAGTTTGGCAGTACCCGGGCTCTATGCTGGAGACCCGGGGATGCATTGAATTGTCCCTCCAGTAACAGAATGGTGTTGGGGTGACAATTCCATGATCCTAGACATGTTACATGGCCATGTTCGGAGTTACTATGATGACGCTACATATAGGTATTGACCTTTATGTAGTGCACACGTGTAATGGTGTCCCCGCACTCACAAAGTCCGGGGAGATTGCCCTTAACAATGTGGGGGAACCTTGGCTAGTTCCAGGGTGCCCTTACACTTAGTAACTTTGCACCTAACCTTCACTAAGTGAAGGTTAGACATATAGGTGACTTATAAGTTACTTAAGTGCAGTGTAAAATGGCTGTGAAATAACGTGGACGTTATTTCATTCATGCTGCAGTGGCAGTCCTGTGTAAGAATTGTCTGAGCTCCCTATGGGTGGCAAAAGAAATGCTGCAGCCCATAGGGATCTCCTTGAACCCCAATACACTGGGTACCTAGGTACCATATTTTAGGGAATTATAAGGGTGTTCCAGTGTGCCAATCAGAACTGGTGAAATTAGTCACTAGCCTGCAGTGACAATTTTAAAAGCAGAGAGAGCATAAGCACTGAGGTTCTGGTTAGCAGAGCCTCGGTTATACAGTTAGGCACCACACAGGGAACACATATAGGCCACAAACGTATGAGCACTGGGGTCTTGGCTAGCACATATTAAACACACTGACAACATAGGGTTTTCACTATGAGCATTGGGCCCTGGCTAGCAGGATCCCAGTGAGACAGTAAAAACACCCTGACATATACTCACAAACAGGCCACAAGTGGGGGTAACAAGGCTAGAAAGAGTCTACCTTCCTACACACGAGGACAAAGAAGGTGCAAAAGGAGACCCATGCAGCACTACACAAAAGGATCTCATGCAGCCGGAGAATCACGCAGGAAGCTATTCATTGCAAGATGGAGGTCTGGGGGCCAGAGCTGCACGGTGCATGAAGAACTTTGTGGAAGGATGCCAACAAGCCTTGATAACTGCAACACATGTGGTGCATGGGGTATTATCTTGATTGGAAAGGCAATCTCTTACCTCCACCAAAGTTGAACAGCTGGACGTCTGGAACATCGGGACCACTTCAGACCACCACTCGGATTTGCTGGATACATGCATTTCTTCAGGAGAGGGGAACCAAGACACCGGTCGTCGCTGCAGAGGGGTGCCTGCTGAAGCAGGGAAGTGACTCCTTCACTTCAAGGGAGATTCCTTAATTTTTCTGGTGCAGGCTGAAGACAGGCAGTTCTCGGAGGATGCACAGCCTGGAAACAGTGGCAGTTGCTGGCAGGAGCTGAAGATGCACTGTTGCAGAAGTCGTCTTTGCTTCTTTGTTGCCATTTGTAGAGTTCCTGGAGGGTCCAGATGCAGTTTCTTCAGTAAGAAATAAGTAGTAAAGGATGCAGAGGATTCCTGCTGGAGTCTTGCAATCTGAATCTGATGAAACACCTGGAGTAGAGACCCTAAATAGCCCTGAATGGGGGATTGGTCAGCTACACAGGTAAGCACGTATCAGGGACGGGCTCTGATGTCACCTGCTGGCACTGGCCTCTCAGATGCTCTCAGAGTGCCCTGCCAACTTGGAATCCAAGATGGCAGAAACCCAGGGGGACTCTGGAGTAGCTTTGAGCACCCCCCCCCCCGGGTGGTGATGGACAGTCACTCCCCCCCTTTGTCCAGCTTCACGCTAGAGCAGGGACTGGGGGGGCCCTGAACAGATGTAGACTGGATTATGCAAGGAGGGTACCATCTGTGCCCTTCAAAGCATTTCCAGAGGTTCTGGGAGGCTAACCCTTCCATGTATGTAACACCTATTTCCAAAGGTAGAGTGTGTGTAACACCCCATCAGGAGGGGAGAAAACTTTATGTGAGGTGGCAGCAGCTGGGGCTGCCTGGAAAACATCAAAAGGCTGTAATGGCAGTACCTCGGGTCCTCTAAGGGGCCCCCAGAGTATATGGAATTCATACAACCAATGTTTGCAAAATCCTTGGGGTATGATTCCAACATGTGTGATACCAAACGTGACCATATTCAGAGTTACCATTGTGAAGCCGTACACAGGTTGTGACCTAAGTCCAGTGCATGCATAAAATGGTGTCCCTGAACTCACAAAGTCTTGGAAAATGGTCCTGGATGATGTGGGGGCACCTCTGCTAGTGCAGGGGTGCCCTCACACACAGGTACTCTGCACCTATCCTGCAGGGTTGGAGGGACTGATTTATAGGTGACTTATAAGTGACCTGGTGCAATCTAAATGGCAGTGAAAGGGTACATGCACCATTTCACACAAGCTGCAATGGCAGTCCTGTAGAAGCCTTTGCATGGGCTCCTTTTGGGTTGCAAAAGAAATGCTGCAGCCCAAAGGGATCCCCTGGAACCCTAATGTCCTGGGTGCCTAAGTCCCATATACTAGGGACTTATAAGGGGTGACCAGTATGCCAATTTGGGGTGAAATACTGGTTTGCCATTATGCAGTGACAACATTTAGAGGAGAGAGAGAATAAGCACTGGTGTCCTGGTTAGCAGGATCCCAGTGACACAAAAAAACAGACTGACATCAGGCAGAAATTGGGGGTAACATGACAAAAAGAGGGTACTTTCTTACAAGCAGCACAGCAGTCCAACTGAGTCTTCCAGAGAATTTGAAGTGTACTGGAGATTTAGGTCTGAGGGTCCAATATTAATATCTGGAGCTAGCTCTGAAGTAGGAGAAGGTTCTAAAGGGTTTCAAACCTAGGGGTGTTTGGAATTTCCTGCTTCCCTGCCCTGGCCTCTGATTGTCTGGGGACACATAGGACTAGTGCCAAATCCTTTGTGATGTGCTCAGACAGACGCTTTGTGTACTGCAAGTATAATAAGTGACTTCTCTTCCCCTTATCAAGTCAGAGATGGCCCATCCTACCAACACTTAGTTCATCTTTGTCTCAATGTCTAGGAGCAATAAACAAAAGACAAACTGCCAGCTACACCTAGTCATATGACCCAGTATACAGGCTGCAGGCACCAAATAATTGCAACAAGAAAATGCCACCTTTCTAAATTGTTAGAATCGTGACATAAAATCTGATCTGACTTTACCATTAAAGAGGGTTTTAAATTACAATTCTTTAGCAACCAAACTCAACATTCCTTCCTGCTACCCAACTGAAAGTTAGAACTTATTAAACGTATAAGTTTGTGCCGTCTCATGGGAGGGGTAGGTCTTGCAGAAGTAAACAATGAATATAAGAGTTTTTCTCTACCAGGACATTTACAACCTAAGTGTACATGTCCAATCTTTTAAATATTCTATCAAAATGAGGGCTCTCCTATAAATCCTCATCCGTAGTAAACAGCTGGCAGTGACAGGCCACTATCCATGTTCTGGATGCAGCATCTGCCGTCTTACATACCCAGCTTCGACAATAGACCTGGGACTACCAAACATGTGGCAGATTAGTAAACACACAAATTTCAGTTCAAAACATGCATGATCACATTCCCATGCAAGTACCAATACATAGGGATGACAACCTGCAAATTAAAAGAACAGAATTTGTGAGCATAAATGCAATATAAACTGTAAACGGGGCCCACAAAAATGTCAGCACATTATGGGGGTGATTCTAAGTCTGGCGGGCGGCCGCTAGACTTCCCCCCTCCAGAATACCGCACCGCGGTCAGAAGACCGCTGCGGTTATTCTGGGTTTTCCACTGGGCTGGCGGGCGACCGCCAAAAGGCCGCCCGCCAGCCCAGTGGAAAACAGCCTTCCCACGAGGACGCCGGCTCAGAATTGAGCCGGCGGAGTGGGAAGGTGCGACGGGTGCAGTTGCACCCGTCGCGAATTTCAGTGTCTGCAAAGCAGACACTGAAATTCTTTTTGGGGCCCTCTTACGGGGGCCCCTGCAGTGCCCATGCCATTGGCATGCGCACTGCAGGGGCCCCCAGGGGCCCCAAGACACCCCATACCGCCATCCTGTTCCTGGCAGGAGAACCGCCAGGAACAGGATGGCGGTATGGGGTGTCAGAATCCTCCATGGATGATTCATTCGGGCAGCGGAAAACCGGAAGGAGACCGCCGGTTTTCCACTTCTGACCGCGGCAAAACCGCTGCGGTCAGAATGCCCTGCGGGGCACCGCCAGCTTGTTGGCGGTGCTCCCGCCGACCCTGGCCCCGGCGGTCCATGACCGCCGGGGTCAGAATGACCCCCTATATCTCTACTGGACACACTGTAAAGGACCTCAAGTGGGTGGTAATTAAACAGGCAAATGGAAACAAGAAAAAAATGGAAATCATTATTTCTGAAAGAGAACAAAGATAGATTTCTAGGCAGTCAACTGATAGCAAGGCCTCATCAATGAATCTTGGGCTTTTCCATGATGCACTGAACTTGAATGAACCAAGGGTAAGGTGTGAGACGGTAGTGCCATTCATTCTGTAGGAGACTGACAGATGTACAATCCCTACTTAAATGGGTATGATATGTAAGCTTTATACATAGAAACCATTGATTATGAACCATGCACCAACCCTCGTGTCGAATTCCGAGACCAGTCATGCTGGCGGTGCAGAGGTGGTACCGCCACCGTTACCACCATGCCAAAAAGAGACCACACACCGTATTACAACCCATAATACGGTGAGGCAGTGTCCAGATGGCGAGGCGTTGCTGAAGTGGAAGCGCCAGGACCAGTCCCTTCCCAGACAACCTCGACGGACGAGGTAAGTGTATCGTCTGAAAGAAGAGAGTGTTTGTGTGTGGGCATGTCTGCGTGTGTGAGTGAATGTGTAAATGTTGTGAATGTGGGGGTATTTGTGGGTGCATTTCTGCTTGAGTGAGTTATTGTTTATAGATCGGGTGAGTGAGTGATAGTGGATGGGGCGGGGGGGTGAGTGAGATTTTGTGAATGGGTGAGGGGGTGAGTGTGTGGGTGTGATTGAGCGGATGGATGGCGTTAGTGTGTGTATGCCTGTGCATGTGTATGTAAGTGGATGGGGGTGAGTGTTTGTGTGAGTGAACGGCGAGGCTGGTGCATGTTTGTGTGAGTGAACGGGGAGAGCGGGAGAGTGCGTGTTTGCATTGCAGGGGTGCAGGTGTCAATGTATGTATGCAATGGGGAGAGGTGTGTGAATGTATGTATGCACTGGGGGAGGGGGACAGGTGTGTAAATGTATGTATGCACTGGGGAGGGGAGTGTGAATGCATGTATGAGCTGGGGAAGGGGGAGTGAATGCATGCATGAGTGCAGTGTTTGTGTATGTATATAAGTGTGAATGGGGTGTATGATGCATGTGGCAGGGTGAGTAGGGGGGGTGTTTGTGTGTGGGAATATGTGAGTGCATGTGTGCCAGTACGTGGAAGTGTGTGCAAGTGTATTCTGGTGACAGGAATGCTTATTCCTGTCGCCAGGGAACAGACTGACAGCTTTTTGTGGCTGTGCGACCAGCAGAAAAATGCTGGCAATCTCCCACCTCGTGATGCCACTATCAGTATCACGCCATCCGCCGTGCTGGAGGTCCTCACCTCCAGCACAGCGGAATGCTGTAATGTGGCTGGATGGGTGGAGGCTTGGTGGTTTGGCAAAAGCCAAACACTGAACTCCTAATGAGGCGGTATTCACCACGGGCCCATCGGCGGTGACACCGCCACAGCCACCCGGGTGGTCTTCAACTGCCATGGTCATTATGATGGCCTTGGTCTATTGAAAGCCGGAGGGATGAGATGTGTTCTATATTTTATGGAAGCACATTCCTGCCCATAGCAGACTTGCTGTAAGTGTTAAATAGCATATATGCTTCTTTTCCAAACAAAAATGATTGGAATAGAGATCGAAATGCCAAAAAGTTAAATATCAGAAACAGTTTAACTCACAAAAATATCCCATGGCAAGTATACCCAGGAGGAGCTTCTGCAAATAAAGATCGGAAAACACAATGTAATGGCTTACTTCAGGGGAATAGGTCATCCAAATGTAAAATAAATTACTTGCATTTTATGGAGCTAAAGGTTTACCATCACCTGCACACTCCAATGCTTGAAGTCTAGTGCAGGAATTTGGTCTATGTTTCCCTGCTCCTAAACAGAGAGATGAAATGTATTGCATTGTATTGTTCCTTCACTGCATTGTTATGCTACAATTAGCTTTCTTAATGAATGATTGCTAATTCCTTTTCTCTGAAATGTATTCTAGATGGGGACAGGCCAACCAATCAGGATAAAGTGAGATTTGAAGCTCTATGACAATGTGTATAGCCACTGGGTGATATTTATCCTCCTCTCAGCATGTTTGTGATTGTCTGTGAGCCTCTCAGTACTTATATATAAAATAAAAAAACATCCATGTGCATTTCACCCCATGTTACAGGTGTTTTTTAAATAAATAATATTATCTATGAATGTCTTTGGCAAACAGTGGAAAAGGACAATATCCAGCATTTTTTTTTGTGGCAACAAATATGTAAACATAGAATTTTAGACACAAAAAAAAACACTGGAAAAAAAATTAAAAATAATATATATATATATATATATATATATATATATATATATATATATATATATATATATAATATATCCCAATCTAAATCCTTCAGCATTGTACTCCAAAAGGACAAAAAAACGCACACAACATGTCAGTGTTTCAACCCACCAGGGGTCTTCGTCACAGCCTTGTTTGAAAATGATGGCCAAATTCCACTTAAAAATATGCAGTACAATATGACGAAGACCCCTGGTGGGTTGAAATGCACAGCCAAATAAATTATTTCAAGACGGTGACACGTTGTGTATGTTTTTTTCCTTTTGGAGCATAATGGTGAAGGATTTGGATTGTAATTAGTTAAATGGGATCTGCATCCCTCCCCGTCTGGTGGATAAGGGTAGTGGAATTGTAGTACTGTTTGGTATACATCCATCCATACACATATATGTATATATATATATATATATTTTTTTTTTTATATATATATATGTATGTATATTACCTACTGGCAGTCACCAGTAGGTAGTTATAGTTAGGACCATGTTTCTATAGAAAAGCATTTTTTAGCTTGCCTATATTTTTCGCACCATTTGATGAATCTTCACAACATTTAAAAAAAAAGTGGCCCAGTGATCCTTGTTCCTCTAGAAAAAGGGGGCATAAAAAGCGTTGCATTTCCCGTGTTAATTCCCATAGGACCTGTCAACACCTCTACATCCCAAACCACTGGACAGAATTACTCCACATTTAGCAGAAAGCTAGCTGCCCCTATGCAGACTGTGCTCTTTGAATTTGGTGTAACTCTTTTAAGCAGTTTAGGAGATATTTAAGGGCACATAAATTAGTATATCTCTGGCTGTGAATAATTTGCAAAATTTGTGAATTTTCACGAATACACATGCGAAAATAAGCATTGCAATTAGATAACTGCAACCTGACAATTTTATTTCATGGGACACAGTCCCCGGGGGTAAAAATTCAAATTGAAAGTGGCATAAGAGGTCAGGGTGAAGGTACCCTGACCCCTCGGGTGTGATATAGGTATGTGTTAAGGGCAACCTATAGTTTAATATAATTTTGCGTCACAGCATGTGATATTAGCAAAAATGTGCAAATGTCCACAAATTATTCTCAAAATATTCACAATTATGGAAACATTTGAAAGAAAAACCACAGACTCAATCATACGGTACTTCATTCACTTATACATGTACTCAGAGGCTCAGGCACCTACTCATATTTATATATATGTTTTGTGCCTGTAGAGTACATCACCTCCTTTTCTTTTCCTTCTACAAATATGCCCAGCACTTGCACAATAATTTCACTTTACAAAGTGGTAAATAAAAAAAATCCACAAACAACTAATTCTCTTGATTCTGACCTTATCAGTAAAGTGATCTACAGTTTAGAATGGACGCAGTAGACGCAAGGGAGAAATATATTTTGCTTCTATGGTTAGTGGGGTTTTCTTCAGGTCATGGAGCTAAACATTGATGGATCACTTTTCCTTTTTTATTGTGCACCTAAGTAGCCAAATTCCAATGCAGGTGTGAAGGGCGGCTCAGGTGGTTCCCAGGAACTCTGCAACACCCTAACACACCCTAAATTACTTTTTCCACAACAGGTTGTCAACCATCTACAGAAACTTTGATCCTCAAGCAACCTCCTCTGATACCCGCAGCGTCCCAGGCCCAACAGGTGCCCCTCTGACAATATGATTTTCAAAAGAAGCCAGTTAATGACATAGAACGCTGCATGTTTAACCTCAGCAACAGCATTATCAGCACTATCAGAGACATTTTCAACACGTCCATCACCTCAGCCACCTTCCCAGATGACTGGAAGGACGCCTCCATCAAACCCCTCCTCAAGAAATCCTCCACCATCCCCAACAAACTCAAAAACCTCTGACCGTTCTCCCTACTCCACTTTCCGGACAAAGTCCTCGAAAAGGACATCAACCAACAACTCATGGAAAACCTAGAGAGGAATGACCTTCTGGATAGATCCCAATCTGGATTCTGATCCAACCACAGCACAATAACTGCCATATCTCAGCCACAGATGACATCAGATCCCTCTTGGACAGAGGAGACTCAGCTACCCTGATCCTACTCGACCTCTTGGTGGCTTTCAACACTGTCTCTACCACACCCTGATCAAGAGTCCACCAGATCCAAGATAGCACCCTCAAATGGATTGCATCCTTTCTCTCTGGTAGAATGCACAGGATCCACCTCCCTCCCTTCACCTTGGAGCTCAAGAACATTATCTGAGACATCCCTTAAAGCTCATCCCTCAGCCCCACCCTTTTCAACATATACATAACCCAACATTATTAGAAACCATGAACTAAACGTCACCTCCTACACAGATGACAACCAGCTCATCCTCTCACTTCTCGAAGACCCCTCTACCACAAAGGCAAACTTCCAGCTCTGCTTTACCAGCATGCAAAACAACTGCCTCAGACTCAACACAGACAAGAAAGAAATTCTGATCTTCAGGAAGACCACCTCACTGTCGGAAGACTCCTAGTGGACCGCCAAGCTGGGACCCCTGCCACACGTATGAATCATGACCGGAACCTCTGCATCATCCTGGACAATAAACTCACCACGAGGAACCACATCAATGCATTCTCCGCAGCGTGCTTCTTTACCCTCCACGTGCTTCATAATATCTTCAAGTGGCTCCCTGTCTTCAATAGAAAAGCCATTGCTCAAGCCCTTGTCACCAGCTGCCTGGACTTTGGCAATGCCCTCATGCCAGAATCAAGTCGCACCTCTTGAAGAGGCTCCAGACCATCCAGAACTTAGCGACCAGACTCATCCTCAACCTCCCCAGATGGACCCACATCACCCACCACCTGAAAAAACTCCACTGGCTCCTCACAAAAGATGCCAATTCATGATTCTGGTGCACATCTGCAAAACCCTTCCCAACCAAGGATCTGCATTCATCAACCACTGCCTGAGCGCCCACAAACCCTCAGGACTCTTGCGCTCTGCCTCCCTATTTCTAGTTTGCACCCTCGGCATCCACAACAGCAACAGTGGAGGCTAGTCCTTCTCCCATGCAAAATCCTGGAAAAGCATCCTCATCCACCTGATGAACTCTCCCTCCCTCCAAGAATTTAGAAAGGGGCAGTGAGACATTTGATTGTTGGTTGGCTGGGGTATAAATCCTGATTAAGCAACAGCCACAATCTCTTGCAAGGCAAACAACAAAAAGTCAATAATTTAACCTGAGCCCAACCCTGGGTAGCCTGGCACAAAAAGCAGTCAGGCTAATCGTAAGGGCAATGTGTTAAGTAATTATGCAGTACAGAAACCTCAAGACAGTGAAAACACAACACAATCAAAATCCCAAACAATTTAGAAACATAGAGAAAACGTTAATAACGTTTTTGATACCAGAACCATGAAAATCCAATTAGTAGAACCAGAGTTCTGATTTTTCAAAGTTTAGGGTTCAAAAAAAGAAAGTCCCCAGTTTTAGACATTTGCCACCTGGGCACCTTTAGTACCACAACCAATGGTCTAGATATGTGTGGTGACCTCTTGGGGGTTCAAGATTCACTTAGGTTTGGTCCAGGTGCAGGTTTAAGATGGTGGGAGCCTGTTATGTTGTGGCTCAGAACAGAACAGCTCAGCTAGCCTTTTGAGTCACTTCTGAAGCCCTGGGTGCGTTTGTTAATGCAGGGCTCTACAGCAGTGCTGGCCTCTGAAATTACAAGCAGGCTTCATACAGCAAAGCAGTCCTTACAGGTACCGCAGCTGTCTGGCAAAGTGCACTGTAGGTCACAGCAGCAGGCAGTCATCTGATAATAAGGAATCCTCATTGTTATCCTATGGGATGGGTAGGCCTCACAGTAATGAAAAATGAATTTGGGAGTTTTTCACTTCTAAGACATGTAAAGCTAAAATGTACATGTCCTACCTTTCAATTATACAGCACCCTGTCCTATGGGTTATCTAGGGCCTACCTTAGGGGTGACTTATAAGTAATACATAGGGACGTTAAGGCTTGGCAAGGGGTTCTAAATGGCAAGGGTTTTAAAATGCTGAGTCAACATGGCAGTGCGACACTGCCTTCAGGCTGCCAGGGCAGCCCTAGGACATGTTTTAAATTGCTACTTAAGTGGGTGGCATAATAACTGCTGGAGGCCCACTGGTAGCATTTAATTTACCGGCTCTGGGCACATCGTATACCAAGCTACAGGGGACTTTTCTATAAATTACATATGCCAATCAGGTGTAATTAAATCAAACCATGTTTAGGGGCGTGAGCACAAGCATTTCAGTACTTTTTAGCATTGGTAAAACGCACATAGTTCTAAGGCCAACAAGCAAAAATCCAGCAAAAAGTAGGAGGAGGAATGGAAAAGGTTTGGGGTTGACCCAGTAGAGGAGACATTTCCAACAGGGACTCAACAACATGGCTCTTTGACTAAGCCTCTTGCTACCCAGACCCAGCACCTGGATACTCTCAGGGGTGATTAGCGCACTCCATAAATCCTGATTGATTGAAAGGAAGCGTGATCTACTTGTCCAAAAACAGAACACCTCCTAAACGCAACCATAAACTGCAAGCTACAGCCTATTCACATTTACATACCTAGTAACACATTCTCATTGACATGAAAGCTCCATCTTACAATCCCAAATTCAAAGACACAAAATTTATTAGAAAGCCTCATCCGTAATCATCCATGCATTATTCCTTTTTTTATGTTAAGTAACCCAATGCATGCTTTTATCCACTAAGTTAGAATTCCTACACATAAAACAAGAAGCCAAAACAAATACTCGGCAGACTGCACAATGGAAGTGACCCTCAGAGCCAATAACGTGCTAGCACTAGTACCACCTATGTAGCTACTATGGGGTAAACAGGCACTCGTACTTTTGATAACTACACAAGTTAAAAGCCTCCCATAGCCACACAAAGCCTGAACTGTCTCAATGAAGAACATTATACACCAGTGGATCTTAACCTTTTGACTCCTGTGAACCCCCACTGAAACATTACTGGAATCTGTGGACCCCACTGATCAATTATTGGAAGCCAGGATCCCCGGCTTCAGTAAGTGACATTAAGCAGCCAACATCTAAGAATGCAGAAAGATCCTTTTTAAACTTGGATTCAGAGGTGATATTCCTTAGTTCGGCAGGTAATGTATGCCAATTTTTGCTAACTGATATGAGAATGAAGGGCCATCCTACCTAGCTCTTTGGATCCTAGGGATTATCAGAAAGTCCTGGATGGCTGATCGAGAGATCTAGTTGGCACAGATGCCAAAAACCTATCTCTAAGATAACAAGGGCCTTTTTTTGTGGATTGCTCTATACATGAACATCAGGGCCTTAAATTGCATTTGTTTTTCCGCATGGAGCTAATGCACTTGTTTCAGAGGGGTAAAAATGGAATTCCATTGTGGAAAAATAAGTATTAGCCTTGTAACTTTGTTCTGAACTCACTGCACCCTATACATAAGAACTGCAGGTAATCCAAGATAAAGTGAATTGCTGTAATCAAGGGGATTAATGGATGCACTATTATTCACCATGTGTTGTCTGGGATAAACTTTAATATTTTGATTATTGAGCCTAATAAGGAAAACCAGATAGCCATAATGACATGGATTTCAGGGCAAAATGAGAGCTTATCAAATTTGATCCCCACATTCCTAACTATAAAAGAAGGGGTTGAAGGTCCACCTTGTTTCCCTGACTACCAGCTATGTTTTGTGGGTCTCCTTTAGCACCAAGGTTAGACACCCTTGTTTTAGTGTTAGGCCTGTAGTCTGTGTCTTTTACATTCATATACATTTTTATTCATTCCATATTTTGTAGCACAGCCAGCTTTTTTACCTCGTTGTTTCAGCTGCACCCAGGGACACCACCTGACACCCTAGCCCACCCCTGGAGGACACCCATGGATGGGTGGCCCCATCTATGATGAGTGCAGGTAAGTATTTTTTTTAATTTATTTTAAGTGGTATGGGGGGCCTAACTTGGGCCCCCTTACATGCCACTGTGCCCAATGGCCATGCCCAGGGGACAAGAGTCCCCTGGGCATGGCCATTGGGCAGTGGGGCATGACTCCTGTCCCAATATTTTGGACGCACAACCCCCATGCTTTCCTATGCCTCCACTGCCCCGTTTGAGTCATTTATTTTGACGCAAACCAGGCCGCAGTGCCGGCTAACGTCATTCCACGAAAAAGGCACAAGTTTGGCACGTTGGAATGGCGTTATCCAGCGGTAAACGTTTTGACGCAAATCTGCCCAAGCGCTGATTTCCATCAAAAAGTATAAATATGGACCAAAGTCTCACCTGCCTTATTATCTCAGCTCATGATTTTTATACTAGGATGTAATTGCTTCAATAAATACATTGAAATACAGTTTGCATCTCATGTTCTGCCTCAGCAAGTGTGAGTTACTGAGTAACTGAGTTCACTACGATTTCTCTGAGGAATCAGAGTGTTGGGTTTAGGTTGCCACAAATCATCTTTCCTTCCATGGTTGAGTGAAGCACTGTGAGCTAGCCAGGAGTTAGGCTGGCAGTTTCTTAAGTGGTATGAAGTTGACTCAGTCTTCCACACTCGGTGGTGCTGCCACCCTAAACACACAGGCCCTCATTAGAACCCCGGCGGTCGGTGTTAAAACGACGGTAATACCATCAACAGGCCGGCAGTAAAAAAAATGGAATCACGACCATGGCGGAAACCGCCAACACAGACAGCCACTTTAACACTCCGACCGTCACGGCGGTAGAAACAAATGCGGCGGTAACCGCCAACAAACAGGCGGTAGACAATACAGCAGGGGAACCAACTGTCCCGAGGTCCCTTATGGGCTGGGCTGGTCATCTTGATCAAGGCGTTCAGTGCTGCTGTCGTCACTGTGGGCCTCTTCTGTGGGGGGACTGGATATGCCTGGCACCTCCTGTCCGGTAGGGTAAGAGTTTGTGATGGCTTGCAGGTAGGGATGGGGGGATATAGTGGTAAAGATATGACTTACCTGAGTCCAGTCCTCCTGCTACTCCTGCGAGGCCCTCAGGATGCATGATTGCTAAGACTTGCTCCTCCCATGTTGTTATTTGGGGGGCGGCGGTCCACCGCCAATCCTCTGTACAGCTACCTGGTGTCTGGATACCATGGAACACACCTTCCCCTGTAGGTCGTTCCACCTCTTCGTGATGTCATCCCCTGTTTTTGGATGCTGTCCCACTGCAT
Source organism: Pleurodeles waltl (assembly GCF_031143425.1). NCBI lineage: Eukaryota > Metazoa > Chordata > Amphibia > Caudata > Salamandridae > Pleurodeles > Pleurodeles waltl. The sequence continues at coordinate 383,493,022 of NC_090445.1, forward strand.
TGACCCTGTCGACAATTCTCCGCCATAGCTCCATCTTCCTTGCAATGGACGTCTGCTGTACCTGTGATCCGAATAGCTGTGGTTCTACCCGGATGATTAGCTCCACCATGACCCTAAGCTCCTCCACAGAAAACCGGGGGTGTCTTTGCGGTGCCATGATGTGGTGTGGGTGATATGTGAGGTGCTGTCTGTTGTGATGTGTGTGGGGATGTGTTGGGGTGTGTTGTTTGAGGTGCGTGGATGTTGTATGAGTCATGGTGTTGTGTGCCTGTGGAGGCTGGCGATGTGTTTGATTATCTCTCTCTCTGGGCTTCTTCAAAACTGGTCATTGTAAGGGGTTGTGGGTAATGTGGGTGTGTGCTTAATAGTATTGTGGGTGTGTGGTTGTGGTGTGTGTATGTGTATCATGTGTATATATTTTGAATTGTCCAATGTGGTTGTGTTTTGTGAGTGTGTGTGTATTTTGAGCGCGGCGGTGTGTATCGCCAATGGATTACCTCGGTTGAATGACCGCCGTGTTGATTCATGGGTCGTGATAGTTTGGGCGTAGTTCTGTTGGCGTGAAGGTGTAGGTTTTGGTATCGCCCGTTTATCACTGACCTTTGGTGTGGTGGACTTGTGTAGGTGTCTGTATTGTGGTGGATTTCTAGATGTGGGTCTTAATACCTGTAGCGGCATTCCGCTGCGGCCACGGTATCTTGACGGCCGTCAGCATGGAGGTAAGTGGGATTTACCGCCAGGGTTGTAATGAGGGCCACAGTCTTGTTACCATAAAAGGAACTGCACAACAATGTGTCTCAGTTGATGGGATGTTGTTGAAGAACAATATTTCAGACATCGCTCAATTCAACTTAGTTGCATCAACATCAGTACTGCTTTGAGGCAGGCCTGAAAGCTTCCATTAACTTTTTCATTGACTTGCTGGATCAAGAGTATCATCTGGCTGCCTTCCCATGTGACACTACCTTTAGGTATCAGGATTTAACAGTTTTAGCCATGTTGATGTTAAGCAGGTTGAGCACAAAGCCAAACTCTGTGGTACATTGTATCTCAGTGGCTAGGCAGTGGATGTAAATTGGGGAGATTTACAGATTGAAATATATCTGACAGGGAGGTTTGTAGTCATTGTAATGCAAGCCCTAGCACTACTATGTCCTTAAAGAGTTCTAGGAGAATAGTGTGGAACTGGGCCAAAGGCTGCTGATGAGTCCAGAAGGACTATTACTTCCTAGCGTACTTGATCCAAGTTAGCTTTAATTAATGCAGCTACTTCAAGTAGGACAGTTTGAGTTCTGCATCCTGGACGCAACCCAGATTAGTTTCTGTGGAGTATCTGGTTCTCTTCCAGAAACTGCAACCAGCTGTCTATTAACCATTTATTCTAGCATTTTTGAGACTGTGGGAAGAAGAGGAAATTGCCCAGAAATTATTGAAAATTGTTTGATCTGCACTGGGGTATTTCAGGAATGGTATAAGTTGGGTCCACTTCCAGCATATCGTGAGACGCCCTGAGAATGATTACAGAGAACGTTCACATACAGATCAATGACCAAAAAGGCTATTTTGAGACTATGTGGTAGACAGGGGACAAGAAGAAGGCCTGACTTGCAATTCAGGATTGCGAGTGCTGACTCTTCTAAATAGATTCAATTAAATGCCATTAATGGTAGACCATATTTACTAGCTGTCCCAAGATTTAATTTTACCTGGGTTGATATGTCACATAAGTTGCCCAGGTTACCATAAGTATTGTCTATTTTGTTATGAAAATAGATAGACAAATTCTCATGGAGCATTACAGACTGAGGTCCTCATTACGAACTTGGCGGTTTGGCCCGCCATGCCGGCAGTGGTGACTGAAGCCACCAGCTGATATGGCGGGCCAAACCGCCATCTTATGAACATGGTGAGGGCCGCCAGCGGCAGCCCGAACACACCGCCAGGCTCCCGCCGTCAGGCAGACTAGCGGTGAGATAAAACACCATCTGCCAGGGTAGCGGCGCTACCCTGCGGATAATGTGTTTCATTTCCCGCCAGCCTTTTCCTGGCGGGATATCCTGCTAGGAAAAGGCTTGCGGAGGGGGTGCCCTGGGGCTCCCCTGGGGGCCCCTGCACTGCCCATGCACTTTGCATGGGCAGTGCAGGGGCCCCGGTGCGGAGCCCCGTCGCGCAACTCGAGCAGTGATCTGCGCGACTGGTGCAACTGCACCTGCCGTACAGAAGCATTGACGGTAGCTCCATGTGGAGCCGCTGTCAATGTCCCAGCTGAACCTTTCTGTGAGCTAGCGGGCGGAAACAATGTTTCCGTCCGTTGGCCCACAGACATGTTTATTATCTGGCCGGCGGGGTTCCGGGGTCGCTGGCGGTCAGTGTTTTCACCGCTAGCATGAACACGGCAGTTGTTTCCACCATGTTCATAATGACCACCTGAGAGACTCTTTGTTGACTTGGAGAGGGGGAAAGAAAGGAATGCGCAATTTTTTAAATCTCCCTTGGGGCATTAGTTGCTGTGGAGAATTAGGTGACAAAAGATTCAGAATTTACAATTTAGTTTACAAAACCATTTTGAGGCATCTTTATATATGTTCTTACTCTAATGTTCATAGTTTTTTTTTCATTAAGGTGTTTACTATGCCTTTTAACTTCCCTGCGGTCAGAAGAGGATCAAGAAGAGAACAATTTCAGTCTTTTAGAGGAATACAATTTTCAAGGTGCAATTTGATTAATGGTTTGTGCAAGCGAGTTTTTGAAAATGATGAAATCAACGTCCATATTGCCCAACACTGTAGGAGTGGTAAGAAAAAATAGATCTGGAAGATATTTTCCTGAACTTTTCTGCCACACAGTGAAAGGATTGGAGAGTTGTGGTCTAACATCTGTTTGCCATACAGTAGAATTGGAAGTAGACGAGTGTGACCTGCTTTGTGAGTGGGACCTGAAGCCAAATGTGCAAAATTTAGTTCAAGTATAGATTAACTTAACAGACAGGTATGCTTACATTTGGGATCATCCATATGTACATTGAAATCTTTCACCACACTAAAGTTTGAGTGTACTCTATAGATAGGAGCTATGCATTCGCTAAAGTCCATGCAACATTAGCAAATATTTGGGGGGATTCAATAAATCAATGCCCCAGGAAAAGAGCAGTTGGGTATGATTGTTAGAGAAACAAATCAAACCTTGAGCATCTTGCATATTGTTAGACCTGACAGCCTTAGGGTGGCCACCCCTAACTTTTTGCCTACCTCCCTCCACTTTTTGGACACTGTTTTTGCTGGTTTTAAGACTCTGCACACTTTACCACTGCTAACCAGTGCTAAAGTGTATATGCTCTCTCCCTTTAAAAATTGTAACATTGGATCATACCCAATTGGACTATTTAATTTACTCATAAGTCCCTAGTAGAGTGCACTATGTGTGCCCAGGGCCTGTAGATTAAATGCTACTAGTGGGCCTGCAGCACTGATTGTGCCACCCACTTAAGTAGCCCCTTGTCTCAGGACTGCCATTGCAAGGGCTGTGGGTTCACTGTTTTACTGCCAATTTGACTTGGCATTTAAAATTACAAGCCTAAAACACCCCTTTTTCTACATATAAGACACCCCTAAGGTATGCCCTATGTAACCAATAGGGCAGGGTGCTTTGTAGGCAAAAGGCAGGACATGTACCTATGTAGTTTACCTGTCTTGGCAGTGTAAAACTCCTAAATTCATTTTTACACTACTGTGAGGCCTGCTTCCTTCATAGGCTAACATCGGGGCAGCCCTCATACATTGTTTGATTGGTAGCTGCTGATCTGAAAGGAGTAGGAAGGTCATATTTAGTATGGCCAGAATGGTGACATTAAGTCCTGCTGGCTGGTGAAGTTGGATTTAATATTACTATTTTAGAAATGCTACTTTTAGAAAGTGACCATTTCTCTGCATTTAAATCTTTCTGTGCCTTACAATCCATTTCTGGCTGGGATTGGTTGACAGCTCCTTGTGCATTCACTTAGACACACCCCAAACACAGGATACTCAGCCTCACTTGCATACATCTGCATTTTTAATGGGTCTCCCTGGGCTGGGATGATGGAGGGCCTGCTCTCACACAAAGGACTGCCACGCCCCCTACTGGGACCCTGGCAGATAGGATTGAACTGAAAGGGGGCCTGCTGCACTTCTAAGCTACTCTTTGAAGTCTCCTCCACTTCAAGGGCACATTTGGGTATATAAACAGGGCCTCTGCCCCCATCAACTCACCTGGAGAAGAAACTTGCAACCACCTGACTGCTTTCTGTAAAGCACTGCTGTCTTGCTGTTGCCCTGCTGCCTTGCTGCTCTCTGGCTAAGGTGAAGAAAGGCTCACCAAGGGCTTGGATAGAGCTTGCCTCCTGTTCCCTGAAGTCTCAGGACCAAAAAGACTTCATCTCTTCAAGAAGGAGTCCATGTGTGGCAAAATTCGGCGCACAGCCTGCCAGAAACGACACACAGCCTGCACTGTGGTGAAAATTTCACTGCTCACCGAATAGGAACGACACAGCCCAACTTCGCAACGAGAAGATCGAGACAGTGACTAGAAATTCGATGCAAGGCCCACTGGATCGACGCACAGCCAAGCTGGAAGAACGCAGCCTGACTTCCAGAGAGAAATCGACACAGCACCTGCCGTGCGGTAGAAAATTCAATGCAACACCCACAGGATCGACGCAGTTCCTGTGACTTCGTCCTGTCAGCACAGGAAATCGACGCACCGTCCCCGAGGCATCTAAAAACCCCGCAACCTGAAGAAGATCCCCGACCGGGCACTGGAAGTTGGCGCGCAGCTGTCCCTGCATGGAAACTAAACAACGCATCGTCGTGTGCAGCCCGAGAAATAGATGCACACCCCTTTGTTTCCACGCCTCTCCTCCTCTGCGGCCCTTTGCAGAGATTTTTCCCACGAACCAGGTACTTTGTGTTTGAAGGAGACTTTGCTTTTTAAAGACTTAAGACACTTTGGGGGTTATTCTAACTTTGGAGGAGGTGTTAATCCGTCCCAAAAGTGACGGAAAAGTGACGGATTTACCACCAGCCGTATTACGAGTCCATTATATCCTATGGAACTCGTAATACGGCTGGTGGTATATCCGTCACTTTACCGTCACTTTTGGGACGGATTAACACTCCTCCAAAGTTAGAATCAGCCCCTTTATATCACTTTCCAGTGATATCTTTACATTTACTTATTGCATCTTTGATCGTTTTGACCTTCATTTATCCTGACAATTATTATATATTTTTCTAAACACTGTGTGGTGTATTTTTGTGGTACTTTATGCTGGTATTGTATGATTTATTGCACAAATACTTTACACATTGCCTTTTAAATTAAGCCTGACTGCTCAGTGCCAAACTACCTGAGAGTGGGCACAGGATAATTTGGATTGTGTGTGACTTACCCTGACTAGAATGAGGGTCCTTGCTTGGAAAGGGGGTAACCTGACTGCCAAACCAAAGACCCCATTTCTAACACATATGTTTTAGCATAGGACTTGAGAATAACATCTTAGAGTCACTCCTCCACCCATTCCTTCAAGCTGATCCAGATCTACCAATGATAACCCAGCAGGAATACCTCAGGCTATATCTAGAGCTGAAAATCCCATAACCAAGTTCCAGTACGGTAAACTAGGTCCCATCTCTATTCACTGAGGAGTCTAAATATATTAAGAGCAGGTTCTGGCATGGACCTCACATTTATTAGGCACATGCCTTATCATAAGGTATGATCTATTATTAATTTGCTTGCAGGTGCCTTTCTTATACTCACTGATATATGTTCTCATTAGGGACACATCCAGAGAAGATGGCACTCAGGACAAAAAGTTGGACAATTTGCATCAAGTAAATTCGATATTTTTTCACTGCAGATACCTTTCAAGAGCACATAAAGTCACATCTGGATATAAGCTATTTTCTCCCATCCCTGGGGGAGGTAATAGGACAGCATGCCCAGCACTGGATGTAGGCCAAATGCAAAATGGAATGGCATCCCCATGCCGTTTATATAGCTGGCTGGGAAATTCCAGCCCCAACTTGGTCTCCAAACACTAGAATGTCAGTCTTCTTTAGGTCAGACAATCCTCTCCTTGAAAATGTCCACCTGTGTCCATCCATGAACAGGGAGCAGTGATTACAGTCCAAAAAAGCACTTGTTAAACAGTTTTAAAAACACGAACACAGAAATACAGGTATTGCGCAAGAACACAGAGTGCAAAGTGCAAAGTTTAGTGCTGTATGTGAAACTTGCTGGCTGTGCGCCCACTGCCCAGCGTCCATTATGTAAGAGGAGGAATTGATGCCCCAACTCGGTCAACAAATACTAGAGTGCATCAGTCCAATAGGGCGCCTCGGGGTTGGGTCACTCCTCACAGTGGAAAATGGTACAGTCCAAAACAGTATTTTCCAGACACTACACAATTCTACAAATACCAGCTTTAAAAAAACAGAAAATAGGTAAGTACATAAAGTGCTGTGCTGCATGTGAAACTTACTGTCTCTCCAGTATGAGATCTTTTCCATATGTACCCAGGATCTGGAACAACAGCCGCTAAACCATTAGGATAACCCCAACGATACTCCAGTTGAGGAAAGAGTTGGAGATGCTGCTTTCATAAAAGCACTAAATGATGATGTAGTATTTTTCTACAAATCAGCTACTTGCTAGTCATGAGTTGACTTTATCCTTGCATTGACCTGATACAGCGCTCCACTGGCTTTGGTAGGTTCGCACAAATTTTGCATACATGCATACATTTGCTTTCTCATCTTGACTATGCCAGTGGACATTATCTAAGGGAACTTTGCTCCAAAGGGTCCAAAATATAGTGGAAATGCCTTTACTCCATCATTAGGACCATATCAGTCTATCACTTCCCTCATTGTGTGTAGCCAGGGAGATAAACATCAAACTAATATGCTTCACCTGCCATGCTCTTTTGATTATTGGATACATATTTAATCAACAAAGACCTTGAAAAAAGCCCACAATCAAAATCCCTAGGTTCAAGAAAACTTTTCTAGGAGGCTTGACTTTTTCTAGCCGAACTATACAATTATCTTCCAACTCCAATTCACAACAATCATGGTTAAATGTAATAAATGTTTAATGTAGTTGTGTTTAAGTTATCCTGACTAGGTATTTATGAACGTGCATTGACATTATTTCACATTTGCAAACAAAAGTGCACTCTAATTTGATGTGAATGAGAATTACTCACATGTATGTGTTTCTCTATGTACTTTTTTAGTTAAAAAAACAGCAAGCTAGAAATCTCACTGGTGATGCTTATTATTAAAAAAATATAACTATGAATTTGTGTTCTCTCAAGGAAGCATTAGAAATGTGTAGAATGTTCCAGTCTTTGAAACATTCATGGTCCTTTGCCCAAGTCTTTTCTAAGGTCCTCAAGTAGCTGAACTGTCTATTGTATTTCTGCATGGTATAAAAGCCATGCAATCTTCTTAGTATCCCATGTACCACTCTTTATTAATATGCAGTACAGCAGTTTTTGCTAGATGTATCTTATATGATGTATCTTGCGTTTCTGAGTAATGATTGGTTTATGTGAATGCATCATTGTTAATCCAGCTCTATTAGCGTATGGCTCACCATTCTGAGAGTGTGACTTCCTTTGCCTAAAACCCTTTAAAATATGCTGTCGTTGGGCGATGTTCCAGACAAGTCTGCTTTTCTAACTTTGAAGACTGTGTATTGATTTATATTTACACTCTCTCTGCCATTTAAACTGTGCAGACACTGCTCTAGTCTCTGTGCCTAGTTTATACTTAGGCTTTTGCTTACTTGCTTTGGAGGCAGACTCTATGTCGGTCCTCTTCCTAATCTATACTTTGGTACTGGCTGCTATGTACTTTAGAGGAAAAGCTTATGTTCATTTTCTTGCACATATTGATTTATGTTGATTGACTTTTACTTGCTGCTTCCCTATGATTAACTAACAACTTTTTGTCTTGAGTAATAACCTTTATTCTGAATAAACCTTTAGGGTTTTGACTTCTTGTCTTGTGTTGTAGAGTGTTGACATTAAGATCAAAATAGGTATCAGAAGCAAAATCTCACTTGTCTTGGGTTAGGTGGAGGGATGAGGGACCCAAACCACCAGTGGCAGCTGCCACTGAATGGGGATGGCAGAGCAGGGAGGGTAGTAAAAAAATAAAAATATATAAAAAAAAACACTTACCTGGTTTGTGGGAAGACAGCTTTGTCTCCTCTGTCCTTGTCCCGAGCAGCCTCGGCCTTTTCCGGGAAGCACACAGGCTCTCACACTCCCCCTCAGCCAATTCCCACACTGCTGTCACCAGCATGACAGCAGCGTCGTGATTGGTGTAAGCGGGCTCGTTCGGCGCTCACACGGGGTGTGGTATTCTGTGGACTTTCTTCTCCTCAGCTGTGCAGTACAGCCAGTGGAGAAGTGCTAAGTGTGCATGTCTGTTTGGCCGGCCCAACTCGGCTGCCCAACAGACATGTTCACTTACGGTGCACATACCACTCGTCCTCCAGCCATCCTTCAGCCCACTTTCCCCCCAGCCTGGCTTCAGATAAAAATAAAATGATAACATCCACTTAATATCATTTTATTGTTTTCCTCTCCCCACAAGCAGTGGGGTGATGCCCCTTTGCCTTAGCGGAGGAGCCGCTTCTGCAAAGCATCAGTGCAAAACAGACACCCCCAGTGGGACAACCACTGACACATACCAAAATCAAATGGCTTCAGGCAGGTGTTAGCGATACATGCCAAAAAAGATGACCACCACAGAAGAGAAGACCCTCACTCTCAAGACCATTTCAACCCGATCCATTTGGTTCAGCCAAAACAAGGAGGTTCTGTTGGGTGAACTCACAACTGTAGACACAAGACTGCCCAAATGCAGCACCATAAGACAAGTAATTGCTTAATGAAGTAAGATGCTAAACATGCATAGTATAACATTAGAAAGCTGACGACTGACCTAACTTGGAAAGATATTAAATACTTCTGTTCTTTGCTGGCTTTCCCATTACTTTATTTGTCTGCCGACTGACTTCGTTTGGATTGCCAGCATATTGTAAGGGAAGCAACCAAAAAGCAAGTCAGAAGTTGTTTGTTTATTTTTTTTATTTTTATTCAGTACCGTCCCAATATTTGCTGGTAGTTGTTTTAATGTCTGTTAAAAGTTACAGTACAGTTAATATGGAACACAATGTCAATACAATCAACTTTATATCTAGTTAAATGGTCACAAGATTTTTAAAGCTTTGTGTCTATTCAATTTGTTATATCTATAGGCACATATGCACACGTTGTTATACGCTGTGCTGTGTCACGAAAACTCTTTGTAGACTACTAATGATATCAAAATATATGTTAACTGCCTCTTGCTGACGATGTCTCATTCCTTTATTCAAAACGCATATTTTGATTAAAAACCGACTTGCAACACGTTTTCTCTGTCGGAAAAAACACATAAACACCACAGTAAAGAAAAACGGGACGGCATTGAAAAGGAGCCTTTAAATAATAGGACACAGTCACTTACGTCTAACGGGGCCATATTCACCCCCCCACACAGCTGCAGTGTGGGACGAAGCTAACAGAAGAAACAGGAAGAGATGAATGGAACTGCTGTTATTTATATTATGAGCAGCGCCATTAAACAAATAAAGATCGTTCGTGCATTACACACTGCTTTATTAATGTTAATTAAAACACAGCTTTCGTTCCCTTGATGATAGTCGGCTTTCCATCCCTTAGACTAATTATAGAGTTTCTACCATCTGTAGTACTTAAAAGATTTTGAATGAAAAGGTACGAGTGAATGTTAATCAAGTAAAACAATTGCATACCACCCTGAGGAATGGTACAGTATATGACATTCAGAGGAGAATTTCCTAAGAACTATTTAGAGCAGTGGTTCCTAACTTATTGATTCCTGAGGACCCCCACAATAATTACTGGAAGCTGGGGACTCCCAAGCAATTTGTACATTTAAACTTCAAACATTAAAATAGTAATTTGCCAAAAATACACAAACAAATACACACTAAACAAATACTTGAAATAGTAAAGATATAATTATTTTAAAGTAAAAAAATATGCAAAAATCAATTCAATTGAGAAAGTTGGCTCCACATTTCCAGGACTAATGTTTCAATGTTTGGTTTTATTTAGGAAAATCCAACCCTCAAGCCAGATTCTGCATTTCCCAAGCAATTTCTGTTGTTATTTTTTAGATACATAAGATCTGAGAAACCTTTTTCACATAAATATGTGTGGGGGAAGGAAGTTAAACCCCAAGTGCCTCTCACCTCTCCATAGCCTCTCTGTCACATGTAATTCATTTGTTTTATAGCACTTTTCATACCAGACTAGGGTTTTGGAGCACTTTACAGGAGACTACATGGTGTAGGATTCACATATGATTCACACTGTAAGAGTGCTTGGTCTAGAAAAGCCACATTCAGGATGTCTGCCTCCTTGTCAATGTCTACATTAGGTAAACCTAGGTACCTGTCAATGCCACTCTTTCTAGCACTTTCTCTGGCCCAAAACATAAACCTATTGTCTACAATCTGCACTTTGACCATTTTGGAGACAAGCAGGAGTAGCACACAGGGAAAGACAGCAGCCAAATGAGGCAGTTTAAAAAATTAAAGGCAGTTAAAATGGAAGACAGCAACTAAAATATAAAAGAGCATTCGATGGATGGTGGATATGTGCAGGGATTTACAATTAGTTAGTGACTTTTAAATAAAAAGTAACTAACTCAGTGATTAGCTTTGGAGAAATGAAAAAAAAAGTTATGTTGTTTGGGATATGCTTGGAACTGCAAACAGTCAGCAATACCTACTACAGTTCACAAGAAGTTAATATGCTGTTGAGAGAAATTCTTGTGAAAGTTTAAACTACTGGTAGGCAGAGACTATTGGTAATATGGTTACTGTGGAACTGGACCTATAAGGGTGGAGAAGGAACAAAACTGACTGCATTGTGAAACTGAAAAGCAGACTGTCATAAAAAAATTGTGAAAGTGTCAAGCAGCTATAAATGAATAGCATTGACAGCAGATGGTTGAATGCTTTTATGTGCCGTCGTGTGGATCCACGCAGATCATGCATGGGGCAGTGCTAAGCCCCATGGTGGATCCATGGAGCAGCACAAAAACCTACCAAATTGGGCTGCTTTACAGGAAACTTGGAAAGGATTCACAAATAATGACCATTTAGAAGTGGTATAACAAAAATCAAAAGATAAAAGAAAGTCTGTGGTTAGTCTGTGGCAGTATGAGTAAGGGCACAGTAGGAAGGGTAGCCATTATTGGCACTTATCTACCGAGAGTGGAGGAGGATTGCCATATTTCTGGATTGTAATTTGCAGTGAAAAGAGATATTGACCTGTCTGTACATAAAAACCTGGACAGCAGCAAAGAGACATCACAGGTATGAGAGTTAGGTTGTACTAAAAAGATGAACATGTAAAAAAACTAAGAGTGTGTATAAGCTAAAAGAAAATGACACTACAGGAAAAGACACACTAGAAAGGAGCTTAGATGATAACATTATGTAAAACTAGTGAGCAGCAAAGGAGGAAGAGGAATGGCTAAACTGAAAATACTGTTGTTTTATTAAGCCAGCATGAATTAATGTATTTGAAATTAGATGTGGGTGCTAGCTTATAATATACAATTTGATAGTATGTAATTTATACCCACTCACAGTCAGGCAAGCACCTACACACCCAGTTACACTCCCACAAAAACACCTATTTACCCACCACTCATATAGACAGACAGTGACTGGCATATTCTGTCAAACACCTAAAACAACTATTCACGCACCCATGTACTCACCTATACACCCACTTAAATATTCAGTCACCCACCCACTCACACACCTATAAAGCCATTCACGCATCCAGCAGTCACTCAGTTACACATACACTTACACACCGATACATTCAATTATACACCCAGTCACTAACCCATACAGGCACTCATATGCATAAGTACAAAACTGTACAGCCACTCACACACCTAATCAGCAACAGAGGCACATACACATCTACCTACACACCTACACAGCACTTTTGTATCCACTAATACCAGAGCTACTTGCATACACAGTTACACACCCAAACGCCCACTAACAGAGCCATTTACCAATCCAGACAGCCACCTGCATAACCACTTAGATATCCATACAGTCACTAATACATCCATTCACACACCCACAAAGCTACTTGGAGATCCAGTGACTCACCCATATTGGTCCTGATATACTCACTCACATGACCACTTAACCAACCAGTCGCACACCCTGTCATCCACCTGTACAGCCACTTCAAATACCCATTTATAAATGATACTTAAACACTTAAAAAAGACTAAGAATGATGCTTGGTGAAAGCATCCATAAACTGGCCAACAGATGACATTTTTTGTGCAATTGGCATATGGCATTTGCTACAATGAACAACCATGTCTTTCAGTCTTGGTGGAACAACAGGGAGGGTAATCATCTGTCCATGAGGTAAGGATCCTACAGATGGTCCAGCTGCTGCTTATGATGCATACTTCTTCGGCATACCTCTTGATAGTTTTCTGCTGCTTATATTGTATTGGACACCTTTTAGAAAGAACTTTCTTTTCTCCTGTAGGAATGGAGAATATATTCAAATAATGGGGTAATTCTTTGGAGTCTTTCAGTCTTCTTCTTTTTTCTGCTCTTCCAGTTCTCTTCTATCTTCATCAGAAGCCATCTTAACTTTGAAACTCTCTTCCTTTGAACAAAAGCCCGAAAAACAATGGCACTATTGTTTTGAGTCTGCCTCCAGCGAGATGTGAAACCAAAATAACTGATTTAGGGTACAGTTTGCAACGTGGATGGATGGAGACTTAGGGTCTGATTTAGAGTTTGGAAGATGGGGTTACTCCATCACAAATGTGACGGATGTCCCTACTGCTGTATTATGATCCCATTAAAGCCTATGGAAATATCCCATCTGACAAACTCTAAATCGGGCCCTTCAGTGAATCCAATGAGAAGTTGATATTTGGGAGTGTTTCAAGAGGGGCAGCATGGCAGTGGATACAGGGATCTATAAAATCAATGCAAAAAACATAAAGACTTGCTGTATTGTATTTATATAAAGTTTACAAAGGTTGCCTTACATTGTTTTGTTAATTGTTAAAATTTTTAATAAGACAAAGATTGCAAAAAAAATGTATTTAATGAGTTGTGAAAATGCATATTACTGAATTGAATGCATGGCTGACATTGTAGTACATTGTATATAGTTAAAAAAAAAAAGTTACCAGGACCTATAGTGAGGAAACAGAATGAACAATAAAAAAACTTAGAAATCCATTGAAAAAAACAAAGGGTACAGGGATGTTATAGTTAGGAAATAGAATAAAAAAAGTTAGGCTCAGATTTTACACTCACAAAATCATTAAAAAAATCAGCAGTTACAGTTAGCTGAATGAACTAACTTATGCCCTGCAATGTACTGCTTATGACCTCACATATTACAGTACTCATGATATGGCCAGTAACATCATTGAGGACATCACTGATGGCATCACAAATTACATCACTGGTCTGTGCAGGATATATCTTTGTAGAAGCCAGGTTACTAGTCTCACAACTGAGGGTCAACTTGTTCTTTCATTCTGTTCAGGATGACTCTGTTAAACAAGTTGCATGAGGTTGATAGAAGAGTTATCCTTCTGTAGTTTGCAGCTGCTCAGTTCATATTTTTTGGGGATCTTGATGAGATATCTCTCCTTCCAGTCTGATGGAACCTTTTCTTCTGCTTAGATCCATCCAAACATGAGGCAGACCATGTGTACTGATCTTTCAATGCATCTGCAGGAATACTGTCATGTCTTGCTGCCTTCCAATTTATCAGATATTTGATGGCTTTCCATATTTCTTTCTTGGTTAGTCTGCTGCAGTTGATTGGCAAGTCCTTGTCAGCTGGCTGTGTGTCTGGTTGAGACTCTAGAACAGACTGGTTCAGCAGTACTTCAAAGTGCTACAAACATCTTCATTCTTGGCCTTCGTTCTGCTTGATTGCCCTCCAAGTTTTATCTTTAACAGGTCTCTCTGGCTCCATCCTGGGGCTTGCTACCGCACCATTTGAAAACGTCCTGCCTACGGAAACAGATTCCTAAGGGACTTTAAAAAAAGAAAAATACCTCTTTTGACATCCATGATGGATCTGCCTGAAACATGACATGCCAAAACCAAGTTAGAAGAACACGTTTTAATAGTTTGCCAAAATGGTCCCAGCAGTATTAAGAAAACAAAAGATACCTATTCAATGGAAATCCTGGTACAATCACAACTGGATAAATGTACTTGTTGTCTTATTAATGTGTACAAGCTACATGTATTGCAGCAAAATAAGGGTTTCTTCGTTTCTCAAAATAAATCAGGCACATACGATGATAGGCTTCATATTCAATCAAGAAATTTAACTTCTGTGGATCTGTAATGTTTCATTAATGTCAAGTGGCTCTGTTTCTTGGCCAGCTGTGAACACAGCAAGATCTCTGATACCAGCAATAAATCCTGATTGATTAAAATGTCTTGCATGATAAGTTAATATCATTGTAGAATAAAATAGTCATATAAAACAAAGAACAGATACTGGCTACCATGATCAGTACAGTACAGCAGGTCTGATGCAAAGGGCTCACTTGGTATTACCCCTGTGGCACTTTATGGACTACAGTGACACCCAGACAGTCATCCCCCAGGGCAAACAGTCCAGCTGCACTTGACACTATGGGAGGCCCCATCCCAAAGTATATGATCCTATTGAATACTTTGTACCTTTGTTTATTTAGGCTTTTGGTGTGCACACTTTGTGAATGAACAACACGTGTTTTCTTTTTTATTAGCTCTAACTCCCATGGCTTACTCATTCAACCTGTTAATCTTTATTGGCTCCTCCTGCCATGGTTTATTGGCTCCAACCAAAAATGTGCACCTGCCTTCCCTAAAGCCCAAAACCATTATGTTGGCAGGTGTTCTCTTCAAAGGCCTGTTGTGATTCTTCCTGTGAACCATGTGTGCCATGTGCCTCTTAAGAATCAGCCCCACTTACAAAAACCTAGAAACAGTATTTAAACTTCTCCTGAAACACAAGTCAGTGTTTTGCCTCATTCCTGTCCTGAGCAAGAATTATCCTTTCTCTCATCTGCTGAGTCATCTTCCAGTACTCTAGTATTCTTCAGCCCAAGCCTACCTCCTGTTCTTATGGTCCTGGCACCCTCAATGTCTCCATCATCCCTATTTCTTGCACAGCGATTGCTCTTCCCCTTGGCTTCCTGCACAACAGCTACAAGACTTTCTCCGGATCTCAGTTTAAGAATGAGAGACAAGGTCAAGTACTTAATCACACGTTAGTGCGCACTAATCAAAAAGGTGAAACAAAAGAATTAGGACAAGACTGAGGGCCTGATTTAGATGTTGGCAGTCTTACTGCCAAGCTGCATCAGACGCAGACCTGAAGAGACCATCCCATTGGTGGTCTCCTACCTGCTGTTTTTAGACGTATTGTGGCTAAGCAACAGTCCACCTCAAAGGAATGTACTCTGTCGCATCAGCTGCATTCCTCAGCTGACACAGCAACTCCGATACCTATGATTAGTACTCCATTGCCATCTCAACAGCGGCATTCTGTCAACCGCATAGTTATGCTGGTGGAGTGTCTGCTGCTGGCTTATGGTGGCGGGAGTACGTGGCAGGACATTTTCAGTATCGTACCATGGCTGTGGCCATTGGTTGAATACTAGTAGCCCACATCTGTTGCAAATTGGACAATTGTGAACACCTGCAAAACAGACTATAAAACACTCTATTTCAGACCATGATCCTTCACCATTCCACTGTAGAAGACCAGACAGACAGCCAAATCCACAGCATCAGAGTCATGTTTTTTGATTCTGTTTAATTCTCCCTACGTGTCTTTTTTGTCAAATTAATTGTTTTACAATACCCTTCTTTTTTGAGCATTAGTTTTGCTAAGAATAATTTTACAATGGCAGGAAGAAGAAATCCCCTTTTTACAGTGGAAGAATTGTCAGTCATGGATGAAATTTTTAGAGGAGAGCCACAATTGTTTGGAGCATAAGTCAAAAATACTACAATTTCCAAGAAAAGGGAAACGTTGTCCAGAATAGGTGACAGGGTGAATGTAGTAGCAAACAACCTGTGCACACAGGAAGAGATTAGGAAGAGGTGGAATGACCTGCAGGGATAGGTTTGTTTGCTGGCCTCCAAGTGTCACCTGAAGAGGCAGAGGACTGGAGGTGGTTCTCCACAGCATTGAGAGGCCCTTATTGCCGGAATGGATGACATCAGATCCCTCCTAGACCACGGAGAAAAATTGGAGCTGAGCCTCTTTGAGCTCTCCACCATGTTTGATGCCATCTCCCTCTTCACCCCCACCCCCAGACTCCACCTCAGTGGGATCAGATGTAATACCCTCAAATTGGTCCACGTCTTCATCACAAGCTGCAATCAGAGGGTCTGCCCCTTCCGCCCTTCACCTCAGAGCAACATATGCGGCATTACTCAAAATTACTCAAAATCATCTCTTATGCCGACAACACCCAAATAATACTCTCCCTTTCCAAAGAACATGCCACCCCCAGAAACAACTTCAGCAATGCCATGACACATGACGCCAAATGGGAGAAATCAAACTGCTTGAAACTGAACAAGAACATGACGGAGGTGATCATCTTCAGAAGCAGAGGGCACTCCTTCTCCTACGTCGCTGCCAATAACTGGAACAAACCCCCCCACCTTTGCACCTCACACACCCTGCCCAACTACAGGAAAAAGCTCAAGACATGGCTCTTTGAGGAGTAGCTCGGTCACACTGCAACAACCCTGAGTGACTACATATCCCCCGAGGTGATAAGCTGTGATTTACAAATCCAGTGATTGTCATTGCATTACACAGATGACCAGGCACTTTACATTTTTGTGTGATCATATGTTTGTGATATGTTTCACACACCAAGGGGAAGTGTGACCTTAACACATCTCTGACATGTTTGCAGTTCACCAGTGAGTATTGTGTTACATTCTGGGCAAAACCACTTGTAGCATGTTGTAGTGTTTGTGCTGCATTGGAATGTGTTTTTTTGGTGAAATTTGGGCTTATTTTCCAAATTCTTACTTTTAATGTTTGGGTATATCCTTACACACATCTTTGCGGACACATTCCTATTTGCCATTGTTGAGACATTTTGAGTATGAATCCATTGCCATGTAGGCAGTCTGTCACTAATTGGTGAGTGCTACTTATGTCCTGGGGTCTGTTATGATCAATTTCATACTTCAATATTATACACTTCAACATTGTGTTACAGTGTGGTGGTGTTTATAAAGATTTTGAGGCATGCACAAGTCCAGTGTGGCTATGCTGCTGCAAGTCCAATTGTAACAGGAATGCCTATGACTTACCTTTGGTTCCAGCAGCGATAAGGTTGATTTCTACCTCGAAACTGACCCAGGAACAATGGGAGTCCTGGCAGCAGCAGATTCATGGTGAAAGGATAGCTGGATAGTGTTAAAAAGGTAGGTTTTGTGTTTATAGAACTGCCAGCTCAGACGTGGAGGCTTAGCTGCCACAGTTGCATCGGTGGGACTGCACATCATGATTGGCTCAGCAGTAAAACGGATGGTCGTTCTGCTGCCTGCAGTTTTAGTCTCCGGCGCTATTGATGTGGGGAATGATTTTTGGTAGTCGCTGTGGACCGTTGGGGGTCTTTTGCCTATGCTCCTGCTGACCTTATTTCAACCAACAAGGGAAACCCAAGAATCTGAAGGGACCTGGGGTCTGAAATGTATTCAAAAGAATAATGAGCGCTGATCAAATATAAAAAGTAAATTTTACATAGAAATACAATGAATTGTATGTGCATTACAAAAGTAAAAACATTTTAATATTAAGTAAATCACCAGGGAAATAATGAAAAAGGAGCATGTATGTATGATACACCTTTAAGCATATATCACACATTCACAACACTAAAACAAAATTTAATGAATGTAGAAAATGAAGTTTCATAAAAATGAATTACAAATGTTGAACAAAAACATAATAGTAAGACTCAGGCATTATTATGTGACACATTACTATGGAAGGTTTTTGTGTCAAAATCACAATCATGCCAGTACTCATACAAAGAACCAATGTACAAATAGAGCAATCTGTTAAGGTACAGCTTGTAAATGACATGTTGATCCCTAAAGCAAATAGCACTGGATCATCATCAGGACTCAAAAGATTATGCCTGAGAGGAATAGGTATCTTTGATACCAACAGCGAGTGTATAGCAGCTGAAAGAAAAATAAAAAGAGGGAAAAAGTGACAGCAAAGGGAAGTGAAGGAGAAATTTTTTTGGGGAAAATTTAAATACAGTTGCCAGATAAAAGAGTTGCTGCAAGATCTTAAAATGATTAATTATTAGTAAATAATGCAGTGCATTAACCAGTGAGATGACACTTGTGAAACACACAAAAAAAGATGAAAGTGATATCCTGCAAAGACTAGTGAGCTTTAATCCAAGGTAGTCTGATAGAAATTCACTTACACAGGGTGCTTAAACCATAAGGTTTGAGTCCACAGAAACACAATTCAAGCCAAGAATGAATAGGTCCTTGTCGTACTTGTTCTATTAACAAAGAAATATATATTATCCTATAAATATATTTGGAAAAACAACAAATGCCACAGGGAAATTAGTGCCTCAAAGCATCTCTTAGTGCATACTAATGTTTGAAAACAGATAACAAATCAAGGACAAAGGGTACAGTGAAGCTTGCAAAGCGGTTGTTGAAAAAATTGTATCTAAAAGAAAAAAGAACAGGGGGGCAAATTGTGTCAACAGTGATTAAGTCAATACAAAGTAATAGTGCCCAAATGGAATACCCCAAGATGTACCTGATTCTTGTAATTGGAATTACAAAGTAGTCTGACATGAAGCCTGTAGGGAAGAACCTGCAAAAAGTAAATAATCACAACAGAGAAGGTCTATTAAGAATGTCAGATGAGAATCCCAATATGGAAAGAGATCATGTATTAAAAATAAAAGTGTCAAAACAGCAATAATTTATATCAGTAGGGCAACCCAAACATGAAAATAAATCACATGTGCAAAAATGAAATGCCAAAGTGTTGCCTCCAAGAAAAAACATGTTTTTATTGTATTATATCTCATAATAAACTTAATTTCCAAAAGGAGATCACATTTAAACTAAGTCAGACCCATCCTCTATGTGGTTGAGGCCATCTTGAAAGCTGTTAACTCATAGAATCCATCTAAGTTCCTTTTTGTTCAGTAATGTGTTATCAGCTCCTCTAGATGGAAGCATAATAAGTAATTACTTGCCGACCAAGGTCATTTTTGGAATGCACCAGGGTCATTAAGTGGTCCACAAGAGGAGCGTTTGTGACTTCACAGCTTATACTGCTTGTATGCTAGCCGATGCATGTACAGATTTTCTGCGATGGTTGTCTTATGTAGACATTAGATACCTAAATAAGCTCCCACTGACATCTAAATAGGGCAAGTGGACAGTCAAATCAGCAGGCAGTTTTACTGTCAAATAATCGATGGCATGACCATCACAGCCAACATCTAATTCAGGCCCTGAGTTCTTTAAAAGAAAAGCACATCTTTTGACTATTGGACATTTTTTTTTCTTCTGCGTGTCAATTGTTTTAGTACTCTGGACATATTTACAGAGAGAGCCTTTTGAACTATAATTACATCAGAACCGAAAACCTCATGCCAATATTTCTTGACAATTCGCTGTAGCAAGAGAAGACATATTAGCACACATGATATATGTATACAAACCTGAACAGAAACTCTATGTAAAGTGATCCTTGGGAGTGTCAGAAACTTCAGCTTTAATCTTGATTTGTACCTGCTCTCATGCAGTATTTGTGATTAAGCCTCTATGTGTATATTGTTGTTAATAGCTGCTTATGCTGAGAACTTTCAGTAAAATATTCTTCATATTGTTTCCAGTGCACTGCATCCTCACTAACACAAAGGCCAGGGAGTGCAGATCCTGTTAGGCAGTGCCACAAGGCAGCAGAGTAGACCCAATGCCGTAAGTCTGTCTTTTCTTATTCTATCACAACCCCCTTCCTTTCAGGGGCAGTGTGTGATATAAGGTTTTGATTCCTTGATCATTAGAAGCCCCAGAAGAGATAAGAGGCCCAGCATCATCTCCAGAGTTGGAACCAGGGGAGTGCATGACAAAAAACATCCTGTTAATTATTTTTCATTATTACCACTTAACATCAATCAATCAAAGAGATTTTTAAAGCGCACTACTCACCCGTTAGGGTCTCAAGGCGCTGAAGGTGGGAGGGGAGGGTCGATCACTGTTCGAAAAGCCAGGTTTTAAGTTTTTTTCTGAAGAGTAGGAGGTCTTGGGTTTTGCGAAGGTGGGTGGAAAGGGAGTTCCAGGCTTTGGGGGCCAGATAGGAGAAGGATCTGCCCCCATGGTGGTGTGTTTGATGCGGGGGACTGAGGCGAGGGAGAGGTCGGCGGAGCGGAGGTGGCTTGTAGGAGTGTGGAAGGTCACTCTCTCGTTGAGGTAGGTTGGGCCGGTGTTGTGGAGGGATTTGTGCACGTGGATGAGGATCTTAAAGGTGATCCTTTTGTCTATGGGGAGCCAGTGGAGGGATTTGAGGTGTGGTGAGATGTGTTCATGTCGGGGCAGGTCGAGGATGAGTCGTGCTGCTGAGTTCTGGATTCGTTGTAGTTTGCGTTTGAGTTTTTGTGTGGTTCCGGTGTAAAGGGCGTTGCCGTAGTCAAGCCTGCTGCTGATGAGAGCGTGGGTGACTGTCTTTCTGGTCTCTGTGGGGATCCATTTGAATGTTTTCTTCAGTGTGCGGAGTGTGTTGAAGCATGAGGAGGTGAGTGCGTTGATATAATGGGTCATAGAGAGGGAGGGGTCCATGATGATGCTGAGGTTGCGTGCGTGGTTTGCGGGGGTGGGTGCGGGGCCTAGTGTGGTGGGCCACCAAGATGGGTCCCAAGTGTTTTTGTGAGGACCAAAAATGATAATTTCAGTTTTGTTGGAGTTGAGTTTCCGGTGGTTGGCTGTCATCCAAGCAGCGGTGTCAAGGAGTGCAGCGTGTAGGTTGGTTTTGGCGGTAAAGGGGTTGCGGGTGATGGAAAAGATGAGTTGTGTGTCATCCACGTATGAGAGGATGGTGGTGCCGTGGTGTTTGAGGATTTTGGCTAGTGGGGCCATGTAGATGTTAAAGAGGGTGGGGCTGAGGGAGGAGCCTTCTGGGACTCCTCATGTGATTTTGGTGGCGGAGTATTGGGAGGGTGGGAGGCCGACTTTTTGGGTTCTGTCGGTAAGGAAGGAGGTGAGCCAGTCCAGGGCTAGGTGGCGGATCCTGGCGTCGTGGAGTCATGTAAGGAGTGTGTGGTGGCAGACAGTGTCGAAGGCTGCAGAGAGGTCGAGGAGTATGAGTGCTACAGTCTCGCCCATGGCGATTCTGGATCTGATTTAGTCGTTGCAAGCGATGAGAGCGGTTTCCGTGCTGTGGTTCTTACGGAACACAGATTGGGAGGGGTCAAGTGTGTGATTTGTCTCGAGGAAGTGGGATAGGCGGGAGTTGACTAGTTTTTCCGTGACTTTGGCTGGGAAAGGGAGGAGGGAGATGGGGCGGTAGTTGGAGAGGTCGTCTGGGTTGGCTTTGGTTTTTTTTAGGAGTGCAGTGACTTCTGCGTGTTTCCACAGGTCAGGGAAGGTGGCGGTTGCGAATGAGCTGTTGATAAAGGCTCAGAGTATAGGGGCTATGGTGGGACTGGCCTTGTTGTATATTTGGTGGGGGCATGGGTCGGAGGGGGAGCCAGAGTGAATGGAGTTCATAGTCTTTTCATTTGCCTTATCGGTGGTGGGGGCCCAGGTTGTGAGTAGGTTGTGGGGTGTGTGTGTTGGGTTTGTGTTGGGTGGGTGGGGGTTGTGTGTGGAGGGTGTGTGTGGTATGAAGCTGTTGTGTATGCCTTGGATTTTGCGGTGAAAATAATTTGAGAGGGAGTTGCAGAGGGTTTGTGTGTGGGTGGGGTCTTGGTTGCTGGATTTGGGTTTGGTGAGCTCTTTGATGATGGTAAAGAGTTCTTTGCTACTTTGGGAGTTGTTGTCAATATGTTCCTTGTAGTGTTCTCTTTTGGTGGTGCGTATGAGTTGGTGGTGGATGTGTGTGGTGGATTTGAGGGCGGAGAGGTTTGTGGCGGAAGGTTCTTGTCTCCAGGTTTTCTCTGCTTTGCGGCACTTGCGTTTGGACTCGTGGAGTTCAGTGGTGAACCATGGGGCATTCTTGATATTGCGGGTAGTGATGTTTTTTTTGAGGGGCGCAAGAGCATCGGCACAGGTGGTGATCCATTTGTTGAGGTTGTGTGCGGCGATGTTGGGGTCGGTGGTGTTGGGTGGGGGGGTTTGAGTCAGTTGGGAGTTCAGGTGTTCTGTGGGGATCTTGTCCCACATGCGGTAGGGGGTGGTGTGTTGGTGGTGGTATGAGGGTGGTTTGTTGTAGGAGAAGTGGACGCAGTGGTGGTCTGTCCATTGGAGTTTGGAGGTGTGGGTGTAGGTGACATGTTGGCTTGCGGTGAAAATGGCGTCTCGTGTTTGTCCAGCCGAGTGGGTGGGGGCAGTAACTAGTTGTTTGAGTCCCAGGTTGGTGAGGTTGTCCAGGAGGGAGGAGGAGTTGTGGTCTAGGGGGTTTTCCAGGTGGAAGTTAAAGTCGCCGAGGAGTATGTAGTCTGTGGAGGTGGGAGCGTGCGTGCTGATGGTGTCAGCGATGGTGTCGCAGAAGTGGGGCGTGGTCCAGGGGGTCTGTATATGAGTGTGCCTCTGAGGGTGGTGGTGTTGTTGATGTGGATGAGGAAGTGCATGTGTTCTGCGTTGTTGAGGGTGTCAAGGGTGTTGGTGGTGACCTTGATGGTGTCTCGGTGGAGGATGGCGATGCCGCCTCCAGGTTTGTTGAAGCAGTCTTTCCGCTGGAGTTTATAGCCCTCTGGGGTGGCTGTGGCTATGTCTGGCTCAGATGTGAGGTTCGTCCATGTTTATGTGAGGAAGACGATGACGGGTGAGTGTTATGTGATGAGGTCCCAGAGTTCTATGGCATGTTTGTGTAGGGAACGGGTGTTTAGTAGCAGACAGCTGAGGTGGTTGCGGGTGGTGTGGTTGTTGTGGTGTGAGGTAGCGTATGAGGGGGTGTTTGTGGTGTTGCTGTGGGTAGGGGTAGCATTGGTGTGGGGAGTGTGTGGGTTGTGGGGTATGTTTGTGGGTGGGTTTGTAGTTGTGTGGAGGCTGTTGTGTTTGGAGTTGGTGTGGGGTGCATGGGGGGGTGGAGCAGGAGAAAAGGCAGGTGCGGCAGGAGAAGGGGCCTTGTGTGTGTGTGGGGCTGGTGAGTATGCAGTTGGGGCGAGCTCCGGGGTTGAGGGAGAGGAGGGAGTGGGGGTGGTAGTGTATTCTGGGGAGGTTTTGGCTGGTAGGGCCAGGGGGACTGGCGCTGGGCATGGTCGGGTCGCGGACGGGCGCAGACGGGTTTGCTTCTGGTGCACCTCCGGCGCGCCAGCAGCGCAGCTGCACAGCGACCGCCATTAAGAGGGGGAGATGGGAAGGAGGGGCAGCTGGGAGGCGGGAGGCGGGAGGCGGGCATGGGCGGGAGAGCTAATGGGGGCGGGCCGTAGGGAAGCAGCGGCGGGGAATAGGCAGGAGCTGGGGGACCACACAAGGGTTGAGATGGCCCAGGGAAAGGTAAACGGTGAGTGAGAGAAAACATGAAAAAAGGATTGAAAAAAGGCACAAAGATCGATAAACAATGTACAGGCTAGTAGAGAGGAGTCGGAAACAGAGGGAAAGTGGATGAGGTCAGGAACCGTGGAAAAACAGTAGATACAGGTATTACAAAGCACAGACTAGAAGCGAAGGATAGAGGGAAAGGAGAGAAAGCCAGAAAGCGACAGAAACAGTGAGAAAAACAGTGGAAAAAAACACAGGAGACACAGTGCATAGAATAGTAGAAACTTACCAGCGTACACTGAACACCAGGGAGGCGGAGGGGGGCCTCGAACACGCGATCGGTCGCGTGAGTGTGGGTCGGGGAGGAGCGCTACAGCAAGGTGGTGCTGTCGGCACAAGGGAGCCAGCTCCGGCCAAAAGAGGTCAGGGGTCTCTCACCTGGGCCGCGCAGCGACCGCCATTAAGAGGGGGAGGTGGGAGGAAGGGGCAGCTGGGAGGCAGGCGTTGGCAGGAGGGATAATGGGGGTGGGAGGGGGCGGGGCTGTAGGGACGCAGCGGCGGGGAATAGGCAGGAGCCGGGGGAGCGCTCATGGGTCGAGATGGCCCAGGGAAAAGTCAACGGTGAGTGAGAGAAAACGTGAAAAAAGGATTGAAAAAAGGCACAAAGAGCGATAAACAATGTACAGGCTAGTAGAGAGGAGTCGGAAACAGAGGGAAAGTGGATGAGGTCAGGAACCGTGGAAAAACAGTGGATACAGGTATTACAAAGCACAGACTAGAAGCAGAGGATAGAGGGAAAGGAGAGAAAGCCAGAAAGCGACGGAAACAATGGATACAGGTATTACAAAGCACAGACTAGAAGCGGAGGATAGAGGGAAAGGAGAGAAAGCGACGGAAACAGTGGAGAAAAACAGTGGAAAAAAAACACAGGAGACACAGTGCATAGAATGGTAGAGACTTACCAGCGTACACTTGACACCAGGGAGGCGGAGGGGGGCCTCGAACACGCGATCGGTCGCGTGGGTGTGGGTCGGTGAGGAGCGCTACAGCAAGGTGGTGCTGTCAGCGCAGGGGAGCGAGCTCCGGCCAAAAGAGGCCAGGGGTCTTTCACCTGGGCCGTGCAGCGACCGCCATTAAGAGGGGGAGGTGGGAAGGAGGGGCAGCTGGGAGGCGGCAGGCGGGCGTGGGCGGGAGAGCTAATGGGGGCGGGAGGGGAATGGGCCATAGGGACGCAGCGGCGGGGAATAGGCAGGAGCCGGGGGAGCGCACAAGGGTCAAGATGGCCCAGGGAAAGGTAAACGGTGAGTGAGAGGAAACGTGAAAAAAGGATTGAAAAAAGGCACAAAGAGCGATAAACATACTAATCACTGCATTTCTACACTTCCTGAAACCTGACTCTGTAAAAGCACGTTTTATTTTATGTGGAATCCATCTTGTCTCGTTCATGTTTTATAATATTCAATGATGACAAAGGCCTGCAAAGTGTGTTCAGAATTGGATTGACCTTTATTAAACTAATGTACCCTGACGGATAGCTTGTATTGGAAGCCTGGCTTACAAGAGACACCTCATGTGACATGCATTGCTTCATGTGCTCAGTAACATACAGACATCTGGCTGTCCACATAGGTCAAATTTCTTTGAGACCTTGGTAAGTCCCAACCATCTGAGTAAAGTAAACGGTCATGCTTGTGGTCATCTTGTATCATGCAACGATCACAAAGTGTTATTTTACTGTGATTGGTTAGAAGCCTAATATATGTGTAACAATATGCATTTTCTGATCAACATCACACCGTGTATTTGATTATGAAATGATCTTTTTGTTGTTCTAATTGAACAATGTATTTTAACGCCCTTGTGGTTTTCATGCATAATAGAGCTGATGAAACTTCTCTGAATTGGACATGTTGTTTCTGAATACATGGCCCTGTGAATTCATGAATACAGTTCCGTTTGAAACTTGACTTTACCTGTGTTTCTTTATTTAGCTCCCACAACTCCACCGAACCAATGAAGTGTTGGATGTCAGAGTAAGAGATTTTGACTTCCAAACAAAATGACTAAGTTTGAAGGTAAAGCTTTGGAATGGGGAGAGGTAGCAAATCTATTCAACCAGAGAAGTGATGTCACGGGATACAAAACCCAGTTTTGTCCTGCTCAGAACTTTTTTTTCCAGTAAGGTTCGAGTGGGAGCATCATAATTAATCATTGAGGTACCCTCGCTGGCAGTTGCCTTGGGCCTTGCACCACTGAAAGATTTTTACTTTCATAAAAAACTAAGGGCCTGATGTAGATCTCAGTTGATAGAATACTCTTCACAAATGTGACAGACAGCCCACTGTATTATGATTTCCATAGGATATAATGGGATCGTAATATGGTGGATGGGATATCAATCACATTTGTGATGGAGTGTTCCCCTCCGACAAGTTCTACATCAAGCCCTAAATCAAAAAATTCAAAACATATAACAATGGGATCTTCTTTCTGTATCTAACCTCCACTGCTTCATGGTCAGTTGTAAATGGTGTCTACGTCCCAGGCAACCACAAACAATGACTTGATTGGCAATTTACATTCTTGTGTTTTTTCCCTAAAAAATGCATGTTTCTTTTGATGACATTGCTGATCAAATTGTGCTCTAGTTTTCTAAATTGGTTTTGTAATAGTATTGTGTTTTGTTATTGACTATATAATTGCCAACTTCTTGTTGCATAACTTCACTCTACAGAGACACCCTGGCTCCCATTTTCCATCAGGTGATAAATGAGTGCAATAAACGCTTCCAATTAGAGAATCAAATGCAACATTCTGTACAGTATTTTTGTGTCCACACAGTTATTTCCCATTTCAGAAGCCTAATGCATAATTGCTTGGTACTAATGGGTTGTTACTGCATGGTAGTGATAATTGTATGTGCAGAGGTTGAACCCCACCAGTACTGTGCAACTCATATTTGGGCCATGCTGTGAACTTGAATTTGCATCTTTGGTCAGAGGGTC
Source organism: Pleurodeles waltl (assembly GCF_031143425.1). Taxonomy (NCBI): domain Eukaryota; kingdom Metazoa; phylum Chordata; class Amphibia; order Caudata; family Salamandridae; genus Pleurodeles; species Pleurodeles waltl. Next base: position 383,519,856 of record NC_090445.1, read on the forward strand.
AATAAAGTACTTTCAGGATGTGTGACATATAACAGTGTCTAATGCATGTTTACTCATTATCAATGCTGAAGTTTTCAAAATGCAGTTTTTAGAAACTCCCAGGATCTATTTTTAAACACTCCTTTCTCTCCCTGTGTGGTTCATCTGAACACCTAATCAAGGGACTTGATGGACAAAGTTTCAATTAATCTATTGCCGAAATGGAGTGGAAACTAGGTTCTTATTCAATGACGTTCCTAGTAGGAAATATTTAAGCGGAGTGGTTTTTTTGGGGGGTTTTTTCAGTAAGGATTACGTTCAAACTAGTAACTTTGCAGACCATCCTCCTTTTTCTGTGTCTGGGAGATTTTCCCACATCCATGAGCTTCTGAATGCCTATCTGCATGTCCGAAATCACAAAGACTGTCAGAGAGTTCTCTCTTTTTGTGTTTTTCACTGGCATTTCCATTTCCTGGTCCTCCTCTTTGACCTAGCCTCTGCACCAAGGGTATTCACAAACATCTTTGCACCTTTGGTATACCTTGTGTATGCATAGAGCATTCAGGTTTTTCCATACTGAGATGATCAGTTGGTAACTTTTTTTTTCTAAGACTTTAACTGATTTTAGGTGAGTCTGCGAGGTGGAAGCAATGATTCCTTTAAATATCTAATAGTGAAATGTAATCACATACATGGACCTCCAGTTTATAGATGTCCTCCTTCAGACATATGTGGGGAAGGTGTCTCTTCCAGGACCCAAGATGACCTCTCAGATACAGATTTGACTAAATCAGTTATTTGCAACAGCCAAGAAATGGTTGAAATTGCAGGGATCTTGCTCCTTGGGTTTGTCTACACATTTAAAGAGGAGACCAATATCTTCTACAGCATTGGTCTTCCAATTCACAGGTCTGAGGCCATGCTCCTTATGACTCCTCAAATCAGCCACTATCTCAAATAGTGGCTACAGAGACATGATTTGAAAGAAAATTGCCTTTGTCTTCACCATCTGACTTAATTCCTACAACAATTCTACCATGTTGGGGTGGGGCTCAACACTGGAGATTTTACCAGTACACGGGTCAGTGGTCCCCAGTGGTGTCCAGCAACTCTTCTAACGTGGGTGAGTTCTCAATTAATTTCAGAGCCTTTCTGTATTTCTCTCCCATAACCAGGGGCATGGATGTGTGCATACAACTAGAAGCCCTGATTTATGTAAATCACCAGTGGAGGGGGGTTCAAGGGTTTGAAGTCTAGCAGTAGGAGTTAGATATATTGGAAGATAGGCAGAGGATAATCCATTTCTGTGAGCAATCTACTTGTGGGAAGAGAGTATTCACATGCAGATAATTTTAGATGTATTTTTCCCTTTTCACTTTCACTGCATCGTACCAAGTTATTTTTTGTAGTTAGTAATCAAGCATATCCAAAAATGTATGATGACCTACTTGTTGCAAATGAGAATGTGATTCTTCTGGAATTCCGCTCCCTGACCACTTGTCCCACCTCCTGTGAATAGATATCCTCTTCCTGCCTAGGCTCAGGATTTTCTTGTATGCATTTCTCTTCAGGTAAACACCCAGACTACTATGGAAAACTCAGTCCAAGAAAGTGGGAGAGCCAGAAATACCCTCTTCTTCAACTATTTACATGCAGCATTTAGGTCTTTCTGGGAGCTGCTCCCCTCTCCGAAAAACTTGTCCACTTTCAGCTAGGGGTCTGTATCTTAAAAGATTGGATATCTACACATAAGGCTGTTCCTCTGACATAGCTCAGAGCATTTAGCAATTCGGATGACTTAAGATTCTTGCAAGACCTTGGAAAAACTGGTGGTCTCAATCAGAACAGAATGACCTTCAGTCTCTGGATCACAAACTTCCACTTTCAAACTAGTGGCCACTCAGTAAAGTTTCAACTGTAGCAGTGGCTCAAATGACAGTATAGAGTTCTCAGTCAGGCTGTCAGAGATCTCTGTCTAAGGGGAAAGGGGGGGCATTGTCTGCCAGGGCAGCAAGTATTATTACCTCAACCACCTACGTGGATTGTAGGCCATGCACAAAACCCTAAATGAGAAGGTTAGGTGTGCCAATGTTTCCCTACTCCTGCCTTAGGATAAGTAAGGCTTCTACATAATTTAAGTGTCAAAAGGGCCCTTTCCATTTATGGGGAAAGAAGGTTTAACTTTTACAAAGAGGAATTTTTCTTTGTTAATTATGGTTCCATGAATTACGGGTTGCATTCCTCCATGTCAACCAACATTTGATAGATCAGAATTGTTATTAAATCACCATATCATTTAAGGTGGTGGACATGACAAGCTTTCTTCATGTGTTGAGCAAACTAAAACTTGCTCTACAAGGTTAGCTTTTACAGCTACAGGTGTCATGAGTGAACTTAGTTTAATGCACCAGAAGTTGAATGTGGAAAAACAAGTTATTGTATTCACACATAATCCTACTCAGTACAGTTTATATTGTGCCTGTGCTTTTTAGGTTTATAACAGTTCCTAAACTGGAATTTAGCGGTGCAGAGGTAATTTAAGGGCCCACATTTATTCTTTACAATATCACATACAAGATGAGACATTTTGGGCCTGATTACAACTTTGGAGGAGGTGTTAATCCGTCCCAAATGTGACGGATATACCACCAACCGTATTACGAGTTCCATAGAATATAATGGACTCGTAATACGGCTGGTGGTATATCCGTCACTTTGCCGTCACTTTTGGGACGGATTAACACCTCCTCCGAAGTTGTAATCAGCCCTTTATGCTTAGGGGTGTTTATTTCAACAGGCTTATCCTGTTGCTTAGCATATTTAAAATAACCACATTGAATATTGTTCAAACATCACTAAAGCATGTTGTGAACAATGAAAACGGTAAGTACATTTTGACTATAATGGAAATATTATCCAGCAATGTAACACTGTAGAACCTACTTCTATGCAGTATACTATGAGAGCATGGAGGAGCGTAACTTACATCAGGAGTTTCTTGGGGAATCAATGGTCTGCATATCGGTTTACAGCAAGATGCTTTAGTTATTGGTAGCCGAAAAAAAGTGTCCCATTGAAAGGAAAATATGTATCACCATCAATTCCTCTCCTGCTGGACTTAGTTCAGTGTCAACTTGCAATGTAGAACAGGATGCTGTGGCATCACAACAGTCTGGCAATCTCTGTCACAATATTCTGGCAAATGCTTGCACAAAAATATAGGGCAAAGGACCTCTCCTACCAAGTGGTCACTTGACAAGCCTTTAATACTGTGGCTTTTCTGATATGAGGAATTTCTTACCTAAACTCCCGAGTGTCTGGCATAACCTTTGTACATGATGATGCCAGTATTAGATGCATTATCTAACCAAAAAACGTAAAAGCATGTCAATTCAGACTACATAGTTTATGTTATTTGTTAGGCCTGTCAGCATTAGGGTTTCCTTCCCCCAAAACATTTTGCCTACCTCCTACTTTTATTCTGACATTGCTAAGTACTAAGGTGCATGTGCTCACTTCTTAAAACAAGGATAATATCCCCAGTTGGCATACTTAACATACTTGTAAGTCGCTAGTAAAGTGCTACTACATGTACACATGGCCTGCCACTTAAGTAGCCCTTTAAACATGTCTCAAGCTTGTCATTGCAGCCTGTGTGTGCAGTTTTAAAATACCATCTTGATCTTGTAAAATAAACCTTTTGGCAGGCACACCCCTTCCTTTTCAATTCATATATCACCCGTAGGGGCAGACCCTGGACAGCCCACAAGGCCACATGCAGTGTATTTAAAATGTATAATTTTAAGTTTTATATTTCCTGTTATTAAAAATGTCTTAAATATTTGTTTCACTCCTGAAGGCCTATCTCTCCCATACAATAACACTGGACATACCACATTGCATTTAATAAGCTGTAACTACCACATGGGAACAGGTAACCAGTTCATGTTTTGTGTTTTTGGAACTGTAATGAAATGTCCTCTCTTATGGTAACGTCAGATTTTAAATTACAATTCTGAAATAGAAAGTTAACAAACACAAATGAGGGATGGAATGAGGAACCAATCAAACATTCACCCCCAGTCACAGATTTGGTTTTAATCCAAAAGTTATTTTGCTCACAATACCACCCCAGTTTGGACCCTGTCATATGCAAATCAGTCTTGATCCTCGCGGGAACAGTCCAGCATGAACTGCCAGGCCAGGTCCTCCCTGGACCAGAAACAATCATCCTGGGACCAGTTTCAGGATATCACCCTTCATCAGCCAGGCTAGCTTGAATCCAGTGGCATAGTGAACCCAGCACTCACATGCGACAAAAGCAAACAAACACAAATGATGGACGGAATGCAGAACCCATCAAATATTCACTCCCAGTCACAGATCTGTGTTGAATCCATCAATTATTTTGCTCACTATGCCACCTCAGTTTGGACCCAGCCATATGCAAATCAGTCTTGACCCTGTTCCCCAAAGAAAAGTCCAGCCAGAACTGCCAGGTCAGGTCCTCCAGCAAGGCTAGCTTGAATCCAATGGCATAGTGAGCCAGGGACCCACGTCTGGACATACCCGGTGCACTTACGGTGACAAAAGCAAACAAACACAGATGCTTTTTTGCTCTAAGAGCACCGGCCAAACATGGTCCCTGTATCCGACCCATGCTCCATTGTGGTCAGTCTGAATTTCTCCCAGTTTAGCACAACCAGATAGCACAAACTGTGCTCTAGAATTTTTGGCACTATTTTCACATAAATCCTTAAAATTGCATATCTTGATATTGGCGTTAAATTCAATAAACATTCCTCTTTTTTCTAAATTGCTGTGGATTCTTTCTTGTTTTCCATTTTAATTGTATTGCTGTTTGAAGTTCTGCATAAATACTTTAGACATTGCCTCTAATTTAAACCTGACTGCTATGTCCCAAGCTACCAGAGAGTTCAGCATAGGTTAATTTGGGGCTTGCATCATGCTTCACCCTGGCAAGGATTAATTCTTGTTGCACACATAAACTTTTGGGGTGATCACCATGCACTGCTAATTACCTCAGACATTATAGCAGTGACAACTTCTATAACATCCTTAAAAGTATAAATCTGTGAATGGCTAGGGTATAAATTATAGTTACTTAAAATAAAAAGAACTTTAACTATAACTGCTTGATTTCTATGGTTTTGTACGTGTAAATTCAGAACCACACTATACCATCCATCGAACCTTTGGTTTATTCAGTGAAAAGGTAGTTATAGTTAGGACCATGTTTTTATAGAAAAAGCATTTTTTGACTTGTCTATATCTTTGACACTGTTTCACGAATCTTCATGAAACTTTCCGAAAAAGTGTGCCAATGTCTCTTGTTACACATGGGAAGTTTTGGGGTGATCCACCAAGCATGGGCTGAGAAAACAGGGTGGTCAAAAACGTGCATTTCCCATGTAAATTCCCATAAGAGCTTTGAACATGACTACAACCTAAACTGCTGGATGGAATTACACCAAATTTAGCAGAAAGCTAGATTTTGTTCTGCAGATTGTGGTTTTGATTATTTGGTGTGAATCCGTTCAATAGTTTTTGAGCTATTAGAGGGGAAATACAATTTCTTATCTAGGGCTGTGGATACTCGCAGATGACTTCACGAATAATAAGAGCTCATGCAGACAGCTGCAGAGCTCTCATTAGCAGCTAACACTTCAAACCAGGAATTGTTGGCAACTGTCTTGGGACTTGCCTTCAGCCGGGCCCCAGAAAAAAAGTGAAAAAACTAAAAGGGTCAGGTTAGGTAGGCCCTGACCCCTTTGCTAATGTGCTGGGGTCACAGAGAGACCACGCCATGGCAAAAAAGCATGTTGTTTTAAGCATTGTTGCTGCAAATGTGCAACAATGTCACATATTAATGTTTTAAATGAAGCCCCCACATGGGCCAGGTCCCTGTGGCATGTCAAAAATAAGGAGGGGATGCATGGGGGCCTCAGCCTGGGCTTGCAGAAACCCCAGGGACTGCCACCTCCCTGGGTTGATTACTACATTGAATGCAGGAGGACCATGCAGCTCTGGGGACCACCCCCAACCTGGTGCTTTAATGACAATGAATGAAGGGGGGGTTGTGTAGCCCCCCTGCAGCCCGGGGACTGCCACATCATCAGGGCTTTAATTGAAATGAATGCAGGGGACCACATAGCTCCCAGGAGCCCTGAGGACAGCCACCTCCCCAGGGCTTTAAACAAAATTAATATGCAGAGGCGTACAGTCTCTCTGCAGCCCCAGGGACCACACCTCCCCGGGGCATTATTCATAATTAAGGGGGACTGCACTGCCCCCTGCAGCCCTGTGGACCACCACCTCCTCAGTGCTTTAATCATGATTAAGGGATCACCATGTGGCCCTCTCGCAATCCTGTGGACTACCACCTCCCTGGGGCGTTAATCACAATTAAGGGGGGCTGCACACCCCACCACGTGCCCAGTGACTGCCACCTTCCCAGGGCTGAATTTAAAATAGGGGACAGTTCACATTGGAGGGGGCTTCACAAGGAGCTCCTGATGGCCCGGAGACGCCCCCCCCACAACCAGCTCCTCTTATGTCACATGTACCCACCCCTGGGACATAGCTGTTTGCTTTTGACAGCTCCCACCAAGCAAAATCAAACAAACTCCGATTTCTGAGAGTGAGAACTGTCAAACAGCCCTCACTGGCAGAAAGCAGTTTTCATCAGTTTCCCTACATGCAAATATGCATGTAGGGAAACAGATGAAACATTGCTTTCATAACCAAGGATCTACTATTTAAAGCAGCTCCCTGCTTGTGGAAGAAATGCCGGGTCCCGTAGGATGCGGGAAGCTGTCTAGGGCTGCGGGGCCTTGAGGTCGCCACAACAGTCCTGTCATTCTCTCTCTCTCTCTCTGTCTCTCTCTCTCTCTCTTTCTCTCTCTCTCTGGCTCTCTCTCTCTCTCTCTCTCTCTCTGTCTCTCTTTCTCTCTTCCATCCCACAATTGGATGGAAGAGAGAGTGAATCAGAGATTGTTATTACATTGGTCACTCCATGCAATGACTTAAAAACTAGCAAGATGTTTGACACAAATTCATGCTTACCTTTTAATGGACAGCAGACAATGGTCACTTCTTGCCTAATGGTAAAGCTCTTGTGCTATCAGTAGGTTGAAGGTTCAAATCATAGTTTCTCATGACAATGTGTCAGTTTATGTTCTAGTGGTTTGACTGTTAAACATTCCTTGTCATAGAACATTGAAGTATTTTTCCTTTCAAAATCTGTGGGTTGAATATCATAGTTAGGTCTAGACACTGCACAGTAAGGAGTCACCCCTGGCCTAGTGCTTAAAGTCTCAGACGTACACACAGAAGGTTAAGTGTTCCAGTCTAGGTGGGTCTGTGGTCATTTCCTGATCCAGTTTCCTTTCAACTATAAACATTTAAGTTACATACTGAAAGGTGATCACACTCTTTTAAATGACAAAAACTCTATCTCTCAATCCCTCTCTGTCTCAATTTCTCTCTGTGACATTTTTCTCTAAATCACTGTTTATGTGAATCTCTCACTTCATCTCTCTTGCTCTCTTTCTCTCTCTTTGGGTTGGATGGTTAGGAGCATTGGCCACAGTGATGGGCCGAGGTCATGTCTGGCCAAGGTTGGGTGGTTGCCAACCTGCTGCCAACCGCTACCATGTACGGTGAAAGACTGTGCGCTACAGGGGTTGGATTAATGTGCAGTAATGAAAATTACTTTATGTTAAAAAACCCATAGACCCATAAAAAAATCAAAGGTTACAGGGATGCTATAGTTAAGAAATAGAATTAAAAAAGCATAGAAATTCACTTAAGGAAAAAAGAGGTTACTGGGATATTATAGTTAGGCTTACATTTTTATCTTACAAAACCATAGAAATTTACCAATATAGTTAGAATTATCTCAAGTGAGTATAATTTGTACCCAGTTAATTACCCCACACATTACGGCACTCATGACATCTTTGATAGTATAATTGATAATATCAATGTAATATTTGCAGCAAATTTTTGATGAAAAAGTAGTGCATGGCAGGGGCCCGAGTTATAGTTTCTTTAGGTCACGAACTATAGTTACTTTAGATAACTCTAACTATAACAGGTGAATATATATGGTTTTGTATGTTTAAAATGTGAACCTAATTATAACGTCCCTATAACCTTATATACACACACACCTATATATATATATATATACATATATATAGACATATATATATATATATGTCTATATATATATATATATATATATATATATATATATATATATATACACACACATACATATGAATATATGTGTATATTGATTTCCAATCATGGTGGCACAGTGGCTTAAGGATATGGAGAGAGCCACGAAGAGGGTGGTTAAAGTAGATATTGTTCTGATGATGATGCCGTGGGTGGAGCACGGGCAGAAGGAGTATGCTTGAGCAACATTAAGGACATGGTCAAGCAACTAGAGAGATTGCATAAGAGGGAAATTTCAAAACGGTGGGAGATCAAATTACAAAGAGGTTGTATGGACCTAGGGCACGTCCCAAGGGGTTTGCGCATATTAATTGTACCAACTTATGAGAATCCTAACCCTAGTATGTTAAATGGGCAGAGAACAATTTAGAATCCTTGAGGTGGATGATGGCAGTTTTCATTCAGTACGCCGACCTTGACCATGACACTCTCATGGAGGAGATAGAGAATTTGAAAACTAAATTGGATAAAAGTCAGGAGAAAGAGCTTCTGAAACTGAGATGAAGGGACGATTGGAGAAATATGAACAATCAATTAAGAACAGAAAGGTTCTGAAATTTAAAAGAGACAAGTTGTATTATCTGAGATGCCAGATGTTCGCCTTCCCACACCTTCTCTGTAGACATTTCACTGAGTGAGGAGTAACAAAAGACGCTGGCATTGGGGCTAACATACATTGCACCAGCCCAATTTAACTATTGTCAAACACTGATTGATTTGTTTGAGTTTGTGAGGAAAATCAAGTTAAAGAAATTCCATGCATCGAAACCTGTATATGTGCAGATTGTACCATGTCAGTTGCAGAGTCAAGCAGTCAACATTTTGGTATCAAACATTACTTTGATAAAGGAATTGTCAGATCTAGAAAGGATGAATGAGGGTGAGGAGCCCATCTAAGATTAACATTTATTTCAACAACTGGGTCTGGATGTCTTTGAAAGTCCAACTACTCAGTTTAAGCCATGATCTACTATTACTCTGATACTACTTAAAGATTCCCTCTATGTGTTCTCAGAGACAGCGTCACAGGAACTAAATGTTTGCAAAGTTAAATGGACAAGCGGTGTAGTGGAAGGCGATCACAGGATGTGTTTAAGTATAAGCAATTGATGTCTAAATTGAAAAACAGGCCGGCTGGCAAGGAAGGGAATGTGGTGCTCTAGGTGCTTCAAATGTATGTTGAAGAAGCATTTATACAGTTGAACAATGAAAAATGTTACTGCACAATAGATCATAGAGTGGGGAGGAGTGTCTACTCAGCTTATTTGTTGGAACTTGGGAGTTGGAGGGGCTCGAGTTTGATCACCTAAGAAGAGTATCAATTTTTGAGAACTGACCAGTCTATTTGCCAATTTTCTATATCCAATTTTCCGAAAGTCCATAAAAATGAAACTAATCCCCCAGGACATCCCATTTTCTCTGCACAGGGTGAGATCTTTAAACATACTTCCATGTTTATTGATTATTTTTTTACAACCATATGTAAAGAACTTGCCCTCTTATATTCAAGATACAGGGGTCTTCCTGTGGAGAGTGTATGACATCAGGTGTGACAATGACTTTGTGCTGATGTCTCCTGATGCAACTTCCCTTTACACAAGTATTAAGCATGAAGATTGGTTGAAATCATTGAAGCATTTTTTAGCACAAGCCACATCTCTTCATAGAATCATACCCAGATGTTGTTAGAGATAGCAAGTTGGAGCTTGGAAAATAACTTCTTTCTATTTGGGAAGAAGGTCTAAGCAATTGAGAGGCACTGCGATGGGCACCTGCTGCACCCCCAAGCTATGCTAATTTGTGTATGGGCTGGTGGGAGGAGCAGGTCCTCACAATGAAAAGGAGAGTAGGAACAACATTGTCTTATGAACGCACTTCATTGATGACATGTTTGTCAAATTGAAGGGGAATGACAATCAACCCACTGCTTCACAGAGCAGATTAATCATATAAATCTGAATAGCCGTTTCACTGCCCATATGGGCAAGGAAGTGGTATGTTTTTTAAACCTCATAATATTTGTGTGGCAGGGCAGGATTCATACCAAAGCATACCACAAAGCCATAGTGAGTAATACTTTACTATAAGCAAGAAGTTATCATGTAAATAAATTGAAACATAGCATTCCGTATGCTGAGAACCTGTGAATGCGCTTGAACTGTAGTAACATGGAGCAACTTAAGATAGCCCAAGATGAGCTGACTAGTCCAGTCGGGCGCTTGAACCACAGAAATGAGTTTTGTTATGTCTGAATCCCAGTTTCTGATTCTATATCTTGTAACCTAATCACAATTTGAAGTTGTGACTACATACCAATTCAGTATTAGGAAGGGGCATGTCAAAGACGTCCCTTTCTAATACTGAATTGCAGTGATATGTAGGAATGTTGTGTGACTGACATGTGGTCACAAAACATTTGCATTTTACCACCTATTTCAAGTAGGTGGTAACCCATTCGCAAATGAGAAGGGATCCCTAAGGGACCCCTTCCCCTTTGTGAATACACGCAAAAACCTTTTATAAGAGCAGGCAGTGGTCATACGGACCACTACCTACTCTTTCAGAAAAATGAAAAGAAAACTTTAGATTTTTCTTTTTCAAATGCATTCCCGTTTTTCTTTAAGGAAAACGGGCTGCATACAAAAAAAAAAGATTGCTTTATTTAAAAGCAATCACAGACATGGTGGTCTGCTGAGCCCAGCAGGCCACCATTCCCTGTGATTGTAGCCATTCGCAATGGGTCGCAACTTGCAACATACCTCATGAATATTAATAAGGTAGGTCAACTTGTGAACCATTTGGAACCACTAAATCAAACGCCTGGTCTTTCATATATTCAAATAGCGATTACCTACTTGTGAGTCATAGAAAATTTCATTTAGGTAATTGCTATCCAGATAAATGATACATCTGGCCCCTAGGGAGGAACTTCTTTTTAGAAGAAGGGATGTTGAGCAGATAGCCAACCACTTCGGATGATCATTGGTTACAGTTTGCAATGTGTTCAGTTGAGAGCCATCCAGAACAGGAACTTGCATTTGATTAAGAATGACTCTGTGATTGGTGACATGAGTAACCAGGTCATTAGATAATTTTCGTAAAGCCAAGTTCATGAGTAGTATTGCAGAGTGCATAAGAGACGGAACTTGGTTTTCTCACAATCCTGGATTTAAGAAATGTTGCAAGTGCAAGGCTTGTACTTTAGGGGTGAATACATCTTATGTACCATCACAATTACCGGAGTACTCCATAAATATCAGCAAATGTCTGCACTGTAAATCTGAATTTGTAATGTGTGTCCTCAAATGCTTCTTTCCAGAGCTATATGTAGGGAGTACAATGCTGAAAGTCCATCTCCGCATCCCACAGCATATTAGAGCCATCAGAAATAGGGATCAAAATTACACAGTAGGCCAGCATTTTGAGGTGTTCCATGATGCATGAGAAGGTGAACTCAGGTACTTTGTGCTAGATGCGGTACCCAAAAGAGTGTGAGGAGGCAATAGAGAACAGCAGTTGACGAGACTGAAATCTAGATACATCCTCATGCTAGATACTTAGGCCCTGAGGGGCCTTAACATAGATGAAGATTTACATGTTCATTTGTAGGTAGTAAACATGCTTTGAACATTCTCTGATACTGACTTAGGGTCGAGCACTTGGGTTTGTGTGGGGTATTGTGTGTCTCACATTAGAAACTGACATATGGTTCATGGACAGATGAAGTAATCACCCACTCATTGTTTGTTTATTTATTTATTTTTTATTTGTGCCAGTACACACACCCTCTTATAGGAAGAGCATTTATATTGTACTTTATCATTCTAGTAGTCCATTGTCTTTATAGTACTGGGTATCCTGTCAGACCAACCTTTTTCACGATCGTCTGTGTCTTAGACATGAAATAAGGATGTCATTTCAGTTCACCCACTGGAGTTGCCAGGGGAAAGGATACTTTAGTGTTTCATTTTGGAAATTTTTTATTTATTTTTGCACTGTAAGGGTGGAGTTAAATATTATATTTATTTTAGTCACAATGAATTGATTTTCTTTTCTTTTAGTTTATCAATTGGCATTTCTCGGTTATACCTGGATTAGTATATTTTCTATGTCTATTGGTCGGGTGTGGGTCAGGGAAGTCGTCATCATGGTTAGACACAGCCACCCAATAAAATGAATTTAGTGTGTGATTATGGTGTTTTTGAGAAAAGCTGCTTAGTTGGCTGAAACACATCAAGCCTTAACTATAACATTGATATGAACTGGAATAAAGTGATGCTTTGATGATCCAGAGTGTGCCAGTTCTCGTTTGTGATATATACATACACACATATACTACCTACTGGTGGTCGCCAGTAGATAGTGATAGTTAGGGCCTAGTTTCCATTGAAAAAGAGGTTTTTTATTTGGTATTGTCTTTGGCTCATTGGACGATTCTTAAAGAAATGTTCCCAAAAAAAGTGTCAAGTTGGGTCGTGCTGTGCATAGAAAGCACAGGATGATCCATCAAGTGGGAGCATAGAAAAAGAGAAGGGGACAAAAAAGTGGATTTCCCATCTTAATTCACTTAGAAACTTTAGATACACAAGCAGCCCGAAACGCTGCACGGAATTACACCAAATTTGGCAGAAAGTTAGGTTTTGGTCATCAGATCACACTTTTTGTTATTTGGAGTAAATCAATTCAGTAGTTTAAGAGAAATTAAAGGAAATCCAAATTTGTATATCTGTGGTTGCAACGACTTCTGGAATACTCCTGACCTACAGCAGAGATCCGATTGGTTGCCAACACTTTAACTATTTCTGGTGAAATTAATAAATATTCATGAATTTCGCTGTGAAATACACAAGTGTGGTATTCTGCAGTCGCTTTTAATTTTGTCCTTGGGTGGGCCAGGTTTCCGGGGCATTCTTCTTATAATATTTAAGAACGCGGTTGCACAAGGCCCCTCTAAAAGTGTTCTTTAAAGCGCAGGGGACCACCACCTCCACAGGACTAAATTGGTAATCAATGCAGGGGGGCACATGGACCCCCTGGGCCCCATGGACCACCACCTCCCTGGAACAACAACAGTATAAATGTGGGGCCATGCAGACCTCCTGGCCCATAGGGACTACCACCTCCCCAGGACTATAAAAATCTAAAAGGTTGAGGGGGTCTCTGCCGGGCCAAGAAAGCCACCACCTCCCCAGGGCTAACCTAAACAAAAATAAAAAGATGCAGGAGGCTGGGTGGACTACACGGGCCATTGGGACAACCACCTCCTAGGGGCTTTTCAATTTTAAAAGGATTGAGAGGGCCACACAGTCCCCCTCCAGGAGCCATGTACAGCCCTGGGGACCACAATCCCTCAAGGCCAGCTCCTTCTATCTCCCAAGGTGCCCAAACTTGAGAGGTAGCTATCGGAGGCTTGCACTCTATATAGTGTACAAAAATTATATGCACTGTGCACAGAGTCCACACAACCCCACCTTGGTATCCAGAGGAAAAACAGATCACCTAATGCTCTATTTTTGTGGTAGTGTTGGTGAGCAGTTAGGCTAATCCAGGAGTTGTGCTAAGCATTTGTTGTACTCACTTTATCAATAAATGAAGGCACACACTCAGAAGAATAACTCGCGACCAATTAAACTAAATAATGTAGATTTTTATAACATTTTAAGACCATGATCTTCGTTATACGGTAAGTATTGTTTAGTTATGAATTTCAAAAGTTTTGGAAATGCACAGTTTTTATGCATGATTATGCACCATAGGAATCAGTGGGAGAACATAGAAAAATATATGTAAAATCAGGCAATTATCCCATTACCTTACCTTCTATTTTTTGGTTGAGGTCGTGGACAGGTCCAATGGTCCAGCTGGAGAAGCTTGGGCAATTCTTCGTTCAATCATGAGCTGTGGCTGAAGATCCTGGAGTTGGGCACAAAGGAGAAGAGGGACAATTTGGAAACATACAGCCCAGGGGGACTTACAGATAAGTCTGAAGGGCCCCTTGGAGGGAGGAGGTTGCGATGACGTGAGGACCATTAGAGCACAACTGGTTGGTCGGTGCAGGGGCCAGGGAGGCCATGAGCAGCATATAAAGGTCAGCCAGGCGTTGTATGTCTTGGAGTCCTTGCAGTCAGGAGCAGGCAGCTTTGAGGGTGGATTGCAGGTCCGCTAGGCTAATCAGGAGGTGGATCTCGGGTGTCCTGAAGTCCCTCATCGGGTGCTTGCTGCTGTGCTTTTGGGAGTCTGGAATGGACTCTGCTTCTGGGTGTTTGACTTTGGGGGTCTGGTACCCCAGATACTGGTATGCCACAGCCCTGGAAGGTCCTAGTACCACTAAATGTGCCAGAGAGGTAGCCTGGGTCCTCTGGGGCTGTTGTACAGGGTTTGGATGGGCTGCTAGATCTGAGCCATTGGTCAGCCGCACATTAGTAAACCAGACTTCATGGGTTCCTTGCCTGCAGGGTGCCAGAGAGTGATACCTTCATTCTTAAGAAGGTTGTTGGTGATTTTCAAAAGGCTGGAGATGCTCTGGGGTTTTGTAGAGTGTGGGAGGCTGGCCTGGCTTGTAGTGGTTACCAGATGTACTTACACCTTGTGCCAGGTCCATTTATCCCTTATTAGTATAGAAGAGGCATTTCTAGCCGCTTAGGCTGATAGAAGGTAGCTATGGCAAAGCAGCTTAGGCTGAACTAGGAGACATGTAAAGCCCCTACTATACCACTGGTGTCATATGCACAATATCATTAAAAAAACACAATACACAGAAGTACTAAAAATAAAGGTATTTTATTTTTATGACAATATGCCAAAAGTATCTCAGTGAGTACCCTCAGTATGAGGATACGATATATACACAAGACATATGTACACAAACCAAAAATATGCAGGTAATAGCAAGAAAAGTAATGCAAGCAGTGTAAAATTACAGTAGATTGCAATAGGAGCACATAGGTATAGGGGCAACACAAACCATATACTCCAAAAGTGGAATGCGAACCACGAATGGACCCCAAACCTATGTGAGCTTGTAGAGGGTCGCTGGGACTGTAAGAAAACAGTGATGGTTAGAAAAATAGCCCACCCCAAGACCCTGAAAGGTAGGTGTAAAGTGCACCTACTACCCCCAGAGAGCACAGAAGTCGTGATAGGGGGATTCTGCAGGAAGAACAAACACCAGCAATGCAACAACAGTGGATTTCCGGACCTGAGTACCTGTAAGACAAGGGGACCAAGTCCAATAGTCGCAACAGTGTTGAGATTGGGCAGCAGCCCAGGAAATTCCAGCTGAGGGTGCAAGGAAGCTGCCACCTCTTGAAAGAAGCTTGGTGTTCTGCAAGAAAGAAGAGGACTAGGAACTTCCCTTTTGGAGGATGGATGTCCCACATCGCGATGAGGCTTGCAGAGGTATTCCCACACAGAAAGACCACAAACAAGCCTTGGTAGCTGCAAGGATCGCGGTTGGGGTTTTTGGATGCTGCTGTGGCCCAGGAGAGACCAGGATGTTGCCACTTGGATGAGGAGACAGAGGGGGCGCCCAGCAAGTTAGTGAGCCCTCACAGAAGCAGGTAGCACCCGGAAGAAGAGTAAACCGGAGTCCACGCAAAGTCACAAAAAGGAGTCCCATGACGCCGGAGTATTACTCAGAAGGTTGTGCACTGAAGGTTAGAGTGTTGGGGATCCAGGCTTGGCTGTGCACGAAGGAAATCCTGGAAGAGTGCACAGGAGCCGTAGCAGCTGCAAATCACATGGTACCCAGCAATGCAGTCTAGCGTGGAGAGGCAAGGACTTTACCTCCACCAAACTTGGATTGAAGAGTCACTGGACCGTGGGAGTCACTGGGACAGAGTTGCTGAGTTCCAGGGACCATGCTCGTCATGCTGAGAGGGGACCCAGAGGACCAGTCATGCAGTTTTTTGTTGCCTGCGGTTGCAGGGGGGAGATTCCGTCAACCCACAGGAGATTTCTTCAGAGCTCCTGGTGCAGAGAGGAGGCAGGCTACCCCCAAAGCATGCACCAAGGGGACCCAGAGGACCAGTGATGCAGTCTTTTGTTGCCTGCGGTTGCAGGGGGAAGATTCCGTCAACCCACGGGAGATTTCTTCAGAGCTCCTGGTGCAGAGAGGAGGCAGGCTACCCCCAAAGCATGCACCACCTGGAAACAGTCGAGAAAGCCGGCAGGATGAAGCGACACAAGATTGCTAGTAGTTGTCTTGCTACTTTGTTGCAGTTTGCAGGCGTCCTGAGCAGTCAGCGGTTGATCCTTTGGCAGAAGGTGAAGAGGGAGATGTAGAGGAACTCTGATGAGCTCTTGCATTTGTTATCTGGTGAGATCCCCAAAGCAGAGACCCTAAATAGCCAGAAAAGGAGGTTTGGCTACCTAGGAAGGATGATTGGCTACCAAGAGATGTAAGAGCCTATCAGAAGGAGCCTCTGACGTCACCTGCTGGCACTGGCCACTCAGAGCAGTCCAGTGTGCCACATACACCTCTGTTTCCAAGATGGCAGAGGTCTGAGACACACTGGAGGAGCTCTGGGCACCTCCCCTGGGAGGTGCAGGTCAGGGGAGTGGTCACTCCCCTTTCCTTTGTCCAGTTTCGCACCAGAGCAGGGCTGGGGGATCCCTGAACCAGTGTAGACTGGCTTATGCAGAGATGGGCACCATCTGTGCCCATCAAAGCATTTCCAGAGGCTGGGGGAGGCTACTCCTCCCCAGCCTTCACACCTATTTCCAAAGGGAGAGGGTGTTACACCCTCTCTCAGAGGAAATCCTTTGTTCTGCCTTCTTGGGCCAGGGCTGCCTGGACCCCAGGAGGGCAGAAACCTGTTCTGTGCTAGAGACCCGGGGGTTCATGGAATTGTCCCCCCAATACCATAATGGCATTAGGGTGACAATTCCATGATCTTAGACATGTTACATGGCCATGTTCGGAGTTACCATTGTGACGCTGTACATAGGTAGTGACCTATGTACAGTGCACGCGTGTAATGGTGTCCCCGCACTCACAAAGTCCGGGGAATTTGCCCTGAACGATGTGGGGGCACCTTGGCTAGTGCCAGGGTGCCCACACACTAAGTAACTTTGCACCCAACCTTCACCAGGTGAAGGTTAGACACATAGGTGACTTATAAGTTATTTAAGTGCAGTGGTAAATGGCTGTGAAATAACGTGGATGTTATTTCCCGCAGGCTGCAGTGGCAGTCCTGTGTAAGAATTGTCAGAGCTCCCTATGGGTGGCAAAAGAAATGCTGCAGCCCATGGGGATCTCCTGGAACCCCAATACCCTGGGTACCTCAGTACCATGTACTAGGAAATTATATGGGTGTACCAGTATGCCAATGTGAATTGGTAAATTTAGTCGCTAGCCTGTTAGTGAAGAATGCACATTTTTCTTTTGTTCGAGGGGTCAGGCCTATATGCCAGTACACTGATGTGAGATCAAAGGTACTCAGATATTTGGCTGCCCCAATCTGTGAATAAGCTTGTTCGCCCTAGAAATTGGGTGTGCATCAGTCTTTGTTACTTCATTGAGGCCCCTGTAGTCCACACAGAACATAATTTCTCTTTTTAAACCTTTGGAGTGAGTTTGAGAACTAAAACTACTGTGCTGGCCTAGGGGCTCCCTGAGGATTCAATGACATTCAAGTCCAGCACCTTGCCCACTTCAGCTTGGATGCTCTCTCTGACACGGTCTGACTGTCTATAAATTATGCTTTTGATAAGTATGTTGTCCCCAGTGTCCACATCATGGACACATCAGATGGTTCTTCCTGGGGTCAGAGAAAAGAGTTCAGAATCCTGGTTGAGGACTTGCCTGCAATCAGCCTGCTGTTGCTCTGTGAGTGTGTCTGACAAGAATATTCCATCAACAGAACCATCTTTGAGTTTGCTGGAGAGGAGATCAGCGAGAGGTTCACTGTCTTCTTCCAGTCCCTCATCTGTAACCAGGAGCATGGTCACCTCCGCTCTGTCAAAGTAGGGCTGCAGGCTGTTGACAATGAATTATTCTCTTGGGGTACTTGCAAGTGCCAAGGTCAACTATGTAGGTGACTTCCCATTTTCTTTCAAGGATAGGATAGGGCACAGACCACATATCCTGGAGAGCCCTCGGAGACACCTTCTCCAAAACCCATATCTTCTGCCCTGGCTGAAAATCCACCATAGCAGCTTTCTGGTTATACCAGTGCTTTTGGAGCTCCTGGCTGGCCTGAAGGTTTTTGCTTCCTTTCTCCATGTACTGATCCATCCTGGAGTGAAGGCAAAGCACATAATACACAATGTCGTTTTGGGCTTGTTTGGGCTTAACAAGACTTAATGGACCCCTAACAGGATGTCCAAACAAAAGTTCAAAGGGGAAAAGCCATACTACCTTCAGTGGCACTTCAGGCATGGAAGAGAAACACCTAATCTCCTTCTGGGTTTTTCAGGGAGTCCTCTAATCATGTCTTTCAATTTTTGGGTAAACCATTCAACCAATCCATTGGTCTGTGGATGGTGTTGGGTAAGGAACTTCTGAGTCACACCACATTCCTGCGGCATGTGTTTTCTGCATATAGACACAACGTTTGACCCTCTGCCTGATACCTCCTCTTTAGGAAAATCAACACTAGTAAACATACCCAGGAGGGCCTTGGCCACCGCAGGAGCAGTGGTGGTCCTTAGAGAAATAGCTTCAGGGTTTCTAGTGGCATGATCCACTACCACTAGGATATGTATATTCCCTGAGGTTGTTTGAGGGTCAAGGCACAAATAATATGAACCCCTACCCTTTCAAAAGGCACCTCAACAACAGGTAGTAGGATTAAGGGGGCACTTAGGTAGTCTCTTGCCTTAACACTGGCTTGACATGAGACACAGGACTGACAAAAATCCTTCACCTTTTGTGACATCCCAAGCCAGTAAAAGTGAGTCACTAACCTACTCCAGGTTTTGTTTTGGCCCAGGTGCCCAGTTAGGAGAATGTCATGGGCTAGATGGAGAATAAACTTCCTGTGCTGCTGAGGTACTACCACCCTCCTGGTTGCACCAGGCTTGAGGTGTAGGAAAGTACCCTCTTTCTTGGCATGGTTACCCCCATTTTCTGCCTGATGCCAGTGTGCTTGACTATGTCTCCTGGGATCCTGCTAATCAGGACCCCAGTAATTATGCTCTCTCCGTTCAAACTGGTTGTAGGATACTGTTAACACAGTATTTCATTCACGGTTGGAATACTAGTGCCCCCTTATAAGTATCTAGTATATGGTACGTAGGTACCCAGGGCATTCGGGTTCCAAGGGATCCTTGTGGGCTGCAGAATATATTTTGCCACCCATAGGGAGCCCATGCAAACGCTTCTTCAGGACTGCCATTTCAGCCTTTGTGAAAAAGTGCAAGCAGCCATTCACTGCCATTTACACTGCACCAAGTCACTTATAAGACACCCCTATAGCAGGCCCTCCAGCCCTGAGGGCAGGGTGCAGAGTACCTGTGTGTGAGGGCACCCCTGCACTAGCAGAGGTGCCCCCATGACCTCCTGGACCATTTTTCCAGGCTTCGTGAGTGCAGGGATGCCATTTTACGTGTGTACTGGACATAGGTCACTACCTATGTCCAGCTACATAATGATAACTCCGAACATAGACATGTTTGGTATCAAACATTTTGAAATCATACCCAAGGCTTTTGCAAGCATTAGTTGTATGATTCCATGCACTCTGGGGGCTACTTAGAGGAGATCCAGTATTGCAATTTCAGCCTTCTGAGGTTTTCCAGGCAGCCCCAGCTGCTGCCACCTCACAGACAGGTTTCTGCCCTGCTGTTGCTTGAAACTCTCGAGCCCAGGAAGGCAGAACAAAGGATTTCCTCTGGGAGAGGAG
The DNA here is from genome assembly GCF_031143425.1 of Pleurodeles waltl. Classification (NCBI taxonomy): domain Eukaryota; kingdom Metazoa; phylum Chordata; class Amphibia; order Caudata; family Salamandridae; genus Pleurodeles; species Pleurodeles waltl. Next base: position 383,539,946 of record NC_090445.1, read on the forward strand.
GGTTGTTACACCCTCTCCCTTTGGCAAGAGGTGTTACGGGCTTGGGAGGGGTAGCCTCCCCAAGCCACTGGAAATGCTTTGAATGGCAGATTTGGTGCCCTCCTTGCATAAACCGGTCTACACTGGCTCAGAGACCCCCAGTCACTGCTCTGGCATGAAACTGGACAAGGGAAAGGGGAGTGACCACTCCCCTGTCCATCACCACCCCAGGGGTGGTGCTCAGGGCTCCTCCAGATGGTCCCTGGGTTTTGCCATCTTGGATTCAAGGTTGGCAGGGAACTCTGGGAGCATCTGAGTGGCCATTGCCAGCAGTTGACATCAGAGCCCTCCCCTGATAGGTGATTACCTGGTTAGGTGACCAATCCCCCTTTCAGGGTTATTTAGGATCTCTCTTGTGGATGGTTCTTTAGATTCAGAGTGCAAGACTCCAGCAGGAATCATCTGCATCCTCCACTTTAACTTCTCACTGAAGAAACTGCATCTGGACCCTGCAGGAACTCTACAAACTGCAACAAAGAAGCACGACACCTTCTGCAACATTGTATCTTCAGCTCCTGCCAGCAACTGCAACTGTTTCCCGGTCGTGCATCCTCTGAGGACAGCCCATCTTCAGCCTGCACCAGAAGGGCAAAGGAATCTCCCTTGGGGTGAAGGAGTCACTCCCCTGCTTCAGCAGGCTCCTACTGCAATGAAGACTGGCTGTGTGGATCTCCTCTCCTGCTGAGCTTGTGTGGATCCTGCATCACTGGTTGTGGACTGGAGTGGTCCTGATGGTCCTGACGTCCTACTGTCCAACTTTGGTGGGGGTAAGAGCTTGCCTGCTTTCTTCTTCCACAGGTCCTCAGGTCCAAGAATCCACTGTTAGTGTCTAGCAGTCTCTTCAGGTTTTTGCATAATCCTTCTTTTTGTTTCTGTGTGTGTTCTGGGAAAGTTAATGTGTTTTACTCCTGCTTTCCTGGGCACTGAGGTGGGGTCTAGTACTTACCTTAGGGGTTTTATAGTACTCCCAGCACACCTCTTCATGCTACACTTGCTAGGTGGGAAACCAACATTCACATTCCACTTTCTTAGTATGTGGTTTGTGTTCCCCCTAGGCCCATTCCTAACTATTGTGATTTTTATGATTTGCACTGTGCCTATTTCTGCATACTAGGGTATGTAATTTGTGTATTACTTACTCATAAGGGAGTATAGTCTCTATGGAATGTTTGGTATTTGTATCACCAAAATAAAGTACCTTTATTTATGTAACACTGGGTGATTTATTTCATGTGTGTGAATACTGTGTGACTACAGTGGTGTTGCATGAGCTTTGCATGTGTCCTAGATATGCCTTGGCTGCTCATCCACAGCTACCTCTAGAGGGCCTGGATTCTAGACACTGCCTACATTTTACTAATAAGGGATAACTGGACCTTGTATAAGGTGTAAGTGCCATAGATACCCTCCACAAACCAGGCAAGCCTCCTGCATGAGGTCTCTGGCATCAGTATTCAAGAGTCCATCCTCCCAGTAGACTCTCTGGGTACCACTGTCCTTACTCTATGCTTCCTGTGCAGCTTCCTGCATCAGGCTTTCAAGAGTAGGACAGGTTTTCTGTCCCTGGCACAGATCCTCTCTAGAGATCCCCCTGGTCTCAAGAACTCTGCCATGTAAGGTCCAAGCTCTTCAGGCTCAGGTATCTCTAGGGCTAGCAAGTCCTCTTATCGGGAAGAGGGGATCTGTTTATAAGCTGCCCCCTGCCCCAGTATTCTTGATTTTCTCTTGGAGGGCTGGTCCTTTTTTACAGGATCCAACACCTCTTAGTATTCTTCAGTGGTAAGTCCAAAGCCCTCAATCAGGGTAGCCTTCATGGGGTCGTAAGACTTAGGTTCTGCCTCATTCATTGTCAGGAGTCTGTCACTGCATTTACTTGAGAGCAGTTCCCACAATAGATAACCCTAATGTTTCCTTTCTACTTCCCTGGCTATGCAGGCTCTCTCATAGGCAGAAAACCATTTGATGATGTCATCACCTTCTGTTTAAGGGGGAACAACTCCTTTGGGGAGTTTTAGGTTAAAAGATTTCTCCTTCTCCCTATTAATTTTTAGGCTGCCAGCAGAGATGAGGTCTAAGCGCAACACTCTTCTTTTAAATACAATTTCCAAAAGTTGAGCCTCTGGATCCAACCTTTTGGTCATTCTTTCTAGAGCCAGGTCCACCTCTGAGAGGGCTCCTACTTCTGAGACAGAGGATCTCACCTCATCCTGGATTCTCTGAGGAATCTCCTTCTTCCACTGGATTTCTTTCTCATTTGCTGCCACAAGCTTTTTAGGTTTTCAGTTGCGCCATGAGAACAAGTGTACATTTGGTATGCTTTATAGAGAGCCCTTAGCTGGTTATGGTCATACTCCATGTAAGGGGTCAGATTGAGCTCCTAATCCTAGTACTCAGTATTAGACATTTTAGATTACTAAAATTGGGACAATTTTGACAACTGTTAAAACTGTTTCTAAGCCTTAGCTAAAGTAAAATTTTAAAAAACTTTTAATTAATATTTTAGGGACCTAACCTGTGCCCTAGCAATTATTTTTTAGAAGTTTTGGAAAAATAGTCCATTTGAAAAATCCAATTAGGTTACAGACAATTTTTCGAGTTATTCACGTGATCATTCATTGACAAAGTGGTATTAGCAAATACAAAGGGGGTGATTCTAACCCTGGCGGTCGGTAATAAAGCGGCGGCCAACCCGCCAACAGGCCGGCCGTCCAAAAAATGGAATTCTGACCCTGGCGGAAACTGCCAACACAGACCGCCACTTTAACACTCCGACCGCCACGGCGGGACAAACAAACAGCAGTCACCGCCAACAGACAGGCGGGAGACAATGTACCGCCCACACTATCACAACTCACCAATCCGCCACCTTTTCCGGGGCGGGAGCCCCGCCGATAAAAACACGGCGGAAACAGACTATGAACGGGAAAACGCTCACCGAAACACACTCCACGAGGAAGGAGGACAGCATGGAACCCGAATTAAACATCCTACCTGCTCTCGTCTACCTGCTCATCTACCACGAGTACGAACGCCGGCGCAGACGACAACGGTGAGTCCAGCACCTACGACACAGGGGAGGGGGGAGGAGGAAAGCTTACGGGCACACACATATGCGACCCCCACCCCCCCCCCCCAAACTATCTACACACCAATGCAGAGCAACAAGTCAGAGTGACACCCCCCAAACCCCCCAGAAGAATGCAAAGACATAATTAAATTGAGAAACAAAATTTATGTAAAAAAATAGCCTCTTAGAAGTCATGCTCAAATAGCAATATAAATATTAAAAAATCAAGTAAATATTTTGTGCAATCGATAAACAGAGGCAATTAGTCCTGCACATTTAACGAAAGTCCTAGTGTCCGTGGGCCAAAGTGTATCAACACAAGGGCAAAGCCCACACAGGAGACCTGAGTCCGTTGGAGAGAACACTGCTGGGGCATCTGATGATAAAACTACAGGCACCTCAGGGGGAAGGGAAGGGGGGGCACCACAGCCACATGAGTCCACGACGCCAGATCCACGAAGGGGCCACCATGCCCACTGTGCCATCCTGGGGAGTGCAAAGCCACAGTCTCTCAAGTCTCTACAGTGGGTGGCTTGCCCACTGTGCCATCCTGGGGAGTGCAAAGCCACAGTCTCACAAGTCTCTACAGTTGCATGGGTTGCCCACTGTGCCATCCTGGGGAGTGCAAAGCCACAGTCTCACAAGTCTCTACAGTTGCATGGGTTGCCCACTGTGCCATCCTGGGGAGTGCAAAGCCACAGTCCATCAGGTGGATTACAGAGACCACTGGTCATGGAGGAGGCATAGTGGGCACAGTGAACCGTGAACAGTAGCTCGACACAGAACCGGCACTGTCATTGGGCCATCGGTGTTTGAGAAGGCGGGGCCCAGCGGAGCGGTGCTTGACAGGAAGGGCCCAGCGGAGCGGTGCTTGAGACGGCGGGGCCCAGCGGAGCGGTGCTTGACAGGAAGCGCCCAGCGGAGCGGTGCTTGAGACGGCGGGGCCCAGCGGAGCGGTGCTTGACAGGAAGGGCCCAGCGGAGCAGTGCTTGAGACGGCGGGGCCCAGCGGAGCGGTGCTTGAGACGGCGGGGCCCAGCGGAGCGGTGCTTGAGACGGCGGGGCCCAGCGGAGCGGTGCTTGACAGGAAGGGCCCAGCGGAGCCGTGCTTGACAGGAAGGGCCCAGCGGAGCGGTGCTTGAGACGGCGGGGCCCAGCGGAGCGGTGCTTGACAGGAAGGGCCCAGCGGAGCGGTGCTTGACAGGAAGGGCCCAGCGGAGCGGTGCTTGAGACGGCGGGGCCCAGCGAAGCGGTGCTTGACAGGAAGGGCCCAGCGGAGCGGTGCTTGAGACGGCGAGGACCAGCGGAGCGGTGCTTGAGACGGCGGGGCCCAGAGGAGCGGTGCTTGACAGGAAGGGCCCAGCGGAGCGGTGCTTGAGACGGCGGGGCCCAGCGGAGCGGTGCTTGACAGGAAGGGCCCAGCGGAGCGGTGCTTCACAGGAAGGGCCCAGCGGAGCGGTGCTTGAGACGGCGGGGCCCAGCGGAGCGGTGCTTGACAGGAAGGGCCCAGCAGAGCGGTGCTTGAGACGGCGGGGCCCAGCGGAGCGGTGCTTGACAGGAAGGGCCCAGCGGAGCGGTGCTTGAGACGGCGGGGCCCAGAGGAGCGGTGCTTGAGACAGCAGGGCCCAGCTGAGCGGTGCTTGACAGGAAGGGTCCAGCAGAGCGGTGCTTGACAGGAAGGGCCCAGCGGAGTGGTGCTTGAGACGGCGGGGCCCAGCGGAGCGGTGCTTGACAGGAAGGGCCCAGCATGGCGGTGCTTGACAGGAAGGGCCCAGCGGAGCGGTGCTTGAGACGGCGGGGCCCAGCGGAGCGGTGCTTGACAGGAAGGGCCCAGCGGAGCGGTGCTTGAGACGGCGGGGCCCAGCGGAGCGGTGCTTGACAGGAAGGGCCCAGCGGAGCGGTGCTTGACAGGAAGGGCCCAACGGAGCGGTGCTTGAGACGGCGGGGCCCAGCGGAGCGGTGCTTGAGACGGCGGGGCCCAGCGGAGCGGTGCTTGACAGGAAGCGCCCAGCGGAGCGGTGCTTGAGACGGCGGGGCCCAGCGGAGCGGTGCTTGACAGGAAGGGCCCAGCGGAGCAGTGCTTGAGACGGCGGGGCCCAGCGGAGCGGTGCTTGAGACGGCGGGGCCCAGCGGAGCGGTGCTTGAGACGGCGGGGCCCAGCGGAGCGGTGCTTGACAGGAAGGGCCCAGCGGAGCCGTGCTTGACAGGAAGGGCCCAGCAGAGCGGTGCTTGAGACGGCGGGGCCCAGCGGAGCGGTGCTTGACAGGAAGGGCCCAGCGGAGCGGTGCTTGACAGGAAGGGCCCAGCGGAGCGGTGCTTGAGACGGCGGGGCCCAGCGAAGCGGTGCTTGACAGGAAGGGCCCAGCGGAGCGGTGCTTGAGACGGCGAGGACCAGCGGAGCGGTGCTTGAGACGGCGGGGCCCAGCGGAGCGGTGCTTGACAGGAAGGGCCCAGCGGAGCGGTGCTTGAGATGGCGGGGCCCAGCGGAGCGGTGCTTGACAGGAAGGGCCCAGCGGAGCGGTGCTTCACAGGAAGGGCCCAGCGGAGCGGTGCTTGAGACGGCGGGGCCCAGCGGAGCGGTGCTTGACAGGAAGGGCCCAGCGGAGCGGTGCTTGAGACGGCGGGGCCCAGTGGAGCGGTGCTTGACAGGAAGGGCCCAGCGGAGCGGTGCTTGACAGGAAGGGCCCAACGGAGCGGTGCTTGAGACGGCGGGGCCCAGCGGAGCGGTGCTTGACAGGAAGGGCCCAGCGGAGCGGTGCTTGAGACGGCGGGGCCCAGCGGAGCGGTGCTTGACAGGAAGAGCCCAGCGGAGCGGTGCTTGAGACGGCGGGGCCCAGCGGAGCGGTGCTTGAGACGGCGGGGCCCAGCGGAGCGGTGCTTGACAGTAAGGGCCCAGCGGAGCGGTGCTTGAGACGGCGGGGCCCAGCGGAGCTGTGCTTGAGACGGCGGGGCCCAGCGGAGCGGTGCTTGAGACGGCAGGGCCCTGTTCAGCGGTGCTCTTCTGCACGGCGGGCCCTGTTCAGCGGTGCTCTTCTGCACGGCGGGCCCTGTTCAGCGGTGCTCTTCTGCACGGCGGGGCCCTGTTCAGCGGTGCTCTTCTGCACGGCGGGGCCCTGTTCAGCGGTGCTCTTCTGCACAGCGGGGCCCTCTTCAGCGGTGCTCTTCTGCACGGCGGGCCCTGTTCAGCGGTGCTCTTCTGCACGGCGGGGCCCTGTTCAGCGGTGCTCTTCTGCACGGCGGGGCTCTGTTCAGCGGTGCTCTTCTGCACGGCGGGGCCCTGTTCAGCGGTGCTCTTCTGCACGGCGGGGCCCTCTTCAGCGGTGCTCTTCTGCACGGCGGGGCCCTCTTCAGCGGTGCTCTTCTGCACGGTGGGCCCTGTTCAGCGGTGCTCTTCTGCACGGCGGGCCCTGTTCAGCGGTGCTCTTCTGCACGGCGGGGCCCTGTTCAGCGGTGCTCTTCTGCACGGCGGGGCCCTCTTCAGCGGTGCTTGTCCAGTCATTCAAGGGAGCCAGACCTGGGCTGGACTCCCTGCTCAGTCGCCCTCCGACCGTGCAGTTGCTGGACCCTTTGGTGACGGAGTCCTGGGCCCTTGGGTGTCCTCCCTTACACCCGGGATGGGGCTTGTGGGGCCCTCCTGCTCCGCGCTCCTGCTGGCTGACTTCTCCGCCCTGCTGCCCTTTCGCTCCTTAGATGAGGCTCTCTGGCCCTTGCCTCCCCTGGATGATGTGGCAGGTGAAGTGGCCGAACTTTGGTCCTTGGGTGCAGCCGTGTCAGTCTTCTCACGGCGGCCCTTGAGTTTCCTGGTCCTCTTTCCGGGGGGGGGATGGCTGTCTTCTTGCTGCTGACAGATGTGTCACTGCTGCCAAAGGGTGGACTCCAGAACCCATGCACTACAGTGACACTTGAAGCTGGGCTGGTGGTGGCTGAGGTGCTCTTGGGACTCTTAGCAGATGGAGGGGCTGGGTCAGGTGAGGGAAAGAGGTTAAGATTGGAGAGGTAAACTTTTTTAGGACCAAGGTAAAGGGTGGGAGTAGTGGTGATGGGAGTGGAGGAAGAGGATGTGGTTGTAGGAGAATCAGGTGTGCTGTCTTTGGGTGCAGGTGATTGTGACGTAGGCTGTCGTGAGGTGGATGGCTGTTGGGTGGGTGGCTGCCTGCGTTTGTGTGTCTTGGAAGAGGGGGTGACAGACACAGTGGGAGAGGACACAGGGGACGTGTAAATGGCAGTGGGGGTGGTGACTGCACGTGTGCGGACTGTACTGGAGGGTGTGGTGGTGATGGAAGCACTGGCTGATGGTGATGTGCATGCAGGTGTGAGTGTAGACGTCACAGTGAGGGAGGAGGGAGACGAGGAGGAGGGGGACACAGAGGTGATAGTGACTGTTGGAATGTCTGCATCTGGGTGTTGCTTGGGTGACTGTTTGTGGGATCTGTGGAGCTTGTGTCTGGATGAGCTGCCCTTGGGTGTTGAGGTGTGTGCAGGCTGGTCTGATGGTGTGGATGGGATAGGCTGAGGAACAGGAGACAGAGACAGAGTGGAGGCAGTTAGAAGAGGGAGGCTGGAAACAGGGACAATGGCTGCCGTCAGTGCTGAGGCCAGAGCAGTGAACGATTGTTGATGGGCAGCCTGACCCGAGTGAATGCCCTCCAGGTAGGCATTGCTCCGATGCACCTCCCTTTCTACCCCCTGGATGGCATTCAAAAGGGTAGTCTGCCCAACAATGATGGTCCTCAGGAGGTCAATGACCTCCTCACTGAGGGCAGCAGGGGTAACAGGGGCAGGGTGTGAGGTGCCTGGGGCGAAGAAGATGCCCGCCTTCTTGGGCGAGCGGGCACGGAGCGAAGGCTGAGGGGCTGCTGGGAGGGCAGGGCTGGTGCGCTGGGTGGCGGCTGTACCTGTAGAGGCGGGGGGCCCGGATGTTGCCGCCACCGCTAGGGAGCTCCCATCCGAGGACGTGTTGGTGTCGCTGGTGTCACCACCGGTCCCCGTTGTGGTGCTCCCCTCGCCCTCCGGATCACTGGTGCCCTCGGTGTCTGTACCACGGCCCACCAGGGCCTTGTGACTTGCAGCTCCCTCGTGCTCCGATGCCAATTCTCCTCCGCCTGATGATGCTAATGCACACATGCACAAGAAGATAAAGAAAAAGGGTGGGGGGGAAAAAAAAACAGGTTGAGTGCATGCATTGTCAACACCGTTGGCGGAGAGGACAGACACAGGAGCCTCATGCCCTACGCTGCGCAATCGGGGTACACTACTCAGTACTTGTGACCAGCCCTACAGGTCTATGGACAACAAATACACACATGGATGATGCAGGACCATGGATAGCTGTACTTGCCACCCTACAGAGGTGGGGGGCGGGGGCACAGGGCCATGCCTAAAGGAGAGGACTACACTGCAGAAAGCGCCCTGGCCTAATGTCACCCACAACCCTCCTCCCCCACCCAGACACCTCCACTGCGCATAAAGATAGCAGAATGTGCTGATACTTACCCCCTTGTGTCTGCTGTGATGTCCTCACGTGCCCATCCAAATCAGGGTAGGCCACCGCCAGGATCCGGGACATCAGGGGGGTCAGGGTACGACTGGCACCCCTCCTAGGTTGGGAGTCCATCCCCAGCAGTGACTCGGCGGTCTTCCTGGTCCCGCGGCGGATGTCCTCCCACCTCTTGCGGCAGTGGGTGCCCCGTCTGATGTGGACCCCCAGGGCCCGGACGTCCTTGGCGATGGCACGCCAAATGTCGACTTTCTGATGGGCGCTGACCTATTTGACATGTACAGGGTGGGAAAGGAAATATCATCATTTATCTGCATGTTAGATGTGATTGGCCCCCCCTCCCCAACCTTTCCATGTGGCACATGCTCTCATCTGTCGTGCGTTGTACTCCTCATTCTCTTCCCACCCCACCATCTTACATCCACCCCACTCAACACAGGCATAGCCCATTCAATGTGCACCCAGTGTACTTACCTGTTGGTCTGGAGGACCGTAGAGTAGCGCATACTGGGGGAGGACCCCATCCACAAGTTTCTCCAACTCTTCAGAAGTGAAGGCAGGGGCCCTTTCCCCAGTCGCAGCAGCCATATTATCTCCCAGACCGAGGTCACAGCAGCACTTGCAGTATAGGTCCTCTCCTGTGGATGATCAGGTCTCGAGTGATTAATCAGATAGAAAATGGCGGTCACGCCCGCGGCGATGCGTAACGCGGCGGTGCGTACCGCGACCGCCGGCGCACCTCGTCATTGGCTCCTGAAACCCATAGGCTTCAATGTTAACCAATGCGGCTTCGTACAGCGGTCTTCGACCGCCTACCGCCACGGTGTGCCACGCCAGCGCATTGACCTCACATACCATTGTCCCACTTCACAGGTCAGGCAGCCGCCATTTCAAGGGCCGACATGGCTTAATTTCAACTGCGTCACACAGGCCTAGGCCTTGCATTGCCACACATACATGCCTTTCAATACATAGATAATATTGTGCTGTGCAAGCTGTGGTGAACGTACCTGTGAGTTGCTTGACTCCATACTCCATGTTGTCCTTCCTAGGCACCGTCCGCTGGGACTTGCGAGGAGAAGGATGAATCCTCGCGTGTACCGACCGCTGGTGGACCTGTCGACAATGGAAGAACGCCATATTATACTACGATACCGACTTGACCGAGCCACTATACATGAACTGTGTGCCCAGCTGGAGCCAGCCCTGATGTCCCCCATCCGCCAACCCACAGGAATTCCCCCTCTAGTGCAGGTTCTGTCACTACTCCATTTTTTGGCAAGTGGCTCATTCCAGACAACAGTGGCCCTGTCATCTGGAATGTCTCAGCCTATGTTTTCAAAGATCTTGTCCAGAGTGTTGTCTGCCCTGATGAAATACATGCGGAGCTACATTGTTTTCCCAGAGGAGGGTGATTTGGCTACAGTGAAGGGTGATTTCTATGCCCTTGGACATATCCCCAACATCATTGGTGCCATTGATGGGACCCATGTGGCTTTAGTACCCCCAAAAGACGATGAGCAGGTGTACAGAAACAGGAAAAATTACCATTCTATGAATGTGCAGGTGGTCTGTTTGGCTGACCAGTACATCTCCCATGTAAATGCCAAGTTCCCTGGGTCAGTGCATGACGCGTATGTTATGCGTAATAGCAGCATCCCTTATGTGATGGAACAGCTACAGAGACAACGTGTGTGGCTAATAGGTGACTCTGGTTACCCCAACCTGTCCTGGCTATTGACCCCAGTGAGGAATCCCCGGACAAGGGCAGAGGAACGGTACAATGAGGCCCATGGGCGAACTAAGAGGACCATAGAAAGAACCTTCGGGCTCCTGAAGGCCAGGTTTAGGTACCTGCATATGACAGGGGGATCCCTGATGTACTCACCATAGAAGGTGTGCCAGATCATCGTGGCCTGCTGTATGCTGCACAATCTAGCATTGCGACGCCAGGTGCCTTTCCTGCAGGAGGGTGGTCCAGATGGTGGTGTTGTAGCAGCTGTGGAGCCTGTGGAGAGTGAAGAGGAGGAAGATGATGGGGACGACACAGACAACAGGGACACAGTTATACAACAGTATTTTCAGTAGCACACAGGTAAGAATCACCCACGCCATTTAACATTTACTTAAAGCCTCCTGCATCTCTACTTTGTGTATTTCCCCCCAGTTCTTTTTGACTGATTTTTGATTTTCCCTTCCCTTTTCAGTGCTGTATGACCCACTGCGTGACTTCTGCTTGGTTTGCCCATGGACTAAAGCTTATTGACATCGGTATGTTGTCATCACAAATTGACTGAACATTATTGAACCGTAATGTGTAATACATTTGTTAAGAATACAGGCTGACTCCAGATTAATTTCAGTGCAATCAGTGATTTATTTTTTGTGCTAGCTATTGGTACATGATAGTAAAACGTTGATGGGTGGGGGTGGAGTAATGTCCATGGCAGAGTCCAGTTCTCAGTTTCACAGGTACATTGTCCATATGCCTGTGGAAGGATGGACCAGGGGCAGTTTAAGGTTGGACAGGGTGACAATGTGGGACAGTGGGATGACATCAGGGGGTATGTTGTGCTGGCGGGGGTCTTGGCATCCTACTCTGTCTTCTTGTGAGATCTCAGGTTCCGCTTGCGGGGTGGTTGTTTTTCAGCAGGAGGTGGGGTTCTGGTGGCCTGTCGTTGTGGTGGGGCCTCCTGTCCACTAGCGCCGGCGGAGGTGGTAGGCTGTTCCTGGTCCTGGCTAGTGACAGGGGCCCTTTGTGGGCCACATGGTTTCGCAATGTGGTTTCTATCCGGTTGAGGACCAGGACTATGGTCCCCATAGCGGTACCGATGTTCCTGAGTTCATTGCTGAACCCCATGTACCGTTCCTCCTGCTGTGCTTGGATCTCCTGGAACCTGGCCAGTACCGTCGCCATCGTCTCCTGGGAGTGGTGGTATGCTCCCATGATGGTGGTGAGGGCCTCTTGGATAGTGGGTTCCCGTGGCCTGTCCTCCCCCCCCTGTCGCAAAGCAGCCCTCCCAGTTGCCCTGTTTCCCCGGGCCTCCGTCCCCTGGACGGTGTGCCCACTACCACTGCCCCCAGGTCCCTGTTGTTGTTGGGGTGGTGGGTCAGCCTGGGTGCCCTGTAGTGGCGGACACACCCCTGATTGACGCGTCCTGGAGACAGAGGCATGGGCCCGCTGGGTGGGAGCTGTGCTGCTATTCCCAGAGGGGGTTGGGTCTGCTGTGGCCTGTGTCTGTGTGTGGGGAACCGACTGTCCAGAGGTCCCCGATGGTCCGGGCTGGTCATCAGGTTCTAGGTCGACAGAGCTGCTGTCCTCACTGGGGGCCTGTTCTGGGGGTGGGATGGACAAATCTGGACCCTCCGTGGCGGTGTGTTAGCGTTCGGGCCCTGCAGGGGTTTAAGAGTATGGTTATTGCTTTTGTGTGTGCCATGGCGTGCATTTTGTGAGTGCCCTTGTCCCCCAGTGCTGGCATTCCCTTGTGGGAGGTGTTGTGAGGGTGGTTGGGGGGGGTGGATGGGTATGTGCAGTGGTCATGCATAGGTGATGGGTGTCTATGGTTTGTGTTGGCATTCAGGGGTTGGTGTTGTTTAGGGTGGGTTGTGCTGGTGAGACATTGGCTGGGAGGATGTGTGCTGGGGGGTTGGGATTGGGGGTGAGGGTGGGGGTTGGGTTGGCATGCTGGGGGGGGTGGCAGTAGTTGAGAATCGACTTACCAGAGTCCATTCCTCCGGGTACTCCAGCGAGGCCATCAGGATGCAGGATGTTGAAGACCTCTTGCTCCCATGCTGTGAATTGGGGTGGAGTGGGTGGGGGTCCGCCGCCAGTCTTCTGCACAGCGATGTTGTGTCGCGACACCATCGAGCGCACCTTCCCCCGTAGGTCGTTCCATCGCTTTCGGATGTCTTCCCGATTTCTGGGATGCTGTCCCACAGCGTTGACCCTGTCTACGATCCTTTGCCATAGCTCTGCCTTCCTGGCTATTGTGGTGTGCTGCACCTGTGTGCCGAAGAGCTGGGGCTCTACCCTAATTATTTCCTCCACCATGACCCTGAGTTCTTGGTCCGAGAACCTGGGGTGTCTTTGGGGTGCCATGGGGTGGTGTGGATGAGGTGTGGGGTGGTGTTTGTGGTGATGTGCGTGGTGATGTGTGGTGATGTGTGCGTAGATGTGGTGTGGGTGATGATGTTGGGTTCCTGTGTGTGTTGTGCTTTGCGTTCCCTGTGCTCTCTCTCAGTGTATTGTGCCTTCTCTCAGAAATTTGTGGTCGTAGGGGTTTGTGGGTGATGTGGGTGTGTGTTTTATATGGTGATGGGTGTGTGGGAGTGGTGTGTGTATGTATATCAGGTGTGTGTATTTGGAATTGTCCAATGTGGCTGTGTTTTGTATATGTGTGTGTATTTTGAGCGCGGCGGTGTGTACCGCCAATGGAATACCGCGGTTAAAAGACCACCGCGTGGATTCGTGGGTCAGAATGGCATGGGCGTGTTTGTGTTGGCGTGACGGTGGAGGTTTGGTCATCTCCAGTTTATCGCTGCCCGCTGATGAGGCGGCCTTCCGTGGATGTCGGGTTTTTGTCAGTTTCACATTTGGAGGTCAGAATGACCGTGTCGGTTTACCGCGGCCGCGGCGGTATAATGGCGGACTTCTGACCGGCGGTAAAGGCCTTTTACCGCCGAGGTCAGAATGACCCCCAAAGTCTTAGATCCCACCAATGATCCACCAAATGTAGGAGGCTGGCTCTCTAAATAGTATACAAAAATGACGTGCACTGTGCAGAGAGTCCACGCATTCCAACCTTGGTGTCCAGTGATAAAAACAAATCACATAATGGTGGATTTTGGTGGTAGTGTGTTTGAGCAATTAGGCTAATCTAGGAGTTGTGCTAAGCATTTGTTGATCTAACAGTATCAATAAATGAAGCCACACACTCAGAAATAAATTTTCAAAAATAATGTCAATTTTAATGACATTGTTAAGACCAAGTTCTTCATTATACAGGGTGGTGCCTCACAAGGGAGTTGGGTTCAGCACCCTGTCCGAGGGCTTCTTGTGAAGGAAAGGCATTGTGTACTGGTGGATCCGAACAAGCTGTGGGGCTGCAATGCACAATCCTGTATTAGGGATGTGTTGCACAGCAGCAGTTCCAAATCAGAACAGTGGGTAGATGCATTGCATTGTTGCTGCCTACAGAACCACAGCTGGGCTGTCAGAACCTCAAGACACAGCTCCAAGGGTCCAGGAATGGAGTGGCACTACTTTGAATGTAAGACTTACTTCAAGTAGCACCCAGGTGCTGGGCTCAAGATGGTAGAAGCCTTTTCTATTCCTGAGGATCTGATCAGGAGAACAGTCAATGGGCCTCACGGGAGTCACTCTAGTAGCCCTGAGATCAAGATACATATACACTCCTTCTCATTCAGACAGCAGGACATCAGGGCAACAGAGTAGTAGTCTTTCTGGCAGAGCAGCACAGCAGACCTTCTGAGTTGTCCACAGGTTCATAGGTGTAGTGAAGAGTTATGTATGTTTTAGTTATTTTTTTTTTTATTATCCTGGTACCCACCTGGTTCTGTAGATTTCTACCAACAGAGGTTTTTGGAATTTTCTGCCTCCCTGCCCTGGCCCCAGCTTTTCTGGGGTCACAATAGACTAGTATCAAACCCTTTGTGAATGGGCTGAGACAGAGGATTTGTGATGTTCAAGTGTTGTAAGTGACAGCTCCACCCCCCACCCTCCATCAAGTCAAAGATGGCACATCCTGCAAACACCCATATTCTTTTTTCTCATTGTCTGGGAGCAACAAACAAATACCATGTATCAGCTACACCTAGTCATGTGACCTAGGAAACAGGGTGCATGTGGTTAGGACAAGAAATGGCATTTTTGTAATTGTGCCAAAGTCCGACTTCACCATTGAAAAAGATTTCAAATTACAATTTTTTAGACACCAACATCAACATTTCTACCTGCTCCCAGTTGTAAGTTATCACATATTACTTATAATAAGTTATCCTAATGTTGGGAGAGGTAGACCTCGCAGTAGTGAAAACGAATTTAGGAGTTTTTCACTACCAGGATATAAGAAAGTTGGTGGAATTCAGTAACTCACATTACATGTGTAATGTAGTATTCCCTCTAAGTTCCACTACCAGGCATGTGGTGGAATTATAACTCCATTGGCGAATGTGAGACTTGTACTCACGTGTGCTGAAGAGCACAACAAGATTTGCCAGATGCTAGCAAGTGTGCACCAGATTTGCCACAGAGCGTTCCAGTGCCATTTTCACGATGCTGGGGAGCATGAGTGACCATGGCTGCTTCTTGAACATATTCTCTACTAGAGAAGCAACTAAGTCATCTCAAAAAGACATTTTTGAATGAATATCTACTCCTTCTGACCATTCAAGTTGTTCTTTTAAGTGGGAAAAGTATTTTATTTATTTTACTTTTTTTCAACAAGGAGAAAGTGCCCAAGAGACTCCAACCTGCTCTTTCTGTCCAACTGGCTCTTACCAGTGCTTTGTCCATCTCCTACTCACTTTTCCTCTGGATTTTGAGGTGGAATTTCTGCTGCATATATAACACTGGATTTTAAGGACTTTGTTTTTGTGACATCACAAGTAATTTCAAAATCTTTTGTGAAAGGTGTTTCTTGTTTGATAGAGGGCATGCACCGGTACTTATTTGTACTTTTGTTAATTTAATTGTGGTCATGATATAGTCTGGTCTGGATTTGCTAGTAGGAGCCTAATAATTTCCTTTCAGTTTAATTTTTATTTTTTGTTAAGGAAAAATGTTGCACAGTCCAGTACATTTTCTCCATGTTCATTGCATTTGGACTTTTCATTTACTTTACCTTGTGGCCTAGTCTGCCCACAATCCAGCCAGTAGTAGTCATTGGTTGACTGAAACAACTGTTTCTGTGCTATATGTTGTTTTAAGACATCATGTAGGCTAGGGATGGCATTGGATTAAACTAAGAATGCAGGTTTTCTTTTTTTTGTATGTCATGTTTTTTCATAAAATAAACTGTATTTTGGTGGGGTAATATGTGATACCTTGGGATCATGTGTGTTGTTGCAAACTTGTATTACCTCACTTAATTCTCATTTTTGGCATTGCTGAAATAATGGTAGTGTTTTCCTCATTCTTTACAATACCTTTGTTGTCTGGTCTGTGTGTACCATAGGCCACAATCTGTCTTCGTTCTCCATTCCATGTGGCCGGGGGCCATTTTGTGTAGTCAGTGTCCTTAGACCTGCATTGTTGTCCATGCCTCTATGCTTGTTGTTTGACGATGTGGTCGGCGACCATTTTGTGTAGGCAGCTAGTGTGCATGAGTTCGTTTTTGTTTCATACCACCATACTTGTTGTTGTTTCACCATATAACTAGTGGGCATTTTGAATAGCCAGTCAGTTGTGCTTTTGCCATAGACCAGCTGTGTTTTTGTAGTGTTCATGCCTCGTTGTTTGTTTTTCTTTGACCATGTTCCTACCAGCCATTTTGTGCGGCCAACAGATTTGCTTTTGCATGTGCTCTTGGTTGTGTCCATCATGGCTCTTTGCTTCTTCTTCTTGTTTGACCATGTGGCCGGCGACCAATTTGTGTATTCAGTCACTGCGCTTTTGCCATAGGCCTACATGTGTTCTTTTTTGCCCAGATCTCCTTGTGTGCTGTTGTTGTTGTTTGACCATGGGTCAGTGGCCATTTTGTGTAGACTTTTATGTCCATATTTATACTTTTTTAGCGCTGCATTTGCGCAGCTTTTTGACACAAAAATGGCACAAACTTACAAAATACAATTGTATTTTGCATGTTTGCGCCGTTTTTGCGTAAAAAAATAACACAAATGCGCTGCTAAAAAAGTATAAATATGGGCCTTAGTGTGCTTTTGCACTAGGCCTACATGTTTTCTTTATTGTACATACCTCCTCACTTGCTGTTGTTGTTGTTAGACCATGTGGCTGGCGGTGAGTTTCTGCCACCCATTTAGTTCACATTAATCCTTTATTCAAAGAGATTTTCAAGGGACATTGATAGATAAGGGCTATGACACTTTTTTCCTTTTTTTTTCTCTGATAACAGTTGAATGTGCTTGAGGATCATTTAAGATATGTGTAAACAGCATCTATATGTATTTCTTTCAATTTTTTCCCTACACCTCCTCGCCTTCCAATGGATTTCTCATACACGCTAGTCATACTGCAGTAATTACTTTTTTTTACATTCTCCCTCAACCCCTGCCTGTCATAGGTCTTCTACTAGGCCAAAGATGCACATCAGCATTAACTTTGAAAAGATTATATCAGTTTTCCCTGCGTTCCTGCCTGCACAGACACACACCAGAATTTTTGTTTTAAGGATTATGGTCGTCATTACAACCCTGGCGGGTGGTGTTAAAGCTGCGGTAAGACCGCCAACAGGCCGGCGGTAAAAAAATTGCAGTTACAACCGTGGCGGAAACCGCCAACAAAGACAGCCACTTTAACACTCCGACCGCCACGGCGGTACAAACAAACAGCGCAGTGGTCACCGCCAACAGACAGGCGGGAGACAATGTACCGCCCACACTATTATGACAGGCCAATCCGACACCTTTTCCGGGGCGGATTCACCGCGGATAAAAACCCGGCAGAAACAGGAATTTCGATGGGAAAACGCTGACCTCTACATACTCCACGAGGAATAAGGACACCATGGAACTGGAACTCCAAATTCTACCTGCGATAGTCTTCCTGCTCCTCTACCAGGAGCACGAATGCCGGCGGCGAAGACCACGGTGAGTACTGCACCTACGACACAGGGGAGGGGGGAGGGAAAGAACAGGGACACACACACGCAACACCCCCACCCTCACCCACCACAACACACACACTAATGCATATCAATACATCACAGTTACAGCCCCCAAACCCCTCCGGAAGAATGCAAAGACCAAAGAAAATGAGTGTAATCATCGGAATATATTAAAAACAAGTAGGCAGAAATATATATATACACAATGTACAAAATAAATACCAGGCATAGTAGTCCAAGTACTGCACAAAGAAAGTCCATGGAACACTGGGACCACACGGTATGGGCGAGGCCCACACAAGATCCCCGACCATGACGGAGAGAACACTGCAGGGGCATCAGACAGCAAGAAAACAGACACCATAGGGGGAGGGGAAGGGGGAGCACCTCAGCCGCTTGAGTGCACGACGCCAAATCCATGAGGGGGCCACATGCCCACTGTTCAATACTGGGGAGTGCAAAGCTGCAGTCTCTCAAGTCTCACAAGTGGGTGGCATGCCCACTGTTCAATCCTGGTTCTGGAGGGGGACTGGTACCCAGAGTGCTTCATCCTGTGAAGGAGAGAGGTAGTGGATGGATCTCTCCACTGGTTCTGGAGGGGGACTGGTGCCCAGAGTGCTTCATCCTGTGAAGGACAGAGGTAGTGGATGACAGTCTCCACTGGTTCTGGAGGGGGACTGGTGCCCAGAGTGCTTCATCCTGTGAAGGTCAGAGGTAGTGGATAGATCTCTCCACTGGTTCTGGAGGGGGACTGGTGCCCAGAGTGCTTCATCCTGTGAAGGACAGAGGTAGTGGATGACAGTCTCCACTGGTTCTGGAGAGGGACTGGTGCCCAGAGTGCTTCATTCTGTGAAGGACAGAGGAAGTGGATGACAGTCTCCACTGGTTCTGGAGGGGGACTGGTGCCCAGAGTGCTTCATCCTGTGAAGGTCAGAGGTAGTGGATAGATCTCTCCACTGGTTCTGGAGGGGGACTGGTGCCCAGAGTGCTTCATCCTGTGAAGGACAGAGGTAGTGGATGACAGTCTCCACTGGTTCTGGAGGGGGACTGGTGCCCAGAGTGCTTCATTCTGTGAAGGAGAGAGGTAGTGGATGGATCTCTCCACTGGTTCTGGAGGGGGACTGGTGCCCAGAGTGCATCACTCACCCCGTGACGGACCCAGTTGCGTCAGTGCCCCTGCCGCTCATGGGCTAGCGGTCCTTGTGCTGGCGTTGCCCTGTCCAGCTGTGCTTGTGCTGGTGGTTCCCTGTTCAGCGGTGCTTGAGATGGCGATGCCCTGTTCAGCGGTGCTTGAGATGGTGGTGCCCTGTTCAGCGGTGCTTGAGATGGCGGTGCCCTGTCCAGCGGTGCTTGTGCTGGCGGTACCCTGTTCAGCGGTGCTTGAGATGGCAGTGCCCTGTTCAGCGGGGCTTGTGTTGGCGGTCCTTCATGGCCTAGCGGTGCTTGGGCTGGCGGTCCTTCATGGCCCAGCGGGGCTTGTGCTGGCGGTCCTTCATGGCCCAGCGGTGCTTGTGCTGGCGGTCCTTCATGGCCCAGCGGGGCTTGTGCTGGCGGTCCTTCATGGCCCAGCGGTGCTTGTTCTGGCGGTCCTTCATTGTGCTGGCGGTCCTTCATGGCCCTGCGGGGCTTGTGCTGGCGGTCCTTCATGGCCCAGCGGGGCTTGTGCTGGCGGTCCTTCATAGCCCAGCGGAGCTTGTGCTGGCGGTCCTTCATGGCCCAGCGCTGCTTGTGCTGGCAGTCCTTCATGGCCCAGCAGGGCTGGTGCTGGCCTCTGGGCTGCTGGGCTGGGGCTGGTGGTGGCCTCCAGGGCAGCTGGGCTGGGGGTGGCCTCCTGGGCAGCTGGGCTGAGGCTGGCGGTGGCCTCCTGGGCAGCTGGGCTGGGGCTGGCGGTGGCCTCCTGGCCAGCTGGGCTGGGGCTGGCGGTGGCCTCATGGCCAGCTGGGCTGGGGCTGGCGGTGGCCTCCTGGGCAGCTGGGCTGTGGCTGGCGCTGGCCTCCTGGGCAGCTGGGCTGGGGCTGGCGGTGGCCTCCTGGGCAGCAGGGATGATGGCGGTCTTCTCCGCCGTGCTGCTCTTCCCAGACTTGCCGGGTTTCTTGTGGCCCTTCCCCACCTTGGAAGGTGTCACAGCTGACTTCACACTCCCACCGAGACCCCTGGGAGCGGCTTTGGTGGCTGGAGTCTTCCCCCTCTCCCGCTGGGCACTGGCCAACTTCTGATGCTTTACAGGTGGGGGATTGTCTGTGCTGTGGCTCCATGCTACACTGGCTGCCCTGGTGGCCGGTGCACTCCACATACCGGTGACAACAGGCACCACTGGTCGCGGAGATGTTGTGGCTGAGGTGCTGCTTCGGGACCTACGAGATGGATGGGGTGGGGGAGGTGTGGGAAAAAGGTCAAGGGTGGACAGGAAAAGTTTTTTGGACACACTGGGACGGGTAGCTGGAGGGGGTTTGGGAGTGGAGGAAGAGGTGGTGGTAGTAGGAGGTGTACGTTTGGTGACTTTGGGTGAAGGTGCATGCGCTGGAGGCTATCTTGAGGTGGATGGCTGTTGGGTGGGTGTGTGCCTGCGTTTGTGTATCTTGGGAGGGGGTGTCACTGACACACTGGGAGAGGACACAGGGGATGTGTGAATGGTAGTGGGGGTGGTGACTGCACGTGAGCAGGGTGTGCCGGTGGGTGTGCTGGAGAGGGACAAAGTGGTTGTAGAGGTAGTGCATGCAGGTCTGAGTGGAGACGAGACTGGGAGGGAGACAACGACGAGGGGGACAGTGGATGTTGGTGTGTCTGCATGTGTGTGTTGCTTGTGTGAGTGCCTGTGGGATGTGTGGTGCTTATGTTTGCCTGAGCTTCCCTTGTGTGTTGAGGTGTGTGCAGGCTGGTCGGATGGTGTGCTTGGGATAGGCAGAGGTACAGGGGATTGGGTCTGGGTGGAGGAAGTTAGAGGGGGGAGGCTAGAGATGGAGACAATAGCTGCCATCAGTGCTGAGGCCAGAGTCTGAAAAGCTCGGTGAAGGGCCACCTGACTAGAATGAATGCCCTCCAGGAATGCATTTGTTTGTTGCAACTGCCTTTCTACACCCTGGATGGCATTCAAAATGGAAGACTACCCAACAGTGAGGGACCTGAGGAGGTCAATGGCCTCTTCACTGAGGGCAGGAGGGGTGACTGGGGCAGGGCCTGAGGTGCCTGGGGCGAAGGTGATGCCCACCCTCCTGGGTGAGCGGGCACGGGGCAAAGGCTGAGGGGCTGCTGGGAGGGCAGTGCTGGTGGGGGTGTGGCGGCTGTACCTGTAGATGCAGGGGCACAGATGTTGCTGCCACCACAAGGGAGCTCCCATCATAGGACGAGTCCGTGTCCATGGTGTTAGCTCCTGTCCCCGCCGTGGAGCTCCCCTTGCCCTCCGTCTCAGTGGTGAATTCTGAGTCCGTAGTGTCACCCTCCAGGGCCATGTGGGATGCAGCTCCCTCGTGCTCCGGTGCCACTGCTCCTCCGCCTGATGATGCTAATGCACACAAGAACAGGGAGACCACAAAAAGGGGGGGACGACAGAAGAAAGACATGTTGAGTGCATGGATTACTGCTACCGTTGGCGGACACGACAGACACAGAAGCCCCCTGCACTACGCCGCGCTCTTGGGCTCCACTGTTCAATTCCTGGGAAATGGTCTACAAAGCTATGGACGACATCTGCACACATAGATGACACAAGGGTATGAATAGCTGTACTTGGCACTCTACAGAGGTAGGGTGGGTTGCCACATGGCCTGCCTTATGGAGGGGCCTTGCCTACGGAACTCGCCCTAGCCTAAGGAAACCCACAGGCCTCCTCCCCCACCCAGACACCTCCACTGTGCGCAAAGTCAGCAGAATGAGAGTGTACTTACCCCCTTGTGTCTGCTGTGATGCCCTCAAGTGCCCCACCAACTCCGGGTAGGTCACCACCAGGATCCTGAACATCAGGGGGGTCATGACGGGCACCCCTCCCACGTTGGGAGGCCATCCCCAGCTGAGCCTCCTCCGTCTTCAAGCTCCAACGGAGAATGTCCTCCCATCTTTTCCGGCAGTGGGTGCTCTGTCTGTGGTAGACCCCCAGGGTCAGGACATCCTTGGCGATTTCACGCCAAATATCTTTCTTCTGGTGGGTGCTGACCTACATGAAATGTACAGGGGAAAAAGAGAAGTCATTATCACAGTGATTGGCCCCCATCCCTACTCTTGCCATGTGGCACATGCATTCACTGTCTTTCATGCACGCAGCACTCTGCCCCCTTCCTTCTAGCATCCAGCCCTCTCCACACAGGCATATCCCATACAAAATGGTCCCTGTATACTTACCTGTTTGTCTGGAGGACAACTCCACTGATGTGAAGGCAGGGGCCTTTCCCCAGACGCACGAGCCATTGTCTCTTCCAGACCGAGGTCACAGCAGCACTTGCAGTGTAGGTCCTCTCCTGTCGAAGATCAGGTATCGAGTGATTGAACAGAGAGAAAATGGCGGTCACATCCGCGGCGGTGCGTACCGTCACCGCAGGCGTACATCGTCATTGGCTCCTGGAACCCATAGGTTCCCATCTTAACCAATGTAGCATTGTGCCGCGGTCTTCGACCGCCTACCGCAACGGTGTACAACGCCAGCGCAGTTACCTCACATCCCATTGTCCCACTTCAGAGGTCAGACAGCTGCCGTTTCAGGGGCCCACATGGCTTAATTTTCAAATGCATCACACATACCTAGGCCTAGTCTCAACACACATACAGGCCACCTTTTGAGTATGGATGGTGTCCTGTGAAAACTGTGGGTACATACCTCTGAGTTGGTTGACTCTGTGCTCCGCTGGTGGACCTGTTGACAATGGAGGAGCGACATTTGATCATCACCTACAGGTTTGACCGTGCCACAATCCAGGAACTGTGTACCCAGTTGGAGCCAGACCTGATGTCAGCACTCTGCCATCCCACAGGAATACCTCCTGAAGTGCAGGTGCTGTCAGTGCTCGATTTCCTTGCAAGTGGGTCATTTCAAACAACTGTGGCCATGGCATCAGGGATGTCCCGGCCTATGTTTTCCAACGTATTGTCCAGAGTGTTGTCTGCCCTGCTGAAACACATGCAGAGCTACATCGTTTTCCCTCAGGTGGAGGATTTGCCTACAGTGAAAGGTGATTTCTATGCCCAGGGACATATCCCCAACATCATAGGTGCCATTGATGGGACCCATGTGGCTTTGGTCCCCCCCACAGGAGTGAACAGGTGTACAGAAACCGGAAGAGTTATCATTCTATGAATGTACAAATGGTATGTTTGGCAGACCAGTACATCTCCCATGTGAATGTCATGTTCCCTGGCTCAGTGCATGACGCCTACATCCTGCGGAATAGCAGCATCCCTTATGTGATGGGTCAACTCCAGAGGCACCTTGTTTGGCCATTAGGTGAGCACCTGGAAGCAAGTCATTGGGAATGGTTGTCTGGGTCTGGGGTTATCCCTACAGGTTAGTGTGTGTCTAACAGTTGTCCCTCGCCATTTGCAGGTGACTCTGGTTACCCTATCCTGTCATGGCTACTGACCCCAGTGACCAATCCCAGGACAAGGGCAGAGGAACGCTAAAATGAGGCACATGGGCGAACTAGGAGGGTGATCGAGCGGACGTTCGGCCTCCTGAAGGCGAGGTTCAGGTGCCTCCATATGACAGGTGGATCCATATTCTACTCACCAAAGAAGGTGTGCCAGATCATCGTGGCCTGCTGTATGCTTCACAACTTGGCTTTGCGACGACAGGTGCCTTTTCTGCAGGAGGATGGTGCAGATGGCGGTGTTGTGGCAGCTGTGGAGCCTGTGGACAGTGATGAGGAGGAAGCAGAGGAAGAAGCCATGCACAGCAGGGACTCAGTGATCCAGCAATATTTCCAGTGAGACACAGGTAGGAATCAAAACCTGACTACTACATGTACTTTAACACTATTACCTCTCTCCTGTCTGTCGTTTTCACCCAGTGTATGGTCACTGAGTTGTCACTTTCCCTTACGATTTCACAGATGTGGGTCCCACTGTGTGACATCGACTTAGATTCCTCATGGACTAGAGCTGTGTGATATAGGTATGTTGACATTACTATGTAAAAAACATTTTAGCACTGCAATTGCTAATACACTGTTACGAAATCACAGACAGACTCCAGATCGTTTTGTGCTTTAGGTGTGTTTATTTAAAAGCTAAATATTGAAGGGTGTAGTGAAATGGTGAAGGGTGATGGCGGAGGAGTGTCCATGGCAGAGTCCAGTCTATTAGTCTCACATGTGCATTGCCCATACTGTATGGGCATAGGAAGTGGAGCTGGGACAGTTTAAGTACGGACAGGGTGAAAAAGTGGGACAGTAGGATGACAATCAGGGTGGTCTCATTTCTTGGCGGGGGTCTTGGCATTGTGCTCTGTCTTTGTCCTGGATCTCAGGGACCGTTTGCGGGGTGGTTCTTCATCTGCAGGGGGTGGGTGCTGGTGTGGTGGTCGTGTGGCGGGGCGTCCTGTCCACTAGCGCCGGCAGAGGTGGTGGGCAGTTCATCGTCTATGCTAGTGTCAGGGGCCCCTTGTAATGCCACAGTGTCCCTCCTGGTGCTACCAACACACCCACCTACCTCCAATTCTTCCTGCATTGGCACCAGTAACAAATGTAAAATGTTCTTCATCAAAGTTTGGCACACAAGTGTTGGTGGCAGTAAGCCTGGTTCCCACTATATTACCTAAGGCCAAACAACCCATAGGAAAAAACATCATGTAATCCGGTGCGAGAAGCACCTTACACAAAATGGCTGCAGGTAGTGGCAGTGATGACAGAGGGGAATCAACTCTAGTCATGGTGAGAGGTGATGACAAGGAAGAAGAGTGTGACAGCTTTACACAAAGCAGTCTTTTACCCAGCAGAGCTCCAGTATCACCCATATCAGCAACCTCGAAATGTCACAAGAGTCAGATAGAGACACCACTGCATAAAGTGACTGCCCCAAGATGCACTTTGAGTCTACTACCTCTTAGTTCTCTCTGGAAGTCACCTGACTCATTGGCACCACAAAACAAAGGCTACTATCATGGGCATGTTTAGGCAGGAGAGGCCCTGTGTGTGCAACCACCCAAAGGCATGCTTGTACAATGGAAAGCTGGGTAAAATGTTACCACTGGACCGCCTCCCTTTTTCTTTTTTGGAAGTAGTGGGGTTTTTAGAATTTAAGAAGGCCATCTCCCTCAAATGGAAGGCTCCCAGCCAGACTAATTATGTCAGAATTGATGTGCCAGTGCTCCATCACAATGTGCTGCAATTAGCTGGACAAGCTTTGTAGTAGAGTGCTGTTCACACTGTCCACCTAGCAACTGACATGTGGACCTGTTGGCAATCAACTGATGACACATGTATCACTGCACATGGGATCTCTTTTTGGGGGTTTAGGCAAAAGCTATCTACAGGTCTTAGCACTGAATAAACGTTTGAGGGCATTCAGTGGTATGCAACAGTAGCAATGTTCATGTGGAATAATCCCAGACAGCTGCAAATGTGTTGGAAGGCTTTCTCAGCAAGGCTGCAACCCAGAGGTCATAGAATTGGATTTGTTGCCACAGATAATGGCAGTAATATAGTCAAGGACATGGCAGTTGGTGGCTATAGCAGGGTCCTGTGTGGCATTGCACAACCCGATTATGCAGGACTTTCTCAAAAAAAGAAGACAAAGTTAGAAACATACTGACCACCTGCAGAAGAATCTGCACTCATTTCATTAATTCTTTTACAGCCTGGTAGCAGCTGAGAATTATTCAGTGTACTAATAGAGTACTAGTTAAAGCTCTTATAATGGAGGTTGGCAACACATGGAAACTCAACCTATTACATGATAGAATGTCTGCTTGAGCAGGGAGGAAGGAATGCAACTGGGAAAAGCATGACCATGGAGGTGGACAAATGAGATCTAGTCAAATTCCTGACAGAGATGGTGCTTCCTTTTGAGGTTTTCACACAGGAAGTCAGCAAGGAGGACAGTACGATGAGCCAACCTATCCCATTGTTACATCTGCTACAGGACCAGTTAAAAAAGGTGTCACAAAGGTTTGCCGATGTGAACGGAGAAACTGATGAATTCATTAAGAGCCTAATCCTTTGCTTGGCTGGAAATCCAAGATTGCAAAGAGACATTGGGGGTCATTTTGACCTCTGCGGTCTTTTGTAAAGACCGCCGAGGGACCGCCGTGCTGAAGACCGCCCGTGGTGGCGGTTTTCCGCTCGGCGTATTATGACTGTTGGCAGCTCTCCGTCCTTTTTCGGATGTAGAGCCGTCAACAGCCATACTGGCGGGTGGCGGGGAAGTGGAGGTTGCTCCACCTCCACCGCCACGTCAACAGAACACCGCCCACCGAATCACGTCCTGTGATTCGGCGTTGCGGTGTTCTGTTGACGGTGTGCTGTCGGTGGAGCAGCCCCCATGGATCCCGTCCCCTCCTGGAGGATCGATGGAACAGGTAAGTCGATCGTCCGTTAGGGGAGGGGGGTGGGGGGGGTGTTGTGTGCATGCATGGGGGTGTGCGTGTGTGCATGTAGAGGGGGTGTGTGAGTGCGTGTATGCTTCTGGGGGTGTTGTGTGTTTGGGAATGAGTGCGTGTATGCCTGTAGGTATGACTGTATGGATGTGTGCATGTATGTTTGAATGTGGGTGTGCGTGTCTGACTGTGTGTGTGGATGTTGGCATGTATATCGGTGTGTGTGCGTGTATGTGTGTTGGTGGTGCCTGCGTGCGTGTCGTGTGTGAATGAGTGATGTGATAATGGGGGTCGGGGTGGGGAGGGGGGTCCTGCCACCTTTGGGGGGTGGCAGGGGATGAGGGGGGTGTAGGGGAGGGAGTCGGGTGGGGTGGGTGAGACCCCTATCAGTGCCAGGGAAGGAATTCCCTGGCACTGATAGTGCTTACCGCCATGGATTTCATGACGGTTCCAAACTGCATGAAATCCATGGTGGTCAGCCGGTTCCAAATACCGCCGGCGGTATAGTGACGACCGCTGGGCTGGAAACCCGCCATGATAACCGCCATGGTCATTATTGCAAAAATAAGACTGCCAGCCTGTTGGCGGTCTTACCGCCGCTTCTCCTCCGTCCGCCAGGGTCGTAATGACCCCCATTGTGTCATCCAAAGAGTCCATCTGTGCCATAATACGTGATCCACGTGACAAAAAAAATTACTGGACACTTTCATTCCATTTTGAGACTGGGACGTTTCTCTATACAAGACATGGCTTGTTGAGCAAGCAAGAGATCTGGAAGAAGAACAGCTGGAAGTTAGAGTCTTAAGCAGAAGTTCAACCTCCAGAGAGGGCAGTGCTGTTGTTTCACAGCATTCAATACTGGCAACAAAAACACTGGCAACAACAAGAGCAATAGAAAAAATGGGCCCAACTTCTGCAGTGGCTTGGTTTCAGGTGACATAGTTTAAGTCAGGAGCAGAGGTGAAGGCAAAAAAAGGTCAAGCAAACGGCAGCACCAATGACCATTCAGACAATATTCCAAGACTATCTGGATGGCCCAAAATATGTCTACATGGATCAGAACCCATTAGTCTATTGGTATGGGAAGATTTGCCAATGGTCAGACCTCATCAGTTTGGCAAATAAAGTATCTGGCTTGTCTGGTAGCTAGTGTGTCTGCTGAGCCGGTGTTCAGTGCAACTAACACAGTTGTCACATTTAGAAGGACCAGACTCTCGCCTCAAAAAGTGGAGATGCTGACTATGATTAAAATGAATTATCATTGCATACCACACATTACAGTATTCCTGACACACCACATGAGAAGGAGGATGAGGGCAATTAGTTAGACTCAAATGCGTTAGCTGGCCTACTTCTAGCCGTGCCCCGTGAGTTTGAGGATAAACTCTACTTCCCTGACAGAGTAGGCAACCATGGAACTTTAAGATTATCATAGAGCCGCTCTGACAAAAAATGGATATAACTAGACGAACATTATACATTTAGTTTGTGTCTGACTTTTGAAGTTCCTCCATTTAGGCACATGTATGACCGGATTGGAGTTGTAACCAGTTTGTAGTGAAGGTCGTTGGATATAATGCCTGCTTCTGTCCTATGGCTAGCCCTCTTTTTTTCATTTACCAGTAGGGATGCCCAATTCAAGATCAATTAACTTACAAGACTAATAATGTGTTGCTTTCATGACTAAAGAGGAGATTTGTTATAACAATTATGTAATGTACCACAGTGCTTGGTTTGGAACAGACTATTATTGCATCAATAAGGTACATATTATTAAGTGAGTGTGAGTGATGACAATGATGATTCATGTGATAGCAGACAATGAGGGAGGGTGTTCAATTAATTTATAACCTTGATTTCATTGATTTGCATGGTTTGGGGGATGATGGGTGGTTTTGTCTGAAGGTGATTAGCCATTTCACACTTAATTTGATGTGCTTGTAAATGTCCTCTCCTTGCTGTACTTTTATTTCTGGTTCTTCAACGACTACACCAGTACGTTTCGTTAACAAATACGAATCTGTCCAAAATACTCAAATTATATTTCTCTTCTTGTTCATCAACAACAGTGCACTACAGGCCTATCTTTCATAATCTTATTTGGGTCGGAAGTCAGACTAATTCATAGCTTGGAGTCACTACTCAGGGTGGGACTACCTCATCAGCCAGAGGAAGAAAGTTATCCATCAGGGTGATGACTCTAAGAGACCTACTCAGCCCTGTGGACTAGAGAGAGGGTATTTGTAGGAAGTTGGCTCTGTATGCACTATTTCAAAGTAAGCAATAGTATGCACAGAGTCCAAGAGTTCCCCTTAGAGGTAAGATAGTGGCAAAAAGAGATAATTCTAATGCTCTATTTTGTGGTAGTGTGGTCGAGCAGTAGGCTTATCAGAGGGTAATGTTAAGCATTTGTTGTACACACACAGGCAATAAATGAAGAACACACACTCAGAGACAATTCCAGGCCAATAGGTTTTTGTATAGAAAAATATCTCTTCTTAGTTTATTTTAGGAACCACAGGTTCAAGATTTACAAGTAATACTTTAAATGAAAGGTTTTTCACTTAGCAACTTTAGGAACTTTGAATTAGCAAAATAGCATATACAGTTTTCACATAAATGACATATAGCTATTTTAAAACTAGACACAGTGCAATTTTCAACAGTTCCTGGTGGAGGTAAGTGTTTGTTAGTTTTTTGCAGGTAAGTAAACCACCTACAAGGTTCAAGTTTGGGTCCAAGGTAGCCCACCGTTGGGGGTTCAGAGCAACCCCAAAGTTACCACACCAACAGCTCAGGGCTGGTCAGGTGCAGAGGTCAAAGTGGTGACAAAAACGCATAGGCTTCAATGGAGAAGGGGGTGCCCCGGTTCCAGTCTGCCAGCAGGTAAGTACCCGCGTCTTCGGAGGGCAGACCAGGGGGGTTTTGTAGGGCACCGGGGGGGACACAAGTCCACACAAAAAGTACACCCTCAGCGGCCGGGTGCAGTGTGCAAACAAGCGTCGGGTTCGCAATAGAAATCAATGGGAGGCCAAGGGGTCTCTTCAGCGATGCAGGCAGGCAAGGGGGGGGCTCCTCGGGGTAGCCACCACCTGGGCAAGGGAGAGGGCCACCTCGGGGTCACTCCTGCACTGGAGGTCGGATACTTCAGGTCCTGGGGGCTGCGGGTGCAGAGTCTTTACCAGGCGTCGGGTCTTTGAAGCAGGCAGTCGCGGTCAGAGGGAGCCTCGGGATTCCCTCTGCAGGCATCGCTGTGGGGGCTCAGGGGGGTCAACTCTGGCTACTCAGGGTCTCGTAGTCACCGGGGAGTCCTCCCTGTGGTGTTTGTTCTCCACAAGTTGAGCCGGGGGCGTCGGGTGCAGAGTGCAAAGTCTCAGGCTTCCAGCGGGAAACGTGTGTTGTTTCAAAGTTGCTTCTTTGTTGCAAAGTTGCAGTGTTTGGTGAACAGAGCCGCTGACCTCAGGAGTTCTTGGTCCTTCTAGATGCAGGGTAGTCCTCTGAGGCTTCAGAGGTTGCTAGACCCTGGGAACGCATCGCTGGAGCAGTGTCTTTAGAAGTGGGGAGACAGGCCGGTAGAGCTGGGGCCAAAGCAATTGGTGTCTCCGTCTTCTCTGCAGGTTTTTCAGTTCAGCAGTCCTCTTCTTCTTAGGTTGCAGGAATCTGAGTTCCTAGGTTCTGGGGAGCCCCTAAATACAGAATTTAGGGGTGTGTTTAGGTCTGGGGGGTTAGTAGCCAATGGCTACTAGCCCCGAGGGTGGCTACACCCTCTTTGTGCCTCCTCCCTGAGGGGAGGGGGGCACATCCCTAATCCTATTGGGGGAATCCTCCATCTGCAAGATGGAGGATTTCTAAAAGTCAGAGTCACCTCAGCTCAGGACACCTTAGGGGCTGTCCTGACTGGCCAGTGAATCCTCCTTGTTTTTCTCATCATCTCCTCCGGCCTTGCCGCCAAAAGTGGGGCCGTGGCCAGAGGGGCTGGGCAACTCCACTAGCTGGAGTGCCCTGGGGTGCAGTAACAAAGGGGGTGAGCCTTTGATGCTCACCGCCAGGTGTTACAGTTCCTGCAGGGGGAGGTGTGAACCACCTCCACCCGGTACAGGCTTTGTTACTAGCCACAGAGTGACAAAGGCACTCTCCCCATGTGGCCAGCAACATGCCTGGTGTATGTCAGGCTGCTAAAACCAGTCAGCCTACACAGGTAGTTGGTTAAGGTTTCAGGGGGCACCTCTAAGGTGCCCTCTGGGGTGTATGTTACAATAAAATGTACACTGGCATCAGTGTGCATTTATTGTGCTAAGAAGTTTGATACTAAACTTCACAGTTTTCAGTGTAGCCATTATGGTGCTGTGGAGTTCGTGCATGACAGACTCCCGGACCATATACTCTTATGGCTATCCTGCACTTACAATGTCTAAGGTTTTGCTTAGCCACTGTAGGGGCATAGTGTTCATGCACTTATGCCCTCACCTATGGTATAGTGCACCCTGCCTTGGGGCTGTAAGGCCTGCTAGAGGGGTGACTTATCTATACCTGTAGGCAGTGTGAGGTTGGCATGGCACCCTGAGGGGAGTGCCATGTTGACTTAGTCGTTTTATCCCCACTAGCACACACAAGCTGGCAAGCAGTGTGTCTGTGCTGAGTGAGGGGTCCCCAGGGTGGCATAAGATATGCTGCAGCCCTTAGAGACCTTCCCTGGCATCAGGGCCCTTAGTACCAGGGGTACCAGTTACAAGGGACTTACCTGGATGCCAGGGAGTGCCAATTTTGGAAACAAAAGTACAGGTTAGGGAAAGAACACTGGCGCTGGGGCCTGATTAGCAGGCCTCAGCACACTTTCAAATCATAACTTAGCATCAGCAAAGGCAAAAAGTCAGGGGGTAACCATGCCAAGCAGGCATTTCCTTACACAACCCCCCCCCCCAACAAACGAAAGAGGATGAGACTAACCTTTCCCAAGAGAGTCTTCATTTTCTAAGTGGAAGAACCTGGAAAGGCCATCTGCATTGGCATGGGCAGTCCCAGGTCTGTGTTCCACTATAAAGTCCATTCCCTGTAGGGAGATGGACCACCTCAACAGTTTTGGATTTTCACCTTTCATTTGCATCAGCCATCTGAGAGGTCTGTGGTCAGTCTGAACTACAAAGTGAATACCAAAGAGGTATGGTCTCAGCTTCTTCAGGGACCAAACCACATTAAAGGCCTCCCTCTCAATGACACTCCAACGCTGCTCCCTGGGGAGTAACCTCCTGCTAATGAAAGCAACAGGCTGGTCAAGATCATCATCATTTGTTTGGGACAAAACTGCCCCTATCCCATGTTCAGAGGCATCAGTCTGCACAATGGACTGCTTTGAGTAATCTGGAGTTTTGAGAACTGGTGCTGTGCACATTGCTTGTTTCAGGGTGTCAAAGGCCTGTTGGCATTCTACAGTTTACCTTCTTGCGCATTTTCTTGGAGGTAAGTTCTGTGAGGGCTGTCACTATAGATCCATATCTCTTCACAAACCTCCTGTAGTACCCAGTCAAGCCAAGGAATGCCCTGACTTGAGTCTGGGTTTTTGGAGCCCATGCTATTACGACACACGAATCCACGTGGCGGTCTTTCAACAAACAACACTCCCACACACCCAACACAATATAAAACACACACCCACATCACCCACAAACCCCTATGACCAAAACTGATTGACAAAGGCCAGAATAGACAACCCCACCACACAGAGGCACACAACACCATCACCCACACAACATCAAAGCACCAAACACCACACACCACTACACATCACCACACACATCAACACTGACACCGCCCCATACATCACACACACCACCCCATGTCACGCCAAAGACACCCCCGGTTTTCTGAGGAGGAGCTCAGGGTCATGGTGGAGGAAATCCTACGGGTAGAGCCACAGCTATGTGGCTCACAGATGCAGCACACATCCATAGCCAGGAAGATGGAGCTAAGGCGCAGAATAGTCGACAGGGTCAACGCTGTGGGACAGCATCCAAGAAATCGGGAGGACATCAGGAAGAGGTGGAAAGACCTACAGGGGAAGGTGCATTCAGCGGTCTCCAGGCACAACATTGTGGTTCAGCAGACTGGCGGTGGACCCCCACCTCCTCCCCCCAACAAACAACATGGGAGGAGCAAGTCTAGACCATCATGCATCCAGAGGGCCTCGGAGGAGTCGGTGGAGGAATGGACACTGGTAAGTCAAATCTTAAATATCATATCCCCCACCCTACCTGCATGCTATCACACACCCCCACCCTCACACCCTCTCCTATCACCCCAAATCCTCACTAATGTACCAATAACACAAACCACCCATCTCAACACCAAGCCCCCCATGACACAACTAAGCATGGTCACCCCTCACCAAAGCATGCTCACTGCACATACCCAGAACACCCCCCCAACCATCATCACACAAGCCCCCACACAGGAATGCTTGCAATGGTGTACATGGTGAGCCACCCATTGCACACCATGACACACACACATTCAATAATCATGCACTTATGCCCATGCAGGATCACGAAGGACCGTCACCACACCGGAGGGTCCAGACAACTCCACTCCACCCACAGAAGAGGCCCACAGTGACGATAGCAGCTCTGCCCTACTGGATCCTGACGACCAGCCCGGACCATCGTGGGCCTCAGGACAGTCGGTTCCCATGCACAGGCACAGCCCAACACTGACCTTCCACCCTCTGGTAACACCAGCACAGCACCCACCCAGGAGGCCCATACCTCCGTACCTAGGACAGGTCAATCAGCGGTTTGTCCACCACTACAGGGAACCCAGGATAACCCACCACCCCAACAACAACAGGGACCTGGGGGCAGTGGTAGTGGGCACACGGTCCAGGGGACGGAGGCACAGGAACACAGGGGAACTGGGAGGGCTGCTGTGCGACAGGGGGCGGACAGGCCAAGGGAACCCACTCTCCACGAGGCCCTCTCCTCCATCATGGGAGCATACCACCACTCCCAGGAGACGATGGCGACGGTCCTGGGCAAGTTTCAGGAGACCCAGCGCCTGCAGGACGAACTGTATTTGGGCTTCAGGGAGAAGCTCAGGAACATCAGCTCCGCCCTGGGCATCATCGTAGGGGTGCTGAAGGACATTCAGCAGACCATGAGTGACACCGTGACTCTCCAAGGGGCCCCTGACACTAGCCTGGACGATGAACTGCCCACCACCTCCACCGGCGCTAGTGGACAGGACGCCCCGCCACAGGACCACCACACCAGCACCCCACCCCCTGCAGACGGACAACCACCCCGCAAGCGGTCCCTGAGATCCAGGAACAGGACAGAGCAAGATGGCAAGACCCCCGCCAGGAAATGAGACCACCCTGATTGTCCTCC
Organism: Pleurodeles waltl; assembly: GCF_031143425.1. NCBI lineage: Eukaryota > Metazoa > Chordata > Amphibia > Caudata > Salamandridae > Pleurodeles > Pleurodeles waltl. Next base: position 383,573,249 of record NC_090445.1, read on the forward strand.
CATTGTCCCACTTTGCTACCCTGTCCATACTTAAACTGCCCCAGCTCCACTTCCTTTGCCCATATGGCCAGTGCACCTGTGTGACCAATGGACTGGACTCTGCCATGGATATTCCTCCACCGTCCCCCATCACCATTTTACAACCCCCCTCCATTTTTGAGCACTTCAATAAACACCCTTGAACCACAAAACATTCTGGAGTCAGTCTGTGATTTGGTCAAATGTATTATCAATGACAGTGTCAAAATGCATTTCGAGTTGTAAAGCCAACATACCTATGTCACACATCACAAGTCCTTGAAGGATGCAAGCAGATGACACACGTTGGTAACCACACCTGTGAAACCGTAATGGAAAGGTACAACTCAGTTACCAAATAATGCTATGAAATTACACACAGGATAGAGGAAGACGTGTGACAGTGAATGTAATGGTAAAAATGAAAATGTTCTCACTTGCGTGTCACCGGAAATATTGCTGTATGACTGACTCCCTGTTGTCGATGTCTTCTTCCTCAGCTTCCTCCTCATCACTGCCCACAGGCTCCACAGCTGCCACAACACCGTCATCTGGACCATCCTTCTGCAGAAAAGGCACCTGGTGTCGCAAAGCAAGATTGTGAAGCATGAAGCAGGTGATGATGATCTGGCACACCTTCTGCGGTGAGTAGAATAGGGAACCACCGGTCATATGGAGGCACCTGAACCTGGCCTTCAGGAGGCCGAAGGTGCGTTCCATCACCCTTCTAGTCTGCCCATGGGCCTCATTGTACCGTTCCTCTGCCCTGGTCCTGGGATTCCTCACTGGGGTCAATAGCCATGACAGTTTGGGGTAACCAGAGTCCCCCAATAGCCACACACAGTGCCTCTGGAGTTGACCCATCATATAAGGGATGCTGCTATTCCGCAGGATGTAGACGTCATGCACTGAGCCAGGGAACATAGCATTTACCTGGGAGATGTACTAGTCGGCCAAACATACCATCTGTACATTCATGGAATGATAACTCTTCCGGTTCCTGTACACCTGTTCACTCCTGTGGGGGGGGGACCAGAGCTACATGGATCCCATCAATAGCACCTATGATGTTGGGGAAATGTCCAAGGGCATAAAAGTCACCTTTCACTGTAGCCAAATCTTCCACCTCAGGGAAAATGATGTATCTCCTTACGTGTTTCAGCAGGGCAGCCAACTCTCTGGACAACACGTTGGAAAACATAGGCTGGGACATCCCTGATGCCATAGCCACTGTTGTCTGAAAAGACCCACTTGCAAGGAAATGGAGCACTGACAGCACCTGCACGTCAGGGGGGATTCCAGTGGGATGGCGGATTGGTGACATCAGGTCTGGCTCCAACTGGGTATATAGTTCCTGGATAGTGGCACTGTCAAACCTGTAGGTGACGAGTAAATGTCGCTCCTCCATTGTCAACAGGTCCACCAGCGGTCGGTACACCAGAGGATTCCGCCATCTTCTCAATTGTCCCAGCTGACAGTGCCTAGGAAGGACAACAGTGACCACAGAGTCAACTATTTTCCAGGTATGTACCCACAGATACACAGAACACAACACCAAACCCTTCCTGTATGTGTGTTGAGTGTAGGCCTAGCTATGTGTGACGCAGAAGTAAATTAAGCCATGTGGGCCCCTGAAATGGCGGCTGCCTGACCTCTAAACTGGGACAATGGGATTGTGAGGTAACTGCACTGGCGTTGCACACCGTCGCGGTAGGCGGTCGTAGACCGCGGCGCAATGCTGCATTGGTTAACATTGGACCCTATGGGTCCCAGGAGCCAATGAGCAAGTGCGCTGGCGTTGATGATACACACCGCCGCAGACGTCACCGCTGCGGACTTCACCGCCATTTTCTATCTGTTCAATCACTCGATACCTGACCTTTGACAGGAGAGGACCTACACTGCAAGTGCTGCTGTGACCTCGGTCTGGAAGCGACGATGGCTGCTGTGTCTAGGGAAAGGGCCCCTGCCTCCACTGCTCAGGAGTTGGAAAAACTAGTAGACGGGGTCCTCCTTCAGTACACGCTATTCTACGGTCCTCCAGGCCAACAGGTAAGTACACAGGGAGCACGTTGTATGGGCTAGGCCTGGGTGGAGAGGGCTGGTTGTAAGAGGGAAGGGGGCAGAGTTCAGGGAACATGAATGCATGTGAATGCATGTGCCACATGGCAAGGGTAGGGAGGGGGGACACTTACATTGACGGTGCAGTTGGTAATGACTTCTCTTCTTCCCTTGTACATGTCATGTAGGTCAGCAGCCACCAGAAGAAGGACATTTGGCGTGCCATCACCAAGGAAGTCGGGACCCTGGGGGTCCACCAGGGACGGGGCACCCACTGCCGGAAAAGATGGGAGGACATTTGCCGCCAGAGCAAGAAGACGGCGGAGGCTAAGCTGGGGATGGCCTCCCAACGTGGGAGGGGTGCCTGTCGCACCATGACCCCCCTGATGTTACGGATCCTGGCGGTGGCCTACCCTGAGTTGGATGGGCGCTTGAGGGCATCACTGAAGACACAAGGGGGTGAGTACACCCTCATTCTGGGTACTTGGCGCGCAGTTGAGGGGCTGGCTGAGGGAGGAGGGCTGTGGGTGTACCTAGGCCAGGCAGAAATACATAGGCTAGGCCCCTCCGTAATGCAGGGCATGTGGCACTCCACCCCACCTCAGTAGTGGGCCAAGTACAGCTATAGATGCACCTGTGGCATCCATGTGTGCAGATGTCCACCATAGGTATGTAGGCCAGATCCCAGGATTTGCTTCTGTAGAGGCCAGGAGCACGGCGTAGTGCAGGGGGCTGCTGTGTCAGTATTGTCCGCCAACGGTAGCGGTAAACCATGGACTCAACCTGTCTTTCTTCTGTCGCCCCCCCCCTTTTTGTGGTCTCCCTGTTCTTATGTGCATCAGCATCATCAGGCGGTGGTACAGTGGCACTGGAGCACGAGGGAGCTGCATCCCACATGGCCATGGAGGTCCACACCACAGACTCGGAATACACCAGTGGGACGGAGGGCGAGGGGAGCTTCACGGCGGTCACAGGATCAGCAACCAGCGACACGGACTCGTCCGCCGAAGGGAGCTCCCTTGTGGTGGTGGCAAAATCTGTGCCTGCCACTTCTACAGGTACAGCCGCCACCCCCCCACCAGCACCGCCCTCCCAGCAGTCCCTCAGCCTTCGCCCCGTGCCCGCTCACCCTGGAGGGTGGGCATCACCTTCGCCCCAGGCACCTCAGCCCCTGCCCCTGTCACCTCTGCTGCCCTCAGTGAGGAGGCCATTGACCTCCTCAGGTCACTCACTGTTGGGCAGTCTACCATTTTGAATGCCATCCAGGGTGTATAAAGGGAATTGCAACACACAAATGCATTCCTGGAGGGCATTCATTCTGGTCAGGCTGCCCTTCATTGAACCCTGTAAACTCTGGCCTCAGCACTGATGGCAGCCATTGTCCCTGTCTCTAGCCTTCCCCCTCCAACTTCCTCCACCCAGACCCAATCCCCTGTACCCCAGCCTATCCCAAGCACACCATCAGACCAGCATGCACACACGTCAACACACAAGGGAAGCTCAGGCAAACATAAGCACCACACATCCCACAGGAACTCACGCAAGCATCACACACATGCAGACACAGCAACTTCCACTGCCTCCACTGTGTCCCCATCCTCTCCGCCTCCCTCCTTCCTCCCAGTGTCGTCTACACTCTCACCTGCATGCACTACCACTACATCCACTACGTCCCGCACCAGCACACCCACCACCACACCACGTTCACCTGCACTCACCACCCCCACTCCCATTTACATGTCCCATGTGTCCTCTCCCAGTGTGTCTGTGACATCCCCTCCCAAGATACACAAACGCAGGCACACACCCACCCAACAGCCATCCACCTCACGACAGCCTCCAGCGCATGCACCTTCATCCAAAGTCACCAAACGTACACCTCCTACAACCACTACCTCTTCCTCCACTCCCAAACCCCCTCAACCTACCCGTCCCAGTGTTCCTAAGAAACTTTTCCTGACCAAGCTTGACCTCTTTCCCACCCCCCCTCCAAATCATAGGTCCCGTACTAGCACCTCAGCCAAAAAATCCACGGGACCAGAGGTGCCTGTTGTTACAGGTATGTGGAGTGCACCGGCCACCGGGACAGCCAGTGTGACACAGAGCCACAGCACAGCCAGTCCCCCCCTGTGAAGCACCAGAAGTTGGACAGTGCCCCGCGGGAGAGGGTGAAGACTCCAGCCAGTAAAGCCACTCACAAGGGTCCCGGGGAGTGTCGACTCAGCTGTGACTCCTCCCAAGGTGGGGAAGGGGCAGAAGAAATCGCCAAAGTCTGGAAGGAGCAGCAGGGCGGAGAAGACCGCCATCATCCCCGCTGCCCAGGGGGCCATCGCCAGCCAAATCGTCACAGGCCAGGAGGCCACCGCCGGAGTCAGTGCCCAGGAGGGCAGCCCGATCGTCAATGGCCAGGAGGCCACCGCCAGAGTCTGTGCCCAGGAGGGCAGCCCGAACGTCACTGGCCAGGAGGCCACTGCCAGAGTCAGTGCCCAGGAGGCCACCGGCAGCCACAGCCCAGCTGCCCAGGAGGGCCCCGGCAGCCACAGCCCAGCTGCCCAATGAAGGACCGCCAGCCCAGCTGGGCAATGAAGGACCGCCATGGCAAGCTCCATTGAAGAGGGCAAGCACCGCTGAACAGGTCAGAAACTGCAAACTCAAGCACCGCTGAACAGGGCAAGCACCGCTGAACAGGGCAAAGACCGCCATGGCAAGCACCGCTGAACAGGGCAAGCACCGCTGAACAGGGCAAAGACCGCCATGGCAAGCACCGCTGAACAGGGCAAGCACAGCATGAACAGGTCAGAACCTGCAAACTCAAGCACCGCTGAACAGGGCAAGCACCGCTGAACAGGGCAAAGACCGCCATGGCAAGCACCGCTACCCCATGGGCGGCAGGGGCAGTGACGCAACTTGTACCGTCACGGGGTGAGTGATGCACTCTGGGCACCAGTCCCCCTCCAGAAACAGTGGAGACATGCATCCACTACCTCTGTCCTTCACAGGATGAAGCACTCTGGGCACCAGTCCCCCTCCAGAACCAGTGGAGACTGTTATCCACTTCAGAGACTGTGGCTTTGCACTCCCCAGGATGGTACAGTGGGCAACACACCCACTGTCGAGACTTGAGAGACTGTGGCTTTGCACTCCCCAGGATGGTACAGTGGGCAAACCACCCACTGTAGAGACTTGAGAGACTGTGGCTTTGCACTCCCCAGGATGGTACAGTGGGCAAACCACCCACTGTAGAGACTTGAGAGACTGTGGCTTTGCACTCCCCAGGATGGTACAGTGGGCAAACCACCCACTGGAGAGACTTGAGAGACTGTGGCTTTGCACTCCCCAGGACTGAACAGTGGACAACCCACCCACTGGAGAGACTTGAGAGACTGGTTTTGCACTCCCCAGGATGGTACAGTGGGCAACCCACCCACTGTAGAGACTTGAGAGACTGTGGCTTTGCACTCCCCAGGATACATCAATGGGCATGGAGGCCCCTCGTGGATCTGGCGTGGTACACTCATCCGGCTGAGGTGCCCCCCCATCCGTTCCCCCTGAGGTGCCTGTTGAATTTCTATCTGATGCCCCGGCATTGTTCTCTCCGTTTTGATCAGGTATCTGATGTGGGCCTCGCCCATGCATTTTGGGCCCAGTGGTCCACGGACAATGAATGGTGCATTACCTGCACTACTAATCGTGATCTATATTTTGTTGAATGTGTATATATATCTGTATATATTTGGTTACTGTATTTTGATATATTACAATGGTTTAACTTATTTCCTTTTGTCTTTGCATTCTTCCTGGGGGTTGAGGGTTGTTACTGTAATGTTTGGACATGCATTGGTGTGTGTGTTGTAGTGGGTGAGGGTGGGGGTGGGGGTGTTGCGCGTGTGTGTCCCTGACTTTTGCCTCCCTCTCCCATATGTCGTAGGTACAGTACTCACTGTTGTCTTCGCCGCCGGCATTGATGATGGTTGTATAGGAGCAGGAAGACTGTTGCAGGGAGAATTTGGAGTTCCGGTTCCATGTTGTCGTCATTCCTCGTGGAGTGTGTAGAGGTGAGCGTTTTCCCTTTGAAATGGCTGTTTCCGCCGTGTTTTTATCCGCGGTGAATCCGCCCCGGAAAAGGTGGCGGATTGGTAGGTTGTGATACTGTGGGCGGTACATTGTCTCCCGTCTGTCTGTTGGCGGTGACCACCAAGCTGTTTGTCTGTACCGCCATGGCGGTCAGAGTGTTAAAGTGGCTGTCTTTGTTGGTGGTTTCCGCCACGGTCATAATTCCCTTTCTTTTACCGCCGGCCTGGTGGCGGTCTTACCGCCGCTTTAACACTGTCCGCCAGGGTTGTAATGACCCCCTATGTCACACATGTTACAAATATAAACATGGATATCCTGGCTGTTGTAAGAAGAGAGAGAAAAATCGATGCACTGCAGTACAGGGAAAGGAACTGGATATATATTTTATTTTACATGTTTGTCACAGAGAATCCCATCCACCAAATTCTAAATCAGGCACTTAGTTCTACTATATCCACTAGTCTTGCCGTCTATCACAAACTATTTTCAACAAATACCTTCACTAGGCAGTAAGGAAATGTACTCTACTGCAAGGTAAGTTAAAGGGATTAGGCTAGGTAGAGGTCTTGTTTTGTATAGTGGGGTTTCACTGATCATTATGTGCCAAGCTTTTACTTAATCAGTAACTGTAGATGACAAATGATGCAAGGGAAAAATGTCAATAGGTGTAACTCTATCATGGAAGCCATGACATATATTTGCATAAATCACTTTGCAAGAAAATTGTGCCACATGCCAAAAATTAATTTTTCCATTTTTTGGTAGGCTGGGAGGCTGGGACAGAACTTAGGAAACAAATAAATAATAAAGTGAAATACTAGTGGGAAGCGACTGAGTGGGCACACCTTGGTCAATGTTCAATGAAAATCATATGGTCTTGATTGGCAAACACAATGGGATGTCATACTTTCCTGTCATACTACACTGTCATGTAAACTGCTGGTGTATTGTAAATAAATGATAAGACAACATATGGGGGTCCACGATCATGGCCAATCTCATTTTGACTGCTTCAGCATGAACAAGAAAGCCTTCTCAACAAATGAATGGTGAATAATAGCTTGTGTGGGCCTGTAATATTTTAGGTGCCAAAAATGTGTTCTCTTAGTTTCACAGTACCACAAGACATGTAAGGGAAGAGGGAAAGCTTACTAAAAAAGCTGAAGAAAGCTACAGACAGGAGGAAGTCAGCTACAGAAAGATGAATTATACAAAACAGGATAATACAGGGATAGCAAAAATGGAACAAACATAAATAGAGGTGTATTGAAAAAAGGAGACAGTATAAAAAATAGACAAGGCAAAATAATTCTAATAAGGTGAAGAGGTAAAAGGTTGGGAAATAATAATAATAGGAATTATTTGGGCAAGCAGAACCTGGTGGTGGTTCACCTACCATGGCACTGGAGGTGGCAGCACCTTTACCCTACTGTGATGCCCTCCTGCCCTTGGGTGATGATGTAAGAAATAAAGTTAATCTCCCCAAAAATATTTTGACAGGCAGGCACACTAGCATTGTACTTTTCTAAATCAGATTGTCTAGTGCCCTATTCCTAATTTTCTAAACCTAAGCTCTGCTCCTAATTTTCTAATTCTAAAATATATTATGAACTACTAATCCATTGTAGTGAACGATCTTTGCTTTTCCACCCACTTTGATGGGTTCACTCAGTCATACCCTCCAACAGGCCTGCTGTCAGCAATGAGGGGAGCTGGTGGGGGCGTGGCCAAGGTAGCGCGAGGTGCAGATGCCAGTGAGACCCAGCAGCAATAATCCTTCCTGCATCCACTTGTTTCTGCCCTCCCCAATGATCTTGGGCTACCCAGTGCAGTGAGGATTCCTTTTTGGGTACCCTAACAGAGCAGAGTACACAATTACTGGACCCTGGGATGAGGGAAGTGCACCGTAACATGGGCCCTGACATCTTCTAGTGCTCATGTGCTGTCCTCTCTTTGTGGCTACTGGGACTGGATGACTGAGGGGCTGCTGCAGCACTCACCTGAGGGCCTGCTGCTCCCAGAAGAGAGGCACATCGCAGTGACTGCAATGGACTGGGAGGCCTGGTGCAAACTTGTAGAGGAGATGCCTCACTGCGCTACCCGTGGGCCTCTCAGTCACCTATGCTCCACTTCAGAGTGGTACTAGGCAAGGGGAAGTAAACCTGGTAGCCTCACCTTGACCCTCATAAAACCCTGGGATGAATTGGGGCCTGCACCAAAACTAAGGGAGGATCCCAAGGAGGTGATCAGGTGCTTCAGGGAGCCCTGCAAACACTCCTTTTACCCAATCTTTGCAAAAGTCGCAAGTTGGCTAAAAAGGATGGCATCCAAAAGAACAGGAAGCCATATAAAGGCCCAGGGAGGAGTGTCTAATAACTTGGAGTGCACTGCATTACTTGGGTATCCCCCCTCAAGAGGCATACTGCATGCCTGCTGTACCCCCTGTGATGTGCAGATTCCATTCTGTGACCCTGAGGTTAAAAAAGTACATTAGCCCGCACCTGCTGAGATGAACACAAAGGGAGTCAACCGCTGAATGAACAGACCTCATTGAGCCACGGCCTGGGAGGGTGGTGGCCGGTGCATCCTTTCCCCACTTCAAATGTGAGGGTGTGCACCAGGAATTGTGCCCTTGCTGCTGCTCATCTGACGAAGCTCCTAGGATTGTCGAAGCTTGTGCTTGGTGTTCCTGCAGCTGGCCTCGCCCTGTGAGACTTGCCAATGAACTTCGTTATCTGTGGCAAACTGGGCATGGTTCCCCCTAATACATTCAACCGCCACTTCAAACATTACAGGCGAGGGCTGAGGATGCAGAGGGATGCTCTCACTTCCATAGTATCTGTTTTGTTGGCTTCCCGGAGAAGGCTGAGGGGCCAAATGCCAAGCTCTTACTTGAAGACTGGTTGATGACAATGGTCCTAATAAACAGGATCCCAAAATTATTTTCCATTAAAAGACCGCACAGAGTACCAAGCTGTTCCCCTGTGCCAGAAGCTCGTTCCCCAGCTGTAGGAAAGAACGCTCTTTTTGGCATGTTACCCCCACTTTCTGCCTAATGTCAGTGTGTTTGACTGTGTCACTGGGATCCTGCTAACCAGGACCCCAGTGGTTATGCTCTTTCACCTCAAAATGTTGTCACTGCATACTGATAACTCAGTATTTCTTCCAAAATTGGCATACTGGTCACCCCTTATATGTATGGCACTTAGCTACCCAGGGCATTGGAGTTCCAGGGGATCCCTATGGGCTGCAGCATTACTTTTGCCACACATATGGAGCCCATGCCCAGGCTTCCACAGGAATGTCATTGCAGCCTGTGTGAAATAGTGAATGCACCATTTCACAGCCATTTACACTACACTAGGTCACTTTTAAGTCACCCATATACCAGGACTTCCAACCCTGAAGGCTGGGTGCAGAATACCTGTGTGTGAGCATACCCCTGCACTAGCAGATGTGCCCCCATGTCATCTAGGACAATTTTCCCAGACTTTGTGAGTGTGGGGACTCCATCTCCATTTTATGTGTGCACTGAACATAGTTCAATACCTATGTCCAGCTTCACAATGGTATCTCCTAATATGGCCATGTAAGGTGTCTAACATCTTAGCATTATACCCCAATGCGGATTCTAGCATTGATTGTATAATTCCATGCACTCTGTGGGGGTCCACAGTGGACCACCAGTACTACCATACCAGCCTTCTAAGGTTTGCCAGGCAACTCCAGCTGCTGCCACCTCACAGACAGGCTTCTTCCCTCCTGTTGCTCAGACAGCTTGAGCCCAGGAAGGCAGAACAAAGAATTTCCTTTGGGACAGGGGCGATACACCCTCTCCCTTTGGAAATAGGTGTTACAGGCATGGGAGGGGTAGCCTCACAGAGCCTTTAGAAATGCTTTGAAGGGCACAGATGGTGCCCTTCTTGCATAACCCAGTCTACACCAGCTCAGGGTCCCCCAGTCCCTGCTCTGTCGCAAGGAGCTACCACTCCCCTGTCCATCACACCCCAGGGGTGGTGCCCAGAGCTCCTCCAGTGTGTCCCTGGGTTTTGCATCTTGGATTCCAAGGAGGTGGGGCACTCTGGGACCATTGGAGTGGCCAGTGCAGCAGGTGACATCTGCGCCCACCCCTGATAGATACTTACCTGTGTAGCTGACTTATCCCCCTTGCAGGCTATTTAGGGTATCTCTTCCAGGTGTTTCTTCAGATTCTGATTGCAAGACTCCAGCAGGAATCCTCTGCATCCTTTACTTCACCCTCTACTGACAAAACATCATCTGGACACTCCAGGAGCTCTACAATCTGCAACAAAGAGGCAAAGACAGCTTTTGCAACATTGTATCTTCAGTACCTGCCAGCAACTGCAACTGTTTCCAGGTCATGTTTCCTCTGTGGACTGCCTGTCTTCACCTGGCACTAGAAGAACAAAGGAATCTCCCTTGAAGTGAAGGAGTCACTTCCCTGCTTCAGCAGGCACCCCTCTGCAGCAACAACTTATGGCTTGGGTCCCCTCTCCTGAAGAAGTGCGTGGATCGATCTACACTGGTGGTGGACTGAAGTGGTCCTGATGGTCCTGTAGTCGAGCAGTCCAGTTTTGGTGGTCCCCACGCAAGACAGTATCAATCAATCAGTGTTTTTAAGTGCAACTACTCACCCATGAGGGTCTCAAGGCACTTGGGGGGGGGGCGTGGAGCATCCATCAGTGCTTTGGTTCTTCAAATAGCCAGGTCTTCAAATAGCCATGTCTTCAAATAGCCATGTCTTTAGCTCTTTCGTGAAGTTTAGGAGGGGTGTAGTCCGTCTGAGGTGGGGCGGTAGGGCGTTCCAGGCTGTGGTAGTGAGATAGGAAATTGAGCATCCCCCTGTTCTTGTTATTCTGATGTGGGGTACTTCGGCGAGACAGAGCTTGGCTGAGCGCAGAGTCCTGTGGGGTACATGGAAATTGAGTCACCTATTCAGGTAGGCTGGTCCAGTGTCATGGAGGGCTTTGTGTGAGGATCCTGAAGGTGATTCTTTTATCTATGGGGAGCCAGTGTAGTGTCTGCAGGTACTGGGAGATGTGACAGTGTTGAGCTAGGTCGAGGACCAGTCTGGCGGCGGCGTTCTGGATGTTCTGTAGTTTGCAGGTGAGTTTCATGTTGATTCCAGCATAGAGCACGTTGCCGTAGTCCAGTCTGCTGGTAATGAAGGTGTGTGTGATGGTCTTTCTGTGTTTGAGGGGATCCATTTGAATGTATTGCGTAGGAGGCTGAGGGTGGGGAAGCAGGTGGATGCGACTGAGTTGATTTGGCGGTACATATTGAGTTTGGAGTCCAGGATGATTCAGAGGTTGCGGGCTTGGTTCGTGGGGGTGGGCGGGCTTCCGAGGGTGGGGGACCACCAGGACTCGTTCTACGCATTGGGTTGAGTGCCCATGATGAGTACTTCAGTTTTCTCCGCGTTAAGTTGTAGGCAGCTGCTTTTCGGATGCCAGATGGCAACTGCTCCCATGCCTTCGCAGATAGGAAGAAGATGTGTTGGGTGTCATTAGAGTAGGAGAAGATGGTGAGTCCATAGTTTCTGACGATGACAGCTAGCAGGCCATGTAGATAGTAAACAGTGTGGGGTTGAGGGAGGATTGCTGCAGAACTCCGCAGTTGGTAGGTGTGAGGCTCAAGAAAAAAGGGGAAGTCTTACTCGTTGAGTTCTGCTGGAGAGGAAAGATCGGATCTAGTCGAGGACCTTGTCTCTGATGCCAGCCTTGTGAAGTCTGCGTAGCAGGGTGTGGTGAGAAATTGTGTCGAAGGCTGCCAAGAGTTCAAGCAGGATGAGGGCAGCAATCTCTCCCTTGTCCAGCAGGGAGTGGATGTCATCCATTGAGGCTAGGAGGGCTGTTTCGGTGCTGTGTTTTTTTCTGAAGCCAGATTGGGAGGCTTTGAGGATGTTGTGGTCTTTGATCAAAGTGGCAAGTTGGCTGTTGATGGCTTTCTCAATGAATTTCACTAGAAAAGGAAGCAAAGAGATGGGCCTGTAGTTCTCGAGATCGGTGGGGTCTGCCGAGGGTTTCTTGAGTAGAGGGTTGATTTCTGTGTGTTTCAAGTCGTCGGGGAAGGAGGCATCTGCTAGGGAGAGGTTGATGGTGAGGCAGAGCTTGAAGGCGATGGTTTCAGCGGCTCTGTTCAAGATGTGGTGGGGGCATGGGTCCATGGGGGCCCTGCAGTGTATGGTCCTCATTGTCCTCAGTGTATCTTCGGTGGTGAGGGGGGTCCAGTTGGTGTCGGGTTCCAGCAGAGGAGGTTCTGCACATAGGTTGTCCTCGCTGAAGTTGTTGTAGATGGTCTTGATTTTGTGGTGGAAGTATGTGCTGAGTTTGTTGTGAGGGTGGGATGTCTGTTAGTTTGCTGTTGGGTTGCGCAACTCCTTCATGATGCTGAAGAGTTTCTTGCTGTTGTGTACGTGTGAGAAGATTATTTCTTGTATTGCTTTCTTTCTGGTGCGTTTGATGAGATGGTGGTGTGTGGTGGTGGCGGCTCTGAAGTTGATTTGGGCTTCAGTAGATTTGGTGTTTCTCCAGATTTTCTCGTGGTGTCGCCATGTTCGCCTGGATTCTCAGACTTCTGCGGTGAACCAGCTGGCTTTCTTGGCAAGGGTGCTGTTGTTATTTTTGAGGGGGGCTATCGTGTTGGCACAGTCGGCGATCAATTAGTTAACCTCTTCTGTGCCTTGGACGAGATGATCTCGTCCAAGGCTACAGTTCCCCTGTGCCTTGGACGAGATCATCTCGTCCATGGCACAGGGGAACTTGGGGGCGCGCTAGCGCGCCCCCCGTGCACCCCCCTTCCCCCCCCCCCAAGACCTTCCCCTTCCACCCCCGACCCCCCCCCAGCGTGCGCGCTGATGTGTCACAGGGGCCTCCCTCGTCGCGCTGGAAGCTCTGCTTCCAGCGCGATTGAAAAAGAAATGCAAAAGCATTTCTTTTTCAATCACTTGGGAGGCCCGGAGGGGCTTCAAAGGGAAGGAAAAGTATTTCCTTCCCTTTGAAGTCCCTCCGAGGGTTTCAAAAGCCGGATTGCTTGCAATCCGGTTTTTGAAACCCCACTAGACACCAGGGATTTTTTTTTTTTTCGTAGAAATTGACAAAAGGGAGCGACCCCTTGGGCAAGGGTCGCTCCCAGGGGGGGCATTTTTTTGAAAAGGCCTTTTCTGCCCCCCCTGGGGGCAGATCGGCCTTATTAGGCCGATCTGCCCCCAGGGGGGGCAGAAACCTCTAGGCACCAGGGACCATTTTTTTTTGTTTCTTTTTTTTTTATTGAGGTGGGGAGCGACCCCTTAGGCAAGGGTCGTTCCCCTTGGGGGAAAATTATATTTTGGCCATTTCTGCCCCCCTTGGGGGCAGATTGGCCTATTTTGATGAGGCCAATCTGCCCCCAAGGGGGGTAGAAACCACTAGACACCAGGGATTTTTTTTTTTTTTTATTGTTATTGACAAAAGGGAGCGACCCCTTGGGCAAGGGTCGCTCCCAGGGGGGCATATTTTCGGGAAGGCCTTTGGGGGGCAGAAACCTCTAGGCACCAGGGACCTTTTTTTTTTTTTTTGTTTCATTTTTTTTTTTTTTTGGTGGGGAGCGACCCTTTAGGCAAGGGTCGCTCCCCTTGGGGGAAAATTATATTTTGCCCATTTCTGCCCCCCTTGGGGGCAGATTGGCCTATTTTGATGAGGCCAATCTGCCCCCAAGGGGGGTAGAAACCACTAGACACCAGGGAGTTTTTTCTTTGCGTGAATTTCACGCAAAGGGAGCGACCACTTAGGCAAGGGTCGCTCCCTGGGGGGGAGGGGAATTTATTTTAGGCCATTTCTGCCCCCCCTGGGGGCAGATCGGCCTATTATTAGGCCGATCTGCCCCCAGGGGGGGAAGAAACCTCTAGGCGCCAGGGCAAATATTTTTTTTGTGTGTTTTTTTTTTGTTCTTTTTTTTTTTTTAGAGATGGGGAGCGACGCATCAGGCAAGGGTCGCTCCCCTGGGGGGCAAATTGTATTTAGACCATTTCTGCCCCCCTGGGGGCAGATTGGCCGATTTTAGGTCAATCTGCCCCCAAGGGGGCAGAAACCACTAGGCACCGGGGATTTGTTTTTTGGCGCCAATGTCACGCAGGGGGAGCGACCCCGTAGGCAAGGGTCGCTCCCGGGGGGGGGGGGTGGGGGTTGGGGGGGCAAATTTATTTTAGGCCATTTCTGCCCCCCCGGGGGACAGATCGGCCTATTATTAGGCCGAACTGCCCCCGGGGGGGGGGGGGGGCAGAACACTCTAGGCGCCAGGGCAATTTTTTTTTGTGTTTTTTTTTTTTTGTTGTTTCTTTTTTTAGAGATGGGGAGCGACCCATCAGGCAAGGGTCGCTCCCCTGGGGGGGGGCAAATTGTATTTAGACCATTTCTGCCCCCCTGGGGGCAGATTGGCCAATTTTAGGTCAATCTGCCCCCAAGGGGGCAGAAACCACTAGGCACCGGGGATTTGTTTTTTGGCGCCAATGTCACGCAGGGGGCGCGACCCCGTAGGCAAGGGTCGCTCCCAGGGGGGGGTTGGGGGGGCAAATTTATTTTAGGCCATTTCTGCCCCCCCGGGGGACAGATCGGCCTATTATTAGGCCGAACTGCCCCCAGGGGGGGGGCAGAACACTCTAGGCGCCAGGGCAATTTTTTTTTTGTGGGTTTTTTTTTTGTTGTTTCTTTTTTTAGAGATGGGGAGCGACCCATCAGGCAAGGGTCGCTCCCCTGGGGGGGCAAATTGTATTTAGACCATTTCTGCCCCCCTGGGGGCAGATTGGCCAATTTTAGGTCAATCTGCCCCCAAGGGGGCAGAAATCACTAGGCACCGTGGATTTGTTTTTTGGCGCCAATGTCACTCAGGGGGAGCGACCCCGTAGGCAAGGGTCGTTCCCGGGGGGGGGTGGAGGTTGGGGGGGCAAATTTATTTTAGGCCATTTCTGCCCCCCCGGGGGACAGATCGGCCTATTATTAGGCCGAACTGCCCCCCGGGGGGGGGGCAGAACACTCTAGGCGCCAGGGCAATTTTTTTTTTTTTTTTTTTTTTTGTTTCTTTTTTTAGAGATGGGGAGCGACCCACCAGGCAAGGGTCGCTCCCCTGGGGGGGCAAATTGTATTTAGACCATTTCTGCCCCCCTGGGGGCAGATTGGCCAATTTTAGGTCAATCTACCCCCAAGGGGGCAGAAATCACTAGGCACCGGGGATTTGTTTTTTGGCGCCAATGTCACGCAGGGGGAGCGACCCCGTAGGCAAGGGTCGCTCCCGGGGGGGGGGGGTGGGGGTTGGGGGGGCAAATTTATTTTAGGCCATTTCTGCCCCCCCGGGGGACAGATCGGCCTATTATTAGGCCGAACTGCCCCCGGGGGGGGGGGGGGGCAGAACACTCTAGGCGCCAGGGCAATTTTTTTTTTGTGTATTTTTTTTTTGTTGTTTCTTTTTTTAGAGATGGGGAGCGACCCATCAGGCAAGGGTCGCTCCCCTGGGGGGGCAAATTGTATTTAGACCATTTCTGCCCCCCTGGGGGCAGATTGGCCAATTTTAGGTCAATCTGCCCCCAAGGGGGCAGAAACCACTAGGCACCGGGGATTTTTTTTTTGGCAC
This sequence comes from Pleurodeles waltl, assembly GCF_031143425.1. Lineage (NCBI taxonomy): Eukaryota > Metazoa > Chordata > Amphibia > Caudata > Salamandridae > Pleurodeles > Pleurodeles waltl. Next base: position 383,589,026 of record NC_090445.1, read on the forward strand.
CAATGTCACGCAGGGGGAGCGACCCCGTAGGCAAGGGTCGCTCCCGGGGGGGGGGGGGTTGGGGGGGCAAATTTATTTTAGGCCATTTCTGCCCCCCCGGGGGACAGATCGGCCTATTATTAGGCCGAACTGCCCCCCGGGGGGGGGCAGAACACTCTAGGCGCCAGGGCAATTTTTTTTTTTTGTTTTTTCTTTTTTTAGAGATGGGGAGCGACCCATCAGGCAAGGGTCGCTCCCCTGGGGGGCAAATTGTATTTAGACCATTTCTGCCCCCCTGGGGGCAGATTGGCCAATTTTAGGTCAATCTGCCCCCAAGGGGGCAGAAACCACTAGGCACCGGGGATTTGTTTTTTGGCACCAATGTCACGCAGGGGGAGCGACCCCGTAGGCAAGGGTCGCTCCCGGGGGGGGGGGTGGGGGTTGGGGGGGCAAATTTATTTTAGGCCATTTCTGCCCCCCCGGGGGACAGATCGGCCTATTATTAGGCCGAACTGCCCCCCGGGGGGGGGCAGAACACTCTAGGCGCCAGGGCAATTTTTTTTTTTTTGTTGTTTCTTTTTTTAGAGATGGGGAGCGACCCATCAGGCAAGGGTCGCTCCCCTGGGGGGGCAAATTGTATTTAGACCATTTCTGCCCCCCTGGGGGCAGATTGGCCAATTTTAGGTCAATCTGCCCCCAAGGGGGCAGAAACCACTAGGCACCGGGGATTTGTTTTTTGGCGCCAATGTCACGCAGGGGGAGCGACCCCGTAGGCAAGGGTCGCTCCCGGGGGGGGGATGGGGGTTGGGGGGGCAAATTTATTTTAGGCCATTTCTGCCCCCCCGGGGGGCAGATCGGCCTATTATTAGGCCGATCTGCCCCCGGGGGGGGGGGGCAGAAACCTCTAGGCGCCAGGGGAATTTTTCTTTTTTTTCTTTGTTTTTTTTTTGTAGAGATGGGGAGCGACCCATCAGGCAAAAGTCGCTCCCCTGGGGGACAAATTGTATTTAGGCCATTTCTGCCCCCCTTGGGGCCAGATTGGCTGAGTTTAGGTCAACCTGCCCCCAAGGGGGCAGAAACCACTAGGCACCGGGGATTTGTTTTTTGGTGCCAATGTCACGCAGGGGGAGCAACCCCATAGGCAAGGGTCGCTCCCGGCGGGGGAGGGTGGGGGTTGGGGGGGCAAATTTATTTTACGGCATTTCTGCCCCCCCCCCCCTGGGGCCGGCTGAGCTACAGGCCAAACACCACAGGTAGGCACCTTGCAAAAAACACCTCTGTTTTCAGCGAAAAAATATGTTGTGTCCATGTTGTGTTTTGTGCCATTTCCTTTTGTGGGCGCTAGGCCTACCCACAGAAGTGATGTACCATTTTTATCGAGAGACTTAGGGGAACGCTGGGTGGAAGGAAATTTGTGGCTCCTCTCAGATTCCAGAACTTTCTGTCACCGAAATGAGAGGAAAAAGTGTTTTTTGGGCCAAATTTTGATGTTTGGAAAGGATTCTGGGTAACATAACCTGGTCAGAGCCCCGCAAGTCACCCCATCTTGGATTCCCCTGGGTTTCTAGTTTTCAAAAATGCACTGGTTTGCTAGGTTTCCTCAGGTGTCGGCTGAGCTACAGGCCAAAATCCACAGGTAGGCTCTGCTTTTTATAAAAAAATGTGATGTGTCCACGTTGTGTTTTGGGCCCTTTCCTTTCGTGGGCGCTAGTCCTACCCACGCAAGTGAGGTATCATTTTTATCGGGAGACTTGGGGGAACGCTGGGTGGAAGGAAATTTGTAGCTCCTCTCAGATTCCAGAACTTTCTGCCACAGAAATGTGAGGGACATGTGTTTTTTTAGCCAAATTTTGAGGTTTGCAAAGGATTCTGGGTAACAGAACCTGGTCCGAGCCCCGCAAGTCACCCCTCCTTGGATTCCCCTAGGTCTCTAGTTTTCAGAAATGCACAGGTTTGGTAGGTTTCCCTAGGTGCCGGCTGAGCTAGAGGCCAAAATCTACAGGTAGGCACTTCGCAAAAAACACCCCTGTTTTTTTCCAAAATTTAGGATGTGTCCACGTTGCGCTTTGGGGTGTTTCCTGTCGCCGGCGCTAGGCCTACCCACGCAAGTGAGGTATCATTTTTATCGGGAGACTTGGGAGAACGCTGGGTAGAAGGAAATTTGTGGCTCCTCTCAGATTCCAGAACTTTCTGCCACAGAAATGTGAGTAACATGTGTGTTTTTAGCCAAATTTTGAGGTTTGCAAAGGATTCTGGGTAACAGAACCTGGTCCGAGCCCCGCAAGTCACCCCTCCTTGGATTCCCCTAGGTCTTTAGTTTTCAGAAATGCACAGGTTTGGTAGGTTTCCCTAGGTGCCGGCTGAGCTAGAGGCCAAAATCTACAGGTAGGCACTTCGCAAAAAACACCTCTGTTTTTTTCCAAAATTTAGGATGTGTCCACGTTGCGCTTTGGGGTGTTTCCTGTCGCCGGCGCTAGGCCTACCCACGCAAGTGAGGTATCATTTTTATCGGGAGACTTGGGGGAACGCTGGGTGGAAGGAAATTTGTAGCTCCTTTCAGATTCCAGAACTTTCTGCCACAGAAATGTGAGGGACATGTGTTTTTTTAGCCAAATTTTGAGGTTTGCAAAGGATTCTGGGTAACAGAACCTGGTCCGAGCCCCGCAAGTCATCCCTCCTTGGATTCCCCTAGGTCTCTAGTTTTCAGAAATGCACAGTTTTGGTAGGTTTCCCTAGGTGCCGGCTGAGCTAGAGGCCAAAATCTACAGGTAGGCACTTCGCAAAAAACACCTCTGTTTTTTTCCAAAATTTAGGATGTGTCCACGTTGCGCTTTGGGGTGTTTCCTGTCGCCGGCGCTAGGCCTACCCACGCAAGTGAGGTATCATTTTTATCGGGAGACTTGGGGGAACGCTGGGTAGAAGGAAATTTGTGGCTCCTCTCAGATTCCAGAACTTTCTGCCACAGAAATGTGAGTAACATGTGTATTTTTAGCCAAATTTTGAGGTTTGCAAAGGATTCTGGGTAACAGAACCTGGTCCGAGCCCCGCAAGTCACCCCTCCTTGGATTCCCCTAGGTCTCTAGTTTTCAGAAATGCACAGGTTTTTAGGTTTCCCTAGGTGCCGGCTGAGCTAGAGGCCAAAATCTACAGGTAGGCACTTCGCAAAAAACACCTCTGTTTTTTTCCAAAATTTAGGATGTGTCCATGTTGCGCTTTGGGGTGTTTCCTGTCGCCGGCGCTAGGCCTACCCACGCAAGTGAGGTATCATTTTTATCGGGAGACTTGGGGGAACGCTGGGTGGAAGGAAATTTGTAGCTCCTCTCAGATTCCAGAACTTTCTGCCACAGAAATGTGAGGGACATGTGTTTTTTTAGCCAAATGTTGAGGTTTGCAAAGGATTCTGGGTAACAGAACCTGGTCCGAGCCACACAAGTCACCCCTCCTTGGATTCCCCTAGGTCTCTAGTTTTCAGAAATGTACAGGTTTGGTAGGTTTCCCTAGGTGGCGGCTGAGCTAGAGGCCAAAATCTCCAGATAGTCACTTTGCTAAAAACAGCTCTGTTTTCTGTGATGTGTCCACGTTGTGTTTTGGGGCATATCCTGTCGCGGGCGCTAGGCCTACCCACACAAGTGAGGTATCATTTTTATCGGGAGACGTGGGGGAACGCTGGGTGGAAGGAAATTTGTGGCTCCTCTCAGATTCCAGAACTTTCTGCCACAGAAATGTGAGGAACATGTGTTTTTTTAGCCAAATTTTGAGATTTGCAAAGGATTCTGGGTAACAGAACCTGGTCCGAGCCCCGCAAGTCACCCCTCCTTGGATTCCCCTAGGTCTCTAGTTTTCAGAAATGCACAGGTTTGGTAGGTTTCCCTAGGTGGCGGCTGAGCTAGAGGCCAAAATCTACAGGTAGTCACTTTGCTAAAAACAGCTCTGTTTTCTGTGATATGTCCACGTTGTGTTTTGGGGCATATCCTGTCGCGGGCGCTAGGCCTACCCACACAAGTGAGGTATCAATTTTATCGGGAGACGTGGGGGAACGCTGGGTGGAAGGAAATTTGTGGCTCCTCTCAGATTCCAGAACTTTCTGCCACAGAAATGTGAGGAACATGTGTTTTTTTAGCCAAATTTTGAGGTTTGCAAAGGATTCTGGGTAACAGAACCTGGTCCGAGCCCCACAAGTCACCCCTCCTTGGATTCCCCTAGGTCTCTAGTTTTCAGAAATGCACAGGTTTGGTAGGTTTCCCTAGGTGGCGGCTGAGCTAGAGGCCAAAATCTACAGGTAGTCACTTTGCTAAAAACAGCTCTGTTTTCTGTGATATGTCCACGTTGTGTTTTGAGGCATATCCTGTCGCGGGCGCTAGGCCTACCCACACAAGTGAGGTATCATTTTTATCGGGAGACGTGGGGGAACGCTGGGTGGAAGGAAATTTGTGGCTCCTCTCAGATTCCAGAACTTTCTGCCACAGAAATGTGAGGAACATGTGTTTTTTTAGCCAAATTTTGAGATTTGCAAAGGATTCTGGGTAACAGAACCTGGTCCGAGCCCCGCAAGTCACCCCTCCTTGGATTCCCCTAGGTCTCTAGTTTTCAGAAATGCACAGGTTTGGTAGGTTTCCCTAGGTGGCGGCTGAGCTAGAGGCCAAAATCTACAGGTAGTCACTTTGCTAAAAACAGCTCTGTTTTCTGTGATATGTCCACGTTGTGTTTTGGGGCATATCCTGTCGCGGGCCCTAGGCCTACCCACACAAGTGAGGTATCATTTTTATCGGGAGACGTGGGGGAACGCTGGGTGGAAGGAAATTTGTGGCTCCTCTCAGATTCCAGAACTTTCTGCCACAGAAATGTGAGGAACATGTGTTTTTTTAGCCAAATTTTGAGGTTTGCAAAGGATTCTGGGTAACAGAACCTGGTCCGAGCCCCGCAAGTCACCCCTCCTTGGATTCCCCTAGGTCTCTAGTTTTCAGAAATGCACAGGTTTGGTAGGTTTCCCTAGGTGGCGGCTGAGCTAGAGGCCAAAATCTACAGGTAGTCACTTTGCTAAAAACAGCTCTGTTTTCTGTGATATGTCCACGTTGTGTTTTGGGGCATATCCTGTCGCGGGCGCTAGGCCTACCCACACAAGTGAGGTATCATTTTTATCGGGAGACGTGGGGGAACGCTGGGTGGAAGGAAATTTGTGGCTCCTCTCAGATTCCAGAACTTTCTGCCACAGAAATGTGAGGAACATGTGTTTTTTTAGCCAAATTTTGAGGTTTGCAAAGGATTCTGGGTAACAGAACCTGGTCCGAGCCACACAAGTCACCCCTCCTTGGATTCCCCTAGGTCTCTAGTTTTCAGAAATGCACAGGTTTGGTAGGTTTCCCTAGGTGGCGGCTGAGCTAGAGGCCAAAATCTACAGGTAGTCACTTTGCTAAAAACAGCTCTGTTTTCTGTGATGTGTCCACGTTGTGTTTTGGGGCATATCCTGTCGCGGGTGCTAGGCCTACCCACACAAGTGAGGTATCATTTTTATCGGGAGACTTGGGGGAACGCTGGGTGGAAGGACATTTGTAGCTCCTCTCAGATTCCAGAACTTTCTGCCACAGAAATGTGAGGGACATGTGTTTTTTTAGCCAAATTTTGAGGTTTGCAAAGGATTCTGGGTAACAGAACCTGGTCCGAGCCCCGCAAGTCACCCCTCCTTGGATTCCCCTAGGTCTCTAGTTTTCAGAAATGCACAGGTTTGGTAGGTTTCCCTAGGTGCCGGCTGAGCTAGAGGCCAAAATCTACAGGTAGGCACTTCGCAAAAAACACCCCTGTTTTTTTCCAAAATTTAGGATGTGTCCACGTTGCGCTTTGGGGTGTTTCCTGTCGCCGGCGCTAGGCCTACCCACGCAAGTGAGGTATCATTTTTATCGGGAGACTTGGGAGAACGCTGGGTAGAAGGAAATTTGTGGCTCCTCTCAGATTCCAGAACTTTCTGCCACAGAAATGTGAGTAACATGTGTATTTTTAGCCAAATTTTGAGGTTTGCAAAGGATTCTGGGTAACAGAACCTGGTCCGAGCCCCGCAAGTCACCCCTCCTTGGATTCCCCTAGGTCTTTAGTTTTCAGAAATGCACAGGTTTGGTAGGTTTCCCTAGGTGCCGGCTGAGCTAGAGGCCAAAATCTACAGGTAGGCACTTCGCAAAAAACACCTCTGTTTTTTTCCAAAATTTAGGATGTGTCCACGTTGCGCTTTGGGGTGTTTCCTGTCGCCGGCGCTAGGCCTACCCATGCAAGTGAGGTATCATTTTTATCGGGAGACTTGGGGGAACGCTGGGTGGAAGGAAATTTGTAGCTCCTTTCAGATTCCAGAACTTTCTGCCACAGAAATGTGAGGGACATGTGTTTTTTTAGCCAAATTTTGAGGTTTGCAAAGGATTCTGGGTAACAGAACCTGGTCCGAGCCCCGCAAGTCATCCCTCCTTGGATTCCCCTAGGTCTCTAGTTTTCAGAAATGCACAGTTTTGGTAGGTTTCCCTAGGTGCCGGCTGAGCTAGAGGCCAAAATCTACAGGTAGGCACTTCGCAAAAAACACCTCTGTTTGTTTCCAAAATTTAGGATGTGTCCACGTTGCGCTTTGGGGTGTTTCCTGTCGCCGGCGCTAGGCCTACCCACGCAAGTGAGGTATCATTTTTATCGGGAGACTTGGGGGAACGCTGGGTAGAAGGAAATTTGTGGCTCCTCTCAGATTCCAGAACTTTCTGCCACAGAAATGTGAGTAACATGTGTATTTTTAGCCAAATTTTGAGGTTTGCAAAGGATTCTGGGTAACAGAACCTGGTCCGAGCCCCGCAAGTCACCCCTCCTTGGATTCCCCTAGGTCTCTAGTTTTCAGAAATGCACAGGTTTGGTAGGTTTCCCTAGGTGCCGGCTGAGCTAGAGGCCAAAATCTACAGGTAGGCACTTCGCAAAAAACACCTCTGTTTTTTTCCAAAATTTAGGATGTGTCCATGTTGCGCTTTGGGGTGTTTCCTGTCGCCGGCGCTAGGCCTACCCACGCAAGTGAGGTATCATTTTTATCGGGAGACTTGGGGGAACGCTGGGTGGAAGGAAATTTGTAGCTCCTCTCAGATTCCAGAACTTTCTGCCACAGAAATGTGAGGGACATGTGTTTTTTTAGCCAAATGTTGAGGTTTGCAAAGGATTCTGGGTAACAGAACCTGGTCCGAGCCACACAAGTCACCCCTCCTTGGATTCCCCTAGGTCTCTAGTTTTCAGAAATGTACAGGTTTGGTAGGTTTCCCTAGGTGGCGGCTGAGCTAGAGGCCAAAATCTCCAGGTAGTCACTTTGCTAAAAACAGCTCTGTTTTCTGTGATGTGTCCACGTTGTGTTTTGGGGCATATCCTGTCGCGGGCGCTAGGCCTACCCACACAAGTGAGGTATCATTTTTATCGGGAGACGTGGGGGAACGCTGGGTGGAAGGAAATTTGTGGCTCCTCTCAGATTCCAGAACTTTCTGCCACAGAAATGTGAGGAACATGTGTTTTTTTAGCCAAATTTTGAGATTTGCAAAGGATTCTGGGTAACAGAACCTGGTCCGAGCCCCGCAAGTCACCCCTCCTTGGATTCCCCTAGGTCTCTAGTTTTCAGAAATGCACAGGTTTGGTAGGTTTCCCTAGGTGGCGGCTGAGCTAGAGGCCAAAATCTACAGGTAGTCACTTTGCTAAAAACAGCTCTGTTTTCTGTGATATGTCCACGTTGTGTTTTGGGGCATATCCTGTCGCGGGCGCTAGGCCTACCCACACAAGTGAGGTATCAATTTTATCGGGAGACGTGGGGGAACGCTGGGTGGAAGGAAATTTGTGGCTCCTCTCAGATTCCAGAACTTTCTGCCACAGAAATGTGAGGAACATGTGTTTTTTTAGCCAAATTTTGAGGTTTGCAAAGGATTCTGGGTAACAGAACCTGGTCCGAGCCCCACAAGTCACCCCTCCTTGGATTCCCCTAGGCCTCTAGTTTTCAGAAATGCACAGGTTTGGTAGGTTTCCCTAGGTGGCGGCTGAGCTAGAGGCCAAAATCTACAGGTAGTCACTTTGCTAAAAACAGCTCTGTTTTCTGTGATATGTCCACGTTGTGTTTTGGGGCATATCCTGTCGCGGGCGCTAGGCCTACCCACACAAGTGAGGTATCATTTTTATCGGGAGACGTGGGGGAACGCTGGGTGGAAGGAAATTTGTGGCTCCTCTCAGATTCCAGAACTTTCTGCCACAGAAATGTGAGGAACATGTGTTTTTTTAGCCAAATTTTGAGATTTGCAAAGGATTCTGGGTAACAGAACCTGGTCCGAGCCCCGCAAGTCACCCCTCCTTGGATTCCCCTCGGTCTCTAGTTTTCAGAAATGCACAGGTTTGGTAAGTTTCCCTAGGTGGCGGCTGAGCTAGAGGCCAAAATCTACAGGTAGTCACTTTGCTAAAAACAGTTCTGTTTTCTGTGATATGTCCACGTTGTGTTTTGGGGCATATCCTGTCGCGGGCCCTAGGCCTACCCACACAAGTGAGGTATCATTTTTATCGGGAGACGTGGGGGAACGCTGGGTGGAAGGAAATTTGTGGCTCCTCTCAGATTCCAGAACTTTCTGCCACAGAAATGTGAGGAACATGTGTTTTTTTAGCCAAATTTTGAGGTTTGCAAAGGATTCTGGGTAACAGAACCTGGTCCGAGCCACACAAGTCACCCCTCCTTGGATTCCCCTAGGTCTCTAGTTTTCAGAAATGCACAGGTTTGGTAGGTTTCCCTAGGTGGCGGCTGAGCTAGAGGCCAAAATCTACAGGTAGTCACTTTGCTAAAAACAGCTCTGTTTTCTGTGATGTGTCCACGTTGTGTTTTGGGGCATATCCTGTCGCGGGTGCTAGGCCTACCCACACAAGTGAGGTATCATTTTTATCGGGAGACGTGGGGGAACGCTGGGTGGAAGGAAATTTGTGGCTCCTCTCAGATTCCAGAACTTTCTGCCACAGAAATGTGAGGAACATGTGTTTTTTTAGCCAAATTTTGAGGTTTGCAAAGGATTCTGGGTAACAGAACCTGGTTCGAGCCACACAAGTCACCCCTCCTTGGATTCCCCTAGGTCTCTAGTTTTCAGAAATGTACAGGTTTGGTAGGTTTCCCTAGGTGGCGGCTGAGCTAGAGGCCAAAATCTACAGGTAGTCACTTTGCTAAAAACAGCTCTGTTTTCTGTGATGTGTCCACGTTGTGTTTTGGGGCATATCCTGTCGCGAGTGCTAGGCCTACCCACACAAGTGAGGTACCATTTTTATCGGGAGACTTGGGGGAACATAGATTAGCAAAACAAGTACTATTGCCCCTTGTCTTTCTCTACATTTTTTCCTTCCAAATATAGGAGTGTGTGTAAAAAAGACATCTATTTGAGAAATTCCCTGTAATTCACGTGCTACTATGGTCACCCCGGAATTCAGAGATGTGCAAATAACCACTGCTCCTCAACACCTTATCTTGTGCCCTTTTTGGAAATGCAAAGGTTTTCTTGATAGCAATTTTTTACTCCTTATATTTCAGCAAATGAATTGCTGTATACCCGGTATAGAATGAAAACGCACTGCAGGGTGCAGCTCATTTATTGGCTCTGGGTTCCTCGGGTTCTTGATGAACCTACAAACCCTATATATCCCCGCAACCAGAGGAGTCCAGCAGACGTAACGGTATATTGCTTTCGATAATCTGACATTGCAGGGAAAAGTTACAGAGTAAAACGTAGAGAAAAATTGATGGTTTTTTCACCTCAATTTCAATATTTTTCTTTTTCAGCTGTTATTTTCTGTAGGAAACCCTTGTAGGATCTACACAAATGACCCCTTGCTGAATTCAGAATTTTGTCTACTTTTCAGAAATGTTTAGGTTTCTGGGATCCGGCATTGGTTTCATGACCATTCCTGTCACTGACTGGAAGGAGGCTGAAAGCACAAAAAATTGCACAAATGGGGTATGCCCCAGTAAAATGCCAAAATTGTGTTGAAAAATTGGGTTTTCGGATTCAAGTCTGCCTGTTCCTGAAAGCTGGGAAGCTGCTGAGTTTAGCACCGCAGACCCTTTGTTGATGCCATTTTCAGGGGAAAAACCACAAGCCTTCTTCTGCAGCCCCTTTTTCCAATTTTTTTTAAAAAAACGAAATTTTCACTGTATTTTGGCCAATTTCTTGGCCTCCTTCAGGGGAACCCACAAAGTCTGGGTACCTTTAGAATCCCTAGGATGTTGGAAAAAAAGGACGCAAATTTGGCTTGGTTAGCTTATGTGGACAAAAAGTTATGAGGGCCTAAGCGCGAACTGCCCCAAATAGTCAAAAAAGGGCCTGGCACAGGAGGGGGAAAAGGCCTGGCAGCGAAGGGGTTAAAGGTTTGGGCTGCGATGTTTGGGTCGTCATTGTGTCGATGGGGGCAAAGTTGTTGAGGGTGGCGGTGAGCTGGTCATCGGTGATTCTCTCCCAGCTTCTACGAGAAGGTTTGTTTTGGGGTCTGAGGATGGTGGGTGTGTTGAAGGTGAAATGGATGGAGCGATGGTCTGTCCATGGAAGTCTGGAGGTGTGGCTGAAGGTGACTGAGGTTCCTGTTGTGAAGATGGGGTCGAGGGTGTGTCCTGCTGAATGCGTTGGTTCTGTCACGATCTGTTGGAGCCCTATGTTGTGAAGGTTGTCTAGGAGGGATGCAGTGTTGGGTCTTGTAGGTTTTCGAGGTGGAAGTTGAGGTCTCCCAGCAGGGTGTACTTGGAGGCTGTGATTGTCTGCGTTGTGATACTGTCTGTAATGGAGTCAGAGAAAGGTGAGCTGGGCCAAGGTGGGTGGTAGATGAGGGTTCCCCTGAGGGTGAACTTTGGTCTTGTCTGAACTTTGAAGTGAAGGTGTTTCATCAGGCTTGTGGCGTCTTCAGAGCGTGTACTCAGTCAGATGTTAGGCTTGTGGATGATTGCACTTCCCCTCCGGGTGCCTGGGGCGGTCTTTCTGGGTGATCTTGTATCCTTGGGGAATGTTGACGGCAATGTCCAGGCTAGAGGTGGTGTTGGTCCAGGTTTCAGTGAGGAATGCGATGTCTGGGGTGGTAATGTCAAGTAGGTCCCAGATTTCAGTAGCATGTTTGTGGAGGAGGTGGACATTGTGGAAGATGCATTTCAGGATCTTCGGTATGGGTGTATTGTTGTGGGTGGGATGTGCTGGGTCAAGGTCTTGGTGGTGATGTCGGATTGGCAGCAGCAGTGGCAGCGGAAGGGTCCGTGGGTGTCGGCCGGTGATGAGCACTTGTAGTAGTTGTTGCATCCTGGGTTGATGTAGAGGTTGATGTAGAGGTGGCAGGTGGGAGGTCCAGGGGTCCTGGTGCTGGTCGTGCTCGAGTCACGGACAGGTACAGCTGGGCTTGCCTTTGGCGCACCAGTGGCGCAGTAGCACAGCAGCCGCCACTAAGTAGGGAGAGGGGGAGGATGGGACAGCTGGAAGGTGGGAGTGGGAAAACCAGTGTGAAAAAGGGGGTGGGCCCCAGGGGCAGCAGTGGCAGGGAATGGGAAGAGTGAAACCTGGGAAAAAGCATGAAAAAGAGAAATGAGAGAGAATGTGGGAAAAATAGGAAAATGAGAGTAAAAAGCACAGAAAAAGAGGAATAAGATAGAAAAAAACATAGAAAGTGCAAGAACACAATACAGCAAGCAGAAAAGCACGAAACAGAGAAGACAGAGAAAAAGAGGCAAAGCTCTCCCACTAGACACCAGGGATGAGGCGCAGGCAGGAGACTGCGGGTGGGGGAGGGTCTCAAACTTCTGACCGGGGTCACAGTTCAACAGACACGGGCTGCACTTACTGGAGGAGCTAAACGGAGGCAGATCAGTTCACTGAATAGGTCAGTACCCCTGTGCACCACGTGTTTTGCAGTTGCCAAGGCTTGTTGGCATCCTTCCACAAAGTTCTTTATGCACCATGCAGCTCCGGCCCCCAGCACTCTATCCTGCGATGCATAGCTTCTTGAGAAGTTCTCCGGCGGCAAGGGATCCCTTTGTGTAGTGCTGAGTGGGCCTCCTGTTGCACCTTCTTTGTCCCCATGCTGTGGGACTCCTGTGCATGATGCCTAGTCTTCTGAGGACTCTCTGATATGCTGGGTGCCCCCTATTTCTTCCCCTCCTGGTTAGAGGCCACCAGGGCCCTCCTGGTCCCAGGCAGTGCCATTTTTTGCACTAATGTATGAGGCTGGCCAGGCTTATAGTGGGTACGAATGGTACTTACACCTTGTGCCAGGTCCAGTTATCCCTTATTAGTAGAGTAGTAGTGTTCTAGCAGCTTAGGCTGATAGAGGTAGCTATAGCAGAGCAGCCAAGGCTGAACTAGGAGACATGCAAAGCTCCTACTATACAACTTACATCATATAGGTACTATATCATCAGAAAGACAATACTCAGAGTTACTAAAAATAAAGGTACTTTATTTTAGTGACAATGTGCCAAAATATCTCAGAGGATATGCTCCCTTAGGAGGTAAGTAAAATACACAAAATACACACGCAAACCAAATCAGGTAAGTAAAGCAGTCAGAGAAGTAGAGCAAACACTGTAGAATACACTAGGATGCAATAGGCCTAGGGGCAACACAAACCATATACTAACAAAGTGGAACGCGAACCACAAATGGACTCCTAGGCTAGTGTAGTGTGTAGGGGGTCACTGGGAGTGTAAGAAAACACTAAGGGTGTCCAAGATACCCCATCCCAAGAGCCTGGAAAGTAGGAGTGAAGTACTACTATTTCTCCAGAAACACACTAAAGTTATGATAAGGGATTTTGCAAAGACCACAACAGACTGCAAAGCACTGAAGACGGATTCCTGGACCTGCAAAGGAAGGGGACCAAGTCCAAGAGTCGTGAAAGTGTCCGGGGGAGAAGGAGCCCACTAAACCCCAGATGAAGATGCAAAATGGCTGCCTCCTATGTTTGAAGTTTTTTAGCTAACCAACAATGTGAGGTTATATTCTCAAAGTTCCTATTAGTAAGATTTAGTTTAGCTAACCAACAATGTGAGGTTATATTCTCAAAGTTCCTATTAGTAAGATTTAGTTTAGAGTGGAGGGAATTTGTTCCACTGGGCTTACATCAAGTAAAGAGAATGCCAGACAGGGATGCTGTCTCAATAAAGCCATAGTTGGGCAAAATGTTTGTCCATATGGCTGTAAGAGAGAACAGGGTTGCTGTTTCTCCTGGGTTGGAACAGGGCAGGGCTGCTGTCCTATAAGCTCCACACTAGGGCAGGGCTGCTGTCCTAAGTGTTCCGAGGTAGTGCAGGGCTGCTGAGAGGGTTGGAGGGATGCTCCATGTTAACAAAAGTGGTGCAGTTTTTCACATCAGGATTAGTTATCTCACAGAGAGGTACTTTTACCTCAGGGAGTACAGCTGTGGTAGGTGATGGTTCCCTAAGTACAGGTTCCACCCCAGGAGAGGTCTCTCCCACCACAGGACTGATATCCTTAGTGGCAGGGTGGGTAGGGGATACTTTGATGCCCATTTTACCTGTTGTTGGAGAAGGATCCTGAAATTTCAGGCCTTTTTCTCTCCTTTACTTTTTTCATTTAATCTGAAATGAAAGGAAGCAATTCCTCAGGGATACCTAGCATAGAAGCATAGGTCCTAACCTCTACTTCAGCCCAACCTGAGGTCTCTAGGTCATTACCTAAGAGACAACCTACAGGTAAGCTGTCAGTGTGTTTTTGCCTGTCTCACTGGGATTCTACTGGTCAGGACACCAGTGCTCATAATTGATGGCCTAATGTGTATGCCTGTGTAGTGCCTAACTGTATCACTGAGGCTCTGCTAACCAGAACCTCAGTGCTTATGCTCGCTCTGCTTTTAAATTTGTCACTGTAGGCCAGTGACTTAATTTACCAATTTCAATTGGCATACTGGACCCCCCTTATAAGTCCCTAGTATATCGTACCTAGTCACCCAGGGCATTGGGGTTCCAGGAGATCCATATGGGCTGCAGCATTTCTTTTGCCACCCATAAGGAGCTCAGACAAACCCTCACACAGGACTGCCACTGCAACCTGCATGAAATAGTGCACACACTATTTCACACCCATTTTCACTGAACTTAAGTAACTTATAGGTCACCTATATGTCTAACCTTCACTTACTGAAGGTTAGGTGCAAAGTTACTAAGTGTGAGGGCACGCTTGCGCTAGCAAAGGTGCCCCCACATAGTTCAGGGCCATTTCCAAGGACTTTGTTAATGCGGGGACGCCATTACACGCGTGCACTACATATAGGTCAATACCAATTTGTAGCTTCACAATGGTAACTCTGAATATGGCCATGTAACATGTCTAAGATCATGGAATTGTCCCCCCCATTCCAGATAGGGTATTAAGGAGCCAATTCCATGCATCCTGGGGGCTCTACCATGGACCCCCAGTACTGCCAAACCAGCTCTCTGAGGCTTGCACTGCAACTACAGTTTCTGCCACCTCACAGACAGGATTCTTCCCTCCTGGGGTCTGAGCAGCCCAGTCCCAGGAAGGCAGAATAAACGCATTTCCTCTGAGAGTAGGGTGTTACATTATCTCCCTTTGAAAATAGGTGTTACAGGCTGGGGAGGGGTAGCCACCCCCAGCCTCTGGAAATGCTTTGAAGGGCACAGATGGTGCCCTCCTTGCATAAACCAGTCTACACTGGTTCAGGGACCCCTTCTCCCCTGCTCTGGTGTGAAACTGGTCAAAGGAAAGGGGAGTGACCAATCCCTTGTCCATCACCACCCCAGGGGTGGTGCCCAGATCTCCTCCAGTGTGTCCCAGACTTCAGCCATCTTGCTTTGCAAGGTGTGGGGGCACTCTGGAGTGCTCTGAGTGGCTAGTGCCAGAAGTTGATGTCAGAGACCCCTCCTGATAGGTCCTTAGTTGATAAGGTAGCCAATCCCCCTCTCAGGGCTATTTAGGGTCTCTCCTGTGGGTTCTCTTCAGATTCTGCTTGCAAGTTTCCTTCAGGAATCCTCTGCAACAACTTCAGACTCTTCTGAACTCGGATCAACCGCAGCCTGCTCCAAGAAACGCTGTAACTGCAACAAAGTGTCTAAAAGAGACACTTTTCTTCAGCAACCTCAGCTCCAAGTCCGCAACAGTTTCAATGGTGTGCACGCTCTGGGGACTCCCTGTCTTCATCCTGCACCAGAAAGACCGAAGAAATCTCCTGTGGAGTGGCGGAGTCACTCCCCTGCTCCTAGCAGGCACCTTCCAAGACGACGACCGTGGGACTCCTCTCACAGCCATGAGCGTGCTCCTAAGGACACAGAGGGTGGATATCAATGACATAGACTGTCCTGAGGTCCTGCTGACGTAATTTGGAGGAGGTAAGAACTTGCCTTCCCCAAGAGCGATGGTACCCCTGTGTACTGCGTCTTCTTTGCCTCCTGAGGTCTCTGTGCACTCTTTGCAAAATTCCTTCGTGAACAGCCTGGCCCAGGTCCCCAGCACTCCATCCAAAGACGCTCAACTCGCATAGTTGTTCTCCGGCGGCGTGGGACCTTCTTTTGTACCTTTACTGTATTCTTACTCTCCCAGCAATTCTGCACACACTACACTTGTCTAGGAGGGAATTTGTGATTCGCATTCCACTTTCTTAGTATATGGTTTGTGTTGCCCCTAGACCTATTTTCTCCCATTGCACTCTGTAGGATTTCCTACTGTTTGCATTGTTCTATGACTATGTTGGTGTCTAGTGTATATGTTGTGTATAATACGTGGAGTATTGTCTCTAAGATATTTTTGGTACTGTGTCACCCAAATAAATACCTTTATTTTTGGTAACACTGAGTATTGTCTTTACTTGTGTATGAGTACAGTGTAACTATAAGTGGTATTGCATGAGCTTTGCATGTCTCCTAGTTCAGCCTAAGCTGCTCTTCTATAGCTACCTCTATCAGCCTAAGCTGCTAGAACACTACTACACTTCACTAATAAGGGATAAGTGGACCTGGTACCCACTACAAACCAGGCCAACCTCATACAAGCACCCCTGCACTACCTGTAAAACGAAAGGACAGCAGGCCTGTCCTTATGTAGAGCCCTTGGGACATCAATCCTGTCCTGTTCTACCCCAAGAGGAACAGCAGCCCTGTTCTCTTTTAGAGCCATGGGGACAAAGTTTTGCCCTGCTCTGGCCTTACTAAGACACCATCCCTGTCTGGCATTCCAATGCTTAAGACAGCGACCGTGTCCTGACATACGGTCTCAGGGACAGTCACATTTCCCCACTTTAAAACTTTTCCATATTCTTAAACCTAGGGAATCTCAGAGTTCACAGAATCACTGTTCTCTAACTAAAAGTAACCATACAGAGTGGTTCACCTCCCCACAGGGAAGGGGCCACATAGTGGATGATAAAGGGAATAACCACTCCATTTCAGAGCTTCTCTCCACTTATCACCACGTAGACAATAAATTCTCAACTGGCCACGGTTAACCTTATTGTCCTTTGTTTAGGGGGGGGTGTAGAAAAATGGCCTCTTTCTAGCATGGTTACCCTCACTTTTGGCCTGTTTGTCACTGTGTTTGACTGTGTCTACTGGGATCATGCCAATCAGGACCCCAGTAGTTATGCTCTCTCCCTTAAATTATGGTTGTAGAATACTGGTTATCCAGTATTTCACCCACAATTGGCATACTGGTGTCCCCTTATAAGTCCCTAGTATATGGTAGCTAAGTACCCAGGGCATTGGAGTTCCAGGAGATCCGTAGGGGCTGCAGCACAACGTTTGCCACCCACAGGGAGCCCACGCAAAGGCTTCTATAGGACTGCCATTGCAGTCTGTGTGAGATGGTACATGCACCCTTTCACTGATTTACACTGTTCCAGGTTACTTATAAGTCACTCCTATTTCAGGCCCTCTAGCCCTGAAGGCAGGATGCAGAGTACCTGTGTGTGAGGGCACCCCTGCACTAACAGAGGTGCCCCCATGACCTCCAGGGCCATTTTCCCAGACTCTGTGAGTGTGTGGATGTCATTTTATGCGTGTACTGGGCATAGGTCACTACCTATGGCCAGCTCCATAACAGTAACTCCGAATATGGCCGTGTTCGGTATCAAACCTGTTGGAATCATAGTCCAAGGCTTTTGCAAGCATTGGTTGTATGATTCCATGCAGTCTTGGGGCTCCTTAGAGGACCCCCAGTATTGCCATTACAGCCTTCTGAGGTTTTCCAGCAGCCACAGCTGCTGCCACCTCACTGACAGGTTTATGCCCTCCTGTTGCTCAAGCCAGCAGGTGATGTCAGAGCCCTCCCAGCACTCTTTCCTGCAATGCACAGCTTCCTGAGTGGTTCTCTGGAAGTGTGGGATCCCTTTGTGTATTGTTGCATGGGCCTCCTTTTGCACCTTCTTTGTCCCCAGGCTGTGTGACTCCTGTGCACGCTGCCTGGCCTTCTGAGGGCTCTCTGAGTTGGTGAGAGCCCCCTCTCACTGCCCCTCCTGGGTAGAGTCCACCAGGTCCCTCCTGGTCCCATGCAGCGTCATGTTTTGCTAACTTTGAGCTTTGTGTGTGCCAAAGCTTGGTGGCGGAATCCAGCAACGCAAACCAGACTGCATTTATCCATCTAGCGTGGGACATCTTCTGCACCAACCAGGAACCCACATATATCTTCTTGGGTGCAATACTGACTGTTGTTCCTCACAGGTGATTCTACTTTTGCACCTTCATTCAGGTTAGCAGGGGACTCTTCAGTACTTCTTGGACTTGGTCTCCTTCTTCCACAGGACTTTAGGTCCAGGAATCCATCATTGGTGTCTGGCAGTCCCTTCTGGTTCTTGCAATATCTTTGTGTTCTTGTGTGTTTTATGAAAGTTACTGTGATTTACTCCTGTTTTCCTGGGCTCTGTTGTGGGTTCTATTGTTTACCTTTGGTGTTTTTTAATACTCCCAGCGCCACTCCTCACACTACACTTTTCGTGGTGGAAAGCTGACATTCGCATTCCACTTTATTAATATATGGCTTGTGTTCTCCCTAGGCCCATTTCAAACTATTGTGATTTTCACTAATTGCACTGTTTTACAGCTATTTCTGCATACCAGTGTATATAATCTGTGTATTACTTACTTCCTAAGGGAGTTTAGTCTCTATGGTATTTTTGGCATTTATGTCACCAAAATAAAGTACCTTTATTTTTGTAACACTGAGTATTTTCTTTCATGTGTGTGAGTACTATGTGACTACAGTGGTATTGCATGAGCTTTACATGTCTCCTAGTTAGGCCTTGGTTGCACATCCACTACCCCCAGAGAGCCTGGCTTCTAGACACTGGCTACATTTCACTAGTAAGGGATTACTGGACCTGGTATAAGGCCAGCCTCCTAGAGTGGACACTGGCTCCACACGTCTTCACATCACCAGAAGAGGCCTGGGAATAGTCAAGAACAAGGCTACTCATCACTGCTGATTGCTGCATGGGTCACAATCATCCTCCACTGAAGAAGAAGCCACTCTGGAGAGGGCGTGGATGGTGGCAGAGGTTTCTACAAGTGGTGCCAATGGGCACCGAACACTTGCAGCAGACATGGATCTGGACTCGGAGCCTGTGCCTCTGGCTGGGGAGCGTCTGAGCCGGGATCGCTACAGACACCAGTGGAATTTCCCCAGAAGAGACCTTTGGATTCCTGATAAGCCATGGGTGGTGAGTTGCTGATCTTGTTGCATGTGGAAAGGCCTCTGGTGACTTGGTATATGCAACTACATGAGAGACATTAATTATTGACAAGTGACAATGTACTAGTAAGTTAAATAGCTGGGCTTGTAAAGGGAAGTCAAAATAGCTGCTGCCACACCCACAATGCCACTTGCCCCCCAGTAGAGTTCTCCTTATAGACTTGTTACATATTATATACCTGTTGTGGTATTTGGGGTGTTATGGCATGAGGCCAGTAAGCTTTCAGATTGGTAAACTTTCAGGCCTGGACAGGGGAGTTGTTTATCATAATTGTTTGACAGTTTTCAATATTTTGGCTGACGCAACTGATGAGGGGGATAGGATGGATGGTAGGGAATGGGTGGGAAATGTTGACTGCTTTGAAAGTTTCAACATGTATTATTCACACATATGGCAATTGGTTATAGTGCCTTGATGTTGAATATCCGTGGTATGGTGACCCCAGCCAGGAGACACAAAATATATGCTTATCTCCGACGCAGGCATATTTAGTTTGCCTGTCTGCAGGAGACACACTTGACCTCCGGAAGCACTTGAGTGATTAAGTAATATGGTATGGGATACTCGGCCTAAATTCAAAGTGTTCTGGTCTGAGTGGCTCCTGAGGTACAGTTTGTGTAACATAAGTTCCTGGTTGACAAGGATTGCCACTATGTGATTCTAGAGGGAGCCCTAGATGGGAGCCCTTTTTTGTAGTATCTCTCTATGTGCTTAAAACGTCACAGGGTGAACTTTTAGACACTATCTCTCTGACTTTATTGCTGGGCCCCCAGGCACCTAGGCTTTGGGTAGTGACTTTAACTGCATACACAATGCAGATTTAGATCACTCCATCCTCTCACTCCTGGGCACTCAGGGCATACAAGCCACAAAACACTTGCCACAATGGTCTCAGTCCCTTAATGTACACAATGAGTGGTGTCTGGAACATCCTGGGGAATGGGAGTTTTCCTATTATGTACCGGGACACCAGGACCATACTAGACTAGTCTTCTTATTCTGCAGTTCTGACTGATGGCCCATTATATGCAGTTTAGAATATTTGGATAGGCCTTTGTCTGACCACAACTCCCTGCGAATCATGTTTCATTGGGGGAGGGCGAGAGCCGCTATTCCAACTTTGCGACTCCTTACGGAGGCTTCAGGTTGGAGTATGACGGGACACTATTGCTACACACCTTTCTCAATACTTCACCGACAACATGGGATCTGTAGCCTGTAGAGGGCTCAAATGGGATGCTGTCAAGGTGGCCAAGAGTGGTAACTGTATTATTATGACATGAAGAGCTGGAATGACGCTCACACGCACTGTGCTTGATATAAAAACACATCTAAGCATGGTTGAAATGGATGCGATGATGACACCTGCAGCCTGCCCGACTCTTAGCCCTCCGTCACCAATACAAGGAAAAGATTGGACAATTGTGTGCTTTAGATTATAAGTCCTACTTGGCCAGCCAACATGCCAATAGAGACAGGCTGGGCCATACTCTGACATCCTTGTTGTGATCGGTGATCCCCTGGAACCTGATTGAAACTTTAAAGGATAGGAAGGGTCCCCTGTTGAGTATACAAGTTGACATCTACAAAGCCTTCACACAATATTATGAAACACTCTGTTCCCCTCCACCAGAGCTGTCTCTGTTGCAGCTATGGGATTATCTTCTTGCGACAGTGCTTCCCAGCCTGTGACTGCTGCAATTGATGGAGCTAGAACAACCCATACAATTGGAGGAAATCCATCTTGATATTGCTCTGATGGCCCACAGCAAAACTCCTGTTACAGATGAGTTCCCTGTGGAGTATTATGCCACATATAGGGAAAGCCTGGCCCCCTAACCTGTTTGAAGTTTACTGCAAGGCACCTGCCCGGGGCCTTCTTCCTGCTTCACTTCATGAGACTCTTATTGTTGTGCTGCCAAAGCCAGGCAGGGTTCGGCTCAAGTATGCTCTTACTGTAGACTGTCAATGTTAAATATTGACTATAAAATATTAAGCAAGATCTTTGCCAACATATCGATCCCTCTCCTTGGCCCATTCAGACCAGCGTGTGCGTTTGTTCTGTAGCAAGGAACATCTTCCAATATTAGATGTCACCGCCATATTTTGGATTCCACCTCCAGGGAGATGGCTCTACCGGTAGCAGTCTCCCTGGACTTTGAAAAAGCATTTGACACATTCAGCTGGTCCTGCTTGCTGAAGCTACTGGAGGCCTTCAGCATGGGTCCTGATTTCCTTTGATGGGTCAAGATATTATATATTGTCCCTCAGGTGAGGGTCTGTACTGGTATCCAGATGTTGTCCTCCTTCGCCATGGTGTTCCCTATTCACACTAGCTATTGAGCTGCTAGCCGCACAGCTGCACACAAAGGGTCTGACTTGAGATATTAAAGTTGGAATGGGTTGGCACACCATGTTTTTATATTTGGATGATGTCTTAATACAGCTAAGGGATTATGAGCATACCCTTCTAGCCCTTTATGACCTACTTAACCTACTTGGCAGTATTGCAGGTCTCAGGGTTAGCTGGGATAAGTCCTGCATTTTTCTGCTACATTGGATTGACCCTGAACATTGTGTGGCACCAGCTGAAGAATAACTCCCTTGGCACTTTGAAACCTTTCGTTACTTAGGGGTGAATATATATCAGTAGGATAAAGACCTGCTCAATGGCAATTACAGTAAAACCATGACTTTGTTTCTTCAACCCTCGCAATTTTGGACACAGTTGCCGCTTTCACCCATGGACAGTGCATTGGCCAGAAGTGAGTTTTCCTTCCTGTACTCCAATGTTCCATTCTTAAGGGGGGATCAGTGTCACTCACCTGGAGTTCTACTTTGTGGCGGCCCAATTAGAGTGGTTCATACGTTGTCTGGTGATCTACATGGGGAGGTGTGATGTGTCCAGCTGGATCTAAATGGTATGAATGTATTAGATTGGTAGCTTTCATGAGGAGGCCTAGCTAAGAAAATAAGCAGGCTTGCACAGGTGGCCAAACTTGTGTGGGCCTGCAACATGAAGCCTCGCTGTTCACTGACATCATATGCACCGCAGTTACCCATCTGGAGCATACCGGCTCTCAGAGTGTTGCTTCAGGATAATTGACCCTTCCCCGTAGTCAGAAGCAAGGATTACCCAAATTGTAGGGTTCCATACTGAAGGTGTTACATTCTCCTTCTGGGGCCTCAGAGAGCTATACGGATCAGAACCTGGCATCTATCTGACTTACAATGCCATTATGGCTGGGATTTGGGGCATCTGGTCACTGAGGCAGACTGAATCACCTTTACACTCATATTACAATACTTTCTAACACATGAATTAGACCGCTGGGTGATATCAGCTTCGATACACTGCTCTACAGGCAGGCTGTGCTGCTCTCCTACTGCAGGATAAACTCAAATGGAATACATGCCTGGGTTCCCAAATAGTGGTGCTTGACCCTGGAATGGGTGAAACGCATTTCCTGTAACACCCCACACAATTCAAATCAGTTCCTTCAAACCTACCTCACACTCCAGCGACTCCACAATATGTTCCCAGGGGTGTCCTCAATCTGGCGAAGCTGTGAATAGGCAGATGCTACATTTCTGCATATGGTGTGGCAGAGCCCCCCATTGCAGTGTGTTGGGGCACAGGTGTTAGAACAGGTATCAATGGTAATTAATGTACAGCTGCCACCACACCCCCTCCTCTGTCTAATAGGGTTACAAAATGCACCAAGTGCAATAAACACTATCTTAAGATCTAGTCCTAGTCATTTTTAAATGCCTAATTGCTATGGCTTAGAAGACCCCACACCCACCCACATTTACCTGTTGGCTCAAGTGACTCACGAATGGGCTCTGGTGGGTGCAGTTGCGATGGTACAGGACTGACAATTGGGGAGGAGGTAATACAGCCACACTTTTGGACACATATGTCCTAAAATTGTCCAACAGGCTATACAAGCCCTCCACTTAAACATTGACTTTGATGGTGTTCTTTTTGAGCATCCAGAGGAGGCCTGAAAGGGTCACAAACTTCAGCGCATACACATACATACTGGTACAAGATGAGCTATTCTACTGAATATCTCCCGTTGTCTGATCCCCCTCTCCGTAGATAAACTGGACAACATTAGCCAATAAGATTGTTTTGATATTTGTTCCTTTTTTGAGTGGTTTTATTCTATTACAGGCAATTATGACTGCTCCTCCATAAGACTGGACACACAAGGGTGATTGGGAGCATCATCCCATCATTCTGTTATCCTCAACTACAACACACTCTTGTTTTCAATGAGTGATTTGTTGTTAACACACGTTTTTCAGATGCAGGGAGACCATGATTGTTTCTGTATTTCGCAATCATAATTTATGGTACATTTTGCCGAATATGCCAATATGTGATATATCTATGTATATATATATATAAATATATATTATATATATATATATATATATATATATATATATATATATATATATATATATATGTATATATATATATATATATATATAGCTAGAAATGGGGTCTTTGGTTGGCAGTCAGGTTATCCCCTGTCCAAGCAAGGACCCTCACTCTAGTCAGGGTAAAGGAGAATCCCCCTAGTTAACCCACGTTCATCCCCTTGGTAGCTTGGCACAAGCAGCAGGCTTAACTTCAGAGTCTAGGTGTTTGTAGCACCACAAACAGTAACTCAGTGAAAACACTACAAAATCACACGACACAGGTTTCGAAAAATAGGTAATATTTATCTAAACAAAACAAGACCAAAACAACAAAAATCCACCATACACAAGTCAAGTTATGAATGAAAAAGCAAAAAGGGTCTTAAAGCCTTAGAAAACAGTGCTAAGACTGTTAGCAAGAAAAATTAACTGGGCTGTATCAAAATAACACCGCACAAGTGAGTGTGCGTCAGAAAAGGCCAGCGATGCATTGATTTCTCACTCACAAGCAAGTCCGTGCATCAGTCCTCCTCCAGTCGGGTCGGCGTGCGTTGGTTTTCCTCTCCACAGAAGAGTGATGCATCAATCTGGACAGGCACCTGAGGTCCGGCAGGCTTTGTGTTGGTTTTCCATGCCCAGCGAGGTTTGCGTCAAAAATCCGGTTGCACTGTGTCAGAAAACCACGCTATGTGGGGTTGCAATGTTAAAAGCCTCTGTCAGCGGGTATTGCGTGTTGTTTCTCCAGTCATGTTGCATCGATCTTCCAGCCACGATTCAGGTGGAGATAGATTTCAGCTGCGAAGCCAGCAGCACGTCGTTTCTCATCCGCGTCTCGGAAGGTGCGTTGAAAATGTCCCCCGCACAGGGGTCTGTGCGTGGATTTTCAGTCTTTGGCTGCCAGCTTCACCTTTTAAGGACCCAGGAACTGGATAGGGTACCACTTGGCAGGCCAGGAGTCTCAGGAGAGGGTCCAGGTGCTGCTAGGGGAAGTCTTTGATAGCCCTGAGACTTCAACAACAGGAGGCAAGCTCAGGTCTAGCCCTTGGAGATTTCTTCACAAGCAGGAATGCACAACAAAATTCCAGTCTCTGTCCCCTTTCACAGGCAGAAGTTGAAACTGCAGGACAGCTCCACAAAGCACAGTCACAGGCAGGGCAGCACTTTTCCTCAGTAGGCCTACTTCAAAGGAAAGTCTCTCTTGTTTGTGAGATCCTGCCTTGCCCAGGCCAGGCCCCAGACACACACAAGGGGGTTGGAGACTGCATTGTGTGAGGGCAGGCACAGCCCTTTTAGGTGTAAGTGGCCACTCCTCTCCGCCCTCCTAGCACAGATGGTGCATCAGGATATGCAGGCTACACCCCAGCTCCCTGTGTGTCACTGTCTAGAGAGAGGTGCAAACAGCCCAACTGTCAAACTAACCCAGACAGGGAATCCACAAACAGGCAGAGTCACAGAATGGTTTAAGAAATAAAATGCCCTCTTTCTAAAAGTGTCATTTTCAAACACACAATCTCAAATTCAACTTTACTAAAACATGTATTTTTAAATTGTGAGTTCAGAGACCCCAAACTCCACATGTCCATATTCTCCCAAAGGGAATCTACACTTTAATAATGTTTAAAGGTACCCCCCATGTTAACCTATGAGAGAGAAAAGCTGTGCAAAAGTGAAAAAAAATAATTTGGAAGTATCTCACTGTCAGGACATTTAAAACACACAAGTATATGTCCCACCTTTAACATACACTGCACCCTGCCCATGAGGCTACCTAGGGCCTACTGTAGGAGTGTGTTACATTTAAGAAGGCCTGGCAAGTGGGTACAGTTGCAAAGTCGAATTGGCAGTTAAAAACCGCTTACACAGACACTGCAGTGGCAGGTCTGAGCCATGTTACAGGGCTACTAATGTGGGTGGCACAACAAGTGCTGCAGGCCCACTAGTAGCATTTGATTTACAGGCCCTGGGCACCTCTAGTGCACTGTACTAGTGACTTATCAGTAAATCAAATATGCCAATCATGGAAATCCAATGACACATATTTTTTACATAGGAGCACTTGCACTTTAGCACTGGGTTGCAGTGGTAAAGTGCCCAGAGTAACAAAAACAGCAAAAACAGACTCCGGCACCCATCAACAACCTGGGAAACAGAGGCAAAAAGTTAGGGGAGACTACGCCAAGGAAGCCAAGTCTAACATATATATAAATAATAAAAGTGGAAGCATGGCCACCTCCGCCTCTATAAAAATGGTGTGGGCTGCACACCTGTTGTCGCCACACCAACGCCACTCTTTGCTTCCTGTTCTACCGTGGCACTGGATGAAACAAAAAAAGGAAAAAAGCAAAGCAGAAAGGAAAAACTAAAGGACATTGAACACAAGGAAGAAAGTAAAAACAAAAAAGGTAGAAAAGGCCACAAAAAGTAAAAAAAAAACAAAAAAACATAAAATGCACTAACAGAAAGACAAACACTGATAAAAAAAGTAACTGAGGATGGGATGAGAGGGGTGGGGGAAGACTGGCACAAATGAAAGTATATTGAGAGAAAGTCCCACCACCATTAACAGAACAGCAGAGAAAGCAGATTAACCAAAATGGCTGCACCCATGCTCATTGCATGGTGCCATTTACACTGCTTTTTCAGTGCAGAATGCAGAGTGAATGGGCAAATGAGTGTAGGAGGCTGGTCTGGCTTGTAGTGGGTACCTGATGATACTTACACCGTGTGCCCGGTCCAGCTATCCCTTATTAGTAGATTAGAAGTGTTCTAGCAGCTGAGCCTGCTAGAGGTAGCTATAGCAGAGCAGCTTAGGCTGAACTGGGAGACATGCAAAGCTCCTACTATACCACTGATATCACATAGCACTACATCATAGGAATCACAATACTCAGAGTTACTAAAAATAAAGGTACTTTATTTTAGTGACAGTATGCCAAAAGTATCTCAGAGGATATACTCACTTAGGAGGTAAGTAAAATACACAAAATTTACTCACAAACCAAAATCAGGTAAGGAAACACATAGAAAAGTAGTGCAAACACTGTGGAACACAATAGAATGAAATAGGAGACACTAGGCCTAGGGGAAACACAAACCATATATTCCAAAATGGAATGTAAACCACAAATGGACCCTAGGCCTAGTGTAGTGTGTAGAGGGTTGCTGGGAGTGTAAGAAAACACTAAGAATGTCCTAAATACCCCACCCCAAGACCCTGAAAAGTAGGAGTAAAGTTACCCTACTATCCCAGAAAGACAGTAAAGTCGAGAGGGGATACTGCAAAGACAACAACTGACTGCAAAGCACTGAAGATGGATTCCTGGACCTGAGGACCTGCAAAGGAAGGGGACCAAGTCCAAGAGTCATGCAAGTGTCCAGGGGGGGCAGGAGCCCACTAAACCCCAGGTGAAGGTGCAAAAGGGCTGCCTCCGGGTGGAAGAAGCCGAAGATTCTGCAACAACGGAAGGTGCCAGGAACTTCTCCTTTGGTCAGAAGATGTCCCATGGCATGATGGAGTTTGCAGAGTTCTTTCCATGGAGAAAGACTGCAAACAAGCCTTGCTAGCTGCAAGAATCACAGTTGAGATAGTGGGCGCTGCCCGGGCCCAGGAGGGGACAGAAGGGACACTGAGCCACAGAGAGAGCCCATGCAGAAGCAGGCAGCACCCGCATATGCACTTGAACAGGCGTTCAAGAAATCTGAGCATGGCAGTTGTCTCAACACAACAAAAGAGGGTCCCACGATGTTGGAGGTCAACTCAGCAAGTTGGGCAATGCAGGACGGAGTGCTGGGGACCTGGGCTGTGCTGTGCATGAAGGAAGTCTTGCAAAGTCCACAGAAGCACTAGCAGCTGCAGATCACACAGTACACAGGATTACCGCCTGGCATGGGAAGGCGAGAACTTACCTCCACCAAATTTTGACAGAAGGACCACTGGAATGTCAGGGTCACTTGGATCCAGCTCCTGTGTTCCAGGGACCACACTCTTCAAGATGAGAGGGGACCCAGAGGACTGGTGATGCAGAAGTTTGGTGCCTGCCGTAGCAGGGGGAAGATTCCGTCGACTCACAGGAGAAATCTTCTTGGCTTCCAGTGCAGGGTGAAGGCAGACAGCCCTCAGAGAATGCACCACCAGGAAACAGTCGAGAAAGCCGGCTGGATGAGGCGCTACAATGTTACTGGTAGTCTTCTTGCTACTTTGTTGCAGTTTTGCAGGCGTCCTGGAGCAGTCAGCTGTCGATCCTTGGCAGAAGTCAAAGAGAGAGATGCAGAGGAACTCTGGAGAGCTCTTGCATTCATTATCTGAAGAGGAACCCAGAGGAGAGACCTTAAATAGCCCTCAGAGGAGGGTTGGCTACCTAACCAGGTAAAAGCCTATCAGGAGGGGTCTCTGACGTCACCTGCTGGCACTGGCCACTCAGAGGTCTCCATTGTGCCCCCACACCTCTGCATTCAAGATGGCAGAGGTCTGGGACACACTGGAGGAGCTCTGGGCACCACCTCTGGGCTGGTGATGGACAGGGGAGTGGTCACTCCCCTTTCCTTTGTCCAGTTTTGCGCCAGAGCAGGGGCTGGGGGCTCCTTGAATCGGTGTAGACTGGCTTATGCAAGGAGGGCACCATCTGTGCCCTTCAAAGCATTTCCAGAGGCTGCGGGAGGCTACTCCTCCCCGGCCCTTAACACCTATTTCCAAAGGGAGAGGGTGTAACACCCTCTCTCAGAGGAAATACTTTGTTCTGCCTTCCTGGGACTGGGCTGCCCAGACCCCAGGAGGGCAGAAACCTGTCTGAGGGTTGGCAGCAGCGGTAGCTGCAGAGAAAACCTCTGAGAGCTAGTGTGACAGTACCCGGGGTCCATGCTGGAGCCTCGGGATGCATGGGATTGGCATCCCAATGCCAGATTTGGCTTGAGGGGACAATTCCATGATCTTAGACATGTTACATGGCCATGTTCGGAGTTACCATTGTGAAGCTACACACAGGTATTTACCTATATGTAGTTCACCCGTGTGATGGTGCCCCCGCACTCACAAAGCCCAGGGAAATTGCCCTGAACAATGTGGGGGCACCTTGGCTAGTGCCATGGTGCCCTCACACTTAGTAATTTTGCACCTAACCTTCACTGGGTGAGGGTTAGACATATAGATGGCTAATAAGTTACTTAAGTGCAGTGTAAAATGGCTGTGAAATAACTTGGACGTTATTTCACTCAGGCTGCAGGGCAGTCCTGTGTAAGAATTGTCTGAGCTCCCTATGGGTGACAAAAGAAATGCTGCAGCCCATAGGGATCTTCTGGAACCCCAATGTCCTGGGTACCTAGGTACCATAAATTATGGAATTATAATGGTGTTCTAGTGTGCCAATCAGAATTGGTGAAAATGGTCACTAGCCTGCAGTGACAATTTTAAAAGCAGAGAGAGCCTAAACACTGAGGTTCTGGTTAGCAGAGCCTCAGTGATACAGTTAGGCACCACACAGGGAACACATATGGGCCACAAACTATGAGCACTGGGGTCCTGGCTAGCAGGATCCCAGTGACACAGGCAAAAACAAACTGACACACAAGTAAAAAATGGGGGTGACATGCCAGGCAAGATGGTACTTTCCTACAAGGAGCATTTGTTTGTCCATTTGTGGAGATCTACTGAATCTCACAGAGAGTTTTTGAAACTCCTCAGAATTCCGCAGAGCAAAACTCCACAAGTTTCATCCAGGCCTACAAAAAGTGATGGATGGAATGCTTGAACCAATCTCAGCCACTGATAATTAGTAGGACCCACATCCCAGTCCATCAATATTTTGCACACCATGGTAACTCAGTTTAGATCCAGCTATATGCAAATCAGTCTCGACCCTGCTTAAATTGGAACAGTCCAGCCCAACTGCTGCCTGGTCCTCTCGGACCCAGAACACAAGCAACATAGCACTGTTTTTTCTCTAGGTATGGGCTCATCAGAGGTGTGTAGCTTGACTCCAGTGAGACTGTGTGCATGGGACCCATGTCTGTGATGCCAGTCCCACTTAGGGTGACACACCAAAGTAAATAAATACGATGGATAGAATGCTTGATCTCAGCCACTGGTAATAACTTGTAGATGCATCCCAGTTCATCGTTATTTGTTCACCATGCCTCCTCAGGTTGGCTACACAAAATGCCCTCCCCCCAGTATGGCCAGCACAGAAAGAGGCATGGGGAACAAAGAAGGCAGTTGCCCTGTCCTGCCTGTAGCACCTTCTCATCCTCAGAAAAAACATACTGTAGCCCTGCAGAGAAGGTTTTGCAAATATATTACTTACCCAATGTTCTGGGACCACACATGCAACTAGCCTTCA
The DNA here is from genome assembly GCF_031143425.1 of Pleurodeles waltl. NCBI lineage: Eukaryota > Metazoa > Chordata > Amphibia > Caudata > Salamandridae > Pleurodeles > Pleurodeles waltl. The sequence continues at coordinate 383,618,467 of NC_090445.1, forward strand.
CCCACCAACATGAAATTATGAGTGAGTGGCAAACGCGCTCTGCCGACGGAGTTGGCAGAGTATTGGCACTCTGCGCTCCGTTTGGATCTCAGAGTTCTGCAAAAACTCCACCAGCCGCCAGTGGAGTGGAGATTACCCGCAGGTTTAGTGCGTGAGGACCTTGATTTCTATGTCTTATTGTTCGAGGCGTTGCAGCGTTTGATGCACGCAGTGATGGAGTTGGGTTAGTTAATTTTGAAGTAGTCAAGCCAAGCTATCTTCCTGGTTGCCTTGTTTAGACGTGAGTTATTGCCCTTTAGGAGGCCCCTGGTTGCTCTAGTGGGTCTGATTGCACTGGTATGCGGTTGACCAGTGCGATTGGTGCCGTGTCGTTGAGTTCAGGAATTCAATTTCAGGGATCGTTGTTGTCGTCTGCACATCGCTGAAGGGAGCACCAGCCTCCCCTTCCTCTGTCTGCCCTGGGCCACTTGCCTCTCCCTGGCTACTGCCGCCTTACCACTGGCATTCTTTGGCTGGTGTGAAAATGCGTACAGCATAAATATTAGTGTTAGGCCGCACCTTATGTCTTTGGTGTACATACTATTGTCACTGAGATGGCATAAGCCCATTTGCACCTTTGGATCTTAGTTTCCTCAAGCTCATCTCATCTGATTTAGCTCTGCTTTTCCAGCTTACGGAAATTGGAGCTTTGCAGGAAACCGGAGTGAGTCAATTGTGAGGTGCAGATAAATGTTGTAGTTCTGTTGTAGAGTATCTCGCACCACCGGCTTGTCATCATTATTCCAGATGTCAACTTCCCAAGACTCTTGGATTTCTGTTGTTCAGTGTAGCAGAGCAAAGAAAATATTGTTAGAATATCTTTAGTTTCATAATTTAAAAAAAATGCAAGATTACATTATGTAAATAATAGAACTGTCAAAGACCGGTGTACAATCAGAACGTAAGAAAGGGTACGTAGGAATAATAGGAGGGTCCGATTACAGGTCGGGTACTATTGGAAATTTGTGACCTGGTAATTCGTAACTGTATTCGTAAAGCTCTTGCGTGGCGAGTAAGAGACTCGTGGTAAAAGGGCCGGAATGCAGCCGGGTCATGGGGAAAGGCTCACCAAAGGAAGTGAGCTCTGGGCTCTCACAAATAGCAAGTACCCGAGGCGGGTAAGAGTGGGCAAGTGTGATCTTTAGTGCCCAAACAATGCTTCAGTGCAATAATCTAGAGTCATGTGCCGAAGAAATCATTTTAACTGCATAAAGTCACTTCTTTGACTATATTTTTCTTTCGTAGGATACGGGTATGAACGAGATTCCAGAGCCAATGGGTGCAATTATGGGTACCCAAATCAGAGAAATATTTGAATAGACTGAGTGCATTTTGCAATCATTTAATTTTCTGAGGGTATTTCATGTAGTACTCAAACCCACAGGTATTTAGGCATTTTGGCCCATTTTTATACTTTTTTAGCGCCGCATTTGCGTCACTTTTTGACGAAAAAACGGCGCAAACTTGCATAATACAATTGTATTTTGTAAGTTTGCGCCGTTTTTGCGTCACAAAGCGGCGCAAATCCGGTGCTAAATATCATAAATGTGGGCCTTTGTTTTAGAAGCTCCGTTTTTTGACTGCCTCCATATTAGTTAGTTCCAATTGTATCTAAGGGGTGCTCTTTGGATGGTAGACAGGATGTTCGGGACAGGCCTTCTTTTTATGAGAGCAACATGCATTATTCTTGTAACCAGCAGCTCCGTTGTAGGAGCTTTCTGAACGGCAAAATTAGCGCGAATCAAAAAGTGCCAGCATCTGAGGCATATCAGGGCTGAACAAATGACAAAAGTGTGTATCCTTCAAGGAGAGCCTCCCAGCAGAGCCTGGCAGCAAAACGTAATCCAAATGCAGAAGAAAAAACAGTATGAATTCATACAGCACAAACACGCATAAATAGCTTATTGCAAAGTTTTGCTTTATACCCACCTGGATTTTTCGAGTCAGTGTTACTAATATGTTAGGGCCACAGCACAGCAAAATATGTTAATGTTTCTTTTTCTAAAAGACACGGATTAGGCTGCATTTAACCAAAAAATTGTATGAGATTAGGGTGACCACCCGTCCCTAATTTTCAGGGACTGCCCTTAATTTCGCCCTGCCATCCATTGTCCGTGATGAAGGATGGCATTTGTCTGTAATTTTAGCCTTTCACAAAAGGACAAAATGCAATTAGGACAGATCAGTTTCCCCAGCTGGAGTGTAAGCTATGGAGTCTCCTGTGCTCTGAGAGAGGGAGGGGCAGACAGATACGAAAAGGCTTTTTTTGCCAGGGTGCCTCCTTCCCTGAAGAAATGCAAATGTGTGCAACTGGTAAGTCTGCAAATGTAAAGGGGATTGGAAACCTGCATTGACTTTAATGGAAGAAGTCACGTGAAGCTTTCTGATGTCAAAGACATTTTCTTTTAGAGAGGTACTGTAAGGATGTTCCGAGGTGAGCTGTGGAGTGTGTGGGTTTAAAGGACTGTTATTAAAAATGTTAGTACTAGGTATAAACTGAATATTATTCAAAACTGTATTTTTGAAGGAATTTTTATTTATTTAACCAAAATGTATTTGTGCATTTTGTAGCAGCCTATATTATGATGTGTGTAATGCATGTTTAAAATAAGGATTTACACATTCACAGTTCTTTCAGGGACCTCGGTACCTCATAGTACTAACAAATATTGGCAAAGCCTATACGTCTCGTCTACACAAGAGTAATTAGCTTTGCTAATGTGTTTTAGCCATGATATACACCAGAGTGGCTGCTGTTCAGCATGGCTAAAAGTTAGTGGTATAAAGTGGAGTAGCATGGCATAGGAGCAGTGGCGTAAAGCACAGAGGTGCAAAGTAGAATGCAGTGGGGTAAAGTGTAGTTATTTAGAGTGCATTGGCATAGAGTGCAGTGGCAAGGAGTGGCATGGGACAGAGTAGAGTGGCACAGAGTAAAGACAAGTAGAGTGGCATACACTAGAGTGACAGAGAGTGCAGTAGTGTAGAGTGGTGCTGTGGCAGAGTGCAGAGTAGACTCATGTGGCATAGAGTGCAGTGGAGTAGACTGGTGCAGAGTGGAGTGGTGTAGAGTGGGGCAGAGTAAATTATAGTGCTGTAGAGTGCAGTGGCATAGAGGGCAGTGGCTTAGAATGCAGTAGTACAGAGTAGAGTGGTGTAAAGTATAGTGGCAAAGAGTGCAATGTTGCGAGAGTAGAGTGTTAGTGCAGTGCTGTAGAGTGGTGTAAAATGGTACAGAGAACAGTGGGGTAGAGTACAGTGGTGCAGATTAAAGGGCCGTGGCATACAGTGCAGCTGTTTAGATGCATTTGCGTAGAGTGCAGTGGCATAGAGTGGCAGGAGACATAGTAGAGTTGCATGGAGTGCAGTGGAGTAGAGTGGTATACAATAGAGTGTCAGAGAGTGCAGCAGCGTAGAGTGGTGCAGTGGCACAGAGTGCAGAGTAGAGTCAAGTGGTATAGAGTGCAGTGGCGTAGAGTGGTGCAGAGTGGAGTAGTGTAGCGTGCTGCAGTGCAGAGCAGATTATAGTGCTGTAAAGTGCACTGATGTAGAGTGGAGTTATGCAGAGTAGAGTGATATAGTGTGCAGTGTAATAGAGTGTATTGGTGCAGAATTCAGAAGTACAAAGTAGAGTGGTATAGAGTTTAGTGGCCGCCAGAGCAATGTTGAAGAGTACAGTGTCAGTGTGCACTGGCTTATAGTGTGGGTGTTCAGAGTGCAGTAGCATATAGTGCATTGAAGTAGAATGCAGTGGTTTAGAGTGCAGTAGGGCAGAGTGGCATAGAGTGCAGTGGCACAGAATTGATTATTTCAGAATAGGGTGCAGTGACATAGAGTCGAGAGGTGTATGGTAGAATGCAGTGGTATAGAATGCAGTGGCGCAGAGTGCAGTGCCGTAAAGTAGATTGTTTCACACTAGAGTGAAGTAGAGTAGAATCGAGAGGTGCAGGGTAGAGTGGAGTTGCATAGAGTGGCATAGAATGTGATGGCATAGAGTAAAGTGGTGTAGAGTGCTGTGGCATTGAGTAGATTAGAGTGACAGTGTATTGATGTAGAGTGCAGGGGCATAGAGTTGAGTGTTACAAAGTAAAGTGCACTAGCATAGAGTGCAGTGGCATATAGTGCAGTTATTTAGAGTGCATTGGCAGAAAGTGCATTGGCATAGAGTAAAGTTGTCTAAAGTAGAGAGGCGTAGTGTGAAGTAGCATAGTGTGCAGTGGCATAGAGTAGAGTGGTTCAGAGTGGAGAAGAGAGCAGTGTCCCACAGTGCAGTGGCACGGAGTGGTGTAAAGTGGAGTGATGCAGAGTATGGTGCAGTGGAGTGGAGTAGTACAAAGCAGAGTGGAGTATGCATGCTGTGGCAACACACTGCCATTACAGACAACACGTTTTCGATTGAAATGACCATTACATTGCACAGACATACAGTTTTTCAAATAAAACTATACAGTGTACAGATGATGATGTGTGGAAATTGCATTACATAATGCAATGATTTGTTTTAATCATATAAAGTTGTTTGTTTCCAGCAAAGTTCAGAATTAACAAAATGGACTTCATATTCCTGAATCTGATATATTCTGACGTTTGTTTAAATGTTCTCATGTGATAGAAAAAACTCTTTCCTAACCCCAGTATTCAGCAAGATTGTCGCATAAATCCTCTCACTTTGAAGTCTGAGAAAGAAAAGTAAAAACAAAGTTCCCACCGCAGACAGAACCCACATTTACATTGTTCTCTGAATGCACAGCAAATGTGATGAGATAAGAACAAGATTTACAGGCCTGTTTACAGAAAGGGAGCACTCAGAAGGATACTGTAAATAAAGTTTGGGCAAGGGAAGGGTGAAACTCAAGCTGCATAGCCTAAACCAAGTAAAGCGAGCAAATTGAAAGCAACAAAATGTGAGTTACAAATGACAAAGTCAATGACAAGCAATCGGTGGAATGCATTCCCAAGGAAACTTTATGAATGTACTTAAAGTGACAGCTGTGGGATACTTTGTTTGGAAAGTCCAGTATTTTAGTCCAGTACATATCTTGTAGAGATTTGGCCACATCAATCACCCAGGTAGTATGACGAGAAGACCTGGAGTGGTCTCAATGTTGCAGGAAATGTTGTTATCAGTTTGCCACCAGTATCTATTGTGTAGGGCTTCTGGCACACCTCATGTAGGGTTAGTGCTAGGTGGCAGACATGCAATAGGCCATTTAATGATTGTTTAAGGTGGGTATAAGTAAGGAGTTGACCGAGGTGAAGAGGGTAGTCTGCCGCAAGGGTTTGGAAATATAGTAGCTCACATCCAGAAGTAAATCCCCCAATTTTAAGACACCTGCAGCATGCCACTGATGGAATTGCTCTGAGCACAGCCATCCTGTGTCAGTGGGAAGGCTTAGCAAAGGTAATGCAAGAGCACAGGGTTTCTTCGTGTCAGTGAGTTTGCAGGTTCTAGCAAGGCAAGAGAAAGCTGTCCATGATAACCCCAGATTGTGACCCATAGAATGGTCAGTAGGAAACGATGAGCAGTGCAGTGAGCCCTCCCTAAAAGTCTTTACGGATAAACCCCATCTCATGCAGGGGGCCAGCAGAAAGCCAGCCAGCCACCCATTGGATCTGTGCAGCTGAATAATAGCATTCTAAGTCCAGAAGGTCTAATCCACCTGAAGTCACAAGTAGCTTTAGAGTGGAAAGAGCTACACAACGGCACCCCAGAGACCAAATTAGATGTGTGGCATGTCTAAAGAAGAAAGAAGGACGAGCAGGGGAAGGATTACACAATAATACTATCATCATGGTAGCACGCCATCTTCACTAGTGCCACGTGGCCCACTACAGAAAGCAGAAGAGAAGACCAAAAAGCAAACTGGGCACGGAGGGACCATGACGCTCTGCCGAGATTTCCATCCTGCAAATCAGCAGGAGAATGGTGGATATTAATAAATGGTATCGAAAGGTAACTGGTTCCCAGTTCAATCTGATGTCTAATTGTATATACAGGGGAAAACTGTGACATATGTTAAAGAAACACTAATTACATTTTAAAATATTTACATTTTGTTTGTGCAATTTACATCCCAACTATTTTGAAGTGTATTTGACACTTAGGGATAACCTTGATCTATAGTTTGGCTTTTGCTCAATTTCAAAACCATTTAAAGACATGAACAAAGCGGGCAATTGCCTTGCCCAACCATGCAAGGGGGCTGGCCCCTGCTCACCCTTCACATGCACGAACAGCAGACCATTGCACCAGAAGAGTTTACCAAGGTGAGGGGGTGCTGCTTGTTCAACACAGTGCCTCTTCTGTTTCTCTCTAGTCTGCAGACAACTCCCCAGGTACCCTATACCTTCCGATAGTCTTGGTGCACCCGTCTTGTCCGATTTTAGCAATTGTCCCACCTTGTTGTTCTCTTCCTTATTTATCAGTTTCTTAGCAACAACCTCCCATTTGATCTCGGTTTCATCTTCCTCTTTTATTATCTTTGATTGGTAGTCCGGGCTCCCAGTTCTGAGATAAATGTAGAGTCCCAGACATACACTCTAGTGCGGTGAGACTATAATAAGTTGTGGGTACTTCACATCCTGACATTAGGTGTGAGACTGTCACCCACAACATCTGCCCTGTCTCATTATGTATTTTTTAGGTTGAAAGTAAATGGGTGATTGGGGTGAGCCAGATGTTTTTGTTCATTTTTGTTTAAACCAGCATAAGGTTAATTACCTCAATGTTTCCCAAACTGTTTGCCAGGGGTTTTAAAAGGTTCAGAAACATAATCAAAATGTTGTTGTTACTTTCTCTTTAAGTAGATGGGTAGATTTGGGTAGGGGTGATGGCCTTGACACCGTGCCAAGGAGCATTAATTTACTACTGAACAAGGACCTAATGTGACACATGAATGTTGCATACCAGGAGGCAATCACAAAAAGGCCACAGTGAATAAATAGTTCTCTATGTTAAAAAAGAATAAAAAAATGTGCTGATGTAACGTTATGGGGTATGGCCTCTCGTGGGTGTGGTTGTAAAACTGACGTTTGTTCTTGAATTTTTGTCCTGGATTTTTTATAGTCCTGTCCAGAATTTGCCTAAATGCCGGGTGGTCACCCTATGTGAGATGGATTATACAGTTGCATTAACCTATGGCTTTTTACCATTTAAGTGAACAACTAACCACATTGAAAATTAACACTACGTTAAACTATTTGCAGTTATTTTACACCACCTAGTGGCTGAAGGGCAATGTTGCCATGCTCAGTTATGCCCGTTTCTGTAATTGAATGCTGTGTTTTTTATGGTAGAGAGTGTAAGCGCTGTGGTAATGTCTCTGTGGGCTTTTAACCACGCCCATGTCACGCCCACCACTTTCATTGGTTCGTGGGCTTGCCTTTTAAAATGCACTTAATTTCATTAGTGAAAGGAATGCACAGGTTATGCCTTTTCTGGTGTTTAGCCCTCCTCAAGAGCACAGGCCAACTACTGAAAACATACATGGCTCCATGTTTTCCGTATGGTTTCTGGACTTCTTTTTCTCTTTATTTCGTTGGCAGCGCGATCTCGCTGGGCACTAATTGAGTGCTTTTTATGACTACCAGTTTAATTCTGTTGGTCATCCTAATGCTCCTTCGTGAATTCAATGCTTTACACAGTGCGATTGCGCTAGTTTTTTAGGGTCTAGCGCAACGTGCTCCATTCATGGTGTAATCTATCTGTGGGCTTTTAACCATGTCCACGTCAAGCCCATCCGTTTGGTTGGTTTGTGGGCTTGCCTTTTTAAATTAGCTTGATTTCATCAGTGGAAGGTATGCATGCATCATGTCTTTTCTGATGTTTAGCCAGCCTTGCCAACTACTAAAAACACACAAGGCTCCATGTTTTCCGTATGGATCCTGCACTATTTTTTCACTTTATTTTACAGGCAGCGCAATCTCATTTGGCAGCAGTCGAGTACTTTGCATGACATCAACCCTGTTTCATAGATAATTGCACTTTTGCAGTTACATGGATAATTGCACTTTTGCCGGTTACATAGATAATTGTACTTTTGCCCATATGTTTCACTGCGAGCGGACTTCCGTTTCTTTTTGTATGTTTGCTTTGCGCTCATGGTGGCTGTGGGCTCACATGTGAAACTGTTTTGCTTTTCAGTTTTTGTGGCAAGAAAAGTCAGGTTAGAAGTTTACAACGCTAATAGCTTTAACTCGAGTAAATGCGAGACCGTCGCATTGCAAATGCTCAGGAAATAGATTCAATACGAGTCACATTGTTTTATAAGGCCCTAGCCTGATGGGTAAAAACTAAACAAATGAAGATGTTTACCTTTAGATGATGATGGTGCTCCTTAGGAAGGTGCTGTGCTGTGTTCAGTTCAGAGGTCATTTTTCTCACTGAGGAGTAAGTGGTTTAAAACATGTTCTTAAGGGAAGCGTGTTAGAAACAGAAAATGTTTGTGGGTTATTCATACTCAAATGCAATGAATATATCAGACCAAGGGCCCAGCACGAAGGGTTGTATGCAACCACCTAAAATACAATGGAGTCCATATACCGCTATATAGAATCGGCTACATTGAAATGAGCCCCTCGGAGATTAACACTGCAGGGATTACGACTCCTGAGGTTACCATTACTGTGATTATTACCTCTGAGGTTGCCACTGCAGAGATTACTACCTCTGAGATTACCACTACTGTGATTGCTACCTCCAAGATTACCAGTGCAGGGATTACCTCTGCTGAGATTACCACTGTTGAAATTATCACCACAGGGATTACCACTGCTGAGTTTACCACTACTGGGATTACTACCTCTGAGATTACCACTGCAGGGATTACCACTGCTGAGATTACCATTGCTGTGATTACTACCACTGAGATTACCACTACTGATATTACCACTACTGTGATTACTACCTATGAGATTACCCCTGCAGGAGTTACCACTGCTGAGGTTACCTCTACTGTGATTACTACCTCTGAGATTACTAGCGCAGGGATTACCTCTGTTGAGATTACCACTGTTGAAATTATTACTGCAGGGATTACCACTGCTGAGATTACCACTACTGGGATTACTACCTCTGAGATTACCACTGCAGGGATTACCACTGCTGAGATTACCACTGTTGTGATTACTAGTACTGAGATTACTACTACTGATATTACCACTACTGTGATTACTACCTCTGAGATTATCACTGCAGGGATTACCACTACTGAGATTACCACTACTGTGATTACTACCACTGAGATTACCACTGCAGGGATTACCACTTCTGAGATTACCACTACATTGAGTACAATAGATTCAAGAGTAAGTGTAATGACCCTATGATAACCTGCACCTTCAAATGAAACCATACTATTGGCTGGTTTGTGGACTTGCCTTTTAAAATTTGCTTGATTTAATTAGTGAAAGGCATGCATACGTCATGCCTTTCCCGGTGTTTAGCCTGCCTCGAGCCCACCGGCCAACTACTGAAACCATACAAGATTCCATGTTTTCTGTATGGTTTATGGACTACCTTTTATCTTTATTTCGGTTTATTTCATAGGCAGCACGATCTCATTGGGCAGTAGTCGAGCGCTTTGCATGACATTGACCCTGTTACAGGGATACTTGCACTTTTGCCCATACGTTTCACTGCGAGTGAATTTCTGTTTGCTTTGCACTTGTGGCGGCCGGCGGCTCGCTTATGTGAAACTGTTTACTTTTCAGTTTATGTGGCAAGAAAAGTCCGGTTAGGAGTTTACAACGCTAATAGCTTTAACTCGAGTAAACATGAGACCCAATGCATTGCAAATGCTTGTTTTTTTAAATTACCATTCAAAAGCAAAACCGGACCAGTCTTTTGTTCTGATTAGTTATCTTCACACCCATTTCGTGGTGCTTTAAATGGCTCCTTTATGTGAAATTGTATTACTTTTCTTTTTTTTGTTAATGCACTTTTGAAGAGAGATTCAACGTTTTTGTTTGCCCACTTCTGATAGATCTATAAGGCAGGAGTCATGAAATTTGACTTTCCTATTCCCTATAATTGTTATTCTACCACAGTGTTAGTGTTTATCCAGTCAATAGCCCGTGATTCCAAAGTGCTGTCATGGACGTCTTCCACACTTGAACCTAATAGTCAAACCAATCACACTGCCATTAAAATTATAGCAATAACATTTTAAGAGAGTGATTATCGATCCACGCGCAAGAAGTCGACCAAGATGGCCGCCTGATAACGGAGCTCTGCGCCTCATCGGACAAATCTTTACCGCCTGAGCCGTTTTCTTTCTTCTTTTTAATGTCGTTCCTCTGAAGACAACCATGGGATGTTTTGGTGAGCATTTTCATTGTTTTGTGGGCTGCCTAGCATATTTCCTTACTCTTTAATTACGTTTTCTTATTTCTCCTCATGAATGCAGCCATTTTGACTAGCTTTGCTCACCATTACATTATACTTTTTTTGAATATTTGACTTTCTTTTTTGCGCAAGGCTGGTTTTTAATTTTTTGCTGTTTCGCTAACATATTTTTGGAGTTCATGTGTCCCTTGCTACCTTACTGAAGGTTTTTTATTTTTTTATTGTCAAACTAAAGAAAATAAAAGCTCTATTGCATCAGTCCTCCTCAGCTGACAAACTTTCGCACTTTTTTCAATTGGACACTTCTGCTGCAGCATCTTCTTCTTCCATCTCAAAGATGTCTTCCTCATCTTCTTCTTCGCCTAAAGTTCCTCAGCATATTTCTGCATCCACTCATAAGAGGGTCAAACAGGACCCACCTTCACCAATAAAATCTCCCTCGCCGATCTCTCTTGAACTTGTGCTTGACGAAATACGTGCATTGCGTCCGTTTATTGAAGAAACTAATTCTCGGATACAAAATCTTGATTCTAAGTGGTCTCAAATGGAAGTGAAAGTCTCTGCTTTGGATCAAAGAGTCAGCGACGTGCAGGATGAAACAGATAAAATTATTAGTTTGGAGAAGGAAGTGGCAACCTTGAAGACTCTTACGGAGGATTTGGAAAACAGAAATAGGCGCAATAATCTTCGCCTTTATGGATTATCGGAGGGTCTTGAAGGGAGTGACCCAATTTCATTTTTCACCTCATTCTTTCAACAGTTGGTGGATCTACCATCTTCTACAGTATTAAACATCCAAAGAGCGCACCACATTGGTCATCGTTCTCCGCATTCCTCCACATCTAAACCAAGAGGCGTGATTATCTTCTTTCTTGAATTTACTGACTTATTGAGAATTCTTAACGCAGCGAAAACCCAAAAACAAATTTCTTGGCAGGGAAGTAAAATCTTCATTTCACAGGATGTGTCCAAAGCTACAGCAGACAGGAGGAAAGAGGTTTTGGATCTTCGTCCACAGCTTCATGACTTGGGAGCTCATTTTGGATTATTCCATCCATGTTTTTTCAAAGTGTCATATCAAAACAAGACCACTTCATTTACCTCTCCTGCAGTTCTTCATGATTTTCTACGAATACACTCTACAAATTTAACAGCTGGTCCTTCTACACGTTGACTATATACGTTTCTTAATTTATTATGCCCTTTCACTATTATTGCGATAGCATTGATGGTCCTTTATATGCAGTTTATACAGTATGCTATATTGATGTGACTACAGACCTTTGTTTGTTAATGTTTTGTTTTCTTTTCACATGTTCCTGGTGTTCTATAATCATTATTTTTGCTCGTAACCTTTGTCCGTTGATGCGTTCCGTTCCCTTGCTGTGCCCTCTTCAGTCTGTGCTGTCACCAATCCTCCCCTAATGTTCATTCATCTCAGGTATGTTTTTGCAAACGTCTTTATTTGACATGTACTCTCTCTTCTAATCTTCTCTCCTTTTGTTTTTTCTGTTTTCTTTTCCCTTATATGTATTTTCAGTTATTTATGGTACAAGGCCTTTCGTGTACCTATATGGTTATGTTACGTAAATTCAGGGTTGTTTCTTGGAATGTCAAAGGTTTTATTAATCCAATCAAAAGGCAGAGAATTTTATCCCACTTTTCTAAATATAATCCAGACTTGGTTCTTCTACAGGAGACCCATTTGACGGACTCTGAAGCTATGAAACTTAAAAAAGGCTGGGTGGGCAATGTTTTTACTTCACCTTCGTCTACAAAGAAAAATGGTGTAATTGTGCTTTGCCATAAAAAATTATCAGTTAATGTTATTTCACATGACTTGGATTCTGATGGTAGGTGGCTCTTTGTGCGGCTTAGTATTAATGGGACTACAATGACTATTGGTAATCTTTATGGTCCAAATAATTCAGATTATCTTTTCTGGCCCACTATCACTAAACAATGTTTGCATTATAATGATCATTTTCTTCTTATTGGAGGGGATTGCAATCAAATTCTTGATCCCTTTATAGATAGGCAATCTGTAATTAAATGTTCTCCCCATAAAATGCATAAACAATTTAAGGCATTTTTCTCACAATGTAATTTAATTGATTCATGGAGAACTTGCAATCCTGATAATAGGGATTTTTCATTTTATTCTCCACCACATGGCTCCTTATCTAGACTTGACCATATTTTTGTTTCTAAATCTTTATCCCAAAATCTTATTAACTCCTCCATTGAACCTATGGTAATATCTGATCATGCCCCAGTCATTACAGATTTTGACTTGCTCCCAGTGCATCCCAGGTCCAATAGGTGGCGATTTAATAATTCTTTATTACTTGACTCTAAATTTTCCACTTCCTTTGTTGCCTTTGCGGACAATTTTTTTTGATTTAATGAAGATTCTCACGTTTCTCCACAATTGTTATGGGATTCGTTTAAGGCTGCGGCTCGTGGTCATATAATACATTTTGGGCCTCATTCCGACCCGGACAGGCGGCGGACGCCGCCCGCCGGGCGGAAACCGCCCAAACACCGCCCCGCGGTCAGAAGACCGCGGGGGGCATTTCAACTTTCCCGCTGGGCCGGCGGGCGATCTGCAAAAGATCGCCCGCCGGCCCAGCGGGAAAGCGCCTTCCATGAGGATGCCGGCTCCGAATGGAGCCGGCGGAGTGGAAGGTGTGCGACGGGTGCTGTGGCACCCGTCGCGCTTTTCAGTGTCTGCTAAGCAGACACTGAAAAGCAATGTGGGGCCCTGTTAGGGGGCCCCTGCAGTGCCCATGCCATTGGCATGGGCACTGCAGGGGCCCCCAGGGGCCCCACGACACCCGTTCCCGCCAGCCAGGTTCTGGCGATGTAAACCGCCAGAACCAGGCTGGCGGGAAGGGGGTCGGAATCCCCATGGCGGCGCAGCTTGCTGCGCCGCCATGGAGGATTCCCATGGGCAGCGGGAAACCGGCGGGAGACCGCTGGTTTCCCGTTTCTGACCGCGGCGTTACCGCCGCGGTCAGAATGCCCATGAATGCACCGCCAGCCTGTTGGCGGTTCATTCGCTGCCCTCGGCCCTGGCGGATTCAATCCGCCAGGGTCAGAATGAGGTCCTTTGTCTCTAATAAAAAAAAATCTTTCAATGCCCAGCATCAAGCACTACTTCTCAAAATTAAACGCTTAGAACATCAATAATATTCTTCCTCCTCCAATTTAATATACAAGAACTTATTCAGGCAAAATTGCAATTTAACAAAATCTCAACGGATAATGCTTCCTCTTTTCTTCTACGCAGTAGTGCTCGTTATTATGGAGGTCGGAATAGAGCGGGGAAGCTTCTGGCTAATTATTTAAAAGTTCGAAAGCAACGCTATAATGTGAAGTCCATAGTTTCAGATACTGGTGAGTCCCTTTTTAAGGATGAAGATATTTTAGCTGAATTTATTAATTATTACCAGACACTTTATACTCCTGAGTCAGTCCCGACCCCCTTACAGATTGATGATTATTTAAAGAATATTCCAAACCCTAATAAGACACTGATTGATGCTACTTCACCTGAAGTAGATATTACTTCGTTAGAAATTTTTAAAGCCCTTCAATCTCTAAAAAAAGGGAAAACCCCTGGTCCAGATGGATTTACAGTGGAATTTTTTTTACATTTTTCTGACCTGTTACTTCCTAAACTTTTTCAACTTTTCCAATTCTTCATAGATTCTGGTTTTACAGGGGGCACATTTCAGGAAGCTTCAATTTGCCTTATTCCAAAGGACGGTAAGGATCATACTTTTTGTAAAAAGTTTAGAACAATCTCTCTTCTTAATACAGATTGTAAAATCTTTGCTAAATTATTAGCCCTACGTCTTGATATCCTTTTACCTGCGATGATAAGTAAGGAACAAACGGGTTTTGTCAAAGGTAGACTTGCTTCTGACAATTCTAGAACATTCTTTAATGTACTCAGCAAGGCTCCCGCTCTGTCGTATTCTCTAGTCTCCACCACAGGACTGATATCCTTAGTGGCAGGGTGGGTAGGGGATACTTTGATGCCCATTTTACCTGTTGTTGGAGAAGGATCCTGAAATTTCAGGCCTTTTTCTCTCCTTTACTTTTTTCATTTAATCTGAAATGAAAGGAAGCAATTCCTCAGGGATACCTAGCATAGAAGCATAGGTCCTAACCTCTACTTCAGCCCAACCTGAGGTCTCTAGGTCATTACCTAAGAGACAACCTACAGGTAAGCTGTCAGTGTGTTTTTGCCTGTCTCACTGGGATTCTACTGGTCAGGACACCAGTGCTCATAATTGATGGCCTAATGTGTATGCCTGTGTAGTGCCTAACTGTATCACTGAGGCTCTGCTAACCAGAACCTCAGTGCTTATGCTCGCTCTGCTTTTAAATTTGTCACTGTAGGCCAGTGACTTAATTTACCAATTTCAATTGGCATACTGGACCCCCCTTATAAGTCCCTAGTATATCGTACCTAGTCACCCAGGGCATTGGGGTTCCAGGAGATCCATATGGGCTGCAGCATTTCTTTTGCCACCCATAAGGAGCTCAGACAAACCCTCACACAGGACTGCCACTGCAACCTGCATGAAATAGTGCACACACTATTTCACACCCATTTTCACTGAACTTAAGTAACTTATAGGTCACCTATATGTCTAACCTTCACTTACTGAAGGTTAGGTGCAAAGTTACTAAGTGTGAGGGCACGCTTGCGCTAGCAAAGGTGCCCCCACATAGTTCAGGGCCATTTCCAAGGACTTTGTTAATGCGGGGACGCCATTACACGCGTGCACTACATATAGGTCAATACCAATTTGTAGCTTCACAATGGTAACTCCGAATATGGCCATGTAACATGTCTAAGATCATGGAATTGTCCCCCCCATTCCAGATAGGGTATTAAGGAGCCAATTCCATGCATCCTGGGGGCTCTACCATGGACCCCCAGTACTGCCAAACCAGCTCTCTGAGGCTTGCACTGCAACTACAGTTTCTGCCACCTCACAGACAGGATTCTTCCCTCCTGGGGTCTGAGCAGCCCAGTCCCAGGAAGGCAGAATAAACGCATTTCCTCTGAGAGTAGGGTGTTACATTATCTCCCTTTGAAAATAGGTGTTACAGGCTGGGGAGGGGTAGCCACCCCCAGCCTCTGGAAATGCTTTGAAGGGCACAGATGGTGCCCTCCTTGCATAAACCAGTCTACACTGGTTCAGGGACCCCTTCTCCCCTGCTCTGGTGTGAAACTGGTCAAAGGAAAGGGGAGTGACCAATCCCTTGTCCATCACCACCCCAGGGGTGGTGCCCAGATCTCCTCCAGTGTGTCCCAGACTTCAGCCATCTTGCTTTGCAAGGTGTGGGGGCACTCTGGAGTGCTCTGAGTGGCTAGTGCCAGAAGTTGATGTCAGAGACCCCTCCTGATAGGTCCTTAGTTGATAAGGTAGCCAATCCCCCTCTCAGGGCTATTTAGGGTCTCTCCTGTGGGTTCTCTTCAGATTCTGCTTGCAAGTTTCCTTCAGGAATCCTCTGCAACAACTTCAGACTCTTCTGAACTCGGATCAACCGCAGCCTGCTCCAAGAAACGCTGTAACTGCAACAAAGTGTCTAAAAGAGACACTTTTCTTCAGCAACCTCAGCTCCAAGTCCGCAACAGTTTCAATGGTGTGCACGCTCTGGGGACTCCCTGTCTTCATCCTGCACCAGAAAGACCGAAGAAATCTCCTGTGGAGTGGCGGAGTCACTCCCCTGCTCCTAGCAGGCACCTTCCAAGACGACGACCGTGGGACTCCTCTCACAGCCATGAGCGTGCTCCTAAGGACACAGAGGGTGGATATCAATGACATAGACTGTCCTGAGGTCCTGCTGACGTAATTTGGAGGAGGTAAGAACTTGCCTTCCCCAAGAGCGATGGTACCCCTGTGTACTGCGTCTTCTTTGCCTCCTGAGGTCTCTGTGCACTCTTTGCAAAATTCCTTCGTGAACAGCCTGGCCCAGGTCCCCAGCACTCCATCCAAAGACGCTCAACTCGCATAGTTGTTCTCCGGCGGCGTGGGACCTTCTTTTGTACCTTTACTGTATTCTTACTCTCCCAGCAATTCTGCACACACTACACTTGTCTAGGAGGGAATTTGTGATTCGCATTCCACTTTCTTAGTATATGGTTTGTGTTGCCCCTAGACCTATTTTCTCCCATTGCACTCTGTAGGATTTCCTACTGTTTGCATTGTTCTATGACTATGTTGGTGTCTAGTGTATATGTTGTGTATAATACGTGGAGTATTGTCTCTAAGATATTTTTGGTACTGTGTCACCCAAATAAATACCTTTATTTTTGGTAACACTGAGTATTGTCTTTACTTGTGTATGAGTACAGTGTAACTATAAGTGGTATTGCATGAGCTTTGCATGTCTCCTAGTTCAGCCTAAGCTGCTCTTCTATAGCTACCTCTATCAGCCTAAGCTGCTAGAACACTACTACACTTCACTAATAAGGGATAAGTGGACCTGGTACCCACTACAAACCAGGCCAACCTCATACAAGCACCCCTGCACTACCTGTAAAACGAAAGGACAGCAGGCCTGTCCTTATGTAGAGCCCTTGGGACATCAATCCTGTCCTGTTCTACCCCAAGAGGAACAGCAGCCCTGTTCTCTTTTAGAGCCATGGGGACAAAGTTTTGCCCTGCTCTGGCCTTACTAAGACACCATCCCTGTCTGGCATTCCAATGCTTAAGACAGTGACCGTGTCCTGACATACGGTCTCAGGGACAGTCACATTTCCCCACTTTAAAACTTTTCCATATTCTTAAACCTAGGGAATCTCAGAGTTCACAGAATCACTGTTCTCTAACTAAAAGTAACCATACAGAGTGGTTCACCTCCCCACAGGGAAGGGGCCACATAGTGGATGATAAAGGGAATAACCACTCCATTTCAGAGCTTCTCTCCACTTATCACCACGTAGACAATAAATTCTCAACTGGCCACGGTTAACCTTATTGTCCTTTGTTTAGGGGGGGGTGTAGAAAAATGGCCTCTTTCTAGCATGGTTACCCTCACTTTTGGCCTGTTTGTCACTGTGTTTGACTGTGTCTACTGGGATCATGCCAATCAGGACCCCAGTAGTTATGCTCTCTCCCTTAAATTATGGTTGTAGAATACTGGTTATCCAGTATTTCACCCACAATTGGCATACTGGTGTCCCCTTATAAGTCCCTAGTATATGGTAGCTAAGTACCCAGGGCATTGGAGTTCCAGGAGATCCGTAGGGGCTGCAGCACAACGTTTGCCACCCACAGGGAGCCCACGCAAAGGCTTCTATAGGACTGCCATTGCAGTCTGTGTGAGATGGTACATGCACCCTTTCACTGATTTACACTGTTCCAGGTTACTTATAAGTCACTCCTATTTCAGGCCCTCTAGCCCTGAAGGCAGGATGCAGAGTACCTGTGTGTGAGGGCACCCCTGCACTAACAGAGGTGCCCCCATGACCTCCAGGGCCATTTTCCCAGACTCTGTGAGTGTGTGGATGTCATTTTATGCGTGTACTGGGCATAGGTCACTACCTATGGCCAGCTCCATAACAGTAACTCCGAATATGGCCGTGTTCGGTATCAAACCTGTTGGAATCATAGTCCAAGGCTTTTGCAAGCATTGGTTGTATGATTCCATGCAGTCTTGGGGCTCCTTAGAGGACCCCCAGTATTGCCATTACAGCCTTCTGAGGTTTTCCAGCAGCCACAGCTGCTGCCACCTCACTGACAGGTTTATGCCCTCCTGTTGCTCAAGCCAGCAGGTGATGTCAGAGCCCTCCCAGCACTCTTTCCTGCAATGCACAGCTTCCTGAGTGGTTCTCTGGAAGTGTGGGATCCCTTTGTGTATTGTTGCATGGGCCTCCTTTTGCACCTTCTTTGTCCCCAGGCTGTGTGACTCCTGTGCACGCTGCCTGGCCTTCTGAGGGCTCTCTGAGTTGGTGAGAGCCCCCTCTCACTGCCCCTCCTGGGTAGAGTCCACCAGGTCCCTCCTGGTCCCATGCAGCGTCATGTTTTGCTAACTTTGAGCTTTGTGTGTGCCAAAGCTTGGTGGCGGAATCCAGCAACGCAAACCAGACTGCATTTATCCATCTAGCGTGGGACATCTTCTGCACCAACCAGGAACCCACATATATCTTCTTGGGTGCAATACTGACTGTTGTTCCTCACAGGTGATTCTACTTTTGCACCTTCATTCAGGTTAGCAGGGGACTCTTCAGTACTTCTTGGACTTGGTCTCCTTCTTCCACAGGACTTTAGGTCCAGGAATCCATCATTGGTGTCTGGCAGTCCCTTCTGGTTCTTGCAATATCTTTGTGTTCTTGTGTGTTTTATGAAAGTTACTGTGATTTACTCCTGTTTTCCTGGGCTCTGTTGTGGGTTCTATTGTTTACCTTTGGTGTTTTTTAATACTCCCAGCGCCACTCCTCACACTACACTTTCCGTGGTGGAAAGCTGACATTCGCATTCCACTTTATTAATATATGGCTTGTGTTCTCCCTAGGCCCATTTCAAACTATTGTGATTTTCACTAATTGCACTGTTTTACAGCTATTTCTGCATACCAGTGTATATAATCTGTGTATTACTTACTTCCTAAGGGAGTTTAGTCTCTATGGTATTTTTGGCATTTATGTCACCAAAATAAAGTACCTTTATTTTTGTAACACTGAGTATTTTCTTTCATGTGTGTGAGTACTATGTGACTACAGTGGTATTGCATGAGCTTTACATGTCTCCTAGTTAGGCCTTGGTTGCACATCCACTACCCCCAGAGAGCCTGGCTTCTAGACACTGGCTACATTTCACTAGTAAGGGATTACTGGACCTGGTATAAGGCCAGCCTCCTAGAGTGGACACTGGCTCCACACGTCTTCACATCACCAGAAGAGGCCTGGGAATAGTCAAGAACAAGGCTACTCATCACTGCTGATTGCTGCATGGGTCACAATCATGCTCCACTGAAGAAGAAGCCACTCTGGAGAGGGCGTGGATGGTGGCAGAGGTTTCTACAAGTGGTGCCAATGGGCACCGAACACTTGCAGCAGACATGGATCTGGACTCGGAGCCTGTGCCTCTGGCTGGGGAGCGTCTGAGCCGGGATCGCTACAGACACCAGTGGAATTTCCCCAGAAGAGACCTTTGGATTCCTGATAAGCCATGGGTGGTGAGTTGCTGATCTTGTTGCATGTGGAAAGGCCTCTGGTGACTTGGTATATGCAACTACATGAGAGACATTAATTATTGACAAGTGACAATGTACTAGTAAGTTAAATAGCTGGGCTTGTAAAGGGAAGTCAAAATAGCTGCTGCCACACCCACAATGCCACTTGCCCCCCAGTAGAGTTCTCCTTATAGACTTGTTACATATTATATACCTGTTGTGGTATTTGGGGTGTTATGGCATGAGGCCAGTAAGCTTTCAGATTGGTAAACTTTCAGGCCTGGACAGGGGAGTTGTTTATCATAATTGTTTGACAGTTTTCAATATTTTGGCTGACGCAACTGATGAGGGGGATAGGATGGATGGTAGGGAATGGGTGGGAAATGTTGACTGCTTTGAAAGTTTCAACATGTATTATTCACACATATGGCAATTGGTTATAGTGCCTTGATGTTGAATATCCGTGGTATGGTGACCCCAGCCAGGAGACACAAAATATATGCTTATCTCCGACGCAGGCATATTTAGTTTGCCTGTCTGCAGGAGACACACTTGACCTCCGGAAGCACTTGAGTGATTAAGTAATATGGTATGGGATACTCGGCCTAAATTCAAAGTGTTCTGGTCTGAGTGGCTCCTGAGGTACAGTTTGTGTAACATAAGTTCCTGGTTGACAAGGATTGCCACTATGTGATTCTAGAGGGAGCCCTAGATGGGAGCCCTTTTTTGTAGTATCTCTCTATGTGCTTAAAACGTCACAGGGTGAACTTTTAGACACTATCTCTCTGACTTTATTGCTGGGCCCCCAGGCACCTAGGCTTTGGGTAGTGACTTTAACTGCATACACAATGCAGATTTAGATCACTCCATCCTCTCACTCCTGGGCACTCAGGGCATACAAGCCACAAAACACTTGCCACAATGGTCTCAGTCCCTTAATGTACACAATGAGTGGTGTCTGGAACATCCTGGGGAATGGGAGTTTTCCTATTATGTACCGGGACACCAGGACCATACTAGACTAGTCTTCTTATTCTGCAGTTCTGACTGATGGCCCATTATATGCAGTTTAGAATATTTGGATAGGCCTTTGTCTGACCACAACTCCCTGCGAATCATGTTTCATTGGGGGAGGGCGAGAGCCGCTATTCCAACTTTGCGACTCCTTACGGAGGCTTCAGGTTGGAGTATGACGGGACACTATTGCTACACACCTTTCTCAATACTTCACCGACAACATGGGATCTGTAGCCTGTAGAGGGCTCAAATGGGATGCTGTCAAGGTGGCCAAGAGTGGTAACTGTATTATTATGACATGAAGAGCTGGAATGACGCTCACACGCACTGTGCTTGATATAAAAACACATCTAAGCATGGTTGAAATGGATGCGATGATGACACCTGCAGCCTGCCCGACTCTTAGCCCTCCGTCACCAATACAAGGAAAAGATTGGACAATTGTGTGCTTTAGATTATAAGTCCTACTTGGCCAGCCAACATGCCAATAG
This sequence comes from Pleurodeles waltl, assembly GCF_031143425.1. Lineage (NCBI taxonomy): Eukaryota > Metazoa > Chordata > Amphibia > Caudata > Salamandridae > Pleurodeles > Pleurodeles waltl. Next base: position 383,639,557 of record NC_090445.1, read on the forward strand.
AGACAGGCTGGGCCATACTCTGACATCCTTGTTGTGATCGGTGATCCCCTGGAACCTGATTGAAACTTTAAAGGATAGGAAGGGTCCCCTGTTGAGTATACAAGTTGACATCTACAAAGCCTTCACACAATATTATGAAACACTCTGTTCCCCTCCACCAGAGCTGTCTCTGTTGCAGCTATGGGATTATCTTCTTGCGACAGTGCTTCCCAGCCTGTGACTGCTGCAATTGATGGAGCTAGAACAACCCATACAATTGGAGGAAATCCATCTTGATATTGCTCTGATGGCCCACAGCAAAACTCCTGTTACAGATGAGTTCCCTGTGGAGTATTATGCCACATATAGGGAAAGCCTGGCCCCCTAACCTGTTTGAAGTTTACTGCAAGGCACCTGCCCGGGGCCTTCTTCCTGCTTCACTTCATGAGACTCTTATTGTTGTGCTGCCAAAGCCAGGCAGGGTTCGGCTCAAGTATGCTCTTACTGTAGACTGTCAATGTTAAATATTGACTATAAAATATTAAGCAAGATCTTTGCCAACATATCGATCCCTCTCCTTGGCCCATTCAGACCAGCGTGTGCGTTTGTTCTGTAGCAAGGAACATCTTCCAATATTAGATGTCACCGCCATATTTTGGATTCCACCTCCAGGGAGATGGCTCTACCGGTAGCAGTCTCCCTGGACTTTGAAAAAGCATTTGACACATTCAGCTGGTCCTGCTTGCTGAAGCTACTGGAGGCCTTCAGCATGGGTCCTGATTTCCTTTGATGGGTCAAGATATTATATATTGTCCCTCAGGTGAGGGTCTGTACTGGTATCCAGATGTTGTCCTCCTTCGCCATGGTGTTCCCTATTCACACTAGCTATTGAGCTGCTAGCCGCACAGCTGCACACAAAGGGTCTGACTTGAGATATTAAAGTTGGAATGGGTTGGCACACCATGTTTTTATATTTGGATGATGTCTTAATACAGCTAAGGGATTATGAGCATACCCTTCTAGCCCTTTATGACCTACTTAACCTACTTGGCAGTATTGCAGGTCTCAGGGTTAGCTGGGATAAGTCCTGCATTTTTCTGCTACATTGGATTGACCCTGAACATTGTGTGGCACCAGCTGAAGAATAACTCCCTTGGCACTTTGAAACCTTTCGTTACTTAGGGGTGAATATATATCAGTAGGATAAAGACCTGCTCAATGGCAATTACAGTAAAACCATGACTTTGTTTCTTCAACCCTCGCAATTTTGGACACAGTTGCCGCTTTCACCCATGGACAGTGCATTGGCCAGAAGTGAGTTTTCCTTCCTGTACTCCAATGTTCCATTCTTAAGGGGGGATCAGTGTCACTCACCTGGAGTTCTACTTTGTGGCGGCCCAATTAGAGTGGTTCATACGTTGTCTGGTGATCTACATGGGGAGGTGTGATGTGTCCAGCTGGATCTAAATGGTATGAATGTATTAGATTGGTAGCTTTCATGAGGAGGCCTAGCTAAGAAAATAAGCAGGCTTGCACAGGTGGCCAAACTTGTGTGGGCCTGCAACATGAAGCCTCGCTGTTCACTGACATCATATGCACCGCAGTTACCCATCTGGAGCATACCGGCTCTCAGAGTGTTGCTTCAGGATAATTGACCCTTCCCCGTAGTCAGAAGCAAGGATTACCCAAATTGTAGGGTTCCATACTGAAGGTGTTACATTCTCCTTCTGGGGCCTCAGAGAGCTATACGGATCAGAACCTGGCATCTATCTGACTTACAATGCCATTATGGCTGGGATTTGGGGCATCTGGTCACTGAGGCAGACTGAATCACCTTTACACTCATATTACAATACTTTCTAACACATGAATTAGACCGCTGGGTGATATCAGCTTCGATACACTGCTCTACAGGCAGGCTGTGCTGCTCTCCTACTGCAGGATAAACTCAAATGGAATACATGCCTGGGTTCCCAAATAGTGGTGCTTGACCCTGGAATGGGTGAAACGCATTTCCTGTAACACCCCACACAATTCAAATCAGTTCCTTCAAACCTACCTCACACTCCAGCGACTCCACAATATGTTCCCAGGGGTGTCCTCAATCTGGCGAAGCTGTGAATAGGCAGATGCTACATTTCTGCATATGGTGTGGCAGAGCCCCCCATTGCAGTGTGTTGGGGCACAGGTGTTAGAACAGGTATCAATGGTAATTAATGTACAGCTGCCACCACACCCCCTCCTCTGTCTAATAGGGTTACAAAATGCACCAAGTGCAATAAACACTATCTTAAGATCTAGTCCTAGTCATTTTTAAATGCCTAATTGCTATGGCTTAGAAGACCCCACACCCACCCACATTTACCTGTTGGCTCAAGTGACTCACGAATGGGCTCTGGTGGGTGCAGTTGCGATGGTACAGGACTGACAATTGGGGAGGAGGTAATACAGCCACACTTTTGGACACATATGTCCTAAAATTGTCCAACAGGCTATACAAGCCCTCCACTTAAACATTGACTTTGATGGTGTTCTTTTTGAGCATCCAGAGGAGGCCTGAAAGGGTCACAAACTTCAGCGCATACACATACATACTGGTACAAGATGAGCTATTCTACTGAATATCTCCCGTTGTCTGATCCCCCTCTCCGTAGATAAACTGGACAACATTAGCCAATAAGATTGTTTTGATATTTGTTCCTTTTTTGAGTGGTTTTATTCTATTACAGGCAATTATGACTGCTCCTCCATAAGACTGGACACACAAGGGTGATTGGGAGCATCATCCCATCATTCTGTTATCCTCAACTACAACACACTCTTGTTTTCAATGAGTGATTTGTTGTTAACACACGTTTTTCAGATGCAGGGAGACCATGATTGTTTCTGTATTTCGCAATCATAATTTATGGTACATTTTGCCGAATATGCCAATATGTGATATATCTATGTATATATATATATAAATATATATTTATATATATATATATATATATATATATATATGTATATATATATATATATATATATAGCTAGAAATGGGGTCTTTGGTTGGCAGTCAGGTTATCCCCTGTCCAAGCAAGGACCCTCACTCTAGTCAGGGTAAAGGAGAATCCCCCTAGTTAACCCACGTTCATCCCCTTGGTAGCTTGGCACAAGCAGCAGGCTTAACTTCAGAGTCTAGGTGTTTGTAGCACCACAAACAGTAACTCAGTGAAAACACTACAAAATCACACGACACAGGTTTCGAAAAATAGGTAATATTTATCTAAACAAAACAAGACCAAAACAACAAAAATCCACCATACACAAGTCAAGTTATGAATGAAAAAGCAAAAAGGGTCTTAAAGCCTTAGAAAACAGTGCTAAGACTGTTAGCAAGAAAAATTAACTGGGCTGTATCAAAATAACACCGCACAAGTGAGTGTGCGTCAGAAAAGGCCAGCGATGCATTGATTTCTCACTCACAAGCAAGTCCGTGCATCAGTCCTCCTCCAGTCGGGTCGGCGTGCGTTGGTTTTCCTCTCCACAGAAGAGTGATGCATCAATCTGGACAGGCACCTGAGGTCCGGCAGGCTTTGTGTTGGTTTTCCATGCCCAGCGAGGTTTGCGTCAAAAATCCGGTTGCACTGTGTCAGAAAACCACGCTATGTGGGGTTGCAATGTTAAAAGCCTCTGTCAGCGGGTATTGCGTGTTGTTTCTCCAGTCATGTTGCATCGATCTTCCAGCCACGATTCAGGTGGAGATAGATTTCAGCTGCGAAGCCAGCAGCACGTCGTTTCTCATCCGCGTCTCGGAAGGTGCGTTGAAAATGTCCCCCGCACAGGGGTCTGTGCGTGGATTTTCAGTCTTTGGCTGCCAGCTTCACCTTTTAAGGACCCAGGAACTGGATAGGGTACCACTTGGCAGGCCAGGAGTCTCAGGAGAGGGTCCAGGTGCTGCTAGGGGAAGTCTTTGATAGCCCTGAGACTTCAACAACAGGAGGCAAGCTCAGGTCTAGCCCTTGGAGATTTCTTCACAAGCAGGAATGCACAACAAAATTCCAGTCTCTGTCCCCTTTCACAGGCAGAAGTTGAAACTGCAGGACAGCTCCACAAAGCACAGTCACAGGCAGGGCAGCACTTTTCCTCAGTAGGCCTACTTCAAAGGAAAGTCTCTCTTGTTTGTGAGATCCTGCCTTGCCCAGGCCAGGCCCCAGACACACACAAGGGGGTTGGAGACTGCATTGTGTGAGGGCAGGCACAGCCCTTTTAGGTGTAAGTGGCCACTCCTCTCCGCCCTCCTAGCACAGATGGTGCATCAGGATATGCAGGCTACACCCCAGCTCCCTGTGTGTCACTGTCTAGAGAGAGGTGCAAACAGCCCAACTGTCAAACTAACCCAGACAGGGAATCCACAAACAGGCAGAGTCACAGAATGGTTTAAGAAATAAAATGCCCTCTTTCTAAAAGTGTCATTTTCAAACACACAATCTCAAATTCAACTTTACTAAAACATGTATTTTTAAATTGTGAGTTCAGAGACCCCAAACTCCACATGTCCATATTCTCCCAAAGGGAATCTACACTTTAATAATGTTTAAAGGTACCCCCCATGTTAACCTATGAGAGAGAAAAGCTGTGCAAAAGTGAAAAAAAATAATTTGGAAGTATCTCACTGTCAGGACATTTAAAACACACAAGTATATGTCCCACCTTTAACATACACTGCACCCTGCCCATGAGGCTACCTAGGGCCTACTGTAGGAGTGTGTTACATTTAAGAAGGCCTGGCAAGTGGGTACAGTTGCAAAGTCGAATTGGCAGTTAAAAACCGCTTACACAGACACTGCAGTGGCAGGTCTGAGCCATGTTACAGGGCTACTAATGTGGGTGGCACAACAAGTGCTGCAGGCCCACTAGTAGCATTTGATTTACAGGCCCTGGGCACCTCTAGTGCACTGTACTAGTGACTTATCAGTAAATCAAATATGCCAATCATGGAAATCCAATGACACATATTTTTTACATAGGAGCACTTGCACTTTAGCACTGGGTTGCAGTGGTAAAGTGCCCAGAGTAACAAAAACAGCAAAAACAGACTCCGGCACCCATCAACAACCTGGGAAACAGAGGCAAAAAGTTAGGGGAGACTACGCCAAGGAAGCCAAGTCTAACATATATATAAATAATAAAAGTGGAAGCATGGCCACCTCCGCCTCTATAAAAATGGTGTGGGCTGCACACCTGTTGTCGCCACACCAACGCCACTCTTTGCTTCCTGTTCTACCGTGGCACTGGATGAAACAAAAAAAGGAAAAAAGCAAAGCAGAAAGGAAAAACTAAAGGACATTGAACACAAGGAAGAAAGTAAAAACAAAAAAGGTAGAAAAGGCCACAAAAAGTAAAAAAAAAACAAAAAAACATAAAATGCACTAACAGAAAGACAAACACTGATAAAAAAAGTAACTGAGGATGGGATGAGAGGGGTGGGGGAAGACTGGCACAAATGAAAGTATATTGAGAGAAAGTCCCACCACCATTAACAGAACAGCAGAGAAAGCAGATTAACCAAAATGGCTGCACCCATGCTCATTGCATGGTGCCATTTACACTGCTTTTTCAGTGCAGAATGCAGAGTGAATGGGCAAATGAGTGTAGGAGGCTGGTCTGGCTTGTAGTGGGTACCTGATGATACTTACACCGTGTGCCCGGTCCAGCTATCCCTTATTAGTAGATTAGAAGTGTTCTAGCAGCTGAGCCTGCTAGAGGTAGCTATAGCAGAGCAGCTTAGGCTGAACTGGGAGACATGCAAAGCTCCTACTATACCACTGATATCACATAGCACTACATCATAGGAATCACAATACTCAGAGTTACTAAAAATAAAGGTACTTTATTTTAGTGACAGTATGCCAAAAGTATCTCAGAGGATATACTCACTTAGGAGGTAAGTAAAATACACAAAATTTACTCACAAACCAAAATCAGGTAAGGAAACACATAGAAAAGTAGTGCAAACACTGTGGAACACAATAGAATGAAATAGGAGACACTAGGCCTAGGGGAAACACAAACCATATATTCCAAAATGGAATGTAAACCACAAATGGACCCTAGGCCTAGTGTAGTGTGTAGAGGGTTGCTGGGAGTGTAAGAAAACACTAAGAATGTCCTAAATACCCCACCCCAAGACCCTGAAAAGTAGGAGTAAAGTTACCCTACTATCCCAGAAAGACAGTAAAGTCGAGAGGGGATACTGCAAAGACAACAACTGACTGCAAAGCACTGAAGATGGATTCCTGGACCTGAGGACCTGCAAAGGAAGGGGACCAAGTCCAAGAGTCATGCAAGTGTCCAGGGGGGGCAGGAGCCCACTAAACCCCAGGTGAAGGTGCAAAAGGGCTGCCTCCGGGTGGAAGAAGCCGAAGATTCTGCAACAACGGAAGGTGCCAGGAACTTCTCCTTTGGTCAGAAGATGTCCCATGGCATGATGGAGTTTGCAGAGTTCTTTCCATGGAGAAAGACTGCAAACAAGCCTTGCTAGCTGCAAGAATCACAGTTGAGATAGTGGGCGCTGCCCGGGCCCAGGAGGGGACAGAAGGGACACTGAGCCACAGAGAGAGCCCATGCAGAAGCAGGCAGCACCCGCATATGCACTTGAACAGGCGTTCAAGAAATCTGAGCATGGCAGTTGTCTCAACACAACAAAAGAGGGTCCCACGATGTTGGAGGTCAACTCAGCAAGTTGGGCAATGCAGGACGGAGTGCTGGGGACCTGGGCTGTGCTGTGCATGAAGGAAGTCTTGCAAAGTCCACAGAAGCACTAGCAGCTGCAGATCACACAGTACACAGGATTACCGCCTGGCATGGGAAGGCGAGAACTTACCTCCACCAAATTTTGACAGAAGGACCACTGGAATGTCAGGGTCACTTGGATCCAGCTCCTGTGTTCCAGGGACCACACTCTTCAAGATGAGAGGGGACCCAGAGGACTGGTGATGCAGAAGTTTGGTGCCTGCCGTAGCAGGGGGAAGATTCCGTCGACTCACAGGAGAAATCTTCTTGGCTTCCAGTGCAGGGTGAAGGCAGACAGCCCTCAGAGAATGCACCACCAGGAAACAGTCGAGAAAGCCGGCTGGATGAGGCGCTACAATGTTACTGGTAGTCTTCTTGCTACTTTGTTGCAGTTTTGCAGGCGTCCTGGAGCAGTCAGCTGTCGATCCTTGGCAGAAGTCAAAGAGAGAGATGCAGAGGAACTCTGGAGAGCTCTTGCATTCATTATCTGAAGAGGAACCCAGAGGAGAGACCTTAAATAGCCCTCAGAGGAGGGTTGGCTACCTAACCAGGTAAAAGCCTATCAGGAGGGGTCTCTGACGTCACCTGCTGGCACTGGCCACTCAGAGGTCTCCATTGTGCCCCCACACCTCTGCATTCAAGATGGCAGAGGTCTGGGACACACTGGAGGAGCTCTGGGCACCACCTCTGGGCTGGTGATGGACAGGGGAGTGGTCACTCCCCTTTCCTTTGTCCAGTTTTGCGCCAGAGCAGGGGCTGGGGGCTCCTTGAATCGGTGTAGACTGGCTTATGCAAGGAGGGCACCATCTGTGCCCTTCAAAGCATTTCCAGAGGCTGCGGGAGGCTACTCCTCCCCGGCCCTTAACACCTATTTCCAAAGGGAGAGGGTGTAACACCCTCTCTCAGAGGAAATACTTTGTTCTGCCTTCCTGGGACTGGGCTGCCCAGACCCCAGGAGGGCAGAAACCTGTCTGAGGGTTGGCAGCAGCGGTAGCTGCAGAGAAAACCTCTGAGAGCTAGTGTGACAGTACCCGGGGTCCATGCTGGAGCCTCGGGATGCATGGGATTGGCATCCCAATGCCAGATTTGGCTTGAGGGGACAATTCCATGATCTTAGACATGTTACATGGCCATGTTCGGAGTTACCATTGTGAAGCTACACACAGGTATTTACCTATATGTAGTTCACCCGTGTGATGGTGCCCCCGCACTCACAAAGCCCAGGGAAATTGCCCTGAACAATGTGGGGGCACCTTGGCTAGTGCCATGGTGCCCTCACACTTAGTAATTTTGCACCTAACCTTCACTGGGTGAGGGTTAGACATATAGATGGCTAATAAGTTACTTAAGTGCAGTGTAAAATGGCTGTGAAATAACTTGGACGTTATTTCACTCAGGCTGCAGGGCAGTCCTGTGTAAGAATTGTCTGAGCTCCCTATGGGTGACAAAAGAAATGCTGCAGCCCATAGGGATCTTCTGGAACCCCAATGTCCTGGGTACCTAGGTACCATAAATTATGGAATTATAATGGTGTTCTAGTGTGCCAATCAGAATTGGTGAAAATGGTCACTAGCCTGCAGTGACAATTTTAAAAGCAGAGAGAGCCTAAACACTGAGGTTCTGGTTAGCAGAGCCTCAGTGATACAGTTAGGCACCACACAGGGAACACACATGGGCCACAAACTATGAGCACTGGGGTCCTGGCTAGCAGGATCCCAGTGACACAGGCAAAAACAAACTGACACACAAGTAAAAAATGGGGGTGACATGCCAGGCAAGATGGTACTTTCCTACAAGGAGCATTTGTTTGTCCATTTGTGGAGATCTACTGAATCTCACAGAGAGTTTTTGAAACTCCTCAGAATTCCGCAGAGCAAAACTCCACAAGTTTCATCCAGGCCTACAAAAAGTGATGGATGGAATGCTTGAACCAATCTCAGCCACTGATAATTAGTAGGACCCACATCCCAGTCCATCAATATTTTGCACACCATGGTAACTCAGTTTAGATCCAGCTATATGCAAATCAGTCTCGACCCTGCTTAAATTGGAACAGTCCAGCCCAACTGCTGCCTGGTCCTCTCGGACCCAGAACACAAGCAACATAGCACTGTTTTTTCTCTAGGTATGGGCTCATCAGAGGTGTGTAGCTTGACTCCAGTGAGACTGTGTGCATGGGACCCATGTCTGTGATGCCAGTCCCACTTAGGGTGACACACCAAAGTAAATAAATACGATGGATAGAATGCTTGATCTCAGCCACTGGTAATAACTTGTAGATGCATCCCAGTTCATCGTTATTTGTTCACCATGCCTCCTCAGGTTGGCTACACAAAATGCCCTCCCCCCAGTATGGCCAGCACAGAAAGAGGCATGGGGAACAAAGAAGGCAGTTGCCCTGTCCTGCCTGTAGCACCTTCTCATCCTCAGAAAAAACATACTGTAGCCCTGCAGAGAAGGTTTTGCAAATATATTACTTACCCAATGTTCTGGGACCACACATGCAACTAGCCTTCACCCACCAACATGAAATTATGAGTGAGTGGCAAACGCGCTCTGCCGACGGAGTTGGCAGAGTATTGGCACTCTGCGCTCCGTTTGGATCTCAGAGTTCTGCAAAAACTCCACCAGCCGCCAGTGGAGTGGAGATTACCCGCAGGTTTAGTGCGTGAGGACCTTGATTTCTATGTCTTATTGTTCGAGGCGTTGCAGCGTTTGATGCACGCAGTGATGGAGTTGGGTTAGTTAATTTTGAAGTAGTCAAGCCAAGCTATCTTCCTGGTTGCCTTGTTTAGACGTGAGTTATTGCCCTTTAGGAGGCCCCTGGTTGCTCTAGTGGGTCTGATTGCACTGGTATGCGGTTGACCAGTGCGATTGGTGCCGTGTCGTTGAGTTCAGGAATTCAATTTCAGGGATCGTTGTTGTCGTCTGCACATCGCTGAAGGGAGCACCAGCCTCCCCTTCCTCTGTCTGCCCTGGGCCACTTGCCTCTCCCTGGCTACTGCCGCCTTACCACTGGCATTCTTTGGCTGGTGTGAAAATGCGTACAGCATAAATATTAGTGTTAGGCCGCACCTTATGTCTTTGGTGTACATACTATTGTCACTGAGATGGCATAAGCCCATTTGCACCTTTGGATCTTAGTTTCCTCAAGCTCATCTCATCTGATTTAGCTCTGCTTTTCCAGCTTACGGAAATTGGAGCTTTGCAGGAAACCGGAGTGAGTCAATTGTGAGGTGCAGATAAATGTTGTAGTTCTGTTGTAGAGTATCTCGCACCACCGGCTTGTCATCATTATTCCAGATGTCAACTTCCCAAGACTCTTGGATTTCTGTTGTTCAGTGTAGCAGAGCAAAGAAAATATTGTTAGAATATCTTTAGTTTCATAATTTAAAAAAAATGCAAGATTACATTATGTAAATAATAGAACTGTCAAAGACCGGTGTACAATCAGAACGTAAGAAAGGGTACGTAGGAATAATAGGAGGGTCCGATTACAGGTCGGGTACTATTGGAAATTTGTGACCTGGTAATTCGTAACTGTATTCGTAAAGCTCTTGCGTGGCGAGTAAGAGACTCGTGGTAAAAGGGCCGGAATGCAGCCGGGTCATGGGGAAAGGCTCACCAAAGGAAGTGAGCTCTGGGCTCTCACAAATAGCAAGTACCCGAGGCGGGTAAGAGTGGGCAAGTGTGATCTTTAGTGCCCAAACAATGCTTCAGTGCAATAATCTAGAGTCATGTGCCGAAGAAATCATTTTAACTGCATAAAGTCACTTCTTTGACTATATTTTTCTTTCGTAGGATACGGGTATGAACGAGATTCCAGAGCCAATGGGTGCAATTATGGGTACCCAAATCAGAGAAATATTTGAATAGACTGAGTGCATTTTGCAATCATTTAATTTTCTGAGGGTATTTCATGTAGTACTCAAACCCACAGGTATTTAGGCATTTTGGCCCATTTTTATACTTTTTTAGCGCCGCATTTGCGTCACTTTTTGACGAAAAAACGGCGCAAACTTGCATAATACAATTGTATTTTGTAAGTTTGCGCCGTTTTTGCGTCACAAAGCGGCGCAAATCCGGTGCTAAATATCATAAATGTGGGCCTTTGTTTTAGAAGCTCCGTTTTTTGACTGCCTCCATATTAGTTAGTTCCAATTGTATCTAAGGGGTGCTCTTTGGATGGTAGACAGGATGTTCGGGACAGGCCTTCTTTTTATGAGAGCAACATGCATTATTCTTGTAACCAGCAGCTCCGTTGTAGGAGCTTTCTGAACGGCAAAATTAGCGCGAATCAAAAAGTGCCAGCATCTGAGGCATATCAGGGCTGAACAAATGACAAAAGTGTGTATCCTTCAAGGAGAGCCTCCCAGCAGAGCCTGGCAGCAAAACGTAATCCAAATGCAGAAGAAAAAACAGTATGAATTCATACAGCACAAACACGCATAAATAGCTTATTGCAAAGTTTTGCTTTATACCCACCTGGATTTTTCGAGTCAGTGTTACTAATATGTTAGGGCCACAGCACAGCAAAATATGTTAATGTTTCTTTTTCTAAAAGACACGGATTAGGCTGCATTTAACCAAAAAATTGTATGAGATTAGGGTGACCACCCGTCCCTAATTTTCAGGGACTGCCCTTAATTTCGCCCTGCCATCCATTGTCCGTGATGAAGGATGGCATTTGTCTGTAATTTTAGCCTTTCACAAAAGGACAAAATGCAATTAGGACAGATCAGTTTCCCCAGCTGGAGTGTAAGCTATGGAGTCTCCTGTGCTCTGAGAGAGGGAGGGGCAGACAGATACGAAAAGGCTTTTTTTGCCAGGGTGCCTCCTTCCCTGAAGAAATGCAAATGTGTGCAACTGGTAAGTCTGCAAATGTAAAGGGGATTGGAAACCTGCATTGACTTTAATGGAAGAAGTCACGTGAAGCTTTCTGATGTCAAAGACATTTTCTTTTAGAGAGGTACTGTAAGGATGTTCCGAGGTGAGCTGTGGAGTGTGTGGGTTTAAAGGACTGTTATTAAAAATGTTAGTACTAGGTATAAACTGAATATTATTCAAAACTGTATTTTTGAAGGAATTTTTATTTATTTAACCAAAATGTATTTGTGCATTTTGTAGCAGCCTATATTATGATGTGTGTAATGCATGTTTAAAATAAGGATTTACACATTCACAGTTCTTTCAGGGACCTCGGTACCTCATAGTACTAACAAATATTGGCAAAGCCTATACGTCTCGTCTACACAAGAGTAATTAGCTTTGCTAATGTGTTTTAGCCATGATATACACCAGAGTGGCTGCTGTTCAGCATGGCTAAAAGTTAGTGGTATAAAGTGGAGTAGCATGGCATAGGAGCAGTGGCGTAAAGCACAGAGGTGCAAAGTAGAATGCAGTGGGGTAAAGTGTAGTTATTTAGAGTGCATTGGCATAGAGTGCAGTGGCAAGGAGTGGCATGGGACAGAGTAGAGTGGCACAGAGTAAAGACAAGTAGAGTGGCATACACTAGAGTGACAGAGAGTGCAGTAGTGTAGAGTGGTGCTGTGGCAGAGTGCAGAGTAGACTCATGTGGCATAGAGTGCAGTGGAGTAGACTGGTGCAGAGTGGAGTGGTGTAGAGTGGGGCAGAGTAAATTATAGTGCTGTAGAGTGCAGTGGCATAGAGGGCAGTGGCTTAGAATGCAGTAGTACAGAGTAGAGTGGTGTAAAGTATAGTGGCAAAGAGTGCAATGTTGCGAGAGTAGAGTGTTAGTGCAGTGCTGTAGAGTGGTGTAAAATGGTACAGAGAACAGTGGGGTAGAGTACAGTGGTGCAGATTAAAGGGCCGTGGCATACAGTGCAGCTGTTTAGATGCATTTGCGTAGAGTGCAGTGGCATAGAGTGGCAGGAGACATAGTAGAGTTGCATGGAGTGCAGTGGAGTAGAGTGGTATACAATAGAGTGTCAGAGAGTGCAGCAGCGTAGAGTGGTGCAGTGGCACAGAGTGCAGAGTAGAGTCAAGTGGTATAGAGTGCAGTGGCGTAGAGTGGTGCAGAGTGGAGTAGTGTAGCGTGCTGCAGTGCAGAGCAGATTATAGTGCTGTAAAGTGCACTGATGTAGAGTGGAGTTATGCAGAGTAGAGTGATATAGTGTGCAGTGTAATAGAGTGTATTGGTGCAGAATTCAGAAGTACAAAGTAGAGTGGTATAGAGTTTAGTGGCCGCCAGAGCAATGTTGAAGAGTACAGTGTCAGTGTGCACTGGCTTATAGTGTGGGTGTTCAGAGTGCAGTAGCATATAGTGCATTGAAGTAGAATGCAGTGGTTTAGAGTGCAGTAGGGCAGAGTGGCATAGAGTGCAGTGGCACAGAATTGATTATTTCAGAATAGGGTGCAGTGACATAGAGTCGAGAGGTGTATGGTAGAATGCAGTGGTATAGAATGCAGTGGCGCAGAGTGCAGTGCCGTAAAGTAGATTGTTTCACACTAGAGTGAAGTAGAGTAGAATCGAGAGGTGCAGGGTAGAGTGGAGTTGCATAGAGTGGCATAGAATGTGATGGCATAGAGTAAAGTGGTGTAGAGTGCTGTGGCATTGAGTAGATTAGAGTGACAGTGTATTGATGTAGAGTGCAGGGGCATAGAGTTGAGTGTTACAAAGTAAAGTGCACTAGCATAGAGTGCAGTGGCATATAGTGCAGTTATTTAGAGTGCATTGGCAGAAAGTGCATTGGCATAGAGTAAAGTTGTCTAAAGTAGAGAGGCGTAGTGTGAAGTAGCATAGTGTGCAGTGGCATAGAGTAGAGTGGTTCAGAGTGGAGAAGAGAGCAGTGTCCCACAGTGCAGTGGCACGGAGTGGTGTAAAGTGGAGTGATGCAGAGTATGGTGCAGTGGAGTGGAGTAGTACAAAGCAGAGTGGAGTATGCATGCTGTGGCAACACACTGCCATTACAGACAACACGTTTTCGATTGAAATGACCATTACATTGCACAGACATACAGTTTTTCAAATAAAACTATACAGTGTACAGATGATGATGTGTGGAAATTGCATTACATAATGCAATGATTTGTTTTAATCATATAAAGTTGTTTGTTTCCAGCAAAGTTCAGAATTAACAAAATGGACTTCATATTCCTGAATCTGATATATTCTGACGTTTGTTTAAATGTTCTCATGTGATAGAAAAAACTCTTTCCTAACCCCAGTATTCAGCAAGATTGTCGCATAAATCCTCTCACTTTGAAGTCTGAGAAAGAAAAGTAAAAACAAAGTTCCCACCGCAGACAGAACCCACATTTACATTGTTCTCTGAATGCACAGCAAATGTGATGAGATAAGAACAAGATTTACAGGCCTGTTTACAGAAAGGGAGCACTCAGAAGGATACTGTAAATAAAGTTTGGGCAAGGGAAGGGTGAAACTCAAGCTGCATAGCCTAAACCAAGTAAAGCGAGCAAATTGAAAGCAACAAAATGTGAGTTACAAATGACAAAGTCAATGACAAGCAATCGGTGGAATGCATTCCCAAGGAAACTTTATGAATGTACTTAAAGTGACAGCTGTGGGATACTTTGTTTGGAAAGTCCAGTATTTTAGTCCAGTACATATCTTGTAGAGATTTGGCCACATCAATCACCCAGGTAGTATGACGAGAAGACCTGGAGTGGTCTCAATGTTGCAGGAAATGTTGTTATCAGTTTGCCACCAGTATCTATTGTGTAGGGCTTCTGGCACACCTCATGTAGGGTTAGTGCTAGGTGGCAGACATGCAATAGGCCATTTAATGATTGTTTAAGGTGGGTATAAGTAAGGAGTTGACCGAGGTGAAGAGGGTAGTCTGCCGCAAGGGTTTGGAAATATAGTAGCTCACATCCAGAAGTAAATCCCCCAATTTTAAGACACCTGCAGCATGCCACTGATGGAATTGCTCTGAGCACAGCCATCCTGTGTCAGTGGGAAGGCTTAGCAAAGGTAATGCAAGAGCACAGGGTTTCTTCGTGTCAGTGAGTTTGCAGGTTCTAGCAAGGCAAGAGAAAGCTGTCCATGATAACCCCAGATTGTGACCCATAGAATGGTCAGTAGGAAACGATGAGCAGTGCAGTGAGCCCTCCCTAAAAGTCTTTACGGATAAACCCCATCTCATGCAGGGGGCCAGCAGAAAGCCAGCCAGCCACCCATTGGATCTGTGCAGCTGAATAATAGCATTCTAAGTCCAGAAGGTCTAATCCACCTGAAGTCACAAGTAGCTTTAGAGTGGAAAGAGCTACACAACGGCACCCCAGAGACCAAATTAGATGTGTGGCATGTCTAAAGAAGAAAGAAGGACGAGCAGGGGAAGGATTACACAATAATACTATCATCATGGTAGCACGCCATCTTCACTAGTGCCACGTGGCCCACTACAGAAAGCAGAAGAGAAGACCAAAAAGCAAACTGGGCACGGAGGGACCATGACGCTCTGCCGAGATTTCCATCCTGCAAATCAGCAGGAGAATGGTGGATATTAATAAATGGTATCGAAAGGTAACTGGTTCCCAGTTCAATCTGATGTCTAATTGTATATACAGGGGAAAACTGTGACATATGTTAAAGAAACACTAATTACATTTTAAAATATTTACATTTTGTTTGTGCAATTTACATCCCAACTATTTTGAAGTGTATTTGACACTTAGGGATAACCTTGATCTATAGTTTGGCTTTTGCTCAATTTCAAAACCATTTAAAGACATGAACAAAGCGGGCAATTGCCTTGCCCAACCATGCAAGGGGGCTGGCCCCTGCTCACCCTTCACATGCACGAACAGCAGACCATTGCACCAGAAGAGTTTACCAAGGTGAGGGGGTGCTGCTTGTTCAACACAGTGCCTCTTCTGTTTCTCTCTAGTCTGCAGACAACTCCCCAGGTACCCTATACCTTCCGATAGTCTTGGTGCACCCGTCTTGTCCGATTTTAGCAATTGTCCCACCTTGTTGTTCTCTTCCTTATTTATCAGTTTCTTAGCAACAACCTCCCATTTGATCTCGGTTTCATCTTCCTCTTTTATTATCTTTGATTGGTAGTCCGGGCTCCCAGTTCTGAGATAAATGTAGAGTCCCAGACATACACTCTAGTGCGGTGAGACTATAATAAGTTGTGGGTACTTCACATCCTGACATTAGGTGTGAGACTGTCACCCACAACATCTGCCCTGTCTCATTATGTATTTTTTAGGTTGAAAGTAAATGGGTGATTGGGGTGAGCCAGATGTTTTTGTTCATTTTTGTTTAAACCAGCATAAGGTTAATTACCTCAATGTTTCCCAAACTGTTTGCCAGGGGTTTTAAAAGGTTCAGAAACATAATCAAAATGTTGTTGTTACTTTCTCTTTAAGTAGATGGGTAGATTTGGGTAGGGGTGATGGCCTTGACACCGTGCCAAGGAGCATTAATTTACTACTGAACAAGGACCTAATGTGACACATGAATGTTGCATACCAGGAGGCAATCACAAAAAGGCCACAGTGAATAAATAGTTCTCTATGTTAAAAAAGAATAAAAAAATGTGCTGATGTAACGTTATGGGGTATGGCCTCTCGTGGGTGTGGTTGTAAAACTGACGTTTGTTCTTGAATTTTTGTCCTGGATTTTTTATAGTCCTGTCCAGAATTTGCCTAAATGCCGGGTGGTCACCCTATGTGAGATGGATTATACAGTTGCATTAACCTATGGCTTTTTACCATTTAAGTGAACAACTAACCACATTGAAAATTAACACTACGTTAAACTATTTGCAGTTATTTTACACCACCTAGTGGCTGAAGGGCAATGTTGCCATGCTCAGTTATGCCCGTTTCTGTAATTGAATGCTGTGTTTTTTATGGTAGAGAGTGTAAGCGCTGTGGTAATGTCTCTGTGGGCTTTTAACCACGCCCATGTCACGCCCACCACTTTCATTGGTTCGTGGGCTTGCCTTTTAAAATGCACTTAATTTCATTAGTGAAAGGAATGCACAGGTTATGCCTTTTCTGGTGTTTAGCCCTCCTCAAGAGCACAGGCCAACTACTGAAAACATACATGGCTCCATGTTTTCCGTATGGTTTCTGGACTTCTTTTTCTCTTTATTTCGTTGGCAGCGCGATCTCGCTGGGCACTAATTGAGTGCTTTTTATGACTACCAGTTTAATTCTGTTGGTCATCCTAATGCTCCTTCGTGAATTCAATGCTTTACACAGTGCGATTGCGCTAGTTTTTTAGGGTCTAGCGCAACGTGCTCCATTCATGGTGTAATCTATCTGTGGGCTTTTAACCATGTCCACGTCAAGCCCATCCGTTTGGTTGGTTTGTGGGCTTGCCTTTTTAAATTAGCTTGATTTCATCAGTGGAAGGTATGCATGCATCATGTCTTTTCTGATGTTTAGCCAGCCTTGCCAACTACTAAAAACACACAAGGCTCCATGTTTTCCGTATGGATCCTGCACTATTTTTTCACTTTATTTTACAGGCAGCGCAATCTCATTTGGCAGCAGTCGAGTACTTTGCATGACATCAACCCTGTTTCATAGATAATTGCACTTTTGCAGTTACATGGATAATTGCACTTTTGCCGGTTACATAGATAATTGTACTTTTGCCCATATGTTTCACTGCGAGCGGACTTCCGTTTCTTTTTGTATGTTTGCTTTGCGCTCATGGTGGCTGTGGGCTCACATGTGAAACTGTTTTGCTTTTCAGTTTTTGTGGCAAGAAAAGTCAGGTTAGAAGTTTACAACGCTAATAGCTTTAACTCGAGTAAATGCGAGACCGTCGCATTGCAAATGCTCAGGAAATAGATTCAATACGAGTCACATTGTTTTATAAGGCCCTAGCCTGATGGGTAAAAACTAAACAAATGAAGATGTTTACCTTTAGATGATGATGGTGCTCCTTAGGAAGGTGCTGTGCTGTGTTCAGTTCAGAGGTCATTTTTCTCACTGAGGAGTAAGTGGTTTAAAACATGTTCTTAAGGGAAGCGTGTTAGAAACAGAAAATGTTTGTGGGTTATTCATACTCAAATGCAATGAATATATCAGACCAAGGGCCCAGCACGAAGGGTTGTATGCAACCACCTAAAATACAATGGAGTCCATATACCGCTATATAGAATCGGCTACATTGAAATGAGCCCCTCGGAGATTAACACTGCAGGGATTACGACTCCTGAGGTTACCATTACTGTGATTATTACCTCTGAGGTTGCCACTGCAGAGATTACTACCTCTGAGATTACCACTACTGTGATTGCTACCTCCAAGATTACCAGTGCAGGGATTACCTCTGCTGAGATTACCACTGTTGAAATTATCACCACAGGGATTACCACTGCTGAGTTTACCACTACTGGGATTACTACCTCTGAGATTACCACTGCAGGGATTACCACTGCTGAGATTACCATTGCTGTGATTACTACCACTGAGATTACCACTACTGATATTACCACTACTGTGATTACTACCTATGAGATTACCCCTGCAGGAGTTACCACTGCTGAGGTTACCTCTACTGTGATTACTACCTCTGAGATTACTAGCGCAGGGATTACCTCTGTTGAGATTACCACTGTTGAAATTATTACTGCAGGGATTACCACTGCTGAGATTACCACTACTGGGATTACTACCTCTGAGATTACCACTGCAGGGATTACCACTGCTGAGATTACCACTGTTGTGATTACTAGTACTGAGATTACTACTACTGATATTACCACTACTGTGATTACTACCTCTGAGATTATCACTGCAGGGATTACCACTACTGAGATTACCACTACTGTGATTACTACCACTGAGATTACCACTGCAGGGATTACCACTTCTGAGATTACCACTACATTGAGTACAATAGATTCAAGAGTAAGTGTAATGACCCTATGATAACCTGCACCTTCAAATGAAACCATACTATTGGCTGGTTTGTGGACTTGCCTTTTAAAATTTGCTTGATTTAATTAGTGAAAGGCATGCATACGTCATGCCTTTCCCGGTGTTTAGCCTGCCTCGAGCCCACCGGCCAACTACTGAAACCATACAAGATTCCATGTTTTCTGTATGGTTTATGGACTACCTTTTATCTTTATTTCGGTTTATTTCATAGGCAGCACGATCTCATTGGGCAGTAGTCGAGCGCTTTGCATGACATTGACCCTGTTACAGGGATACTTGCACTTTTGCCCATACGTTTCACTGCGAGTGAATTTCTGTTTGCTTTGCACTTGTGGCGGCCGGCGGCTCGCTTATGTGAAACTGTTTACTTTTCAGTTTATGTGGCAAGAAAAGTCCGGTTAGGAGTTTACAACGCTAATAGCTTTAACTCGAGTAAACATGAGACCCAATGCATTGCAAATGCTTGTTTTTTTAAATTACCATTCAAAAGCAAAACCGGACCAGTCTTTTGTTCTGATTAGTTATCTTCACACCCATTTCGTGGTGCTTTAAATGGCTCCTTTATGTGAAATTGTATTACTTTTCTTTTTTTTGTTAATGCACTTTTGAAGAGAGATTCAACGTTTTTGTTTGCCCACTTCTGATAGATCTATAAGGCAGGAGTCATGAAATTTGACTTTCCTATTCCCTATAATTGTTATTCTACCACAGTGTTAGTGTTTATCCAGTCAATAGCCCGTGATTCCAAAGTGCTGTCATGGACGTCTTCCACACTTGAACCTAATAGTCAAACCAATCACACTGCCATTAAAATTATAGCAATAACATTTTAAGAGAGTGATTATCGATCCACGCGCAAGAAGTCGACCAAGATGGCCGCCTGATAACGGAGCTCTGCGCCTCATCGGACAAATCTTTACCGCCTGAGCCGTTTTCTTTCTTCTTTTTAATGTCGTTCCTCTGAAGACAACCATGGGATGTTTTGGTGAGCATTTTCATTGTTTTGTGGGCTGCCTAGCATATTTCCTTACTCTTTAATTACGTTTTCTTATTTCTCCTCATGAATGCAGCCATTTTGACTAGCTTTGCTCACCATTACATTATACTTTTTTTGAATATTTGACTTTCTTTTTTGCGCAAGGCTGGTTTTTAATTTTTTGCTGTTTCGCTAACATATTTTTGGAGTTCATGTGTCCCTTGCTACCTTACTGAAGGTTTTTTATTTTTTTATTGTCAAACTAAAGAAAATAAAAGCTCTATTGCATCAGTCCTCCTCAGCTGACAAACTTTCGCACTTTTTTCAATTGGACACTTCTGCTGCAGCATCTTCTTCTTCCATCTCAAAGATGTCTTCCTCATCTTCTTCTTCGCCTAAAGTTCCTCAGCATATTTCTGCATCCACTCATAAGAGGGTCAAACAGGACCCACCTTCACCAATAAAATCTCCCTCGCCGATCTCTCTTGAACTTGTGCTTGACGAAATACGTGCATTGCGTCCGTTTATTGAAGAAACTAATTCTCGGATACAAAATCTTGATTCTAAGTGGTCTCAAATGGAAGTGAAAGTCTCTGCTTTGGATCAAAGAGTCAGCGACGTGCAGGATGAAACAGATAAAATTATTAGTTTGGAGAAGGAAGTGGCAACCTTGAAGACTCTTACGGAGGATTTGGAAAACAGAAATAGGCGCAATAATCTTCGCCTTTATGGATTATCGGAGGGTCTTGAAGGGAGTGACCCAATTTCATTTTTCACCTCATTCTTTCAACAGTTGGTGGATCTACCATCTTCTACAGTATTAAACATCCAAAGAGCGCACCACATTGGTCATCGTTCTCCGCATTCCTCCACATCTAAACCAAGAGGCGTGATTATCTTCTTTCTTGAATTTACTGACTTATTGAGAATTCTTAACGCAGCGAAAACCCAAAAACAAATTTCTTGGCAGGGAAGTAAAATCTTCATTTCACAGGATGTGTCCAAAGCTACAGCAGACAGGAGGAAAGAGGTTTTGGATCTTCGTCCACAGCTTCATGACTTGGGAGCTCATTTTGGATTATTCCATCCATGTTTTTTCAAAGTGTCATATCAAAACAAGACCACTTCATTTACCTCTCCTGCAGTTCTTCATGATTTTCTACGAATACACTCTACAAATTTAACAGCTGGTCCTTCTACACGTTGACTATATACGTTTCTTAATTTATTATGCCCTTTCACTATTATTGCGATAGCATTGATGGTCCTTTATATGCAGTTTATACAGTATGCTATATTGATGTGACTACAGACCTTTGTTTGTTAATGTTTTGTTTTCTTTTCACATGTTCCTGGTGTTCTATAATCATTATTTTTGCTCGTAACCTTTGTCCGTTGATGCGTTCCGTTCCCTTGCTGTGCCCTCTTCAGTCTGTGCTGTCACCAATCCTCCCCTAATGTTCATTCATCTCAGGTATGTTTTTGCAAACGTCTTTATTTGACATGTACTCTCTCTTCTAATCTTCTCTCCTTTTGTTTTTTCTGTTTTCTTTTCCCTTATATGTATTTTCAGTTATTTATGGTACAAGGCCTTTCGTGTACCTATATGGTTATGTTACGTAAATTCAGGGTTGTTTCTTGGAATGTCAAAGGTTTTATTAATCCAATCAAAAGGCAGAGAATTTTATCCCACTTTTCTAAATATAATCCAGACTTGGTTCTTCTACAGGAGACCCATTTGACGGACTCTGAAGCTATGAAACTTAAAAAAGGCTGGGTGGGCAATGTTTTTACTTCACCTTCGTCTACAAAGAAAAATGGTGTAATTGTGCTTTGCCATAAAAAATTATCAGTTAATGTTATTTCACATGACTTGGATTCTGATGGTAGGTGGCTCTTTGTGCGGCTTAGTATTAATGGGACTACAATGACTATTGGTAATCTTTATGGTCCAAATAATTCAGATTATCTTTTCTGGCCCACTATCACTAAACAATGTTTGCATTATAATGATCATTTTCTTCTTATTGGAGGGGATTGCAATCAAATTCTTGATCCCTTTATAGATAGGCAATCTGTAATTAAATGTTCTCCCCATAAAATGCATAAACAATTTAAGGCATTTTTCTCACAATGTAATTTAATTGATTCATGGAGAACTTGCAATCCTGATAATAGGGATTTTTCATTTTATTCTCCACCACATGGCTCCTTATCTAGACTTGACCATATTTTTGTTTCTAAATCTTTATCCCAAAATCTTATTAACTCCTCCATTGAACCTATGGTAATATCTGATCATGCCCCAGTCATTACAGATTTTGACTTGCTCCCAGTGCATCCCAGGTCCAATAGGTGGCGATTTAATAATTCTTTATTACTTGACTCTAAATTTTCCACTTCCTTTGTTGCCTTTGCGGACATTTTTTTTTGATTTAATGAAGATTCTCACGTTTCTCCACAATTGTTATGGGATTCGTTTAAGGCTGCGGCTCGTGGTCATATAATACATTTTGGGCCTCATTCCGACCCGGACAGGCGGCGGACGCCGCCCGCCGGGCGGAAACCGCCCAAACACCGCCCCGCGGTCAGAAGACCGCGGGGGGCATTTCAACTTTCCCGCTGGGCCGGCGGGCGATCTGCAAAAGATCGCCCGCCGGCCCAGCGGGAAAGCGCCTTCCATGAGGATGCCGGCTCCGAATGGAGCCGGCGGAGTGGAAGGTGTGCGACGGGTGCTGTGGCACCCGTCGCGCTTTTCAGTGTCTGCTAAGCAGACACTGAAAAGCAATGTGGGGCCCTGTTAGGGGGCCCCTGCAGTGCCCATGCCATTGGCATGGGCACTGCAGGGGCCCCCAGGGGCCCCACGACACCCGTTCCCGCCAGCCAGGTTCTGGCGATGTAAACCGCCAGAACCAGGCTGGCGGGAAGGGGGTCGGAATCCCCATGGCGGCGCAGCTTGCTGCGCCGCCATGGAGGATTCCCATGGGCAGCGGGAAACCGGCGGGAGACCGCTGGTTTCCCGTTTCTGACCGCGGCGTTACCGCCGCGGTCAGAATGCCCATGAATGCACCGCCAGCCTGTTGGCGGTGCATTCGCTGCCCTCGGCCCTGGCGGATTCAATCCGCCAGGGTCAGAATGAGGTCCTTTGTCTCTAATAAAAAAAAATCTTTCAATGCCCAGCATCAAGCACTACTTCTCAAAATTAAACGCTTAGAACATCAATAATATTCTTCCTCCTCCAATTTAATATACAAGAACTTATTCAGGCAAAATTGCAATTTAACAAAATCTCAACGGATAATGCTTCCTCTTTTCTTCTACGCAGTAGTGCTCGTTATTATGGAGGTCGGAATAGAGCGGGGAAGCTTCTGGCTAATTATTTAAAAGTTCGAAAGCAACGCTATAATGTGAAGTCCATAGTTTCAGATACTGGTGAGTCCCTTTTTAAGGATGAAGATATTTTAGCTGAATTTATTAATTATTACCAGACACTTTATACTCCTGAGTCAGTCCCGACCCCCTTACAGATTGATGATTATTTAAAGAATATTCCAAACCCTAATAAGACACTGATTGATGCTACTTCACCTGAAGTAGATATTACTTCGTTAGAAATTTTTAAAGCCCTTCAATCTCTAAAAAAAGGGAAAACCCCTGGTCCAGATGGATTTACAGTGGAATTTTTTTTACATTTTTCTGACCTGTTACTTCCTAAACTTTTTCAACTTTTCCAATTCTTCATAGATTCTGGTTTTACAGGGGGCACATTTCAGGAAGCTTCAATTTGCCTTATTCCAAAGGACGGTAAGGATCATACTTTTTGTAAAAAGTTTAGAACAATCTCTCTTCTTAATACAGATTGTAAAATCTTTGCTAAATTATTAGCCCTACGTCTTGATATCCTTTTACCTGCGATGATAAGTAAGGAACAAACGGGTTTTGTCAAAGGTAGACTTGCTTCTGACAATTCTAGAACATTCTTTAATGTACTCAGCAAGGCTCCCGCTCTGTCGTATTCTCTAGCAGCAATTTCCATAGATGCTGAGAAAGCATTCAACCGGTTAGATTGGTCTTTTCTATTAAAAGCTTTAGCCTGGCATGGTTTAGAGCCTCATTTCATTTCATTTATCTCTTTGCTTTATCAATCTCCAATGGCATCGATATAGGTAAATGGGAAATTGTCTAGATATTTTGTATTACGCAGAGGTGTGCGTCAAGGGTGTCCACTCTCTCCACTCCTATTTATTCTAGCTCTCGAGCCCTTTCTATCCAGTATTAGAAATAACATTAAAATTGAAGGTTTCCAGTATGGCGAGAAACATTTAAAATTAACGGCATATGCAGATGATATACTTTTATATATCTCAAACCCTGAGCTCTCGATTCCGTCTCTACTTTGGGAAATTGAGGGTTTTTCCTTGATGTCAGGTTATAAGATAAATTCGGAAAAAACTGAAATCCTCCCTTTAACAAAATTTAGTTTTAAAGCATTGTTTGATATCACTGGTTTTCACTGGAATTCTTCCAAGATTAAATATTTAGGTATTTGGTTCACTTCATCCATTAAAAAGTCCATTGAAGTAAATATTTCAGAAGCTTTAGAGAAAGTTGATAGATCGATTCTGGCTTGGAATCCCTTATTTTTATCTTGGTGGGGTCGTCTTGATTCCATTAAAATGATGATTTCTCCTAACATATTATATATCCTATCCATGATTCCGCTTCCTTTACCTGGTACCTGTTTTACACAATTGGGCTCCAAATTGTCTAAATTCCTTTGGAACAATAAGAAATCTAGAATTTCTCTTAGTCATCTTCGCTATTCTAAACAGGAGGGAGGAGTCCATTTTCCTGATTTTAGATTGTATCACAAATCCTTTTGTCTGCGCCAAGCTTCTAGGTGGGGCTCCCTGTTAGACTCTAGGTTTACTCCATTATGGTTGGATATTGAGTGTTCTTTTCCTTGACCTTTCTCCCCTAGTGAGGTGGTATCCTTTTCCTATAATATTTCACTTATCTCCTCTCTGCGTCTTGATATACTTGCTCTCTTCTGCGTTCTCACTATTTACCTCCTTCGGTTTCTCATTCCTCTTTTCTGAATTCCCCTATTTTTTATTCTTATCACTATTAATACAAAACCCTTATTTTGGAAATCCTGGCGACAGAGAAATATAATTTGGGTCAAGGATTTATTCTCAAATAATACTCCACTTTCTTTTTCACAATTCCAACTTCTATTTCATTGTTCCAATTCATTTATGCCTAAATATCTTCTTATTAATATTATTCTTGATGTACTTTTTTCTTTGCCTTCCCCTTCTTCTTCTTCTTCTTCGGAATTACCCTTTTCTTTGTCCTCCTTTCTTATCTCATATCCTAAGGCATGAAATATCTATAAACTTTTTTCAGTCTCCTGTTTTGACATGTCCTAAATCTAAAATTGAATCTCAATGGGAATTGGATTTGGGATGTACCTGGACTGTTTCCTTTTGGAATAAGGTGTGGCACCTATCTTATAAAATATCCAGATCAGCTTCTACCACACAATCACTTTTCTTTCTTTATCACAGACTTTATTTTACCCCTTCTACTATAGCAACATTTTCTGTAACCTCCACTCCAAGTTGCTGGTCCTGCAATAGCCCAAAGGGAGATCTTATGCATATCCTTTTTGAATGTCCTCCTACTGTCTCTTTTTGGAGAAAAGTTTGGTGTCAGCTTACCTGCATTTTTCATTTACAATCCCAATTTTCTCCGCTGGTGCTTTTTTTAGGTAGTCTCTCTGCTGACATTGTTTCAGATGATGATAATTTAAAATTGTTGGATCTCATGTTAGCTTTGGTCTTTCAACAAGTTACTCTCAATTGGAAATATTCATCCACTATTTCCTATAAAGCTTGGTGGAATAATGTTTGTCACTACCATAGATTAGATATTGCTTTTACCTCTTTATGCTGCCCTTCCATAAATAGAGATTTGTACTGGTTAGCTTTGACTAATTATCTTAATGTTGTTGCTTGTAATTCTACTAATTGTACATTATCTGAGAATTTTACGCCACCATGAATTCTTTATTTTCTCTGTTCTTGAGTGAATTTTAACTTATCTTACATTTATGCTTTTTTGAATATTACTTTCTTATATTTAACTGTTGAAGTTCCTATGCATTTTTCGCATTCTAATTGGTCTTGTCCCATTTTCCTTGTTTCCTCCCCTTTTTTTTTATACCTTAAAATGTTAAACAGCTTTTACAACTCGTTTTAAAATTATATCATTATCATTATGATAGATATCTTGTATTGTTAGTATATAATCCATATGTATTTTGATTTTAATAAAGCTGATTCACCTTAAAAAAGAGAGTGATTATCTCCGTAGTGTTTTTCCATCAAGCGATGCACATTAGTCGTTCAACGTAGATGGTATTTTTTATTATCACACTTAAGCACCTCACTTCCTTCCTCTAAACTAAGCACTTGTTCACAGCTTATGGTAACTTTCACAGAAAAGAAGTGATAGGATGTATCTCACGTTGATGTTACACAATCGCAAGGTTCTTCATATTAATATAGTCCTACATATTAAGCATATTTTCCAATTGATCTGGATTACTGTAAACTTTCATCAAATAAGAAATGCACCAAACAGAAATCAGTCCATGTTTGTTGCAGTTTTTTAAGCCAGGAGATGGGGGTTTTGTGGGGCCGAATGGTATTGATAATCAATTATCTTAAGGAAAAAAAGGCGAAAAGCATGAAAAGGGAGAGGGTGTAAGAGTTTGCGCCTCTTCCGCCCAGTGCTAAGTCGTAAAGAATGTAACCTGCTAACTATATTGAAAAAAAGTTAGTTTAAGGCTGAATTTCGTGTTATTGGGAACTTACTGCAAAGAGTATGACAAGAGAAATAAACACCAGGCACATGCATAATTTACAACTTATTGAATTTGCTGTAGATTCAAATTTGTTGCTGGCTTTGTTTTGCATTTACCTTTCAAGCTTTTCAATGTATTTACTGTAATTTCTTGCAGTACTTGCTCTGTGTTTTCATCCTGTGTTTAAGAGCAGTGAGATGCTGTCATGCATTACACTGTTTAAGGTTTCCCTTATTTCCTATACTAAAACAGTAAGAACATCGGCAATTTCAGTACTCCTGGCTAGCTGGAAGTAGTTATTACTTTGTTCCTTTCGGTTTTCTAACACAACACATCTTTTCTTCCCATAGGGCCTCTGCCAATGTGGACATCCTCATTTTAGTACATCTTTACTTGTACTGATTCTATTAGTTATTGCTTTGCAATTCCCTTACTCTTTTTGGACATTTAGGGCCTCCATTTGAGTTTCAGATATTGTTTAAGTCCTTTGAATAGTATATTATTCTTGCAAGTTCTTGGAACAGACCCACCTTATAACGCTCATAAAGATTATATTAAGATGGGTAGCAGATCTGCCATTCTAGAATCTGTGAATATCTGTTCTTTCAAATGTGTCTGCTACGTTGACTATTGTGCAATTCTGGGAATTATATGCATTGTAACATTCTCAAAATTGGCAACATTCTGGAGAAAGGGATTACCAGTAATGCTCCCTATATTTAACACACATTTACAAATGCAGAAGGTTTCACTTTGCCAAGACATTTTACAGCCCCAGGAATTTTCAAAGTTGTATCTATCCAGGAGTTTGGAGTGATGGAAGGAGAGTTGGCTAAGCTTATAAACTAGGGTAGAAATCACATATATTCATTTGCACTGATTCCTCTCTTCAATGAGCTTACCTGATCTATAATGTATTCAAAATTATTTGCATTTATACAATGGCACTATTGTACCTTGTCTGCTCATATTATGACATGTATTACCCCATTATGCTGGAGTTAGGTTTATATCAGGGTGGATACCATAATTTCATGAAGGCTGACACTATCTCATGAATTCCCACTATAATGCCGAAGGCATCATCATTACAGATTTGGGTGCTGTGGATGCCCACACTATGTAAAGGGCTGCCACCATTGTGCAATGGATGCCCAAAATATGCTGTTAATTACCACCATCATGCCAAGGTAACTATTATGCCAGTACTTTGCCCATTGTGCAATCGATGCAGAGAAAATGTCAGGTAGTATTAGCATACTGGGAAGACTCTCATTATGTGATAGATGAGCACAACAGTGCCATCGATATATATGAAGTGTGCAGCTTCATGCCATGTCGTCCCTCAGTGAGCCTTCTATGATGAAGGGGTTGTGAATCTACATGAGATGCTCCATATATCTGAAGTTGAAGTCCATAAATCACTATATTTTTAAAAGAAGTTTATTACACCCCAGATGGGTAAGCCCCTTGAACGTCTTGGCTGTGGAGTAATCTACTTACAATTTGTCAAGAGGTAGAGCTCATTTTGATGCTTTTTGGAATACCATCCTGGATCATCGGTGGACTCCTCCAAATTGCTTGTAAATTGTGTCACATTAGGCTCTAACCTAAGGGCCTCTTCCTATAATTGAACGTGTTGAGAATGCAATATTGTTCATATTCCGACTTATTTTCTTTTACGTCAAGGTGTTCCCATTTAAGATATTCCAAGAAAACTGCAGGGGCACTACTAAAATACGCCTGTACTTGGTTAAATGAAAGCAACCTTCCATGTGTTTTGGGGAGGGGGTGTTAGGTAGTTGGATCAAGGTGGACTTATATGATATATGAACATGTCTTGAACAAAAGAAATGTAAAGAAAAGAAAAAAAAGCTTTCATTAGTCATTATTCTAACAAAAAACAGCATTTTAAAGGTTTGCTACTGAAATGATTTCTATAGGTACAAACACAGTCTTCAAACACAAAGCCACAGAGACTTGCATGCTTCGATTCATTAGGAGGAACAGAAATAATAATACACAATTGCTGCAATTAATAAACTCCTAGCCAGGTATTCTACTGGTCATTTTGGTCAAGAGGTCCGGTTAGCACTCAAGGTTATGAACTTGTGTGTCTGGTTTGAAAACGTCTGTTCAAGGTCAGCCAAATGTAGTTCATGGAAAATACTGGTAACACCTCCCACAGGTCGAAAAGAATGAATAGCATATTCATTAGTGCCCCATTAGAGGTGATCAGAAGGCACATTACCAACAGTAAGGTGGAGTATACCAGAACACTGTGCTTGAGAACTGTAGAAGGGGTAAAACATAGGAGTTTGACATAGATATGGGCCTTAGGAAGAGATTACAATGTGCAGAATAATTTCTTGTTACAGGCAGACTGAAATGCAAGTGCATAAGCTCCATCTTCAAAAAAACCAAACACAGAGAACACCCTCATCTATATACAGTAATATCAAGGACTTAGCACTCACTGGTTAGCATGCTCTTATAAAGACAACACAGCTGTAAAACAGAGGAGTCTTGTACAGTAGAGGGAATGTGATGTAAAAGGGGGTGATCATCCTTCATACAGTGCCAACATTGCAGTATCAGAAGGTACTTCTGCCATACAAGCAATATTAGCAGAACGGTGAGGAGATATAGGTGGTCATTACGACCCTGGCGGTCAGAGACCGCCAGGGGTAATGTGGCGTCCGTACCGCCAACAGGCTGGTGGTACGGAGACCAGTATTACGACCGCGGCGGTAGCGCCGCGGTCACACTGCCGGGGCCGGCGGATTCCCGCCGTTTTAGCCCCGGCGGTGATAATCCGCCAGGGCAGCGCTGCAAGCAGCGCTGCCCTTGGGATTATGACCCCCCTACCGCCAGCCTGTTTCTGGCGGTTTGCACCGCCAGGAAGAGGCTGGCGGTAAGGGGTGTCCTGGGGCCCCTGGGGGCCCCGGCCAGCTTTTGACTGTCTGCATAGCAGACAGTGAAAAGCGCGGCGGGTGCTACTGCACCCGTCGCACGGCCGCAACACCGACGGCTCCATTAGGAGCCGGCTCCTCTGTTGCGGCCTCATTCCTGCTGGGCCGGCGGGCGCAAACTTGGTTTGCCCCAACCGGCCCAGCGGGAATGTCATAATGGGGGCCGCGTGAGTGCGGCCGCATTGGTGGCCGCACGGCGGTTACCGCCTGACGGGCGGCAGTAGCCGCCCGCCAAGGTCGTAATGACCCCCATAGTTCTCTCTGTATCATGAACTACATGCAGGGCCACTGAAAGTATGTGATTCTGCAGCTGTGATATTTTCCCATAATTATGGATTTGCCTCATTGCCTCTTAATGTTCTAATTTTTTAAGTCCAGCGTGCAAGAGCTCTGGCATGTTGTAATCTATCTGTTGGCTTTTAACCACGCCTATCGCTGTCACTGGTCCGTGGGATTTCCTTCCCAAAATCCTTTGCCATCATTGAAAAATGCTTTAAGTTTGTCCCTCCTTGAGGTGGTTTTCTCACTACCTTGGCCATCGACCCTGTTACATGGATAATTGTACATTTGCCCCTATGTTTGACTGCAAACTAACTTCTTTTTCCTTTCGTGTCGCTCCTTCGTGCTCATACTCGTTGCGACCATGGCACTTTGCATCGGCTTACTTATGTCAATTGTTTTACTTTTCATTATTTATGTGGTAAGAAAAGTCCAGTTACAAATTTACAATGCTAATAGTTCTAAATCGAGCAAATACTTAACTTATTGACCATTGGTATTAATTAGGAATGGCCAAGCAATACTTCGCCCACTCATGGAACACTGCAGAATTTGGCAGAGTGTTTTAGTAAATGAGAGGAATTCAGTGGAGTGAAACTCTGTGAGCTCCGCCCAGGCCTACATGAAAACATTTATGCCAAAAACGAAAATTGCCATGTCATACACATACAAACTCACAAATAAATGGTGGCAAAAAAAGTATGTGGGAACAAAGGAAAATGTCTGGCTACACAGGCCTGGACTTCAAAAAGTACCCCAATCCTAGCCAGTAGTAGTACATGCAGACAAAACATAAAATAACCTACATTTTGCATTTAGTGTGTTAGACCTGTCAGCCTTAGGGTAGTCTTCCCACAAACCTTCTGTCTCCATACCTCCAATTTTTGCCATTTCTGTTGACCTTATGTCTCTGTACACTTTACCACTGCTAACCAGTGTTATAGTTTTTATGTTCACTGAGTTTAACATGGTTTGATTGGCATATACCTGGCTGACACATTTAATTTACGTATAAATCCCTTGTGCAGTGATATACCATATACCCAGTACTTGTAAATTCAAAGCTAGAAGTAGACCCACAAAGCAGCATCTCAAAATAAAATGATCGACTGAGTGTTGAAACTTTTGAAACACTCACCCGTCATTGATCTGGGTTTAATCCATCTTTACTTTGCTTGCCACGTCACCCAAGTTCAGACCTGGCCATATGCAAATTAATTTTGATCCTTTGGAAGCAGACCAGCCTGAACTGCCAAGCCAGGTCCTACCTGGACAGGATTCAAGCATCCTGGAACCGGTTTCAGGGTATCACCCTTCATGCCAAAACTGAGGACTTCGAAATGTTTTGGCCAAAAACTGCTCTGTGAAACAAGAGGAGACAGAGACCAACTTGCTCCCCTATCTGTCCAAGGTGTATCACCAATTGAATTGAGTATGCGGCTTCTCCCGCTATGTTCTTCTACACAGCAGCAAATGCATTTCAGTGCTCCTTTGCCAAATGTATCCAACCTTGTGGATCTTTCTTCACTCACAGTCCTCTTCCTTGTCCTGCTGGAGAATTTCAACTTATATTTCAGAGACTAAGTCCAAACATAGAAATCTTCACTGTGGCTTCAGCCCAGGGCTATACGGCGATGAGTCTCCCTCCTCGGACAAAATCTGCAGACTTTCCCAGTTGAACATTTTTCGCAGAGGTTTGTCCTAGTCTGAAGGTAAGCACTTTCTGGGCCCAATCCACTTTTTGTATCCAAAACATCCTACATCACAGACCGCCATAATTTTTTACTTTAGCCTGGACTACCTGGACTAGATGTCACTGGGTGGCACTTTGATCTTTTAGATGCTAGTATTCACAAAAAAGTTTAAACATTCATAACTTCTGTTTTACTGGCTGAATATTTGCTGTTTTTGTTTTCAAATAATTTATTGAATACTAAAATGTACTCTATTTTTCTAAATTGGCTTAGGATTTTTCTTGTGTTGTGTTTTTACTTTATTACTTTTTGTGTGCTGCATAAATAATTTAGACCTTGCTTCCAAGTTAAGCCTGACTGCCTTTTCTGTTTATTTAGTGACTTTTTTGTGGTTCAAACTGCAAGGGATTGTAACTGTTGCTTGACCAGGGCTCACACCACAGGCAACCAACAACCCAATTTCTCACACAAAGCCATACACAATTCTGTAACAGTTTTTAAAAAAAAGATATAGCACTGCAGCAGTGAGAAAGTGAACAATAAATCAAAAGGCCCCAAGAAACAATATCACTGTAAAATGGTAAAAGGGTCAGTATTAAATAAAAAATACACAAGAAAAAGTATATTTCCTCATAACACCTCAGAACATGGCAGCCCACGGCACCAGACTGAGGTACTGTGGCTGACGAATACATTGAATCAGTCATAACAAAATCAAGCCCCTGCCTTCGGCAGGCTTGCGCAGGTACACTTTGCAATCAATGAAAGATATTTTTTACAATATCACTGACTGAAAGGATGAAAGCAGCCAGGAACTGATACAACTGAAGCATGTATGTAAATAATTCAGTATCACAGGCAGGGATATCCTCTTGTGTGGGCACAGGCTGAATATCCTGAGCTTTCTAAGTCATATTATGCTACACCTAATCCAAACAGGACATAGAGGATTGACAAAGACTAAAGCCGGACTAATTATGGTTGTCAGCATGGAAAACCAATATCGACAAGATGGTTGCCAGCTGACACAGTTTCCAGTCCAACAGAACTCCTGACAGGCCAGCACGCCCAATCACAGAGAATTCCAGTGAAAGACCGTGGCTTGACGTGAGTGTGGATTTTGGATCTCTGCCAGGTGGACACCACATGTTGGTGGTGTCATATGCCAGCTCCAAGGTTCCTGTAGCAGAGGAAGTTACCATCACTAATTTCAAGCAAATCAGGAGTCAGCTAGACCACACCTTCACAATGTTCATGCTTCTGAAGACATTAAAACAGGTAACAAATCACCTTTTCAAGAAAGTGACTTTCAAGATTATTGTGACTCCTTAAGCATCATACACTGAAAAAAAACACCCTGGTGGGCTCAAGCCAATGGGGAAGTGGAAAGGATCATGAGGACCTTGAACAGGGCCATCAGGATTGATATCAAACAGCACAAGGATGTATAAGTAATGTCCAAGTTTCTCAGAACCTATATATGTACGTCTCATGCTGCGATCACCAGCTGATGTCATATTTAGATGAGCCACGAGGGATGCCATCCCCATGTAGAGTCATAGTCCCCAGCATCACTGGACACACACACCCCAGTAAGCAGAGGAAGCCAACAATAATGCCCATGCAAGTGGCGCCCGACTGATGATTGGGTCAGGGGCTCAACCTGCAAAGTTGAGGACAATTCCATCTTCCCTTTGAGAGGCAACCCATCATAATAATGAGAAGGTGTGGGACTATGGTAATAGTCCACAAGAACAATGTCTGCTTTTCAGAGCACCACCAGCTGAAGGTAACAGCAGGTCATGTCCTGACGCTACTGGCAGCGATCAGCTAAGCAACATTGACTACCAGAGGCTTGTAGACTTCAGCATGCCCCAGCTGTATCTCACCAGAAACTGATCAAACCTATACTTTCCAGGGAAGCACCCCTACACCTGCTGCCAAGTCCAAGAGACAGCCTTAGAACCTACAATCTCAGATTCAAAAACTGAGGCAACTCAATGACTATGAGTGCTAAATACTCTGAAAGTTTTCCCTGTTGCATTACTGTTTGGGTCACATTTGTTGTGAACACATAGTGTAACATGGAATAAATTTAGGGAGGAATATAGTGCATGTGACTCACTGCTGATATACTTATTCTTACACACATGCAAGCATCCTAACACAGGGTACAGTGTCAGGGGCATTATTAAAAAACAGATCACAGGCATGTTCAGATCGTCTTTCATTTGTGTGCCCCAACTGTTGTAATTTAGAAGCGATTAGATTAAGCATTAGCAGAAGACATCTTGTATTTAGCAACTATTGTGAACATTTTGCGGAATCCATTTGTATTCATGGCAGCCATTATCTCTGCCACATGCTGCCATGTGCTCGCCATGTGCTCTGTCCTACCTTCCTGTTAACTATGCTTGAAAATCTGTCTAGTGACAAGTTATATTTAGCATCTCCCACTTTCGCACATGCCCAGTAAGATCTGCAGCTGTTAGTAATTAGTAACAAACAGTAATGTGTCTACTAGTCCTTGAAAACTGTTAGCCCCTCCTACCTGTTGACTGTGCATTTCCATATGACCTTATATGTATATGTTGTGCTTCTATAATTGTATCACCTTTTTTTTAGCCCCTGCGTGGGTATAAAAGTACCATGCTCTCTTAGTTCAGTGTGCTACTTCAAACATTGCCGAAGGGTGCTGTTTGAACTGTAGAACCACCTCTTGAGGTTTAATAAACTTTGTCTCTTATTTCAGTTCCTGTGCCAACTTCTTTCTATATGGTCTGAGGACTTTGTGCAGAGAAGGGCGAACCCCTTGCACTAGTAGGCCTTGCTGAGGCTTACTTCGACAAATTGGTGCCCAAACAGGGACTCATCGGCGACTCGGACGCCAGATGGATTGGTCGCGACAAAGGATTGGGATCTCGCTGCTGACGATCAATGCCTGAGGAGACCAGAGTCTTGGCAACCATAGCGTTTTTCCCTTCTTTCTGATTTGACCATCCAGGTGGCGCCGGTCCTCGACTGAGATCCTTTTTGTTCATTCGTCGTGCAGTGACCATTTGGTCGATTTTAGAACTTGGCAGTTGGAAGCTGGACGCCCTGTGATTGGTAAGAGCCGTTTTACGGCACTTGCTGTGGGTTTTGATGCCTTTGTTTGATATTGAAGTTTAGCACCACTTACTGTGGATCTCGTGTTTTGGGTGACTAGTCAATTTGTGTCCTTTGAATTGATATATAAATTGCAATTTATATAGGCAGGTGATGAGGAGAATTTTCTCCAATTTAATTTTGATTTGAACGGCACATCGTACTAGAGGTACCTTAAGTGCTACTTTGATTATAATACTGCATATACTGCACTATTTTTGGCATGACTGTTTTTAGCACACTTCGTAGGATGTATTACTTTTGTAATGGTACCAATTTGAGACTGGAAGAATTGCAACCGGCACCCCCAGAGGGTATGCCCAATAGAGATATGTATGTTAAACATGGTCTTTCTTCTATAATATACAGCACATTATGGAATAAATACACTTGTGCGGAGTTACGTTGATCATTTGATTTGCGAAAGATTGAGTATGTGGAACAATGTATGTGTAAGCAAAGGTCTAGGCAAGATATGTTTGACTGTGTACGAATGTGGGAGAAAGAAGTGCGTGGACGAGTGAAGCGTGAGCAAGCCTTGCTTGAGAAAGAGCAGGGGAAGAATGTATATGTGAAAGCGCTGGAAATGAGAAAAAAAGAAGTAAACGATTTAAATGAGATAGAAGAGAAAGAACGTAAATTACAGGTAACTGGCCAATACACTGTTCAGCAACCTCTCTATCCTATCCTTAATAAATCACCTCCGCATGTCGTTCCTTCTGCCCCTCACGAGTTAGCTGAGGTCTCCGGTTCGGAGCAACAGAAGATACTAGACAGTCGCTTTACGTTGCCTGCTGACTGTGCGTCTGAGCTTAGATCTATTGCTCGTAAAACAATTTGTAGTGTTGTCTCAGCTTCTGAACTTTTAGACAA
Organism: Pleurodeles waltl; assembly: GCF_031143425.1. Lineage (NCBI taxonomy): Eukaryota > Metazoa > Chordata > Amphibia > Caudata > Salamandridae > Pleurodeles > Pleurodeles waltl. The sequence goes on from NC_090445.1 coordinate 383,675,014, forward strand.
CATGAAAGGGTGGATGGAAAAGGAGCAGCTATATTTTACTGAGGCATTTGGCACAGAAGTTATTGAACTATTTCAGAAATATTCTGATGATTTAGAGCCCGATGATGTAGCAGCTGATCGTAAGCAAATGCGTGATGATCTTTTTGTTTTCTCCCAGGTGGCTGATGCAATCAGGCATTTGGTGAAATTATGTGTTGCGGCAGTCTGTTTGCGAGAGGAGAAAAGGGCCGTGGACGTAGTTGCACGGACATCTCAGACCGGCGGGGTGTAAGCTTCCATCTTCGGAACAGATAAGACTATGATAGTTCACGCGAAACCAGTGCGGGAGGCCGCGCCTTTGTATGTTCCTCCTAGTGGATCGGGTACAAGTGATGATAAAACTTCTGTTGATGCTAAGGGTTATTTTATTTATAATTGGGTGTATACTCCTTGGAATAGGGCAGATGTAATGACACTTAAAACAGCATTACCTGACCCGCGGAAAAATCCAGCCGCCTTTTATGAGGAAGTTGAGGGAGCAATTAGTTCTTGTACTATGACTTTGGCTGACATTGATTTATTTTTTGGATTGATATTACCGCCAGATATGTGGAGAACTGTTCGTATAGTTGATGATCGTATAGTTTTTGGGGCATCATGGAAAGATTTAGAACAGATGGACAGGGATAGGGAACCTGCGAAAAAGCTGTATCAGTTGATTCTAGATCTTCCCGCAGCCACATTACTTAAGTTAAAAATGATTATTCCCCCTAAAAAGATAGATTGGACTGTTTTAGCGTCTTGTACGCAAAAGGCAGATGAATCAGTCTCTGATTTCTTTACACGCTTTGAAGAAGCATTTCATGATTTTAGCGGCCAGTTATTGTCAGATGATACGGGCAGACATTTGTTCATCGATAAATATGTCGCAAATCTGTTACCAGGAATAGCTAGTCGTCTAAAAGCTAGTGAAAGTTCATGGACTACCTCTACTCCGGTTTCTCTTTTGACTCAGGCTCAGTATTATGAATGTCAGGAATTAGAAGCAAAAGGTTGCAAGGATAAAAGATTAAAGAATTAAAGACAAAGGTTATGTTGGCTCAAGCTTATGGTCTGCCTTTTAGAGGTAGTGATAGAGGTGGACGTGGATCTTATGGTTCTTCTTACACTCGTTGAAATTTGTCTGTTGATCAGTGTGCATATTGTAAGAAATGTAGGCATTGGGCTGCCTATTGTCCAGCACTATGGGGGTGATTCTGACCCCGGCGGTCTTAGACCGCCAGGGCCAGGGTCGGCGGGAGCACCGCCGACAGGCCGGCGGTGCCCCGCAGGGCATTCTGACCGCGGCGGTAAAGCCGCGGTCAGACCGGCAACACTGGCGGTCTCCCGCCAGTGTACCGCCGCCCTATTGAATCCTCCAAGGCGGCGCAGCTAGCTGCGCCGCCGAGGGGATTCCGACCCCCCCTACCGCCATCCAGTTCCCGGCGGTCTGCCCGCCGGGAACCGGATGGCGGTAGGGGGGGTCGCGGGGCCCCTGGGGGCCCCTGCAGTGCCCATGCCACTGGCATGGGCACTGCAGGGGCCCCCGTAAGAGGGCCCCTACAAGTATTTCACTGTCTGCTTGGCAGACAGTGAAATACGCGACGGGTGCAACAGCACCGTCGCACCTTCCCACTCCGCCGGCTCGATTACGAGCCGGCATCCTTGTGGGAAGGGAGTTTTTCCCTGGGCTGGCGGGCGGTCTTTTGGCGACCGCCCGCCAGCCCAGGGAAAAACTTAGAATACCCTCCGCGGTCTTTCGACCGCGGAGCGGTATTTCGGAGGGGGAAGTCTGGCGGGCGGCCTCCGCCGCCCGCCAGACTTAGAATGACCCACTATGTGTTCAGCAGTGTTCACGTGGTCGGCGACAAATGAGAAATCGCTCAGGATATTCAGGGCCTAGAAGAAGCACAAGTTATCATGCTAGGTTTGATGCTAATGTACGAAGGCAGGATGGGTTTAACACTTTTGATAGATGAACCAATACCAGATGTCTAATTATGTGCAGCCTGATTTCCAAGATTCTGCTTATGAATAGGATCGCCTAGGATGGGGTAAGGAATCAGTTGAAATTCCAGTAGATCAGAGGAGTCCCTATGTTACAGCACATGTTTTGGGTTCTACTGATCAGTTTCTGGTTGATACAGAAGCTACTCGTAGCGCCTTGTCTAAACAATTGATTCAAAGCGCTCCCCTGTCTGGCTTAACCATTACATCGATAGGTTTTGATGGAACACCTTCCCCTAGCCCATTGTCACAACCACTTGCATTCCATGTTGATAAATTTACTGCTCCATGTCCATTTTTGCTTTCTACAAATACACCAGACAATATTATGGGTCTTGATATGCTCAAGTATTTCAGGGCTACAATATGATGCTCTCCTGAAGGGGTGTGTGTTATTGTGAATGATAATCATCCTGTGATGGAAAGAGTTTGTCTTGTTAAAGAGGATATTGCATTAGCTTCATTCCCTAGTACTTTGTGGGCTACTTCAGATACTGATGTGGTACAAATGATTATTCCACCGGTAAATATTAGTGTCAAGGAGGGAGCTGTATTGCCACGTTTGCCTCAAAACAAATTTCACAGGAGGGCGAAGAAGCACTCATACGAATTGTGCATGATCTTATTGCAGTTGGAGTTGTTGAGGACGTTCCTTATAATGTTTGTAACAGTCTGATTCTTCCTAGTCTGAAAAAGGATACTGATACTAGGATTTACTGATTCATTATTGATTTACGAGAAGTGAATAAGATTGTGGTACCACAATATCCTGTGGTATCTGAGATCACAACACTTCTTACTTTGGTTCCCCCGACATCAACTACGTTCTCTGTGATAGACTTGAAGAATGCTTTCTTTTCGATCCCTGTTCATCCTGACAGCTGATATTTGTTTGGTTTTACTTCGAATAAACGATCAGATAGATTTTGTAGAGTTCCTCAAGGCTATACTGATAGTCCTAGTATTTATAGTCATGCGTTAAAACGACAACTTGATTCTTTTGTTTTGCCTGAAGGTGTGGCTCTCATACAATATGTCGATGATATTTTGTTGGCAGCTGATACCCCTGAGCAGTGTGAAAAGTGCACTTTGTCCTTACTTTCTTTTCTTGCTTCACACCATCATAAAGTGTCACAAAAGAAATTGCAATATTGTAGGCCAAAGGTAACCTATTTAGGTCACCTTTTGTCTAAGGAGGGTCGTGCACTTACATCAGATCGTATTCAAGCAATTTTAGACACACCAGTACCCTCTACTCAGAAAGATGTTCGTGCATTCCTTGGTCTTACTTATTTTTGTAGGCAATGGATATTAGGGTTTTCACACATTGTCAAACCTTTGCTAGCACTTTTAACTAAAGATACTCCAATGCCCCTCCCATGGACAGATGAATGTGAGACTGTTTTCCGGCAGCTACGACAAGCCCTTTGTTCAGTACCAGTGTTAGGTACTCCAGATTACACAAACCCTTTTGCACTTTACGTACATGAGAAAGATGGATGTGCATTGTCAGTTTTAGTACAGACACATAGCGATAAGCAGCGTCCCTGTACATATTTTTCAGCAGTACTTGATCCTGTCGCTCGAGCGTTGCCTGGGTGTTTTCGTTCAGATGCGGCAACAGTTGTGTCAATAAGTCAGAGTGAAGGGATAGTTTTGTCACATAAGCTGTTGGTGTTAGTACCCCATGCGGTTGATGCTCTTTCAAATCAAACAAAGATGCAACATTTAACTAGCGCTCGCCTGACAGGATATGAATTGACATTGCTGGCTCCTCATATTACACTGAAGAGATGTGCAACACTAAATCCAGCCACTTTGTTGCCATATCCGGTGACTCAGCCTCAGTCACAAGAAACACATGATTGTATATTCCTTACCGAAGAACAGACAAAGGGTTGTATTGATTTGCTAGATACGCCCCTTCGAGATGTAGACGGGGAATTGTGGGTTGATGGGTCTTGTTTGAAGTTGCCAGACGGTACAACCTCAGCAGCATATGCAATCACCACAATACACACAGTAGTGGAGACAGCTTGTGTACCACAGAAGTCAGCTCAAGCAGCTGAACTAATAGCTTTGACATGAGCATGTGAGCTTAGTACTGACTTATATGTGAACATTTATACAGACAGCTGCTATGCTTTTGGAGTGGCTCATGATTTTGGTTTGCTTTGGAAGGAGAGAGGCTTTCTCACATCCCACAGGATACAGATAATGCACGGAGAATTAGTGCATAACCTCTTGACTGCTTTGACATATCCAAAGAAAATAGCTATTGTGAAATGTATTGCACAGAAGAAAGTGACCGATAAGATAGGGCAAGGTAATGCCCATGCGGACCGCGTAGCACGTGAGACTGCGATGCAGCGAAGTACTACTTCTATGTATGTAGTGAAGTCACAAGCTGAACGTTGGCATAATGCTAGACAAGACGTATTAGATGTACAGAAATCTGCTTCTGTGAAAGAACATGAGCAATGGTCTGAAGAAGGAGAATTGGATGATGAGGGCTGTTGGCGGAATAAGCAGATGGATACATGGAAATTGCCTATAGCTTTTGTACAACCTATGGTTCAGATGGCACATGGGCTGGCACATGTTGGAGCTTCAACAATAACGAAGTTGCTTACGCAAATTTGGGAGCATCCAGAAATTTCCAGTACAGCTAAGAAAGTAGTTCAGTCTTGTTTGATCTGTTTACAATACAATCCTGGAAAAGGGACACAAACTCCTGCGGGAGGGTTTGCTACACCAACTGCACCTTTCGAAGTTCTACAAATGGATTATATTCAGCTTGAACGCTGCAACAATTTAAAGTATGTCTTTGTGGTGGTATGTGCCTTCAGTAAATGGATAGAGGCGTACCCCACAAAGGATAATATTGCCATTACCACAGCGAAAATGCTTTTGAAATAATTTTTCCCTAGGTTTGGTGTTTGCAGACTTTTATGGAATGATAACGGACCTCATTTTGTTGGGGAAGTTATTAAGTATGTCCTGAAAGGATTAGGGATCAAACAGAAGTTCCATGCGTTTTTTCACCCACAATCAGCAGGGTTGGTGGAAAGCTATAATACTACTTTGAAGCTGAAGTTAGCGAAGATCCAGGCTTCCACATCTTTACTTGGCCGGATGCATTACCGTTGGCGTTATTGTCTATTAGGTCAGTGCCAAACTCACGAACAGGCCTTACCCCCTATGAAATAGTATTTGGAAGGCCAATGAATATTTGGGAAGTTCCTAAGCCAAATTCTGTATATGATGTACCTTGTGTCCTGATGAATGATTATTTGGCACAGTTAACCGACAATTTGGTTTCTATTCATCAACAGGTCCGAGAAGCACTTCCTGAAAGATCTACAGGTGAAGGCCAGGAACTCCGACCTGGTGACCAGGTGATGATTAAGTCCTTTGAAAGATCAAGCAGCTTGGAACCAAGGTGGCGAGGCCCAGAGCAGATGCTCCTTGCGACAAGGACAGCAGTTCGAGGAATGAACCAAAAGAATTGGGTCAATAGTACTCACTGCAAGAGAGTGCTACCTACCTTGGTGGAACCTGCTGTGCTGACCGATCATCAAGAGATTTTGAGTACGGAGAAAGGCCGTGCTATATCACCTGAGAAATCTGCAGAGTTGTTCCCGGACCATACGATTTCTGGAGTGTCACGATATAATTTGAGACCAAGGAAAACATCTATAGTGCTTGAAAAAACTGGTTGAGCTACCGCTTTGGGTTAGTGAAACGGAGAGCCAATATGGCAAGTGGGGGGATCAGCCATGCATTAGAGTAGTGACACCTGTCTTGGCCCGTGGTGAAGAAATCAGCAGCTGCCCAGGGATAAGAGCTCCAACGATTGTTTTTAATTAATTTCTGGAAGGGTTGATTATCACTGTTGCTAAAATGAATAACAAAGTGATTATTAGTACTATGGGGTTTGTTGTTGTTTTGGTGGTTATAGCAATAATCACCTGGTTTGTTGAAAAGATGGCTCCTGCTCGTGAGTTTTTTGTTGCCACTAATCCAGTACGCAAGGATCACTATTACTTTACGCTTCCCTATCATGAGCAAAAGCACCGTCAAGTGTACTTAAATATTACTTTAATTCAGATGTCGCATCATACTCATAATGCTACAAACACTACTAACTGTTGGGTATGTGGAATGATACCTGCGCATCAAAAGAAAGGAGGAACACCTTTCATTCCTCTTCCTTTTTCACATAATGGTTCTTGTCAAGCTTCGTATACGCTTTTGTTTGCGTCTGGAAAACGTACAGAGGGCGGACTTCTTTTTCGCCTTAATAAAGTATGCTACCAAGACAAAGATAGGTATCCCCAAGCCAAAGGAACTAAATTGGAATGGGAAGAGTATCAACCGGACAATGTTTCAATACCATATGTCTTCACAAATATAAGAGACTCTGACAAGAAAGAACAATTTGTGATTTCTGTTACAAAAACTAAAGCAGATTTATGTATATGTAGCATTGGGTGAATTCCAGTGGGCATAATCAATTGTACCTTGATTTTAACTATTGATGGGGTAAATAATAGTAGTTTTACAGCTTCACATAATACATATTTTGTTTGTGGTAACTATGGATATTACCAACTGCCTGTTGGGTGGTCAGGTGTGTGTTATGTATCTTTTCTATTACCCCTGTGTTTTTGGCACCTGCATCTTATCACCAAGATTAAACTGTTCAATGACATCATTAAAAATAGATATAAAAGGACAATAAGTACAAATGAGGTAGACCAAACGGACACTAGCCTGCAACAATATTTTGATTTTAATTTAGGGTTGTTCTTCTTTGTGGGTGCTGCGTTAAACAGTAGGAAAGTGAAACGATTGACTAGGGTTGTGGAAGCTGTTACCAATCAGGCAGCTCTGGCACTTGGGAATATTACCTAGGAAGTCCAAATTGCGAGGATTGTAGCGCTCCAAAATCGTATGGTACTAGATGTGATATTAGCTGATCGAGGTGGTGCATGTCACATTATCGGTAGTAGTTGCCGCGTTTTCATTCCAGATCACTCACCTTCAGTATATGATGCAATATCTAAACTTGCACTTTTTCTGGATGGTTTTGGGCTCTTGTTTCCGCCTGTGGCTGGAAACTACTGACTATCCTGTGTGTAATGATTGCAATATTTTTCACATGCTGTATCTGTATTCAGTGTGGTCCAGTGTTCTGCTCCATGTGTGTTACTGCTTGTATGCCTACCAAAAGAGATATTACAGAAATGAAAGCACAACACATGTTAGATAAGGAAATAGCTGAAATGATGAGCATAAATATACAAGATGAATATTTAGATAATCCCAGAAATACGAATGTCTTCAGCTAATGCCGAAAGGGTCATCTGTTGTAATTTAGTAGCGATTAGATTAAGCATTAGCAGACGACATCTTGTATTTAGCAACTATTGTGAACATTTCGCGGAATCCATTTGTATTCATGGCAGCCATTATCTCTGCCATATGCTGCCATGTGTTCGCTATGTGCTCTGTCCTACCTTCCTGTTAACTACGCTTCAAAATCTGTCTAGTGACAAGTTATATTTAGCATCTCCCACTTTCGCACATGTCCAGTAAGATCTGCAGCTGTTAGTAATTAGTAACAGACAGTAATGTGTCTACTAGTCCTTGAAAACTGTTAGCCCCTCCTACCTGTTGACTGTGCATTTCCATATGACCTTAAATGTATATAGGTCTTGCTTCTATAATTGTATCACCTTTTTTTTTAGCTCCTGTGTGGGTATAAAAGGACCATGCTCTCTTAGTTCAGTGTGCTACTTCAAACATTGCCGAAGGGTGCTGTTTGAACTGTAGTACCACCTCTTGAGGTTTAATAAACTTTGTCTCTTGTTTCAGTTTCTGTGCCAACTTCTTCCTATACGGTCTGAGGAGTATGTACAGAGAAGGGCGAACCCCTTGCACTAGTAGGCCTTGCTGAGGCTTACTTCAACACAACAACTGTGCCAGACTCTTATTTGCACCCCAAGCAGTGCCCAAACCACCATCAGCACACCTCTCACCTCCAAATAAAATATTCTGGGCCTGATTTAGATGTTGGCAGACTAGTTACTCCATCACAATAGTTATGGATATCCCGTCCGTTGAAATCTTAATCCCATTATATCCTATGGGATTTAGATTTCAGTGGACCGGAGATCTGTTATCTTGGTTACAGTGTAACTCACCCGTCAATATAAAATCAGGCCCTATGTCCTTTGTTTCCCAATCTTCGTCAATGCTTGTTACTCAAAATGGACCATGTTGTGCCACTCAGGTCCCTTTTGTTCTTCATAGTTATCTGTACTCCTTTCCCCATGGCTCATTCCCGGGTGAGCATAGCAAGCTTTGCAGCTGCAGATTCCTGTTGCTGAACATTCCACATTAGAGACATGCTGCAGGGGAAAATTAACTTGTAGCATAATCCAGGTGGTTTAAACTTTGGATGATATTTCATCTCTATGCCTGACTTTGGAGTGATGTTTAAACGTTTGCTCATCTTTAACTTAAATTCGAAATACTACCTAAGATACTATGGGCCTGATTTTGGGCCAGATTTACAAGGCTCTATCGCCTCTAACTGTCACAATTGTTTCATTTATTATTTAATGTGGTGTTAAGAACGCCATTCTGCTTCGCCATGTTTACTAAGTGGGGCAATGCTTGCATGGTGCAGGCATAATGGGTGGGGCGTTCCGGCTGTGGGAGGCGTGTAAAAATGGCCCAATCAAATTTACAACATTTCACTGTGGCATTTTTAGCATAATTTTTAATGCCTGCTCACAGCAGGTGTTAAAATGACACACCCATTACTCTCAACGAGCCTCCCTTTACTTTGCAGGATTAACGCTATTATTTATCACACTAATCCTGCAAAGCACTATGATAGCATCATAAATTAGAAACACTAATGTCCTAACGTGCACCATGGTGCACCATATTGTAAATATGGCAGTACCATGATGTTGTTAAGTGCCAGTGGGATGGGGGGCACAATTTAATCAGCTGTGATGCACCACTTTCTTGTAAATCTGGCCCTTAGGGTTTGGCGGAGGGGATTACTCCTTCACAAACGTGACAGATATCCCATCCACCATATTAAAATTCCATAATAGCCTTCGGAACCTGTCATACCGTGGATGGAGTATCTGTCATCCCCTCCTTCAAATTCTAAAGCAGGCCCTTTGTGTGTTATCATAAGTGACTCTTATCTACCTAATCATAGAATGACTTATTGTAAAAATAGTGGTTACAGTGGCCGTTCTCATTGGTTTCTTAATACATAGAAATACACACCAGTATTCATGCATGTGCAATATTTTTCTTGTAATCAATGCCTTTGTAATGAGTTATGTTTGTAGAAAATAATAAAATAATCCCAAATGAGCATTCCTAAATTGGTGTTTGTGAAATTTACATTAGATGTCTTCTACCTAATTGGCTATATTTCCCAGGAGATGCATTTCCAAGCTCCCAATGATGTTTAGTAGAGGTGGACACATCCTTCATACACAGGTTTATAAATTCCTGTATGAGAATCACATTCTAGAACAAGGTGAAATCAGGTCCGTTGTCCTTCATTGATCCATATGTCCGGAAAGTTCCACAGGCGTCCACAGTTTTCTTTTTATTTCCGAATTAGGAGACAATGTTGCAGACAGACTCCTTTTAAAATCTATACCTTAGAAACGTATGAATTGGAAATTAGAATGTTTTTCCGAACAGAAAACTAAATATACCCTCGCATCCCCTTCATCATCCATGAAGGTAATTCCAATAATGATCTACTTATAAATGTTCATTGCACGTTTGCATATCTGTCTCTGGATCTCTCTGATGTGACTTTCGTATAGAAATGCATGATCCTCAGCTACTATTTTATTGTTTTTATTTGAGATGCGAATAGGAGTTTGAACATTACACTTTGTGTAAAATTTGCTACAAAATAAAACATGAAAGATTAAAGATATGACAGAAAGTAGCAACAGCTGTTACAGACATTTCAGTCAGAACATTACCCGTATCAGAGTTTACTTTTGCAGCAATGACTGGCATGTTCTGTTTCTTTTATTTTGCAATGAAGACTGCATTCATAATCCTCAGCTTCACTGGTTGGACCTTTGCACGTAAATTGTAAAATCTTTGAGGAGCATCCCAATACTTGGTTGTAGATAACTACTTCATTTGAATCAAGTTGTTACAATTAAGCTTGCTGGCGATCAACAAAAGATGTCAGGGGCCACTTCAGCTGTATTGTAGGCTTCCTTCCAATAGTCAGTACTCTTTAATATCGAAAATAGTTGTGCATAAAAGTGTAATAATATGAGAATGTTTCAAGAGTTTATTAAATTAATAATCGACTCAGGTGCTTCGGATTTTGTAAGTGACACATTTTGAACGACTATATCACGCATTTAGACACTAGTCTATAATCTGCCTAGGCTTCACTGACTTCAAAGACTTTCATCCAAGAGGTCTAAAAAAGGGTTACTTGGTGTTATCTTTTAAATGTTTATATTGCCTCACATATAAAAGTCAGCTTAATGACCTTAGATTTCTACGTTCTTTTATGTTCAGTGAACCTACTGTGATGTCAAACTATCTCTTGAGATATTGTCCATATGGTAGCGGATATAGGGCCTGATTTATGAAAAGTTATGGTCATCTTGGCTTCATTTTTTTATGCAAAAGTGGCGCTAACGTTTCATAAATCAGACCCTACGTACTTTGGACAATCGCCTGTAAACAACCTATTGTAAGTCATTCTCTTTTTTCCAAATCTAGCTTAGAACACAAACCTTAATTAAAAACATAAAGACAAAATTTAATTAAATGATATCCATTTTTGAGTTTATATAGCATTAATACCAAATACGCTCAGAGCAGTGATTAGCACACATACTTAGAACCACGAATTAGTATTAAAACCAGCTCAAAATGCAATGGGTCCCTTTTTAGTACTAACACCAATCAGGCATTCAGGTCAATTAGCAGTTTTCCTGTTGCGTAAAATAGGTTTAGATGAACACTTTAAATCATGATGAGGTTCAAATACCACGTTATAGGCAGTACTGCACAAGTGGTTTCAATTAATGTTTTCGTATGTGTTGTGTGTGCACACAATCTTCATGTCTGAGTATGGTAAGTGACCTCACCACTTTTGTCAGTGGCCAGCTTGTGTGTCCCTCCCTAAATAATATTCACCATTGCGGGAAAGTATTCACTAGGCACACTGCAGGAATGTGTGTGATGTAAGGAGTCGTACATACCTTACAAACCGCCACTCAGTCATAAAAACAAATTCGAGTACTGCCTTTATCACTTTCCCCACCTTTAGACAGCAGCACTGTCTAAGGGGCACCAGATCCTTCATGGCAAGTTCAGCTTTTTACATTTAGCCTACATAAGAAATGTTGTGTCTGGCATCCACTCCCAGTGTCCACTTCTCAAGGAGGTGGGCAGTGGTGTAATAATAGCCCCTGCAGCTCCTTAGGTGTGGGGGTGTGAGGGCCCTAAGCTCCCGGGGACCGCTCAGCACAGCACTCTGTGCTCGGGTGCCAGGTCCCTGGCCAGGGAGATCCTGACTGGGTCGTTGGGGGGGGTGGGGCACCCCTCCATGTACTTTGCATGGAGGCCTCCTCAAGTTTAATTACGCCACTCAAGGTGAGCAGGACAGTGGATCAAGGAAGCAATTTCAGAGGGTGCCGCGATGGCCAGGCTGATGGCTTGGAATTTCAAGTGTTTTGCTAATTTCTATGTAATGTTCACAACATTCTAAGAAGGTGACTATTATCAGCTCTCCTACTGAATGTAGGATGCCATATGTTTCACTTTGGACATTTCCATTAGGCATGAAGAGGCAAAATAAAGGTGCATCTGTGAAAAGTGCTTCATACTAAAAATATATAGCCATGCACATGTATTAACAGTCTTATTGCTGTTGCTTCTAGGGTAATACTCTACTCCATACGGAAGATGTATTCAATCTCAGAACACATCCAGTGTCACAGGTTGTGAACAGCGGATGTGCTCTGGTCTGTGACTGCAGCAATGTTTTCAGAATGCAAGTTGGAATGGTGAGCAGGAGGTAGTTGCTGCTATGATCAGAGGAAGTTTGTTGGCTTGCACTTCTCTTCTAGGACTTGCATGTGTTACATTCCCTGCAGCCAATGGAAGATAATGAGAGTGCTTCTAGATCTAATTCCCTGGGCTGCTTAGATGTTGTTACATTACACAGTTACTAATTTGTGTGGGCAGCAACCATGCACTGAATGTTAATATGATTACCAGCTTGATGGAAAAATCATTTTAAGGCAACAAACACCACTACCACATGATAAGGTAACTAAACACATGGGGTTACTAATGACCAACTGCATATTCAGTGAAATGGACATTGATTTCCCTGCACCACCTCTATAAAATTTGAATGCAGATCATCCGATAGGAAACAGGACTTTAATACTTCTGAATCTACAACTTTTGACCTTGAAGTATATGAAATGTGCCCCACCAGGAACATGCTGCTGATGTACTGTGTATGGATGAGCAGAAGACCAACTAAACATTGCTAAGCACAGAAACAATACAGGCTCTGAATACATGCTTTCTGATAAAATATTAATTGAAGCCCCATTCAAAAAGAGCTAGTGATGAAGCTGTTAAGGAGGTTTAGGAGAGGATCAACCTAGAGAAAAATTGCAATCAATTTACATCTGCATGTGTATGTCTAGATCTAGGGTTGTGCAGGTGGTTGCATAGTAGTACACAATTTTGCACTAGACTGGTGGGCCTTTTTATTAATAAGTAAACCAAAGCAATACTTGGAGTCTCTTTGCACCACACGAGGATCCACACAAAATATTAGGAAATACCTCAATTAAAATGCATGATGTGATCTAGTATTCAAACATTGGCAGCACATTTGTAGCAATGTAAAGCGATACAACTCGCAAACTAGATGTGGATCAGCAATTCAATTAAAAAATTCTGTCAGGGAGGTGGGGTCTGCATACTGGGTGCTCTTGGGATGTTCCTAAGCACAAAGGGAGTTTATTGTGGTTACAAGTAAATATGTCAAGCACGGAAAATTGATCCCTTGCATTGTAACATTTGAAACTAGACATACACTAAAATGGCAGGGTAATTAAATCACTAGTGAGCTACCTTTATCAAAAGAATACAAAAAAGGTTTATTGCGTATGATTATTGAAAATCCTAGCAGGCATACCAATCTAAAATAGAGTAACAGAAATTGATAGAAAATTAGTAATTTTTGTCATTATGCCTTGTTACGAATTTTATTACTTTAACAAAATAAAAAAGGATGTGAATAAAACCCGACTTGGTGAAAAAAAGAGCAAATTAATGAACAAAAATCTTTGTGTACAAAGCTCAGATCTAGGCGAGCGTGCATCTAAAAAGTCAGCAATGCATTGATTCCTTACTCGCAAGTGAGGCCGTGTATTATTTCTTCTCCCGCAAGAAAGCAATGTGTTGATTTCTGGACAAGGCACCTTGGATCCACACAGGTTCAAGTTGATTTTGATGCCCAGTGATGATGTGTGTGATATCTGGCTGCACAGTGATGGAAAACTGCGCTGCGTGGGGTTTGCGTCATTTTCAGCAGCCACAAGAGGGTGTTGCGCTGTTTCTCCAGCTGCAATGCAGGTGATGCAATGATTTCTCAGCCCTGATGCAGGTGGTGCATTGATTTTAGCCACAAGGCAGGTGACACATCATTGTTACAGCCGGGTTGCAGGTGGTGCGTCAAAATTTCCCCCACATGGCTTTCTGTGAATGGATTGCAGTCCTTGTTCTACCAGCTTCACCTTACAAGGGCCGAGGGACTGGATAGGGCACCACTTGGCAGGAGCATCAACAGAGAGTTCAGGTGCTGGAAGGGGAAGTCTTTGATGGTCCTGAGATTTCAAAACAGGAGACAAACTCAGTCCAAGCCCTTGGAGACACTTCACAAGCAGAAATATACCACAAAGTGCAGTCTTTGTCCTCTTTCTCAGGCCGGAGCAGCAACTGCAGGTTAGCCCAACAAAGCACAGTCACAGGCAGGGGCAGCAGTCTTCCTTCAGCTCTTCTCCTGGGAGAGGTTCCGCTTGAATTTGTGAAGTAATCTGAACATCTGGGGATTTGGGTCCACTATTTATGCCCCTTTCTCCATTTGAAGTAGGCAAACTTCAAAGGAAAGTCTCTGTTGTTCACAAGATACTGCCTTGCCCAGGCCTGGTGCCAGACTCACACCAGGGGGTTGGGGGCTGCATTGTGTGAGGCCAGGCACCCCCATTTCGGTATAAGTGTTAGCTTCTCCCTCCACTCTATCCCAGATGACCCATCAGGGTATGCAGGCTACACACCAGCTCCCTGTGTGTTACTCTCTAGTGGATATTCAAAAACAGCCCAACTGTCTGTCTGACTTAGCCTGGGAAAACACATGCAGGCAGAGTCCCAGAAAGGTTTAAGCAAGAAAATGCCCACTCTCTAAAAGTGGCATTTTCAAACAGACAACTTAAAAACCAACTTTATCAAAAGATGTATTTTTAAATTGTGGTCCCAAACTCAACATCTCTATCTGCTCCCAAAGGGAAATTGAGGTTAAAGGATATTTAAAGGCAGACCCCATGTAAACCCATGAGAGAGATAGGCCTTGCAACAGTGAAAACCGAATTTGGCAGTATTTCACTGTCAGGACATGTTAAACACATCAGTACATGTCCTACCTTTAAGACACACTGCACCCTGCCCATGGAGCTATCTAGGGCCGACCTTAGGGATACCTTACATGTAAAAGAATTGAAGGTTTGGGCTTGGCAAGTGGGTACACTTGCCAAGTCGATTTGGCAGTTTAAAACTGCACTCACAGACACTGCAGTGGCAGGTCTGAGCCATGTTTACAGGGCTACTCATGTGGGTGGCACAACCAGTGTCGCAGGCCCACTAGTAGCATTTGATTAACAAATCCTGGTCACCTCTAGTGCACATTACTAAGGACTTACTAGTAAATCATATATGCCAATCAGGGATAAACCAACCACCAATACAGTTTACACAGACAGCATATGCACTTTAGCACTGGTTAGCAGTGGTAAAGTGCCAAGAGTCCTAAAGCCAACAAAAACTGGTCAGACAAAATAGGCGGAAGGAAGCAAAAGGTTTGGGGATGACCCTGGAGATGGGGCTAGGTCCAACAAAGGCAAAATATGCATCTCAGTAAATTAATACCCACATTCTTTAGGCTATTCTAAATGTTCTGAGCGGAAATAAGAGGAAGTGCACACAAACATATTTGCGTATATAAATCAAATCATACCATGACTTATTAAAAAATATTGCATCAATATAAAGTCCAAAACCCAGGAGTATAAAAGCAGCTTATAGTTATTGATGGCTTTAAAAGATATGCTGAATGGGTTCTTTGCCCATGTAGTTGGAATTCCAAGGTCCTGTATGGCTAATTAAAAGAATTTAGTTAGGGATTAACCTGTTGCTTTCCTTCAGAATAATGGGCTTTATAGCTGTTTTCAAGAGAACTTGGCCAACATTTCTGATTTGATGACAGCAGTTAAAGAGTGCTGCTTTAAAGACTATCTTTCCTAGCCAGACCAAACCCCATGTTTATCTGGGGCCTGACTGTGGTATGTGGATTTTATTTCTAAATATCTTCCAGTGTAACACACTCAAGGTGGGGCAATCCTTAGTGTGTTAATGGCCTCTTTCAAGGTCATGGCTGGGAAGCGTTTGGCTCTAACGACTTTTAACGGGGCTTCAGAAGAGGAACTCTAGTGTACAGCAGAGGAAATCCAGATGATGCTCACCAGAGGAGATCACAAACTGCCAGAAGATGGAGAAGCAGGGCAGGCCTTGCATAAGAATCTGCAGATTCCCCCAGATCATAGGCCACTCTGATTTTTCATATACACTTTAATGCATCTTGCAATAATTACATCACGATTGTTACTTTGGTTAATTACTTATAGGGTTCCACACAGATATTTTCTGAAGTCTTAAAATGCTATACTTGTACTAAGATTTGCATGGAGGACGTAATATAAACACTTGAGAAAGCTCTGTATCCGAACTTCATCACGCCTATCTGCCACATTTTACTGACTAATATTGTTGTTATGAAATTACTAATAAAAGGATATACGTAAAAAGAGGAACTCAAAATCGTTGCATTTAGCCTTCACAAAGCAAGCGTATTAATGGCACCACTGTTCTTGAAAGTAGACTGGCAATATCTCAGGCATCTCTGATCATTTGGTCAACATCCTAACTATCTACAGGCAGTATAATAGTTGTAGGTGGAAGTGCCCAGTTGTCTGGACTCCTTGGTCTTATTTTTATGCCTGCCAAAGACCATCATCCTTGACTGATTGGCGACAGGCTTGTTTGCAAATTGACATGCGCTGGGTTAATTTAACGCTCTCTGGAGACCAATGCTAGTTCGGTCTCGGATAACTAATTTATCAGCATAGTTCTAAACTTGTATATGTTGCCCGCCCTATTCATAGTGTGAATGAGCTTGCCTTTTGGAAGACAGAACCAACGACTGCAGAATGAAGACTAAACAGTAAAAGAGACACAACACACCTGTGTTTGATCCCCCTGTTGTTGCAAATACGTCTTGGGACAAGGACCCATTGCCAACCTTTACTCTGACGCAAGTGTCCGAATTAATCAAAATGATACATATTCATTGGGCAACAGGGATTCCCCATGCAACCATTTTCTTATACGGAGTTTGTTCCACTCGAACAAAGAAGCAGAGTCAACAATTTGGCACACAAACAAGGCGTATCCTGGAAACGGTCTGCTTGATTTGCCATAAAAGACAGGATGACAATAACACCAACACTTCAGGAATGCTCCCAGGGCTCGCGGACATTAGTGAAATCCGTGACCCTAGTTTATACACAGTGATTGTATGTGGTGTGACTTAGAACATGCATTTGCTGAAAATGTTTCTTCTAAAGTCATGAAGCTGTATTTCTTAAGTTACCGTTTTGTACCATTCTGCAGTACTTAAAAGTAGGCCATGGCAAAAGTTCTAGTACACGGACGAAATATTGCATAATTTTGTGTTACATTTGTCACATCAAATGCCGACAATTACAATAGTATGCCACATCATGTAATTATGCGCCATTCTCAGCAAAAAATCAACACTAGTACTTAGGAACAAAGTGAGCGACCGGAATGCAAGCAGCTTCCATTTGTTGTGATTGTGTTTTTTTGTGTTACTTTTTAGCACAAAGTTGGTCCTTACTTCTGATGTTTTTTTTTTGCTGAAATATGGCACCAAATGCCAGTTTTGCACTTCATAGAATTACATTTAATATTTCATAATTTTTCCAAAATTTTGCAAACAGGCATAAATGTTTAGGAAAAAAAGGAACCTTTTAGTTACACACTTCAGTAATAGACAGGAGAAAGTCACATCAGGCTTCTCAACTTGACTTTTGGTAAAGATTTTTAACCCGTGAAAAGTCAGCAAAAGTGACGCAAACCAGCAAAAAGTGATAACTTCTTCTTTACTGTCTAATGTAGACGTTATTTGTGCTGAAAAGTATGTACTGCTTTACTTTAATATGCATCAAGAGGGTGTACCTTGGTGTGGTACATGGGTTCCTATGCTACCACCCATTGATGTTGATGCAGTACCATATCTATTAGCATTTGTAGACAGGGATATGAGTCTAAAAATACTCATCCTTTAGGCAGTTGTAAAGCACTACAAAATATATTTTTCTCCAAACTTTTCAAATCTTGCATACGTGCTGCACTGTAAAGAATACATATTTATAATGCACTAGTGCCACCTTGCACCACCTTAACCTCATTATTTTTTACATTAATGTGGCCCAATGAGGCTGAAAACCCTGCGCCCTGTTTACAGGGTGCCGCAATGCATGCATTGAGCCACTCTGTAACCTTTTGCGCTACATTATGCCTGTGCCACGCATAATGTATGCAAAGGGGGCATTTCCCCGTTAGGGGAGCTGGAAAAATTGCGTAAGGAAATCTATGAGATTTCCTTACACCATTTTTAACAGCACTTTTAACGCCTGCTCAAGAGCAGGCATTCAAAGGAGGCGTACATTCTTTAGAATGGGGCCCTATGTACTCTGCTGGAGTAGCGCCAATATTTTGGCACTACTTCTGCAGAGTACATCAACAGCGTAATGAGAAATAATGCTATTGCCTTCTACCCTGCACCATGGTGGGCCGTATTTTAAGTAGGGTGCACACATCGTTGCAGTAGGGGGGTGGTAAGGGGCGCAGGGAAAGTGGCGCTGTACTGGGTGCAGAACCACTTTCCATAAATTTGCCCCTAAGTGGGAAAAGTTGATACATTTGTCTTAGCATGGTATGCTGTTCTGGAAGACTATACTTCCAGTACAAAAACAATGCTTGATATCATGCCTCTGTGGTAAACTGGAGGTTTGACTGGTAAAATTCTGGTTGTCAGGGCAAAGTTGAGCTAGAAAACTCAGGACAGGCCCTAAATGGCTGTTGCTTAATGAGTAAATAAGTAGCACTACACTGTGAATCGGAATGTTGGGTTTCTACAGTTTTCCTAGCCTTATAACGACTGGGGATAACCTGTCCCTAGATTCAGCCTTTCTATAAAACAAGCTACTTCAATAAATGAAAATCACCCAAAGTTACTAACACATTTCATCAATGTTGCAAAAGTGACAACGTTTGAACAAAATAAAAATAGTGACCATCGCATGCAGGATTAGTAGTAATTACCACTCCTAAGCATCAGACAAGGTTACCAAGAGTTATGTCAGAAAAAGCTTTTGTAACATGGAATGCCTCCTTGACTTGTGAAGTAATAGCCATAGCAGCAAGTACTCTTTCCTACAAAAGAATAGCAACAATACATAGGTCATTCTCAGTATGAATTATCTTTCAAATATAAGCTTTGAATATGTTTTGTAAATGCAATCATTTTCCTTTCAAGCACCAGCATATCAGTTTCTGAAAATTACATAGTTTTCCTGCAGATGCACCATTTTTATTTAGATTCAACAATTTTAACTCGCTAAATAAAATCTTGCTTTGGTAATAAACCCATTTTCTAAAAATGCCATATTACTCAAAGACTATTAATATTATGGCACAGACAGCTTTGTGCTGAAATCCCTATGACAGAGCAGCGGGCCAGTTCGGGCATGGGTTTCAAGGAGAGACACAATGCTAGGTATGCACACATATAAGCAACATGTACATAAACGTGACAACATGCATGCACACAAATGCGTGCAAACATCACACCCATCCCACTGAAGGAAGTGAGGATTTTCCTTTCTGGCTCTATATTTAACCCCTAGAAACCGCTGCGGCTGAGCCACTGCTTTTCTCACACACTTACACTCCGACCCTCTCTAGTCCAGTACTAAAATAACTCCAATCCAGCTACTTTTTACACTCTTCTTTCTAAACCAAGTGCATCATTTACGAGGTTATGGTGCAGGGCAGTAGCCCTGTGTCAAAAGGAAAGAGCGGGAATATACTGTATCTCTGAGATACAGAGCATTTCTGTCCTTTTCCCCTAGCACTGGCACACAGTGGGCTGCCATGCGCCAATGCAGGAACCTTTGCAGGGGGTGCAAGGGTGTCTGCTTTGTAGGGATGATTGTTTTTTTGCAGGAAGTGACACCTTCCTGCACAAAAACAATCAATGAAGGCCTTTTCCTCTTTCCATGTGTGCTGCAGAATGCAGGACACAGAAAGAGGAAAAAAAAAGAGGAGAAATAAAGTTATTTTTCCTCGATAAGCTTCCCATTGGGAGGCGTAAGCTTTTGACGCATTCCTAGGTTTATGAAATCTCATAAATCTGGGAATGTTTCAAATGCCATGAGTGTTAGTTAAGAACTCCCACTATAATGCTGATTGGACTCCTCCCTATCACAGTGTAGGGCCACACAGTGAGTTGCACTGCATTGTCTCACTCCATATCTAAAAAGAGATGAAAAGCCACTCAGGGTGGCTTTACGTAGCATAATAGATATGTATCTGCAGTGTGCCTCGTCGGACTCTCATAAAAGTGATGTTCTTGTAGCGCAGAGGGGCTTGTAAATAAGCTTTCAAGTGTTTACACAGAGTGTGACATAGACTGACCTTGCAAAATTACCAATGCTAATGCAGCTTTGCTGGACTGGAAGTGGAGAAAGGTGGTCATATTGCAGGTCACACAGGCTTTCAGAGTGTGTGTTACTGTCAGGCCCTGCCATTGGTTTGGTTGACTGCCACCCCAAGAAACTCAGATGAGCACTGCTTCCTTCTTCATTGTGCCCAGGTGCTCTGAATGACGTCCTGAGCCCTGATTCCCTTCTACAAGCTACTTCCATGGTATTGGTGTGCTACCAGTGTAGGAAAGTAGCCTCTTTCTAGCTTGGTTACCCCCACTTTTGGCCTGTTTGTCAGTGTGTTTGACTGTGTCTACTGGGATCCTGCTAACCAGAACCCCAATGATTATGCTCTCTCTACCAAAAGTCTGTATTTCACACACAATTGGCATACTGGTGCCCCCTCATAAGTCCCTAGTATATGGTTCCTAGATAACCAGGGCATTGGGGTTCCAGAGGATCCCTATGGGCTACAGCATATTTTCTTATACACATAGGGAGCCCATGCAAATGCTTCTGCAGGACTGCCATTGCAGCCTGTGCGAAAAGGAGCAAGTACCCCTTCACTGCCACTTTTCACTGCACCAGGTCACTTATAAGTCACCCCTATTTCAGGCCTTCCAGCCTTGAGGGCAGGGTGTAAAGTACCTGTGTGTGAGGGCACCCCTGCACTAGCAGAGGTGCCCCCATGAACTCCAGGCCCATTTCCCTAGACTTCCTGAGTGCAGGGACGGCATTTTATGCTTGTACTGGACATAGGTCACTACCTACGTCCAGCTACATAATGGTAACTTCGAACACAGGCATGTTTGGCATCAAACATGTTGGAATCATACCTCAAGGCTTTTGCAAGCATTGGTTATATGATTCCATGCACTCTGGGGGCTCCTTAGAGGACCCCTGGTGTTGTCATTTCAGCCTTCTGAAGTTTTCCAGGCAGCCCCAGCTGCTGCCACCTCACAGCCTGGTTTTTGCCCTCCTATTGCTTGTAAAGCTGGAGCCGAGGAAGGTAGAACAAAGGATTTACTTTGGGAGAGGGGTGTTACACCCTCTCCTTTGGAAATAGGTGTTACAGGCTGGGGAGGGGTAGCCTCCCCAAGCCACTGGAAGTGCTTTGAAGGACACATTTGGTGCCCTCCTTGCATAAAACAGTCTACACCAGTTCAGTGATCACAGTTCCTGCTCTGGCACAAAACTGGACAAAGGAAAAGGGAGAGACCACTTCTCTGTCCATCACCACCCCAGGGGTGGTGCTCAGAGCTCCTCCAGAGGGTACCTAGGTTTTGCTATCTTGGAATAACGGTTGGCAGGGAACTTTGGGAGCATCTGAGTGGCCAGTGCCAGCAGGTGATGACAGAGCCCTCCCCTGATAGGTGCTTACCTTGTTTGGTGACCAATCCCCCTTTAGGGCAATTTAGGGTCTCTCCTTTGGGAAGTTCCTCAGATTTGGATTGCAAGACTCCAGCAGGATTCCTCTGCAACCTCCTCTTGGACGTCTGACCGAAGAAACTGCATCTGGATGCTCCAGAACTTGACAAGCTGCAACAAAGAAGCAAGACGCCTCCTGCAACAATGTATCTCCAGCTCCTGCCAGCAACTGCAACAGTTTCCTGGTCGTGCATCCTCTGGAGACAGCCCATCTTCAGCCTGCATCAGAAGGAAGAAGAAACCTCCCTTGGGGTTAAGGAGTCACTCCTTCTGCAGGCACTAACTGCGACATCGACTAGCTGCGTGGATCCCCTCTCCTGCTGAGCTGCGTGGATCCTGCATCACAGGTGGTGGACTGAAGTGGTCCTGACGGTCCTCTCTTCCAGGTGTTCTACTTTGGTGGAGGTAAGACCTTGCCACCCCATGCAAGACAGTACCACAGTTCACAGCGTCTTTTACAGCTGCCAAGACTTGTTGGCAACCTTCCTCTGAGTCTTTCATGCATCTTGTAGCTCTGGCCCCTACACTCCATCCTGTGAGGCACAGCTTCCTGAATCATTCTCCAGCGGAGTGGGAGCCATTGTCGTAGTGCTATGTGGGCATCTTCTGCAGCTTTCTTGTCCCTAACCTGTGGGGCTCGTGTGAGTGCTGCCTGGTGTTCTGTGGGCTCTCTTTGTGGCTGAGGGCCCTCTCTGACTTCCCCCTCCTGGCTAGAGTCCACCTGGTTCTTCCTGCTCCCGGCTACACCATTTTCTGCTAACCGCAAGCTTTGCATGTGCCAAGGCTTGTTGGTGGACTCCGACAACACAAACCTGACTGCAATCCTCCATCCAGCGTGGGACATCACATGCATCCTCCAGGAACCCAACTTCGTCTTTTTAGGTGCAGTACTGACTTTTCTTCTCCACAGCTGGTTTTCCTTTTGCTCCAGGTTAGCACGGGCTCCTGCTCTTCCTGGACTCTTCTGTGCTTCTTGGACTTGGTCCCCTTCTTTCACAGGTCTTCTCATCCAATAATCCACTGTTGGTGTCTTGCAGTCTCTTCTAGGTTTTTGTGAAATTCTTCTTCTCGTCTCTTTGTGTGTTCTGGGAAGTTATTGTGATTTACTCCTGCCTTCCTGGTCGTTGGGGTGGGTTGTGGTACTTACCTTTGGGCTTTTCTAGTACTCCCAGCTCCCCTCTACATACTACACTTGCCTAGGTTGGGGACCAACTTTCGCATTCCACTCTCTTAGTATATGGTTTGTGCTCCCCAGGCCCATTTCTTACTATTGTGATTTTTACTAACTGTACTGTTTTTATTTCTATTACTGCATACTAGTGTATATAATTTGTGTATTACTTACCTCCTAAGGGAGTATAGTCTCTGTGGGATTTTAAGTATTTGTGTCACCAAAATAAAGTACCTTTGTTTTTGTAACACTGATTACTTTCTTTCATGTGTGTGAGTACTGTGTGACTACAGTGGTATTGCATACGCTTTGCATGTCCCCTAGATAAGCCACAGCTATCTCTAGGGAGCCTGGCTTCCAGACACTGCCTACACACCACACTTATAAGGTATAACTGGACATGGTATAAGGTGTAAGTACCATAGGGACACACCACACACCAGGCCATCCTCCTGCAACCAGTATCTCCCAAGCTACTTCTTGGAGGCCCCCATTCCAGATTATCTAATTTTGGGAACAGAAAAAGCTAATTCAAATATAGAAATATTTGCTTTCAGACCCCATGTTGTATAATCATTAGGGATGCTCTAAAGATTGTTTCAGATATTCTTTACGTCCAACTTTTCCAGGAAGAGATCCAGTGTAAGACATAGCGATCTCATGCTGATCCTGGCCCTCCATCCCTTGGCCAGAAGTGAAGAGGTTGCAAAGGCTTCTGATAGCTGCTTTCCTTTTTTCTAGCCAACCCTTCACAATAGAAGAAAAACATTCCCCGCCGCTCTGTGCAATGAGTGGTGTTGCTCAACCACTACTACCCAGCAGGCATTTTATGAGATTTAACATAGGACTCACAGCAGTGAGGAATTGCCGAACATGGCTTTTTGAGCAGTGATTTGTTCTACTCATTGCCACTCAGGGCTAGGCCAGTAATGAGAAACATAAGGGGAATGTAATTCCAACTTGTTAGAAACTTTCTGCTGTGACTCTTCCACATGATTTTCTATGGCCACAAATTGAATCATCTGTGACTAAGTCAGCAAGCTTAAACTCAGCTCAAGTAGTCTGGCTTCAAATACTTTCTATCTACGTGGCTACTTTGCTTGTGATATGGTTTCTACTAATGTGCCTTCTGACTACGTTATATATGGGCCAAACAAACTTTCCGCCTAAGACTTTATCCCGCCACACTGATATAAGATGTGTTGTGGCACATCTTAATGGCATGTTCACCTGAAACAAAGGAACAGACATTTAAGCAGTGCCACCTGCCGAATAGGATATCAAGAGGGCCATTGATAGCTCGGTGTTCTAGGAGCCATGTCCTGTGGAGAAATGTATGCATGTACGAGCAGAATCATAGAAATGTTAGTATGCTGAATAATGCCTAAGCCTCTCCAGGGCATACACTCTGCTTAACATAACACAAATTGTGGTGGAAAGGGTGCATGATTATTCATCATCTGATATATGTTTGCATCTTTCTAGGGAGAGGTCAGTCAAGAAATGGCCCTGGTGAATAAATTAAGAAAAGCAAGATAAACCGATCCCTGGGAGGCATACTTTATGCATCCCTAAATTTTGTCTCTGCGTGTGACACAGCTACTTTAACTGTTAACGATACTCTCAAAATACCCTAAAATGTGTGGTCTTTGGATCCATGCAGCTGGTTGTAGGAGGCTGGCCTGGTGTGTGGTGGGTACCTGTGGTACTTACATCTTATACCAGGTCCAGGGATCCCTTATTAGTGTAGTGTGGTCAGGGTTTAGAAGCCAGGCTCTCTAGAGGTAGCTGTGGATGAGCAGCCAAGGCTTATCTGGGAGACATGCAGAGCTCATGCAATACCACTGTAGTCACACTTAGTACTTGCACACATGAAAGAAAACGCTTGTCGTAATTTGGACTCTTGCTCTGGGGAAGACTGCTGGTTCAATGATGACAGTACTTATGTTTGTAGGTGACTATGCCTATCCTACAACAAGTTGCAGCTGTAGTCCCAACCCTTCCGGTTCACTATTAGTACCTCACCAATAACCCAGTTAAAGTAACAGTTAAAGGTGTTTTGTGGCAGCCGTTACGCATGGACTCAGAAGTATGGCATCTCAGGGAGTGTCATGGTTAAACAGAGATTACCCCTTTCTCACAGACATATCATGGCTCATCCAAACACAGCCAATAACGAAGATGCAGTAATGTTTCATTAGTTTTTATTTAATCCAATACGGTAAATTGCATGGGCTGCAATGATTAGGACAATGAACACTGCAAGAAATATAAATGTAAAGACAAGAGTCATGATTACGAAGACCCCCACCATCTTGCGTTAGCATGGAAAGACATAAAGTATATAATATGTCTCAATACCCTATCATAATAGGCCTAACCTCCTACCGAAAGGACACCTTGGTATTGTAGGAGGCTGGCCTGGCTTGTAGTGGGTACCAAGGGGTACTTAAACCTTGCACCAGGTCCAGGTATCCCTTATTAGTGTAGAGGGGTGTCTAGCAGCTTAGGCTGATAGAAAAGGTAGCTTAGCAGAGCAGCTTAGGCTGAACTAGGAGGCGTGTAAAGCTCCTACTATACCACTAGTGTCATATGCACAATATCATAAGAAAACACAATACACAGATATACTAAAAATAAAGGTACTTTATTTTTATCACAATATGCCAAAAGTATCTCAGTGAGTACCCTCAGTATGAGGATAGCAAATATACACAAGATATATGTACACAACCCCCAAAATATGCAGTAATAGCAATAGAAAGCAATGCAAGCAATGTACAGTCACAATAGATTGCAATGAGGGCACATAGGGATAGGGGCAACACAAACCATATACTCTAGAAGTGGAATGCGAACCACGAATGGACCCCAAACCTATGTGACCTTGTAGAGGGTCGCTGGGACTGTAAGAAAACAGTGAGGGTTAGAAAAATAGCCCACCCCAAGACCCTGAAAAGTGGGTGCAAAGTGCACCTAAGTTACCCAGAGAGCACAGAAGTCGTGATAGGGGAATTCTGCAAGGAAGACCAACACCAGCAATGCAACAACAATGGATTTCTGGATGAGAGTACCTGTGGAAAAAGGGGACCAAGTCCAAAAGTCACGATCAAGTCAGGAGTGGGCAGATGCCCAGGAAATGCCAGCTGTGGGTGACAAGAAGCTGCCACCGGAGGGTAGAAGCTGTGGATTCTGCAAGAACAACAAGGGCTAGAAACTTCCCCTTTGGAAGATGGATGTCCCACATCGTGAATAAACTTGCAGAGGTGTTTCTGTGCAGAAAGACCACAAACAAGCCTTGCTAGCTGCAAGGGTCACGGTTAGGGTTTTTGGATGCTGCTGTGGCCCAGGAGGGACCAGGATGTCGCCAATTGCGTGAGGAGACAGAGGGGGCGTCCAGCAAGACAAAGAACCCACTCAGAAGCAAGCACCACCCACAGAAGTGCCAGAACAGGCACTACAAAGAGGAGTGAACTGAAGCTCACCCGAAGTCACAAAGGAAGGTCCCACGACGCCGGAGGACAACTCAGGAGGTCGTGCACTGCAGGTTAGAGTGTCGGGGACCCAGGCTTGGCTGTGCACAAAGGAAATCCTGGAAGAGTGCATAGGAGCCGGAGAAGCTGCAAATCACGCGGTACCCAGCAATGCAGTCTATCGTGGGGAGGCAAGGACTTACCTCCACCAAATTTGGACTGAAGAGTCACTGGACTGTGGAGTCACTTGGACAGAGTTGCTGAGTTCAAGGGACCTCGTTCGTTGTGCTGAGAGGAGACCCAGAGGACCAGTGATGCAGTTCTTTGGTCAACCCACGGGAGATTTCTTCGGAGATTCTAGTGCAGAGAGGAGGCAGACTACCCCCACAGCATGCACCACCAGGAAAACAGTCGAGAAGGTGGCCGGATCAGCGTTACAAGGTCGCAGTAGCCGTCTTTGCTACTTTGTTGCAGTTTTGCAGGCTTCCAGAGCAGTCAGCGGTCGATTCCTTGGCAGAAGGTGAAGAGAGAGATGCAGAGGAACTCTGATGAGCTCTTGCATTAGTTATCTAAAGAATTCCCCAAAGCAGAGACCCTAAATAGCCAGAAAAGGAGGTTTGGCTACTTAGGAGAGAGGATAGGCTAGCAACACCTGGAGGAGCCTATCAGAAGGAGTCTCTGACGTCACCTGCTGGCACTGGCTACTCAGAGGAGTCCAGTGTGCCAGCAGCACCTCTGTTTCCAAGATGGCAGAGGTCTGGAGCACACTGGAGGAGCTCTGGGCACCTCCCAGGGGAGGTGCAGGTCAGGGGAGTGGTCACTCCCCTTTCCTTTGTCCAGTTTCGCGCCAGAGCAGGGCTGGGGGATCCCTGAACCGGTGTAGACTGGCTTATGCAGAGATGGGCACCATCTGTGCCCATCAAAGCATTTCCAGAGGCTGGGGGAGGCTACTCCTCCCCAGCCCTGACACCTTTTTCCAAAGGGAGAGGGTGTAACACCCTCTCTCTGAGGAAGTCCTTTGTTCTGCCTTCCTGGGCCAAGCCTGGCTGGACCCCAGGAGGGCAGAAACCTGTCTGAGGGGTTGGCAGCAGCTGCAGTGAAACCCCGGGAAAGGTAGTTTGGCAGTACCCGGGTCTGTGCTAGAGACTCGGGGGATCATGGAATTGTCTCCCCAATGCCAGAATGTCATTGGGGTGACAATTCCATGATCTCAGACATGTTACATGGCCATGTTCGGAGTTACCATTGTGACGCTATACATATGTCGTGACCTATGTATAGTGCACACGTGTAATGGTGTCCCCGCACTCACAAAGTCAGGGGAATTTGCCCTGAACAATGTGGTGGCACCTTGGCTAGTGCCAGGGTGCCCACACACTAAGTAACTTAGCACCCAACCTTTACCAGGTAAAGGTTAGACATATAGGTGACTTATAAGTTACTTAAGTGCAGTGGTAAATGGCTGTGAAATAACGTGGACGTTATTTCACTCAGGCTGCAGTGGCAGGCCTGTGTAAGAATTGTCAGAGCTCCCTATGGGTGGCAAAAGAAATGCTGCAGCCCATAGGGATCTCCTGGAACCCCAATACCTTGGGTACCTCAGTACCATATACTAGGGAATTATAAGGGTGTTCCAGTATGCCAATGTAAATTGGTGAAATTGGTCACTAGCCTGTTAGTGACAATTTGTACAGAGAGAGCATAACCACTGAGGTTCTGGTTAGCAGAGCCTCAGTGAGACAGTTAGGCATCACACAGGGAACACATACATATAGGTCACAAACTTATGAGCCCTGGCGTCCTGGCTAACAGGGTCCCAGTGACACATAACAAACATACTGAAAACATAGGGTTTTCACTATGAGCACTGGGCCCTGCCTGGCAGGATCCCAGTGAGACAGTGAAAACACCCTGACATACACTCACAAACAGGCCAAAAGTGGGGGTAACAAGGCTAGAAAGAGGCTACTTTCTCACAGGTATGTTACACCTAATCTGCCAATGCCATGTCCCTGGAAGGAGTCCCAAACCATGGTTACCTTGAAATGAGGTCTCGAGCTCAGACTTCGGAAGAACACGAAGTCTGGGTCATCGTTAAGGCGACGTGCAGCATCAACAGCAGCAATGGTATCTGGTCGGATTCCCTCTGCTTATCTGTCTAAAGTGTGATATATTTCTACAGATCTACTTGGACCCCTGACGTCTGTTGTTCCAAAACAATAGATAACACCGCATGCTTGGGACAGTAATTTCTAATGTAAGCACCTACAGTTTGTTTGTCTTTGTCGCATGAGTTGACGCCATAGCGCGGTGACACTGATAACATAACTCTCAACAAAAGGGCCTAACTGTAAATAAGGCAGCCATCTTAGAAGAATTAATTAAATAAATGGTCTAAGACAGAGCAAGCTAAGTAGGTTAAAAGTCACTAGGTGACGGGGGCAGGAGTCTGCAAGCCAAAGGCTAAGCTAACTCCTGTAATCCCATTAAAACAAACTAGGATTCACTACAACCTCCCCATTTCCATAACAAGTATGATGCCATTACTGGACGCCACCGAAGGTGAGAGAATCCAAAAAGCTAAAAAAGCTTTTCTAGACTAAAAGCGAAGCATAAAAACCAAAGTTAAAAACATAGTTAAAATTAAATGTAATAAAAAAAAACATACTAAAGAGACTTAAAGTCAACCATGACAAGCACAGCAGGCCAAAGTAAGATCATACATTGGATGTTAATTAGACAAACGATTTCCAATCACTGTGGCGTGGAACTATAGTATTGAACTTGAAGACTAGCTCCGAAGTCACCTGTTAAAAAGTCATACAAAAATGAGGCCAAATCATATGATGTAGGATCAATCACTTGGGCAGATGGATTCACGGAACAAAAGTGTGCAATAATCTCATGTGCAGGTCCCCCTGCATCAGTGCGATTGTCCGTAGATGGAAGAGCCAACTCTGAGTGTTCATAAGTGGCCTCGCGGATCAGCCTCAGTCTCATGGGGCACGACCGTGTATGAACCCTCATCAGGGACATCAGCAGTTCTTGGTCCACAGGAGAAACTGGCAAGACGGCAAGACACACTGTTGGCAAATGTTCAAAGAAGCACCATACGCAGTGAAAGACAGGCTGCACGCACCAGAGGAGTAGCCCAAATGACATTGACCAATTATCCTCTAATTCCGCCAGCAAGGAAACATAGAAGATCTAAACCATGTGTTCATGGCGCAGTTGTGCTGGTGGCAGCGGCTCCTTTGCTCCGTTCAGCTGTAAAGAAACAACCACTGTGAATCAGAAAAAATAGCAGTAGTATTCCACCCAATAATGCCAAAATTACAGGAAAGCCACCAAACACACTTGAAAACAGTGAATGGCTGGCCGACGGGATGACTCCGAAGATAGTCTGGAAGATGGACACAAATCCAGACCCAACAGCCTTAAAGAAATGGACAATCCCAGTAGTGCTCGAGGCGTTGAAAATTCTGGATACCAGCTCACCAAAGTGCTTTGTGAAGTTGATATTTAATAGGGATTGTATCTCGGCTGATGATGTCACAATCTGGAGAACATACGTCTCTCTAGCAGATGTCAACGCGACCTGTTTCTGAAACAGTAGCGCCTTTAGTCTGCTCAGCTTGTCATAATTTACATTAATAGTATCAAAGTGAGGCCACATTTCTGATACGTTTATCTCTTATGTGGGGGGGAATAAAACATGTCCACAACATGTAACGACCTTAGAGACCGAAATTGTGTAGGCAATGCCCGGTTGCATTCCGCAACAGCTTGAACGCTCAACACCACATAACTGCCATTGGAAAGTACATGAAATGATGGTCGAATCAAAGAAACAGGAGTACCCTTCAGAAAAAAGGCCAAGTTCGCAACACCCGCATTGCTGTGGCCATGAAGGCACACCTTCTTGCAGATCCTAGAATGACTAACAGTAGTCTCACATTTGCTTCTGCTAAGAAAGACCTCTGTTTCACCGTTCAGACATTTATAATCAAAAGGCAACTCCCACTCTTCCTTAATATAGCTATTGCCCAAATGCTCATACCTGCCCACGGCAAGATGTTTCAAGCATTTCGAAAAACGAAAGATGGATATGGTCAGATTAATAATGCCATGTATGAAGGTCGAAGGACTCCCTGCTATCGTAAAAGGCAATTTTCCCAACTTTTCTATATGACGCATAGTTAAACTCTCTTCCCTTTTGGCCATTGTCTGTTGTTTCTCGGATAAATTAAAAGCAGCGAACAATTCACTACTGTTAATGTATCTCCATGGAACACGCCCATTTTTCAATGTTTGTAACATCCAACCAAGCTGCATAATAGAACGCAGCTGATTTTGTCCATGGTATAAAGGGGACATGTCTGACTGAATGATATCAATCATAGATGACACTATGGTGAGTGAATAAATTCTGTTGGACAGGGTGTTCATACAAATATCGACAAACACCAAAGCCTTTTCTAAGTTTTCCTTATCTATCTGCCTTAAACGTGCAGCAGCTTCTATCTGAGAAAGTTTCCATATCTTATTATACATAGCATATACAAATCTTTTAGAGCGCTGTTTCCTAGGACCTAACAGGAAGTCCTGTAAGTCTACATCTTCAGAAAGTGTTTTCAGGTGTTCTTTAACTTCAGCTAACATGTTAGACTGTACCCATTGTTGACACACTTTCTCCACACTGTATGTAGTAACTAACCCCGTGTGTTGACCTAAGATGAAGTGAGGATCTAGCCGGCTAATCTTAAAACCCCAGATGAGTCTAAAATATGAGCCTGACATCCATTGGTGTCTATTGGCCAAACTAACCACCCGCCGGGAATAGAAAGTGAAGAATTATAGGTACCAGCCTGAACTTTTGCATCCAGCTCTTCTTCTGTGTTATTCAGGAAGAATTGCCAATCATTAAATTTAGCCGGTGTGGGGTTACTGAGCGTGTTCATTTTTTTTATTTTTGCTAACCCGAGGTAGGACATCTGTTGAACAGTGTCAGTTAAAAAAATCATTTGTACAGGAATCAGGCACGCTCTGAACAAGGCTTCCCTACCCTGTATTTGCCAATCTTGTGTCCCCCATACACTCTTTAAATCAATATTGTTCTTCCATTGATTGTATACTTTAATGGTAAGTCGGGAAAAAAAGGCATCTGAATATATCAGTTTTGTGTCTGTTAGCAACATTTTCCTAATTTTTGATGGGGGCAATTTGAAAAAATATGACTCAGCATTTCTTGTGTCATGCCCAGAAAAATAAGTGAATTTTTTTAAAAAAATGTTTGGGTTCCCCACCGGTGGCGTTTAACAATGTTCCCACTTTGTGTAATTAAGTATAGGCCTATGACTAGTTGCACGGTGCAGGTAGTAATTATTATAGCAGAACATTTTCCCATAATTCATTGTATTTACATATACATCATCACTTTCAAATACTGAATAGTCCTTCATTTCAATTAACATAGAATCAACTGTCTGGACATCCCAATCATCAGATACAACACTGGGTGTGATAACATCTATCATGGATATTTTGAATACATATGGAATTTGAATGACCTCAGTAGGCCCGTATTTTTCAAAAGGAACATTGTCCTACACAATCCCATCAGAAATGGGTACAGCTGAAATGTTCACCAGGGACAGGTCTCTGCGGACCTTGTGTGAGGAATGATGTGGAGTTAAAACTTTATCCACTGGTGCTACAATTGCGCGTTCAGGAATGTAATGACCATTTATAAGTAAGAAAAAAACAGTCACAAAACCAATCCATAGAAATAAGGTAGACAATGTTAGGCAGAACCATAAATAGTTCCAGCCATGTATCAAGTAGTTCGTTTTAAGCCATAGATATAGGTGGTCATCATGACATTGGTGGTGTACTGACTGTGACTGTAAAAGTGGCAATAATACCGCCAACAGCCTGGCGGTAACTACCACCAAATTATGTCCATTGTGGTGAAACCTCCCATAGACAGCTAATGTACCACACCAACTGCCAGTGCCGTAACACCACCAACCATGGCGGTAGCCACCTATAGCCAGGCAGAAGTCAAGATACCACCCACCATATAATGACAAAGCAAACTGCCAGGATTTCCGGGGCATTAGCAACACCATCAAAAGCCTGGTGGAAGCATATCACAAAAAACGAAAGCTCAGAGGACTCCGCAGCCACCATGTAACCGGAACTCCAAGCCTTCCTGATGCTCTAAAATGCCATGGCCATCCTGGAGCACCAACGCCGACGACGGCGGTGAGTACAGCCACCTAGCACACAAGGGAGGGAGGGAGGAAACAGAAAGTGACACGTGCAACACCCCACACACACAACCAGCTTCACAGTACATCGACAGTTACAGGACCCATAAGCAAAAAATGCAAGGACAAAAATCTTAAGTAAAAACACTGTAGCTTGCTGCCAACAGCCACCATAATGAATTATGAAATCAGAATGCAGACTTCAATGTACAGATTGGGTTAATGGCCAGTCCAAAGTACCAAAGGGCCACATGGCCAAAGGGCGTAGTCCAAGCCCAACTTGACTCCTGATATAATCTGCACTCCACTATTCAGGGGCATCATGTTGGAAATAGACAAGCGCGTCAGGGGGAAGGGGGTTGGGGGGCACCTCAGCTAGAGTAGGTATCATGCCCGCTGGTTCTGGAGGGGGCTCCTTGCCCATTAGTCAGGGGAGGGGAGTGTAAGGCCACAGTCCCTGGAGTGGGTATCATGCCCATTGGTTCTGGAGGGGGCTCCTTGCCCAATAGTCACTAGAGGAGAGTGTTTGGACATACTCTTTGGAGACTGGGCTACATGCCCTCAGGTGATGGAGAGATCTTCTTGCTTCCAGGTGGTGAAGGGGGATCCTTGGGTTCTTTCTTGTGATGACCCCCCTTGTCCTTTGTCATATGACTTGTGTCCTTGCTTCAAGGTCTAGGAGGTGCCTCCACTGACCCCCTCCTCTGTCCCTTAGGTTTCGCCACCCTAGACCTCCTTTTTTGGGGTGGAGGTGTGGTCTAATTGGGAGTGGCTGCTGTCCCACTCAGGGGCCCCTTAGTGCCAGCAGCAGATTTCTTGGTGGCTTTGTGGGAGCAGTGGCAGATAGGTTGGCTGAGGTGCTGGGCTGGGTCATTGGGACCCTGCACTTATGGGCAGGATGGAGGAAGGGGGGTAAGAGGTCATAATGGGCAAGGAAAACCTTCCTAGGGATGTTGGGGAGGGATGTGGGAGGAGGTATGGGAGTGGAGGTAGAGGTAGTTTTTGTAGAGGGTGTACATTTGCTTGACTTGGGTGCAGGTGAATAGACAGAGTGCATGTGTGAGGTGGATGGCTGTTGGGTGTCTGAGTGTGAGCGTTTGTGTTTCTTGGGGGGACAGACAGGGTGGGAGAGGACAAACAGAACATGTGAATGGATGTTGTGAAGGTGTCTGCAAGTGAGGTGGTGGCTGTTGATGCAGTGCATGTAGGTATAAGCGTGGATGTGACTGTGAGGGAGGAGGAGGAGGGGGAGTGTAGGAAAGTACCATCTTGGCTGGTATGTTACCCCCATTTTTACATATAGGTAAGTTTGTTTTTGCCTGTCTCACTGGGATCCTGCTAGCCAGGACCCCAGTGCTCATAGTTTGTGGCCTGAATGTGTGTACCTGTGTAGTGACTAACTGTGTCACTTAGGCTCTGCTAACCAGAACCTCAGTGCTTATGCTCTCTCTGCCTTTAAAATTGTCACTATAGGCTAGTGGCCATTTTTATCAATTCTGATTGGCACACTGGAACACCCTTATAATTCCCCGGTATATGGTACCTAGGTACCCAGGGTATTGGGGTTCCAGGAGATCCTTATGAGCTGCAGCATTTTTTTTGCCACCCATAGGGAGCTCCTGGAATCCCAATCACAATAGAGAGAAATAGCCCTAGGGAGAGCCCAAACCATATACTAAAAAAAAATGAATGTGAAAGACGGTCCCCCACCTAGGTAAGTGGAGTGTGTAGAGGGGAGCGGAGTACTAGGAAAGCCCAAAGGTAAATACCACAACCCACCCCAGCGACCAGGAAAGCAGGAGTAAATCACTGCAAATTCCCCAGAACGCCCACTTGAAAGGAAAGAAGAATAATGCAAAACCCAGAAGGGACTCCAAGACACCAACAATGGATTCCTAGACAAGAGGACCTGTGGAAGAAGGGGAACAAGTTCAAGAAGCACAGCAGAGTCCAGGAAGGGCAGAAGCCCCTACACACCAGACTGATGGTGCAAGTGATGAGTCAACGGTGAAGAAGGAGAGTCAGCATGGTACCCAAGAAAATGAAATCGAGTTCCTGGAGGATGCATGTGATGTCCCACGCCGGAAGGAGGATTGCAGTTGGGTTTGCGTCTTTGGATTCTGCCAACAAGTTTGGCACACCAAACCTTTAGGTTAGCAGAAAGTGGTGCTGCCACTTTCATGGAACGAGGAACGACCAGGTGGACTCTTCCCAGGAGAAGAAGTCAGATGGGCCCTCAGCAACACAGAGAGCCCACAGAAGACCAGGGAGCACCCATAAGAGTCCCACAGAAGGAGGACACAATACTCGCAGAGGAAGCCCATGCACCACTACAAAAAATGCTCCCAAGCAGCCGGAGAACTATGCAGGGAGCTGTGTGCAGGAAAGTACCATCTTGCCTGGCATGTTACCCCCATATTTCACTGTATATATGTTGTTTTAGTCTATGTGTCACTGGGACCCTGCCAGGCAGGGCCCCAGTGCTCATAAGTATGTGCCCTGTATGTGTTCCCTGTGTGATGCCTAACTGTCTCACTGAGGCTCTGCTAACCAGAACCTCAGTGGTTATGCTCTCTCTGCTTTCCAAATGTGTCACTAACAGGCTAGAGACTAAATTTACCAATTCACATTGGCATACTGGTACAACCATATAATTCCCTTGTATATGGTACTGAGGTACCCAGGATATTGGGGTTCCAGGAGATCCCTATGGACTGCAGCATTTATTTTGCCACCCATAGGGAGCTCTGACAATTCTTACACAGGCCTGCCAGTGCAGCCTGCATGAAATAACATCCAAGTTATTTCACAGCCATTTACCACTGCACATAAGTAACTTATAAGTCACCTATATGTCTAACCTTCACTGGTGAAGGTTGGGTGCAAAGTTACTTAGTGTGTGGGCACCCTGCCACTAGCCATGGTGCCCCCACATCGTTCAGGGCAAATTCCCTGGACTTTGTGAGCGCGGGGACACCATTACACGCATGCACTATAAATAGGTCACTGTCTATGTATAGCGTCACAATGGTAACTCCGAACATGACCATGTAACATGTCTAAGATCATGGAATTGTCACCCCAATACCATTCTGGTATTGGGGGGACAAGTCCATGATCCCCCGGGTCTCTAGCACAGAACCCGGGTACTGCCAAACTGCCTTTCCGGGGTCTGCACTGGAGCTGCTGCTGCTGCCAACCCCTCAGACAGGTTTCTGCCCTCCTGGGGTCCAGGCAGCCCTGGCCCAGGAAGGCAGAACAAAGGATTTCCTCAGAGAGAGGGTGTTACACCCTCTCCCTTAGGAAATAGGTGTGAAGGGCTGGGGAGGAGTAGCCTCCCCAGCCTCTGGAAATGCTTTGATGGGCACAGATGGTGTCCATCTCTGCATAAGCCAGTCTACACCGGTTCAGGGATCCCCCAGCCCTGCTCTGGCACAAAACTGGACAAAGGAAAGGGGAGTGACCACTCCCCTGACCCCAGGGCTCCTCCAGTGTGTCCCAGACCTCTGCCATCTTGGAAACAGAGGTGTTGGGGGCACACTGGACTGCCCTGAGTGGCCAGTGCCAGCAGGTGACATCAGATGCTCCTTCTGATAGGCTCTTACCTCTCTTGGTAGCCAATCCTCCTAACTTCGTAGCCAAACCTCCTTTTCTGGCTATTTAGCGACTCTGCTTTGGGGAATTTTGTCACTAACAGGCTAATGACTAAATTTACCAATTCACATTGGCATACTGGTACAACCATATTATTCCCTTGTATATGGTACTGAGGTACCCAGGATATTGGGGTTCCAGGAGATCCCTATGGGCTGCAGCATTTTTTTTGCCACCCATAGGGAGCTCTGACAATTCTTACACAGGCCTGCCACTGCAGCCTGCGTGAAATAATATCCAAGTTATTTCACAGCCATTTACCACTGCACATAAGTAACTTATAAGTCACCTATATGTCTAACCTTCACTGGTGAAGGTTGGGTGCAAAGTTACTTAGTGTGTGGGCACCCTGGCACTAGCCATGGTGCCCCCACATCGTTCAGGGCAAATTCCCTGGACTTTGTGAGCGCGGGGACACCATTACACGCATGCACTATACATAGGTCACTGCCTATGTATAGCGTCACAATGGTAACTCCGAACATGGCCATGTAACATGTCTAAGATCATGGAATTGTCACCCCAATACCATTCTGGAATTGGTGGGACAAGTCCATGATCCCCCGGGTCTCCTGCACAGAACCCGGGTACTGCCAAACTGCCTTTCCGGGGTCTGCACTGGAGCTGCTGCTGCTGCCAACCCCTCAGATAGGTTTCTGCCCTCCTGGGGTCCAGGCAGCCCTGGCCCAGGAAGGCAGAACAAAGGATTTCCTCAGAGAGAGGGTGTTACACCCTCTCCCTTAGGAAATAGGTGCGAAGGGCTGGGGAGGAGTAGCCTCCCCCAGCCACTGGAAATGCTTTGATGGGCACAGATGGTGTCCATCTCTGCATAACCCAGTCTACACCGGTTCAGGGATCCCCCAGCCCTGCTCTGGCACGAAACTGGACAAAGGAAAGGGGAGTGACCACTCCCCTAACCCCAGAGCTCCTCCAGTGTGTCCCAGACCTCTGCCATCTTGGAAACAGAGGTGTTGGGGGCACACTGGACTGCCCTGAGTGGCCAGTGCCAGCAGGTGACATCAGAGGCTCCTTCTGATAGGCTCTTACCTCTCTTGGTAGCCAATCCTCCTAACTTGGTAGCCAAACCTCCTTTTCTGGCTATTTAGCGACTCTGCTTTGGGGAATTTTGTCACTAACAGGCTAATGGCTAAATTTACCAATTCACATTGGCATACTGGTACAACCATATAATTCCCTTGTATATGGTACTGAGGTACCCAGGATATTGGGGTTCCAGGAGATCCCTATGGGCTGCAGCATTTTTTTTGCCACCCATAGAGAGCTCTGACAATTCTTACACAGGCCTGCCACTGCAGCCTGCGTGAAATAACATCCAAGTTATTTCACAGCCATTTACCACTGCACATAAGTAACTTATAAGTCACCTATATGTCTAACCTTCACTGGTGAAGGTTGGGTGCAAAGTTACTTAGTGTGTAGGCACCCTGGCACTAGCCATGGTGCCCCCACATCATTCAGGGCAAATTCCCTGGACTTTGTGAGCGCGGGGACACCATTACACGCATGCACTATACATAGGTCACTACCCATGTATAGCGTCACAATGGTAACTCCGAACATGGCCATGTAACATGTCTAAGATCATGGAATTGTCACCCCAATACCATCCTGGTATTGGGGGGACAATTCCATGATCCCCCGGGTCTCTAGCACAGAACCCGGGTACTGCCAAACTGCCTTTCCGGGGTCTGCACTGGAGCTGCTGCTGCTGCCAACCCCTCAGACAGGTTTCTGCCCTCCTGGGGTCCAGGCAGCCCTGGTCCAGGAAGGCAGAACAAAGGATTTCCTCTGAGAGAGGGTATTACACCCTCTCCCTTTGGAAATAGGTGTGAAGGGCTGGGGAGGAGTAGCGTCCCCCAGCCTCTGGAAATGCTTTGATGGAAACAGATGGTGTCCATCTCTGCATAAGCCAGTCTACACCTGTTCAGGGATCCCCCAGCCCTGCTCTGGTGCGAAACTGGACAAAGGAAAGGGGAGTGACCACTCCCCTGACCCCAGAGCTCCTCCAGTGTGTCCCAGACCTCTGCCATCTTGGAAACAGAGATGTTGGGGGCACACTGGACTGCTCTGAGTGGCCAGTGCCAGCAGGTGACGTCAGAGGCTCCTTATGATAGGTTCTTACCTCTCTTGGTAGCCAATCCTCCTAACCTGGTAGCCAAACCTCCTTTTCTGGCTATTTAGTGACTCTGCTTTGGGGAATTTTTCAGATAACGAATGCAAGAGCTCACCAGAGTTCCTCTGCATCTCTCTCTTCACTCCTACCAAAGGATCGATCGCTGACTGCTCCAGGACGCTTGCAAAACCGCAACAAAGTAGCAAGACGACTACCAGCAACATTGTAGCGCCTAATTCTGCTGGCTTTCTCGACTGTTTCCAGGTGGTGCATGCTCTGGGGGTAGCCTGCCTTCACCCTGCATCAGAAACTCTGAAGAAATCTCCCGTGGGTCGACGGAAATTTCCCCCTGCGAACGCATGCACCAAAATACTGCAACACTGTTCCTCTGGGTCCCCTCTCATCCTGACGAGCGTGGTCCCTTGAATACAGCAACTCTGTCGAAGTGACTCGCACAGTCCAGTGACTCTTCAGTCCAAGTTTGGTGGAGGTAAGTCCTTGCCTCGCCAGGCTAGACTGCAAAGCTGTGTACCGCGTGATTTGCAGCTGCTCCGGCTCCTATGCACTCTTCCAGGATTTCCTTTATGCACAGCCAAGCCTGGGTCCCCGGCACTCCTTCCTGCAGTGTTGTCCTCTGGCATCGTGGGACTCCCTTTTGTGACTTCACGTGGACTCCGGTTCACTTTTCTTCTAAGTGCCTGTTAGGGTACTTTGGCGGGTGCTGCCTGCTTTTGTGAGGGCTCCCTGAGTTGCTGGGCACCCCCTCTGTCTCCTCCTCCAAGTGGCAACATTCTGGTCCCTCCTGGGCCACAGCAGCACCCAAAAACCTCTACTGCGACTCTTGGGAATAACTCTGCAAGCTTCATCGCGACGTGGGACATCTGTCTTCCAAAGGAGAAGTTCCTAGTCCTCTTCTTTCTTGCAGAACTCCAAACTTCTTCCAATTGGTGGCAGCTTCCTTGCATCTTCAGCTGGCATTTCCTGGGCTCCTGCCCACTCTCAACACTGTTGCGACTATTGGACTTGGTCCCCTTGTCTTACAGGTACTCATGTCTGGAAATCCACTGTTGTTGAATTGCTGGTGTTTGTTCTTCCTGCAGAATCCCCCTATCACGACTTCTGTGATCCTTGGTGGTAGTAGGTGCACTTTACTCCTACTTTTCAGCATCTTGTGGTGGGGTATTTTTCTAACCCTCACTGTTTTCTTACAGTCCCAGCGACCCTCTACAAGCTCCCATAGGTCTGGGGTCCATTCGTGATTCGAATTCCACTTTTGGAGTATATGGTTTGTGTTGCCCCTAGACCTATGTGCTCCTATTGCAACCTATTGTGATCCTACACTGTTTGCATTACTTTTCTTGCTATTACTTACCTAATTTTGGTTTGTGTACATATAACTTGTGTATATAACTTACCTTCTTACTGAGGGTACTCACTGAGATACTTTTGGCATATTGTCATAAAAATAAAGTACCTTTATTTTTAGTAACTCTGTGTATTGTGTTTTCCTATGATATTGTGCATATGATATAAGTGGTATAGTAGGAGCTTTACATGTCTCCTAGTTCAGCCTAAGCTGCTTTTCCATAGCTACCTTCTATCAGTCTAAGCTGCTAGAAACACCTCTTCTACACTAATAAGGGATAACTGGACCTGGCACAAGGTGTAAGTACCTCTGGTACCCACTACAAGCCAGGCCAGCCTCCTATACTGTGTGTCACAGGATAGAGTGCCAGGGGCTTGAGCTTCACGATGCTCGAAGATCTCATGGAAAAGATGCCAATAAGCCTTGGTAGCTGCAAAGGACGTGGTGCACAGGGGTACTGTCCTGTGTGGGCAGGCAAGGGCTTACCTCCACCCAAGTTGGACATCTGGGAGGGAGGACTGTGGTGACCACTTCAGTCAACCATCCGCGATGCAGAATACATGCAGCTTGGCAGGAGAGGAGATCCACACAGCTGGCCGTCAATGCAGTTGGTGCCTGCAAAAGCAGGGAAGTGACTCCTTCACCCCAAGGGAGATTCCATCTTTCTTCTGATACAGGCTGAAGATGCACTGTCCTCAGAGGATGCACGACTGGGGTAATGTTGCAGTTGCTGGAAGGAGCCATATATACAATGTTGCAGAAGATGTATTGCTTCTTTGTTGCAGCTTGCAGGGTCCTGAAGAGTCCAGATGCAGTTTCTACTGTCAAAAGTCAAAGTGGAGGGTGCAGAGGACTCCTGCTTGAGTCTTGCAATCTGAATCTGAAGAAGCACCCAAGAGAGAGACCCTAAATAGCCCTGAAAGGGGGATTGGTCACTTAATTGGGTGGCCACCTATTAGGAAGGGGCTTTGAAATCACCTGCTGGCTTTGGCCACTCAGGTGCTCCCAGAGTTCCCTGCCAACCTTGAATCCAAGATGGCAACACCCAGGGACCCTCTGGAGGAGCTCTGAGCACCAACCCTGGGGTGGTGATGGACAGGGGAGTGGTCACTCCCCTTTCCCTTGTCCAGATTTGCACCAGAACAGGAACTGGGGGTCCCTGAACTGGTGTAGACTGGTTTATGCAAGGAGGGCACCAAATATGCCTTTCAAAGCATTGCTAGTGGCTTGGGGAGGCTATACTTCCCGAGCCTGTAACACCTATTTCCAAAGGGAGAGTGTGTAACACCCCTATCCCAAAGGAAATCCTTTGTTCTGACTTCCTGGGCTTGAGCATCTCAAGCAACAGGAAGGAAGAAACCGTTCAGTGATGTGGCAGCAGCTTGGGCTGCCTGGAAACCTTCATAAGGCTGTAATCGCAATACGGGGATCCTGTAACGAGTCCCCAGGGTGCATGGAATCAGACAACCAATGCTTGCAAAAGCATTGGGGTATGATTTCAACATGTTTGCCTATGTTCGGAGTTACCACTATGTAGCTGGACATAGGTACTGACCTCTGTCCATTACATGCCTTAAATTGGGTCCCAGCACTTATGTAGTCTGGAAACATGGGCCTGGAGTTTGTGGGGGCACCACTGCTAGTGCAGGGGTTCCCTCACACAGAGGTACTTTGCAC
This sequence comes from Pleurodeles waltl, assembly GCF_031143425.1. Taxonomy (NCBI): domain Eukaryota; kingdom Metazoa; phylum Chordata; class Amphibia; order Caudata; family Salamandridae; genus Pleurodeles; species Pleurodeles waltl. The sequence continues at coordinate 383,716,390 of NC_090445.1, forward strand.
CCTGTCCTCTGGGCTAGAAGGTCTGCATAGAGGTGACTTATAAGTGACCTGGTGTAGTGATAAGTGGCAGTGAAAGGGTGGTTGCACCTTTTCATGCAGGCTGCAATGGCAGTCCTGCAGAACCCTTTGCTTGGGCTCCCTATGGGTGGCAAACTATATGCTGCAGCCCATAGGGATCCCCTGGAACCCCAATGCCCTGGGTACCTAGGTACCATACACTAGGGACTTTTGATGGGGCACCAGTGTGCCAATTGTGGATGAAATACAGAGTTTTGGGAGAGAGACATAATCACTGGGGTCCTAGTTAACAGGATTCCAGTGAACACAGTCAAACACACTAACATCAGGCAGAGGGTAACCATGCCAAGAAAGAGGGTACTTTCGTACACAGATGCAGAGTATTCCCCATGCTCTTGCTTCCTTGACAAGATCTGACAGGGTGTCCATTGGAGAAACCAAGTGCCCCAAAATAAGGCTCTCTTTATGACATTGGCAGGCAGCGAATGCCAATGTCATTCCGCCTTCAGGCCACACGGGCAGCCTGAACCATGCTAGTCCTATGTTGAGTTCCCCGATGGGCCGGCCAGCGGAAATAGTGTTTCCGTCCATCGGTCCAGCGGGGAACAGGGCCTTAACAGTGTAGTCAGCTCCTAATGGAGTAGGCGACTATGTGGCGGTGCAGATGGTGAAGCAACACCCGTCGCACATTCCACTGCCCATAATTAAGGCAGTGAAATGTGCAATGGGGTTGTGCATGGGGCCTCCTGCACTGCCCATGCCAAGTGCCCCCCAGACCCCATTCTGCCAGCCTTTCACCGCCATGGACAGGCTGGTGGATGGGGACTCACAATCCCCAGGGCAGTGCTGCTTGCAGTGCTGCCCTGGGGGATTACAACCGCCGGGACCGCCAGGCAGCAGGCTGGCGGCAGCCTGGCGGTGTTGGAGGTTGGACTGTGGCTGCTCCACCACAGTCATAATGTGGCGGTCGGACCGCCACGACCATAGCGGTCCGACCGCCACAGTGACCCTGTCACTCTAGTGACTGCCAAGGTCATAATGACCCCCTAAATCCTTCTCTCTTTGACACTAAGCTCTAGCCTAGCGTAAAAAACCTGGAGAAAGAGCTGTAGAGGAGTATTTATAGAAAGATGGAAGGCAGTGTACTTCAGGATGATAGATCAAGAATGATTTCAGAGACTTGCAGAGACAATTGTATAGAATGCTTATACCTTTAATTCAGGGATGGCTCTTCGGCTATGGTGGAGGAGTGTCACCCCCCCACAAGCAGCAGCTACAGCTGCAAACTTTAAAAATAAAACAACAATAAACAATGTTTATTATTGTTTTATTTTTAAAGAGGTGAGGCAATGGGGGTGACGAGCACTGAGTGGAGTGCACAGAGCACTTCCCTCAGTGTGCATGTATGTTTGACAGGCCGTCTTGGGCCGGAAAAACACACATGCGCAGAGGGCTTTCTCCAACCCGGCACTGTGTTGCTGGGTTGGAGAGAAAAGTCCCAGGCTCCCACTTTGTCTTGGAGTGCCCAGCCAGGGCGCTTCAGTCAATCATAACGCTGCTCTGAGCAGCATCAGGATTGGCTGCAGGGCAGGCTGGGAGCTTGTGCCTGCAGTGTGTTAGAGAGCAACATTGAGGTGGTGCACAGAAGGTAAATTTTTTTTACATATATTTTTTATTTTTGTTTTGTTACCCCCCACCACTTTGCCCAGTCGCCAGCTACGACTGCTTTAATTCTGATTACTTAAACATTCGTTTTACATAATGCTGCTGGACCACAGGATTCATATCTGGCAAAATACAGTGTGCCAATAAAATTCTGCTTTCTCGTTTTACTTTAAAAGTACTTAAATATGATGAGTAGATGTAGGAGGCTGGCCTGGCTTACAGAGGGTAATCCCTTATTAGTAGAATAGAGGTGTTTTTAGCAGCTTAAGCTGATAGAAGGTAGCTATGGCAAAGCAGCTTAGGCTGAACTAGGAGACATGCAAAGCTCCTACTATACCACTTACATCATATAGCACAATATCATAAGAAAACACAATACTCAGAGTTACTAAAAATAAAGGTACTTTATTTTAGTGACAATATGCCAAAAGTATCTCAGAGAATACCCTCACTTAGGAGGTAAGTAATATACACAAGTTATATGTACACAAACCCAAAACAGGTAAGTAACAGTAAGAAAAGTAGTGCAAACAATGTAGAATCACAATAAGATGCAATGGTAGACATAGGTCTAGGGGCAACACAAACCATATACTCCAAAAGTGGAATGCGAATCACGAATGGACCCCAGACCTATGGGAGCTTGTAGAGGGCTGCTGGGAATGTATGAAAACAGTAAGGGTGTCCAAGATACCCTACCCAAAGACCCTGAAAAGTAGGAGTAAAGTTACCCTACTACCCCAGAAAGACAGAATAGTCGTGATAGGGGGATTCTGCAAGAACCTCAAGCACCAGTAAAACACTGAAGACGGATTCCTGGACCTGAGGACCTGGAAAGGAAGGGGACCAAGTCTAAGAGTTGCGATATTGTCCAGGGGGGCAGGAGCACAGAAAACCCCGGATGAAGGTGCAAAATGGCTGCCTCAGGGTGGAAGAGGCCGAATGTTCTGCAACAACGAAAGGGGCTAGGAACTTCTTCTTGGATGGAAGATGTCCCACGGCGTGCTGGATGTTGTAGAAGTGTTTCCATGCAGAAATACGGCAAACAAGCCTTGCTAGCTGCAAGGGTCGCGGTAGAGGTTTTTGGGTACTGCTGGGGACCAGGAAGGACCAGGATGTCGCCCCTTGGAGGAGGAGACAGAGGGGGCACTCAGCAACTCAGAGAGCCCCTGAAGAAGCAGGCAGCACCCGCGGAAGTACCAGAGCAGGCACTTGGAAGATCTGAGAACTCAGAGCCACAAAAAGAGGGTCCCACGACGGTGATGCAGTCTTTTGGTACCTGCGTTAGCAAGGGGAAGATTCCGTCGACCCACGGGAGATTTCTTCTTGTCTTCCAGTGCAGGGTGAAGGCAGACAGCCCCCAGAGCATGCACCACCAGGAAACAGTCAAGAAGGCCGGCAGGATGACTTGCTACTTTGTTGCGGTTTTGCAGGTGTCTGGGAGCAGTCAGCGGTCGATACTTGGCAGAAGTCGAAGAGGGAAGTGCAGAGTAACTTTGGTGAGCTCTTGCATTCGTTATCTGAAGAATAGCCCAGAGGAGAGACCCTAACTAGCCAGAAAAGGAGGTTTGGCTACCAAGAAAGGAGGATTGGCTTCCAAGAGAGGTAAGAGCCTATCAGAGGGGGTCTCTGATGTCACCTGCTGGCACTGACCACTCAGAGCCGTCCAGTGTGCCCCCAACACCTTTGTTTCCAAGATGGCAGAGGTCTGGGACACACTGGAGGAGCTCTGGGCACCTCCCCTGGGAGGTACTGGTCAGGGGAGTGGTCACTCCCCTTTCCTTTGTCCAGTTTTGCACCAGAGTAGGGCTGGGGGATCCCTGAACCGGTGTAGACTGGCTTATGCAGAGATGGGCACCATCTGTGGCCATCAAAGCATTTCCAGAGGCTCGGGGAGGATACTCCTCCCCAGCTCTTCACACCTATTCCCAAAGGGAGAGGGTGTAATACCCTCTCTCAGAGGAAATCCTTTGTTCTGCCTTGCTGGGCCAGGGCTGCCCAGACCCCAGGAGGGCAGAATGCTATCTGAGGGGTTGGCAGCAGCAGCAGCTGCAGTGGAAACCTGGAAAGGCAGTTTGACAGCACCCGGGTTCTGTGCTAGAGACCCGGGGGATCATGGAATTGTCCCCCCAAATTAGACATGTTACATGGCCATGTTCGGAGTTACCATTGTGACGCTATACATAGGTAGTGACCTATGTATAGTACACGCGTGTAATGGTGTCCCCGCACTTACAAAGTTCGGGGAATTTGCCCTGAACGATGTGGGGGCACCTTGGCTAGTGCCAGGGTGCCCACACACTAAGTAACTTGGCACCCAACCTTCACCAAGTGAGGGTTAGACATATAGGTGACTTATAAGTTACTTATGTGCAGTGAAAAATAGCTGTGAAATAACGTGGAAGTTATTTCACTCAGGCTGCAGTGGCAGGCCTATGTAAGAATTGTCTGAGTTCCCTATGGGTTGCAAAAGAAATGCTGCAGCCCATAGGGATCTCCTGCAACCCCAATACCCTGGGTACCTAAGTACCATATACAAGGGGATTATATGGGTGTACCAGTGTGCCAATGAGAATTGGTAAATTTAGTCACTAGCCTGCATTGACAAATTTAGAAAGCAGAGAGAGCTTAAACACTGAGGTTCTGGTTAGCAGAGCCTCAGTGATACAGTTAGGCACCAAACAGGGAACACATACAGGCCACAAACATATGAGTACTGGGGTCCTGGCTAGCAGGATCCCAGTGACACATATCAAACACACTAGCAACATAGGGTTTCACTATGAGCACTGGGCCCGGGCTAACAGGATCCCAGTGAGACAGTAAAAACACCCTGACATATACTCTCAAACAGGCCAAAAGTGGGGGTAACAAGGCTAGAAAAGGGCTACCTTCCTACACAACCCCCCCCCCCAAACAAAGGACAATAAGGCTAACCTTGGCCAGTTGAGTCTTTATTGTCTAAGCGGTGATACGTAGAGAGTAGCTCTGCAATAGATTGGTTACTCCCTTTATCATCCACTATATGGTTACTTCCCTGTGGGGATGTAAACCACCCTGTGTGAAGTTTTGTAGCTAGCCAGCAATGTGAAGTTATATTTTCAGAGTTCCTATTAGTATGTTTTAGGTTAGAGCAGTGGGAATTGTCCACTAGACCTATATCAAATGATGAGAATGCCAGACAGGGATGCTGTCTCAGTAAAGCCATAGCTGGGCAAAAACTTTGTCCATATGGCTGTAAGAGAGAACAGGATTGCTGTTTCTCTTGAGTTGGAGCAGGTCAGGGATGCTGTCTTATGAGCTCCACACTAGGGAAGGGCTGTTGCCCTAATTGTTGTGAGGCAGTGCAGGGTTGCTGCACTAAAGTTTCTCTGAAAGGGTTGGAGGGATGCTCCATGTTAACTAAAATGGTGCACTTTTTCTCACCAATATTTGTTATCCCACAGAGAGGTTCTTCCACCACAGGGAGTACAGCTATGCCAGCTGATGATTCCCTTGGTACAGGTGCCACCCCAGTAGAGGTTTCTCCCACCACAGGAATGGTATCCTGAATGGCAGGGTGGGTACGGGATACTTTGATGCCCCTTTTACCTGTTGTTGGAGAAGGATCCTGAGTTTTCAGGCCTTTTTTCACCTTTGCTTTTTCATTTCAGCTGAAATGAGAGGAAGCAACTCCCCAGGGATACCCAGCATGGCTGCTTGGGTATTAAACTCTACCTCAGCCCAACCTGAGGCCGCTAGGTCATTACCTAAGAGACAGTCTACAGGTAAGCTAGGTGATACTACCACCTGCTTAAGGCTAGTAACTCTACCCCAACTAAACTGAATTATAGCTAAGGGAAGAAAGTTAGTGGAGTTATGGACATCAATAATCTTGTACTGTTGTCCAATGATGTGTTTTTCAGGAGACACTAGGTTTTCAGTCACCAAAGTGATACTGCCACGTGTGTCCCTGTAGGCCTGGGCCTCAACACCATTTATTGAAACTGTCTGCCTGTACTTATTCATTGTAAGGGGACAAGCAACCAGTGTGGCAAGGCCAATGCCACCAGGTGTGACAGAAACTGTCTTGGGACTGACTACCCGAGTTTCTATGATGGACCCATAAGTGAACCCAACTACACCCTTATTTTGACTGTTGCCAGCAGTCCCACCACTATTACCACTACTGCTAGGGGCACTAGAGTTTGATGAATTAGTGGTGGTCGCTCAGGGGGTTTACCTGGACAGGACTTAGCCCCTGGCCTATGGCCTTTATTTTTACACACATAGCAACAAGGCTTTTTAATGTGTGTGTGTGTTGTGAAGAAGAGGAAGAATGTGATTTATCCCCACCCCCTGATGAGTGTTTAGGATTTGAAGAAGGATCTTTGGTTTTACCCTTATCCCCATGCTTATCCTGAGATTTCTCACCATTTTCCTCTTTTTGCCATCCTTGTCACCTCCTGTATGAACTTTTCTGCGCACTCTTGTTCTGACCCATTTGTCTGCCTTCTTTCCCAATTCTTGGGGGGAGGTCAGATCTGAGTCTACCAAGTACTGGTGTAACAAATCAGACACACAATTGTTAAGAATATGCTCTCTCAGAATGAGATTGTACAGGCTTTCATAGTCAGAAACTTTATTGCCATGCAACCACCTTTCCAAGACCTTCACTGAACAGTCCACAAAATCTGTCCAGTCTTGAGAAGACTCTTTTCTGGTGTCTCTGAACTTAATCCAGTATTGTTCAGTGGTTAAGCCAAATCCATCCAAGAGTGCATCTTTCAAAACTTTGTAGTTATTGGCATCACTTTCTTTGACAGTAAGGATCCTATCCCTACCGTTTCCAGTGAAAGATAGCCACAAAATAGCAGCCCACTGCCTTTGAGGGACCAACTGTACCATACAGGCCCTCTCAAGTGCAGCAAACCACTTATTAATGTCATCCCCCTCCTTGTAAGGGAGGACTATCTTGTGCAGATCCCTGGAATCTTGCTCTTTAACAGGATTGCTATCAGAAATACTGCCGCTGCCACCATGGGGAACTAACCCCAACCTCTGTCTTTCCCTCTCTATGTCTAGGGATTCCCTATCTAAGGCCAGCTGCTGCTGTTTAAGCTTCAGTCTGGTCTCTTCTACCCTCAACTTTTTTGAGTTCCCTTTCTAACAAGTTATCCTGAGGGTGGGTGGGTTGGGAATGTTTAGACACAGAGGAAATGTTGGAAGTTTCAGAGGGGGATGTGTCCCTAAATGTCTGGACCCTAGTAACCTGGCCTCTAGGGGTGAAAGATGACCTACTGGTGTTGGAAATCTAACACTACCAGTGTTACTAAGTGCCCTGCTAGGGGGCAGGACCTTGTAAGAACCCTCCCCAGCTTCCTCATGGAACTCCTCTGAGTCTGACTGGGTAGCTTCCCCATTTTCTAACCTCTCATGAGATGGGCCAGACTGGTTCTGGTCATCTACAATGAGCATGTTAAAGAGAAACTCTTTTGTAGGATTCTTACCTATACTCAAACCTCTTTCCAGGCAGAGACCCCTTAAACCTAGTTTAAACTCTCATATGTTGCATTAACAGTTTTGGGAGTGGGCTCTACAACAGACATGTTTGGAAAAGGTTTAAGGATAGTGAGAGAAAAAGTTTTGAACTTTAGAAAGCTCAGAGAAAAAACTTTTTCAAACTTTGTTAAAAGTTTTAGAATAGAAAAGTAAACTTTTTTGGTTAAGTGTACACATACTGAATTATTTGGTATATGATTCTATTATGAAAAGTACCAAATGACAAAGTGGTAAAGCAGTTGCAAGTACTTATCCCACCGCTGCACCACCAATGTAGGAGGCTGGCCTGGCTTATAGTGGGTACACTGTGGTACTTACACTCTGTATCAGGTCCAGTTATCCCTTATTAGTAGAATAGAGGTGTTTCTAGCAGCTTAGGCTGATAGAAGGTAGCTATGGCAAAGCGGCTTAGGCTGAACTAGGAGACATGCAAAGCTCCTACTATACCACTTGTATCATATAGCACAATATTATAAGAAAACACAATACTCAGAGTTACTAAAGATAAAGGTACTTTATTTTCATGACAATATGCCAAAAGTATCTCAGTGAGTACCCTCAGTTAGAAGGTAAGTAATGTGTACACAAACCCAAAGAAGGTAAGTAAGAGTAAGAAAAGTAATGCAAACAGTGTAGAATTACAATAGGATGCAATAGGTGAACATAGGTCTAGGGGCAACACAAACCATATACTCCAAAAGTGGAATGCGAATCACAAATGGACCCCAAACCTATGGGGGCTTGTAGAGGGTCGCTGGGACTGTAAGAAAACAGTCAGGGTGTCCAAGATACCCCACCCCAAGACCCTGAAAAGTAGGAGTAAAGTACCCCTACTGCCCCAAAAGGACACAATAGTCGTGACAGTGGGATTCTGCAAGAACCACAAACACCAGCAGAGCACTGAAGATGGATTCCTGGACCAGAGGACCTGCAAGGCAAGGGGACCAAGTCCAAGAGTGGCAATAGTGTTCAGGGGGGGCAGGAGCCCAGGAAACCCTGGATGAAGGTGCAAATAGGCTGCCTCTTAATGTAAGAAGCTTAGGATTCTGCAACAACGAAGAGAGCTAGGAACTTCTCCTTTGGATGGAAGATGTCGCACGGCATGCTGGAGGTTGCAGAGGTGTGTCCATGCAGAAATACTGCAAACAAGCCTTGCTAGCTGCAAGGGTTGTGGTAGAGGTTTTTGGGTGCTGCTGGGGACCAGGAAGAACCAGGATATCGCCCCTTGGAGAGGGGCCGCCCAGAAACTCAGAGAGCCTGCGCAGGAGAAGGCAGCACCCGCAGAAGTACCGGAGCAGGCACTTAGAAGATTGGTTTAACCGGAGTCACAAAAGGAGGGTCCCAGGACGTCGGAGTCCAACTCAGAGGGTTGAGCACTGCAGGACGGAGTGCTGGGGACACAGGCTAGGCTGTGCACAAAGGAATCCTTGGAGAAGTGCACAGAAGCCGGAGCAGCTGCAAATTACGAAGTACACATGTTTGCAGTCTAGCGTGGGGAGGCAAGGACTTACCTCCACCAAACTTGGACTGAAGGATCACTGGACTGAGGGAGTCATTTGGATAGAGTTCCTGTGTTCCAGGGACCACGCTCGTCAGGATGAGAGGGGACCCAGAGGACCAGTGATGCAGTCTTTTGGTGCCTGCATTAGCAGGGGGAAGATTCTGTTGACCCACAGGAGATTTCTTCTTGGCTTCCAGTGCAGGGTGAAGGCAGACAGCCCCCAGAGCATGCACCACCAGGAAACAGTTGAGAAAGCTGGCAGGATGAGGCGCTACAATGCTGCTGGTAGTCGTCTTGCTACGTTGTTGCAGTTTTGCAGGCGTCCTGGAGCAGTCAGTGATCGATCCTTTGCAGAAGTCGAAGAGGGAAGTGCAGAGGAACTCTGGTGAGCTCTTGCATTCGTTATCTGAGGAATAGCCCAGAGGAGAGACGCTAAATAGCCAGAAAAGGAGGTTTGGCTACCAAGAAAGGAGGATTGGCTACCAAGAGATGTAAGAGCCTATCAGAGGGGGTCTCTGACGTCACCTGCTGGCACTGGACACTCAGAGCAGTAAGGTGTGCCCCCAACACCTCCGAATACAAGATGGCAGAGGTCTGGGACACACTGGAGGAGCTCTGGGCACCTCCCCTGGGAGGTACCGGTCAGGGGAGTGGTCACTCCCCTTTCCTTTGTCCAGTTTCGCACCAGAGCAGGGCTGGGGGATCCCTGAACTGGTGTAGACTGGCTTATGCAGAGATGGACACCATCTGTGCCCATCAAAACATTTCCAGAGGTTGGGGGAGGCTACTCCTCCCCAGCCCTTCACACCTATTTCCAAAGGGAGAGGGTGTAACACCCTCTCTCAGAGGAAATCCTTTGTTCTGCCTTCTTGGGCCGGGGCTGCCCAGACCCCAGGAGGGCAGAATCCTGTCTGAGGGGTTGGCAGCAACTGCAGTGGAAATCCAGAAAGGCAGTTTGACAGCACCCGGGTTCTGTGCTAGAGACCCGGGGGATCATGGAATTGTCCCCCCAATACCAGAATGGTATTGGGGTGACAATTCCATGATTTTAGACATGTTACATTGCTATGTTCGGAGTTACCATTGTGACGCTATACATAGGTAGTGACCTATGTCTAGTGCACGTGTGTAATGGTGTCCCCGCATTTACAAAGTTTGGGGAATTTGCCTTGAACGATGTGGGGGCACCTTGGCTAGTGCCAGGGTGCCCACACACTAAGTAACTTGGCACCCAACCTTCACCAAGTGAGGGTTAGGCATATAGGTGACTTATAAGTTACTCATGTGCAGTGAAAAATGGCTATGAAATAAAGTGGACGTTATTTCACTGAGGCTGCAGTGGCAGGCCTGTGTAAGAATTGTCAGAGCTCCCTATGGGTGGCAAAAGAAATGCCGCAGCCCATGGGATCTCCTGGAACCCCAATACCCTGGGTACCTAAGTGCCATATACAAGGGGATTATATGGTTGTGCCAGTGTGCCAATGAGAATTGGTAAATTTAGTCACTAGCCTGCAGTGACAAATTTAGAAAGCAGAGAGAGCATAAATACTGAGGTTCTGGTTAGCAGAGCCTCAGTGATACAGTTAGGCACTGTGAGAAGGTAGCCTCTTTCTAGCCTTGTTACCCCCACTTTTGGCCTGTTTGTGAGTGTATGCCAGGGTGTTTGTCACTGTTTTCACTGTCTCATTGGGATCCTGATAGCCAGGCCTCAGTGCTCATAGTGAAAACACTATGTTTTCAGTATGTTTGTTATGTGTCACTGGGATCCTGCTGGTCAGGACCCCAGTGCTCATAGGTTTGTGGCCTATATGTATGTGTCACTGGGACCCTGTCACACAGGGCCCCAGTGCTCATAGGTGTGCATGTATATGTTCCCTGTGTGGTGCCTAACTGTCTCACTGAGGCTCTGCTAACCAGAACCTCAGTGGTTATGCTCTCTCATTACTTTTAAATTGTCACTAACAGGCTAGTGACCATTTTTACCAATTTACATTGGCTTACTGGAACACCCTTATAATTCCCTAGTATATGGTACTGAGGTACCCAGGGTATTGGGGTTCCAGGAGATCCCTATGGGCTGCAGCATTTCTTTTGCCACCCATAGGGAGCTCTGACAATTCTTACACAGGCCTGCCACTGCAGCCTGAGTGAAATAACGTCCACGTTATTTCACAGCCATTTTACACTGCACTTAAGTAACTTATAAGTCACCTATATGTCTAACCTTTACCTGGTAAAGGTTAGGTGCAAAGTTACTTAGTGTGAGGGCACCCTGGCACTAGCCAAGGTGCCCCCACATTGTTCAGAGCCAATTCCCTGAACTTTGTGAGTGCGGGGACACCATTACACACGTGCACTACATATAGGTCACTACCTATATGTAGCTTCACAATGGTAACTCCGAATATGGCCATGTAACATGTCTATGATCATGGAATTGCCCCCTCTATGCCATCCTGGCATAGTTGGCACAATCCCATGATCCCAGTGGTCTGTAGCACAGACCCTGGTACTGCCAAACTACCCTTCCTGGGGTTTCACTGCAGCTGCTGCTGCTGCCAACCCCTCAGACAGGCATCTGCCCTCCTGGGGTCCAGCCAGGCCTTGCCCAGGATGGCAGAACAAAGAACTTCCTCTGAGAGAGGGTGTGACACCCTCTCCCTTTGGAAAATGGTGTGAAGGCAGGGGAGGAGTAGCCTCCCCCAGCCTCTGGAAATGCTTTCTTGGGCACAGATGTGCCCAATTCTGCATAAGCCAGTCTACACCGGTTCAGGGACCCCTTAGCCCCTGCTCTGGCGCGAAACTGGACAAAGGAAAGGGGAGTGACCACTCCCCTGACCTGCACCTCCCCTGGGAGGTGTCCAGAGCTCCTCCAGTGTGCTCCAGACCTCTGCCATCTTGGAAACAGAGGTGCTGCTGGCACACTGGACTGCTCTGAGTGGCCAGTGCCACCAGGTGACGTCAGAGACTCCTGCTGATAGGCTCCTTCAGGTGTTAGTAGCCTATCCTCTCTCCTAAGTAGCCAAACCCTCTTTTCTGGCTATTTAGGGTCTCTGTCTCTGGGGAAACTTCAGATAACGAATGCATGAGCTCAGCCGAGTTCCTCTGCATCTCTCTCTTCACCTTCTGATAAGGAAACGACCGCTGACCGCGCTGGAAGCCTGCAAACCTGCAACATAGTAGCAAAGACGACTACTGCAACTCTGTAACGCTGATCCTGCCGCCTTCTCGACTGTTTTCCTGCTTGTGCATGCTGTGGGGGTAGCCTGCCTCCTCTCTGCACCAGAAGCTCCGAAGAAATCTCCCGTGGGTCGACGGAATCTTCCCCCTGCAACCGCAGGCACCAAAAAGCTGCATTACCGGTCCCTTGGGTCTCCTCTCAGCACGACGAGCGAGGTCCCTCGAATCCAGCGATGCAGTCCAAGTGACCCCCACAGTCCAGTGACTCTTCAGCCCAAGTTTGGTGGAGGTAAGTCCTTGCCTCACCTCGCTGGGCTGCATTGCTGGGAACCGCGACTTTGCAGCTACTCCGGCCCCTGTGCACTTCCGGCAGAAATCCTTTGTGCACAGCCAAGCCTGGGTCCACGGCATTCTAACCTGCATTGCACGACTTTCTAAGTTGGTCTCCGGCGACGTGGGACTCCTTTGTGCAACTTCGGCGAGCACCGTTTCACGCATCCTCGTAGTGCCTGTTTTTGGCACTTCTCCGGGTGCTACCTGCTTTAGTCAGGGCTCTTTGTCTTGCTCGACGTCCCCTCTCTCTTCTGGTCCAAATTGCGACCTCCTGGTCCCTCCTGGGCCCCAGCAGCGTCCAAAAACGCCAAACGCACGATTTGCGACTAGCAAGGCTTGTTGGCGTCCTTTCGGCAGGAAAATACTTCTGCACAACTCTCCACGGCGAGAGGGATCCGTCCACCTAAGGGGAAGTCTCTAGCCCTTTTCGTTCCTGCAGAAACCTCAGCTTCTTCTGTCCAGTCGAAGCTTCTTTGCACCCGCAGCTGGCATTTCCTGGGCATCTGCCCATCTCCGACTTGCTTGTGACTTTTGGACTTGGTCCCCTTGTTCCACAGGTACCCTAGATTGGAAATCCACAGTTGTTGCATTGCTGGTTTGTGTCTTTCCTGCATTATTCCTCTAGCACGACTTCTTTGTCCTTAGGGGAACTTTAGTGCACTTTGCACTCACTTTTCAGGGTCTTGGGGAGGGTTATTTTTCTAACTCTCACTATTTTCTAATAGTCCCAGCGACCCTCTACAAGGTCACATAGGTTTGGGGTCCATTTGTGGTTCGCATTCCACTTTTGGAGTATATGGTTTGTGTTGCCCCTATCCCTATGTTTCCCCATTGCATCCTATTGTAACTATACATTGTTTGCACTGTTTTCTAAGACTATACTGCATATTTTTGCTATTGTGTATATATATCTTGTGTATATTTCCTATCCTCTCACTGAGGGTACACTCTAAGATACTTTGGCATATTGTCATAAAAATAAAGTACCTTTATTTTTAGTATAACTGTGTATTGTGTTTTCTTATGATATTGTGCATATGACACTAAGTGGTACTGTAGTAGCTTCACACGTCTCCTAGTTCAGCCTAAGCTGCTCTGCTAAGCTACCATTATCTATCAGCCTAAGCTGCTAGACACCCTATACACTAATAAGGGATAACTGGGCCTGGTGCAAGGTGCAAGTACCCCTTGGTACTCACTACAAGCCAGTCCAGCCTCCTACAGGCACCACACAGGGAACACATACAGGCCACAAACATATGAGCACTGGGTTCCTGGCTTGCAGGATCCCAGTGACCCATATCAAACACACTGACAACATAGGGTTTTCACTATGAGCACTGGGCCCTGGCTAGCAGGATCCCAGTGAGACAGTAAAAACACCCTGACATATACTCACAAGCAGGCCAAAAGTGGGGGTAACAAGGCTAGAAAGAGGCTACCTTCCTACAGTGCACAGAAGATGGAGCAGCTGCAAATCACGCAGTACACAGGTTTGCTGTCTGGCGTGGGGAGGCAAGGACTTACCTCCACCAAATTTGGACAGAAGGGCCACTGGACTGTGGGAGACACTTGGACCAAGGGCCTGTGTTGAAGGGATCACGCACATCAGGATGACAGGGGACCCAGAGGACCGGTGATGCAGTCTTTTGGTGCCTGCGTTGGCAGGGGGAAGATTCAGTCGACCCACAGGAGATTTCTTCTTGGCTTCCAGTGCAGGGTGAAGGCAGACAGCCCTCAAAGCATGCACCACCAGGAAACAGTCGAGAAAGCCGGCAGGATGAGGCGCTACAATGTTGCTGGTAGTCTTCTTGCTACTTTGTTGCGGCTTTGCAGGCGTCCTGGAGCAGTCAGCGGTCGATCCTTGGCAGATGTCGAAGAGGGAAGTGCAGAGGAACTCTGGTGAGCTCTTTCATTCGTTATCTGAGGAATAGCCCAGAGGAGAGACCCTAAATAGCCAGAAAAGGAGCCAGAATGGAGGTTTGGCTACCAAGAAAGGAGGTTTGGCTACCAAGAGAGGTAAGAACCTATCTGAAGGGGTCTCTGACGTCACCTGCTGGCACTGGCCAATCAGAGCAGTCCAGTGTGCCCCAACACCGCTGAATCCAAGATGGCAGAGGTCTGGGACACACTGGAGGAGCTCTGGACACCTCCCCTGGGAGGTACTGGTCAGGGGAGTGGTCACTCCCCTTTCCTTTGTCCAGTTTTGCGCCAGAGCAGGGCTGGGGGATCCCTGAACCGGTGTAGAACAACTTATGCAGAGATGGGCACCATCTGTGCCCATCAAAGCATTTCCAGAGGCTGGGGGAGGCTACTCCTCCCCAGCCCTTCACACCCATATCGAAAGGGAGAGGGTCTAACACCCTCTCTCAGAGGAAATCCTTTGTTCTGCCTTCCTGGGTCAGGGCTGCCCAGACCCCAGGAGGGCAGAATCCTGTCTGAGGGGTTGGCAGCAGCTGCGGTGGAAACCCCAGAAAGGCAGTTTGGCAGTACTCGGGTTCTGTGCTAGAGACCCAGGGGATCATGGAATTGGCCCCCCAATACCAGAATGGTATTGGGGTGACAATTCCATGATCTTAGACATGTTCTTGGACATGATCTTAGACATGTTAGACATGTTATATGGCCATGTTCGGAGTTACCATTGTGACGCTACACATAGGTAGTGACCTATGTGTAGTGCACGCGTGTAATGGTGTCCCCGCATTCACAAAGTCTGGGGAATTTGCCCTGAACAATGTGGGGGCACCTTGGCTAGTGCCAGGGTACCCACACACTTAGTAACTTGGCACCTAACTTTCACCAAGTGAGGGTTAGACATATAGGTGATTTATAAGTTACTTATCTGCAGTGAAAATGGCTGTGAAATAATGTGGACATTATTTCACTCAGGCTGCAGTGGCAATCCTGTGTAAGAATTATCAGAGCTCCCTATGGGTGGCAAAAGAAATGCTGCAGCCCACAGGGATCTCCTGGGACCCCAATACCCTGGGTACTCAGGTACCCTATACAAGGGAATTCTATGGGTGTTCCGGTGTGTCAATGAGAATTGGTGAAGGTGGTCACTAGCCTGCAGTGACAATTGTGAAAGCAGAGAGAGCATAAACACTGAGGTTCTGGTTAGCAGAACCTCAGTGATACAGTTAGGCACCACACAGGGAACACATACTGGGCATACATGATGAGCACTGGGGTCCTGCCTAGCAGGATCCCAGTGACACAAGGGCAAAAACAACCATACATACAGTGAAAATGGGGAACATGCCAGGCAAGATGGTACTTTCCTACAGTAGACAAAAACCTGAACTAACACCTGGGGAGGGAATGGGCAGCACATTCAAGTTTGAATGGCCCCTTTACCACATATTTCATTCCCTGTCATTCTTCCTCCTCCTAAACTAAAACTGATCTTATTGACAGGAATTTCATTAAGAAATAATTTGAAAACAAAACAAAACAAAAACATAAAGTAATGTTGTTTAATATTTTTATTATAATTCATGCCTTCAATGGGCTTCAGGTGGTCGTCTTCATTGAAGTATCTGTAGTGAAAGGCCTGTAGGCAATTCTGGATGAAATCCCAGAATAAATGCATTTTTCAGAGGAACTTATTACTCATATCCCCTTGACATGCACAGTGGTTGTTTGGCGGGACAGGAACCCTGCTAGTGAAATAAGCTAAAGAAAATGCCAAGCTAGCATTGTCCTTTTGTATTAAGCATACAACAGTGGTATGACTGTGTCCAAAATCTTGTCCTTAGTCCACCATGTGTTTTTTTTCTGCAGGTCCCATGTAAGAGGCTGGCTTGGCCTGTAGTGGGTACAGAGGTACTTACACCTTGTGCTAGGTCCAGTTATCCCTTATTAGCGTGGAAGAGGTGTTTCTAGCAGCTTAGGCTGATAGAAGGTAGCTATGGCAAAGAAGCTTAGGCTGAACTAGGAGACATGTAAAGCTCCTACTATACCACTGGTGTCATATACACAATATCATAAGAAAACACAACACACAGAAGTACTAAAAATAAAGGTACTTTACTTTTATGACAATATGCCAAAAGCATCTCAGTGAGTACCCTCAGTATGAGGATAAGTTATATATACAAGATATATGTACACAAACCAAAATTATGAAGGTAATAGCAAGAAAATTAATGCAAGCAGTGTAAAGTTACAATAGATTGCAATAGGAGCACAGAGGTATAGGGGCAACACAAACCATATACCCCAAAAGTGGAATGCGAACCATGAATATACCCCAAACCTATGTGAGATTGTAGAGGGTCGCTGGGACTGTAAGAAAATAGTGAGGGTTAGCAAAATAGCCCACCCCAAGACCCTGAAAGGTAGGTGTAAAGTGCACCTACTACCCCCAGAGAGCACAGAAGTCGTGATAGGGGGATTCTGCAGGAAGAACAAACACCAGCAATGCAACAACAGTGGATTTCCGGACTTTAGTACCTGTAAGACAGAGTGGGCAGGAGCCCAGGAAATGCCAGCTGAGGGTGCAAGGAAGCTGCCACCTGTTGGCATTGGGGTGACAATTTCATGATTTTAGACATGTTACATGGCCATATTTGGAGTTACCATTGTGACGCTGTACATAGGTAGTGACCTATGTACAGTGCACACGTGTAATGGTGTCCCCGCACTCACAAAGTCTGGGGAATTTGCCCTGAACGATGTGGGGGCACCTTGGCTAGTGCCAGGGTGCCAACACACTAAGAAAATTTGCACCCAACCTTCACCAGGTGAAGGTTACACATATAGGTGACTTATAAGTTACTTAAGTGCAGTGATAAATGGCTGTGAAATAACATGGACGTTATTTCACTCAGGCTGCACTGGCAGGCCTGTGTAAGAATTGTCAGAGCTCCCTATGGGTGGAAAAAGAAATGCTGCAGCCAATAGGGATCTCCTGGAACCCCAATACCCTGGGTACCTCAGTACCATATACTAGGGAATTATATGGGTGTACCAGTATGCCAATGTGAATTGGTAAATTTAGTCACTAGCCTGTTAGTGACAAATTTGGAAAGCAGAAAGAGCATAACCACTGAGGTTCTGGTTAGCAGAGCCTCAGTGAGACAGTTAGGCATCACACAGGGAATACACACAGGGCACATACTTATGAGCACTGGGGCCCTGCCTGACAGGGTCCCTATGACACATAGACTAAAACAACATATATACAGTGAAATATGGGGGTAACATGCCAGGCAAGATGGTACTTTCCTACATCCTGTCTTTCCTTTAGGCCTGTGTGGGAGAGGATGATGTTCATACAAGTCTTACATGGATTCTCAGCTTCTCCCTGTGGAAGGCACTTATTACTACCAAGTCTTTCCTCCCCAAGGTCCACATATGACTCTCCTCCTTGTTCATGTGCTTTGTAGAAGGGTCGGATGGATAGTTGCCTCTTGGCCTTCCACACTTTGTAGAGTACCTCAGTTTGAGACACTACGGCCTTGAGAGTGATCTGATTAGGCTTTGTTCTCTACTTGAGATGCCCTAGGAATCCCCATGAAAAAATTACATTTCAAGGTCCAACCTGAAATTCTTTTAAAGAAGACTGATCTGCAGCAAGGTGTTACAAATCTTCAGCTGAAGAGGGCAATTGTACCCATTTCTTAGGCGGCATGGGGCTCAGGTGTTTTCTCAGCCCTTTTCTTAATGTTGACGTTTGAGTTGCCTTTAGTCTGATTATTAATCTAAAGGTGTTCGTTATTTAATCAGAAATGACTCATTAAGATGGAATCCTTGCAGTATATTATTAAAAGGTCTTCAAATATCTCCATAAGTAATAGTCTTATTCTAGGCTGTATCTTTTTAGGGCAGGCAGTCCGTTTCACATTGTACAATCCCATCCTTTCTCTCAGAACATAGTCTTGCAACATCTTTGCTATTTTCAGATAATATGGTTCTTGTTCTTCCACATTCTTTTAAGTCTAAATGCAAGATTAACATGTTATGCAATTTCTGCACTAGAACTAGGTTAGTCATTAACAGGATGAGCACCTAAATAACGGTCTGTTTCAGAGAAAATAGACAGTTTTTTGGTGGCTACATAGAAAATATTTGAAATAATAAAACAATAGCGATACATGGGAATGATCATTTAAATATATTGTTGTGGCCCCATCATTTACATAATGTTGGAGGGTGGTTTGTTACTTGTGTGGCCTGCACAAGTACTGGGTACGCACTCAACCGCCAGTGGAAAACAAACAACCCATTGTAACACTTGACTCTCATAGGGAAGCGTTACAGAGCATTCCAAGGCTTACTCAAGGGAGGTGATGTGGGCTAGTTTGCCCACCCTCTAGTAGCTTGGCACTGAGCAGTCAGGCGAAAGTTAGAGGCAATGTGTAAAGTATTTGTGCAATAAATCATGCAATAACACAGTGTAGCACCACAACAATACACCACACAGTGTTTAGAAAAATATGTAATATGTATCTGATAAGATGCAGGTCAAAACGATTAAACTGCAATAAGTATATGTTGAGATATCACTGTAAAAGTGATATAAAGTGTCTTTAGTCTTTAAAAAGCAATAAATGTCTCTTTTCAAGCCCAAAGTACCTGGTTCTCGTTCAAAATCTCCGCAAAGAACCGCAGAGGACGAGATGCGTGGAAAACAAGGGGGTGTGCATCGATTTCTCGGGCCACACATAGCAATGCGTCGTTTAGTTTTCATGCAGGGATTTCTGGCGCTCGGTCATGGATCCTCTTCGGGTTGTGGGGTTTTCGGATGCCCTGGGGACGATGCATGGATTTCCGGAGCTGACAGGACGAAGTCTCAGGGGATGCATCGAGATTGTGGGCGTTGCGTGGAAGTTTCTACCGCACAGCAGGCTCTGCGTCGATTCTGGCTCAGCTGTGCGTCGATCCAGGGGGCCATGCGTCGACTTTGCGGTCACTACACTGGTGCTGTGTCGATCTTCTCATTGCAAAGTCAGGCTGCGTTGTTCCACTTCGGAGTGCAATACATTTTTCACTGCAGAGCAGGCTGCGTGTCATTTCCTGCAGGCTGCTCGTCGATTGTCACAGCACAAGGAGTCCTTTGGGTAGAGATGAAGTCCGTTTGCTCCTGAGACTTCAGGAAACAGGAGGTAAGCTCTATCCAAACCCTTGGAGAGCACTTCTCACCACACCCAGAGGGCAGCAAGGCAGTAGGGCAACAGCAAGGCAGCAGTCCTTCACGGAAAGCAGTCAGTTGAGTCATTTGGGCAGCCAGGCAAGTCTTCTTGGCAGGATGCAGGTTCCGGTTCAGGTTCTCTTCTCCAGAAAGTGTCTCAGTTGGTAGGGGCAGAGGCCCTGTTTAAATACCCAAATGTGCCTTTGAAGTGGGGGAGACTTCAAAAAGAGGCTTAGCCGTGCACAAGGACCCTTGCAGTTCAATCCTGGATGCCAGGGTCCCAGTAGGGGGTGTGGAATTGTAGGAAAGTACCATCTTGCCTGGCATGTTACCTGATTTTTTTTTACTTCAATGTATGTTTGTTTTTGTCTGTGTCACTGGGATCCTTCTAGCCAGGACCCCAGTGCTCATAAAGTGTGCCCTGTATGTGTTCTCTGTGTGGTGCCTAACTGTATCACTAAGGCTCTGCTAACCAGAACCTCAGTGTTTATGCTCTCTCTGCTTTTAAAATTGTCACTGCAGGCTAGTGACCATTTTCACCAATTCTGATTGGCACACTGGAACACCATTATAATTCCGTAGTATATGGTACCTAGGTACCCAGGGTATTGGGGTTCCAGGAGATTCCTATGGGCTGCAACATTTCTTTTGCCACCCTTAGGGAGCTCAGACAATTCTTACACAGGACTGCCACTGCAGCCTGAGTGCAGCCTGAGTGAAATAAAGTTCACGGCAGAATGGAGACCTCTGAGTCACCAGTGCCAGCAGGTGACGTCAGAGACCCCTCCTGATAGGCTCTTACCTGATTAGGTAGCCAATCTTCCTCTGAGGGCTAGGGTCTCTACTGTAGGTTTCTCACCAGATAACAAATGCAAGAGCTCACCAATGTTCCTCTGCACTTCCCTCTTCAACTTCTGCCAAGGATTGACCACTGACTGCTCCAGGACGCCTGCAAAACTGCAACAAAGTAGCAAGAAGGCTACCAGCAACATTGTAGCGCCTAATCCTGCCGGCTTTCTCGACTGTTTCCTGGTGGTACATGCTCTGAGGGCTCTCTGCCTTCACCCTGCACTGAAAGCCAAGAAGAAATCTCCCTTGAATCAACGGAATCTTCCCCCTGCTAATGCAGGCACCAAACTTCTGCATCCCTGGTCCTCTGGGTCCCCCTCTCATCTTGATGAGCGTGGTCCCTGGAACACAGGAGCTGGATCCAAGTGTCCCCGACAGTCCAGTGGCCCTTCTGTCCAAATTTGGTGGAGTTAAGTCCTTACCTCCCCACGCCAGACAGTAATCCTGTGTACTACGTGAACTGCAGCTGCTAGGGCTTCTGTGCACTTTTGCAAGACTTCCTTCATGCACAGCACAGCCCAGGTCTCCAGCACTCCGTACTGCATTGCCCAACTCGCTCCGACTTTGTGGGACCCTCTTTTGTTGTGCTGAGACGACCGCCGTGCTCAGATCTTCTAAATGCCTGTTCAGGTGCTTCTGTGGGTGCTGCCTGCTTCTGCATGTGCTCTCTCTCTGTTGCTGAGCGCCCCCTCTGTCTCCTCCTCCGAGGGGCAACCTCCTGGTCCTTCCTGGACTCAGACAGCATCCAAAACCTTTAACCACAACTCTTGCAGCTAGCAAGGCTTGGTTGTGATCTTTTTTGTGTAGAAACAACTCTGCATCCTCCAGCGCACCGTAGGACATGTTCTGACCAAAGGAGAAGTTCCTGGCACCTTCTGTTGTTGCAGAATCTTCGGCTTCTTCCACCCAGAGGGAGCCCTTTTGCACCTTCGTCCGGGGTTTAGTGGGCTCCTGCCCCCCCGGACACTTGCGTGACTTTTGGACTTGGCCCCCTTCCTTTGCAGGTCCTCAGGTCCAGGAATCCATCTTCAGTGCTTTGCAGTCAGTTGTTGTCTTTGCAGAATTCCCTATCTCGACTTTACTGTCTTTCTGGGCTAGTAGGGTAACTTTAGTCCTACTTTTCAGGGTCTTGGGGTGGGGTATTTTGGACACCCTTAGTGTTTTCATACACTCCCAGTGACCCTCTCCACACTACACTAGGCCAGGGGTCCATTTGTAGTTCGCATTCCACTTTTGGAGTATATGGTTTGTGTTTCCCCTAGGCCTATTTTCTCCTATTGCATTCTATTGTGTTCTACAGTGTTTGCCCTACTTTTCTAAGTGTTTTACTTACCTGATTTTGGTTTGTGTGTATATTTTGTGTATATTACTTACCTCCTATTGGAGTATATCCTCTGAGATACTTTTGTCATATTGACACTAAAATAAAGTACCTTTATTTTTAGTAACTCTGAGTATTGTGTTTTCTTATGAAATAGTGCTATATGATATAAGTGGTATACTAGGAGCTTTGCAAGTCTCCTAGTTCAGCCTAAGCTGCTCTGCTATAGCTACCTCTATCAGCTTAAGCTGCTAGAACACTTCTAATCTACTAATAATGGATAACTGGACCTGGCACAAGGTGTAAGTACCACAAGGTACCCACTATAAGCCAGGCCAGCCTCCTACATTGGTGGTGCAGCGGTGGGAAAAGTACTTGTAACTGCTTTACCACTTTGTCATTGGTGCTTTTCATAAGAAAAACATATACCAAATCCTTCAGAATATACACAGTAACCTAAACAGTTTAACTTTCCTTCTCTAAAACTTTCAAAAAAGTTTCTGAAAAGTTTCTGAAAACTTTCAAAAGTTTTCAGAAGTTTTTCTCTGTTCTTTTAAAAGTTCCAAAAACTTTTTTTTCTCTCTGTCCTAAACCTTTTCTATCATGTCTGCAGTAGAACTTACTCCCACAGTTGTCCAGGCAACATATGGGAATCTAAACTTTAAAAGTTTGAGGGGTCTCTGCATTGAAAGAGGTTTAGCAATTGGCAAGAATCCCACAAAAGATCTTCTCCTTGGCCTTTTCCTAGAAAGTGACCAGAACCAGTATGGTTCATCCCAGGATCAGGAGGTAGAGGAGAGGGGTACCCAGCCAGACTCAGAGGAGTCCCATGAGGATGCTGGGGAGGATTCGTCCAAGGACCTGCCAGCTAACAGGCCACCTAGTGACACTGGTAGTGGGAGTGGGTCACACATTAGTAGGGCACCTTTCACTCCTAAAGGCCAGGTTACAAGGGTCCAGCCAGTTAGGGACAGGTCCAACTCTGCCAATTCCCACATTTCTTCTATGTTTCACAATTCCCAAGTCTCCTACCCTGAGGATAACTTAATGGAAAGGGAACTCAGAAAGCTGAGGTTGGAAGAGGCCAGGCTGAAGCTTGAACAGCAGCAGCTGGCCTTAAACAGGGAATCTCTGGATGTGGAAAGGAAAAGGCAGAGGTTGGGGTTGGTTCCCCATGGTGGCAGCAGCAGTGTTTTTGATAGTAATGCTGTTAGAGAGCAAGATTCCAGAAAACTGCATAAGATAGTCCCCCCTTACAAGGAGGGGGGTGACATTAACAAGTGGTTTGCTGCACTTGAGAGGGCATGTATGGTACAGTTGGTCCCTCAAAGGCAGTGGGCTATTATCT
The DNA here is from genome assembly GCF_031143425.1 of Pleurodeles waltl. Taxonomy (NCBI): domain Eukaryota; kingdom Metazoa; phylum Chordata; class Amphibia; order Caudata; family Salamandridae; genus Pleurodeles; species Pleurodeles waltl. The sequence goes on from NC_090445.1 coordinate 383,739,284, forward strand.
TTTGGCTATCTTTCACTGGTAAGGGTAGGGAAAGGCTCCTTACTGTCAAGGAAAGTGAAGCTAATAACTAGAAAGTTTTGAAGGATGCACTCTTGGATGAATTTGGCTTAACCACTGAACAATACTGGATTAAGTTCAGAGACACCAGAAAAGAGTCCTCTCAATACTGGACAGACTTTGTGGACTGTTCAGTGAAGGCTTTGGATGGCTGGTTACATGGCAGTAAGGTGACTGACTATGAAAGCCTGTATAATCTGATCCTGAGAGAGCATATTTTGAACAATTGTGTGTCTGTTGTGTTGCACCAGTACTTTGTAGGCTCAGATCTGACCTCTCCCCAAGAATTGGGAAAGAAGGCAGACAAATGGGTCGGAACAAGAGTGAACAGAAAAGTCCATACAGGGGGTGACAAGGATGGCAAGAAGAAGGATGGTAAGTCTTCTGACAAGGGTGGGGACAAAGATAAAAAACATTCTGAGTCTTCATCAGGCCCACACAAATCCTCTGGTGGTGGTGGGTCCAAATCCTCTTCTCACAATCAGAAAAAGACATGGTGTTATTTATGTAAAGTAAAAGGCCATTGGGCAAGTGATGCCACTTGTTCAAAGGAAAACACCAAGGCTCCCACCACCACAACCCCAACTGTAACCTCTAGTGCCCCTAGTAATAGCAGTGGTGGTGGGAAGTCTACTACAAATAGCCAATCCAAGGGTGTAACTGGGCTCACTATTGGCAATGTAGTTGGGGTTATTCTTGTTAGGGAGACCACAGAGGCTGTTTTAGTCTCTGATGGTGGCATTGACTTTTCCACCTTGGTTCCTTGTCCCCTTAATATGGGTAAGTACAAGCAACTACAGCTAATTAATGGTGTTGAGGTTGAGGCCTACAGGGACACAGGAGCCAGTGTAACTATGGTTATAGAAAAACTGGTTCACCCTGATCAACACCAAATTGGTGAGTAGTACCAAGTGACTGATGCTTACAATAACATACTTAGCCACCCCATGGCTGTTGTGAATCTCAACAGGTGGGGGTTTACTGGTCCAAAGAAAGTTGTGGTAGCCACTGAATTACCTGTACATCGCTCAATAGGCAATGATTTGGAGACACCAGATTGGGCTGAAGTGGAGTTGGAGGCTCATGCAGCAATGCTGGGCATTCCTGGGCATATTTGTGCTTTAACAAGGGCTCAGGCCAAGAAGCAAAAAGGACAGGGAAACTTGGATCCTGGAAGGACCAAGTGCTCCCAAAAGCCAGAGGTAGGAAGGGTAAATCCTTGCCCACGATCCCTCCCTCACCAGAAGATTCCCCTTTTAAGGAAGAGGAATCCTCTCCCTGTGTAGAACCTACACCAGAGGAGCTGGCAGCAGACACTTCTGAGCTTTTGGGTGCAGGGGAGCCTGCTAGGGAAGAGCTGAGTGTGGCACAGCAGACCTGTCCCACACTAGAGGGTTTGAGACAGCAAGCTGTCAAACAGCAGAATGGGGATGTCAGTAATAGCCATAAGGTGTATTGGGAAGACAACCTCCTGTATACTGAACCAAGGGACCCTAAACCTGGAGCTGCCAGGAGATTGGTCATCCCTTTGCAATACAGAGAGTTTCTTCTTACCTTGGCACATGACATTCCTTTGGCTGTGCATTTGGGCCAAAGTAAAACTTGGGACAGGCTTGTTCCCCTGTTTCACTGGCCTCATATATCAGGGGACACCAAAGAGTTTTGTAGCTCTTGTGTGACCTGCCAAGCCAGTGGCAAGACTGGTGGCACTCCAAAGGCCCCCTTAATTCAACTTCCTGTGGTTGGGGTGCCCTTTGAAAGGATATGGGTTGACATAGTTGGCTCCGTTGACCCTCCAACAGCTTCAGGCAATAGGTTTATCCCGGTGGTAGTGGACCATGCCACTAGGTATCCTGAAGCAATTCCCTTAAGGACCACTACAGCTCCTGCAATGGCAAAGGCCCTCCTGGGAATCTTTTCCAGGGTAGGCTTCCCTAGGGAAGTGGTGTCAGACAGAGGTAGTGGTCATGCCTGCATACCTCAAAGCAATGTGGAAGGAATATGTGGTATAACATACAAGTGCACTACTCCTTATCATCCACAAACAAATGGTCTGTTTGAGAGGTTTAATAAAACTCTCAAAGATATGATAATGGGACTCCCTGAAAAACGCAGAAGGAGATGGGCTGTCCTGTTACTTTGCCTCCTTTTTGCTTACAGAGAGGTACCCCTAAAAGGAGTGGGCTTTAGCCCCTTTGAACTCCTCTTTGGGCACCCTGTGAGAGGTCTCCTTGCACTTGTTGCGGAGGGTTGGGAACAACCTTTAAAAGCTCCTAAAAAAGACATTGTGGATTATGTACTTGGCCTAAGATCAAGAATGGCTGAGTACATGAAAAAGGCCATTAAAAACCTTCAGGCCAACCAGGAGCTGCAAAAGCAATGGCATGACCAGAAGGCTGTCTTGACCCAGTACCACCCAGGACAGAAGGTGTGGGTATTGGAGCCTGTTACCCCAAGAGCACTCCAGGACAAATGGAGTGGACCCCATCTAATTGTAGAGAAAAAGGGTGAGGTTACCTACTTGGTAGACCTGGCCACTGCCAGGAGTCTCCTTAGGGTGCACCATGTCAACCGCCTAAAATCCTACTATGACAAGGCTGATCTCACCCTGCTCATGGCAATTGATGAGGGACAGGAAGAAGAGAGTGACCCTCTTCCTGATCTCTTTTCCACCACTGAAGCTGATGGCTTAGTGGAGGGAGTAGTACTTGCAGATTGTCTTACTGCTGAGAAGAAAGATAACTGTGTAAATCTTTTAAGTCAGTTTTCTGAACTCTTCTCACTGATACCAGGTACCACTACTCGGTCTGAGCATACAATCAATACTGGAGACAATTTACCTGCCCAAAGTAGTTTTTATAGGCAGCCTGACCATGTCAGGGACTGCATTAAACAAGAGGTTCAGAAAATGTTAGACTTAGGAGTGATTCTAAGCCTTCAGAAAGCCCATGGGCTAGCCCAGTGGTGCTTGTCCCAAAACCTCACAGTAAGGATGGTAAAAGAGAGATGAGGTTTTGTGTTGACTACAGAGGGCTCAACCAAGTAACCAAGATAGATGCTCACCCTATACCCAGGGCAGATGAGCTGATTGATACACTGGCTTCTTCCAAGTATCTGAACATTTTTGATTTAACCTCAGGGTATTGGCAGATTAAATTATCATAAAATGCTAAACCCAAAACTGCATTTTCAACCATTGGAGAGCACTATTAATTCACTGTGATGCCCCTTGGTCTGAAAAATGCACCTGCCACTTTTCAAAGGTTGGCAAACACAGTCCTGCAAGGGTTTGAAGCTTTTAGTGCAGCACATCTAGATGATATAGCTGTCTTTAGCTCCACCTGGGATGATCACCTGGTCCACCTGTGGAAAGTTTTGGAGGTCCTGCAAAAGCCAGGCCCCACTACCAAGGTCTCAAAGTGCCAGATAGGGCAGGGGAAAGTGGTTTATCTGGGCCACCTGGTATGTGGGGAACAGATTGCACTACTGCAGGGGAAGATCCAGACCATTATGGAATGGGCTCCCCCTACAACTCAAACCCAGGTGAGAGCCTTTCTAGGTACTTTAGGAGGTTTATTCAAAATTATGGCTCCATTGCAGCTCCTCTTAATGACCTCACTAGTAAGAAGATGCCTAAAAAGGCATTGTGGACAGCCAGCTGTCAAAAAGCTTTTGAAGAGCTCAGACAGGCCATGTGCTCTGCACCTGTCCTAAAAAGCCCTTGCTACTCCAAAAAGTTCATAGTCCAGACTGATGCTTCTGAATTGGGGGTTGGGGCAGTGCTGTCACAGCTTAATACTGAGGGCCAGAATCAACCTGATGCTTTTATCAGCAGGAGGTTGACCCCCAGAGAAAAGCGTTTGTCTGCCATAGAGAGAGAGGCCTTTGCTGTGGTATAGGCACTGAAAAAGGTGAGACCACACCTGTTTGGTACTCACTTTATTGTTCAGACAGACTACAAACCTCTACTTTGGCTAAAACAAATGGAAGGTGGAAACCCTAAATTGTTGAGGTAGTCCCTATCCCTACAGGGAATGGACTATACAGTGGAACATAGACCTGGGAGTACCCACTCCAATGCAGATGGACTCTCCAGATATTTCCACTTAGACAATGAAGACTCACCTGGGCAAGGTTAGCCTTATTGTCCCTCGTTTGTGGGGGTTGTGTTGGAAAGTACCATCTTGCCTGGCATGTTACCCCCATTTTTACTTGTATGTATGTTTGTTTTTGCCTGTGTCACTGGGATCCTGCTGGCCAGGACACCAGGGCTCATAAAGTGTGTCCTGTATGTGTTCCCTGTGTGGTGCCTAACTGTATCATTGAGGATCTGCTAACCAGAACCTCAGTGGTTATGCTCTCTCTGCTTTTAAAATTGTCACTGCAGGCTAGTGACTAATTTTACCAATCCTGATTGGCACACTGGAACACCCTTATAAATCCCTAGTATATGTTACCTAGGTACCCAGGGTATTGGGTTTCCAGGAGATCTCTATGGGCTGCAGCATTTATTTTGCCACCCATAGGGAGCTCAGACAATTCTTACACAGGACTGCCACTGCAGCCTGAGTGAAATAACGTCCACGTTATTTCACAGCCATTTTACACCTCACTTAAGTAACTTATAAGTCACCTATTTGTCTAACCCTCACTTAGTGAAGGTTAGGTGCAAAGTTACTTAGTATGAGGGCACCATGGCACTAGCCAAGGTGCCCCCACATTGTTCAGGGCAAATTCCCCAGACTATGTGAGTGCGGGGACACCATTTCACGCTTGAACTACATATAGGTCAATACCTATGTGTAGCGTCACAATGGTAACTCCAAACATGGCCATGTAACATGTCTAGGATCATGGAATTGTCAGCCCAATACCATTCTGGTATTGGGGGGGACAATTCCATGCACCTCCGGGGCTCCAGCATGGACCCCGGGTACTGCCAAACTAACTCTCTGGGGTTTTCTCTGCAGCTACCGCTGCTGCCAACCCTCAGACAGGTTTCTGCCCTCCTGAGGTCTGGGCAGCCCAGTCCCAGGAAGGCAGAACAAAGGATTTCCTCTGAGAGAGGGTGTTACACCCTCTCCCTTTGTAAATAGGTTTAAGGCCTGGGGAGGAGCAGCCTCCCCCAGCCTCTGGAAATGCTTTGAAGGGCACAGATGGTGCCCTCCTTTCATAAGCCAGCCTACACCGGTTCAGGGAGCCACCAGCCCCTGCTCTGATGCGCAACTGGACAATGGACAGGGGAGTGACCACTACCCTGTTCATCACCACCTCAGGGGTGGTATCCTAAGCTCCTCCTGTGTGTCCCAGACCTCTGCCATCTTGAATGCAGAGGTGTGAGGGCACAATGGAGACCTCTGAGTGGCCAGTGCCAGCAGGTGACGTCAGAGACCCCTCCTGATAGGCTCTTACCTGGTTAGGTAGCCAATCCTCCTATGAGGGCTATTTAGGGTCTCTCCTTTGGGTTTCTCACCAGATAATGAATGCAAGAGCTCACCAGAGTTCCTCTGCACTTCTCTCTTCGACTTCTGACAAGGATCGACCATGGACTGCTCCAGGACGCCTGCAAAACGGCAAGAAAGTAGCAAGAAGACTACCAGCAACATTGCAGCGCCTCATCCTGCCGGCTTTCTCAACTGTTTCCTGGTGGTGTCTGCTCTGAGGCTATCTGCCTTCACCCTGCACTGGTGGAAGCCAATAAGAAATCTCCTGTGGGTCGACGGAATCGTTCCCCTGCCAATGCAGGCACCAAACTTCTGCATCACCAGTCCTCTGGGTCCCCTCTCATCTTGACAAGCGTGGTCCCTGGAACACATGAGCCAGATCCAAGTGTCCCCGGCAGTCCAGTGGCCCTTCTGTCCAAATTTGGTGGAGGTAAGTCCTTGCCTCCCCACGCCAGACAGTAATCCAGTGTATTGCGTGAACTGCAGCTGCTAGGGCTTCTGTGCACTTTTGCAAGACTTCTTTCTTGCACAGCACAGCCCAGGTCCCCAGCACTCCATCCTGCATTGCCCAACTCGCTGAGTTGGACTCCGACTTGGTGGGACCCTCTTTTGTTGTGTTGTGATGACCGCTGTGCTCAGATCTTCTGAATGCCTGTTCAGGTACTTCTGCTGGTGCTGCCTGCTTCTGCGTGAGCTGTCTCTGTTGCTGAGCACCCCCTCTGTCTCCTCCTCCAAGGGGCAACCTCCTGGTCCTTCCTGGGCCCTGGCAGCACCCAAAACCGCGACTCTTGCAGCTGGCAAGGCTTGTTTGCCGTCTTTCTGCGTGGAAACAACTATGCGCCCTCCAGCACGCCCTGGGACATCTTCTGATGAAAGGAGAAGCTCCTGGCACCTTCCGTTGTTGCAGAATCTTCAGCTTCTTCCACTCTGAGGCAGCACTTTTGCATCTTCATCCGTGGTTTAGTGGGCTCCTGCCCCCCCTGGACACTTGTATGACTCTTGGACTTGGTCCCCTTCCTTTACAGGTCCTCAGGTCCAGGAATCCGTCTTCAGTGCTTTGCAGTCAGTTGTTGCCTTTGCAGAATCCCCTATCTCAACTTTACTGTCTTTCTGTGGTAGTAGGGTAACTTTACTCCTTCTTTGCAGGGTCTTGGTTTGGGGTATCTTGGACACCCTTAGTGTTTTCTTACACGCCCAGCGACCTTCTTCACACTACACTAGGTCCGGGGTCCATTCGTGGTTCGCATTCCACTTTTGGAGTATATGGTTTGTGTTGCCCCTAGGCCTCTTTTCTCCTATTGCATTCTATTGTGTTCTACCGTGTTGGCACTACTTTTCTAAGTGTTTTACTTACCTGATTCTGGTTTGTGTGTATATTTTGTGTGTATTACTTACCTCCTAAGGGAGTATATCCTCTAGGATACTTTTGGCATATTGTCACTAAAACAAAGTACCTTTATTTTTAGTAACTCTGAGTATTGTGTTTTCTTATGATATAGTGTTATATGATATAAGTGGTATAGTAGGAGCTTTGCATATCTCCTAGTTCAGCCTAAGCTGCTCTTCTATAGCTACCTCTATCAGCCTAAGCTGCTAGAACACTTCTAATCTACTAGTAAGGGATAACTGGACCTGGCACAGGGTGTAAGTACCACAAGGTACCCACTTTAAGCCAGGCCAGCCTCCTACAGGCATTCCTTTGTGTGAGGGTAGGCTACTGTCCTTTGACATGTAAGTGTCAATCCCTCCACCCTCCCAGCCCAGGAAGACACATTCAAAATGCAAATGTATGCAAGTGAGGCTGAGTATCCTGTGTTTGGGGTGTGTCTGAGTGAATGCACAAGGGAGCTGTCAGCTGAACCCAGCCAGACGTGGATTGTAAGGCACAGTTAAGTGCAGAGAAATGCTCACTTTCTAAAAGTGGCATTTCTAAAATAGTAATATTAAATCCAACTTCACCAGTCAGCAGGATTTTATATCACCATCCTGGCCATACTAAATTTCTACTCCTTTAAGATCAGCAGCTACCACTCAAACAGTATATGAGGCTAGCCCCAGTGTTAGCCTATGAAGGGAGCAGGCCTCACAGCAGTGTAAAACCGAATTTAGGAGTTTAACACTACCAGGACATGTAAGCTACACAGGTCCATATCCCGCCTTTTGCCTACACAGAACCCTGCCCTATGAATTACTTACGGTATACCTTAGGGGTGTTTTATATGTAGAAAAAGGGGAGTTGTAGGCTTGCCAAATACTTTTAAATGCCAAGTCGAATTGGCAGTGAAACTGCTCACACAGGCCTTGCAATGGCAGGCCTGAGACAAGGTTAAGGGCCTACTTAAGTGGGTGGCACAATCAGTGCTGCAGGCCCACTAGAGGTGTTTAATCTACAGGCCCTGGGCACATATAGTGCACTTAACTAGGGATTTATAGGTAGATTAAATAATCCAAGTGGGTATGATCCAATGTTATCATGTTTAAAGGGAGAGAGCATATGCATTTTAGCACTGGTTAGCAGTGGTAAAGTGCACAAAATCTTAAAACCAGCAAAAACAGTGTATAAAAAGCAGAGAGGCAGGAAAAAAGTTAGAGGTTTCCACCCTAAGGCTGGTCTAACAATCCCCATTCACGAGCACACAAGAATAACACTCTAAAATGAATAAATGATTGTCCAGTCTGTGCTTTGATGAAGCAAAAGTGCATTCATTACACACACACTACTCAATACTATGCAACAACTTACAAATATACACAAGTTGATGGAATTACTCTTGGATGACATTACATAATCATTCTTGTATTTCCCAATGAGAGATATGAACCAACAACCTACATGGCAGAACATTCAATTTTAGTCCAATGCAATATTTGACTCTGACTTGGGAGTGAGAACACCTGATACTGGCAATGAAGTACATCTACTCTGATCACTGTTGGCTGTCATACTCATTACTCAAGAATCAACAAGAAACACATCCAGGCAGGCTGCAGTGGTTGGCGTTGCTAGGATTACTCTTATCATGATCTATGCAGTTTACCCACACCCATAGAGGGTGTGGACCAAGGTTCAATATAATCCAAATTGAATTATTCAACATAAAAATGATGCGCAGTTGCCACAGTCCCTAAAGGACATCACTGGGTTGTTAATCATGATGTAATACCACCTTTTACCCCTAGAGGGTGTATTTACATTTTATAATACATTTATCGGAACATGCCACCATTTTAGTTATACTTCCAAAGGGGATTAAGTACTGTAATTACAGCGTTTCACCACTAGAGGGTGTTCACCACTATAACAATCCTGTTGTTGTCACAGGAACTGCAGCCATGATCTCTGGCCCTAAAGGGCACAGTTCCATCACCCTGAAACAAAAGTTGGGACTTGGTTAAACAAATATTGGAACTCTTGGTGGGGTTATCATTTCCAGGTCCCACCCAACCTATGATGGGGACACAAAACATCCTTTTGGGGGGAGGCTTTACTGCTCCTGCAGCTCCCCCTGTCCATTGGCTTTCTGTTGGTGGTGACCTCATCTTCCAGGGGTCACCAGAAACCGAAGAAAGGCATATTTTGTGGACAAACTCATTGTTCCTTGGAAAGCATTATGGGGTGCACCCTCTGGAGAGTGCATATTTAATTAGCGGGTCTCTCGGTGAGCCGGGAATGCCCTGCTTCACTTTTGTTTTTATTTAATTTTTCATGCTGCCTTGTGCCAAGTCCTGCTTTCTCTTAGGAAGCATGGTCCCACCAGAGCACCCCACGTGGTGCTGCCTCATTAGAGGGCATCTCGGGGAGCCCACCACTGGCTGCCCTCGCTGGCTGCACAGGTGCACAGCGCTCACAGGCTGCTGTGGGAGCCAACAGCCTCAGTTCATTCTTCCCAATCCTGCGGGCAAATGTGTGCAGTGGCCCGGTCCTCCCCACTCCCGCCAGACATGGACACTGGGAGCGGGAGAAGCGGGGCCATGTAGGGGACTGCAGCAACACTCCCCCATCCTTCTTGCTGCTCTGGGGGCCCAAGGATGGGTCCTAAGACCCCTCCTTTGGCAGGATCTTCAAAGGGAGCATAACATCACTTGGGGGGCACTGCTTCAGGCTGGCAGCACCATCCACATCTTCACAGTGGATGATGCTGCCAGCCTTCACGGGGTGTGCAACAGTGCTCCCTGGCTTGTTTTTGGCCGCACGGGGTCTCGGGATGGGGTCTGAGGCCCCTTCACCATTGTAGCGGGGGTGTACAACAGCAGCCGCTCCCTTTGCTGACCAGTGGGCCAGTCTCAATGGGGCCCTGGGATGTGCTTCAGGGCACATTCTTTTCCAATGGCGACGGCACTCTCCGCACTCCTCTTTTTTTTGGGGACAGCCCCAGAGTCCTGACTCACCTCGGGGGCAAATACCAGAGCAGCAGTGGAGCCCCACCTGCATTGCCACCTGCTCCAGAAAGGTCAAAGGTCACAGACCTTCTGGCAGCCATATCTTGGCTCCTTCTGGGCCATTTTGTACTATCTTGGTGTCATTTTGCTCCCGGTGGGAAGCCCTTGCCACCAGGAGCACTTTCCTCAAGCCTCCTATCCTCATAGATCCCCAACTATGTTAGAGAGCCAGTTCTACTGACCCCTTGTGCCATACTTTCATAAAAGTGCCTTTTTGTCTTCTGGGCAGCACACCCTCCTTGTGCCAGAGCCCAGTCTTTTAACCAACTTATCCTTAGTTGTTGTAAGGGGCCAGCTTACCTTGCCCTGACATTTGCCTCTCGTGGTCTGAAGTCATTTAGAGGCAGAGTCCTTGTCCCAGTGGGCAGTCAGGGGGGTCTTCTCTTCAGTGTACACTGGTGCAACTCTGGAGTCTCTGGACTCTAAGGAACTGGAGTTGCACCCTAGGCCAGCCTTTCCCACTGCCATATAATGATGTATCACTACAGCGAAAACAGTAAAGCACATTGACATCTCGGAAGGACTACTCCAGGCTACCACCCACTCTGCATTGTACCTTCTGCACCGGGCCACGTAAGCACAGTTCTTGGGTTGCACATATGAGGCATCTTCCCCATACAGTCCTCACAGGGTTGCATGCACTTGTACACATGGGATCATGTGTATCCACCCCTGGATCTCCTACCCTTGCTGCATCATAGTAGCCTTTGCTTAACAGGACAGCACCAACGATAACATGTGCAGTCCATTTTACCATAAGTTTACTGTGGGTGAGTACCAAACTATGAGTCTCCCTCACGGTAAAAGGTCAATAACCAGGTGTGGGAGGCTGCCCTGGATTGTAGTAGGTCCCTAAGGTACTTACACCTCATACTAGGTCGAATTATCCCTTATTAGTGTATGTAGTCAGTGTCTAGAAGCCAGGCTCTTCAGTGGTAGTGTGGATGAGAATCCAAGGCTTAACTAGGAGACAAGCAAAGCTCATGCAATACCACTGTAGTCACACAGTACTCACTCACATAAAAGAAAATACTTAGTGTTACAAAAATAAAGTGAATTTATTTTGGTGACACAAATGCCAAAAATACCTTAGAGACTATACTCCCTTAGGAGGTAAGTAATATGCACAGTATATACACTAGTATCCAAAAACAGGTAAGTAAACAGTTAGAAAACAGTGCAAATAGTGAAAATCACAATGGTTAGAAATGGCCCTGGGGGAATACAAACCATATACTAAGAAAGTGGACTGTGAAAGTCAGTTTCCCACCTAGGCAAGGGTAGTGTGTAGAGGGGCGATGGGAGTATTAGAAAACACCAGAGGTAAGGAATAGAACCCACCCGGAGCCCCGGAAAGCAGGTGTAGATCACAGTAACTTCCTACAACACACAAGACCATGAGAAAGAAGATTATGCAAGAACCAGAAGACACTGCAAGACACCAATGATGGATTTCTGGACCTGAAGACCTGTGGAAGAAGGGGACCAAGTCCAAGAAGCACTGAAGAGTCCAGGGTGCCAGAAGCCCCTGCTAACCCGGATGAAGGTGCAAAAGAAGAACCACTGGTAATGCAGAACAGTCAGTACTGCACCCAAGAAGTTGGATGCGGGTTCCTGGTAGGTGCAGATGATGACCCACGCTGGGTGGAACAATGCAGTCTGGTTTGAGTTACTGGATTCTGCCAACAAGACTTGGAACACGCAAAGCATGCGGTTAGTGGAAAATGGCACTGCCCATGACCAGGAGGAATCTGGTGGCCTCTACCCAGGAGGGGAAGACAGAGGGGGCTCTCAGCAACTTAGAGAGCCATCAGAAGACCAGACAGCATGCACAGGAGTCCCACAGCACGGGGACAAAGAAGGTGCAAATGGAGGCCCATGCGGCACTACAGAAAGGGATCCAATGCCGCCAGAGAACCACTCAAGAAGCTGTACATTGCAAAACTTACAGGAAGGTCGCACACAAGCCTTGGAAACTGCAAACCATGCGGTGCACAGGGGTACTGTCTTGCATGGGGAGGCAAGCCCTTACCTCCACCAAAGTTTGACAGCTGGACATCAGTACCATTGGGACCACTTTGGTCCATCACCCATGATGCTGGATCCACATACTGCGTCAGGAGAGGGGACCCAAGCCACTGGTCATCACTGCAGAGAGGTGCCTGCACAAGCAAGGAAGTGACTCCTTCACTTCAAGGGAGATTCCCTCATTCTGGTGCAAGCTGAAGACAGGCAGTCCTCAGAGGATGCACAACCTGGAAACAGTTGCAGATGCTTGCACGAGCTGAAGATACAATGTTGCAGAAGTCATCTTTGCTTCTTTGTTGCAGTTTGTAGAGTTCCTGGAGGGTCCAGATGCAGGTTTGTTGGTAGAAGGTGAAGTAAAGGATGCAGAGGATTCCTGCTGGAGTCTTGCAATCCGAACCTGAGGAAACACCCAGAGGAGAGACCGTAAATAGCCCTGAAATGGGGATTGGTCAGCTAAACAGGTAAGCACCTATCAGAGGAGGGCTCTGACGTCACCTGCTGGCACTGGCCACTCAACTGCTCCTAGAGAGCCCTGCCAACTTGAAATCCAAGATGGCAAAAGCCTGGGACACTCTGGAGGAGCACTGAGCACCACTCCTGGGGTGGTGATGGACAGGGGAGTGGTCACTCCTCTTTCCTTTGTCCAGTTTCACTCCAGAGCAGGGACTGGGGGTCACTGAACCGGTGTAGACTGGATTATGCAAGGAGGGCACCATCTGTGTCCTTCAAAGCATTTCCAGTGGCTCTGGGAGGCTATCTCTCCCATCCCTGTAACACCTATTTCCAAAGGGAGAGGGTGTAACACCCCTCTCCCAAAGTAAATTCTTTGTTCTGCCTTCCTGGGCTTGAGCTGCCTGAGTAACAGGAGGGCAGAAACCTGTCTGTGAGGTGGCAGCAGCTGGAGCTGCCTGGAAAACCCCAGAAGGCTTGCATGGCAGTACTGGGGGTCAACTGTGGAGCACCCCCAGAGTGCATGGAATTATACAACCACTGCTATAATCAGCATTGGGGTACAATCCAAGATGTTAGACACCTTACATAGCCATGTTCGGACCTACCATTGTGAACCTGGACATAGGTATTGACGTATGTCCAGTGCACATGTAAAATGGTGTCCCCACACTCATGAAGTCTGGGAAAATGGTCCTTGATGAAGTGGGGGCATCTTTGCTAGTACAGGGAAGCCCTCACACATAGGTACTTTGCACCCAGCCTTCAGGGTTGGAAGACTGTAACGGTGTATAAGGTGTCTTGGCCTATTTATCATGCCTACAACACAATGGCTAAGGAATTAGCTGTGTAGCCACTTCCCACCTACAGAATATGAACATGGTACTAAGATTCATGGCTCTGACACCAATGTATATGATTCAGTAGGAGTCTAGCAATACCTCCTTGGTCATCAACATGTAGGATGTCCACTCAGATGACACATTACGGTGGCCTATTTACATCCCTCACTTACCAAGAAGGTACACCTTGTAACAGGTCAGATTAATTTTTGCATGTTTGGCATGTGAAATGTCAGATGGACATCACAGCCTCACATGATGCTGTCAGTCAACAGAAAGTTTTTGAAAAGTAGGAATTATTTCAAATTGTCAGACCCTATGTTGCACATAGACATGGTTCAAGGGACATTGGAATGGACAGAGAGCAAGGACTTTGACAACTTACCATCATGATATTGGAAGTACAGACCTGCAGGTGTAAAGGAACAACCAGCAAGGTATGAAAAGCTGTATACTGGTGCGCATATGACACAGTCTAATGTGCATTATCATATGCCTCTGACCAGAGGGGACAACATAGGAGAGTACATTTTCAAATAGAAATTAGTATGTGCATACCTGTGAATCAATGTCTGTGACTGTACATCAATGTGTTCCTTGGAGATCTTTAACCCTTTGCACCTACCACATTGGCACAGCTTAGACACTTTCACGTCATGCACTAATCTGGTAAAGAGATGAAAATGCAATGTGTTAAATTTGTACTTACCCCTTTGTGGCTGCTGTGGTGCCCTCAAACGCCCAACCAACTCCGGGTAGGCCACTGCCAATATGTGGGCCATTAGGGGCGTCAAGGTCCGACGGTCTTCCTGTCCTCCTTGGGAGGACATCACCAGCTGGGCATCTGCGATCTGCCAGGCCGAGCGTCTCAGGTTCTCCCACCGCTTCCCACAGTGGATGCTCTCCCGGCTGTGGACCATCAGGTTCCACACTTTCTTGGCGATGCACACCAAATCCCCTTTTTCTGATGTGTGTTACATTGCTTGGATGACACGGACAAGAAGTGAATGTCATGTCAGTTTGCATAATACCAAAACAAGCAGGCTGAAAATACAAGTTGTTACACATAGCCATACTCAGACTGCCTTCACACGTCCTTCTGTCAGGCCATGTATTATTTTGAGACAGGCATACAGCATGCATATCCAGCACCAGGTGTCACCTTGTAACAAGTGATTAGACCATAAGCAGATCTCTGAACATAGTATATTTTTCCAACTAATTTTCACACCACCTTCAATGATCATGTATTACAGTTTGCAGATGAGTACATTCATCACACACTCGCAACTATGTCTCAGGATTCAAAATCTATCTGTACACAAATGCACATGCCCATCTACACACACATATTACCACAGTCCTTCATTCCATCACAATTCTTAGACATCATCATACAGTTAACCTTTCAAAAACTGCAATTGCATTGCTCTGCAGACCATGGAGGAGCAACATGTAATTCAGATCTACCACCTGGATAGGCATACAATCAGTAATCTGATGCCTGCCATTCATAATCCCTATAGCATACCACTGATAGTAGAAGTTATGTCAGTGCTGCACTTCATGGCCACAGGTTCCTTCCAAAATTCAGTGGCCCTAACTGTAGGGATGTCTCAGCCTATGTTCAGTCTGGTCTTGAAGGCTGTACTGTCTTCATTGTTGAAACACCTGGATAGCTACACCAGATTTCCACAATGTGAGTTTGGCCAATGTAAAGGTTAATTTTGTATGCTTTGGGACACATTCCACATGTGGGTGGAGCCATAGGTGGCAACCATGTAGCCTTGGCTCACCCAAATGCCAATGAACAGATGTATAGGAACAGGAAAAGCTTCCACTCCATTAATGTCCAAGTGGTCTGCTTGGCTGACTTCTACATTTCTCAAGTTTGTGCAAGGTACCCGGGGTCAGTCCATGATTCATTCATCATGCGGAACAGCAATATCCCACTGCTGATGACATGACAATACACAGAGAGGGCCTGGCTGGTTGGTGAGTCACATATGTAATGTGTGTCTGTAACTTTTATCTGCTACCAAATGTTTGGATGTCCATTACCCACGTTTGCCTTTCTAAACTCTTCTTTACAGGGGACTCAAGTTACCTAAACCATCCCCATTGTTGACACCAGTGAGGTACCAAACCATGTCAGGGGCAGTCTGCTTTAATGAGGCCCAAGGAAGGACAAGGCGTGTCGTGGCGCAGACTTATGGGCTCCTGAAGGTAAGATTCCATAGCATTGATAAGTCTGGTGGAGCCCTCCTCTTTTTCCTGACCAAAGTATGTCAAAATAATGTTGCCTGCTGCATGCTCCACAAACTCACCCTGAGATGTCAAATGCCATTAATACCAGATGAGAGGGAGCCAGCAGTTCCTGCAGGTGAGAATGCAGATTTGCCAAGTGAGGATGAGTATGATGAGGATGAAGCTGGAGATATCAGGGCTGAGCTCATCAATCAGTAATTCATCTGACTTTAGGTATGTGATGTTTGTTTTTTAAGTGACTCCGTGGGGTATTGGTGATGTGAAGATTGCTTGATAAGGGTCTTAGCATGACCATCAGAGAGGTCATAAGTAGCTTCAAAGCCCATACCTCATATGTGCTTGCAGAATATAAAATTAGGTAGTGTGCAGCTTTTTGATCAACATAGTCTAAGTTTATCCCAATGCACAGTCAGAGCAACAATTGTATTGTATACCACTAGTATTTATTAAGGAATGCACAGAAAAATTAGTGAATTGAATCCAATATAACACAAAGTAAACAGTGAGAGGTTCAGTCATGGTAGATGATATCAACAGGGTAGCTGCTACAACATTTGGAGACACAAGTCCAGTGTCCTTGTACCATCGGAAAATGGAGATAGGTTTCAGAACAGTCAACAGGGTGTATCTGAGCCACCAAAGTGGAAACAGTCAGTAACAGCTCACTTTCTGGCAGTGGTTTTGGTCTTGGCATCTGCTCCTCTTGGATGTTTGGAGGGACATCCACATTTACAAGAGGGTTCTTCAGCTACAGAGGAAGGGGTGTCTGAAACATATTCTTCCCCTGGCAGGACCTCCATTCCACTAGCAGCCACAGATGTAGAAGGGGCTGATATCTCATTGCTAGTGGAAGGGGCCAGCTGTTGTGTACAAAACCTACTCTGGGTGGTACTCATGTCTCGCAGCACCCCTGAAATGGAAGCCAAGTGGGTATTTTTTTGTGCCTGCCAATGCTGCATGACTTCCTGGTGGTTGTCCCTCTGCAGCTGTTTGATTCCCCCATCATGGTAAGTACCAGGCCCATCATGCCTTGTGATTGTTGGTAAGCTATCAAGACTTGGGAGATGGTGTCCTGGCCAGTTGTATCCCTAGGTGCCTCCATCCTCTGGCTCACCCATCCCTCCCAAACATCCTAACCCCATGTGCCTGTGCCCTTGGCACAGTTTGCCCACTCAGATTGGTGGCAGGTCCATTGTTGTCTGAGTTTACGACAGGAGACTCAGGCACCTGTACTGGGGGGCACAAGATGGTAAACACTGTCCTTAGAACACAGGTTTGGGAGCGAATGGTTGCCTGTGATGTTGAAGAGACAGGGCTGGGAGGAGTCGATGTGGGCAGGGGGAGCCTGACAGCTGTTGACTGACCAGGTGTCCCAGATGGGCAAGCTTAGTCCTCAATGTCCACACAAACAGGGGTGTATACCTCACCGAGGGCCTCATTCAGAGGGGTAGTGGCAGTCAATGGCGTTCTGTCCATGCTGACAATGGCTACGTTACCTGTAGGAGAAGTGGAATACACAGTTGCGGTAAGTAATGCAACAAGTCATATCAAAGTTTGACTGCTAGACATGCTATGTGACATGCACACAAAGCCTTTACATGATCACCATTTTGACAATGACACCTGCCTCCAAATCTGGGTTAGAGCTAAATGGGACACAGAGATTTCCAACTACATACACCTTGCTACAAGATCTTGGAGTATCTTGTTGATTAGAGGACTGTTCATTGACAAATATCTTGTCTGATTGATGACTTAACAATGTTAAGTTAGGTGTATAGCATCATTGAGTCAACTACAGCTGCACAATATACTATGGTAACAGCGCTGGCCAACAGTATAGGTGAAACCATTATACCTGGGCCTCTGCATGGGCGTACTCCAAGTACATCCAGCTTCCTATATTCCCCCCCACCCCAGGGGAGTACATGACATTGTTTGGAAGGTGATTTAAAGGCCAGTTTGGTAGTGGACACAGCTGTAGCTTGCACTGGCATATGGCCAGAGCATTGATGTCTTTGCCATGTACTGCGAATAGTGGAGAAGTCAGGTGGGTTGAATTGTTTGTTAGTTTCGCATGCAAGGCTATTTAACTTGTAGTACAGCATTCTAGATAAAACATTTGGTGACATTATTGGTATAGTAACTTACCAAACTCCACTCCCCCATGTATTCCTGTCAGGCCTTCAGGAAGCAGGATTTCTAAGATCTTGTCCTCCCACGATGTGAAAGTTGGGGGAGGAAGGAGGTGTGGGTCCACTGCCCTCCGAGGTCGTTCCACCTCTGCCTTATGTCTTCTCTTGAGCGAGGCTAGTTGCCGACAGAATTGACCCTGTCAACTATTCTTTGCCACATATCCATTTTCCTGGTGATAGATGTTTACTAACGTGTGCTCCATATAGGTTTGGCACTACCCTGATGATTTTGTCTACCATCAATTCATCATCTGTGAAAAGGGGATATTTTTGCGGGGACATGGTAGTAGTGGATGAAGCAGTTAGGGTGAAAAATATGATGAGAAAAATCTGTTGGTGATGAGGTGTGGGTGCTGTGATTTGTTGGTCGGTGGTGCCGATTGTGTGGGTTACTAATGTATGTGTTGAGTGTGTTGTGCAGATGTGGGATCAATGCTATGTGAAGTGTGTAGGGGTACCTATTCTTTGGTTAGTAATCATTATTGTGCGGCCTCTATCTAGCAGTACATGCCATTTTTGTTGCAAAGGATTGTGGGGTGTGAAGGTGTGTGTTTTATAATGCAGTTTGTAGGTGTACCAGGTGTGTGGATGTGTGTCAGGTATGGGACTTTCAAACTATACAATGTGGTTTGGTATCCCTGATGTGAACGCTGACCACCATGGTTCGCACCGCCATTGGTCTTCCATCATGGAAGAACCGCTATTCTGATTTGTGGATCGTAATAGGATCCAAGCTTTTTTGGTGAGCTGGCAGTTCTGGGTGTGGGACTGCCTTTTTGCCGCTCTCCAGTGTCCTGGCGCTTTCAGAGTTTTAGCTGGATTTTTGCAGACTTCGCTGTGTGAGTCTTAATAGGGCAGGCAGGTTACTGCCAACATGGCAGTCTTTTGGCAGCCACCACCGTGGCAGTCTTGTCAAAAGACCACCCAATTCGTAATGAGACCCAATGGACCTGATTTAGATAGTGGTGGATGAGTTACTCCATCACTACGGTAGTGGATATCCCTTCTGCCAAAATCGAAATCCCATAAGATACAGACATCTAGCAAAATATACTGATGAATTTATTTTGTACTTTGATGGCATTCCACATTTTTCAGTAGCATCTAAAAAGTGTAGTTTGAAGAAATCAATGTGTGAAAAAGAGTCAAGTCCAGCGGCTCTCAAGTTTCAGCTCAAAAGTGCATTGCTTATTTTAGGGACTAATAACATTTTAAGCAAGCTTTTCCTATTTGGATTTATTTTCTGATCCTCATGAAAAATACTATTTTAAAGTGCTGTGTGGTGATTAAACTAGCATGGCAATTGATAGATGTGTGAAACAGGTGAAAGAAAAGAATGTGTTTTGTAAATGTGCTTTGAATTGAAAATTTTCAATGGTATATTTACCTTTACATTGTCTTTGGTTTTGATAAATTGATATACATTTATATTTGACCATTATTTTTAAGGTATGGAATTCAGTCCAGTGTTCAGCGTCCTGATACGCTGGTGTATATCTATAATTTTAATGTTACTATCATTAAAATTAGATCTTGTGTTGTTCATGTAATTTCTTTATATAAGAACCTTTGTTTGAATTTGGCTCCAATGGTTTTTTTCAATGTCTTAGCTTTTCTGGTGGCCCTGCTCTTTCCACAGGGATTCAGGTCTGTCCATTTCTGCATGGCTGGTATGCTTGCATGCATGGTGTATGCATGATCTCTACCCCTTACTCAGACTCATGTATATCTTGTTTGCTCTGTGTTTTGAGCTAACAGAAGAAAATAGTTCTGCAGAAGAAGCAGATTCCTATTTCTTGATTGTGGAGTCACAAATTAATTAATCTGCTCAAGTATTAGTAATGACTGGAAAAGGGCGCTTAATTATTACCACATTTCAAAACTCTCCAGATGTTCTGTTGGCATGAATTCTGCCAAAAGAATTCATGTACAAACCATGATACAAATAGCTGTCTACAAAAAACAGCAGATAAAGATTAATAAAGCTCTTTCCCAAAATACTGGGTTCTTGACAGGCTCCAGGATAAAAAAAAATAAAAAAAATAAACAGAAATGTTCACTCAAGTTATATTAGCAATACATTACAGAAGAGTTTTAAAATATAGTGCAAAACTCTGGTGAACAATTCAGGTTCAGTCTGGCAAACTGGACCATCTTTCTTAATGAATGAAACAGTGACAGTGACCTTCCTTCCTGTTGCACCTCTAGTTTATTTTCTGGTGCTTAGGCTAGGTCCTTAAAAACAGACCACTGAAACAAATAGATAATTACCCTAAAACTGCAGGTGTTTTATCCCAAGGAGTGGAGGTCATATTTCGATTTTTCGGCTTGGTACCTCTAACCCTATCAGAATAAAAGTAGGTTGGACCATCTGCTCTAAATAGAGTGTTGGTATATTGATTGCACCCCAAGAACATGACAACGTCAGGTAGAGTGGGCAGGCTATCTGTCTGGTGGACACTGTACCACAGTACATTTACAGAGAACATCCTGCCTACCAAACTCTGAATGAAGGCCTTAGTTTTGTTGAACCTCAGAAATATCTCATTTTCACCAAAAGATATCAATGGTATGAACTTTGCAGAAACACATGTTTAATGCTGAATTAAGGAAGATGGGTATCACCTCTGCTACATTTTCTTCTACCAGAAGTGGATACCCTGGAGCATAGTTTTGAAAATTCTTGGAGAATCCAAACAGCTGTGGACATCATGCTATGATAATGTGTTCAAAGGGGAAAGAAATGTCTTGCAAAACCTCATTACAATGATGGGTAGGGCCATTTTGGTACAGTCAAAGGAATTAGAGCAACATTAGAACTGCCGGACTGTCTACAGCTTTAATTGACATTCCCAAAATCCAGCTGAGAGTATCAGACCATGCATCAAAATCATAAGGAAAGATTGAGAAAAAGATAACAAACAAGAGTCAGAATTTAAAATGACAGATAATCCTAAGATTGTCATGCTTTTACTCTATACCAAAGATTCTCAAGGGAAGGACCCTCTACCCCTTCACCCAGTAGTGTTTGGACAAAATATTGAGTTTTAAATATCCAAAATATTGTCCCACGGATATTGTGATGTAATTGACAGGAATATAGCAGGTAAGAATATCATGTTTAGTGTTTTTGTAATATTATTAAAACATTTTTGTTAAAAATATAGTTGTGTGTTATATCTTTATTGATATTGTTGTAATGCTGTCAGATATATTTTGTATTTGTTTTTCAATCTAAGGTTTATTTAAAAATTGTTGTTATATTTTTGGTATTTTTTATGTTCTACAAACTTGTGTTAATTTGTATTTACAGTTTTAATGTATCATTATGTTTTAATAATTTTATTTTAATTTAATTTAATTATCTTATCAGTAGAAGGATGTAGGGTTTGTAGGGGAAAAGGGTGGGAGTTTACTTAAAATGTAAAAAATCTGAAACACTGGACCTAATGTAGTGTAGATTGGTTTGGAAAAACACCTTATCCAGTGTAGCTGAGGATGGAGTGGGAACAGTAAATGTACATACTTTTATGTCCAACACCTCCAACACTGTAGCTTAAACTGGAGTAAAATAGTAAATCCAAATGCAGTTTAGATTGGATTGTGAAAAGTAAATGCAACTCCTTTAATATTCAACATCTTTAGCAATGTTGTTTGGATTGGAGGAGAAAAAGTAAATGTAACCCCTTTAATGTTCAACACCTTCTAACTCTATAGTAAATTGGAGTTTTCAGAATAAATAATATTCATTATATATATATATATTGCTGTACCTAGCTATCTGTCCACCTAGCTATATATATTTATATGATGTGTGAAAAAGATCTGATCAACTGAACTGGTCATGTGTAAATGACCAGTGATATTTTGTACATGAAATTTCCTTGATTTTTAGCCTAGTGATGGTATGGAAATAGAAAAAATATTTATCGCTATTATTATTAATATTTCTATCGCTTAGTGTTCATGGAACAATTTCAACAGTTTAATAGTGTGACAACCAGATGAAGCCAATGGTATACATGCATTATTTCTTCCATGTCTTTTTAACTAGTGACCTAAGTGCATGCACTTTTTCTCCTTAAAAATCAAGTGCAAAGAAAAGACGTTCATCCTTCAACAAGGCTTGCTATTTGGTGCCCAAACATGTTAGGCTCCCTTTGTGGCAAATAATAACAATTGTACATCACCGATTCCTCAGTTGTGGCAGATGGAGATGAAGTGTGGCCTAAGGTAAATGTTACCTGCACCCCCCATGCACAGTTTTTTCCTCAAACATTTTACTGGAAATATGACATTGCTATTCTCAATGTTGTTATCAAAAAAGTGCTGCGGTCTGTAGGGCAAATTGCAGTGTTTGGTGAGGGTGTGAGTTATAGTTACCTTAGGGCTCAAGTTATAGTTACTTGAAATGACTCTCAAGATAGCTGAATTTCTCTGATTTGGTACGTTTTAAATGTGAGCCTAGCTATAACGTCCCCGTAACCTTGTTTTTTTAAGTGAATATCTCTGTTTTTTATTCTATTTCATAACTATAACATCCCCAAAACCTTTGTTTTTTTTCAGTGAATTTATATGTTTTTTTAATGTAAAGTAATTTTAATTGCTATACATTAATCCAACAATCACCGCTCATGGCCTTCACCCATGCACGGTGGAGGCTGGCC
Organism: Pleurodeles waltl; assembly: GCF_031143425.1. Taxonomy (NCBI): domain Eukaryota; kingdom Metazoa; phylum Chordata; class Amphibia; order Caudata; family Salamandridae; genus Pleurodeles; species Pleurodeles waltl. The sequence goes on from NC_090445.1 coordinate 383,761,675, forward strand.
AGAGGGCCTAGCCTTTGGTCAGTCCATGAGGCCACCCCCCCTTTAACCACTCAATCCTGAAACACAGTGAACTCCATGGATCCAGCTGCAGATTTCTCTGTGATAAAAGAAAAATACTTTTAAGCCCTGTTGGGGTCCCAGAGAGAACCCTGTACTAAGAATAGGTGGATATGGTATACATACCCTGCCCTGTTTTCTTTTTTTAAAACTTTTTTTTGGAAAACAGCTGAAGCTGATTCCAAAAATGGTTGCCAACACTTCTTGTTTGAAGCGTTGGCAGCCAATGAATTCTCAGCAGGAGATCTCCTGGGATCTGTGGCCCTAGAAGTACAAACGTAGTATCTTTAAAACTACTTAATGGCTTTATACCCAATAAAACAAGTGTGATCTGTGGACCAAATTATTCCTTTTAGCAAAATTTTGAGTAATTCTGTCCAGCGGTTCTGGCTGTGGGCGTGTCTAAATGTCTATGGGATTTACAACGGGAAACACACTTTTTTGACCTCCCCTTTTTCTTGGCTCCAGCTTGACAGATCATCCCAAAACTTTCCATGTAGGACAAGGCCCTAGAGGGCATTTTTGGGAAAATTTCATGAAGCTTCAACAACTATTCTAAAATATATAGGTAATTCAAAAACAGACTTTTTCTATGGAAACTAGGTTGTAACTATATATCGACCTACTGGCAAATGCCAGTAGTTTTAAAATATATATATACTTTGTAGTTGAACCGCCATGGAAGGGCTGGTAGAAAGGGGATTCATGCTCAGCAAGGTAGTGCTGAACTCAGCACTGCCATGGCTGAGCAAGAGTTAGACCACCGTCAGCTTGTCGTGAACCATGTTCCTGGCAGGACGGTGATCCACTGGCAGTCCGATCGCCAGGTTTGCAATGTGGCGGTTGACTGCCTAGAGTGAAACCCTAAGTTTGTCTCATGGTTCGGGGAAAGGAAGAGAAATAAAGGATAGGGAAGTAGGGCGAGGCTCAATGGCTTCCTGTGATGAGAAAAAGGTCATCGACAACCAAGGAGATTTTACCTAAAAGCCACAGGAAAGGGCTGTTGAGCGTCCTCATCAACAACGAAAACTATAGAAATCTGCCTAAGGATACTAAATAACAAACCAAAACTTATCCAAAATAATTAGATTAGTAAGCACTCATTGAAGCATAATCCATGCACACTAGGCAACTATAAACAGGAAAACATGTATATTTTTTATTTGCATTGCAAACCAAATACCAAATAAACTAATTACAAAAAAGCTAATTCTCCTATATATTCAATATTTTATTTCACAGATCTTTTTGATCCAACAATGAATGTTATATGCATTCAAAAGGTCCACAAACAAAGTCACTAAAAAATCACTCAACATAACTACATCCATACCAACACTGCATACTTAACAGCACACACATTCATACAAATCGCTCACAATCTAAAAAATGTACAAAACAGGAGAAAAAAAGAAGGTCACCAATATGGTGAAAACTTAGAAGTAAAACTGTCTGTGGGAAAACTGGGCTGATTGAAGAAGCCCCCTGAAGTTTTACCCCCATTTCTCACTCATACAGGTGTTTTTTCTGACTCTGGTGGTGCCCTGGCCACTGTTAAACATTCCCATGGCCAGTGCTCCGATTAAAGTGCTATATGCAAATTAGGTTAATTATAATTGGCTGCACCAGCCTACCCAAGTCCTTAGTATATGGTAGGTCATGTAGGTTTAGGGCCCAACATAGGTAGTATACCCCTAGGTGTACTGCTGTGGTACCCAGTATTGTTTTAAAAGCAGACCTGCCTTGCTGGCTGCTTTTAAGTGAACGTTAACCCCAAATTCGACTTTGGGATTAAAAGTACTTTCAAAGTCCTAACCTACCTTATTGTTACATATAAGTCACCCCTCAGGTATGCCCCAAGTATCCTGAGGGCTGGGTGCAGTGCAACTATAAGCATTGCCTTTATAAAAGATGCTTTTGAAGCCCTCGTAGGGGAAAAAATAGCCAAATTAGTTTCTCCCTATTGTAGTGAATGGGTTCCATGGGCGAACAAGGAAAGGCTTCATTTTAAAATAATAAAGTCTTATTTTCCATGGGAATGAGCTAAATATAGCAAGTTTAGTATCAAATTAAAAGTTACAATAAATTCAAAAAAATGCTACTGTTGAATTTAATATAACTTGAACAGGGAAAGAGTTTTAGAACTCTTGATAAAAGTTACCAATTTCAGCCACTGTAGTGCCCTTCTCTGATTGGTCAGCTTTTGGTAGCCTGTGCCAGGCTGCCTTGATGAGGTATGAAGTGGCCTGGGCAAGAACAAAGGATACATGTGGTGGGAGGAGATCTACCCCAGCAGATGGTAGAACAAGATGGGGAAGAGCAGCCAAACTAGGCTTCAAAGGAGGGAAGGACGTTTGCAACAGCAACTGGACCTCCCACATTTCCGGCAGTCCCAGACAGCCAGGTGCCCCCTTATTAGATTAAGAAAGGGCTGGAAAGGGGTATGTTAAGGGAAACTTAGCCACATGAGTGGGTGGACTCAGCTAGATCTAAGCTCTAAAATTTCATTTTCATCATCTTGAAATTTTGAGGAATGTTGCTCCCTGGGATTGATTTGTGCCACACTTCCCATGAAGTGGTAACTCAAGAGGGGGTGGCCTGCACATGATTGGGCAGGAGCACCCCCCCTGCTTGCCACTCCAGGGGCAATGATAAGGATGACAGCGCTACCCCAGACTTCAGATCCCTACTCCAATCTCCAGGAGGAGGATGATGATCACCTGTCCTTTACTTCAGTGGTTAGGGCCCCATCCAGAGCTAGTGGGAGGGGAGGGTTTCTAGTATCTGCCCAAAAAGAAGCAGAACTGGACAGCAGGTAGAGGGAACCTGAGGCCCAGGCAGCCTGCATAGCTTTGGAGGCAGAGAGGTTGGCCCTAAAGAAGAAGAAGTGGGCAAAGGGTAGACAAATAGATGGTGGCAGCGAAGAAGACTTTGAGATGTGCAGGGGTGGTGAGTTCTGCCCCAGATTACCCCAGGGGGTTGTTTCTATTTATCAAGAGGGGGATGATATAGACAAGTGGCTGATAGCCTTAGAGAGAGCTCTCAGGATGAGGAAGGTTGGACCTCAGCACTGTGGTTCCCTCCTATGGGAACTGATCCTAGTATCTGGGAGGGATAGGCTCCTGACCCTAGGGGAGGATGAGTCAGAGTCCTATCCCAAAGTGAAGAAGTGCCTCATCCAGAAGTTTGGTCTCACCCCAGAGCAGTACAGGATAAGGCTCAAAAACACCCAGAAGGTCAATACCCAGTCCTGGGTTCACTTTGTGGACATCTCAGTTAAGGCACTAGAGGGCTGGGTACAGGATAACAAAGTAAGTACTTATAAGGGGCTATATAGTTTGATCATGAGAGAGAACATTTTGATCAATTGTATCTCAGAGCAGTTACGCCAGTATCTAGTGGACTCGAAGCTGTCTAGATTCAGAAAGCTGAGAGAAGCAGCTGGTGAGTGGTTAGAACCAGGCAGTTATCAAGTCCCGAGGGGAGGTCCTAAGAAGGGGAGGCAGGTCCAAAAAAACTTGAGGGAGGTGGTAATCCCACCACAGAGACTCCCTCTGTACCCCAACAGCCCCAAGAAGGAGGAGGGTAAATCCCACTCCAACTCTGACAAGAAGAGGCAGGGAGACCCAGAGTTGAAAACGCTCTTGGATAACAGAGCCTGCTGTGACTGTCAGCAGGCAGGTCACTTCAGGGGTGATACAGGTTGTTCGAAGAAGGTGGGCAGCACTGGGCTGTCCAGCGTAGCCATAGAAGAGGATGGCACAGATGATGAGGTCCTCAAAGCATTGCTGGGAGACAGGTCTAGTTGGTAGGCTGGTGATCCCTGAAAGTGGGAGTAGGTACTTTCACTCCATTCAGTTGAATGGGATCCCTACCTCTGGCCTGAGAGACACATGTGTCAGCCACACCATGGTGAGGGCTAGTTGGTGTCCCCAATTATGTATGTCCCAGGGGAGACAAAGAGAGCCAGGGTAGCCACTTGTGACGTCACCACCAAACTTGTAGCCATAGTGCCTGTAGAGAGGGACGGTACCCTAGACTAGTATAAGGTGGTGGTCAAAGCTGACCTCCCGTTAGATTGTATCCTGGGCAACAACCTTCCAGAGGTTAGTCTGATCCAAGATGGGGTGGTCAGTCAGGGCGCCCCAACCCAAAGTCCTGGAGAGCCAGTCCCTGCAGTTAGGAGACAGGGGTTCCCAAGAAAAGGGAAAAAGAAGAGGAAGGGTAGGAGACTCTTAAAGAGAGGTCCAGTGAGCCAACGGCCTACTGCCCAGAGTTGCCACTGGTGGGGGAGCCCAGAGTTGGCACTGGTGAGGCCTCACCTGATCCCAAGAAAGTCCTCAGTAGTCAGGTAGCTACCCAACTGCAGGGTATCACTCTTGCACTGACAGAGGGGACAGTGGAGGAAGGGTGTCTGCCATAAGATGTGGTAACCCCCAATCTAAACAGCAAGAGGGTTGCCAGGTCCCCAATGTGGCCCTGAGAGCAGTTTACCCATCTGTCAGTGGAGAGTTTAGGGTGTGGTTCAGGGTTCTGACAGCTGTCAGTAGCCTCTGCTCGGTGATGGACTTCATGGCAGCACTGCACTTGGCCTGGAAGGCAGACCCCATGGCCAAAAGCAAGGTAAGCCCCTGACCCTGTTGGTCATGGTGGGGTTGTGTAGTGTAGCCATTTTTAATGTAGCTTTCTGCGCGTTTGCTTAAAGTATTAGGCCTCTGTGCACTTTGCCCTAGATGCATTTTATTTAGCCTCGCACTGTTATTTTACAATAACCAGTTTCAAGGTCTTGTTTTATTTTCTTCTTTCACACTGTTTAGCTTTCTTCAGCACTGAAGTTCTCAAACAATATATTCTTGCTCGCTCTGTGCTTCAGTCAAGGATACAGTCTGGTACATTGCCGATAGACGTGGTAGAAGTTTAGTCTTTAGGGTTTGTAGAAAGTACACATTCTTATGTAGGGACATTTCTTAGAACACCGGCGTGTTAGTTATAAAAACACTTCCAAGTCCTGGTACACGTAAGAGGGAGATTCAGACCAGGAACCCACAACTAGACGCTGACTGCCCTGTTGCAGATGCTGATCCCGATCACATGCCATTGCTCAGGTATGAGGGTCGATGTCCTCCCGGGGGAACCTGAAAAGCAGGCTTAGAGCTTAACATGCTGTGCTCAAAATAGAACTTAGAAGAGAGAACGTAATCTAGTTGCACAATGATAGCGTTATTCTTATGTTTCACTCTCCTCATTACTATTTCAATCCTACTGTGTTGTATGGTTCTGGTTATTGTGGCTCACGCCTTGTTATCTAAAATGCAGACGTTTTATTAAACCAATCTTTAAAACTCAAACTGCCTTTGTCATTTATATATAAGACCACACTGTGTATGAGAGAACTGGTTGGGATCTGAGTGACCACAACTTCCCTGGGAAGCACTAAGATGTCATGGGCTCGGCTGCCCTATTGTCTCTTCCTTTTGGTAGAGATGAGGCACTGCTAGTTAGTTGGAGCTCAACCCGGATTTGGGGAGACAAGGGTCCTTCGCCGTGGGTTAAACTTAGTCCCCCACACTGTGAACGATCTTGTCGCCCAAAAATCCAGTAGTCTCATTAGGATAATGAGAGCCTACGCGTCAGTTGCTCAAGTGCTGGGTATCGGCAGTGGGTAAACTAGGTGTTAGCAAAGTTTGGCATAGGGAAGATGGGCACCTCACTACCCAAACTGACAGAGAGAGAGGAGGAAGACCCACTGGAGGGCAGTTTAAGCACGCAATATACTTGGACTTTTTGTACAGATCAGGAAATTCATGGAAAAATTGTCCCTTTTTTCCAATAGATGCTCACGAGATTGGATGCTCCTGATAGTCAAGAAAGCTAGGGAGCTTGTGGAGATTTTGAATAAAAAGATCAATCAGTTAGAGCAGAAACTAAAACAATCAAATTCACCTGATGAATCAAAGAAAAAAACTGAAGAAATAAATGAGGAATTAGATTCTTTTAGGTGCCCAGAGCCTATAAATCAAATGCTACCAGTGGGCCTGCAGCACTGATTGTACCACCCACATGAGTAGCCCTGTAAACATGGCTCAGACCTGCCACTGCAGTGTCTGTGTGTGCAGTTTCCGAACTGCCAATTCGACCTGGCAAGTGTACCCACTTGCCAGGCCCAAATCTCCCCTTTTTATACATGTAAGGTACCCCTAAGGTAGGCCCTAGGTAGCCCATGGACAGGGTGATAGAGAAGTGGAGTTTGGTGTCTCTGAACTCACAATGTAAAAATACAACTTTTGATAAAGTTGTATTTCAGATTGTCAGTTTGAAAATGCCACTGTTAGAAACTGAACATTTTCTTGCTTAAACCATTGTCTGACTCTGCCTGCATGTGTATTCCCTGTCTGGGTCAGACTGACAGTTGAGCTGTTTGTGAATCTCTACTAGACAGTGACACAAAGGGAGCTGGGGCATAGCCTGCATATCGTGATGGGCCATCTGGGCTGGAGTGGAGGGAGGAGTGGTCACTTACACATAAATGGGCTGTGCCTGCCCTCACACAATGCAGTCTACAACCCCCTGGTGTGAGTCTGGAACCAGGCCTGGACAAAGCAGGATGTTCTGAATAACAGAGACTTTCCTTTGAAGTTTGCCTACTTCAAAGGCAGAAAGGGGTATAAGTAGTAGACCCAAAACCCCCGATTTTCAGATCACTTCTGAATTCAAGAGGAGCCTCTGCATGGAGAAGAGCTGAAGAGCTGGAGGAGGAGTACTGCCTCTTTGCCTGTGACTGTACTTTTCTGGGTTGGCCTGCAGTTGTTGCTTCTGCCTGAACGAGGACAAAGACTGGACTTTGTGGTATATTCCTGCTTGCTTGTGAAGTGTGTCCAAGAGCTTGGAAGGAGCTTGCCTCCTGCTTTGAAGTCTCAGGGCCATCAAAGACTTCCACTGATAGCACCTGGACTCTCTGCTGAGAATTCTGCCCTTCCAAGTGGTGCCCTATCCAGTACCTGGGCCCTTGAAAAGTGAAGCTGGTAGAACAAGGACTGAAATCCACACACAGGAAGCCTTGCTGGAAAAATGTTGATGCTCCACCTGCATCGTGGCTGTAAAAATGACGCGCCACCCACCTTGCGGCTAAAATCGACGCACCACCTGGATCATGGCTGGGAAATCGATGCATCACCTGCATTGTGGCTGGCGAAATGACACAACACCTACTTGCGGCTGCTGAAAAGGACGCAAACCCTACACAGTGCGGTTTTCCATCACCGCGTGGCCGGATTTCACACACATCATTGCTGGGCATCATAATCAACATGAACCAGCGTGGACATGAGGTACCCCATCTGGAAATTGACGCATCGCTCCCTTGTGGGAAAGAAAAACGGCACATTGCTGACTTTTTTGACGTATGCTTGCATGTGCAGCTATATTTTTGTGGCAAACTAGGTACTTGTGTAACAACAATGTTTCCATTGCTTTCTATGGAGTAAGAATCGATTATTTTAAAAATGTATAACTTTACTTGTGTATGTTAGATTTTTTTTGTTTTGTTCTTGTTTGATTTAGATAAATATTGCCTATTTTTCTAAACTGGTGTAGTGTCCATTTTGCTGTGTTGTCACTGTATTTCTGAGTGTGCTGGTACAAGTACTTAACACATTGCATCTAAGATAATCCTGACTGCTTGTGACAAGCTACCAAGGGGGTGAACAGTGGTTATCCTAGGTGTATATCTCCCTTACTCTGACTAGAGTGAGGGTCCTTAGCTAAGGGCAGAGATGGTGACTATCGTTTTCTCTTAATTAAAGGCTGGGTCACCCTTTCCTTTCCTTTCCTGAGCGCATCTTCTTTGTGGAGGAATGTTTAGATCTATAATACTTTTATTTGCTGTCCTCAGAATATCATCCAATCTTTAAGAACAAAAAAAAACAAAGCCTAAACACGCCACCACACCTCATTAAACAGAGGGGCACGAGCACGCGATAAGGAAACTAGGAAAATAGAAAATAGTCTTCACTATTTAACAGATCAAACTGTTCCTCTGTCCCATTAAAAAGTGATTCAGAATTTAGTTCAACTCACAATCAATTTACAATCAGGACCACAAGTCGCACCTGTAAAAACAAGCCACTCCTGCAGCCTTGAGCACTCAACCCTAAATATAAGTCCTTGTTTACCCAGCTGCGACACCACATCCAATTACAAAACCAGCTAGGTACTCCGATACAGTTGCATTCAGTACCCCAGACACACTGTTACTGCGCATCATTGCACTCTCCAGCAGCAAAACTAAGAGCTGGACACCGGGAGGGCCACAAATCTGCAAATGTCTGCAAGTGTCCGCAAGTCTCCTCAAATATCCACTCCTTGCCCACTCCTGGCCCTCCCAGGGGTGTGAGGCGGTATATAAGGAGGCTGTAAGGCTGAAAGGCTGTAAGGCAGAAACCACCAGTGGTGATGGTCGTCTATAGCACGCAGCCTGTAACTGCCTAGAGTCTGTAACCTGCCCAGAGGTCTTAGGCTAAGGGCTGAAGGCTCCGACTGCGCAGCAAGCAGGGTAAAATGAGGTAAAATTAGGCCATACAAGTGGCACAACGGTACCGCAGCCCACAGCATTGCAACAGCAACACCACAGCACTTCCTGCACCAGCGGAGCAGAGAGGTGCAGCAGCAGCGGTGCCAGCAGCGTCAGTATCTGGGCGTACCAAGAAGATTCCATTTGCCAGGGCCTGTGCTCTGATTAAAATGGTAATGCAAATTAGGCTAATTATAATTGGCTATACCAACCTACCTATAAATTCCTAGTATGTGGTGGGGCATGTAGGTTTAGGGGTTCTAGCACAGGTAGTATACCCATTGGTGCACTGCTGTGGTGCCCAGGGTCATTTTGAAGGCAGGCCTGCCTTGCTGGCTGCTTTTACGTTAAAGTTAATCACAAGTTTCACTTTAGAATTAAAAGCACTTCCAAAGTCCTTAGCCACCGTATTTTTACATGTAAGTCACCCCTTAGGTATGCAAGTGCCCCCAGAGTTGGGTGTACTGTAACTATAAATAGGGCTTTCTAAAAGTTGTTTTATAAGCCCTGGTGAGGGCAAAAAAGCCAAATTTATTTTCCCCATTGTAGTGAATGGGCGCCATAGGCTAATATTGAAACACTTTATTTTAAAATAATCAAGTCGTATTTTCCGTAGGAAGAAGCTAACTATGGCAAGTTTGGTATCAAATTAAAAGTTATAATAAATCCCAAACTTGCCACTGTTGAATTAGGAAAGAGTTTTAGAACTCTTGCTGAAAAGTTACCAGTTTTAGCCCTGCAGTGCTGTTCTGTGATTGGCCAGTCTCTGGCAGCCTGAGCCAGGCTGCCTTAACGAAATGTGAAGTAGCCTGGGCTGAAACTAAGGAAGCAGATGGTGGGAGGAGATCTTCCCATTTCCTTCAGCCTCCAAACTGCCAGGTGCTCCCGGATTAGATTAGGAGAGAGGTGTAAAGGGGTGTGTTAAGGGAGACTTGCCCTCACCACTGGATGGGCTCACCCAGATCTAAACTCTAGGATTTAATTTTTGTTATCTTCGATTTTGGCAGAATGTTGCTCCCTGGGATTGACTTTTGCCACACTTCCCTAGAAGTGGTCACTCAAGAGGTTTGTGGACTGAATATGATTGGACAGGAGCCCCACCCCACTTGCCACCCCAGGAGCAAGGATAAATATGGCAGACCTGCCCCACACTCCAGATCCCTCCTGATGAAAGACAAGAAGAAAAAGGACTGACTTGCTGGACCCCTGTCCTGCACCTGGACCTTGCACTTTGAAGGACTGCACCAGCTTCACACTTTGGCTTCACCAAGAAAATGACTTTGCCGTACTTCTACAACCTCAAGGAAGGACTCCCTGTAAGCTATGGGTAGAATTGAGCTCACCAAGTCCTGCAGAAATATCCCAGCTGACTAGTGGCCATTGAAGTGCATTCTTGGAGTTAAAGTCCTAACCCCCAAGGAGCAACTCAGAGCCCCTGGAACCTTGGGGTGAGTTGTGGACACTTGAGGGACCTTCAAAGTACCTCTGGATGGAGATCCAAGAAGCTTGAAAGTCTGGAGCAACTTTGTAAACAAATTCTATAAGTGGACCAACTCAATGTCGTGAGTCAAGCCGAACAACGTCGACCAAGACCTGCCCTGACTTGCAGGTAAATCCCACTGAAAAGCTCTGGAGCCCCAGACTTCAAGGATTTGACTGGGGGCTTGTGGAAAGGCAATCCGATGATGTGGCATTGAAATCAGCATGCAGAGGACCGTCATCTGATGTTGGGGAAGAAAAGCTCTGAAAAGGTTTCTAAGTCCTAACATAGAAAACTTGACCAAGGCCTCCTGTGCAGCGTACACAAAGAGGGCTCCAGCAATGTTGGCCTCAAAAAGTGTGAAGATAAAACTTTTCCCGAGGCCTCCCGCTCAGTGTAGCTGAGCAGGGCTCCATCGCAGTCGGCCTCAAATTTTGACTTTGTCCCAGTCGAGTGCGACCAAATGTCCCAACTGGCACTTTTGCTTTCTAGGCAGTAGAAAACATTTAGGCCCTCATTATGACCCTGGCGGTCTACTGACCGCCAGGACCACAGTGGCGGTATCACCACCAACAGGCTGGCAGTGAAGACTGCCACATTATGAGTGTGGAGAGGTGGCATCTGCCAACCTGTGACATATCCGCTCATACTGCCAGGGTGGTCAGACCCACTGGGCCAGAGATGAGCGTCTCCGACCCAGTGGTTCACAGAAGACCACTAGTAGTATTAGGAGCCGCCTTTCCACCAGGGTTTACGCGGCGGTAGTGAATCCCCCAACAGCCCCTAGCAAGTACAATAGCACCCCAACTGCCTACCCGCCCCACCCCCTTCCAGGTACAGCACCCTCCTCCAGCTACAGCACCCCCGACCCCCTCTCCCTGCATACATGCACACGCACACAGACACCCACACTGACCCTGCATACACTCATTCACCAACACTGACATACACGCATTCACTTCAACACTCATACTTGCATTCACCACAACACTCATACTCACATTCACCACAGCACTCATAGTCACATTCACACATGCATACACACTGATAGTCATAGACACATTCAACCAGGCATACACACATACATGCACACATGCAGACAACACCCTCTTACACGTGCACACACAACAATCCCCCCCCACCTCTCAGCCCCCTCCCCTGACGGTCGATCGACTTACCTGGTCTGGGGAGGAGGTTGTCCTACACGGAACGGGCATTTCCATCTTTGGCAGCGCCCTGCCATCAGGACACCGCTACGCTGTATTACTGCTCATAAAACGGTGGGCGGAGTCCTTCTAGCAGGACAGGGCTGGTGGTGGAATCGCCCCTGCGCCTCCTTCCACCAGCACGTCTACTGCTGGATTTCCACCCAAAATGTGGCAGAAATCCAGCAGGACTCATAAAATGGTGGGTGGAAGACCAACAGCACTGGCGGTCTTCTGGCACCTGTGGCTTTGGCTGTCTTGCAAAACGATTTCCAAAGTCATAATGAGGGCCTTAATCTTTAAAAATTCATATATCCGGTTCCCTACATTTGATTTTTGTCATTTTGGTGTCATTTTTAAAAAAAAATTTATTGGTGGAAGAAAACATATTACATACACATCTTTAAATCATTATAGACTGAAAACTTACAGTAAGATAATCTATGGGGGTAAAGAGAAAAGATAAACGAAAAAGGGATAAAAGATAAAGTACAGAATAAAAAAAAAACATCACCAAATTAAATCATTCATATCAAATACAAAGCCTAACCACCCCACAAATACTAACTTGGGAATGGTACCCCTTAATTCGAAGATGGGTGACCCCAGCCGGTATGGGCCTGTACCCAGGCCTGAAACAGACCCCATATTGTCTTCCCCTTCCTCCTGGCCTGTCTCCCCTTCCGTTCATACAATGATTTTTCCAAGTAGTAAGAGGAAAGCAACCTAGCCAACCATTGTTGCCAGGACGGGGGTCGTGGATCCAGCCATGCCGTTGCTATACAAATTCGAGCCACCACCATGGCTATGAATATAAATGCCCTACAAGGTCCAGCGATTTCGCCATCTGTCCCAAAGACCATAATTTCAGGTGTAAGGTCTATATCATAGCCCACTACTTCCTTCAAAACAGATTGGATCCCTTCCCTTAAAGCTTTTAATTCCCCACAGGTAGCCATCATATGGATAATATCTGTTCCGTACATCCCACATCTCGGACAGCTTGTTCCTGTCGTACATCCCCATTTGACAAGATGGGCTGGTGAATAATACAAATCAAATATAGTCTTATAATGCTGCGCTTGTAGGGAAGATGATAATAAAGTAGTGCATCCCAACTCCAATGAACTCAGGAAATTGCTACTACCCTCTGCCATTTTCTTACTCCACCTCTCCTTGTGTTTTTCTAAATTGTCAGCTTGTTCTACTAAAAAGATAGGGTAGGTTGACCTAATGGCTAAGCTGGGTTTTGCCAACATGTCGTCCAACAATTGGATACTTTTAAATCCCTGAGCCCCCCCTGTTTTTTTCCCTAAAAAATCCCTTATCTGTAAGTATTTGAAAAAATCCCTTTTCTGTAGCCCATACTGTTCCTGTAGGTCTCGAAATGTCTTGACCCCCGAGTTATCAAAAAAATTTCCTAACCGAGTTACACCTAATGTACACCACTTCGCCATATATTTATCGTGAAATATTTCTGGGAGTAATGGATTCTTCTTGATCATAGTATAATAATTATATCTACCTAGTCCTTTTTTTTTACACCAAAATCGCCACCACTTGTGAGCGGCTTCTAACACTTTATACCTAGTTTTTTTGTAATATCCAGGCTCATGGTATGTTACTAGACACCCATTGGCAGCTTCTCCTATCTGCAGCTCATATATGTTGGGGCTGTCAACAATTGTAGTACCTTCCATATCAAATCCGAATAGTGGACGCATGTATTGAAAGGCTGCTGCCAATTGATATAATTTTATATTCGGTAAGGACCATCCACCCCTTTCCCGTGGAAGAGACATATATTTACTCGCTCTCCTGCACTTTCCATATGCCCATATAAACCTCATGATCATTCTGTCGATCTCTTTAAATTTTAGATTGGAGAAATACAATGGGATAGTGCGAAATAAATACAACAGCTTCGGAAGGAAAATCATCTTTATCATATTGCATCGTCCTACAATAGTTAAATGTAGATTATCCCATCTACGTGCATCTTCTCTAAATTTAGCAAGTATAGGATCTATATTTAAATTTACTACTTTATCTACATTCGGTGTGATATTAATACCTAGGTATACTGCATGATCCACCCTCCGTGTATCTTTAATATTTGTATATTGATTAGCCAACAGTTGTGTCTTGGCTCCATTTAACAAATATCCAGAAAACCGACCAAATTTTTTCGCCACCACTTCTATTTCTTTTAGTGCTGAATCAGGGGATGGGGTTAGTATGGCTATATCATCTGCGTATGCTAGAACTTTGGTATCCCATCCCTGCCTGTGAATTGGTGGTATCTTATTATTCGCTTCCAATTGTCTCAGCAAAGGGTCTATATACAGAGCAAAGAGAAGAGGAGAGCAGGGGCACCCCTGCCTGGTTCCTCTCCTAATCAATATAGTCTCAGATTGTCCTCCCATTAGTTGTATTTTCGCCGCTGGGGATCTGTATAAGGCCCTAATTGCTATAATGAATTGCCTCCCTAGCCCAAGCTGTTCCATTACAAACCACAAGTACTTCCACTTTACCCGATCAAAAGCTTTGTCTGCATCCAGAAAGATAGCCGCCATAGGCTCTTTAACAGCTTCCGTGGAGTCGAAGAGTGCTAGGACTCTCTGAATATGATTAGTCGTGTCTCTCCCTGGAATAAACCCGTGCTGCCACGGAGAAACCAGCTTTTTGATCACCAATGACAATCGGGCGGCCAAGATCTTTGAATATATCTTGGCATCACTATTTATTAATGTGATCGGGCGATATGAGGCAGGATTTAACGGGGATTTGCCCTTCTTCTGGAATATGACTATGTTAGCTAGGTCCCAAGACGGGGGGATTTTCCCTCCTATTTGTACCTGAACATACAACTCCAACATTACCTAAAGCAAAGGTGACTTAAAAACTTTATAAAATTCTAAGGGGATAGCATCAGGGCCAGTAGCCTTCCCTGTGAGCAGACTGTTCATTGCCATTTCTATTGCTGTAATGTCTATCTGTTCTCCAAGGAGTAGCTGGTCGCTCTTATCTAGTTTTCCTGTCGTGATAGGATACAAAAACTCTAAGGCTTCTTCATCCGAATAAGCCGCTGTATCATCATATAGTTCCTGATAATACCCATGAAACACCTTTCTTATTTTATCCACCTCTGATATTAGCTGTCCTTGTCGATCTATGATCTCCCTGATTACCCCAGCTGCTGTTTTCTGTACTTCCCGAGCCGCTAATAGCCGCCCGGCTTTTTCCCCAAACTCAAGCCTTTGTGCCCGCTGCGCTAAATATTTCTCCGCTATTTTTTGAGCTGTAGTCTCATTTGCTGCTGCTTTGATTATGGCAACCTCTTCCTGTACTTTCGTTATATCTGCTCCAGCTTCTATAGCCATGGCTAGCTGTCTCTCTGCACACTGCAACTTTAATTGAAACTCTATTATTCTCCCTTGAACCTCCTTTTGCCTATTAATACTAAAACTTAATGTTTCTCCACGAATACCAGCTTTCAGAGTATCCCAAACCATTTCTACTGAAGCAGATCCCCTATTGAACCCCAAAAATTCGGTTATCCATTTGGTCATATGTTCACGGTATTCTGGATTTTTTAATAGACCTCTTTCAAAGGTCCATCTACTACTCTTTAGTTCTAGCCCCTCCAACTCCAAATCTAGCACTATAGGGTTATGATCTGAAACCATCCGGGGATATAATTCGATCCTAGCCTGCTTTAAGAAAACCGGGGAGATTAAAAAATAGTCAAGACGTGCTACTTTCTTATGCGGAGCCGAGTAATAGGTATAACCGGGATCAGGTTTGCGCAGCTTCACCCAAGCATCCACTAGCCCTAATTCTTGTGGCAAAGCACCCATGGCCTTATACACCCGAGGTTTGCACCCTTGATACTTTTTAGTTGTGAGTGCTAACACATCCTGTAATCCCTCCCACGAGCCATTAAAGTTAAAATCACCACATATGATATAGGGAGGTACCCATCCTGTGAGCTCAATGGCTAAGGTATCAATTACTATCGGATCGTCCGTGACCGCCCCATATATGGAACATAAAGTGAAGCTGCTATGGCCATATCTACATTCTAAGATTGCCCATCTTCCACCAGCATCAGCCTTTTGCAGAGTAAATTGTAATTTGCTGGTCCGGTCTAAAATCGCCACTCCTTTAGTTCTAGCTTCTTGTTTGGACCAAACAATTGCCTTTAGGCCCAGTGAGCCAAAAATCCCGGAGTTTTTATATTCTATGTGCGTTTCTTGCAGGCAGAAAATATCTGCCTTAAAGGTTTTCAATTCTTCAGCAACTCTCCTTCTTTTATGAGGATCGTTCAGACCACATGTATTAATTGATGCAATTCTGAATCTAACCATACCCCCTTTTTTTTTTAAATAATTTCGGATCTCTTTTTTTTGGGGTCACTCAAATTTCCATATCTAGCTACACCATCCCTTAGGTTTCCTTTCCTTCCTTTTCCATTTCTTTCCCCAATATCTCTCGTCTCCGTTAACTGTTCCCTTTCCACATTTTTCCCCAGTTTTACCATTATGGATCCTCCCTCCACCCTTCTTACTTTCCCTTTCCCCATCCCCTTCCCTTTCCCCTCTCCTTTGCCCTCCCCCCAGGCCAGTCGCCCCCTACCCCACCCCTGCCCCCCCCCCCACTGACACTGGCCCCCCATTCTGTAGAGCAATCAGACCCCTAATGGCCTGAATGTTGATGTCGTGCGTATGTCAGCCTGTCCCAGCCCACCGGTACCCCAAGCGCCTATGTCTTCCCTATTTCCCCCCCACTTTATACTCTATACACTTACCCCCGTCAGATATTCTTTTGCTTTGATTTCTGACGTGAAAACTCTTATTTTCCCACTCATTATAGTTTTTAGCCTAGCGGGAGCCAGCAGATAGGCCTCACCTCCTTTCTCAAAAAATGGCTTGATAAGCTGCCGCAGCCGCCATCTCCGCTCAACTGTAGCATGGCAGAAATCTGGGCGGGTAAAAAATGTAACCCCATTATAAGTACGCGGATTTCTGGGAGGGGTTTTATCAGCAATTTCTTGACGTACCAGATAGCTCCCTAGATATACCAGGACCGCTCTTGGGTATTTAGCGTCTGCCCATTGGCTACCCTCCCGTGTATTTAGCGGGAACCTGTGAGCCCTCTGTACCTCATTGTCCCAGTCCCGATTCCCCTAATTCTGGAAAAGCCCCGCGCAGAAGAGTAACCATGTATGCCTGCATATTGTCCCCTTCTAGTCCTTCTGGTATACCCAGAAAACGAAGATTGTTCTTTCTTTGTCTGTTTTCCAAATCTTCTAGCTTCCACATCACATCCGTTAGCTGTCCATCTCGGTGGCATTCTGTTCTTTGAGAGTGTCCATGTCATCCTCGACTGCCACTATCCGATCTTCCATGGAGCATAGCTTCGCTTCGATTTCCTTGCAAGATTTAGCTACCTTGCGGACTGATCCTTGCAGTCTCTTTGTGGCAACCCTTGCCCGATGGCTATCGATCTGCGTCTCTGTTTGAAGCTCTTTGATTGAGCTATAAATTGACTGCAGGATCCCCACATCGGTGCCTATCTCATAGTTTCTACCAGTGGCACCTATCTCTCCGGCTGCAGGTCCCGGATCACTTCCATTTTTATCTTTAGCGGAGCCTTGGTTGCCACCTGTAGAAGTGTCAGCCAAGTTAATCCCTGTATAGTCCCACCTTAAGGACCTACCATTCCTAGATGCCATACTTTCAGAGCCCTCTTGTAAACCAGAGCGTGATTTAACAGATTTCCTTTGGCGAGCCTTACGTACTGTGCACTCCCCACTTGCAGATTTGTTGCCAGTTTCAGATATCTCGCTCTCGTCAGTTTCACTAAAACTACAATCAGCGCTACCAGGGTCGGACTCCTCTGTCAAGGAATAAAACTTATCACTACTTTCTCTGCCCCAGTCGATTAGTTGGAGATTTTTCCCCTCCCCCATAATTTGGTCCCGTATCTAAGGACTGCCGGGAGGATTGGCAGGTTCATTCTCCTCTGCTGTGTATCCTGATAGGCCGCCAGGTTTCCCCTTATTTTGGAGGTCCGCCTGTTCGCATTGCTCCACCTGTTGGGTTTGTAACTGCCCATTTTCGCAAAGACTGAGCACTTTTCTAGTTGCTTCCCGACTGATATCTTGATTTTCTGACATGTTTGCTGTAGGATTATCACCGTGGTCTGGGTTTCTAGTACTTGAGTCTAGTGAAGAGGATCCTTTTACTAGACAGTCAGTTTCAGAGGAAGAGGTTGCCATGACAACAGAGGTTCTTTGCATCCCTCCAGCCAGAAAGGCAGTTATAGTAGATTGGTTTTTGCCTTTCACTTTGTCCTCCAGCAGGGGGGTAGTACTATCACTTGCCTTAGTACTCATCTTTGCGTCTGTCATCTGTCCTAAGATAGAGGCATTCTCCCCACCCGCTTTTCCGGTTGTAAACGCTAGACGTTTATTAGAGCCCAGTGGTTCTCCTTTTCCTCTGCCAGAGCGCACAGTCTTGGCACCTTCGTTTTTATCTCCCAGATGCCGATTAGCTTTAGGTGCCATGTTTATTATAATGGCCTGAGATAGTGATCTAATGGCTCTCGTTATGCCCACTGCTGCCACAAGTACCTCTATTATTGTTTGCTTAATCACGCTCCTTAATGACCGTGCAGGAGTAGGCATATGCCATAGTGCATTTCTGTATGTGGCTACGAGCATTTGACGCTTCCTAAGATACTACACCTTCCTTCCTAGGAAGATAGTGTCTTTTTCTACCCCCTGTTCCGAATTGTTTCTCCTCTCTCTTCCTACCGCACCTTCTATTTTTTTGTTGTAACAAAAGTGACAGCCCAAACTCATGTAGGATGCGCGGAGAACTATCAGGAAATATTGATATCCTAAGGGGAATCCTCTTTATGATTACATCCGTATTGCGCAGTTATTACTGCGGAACATAGTGTATAGAGCGTCAATCCATGCGGCTGTAGCTAGCTAACTTTATAGTTACTGCGGCTTAGCGCAGACTTCTAAGGTATCCAGACGTAGTACAAAAGTCATGTATAGACACACTGCAAAAAACTATCGGTCTGTGCTTTCCCCCATTAGCAGTAAGCAAGTCATATCACGTTGCTACTTCATTTTAATCATTATTGGTCCTGGCCGGCTATAGAGTTCAATGATACTCGCCCTTCATCCGGATTAAACCACTTCAAAATAATGCGGCCACCATCTGCTAGACGCCTCTGCTGCTACTGCCAATCTCGCCTTTTTAAAGCCAATAAGACCCTCTTTTCATTTCGGGGGGTTTTAATCTGGATATGATGCCTGCATTTTTAGCCCCAGGTCCCTCAACTCCTTAATTCCCGGATAAGAAGTCAGAGTAAATCTTATTTCCTTGCTTCCTGTACAGCCACAAGGGCTACAGTTCGCTAAATCAGGATAGCGTCCTTGTGCCAAGCAAACAAAGTTTTTCTTTTTTTTTCCCCCCTTGCAGTTATTAATAGTTGATTGTAAAGCCTCCTCCTCCCCCTTACCCCAAAGTTACCGCTCTTTGCTGCGAGGGGGGAGGGGGTCCTTGTTGTGGTTGGGCCGCTGTCCTCCAGCCGCGGTGGCTGCCGCGCCTCGCGATCTCGGGAGGAACACAAAATCCGCTTCTGAAGCACAAAGCCTACTGAGGCGGCTGCCGGCCGTGCGAGAAAGGGCGGCAGCGGGTCAATACGAGCGCGGCCAAGAGCGGCCGGTGCAGCGGCCGGTACTGTGACCGTGCGGCGTCTCCGCGGTCGATTTCCTCTTCGCACTGACTTCACGCTGACTGCCGTCGCCGTGGCGCTTGGTTCCGGTGGGTGTGGCTAATGGGCCTCGCTACGCCGACACCATTTTGGTGTCATTTCAAGGATAAAAACATATTTTATTTTTATAACTTGGTGTTGTATTTTTATTATGCTTTGTGTTTTACTTATTTGCAGTTTTGTTGATATGATATTAAATGCTTTACACTCCTGTCTCTTAAGCTAAGCCTAACTACTTGTAGACAAGCTACCAAGATTTGAGCAACAATTAATTGATTGAGACCTTGACTAGACCTAGTGGGTGTTTCTGGCCTATTGCTAACTGTAGGTATCTACTTGCCCTTACCAACAATCTACTTTCCAACAAACATAACAATAAGCATCTTATGGTTATCCTATATACCAAACCAACTGCCCAGAACACTTTACTCCATTTCGACAGCTACTAACCTAGATGCCAAAAGCAAGGTATTCCATTCAGCCAATTCCGGAGATTATGAGAGAATTGTACACATACAAGGAATTTCTTCCATAATGCTGAAGTTCTGAAACATATGCTCTTGGATCAGGGTTACCCTGAAATATTGGTTAAGGATTCCTTCACGAGAGCCAGGTATTATGATATGAACAGTATGTTTGCAAGTAGGAATAAAGAGCAGGAAAACAGATTGGTTTGTGTCACACGGCATTCAATGTTGAACAACAGGATTGGACAAATTATCAGTTCACAATGGCACATTTTGAATGTTGATTCAGATGAAAGCCCATTAGAGAAGCCATTGATTGCATTCCGGAGGAACCACAAACTGAGAAATATTTTGGTTAAATCTTGTATCAACAGTCAGGTGAATGCTGCACAAAGAACCTTAATGGGAATGAGTCTTATTAACGGCAACTATAAATGTGGTACATGACATGCTTACCAAGATGTCATGTTGTCTCAAGAGGTGAGATTAATTGATACGACCTACATTGACGGCAATGACCAGTTGTAGAAAAAGTGACATAATTTATCTGATCGTGTGTCGATGTGGTCTTGGGTACATTGTGGAGACTGGCAGGGATTTTAGATAGTGATGACGCAGAAAAAGAGGGTTCGACATATATTCATGTACACTGTGTAACCGACATATATATTGAAGTGTGATTTTAAGTAAAAGAAATAATGTACAAGGGAAATTGTGCCCTCGGGGCAGTTCGCCATCATTATAAACGAGCTTTATTAATCATGAAGTATTAAAAATGTATTAATCCGTCATAATCGCAAATGTATGCCATGATTTATTGTTTGAAAACTGTTTTGCTTAGCTTAAATTTAGTACAGGCTTTGGCCTAGTTGCTTGGTTTCAAATTCTGACTGCGTGATTCTTTTTTTTCCTTGAATTAATGAAATATATTCTTGCTTGAAGTTGTATTTTTCCAGTAGAAACTGGCTGGTACACTTATCTCCAAGGTTTCGTGCTAGGCCGGTTACATCCCCTTTGATACAAGGTCAGTCTCTGCAGGTGCGGACAATGAAGGTACAGATAGTAAAATAATTGGCAAACCATGATACAATTTGTGTTCCAAGGCGCCAAGGACAGTGTATGCATAAATGGGCGCTAGTAAAAGACAATTTTGATTGGACAATTTGAAGCCAACCTATGAACCCTCCAATGGAAGACCCTACAGAATTTGGAATGTTTCTTACTTAAACCCACCGGACAAAGAGAAGTCAGCCATTTTCATCGATGCCAGTTTGAAGCCTGATGCCAGACTCCATTTTGGACGACACCCTGATGCCCTTTTCTCTATCTGAGAGAAAGAGACTTTAAGAATTCTCACCCTAGAGACTTTAACTTTGATTTGCCCCGTCTTGCCCATGCAGTAACTTTGCCCTATTCTCCTTGCCGTTGCAAGGAAGCTTGCCCTTAACTTTGCCCCTTTGAAATTTGCCCCATGCTGATCAACCGGTACCTGAAGGACGAAGACTTTTCTTGAATGCTGATTGTATTTGGTAAATATGAAAGGATAAATGTATTATGCATTGTGTTTTTTTTTTCCTTTTAGGTACCAACTGCTATTTTGATAGGATCCTAGCTAGAACTTTTCCAAATTTGTGTTGACTAAATTCGTTTTGCATGAAGTCCCACATGCCAATGCTAATTAGAGGTTAGTCGAGGTATTCATTCAATGTATCATGAAGAATTGAAATCTTGTTATGCTGACCGAATGTATGCAATTAGTCAAATACAGTTAGTCAAATTGGTGATTTGCATTGCTATAACAGAGTGTATCATTATTCAGATTTTACGTAGATTGTGTTTCTTCCGCCGTTATGGACAGCTAGTAATGTTCATATACATATATCAATTGGTTTTGAGACACATATATATCGTGCTAGCTTTGTTAATATAGGGAAATAAATTCACTAACTTTTAATAAACTGGTGTGGTTATTCATGACTGAAAGGTCATGGTGCGCAGAAATATCAACTGTTATTGATTTCTGATGTATTATATTGATCTATTAATTGAGTATTGATTATCGATTACAACAGTTATTGATTATTGATTTGAGTGACTCGACTATTGAGGATGAGGAGAGCCCGACTCGGTTAAAAGATTTCACCGACCTCCAACGTGTCCAGGTACAGGTAATTTATAAGGGCTGGACGCGTTATCAATAGTGTTACAGCAAACATAAATCTGCTATACATTACGAAAGGGATGAAGCTCCTCTGGTTCTGCATTTCACGCAAAAGAATCATACAGAAAAAAAATTGAAATTGATTGTCTTGTAAAAAGTTTTTTCTCCTGAGGTCAAGAATGTCGAGAAGAGGAGGAAAGTGAAAGGAGTATTTTGGATTTACACTCTGATGACATATGAGAAAGGTTTGAATGGGACCATTCTATGGGAAAATACGATAAGAAAAGGATAGAGCTCCTTTCCCCTAGTAGTTTTTGAGGCTGTGGGCCCTCTTCCTGTTACTCCCTGTTTTTGTATGTGATCTTGTCTTCTGGAGGAGAAAGCTATGTGGTTACAGCTGCAAGTTTGTCTATAGGTTTTGTTTTGTTCTTTTTTAGTATTCATTTGATTATTTTGGTTACATTTGTCAATAGTAGCATGGGGTATTTCTAGGGAGGGTATCTTTGTTTTGTTGTTTCTTTGGACAATGACTGGTATTATTAGCCTTTGTTGTTTTTATTTGAGATTGTTGGGAAGCTCTTCCTGCAAAGAGCAGTAGATTTTTCTCTTTTTTTTCAGATCATTTTCTGTAGTTTTTGTTGGCTCCTTGTTTTCTTTGGTCACAAGTATGTACCGTTGTTTTACTTTCTTAGTTTTGTTGTTAAGTATTTGACATTTTCGAGTTGGTTATTTTGGTATTGTTTTTGTCTGTGCCTACGGGTTTATTTTAGTATTATGTGTTGTTTAGTGCAATTGGAGCCGTATCTGTTGACTGTGACATGGTGCTGTAGTTGAGACGCTCTCCTCTAGTCCGCTCTCTATTTTTTTAACCAATAGGTTGGGCTTTCAGATGTAGGAGGTGATGTATCTTCCTGGGCTTTTAGATCGGCTCACATCCTGGGAGTTTACGTCTCTTTCACATCCACGTGTATCTGGTTGAGCTATTGATTTTCCAGTACTTTGACCATTGAAAATGCCAGGTAAGGGACTTTGTTTTTGGCCTTGGGTCACCTGTATGAGGAGGTCTGGCGTCCTTGAATTTGTGGGTTAATGTAGTGATCGATTCAGACTTTAGTCTCCCAGTGGGGTATGTTCAATTATTTTCTACTCAGAGTATGTATTTGTGTCTTTATTATTTATGTCTTTTCTAAATGGCGAAATAGACCCTGATGCATATTGATGCAAGTTGTGTTTAGCAGTGGTTTTCAGTAACTCTGTGCATCTTTTCATAATATGTTGCTTATTTATGTTGTAACAATTAAAGGCACTTCTGAATGTTGTGGTGCTGGGATTTATTCCTATGGTCTTGAGGGTGGCTCTCCCTTTATTTCTTTATTTTTATGTTCGTTTTTCTCTAGAATCTTAGTTATCTTTCTACATATGTTGACTCCTCGAAGTCCTTTCATGTAAATTTGAATAATCCACAGAAAGTTCAGCATAATGGGTGTTGGTTTTCCTATCTTTTTTTCTCTCACAGTACATGTTTCTTCTTCTTACTGTTTTGGGAATTATGATTATTTATTCTTTATTAGGATGGTGGTACTCATTGGAGCATACAGAGGCTTGTTAATTTGAATAGTTTAGTTGCATGTTTTATCTTGTGTCATTTTGTCCATTACATTGATATTGGGCTCCTATCTTCATCAGGTACTTCTTTACTTTTCATCTTTGCGCCCTCAAGAAGGTGGTCCCCACTGTGCGTCTTTGCCGGACTGACCAGAGTTAACCATTGTTTGCATATTTCTCTTCTACCCTAGAAAACCAGGTAAAACAGCAAGCTCTTATCACTTTCATAACAAATTCCCACCTCTGGAGACCTCTCGAAAATGAATAACTCTGGGCTGTCATCTATATTAGTATAGAAAGCATCATTTAGCACTTTACCAACCTCTCCCCAAAACTCCTGTATGCTGGGACAGAGCACGAACATATGGAGGCTGTCTGCCTTCGGTAAGCTACATTTCTTGCAGTTTATCTCCTCTTCTCCCTGAATGTTTGCCAACTTCTTTGGTGACCAAAGAACCCTGTAGAGGGAAAAAAGGTGATTACTCCTAAGATATACCGGTTTTACCACCCTGTACAAAGTCTGAAAAGATACTTGCCATATTTGCTCCATCTTTGTGTTCGAGATGGTGTCTCCCCATGAAACCACAGGAAGATCGAAATCTACAATATCCAAAAGGAGCCCATACCAGACTGCCACTTCCTTCTTCCACTGGGGCCGTTGATCAGTGACACTTCCACTTCATTTGTTTCAGTTTCTTTATCCCCTAATGAGCAGCTTTGTGACAGATAAATTTTAAATCTAGATACCTCACCCAATGTTCTCCTCTGAAAATCTTCCCAAGAACACAAGTTCCCGTTCTTGAGAATCTGGCCCCTTTCAGTATTGCCTACCTCTTGGAGAGGGACCGCCAATATATTAAGACATTCTGGCATGCAGCGAGAATCCCAAACTGGGGCGTATCTGCTGTAATAAGATAGTCTTGTCTCTCACCTAACCTGTGCTAATAACTGATTTCAAATTGCCAAACTTATTAAAAAAATGTGAACCCCTCCCTCTCCTCCTTTAACATGGCCTTCCATACCTGGGGCATCCCAGTACCCTCCATATCAGCCAATAGATCATTTGCATTTCTTAGTTGGAAAGCCTAAGCATATAGTTAGAAAACTGGCCGTGCTAACCCCCCCTTATCACGTTTCCTCCTCGGCTTCTTCCTTCCTATCTTAACCCCCTTAGATGCCCAAATGAACGAATCCAATTTACCATGCAATTTTTGAAACCAGGTCTTCTTAAAGTGCAGCAGGATCATATTAAATAGAAAGGGGAATTTCGGGAGGAAAGACAATTTGATCAGATTAGGTTTTCCATACAATTTTAAAGGTAGATGGGAACAACTTGATATCAGCTTGTTTGTCTCTTTCTTGGTCCTATTAAAATGTCATTCAGCAATTCTCCCCAAGGAGCTACAGATCTTAATTCCCATGTATTTCAGTCTTCCTTTTATCAAATTATGTCCTCCCTCCATTTTCCATGCCATGATTTCCGTCTTTGGCATATTCAGCTCATACCCTGATAGTAGCCCAAATGCTGTTATTACTTGATCCGGTCCAAGCTAGCTAAGGTAGGAATTAGATCACCTGTATAAACCATCACATCATCAGCATACAATGCTATCTTCTTCACACTGCCCCCACAAATGAAAGGTTTAATCATTTGTTCTTTCCTAATCATTTCTGCCAGTGGGTCTATACACAGAGTGAATAGTAGTGAAGAAAGGGGGCACCTCTGCCTCATCCCTCTAGCTATCTTAAAGCTTGCCGTTAAGTTTCCATTCAGCACATTTCTGGCCAAGGGGGAGTTATATATTTCCTATATTATCCTACAAAATTTGTCTCCCAGATTAAAATAAGCTGTGAGGACCTCCAGGTATTGCCAATTCACCCTATCAAAAACCTTAGTGGCATCCATCATTATTACAGGCAAAGGGGCCTTGTTTGTGACTGCCAAGTCTATATTTCCAATTAACTCATGCATTAATATTTGCATACATCTCCCTTTAAGGAATCCTTTCTGATTTGCTACTATCAGCCTTCCCACAGCATTATTCAACTTCTTTGCCAATATACTTGCAAATCATTTATAGTCATTGTTTAACAGAGAGAT